>NC_091400.1:12282500-17245000 GCF_032191515.1 Phaenicophaeus curvirostris | reverse complement strand
TGTAAGGATTTTATTCACAGGTAAACTGATTTCAGCAATTTCCCAATAATCTACTCCATGGAAAGTTTAACTTTCAGAGAAAAGAAGGGAGAAGGAAAACAATTCAGTTTCATTCTGTTTTCTGTTTCTCTTGCACCTGGCTTGCCTGGGGTAGATTTGGTTGAAGTCAAATGCCATCAGAAAAAAGCAAGCCAAGCTGGTTTATACCTGTGTGTTCCTTCACTTCTGCTGTGCATGGTGGAGTAAACAATGACTGGATGTGTCTCCTGCCCCAGACTTCGTATCTGGAAGAACTGCCCTGCTGCCAGCCCTCCATCTCACACAGGATGGGGAGCTGAGGTGTGCAGCAGCAAATCAGGATCTTGGGCATTTCAGTGTCCCTGGGATGTGGAAGGGGACCAAAAACAGTTTCATGAACATTTTCAAACACAGATAGTGCCAGTAAATCAGGGGAATGAACCTACAGCAGCACAAGGAAAGCAAGGGTGTGAGAAAGGCAGGTCCTTGGTGGCTCCATGACTGCGATGTCCTGCCGAGGCATGGCCACACTGCAGTTCACCCTGTGGCAGAGCCCCGGGGCCTGAGGGACCGGTGCCAGTCTGGCCTCATACACTCTTCTCTCCTTCGATGTGCTCCTTGGCTGGAGAGGGCTGCTTGTCCTGGCCACCCTCAGGGCCGGGTTTGGTGGGAGGAGTGGGGCTGCTGCTGGCAGTGGGCAGGAGGTTGGCCGATTGGAGCACAGCCTCCGAGTGCTCCCGGGCCTTCATGCGCAGAGCGGCCACGCTGGCTGTGCGGTTACTTTGGCAGCCGTAGGTGGGCAGGAAGGAGAGGCCCATGGGGTCTGGAACGCAGCATGAGCACAGCGGGCTCCCTGCGGAGGAAGGAGACAAGGCACCATCACTGGTTGGGAAGGTCAGATTGTTTCCCCCACAGTCAATCTGGAGAGGGCAGAGATGCAGTTGGAGTCTCAACTGACAACAATCTCCTCCCCTGTTGACTGTTAGTAGGTACATAGATATTCTCTGGATCAAGGCTAGAAAAGCCAGATCCTATTCTGCTGTGGACCACTATGAGGGATCTTACTCTGTGAGTCATCCAGGGTGACAAACAGCACAAGTGAGGGCAAGCAGAATCAGAAGCAAACAGTGAAGCTTAGATAACATGTGAAATTTCCCCACAAGCAAGGCTGTGCTTATGCCCAGCTCTTATCCCAAGCTGCTGCTCTGTGGCTACCATCAGCCATAAGCTGGATGTGTCCTCTGCTCTCCACCTTCACCGTGAAGCCTCACCAATCCGGGCAGCTGTGTTTGTTGGGTGAATGTGGGGATGCTATCACATGTCTAAACCTGGAAGATCTGAGCAGAGAAGAAAGGTGAAAATATCCTGGTTATTATGCAGGAATTAATGACGTCCTATCTAACTGTAAGATGGCATGGCTTAAGAGTCCCATCAGGAGAGATGGGCCAGACCTTCACTGCTCTGGCATTTGAGACACACGAGCTGTCCCAAGCAAGCAATAATGCACTGGAGAGAGGGTGAGATAGGTGCTACTCTCCCTTTAGGCCAAAAGGCTCCCCTACATCCCACTGCCAGAGGCATTCCCCCCTCCACCAGCTGCCTTTACAGCTTATCTTATATAAACTTGGGACTTTGGCCAGTTCCCAAACAAGCACAGCTTGAACTCTAGGCTGAGCACTACGCAGGACATGCAGTCCATCCAAAAACCTGCACTGATACCTAGCTTAGATGCATATACTGAATGAAGGAGAATGTATCAGAGGAATAGCGAGGGGAGTCAGGGAAGAGTGGCTGAGCTATTGCTTTAATTTTCTCTCTGGTGAGAAGCACTAGGTGACACCATTTTTCCAGAGGTCTCAGAGGCCACACAAACTCCACATCCTCTCCTACGCCCCTGGCAATAGCCTATCTTTTGCTGATACGCTACCTCCCAATAAGAAACAGTTTGGCCACATGCATCCTGACACAATGAAATGTCTTCTTCTGATCTTTCCAAGCTAAGGACTTGCTTTAATTTCTGCAGTTAATATTTGAGTTGAATGGCTCATGACTAAGTGATGAAACTAATAGCCTGCAGGGAGCAGGTAGTCTTTTACACTTCTGCTATTGATAGCAATAGGTCAGCACTCATCTGCTAGGGATGAAGGCAGACAGCTGTTTGTTTTTAGGATGTTGTCAAGACTTCTTCACAGCAATTGTCAGAGAATAGCAGCTTGCAGATAATGTTCAGAAAAAAATACCTCTTGCATTTAACAAAACTCTACAAAAGACAAGCTATTAATGTAACTGGGAAGTCTTCTTTTCTCTTTTAATATTCCTCTTGATAGAGCGTATGATCAGCACACCAACACTTCCTGTGTTGGGACATTTGAATGAACCACACAAGCAAGTTTCAGCACTTGGCTAAAATTATTGAATTTTTTTTGCTTCTCACATTAGGAAGCTCAATCTTGAATTTTGCTTTAAGCAGGTCAGAAGGAGGGTTTATAAAAATCCACTCAGTGACTCAACTTAAAGTTTTGTCACCACCAACCATGCTCCATGAAGTCACTTTTTGCTCTGTTGAATTGCAACCGCTCCAGGGGTGTTTGTCAGCTGTTTAAGAAGAGGGAGGAGAGAAAGATTGGCACTTCAGAGTCACTACAGTTTGCAGCAGATCTTCAGCTGCAGAAGCCACACACAATTCCATTTTTTCACTACTGTTAAGCCTCATTATTTTAAGATTCAGTTCTGAAATGGAGAAGCATCTCCTGGCTTTGCACTGCTGTTTTCTAACACAAACTGAGTGAGACTTGAATGTGACTCTTCATCTCCCAGGCTGAGGGTAGGGCTGGTCCATCTGCGATACTTAATGCAGGACCAAGCACAGACATTGTCTGGTTAGCAGGAGGTGAAGAGAAGTGGAAAAGAGTCTTCTTTTCAAAGGAGCAGGAATCAGCTCCATCTCCTAAGAATAATTTTCCTTCCATTGTTAGAGAGAGATAAAATATTTATCAGTCTTCAGTACCAATCTAAGCTTTTTGCTTAATAATTACACCTGATATTACCTAGTGACTCTGCAACCTCAGGGTGTAGTTACCTATGGTGGAAACTAGACTACCTCTAGCAATAATTCATCCATAAACCATTCCTTTTGTTTTCACTGAGGTTAAAACACTTGCAAACAACAGCTCACACTCAAAAAAAACATAAAGGAACGTGTGCGATTTGCTCCAGGGTCCAGTTAGAATACAGGAGAGTAGGATTTAGCCCTGTTTCTTTTTAATATAGTTTGTAAGGAAGGTTGAATCTACCTTACAATTGCCTGTGTCTGTAGGTAGTAAGTCTAGTGAAATCCATTGGACTTCACTGGCACAAAAGGCAAGACAAATGGCAGAAGACTCAGGAGCCCCAGGTCTCCACCTACAGGTCCCAGTCAGCCCATGATGGACAGGAATGTGACTTTCCCCAAGGAAGAGGCATCCTCATATGACAGATATCAATGTGGGGTTTTGCATCTTATTCCAGTAACCCTGAGTCCACAATGAGGAAGGAAGAATTGCTCCTCCTTATTTAGGATCCTCAGAGGAGCTTAGGCACCTAGCTCCCGTCAAAATCAGTGACGGTTAAGCCGTTATCCCTAGAACCTGATTCACCTTCCACTAATATCTATGACGGTCTAATATTACTTTAATGGGTTTTGGATCAAGTTGCTACAATACAGACAGGGTACTGTTTTCTTTCTTTCAGGAACTTACTGCCTCCTGTACACAAAATTAAAATACACAATTAGATTTCCATTAACTTAGAGCAAATTCTGCTGAATTGATCTCAGCCTCCCTGTATTCCTATATGAGATCATACTTTAAATGCTCAGCCTGAACATAAATACTTAATGTAATAAATACAGTCTGAAATATTTGATCCACTTGGCAGTTTAATTGATCTACTACAGAGACTGACAGGAAAAATTAAATTAGTTCTGTCTTGTCTCTGCCAACATCACATTTCAATTGTAACAATATTTGATCTACAATTTTAGTTGTGGACCCTTTCATGCTGTTCCAAGGTTCAGTTTCAGCTGAGAAGAGTGCGGTAAGAGCAAGACCCATATTGATAAATATGTATTTAAAATATATATTTTGTATTTCAACTCAACAGTTTGAAGACATTCATAGGTAGCCTGTCCAAAAGGCAAAACCCATTTCCTTTCAACTTTCAGTAGTTGTGCATACCAGCATTTGATGTGGAGAGCTGAACAGCAACCTGGCAGGGAGGGAAGAGAGGAAAAATTCCCATGTAAAATCCTCACTCATCAATGCATGATGCTTAGTTTTCAGAGAAAATATTATGCTAGATTTAAGTATTGTTTTCTTCTGACAGTAGTCACATTGGTTTGCTTGAGCTCTAAATCCTTATAAACTCTAAAATCACTTTGCGAGGGTTGGAAGGTCAACAATAACCTTGAGTTCATAGTGTCATTTTAGCAGTGAGAGCTGATTCAAAGGGAGGTCCCTCTTGCCTTTCTTACCTGATGACAACACTGTCTATTAAAGCCTGAGGCTCAATCAGGAATAACAAAAGTAGCTTTATTCAGACCTTCTTGAGCTCTGAATCAGGAGGTTCAGAAGACCAAGAAAGGCATGAACCTAAAATCTGAAACAGAGAGGCACCAGATGCTCCCAATATAATTTGGGGTAGCCTCAAGACCGCTTATGTTGTGCTAGATAGTTCCTCCTTCGAACGCCAGAAGTGGTTAAGCATGGAAGGCACCTTTTGCTGCACGGAGGCTGGAAGACTACTTCAGAGCTGACAGCAGAGCACGAAAGTTATAATTTCACATCCCCTTGGCTTGCAAACCCTATATGCCCCATGTATATAGGTCAACTCAGCAACCATTAATCACTCTTCCCTGCCACATCAAAAACAAGTCTTATAGCAAGCAGTGGTGCTTCAGTTTGGTAAATACTAGTTTAAGGATAAGTCAGGTCCTTACACACTTCTTTCTCAGCCTTGGCAATGGGGACTGACCAATGGAATTGGGAAAATTCTCTTCATTTTTCTGTAATAGAAACTGAAATCTAATGGATGGGCAGTCCTAGCTGTGTTTTTTTTCCTTGGTACTGCCATTAAGCCTCCCTAATATGAACAACAGCAACCACAGCAGCAACAAACCATAAAACAGCCTAATCAATGTTGCCCTGGAATACCCACTTTGATGTGCATAATGCAATCCTGCTCTTCTATGACTGTTATGGAGGTGCCGCGAAAACTAACTCATCTATAACATGCACAGAGCAGAGTTGTGGGTGAATTATGAAAGTAATTCCCTGGCAAGTGTAATTATTTCTCTCCTCATATACTGCACTCATCATGGGGTCTGGGGAAATTTCAGTGGAATGTAACAGACACACTCTTGGCCTCAGTCACCAGAATGCTTGAACACTTCCGCTAAAAAACAGATTCTTGTTTACACCCATTAATAACATCTTCTACATTAATGAATTGCATTCATGCTGTCATCCATTAAGAAGGTACTTTGAGGTCTCTCTCTGCACAGAACACAAGCTTCTCCTGATGACTCTATTGTTATACAGCCCATAAATACAACAAGTATTTTCCCTTCATTTTTGAGGTCTGCAATTAAATCTAAATGGACTGCAGATGCACAGTTTACAGTAAGAGATTAATCTTGGAAGATCATGGAAATGTCAAAGTTGCCACAATGAAGTAGCGTAGTTGTCAAATTAGAACAATTTCACGAAGTAATGAACACAAGAAATTTCATCTCTGTGAGCCAGCCTTCTTCCTGCCTATGAACAGTAGAGAACTTAAAACCCTGAAGTAGGAGACCCTGTATACCACAAAAATTATCATCTTATGTTAATTTTTCAGATAAGAAATCACATTTCCTGAAAGAATAGTATGTATTGAGGTAATATGGTAGTTAACAGATGCTTCCTACTGAGTACAGCCTCTGATGTGCTAAACTTCAGAAAGGGAGAGAACTCATCAAAGGAAAGAAAAAGGTCTGTTGTATTACTGAATAGAGAATACTAGATAGAAACCAAGACAAACTGTCCAGTGGTAACACACTCCTCTCTGGAATGGTCTACACTCTGACTTACAGTTCTGATTATTATTGCATAGGCGTTCTGCTTTCTTCACTGCACATCCTGCAGTAGTAATACCATCCCTTTGAGGCAAAATCCCATCTGTTTCAGAGATAGCAGGTTTCACGGGGTTTTATTACCCATTGTTTAGAGAGAATAGTCCTCTTGTCATTCACCAGAGCGACTTAGTCCATGCTCCAGCAATGTCCATACCTAGAAGTGGCATGTGGGGTTCAGATGTGTGCTGCCTGTTCAAGAGTTGCAGAGCCACAAAAGGATGAGGCAAGTCTACAGTGCACTGCACAGTCTTTCCACAAACAAAGCTGCAGGCTCAGTCCCTGCCCCATGCTAGTCCGTCCTGAGATTTCTTGTCTCCACTACAGCAACTTAATCATCAATTATTATAACCCCATACTACAAATGAAACCATGTGCCCTTAGATACTTTAGGTAATCTTGGAAATCTAGGTCTGGAGTGAAGCAATCAAAGACAGAGGAGAAAGAGAGGTATTATTTTCTTCACAGACGACAGAGAACGCTCAGGTGGCAGAACCAAAACAGTCTTTGGGAGCATAAAACAATTATTAATTAGTTACCATCACAATCAACACTTGTTATTTACTGTATTGATTTTGTTTCCTAAAGCATCAGTCAAATATTACTCACTGACACCAACAAAGTGTTGGCTGCATAGAGGAGCTGCATGTAATTTGACATTTTGCATAGAACAACATGGGGTTATGCATCCACTGGTAGTGAAATGGTGCTTTGGTTCTGGAGCAACTATTTTGTTTTCAAAAAGGCAACGAATTCCTGTTAGTTGCAAAGCATGGTCAGCACAAGAGAGATACCTGGAAGAGCATTCTTCACTCGTCAATAAAACTTGCAAAATCTTGAAAGAACTTCCTACTTGCTGAATTTCTCCTTAGCCAAGCAACCCAAAACCCAAACAGCTCAGAATCTTATGCCCTGTGCTGGGTTTGACGGAATTTCATGTGGCATAAAGTCCTATGCCCTCAGAATCACTGTGGCAGAGTCATCTCAGAATTTCTGCTACAAAATGTGACTAGATGCTCAAGGGAGATGCTTAGGTCACTTCATTAAGACATATAAGGACACAGACCTATTCCTGCTTAAATGTAGGGTTAGTTCTCATTTGACAGGCCTGAAGTGTACAAATCAGCTCCTAGCTCAAAGGGGGAAATTAGAAGGGACAAACAAACTGAACTGAGCAAGATGAAGAAGGTCACATAAAGGTTTTGTGAACACTGTATCTCTCCCTGTCCTTTCCTTCCTTCCCACAATCATTATGTCTTCCTCAGACAGACATGTGAGCTTAGCTGTGCTCTCAAATACATTGGTTTAGATGAACCATTATTCACCTAGTGTTGCAATACCAAAGAAAAACAGTACGCAAATCAGGCCTCTGACATCTTTGACCTGCTCAGAACCTTTAGAGAACGTCCTGTTCATTACTGCTGATTAACAAGACTGAAGCTCAACGTCTGCCATGCACAAGCCCCTACTCTAGCTGAGGTGAATTGCTCTTGGAGTAACAGGGAAAGACAAGCTTGCAGAGGGCACCCAAGGAAAGAGGAGAGAATATTCTATATATAAATACCACAAGGAAGGTGCTACAATATTCTTTGCTTGTACAAATCAAATTTGCCACCTGAATAGAACAACAAAATCTTCACTCTTATCTTCAAAGACAAAATTTGACATTACTGAGATCAAGCTGCAGAAGAAAAAGATCTCCCCTCAAAGCAGCAGCTCAGTCTACCTGTTCCTTCCAAGTATAACAATATGCTGACAGCCACAGGCAGCTCCAAAAAGCTCCTAGTAGGTAGATATGCAAATCTGTAAATAGCTTTCTTAAAATCAAAATATACTACATTGTTCCAGTTCCTATGTGTGTACCTGGAGATTTCTAGTGCCAGGCAGTAAATACAAACTAAGCATCTCGGCAGTGAATTGCATGTGTAGCTGACAATGTTCATCAAGAGAATATGCATGCGTCTGATAACTAAGCATCCCTATACAAATTATTTTAAAAAAATCTATATTTACATTTGGGATTAATTTTTCAGGGACACTGCCTCTGAGCCTGGACAACTGACTGTCTGATAAGTATCTCTGCAAGAGATTCAGGGATAGGATTTTTCCTGCCCCTAGGTTGTAAAACTGCTATCAAGCAAAAGGGAACAGCTTATGAATTTCTCAATTTATTGGCTGAACTGTAGAATCATAGGAAAGAATATCTGGAAGTCTTCCAAGTAAATAAAACTAAAAAAAACATCATGATAGTTTTTATTTTTCATTCATTTTTTGTTCCGCTTTGCTTGGTTTTTGTTTATTTAGGTTATTTTTTCTTAAAATTTAGCTATATTTAGACATGAAACAAGCGTGAACAACATATTGATGCATTCAATTTTGAACATGTTTGAATGTAAAATTTAAGTAAAGAAAAGTCCCTTACTTCCATCTGAAATTTTTCGCTAAACACCATTTCCAGAACTTTCAACCTGCCCAGGACTACATTTATCAATGAACAATATTTTTGCCTGAAGAATTTCACTCACATCTACTCCAGAGAGGCTGTTCCTGCCCAATGGAAGAAGCCAAAAGTCTCTGCCCTGAGACCTCGCAGTCACAGGGCAGAGAAGAGGACTCTGGCACTTCAACAGCTACTGCTCTCTTGCAGGGTTTAGGCTGACAGTCAACCTTTAAGTTTTAGGGTTCTGGTCACATCTGTGTGGCTTTTCTTGATTCAAAATCACAGGTCCCTCATTTACCAAAATGGCACTAGCTGTATAGCGTGTAGCTTCAGCTTTTTTTAAAAACAACGGAGGGAAGGGGAAGCAAGAGGAGCATTGGCAGCACAATTTAGCTGAGTTCCAAGCATTTTCTTCAGGAATATACATTGGTAATGCTGATTTAACTGGAAATACTAATGAAAAACATGAGGTAAGCCAGAAAACATAGTGAGAGGTATTAGAGGACATTTGCATTTGTAGCTGAGAGTCTTAAACTAGGAAACTTTCCTCACAGATAACTGTACCACATCGAGGCACAGAGTAAACATATGCACCACTTTGTGCTTGGCACTGCTATGAGGCTTTACATCCTATAAATCTATAAATTGAATTCATCCTGCTTACGGCCTTAGTCTCTAAATTGTTAGACTAGGAACAGCTAATGGATCAGCCGGTGATTTATTTTTAAAAGATGCATAGTACTACTTTTTGGGAACAGAAAGGATATGGACACTGGATGTACCCTTCCTGAAACCTGGATCACAAGTAATGAGGAATTGTATTCTCCCCTGTCCTCACACACACACTTTATTCAAGTTCTCAGAGGAGAGAGAAAGGGCTGGCATTGTGCAGAGATGCACTGCAAAGGAAACCGCATGCAAAGAGCAGATGAGGCATCAGTAACGGTGCCAGGTAATGTATAATGCAAAAGGATGTGTATAAGTAATTTATTAGTATAAATTTGATTTTTTGAAAAAAGTACATGCAAAGAAAACTCTAAAGGAGCACACCCTACGTCTTGCTCCTTGAGGCAAACCCTGACATCACTAAAATTGTCTGAGTAAAATGAAGGAGCTTTGCCACAAACTATGCTACAGTTTACAGCAGGAGACTCACATATGTACCTGCAGAGCATTTGCTGACAACCTCTACAGAAAGGAGGATCCATCATTTCCCAAAGGCTTCTCCACTGCCTTAAGTGGGCTACTTAGCTCTAAAGAGCTGCCCTTCGAGCTTATCCCAGAAGTTAAACAGTCACTTACCCTTTAGAGAGGCGACATGAGATAAAGCTTGTGCGTAGGTGGCTGTGTTGAGAAGAGTTCCCGGTAGGCAGGAAGGAAAGAAAGGTCCTGTCGGACCCACTGCTCGACTCAGGCTGATGGAGAAGAGAAAACAACTTTTTTACACAACCAGAATTAGCTGATTCCAAAGACAGCATTTGTGCACATACACAAACATCTTGGTGTCTCAATGTCCAACAAGACAGGACCAAGCCTGGATAATATTAACCTCCCACGGTCACCAGCTTCTTGGCATCTCCACAGAGAGCAGTGAGTTACATGAGCAACAGCCCAACTTCTAATGGTTTGGGCTGTACCTGTAGATGATACTGTGTAGGTTAAGTCTTAGCAGCAGCTAAGTCTGTCTGTATGCACATATGTATGATGCATGTTTGCTCCAAAGAGAGGCAATTGATAACATGTATTACTCTTACCTCTGCTGGATCTCCAGACCCTCTTTTTTATTCCTGCTTTGGTCTGCTGGAGAAGGAGAATTTAAATTCCTCGCAGGAGGTGCCACCTCAGCCATGGTTTCCTTAGAGCCCTCTTGGTCCGAAGCACCCCTCTCTGTTTTCCGCCATTTAGCTCTTCGATTTTGGAACCACACCTGGACCAGAAGAGTAATCCAGGCTCAATATCATGTTTATCCAAATGCAATGCAAAGAAACTGCAAGTTTTACTCTAGCAAAATCAGTTATTTAGAGGCTTGGCTAAAACTTCCTCTTATATTTTGTCCCCGCTGCTATTCTAGCTGAACCTTAGAATTACATTTGTATTTGGAATATTTGTGTGTCTGGAAACAAGCCAGGAATGTCTAAAGACATATGAAAGGCATGTTAAAAATCAAAAATAAAAAAAAAAGTAGTTTTGATATAACTGTGCCAGGTAGCAAACCATTTAAATATGTGCTTGCCTTTAGGCACACATTTAATTCTCACTGATTTCTATGTTTTAACACATCTAAAAGACTTCTGTACAGGAATGGACTTAAATAAATATGTAAGCATATTGACAAAATCATATATTAATCACATCTAACATTTAAGTGAGCTACTGCTAGAATCAGTGAGGTCAGAAATTAAAAGTTAAATCTTGGGCCATCCTATCCAGCCCATTTCCTGGAGAGGACTTGCTGTTACTCCTCTGATATCCAGTCTGCATTTAGAGGACTCAAAAGGTGGTAAGATACTAATTTTGGAAGATCATTCTACAGTTTAATACACACCATTTTCCAAATCTTATTTTTTCCCTGTTATTCATGATCTGAGTTTTAATCTCCAACTTTTAGTCCATACACTTTTTTTTTTTCCATTTACCTTGAAGCACATGTTCTGATGCACCTTATTTGAGGTGGAAAATGCCAAGCTTCTCTTGAGGTCAGAAAATCCACAATTTAATACATGACTTCAAGTATAGGCAAGATTGCTATTATTATTATTATTCTCCTCCTCCAACTCCATTTTAGTTAGTTGCCTTTTAATTGCATGTATCAGCAAACGTTGAATAATGATTTTATCTATATTCTAAATTTAGAGCAGTTAAATGCAAAGCAAAATGCAGACACTTTCTTGCGTCTTAATTGAATGAAGGTCACAGCTATAACAACATTTAATTGAGCTATTTTTCATTATCATATTTTAATGACTTTGCACTGACAGTTCGCCTGCTTCTGAGGAAAGAGCATGATGAAGTCGTTTATTTCCCTATTTAGTTATTGTTTGACAACATCATCTTCGATTAAGACTCTGCTTTATAGCACATTAATCATATTTGAATGAGCAAGGGGTATAAATGTAAACATATCTCACATCCTCTGTTTCCCCATGTCCCTGCATGAAAGCAGGCTAAACAAATGCTTGCATCTATTGTCTGTTTGCATAATAGCCAACAACAAGGCTAAACACCAGTCCTCAGCAATCTAATTGTCACCACCCCTATCTCACCCCTGCACCTTTCAGGAAGAAGTTATGATCTTCCACTTCTGAATGCTCAATAATTGTCCCATTTATCTCAATTTGCAGTTCAGTCTTTAGGCACCAATAGCCAAAATGGCATTTTTTTATTATTTTTTTAACCCAGTACCTACAATGCAGTGGCAAAAGGAGATTTTCATTTCCAAATAATAATCAGTTTAATTTGCCCACATATGACCAATGATTCATGTTCAGATTTAATAATCAGGATCACATAATCTGATTATAGGAGAAATAATTTGTTTACAATCCTCAATTTACTGTGGTGAATTCCATTATCTCTCTTCAGCCACTGGGTTTTAAGAGATACTAACATGACCCTAGGGAACAAAAGGCAAGCTATTATATTCCCTACAATTAGATCTTTGCATAGTCTTAACCCTGAGCACCTAAATAAAAAAAAAATACAAAAACAGTGTGCAGAAAAGCCTCATAAATACAATGAATACATAATTATGTTCAAAAAAAAATGGTTTGCAACTCTGTGGTGGATGCCTGCAGTTATAGGGATCCATCTCTGACAACTGCGGGACTGCTGTTCTTAGGAAAGAGTGGAGAGGCACAAAGTAAATCCCTGGGTACAAACAAACACCTGGATCAAAAAAAAAAGGGAGAACAAAAGTGGAGAGAACGAAAGAAGGAAGAAAGGTAGGGGTGATGAAGAGAGGGAGTGGAAGGAGAATAATTGTGGCTAACGGTATTTATTGGATCATATTAAAGTTGTGGGAATTGCTCTGCAGCCTCTTTAACTATCTAAATCAAGTGTTTAGAAAGAAGACGAAAGGGAGAAAAGTTGAAGAGATGCAGAAGATTTCTTCCTGGCAGCTGGGTTCCCTGCAGTCGGCTAACCCCACTGCTCGACAGTGGTCATAGTTGCTTTGGAGAATCACGTCTCAGCTCTTTTCTCCACACGCACCCCCCTCCAAAAGCAAGGAAATGGATGTGCATTGATGTAATTTAGTACCTTGGAGACGCGGACAAATTAGTGTAGAACATTATCACTAGTTAATTATGAATGACCGATTAATCAACCTAATCTAATATTCCACATTATGTTGATGTTATTAAAGTGCATCATGAAAATGACAGATCGTCTTCATTTGCGTTCTTTGGCCAAATGTGCACTCTGCAGTCATGATGTCAAAAAAAAAAATTTAAAAAAAAAAAGTTTTCCGGTTTGAATACCCGAGGGTTAAATAACTCCCCAGAATGTTTACCTGCACCCTGGCTTCCGTGAGGTTGATTTTCATAGCCAGCTCTTCCCTGGTGAAAACATCGGGGTAATGAGTTTGAGCAAAAACGGCTTCCAGTGCCTCGAGCTGGTGGAGGGAGGAGAGCGAACATCTGTCAGGGGCAGAGCCCGGGGTGAGCGCCCCGGGGAGCCGCCTGCCCCGCGGGGTTTAGGCGCGGGGGGAACGAGGGGCGGCTCGTACCTGCTGCAGGGTGAAGGTGGTGCGGTTGCGGCGCTGCTTCCTTCGCAGGAACCCGTCGTCGAAGTCGCCGGCGGAGTGGCCGCCGAAGGGAGCGGCGCCTGCGGGCGGAGAGACGTGTTAGGGACCGCGGGGCGGCGGAGCCCTGAGCAGCCCGACCCGGGAAACGGGCTTTCTCGGGCCGTTTGGGTTTTAAAAGGACCGAGACACGGTGACGGCAGCTTAGGAGACCTGCTTGCCTGCAGGGCGGCGCTGAGGCCGCGGGCCCAGATCTCCCCGGGCATCCCCCGGGCATCCCCCGGGCATCCCCCGAGCCCTCGGCGCCGGCCCCGGAGGCGGAAAACAGGCGACGGGGCTTCGTGCAGCCCCCGTGGGGCTCGGCTGGGGCTGAGCGGCCGGGGCTCGGCAGAAGGGCTGGAGGAAGGAGCCTCTGCCCTTCCCCGACGGGGGTTTGAGGGGCCCGAGAGAGAGATGGGGCACTGGGAATTTGCTCCTGCTAGGAGGCTGGGAGAAGGCAGGCAGCCTTCCTGAGGCGGACCCCGACCGTCGCGGCTCCCCAAAGCGCACATCACTGGTGCCTTGGTTGAACTGCTTCCCTCCCTTTCTGTTTGCTCACAGAGTACAGTTAAAGGAAATATCAAAACAAAACAAACAAACAAATAAAACCCCAAAACAAAATCAAAACAACAAATAAAGCACGGAACAGCAAAGTACCCAAGCACAGAGCGGCGTTGCAGGACCCTGCCCGGGGGAGTGCCCCGGCTGGACCAGCCCCGCCTCGGGGCGCAGGGGCTGGAGGTCGCCGCTCAACTTGCAGCATCATTTGGAAGGGAAACACGGACCCCAGCCCCCTCCTCACCCAGACGGACGGCTCGCTGCGGCCCTGGGAGATGCTCATCAGAGAAAGAAAACAGTGTCCCGGTGATGCCCGGTCACTCCCCTCCGGCACCGCCGGGCCTCCCCGGCCGAAAAGGGCTTTTCTGTTGTAGCTTTTTCGGCTTTCGGGTGTATTTTTTTTGTTTTGTTTTTTTCGCCGGGGAGAGCGAATGTTTTCTGTCTTTATTTGGAAGGCTGCGCACTGGGTGGTTTCACCCTCCAGCAGGGCAGAGCGGGCAGAGCGAGGGGCTGGGGGCGGCTCTCACCAGCCCTCGGGGACCCGAACCAGGGCACCGGACCCGAACTCCCACCAGAGAAACAAACAAGCAAGCAAGCAAACAAACAAAAGCACGTTTCTATGCTGTTTGCCAAAAGCTAACGAACAAAGCTGCCCCGTGGCACCGGCGGGGGAGGGACCCCCGGTGCTGCCCGGCCCTGTTCGACTCCTCCAGGTGATCGGGGAACAACTCCGGGGAGAGAATTTTTCCAGTCAGCGGTGCGCAAAGCGGCTCGGGTCCGCTGGCCCTGGGGCAGCCGTGCTTAAAGCGGGGGCTGACCCTTCCCCAGAGAAGGATGAGACCGCTGGGCCTCTGCCGCAGTGGGGAAAGCCCCTCGCCCGCCGGGTGATGCCCACGGAAGGCGGCGGGCAGGGGGATTTTGCGGGATGCGCAGCTGGAGCTGCGGGGAGATGCGCTGGAGCGGGGGCAGAGACCCTGGGCGTACGCGGGGCTGACACGAGGAAATCGCGAAGGCCGCCAGTGTGGGGGTTTGTTTGGTTTTTTTAAAGGAAACAGATAAATAAACAAAAACCTCTGATCAATAACACAAAGAAAAAGAATACTCCCAAATATTTGTTTTCCACTTTTTTTTTTTTTTTTAAACTCGTACCTCCTCCTTCCCCATCCTCCCGCAAAATGTTTGCAAAATAGCATTAAAGATTTATGTGGTCCCTTTGGCTGGAGGGAGGAGGCGTGACCACGTCCTGAAAGTGTCCCGATTACAGCCATGACACCAACATCTGTGCTGGGAGGGGAGAAAAGCATCTCTTTCATAGCCTGAGGCGCGACTGCGGGATGGCTATCCACAGAGGGGAGGCAGGTGGCAAAATGACGGGGGTGGGGGTGTAAAAACAAGGCCTTTCCAATAGGAATCAAATTAAAAGAAAAAACAAACCAAACCAAACCATCACGCAATCCTTCTTTCCATCCTGTGACAAGAGGGGAAAGCTAGGTGCGGGGAGGGGGCGATACGGTTGTATTTTGCCAGAGAAAAAGATGACGCCTTTCTATATTTAGCTGTCCATAGATCCGCATCTTCCCTCAGCGCATATCTGTGCCCCAACAGTCAGAAGCGACGGTGAGACCGCAGTTCTCCCTCCGTCCCCCAGCGCAGCCCCGCACACGCCTCCAAGTTCAACTCTTGTACTTACACGTCTCCGTGCGACAACACTCACCCTCGAGCTGCGGGGGGCAGTGGAAGTAGAACATGTCCCTGCGGCTGGGGAGGCGCCCGCTGCCCGTCGCTGCGAGCCCGGTGGGGACCGGGACGGGGACCGGGACCAGCCCCGGCGCTGCCCCGCACCCCCCGCAGCCGCAGCGGCTCCCGGCCGGGCACCGCCGAGGGGCCTCCCGCCGACCTGGAGACAGAGAGAGGGGAAAGAACAACAGAGGTGAAGGACCAGAAGAAAGCATCCAGAGAAACTCATTGATAATCCCAGATCCCGTCCTAGAGGAAGCAGAGAAAGTAGCGTCTAACACTGTGCAAAGAACTGGAAAAAAACAAAAGCAGAGAACTCCATGGTAGGTGCACAGTAACCGGGTTCAGTAAAACTTTGTTGCTTCTCTTTTTCTTTTTTCTTCCCCTCCAACAGCAGATTATCTATTGTTCATTCTTTTATCTGTCTATCCATCCATCTATACATTCACTCATCTATCTGTCTGTCTGTCTGTCTATCTATCTATCCATCCATCCATCCATCCACCCACCCACCCACCTATTTCTCTATCTATCTATCTATCTATCTATCTATCTATCTATCTATCTATCTATCTATCATCTATCTATCCGGTTATCTCGATATTCCCTTCCAGAGTGAATAATTAAATAAAGAAAAAAAGCGCTTATAGCTAAAAACGAACCCTTTAAAAATATTAATGAAACAGCAATAAAACCTAAAAGCAGTCTTCTTTTTAAAGCATCCAGCACTCTGGGAGCTGTGTTCAGGTTGGAAATCAATGTCCTCGGCAAGAAAAAAAAAGAGAACTATTCAAATTTATATGCAGTCATAGAAAAAAAATCCAGAAGGCAAATAAAAATAGCATTCCATACCTAAACCGAACAGAAGTAAAAATTGCCAATAAGGTTTGGGGGTATTTTGCACTGGAATAAGGCACTGTGAGTTGTTGGCTGCAGAGACAGAAGGGCTCTGTGGAGTTCTTGAAGTGGCCAGATGTCTTTATATCTGTCTACAGCATGCTCTGCCTCTCAGCACTTGCCTTTATAATCTCACGCATAATTGGCCTTAATCTGATTATTTCCAGCGCTGTCTACAGTGAGTAACTTGGATAGGTCTATTGGGCCCTACAAATGGCCCACGTGGTGCACAGAGCAGGGAGGCGGAGGGGAGGGAGTTGGGGGGGGTGGGGGGAAAGATGAAAAGAAAAAAACCGTCATTTCTCAGCGAACACCAGGAATGAGAAGAGCAGCAACACAATCCCATCATTTTCTGAGCGCTGGCGTTCCGGGGCTCCCCCCAGCACCAAACGCTGGGGTGCCCCCTGCCAGCCCTCCCCCCACCACCACCGCCCGCACCCCCCGGCGCTGACAGAGCCCCCGCTAATTGCCGCCGGATGGGTTTTGGGGGGCCGCTCTGCACACGCTTCGCCTTTCCAAGCGATCGTAGCGCGGCAAAGTTTGATTTTGTTCGCAGCGAGGGGTCTCTGGATTTATGCTCGCTTCCCGTCTGCAAATGATATGCGGCGGGACCCTTTGCAATTACTTTTAAAATGCATCCGAGACGCGGGCTCAGCGGAGAGAGATGGCCCTTGCCTCAGCCCGGGTGAAAATAGACTTTAAAGTACCCAGATGAAATTTTCAAGTCAGGGACGCGGGATTGGATCAAATCACATAAACTGCAAAAAAAGCAAGTATAATGGCGCATAATTGGTTCTGTAATAGCATTACACAAGGATAATAGCCTGTTATGGCCCCCTGCACATTAAGTGCTTCCCTGGCGTAAAGCCTTTATGATATTAAAGGGGGAATATAATGATATTTTGGTTATTAAATGCGTGTAATTAATTTATGCACCACTGAAAATAAAGTTGGTATTATGACCCACTCAAGATGCATCAGAAGATGTAAGTCAGACAACTGTTGATAAGTTCTGGTGTCTATGTTTCGTCTAGACTGCTGATTTTATTTTGGAACAATTGCTTCTCCGGCAGACTACACAAATTTAATATTTTATAAACATTGTAATGTTCTGTGCAGGAAGGGCGAGCAAATCTACGCAGGCTCTCTTAGATCTGATGGGAGTTTAAAGACATAGCATGTTCATGCCAGAGCTAAAGAGATGCATACAGATGATACAGGTGCTCAAAGAGATAGAGATTTTGAAGAGATGATGTCTTTGGAAAGTTACTTTGCATATATGATCTCAATAAATAAACATCAGTAAGCCTTAGAAATATCACCTGGTCTATCTGCATTTCACACTAGGCATAGATGTGGAAATTCCCTTAAAGTACATTCAAGCTGAAGTCGTGTTTCAGTCCTGTAAAGTATTATTTAGCAAAGCAAGGCAGAAAATAGTTGCACCCAAGATCCAATTTGATTTGATCATGTCTTATCCATTCACCTATAATTTTAGCATACTAGTGATAGATTTAGAAAACTGCGTTCAAATATGTTTTCACACATACACACATACGTATAGATTTACATGTATACGTATACATAAAGTGCTCTTAGGGACATCGCTGCTTGACAACAGATATCGATTTACCATCCAGGCAAGTCTCTGAACAGCAAAGTATATTATGAATTGAGATGGCTTTTATAGTACCGTGCAAGACACAAGAACAATGTTCCGAATCTGGCTACACTCCTTAAAACAGCAGTACAAGCTTTAAAAAAAATGAATGCAACCCAGAGCTGCTGTTTGGATCTCCCTTGTCATTCTCTCCATCCCGAGCTTTAAAATCCACGCAGGACCAGTATTAGAGGATCCCTTTGCACAGAGGCAGTTGTGTCTTTGCCTTGTTCTCTGACATCGGGAAGAGAGGAGTGAGAGAGAGTGTTTTATCGTAAGAACCTCTAATAAAATAATAATAACTTCATTATGGCGCTCTCAGGCCTTGCTCTAGTCAGGGGGCTGCATTGCCGTTTTGGCTCCAAGACTCACTTTCTCCAGCGGTTTGAAGCCTGCAAGTTCAGCGTATGGCAGGAGGCAGAGAGGGAGAAATGGAGCACGGGGAAGCCCTCCAAGTCGCTGCTTTTTAAATAGGAGCAGAAGGACCCTGAGCCGGGTGAAACAGAACTTTCTCCCAAGAAGCAGCAGCTGCAAAACAAGGAGATAACGAATCTATATATAATTCCCCCACCTTTCTCCAGTTCGGTGCCTGTTCAATTTCAATGCACGAAACATGAGGGGAGGGGGGGGAACATAATTAAAAGTTAGCGCTTCGCCGTCTCGGCGGCCGCTCTCGGGCGCGGCGCGGCGGGTTTCAGCACCACGGAGAGCGCCCGCGCTCCGCGCCCCCCCCGCCCCGCGCAGCCCCGCGCAGCTCGGGGCTGGTCCCCAACCCGGCTTTGCCGGGGCACGTTCGCCTCTCTGCATGCCCCTCTTCTATAGATGCTTTCTGTGAAGCTGGGACCACAGGAAAAAGACACCCAACCAAATAACCAAACAAGAAAAAAAAAATTGCTAGTATTTCTCTGGTAGTTCTCAGCTAGTTACCAAAGGCAAGCATTAAAAGCAATTGGAAGTGTGAAATAACATGCAGAGATGAGCTACAATAGTTCAGCAAAAAAACCCTTTGTATGTAAAGTTCTTAAGGTCACTCTCACATATGCTCATCATTATTACTGTTATTACTACAAATACTACATCAGTATTAGTTACTGCATCTGCAAGATAAAGTCCAAGTAAATGGACAGATATTTTGCTGATTGTGTCTGTCTTAAAGCAGAACTGTTCCTGTGGAGCAGATACAAACACGCCTCTTATTTTTCTCCCATGACAATAAAACCTAGGAATGAACTGAGCAAAATCACTGAATGGACATTTTCCTTCAGAGCACTCAGCTTTGAGGGGATCATTTGTAAAACGGAAGAAAGTCTGAATGGCTCAAGTTTGATGAAATGGCTTTCTTGCCTTTCCATGGCTAAACACTTCCTTTCCCATGATTCCCAATACCTGACCACAAAAAAAAAAAAAAAAGGCTAGCAGCTAAAAGGTTATTTTACCCTAATTCATGTGCAGTAAAATGTATTTTCCAATTAACCAAATTTGCCGATTTGTCCCGCTTGGACACTCTTATAATTTATAATGTAAAAGTGTTCTTTCTTTATCTAAAGACCAAGGTGACTGCTTTTAATTTTCTGCAACCTCTTTACACTTGATGTTCACCAGACTCATAATGTTAATTGGCTTCATATACGGATCATCAGTTTAATGAAGGAATAAATCCTATGTTGCTTTATGTCCCTCTGTTTTAACAATGATTGCTTTAATGAAGAATGTGACGTGTTTGAAATCAAAGCTGCAGGAGACATTAGAGGGTTGTGGTTTTTTATGATGATGACTGAAATACTTATTTAAAGCTAAAACCATAAGGTTTCCATTTTTCAAAAGCTTTCCTTTAAATCATTTTCCATGAAAAATTCTGATACTTCCTTCAGAAAAGAACTTTTTCTTTGTAATTACAAGCAGGGACTGAGAATAACACAGTCTGTAATATAAACTTCCCAATTATGTTATGAAAAATCTCTCTAAGCCGATTTTATACCACTGCAATTTTCATTCAGAGTATAAGTAAAACTCCTAATGAGTTCAAAAGGAGTTATGCCTGTCTAAATAATGAGGTTTTGAGGGTAACTAATACATTTCTTGGTCAACCTACTGTATTTTCATTGTTCACATGTAGATGGAGAAAAGTATAGGGCAGAAAGAACTGTCAGTTCACACACAAAAGCTCTAGATTGCTGTAATCTATTTTTCCCCATGGGAATTTTAGGATTTCAGGAGAAAGGGTAAAATGTAATGAAACATGGGTGCATAGATGTAGGTGACTGCAAATCAGAGCATCAATTAGGCCAAGTTGGAAAGCAGCAATTAAATCCAACTGCATGTGCCAGTTATACTAGCTACAGCAGGTTTAAAATGTACAAAGCAAATGCATTCTGGTAATTGAACTTTTACATTCCTGGTCTGACTTATAATGAAAGTAAGCCTTCTTAGCCTTCTTTTTTATTTTTTTCCTCTAACGGGAACTGCAGATACTTTGGATATATCTTTTCTCATTTGAGAGCTGCTGCCTGGACTGAAATTACGTGATCCTTAGATATAGAAACACGCAACACAGAAGAGGAAAGACTCTAATCAAAGGCAGAGCAACCAATGGATTTGGACAGAAATTTAAGGACATGACAGAGGAAGCGCTTGGGAGGAGAAGGATGTTAGCTTAAATTACATACCACTGAGAAGTCATGCAGTGTGCCAGGCCTGATTCCATGATCCCTTAGGTTTATGTCCTGGCTAGTATTATGTTCATTCAACCTAGGTCATGCCAAACTTCAAGTAGATAAACATATATCTTCTTCCCCATCTGCCATACAGTGTTGTGTCCAAGAGAACTATGTGTTTCCTTTCAGAGCTGACAATGGTGACAGTCAGAACTGATGAACATGCAGAAGGCAGCACATAAACCATACTTTTCTTTCCCTCTTCATGGAGCAGAAGAAAGTACCCTGTGGCAACTCCAGTGACACAGAGGATTATTCTGCCAAGAGGCTTATTCAGTACCAACAGTTCTCTAATAGGAGCGATGACTTTACCATACCTACACCTGGTCCCTTACCATTTAAAGTGACTCAAAGTGCAGGCTGGGACTATGCATGTGTTTGATGAGGCAAAACAACATTGGTTTCCAGAGGCATTGTCTGCTTTGTTTTTTTTTTAATGAAGATGTCTTATAAAGATGCTTCTTCCCAGATGTGCTTTTTCCCACCAAAATGAGTCTTCTAACTAAGATTTCCGAGAAAAGATTTCCAAGGGAGCAGCTATAAGAGTGAGAAAAAGTAGTAGCATTACTTGAAGGTAAATGAGATACTGAAAGACTGATTTACTGAATTTGTCCATAATGGACAACTACCACGGATGAGAGCAGTAAACCCAGAGTGTGTAAGTTAACATCTTAAGCATTTGACCTTGTCTTTGGAGAGGTTTTTTTTTTCCAGAAGCAGCTGCTCTGGCTTACCAGAATCTAATGTTTTTGAATATTGAACAGATCTCACATAAATGTGGAAGATTGTTGCTGTTATTTACCATGGTCAAAGGCAGAAAAGTGATTTCTTATTGCTTAGAAGATATCCAGAGCTACTAGAAAATTGAGAGCTGTGAAGGTCGAAATTAAAATTTGGAAGACACATGACAGCTCAGATTTAGATTTGTGCTTTCTTTGGGTGGTCCTTATTCTCCCATGGACTTCCCAGTTTATTTGAAATTTTTCAGATGTTTGAAAGTGTGCAGGAATTGGCCCTTGAAATATACATCATTTGTACTGTTGTTTCTTGCTCTGTTCTGAAGAAGTGTATTTGGGAACAACCTAATATTGTCAAATGCAGTCACCTAGTTTGAGGTTCCTGATCCATGTAGAGCCCCTAATACAATGATCTGCTTTTCAAAGATGTTGACTGTTGTCTGGGGCTTTAGAAATCCTGAAAAAAGCTCACCCTTTCCAGACACATGGTCTCTTGACGTCTCTATGAGTCCTTGTGTTAGCAAGTCAGGGTAATTGACTTTCTGGAAGAATAAATTTGTCTTGCATCTCTATCTGAGCACAGAGATGGTCCCACACCATGTGTATGCTAGTTGGATAAGTATTTTGATGCTGTCATCTCTTGTTCTTTGCCAGGCAGGATAAAGCCACATCTTTATCTTGCTATCAAGAATGTAAACCATTGTGCTTATTCTGTGAAACAGCACAAAGAAATCATTAAAAACTTCCTGTCCTTCTTTTTCTTCTTCTCATGATTGATGGAAGACAGTTTAAGACCTACTCAATTCTTCAGCCCATCCTTCAGTTCAAGCTTGTTCCTGCTCCACCTCTTAATACTTGGTTCAGTGAGAAAATAGGACTAGATCTTTCTCCATCCAAATCCTTCTGGAGTTATTTCCAAGGATCTGGATGTTCTGTGCTATAGTATTTCTAATGAAAGGCATTACCGAAACATTGATAATGGTGTTCACTGATGGTAAGAGATTTGTGGATTCAGATGGAACAATTTAAACAAGCTAAACATTACATGAATGAAGAAAAGGAGGAAATGGCAATTCATTCTTTGGGATTAAGAACAAGGCAATACAGGATCATGAAAAATTTAGGGCAGGGTCCTAAAACATTCTGAAAAATATTCAGCTTGAGAGACTACAGGTATTGCTTTTCAGCTTTCCATCTCCAGCTTACTGAATCTTATCTCTCCCAACATATTAAACCAGGACCACAAAGCTCTCCCTCCAGTCTTTCCCTTTGTCCCATTTTCTTACCTTAAAATGGAAATCCTATCCCTGTCTCAGGCACCTTGGAGCATTTGGTGAAATAAATTGAGAAAGCTCGAGATAGGACTTTGAACAGGAACAGATTATCACATACCATGGAACTTGTAAAGTCACTTACCTGTCAATGAAAGAGGTATAAACTGCCTTGGGGGCTTCTGTACAGAGAGGAAATCAGTACAGAGCAGTTAGCACGAAGTGCTGACCTCACAGTGGTGTGTGGTGAAGAAGGAAAAATTGTGGGGCCTTGACGAGCACAGAGCTCTGGGCAGCCGATGGACTTCTTGTTCCTAAGGTTGGCCTTGATCAAGAAGCAAAAGATATATTCATGATGTGTCATAAAAAAAAAAACAACAGGAGAAAAGGAATGGTCATGGTATTAGTTAGCTTGTTTATGCTGCCTGGCTGGGAGCAAACAACCCTGCTGGCATTCACTGGAATTTATTTAGGGTTTGCAACATTCAAATCTTTTTTTTTTTTCTTTCTTAGTTAGGTTTATTTTCTTAGTCTGTCCTTAGGCAAGTTACATTTACGCTTTCAGAGTTTATATTCCCACTTTATATGTGCATTTGAGTTGCAATCACAAATCTCAGAACACGTTTCTTGCTGCCCAGAATGAGAATGAACCTCTTCAGAATATTTTAACTATTTTCCTTTAAATACTTAAATGTCGACCTTAGAATATTGAACCTGTTCACAGAAAAAAAAAAAGCTGCTCTTTTGACATTTTGTTTTCAAAATATTCAAAAGGCACTTGTAATGAAGAAAACCCTAAAATAACTTCAAATTACAAATTTTAAATTCTGTTGTTGAAACCAGAACAAAATATTATGGAACTTTGACTTTTTTTTTAGTAAGACCTTTCTTTTAGCTTTTTGGCATACAAAAATTTGAAGGTTGATTTGACTACTTGACTCTGAACATTCCCATGAAATGGGGAAAAAAATATTTCTGCCCATTCCTGTGCAGCACCTGTTGCCAGAAAGCAGTGAGGCTGAAATGTGTTGAGCTACAGAGGCAGTTGATGTCCTGGTGTGTGACCATGGTCTGCCCTGTCCATTTACCAAAGACTGCTGGCTTTGAAAGAGCTTCTGTGTTGTCACATTTATAAAGCAATATGAAGATCCAAGCAGTGACTTTGGTGGCTGTGGGACCACATCAAGCGCAGCACATCAGCAGCGGCAGCAGTCTCCAGGGGAGGGAGCTGTTGGGCAGCTGGAAAAAGTATGCTGCAGCCTTTGACTCCCATCCACCTGTACAGTAATTTTTGGCTCCCAAATCTCTCAGACCAGTTTGAAAATGTCACTTAGTGACTGTCATCAAGGTTCTGTCAGTAGGAAATTAGTCTTGTGGTCCAGCTCTAAGACTACCAGGCTCTGGTAGGACTTCAGGTATGTCACTCAGGGTGGGATTAATTTGATCACAGATTGGTGTCTGTGTTGCAGGTATCTGAAGTTGGGTGAAGTGAATCCCAGCCCTGTTTTCTCTAGGTCTCAGCTGCTGGCCAGTCCATGCACACAAGAAGCAATCAACATCCGGGTCAAAATCTCATCTTGGTAGAAGTCACTAGCTACAGTTAGCTTGAGCCTGTAAAATGTCTGAAAATGCAGCACGTGACAACGAACCCTTGTGAATCAGAAACTCTGTCACTGCAATAGTTATAAATTATATTTGGAAACAAGAGCTTCTTATAATCTAGGAGAAATACTCCTAGGAATTCTCAAGACATGATAAGTATGTGTTAGTTACCTGTTGACACATTTTCCAACTGAAAACTAGAAAGTGAAGTTTTGCATAGTTTTACAATATCATGTAAAAATGAACAAACTGCTTTAATTTTGAATCAATGCAATTATTGAGTCAACTGTGTGAACTTTCCAGGGTAATGTGCAAATGTAAACAGGTTCACTCAGGAACTGTGAATTTCCAGAGAAACATCAGAGAATTTAGAAATGCTTTTGCATTGTCATAATATTTTTTTATCAAAACAAAATCTTTGTGACAAAAGAAGCAG
Organism: Phaenicophaeus curvirostris; assembly: GCF_032191515.1. NCBI lineage: Eukaryota > Metazoa > Chordata > Aves > Cuculiformes > Cuculidae > Phaenicophaeus > Phaenicophaeus curvirostris. Next base: position 17,220,002 of record NC_091400.1, on the reverse strand, counting down.
AAAATCTCTGTCAAAACCTAGTGCTAAAACTAAATACCACATTTAGGAAACAGAAAGTTATTCAGGCTAGGAAGCAACAAGAACATGTAGAGTTCATCAAATGCCATGTCTTGCTCCTGGAAGAGAACAACCACATATATTGGCACAGGTCAGGGGCTGACTCCTTAGATTATCGATGATGCTTTCAGATAAGGACTTGATCACATGCCTTTGGTACACCAGTGCAGTGCTGAATGCTACCCCCTAACCCCATTTTGGATTGCATTAGCAACAGCATAGTCACGAGGTGAAGGGTTACTCTCAGCATGAGAGTAGGTGTGTGTTGAGGCAGGGGCCAAGAGAGGTCAGATCTTCATCTTTTGAGATAATACACACAACTCACCTGGACTGGGTCCTGAGCGCCCTGCTCTGACTTTGAAGTAAACCCTGCTTTGACCAGAAAGTTGGCCCCTTCCAGCCTATTTTTTCTGTGACTATTTTCTTGTGTAGTTTTGATAAATCAACCACAGGAGTATTTTACAAATGGCAAACTAAATAACTTCTTCCATTCCCCAAACACAGTGCATAGCCCTCTTGTTTTTGTGGTACAGAAAGCATAAATTTTAGTAAATAAACTGAAACAATTCTCAAAAGTTACTGGTTGATGTAGTTAAGTTAGATAATGAGTGGGGTATCTAACATGCTTACCTTTGGTTGTTTTTTTTTTAAACAGAGATGATGTCTTAGCTCCAACAGCAAATGTCTGTCTCTCCAGTCAAGAAATCAGTTTCATCCCCTACTGCTCAGTTCTTTTTCTTGCATCATCATCTGCTCTAAAACTGATTTTGAACCACTAAAACCTTGAGAATGTCCACTTACAGCCTAAACTCCAGCAGTAAAATGGGTATCCCAGGAGTAGCTATGAAGACCCAGAACTCACTGCTTATGCTGAAAATTGTGATTATTCATTCCCAGCGGCACTTTGTCGTAGAGGGCTTTTCCTGTCAGGAAACCTAGCCCAATGCTTAGCTTGATTTAACCCCAGACAATTTTAGACATGTTCTGGGTGAATTATACTTTTTTTCTTTTTATTTTCTTTTTTTTCTGTTCCCTGTCCACCAACACTGGCTAAGCACCTTCAGCAAAAAAAAAAATAAAATTGAGATGGACAGTTGATTCCTATGTGGATCACAGTACAGGATCTATACTGATTTTTTTAAGTACACATACTGGTTTTATGCTGCCTATCAACTCCGTTTAACCTGACAGTTAAACATACAAGATATTTGCAAGTAGATTTGAAACAGTGTACTGGGATTTATGCCATAAAGTTGCTGTATGTCATAAGGCCTATATTTACAGCATCAGCAAATCATGGTTTCAGTTCTCACTTCTCAGCGACAGGTCATTTTCCCACTTACAGGTAAAACTTCCAGCTTTTGTTTTCAAGAATCCAGACAGGTTGTGATCTAGCTCTGAATTAGGGCAGTTAGTATCTGCGTGAATCTACAGTCACATGTATCCTTCGAGACAACAGAAAAAGTTAGCAGTCCATCATATTCTGTGAATAGCTTTTAGCAATAAACCCAGTAAGAAGAAAGAAAACATTTAATTAGCTGTTTTGAGGCACAGTTGTCTCATTCGCCAAAGGTCAATTCACACCTGCTAACTACTCTCCTCGGAGGAGAGCCGCTCTCCAAGCCAGAAGGGGAGAAGTGGCCTAGGTGTGACACATTTTTGCACAAAGCCATTGAGATGCAGCGTTTGGATGTGACAATGTTCTCAAATTAGCCCCAAGCACTCCGCCTCGGTTACGGATAAGCAGCACCATCCTTTGGGAAGTAAGTTTGGTATAAGCCAGGAGAGAGGCAGCTGCCTCTGAGCATGGAATCATGCTCCTGTGGGTGTACATTGAAAAGAAGGACTCGAACGTATACATGCACGTACATATTTTCATGTGTGATTTTAAAGGGACTGGAGACGATCTGGAGGATTCGGTATCCGTGGGAAAGCCCTGGAACACACGATAGGCAATCAGCGTCTCTCCTCTCTTTTCAGAAGACAAGCTCCAGTGCTGTGAATCAAATACCATCCTCTGAGAGTCTTTGAAGTAAAGCACATAAACGCCCCATTTCCTAAACGGAAAACAGGAACCACAGTAACTACCTCAGGCAGTCTGGAAACAACTCAGAGCATTCCTAACTGGATACCTCATACTGAACATCATTTTCAAGCCTGCAGAGCAGACAGAATAGAGCAGAGGCTTTTCAGATGCTTTACAGTACTGCTGCACTCCAGCCTCCTCCGGGCAGGCACATTTAACTTATCTCCTCCTCACACAGGAAACCATCCAAGACCAATTTCCCCAAGCAAATCCCTTCTACCTTACCCATCCCAGGATATGTCCAACATATGGCTCCCCCTGCTTCAGTGACACGATGCACCTTACCCATAATTTCTACCTTGTTTACAGAGCACTACTGAAATCCCTTAAAACAAACATTTCTACAAACAGGACACCATTTGCGGATTCGTGTTCTTTACCACTCTCTCTCGTGTCATACTCAGATCCCACTACCATCCCACTGCAGAGTTCTCCAGGCCAGGTTTAGTGCTGTCCCCACCTTATGCAGTAAGTGTGACTGCACATACCTCACATACCTGAACCTCTCCATTTCCAAACCCAAGCCAAGCTCATTATCATGGAGTTGAACATAACACTATAGCTTTACCATGGGGTTGGATTCTCTTCCTGGGCATTATCTGAGCCTTTCTGCCCCTGAAATCCTGCTTTCCATATGCCCGTGGGTATAAAATGCAAGTTATGTAATTTACCAAAAGAGAATTATGCTGACCTCATGCTATGGAGAAGATGCAGAGACCCGCAAGCTGTCACAGATCTAAGCCAACAGACCTCGAGCTGCAGAGCTGAGAACTGTACATCTGTCCACCACGGGGCTAATGGGGCACTCTGCTTCCAGCCACCAGCTGAGCCGGCTCAGACAGCCCCACACGCTGTAACTGTGCCTTCGGTAAGGCTTGGAGCTGGAGGTAGGGGCTCAGGCCTCTCTCAGTCCTTCAGCGTGGAGCTTTTCCTCTTGTATACAGCCGAATGTCAGTCTCCAGGGTGCTGATGCTCTTGGTAGCATCCAGCATATAAAATGTGCAGTCATTCCTTTTTGTTTCTGCTTTTTACAATGACAGCTCTTCAGGGCCAGATGTGCTCCTCATTGGTACAGTGTTTATCACAGCAGGGTTTGCTACCAGACTTGCTTTCTCTTGCTGCTGTTGTGATGCAACATGGTATGACAATGCACAACCCGAGTCACCTATTCCCTCCAAAACCCGACCTGTTGCTTTTTGGTATGCCACCTATATATATGATATTCTGATTAAACTAAAGTGTAGCATGTCTTATTTTGGAATTCTTTCTTATTTCATTTAACGAGTAACAAGAAAGCGTACTTTTATTCTAGGAAAAAAAAGGAACATAATTGTTCTTAATTGTTATTCTAATTACAAGTCCTGGTGTAGTGTAAATTTTTTCCCTTGGCATTATTATGAACCTCATTTCCTTACAAAGTCCAGGATAAACAATTCCAATATATTTTGTTTTAATTATCAGGGTTTAATGGGGCATAATGAGACTATGTTGAGTGGTGCAGAAAAAAATAAATTAATGGGTGCAAAACTACTGAGTGCTCCTAGCTTGACTGTGCATATTTCACCAGAAGGACGAGATGTCATCCAGAGGGACCTGGACAAGCTGGAGAAGTGGGTCTATGTGAACCTTGTGATGTTCAACAAGGCCGGGTGCAAGGTTTAACACCTGGGTCCAGGGAATCCAGTTTCAATACAGGATTGAGAGCAGTCCTGCAGAGAAGGACTTGGGGGTGCTGATTGATGAGAAGCTCCACACCAGCTGGCAAAGTGTGCACTTGCAGCCCCGGCTAAATGTATCCCTGGCTGCATCAAAAGAAGCGTGGCCAGCAGGTCAAGGGAGGTGATTCTGCCCCTCTACTCCACTCTCATGAGAACTCACCTGGAATACTACGTCCAGTTCTGGAATCTCCAACATAAAAAGGATATGGCACTGTTAGAACAGGTCCAGAGGAGGGCTATGAAGATGATTAGAGGGCTGGAGCACCTCTGCTATGAAAACAGGCTGAGACAATTTGGGTTGTTCAGCCTGAAGAGAAGGCTCTAGGGATACCTTAGAGCAGCCGTCCGGTACCTGAAAGAGGCATATAAGACAGCTGGGGAGGGACTTTTTACAAAGGCATGAAGTGATAGGACAGAAGGGAATGTCTTTAAATTGGAAGGGGGAAGATTTAAATTAGACATTAAGAAGAAACTTTTCATGATGAGGGTGCACAAGGAAGTTGTGGATGCCCCATCTCTAGAAGTGTTCAAGGGCAGGTTGGATGGGGCCTTGAGTAGCCTGGTCTGGTGGGAGGTGTCCCTGCCCATGGCAGGGGGGTTGGAATTAGATGATCCTTGAGGTCCCTTCCAACCCAAACCATTCTACAAGTCTATTGTATGGCAGCACTATGTTAGCTAATATTCAGTGTGCCCATAAGTTATTTATTAATCATATTTACTTTTCAATAGAAATTTGTCTTTTTTTTTTTTTCCTAGCATCTGAAACAAGAAGAAACCCACTAAGATAACCTAAGAAAAAAGGGACAATTCTCTGAATGGAGCAGTGAAGGATGCAGCTGATACACAGCTGATGGTGCTAGAAGCATTTGTCATATCATGGACAGAAGACTGGAGTGTGTTGGATGCAGAACCTGCCTCAGCCAGTCCATTCCAAATGCAGCCCTTCTCCCAGTGTTATTTGCTAGTGAAAACTTCTGGGTTCAATTCTTCAGGCCCCTACCAAAAGAAGCATTGATAACATAAGCTTTAGTAGCCATTTAGGAACTACCTTGTCCAGAATCTGACTATAGATATATTTTCCTACTCCCAAGGTGTTTCCTACAGACTTTAATCACCACAGATACTTCTGCAGTGAAAAGGGGAAATTGCAAACCAGCAGCCTAGGAAATAAACCAGACATTAGGATCCTTTAGGCTTTCCAAGGTCCCTTTGCCAATGGCACTGAATACAATGGCTGGGTGTGGCTACTGCAGCAGTTAGCACCATCCTGCTACCAGATTTTTACTCCACTTTACAAAGGTGACTGTATTCCAGGATCAAAATACATGTGCATCCTTCCCCCCCACCCCCCCAACCCTGCACACACACACATGCTTAAGTTTTGCCTAGGCAGAAGAGGATTTTGGCAATTTATTTGGGAATTCTGAATACAAGGCTGTGTGGGTCAGGATGGTGATGATGGGATATTCTGCAGAAAGGACAACGCTTTTGTTCTGCCGTGCTGGGCACACACAACAGGTCTGGAACTTTCAGTCCTACTGGAGTCCTTGTGCCTGTGTTGTACTGCTCACACCCCCACAATTCAACATGTGGTCTGCTGGATGGAAGTACAGGAGCCCTATCACAGTCTGCTTCCCTCGTTTGGGGGAATCAAGCCTTTTGCTCCCAACAGAAATTAGCTTACTGAATGCTCCACTGCCTCTTCCAGCTCAGACTGAGCACCAAATCCTTTGCCCTAACTGCTGCTCCCAGCCTAAGACCTGCTCTTGAAACTGTTTTCACACTGGAGTGTCACAGCTCCACTGGTAATCAGAACAGCATCTGTAGCCTTCCACAGAAATTACCAGGCAGAAAATCCTCCCCACACTGACCTATGCATGCCTTTCTTTCTTTCTTTCTAAACTCTTGCTTTACTCAGGCTCCTCTACTCCACCCGTTCCAGGCTGTAGTTCTGATAAGCACATCTGGCCCATGCTTACAAGCCACAGCCTTCTCATTCCTGCATTGTACCTAGGAATAACAGCATTTCTTTTGTCCTGGCTTTCTAACTTAGTGAAAATTTAACAAAGGCATCCCAAGATACCACAACATACATGCAAATAAGGCCTTGCACACCAAGAAAACTGAAACCATCTCAGGCATGTTTAGTTCAGGACCTCCATGAGGTAGGCTTTGTTACAAACACCACATATGACCAACCCTGAAGGGTTTTAATCTCTATGCCTGACTCAAGGGAGAGTTACAAGAAACTTGAATGCAAGTTTCACTTCAGGAACAATTAACTAGATCCTCCCTGAAGGGAAACAAATCTATTCTACTTACCCATTACACTCTTTCACAAGGAGTAAGAGGACTTGATACAGCACCCACTAAAGCCACCGGGGATGTCATCTCTTGTGGAAAAGTACTTGGTTCATGACTCTAGGAAGGAGGTTCAATTACAGCACAAAAAACCAGACCAATATTACATTAGATTTGTTTGAAAAGTTAACATTTTATGTTACAGATTAAGTTAATATACTCCAAGTGTTTGAGTTTTAAATAAAATAAATTTATTACAGACATCAGTATTTACAGAAGGAAAAAACATTTACATAATATCCTTTTTTTTCACTGCTATTGGAGTAAAAAAAATCTCCATGAAGTTTCTACCCATGGGAGATGTCATGTTCTGTGAGCAGTCAGCTTCCTTCAAGGATTAATGGAGACAAGAAATCTAACCAGGCCTAAGTTACAAATCAAATGAGTTGATTGAGAAACTGCAATGGGCTAGTTGCCTGCATTAAATTGTATCAATACTGAAGGATCTCAGGGGGCCCTTCCAAGTCTATGTCCTATGATTCAAGGAAGTACGGAAGGGAATCAGTGAGTACCTTCCATCAGATCTGCCTCAGATACAGAACCAGGCCAGCACCCAGCATGTTCTCACAGACCTACAAAGCTTAGTGGTTGTCTTCCTGCTAAGTAATAGGGGTTTGATTCCAGCTTTGGATCCCACTGCACGGCCACTGTATACACAAAGGCAACCTCTGCTGCTACACAGCCACAGTAGGAAATGATAGAAGAGAATTATTTTTATGAAGAAGTGGTGCACGGCCACTGTATACACAAAGGCAACCTCTGCTGCTACACAGCCACAGTAGGAAATGATAGAAGAGAATTATTTTTATGAAGAAGTGGACTGGTTGACTCTTCAACATACAGAAGTGCAGCCCTGCATCAGAAGCTAAGTTTTGTGGATTCCCAGACAAATGCTGACCCATATGTTCCCTCAGACTGGCTAGCAAGTCCCAGGGAGACTTACAAGGAGGTCTCTGCATTTCATAGAGCTGCAGACAGAACAGGGGGAAGCAGCACATTCCCAGGTAATGCATAAACTGCAGATGGTAGAGGGCTCTGAGGTTAGGTCTAGGCAAATACCCATCCTGAAAGCTCGATGTAGGAGCAGTCAAAGCTCATGCGCTTGAAGCTGAATGAGGCTGTGTTACTAGAAGACTTGCATGCCTGTCCTGGATTGTGGTAGGACGCCATGACCATTACATTTTAAGAACTTCTGAGTGTCAATATACAGACCAAGCCTTTAATTTGAGTACTCAACTTAATGTGTTTTAACTCCTCCACATAGCAAGTTCCTGCTTGTAATGGTTTCCTCCAGTGTAGAGGTATTCAAGGAGCTCTCCATGCAGGTTGGCATCCCCTCCCATGGTTCTTTGAAAGCCAGCCTTAAACATCTTTCCACACAGCCATGGCGAAGGGAGAAGGATTTGAAGCATAGCTGAGATTCAGACTCTCCTGCCCAGTAAAGTGAAATGTAATTTCCATTGGTATCTTCAGTAGCAAGTAGGGAACTGTGTCCAGGTGCAAACCATACGCAGAAAAAATCAAGGCCCTGCTAATGACAACCACACCTTGTTGCCACCATGTCTTTATAATTTTTAAGGACCACATTCTCTTTGTCATCAAAGTAGAGAAGATTGAGTGACTTCAATTCATCTGGCACACAGCAGGGCGTGCTAACATCTTGAGACAGTTTAAGTGTATGGACTATTGACTGAACTGTAGCATGGTTTGTTGCATTTAGATTTTCCCCCAAGGGGAAGAGACAAGTTCCTCTGCAATAAAACGCATTGTATCCGCTTGGGTAAATAATCCATCCTGACCAGCCAATAGCACGGAAGTCAACGTAGAGTTCCCTTCGATGACATGTTGTTACCTGGCTTGCAGTAGAAGGGACTGCAGCAGATCGGCGTCTCCTGCTCATGCTTTCATTGCTGCTTTCAGTGATCTGAGTTTCACGAAGCGCATGTGAAGCATCAGTTTCAGCAGGGTTCATCTCTGGTTCTGAAAGGAAGCTGTGTGTTAATCTTTCACAAAATAAATTAATTTCCTAAGTACAGTATTCCATGTGAAAGTCTACTCTATAAACCTACATTAAAAAAAAATAAAAAATCTACAGTAGATTTTAAAATGACACTTAAAACTGTGAAAGTACCAAAAGGGGTGTGTATTCAATTGCCATTTCAACCATCTTTCAAGAACTGTCAAATAATGTGTTTCACTTTGTGGCCTGAAAGATCCCATTTCAGCAAAAATACAAAAGGAAACACTTAACAATATACTAAATACATTCCATGAACTTCACAGATCTTTTTCAGGGCCATATCCGGTCAGAATGGTATTAACAGTATTTATATGGCCACTTCTACAACACACATCACATTGAGCAGGGTTAACAGAGTGTGGAGATCACGGCCCACTTCTCTCTCCAGTATTATTCTCCCAGGAATTCTACTCATACCTGCAAAACAGAGTGTATTCCCATAGACTAGAGTTTTAAAAAATATTTTTCAATTTTTGGATCTGAAAAAATTACCATCAGGTTTATAGAACACTGCTATAGAATGAAGCTCACTGCCAACTTATTTGCTTTCTTAAGCTATCTCCTGAGAATCCTTCATAAATGACCATGGAAACCTCAAGATTTGTGTACATAGGCTGAAAGCCACTAATATACCAGCTGGCAGATGAACAATCTGCACACATTCACTGACTACAAACAACTGGTAGGTTTAGGGAGTTTCTTGATTGAGAAATAGGAATCAATTTCTCAATCCTAATACAGTATCCCATACAGAGCTAGATGCTCATTAAACTGGGATCTAGGATTTCACTATAAAAATTCTCTTTGGAAAACAAGAATAAACAAGCCAGCCTCATTTTTGTCTTTAATTAAGTTTACCACCTAATATTGACGCACCTAATATTTCTTTCTAAGGTACAATGCAATCATTTATCAGAAAACCCTGCAAACCCAACTAGAATAATTTTTGCCCCCCCTCCCAACTTTTGCTCTTTGCATTGATCAGGCTTTAAAATCCAGACTTAGTTGGTTTCACTGGAAGACCAGTGGGAGAGGTAAGACACCATTGTTTTGCAATTTAAGGGGTAAGGGTGTTGTCTTTCTGGAAAGCAGCCTTTAGCCCAATAGCAATTAGTCACTGAAGTTAAGCAGGTGCTTAAAAAACAGGCTAAGAATGGAGAGGTTTAAATTACTTATTTAACAAACCCTTCCACTCTTGAAGACTGCACTTAATAACTCTACTTACAGTTGCTTTACCAGCATTTTCACACAGTCTTCTAGGTGACTGAGGTTTTTTTAACTTATACCAAGTATACAATTGCCACACAAACTTCACTACCCAAAAAATAATACATATAATTAAATAACAAAGAACAAAACCACCACCTAAACTCCCATTCCCTTACTAAGGAAATAAACCAGACTGTCCCTACCCTTTATGAATATTTACTGCAAACACGTTTCCTTGAGGGCAGAAGCAACAAAGATGCTGGGTGACCCTCTAGCAAGAGCTATCAAAATTGGTCAGTGATAAAGCAGAACTTCAAACCCATTCGACACTGCAAGTAAATCCTGAGATGAGGTATACGTGAGGCAGCAGAAGGTAACACAAGATGAACAGGGAATTCATGTTCCAGAACAGCTGCTGCTGCTGTTGTGTGAACTTACTTGTGGAAGAGGGTACAAAACTGGAAGACCTCCGTTTGTTACTGTTGGTGAAGAGGACAAGGAGAGCATTTCTACTTTCTTGCAAAGCATCCTGGCTCTTGGCAAACTTAACCAGGTTGTGCTCAGTTCTACTGTTGAATACATGTGTTGTGGTTATCAAAAAGCCATGGTTGGAGCTGCTGTTTCCAACCCACTTGGAAACCTAGAAATGAAAGGGAAAAGAAAAAAACATTGTTTCAACATTCTTATTACACCATTACAATTAGGCAATGGTTGTATTAGGAAAAGGGAACATGCAACAGGCTATAAGAGTGTAAGAACATATATAAAGACAGAAGTGAGGTAACTGTATAGCTGAGACTCAATTGAGTTTAATATTTAAACCAGTAATTCAATGTTTAGAAATAGAAAATATCATATGCATTCCCCAAAGCTGCATTTACAGGAAGATGATTAATTTCAGGGAATTTACTAGTGAATAGATGAGTCTAGGAGTTAAATTAAAACCAAAGTAAATCCTCTCTGACTTTAACCAGGAATTTATTCTTCATAGCAATGTTAATAACAGAGTAATATGAACTCTCCAGACTTTCTATTTAAATATAACAAACATGGCATTTGAAAAAAATAACTTGCAATCAAGCAAATTTACTTTATCTAATTGCTATAATTACAGACTAATAGATAAGGCCAGGCCATCATCAAGCAGTGCTATCATGACTTAAGAAGGAAATCAGCCAGTCATCCAAGCATACTGATCACAAAGCTTCAGCAGTGAACACCATGGTCCCAGAGCACAGATTTAAACCCTAAGAAAGCATACGTTTTATGCCATGTTTGGGTGTTTGGTTTGGGGTTTTTTTGTTTTTTTTTCCTGTTGTCGCTATGGAAAGACATCCACATACTTTTACTTTTAAGGCTACATACAAAAGAAATCTTGAAACTAACAAATAACGAAGTCTACAGAGGAAATTAGATGGAGATTTATAATTAAAGTGAAGTCAGAATTCTCTCCTTACTGTCTGCGTGACGTTGAAAACTTCCCAGCCTTCTGTGTACAGGGACAATAATCTTGATGCAATGAGATGTTTTTTGTGTGGCTCACTTCCACTCTCCAAGAGCTCGTACACTTCCACCTTGATGAGAGCAATACAATAGAACAACAGTAAGTGGAAACGAATTGTTGTTCTAGCAACACAAGGAGAATGAAAATGATGCACATTTCTGCCATATCATTCCAAACCAAGGAAAAAGGTATTTTTTTTAACAGTTTAAAAGAAAAGCATCAGTACATACATCTACTTCTCGACACATTCAGAGGCAGGATACCGTACTGCTTGATACTATAGAAAAATATCCTGACCATCCCTTTTCTTTATCTTTTGAACACGCTCCACATCGTCATCTTTGGCTCTGCAAAAAGTCTGTTCCTCCCTTTTGCCAAAGGAACAGGTAGAACCACCAGAGTCCTCACAGGCCCTGTTCTCCCACGGATCCCAGATTACTAAAAGCGGACACATTTTGAATTTCATTTCAGACCCCAGAACAGAACGGCACGGCTTGAGATCGGTCTGGCTTGAGAGTGTCCTCAGGAAGCCCTTGCAGAGGAGAGGCAAGCAGTTGCACTCCTCATTTTCAGCGCTCTTAATAACAATAATACAATAACTACACGAAAGCACGAGTAAGCGTTCGACGGACAGATCTATTTCCCCACTTACTCGGCAAAAGTGTTTGGTGTCAGCCGGCCTGGACACACGTGTCCTCTTCAGCTTGAACACCCTGAACTCGGCTTTCAGCATCTGTTCGCCCTTCTCCATCGCGCTGATGTCGAAGTAGAAGTGGTACCGGTCCACGTGAACTGGAAAAGAGCGACCTTTCCTCAGGACCCCCCGGCGCTGCCCGGACCCCCGCCCTCCTGATACCGAAAATGCAGGCAAATAAAAGCTCTTAAGGCTCATTTTTGAGTTTTAGAAAGCAAGCATCCTTTATCAGGCCTGAGTGACATGCGGGAATGATCTCCATGAAACATGCGCTACGAGACAAATGCTGTTACAGAATATATTTCGCATTTACATGTACATGTATACATTTTCCCCACAAATCTTATGCAGGGGTGATTATAGAAGAAGACAATCGTTCCTCACAAAAGATGTCAGCATTTTCAAAGAAAGGACTGAAAAACACCGTTTTAAGGAAAACACGCTATAAGAGAAAGAAAACACGCTATCAGAGGGACATTCTGATTTTCAAAGCCCACAAATGTTTAGACGAAAACTTAACCGTACTTCAGCCTATATCAAACCGTTCCGCTTCGAAATATCGCACATCTCGTATCGGTCCCGCTCGGGAAAAGCCGAGGAGGGTGCCCCGGGCTCACCTCGGTCCTCGAAGCTGCGCACCACGTCGCCCTGCAGCAGCCCCGGGGCGCGGGTGATGCCGTTGGCATCAGCCACCTTGTTGAAGAGATCCACCATGAACTGCGGCGGCTTCTTGCGGGGCAGGACGTCGGGGGGCAGCTCCTCGATGTCGAACACCTCCCGCAGGCGCCGCAGGGCCGCGGCCAGAACCTCGTCCCGCGGGCCGGGCTGGGGCCGAGGCAGCGCGCCCGCCGCGCTCAGCAGCCAGGCCAGGGGCAGCCACGGCCCGAGCGCCACCATGGCCGCGGGGACCCTGCCTCCCGCGCGGCCCCGCCAGGCTCAGGGCGGCGGCGAGGGGGGCCCGGCCCCGCCCCGGCCATCAACAGCCCTCGAGGGCTTGAATGCACCATTGAGCGCATTCTTAGCAAGTTGGCAGATGATACTAAACTGGGTGGAAGCGTGGATCTGATGGAGGCGCTGCAAAGGGATCTGAACAGGCTGGACCGCTGGGCAGAGTCCAATGGCATGAGGTTTAACAAGGCCAAATGCCGGGTCCTGCACTTGGGGCACAACAACCCTATGCAGTGCTACAGACTAGGAGAAGTCTGTCTAGAAAGCTGCCTGGAGGAGAGGGACCTGGGGGTGTTGGTTGACAGCCGACTGAACATGAGCCAGCAGTGTGCCCAGGTGGCCAAGAAGGCCAATGGCATCTTGGCTTGTATCAGAAACGGTGTGACCAGCAGGTCCAGGGAGGTTATCCTCCCTCTGTACTCGGCACTGGTGAGACCTCTCCTCGAATCCTGTGTTCAGTTCTGAGCCCCTCACCACAAGAAGGATGTTGAGGCTCTGGAGCGAGTCCAGAGAAGAGCAACGAAGCCGGTGAAGGGTTTGATCAGAATAGTGTAAAGAGCACTGTTGGTGCCTACAAAGCTATGGCCAACTTTGATCCTCAAACTTCTTCAGCTGTCTTCTAATGGCTGTAGGTATCTCAGCTCATGGCTAACAGCAGTGCTGGATAAAACAGTATCTGTTCTACTACCTGCCTGAGAGCATGGAAGGAGACTGGAAAGAGATGAGAAATCATCACTAGACTGTTTTTTCAGTCATCATGAAAGCTTTGCTTCCACTCCACTTCTTCTTTACATGCTTATCCTCACAAACCCTACCCTGCCCTTGGGCCTCTTCATTTACTCCTAGTATCCCCCCTAGGCATATACCTCCATTTCTACTCCCATGGTGCTGCTTCCAAACATTAATGTCTGGAAACACATAGCTAGGGTTCCCAAACAACCTTAACTCTGCCCTAGAGGCAAAGATTTATGGAAAAAATCCTCTCTGTTTAATATAAGCTGGGACCACAAACAATGAAATGCCTCAATCACAGTAGTGCAACTGCAGATATTCCAGCCTACAGTTAGCCAAACGTAACCCACTGAGTGCTGTGTTCTTTTATTTTCATATTTCTGATTAGGCAAACAACATAATGAAAGCCTTACTCCCCATTCTTCCGTAAGACTGCATGACTCACTACTTATGTAAGCCTTATGCAGGAGTTGGTCATAGCTCCACTGATGATACTATGTACTGGTTTGCAATTAGTGCAAGGCTTCAACCTTTCTGTTCCGTACAATAAAAATAGGTTATCTCAACTTAGGTGTTGTGAGCAGTGTGGCTTTAGGAGCCTAGGAAAAGCAGGCAATCTGTAGGGAACTATGATAGTTAACAACTTAAAATTTTAGATGGATTCTCTAAAGAGTTCAAAATTGGCTTTGCTTTTCCTTCTCCCTCTTTCAAATGACTGGATAAACAGCTTGGAGGGTTTGAAGTGTTCAAAATCATCAAGCTGTCAGGTATTGCTTCTGGGTAAGAACAGTGGGATTTATTATGTGGCCTGCTACATCATCTTTGATGCCATTATAATTAATATGGAACAGCAATATTGGAAAAACATGGCTATTTCACAGTATCGTTAGTGGGCAGAGAAAAATTTACTCAGGAGCTTTATTGTGCATTTCAGAACCTTAGTGAGCTTTGGCTTAAATGCAAGTCCAACCCTGCCATTCAGAAATGAAAAGCTCAGCTCAGAATATACTTTCTGTTCTCCCATTAATTCCATGTCAACACAGACAATAAAAAACTAGCGGACAGAGCAGTCTGGAAGCTGCATCTTTCTCTAGGCAGCTGCCTGACACTTCTCCATACACTCTCTTTTCTCTGCAGGTTCTGTAGTTCCTAGTTTAGGGATGTCACAAGACATCCCTTCTTTCGGGGGGGGGGAAAGTAGTTTTCTGCTCCCTGAACACAGCAGTGATGCGCTGCAGCCTTCACTATGGCTTCTGCAGTCAGAGAGCAAGAACACAAGTTACTTCACTCAGTTCATAGCAGCTGTCTTAGACCCATTTGGAAAAGAAAGGAGGAATGACCTTTGCGTGAAAGATGTCAGACTTCTCTTTCTTTACTTCTAGTGATAGCATAGACAGCAAAACAAAGGTCACCAACAAAAGTGAAGAATTACTAAGGAAAGCTTCATCTTCTAAGTTTCAGCTGAAGGAACAGGACTGTACCACATCAGTGATACCATGTGAAGCAGGAGTGTTGACGTCACCCCAGAGCCTAGAATAGCAATCCCTGGAGGGCTGGGCAGATGGAGAGAGCCACGGAGTTAGTAAGTGTACATTCAGCATTCTAGCTTGAATGTTGGAACAGGGAAATTATAAATGGCCTTAAGTTGCAGAGTGTTTTTACCATGTATCTAATATATAAATACCTCTCCCAGAAGATCTCAACTCCCAAGAGCATACTTGCCAGCACATCCTGATTCCAAGACATGTGCCCTACTCAAGCTCTTCAAAAACTGGACTCTCAGCAATTTTGTATGATAGTTTTGTGTAAACTACAGTTACTGAATTAATGATTTAGATGATAAGAATACATTACCTCTGTTTTTCCAACCAGAACTTCTTTGTACTGTCCAATCATTTCCTGAAGCATTTCCAAAGGACTTGAATGATTTCTTGACTTCCCCCAAAGATTGCATCGAACGGATGGCAAAATCAGTGTGTAGTACTGCATTCAAAGTCACCTAGAGGCTTATAGCAGGAGAATCCAGATCTCCATGTTCCTAGACGACCAAACAGGTAGATTACTCCACATTTTAAACCATCTCAGTGACTATGCTACCTAAGTTAATTCCTTCCTAGCTTTTCCCTTATGGCTTAAGTGATTTCATGATCCATACACTGGGAGTAAGCCAAGTTTGGATAAAGCAGCTATGGGGTCTCTTCACGTCTAATCTTTTCATCGTCTTTATGTATTGTTTGAGAAAGCAGAGGCATCACCAGCATAAGAGACACTGCATTGTCCTTCCTTGCAGAATCTCTGAGATAGGGCTGTTCCTCAACACATCCTCCCTCCAAGAGAGAAAACTGCTTAAACTGTTATCACTAGATTTGATATAGGAGTCATAGGCGCATGCAAAGAGAATGGAAGTCAGGTATTACCCCACAAATTTTATCATTAATCTATCCAGTTCCTTCTTTTAAAAATAAAATAATTTTATGTTGGAGAAAGTATTGCCATTTCTAAAGAACATCAGTCAAGTTACTGTTTTCTCCAAGACTGTTTTGTCAAATTAATTGCTTAAATTACTGCTTCCTGTGACAACTTTCCCCGAAGGATACATCCTGTAATACTCACACTGCTTTTTCTAGCTATGTGATGCCTGCCTGGGTACCTTTTGTAATTGAGAAAGCATGACATATAACAGATTGGATGTTTTTGTATGGGTTTTTTTTTTGATAGATCTCAAAATTTATCAAACATTTGTAACATTTTAAAATGTACTGGAAAATTTCCTCCTTTCCCACTAAATCTGATATATTCTCCTCTCATTTTCACAGTTACACAGTTATCATTGTTTACTGAACAGATTTTGTCTATCTGCTCAGTTTTAGCAAGCACAAAACACTCTCCTGCTTTTCCCTTATATATTAATGATGGGGCATTACAGGTCCTGACAATTATTCACTAACAAATGAGGTTAATTGGTAGATGAGGAAAAAAGCCCTGATTCAGCTGCAGGCATCAGTATAACCAAACTTACTTCATACATGCCTTTAACTGGGAAATCAAAACACAAAGCTCTCTTCAGATGGCTACTAAAATCATTACCATCACCTACCTCCATGATTTTTGAAAAGCACATCTCAAACTGTATGTGGAGTTTGGCCAAAATCAGAGCCCACAAGATCATTCTTCGTGAAAATCAACCAAAAAACCATGCAACAGGCTACCCCGTTTCAGGAACACAAGTCACCTCTGATTGTCCTTTCCATACAGCAGTACAAATAAGCACACAGAAACTGGAGAAAGCCTAATGTTCAGTAGCTGTTTCGATCACAGACGTGCAGCATCCTAATAACATGCTTTTTGGCTCTGATGAAGGGTAGTATCAGAAGGCTAGGTTCTTAAGAATAGCATCAGCAACCTTTTGCAGTATCTCTTTTCTCTAGGTCAGAATTTAGTCCTTATGCCAAAGATGCCTGAGTTGGCTATACAAGACTTAAGTGTTCAGCAAAATGATGAACACAGGAGAATCAACACCTGGAAGAATGTAAAAGGAGGATGGGGTGGGGGATGATGGCACACAACAAAGTTGTTAACAAACAAAGCAAGAAGTTTCTTTACTTTCCCCTTTACAAATACAGTTTGAAACCAGAAGGGACATTTTTGGCAAGATGTAAGTTCTGCTGTTAAAATGTCAGTACAGCACATTTTACCGAGTGTACACAGTCCCCACAACTACTTACAGAACAAACCAAGTTTTTGCTATTTAGCTTTCTAGACTTTTGTTCAACTGCATTTGTCTGAACTGTGTGGCTGGTAGGTCACGTCACCTATGCTAGCACGATGTTTTAGGAGTATCACAGTGCTCAGCTTTTAGCACCTTTATAGGCAAGAAATTTTAAGAAGTTCCTCCTTGTGGTATCCTCTTTTTTTTTTAAAAAAAATTTAAAGATTATACTCACTGTTTCATGCTGAAATGTTTTCTCTTAATAAGATTTAATGATTTTTTTTTTCCAACTTGATCACTAAAAAAGCATCTGTATTTTGACCATTCTTTATCCCCTTTTTACGGTGGTAAGAAAACAAATTATAAAAATACAAGCATTTGACATGAATAATTTTCTGAATCATGCACAAATAAATCAGCAACTACGAGGTATGGCACACTTGGAAAAAATAGTTGGAAACTCAGAACAAGCTTTTAAAAACATTTTGTATCTATAAGCTAAATGGTAAATATGTTTGACTATGCAATATAATTAGTCAGGAATTGTTTCAGGTATTCCTTGAACATATAAAAGGAATTAATTTTACACAGGTAAAGCTAAACAAAAAAAATCAGATCATGCTTTGTGGGGAAAAAAGTAGGATTATTCTGAAATATTTTTTCTACTTTAAAATGTTCAACAATTTATATTGCATTCTGAACAACTTTTACCTGTAAATCAGCCTGTAGACCTTTAATCACATGCACTTTTGAGATGAAATACTTAACATTTTTTTTTTCCAGTATTATATTAATATTTGGTCTTTTAAGCATTTTAAACAACAATTAGAACTGGAAAAAATCTAGTTGCTAGGATGCATAATTTGAAGTTGCATGAAAAAATGGAAGTGTACTTAAAGATAATATGAATCATGTAGTCGGAACCACACTATACAGAAAAAGATGGCGCTCTCACCCCATTCTTCTCCCTGCCCCAAAGAAGACTTCTAGAATAGACTTTTGGTTTTTGCTTTTTTAATAAGTTCATAAAAGCCAAGGATTTATAAAAAGTACATCCAAGTTCATTTACATTAACAGATCAGCGAGAAGCTGCACACTTTCCTTAGCACAGGAACTAGGTCTTTAAAACAGGACACTAGAACTGACAGCTAAGGTGACAACAGCAGCTTTGCTGACAGCTGAATTCCTGGAGCATTCCGGGGGCATAGCAATGTGTGGGAGCATGACATCCAAAACAAATAAAAATTCCCTATGGCTTTAGAAAGAGCAGCAAAATCGATTTGTTTTTACTCTTTTACAGATCCATTTTAAGTCATATTAACAGATCTACAATTTTTGAAGTGTTTTGCAATTGCAGACCTGATTTTTGGTTTCTTCTTTCTCCTGAAATAGGGGATGAAGGTGAATATAAATGGGATTAGAAAAAGATGACAGGAAAAGGTGCAGCAGTCCCATCTTCAAATTTAATGAGGAAAAGAAACAGATTCTTTGACTGTCTGCCCTCCCAGGCTCCAGTCCATGGAAAGCCAATTCACCAGTTATTTATACAGTGAGGCACCATGTTTTGCAAATCTCTACAGATCCTTTAGCACTAAGCAAAAACAAGAGGAAAAGCCACTGAAGTATCATAAACTTTCTTTATGAGAACAAAGTAACAGTTTGCATTCTGGCTTCACCATTCACCTTTCCATATTTGTACTTTCATTTGGAAGGAAGCAAGATACTCTTGCACTGAACAAAAACCTAAAAGTAGCTCAATCTTCACTATTCTCAATAGTTTAGGGATAAGAAGGATATATTTAACTGTTCCTAGTTTAAGCCATACAGTAATTTAATGTTGCTGCAAGATTGTGGTTTTCTTTTTAAAATCTATCCGTTCCAGCTCCTCATCCCTTAAGATTTCCAAGGCACTAATGTGCTATGTAAGAAGACATGCCTAATGTAGTACTCGGGTTTGGTACAAATAATCCAATCCTTCCTTCCTTCCCTAGAAGAAAACAGGTATTGGAACTTGTGTTACTGTCAGGAAGACCGAAAATTTCCCTGTCTACAGAATAGCTCTAACCTGTAACTTCTATATATGCTCCAATTATATCTCTAGCCTAAAGTGATTATGTTTAGTAAATTAGAGTAAAACCATTCCCCTTCTGAACAACTAACACCTCAGACTTTGTCAAGATATAAAATTTTAAGTGCTAACAGAGAACTGGAAAGTTTTTGACATCAATTACAGTGAGACCCATGAACATTTCATGGGATTTCAATTATCAGTCCATAACCTGTGACAAACATAATAGTTTTTGTCATCTCAGTGGTAAGAAATATTGTACCAAGCAATTATCAGTGGTGTATGGGACTGTAACCAAACTGATGATTATGGTGTAAATGGGTTTTCTGTAACATAATAAGTTTTCCATAATTATTAACTGTCAGTCATATCAATATCATGTCAGGCTTTCAAATTTTTTTTGATTAAACCTCCACAGCAGTAGAATTATTTTCCAAGTTAATTAGTGATGCAAGTGACAACAATGAAAGTACTAACATTAACCCAAAACTCTCACTGCTGATGAAAGTGTCATGCAATGATTTTGATGTACCTCTTGGTACAAGTGAGTCTCACATTGACTACTATACCTTTTTTTTCAATGGTACTCTGTATGCCCCATGACCATTCAAGTAACATACAGAAAACTGAGGAAGAAATTCTTAGAATTTCACAGAAATCAAACAAAAAAATATTACAACCCACAGCAACATCCATGGTTCTTATTGCAATAAAATGTCAGTATGTGTTCTTCATTGCATTTATATTAAGATTTCTTTTAAAGAAAAAGTTCTGATGTTTTGTATCATTTCATCTATGAGGTAGATGGCACTTTCATATAAATAGTGTAAATCAGAAATTAAGTTAGCTCTGAGTCTGCAACAACCGCTGCACCACCAACTGCTCAAGTCAATTATTAAATCATGAACATGAAATAATTCCTCATTTTAAAAGACAAACAGCAAGTCTTTGAAAGGAGAGTGGTAGCTGACTGCAGACAGATGCCTTTCCTTGACAAAGGTCAGCGGAATTCTGGCTTCAGCCTCCAGACACCTTCACCATTTGGGCTTCTGTGGAAGGTACAGAGATTGCGGAGAAGTTCTCTGAAGACACAGGACTGCTCCCTGGGCAGTTTGGTCTCAAATTCATACAGAAGTTCCTGAGTGCTAGCCTCACCGTCCACGCGGGCCTGGAATGCTATGAAGTTACGCATATCCACGAGCAATTCATCGTATTCTGTTGAACATGGGGCTGGGGCAGGTGCTTGCTGGACATTCTCATCTCCCTCAATCCCTGCTTGTTGCGGTAAAATAAGGTGGTTTCTTGCCCTCATCTTAGCTAATAAAGATGAAGAGTCTAGTGCGTTGGTTGATGATTCTCCAGATTTACCAACAAAGTGCCCGTTGGAATTGCATTTCTTTACATTTTCTTTCTTTATGGTATCTGCATCCTGCAAATAAACATACAGACTGTGGAAAAAATTGGATTTTGAGATCCACAAAATCTTTTAAACAAAAGGTACCTACTGTTTAGACTTCAAACAACATGAAGACTGAGAAGCCAGTCATTTGCAATACACAATAAAGAGGTAATACATTCCCATCTCAACTTCAGAACTTAAGAAGCAAAAAAAAAGGACTGCTGGTCTTGAGATAACCAAACCATGCTGCAATTTGTGACTGCTCTATCTAATTAGAGTTCATCTAGATGCTATATCAAAACATGAAAAATCAAATTCACAGTTGACTAAAAACTCTAGAATTCTACATAATCATACAACAAATGGGTATTGGACATCCACTGCATAAGTCAGATTTGTTGCATAAATCAGAACATTTCACGTATATTGGCTATTAAAAGAGAAATGTCATCTTGTCTCTTACCTTGCACTTCTTCACAGCCGAGGCAGAAGTGGAATGTGAAGCAAGCAGCATAGAGTTTCTTTTTTGACCAAACCGACTCCTAAAAACCCACAAAGGAATTAACTCCATGAAACATCCTTCTCAAAATACTTAGAATAATTTTGCCAAATACGCTGACTGTGTTTGTGCTTTAGGGTTCTTCATCCCTCTGCCGAAGTCCTTCTCCTTTACTGTGCAACAATAAAGCTCTCCTTGTACTTCAAAATGAACTTCCTAGGTTTGTAATATGCTTTAGTATATTTCTTAAATATAAACCATGAACCTCCACTTTGATGTATGTTACTGCAAGTATAAAGTACAAAGAACAAAAAAAAGGTAAAATTCATGAGAGAACTGATCTTCTGAACTTACTTTATTCCTGATGGTGCACCTGAAAGACCACTCATGCCCGTCCAGGTTGGCACACCAGAAGTAGCTCCTAAACACCGCTGTCGAGAGACTTTTAAAGCTCTTAAGGCATCCTGGGCCACCCTGTTTGCTTCTGCTTCCACTAGCACATGATCTGCACTGGAAGCTTCCATAATGGCATCATGCTTCATAACACTGTGTACCCCTAAAAAACAGAAGATACAAGAAAAGGTGAAGGAAGACATCTGTTAATTTACATGGTTATCTGTAAAATTAAATATTCACCATTTAAGTGAATCATAGAATCATTAAGGTTGGAAAAGACCTCTCAGATCCAAGGTCCAATCATCAGCCCAACACCTCCATGTCTACTAAATCACATTCCTACATTACATCTATACACTGTTTGAACATGTCCAGGGAACGAGACTCCATTCCCTAGGCAGCTTGTTGCAATGCTTGACCACTCGTTTGGTAAAGAAATTTTTTCTAATATCCAATCTAAACCTCCCCTGTCGCAACTTGAGGCCAATTACTCTCATTCTGTCACTTGTTACTTGGGAGAAGGAGGACCAACATCCACCTTGCTACAACCTCCTTCCAGGTAGCTGTAGAGAACAATAAGGTCTCCCTGCCTCAGCCTCCTCTTTCCAGGCTAAACCACCCCAGTTCCTTCAGCTGCTCCTCATAAGACTTGTTCTCTAGACCCATCACCAGCCTTGTTACCCTCCTCTGGACATGCTCCAGCAGCTCAATGTCTCTCCTATACTGAGGGACACAAAACTGAACACAGTATTCGAGGTGTGGCCTCACCAGTGCTGAGTACAGGGGAATGAGGTTTAACAAGGCCAAGTGCCGGGTCCTGCACTTGGGGCACAACAACCCTATGCAGTGCTACAGACTAGGAGAAGTCTGTCTAGAAAGCTGCCTGGAGGAGAGGGACCTGGGGGTGTTGGTCGACAGCGACTGAAGATGAGCCAGCAGTGTGCCCAGGTGGCCAAGAAGGCCAATGGCATCTTGGCTTGTATCAGAAATGGCGTGACCAGCAGGTCCAGGGAGGTTATTCTCCCTCTGTACTCAGCACTGGTGAGACCGCTCCTCAAATCCTGTGTTCAGTTCTGGGCCCCTCACCACAAGAAGGATGTTGAGGCTCTGGAGTGAGTCCAGAGAAGAGCAACAAAGCTGGTGAGGGGGCTGGAGAACAGGCCTTATGAGGAACGGCTGAGAGAGCTGGGGTTGTTTAGCCTTGAGAAGAGGAGGCTGAGGGGAGACCTCATTGCTCCCTACAACTACCTGAAGGGAGGTTGTGGAGAGGAGGTTGCTGGCCTCTACTCCCAAGTGACAGGGGACAGGACAAGAGGGAATGGCCTCAAGCTCTGCCAGAGGAGGTTTAGGCTGGACATTAGGAAAAAATTCTTCACAGAAAGGGTCATTGGGCACTGGAACAGACTACCCAGGGAGGTGGTTGATTCACCTTCCCTGGAGGTGTTTAAGGCACGGGTGGACGAGGTGCTAAGGGGCATGGTTTAGAGTTTGATAGGAATGGTTGGACTCGATGATCCAGTGGGTCTCTTCCAACCTGGTTGTTCTATGATTCTATGATCACTTCCTTAGTCCTGCTGGCCACACTATTTCTGACACAAGCCAGGATGCTGCTGGCCTCCTTGGCCACCTGGGCACACTGCTGGCTCATGTTCAGTCAGCTGTCAACCAACACACTCAGGTCCTTCTCCGCCAGCCAGCTTTCCAGCCACAATTCCCCAAGCCTGTAGCATTGCATGGGGTTGTGGTGACTGAATTGCAAAAGCCAGCACTTGGCCCTGTTGAATCTCATACAATTGGCCTCAGTCAATTGATCCAGACTGTCCACATTTCTCTGCAGAGCCTTCCTGCCCACAAGCAGGAATGCCACGATTACATTTTTCCTTTTTCAGGTTGATTATATTCAGCACTTCAGTACAGTTATTTCCAATAAGAGAACTCCCTTCTATCAGTTAAGTAATCAATTTGAAAGCAAACCACTTCTGGTGTGCTGATGAGGTCATTATTCACAACAGACTTTGCAATTATGTGGATAAATCGATCATTTATATTGTTATGGACAGGGCGGACAGAAGTCAAATCCTTGTGTAAATGAAGGCTGGCTACATCCTTATTTCCAGAAGAAACACTGCATACTTCTATACCCAGTTTTTGGAAGGCTGCAGACCTCTCTGGAATGTCTTTGCCAAGGTAATTAGCAACTTTATAACTGCAGCATTTCAATGATGAACATTTCAAATGTTTCACCACAGTAACAGAACAGATAAAGCATGTTTTGTATTGCAGCTCTAACCACCAGAGTAACAGAACTGCTCCTTTCCTAACTTGCGTTGTCTTATATACTTCTGTTTAAATAGTCTGACACTGTTGAGCAGACAAATAAAAATGGTTACCTGATTTTTTGAAAAGTTTCTCCAAGACATAATCATCATTTTTTTTTGAGTCTTCCTCCTTCTCTTCACTGTTCTCTCTTCTGTATTGCTTTTGTTTCACTAGATGAGGGATGCGCTCTCCTTCAAATGTGGCGTCTTTGTGATGTTTCTTTTTAGACTTAGCTTTGTGGCTCTCATGTGACAGCACATCCACCCTGTGCTTTGTTTTTGAGGTACATTTATAATGAGTGTTATCTAACTGCCCATCTTGAGTTTTAGTAGCCTGCTCTTCCCACGAACCACCTGCACCACAAGTAAGGCTAAAATCTCCCTTGACATTTGCATTAGCTGCTCCATGTACTTCATCAGCCACCACAGCATTCAGGCATTTGGCATTCTCTGAAGACTCTGCATCACATGGCAATGGCTGGGACACAGATTTGTCAGTTTTTTCCAAGCTTTCCTCCTTGCTTTTATTCAAAAAGTTAATATTAGTAGCAGCTTGTGCATTATCTTTTGCATGGCTATTTTGATAAAAGGGTTCAAAATTTCCTTTGGTTTCCTCACTTGTGTCTATTACTTTATTTGTCACGTGGGTGGTTGAGCAGGAACTGGATGACTTGCTGTACTTTGGTGAGCTGCTTTCTGCAAGATGGAGATCACCTTTAGAAGTGTCATTATCAGGTGGCTTTTCAGGTTTCCGTTTCAATTGATGTTTTGTGAGTTGAACATCTGAACCAGTACCTGAGGGAGGAATGAAATTGGTACTCATTTATCTAGGGCTTCAAACAGTTTTTCATTTAAACAAATAAAAAAAAAAAATGTGTACCTGCAAAAATGGCACTTGTTTCTGTTCCCTGAGACATATCTGGGCTGCTCAGAGTAAAAAGTTCATAAAGGTCATTGGATTTGAAAAAGCGCCTCTGCTTAGGATCTTTCAGCACTCTGTTAGTTAAAAACTGTTTGAAGATTTGTCTAAAAGAGAAAAAAAAAATACTTTGTGCATGAAACAATGTCTAGCTATGTTTAAGTACTGTATTCAGTACTTAAACAGAAAACTGTATAAGCACAAATATTACCCTGCAGAACAATTAAGCAGTGGGAAGATTATGTTAGTTTCCAAAAGACAATCTTGAATTGGCAACTTTCAAACAACCAACTAAATTGTCAAACACAGGGATTTATTGTTTTGCAACAACCCCATAACACAACAGGTAACCACCATCCTGAAATGTCCTACGAGGCATCCCTTAACTAAGCAATAAATAACTTCACAGCCAGATCTTTTTTTTTGTCCATTAAAATTGAAAAGCTTGCATGTATTACAATAAAACTATCAGAAAGCTCCTGAAAGAAAAAAACAGAGCTGGTTAAAAATTACATTTTAATGGTTCAGCTGGCTGGAGGAATCAAAAGCAACAGAGTAGCTCAGTCTGATTGTGATGACTGTATGACAGCCACTGAAAAGGGAAATCAGACTTGGGGTTGAGAGGAAGGGAAAAAAAGAGCCCATCTGCAAAGGACTGAAAGGAACAAATCTAGGGGAAAACTAAGCTGCAAAATGTCTTCTAGTACTGGTAAATCTACTTCTATGCCATATTTGTACTACACAGCTTTTAATTGCAAGTTCCAGGCACTATTTTTCTGTACAAAAATACCTCCCTAAATAAAGCTGTAATTTTTTTCTCAAGAACTGTTTATAATCATCATTTTGGCTCTGTGGTATTAAGCAGTGAAACTATTTTTAAAACCCAATTGGCAAAACCTATGTTTTGTACTGCACTCATCAAAAGACTTAAAAGTTTTTAAGAATTGACTGAGCTTCATAGCTTCCTGTAAGGATGATCACATATTTGCAGGGAGGAGAATAGAGGCAAAGAGAAAAGACAACTTGCTTAAAGCTCACTGTCATTGCACTGTTCTGGAAATAAATTGATTTCTGATGGCTGTCCTGACCCTTAGAGCCCACTTCCTTGATGTGGTCAGTGTTATTCAAACACAAATACGCCACAGGGACGCAAGCCAACCAACAGAGGAAGCTTTGTGACCAAGTGGTGAAACGGATTAAAAAAAGGCACTCAATAAGTGCAGGTATTTCATTATTTAGAGCTTTTCATTCATCTGCACTTTCAAAGAGGATATTCCAGTTCTAACAAGTAATGCCTAGACAGAGGATTCCCATGTACAGCCATTTGGAATTCATGTGAGTGAAGCTAACTACTAAGAAAGCTGAATAGGAAAGCAAAACAAAAATATTTCAATGATTTCAATATATGAGCACTTTAAGGCTTCAGCTACATTTTGGAATAAACAATGTGAATATGACTGGTAGTTCTTAATTATCTCACTTTGGAATGATTTAGGAATAAAACTGAATTTGGTTTGCAGAGTAGTAAATGGATGCATGTACCATATACATCTTTTTATATCCTAAGAATGATATAAAGAACATGTTAATTTCAATTTGTATTTCAGACTTGTGGAGTCTGACTAAGGGGCAAATTTTTTTCCTGTCTATGCCTTACTCATTTACAGTGAATTCTGGATGTGCTGGACACAGCCTCTGGAACAGATTGATGAGGTATATTTAGCACGTGGGTCTTGGAGCTTGAGAAGCAGCAGCACAGCCCTACAACTGGGAATCTAATAGTAGGAAGTGGCCCATTCATTTCTCAGCAGAAATTTTAAAGAGATGTCTGTGATGTGCCCATCATGACCAGGACTGGGGGTTAAAAGCCACATGTACACAGGGACAGGTATGTCACTGTTACACCACCTCAGGTTTGCTACAAACATTTGCTTGAGCATACGGCTGTATCCAAGGAATCTCTCTAACTGACCTGTGGTATATCTTCTCTTCAATAGTACCTGCAGTGAGGAGCCTATACACAGTCACCTGCTTTTTTTGGCCTATTCTCCAAGCACGTTCCCGAGCCTGGAACACAAAAGGTTTGGTTACCTGACACCAGACTCTTAGAAATGAGCTTGACAGAAATTTATCAACACCACTGTTTCAAACCTAGTTTGGACATTTAACAATTAGTTCAAGAAGTTACATAGTTGCCCTAATGCTGTACAAATACAACAGCTAACTCAGCAGCAGAAGAAAACAATTTACAAAGCTTACATATGTAAGAAAAAAAAAAAAAAGCCTCCAATTGTACCAAGAAATCTGTGCAAACCAACCCCCCACCCCCAAATAAATGACGTTAAAATCAGAACATGTATCTAGGATATGCATTTTATACAGACATATTCCAAAAGGGATTTATTTCATGATAGCGCTTTAAAATATACACACTTCCTTGATTTTTTCTTAAAGGAACACTTTCCTACAAACACCTTGAACCAACCACTAAAACAGACTACTCTAGATCAGACAACATACCCGCAGATCTCAGAGTTATGTAATATTTCCATGAAAGAGTTTTCTTCCTCTCAGATATGTAAGCCCCAAATGCTGTTAAGGGATCTGATAACCCAGAGCCTCATCACATCAGGTGAAGAACAACTCGCTTAAGGTACTGGTTTAACAGCAGCTTCATATAATTATTTAGTGACAAAGCTAATTTAAGCAACACTACTTCTCTTTTCCTTACTTTGCATTGCAACCAGGAACAGTCATGCCTACTCAAAAGCTTGCACAGCTGTACTCTCCTTTCAGAAACATCTGGTTCATTTGCTTTTTTATTAAAAAAAAAAAAAAAATCAAACAATGAAAAAACCAGGCTGTTTCAACCATTTGGTTGGCTATACTCTAGACAGGTTATACGAGTCATCAATATTAAAAAGAGTGGTAAGGTATAACAGCATGAAGGGGATGGGGTGGAAACCACTTAAATTGGCTTTGCCACTGGAGTAATCATGATCTGGAACTGCACCCTAAGCAACCATTGCTGGGAACAGCAACTCAGGGAAGAGCAACATAATGATTCTACACTCTTCAAGGAGAATAAACGTCATTCCATCTTCAGTTTTATTTCAACTTAGCTGGTAAATGGAACATAATGAACTAGACTCACCTGTGTGTCTGTACTGGGATTCCAGTCAGGATCATAAATAATAACCCGGTCAGCACCAGTTAAGTTAACGCCAATGCCACCAACACGAGTTGTTAGAAGAAAAATAAATATGGATTTGTCCTATAACAGAAGAGAATTTAATAAAGCAAGAACCTCCAAAGTACAAGATATCTTTTTTCTTTATTTCCTGGATTCTTCTGTTATCAGTGTTATTTGCAAAGATGCTAAGGAAGCCAAGAGAAATACATTTTGTTGTTTGCCTGATATCTCTTTTGACAAAAGTAGTTTCATCCAAATTTCATTTATTGTTGTCCAATAAAATTTCTTTTCCCCCTTTTCAACTGCTTTTTTTTCTGAGCAGAAAACTCAAGTGTGAAAAAAATAATTACTTTTTCCCCTCTCAGAAAGAAAGTGATTTCGTTTGACTAAACTCTGCAGTTTTGTGTCTCAAATCTGAAACAGTGTATTTAAGAACAGACCAAAAGGAATGAAAGAACTCAACCACACTCACTAATAGGCACTAGTGCTTGCGATGCAACGACTCACCTCATTATATCTTGTTATAAGGGGCTGTCTGGAAGCTATTGTTGTGGTGCCATCCATCCTGAGGTAGGAATAGCTTCTCTCTCTCACAAAGACTTCAAGTATCTGCAGCATCTGTTGTGATGGAAAAAAATTTGTGGAATCCAGCAATTTTCTGATCAAATCATTAAGAATTTCTGGTACTAACTGCAGCGCCAATCAAACAAGATGATGACTAAAAACTCGCAAATCTCAAATGAACAGAAAATTCATTAACTTATGTCACTAGGAAAAAATGCCAAAGTAGTTATTTGATTCCTGAATGCATAAGTGGAATGTTTCTGCTTGGTTTGGGAAGTCCAGAGCCATGGTCTCAAGACAGTTAACCAGGTAAATGGTGCAGCATTCCATGGAATCAAGACAAAATTATGAAAACATAGGGAAAACAAATGAAGGTCACCACCTGTGTTACTGGCCCAAAGTACATACTCTAGTGCATATGCATATCTAACCCTGAAACAGAGTAAGCAAACTGACTGGCAATTCTATCCTGACACTACACAGAAGGGACAATAAATACATCACCGGTGCTTCAGTCTGGTCTTATATGGGTAAAACTGATACAAACTTTGAGCCAGTATATTGAATTCCGGCCACACTGCCACAAGACTCTGTCATTCTGGTAAAGCTTACTGAGCTTGGGAACTGCTCTCCAATTATTCCAAATACATGAGTCATTCTTGTACTATTTTCAATAAGATGTTAATTTTCTGAGAAGGATACTACAAAAGGTGTTTTAATTACAAGTCTTGTTGGGACACACACACACTTATTTAGTTTCAGCAGAGACTAAAACTGAAAACAACTAGCTCATCTTACCTGTCTTGACTGACTAAAAATCAACACTCTGTGGCCTTGCTTGTGCCATATTTTCAGCAAAGATTCTACCACTATCATTTTTCCAGAACGTTTCCAATACCCAAACTGATCTGCTTCCTCCACTTCAGAATCTGGTACACCTTTCAAAATCTTGGGACCACCAGAGAAGAGGTCAGGGTGGTTGCAAATCTTTCTCAAAGCTACTAGTCCTGAGAAAATCTAAAGAAGACAGGAGAAAAAATATTTTTATTATCTTGACAAATACTTATGTCTATATGGATTGTACTTGAGAAAGATAAACAACAATGGATTAATCCAGTCATCATCAAAAAGCTTCTTTTTAATAGCGGTTTGCTGTTTAGAGACGCCAATAGATGCTAAAGCTCATGTCATGGAAATTTTAGGAAAAAACCAGTACAAGAGAAGGTAAATGAAATTTTATGTTCTTGTAAGCCTATTCTTGTGACAATGTTAAGAGAATTCTGCAACAGCTTCCACATTAGCAGTTATAGCTGTACTTCACAGTGAATATTTTCCTACTCAAAAGGAAAAATTCCAAGTTTGTTACTTGAAGTTGTTGTGCCTCTCTTACCAAACCCCACTATATTAGCAGATAACTTAAGACAGACCTTGTGGATAGCAAGCATACCCACTGGAGTTCATGGTAACAAAGAACAAATACGTGAACTTATTTGAACAAACATACGAAGCTGAAAATTACTGCTTTTTTAAGAAGGGTTCTGCTCAGTTATTCACCCAATAAGTATTATTTATTTTTTCTGATATAATGGACATTCATAAAAATGAACTAGCTTGAAACAGGAAATCCCTCAATCTTCTGTCACTGTAAATTGGATAAACCTGCTCACAATTTATGGATTATTTGTACAATGAGGTTCTGTTTCCTTTTTTTCAGCTGGGATTCACTGCTGCCATCACAAAACCCCTAACAAAAGCATTGACATTTACTGTTCAAAATCTTCAGAACTCTAGCAAATATGATAGCTCATTCTATAACACCGTAGAGAAATTTCTGCAGATAGTCTTGTACAAGGCACCTCTTGAAGAACAAGCTCCTTAAAATAACTTTCATTGGGATGACTAAAATTGCCATGCTCTTGAAAAAACTTGGCCACTATACCTGTGCAAGATCAGGAAAAATAAAAAAATCAAAACCAGTAGTAAGGCCAACATCTGCTTTGTATGGCACTGCAATATATGTGGCTGTACTGACCATGCAACTACATGGAGCCAATGGGGCTAAGGGGAGAAGGGATTTCACAGTTCACAACACAAGGAAATGTGGGGTGAATTACGTATTTTAATCGAGAAGCATTACTTCTCCTCTTACAAACAATAGAGCTATATCTTGCAGCTAAAATGCGAATGAAAAATGTGCATGCATATGGAAGTCAAATGGACCAGACATGCACAATGCAGGAGTCACAGGGAATAGCAGACTTTTTACACATGCAACAACAGGCATTTGAAACCGTATTTCAATTACTGCTGCCATTCTGGCCACAGCAATTTCAGTGCTTATGTTGTAAAGATGAAAGCAAAGGATGTTGAAGTGACTGGTAAGATAACAACAAGTATGCTTGCTCTTCGCTCTGCTATATATGAAGAATTATCAGCTGCTACATCACAAAGTTATTGTACCCGAATTGCACTCTCAGGACATACTACCCTTTTCCTTTGGCTTTACTTTTGTAATTGGTTAAAAGCATGCATACAACTACCTACAGCAGGTCATCCAACAAACCATAATTTCTTCCCAAGATTACAAACATATTGTGAGCCCCATTCCATTCCTACTTTTATCTGGTCATGCAACCATGTCAGGATCACTAACTCTACATATTCCATGGAATATTTCTGAGAAAAAAAAAGCAGACATCCACAAAAGCAGAACTGAAATTGGTGTGTGTGCTTCCCTTCCTGCTCAGACTTCAGCTAGAGGAATGCAAAGGTCAGTTCATGGCTTTATCCGTTAAGCTCCACCTTCCATTAGACTTAACTAATGCTGACCTGCATGTCTCCATTGAGAATCTGGTAAACTTCTTTAGAGCTGATGAAATTTTGATAGACTTGACGCTGCTCATCTGTCAAACGGCAAAAGAGGACCTGCCAAAACAAAGAAATGAACTGTTCAATCACAGCCTGTAAACTCCAAATAGAGTATATTTTAGAGTTTTACAATGTGCTACAGTGAAGCTTCACAGATGTCTGATATGCTGAAACGCTAAGTTAAAAGATATTGTACAGAAATCATCAGAAATAAAAAACTTAGAATTCTTTGAGAATTAATGTAATCACTAAGCTGAGTTTCCTGAGTTTTTCTATGCCTTCTCCCAGTTATTTTCTCTGCTCAAATTGTTTTAGTTTACAAAGCACTGCCATTTCCCAGTTTTAAGGAGGTAACCGTGCAACGTTAGCATGCTCTCAAAGCTACGTTTATAGGAAATGCTTTCCGTGGTGTGTCTGTTACATCCCTTACAATCTGTAAATTCTTAGTACCTCATTGGAAAACTAGGTTAGTATATGAAACCTGTTCTGTCATTAGCCTTCAATTATGAGCATGTAATGTTTTTTTGGATGGTTTGATGGGCTAAAATAGAACAAAATTCCTTCCTTGCATCCTGCAGGGCACCCAACTGTATTCTGTAAGTCAAACTTATGTAGTGACCTGTGGCTGACAAGAAAAAAAAAAATCACATTTCTTAAATCTGTTTATGACTACATTCTTTAGAGTAAATAGCCCAGATTCCGTAAAATATATAGAAATCCTAAATTTGATTAAAAAAATAATTAGACTGCACAGCAGAAACTGAGTATAGCCTAATGATTTATTATCTAACTTTCAGCACTGTCTTACAAAGACTAGCATGTATACTTAAGAGGGACAAGAAGGATAAGAGTGAGGAGAGGACAAGAAAGCCTGAAGCACTGAAGCCTGAGTGGCAGAAGAACCTGATAGTTACTACAAATGAGTATTTGTAGAAATTTCAGTTGTTTAAATAATCTTTTGTATCTCCTCTATTTTGAACCAAAATGTTTTCTAAAAAATATCCCATCTCTTTGGAGAGCAAACAAGTTTTAGATCAAAAGGCTTATATATTAGGAATTTATTAGAATGTATAGGCTCAGCTAGCTTGCAATATGAACAACTGCTATCAAGTATTTCTCTACTATTTGCTACCCAAATTAACCTTTTCACAGCAGGAAACAATGTTCCAAGAGATTCATCATAGGAAATAACCCACAGACAACTCATCTGTATGCACCTGTGACCTAGGAGGACAGTATTAAGTAGACCTGAGTGAACTTCATATATCCTTTGGTTTTTAGATGAGCGTATACTTGTGTTGACCCTGAAAGACAATACCATTTTAATACTCAGAAAACAGGTGGAAAGAATAAGCAACTTGAAATTTCTACATATTATCTTCTGTTAAAATAGCACTTCACCTGCTATTAGCAGAAATTATTTCCAAAGGCCCATGACAGACTGGATTTTGGGGAGGGAAAGGGCTGAAATCTAATAGTAAAGATAAGCAAACCTGTTCATTTTTATCTGGAAGTGAAAGGCTCATTTTCACGTCAGCCTTCATTCTTCGCAGCAAGTAGGGATTTATGGTGTCCCGTAACACACAGGCACATTTGTATGCAGTTTTTACCTGAAGGAGGAAGAGAAAGCAAACATTTGATTTTGGTTCTTGCTATTAATTTTAGCAATAAGCAAAATTCCATAGTAAGCTATAGAAAAATCATAATAAAATGAGAAGGTTTATTATTTATGTGGATCTACAGATACATATTCAACACATGAATTGTAATAAAATTCATATTAGCAACAATAACTTTGAATAAGTAAATCTTCTTCGGATACCACTATTTATCTTTCCTAATTTTGTGAAATATAAAAGATACTAGAAATGAGAGATTTATTTTAGAAACTAGTTTAAGAAGTGAGCATAAACTTCCACGGAACCACAATTCAGATGGAAAACTGCTAATACATACACTGAAGATCAAAAAAGAAGCCTGCAGCAACGGTGGTTACTAGACAATAAGTGAAGATTAGTGTCTGCTTGAGACTATTAAAAAAAAAAAAATCGGTACAAGAAAATCCCCATGATCACAGAAATGAAAGGTCACTCTGGCCTTAAATGGAGCATATGGTTCTATAATGAGTAATGGATGTGTGAGATGGGTATTAACTGTACATAATGGCTAAAAACCCCTTCATTTCTCTTAAAGCAAAACAAAGAATATAATAAATTATTGATATGTAAAAACTGCTGTCCAGTTTCGTAATTACTAAGCTTTAAACAAGGGAAGTACTTAAATGCTAAAAGAAAATAAAATTTTAGAAATGCACGTGTGCAAAACACTACAAATAATATTTAAAAGGACACACACTTACTAGCATTTACATTAAATTTAGCCTGCAGATTATTATGCAATTTATCATCTAATTTGAAAAATGTTTAAGAAGTCATAAATACTGAGAACCATAACTACAAAGATTAACAGACATACTTATTCAAAATAATATCCCCCAAAATTTTTGCTTTCAAAATTAAACAGTTTATCTACTTTCAGACTTACAATATCTAGTTTAGCTTCTTTAAAATGAAAACGGTTTTCCATTTGGATTTAAGGATTTCTCTATTGCATAATTTGCTGAAGCCTGATATCAACCAGGAAAGTTCTACTTAAATACATCAAAATATGAGATGAGTCACCTTTCACCCTGACTTGCTTATCAAACTTGCTTTATATCAAAGAATACTTCCAATTTAAACTTTAGGGCCTTTGAAAAGAAAATTGTGTATAAGTTACATCCCTGTATAAATGAAATGGTACTATTTAGTTGAACAGTGCTTTTCACATACGCAGTAGAAAACCACACATGCAACTCTTTTGGATTACTGCCTAGAACATGTAGTACAAGAAACATTTAAAAGTCAGTTTTGAAACAGCATAACAGTTTCCATCAAAGTGATATTTTTGATGCGTTTACCTGGACAGGGGAAGCATTGGAATACCCTCCCATGGTTATTGGAACAGAAAACTGCTCCATGAACACTGGTAGTGTTCCCAGTTTCCCTGGGAATATGAAGTCAAAGAGGGACCAGAGCTCCTTTAGATTATTTTGCATAGGGGAGCCAGACAAGATGATTCGGTGGGGCGTTCGGAACTATTAATAAAAAAAACCAAAATCACAAGAATTATTTTCATGGTTCACGGTTCAACCTGCCTGCTGCCTCAGAGCACATTCACCATCTATGAATTCTCTTTTTAAAATATGTGGCCTCGTATACCTAAAATGAACATCTTTCTGCAATATATTTTCCATAAACTGTTAGGAGAAAAAAAAAAAAAAAGAAAACCAGCAATCTGACATTCAGTCCTAGCTGTAAATTACTACATAAAATAACATTTTTGATTTTTTTTTCTCCACAATACTTCTGGAAATTTACTAATGTAAATTTAAAGATATTAAATAAATCAAATACTTAAATATAGACCATTGTGATTTATGCTTTTATTCTTTATTAATGGTCAAATGTGTATTTTTACGATAAACATAGGCTACTAGATTTTGCAATCTCCCCCTCTGGGCCTTAAGGTGTTCATTTATTTTTTGTAAAGTACCTGCTTGCATGCAAGTGTGACTGCAGCATTTGGGTTTCGGATTTTGTGACCCTCATCCAGAATCACATAATGCCAGTCATAGCTGTGGATGTTATCCTGCATCAGTCGAATGTATGAATAAGACGTAATTAAAATTCCATGGCATGAAGCAATTTCACGAATTAGTTTCATCTAAAAGAAAAAGATGTATGCTGTCAGTAACAGTGAGACAGAAAAATCAGGAGCTAGTCAACTACAGGTTTGCTGTCCAAAGTATGAACAGAAAGTTTTGAAAAAGCAGATATATAATTTACTTTGCAAAGAAAATAAGGACAGGCAAGACTTTGACTATATGATTCTTGGCTCATCTGTAACAACATGAAACACTTGAATACCATTGTGTAACAGAGCAGAGTTTGATCTGAAGCCTGGTCAGAAGGAAATTGTTTTATTTTTTAGAAGGCAATGTCTGAAAATAAAACTTTGAATTTTAATAAAGTAACTTGTTTCTTCAAGTTCTCTTATATTCACCTCACAAACCGAGGTGTGTACTGCATGCAATACCTAGAATGCTAGAGGGAAATTAAACAAGTGAAAAATAAATAAAAAAAAAAATCACAAAAATCTGCCTAGTTAATCCTAAATTCTATGTGACCTTTCTCAATAACAGGATTAATATACTTGTTAATACTCTTCAAATTTTGTGCTTCTCTTCTAAGTTATATCCTTTCCCTACATATTTACTAGCCCTTGTAACTGTAAATTATGTAGGGCAGGGACAGTCTGCACCACTTTGCACAGCATTCACAGTATTCAAGACTCATCTTTCTTGCATTTATCCTCTACACATAAATCTAGAAGATTTAAACAGAAGATGATGGGCTGAGAGACAATTCTGGATGAAACAAACTCCATATAAAAGAAAAAAAAGTAGAATTACCACCTAATCTGCTAAAGGAGAGAAAGAACTCCTGTTACTAGAAATACTGTTAAGAAAAGAAAAAAACAAAACAAAAACACCACCCCCAAACCAAAACCAAAGGGAAAAATCCATCTCAGACTCAGGTGATGTTAAAAGTCCACAAACTCTTATTATAAAATTTCTTGCTTGGAAGCATAACCTGAGATTTCAAATGCAATTCTGTGTTTAGCTGATTATCATCTCCTGAAAACAACGTGACATATTATTTAATGTTGACATCATGATTCGCAAACGAATATGTAATCTTTAGAACAATTGGTATCATGGAGTAGGATTTCTGGGCACGTATAGACACTCAAAGCTTAATTCTACTTGGTATATTGCCCATAGTCTGTGACTGTGTCCTGGAGGCTCAGCAATGGCCACTCATAGAATACTGTAGACATCTTTACCCAAACACTTAAGACAAATCATCTCGGGCGATTTCAAATTAAAAGCTTGTAAAATATGTAACCTCTCCTAGTTTTTGCAATTAATAGGGTATGTCTGCAATTAGCCTGACTTACACAATGCTATACTGTTGTCATTAAAAGATGTTTTGTGAAAGTGCTGCTGTTATTATGGAGGCTCAGGAGACCAATCCCTCCTAGAGGGCAAACAGTGGACTAGCGGAAAACAACAGCCATAAATCACATTGTCAGGTAGCAGAGAGAACAGAAGTGAAACACAGGCACATGAAGGCCATTCACTGTAAACACACCACAGCAGAATCCTAGTCAGGATTTACTGAACCTGTAATTAATTAAAGTTTCCTTCAAGCTAAATTTTTAATAAACAAGTATTTGTGCTGACAATGAAGAAATACAGCAACACAATTTTATCAACTCACACTACAACATATTAACTCCCATTTTACTGCATTGGTTACTTTCTTAGAGGTTTAGTTGCAGCTCTTGGAATAATTTTAAGTATTTTAAAACCTAACAGATTTAATATTGGATATGCACTGTTTTGAGGCTGTGGCATTTCAGAATTTATGCTATTTTATCATGTATTCTTTATTTCACAATTGCCGTTTGGTTAGATTCAAGTATGGGTTTTTTCCTCTCCTCAGGAAATACAATCTAATGAAGTGCTTCAGGGCATGCACTGTTAAACTTAAAAGAAAAAAGCAAACCAAAACCAACCAAATTAACAAACCTGCTAATGCCAAAAGAACACAGCAGTTATCTTGCTTCGAAATTCTGAACTCTGGCCTTTAAAGGATACTAATGAATAGAGGACCACGTGAATAGATAGAGTAATTCTGATCATGTATTTCTACACAGCACAGTATTTCAGGTCTTTACAATTCAAGGACAGTATTTTCTCCTAATTTAGGGTGATAAGTTGATTCTGTTGCCTTGTCTTCACTGGGACAAAGATCAGAAGATTTTTGGCAGGCACCATTTCTTAAGGCTAAAACGTTTAAGATTTATTCTAAGGATGCACCTCTAAGTAAATATTTTTTTCCTGTTGGTATCTCACTGTAGCTATAAGTTTGTTTCTGAACCAGAACAATTTATTTAACAGATGCTTACAGAAAATAAGTATTATCTTTTTTAGCATAAAGTCATCTTTTAAAAATATTTACTAACGTAAATAGTAGAGAACCTGA
The DNA here is from genome assembly GCF_032191515.1 of Phaenicophaeus curvirostris. Lineage (NCBI taxonomy): Eukaryota > Metazoa > Chordata > Aves > Cuculiformes > Cuculidae > Phaenicophaeus > Phaenicophaeus curvirostris. Next base: position 17,182,588 of record NC_091400.1, on the reverse strand, counting down.
ACTCTTTAATATTATCTATTAAAAATGGTAATTTTCATAAACAGAAATGGGTGTGTTAAGACTGAACTCAAAGAAGTAGAATAGTGATAACTATGAAATTTTCTAAACATTCAGGTATCTTTAAGGTAAGTGTGAATTTACAGAGATATCATCTAGTCACTTACACAGTCACATATCACCTGCAAATCAAAAACGCACCGTTCAGCAGGCTTATTGCTATTCTCATAACCAACCATTAAGCCCAGAGATCCATAAGTTCAACCTATAAAACCTCTTTATTATTTCCCTGCCCCCAACCAAACAATCTAAATGGCACCATGAAGAGGCTTAAAAAGAACACATTACAATGTTTAATAATGTAAAAGTTGCAATAAAAAGAGCTAAAGCACTTACTGTCTATTTAGCAAGAACACTACTTCTTGTGGCCTGATACTAAGTTTATATAAGGTTGGTCCTTAACTCAGAAATTGAGCCTTTGGCTAGACCAGAGGCACCATATGTAGTCACACCAATAGCTGTAACCTCTGCAGCTTATTTTCTTTACATGTAGATTGTGTACTTTACTGTGAAGGTAAAAGGTCTAAAATCTTCAGTGTCCAAAGTCATCTTCAAACCAATGATTCCACAGGTGTAAGCATCATGAACTGACGATGACTTTTGAGGGGATGCAGTGTGTCCAGCATTTGACCGGAACAAGGGAATGTAAAGTTACGGCTTTACAAATGGTGTGTGATTACCACCAGAAAGCATTGTTTAGCTTACTGATGCCCCTTCTAAAGATCAAGAAATTCAAAGTTCAGCCTCGATCTTAAAAGATCTTCTTCCAGATGTAATATGTTAAACTAAGATAACCAAAGTCAATGTTGCCTCTTACATTCTATGACTTACAAACGCTCACGTACCATCATAAGTTTTGAAACAAGAGGACAAGCTCTGTTTACAGAAATCTTTTTCCTACACTTAACAGAGCTTTCTTCCCCTTACCTTCTGTTCTCTACCATAAATAGAACAGTATTTATAATACATTACATGAAATTTACTTCTTCATTTTCTCTCATTCTTAAGAGGTCTCAGAGCACTTGATATTTACAAGTCACTTCGAGTTACATCAGATTTGAGTGTAAACCACAGTAGGAGGTTAATAGCATAAGACAGGACCACAGGACATACTTAGCCACAAATGCTGTACCTTGTTCAAACTGAAATCTGACAAGGAGTAGACTACTACTATTATCTTCTGTGATTACAAATAATAATAATAATATGAAAGCAAGTTTTATATTTCACCAAAACACCTTAAACTAGCTCCAAAGTGTTGGAAGTGCATCCAACTTGCTACTGTGTCTTTCTTCCATTGTCTAAAATACCAACCTACCTTCCCTTGTGGATAGCTGAAGGCCTTTAAACTATTAGTCATATTTCACGGGGTGAAACTGGAACTATACACTTCTCTCCCTTACTGCCAAAACTGTCTACCACTTATTTTAGCAAAGAAATGAAGTAGTCTCTCTTTTGAAGCATCACACATGCTAAAAGCCTACACAAACACTACAGCAGCAGAGGGACCTTTGCAGGATGTCTCAGTGACTCAACTGAAACAGGCTGAGAAGATCCGCAGCCAATCTGGTGCCCACAATTCAGGCTGTTATTTCATACTATTATTGCGGAAAAAGCTAAAGTTGCTTGCAAAGAAAACCAAAATAGACTGAGAAGAGAGGCTACACCAAGGTAATGATTGGTGAGCCCTTCACTTACCACACTGCTCAGAAGTCCTTTCGTAACACTAAAGAACCATCACTAATGGAAAAGATGTGCAAAGTATATATATCAATTTATGATAAACCAAGCAGGATAGATGTCTTTCCCACTCCGTAAAGCAAATACTTTTGTGGGCAAGTCTGAAGAACTGGGAGACAGGATCTTCCATTGATGCTAGGGTACCTCAGAAGGTACAACAGAAAACACCTATTCAAAAAAAACCATACGTTTTCACCAGTGCTGAAAGATTTAGTATTCGCCAATATTTCAGGAAGTCCCAAAATGTTGTTGCAGTAATTATGCAGATGCATCTCAACTAAAAGATCAACTTAAGTTTTATCAAATGAAACTTCAGCTGTTGTCTCTTTCTGCTAAGAAATAGTCTTGCTTTATGGGACACTTGTCATTGCTTAACTCTCTTCCTCCAAAATTTTCTTTCATTAGTTTTTAAGATTAATCTTTCTCTGTTCCTTAGAAATCATTTGTCCCTCTTTCACAGGCTTGTACAAAACAAGCTACAATACTCTGCTTTACCACGAACAACCTGTTGGCCAACTGCTGCAGGATAATGCATTCCTCAAAATCATTGAAATAGTCGCTGTCTGATGTCCAGTTAATCTGGGTGAAAATTACGGCCTTCCACCAGTCAAGATGATTCTAAACTGTTAGCCCAAAGGCTGGAGTGACCTTTCTCACTCCAAAGCAGATAACAATGTTCAGTTCCCCAATCCTGCCTCTTTGCAAGTTTAGCTGTCCAGCAAAAAACACTTCTCATTTACTTAATGATAGACCACGATACACTAACAGAACAACAGGTGAACCCTGAAATTGTCAATTTAATTCCAAACAGGTCTGTGCATCATTGAGACCACAGGTGCACAGCAACTTGGCTTTTGGCTGTGTAAAGTTAATCTCAGTCAAAGAACAAATGTATGTTCTTACACAATCTAATCACAATTTTCTTATTTATTTCTTAAATACATTTTTGAATTTATTAAATTTATTTCTTATTCCAGAGCATAAGGCTAGAATGGTCCCTGGATGAGTATTATGAAGTTAACACATGCAGAAGATGGAATTCCCATGAGATCAGATCAGCACTAATGTACTCATAGAAAGAATGCATACTGAAAAGAAATTATAAGCAGGAGTATCACCTGGCCTGAATTTCCTGCAATAAATTTTCAGTGTTCAAGTGTTATTTATATCAATAAATTATCAGTAAACTTTTCTTGCAGGTCTAAGGACAACCAGAATGGGAAAAAGTTTTTTTTCTGTTTTCTTGTTGTTGTTTTGTTTATTTGTCAATTAATTTTTAATTTTACTTTACTCACAAGCTTGCTCTTTTCTGATTAAGAGGCATCTTGGAAAAAGAAGTGCATGAGGTGAAGACCACATCAGCAGTGACACTTGTTTAAACACTTATTTAAAGCATGTGGCAGCTCTCAGAAGATGAGCATTAGGGTAGAATTGCAGAACTGAACCTTTCCAAAGTGATCATATAGTAACCAGAATCCTTAAAAGTAAATTGCTGAGTAGGCATCTGGGGAGGACAATGAGAAAATGAAGTCCTGAAAACCCCACTATTCCTGCAGGTGGAAAAATTTGAGCCATTCTGTTAATTGCATTAATTAACAAATAGCACAAAATAAGCATGCACAATTTAATTTAGGAAGACATGTGAGCATGTTATTGAGGTCAAAAGACTTTTAAGGCTTGAAAGCATACCAAGTTAATTGAACAACAGGAAACTATTAGCACATTAGAGCGTACTATTCCTTTTTTGCCATGTACTGTAACTGTATCAATTACCTCAGCATACGTTTAATCAACTGCAATTAAGCACCATATCATTTTAATGTTATTACAAGAAATTCAATAAATATTTAAAGAGAAATTTAAAAATGCTTTGATGAATCCTGAAATCCATTTAAGAATCTGAAATAAAGCCAAAGGAAAACAAAAATCTAAGTTTTCCTTGTTTTGTTCCTGCAAGGTACCAAGGACTGAAACTTCAGACAAGTCAGGCTTATCCGCTTAAGAAACAGAATAAGAACATACATATTTAAGAGAGTGGACAAGAAAATTGAGGCAGAAAAGGCACTGCCTGAAAAAAAGAAAACCAACAAAGTAACACCGTCATTAAAGAAAATGAGACTACCTGGTATCATCCAACACACTGATCAACTGAAGAGAAATGGCCTGTGTAAGCAAAGCATATTAAATGTTAAATCAATGACATTACGATGCACGAAAGCACAAGGGAAGAATACACCAGTGCCAGAAGCGTATATCTAGTGTACATGAAATCTAGTCATGAACTTCTAGCATGGACTACAATACAAACAAAGCTCAAGCAAGAAACCTGTTAGTAGGTTTGATTTGTTCAGACCATGCTAGTCCATATTATAAATGTACTCCATGTTACCTCCTTTTTGTCCAGTTTCCTAATAAATATATACAAGACAGTGTTTTAAAAGAATAAAATGTTCAGTCACAGAAAGAGCAGACTTGCACAGAAACATTCAGGAACAAAGAATTACCTTCTTGTCAGTGTAAGAACCAGTTTCATGGAGAATGGCGACTCTAAATGGAGGCCACCAAGTGTGGAATTCTTTCACCCACTGATGCATCACAGTAGCTGGACAAACAATCACTGTTGGACCCAATCCTTGGTACCTAAAATGAAGTATTAAAGAAAAAAACCCAACTTTAACATGAAATAAAGACTCTATGTCAAGGGATTCACTAAAATACACACATGAAAATGACATACTTCAAGTGCAATATGAGAGCTATGGAAATAAATTGGCACTTTGTTTTTCTGGAAGTCTGTTTTTTCTGAAAGTCTGCTTTTTGAAGAAAGATGAAAGGGGTACTGCCATAAGAACTTATCCTCTGAACAGCTAGTGGATGCATCTATAAAGATAAACACAGAAATAAAAAAGCTCCAAACAATAAGACATAAGGGGACTTCCTCCTGTGGCAATACAAATCAGGTCTGAGTGACTGTTGTCGCTGTAAGAGAAAAATCATTAACAAACAACTAAAATTAAAAATTTTATTACTTCTATTAAAAAGAATATGCAGATAGAGTCTCACAAATGGACTTAAACACAGGTGTTCTTCTTCATGTTGGTAAAGCATTGTACAATTATCATCACAATTTACAGATAAGACAAGGACTGTAAAGCAGCAGAATGTATCATCCATGGAAGCTGGGGTCTGAGCAGGGCTTAAATTGTCTCATAAGTTTCTTACTCATAATCATATGATTGCTTCTGAGAACTACTGAGGAAATTTGAAACTAAAGTCTTTCTGTATATTAAATTCAGAGCTACTCTTAACCTTAAGAAAAGAAAAATCTGTCATACAACAGGCAAACAAGAAATATTACCATCGCAAACAAATACTAACAACCATCTAGGAAATATACTAAGTGGTGGTTACTAGTAGTTATTTATCAAATATATTTGCTCTTTATAAAACAGAACAAAGTGACTTTGCAAACAAAGGCAACAACTACAGTTATCACATACTGGTATGTGTCTAGCCAACTATGTACTTATCCAAATGGTAATAAATAAACAATTCAAAAGATTACTGTGTACGTTTAAGATCACATGTATATAGCAATAAGGAAGGATTTCCCAGACACTAAGAATACCTTGCTTTAGAAAAAACTGTTAATGTCTCCAGAAACTGCTGACAGAATTAAATAGTATTTTTTATTAAAAGCTTAAACATATGCAGAATGATAACCTGGTTGTTGCTTATTTCTTTCATTATGAAAAAAATATTGTATAACAAGCTTACATAGTCTAATTAAAAAACTCCCAGCAATCCAAGGGGCAATTAGAAGTTTGAGATGCAAAAATTAGCTTCAACTATGCTACAAATCCAAATAACCATTCTTAAAAATATCTATAGCAAAAAAGCCATCTTTCCCAAAATGTATTAGTTTCTCATTCTTCACAGGTATTAACAAATTACTGTTTTATTCCTCGGGTCTGTATCAAACAAATTCACATGCTGCACTTCTCCAGATTCCCCATTTCTCCTCCCCAGCTTACACAAAGAGTTCACACTTCCTTTTGTCAATTTTTAGAAAATCCACTCCCCCCCAACCTGTTTAAAACTTGTTGTGTTAAACCTCTTCTGCGTCTAGTCTGGCTCTAACCACCTTCCACTAGCCAACACTTCACTCTTCTCTTGAGAGCTTTTATTTATTTATATAAGGAGTCATCTAGCTTCTTCCAGCCAGTGCTGTTTCACAAAAATATAAAAAAAACTCACACACTTCTGCCTGCTAGACTTACAAGGCATCCTTCCTTCTCCTAATCACTGGAACAGACTTGCTCTGCTGCCCATCCGATTTATATTTGTTTTCCTTGAACAAAGGTGACACTGATAACATTCCAAACCAAAAAGTCTGACTGGTGCCTTGTACTGCCCTGTGCCTACACCAAATAAATTGTCATGATGCTTTCTGTCCCTTTTTCACAACTGCACTGTACTAACAGCTTATGCTCAATATCATGTATGTTCGGTATACCCAGATCTTTCTTCCTCTGGTTTATAAAACCCAAATTCACATCAAGCATCCTTTATTAGTTATTATTTAATTGGATGTGATTAGAATTGTAAATGACATCTATTCCTGCAACTTACTAACAAGAAAAAGGAAGCTGTAGTCACACTATATTTATAATCTTTATGTACTCAAAGAATTAGCAGAGGAAAACACATTGCATTATAACCAACTCTATTGCCAAGCACTGGCAAATTATGCCTTCACAATGAAACTGAAACGACAACTAAATCATAGTGAAAATACAACAAAAGGGCAGCAAGAGCAATACAAATGTCCTGGGGCAATGCATTTTTATTTATATAAGCACCATGAAAATTAATCTCTGCCACTTCTAGCAGAGACTGAGCTTTAACGTTTAATGTGTATGATTCTACCTCAGTATCTTGAAGAGCATATAATTGGTGTATAAACTTTATGGCAGAGTTCCTCATCTGATATCTCAAATAAAAAAAGTGTAGTGAAAGGTATTTTGAAAGGAGCAAACCTGTGGATCCCCAAGTCCTTCAACACCTTTCAACAAGAGATATCAAACTAGATACAGGTTAGAGATTGGTTACCTGAAATTTGCTGCTGCTTTGTTTTCTTGTGAAGGGACCACTGGTCTGAAAGCTGTTGTTTGTTCCAACTATCACAGCTTACCTAACAAAAGACCTTTCCCTCTCTATAAATCTAGCTTCCCTTATGCCCTTACACCACCATAGCTGTAATGCTTCTACTGATACCTCACATGACTTTGGCTTTCCCCAGTTGTATAGCTCAGTAACTGTTAGAAGCGAGACAACACTTAATTTTTATAACAGTTTCACTCCAAGTAACAAATAGGTCCTTACTTCATCTAGTCTTCAGGCTTCTTCAAAATCAGAAAGACAGGGGAATCTGAGGCAGTTTAATAAAGGAAATTTCTAGTCACCTTATTTCAAAGAATATTTTTGCAGAAAATTTCTCTGACAGAAAAAAAAAAAAAGCTGAATATTTTGAATATCAATAAAAGTGACCCTATTGTCTTAACACTCAAGTGCTTCTGAATATGACAATCTTTGCAATTCTGCACAGGAATTACATAATTATTATCCCCATCTTACAGAAAGCCAGCTGAGCTGGGAAAGCCTGCAGTGCCAGACCCATACAGTAGTACGCTAACTCCATCTGCAAACCACGGTAATGACGTACAAGCTAGGCTGGAAGACATTGAAACACATTGACAACACAACTAAGTCCACTTGAATGCCTGCTTCTCAGTCAGGCTGCCCAGGACATTTGATACTTACTAGCCTACGTGGCTTTCAGACAGAAGCAAGCTAGCTGGTGTTACTGCCTTCCTAGTTCAGAGCACAGCTGGGGAAAGTACTTGGCTATGCAGAGATGAAATTGTTTATACTCTAATTTTGCTTGTGTCCTGTAAGGCAGAGAGTCTTACAAAAAAATTAAACTATGTTTCTTCCCATGGAATTACTATCATGATGGACTTAATGACATGCACCAGCCAAAAAACCGAAACTTAACACACAACCTTACATGCAGAAAGAACACTGCAACTTAGGTGTGCAACTGTATATTGGCCTTTTCAAAGTTTTATTGTAGTTTCACTGCAATATCTTAGGTCTTAAGCTGTAACAACATCAAGACATGCTCCTGAAGGATTTCCATAAACTCAGTGTTCCTCCACCTGGGGCAGGAAATATACCTACACAAAAGAAAAAAATCTGTGCAGTAGCATCCTCAAATCACATGGCCATATCAAAGTAAATCAACTGGCTTGAGTGATGTGTAACATGGAGTTTTTAATATAAAGGCCACAGTAAGAATTAAATGGAGAAGAGACAGCAATATTGTATTTTTAAAGTACTATTTTACAATTCATTTACATGCTGAACATTATTTAAATATGCCTCTACGTAAAGTTAATTATTTTTGTTCAATACAGAACTATGATATTTGCTTAATTGCATGTAGCAATTTACATCAGATAAACAGGCCAACAATAGCAGAAAAATCAAGTATTATCCACGCGTGCATTTGTAAATCCAAGAACACCAACAAGGATCTTTTCCGGTTATTTCACCTATGAAGAAGGAATTTTAAGGCACCGTTCAGTTACAAAAAAACCGTAACGATCTTGTGAGAAAGAACAGTCACACTGACATAGTTTTGAAAAGCAACAACAAAATAGTGGATTGAAATTCCTCTGTATAAGTTACTATTTCTACTATTACTACTATATTTTCTGCCGATCAGAAACTCTAACTTTCATTGCAAATGAGCGTGCTGCTTCCTGTAATCACCTGGTGGCTTGCCAGAAAAAATATTTTAATGTAAAATTTAATAAATGGAACTAAAGGTATTACATCTAATTTAAAATTCCATATTGTGTAAACTATTGATATTAATGTAATTGAGTTTGTAAACAATCCATTTGTGGAAGCTAACCTTAGACACTGTATTGACCCAAAATATCTAGTGTGGCTCATCTGCAAAATGAAGCATCAATGCCTGGAATTCATTAAAAGTGTTACATGTTTAATTTTTCCTGCCCTACAGCTCCATTGTCTCGTAAAATTTTTCCTTTGATGTCCCCCACTAAAAGAATTAAAGGAATATTGTAATTGAAATGTCATTAATAATTCACAGGACCCTCCTCCACCAGCAATACATCTGATGAAATATTAATTGAGCTCCACAGACTGACAGTCTGCAGAGAAGCACTTGCCTGTAATTTGAACCACGAGTCCTAATCTTGCTGTAGCTCAGACCTGCCAAGAAGGCAATTATCTGGATGGTCTTGCCCAATCCCATCTCATCTCCCAGAATTCCTCCTGCCTGCTGGCAGTGCAATTCCCAGAGCCACCTAACACCTGTCTGCTGATACCTAAAACAAGAAAAAAGAAGATGGCAAATGTTTGATAATACAGATCATAACAGAACGTACTCATGAATTAATCATTTGGCAAGGTTCTTATACTATTTACAGTAACATGCTGGATGGGTGTTTTACATGAATGCTGTATTTACCAAGTCATACATTTTTGATGCACTCAGACACTGCATGTGACTTTTATTCTTTATGCAACACTAAAACATTTCTAATTAAACTGATAGTCATGGTAATTAGAGGGTATTTTATTTCATGTATATTTTAAGTGTTAAAAGCAACCTGGAAAGCTACTCTAACAAAGTATTATATTCTCTGAAAAGAAAATGTGTAAGGGTCTAGTAAATTATGTAATTTGGAACATATACCTTGAACTGAAGGAAAAGCTTGACTTGCAAGGAGTACAGATTTTATACCCCACTATGAAAGCTGCTCACATCTGCCAAAGCAAGCTTTCTTTTCACATAAATTCATTTAATAACATTTAGTGTCTTTCAATGAAGAAAAAAGCCAACAAGGCAAAATATTTTGGAAGACATAACAATAGAAACTATTCCAGTGAATGGGCTACAACAGAGTATTATTATGTGAGAGTGTCAGGGCAGTTTCTACTTCCAGTCATTCACTGGAAATTGTATAAGCAACAATGTAAAGTACATTCCAAATAAAAGCAGCAGACTAGAAAGCAAGACTTACAATGGTAAGCTAAAAAAGTGGAGATAAGATGCTGGGCTGAGAATCACCTTAGGGTATGCTTTTTTATAATTATATGAAATAGTGAGATCAGTAGGAATAGAACATCACATGGGTGGGTTAAATTGAAAACAGAACAGAAAGAAATGAAGAAATATTTAAATTACAATAAAAAAATTAAAATACACATTTCAGCACTTCTGTGCCTTGTAACTTAGACGAAGAACAAAGTTCCTGATATTTTCTTCTTGATGGTGTGCATTCCTGGAGTGCAGAGCACAGTAAAGAGCAAAACTTGGTTTTATTCTTTTGTAAAAGAAGGATTCTTCATTTTAGGTCTTGTGCGCATTTAAAAATCTTGTTTCATTCTTTGAACAAATAACACTTAGGACTACTGACAGCTAATGACATTAGTATCTACGAAGTACTATTAAAATCAATTTATGGAGAGTTCTATATGGATTTAGAGAATGCTAAACAGAGAAAAATAGCTTGAATAGTTAGAAAAAGATGATCAAAGTACAAATCTAATGTTTCAGAAATCATACTATCTGTTGGTGTCTTAAATGCATTACCCCAAGAAGCCCCCAAACTCCCTGTTTTATTACAAATTAATTCACCTTAAAAATGCAGTAATCTAAAACCAACTACGAAATGGCTTGCAGGATTAGCTGTTATTAGGTTCAGAGGCTACTATTACTACATTTTATGGAGGAAAGAATATTTTCTGATAGAAATATTGAAGAGTTGGAGAGATCACTTAATTCCAGCAAGAAGCTGCTCCCCTGGACTAACGTCCAGCAGATCTCTTTAGAAGACAACCATTCAAGAACTTCCTGATGTTATTTTGTATTATTACTTAGGATTACATTCATTACCTAAAAGCTAGCTGCATTCAGAAGCATTTTCTCCCCCTCTGCCCTTCTCTTGAGAAATTTCCACAGCAGAGAATTAAGTTTGTGGAAAAAAAACCAAACCCAAACAGCTGCTCTAAGCTTATCTAAAAATGGAAGAGAAGCAGGTGCTTTCTTTGTATAATCATATAAACATACAATAATTGCAACTACGCAAAATTTAAAGTGGCCAGCCTCCCCAGTTTTTATGGTTATAAACAGGGAATTAGCTACCCTTAATCATATGCTTTCACTGCACCAACTTTTATGTTAGTTTTTTGTTTGCTTTTTTTTTTTTTTTACTTCAAAAATACAGTAAAAGTAAAATAAAAATGTTGCCTGGTCTACCAAAACAGTTATGTTCACATGAGCAATCTTGCTGTGATGCATCCTCCCAAATTCACCACAGTGGCTAGCAGAGTTTAGTTGCATTGTTGCTGAAACAAAACTGCATTTCAGACCAGTCAGGGAAATCACACACAAATATTGAATCACACACAGCAAATATTGAAGAAACCTGGTTCCTTGTTTATACAGACAGCATTCTCTCAGGCTAAGTACAGAAGTGCAGACAGTATAAGGCAGTGTTTGTAAGCCTTGCTTACTATGTTTGGTTTTGTTCCAGAGCAGTACCAAAGGCATTCTTGCAGAATATTCCTCAAAGCAGACAAGTATAAACGGAAGAAACAGATTATCCAGTTTAACAGGTTTACCAAAGAACCAGCTTAAGGGCCTACTTTTTGTGGTGCGACCTAACTTCTTTGGAATTCATTTCAATGGTGCAGAAAGATCACACACAGTACACTGCTATACAGCTCCTCGGGTCAATATACTTCCATGCTTTGTACTAAACTTGCTCAGAACTCAAAGTTTAATGCCTATTGACTACGGGCTCTCCTGCATTGGAGATATCAGCATTTAAGTTACAAGGCAGATGAACCATTCAACTCAATTGATCTTTCTAACCACTTAGGAAGTTTTGCCAACTGACTCATGGTTGCAGGGATACCCTTCATTAGTGAGGCTGATATCACTAAGATTAATTTTTAGATGTCTGCTTTATTGCAATTCCTTTTGGGTTGCTCAGACCACACATCCGTTCTCAGGATGATTACTCCTGCAGTACCTTTGCATAAACAACTGGAGACCACATATTGGCTATGTAACCATCCTGGCAACCAAGTCATTAATTCAATTCCATTTCAGAGCTAGTGCTTTTCTTCTGAGGAACTGAAGACAACAGTAATAATTTCTTTGAGGTTAAGACTAGATGGTCCTGTTGGAAGGGATACCATGCATGCCTGTTATAAACCAGGGCTTTCTATTACACTAATTATAAGATTTTAGAGTTAGCTTTTGAAAAAGATGACATTTTTCCTGCAGTGAAAAATGGTGCCAACAAAAATGGATTCAAGCCTCTTATGCATGAAAGTTAGGGAGAGACTATCGAATAAAGTTAATTTGTCAACAGTTTGCTTGTTTGGGATGACTTTCCATAAACAGTTTTTTGAGATGAAAAGTGAAAATGTTACTGGGCACCACGGTCTCAAAAAAGCAAAACAGAAAGCAGTTATATTTAATGCTGGATTACAGATTTTGATAACTAAAGAATGAACTGTAGAGTGTTTCCCATCTACTACAGGAGTTCAAAATACACCCTCCAAATTTTTACTGGGCAAAATGTTTGAGACTATTTAATAATATGTATTATAAGTAGTTACTTTGAGTAGACTTTGAGCAGTTATTTAAAGAAAAAGTTGTCTGTACTTTTTGCTGGCAGAAAATTTCACTCACTACACTGAATCACAGAAACTCCTACATTTCCAGTTTTCATTTATCACAACTTGCCGACACCTTAGTCTTCATAGTAAAGTTATTCTACCACTCCATATGTGAAACAAAAGCACTTATCAATAAAAGAAAGCATTTCTAGAAACAGATAAGGAGAGTTTCTCAATTCATGGCTTAGCTAATAAGCATTCACAATATTCACATCAGCCAATCATCTCTATTTTCATGTAACTACATTTTGTGCCTGTAATAAATTTGCTTCTTTAAGGTTTGATCCTGGAGTATTTTTCAAAGAAATAATCCTACAGAAACAACAGAAGTAAAAGTTGAGGCATCTCTCAGTGAAGTAAAAAGCAAAAGTCACCCAGAAATCACCACGATTGTTACCACTAATATTATTAAGAGCATACAGCAGCATAATATTCAAATAAAGTACACAACACATACTTAAAAAGCTTTTTGAAGAGAAATCCTGGTACTTTGAAACCTTCTTCAAATTCAGTGTCACTTTCTTCAGAAAGATCCTCAACTGTTTGATGTTCTTCGTCCTTCAAACGTGCTTTTTGCCACCTCCTAGAGTGACACAAGGAGTCAACATTCAATTATTGAATAGAAATATTTCGTTTAACCATTTCTCAACAAGATACTATATGCAAACTACACTGAATTTTCAGTCAGGTAAAAACCCAACAAAACGCATTCTCCAATGTCATGATTCAAATAGTAATTCTTTGGAGCAGAGAATTATGCAAGTAAATACCTGCTCAAAATACACGGCATAGTAAAAGCTGCACGTACTCCTGTCAATTTAGTTATAAGCCTTGAGAGTTTTACAGCTAGTCATAATTTTGTACAGACTGAAATACTAATATGTCGGAATCAACAGTTAACGCTATCACGATCCAGCTACTGTAAGTTCCTAAACCTTCACAACCAAATATCATTTTTAGATCAATAAAACTTAAGTGTTCCAAAGCTATTTTATTAATTTAACCAAATACTTGAATAACCTCCTTCACCTAGAGAAAAGCGCAGCAGTGTATAATCTTACAGAAGACTCAGAAGCATCACCATCTTTGGGGTGACGTGCTCTAAATCTTCCTACCTGTAGGAGTAAAGTGTATGCTACAGCCAGTTCTGAAAATATTATTCTAGTGAATCAACAGGACTTCACTGACAATTTGAGTTTTGCTGGAATTCTCCAATGGAAGAGACGCTGAATGTGGTGCATAAACTGACAAATTCACTACAGAACAGATGAAAATCATCCCTAATGTTACTGTTCTGGATGCAGTGCAAAAGCATCCCATAAAAAAGGTTGAAGGTGACTGACAGTCCAGAAGTATCTGAAACGTAAAACACTAAGACCAAAACGTTCAAAAGTCCCAAAGAACTATTAATAGTAGTGATGGGACGAAGAGAAACAAATGGAAAATTGAGGCCAAAAAAAAAAAAAGTAAGTTAAGCCACACAGTACTAAAATCTACTGCATTAAGCAACAAATATCCAAGTGAGCTGCTGGAAAACTCATTTGTCCAGTCTTTTAACTGTACCTTGAAGAAACCCTGGGCAATACACTCTAGAACAGTCCTGCAGAAACTGGATGTAGAAGGACTTAAGAGGATGCAACAACTTTTCAGTGTACCTCCCGTTTCTGAATCACAAACACTACAGGTGATACAGGCGAGTGAATAGTCCATTTCCCTCCTGGTAACATTTTACCATTTATCCATTACACAAATGACTTCTGGTTAGCCTTGGTTGCTTCTTTAGCAGCAAAATAATGGCAGAATAGTGGATTAACAGAGTTCTAAAAAATGAAACAAAACCTTTACCCCCTCCTCCCCAAACACACTTCGTAGGGTGAAAGAAATTATTTCTAAACTATTTAAAAGCATGAGAAAATTCACATTTTCCTCTTTTTTTTTTTTACATCTAAAGCTATTCATCCTGATTTTTTCTGTAAAGCTTTGCACTGCTTTTTCATGTTAAACTGCATCTAGAGGTCAACATGCAAACTGTATTTTATTTCCAGCTTTGCTATGCACAATCCAGTACGCTTTAAGTTTATGATCTGAATGCCTTATGTTTTCAAACGTAGTAGCCCAAGTTTATCCATGTCAGGAAAAAGAAACTTACTCATAAAAACATTGTTGAAATAACAAGTTGAAATAACATCAGCTACAGCAACATAACTTCAACAGTTTCCTTATCTGGATTTATATCCAGATCCAACCAGCCAAAAGGAGGGAAACAGAGGACCCTTAAAATTTTTCTGCCCATAAGACAAATACCACCCCTGACATTTTGCACTTCCAACCAGGCAAAGGAACTAGAAGATGCTATAAAACATCTCAAGCATTGCTGCAAGTCTTTAAGAGTTCAGCCATGCTGCTATCCAGCTTCACTGGAATATATTAGGTTCCCTTAAGTCAGGAAGTCTTCAGAACTGAAAAATCATGAAAGAACTATATGCAGCAGAGAAAAAACAAGATGGACAAAGACAGTCTCCAGTTTTCTGATTAAAAACTGATCAGTTGCTCATGTTTATTATTAGATGGTTCTTACTCATGATTTGAAATTGTGTATTCAGTTAAGTAGTAAAAAAAGAAATTACTAAAAATATTTAGTGTCTGAGTTTTCCTCACTTTTATATATCTACCCTAAAACAGGAGTGGAAATCTCTGTCTTAGACTCTGTTAAATGTTTGATTTTGGAAAATAACAATCATGCTCTTGAGTCTAGCAGGCAGATATGATACATTCTAAAGGCACAGCATAAAAATGCTTTTATTTTTGTTCAGTACTACATTGTTGTGCCAACAGGCATAGGTGGTCAGTTATTCTTCCAAGTTCCAGAAAAAGATAACAACTGAAACTGACAAACGCTGACAGTCATTGCCATTACAGGAACTGAGATACGTCAGAACTATATTACTTTATCTGACCAGGTTATGGCAAGACTCGAAGGAAAAAAACTCCTACTTACCACACTAAAATCAAAACAACTGTAGATTAGAAATCTTCTGAAGTGACAGCTAGTTAAACAATTCATATTAAGCTCAAGCAGGATGTTAATTTATCCAAGAGTTTGTTTCTGTTTATATATTCCAATATGAACCGCCACTGGCCAGCACTGCAAATCCAGTCTCCCCTGGGAAGAAACAGATTGCCCTCTAGTGTGCGTTAGAAAAAGTGATCCAGAAAGGACTAAAGAAGCGTTTCTGGGATTAGCTCGGCCAGGAATATAAGCAAGTCACCTTAACACAACTACTATATTTTCTGGAACAAGTGTGATTAATGTTGGATTATCTTAAATTTATTAGATGCCCAGAAAATACTTATAGAGCTTTAACTAATAAATCCTGTACTTAATTTTCCTAAAGAATGGTTTATTTTAGAAACACTCTATCTATTACTTTACTGAAGTGCATAATTACACATGTTGTAGTATTACATCTCTTTCGAAGATCTGGAGTTTCTTTTGCTCTCAATTACCAGTTTAAAGAAAAAGAAGCAATTTGTTGCTATCACTGACTACTTTCAAAGTTTGAAGAAGCTATTTGTTTTTTTGAGAGGCTGTGAACTTAATGTAAGACATAGTTATAAGATATTCTACACTAAAACATCATTATTTTCTTTAAAAAAAAGTGTAAATATTTAAATGGCTGAAACAATGGGAGGATAAACACTAGTTGCTAGACCAGATCAGTCAGTTCATCAGTCTGGTCTTGTACCTTTCTCCAGATAGAAAACTTCAGAGAAACAGCAATAGCTCATATTTGACTTAACTACATAGTAATATATTGACCATCCAGCCAATACATTCCCTACACACCTCAGTTAAACATCATTGGCATGCCTAACAGTCAGCCTCTTGAAAATAAAAGCATGACCTTGAGAATCACAGAATGTCCTTGAGTTGGAGTAGACTCATAAGGATCATCGAGTCCAAGTCTGGTCCCTGCACAGGTCAACCCAAACATTCACACCATGTGTCTGAGGGTGTTCTCCAAGTGCTTCTTGACTATTGTCAGCCTTGGCGCCATTACTGCTCCTCAGGGAAGCCTGTTCCAGTGCTCACCACCCTCTGAATGAAAACCCTTTTCCTAATGTTCAACCTAAACCTTCCCTGGCACATCTTACTGCCATTCCCTCAAGTCCTATCAGTGGTCACCAGAGAAAAGAGAACAGTGCCTGCTCCTCCTTCCCTTGTAAGGAAGCAGCAAACTGCGAAGAGGTTTCCCCTTAGTCTCCTCTTCTCCAGGCTGAACAAAGCAAGTGATTTTAGCTGCTCCTCATATGACTTCTGCTCTAAACCCTCCACCAACTCTGTGGCCCTCCTCTCTCTGGACACTTTCCAGTAGCTTGATATCCTCCCTATACCGTGGCACCCAAAACAGCACACGGTACTCAAGCTGGGGCTGCACAGGTATGGAACAGAGTGGGACAACCACCTATGTTGTCCATGGTCACTGACATAAATAGAATTTTATCCTGCAAGTGCAGTATGAAAGCCATATATCATACAATTAAATCTTTCTTAGTATAAGAATGTTTTCAGATACTAAACCCATTTACCACTTATTGCAATACCCTAGAAAGAAATTCTACATCCAGAACAGTAATGAGCACAATTAGATTTTTTTAAAAGAAATAGAGTCAGGAACCAAGCTGAGCGTTTAATATAGCCTGCATCTGTGAAGTACAATATGTTTTCTATTTTAGACAGATAAGAATCCCTTACAGATTATTCTAATTTGCTAAATTGAAGCATTCAGCATTACTTTTCTGATCTAACTTTTTATGGTCTATATGGGCAGATTTAATTGGTACGTCCTAACAGATGAAATACATGCAGTTAGTACCACAAGCCTCCATAAGTAAATTAAGACTGATGTAGACAATTACACACTTGAGCTTAGAATGAAAGGTGTACTCAGCGAGCGAGCCAAAATATATCTTCATTTGTGTCTTGCTTTGTCATTTTAAGGAGCAGTTAGGATGCTCTAAGAAAGTATCTTTCAGAAAAGGTAATATTTAATCCTTTTTTGATTTATAACTATGAAACATCAAGAGATCCAGTGACTCAGATACTTGAAAGAGAGCTAGCACATGAAAACTGGTCTGATTTCAGAAATACAACTTATTTTTAAGCAAATTTTTTTTTGTTTGATTCTTAGCATGCTGACAGCCACAACTTCCAGCTACTCAGCTGCTGGGATGTCACTTGGGAGGCACGAAAAAAAGCAGCCTTCCTAGTCTTGCCTCTGAGCACTCGGCAACAATTGAATTAAGAGCTATTCAAAAAACTGTACTGCACAAAATATACAGAATACACAAGAAAACATAGATACTGCACTTATCTCCCATAACATGAAATGTAATTCCTTTCTCACAGCAGCAGGCAGACATACTGACAACTGTGATGAGAATATTGACCATAAGACTGCTAACTTTTTGTTTTGACTCCAAGCCATTCCCTTATGCAGATACTGTATTAGCAATGTCAACAGTGTAACACTTTAACTTCATGTTAAGCGTGGCCAGCAGGCTGAGGGAGGCAATTCTGCCCCTCTATTCCTCTCTTATGAGATCTCACCTGGTGTACTGTGTCCAGTTCTGGAATCCTCAGCATAAGAAGGATATGGAACTGTCGGAATGGGTCCAGAAAAGGGCTACAAAGATGATCAGAGGGCCAGAGCACCTCCCATATGAGGACAGGCTGAGAGAGTTGGGCTTGTTCAGCCTGGAGAAGAGAAGGCTCAGAGGAGACCTTATAGTAACCTTCCAGTACCTGAAGGGGCTACAAGAAAGCAGGGGAGGGACTGTTTACAAAGGCTTGTAGTGACAGGACTAAGGGGAATGACTATAAACTGGAGAGGGGCAGATTTAGGCTAGACATTAGGAAGAATTTCTTCACCATGAGAATAGTGAGGCACTGGCACAGGTTGTCCAGGGAAGTTGTGGCTGCCCCATCCCTGGAGGTGTTCAAGGCCAGGTTGGATGGGGCCTTGGGCAGCCTGGTCTACTGGAACATGCCCCTTCCCATGGCAGGGTGGTTGGAACTAGACAATCTTTAAGGTCCCTTGCAACACAAACTGTTCTATAATTCTATGTTACAAGCAGCAAACACCACTTGAATGCACTTACGCTTTGCATTTTAATACATACAAAGGAAAAGTTTGATTAATATGCAAAAAAAGTTATCTTGATAAACTGCAGCTTCCATATCTGCAAAGCCTGGAGAATAATACAAGAAAACTATGCAGCGGTTTTGTTGAGAACACAGAAAAGGTTTTTTTCTATGCATTTAATCTGCATACAAGGTTACTTTTATTTTCTGATCCTAGGTAAAAGAAGCTGAAAGCAGGTGCATTCTCACTCATTCCATGGTTTTCATAGAAACTGGCTCTGCTATGACCTGACCATTTCACCAGGCAGGAGGAAACAGATTAAAATTTCACCAGTGCAAATTATGAACAGGATGGTCACTATGGAGTACATCAAAACATACAATTACATACCTGTTGCTGGGTATCAAATCTCTTAAGAGACTGGTTACCTAACCCTCTGGGTTCAGCTGGTAATAGCCAGTATGAAGGACAGCTGGGAATGACGATATGCTACTTTTCACTGAATCTTAAACTTACTTTTAGCTGCCTGACAGTATGCTGATTATTTACCTTACTGTCCATAATCCTGATGTTCCTTGTTACTGTTCATTATTCTTGCAAGCTATGATTCACCTTAGAAGTTAACCTTTTCAGAACAGAGGGCTTCTCCCAAGTAGGTGCACAGCAACACGGCTCCAATAACAGTAACTTTAGAGAAAGACAATGGAGGATTGATGCAAGGGAAAATAACTGAAATTACTGACAGCATGAGTTATACTCTGTATAGCTAACTTATACTTTTTCATGTTCCAACGATCACATCTTGCTTTGAGTGACTAGGCCAGCTTCTGCAAGCGGTGTTTAGAAGGAAAGGAAAGTCTGGTGCTCTCCTGTCTGCCCTGTTTACTGCAGAAGACACTAGTTCCTGTTCTGAAAACAGTCTCCTGTTCTATGCTTTGCAGTCCTGCAGTTAGCTAATTATCATGCTCTAACAACATCATTTTATTTTCCCCTTGACACAGACCAATCTTCAAGTCCCATCTCTGAAAAGTTTTAATGTAAAGGAAACTCATTTTCAATCTCTAAGAGTGTAGGACTGTATTCAGTGCCAAGCACAAGACTAAATGTTCAGAAGACTAAAGTAATCCTAAAGGCTTTTCCAATGCCTCGCTCTAGGGTAAAATAGACCATAATCTTACCCATTTATTTGCATTCAAAAGTAAAACTGACATGAAACAAGACATAAATGTAAGCAAATGACAGCATTTCTATAGCATTCTTAATATGTTTCTTAATTCACTACATTTTATTTTCTCATGGCATTTGCCATAATGAAGATTACCTGGGGGTGTCAGCATAAAAACGTCAACGTGGACAGCTGCAGCTTAACAGCCACAATAACTGTAGCTATGAAATTTTTAAGAGATGTAGTGTTTTGGTAGCAATTAGAGTTATTGATATTTCTAAAATTCATTTAGACTTGTATTGTAACTTTAGTAACCAAAAGAAATGTAGTCTATGATATGACTTTGCTAAGGATAAATTGTCACAATCTTAATGTTATTAAAAAACGTGTTTGAATTTAAATTGTGAGTCATATTAAAACTTTCAATCAAAATAAATTACTCTTGATGAAAACACTGAATTAAAAATGATTTAATATTGGTCTAATTTAAATGTGAGGAGTACAGTTTCATTCAGTAATAGTAAATATTTTACCAATTAAGTACAATTAATTTTTGTTAATGCATCCAATAAAAAACACATCACTTTTTGACCCTTTGGACATTGTTCAGATTAGCCTCTTGCTGAAATCTTCCATTCAAGAGCAATGAACTATGCTTTAACTTTGAAAAGCAGCTTCTGGGATTACAAACCTACTGCTTCCTACCAGCTCTTGATTTGCCTTTGTAACCTAGGATGTTAAAGTGAATTGAGCCCTTCCTGCTTGGGGAAGTAGGATACGTAGAATACTACCAGTATTCTACGATCATGAGTACCTCTGCTACCAGAAGATGACTCTTCCTCCACAGCAGCTCAGGCTCTCATCACAGGAAGTGATGGCATTTATATCTCTACTTCTGTACGCCTTCTCTAGTACAGCTTCATTTAAATCCCTAAGATTCCATAGAAGTTTAAATTCAGACTCTCAAGCATTAACCAAGTTCCCATGCTAGGCCTCATTACTACATCAATCACCCTTCACTGGCAGCCCTAATATCTTCTCTTCCTTTCATTTTGGAACAGCTGCTTTCAAGTTGGAATCCATGATTTTCTACAGGACTATAAAACTACTTGATGGACATTCAATAAAGGTAGCCAAAAAGTATGCATGCTACCAACAAATTGAAGTTCATCATATGAAGCTCAACACATACTAGAAAAGAGAGAACATGGTTAGAGTTAGTGGTCAGAGAACAATAAAAAAACCTCCAAACCAACTGTTTTACTGATCCTAATCTTTTGACTGTGCAAACATGTCTCTTAACTCCACTGACATAATTAGTTACCATTAACAGCTTAATAAATTGCATGTCACTTTGTTGCCCCTTCAAAATGTTTTCTGGGCAGTTGTGAAAACAGAAACATTGCTCAGTCTTACTGCTAGCAGCTCAAAAGTTATGGTATTGGTAGAGAAAATGTCTCAACAACAAGCTGTAGCTACAGAGAGATCACTAACACAGAGGTTACATAAATTTCATAAATCACAGATTAGCACATGGTGTTTAAGATGCCATTCTAAAAAATAATGCATTCTCAGCTGTATTTCCCAACCTAACATACTAGTTTATTTCAAAGAAGACACTGATTCTCTTTAGAAACCTTACTCAGTTTACAGCCTTAGGTCATCATAGCAACAGAAAAACACCACTATTTCCACCGTTGTCTCTATCTCTCTGTACAAGGATGTTTTTACCCTTACTCTCATCAAGAACAAAGAGAGGAAAATCACTGCCAAACAGAGCAGCACTCTTTAAACTTGATTAGCAGCAGTATTAATGTCGAGTCTTGATTATTTATGTCTTCTGTTAGAATTATACAAGAGATCACATTCCAATGGTAAAAAAAATACAGATATTGTCCTCTCCAGTATGAGTTTTTTCCAAGTTTAAATTCAAAAGATCCTTTTAATATTGATTTTCAGATAAACCTGTTAGCCATATAAACTATATGTAATTGCCTCAGATTTCAATAAACTAACACATTCTACAAAAATAGTATGTAACTATCATAATTCAAATTATTTTTTCTTGACTAGCATTTAATTACTTAAAGCCCCAAAACTAAGCATCTTGCTCTAGCCTAAACCAAAGATTTCTCTCTCAGTAAAGAAGTGTCATCCTCTGAAGAAAGAGGGCATTGCTTATCAAATGGGAGACAACTTTTTTTCTTTTTGAAAGGTAGATCTATGATCTACAGACAAAAGTGGTACTTAAGTAGAAAGCTGTCAAGTAACACCATGTTTTATATGTACTTGATTTTGGGCATATTCATAGTTCTGCAAACAAACAGCTTATTACTAAAGGAGCTATTACAGTAAGAAAAATACAACAGCAAAGTCCTTGCTATTCAGAGGTATGCCTTATTCTTTTTGGAAGCTATAAGAATAATTTTAACTGTCTCAACTTCCTTCCTTCAATTACTAGCAGTGTATTACAGATATTTCCCTTTGCGCGTTCAACATCATTTGTTGATGTTACTAATTAAAATGTTTAGGACTAACCTTAGTCTCTGTTTGTAATAGTCTTCATCTCCATCATCTCTCCACCTCTTTACTTTGTGCTTCCCTGTTGTATGCTCTTCTTCCTCCTCAGAGCTTGGAAAGAAGTCACTATCATCTTCCCCTTCTTTAAAATCTCTCTTGCCAAAGTATTTTCTTTTTCTAGACAAATTCTTGAGTTCATAATCAGAATCATTCTCAGCATGAGAAGATGCTTGCTCTTCCTCCACTTCTGCTGCTTCTGGATCGAAGAGCTCTTCATTAGGCACGTGCTCAGACTCTTCACTATCATCCTCCTCTTCATGCTTGAACTTTTTGCCCTCAACACATTTCTTTTCTTTTGGAATCTTTGCCTTTGAATGAATCTGAAGGGCATGCTTCTGAAGTTTTCTCATGTGTTTTTTTAAGCGCTTATCTGTTTTTGACAGGGCTTTTTCCTTTGTAGTAGATGTGGGAGCTACACACTGAACATTTTTGGCTTGTACTTTCTTCTTCTTTGAACCTTTGTGAAGGGATAACTTCTTTCTTTCAGATGACAGCTTAGCTTGGTCTGCTAAGTACTTCTCAAAATCAGATGCTTCATTTAGCATTAATCGTCGTGTCTTCCTCTCTGGCTTCTGCACTATTTTAGTACCAAATGGAGTCATCTGTCCAGTACGAATAAGCTCTTCCCACTCTGTTTCCTGAACAGGCATAAGCATACTACCAAGAGATGACGGACCAGGTTCTACAACATAAATCAGAACATCCAGCATGCCTTTAGCACCTTCTGAATAATGCAAACACAGGAACAAAGGGGTTTGTTCCCTCCTGCCCCAAGTTTTATATGCATTCAGTTTAGTTTCTATATATAAACTTAAGTCCAAATTATCATCACACATAACTGGAGTTCAAATAAAGCAAACCCCAACAAAGCAGAAGTCAAAAACCATCACACTAACTTTTATTTAAAACTACTTCTCAAACTTTATATAAGGAAACATTATACATACTATCAAAGTGCAAATACTTCTGAAACAAGATACCCCCATAAAATTACAGTTCCTCATGCCAGATCAACGCTAATGTGCTACCTAGGCTATCAATTCAACTCATGTCACCATGTTCAGTGCAAGAAACCATTGTGCTCCCATATGCAGAAACATCATCCATTCTAGATTTCTGATTTATCAGTCCTACTCATAAGCTTGAAACTTAACACTTCCATTGCCGTATCAGAACAGGCAAAAATCTTAAAAGACACATAAAATACTGTCTTCCTACATTCTTGAAAAAAAAAAGAAAACAAAACTCATCTTCATAATCTACAATACTAGTATTAGGATTATGACTTTAAAAGTCAGATTGGCTGCACAGCATATCACCATAAGAGAGTCCTTCACTTAAACTGAAACTCCTCCATCTCCACACCCTCAGTTTCTCAGACTACGACTTCTGTCTTGGACTTCATTCACTTATGTTACGTTTCATCACACTAGGTGTTTGAGTTTTACTGTGTGAACCCATTCAAATTAAAAGGATTAAAGATGCTTTCTTACTAAGAGAAGTTTACTGAGTTTTTGACTCCTGTAAATTTTGTTGAACTGCGAGAGAAGCATGAGCTCTGTGAGATCTAGAATCCACTCCAGCCACATCTGCAATGGACAGGTAGCACAAAGAGTTTACGCCTCTGCAAGTAACGCTATGACCCAGAGGTGATGCACGGATGTCAATGGGGTCCAGATTTGCCCTGCAGAATACTGCTGATTAGTGACTGCGGCCAAGACACAACCAAGCTGGAGTTACAAAATCCAAGTTCAGTATTCAAACAGCAGTGAGAAAGAACACCTAGTGAAACACAGAGAACAATCTCTTCATGTGGAGGAAGCCTTATTTTTATTTTAAAGCACGGCACAGCCTTCCCCCTTCCACTTCTGTGATACTTCCTAACAGTAAGAAAAAACAATTTTGTTAATGCTGATTGATAGCATCCCGCATATAAAATGTAATTCAATCATGATGCTAGTCATCTTTATCAAATTAGCTGTGAAAAAATGCTAGGATTTCCAATTTATTAAGCCCAATACTCTAATGTGCCTCAGCCATCCCTACTGAGCTGAACACGGATTAACATCCATTTTTTAAAACTTCCCACATGAATACACAAAGATCTGCAATTCTGCAGGTGCAGAGAATAAGTGTCCTTTATACTCTTTGAAAGCAAACTACTGAAATTTATTTCCTTATTGGCAAAGATCTTGTAAACTAGCTTCAAATGAAAAAAGGCATTACATCAAAGTAGAACAGAATTTTCAGCCTTCTCCCATACCTTCATCTTCCTCAAATTCTATCTCATGTACTTTATCAAGAATCTCTGTTCCACCAAGAATTGCTTGGAGACGTTTTTGCTTTGCTTTGATCTTCTTTAGCTGTTGCTCCTGGAATGACAAGCAGATACATAATTTAATTTTTAATCTGGCTCAGAAACTTGCTACCCTTTTAAAGATGACTTGAATTACTACACTTGCAGTATTTTCCACTATAATCTCACATTCAAATGTTTGCAGTATTGCCCTTGAAAAAAAAAATGCAAAAAGTGTCACCACAATATCTGTAGGGCTCCAACTCACAAAGCACACACAATTCTGTGTGTACAAACATCTTATGATATGCATACAGTGAGATCAGACCGTTTATACACACAAATTCCACAGGTGCATTATGCATTTTTCTGTACATCTTCTGAGCTCATTTTATGAATGTGTTGATTCTAATCAAGGAAGTCCATCAACTGGACTACAGAGAACACTAGATTTGTTCATGATTTGCAGGACTGGGCTAATGGTTAATAAGCCACTAAAACCAACTATATTAATAAGATTTATTAATCAACCCAGTAGTTCCGGAATGTTTTGTTAGAAAGAAACTGAAATTGTTTATCAGTCCATCATCCTAATATGTTTGTACACAGTTAATCCAGGAGTGCAGCAATAACTATAAAGTGAAATGACTTAAAAAATCAGCTTTACATGTCCTTTACAAGTGTAGTTCATTACTGCTACAAAAATAATTCATAGCTAGCTCTTCTGTTACACTTCTTATCTGCTTGTAATATCCTCAACTATACATTCACTGGTGACGTCATGATTCCTTTGTGTTGTTAACTTTTATTTACAAAACAAGAAATTCGAATCCATAAAAAAAAGATATAGGAAATGTAACTTTCCACATTTGTAACTCAATCCCTTGAAAGTATTTCCTTGCCTACTGAGGCATATACTTCAGTAAGAATCACCTTCATTGCAAAAAACAATTTTTTTTTTTTTGCTTTCTGGTGCAGAAGAGTTTACCAGTTTGTCCATGTCTTCACATAGCATTTCTCAAACCACAAAGCCTAAGTATACTGATGTACAGTACAGTACATTATTTCATGCGCATACACTATTATGCTTGCTACCAGAGTACTTCAGATCATAAAGCATGCCCTGTACAACAGCTCTAAGGAAATAGCTGTCTTGTACCAAACATCAATTTCACTTTTTTCTCAATAATGGAAGAATTCAGTCTTCTTTAATTGCTTTTTTTAATACTACAAGGAGCAGAGTGCTAAAAGGCACTTCTCCATGTAAAAAGCAGTTCAACACTAACTCTAAATACACTACCTTCCTCCAAACATCCTCCTCCTGAGGTTATTAGGACCACTTTTACAGACTGTAGTTTCATATAAGGATTTATACCCATAATTCAAGGCCTGTTACAGATGGCTAAGAATGAACTTGCAACAAAGTTTGAACTGCCCATGTAACTAATACTTGTGTAAACTGCTTCAAGTAATATGAAAACAAGCAAAATATATGGTCCAATTACATGACCGCTCTTTAGAGGTATATCTGGTTTAATGCACTTCCCACTACTTGAGGCTACTTACTCCCAGACCCGTACTAACCACTGCTCAGTACTGTCCTCCTCACTCTGTTAATTGGCCAAATTGTGAGCACAGTGTTGACCAAGTTGCTGAAACGATCAAGGTTAAAAAGCAAACTACTGAAGGAGTCAACGGAAAATGGCCTGAGACTGGGAAGAAGTGTCTGAGGGCAAAGGACAGTAAGTTCTTCAGACATTTTGTTCACTGTAGAAACTATTAGGGTGTGTTTCCATCAAAAAGTGAGCTAATCAGTGCTGCATTCCTGACCAGGATAAATTTTCCTTTTCTCAAATATCTTACTCCCTATTCACAGCTGCTGTATAGGTCTGTTGCTTGTATCACCTCGATGCCTGTCAGATTGCTCTAAAAACTCCTTTACATTACTACTCTGGCAGAAAAAAAGGTGGAGCAGTTTCTGCCAAATCGATGACTTAAAACGGTTCACAGAAAGAAATGATTTGTACTGATACAAGCAAGATCCTGACAATCAGAGGACTAAGGAAAGGAACATAGGGCACGAAGATGACAAGAACTGAGATTTAGGTCAGTTATTGAATCATGCCCTAATAATGTTTTGCTAATTCTCCAAATACTGGGAGGGATTTAAATTAATGCAAATTAGTCTTCTGAGCAGGTTCTGGAATTTCAGCTTGTTCCAAAACTTACACTAAAAATAAAATAATAAAAAAATCAGCACTCACTTTTGCATCCTTCAATAAATTATTTACGGTTTTTGGTAGAAAATTAAACCATTTAGAAGGGAAGAAACAGCAACTGTAGACTAACTCTGAACTATATAGTTAAGCAAGGATTATATTATATAATCTAAACCTTAAGCCAAAGTACAAGCTAAGTATTGTCAACAGGAAATTAACATAATTCAATCACCTTGTTATATTTTTGCCGTTTTACAGAATCTAGTTTTCTGTTTATATCTTTGTTGTCAGCCGCTTGAGGTGAAAGTTGTTCAATAATTTTATTTATTTGTTTCAGAGATGTTGTACATGATCTGCAAAAACAAAAAGATTGCAATGTACTAGTCAATTCTAAAAAGAAAAATAGCACATTCTGTATTCAGAAAATTTAGAAATTCCAGGAGTTTTAAGGTTAGATTTTAAAAGGTCAAAAAGAAAGTTTCTAAATAAACACCTTCTATTTAAACAACGCCAGAAACGTTGCATATTTTAAAAAGTTGTACATAATAAAATAGTTTTAAGCAAAGTTTTGCTACTACTTAAATTCTAAAGGCAAGGAAATGGAACAAACCACTGCAATATATAACATTCAAAAGTTACAAGTCTGATGATGATAAGCAAATGCTAGTGGTTGCTTTTATTACTCAAGTTAAACAAAACGCAAAACATATCCTATGTTTTCATTTTCTAAAACCGTTTTAATAGTTTGATGCCATTAGATAAGGAAGCCAATTTCTTTTACCTTTGTAATGCCTCTTTTACACAAGATACAAATCTAGTTTCAGGAAGACAGACTAGCTCAAAGAGTTAACAGTAGATCAGCGTTAAATTTTCCTTATGCATGCAATACTATTTTTCATGTTTCCCTATAAAATATGAAACTCAGGTTGAACTATATACTATAACCTAATATCATCCATTTCTGCTGTTGAATTTATTGGCAAGAAAGGAGGCACTGCTCCACTATCAGAAGCAACAAATCCAGCAAAAATAGCAGACTATTTCATAAGGACACTCATAGCACTATGAAAAATGTCAAAGAAAACACTTTACAACACCTGCACAGTAGTCGTTATTCCCCTTACATGCAAAGAAAAGCGCTATATAAGTCTCCTCATTTGGCAGGGAGGAAATTGTTCAATCACATTTCTCTTCAGCTCTAATCTGGACTCTACTACTGTTCTCCTAGGAGGTGCATTCTACCAGCCCCTCAGCTATCACTGCCATCTTTACTTCTCCATTCTCTTTCAATGCTTTTGAACCATCCCATCCCCTGAGTCATGTTTCGCTGCTTTGAAGTGCATCATCCTCTTTCACATCTCCTACCTTTTGGCTCTTCCTTCTGTGGCCCTATGGTCTCTCAACATATACCACTATGGTCCTCTTCCACAAAGCTTTATTTAACAGGACTGTGGGATTTAAACAGGATTTAACTTCAACTATTTTTTATTCTCCTTCTTTTGCTAAAATTTGTGTGTACCTTGTAGAGCCATGCAGCTTCTACCATGAACTCTAGGCCAACTACCCAAAAACTGCTTCTTGCCCAATTTTACCTCTGGTCATGCATTCACTGCATTACAGGACTTTAACCAACTCTATCATGCTCTACTTATATGCCTTTACTTTTGCCGATCACTCTGCTCAACAAGCCAGGTATAGTTTTCTCCAAAATCTACTTTCAGACTGCACATTACATCTCATACAGAAGTTCTGCTGGTCTGCATAAAACATTTGCACCCCTCATGTAAATCTCCGTTTACAACTTTAAGTGGAAGCTGAAAAGAGAGGAGTAGGAACAATCATGCTTCCTGAAGAAAAACAGGAAAATGCAGAACTCTTTCAATAACCACATAATCTAATTGCGATGGCTACACCGCTCCATAATTCCTCTCGATGACCATCTAACTCATTACCTCCTTCTGATACATAACATATGAAATCAGGTTCCAGCTTTGCAAACTTAATTTTAATTTCACATCTCCACACCCAAACTGGAAAATCAATGAAGTGCATAAAATCAAGTGTATGTATAACACAGGAGCTATGTGAGAGTTCACAAAGGCATTGGAGGCCTACGGCACTCAAGCACTACAAAACAACATTAATGCAGTACAGTGAATGATGCACAGATGGAATTATTTACCTGCAGCAGTTCACATAGTAACTCTACAATGAGGCTAAAAACAGAAAGGGAGATCTAAGATCAAAACCCAAAAGATTTGCGGCTTCTATTCCTCCAAGTCTTCTACTATCAATATACCACGTTAAATAGGCATTTGATTATTTTCAAGTGTCATTAAGTACTTCATACAAGCATTTGTGATAAGGTTGTTTTGGCTGTAGTACACTCATGAAACAAGTCACCCGAGTTATAGAAAGCACATAACCAGAAGCAGATAACCCCACGAACCACACAGAACTGAAGAACTAGCACTTGTTTTACCATAATTTTGAATAACAGAGTACAATGCAGTCCTCCACTGCCCAGAAAACACAACATGTATCTTGGTAAGGCAGGAGCCAAAGCAGGAAAAGGAGATGCACTGTACTCTGATGCATGACTGAGTTAGTCAAATAAGAACAATGAAGCATTGCTCTGATGTGAAAAATATTTTCTCCATTTTTAAAGGATGAGCAACTCAGAAGAGTACATGTGAACTAGCGTTTTCAAAAAATCTTTTCATCTTTCAGTTTTTAAAAACATGAAACACCAAGCCTCATTACACAGCCACTAACAGAAAGTAATGGTAAGAAAGAATACGATTTACCTTAAGTCATCCAGCACTGACTGATATTCTTTCTCTGCATCAGCTGCTTTTGCTGCCTTATTAGCTTCATTAATTGCATTATCTACTTGCTGAAGAACTCCTTGCTCCAATACATCCTGGTCGTAGACATCAACCCCTAAACCTTTGAGCTCAGCAGCCTGTGCACTATGTGAGATGGACTGGATCTGCTGCCTGTTGATCTGTAAAAGGGGTTGTCCTCTCCTGGGGGCCTCCAAAGGAACAGCCATGGAAGTGGACAACTGGCTGGCAGAGCTGGGACCTGGAATACTATTACCCAGGTCACTGTTAGAAATGCCATTTTCTTGTTCAATTCCAGATTCCTCAGCATTATTCAGGAAATTATTGCTTGCGGTATGGACAGGGTCTCGCTCTTGGGTACTCTGTGGCAGGTGGCTGTTGTCTGTTGGCATCCTCTGCTCAAAAGCAACAAAGAACCACATCATCATAAGAACGTCCACACGCTCAAAGCTCCTCATGAAGACTGTGCCCAAATAAAAGCAAGCAAAACAATGAACGTGTTGTTTTATAACATATTCTTGTTTCAAAACACCTAGTAGACCATTCCTGCACTAGTCCTCCCAAAAACTTCCCCAAACCCATGTCCACAATCAAAGAGTGGCCAAAACATCTTAAAGGCATCGATATAGAATACCCCCTGAAGACACTGATGTCAAGACAAATAAAACAACCTGTAAAAATTACACTGCTGGCCAGGGAGCGCCCTCAATCTTGTGTGTAAACAGCCACGCTCCACAAGACTAAAGAATAACAAAAACATAGACAACTTAACATACCCAAACGTGATAAACACAAGTGTTTAAAACGGGGTAAGACTTGCCAGTGACCGCATTGATGTCAACAGCCGGAGGCTGTAGTTTGACAATTCAGCTTGGACGCGGTACATAAACATCTCACTTGATACGAAACTGACAAAGGCCGCGCTTATCGAGGCACGCCGGGAGCCGCTGCTGCTCGAAGCCTGCAAGGCGAGACCGTCTTCTGAACGCACCTATTTTTTTATCGACTTCGACGGGAAACACGCATCATTAACCCGCAGGAAGACGTTCACCAGGCAGGTGGGTTTCGGCAGCAGCCCCTCCCGACAGCCGCCCGCTCGCTTCCCTCGAGGGCCTCCCGCGCTTCACCCCCCGCGACAGAAACGCGAAGGGCTCCGGGGGTGGCCGCTGCCCCAGTCCCGGCGGCAGAAGGACGAAGAGGAGGAGGATGAGGAGGAGAAAGACGGGGAGAACCAGGAAGCACCCTGCCGCCCGCCGGCCGCCTCGTCACTTCCGCAGCGTCCGCGGGCGCGGTGGTTGCGCAAACGCGGGAGGCGGTGCGGGGCAAACCCCGCCCTGGGGACGGGCTGCTCCGCCCTGGACGAAGGGCTCGGGGAGGGACCTGGGATGGGAGGCTTTGCCCTGGATAGGAGGGCTCGTGTGGGCGCGTTCTGGTGGTTGCAGAATTAGCCCAGGACTCAAAACCCAAAGCGCGGTTGTGCGAGTTGTGTCATTGGATCGCGTCGAGGTTCCGCCAAGGGGAAAAAGGGAGGATGCTACCCAGTTCGGGATTTAGCAGCAGGGTTGCTTACATGCTTTGTGAGCAATTGGGGAGAGAAGCAGTCTTTTCAGGGGTGCTGTGTTCTCCTGCCGGCTGGGCTCTGTAGCAGGACTTTCTTCTCTTTTCCTCATTCCTTTCTATTTTCTCCTTGCTTTGGTAGCAACAAAAGCGGACAGCTAGATTTTCCCCAAGACTTTCTGCTCTTTTCCTCATTCCTTTCTATTTTCTCCCTGCTTTGGTAGCAACAAAAGTGGACAACTAGATTTTCTCCAGAACTCTTAGCTTTCTCTGCTTTCTTTCCTCTTCCTTCCATCTCCTGGCTCCGTTGCCCCGACAGTCCTGGACCCAGATGCACCTTGTTTCAGCAGCAGAATGGGATTCATTAGCTGGAGCCTTGGGCTGGCTGTAAGAGGGTAAATACATAGCAGAATATATTTGGAAATGTTCTGCTACCTAAATGCTGAAGCAGCTAGGATTTAACTCTTGGCTCCAGGGGAGAATTTTATTCAGTTTGACCACAAGAGTTGCTTTCTTCAACTGCTTTTTAGTTGTCCTGCTCCATGTATTCTTAATGTCATCTTAGGATAGATTCTACAGGCCTTTGAAGCTTGTTCTGTGGCATTGAATCCTTGATGCATTTGCAATGTTATACCTTTCTTTAACTCCTCTATCCCAACACATAGTTTTGCCTAAGCAAGTGAGATCTATGGTTTTGATATGTTCTTAGTCTCAGTTATTGCCTGGAACTGTCCATTACAAAGGCTGTAAAAGTACAAAATCTACATTGTAAAACAGTGACTTTGAAGTGATATTTTCACTGCAGTCATATTCACACAGAAAATTAACCTCTGATGGACTGGAAGTTCAGTTCTGCTTTTGTCTACATACACATCTGGGTTCTGATTTTTTCACATAGCTTGCATGCCTGCATGTTTCTCTATATTTGACTGAAGTATTTAATTGCATTTACCTTCAATTTCTTTTAAAGATTTTTTCCTACGTGTAGATGACTGCTAGCTGCAGTGCATAGAGTCTGCTAAACCACTGGTGGAATGGCTTTCTGGGCAGGACAAGTTCTGCTTGTTTGGTAAGTTTTTTTGGTGTTGTTAATGTAGCCACTATCTCCACCTCCCTTGTATGCAAACATTAGTGATGACACTTAATCCTTGCTGGAGCTGGTTGTAGGAATTTTTGACATGCAGTAATTGTTCTTTCCCCCTTGAACTAGCAAGACTTGGAAATTAAATTTTTTGGACATCTCCCCTTTCTATTATCTTTGTGGGATTATTGGGAAGGATCCTGGCAGAGTATGTAAAACAGCAGCTGCTTTTGAAGGGCTGCAAAAAGACTTCCAGAGAAGCACAAATAGAACAACAACTTGGAAAGGAAGCATTTTCTTTCTCTGACTCTGAATTTGGTAATGAAAAATCAGATTGTGTAAATCATTGTCACTGATGATGGAGGAAAGAGTTCAGTTTTAATTTTTGGTTTAATTTATTGTCCATCATTTTTATTCAGTTCTGTACTCTAAAAAGTTATCCCGAGAGTGATAGCCTCAGAATCATATGGGAAACACATCCCAGTGATGTGTCCAGTGTATCCCAGTAATAACCTGCCACATGTAGGTCCCTGGTTCTTAGCAGGAGATAATCCTCTCAAGCACTTTAGTGGCCCAAATGTGTCCTGCTGACAGTTGGCCAAATCTTCAGTCTTGCTTTTTCAATTAGACCTTTCCTCCACGGATTTTAGTATGTATCTTGCCAAACTGAAGGCCAAGGAAGGACTTTGTGACAGAACATATTTATGGATTTTGTTCTGAGGAAATCCTGTACATGAACTATGACTGATTGCAAAATAGCAGCCACACAGAAAGGCTGGGTCTCACTGGCTAAGGAAAAAGAAATCTGAACATTTTCAGAGTTAAGTGGCACCAGGATTTGAACGTCTTCTTTGAGCCCTCATCACAGAAGTATTTACATTCATTAAGGTGACCTGAGATAGAACCTCAAGCATGTGGCTACTACTTTTGTCTATGGAGCAGTCCCAGTGGATACAGTGCTTTGCTAAATATTTTAAGATGCTCCTTGTCTCAAAGTGCTTAGGCCTAAGATTTTCATCTGTTCATAGATTCATGGAGCTTAAGGCCAGACAGGACTATCAGGTCATTTTTTCTGACCTCCTTTGTGACACGCAGCAAAAATTCTCAGTAATTCCTACATCAGGCCTGTGTCTTGGAGCTGAGATAGTACAGATGGCTTAGCAATACATCACATTTTGGTTTTTATCAGTAGAACATTGCCTATGTAAGTTGGTAGAGTGTTTTAGGGCCTAATTTCCCATGCTATGAAAAAACACGTTTCAAGTAGCCTGAAACACACCAGCTTTAAAAAAAATGACCGGTTGCTTAAATAAGGGTCTGGCCTGTTATACGTGGAGGGAAAGACACCAGTGGAATTTTTGAAGAAGCCTCAAACTCAGCTTTGTAAAATCTTCAGACTGAATTTCAGCAGAACAAAATTTCTCATACCTCCTTAGTGGTCTGCGGTGGGATAGACACCTCAGGTTCCACCTAAAACTTCCCTGAGGAGTTATGTGCTATGGCTGTTCCTAGAAACACTGTGTTTGTAGCTGAGCTGATCAGCTGTGTACACTTTTCCTGCCTGAGGCCAGCTTAGACGCTGAAAATCCCAACACTGTGCTACATGGCTCATTTAGTCAGGTGTGGTCTCCTAGTGCCCACAGGCAGTGCTGTTCTGTTAAAAAACAGTTGGCAGTGTCATATTTTAGTGTGTATCAGTTTAGCTTCTGTAGTTTTCAATGCTTTCCTAATGGAGTATCAGCTGTGGGTCTGAGCCAACACCCTGGGAGATTTCTGTGCTAGTGGTGAAAATGCTATACACTGAGGCACACAGATACTTTTAAAACAAACTGTTGAAACTGTGAGGTTGTGATGAAAGTAGATAATAAGTGATTTAGGGGCTGTATTACTTCTCAGGAGGGCATAGAACTGCCAGCAGCATTGGCAGAAATGAGAATTCCATCCAGAGTAATAATGCATCTGTATCTTTTTGTACCAGTGAGTTGAGTGGCAAGTATCTCTTGGAGCCATGCCAGTGTAATAAAGCTAATGTATCAACTTAAGAGAGATGCTAAGCTCTTCAAAAACAATTGTGTAGTTGGCAAGCAACAGCTTTTGCTCTTCATACTGCAAAGAGATAAATCTGGGGTTTCTTTTTCCCTCTCTCTCCCTGCTGTGGTGCATTTAAGAAATTAAATGCAGAAATCTACTGCTAATGCAGTAGAAAAGTTAGGCTTTAAAAGTCATGATTGCAAATGGGAACAAATTCCTGAAGTGAAAGTTTCCCCCACTACTTTACTGTGGTTAAGTTGCTCATCTTTTGTGTTTCCAACAAATATTCCTAGACTAAGGCTCACATGCAAGGAAGTTTTTGACAATACCATTTTTTTTTCAGGAAAGCTGCATGTGTATGCTTATTTGGGATGTGTGTTTCTCCACTGGAATTAAAAAGTGACTTTCTAGCCTTATGTGCTGCAGCTTGTAGAGGATGGTTCCTGAACTTGCAGCCAGATCATTGCTTCACATGTGTCTTTGCTGTCTGTCGTTTATTGCTGTGTGTACACAACCCTTTTTTAAGGCCTTGGAAAAAAGCAAACAAATATATATTGGTTTTAAGCACTTAGTTAACATGTAGTAGGATTTGGTGAGGTCAGTTGCACCAGTCTCCTGCAGGCAAAGAGGAAAGTTGAACCTGGAAGTTTATTGAGTCTGTGCAACCCAGTCTCACACATTTTGTGTTCTTCAGAGCTGTTCAGTGGGAAGCTTATGATGAGGCTCTGGCCAAAAAAAAACCATCGCAAAACCAGGATCTTCTGCTACTGTCATACCCAGGTAGCCATAGGCTGCTGCTTTCTCACCTGCTGACAACCTGTGCTAGATCTCCTTGCAGTGACTAGGATGTGTGATGATTCCTAGAGTTCGCTGGCAGAGTCATGCTAAGACAGTGTTTGAACTGTCAGATGGTGCCAGGAAGAGAAGCATATATATATTCAAATACAGGAAAATCTACCTCCTCAAAAACTGGGCAAGCAGAGACAGACCCAGTAGCCGCCACCTGCCTGCTTTAACACTAGAGGGAGGCATCACCTAGAAGAAATCATAAAGGCTTCTAAAATAGCGCAATTTAAAACAATTTATGTGTCTTGGAAGCGAGCAAAATGCTGATTTCTTTTTAAAGCCTCTGTTTTTATTGGAATACATTATGGGAGGCCTCATTTGTTGCCCAGAATGCTCTTGGCCAGAGTGAAATTCAACCTTCTTGATGAGGCAGGCAGATTCAGCCTGTGCTGCTCTACTTTGTCTTAGCTGGGCTCTCCTGGGACAGCCTTGCACACAAGGCCTGGATGTAGTTCAGCCTCTATAAATAGCTCATTGCTCAGTTCTTGTGTGAGCAGATTTTGAAGGCTGTGCCAAGGAATTAAGAGTGGTGGTGTTGTAGTTCGCTTTAGACTGACACACTCAAACAGATTTCCCTGTCTGCCCTTAGTCTGCACCCAAAGCAGACCAAAAGCAGACAAAGCAGACAGAGGCCAAGAAGATGAAATGTCAATGCCCTGTTCCGTGTTTATTTCTCCCTAATTAGAATCATAGAATAACCAGGTTGGAAGAGACCCACTGGATCATCGAGTCCAACCATTCCTATCAAACACTAAACCATGCCCCTTAGCACCTCGTCCACCCGTGCCTTAAACACCTCCAGGGAAGGTGATTCAACCACCTCCCTGGGCAGCCTGTTCCAGTGCCCAATGACCCTTTCTGTGAAGAATTTTTTCCTAATGTCCAGCCTAAGTCTCCCCTGGCGGAGCTTGAGGCCATTCCCTCTTGTCCTGTCCCCTGTCACTTGGGAGAAGAGGCCAGCTCCCTCCTCTCCACAATCTCCCTTCAGGTAGTTGTAGAGAGCAATGAGGTCTCCCCTCAGCCTCCTCTTCTCCAGGCTAAACAACCCCAGCTCTCTCAGCCGCTCCTCTTAAGACCTGCTCTCCAGCCCCCTCACCAGCTTTGTTGCTCTTCTCTGGACTTGCTCCAGAGCCTCAACATCCTTCTTGTGGTGAGGGGCCCAGAACTGAACACAGGATTCGAGGAGCGGTCTCACCAGTGCCGAGTACAGAGGGAGAATAACCTCCCTGGACCTGCTGGTCACGCCATTTCTGATACAAGCCAAGATGCCATTGGCCTTCTTGGCCACCTGGGCACACTGCTGGCTCATCTTCAGTCGGCTGTCAACCAACACCCCCAGGTCCCTCTCCTCCAGGCAGCTTTCTAGACAGACTTCTCCTAGTCTGTAGCACTGCATAGGGTTGTTGTGCCCCAAGTGCAGGACTCGGCATTTGGCCTTGTTAAACCTCATGCCGTTGGACTCAGCCCAGCGGTCCAGCCTGTTCAGATCCCTTTGCAGAGCCTCCCTACCCTCCAGCAGATCAACACTTCCACCCAGCTTAGTGTCGTCCGCAAACTTGCTAAGGGTGCACTCAATGCCTTCATCCAGGTCATTGATAAAGACATTGAACAGTGCTGGACCCAGCACTGAGCCCTGGGGAACCCCACTTGTCACTGGCCTCCAGCTGGATTTCACACCATTTACCACCACTCTCTGGGCCCGGCCATCCAACCAGTTTTCCACCCAGGAGAGTGTGCGCCTGTCCAGACCAGAGGCTGACAGTTTCCGAAGCAGAATGCTGTGAGAAACTGTGTCAAAGGCTTTACTGAAGTCCAGGAAGACCACATCCACAGCCTTTCCCTCATCCAGCAGCCGAGTCACTTTGTCATAGAAGGCGATCAGGTTAGTTTGGCAAGACCTGCCTTTTGTGAACCCATGTTGACTGGGCCTGATCACCAGGTTCTCTTGCGTGTGCTTCATGATAGCACTCAAGATCACCTGCTCCATGACTTTCCCTGGCACTGAGGTCAGACTGACAGGCCTGTAGTTCCCTGGATCCTCCCTGCGACCCTTCTTGTAGGTGGGCACAACATCAGCCAGCCTCCAGTCCAGTGGGACTTCCCTAGTCTTCCAGGACTGTTGGAAGATGATGGAAAGGGGTTTGGCCAGCACATCCGCCAGCTCCTTCAATACCCTTGGATGAATCCCATCTGGCCCCATAGACTTGTGGGAGTCTAGTTGGGCCAGCAAGGCTCTGACTACCTCCTCTTGGATCCTGGGAGCCTCATTTTGCTCCTCTAGCTCCTGGGTTTGTACACAGAGGGAACAACTTTCTTTACAATTAAAGACGGAGGCAAAGAAAGCATTAAGTACCTCAGCCTTTTCCTCATCCCCTGTCACTGTTGTTCCTTCTGTGTCCAATAGGGACTGTATGGTCTCCCTAGTCCTCCTTTTATTATTTATATATTTATAGAAGGATTTTTTGTTATCTTTCACAGACTTTGCCAATGTGATTTTTAGTTGAGCCTTAGCCCTTCTGATTTTTTCTCTCTCTACACAATCTCAAAACATATCTCTGGAGAATGCGGGCATCAATCCCGCTACCTCTCGCATGCTAAGCGAGTGCTCTACCATTTGAGCTAATTCCCCCCCATAATTGCAAGCCTATAAGCAAAATAATAGTGATTGACTCAATGATAGTGGCTATGTAGGGATAGTTGTGGTGCCTGAGGAGGCTTTCCTTCTCCCCCTTTGCCCCATTAACTCCTCCTGTTGCAGTGTGGATTCTGTACCATGTAATGCTCAAAATGCAAAGCTCCGTCATTCATGCTAGGACTGCTTCCATGTCCATAAACTACATTTTGCTGGCTTTAACAAAAAGACCATAGGAAAATGTGAATAGTTATTTGAGGGCTCCACAGCAGCTGACAGTAACCTACAGCTGTATAAAGTGTGTGTTGTACTGAGCAGAGAGTTAGAAGTTATATTTCTAAAGTAGGGATCAGATAGGTGAAAACCTTGCAAGCTAATTCCAGCAAAGGGGCAGGGAGCATGGTTTTGTGTTCTTTGCTCCACTCCTTATTGTCAGGAGTAAAGGTGGTCCGTGAAGAAGGGGAGGAAGTGGGGTAGGAAAACAGGCCCAGGAGCTCTGAGTATCCTGTCCAAATTTTCAATGAGCTCTGGTCACTGGAAATGCTTATTTGTTCATCTCTTAAGATTTATTTCTACCTCGCCTCAGCTGGTGGGCACAGCTACACCTAGCAGGGAAAGGGGGAGAAACGTGCTCTGAGGCGGCCTTTTCCAGTCAGATAGGAGGGATGAAAGACTGCTGAAGGAGCAAGAGAAGCAGAGCTGGGATGTGCAGATGGGGAGAGAAACAGATATGATATGGAAATGTTTAGAGGGGGATCAGAGAGGAAAGAACCAATGTGAAGAGTGAGAAAGGGGCTGTTATTAAATCTGGGGACCAGAATTCATTGCTGAGCAGGGCAGTGCAGAGGAAAATAGGTGGCTGTTTTGAGTGGGCTTAAATCTTTGAATTTAAGTGAGGGTTAGGATACATGCTGATGGGCCCGGGTGCTCTGAGATCATCACTGTGATGGAAGTCTTGAGAGGCAGGTCTGTTGTCAGAAGGTGCAATTTACAGACAATTTGAGTGGATGGTAGGAATTTAAAAGAATAAGGAAATGTGTAAGTTAAACAATCAAGACCCTGTTTAAAGTCACTTAAGCTGTTCCATAAATTTATCCTTTAGCAAGTTCCAGACAGTGCCTTTCATCCTTTTGGCAACATTTCAAATGTCCTGAGTCTCTGCTGAAGTGGGACTTGGTCCGCTGTTCCTATTGCATCATGCTGCACCACCTCAGCCTTACACTGCTCCTAATAAAGGTACTTTCACAGTGTCTGTACACAGTTTAATTCTGTTGAATTCCTTGGACACCTCACCATTTGTGATTCTCACCAAAGGCCTTGAGATATCTTTTGTTAAACAGCTAAAAGAAAATTACGTTGGGAAAGTTGCTGATGTAGTTCCTTTTTTTTGCCTTTCAGAACATAATCCTGCAGATCTGTGGTTATTATAGCAGATCTCTGTTTAGACCAAGGAAGATTTCTCAAGGTGCTGTTTAAGACTTCCTGTTTTATGCTGTAAATTGTTAATCAGTCCATGACAGCATAAATAAAATTAAAGGGTTTAATTAAAACTAATGAATGAGTGAGTGGAGAATACACAGCATGTTCCGCTTGCAAAGCACTGGTGCTGTGAATAATTAAAATGTCACAAAGTAGGAGATGTTTTAGTAAAAATGTTGGAGCTGCAAAAATAGAGACCCACAAACTTTGATAGTTTGGATGGGTTTTGCTCTTTCAATGGTTGAAATCAGTTTATGCAAGTTAGGGGAAAGATGGAAGAATACATATAACTGATTTTTGTCCTACTGTATTTTGGATCAGTTTATGCCTCTCTGAAGACTGAACTGTTATCATACTTTAGTAATCCTAGAACCATATCACCCAGGGGATTAGTTTCTTTTGACTCATCTGTGACTGTATTCTTGTAAAGTAGACTTGTTATTGCAGGCTATGACATTGTTGTTACTTCTTAATATTCTATCTACTCAAAGCACAAGCATTCTTAAAAGCATTCAAAACTGAACCGCAGCCTGAATTGGATCTGCCTTTGGCTCAGATTTGGTGTGTGTGACATGGTCAAACAGGCCAAGCAAATAATTCTATCTGGATTGTTTTAAATAGATCTAGGGGACATAAGCTGGGGGTTAGAGAGATGAGGCCAGTAGGCTGATCAGACTGTTGTAAAGTTTGGGATTACACCTTAGACACAGAGCATCAGTTGTAGAAATAATAGGAAAATATATTCCATCTTGCTGCTTTACAGCGGCCTGTTATTGTCTGTGCTATGATGTGTTTGATACCACCTCTCTGTGACCCATTCTGAGGCTGGTGTTCTCAGCTCTGGACTTTTGTGCAGATCTCCTGACCCTATGTCATCTTCTAAGGCAAGGAGCCTGTTGGAGGATGAAATAGGATCTGGGTGAATGTCCTGGCTACTGACATCACTGATGAAATAGTAATTCCCCTGCAGCCTGTTTTCTGTGTCATAATGACCCAAGGTAAGTGTCAGTGAGGGACTTCAGTCAATGTAGGGGTTTAACTGCATATGTTAGGAGGTTTAAAAGGTACCATACCTCCATCAAGAGCCTCTAGAGGCCATGATCTAATGGTGGTCAGTATTGCATACAAGTTAGAGTAGGGTGAAAAGGTGAAGATTGTCTATGAGGTAAGTGGCTATGCTGTGGCATAATCCTACTCCTGTATCATGTAATTTCTAAAGATGGCTGGGAAAATGAATTTACCTTGAAAATTTCCACCAATTTATCCTGATATGTTAAGACTAGAACAGTGCAACTTCCAAGTGGCACCATGGAGTTTTCCATGTCCAGACTGGGTGTATAAAGCCTCACTAATAATGATATCCACAGTATATTCTCTCTTAATGCTTGGCTGTCTGTTTAGCAGAAGATCAGACTAGGTTAAGATAATGGTCCCTCTGAGCCTTAAACATTTATAAGGGAACGAGTAGACTTTGCCAGGAACTCAAATGATTTCTTAATGTTACATTAAACAACATTTAAAAGTATGGCATAACCCTAATGTATTTGCTATTGTTTTAATTCTTTAGCATTATGAATAGTGTGGGAAAAAAGGTATCTAAAAAATGCATTTCTCCCAGGAGGACAGAAGAAGAATATAGAGTTTTTGTGCCTAAAGTTTTCTCTTTCCTTATATATTTTTGGCTTATTTTGGTAAAATATTCAAATATTTTGGAAGCAAAACATTGAGAATCTAGCTAAGAAAAAATGTAATTCTCCCTGCATATCACTTTGGATGTGTTTGAGTTGGGGAAAGTTATACTGAAGAAAATGTGAGCTACAAATCCAAAATATCTATACATTGTCAAAGCAGACTAGACTTTCTGGCTCACCCTATTGCATGAGAGGCCTTGGTTACCCATACAAAAAAAAAATTAATAACCAACAATTGGAGTTAATTAGGTATGGTCAATTCCTCACATAAATTATGCTGATTGATGTGAATTCTTTGAGTTAAATGGCTACATTAATAATTAATTACAAATTAAAAATAATAAAAAAAGCAATTGAGAAAATATCTTCCCACTGGTTACTTTATCATTCAGTTTCAATTAAACAATTTGGTACTCATTTTGAATCATCCAGGGCTTGTATGCTGCTCTTGGTGACATCATTGTAAATCTAGGGTGAGTTTCTTAGGTAGTCAGTGGCATTACTCCAGATTTACATAGATCTGGCCAAAAGCAAAATTGAGTCCATCAACTGAACCATTCCCTTATCTTCAAAGGGGATTGGTTTCATCTGTAATAAACTATCTCAGGGCAGCCTAGTCTAAACCTAGTTGTTTGGCTTCACTGAGGTTCCTTGTGTGAATGAATCTTTTATAGATTTGAGCCTAAAAGGTGAAATCCATAAGCAACGTTCCACAGACTTCACTGGAGCAGATCCAGGCTCTGTAGAGCCTCTGCTAAGAGGCTTTTCATTATGCAAGATACAGTTAAGGATGCGAAAATTTGTTGGGGTTTTCATAGGCACGCATATAAAAAGTAAGATTTCCTAAATTCCAGAAGCTGCCAAAGATGATTGCGATGTAGCTAGAAAGAGGCAGGGATGAGGTGCTTGACTCTGTCCATGCTGTTCTGTTTTTGCAAGGTGTAGTTCTGGTTACCTGTGTTCTCTTGCTGTACATGTCAGCACAATATTTTTTTCAAAACATGGATCAATCAGTTGCTTCAGTAGTTTATTTCCTTAGTTAGTTGCGCAGTGATCAACAGCCAAAACTTCAGATCAGGATTCTTCACTGAATAGTCTCATGTTCTTAACTTAGATTTCTCAAGTTTAATGCTTGCTATGTAATGCTTTCAAGCTGCACCCAGAAGTGATCCTAGTGAATTGTCCTGGAGGAGTCCACAAGATGAGCAGGCTGGTCTAGCTCATAGCTCCTGCATCAAAAGGAACCTTGCAAGATTTTTTCAACACATCCATGAACAGCCATGTAGGGACAAGGGGCTGTTTCCTTTGATTAAGTGGGATCCACCCCAGACAGCACACTGTTAGGGAAACTTGGTTCTCTGAACGTTTTGGATGAAGATACAGTTTTACAGTCCTTCTCCCTGCAGAGTAGCTGGGGACATTATTTGTATTGAAGTATAATGACAATATTAACCCCCAAAATTTAGACCAAATATCAAAGAACATAATTACAACTAAATTTATTACATTTAAGTCAGTCTAAAGAAACATCAGAAGCCCTGTAGCATGGGTGACATACAACTATGATATACCCAAAACTGGGAGAATACTGTGTAAGCAGTAATTTTAGATTCTTGTATCTAGATGATGAAGGTAAAGAAAGTAATACACTGGGGCAGAGGTACAGAGGGGTCAGAAATCTACATCCCTAGTATAGAACTGGAGTTGCCCTTGTTGCATTTTTGTATTGTTGCTTGTAGTATTCATCTGATTTTATACTGTTCATGCCAGCAGGCCATGGAGTCATGCAGCTGTGAATCAACTCCAATAACTAGGGTAGAGTCAATATCTAATTTTATAAAGAAATCCTTTTAAAAAGGACAGGAGACCAAAGCTAGGATTAAAAGAGCCTTCCAGCGTACACATCCCATCGCACATCAGAGAGTTGTCAGTATCCCTGATACAATTAACACTGCATCAAAACCACAGACCTCAGCAAGTACAGAAAGTGAAAGCAATTTTGGTATGATCTGTGCTAGAGCAATTCCCTTCACAATAGGTGTAAGCTAACCCAGACTGATGCTTTTTACACAAATGATTATAAATAGAAGCCAAAATTTTGTCAAACCAATAGTGCTAATTTAACATATTGGCCCCTTGGTGTCATTTGAAGAAAATTAATGCAGAGGGCCAAAGAGACAGAGTCTGCAATATGTAATGCTCTGGAGACATAGATTTTGTTCCTAGTGTAGCAGAAATAAATACTCTCGGCAAGTCATAGGGGAGAAATAAGACATGTGCATAAGTAAGATTAATCAGTAAAGCCAGTGTCTATCTCATGAGTCATATCTGATATCAAAAAAGCTAAGGTTGTTGCATGTTAAATTTGTGCTACTATGGGAAAGGGAAAATAAGAAAAAATCTCCTGTGCAAATTGTGCTGTAGATTTGTTGAATGTACAAGCACTAGTGAGAGTGGGGGAAGGGAAAGAAGGAGGGGTGGCTTCTTTCTCTTCTCTCAATGAAACATGAAGTGTGGAATCATGGCCCAAGCAAAATCAGTAATAATGCTCTTGTGGCTCTTAGTCTGGGTCCTGCCCATGGTTTGTACATCCTGGGCTACAGTGGAAGGGCTGAATTTCTCTTCCTTTACTGTCATTGAGCTAAGTGGGAGTGGCAACTGGCCAAAGACCCTGATTCTGTCTGCAGAAAATGCTAGATCTGTTAAAAAAGAGGCAAGGGAATTTTTCCTCAGTGAGGTGAAATAGACTTTTCCTATGCTTTTGTGAGCCACCACAGTGTGACTAAATAATGAGGGAACTGGAGGGACAGAAGTGGCCACAAGACTGTACAGCTGTGGCTCCAGGCTGCAGGTCCCCTGTGCACCTCCCTTTCCACATAGTGTGTGCAGAGGTGACCTAAAGCTGAAGTGCCTCTTCTCTTGCACATTGAACAGTGATGGCTTGGTGTGCGTTGCTTTGTCT
This sequence comes from Phaenicophaeus curvirostris, assembly GCF_032191515.1. Lineage (NCBI taxonomy): Eukaryota > Metazoa > Chordata > Aves > Cuculiformes > Cuculidae > Phaenicophaeus > Phaenicophaeus curvirostris. The sequence goes on along the minus strand of NC_091400.1, from coordinate 17,138,469 downwards.
CCCTTTGCAAGATGGGTGGACAGAAGTCCTTATTTCATTTTCATGGCAAGACTTCATATGGAAAGCACTGTGGAAGAACATATGTTGCTGCAGTATCAAAACTGAGCTGTTAATTTGGAGTTTCATCTTGCTCTCCACATTGGAAATCTTGTCCTGCTCCTTTCTGGCAGAGGGAAGGCTAACAAACGTTCTACTCTTCAGGACAACATTCACCCCCTTTTCTTCAAGTCCATTTTTCACTTGCTGGTTTCCCTAAAACAGGAAAGCCAAGTGGTAGCCTAATAGAGTTTAGGAGATCAACCAGTGCACAGGCAAAATAGGACTCAGTGGAATAAAATCAGAAGGGAAAAATATGCCCTGCTTGCACCACATACTCATCCTTTTACAAAGGGTTTTGGATGCCGATGCCAGTAGGGAAGAAACCAGCACCCACAGGGTCCTACCAGGCAGGGAGCAGGGGTAAAGCACAGTGGGATTGATAAGCAGGTGGTAGTGGCAGTGCCAGCAGGCTGAGCAGCCCTGGCCTGCTGGAGCCTGGGGACCTGCTCATGTTTCAGCTGCAGGCTGTGTGCCAGCTCCTCAAGCAAATATTTGCAAGGCACCAATGCCCAATTTATTTGGATGTGAGGGAAGGCATTATGAGCACTGCACCCAAACCAGCCTGCAGATATAGAGCTTTTTAAAAGCAGTAAATCTTACGGCTAGCTCTTGTGTGCGTGGGACCTGTTAGTGCAGGAATGTGCTATCTATCCTGCTGCTGGCTCATTCATACTAAGTATCTTAAATAGAAAGTGCAGATGAGAGGGACTGCTTGCCAAATGCATTGCTAGATAAAAGATGAGAAGATGGAGTTAAAGGTGAAGTTGTGCGTCAGTAATTTAAAGGTTACATTCATGCTGTAGTTAGCTTTGCAGTTCCAGGAACTTATGAATGCAGATTATTTTGGCAAGAAAAGATGTCATGTTAAGAACATGCAATTCAGGCTTTTTTCGCCTTCAAATGATGAGGATGAAAACCCCATAAAGATGATAGACCTAGACTGAAAAATCACTGTCTCCCAGCCCTGCCCTGTAAGAAGATAAGATCCCACTCATATGCATGGAGTTGTGCAATGAGTGGGCCTGTTACCTACCCTGCAGTTTCTTTCTTTGTCTGCATGGAAAGAATGGATGCAGGAAGGGCATTGAGCTTAAGCACTGATAAACTTACCCGTTTCTGGAGTCCTAGCATAGTGTAAGTGCCTTGGGACAAAGTACTTGCCCTGTGTTAGAGAGTTTGATAACTTGTGCCTCCCTGTTTTCTGGTCCAGCTTTGAATTGTCTCATAGCAGAGACATCCTCTGTTCTGCAGCTGTCATAACACTTGCAAACCACCCACGCTTCACAGGAGCAATTACTTGTAACCCAACCCCTTGCCGTATGTGCAAGCTGATCTCTCCCACTGCCCTTATTCAGGCTCCAGAATCCCTTTGTTTTGCAGTGCTGTCACCTCTCTAGCAATCGCAGCAGACCAGCTTCATTATTTTCCAATTTGTGCTCCAGGCTCTGAGACCTCAGACCTGCCGGCCTTACAGGGGAATTCCACTTAAGCAGCTCAGGCAGGGTGCTGTCTGCTGGAGATTCCCTCACCTGCCTCTTCTAGAATAACTAACAGGCTGATTTATCTTTCTCCTAATTGTATCAATCTATTTATCAGCCATGATTTTTGCTTCTGATTTACCTCTCTCCTCTCTGAAGCAGATATTTGGCATAGAGCTTAGCTTTTTGTTGCTGATTTATTTGAGCTTTTGTCGCAGTTTACCATGGCCCTCCTTTCCATTTCTGTGCTGCCACATTAATTATTGTGTCCTGGGCCTGTCTGGATGGAATTCAAGAGGAAGAGCTGTGGCAAAAGAGGACCTTCTTCCTCCCATGAAATTCTGTCATATTTATATTGCTTCATCCTGCATTTTTAGATCAGGAAATTTGCAGTGGTGGGCAGATCATTCCAGAGATGTTGTGGGATACCATTGTTAAGTTTAGTTTTTCAGCCAGTGTTTGATTTGAGCTGAGGTGTTCTGGTAACCTGATGTTTTCATCCAGTCAGAATTTAGTTATGAACTGTCCCCTCTTGCCCCCAAACATTAACCGATTTCTTTCTAGAAACAATATGTATGAGATATTCACATTTGACCAGATGAACTTTTCTGTTTCTCAGGAAACTTTTATTTTGGTTCAAATCAAAACACAGACTGGCCTAGGTACTTAATTCAATTATATCACTGGTAGTTTAGGTTACAGTCATCTCTGATAACTTTTATTTATCCAACTTCGCCCTGCACAGCTTCCACAAAAAAAATCTCTGGAAAACTACTGGAGATTAAAATGCTCCAGAGGTGTACATGTGAATGGAGATAGTCCCTCCGCGGCTCACTGCTCAGGCTGCTCAGATCCTTCCTCAAGGCCAGTCAGGATCTGAACTGCTGGTGTTGCTTTGAGAAACTTAACAGGGGTGTCACTTGCAGCTGTGCCTTTACTGTGGGGCTCTGCTCTTCTCTTATGTTTGTAGCACAGCCAGGTCCCTCTGACCTTGCTGGAGGTGGACACTGAATGAAACCTTTCGAACTATTTGACTTCTAGGGATCTCTTTCCAGACAGCACTGTTGCTGCAGAGTATGTTGGCGACTTGCATTGCTGGACCCAGACTGGGCCAGCCTCCCAGGGTGCAAGGACAGCATTAACTTCATTTTTATGCCTTCATGCTGTTTCTAATAAATGCAAATTGCAGCTAGGCAAAAAGCAGTGAAAAGCTACTTAGGATTTCTTTCCTGCTTCTCTGGGCAAAAGTATTGCCCAGCAATAATAAAAGTGTTCCCCAGGGAGTCATATTTTGCAGGTAAAAGTAGAATTCAGAGGCCAACCCTTGAAATCTAAACTTAGGCATCTGAATAGTGATAGTCTAAAGGTAAGAGCAGCTTGGAGTAGGAATCCTCAGAAACAGAATTCAGTGGCCAAAAATACACTTTCTGGACAAGCCAGCTATCTATGGGGCTGCTGATGGAGTGTCACGAAAGTACAGATGCTGATGTAGGGTAGTCCTCTCCTGCCCCTTCTGTACTGAGACACAAAGGAAAATGCTGTTGTATGCAGGGAGGAGAAAGAGGTGGAGGGGCTGATGAATTTTCTTAGTATGTACAGAGACAATGGGCAGGTATCAGTTTGATGTTAGTTTTGCTGATGTGGGATGATGTCATTCTGTGGGATAGACCTCCGGGTGAGTGGTCAGTGGTTGCCTAAAGCCAGAATCAGAAAACACCAGTAGCTTGGTTGTGCCATGAAGTCACCAAACCTAGAGGTCACTATCAGGAAGGAAAATTACATTCAAATGAACTACTGGGACTACTTGGACTACCCTGCCCTCAGGAGCTGGCCCTTGGGTCACATACGTTCAAGCCAAAATCTCTGCTCCAAGTATAAAAGCTCTGCCCCTGTGCAAGATCTATAGATGTGCGATATGTTCGAGTGCCTTTCTGCTGCCTGCAGGGCTCTATCACAGCTGGACATACCTTACCTGCGCAGAACTGCTGGCCGGAGATACAGCCTTTGGCAGCGATGGAGGTGCTTGTGGCTTTGATATCTATAGAAGGCAAAAAGATGGCAATACAGCATTTTTTCCTGGCCAATAGATGGTGCTCTCCAGCTGATTTTCTGGCTTCAGCGGGTGTTTGGAACCAGTTTGAAGCAAGTCCTTTCCTGTTGTTGTTAACTCCAGTAATTTTTTTCTGGACTGGGTTGAACTACCTAATTATGAAACTCAGAATAGGCTTTGGAAAGTCTCTTCAAAGCAGACCTGGCCTGATTGACTAGGCAGACTTTTTTCCATTTGCAATTAAGATTTTATTTAAACAATGGTTAAACAACAAAATTGTTGTCCCCCATGTACAGTGTGCTGTTGGCGGCCTGACAATTTATGACTCTTAAATTACACAATGATGCCCTAGTACCAAATAGGAACAGAGCATGTTCTCAAAAGTACCATCAACTAGGAACACAGCATGCTTTTATACTCCCTGAAGCCTTGAATAACCAGATTGCGACAAATTAATACAGCCAGGTGGTAGGTATGTCAGAACAGAATAGCTCCTTCCTGGCACTTGGGATGCTTGTATTGGAGATGGAGTTTCACAGCTGATTTAAGCTAATTGACAGCTGTGCTGTGGATGAACAGGGTGCTGTTGTGTAGCCAGCTTCTGCCGACTGGGTGTTTGCATCCTCTCTGTGTGAGGACTGCTAGTGCTGTGGCCATCGGATGAGGTGGGTCAGCTAAATGCAGACTATGTAGATTAGCAAGCTGGTCCAGTCTGTCCCACAGCTACTCAGCTGTCTGGTCTGAGGAATACAGGAGTATTTCGCTACTGTGCTTTCCTATTTTTTCCATCAGCACTGGCTTACACTGGCTTACTATGCAACTGCTCCTCAGTTTTACCTCATTTTATGAAGTCCTCTCTGGTGGTATTTTGGCTAGCACACTTTTGTTGACAGGCAGTGTGTTTGTGTTTCCTGGTCTTGCTCCTGGCTGTTTCATCTCACACCCTTTCTTCTGCCAGCTCTGCTGTATGTTGGGTCCATCTGTGACCTGATTGAGTTCACTAATGTAGGTGGAAATTGTCAATGGAGAGGGTCAACAAGACACTTCCACCCTCAGCAGGGGTGAGCCCAGACATCAGTTTAATTTGCTGAGGGAACCACAGTCAGAACCTTCAGGAACCTGTTCTTGCTTGCACTGAAGCTGACAGCAAAATTTCACCTGATGCAGATTCTGCAGAGCAGTTTCTTAAGCACCCGTTTTGCACATGTTTATATGGACAGCCCAGGCATAGGTTTTGTGTTAAATGTGTCAATATGTTCTTCAAATAGCTACCTGTTGTCTGCATATGTCACCCTTAGGAAAGCAGTATTTTAAAGGACCCACAGCTGCTTACAGGAAGGCAGTATATCACAAGGCAGAGATGAGTTGCATCAAAGACAGTGCTCTGGAAGTGCTACATATGAGATTAACTTCCCAGCTGTCTCTTGATTTACTTATAATCAAGAGCACGTGAGCTGCAACTTCCTTTCTTTACTCTTCCTTGTCAGAAGGACCTGTTTAATGCAAAGCTAGGAAGTACGACAGGACATTTCCTTATGCTTTGTTGGTGGTTTATGTGGGCAGTGTTAGCTTGAGTGACTGTACTGGAGGTGTGGAGCACATCCTCCTATATTAGCTCGTGAGAAAGAATCCAATGTGTTCAAGCTGGCAGAAGTTTCTTATTAACTCCCCTTCCCCCAAAAGTGTTATCACACCAACCTAATGTGTTTTTATGGGTATGAAATCTTCCCCTGATTACTGAGCTGAAGGGAACATGAGAGCAATTTGTTCCAGTTAATAACCAGGAGGCTTAACTTGAAATAAGTTGGAATGAAAGCAAGTGTAAACCAGATGCAGAGAGAACAGAGTTGCAATCTATTGAGGAAGTGTGTGAGGTTTCTTGTGCACATTTTTCTTCAAAACAAATAATAACATGTTGAGAGTGCACATCAAGTCCATAGTGCTTTGTCCTTCCACTGTGAAAACACTGTTACGTGCTGCTGAGAACAGGGAAAAGCCTTTCTTTGAACAGCATGTGTGGGAGCAAATGACGATCGTTGGACTACAATTGTAACTCTGGGAGGGTCTCCAGTGGCTGTTTTGGGATTGCCAGATACGTACAGATTGTTGCTTTTTTTTTAAACTCAATGGTCAATTGTGAAAACTCTTATCAAAATTAACTTGGGTTTTGCAAGACTTTGTTTCTGGTTCTTACAGTCTATGTTTACTGATAAATTCAGAGGAGGCACATAGATTTATACCTTAGTTTCCATCTGTCTGCAAAATTAATAGATCACAACGAAAACCAATTCTTCCTCTTGTTGTTTTCTCAAGATGCTTGTCTACTTGTTTTGATGTCCCAGAGGTTCACATCCACCTGATTGCCTGGTGATATCCTAGAAGTAATTGGAATGATTCAATGACCAAGAATACAAGTTTACTGAGGGGAAGAAAGGAAATTCTCTACAGTGTCAGGTCTTGCTTGTGTTATAATTTACATGTTAGGCAGCATCAATCACCTGTCCTGAAGGAATCTAAAGCATAGAGTCTTGCTAATAGCAAACCCTGTTCTTAGCACAATCTTCAGATTGTGTCTCTGTTAACTGTAGCAGTGGATTGATCTGAGGCACAAGGTTGGTCAGATAATCCGTTCAAAGAAAGATGTTAGCAACAGTGTGTAGGCCCAGAATCTAGATGGTGTTGACAGCTGACTTGGAGTTGTATCTAAGAGCAGCATTTTTCTAAATGGTGGATCGGTGCCAGAAAGGGAACCTCTGCCCTAGTTGTCTTAGCCGTACATATGACCAGTGCTTAGCCCTGTGTATTTTTGCTGTTACCTTACATGTTAACTGGTGCTGCTGTTCTTTGTCAGAAATTTTAATATATCCCAGAGCATCCCATCAGTGTCTGGGTACTGGAGGTTTTGTGACCACTTTGCAGCATTTATGTCTTTGAAACTGAGTGGGTGATAGTTGTAAGAAAGAGGCTTCACTAAAATCAGCGTGGTTTTATTTTTCTCTGCCATACTTCTTTCTCATTTCTTATTCAACGATATCTAAAAGCTTATCTTATGGGAAGACACTTGTGAGGTGTAAGGGCACATCTGTTTTTCCATAAACCTCAGTCTTGACTGAACTTCACATGATGGCTGACACAGTCAGGCCAAGGAGGCAACACTAGTATACCTTCCAGAATGCTGTATATAAGCAATAACAGCAGATGTTTTAAGACTGACACTTTATTTTCTGCCACCTTCTCTTCACTGAGGGCAATGTTGTAGCTATTTGTCTGGCCAGCCCCAAGGTTTGCCCTGGTGTGATATAGCCAGCACAGAGTGTCCCTTGTCTACATGGACTCTGCTAGCTCAGATCCTGTGTCAACACAGAAAGATTTATGGCCGCCAACAGATTCAGGCATTTTGTTTAATCATCAAGTTTTTTTACTATACGGCTGGGAATGGCCAGAATTACTTGGCTGCTATAGATCATCTATTTGCCAATTATTTGGATGAATTCTAGATATTAGCAAGCCTTCAAAAACAGTGGTTAAGCAGAGATTGCTTTCTTCCAGCTCATTAAGCCCTTTAACATTGTGTTACTCTCCAGTACACGTCAGCTATCTGACCATCTCTATTTGTCAAGCTAAAAACTTTACTGAACCACAAAACAACGATGGCTTAGTCACCATTAGAGGTGCAGGCTATTATATTTATTTAACAGAAGGAACATAAGTCTAGGCAGAGGAGCTTTAGGAATTCTGTGACAAAGCAACTTTTACAGTATGGTGGTGCCTCCCTCTGGTTCCAGCCAGAGCATTGTTAGTTGATTTTGTCATTAAGTGAGTTGACGCATACACCTAACCTGATGTAAACTACCTTAAACTAAACTAAGCTAAGCTAACCTAATCTAACATTAGCATAATACATACTTCACATAAATTAATAATAATTATTGAAATACACTAATAATACATTAATAACATTACTGTAATACTGTAATAATAATACTGTAGTGTACTGTACTTAATTGCATGAAGTTTTCTATCTTGTCTTGTGAAATGAGGCAGAGGGCTTGTTTAACACAACTAAGTGCCTTCACTATAGAGGATGCCTTCAAAATAATTTACATAAATTTAATATAAACTACTGTACTGCATTACATAGCAAAACTTCTTTTCTTGTTGAACGCACCAAAACTAGATCACAGTCAATTTTAATAACATTTTTCCTTCCTGATGTTGCTTTATCAATTTTGCCTTGGTTTTGAGGTCTATTACCTTCCTTTGCTTCTTAGGAGCTACTAGAAGTTGATTGCTGTTTTTTGAGGGCTATATTGAATGAAAACAGGGTTTATATAAGAGCACTTTCAAGGGAATGTTATCTCTGCCAAGTTTGTTTACATAGTTTGTTGTTTACATCTCTATGTAAGCTTCTTATTAGTCAGGACTTTGTTAAGCAAAGCACAACAGCAAGGCCACCTTCTACTTTACACTTGGGTAAAGCAGTGGCTCAAGAAACTGATATCAAGTAGAAGGAATTAACTGTTACTCTGATCCTGAGAAATCCCAGCTGCTCCAGGCAAGGCCACGAGTGATGTTTTCACTCACATAGTGGGCCATTCCCCTGCTCCCCATGCAGGACAGTGCAGATGCAGAGGCAGGGATGGTGGGAAGTGAAGGAGACACAGCATTTCTCTGTGGGAAGTTTCCAAGGTGGGGAAGACATTTTGCAGTGTATGTGTAATGGCAATTGAATTATATATGCCGTGGAAGGGGTTCATTTCAGAAAGCTTAATGGATCACAGATTCTACAGGGGTCCAGAATCTTTGTTTCCTGGAATTGTATTTTCCCCACGTCAGCCACCCACTCTTTGGGAAGAAAACCGAAAGGTTTCCAATATTGTTGAGAAGCTGCCCATGGGCGTAGGAAATTAAATATGTTAGTGGGAGTTCCCTATTCTGATAAGGAAGACCTTGCTTAAAGAGGTATGATAAATCTGTGTGGTTCATTTAATGAAATTGTTGCTCTTTTTTCCTTTGGTCTAGCTTGGCTCAGGCACTCTGAGCAGATAAAAAATCAAGCTTATTCGATTGGTAGCCTTTGCTGCAGTCGCACTTCACAGTTGTTTAGAAATAATTTTGCATGTGAGTTCATGTTTAAGGTAAGGTCAAGAACAGAAGGAAAACACAAGCAAACAGCATTTGAGAGCAGACTGAGTTATGTCCAAGGAAAGGTCTCTGATACTGACGTCTCTGACATAGACATAGAGACCACACAGTGCCCTGAACTGATGGGGGAGGCTGTGCTCTACTTCTTTTGTAAATTAACCCAGACTAGTGCTATCTACATAAACCACTGAGGAAGTGTAAAGTAAAATTCAATCATGCCTCCTAGCTTTGCATTACAGAAGTCAACAAACTTATAGGGAAGAATAAGGGAAGGTGCAGCTCACACTTCTCTGATTACAGCAAATTAAGAGACAGCTGGGAGGTTAGCATGGTCCATTTGAAGAAATAGGAATATGAGGAACTGAGTTGATACAAGGAGTTTTTTGAAGTTAGATGTTTCATCTTGACTCCCTCCATGCTTCCTTCCACTCCCCAGGGTCAATTCTACTGACATTTTTTTCCAACAGGAAAACTAAAGTTCAAGAAAACTTAATTTTTTGACAGTGGAATACTGTTTAGGTACTACAGTGGCCCTGCTGACCCTGCTACTTGACCCAAAAGCCAGAGTCAGGGTTGGATCACTGTGAAAGTTTTGTCTCAGTCTCAGCTTTTCTCTTTCTTTTCTGAAAGGGAAACAGGTCATTGTTCAGGAGGCAGTGGCTAAATTACCAGCCCAACTTTTTGCACTCAGCCCAGCACCCATAGAAAGCATTGCCTGATCTAGCCCTATGGTGACTGAGAGAGAAATAAAGAGACATTTTTAAATACAGAATGTGTTGTCTCATATGTTTTAAACTGTTGTTTTCTGGTAAGAAAAGCTGTGTAGGGAGAAGTAAGCTGTGTAATTTTTAAGTAAGATTAATCAATGCCCTTTCCTCCTACTCACTGAGCCATCCTTCACCTTCAGAAATACCACACAATTGCAATCTACTCCTCATTGGTTCTCAAGTCCCCAGCCTGCAGTACATCATGAGCTCTGGCACAGTGTGGGTAAACATCCTCTGAGAAACTAAAGCATGAAGCTGAAGGAAATGTCCCATGTTTCTGTTGCTGGGTGAACCACAGTGTTGTTTAATCTTTCATTTCCTAAATGGAGAAGGGGTCAGCTGTGAGCCAACGTTATTGTCATATGGAAGATTTGAAATTGTTTACTGTATCTAGTGTCTGAACTTGAAATGAAAGGGAGGCAATGCAAACTGGATCTTCTTTGGCTTAAGCATAAGTGGACTTGTGAAAACTGAATTGGAGATCCTAGATCAGAGGATGCTAGATGGGAATTTAGCTCTTCTCTGCAACTTTTTTCATGGTATCTACAGTTTGACCTCCAGTGGTCTCTGTTACCATAGAACAATACCATACAGGCCTGGCCTAAATGTCAACAGGCTGTTGGTGGTGTGGTTATTCTCTTTCAATCACCAGGATAGGTATCCTGCATGGTATAAGTTCACAGTGTGATGTTGACATGGCTGAGCTGTTTATGATATTTGAACAAAAGATATGGTTTTGAGTCAGGGAGCAAGGCACAGTTTAAGCCTAGGTCTACTAAACCAGTAGTTGTTTCTACTGCTGCTAGTTATGCTTGCAGAAGCCTTGGCACTGAGCAACCACTCAAGACTTAATAGAGGTTGCAGAGGTCAGAAGTAGTTGGGAAAACTCTGAGGCTGTCCTGTGTGGTGGTGTGAGACCCAGGAATGCACATGCTCACACACACAAGCTGGCCAACATGCTACAGTGTTCTCCAAAGGGCTATGCAAAAAATAACTTGAAAAAGGAAATGGTGTTATTGAGAATATTTTCAGAATGAAAATAAACTCTGATCCAAGAAAAGGTATTTCTGTGGAAGAAAGCCAGAAAGCAAATATAGACATGACCTGCAGTGACCACTGCTTCTCTCTTCTGATCCTGGCTGGCTTCTAGCTTCCTTAGGGAGTGCAGTTTTGATTAAAGAAAAGGCCAGCAGCTTCTGTTCTTGTTTATCTCTACATTGAAAATATCAGACTGTCAAGGTACTAGGCTTGAACAGGGTCTTGGCTTGGTGAATAGAGAGCCCAGCATAAAAATACCACTGGACTTACAGGCTTCCTTGTACAGAGGAGGAATGCAGCAGAAAAATGTAATCCTTGAATGACACATGTAAGATCTGCCTCTTCTCCAAATACAAATTCACTATACTAATTCAACAATATGGTTATTCTAGTAAAGAAGAGCCACTTTTGTTGGATTATGTCAAACCAACAAAGTGTCTTTGCCAAAAGACCGGTGCATCATTCTTTGTGGTCAATAGTATTCTCCCTCTTGATTTAACAAGGGTTAGAGAAAATCTTAGCTCCTTTTAATTGAGGGTAGGCAAAAAAACCCAAATAGGCAAAATAAGAAACACCCCAATGAAAACGATCAGTCATCTTGGTACAAAACCACAATGCTGTGGTTTATTTGTCTTAGCCAGTTAAATTGCTTGCTCCAGCTGAGGTCATAAACAGTTTTCCCAAGAACAGCAGTCTTCTAAATATGATACTGTGTATTCTGTCTGTCTGAGACTCTTCAAGGTGGCTTTCATTGGAGAACAGCCAACTTGCATGAAGGTTACTATTGCCTGGCTTTCAGTGGTGCTCACTAGTGGGTGCTCCATCTTCCAAGGCTTTTTGACTTAGCTTTGATATTTTCCATCACTGGAAAAGATGGAGATAGCTTTTCAGAAAACCTGGACTCACGCTTGCGTATCTCAGCTACAACTGGCCTTTGCAAATCCAGACAGGTTGCAGGAGCAGAGCAGGGGTGTACCTTGTTGCCAGAGAGGGACTGATATAGTTAGAAAGGCTGGTAGAAATACTTCAGATGAGTATGAAATAGTTGTTTTGATAATCATAGAATCATAGAATCATAGAATAATCAGGTTGGAAGAGACCCACCGGATCATCGAGTCCAACCATTCCTATCAAACACTAAACCATGCCCCTTAGCACCTTGTCCACCCGAGCCTTAAACACCTCCAGGGAAGGTGACTCAACCACCTCCCTGGGCAGCCTGTTCCAGTTCCCAATGACCCTTTCTGTGAAGAATTTTTTCCTAATGTAAGACACCTTTAAAAATATACATAAGACACCTTTAAAAAAATACAATCTCAACATGAACAGTCTCACCTCGATGACAGCGCAGGTGGGTCAAGCTGAGTGTTTTGCTATCTATGGTCTGGAAATGAATGACTTTTCAGAGCCCTGACAAACAGTGCACACCCAATTTTATTGGAACTAATTAGCCGTCAATGGAGGAGTGTGTTCAAAATGATGTATTCCTCTCACTGAACCTGAAGAGCTGCCCTTGTTTCACATCTGTGTCTGATTATGCCTCTTGAACTTTAAGGCAGCTGTCTCACAGGTTCATTTTCTGTAGGAACTCAGGAAATTACTCAGGAAAGCCACTGACACTACCTACCACTTACTGCCAGATCTCTTTCACTCCTTATGTGAAGAAGCCTCTTAACGAGGAACTGTTGTCATGCAACATGGTAAATGGCAGCCTAGCAATTAGAGTGGAATTTGTAAAGAATAATTGCAGAAGTCCCTGCATGTTACTAAGTGATGTGTATTCTCATGGCTTATGGAGCAGTCCCCAAAGACTATGGCCCTTCCCTCCCACTGACAAATAATAAGGGATTCTACAAATTACATTGAGATCACAGTGGGATTGATTAGGTGCAAGGGAGATGATATATGAAGGAGGATGTAAAGTGATACTTACTTGAAGATCATTAGTATAGCAAGGGGCTTGATTCTTGTAATATTGACTCAAAATGTTGGCATTGTTTTTTGCTGCCTGAAGCAGCCCTCAAAATACTGCAAAAATAAGTTTCACTTCTCATTCCATTTTAATAAAGAAAAAGATAAGTTACTTGGAACAACTGAAAAATCATTCCTCATTTGGTTATTTTCCTGATAAAAATTAATAGAAGGACAAAAGGTGATTTCTTAAGTTCCTTGCCAATGACTATACAGTAATTACTTCCAAAGGGCATGCAGCCCACCAGCGTCAACTTGAATGAGAAATTAGTGCTTCTGATAATGTTTGTCGACTCCTCCGTTTAATTCTCAACATACAGCTTTGGGCTATGATCTCATCAGATCTCAATGCTAAGCAGGAGTCAATCATGCCCAAAACTTGGATAGGAAGCAGGCAAACACAGGTGTTTCAGGAAATGGTCTTGGTTTACTGCGATATTTTATTTTTTGAATCAATGTCCCAGAAAACTTCTACAGTCACTGTGCTACTGAAATTGCTTTGATGGCAATATGAACCTGTTGGCCCTGTTGTTCTATTTGTTCCTTTTTAGAACATAGTAATGTTCTATTTGTTCCTATTCAGAACATAATAAATCATTCAGAGCTTTTGTGTCTTAAATTTCCTTTCTTGGATACATTGCACTGGATGTCCCTTCTCTCAAACTAATAGAACAAGTACTCTTTGACATTGCTGTCAAAATAGATCAGGATTTTTTGATATTTGATGGATGATGGTGTACTGATAGATGTTTCAAAAGCTAAAGGAGGAGAATGTGGAGGAGTGCAGATAGATGAAACATTTTGGTTCAGCTCTAACTGATGACTATTTGCCTGTAAAATACACCTGGGAGGCAGATTAAAGTGAGTGTGCAACTTGCTCCATGAAAATTTAAAGCTAGTGCTGCAGTGCTGGGGTCTGTCCCTGTGCTTGCTAACCTTTCTGCTGACTTCAGGGAGTGTGGCATGAGTCTTTGACAACACCTGTCTTGAAGGAAGCACCTGAGAGGAAAGTTCCATAACTCAAAAGCTGTTTGTGATATTGAATGAAAGATGGCATTGAGCTCATGTATCTTGCCTGTGAGTAACTGCAGACCAGCACATCTCATGGTGCTGAAGGAGCTCAGCACTCTGGCAGGCACCAAGCACTCACATGCAGTCCAGCCTGCATGGATAGAAGCTAGTGTAAGCCTTCAGGTTGAGAACATGTCTGGAGAACTTAATTTCGTTCTTTAATGTGTGATGACAGGAAAAAATGAAAAAGATAATTCCTTTAAACTGTCAGATGATTCCTGTCAGAGGAAGGCAAGCCCAAGTGCCCAAAGAAGACGTCTGGAAGAAAACAGTGTTAACTGACTTGTGTGTAACAGATGCTAAAAGCAATAATGGTGCTGGAGGCAGGATCATGCTCCTTCTGCATGGTTATGGTCAGTTTCTACAGAAAGAGACAGGGGACTCCAATACTCCTAGATGACTGTGACTGGAAGTGGTGAGCCCTACAGGGGGGTAAGTAAAGGGAGGAACATCTACAAAAGAGAAGAACTCATGGATCTAGTAACAGTCAATCAGCTTTTAGAGCTTTCCAAGTTTTCCTGGAAGCTAGACAGCTGTAACCAACCAAGCCTGAACACTGGACAATTACATTGCAGGGTTTGGGTTGTTTTATTTTTTTTCCCCTTTTTTTTTAATTTAAAAATGATTTGTTGGAGGGACAGAATAAATTAAACCAAATTGCCAGAAGGCCACAGAGGAGCTCTAAGAGATCTTTTTAAATGTTAGTACATAAACTTTATCTCCCATTGGTTGGGTGACTTTGGAGTCTTTAATCTTTGTTGCTGTTTATTTTTCATAGTTGTCACTCTCTGTAAGTCTAATTATTGGTTTTGTTAGTGGAGTCAAGAAATGTCCTTTGGCTCAGAGACTGATGCTTGGGAATGTTAAGTTGACTGGCTGAGTCGTGACAAGTGCATATCACTCAAGTCTCCACAAACTCCTCTGCAAGATTTGAAATGGACTTGACAATTATTTGGCCAGCTGAAAAAGAGGCAGTACCAAAATTAATAAAACGTGTTCCAGTAAAGCAATTTCCTTTGCCTTTCCATGTCCTACTGCCCTACTTTATTTCACCTTTTGTCTCCACAGAAATTAATTTTAGAATTTAAAAAAGCATGCTATATGATACAGCTTTGGGGTTTTAAGTGAGCCTAGAGCTCCACTCAGAGAGGCAGTGGGAATTCAGTTTGACCTCAGTACTTGCCAAGCGTGTAACAGGCACGTAGATGCTGCACAGTCACCGAGGTGAGCTGAAGACAAAGTGTGATATTACAGATGGAGCAAGCATTGCTGGGTGGATCTGGATCCACGACCTAAGTAGTATGTGAGCTGCCTGTTCTTATGGGGAGGTGGAACAGGAAATAGGATGCAGGGAGGGTGGGAGTGAGGTAGAGTTATAGGGGATCCTCTTGGGCTGATGTCCTTCGTTCCTGACTAAATTCCAAATACCCAGCAGAGAGGACAAACACTTGGGATGGTGCTGACTTTTCATGTGGAGATTCAGCAAAATTCTCTTGACTGCTTTGGATGATGGTGACAAAGAGTAAGGGGATTTGCAACTCAGATGGTCACTAGATCATAGCTTAACAGCGACCTTGATATTGACCTCAGTAATGGAGGCAGACATGCTGTTGGACTTAGGAGTCCAGCCTTTACTTAGAGCTGTGGTAGAGGCTGGTATGTAGGTGCCTGTGTGTTGACTTTTGCAAATGCTAATAAGTCCCATAGTCTTACACTGTCTGTTGGCTGTGTTGATGCTATGCTGCAAAATTTAGGAAGTTCCTACTAGTCCAGGAATTGGTACTGGTGTAACAGGCATTTAATTAGCACATAAAGCTGCTATGACTAAAAACAGGCAGAGCCAGAGATATAAATCTGAATGAATATCAGCCACAGGCAGCAGGCTATTAGCCTCAAATGGAGGTCACACTCTGGTAGTGGTTATCTTCATGTATCAGTGTGATAAATCAAATGCTTTTAAATACTCAATGTACTGATGTGTCTGGGTGCAAATGAATTCTTGACAGTATCTCAACTCTTGGCCGTATCTCAACCCTTGGCCACAGAATGAAGATTTTTGCTAAGCTTAGTCCATCAGACTGAAACTGCTTGGGTCATCCCAGTTGTCTATGCAGATACCGATGTTAGCCCTCATGTGAGGAAGGATGCCCTTGCATTAGAAAGTGAATTAATACGATGCCCTTCATAAGCATAACTGGCTGGTTTTGCACTTCACTGCAAGCTTAGCCAGTAGCTTCAGCAAATTATCACTACCAGTACAGGACAGTCTGGCAAAGAGGTCTTTAATGGGGACATCTGGAGGTCCAATAAGTAATTTCTGCATCTAGCTTACAGTCCCGAGCATCCAGTGTTAGGTCAAGCTAGATCCCCCATTTTCTTCTGCTCCTCTGGCTATATGAAGTCTTGGTAGTTGTCATGTTTCAACACTATCAAAGCATTTAGGGATTCTCAAGGGATCAAAGGGTGGTCCAACAGAACTCTGGATATCTACAAAAACTTTTAGCTGGCCCCAAAAACTTTTACATGGCCCTAGGCAAGCTGTGATGAAGAGCAGGCTGGACAAACAACTAACGCTGGTAATATTGACCAAGAGCTCCATTTAGCTTTGCAGCCCCCTTTAAAGGGAGCAATCAAAAGAGAGTGCTGTGAGGTTCTGAAAGTGGCTTGTTTGTTTTTTCACATGCTGCCCAGCTTGGGAGGTGAAAATACCCTTCAGTTTGATTTCCTCTTTCTCAGGCATCGGTCAATTGTTGATGGCTTTGCATTTTCAATGCTGGAAGGGCAATGTTGAAATACAGCTTCAAAAGATTGTGAAAAACATTCTGATAGAAGAAAGTTTTATTCAGTTTTTAGAGGATGAGTTTTTAAAAATCAGATAACATCGCTGAGCCTTCTTTTAAGATTTTTTTTTAAAATAACTGGACTGTTCTGACACATGATTGTCACTCATCACCCCCGATGCCACACATATTGTCTAGCGGGTAATTTTCCAGTCTGAAATCTACAAAGTGGATTTTGTAAAGCTTTTGCAGCATGGTGATGCTTTCTAGACAACGGTATATAAATGTCATTTCCAAGTGAGACTGCTGTTATTTTTCCCAGATGTTCCAATTCCTTAGTTGCCTAAATATAGTTGTTGGGGGTGGGGGGAGTTGGCTTTCAGGGCAGAAGGTCAGTTTGAAAGGGACTTAGAGTTGTAAAGTAAGCAATTTCTGGATTTTCAGCCTTATCAGCTCTCACTTTGAGTGTGATGGGAAAGACTTTAAACTGCTTTTGTCAAGCTTGGGAGATAAAACTGGCATTTCATGGGGGTATCTCATAGCAAAAAATACTGAAGTCTAAGTCAGTTTGGGTCACAAGTTCCAGTGGCATAAATTTGCCCCACTGTATTGACATCAGTAGGGCTAACGTGATTTGCTCTGTATAGGTCCTGGCAACATCAGTAGAAATATTTTAATTTTAAATGTGAAATGTCAGAAATACAGCAAACTCCCCATTTTGTCATGTGGGGAAAGAGCAAGTGAAGAGATAATGCCTTCTTTGGCATTCACATCCTTCATTTGAAGAAACAAACCTAGGCTGACATGGAGTCAGCAGCAGAACTTTGGATTTCAGTGAGTCTAAGGGAAAGCTGCACCCAGTCTGATGAGCTGTAGCTTGATCTTTTGTCACACTTCAATATTTATGTACTGAAGGCTCTTTGTTTAATGGCAAATATTGCCCTTTTCCCATCGTGACTGTCATGTAGCCATCTGTGTTAGTTAGGCTTGCACATTTTATGGATCATAAAAAATTGTACGTATTGTAGTTCGATATGCTGGTGCATAATAACAAGGTACGTGCAGTGAACAGCACTGTAGAAAAACTGGGTTATGATCTTGTCATTAAAGAAGGCAATGAATGTGCAGTAAAGGCCCTAGTCTTGGCCAAAGACCTTATTCTGACTCCTAAATTAAAAGAACATTGACTTTGTCATTTCTATGCACTTCATTAAATCTGAACCTGTGTTTCAATTCTATACTTTCTTGTCTCGGCCCCTTTTCAGGATCCTTCTTCTTTTCACATTTGTAATGGGGCATTCTCTGGTTTCTTGTAAAACCTTTTCTTGTAGGACTGTAACTGGACCCCTCTTTACCTGACCCTTCCTCTTCCTCTTGCAGCTCCCTGTGAAACAAGGCAACTTTTCACCTATAAACCAAAAAGACACAGCCAGGAGCATCTGGCAGAATTACTTTCTTTTCAGTGAAAAGGTTATGACAAACACTCCGTTTTCTACAGAAACCACTCATTTTTCCTATACTCTAAAATTTTCACTTACTCAAGGTTCTGACTTCCGTCCAGAATTCCGACAATTTTTTCAACCAGTCCTAATTTTTCTTCATCAAGATTTTATTTTCTCCTCCACCATATCTCTTTCTATAGCCTCTTGAGCAAAATAAGATCCCTATAAACATTTGAGAACTAGATGAACTTTCCAACCTATGGTATTTAGGTGGATTAGAAATAAGGTGAAATAAGTTTGTTGGTGCCCTATTTTTGACAAGTCTGGCCTAGGCGCTTCCTTTATAGGTCAGTAAAAGCCTTGTTATATGTTTGTAGAGTCAGCAGAAAAAGCTGGCTTTCCTCATAGCCTGAACTAGTGCAATCCTGAATCTCTCTGAAGTCACCGAGATAAAAACCAGGCCCTGAGACAGAGAACGAAAAATACGCTAAATGCACAGCTCTGGCCCTTGGATACATCAAAATCTTTCAAAGAAAGTGGCAAAAGGAAAACGTAGAATCCTGTGCCTCCATCCAGACCACACCAGACAGCTCAGTATTACTCTCAGCTGTAAATGTTGCAGTCAGGGATGGATACTGGTGATCTGAAGTGTTCACATCACACCAAAACATGCAACACCCTTGTCCAAAGCCCAACCAGCGAGACCATCTGAGAAATGTTCCTGGTTGGGGAATGAGGAAAGGCTTTAGGGCTTTTTTGCTGCAACAGAAGGTGAAGTTTCTCTACCCCTTTTCTGCCTGTGGGATGTCAAAAGGTATCTATATATGCAAATATTTTTAGGTCACTTATTTCCTTCCAGCTGATATCTAGGGACCACTGGTCTGATCATGGTATGGGATAAGACTATAATGCTTGCAGGGTATTGTGTAGCTTTCAGTCTGTCTCTCTTTATCTTGCCTGAGCAGCCTAATCTGGTTTCACCATGCTTCTTTTTCCAGCCTGGGCCTTTTCTTGCTCACAGGGTGTTGTTGCTGAAGGGAGCTGGGAGACAATCAACCAGGAGAATATAACCCAGACCTGGGAAATGCACATTGTCTGTTTTAAACAGACTTATTCCCTGGGAGAGGAGTGGTGACTAGTCAATAAGGACAGTTTCTAGGGTACACAAGATGAGAAGAATTATTCTATGAGAAGGTTTCTGGTAATTTAATTACTACTAACTACCATCCAGTGCTGCTAGCAGAGATGGCTGCAGTTTTCAGCTAACTTGCTGTGAAGACTGAATGGGGCATGAAGGTAAATTTAATATATTCTGCCTTAGTGATTAGAGTTTGTGTTCAACTTTGCAGCCTTTAATGGGAGCTCTGTGGCTGCGTGCTCTCTGGTAGCACTGGTTTCCATGACAACTTCTGTGTCAACTATTTTTCACACGTGCTTTATGACTTATTGTACAGCACGTGTTGTTATGTTTCACAGCCTGTGCTACAGTTTTCAGGAAACCTGTGGCTCTTTAATATCTGCATTGCAAGAAGCAATCACTTGCCATGAGGAATGAGAGAACAATGAGCAATCCATATAGGAAAGGTGGGGAAAGCACGCTGGTATTTTAAAAATTTGTATTTGTCACATTAGAATACAGCTGGCAGGAGCGACAGGCTTGGGAGGATCTGTGAGGCCTTGGACTCAAAAGAGCTGACTGTTAGTGATGGTTTTCTGTTGCTTCATTTCTGTTGCTTCTGAGCTCACCAGCATTCGATTTTCAGTCTCTGTCACATTCTCTAAATCCCTCCACAAGTGCTGTCTGAGGCCTTTCTCATGTGCATGCCTGTTTTGTTCCCATGCCCTGTCTGTCCTGCATGAAAAAATCCTCACTCATGCCAGAAAGGCATTTCTAAAAATATCAAAGGGAGAACTGTGTCTGGCCTGGCACTTCTATGCACATCCCTACTGGGTGACTTTTGCTGCACCGGCTGACTTCTCACCATGTCCATGCTGGGGAAACCCCTTCTGGTAGCAGGAAGGTACCCAGACTTGTTTCTTTTCCCTCAGCCCATGGTCAGCCTAGGAGGAACAGTGTCTACATCCACTTTTTGGGAGTTCCTCTGCTGAGAGCCTTCCACTGTGAACCCACAGCAGATGAGGCAGGTGGGAGCATGTGGCTACATCTCTGACTGAGGCTTCCTTGGAGATCATCTGCGTCTGAGCAGGGTGTAGCCTCCCTTGGCACAACCGAGAGCGCCAGTAAGTTTCTCTCTGAAAAAGACATACCAGAGGACAGAGGTCAATGAAAATTTGCCTGAACAGAATCTGAGGAAGGTAAAAAAGGCAAGCATGCGACAACGTATAGAGCCCAGGGTGGGTGTACGTGCTTTGCCTGAAATAGAGAGGCCAGAATTGGAAACACTCCTTTGGCCAAGTGCCTCAGAAAGGAGCTTTCCAAAGTGGCACAGTGTGCTCACCATGAGGCAGTGGTAGCCCTTGCTGGGTTGGAAGAGAAAGCCTGCTGCTGCCTTCTGCCTCCCTCTGAGTAACGCCCGGCAATTAATGCTGCAGCAGGAAATACGTGGGAGATTAACAAAAGGTTTGTTGTGGAGCAGATTGTGTGGCCCTGCCAAAAGGAGCTGTAATTCCCACACAATCTGATTATTTCTGCTGCAGACTAGCCCTGTTTCTTGCTTCCCCTTTCAAATAAGGTTAACACCTT
Organism: Phaenicophaeus curvirostris; assembly: GCF_032191515.1. Lineage (NCBI taxonomy): Eukaryota > Metazoa > Chordata > Aves > Cuculiformes > Cuculidae > Phaenicophaeus > Phaenicophaeus curvirostris. Next base: position 17,117,924 of record NC_091400.1, on the reverse strand, counting down.
CAAAAATTCGGAACTTGCTAGAGACTTAGAGTCTGCTGAAGACAGTGGTTTCCACTTCCCCTGGGTGTTTCTGTGCAGTGTCTGGAGTTGGCAGTATTCAAGGATGGAAGGGATTCTGGTCTTTAGACTGAGCAGGGGACAGAAAGACAAATGATGGAGAGCAGCATTCCAGCCCAGGATGGGTTCATTTGTCATCTGCCAGGTACTGTTAGATCTTGCAGTCCCTGGGAGAGAATTTGTTCAGAAGTGGAAAGCTTTATGGTGTCTGAAGATCATCAGAGCCTGATGCAGGAAATTTTGTATACCTAACTAACCTCAGATAATTTAAAGAAGCAGATAGTGCAACATGAGCCACTTAAAACCCAAGAGTCAGTCAGGAACTGTTTCACTCCCCAAACTGTCCCTTCTTCCCTGGTGCTGATAAAACCTCAGTTTTGTGTTCCCTAACTTCCATGCTGCCAGACTTGCTGCTGGCCCAGCTCCAGAGGAGAGATGCAAAGTCTGTGACAACTGTTTGTGGTTAACTGTGGTCTTTGAGAGGCTCTGTGCCTTTGAAGGAGCCTGCACCCCATCCTGGCCCTAACTCCACCAGGAAACTGTGCCCTCCTGGTGAAACTTTTGTCCCAGGCTTGGAGAGCCTGTGGGAAAAAGAATCCCATAGCAACTGGAATTTATGTAACCTGTGCTAAAGCCTCTTAAAATGTGGTATATGTGCGCTTCCTGGCAGCTTGTAACATGGAGTTTATATCCTAGCATGCTGGGGGAAGGTCTAATATATTTTCTTGGTAGAGCACCTGGCAAGGTGCTGCCCTATGTGGGTGCCAGGGCAGGATGGAGTGGGGGAATGTTGCTGGCAGCACTGTTGTAAGAAGTGTTGTAAGAACTACCTCAAAACCTACCTGCACAGGCTGCCCAGGCCTGGGAAGAGTAGAGAAGGACAGACATCTCAGATAGGAGAGGTGTGCTGGGGGTCTGCCGTTTTGGGGCAAAGCGTTATGAGGTGGATATTGGAGGAAATAAAGGGTGAGACTGGGGGCACAGGGATTGCTCATGGGTACATGTGCATGTAGGAAGGACAGAGGAGTAAGGTAGAGGACTGCAGGGATATGTGGATGCTGGCAAGTGGGTGGGGACTGTCTGGAAGTGCTGTGCAAAATGGGGTGGGCTGGTGCGTGGGAATGGAGCAAGGGCTGCATGTGCATGTGGTGGATTTCTGAGTGGGAGCAAACTGGGATGAAGAGTTCACAGGAGCTGGGATGAGGCCAGCTGGCAGTGGGGTGGGAATGAAGCCTGTGCTGGGGTAGGGCAACCCAGTGACTGCAGGATGGGAGGGAGTCTCTGAGCTTGGGCGACTGCAGGTCTGGGAGGAGCAGCTTGTGGCTGCAGCGTGGGAGCAGGCTTAAGGCCTCTGAGCCCCTTTCCTAGTGCTTCATTTCACTGTGTCCTGTCCTCAGGTCACTTGGCTTTGCAGTCACAAACTGTATGTGGCAGACTCCCACCCGGACATCTGGGCTAGGGAAGCTCTGTTCACCATCTCTGCATCCAGGTTGGGAGCCCAAAATCATCCATGGCTGCAGCTACACCCAGACAGAGCTGTTTATTTTTGAAGCAGCTGGGAGATGCTGTGAGAGAGGTGGATAAAGTTCAGCTGGGATTATTTTTAATACCCTGTGTCTAGAGGGAAATTCAGAGTTCCATTTGATTATAGCTGCTTTTTCCATCCCAAACATGTCTGCTTACGTTGCCTGAAGTCTCTACCATTTTCTGCACTGCCCTGTCCATTTCCACTCTCCCCTTTTGGCTACCCCTAAAAATGCATAGTTTGGGACCAAGCTCCTGGGGCAGGCAATGCGTTGTGCCTGGTCAGCAGGAGGGCTCAGCCTTGCTTCCCTCCATGCTCTTGTGAGCTGTCTTTATGGCTTGTTCCCCATGAGCCATGCAGAATGAAATCTACCTTCTAGTAAGCAATTCATCATCATACTTGGTGACAGCACAAAGCTCTCCTGTTGTGGTATCCAAGTGTGTCCCCAGGCTGAGATACTACTTTGTACAAAGCCTGGGGAATTACGCTGTATTACTATATTTACACGGGGCTGTAGCTTTGCTCTGGACCCCCTGTGAAGCTCCAGAGCAAGTCAGTAAGTGTGGAGTCAGCAAGTGTGCTAGGCTGAATGGTGGAGGACCTACACTCACCTCCTCATTCTGCCTCTAGCCTGCATGTCACTTTGGCTACTCTTAGCCTTTGGTTTTCCAGCTGCAAAGTGAGGCTGCCAATGCTGCCCTGCCTCTTAGGGATGTGGAAGAGATAAAGGCATTAATCTTGATATTGCTTGCTAATAGTTGCTGTACTTGCTGTTAGGGAAAGCCAAGGAAATAGTAGTTGGGAGTTCATGGACAGCCAGAATTTTGCCTCACTCACACCTTCACCTTCTGAAACTACTTGGATGTCACCACAGCCTGATATTTGTAAGCATTTCAGTGTGTGTATGTGGCACTACAGCATCTCTGTTACTGGATTCAAAACAGATGTTGAGATGACAATTTGATCCTTTCTTGCTCTGGCTGAGCTGAGTGGGTGGAATCTGGGCTGTAGCTCACAGCAGAGTGTCCAGCCAAGAATCTCCAGGACTTTTTCTGACATTAACAGGACCCCCTGGAAGTTTGGGAAATGTTGCTATATCAATGTGCAGCTGGAGAAGCCAAAGCACTTGAAACAGAGCAGGGTTGGCTCAGCCTAGAAGGACAAACGAGCATGAAGCCTGGAAATCTCTTTTCCCTGGCCAGACCACTAGATGGAGACATTCCTACCAGATTTGTGAAAAATGCAGGTATTTATGAAAGTATATTTCCCAGTAATTTCTGAAGGACTTGCCAGTGAAAGTGCAGACACGCTTTCCACTGGTTTCACGATGAATCAGATCTGCACAGTGGTGTAAGAAGGGGCTACTTGATTTAGTAACAAGGTGTGAGGAAGAGCTTTTGGAAAGATTGTTCATTTTGAGCCAACTCCGTTTAACAAGTATACTACCTCCTGAAGTACCACTCTGAAGTACAATAGAGTGGTTCAGAGCTCCCAGACATCTCACTTGCTAGTGGAGAAGGTTGCTCTGCTGCTCTGCAAATCACAGGGAGATCAGAGATGACTGGACTTGCAGCAGCAGTTTCTGCGGTTCTAACACCGCTGTGGCACAGTAGTGGTGATACCCCTAAGGCCTGGAGCAGCTCATTTTCAGCTGTCTCCACCTGGCATCTGGCAGCTTGCTTCATTTTACTTTAGCACAGAGAATCATAAATATGGATTAGTCTCTGCTGAGAAAATTAATTCTGTTTAGACAAGAATTCTTCATTTTGGAGAGGGGAAAATGAAGGTATGTGCTGCTCTGTAACTTCAGCTTGCATGGTGGCTATTATATCTCACTGCTTTAATGTATATTTGACCTTACTTGCCTCTGTTTTCTGGACTCATTCTTCAAGTAGAAGGATATTTTTGACTTCAGTCCAGTTCTCCCTTCCCTCTTTTCCCTCTTTTCTCAAGTCCCAACGATAAGGTCAGACATAAACTCTGAATTGGTGTCCAGTCACACGCTGATATGTCTGTCCCTAATGTTCTGCAGAGTTTCAGACTGAGATGGTTGAGGTTGCTGTGAGTCACTGCAAGAGGATTTGCAACTCCGATCCTTTGAGGAGTAAATGCTGGAGATGCTTTGCTTCTTGAAGCTGAAGAGTAAGCAGTGGCAAATGTGCAAATTCTGTCTGTTCTTATGGAAGGTGAAGCTTATGCACACTGAATCACTGATGTTAGAAATATGAAGGGTGCAAGTTAGTTAAGCCACCCAGGCGCTGGCCTGTGGCATGCTGATGTCCAGCTCTGAGAACTGCTAATCCCACAGAGGAGCAATTGGAGCAAGTCTATGGCTTCCAATACCTGATTCAGCTACACACAGGAACCAGGAAAATAAAAAGTATTGCTCCAGAAGCTCAGATCCCGGGGTCTTATAGCCTACATGAATAATTTGCTGCCTTTTGCAGTACAGAAGGTCAGGACATGATTCGGCTGTCCTGCAGTTCTGATCTCATCTAGTTTAGGAAGCAGGCACTTGCCTGTGCCTGCACGCACACATGCCCATCACCAGAATCAAAGCAGTCCACTCAGTGGTACAAAATGACAAACTGTGACTAAGTGAGAGATCAAAAAGTTTGGGAAGGTGTTATTTCAGGGAATACAAGCATTCAGGAAAGTGTTTGGGTTTGCCCTTAAAGGCAGGGGGAGGCTTCTCTAAAAGCAATATCTGAAAGTAAAGATTAAGGTTCAGGGACTGTGCAGCCCATTTCCCTAGTTGGAGGTAAATGAGTGTTAGTGGAGGCACATAAAATGTCCCATGGGGTTGGGTCACTGCCAGCATGGAACTTCTTAAAATCTTTTTCCATTCTAGTTATCTTTTTGCTGTATTCTCTCGAAGGGGTGGATTTGCCAAAGGAGAAGATATGGTTCAAAGGGCTTCAGCTCCCCTCTGCTCCAGCTCTCCTAACTGATTAATGCAATGCTCATACTGGAAGATCATTCATACAGTAGCATACCTTCCCTCATGTCCAACTGAAGACAGAACAAATTCTCAAAATGTCTTTATTTCTTGTTTCTTGGAAATGGTTGAAATTAACAGCCTTAAAATACTAGGTGGGAAGTTGTTACTTTTTTTTCTCCATTGACAATGCCCATTGGCAAAAGTCCATCAAATAACAGATGAGGTGATGAATTCAGCTGTAGTTTAGCTCCAGGACTCAAGTTCCCTCCTGTGTTTGCCTTTGGGTCCTAGGGATACATGCATGTCTGTAGGATAAGTAATATTCTATAGAAAGAGTCATATCTCCCCAGCTTCTGAGGGATCTCAAAGTGCTCTGAAGCTTGGAAATAAAAGAAAACAATTATCCTCAGGAATTACTTTTGCTACTGTTGAAATGCAGCCCCACCTCCGGGACACATCATGGCAGCCTATTTATTACCAAGGCTGTGCAGCAAAGCAGGGTAAGAAGGGATCTGAGTCACCAACAGGAATGTGGAAGGACACTTCCCTGATCATTATGTGGCCAGGATATCACAGTTTGTACATGCTACTCATATATATCAAAAGATCACCGATCACAGAATCACAGATAGCACAAAGAAGACTTTATTGGCTAAAAGAAGGTACTTGCAGTGGCGCAAGACTCCTAATCACAGAATCACAGAATCACAGAACAACCAGGTTGGAAGAGACCCACCGGATCATCGAGTCCAACCGTTTCTATCAAACACTAAACCATATCCCTCAGCACCTCATCCACCCGTGCCTTAAACACCTCCAGGGAAGGTGACTCAACCACCTCCCTGGGCAGCCTGTTCCAGTGCCTAATGACCCTTTCTGTAAAGAATTTTTTCCTAACGTCTAGCCTAAACCTCCCCTGGCGGAGCTTGAGACCATTCCCTCTTGTCCTGTCCCCTGTCACTTGGGAGAAGAGGCCAGCACCCTCCCCTCTACAACGTCCTTTCAGGTAGTTGTAGAGAGCAATGAGGTCTCCCCTCAGCCTCCTCTTCTCCAGGCTAAACAACCCCAGCTCTCTCAGCCGCTCCTCATAAGGCCTGTTCTCCAGCCCCTTCACCAGCTTTGTTGCTCTTCTCTGGACTCTCTCCAGAGCCTCAACATCCTTCTTGTGGTGAGGGGCCCAGAACTGAACACAGGATTCGAGGAGCGGTCTCACCAGTGCCGAGTACAGAGGGAGGATAACCTCCCTGGACCTGCCGGTCACGCCGTTTCTGATACAAGCCAAGATGCCATTGGCCTTCTTGGCCACCTGGGCACACTGCTGGCTCATATTCAGTCGGTTGTCAACCAACACCCCCAGGTCCCTCTCCTCCAGGCAGCTTTCTAGACAGACTTCTCCTAGTCTGTAGCACTGCATAGGGTTGTTGTGCCCCAAGTGCAGGACCCGGCATTTGGCCTTGTTAAACCTCATGCCATTGGACTCAGCCCAGCAGTCCAGCCTGTTCAGATCCCTTTGCAGAGCCTCCCGACCCTCCAGCAGATCGACACTTCCACCCAGCTTAGTGTCGCCCGCAAACTTGCTCAGGGTGCACTCGATGCCTTCATCCAGATCATTGATGAAGACATTGAACAGGGCTGGACCCAGCACTGAGCCCTGGGGAACCCCACTTGTCACTGGCCTCCAGCTGGATTTCACACCATTTACCACCACTCTCTGGGCCCGGCCATCCAACCAGTTTTCCACCCAGGAGAGTGTGCGCCTGTCCAGCCCAGAGGCTGACAGTTTATCAAGCAGAATGCTGTGAGAAACTGTGTCAAAGGCTTTGCTGAAGTCCAGGAAGACCACATCCACAGCCTTTCCCTCATCCAGTAGCCGAGTCACTTTGTCATAGAAGGCGATCAGGTTAGTCTGGCAAGACCTGCCTTTTGTGAATCCATGTTGACTGGGCCTGATCACCCGGTTCTCTTGCATGTGCTTCATGATAGCACTCAAGATCACCTGCTCCATGACTTTCCCTGGCACTGAGGTCAGACTGACAGGCCTGTAATGTTGGGCTAGAACCTGTAGGTCTGATGAGGAATAGGGTTTTGCTCTTTACTTTTGTTGGAGTTGGGAGAGTTAAGCTTTGCAAGAACAGTGATTCAGAAATTATTTGGGAAAACACACTTCCTATTAAATCACCCTCCTCAAATCCCTGTACATCCATGTTGGATGTTTCCAGAAATGCAGTCACTTGGGAGACATTAATAGTTGTGAACACACAGTGGTCCTGATGCAGCAGGGCAATAGATCTTTTTCGTTCTCTTCTCTTAATTTCTAAACAGAAATTTCCAAAATGCTGTCAGGTTACAAGTTACTGACAATCTCCTCAAAATTCCTAATATTAAGCTCAAAATCCAAGGGCAGGGTATACTAAAACCTCAGAGTAAGACAGAGTGTTTCCCTAAAATCTAGTCTGTTAAGGCAGAATTAATCACTACAGGAAAAGTCTTTATGACTGAGGCTTTAGAAGTGAGGAGAGAATCATGGTCAGACCAGTAAAAGTGAGGGACTGGAGGCCTGAATTCAATGTTCAGCTTTGCAAGTGGGCTCTGAAGTGATCTTGATCAGGTGCATGTCTTTCACTGTGCTTGATGTGGCCCCTATCCCAAAGTATTATTGACTTAATCCCTCAAATGTTTTGAGCTTGAGGTATGATCTGAGTGTCATTACTCAGTTTCTGGTGCCACCAGAGTTTCAGAACAATTTCTTAATATAAACATTCACCTCATCAAGCTTAAAAGAAACTTTCTTACTGTTTTCCTGCTGGGTAATAAACTATTACACCTGATGTGTTTTAAGGTAAAACCTAACTATTTCCTTCCTGTTCTGAAAGAGGTTCTTCTTCCGGAATCTGGGAAATTCTTTTCTTAAACATTCCATGTAAATATAATTCTTTTAAAAAATAATGTGCATGCCGTAAGTCATTGTAAGCACAATAGTTATTGTATATAAAAGAATTGAGGCACTATTTTATAACTAGGTAAGTGCTATATTTAAGAAAGTGAGTAAATCATGTTCAAATTTGCTGATGTTAAAAATGCCAGATGCCTCCAGGGAAGGTGAAGAGGGTGTGCTAAGGGCCACAAGTGACTGAGGAGCAGTCCCATAGAAGTATTGCAATACAATATGGAATTCATTTCATTAAAAATAATAAAAAATTGAACATTGTTTCATTGTTTCCTGCACTTGTGGTCCCTAAGACTTATATTGTCCTGATCTGTACTGTAGTCCCAAAGGACTTTCAAAAATCCTTCGTAGGAAGCAAACTTTTACTTATTGTTTGCCGCATTATGGAGAGCATTTCAGGCTTTGGAAGGACATTCCTGATTTTCTGGAAGCTCCACCTGGCCTTTCTGGCCACCTCTTTGGTGGGGAAAGACTTTTTCTTTTGAAAGACTGGGCACCTTACATAAGATGTCAGCATCGCAAAGCCCCAAGGGGTGCCAGAGGTTTAGCAAAATGTGTAATTCATGCTGAAAGGGAGATCGTTCTCTGGGGGTCTGGTTTCAGCTTCAGTGAGCAAGGGCCAGATTTCACCCTCAGAGAGCAACCAGATCAAGCCCAAGAGAACAACCAAACATCAAACATCTGTGTGAGGAGGGGAGTGTTTCACGACCCTCCAGGGGCCCTTCAGTTCTGACTCATGGAGTGTAAGTGTGGTGCAGACATTCATTGTGTAGACTAGCTCTGTGCCTTAAGTCAGTCTGAAACCTTATGATTGTGTTTCTGGAAAGCAATACAGTCTCTGATACTGGCCACAATGGCTGACGTTATTTCAACATTGCCTATGGACAAAAGGATCCCAAGGGAACTAGATGCTAACTCCCAAAGGACCCACTACTTGCATGACTTTACAGAGATTGTGGCACAAGAAGACAACATGGGCTGCTGGACTGCCTGTCAAAGCCCAAGAGAGGAGCTCAGTGGGTCAGCAAACTGCAGATGAGCACGTCCGTTAGCAGGAGAAATGCTGTGGCATATCTTCTGATGGTGTGAATGACCCCTCTGTACGAACCCAAAGCATGTTACAGGCTTTGTACTGCCTGTAGCACGTAACCTTTGCTTGCAACTTTACACCTGAAGCCCTAGGATACGCTGCTATCTGAAAGTTGCACTGGAAATAAGGTTCACATCCTTCTGTCCAGCTTGAACATCCCAACATAATGATTTTCATGGACTTGAATGACATTAAATAGTATTTGGTGCCAGAACTGGCTCTGTCCTGTTCTGTTCAGCATGTGTATCTCTCATTGTGTCTCATGGAGGTGTGCATGCATGCCATACAGTGCAGCTTAAAAGACTTGTACTTACAGAGATGTTTTCATATTATTTCACTTGTAATTTGCCAGCTGCAAAAACAGTGCTTGGGATTGTAATCATAAAGCATCAGAAGAATTAGGTTGTTAGAAGTATTTCATTCTTTAAACAGAAAGCCCACTCATTTGATGTGCAGTTGGCATCACTTTTCAGAAGGATGAACTTTGCCCCAAAATTATGAGCAAGACTATGACATATGAAGCTTTCCATCTGGAGTGAGTCCAGCCTAGACTGTAAGCAAATTTGAAATACAGTTTTGTGGAAGTAACTTTTACTCACCCAAGAAGCTCTGTTCACTTCAGTGGCACTGCTAATGTGATTATGAGCTGCAAAATTGACTGTCATATATATGATTTGTAATTTATGGAGGGAAGCCATATTTTGGCTTCAATTAAGTCTAGGGGCAGACCCTTTTGCTTCAATAAGACGACTAGACCACAGAGGGAATTGGTGAAATAATCGTGGGCAATCCCTACCACACATCATTGCATGTTAACAACACACTACTACATGCATTCCTAATCCTTGGGTGATGGGCTGGAGAGGGGCCTGGAAAAGAAAATCAGGGATTTCAATTAAGAGGCACTTAGCATTGGGAAAATAAGTGGCCTTCAAATTATGTAATAATATACAGCAATTATATTTCAGTTAAGGTTGATAGATGTTTTTTACCTTAGGATCTATAATTCTTTAGGATTTCCAGGCAATTAGCAGCTGTACTGTAAATCATTGCCAAATTACTTAGAGAATCCTAGCAGAGGGTTGCAAGAGAAGACACCCTCCAGGCTGCAGCAGCAGCAGGGATGTACAGAGCAGGAATATCTCATTCCCCTGCAGCTTCCTCCTGCAATGTGTTGGCATTAGCTGTTTGCTGGAAGATACAGGATAAGGTGGGTGTCCCTGGCACTTCTCTGAGCGATCAGTTGCCCTTCCTGGTGGTATGTTCAAGGCTTGGTCTGCTAGTGCTTGCTGTTCTTCGAACTCAACACTGCGGAGCTGTCTGCCTAGGAGACCCTGGCCTCCAAGCAAAGCTGAAGACATTTAGGGTGTTGAGTCACAGGGACTCATGGGTGCAGCTGGAATGGGTAGTGAAATTGCTATCCTCAACTGTTTGTCTCATCCTTCCTTTGGAAGTTGTTACCAGCACATCTGGAAAATCCTTTAATACATCAGGCAGTAAACTATTATAGTTCAGGAACAGTTTCACGAGCAATTAAGCCACCCATGCTGCAGTGTCAGCAATCTGAGAGAATGAGGTTGTGGCAAGGTGGGGAAGGGTAACCCAATCAGCCACCCTGATTCGTCTGCTGCTATATGTGAGTAAGGTCTCCTAGCTCTCACCACACGCATCAGGGATAGTGGGGGATATAAAGACATCTCACTAAGATTACTTTCTGCATGCTTAACCTCAGCTGTCAAAATATCTAGGGGCTGATAGAATGTATAACACAGTCCTCTAAGGGCTGGTTGGTTTGTTGGGATGAAGGTGGTTAGGAACCCACAACATATGTTGTGCATTGTGAACCATTAGGTCAAAGCACTGGCTGTGTTTGTTGGAGATAAAACCCAAGTTTTTACTTAGTGTTGAGGACATCTACAGTAGTTCTGTATTGGCATAAACTTCAAATAACTGGACTCTTCTCTCCTCCTCCCAACCCCCTGCGTGATTAAGAGTTTAGTGACTAAGCCACAGGAATCTCACTAGACAAATCTTGGAGACCAAAGTCTGGGAAAGGCAAAGAACCTGGAGTGTGGGTCTTTAAAATTGAACTAAATCTACAAAAGTATTTGTAGACAGATTTTGCATGCATCTGTTGTATGCCCAATTGTCCTGGAATCTTCCTGCATGAGTTGCCTCTCTGCAAGTGAGTATGGGGATGAGTGAAGGAGGAAGGTTCATGAGAAGTTGCATAATGATGCAGACATTTGTAATCACAGAATCACAGAATCACAGAATAACCAGGTTGGAAGAGACCCACCGGATCACCGAGTCCAACCGTTCCTACCAAACACTAAACCATATCCCTCAGCACCTCGTCCACCCGTGCCTTAAACACCTCCAGGGAAGGTGACTCAACCACCTCCCTGGGCAGCCTCTTCCAGTGCCCAATGACCCTTTCTGTAAAGAATTTTTTCCTAACGTCTAGCCTAAACCTCCCCTGGCGGAGCTTGAGGCCATTCCCTCTTGTCCTGTCCCCTGTCACTTGGGAGAAGAGGCCAGCACCCTCCTCTCTACAACGTCCTTTCAGGTAGTTGTAGAGAGCAATGAGGTCACCCCTCAGCCTCCTCTTCTCCAGGCTAAACAACCCCAGCTCTCTCAGCCGCTCCTCATAAGGCCTATTCTCCAGCCCTTTCACCAGCTTTGTTGCTCTTCTCTGGACTCTCTCCAGAGCCTCAACATCCTTCTTGTGGTGAGGGGCCCAGAACTGAACACAGGATTCGAGGAGCGGTCTCACCAGTGCCGAGTACAGAGGGAGGATAACCTCCCTGGACCTGCCGGTCACGCCGTTTCTGATACAAGCCAAGATGCCATTGGCCTTCTTGGCCACCTGGGCACACTGCTGGCTCATATTCAGTCGGCTGTCAACCAACACCCCCAGGTCCCTCTCCTCCAGGCAGCTTTCTAGACAGACTTCTCCTAGTCTGTAGCACTGCATAGGGTTGTTGTGCCCCAAGTGCAGGACCCGGCATTTGGCCTTGTTAAACCTCATGCCATTGGACTCAGCCCAGCAGTCCAGCCTGTTCAGATCCCTTTGCAGAGCCTCCCTGCCCTCCAGCAGATCGACACTTCCACCCAGCTTAGTGTCGTCTGCAAACTTGCTAAGGGTGCACTCGATGCCTTCATCCAGATCATTGATGAAGACATTGAACAGGGCTGGACCCAGCACTGAGCCCTGGGGAACCCCACTTGTCACTGGCCTCCAGCTGGATTTCACACCATTTACCACCACTCTCTGGGCCCGGCTATCCAACCAGTTTTCCACCCAGGAGAGTGTGCGCCTGTCCAGGCCAGAGGCTGACAGTTTCTCAAGCAGAACGCTGTGAGAAACTGTGTCAAAGGCTTTGCTGAAGTCCAGGAAGACCACATCCACAGCCTTTCCCTCATCCAGTAGCCGGGTCACTTTGTCATAGAAGGCGATCAGGTTAGTCTGGCAAGACCTGCCTTTTGTGAACCCATGTTGACTGGGCCTGATCACCCGGTTCTCTTGCATGCTTCATGATAGCACTCAAGATCACCTGTTCCATGACTTTCCCTGGCACTGAGGTCAGACTGACAGGCCTGTAGTTTCCTGGGTCCTCCCTGTGGCCCTTTTTGTAGATGGGCACGACATCAGCCAGCCTCCAGTCCAGTGGGACTTCCCCAGTCTTCCAGGACTGTTGGAAGATGATGGAAAGGGGTTTGGCCAGCACATCCGCCAGCTCCTTCAGTACCCTAGGGTGAATCCCGTCCGGCCCCATAGACTTGTAGCTGTCCAGTCGGGCTAGCAAGTCTCTGACCACCTCCTCTTGGATCATGGGAGCCTCATTATGCTCCTCTAGCTCCTGGGTTTGTACACAGACGGAACGACCCTCCTTACGACTAAAGACTGAGGCAAAGAAGGCATTAAGTACCTCAGCCTTTTCCTCATCCCCTGTCACTGTTGTTCCTTCTGTGTCCAATAGGGACTGTATGGTCTCCCTAGTCCGCCTTTTATTATTTATATATTTGTAGAAAGATTTTTTGTTATCTTTCACTGACTTGGCCAATCCAATTTCTAGCTGAGCCTTAGCCCTTCTGATTTTTTCCCTACACAATCTCACTTCCCTCCTGTAGTCCACCCAAGAGGCCTGTCCCTTCTTCCAGAGGCCATAAACATTTCTTTTCTTCTTGATATCCCTCAAGATCTCTCTATTCAACCAAGCTGGCTTTCTCCCCTGCCGGCTTTTTTTCCGGACCACGGGGATGGCTTTCTCCTGAGCTGCTAGGACCACCCCTTTGAAGAGCTCCCAGCCCTCCTGGGCTCCCTTGCCCTTGAGTACTGTCTCCCATGAGACTTCACCAACCAGCCTGCTGAAGAGATCAAAGTCTGCCCTCTGGAAATTTAATGTAACCGTCTTGCTAACCACCCTCTTCACTTCACCTAGAACAGAAAATTTTATAATCTCATGGTCGCTTAGTCCTAGGCGTCCACCTACCGCCACATCCCCTACAAGGCCTTCTCTGTTCGCCAACAGGAGGTCCAGGAGGGCACCTTCCCTGGTTGGTTCATTCACCAGTTGTGCAAGGAAGTTGTCTCCCACGCACTCCAGGAACCTCCTAGACTGCTTCCTTTCTGCTGTGTTGTACACCCAGCAGATATCAGGCAGATTGAAGTCTCCCACCAGAACGAGAGGCATTGATCTAGAGATTGACCGCAGCTGTTTATAGAAGAGCTCATCTGCTGCTTCTCCTTGGTTGGGAGGTCTGTAACAGACTCCCATCACAAAATCTACCTTCTGGTGGGCTCCTCTGATTTTGACCCACAGGCACTCAACCTCCTCATCTCCACAATCCATCTCAGTGATGTCCAAGTCCTCCCTTACAAAGAGGGCTACCCCACCTCCTCTCCTACCCTTCCTGTCCCGCCTGAAAAGCTTATACCCCACCATAGCCGTACTCCAGTTATATGAGTCGTCCCACCACGTTTCCGTGATGGCAACGACATCATAGGCCCCTTGCCCTACGACAGCTTCCAGCTCTTCCTTCTTATTTCCCATGCTGCGTGCATTGGTGTAAATGCACTTCAGCTGAGCTGCCGAGCCTTCAGCCCTCCTAGAGGGAACAGGGCTCGTTCCCAACTGCCTGGTAACTGGAGTAGTTGACACCAGAGTGCCTGCATCTCCCTTAACACCCCGAGGTGTGTTCTCCCCCACTTTTTGTGCGGTGAGGTACTGGTGGTCCTCGCCCGCGCACCCTCTCCCAATCACCAATTCCCCACATCCAGGCTCATTCCTGTCTAGCCTGGGCTCAACCCCCTCCCCCTTCACATCTAGTTTAAAGCTCGATTTATGAGCTTGGCTAGGTTTCTGGCAAGGGCTTTAGCCCCTCTAGGAGACCCATGTGTCCCGCCCTTAGCGAGAAAGCCTGGGGGTGCGTGAGCCCCCCCATGATCAAAAAAGCCAAAGCCCCTCTCCTCGCACCAGGCTCGGAGCCAGGTATTAATCGAATTCTTCATCCTGGCTTCCCCCTCCTCTCTATTTAGCATTGGGATGGAGCAGAATACTACTTGTGCCCATGTAATCACATGACAAGTCTTTCTTTCTCTCTCTAGAAGGTCCAACATGAAAACTATGACTCTAAATTGTCTCTTGCTTATTAATACAAAAGTGCCATTCTTCCCAGTTGCAATTCAGCTTTACAGGTGTCTGACCTGGGGCAATCTTGATTCAAATTGCCAGGACATATATTTCACATGAGAATGTAACTCTTAAAAATGTATTGACTTAAAGGCCCTGGTGAAAGTGAATTAAAATGTCATTCTTACACAAACATAGCAGAACAGCCCTGTGGTACTTTTCATTCTCTTCTTCTGTTTGCTTAGGATAATAAGAATATTATGGAGAGCAGATTGTCTCCCCATCATCATGTTGTGTCTGCATTTCTGTTGTAAACCCCATTTTGACCTTCCCTTTCTAAGGCTGTGGTTTCATGACAGCTGGATTAAGTTGCCCTGGCTTTGTGCCACTCTTTTCTGCCCCAAACGTCTTTCTTATCCCTGTTCTTTGTACCAGCACAGCTGTCTTGACGTCCCTGTGGAGGAGTGGACTGGGGAACTGACCAGGATTAAACATTATATAATTTTTGCTGGGCTAAAACCCTCGTCTCTACTTTCACCAAAGCTTTCCTCTATCCAAGCATCTTGGATAGACACTTTGCAAAAATTTGATGTTTTCTCTCAAGGGAAATCTTCATATGTCATTATTAGTTTTCATTCCAAGTTAGGAGAAAAAGGCCAAATAACTCATTGGCTTCCCACAGAACGTACTGTTAGGAAAAATGTGGAATCAAAAATCTCAAAGTGGATGAGGGGTTCAGTCTGCAAAGCATTCAGGTGTGTTGCAGCCCAATTTGTGCAACAACAAAGGAGCATTAAACTGACTTGAAGTAGAATGATTCTGCTTGGCTGGCCAAGGCAAAATGTTTTGATTTCAGCTTAGGGATTCCAGAATGCTTTCTGTTAAGTGCCAGTGGATTATCTCTGTGGAAAAAAAGAACCTTTTTTAACATTGTATCATACGAACAACTGGATGTGGAGATGAAGTTTGTGGCTTTTGCTTGGCTACAGAGAAGCCTTGCTGCCATCCATTTTGGTGTGCTTAATTGCGAAGCTGTTCCATCTGTCTTCTGATAACCTGCAGTCATAGTGCTTTTTGCAGCACTGCCAAGTATCGCCATTTCTGTATCACCATTTCTCTTTTTTAAAGCTCTGCCTATGGGAACGGGGCAACTGAAAGAATTTCAAGTTCTCTTAAAATACATAAAAATAATACACAATAATACATAAATAGAATACAAGTGAACTTCAAAACAGGAACTTAAACCTTTGTGTCACAAAGAACGAATATTTAATTGTTTTAAAATGTTCTAGTTTTTGAAGGGTGGAGCAGAAGGGGTATCTCAGTCTGATTTTGATCATTAGGGGTATCCATAATAATTCGTGATCCAAGGAGGACAATGTGACTTATCAACAAGCTGAATAAAGGCTCAGATATACACAGAAGTTAGTGTGTTAGTACAGCAGTGCACGCTAGCTCAACTGTAGGGACTGTGTGTGCGCCTTTAGTCCTAAAGTGGAAAATGTGATATCATTTCAGTTAGCTTAGCCCCCAGGGAAAGAGGATATTGAGCTAAAATTAACAGATTCATAGCTCATGGCCAGAAGGGACCATTATGATAATCGATCTGACCTCATGCATAACAAAGGTCACAGAAGCTCACCCAGAAATTCCTTCAACCAGACTATAAATTGTACATTTTTTTTGGTTAAAGATATGGTGATAAAGAATTTAACATGTTCAGTTTTTCCAGCTTGGCTATCCCTCTGGTAAATTCTATAGACCCTTAATAACTAAGTTTATTTATATGTTGGTTTTGGTTTTTTAAAAACTTGAACATTCACAGATTACAAATAATAATATTTAGCACTGTTTTTTCATTTTTAGTTATGGGACACAAAATATTTTTGTCTAGCACTGGAAATACATATGACTACACCATGCTCACATCAAGGAAACTTTTTTGCTGTGGCTGATGGTGGGGCCACAGCAGATTTACAGTGGTCAAGTTTGATGTTAAAATAAAAGTGTAATAAGAGTATGCTTATGAAGTCCCTCATGATTAATAAAGGCCACAATAAGTGATTTTCCAAGCCAGTTAGTGAGAACCTTGTCATGAAGTTGGCTAGAAGAGAAAAGTGGAACAGAGAAAGAAATTCATCCGTTCTGGGGAAGTCAGGTTCACAAACTGATGGATGTAAGTGTGTTGCAAAATAAGTGAAGAGACTGTTGGGAAAGTGTAAGAAATCACAAATTGTAACAAATTAGTGAGAGAAGGTGTAGCATATTACAAACAGAAGTATGTATCACTGGTTTTGTGTGTGTTTATCTGCCTATTTCATAGCTAGCACAAGAGGTCATTGACCAGTCTGTGTTACTGTATCAGAGGTGAATCTCATCAGTAATTTTCATCTTGACAGCAGCCTCTCGACTTTGAAGACTTTTTTTTCATCAAAACCCCCCAAACCCAAAACCTCAATCTCAAACTGAAAAAACAAAGCTAGGTGTGAAAAAGCATTGTATGTTGAAATGACAGGCTAGCACCACTGCGACTCAGCTGACATCTGGATTTTGTGTGAAGTGTTCAAACGGCTGAAGCACCATGGTGGCTGCACCCACTTGGGTCCTGGCTTTCCTGTGGACTCCTAGTGTGACCTTTGGCAAGTTGGCCAGTCACTCCATGTCTGGGTGCTGCTTTGGTGACATCACATCACACACTAAGTTCTGGTTTAGGTGCTCGAGCTAGCTTGAAGCAGCTTGGCTCAGGAAGGAGTAGCAGACCTGCCACAGCAGCTAGAGCTCAGTGTGCCCTGGGAGGACAGCAGAAAACCACAGGGCGTGGGGTTCAGCCAGGGTTACACTGCTGGTTGTTCCTGAGCTGACCAAAGTGGGCTCAAGCTTGTCTCTGATAAGCTGCAGTTGCAGAGGCGGCTGCCATGAGCTCATTTTGCTCCTCTGAGTGCTTGGACAGCAAAATTTCATGGGGTAGAGATAATCTTTACAAGATGCTTCTGCAGTGTCTGTCACAATGGAGCTCCAGTCTCAACTGGGCCTGTAGACACAAGACTAATCTGAATAATAACAGCTTGGACTATGAATTCGTTGATGTCTGTGAATCAGTGCTAAGCAGAGATGGTTTCTTCCTGGTGATTTGCCTGCTCTCCTGAGGCTGAGAGGGCAGCAAGAGCTCATCTCAGTGAAGCCTCATTTCTGACTACAGACTGTCAGCTGCACCATGTACCATCCCCTGCAAAATAATGTAGGGGCTGGAAAATAATCCAATGTTAAATGGCATCACAGTGCTGGAAGCCTTTTCCCGCTCCCGATTTTATGACCTTAATTAACACAAACTAATCCATAAATCAGATCAACACCAGGAGATAACAATGAATCATGTGGAAGGCAACTTTAATAGGAGCCTAATCCCCCGAAGAAATGGACAGTACCGGCATTTTAAGTGCACATGTGATGTTGAAAGGGAACAGATGTCCAACTGGGGCTGCTGCCGGCAAGGGTAAGTCTGCAGGGCTGTTGGATTTCCAGAGAGAAACTTGTTTTGACATCTTAATGGCAAGAGTGTCTGGCAGCAGCCAATGGAGTTGTGATAAATGCTGCCTCCCTCCCTGGGTGATTGCTGGGCAAGATGGGGATACTTTCGGGTTCAGTGTGTCTGGCAGAGCACCATCACCACCACCTTGCTGAGGTGCTGAGCAGGTCAGGGTGAGAGGGGAGGAAAGCTGTAGGAGTGACTGTCTGGAAAGCATGAGAAACTAAAGGTGAAATGTGGTTGGAAAGGAAGAATTTCAGGCTTTCCCACCATGACTTCAACTGGTAACTTGCCAGCAGCCCAGCATAGAGTGTGCACAGAGGAGCAGACAGAGGCTGCCTTCTTCAATGCAGCTGGGGAATGACATGAGAAGTGGCAGGCCCTGGGACTGGCTGGCCCTTAGTGACAAGCTCCCTGTGTGTGGGGTGGCCGGTGTTCCTGCAGGGTCTTCCATGGCCATTCCAGCTGGGAGAGGCAGCAGGCTATAAGTAGGATAGCGGAGCTGCTTTCAGTTCCTGGCTCCCTAGCTTGAATATCTGCTGGTTTAGTGCTGTTTTGCTTTCAAAAGGCAGGCAGCGAAAACATGCCTTGGTTACTGCTGCACAGAAAGCCAAAGTCCTATGCACTCCCTTTACTGGGAAGGAAATAGGTTCCTTTCCAGCCGCCTATCCTGCCAATCCAGATGGAATCTGAGAGTCAAACTGGCCGACATCTTGCACAAATTGTTTACCAGCAAAAAGGAGCATAGACAGATTATATTCACTTGTCCTAGTTTTCTGTGGTGGGTTTTCCTCATTCCTGATTGCAACTTAATAGACAAATCTCATACTGGTGCACGAACAGGAATAAACTCCAAGTCGCCTGCTCTTGGGCCAGCTAACTCACTAACACAATTTTTTTATGTGTTTGGTGCTGCAGGGCTAAGTGTAGCAGTAAAGTGGGAATGCATTCTGGAGCGAACTGCTGCAGCTCTGATTTTCCCAAGGGGCAGATCAGATTTTGCAGAGAATCATCACCCTTCTAATGAAAGGTAATTGATGGGCCTGAAAAAGGACCTCAGAATGCAAACTCCTCCAGTTCTGGGACTGTAAAACCCTTCTGTGTGATCCTTCACACATATGCCTCTGCCCTGCTGAAGCAGAGGCCATCAGAAGATTTCTCTCTTGTAATCAGTATCTTGGTGCTCTGTTCAGCAGATTTGGAGAATGTCCAGCTCCTGCTTTTTCTGAGCCTTAGTCATTGACAAGCTATAATGGTAGCAATGGAAATGAACCTTTATTATGACTGGGGGCTATTCGTGTATTCCATTAGGGTCCTCCTAATATTCTGCAAATCCAAGGCATTCAGTGTATTTCCCAAGAACAGCTATGCTACCCTCAGAGGAGGGAGGAGTGGAAAGGACACTGGATGGGTATGTTATATCACGAGAGCACTGGCTGTCACATTTTTTTACGAAGGGCTGATGTGACCTCACTCTGTGAAGCGTTCATGTGACTTCATTAAAGAACCAATCTCACTGGTATCTGAAGGATGAATGTCACTTAGGACCAGAGCAGCAGGTAGATCTTTTGATGCAGAGACTGAGATAAGCAATTGTTCTGAGTGTCGTAAACAGATATGGTGGAGAAAAATGGAAGCCACAAAATTCAGATCTAACTGCAACAAAGGTTCTCCTAAATTAGCTTAGAACCAGAGAATCATAGAATGGTTTGGATTGGACTTTTAAAGATGTCTATTTCAACCATCCCTGCAATTAGATCATGTTGCTCAGAGTCCCCTCCAACCCGATCTTGAATGTTTCCAGTGATGGGGCTTTTACCAGCATTCTGGACAACATGTTCCAGTGTTTCAGCACCTTCATTATAAACAAATTCTTCCTTATATCTAGTCTATATCTCCCCTTTGTTAGTTTAAAACCATTACCCCTTGTCCTGTCACAACAGGCCCTGCAAAAAATTTGTCCCCATCTTTCTTAAGTCCCCTTAAAGTGCTGAAAGGGGATTGCAATGAGGTCTACCCAGAGCCTTCTTTTCTCCAGGCTGAACAGCCCCAGCTTTCAGCATCTCTTCACAGGAGAGGTGTTCCACCCCTCCAATCATTCCTGTGGCCCTCCTCTGGACCTGCTCCAACAGCTCCGTATCTTTCCTGTGCTGGAAAGCTCCATATCTTTCCTGCTCCAGAGCTGGATGCAGTACTCAAGGTGGGGTTGCACCAGAGCAAAATAAAGGGACAGAATCACCTCCCTTGACCAGCTGGCCAAGCTTCTTTTTGATCCATCCCAGGATACTGGTGGCATTCTGGGCTGCAAATGCACATTGCCAGCTCATGCCTGGCTTTTCATCCACCAGCTCCTCCAAATCCTTCTCTGCAGACCTGCTTTCAATCCCTTCATCCTTCATCCTGTATTGGTACAAGGGGCTGCTCTGTCTCATATGCAGGACCTTGCCCTGGGCCTTCTTTAACTTCATGAGGTTCACATGGGTCCACTTTTCAAACTTGACCAGGTCCCTCTGGATGGCATCCTGTCCCTCAGGACTGCACCACTTAGGATGGTGTTGTCTGCAAACTTGCTAAGCGTACATTTGATCCTACAGTCTGTGTCACTGATGAAGGTATTAAATGGTACTGGCTCCAGTACTGACTCTTGAAGGACACAGCTTGTTACCGACCTCCATCTGGATATCGGATGTCCATTCACCACTACTCTCTGGATGTGACCATCTATCCAATTCCTCATCCACTGAACAGTCCACCCATCGAATCCATATCTCTCCAGAGTAGAGAGAAGGATGTTGTCGTGCTCAGGCTAGCTTGAAGCAGCATGTAGTCCCTGCTTTGTGATCTATTCACTCAAGAGATGTGGAAAGAGAAGTTGCCAGTGAAGACTGAGGAAAAAAGTTGTTGAGTACCTCAGCCTTCTCCTCATCCATTGTTACCAGTTTGCCAGTTTTGTTCATCAGAGGGGTTTCAATTTCTTTGACCTTCCTTTTCTGGCTAAGATACCTGTAGAAACCCTTCTTATTATTCTTTTCATCCCTTGCCAAGTTCAGCTCCAGCTGTGCCTTGACCTTCCTTACCCCTTCCTTACACCATTGGGGAGTGTCCTTATACTTTACCAGGATATCTGTCCCTGCTTCCACTGCCTGTTCATTTGACCAGCAGCTCTTGACTCAGTCATGACCATCTCTTGCCTTCCTTTCCTGATTTCTTACATTTGAGGATCAAGAGATCTTGCACTCTATGCAAAGCGTCTTTAAAGATCTGCCAGCTCCATTTTCTCACTTGTACCTGAGGGCAGTTTCCCAGGGGGATTCTATTGACTAACTCCTCATAGAGCTGGAATTTTGTTATCCTACAATTCAGGGCCCTGACTTTACCGTTCAACTGACCCATATCCCTCAAGACTGCAAACTCTACCAATGCACGATCACTGCAGCCCAGGCTTGCCATCACCAATTAGCTTACTTGCTTTGGTAACTGTCATGCTGAGTATGATATATCTTCTGGTAGGGCTGTCTGTTATCTGGCTTAAGAAGTTATCCTCAATGCCCTCAAGAGTCTGTCAGGGTTGTTGAAGTCCCTCAGCAGAATGAGAGCCTGTGAGCACAAAGCCTCCTGTAGCTGCAGTAAGAATGTTTCATCAATCCACTCTTCTTGACAGGGTGGCCAGTAGTCACCATCAACCACAAGGTTCACTTTGTTGACTTGGTCTCTAATTCTTCCCCAGGTTGCTTTCAGCCTGCCTGTGGCTATTCTTCAGACAGTTCTTCAGAATTCATCCACTTCTTGATGTAGAGGGCAACCCCTCTGCCCCTCTTTTCTCACCTTGCTCACATTAAATCCTTTCATGTATTTTTTCAATGTGTACATAATTTTAAATGAAAATTTACATTTTGAAAACAAACTCTGAACTTAGCAGAATTAAAAGAAGTCCATGTGAAATGTTTCAGCATTTTCAAAATGAGATCTTTCATTTAAAAAATGTCATGAGAAATTTTAAAATTTTTCTCTTCTTTGGGATGTCCAACCTATTTGACATAATTTTACCTGTAGCTGTAAATCTCCTTTGAGGACATGATCTGGTGTACAATAAGAAGAGGACATGTGATGTAGAACTTAGCACTGGGCTCTCAGTAATATCAGTAATATGGAACAGAGCATGTAAATGTGTGCAGAATTCATGTGGATGTGTATTTTGGATTACTATCTTGTTTCTTTGTGAGATACAAATACAATAAGGAAGGTAAACACTCATCCTTTATGAAAATCTCAATGAAACTTTCAGCCACTGGTTCCCTGATGAAGACCTCACTGTATTCCCTGTAGTAAGTACGTGGCATCATAAATCATTGCACAATTTGCCAGGAACACAAGGCACCAACTGCCTTTGGTTGAAACTCCACCTTGTAAACCTGTATTTCAATCTGCAGCAGTATTTGCACTACCCTGATCAAAGTCCTTTTAGACAACTTCCTAACCATTGCCCTAGGATCCTAGTATCTCAGAGGGATATTGTTATAGAGGTCGGGTGGGTTTCTCTTGTTTTTCTTTTTATTCTGATTCCTGCTCTTTATCTCCAATGACTGTATGTGTTTCCACCCTAAAGAAGCCTTTGAGTACACAGTATCTAAGAAGAGAGTAAAGGACCTATTTTGGTTTATAGCAAATAAATTCTGTTCCTCCCCAGAGTCTCATGAACAAATTTCTCATTGAGTTAGTCCCAAAATAGATCCTGCTTTCTCATCTACCCAAAAACAATCTCTGTATTTGTTTCTTCTCCTCCAATTGTGGGTTAAATTTCAGTTTAGCCCCTTGGGTAGCAGGAAAGCTCAAGGAGTACTTGCAGTGCCCTGCATACCAAAATGGGATTTATTATAGATTGAATTAAGAGTTGTCTGAATGACTTGAAAGTTTGGGGACAGGAATTATATGAACACTTAGCAAAGGCACACAGGAGGGTCTCCTCATCTACAGATTTGATCAGGCAAGGAGTAACAAAGTTTTATAAATAACAACTATAAGAATTAGTGTGGAGTGGAAAGGCTTATGTGGGGAACCTTTAAATCTGGGCTTGATTTGAGGGATGCATTCATGATGCTTGAAACCTGGTATAAAGTTTCATTCCAGGCTTTCCCAAACCACAGCTAGCAGCTTTGCTTAGCGAGGCTTACAGTGCAGTACATGTTTGATTTGGTTTTCTCTCTCTTTTTATGTTTTTCCCTGTAAATGGTATCAAATCTAAGGCAGTCACTGAGGCTTTATAAAAGAGAGAGATCAGCAACTCCAGAAGGGTCTTGTCAGAGATGCTTAGATATCAACTATCTGAATAGACTGAGGAGAAGGTACCTGTGTCCTCCTCTGACTCTCTGGAGAATCTTAATATTTGCTCCATATAGGACACTGCTTTTCAAGTAGTTGATGTGACCTACCCTAAAGCTCCCCCAGTGCCTGAGAAAACTGGATGGGAGATTCACTGTTTGGAGAGCTAATTTATAATTTTCTCCTTGCTTTTTTATAGCATCTGTTTTCATAGACCATATTTTTTTCAAGTTCATCCAGCTGAGGTAGGGTGAGGCTCAGGCAGAACACAAGCAGGGGATGAGTCCTCAGCCTGGATCCTTTTTATTCATGCCAGTCCAGCACCACAAAGGGATGGAGCGGAGGAGGATAGAGTCAAGCATTCCATGATGGCTAGAGATCTTCCCCGCAGAGCTTACTGAAAGGACACATCAAGGACATGTCATGAGACCAGGGTACATGTAGCCAAAATTCAGAGAACTCCAGAAGTCCCCAAGTAGTGGATGGTACCCTGGAGGCTCCATCAACAGGATGGGAGGGTGCCATAGGGATAGCACCTTCCCTACAGACACTATGGAAAAGGGTTATGGCAGGCTCACTCCCTTGTGATCAAAGGAGATCAGTGGGCTGGAAGCCAGGAAGAATGCACAGTCACAGGCCCATGGGTCCTCCAGAAACATACTTCTCCTGTAAAACTCCGAGAGTCTGTTGTTTCAACCCTGCAGTTTTACAATGTAAAACGTGGTCCAACCAGACATGTGCAGTCAATACCCTTACATTAATTTGAATTTGGGTATGTGTGTGGGTGCGCTGATTGAAGCTTTCCATAAAACAATGGATAGGTTTGGGTAGCAGATGTTGAGCTTGAATTGCTTATTTAGATAGTCTTGCTTATGAAGCATTCCATAAATACAGCACTGGCCAGGTCTCTGTGGAGTGCCGCAGGAGGGAAAATGCTGGTCTGGTTTGGTGCCCAGGGCTGCAGGGACAGAACTGGGGGTGTGCAGCTCACAGAGGCATCGGGGCTGTGGGCCATGTATGTGGCTCCACTCTGCTATGTCAGTAGCACTGAGGCAGAACAGGTGGTGCATGGGGCAGGCATAAACCCTGCTTTCAGCAGGGATAGAGATGGCAGTGTGTAAACTCAGGGTGGAACATGGGAACAAAAGTCTGCCTGTCTGCTACCTGCCAGGGCATGGCAGCTACAAATGTAGCTAGTAAAAGTGGTACCTTTCCCATTGGATTTACCTGAAGAGTCCAGATTATTGGTGCAGTTTGTAAGGCCAAGACCCTCCCTCTGCAGTCTTTGAGTGCTCACCAGGTCTCATCTCTAGTCTCCGCAGCCGAATTCTGCCCACCCAGGCCACAGGTGTCTGAGCTTTACTCTGGGGCCAGCAGAGCTGTCTATGATCTATGAGCCAGAAATGCTCTCTGTATGACTGACTGGGAGGGGAACCAGACACCCCATCTCCTTGTGCATCTCTGCTGGTGTAATTCAAAGCCAAGGCAGATTATTCAAGAGCAAAAGTAAATACTCAGCTCTAGTGTTTGTTCTAGTATGGGACATTGGCTCCTTTGGTAATAAGGCATGAATTCGTAACATGTAATAAGTCAGAGATAATTGCACAGTTGTTTTTTTCACAACCAAAATGTTGTATGTATTGGAAATGGTCCTCCAGCTTTGTTCAGCTCAGGGCCAGAAAGGAGCAGGCTTGCATGGGTGCTATGCTCTATGAAGTGCTTTGGGGACTGCAGGAATGCTTCTCTGAATTTTATTACACTCTTCTCCAATGCTGCCTTTCCTGCCCAGCCACATCTCCCACTGACTTCAGAAGAGGACCTTCCAACCACGTGCATGAAACAATTTCCCACTATCAACAAGAATAATTCATTGCTGTATTAGGAGGAAAAATGTAAACAGCAGATAAATCTGCCATTCTAAAATGTTTCTAAGCTAACAGATCAAACATTAATTTAGTCTCTGGGCCAATTTTTTTTAGAAAAAAAGAAAAAAATTGAATGCTTTACAAAAGAGGCCTTTGATGTATAGCATACATTTGTTACAAATGTATTTTTTCCAATGGCAATAGGATTTTCAACAGCAGTAGGATATGTTTTAATAAGTAAAGGGATTTATCTTCTCTATGCAGGCGGACGGCTTCTGTTCTCACTTACTGACTACAAATCATGTGTAGCTTCAGTGATGTTGTGGCTGTTAGCTTGGTGCAAAACCAAGCTTTGTGCGACTTGCAGCTGGCCCTTTGTGGTTTTGGTTTGTGGCCATTTCTGGTTGCATTCCAGTGTTAAGTGTAGCAGAAATCTTGCAGTGCCAGGGAGGAGCAAAGCTTGCTGTGGTTTCTAGGCCACTGTGCAAAGTACAGATGATGGGATAAGAAATCAAGCTGAACCTCTGATTTTCCCTAAGGAATCTAAGGTGCAGAAGTGGATCAAGCTCAGAATTTGTGTCTGGCATTTTTATCTGGCTATCCCATAAGAAAGGAAACTCAGACATAGGTTTTGGTTCACTCTTTTCAGAGTGAGTGTTTGTGAGGCACAAGATCTTGGAGTATGTGCCCTCCAAAACTAGGTAGTATTTCGATCTGGGGGGTTGATTCAGAACCCTCTCAGGCGTGAATGTGTGAATACTCAGTTCATCTGGATGTCATCACTGCTTCATCTTCCCTTTATGGAAACATCATTTGCTCTTCTAACTTTTCCTTCCTCCCTTCAAACACTAGAGAGCTTGCTTGTTTTTGCTTCCTGAGTTCACCATCAGCAGTTTCAAAAAGATGATATCTCATCCCACATCAGCTGTCAGAAGAAGCTAGCTGAAGCCAGCTTGTCATGGCATTGCTCTGTGCATCTGAATTCATGGCTTAAAACTGATCTTCTATTTATCTGTCATTATCATAGAATATCAAAATGGTGCTCAGCCAATCATCAGGTCCTCATTTTGTCTGTCATGGGAAGGCTGCAGTGCATTATAAATCACAAGGAAGGCTGCTTCTCAAGGGAAAGTGGGATGGCTGAAAGGATTTATTAGTACCACCACCATGAACCTGCCTTTCTCCAAAATCTGACTGGTCACTTGGCTGATGCCTTCTGCTTCCTCATAGGTGTGCAAAGTGGCAGGAGGAGAGGGCCCTCTCACCCTTTGGGAACTGACATAATTCTCCTTCCCCAAACGTTTTTGTGAAGTGGCAAGTCTACCATGCTTGTTAAATAAGTGGGAAATTGAGACAAAGAGACCTTTTTTCAGGAAGCACTTACCTATGTGCACAAATAGAGGCTGAAGGAATTTAAAGTCTAACTACAGGCCTGAGCTCACACCAACATTGTCAAGGTGCCTTTGTGTTCTTTAGGGGCTGCTTGTGGGTTTTGCTCAAATAGACAGGAAATAGTAGTTGTTCGTAAGTTCAGTCAAACAGTTTAGCCCAGCCCCTTTTTTCTGTTAATGACCATTATGAAATGCTGTGAAAAACAATTCATATGAGAGCAAAGAATACTTCTCATTGAACAATAAAGGAAAAAGATTACCAAAGGATGCACCATTACTCTAATTTCTGTTATAGGTGCTTGGCTAATTCCCCAGAGTGGATTCAGGCTAATAACCTTTCTGCATTTTGAAGTGTTTTCCAGTCAGCCTTTCTGTGATTGTTCCCGTTATTTGCATGTATGTGTCATTGGCTTCTGACTCTCAGTCTGGAGGATCCCATGGAAATGAGTTCCAGAGGAAGCAATGTGTTTGGTAATGAGACTTACACCACAGGGCAGAAATGAAATCAGGTCCCTGGCACATCTATCCATTACTACCATTTAGTTTCCGTCATAAATAAGTCTTAACACAGGTAACAACCACAGATTCTAGAGGAATTCAGGAGTTTGCATTCCTGATATAGTCAGCCAGCAGGTCACTTATGAAAGGAGATGAACTATAAATAATACATTTTAGAAAATACTCTCTGCAAATAGGCAAGTTAGTTAACAGTCCTTCTCCCTGTACCTCTCAGGAGAAAAAAAAAAAAAGAAAGATTAGGCATTTTCCTTGGGTGTTTCCTGCATATTTCTCCCAACTAGAAGATGATAGTAATGTGGCTTCTTGTGCCAAAGGGCAACCCAAGAAGGACAAAGGCTGGTGTGTGAAGCTATTTCAAGCTGCACTGGAGTGTCTTCCTTTCCAGCCCTGTCATGCAGAAAGGCTTGAGGGCTTGCAAATATCAGAGCGGAGAGGAGAGAAAGGTAGCGAATGGTGGCATGACCTTATGCAAGCCCAAATTAAATGAAGTTTACAATTCCTGTCTTGGCTGAGGAATGATTTCTTTCATTGGCTGAGGAATGATTTCTTTCACCAGAGAAAAAAAGACATTGATATCTAAATTCAATCAGAGGTACGGAGAGCAGCTGTTTTTTAAGAGTGCTCCATCTGATTTCATGTTCTTCCTATCCTCTGCTTTGAGCAATCTCCAATGTGGCTAGAAATTGAGACCTTTAAAGTTAAGCGTTTGGTATGACCTGTGGGTGTAGATGGATGTATCCAGGGATCACAGGCAGAACCTCTCAGCCCTGCTACTGACCCCTAGGTAGCAAAGAGCATCGTTTTTAGTAATTCAGGGATGGCTTTACACTGATAGAGCACTGCTGTGAATTTCTTTGGTTAGCCTCTGGTCTTACATTGCATTTTTTCTGCACTGAGAATTTGATGATTAACCTAAACTGTGGGTGTTGTCACATGAACCACTCCATTTATATCTTTATGTTTTGTGCTTCTGACTTTTTTGTAACTGCAGAGAAAATACCCAAAGTCACTTTCTCAACCAAATAATAACAGAAGAGTCACCTGGTGGTGATTCCTGTCCCTTTCTTTGTTCAAAAGGTGTGTTTGATCTGTCTCTAGTCTCCTGCTGGAGAGACTGAAGCATTCAAAGCAAACCAGCCTCAACACTAAGGTTGGTAATCCCAGCTGGAGCAGCAGTTGAGCATGTCTGGGGCTGTAAATAATGCAGGCTAGTTCTGCTGTGGGTCTTGTAGGCGCAGTGACCATTGTTATGCCTGTAGTGAAATTACCCTTCATTCTTTTGTTCCAAGCAAATATGATGTGAGCCAACACAAATGGCTCTCACATGTTTTCATTGGTGTAAATGAGGCATTCAAGTATGAAATGAGGCAGTTGCAAGCTGATCAGCTTGAGAGCTGAGGCAGAAAGCTTTGGATAAGGGTAATAGCTTTGGACAAAGTAATGTGTGCCTCACTGATGAGCCCTAGAAAGGCTTGAGCTGATTTGCGAAACAGATTTTTAAACATCTTGTGTAGGCAGAGCTGGTTAGAAAATCTAAATGAAAATAAAAGCTTTTTGTCAAAAATGAAGATTTTTCACCCGAATGAAATGGTGTGTAATTGCAGGTTTTATTTCTCTTGAGCAGTTTTTTTTAACAATAATTCCATTTCCATGTGGAAGTGTTATTTCTACTCAAGATGTAAAGCTTGCACGTAATTTCACTGCTCTGTTCCAGCTGGCAAAAGTTAAAATTAAAAAAAAAATCTGGTTTTCAACTGACAGAAGCTCAAAGACAGTCAGAGGATGGGGAACAAAGTGAATCTTTGTTTTCTCACCCTCAACCCCGCCTGTCCAATTTTTTTTCAATTTTCCTACAGGGAAGCCATTATTTCTTGATCAGGAAATCTGAAACAGAATTTTCTTAGAAATTATCTCTTTTCCTAGAGAACAGAATTTTGTTCATAGGATCTCAGAGATTCAGATTCAGTTTCAGATCCCCATCTCCTCTTAGGGTGAGTTCCATGGCAGAACTGTCTAAGATGCCTTTTCTCACTGAAGTTCTTCCATTCAGTTGACTCAAAAGTGAACAGCAGGCATTTCAGTCAAACGGATACTGAGTTACCTGCTTGCTTATCCAAGGGATCAGAATATGTAAAGACAGGTCTTCCACCTTAACAAAATGGAAAGAGAGGAAGGAAAAAAGTATTTTCAAAGAATGGGAAAGTGTTCTGGAGAAGACAGTAGTGATTTAAGCAGGCAGTAGATTCAGAGATACTGTTTCTCATGAAGTCTGTCCAACTCTGCACTGTAAGCAGGATGCCGGTGCCTTTGTGGGGCTGCCCCTGAAGTAACGGTTGCACTAACTGTTGGCAGGATTTATTGGCTTGTGTGGATGCAGCATGAGTTTCTGGATGTGAGTTATCTCTTTACCCAATCCACTTCCATGAAACCTGCCCTGCAATACCTTATTATTCCGACAACTTGAAGATCACTTCTCAATGACCTTTTGCTTTGCTACAACACCCTGCTCATGTACAGTGCTCCAGCCTTCTCTAAATATATTTTGTATTATACATGTTGGCGCTTCATTTAGATCAGACCTCTGCCATTACTTTGGCTAATTAATAGCATGTTGATCTTGAGGCTGCTTGTTCGTCTAACATATAACTGAGCTGATGGGTCACCTAGAGCTTGCAAAAAAAGCATGTCTCTTTCCCAACACAGAAACTTTTGTTTCCTTTTCAGAAATCTGCCTCTAACTCTGAAAACTCCAAATACATTTATTTATGAATGTTCCATATTTTTTGGCAGAAAGCAGGTCTCTTCTCCCAGACACTACCAATTCTCTCTCTCCCTCAAACATGCCTCTTTCTACCAGCTTCTCTAGTCAATGCATTTTGGCAAACATTTTAAATTTGTTAAGCCTAAAGTACAAGAGAATAAATAGTGAAAGTTGAGATATTTTCTAAAAATGTTTTTTCATTGCAAATTTCCAAGGAAAAAGTTTTGATGGAGATAAACCACAGTAACAGCTGTCATGCTGTACTTGTTTACTCTTCTCTTACATAAGGAAGTGTCAGAAAGAAAGTGAGACTAATTTAGTGGACTGGGATGCAGAACTCTTGAATTAAAAATTGCTCTGTGCCTCAGTGTTGCAAAACTCATATTGGATATGTCGTAAATCTAGGCTGGAATTTTAACCTTTGTCTTTTCAAGTCCCAACAGGAACCAGATGATTAAAGCACTTGGAGAACTCTTACATATAAATTCAGCAGAAAATGATGGGTCTGAGATTTCCCCCTATGTAGAAGTTTTTGATCACAGGCTAAAGTGGCCCATAAACCACTTTCAAGAACCACTTTTGACTATACTGTACAATTGCCCCTAGCATATGTTCATCTTAACCCTAACATATGTCTTAGTGTGACTGTTGTGGTTTCTGAAAGGAGCTTCCCACCCTCAGTAGAAAGGTGATACAACAGTATTAAGGAGATGACTCAAAGGCAGATTCTTGTTATATGTGTGTATACTGTGGTTCTGAAATTACGTTCAAGTTCTTTCCTCCCTCAAGGCAAAATTGTAAGAGGTGTAATAAAATCTTGCTGTGAATATGTGTCTGCCTGAGCACAGCTCTCACTGGGACATGTGAAATGCCTAACTAGAAGTTCATGGCATCAAGATCAATATAACTCACATCCTCTGGCTAACTCTGTAGAATATTTAAGTATTTTATAATTCTCCCTGTGTCGCTTCCTCTGCTTCCCTGTTGCTTGTAGCCTTTGTGGAAAAACATTGCCAAGGGATGAATTAGTATCTGCATCCAGCTGTAGTCCCAGGAGTGTTCATGGTGCATATTACCTTTGGATAGTCGTGAATTCCACAGTGACCCCAGCCAACCCTCTAACCACCAGTGAAAAGAGCCACCTTCCAATTTGGAGCCATGCTCTTTTATTTGAAGATTCAAGCAGGAGCAAAAATTCTGGATTTCCTTTTCCCTTGAAGCTGTGACTTCCATTGTACTTGTGGTTCTTGTTCTTACCTGGCAGCCAAGTGCAGTTCCAGGTTATGGTGAATGGGTGCTTGCTACATGACCATAAATAATTATGATTTATGGTTCTATTAATAAAAATAATCTATCTCAGGGCATGAATGGAGGAGAGAACAAAAAATGTAGGATCTGTAATGCACATGTCCAGGGAAGAGTTTTAATTTTTCTTTTTGGTTATTTTTTCTGCAAACATCTACTGCATACAGAATTTATTAAAAAAACACTTTCCTTTCCTCTCCTATTTTGAAAATAAAAATAAGTTTGGAGAAGGCTTTACTTATCCTTGTGCTGTAGAAGCTGCTCAACATTTTGGTCGACTTTCAAGTGAGTTTGGAAAAGTAAATGTACCTGGAAGATTGCAATCATTAAAATTATTGTTTCAGAAACCGTAGTATCTTTGTATTGGGAATTTACATCTGAAAGGTTACATAGTCTTACCACTAGAAATTGCTTGCATGCGTTTAGTGCATACAAGCATATTTTTCATCTGCATTCAGAGCCTCATTCTGACATATCATAGTTTACTCTCAATTAATAGGGTTACAATGGATAATACATCCAGGCAACACTCTTCGCAGCTCATGAAGAGGTCTTGTGAGGCTTGGGTTCAAACTCAGCTGAGTAATTAATTTGCTATGAAGTAACATGGTCTTGTTAGCTCAGACTACAGACAATAAATTGGGAAATAAATTTTGGCTACATTCAGTAGAGCAATGAAACATTCTGATTCAGTTTCCTTTACGTTAATTTATTCATAGATATGTTTATCTGCAGTAAATGCAGTTAAGGGTCTGCAAATTTATCCAAGTAGGTGTCCTGATTTACAACTTTCTACATCATCTTGCTAGCTGCTTTTGCTCTTTGCTTAGTGTGAGCTATTGATGTGTGGAACCCCATACACATAGGCAGGGGAAAGGAAGCAAGCAGACAATCTTCTGTAATGGTAGGAAGTGAGCCCAAGTAGAAACAGAGCTGGAGAAACTGTGTTTGGAATCACAGAAGGAACAGAAGGAAGCCACTGAAAAGAGATGTTACTATGTTGTAAACCCCTTTGATTTTGGCCTTCAGGAGTCTGGTAAGATGCCTAGAATTAGCAGCCTCATTATGAGTGAAAAGAGATCTGCACTGAGGAACCCATCCATGCCAGTCATCTCTTTGACCTCATCAGAGAGACAAGTGTGGTCTCGAGGACAAAGAAGAATTACATTATAAGTACCAGAGACTGGAATGTGCCCCTGATTTACCCTTGCTGTACAACTCTAGGAGTCCAAATAGGTAAAATGTATCGTGTGTCTCTCTGTTAGCATTCTTTAGGAGTAATTTCATTTCATGCTGGGGGAATCTAGTGACATACTGTAGACAGGAGGAAAATGACATTTATTAGCACTAAAAGATGGTTGTTACTTGGCTGAAAATGTTTTGGCTCCACTGGAATTTAAACTTGTCTGACTGCTTGAAAAATGTTGAAGCTTAATATAACCAATTCAAACTTGCAGTCAAGGTTCTGTGTAAAAGCCTCTTGTGGGATAAGGATCTTGGTTTACAGTGTCTGAAGAATGATTCTAAACACTCTTTAGTTCCAAAGACAATGTAAAGGTGCCAGTTTCTGCAGAGATCAGATTGCTGCAAGTGCTGAAAATGCAAATCAATGTCAAATTTGATTAATAAGCATTATCCACCAAAGGGGTCTTCTGGGAATTATTAGTCAGTCTTGCCTTAGAGTTACTTCTTTCATGAGCTGAAGGACATTTCATTTCAATTAATTCACAGACAAACTACAGCAGTGACAAAATGAACAAATAAAAAATAGCAAAGAATATAGAGGAACTAGACAAAGAGAGGAACTAGTATCTTTCATAAATTGTTTATCTTGGTTTATGTATTTTCATCTCATATACTGGACGTTTTAAGGCCAGAAGGAATTACTGTGATCACCTAATCTGACTTACTGCAGAGCACAGCTCTGAAAGCGCACTCTGTGAGGTCAGCGTCAATTCCAGAACTTCTTGTTTCACAGAATCACAGAATCACAGAATAACCAGGTTGGAAGAGACCCACCGGATCACCGAGTCCAACCGTTTGAGTTGAACCTATCCAGAGACGGGAACTCGACTATTATTTTTTTATATCCTGTGTCACATTCTACCCCTCTAATAGGTCCTTTTTAAAAGCTAAAGCCCCTAAGGCCAGACAGTGTTTTGTTTCCATCAGCATAAATCAGAGAAGCCTCAGTGGAATCAATAGCTATTCCATATTTTCATTTGGGAAACTCTGATCTCATGCTATCCTTACTTAAGAGGAAAAAGAGTGGAATTAAACTCTGAATTGCCCTACTATGTGACCACATCTCCCTCTTATGCCTGATCTTAGTGATTACAATCCCAATGACAGCAAAAATAATTTTCTGTCTCCTCAAAAAAGAACTTTGAGCTGTAGTGCTGATGGCTGTGGTTATCGCTGCACCCAGTACGTGGTCACTTACATGTGCTTGTTCTGTGCCTCATTGTGCCAATACATTGCCTTCAGTTCTGATCAGAAATCACTAAAGTTAAGATCAAGTGATGTTGCATCTGAACAGCCATTGTGTGGTGGGAAACTGAACACAGTTTCAGTGGGAAACTGAACTCAAGGCACCTTGCATGGAAAAGCATTCATCCATAAAAATGTTATTTTTGTTTTAGAGAACATGTGAAGTGGGGCAGAGCGGGGATCAGGATTCATTGACTACTGAAGAAAATGTTTTCTTTTTTTGGTCAGAGCAATCTATTTTTTTAACTGACAACTCTCAGAGAAAGGAGTACAATGCAGGGTGAAACAAGCAGCCCTCTGCAGTCTACCAGGAGAGGAACAGCTCATTACCACAAGCAAATCTGGAGTTCAGGCTTGCTTATTTTTGGCTTTAGGTTCCTCAGTTGTGGGAAACAGTTTTTTCATTCTTGTACTTCTAATAAAATCTGCACATTGTTATTTGCTTCTCTCTGATGAGGGTCTGGATTAATGTTGTGATGTGATGCTTGCCAAATTTGTAACATTATTTTTAATATATCTATTCTTTCTATGAGGACAAAGTATCTTATTGTGAAACCCCAAAGACTTTGCAACATATGGGCGATGAATAAATACTCAATATGTCTACAATGTAACTGCTACAGATGCTGGGTTTAGAAA
Organism: Phaenicophaeus curvirostris; assembly: GCF_032191515.1. NCBI lineage: Eukaryota > Metazoa > Chordata > Aves > Cuculiformes > Cuculidae > Phaenicophaeus > Phaenicophaeus curvirostris. The sequence continues at coordinate 17,083,913 of NC_091400.1, read as the reverse complement.
TGAACAAAGTATGTGTGTAAGCGTGCGCATGCGTGTAAGTGTGAGAGGCAGAGTGAGAAATACAGAGTGGGCACTCTCGGGGTCAGGAGAGATCTCTAATAAGAAACACATTTTACAGGCAGCAAGAAAATTATTTTTACCATGCACATTTACAAGTCCTCAGGCAGGGAATTTTGTTGTGCAGGTATTTTTAAGGCTAATTATTTATAGCATGTAGGGCTTGAACCTGGGGATCTGAATTTGGCAAAACTCCTGTTCACTTCAAGGGGTGCTCTGCATGGTGCACCCAGTGGAGGGGAGAGACACGTGATGGGCATGTGTTGGTTATGAAGGGTTGTAGAAGACCCTGCTGACTTCTATGGGAACCGAGCTGCTGCCTCCAGTGGCAGATTTTACGTGAGTGTGGGAGCTGTGAGGGTGACCAGCCCTGGGGCAGGTTGGCCAAAACCAGAAAGAGTGGTTTGGAGGAGGATTTCTTTGCCATCATTTGCATGCAACTTGCCTGATATTTAGCTGATTTTTTCACATGGCATTTTAAAGCAAACTTTTTACTGTTCTCCTGAACAAGCCACCCTGAGTGTAAGTGCTTTAATCTTTAGATCTTAACACTGTGATCCTGAATGGTGTTCTCTTATATAAAAACAAGAAAGGAGGAGCAATCTCTGTTAGATTTCCATCCAATACCATCTATTTTCCATTGAGAAACAGACTTGAATCAGCTCTTTTTATCAGTGATTTAAAAGCCACAGCACAACAAGAGGAGGACTAGGAGCACTGCTGGAAACATGCTTTCTGAGTCAGGAATTTTTTTTATACTGTATTGATCATGCTTAGCATGCGTGAGTCTTCTACAAGCTGGATGCTTCTAGGCATTTGTGAGGATAGGGATGTTGGTTATACTAATCACCTCATAGGGTTTTTGTTTTGCTAAATACTATTTGATGGTCTGAGAGCAGCTGGGCGCTTTCAGCTTTCAAGGAGTTTTAATACAACAATTTTCACTGGCATAGGCTTGTGCCACCTGCAAATGAGTGTATTGATCTCCATGACTAATAGGCTATGTGGAATTTGTATCAACCAGTAAAAAAAAACCCTCTGAATTTAAAAAGCTCAGGTGATGTCTCTGCCCAATCACAGCTAATCAAGCCAGGGTGTTTCTTTTCAGTCATTAACACTTAAAATAATGCCTATTCAATCAAGCTTGGAAAGAAGATCTGAGCCTACTCAATCATTTAATGATTTGGCCAGCTCCAGTTATAAAGTACTGATAAATACATAATTTTCTAGAAGAGAAAGAGCTCAGTTATCTTGAGGCCAGCTCATTGCTTTGTTGTTTAGAAGAGCAGACAGATAAGGAGCGTACTACTGGTTGGAGGGAAAGTGTCTACAGAGATGTATATGGTGCTCAAGAAACAGGAATCTTGGTAAGGTAATTTATTGCAAGGGAAGCGTGGCGTTTTCTACACGTAATTTCTGCCAAGGCATAAGCAATAGAGAAATAAAAATAGGAAGACTGCCTAGTGAAATAACTTTTTTTTGACTGACTGTCAGGGCATGACTGTCTATCAGTGTAGCAGGCAGCCTTGACTCCAAGTGCACTAGACCAGTTTTGCATTCAGCAGATGGAGATGAGGATACTCACTTGTGCTGTGGCAGGGTTACATCCTATCTAGAGCCCAAGGACCTCACTGCTGTGGGACTGTAGGGAGCTGTGTAGCTAGAGAAGCCAAATGGTTCTTTGTTTTTCCTGGGAGGAATACAAAGTATGTGGGAGATACCAATTACTGGTCCCTCTCTCTGCTGCAAGAGGTTTCATGGCAATCTGGATTAAGTAATACAGAATTCAGCTTCTTTTCACATCCAACATTTGAGTTTCTCAGCTTGCTTATTTTTAAAAAAATGGTTTTATGTGTACATTCAAACCCATTAAGTCATCCAGCTCCCTTTATTCTGTCAGTGGTATGAGGTCTAGAGATGATCTCTTCTCTCTCCCACAGGGTAGAGACTGAATGTGAGGCTGCTTCTCAGGACCAAAGATACTAGATTTCAGAGGATAAAGCCATTTAGAAAGGCAGCCCACAAAGTAAGTGGGTTCTCTCTGTAGGCTGTTGGATACCCAGGGCAACCTGCTTTCTTTACTCAAGTTGCCAGGGATAACAGGATGCTCCCATGACACAGGGTCAGGTTCCCACTGCCTGTATCCCTGTTGCTATTGACTTGAAAGACGTCTCTCAAAGACTGAGGTTTTCTACAGAGTTGTAGGGCTCACTGCAAACTTTCTCTCAAAGGGAAGCTGTAGGCTTGAAAGGAGATCTTTCTGTCAAGGGTAGTATCTAGAGATATCTTCTGTTTCTAGGCTACCAAGAACTGCTGAAAACCTAGTGGGACAAATAGTCCCAGAACCTGTGGAAAGGGCTCTTAGATATAAAGGCAGAAACCACTCTCAATAGCATTTTTCTGTAGTGACTGAGGCTCATCCTATCTTACACATCAGATCCTAGGTGTCTTGAAAGCTTCAAAGTCCTTCTGGGAAAGAAAAACATAGATGCTTGTGAGCCTTGAATTCCCCCTTTAGCAGTGTGCGTCTTCTGCGCTCTATTGTAGTGCAGCAAATATATTGTCTACTATGTGTACACAGAGAGAGTGCATTTCCTTTATCTTCTGCAGGCAAAGCTTCTTAAAGCTTCAGCCAATCTACTGCAAATGAAGCTAGACCTGTGCTTCAAACCTCCAAGGACAACTTTCTGCCCTGAACAGTTTGTTAGGTTTTGAGTGTGCTGTTTTTCTTTCTCTAGGTCCCAGCTTGCACTTGTTGTCTGAGCAGGACTGCTTAGGAATAATAATGTTATAGACTTTTATATGCTACAACAGTGAAGTCATCTAAGCCATTGGAATGAGTCACCTCTTAATAGATGGGGGGGTTGTATACCATTTATGGTCATGTAATCTGTAAAGGTGTTTCACTGTGAACAAGGCTGTAATTAGTACATATAAGCAGAGTTGTGCATATTTGATTCATTTTATTATGACTTGGATGTGCAGCTCACAAGCCTTCTGCTTATTTCATGTTCACCAATTTTATCAAATCTATGTATTTGGGGTTCTTCCACCCCCTCCCCAAGAATCTGTATTGTTTCGTTTCGGGCATTTGATTTCACTCACGTGTAAAATGCCATGTAAATCTAGACTAAGCACACCATGAACAACAACAACAAAACCCTTCAAGAATCAAAGCGCACACTCTCCACACAAACTCTCATGCTTCAAGAAACTTCGGCTGCACAAGCTGCCAGAGGAAACTTCTCATAAACCACTTGGTGTTGGTTTATAAACTGCAAATCCCACAGAATGTATTAAAAAAGGTAGAGCCCAAGTCTGAGATGTTACAGTGCAAATGAACTTCCAGAAAGATGAATATTTAAGCCTTTTACACAAACATCCCATGACACTGTGCTGAAAGATGGCAATAAGCAGCAGCAGAGAAGGCTTGGTATGCCAGTAAAATCCATTGTAGTGGCTTAGTGTGTATGCCCCAAGGCCTAGTTAGCAATCTAGTATTTGTCAGGAGAGGGCAATTTAGCACAGCACAGCTTAAGGGGGGAAGATTCCCTTGAGCTGTTCTTGATAAAGTTGCTGTCTATGGAAGACCAGGATTCCAGGTCAAATGCCATTTAGCTATGGTGACATGCAGGTACTTGTGTGCCAGATGTGGAAGTGCTTGGGTAATTGGTTCTGTCTGCACTGGTATCCAGATTCCAGCCAGCAGACATAACATTATCCAAGGAAGTAAAATAGTAAATGCAACCTCAAAAGCTTTTCCTCCACTTGGCACTGAACTGAGACCCTGAAGGTAACAGCTTTGTAAACATTGCTGAAGCAGGGTGGCAAATATGACTCGTAGAGCCGTATCTGCTTGTAATTTCATTAACATCAAATGAAGAGGGGCAGGACCTCCAACCTGGCAATGCATGTGGCTGTTAACCCCATGAGCATGGGAGAGAGACAGAACACGTGTGATCTAAAATCACTGAGGTCACCAATACTTTGGGGCTTCTGCATTGTCATATGTCACCTAGTCTTCCTGCTTCCTCTCCTATACGTGTGCGTTTTGAAAGACAAACGACCAGATGGCAGTTGCCACACATTTCCTGAGAGGTTAAAGAAACTGCTATTATGTGGTAATTAAATTGAGAGGAAGAGTATGGACCAAATTCAGTGAAAACAAGGCTGCTGGTTACTCTGGTTCATCTGAGCAAAAAAACTCTGCAATAATGTTGCTGGATCAAGAAGTCCTCAATTGTAGTGGCCAGGCTTGCTTGATGTGGGTTGACTTGTTGATAAGATTGAATACTGGTCTGCTGAGATTTCTGCCTGTTGTTCTCACAATTCCTGGGAATGCCCTGTCTGTCTGTGCTCCCCAGCTTTCTGTTTATACTGGGATCATATATAGTTGTACTGATTTTTCTCAAACAAATCCTATCTTTTGCTAGGCTTTGTGCTACTACATTCCATACCCATTCAGCCCAAACCCAGATGCTTAACTAAGGTACTGAAATTACGAACTTTGTTGCTTCTGTCTCTTTTTTCACCCTTGGTGAGAGTCAGGCACAAACAAGGGAAATTTCTGAATTTCATTGGTATAACTAAAAAAGCATTAAGTGAAGATTTCTTTTAATAGTAACCACCAGTGTAATACCTGCAACTACCTGTGACCAAAGTGTTTTGCACTCTAGGGTTTCACGTCTTGGCATCCCTTTACCGTGTCCCACACTTATCTGTATTTTGCATGGTGTTCTTGCTGACCCTGCCTCAAGATGCAGACACCCAAATGCTGATGTTCTAGCAGAGCCCTCCTAGCAAATATGGTCACTATAGATCATAGCAGAGGGCCTGACTACAGAATTTGAGCTCTAGATTCCATGTTGTGCATGGCCGTAATACGTGCTGAGCACTCCTATAATGCCCTAGAAAAATAAACACTAGCAATTAAGTAGAACTGGGATGGAAGCCACCTTGCATAATGATGTGGTTGTCATAGATACCCTATAACCCAGGTTAACTTCTAGACCTAGAGGTACTGTCTACAATGCAAGTGAATTTTACCAGAATGTGTGAAATGCTGACATAAATCCCCAAATGGACTGGACTGAGCCTTCGCAGCCTAGCCAAAGCCCTCCAGCCACATTTCAGTAGTATAAACAAGACCAGGTCACCTCCTCCCTCCCTCACTGAATTACAGATGGTAATAGCCCTGGCAGCAGCTGATTGCATGCTATCAATCATTCAAGATGCTAATTTTTCCTGAGTTGGCACCAGAAATAAAGTAACCAAGGTTGGAAAGGAGTCTAGGTTGCTGCTCTGGCTGTGTCACACTCATTGTGAACAATTCAGCAACAGCTTCATGCCTCAATCAATGCAGCTGTTAAGCTGAGGAAAAGCAGAACTTTACTGAAAAACAGATGTTTTGCACATGAGCTGACTTACTCCAGTTAACGGCCCAGATAGAAAACAAAACAAATCACACATATATGCACACACAAACATGCATAGTCAGTGCTTGAAATTGTATGTAAGTAGTACAGATATGAATGTTAAGATAGGCTAATAAAGACAAATTCTCCTGTTCCACAGTTACTTCATATACCTCCAAGACTTGTTGTAATGTAAGAATGACCCTTTGACATATTTTGACTCTTTCAAGCACCATGTACATATGAACATATCTACATATATGATGCAGGGTGACAACGATTGCATCGAGACTTATTTGTATGAAACAGCATTGAAAGTTCCCAGAGTGATCAAGGCACATTTTGCGAAGTTATTTTTAATAGGTGTTTTAGATGATTAACAAAGAAGGAGGTAATTTCCCAGTATCTGGTTAGGCGATCAACTGAGTTAGTGTTTTGAAAGCAGTTTCTAAAAACAGCAAAATTGACCACATTTTTATTCATTAACCCCATTGGGGACTGGTGTTTTCAGGACTAAAACCAGCCCATATGGTGGTGATTTTGAATGCCTTGGTGCTCGAGTTTCTGAATGAGGATACTGCAGCACTTTCTGGAAGTTGGTACCTAGGTTATGCTTTAAATTGCATGCCCATCTAAATTACCAGTCATTGTTAGAAAGAACTGGCTACAGCTTTTTCCTTGGTGTCTTTGGTATCACTGACCACTTTGTCAGAGGTTAAAAATAAGGAATATAAATAAACAAAGAGCTTGCAGCTATTTCCATTTAACACACTGGAGTCGGTCTTGGTTCTGCACAGGTGATATTGATGAAGATGTGAGAATTAAAAATTACTTGGGAAACTTTTTATTCTTCTTGCTTCTCCTCCAGTTGCTTTCTTCACTGTTGTGGCAGAAATGGCAATATTTTCTATTTTAATTGGTCTCTGTTTGGTAATATCTGATCTCCCCTTCCTAAGGCACCAAGAACAAGGATGGGAACTTCTCAAATCACAGCTGAAGATATGGTCATTAAGTCAGCTTTTCTGGCTCTTGGGGAAGTTTTCTGTGGTGCAGTTTTTTTCAGTTTCCTATTTATTCTTTACTGTTTTATACTGGAAATTCAGGAAACAAGTCTGAGAAATTAAATTCATCTGGAGTGCTGCTTAACAATAAAGAGCTATTTCATTGTCAATCACTTAAAACTTTGCTTTGTCTAAGCTTCAGAAGAACTTGATCAAATGTGAGATGCTTCAGGTGTGAAATGTTCAAGGAAGTGGTGTTTACTGATGGAATTCTGTTTAGATGGAAATTTGCAAACCGGCCTTAGTTATGGTCTTATATCTCTTGCACACACAGACTTTTTTTCCTTATACCTGCATTCACTGAGAGCTTCTGTTAAATAGATGTTATCAAGTATTTACTTAAAAAAACAATACATTTTAAAAGAGCCTTTTCCTCCCTTCATGCTGCCAAAAGGATATATAGAGGAGCTAAAATACATGTGGAAAGGGTCAGGCCTGGAATTTTGCTATAATTGAAATTTTTTATGGTGAAAAACATCTGACCATCAGCTTAAGGGAATCACTTGAGAGTCTTTCCATGCTCACCAGCAACATCACTGAATCATTCAAACATTAACTCACTGGAAAATTGCTTCTTCATACAGCTCTTCCTCTCTATCTTTGGCACAGGCCACCCCTGTAATTTTGGGAAGTGAAAACTCGGCTCTGAACCTGATGGGCTAAACTATATTGGACCAGAAAATTCTGCCTCCAGCTCTGCAAAGCCTTCGTTCTTCATTTCTGCCTGCATCACCAAGATGCTCACCTCCAAAGCAGAATTTCATGCTTTTTGACATTTCTGTTTCATCTCCCAATGCAAGGTCAGAAATGAACATTAGCACAAAAGAAGTAATAGAAAAAATTATGGTTATTTTTCACCACACAGTCCTGCCAGCTCTGTACAAGGTCTTGATGGTATTTCTCAGAATGTTGTACATATACAAGTCTTATTTCTTCTAATGTTTATTTTACTGTATTTGTTACATTTGTAGGTTATCACTATCAATTTTGTCATGTGGAAACTAAGATCTCTGTGTAATCACCTAGGAGAGCAGGATCTGAAGCCGCTGTTACACTGATGATGACTAAAGCAATGCCCATAAAGAGAAACTTGTGCTTCTACTGGGCGAGTATTCAAGTACAGCTATGTTGACAGGCAGTGAAAGAAAGCATTGCTAACTATTAAAAAAGAGATCTGCAAGCCCAGAACTGTAATCGGGTGATTAATTAGCAACAGAGTCCTTTTTACTATGTGCCTAAAATAGTACTAAATCTTGGGTGAGTAATGTGAAAGTCTGCAGTATTTTATGTTCCTGGTGGTCATTTCTGTGTGCTCCAAGTGAAAATACCCAAGGTAGCTAACTGAGTAACCTGAGTTCACCTAGTAAAGTGACAGGTATTGAAAAAGAATTAGGAATTATCTTCCAATTGACCTTCTGACCCTCAGGCAGAAAACTGTGAGAAGAGAAATAATAAATGACCAAGTACTGTATCTTGATAGGAAGATGAGCCGGGCATTTCTGAGAACAGGTCTTCCAAGGAGCTGTACTCTAACACGACTGAGCAGTATAAACTATAAAGCCAGCCCAGAAAACCAGAGTGGGGTAGCTTACTGAGTGCTGGGTTTCTTGGGGATCTCCTGGAGGTTTTTGCCTCTAGGATTCACTGCACGGTAGAGGTCACCAGGTTAATTGTGTTGGCTGCATATTAGAAAATGATTGGACAATTTAATAGCTGATAATAGCATGGTAGTTATGTCCCTGAGATAAGGGTAACCAGATACCTGGCTCTGGGGCTTGAACAGGCCATGTTACTTGAAAGATAGAGTGGTCATTAGAGGATTGCAAGAAGTCGTGAATGCTGAATGTTTCCATTTGCGAAACTGCTGCTGACACAGCAGTGCAGTGGGGATATGCAGGGCAGCAGGGGCGCAGAACAGTCAACACTCCAGAGCTGCATCATATGTCTGGGGCTCACATGGAAGCCTGGCATGGTGGTCTTGGCTGCCTGCCCCTGCCTTGTGGAGCAGCACAATGCTGGCTCCAGCCGCAGGAGCTCTGGGAGCTCCATGAGGCTGTGACAGGGTTTTCTCCTGTAGATAACACTGTGCTATTGTGAGGGGTGTGCCTGTGTGGTAAATAGCACGTGCAAGCTCCTGAAGTAAGGAGGGCATGGGAGGCAGAGTAGGATAGTGCATCTGCTGATCTTGGAGTCCAACAGATTTAGGCTGTAAGTACCTTGAATTTGTGTTGCTGGGTCCCTATTAGCAGGTGGGTGTATTTGAGGCAGCCATAGATTTGTCTGCATTGAGCACTAAAAGGATGCAGGACCGCCAAAACCAGCTGAGCCTGCTATTTCACCATCTAGCTTCAGCAGTCATACATCACCAGCCAGCATTGTGTGGTTCAAGTAGATTGAATCCTCTCTGTGATTTGTATTCAGGGAGCCCATGCAGTCCTCTTGTGGGTTTGCACTTGCAGCGAAGTCTACTTTATATCTGGAGTAAACCCAAGACCAACTCCTTTTGTGTCTATTCTTCTTCACAGCCTTGTCCATGTAGCCCTCAAATACCTGTCTGAGTTTGTGTTCTGTAACACCTCCTGTATGCAGTTCACAAATCACTAGCAAACCATGTTCATGGACTTCTGCACTCTGCAAAAAAAGAAAACCAAAACAAAACAGACACACTTTAGAAAACATCCTTGCCAGAGATGTACATATGGTCCTAAAGTACATAGTCCCCTACGTACCCATCAACTCCCTCTCAGACAAATCATACTACTAACTTACAACATCCTCCTCACATGCTTCCCTTTACATATTGTTATACAGACTAGTTTTGCTTAGTGCAAAATAACAGCCTCTCTCATGCAAGCCTACACATTCTTAGCACATGACTTTTACCCTAAGTCCCATGAACATTTTGTGAACCTCTAGTTCCTGGATTCATGGGAACAATAAAAATCTTAACATGGTTTTTAGGTTTTATGGTTGCAGGAAAAAAACCAAACCCATAAATACGATCTAAAAACCCCCAAACCAGAAGGCAAATAAAAATAATCGCAGAAACATTACTGTTATGCTGATAAATCCAGTGATTTTTTAAGCTGCCTTCTTCAGGGGATCTCTTGTATGGTTTCAGAATGATAGAATTGGTCAAATTTGTGAGAAATATGTAGTTCTCCACATAGGTCTCATAGCACTCTTTCCTTCTAAACCTCACACAGGCACTTCATATCTCTCATAGTTGCTTGCTGCCCTGAGATCTCCTGTAACATTAGTATGTCTCCGGCAAAAATCAGTGTTTTTAGATTCAGCCTGCCTAAGACATATATCCAGTCATTACCAGGATCAGGGTGAGAAGTGAAGGCACTAGGGACCTGCAAAAGCCATTGCAAGTGTCTACTGCTTCTTTGGCTTAATGAAATGCATGAGAAGCCAGAACTAATAGCCTGTTCTGCCACACATATACAGCTCTGGGCTTGTAAGCAGAAATCACGCTTAGCGGGGAGATGTGGCAGATCTTCCTCGTGGCAGATCTTCCTCATGACAGATCAGAGATGAGCACTCTGGTCTGCTGACAGCAGCCCAAGCCACGTGGCCATATTCTGCGCTTGGCTATTCAGCTTGCAGTGTGTGCACCAGCTTCACATGCCTTCAGGGAGTGCAGCCCACTCTCGTCTCTTCATGTGGCTGGTTTTGTGCCAAGATGTGCATTTGGTTTGGGGTTGGGTTTGTTTTCCCTTCTGGGCCATGTTCTCTTGCGTGCCTAGGGGCAAGGAGTGTATCCAAGGGAGCCTGGCCCAGTGCACAATATGCATGTTTGACATCACTTCTCTCCCCACTACATTGTGATGTTAGGGTATTGCTTAAAGCCCTGACTCTGTTGGTCTTCCAAACATCACTAGGCGTGGACAAAGAGATGATGTTTTTGAGATAAAGTCTCTGCTCTCCTGCAGTACCTCTCTGTATTTTGTGTGTGTGTGTGTGTTTGCTCAGAACAGAAATCTCTGCGTGATTTACTTGCTTTTTACGTGTCTACCTGGAAAATTGCTCTCTGGCCTGTTATACTGGCCAGTGCAGAAAAACAGGGAACAGAGACAGGACTAACTTGACCTGAGAAGTTCTTCACATTTCTGTGACTGTGTGATCCTCTCCTGCTCCAACTCAGGGCTGCGACAGCTGGAGAGGCTGGTCATTGTGTCCCGCTGCAGCTGGAAAGGCAAGGGTGAAGTGGATGAAAATGCTTTTCTGAAAAATGATTTCTCTGAATCCAAAAGGGCACACAGTGTTTTTTTCTAAAGTCGTGGATGTTTTGCAAGAGCTATGAGTGATAACAGAGACATACTTTGTAGTCAGGTCTTCTGGGAGTCAGTTGGGACTTCTGGCTGGGTAAGAATTGGCACTAAAGTTATGGATCTGACCCATAGCAAGTAGTGAGTCTGTGGGTGAGGTTGACTCTAACCAAGGTCTGAACTTCATGGCTGATCCAGATGGGATCAAGTGCAGAAGACAGAGAGAGCTGCCACCATATCCTCACGTGGGCTGAAGGAATGGTGCCCTGGGGGATGTATTGAATTGGCTCCAGCAGAGATTTAGAGAGGGTGGAGAGAAAAGTGAAATAGGCAGGCCTGAGGTTCACAGGAGGATGTGGTCTGTCTGACACCATCTCCCTTCTTCTTCCCTCTTCTCTATCACCATTGCAGCTACAGTCTTTGCATAATCTTGCATGCCCAAACTCTTCTTTTTTAGCATCCTTGACACTAGAGCAAAACTGAGAATGATAAATACAGAGCAGAACAAGACACTTGCACTAGATCGAGGCTGGAAATTATTTTCTCATTTTGTGAGGATTTCCAAAGTACTGGAAAAACTTTTTCATCCTGACAGAGGCCAGAAAGTCAAAATCTGAAACGTATTGATGAACTGAAAATCTGGAAAAAAGTAGTGAGCTTGGGGGTCAAGTGCAGCCCTTTGTTTAGATATTTTTCAAATGTTTTGTTTTAGTTCCGGGTATTTATAAAGAGTTTCCAGCCACTACAATTAGCTGAAATTTGGAAATTAAACACTACTTTGAAAAGTAGAAGTTTGAGCAATTTGGAGAAAGAAGAAACTTCAAGCTGGAAACTTTACAAAACAAAACTCTTTCCTAGCGAGAAAAACAGTTTTGATGAAATGACTTTGCATTATGAAAACATATAAAAAACCCTGATTTTCCCTGCCCAACAGCTGTCCCAGGAAAGTGATGGTGTTCAGCCTTCTAATTCCAAGAGTTGCCTTGGGGCAACGCAGCTTGTCACAGATGTCCCTTTTACTGCCCCAGTCTGTCCTTAGGACTTCCTTTCCCGCTCATTGAAGGGTTCTGTGTTGTCTGATAAGCACTGAGCACAACCATATGTGACCTGGGTTGCATTACACAATAAGGGAGGATGGGTTAGTGTCTCTCTCTCTCTCTCTCTTCTTGTGAAAGTTTTCATTTTTGGCTAGATCTCAACTGACAGAATTTAATCACGTTGCATTTCATTTCTGATTAACTTTGGATGCTTAAAATTTACTGCCAATGCAGTCACAGAATTTTTTTCTGCTGAAGGAATTCTCATATTCCCTGAAATTTCTAGATCAACACGCGCCTGCCAATGCCAATTCTTGCTTTACAAGCAACTACTAGATCCTCAGGCTGAATTTACAGTATTCTTTCCTCGTAAATGTCAGATGCAATTTTGAGAGAATGCTCAGATATATCTGATACTGATTGACTCACCATTTTCATTAGGATGTAGTCAAATCCTACGCAGCCGAGATCCTTACCTATACCCTTGGGGAAGCCTACTGACAAGGTTTGGAGGCAAACTTTGGAAATAATGGACATGAAAAAGTAAAAATCCCATATTAAAGTTTTAAAAGCTTCATTATATAGTGATATTTCAATGACTCTGTGGGAGATTTGCATGAAACTATGGCAAAAGGCAGATGAAGGACTGGGTGAGACTTTGGCAACTTTTTTCTCTGCTTTAGTTCTGGATTATGCCTTTAGAGTAGAAATAGGAAATCACTTCAACTGAAGGGGTATCACTGAAGTAATTTGTGCTGGAAATTAAGAACTTAAGGTGCTTTTCAGTGATCCCTGATTCTAGTTAATTCCAGTAAGTTTTGAAGATCTTTGCCACCTTTCTGATCATTCCCATGAAACAAACCAAAGAGTTACCTCCCGCTACTCAGCGAAATAACTGTTAATCACACATTACCTGCAAAAACTCCTTATCCAATGCTTAATTCCTCCAAATGGGGACCAGACTAGAATTTATTACTAGGAAAATGATGAACTTTAAGCCTATGAGGCTTCTCTATTGTACTAGTGTGCTCCCTCGAAGGCAAGTGCACCTTGAACAAATGGAAGGAGATATTCTTTCTTATTTTAATTTGGAAATACATGTTCAAAATCCAGTAGCGTTGTGATTAGAGGAGGCTTCAGGATAGACTTGCCCAGAGCCAAGACCAGATTGCCAGCCAGAACCAGCTAAGGATTGGTGTCTTGTGGGCAAGGGTGTTTGACTTATATTCCCACCACAATGGGATACATTTGGTGACTTCAGAGGAGTCTGGATCAAATTACAATAGTCTTGTATATATCTGAAAATTAGTTTATATTTTTAAATATAGCCCTTTCTATGGGCAGTAAATACGATTTACTAAACTGTATCTCTCACATATGCAGCAAGTTGCAAGCAGTAGCTAGAGTCAATTGTACCACAGAGGTACAATCATTTCTGTGGAAACTAAGGCACCGCAGGAATGATATACCTGACTTGCAAGCCTCTGGAACTGAGAGTGCTAGCCCCCCTTTTTGTGTTCATATTGCTCTTTCACCTTCTGTTTACAGCAAATGCACTTTTTAAAATGTGGAAAGACTCTTTAAGGTCTGTTATTCTTTAACCCTCTTTCTGGACTGCAATTACAATCGTAAGTGTAATAGAAATGAAACAAACTGGCACCTCATAAGAAAATGGCATTGAAGTTATCACATACACCCTGAACTCATTTATGAAAGAGCTAAGCAGATTTACAATACAGACATGATTGTGTAATTACCTACAGTAGCAAGAAGTTGTTTTTCTTTCCCAGCCTTTGGTTCAAAGTACTTGACCTTTATCCTCATGTCTTCTTTCTTTTAGGAAGGGCTATGCTAAGTCCTCATTCACCTTGTCACAGGAGTAATTCTTACAGATATTCAGTCTCTAATTGTGTGATGCTCTCCAGAAATGCAGTTTCAGAATTGCCTTTCACTGAAGAGAACAATAAGGCTTAATATAGTACCTGCAGTGGTATTATAGAGTTAGAGGCAGATCAGAGATTAGTACATTGTTTCAGCTGTAGAGGATTTCTTGCTAGGACATTAATAGAAAAAGCTTTACCTAATCGTATTGTTTTCAATCTTGTTTTGTATTGCCAGAATGATATGCATGTCCCCAACTGTCAAAAGGGAGCAAAGTTCAACTTCCCATTTTCCACTACTGCTGAATAATGAACCTTGCAGAGTCTGGAGCTTGATGTAAAATGCATTTTATATTAGTGCATACATTAATATACAGTTCTCTGCAGCTGATTTCTGAGCCCTTAGGTAACTTGTGAGTTGCATTTCTAAGCATGGAGGCGAGAAGCCTCCTTGAGACAAAGAGAAAAAGCTGGATGAGGTTCACACATAAATCCTGGGATTTCGCAACCAGGACTTGTAAAAAATCACCAGATTTCGCAATACCCACAATCAGATTGTGAGGGCTGGATCATGAAAGGCTTTTTTTCAGTAATGTCTATTGACCCTTAGTTCCAGTATTTTCCTTTTCTTCCACGTGCGAGACACTTTTTCCAGGTCCTATATATATTGTATGTTCGGAAATCTAGTTTTCCAAGGCACACCTCTTTCCCCTGCCTCTTTACTCTGCAGCTCTTAGAAGGGGAAGATAGCTTTCTGTGCAGCACTTCTTTCCCATCCCTTTTCATGCAGTTTTGGGGGGCTGTTGAAAGCAGTTCTTTATTCCCTCCATCTGTTATTAATTGTCTCTGTCAGTCCTCTGTAGTTCTCTCATTGTACCTTGAGCACCCCTGCTTCAGGGAAAAATTTTGATAAGAAAGTTGCACTATGCTAAAGCCATCTACCCCTAACTAAATCCTCCTCAAAGACAAACATTGCCATTCTTGCTGTACTGCATCTTGCTCTTTCCATGCCAAAATTTCCTTCAGGAAATCCCCCAGATAAATTAAAAATATTGTTTTGCATTTGTTGGGACCTCTGCCCAACGCTGCTTGCAGTGCACAAGCTGTGTTTGGTTCTAATTGGGTCAAGATATCACAGAAAAATCTCATGCCTGGGTATTGACTCTTCTAAAGGTTTATCAGGCTAGGATACCCATAAAAAGGCCCCAGCACATACACATGCATATGTACACATACATATGCACACAGTCCCTTTTGTTAAACAGGAAACTCAACTCAGCACGTGGTGAGTAACCAAATATCAGCAAAGGCTTTCTTGTATTTTTTTTAAATTCTGTTTAAAAAAAAATGGAGAAGGAGGGAAAAAATTCTGTGTTAAAATAAACTCTTGAGTGTAAATGGGTCAGCATAATCAAGAAACCTGGGTGTTTAATGGAGAGATTTTGGCCAGGATTCATTAGTTACTAATTCAGTTGGAAGAATGATGCCTGGAGGTTTTTCAGAAATTCGGGAAAAGTTTAAAAAACAGCAGATATTCTGTGTAGATGAGATGCAGGCACATGATGTAAGCAGGCACAACTTCATTCAAATGTATTAGAGCTGTGCAAGCGGTTTGTCTTTGGCCATGGAAATAACACAGTTGTAGGTTAAACAAGGTCTGATTCATTGTGTTTCAGGCCATAGGGATTTTTACAGTCATCTGGGTGAACTCTGTATAGCATACATCTTGGCTATCCCGTGATTCATCTATCAGATCTGATTTGTAGCAGAGTCAAAGTACTTTTTTTATAAATCAGAGATGTTATAAGTTGTCTTCAATAGAGAGAAGATCCACCAAGTCCTTTGGTTAGACTAGCCAAGGGTTAATTACCTCTAATTGCCCGAATATGTATCATTCTGCTCACCCCTCCTTATGATTTCTATCTGCCCCCGTGGCATGGAAGTGGATTTTGTGTGCCTGTCTCTCCTTAGCCTCACTTGCTGTATCATAAGCTGTGCTATTGCGACATGAATGCTGGTTTTGTGATCAAAGGCAATTGGGGTGATCCAAGCAGAATGAAAGCTTTGGACAACCACAATGCTTCCAGCTTACTCAGTGCCCAGACTGAGGTGATGGGAAACTGATCCCTCTATGCCCCACTGGGAAACAACCGCAAAACTATAGTCACCTGTAATTCCCAGTTTCGCACAGGGAATGTTTCACCTGTTTACTTATTTGTGTACCAGCCTTTCGTGTTTGAAGAAAAGCTACTAGAAAGAGGCCTGACACAAAATAAGAGTCATTTATTATGCAACTTGAGTGATTCTGGCAATTGTATTCTACTTCATCTTGGCTGAGGGAGATGCCTACCTTGGCTAGTCAGAGCTCTGCACAATGAAAAAGGGCTGAACACCAACATCAAGGTTCGGCCCACTGATCTAAGCAAAGAGAAAGTATTTCCTGAATGGGAAGCAGCGAGAGCCATGTAGTTAATACAAACTCCCAGCAAGAACATATGATGTTGCTGTTTGCAGAAAATTATTACCAGCTGGTACAATGACGGTAGGTGTATGCAAACCCTTGGAGTGCAATAGAATGGATGAATAACATCTTTCTGCAGCACATTGCAAAGTCAAGGTGATTGCAAGCAGAGATCTTGCTTCACACTCACTGGTCATGTTCTATTCTGCCTTTGTGCTAAACATGGGTTCTGTAAAACAGGGAATGTGTCATGGGAACAGCTATGCCACCCAGGGGTTGAAACCTCTACCTTGAGCCAGTCAGAGGAGAGTAATAGCAAGGACAATCAAATGGTGGTTGGCCTTCCACTGTGCTCAGCATGAAGGAGATTTCTCTGAGTTCATTAACACAGCTCTGATTCATAACCTTGAATGGAAAGAAGCCAAGAAGCACAGCATGCTATTCCTCTGAGTGAACTGTTCCAGCTAAATTGAAGCAAAAATTTCAACAGGCTCCCCCCTGAATTACTAGAGAGGTGCTCTGAAACTTTCATTAAGATTTCATGCCGTTTTAATGCCTTTTGTGATAAAATGTGGGTCACTTACATTGCCAGAGAAGTTAACATGTTACTATGGTGTTTTACCAAATCTTGGCTTCTGTTGTCTGTGTGGAAAACAAACCAGTTTAGTGTATTGTAAACAGTTATTATAATGTAAGAAAACCACCAGCCTTTGAGGATGGCATGGGACAAAATGAGAGTTTTTCAAATCTGATTTTCAAGAAAGTCCTAAAGAAGAGTCATATCCTTTCTGGTACAGCCACTGATCGGGGAGCTTTGGATCACATCCTTTTCCCAGACCAGCAGAACAGGCTGTTGAAATTGAGGCGGTGGTAGGAAAATGATTGACTCTTTTTCTGCTCATGAAAATTCCAGGACAAATCTCTCTATATTTGTTAATTTCTCATAATGGATTGACTAGCAACTTAATGCAAATTCATTTGTGTATGAACTATGTGCTATGAATGTCTGGGAAGGAATTTGTACTTCACATCTGGTGAGTTGTGAATATTATAGATTTGTGATGGGGTCACTACATGTACTGCACTTCAGAAGTGAAAAAAACATGATACTTTTAAGATGACTTTGAGCAGGGCTGCCCATAATATGCTATTGTAGTAATGTTCACAAACTAGAGCTATCATAAAATGTAGGATTTGCAAAAGGTCTTAAAGGATCTTTTATGACTGGGAAACATTGATCTCACTGAACTGGGGGAGGGCACACAGCATAATTCATTGAGAAAGATGCTGATGAAACGATTAAAAGAGATTTTGTCTCCTGGCTCTTGTACTTGCTCTAAAATAAAAGGTTTTATTTTAGTTATAGATGAATCTCAGTCAGGTTTCGGCTCCCAGCAATGCAGGAAATCAGAATTTTCTTTTTCTCGCAGATATAACTTATGTACAACAGTTGAATTCCATTGATCTGAGAGGGATTTGGGGAAAGCTTTTAATGTCCCATATGGCTTTGGGATTAAAAAAAATTCCATGTAATGAAGTATTGTCTTCTGGACTTCTCCCTTTCTGCTTTATACTTAGCAGGCAGTATTATAACACTTGCAGCCTGGGGCAGTTTAAATTTCATATTAGAACTGTAAGATCTGAACTGAAATCCCAAAGGGGATTTTTATCCCTATTCTTTTCAGCATGTGTCAATGGAAACAATCCTCTGAAGGTCAAGAACAAGTGCTGTCCCTAAATATAGAATTCCTTTGGTTATCAGAAAAGCAGTGTTCACCACAGGAAGGGACTGGACTTCTGAGAAGGGTGCAAGTTTTGTTTTCATAAAGTTTATTTTGCAGAGGAGTCTTGGACAGAGCTTGGAGACTGGTAAGAATCAGTGAGATATTATCAATCCACAGCAAGGTTTTATGTTCTAAGGTTCCTGGCATATAACCTGGGTCCTTATTTTCCATGCTACTGATTCTGGCATTATGTTAAATAAAAACAAGAGTAAAGAAGACTTTGTATAATCATGTTTTCCATTGCAGATGGAAAGCAGATAATGCAGTTTGGTGTAAAAGGGGCAAGCATACCTTATAAAATTTATTTGAAAAAGACCTGACTGAAAGCAAACCTATCTCATCACTCTTATCAGGATTATGACACTAGTGCAGCAGCACTTGTTTTTTTTTTACTATTAGAAACATAAAGGGCCAGTGGGCTCGATTGCATGCGGAATGGATACATCATTAATGTGCTGTAATCAGTACCATGATAAATTTTTAAAGGTTTTCTTTCTCACTTTTTTTAACCCAAAGATTGTTGACATAAAAATATAAGGGTACTGTTGTTATTTTTTCATTATTTTATAGGTTTTGATATTTTAATTTTTTTCTGTTAGTGTTATCTAGAAATAATGTAGTTTGAAATTGTTTTTCTTGCTTTTCCTTCTTTCCTCTCCCATTCATGATCTTCTCCATCCTCCCATGCTCTTTCTCTCTTTCTCTTTTGCATCGTTCCTATGGCCACTATATGGCAGATGCGTGGATGTAGCTGATGTTCCTTCCTAGAACGGCCCAGTCTGGTGCTGGCTCAGGTAACTAAGTGACAGGTGTGTGGATGCATATTTTGGGTTCCTGGTGCTTCCCCTCCATTAGACTTGGGCCTCGCTGTCCTGATGTGGGGTAGAGGCATAAGACTACTTTGTCTCAAAGCAGTATTTTGAAGAAACAATCAATAAAAACTGGGAGTCAGTGAGATATTACTTTGAGAAGGGCCATAAAGCAGCTATGACAGCTTTCTGATGTCAAAGTGGGGAAAATGCTGTGCTGCAGTTACCTAGAAGCCCATGGGGAGCGGAGATGGTTCTTGTCAGTTCTCTGGGAGGTTCTCCAGGCTGGCTCTATCATATCCTAGTGTTCCTTTATGAAATACAGATGCTGATGCTTGGAACATTTGTCTCCACCTATTACTGATATATAGGTGCCATATGGCTAGCTCCAAAAGAACAACTGTACTGCAGCAAGTAGAGGTTGAGGTGAGTCTTTTAGAGCAGGTTTAGCCAGACAGTGGGCAGATGACAATGGAAGGCAGCCCAGCAGCAGAGCCCCTCCTTCCCTTCCTTGCATGCCTGTGATGGAGTGCAAAAATCTGTTGAGGATTTCTTCTCGAGCCAAAGCCTCTATGTTTGTCACTGATTTTGTTTTGTCAGTAGAGCAAAACATTGAGTAGAGCAGCTTGAAAATCAGTGTTCTGTGGCAGCTGAGCTACAGGGAGAGAGTGTAATGCAGCATGGGTGATGTAGTCCAGCCACCAAGGAAAGACTGTGCAGGCAGATGCTGGTATATGAGACTAAAAAGCCCATCACAAGGAGTTCAGCAGAATGCTGAGAAGAAAGCTGACTGCAAGTGAAGTATTCTGTTTAGATTTTCCACAGCATGAAATTCCTGTAATGTCAATCGTCATCTATCTGCTTGTGAGGACCACTTGTAGAGATGAACCTACTTTTGGGTGTTTCTTTGCTGGAGTGAAGCTCAGTGGTGCAGCAGCAGAGGAAGCCACCTTTGGTGCTGAACACTGTGCTGGGTACAGGAACAACTAGATTTCAGTTTGTATGCAGTGGGCTTTCTTTTCACAGCTCCTAAAATTCCCATCAAACCTTACTCTAAGTGTTGAAATCAGCTTAAGAAAGTTAATCCATTGTTTGAAAAATCATTGAGACTGTCAGCTCGATGTTGCACATAGTTACTCAAATTCTAAAGCCCTGAAAAACAGAGCTCACAAGAGAATTGGCAGCTGATCCTTAACTTCAAATGTCATTGCTTTTATACTGTAATATGAATTATTTTCTGCTTTACAAACTTGTGTCACTAAAGACCCTGCTGAGGGCTGGAGTTTTAGATATATTAGTAATGAATTGTACTTGTTCTGCAGAAACCTAGGGCAACTCTCTGGAGTTGCTTGAATCACAGATGTTTGTTTGGAAGGATAGGGTTGGTGGGCCAGGGCCATATGTAAGGGCGCCTTGATGAAATTCCACGTGGGAGTCAGTTTCAGCGGTGGTCAGTCTTTGAAGGAAACATTTCCCTTACTGTTGCCCACCAGCAGAAAAATGCTAATTGATTTTTGAAGCTTCAGTCCCTGCTGTAGAGAAAGGCAACAGGAGGTGGAAAAAGGTTTTGCTGTCTTTCCTAGTAGTTCATTTTGCAGTCTTCAGGATCCATCTGCTTACAGGGAGTGGGGGACATTCAGAAGGAACATCTGTGAATATCCCATGTCAATACACTTCCAAAGCCAATGGCAAAGGCCTTGGCGAGATCCAGGGTTTTCAAACATGAATCTTTTCTGCAAGTGTTTAGACAGATGGTTTGCTACTGTGTGGAGCATCTTCAGGGAATTTACTCTTATTCTCAACATTGCAATTACTGTAGGCTCAGGACTGGCTGTCTCCTGCTGAGTTTCTGAACAGTGTTTGTTTTTGCTTGATGAAATTCTGCCTTAGATTTTTTAGTGATTATACTATACTGTATTCTGCCAGACTTTGAAATGAGATCAAATTGCTTTTTCCTTAGCGTTTACTTACACAACATATGTTGGCCAAATCTTGAAGTTCCTATTTGTGTACCAGTCATGCCCCACAGTCAATGGGACCTTTGCCTGAGTAAGCACTGCTTCAAAATCAGGTAAAAAGCAGGGGGATTTCTTGGCTGTGGAATCACAGCTTGCTTCAGCAGATGTTTTATTTTCTTTGAAAGAGGTAAATGGGTACATTGATGTTGCCTCTGATGTGAAGCTTCTAAGATGAGGATTGGCCAGCCCATGGTCAATGGTCACTAGAGCTGAGCAGAAACTGGGTTTCCAGCCTGCCAAAATGTTTATGTATCTTTTAAGTTGGTTTAAGTCTTAATGAAACCAAACTGTCAGCCTCTGTTATTTTTGCTGACCACCTAGCTGTGAAATTGGTAAGAGAATCAGTCTCACTGAGCAATTGTGGAAGTCTCTATCACCAGATGCATCGGGAATATATGTCTGGGCAAAAGTCTTTAAACTAGAAGCATTTCATACAAAGTATTTTTTTCTCAGTTAATTGATGTTTTTAAATTAAGCTCCTGTGAGAGAAACTTCTCTAACTTCTAATAGACACAGACCAGATCACATCCCAACACTTTTATTTGCCACGTAGTGTAAAGATGAATATGAACGTCGAAATTCTGGACTTTGTGAGGGTGTCTGCTGCCTGGCCCCTTGGTTTTCACAATTAACGAACATCTAAAGAACTGCTGTAGAACCATGTTTCTATCAGAACCACTTCTTTTCATAAATCCACACCAGACAGACTTGACCTCAGGCAAAGGGTGAAACGTATTGCTGAGAAAATAAATAGCACAAGGCTATTTAGATCCTTGAAAAACAAACCCGGTGGTCTTTGCTGTAGTCTATTGAGAAACAGGAATAGTACATTATCTTTCCTGTTGTGAATATCTACATACTGCAGTCACTGTCCTACTATCTATTAATTAAGGCAAATAGAGCTGTTTTTGTGTTGGTTATTATATCTGATTACTGTGATGTCAGTGGAATTCACATCAGTATTAAGCAGTCGCGTTAATGAACACAAGACTAGATGTTAGTAAATAGTGAGATAATATTGGAGTCTTTTAAACTGAAATACCAGTCACTCCAACTTGCAGTTAATTGTTGTAGTGATTTAATATTAGTAGAAGGCAAATTTATTTGTGCGTATATTTTTAGATTTTTCAGTTGAGTCAAGGGAAATGAACCCTGATGTCTTGCAGAAAAGAGGACATGTGTATGTCTGTGTGTGTTCCTGACACCTTTTGAATTCATTGGATGACTTCCACCTGATTTGTCAGAAGAGTAAAAGTGTCTAAGATAAGTAAGTTTCTAAAAGCAGATGGCCAGGTGGAAGAAAATTATGTGGGAAGGACCTGACAGTAAGGGAAAGAGCAGAATGAGAATGCACATTATTAGAAATGAGAGAATCCATATGGGGAAAAACTCCTACAGATGTCTTAGTTGCAATAAAATTTTTGATATCAAAGTCACTCATCCATGAGACACGAATCTGAAGAAAACTGATTTCATTGATTCTGGTGCTTTATCTGCATTCAAGTATTTGGGTAAGATTAAGAAAGTATCGTTCTCTGGAAAAAAAACCTGAGCATATGGGTGATTATACATTCTTGGAAAGGGAGCATTGTTTTCTGTGAAAAGAGAATTGAAGCACATTCTGAGTTAGTGGAATTCAGTAATGGTATGTGGGGTTACACTAGGTAAGTATCTTCCATTCTTCCATTCTTGGGATCCATTACCTGTTTTAAAAATGGGATTAGTGAAGCTTAACTTTGGAAAGTGGTTTGACTAATACAAAGAAATAGTCCCTGAGATAGGTGTAATTGAAAGCTATTTGAAGTACTTTAAAATCTAGTTCCTTACTGCTAAATGCATTAGTCTGTAGGATCTTTGGGTCGCACTTTTTTTTTAATGTATGCAAGAGTGGCCACTTTAATTGATGCTAAAACTTGATGAATCAGAAAGAGACTGGACTTCTCTTAATGCTCTCTTTTTGTGCTACTGCATGATCAACAAAATCACGAGGTGCCACACAAGGCATAGGAAACCTTTTGCCTTAGCTCTCAAGCAAGTAAGGTTTGAATATGTTGCTGATGAATGCAATCGTATACCGTGGATGGATGTGGCTGTATTTTCTTATAGAGAGAAGGGGTTTTGAGCTTCTCTGCACTTCTGTTACCTGGATCCATATTGGTACAAGGCATATGAGATATTTCCTTTAGATACTAACATATAATGAGGCTTAGTGTAATAATTCCTTTTTCTTTTGTTTGAATGAAAAATGTGAGGAAAATTCTTTCCAGAGCTAACATTTCTGGAAGCTTTTAAGGAATGCATAAAGCTTTGATGATGTCATTAAAGTCATTAAAGATGAATTCAAATGAGAGTTTCTGGAAAGGTTTAAACCAAATGTGCTCTGATCAGCTGTAGAGAAAGTGTTGCTGTGTGGCTCTGTTGATTCTCCACTTCATTTGAATGTGATAGGTTTATACTATGGCCAGAACCAAAACCTAATTTGCTTTGAGCCCAAAGCTCTGGTGTTAGATGGCAGAGCAAGGTTAGGGCTGTGCATACTCTGAAAGATATTCCGTAACTTTCCCGCAACTCAGGTTAGGAAGCCATGGTAGCTGAATAAAACACAAAACTTCCTGGGTAAGAAGACCTACCTCAATACAGAAAAATCATACAAGCAACATGTTATGTAAACAAACTAATAAAATATTGGCCAGATTTTCCCTGAATTCATATGGTTACATTAGGGTTAGCTGGGGCCAAATTATCTTGCATTAGCCTCCCAGGGTCATCCAATATTGCCAATTTTCATTGCTCCAACAAAATTGGATTTGAATTCTGGTGCAGAGTGAACAGCTGTAATTCCAGGTCTTCAGCTTTGTCTAATTCCGAGGAGCAGTGTGCAAACTAATAATCTGAGATCTCAGTAATGAGCATGGGGAAGTGTGAGTTACGTCCATCAGTAACTTGTGCAAGGGAACTAATTAGGAGCAGATACATAAACTTGCCTAATGTTTATATGAGGAGAAAAAATTGCCCACTGGCAGAAAAAAAATCTGTAAAAATGGCATTCCAGCTTCTTAATTTGAAATGCTTTCATTATATTCCTAATTTGCATGTACAAAATAAACTGCAACTATATATACTCAATCAGCAATGCAGCCTGAGTTATATAAGGTTGAAGGACTGGACCATGTCACCCAGCAGTTACTGTAAGACCATCACATACTCAGCTGAAGATTGGAGGTTCATGAACCACTGTTTACAAAAAAAGAATTTATTTCCTTAAAAAATAACATGCATGGAGGATCTTACAAAATCAATGTGAGTATGAAATGATATTATTCCCTGATACCCCAGGAAAGAAATAAGAATTTGCTGGTAAATAAATACTTCCCTCTCTTTTTTCTGTTCAAGTATACAAGAGAAAATAAATGGGTTCTTAAAACATCGGTGTCATATAAAGGAGTAATGCTCTCGAGATATGAAAACACTTTCCCTCCCCCTTGTAGCATCCATACCCTTCAAAAAATAATGAACACTAAAGTGTTCAGGGATCACTTCGTATAAATCGTTTATGTCCCACACAGTGAAAACCTGTCCATTCCCACAGATGTCAGCCAGGACATGAAAGCTTATTTTGGCTACGCTTGCTGAGTCCTCCTGCCGTGGGCTAGAATGCTTCGCTCCACCACCTGTGTACTGTGCCGATTGATTCAAAACCAGACCATAGACCATAGGCTGGAGAAGCAGTTATTTGTTTCTCGAAGTCAGTCTACTGTAGCTCAAAACTGGCCTTGCAGAAAGCTTGGAAAAGGATTATTATGACAGCATTGGGGTTCTTATTGGGATAGTTATCCCTCTGGGGAAATCTTGACCCCACCTTCTGGGCAACAGCGGGATGCCTGACTGCCCACTTTTGCATTCCAAAGACTAAATAAAACAGTTGTGTTTAGTCCACCGGTATTACTGCAGCACTCTTGAACCTGCAAGGGAATCATCGAGTCTTATTTCTTGTACATCACAGGCCACTTCATTTTGCAAAGTTACTTCCAGACAGAGTTCAGTAATGTGTGTTAGCAAAAAGTATCTCTTTCAAGGTGGACTTCAACTGTGATCCGAGTACTTCAACAGATTGAGACATCTTCCAATTTTTCAGGTCATTTGCTTCGACATCTAATAACAGACATGGATTAAAAAAAAAATATGGTTACATTACTAGCTGGAATTTGTATGGCTTTGGTTTACCAGTTATTGGTTTGTGTTAGAACGTGTTAGTGACTAATATATTCTCCATGTGACAATATTTAGACACCAAAATCAAATCACCATTAATTCTTGTTTTTTGACAAGCTGAGTAGAGTTCTTTAGATGCTCTGCTATATGAGAATACTTGCTGATGAAATGTCAAGGGCTGAAGCCTGTGGACTTCCCTTTCTGGTGACATCTCTCAAGACCTGCTCTGCACAATGTTTTCTCTAGCCCTTAAGTAATTTCAATGATTTCTTTCTGCTTTCTTCTTAAACATCCAGGATCATTTTCTGAAAAACATCCAAAGACAGAGTGGTGATCATATAACTATTACAGATATGGGGAAAAATCATCTCTCTTCTTCTTCATGTCTCCTCTGGTTGTACCTTGAGCTATGGCATTTGCTAATTTAGCCAGAGAAGCACACAAGGGTTTGGAAAACTCTTGCCTACATCTCCCAGAGATCAAGACATTGGTTTCCTGGGCAGACTCTGCTGTCTATAACATTGAGAAGACAGCTACTGCTATTTGTCTGATCTTTGACTACAGCTGTCAAAGAGTAAGCTGTTTCACAGGGCAGTCTGCACTACTTGGAGCATCCCCAAACAGCACTAGAAATGTTGCCAGCCTTGAGCACGGATCACAGTGGTCTGGGAGGCTGCAGAGCTCAAGCCTGGTTAGGAGCACTGAGGTGAGCCCAGGGTATGCCTGTGAGCACCCATGAGGAGAGCAGCTGCCAGTACTCAAGTGGAAAGCTCCTCTCCTGTGTCTCATGGTGTTTTTGGGGCTGGTTTCCCTGTGGAAACAATGCCTTTCCATCAGTGCTGACTGAGGAATACCTTAATACATGCCATCTGTGCATTTAACTAGTATCTTTAGTTAACCTTTGGAATATTATTTTATTCTTCATTTTCAAAGCTAATGTTGAATTCCAAGGCATGTGTTGCCACTGGGCTTCCAGAGGTGTAGGTTAGGCCCTTAATTACTTCTTTCATTCTCCACTCTTCTACAGATTTTGAAAATGCTGAAGTGAAGGTTTTCAAAGCCTCTGAAGAGAACTGCTAGCTCTTTTCTCAACTAATTCTTTCTTAGGCAGTTTTGACATTTCAGCCTGCAACAGCATTTATTTATTTTTTTTTCTCACGAGCAAAGAAAGGAAGCAGATGCCTAGAAGAAGTGGCAGAGTTCTATTGAGTTTCAATCAGAGGTTACCCTAGGTTTGAATCTAAACCAGTTTTTCTAGCTACAGGAGGGATTTCACAGAAATCAATGGAATTACACAGGGATATTCAGAAACACAAAGATTTTTAACGGGGAGGATTGTCAGATTGTAGAAAAGATTGCTAGGCAAAGTAGTAACTTTTGAGCTCTGTCCTTCGGAGTGTTTGAATCAAAACTAGATACGTTGCATTAAATGTACCTTTCATCAACCACATGTTGGTGGGTCTAATGAGGAAATCACTGTGGAAAATCCCATGGCCAGCTTTGAGCAATTGGAAATAGGCTTTTATAAAATCCCATGCCTTAAAATCTTCGGATAACTGTCACTAGCATGAATGGAACTAATCACAAGCAGAATTTTGCTAGAAGACAGGTAGGACAGGACATGCAACTTTTCCACTGTATTAACAGAAACTTTTAGAAGAGAGGTGCTAGTTCCTTTACCAGC
The DNA here is from genome assembly GCF_032191515.1 of Phaenicophaeus curvirostris. Classification (NCBI taxonomy): domain Eukaryota; kingdom Metazoa; phylum Chordata; class Aves; order Cuculiformes; family Cuculidae; genus Phaenicophaeus; species Phaenicophaeus curvirostris. The sequence continues at coordinate 17,057,222 of NC_091400.1, read as the reverse complement.
ACCTCTAAATAGGTTCCAGTGTTATCTAAAGCCATGTCCTAGCCAACTTGGGTAGGCTGTCCAGTTTGCAGGCATTCAACTGGGTTCTTTCAGATGTCTGGCCTCTTTTTTTTTTTTTTCCTCATTTCAAGACAATGTGGTTCAGTTTTGTCATATGTTCCTGTTATTGTTTTAGGCAAAGGAAAGGGTCGGCTGTCTAAGGGTTTTCTGACCTCTGTAAATATAGACATGGCTGAAGAGTGCTAGCTGCTGAAAAGTCCAAGGGGATGAAGACAAGTCAGGGTTAAGTTCATAAACTAGTTGAGTTTAAAGATCCCATATGTGGGGTTTATAGAACCATGGTTTTCAGTTTTAAATGATTTTTATTAAGTTTTCACAAAATACAAAATAAAAGTGATAAACAAACCCAGGTTCCTGCTTAGAGTTACCCTGAAATAAATTTGGAGTAACTGCCTTGGAGTCAGGCAGTGACTCCAACTTTATATTGTTGGGGCTAAAAGGAGAGTCTGACCCCATGAGTATTTTCAAACGTGCAATTATAAGGAATGCAATGTTCTCTTAATAATTTAGGCTAAGAAATTTACAGGCTGCTGTTCACTAAGGACTGAGTTTAACCAGTGATGTTTTGATTTAAATGGTTTTTTGGATTGAAGCGTCATAAGAATGGAATGTGTCCAGTGACCCACACAGACTTTCCTGTGCCTATTATCAGCTTCATAGCTAGTGGTCCCAAGGCACCAGGAATTTTTCCTCATGACACCTTTGTCAAACAGGAAAGCATTACATTCTCTGGAGAAACTGAAGTACACAGCAATAAGAGACTTCCTTGGGGGTCACGAGGAGAAGGCTGTTGTAGGTCAGGGAACCTCTTATTGGTTTCATCATACCAGGATTTTCCTTGGACTTCCCCAAGGCCCATAGGGAAGTGTTGGACTGGAGGAGTCATCAGGGCAGCTGTTGTCAAGATGTCAGGTCAGGATGTTTCAGCTGGTGAAATCAAAGGAAGACTGAAAAACTTGTGTCCTTTCTGCTTTTCCATTTGTGCTCCTGTGTCTGTTTTGTTTTAGGAAGAGGATCTCATCAGCCATGGCATGACTGCTTTGGCTGTAAACATCTCCACTGCTTTTACAGACCACCAGATCCTGGGACTGACCCACCAGATCCTGGGACTGACCTTTTTTTTTTTGTCCTCACTGATCTGTATTTGGTTAGTGTTATAAGGGTCTGTTTCCCTTATCTCAAAATTGTATAAAGACTACCCTCTCTTGAATCTTTGCAGTCTTTTCCTTGTCACTAGGGGGGAGCTACAGTATATTGCAGAGGGTGAGTCTCCCCACAGAGTTAAATTACACTTAGGAACTGAACTCCTGGCCCTGCTGCAATGAAGGAAAGACTTGGCAGCCAAGTAGGGATTTCACCCAGACACCAGCCCTTTCTTCTGAGCACTCTGCTCTGCAGGATGTGCTCTTTCCATTAGAGTCTCACTCTAGGACTCCACCAGGGCACTGTGAGAAAAACCACTGTTGTCTCTATATCAAATTTAGGGTCTGCAGTGCTCAAGCCATGAAAGCTCCACAGAGGCTGGGCAGTCAAATCCACAGAAATCAAATGAGAATTTGAGTAAAGCCCCTGGTTAATAAGTCATTCCCAAGTCCAATAAACATAACTGGAAATAAATTGCATACATACATTTCACAGTTTGATTTACATTAAAATGAAAACACAAGAAAGGTCTGACATTGACAAGTTTAAACAATGCAAAATTTTGCACAGTTTGTGTTTATTCAACCTGAATTTATAGCTCAAATATTCCATTGAGATATAAGTAAATCAATAGTAGTACACTACTTGTTATTTATCTTGGAGCCATTTAAAAAAGCCTGATGATTGTTTTCCTATGCTGTTAGTGTGGACCTATCATAAAACCCATCACAAATGCAACATTTTACTCTTTAAGGCCCAATCAAAATGCCTTCTGACAAATGGCCTCTTCAACGTTCAGACAGTTTTGCTTCTGTTCAAGCCTCAGCCTAGCCAAGTTTCTCATGTGCTTGGTACCCGAAATTAAACTGTCACTCTGCTCTAGATTTAATCTCTGGACGGATATTTGGCAAATGAGGTTCAGTTATTGAGCCCTGTAGTACAAGCATCATGCCAAGGAAGTTGGTTTGGAAGTGGTGGAGAAGCACGTTCATGCACCATCTGACCACAGACAGGAGCAGTGATTCAGAGCTGGTAGCATTGTTATTCAATAAATATTATTGGACACAGAAGAGAAAGGAATTCTTCCCCAGTCCCCATGGCTCCAGTGGCTCTTGGCAGTGTTTCTGAGGTGAGTGAGTCATTAGCAGCTGCCTGGGAAGGGAGGGAAGGCTGAGCAGCAGCAAGCCACAGCTTCTAGCTAGACTCCTCCACCCTTCCAGGAGTTCAGGCCTTTTTTTTCCCAAGTACCTGAGGTTAGAGAAGAAACTTCAGTGCTCCAACTTGTGCAAAAGCTTTGAGCCTGGCTTACATAAGAAGACTCATTTTATGCTTACCAGAAAGAGGATTATTAGCTTCATAGAATAATTTGGTCTGGAAGGGATCTCTGGAGATCATCTAGTCCAACCTCCTGCTGAAGCAGGTGAGTCCTGAAGATCTTCAGGGATGGAGATTTCAGGATGTCTCTGGGCTCTCCTCCAAGACTTATCCCCTGGGTCGTTCCTACAGCAGGGACCAAAAAGAGATGGATTTACACACCTACCTTGATCAGAAAAGCTCCTACAGAGGCAAAAATAGAATGAGAGACAAGTCTGTTCACCCTACTGTGGCAGACTCTGCCCTTCCAGGAGGGGTATACCTTCTCCTGCCCCTCAGCCTGGTGTAGATACTGTCGCATTTTGAGGGGGAAGGCAAAAAATCACTGGAAAATAACTTAAGGTCCACTGTCAGCAGCAATAGCCAGCTTTACAAGGTCTAGACTGACCTGGAGCCCAGAATTCCCTTAGGCCTTCATTCCAGCTAAGGCTCAGTCTTTGTGACACTTGTTTGCCACGAGGCTCAAGATATGGGCCTTGATGCCTCTGCTTGGTTTCCCATATCTCTGGCTCTCAGTCCCCAGAACACAGTGACAGCAGGTCCCCGTGCTACCAATGGTGCTGTGGCCACTCCATTTTATGCATCAGAATACTGCCTGCTCTTTTGTTAGCGCCTTTCAAAAAAACACTGCATATCTGCTGATCTTCCTCTCCTCCAGGGCCTCCATCTCTTTGGTTTCTGCATGGCTTCCAACAGCTGGGCAGCCTTTTCCGGAATGGTCCTTAGTATGTGGCCACGGTTCTCCTCTGTATTGTGGCCACGGTTCTCCTCTGTATTGTGGCCACTGCCCCCCTCAACCTCTCTTGCCCTGAGGGTCTGGCAGCATAGGAACTGGGCAGGATTTCCTGCTGCCTTTCAACCCATTCAGATCTCTGAGGGTGTGAGGGAGCCCTGTGTGCTTGTCTCCGTGCCAGTCAAAGCCCTGGGGACAAGGCTGGCTCTCAGCTTGCGGCTGGCGTTCACACCTCTGTGTTGGGTCTGCACACACCCACAGCTGCTGCACGCACCACCGGTATTGAATTTTGCTTTGCAGGAGGATTGTGCAAGAAAACAAGATGATCCCCTGTCCTAGACATATGATTTACCCTCTGAAAAAGGCACTGCTTAAACACAGAGAATTTGTTTGCTGCCTTTCGTCTCTTCCTTAGGTTTAATGTCACTAGAGCTTGTACCTGGATATTTGTATGATAAACTTATCTAGTGCACTCAGAAATGCATTGCTCCACCTCTGTCTCACACTCAGGGTGGGCACTTAGCTTTTTATTTGAGTTTGCCACCAAAGAGGACAAAAGTACAAGTCTGCTAAAAACTTCTCTCCAGCCTTAGCAGGTCAGGCTTGTGTTTCAGAGCTGGGCTGGGCTTTTTCTGCTTCACACGCTGCCATCAGCAACAGCATTTTTCAGGGGGAATTCTGGAGATGGCACATGAATCCAGATGAAATATCCCTCACCTGTCATTACTATGTCCTGCTTCTGCGAGGCAGTTTGTCTAGATTTACAGCTACCCTATTAAAAGTTGCAACTTTCTCCCAGGTAATTTATCAACAGGCAAAGCTAAATTTGTCCACAATGGTGTTCCCTGTGACTTAGCAGTGTTTTACAAGTACTTCCTTTTTGATACCACAATATTGACCCTAAGCTAAAGTTTGCTTTGGATTTGGGCAGCCACTGGATTTTGTTGAAATCATTCTTGAGTATCCTTCAGTAAAGAGAAGAGCTGAAAGGGGATGGAGCAAGCCTAGGCTCAGCAATGTACTGACCACATCAGCAGTCCTCTGTTCTTTCTGCCCTTTTCCCACAAGCAGCCCCTCCAGATCACCAGTTGTTCTAATTTCTTTTCCCCTGATTCCTTGGATATTGTTGACATATTTCAGATTCCCCTTCAGTGTGGGAAAAAGGAACTTGGGCCCTTGCTGAAGTCAGTTTAATCCAGGCCCTGCAGCAAAGAAGGTGCCTTCAGCTGAGGTCACTGAGTGAGATTGGTTAGCCCAAACTTTCTTTTCTCTCCCTAACCCACACCATCACATAATTACCTACACTGTAGTGTCATTATGGGAATTTTAATCAACCAGTACTTTGTAAAGGTCTTTGAAAGTTCATTAGTAAACTATAAACATTGGCTCTGTTCATCAAAACTTGCTGCGACATTGAATACCGCGTTTTTGCTTCAGCTCGGTTTATTTGCCTATTAACAGATTCATGACAAACAGAAAGAGTTTGCCATTGGCAAAGCATTGTGCCTTTGTCTCAGCAGATAAATTAATTAGGTACCTACATTTAAGTGTAAGCTCCGTCCTATTTATGTTAGTGGGAATTAAAAGTGCATGCTCTGTACTCAGGCAAATCCACACATTCCTTGCCAAACTGAAATCCAGAAACAATCTTATCAAGTGGATAAATCATTCATTTAGCAGATTGTATTTGTCTCTTGTTTCTATGTCTTTGTTTCCTTCAAAGAACTCATATTCTGTATTTTCTTTTGCTCTTCTTGCTGTGCAGCATCCATTCACTTCCAGTGCCACTTCACTGCATGGTCCTTATCCCTTTCCTCCCCAATTCAACTCTCTTCCACATCCAACTCTTTGCAGTTGCAGTGTTGCTCCCTGTAGTACATCTACATTTTGTGCTATTAAGTATGGTCAACTCAGACTTGCTTGGAAGCTGGAAATGTTGATGAAATACTGTTGTTGGAACAAAATGTTTATGATACTTTTCTGGAGTTCCCCTTTATCTAGAGCCTGTCCAACTGTTTAGTATCATCTATGGCTAAATATTTAATGACACAATTAACTCTGACTATTGCAGATAATTTCTTCTCTGTGACATTTCTTCTCATTACCCTATAGAGTTTTACCTGCATAAGCTTCGCAGCAGTGCTCAGATGTGATGAGTGAAAGGTTATTTGCTGAGGTGCAGGAATGCAGCCACTTTTGGTGAGGAGCACAGCAGCTGCATAAATCTATTTGGCACGCAGTCACTGGAAATACAGGATACGAATCTAACCAAACTATAACAGAGAGTTTCAGGAGGCGAAGTACAAACATTTAACATCTTGAGTTACAATTTGGGTAGAATCTCATGTTCCTGCAGCATTCTTAAGATAATACCATGGGATTCTCAGTGCAAATAAGACATCTGCTTTATACCTCTGTCAGACAGGTGACTCTTCTGTAATATAACACCCTTGTGAAATATAGTGGAGTTTATGATAAGTGCTAAAGAAAAAAAGCTCTTGTTTTGTAGCTACATTTATGTTAGCTGTCCACTAAAAATGCAGATCCAGTTCTGTTAATGGCAGCTGACTTGATCACAGCCAAAAGTAATATGCCTGCAGGCAGTCTAAAAAAATAGTTATAGTCCATCATTAAGACAATTTGTGAAATTGATGTGTGTTCTATGTATACATATTTTACTTAATTTTTCTCCACAACAGCTGCTTATCATGGAGTTTTCTATATGTCTGTTGCAATGAAAAAAAAGACAAAGAAAAAATCCCAAACTAACATTATTTATTATATTGTCATTGAAAAAAGATCATGAAAGTTAAGTTGTTAAAGCTATTGGGCAACATTAAACTTCTGCTGCTGAGTTCACAGGCTATCTCAGGGGACTTTGTGAACTCCTGTGTGCTCTGAGAGCTGGAATGTCTCTGCAGAGTTCTTGGGTACAGTCTTTGTTTTTGCAGTTTACAAATTAGTAGGCTTGAGGGTAAGATAAATTATGAACAGTGGGAGATTTCAGAGTAGTAAAGACTGTGGGTCTTTGTTGTGAACTTCAGGATCATTGTTTCTTCTGTCGTGGCTAAGATCTTTTGAATAACAGAAGCCTGAGATGGGGAGCTGGGGGTAAAATTGCCACGAGAATGGATGAGTAAATAAAGCCATGTGAACCTCTCAGACAGTTGTTTTTTTTTTCACTGGCAGCTGTAGGCTTGGAGTGACTGAAACACATAAATTGGTGTCAGATTTACAGAATTATTTCACCCAAGTACCTCCTTTCATGAAAAAATGAAAACATCTCCTTTTGGAATTTTCTGAGCAAAGTATTTTGGTTACTTAATTATAAATGTTTTATATCAATGTTTATATTAGTTTGCTTATAAATAAATACTTAAAAAATCAGGAATGAAACAAAAGGTGGTTTGGGGTCAATCCCAGCATTTTTTCTTTATTTTTGATATTTGTCTCATAAAACGAAAATTAAAATGAAAATATTTTTTCACAGGTGGATCCACATCATGTTAAAAATATGTACTTAATTATTTACTGGAACAACAAATGAACCAGAAGTCTTTATTCAATGACTTTGTGTGCAAACAGGTCTCAGAATAAGTTCAAATGTCACAGCAAAGAGGTACAAGTCTAATTGTACATTTTGTCTTTCTTATTTTACTGAATAGAACAACTCTGCCTTCAAGGCAAGAAGCAGAGGGGAATTTGGGGACAGTTTTCAAAGCATTTATCATTGATGGTTACACTGGGACAGCTAAGTGGGAGCTGAAAATCAGGCCAAGACAAAATGGGAAAGAAGTTTATTGTGTTAACAAAGGTATAAATCAGAGTGAGCAAAAGTGTGTGAAATCACCGAATTCTCATGGGGTTAAAGCTTCTAATTTTGTTTCAAGTAATGCCACAGAAGTAAGAAGACAATTCTTCTGAGGTTGCAACCTCCAGTGTTGCTAGAAATTACACAGGAGAAACAGTCCCATGCAATATCCCAAGGCTGTGAAGTTGCACTGACAGAAAGCTCACTTAATCTTGCTTTTTAAAATTCTGCACAAAGAAATTTGCATTTGGGTGCAATGGAGGAAGCCAAGCAGCATATGGAAGCACTCTGAGGAGGTATGCTGTCACCAGAAATAATCTGTTGTGGAATAAAAAACTTCCTTGTCAAATCCAACGAGATCCCACCAGGGACCATTGGTTTGTGCTGGTGGGGTACACAGTCAGTGTGATATTGTACTTACTCTTCGACTGGATGCTCTATAGAACTAGTTAGGTTTCTATAAATAGCTGCGTTTTTTTATCACACACGTTCTGTCAGGAATAACATAAATAGCCCATGATTTACAGACACTGCCTGTGACCCACACTGTAAGTAGAGCAAAGACCATTTTGTTATTGCTAGGTACTGTCTGTAACATGATTTTCAAGGAGATCTTGGCTGGGGCTCCACACAGAGAGAGTTTTACTTTGCAATGGTGATTTAAGCCTCCTAGATAAATACAAGAAATACAGCACATCCTCTGTATTTGCTGTGCATTGTTCTTACAGGCAAAGGATGTTCTTTCTACTAAGTTACAAGTAAATCTAATGAATAGTTTATAAGATGAACCTAATTAAAATCTGTCCATTAAGTGTATAGTACCTACAAATTTTGTTTGTCCCAGATGTTCCAAATAATGGAAAGATACACAATTCTCAGAACTTCAGATTCATGGAAACTTGTTCACAAGCCATGTTTGGAAACATCCAATTGTCCTTAGACTCAACAGCAACTGTACCTATTTGCTGTGAATGAATGAGCTATGGGAATGGTAATGTCAGTAGCTCGTGTGAGTGTAGTCATTGTGCCTCCAGGAAGATATTCAGAGCTCAGCAGTATATGGTCCAGGCTGCTTTGCTTACAGTGAGGCCACCAGCTGCAATGCCTCCCTGCCAGCAGTTGCTAGTGCCAGCTGTTGTTACTATCTGGTAAAAGTTCTGAGAAACTGAGGCAGCTAAAGCCTTTCAAGCACAATATTTTATGGTGCAGTGGGTTTGGCTGGTGCATTTCCCAGCAGAAAGTGTGATCTTTCTAGGCCTTCATAAAGGCTGCATGTTTTAATCAGTTGGCAATCAGTTCCTGTTTTAATCAGTATGGCAATCAGTTCCTGGATATTATCAGGAACCTAGAAGTACCAAAAAGATTTCCAAGGGCAGTGTGATGCTGTAAATGATACTTCTTGAACCATCACTGCAGCTGGGACCATGACCTACAGTACTGAAAGCATGAGTCTGCCTTGTTTGAGAGGAGAGATGAAGGTTAATCCTTAGAAACTTTTTCAGCTTCTTCTGGATTTAACCACTAGAGGGAATGATAGCAAAGTTTTATGGGTTTTACTTAAAGTCACACTATCTCTTTTGCGTATCAGGCATGACTCCACCAGTCCTCCATTGCCATGAGGTGCCCTATCCATGGGAGCAGTAATCATCACCCATATAGAGCTGCTGAAGTGCTTAGTCCTCCCCTTGCACTCACAGTGTTGCGTTTCCTTTGCATGTGAGAAGAAGCTAGCAAATAAAAGTGTATCCATAGTGCTGGAGTATTTTCGTTAATGAAGACCAGGGGTCTTCTACAAAGGTTTTCTGTCCTTGCTGTCTCTGTATTGCTGGATTTATCTCACTGTTTTAGGAAGGTCTCAGCCATCCAGTCAGAGCAGTGAAACACTACCACGGTGCAGAACACAGGATGGAGGAGAGATGTGAAGCAGAGAGGTGATGGGAGATGGTGGGGGAACCAGCTGTGTGGAAGCACATCTGTTTCACCAGTAACAAGCCCTGATTGCACTTGTCCTGCACTTGTGAATGTGCATCTACAATGACACAAAGCAACCCTAAATGTCATAAACATATGAATAACCAGGCCTCAACACCAAGTGCATATCTAGATCCATACTAGTGGAATAATGAAAGCCAGCTTTTTACTGTATGCTTTCTATACATGATAAAGCAATCCATATGTTTTTGTGTCCCATAATTCCTTCCAAAGCAAATATTTTATACACTGCAATATAGGTGCTATTTGAAACTCAAACTGGCCTACTAAGACAATTACAAGAATGAATAAGCCATATGCTAGGAAATAATGATATTGTAGCAACATAAAACATGAACAAGTATATAATTACTTATGTTACTCAAACTTGCTGCCACAAATGGCTTTTCAATTTATTGGATCACAAAAGAAATATTTTCTTCATAGCATTGTGACCAAAGATATTGATAAACACAATAAAAATTAATTGCTCACCCCTCTCCCAACCTAAATCACTACCCAAAATTATATTATAATTTTCTGCCTATTTCCATTGACTGATTAAGCCACAGAACTCCTGGAAAACACTCAAAAAATAGTTGTCTGTCTGGCAAAATTGTAACATAATAATTTTCTACATTTTAAAATGTAATGTTTCACTGGTGCTTTTGTTTTCTAGCAGGTAATGTCTCTGTAATGACATCTGCAGTGAAGGAAAAGCTTTTAAGCTTTGTTAGGCATTTGCAATGTCAGCCCATATGTACAAATCTTTGGGGCTTTTCATTGTTCCAGCTCTTCTTGAGGAATGGGCTTGAAAGGAAATGTGGTTGCTGCTTGCTAATGAAAATTACCCTCAAATTGCAGGGCTCCTCCTAATTGCCTGTAGAGCCTGGCTGGATTTCTTGCTCTCCTTATTCTCCTGTGTCCACACTTGTTCAGCAAGAAGGAATCACGGCCAGCGTGATGCAAGGGTGATGGGACAGTCTGCCATCAGGTGAACCACTGGTGTGAAGGAATTGTGCTAAGGACCAGGCTGGTATGTGTAGCCTTCACTTCTTCCTTGATCCTACTGCTGAATAACTCACATTATTCAGTTTCATTGTGGAGCCTCAATGCTAGGAACAACTGCAGCCCATCTATTCCTCTTCCCCAGCCTAGGAGTACCGGGCTATGTTTTGCAGGGACTGGGGGGAACCTCCACCCCAAGAGCCTACCCCTTGCTTTACTGCTAGACTTCTTCTTCACTTGTGGGTAATTCTGAAGTGAAGGTTTACTTTATTTCAGTGCAAGAGGAAATTATTACAGAAACACATGAGCTCTCTAGTCTTGTAATAAAAATAAACTAATAAAACTCCCTCTCCTAAGTTGGCTATTCCACACAGTCATGACCAAGCAGTGCCTTGTGCAGGAAGTTGAGCAGCACATAGTCTCCAGAAGTGTTTCCATGAAGATTTTAATCTGTGTAATCTAAGGAGCTTTCTTTCAATAAACCATTGAAATCAGCTCATCTGGTCCCATTCTTGTGTTCGGAGTGATTCTTCCTTCACATGTGCCTAGGGTGTTATGCTGGTCTCACCAGACACCCTGTTTGTTGTTTTGTGTCACAAGTTCCTCCTCAGTACAACCGATGCTCCCGAGCCTTTCTGCCTGGTGCATCCATCTGCTCCAGTGAACATTCATGTTTTTCCACACTGCTGAGATACATCTTTCAACTAAAATCTAACCTGGCCAGCTGGGATTCCTGGTTGAACTGGAGGTCTGACAGACATACCCTGCTTGCCCTGTTCCAGTGGGATTTCACTTGCCCCGAGCTCAGACACAGTTTAAGATATTTGGCTGTTTGCACTTTGCCCCTCCAACACAGATCTGGGGCTACTGCTCTTGCTGGAGACAGAAAGGCTGTGGAAAAAGACAAAATATGCAAGATATTAGTGAAATCCAGCATGTATCCTGGCATGGTCTGATGGGCAGGATGCTCAGGAATCCCTTCTCTGGCTTAATCTCCAGAGGCTGACTTCTGGTCTGGATCAGATAAATGAACTTCTGGCCTGGGTATTTCAGAGTACAGTGGAGTTAGGTAAGACCCTGTGTCTTTTATGTAGAGACTTAAATTGCCATGTCCCCCGCTCAGCAGTTGGCAGAGGAATGCACAGAGAGAAGGATAGGGTTGGCAGAGAAAAGCTAGAGACCCACCTCACCTGGTATCCTGCCCTTTGGCAGCATAGCGAAGCAGGCAGTGGGCTTAGCTGTGATTTAGCACCAGGATACATGCCTCCAGAGACACGGGTAATTCTGCAGTTCCCCCTCTACAGCTCCAAGCATATGTCATCACTTCCAAGATCGCAAGTCAGAAAGTAAACCAAGAAAGACTAAAGTTTTGAATGAAATAAAGATTTCCATTCAGTTTCAGTCAATTATGAAAGACTTTAGAAAAAAAAAGGAGTGAAGAACATTTCGTAACAGTCACTTCTCATTCAAAAATCAGTGTTTGACTTTTGCAAGAACAGAATTAATTTCCCCTGACAGCAGCAGTTTGCCAGCTTGGAGACAAGCTTGTGAAACATACTGGTGTTGTTGACTCTTCTTTATTTTTTTTTTGCTTTAAAAGGCAACATTTTAAACTTCTAAGTATTTTAAAGTTAAAAAAGTAAAAAACTGGGTGAAAAAGTCCTCCTCTTTTCTTTTTATGTCAAACAAACAGACTGTGTTTGTAGACTGCATGCCAGATCAGAGTCTTGACAATATACCAGCCACTTCAGTCAAGTGTGAAGCTCTAACTGTGAGAGCAATAAATTCACAAATCAAAACTATCCTTCCTGAGACTGAAAGAACTTTATTGCTGGAAAACAAAATCACACACTGGTTTTCTTTCATACCATAGTGATAAAATCCTTGAGACAATGAGGTACTTATTCAAGGTTTCCTTGGTTAAAGAAAAGTTTCAATGCACAGGCCTTGTATAGACTGAAGCACTGTTTATATTAGGCAGAGGCAATAATGGACTCAGATAAGGTATGCTACTTAAATAGGAATGATCAGTAGCACTCAGAGACCCTGAGGTGGCACAGGGCTGGAATCACTGAATCCTACTATTGGAAACAATAACCTGGCTGTGGAAATATCAGGCCAATTACCAAGTGGTGTATTGCAGGCTCGAGGTATTGCTCCGTGTCCCCATTGTCCTGGCATGCTGGTGCTGCACCTCACTGGCTCAGAGCTTTTGTTTTGCACAGGAAGATGACTGCATGGCTGTCCTTGCTCTGTGGCTCCTGGTGTTTAAAAAAAGCCTTCCCTTCGTGAATCACAATATGCACTCACCGGCCAATTATATTTGGCTTCCAAACTGTTTACTCCGTAGCTGATATATTCTCCTCCCTGGCTCTACCTCCACCCTTCTTTTAATTCTTTTTAAGGAATAGCCATGGAATATCAGGACAGTGATCCCCAAAATTTACTTTATAAAATAAACAGATTATTTTTCTGTCAGGCCCTGTTTCTTGCTGGACTGCCTGTTAGCACCAAACTCCACTGCTGCTCAGGTTTGGCTAACATGGTGCTAAGGGCAATGAGATCTTGCTCTCAGGGAAAATCTCTGGGTGCAATTGTAACAGTGCTGTTAGCATTTTAAGAGGAATGCAGTGCAAATGAGAACACAGTGAATTTTGTCAGTTAAAACAAGAAGCTTGTGTTTGGAGCATCACAGATTGATGTCTCAAAGAGTCATAAAAATAGAGAAGTATAAGACAAAGTACTGGAGGGTAAAATAGCGTGCTTCTGCAGTGACTTGGTGCAATACATCACACTTTTTCAGTTATAAGAATATGGTGGCATGAAATTCCTAAGGGCATTTAAAAAATGGAAATCCATTTTGAACCATAATTCCCAAATGGTGTGTTTAGAGACAAATTAATTTCTTGGATTTTTTTTTTTTCTGAATGTCTTTTGCAGTATTTTTTCCTATGTGACCATGGCAACAGAATTAACATGAGTCTGCAAAGCAGTTTGTGGACTCCAAGCCTAAAAAAAGGATTAAATCTATTCTATGGAATTCTGCATATTAGCTCTGCCTCTCACGAAGTAGTCAAGATTTCAGCACAGCCTACTCTTGAAGTGCTTCCAGACTGACAGTCTTGCTCAGCCAGTTCAAGACATTTAATGTTTGCCCTTGCTTTGCAAAATGCTGTTGCTGTCTCTTCGAAGCAGTAAGAGATCTCACTTTGTCTTAGGAAGGAGCCTGTTGGTCCTCTATGACTCTGTCACCATCCACTGACCCTGCCTGCTTCATGGCTGAGCATGTTGACTCAGTATGTAGAGAAATCTCCAGATTTTGACTTCATCAGGTCAAGTTCACAACTTTGGTGGTTTATCAGTACTGGGACTTACCTAGGAAGCACCACTCTGACGTTGCAAAGGGCGTACTTGGAGCTGTTTCCTGCACAACCAAGCTAGCTGAAGGATGCTGGAAAAAGTGAAGGATACTTCAAATCCACCAGCAACTGAGGGCTGTGGAATTCAGCCTGCATAGCCCTGCAGCAACAATATCTGGTCCTGAGCCATCCTGAAGAGACCAAAGGATCACTCCTCTGCGTGGCACCCAGTCTGCAGGAGCAGCACCTCAGCTAATGTGTTTGGTGTGTGGCTTTCCTGTGGGAAACATTTCAAAAAATAGGAATGAGTGATCAAAAAAAAAGAGAAACAAAAAGCAAGGAGGGAAGGAGAGGGAGAAGGGCAGATTGGAATTCAGAGAGGGTCTCTTTCCCAGTTTAAGGAGAACATGTTTTCAAATGGGAAGTATTCCCTCTGCGCTGGGCCAGATTTCTCCCTCAGAGATCAATGCAGAAGCACCTCCCTTTCCCAAAGGGTCTTCTTCTTCGTGGCAGGTTTGCCTGAAGAGAGGTGGGCAGCAGGTCTGAGCTGGCCACTGTGGAACCTGTGGGTACATCTTGGGTGCTCGGGCATCGCTAACAGGGCTTCAAGGTACCTGGGGGATTATCCTTACAGCCTTTCTGCCCAGCCTTCTGCTGTAAGACGTGGGATGTTTGCAGGGCCCGAAGCTCTCACATGTGGAAGCTGTAGATTAGATTTTACAGCTGTTTCCTCCATAGGGTCCTGGAAGATATCACTTAGTAAATAGTAATAAGGAGATTGATCATTTACAGCCCTGGATGAGAGTTAGGGTTAGGCTGGCTTTTGCCTGTGACTCTGCAAATACTGTGGAGGCTGCGCTCATTCTGACCTGAGTGCTAACACTGCTGAAATCAGGGCAACATCTCCTCTTGTCTTTTAATGGAGTCCAGATCTTACTTTCCTGTGGTGTTTGGGGCACGTCTGCTTCCAGGTTGGCTTGTTCTTTTCTTTTTCTTGGTAAACTAGGATATAAATTGATCACTAATTAAATGTGTCTGGAGGGATAGAAGTGTTGGAACACTGAGTTTCTGGCCCTCCAGGTCCTCAGGTGAACAGTCTGGACAAAGCAGGGAAAGGAGATAGTATTTTGCTTGCTATAACTATTTTCCAGTGACAGAGATTTTTAGTCTTCCCTTAAGAAAATGAGAGGAGAGTTTGGCTCATTATTTTTCATAGATAGTTTGGCCATTTACCCCCCTTTTCAAGAGATAATTATGAACTCTTCCAAAACACTATCAGTCTGCATTCCAGTTGGTTCCTTTTTCTTATGTTCAAAGTCATTCTGGTGCCCTAAAGACCTTTCTGTTGGCCTTCTTCTCTGTGACCTCCCACCAGTTCATTAAAAGATGTTCAGGTTCGTCAGCCAGGAGGCACTGGAGCACCAGACCACATGCAAATGATATTTCCCCCTGGAAAAGAAGAAAAACACAAAGAAGCAAAATTTTTCCATTCCATTTTGGTAATTTATTTGCTTTTGACAGAAAGACAAACTTTTCCAAAGACTCTCTCAGCCTCCCAGTAATCTTTAAATTAACTGCTGATAAATGGTGGTCTTAGTCCTGGGTGGGAGAACAGGGGCTGTAATCCTACTGCTATGTGGTGCAGCCCTTGGGGGCTGCACAGCTGTACAGCTGCTCTGGCACCACATGTGCTGGACTCGTCTGGCCATGGGTGCTTGTCTTTACAGGGAGCAGGAAGGACACAGCTTTACAGTAAATCCAACCCTTAGTGCTCTAAAAGCTACCTGGTTTTAGGAGTGAGTGTACAGATGAGGCACATATTTGCCCAATTCAAGGCAAGTCTATTTTTTCCTGGTGACAAGCAGCTAAATCTGGGACATGCCAGACGTCCTAATGCTGGCGTCGCCAGTTCCTGAAGCTTGGTTCCACCTGGCCACCCAAAGCCTGAGCTTGGGATCTCCCTCTACAAATATGGACAATATGCAGCCTTGATGGCCGGAGTCGCGCCAGACCTGGAGCCTCTGCTTACTTCCCGCTGGGAGCTCTCCCAGTAAAACCCTTAGTCACCGGGGAGTTTAAAACTGCTTGTCGAATTACCTTTGTCTGCAGCTGAAACCAGTGTTCCTGCGTTTGTGCTGACCTTGTTCCTGTCTCCCGCCTGTCCCTTAGCTGCCTGTCTCTGCTGGTTTCCTCCTCTTCCGGAGGGCCAGGCACAACAAACATGCACGTTGTGGCTGCCTTGTCCCCTTGTGCCCTCCCAGGCTGGAGATGAGCCGAGGCGCTGCTCCGTACCACCACCCTGCATAGGTCCTGCCAGGCTTGGGGTGGCAGCATCCCCCGGGATGCCTGCTGGTTTGTACATAGAAAATAGAAAAGTAGATGGTGCAAGCCCAGCTAAACAATAGGTTTTGTCTCATGCCTGCTCTTCTGCCAGAGCTGCTCTCTCAATGAAGCAAGTCTAGTTGTGTCCAACTTCATCTAGGAGATGCCAGGCTTGAGTCCTCTCCAGGTACAGAACAACACACCTGTTGCCCATTTTCCTTTCTTGATGGGGTTTTGAGGGATGGTGCCTGATGGTACTCCCTCCTGTCACTGACAGCATCATCCTCACAGACCAGGATGAAGCTGCTGTGGCTGAAAGACAGCAGCTGCAGGAATTTGTATGTTAGAGGGGCTGCACACGCATCTTGGTGGTTTGGTTTTGTTGTTTTGGGGGTTTTTTTTGCCACACATACTGGCCTTGAAGTATTTGATTTGCCTGTTTTTGACTTCAGATTAGCTGCTTTCATACAGCATCTGTGATCACTGAAGTTTATTTCCAACTGAGCGTAAACACTTTTCTTCTCCCTCTTTTCCCTTTACCCCTCCACATCCCTCCATTTTAAATCTACAGAGACAGAGGCTCAAAATCTCTGGAAAGCAGGTCTTCAAAGCTCCACCTCCTTTGGGAATCGCAGATCTGTGCCCCTTGCTGAAGCCCCATTTCTGCAGCTCCTGCTCTGCAGATGAGGCTGCAGCACAGCTTGTGAAGTGATGCAAGCAGCCTGCCCAGCTGGCACCCGGTGCTCTGCTTGCAAGTGCAGTCAGCAGCAGGGTCATGATTTTAGGGTAGTGTGTGCAAGTGGGATGCCCTGAGAGGCTTTGAAGGCATCGTGTCAATCTTGGCTTCATGATCTTTCAGCCTAAGCTGTCAGCGATGCTCTACTTCACCAAATGCTCATGCCCTTTGGCTGGAATATTTTCAGGGCTGGTTGGCATTAAACACATTGTGTTTCACTTTAGCAACTGAACTGGTGTCACTATGGTCTTTACCCCATTATGAGTTTTGTTTTACTTTTTTTCTTCTGGTGACTGTTCTAAGTGTATGTAATGTGTGTGCTTGGATCCACATTGGGCTGCTGGGTTTTACAGCCATGAAAGCTGATCAAAAACTGAACAGCACCTGAAGATTGCACAGCAGTTAGGGAAAGAATTTTCAATTCAGATTTATCTGTCTTTTTATTAGAAAAAAATAAAATAACATAACAGAGATATACCAGTGTTTTATTTGTCCAGACAAAAGTGCTTTAATTTTTGGAAATCAAATGCAGAATACGTAGTGAAACTCACAGCAATCACACAATTACCAGCCACCCACAGGATGAAGTGTGCCTGTGGAAAGCATTCATTCAGGTTTCTGTAATCATGATCTGATTGGAAGTGAGTCAGGCAAACAAAATGGGCTAATTTTGGGTAAAGAAATAATTTTCTGTGAGTAATTAGGATATGTATTAATGGATAAAGCGTTTTGCAAATGTGAGCTGCTATGTAAACATACTCATAATTGTTATTAATGAAGTAAGGAAATATTTTGACAGACAGCAGTCAAAATGACCTTTTCCAAGCCATGGAGTTTTCTATAAAGGAATATGAATATGGAAAAACTGATTGCACATATATACAGAAAAGGAAGATGGTGTTTTAGCCAGCTGAAGGGATATCGATAAGGCTGCAGTTTTCTTCTTTGTCCCACATACCTTTGCAATCCTAGTGGGACCACAGCAGTCTGGCTCTCCCATTTCCCCATGGACACGAAGAGGAGCAAGGCAAAAGCCTGTTTGAATGTGCACAGCCAGACAGTCTGTGGCAGGTAAAAGCTTGCAGATCTCCTGCCCCTGCAGAAACCAGGCAGATTGTCCCTGGGACTGCCTCTGCTCTGCCCAGTCTCCCTGCCTTCAGCCTCGACACCGACTGCTGGGTTATCACCCCCTGCCTGCTTCTGTGGGAAAAGGAGGGGAGTTTTGCTGTTTGCCAGCACTGACATTTTGAGGAAAGCACGTGCTTTCTCTGGAGTTGTACTATTTTTGGTGAGAAAACTGGAAGCCCTCAAAATGTCTGCCCCAAATTTTTCTACTTTGGATCCTATCTGATAGGAGTTTCTTTATCCTTCCATTTCCCTCAGGCAGTAGGAAGGTGGGGAGTAACTTTCTTTTGTCTTCACAGGCTCTTGAGTTGTTTCAATTTTATTTAGTGCAAACAGTGTTATAGCCACCAGACAAAAATTCCTTCTGAACACCCTAAGTCTAACACCTGAGCATAATGACCTCACTCTTGGAAGATGTGCTACTAAAAAAGAAAGGAAATGAGGGAAGCTACAAAAACATCTTTGCCCAACTACATCTTACTAAAACCAAAGAACTCGCATGCAGGTCTCCTGCTAAAACAGGTATGAGAGCTGCAATACTCATTTTACTGGCATGGGGACCATGATTTTCCTCTTGGGCTGATTTCCCTCTGCTGGTAGTACAGAGCAGGTTCATGGCCTCAGGCACAGCTGCAGCCCTCCCCATGACTGCATTGGGGCGCACAGTGACTGGTCCCTCGGGTGAAGGACAAGCCTCATTGCCCCTCCTCCAAAACTCATAGGAGACAGAGTATCTCACACCTCCAGTCAGACGCTAAAGCTCACCAGGAAAAAATTCTGTGCAGAAACACCTCTGACATGTTTTGAGGACTCAAATTGCACAGCATTAGAAGAGGTCCAGACATGTAACATATTTTTTGCATTTTCAAAAGCTGATACATGAGTTTGAAATGCCACCTGTCCTACAGGTTGTAAAAAATTCCGTGGTTTCAAATAAGGATACAATTTCCTTACAATTTGATTTGAAAAATTTCAAGTCTTGAAGTTGGGGCAAGGAGGGCAATTTTTCCTTTTCTTTCCCTCCTATTTCTTCACCGTTTCTTCCCCCTTTTCCACTTTTCCTTTTTACTTTTTAAAAATTTCCGTCTTTCCTTTTTCTCCTTCCTTTTCCCTTCTCCTTTCTTTTTACAGAAGCAATTTGTCTAATGCACTGAAGATTTCTAAAACACTTCTCTGACCCAAAACTTCCATTTCAGCTGGAACAGAGAGCGCATTGCTGGAGATCATCTGTGCACCGCTAGTTGCTGCAAGAAGGGTGGGCACAGGAGTAAGTGACAGCACATTTATGAGGTCCTACCTAATAAATTTATGTGAAAAGCAATAAAAGTGGTTTTAAGGGTATATCTGTATGTCTATACTTCAATCTGTGCTCGAGCTCCAAAAGCTCCATTTCCTCTGTTAGCACAAGAATCTTCTCAACCACAGATATGATGGAAAGGTGTTGAGATCAAGACCACTTTGGAGGGATTTTAGTGACCACATAAACCAGCCTGGGATTATGAGACTCCTACTAAGGTGCCTAGAGAATGAGTCACCTTATCTCCCCTCTGTGGTGACCTGCTGATAAAGTCCAGCTGGTATGAATAAAAAGCCACAAATAATTTGTGTATCTAAAGTGAAAAATTCCTCAGACCTTGATTAAACAGGGTGGCCAGCAGGAGACTGGCTGAGATGCGGTGTTCATCATTCTGCTTCAGCTGATGGAGAGCCTTTTTAGATAACAGTAGCAATGCTTTTGGGGTTGGCTAGAGCTCACTCGGATTTAACTACCTAAAAGTTAGTCCCTCACTATATCTCAACATGCTGGTGCACTTTATCACCAGCTAATGCAGCATGTCCAGCATGACACTGGGGCTGGGACGAAAAGTCCCATGGAGATACCTGTTGCCCTCTGATTTTATATGGCCAAGACCATAAGCTTAACTTGCACACTGGTAGAGTGTAAGTAGCTTTGAGTGATTCAGCTGCCTGATTTGGGTTGCTCCAAGCAAATCACCAGCTACAGCCTGGACTGAGTTCAAGAGATCCCAGGTAAATATTTATCAACAGGTTGAAAATGTAATTGGATCTAGGGGCTGCATCACTTGACTGGATCTTGGAAAATCTGTGTTCCTCTCTAGTGGCCCATAGACCAGCAGGCAGCTTTGTCCAAATCCCTTTCGTTATAATGCCTCCCTGCTCTCTGAAGAGTCAGGAAAATCCTACTGGCCCCTAAATGTCAGGCAGCAGCTTGTGTTTGATGGGTGAGAGGCATCACCTAAGACCCAATTGTTGATTACAAAGAAAACATCTACCTCCAGACCAAGGTCCTGAGCCAGCACAGCTTGACCTTCCAGAAAGTAAGCAGAAACTGCGACACAGACAATAATTAAGTACCAGCTTTCTGTGAAGGTCAGACACAATTTTCCTTCTAGTTTTCACCTCTCAGAGAGGAGCTGTGACTTTTAATCAGCCTCCTGTCCTGTGCAGGCGATGGTCCACTTTTGCAGCCCCTTGCCTGTGCCTGTCCCTGGCTCTGCCCTGCTGCAGGCTGGCTGCAGGCAGGGGAGCCCTGAGCCAAAGCAGATGTTGGCTCCACAGGATTTACCTTGTGAGCTGGAGCTCTGGGACTCGGCTTGGAGCTTGCTCACATCCTGCTGGGCAGGATTTGCTTTGAAGACCACCCGACTTTTAATATTGGGCTGCAAATTTAACTTAGATCAGAGCAAATCTGAGCCTTGAATCCACCCTCCCATAAAGCCTCTAGGCTCTTAGTGCTGCCATAGCTTCGCAGAAGGTGCCCATGCAGTGCTGCCCTTGCCTGGCAGAGGGCAAAACTGCAGCACCTCGTGGTGCAATCCTCTTTCCTTTATCGTGCCAGTGTGCAGTTTTACTGAATGGTCCACCTGGCTTGCTTGCCTTGACTCCAACCTGCCATGAGAGCACAGAACGCAGGGTGCTGCATGGAAGGATGGTTCCTATTAGCCAAATTTAAAAGCTGCTGCTATATAAAGGAAGGCTGACAGTTGCTGGAGTAGCCCCTGCTTCTGCCCCACTCCTTCACAGGCTAGCTGCTTGCTGTGAGGAGCCAGATTTGTTCTATTAAAAGTGTTTTCCAGGACAGAGTGAAGTTCTCATGCACTCTGCCCTGGCCACTCCCAACTCACACTGACTCTGTCAGCCTGTTATTCAGCAGAGCTTAGCGATTGGAAGCAGACCTGAGCAGGAGACCTGTTCACACTCAGTCCAAAGGCAGTGAGGGCATTAAGTGCATTTGGGACAGGCAGAGGTGATCTCGGTCCTGGGGCAGGGTGAGCAGAGCCACTGTCCCAGCTCCCCAGGGCAATAGGACCCTATTGGCACCTTTCAGTGACCATCTCTGGGCTAATGTGCAGACTGCAACCTCAGAAAGTCTCTCCAGCTGCTTATTAACTTTTGGAAACAGCAGTTGTATTAACAGCTGAGTTGAAGCTGGGGTTTTCCAAGGTCCTAGGGACAGAAACTTAAAAGATTTGCAAAAGCCTGGATTTATTTCTGTGGGTTTTGCAGCTGCCCTGGTGTCACCATGGTGAGAACATGTCCTGCTGTGGGCTGTACAAATGCTGCCTCACTCCTCTCCCACCCTTCAGCCCTGCAGTAAGCCCATTTCTACATATGAACACTAATAGCAGCACAGGAGCCCGTCAGATGCAGCTGCAGAGCTGACGCCTGAGCTGCTTCCCCAGATCTAGTGAAGGGTGGTGGCCCCAGAGGGGACCATCAAGCTGATGCATTCCCCATTTCTGCAAAGCTTATGAATTACAAGGTGCTTGCTGGAAACAATTTTGTCATGGAAAGCCCACTTGGACTTTTTGAAATAGGACTTCAAAAGAAATGGTCTAGCTATGCTATTCTAAATGGTAGGATCTGAAAGAACTATAGCTCTAACCTTTTAAATGTTGTGTCCTGCTCTAACAAGAAATTAAGGAATATTCCATTTGAAACCAGTAAAATGCTGTGTCAAAGTGTCAAAACAAATCTGAAGTGCATCAATTACTTATGAAACGATGCTGAGCAGGCCACATCACAGTTAAGCTCAGCCAAGTACAATCTAATGCTGTCCCAGAAGGAAAAGAGCTGCAGGGACTGGCATCAACTGTGTGCCCACTTAGGCAAGACACCAACACATCAGCTGCATTCCCTCTGGGTCCCATCACTGCTACAGAACCAGGGAGGTGATGCTTAAGTGTATAGACTATGTCTCCAGTGATTTTTTTTTTTTTCATGCAACCACTGGGATGTAATTTTAGCAGGAGAAATTTAAGCATAAAAGAGGAATACTCCAGCAAGCATCTTTCAGCTGGCTGCTGAGCAGCAAGTCTTCTAGCAGGAGGCAGGAGGCAGTGTCTGGAGCACAGGGCAAGGTGCCGGGAGCTTGTGGGGTCTCACAATGAAGGGAAATGGGAAGATTTTCTCTATGCCACAGACTGCTGTGACACTGAACAATCACTTCATCTCCCTGTGTCTTTTCATAGCAAGGCAGAAAGATCTGCTAGTTTCTGAAGCCAAAATATTTTGATAGTAAAGTGTCTAGTGTTCTCACATAATTCTGATAGGATCTGGGTTTTGGGAGTTATTTTTCAGAGCGCCTTACAAAAGGCAGACTCAGTTTCTTCCCAGGGAAAGTTCTTATCAGAAAAACACCCCTCTGATGAATTTCCTGTACAGCGATATATCCTGAGAAGCGGATTTAATTTTCCTGTTGTTTGTGACATCTGATTTAGAAAAAGAAAGGAATTTTTCCATCTGCCGCCACGTAAATTTTCCTTCACCTGAACAAATTCCACTGGTGCCTTTTCAGAACTGCCCCAATTCAGATACCTGGTGAACAAAACTCTCACCATGCAGGAGGAATTTGTCTGAACACCTCATAAGGTGTCTTGCATCAACCCTCACTTAGAAGGGAAGTCATGCAGCTCTTTTAACCCAAGTTAATACCTGGAGAATACGTGCATCAGATTATTAAGGAATGTGATCAAGGTTGTGTGGTGAGTCCGTAGCAGAGCTGAAGTTGGCATTCAAGAATCAGATTACTGCCCTAATTTCTGGTTCACCTTACCTTCTCTCACCCTCAGTCATTGCTGTCTTTTCCTCCTGTATAAGAAAGACCAGATTAACTTGTCTGATAAATGCCCATTCAAGTAACAGTTAACTCTGAGTGAGAAGTCCAGGATATCACATTTGTACCATTAAGAGTTAATGGGCAAAATTCCTGGGAAATTCTGCTCTCTCTTCATTCCTGCAAGAGTACTCAAGACCCATTCTCCTCCAAAGGACAGCAACATCTACCCTTGTGTGAGGCAAAACCATCTTCTCAAGTCCCTGGTGAGCCGCAGCTGCTGTGGTATCTCCCACGGCCCAGATTTAGCGTTAGTCACAAGCCATGAACTGGTGCTTTCACCTCTTCATTAGTCATTTGCCAGACATTACCCTTAACAGTCACATGTTACTTATAACAACTGCACCTCACAAGCCCCTACAAATTGCAAATGTTTGTCTGAGGTTGAAAATGTGAATCCCAGGACATGTGTATAAAGACTTTTACACATCTCTTGAATGAAAAAGGCTGCACCGTGCATCCACTAGATTACATGTCGTGACAAGTGAACATTTGACAGCCCAAGCAAATTCCTGCCTGTTAGCGAGGAATATGGCTACTCCTGCAGCGTTTTATAAACTTCTTTTGGCAATGGTACAAAACACAGACAAGTTATCGAGACACAATTCCCTGCAGCTGTTGTAATCTTTACAAACTGATTTCTTATTATACCAAGGGAATAAAAATAATGATATTCACAATAATAACAATGATGACGATGTTGACATAGTTATTGCATTTTCATCAGAGGCTCTCTAAGCACTTTATAAACTATAGCTAAGCTTCAAAATAAATAATCCCGCTGGAATATAAGTGTTATACTGAATTTTGCACTGTCCCACCAGGCTACAGAAATGATACAAGAAATGTTAAACTACAGACTACTCTAACTTTGAATTTTCCTCTAATCATATTATTTAAAATGGAAATATTCCTCCTCTCCCCTGCATTTTTCAGAACTGGAATTTCCATCTTGAAATATTTTACCGAAGTCAAAAGAGTCAGGAAGCACCACAATGGGTGGAGAAACCCTCTCAAACCTTTTTTATGTTTTCAATAAATGTATTGCAAGGTGTCAAAAATGTGAAATTTCTTATGTTTGAAACACTGCTACTGTGTTAAATAAAAGTAACCAAGTGCTCAAACCAAAATTTTTATCAAGAAAACACTTTTACTTAGAACTATTGGAAAGTTTATATTTTTGCAAAAATATAGAGATGATTCCTGATTACCCCAGTCACTTTGGATAACCGCTAAAAGTCTTTCATAATTAATGCCACTCTTACCCAAATCCCTGGATTTTTTTTCACTATCTCTATTTAAATTAATCAATAGGACAATATTTTTCATCTTGTCATGTGTTTCTGCAGTTTGTTTTTCCTCTACTGTTCTGATCACACACTGACATACATGTGCAATTGTGTACTAACTAAAGACATGCCATTCAAACTGAATACTGATGAACATTGCTGGCAGTATATGAAAAACTCTGAAGAATTCAGTTCATTAGTTTTGTCTGGTGGATTGTTGGGGTTTTCTATGCTTTATGAGAGAGAAAAAAACCCAAACACTTCAAAACAAGAAAAAAAGACACACCCTCCTCTCACAATCCTTCTTATAAAAAGTAGGAAATGCAATAAAGCCATAGACAGTAAGTGAGCCTGGGCAATTGAAACTAATAATTACACATTTCCCTCTAAATGACTTGCCCAAGGTCACACTGCAAATCAATGGCAGATTCGATAACTTAACCCAAGGGTCTTGAAACCCAATATCCTGCTTTCACCACTAGAAAACCACTGTACAACTGGCTTCCAAGCCGAGAATGATACATGATGTAAGGAAAAAAACCTGTAGATCTTTCTGTTCTGGTTTTCCTTTTTTTTTTCCCGCCTAGGTACTGCTTTTTTTATATAGAATTTCTGTTTTCCTTCATCTAGAACAGTAAATTCTTACACAAATTTTCTGCAAAAATGTCTCAAAACATTGTCAGAAGCTGCTGGATCTCTCAGCTAAAAATGACATCTGGGGCTGTTGTGAGAACGACTGATGTCATTTGCCCTTCCTTTCCTTGCTTGAACAGTAATTCATATGGACAGGCTGATAAGTAATCTAACAGCAACTAGAAAATTACCTAGTTTTTTACATTGAGAAAATTTTTCAAATATTTTTTCCAGTCTTCTGGCAGTATCCTGACATGGAACCAGATGTAGATTTATTTATTTTTTCAAAGACTAAAAAGTCTTTGTGTAAAAATGAATTATTTTTCTGTTCCTTTATTTTTTCACCATTTATTGCAATAGAATTAATAAGATCAAGGGGCTCTAATTTTATTTCCCCCCTTTTTCTCCACTCTGTACGTTCCAAAATAAAAATTTGTCCAAAGGAAAAGTGGTAAAAAAAAAACCAAATTAAAATCTAGGGTTTTTTTACATTTTAAATAAAAAAGTGACTATAAAAACGAAGCACTAACCTCCATATTACCCATTAGAATTTTAAAATAAACAGGAAAATTTCTGAGGAAAAATTAATTTAGTGTATAAAATGGAAAAACGCTACATCATCTCTCTTGGGACCCCTCAAAGCCTCAAGGCAGATGGTAGGAAGTCAGGACCTGCTCTGCAGTGGTTTGGGGCATGCAGAGATGCACAGGGGTACATCCTGCCAATATGATTCCCTCAGTTGATCTGAGGGGACTGTCACCTCCTTTCACATTACCAAGGCTGAATGGAGATGTAGTGCTGAATTTGCTGTATGTTCTGCAAGCCCTAAATCCCAGACCATGGGCTTATCCTTAAATCCCTCCTCTATGTGTGTGCTGCAAGCTGCAAGGTCATCATCAATTTCCCTGCCATCTCTGCTCTTGCAAAAGCCTCTTACAGCAGCTGTTCCTCGAGTCCACCCACCCAGAGCACACTAGCTAATTTTTTAGTTCTGACCTCAAGCAATGAAACCTTTTCCCTGCCCTTCAGAGAGTACATGTGCAGGGAATTATAATTAGAATAGATTTTATTGTCAGGCAGGAAAAGGCCCCACTCAATTCTGCTAACAATGGCACTGACCAGTAAAAACATTACAAGGACACTTTGAAGAGACCAGTTAGAAACCAGTAGCCTGGTGCTGTGTTTGGATGGTGCAGGTACACGAGGTTACTTTTCTGATCCTCACTCCCAGGATGGCCAAGCTTCGAGAACGGTTCCGACTGCAGATGAGGAAGAGTTTTCTGTCACTTTGGTGACTATCCTTGTGGGATAGCCTTAAATATAACATCTGTGAGGTACCAGTAAGCTGTGTCAGTGCTATCACTGTCTCACAATGAGAGGGAAACTCTGTGCTCTCTATCCTTTGGGCTACTCTCTCTTAATGACCTTAAGAGAGTGTCAGGGGAAGGAGTAATGGGGCCTCTTGAGACCCTCTGGTGCACTAAATCACCAGCGCCAGATGGAGAAAGCCTGAAAGGAGTAGGTGGTGGGATACCTGTGACACTGACAAACTGGCATCATGTGTACACCTGAAGGGCAGGAACCTGGGCTCTGCAGAAATTCAGCTTGCTGAATGGCAATGAAAGCAGAGTCTAACTACACATAGAAACTGGAAAGTGTGGATGATGGCAATCTAGGAAGATCAGGTCATCCAGTGGCTTGAGGGGAAGGAGAGTGCCTTCCTGGCTTTTGCAGGAGGTATAAGAAAGGCAGTATGATGCTCATGGTTTGAGAGGATGCCACAAGGAGACATGACTATGCTTCTCCAAAAGGACTATTTATTTTGCATACTTGCCTTGAGATGCCTTGTGTTCTCCTGATTTTAAGTAGTCAGTGAACGCATGGGCCCCTTTAAGATGTATGGGTGCAAGAAGTCCTGTAAATCAAAATTTCGAATTACCCATTTTTTCTTGAACTCTTGGTTACGCTGAGGACTGTCTCACTGGGACAATACATAGGTAGCGTAGCGCAGGGGCAGAATCTGGAGCAGGTATAGGACAGCAGGAGAGCCGCAGCTGGCTCATGCAGATCACATTAAGCAGATATTGTCTGCCAGAGTCGGGATCTTCATACATTCTGTGGCAATTTTCCATTGCTTGTTCTGTATGAGCCAACATCACTGATTTCTTCAGGCCAAGTTCACTCACATCAAGCAGGGGTGGGTAAGCTTGCTTGGCTGCTGGGACGTGGGTCAGCAGTGAACCATCAGAGGAAGAGATCTTTGGGCTGTTTATTGCTGCAGATGGTCCTCAGTGCTTGCCCGTGCCAGGTATTTTGGAGGATGTGAAGCAACTCATGATGGATCTGGTGAATAACACTTTTTTTCTGCCTTCTATGGCTAAATGCATTTCCTGAAGGAGAGAGTTAATTGCTCCTGTTGTCTTCCAACACTGGCTATGTTAACAATAGAATTAAGCTTTATTTACTCCTCTCCGCACCTTCTTGCTCTTCCAGTAAAAATGACCATCCCAGTGCCCTACATGCAATTTTCTGCAGAACATTAAAGGCTTATGGCCCTTTGAGTCTTTAGAAAATAGAAAGTAGTGTGGAGAAGCCAGGCTACGGGCATAGCTCGCTGCCAATGCATACATTTTGTTGGTTATCAGAGTAGCATGAAAGTCTAGGAAGTAGAACAGAACTTTGGTTTCTCATCTAAGATTGCATGTATACAGATTTGCTATCATAATTGCATAGGGACTGTTCTTTCTCAGTCTGACTATAGGGTTTAAAATAGACACTCACTGTTCTCCCAGTCTCATAAAACTCACAAGGCCAAATCTTGCTCTTGGACATATGTATATATTCCCCATTGATTTAGAATGGTCACAGAGGTCTTAAAGGAAGCTGAGAGAAAAATGTGGGAGATAAAAACCTACCCAACTCCAAGCATTCAGAACCAGGACTTTGCTCCTCTTCTAATCTGCATTTCAAAAAAAAAAAAGAAAAAAGGAAAAACCAACCCCCCCCACCCCCCAAAAAAAAGAAAACAATGAAATTATTCCAGTGTAGAAATCCTAGCTGGGAGTGGAAGATCAGATTCCTGGGTCAAACTTAATGGCTTCACAGTTTGAGGGTACTTTGATCTGGACTGCAGGAAGACCGCAGACTAAGACACTGTGAGCTAGAGTTTGATCTTTGTCCCAGGGGGTCATCTAGAGTTGAAAACCTCTTCAGACTAATTTCTTGTTTGGAATAAAAATATATATGTATATGCCATGATGTATAAATGATATAAATCTAAAACTTAAGCAGATCTGTGGCCCCTGTATGTGTTCTCTAACATGATACACACAATGAGGTGAAACACCATGGAAAGCTCTGCTCCCACCTCAATATGTCCAGCTTCTGCCAGGTGTGTCAACAGCTCACCCAAGGAATGCTCTTTTTAAACTTTACCAGAAATATAACACTGAGGACAAATTAGCTGAAGTTTCATTAGTTGGGGCCTTCTGCGATATCAGTAGGAGACATCACCTGATAAGAGACTGCTTTGCAATCTGATCTTGCATTTCTCTTTATCATGTGCCTAGGTGATGCTTGGAGAACACGAATCTGTTAACAGGCACTTTACTTGTGCCTTGCTAGGTCCATTTGCAAGAGATTCTCTTTTTCACTGTGAATTATTGTAACATCAAAAATGCCATCTGCTCCTCCTTGGGAAAAAGCCAGCATAGAATAAGCAGCCAGCAAAGCTGTCTGTGATACATTCCTTGTAGCAATGGTGTCCTAAAAGACATGAAAATTGGGAGATGAATGCCTTTAAGTGATTTGTGTGCCCCTCAGCCCCACTTTGGTAATGTCTTTCCTTAAGTGTTTGTAATTAAATCACATTTTCCACCACACGAGATTAATAGCCTGTCCACACCCCTGACACATTTCATTACTGTAATGAATTAGGAAAGCAATGATCAGACAGTCAACGAAGTCTTGAAATTACTGCAGAAGTAAGAATGAAATTTAATCAAGGATTGTGAGGATAGATGTGGTCATAACATGATATTCTTAATATCTGTGGTTCAAACATGCTTATTTCACCTCTGCATCAATAGTTTGGCTGGGTTTTGTGCCAAACAGCAGAGAAATCAAAGAAATCTTCCATCAGATTACATAATTTCTCAGATCGAGAAGTAGTCACTGACTATATTTGCAACCAAGTAAAAGTTTTAGGTTTGATAAAAAAGATGGTCCTAATAATGGGGGAGAAGTTTTGAAGCTGACATCACTGAAATTAAATATTTAGTGTTGCTATTTCAATAAGTTAGCTTCCAGCAACTGCTTAGGCTCAATGCTTGCAGCATGGTGTGGCATTAGCTTATCTTGCACACTTTTTTCTTTTCACTTTGATGCAAAATCATGTTTATAAAAGAAGCGGGCAAAAGATTGCTTTGGGCAGACATTGTATTCTAGTAGAGAGGTATGCTAAAGCTGTAGTGAAAGGCGATTGTTGCTGTTTATTTAATAAAAGAAACCGAACTCCAACCACAGATTTGGATAATTACAACTCTTAGCTTTACGATCGATTGGGTTTGGGCAGAGAAACAGTTCTTCCCAGGCTTATTTTTGCTACTAACACTGCATTTTTTAAAAAGATATCTTTAGAAAGAAGATTTCTTTCACTCATTCTTTGGGATGCATATGAGCTGTGCAGAGCATTATCTTCTCCTGTTAAGCCGGATCTCAGTTACAATGGGGTCCTATTTCTCTCCTAGAGTGAGGTCTGCCTTGCTGTGGCTCCAAACGAGGTCTCTCAGGTCTAGACAAATCTCTGCTTATCTGGTTTTAACAAATATTTCTATGTAGACTGAAGAAGTGCAGCTCGCTGGTAGAAATAGTGCCAATGTCACACAACCCGATTTGGTTAGCTAGTGTAGACATCTTACTCAGTGCAGCAGACGGGCTCATCTCTCTGCCACAAGCACCTTGCTATGCTGCAAACAGAATGCCAACGGCAGCATTTTTTAGTTTTCCCTGCTGCATAAACAGCAACCTCTACATAAATTTAGCTGTGCAAGCAAGGTTTGCTATGACATACCAAGGACCACCAAACAGGGTACCTCATGTCAGGAAAAGGGCAGTGAATTGAGGAGCTCTTGCAAAGAACACCCTGTTCAACTCATTTTAGCCTAGAATACTATTCACTATTGAAGAGCAGTCATGACTTTTCTAGTAGAATAATAGTGATACAGCTTACCTGGCGAAGAGAAGTTCTGTCAGAAAAGCAAAGTTATGCACCAAGAAACCTTAATGATTCTCTCCCTAGCAAATTTATGTCCCACTTATTTCACCCTCTTGTATGAAGCCAATGGCAACTTCCTGAGCCTAATTAACTAAAAAAATGTTTCATCTGGCACAAATCAGCAGTGCTGTAGTAGAGAACTACTAATTATACTAACTGAAGAACTGACCCTGAGAGTTACTAGGACTGATTAAATGGTATTCCAGGGAGTAGGTGTGAGGTCTTATTTTCTTTCTTTTTTTTCACCCCTCTTTTTTTTTTTTCTATGTTCTGTTTCACTAGGGTTGGGAAATCAATTGTGCAAACAAACCATTCCTTCTGCTTTATTTGGAAGTTGTGTTCTGCAGAAATCCTTGTAGTTTTACCTTCTGCTGTGGGGAGAGCAGAAGCCCTTGTATCTGTTATTATTGCTTTCAAATTACCATTAACTTGTCCCAGGGAACTGCCATCTATAAGGAAACAATTTAAAGGTCAGAAACACCCATTTATTTATGTTATAACATGACCTGGTATCTTATCCTCTGCTGCTATTTTGGTTTTGCCAGGGTTTTTACATTTCTGCAACTAACATTGTGGGGGTTTTTAAATTATTCTTTTAATAAAATTATTATTATTGTTATTACTATTATTATTATTATTTCCTTTTTGAAAAGGTAAGAAGTTGTGAAAGAGAAGTCTGAATGAAGTGGATGCTGTGAAGCAGACAAGCTGTTCTTTGCAGCTGGATCCCGCTTCCTCTGTGCTAATTGGTACAGAATGGGAACAAATGTGGATGCTAAATTACAAGAAAAAGAGCTGAGTGACCCCAAACCAATAAAATATCGTGCTAATTACTTCACATAAATCAGAGCATAAGAAATTTTAGTATGCTCTGTTCAGTCAATAGGAATAATTTGTTACAGTATAGGAAAGAAAACACTGGCCATACTGGAGCCTTGGTTCACATAGGAGTGAACTCTTTGATTAAATACAATTGTGTCTGTACATGAACAAACTTGGAACTGTTGTTCATAACTCTGTGGTCATCATTGCTATAACAAAGTGCATCCTTCAAAATGCAAGCTGTGAGATGCTTCAATAAGCAGTTGTCCCTCATGCAAAAGTAAAACCTGCTTTCAAAATTAGGCTGGAGACTTTATGACAGCAGGGTCCCCTCAAAGGGTTCCAGCATTTCATGCCTCTTGTGACAAAGGGTATACTGAGTAAATTATTTTCCTGGGCACTCTGGCTCTTCTCCACTGAGACACCCACAAAGTACTGGGCAAAACATATAGTGTGAAATGGCCACACAAAATATAAGACTCCACTGGATGTCACAAGCAGAGAAGAGACAGCAATGGATTCAGACACCTTTTCCCCAGTTCTGCTCATTTACAAGGGTATACAAATCCTGCTTCCCTGGGTTTGAGAGAAATCATACCACTAGAGGCAATGTCTCTGTGTGTGGCCTCTGGACCTCTGGCAAGGTCCTCAGCCAAAAGCCCGTCTCGACTCTTGAGACAGTATCTGGGTGAACTTCAAGCCAGAAGAAACTTTTTTGTCAGCCTTTTTTGTTTCTTGCTTCTCATTCACCCAGACCTTCTTTCCAGAAAAATAAAACAAAACAATATTCATAACCTTCTGACTTAGAGTAACCAAGAAGCCATACAATTTCTGTCTTTTTTTTGCCTTAATAAGGTGAAACATATAAATCTAATGTTAGTGAAGCTAAGCCAACACCCTCCCAGAATATAATTTTCTTTTTTCTGTTCCTTGCTTGTAACTTGGTGCTTTTGCAAAACAGAGGGAAATAGAAGCATGGGGCCAAGGCAGTGCTTCACTATTAAAAATCTAGTATTTCCTTCTTGTGAAAAGAATAAACAATTGCACCATCAGCATTTTAACCTCAAACAATTTCATTTTGGAATCAAAAATTGTGGAGGGAGCATTTCACTCTGGCTTTGCTGATGTAGTCCAGTTTGTGTAACTCTTCCCCAGGCTGCAGATTGTTATGTTGGTAGCTTTCATCCTCACTAGCTGATCTCTTTCCCAATGTTATGTTGATTTATTTGTCTTCATTGGGATTCTGATAACATTTCACGAATAAACTAGTTCTAAATTAAACTTTCTGTTGTGTCGTTTATGTTGGAGCCAGTGCATGTGCTGGAAAGGAAATTTCATTTCAGAGATATTTTATTATTCTTTTTATCATCATCTTCAGCTACAGACTCACCAGCTGTCACATGTATTTTACTTTGGGTGAAAATTGTAAAAGCACTCCATAAATTATGAAAGAAAATTTGATGCTAGTGAAGATGAGCAGTTGCAAGAGCCATTTCAAATAGTTGTAAACTAGAAGCAGTTGCACACACATCTGAGGGTGCAGCCCAGCAAGAGAACAAAACAAAGGCTCACCATGATTGTCACTTCAAACCTTCCAATTTCCTTGCTGGTAGACCAATAGAAACACTGGAAGACAGCACTGGAACAGCTTTCCTCAGACCCTGAACCCACGCTTGGTTTGTCTTTTATTTGGGTACATCACTGTCACCTTGCTCGCAGGGAATGCTCTCTCTGTGCAGAGCAGCTCAGGCAGGGCTGAGGTCACTGGCTTTCACAGGTCCTGGTGGGGTGGGACTGGTCAGAGTTCCCAGCAGGACTGTTCCCCCTTACCTGCCAGCCAGGATCACTAGCAGCCTGCCCTTTCCAGCACAACCTTCCCACAGTTCAGTCTCTGCTTCTCCTCCACTGACATGGCTGAACAGCTTTTAATGGTTAAGCTGAGAGCAGTTCTTCACCTGCTGAGGGATCCTGGGGGAAGCAGGATTGAGGCCAATATATAGCAATTCAAGAAAAAGTGTTTTCCTTTACATAAATCTAACAAAAAACGTGAGCAAAACAAAGCTCTGCAGCAGTTTGTTACACACTAACTTCCACAGCAGTATGGTCCTGTTGCAAGCATGGGCAGGTGGTAAGAAAAGAGTCATGAGAATAAAATTTGTTTTGATTATGCCACATAGGGCTGTGTTTGCTTTTCCTCAGCATTGCATTGGCCACCTTTAAACGAGGCAGGAAATTGCTTCTCTCTGCAGCTCATACACATGGTAGTAGGACCTCCACCTCTGCACAGGGCTGCTGGGCACCTCCAGCACACTCAGGAGGGACAACCAAGGGACCATCTGAGGCTGGGCAGCTGCCTCGCTGATGGGAGACTTGACCTGCAGGTTGCACTGAGGTCTTTCCATTTTAGCAGCGCTCTGAGGTGAGGCTTAACTGAATTCCAAAATGGGGGATTTTATGATATAAAGTATAAAATATAAAAGCACAGAGCACTGTTTCTGTTGTAGTTTATTTTTGTAGCAGATGCCATTCATTCTCCCCTTGCTCCATCTTTTCAGTGCATTATAAGTAGTAATGATGTATAGTCTTGATGAAGCACTTATCTGGGGCCCATTACTATAATGACAGATTCCTCTGTACACTTTTGAGGTTTTATTATCAGAATGAGGGCCTTGCTTCAAGCTGATTTTCATAAATCATAATAAGCTTAAAGGGAAAAAAAGGTCTTTTGAAAACCTGTGACCTACTTTATAGTGTGATTCCTCACCACTGGTCCAGCTGCCACGTGCAAAGACAGAGTCACATCAGCTCATGGTTTGCTTTCAGGAGATTATTTTATATTAATACATTATTTTATAATCTTGTGGGCTTCAGTGGTTTTGCTTGCAAGCCTTTACAGTGCCTTCCCCCATAATATAATCTTGAAATCTGTGCAGAATGGAGTTGCTACCAGAACTGTGCACACAGGAACTTACTGCCTATACCACACCTCCAGCCCTCAGATGAAGCTTCATGTTCCCAAAGGGTGATCTGAGGAACATCTGCCTTGGCCACCCTGTCCTCCAAAGTGCAAATGTCAGCTGGGAGATATCTGCTCAGAGGAAGGAGAGGCATGTTCTGTCCCCAAGGAGATGCTGGCAGGAAACTCTGGGAGAACACACACATCCCACCAGCTCAGTGTCTCTCGGATCAACCCACTCCATCCCTGGCCTCAGAGCAGAAAGAGCATTCATGTATTTTCCTCTGTAACCTCTTTTTTTTTTTCCCCCTCTTATTATTTTTGGATTGGAAATTCAGAGGAATTCCTAACAGGCACATGGAGAAAAAACAAACCTGTTTGTCCTAGTCCCCAGGATAAACATTTCCAGCACTAGAAGAAAATCAGGGCTCCTGAGGTTCCCAACTTATGCTTGTGTCCCAGCACACATGCATGACACCCCATCCAGCTCTCCAGGCAGTGGCATTTCCCAGAGCAGAGTTTCCCCTCGTATTGTGACTGCTTCTCAACATCTGGTCTGCACAAGCCATCTTTCTCTTATTTAGGACATCTCAAGCCCATCTTTTCTGCTCATTGTCCCAGCCCTTGCTTCCTCACTGCGTTGAAGGGCCACATCCTACAGACTTGTGGTCACCTCACTGTTGCCAGTCCCATGTG
Source organism: Phaenicophaeus curvirostris (assembly GCF_032191515.1). Classification (NCBI taxonomy): domain Eukaryota; kingdom Metazoa; phylum Chordata; class Aves; order Cuculiformes; family Cuculidae; genus Phaenicophaeus; species Phaenicophaeus curvirostris. The sequence goes on along the minus strand of NC_091400.1, from coordinate 17,022,772 downwards.
TTGGAGCAATGTCTTCACCCACCTCCCTCCTGCTGTGGAGCAAGAGCTTCCTCCCACGCTTTCTGCTAGGCAGTGTTTTTCTAGCAGATAATGCAAAGAAATCAGTCTGCATAACCCACCAGCTCCAGCCAGCCAGCAGGAGTTGCTCTGGGTTTTCTCTTTCTGTCACAGGAATTGTGAAAATCTGCGTTTTCCCTCATGTTTTATGTCTCCTGTTTTCCTCTCCTGGCTGGAGATCATAGCAGCATTTCCATGCCACGCAGGCTGCTTTGGTGTCTCACCGCTGGGATGTTTCTGCTGTGGGATCTGCAGGGATACTGCCCATTCTGGTGACCACATTCTGCCCCAGGCACTAGGTCATTCTTGTATTAGATTTTTGTTAAATCTTTGGATATAGTTTGCTTCTGAGTGGCAATGTCTGCGCTGATATTTTTGGATGTTAGTTATTTTAAGATTTTTTTTTTTTCAGATGAACTCATCCCACTGTATAAGTAAGGGGTGATCAGAGCTGTTTGTGAATTTTGGATAAACACACAAAAAAGTTTTCTTTAAAGAAAAAAAAAGAGTCTGTTTAAATGCTTTCAGCTTTTTTGAAACAGAAACACTCTTTCGCTTCTGAGCTACATTTTCTTTTATAATTGGCATCACTTACAGAAAGATTTTTCAAAAGCTTGCATGAAACTCCCCAAACAAGCCATTTTTTGTTACATTCAGAGCTTTTTGATATATATTTTGATATATTTTGATTTTTTTGCGAACCCTTGGTACTTGGATTTGCAAACCACTGTTAGTGTGAAGTGCTGTTCCCCCTCTTTGCCACAGCAGCTTTCTTAGTGTTGGCATCCATTTTGTTAAGTCTTCCCTAATGTGTGGCAGAGGGACAGTCATCATGGCTGCATTGACAGGGACCAGTCCAAGGATACCTCTGTCCTTCACTAAGGATGTTTTCAGCTACAGTTCCTGGGAAAGGAACATTACATTTCCTCTCCTGGGCTAATCCAGGGGGATTTTTATTGTTGTTGTTTTTGGGGGCTTTTTGCTTTCTGCTGATTTGCCTCTTACATATCTATGTTATTTTAATATATATCTTCATTTACTCTCCTTTTTTGTCTAGCTCAGTGCTAAGATTTTGCAGCTGATGTAGATGATCAGAGCTACACCAAACAGATAATGAAGACATGTAAATCAATTCTGCTGCTGGTTTACTTAATTTTTGCTTTTCAGTTTGTGGACCATTACACAGTTTCTAAAGGAAGAATATACTCCCATGTAGCAAATTTGAGCCTCCTGCAATAGGTTAATTCTTAGCTACATTTTCTGAACCCCTTTGAAATTGTGTTTCTTAAGCCTTTATAGAGATTTCTAGGTCACAGGTTGAAAGCAGTGGCTTAGTGTGCTGTGTTAGTGATGGATCTAAGTATGACATTTCAGTGAAAGGGACACGAGGTCCCACAACTTCAGCATGCTTAAGAGCTCTTCAGGTTCTTCTGCAATACCTCTTCAATATACACTGGATCAGCAGTGCTGAGGGGAGTCTTTTGTCACAAAATCAAAATGCAAAAACTTGAAAGAACTGGCCAAGTAATAGCTTCTTGATACATTAAAGACCTTTCCAAGTCGATTAGTTTAATGGATGCAAATCGTGACAGCCAATGTGCAAATTCACTCTAGAGGAAATCAGATGATTGGATGAGCTTCAACTGAAGACACAGTATACCCTGTCTGCAATTAGTTACAATTAGTAATAGGAAAAATAGTAAAATTTTTAGTTGCAAATGAATTTATTCAGCTATTGCCTGTGTGCAAAGTTTCAATGAATTTTGGCTAGATGGAACATTTTCCTGGCCTGGATTATTTAATTGTTGAGATGTTTCAAACAAAGGAACAATTGGAACTTAAAGGACTAAGTTTCTAATTAATTGCAAATCACAAGCTAACAAATTACCAGACCATTCATCTCATACCCAGAGGGATAAGTGCTGCCAATTTGAGGAGGAGATCATATTTTTCAAACACAACAAAGAAGCTGAATTCCTGTTTTCAGAGCAAAACGGAACCATGCTTTTAACTGTGAAATCTAAAATTGTGTCTGCATTAGAACAGTTCTAATTTAACTATAAAATTCAATTATCTGCCTATGATACTCTCCCATTTGATTCCCCTTGCAGAGATTTCCATAATTTCCGCAATGCTATCTTTGGCCATCACCTGGAGGCATCTGTTCTAATGACTGCTGCCACTTCTTCTCTTCATTAGTTTCCTGACGACCTTAGTTTTTGGCACTGATTTACAGCATTCAAGACAGGAAAACAGCCCGAGTACCTTAACTCAGTGTCTCTTGCAGACCACTGCAGTGATAGGACAAAACACATCATGGTCTCACAGGAAATAGCTGAGCCCCCACAAGATGTTGCTTATTCACCAGATGTGCTAAACCCGAGCAGTTAGGAAAACAAGAGGTGGCACTGAAATAAATTGGCAGCAGAATTCCAGCTCTGAAATTTTAAAATAATTTAAAAAATTTTGTTAGGTTATAAATTTTAAAGAGATACATAGAAGCATATTAAAAAAGAGAGGGGATAGACTGCTTCAACTAATTGTTTTAATTTACTCTACATTTTCTAAACACTGACAATATGGAATAACATGTGCCAGAGATAAGTTATGCCTGGCTGTGTGTACGAATTATGGATTCTTGAAAGTGGATGATTATGGCAAGGCTTTTTCTTTCCCATCTTTATACCATGATATTCATTCCTGGACCCTCCTGTGTGCAATCGGGCATGACAGTTTCCATCCTGTAAAGTACAGAAGATAGCTGGGGAACACTGATCCCTTTCCAAGCAGTGGGAACTGAGCAATGCAGCCACCAAGGATCTCAGGGGGTCTCAGTTTCTCTCAGAGGATCAAAGGAACAATGGCAACATGAGAGGCTATGGCAGTGCAAGGACCTGCCCTGGACCCAGATGTGACCACACTGTTCCTTCTTGCAGGCTGTTTCCCTTCCTGCTCTTGCCTAGACAAGCCTTTGAGGATAAGGATTGCTTGGCTGCCTGGGTTCACCTGTCCTGACATGACAGTGCTTCACCCAAGTCCCTCTCTGGTCCTGGTGGCACAGACTGGTGGCTTAGCAGAAAATACTGTGAATCCTGCCTGGGATGCAGCCCAATCACTGCCATTGGATTTGGGGAAAATGGAGGCAGAAGTGTACCTGGGCTTTGTCCCAGTATGGCTTTGGCACACAGACAGGCTATGTACCTGGGGCCATAAAGATGGACGTACACTTAGTGCTCATACAGTAACCAACACTGATATTTCTGCTGCCAAGACCTGCTTGTGCTAATGTAAGAAAATCAGCGGGCAATAATTTGTCTTACCTCCTCACCAGCAGAAAAAATCTGATGGTCAGGAATATTTGGCAGGGGAGAGCAGGGTTGTTTAGGCTGATCATTACTATATATAAAATTATTGCTATTAAAGCACTAACAGAGTTACTGCATTATCATATCAGCATTTACACTCTTGCATCCTCAGCTGCTAAGCCTCAGAGTTGCAGAAACATCAGGCAGGGAAGGATCTCCAGAGAGAAAGGTCTCTTGGTGCCTAAACTAGCTTATTTTCTCCCTTCCTAGAAGGCATTTACCTAACCTGGATCTAAACCTCTCCGGTGAAGGAGATTAGACATCCTTCTGCTTCACTGCACCAACAGATGGAAAGCTATCTCTAGACTTTTCCTGCATGTTTAGCTCATCTCTTCTTGTCCTTACTTTCAACCAGAACAAATGTTTGCTGTTGTTTTTGCTTGAGTTTTGTGTGCATTTAGGAACCAGTCTTGCTTTTCCTTAATTTTCTCTAAACTAATCAATCATCTCTAGACTAAACAAATGCAATTCTTTCTGTCTCACTAGCTGTATTTTCCAAACTCTGATACTTGGTGATCTCCTCTAGATTGTCTACAGTACATTTGTATCTTTAATAAAATACAATGCCCAAAATTTGATAAAACCTTTCACTGAGATCTCCACACCTTATGTGTGATGTTTCCATATATACAACACAGGTATTTAGATTTTTTTGCCAGGGCATAGTACAACACAAATCCAGCCTGTCATTTGCTACATCCCTCAGATCATCTTGTGCAATCCCACTGCTTAAAAATGTCTTCCAGCTTTATAGCTGGAAAGCTGAATTCTTCTTCCTGAAAGCAGCACTTCGTCCTAGTAGTTATTTCATCAATTTGGCTGTAGACCATCTCTCTAGATCATTTCTGTACTTCAGTTCTCTGACTTTGATTCCCTTGTAGCCTCTCCAAGTTTAACGGTAACTACAGATTTCAACAACTGCATCATTAGTGAAAAGAATGGAAAAAGGCCCAGAAAAGATCCCAGAGGAAACTCACTTGAACAATTTCCTATTTGATAGGAACAATTGATAACTGTGTTTTTGGAGTGAAGTTCACCCAGTTGTGCACCCGTCCTGTTGTGATTGCAATTTAGTTCATAGCTAATGTGACTATGTTGGGAGGCTAAGATAAATCACATCCACTTGCTCTTCTTTATTCACTAAGCCAGCTATTCTGTTAATGATAATTAGACTAGTTTGACATGATCAAACTTCACAAACTCAAGTGAACTGTTTTTTACCAGCATACCATCTTCTAGATATTTCAAAACTGACTGTTTAATAACTCATTGCAGATTTTTTTGGAGATCAGGCTGAGTGTTTTATAGCTTCCTGGGGTCTCATTATTCCTTTTTAAAATCAGCACTATAGTCACCCTTCTCCTGTGCTCTAGGGCTCATCCTGTTTTATGTGACTCCTTTACAATAATCGTTAGTGATTTGCAGATTACTTCATCTTATTCCTTGAGTAAGTTCAGGTGAACTTTATGAGGCTCTGTTGACTTGTATGTGGTTTGCTCATCCAAGTATTCTTGGTCTTTTCCTGTTTTGACCCGCAGTCCTACATAATTTTAAAAATAATTTAGTTAATTGTCTGGTCACAAACAGGATTTTTTTTTTAAATAAGAGCTGGATCAAAAGACATGCTAGGCTTCCCTGTATCATTTGCTATTTGCTGCCTTTTCCTGTTTAGCAATGGATCAAGACTTTCCTTTTTCTTCCTCTAATTAAACTGTATTTATAGATCTTTTCCCAGTTCCCGCTTACGTCCTTTCCTAGTTGAAATGCCCTCTGTTCTGTAGCAGCTTTGCTTCTGTACCCAATTGTTTGTCTCATTCTCTTATCCTTAGCTATGTGCTTGCGTTACTCCTTTCTGTAGTATCCACTTTTTAAAGTCCTCAGAAAGCTACTAATGCAGCTGGCATCATACCTCTTTGTGCATGGTGTTCTGCGTAGGGGTAGCTTGCTCTAATGTTCATAACGTGTTGATCTGCTCACTCCTCTACTTCTGTTGAAAACTTTGCTTGTCTACCTGAGGAATTTTAGTTACCCGATTGTTTTTTCTACACAGTTTTGGGTAACTAAAATCTGCCATTGCCACCAAATCTCATTGTTTGGATATCTTGTACAAAGTCTTATAAAAACTTTTTCTACTTCCTCTTAGTGATTGGAGAGCCTACAGCAGATCTCTGTCCTAAGCTTTCCTGAGGCTGGTTGTGTCACAGCATCCAAACAAAAGACTGATTTACTCTTCTTTCTGTTCCCCTGGATCCTGTGTTTTGCTACAGTAGTCAACACATCACTGCTGTATTTATATTTTTGTCTTCTCAGGCTGCAGCTAAAGACAACACATTTTTCAGTTAGCTGAAGGCTTCTGCAGCTGGACTTCTCTAATTCAGTTTAAGAGGCCACTGTCAGGTTATTTAATAGATTGAGATAACTTAACCCCAGCTGGGTATACGCTCAGCCACAGACATTCCTCCACATCTCTGGAGGGCTGTTTAGGATCAATGTGCAGTTCAGCCTCAATGAGTTGATCATAATTTGGCCTAATGTCTTCTTGAAACTCTAACAAGATTTCAAATAGTATGTAACATATCTACTGGGAAAACCAAACAACAATCCACTCCAACATGTAATAATAATAACAAACACCATAACATGTGAAGATCTGATACCAATTATTTCATGCAGTCTCCTGATGCTCTGATGTGACATATGCTTTTCTTGATCTTGCAGAAAAACCATGATTCCCTCACCTCCACCAGCCCACTTCTGGAAGGTCACCCCATAGGATGCCACCAAGTCCATGGAGAAACTAAATTCTCCCTCAGCAGGGCTCCAGCAGGACTTCAAAGGTACTCTTCTGCTCCTCAAGTTACAGACATACTTGTCCAAGATGGTTCATTAGGACTTGTTCTTGCTCTTACTGAACCTTGGGACCTAATGACATAATCCATGAGTATTTAGGCCAGAGGAAATAGGGTTAAGCACCTGCAGAAGCTCTTGAAGGTCTGGAGCCAAGACCACAGATCTTGTTTGGCCTTGCAAGTCATTTGTGACCCATCCCATTGTTCTAAGCTTAATGCTTGTTCATTTCCTCTTTGCTTGTGTTTTCATATATTATTATTTTTAATTGTGCCTTTTTTTTTTAAAGAAACAGTAAAAATAAACTCCCTTGGGCCACAGAATGTGGACCAACACAGTCAGGTCGTGGGACTGCTCTTAGTCTCAGCACTGACTCTGACACAAACATGAATTTCAAGGTGATAGCTTTACCTAGAAACTTCTCAATTAATAGCTTTAGTCATGATGTGGCATCTGGGAATGCAAATACTTCTAGCAGGAGTTCAGAAGGACTATAATTTTAGAAAGAAGAAGGGTACTTTAGAGAGGATAGATAAGATATTCAGGGGGTCTTCCTCATTGCAGAACTAACAGCTGACATCTTACAAAAACCTGTAAATACTTAATTTTCCTTTACATCATTAAACTACACTGACTCATCACACTTGAAGCTCTCATACAAACTGAGTCTCTTCTGCCCTATGTCATGTTTCTGTAGTGGATGAAAAGTTTATGCTGAGAAGAAACTGGAAGATGTGGAGGAAGAAGTGAAGAGTCTTGCTTTCATAACGAAGAGAGAAAAGTAGTAACACAAAGATGATTTCCTCAGATTCCTCCTTCCTAAAGAGGGAACTTTAGAGAAGTGCAATGGGATAAACCAGGTGGCTCTGCAAACGGAAGCTGCAGTCCAGGTATGTATCTTTTTCTTTTAAGAAGCTGAAATACAGCCTCATTGAAAGCAGCTGCAGTTACTTAATAGTCAGGTTGAAAATTAGCAGAATTAATAGGTATCTAAACAATGACAGGGCACTTTGATTAAACATTAAGGACTGGAAGGGCCAGGCAAATTACACTTCAGTCAATGCAGTTTCACTACAGTGCATAAAACTGTGATGTGATCTCCCTTGGGCTGAGGCAAAAGATATTTGAAAGCTGCTGTTTTGAATTATGATGGCACACTTATTCAAAACAGGCAATGTTGATACCACAAAAATGTGATGGATGCCATTAACAGAGAGCATCACAAAGAAACCATAAAACCAGTTGCCTTCAGAATGTAAAAAATTCGAGTCAGAGGATTTGTTAGGGGAAGTATTAAAAGCATTTTTTTTTTAAAAAAATACCGTTCTTCTAGCCTTTACACAGTTTGTCAAGAGCTCTTTAAATAGAAGCCTAAAAAGCTATTTCTGCTTTTGCCAATAAAACTATATTCCCTTCTGTACAGAACGTAATAATAGTAAAATTATGCTGCAAACAGAGACAGAAGATACCGTCATGAGACTTTCCTTTAAGTTTTTCCTGTAGCCATATTAAAAGAAGTGATGGTTGGTCTTTTTGATAATGTGATACAGAGCCGCCTTGATCTTTTATCTGGCAGTCACTATTCATCGCAGGTAGGTAATGGCTGACGCCAGTACTGATGTGGACAAATAAAACTTCCTTAAACAGAGATTGAAAAACATTGGAGGAGTTACAGTCAAGAGGAGATTAGTATGAGGGGACATATGAAGAGAGTGGGTGGGACAGATAAGAGAGGAAAGAATTAATATTTATATTGTCTTTAGAACAAGAGCACAGTGATTCAGTGAAACTCAGCAGCAGGAGCAAAAGTAATAGTGATAAGGGGAAGCACTTTTTCACACAATATAGCAACTAGACATGGGAACCCCTAGTTACAGGATGTTTTTGAGGTTAGGAGTTTATCAGGATTTATGTAGAGAGCATGAACATGCCAAGTCATCACTGGGAATGCTGAAGACAGCCAGGAACGAGAGCAGCTTCCTGCAGTGGTGAGGGAGCATAGTTTCTCTCCCAGAGGTGGTCCATCATATACCTCCTGCTGTCATCTTTGGGACCCCTGCCCAGAGGACCCCCATGGTGAGATGGGGGTTGGAACTAGATGATCTTTAAGGTCCCTTCCAACCCAAACAATTCTGTGATTCTATGATTCTGTGACTTTGGTAGTTCCTCTCTCCGTCTTGGCTGAATTTGCTGGGATTGGTCTGGGCCTTGCTGCGTTCCCTCTGTAAAGCAGCCAGTGCTGGAGGGAGCCCTTGGCAGGGTCAGAAACTGCATGGGCCATGAGGAGTGTGGTTCCTTCAGCCTGCAAAATACTTTTCTTCCCGCAACAGGCAAAAATACCTCATCTCTACACAGGAAGAAGATGTGAACACCAATCTTTCAGCTGCAAAAGTGTATGTTTCTCTGAAATGAGAAAAAAAAATGGGGTTCCACTCCTTTTCTAATGATCACTGACACAGATGCTGATGCAGACACTTTGAGGCTGCAGTCTTAACTTTCCATGCTAAAGTACAGCTGCCTGGGAGCTGTAGGGAAACTATGCAGGAGCAAGAGACAAACTCTTGCGCCAGGGGATACCCAAGATGGACTTTGCATTCCACGAACCTGTGACCCATTTCCATGACATTGCCCTAAGTTTGCTATCGGGAAGCAATCCTTCACTCTGAATCCCTTATCTTGAGGCAGAATGTTATATTTATGATTTTTTTCCCTGTTTACTGCACATGCTGATAAGCAGCTTGGGGACCAAGGAGATGTCAGAGTCTATCCCTTTTTCTTCCTAAGGGCTGACAAATTAAAAATTAAATAAATCATTAGTTGAACTTTCAGTAACTGTTTTAAAAAATTCATGCAGTGTTGGAAAGGTCAATGTCCAAAGTAGTTTGGGATTCAAATTCCTGCAGGTCTGATGGCTGCCCATTTTCTCCAGGGAAATGCTAAGTGGGACACATGAAGGAAGGAGATATTGGTCATTAATCCAAGAGCCAGCAGTTGGCCAAGTCCAATGATCTTAGTAGAAACCAAATAGAATGTAGCTTCTTAAACCTGGGTTTGTTGCATGGTCTGCCAGTCTGAAGAATTGCTTGCTATTTCAAGTTTAATAATAAAACAGATGCTAAGATCAGGGTATAGGCCAACACTTTAGCCATGCAGCCGGGAGACCTAAGAATGCCTCACAGGAATTAGCTAGACAGGAGGATTTTGATGGAATTTATGTGAAACTGATGAATAAGAATTTCATTTAGAGAAAGGTCACATGCAAAGCCAATACAGGCAGTCATCCTCATTACCAATGTGTCTTCTCCATGTAGAAACACAGACAAAGATATCTTCCCAAAGATAGCACAACAGCTTTCATATAACATTTCTTTTAATTTGATGAAAACAATACTGTCATATTATATATATTGGTAGCCTGATCCTCCTCTCCTGATTTGCTACTCATTTCATTGCAATTGCTAGTCCTCATATGGGGAAATGTAAGAGGAAAAGCAAGCTAAGCACATCAGAAGAAATATGTATCGTTGCTGGGATTAGATAATTTCATACAAAAATAGATGAGAGGGTGTGAATGTGTTGTTATTAATGGTCCAGCAGGTGTGTTTTTCTTGCTAAACTAGTGTCCTAGTTAATCTCATCTGTATTTTCCAGAATCACAGTGAAGTCATAGTAACTCGTTGACTGCAGTCTAACAAAACTTTGGCTATGACAGCAGCCTGTGGATATGTCCTCTACCCACCATGAATGGAAGGTAATGTTGAATGAGTTCAGTCATTTGTTTGGAGTTAAACTGGAGTTGCCTTGTATCTGCTGTGGTGTCTGGAAACCTGCTTGTACAGAGGACAGACTATTCTCCACCAGCCTTGGTGACATCCTGCAGCTCAGCATTTTTTGTCTCCCAGTGCCAGGCATTCTGCATAATCCATATTTTCTGCACTGAATGACAAGGAGGCAAATACCAAAACAACTTTTTTCCCCAGTCACACAAATTGATGCAGCCTGGTTTTCTATGAGTTTTCTATATTTCATCCATATAATATCAATCAACATATCTATTTCACATGATCTCATGTTTGCCATGCATTGCCTGAAGTACCTCATAGACCCTCATCTCTTTTCTAGTAGTTCTCTAACTCCTAGGGAGGGAAAACCAGCATGTGCCATGACCTGTTTTGAGCAATGTCAGGATGACTGGCTTTCTGGGATAGGTCTATTCCTTTCCAGCTGGCATTCAAACATGACACACAATTACTGCTCTCACCTCACAGTCCTTCCCTCACTCAGGACACCAACTGGGTTCTCCATCCTCTACACAGACTTTGGTTTTCGCTTCTTATCTTTGTTACCTCGCCCACTTTATCAAATGTGAATGGAGGGGCCAGTGGGTTCAGAAATTGTAAAGGAGGAGGCAGCTAGGGAGGAGGGCACTAAGTGACCTGCTTGGAATTGCTTAGATCTGAAATACTTTAAACTGGAAAGTAACAGACACAAAAGGGTCAATCAGTGCCACTACTGGGTGTAAGACAATAAGAACAGGAGGTGGATAAGGCTTGGATACTGATCAAATCTGTGAGAAAATTCCCAAGGCTCTACAGGAAAACTGCAATAAAAAAAATTATCTTATAACTGCTTTCTTCCTTCTGATTCTTGTTGACTGTGGTCTACTGATCATCATTTGCCAAGATATCAGGTTCACAGCCTGGCTGGTGGCATTTCTGTGTGCAGATGACCAAGGCATGGGTCAACAACCATCATGTCTCTTTCCATTTACATACAATTCACCTAAGTAACAAGAGCTTGCTTCAGAAACTCTGCAAGCATGGAAAAAATGCTTATCTCAAGGGTGATGGAAAATAAACATTATTTTTTATGCCTAGAAGAACCTGTAGTATTCAAACCATGTGGGGATGACCAAGATATAAATTCCTGGAGGACTTAATGTTGACCTTATTCTGCTGGTAAGAGAACTACTATATCTCTTTTTACATTTTCCAGTTCAGTACATCCCTTAAAGAACAGGCTTGTAAGTTTGACTTCTGAAACAATTAGAATTAACAAATGATGGCATTGTTATTTTTATTGCCATAATTTCTAGAAGCCAAGTTCATACAAAAGCCCATTGTGACTATCTCTTTTTGTTACAGTCAGGCAGAATATCGCCAAGTTCTGCTTTGAGTTACAGCCACCTAAATCTAAACTACCTACATATTCCTTGCCAACAGCACTTGTGTATGCTGGAGTGACTGCTCTGTAGTATTATTTTCCCAGAAAAAGCAAAGCAATAATTCATCCATGTGACTTAGGAGGGCAGGTTCCAAATACGTTGCAAGAACAGCTAAATATGGAACATGAAGTGAGTAGGAAAAATATGAGGAAATAAGAAAATAATTTAAAGATTTCCAGTCTTGAACATAAGTATGCATTCAAATGTACATGTACCAGAAAGATCTGTTTGCAATCAACTCTTTTGTCACTTACTGCCTGAGTGCTGAATTCAGAGGATCTGTTGCTCTGAGATGATGTATGAGGAGCAATACAGGAAGCAGATCCAAAAGCATCCAAGACTTAGCAGCCTTGGGGTGAAGGCTTGTCAGGCAGCTGTTTGGTTTGGGAGGTTCTCTGGCACTTTAGCAGGGGAAGCCAGAGCAGGACTGAGAAAAAGAGAGAGAGAGATAGAAAGAGATAAGGCTAGTTTCTTGTCCAATTTGGGTGCTCAGACACTGTCCCTGCACAGGCAGAACTATTATAGTGCTGGCAATGAGAACACCTTATAGATGGGAGGTGATGGGGACTGGGGAGCTGGCATGCAGTGGACTGGAGCTCGTGGTGCTGGGAGGCTTTGCCAATGGGCTGCATGCATGGTTCTGCTCTCTCCTCATGGCCGTGTTTACAGGACAGGTGGACAAAAGCCAGTGCTCGCTTCCCACTGCGCAGACATGTTTGTGCTTTGGCAGGATCCTGAGGTTCCCTTGTTGACATAGCACAGGTGCTGTGGAGGCTTTCAAGGAAAAGTTATTTGAAATGGAAGCAATCCCTGCAGCCTGCGGGGACTCAGAACAGGGAAGTCTCCAGGCTCTGGCTGAGCCAAGAGAACACATGCCAACTTGACATTTAACACATATGAATACATGCACAACCTCTGTTTATATTAATTACAAATACTAGAGGGCTGAAAATATGTGGCTTCATATCAAAATGGACGGTAGCTAAAGCAACCACATTGGAACTGCCTGCAAGCAGAAATACAAGCCAGCCAGAGGGAAAGAATATAGCAAACTAGTGGATACATTTGAGAGGAAACGTTTCCCATGGATTTGCAAGAGTTACAGTTGGAAAAGACATGATGTTCTGTTTCTTTGCCAATATTGAACAGCTCCACAGGGTGTTACAGCCTACAGCACATACACTGCTGCTCCTAGGCCTGGTCAAAATGTTCAGTGAGGCTATGGGCCAAGCTGGGGCTGCGTTTGGTGTAGTCAGGTGCATCTCTGCAATACCTGGATGGAAGCGAAAGTAGAGCTTTGAGGCATGGTATCCGGTACAAATGTGGTCATTTCTTCTCTGTCCATTTGCGTGTTGTTTGTGAGCTTATCCTGCTTTCTGCCAGCACATTGGATATTCCTCATGGACCTCAGCTGCACTAACTCCTACTATTCATTGGCTATTCAGCATCATAGAATCATAGAATCACCAGGTTGGAAGAGACCCACCAGATCATCGAGTCCAACCATTCCCACCAATCTCTAAACCATGCCCCTCAGTACCTCATCCACCCACACCTTAAACACCTCCAGGGAAGGCGAGTCAACCACCTCCCTGGGCAGACCGTTCCATTGCCTAATGACCCTTTCAGTGAAGAATTTTTTCCTTATGTCGAGTCTGAACCTCCCCTGGCGGAGCTTGAGGCCATTCCCTCTTGTCCTGTCCCCTGCCACTTGGGAGAAGAGGCCAGCAACCTCCTCTCCACAACCTCCCTTCAGGTAGTTGTAGGGAGCAATAAGGTCTCCCCTCAGCCTCCTCTTCTCCAGGCTAAACAACCCCAGCTCTTTCAGCCGTTCCTCATAAGGCCTGTTCTCCAGCCCCTTCATCAGCTTTGTTGCTCTTCTCTGGACTCGCTCCAGAGCCTCAACATCCTTCTTGTGGTGAGGGGCCCAGAACTGAACACAGTATTCGAGGTGCAGTCTCACCAGTGCCGAGTACAGAGGGAGAATTTCTGATACAGGCCAAGATGCCATTGGCCTTCTTGGCCACCTGGGCACACTGCTGGCACACTGTGGTATCTGAGTCACATACTGCTATTTCCATCCTGATCAGAGGGCTGAAAGTTTTACAGCTGAAGTACACCAGCCCCCCCAGAGGACTATCAATAGATTCCTTTCGGAAAATCTAATCATGTCTTTTTCCTCTTGTCTTTCATAATACATGCAATCAACATGTATGAGAAGGCCACTTGCAATATCTCCCTCCAGAAATATCTAGAACAAAGTAACAGTGAAATAACGAGGGGATGACTTTAGATTGTGTACTAGTAATCTCATTCCCCTGACTCAGAATGGGAATGCAGAGGGGCTGGAAAGGGGCCAAAGTAGTATATATTCATCTAATTTTTCCCACTGATTCAACAAAAAGAGGGTTTATTTTCCCCTTTCTACTGCTGAAAGAAAAATATCCAAGGAGGTTCCTCTCCCCATTATCAGTTGTAGACAGAATAGGACAAGCGTTGCTATATAGGGTCACACCAGAAGCTCCTGATGTAGGGAGGGTGGTTGCAAAGGACAAGCCCCACAGACCTGTGGGTCTCTGAGATGGGCTGCTAAGAATTCAAGTGGAGAAGACAGTAGTTTCTTTTGGAAATTGGATTTCAGGGAATCTAAACTAGGCAGGAAAGTGTGTTACTGTGGCTTAGTTGTTAGTTCTTGGTGCCCGGGGCTGCTAAGCACCTGTATAAGCAGAGGACAGAAGAGCAACTTCTACTCCACAGAAGCTGGCACTAAAGCCATGAAAGCTGTGTATGGCCCAAGGATGAAGAAGACAGTGTGGCTTCTTGGCATAAAGTTCACTGAGGGACACTTTTTCACATTTTCTGTATTTGCATTACAAAGGTCTGTCTCCCATTGGAGCAATCAAAACAGCATATCAGCAGAAATAGGGAGCATTTCGGAGGAGGTATCTCTCTGGACACCCTGATGCAAGTTGCAAATCATGCAGTCCTGGGTAATAAAACTTGCATGTACACCACACAGCATCTCCTGCTGGTCTCAGTGCACAGGAAGACACACCCTTTGCTCAGTGACACTTTTCATGCAACACGGACACCCATGGAGCCCACGCAACTTGAGTCACTTCCCCAGGCTGGGCTCAGCTTCCCTGATTCCTTATGATTCTGAGTTCTCAGAGATGCTGATAATTCCTGAGTATTCAAAAACAGGCCCATGAAATCTCCCTGGTTTGTTTCAAGTCCTCCAGAGGTGCTTTATTTCTAAGACCTCCCAAAAAAGAAACAGCTCAGTCCAATCCACCAGAGAGAGACTCCTCAGGAAAGAGGCCAGAAAGCTGGCATGCTTGGCCTGATGTAAACCAGAACATGGCAAAGAAGCTGGAAGGCAATGCAGAAAGTCTAGCTCCTCTCCTCTTGCCCCAGGGAGACACTCAGGTGTTCAGTGTGATGTTAGAGAATTACCTGCTCAGTAGAAGGGAACTGAAATATTTCAAAATCTCATTTCTTGCCAAATACAGGTGAAGACTTCCTGAGAGCACAAAAGATGCTTCTCAATATTGGTGGTGAGTGGGTAGCCCAGTTTCAAGACAGAGAGATGTTAAGTGACAGAGTTCATCTGGTAAGTGTGTCTAAATCACCCATTTCTTCATCTTTCCTCCTATTTTAATAAATAACATAAGTATTTCAGATTACAATCCCTTCTATTTATTTAAAAAAAAAAAGAAATGAAAACCTGAGCTGTCATTTATTTCCCCAGCATGGATGATATCAGCTGGGTGGTTCAAGCACAAAAGTGTCACTTCAGTCACACTGAGGTCACAAAATGGTTGGAATGGGAAGGGACGTCTGCAGATCACCTAGCTGGTTTCACAGACCACAGCTATAAATCTCAGCCCTCTACCCACTGATGTTGATGGTCTATTCTATACTGAGCCTTCATCACTGTATGTCCAAGAGTCTCTGTAGAATACATCATGCAAGCAATGTTTTATGTAGTCAGAGCAGCCTGGTGTATTTTTTGGCCAGTTAGCCTCATCTCCATCACTGGAAAGATGACAGAACAACTTATCCTGGATGTCTTCTCCAGAACTTTCAACATCTTGACTGGCGTTGTCTCAATTTCTCATACATCAGTCACATTTATACCAAGTGACTCAGGAAGGCAGGATACAGGGAGCAGCTTTTCCATAACCAGAGCATTGCAGCCTCGTAAGGAGGAAGTCTGGGGAAAATTCACACCAGACATGTGAAGGGGCAGGGACAGGTACTGTGAGGTACCAAAGTTGCTTCACTCCAGGGGAAATGACAACGTTCTGAGAAAACTCAGTACTTTGAAGGTTTAGACTGATAGGTATTTCTAGATTTACTCTATAGTGCGGGAAATGCCACAGACTTCAGAATTAAGCTCTGTAATAATTTGTTTCTGCATTTTAAGCATTCCAGATTTTTGTCTCTTTTTTTTTTGTCTTCTTCCTTTATCAATTATAGCCTCCTACCAATGGAATATGTGTTTTATTACGAAGATTTTTTTTGTACGTGTTCCAATAAATCTTTTTAGCAAATTAAAATTCAACTTTTTAATTCAGTGTTGCCTAAAAAGTGTTTGAATTCAGCTTTTCAGTACTTGAATTTGTGAATTTTCAGTATAATATCATCCAATCTCTTACCTTCTTGTAAAAAAGGGGGTGAAAGGAATCAAATAAGAGGACAGAAGGAATGAACCTCGATTTTTCCTACTGCAATCTCCACCCAGAAAAGAGGGAAAAATAAAATATATGAGAAGATATGGAGAAACACTTGAAAGCTGACATTTTTCTTCTATTTTTCCTCTCTCTCCTTCCCTTATCTGTGGGAAAATGGAGAAACCCTTTGTCCCTATACCTCCCAGTCTCAAAGATCAGAGAAGTTTAAAAGCAGTGAAAATCAAAACTTGGGACTGAAAGTCAACAGAATTATTTGGATTATTTTATTTCAAATATTTTTGGCAGAAAAATGTATTACTTGGCAGGAGAAAACTGCCTTGTTTCATTTATTGGCAAGGTCTCTTCATTAGCAGTGTGTTAGGAGTTAGGCGCTGCTTGTGTAGACTAGATTATATCCATGCCGGCTAATTAGTCCCTTCCTACTGAGCCTCTTGGGATTTTCTGATTTTAACCTAAAACAATAGGATTTTATATTAAAAGAAGGGAGAAACAGAGATTGAAGGATCTGGTGAGACTGAAGCATGTGGATTGAAGCTGGAGGCATTACCTTCAGCAGGAGCGCTTGCAGTCTGTGACTCCCCATCATCCTTCAGAATGACTGAGATTTTCTTCCCCAAAAGGCTTCTACCTGAAGAAATTTAGGAAATCCCTCTGTTCTGGGAGTGAACCAGATGCTCTGTTTAGAGGTTCATATTGCAAATAGTTTTTTATTTTGTACTGATGACTAGAGAGATTCCTGCTGCCCTGGCTGGCCATGGGGTCCAAAGGTCTCTGCAGCTCTGCTCAAGGCTGATACTCTTGATGCTGGGTGCAGAAAAGCCCAAAATTCATGTACCAGAATCTCACAGCAATACATCTTTTCTTTTTTTATCCATGCTACTCACACAGTAAGGAAGATGATAACTTGTAAACTCTGAGTAACAACTCAAACTAGCTATTCTCACTTCTACAACAGTAACACGGAAGTATCCAGGGGCTCTTGGAGAGAAGTCCCCCAGCACTATGTCCTCTTTGGCTGACCACTCTTGTCCAGGGGCTGCTACATGAGGCAAGTGCCAATATGAAATGAAACCAGTATTCAGAGGAAAGGAAAGATCCACCTCCCTGCTGTAGTGAGCACCAAATGCAGATTTCCTGGCTCCCAGTGTGGCATGTGCTGCAGCCATAAGACTATGTTACCCCAGTTCCTAACTTCTATAGCATCACATCCACTGGGAACTTCATTGAACCTCACTTTTCCAGTTCCTTCCACTCTAAAAGGGTGACAAGGACACTTGCCAGCCCCACAAATGGCACAGGATTAAACATGCAAAGTGTGATGAAAAGATAAGGTGTGAATGCTGACTGCTGTCAGCAATGGAAATGGGGCAGGTTAGCAGGTTAGGATACCACCTACAACTTCTGTACTTACCTGCAGCAGCAGACAGGGAGCTGGGATGTAGTGTTATATCCTACTCGCTGAAGAATAAAGTAATTTTACAATGCATCAGAGGTATAATGCCAGTAGTGATGGACACAACAAATATTGGAGACAATAACTTAGTGTTAGGCTTGTCACATCAAATTCCATCCTGCTTCAGCTGCTTTCCAGGAGAATAGATTTCTGGTTTTAAATATGAGGATTAGCAGCAGCAGATTTAGGGCTTAAAATAAAGTATGCATTTTAGATTTATTTAAGGGCTTTTGACTTCCAAACACTTTGCTTTAATATATCGCTTTCTGGACTGACATGGCTTTCATTTTTCATCACTACTTTACATTCCAGTGTTTGAATGGTTTATGCAGGGGAAACTTGAGTTTTTCAAAAGCTGAAATTCTTCTTTTTGCTGCTGTTTAAGCAATGCTTTCTTTTCTGTCTGTAGCAGGTCCTTACCAGAGAATTGTAATTCAGAACAATTCAATTTTCCATCATTTAAGAAGCAAGACATAGTAATAGCTTAATCCTGATTATACACAGCCATTTGTGAGGACTGACTTCCAGATGTTCATGTTCTTTTATTTTATTTTTTTTTAATGTGAATGTTATTAATTTCTTTGGACTTGATGCTAGGAAAGAAATCTCTGAAATACCCAGGGTAGGAGTGCTGATCAAACTCCTGTCCAACTGAAGTCAGAAAGCTACCCTGAAGTTCTAAATAGTTGCTGAACACGTCCAACTCAGGCTGCAGCAATGGAAATTTTTCTGTCCTCAAACCTGCCCAGGAGGGAATTTCTATTTGGAGAAGACTATGCTCATTTTCACTTTTGCTTGGACTCTCTTTAGAGATTGCTAAGTATGGCGAGGTCAGAGCTCTAGAATCTGGTTTGCATCCAACCAGCTTTGACCTTCTGAAGGCATTGGCTGCCCCACCAGCCAAGATTTCATGGTTAAAAGTCAATTAAGATTACTCCTTAAGTTACAAAGAACTGGGGCAGGGGGTGGGGTCCGGGGGGAGATGGGAAGGAAAACAATGGCAGTGTTTGAAAGTCAGAAAATTAATTTGGTTTCAAACATTCCATGTATACCAGATTCTAGACATCATATCTTCTGACTCAACTGTCCAAGTCACGCAATCCCTGTGACAGGCTTTTCCTGTAAAACTGTGCTTTCTGGACCGGTGAAGCAAGCTGGCTTTTGCAATGGGAGCTGCTCTACTTATTCTGTTTCCAACAAAAAGTGTCATTTTAAATTCAATTTTGGTGCTATCTTCATACACATTATTCTAATTATCCTGCTGGAAGGGTTCTTGATGTAGAGCAACCAGGATGCTCAAGCTGAGGCTCTGCTGTGTGAGTCCAAGGGATAAATTGGAGTTCAAGAACCTGACTTGCAAGCAAGCTTGCTAATAAAATTTAACTCCTAAAGAAGACAGCTTGGTCCTGACAACTCTGATTGCCTTGGCAAAATGTTGTGGAAATACAATTACAAGATTGAACTGCTCTCAATTTGTTCCAGAGAGAGAGAGAGAGAGAAAGTGTTTTTTTTAACTAAAAAAATAAGTAAGTAAGCAAACCCAATTTTGAGAGATTCTTTCCACGTTATTCTGTAGCTCAGAATTATCTTTTCATGTACATCATGGTGATCCTAGGTACATAGATCAACGAACTTCCTCTGCTTCAGCATGTAAAGATAACCTCTTGGCTGCAGTCATGAGCTGGCTGGAAAGACTAAAGTGCTCCCTGTGAGACTGTTGCACAGGCTGCTGAAGCTCTCCAAGTGCTGTATGCTGATGCTTGTATTGACAGTTTTCAGCACAATAGCGCGTAAGAGCATTGTGAGAACTCACTGTTGATTATAACATGGTTACACAGTAAAAAAAAAAAAAAGAGTCTTTTGAATCTACTGTACATGAAGGCCTCTGCCTACCAATTTCACCTACTTGGTAGCTCTTCTGAGCTGCTCAGATGGCAGGAAGGGCCAGTACACTTGCATTACATCAAAAGGTTGTGCAAGGGAGAATGCATCTGAGTTCCATCTCTACCTCTGAAGGGCTGTGTAACAACTACACCTTGTCTCTGCCAGCAGAGCTCTCCCTCACGGCTTAAGTCAAATATTAATTATAGCTTGTATGCTGCCCACAAAAAAAATCACTTGCTGCACTGTGAATAAACCCCCAAATATTATTCCAATGTCCACACAAGTGACTGGGCTGAGTTCCCCAGCAAAGTCCTAACTCCAAGCAGAGGTTGTGATTGTGGGGAGCAATACAAAACACAGCAAAACAAAACAGGGGGTGCTTTCAAACAGCTCAATATAGACGCACAACAAACCTGCCTGACCGAAGTATGTGTTGAATTAATGCAACCTGATCCCTGAGCTAGCTATGGCAATGCATCATGTTCATCACCCAGGAGAAAGGGGCCAGCAGGGAGCCAGGGGTGGGACGGCATAGGCACTATGCATAATTGTGGAAGCCTGCTAGTAGATGGAAAACATCTGGCTTGTATTTGAGTTAAGAAGGGATATTTAACTCTATTACCCAGATTTGTATCTGTCCTTTACTTATTCAGATTTATTAGCATAGGCTTGTGTCATTAAGGTTATGCAAGGCTGAGTCATCTTCGTGTGTTGGGAGCCATGGAAAATTGCTGTTAAAGCAAACACCTGCAAGTCTCTCAGGGCTGTGAGAAATGGGATCTCTGCGTGAGCAAGACTGAGGACCTGCGCACATTGGTGCTTGCTGTGGTGAACATTGGTGGTCTGTGTGAGGTGTACGTGGGGAGTATGAATAGGGAGGTACCTCTGCATGTGGCCAGTGCTGGACATGGACAAGGTGTGAATGGACAAGGGAATGTAGCTTGGAGACACTAAAACCCTCCAGCCTGAATAAAAGACCAGCAGCTCACGAATCCAATGAGTGGAGGTACTTTTAGTGACTTTCTTCAACACTAAACTGCCTCTACCTTCCTGCTCTGCTGTTGCAGAGCTTTACTCTCTCGTATTGCCTACTTAATAGCACCATCCTACCTCAATATCCCCATGTCCTCTGTCTTTTCCTGCCTCACAGCCCATCTCCACCCTACCTTCCTCTTTAGTGTTCCTCCTGCCCAGTTTCATGTCTCTTTATCCAATTTCCTAATGTAACATCCTCACTTCTGCATCCAGATATCCAACTCTCCTTTGGTCCTTCTCAGTGTGTGAGACCCGAGATGTGTGTGGGGACTTACAAATGTTCAATCTTCTTGAAAAATGGACCCAAAGCATCTCAAAACAGGTGCCTAAGCTACGGAGGGACTTCAGAAATGGAGCTAAAGTTGATTTGTACTAGATGAACCAACCTGACAGCCTCGAGACCTGTATTCACAAATTCATGGTACAAAACTGCACTGCATTGATCCTGACAGCAATCATGGGATTGTTTTCCCACTTCCTTCCAGCTTCTAGCTTGACAGTACTCACTCTTGGAGCATAGTCACTGCCATGTTTATTCGGCAATCATCCACACTGTAGGAATAGCAAAGAAGGAAAACAAATAGGTCACAAACCACCTCTAGGCTGAAATTATTACCCAGCATGGTCCCATGAATCTCTATGAGAAACGAACACACTAAATGCAAATGCCACTGATTTGTGAGATGGTTCCCACTCTGGTTAATCGGTGATGCTTTCAAAGATTGCTAGTCAGGCAGTTCCAGGCAGGTGTAAGCCTATATTTAACAGTGTTCAACTCCAATTGTTATTTGAATGAAAATAGGACCTTTCTTTCAATTCTATTTGATTTCTCCAGGATAGTAGCTATAATTCATCATGCTTATAACTTCTGAAATTAACTTCTGTCTCACAGAGTTCAATAAATAACACTTTTCCTGAATAGCTCATTCACAGTGCAAAACCACCTTCTTCCTCATATTTTCCACTTCATAGAATGAAACCATATGAAGTGGTTAAGATTTACATGATCAACTCTTGCAGCCTTTTTATATTTATTTGGGTTGAAAGATATAAATCAGTGCTGGGCCTTTCTCCAGGAAGGAGTTATTTGTTATCTTCCTATGTGTGTTTCTAGGTCAAAATGTAATAAGGCGTTTTCAGCTTTATTGCATGAGTTAGGTACGGTTTACATGGTTCTGCGTCAGCTTCCATGTTTCGACTGCAGAACATTACCTTATACTGCATTTTTTCTCAACTTATCACTGAAAGTTTGAAAATTTTCCCAACTTGGAAATAATGTGTAACTGTGAATCACATAGTTTTCTTCAGAGACAATACCATACAACTGAATAACCCATAAACACATGCGTGATCAGGATTAGAATTTTTTAATGATTTAGAGCCATGGTTTGAAGTCAGGTGAATAGAAAAATGATCATCTTTAAATCTGTAGGAAATGTAATTGCTTTTACAAGGAGGCTTCTGCAGGACCAGGTTTTAACTTCACGCAGTTCTTTCAGATATGTAGAGGCATGGGGCCATGTAGGATCTTTAGAAACACCACAATAAACCCCTCTTGTTTAATGTCTATGATAATGGTGTCAACTAATTGAAAGTCCATGATGAGTACAAGGCTAAACCTTGACAGTCTGTTAGGAAATACCTGTTTTAAGTATCATACCTGAGTATCTCCATACTTTGGTGCAAGCTTGAGCTACAGATAATGCACTAAACACAGTCCAGGAAAAAGACTTTGGTGGCTTTATGAATTCAAGCCATCAGAAAAGTAGGTGACTGTGGGATGTAGGAACCTGACATTTCAAGCAGTAGCTGGGCCACTGAATTGAAATTGTGGCTGATGAATATTCTTGGATCTGTAAGGGCCTAACCAAGAATACTCACAATCTGAGACTTAATCATAAGTATATGCACAAAAATATGGAAAAATTGCACGGATTTTTGTGACCTCTGATTTACCCCTGCATGATGACTTGTGGATTTTGTCCCTGGAGTTTATTATTTACTGAATGTGTAATAACCAAAGCACTTTAAGATCAAGCTACGCATACCATCAGCAGTCAGAGATCAGCATCCTGATACATGTTAGGTCCTTCCCAGAAATGGCAACACAAATGAACATAAGGCCATACTCAGACAATGCTTGACAGTTTCTGCAGAAGGCTTAGGAGCCACTGAGGTATCGAAGTTAAGGAAACAGCAAGTGAGTTCTTATAATTCAGAACTTCTGGATCCTGAATCCCTATGTCATCTCTGAAATAAACAAGGTTCTCCACAGAGTGATCCAGGGACCTGAATCAACTCCTGTGTCTTGGCTTTGAAAGCACAGAGAGAGCATAAAGTGCCGCTTGAGCCCTAGGTGGCTCAGCAGGAGAGACAGCTGGATGGATCTTGGAAGATCTCTCTCCTATTTGTTGTGCCTACATAATTATTCCATTTTGTGACAGATTCTGATAATCTGCTAAAAAAGCAGCCCGCACAACCCTTCACATCACTCACTAGGACACTGAATTAGAGCTGCAATTTAGATTTTCTTTAGTTTTACTTTTATAGACTGGGAGACAAAGTCCTTGATCTCTATTTTCCATCACACTTGCTCTCCTATGAGATCTGGTGAAAATAAATCTAAACTTTGGTAAGTCACGTCTACATTCATATACACCTAAGTTTACTCTATTGCCTTGTATCTATATGGACCTCCTAAGCTAAGGTCTTTTCTTCAGATTTATCTCTCTAGTGGGAATGTCACAAAAAATATTAATAGCATACAAGGGATTTTAGCTTAGTCCAGAACTCATTCTCTGAGCAGGACAACAATAGGGCAATTTGTGACCTCATTCATTACACGCAGAGCTCTTCAAAATGTTCACTGTGAAAAATCCTATCATTTAAACAAGGGCTTGTTCTGGATTTCCCCAGAGGGAATTAATAACAAAATACTTATAATGTCAGTATGATATAAGATGGAGCAACAAAGCAAAAATGAGCCATATTTTGTTCAAAACTTGACATTTATAACCCAGCTTTCTTAGAATCCTTCATTCCAAAGGTGGTATTTGACCCTTCATGCTGTCATCAGCATATCAGCTTGTTTTGTGGAATAGACCTTCTCTACCGTATGAACCCCCAGAACATTTTTTCTGTCAGAAATTAGTTCAATATCTGGTTTGTGCTCAAGGTCTGCATTTGAAGTGAAGAGAAGAAAAGTGCCAGTATTGCTTGGGTTTGATCTTTCTGCTGTGAAAGAGGTTTGTTATTTGATCTCTTTTTCACTCAGCAAAGATCCTTTCCTCCCCAGCAGAAATGTTTGCAGGTCTCCCTCTCAATTTCTTTCTTAGCCTTCAGTTTCACTTTTCATTAGTTTGTTCATTAACTCTGGAAGGAAACCCTTTAAAGTTCTCCCTGCACTTGAACACCTTTTATATGCCAAAGTTTTCTTTTGAATCCCTTATTTCTGCTCCTGCTCTGGGCAGCTTCATTTGCTGACTCCCTGATAACAGTCATCACTGTATATGTCATGGACCAAAAGTGATGAGAGAAGAATGCAAATAAGAAAGAAGCAAAATACTTAGAAGATTGGTTTGGCAAATGAGTCAAAGCTTCCTATCTGATCAGTCATAACTCCTCTCTGTCACTAACATGCTTCACTACAATTTACATTTAAGTGGTGTTAAATGAAGACTTTTATCTAAGTGAAGACTTTTGTCTTAGCTGCCCACCTCCTCCATCACCTCAAGAGCATCCTTTCCTGTCACTACCACCTCATGGTGCTTCCACAGAAACACAAGGAGAGATTAAAACCCCCACACCTGATGACTTTGTTTCAACCTAATGTACAAAACCCCTTATTTGAAGGCACCATTGTTATTTGATGGGCCATGCAGGCAAAGTCACGATAGGAACAATAAAAGCAGAAATATTGTTAGGAGGAAAAACACAGGTCACTGCAAAAGGTTCAGTTTTATGACCAACAGGTTAAACCAGTGAAATATTTGTTCTGCTTTAAGGAGGAGAGGATGAAGCTGGAGATATTTATTAATATGGAGTTAAAAAATGAGCCCTAACAATATTTCAGAGACAGCATGATGTGATGTGGGTTTGGTTAGGAAAGGGATTCCTGAGGCCCCGTCCTGCTGTGTACTCAGCATGTCATCATCACTCCCCAGTAGATTACCCTACTCCCAGGGATAACTGTGGTGTACGGTAACAGCTGGTTCCTTCTGATCCCAATGTTACCTGGATCAGGCCCTCTCACTGTTCAGAAACTGCACATTTGACACACTACCAGAAATGTGGTAATTTGTGATGTACAAATATGTATACAAACCAGAAGAGGGTGTGTGTCTTTATGAGTTGGGGAGGTGTAAATGTGAAAATTAAGTCCTAGCTATTAATGTGATTTTTCCTTGTCCTTAAATGTCCCCAGACCCAGGAAGAACTTAACTACTGTATCCATTTAAGCTAACTGGCTCCCCAGAAAGATATGAAATTCAATACAGTCCTTGCTTTCTGATGCAGATTTTTCTCCCCTTTGCAATGTTTCAGGTTTAGGAAATATGATCCCTCTTCATAATGAGCAGACACACCTAGTTGTCATTTTCATCTTGTTTTTGTGGAATTTACCAAGTCTGTATTTTACTAGATATTAAAGTATTTCATTGAAAGCGACCCATGGTTCTATGGGTCCATGTTCTCCTGGTCCTTGTCCTCATCCTTGCGATCTCAAAATACTCTGGGCTACTCAGTAGTATCATCAAGTGAATGAACTACTTATGAAATACTCACAGATTAGCCCCATGCTGGCGAAGTTTTTGGCTAGTTTCTGCATGAGGAAAAACTCATATAATCTGTAGTACGAAAATATTTCAAGAAAATTTATACAGAATTGTTCACTTCTACAAGCCATTCATGACAAAGCCAATAATTCTTGGCATTTTTAAAACAAAAAGTAATTTGAACGGGTTTCTCATCTTGGAAAACATGATTTAATTTGAAAATCATTAAAAGCATACTTTAAAAAAGGTTTTAATTTTTTTTGAGTTTGTCAAAACTTTTGACACTTCTAATTAAAGATCAGGCCAAACCTGACTATTCATCACCACCAGGATTGCAAAGCATCTTTAAAACCCCAAATGAAAAAGCAGCAACCCGTCACAACTTCCCACGTCGCTGTTGTTCTCACAACTGCTGAAAAGCAGAGATAACCTGCAACATGGGGAATATCCTAATGTCTTACGCAAAATTTCTCTTCAGGTCTGTAATTCTGGTCCTGAATTTTTTACATGTAGGGGGAGACAGATCAGTGAGTACCACCATGGGGCCTGGAAATGCATTAGCTATATGAGACAACCATCTACGTAGCATTCCATTCATTTAACAAATGACACTTTTTTTAGTTTGTCTTAGGAGAAAAGCTTTATAACTTATATGGTCAGAAGGAGCCCAGCAAAAGCAGCTGTTTCTTGCTGTCCTGGGGGACGCAGGAGTTGTATTTTCTACCTTACATGCTCTTGCTGAGGGTTTTGCACCTGTGTATTAGATAACCTACTTAGGCATTTTCATTCAAAGAAAGCCTACTTGAAACAAAAGATTTAAAGCCCCCAAAAGGATTGTCAAGAAGCTCAGCACACCAATGCATTCCCCTGGCTTTCTTTCTCCTTTCCTGTTCTTTGTGTCCATTTCTCTACCTTTCTCTGGCATCTATGTGGCTATGCAGTAATGCACATCACAGCAGGCAAAGGGAGAGGCAGTGGAGCGGGAGGAGCAAGAAATGAGGGTGATCCCCAAGGATACAGGCAGCCTTATTGCTTCTGTAGCAGAGCCATGTGAGATGATCTAATACAGCTTCAACATGTGTAATATGCATTGTCTTTATTTTTAAGTATACTTTATTTATGTCTGGTCAGCCAGAGAAGGGAAATGAGTTTTGGCAAACAATAGAAAAACACAGACATCTAAAAACAGATTATTTCCTATTCCTGGGTTGTACCATGCCACTCCATGTTCCAGTAAAACCTGAGGATTTCCATGTGAGGGCAAAGTGATAGATATAGCATTGTCACTACTTGTGACTAACCTGCCTTTCTTCTGATGCCACTGTGTTTTGATGACCCTTCAGTCTCCAGAAATTAATCCAAGTGCCGCTGCCCGTGTTTGGGTGTGCAGCTTCCCTGATGAGGCTGTGAGCCCAAGCTACCTTGCACACTGAGGGCTATAGCTCACCCATGTTTCTCAGCCCATGAAGGAGTGGAGATGAGCATCATGAAACATTCCAGCTGCTGCTCCTGTGAAGCTGCATGACAGCTTTTCAGATCAGCAATGGTCTGACTTTTTGTCACCCTTTTATTATTAATGACAAATTTCCGTTAGAATATTAATTCATTCATTTTTGTTTTGGTGGTCTATTTCTGCAAAGAAAAACAGAACTAGTGCTCCAATCAGCACCTCCACCATTAAGAAGATTGAGTCCTTCCTTAACTGCAAACCCCACTGTAAGCTGTGCTACTGAGTTGCTCCCATGGCTTCAGTAAAAACTACATTTTGCCTTTAGAGCAAAGATGCTTGCTCACAACCAAGTCAGCATCCAGTAAGGACAGGCTTGGCAGGGGGAGAGCAAGCGGGTGTGGGAAGAAAGGTGTCGTGGATCTTCGGCCTTGTAGCTCTATATCTGGCAAGTTCACCGGGCTTGAGACAAGACTAACCCAGGTTTCTATGTCTTCCACTATGTGAAGGGAGAACTGGTAGTGGATGCTGTGCTTGGATGTCTTCTCTCATCTACTCCAGTCAACCCCCTGAGAACTTTTATTAAGGAGATTTAAGAACCTTGAGGTTTTGTAACGAAAAACCAAAAGGGAAGCAGCACAGTTCTAGAGGGCAGATCATTTTGGATAAGTCAGCCCATGGCTTTGTAATGCAAAGAACATGAAAGGCCTGTGAGAGTGAAGCCTTGCTGTAGTAAAATTTTCTTCAGGAAATGCTTTGGCATGGGGTTTATCTGTTTGCTGCATTTTACCATTTTGATCTGAAAGAAGTCCATTAATTGCACTAAATTTGCTTTTCTCTGTGGGTAATGAAGCTGCCTGCATGTTTCCTCTGCTTGAAAGTGGCCAAAATGAGTACATAAGCATTTGTGTTGCAAAATAGTTGTGTGCTGTTACTAATCCCACCAAAAGGCACGGGGAGATTTACAGAGAAATTTTTCTTGGCTTGTGCAGGCCTGCTTGTGCCTGCTTCTCATTTTTGAGTAAGTTTAAGGAAGGATCACTTGGCTTTTACTCATGCCAAAGTCTACTGAAATCCAACAACTCTGTGTCCCACAGGGAGCGAGGGGCCCAGTATTCAAGCCTAGGTGGCTGACAGAAGAAAATCCACACAGAATACCACACCAATGAACCAGGAAGATGGCTACTGTGGAACGAGATTTTTAGGGCTCACTGGTTTATGACTATCTCGCTATTTGCCAGTGAGATGACTCGATCCACTAGCTTTCTGTTCAGTAGCTCTGATACTAATTTATATATTCAGTAAGGCTGATGTTAGAGCTATCACATGTGCTTAACAGACCTGTATATGAGCATTGAAAGTTTCTGGAGAAGTCTGAGGATTTTTAGTCCAAAGAAATGACAAACTTGGATCATCCACAACATGATTTTGTATCTGGGAGTCGGAATAGTTCCCTATCCTCTGCAAAGGAAGGTACTTGTGTCTCTATACCTTCTTTACAGACAGAAAACTAATTCTGAGAGGTGTCATCTGTGAACTCCGGGTTCCACCGGACTAAGCTAAGTCTATCATGTAAATGGGTTGGGGCACAATTTAAACACGTCCACAAATTTCTGCATATTTGATTATTTGTTACTATTATTTGTCAAGCTTCATGTCAGAAATATAACCACCACAACCTGAAACCCTATAGGTAGAAAAGTCATTTGCTCTCATATATCAGGCAAGGGTGGGAACACTACTGCTGAAGGAGAAATTCACCTCTAGGAAGCTTGGTGTGTGTCTCTAATTCTGCATGCACTCAGAGTAAGAGGTGCTGCAGGACAGAAAACTCTACTTCACTGTTTTGCAGCAAGGAAGTACAAAGTGAGGAAAGTGCTGGATTTAAGTCCAGGGGCAGCGACCCTTTGCACAAAGTTGAGACAAGCCTTGAGTAACTAGAACGCTGTAGCAATGTGCTCCTTGCAAAGACAAGTGACACGCCATGTCAGAGGGCACCTGCCTCTTAGACTTCTGTGGCAGGGACTGAGTCAATGGACTCTGGTTGGTGCTACCACAAGGAAAAAAACACTTTTTTTTCCTTCCTACAGGCACTGGATGTTTTTGACCCTTTGCTTCCTATCAAAGTTCAGTGTTTGTTAATAGACAAGTGTTGCCTATTAAAGGCACCCCAAGTGGCTATGTAAGGAGCATAAATGCTGCAGCAGGGGCCATTGCTGGTGGTTATTAGCTTGAGGAGGGACCTTACCCTCTCTCCCTCTTCTGTTCAATCCTGGTCCTTGCTGCCAACAACTCCTTATAACAAGAGCTTTGTGTTTGCCAAGGAGAGCCCACCCCCATGGAGAGGGGGAGAACGTGTGGAGAAGAAGTAGCGAAGACCATTATCATCATTCAAACAGCAATGGGAGACTGGCAGCCAAGTGCTGTTGGCAGTAAAGCTTTCAGCTGCCCCGGGAAGGTTGAGAGTGTTCTTGTAATTATTCCCAGACATCTGCTTCACAGCAATTTCTCAGACTCATCCCTCTTTGGATTGCTTCCTCCCTCTGTTTTCTGCCTTTCTGAAGGGCAGGGAGTAGCAGAGTGGGCAGAAAGTGGACTTCCAGAAACAGAGTTCAGGGAGGGTCACCATGCCCCAGGCACTGGCCCCTGGACTTATCTCCAGCCCTTGCATCAGGAGCTCAGGTCATCCATTCATCCTCACCTTGGTTTCTACAGTTGTCTGCCAGGGACAGGTGCCTGTTTCCTAGTGTCTTCACGGCCTGGGCAGTGCAGGCAGGAGAGTCAGTAGAGAGGCTGCCCTGCTGTGAAGGATGCCTTGCTGATGCCTTCAGCATGAGCTCCTCTTTTGTGAGGAAACCCTCACTCCCCATTTACCCATTGCAGTAGAGACATTTTAACTCTCCAGGAGTGACACAACAGCCCATTGCTATTTAGAGCAGGGATGTGGCCTCATCCACAGCTGCAGCCATTTTCCTTACTGGCTTTTTGTTTTTAAGGAACTGGGGCAAAGTTGAGACAACTCCTCTCCTCCTCCTGTAAATCTACAACTGGGAAACAAACATAGGCATCTCCATCCAAAAATGTGTGGCTCAGGCTCATCTCTGGCTGAGACAGGAGTGATGTGAGATTCCCTGAGCTGCAGTGCTCTGGACAGAGCAGATGGACTCCAATTTTACTGAAGACAAAGAGAATGAGGAGGTGCAGAACCCCCAGCACACAATGGAAAGGACTCTGGAGGAATCTTTGTGGCTAAGACTCTAAGTAGACTTTTTTTTGCTGATGCATAATTGCTTAAATGCAGGTTGGCTGGAAGCTAAGATGTATTAGTGATTTTTGCTTTCTTTTAGCCACCTGGAAAGTGACATTAATTCCCTTAACTCTTTGTATTCTTGGGTGGGGATGCAAAGGTGGAAATTTCTGTGTGATAAGGACTCAAGTCCAGGCACATGAACTCTAATTCTCAGTCACACAGGAATGGATTCTTGTGACTTGAGTGCAACTGTTCTGGCCTTTTGCCAACATCACCAACAGCAGAATTTGACCCACGGTCACCTTACCACTGTAGTGAGATAAGTGTCTGTTGATGCATCAGCCAGAACAAGAGTCCTAGGGACTGCCTGACTGCAGCACGGGGCAGCCTGCATGCAGCACGGGTTGAGCACTGCTTCTACCAACACATGGGGAACAGGACCCGAAGTTTCCTGGAGGGAATGCTGCCTCGTGGGTGGCTCTGTGCTCCGTTCAACCCCTGACCTTGCAGCTAGTGCTGCCGGCTCAAGACCAGCCAGCCTCCCAGGTGGAAGGATGATCGTGGGAACCAGCCTGAGGCCACTGGCCAATTCAGTAGACAATAGCAGCCCCTCCTTTTAGGGGTAGGGACAGGGCAGCCAGGATCAGGGGTCACAGAGAACTCTGCCTCTGTCTGATCTGACCGCCAGATGTTCTTGACTGGATGTGGCAGCAAGGGATGACTGCCAAAATCTCTGTGGGGGACGGAATGTCATTTGGGAAATAGTCTTTATTCCAGCTGACACATTTGGGCTGGCAGTCAAGAATGTCAGTTGTCCCTAGAGCTCTTTTTAGCAGCTACTGCGGCCAAGAGAGGTGTGAATTCAGAGATGTGTAGTCTCAATAGATCAGAGACTCAGTCAGCTCCAATTAGAGCAGACAGATGACACCAGAGATAATGTAAAATAATATATGGCCTATCAGTATATCAGCTCTGTGAGAGGGAACATGCAGCATTGGCAGACAGAATAAGCTGGAACATACTGTGGGTCATTTTGATCACAAGTTTTTATGGGCCCAAAGCCATGAAAAGAAATTAGTCTTTCCTTTAGGTTCTCTAATATTTGGGGCACATCATGCAAAAACTGAAATCCCCATTTAGGCAGCCACATCCTGACCTTAAATTGTTCCTGGTGTCATTGCTCTGCCTACATACTGGAAGGATAGATGGCCACAGGTCTCTGCAAATATGCAGACCATCTTTGAGCCTCAAGGAGACTTTTGCTCTAAAAAAGTGTAAATATATGAAGATCTCGATTTATCTAATGCAGAATTGCAACCCTGGAAAGAGATCAATGAGATTCAGGATATTTTTGTTATCCACAGATTTATCCGCTCCTTTTTAATTACTGCCAAATATTTTACCTCAATGTCTGCCCAGTTTTAGAGAGTATGAATAAGACAGCACTGTAGAAGGAAGTTCATGTAGTGTGGTTCCTTGTCTTCTGACAACAGCTAGCAGGCACCTGTGCTTTTAGGAAAGATACCTTCCAAAGCAGGAGATAATGAAATGCTCAACTCTCAAGAAGGACTCCTTACATGTCCTAATAAAGATCAGCCTCAAACCTGAAACCAGAGGGCTTAATAATCCTTTAAAACAAATTTATCATTCATTATTTACAACTTTCAATATGCTTATTATCTAACAATATTATATAGGTGTTTGATAGCTTGATCACACATTGGCTAGAAAAGTGTTTCCTCTGATCCATTTTGAATTTGTCTATTTTTATTTCTTTACTTTTATCTTATGGATTGCCCTCTTAGTTAAAAGCCTTTCAAAATGCTTTCACAAACATCTGCTCACTCCCAGGGACCTACAAGACAGACCCTAGTGAAGCCCATCTTCTTCATGAAGTGCACTATGAAATTCTACAAGTGCAGGATGACATAGGACAGAAGTTTTACAGTTTAAAGGGTGCCAACTGTCAGAGAAACAAGCTGTTCTACATTTACTGCCCTGGAAATCTGGACATTTTAGTTAACCTGAAAGGAATTAAAACCAGTGACTGAAAGAACTCAGGTTAACAATAACATCCAAGGAGAGGGCAGGTGGCGGAGTTTTTGTTTAAAAACATTGTACAGCTTAAATAATACTAATAGAACCTAAAACACTAATATGAAATTAATCTAGACTTCTAATACAGTCAAAAAGCTGATATGAATCAGAACAAGAGCTAGAAAGAAAACTTTGACACTAATGAAAACAAGTTTCTGTTTAAACTGACATGTTTTCACAACCTCTCCATCATTCCCTCCCTTCTTCTTTCCCTCCCTCCTTTCTTTGAACCAACCAGATAATTTTTTGCTAAGAGGTTTTCAGCCAGCTTAAGATACTCTCTGGAAATGGAAGATCTTCTAGTGATGGTCAGCTTCATTCACAAACAGAAGCTGAGTAGCCTGTCCTTACACGTATCTATTGTCCCTGGCTCCTGAAACGAGGCAATATTCTCTGATTTGAGCAGAGCTCCTGGGTCATTTCTGCCCTGGGCTGCAATCAGAGCATGGACGTATTACTGTGGTATGAAATAACATGGAGATAACATAGCATGTGGTCATTCAAGCAGTTGAAATTCTGCCCTGAATAGGTTTGGCAGCACTTTTGTCCCCATCAGCATGAGACTTCCCCACTCTCAAAATCCTTATATTGCTTTAATTTAAACCATGTGCATCCCCTCTGACATCCAGCTGTCACCCCAGACTCTGTACCATCCCCTTGTGGGTGTTATTCCTAGTCTAGGCAAATTACGTAAGGCCTGGTCTCTATCATACCCTTCTGGTGGTGTTGAAAAGTGCCATCAAAACCCACATTATGACCCTCTCCTCCCTCTTCCCCCTCTTGCCGTCTCTGACAAGGTGCTTCTCTGAGACCCATTCCTAAAAACCTGTTGGCAATTCATCAAGAGTGAGGAGACAGTTCTCCTTCTCTGTTTATCTGAGAAAGGGCTTAAAGACTACATCACCCAGAGCTAGAGATGCCTCACTTGGGTGAAAGTTGTAGGAAGGCCCAAAACCACCCTGGTTAGGTTACATGTGACTGCTCTTCTCAGTGTTCTTCTTCCCTACGGGACAGTCAGGTGGAAAGCGTGCATCTCCAAATTCGTAGAGCACTGAAATCAGCTCCCTGGTCCTTGTGCCAAATCAGCAGAGGAAGACTGCAGATCTGAGACTGGCCTGCAAAGACATGACAGGCAAATGGACAGCCTCAAAATGAAAGTGGTCTCCTAGAAAAGGAGCTGACATCATTTTGACTTGGTCTATCTCCCTGCCCCCAGGCAACATAAGGTATTTTTAGGTGAAG
This sequence comes from Phaenicophaeus curvirostris, assembly GCF_032191515.1. Classification (NCBI taxonomy): domain Eukaryota; kingdom Metazoa; phylum Chordata; class Aves; order Cuculiformes; family Cuculidae; genus Phaenicophaeus; species Phaenicophaeus curvirostris. Next base: position 16,989,402 of record NC_091400.1, on the reverse strand, counting down.
TCATTTTTGACAAATATTCCTCTAACCTCTTTGACAGTCTTTGGCAAAGGAGATTCTGCAACGACCCCATACAAATCCTTTCTGGTGCCTCAGTAACCATGCTGCGGAAAGTTTTTCCTGATATCTAGCTTAACATCTCTCCCCTGCATGCTAAGCACATTATAAGGCCATAAATTCCAACTTCCAGTGGGCTCTCTCTGACACACAAGGTGCTAATGGAGGGGCACATAGAGGCCAGTCTAGAGACTCTAATCAGAAAGACTCACAGCCAACACCCCTGTGAGAGGGTTTTCTGATTTTTGTTGTTTCTGGCACAGAACAGCAGGGCAGGCAGGGGCCATGAAGTGCCCTTGAGCACTGGGGGATTTCTTACCAATACCAGTGGGAGAGGTCTGAGGATCAGGAGTCAGACACAAGTCTCTGTCTCTTACCTGCCCCAGAGGGTCAGGTTTCCTTCCACTTTACAAGTGTTTATTGTTTCAGATGAAGGATGGTAGGGGGTCACAAGGGAGGGAGAACAGTGAGATAATAAAGGATAATATTGCTTCCAAAAGTGTGTCTGTTTTTTCCAACAATATTAGCTACTCTAATAAAAGATGTTATCTTTCCCTGCAAACCTTGACTGGTCTATATCCTTTCATCACAGCTTCAACAACATTACTACTGCAATAAAAACATTTGTAGGCAAATGAGCCTCTAGTTGTTTAGTGATGGGTTGCATCAGCAACTGAAATGAAAGCTTCCATGGGGAAATGATCTTCTGTAGCCCCTTCAGGCAACCCTATTCCCAAAAGAAACACAACTAGTCTGCCATACACTGGATTAGGAAGGTGGAAGTAACTGTTTCTTATTGTTGCACCTCTTGCATTGGTATAAGAAAGGAAAAAGGACCTGAAGGGCAGAGCAAAGCTGTGCTACTGCTTCCAGCACTAGCCCCAGATTCTGCCAACATGGGCTGTTCATGGAGCCACAGCCAAAACGTATGTAAATAGAGGAGAAATAAATCAGGTTCTGCAAAGGGTACAGTAATCCCTTAGGAAGAGGAGATTGTCAGTGGTTCACTGCTGAGCACCCTGCAGGATTGCCCTTCCCGTCATTCAGAAGTGGCAATGGGACCATTACAGCTGTAGCTGATGAAGACACAGTTCTTCCTAAAAAATTCTAGCAGCACAGGCTTGGAGCTCAAAAGACCTTGATCAGTCTTGGCATATTAGCCATGGTGGGGATTGTATTGCATAGGTTAAGGGGCAAACGGGAAACTTGGGACTGAGATTACAGCTATTCAACCACCTCTGGAGTCTCATCCTCTGTGCTTTCTGACTCCAGACCTCTTTTCTAGTTTATGATTTGAGAAGTGCTTGGGCTACAATTGACCCATCTATAGGGCAGATCTTGTACTCATCTCTCTTCTTAAAATAAGAAGCAATGAAGAAATATGAACAGCACAGGCTTAAGCTGACAGGGGACAGGACAAGAGGGAATGGCCTCAAGCTCCGCCAGGGGAGGTTTAGGCTAGACGTTAGGAAAAAATTCTTTACAGAAAGGGTCATTGGGCACTGGAACAGGCTGCCCAGGGAGGTGGTTGAGTCACCTTCCCTGGAGGTGTTTAAGGCACGGGTGGATGAGGTGCTGAGGGATATGGTTTAGTGTTTGATGGGAACGGTTGGACTCGATGATCCGGTGGGTCTCTTCCAACCTGGTTATTCTGTGATTCTGTGATTCTGTGATTCTGTGAAGTGTACTCTGAATGGCTCAAAAGTTCAGCTGTAACCAGCCATTTCCTGAAAAATGTGCTCGTGCTGCCAATGGCAGAGCTGTATTGAGTTTTGGCTTAAAAAAAAATGAACAGAAAAGTTTTCAAAATATTTGGCTTTTATGTTTTTGAGGGAATATGTTTTGATTCCCCATTCTGAAGAAAACTTAGGTCCATGGAGACTGGTGTGTTGTTTCTTTAAAGACAGAAAAGTGCCAAAAATTTAATGAATCATTGCTTTTGAGCAGAGATAGTGCAGCATGACTGAAGGTCAGCACGTTTCTGAAAAGAATGCACATTTTTCATTTTAGGATGACCCAGTTCTTTCTTTTAGCAGCTGTAGCAGGAAGTCAGTTGTTCACAAAGTTCCTCTTCCTCCTTTGCCTTCAGTTCCCAGTGTTATTCCAGTGGGAAGAGCAAATTTCACTCCCAGAAAAAACAATAAATAGGTAACGTGCTTACCATTCTGGGTGCTTGCAGGCAAAGAGCCAGTCCCTCACATCAGATCTGATCAGGAAGTCAGAGACCCATATAGCAGCTCTGGAGTACAAAATCCTTTCCCACAAGACCAAGGTGAGAAGAGTTAAAGGCTTAATGCGCCTGCTACTGCTCTGAGTTAATAATGTCCTTACACAGACCACTTGAGTCAAGATTTGTTTCCCAGCAGAGATGTTTCACCCCTTGGATATAAGGCCATTGACCAACCTTTCCCAGTCAGGAAGCTCCAGTCATCTGTTTGCAGCTATCTAATGACAGAGAGGAAGGGCACATTTTAATTAGAACATTTGAACTCAACTTGAACTTCACAAAGATTGGTGAGGTTCAAGATGCCTGCTCAGGTGCTATTGAGTTTACAGAGCAAACGCCAAAAGGAAGTGAGAGAGAGAGGGATAGAAAGATCCTAATAAGGACTGTGTAGCCATGAGTCTGACTCCATTTAAGGCACCCTTGTGGGTCATCATAGCTTTGGGTGACTTATCTCTTCCTGACACATGCTCAAAGCTGCTCACGTGATAGCTTTTATTTTCAAAAGTGAATAATCCTTAAAAATGAAATAGATCTAAGTGATTGATGAGGGCCTGCAAGGGGACTGGAAGATGGAAATTGTTTGTGAATGGGTTTGACCACAGAGCTGCTCCAAACTTCAGAATAAATGTTTCTGCAAGTGTTCCCGAAAGCATGTTCACAGAATCAGACTCTCACCTGGAAGGCTTGCTGGAGTCCCAGAACTTTAACGGTAGTTTTCTAAAACTCTTTGCTGATGTCAGGCTTTGAAGTGAGGGAATTGATGAAGGCAGGACAGAACATGGTGACATAAATGAATTTCACATTTTGCTGATGAGACTGCTCTCACAGCACCATAGTGATTTACATCCAGCAGACAATTACACAGGTCCTTCCTAAGAGCAGCCAGAAGACCTGACAGCAATGCTCAGACTTAAAAGCTTTTTTTTTTAAAGCTCAGTGGAAGTGAATGGAACAAGTGTAGAGAAAAAAAAAGTGTCAATGCAAGGAAACTCAGGACTGGAGTTATGCAACAGCACTCATTTTTCAAAGTATAATACCACTGGGACAGAGTCACTGCCTTCCTAGTACTGCAGTTTAAACTGAAAAATCCACCTATTTTCACAGAACTGTCTGTAACAGGCTATTAAGCTATTTTGTTTGGACCCAGAAGGGGAACCTGTTCCACATGCTTGACAGTGGATCAGGTTATGGTTTTTAACATAAAAAATTTATTATTTCAGAGATGCAATTAGCAAAATAAAGGGTTTCCTAATGAAGTGTCTGCTCTCTGTACTGTATTGCACAGGAGTTCTGATGCAATATTTAAAGGGGAATTTAATCAAGGACCCCCCTTCTCCTCTATGCGACAAAAACATTCTATGGTTTCCATAGGATCTCTCACAATTTATGCTGTTTGGAGGGGGTAGGGAATCAGGACCACAGAGCTCGTTTGGAATTAATCTTAAAAAGTTCAATATGTAAAACACTCTGTGCACAGCTCCCTGACACATTCCCATCAGTGTGGAAGAGGATGTCTGGATCTTCCACTGGCAATAGAAATTAATTCAGTTTAACCAGTGGAAACCCCATGAAAACCATCAATGTTCCCCCAAAAGCCAGGAATGTGACCCATCCTGGGTTTTTTTTGTTCTGCGAATTAAACTAGACTTAACAGTGAAAAGAATCTAAGTTTTTGTACATGTCTGAACTACTGACTGCCAAAGATGCATCATTTTACTGAACTACATCTGGTGCATGCAAGGGCTACCTCCCTCATGGTATGACTGAAAAACCTAAGGAAGCAGCTCTGTCTTCAATAGCAAAACTGCTGTAAGAGGTTCAGAGTCTTGCCTGTGCTTGGGCTTTCCTAGGGACACTCAGGTAGGGCCACCTCATAAGTTGCATCAGTGAAAGGATGCAGGCAAAACATATCAACCATCACCTAGGCTGCAGGAATGTTCCACCAGGCAATAGCTGGGGAATGAAGCAGATCTGCCAGAGCCAGGAGCTTCTAAGACCTGTTTTGCCTCTGGAGGAAATATTAACACCTCACTCCCAAAGAGCACAAAGCAGGGAAGTCCCTGCAACCGGCCTCAGAAGAGTCTTTGACCTGGATGTTCTCTGATTTGCAGCTGCAGGGGACTTTTCACTGGGTGACACAGTGTGATCCAGTTGCACAATATAGACTTAACACTTAAAATGTCTCATCATCAAATAGCTGGAGTCACCCTGTGCAGAAGGCAAAATCAACATCTCTGTGGGCAATCCTAGCTCAGACATTATAAGTGACTAGGCTGGACAGGACTGTGTTTTGCTTTGCCTGTTAATAGATGGCAGTAGTGGTATTTCTATTCTCAGGGCTAGATCATGCCCCTCACCTTGGAGTTATGATTTATAAGAACTAAACTGCAGCTGGAGTCAGCTATAAATTTAGCTGTAGGAGTGCTGGATTTATAGCAGTATAAATGACCTTCAAACCCGTGCCTTTGCAATGTCTGAGAGAGTAGGATCAATGGGCAGGTCTGAAATTGTAGGAGCATCCTACTATAAGCTTTATTTGAAAGACAGCAAACTGCTCAAAGTCTACAGAGTTTATACACGGTGACAATCCCCTGCAGCTGCCTTTGTGCTCCCTCTGTGACCAGCCTCTCTTTCTCCTTTCCTCCATCTCTGTGATTCAGATCAATGTTTAAGGTAGGACACAGCCTCCTCCCTAACTCCACAAACTCTTTAGATTATGCAATAGTCTTTGGTCATGTAGATTTTATTGGGTTTTGCTTATTAAAGAATTTTATCAAAAGAAGCACCAGAATGAAATCTGGGTGCAACTGAGTCAGTGACTAAACTGCAAGTGACTTAATAGCACCAAGGCTGCAGCCCATAGGCTTCATCTGCAGTACCAATAATGAATACCAGACACTGACTTTGAAGTCATTTTGTGGGCTGATGATATAGAATCTCTGAAAAAGCTGTTACTAGTAAGTAAAAGTCCTCAAATACCTGTGCAAGGTTGTGGTCATCAATCAATTGCTTTTTTTATATCCACGTCAGAATGGAGATATATTGAATCCATGAGCTCATCTGGTATTTGAAGTTAATTAATTACATCTCCCTATAAATTTCAGTGGATTCAAGTTTTGCAACAATATCCTGGGGAAAAGGGAACATGGCTGCATTTCTTTCTTTCCCTTTTGTTGAAAGAAATCAACAGAGTTTTAAATTAGATGTCACATATTTATTAGATATATTGTGTAGTTTCCTTTTCTCCCTCCCCCTCCTATTAACTATCTCCACCAGAATTTTAAAATTTTGTCCAAGATACAAATACCCTGAAAGCAATAAGGAAGTTATAATTAAGAAATCAAATGCCTGAGAGCTGTGGGACAAATTACACTTCTATTACACTGGGGCAGTCCCAATAAGGCAGGGGGCAGAACGTGGTTGTGTATATCAAAACTAGAGTATTAGAAGTTGGCTCGGCACGAACATGTTTCTTAAAGCAATTATAGATATGCCAAAGGAAATGTCCAAGGCTAGCCAAGATAATCAACAAAGTTCCTTGAGCCAACATCTCATATTCTCTTAAGATAAACTTAAACAATATTTCTGTTTATGGTTTCCCAAGTCTCTTGATAGTCTCTACCAAAAAAACAAGAAGAATTAGAGGAAAGGACTAGAAAACAACTGTTTAACCGTTGGAAGGGTAGCATTTTGAAACTGGATTCTTCAGTACATTCTGTACCAGCCTGAAATGGAGAAGTTTTGAAATAAATCAGGGAAACCACATTCACCAAGAGTCACCAAATGGGCTTTGTGCATTGGGAGAAACCTTTTTGAATGCTTCCTATGTGCAGCTGCAAAGGCCACTGAAGAGTGTGAAGAGCCACTTTTTCTTTGCCACTTTGTACAGAAAGTTGAATGGAATAGATGTTTCTGTTGAATGGAACTTGATGCTTCTGACTACATCTGAGCTGAATGACAGATACCGGAAAGTAACATAGAAGGACTTGTTCATGTCCTGTAGGGGTACACAATTCACTTTTTTGCTGCATTTGCTTTGATCCCCTGCTGTAAATGAAGGATATTGCATACTGGAGACAAACCAGTCTTGTAACCAGAGAACAGTGAAAGACAAACCTACCAACATGTATGAATACACTGGTATAGGAGGCTCATAAAACAAGGCACAAAATAGATTTCCCCTTGGTTTCTAAAAGAAAGGTACCTCACTAGAAAACATTGGCACTGATGTGTGTGGCACGAACCCAGCTGTACCAGTGCTGCCATCTTCCAGAAGGGCCACTAAATCCCCCACAGTTATTAAAATACTATGGCAACTGTGGCAACAAAGAAATACTCAGCATAGCACCATGGCCAGATTTCTGTTTGCAGTGCTTCACCCTCCCTGCTTTCACTCTACTGCGCTCAGCAGCACTGCTCCTCTCCAGATGCAGCTCAGGCTGCAGCTGACGCACCAGCAGTGCCTAGGACCTTATGGGCCCTGGAAATCCAGGCTTTTGCCTGAGCAACTGAAGCCTGTTGTAAGGCTTACTTATTTTCCCTTTGCAGGTATACAAGTCCAGCAAGTCCATTTCAGGACAAGAAAGATAGGTCCAGCAAGACATGTCCAGCAAGACATTTGAGGAGAAGGCAGCTCCTGTGGGCAGGAAGCCCTCCAATGCCAACTGCATCTTCCCTAAGGTGTTTTTCACTTCTGAAAGTGTGGAAGGAAAGCATCATGAACTTGCTGGCCAAAGCCAGCTGCACAGTGTGAAACAATGAAACAAAACCAACACAGTTATGCGCACAGGGACAGAGAATAGAGTTTGTCCCAGGCAGGTCGGTTGACTACTCCCTCGCTGGCCTCACTGTGCTAAGACGCTCTCTCCCTCCCAGTACACTATGTGTTTCGGGAAAGTTAAGGCTGAGGTCCCCACTGTGATCCCAACAATCTCACTGTGTATTAGGTTTGGCTACACCATTATGCTGCAAAGGCAAGAATAATTTTATATGCATGTTGGGAGAACTCTTTCTTTTGAATTGTGTCTGAGATAATGCTGGGATGCTATGTGCTATACAAATGCCTTTAAGTGCTTGTACAGAGCATCTATAAATGTTTACATTTGCTCTTGTTTCTGACTCAAAGAAATGTCTTTATTAAGCCCTGGTAGCAACCCTACTTGCTTATAAATGCAGAATTCCCATATGAGCCTTACTGTCAGCTGTGGCTTGATGGCTCTGCCTGCAGCTGCCTGCAGCAGATCCAAGGGAGAGGATTGGCTGTGGCTTCCTGATGGAGAGTGTTCATACTGCCTGTAGCTCTCCCAGGGACACTGTGATCCCCCAGGAGATCTAAGAACTCAAAAGATGTTTCTTTTGCATCCCTCAGTCCTTTATTCATTGTCCTTTCTGTCCCCACAGTGCATTCACATTGGGGCTGTGATGCAATAAGGAAGCATTACCACAGAATCTCTAAGAGCAATACTGGAAACAAAGAATCCTAAAGGAATTTGGAGTCTCAGCACCAGAAGGAAAATGCTGATTCACTGAAAATCCAGTTCATTGTTAAGCAGCTACAAAACCAGGACTCTGTACATTGGCTTTAGCCAAGGGTAATATTATCATTGTTAGGCTCAATACCTACCAGTCCTGTGACCCACTTCTATGTGTCTGTCGAAACTGCTAACCTGGAGATGAACAGTTCAAGTTCTCTTCTTTTTGGGCAGCTATTGCCTGCCACAGGAGGTGCATGTTCTACACAGAACCACAGCGCTGATGGAACCCAGTGGGAGTGGATTGGTCTCAAACATGATGTCAATACTATCAATTCTCTGCTTGTGTATCAAGTGCGGGTTGTTGATACATCATGCAACAAAACAAGCCTGAAGGAAGATGCTTTGAATAAGGCATAGTAAAAAGTGAAAAACCAAACCCATGTACGCCTCCTAGGGTAGCCAGCACCAACCCCAGCTCAGGTGTTCCTCCTTGATGGGAACCTCTCCTCACTGTTAGAGTGAAAATATTTTACTTCTGTGTCCTGCCCATTGCAATCCCCATGTGATACTGCTACACACTAATTGGGGCCCTAAGGCATTTCTTTTCTTTACTGAGTAGTAAAATAAACTGGCCCACAATATGCTTTTCCTCTCTCCAAATCAAATAACTCAGAAAACAGCACTCCTCAGTCAGACCACACACACAAAACTCTTGACATTTTTGTTTTGTCTTGCAAATTAAGTGTATTTGGCCAATATAAATCCCTGGAAGCCTACCAGCAGGCACCTTGATCAGAGTGCAGCAGGTTTATAACAGGTATGGCTCAGTAAACTCTGCACCTTGTCTTTCTTGAAGAACTGCTGCAGCCTTCTATGGTAACGTTAGTTCTGCTTTTTCCTCATTAAAACCTGTTTCCTCACCTTGATCATGAACTTTCTGCCTCAAAGGAATAATAGGAATAATGAAATCCCCACTTCATTCCAAGCCAGCAGTGCAATCAGGCAGTAAGATGACAGGACTTAATGAGTGTGCAGGATTCTACCTTGAAGAGAAATATTTTCTGGATTGTTTAGAAGAAATTAGTGCTCAGGGAAAAAAACTAACAGAAACAAGGCAAGTCTCACTGTGCTCTGGTATCCTCCTCCTGTCAAAACAAAAGAGAAAGCTTTCTACCTTACAATGAGCTGAAAACTAGAAAGGACCCTTGGGTGTTCTGAGTGTTTTTATGTAAGGTGTCCAAGGCACAGTGGCAGAGTAGCATATGTGCAACATTGGATCTAATCAAATATGTTTAACTGAAAAATTCTCCTTGACGGAAAATACAGTCTTATCAAAAACAGAAGCTCTCTGAACATATCACGTGTTAGGAAAGTTAAGTTTTCCAGATGGAAATTGAGAAGAGTCTGTATGCTGGAAAAAAACAGTTTAGTGATAGTTTTTGACCATACACCCTTTGGGGCCCACATCTGGAACTTGAGCTTTATCTGGATGTAGGGTTTGGAGCAGGCAGGGTTTCACATTTCCTCCTTCCCCAGCCCTCACTTCTAGCCTCTTCTCTCCCTTACCACCATCTGAAGAGGCTAAAGAGTACGAAGGGATGAAGATGGGAAACCCCCAGCCTGTGTTAATACACATACTGTTTCCTGGAAAGGGAGACTCAGAAGATGGGAAGGTGTCTGAAGAGAGAGCTTTGGAAGACAGGGAACCAAGCGAAAGAACTAAGCAAACAACAATGTTACAGAAAGACCAGAAGGCCCCTAGAGCTACTGAAAACAGAGAGTTTCAAGACTGGTCTGCCCCCAAAATTGAGTAAATAAATAAAGGCTGTAGACTTCTTGATTAAGTGGGCCTGGAAGCTATGTTTATTTTCAGACTGCCTTCTGAAGTGAAAGCAAGTGCTCATTTCTGCAGGAAAGCCAGGAAAGTTTGAAGGATGAAGCATTTCAAGAGGCTATTTTTGCTTGAGATGTTAATGAGGTAGTGATGAGGGAAGAGAGACACAGATTTTCAGCTTGTCTCCGGTCCTCCTGTTCTGACAGCAGTGCTGCGATATTGCAATTGCTGTCAGGCAGCAAGGCTTGGGGCTGGCCCTGGCATGGAGGCTCGAGGTGGTCACCCTGTCAGCCCACTCCCACTCTCTGCAGACCTGAGATGAAGCATGAAATCTGACATGAGCTGGATATTTCTCCAAGAGGTTTCCAACTCAGGGAAGGGTCAGGTCCCGTTGGTAATGGCATCTGAGCCAGCTTTGCTAATCCACTTTTGTTCATGACTCGCCATGCAGAGCAAGACCTCCTGCACAGTACCAGCTGGGACTGGTGAGTGCATGAGCTCTGTCATTTACAGATTTCACTAAAAGAAACATAAATGAAACATGAAAAATTAACGCCAGTCCCTGGATGGCTCAGCCATGCTGGTTCTCACAAGCATCAATTAGTAAATACCCTAACTAGACCCAGCACATTTTCAGTGCAAAATGATCCCACCTTTCACTGCAGTCCCCTCCCCAAAACAGCCCACGCTGGGCCAGAGCACATGCAGTAAAGTACATGGGTTTATTTTTTTAAAACAGCACCAGACTGAACTTTTACTTTAAATAAAACAAACAATTGCTAATGATCCTTTCCCACCTTCAGTACCTTTGGCCTTTTTTCTCCTCTTTCCTTCTTGGTCCTAGACATTTCAAAAACACTTGTAAATAACCATATCCAGGCCAAACAGAGAGTCATTCTTCATTCTAAACAGGACATGAGGGATGGTGAAAAAACAGTGTTTGTGGCTGGAATTCATTGTACAATGGTGGAGGAAATATAGGACTATTTCTGTGTCTGGAAATAGATGACGAGTGTTTGTTTTTAATGTAGCATGTTAGAGAACAGATTAGATAATAAAATCCTAAACAGAAGACCTCATGCTTCACCAAATCTGAAATAAACTGGGAAGAGATGTCTCAGTGAACTCCAACTCCTTTTGAGCCTTGCCGTACCCTGAGGTCAGAGTTGCAGGGATGGATCATTTCAGTCCATCACCAGTCAACTATAAATGACTCTTTACTATGGCCTGGTGGGGTCAGGAATAGCAGATCTGGTATTCTGGTCTTTTGGGAGGAATTAATACGGCATTGCTGCAGCTGTGCCTGCTCTGTTGAGCCTTTCACTTGTAAGAGGTTGTGCACAATCATCAACCTGCCCTGTAGAAAATGTATGTAAAAAATTAAGATTTTCTGAATTATCCAAAAGATTTAGGAATCTTGCTTACAGGTGTGACATAAGATCTTTTGTTCCAGAGAAGGTGAATTCTCATTCAAGTTGATAAGCTCTATTTCCTCAAGTACATTACAAATTGCATTGAATCGTAATCATTAGAGCTATATTAACACAGTTTGGCCCTAAAACATTTCTGGATTTTTCAGAAAAGCAGAACATATAGAAAGAATTAATGTGGATCAACCTGAAACATTTTAATCACCTTGAATCATCTAAAAAGCTATACTGCATCTTTCCAGGGAAGGTCATTTTATTAAGAGGCAACACACAGTTTTGAAACAAAACAATGAAAAATAAAGCCTGTCCAGCAGTATAACTCATTGTTTTCAAAGCTATGTTTGCTTGTTAGTTTTGGATGAAAAATGAATGCAAGCTGAGTTTTACTTCTGATTCATTACTGGGTTTAGTTCCCTGCAACAGTGTCTAACAGCAAATATAGTAAACCCATAGTAAACCCATTGTTTTTAGACTAAGAGTTAGATAAGTATTTTTTTTGTTGAGTAGGCTTAATTAAAATATTTTGAACGGAGCAGCCCCCCACCCCCACACTTTCTCTTATCAAAAATGGGTCTCTTCCAATATTATAAACATTTTCCCTTGAAATGGATCATTTCCAGTGGAATTTTCCACAGAAAGCACAAAATTAAGTGCAGAAGGCCCATGACATTTTGTTCAGAGTTGATATGATGCCTGGTGTCTGCACTCCACTGTGGGAGCCTTGCAGGGACATGTCGTGCAACTCTGCCCAGAAGCCTCTTGCATGGCCTGGCCAGCGCTGCAGGATGAGGGGTGGCAAGAGGCAGTCACAAGACCCCATGGGCCATGGGGCACCACAGACCCTTGTGGGAAAAAGATATGCCAAGAATAAGGTCAAACTTAAAACTGGAGGCATCTTTTCAGCATTTCTAAACCTATGATTTTCTTTAAAAAATAAACTCAGTTAAGTTTTATGCTTGTCCTAACTGTTTGTTTGTCCTTAGTACTGAAATAACATTTTTCCCATGGGAAGGACATTATATTTTTCTGTACCCTTTAATGCCAGTCACTCCACTGCCCCAAATTTCATTGAAACACCATAAGCATAACCTTAAGCAATTTTCAAAACCTCTATTTGTAATAATCTTTGTTTCTTTTATAGCTTCCTTACATTTTCTATGCATTTGCCAAATTCCTACCTGCACCACAGCAGTGCATAGCAAATCAAAATAAGATGGTCCAGTTTGAAAAATATAAACAGAAGTTGCCACAGAAGAAAAAAAAAAGCTTAGGAAGAGAAAGTTTAGACAGGAAATAACGGCCAGTTCCTGGTATTCACCTTTTGGAGCTTTGCAAGCAGAAAATTTCTGTTCACTTTGACAGTCTTACCTAATCTGTTGCAGCTCAGATTCATATGGCCCATTTGATTCCTCAGATTTTAGTGTTTTTCCTACCAGCTTTCTCTGAGCCGTCCAGAGGAGGAAGAAAGTTTTGATTAATTAAAGCTTTATGAAGAATGTCTACTTTACATGAAAAAGGAGTGGGGCACATGGGTACATTGTTCATGAAATCAGCCTTTTCCACAATGAACCGTAGTAGACTACCTCAGTGTTATTGCTTATGATCCACCTTCACTGACATCCTTGCCTAGAGTCAAGGTTGGAAAGGGAGAGAGCAGAGGTTAGGTAGGGTTCTTGATTTAGCAACCTGAACTCCTGATTTGAAAGGAAGAGGGCAGGGAATAAGGATTTCCAAAGAGGAACAGAATGCTGTTATTTTTGGCCTTCTCAGAAATTTCCACAAAGTGAAAAACTTTCAGCTGAGTAAGTGTCAGGAGCTCAAATAGGAGGCCCAGATCCACATCAGACTTCTCAAAACGTTCACTTCTCAGGTTATTAAGTTTGGTCTTTGCCCTCTTGAGGCCCATGAAATGAATCAATTTCTCCTGCCAACCATCAAGGGATTTGCTGTCTTCATGCTTCATTGAAACATCAAAAACTAACCAGTGAGGTGAGAGTTTCTCAGTCATAGATTGCACAATGCTCCAAACATGAATGCTCTATGTACAGAAAAAATATCCTGAAGGCAGGTCTTTTCACACTGTTGTTGATAGTTTTTCTAGCCACTATTTCTCTTTAATATCCCAGTTTATACTTAAAGGCCAATATATATTAATGTTGTTTTGTCTGCAAAATGTCGCATGCAGGCAGGCAGCTGCATTTGGCAGAAACTGTGTGAAAAAAACAAAATCCTTAGCTGGTAGAGATACTGTACAGACTGAATTATCTGAAAAATGCCAGCATCATTAAAAAAAAATAAATGATAATTGCCCTTGGTGTAACTGTAGCAATTTGGTTATAAATGAAGCCCTACATCTTCCCTTGAATATTCTTCAAAATCTTTTCCTTTGGGAAGATGTTGCTTGGCTCTCATAGCATGAGAAGTGTGCAGGAAAAATCAAGTTATTATTGATGTGTCTTCTGAAACCTAGTGGTGATGAAGTTCACTCAGCAGTTTAACTTTCTGAACTAAGTTGAAAACACTGCTCATGGCTATAAAAACTACATAGGCTGCACAAAACTAGTGTTACCTTCCAATATGCACAAAGAATTACTAGAAGACATTCTGAAGAAGTCATTAAATCAGCAAATTAGTGATAGAATTGTGATTAACGACATCTGGAAACAGACCAGAGGTTAACTGGGAATTTCCTCCCCTACATAAAGAGTGTGAGTTTAGGAGCATTTGGTTTAGTCCTTTTCATGAGCTTAGCAGAGCCAGGCAGCCTTTCAGAGAGGGGTGATGGACTATGCACAATTAAATCACTGGACTCTTTCCACTAACTTCAAAAACTTTTGGAAAGCACTCCATAGGGATTGGTTTTCTGTGGCAATTCTGCAGTGCCCTCCAGTCAATGTGTGTAGAACAGATATTTTTTCCTCAGGAAACTTGTTGGCATGAACATCTGGCCCATGATAACTCCAGTAACTAAATCTAGAAGACTTTGAGAGTTGTTAGCAGCCCATAATTTCAGTCTCGTATCTCACCCTTATCACTTATTACTTCCTTCAGAACAGAGATTTGATTTTGAACTTGGACTTGCTTCAGACCAGTTCTGTTCCCCTAATGTAGGAAACATCCTCCAGCACCACCAGAATCTCAGACTAGACACTGAATCTCAGACTAGACACTCCTGAGCCATCATGCTAACTTTCAGCCTCCTACAACATGAGTACGTGGCTCCACTACGTTTCTGCTGCTATCTGTCATCATGCTTCTGTGGCAGCACAAACTCCTCTGTCTACTCAGTGAAGGTGCTTCCCATATGGTCCACAAGGAGTTCAGATAGAGAAGCTCCAAGTGCTTATCTGGATGGTTTCAGGTACACTCATATGTAGTGACATTTTAAACCATAAGCATATGAACTCAAATCTAGTACCACCCTGAAAATGCAGCCTGCCCTGGAAACACTTAGGTATTACAGGTTACAGTCTTAAGTAAATGGACATTAGTAATAAAGACATCAACTTCACACTGCTTTATATTTCATTACTCTCATCTGTCATCTAAAAAAAATGTTGAGGAAAGACAGGAAGTGGTTAAGCTGCTTTTTACTTACATTGTAATGGCAAATCTACATTTTTCTGTTTATTTCCAGCAAAACACCTGCGTATTTTTAGGTCGTTCTCCCTTCTACAGTCTCTGATGATGTCAAGCACTGGGTCAGCTTAAGTGAATCTGTATCACTATCTCACAGTTGGAGTGGGATTCAGCAACTTTGGAACCTGTGTGGCAAGGGTTATTTAGTAACTTATGACAGTGCCTACGTCTATGGGCAGGACAGAAAGAGGGACTCCCAAGCACAGCCATGGCTGAAAAGTCTCATTCATCTCTCAATGACAAGGGAACAAATAAGATTTAGACACTGCTGATCTCTTACTGGAAGTGTCTGGGGAACTATACAGAGTGTGAGATGGAGTCAGAGTTTTCTTGAGCAAGCCAGGTTTATTTCACTAAAACATAAACAGCCCTTTTTTAGAAGCAGAGAAGTATATGGTTTTGTTAAAATTTTTCATGTGAAAATGTTTTGTTTGGTTGTTTGTTAGGTTTGTTTTGTTGTGTTTTGGTTTGGGTTTTTGTGAAAACAGGGCACTGGAAATTTTCATCCCATCTCTACTGCACTGCATGCAGAAGACAAAACTGGGTGGGAAGGGACATATACCCAGCATAAGATTTGCCTGACTACAGTTCACGTGATACATCACTGTGTTACTGCACAAAGGGATAGGGAATCCATTATGGGAGACCCTGCCCAGGGTATGACCAACGGATATATCCCTCAAAAGCCTGGCACAAGGCAGTTGAGGAAAGAAGACAATATAACTGAGCTTCCTTGAAATCATTGCAACAATACACACCATGCAAGTCTAGGTTCTTTGCTTCTGGTGTGTTTCAAGGTTTCTTATAAGCAAAATCTCAAGCCTAGCTCTTGTCTCTACCTGTATGTTGTAACTTAAATAACTCTTCACCTGTATACTGCAGCATGTCCCACCATAAAATACCGATCTTATTACAATGAGCTTTACACAGAGCCAATTGTTCTAACATCTAGTTCTGAAATGTTTTAGTTGTACCCATTCCTTACAAAACAGTGACCTCAGGGAGGTTGTGTAAAATGTCCCATATCCCCATGTCACATTTGCATTCTGGAGAGTAAAGGCACACATAGATTCCAGTCCCAGAGAGGAGCAGGGATTCGAGGATTGTGTTTCCCATTAACATTTCTCATCTACTCACTTAGTTACTCTTCGCCCAGCATGCTGGTTTGCAGTTGACTCCTGAAGTATCGAGCCCTCCCATGCAGGGAACAGGCAGCACACATACTGAGCCCAGGGCTGGCTTTTTCATTAGGTGTCTGCGAATACTGTAATGCTATTAGAATATGAGACTTTCTGTGTCTGAATGCCAAAGTCTACTGGCTTACCCTTCACTGCAGTGAGGATAAGGAAAGCTAGTATTTCACTCAACCATCAAAACCATGAATTGACCTTGATAAGGAGATGAGTGGAATTTTTCAGATTTGGGGTTATAATAGTCAATGACTCCACGATCACTGGTGGTATTGGGAAGTTTATATAATCAGTCTTCACAAAGTTCCTAATCTTTGCCTGGCAGGCATTGTATACGGTATGTGGAATATTAATATTGCATTCAGTTCTGGACATCTGAGTAACAGTAGTGAGAACAAATTGGAAGGAATTCAGAGAAACACAGCAAAATGATGGAGTGGCTAGAGAGACTGATTTATGTGGGGTTATAGCAAAAGAATTGTGTGTTCTGTTTTGTCCAAAAATGCATGGGAGAAAAGATGATTTGCAGAGCCATAATATAAGCACTTTTGGCTGTCTGAAATGGAGACATCGCAGCAGCGGAAGAAAATTTGCATCTCTACCAGGATGTACAATGAGAATAATTAGAAGAAATTAAGTAAATAGTAGTTAAGGTATAGCTTCAAAAAGGTCCTATTTCTCCGTTATCTCCCAGATCAACTGGCAAAAATAAATCCCCAAAACTGAGGACTGGTGGTGGGAAAAACATTAAAGGTTAATGAGGAGATAAGGAGAAATTAGGAGAAATAAGAAATTTGCAATATGTAATTTCCCAGGGTCTTCTGAATATCTTGTTGGGGACTCAAGAGATTCTTCATTGCAGGAAGGGAAAAGAATTTCAAGTACCAGTAGGGAGGTGCTGAAAAACCATGAGCGATTTAGAAGAGACCCACAAGTCATTTCCCAGCCACTGACACAGAGAAGGACAGCAAAGCTTATTCAGAGCTGTGATGCATACTCCTTGGGTGTCTTGACTCCAGGTCAAACCTTGTTACCTACCAAGCCTGAAGGAAAGGTCTGGACACCAGAGGACAGCCAAAATTTGAATCTTATGCATCCAGTTCTGGCTCATGTCTAGTTTAAGGTGACACTATTTCATATTTTAAAGAGAAGTAATATATGCAAGACAGAGCCTTCAATGCTCTGTCAGTCCATCCCTCCTGCCAGTGACAGAAACTTACAGTGCAGCTGTCAAAACCTCCAACATAGGAGTAGTGCAGAAGGGATACACACTTCTCTTTGGCAAACTTACTATCTAGAAACATACGTGCAGAGGAACACCCACCAAGAGTCTGTGCTGTGTCCCAGGAGAAAGGACTCTCTTCAAGAGGACAGCAAATTCCTCTGGAAGGGGATAAGTGGAAATCATGTACAAACAAGATATCAAACAGGGCTTCTTGCGTATTACCCCAAAGGGAAAGATTTAGTTATTCTGCTCTTGGATGAGAATTAGGATACCTAAGACCTCTGCACAGACACCGTTAGCGAGGAACACACATGCTTCAAGAATCTGTACACGCCAGAACTTAGCTTTGCAGGCATGGGCTGTGATGTAGATCGTTGCTGCTCTCTGCACACAGCTCTCCTTATGGGAAGAGCAAGGTACCTAGCAAAGTTACGCCATCGGAGTGTTGTCTCATCTTTTCTAGTAGTCCTTATTTCCCTTTAGATTTAGGAGATTTTTAATGAAAGGAAGGTCTTTTAAGAGCAAACCTTTTTAGAAAATAAAATGGCTATTCCTATTTCACATTCTCAGGTTCTCGTGTATTAAGACTCACATTGGATTCACACTTAATGCAGAATATTGCTCTTGAATGTTGCAGAGATTTTGCTCAGCCCTTCACCATCATTAGAGAGAGAAATTGTATTTTAACATCTGAAATAGTGCAGCATGAGCCCTGACAGGTCAAGGCCTCACTGTGCCAGGGTGATACTCTCTGGCATAGAAGAGAGCTCAGCATAGTAGGTAAAAGAGGACTAGCGCTTCTCACACCAGTCCCTGGGACATTGAGTCCTTTTCTTATGAAAATCTGCTTTTCCTTTTACTAAAAGGTGCTGGTAGTAACTCAGCTTCTTCCCCTGTCCTTTCACACACCAGAGCACATCGTTCTGGACAGTTACCTCCCAAATGCTCCTTGACATATCCCCAAAAGCAGCAGTGCTGTGATCTCCTGCCACTGTAAGCACCACAGTGACCAGCAAATGTTGCTGATGAAAGCAGTTCATGGCCCACACACACTCCTCTCCAGTGACAGTCAGGCCAGCTAAGCCAGGCGCATACTGTACTGAGGAGATTTTAAATGGATCCTGACACAATCAGGCTCTTTTCCTGCTCCCAGCACCAAGATGTAGAGAGAAAAGCACTTTGAATTAAAAAAAAAAAAATAAAAAAGAGAAAACTACAGTATGGATACATTACCATTTTACCTAGAGTAACTCTGTACAACTCTTACAACTCACACATCTAATAAAGTGTAGAAGTTGGGAAGTCCTTACTGGATCTAGTTGATTTACATCAACATGCAGAAATAACTACTTAAGTGCCAGTCCACCTTATCTTGGATGGTGATGTGGTTAATGTCACTTTCTCACTAGCTCATGGAGTTGAATCTGACGAGATGATCTTGGAATTAACTAGGACAGAGCTCCACACCATGAATTCTCATGCTTTTGGGACCACTTGTAACTAGGATCACAAAAGCCAGAGTACTTAGAGTTGTTCTTTGCTGTAGGATGCAACAAAATAGCTCATTATGTCTTGTTCAACAGATTTTGCTTGAACCCTCAAGTTAAAGAAAAAAAAAAAGATGAAAAAATCAGAAGTGGAAGCTAATCTGGACACAGTCATTTAGTTAATTAAAAAGTACAGAGGAGATGTGGATCTTCATAATATTTTTACCGCCCTTCTTCAATAGTATTACCAGCCCAGTACTTTAGAAAATGCATTCCAGGGGCTGTTTTCTGGAGGAAGGAGCTATAGATTCTGCAGCAGTATTTCCCACTGTCTCACTGCAGAGTAGACCCTGGAACTGCACATGTGGAGCCAAGTAATGCTGATTACTACCCACAGATGAAGTAAGATCAAAGCTTCAGTGATCAAAATACAATAGGAGTTTGCCCTTAACGGCTGGAACATATAATCTATCACCAGCCATATATCACCTGATATCTTGATCCAGCAGCGTATGATAGGAACATTGCTAGATGAGTATTTCCACTGATTTTGGTAGGACTACTTCCCCAGGTACTATCAAGAGGTTTGCCTTAGTATTTCTCTGGACCAAACTTAAGGTCTTTAGTTCATCAGCAGAATCTGTTCATTTTGGTAAGATGACAGCATTTAAGTGGGTTTATGCTGATTTGCATTGACTAGCAGACTAAAACTCAATTCAAATCTTTCTATGATTAGGAATGAGATGAGGAAAGAGACTTTGCTTGAGGCTTTAGGTTTTGACTTTTAGCTGGAGTTGTGAGTCCACCTCTACACATGATGCGCACAGAAAACCACAGCAGTGCCCAGTTTCCAAAGAAAACCAGGTGACAGGCTGACAATCACTGCCTCTGCCCAGGGACATGCTTACTTGTGGCTGGTGGCTGCTCACTTCTATGCTATAAGTGTAACCAGTTTGCCTTGTGGCAATGGCTACTCTGCAGGATTACCTGTGTCAGGAGACCCATTTTTTGTGTTATGCTGACCAGTGTGTTAGTTGGTACATCTTGACCAAAACTGTCATAGCTTCCATGTACCTTAAAATGCAGGTTAACTATAGAAAAGCTATACGTAGCAAAATCTTGTTGAGACAGATCAGAAGCATTGCCTTGTGCACAAATGGTCTGACCTGGGAGAAAGTCTGATCCAGCTCAGAACGATTTCTTTCCCTCATTAATCCTTTATTAATTGCCTTAGTCACTAGAAATCACCAGCATACCTATGCTGCAATTACTCCCCAGCTTCACCTGATCACCACAGACAGAGATTAAGGCAGTATGGACCTCTAAATCCACTGAACTGTGTAACATGTTACTTTTGGCTTCCTGTGTTAAAATATTTTAAACTCTGCAGCAGGCTTTTAAATAATCACACTTCCTCAGGGTTGCCAGAAGCAAATGTAAATACAGGAGTTCAAAAGAAGAATCCAGTTTTCACAGCTGCATCTTAGTTAAATTAAAAAAAAAAAAGAAGAAGAAGAAAAAGAAGAAAGACAAACTGACCTAAAAGCTTTTGAAAATACAGAGCAGGGCAGACAAAAGTAATTGTTCTAAAGCTCTTCTGGATGTTTTATGTACTCTATGATTTCCAGATTTGAAAAATCTTCTTTTTCTAAGAAAGCATTACTTTAAAGTCATATAGGACTTAGAAACATCTTGCTTAGAACTAGTACCAGGGCTTTAAGAAGCAATAAAATATACCACAGCTAGAAAAACATGCCATTTCGGCTACAGTTTATGACTAACTGATTTTTGAGCATTGCCTAATTGTGTGACACTGGTTAACCAAACAACAATGCATTTTTTCACAGGATTCATTATTAGCTCAGACCATTCTGTGACCTCCCCCTGTTGAGAGACACATCGTATTTTTGATCATAAATCTAACAGGGTAAGGGCTGGAAAAGGGATTCCTGCTTTGTTTTTGGATTTTAACTGAGGTTAAAAAATTCTAGCTGTTGTCGTTTATATAGGGAGCAATATATTTTAGTGAGAGCTACGGCTCAGAGACATGTGGATACCAAAGCTGTGCTGCTGAGCTTTGTGTTTATTTAGACACAGCAACGAGTTGGATTTGTGTGTAGAGTCATGCTTGAGTCATGGTTAAATTAATCTTGGATTTCTTCACTGAATTGATTCCCCAAATTCATTTGAGGAACTAGGAAAAAGCTATGAGAGAAACATTATATGAAAGAGTATTTTGACAATGAAAATCTTTAAGTGCTCAAAATAATCTCTCTGCTTCCTCCAAGTCATGGGTGCTGAGCAAATCATATAGTCTTAGGCAAACCAATTTCCACCAAAAAAATTAGTATTTGTGGTTACAAAAACTGTACAAATTTATATGTTAAATAAATTTGGGGAAAGATTAAAATTTTGCAGTAATATAGTCTGAAATACAGGTTTTTACTTCTTAAGATTATTACTGGTCCCTAAAGTTAATTAAAATTTTTTAAATAAAGAAAATATATTATTCTACAAGAACATGGTTTTACATTTTTTAGTAGTAAGAAGAAAAATAATCATAAGCACTTCAATGTACTTTGAAAACATATTGTTACTGTTCTGGCTGATAAACTGAGAAACTGATAGATTTTCATGAGTGAGATGCTCATAGGTATTAAAGCACCATTTGCTTGGGAATATATGCCAAGGAACTGACCTGCTGAATTTCAAAGTACAATTTTACACTATGCTGCACAGCTTCTTGTTGACATTCCACTGAGAAAAAGAGATGGGAAAGTTACTTTTTGTGGCTAGACTATGATGACGAATTTGGTCTATTTTTGAGGCTATGTTCTAACAAAATACATGTCTCATAAGGCATTTGTCAATCTTTTTTCTGAAATATCCCCTATGATTTACTTAAGACTAAGCATTTGCAGTAAGCAGCTAGTTACCAGGGCACTGAATTAGTGCCACAGATGTGGAGACCACTTTGGTGCAAGGAAAGGATTTTGCGTTTAGAGAAATATTGCTGATACTGACTTCTACACAAGCCCTTGAGCAAAAGTAGTGTTTGCACATTCATTGTTTCTCTCACTGTGCTTAGCTCCTCTGATATATTTCTGTTTGCTGATAAAGGGACTGGAGAAGTGATGGGAGTAATTGATGAGCCATGATGCAAATTCCCTTCTCACAAGCTGGTGGGTAAATAAAGACCCATCCTCATGACAAGCTAAAAGACTGAGACTGTCCATGATAGCAGGTAACACAACTGTATGCATTTAAGCAAATGAATTCTCCAAAGGGAAGAGTCCAAAACAATGAGACAAAATGAAATTCAAGAACTCTCATATTTTATATTTGGTTTCTTTGTCATGTGTTCTTCTGCTTTGTTCTCCATGTGTGTGGTGTGTGTGCATGGATCCTCCGTGTTTGTGATGAAACTGGACTGTGAAGATGAAGGGTGCATTCTTGAAATGGCTTGTGGGAAACTGGCTCCCTGTCACGTTATTGAAAGCTACCTGGCCACATCCCAGGTCCTGACTTGGAAATATGACTTAAGGAGTTTTCCTGGCTTTTTCCCAATTGTTTCCCTCAATGATAATAAAAAGAAAAAGGAAGAGTGATGTGCTGAATGTAAGGTGCATTCGCAGCCCATCAGCATTATCTCCAGCACACATGGCACAAGCTTCAGCAGAACACAATGTAATGGTCTGATCCAACCAGGAAAGGACCATATAACTCCACTGCAAACACTTGTATAAATAGGACTTTTTCTGATGAAATTGAAACCATATTTTGACTTGCTGTTAGAAAAACAAATCTGAAGAGATAGTTATAAACTGAACAACCTTAGAGATTTCAAAGCCAAGAAATGAGCTGCTGGCTTGAAGAGTTAGATGGCAATGGGAAATATGCCAACCCAGTCTGATTCTCTTAGTGCTCTGTGGCTCAGCAGCATATTTGTGTTGTGATTTTGGTCTCCATCACAGCCACCAAGGTCTTCTTGGGACCAGCAGGTATAGAACTGATCCTTTAACCTCTAAAACACAGGGTTTTGTCAAACATAAAAGGAATTCCCAGGAACAGCTGACAACATAGAAATGACACATAGCCAAGCCTTCCAACAGTGCCAGGAAACCATGGTGGCACAGTAGTAGTAGATAAGCTCACGCCCTGTAGTGTGCACATTTTATTCAAACCAGGAGCATGCTTCAGTGGTGTCAACTGTGTGCTTCTCTCCAGGGATGCTAGCTCTGCCTACAGTTTACTGCTTGGCAAAACCGAATTCTGACCACAGTGCAAGGGATGTGCAAGAGAGGAGTGATCTCCTGGACTAGCTGTCCCTCACCAGAATGCAACTGGTTTTGCCACATGCGCCTATGGCCATCTCCTTCTAGGTGTTGGAGCTGCTTTTGTCACTGCTCTGTCCTCACTGTAGTCAGATGTTTACTTTAAGTATAACTTATTGTGATCTGAGTTCAAGAACTCCGTGACAATGGGAAATGTCCAGTGTTACATAACACTTAGGCAATCAAACATAATTGTGACTGTAGTGCCTGGGATTTTTAATACTTGTCTGCATTTTCTGCAGGTTGTTTCCATCAAGATCCAAGACTTCTTGCCAAGTCAGGTCCTTTTGAGGATACAGCTGGCACGGCATAAGATGTTACTGGCCCACCTATCTATTCCTTCTATTGAGATAATACTGCAGGGAGTTATTTTCACTGCTGGTGAAAATATAACACCACCTCTCACAAATGTTTCATTGCAAAGATAATGCATGCACCAGGTAACTTGGTGCTGTAAAATATTAGGAGAATGAGGAATTGTGGATGCTTTGGCTGTAAGACTGATAAACCTCATGCTTTGGCTGTAAGACTGATTAACCTCCGGGAAGCCTGACTTCAATCCTGGAATGAAGAGGACTATCTCCTCAGCTGATCCTTCCTATGTTGCTTAGATGTAAATCTTCTCTGGTCCTGTCAAGCACTTGACATTCTGGAAAGTGGATGGAGCTTACAAATGTCCTTGAAATATAGTCCAGTACAGAGTGCCCAGTGGGGCCTACTGCTGGCAACAGTGATGTTCCCTTTGCACAGTTCTCCTTCAGCATTTATTCACAGACTGAGCATTGTCAAAAGGGGATTTTCACTGCTTGCTTCCCGGTCTCCTATTTCTGGCCAATCCAGTTATTTATTCCTCTCCTGTGAATATCTGTGGCTGGGGTAGGAATTTGGAAAGAGGTTTCCAGTGGGTGATGGGCAAAATCATTGACAAGAAATCAACATGGCTGGGAAGCTTGACTTTTAATAATTTGAACTGACCACCAAGGGGAGGATCAGAAATCCCAGGGCAGTGCATTTCTGAAACTCCTGCAGATCCCATCACATTGGACATGGTCTACCTATTCTGAGCATGCTCATGTGAAACAAGTCCACGGCCTGAAATCACACGGGGGACTGTCAGTCATACCAGGCAGAACACAGGTCAGCTTGACAGCACTTTCCCACCAGCTCTCCAACCTCTGAAAAGCTGCTGAGGCTTAGATAGGTACCATGAGAAAGATCACAACTAGGGCCAGTCCTTTGCTCCTTTCATGGACACCTACATGTGTGCAGCACAACCCCATCCCTTGAGAACAGAGGCACTCATGAGCACTGAAAAGCAACAGCTGTGAGTGAAAGGCAAAAGGGTCATAGACCTTTGTGTATGACCCTGCACCCTCATAGGGCTATGTGACATGCAGCATCACCCACAGTGTTGGGCTGGATGATCCCACGGTGGAAGGAAGGGACACAGGATATGTTCTATATTATGCAGGTTATAACATACATTCATGCACATTCTCCTTCCTGGATGCTTTGCAGCACCATTGTTTCTCTCAAGATTTGGGCCCCCAGAAACCCCTGTTTTGCCCAGCATCAAGGAATGCTCTGACAATATCAGGGAACTAGGAGGAGACAGCTAATGAATAACTAGGACAGGAGTCTCAAGCTGTCATCATGCCACCATCTTTTTACTATGTAATCTATACTTGACTAAAATGTCCCTGCCTGTGGCAACAGGGTTGGAACTAGATGCTCTTTAAGGTCCCTTCCAACCCAAACTATTCTATGATTCTATGAAAATGGACACAACAGATGCCACAGCTGCTAATTGTATGCACAAGATGGCATTCTGAGCAATCGAGACAGGGATGTGTTACGCTGCCAATCTCTCTCTGCAGAGCAGTGATATACCTTATCTCCATCTCTCTGCAAAACATGGTACAGGGCACTGCTGGAGACAGGCTTCTCTTGATGTAGACATTCATGCAGATATTTCATCATCTGCAGGTCTGATGGTCCTGCATGGGACCTGTTCAGTTTATGATACAGGCAGCCATTCATTCAGACAGCACAAAATCAAGTTAATTATCAATAAGACATAAAGCTGGTGGCACAGATTCTTATGTTGTCTGTGCTTTACCTTCTGGAGTACCCCCAAATGGAACTGTCAAAACTGGAAAGGTTGTTGGTTGAAATCTACAGTTCACGCACTCATGCTTGGAGTGGTAGTTCTCCATAGTTGCCTCTCTCAGAGAAAGACAAGAACAGTAACAGCAACCAAATGCAGTTAACTGACCACAAAATTTCAATACACTTGAACAGAAAATGCAACTTTGGTCTCCATCCACCTTATGTCTTGATGGCAGTAATTCCCTGTGCTTCTTGATAGGAAGCCTAAAAGAGATAAAACATATCATAAACAGCTGACTGGTGTTATTAAAAAGGTTTTGCAAACATCTTAGTTCTAGCTTTCATTCAGCAATAGCTAGCAGCATCTCTGACAGAAGACTGCATCCATCTTTGAATGATCAGCTTTGCACAAGGCAGACTACAGTACATAGTGACTGATTCAACAGACTGATTCAACATTGATTGCAATGACACCTTGTAGAAGCTCAGTGTCCCCTGCTGACCATACACATGTGCAAGGCCAATATACATCCATATGCCTCTATGGCTCATTTGTGAGAGCTTTCAAAACACAGGGCGTGGCAAGTAGCACTAAGAGGTCAATGCACTTCTTACAACTGTCCTGCCCATCCCTGTTTTTCCCATAACAGCCCTGTACTGGGCTGTACATCACAAGCCGAAGCTGGAGCAAAGTATGTTATGGACTGAGTGGATCAGTGCACAGTAAACTAAGGATATCATGCCCAACCACTGCCTTATCTGCAGCACTTAGAACAAGCTGTGGAGATCATGATGGTTCAGCAGTGAAGGGACTGGCAGAGGCTGCCCAGGGAGGTGGTTGAGTCTCCTTCCCTGGAGGTGTTTAAAGGATGGGTGGATGAAGTGCTGAGGGGCATGATTTGGTGATTGATGGGAATGGTGGGACTCAATGATCCAGTGGGTCCTTTCCAACCTAGTGATTCTGTGATTCTGTGACTGTTGCCCCTCACAAGTTTCCTTTGCTTGAGTGCTCCTGTAGGATCCTCTTGGCTATCAACCAAACAAGTTTTAAGGTCTCCATGATGCTGGGAAATGTTCTTCCTTCCTACGCCTTGAGCTGACAGGGTCTAAAACTGATGGCTTCCAAGGCATGCTGCAAAAATTCTTTGGTGAATATGTTCTGGAGCAGTTGAGCTGCAAAATATCAAAAGGTTACAGCTCATGGCTTCCTGCTTGAGTTCTTCTTTTATTTTTTAAATAAAAACAGGTCTTGAGTTTTTTGGGATAATTTTCATGGGTGAGGAGTTATCTACAAATTATTTTCATTGCTCTGTTTATTACTTAAATACAAGTAAAACAAATCAATCAAAATTGCCTATCCGGTCCCAAGATTTGTTTCTGAAACCTTCAGCTCTCCACACGGTCTCTTAAACCACAGCAAGCTACCAGGGTTTAAAGCTGACTTCTTCCAGTCCCACAGCAACAAATCCCTCCTGCATTTAACCATGGTTATTTTGTAACACACCATGACATGAGCACATTCCTTCCTTATAATATAATGGACTTCTCCATATCTCCAATGAGGTTTCATCTTCCCAGTCTGACCTAGTCTGACAAATGCACTGGATCTACTTAAAAGAGCAAGTCCAGGGTAGGTAGTGCAAAGCACTGCAATTAAGTGGGAGCAGCCTGATTAAAACGTTGTCCTTAATTATGTGTGATGACAAGGAAAAACCATTTTTATAGATTCTCTTTCTGACAGGGCCCAGAGTGCCTTGCCAAAGCCCTGATGCTAGACAGCAGGAAACTTGGCCCAGAAGCAAAAACTCAGCAGACATTTCCTTTAGACAGCACTTGGTGCAGAAAGCAATCTGTCCTTCCCCATGTATATTTTAGGCAGACAGGCTGAGAGTCAACATGAGCTTGAAGAAATCTGGGGACTGGTGTAGATACTCATGTTATCTTCAGATGAGCCTAACCCCCAGGTCAGCAGGAGTCTAGAGTATGGGGTCAGAGGGGGACTAATGCTTGTAAGCAGAGACCCCATTAAACTTACAGTGTTGTTTACATCTATCTACTTCATTCATGAAACAACGATGCTGCCAAACTTTCCTTTTTTAGAGAGATGGGCAAGGCAACTTGGGCAATGATCCAAAGGCCCTTGTGGCACAAATTAGTTTTGATAGATTAGAAACAAGATGAATCTCCGTGGGACAATATTAAAGCATCTTTTATTATGTGCAAAGCAGCCTTTTAACTTACCAGGAGACATCCCTATCTCCCCATGCTAGTCCAAGCAAAAAGCTTTCAGCATTAATAACACCTGGAGAACCCCATTTATCTGACAGCTCAAGGACAACAGCTTGGCAACGGCTGTCTGACCTTCTAAAATGGTCCATTTGGGTCAAATGTTGTTGCCTCTGGACAAAATTACCTCCTTACAAAGCTAGTAGGAGCCTTGAATGTTTGACACTTTACAGAATTAAGGACTTGGGTTTTTTGGGTTTTTTTTTAATGTTGTTCGTGGTGCCTTTGGCCCACACACGTTGCTTTACCTGAAATGTCTGCAACATTGATTAAAATCATTTAATTGCTCAACTGTCTCAATACCAACGTGTTTGCTGGACTTGTTGAGGTATTTGACATGGAAATGTGAATTTAATGGCCAAAAACTGGCAAAACAACTTTTTGCCTGGGTGTAGAAGAACACTGTGCTTGCTGTTCAGGTGGTGTCCACTCTCTGCTGTCCCCGGCACAAAACAGCTTTCCTACAGCTGAGTCAATGGCTTGTCCTCATAGGCTGGAGAGAAACATCAGCTCCAGCCCAATCACCAGAGATTACTGCCTGTTTGGAGCTCTTTCCCATGCTCTGCTTGCACCATTGTCCCCTGGGGAGGGGTTTAGACTGGGAGACATTGCCGCTCTGTGGCAAACGGGAGGGAAGGAATTGCAGCCTCTCTGAGACCAAAGGACCAACACTACATACAGATGCCTTTGACACTTGCAAGGAGAATCTCACAGCCAGTGACTCACTCTAAAGAGCAAAGACCAGTAACAAGCACTTGTGGGATCTGAGAACATACAGAGAGAAATCAGGCTGCTCCAATAGTCCTACACATGCTTCAGCAGATGAGTAATTGTCTTTGAGCACTGAAGTGTAAGGATTTTCCTTACTGAGCTAACTCTTCAGAAATAATCGCAATAGATGGAAAAGTAGGAGCATATAACTAAAACCAAAAGGTAAATGGTGCACGAAGCTGTAGGTGAGATGGAATAAGAAACAACAAAAACTATTGTAATGTTACTATATAAAATCAATGGTATTGCCTTATCTGGGTATGGTAATTTGGGCAGTTGGGAGGGAAATTAACTACAGAATGAGTGTTTTTCTCACCCTCAAATGGGCAAGTAACTTGGATGTGTAACTTTTATCCTGAAAGGATTGTCTAGAAAAACCTTCCTTTAGATCCCCCAAAGCTATTTTTTGGTCATCTGGAAGTGTTTGATTTTGTTTTCAGGCTTAAATACAATCCATTTTCTACATAATGTGTGTCTTTTTGAACTTTTAAAAAATTATAACATTTAGCTCGTTGATATTTTTCAGTCATTCTAAATTAAAAAATAGTTGCATCTTTCACCAAAAGTTAAATAAATAATTTCTGTCATTCTGATGAAACAACAGCAAAGCTATAATGTGCATTCCTGCTGGTTTGTCTCTAAAAGCATCCTCCTTATGCAAAGCTTGGAGAATGCTAATGAAAATAATGAAGGAATTAGAAGAGAAATCTCTGCGAAGAGACTGTTAAACATCTTTTCAAGAAGAAGAAAAATATGATAAAATTGTGTGAGCTGTGAAAGTGTCAGGGAAGGAAGACGGGGCTCCCCTTGGCTCATGATGTAAAAAAACCTAAAGCCAAACAGGACAATTCAGTGAAACAAATTCAAATCCAGAAAAGGACGTGTTTTCATTTATATTTATTTTTGCATAGTGTAATTTGTTGCCAGACAATGTCACAGAACTCAGAAACAGAGAGGATATTTATAGAGATAACAGTCATACTTAAATCCATAATGGATATGGATGACATACGTTTTGAAAGGAATATTCAGCCCTAAAGAAGGTTTAAGATGAACCTCAACTACTAAAGAAGTAGTAGGTGCTGGCTGTTAGTGGGGCTGCAATACTTCCTTGGATACACAAACAGGACAACAGTCACCAAGCAGCAACAAGTCATAGCACTTCCACGTGGATATGCCACATCTATATGTGAGTACAGCTATATTTTTTCACCAGTGCAAAATTTGAAAATCTTCTTTCATTCTAGGCCAGATTGAAAAAGAAAACACTAAGTATTTTCTTCTGCGATCTACACATTCACACAAAATATCCTGGGGGGGGGGGGGGTAGTTCTCATATATATTTATTCTTATGTTACTTTTATTAGTTTTACATCATTTCTTGAGACATAGTCATGTGGCCTTCAATGGGAATCATTAAAGTATTTTAAACAACAGTTGCTCATCCAATTTATGAGTACTTTTTTGTTCCAAGTGCTAGGATATACTACCACTGGTAGGAGACATAATCCAGAAAGGATGGGATGTTACAAACATTGCTGAGTGGCAGCTGCCCTTATTTATTTAAGAGTAAAATAATGAGAAAAATAATGTCTGTATAGTAGATATTGTAACATTTCTATCACATCCTGTGCCATCTGTTACATGATATATCATCTCACTTGGTGAACACACTATATGCTTATGTCCACTTTCCCACTTGCTTCATGTCTGTACATACATCCTTCTCTTCCATCCCAAAACATAATAACTGCCTCAACACTTCTACAATAATTTATGACAGGCCAGTTGGAAAACTGAATGACACTGGAATGTCAGCAAATAACTAAAACCAGAGATGAGTAAATACACTGTATATTTTTCTTTTCTGCATAAAATAGAGGTTAAAAATACTGGTGAGAAAAGTCATCATCACTACAGACTGTTATGTTTAAAAAAGGCTTACTCAAATTGACATCTTGTGACATCTTGTGAGGGAAAAATCACTTCAGCTAAAATGTGCTACTTATGACTAGAGCTGCTCAGCTCTATTCAGTAGTGATTAAGAGTAAGGTCTATTGGAAGACTCAGTTACATGTAAAAGCTAAGCATAATTTAATGGAAAGAATGGAATAGAGGCATTCATCTAGGAGCATAAATATAGTGCAAATCACTGAACTACAATCCAAAAACAGATAGTGGCTTTTATTTCAGAAAGCCTGCAATCATTGCAATAGCCCATAGATGTTAGTGCGATCAGTCAAGTTAATTGCAGCATATATTTATACAGAACAGTAATTATGAAGAACGCAAGAGACTACTGGAAGAAGTTAAGAACTGATTTGGCTTTTAGCCTTGCCCAACAATTTCTGCTGGTCTTGAAGAACGTCTGGTCCTTACTAACCAGGAAAACCTAGATTCATCTGCTTTGCAGGAGTGAGGGAGAATGCAGCTTTTTCTCTTGCAGGAATGACATTTGGACAAGACCAGCCCTCATGAAAAAGTCAGGGAACTTCTACCACACCAGTGCTGCCTGGACTCCTCAGGTCTAATATGCTGAAAGTTAGAGGATCTCCAGCACATAGTTTCTTATAATTCTGTTTGTATTTGGCATGAATCATGCGTGTTTTTTCCATATAGATTAGATCCTTGCTTGTCTTCAGTTAAAAACTTCAGTAAACCAATTTGTTAGGAAAGCTTTTTGCTCTTTATGCCCCCAGGCAAACCCAGGATTACAAGAATAGCAGGCTCTCACGGAACTTCCTGGTGTTTCAGCTTCATCTCAGTTCGTTTTTCATAGCTCAGCTGTTAGGACTGATCCCTGGCCAACTGCCTGTGCTCGAGGGGCTCCCTAGTCTTGTCTCACCTGCCAGCTGTGATGCTGTCCACACTGCTCTGTCTCCAGATGTGGTGTGCCTGTTGCGGTGCAGTAAAGGGGAGTGTTCCACACCTGCAACTGTACCAGTCCCCGGGAAAGCCTATGTAGTGCTCCAGCTGTGAAAGTTGCTTCTCTTCAGCTTCCCTTAGTCAGCTTTGTCATATTTCCAGTGTGGACACAGAGGGAAAAGTTCTTGTGGGCAACTTAGAGCAGTAAACACCAGAGCTAGGCTTGGCTGCTTTTCTCCATGCTGAGTCATTGTGCCTTTTCATGCCCTAGAAATTCCATCAGTCATCAGTACTAGCATTTCTTTCTCTCTCCATGAGCATGCAGTGTGTTTAATAGGTCCAATACCTTCTTCCTTCTCAGCCTAGGCTCCATTGATTGCTCAATAGTCTCTTCCAGTGAATGCTGAAAATTCAACCAGACTTTTGATGTCTGTTCTCCCCACCTTGCTCTTTTCAAATTTCCTGTGTATTCCTAGTTTATATGTTGCCTTTCAGTCCTCTCTAAGCTTTGGATGACACTTCACCTCTTGAAGCAATTCAGGATATTAACCTCCTGCAAACTGATGAGCAATTACAATTAGGATCAGGAAAAGGGTCTTCTTTTTGCAGTTGTGATCCCTCTGCCATTCCTACTTCCATATTCACAACAGCTAGATTAGGAACTACAAGGAAAAGGGAATGAGAGAAAGTCCATCAATTCACAGTCATTTAGGCAAGAGATGCTTGAGGCCTTGCAGTGTCACCCTCTCTGAGGAATGGCAGACTTTCTAGTTGTCCCTACTCTGAGGCTAGTAAGTTGTATTCAGCTGGAGCGTATCTTCCAGGAAAGCATCCAGTTTGGCTTTAAAGACATTAATGGAGGGAGAATTCCCCACTTCGTTGATAAGTTTTCTAGAGGTTCATTACTGACTCTATCAAAACTCAGCAGGTTAGGAAGAGAGATCCAAGTCCTGGTTTTGTAACCCATGAGGTAGGAGGAAGCTATCGCAGAATGTGTATTTCAGCTGTGACTGTGTGAGTTCAGTGCTACAGCTCTGTCCTCACATAGTGTGTCTTAAGGCTACTTATTCTCAGCTCTTTGGCTTGGATGTTAACTCTCAGCAATCAATCATGCTCAGAGATATATGGGCATTTTTGCTTTCTATTAGATCAGATAAGTGTCACAGCCTACACTGTGGCAGAAAAAGCTCTTCAGAAAAGAGGTTTGAAAAGCCTCATGCTGTGCTGTCCAAATTATCCCAATTATCTAATTATCCTTATCACAGCAGCTAATTAGGTTGGCTATAAAGCTAAACCCATAAACAGACCACAAGCTGTAAAAGTCCGCAGGCAGGCAAGAGAGCTACTGTAGAGTCAGAAGAACAAGTGGTTGTAGGAATGCTTTTATTTGAAGGTTTGGCGGAGGACAAGTGCATGCAGTAAATAACCAGTAGCCTCTCAGCCTGCTAGGAGCACTGACAGGCTGCAAAAGCCACATGAGTGTAAGAAAGAGCATCATCTGTAATTGTGCAATTTTAATAGCTTGCAAGGACTAAGGCATGAAAATTGAAATTTATTTTTCCCCACCAGAGTCCCTTAAAATCAGGCACAATAAGAATCACAGCACTCTTCCTAACAGCCTTCTCTTCCTAAAAGCAGAAGCAATGGCTGACTGAGCAGGCTATTGAACAAGCTCCTCAAGCCCCGGCCTTTGTCAGAGCAAGGATGCAAATAAATGGTCTCTGGATTAGGTTCCCTCCTGCATCAACACCTCTCTTGAAGGTCATTTCAGTTCCCACCTACTAATGTAAAGGCATTTTTTCAAGGTGTGAAGTGTGTTGGAAAGGATTTCCTGTCCTCCAAGATGAAAGCTTTTGCAGCAAGGTGAAAGTCAGTGGTATTATTTATTGCTCATTTCTGGCTCTCAGTGATAGTACTTTTGGCTTTTGGGGAGGCCATATGTAAACATTTTGACAAAGTGCAATGTCTGTCCCTTTTAGCAGCCATTTGGGAAGGGAAAGGGAGTCTGTCACTGTGTCTGGCGCTCCCCCTTGCTTGGAAGAATTAATTCCTTGTAAATAAAAGCCTGTGATTTTTCCTGCTGAGGTAGGTCCCTATTGTCTGCTATTTGATTTCCTGTAAATGATCTTCCACTGCTCTTGGAAAGTTTAAATAGAAACCAGAAATAGTTCTGAGTAGGGCTGTGTACGCAGTTTGATGGCAACATGACTGACTCATCCTGAGGAGCCTGAATATACATATAAGTCCGTAGGACACGATGAGATGCATCCCAGAGTCCTGAGGGAATTGGCTGATGTGGTTGCCATGATATTTGAAAAGTCATGGCAGCCAGGTGAAAGTTCCTGGTGACTGGAGTGCCCATTTTTAAAAAGATGAGCCTGGGAACTACAGGCCTGTCAGCTTCACTTCTGTGCCTGGAAAGGTCATGGAACAGATCCTCCTAGAAAGCACGCTGAAGCACATGGAGGACAGGGAGGTGATTCGAGACTGCCAGTGTGGCTTCACCAAAGGCAAGTCAAGTCCTGCCTGACCAATAGGTGGATTTCTATGATGGGGTGACTACATCAGTGGACACGGAAAAAGCAGTGGATGTGAACTATCTGTTCTTCCATTAAGTCTTTGACTTCCATTAAGACTTTGACTTCCATTAAGCCTTTGACACAGACTCCCACAACATGCTTCTCTCTAAATTGGAGAGATATGGATTTGATGGGTGGACTGTTCTAGACTGACTGGATCATCTAGTTCCAAGACCCTTATCATGGGCAGGGACACCCCCCATTAGATAAGAAGGAACAGGTCCAGAGGAGGGGCCATGAAGGGCTGGAGGACAAGACTGCTGTGAGGACAGGCTGAGAGAGTTGGAATTGTTCAGCCTGGAGAAGAGAAGGTGCTGGGAAGACCTTAGAGCAGCCTTCCAGCACCTGAACGTATGTAGTGGTAGGATGAGGGGGAATGGCTTTAAATGGAAAGGGGGAAGATTTAGATTAGACATTAGGGAGAAATTCTTCATGATGAGGGTGGTGAGACACTGGAACAGATTGTTCAGGGAAGTTGTGGATGCACTCTCGTGGCAAGTGATAAAGGCCAGGTTGGATGGGCCCTTGGGCAGCCTGGAGTGGTGGCAGGTGTCTCTGCCCCTGTGGGGGGGTTGGAACTAGATGGTCTTCAAGGTCCCTTCCAACCCGATCGATTCTATGATTCTATTATCTTTTTTTTCCATGACGTTACCAGAGTTTGAATTCCCTCTCTCAGAGACCCCGTCCGACTGGCTGTAGCCAGTCCCTCGTGTACATTTCCCACCAGAGATAAATCAGAGCATGTAACTGAAAACAGGCAGGAACAGCAGGCAGATTCATGGAGAGAAACACCTTGTGAGCAAGGGGGAATGCTACTGGAGAGAAGTGCACTCCTTGCTGAATGACAGCCCCAGGACACTGCTGGGAGCTCACTCATCTCAGGGCCGCTCATGTGTAGGGTCTGATGAGGTTACTTTATTAATACAGTGGAATGATTTCGTTTTGACACAAACAAAAATCCTGTTTGAAACCTTTTGCTTGTTCTTAGCAGATTTTATTATGTCTTTTTAGAAACTTACATGGGTATTCTTTCACATGAGCAGCTTTCCCAGCTGGCACGCACATTTCAGATACAGTAGCCTTTTTGATTGTCAGAGTCTCTGGAGTGAGTCATCTTTGCTCTTGTAACCTTGAAAGCCAAATATCAACTAACAGCTCCAGAACTTATAATAATCAGAAAAAAATGGTCTGTTTGGAAGTAATAAAATGCACATTGCAATGAGCCTCCCAGTTCATGCACCTGCTGGCACAGACACAGTCAGTAAAAGGAAGTTGCAATAACATAAAAGCTTGGAATTCAGAGGGCTGAAAACCTAACACATCATTGGAGAGAGGTTTGCATTGCAGAGAAATCAGCTTAAAATGCCCAGAAAGCCACAAATGCTGATTGTTTCTAGATTCTGCTCCATTTTACTAACTTAATGTGAATTAGCTAAGGTTACAAGGTTAATCTCTGCAGTGTTTACCACTTTCCTAACTAAATAGGGGGGAATGCGAGCAGAATACCTTAGGTTTCAGGGCTTCTGCACCGTTTCCACGCCTCTTCGTGGGAGGTACTTGAGGCTCAAAACAGCCTGTGGGAGTACAGATTGCTCAGCATCCTGCAGCAGGTAGCGCTCAGCACAGGTTTAGATTGTTCCTGAGAGATTCTGGCTACAGGATGGTTGAAGTTTTACCTTGTAGCAACACAGATAGTTAGACTGCTGTATTTTCCAGTGCTCACATCAGCTGAATCTCTTGCAGCTGCTACAGGTTAAGCACATTTTGGTCAGGGTTTTTCCTGAAAAATTTAGCACATATCAAACTTTTCCAGTTTTCTGTTTTTCACCAGAATCAAGATGTTTTGGGAGGGTAGAAAAGGTTGTCTGGATGCTGCTGAGGTAGCAATTGTGAAAAGCATAGCTCTCTTATCATCCTCAGTCCCTGACAGATTCCAGTTGTGTAAACCATGACTGTTGGAGATCTGCTGTTGAGGTTTTTACCCCAGATAATTTGTAAAGCAGAGAAAGAGCAAAGATGCTCTATGTTGTCTGGATACTCAGGGAAAATAAGTAGCCCTATGAGCTGTCTGTCCCTGGGCTCAGTAGGAAAGAGAGGCTCTGCCTTGATAAACTCTTCACGTAGTGGCTGTGGACTTGTACTGCAAGCCCTACTCTAGCTGAATCATATTTGTTTCTGAAGCAGCCTACTTTGACTGAAGAATTTTAATCTGTTTTTTGTTTGTTTGTTTGTTATTGTTTGGGGTATTCTTGTTGTGTTGTTGTTCTTTGGTTTTGGGGGATCTTTCTGAGTTGTTTTGGGTTTTTTGTCTTTTTTTTTTTTTTTTAACATGAAGCCCTTGTTTGTCTGAGGGACTGCTTTATCTCTGCAAACATTTAATCACATTAACCCCAGTTTCCATTCCCAGGTCTGCCTCAGGCCCTACCAGCTTTGAAGACAATTTCCCTGGCCACATGCCTTGGAAGACGTCTGATTATTAAAGTCAGCTTCTTGCTATAATGAGGCCTGAGGAACCTCCTAAGCAAACAACCCCAGGAAGCAGGGCTAAGGATGTCAGTGGAGCTAAGGTAGAATGATAGTTTTGTAAAGTAAAATATTCACCAATACTGTCATTTTCATGGCATAAAAATATATGCCAAATTAAACCAAAAACTAAAAACAGAAAAAACTTTAAAAAGGTCCAGCTGCTTCACAAAACTGCCATTTTTTTCAAGACAGCTATGACTTGTTTCTACTTTCATTTAAATATACTTGAAAATCAGAAGAAACAAAACCATTAAATGAAATTTGATTTCAGGGAACATTTCAAATGATACACAATGAAACAAATTTGAAAAGGGATTTAAAAAAAATTATTTTCATATTAAATTTAAAATGTTTTGGGGTTGTGTTTAAATAATAATTAAGAAAAACAGTGTGTTTTTTGTTACAGCTCTGGGCCCAAGTCAATAATCCATAGCTATATTTACTCTCTCAGTCTACCCCGTCATTCCCATAATGCTTTTAAGTGTGTTTAAACCATTTAGTTCCTTTTTTTGTTTCCCCCCCTCTGAAAAAGTTTCTGAAACGCACAAGTGGATTTTAGAGCACTTAGAAACACAAGAATTAAAGCTTTGCTCCTGGGCCAAACTGCACTATGCATAGCACACATATCTAGCAAGGGACCGAGGGATGATTCAGGGTCAATAGTCATGGCACAGCATTTGGATCCAACCCTTTCCTTCTAACAGCAAATGCCTGCAAAAGCCCTACCTAATAGAGAGGGCCTGGCTTGGCTGAACAATTCTCATTCCCTTTTGGGGACTGGTTTATTTTTGTATTTCAGACTTTACTTTGAGTAACTTCAGAAATACAGTCTTCCCAGATGAGGAAATGAGGAAAACTAAAAGGAGTGTCAACAAAAACATTTTAATATCACACCATAATTTGAAGGAATTGGGTGCAAATCTTACCTATGTTTACGGAAAAGATCCCGGTATTTGAATCAAATCCTTGTTCTGCATAAGACAGTGATTTTCCAGACTATCTGTATGAACCAGGAGAATTTACAGCATTTTTGAAAAAATAACTGTGGAAAGAATTAACATGTCTCTGCATCAATGGCAGCACAATTCCCACCCTCTAATGTTATCTGCATTTGCAGGCTCAAAAATGTCAGATGTGATGAGAAGAGAGATAGCTGAGCATAAACAGGAAGGGACTGAGTCCAAAAATCTCCCCTCAGAACTCATAACTTTCCCAGCTATGCCTCTGATTTAACCTGGACCATTAAGCTCTCTTCTGTCATTTGAAATCGCATCAGGAAGATGTTGGGGCACCATTAAAAATGTCTCTGACTATCAATTTCTTCTCCTTATGGGGTTTCCAACTCATGCAAAAGGGGCAGAATGAGTTTTTCTGACAGCCAACTAACTCCTCTGCTCTGGCTCTGAGGAGGTGATGCAGGTTACCCTGGGCTCTTTACTGTCAAATAGGATTGTGCCTGGGCAGAGCCTACTCTGCTCTAGCTGTACCCACCATAGTCTCACCTGCTGCATCCTGAGCATTTATGACATCAGTATAAATATTTTTTTTTCTTATGAAGAACAGAATTTTGCAGCCACCACCAGAGCTACACATTAAGCCTTTGCAAGGAAATACTCACAAAACTCTGATGGTCAATTATGTCTGTGCCTGTATGAAACTCAAATTTTGGTTGACCACAAATCTGATTTGTATTTTCATGGGATCTAGGCCATTTCACTCAGTCTTGACCTCTGGGTGTCAATAGTGCTGAGCAGGGATATACAACGTAGCTTAAGTGGGTTGCAATAAAATGTTTATTAATGTCAAAGGGAGATTACTCAAGGTATGGCAGACTTTACAGTGGAAAGATACAAATGTATTGAAACAAGTAATTCATTCTTCTTTTTTGTTATACATAGACATAAATTCTAAAAGCTAAGTTAGCTTTGTTGACTGCAGCACCTATTATATTAGCAGCATAATGTCCAGAAGTATTGCCTATCCAGTGTTTCTTTAACACAGCTCTAAGCCAGAAGCCAGGGAACTAATTTTTAGGTTACCAATTTTCAAAACTTTTGGCTCTGCATTAAAAGGTAACATGCCAAGCAATATGGTTCAATACCAATTTTGGGTCTTGCTTGAGTACAACGTCTCAGTGAAGTTAGTGGGACTGCTGTGCCAAGGTTAACTGCATAAACAAACGAATGTTGAAGGATGAGGCCGGGTTGCACAACCAAAACTGAGTGCCTTGTGAATCCTGTGTCTATAAAATGTTCAAAACCATTTTCCATCTGAGGATGTATAGAGGGAAGTTGGTCTGTGCTGACTGGAGACACAGTAATGTTTTATACTGGACAAGCTAATGAAAGTCCAGACAAGAAATAGATGTCTTGTTTCACATATGTTTTCCTTTAATTATTGCAATACAAGATTTGGCTTTTCAAGGCAATTTCTGGGGTAAAGATTAGGAGATATTGTACGTAATAGGACTTATTCCTTGAATGGAATCCAATAGTCCCAAACTAATTTCCAGTCCTTAGAATAAGGTATTTCTCCTGGGATGGCAATATCTGTGGTTTCAATCTCTCACATCCTAACCAACTGTTTCCTTACTACAGTCTCAGGTTTCTTCATCACTGCACAGTTTATACAGTCTCAGATTTAATCAGTAGCAAAACATTCATCAACATGAACCCATGTCATTTTTTTTTTCTTTCTCAAAAATACCTCCATAGCTTGCTAAATATTTGTCAGGTAAACATTTCCTAGACACAGAGAACACTGTTGCCCACTTTCTTCTCCTTCAGATCTGTTGTAATCTTTGGGTTCTTCCCTGGGGTTACAGTCATTGGTATTTCATTCCAATATGTAGCAGATCTGATAGAAAGCCATCATGCCTCTAGGCTGTGAGTTCACAAGTTGCAGAACCAGCTCTGGACATGGAAAGCTGTTCTGTGATTAACTAACACTTTGTTTCAATATTAGGCTCTTTAGGTTATTTTATCTTGAAAATTACAATTAAAGTCTCACTTGGCAAAAGATTTACCTTGTGCTGTGCTTTATCAAAGAGAAAAAAATGATGGTATTGTTTTCAGCTCAACCACAAATGGGTCCTGCTACTTAAGCTCTCACAGTAATTTAGGAACCTAATGAAAATTTACAGGAGTACTATGAGATAAGGAAATACTATTCTTCATCTCATGGTACAGGAAACCAAGGCACAGCTTCTGCCAAGATCACACACACAGAGCCAGTACCAGTGCTGAAGCACAAAGTTCCCTGCAGTCACTTTTCCTGACTGCCATTTCAGCTCATTCCAGGGCTAACTACTGTATTTGTATTGTCAAATTGCTTTAAAGTTAGATGCTTGGTTATCATAAAGTGATATTTCGAAGCAATTGTAGTGACATCCATTCTACTCACTCCCCTCTACCTCAATTATGCTCATCCTCACTTTTTGCCCCAGTATCTTATGCTTGCAGGAGATAGCACCCCAAGCTCTTGTAGCTCCTTTGTGTGGTTCAGACATCTGGGTCTTTGGGAGAATGTGGAAGATTCAACTGTTTTATGTACAGAAAAACATCTGTGCTATCTGTACTGCAAGTTGTGGTTACACTTTTAATATAAACCCAGTGTTTTCATTGAGCACTGATGGCTTCTGCTCAGGAAAGATTATGTTCAGTTAAAGACTTCTAGGCTCTGACAAACTAACTCTGAAAAAGCTCCGTGAAGCAGCCAAGAATGTTACTGTCCATGGCTTTCTATCTTGCCTCAGCACTAAAGGTTACGTACCCTAGACAGCAGCACAGAGCATGCTTGTGCCACAGCTGCTCCAGCGGTTAGGCTGGTACCTTGGTTTAATTTCCCAACAGAGGTGGGTCTACTCTGTGGCTGGGAATCAGAAGCACTGAGGCGTGGACACGTTGTGTTGGGCTGACTCTGACAGAGGACAGCGTTCTCCAGTAAAGGCAAATGAATGCATTAAACATTTTCTGCTCCTTGGCTTTATAGTCCCTCAGTGCCCACATTTCCACTTCTCAGCAAAGCCTGCATTCCCACAGACTGATCCGCTTATTTCTTACCCAGGAGGATCCTAAAACTAGAGGCTGGTCTCTTGAATCCCAGAAGAGGCAAAGCATGCTTGGAGAACACTTCACACCAAGAAGTTCATGCTCCAAACATTAAGTTATGTTTACTGTTGTTTTAGAGAAGAAAAGAGCCATCCTCCTCCCCTTCATTTATATACCTGGAAGATAAATAGAGAAATAGATGAGACCCCTAAATTTTAATTCCTCTTCAGCCTGAGAAGACTCAAACATGCAGCACCCTCTAGCCTGGAGCACACTCAGTGCACCAGACCAGTGATGGAGCAATGTGAGGAGGCAAGTAGAGAGAGGCAGGAGCCAGGCCCCTGCTCCAGAAGCCGTTATAAATCATGTTTTGTACAGGTGTTCAGTGTAAGTGACTCTAATCTGAAACATTTTGCCAGCCTTTGCAGCGATTAGTGTTTTCATCTGGACTTCTGCTGTCTTCCTTCCATACCTGCTATAAGCTGAGCGCTGACGTTTACACCTTCCAGAGCTGCAAATCCAGCTGTGAGTCAACAAAACCA
This sequence comes from Phaenicophaeus curvirostris, assembly GCF_032191515.1. NCBI lineage: Eukaryota > Metazoa > Chordata > Aves > Cuculiformes > Cuculidae > Phaenicophaeus > Phaenicophaeus curvirostris. The sequence goes on along the minus strand of NC_091400.1, from coordinate 16,948,781 downwards.
TCTAGACCTTTCCTGCTTCACTCCTTGTCTGCGCTGCCCACCACTGCCAGTGGCTGCTGGGAGGCAGAACTCCAGTCTCGATGCTGCCAGCTCAAAAAAGCGGGCAGAACAGGGAAAGGAGAAGGAAGACAAAACATCCAGAAGCCAATAGCCTAACCAAGGGCAAGGACAAAGGCAAGGCTGGATTAACTATAACAGCATCCTCCCGTCTCCACACTGTAGCAGTGCAGTATTTTAGAGTGTCTCTGTGGCTTCTCCTTCATGCCGTGACTGCATTACAGCTACCAGAGCTGGTGTCTGTGGTGTGTTTCACACACCTGAAGTGACTGTGCAAGAGGAAACGTCCTTCAGCCATGGGTCCCCAGTGCCAAAACTGGTACCAGTCTCAGCTTTGTCGAGCTCATAGCTCTTCCTGCAGTTTGTTGATGGCAGTCCACCTCATTGCCTTGTGAGTCATAAATACATCCCAGGAGACCAAAGCATCTCACAGCAGCTGCTTAATAAGCCCTCCTCACTGCTAACCTTGTGGCCTGCCTGCTGTGAGACAGACAGGCAGCTGTCCTGACACTCTTTGAAGTATGATAATTATTCTTTAGGACCAAAGAGCTGGGTCCAAACAAATGTGCCAGAAACCCCACAGTATACCCATTTGGAGGAAAATCTGCAGAGATAAGTAGAAGTTCTCTACTGGAGAAGTGTTTTCTTATTTTAGAAATTACATATAAACTTAGAGAGATGTTTAAACATAACAAGGAATGAATGATACTGAAATGGCTGCTTTGTGAAATCCTATAATGGGAAATTCCTTTACAAACCTTTTTAAAATTGGCAAACATTACTAATATTCCTCCAGGCAACACTTGGACTATTATTTAAAATGGGATATGTGGTATCCCAGAGCAACTGTTCTCCTGAACTGCAAAGCATTCTGTAGGACCTGAGAAATATGAAGCTATTTAAGGAGGAGAGAAAGTTCTGCAGTTCTGCTTTGTGCAGTTTCTACTACCACTAAAGAGAAGTTTCAGAGGAGAGTGTGTTCTGGTCTTTAATTCATTGTTATAGATATTGTATGGAACAGAAAAAATGGACAAATTAGAGGCACCTGATTAAAAACATTGTTGCTTCCTCTGTTTGCTGCCCTAAGCACACAAACATGTTGCTTATTTTCACTTCGGTGTTTATACTAAATGCAACTGGACCTGTTAAGGAGGCCTGAAGTGAGCTTTACCAGGGCTGGATTGTAGCACTTTGTCTCACTGCAGAGCAGCCTCAGCACTCAGAACCGGGTGGATTAGCAACAAACAGCACACACACAGGGACCCCTGCAGAGATGAGACTTTTTCCATCTGCCCTGACTCCTATATAGCAGTACAAGGACAAGCCATAACTCGCCCATCTGTGAAAGGCTCTGGGAATTTTCTCAGTGTACCTGAACTTTCTGCTCTAGCACAGAAGTACATGATGTGTGACTTTCACAGTGAAAGGCAACGTTAATGCTGTAGAGTTGTCCTTGTGGGTGGCTGGGAAATGGGGCTCATTTTTAAAGATGTCATTGTGGTTTTCTTCTGGAGCTTGAAGAGCCTGACAGAAATGCCTTGACCCCACTGCAAGCTTCAGAGGATCAACAGAAGGATGGGGGATAGGTCCTCTGATGGCAGAGAGAAGCCTCAGCACAGCGTTGCATGAGAAGCTTAGTGTAAATTGATATGAGCTTCTCCAGAGCAGGGGCTGTGAAAGCCGGGCTGCTTCTCCTGCCCAGGCAGAGAGGGGATGAACTGGGGTCTCAGGGGTCCCCTGCCCAGCTTCTGGAGTGTTTGGGGTAGAAAACAAGAACCTACTGGGAGATGGTAACAACTGTGAAGCTCATGGTCTCTCTGGATAAGGCTTGAGCAACAGTGAGTGCCTCCAGAATCTGATTTCCCCTCTTTCCCTGGAGTGAGCCTTCATGTCCTTTCACTAGCAAAGACCAAAGGAAATTTATGAAGACAGCACAGGCTGGCATTCTTCCTGTCTACTTGAAATTCCCTATCCACTGGTGAACCTTCCTTTACAGTGGAGATTTTTAAGGGAAGGGTGCTACACAAATATGGAGTATTTTGCTACTATCTACAAGCAATGCCCCAAGTATGACAGTCTTGCTGTGTCAGGCAGGGACATCTCCAGGAAATATTTTGTGGCACATATTGCAGCCAAACCACAATGGTGGTGTTGAAAGACACAACAAATTTTTCCTTTCCTCCAACTGGCCAAAACACAAAAAGGAATGAGATTTGCAAATTGCAAAATTAGGCTCAGCCAGAGTCTGTGGCTGCTGTCATTAAGAAAACCCCTGCAATAAATGTTTACAAAAGCATTTCAGAAATAATGGCTCTCTGTAGAACTGGGTTGGGAAATTTCCAGCAGAACAGGTTTCAGCAGAAAACTGCTGATTTGTTGAAACTGTGGAGTTTGTGGAATTGTATGGGCTTTGACAAACTTTCGATGAACTAAAGCAGCAATTGCCAAACTAGGGGCTGGGAGCCTGGTGGAAGGTCAAAGAGAAGTGAAGCTCACATCTGGATCTGGGGTCATGAGTCTGGAAACAGCTACACTGTGGGCAGATTTTGGCTTTAAGTTATATTGTGCCAGGGCAGCCCCTCTGTGCAGAGCGACCTGAGGCACAGGGTGACAGAAACGTGTAGCCCTTGCTTTCAGAGAATGTGTGTGGGCATACAGGTGGCAGATGCAACAGTCATAAAATAGGGAAAAATGTTTTTAATGATCAATAAAAGCAGGGGAAAAAAAAAGAAAAAAAGAATGGGGACAGCTTTGAAGGTTGGAAGCTATTCTTGGACCTTGCTCTAACTCAGATAATGGGTTTCAGAAAAAATCTAAAATCAGGGAGATAAAATATTCAGACAAGGGTGTTTTCTCTTACAGTGTTTTTTTTCTGATGATCCCAACTTTTTTTAAAACTTCTCAAAGCAATTTTGAAAATGCAATAGAATGCTTTGTTTGGGGCAAAGACACTTTTTGAGTCAACCTGAAACAAAAAATATCTTGGGCTTAGCTGTTGACTCTTAAGTCCGTTTTTCCAGGTGCCTTCCCCTGCCACGTTCTCCAGTATAACCACCTGGAGCTAGCACATCTGGCCATGGGACAGGACATATGGTCCCCTGCATCATCCCACCACTTCACTGGCACCACGCTGGGCTGCTGCCCACTTGGAAGGGACCCAGCTTGACGATGGGCATCCATGCTGCCCAGGGAATACAGTTTCCTTCACTCTCTGTCCTAGGGAAGCAATGGGGATGGACTGATGCTTCAGCTTGCTGGCTGATCCATGTCATTAGTGCTTCAAAGGCATCATCTGAAAACTTCTGCTCCTTATTACAAGCTTTATCTCGTACAGAGACACTGGCAGAAATCGATGAAACGTGTTCATGCTGCCAGTCAGAGAGTTGGTTTATCCTACTATGGACCCAAGCCTCCCAGGCACTATTTGCTGGTGTATTATAAAGTTTTAATACAAAAACCCACCAAACTCATATCTGCAGTGGGGAATTTTATTCTTGAAGTAGAAAAAGTGAGTTAAAACTGAACAAGTTATTGCAGTCTCACATTCCTCTGCTTGGTAACTAGGCATTTTAGTGAGTCTGTAGCTATATTAACCCCTGGGGACCTGTTTATTGACTCTTTTGCATTACTACCTGATAAAGACCACACTTCATATTAAGCAGGAGTAGAAAGGCAGGGAAGTAGGTTACCACGGCAGGTGACCCGAGGTCCTCCAGGGTCACACAAGAGCCCAGACCTGGCTCTGTCGGCTTTTGCCTATTGACTGCCATTCTTTTACTGTTCTTCCCACCATTGCCTTTCGCAGTTAAACTGACTCTTCCCAGTAGGACACTGCAGCAAGTATTCCCATAAACCCAGCTCGCCTTACTATGTTTTTATTGTCTAGCAAACCACTTGCTGAGGAAACAAATTACTCAGGCACAAGTTGCTCAGGCTGAAGCTAGGTCTTTCCAAATGTTTTCTAAATGTTTTCTTACATGCTATCAAGGGCTGACTGCAACACCCGGAGATGATGCAACTCCCTTGCCCACATCTTCTGTCTTGCATACTATTTGCAAACACCATCCTGTGTTGAGCCAAGCCTCCAGCAGACCTGAATGCCTCTTGGCTGACTCCCATGTCAGGTCCCCAGCCCCAGTCCTGCCCTGCTGTAATATCTGCTGAAGGCTGCTGAGGCTCCTGGGCAGGAGCCTCCTGGGAACTGAGAGATGGAGGATGAAGGAAGGAGGAGTGCAATATACCTTGGCTGAAGGTATGGCATGGAGCTGGGGCTGAAAATAGCTGGCCTACCATTGCATGTGGCTGCTGTGCCCAGTCGCCTTATTTTGGATCCTTCCTTCTGACTAAAAAGGACTTATCAAATTGTGCAGAAAAGATCATCTTTTTTTTTCTGTGGATTCCCTTCCTTCCCTCAGTTCACAACATGGGATTTCATAAAGGGTCTGTGTCCCTATAATTGTGAAACCTGAGACCCAGTTAACACAGAGAGGATTAAAATCTGCTTGGAAATGACCAATCACCTTCCATGCAATGATATGCAAAGACATTTATGCATAGGCTTCTTAATAATTTTGTAAAATAGTTTTACAGAAAATAAGTTATTTTATAGAAAGTAAAACGGCTGTCTGAGTGAACCAAAGAATCAGCTGTTAGTGAAAGTGTCAGGGTTTTTTCCTCTTTCAGCTAAATAAGGAATAGTCCACAAAATTTTTCTTCGGTGCATCCATAAATAAAATTCAATTAGAGGAGAAGGAATAGTGGGGGTGATCTTCTTTTCCCCTTTTCAAATAAAGAAATATCAGAGGAATGTGACTGCCAATAGTATGTTACTAAGCTTCAGTAGATCTCATAGCACCTTTAAGAAAAACAGCAAGACAAAAAGCTATGCTCCTAATCTGTTATTCATTAACTACAGAAAATAATAACAGTCGTTATAATAGTCTCTTAAGAACAGATACCATCATTTCCTAAGAATATATTAATTGTTCATATCGGTTATGTTACACTAGGCTTATCAAAGTCCCATTGTTCAATGTGCTGCAGAATCAAAGTGAAAGGCAGCTATTCTCAGGAACCTGCAATCCAAATCATACAAGGTTTGTATATTGCTTTTCTGTGCTGTCCTTTTTTAAATGGTAAGGGAATGCAACTGGCCTTGCTTATCCACAGTTGATTTAATCAGTGGTTCCTAGCATATGTTACATGTTTTATATGGGAGCCTGGGACACAGTAGAGAGAGAGTTAGACCTTTCTCTGTCTCTAACTTTATGTGATTTCAAGCTAGTCACTTAATGTCATGGCTCATTATTAGAAAAACGGGCAACAGCCCTGTCCAGCTTGAAAAAGGTTTTGTGACGAGAAGTACAACAGTGATATTGAGGTGTCAGTACAATAATGCTGAGTCACAAAGTACAAGACTTCACACTTCACCCTTCTCCCAGAGGTGTCAGTTATGGGAAAACACAGAAGTATTGAATTGCTTACTTACATGGAGAGCATTCAAATAGCTGGGTATTTGTTCTTGCTGATCATGCTCCTTGCTGAGAGGAGGAGTCAATTATGCCTGCTTCCAGACATCCCATCCCCTGCTTCAGATAGTAAGATGCCCTCAGTACATTCCTTTCTCATGAACAATAAGCCACCCCTATGCAAACATCTCCACTGACTTTGCTTTTAAAAGCCTTGTACTCAGCTCAGGGAGGGGAGGGAGCTCCCAGTCCCATTTTTCCCCACGTTCAGCCCTGTTCCAGCATTTAGCTTCATTCCTGCATTCAGCTTTATTCCCACAGCAGGCAAGCAAAAACTGTTCTGGTGGCAGCAAAGTGATGATGGTTGGTTTCCCACAGCTGCCTTAGGTGGTTAGGCAGGAGCACCATGGGAGAACCGACAGTGCTGCCTGTGTGCACAGGCTGGGCAGGCAGCTGCCAACAAAAAGCACGGTTAACAACCCAGTCCTGCTTGTTCTTCCCTCAGGAGGGTTTTAACAAGATTTCTCTTCTTCCCTTTCTTGCTCAGTGTTGCAATGCTCATACAAACTTAATAACTTTGAGACCAGCTCATCTCTCCAGTCTGCTCAGAGGTTTGAACGTCATTAGGGAGGGATTGAAAGGCAGATGGATAGGTATGCTGATCCTGTAAGCCTTGCTTCCTTAGGAAACTCAGTTAAGAAATGTAAACTGCTATTCTCTGTGGTATTCTAGTTTTGGCAGTTGAGATTTAAAAAACCCAATGTTACAAGACGCGAGAGCTGGCAACTCTGCAGTAAGCAACCTATCCAAAAACCTCATCCTTGTGTTCTTATTCTTATTCTTATTCTGATTCTTATTCTTATTCTGATTTTTATTCTTCATTACAGGTCTTCAGAGACACCTCAGCACCTAGTGCCAAACTTGTTACAACTTAAAGCTGATCAAGCCATGAATATTGAGCACGGGGCCCACACAAATGCACCCCGTCATGTTGCCTACAGGCTTACCCTGTGGATTTGGAAGACAAGCCCAGCTCCTGCCCTGCAGCCTTGCACTAGCAGGCTGGTGTCCTCCTGGATCTACTGGCCAGCCATGCCAGGTGTCAGGACACAGAGCAGGATCAACAGTCACACCGCTCAGCAGCAGACACGCCTTTGCAAAGAGTGACTGGTATCACTTTAAAAAGACTACTAGTGCAGAGTGAACTTCTGAAAGTGCTCTGTACTGGCCCATTGTTCCCTGCAGAACAGCTCCAGATGACAGTGTGTGAAGTTGGCATTCCCTTGCTCTAACCAGAGGAGAGCAGTGGCACAGAAGTGCTTGTGCTGCTGCCAAGCTTTTGTGCGGGACTTTTGCCTGTGACCCTCAGTACTCTGGATGTCTTCTTTCTTCCAGGAGAAGCTGTTGGCAGGGTCCTTCAAACACCACTTTGTCCGCCTGTTCCTCTGAAGCTTTCACAGATCCCTCCAATGTGATTGACCACCTCCTGCTTTAGGTGCTTCCTCAGCATCAGAGACCTTGTGCACAGTGCAGGCACAGCCGCATTTCAGCCCCTCCTTGGATGACAGAGACCCCTGAGGTAATGTGCTGACCACAAAAGTTCTGGCTCTTTCATCAAAGTGACACCCTGAGTCCTGTATTGCAGTGTCCCCTAAGCACAGTGCTTGTGCCCCAGGTCCCTGGCAGTGCCTGGCTCGCTTTTGCCTGAGCACATTTGTGCTGGAGAGCAGTGTGCACTCACATAGATACTCCTAGCAAGAGCCAAAATAAAGTGACAGCAAAGCTTTGCAGGCAGAAGGTCTAGAAGGTCTTCAGCAGAGAGACTAAGCATTCTCATTCTCCTTTTATATCTAGGAAACCTATGAGGAACATATAGACCACACTGCCAATCTAGATCACAGCATTCACAGGGGAAAAGGAGGTGGTGAGGGTGACAGGTGACGATAAGAGAATGAGAGACTTTGGAGAGAAAACGGTTTCAGGAATCACTATGATCTGTGAAGTATTGATCAATGATACTAACTAAAAAGCCACGTGTTTCATTTGTATAGAAAAAGTCAGTGAATTAATGCAAAAAAAAATTTTGAAATATTCCAGAAAATTACTCTTTTATAGATCTGGGCTGAACAAAGATACCTCTGGTAAACTCTCTGTCATTTAACTGTTTTGCTACTTTAAGCCTATGTTCTCTTTATGTGTTTCCCACTACTGAGTGATTTCACTCTGAGAGCAGCAAATTGATACATTGGATAAATTATATGGGTGGATTCTTTCCCAGACTCTCTTATATTGCCTGAAACTGAAGAATTCACACCAAGCTACAAAACAGGATAGCAAGGTCAGGAACATCGGTCCAAGACTATAATAAGGATGGCTATAGTTTAGCTATGGTTTATGGGTTTAGATTACAATAGTTTGGATAGCATAGTTGAGGAGGCTGAATAACTTGTTCTTTGGCCCTGCCAGCAAGTTCTACATCCTTCTGCATCTGCAAAGAGTACTGTAATTGCACTAAGAGCTAAGATCCCACATATAAATCTTCACAAGATACCACTTCTGTGCCACCATGGCAAAAAGCTCTTCCTGCACAGCAACATAGTAGAACTGAGTTGAGTTTTTTTCGAAGTAGCCCTCAAAATACAGCTGAAAATAATTAAGATTCTTGAGAGGAAAAGAAATTAATTTAGCCATATTCAACTGAAAATCTAATTTATTTGCATTTGTTGCCACATCTTTTTCCTAGTTTTCCAACTGAATAAAATTTGCAAAAGGCAGATACTTTATACACATTTTCCAAATAACTGAGCCCTCCCTTTTCCTTGGAAGACTTCCAGCCCCGGTGGATTTCACCTCTATGACAGGTGCAGCACTTTTCTTTCCAGTGGCATCCAGTGGCAACTGCAGACTCTCAAGTCACTGTCCCAGCAGGGAAATGGAACGAACAGTTGTAATGTATTTCCTTTCCTCAAAGTCTCGGTCCTAAGGAATCACAGCTGCTCCTGCTCTTGTAGCAGGTCAAACTCCTAAGCCCGTTGCTGCTGTCTAAGGCACAGGAGAAGTCCCTGATGTGAGGCCATCGTAACAAAGCCCTGGTGCATAGCAAAACCTCTGCAGCAGTAGCTATGAACAGTGAGTGCAATAGAAACAAGTACAGTAATTCCCTGGGCAGGAGAGGTGATGTTTATCCAAGATCTTGGAGGGAATCAAAGTGTGAAACAGCAGAGGCATTGGCAGGCCCTTTGAAATGGCAGAAAACAAACAGTTTGCAACTCCCTCTGTCAAGCTGGGCTATTACCTCTGCACCTGCCTGTGGAGAGGCTGCCACAGACATGGAGATTCTGCCTTCCCATGAGCAAGGTGTGTGGCATTAGGGTACTGGTATTTCTTTGCCTTGGAAGGATGCTCCTCTGCTCCAGCTCCCAGGCAAGATGGACCCTAAAAACCACAAGGATGTGTTTGAGGCAAACAAGCTTTGTTGAGACAAGTCTTGAGGTCTCTTTCAACACCAGTGCTATCCACACCTGTTTACCTCTGCACACAGATGTACATGGTAAAGTCTTCTGGGACCTGTGTGGATCTGAGATCATCAGATCTGAAGTCCAATACAGTGCTTGCCCTCCTGTATTTTCCCCTTTTGAAATTTCATGTTCTTCCCTCTATGATGCATTCCTTGGCCTCTGAATAGGAGGGGGAGATCTTACAGCAGCCTTCCAGTGCTTGAAGAGGGCCTACAAGGAAAGATGGGGAGGGGCTCTTTATTAGGGAGTGCGGGGGTAGGACAAGGGGGAGCAGTTTTAAGCTGAAAGAAAGGAGATTTAGATTAGATATTAGGAAGAAATGTTTTACTGTGAGGGTGATAAGACATTGGAACAGGTTGCCTAGAGCAGCAGTGGATACACCATCCCTGGAGGTGTTCAAGAGGGCAGGTTGGATGGGGCTTTGAACAACCTGAAACAGTGGAAGGTGTCCCTGCCCATGGCAGGGGTGTTGGAACTAGATTATCTCTAAGGTCCCTTCTAACCCAAACCATTCTATGATTCTATTATCTTGATACAATATTTCAAAGTGTAATATTTTGATTTAAGCTAAAGCACAGTTAAACTTCATCTAAGCAGTTGTGGGTTTTGAAAGTTAGACAGAATGTCCCTCTGATAGTGTCCCTCTGATTCTTTCTCTGATAGCATGATTTCTTTAAAACGGTGCTTTTCAGAACTGTTCTTTCTTTAGAAATGATAATGTCTTGTGTGAAATATGATCTGTACTGAACAGATGATTCTTTGGACTCTCTTTGGATTTCAGCTGTCTTTGGACTTCTCATCTTATCTGAAAAAGCAAGGTCAAGCAAAGAGCTGGAGTCAGATCCAAATTAGCAAGATGGTTGCAAAGTCTCATAACATTAAAACTAGACCTTGGAAGGTAATTGAATATGCTTAAGATTTCTGGGAAAACTTATACATATGCATGTAAGTGGGAAATACATTCTGTAACCAGCCTTTGTCTCATTGCACATGATTGATGGAGATTACTACTGCATGTTGCTCAGGCCTGATAAAACTTTTTTTCCTTTCTAAAACTTCAAAATGTGTCTTAGAGAATACTATTTTCTGGCATTTTCAGTAGCAATCTGATAAGCACCCTACCCACAGGTGCTCACAGCTATCAAAGAATTCAGTGGTCAGGCTGTTACTCACTCCTACTCTTCAGCCATAGAAAGCCAAGGAGCTAAGCTGCTTTGCTATGACTTGACTGGACAGGATAGCAGTTAGGAATCTTGGTACTACTGGAGTAGCATGAGTGATAATGAGATTGAGATCCTTCTTTTCACCTTTAGAGGCAACCAAGTCTTTAAGTGTCTTCCTGCAACCCTGCATGCTGGTGTCATCAAGAATTTTACTGCTGATTTATAGCACCCACTTCAGCAATCCAGCAGCCAGCTAGTTAATGCAGGAAACCTTGCAACTCGGAGGCTTCCAGGAAGCGTTGAGTGTCTTGGCAGCTGTAGGGCTGCTCCCAGGGAGTGATCTATGCTCCACTGTGACCCTGGCCTTTTCCTTCCAAGCTGCTGTACTTTCAAGTTGCCCTAAGGAGGTCATCCATGTTAGACTTTGAAGACAGTGCCATGCTGTCCAGGTGGGATCTACTCCCTGGCAATGGTGGAGCAGCATATCAGAGGAAAACAGCAAATCCTACTGTGCAAGGCTCTGCTGTCACTGTATTTCATGGTAGATCAAACTGTCATATACAGGCTGACAGGCTAGAGTGATTCATTGTGTTTGTTTTGTTGGGTTTTTTTTAAAGGCTGGATTTTGTTAGGTGCATTAATTTCACTTACAAATACAGAGCCCAGACGAGAGATGCACAAGTATTTGCCCACTGTGGCTAGGGAACCATTCCAAAACATCCCTAGGCAAAATATTTGATGATCTCTTTCATTCTCTCCCTTCCCTACAAGGGAAGAGATACTTTCTGGCAGCATCTGCCTTCATTTTCTGTCATTTTTTTCTTAATAGAGGCTGAGACTCACTGGAAGCACAGACTATCTACACTTCTAGACTTGGACTGGTAATATTACAAGTTGAATTAGGTCATGACACTCATGAGCAAAATGTTTACACTTTCTTTTCCTGCAAGGAAACCATGGGAAACTAGGCAATGGGAAGCTCTCTGGGCACTGGCAGCTTGTTACACATCTTTAAACTCCATCAGCCAACAGAAACATAGAAAAATTAAAGCAGATGGGATAAGCAGGGATCCCTCTTAAATTGTTGCACCAAAAGGTATTTTGAACAAGGCAAGTTTTGATCAGGACCAGCACGCAGACTTGGACTGGACACTGTTTCTTCCTGAAGGCTTAAAGATCCCAGGAGAAACATCATTACCAGCAGCAAGCTGCAAAGACGTGATTTTAATCCCATCTAAATCCTGGTGCACAGAAAACAATGAGAGTTTGTCACTATTAGGGCTTAAATCTTTAGTTGCAGACGTTAAAAGCCAGAAAGAAAGTTTTTGACATAACCTCTGAACTCCAAAGGGCTAAAGTTCAACTTGGATCAAAGAGGGGTCTCTAAAGAGTTCCGTGCTACACAAGGAGGGTAACATAAGGATGCTACATACAAATTGCATTGTCTCTCAGGAATGCCTGGCTTTCTGTTGTTGCTTTTGTCCTCAAATAGCAGATCCAGGGTCCCAAAGCAGAATGTTGCATTAAAATATTAACAGAGCCTTTGCCAACTCCTTCTTAACGGCCAGTTCAGAAATTCCCTCCCATCTCAGGATAGGCAGAATTTGAAAAGGACAGAAAGTAAAGTTGTGCTTGCAAGAGTGGGAAGTCCCAGAGATCTGTGACTTGTCGTAACTAACTTAGTCCCCAAAGCACTGACTGGGAGGGCAAAGCCACCACTTGGGCAAATGGATATGGCAGTTTCAATGATGCTATTAGTGGCATCAACTGCTGGCTTCTTCTACGCCTATAGGAAACTTCCAGCACTCAGCAGTGCTAAACTCAATAGCAGGATATGCTAAACTCAAGTGTAAGATCCTTCTCTCTGATCCAAAATGAAAGAGTGGAAATTAGATTTTTGACTCTTACTGAATTACTGAAATTGTGTAAAGCTGGGGCACTTGCTTAAAAGAAACCTAAAAGTGATCAGTGAGCTCTAGAAATCTTGATTTCTGTAATTTACCAGTTGTTAAAATGTTGGTATGTTCTCAGCACCATCAAGGAACTCCAGTGGCCAAAGAAGCATCCAAGTGTGCAAGGAGCTGTACAGTTGGAGTTGGGACTAAAAGGCAGCTGCATTTATCCATTCCTTGAGCTAAGTGTTGCCTTTGAACCTAGGCTATATTATTATCTCGGAATGCCACAGGCTTGTCATTCCCAAGAGGGCAAAATACAAAACCAGATCAATACAGTGATGCTTTATTCTGCAGTTTCCATCTTCTGAGTATTTTACCAGCCCGAGGTTTCTAGAAACAATGTTTTTAGATCTCACCACTGCCCTGGAAATGTGCTCCATGAATGAATTACCGAAAGAGGAAAGAGGTTTGATACCTGCATAACAGAAGGATAAAATGTATACACTGTGGACTTCTCTGGGGATCATGATATGCTGTCTGCCAGGTGGTTCTCTCTGCACAAGGCCAGCTGGGGCCCACCAGCATTTGCTAACTCCATCCAGTTCAGGGCCAGCTCTGCAGGATACCAGTTGGTATTTGCTACACTACTACACCACACTGAGGTTTTGGGAAGATTTAGTAGTGCTAGACCTAATCCAGCTGCGTGTACTCCTGCCTCAGCATCACTTGCACAGATTCTATGCAGTCCCTTAAATCTCTCCAGAGCTAGCTGACAGCTGACTGTCCACATATTGACAATTTATGCACATTATGATGAGAACATGTTATTTATATACTAGTGTAAGTAAAATCAAGGGAAATAAAGTACAGTTTAATGTGTCATTATTTTCAAAATATGACTCAGAAAATCCCAAAGGACAAATAATATTGTTATTCTTCTGTTAATACATATACCCTACCCAACTCAAGATTCAGGCTACTGCAACACATGCTTAAATGAACCTTATATACCGCTCAAGAAATGTGCTAGCACTGCCAGGAGATCTTGCCCTCAGTGTATAATCACCATGTGGTACATTTTGGCTGGTGTCTTCACATACCCGAGAGAGTTGTAAAGAGTCAGAGTAATAGCACATAATAATAGCACTGTCCTTATAGCAGATATAATTGGTCAAAGCTACTATAAAGATGTCTTTTTTAAAATCAAGCCAGCATTGTTTAGTCTTTAAAAGATCCTGCAACTTCGGAAGTGAATATTAGTTTTAGGTGAACTATGGCCAACAGATGAAGCATTTATTGCCTTGCTTTCCCTTAGTCCCTTGATGCAGAATTGTTCCAAGGAATTAACCATTTGTACTCATGTTTGAATTGATTGAGGAATAGGGACCCTGTTTGCTGTCTGCTCCCAACATTGGCCCAGTACTGGTTGGTGGAATATAAAAACTGAAATATAAAAATACATGTCATACCAAGTAGTCAGTGAGACTACCTAAATTCCAAAAACCAAATACAAATAAGGCTAAATAAAAATTAGTAATTACTCCCTTTTAAAAAAATGGAAAAAATTACATCCTGATTTTGTTGTGTTGACATTAGTAGAGCTGCAGTAAGATGGAGCTTGCTCAGTCTCCCCTGCCTGTATCTTTCCTGTATTCCTGAAGGCTGAAGGCACCATGCCCAAACCACAGCCACCAATTTCCCATCACACAAGTCGCCTGTGTGAGACCGAGATCTCTGGTCCTCAGGCAGCCTGGCTGGGATCACCCTCCTGTCTGGGCTGCTGGAAAGCTCAGAGATATGGGCAGGTTTCTCTGGTCCCGAACAGGTAGACTTTGAGGTGGGAAAAGGAGGTTTATCCAGGTAACTGGAGGTGATTGATGGCAGCCAGCACAGCTTCACCAGGGGCAAATCCTGTATGACCAACTTAGTGGCTTTCTATGGTGGCGTAACCACAGCAGTCGACATGGGTAAATTGACAGAAGTGACCTATCTAGACTCCTGTAAAGCCTTTGACACGGTCCCCCACAACACCTTCCTCTCTAAATTGGAGAGATATGGATTTGATGGGTGGACAGTACAGTGGATAAGAAATGGTTGGTCATATCCAAAAAGTAGTGGTCAATGGTTTGAAGTCCAGATGGAGATCCATGACAAGTGGTGTCCCTCAGGGGTCCCTATTGGGACTGGTGCTGTTTAATATCTTCATCAATGATATTGACAGTGAGATGGAGTGCACCCTCGGCAAGTTTGCAGATGACACCGAGCCGAGTGATGTAGTTGCCACACTGGAAGGGCGGGGTGTCATCCAGAGGGACCTGGACAGGCCTGTGAGAACCTCATAAGGGTCAACAGGGCCAAGTGCAAAGTCCTGCATTTGGGTTAAGGCAATCCCCGTTTTCAGTACAGGATGGGGGATGACGTGGTTGAGAGCTGCCCTGCAGAGAAGGACTTGTGGGTGCTGGTTTATGAAAAGCTCAACAGGAGCCGGCAATGTGCACTCACAGCCCAGAAGGCCAACTGTATCCTGGCAGGGAGGTTGGAAGTAGATGGTCTTTAAGGTCCCTTCCAACCTTAAGTATTCTATGATCCTGTGATTCTATGAAACTCAGGTTAGACAAACTTCTCTCATTAATAGTTAGAGCTCATCTCTCCAGAAAACGTTGAGAGCTTGAAGTGGTGCATCTGAATTACTCAATTTTTTTTAAATTAAAGGCCACACAAACAATCTGAGAGGAATCTGCAGCTCGTCCTGCGCTGCATTATCACCACACTTTTCATTTACCACTGAATGAAAATGAAGCTAAGCTCTGAGCACTCATTTGCTGTGTTTAGTTTCCCCCACTATGTTTTGGCACACGTGACAGTGTATAGGGTGAATGGGTATGATTTTACAACAGACTTTTTGCATTGCTTTCACGGTCTCCTCGTGCTTTGCAGACCATAGGCAAAGAAACACTAAACTAGATGATATTTTGAGGTCCCTTTCCATCTTACTTTTAATGAACCCATCAATCGGTCACAAGTGCTCAAATGTTTCATTTATTAATGCAGAGTGCAGACTTTTGGCTGGGGTCAATGCAGGAACACCTGGTAGCTAACAGGGTCAAAACTTGCTCCCTCCATAACATCACCCAGATCTGCAAGGTACAATAGCAGCCTCACGGTGTGAAAGCCCTGTCCTAAACCACCCAGACTGTAGCTGGATCCACTGGAGACGGGCACTCTGCTTTGGAGAGTCTTGAAGGACAAAGGTGCTGCCAGGTGGAGTAGGAGGCAGGAGACAGCTATTTTCATACAGTTTTCACTGCAGTAACATCATGTTTGTGGCCAGGGCTGCTAACCAAGTGTGAATCCAGAAGGAAACCCCTACTTTTGGCATTTGGCCTCTGCTTTTCAAGCAACTTGCTACAAGCTTGGGATATATACTTAACTTTCTACTTGTCCATGAATCCTTCTACCACCTTCCTTGCTTCCTCCTTGCTAGCAGAGAGGCCATAGAGCAAAATGGCAATGGAGTCTCAATTCCCTACTTGCCCTAAAGTGGGCTTGACAGTTAGAGATGACACAGAAGAACTTGATCCTTCCCCTCTTGTCCTTTGCATGTTTCTCAAGGACCTTGCTGAAAGTGATGGAGAAAGGTTTCCAGTGTTTGCACCCAGTTCTAGGAAGCTTTAAAAAGATCTGTTACATAGAAAAGAGCCCCATTCTCTCTTAACCATAGATGATTTATCCTCCCCTGCTCGGCAGAAGTTATAATCTTTTTGATAATTTATTAATTAAGCATCACTTAGAACATGGGCCTCTGATATCTGAAGCATTAAAAGCAAGCTATTCCCTATAAACCTTTGAAATGGGCAGCTTTCTATTGCTTGAGCTGATGAAGTAATTGAGTAAAGGAGTTATATTAAATCCAGGCACATGCAGTATTTAAATGCCAATTAGGTCCTACTGAGAAGAGAGGGATTTGCTAGAGATCTGGCTTATGTCATGGTCTTCCTTTTTTCCTTTTTTGACAAGATGAAGGTGGAATGACCTCAGATAATGGCATTGCCCTGCTGTTACTTTTGCTACAGTTGGCACATCATATTTTTTTGTTTATTGATGGTTCACAGCTTTCATGTGTTGCAATCAAGGAGTTTTAAGGCTTTTCCCACCATCAGTATTGAATAGAGCTTCCAGCTATCCCTTGCTATTTAATTCCAGATGGATTGAATCTTTAGTACTGCCTGCAGGCACATTACTAGCTAATGAGTTGTGCTAGTCTGAGATCATCGCTACAAACATTATTTCCTTAGTAAATATTTTTCGTTCGGACCTGAGAAATGGCAGAGCTACATGCAGTCAAGATTTATAATGTGGCAAGACCCTTGAAAGTTGAGTTGCAAATAACAATGGTTACATTTGTATTTTCTGTTTACAGTTTTCTTCCTGCAAGTATGTTGAGGCTTAAGTCAAACAATCAGCCCTGCCACAATGCTGGCAAAATTCCCATGCTTGCTGCACAGAGATGCACGTCTCAGGGACTTCTGTAACATCTGCTACAGTATTGCAGCCCTTCACATTCACAAATGTACTACTCCTAGCCACCACCCTGGCAGAGAAGTGAAATCGTTTCTCTTTCACAGATGCAAATGCTGATGTAGAAGAAATTGCCAGAAATACTTAGAGCCTAAAAATGCATCCAAATGCTTAGTGAGATTTTTCAGAAGATCCTACATCCAGCTCAGGGCTAGATGGGGCTGGGGAGAGGGGGTGGGGTGTTGGGCTGCACAGCTCTTGGTTTCTTCCTTATCATGAGATCTGCAGCCTTAGCACAGTGCTGGAAACCAGTCACAAAGTGGGAGGAGCAGACAGCCCTTCCAACCATCCTTCCAAGTAAACCTGCACCCGCTTTTGATGCTACTGAGGCATTCGTGTAGATCCTATCAGATGAGAGTCTACTTCTCCAGCTCCTTCGAAAATCTGAACTAATGGCCCCAGCCTTCAGTGGGCTTTAAATACCTTATGAAACAATTGATGTCTTGCTCAGAGATCCTGTGACAGGGTCCCCCACATCTCAGCTGGCTGACTGCACTCTGCTGGCAACCTCCTACTGGATTCGAGCCAAAGAAAGAGCCTCCAGTTCAAAGTATGTTTTTGTTATTGTGCAATGCTATCTGTATTTTGGGTAAAATCCTGATTCTTTTACTCAAGTTATCTCAGTGGAGAGAGTCACTAGGCTAGAATCCAATCTCTGTTAACCTAGAACACTTCATCAGTGCTAAGGGTTTATCCCAGTTTTAATCTGAAAACACATTATGTGTTTGTATGCTATTACACTAGGTTTACACAACTTTTCTGAGACCAGAACCAGCCCCAAAAGACAAATCCAGAACAGTGGCAGGATATGGTCAAAAAAGAGCTGAAAAACATTAAAGCAAATAATTATGAAAACTGATTTAATAAACAAACAATAAGAAATGTGCCTCATACAAAAATTCTTGTGAATCACAGATTCAATTGAATGCAGACATGGGAAAATGACAGTTTTCATATCATTAGAGCACATACAGAAAGAATCAGATGAACTCGAGAACTAGAATAAGAGAAATGGGACAAAAATTCTTCACATAAATTTGTACAATAAGGATTAGGCTTAAGAACTGCACTTATAGCAGACAGTCCATTACTGAGAACTAACAAAGATCTGCAACTCCTAGATACAGGATGAGTCAGTCAGAATTACAATACTAACAGAGGAAAGCAGAAGTTTCCTGAGGCTATATGAAGATATTTCCATGTGAAGAGGGAAATATTCATGCCAGAAAGTAGTGGTCCAATAAGATCTAGTCTGCACACGCCTGGTCAGCCACACCCGATACAAACAGGAGCAACAGGGATGCTCAGGAAATTGGAGAATTTGTCCTGTGTAAAAGAGCTAAAGCAGCCTGCCTCTGATGCGCACAGCTCATTAAAACAGAGGTGAACAGTGTGGTGACACCTTTCAAAACTACTGTGTGACAATGGGCAGAAATTGCATAGAAGTAAGAGACAAAAAGCAATACTGTTACAAGAGCTAATAAGCACAATTATGTTATTACTAGAAATGAGAAGCAGTAGTATTCAGGATCAAACATTTTAAATGTAGCAATATCAGAAAACAAATCTACTTTTAGACTGATGTTTATGTTTTCAAGCAAATACCAGGGATACAGTGGACATGCCTGTGATAGTAGGAAAGTGGTTTGGATGAGTAATCTGACCCCACCAGCACCATGCTCCTACCGCATTCTCACATCAACCCTTTGAAACACCAAATGTTGCTCCTACTAGAGGTTTTGTCACATCAAGACCGTCAGCACTTCCCTATCCATAGAAAATTAACATTTTCAAGGGTTCAGATTACATCTCTGGGGTCTTACCAGCCCACAAAAAAATGTTAATTCTTGTGACTTTTCCTTCCTTTTAGTTCCTTTCCTCTTTTCATTTTTTGTCTCAAGATTAAAGGACAAGCTAAAATATCCACATTTCCCATAGGATAGAGATTCAGTGCTTTCACATGTCTCTCATTAATGTTTCTGCGCACTAGCACAGCTCTGAATACTCCTAATAGTCTCTGGCAGGAATCATAACCAGTGACTCAGAGCTGGCTGTGAACTTGTCCAGGATGGGGACAGAAGATCCTTCTGCTCCCTTCTTAACTTTGCAAAGTACAAGGCAGACTCTATGTGTTCCTTACTCCACCAGCAGTGTCACATTAGGCAGTAAGGTAGAATTAGGTAAATTTACAAGTGCAGCTCTTTGAGACATTCGGCTTTGCTCCAGCCATGCTAGACAGTGGCTGAAAGTCACCCAGGAAGTGATGCCTGGAAAACTCTCCCAAACTTTTATGAGAACAAGTGCTTACTATCATGTCAGGCCCTACCCTAAGGCCAGGAAGGACCAACCTGGAAGCTTATGTGTTGGTACCTGTGAGGAAGGCTGGAAACCATCACTTCAACAAAAAGATCTTTTCTTGGCTGCTTTTACTCACCTATCCTCAATCAAGAGGCTACAGTAGAGATGAATGCCCCCTAAGTCTTTACATCAAATGCCAAGTCCATTTCATCACTTCTTGTCTATCCACTAGATACCAGCACCTTGTCTACTGCAAAGGAAATATCCTCTGGAATGGGTCTGCATTCCAATGTTATAGGGCTGCTGGGACTATTGAGGGATTATGATGGGATTATTCTACCTCTAGCTGTTTTATTAAACGTCATATGATTGCCAGGGAAACCCTGAGGAACAGAATAATACTGGCCCACAGTTTTGAATTTCACCTGGATCTGAGTCAATTGCTGTAATATGTAAATTAAGTAGGCAGTGGATTAAAACCATTAAATCTAAACCTGGGGTATTCTGTGACAAACTATACTTCCCTAATCCAGCAGAAAGCCTGTTTATTCAGCAATTTCAGTAACAGAGAAAAGTTACCTTCTTTAAAATTAGTGGAGATATTTCCGAAGCTCCCACTTCCTTCCACACGATCCTTCTGGCAAGGTCTTGCAGAAATGACTGTGGAGAGACCGTGAGTGCTCTGTGTGTGTATGTATATATATGTGTGTATATATATATATAATTCCAGAGAGACCAAACTATCATGATGGAGTATGGCATGCAGCAAGGCTCTTCAGTCATTACTGCAGAAATCTGTGAGACCTAGATCCTTCCAACCCTACTGACAGGACCCCATTGACTGTTACATTATATGAGGGTGTCTCTCAACTTCTTCTAATCAAAAAAACACCTAACCTGTCGGAGAACAATCCTGAGGTCATCTTGTGCAGTGCTACCACAGAAGTTATCATTCACAAGCAGTTTAAAAAGCATGTTTCACTGTGGATACTTATTTACATAAGTAATTTTACAATACAAATGTATGCCCCTATAAAAAAATGTCTCTGTTAGATTTCTAATTCTTCTTGCCAAGCTGTTCTAGTGTCCTGCAGATCACCACTGAGACACGGACTTCTGCCAGAAAAAAAAAACAGTTTACGTGACACTTCTCTGAAAGAGAGCTCACAAAACTTTTCTATAAACCCAAATGTTAGGTTTTTTTCAGCCTCACAAAAGTCGCATTCTTAATGCCGGGTAGGAAAAAGAAATGATCAGAAGGAATTAGTACTCATCTTCTCCAACTTGAATGAGTCTAACCACAGTTATTCATCAACAACAGTCTCCAATGTTTACATTAAATATTCATTTATATCCCTAATATCTACAGAGCTGTATTTCTATTAATTTTTTTTTCATTTTCCTGTTAATTCTTTTCCTAGCGCAGACTCTGATCTTGCCAAAGGAGTCCATGCATACCAGTCCTGGAACAATGCTCAGACTATAACACGGTCTGTTTGACAAAGGGTCTTTGCACGGTCACAGTCCTCAGCTGCAGCTTCTTCTTGATAGATTTGGTAATGATTTGAGAAGAGGCAAGAAGAAAGGTGACAAAGTTTGCTGCAATGCAAGGATTATCACAGACTAAGAAGAGTTGCAGGAGGACCCCAGGTTACCAGGCAGTGGGGAGATGAACAAAGTGATATTTATTTGCAAATTTAAAGTAATGTTCATGGAAAAGAAACAACTCTAATCCCCCGCACAAAATAACAGGCTGTAAGTTAGGTAGTGACACTCCTAGAAAAGAAATCTTGGAGTCATTATGAAGTCTGTGGAAACAGCTGCCTGCTTGGTAGTGGCTGGAAGGCATGACTAGCCTTCGAGTGCAGTTCTGTGTTGCATTCAGCAAATATGAATAGGCTTGCTGTTGAAAGGGCAGTTGCCCTGTTCCCCTTGCTATGTGCTTCTTCCCTCACCCTTGCACTCCCCTGATGTTTGTATCCCTCCTCAGTGAACAAACTTCCTCAGGAGAAGCCCAGCTACAGTACCATTTGTACCAAACTTACCCAGGAGAAATAATTATTTGTACCATAGGTTTTATAAATTATGCAGCTGAAATGCAACTTGTTTTACAGGAATATGCTGAAGGACATGTCCTCTCTGTGCAGCTGAGGGCTGCTGTGGGAACATGCCCAGCATGATTTGTACATAATGTGGATGCTTAAGCCACCAGAGCAACACCCCTCCCCTGCACTCCTGCCTTCACCAGGCTCCTGATTTTGCGATTTCTATTGCAGACCAGACCCCGGCACTACACACCCAATTGCAGTTCCTGCCTTTAGTTCCCACAGCACGGCTCTTCTGTAGGTCTGCTTTACATCAATGAGGGGATTTCGCTTGTGGGGGGCCACAGCAGCCCAGGACGTAGGAGACAGTGGTTTGCATACCCAGGGTAGAGCAGGAGGGCTTACGCAGCCTTGGGAGTGTCTCTGCAGTGGGATTGCAGCCTGACAGTGCCTCCTAGCTCCTCTGCAATCAAATTTGGCCAATGGAAGGAATTAAATCCTGTAAATAACCTTTGATCCCAAACTGGCATATCCCTAGCAGGAATATTCACTAACATCCCATCTGACTTCCCTGTTTCCTGGGACCTATCCTTCTTTCCCCGTTAGCTTGGGCCCTTTCTGCCCATCCCAACCTTCCCTTGCTCCATGGCCCTGCCCAGCCTGTTCTGAATCTCTGTGACCTGCCAGGCTTTATGACTTTTTCATCCCACTAGCACTGCCCTGTCATTCACCAGGGTAAGCGCCGCCCACTACAGAGCATGTAATACAGCTGCCAGCACATGAAGCACAGTTCATTATGCAGAGAGCAGAGGTCTGAAGTTAATCAGTCTGTATGAAGTGTGGTGTGCCACATGATCACTGCTCCCCTGCGTGGAGAATGCCGCCACTCTCTTCACCAGATGACTCTACTGCCTGGGGTGTTTTGGTCTTGAGAAAACTCAAACCAGATCCTACACAGGCTGTCGTGCTGGCCAGGAAGCCTCTGTCATCCTGCAAACTACTGCCACACGTGCAGTGAAGGTGGAAAAGCAGGTAGGGTGGAAATAGTTTTGGCACCTTTCCCAGCATTAGTGAATCACTGAGCCAACTGGCAGTAATAATATTAATTATTCAGTGTTATTAAATATTTTGTCCATGATCATGTATAAAATTCTGTATTTCACATGGGTAACTTTATTTTGCTTTCCTAGTGCTGAAGGGAACTTTGACAAATCATCTGATCTTTTCTCCTGCCCAGGGCAAGACAAGCTTAATCTAAAATCTTCCTGACATATGTCACATTAGTTTTCACATCCCATTCCCTTTCTCAGAGTCTGTCCTTCCAAGATTTTGACCTTTGTGTTGCCATGCGAAAAAGTAACTGTGGATTCTGCCAAGATTTCAACAGTCTTCACATACAGTCAGGGCAGCACCTTACATGACAAGTGTAATCTCTGGCAGCCCCCAGTAAGCGTATCCACCTGATTTGAGAACTGAAAAAGCTGTGTCCTTGGCAGCTACTTGGAATCCACTGAAACCAACCTGATCTAAGGAAAGGTAAGAATTTGGATAGGCTCAATCAAACTGCATTAAAGTGAATCCACTTAGGGAAGAACGATGCTACCGGAATTCTTGCAGCTGCAGACAGTTGTGTGCCCTGAGACAGGTGTGCACCCCACAGACAGCTGTGAACCGTGAGGCAGCTGTGCTCCTTCAGATAGTCGTGCCCCAGGCAGACCTGAATGCCGTGTAGCCAGCTCTGTGCCATGCAGCCAGCTGCGTGCCATGCGAACACAGGGACAGCCTGCAGACAACAGCTGTGTGTCATGCAAACAGCTGTGTGCCATACAGCCAGCCATGCTCCCTTTAGACAGCTGTGCACACTGCAGGCAGCTGGGCCACAGAACACCCTTCTGCTCACCACCACCTTGCAGTGTGCCAAAGCACAGGCATCCCAGCAAAGCTGCTTGGTGGAGTCCTCTCCACCTTGCTTTAGTCAGAATGAGCTGGGTTAGCAAGGACCAGTTATCAAATACCATGTTAGAGTAATAGTATGAGGTCATTTTGATGGAAATAGTTTAAGGAGCACTATCAGCAACTGTTCTGGCTGCAGATTAGGGAGGATGATGATATCTGGCAGAGATGTACCCATGAAACAGTGCTTCTGCACTGATTGAATCAGAACACTTCGGACCAATATTCTTGGTTGTTCAAGGGACTTGTTGTCTGAATATTGGATAGTTTTAGTAGCACCCAAGGGCTTAAATAACCTTTAAAAAACTCATCAACCGTCCTCATTGAAGACTGCATGCATCCTCACAAGTGCTGCTGTACTCATGGCTTTGAACTGTGCATGCTCATTCGTAGTTGCTCTTCTATCCTTCTCTACTGAGTTCCAGGGCTTGGGAAAGGAGAGGAGAGGGGAAGTGATAATCTTGATCTTGCTTCCTGTCAAATCTTGTTCTCCACCTGGCTACAAGGAAAACCTTGTACCTGTTATCAGGCAGTAGCACTGCTGCTGATAGAGTTCTGGCACAGGCTGGCATCTCTAACTGTGCTCAAGATGACACTTCAAGCCAAATTTTCTGTGGGATCTTAGTTCAGCCTTTAGGTTAGTCTGATAAACTGTCACAGCCCAGACAAAGGAACAGACCTAACCCTTTGCTAGCTAGTGTAATGGCTCAGGCAATGCTTATTCAGACCTGGTATTCTCTCAGTCTTTCAGGATCTTCTTAGCCCTCTAAAGAGCCTGAAAATATGCTGTTTGCAGATGCAATCACTAATCCATCAGAAGAGTCTCTTGCTGAATATGCAGAACAGCCAGAGATTCACATTAGCCAAATGTGCACTGGGCTCATGGCCCTAAGCTAGCCAAACCTGGAGACTGTGTTTAGAAAAGACTTTAAAGGAAGAAGATTTGCAATCACTGTAAAATAATGAACAGATATCTTCTCCTTTGAGTTAAGAACTAGGATTTATTTACCCCCTGTAGAAAGATGTTGAGGGAGAAAGCCAGCAATAATGTCAAGGAGTCATATATATCCCTACTTAGTGATCTAAGCAAAAAAAGAGGGTTGCATAAATAGGGGATGCTTTAACTGGAAATATATGCATGTCTCACATGGCCAGTAATATCTTAGGTATGCTGGATTCTTGCCACATGCACTTTGAAAGGGAGGCAACGCTAGCATTGCTTCTGCAGAGCAGGAGGATGAGATTTGCATATGGCTGTGGTACAGCTTTTGCAGGCACACTTATGGCCACAGACAAACCATTCAGTCATTTTTCAGTACCAGGATGCAACTGGAGTGCACTGATCCACACATCACTCCTCTCACTCTCCAAGGAGATAATGAAGAGGATAGTTTATAATCTAGCAACAGACTGTTGTTTCCAAAAGCGAAGCAATGAGGAGCCAGCCACGCACTTCCAACTGAAAGAGGAAAAATCCCCACACATTTAAATTTTCATTTGTAATTCTTTTCTAGGGAGAAAAAAAAAGTTTCTGGCATGCTTAAAATATTGATGTTTAGTTTGAAATCCCTCTTTGTCACAACAACTTCATCTGAAATCAGTCAATCGCCCTCCAGTACAAAACCCACTTGAGCTCACTTAAAGTGTGGTAGTGTCCTGTTACCACTCAGTTATGATTTATTTGCACCTTTTAATAGTCTTTCCTTGTGACGCCTATATAGCACAGCACTTTCTCAAGATACTCTTTTCTTGTGGCTCACAGATGCATAAGCAGCCACACAACCTAAATGTGACGCTGTCACAACTAAAACATCACCAAAGATCCCCCATCATACTCCAGCCAGCTGTAGATGGTTTGCCAAATGATCCTGCAACTGCTGCCACTCCTTAAAGCCCAAGGTCCTAAAAGTATGTGATTCCACGAGGAACTCAGCTGGAAACATTTTTTCAGAGGAATTTTATACAGTCCTTGCATTGCAAAGGAAATGTTTAGAAATGTGAAGTTAAAAGGTATCAGAAGGGAAGATGCTGACAGACATATACACCACTGTGTACGTTGCTATTTATCATAGAATGTTTTATCATTGACGAAGATGGTAAACAGCATTGGTCCCAGTATGGACCCCTGAGGGACACCACTTGTCACGGATCTTTATCTGGACTTCAAGCCATTGACCACTACTCTTTGAATAGGACCAAACAACCTGTTTCTTATCCACCATACTGTCTACCCATCAAATCCACATCCCTCCAATTTCGAGAGAAGGATGTGTGGGGGACTGTGTCAAAGGCTTTACAAAGGTCTAGATAGATCACATCTGTTGCTTTACCCGTGTCAACTGCTACAGTTACCCCATCATGGAAAGCCACTAAATTGGTCATACAGGATTTGCCCTTG
Organism: Phaenicophaeus curvirostris; assembly: GCF_032191515.1. Lineage (NCBI taxonomy): Eukaryota > Metazoa > Chordata > Aves > Cuculiformes > Cuculidae > Phaenicophaeus > Phaenicophaeus curvirostris. The sequence continues at coordinate 16,923,408 of NC_091400.1, read as the reverse complement.
GTGAAGCCGTGCTGGCTGCCATTAATCACCTCCATGTCCTCCATGTGCTTTAGCATAGCTTCTGGGAGGATTTGTTCCATATCTTCCCCACTGAGCCTGACAGGTCAGTAGTTCTCAGGGTTGTCCTTTCTGCCCCTTTTAAAAATGGGCACAATGTTACCGTTCTTCCAGTCACCAGGGACTTCTCCTGACTGCCAAGACTTTTCAAATATCATAGAGAGTGGCTTGGCAGCCACATCTGCCAATTCCCTCAGGACTCCAGGATGCATTTCATCAGGTCCCATAGACTTATATATGTTCATGTTTCTCAGGTGGTCACGAACCTGATCTTCCTCTACAGCGGGAGGGGGTTTACCCCCCTGATCACCATCTTGCTGTCCCATGACCCAGGAGGGTTGAGGAGAGTAGTTATCAGTGAAAAGAGAGGCAAAAAAGTTGTTAAGTACCTCAGCCTTCCCCTGGTCTGTTGATACATGATCACCATTTCCAACAATCAGTGGAGGTAGGTCAAAGGCTCTTTGACCTTCCTCTTTGATTGATGTACCTGTAAAAGCCTTTCTTGTTTGTCTTTACTTCGCTTGCCAAGTTTAGCTCCATCTGCGCCTTGGCCTTCCTGTCTTCATCCCTACACAATATATAAGATGTTGTGAGATACTGAAGGTCTGTCATAATTTCTGAATGCTTGCAGAAAGCGGGACAGCATGCACCAGAGATCACTGTGCAGTACTTAGGGATAGAAAACAGCTAGAAGTCTTTCCTCTGCAAGCTTGGACTGCAAAAATCTGGTTTTTTTGTTTCTGTCCTCTGCATTGCTTACAAATACTGATGAAGGGTATTGGCCCACAGAGCCAGACTCCTTGTCATTCCTAGGACTTCTCTGTAGAGACATTAATAGAGGCAGAGAACAGGCTATTATTAATAATACACTTCATCAATTTTCTCCACTTTCCTTTATTATCTAGCTACCTATAACTACAGCTATGTTTCCTACATCACCTGCAAAATGCTACATTAGGAAAATCACAGAGTCAAACTGACAGAAGTGAGGAAATATCAAATCTTGTCTGATGGGTGGCCTATTATTGGGATACAACCTTTCATTGCCAATTACTTCAATCACTGTTTCTCTGGCTATTCCCCTCCCCCCCCCATCCATTTTGATTTTGATTATACCCTTTTGAATCTCTGTGAGGTCTCACCTGCCTGAGGTGAGCTGGTCAGTCTGTCGTTCTCTGCCTTGAGTGGGCAAGCATGGTGGGGAGAGGAACACTCCACAGGCAGCAGCCCAGAATGCTCCCTGCAGCCTGCAGAGACTGAGTTACCCACTCTGTGCTTCATAGCCACTTGAAATTGGTCTCTCTGCCTGTAGTTTTCACTTTTCAGTTATTCGGGTCCCTGGCCTGGGAGGAGGTGAGGAAAATGAGACAGGGGAAGGCACACATCATCTTCCAAATTTCCAGAAGGTAGAAAATGTCAGCCTAGTTTAGATATCCAGCTATGGGAAGACAATCACAGATGTGCTGCTGCTGCGGAGTCAAGCGAGTCTCCCTGTGGGGGAAGGCTGATGTTCCCCTTCCCCTCTGCCTTTCCTGCTCGGCAACCCTCTACATGATTTACTCTCTCCCATGATCCTGTCTCCAGGTGCCTGGTTCCCCTCATATTGCTGCTAAACACCCAGGACTCCACCTGTACTTTTGGATGCTGCAAGACAGCATGGCTCACAGGTCCTGTTTCCCTCTTGTAAAAGTAGCTGGAAGCCTCTACGAATGGGCTTGCAAAGCAGTCTCACAGTCCAAAGGCATCTCAGCGTCTGGGCTGGTTTTAGTCCTTCACTCAAATTCTTGCTAAGTCACTGACATGCCCCTGGGAAACACTATCTTCAGATGTATTGTGAAGTGCATCTGAATTTGCTGTTGCAGCTTTGTAGTGTGCATGATGCATTATTTTACAAATGCAAATCTGTCTGCTTTTTCAATAGACCCTTCTCACTGTTATACTTCTGCAAATCTGGAGTAGCTCTTCTAATGTCACTTAAATAACTCGGTTTATACAGTGAGATTAAAATTTATTCCACAAGGTTTTGCACTAGATCCAGTTACAAATGATGGAAATGCTGAATGTAAGAAAAAGTCCATTAAACACAAGAAGAATTTTACAAACAGAGGCTTTTTTTTAATGGGAAGTAAGTGGAGTTCTAGATTATTTATTAGGAATGCTTTTAGTTGCAGTTGAAGTTTAACTGCACTGGCAGTAAAGGGATTCAAACTGAACGTACAAGAGGACTATGAGCCAAGGAAAAAAAATGCAACCAATTAACAATAAATTAGACAGTTTAATGTGAGAAAGCTTAATAATGTTGGAATCCTTCCCTGTACACCTTTAAAAATCACACAGGATGACAAATCTCCACCTACCTGCTGTGTGTGTATGGACAAGAGGGAAGGAAGGGAAAACATACATGGGAATGGCAGGGATACCTGACACATTTGGAAAACAAGGTTATACAAAGGTGAAGCCTAATTCAAGAAAGAGGTATCAGTAGAAAACTTAAAAAATCAGGCTTATTTCTTCATGTCTCACCATAGACCTGTTGGCCAGCTTTATGCTGCCCAGATAACATAGGAGTCACTTTCTGACCTCAAAGCCAGGAACTAAAAAATCTCTCAGTATTCCTCCCACCGTCAGCATAGCTTCATCTTTTCAGTTCCTCTCCACTCTATACTGACAATCAAGTTTTCTTGCCAGCTAAATATTTCCATGCTGGTTTCTCCTGCAGAGACGTACAGAAATATAAACCTACTATTGCAGAAATAAAGCCAAACAGGACCATGATTCCTGTCCTGGTTTGAAATAGACAGCCCTTCACAGACTTGACATTCCCACCAATCCCTCTTGGATGAGCTGGCCTTTAGCCAAATGCAGCTTAGTGAAGTCCTCTGCATTTCTTGGAGGACCAAGACTTAGCTGCCCACTGTGGAGGTTTGCTTTGTCCCTTTCTCTTCCATCTAAAATATGGGAGCCTGTTTCCCCCAGCTTGAAGGTAGGTAAAAGGTAGGCTACTGTGAATGCCTCCCCCCAAATCCTAGAGTCTTCAACTAGTAACAAGGAGAAGTGAGCTGGCAGAAAATCAGCCAAGTGCTCATCTGACCCTTAGTTGTGTCAAAATCAAAAGTGTGTGGGGAGTGTTTAGGTGGAGAGATCAACACGTATGGAAGTAAAAAATGTTTCTCCACAAGGATCTGCTGCTGGAAGTTCTATTCCAGCTTCCAGATCAGGAATGAGCATCAGACTCATGAGAAGATGTTAAAATATGTAGTTTTGGAAAACATAAGATTTAGAAGTTTTCCCAAAATAAAGCCAGAGATATCCAAAGACTTGTCAAAAATCCAGGGGATTTTTTTTAAGAAAATCATATTTAAATGCTTTTAATTAAACACAGAGAAGAAAGTCCCTTAAAGCTTTCTCATTTACTACCTGATTTTTTTTTTCTGTATGTATAATGAGTCTGGAAAGGAAATATTTTGTTTTCCTGCTAAATACCAAGAATCCCATTTTAATGCCATTTTTCAATTCAGCCAAATAATATGTAGCTGTTAGTGTGGCCTTTTTAATCTACTAAAGCAATCTAGCTATCTGACATGATGAATGGAAAGCAGAAATATTGTATTTACTTTCCCATTGAAGGGTAAGGGCCAAATTTTGCTCTTATCCCAGCACTACAAATCCAGTCTGCTCCTTGTTATTTTCCTCTTGTTGTTACTTGAGAGTGGAATTTGGCCCTTAGGGTTAACTAATGCTGAAGGCAAATAATTTGCTTTGCTAATGAACCAGTGAGCTTCCCTTCTTCACAGCTACACAAACAGTAATCGCTTCATTACACTTTCAGATAGCTGGATTTTTCTAGAGAAAGAAAATATAATTTAGCAGTGTGATAATAACCATGCCCTGGAATAGCTCAGTTCTTTTCTTAAAATTACCTGTATCTGAAACACTTTTGATCAGATTATTGCATTACTGGGTGCTATGTGTGGATTAGAGGTCTTGCCTAAGATCAGGGTTAAGTCAGTAAATTTCCTAACAAAGACTGCTTTGTATTCTGATATATGTAACTTTTAAAAAGGCTGCTTTGGGGGATCATTCATCAAAGCAAATTCAGCTGAAAGATTTGGTTTGGAAACCTCATTTTTCTGTTCTCTCACCATTGATATACATACTGCTTTTCCACCCAAAGAAATATACACATGCATAAAAAACATAAAAAAAAAGGACCAATTTCAAATCTCCTCATATGATATATCTTTATTTTGTTGGGCAAGATGTATCCCAGTACACTCAGCTAAATCCAAGGTAGAGCTATTCTCAAATACGTTTTTAAAACATAGCATTTGGCAGTAAAGATCACTTTTAGAAACACAAGGCAGTCTTTCTGAAATTCACTGAAGTCTAAGATTGCTTACAACACGTGGTATTAAAATTTCAATAATACTTATGGCTAAATATTACTGAAAGCTCCATGCTCCAAATCCATTTTGGGAAGCATCTTAGCTTAAGTGTCTAATCATTATGAAATTTCTGAGCCCTTGAAATCTTTCACACTGGCTTTGCCAGAGCTGACTGCTTTCCAGTGCTCTGTGAAATAAATCCATCATTCATTAAGTGAGATTTCAGAGGATGTTTCATATTCTTTAGTGAAAGAATTCTTAACTGAGAGAAGGTAGTTCCTTCAATGGTGAAAAAAATTAGAGGCTGATTGTAACATTTTGTTTAGGTGAGAAACTCCAAAAGTACTGAACCATTCTTAATTTAATGATAACAATTCAGAGGAAGATTCACTTTTCTTTTTGAAAATAGCTTTCCAGAGCACCTTCTTTTAAAACACATAAAAGCATTTTAAGTTTTTAAAAATCAAAATTAAAATGAAATGATCTGAATCCTTTCACACACAATCCTTAAGCAATTCCCAGTTTGTTTTTATTTGTTTCATTTTAGAATAGAAATGTTTTTGCCATCTCATGCTGAATTTCCCATAAGACACAAAAGCCAGATCCTAACTCATCCAGAGTTAGATCGAACAGTATATGGTTTCTAATGAATGAAATCCAGATTTTGGCACTGATTCACCAAGAATACTCGAGTGACACAGTGTAATACTAGAAGTTACTTCCTTAAGCTCTTTTTTATTCTGCAAGCACTAGGTATTTTCCTCAAAGAAAACTTCTTTTAATGGAATGCATGTTTGCCTAATCTTGTATGTGTTTAAATAGGCAAAAAGCATCTCATTTTCTTACTAATAAAAGACTGGTTTTCTGCCACTCAATGTGGGGTTTTTTGCTAGAGCAATTAATAAAACACCATAGATTATTCGTGAAAAAAACTCTCATTTGACTGCTTGCCATGACTACAGAATAGGATCCATCCCTTCGGCCAGGGAGAAGAGAAAAAAAAAAAAGATATCCAGAGATGAGCATAATGCTTTGCAAGACTTCACTGCTGCTGCTGGATCCTGGCACAGCTCTGTACCAGGAGCACTCAAGTCCTTTCCCACTGCAAACCTGCAGCCTCCCCAGGGCAGAGCTGGAGTGCCCAGCAGCTTCCATGGCTCTGCCTATTGATTCTGTGTGGCAGTGAACCTCCAGGTACATCCTCACCTCTGAAGGTTGTCTAAAGAGAACACACTAACCAACACGAAGTGTTCAAGCCCTCCCTGCCCTGAGCACTTAGCAGTACTCAAGGTGTCAACTCTTATTTCTGGCAGTAGTGGGAAAAAACAGTGCCGTTTTCAGTTACATTTTTTTTCTGTAATTTTCCCACTTGCAAAGACCGAGAAAACTCCTTTCCTTGAACATAGCTTATAGTTTCAGTCCCCTTCCATGGAGCCCTGTGCATAGGCAGCCTTGCCTTGTTGGCTGTTCTCCAGGACACAACCCAAAGCTTAGGTACTGAGATACGTCCTTGTTCTGTTCACTCTCAACTTCTCTCATTCATTCTATGCTCACATATGTTATGGCCAGGAGGACTTAACCACTTTAGTCTAAGCTATGTATTTAAAACAGCACAGCAACACTGGGTAGGCATACAGAATAATATCCACTTGATATTTACAGTGTTTGTTTATGCCTATATAAGAAACGTGCTAATCTCTGCTATAGAGACAGGATTCCCGTTTCCAGAGCATATCAGTATGTTCATTCAGTACAGCTTTTACTACCCAATGTGCCCTGCTAACAGGGCCTCCAGTGAAGTTACCAACATATGCAAGTTACACAGATGGTCACTCTTTTATTCAGCTGGCATCACCAAGCTTAACCTGAGCAGTGAATGTGCCTCCACTACATAGGGAATGCCTGCAGGGCTCAGCCCATGGATCAAAGTGACATCTTCACTCCATATACGTGTGGATTTAGTCCTCAATGCTGATTACTCTTCTAGTAGCATCATACTGTACAAGCTGGCCTCCATCCAACAAAGTACTTAACCACGTGCCTAGCTTTAAGCAGACAAGTGACTATTGCTTGCATTACAATTTCAGGCTAAGTACATGCCTTAATGTTTTGCTGAATTAAAATAATAGGAAATACTTAGGACACTTTCATATCTGCTCTCAGCTCTACCCAGTGCAGCCCCTGCTTCAGATGCTGACATACGTTCATCTGTTTGTGACACCTGAAGCCTAAAAGAAGACCATGAAAGGGCTGTATTTTCCCAATGGACTCATGAATTGTCTGGTTATTTATTCCCTGGAAACATTCTCTCAGACATGAAAACAGAAAGGTCACGTGGATATGAATTTTTCAAGCTAGGTCTACAGCCCTTACAGCGTTTACGCCTCCTGACTGGTCTTTGTCTAAAGATAGGCCGTATTTTCCAGGCTGAAATAATAAAACAATTCTCTGTAAAGAAATTCTTCTGTCTAATGATCTTCTTGCAGCCACCATACCTAGAGCAATAGGCATATCCCGGCCATTATCAACAGAAGGATGCTAGTGACCTTCTTTTTATGGTGTGGTTGAGAGCAGGACATAATTATAATTGCAATTCCATGTTCTTGACAGCTTCCAGATTTCACATTGCAAAACAATTTTTATCCATGATTTGTTTTATCTTCATGTCATCCTTGGGAAAGCAGAGCTGTTTGGCTCTGTGCTTGGGTTAGTATCATTCTTCTCCAAGCAGACCCACCCACACAAAGTTTGCTGTAAATTGCACCCTCATGAGCAGAGCTTGGCTGAGGGGATCTAAAAAGCTAAGTCTTCTGGACACCAGGAGGGGCCTGATGCAAGACAGCAACAAAATTTTATTTCCCAGCTACCTCCAGGCATATTCTGCCCCTGCCAAGAGGCATCTCAAGACTCTCCCTGGGGATGCAAGAGCAATTAAACATTCATCCACTCCCTGGGAGCATTTCCCAACAAAGACTGTCCAAGGTAATGGAGCATGCCAGCCACACTCCTTCCTAGAAGAGCAGTGAAAAGAATAGTATGTTGACCATGGTTGACTGAGAGCCAAGTCCCAGATGAATCCTGCTTAGGGATGGAAAATGTTAGACCTATGCAAGTCCTAGCATGAGATCTCACAGCCTAAGTCCAGCTGGTCTTAGCCCCCATGGTGTCACTATCAGCAGTGCAAATATTATTGGACTCCTGAGCATTAGGATTTTGCTTTCCTGCCTTTTCCCAAGCAGCCCAATATCTCTGTTCCCCAGCTGGCTGGGGGACTATCCATCAACTCTGTCCTGTAATCCTCTTCTACGTGGAGGTGGTGAAGAGTCTTCTACAAAGTACTTTCAGTGCTTAGGCCCTTCACTGGCTGACAAAGGCAGGAAAGCCAAAGAAGAAAATAATTGCACTTCGCTACCTCTCAACATGAAAGCATTCACTAGGCCATCAGCTCCTTTCTCTCTAGCATTTAACACCCTTAATACAGACACCTCTTTCAGTGCTGTTTCTCAGACTGTGTTTCTAGTCCGCACCACAGTCCCAGTCCTTCACACATGAAGTGTCACAAACACTTCTGGATTTATTTTAGAAGCAGATGTTTATCAGGTGGCTTCTTGAAAGGAAAGGCTGTTTCTACGTAGACCAACTGCCTAAGTATCTGTCCACATATACAACAATGTACGCATACGTACTACACACTAAAGAAATTACAAATATTTTCAGATATGCCTAAACTCATTACAGCTCTAAGCATGTAGCAGGTCTGCAGCCTTGATGTTTGGGTGCAGTATCTGTAGGCACAGTTGGGACCAGCTAGATGATGAACTGATGGTAGGGCAGAAACTACATACAGTTTTAAAGCCCAGGAGGCACAAACCTAGCCAGGGCCATTAAAAAAAAAAAAAAAGCCAGATCTATTTCCACACTTCAGGAGCCACTGGAGTGTAAATATACAGTAACCATTATACAGTGAAATACAGGTCATGGACATGTGAATGGGGTCTCCTGAGAAAATTCCAGCTTCCCAAGGAAAGAAAAAAAGGTTTGTCTAATCCTCATGACCTCTTGAATGAAAGCACTTCTGCCTTAACTCAGGAAATGTCATTCTGGTTCGATCCCAGGACTATATGAGCAAAAGCATCATAGAGTTGTTTGTACAGAACTTTGTACTGCATTGTGTGTGACTGCATATAGATAGATATAGATATTGATATAAGCTGATGTATACGGTCATCTATGTGTGTCTGTCTCTATACATGTCTGTATGTATGTAAATGAAGAATTAAATATCACAGCAGATCTGTATGGAATAAAGCTATCTTGTCTAGGAATCATTTGAATTTTATCCATTGCCTAAATGAAGACAGAAGTGGTTTTTTCTCAGGATCCAGGTAGACAGATCCAGATTCTGTCCTTAGGGGGAAAAAAACCTTGAAATTTAAGAGAATTCAAAGGATGACTGAGAGATGACAGAGAGCATGAAAAAAATAATATTACTCCAGGCCAGGATTGAGAGACAACAGTTGGGAGCCAGCAAGGAGCTTTGCACAACCTTGCAGGGCTGCTGCCCTTTTCCAGGAGATGGAGAGAGCTTCAGAGCAGCCATGCTGGTGCTGGAGATGGCTGTGAAACATATGGGTTAAGTTCTGATATTCATTCCCTTTGTTTACCATCAGCACAAAAATTAAATGAGGTGCAACAGCAAGGTATCATAAAAATACAAGTGCCGAGGCTTCTAATTATTCTCCCAAGCAGGCATCTGTATTAGCACGTCTCTTTGTGGAGCGTGTAGCCACGCTGCTCATGTGTGGGGACTGGCTAATCCCAATACAACTGGCTAGTTACGAGGAACGATGCAGGAATTATTAGAAAACATCTGCTCCCCTGTCATATCCTGCACTATCTGCATTCCATCTGCTCTGGCTGGACATAACTTTTACTATAAATGTCTTGTGAATTGGTCCCTTTGTGAGTCACTTTGGTTTTAGTAGTATATGACAAGTGATGGAGGGAAAATAGATAAATCTGTTGTGGTGATTGAGTTCTGTATTACTAGAACCTCTTGAACCCTTTGGAGGGAAAACTTTTCTTTGTTGCATTACCTTACTGAATGAAATAATTTTGTCTGCTTGGGGAATTAAGATTTATTTATCTCAAATTATGTAAAAGGTCGCCCTTCACTTGGCCTATAAACTGGATGATTCTTTTGGCAGCAGATGCTGCTGAGCTATTAATGTCACTGGTAACATGAGAAAATAAATAAATAGAAAATCCTCAAAAAAGCTAGGAGAACTGTAGACATGAATATAAATTAATGTGTGTGAAGATGTAATCTCTTCTCCTGCATTCCAGGATTCATACTCCAGAGTTCTCTGTGTCCAAGAGTAACAAACTGATGTGAAATAGCCAGGTCTGCTGTCCAAGCCTCAGCAAATGCCTGGTACAACTAAGCCAGGCTCAGCAGTTCCCTGGAATTCCTGCCTTGAGGTCGGCAAATCCAGGAGCTCTAATTTGTGTCTGCAAGAGCCCGAGACTCCCCAAACTCAGCCCCTAGGTCAGGAGCACAGGAAAGAGGGATGGTGCTTACAGCACCACAAAGCAAGTGAAGGTAGAGTCAGGGGAGCAAGCAGGAGGCAAAGAGGGGAAGTTAAGTTGCTGGATAGGCAGTCCCAGGTCCTGGGGTGAGCTGGGTGGCCATGCCTGCAGAGGTCTGGAGAAAGCCCACCAAAGATAAGGGGGTGAGTGGGAAGGCTAAAGCATGGCTTGTTTTCCCAGCACAGCAGCACATCTGCTGTGAGATTTTTAACAGCAAGGTTTGTATCAAAGCTAATCCCATTAGTCCTCTTCCTTTCCCTATCCTCTCCAAAACCATGTGTTTGGAGATGCTAGACACTGCGCTGATCAAGTACTTTCCTCCCTCCCTTGCTGTCAGGCAGCTGGGCATTAACACAGCTGCATGGAGTTTCAGATTTTTATTCTGAATTATATTCTGAACAATATATCAGACTATTTTTCTGAAATAAACTGCTAGGCAAATACTCCATTCCTTCCCATCAGCCAAGGAAAAGATGAATCTTCTTCAGAAGAAGATTTGCCTGCCTGCCTGCCTTCCAAGTTTTCCCCTGGGAAGTCTGGGCTGAGCTAGGAGCAGTATCTCAGCCCAAGGTGAGTTCCAAAGAGCAGTCCAGAAAAGTTATATGATTTCTTGAGTGGTGACTGTTGCTTTAGTTTACATAAATGTCTTCACCTTAAGATTTCTGTTTGTAATCAAGACCAAAAACATAAGGAAAGTTTTATTAGCTAGGTGGAAAGGTGAAACTAATGGAAATATTCCTTTCTAAGCCTCATATTAAATCCAAATTAAAAATGTTCCATTTAATAAATGTTAAACATTTCAAAATAAAAATGAATTCTTTTGGAAATGTGAACATTTTCTTTTGGAAAAGTTGCCACATTTTCAACATTTCCCATGCATTTTTTTTAATCGGAAGCTTATCCTCAGCTGAAGAAAACTTCTGAAATAATTTTGTTCCTTCTGTAAACTTAAAGTTTCCTGAATTTACCAGGCTGATCAAAAAACCCACAACACTCCAGCATCCATTTAGAAGCATCTAACACCTCCAGTCATTTCTTCATTTCTCTTGTAAGTATCACCACCTCACATGCACACTTCACAGCACTATCGGAAAGTGAAATTCAAGAGACCTACTTCAGTGGTTTACAAGAAGTGATTATCCCAGCCTATCTATGCTCTTCAGAAGTCATGCTTCCTCAGCTCCCTATCTCCCCAGCTGGGCAGGAAGTCAGGCTGGCTCTGGCCAGCCCTTTTAAACATCAGCCTTCAGGCGCGAGCAGCAGCCTCATGCTGCCTGTGCTCTCACACACAAGAAAAATTTTCTGAATCAACTTTGCTTCTCTCTGTGTTATCGGGAAACAGGAATGTTTGTGATTATGTCTGGCAAAGCTAGTGCTGGGGGAATACTAAGGAGTAGGCAGTCTGGGTTTGCTGTAGATAAGCATGAAAAGTTGTGCTGATTAACCAATGTTTATCCAAGTTATTCCAACTTCTACAGTGAGCAGAATGAAGCTGCGAATCTCTCAAGCCCCAAATTCCTCCTCAGGCTAAGATGGTTCTGAAATGCTGCAAAAGGAACCCAGTCTTGGCTAACCCCAAAAATCTGTATAGAAATATTCCCCATCTTTCTACAAAACTCCGACTCCACAGTTCATAGAAGCATGGATGCTGGTTAGAGGACTCTGGTATGCTAACACTATCCTTGTTTGCGTGAATAAGTAAAACAGCAATAGATATTGAGAAAAAGTAGGGAAGGCAGAAAACTGAGCATTTTGAACCTTAGCTGACTCTTACGAGTAAATTCAGAAGGGAAGAACATACGGCCTGCCAAATTGCCTGAGACATGTGGGCCAATACCTCTACTCCAGCTATATTCAGAACCAGGTGTTCCTAAGGAAGAGAGGAACTGCCCACTGGGGAAGTTACTTACTAATTTACTTTATTAGCAGTTGTCTGCCAATACATTTTATAACTTTCCCCAAAGTCTTGTTTTTGAAACTGTATTAATGTTATTGTTGCTATTCCCATGGCTTTTAGGAACATCCTATTTTAAACTGAACCCCTCTAATCTCCAGGCATCAAAAGCCTTATCTTTATTTGCAATGTGTGGAAAAGCCATTCTTCTAGTTACATTCAAATGTCATGACTCAACTTCACAGAGTATCTGTGCACATTCATGATATTCCTGTGTTAGAGAGACAGCAACAGAAGCTCTGTGATGATCTGGCTTCTATACAGTCCTGATAGTCCTGTCTACTTCCATAATATCCCTGTTTTTTTGTCTCCACTGTAAAGCGAGTCCCACTATTTTCAATATCTTCTTGCCTGACATGTTATCCTAGGCTGTAATCTCCCTTCCTGCCTCTCATTACACTTCTGATTCCCAAGTTTCCTTTTGGGATAGGGTCCTCGCTGATACATGTAATAGCGTTATCCTATTAACTGGACTATTACGCATCCTATCAACAGTGCTGAAAGGAGCAATCCAACAAGCTGTGCAAATCAAGCAGCCCTTTCTTGGCACTGTGTTGGTACTATCTGTCTAGTAGCTTTTCTTTCACCATAAGAATCAGACTTCGGCCTAAAGCTTTCTGCTGTAACTATGTGAGATAGGAGTGTGAAGCCCATGTAGCAAAACCCCTGGCACAGATAAAAACATAAACTATAATTGTGCTTTTGCCTTTGGAAGCCTTGCTCCATTCAGAAGAGGTTTTAGGGGCTTGGAGGAGACCCCAGAGCCTGGGCCTCCATGAGGGGCACACTTCTTTGTAGCAAGGGTAACTTGATTTAAGACCAGCTCCCTCAACAGCTTTGGTCAGGAATATGGGATTTGCACCTATGGACAAGACGTGCAACCTTCAATGTAAATGAGATTATATCAAAATAAAGACGCCTTTCTTTGACACAACATACCCCTGTCTACTGGAATGAACAATCCAGCTCAAAGGTGCATTTCTACGAGGAAAAATAATGTATAGATACTGCATGAGATATGTATGACTTCCATGTTCTCTTCCATGTAGACAGATCCTGTGCTAATAAAGATTTGGTTTATTTCTGTGTTTGGGAAGAGAATGATGGGACTGGTTGTGTGGCATTTGCTGTTAAAACTAGATTTTTACTTTGGACAAAAATGAATGTGGGTTTACTTCTTCCCTGAATCCCCCCTCCCCTATAATTCTTTCTTTTTTTTTATTCTACTGCTCAAGGGGTTCTCTTGGAAAACTGAAATATAGAAGTTGAAACTTTTTATTTACAACACTTTTTAAAAATCCCACTCATTTTTAATTTCCCTTTCCATTAATCTTCTTCCAAAAAGATAAGAGAGGAAACAAAACTGCAACATTTTTTTTCACAAAACCAACTGATATTTTTCTGAAACATAGTTGACTTTTTCCTCCATATCCCATAGAATATTTCAAATACAATAGATGAGGCAGAGATGGAGAATCATGGAAATATTTTCTAATCATTCAGCAAAGGAATGAGCAGATTCACAGATTGCCACAACCCTACATCATCTTTGCATGAGTTATCCCTGACCTGGATCTCATCAAGTACAGGGAGCAGAAGAGAGGAACGCAGACCCTGCCAAAGCTGAGTGGTCTCACCTGAAAATCACTGCATAACATAACCCTTGCCTTCTGGGGTGACCTGCCAGAAATACATTAATAAAAGAAAAAAATTGCAGATGAAGAAGGAATAGTCTTAAATCCAAGCAGACTTTTACACTAAGGAAAAATAGTACTTCTAGACTGGAAATTGGTGTGCTGAAATCAGGCAAAAAAGATCACACTAGAGACTGGAATCAGTATCTGCATTCTAGTCTTCAATGTAAATCAGTATTTGCATTCACAGCTTTTGCTGCCTATGATGAAACCCCTCTGAAGGCTGTTCCCAACTGCACATGCCAAGGGCAGGAGTTCTACTGCTGGAGTCAACAACCGACTCCTTTCAGGCAGCACAGGGAGTCAGGGTCCCTGCACAGGCAGCCGCAGCTTGGGGGTAGGGGGGTACAGATTCAAAATACCAGACTAGAGAAGGGGATTGCAGAAAACCTGTGTCTTACTCATCCATTCACTCCATTACCTTTGTCTAGCTCTGCTGGCTGGAGGAGAATGCTGCCCTTGGGCATCATGGGGCTGTAACTGCTTTAAAGTCCCAGTTCAAGGTAACTGTCACCACCTGCTTGATTTCCCAAGAGTGTAAAGTGCTATGCAACCAGCACAGATTATTTTCATCTGCTGGGGCTGCATGGAGTAAGAGGCCTTTATGTTTTATTTACAAGCCTGTGTGCTAGGGGGAACCAAGTGGCTGGAGAAGTTCTCCATGAATAATGTTGCGTTGAGTTATACCTTACTCCCAGACAGCTCCCTGTCTGCTCTCATAAAGACTAGTTGGGGTTTTTTTTTGGCCAAACAGTTCTTCCAATCAGAAAATGTGGTTTCAAGTGAAAGCAGTATTTGCAGAGAGGCAAGAAGGACCCAACCGTTGTGACAGATGTTTTTCGGTATTCCAGGGAGATGAAATGAAGCAAAAAGAAAACTTGCCTCCACTTGAGCTTTGGAGCAAAAGAAAGTTATTTTGTTTCAAAACATTCATTCAAAATGGAAAAAGCTAGTCTCATAAGTTTTGCTGTTGGGCTTTTTTAAAAAGCTTTGTTGAGAATGCCTCAAAAAAATGCTGTTTCCAAACTCCTAATTCAATTCTCCTGAAATTCTTTGCCTTTAAAATGGTTTAGTAATTTGGTCTTCTGGTTTGTTCAAACAGGAAACAAATTGTAAAATAATTACATTTCCCGCAACAGAACTAGTCTTCCTCTTGGCCACCACTAGCAGAAGTGTGTGCAGGTGGGTGGCCCAGGCTGAGGCAGTGGCTCTAAGAAGACCTTCCACCTCAAGCTCTGCTGAGGTGCTCCTCTTCCCTCTTCTGGTCTCCAGCTCTTGGCCCTCAGACAGAGAAGCTTGGACATACACTGTGTGTTTTAATTAGAGGGTTCAAAACAGCCCAACACGAAAGTGCTCAGGTGCTTAGCTCTGGCTCCTTTTTCACAATAGGAAGCAGACTAAACAAGCCCATTTTCAGTCCTGAGCTTAATTTCAATCTTGTTTGGAGCTGAGGGTTTGATTTAAACCTGAACCTAATTTGTAACCTCTGCCTGATTTATCAGAAATGCCTGCACGTCTCTGCAGCCCCAAAGCAATCCACTCCTTTCTGGTGCCAGCTAGGAAATCAAACTCAGACCCAGACCTTGTCAGGGCTTCAGAGATGATTAATGGGCTTGTGATGTGAAACATGAAAAAGAGAAGGCTCTGGGATCACAGAGGCTGACAGGCAGCACAGAGTGAACTCCTGAAGGGTATGAGAAGGGCCCTTGGTAACAGGAAGAGCTCTGTCACCTTCATCGCAGATCAAGAAAAAATATTGGTGATGGAGAGGGGAGAAGCTGATGGCCACTGTGGGGAAGCAGTGGAATCTGCTGCAGAGGAAAGGAGACATGACAGTACTTCCTGGAGACCAAACCAGCTCCAGTGGGCTGAGGAACCTCTTCCCACTGGAAAGCTGCACTTGGGAAGTGAGGGGGAGAGCACTCTGTGAGCTGAGGGGGTTCACCCAGTGGCACAAATTAACTGCCAGCTTTGCTTCTGCTCTCTTGCAAACATGTAATGAAATCTGATTGCCGTTGCACAGCATAGCAGAGCAGGGCCCAGGTTATCTCTTGCTGGGCACTGTGAAGTGGTGATATTAATGTCTGGTTACACCGTCATCTATGATGCTGATGATAAGCACTGCCAGTGACACTGGTGGTACCCTGCCTGTCACTAGGCTAAGCACCATTCAGAATTGCCTGTGCACCTTCTGGTACAAAACCTTGCTTGGTAATCTTTGCCCTTGGGCTACGCACAGCCTCTGTTGAAGGCAGGACAATAGTATGGGAAGGGACTGTGAGGGAAAGCAGAGCAGTCAGGCTTCCCAGTGCCACCCACCTGCATCTCCAGCTCCAGCTCCAGCTCCAGCTCCAGCTTCAGCTCCATCACTTACCTGCCTTGGGGAAGAGGGTAGCCTCCACTGCCCCTTTAATACAAAGGCTTGAAAAGATGGAGTGAAGGAAAGAAGGACAAAGTAACCTGGAAAGGGCTGTTATTTGTTGCTACTTGAGCTGGTTTCACTAGACAGTTGGCTTGAGTGGTTTGGATGTTTATCCTGTGCTGTGTGAGAATCTGTGGTGGCAGATATGAGGATGCAGTCCTCTGTGCATTTCATCAGTGGGGAGCCACTCCCATCCTAATCAGTGCTACCATTGATAAACTCCAAACCCTTGGATCCTCCTAGCTTCCACAGCCCATCTCACATGTGACACTGGATTATCCAGATGAGGTGTATCCTTAAACAGAGAATACCTCATCAGTGTCTGCAGCCCGATACACACATCTCTTTTATTCCAAACCCTTACCCATTAAGCACCAGTTTGAAAGCAATTGCCAGTAGCAGCTCCCAGCATATTATTTTGCTGGCACTACAGTATGTATCAGCCAACCACCAGAGCTGGCCACTGAAGAAACTGTGGCTTGTTTTCACCTGCTCCTTCTACAACCAGAATAAAATGAGGAAACAATTGCTCTGAAAGAAGCAGGCAGTGAAAGCAGATGCAAAGTTGGAAGTGCTAACTCCTCTGTCAAATTAATTGGCAGCCTCTTGCAACTCAGTGCAGCTCAGTTTTGAAAGCTTATATAGAAATCCAATTATGTGTTGGCTGTGGAATTTTTATTGATAAATAACTTAACAGAGCTATGCAAACTGGGGAGAAAGGAGGGTGATGGAGGGGTGTTACTCCTACAGAAAGGGGGGGGAAAAGTTTAAAGCCATGATTGATTTTTAGGCTTTCAAAACTACTCCCAGGTGAATTTCACTAGTAAATGCTGCCCTGGCAACAAGCCAGCAGGAATAAAAGCAGACTTGAGAAGTAGAACAATATGTACAAATGCAAGCTTTAAGCAAAGTTTTCAGAGAGACCCTGCTTCCCTGTGCAGTGAATTATTCATTTAACAGGTCCCTGGATGCAGGTTTTCTTGATGGAGGGCAGTGCTAGGCAAAGCTAGTATAGCCTGGCATCTAGCAGCTATGCCCCATCCTTCATTTTGTACACTTCCAAAAGTCAGCCCAGCTTCCAAATAGTATAACTGAGATCTGAACCTCATTTTAGTTCTGAATTTAACAGTTTAATTTCAGTGAAGGTGCTGAGGTCAGTAGGAATTGTGAATGCTCTGGGAACATGGAGATCATAGACTCATCTCTGGGCCAGCAACAGAAATCTCTGTGTGGAGAAGGAAAAAAATTACTTTGTAAAGACAAAGACAAGGTTTTCAGCATAGAAAGTATTCAGGCTGCCTAGAAAGAGGAAAACAGGGACATCAAAAGAAATCAGCAACTAGAAGGGACAAGTAAGTTTAACCCCCTTAATTTTATAGTAAATAAAAGGCCATAGAAGATGCATGGTAGATATTTCCCTTTTTGAAAACTGGCATTTTTAAAAGTAAACCCTTGGGCCAAAATGAATCATCAGGAAATTTTCTAGAAAAATGGCACTGGACTGCCTTTCCCTTTCATCTTTGCTTTTCAGTATTTCTTTTCTTCTACTTGTTTATTTTGGCTCTTGCTCCATTTCACAATGGAGGAAAAAAGGTGAGTTATGTGTAGCCTAGATAATCTGGCTTCTGCCCACAAACACCATAAGGGAAGCTGCTGACTAGCTGGAGGCTATGACCACTTTGAGTTCACTTCAGAGGCAATATGTCACGTAAAAACCCCATAGACAGGTTCCCTGAGAATATTTATTCCCATTCCTCTTTATTTCAGCCCTAAGAGATATCATTCAGACAGAAAAGATAGGGTGTATTTTTATGGGATGGAATGGACCTTGTTGAGATCAATTTGCATGAAAGACCCAGCAGACTGGATGATCACTGGGAGTTGATCCAGATTAGGGGATTTTGCAAAAGAATGCTGGAATTCTACAACCACATCTAGAAATTTTAGCCACTTTTCTTTCTGATCTGACTGGTGGGAGCTGAAGAATGACCTCCTTTGGAGTACTTTTTAATTTCTTCTTTTATATCTGGCATACAGACAGAAATTAAGTAGTGCATGAAATAAAGTTTTCTGAAGTTCAAAGTCCGGATTTAGTCTGAATCACAATTGGGTCATGCCCCGGGCTATTTGCATCCAAGATTTAACCTTGAGTTCATTTGGTGTTGGGGCAAAGGTCTGAGCCAGTTCTGAGCACTGTATTTGCATTTAGTCTAATGACATTCTCCCAGCCTCACTGGCCTCGTTAATTCTGAATGTGACATTGTGTCATCCATGAGCTGACATAAAACAGGGAAAATCTTTTAAACGGGCAGTAAACACAAAGAAAAGAGGGCTTGGATTTCACATGCTGATAGGAAACTGAGAGTCACTGTACCTGAATCCCTCTCGGGTCACTCCTAAACCACCTTTTTCTTTCTTTTCACTCGTTGACATGGTGTGTGCTAAGGAGGATATGTGGGTCTGGGCAGAGGTCTGCTGCTGCCTGCAGAGGCTCAGGCAAGCCTTGCCAGGGAAAACCTCTCTCTTGGACCGCCTCAATGCTGAGGGGAGACGTGCAGCCACCAAGCTGGAGGTGTCCTACTGCAGTGCCTGCCAGGGAGCCACCAAGGCCATGGAGGCTGAGGGAGAGCCTGTACCACTGCAGCCCTGGAGTACTGATAGCAGGAAACACTGAATAGTTCCTGTGGCTGGGGCTCATGTTCTGATAAAGTACTTGTATGGACATTGGTTTTGCTTTTATAGATTTTTCCCCTTCTCCCAAGAAAGTAATTCTCCAAATACTATTAAAAATACCGTTTGATTTGCTACTTCCTCTCCACAGTTTCTTCCTAGCGAAGAAAGGGACACTGAAGACTAACAAAGCAGGGAAACATTCTATCTCCTCTCACTGCTATTTACTCTTTTCCATCTCTTTTTTTAAATACAACTAACTTCCAAAACAAAAATGTATTGAGATGTATTTTACCCATCAAAATGAACAGGAAAAACAAAAGCAAACATTAAAAAACTGGGTTTGAGCATTTAAAAGACATCCACGGATTTTTTTGTGTCATGCTTAGTTGCGTCTTTACTGAAGCGGCTTGTATTTGAACTACTCATATGGGCTTTGGCATTCTCACATTAAGACATTTATCCTCCTGATATCTTTGTGAGGTGAGGACATGCTGCCATCCCTGTTTTACCCAGGAGGTAAAGAGAAAGCCCGCAGAAAGCTCCTGGGATGCATCCTGGTGTGTACGAGTAGCTGTGGAGTGAGTGACTGCTGGACATTTGTTGGCACTGACAGGCAATGCAGTCAGAACTTGCTGTATAAATTCAGCAGGCAGAGTGCAGCTGCTGGCAGGAGAATGGACATGTTCTCCCCAGACTGCAGCAAGCAAAATGCCATCTGTCAAGCCAGGAGAGTCACAGCTTACTGTTACAGTATCTCACCAGTGCATATTCCCTCCCTGTCTGGGAGTACTATTCACATGGTTATACGTCTGTTAGAGTTCTTCAGGTTGCACAGCCTGTGGAGCACCTCACAGTGAAGGGAGACACAGGGCTTTATCTTTCTCTGCTCCTTGAGTGCATATGTGTTTAGACTTCTGTAGCAATAAGCATCCTCCTTTTCAGAGAGGAACTGCATTTCTCAGCACTGGGGAGAGCAGAGCGCCTAACACAGCTCACACATCATCTCTGGTCATGATGGTGAGTTGAAGGCATTCATAGGAGGACATTGGCTCCTCAGGTTTGTAATGATTCCTGACAGCCCAGCAGTGAAAAATTTTACAGAGTGAAAGCACAGATGTGAGATGATGAGGATCTTATTTCCCACATAACCCCAGTCAAGCAAAAGTGGGGATTGAAATATACAGGGTGATAAAGAGGAGATTACCCAAATAGGAGGCTTGAAAGAGTTTTTTCTTTAAGGAAAGCAAGTCTAATAAAAGTGATAGACGTAACAGAATGAAGGCGGCTATACATCAGCCACAGGCAAAGTGGCCTTTAGCTCTCTCCCTGTAAAGTATCCCGTGGTCTTCCTGGATTAACCACATCTTCAGAGGAATGTAAAGCACTGCAGACCTATGAGAAGGTATTTGGGCTGTTCCAGTATACAGCAGTGAAGGACCTGGCTATTAACATACAAGTAAAAGGACCTTCTGTGAATGACCAGCCCTGAAGACACACTTCATATTAGTGTGCACAGTTGAACATGCCAAATGTACATGTCCAAATTAGAGCAGGGATACTAAAAAGACTTGAGACTTAGATACAACCCCTGGAGGAAACCAGAGGTTTGTGGTGAAGGGATGCACTCATCAAAGGAGGAACAAGCAGTCCAGTTGTTCAGCCTTGTTAAACAGTAAGTGGTGAGATCAGGAAGAGGCTGTTGACTGAGAATATGGATGGAGAGGAAGTGAAAAGAGACTGAGCTTTTGGTAGATGACTTAGGAAACATAGGGAAGGAATAAGATAATTGATTTGTACTGTGATGAAATACTTAACCGAACAGTAAAAAAAATTACCTTTAAAAGTATTATCAGCAAGGAACTACTTGTTTTTTCTCAAATTATCTTACTGATGCCACTATCTTTTAGATAACAAGGATAAAGGAAAAATTAAAGCATTTTAATATTAAAATGACAAACCGAAGTGTTGAAGTACTTTTGAAAGAGTTTTTCATCTGAAACTGTTGACTGGGTCCAGCCAAGCGTGTGGCTAATTTCAGTCCCCCTGTGCTTTCGTAGTGCTCATCAAAAAAAAGACAACCATTACTCTGCAGCACTGAGAGACAGATGTAGAGTGGCTGTTGCCAACATGTAGTCATCTCAGAGGAGAAGTAATCATAGGCAGTGGCTGGGGGTGACATAGCTGAGCCCTGGCTATTACACATCAAGTCCCAGTCTACTTGGCAGCATCTATAGGAGAGCAGGTTTGTAAGAATATGTTGCATGATATAACTGCCTCTACAGCTCTTTCTCTCCTCCTTTCTCTGCAGGGAAGTCTATAGTCCAGAATGGAATATGAATGCCAGGGAGATGAAGGACTTTCAGAGCAATCACGGTGATCTGGTAATGGAGTGTATGGATAATACACGACTGTCAATTCCAAGCAAGACTATTCACTTCACTTTTCTCAAAGGGAAGATTCTGCCAAGAGAATCAATCTGTTTCCTCAAAAGCCTTAGATCTTCACAGAACTCCATTTTCCAGTGAGAAAAATACTTCTTTAGTTGCAGGAGATCTCTACCATAGCTCTGTCTGGGCATTTGCAGTCTCCTCTATGGTCCCATTGGGAGGAATAATATACATCTCGTATGTCCTTTCCAGTCCAATTTCTCTGTAGTATCATTTCTTGATTAATATTATGGGTAGCACTTGGTAAGTTTTAATTTCCACACCAAATTCAATAGCAGATTTAATAAAATTCACTGTACTTTCTAGCTGGAACATCCAGGGTGTGATTTTTATCGGTCTGTTAGGCTGCTGGCTGCCTTTTACACGCACCTTTTATACACAGGTAAAATAGATTATATGTACGAGCATATATATGCAAATATATGTATAGTCACTTTTATGTATGTATCAGCAAGTATACAACTCCTATACACACGTTTTATTTAGGAAAATTATTCAGTATAATTATGCATTCCTGTTTCTTCATGACTGAGTGGGCAGCAGTTGTTGAAGTATGCAGTGGCCTTACTTAAATTTATACATATACATGCAAACTTCAGAGCAATAAACTCCAACCTGCTTCTTGATTTGGTTTGTTTCCTTAACCTTTACAGAATGCCAGCTGGCTGCACCAAGAACAAACTTAGCTGAAGCTGCAGGATGACATGAAAATAAAAGAGTCAAATGAAATGGCAGGTAAATTCAGTTCATGTGCTATCTGTAACCTGCTCAACTCCTTGCTCTCCCACTTCATTCTCATCATCTCCCACTTATAACGCAGCAACTGCTAAATGACACCCCTCCCTCTGTATTTCCTATATCTTTCAGAGTCTCACTGCTGTTTGGGCTGTGGCTATGCAAAGCAGGAGATGGAAGAGGAGTTTTGAGTGGCTCCACATCCCAGGTCGGGAGCTTAGGCAGAGATGCCTGTTGCAAGAAAGTAAGGCACCTGGGCCTCACCATGTCCTGCCAGCTAGCTGAACTGATGGCCATTCCTGCAGCATCACAGATTTGCATCACTTCCCAGCATCAGGGAATGGCCCAGGAGCAGTTGATGGGTAAGCCTGCAGTGGGAGATGCCACTCATATCATAGCTGCAAACTGCTCTCACTGAAGCAGAGTGGCTTGGACTCTATCAAAAGGGTCTTTGGTGATTTATCTCTGTAGAGCTGTGGAGGATCAGGAGCAACCTTGCTAGAAGGCCCTAGCTGTTCCTACTCAGTTCTGGGACAGCTTCTAGGAGAGGCTATTTCTGAGGGAAGTACAGGCTTCTGCTGTCCTGTGGCACTGGGGAACGCTGGTCACTTAAGGGGTCACCCAACACTTAATTTCTATAGGAATTTTCCTAAATGGTTTCTTTAAACAATTCTTTAAAGTGATTTGCTTGTGCAAGTTTAAACAGTGCATTAGAAAATCTAATCACCTCTTTTCTAGATACTCCTGAGAGCAGAGCGAGTAAGGGTGATGTGGTAATGCAGAGAGACATTTAGCACCTTATGCACCATTTTCATAGAATCATAGAATCACCAGGTTGGAAAAGACCCATAGGATCATCGAGTCCAACCATTCCTATCAACCACTAAACCATGCCCCTCAGCACCTCATCCACCCATCCTTTAAACACCTCCAGGGAAGGTGACTCAACCGCCTCCCTGGGCAGCCTTTTTCAGTGCCCAATGACACTTTCCATGAAAAATTTTTCCTAATGTCCAGACTGCACCTCCCCAAATCTTTTGCTGAAGATGCAGCCCCTAAGAGAAAAGGGATGACAGCTAACTGCTCTAGTACATCCCAGATGGCTTCTGCTATCCACCTAAATAAATTTGGTTTGTTAGTCATCACGGTATATTGGCATCTCCACCTTCTCTGCATTTTACTGTGCACGTCCCATAGTTTGCTCTCACTGGAAGGATATTTGCCAGAGTCTGAGCAACAGACTGCAGGATGAAAGTTCCCAATAATCTAATTTAATCATTCTGAAGGCAAATGTTCAAAGAGTTAGGACCCACAGGTCCTAAGAATCTAGTAAAATAAACAAATGAAAAGCCTAAGGGGACGATATTTGACCAAGTTCTGATATCAGTTATACAATATAAAACCAAAGTAAGTACACAGACTTTGTTCTTCTCATCATTGACATACCTGAAAACATTTAGGCCCCTTTTTTAAAAGATTTTTTCTAGATATACAAAATGACCTGCAGTCATTTGGACTTCATTCTTGCTTTTACGGAGCCTGGTGTGTATGATGAACAAAAGCATGCAGTTCTGCTAGAGACAAACCTTCTGTGTTAAAAAAATCGAGCACTAGATCCATTTCTTTTCCAGGTATGATGCTCTCAGAGCACTTTCGCAGCTATATCTGATTCAGGAGACAGTTAAGACAAAAGAATATATCTTTCTCAATTTGGAATAAAACCACATTAAAAACTAATTTTTTTTACCTTTGGATGTGGTGAAATTTTGTGACAGATACAGGAAAAAAATACCCCACCTACCAGTACTAGCATGCCCATCTTGCACAGTCTCTCCTTCCGTGATGGTCTGGATTTTGACTTTAGAGACCAAGAAGCACTAGAGGTGATGGATGTACTGTACACATCTGAACATGGGCTCCTTCTCAGACCTACAGAAAACGCCTCTGTTATTTTTTGCCTGCAGATGTTCTTCCTTATTTCTAATGCAGACAGGACTTAGAATATGAGATTCTGCCTTTTCCTCCTGATTAACATCTTTCCACTCTTTCAGTTCACTCACCACTGACAGCCCAAATATTATGTTGGCAGGAGAATATTGTGCCTTCCTCCTACTCCCTTGACTCTCCTCCCTCTTATTCTGATGAGATTGAGGCCATGCTCCACACCCGGCACAGCTGCTAAAATTAAAAGGAAAAAAAAAAAAAAAGGAGAAAGAAACAAGCTGTAATACAAAACAGTCAGCATGACTGAAAATAACACAGTTATAGATTCATATCTTCAGCCTAAAAGAAATGTACATATTATAGAAGACTCGTCTAGGTTTACTGTTGCACATACTGCTTTCCACGGATTTCAGGCACTGATGTTGCCACAGCATTATTGTTGGACACCCTTATAGCTTCACTTTCTAACCACTAAGGCTCCTTGCTGCCAGGGACAGATCCCAGGAGCACCACAGGGACTCACTCTCATTGTTTCAGTAAGGCTGAATAGAAACATTGGTCTTTTGTTTCTCTTAAGTTCCTCTCTTGGAAAATACAGTCTTGAGAGCCTGCTAGAACTAGTGAAAAAAAGAAATATCTTTTTCCTGAGAACTGTTACTGTTTTGCCATTTGTTTCCATTATGAATTGGCTTAGGGAAAGTCAGAATATCATAATTTCTTGCAGGAAGAGTATTCCACAAGAACTATTTTTTATGGGAATATATTTAATTTAAAAAAGAAAAACATCTACTTTTGATGTTGGTCCACTGTATTATACTATTAGATCATATTTGAAATAATGAAGTCAAAACAAGCCATTTTACCTCATCAGAACTACGGGTTTCAATGTTACAAAAATGAAACAACTGAGCAGTATTGACAGAGAATGAAAAAGTCACCTCAGATCATTTGGATTTTCCCAGTAAAATTTAACCAGCATGTCCATGTTCCCACTGAATGTTTAGGTTCCAAGAAAATCACTCTGACAAAAATATTTTATCCAGATCTGTTTGCTAGAAAGCAGGCAAGAATAATCCTCCCTCTCTTCTTTCTGCTACCTGCCCTCACATGGGGTAAAGGGGCTGCTGCTTGGAATGAGCCAGTGCAGACCACCAGAATAAGGAGCAAGATGATGCCTGAGAAAAACAGAGGAAAAAATAATGCTGTCTGGACTTTGGGTTGTTTACCTGATAAAGGTTATCTAAGAATGATTTTCCAGTGAAGCTGAATAAGCTGAAAAGTGGAAAATAAAATAATGAAGAACAGCTAAGTGACACCTTGCCAGAAAATGTAGAGGTCATTGAGAATTTTCTGCCAAAGTATTTATGCAATTAAAAATAGCTTTCCTAAAATTAAAGTTTTTCAGGGGAAGTTAGCAGAAATTTGTGTACCACCTCCTGGGAGGAAAAATTATAATGGAAAAATTTCAAATTACAACAATCCTGCTCGGTGTTTTTTCAAGCTCCCATATTCTTCACACTCTCACCATCTTTTATGAGCTAGATGCTGTGAAGAAGCACCTCTGGCTGACACAAGCCATAGATGGACCACAACAGCAATGCAGAACAGGAGTTGTAGTCCAGCCTCGAAAATCTAGGATGGGGTGGACTACTGAAACTACAATTCCTGTGAGTCAGTATGACATGTAGACAGATCCAGCTTCCTCTTAATTTCAGCAGAACATGTGGTTTTGTCTATTCCATTAAAAAACATGATATTCAGAATTTTTCTTTAGTGCTTTGGAGTAAAAACAACTTTCAGAATATTGGGAAACTCTCCCCCTTTCTCGTGGGCCTAATTTTCAAGCAGCTCTGAGTTCTGTCAGAGGGGTGTCAATGTACAACATGTGAGCCACACACTTGCAGCCTGATGCCCTGCTCTGTATGCCTCTCTCAGGCAGTCCTTGTCATGGAATGACGATCCCTCTGTGGGTTTCAAAGAGAGACAGAAATGGAGTGGAAACATTGTGCCACTTGCTTCTCTGCTCTGTGAGTATTTTCTGAAGAGTGTCGAGATTGCTCATTGCAGTTAACTATCCTTTATTTATTGATGTTAAGGGAAATTGGACATTAGGGATATTCCCATCATGAGCATTGTGTGGCTTTTATGCCTTCTCTTCCAAGGCAGAGAGTTTGCTGAAGGACAGATGCACTTCTGTAAATCAGGACCATTTCACCAGTCCCGCAGTGCAGCGGGAGCAGAATCAGGCCCTCCCACCCAAGACACATGATTGTTGGGGATGTAGCTGGGGACTTCCATTTGTTTGCAATTAGGTGCTGGCACTGGGAAAGCCCTGAAGTCACCATGGTTTCTGGGCAGAGACAAAGCTTTTGGTTTTGCACAGACAAAAACCAGAATGGGCCAAACCAACACTGAGTGTGTGAGCACGGGGAAGCCTGATGAAAGGCAATAAAGAATGTCCAAAGTCAGCAATAAAAAATAGAGCAGTAAGAAAGAGAAATCTTGAAGTAGTTAAAAGTGAGGGAGGAGAGAGGGGAAGGGGAGGAAGAAGGGAGGAGGAGCCAGGACTGCTGGATGCCCAAGCTGTGAGTGAGTGCTGGTAAGACTCACATGGGAGCAAGACACGTGGGAACTGTATAGAGCGAGCTGCACAGCTCAGACCTGCTTATCTCCTGCCTGCAGAGCATCCCTCTCTGGGCTGTATCTCTTGTAACTGAATGACTAGGAAGCCTTGCTTCTCCTTGTCACTTCTCCATTTCCTTTTAACATTACTCCTCCCCTCCCAGGAATTGAAATACCTTCTGTTAACCAAATCTTGCATATGGTGAAAGAGGTGAAAGTGAAATTAGATGATTGGTTCTTCTTTACTTGCTTGACAAGACAACCTGTGTCTGGTGTGATGCTTCTCCAACACCAAATGAAGAGATAGAGACGTGCATTCCTCGCATAATGTCCAATTCCTTGCATAATGTCCAATTAAGAGCCCAGCAGAGCAGACCTTCAACCGTGAAATCTATCAGGTAGTGACTGTCTTTATCATTCTGTTTGTGCAGCTCCTACACAGTGGGACCTCATCCCAATTATTATAACAATAGACAGCGAGAAAACCAGAGTGGGAGTTGGGATACCAAAGCAAAGGAGTGCAGGCTTGT
Source organism: Phaenicophaeus curvirostris (assembly GCF_032191515.1). Lineage (NCBI taxonomy): Eukaryota > Metazoa > Chordata > Aves > Cuculiformes > Cuculidae > Phaenicophaeus > Phaenicophaeus curvirostris. Next base: position 16,896,356 of record NC_091400.1, on the reverse strand, counting down.
ACAATAGATATATTCTGGACATGCCCCTGGAATCTCCCTCCTCTCTTGGCAAGACCTGATGTCTGCTCTAGGGATCCCAAAGGGCAGGGAGGGGTACCAGTCCCTCAATAACAAGGCTGGGGTAGATTGAGAAATATTGGGATAACCGGGCTCAAGAAAGCACTAGAAGGTAATTATTAGGACCTTAATTTTTAATGGGAACACTTAGCATGCTGGTAGTAATCCAACTGCTTTTGTGGCTGTAGATCTAGCACACACAGTTTGATTCATGTTTGCATTCATGATATTTATACTGAAAAAGAAAAAAAAATCCTTTCTTTTTCCTCCTTTTCCAAATATTCTGTGCAGAACTATTTTACTAGTGCTCTGCCCTGTGAGAAGGCTCTAATTTAGAAATCGTGGGCCAGGCTTTGCAATGGAGCTTGCCACTTGCTCACATAAGTAGTCTTCCCTTTGAATAAGAATTGTAAAGTGTATGTCTCTCTAGTGCTAAATGTCTCTCTAGTGCTTAGAGGCAAACAGATAGCATGTGCTAGGTATTAAACATATATTGGGTTTATGCATTGCTGTGGTATTGTGTATGGAAGGACTTGGCGATCTGGCAATTTGAAAAACCTCCAGAGAGTCTTTTCTTCAGATTTGCTGTTTTTACAGGCAATGTACAAACATGTTTCACCACAGCCAAAATCTTCTTCCAAGCACTGCAATAAATCACTCAGCATGCTAGCCAGCTGGAAGTGATTGCATATCTTTGGGGTGGAAGAATCACAAACGTTTTTGAGGTTTCAGTCAGCTACAGCAGCATTTTAAACCTCCATTCTTCTACTGCTTGGTTGTGTTCTTCCAATTCTTGACAGACTGTGCAAGACTTCACTCTCCGTTCAAGCCATGGTGGTCTGTCTTGGGTTTGCCAAAAGTCCAAAGCATCCTTTTGGTTTAGCCATCTCAGTGCATCAGGGTCCCGCTCTCTGTTTGCTGGCAGTGGAAAGGAAGCAATAATGGCTCACCCTTTTTCTTCAGCAGCTACATTGAGGAACAGCTGATTGTAGAGGGAGGTGCTGGGAGGCATGAGCTGAGGACACACTGATGTGTCAAAGGGTGGTGCGGTGGCAGGCAGGGGAAGACAGATCAGTCTTCACACTCAAGATGAGCCCAAGAGCAAAACAGCTCAGCAGCAGCAGTCAGGTAGCTCCTCTCCTAAAGGGTCCTGGATCCTATTCTGATGCAGTGGCTACAAAGGACAGAAAGGAAATGTCCTACCACCTTTTTCAGAGATTGGAAATGGACCTCTGGCCCTGGCGTGAGCACACTGATGAGGAAAAGGAAGCAGGAAGGTGCCAATGACTGGCAGAGAGTGACAGATGGCTTTAAATCACCAAGATGTGTCACTTGAGCTCTGTCAACTGGTGTTGGAAGAAAAGAGGAAGGCCCGAAAAGCCGGAGGACAAAATGAAGTAAGGGTCAGGTCAAAAAGGGACAAGAGGAGAAACCTAGAAGGTTCCTTCAAGAAAAGACCAACAGCCAGAGCACTCTTGTCGGCAGGGACTTGGGTAAGCACACCCCTTTCCCAGAGTCAGGGGGATACCTGCACCAGGAACATGGCTACAGTCTTCCCTCACTGCTGTGCCTTTGCCTTTCCAGCTGGGGGCAACCTTTGTGACCAAAAATAGAAGATTTTTACCCTAAATCTGTCTCCTGTATAACAGCAGGACCCATCCTCAGCCTTGGTCCAAGTAGAACTGGGATGGCTGATGATGTACTGGCGTTATTAATCACAGACAGGCTGAGGAATGTTTCCTTGGAACTGAGGCTTTCTGCATATGGATTTCTGAGGCCAGAGGGATTGTTAGCTCATCTCTCCTGATTCTATCAGTAAGAGAAGCAAGAGACCTTCATTCCATATCCCTTGAGAGCCCAGTGAGCTGTATGTGGCTAACACCACAACAGCTTTCAGCTCTGCTCTGAAGACATAGGAAGGATTTCAGCTTCCCTGCCTCCATGGGGAATGTGTTCCAAAGGCTAATCAGTTCCACACTTAGAAATCTGTTTTCAGTTTGGATTTTTCTGGCTTCAGCTTCTAGACCTTGAGGTTTTTTGTTTTGTTTTATTTTCTCTCATTTTGCCTATTCTAGTCCCAAAACTACATTTGTTTTGTCTGAGGGGCTCTTGGGATGACTTGAGAGCAAGTAGCTTTATAAAACATGGGGATGCTCACCAGAAGCTAGGATTTACCCTCATCATGTAGCATCACAGCAGCTTCTAAATAACATTGTCAGGGGCAACATCCCCAGCTGGTCCCAAGAAGCAGGGGTATTTCCCATGGTGTTTTCTGACCTATACCACACCAGGACCTAATTAATCCAACCCATAATCAGTGTCAGGATGGCTGAGGCCATGAATGCAGCTGTTTTCCTTCAGCTTGCTAATATTGGGAAGATGCCTATGAAGAAAGCCAGATGTGCTAATAAGGTGAGCTCATTCATCCTAGGCAGTTTGTGGATACATTGCTGTGATGCTTTGCTGAGGAAGAACCAGAACTTTCACATTCAAGAGAAAAGACCTAGTGAAAGGCACAGCAAAGTGCTCCACAGAATATGAGGCCTTTCGTTAGTATTGATGTGTAATTTTGTAGCTAATTACTCCCAGTATGTTTCCCAGTGGCCTGGGAATCTCTCACCGATCATCTGCACTCACAATTAACTCCTCAATTTTTCATAATCTCTCACTAGATCATTGCTGGATTTGCAAAGGGATCATCAGTTATCTGACTTCCCTTCTTCCATTTTTTGCATGTCTTTTGCCTTGTGTCAATTTGGCAAAGAGATATTTATTGAACAAGAAGCTCAGTAAGGCTCAAATACTGTTTCACTGTTCTGAGACATCACGTTTAAATCTGCTAGATGTGGGCAATTTGCCTCAGGTTCCTGCATAGAGTCTGAGGCTAAATTGGAGCATCCTTGAAACTGAATAATTAAACTACATCTGAACATTTTTTTCTGATGCAAAGCTTTAGTTGTTTGCATGTGAGGAAAAAAAAAATTAGAAGAAATAATTTCATTTAGATAGACATTTTTATTAAGAAAATTTGAAGTGCATACATATTTATGTGAGAACTTACAACAATATAAAAGTGTTTCTTTTTAAAATATTCTATGAAAGGAGTAATTTCAAAAGCTGCCTTACAGGAACACAACTACAAAACAGTTTTCACATTATTTGGGAAGATATTTCTTTTTATTTAATAAAAATAAAAAGTACAGTATTTACCACATTCTGACAACACTGACTTCTTAAGGAGTGGAAGATGGGAGGTACATGCAGCCCTTTCATCATGATACATGTTTCCTTCCCTGTGGCCACCAGAGTTTTATGTTTGCAGACAAGGTTTGTCTTGATGGGATGTCGATGAGGAAAAAAAAATCAGATTTTAGGTGATGAGTTCTCAGAAACCCCTAGTTACTATAAATCACATCACTCAAAACAAGTTGCCAGAGGAAAAAAGGACCCTCTGGATGCTAAAAAAGGGAAAACAGCAACGAAAATGTCTATAGGAACTGCATTTTCAATGAAAAGTGTGTATTTAACTTTGAATATAGCCTTCATTGCAAAATGAATAGTTGTGTTTATTAAAACACCTTAATTAAAAACATATCAGAAAGTCATCCTTCATTCTTCCTCAGGCAGAATTCAGATAAGATATTCATACATACAAGAATAAGCTAGTATAAATAAAAAATTGGCACAGCTATAAATACCCTCTATTCCTTAAAAAAATAATCCAACCTTATGATTCAACAGCTGCACTTTGAAAATACCCCATGTGATAATTTCACATTTGTGGAAGCTGCTCATTCAGCACCAGATCAGTTACTTCTTTTCCCTCCTCCTCTTCATGCGTGGTCCCTACATGGCTCCCATCTCTTCTCCCCATGCATCCTTTCCCCAATTTGGTCTTTGGTCAACAGTTAAAGGCAGAAAGGAAAATCCAGCACTCTCCCCAAATGGTTTTCTGCTGGTGCTGTTTCGCAGCCTGCTAAGACCATGATGCGCAGAGATGGAACAGCATGTGATGCACAGGATAGCCCAGGGAGCTTGGGGCAGCTGAGTGATTGGTTTCTCTAGTACAAAAGGCACGGCTGCTTTTCCTAACACATCATGAAAATGATGTCAGGGAAAGAACAAAGCTTCCTGCTCAGGGCTGGATTTTGATCTGAAGCAAGAGAAAGCTTCTATCAATTTCTCACTTAAGTCTTTGTTTACTCCTGGCCAGGTCCGTGCCACTCCTGCATTCACACTGTGTTCAACCTTGCCCAGGCAATTGTCACCAGTACAGCAGTGTCAGGGCCCAGGTCACAGTGTGAGACCCAAGAAATGCCAGAGGCAGACAGCCCCCAAAGCACCCAGACAACCACCGCCTGTCTGTAAGTGTTCCCTAGCTTTGCAGGGAGTCCCTTTCCTTCCCACTGCTATTGATGCATTTTCCCAGAAGAAAATGCCTTTCTTTTAGCACAGTCTGGTCCTGCAATGCTCACTAGTTTGCCCCCAGAAGGTTGACAGGTGACCCCATTTCCTGCAGTACCTCCACTATCCGGCTATATTGTTCAGAGCTGGGATCTCGGGGTCTGGCCGAGGTGCTCCACCACTGTTTGCCCAGACTGTAATTTGTGGTAGGCGTGTGCCCTGAGAGCTTTCCCTGCTGGTGCTGACCCCAGATGCACTCACTGTTAAAAAGGACTGCAACGGAGCACTGGCAAGGCTGTGCAGTCACATCTATCCACCCCATCTTTGCACTGGAAAGACGACGTTTCCCCTAAAAAAAATTCTTCATGGCCTCTATCATCATTAGCAAGGTATGCTGTTGCATCAAAGTCAGGGTATTATTTGATTCTCCATTACCTTCAATGGGAAATGTGTGAAGAATGCACCTTCCTGAGTGGGAAGGACAAATTCTGCATCTGTGTCAGAACCAAGACACTTCCACACTTTCCTCCTGGTCATTTTTTGGCTTTAACACTCACACGTCCACCACTGGGAAACCATTAGCAATTGCAGGTGCATGTATGGTGACAGCAGACCCTAAGATATAAAGTACAGTCCAGAGAAGATATAAAAAACTCTGGTTTTCTCACGAGAACTTTTTCAGTCTCTACTCTCTACCCTTACAATAGAGAATCTGATCCTACACACATTAGATCAACACTCCAATTCTCACCAAATACAGTGGTACCAGACCTTTCAAAACAGAAACACAATGTACTTAAAGCAGAAGGTTGTTAATAATAACAATAGAAGGAATATTAAAATCACACACACACAGTTTTAGGCACAGCAGTTGTTTTCTGCTTTAAAGCAAATGAGGTGATGTGGTCCCAGCTGAAGCACTCTCCGTAATAGCACTGTTTCACAGAGAGGAAAATACTTAAAAAATATTGACCTGAATCTATATAGAAGTAAGGTAGTCCCTGGCTAGCCAAAGTGCCTCTTTGGCACTAGGGATGCCAGTCACAAAAAGGAATGCTTAGTGAAACACCCCTCTCTGTGTTCCCAACACAAGCTGCAGGGAAGAGGGAAGATTCCTTTTGAAGCAACCCACTAAATAAAATAAATCTTACAATACACACAAAGATACATAAAAACACAAGCATTGTGCTGCACAAACGTGCTCCTCCTCTGGATTCTGGTACACAGAATAACATGATTATTGCAGTACTGCAGGTGTCTTTCTATACACTATATAGCAAATACATTGTGTATGCAGGTAGGAATTGGGAGAAAAAAATTTCTGAGAGAGGAGATTGGTACAAGAAAAGGTACATGTCCCTACATGTACCTTGCAAAGGAAATTCCAAAGGCTGTTGTGTTCACCAGAAAACAGGGCCATGGGTGCTGGTGAAGTGAGTGTTGGCCTTCATTTCAACACCCGAGAAACACCGCTCCTTCAACAAACCGGGCAGACCCTCTCTTGCCACAGTCATCTGTTTTCTCCAAATATATGGCCAGAAATCCTCTTCTAGGTATCTCCAGAGCAATCAAAGATGTTAATGCCCTCAGGTATGTTAGCTGAAATTATATCATTGCTGGTGAAGGGTCATGTGAACACATCTCTGCCTACTTCAGTGCAAATTAGCCAAGTGAGCTGAAGCCACCTCCTGTGGACAGGTGGGAAGAGGCACCTGGTGCGTGGCAGCATATCCGACTCCTCCAGCAACTTGCAACATGATCGTGAGGTTTGACCTTTAATAACACTTTCCTTTTTGTGCTAAAGTTTGTCATCAGAAACACAGGAACATAGGAAATGCCAGATGTAATAAGATCAGTATTGTGGTTCCTAACATGCACAACTACTACAAACCAATTACTAGCACCTTGCAATATCAGGTGTGCATTTACCCAGCTGCTCATAGCTGCCACCAAGGTCTCTGATCATCAGAGAGGGGCTTTAGCCCTGTAGCCCTGAGTTTAATCCATTACACTGAATACCTATAAATGCCACCCGTGGTAGTGTCCTCTTTCGTCAATGTCTGATGCTTTTTAACCTTCCTATGTTCTCGGCCTCGATGACTTCCGGAGGCAACAAGTTCCTCCACTACTTACACAACATCATTGCACTGTACAGTTCATGTCCTTCTAGGTTTAAAACTCCAGGAGACTTGCATGAACCAAAAGAAAGTTAAATAAAGCAGGACCTCTACGTAGCAAAGGAAATAAAATATTACATAATAAAATAGGGTTAGTTTAAATTCATATCTGCCCTCAGTGCTAGATAACAAAGAAACCTGTATAAAAACATATTTTTCTCAAATTGTTACGTCTGACTATATAAAAATAGCACTGTGAAAGCAAGCCAATTTGTGGGGGGAAAAAAAGGAAACAAACTCACCAAAAAAGACCCCAAACAAACAAAGAAAAACATTTGGAAATGCATGAAGCGTTGCTTTTGTGCAGCATGGTAACAGTGAAATGTATTCATTCCCTAATACTGGTTATCTGCTTTCTGCATCCTAAAGTAAGAAATCCTGTAGACGGCTTACAATGCTTGCCTCTTACATCTTGAACCTCCTGTTGATGAAGAACAGAGTGAAACACTATTAAGGTTTATTTCAGTTGCAAAAGTTTTGATATCAGGCCTAGTCAAACAGCAAATCTATGTCTGGACTAACCCAAAGACATTCCTTTTGCAGCCCCTCCAACCAGCATTTGCCAAATATTTTTGGGGAAGTTCTCCACAAGGAGCTACTGGGACCCAGCAGGGCAAAACCAGCAGTGGGAGTTATTTTGGGCAGGTCGTGTTCATCACAGTTAGTAAGGTGTTCAGAGCTAACACAGGAGGAAGGCTGGCTAGAGAGATTATTCTGGACCTGAAAGCCAGAGCAGAGAATTCTTGGTGGGCAAAGAGACTTGGCAAAAAAAAAATATATTCCAGCAGAGAAAAGAGGGATTAATCATTTATGAGCAGCCCCAGTAGTGGAGCAAGTGGCACTGGGAATGCCTCCTCTACCTGCCTCTATCCCACAGCTCTGCTGGAGATCAAGGGCTGCAGCTCCACAGGGTACCAGGTCTCTGTGAGTATGGAGTAACACAGGAGAGACCATGCTCTGCTCTTGTTGGTGTTCAGCTCCCACCACAGGGTGGCTGAAGGGCAGAGGCTCCCAAACGTTCAGCCCAGCCAGGAGCCATCCCCATGGCCTCCCTGCTCTGGGACCTCACCTGCTGCGAGTGGCTTGGTAGCATGTCACATCCTATGGTGACGAGCTGCCCAGTGAAGGTGAGGTGACAGAGAGGACAAGCAGCCATATGCTGCACAATAAACATGTGAGAAGTGTAGAGGCAGGGCGCTCAGGGCAGGAGGCAGATAGATAAAGTCTCCCATGCTCAGTGTGAGCATGGTACCCAGGGGGAGTGGTGGGTTAGGCATCTCAGCAAAGTGCATGTGTATTATGTGCAGGGTTCACTGAAAACAAGGAGCCAGTCAGCACTGGTAGCCTCCAGGTTTTGTGTGAAGCAACCTCTACTCCTGCTCCAGGCTGAATGGCCTTTTGCAAACTAGATGCGGTTGCTAAGGCTGAGCTACAAGTGTCAGAGGGTAAACACCAGGTATTCAAAAACTCTGATGCCCCAGCACATCTTGTCTAGCCTACAGGATCAGGATAAACATCCCTTTCGATGCCTGCTCGACAGCTAAGACTGTGAGACCACAGCCAGAGACAGCTGTGGCTACTCTCAGAAAAGGTAGCCTTGAAAAACTCATCCAGGCATAAAGAGCATGACTAAGCCATGAACAAAATTTTTCCCTTTGAAGATATCTTTTCCAACATCCCACACCAGTAACACTACTTCTTTTGGTGCAGAGAGGCAGGACACAGCACCCTAGTGGGAAAAGCATCAGCATGTGTAACGCTGTTCTCTGGGACTTGCGTAGCATTTCCCGTAGGAGACATGTCAACTAGCCACCAACACACCAAATCATGCCGTCACTACCAGTATTCATCATTAAAAATCACCAGTGACAAATTCACAGCTGAAATTTACAGTTTAACTCTGTCAGTTTGGTATTGGAGGAATATGCTTAGCTAAAAGAAAGAGGGCCTTCAAACCTTTAACCTTTCATCTTTTCTTCAGGGTTATTTTGGTCTCTTTGGTGCTCATTTTCCTTTTTGCAAAATGGGAATTTTTTTCCACTCCTGCTTTGGCTGAACTTCCCCCTTGTTTAAAGAATTTTATCTATGCAATACTCCTTTGCAGAGAGGGTACAGATGTTATCCTCCACAAATATGGGGGGAAATGGAGGTCTGGGGAGGCTAATATATTTACCCAAGGTCATATAGGATGTCAGTGGAAGAGCAGGGACTTGAACCTGAAATATCCCAGCTCAGAAACTAATGCCTCCTACCATTCTTTCTCCCTGGAGACTTTAGTGGTGTTGCACGGGAAGGGCAGCGTGGGCCCCGTTTCTTCTGTTGCTTTTTTTTATGAGTGCGATGACGTGGTCTAAATTAAAAGAAAAATACAAAAAGACTGCCATAAATTATCCATATACAAAGGCCTTATTCACATTTATCCTATGGACCCTTCACATCTTGCTGGCAGGGTGCAAATGATAACATCCCCTTTCTTATATCCTCTGCCTCACAGGAATACTAGGCAAATATAAATGCCCTGACGACAGGAAATTGGCAAATTTTGAGGCAAGAACAACTCTTTTCCCCAAAAAACCAAAGCCTCTTTAAACACCTGCCAGATCTTGTCAGCCTCAAGCCTCACCATCCCCATGGTACCCCCTGAGGTACAATGAGAGCAGAGAGAGGCTGGATTTCTGGCTTCCCACACAGCATTCTCACTCACTTCAACAAGAAGTGGTGGCTACTGTATAGGATTTGTGGGCATTTGGTGCCTTAAAACAAGACTGTAAATATAGCTCCCTACATTGTCCCCCACCATGTGATGTGTGGAGCATTCACTCAGTACATGCTCGGTGGAATACCCAGAGGCAGTTGTTCTATTATCTTGTACTTCAGCCCTTATTTACAAATGAGGTTAGAAATTAGAAAGAGCTGCCACACTGGTGTTTACAAACACTGTGTAGGAAGACAGCAGCAGAACTTGGCTGCCCTCACAGCAGCTGTTAGAAGTTGGGAGTTTCCTTTCCTTTGTCCCAGCAGACTTAAGGGAAAGGTTTTTCCTATTTGAGCTTGTCGTCTTCTCCAGGTCCATCAGCTTTCTTGCCTGTGCCAGCAGTAACCACTGAACTTAATGGACACCAGCATCTTGAACTGAGGGAAGTTCTGAGATGGGACTATATTAATGTGACAGTGGACAAGTTGATCTCTGTTCATTTTGGACTCTGTTAATCCTGCAAGGGCCTGATTTCTCATATCCCTGAGTGAAGCGAGAATGGAAAGGCAGTCAATGAACTGTAAATGATGACTGGGATTGCCTGGAAGTGATAAAGTATGTTAGCTGTTTCAAGAAAGGACTGATTTGCCCCTTGCATATAGAATGAATAGATGTTGAATGAAGTTGGCCACAGCAGCTGCACAATGATTTTTAAAGCCAGTTAAGGAATTTGGATACCTGACAGCCTGAATGTATTTTACTGATGTCTCTTAAGTGTGTATATTACATGGAGATGTGACGAATAAAAAGCAATAATAAAGGCTAAGCAGAATTATTGAGAAAAATAATTCCCTACTTAAAATCACCTCTGGTTTCACAAACAACTGCATTGGACTGCTATATCCTATGAACTTTTCCTTGCCCTTAGCTTGCTCTTGTAACATAGAAGATACTCTCGTATTGAAGCGCTGCTGTAGGTTAAGGAGTCTTGGTAGTTCAGATTTTACTTAAGCAATTACAAGAGCCCTTTCTACAAAATGTATTGATTTTATTCCAGAAAAATAAATTCCCATGTACAATTGGGTTTTCATAACATGAAACAATTAGCCATTTTATTGCTAGTGCATATAGAGTAATGTCACATTTCATACAATTTCAGTACAAGTGAAAAAATATAATATATGGCTGATTGAAATTGATAGCTACGTTAACATTTATAGATCTATATAGATTTATTTTACAAGCTGTTAGTAGTTTAGAGGGATATCGGTGTTTTAAACTACCAACATTCATATGGCTCCAATTCAAATATATGAATTTTTTGATGCACTATAAATATATTCCAAAGTACATTTCATTGAAGAAGTCAAAGCTGTGTGCTAAAATATATCAAAAACATGCCTTGTGAAAATGCTACAAACAGAGTCCTGGCTGTCTGTGGAGTAAATGAAAATGCCACTGGTGCTAGCATTACTAGTTGGAAAATGAAAACAATGCCATGATTACAGGATTAGGTGATGGAGATATATATGCTTTCTGTCATCTTATCTCATAGAGCTGGAACCAAATTATCTTCTGCTACTCAATGTAAATCCACCAAGTTAACAGAATTGCTTCTGGATTAGCATTAGGTAAAGAAAACCCAGAATCTGGCTGAAAATCAGGAACAAGCTCACTAGTTTTGCTAGAGCTGGACCCACATCTTCACTAGTGGAAGTGAGAGCAGAACATGTTCCAGCTGAGTTGTTTCCTCAAGTCAGGCAGGCAGGATCTGAGCACATAATCACATTTGCCCAGCACTACAAATTTTTTAAGTGCTTCCTAAGTTTCAGGTCTAACGAACAGCATCAAGAGCTTCACTGGGAATGACAGCAAATAGAAACTTAGGCAGGGGCTTGAGGTTTTTCCAAAGTTGGAAAACAAAGTAGCTCAAGCACCTAGGATAGTCAGCACAGGCCGCATCCTGCTCTTAGGTTCAGGTGTGCCTAAATCCAAAGCCATTTTGGCATCATTAACCTGGATTACCTCTGCAGAGAATGTGCCCAAAGGACAAGAGGGTTGAGCGATGGCAGCAAAGAAGGCACTGAGCATCGGATGAGATGGGAAGAGCTGTCAGGGCTGGAATCACAGTCAGTTTGTTATCTTGCTTCCCACCCTCCTCCTCCTTTCTTGGCCCCAGAGTGGTCCCAAAAGGGTCACATGGAGGAACCTCTCTACTTCTGGTAGTGTTTTTCCCCTTGTTTATGGTAAAAGCACAGGGGAAGACTTTGTTTAACTCTACTCTTTGTTTGGCAGGTGCAGTTCAAACAGTGGAGAGCATTCAAGTACCTGTACCATTTCACATCTGTCCTGGGGCCGTACCCTTCCCCACATTTCTCCAAAAATGCATTGCTTTTGCAAATGACTGGATTCCAGGCCTGCCTTTACCCTACAGATGCAGGGGGGGCAAGCTTCAGCATGGTTACAGCAGTTACTGAGGGGTAGGAATGTGGTGGCAAGGTTGAGAAGGATTCTGAGTGCACAGGTAGGCTTGCCTGCCAAAACACCGCTGCTGGATGAACCACAGCCCAGCGCTTTGGGCAAAGGAGGGAATTTTTCGTACCATTACTCGTCTCATCTTCAGTCCCAGGGGGTGGAATCCTCCCCTGCAACTCAGCACAGAAATGTTCTCTGTGCTGCTCTTGCTCACCATAAAATTGAACTGAGATAGGATGGGTTCACTTCAGAGTAGCCATGATCATCCACTTTCAAGGGGAATAATCGTAGTTCTAAAAAGTCTGAGTTCGCCAAGCATGGCTGGTTTTCCTCTGGCCTTGTGGGAAAGCCTTATTCATGGCAGTGCATCTTGCCTTGGCTGATATTAATAGCACTTCACATTGGCCAGCAGAGAAACAATTTTTAGCGCCAAGACCCCCTAGGTCTCAGCTGCCTGTGCAAACAGACCCCATTATAACATGGAGAAGGGGCTCCAAAGAAACTGGAACAATATAGATTCTAAAGTAATTGTAGTTTGACCTAGGGAAGAAGGGGCATAAAGGAAGTATTTTCCTTGGGAGAACGGCTTTTTTTAAAAGAAGATGAGTTGAGGACCCCAGAACAGATTCATTAGGATAGATTTTGCCTTAAATCCTGGCAAAACTCTTAGTTTAACATATAGTATATACTAGAAGCTGTTGTTTTAATACAGACTAGGTCAGCTCCAAACCCATCTTCAAAACAGTATCTGATTCCACGAGTACTTCATCCACATGGTAAAAGCCAGCCCTTAATATTCTACCCTTTAATAACTCAGGGTGTTAGCTGTTAAGTCCATTTGTCTCTTGCCTTACTTGTTTAAAGCTTTCTCCAGATATTCCTGGATCCACTTTAACTTGGGATCAATGCACACTTGCTTGCTGTTGCTCTTGAGCCTTGCACTGTCAAAGAAGAAAAGTCACAGTGAGTCTAGTGTGCAATGTTCCTCAGCCCACATCAACTACCCACCCCTGGATGCATTTTTCTTGGTTGTCAGTGTTGCTCTCAGTTAAACTGTGAAGAAAATGGGTTATCCCTGCCATCCTCAAGGAACCTGCTATAAACATCCCTGGTTTCAAAGCACTGGTACTATCCGTCTCCTCTGATGCTAATTCTTGTTGTCTGTACTGGAATGAATGTGGGGGTGGGACAGATACAGAACTTGAATCTAAGTTTTCAAATTCATACTTGGGCTGTTGCGAGTTCAGTGCCAACAAGAGCTAAATTTCATTTGGAAATACTGACATGGTAAATACAGGTCATTTTTGTAAGAAATTAATTACAAACAGCTTTCAGATTCAATATAAAATTGAATTTCACCTGTTTTGAGGGCAAACATCAAACCATACCTCTTGGATGTTTTGAAAGGGTCTGGCTATTCATTAGCTATTTGTTTTATGCAAGGATGAACTAACAGATTGCAGGCAGGAAGACAACTGGAAGTACCATAGTGCCAGAGGCAAGCTTTCCTTCATACATTCACTTAGCACTGGAAACAAAAGCAGAAACCTCCTGAGGGATTTCTCAGGGATGTTCAAGTTGCACTTTCCACATCAGACTGTTCAATTAATTTTAATTCCCTGTGAATTTGGCATTTGGGCTATCTATATCTTTCATATAGGAGCAGTACAAATAGCTTTTCACCCACATCAGCTGGTCTCCCCCTTCAGGGATCTCAAGGCATCTTGAGAGTGCGATGGTCTCCCACATTTCATGAAGCACCCTGCCTCTGCACCATCTGCTCAGAAATTTCCCTTTAAACAGCCTGCCTGCCAGGCAAAAGTGCCAAAACCAGCAATTTCACAGAAATGCCCATAGGAATAAGTCCAGGACATGTTTAAGCATTTTGTTGGATAGAAGCCAAAATGTTCCCTGCTTTATAAAATGAAATCTGCAGAATATAAAACTATGGCGTAAGAAATAATAGGTCAAAAAGGCTCCTTGGTCCAAAGTTATGCAACAACACAGTTATAACATAAACACATAGAAGATCAAGACTTGCAAGCCCTGCGCCAATAAAGAGATGAATGGGCCTAATTCATATTTCCCTTACAGCAGTGCCAAGCTGGAATATTTCCAGTGAAATGATACCAACATAGAGTAAGAATGGATTTGCTGATGTCAGCAATGCCTAGGAACTCCTGAGCTGGCCTCACAGGGCATAGAAGCAAAAGCACGTTACCAGCCTCCACATGCAATGCAATTCCTCTCACCTAATATTAAGACATGGATTTTTTTTTAGACATTTATTTCTGAACCTGTTAGCCCCTGCTCCATGTACAGTCACAGCAGAGACCTAGGCAATTGTATGGATTGTTAATCTAAACAGATTTAGGTATCTACTTTAGGATGCTACCTACTCATTGCAGGACAGAGGAGACTTCTGGATTTGGACAGATGACTACTGATAGAATCAAAGACAAAAGCCTGCTCCTAGACTTTTTATTCAGGTACAAATCCCCTCAACCATAAAGGGGAATGTAAAAAAGTACAAAAGCTTTCCTTGAAACTATAAGATTTAACTGAGATTTTCTATTTGTGAAAAAGGTAGCTTTTGATCTACTTAACACTTTCACTGTATAATGCATATCCACTACATTCAGAGTGTGCTTTAAACCACCAAGATGAGAAAATTGTATGTTAGTTTTGATTTCATTGCATCTTCTGTTTCAATAAAGATATAGTTCAAACTCATAATGTTTCAGAAGTATTTGAAGGTAATTACTTTTTAAAGCAACAGAAAGATGGTGAACTACAAGTCTGCGTGGTCTGTGTGACACTAAGTCACCTTGCAAACACATTTGCATGAGGGATGGACAAGAACATGAGTTGTTCATGTTTCTGCATTTCATGTTCTTATCTATCTCTAATGACTATGAACCCACATTAATTAAGAGACTGATGTGTACTCTATCCTGTCATAAATGCCTGTCATTTTCTTGAAACCGCTCCACAAAATACCAAATTCTCTACAAAGCCTTAGCACTAGGACCTTTATGACATTCATAGACAGTCCCAGAGCACAGTTCCATACATTATTGCAGTTTGGATGCTTGCCTTCAAAAATGTTTATAGATAGAGATCAGATTTAGTCACAGATGTTTTTGCCATTTTTGTGACAGGAAATTATTTCTCAGCTGAGGCTTACTTTTTTCTCACCATACCCCACCAAATCCTAAGGTAGAAGCACATGTGAGAAAATGGGTATTATCTACCAGAGTGGTTAAAAAAGGAAAAAAAATCGTATGAATAAAAATTGATTTGTGAATGGAAATATGCTTTTCAACGTATCTGCATATTCCCAAGACATCTCATGAGACCACATCAGTTTTCTGAGCGAAGAAATGTTTTGGATGACAAAGAAAGAATTTCTACAGTATTTGAGTTGTAACTGGAAGAGCTTGACATGGATCCAAGACAGAACTAGTGACAGGAGTACTGCACAGAAACCCAGTGTAGTCACTGAGACCATCTTACAGATGTCAACAGAAGTTGATAGTAGTAAGGCTCCCTTGCATAGAAAAGATGAATGCTGTTTTTTCTTCTGAAGATTTTGAATTTCGGGAGAAGAGGGAGGGTCACTAATGAACAAATGAACCAAAAAGACCTTCCTAAAAACACACACACACACATACACACAGACCTACAATCCCATTTCCCCTGAAAATTAGTGTTTCTTTTTCTGAAAAAAAATGAAGAGGTTATTTTCCATCGGGAATCCATTATTTCTGTCCTGCTGTGAGCTGTGATTTGCTGGTCAGTCACTGCTTAGTAAGTTTGTCCCTAGATCAAGCCAGCATATTTTTAGGACCTGTACCTCCCATGAAATCCAGGAATTCCCTTTGCTTGCTTAGCTTCCCTGTGGAGAAGTGGAGCATTAGAAGACTCAGATCACTGTAAAGTCTTTTCCCCAACATGTGAAGGCATGTCCAAGGCAGTGGACATTCTGTCTGAAATTCCTGCTCACATACCCATGAGGGAACAGGATGTGGGATCACATAAGTCACAGGGAGATCACAGAGGTGATCTGGGAAACACATCTGGGAAACATCTAGCTTTTGTGTGGGGTGAAGCAGGGTCCAGCTGTATCTGACACACGGGCTGAAGAGATGAATTGGAAATCATGACGTGAGACAGACCAAATTGCAGCCAACAAAGCAGAAGCCAGCTCTGTGACTCTTTTTGACACCTGAAATTTGCACCCAGCTGAAAAATTAAGAGACTTACACAATCTGAAGTGAGCAGTTGGGTGTGGAGAGGATTTTGAGGTGCTTAATATTGGCTCTTGCCACGTTGCTCTCGTAGAATCGACAGGGGCATCGATAAGTCAGGCTGACGGGTTTCTCTGTGGGACACAGGGAAAGAAAGGACATGTTACTCCCTCTTGCTCCCAGCCAGCAGCCCAGATACACATACCGGGGCTGACAGAAACTCCTCCAAATACGCAGGTGAAAAAAAGCAGTAGAAAAGCTGTAGCTTTGGGAAAGCATTTGCCCACAGCTCACGGCACAATCCTTCTATCCCAGCACCAAGCCTTTCAATAATGGTGCGTGGGATTTTGGAAGACAAAAGAGGAGGGACAGAAAATGGAGATAAGTAAAGAAGAAGAGATTAGAATAAGGAGCCGCTCCATTGTGCAGGGATGCTCCTGGTAATTAGACAAGATAAAGGCCAAAAGAGGGGGCACTTGTCCTCAGCGTTGTTCTTGTCAAATGATTTTGACCCGAGGGCAAATTAGAAGGTAGCCAGAAGAAAGCGATGAATTCCGACGAGTTTAGATCAAAACCCCTCGGCTCAGGTGCAGGCTTTTCACGGGGGACTTACCGGCTACAGAAAAGCCCTGAGTCTTTCAGGTTTTCCCAGGGCCCAGCAATTGACCTTTCCCCACTACAGGCAACATTTTCTCCCAGCCGAGATACTCGCACTAGGAGATGCGGCTCGGAGACCACAGTGGGTTCGCAGGAAAGATTTGGAGTCTTTTGAATTCCATGCCTGAGTCAAAGTAACGGCTGTGGAGAAGACAATGTGTTCTCCGTATCAGGGACCACCAGACTGGATAAGAGTTTTGTCACTGGCGTCACTAGGGATAGAATTAAGTTTAGCCCCCTAGGCTAAAAATTAGCCCTGTATATGCAGGCAGAACTGAGAAAAGCAGCCTGGTGCTCACCACAGCCTCTGATGCAGTCCTGCTACCTGATGTCTCCGTGAGATAACTTAATTACTGGGAACAAAGTGCATATAATAAGGCACTCACTCTGTGTAAGCTTCAAAGCTCCATGCACACTACAAGACAAACGCAGAAGCCTTGCCTGAAAATCTAGAAGTAGCTGCCTAAGATTTAAAACAATTTCCCAGTGGAGCAGTTTTCAGCCTCTGGGAGGAATTAAATTCCTACACCTAACCCATAAGGTCTAGTTCATACTGTAGATGGGCAGATCTATATCGGATAGGGCTTTAGATCCCACTAGGCAACCTGCCACTGCGTTTATTTAACCACACAGCATTTAGCCACATAGGAGCATTTGCAGCATCCAAACTCAGTTCCCTTAAAGGCACATGTAGAGCTAAAGGGTAGGGTAAGGCTTGGAATCCCTAAACTCCTGTCTGGGAAGGTGAGAAAAGAGACAGTTCTTCAAAGTGTGGCTGATCTGCATATATTGCACATTTACTAATGCCTGTCTCTAGCACACATAACCACACCCAAAATGATGAATTTACCTTGTTCTCAGAAAGGAAGACACTTTTTTCTAAGAGATGAGCCAGAATGAGATCCCATGGGCAGATGGGCAAACAGAGAACAATTCATCAGTAGAAGCAGAGTTCCTCCAGATTCACACCAGGATCTGGACTATAAATTAACAAAATTGGAGGTCTTTTTCTATCAGTTTTATGGCAGCCCAAACAGTGATATCATCTGTGAGTTAATAAATGGGAGGAGAAACACCCATCTGCAGCAGAAGGAGGAAGGAGGGCTGCAGGATGAACCTCACAAAAACGCACCAGACTCACTAGTGCCAATATGGAAGGAAGAAAGAAAGAAAGGTGCTAGTATTTGCCACATTAAATATGCACCTGATAACCACACATCAGTGAGTTTATGTTGGAACGGGAGGCTGAAACTGAATGCAATCACACAACAATACTTAGCGCAGTTGCTGTGAGAAGTGTCTCTGCAAGCTTGTACCAACCAAGTTTAAGCAAGCTTTACCCTGAACAACATGCAAAAATATGAACTGCTCAGATCTATGATTTAAGAATGAAATTCTGTCTTCTCTGGGACTGAGAGAGGGATTTTTAATTCCATTCCACATGAAATCAGGAGCAGAGAAAGTTTAACCATGACTAACATGTCTGTGAGTCCCAAAGCTGTTTCCTGCACAGAAATGAACGTTTAGCACAGCAAGGAAGAGGGTAAGCCCCAGCATCTGGCATTCTTCTGTCACCCTAATGACAACTCTCCTCCTTGCACAAGAATCCCTTCGGTTTATCTGTGCCCCTTTCTTGGTGATCAGCAACAGGCACTGAGCACCAGGGAGCAGCACTGCAGGCACCAACCTGGTCAGCTCCCAGCACCACTAACAGGGAACTGTTACCTCCTGCCACTGCTCCTCCAGCACTACAATTCTGAGAGCTTGGCTGTCACTCACTGCTCTCAGCAAGGCTGAGAATTAATGCGTGTGGCACTCCCAACACATGAACCCCTATCATCCTAAAGTAGAAAGGGGAAAGGGCCATTTAGGGGCCATAATTTGGTAATGGAACATTTCTGGTCTTACTCTGAGGCCAACAAACATCTTCCTTATCTCATTGCAAAACATGAAACAAATTGTTCCATGCACTGTAGAGATGTTTAAGCCAATTATTATACAGATTTGTACTGCAGGAGTTAATGCTCTGTGGGTTCTTCATTGTCTAATAAACACTGAGAACAAACTGAAGCCATTCTCTCAGTAGGACAACTGAGTATAGCCTGTTAATCACACTGTTACATGAATACACACCAGTTTTCATGAAACTGATTATACATAAAGCTTTTGAGACTTTTACCCGTCTGGCACATTTGGTTAAAATGGGTGAGTATAGTCAAAAGTTACAGAAGAGTCAGACACTATTCAGACACCTCAATGTTATTCCTTCAGCCTTATTTCCTCAGACAAAAAGAAAAAAAGAACACCTCTTTTGGTCTCAACTAGAAGGGTCTGAATGGTTCTTGGTTTGGGGTGGTTTTATTTTTTTAAGTAATAAATAAGTTCACTGTTTTCTAACTCAAAGCTAAGTTTTGCTGCCTCTGAACACCCACTTAGTCTAAGGACGAAGCACTTGTAAAAGCTTCCTTCACAGAGTAGCCACTTGACAACATCAGAAGGTACCTATTTCACCCATAGGGTTGCCTTGCCTCACCTGCCCTGGAACGGGACAGTAAGGGAACAAGCAAGTTGACAGTTATGCTGAAAAGTTACCGTCTGTAACTTGCTGTGCAAGCTGGGAAGGTCTGGGCACTTGAGCAGAGATGGAAGTGATGGGCATAAAACATTTGATGGAAGAATGATTTTACTGTTCATCTATGGGTGTGTTTGTCAGTATCAGGAGAGGGCAGACAACTTTCTAAGACTGGAAAACCTACATTTCCCTGGGAAACGAGGCTGTGATAGGCAGATAGAGCTTTACCAGGGTGACTAGGAAGAATGTGGAGCTCACCTGCTCTTCAGGACAAGGCAGCCCTTGCACCTCTAGCCTGTGTCAGTGCTGAGAGTACTGTATGTTATGCAAAGATGGCAAAAAACTGCTTATCCTGACAAAAAATGCACTTATTCCGGTGTAAAGATACCCGGAGCCATTGGCTGCCAGCTGAGGATTTGGTGCCACACAGGGAACAAAGCGAGGGGCAGCCGGGAAGCTCTGACAGCCTTCCAGCCTTGTGCTAAAGCGCTCCAGAGGGGCAAAGCGAGGAGAGGGGCAGCTCCCGGACCCCTGCCCCCGCGCCCCCGTACGGGTGGCAGAGCCGGGGCGAAGTTCTCCCGCAGGGACCCAGGGGAGCTCGCTCTGGGTGCCGGGGAGCTCGCTCTGGGACACGGGGAGCGCGCTCTGGGACACGGGGAGCGCGCTCTGGGACACGGGGCAGCGCTGCGGGGTCCGGGCTGGCTCTGGGTTCGGCTTCGCTACCTGCGCGCTCGCTTCCAGCCCGGCTGCCCGGCCGAGTCTGTCGGTCGGAGTCCGTCTGGAGCTTTTTGAATGCTTCGCCGGGCCGGGGGGTGCTGCTGGGACTATACCGCGGAAAAAGCATCTCGGCGAAGTTATCGGGAGCGATCACCTCTCTCCAGTTAAACAAAGAGGACACCTGAGGGCATCATCTGTCACTCTCGGTGGGGAACACCCAAGTTTCGGCCGCCAGAATGGGAGAGCAGGAAGGGAGCTGAGGTTTGAAAGGGCACTCGTTAGCGAGCCAGCGAGCTCTCGATGAGGGGACAAAAGGTGGCAGAAGGAGGTGCCCAGCGGCTGCGGGCAGGACCCTCGCTCCGCCACGGGAGGGCTGTGCGGCTGCCCCGGAGCCCCGCGGGGTGCGGAGCGAGAGGAGCGAGGCCGCGCTCCCCGGCCGGGCTGCGGGGGGACATGGTGGGACATGGGGGGACCCGGTGGGCAGTGAGCAGCCGCGGTGTCGCTGCCTCGGCCACCAACGCCGCCGTGGCAGCGCTCGCCGGCCGCCAGCCCCCCGAGCTCGCCCGGCCTCCGGAGCGCACCTTTCCGCGCCCCCCGAAACCTCCCCGAGCACCGCGGGGCGAGGGGGACGGTGAATCCCTGCCGAGTGGCCGCTTTGGCTCAGCTCTGTTCTGATGGAGGGAAGATAGATCACGAAAGAGGACAGAGAAGGAACTGAACAACCGCCTGTTTCTTATTTCTTGTAACTTTTAGGATTGTTTTTTTAAAGGGGAAACCGAGATGCATATTTTGGAACCAAACCACTTTCCCGCAGAGCGAGCGCTGTTGAAAGTCTTTCCCCAGACGATTTCAATCTGGGATAAGCTTGGCAAAGACGATCGCTTTGACTGGCCTTCTTTCGAAAAAAGCGAGCGAGGGAGGGATGGAGGGAGGCTGCCTGCTTCCAGCTCCCAGCAGCGATCTGAGCCGCGGCAGCAGAGCCCGCGGAGCTCCGCGGGGTGCAGGGATTTCCACGGGACCGTAACCCCGTCCCGAGCTCCCCGGCCCCGCGGCAGGAGCGGGGCGAGCGGCGAGCGGGCTGCTCACTTACCCTCCGAGAGGGAGACGAGGGCCAGGGCGAAGGCGAGCAGAGCCAGGGCTCGGAGGTCCATGCCGGGGCGGCTGCGGGGCGCGGGGCTGGCGCTGAACTGCTCGTCCCGGCGGCTGCGGAGCTCTGCCCGAGTCCCCTCCTCCCCTCCCTCTATAGAAGGGCCGGGACCGCCGGGGCTGGGGGAGGGGAGCCAGGGGGAGTAGCTAGCCTATGATTTATTGGCCGTGGCATGTTATTACATCCTTCCTCTGTTAAAAATGCTTGGAAAGGAACCAAAAGAGCGAGGGCTCCTCTCTTCGTTCCGTCATCCCGGCAGAGCGTTCGCCCCAGCATCCCCGACCCCCCCGTGGGACGGCAGCTCCCCCCGGGAGCTCGGAGCCGCGATCGCCGGCACCCCAACCAGCTCGGGGAGAAAGTTTCCCCACCAAACTGTGCCTGTCCCGGTCCCTTCTAGGCGCTCCGGCCCCGCTGCTCTTGAACCAGAGCTGCTAGAGCTGGGACAGCTGTGGGGATGCATCCCGTAACGTCTCGGCATCCACATCGCGAGGAAAAAAATCGCCCTTCACTCCCATGGGCGCGAATTTAGATTTACACTGGTGCCTTGGGCATCAGATCCAGCGTCTCGTACAAAGCGCCTTCCCAGAAATTTATTTGAGGGGAAAAAGAAGAGAGGGAGATACTCAGTTTTTGCTTCCGCAATCTGAGCTCGAAACACCATCTTGTCCGTGTATCAGCTGAACCCCGTTGTACATTTGCTGCTGCATTTCTCCTTCTTTGTGTTGCAGATGCCGCTGGGCTCCCTGGCACCTCGGCTGAAAGCCCCTAGAGTGCTCCTGAGCCCTGGGGTCTCAGGGTTGCAGCTTAGTCGGAGCTGTTACAGCATTGTCAAGTGTAATTGACTTAAGCGTGTTCTCGCTGTCTGCAGTCCGAGCCCACGGGGCCCTGTTTGTTGCCATTCAATACTTTAAATAAACATCGAGGCTTTGATTGAATTTGCCCCCCTCAGCTGCATTTAAAACAGGCGCCTTCGGTTGGGACGGAGAAGGGGGTGGGGGGGGGAAGGGTAAAGCTGGAGGTGTTTAAAGGACAGGTCCACTATGCCACCAAAGACAGCAATACCTGTGTAACTTCAAACTCCCTCAGCCACAGCTCCTGAGGCTGAAAACAGGGCTGCTTTAGTCAAGGAAGCTTTTTTCTAAAGGCCAGGGGAAACACTTGTGCTAACACTGGGCAATGAACTGCCTGGCACACACAACCAGCTCCCTAAATCTAGTTATTTGTATTTCTTTATCCTTGCTTACCAACAAGCGTTGAATTTGTTTAGGCTGATGTTGCTCTCCCCTTTCTTTTAGGTAAGCTAGCTCAGTAGTGCTAGTAGGACCCTGATGCACTGAAAAGAGCCAATAACCAGTGCTGTGAGCTGGCTATAACTACCATGATATCCTGCAGGGATAGAAGTGAATTGTGATCCCACTGCAAACACTGGTAGGAAAGCTGCTGTCCCACCAGTGCTGTGGTTGACACATGGGGACGTCCCCGCTGCCCTTCATATAAGACAGTAATAGTGTGTCTTTGTTGTTACTACAAGCACAGAGAAAAACAGCCCAAGGATCTAATCACAGAGACTGTGTGGATGCAGAATGACATCAGCGGTAAATCTGAGTAGTGGTCTTCCTCTCAGCATCCTCAGGCACGCATACATGAAAGGGAAAACTGCTTGGATTCTAGGAAACACCTGGACAGACCTTCAGAACTGACTCGAAGAGATGCAAGGGCTCTCCCCACATCTCTGGATGACTGAGTGCAGCCAGCTCCCAGCAGGGCTCGCACCCTCTTCCTTACGGCAGGAAGAAGCCTTGGCTGTCCGTCCCTTCTGCGTGGGAGACTCAGCCTCCCGAGGAGAAGGGAGCAGAGGTCCCCAGGACACCGCACCTGGCAGCATCCCTCTCTTTGCCCCCCCCCCGTTCCCCGCCTCCGCCGCATCCCGGAGCTGCCTCTCCCGGCGGGGCCGGCCGGGAGCGCAGAGCCCGTGGGGTGCGGAGCCCCGGGGCCCGTCTGGCTTCGCACCGGGGTGGGTTTGGGTCAGAGCGATCCCAAGCCCGCAAAGCCCGGGCGCGCTGAGAGGGGCTGCGGGGCGACCCGGGCAGCGAAGACCCGACCGACAGACAGACAGACAGCGCTGCCTTCGCCACTTCACGGGCTTGTTCCTACTACTGGGATGCAGAAGAGGTGTTCATACAGTAACCCAGCTCATCTGAACAAGGAGCAATTTCTATAGACTCTGAAATGTTCCACCAAGACCAAATTGCTGCATATGGTGCAACGATTCTGAGCTTAACATTGAAACAGCAACAAAGCAAATGAGAACAAGAAAAAAACCCTTAACAGAGGTCTTACGGTCTGCCTCAACTCACCCTTCCTAGAATTACGAGCCCAGAGAAACCTGAGCGAATTGTACATTTAAAAGGGAAGTCAAATGGCTTGTCAAGTCTTAAATTCCTTGAAAAGTTCGTTTCAGCTTAATGTTAACTCCCACAGAATTGACCAGTGTTTATCCGAATGCTCCAGAAGTTCAGTCTGCACCCTTTGGTGAGCTGGGTGGTTGAGTTCCAGCTCCCCTCAACCCAGCTGCAGCCAAAACTCCTTAAGAGCCAGTAAATTTAATCTTTTATCTGAATGCTAACAAAGAAAGGAGGAATTCAGAAACCTTAGATTGACATACTGTTGACTTCTACACAGTTTGAGACAGCCTTTCTTAATAATACAATATTCCAGATTTTTAGTGTGTTTGTATCAAATTACATTTCCTTTTAAACGAGGAGATGGCAACATTTCTGTTGCTCATAATTTTAGACTGGCATAACCTAGCAATGAAATCACTATTATCTGAAGTTGTTTTAAATCCCCACAGATCATGACTAAAGTAAGACATTTCTGGCCAGTACAAAACAACTCATTATTATTAAGAAACTTTTTTGTGGGTTAAGAATTAAAGTAAACGTCCTCAGGTTCCGAAAACAGTACCTCTCTTTTTATCTTGTTCTCACTAATTATATTTGTCTGTGATCTTCCCTAATATTTCCAGATTTATCTCTAACTAAGCAAATTATTTTTTGGACGACTGTAGTGTTCACACAGAATCTACATTTAAGCAGAATTAAGATCCACAGTGCGTCTCAGCAATCTGGAGTAAAATACGTTACAAACCAATGCTAGGCAATTCAGTAATACAGAGCTCAGGATAACTACATTTAGAACTCTATATGAAATGAGCTGTAACTCTGCACAATTAAGATACCAAATCTGCTTATTTCCACATAATATGATGCTGTGACGGGAAGGAAATGAAAGAAGATAAAATGCTAAAATCAACATTAACTATTGTGTGGTATCCTTAAAGTGCAAAGTTAAGAGCATTTGGAGATTTTGAGTACTCCAATATTTTTACATATTTATATTCTTTTGTAACTTAACTCTGAAATTATTTGATTTAATGTGCTTTCAAAAAGAAAACCCAAAGCATTCATATAAAGTTCTTCTTTCTTCAGTCACTGACTATATGCCCCTAGGTTTACCTCCATGTTACTGTCATTCTTATTTTGCTTAAGAGTTCTTCTTTTAAGTGTAGTCTTATTCATGCAACATTCCTACATGTTTTGGGTTTTTTTCCCCAAGACTATTGATCAGGTGAAAGCTTGAAGCTTGAAGCTTTTCCAGTCTTGTTCACCCAGGCAGTAGCTAGAAGAGGACAACCCTAGAGCAGTGTGAATATCTTTCTTGACTCTTGTCTTTGACATTGTTTCAAGTGCTAGGACTAGTTTCCTTCCCTATCGGTATGTCAGGGTTCCAAGCTCCTCCTTTACATGTGTAGCAAACAGGACTTTTGGTATTAAGTATTTGTAACAAAGCAGTATAAACTAAGAGAAGTAACTTGTTGGATTTGCCTGCAGAAGGAAAAAAATAATCTCCTCAAGCCAGGTTGCAGATGGAATTGCAAGAGGTCTGTACTTGTTGCAGTAAAATAGCCTCGAACATTCATGTAGACAGAGATATCCATAATGTATGTTGGCCCTGAAAGATTCCTTGGAGGGCCGAGGGAGAGATCAAATAGAGGTCAAGTGAGTAACTGTTTATAGATGGTTAACTAGAGTGACAGAGAACTGTGGTAGCTGCTTTTGTAACTGTTTAAAGGTTTAAGCTTGCTGCCCTGGGAGTTTTTCATGAGATTTCAATGGATGTGAAATTGGCCCTTGAGGGCAGAATCCATCTCTCCTCTTATCCCAGCAGAGCACATCCCAAGTTGTTCTAACCTTTCATGAAGAAACTAGAAACGTTATAAATTTTGCTTGGGTTTAAGTTTTGTTATGAACATAGCTCTTGGCCTCACTGCAAGGAGTTTCCTGAAAGCTTGGGGTAAAGCAGAGCCAAGTTTGGCGTGTTCTACCTTTCCCCCTGAGCACCAAACTGACACCGTGGAGGGGATTTTATTCCAAGAGTGTTTTAAACTGTGTGGCTTTGCTTGGGTTTCGCTTGGAGTGTTCAGGTTCATTGAGTTTGCAGGCCGCTTCAAGGAATCTAGACCTCAACAATAAAGGCTCACTATTCCCAGCAAGAACAGGTACCTTGGAGGCTTAGCCAGGGCCGAGATCAGCTCTGCCTATGTACCCTCTCCATGGGAAAATGATTCAAAGAAGAACAGAGCATCAGAACTGAAGAGACTTGTGTCTCTTGGGAAAAGACCTAGCCTGACAGCCGGATCAAAATGGTCAGGAGTCCATACAGCACCCGTCTAATTTCTTTCAGGCTTTCCTTTGACGAATGAGTCGCATGTCTCCTGGGATTTTTTTTTATTATTTGCTTTTAATTTGAAATAGCCATTAATGAAACACCATAACCCTAATATCTATGTACTTTGGGGGTTTTCAGGCTCTGAAACAAATGTTCCAGCTGTCTTCTCCCTCAGCAAAGCGTATGAGCCTCATGGTTTTGTCTATTTAACAACTTGTACTTTGGGGGTTTTCAGGCTCTGAAACAAATGTTCCAGCTGTCTTCTCCCTCAGCAAAGTGTATGAGCCTCATGGTTTTGTCTATTTAACAACTTGGGTGGTGCAGTAAGAACAGATCTATAGAGCAAAGTAGTCATTCCATCCCATTTCGAGTGTTTTTCTTAGTCTAGCTGCAATCTTGTCCCAAGGACTGAATTCTTATTTAGCCACTGGAGTATATACTCTTCCAGAGTTCATTTTATGACTTTTTTTCATCCCAAAGCCATCTAATTCACATATTCACAGAATCACAGAATAGTTTGGGTTAGAAGGGATCCTAAAAGTCATCCAGTTCCAAACCCCTGCCATGGGCAGGGACACATCCCATTAGACCAGGCTGCCTAAGGCCCCATCCAACCTGGCCTTGAACACCTCCAGAGATGGGGTAGCCACAGCTTCCCTGGGAAACCTGTTCCAGTGCCTCACCACTCTCATGGTGAAGAAATTCTTCCTTATGTCTAGTCTAAATCTGCCTCTCTCCAGTTCATAGCCATTCCACTGAGTCCTATCACTACAAACATTTCTAAACAGTCCCTCCCCAGCTTTCTTGCAGCCCCTTCAGGTACTGGAAGGTCGCTATAAGGTCTCCTCGGAGCCTTCTCTTCTCCAGGCTGAACAAGCCCAACTCTCTCAGCCTGTCCTCCCATCAGAGTTGCTCCAGCCCTCTCGTCATCTCTGTGTCCCTCCTCTGGACCCGTTCCAACAGCTCCATATCCTTCTCGTGTTGAGGATGTTCAGAGACAGCTCTGTGATGCGAAGCAAATAGGGCTTCAAGGAGCAGGCACCCCCCCGCCCCAATCAGAGCCTTACGGCGGGGGCAGCCCGGGGCCCCCAAAGCCGGGGGCGCAGCCGGGGCCGCTCCAGCAGCCGGTTTCGTGTGTCGGGGTGCCCTCTGGTGGCTCCAGACGGGCCTCTGCCAACCAAACGCCACGGGAAGCCTTTACCCAAACTTACTTCAAATTTCGCTTTTGTAATTTTTCGTAACAGTTCTTTTTTAATTTTTTTTCAGCCTCTCTTTTTGTGAATACTCAGGACGTATCTGAAAATTGGATTATTTTCAATGTGCTTTTCTCACAGAATCATGGAATCATAGAATAGTTAGGATTGAAGGGACCTTAAAGATCATCTAGTTTCAACCTCCCAGCCATGGGCAGGGACATCCCACTAGATCAGGTTACCCAAGGCCCCATCCAACCTGGCCTTAAAAACCTCCAAAACCTCTCTCAGTAACCTGTTCCAGTGTTTCACTACTCTCATGGTGAAGAAGTTCTTCCTAATGTCTAATCTAAATCTGCCTCTCTCCAGTTCATACCTGTTCCCCCTTGTCTTATAACCGCAAGCCTCTATGAATAGTCCCCCCCCAAGCTTTCTTGTTGGCTCCTTTCAGGTACCGGAAGGTCACTATAAGACCACCTTGTAGTCTTCTCTTCTCCAGGCTAAACAACTCCAACTCTCTCAGCCTGTCCAATTTATAGCCTTTAACATTTAAGAAGTCCATTATTTCAGTGCTTCTCTGAAGATGTCTTAATGGCAATTAAAACCACTCACACAGCCATTTTAGAAAAAAGTAACCACAGAGTTACATGGCATAAAAGCCCAGAGTAATAGGTAAGACAAAAATGAACACACACACACTCTGAACAATCAGGTTGGTTCTTCATGAGTGTGTGGGTAAGGATAGAATGCTGTGTGCCTGCAGCAGGTTTTAGTGCCTGGGCAGCATGTACACTGAATACACAGACGGGCTGAGGAGGCAGATAATGTAAACTAAATCTAGTTTGTATTTACAGATTTGTTCTCTGGGCTACAGGCAGCTGCATTAATCTCACATTGAAGCGAGATCCGGCAAACTGCTTGTTTATAGTGATGGAAATATTTCATTTGCTGGAACTGTTCTGACATTCGTCATCTAAAGTTGCCAGATGGTAAAAATGTTTACTTTGCAATAAACAATCATTAACATCACTTAACATACATGTCACTCACATAACAAGGATATGTGTCTTACAGGACTGGACATCACTGGGATCTCATTGGGATGCAGGAGATTGGGTCACACCAAATCCTATCATTTGCTTACTTGCTAGAGTTTTGTTTTGCTCAGAGCCTTGCTGAATCTTATAACCAATAGCTGATTGTGTAAACCGAAGTTTTGAAAGCCAGCGCCTAAAACTTTGCTTACTTTGAGGGAAATACTAGGCCAGGAATGAGTCCCCGAAACACACACCCTTGACCTGCTGCTCCCCCAATACATTAGCAGAAAGATCAGCTCCTCATTTCTTCTCTTTTAAGTAAGTTAGTCTTGTGGTTGTAGCTACTCTTCCTAACTTCTGCTGAAGAATTTGGGCCTGGATATGTTTCAGGAGATTATCACCATACATACTGAAACACAGAGGGAATAAGACCAGCTGGTACTCCCACAGTATCTTTCAACCTAAGGGATCCCCAGCTGCTTATAAAACTTCAGCCATCCACAAAAACCATCAAAGAGTTGCTTGGTTACAAGACCCAGAGAAGTACAGTAAAGCCACTCGGCCCTTTTTTCCTCACAGTGCTGGGCTTTTTCTGATTGAAGATTTATTGCCACTGTGTTCAATCTGTGCTTAAAATTTTTTACAGATTTAGCTTCTATTTCTTCTCTCAGGAGGCGTTTCTGTAGTCCGACGCAACTCACCATCAGAAAGCTTTTTTTCCCTGATGTCTCTATTTTTAACTCCTCCCTTCTGGAGTGTAAAAATTATACTCATTTACCACTTTACAATATTGCTCTCTGGAGATTGTTTCTGTTTTTCCTTTTTCACACAACCAAACGATAAATGCCCTTGTTATTTCATTGTTATATCATGAGTCCCCAAAATGTTGGTCTTGTTCATAAATAAGGAGTGACATTTGCTGATGCACTGGTGGTTTTATATTTTTTAGCATTTGTGATCTTGTTAGATCAACAAAGGCAGTTTGGCATGCTATTTTCAACCTGGCAAAGAGCATACATGTGCAGGACTCACCCAGACTGAATTTCACGTCAGGAAGTTCAGCCATGAATTTAACTGACCAGACTGGAAGATGGTTGTGCGAACAATACACATTTGACAAAAGCATGTGAGAAGGGCTTGTAATCTCAGTTTTAGGAGCTGCACAAAATCACTGACCTCAGACATATATATATTCATATATATAGGTGTATATATATATATATATATACCTATATATAGGTACCAATATAGGTATATTCATAACTATATGTCTGCCGGAGGAGGACATCACCAAGAGAGCACAACCAGCTAACAGGCACTGCAACAGTTACAGATGGAAAGAACCCAGAGGAAGATGCATGAGAGCAGTGCAGAGACCTCATTATTTCAGATCAAAGGCCTATGTAATCTAGAATCCTCTCATCAGCCATGGTCAAGAGCAGATACTCAGGGGTGGAGGGCAAGCATGGCTGAGACTTCCTGCAGCATGCCCTCTCGGCATGTGGCCAAGACTCTGGGCTCAGCTCCAACAGCAATGTGCAGCTCCTAACTTCCCACTGATTTCATCAGTCCCAAGCAGGTCTCACATGATTTGATTTTATGAGAGAATCAGACATTTCAGCAGAAATAAAGAACTTTAGGGTATGGACTACTTTTAAAAAAAAATTATGCCACTCTCCCTGAAGAGCAAAACACAGCTTCATTCCCCATCTCACTCCTGATTATAAAGAGCTTTTTCCAGTTCCTGCAATATCTGAAATCCTGCAGACAGAATTTATGGAATAGTAAATGGCTGCCCTGAAGATAAAGTCAAGAATACTTGGAAAAAAGAGTAATACTGAACCTGAAATACTGTTCCCATCTAAAGACATAAATGTTTCTTGCAGTCCCCTGTCCCAGAACAATACTGTAGCAAGCACTCCCTGCTTCTGTAACTGGGAATGAGGAGAAGGAATGCACCTAGACCAAGGCATTCTGCAGTATATGATGCTGCGTCATAAATGACACAGAAGATTTTCTCTGGCTTTACAGCCTCGTTAGTTCCGCAGGGGCCATAGTTTTCCCTTTTACATTTCTTGGAAGTGATACATGAGCTCTCAAACAAATTTGATGAATAAACAAAAGCCTTTCAGATCTCCCAAAGAGGGTAGCTTTTTTCCACCCAAGCAAACACCTGACCAGGTGGACTGCCTGCAGCTGGGATGCAGGAGCAAGAGTAAGTTGTTTAAAGGTCATAAAAGCCCTTAGGCCTAGCTTTTATTAGTGGAAGAAAAACCCAGGTGGCAGATGCTCCTCTGCGCTCCTCTTAACATGTGGCAGTGATAGCAAACCTGCCTGAGAGCTGTCTACAATACAGGTGAAGAAGGAATCAGCTGGGTTGGCTGTATAAAATATATCTTCATGTAAACATTGCTATGGAGTTCTTATAGGGATGTCTTAGCACCTCGTAGACCTTAAGAAAGGGGAGTCAGTTCCTTGAATGTATGCATCTGGTCATTGTAGGTCTACCTGGCCTCCATCTGTCATCTCAGAAATACATGGGCCTATCGGCTTCTTATTACCTGGCAAGCATGCTGCATACCTATGCTGTTTCAAACAGTAGTAGGAGCCTATATATATGCCCATAAATCGCATCCAAAGGATATCACCCTGGCTTTTATTCCTGTTTTAAGGATGAAGGAACAAAGGTGGAATGTTATTCTGGACAATGGCTACAAGAGTGTTCTCTCCTTCTGGGTGAAGCAGTATCTGGGAGGCCAGACCTTCTTGTTGAAGGTGCTAAGTGCTGCCAGCTTCAGCCGACCTCACTGCCTGGTGTGATGTTCTGGCCTTTGCAAAACAGCTGCTGAAGGAGCACTGTGGCACTGAGAGCTATTTATGGAATCTGGGATTACACAGAAAGTGTGTATTAAAGACAAGGCTAAGCCCAGGCTCTCAGGCAGTGCAGTTTATTGCCGTAGCTGCAACAGTCCGCAGCTACAATGGATCCTTGTGAAAGCTGAGAGACTTGAAGACATTGCCAGAGGTGATTAATATTTTGTGTCTCCAAGTTATGGAACTGACCCCAAGTGCCTCATGGGATCCAGAACAAACACCCATAAAGAACATGCCTGCTTTTGCACACTGCACTGAATTGCCCTGGACACATCTGTGCTGCCTTTAGCCCCCATTTGAAGTACCCTCTGACTGCTCTGTATCTTCAGCTCTGCCTAAGTCCAACTTGATTTTAGTTTCATGCTTGGGGCAAGTGGTAGGGCATGTTGCAATGATGTATATAGCTTAAAGCCAACCACCCAGGGAAATTAACTTGGGTATCTGTGAGGAAGGGTAGAGTTTCTTGCAAGTATTATACATATGCAAAGCAGCAGCAACATTAACAAGTGCAGATGAAGAGCATGGCATAACATCTTCTGTCTTGGCTGACACAATGACAGTCGCACTGGAGCATTGATTGAGAAAATAAGGAATGATTCGGCTGATCTATATTGCCCCTGCTTTACCGCCTGGAGACTTAGGAGGAAATTACTGGGAAAAGATCAGCAGTAAAAAGCAACAAGCACAGTTTCAGGCATGGAGAGTTCAAGGCTATCAGATCCTTGGTGGCCTGGGACTGCTGCCTCTAGAAAGGTCTATACAGAAAGGATTAACTCACTGGCGAAGGGCCCAGTGAGTGTGGGGCTTCCTTCCAAAACCTCCCAGCCTGAAGGGCTTTGTTCAGCCCTAGCTCCAGATACTAGAAAAAATGAGGAACAGGAATTTCCCAAACATTTACTCTACCAGGGTTGTGAAGCTGGAAGAGACAAGGAGAGCAAAAACAGACCAGAGCCCCAAGGCAGGAACAGCTGTGAAGCAGGGATACAGACAAGAGCTGAACAAGAGATGAACAAGAGCTGTCTTGGTACTTGCAATGGAACCTAACTCAGAGATGTCAGCTTCTTTAATTTCCACTGCCTGCAAGCCCAGAGAGGTTGCTTAAAGCATTGTCAGCAGCTAGTCTTCCCGTACAGTCTCCCTAATTTCTTATTTTCCTACCCTCTATCCCCTTTCCCACCCATTAGTCTGCGTCACACATTTATACGTTGTTGATTTCTGCATATTTTTTTTATTATTTTTGCTCCTCCAGCTCTCCAATTCTCCCTACCTTTTCCCTCCTGGTTTTTTATTGTCTTGCACTGCCGCCGTTCTGCCTTTCCTATTTTCCTATAATCTACCCTACCCAGGTCCTCCACTGCACTGGAAGCATAGGTCCTTCAAGGCCTGTTAGAGATGTGCAAGCACTGACAATGCCCCATGGCGTATAGAGCCTAAACCCTTACAAGCTGCTGCCCAGGACATCCCATGAGGTACTTCCTGAACAATGGCCTGAGTTGGAAGTGACCAACAAGGATCATCAAATCCAACTTCTATCCCTACATAGGACAACCCCCAAATTTACATCATGTGTCTGAGTGCATTGTCCAAATGCTTCTTGAATATTGTCAGGCTTGGCACCATGACTACTTCCCCAGGAAGCGTGTTGCAGTGCTCAACCACCCTCTGAGTGAAGAACTTTTTCCTGATATCCAATCTAAACCTCCCCTGCCAAATCTTCCTGCCATTCCCTCAGGTCCTATCACTGGTCACCACAGAGAAGAGATCAGCGCCTGCTCCTTCTTCTTCCCTCCTGAGGAAGCAGTAAACCGTGATGAGGTCTCCCTTCAGTTTCCACTTCTCCAGGCTGGACAGATCAAGTGACTTCAGCCACTCCTCATATGACTTCCCCTCTAAACCCTTCACCAAATCTGTGGCCCTTCTCTGGATACTTTCCAGTAGCTTCATATTGCTTTTATACTGTGGTGCCCAAAACTGCACACAATACTTGAGGTGGGGCTGCACCATTGCAGAGTAGAGTGGGAAAATCACCTCCCTTGACTGGCTAGCAATGCTGTGCTTGATGCACCCCAGGATGTGGTTGGCCCCCTTGGCTACCAAGGCACACTGCTGGCTCATGTTCAACTTGCTATCAACCAGAACCCCCAGATCCCTTTCCGCAGGGCTGCCCTCCAGCCTCCAGCTCCCCAATATGTATGTATATCCAGGGTTGCCATGTCCTAGGTGCAAAACTCGGCACTTGCTCTTCAGGAAGAAGGGATCAGAAGTATCTGTTATTCATGTCCTCTGCTCTGTGGGAGTGTCTCTGTCCCATCAGACAGTTCTTGCAGCATCCCTGTGTTACCTTCCAACAATACTAGCTCCTCTCTCACATTCTCTTAGAAAACATACAAAAGCTATAAAGTTACGGAGGTTAAAAAGTACATCAAGGTTTGTGGGGTCACAAGTCATTAGGCTACACAGTACAGGGAACGATCTGGGCTGAATCCAGACCCTATTACCACACAAATAACCCTCTGATTCTGCACCTTTTCCATCCAGTCTGCTAGCAGACACTTTGAGAGCCTGGCTGCTTGAATAGTTAAGGACTTTCTCCTAACTGCTGCCTCAATTTCTTCTTCATCCATTTATACCTAATTTGTTCTTGCATAGTACAGCTTATAGGCATGATGAATCTCTTCTCCCTCACTTACAGACAAAACTTTTAGCAGATCTAGCAATGCAAACTTTTTGGTGCTTGTACGTCCAGTGTAGTTACCACAGAAGTCACAAGCAGGACTATCAGCTACAGCACCATCATGCAATCTTCAGTGTCATCCTTCATCTGCTTGCACTTGAATGGGGTTATCTAGCTGGTGCCACCTAACTCTGGAAGGTTACACTTCATTTAGATGTATTGAGTAAATTCTCAGCTCCACTAACACTCCATCTTCTAACAGCAGGGCTAAAAGTGCACAGGATGGTTTATATTGGTTTCAGGCTCGATCATTATGTATGGGTTTGTCTGAGTGGAAGTGTAGAATTGAAGTAGCTGCCAGAATTCAGCAAAACTACAGGATTCCCTTCAGATCAAAGGCAGGTACTTTCTTCTTAATTCACACAAGCAATGTTAAGAAACTCTGTTGTGTGCTTCAATAAAACAAAAAAGCTATGGCTTCCTCCACCATCTCTTCTCTTTTTTCACTAGATCTAATTGAAAATTTCCCATCAAAGCTTATTCAGTGGACATTTGAGCTCTTGATGAGGAGAAAAAAGGTCTCAGGGCCCTTGGAAACATTCAATTTTTTCACTGAGTAAACAAACCAAATTATTTTTAGATAAGAAAAGCAGAGTCACGGGAGAAGAGCAGGAGAATATTTGGTCTCAGTGGAAAGGCAATATGTTTTTTGTCAAAATGGAGATTTTTCAGCAAGCTGTACAAGCTTATCAAATGTTCCTTAATTTCAAATTCTGAAAATCCCTAATGTCAACCCAAAATAGTGTTGAAAAATAAAAATTGGTGTCTGCTTGCCAGTCTGTTGACTCCATAGCTCTTAGCCATGACCAGCTTCTGAGTGGGGACCTGTGTCTGAGGTTGAGATACATGCTTTCACCTGTGTCCCCGAGTTAAAATTTTGTTTCAAGTAATCCCCACTTGATCCCACTTCTTGTCATTGTATGGGTTTTTTTTTTTAATTACTAGCTGGGAATTTGCCCACTACCTATCAGAGAAGGCACAGGCAATATTAGAAGAAAGTTCCCTTCTCTTCAAAAAGCCCCCAGTCCCAGCAGAAATCTTCTTCTTCTCATAGATGGTCAACAGCAGAATACTGCACTCGGAAGCTGAAAGCCCATGTGGTGCATAAGTCTACTTCTTCTTAAAGCATCTGGGAATTATCTGGTGCCTGGATAATCTGTTTTCAGAAACAAGGGGTCTTTGGCTCTTATTAAAGAGACAGAATTTGTGCTGGAGCAGAAGAAAGGGTGATGTGCATCTGAGTAGATACAGCAGCAAGAAGATGCTTGAAGCTGCCTAAGCAATCCTGGCATCCAGCAGCCAACAATACTCATGGCTGGACTCCCAGATACTGGAGATACAGACACATCCATGTTGCAGGCTGGAGGAACACAGTTAAATCAAAAGTTGAGTATTTTTATAAAAGCCACCCAGAGGATATGAGGGCCACCAAATCCCAGCGACCTGAAGAGAAGAACTGTAGTTCAGCTTTCCACTCTGGATTCAGTTTGGTACGGGCTGTGAAGAGAAGAATAACCCAGAGAACAAAGCCAGGTGAAGTCTGTATGGAAATGTAATGCAGGTCTGGTGCCAGGGCTTTGAGGCAGATGAGGTTCTTGGAGGAATTCCATTTTGATGTCAGGCCTCTCTCCTTTCCAAGAGCTGGTGATGAATTTTGCACTGCTGAGTTATGCTGTCCTATGTGACTGTAGATGTTTATTTTGAAATCTTGCTGTGGTGGAGGGAATTTACGAGCCAGCAATATTTCTACTTTATGGCACTTCCTTCATCCACATTCCTTGGTCTGGTCATTTACACGGGCTGGGCCCATGAGGAGAGGTCAGGGGGGCACCCAAGTGGTATCCAGAGGCTCAGAATGGAAGCATGTTTTCTCACACAAGAATAAATAAGGGAAAATTGTTTCCACTGCAGAAGAGAAACAAAGGCTGGGATCACAGCAGAAACCAACCAAGGAACAGCAGGCTGCCAAGGCAATGGACAGCTTTTAAGGAGAGACACACGTTGTATCTAATATGTCCATTCCAGTGACACTCCCTTTGGCTTTCGTTCATTTTAAGTTTGGTTGCTAAACAGTCAGCAGCTGAAATGCAAAATAAAGATGCAGTTATATCTAAATCTGAATGAATAACCAAGGAACTACTTGAGGTTCAGGCACATCTCCCCTGGGCTGCATATGAACATAAAACAACAACTTCTATTGGATCACAGCTGAGGATTTTACATTTGAAGGGGCAAGAGTAAAAAAAAATAAATCTCCAAATGGATTCACAGAATCACAGAATGGTCAGGGTCGAAAGGGACCTCCGGAGATAATCTAGTCTAACTGCCCTGTTAAAGCAGGTTCACCTAGAGCAGGTTGCATGGAAATATGTCTAGATGGGTTTTAGATATCTCCAGAGAAGGAGATTTCACAGCCTCCTTGGGCAACCTTTTCCAGTCCTCTCAGTTATGTCAAGGTGGAACTTGCTGTGTTCAGTTTGTGCCCATTGCCCCTTGTCCTGTCACTGGGCACTGCTGAGGAGAGTCTGGCCCCATCATCTTAATACCTGTCCTTTAGGTATTTATAAGCACAGATAAGATCCCCTCTCAGTCTTTTCTCCAGGCTAAACAGACCCAGGTGTGTCAGCCTCTCTGCATAAGAGAGATGCTCCAGTCCCCTAAGTATCTTCATGGCCCACCACTGGACTTTGTCCAGTAGTTTCTTGTCTTTATTGACCTTGGGAGCCCAGAACTGGACACAATACTCCTGGAGTGGCCTCACTAGAGCAGAGCAGAGGAGAACCTCCCTTGACCTGCTAGCCACATACTTTTTAAGGCACCTCAGGATCCCATTGGCCTTCTTGGACACAAGGGCACATTGCTGGCTCATGGTTAAGTTGTCCACCGAGACTTCCAGATCTTTTTCAGCAGAGCTGCTTCCCAGCAGGTCTATCCCAAACCTGTATTGGTGCATGAAGTTTTCCTCCCTAGGTGCAGGACTGCATTCACCTTTGTTGAACTTAGTTAACTTTCTCTCCTCCCAACTCTCCACCCCATCCAGGCCTCACTGCATGGCAGCACAGCTTTGTGGTGGATCAGCCACTCCTCCCAGTTTTGTGTCAGCAGCAAACTCGCTAAGGATACATTCTCTCCCCTTACCAAGATTGTTGAACAAGGCTGAGCCCAGTATTGACCCCTAGGGAACACTGCTGCTCACAGGCCTCCAGACTGACTTTATGCCACTGGTTACAACCCTCTGAGATTTGCCATCCAGCTGGTTCTCAATCCATCTCACTGTCCATTCATCTAACCCACATTTTCTAATCTTACCTGTGAGGATATTATGGGAGACAGTATCAAAAGCCTTGCTGAAGTCAAGGTAGACAGCATCCCAGCTGTGAATAACACTCATCCAAGAGCTTCCTAAAACCTGTATCTTGTGTAAATTCCTCATTTAATCTGCAGTAAAATCATAAGGAGAACTGTAAGCATATAAACCACCAGACAATCCCAACAGAAGATCAATCAACCACCAAAGGCTAAGAAATCTACACAATCAGCACAGTCTTATTAATATACCAGCACACCCAAAGGAGCAATGAGACTACCCTCACAGTTAAGATAGTTCTGATTAGGCTCTGGTTTCCAGCTGGGTCAGCAAAGTGCCACACAGTAGTGTAAACCTAGGGGAAACTGTCACCATGCCTCCTATCCAGCAGAAAAGACTGAGCTCTGTTGCTGTTATTTGGCTTTGTATACCTACATCGTATCTCTGACCTTCAGTGCATAGGACTTCCTCCACATGCATGCAGACCACCATCTGCAGTGGAGGGTCTCAGCCATTTAGTACTTTCCACATTTTTTTACAACTCCAGTTGCTCTTGCTTCTGCCTTCCCGCCCCAAGGTAGTTGTATTTCTGCTCTAGATTAAGCAAACAATTCCCACACAGGCAGTTTGCTACGTGCCCTACAATGACAGACAGTACTATAGAAAGGCACGAAGTGTTGATTTATCTGAGGTTACTGGCTACAGCACATGGTTTAAATAAGATCCTGGTCCGTGACAGTGATATAAAGGAGAACCTCGCCTAATGGTAGTGAAGGGAGTACATCTCCCTTCCCTAATCATACACAGATTTCCAGTTGGGTAGAGGCAGAGCTGTCTATTTGTCCTCCATTATATAAACCATAAACACACACTTGGATAAGCAGAGCTTGTCCACTTTAATCATCTATCAAGAATTCCAGATTCCTTCTCTGCAATCTAAAGATTTCTTTACAATCACATTCTTTCCTAAAAATATATACAAACTGACTTCTGTTTTCATCCTATTCTCATCTTCTCTTAGCTGAACTGAAAAGACTGTGTTCCCAAGGAAGCTAGTTTTGAGGGTCCATATAGTTGTTCTCATCTGAATAAGTAATAAATTCCTCACTTGCAGATATTTTAACATGCAGTCAGCTTGATTCTGTGTTTCAACTCTACCAACAGCCCATGTGAATGCTCCCCATCAGCTCCAGTGCAAAGCCAGCCAGATTAATTTATGCAACCTCTGAACAGCAGCTTAATATCACACTGAAAAACATTAAGAGTGCTCATCTAAATCTGTTTTACAGCTGAATGGTTGCGAGATAATTTCTTCCATAGGTAGAGGTTCAATAGCAAATGGATAGACAACATTTGTTGTCTTATATTGCCATGCCATTTTAACAGCTACATCAAAATCTTAATCAGATGGGACATTTCTAAAGGCACAAAGCAAAATTAAGTGCCCATTTCTCAGTAGCTCTCATGAGAAGTTGGACACCTCATTTGTGGCTTTGAAGAGAGAATCCAAATAATGGTCATTTGGGTCTTGCCTGAAATATCCTTGCTAAGGTTTGTTTGGCAAAGCCAATTCTACCAGAAAGGTTCAGAGAAAGCTTTTAAAATTCCATTTACCATCGGATGTAACTCAGACACAACATTTGTAATTTCATCAGAGCAGGACTGTTGACATGAACAGGAGTGTTGGCAGTGACTTCCATGGGACCAGGATCGGGTCCAGTTTTACATTTCCTAGGCATTATTTGCTAAACATTATTTTACATAAAGAAGCATTTGTTTGGAATCCAGATGTTCAAGTAACCTCCTGTCACATTTTGTCTGCATCCCAGCTCTCCCATGTGTGATCTAAAGTGTTACAAGAAAAAAAGTGGAAGGATTTATTTTGATCACACTTCCATCTGTTTCGTAGCCCACTGACTCCCCTCTTCACTTGTACCAGTGTTTGAGAACAGGGCTAAAGTGTAGTGGGTGCATTTCTGCACTGCTCATACCAGTGTAAATCCAGAAGACGGAGCATTCACTTTGACCTGAGGCAATTATTTGCAGAGTTATTTGGAATAAACTGTTGTGATCCAGGAAATCAGCAAACCCTGTGAGGGCACTTGTTCAGGGAGGAGAACATCTGCTATGAAACACTTCAATTGTTACCAGTGCTTAGCAGATGGGCACTGCTGAGGCTAATGATTGTGAAATATGAACTTTACGATGCTTCTGAGCAACTCACAGTAAAGTTACTGCAGCGCGTCCAGTGCTGACAGCCCATAGAGTGCTCTGAAGGAGGCCCTGACCTCGAAGCCCTAGGGCTATTGCATTGATGCCAGCCTTGGTTATGAAATAGGAAACTTAGGGATGCTTCTCTCAGTGGCTGTGGTTTTGAGCAAACTTACAAGACAAACAGATTCGGGCCAGAATGGTCCCTGGTCATTGATGGCAAGTGCTCCTTATGAGTGTCAAAATAGCTCTGTGTGCTGGGTAGAGGCTGAGTTGGGGGTGTGGATCTCACCCCTGCCCTGGTTCCAGGCCTTGCCTGCACCAGAATTCTCCATGGCTGATGCAGACAAGGGATGTCTGAAGGCAGAGAACTATTCTCACTAGTTTAAAACCTGCCAAATATGAGTGTCAGGTAAGTCTGTGTGGACACCTAAGATGAATCTGGACTTTGCACCATAGATCAAGTATTCATCTAACACTGCTGAGTGGGTGAAAACATTTCTGGATGCAGTTAAAGACTCTTGGTTCCAGCATTTAATCCTGTAAGTACTTTATGTTGCAGAATCCCAGCTGGAGGCAGCAGGATCACCAGCATAGGAAACAGGAAGGGTTGAATTCCAAATGGGTAAAAGGTATCAAAAAAAAACCAAACCCATATGGGTGAAAGCAAAAAGAAACAAAAAAAACACTGTTCAAAAATTCAGAATGACAAAACCCTTCTGCTTCCATCTTCACTCTGGCTCAGCAGAAATAGGCAGCAGATCCAAGGCACTTTAGCGTGTTCTTTTTATCCCTTTATCCTGCAAGGAAAAATTCTTAGAGTACTTTGTCAGAAAGAAATCATTAACGCAGAGAAAAAGAGTTAACAAATACTGAAATAATCCTTGCTACAAATGAGATGGACCCAATCTGTCTCCCAGCTGCATCACTGGAAACCCACCAAGGGAAGCTTTTCGGACACAAAGATTCTCCAGAGCCTGGCGCACAAACTATGTCACAAAGATGACAGGAAGTCATCTGCAATGTAATGTCAACTTTTTTTAATGTCAACTTTTTTTAACAGGAGACCTGAAAATTTCCATGCCTGTTCCAGAACAGAATCCCCTGATGTTCTGCTATCCTGTTCCTCCCCAGGCCTGTCTGCTGAACCAATCTTAACACAGCCAGCAGCCCAAGGTGATATCACATGTTAAGTATGAAGTTTGGGATTGAAATGCCTTATACTTTCTCATTTCGCTTGCCAACACTATCCCTCAGCTCTAGTTGGGGCCTCTTATTTGCCTGAGAACTAAATTTAACCAAATTAGCAATAAAGATACTTTGCAAGCTCATCTGACACTAAGAGAGAAGAATTGGTGGACAGATTACTGGCATGAGGAATAATCTCTTTTCAGACTTTCCGTAATAGTGTGGCTATTAAACTAAGAGATCATTAATAATACACTATTTAGCTTGGTTTTGAAGGGTGGAGGAAAGGCTGAGAATATATGGATGAAGAGACTGAGGGGAAGAAGCTGGAACATTTATGTGCTCCTGGCAGCACACAGGAGATGAACCCCAGCTGTGCATGTAGCACACTTTGATGTATTTGTAAGCACTGAGATAGCACAGTCATTTCCAAACGTATTTACTCATGGTGGTAGTCCAACCAGATGGTGTGTCTGTGTTCCAGACTGTGATAGATTCCTGGTTAGCAAAAGATGATGATACTGGAACTGGGGCTGTGAAGAAGCCTGTCTGGTTGTCTGTGATAGGCAGTGTTTCCTAGTGAAAATGTGAGAGTTTGCTTTCATGATGTCGAAAGCTGGCATGGATTTAAGGGAGGTAATACTCTGCTGTTTTGTTTTTCTTGCACTAAGAAAGTATTAAGAAGTATGAGAGCTGAGATTCTTTGACCTCAATTAAGCACAAAACAGCAATCTTCAGATTTCTCTCTTTGGTCTCTTTTTTACTGTTCCAGGAAAGATAATCCCTCACCTCTCAACTGGAACTGCGTATCAAAGGGAAGAGTTGCATAATAATAGCAAACAGGAGACAGTTTAAGCTTCCTCCTTCCATCAAGTGAACAACTAACTCTGGGCAAGCACCTCACAAATCCTTCCAAATCTTCCAAACCCCTTGAAGTCTGCAATACTGGACTTACAAACGCTGTACAAAAGAGAGCTGTGCAGAGTCTGGGTTCTCAACACTGTTACTTCATCATGGTCCATTTAGCTCACACCACTTCTCTGCTGCACAATAGCGCACATGAGCCAAAGCAGGCCTAGCCATGACCATCAACTCTCTCGAGTAACAAAGGCCTTTGGTCTAACTGGAGACCCATGAAGGCACCCATGAAGTTACCACTTCATAAAGATATTTAGTTCATAGCATAGCTCATTATTTGTCTGGCTAATTGGTTATCTTTCTGGACTCTCTAAGGTAACGTTTAGGAACTTGAAAACCATTTTATATTGCTCAGGCCTGGGACAGGTATAAGTGCTGGTTCTTACCTAATTGATGCAACAATCTCTACCACATTCACACTCTCCACATCTTCCATCACACACTGTTTGAACTGTCCTGATGCAACTGCAAGCTATGTATGTATCCAGGGGAGTAGTTCTTATTCATGTAGGTGATTCAAGAAGAAAATGCTGGCTACATCTCTTTACAGCACTGAGAAGACTGCATTTGGTCAGGATAAGACAGGAAGCCGCCCCCCTGGTGCTCAGTAGCAGCCTGGGTCATTGTGCCCATAACGTGTTGGCCATTTCAGATTCACTCAGCAAACTTGTACCCAGCCTGCAGAGAGCGCTAAAGAGATTTGGTGATTATCTGCTAAAGCCCCAAAGTCCACTTTGCTCCCCATCAGTTTTGATGCTCTTTTCATATCCTAGCATTCCTCCCAAATACGGCAACCAGTGTCACCGCTGGATGGACAGGGAATGCCCTGCGGTGGGAATGGATACTGCTTTATTTAAAAAGCCATTCTACAAAAGGCTTCACCAGAAAAGAAGTTTTGCCTCTGGCTCAAGATTCCCTGTGCCTGGACAAGTCATCTCAGCAGAGTGCCCTTAAATAGAAATAGTGAAAACAGTGGCAGTGCTTTCGTCCAGCAGGCAGGACTGATGCTGCTGGAGCAGCAGGCTCTTCTCTTGCAGCATGAGAACACAGCATGTCTCATGGGAAACTGCAGACCTGTAACCCTGACGTGAGAGTGCCTGGCCTTACGAATGGCTTGTGACGGGCTGATATGTCTCCAGAACTTCTCTCCTGACTGCTACCATTTCATACCTCATTATTCACATTTATTCTGAGCTATATATTATGGCTGGGTGGAAGAAGGAGTTTCTTTACAATTTTTTCTTTCTAGAAGTCGGTGTTCCTATTCCTCCTGTTGGCCAAATACGAAGACTGATGTACAAGACCATGCAAGACAGAATTTTAACGCTTTTCTTATCACCTATCTACAGCCCCCTGGCAGATATACAAAACACCGATTATACACCTAGGGCAAAAGAAGCAGCATTTCAACAAGAAAACTTGTCTCTGACTGGCACTTTTTTGCACGCTTCTCTTAATTTACTGTTTCTTCTTACTCTTTACTTCTCTGAGCCACTCAGGTAATGAATGACATCAAGTTATAAATAATACAATTCTTGCTTTTAACTTTACAGATAATCCAGGTCAAATTTAGAGGGGATACAAAGGAGTCAAAGTGGAAGTAATAACAAAGAGTTCAGAGCAACCTTCTCCTATGCCACATGCTGTCAGAAGTCTGGAGGAGGTGTGACATATATAAATATGAACTCCCTCTATGACCTTCCTTTACCAATACATCTTTGTAAAACTTATCAATAGACAAAGCAAGACAGTACTCTCATACAAAGCCTTTGCAACAGTTATACTCCTGCCATAAACTGTTTATTAAATTATTCAGAATGGAATAATTATTTGATTTGCTCCCTTCAGTCACATAAAGACAAAATATTCTGATGATAAGGCATCATCCTACAGGAAAAAGTAGTAATACAGCCCTCTCCTCATGACAATTAGTGTGGCTCTAGCATTGCTGATTTTGCACTGTTTGCATTGCATTCACCCCAGAGATTTCCAGAATGGGCCTGGATACTACTACACAAAGGTCTAACTATATATATATATATATAACTATATATATATATATAGTTTCTAACTATATAGGACTTTCAGAATTAAATCAATTTCTGTAGCTCTTTCTCACACTACTGAGAGGAATCCCCACCACTGAAAGTCAGTCAAATATTGTGGTCTTTTCTTTTTAATGGGCTGCATAGATTTGTGACCAGTAATACTGTTTATAGCTGTGCTGGTAAGAGAGGGTTAAACAAGTTTTAGGTTCAGAACACCTAAGAGGGTCAAGGGGTCATTTCCTTCACATGTAACCATTTGACCAGGTGCAACTGTGGAATTTTCCCTTCCTCAAAAGCCTCAAGGTATAGACAATTTCCTAGAGGTGCATAATTAGACTTAAACGCCCAACAGTCTTTGGATATGGCACAACTTTAAAATATTGAGCACACAGAGGCTGGAGAAGAGTGCAGAGATTTGTTTGTCAAATATCCTCAACCATAGCCTCACTTTTACATGAATCATCATTTAGGATTAGAGAGGAAATAGAAAGGGAAACACCGTCTGAATCTCATTGAAGTGTGCAAGTTCAGTACTGATTTCCACGAGTTATTTCTGTACTACCCTTTTAAACTAACTGCTGTTTCCCTTAGCACTTCTGTGATCTGATGCCCAAGATTATATAAGTGCACCAGCTTTCAGTGTCCTTGAACCCAATATATGATTTTATATAGTTTTTTGACTCTATTATGGATACAGTAGATCAGAAAGGTTTTCTGATTTAAAAACATATTTCTCTGTTTTGTTTCTGTGTAGGTAATGACATATGCACCTTGCTGGAGTCAAAGGGAAAATACCTGTTTTCTTCAAGAGGACCAGGACTATACGTCACATGAGAATTTCAAGACAGTGCAAGCAGAGAGCATCAGCTGAGATGCTGGAAGACTGTGCTACACACTATAAGGTCTAATGCACTTTATTGCAAGTGCTACAGTCCTGGGTCCTGAGTCCTACTTGGGTAGCACAGGCAGTCAACATTTCCTAAACTCTGATGAAAACAAATTGAATCAAA
Organism: Phaenicophaeus curvirostris; assembly: GCF_032191515.1. Taxonomy (NCBI): domain Eukaryota; kingdom Metazoa; phylum Chordata; class Aves; order Cuculiformes; family Cuculidae; genus Phaenicophaeus; species Phaenicophaeus curvirostris. The sequence goes on along the minus strand of NC_091400.1, from coordinate 16,851,954 downwards.
GCTCCAATGTAAGTTAACTGTTGGTGAATGAAAGACACCCTATTTAGCCTGAGAGTTAACCAGTCGAAATTTAGTTGCCTAAAAATGAGGCACCCAGTAGAAGCATGCTTTCCTAAGCTGCCTGTGCCTGCATAGTGGCAGCTGATGCTAGAAAGTGATTAATTTCACTTCAGTTGTATCTTTGCTCTATCATTCTCTCACTACATTCAACTGAGAATTAAAACAACCAGATTGAGTAGGGGCTTGACTGTTTCAGGCCTGGTTAGATAAACGTTATCCCTGCTTTACTGCCTCTGAAAATGTTGCCACTTTTCCATATTAGAATGTCATGGATTTTTCAGAACTGGCAGCATTATATCTGAAGATACTGACCTCAGACTCGTGGTGAAATTAGGGTGGACTTAGGGTTTGGCATACGTTCATATTCTGTGCTTGGTTTTGTATGTTTTTCATTAGTTCTGGTTTAACTAAACACCTGAGAAACCCTTCACAAAAAGAAGGTCTTCATTAAAATTTCAACACCCTTGCTGCTTCAGTTTAGATCTGGAAGAGCTCCCACTATGCATATAATTTTTTTTCCACAGTAAAACAGTTTTTACTGAAGGACAAGTGATATAGGGCTTAAAATTCTAGCACCAAAATACAGAACAGTTAATAACTTCTCTACGCATTTGTATGGGCCTCTGATTCCATCCTCTGGAGACTCATCATATTCTTCAGTGGTGGGCTAGTAAATTGTCTTCTCGGCTGCCTCATTGGCCAAGTTCACCCACATACATCTCCTGTTCCAAATGGTATGTTCCCATAGGTCTGTGTAACATAACCAGATTCTCCCCTGCAAATATGCAACAAAAGCATGATACCATTTTCTCTCTGATATTAGATCACATGCTGAGGCAACTGACTAGCCTCCGAACTGATGGAGAAGAGTCATCAGACATGCAGTTTGTGTAGGCAGAGATGATTAATCAACATATACACAGACCAGGCTGTGACTGTATCACTTAAAAGCTGAAAAAATGCAAAGGCATAAAATGACTGCCTACCAGCATCACCAGCTGAAATGGTCTATAAATGCAGGATTTCACTTTTTATTAGCAAAAAACCAAGGACCCTTTGACACACCAGTTCACCAAGGGATGTTTCTGTCCTGTTCACCAATACGAATGAGCCGGGCTGAGGGAGCCCTGGGCATTCATCATCCTCCATCCTGCTGGTGCCCTGGCCTTGCTTCCTAGGAAAAACCTGGTGCAGCCCATAAACATGGTCTAATTCTAACAGCTTCCCTCATCTTATGTCATAAGCTGCACTACAGTACCCTCAGCTCTTCACAGAAATCCAGCCTCTTTCTTGCCCAGAACAGACACACTGCTCTATTCCTGCTTATATAGCCAGGCTAAGCTCTGAAATTCATTGCTCCTGCAACAGAGATGCCCCAGATGACTCTGATGATGTTAGAAATGAACTCTAGGCACTGATAATAACTCAGATGTCCTAGGTCCACCCTGTCTTTACAACATCTATGGCCTTTTCTCCTAATTAAATGAACTAATGAGAGTTCAATGGAATAAGATATCAAAACTTTTCTTGGGGGAAGAAAGGATATAGTGTTACACAATGCTAGTTGCAGCCAGGTTACAGGATGGTGGGATCCATATTGATATTTTCCAGCATCTGCCCAATGTAGGAGTAACTCTGAGCAAGATCTTCCCTCCTGTGCTAACTTCTACCTAGAAGATCATAGTGGTGTGACAGAGACAATAAAGCTCTCAGTGGTGGGGGCACTTCCAGGGCACCTGCTGCCTCTCAGGATCTGCCATGGAGTTTCAGGTTGGGGATGAGTCGTACATTCTGGTGTACAAATCCTGTCTATAACGCTGAGGAGTTTCCAAGCTATGTGTTAGTCCAAAAGAAATGTTCAGCTAGGCTGCCTTAACTTTGACCTTTGCTGTAGAACAGTTCTTTCCAGCTCCTGGCATAGGCTAGGAAGGCACAAAAGTAGTTTAACACCACTGTCCCACAACCCTTCCTTGGGATGGGAGTCATATGCTGTACCCTCGGGAGGCACAACACATAACCTCACCCTGTCAGCCCAGACCTAGATGCAGGTCCCTAAAGTCATGCTTGTTTCTTTGCATGCAGTCTGTTTAAAGCTGTGGGAGCAAGGGACAACGTATGGGCACAGAGTTCAGCACTCCTGACCAATGTTTTCCTCAGAAGGATGGACATGGACTTCAACAAAAGCAACCAAGAAGTGGAGGAAGCAGTACACATTAATTAGTAAAGCCACTCATCTTGCAATCCTAAAGGATGGCTTTAGTGGAGCTGCAATGTTTTTGTGTAGTAGTGTTGTGTTGAGGTTGGAGCTACATGACAAAGTGACCTCGGGAAGGTGTAGACACACTGCAGTTATTTACAGACATTGAAAGTCAGTGTGCAAGCACCATGGGGTACAGATGAATTCATTGGGGTGCCAGAAGGACAGATAAAAATGGATAGAGAAAGGAAATTACCAAAACAGCATGGCTCTCAGGAGGAATTTGCTGATATTACTCAGAGGAATAATCTCCTCCCTGCTTAAAATACATAAAACTAGACTGGAAAAAAACACGAAAATACACAGTAGGAAAAGCAAATGGGACTCATCTTCCAGGGGGAGAGCGAAAAAGACCCTAGGAAGACTTTGTTTCTTACCATATTCAGGTTTCCTCGAAATTCAGGCTCAATTTATGCAAAGTTTAATGAAATAACATTTTTCTACTACTGGGTATTCTACCATAAATTCAATTCAGAATAAAATGAAGAGATTTCTAGAGACTCGTAAGATTTTGTTATGTGAACAAAAAGAAGCGGGACATCCTGTTTGGATGTCTTTGTCTTGAGATTATCCAAAGGCTCTTTCTTGACAGAAATTCCCCAGATTACTATCTTCATCACTGTTGTTTCCTGTAATAAAAAAATTCCTTGAAAGTTAGTTTGAATAAATACTGAATCTGTGCTTTTCCAGCCAGGGTGCCCTTCATCAATATCACTGGAGGCTGCTTACCACTGTTTTATGTTAGCCTGTCACCGACAGATTGACTGAATGCCCAACTGTGTCTGCCTGTCAAAGATCAATGGCTTCCTCTAGAAAGAAGTAGCCTGAGGGGAAGAGGAATGCCTGGACCAAACAGCTTCCTGGTCTCCCATGAAGTTTATGGGTCTGATACTCTTCTTGCTTATCTCAGGGCAACACCAGGGTTCATCCCCGTACAGAAAGAATAGAGATATGCAAGATAGCAATGCTATCAGTGCAGAGGTCATTGATAGCTTAAAAATCACACAGCTCTATCTTTTTAAGGTTTCCTCAGTTTTTTAATCAGAAGAACATAAGGTAAAACATGACAAAGACAACAACGGTCTGACAGGCATCCTTATGCAGCAATTTACAGGTGAACTTTACAAAATTAGACATCATTTGGTCTGGATCAACAGCTGAAATACACTGAAGTTAACTTTCGTGCCACCCTATACAAGAGAGATACTGACAACCTGTAGCAGTACTTCTTGGGACTCGCTAAGACAGGCAAGAGTCTTAAGCACATGAAATATGAGGACAGGCTGAAGGAAGTAACCTGGGGAAGAGGAGGTTAGAGAGGGAAGGAACTGATTGCATCTTCTGCTTCCTGAAGAATCTCATAGTGAAGATGGAACCAGACTTTTTAGAGGTACACAGTGAAAGGACAAGACAAAATGGAAACAGATTGCAACAAGGATAATTCCAACTGGATGTATAGAAAACATCCATCTCTGGAAGAGCAGTTAAGTATTGGAATAAGCTGACAAGAGATGATATAGAGTAGTCATTCATGAAGATTTTTCAAAACTTCCTTGGATGAGACCCTGAGCAACCTGATCTATTGTTGAAGTTGAGACTTCTTTGAGCAGCTAGGCAAGATGAGTCCTAGAGGTGTCTTCTGATTCTCAATTTGTCTGTGATTCTACAATTGCATTTATACTGCTTGAACCTACTGACTCAGGTTGAAAATGCTATTGAAAGCCATTGTATTTTGCTAGCACAGCTTCTGTCTCTAATTGGAAGAGCAGCATTTGATTTGGATCCTAGAAACTGGCAAGGTTTCTATATGCATCGATTTGCCCATAGCCACGTTCAACATGTGATACAAGGTCAAGTACGTCTACTGTAGCATTTTACTCTTTACTGAGTTCAGAATACCTGAAGCAGCAGCAAATTATGAACCAAACTCTGTCAAAAACCTTGTAGGGGCCCCAAAAACATTCCAATTCACTTCAGATTTTAGATTAAGGTTCAGATCAGATCTTGCTAGGAATTAATTTGAAACTGGAGTACCAGCTTTCTCTTTGGCTTCCCCTCCCACACTAGCTTTAACACCAGTGGTCTTCATTGAATCCAATGAGTTTGTTACTGATAAACATGAGGATAAGTGGGAGGAGCATTTACAGGCCTCTCTAAGACCAACAAAGAGTCCCAGCTGCTTCTTTGTGCTGCTCCACCCTACCAATTCATCCCTGAACTAACAGCCTTATTGCTCCTACTGCAGACAGCTGTATTACTCTCTTCTTCCTCCAGAAAAAGAAGGCAGGAGATACAAAGGAAGAAACAGTGGGAGAGTGGTTCACTTACTCTGAGACTCCTTCGTAGCTCAAAGCCTGTCCTATATATTCATCTGTGGTTAATTATGAAGTCACAGAAACTAGAAAGAAAAAATGTCTAAGGAATGTTTGTCTTCCACAGCAATAGGGTAGATTGTTCCTATCACTTTCCCCCCACACCCCCCTTCCCCCTCTCCTGACCTCTTCTTTTTTGCCTGATGACTTCTCCACTCATTTATTCAGGGAAATCCTTTATACTCTCACTGGTAAGCCTAATATATGCTTGTCTAATAAGGAAACTAACTCAAATGTAAGACTAGATACACTTCAGGACAGAAAGTAGCATTTGCCTTGAACACAGTAGTAAAATGAATCCACTGCTTTTAACTAAAACTGAACCTCTAATCATTTCTGCAAGACAGGTGCCAGTTCCAGATTCTTAGAGATACCAGACCAGTAAACTCTTTTTTAGACTACGTGAACTGCCCTATTTTAGCTTAAGGCAGGATATTTCTTCCTCTTCTGAGTTGTGCCAGGCACCTGGAAAGCGTTAGTGACTTGCCTGAGGTATCACAAAGCAATTCCTGTTCTGCAGTGCTCTTGTGCTGTTGGAGCTTTCAAGGCAAAGGAGATCACCAAAAAGCACAGGGTCAAATACTTAGCTGGGTAAAACTGCTGAAATGAGTTTAGACCATTATCTCTAAATACTGTGTTTGCACATAACCTCTGTGGAGCTTTATCTTAGAATGGCCCTGCCAGGCAATGAGCCAGGTGTTTAGGCAGCCCAATTCAGAACCATTTGAACTGAATTCAAGGAAGCAATGCTGGATGACACCAGATGAGGATGCAGCCTCACAATATTTGACATCTGCCCCTCTGTGAAGGAAAAGGATTTCTTGGCAGATATCCTACACTCAATATTTAAAAAATGAAAATAGCCTTTATTGCTTTTTAATTGGGATGAAGCAGGGAGTATGTTTTCTTTGGATCTTACTTCAAAGCAGCTGATCAGTGTTACTGAAAATAAAGAGCCTTGTTTAGGCCTCTTCTGATCTTACCCACTAAGCAAAATAAACTCAGATGGAAGCATCCCCCTCCACCTGTGGTCTCAACACAGGTCATTTCCTTTACAGGTTTATTTGAAAAATAAGAAGCTCCATACTTCAGTTCACAGTGAGCAGTTGCCCATTCTCATGAGATATAGATATTAGCACTCCCATTGTCTCCTGGGCACGTTCCTAGGTTGAGTTATATCTCCTGTGATGCATGATCTTCTCCCCCATGTTCTCCTCTGTGGCCATGAGGGTGAAGCAAGAATCAATAACCATCATATGTTGAGTTGAGTAAGGCTTATGACGCTGACCCATGCAACATTTTCATAAACAATGTGGGAAACATAGTACAAATGAAATTTCTCAAGACTCAATGACAAAATGGTAAAAGAAAAAAAATATTTTAGAGAACTGTTATCAATTGGTTAGACTCACCCTAGAAAGATATATTGAAAGGGATTACTCAAGGATCTGTTCTGGCTCCGGCACTACTCATCCTTTTTGTTAATGACTTTGGCAAAAGAACAGGGGTTACCCTTGTAAAGTCTGAACATGATACCAAAGTAGTGAAATGGAACAGTGGGAATAAAGGCTGAATTTAAGTTTAAAAAAAAACAAAAAAACCCAACAAACCAAGAACTTGATTAGTTGAAACAATTACTAGAAAGAAAATTTTGTGACTGCCTGACTTGCAAGCCTGTACTGACAGAGCCCAAAACATATGCTTAGGCAGAAATAACCAACTGTACAAAAATCAAGAGATGGCAAATTACCAAGAAAACAACAGGTCTGCAGAAAATGTTCTGGGGATTGCAGTGGATGAATAAAAACTGAGTGTCAGCCAACACTGCCACCCTGCTGTGAGAAAAGCCAACTTGAAACAAACAGAAGTGCCTTATGAAAGACTTCACAAGGAAATCTTCCAGTCTGTTTAGTAACAGCAAGGTCTTAACTGGAATACGGACTGCAGTTTTAGGCACAGAACTAAAGACACAGATCAGTTTCGGAGATTTCTCCAGGAACACTGATAATGACCAGAGGAGTGAAAAAAGCCAACCAGCTCTTATCCGAGGAAAATAATTTTAAAACTAGAACATGATCTTTGCAAGAGAAGTCTGAAGGCAACAAAGCTTCAAAATAAAAGGAAAACAAGAAAACAAAAAACTTTCCAACAGCCCTAATTAAAAAAAAAAATACTAGAGTATATGGCCTGAGGTAGTTTGAAGATCTCATTGTTGCAGATTTCTAGAAACATTGATAAATATGCATGAGGAACAGAATAGGTGCTATTAGTCTTGCCACAGGGCAGTGGGACAGGCTAGATGACCCATTACATGAAGGTATCATCCATTACATATACAAACTTCTAATTCTATGCATACTGAGCACAGCACCTAGACCACAGAGTTGCACAGGGACATGAAGCAAATAACTCCCAGTGCTTTGGCTGAAATACTTCACTTTTCAGGCATTCTGGGGTTTGATGAATATAATTGGAGATTCTACCCTTTACAGTTTAGATAGAAAGTGGAAGGAGGGGAAAATTCTAGCTTTCATGCTGGAGAATGTACATATTTATGAAAGGTGATTACTTATTTAACAGCAATACCAAAGGTCTGGGTATTTGCAGCAACCCAGGAAGGAACTGGGCAACAGAAGAGGGAGAAACAGTATGCAAGTTTTCATCTTCAGCATCCTCTTTCCTCTCCCAAACGTAAGGTTGGGAGCAGGACTCATTCCCCAAGAACTCCTTGAGGGTCAGGGCAGTGAAATGCACAGCTTCTCTAGACTTCTTAAGGAGTCTCACTCTGAACTTACCTAGCAAATGAAATCATATCTGCTCTGATTTCTGGCACCTCTGTGGTCCTTTCACTATTGCCCTGTTGCTCTCCAGTCAAACAGGCTTAGCCTAGTGGTTCCATTGGCACTTGGCAGTGAATCATCACAAAACTTCGCTGATTTAGCTATCTTTTTCATCTATAGTCCAATCCACAAAGAGCCTCAGCATTTGGAATCTGATACTCAAGTGGCAAAGTTGTAGCCCCCTTCTATCTCAGTGCTAATGACAACCACTTCTCTCTCTGCCCCTTGGCTCCTTCTGCTCACACAGGAGTTCACCTTGACAATTTGACAATTCACAACCCTCTTCCCTGCACCTGCTCAGATGGCATGCAGGAGTGGGTGCTGTGCAAGGACTCCTGTAACCCCCAGGCAAATTTCCAAGTGGTCTTAACCTTAAGTGAGGGGGAAGGATCAAACAAAAATTCCACAAAAGGAAAAAAGCTTTAGTTACATTCTGTCCTCCTTTTCTTCCCCCTCTCTGTACTGGCCCTTCAAACCCTGCCCTGTTTACAGTCAGACATAGCAACTAAAATCAGTGCCATCTAATGGGTCAGGAGCATAGCAGGGACACCACAGCATCGAGATGCACACACCAGCTCTATATCCTAAAAGGGAAGGGTGGCAACCATGAAAACTCCTCAGACCCTGGAGGCTCAATGCTGCAGTGGCTTTCCCACAAAAGCCAACAACTTTTGTAGGCAGCCTCATAGTGAAAACCCAAAAGATAAAGGAACAAATCCTCAGAGGTGTTTAAATTCAGCACATCTGAAGAATGTAATGGGCACCAAGTACCTGACATCCAAATTGGTAAATATATTCAAGGTGTCTAAGAGTGCTGCAAGTAATAAAAGTGGTTGAGAAGTTAAAGCCTGAGGTCTTCTGTCCACAACAAAAGGATAACTAAGGTAGCTGCACTGCAAGTGGTCAATTTATGCCTTCACCCAGACCCCCAAGGAGCCAATAAACCTAAGCCTCCCTTTCCATTTAACTTTCTGTTAAGACTCCTGTTTCTTTCTGTGTTATCTTCCCCAAACACGCATACACACTCGTCATAAAAATAACTCTCCTTTGCAACAAGATTGACTCCACCATACTTGCTGTCATAGGTCCTAAGGTGATAATGAACCTGGGGTGTATCTGGGGTGGGCTGAAGCTACAGCCATTTGTTGCTTAAGCCATTACATGAAGCATTGACTCTGATTTCTAGTGGAGCCCTAATGGTGTGGATAGCAGCTCCCAGCCTAGTGCAAAAGGACAGCCTCTTGACTCAGAGATCAAATTGGCAATCAGGTGTGGAGCAGAAGGGAAATGGGCTGGTGGAGAGAGGGAGGGCAGCATGCTGGTGTGAAAGGAGCCTTTGCTTTTCTTGCCTGGTCCTAGCAATTTGGCCTTGGCCACAAAGCCCTGCTGGCCCCAGAAAGTTTCTATTTACCCTGTCTAGGCTTGAAGACACTAGTCTTTTTTAGAAAAAAAAAAAAAAGAAAAAAAATCAGTGCCATGTTCAACTGTCTCAAGCAAAGGTTAAAAAAAAAAAAAACAAAAACAAACAAAAAGGCAAGCCACCCAAACAAACTTGAGTTTTATAAGCAGTGCAAATCCAGGGTTATTCCTGCACTCATGGGGTTTGTTTGGTGTTACTGAGATTGGAGCCAGGGCCACTGGCTACAGGGAACACAATGGAATTTGAAGCCTAATTAATAAATGAAATTCCTCCACCTGTCTTTAACCAGCACACATGTTTCCAATTGGGCTTACAGCCACAAATGGCTAAAATTGTGCTAAACAACTCTATTCAACAGCACGTGGATGAAAAACTGCCTCCCAATGCATAAGCCAGATCCAGATGCTCAAGGGAGCACAGGAATCAAAACAAGGCTGCATTCAGGGACATGGGTGAGGGGGAATGGGAAGCAAAATTTTACTCAGAGAAGACCTTAATACTCAGCAGCCTGGTTAGCTGTAAATAGCAGTCATTACCAAGCTTCTGGTAAGATATTGGTGCCTGTACTGGTGAGCACCTCAGCATGAAGGAAACAAGGGAACATACTTCACTACCAGCCCTTATCTATTTATCTGTCATCTGCAATTAGGAGTCTCATACAACCTATTACATGAAACCTATGCACTCCAAAGCAGCCCAGCTGTCTTTTTGTCTCTGTACATAGCTAGGCATTTCAAAGGAAAACATCCAGTAAACCAACAACTCAGCCAAGTCAGTAACATTTTGTTCCTCAAGAAGAAAAGTTGTCTCTCACTTTTGAGAAAGATAATAATCCACCAGCCATCTGCTTTTATTCTATAATTCTGGTATACCAAACACCACTGTTTGTTGACTGCCCCAAGTCTAGCTCTTTAAACAGACTTGGTGACAGATTGTAACAGGCCAGCTGATACCTACTGTGAACCTGAACCAAAAGATTGACAGGAATCACCACTGGTTTTGGGTCCCGCTGTGTATAAAGTACCATCCTGCTAGATCATCTGCACCCAGGCTGGCCCTGAAGTGCCTCAAGGGACTTGCTGTTTCCCAGAAACAAGAGAATCAGTGATGCCCAATGACATTACCCCAGCTTGGGGCACACCAGTCAAATCAGGCTTGCTTCCAAGAAGTGCCTTAGAGTTTTTTAAGAAGTTATAGATGAACCGGGAACTTTTCAGCTAGCCCTAGCTCTCTGCTTTCTACCAGTGACAGTCATGAGCCTAAGGCCCAATGTTTGCAGGCTTTCCACATACTGGAGGAGCCTTTTCCACTGCAGACACAGCCAGCTCTGAAGCTTGCTTGCTTTCAGCCTGCACAGGCAGGTAGGACAGTGGTGCTACACTGCATGGGTGCAGAGTGCACATTCAGAAGCCCTTATATGGTATATGTTCAGTCCCAGAAGTGACCAGGTATCTCTGCTATGGGATACATACACTGTGTGCCTATGTCCACGGCACCAGGCTGATCTTTATATTACTTCCCATTAGCCAGAATCATTGATACAAGAGCTCAGTGCTGCCAAGCATTATCTTACAGAGAGGAAAGAAACAGTCTGGTAGGCACGTAGCCTTTGCCTGGGACATCTATTTGGTGTTAGTGCCCTTTAGGTGGCTGCTGAGGACCCCTCAGGTTGCAGAGAGGCTCTGGTTTACAAGGCTCAGCATTACTATCACATTTCTTTTTACAGAACAGTATCTGGGATTAAAGAGGAGAAAAGTGTGGTTAGGGGTCTTTGCTGCATAGGCCTCCTTAGCTGAACACTGCTGTTGTGACCAAATCAGGTCTGCTAGGGACCTTCTCTTCCCAACAGCCCATCCTAGCAGGGTAATGCCAGGCCTATGCTGAAGCTGTGTATGAGATGGGACACAGCTCCACTGTGGTACCAGCAACAGTCTTGCCACAGTCATTCCTCAGTCACTTGAATGATCATCACTGGAACTTTTCTAGCTCTAATTTCTGTTTGCAAATTAAAGTATGCTTTCCTAGCTTTAATGTTCCTGTAAGTTTACCAGATTTAAGATCTGTTATGCATATTTCATATGAAAGCTATTGTCAAAAAACAATTTAAGTGGTAGCTTCTGAGACCCAATGATGGACAGATGGAATTAGATTACTGTAGATACACACACATTCCACTCTGCCTCAGACTTTCTGAATGCATGGGTCTGAACAACTCTAATCAAAACCCAAGTACAGGGAAGCTGGGGGATGGAGAAGGGCTGGGTTTTGCCTGGCCAAGCGTTTGAAAGTAACACTAGCTATGTCATCTGCCAATTCTGCTGGGGGCAAGTTTGGGATGCAGCCCAGCTTCTCAATAACCTTGTGCTGTGCCAAGGAATCTCATACATGCTGTGTTGCTAATCAACCAGCATGGGACTTGCTGGCTCTTCAGTCTCTGCCCTCACCTCAAACTGGTATCAGGAATGCTGAGACTGCACCTACCAAAGCTACTTCCAAAAGGGATTAGCAACCCCAGCTTTCTCCTCACAAAGGCTTTTCTGCAGGAAAAGGGAAATGCTGTATCACAGCAAAAAAGCAGGAACATTAGTGACATATCTGCCTTTTAAGCACTGGAGCTGGTTATTAGCATCTACTTGGAAATTTAGGAGGACAGTAGGATTTTCCTCTGCCAGGGAGGGAAAAGGAGCTATCAGGAAAAACAGGGCTCTCCTCCTGCATTTTTCCTGGGAGAAGTAAGGTTTCCACAGGAGAAACATCAGTAAAGTCCTTATAAAGATGAAAATTAAGTCACAATACTGCCTAGGTCCTCAAATCCCTCCTTCCTGCAGATGACCAGTATTCAAACAAGCTAGTAGTTGATGATACCTGTTCTTTAATGTGGAATGCGGCTGACAGAGCTGCCTGAGAGCACAAGCAGATGGGATGGCAATGAGCTGACAGTACAGGATCAGCTAGGCATGGGAATTTGTGCATGCAGGCCTGGAGTTATAGGTCCCGATTCTCTTTCAATTTAGTCGTAAGTACACATGGGAATATACCACCCTCCTCCAGAAAGAAGCTGGCTTGAAAAGAAAGGTTTCCTGGGAGGAAGAGAGTGACAGATCTCCGAGAAGGCTGAGACAGAGACAAGAGGTCTAGGATTTAGAAGAAGGGGTTTGGATGAAAGACGACTTGGAATAGAATGCTTGAGAGTAGAATAAGCTGAAGAAAGAACAGGCATGAAGAGAAGGACAGAACAAGGAGGGAGGTCAGAGAGGAAGGACATGGGAAATGTGGAAGGAGGAATTCAGTACAGGGTAGCACACTAGAATCAAACAAGGAGGCAAGTAGTGCTTGTGGGGAGTGGGTGTGGAAGATCATAAATGGAGTAGAGCAGCAAGCAGAGCAGGACTGCTGGCAATATGACAACAATGCCTTGATGCCCAAATACAGAAGCCTTTCTGAAAAAGAAAGGGACAAACTGACACCACAAAACGCACACCTATGCACACACCAGTGGAAAGCTATCCACTGGTGGAAACATACCTATGGATAAGCCATAAAGAAGGATGCTTTGCTAGATGACTTTTAATGCCATAATTAATGACTGTTCTTAAGTGAGATGAACTATTGTGAGAAGTCTAGGGTCTCCTGGCCAAGCATATCGCATCAGCTCTCTAGGCACAGAACAGACTTTCAGAATCTGAGTCTGTTCAGTTACTGGTTTCTGAACTGGAGTTCACTTAAAAACAAAACAAAACCACAACACAAGCGCACCCCTTCCCCCCTTAAAACACTCAAAATCAAACAAAAATCCTGAAGAAACCCTAGTGGGTTGGTTTGTTTCAAAAAGTGACAGACTAGCTGTATTATTTTCCTGTTTCAAATTACAAGAAACAAATATATGCTTTTCAAATCTCCATGCTATAAGCATTAACTCATATCTTCCATGCAGCCTACAGTGTGCACAGTGGAAGATCATGAATAGTTTATCAACTCTTGTTTTTTGAAAGCTGTCAAGATGGATGCGTTAGCCCAAAGTACTCAATCTAAACATATCTGACTTTTGCTTCCAATACAAATCATGTTAAGATCAAGTCCATGTTTGGCTAGAAGCAGAAACAAGCGACACTTGGAAATGGAGAAAGGGATGGCTTTGAAAATTTTAGACTGGAATTTTCAAAGTTACAGTGAGGATTTAGATGCACCATCCCATTAATTTTAATGACTATCTAAATTCCCTAGTAGTCTTTGAATAACCTCAAAGATAAATTCTTGTTATTTTTGGATATTTCCTTTACTTGACCCAGGTTTGCCCCTTCACAGTGAAAAGGAGGAGGTGAAAAAGAGCATTCTGTGCTTTCTGCTCAGAAACAAGCTCAGCAGAGACTTCCCTGCCTAAGTTTGCTGCAGTCGTTGTCACAGGCTGCCTTCTCTCTGAAACACTCATCTCAAGCCCCCTGAATGCTATTTGTTTGCCATGTTGCCAACAGAGATTGCGCAGATCACTTGGGAGACGACAATAAATCATAACTATATGACAAGCTGCTTCTGGCGGCAAGTCCCTCTTGTCCTGTTTCTGGAATATTTTTGACCTTGTTTTATGCATTTTTGTGGTCTGAAATATTCTATAAATCTCTTTGAAACTTTCAGAGCCAAGCTTTGTATCTCAGTCACACAGTTCTGCCATTACCTATTGGACTGGGAAGGTCCGGAGCTGAACACTCACTTTTAGCTTGGCTGTAGTTACAGTAACATTTCACTAGCTGGCTCCTCATTAATTTTCCATATTAATTTTTTATGGTGATAAAAATACTTGAGCAACTACAGAAGGTGCACAAAGAGCAGACAGAAAGCTTCAAGCTCAGTACCTTTCCATCTGCAAAAACATCCCCCCCGGTATTAAAAAAAAAAAAAAAAACTTATTTAAAAAAATTATTCCTCAAAGAAATGTAAACACAAAAACATAAGAGCTCTGTGAAGCAATGACACTCAAATAGAAAAATCATACTCAATACCCTAAAACCAAACCGAAAGCTACCCCAAGTTCTACCTGATAACATTCCTCAAATGCTTCTTAACACTTGTGCATACACATTTCAGAACCAACACTAAGTTAATTTCAGTAGACTATTTACTCCTTAATAATTGAGACAGGTGAAACACATAGAATCATAAAATAACCAGGTTGGAAGAGACCCACCAGATCATCAAGTCCAACCATTTCTATCAAACACTAAACCACATCCCTTAGTACCTCATCCACCCGTGCCTTAAACACCTCCAGGGAGGGGAATCAACCACCTCCCAGGGTAGCCTGTTCCAGTGCCCAATGACCCCTTCTGTGAAAAATTTTCTCCTAGTTTCCATGGTTAATATACTGTTTATTCACATTCTATAAGGTATATATAATGTCAGAGCCATTTGAAAGAGTCTTATTCAATTGCATAATATTGAACAGTACATTAGTTACATGTCATAATTTTTTCTTCTGTATTAATGACATAAGGAAATGCATAAACATATAAATGGATATAAAAAGTCCTACAAGTTTAAAAATCCAAGGCAACCACAGAGCAACTGTCAAGGGTGGCTGGCTGGGTGTCATTAGGGCTTCCAGGCCCTAATGAACCAAAGCTGACTATTCGCAAAATGCTTTCAGTTGAACATAGGAAAACCCTTAGAGACAAGGAAAAGGATTTTGTTCCTGAGTAAATACAGCTAGATACCAATTCACATTGGCTTCTGTCTCCCTCCTTATGAAGGGTTTAATTTAGAAATCATTGTAAAATAAAATAATACCTTTATTTAAGTTGTTAAAGCTGCATGAAAATGGTACTTCTCATTTCAATAAAGACTACCATGCACCTGGGTTTCCCTGGAAATGAACCGTTGTTCCAGCCAGATACTTTATCAGGGTGAACGCTGCCCTGGCCGCACAGACATCTGATATACTGGCAGGTCAAATAAGTCTCTGGAAGACAGTGCTACCTACACAGCCAGAAGTCCTCTACATGTGTGGATTAACTCAGTAGCAACTCCACTGCACACATGTTCAACTCATTAGCCCAACAGAAGAAATTAAATCCCTAAATTTTATTTAAATCAATAAAACATAAAGTGTGTGCTTACTATATATATTTTTTTTCATAATTCTGCAATACACTTCCAAAAATAACTTCTGAAGGCAGACACTAAAACATAAAACAACCCACAATTCTAAGGCCCAGCAAGTTTTTAGCAGCAGTATTTTCCAAGACAATGCTTTTCCTCGCCCTAATGCTATAAATAATCCAAAGCTGTCACTCCTGCATCTGAGGTCTGCTTATCTCAGAAGTTTTAAATATTTGCAAAATCACTATGGTGAGGGTATTAAAGTAATGATGTCACTTTACCTAAGAGTTTTAAGGTTATAAATTAAATAGCACTGACCTCTATTAATTGATGGTTTAGGACTTGCTAGGAACATTGCCTTTATTCCAGAAGTGGCATTGGGGTAACTTGAGCTTCCAAAGGAGCAAACTTCCAAACAGCTGTTTGCAGGCACTGTTGAGGCTGTGGTAAATGAGCCCATGTTCCTTGTAACAGAAGGCATCAACACTTTGGTTATTAAAACAGCTCAAGGAACAGTGAATGCTTCTGAGGGGGAAGGGGGTGGCTCAAATCAGGCAAGAGACACCACCACAATGAAACAAATCACCTTTAGGATCTTAACCCAAAGCTTGCTGTGCAGTTTCCAAAATGTGGAGCTCTGTACTTCGCACTGACACAGTTCTGGAGAAACCCATCTTCCCTGCTAAGATGATATCCTTCTCTTAAAGCAGCACTGGGTCTCAGCTCTGTCTCACTGTGCTCTGGTGGCTGATAGGATAGGGAAATTTTAAGCATTGCTCTGCTGTAGCAATCCTTCACAGTACATGTTCTAGATGTTACCCTGAAAAGAAAACAGCTGAGAAAAGTCCATTTTCATATGACAGAAGTGTAACACTTTTGCTGCTAATTACTTTTTCTTAAATGGAATGAAGTTGGCTGAAAATCCCCTGAACTTGAGTAAGGAAGCCACAGCTTTTGTTACTGGAGGAGTCATTTACAGGAAGAAACATGCTCAAACAGCTCATACACTCCCCAGAGGCAGCCTGGGCTTATATTACCTGAAGAAGAGGGAAGTAGGGCCAGTGCAAACCGCTGTGGCCATTAACACCTTCTCTTGCTTTTAAAAGCTCTGCCTTCTGAAAGATAGGTCCACAGATGTTCAAATCCTAGTCAAGGCTTTCCACCAGTCCCTGTTGAGCATGGCAAGAGAAGTAATGGGATCACATCTTGATCTCACAGCACCCCCTCTCTAGCTGGCAAAAGGGAATAAAAGTTCTTTCCATGGTCACAATCCCAAGTACCAACAGTAGCTTGCAGTTGTGCAAGGGTCATTCATCCTGTGTCCAGTTCTCAATGCCAGCCTTTCCCTGCAGTTCTGCCCCTGTACTAGTTCTTTGTTCTGCACCCTTTCCACAGCTGTAAGCCAGGGAAATTCAGGTCCTGCATTTCTCAGGCTTCAGGACACACCATCCCAGGGATACTTCAGCATTTAATGAGCCGCCTTCTCCTTTGACAGGTGTATCCCCAGAAAGGTCAGTTTTGACTAGAGTAAAAGTATTCTACATATGCTCCTGATTAGCATCCACTCCATTGTCCCAATACATTCCCTGTGTTGCTTTATGCTGTGTTACACAGGGTCAGCTTCTAGATCTACATACAACATAACATAATTATCAGTGACAGGGCACAAAGCCCCAGAGCAACACTGAAAGGGAGGCCCATGCTGCTCAGATCAGGTATCCGCAGACAGCTGTTAGTTTGTCTCTAGTTTTGACTTTATCTTGCCAAATTGTTTATTCTTCCTCTAAGAACCAGCACAGCCAGGATGGCCACAAGAAACGTGGCCATGTTGCTGTCCCCCTGATGCTTAGAGCCTGCTGGTGTGTCCTGAAGATGCTCTGGGATATGCCAGCCACTGAAAAACCAAAATAATTGTTACCCACAAGCCACAATGGGTGAGATCCTATGGGTCAGTGCCAGTGCTGATGGTTATGCTGAGAGTGTCTGTGGGCTTGTTTCCTGTAGATATGCAAAGAGTTAAGGCTCAAACACTCCTTGCAGCAGAAGGAAGTGGCCAAAGTCCTCAACCTTCAGATAAGGCTGGGACATCCCATCTCCCACAGAAGCCATGTTCAGTTCAGTGTCCAAAGGCCTTCAGAGATGTTGGGGCACAACCTTTTCTGCCACGCTGAGTGCCCTTCAGCCCTGCTGTCTGCCTTGGCAACAACAAATGAACTGGCTTTAGCAGGTTGGCTTTTCCCTCCTTATTTGGCACCGTGTTGTCAGACATCTGCTGAGAGAGGCCATCTCACACTCAAGGGTCAAACTTTACCTTCACTAGCTGAGTTTATCCGGAGAAAAATCTATTGTGGAACTGCTCCCTAACTTCAGGCATGTTGGCCCCAAGTGAACCAGCACAGCTTATGTACTGCCTTAAGGTGCACCAGCTATATGTTGCCCGAAAGAAACTATGTATTAAATGACCTGCAACACATATGTGCTCGCCTTCTCAATTTCTATACCACAGATGGGAAATCTGGGGCACCACACAATTCTGGGACTTGCCTTAGATCTTTCAGAAAGAAGAGGTGCACCCACCCTTGCAGATTTCTGCCCTGTCCTGTACATTGCCAGTGCTACCTCCACTACTTCACACACAAAAGCCAGAAACCACAGATCATCTGTAGAAATGGAAGCACTAAAAAAATGAAGTGAACCCATCTCGGAGCAGGAAGGGGACCAAGGCCAACCTGAAAAGTGAGTTCAAAAGAGTCACTGGGGGAGGATTAACACAAGAGACTGAAGCAGGTGATCTAACTCCAACTGGGCTACAGGGCTAGCCAATCCCACTATCCAGCAAGTGATACCTCTGCAGCGGGGAAGATTTTCCTTTCTTTTCTGGGCTGTGGTGCTCAGCTGCCCCTGCATTTTGCAGGTGCACTCAGCTGAGACTTGTCCCAGAGCCTTGCATTCAGAGTACATAAAAGCTTATGCCTCCCTCTGTGCCCATGTGTCACAACAGTGTCAACCCATGTCACCGATCAGAAGTGAACTACAACCAGGCTGTTGCACAGCCCTTCAGCACGGTTCTGGCCTGCAAGCTGCTGAAAGGAGGCTTAAAAACATGTCTGAATGAGGGACTTCTAAAGGAAAGCAAGGATTGAATACAGGCTTTATAACTTAGCATTTGAAATATTTCATCTGTAAAGCAGGGTTCTTGAAAAGAGTGCATTTAACTTTCTTAACACTGACATTTCTCTAGACTTCTCCAGCCTAAAATGCTTCTTCTAGCCCTACCCAAGCATGACCAGAATCATAATTTAGTTTGTAGCCTTTTTCCCTTCATAGTATAACATCAGACTGTAACATAGGGGCATTGGACCTCCTGTAACAAACCAGCTGGTAACTGTTTTTATTTGCCAGGCCCACTCCCTCCCTTTTTTTTCCTCCCTATTATTTTGTTTTAGATAATTCAGTCATCTAGTTAGATTAGGTGGTTCAGAGAATTTCTTAGCAGTCAAAAAAATACTGCTAAAAATGATGAAATGCCCTTGGCTGTGTCCTGTCAAACTAAATCCAAGCCTCAACAGTTTTCAACAAGTCTCTGAGAACACATTCAATTAATATGAAATCAAACAGAAAGGGACATTTTCCTGAAGCCCATCAATCAGTTTTGCTGAAGGTAAATCACACCAGCTCTAACCCACCGCCATGCCCTCCAGCCAGCACAGCTATCCTTGTATCCTTGTATGGGATCACACAACTGAACGCACACATGTAAATCTATTATCTCCTACTAGGCCATCCAGTAATGGTGTTTATATAAAATTCTGGCTACACAACAGCTGCCTTCAAGAAAGAAAAGGCTGTATACTGGATGTAAGTAGTCTAAAGGCAACTTTACTCTGGGATTTACACTTTTTGAGGAAGTTAGTCCTTGTTCATAAGGAAAAAAAGGTGACTGATGTGCTAAATTGGAATACAGTAAATTTAACTTGTTCAATAGTTAGAAGGGAAGCTAGGCTTCTTCTAGAGCATAACACAACCCTCTACAACAAGCAACATATTACACATCTCCTTGCCAACCTGAATTTTACCTGAATTTAGGCACCATCATTTGTAGATTATGGGGCACGGATCCAGTTTCTTTCAGTGTAAGGATGTAGCTTACATGCAGATACATGAGCAAGAGGAGAGGAGATAAATGTGCCACATAACAGAAATCAGTGGAGGCACACAGTGCAGGGGATGGTGCTGGACAGTTAGGGCAGAGGGATGGAGACACTGACACAAGAGATGGAATTACAAGCTGGCTCTTACATTGCAAGGGTCAGCATGCTTGTAAGAAGAACATATCCAAGCCAATGCCTACACCCCTGTGCATGCTCCACAAGCATCTTCTTCCCACTTGACTTCATCCCCCAAAACACACAGATAAAGCAGGACAATTTGGATCAAAATAAACACATCATATGGTAAGGCAGAGGGACGCAGCCCCTCACAACCCAAGAACACCAGCATCCTGCTTCCTGCCATCCACATACAATCTACAACAACAGCCACTGCACAAACCCAAAGCCATCTACAGAAGGACATACCTTATGAAGTGAAGAAAGCCTTCACAATTCCCCAAGCTGAGTAGAGGAAGCAGGTCCCAGCAGGAAAGGTTACCACATTCCAGGACCTCCAAATGCAAGTGAGCAGACCAGAAGTGCATGTGCTTGGGATTGCGGGTCTGGAAAACCTCTCTCCACAGAGGTCCCCATGCTGAGGGCAGGGGAAGGCATCTTGCCCCTTCTCGCCATGTGTGTGGGCCAGAACAAGGCAAGGAGACAGACACCTTTAACCACCCAGCCCCCTTATCAGCCAGCCATGTGCGGAAGGGCAATTAAGTTCCTTATTAGCTGTAATTAGCAGGCACCTGACACCCCTTAACAGAAGCCCAGCAACGGAGGGGCCTCTGCCTGACAGGAGAGGGCCAGTGGGAAGCCAGTTTTTGTGGCCTTTTTTATCAGCCTGTGTTTCTCCCAGGTCCTCACAACTGTGCTGGAGCCTCACCAGGGGCAGCACCTGTGAGCATGAGTCTGATCCACAGCCCACTGGAGTCAGCCAGGAGGCCCTCCAGATTTCAGCAATCTATGGTCAGACCTTCTCTGAACAGACTGGAAATAACAGCCCCAAAGAGATATGCCTTGGGCAGAGCTGCAGGCACAAGCTCAAGCAGCTCTTGAAGCCAGGGCTGCATGTGGCTAACTGATCCATGAGAAGCTCCCGTTAACTATCCCACCCCTCTTGCTTGGTGCTTCTGCCCTCTACAAATGTGCAAATCAAGTTCTACAAAAGTATCCTTCCCTGAGTGAGATCTCTTGCCAAACCTCTTACTCAGATGAAATCTTCAAGCAGCAGGAACTTCACCTCATATGCCCACGGCAGATAAAGGGTTAACCTGCACAGGAAGACCTGCCAACACTCTTCTCTGTAGTCAGACACGTTATCCATTGCACTACTGGTCCTCAGTGAATCAAATGAGTCAGACAACATCATCTTTCCACCTTCATAGCCAAAAGGAAGGGGGTCCCTAAGTTGGCTACTGACCTTTTGGTACAGCCTGGTTCCTTTCGCACATGTAGGTGGCAAAGTGCTTTGTCTTCACAGAGCTATTAATGTGTGTGGTCTAAAGGACTTTGATTATTTTCAAGGCAAAATAATCCTGGTTATAGGGGAAAAGAACAAGCAGGGAACAATCAAAGAGAAGAGAGGAAAAATCTTGCAAGTGCACATTCTTGGTTTTGCTTCACTTTGAATTGGTTTTAAATTGGGCTTTGCTGACTGGGTGCAAGACCATGGGCTGATGCTATTCATCAGTCAGTATTGTACTATTTCTCCCTGTGATTTCCATGCTCTTAGCAGGCTGGAGGGCATGCCAGCAGGAGCAGGTGACAGGGTGGACAGGCATGCTGAGTGGCTGCACCAGAAGTGTTTGGACAATGTTTGTTGAACAGTCAGTAAGACACATGTTCACTCTGCTTTTTTTGCATGGGAAAGGCTTTGGATCTTGTTGAAAGCTTGTCCTGTCAGCTGCCAACATGTTTGTTGTATGTCCACATCCTTTGATTAGTACTTAAGCACCTGGCCTTCAGCTTGCTGCACATGAACTCCCTACAAGCCTTAATGCATTTATCTTCACAGATAAATGTGAAGGAAGGGAATAGCCCCTGACTCCCTTGAACAGAGCAGATCTTTTGAGGCAGGTCTTTTAAATCCTAGGCTAGCCATTAAATCCCTCCGATGTTTAGTGGTCTCCAACTTGTTCTTTAGGTCATTCATTATTTACAGTATGTGCCTGGCTGTATGGTATTTCACTACCTCTGGAGGAGGATGGCAAACGCAAAGAATCAGGAATCTCTGTGTCTTCCTTAGCCTCAGAGACACTGCAGTGCTTCAGACCCTTTGGAGCTAATCACATGCTTTTTTAACTCATTTGTAGAGTTCTTCTTTGTAAGAGGGGCAATTTTCATTTTGTTACCATCTTATTCAGCCTGCAAGATAAACGTGAAGGAAAGCTTGCAGAAAGCAAAGTACCATAAAAAAAAAAAAGTGACATTATTTCTAGGTCAAATTTAATCTCCAGTTGTGGTTCTTGCTGTGACTCCTGGAGAGTAAAAAGCCCTTCACAAGCGAGTCAGCTTTTCTTGTGAAGGTACCTACCAGTTTGAGCAAAGCTCTCTTTCCTTTTATGCACTAAGTAGCCTGAGCTCGCCGATTCCCATATTGCAAAGATATCATAAACTCTCAAATTATTTTTTGGAGTGTGTGTGCATGGCTTTCCACTGCATCCTCTCTAATTTTTCAGTTTCTTTAAAAGTAAGGCCTGTTTCAAAATGTCCCCAACGAAGTTTTGGAAGGGGAGGCAGTATCTTTTATTTGCCTAAATCACATAGCTGAGTAAACCAGACAAGTCTAAAATTACTTAAGGCTTCTGCCTAATGAAAGATACTACATTTCTTTGGTGTCCTTGCCTGGCTTATAGCCTTAAACCACCTCACATTCAACTATTCTTATACCACAAAGAAAGCATAGAAATCTTAGAAAGACTGGACATTTTACCTGTACTGCCACAGAACAGCATAATTATGAGGACTGCTCTGCCTGGGCTGGTTTGTTGTTGCAGGATAGCTCACCAGGACTAGGCAGCTCCTATTTCTTTAACATAAATCACCACTAAAACCATTTGTTTGAGTTCAAAACCAACAATGGCATACTTGAATTGCAATAAATTAATTACGTAAGGCAGCAGAAAGAATCACCAAAACGTACATTAAGTCAAGGAGGATATAGTAAATGTTTTGATAAGGTGTTGTAACAGCACAAGGTAGCTACTTTTAAGCTATATCTCTAATCTCTGTCTTGTTACAGACAGTGGGTGAGCACCCTCTGTCTCTTCCTGATTTGTCTTCTTGGCATTCTTTGAAAGTTAGGATTGGGGTAAAACATCTTTCCATCTTCAGGCAGCTTTTAAGAACAGCTGCCCAGGATGTACAGTGGTTACCTGAGCTGAGACCCTGCAGTTCTCTTTCCCAGCAGTACCTGGGGAAAAACCTAATGCCTAACTATTGCATGTATGGAGAAGAAAAACATATCAGGAAAGCATCACTCCTAAAGAGAATGAGACAGACTGTAAATCTATCTAGCTCAGCCTCCCCTACAGCTGGGAAGGTCCCTCGCTTCAGATTCCCTCCATCCGTCTTTTGAGCAGCAGCCTGTCACCAGAGAAAGCTGTTGACAGATTGTCCCAATTCACATAGCCATGCAGGAAACCCAGACAGCCCACTGTCATTGTGCAGGAATTCACCTCATAGACAGGCACCTTTGCCTACTAGTGTCTACAGTTTAGTATACTGAAATCCCATCATCATTGTAGACATGTTTTATTAATCTAGTTTTAAAAAATAGCAGAAGTAGCACCAGGCACGCTCTGCCTTGTTCAGTATTGCTACTGGCAGCTGCTTGTGCCAGAGGGATAGGAATAGTTTGTTATTTTCCTCCAAAAAACAGACTTCAGAGAAGGTCATAAAGTCATAATCAGAGTAGATCTGCCCTGTGGTCCTTCTTGCCCAGCAGCTTGTTCCCAAGAGCAGTATGGACTTGGCAAAGCAGCTGTAAGATAATGCCTCAGTAGATCCCAGTCAGTAATAAGGATTTCTCTAGCTGCCCCCATAACTGTCTCAGCAGACTTGTATGGATACAGACCTGTCCACCGCAGGTACCCTGATAGCGGTGTAAGGGAGCATATACTGCCATTTCTGTTCCAAACAGCAAGGGAGGTAAGTTCTAGCAATACAAAAGGCATCACAGTCTCACCACTAAAGCTGAGGTGATGTAACTATTCTGGCTTAAACACAAAATTACATCTTTGCAGCATTATACTGACCAAAATTTATGAGGAGACCAGGATATAGAATGTGGTCAAATAAACTAATGGTACAATGAGTAAAAAAATTATACTCTGGATCAAGTATTTACATGCTGCCCTAACCCCCACATTCTTGGACCTATTAAGGAAAAAATGTTATTTTACAGTTAAAGAAAGATATTAGGAGATAAAAAAAAGCTATTTCAGACATTAAATGAAAGCATTCCTGAACGGTGAAAACCATTGTGTACAGGAAGGGCACAGAGAAGGAGCCTTTGAGAAACCTGAATAAGAAAATAAATCCCCCTTTATTTGCCTTGGAGAGACTTTTTTATGTCAACTCAACATTTCTTTGAAACCTTTACCATCAAGTTGCATAGTGCAAAAGAGAAATAGGTGTCTATTTATCAATAGAGAATCACAGGCCAGTCTCTGCTCAGGACAGGGTCTGTCCTCTTTATAGCTGCTGTGATGGCAAATACATCTCCTAATCCCAGATAACAGTATTTCCCAGAATAAGGAGCCCCAGCAGCAGCATGGAAACCCCATCTGGATCTGGGCCACCCAGAGGGACAAAATGAAAATATTCACAGCGACAGTCAAATCGGCTTGAAATTGCATGTGTCGTATTCTTTTATTTATTAACATAGGAATATCCATTTTTTTTCCTATTCCTCTCCCCAGGATAGTGGGAAAAATCACGTGGTTCCTGAATCAGTGAATGGCAAAAAGAGCATTTGGTGTTGAAACTGAGCTTGTAATGCAAAGGTTTTCTTATGAATATTTTCAGTGCCTTCCTGTAAATTTCTTGGTAATTTCATAATGTAAAAGTCACCCAACACAAAAGCACTGAAAAATAGAGTAACTCCTCAACTATCAGGGGGCTACAGTCTATGGCAAGTTCAGCATTTTTCTTTCTCACCCCCTAGCCCCAACCCCTGCCACAGTTTTCATACATGAAGCAAGCAGAAAAGCAAACTCCCTTCACAGTGGACTCCTCTCTGGGGTCTGAAGCCATGAGTGTATGAATCATGGGTGGAAGGTCTGGGCTACCAGAAGGAAGGTCTGGCCTGGTAGTGGGACATGGCTGGAACCTCACACAGGCTATTCTCAGATAACAAGCTATCTCTGGCATGAGCTGGATTTGGGCTGGTTTCCAAGCCATTGAAAATGTCTCCTAGCACCCAGGAAGCTCTGGACTTTGCTCCTGGGGGTTACACTTGGAGCAGGTGTAGTGAGGGGCCTGGAGAAATAAAAGGGCACAGCTGCAGCCTGTGGCCCAAAGCAGAGACTGCAAGCCATTGCCCTATTTGTACATCATGGGAGAGCAAATCCTGTCACCCCAATAGGTGCCAGCCCTCTTGAAACCTGGTCTTAGGTGTCTTCAGATAGAAACCTCTGTGCTGAAGCAGCTTTCTCTGCCAGAAAAGTCCTGACCCATTTTCCCCACCATCACAAGCCTTAATGTCTTCAGCTAGCTTCTTGGTTTCAGAGATTGGTTTCAGGAAATCAAGATACTCAGCTTACAAACTCAAACATTTTTGTGCAGGTGATCTCTAAAATGAAAACTGAATACATCTCCCCTAAAATGACCTATTAATATTGATCCAGGCTCCAAGCAAATAAATGTATGTACTTCTACAATTTGGATGGCTAAATATTTCCAATTAAGAGCATTACGAACAATGCACAGCATGTTTGCTTTGGAGGGAGGCTAAGGATTTAAAGCTCCTGTTAGAAACATTAGCTGCTGTCACTAATATGACTTGATGACTTGAGCATTTATTTTTTCTGGGATTTTTTTCTCCCATTCCCTCCAATTTTTCAATTAAAACTTAATCGCCTGCCCGCTCACTCACTACAGAAGTAATACGGAGATTATAAGCTATCATAAAACCTTCTCTGATCTCATATTTCTCTCTGGCAACACAGAGAAAAGGTCACTTCTAGTACTGGTCTACATACTAAGCCACAATTTTATTGCAGTATTGTGGCTTAAACACTTGCTTTAGGAATGTGCATTGGGTGCTGGCTGGTGTTTCCACGTCCCATCTTTCTTCAGTTTTGCCTGACTGTCTTCTAGTGAGCTGCACTACTATGTCATCAGCAGAAATCAGGATCCAGCTCTTGAGGGACAAACTTCTTGTACCTTCCTCTGACTTGCGTATGTTTATCTGGCTTTGTGGCTTATTTCCATACGTTGAATCAAACAAGGGTCATGGCTGTGTATGCGACACTAGCAAAAACAACAGACCTGCGTCCCAGCTGAGTAGCTGTTGAGTGGAGAGAAATTTCTGCAAAGTTCATTACCTTGCTATTGAAAACAGGCTGAGAACACACAGCACACCAGCTTACCTGCTACAAGACAATAACAGCCTAGTGCTATTGCATTCAATTCCTTAAATAAGCCTGTAGTTCTAAAATGAGCAAGGACTTGTTTAAGCTTGTAACCAGAGCAGTGGTTGGAGGGAAGCTATAAAGGGAGTTTGTATATATGTGCAATGACAGCAGCAGGAGAAGAGATTAGATAAACAGAAGATCATTTACAGCGTCATGTGCCTCACAAACCTCTCCTGGCAGGAGATGTATTACATCCACTCCAAAACAATTAGCTGGCCTGACAAGCAGAGAATATTCACTGAGGGTAGGTAGCAAGGATGGTTTGTCATTGAGACCCCTAGGCTATCAGAAGAGCAGAGGCCAGGGTTTTCCTGGGCTCTTTTATGGCCAGCTGTTTATTTTTAAGAATTCATTTTTTCTTCCTGGTGTGTTTGGTGCAGTTGCCACGCTAAAAGAGCTGTTGTGTCACACCCTTACGGGAGGAGCCAGGGAACAAAATCGATGTGTTTTCCGTGGTTTTCTGAGTAGGGTGGAGGTCAGCAGCTTGGATCTACCTTGTGCAGACAGAGCAACAGAGCCCAGAAACATTATTGCAAACCTCTGAGCAGGCACATGGGGCATGAGCTGCCATCCCCAACTAGGCTTTCACTCCCCTTGCTCCCAAAACAGACATAAATGCTCCTGAAAAAAAAAATAAATTCACTTTGTGCTGCTATAAATGCAGAGAATCATTCACCTTCAAGTATCTTTTCTCCCAACATGCTGAACGTGGAACTGGCTCAAGGCTTTTCAATAAGAAGGAGAAAATTCCCCTTTCATCTGCAATTTCAAGGTGGCCAAATTTCACAGATGCAGCAGAGGCGGTCTTGAGGTAGAAGTGTAAGGAAGCAGTGGGGCCTTGAGGCCCCAGGAAATGTTTTGAGTAGCACTTTGCTCCTTCAGCTCTCACCTATTTTGTTCAACTCTAAACACAGCCCTACTGAACTTTTGCTATTCTCACATGTTAAAATGGCCATGTACCTAGGAAAACTCCTCCCAACAATCAACTGCTCAAACCACATGGCAAAGTAACTCAGTGAAGTACAGAGCTTGGTGAGTCTGTAGAGACCTGGAGAAGATCGCACACCTGCTGGCAGAGCTGTGGAGACCTGGTGCCTGTCACCCAGGTGATGGTCCTTCCCATGGTCCTGGTTAGCTGCTGGCTAGGAAGAAGAAGTAGGTGAGGCACCATTTACCTGAACTACAGATTAATGTGCACAGCTGCTCTGTATCTTTGTGAAAAATATTACTTGTCATCCCTTTTTACAGATAATATACTGTTTTCATCCGGATCCTTTTGGAATTCCCAAGGATTGCCCAAATAGCTGGATGAAAAATGTTTGCAACCACTTTTCATATCTGACTGCTTCTCCTTATTTGAGCCTGGTCTCTTAGAGCTCATGGTATTGTGCCCATTTCTGATTGGGAGGCTGAAAGACTTTAAAAGGGGAAAAGTAAATAGCAGATAATAATAATATAACCTTTCTGCCAGGTGGTGTTAGCAGTAGAAACAGGCAGAGTCAGACAGTGTCTAGAATTTCCATTTAATATAACTAAAATGAATGGTTCTAGCCTTCAACTAATACCTTGCCATCTAGACTTTTAGGAATGCAGATTGTAAATCCCTGATCACCCTTAATGCCTGTTATTTTCTGAGCCCAGAAATTATGTTACTCATCAACTGACTGAACTAAAATCCTTCTGAAAATTTCAGGCTTCTGAGTAAAAATCCCCCTAGTTCTCACCTGCCTGAGTCCAGTGCAACTTCCTTCAAATAGTCATAAGGCACCTAAGCTACTATCTTTTCTGTGGAGCTCTGTCTTCCCTTGTAGGACATTCCACCCACTACTACCATCTAGCAGAGACCATCTTAGTAAAGAAGTAACTATAATTAAAAAAAGATCACATGCTTCCTCAAAACAGAGTTGTGACTTGTCCGTAGTCATGATGTTGGACAATAAGGTAACCAACTACCAGAGCTGCTAGTACCACCAGTCTCATTTAGGCTTCTCACTGTTCTCTGGAAGAGCCTGGCTAATGGATGATGATAGAGAAAGCAAAATGTTGGCCGAGAAAGGATGTGAAGATCTCACTGCTTGGCTGGAGGGCTGTGTTCCTGTACAAGTGCACCTACTCAGCATTGTGGCAGAGGGACCTATGTGAGATGTTTTCTCATATAAAAGAAAAACAACAGGGACTGCAATGCTTGATGGTGACCTCTTAAAGCCCAGTGGCATCCAGCAGTGATACTGCAGTGTCCAACACAATACTATGATGGAGGAGAGCATAAGCACCCATCCTTGAGAAAGCATTGCCACACACAGGAGTTTTATTTGGGAACCAGAAAGTTTCGCTGTGGTTTGGGAAAGGATTTTCTTTCACTGTCCTCATTCCAGAGCTATGGGTAATCTTTTAGATAGACTGGATCCATGCCACAGCGTGCCTTGAAGATTTAGTCTGGAACTTATATTTGAATCTCATGAGGAAAGTTACCCAAATATGGCCTGTGTCTGCAGTGCAGCAGTGTTGAGTTTCGTTATCCAAAGTGCCTTCTTATTCTGACAAAAATGGAAAGGTAGCCCTGTCTACGTGTTAAACATCATGGGAAAAATTCTAAACTTTAGCTGCTTCCCTAATCTCCCACTGGGCAATATTTTTCAACAATTAATGAAATAATGACAGAAAATTCACTAATGGGCATAAAATCATATATGGAGTTTCAGATGGATGGCTTTTTCTTCTTCCTATGGTCCAAACTCACATTCAACATTTGTGACACTGAAAAAATATTACCCAGGACACATCAATAGCAAAATGTGCAAAGAAACTGTCAGGAGAGACTGGGCTTTCCACCGTGGATGCCCACCTTCTGACTGTGAGCTGAATAGATCAAATCTGTTTCCAAAAGCAAAAGGCCATTTAATTGATTCCAAAGCTTTCAGATGCTTCCTAAATTAAAGCACATTGTTTCTTTTAATATAAGAGAGAGCAGACAAAGATCCTGTTCTGCTAGATCAGCTGAGGAGCCAAAGCAGAAGCTGCCTCCTCGCTAGATCAGGCTGTCACTGTCTCCTTTAATGGCGTAACCAGAGCTGATCTGCTTATCACATGCTGGGCTGCGTGCCTGGGTCGAAGATTCAAAAACCACTACAGGCAATCATAGAATCATGGAATGGTTTGTGTTGGAAGGGAACTTAAAGATCATCCAGTTCCGACCACCCTGCCATGGGCATCTTCTGCTAGCTCAGGCTGCCCAGGGCCCCAACCAACCTGGCCTTGAACACTTCCAGGGATGGGGCATCCCTGGGCAACCTGTGCCAGTGCCTCACCACCCTCATTGAGAAGAATTTCTCCCTTATGTCTAGTCTAAATCTTCCCCTTTCCAATTTATAGCCATTAATCTAATATTTCTTTTGCCTCCATTGCCTCTGCAAAGCTATTGATGAGGTTGCTGTGTCCCCACCACCCCCCTACCTGTGCCCACAAAGAGCATAACAATATTTGAGATATCTGTTTGAAATAAAATATCTGCCTTGGGCACTTGTTCATGTTTCTTGGTGTGGGGATCCAGTGGTTTGTAATGGGCACCTGCTGCTTCAGCTCACTGATGCCTCACTGAGGCTCATTGCATCAGTGTCAGTTATTAAATTGATTTGACTATTGTACTGTCTGAACACTTTTATAGCAGTAGTCTTAGAGCTGAATTTTATGCATGGCTGTTTATTCCATTTAACAAAATTAACTGAAAACACTTATAAAAAGATCTTTGCTATTTTTTGCCTTTGCAGCAGGACTGGCAAGTTGGAGACCAAAGATATTCAACTAAGGTATTTAAAAGAACACTAGAGGCTCAGTTTCTGAATTAAAGCCTGTGACCCTCATTTTCTCCACATTACAGTTGCCAGCAGACAGACATGGTTGTTGTGCTTCTCTCCCATTGACTGCAGAGGAGGAACCTTGCAGCATTTGGTACCTACTGACATTTCCAGGGAGGCTTCATGCCCAGGCAAACTGCATTGCTGGCGAGACAGAAGGCAATGCAAGCCTTCTTCTTGTATATTGCTTCAGCTTTATTTGTGAGGCTACAAGTGATAAAAACGTACAGGATGAAATGAGATTTTAAAAGATGAAGATTAGTTTACTGTCCTAGGCAGAGTTCCTACAAAAAGTTTTAGGCATCCAAGTCCTATTTTCTATAGATTATCCAGATCTTAAAAACAGCAGCTTCTGGGAAGTAACAAAATAAATCTACTTCTGGAGCAGCAAAAGTTTGGGTCAGGAGTTCAGACCATTGGGGAAAAACCCTCTCCCTTGGAGGAAAAGGAAAAGCCAGACACCTCACTGATTTCAGAATACAGGCTAGGTAGTCCACATTTCTTTGGAGGCTCATTCAGGCCTTTAATTTATACAGCCACACTTTACCACACATGGCAGATGTGCCTCCTTGGTAAACTCTTCTCCTTCCTGGCCTTTCAAATGCAGGATCTCACCTACCTGGACGACTTTGAGTGATGTTCGACTCTGAGTGATGTTCGTAGGAGAACTACCCTTGAAATGCCAAACAGATGTGAAAATGCATCTGAGAAGGAATGTATGGGTGGTACCCATCTGTCATCACCCCTTTCACCACCTCATCTCCCCTTTTATCTGGTGCCCACCCCTGCCAAACTACAAGCAGGGGAGCAAGGTGAAAAGGGAGACAGAGCCCTGTTTAACCTAACCACTGTTTTTGCAGGGTGAGCACTCTACTGGTCTTTACCTGAAATTCAGCTTTGCTTCACTGCATGTTTACTTAAAGGTGGAATTGTAGTGCTTAGGTATTTTGGGCAGGCTCCTGGAAATCTGGTCTACCTTTAAAAAGAGCATAAAGATATGAAATCACAGTAGTCATTTGTACTTACCTAGAAAAAACACAGTCCCCACCACCACCCACATATGTAGCCAGTCAAAGAAGCTACCATTATGCTTAGCTGACACTTTTTTTCATTTTCTTTTTCCCAAACTGCTCTGAAAAAAAGTTCAACACTTTTAAACAAGCAGGGGGGTTTTGTTAGTGGAAAATGCTTTTTTTTTCCCCCAAAACTGATGTTTTATCTGAGAGATTTTTTTATAATGAAAATTTTCTGGCAAAATAAACACAGCCATGTTATAGTGATTATCAGAACTTTGTTTGATGGAACTATAAATGCAGGTAAGAACTAATAAGCAGTATATGACTGGTTTCTAGTTAAAAAAACCCAACACATTCCCTCCCAAAAAGTACAAGAAATCTGCAGCAGATCCCTAAGGACTTTCTAAATATACACAGATACAGTCAAAATACTCAGAAGAAGTTAAAAATAAGATCACTTTTAAACCAACAGTGACACCATCTTCAGCTTCTTTTAAGAGGCTTTTTTTCTTTCCTTCAACCTTTTTTTCCTACATGGCAAATTCCACTTTATATGGGTAATTGAATAGCTACATTAACCAAGACTCTCCTACAATCTTCTAAAATTATAGGCATTTTCCTGCAAATGCTTTGAAAGTTTCTGATTTCCAGTCCTTTCAAAATAAAGACCAATTGTCTCTATCCCATTCTTCAATGCCACATGGGACACAAAGCGTATACTTGTTGGCCATATCAAAAAGAGGACATGATTTGCTTCTTGGCTGTGTCAGAATAGCTCTGCTGCCTGTGGTAAAATCACTCCTAAATTTCTACCACCAAAAAGAGAGACTTAAACTCTTCTTTTCACAGTGTTATTTGATCTTATGCAGAAGTCCACAGAGTTACTATGGGGATTTGAATCGCTTCGGTGTCATCCTCCCAGAGGATCTGCTACCAGTGGATCTGTTAACAATGAGTTGTGCCCACCCTGCTCCAAGGCTGGGTCCTGAAGATGTGGCTACGAAAGCGCACAGCTTTCTACTCAGAGACAAGCTGTACATAGACGTGAAAATGGTGAGAAGATTCCTCACAGCAGCTGAGGGACTGACTGGCTGCTATGAAGACAGCGAGTTTCTGTCACTCTCTCACAGAGGTGGCCTCAAAACACCGTAATCATTGTCAGTACAGGGGAGCTCCCAAGAGCAGCGGAGACATTGCTCCAGAGCTGATGTAACATTGCGTGGCTGTGAGTCCAGCCAAGCTTTCAGATGTCAGATCCTTAGAGATCCAGCAGGGATTTGGGGAACAGGGCTAGGTACCAAGTGAGATCCTTCAGGGCAGTGTTTCTCCAAGGATTCTCCCTTTGCCTTGGACAAAGAGCTGGCACCTTCCATCACTTCCTACAGGCAGGAATGAATAGCAGGAGGGTAGTAGTGATGTCTGAGGCCCCAGTACCTCCAGTGAGACACTTATGGGAAGACAGTGATTCCTAGCTCCTGTTACCTGTCAAAGCCTGAATGCTTTCGGAGCCAGGATCCCCATCACATGTGCAGACAGGACACTACCAAAGAATTCTTTGAAAAAACAGTGCTAGCCCCCATGTACTGGGATTCTGTCCACTCTGATCCCCTCTCTCTAAGCAGGAGAGAAACAGCCTGACTGCCCAGGAAAGCTTCATTTCTGCTTCCTTGTCACTACAAACCATAATTACAAGTCAGTAGCAAAGACTGTTGATAAAAATAAACAAAGCAAATCGTTACTTAATAAGAATGGACTGGATATGGTCTTAGTGTAGGGGAATTTTTGAAAGAAGCCTTACTTTAGGGAATAATATGTGACGTATCTCTTTTTCAAGAGAAAGAGGATCTTGGCATTCTTTGGCTCTTAATTTGCCTGAAACCTGAGCCGGGTTGATATGGATCTTTTCATTATTGCCCTCTGTTGACCTGGACAAAGCACTGTGAGAAGGCTTCAAATCAATCATTCCACTGCTTTGACTGAGTGCTCACCTGTTCAAAGGTTTGGCTTTGGTTGGTTTATTTTTTTTGAAAAACTTGCAAGCAAGCAGAAAGATAGAATATTTTCTACTATCAGTAAGTCCTTTAAAGCAGCTGTTGTAAGACTGCGAGAAACGCTTGTTCTGCTCACTGATCCCAAAGCCCAGAGTTAAATTCCCAGAGACAATAATAATTTAAACCAGAACAAAACAAATGAAAAAAAAGAAACGAAACCAAAAAAACCCCCAAAATCATGACTTGTTTGATTGCATTGGAATGAATTTGACCAACAGATGGCAGCTATGAAAAGTAAGACAGATCACTTTCCCAGCCATGTAAACGGAATGAAAGCACTATAACACATCTGCCACGTAAAAATGTTATTAGTCCTGCTTTTGAGACAAGTCATATAAAAAAAGCCATTCTCAAGTCAATTGAGTTTGGCCTCACACAGTAGAAAATGCTCTGCATGGATATACATCACCATGCTACAGTGTTCTCTGATCAGCCTGTGACTTTGCAGCTTCCAGGGCACACAGGTTTTATTTCCACTATAGAAAATCTCTTGGTATTCAAAGGGTCAGGATACAAATGGAGGGGAAGGTTTAAATGCAGGAATGTGCAAGGACTTTTCTGACAGAGGACATGCAGAGGGCTGGAAAGATCCCAGGAATAATAAAAGCACCAACACACAAATGTCAAAGCCTCAGGAGGAGAAACAAAATGGCTCACCAGACTGCTTTGTTAGGGGCCAGCACTCAGCCTGGGGACTGAGGAGAGGAGCATCCCTGTCCTACAACACAGGCACATGACCACCAAGTGTGCATTTGGACATGGGCACACAAACCTGCCCTCTGAATATACTTAAACAAATACAACAAACACTTCCAAGTACCCAGGCAGAGTTATATGTGTCCAGAAGCTAGAGTGGGCAAACAATTGCAGTAGAGATGTAAGTCTTTCTGATGAAAGCCTCCATTCAGGTGACAAATTTTAACTGAAAAAATTATAAATCTGTACAAGATTTTTTAAAAAATATTGAACAACTTCTGGGTAAAGTAATGATTTTTTTATTCAAGATAGTTAAATTTTGAACTGAGAAACTGTTCTTTGTTGACAGCAATATTTCTGGGCATAGGTTGTGGAAGAGGAAAAGGCAGGTAAGAAAACCTTCCTATCCTTTGTGATTTTCAAGTGGGCACTCCTTCTGGTCGGCTGCCTTCCAAAGGGATGCTTCAGCCAAGAAAGATACAAGGAGCAAAGAAGAGGAAGAAATTGTGCAGCAGGAGAAGCTCTATTCTGATCTGCATCAGATCATCACAGGAAAGGATCAAACATGAGGCAAAAAAAGAAAAATCTGCTTTTGGTGCTGTCAGGTTTTCTTTTGAGCTTAGATACTGGCCCATTCAGACACTGAGGAACCCACTCAAACTGAATGTGCCAATATCCTTTCTTCAAAAGCTAACAACATGCAAATTTGTTCCACTCAGACATCTTCATAGGGTAGCCCCTGTGAGAACATAGAAGCAAGGAAAGACCATGGAAATGAAAAGTGTGCTTTTCAGAAAAGCTCAAACTCAGAAACCAGAAAACACAGGGAATGATTGTTTAATTGGGGATTTGAAAATTAAGCAGGCTTTGTAATGGCACAGAAGGCAAGAAAAATGATGCAGGTTAAAAGACTGTTTTGGTCTGGAAGGCTCAGGGTCTGGAGGCACAGACCACACAGGTGGGTTGCCCTAAAGGGCTCTTTGAATGCACATTTTCCTTTGTACTCATGATTTCAACATCAGGTACTGATCAGACTAAGATGCTGAATAAAGGCATCTAGAAACAAATACGGTATAAAACTGTGATAGCCATAAGGTGCACAGGTGAGTTAGAGGATAGGACAGAGAATCAGTTCTTACCTGCTGCTCATCAGTTCATGCAAATGTTGAACTGTCTGGTTCCTTTGAGATTAGTTCCTTCCCATAGAGGAAGAAAAACCAAATTTATTTTTGGGGATAATTAGTTGGCTTGCCAGTTTGGGAATGTTTGAACATCCCAAACTTTTTTTGGGTTTGTAGCCCACCTACATCATTAGACACTTGAACATCTTAAGAAATCTTATACTATTCTCTGAGACTTAAGAATGATCCAGAGCAGAGTAATACAATTAAACAAATGAGTCAATGTATCTTGATTTCCTCTATTACTGCAACAGCAGACTGAAGTGGGGGCAGCTCATGGGCACTCATGAAGAAGACACATCACAGTCAGCCTGTCTGAGCCTGGCAAAGGATTCCCAGGAGGAAAGGAGAGGTGCTGGAGTGCAGACGGGGGATTAACTACCAGCTGTAGTAAGCAGTGCACATTTACTGCCCACCAGGAGAGAGGATTTGCAGATGCTCAGCTGCACTCAGCCTGCTGGCCCTGAGCCAGCTCAGCTAGCTGGTAAAGCACTTTGTTTGCTTCATGTGTAGGGGCAGTGTGCTGGAATTTGCAAGGATGGCACGTGTCCTCACACACAGTCCCAGTTTCAGACACAGCTAGCAGACACTCACTCAATATGAGTGATGACTCTGCCCAGAACCAGGTTTGCTGTGATTTGTTTTCCCCACCTGTGAGCATGCTGCAGCATTCACACTGTGAGGTGCTGAGAGAGGAAGCACAGTGAGTTTTAGAGGCTGCCTTTAAAACAGCTAATGATGATGAGGTGAGCCAGGAATTCAGTGGGGTCAAGTTGTGTTGCCATGCACACTGTCTCTAGTGGAATTGAGGCAGAAACTGTAAATGTCAGGAATTTGCCAAATGTAGCATCGTCTATCAGCAAAGCCTGCCAGTGTGATGACTGTTACTGAGAGAGGTGGCTAGGTGTGAGACTGCTCACTGAATCAAAATGATTTATCCTGGATTAGATGGACATCCTCAGCCAGCCAAGGAAGAAACAATCAGCTTGGAAAGAGATGCGCAATTTGTAGAGACACAACAAGAGCACCATGGCTACGCTGCTGACTGCAGAGAATGCTCTGCAAAGAACTTTGCCATTGCCTGGCAAGTGCAGCACATGTTGTGCCCTGATACCTTTCACCTCATTTGAAGCTCTGTTTGCACAGCATCACCTCTCCAGGCACCAAAGCATCTGGAACCAGGACTGCTGACTACATGGATTTTGCAGCTCATATGAGGTTGTACTGAAATGTCACAATTTCTGTCAGGGAGGGATTCTTTTTATCTTCCTTATTTTTTTCCTTTTTTTTTCCCCCAAAACAGCTTCATTTAGTGAGTCTGAATTTATTAAAGCTCCCGCAGCAGCCAAACCAGAGAAACACAGTTCCACACACATTCCTGAATGCCTGCCTCCCAAGGTGGTTTGGACATGACTAATGAAAGTGAAAACTTACATGTAAGGTTTCCTGGTATCAGTGCACCTCTGAACTAAGCTTACTTTTGTCTTTTCTTTTCCTCACCAACACTCTCACACATACATTTTGCAGACTTGACCAGGAGACAAGAATGAGTCATGTTCCATATCCCATCACCCTGCAGCACCATGGCAGTTCCTGGCACATGTGCTAATACAGAAGCTCACATTTAAAATACATCAGTCTCTTAAGCCCACCCCCTGCTGGAGCAGCAGGCAGTCAGGGTATTACCAGTATTTCTCAGCTCCTCCTTTGGCCTGTAACCAGTCAGACCCCCAGCAGACAGCAGCTCTGTCCAGCCACTATCCAACCTCTGGGCTTTTACATGCAGGGAGATCACCTTCCCCCTTAAAGTGCAAGGAGCAAGTTCCTTTTCTTCATAAAACTGCCAGATTTTCTCAGATGCTTTAAGTGGTTGCGAGAGCCATTCCCTGTAACAGAGTACACAGTTCTTTCTGTCCACAGGATCCACAGGTTTTTAAGTCCATGAGGAAATGTTAGAGTCAAACAATCTGGTATCTAGCATCACACCTGCAGAAGACCATCAT
Organism: Phaenicophaeus curvirostris; assembly: GCF_032191515.1. NCBI lineage: Eukaryota > Metazoa > Chordata > Aves > Cuculiformes > Cuculidae > Phaenicophaeus > Phaenicophaeus curvirostris. Next base: position 16,815,319 of record NC_091400.1, on the reverse strand, counting down.
TCCCTGTGGTGGGATAAGCCCATCCTTCTGCTGAGGAAAGCCATATTTTAGAGAGACACCTGGTCTTAATTTAAAGACTACATGTGATAAAGAACCCTGTTCAGCCTCTAGTAAATTATTTCAGTAGTTAATTCTCTTCACTGTAAAAAAATCTGCACCTTATTTCCACACTGAATTGGTCTGGCTTCACCGTCCAGTTCCCTGGCTCTGCTTGGACCACACCTCCAAGGAAGCATTCTAGCATCCAGCTTTCTCCTTTGGTGGCTCATGTAAAGTAGGATCTGGTCACCTCTAGAACTTTGCTTCAAGTACATCTGCAAAGTTTTTTTTATAAAAGGCTTAACCCCCACATAGCAACATGTGCTGAGCCAACCAGAAAAAAAAAATAGATGCATAAGTCAGGCCTAAGGGCTACTCCAGACCAGTTTCTGGCAGTAGCCAGCCACACATATTTAAATAAAAATGTAAAACCCAAGGGAGGTAGAGTGACCCTTTGCAGATCTCTCCAGCTCAGGAGCTGGGAGGCACCAAGTTGAAAGTCATAGTGAGTTTCGTCGGCTCAGGCATAGGGTTAACCATTTTCTCTTCACATGGTTTCCAGTCTGCTTGGGCATGGGCAGATTTAACTCATGCCTACCTGTACAGGACTCCACAGGCTCATCCTTGGATAAGCATAACAGATGAACCCTCGGGGCAGGTTCTCCAAGTACTTCCTCACCCACTTTTATTATCATAAAACTTGATTGAAGATCTGTGTCTTCTCAGGAAGAGTCCCCAGTCACTTTCTCCTAAGGTTTCTCTACACAGAGCGTGACCAGGGCAATGGCTTGGTACCTATCCAGTCACACTTGTATTAAATTAAACACAGGGAAAAGGCTTTTGGCTTCCTCTTGCACCCTCTTGCACCATGGCTCAGCATTTCTGGCTCAGTTTACACCACTGCTACAAAAGCCCTAAACTGACAGTATCTGGTTTACATTTATGGCAGTTTATACAATTCCTTTGTCTAGGTTTTTGAGAAATTTCCAGTGACATACATAGCCAAATGCGAATAATCAAAGTAGATTATTGTGCTTTTCCCTGACAAACTTCACATGCTTCTCTTCTACGTTTACTATTACTATGATGGCACATAGGCACACCAGCCTCAGGCCAGGACAATTTCTGTACTTGATGCTGTACAGATTCAGAAAGAAAAAGCTACTACCTCTCAAGGTTATAACAGCAAACACAAGTCCTCTAGGACATTCCCACCTCCTAGAATTAAGTGTTGGTTCCTCCTACACATGAAGGCACAGGGCACAGAGATCCCCAGCAAGTTTCAGCTATACTGACTGACTGACAAAGCCATCATCTTATGAGTTTGGCCAAATTTGAAATGCATCATGTGCTACCAGGAGAGCAGGTAGCAATCTCTGCCTGCCAGCTCATGTGTTGTGCGGCAAGAATGATGGGGGAAGAGGGGCTGGTTGACCTCAACAACAGCCTAGTCTGACAGCTCTCCCCTCTTCCAGATCAAATTTGGGCAGGACATAAGGGTTTTTGTTGCTGGCTAGGATATCTGCTAAGCACCTCCCAGCTAAAGTCATGAAAGGAAATTTTGGGCACCAACCCATATCTCATGTAACCCAGTAAGTTGCTGGCAGAGTGCCTCCACAGTGGGACATGGGCTGCAAGTATTGGTAGCCCAATGCCAACACTCAACCACTTCATATAGCCAGAAGGCACATATTTGCTTAGCATACTCCACCACCACCATCAAGCACGTTGCTATAGCATAATGGTGTGTGGAAAACAAACCTATTCTTGCTGTGACATTGCTGGATTTAACTCCACTTACTCGTGCCCATCTGCTCTCAACAAAGCAAGCAGCACAGAAGACAATCAGCCATGATACAAACTCTTTGGAGTGCTGATAGGAAGTTCTAAGCTTTCATGAGCATTTTTGTGGTCTGAATTTCATTTGCAGGAATATTTGCAGAGAGTAGCTAAGCGTGGGGAATAGTATCAGCATGATTTCCCATCTTTTATCACACTCATATTTCAGTATTTCCATCTTTCGATTTGTCAGTCTGATAAGTAGTCAACTAAGAAGTGTGGAACATCTTCCCACTTGCAAAACACAATCTGGCAATTTGACCATATTATGTCGGTGCCATTACTACAGCACCTTTCACTTGCAACACCAGAATTTTTCAGTACCTTCCGTAGTAAACTACCAACAGGCAGTGCTTCCTCATTATCAGCCCTTGGCACTGACAGTGCAAGCTGTGCCTGGGTGAGAACACAGAGCTAAAGCCATGCTCATCATTTTCTGTTAGGTGCAAGCCCCGAGTTCAGGTCCCTTAATTTCAGCTTTCATCTCAACTTCCGTAACTGCTGTTTGCCAAGGTTTAGCAGGCAGTCACCAAGGCAAGATTGGCTCAGCCTCCTCCACAGTTAGAATGAGCCACGCATGCCCACTGCCTTCCCATGCAAAACCACAAAAGAAATAAGTACCCTTCTGATTTCTAAAGGGGGAGAGTAAAAAGAGCAAGTTTACAAACTAGTCTTATTACTTCTCTTTCTGATACCTGGACAACTACTGCTTTACGAACTCAGTAGTCTATTAACACAGCAATTAATTACAACGTATGTTGGGCGAACACAAGTTAGCTTAAAAATGTATAGAGTCAGAGCTGGTCGTTGGAAAAACTGCAGTGGTCAGGAGTTTTTTTTCTTCTTTAAGGTGTTGCTCTACCACAAACCCCAGAATCCCAGCATGCTCACAATGCAGGCTAAAATCCTACCGCATGCAACAAGGAAAATACCTGCACAGAAAAATTGGACAGAGCATCCACTGAGCTCTGGGATGCCCAGGGGAGCAGCCCTTAGCTACACATGCTCACTTTCGTTTGGACATACAAGGAGACTCTAGAAAAAGAAACCAAACATAAAGCAAGAACTTCACAAAACAGTGAGCTGCCAATTATAAAACCCCTCTGCTGTAGCATTAACCCTGCCCTGCCTCCAGCCTAGATCACTGGACGTTCCACAGTCCAGGCTCTGGCAGTATGCTGCAGAGATTGCAGCTGCTTTTTAGTGCCTGTGTATCACCTGGGTGGCAGGTTTCTTAGGAGCTCTCACAGCTGTGCCACTGCCCTCTGTACCTTCAGCCAGCAGTTATTTTGGTGCTCCAGTGCATCAAAAGTCACCTCTACACCACCTTCCTACATATGTCTGCAAGCTGCACCACAATTTCAAGTCTGTGCGTGGTCATGGTGATTTCCGAAGAGTCACTGAAGGGCTCAGGTGTTGCACGCTCTTTAACATTTTCACCAGATTTCTCCTCTGGATGGACAGACATTACAACCTTAGCTTGGAAGACCAGACAGGCATCTCTGTCTTACATCTGCAAGCTATGGGATTTTTGTCCCTGCAGCCTTCCAGAGGCAGAGAGTGTCGTTACTGGGGTTCCAGAAGTAGCTGCAGCCGCTCTGTGTCAGGCCACACACACGGTCAGCCCAGCAGGATGTCCCAGGTGTCCAATCTACCCACTGCTCCATGCATTGCCAGCATCAGCGTTCAAGAAAACTTCTGGACTACTGTTCCCCCTCCGGCCTTCTGACAGTCCAAGGCAAACAGAAGCATGTGGAGGTCTCCCTCTTTCTTTCAAAACATGAGTGTGCTACCCCTGGTCAGCAGATTAGTTTTTAATGAAAACTGGTTGCAGTATAGTCATTTGTCAAAAAGTCAATTTTCAGAAGCAACAGCTAATCTTTTTTTTGAAAACACTCACTCCCTCTCAAATATATGAGGTTTTTTCCTTGCTTTTCTTTTGTTGTTGTAGTTGTTGCTTAAGAACCATTTAAGGTTTTTATTGCAAAGCACACACAAACTGAAATGTCATGCAACACTAGAAATTTTGGAAGTGTCACAGCACTTTCTAATGAAAAAGTATTTTTCTGTAGAGAGTGTCAATAAAAAAAAAGAACATTGAAATAATATTAATAGAAAAGAACATGCAAACCCAATATTCTTAGTGTCTTGAGTCTGGCCAGCATGTAGACAAAGGAATCCCAAATTCACGACACAAGTGAACCATTTGCAGAGCAGTAAGCTACTCTTCTCAGTGAGCATCTGCACAATCCATTCTACAACGAGACCATGACTCCACAGGACCAAACACAGTAAGATCATCACCCCAGCTTGGTTCTGTACTAAAACCCACAAAATAATGAACTGCACTGGGTAATGAGTCTGGATAATGGTCTCTCTACCAGTTTGTGAGGAAAAAGCTGTAAGTTTATTAGGGTCCCTTCAGCCCTCAGCATGAGAGGACATTGATCTTTGCCGGGTTCCATGCTTCAATCACCACAATTTTGATGCAAACTGCAGCTTTCTGCTGCTCCAGTTTTTATTTAACTAGTCTATTTAAAGACAATGCCTTAAATCAGTATTTCCTCTGGAGAAGAAATGTTCTTTGAAATGGATTGATATATCTTGCTGTGCCAACTACTTAGAGATAAACACAGCTATCAGAGCCACCCCGTGCTCCCAAGGGATTTGCAAGTTTAGTCCATGCTGATCTTCTCCACTTCCCTGCTCCGTAACACTTGTGGTGTGTTTGGAGCTCATAGCTTTGTTGCCCACTGCAGCTGCACTGAAACCCCATAGCAGCAGGAAGCACAGACGTTTCCCAAGACCTAGATGAAGACTTCTAATGAGTAGCTACCGCTGCCATCTTTCCTCACACTGTGACTGATGGTCACGCTCTGGCTGCCACCGTTGGGAAGCCACTGCTCCTCACTGCAAGCAAAGAAGAGCATGAGGATGTGCCTCATAGCAGCCTGCACCAGACAGGCATCCAGAGATAGGTCAGCTACCAGGATGAGCATTAATTAATTCTGCACTGGCTTGAAAAATAATTGCACCAGGATGTATGTGTCTCAGCTGCCTTTCCTCCTCATATGCCACCTCCTCACAGCCTGTAGCTGAGGCCCTCATGGGGAAGGGAGGTCCCAGCACAGCGTCCTCAGCAAGAAGGGCTCCTGAAGAGTTCCGTGTGGAGGACAGCTCTGTGGTCTTCAAAGGGAAAACAAATCTCCCTGGAGCCCCTCAGGTGCTACCAAGGGGCTAGAGGTTGAAGGGCAAGGAAAGGGGTACAAAGCATCCCCCTGTGAGGGCACAGTCCACTTCTCACTCAGTTTTCTCTTCCCTGTTGACCTCTGTTTGCATTATGGGGACACTATCAGCCAACTGAGCCTCTCTCCCATGCAGGCATCTCCACAAGCCCCAACTTCCCACCAGGGCCATTACCCACCCCATCTTTCCAACAAAATAGCTGGAATTCCTCAGCAGGAGGGGCCTAAACCAGGCATGAATATACAACCCTACAAATAAACAAACTTCTCCCTACGTTGTTGGACCCTTTTAATAATTCAATCAGCACAGGAAACTTCTGGTGAAGGGAACAGGCAATATTTCAGAGGGGGGAAGCAGCCTGTTGGTAACAATTTTAGCAGGGAAAGCACCCCAGGGAAGGCCACAGGAGGGAAAGAGGCTGTGCATGTCCATTCCTTGTACCTGCTATTTTCTCTCTGCTAAGCTCTGACAAAGGTAAAATACCACTGAAGGCCAGATCCAGCTGCCCCATCTCTCAATTTGAGTTACCATTCTAGTCTTTTGCTGATCACATCTAAGGGCACAAACTACGTGATTCTAGGAGACAGAGGAATAAAAAGGAGAAAAAGAAATACCATTGCACATTGGAGTTTTAGGTCAGATAGCTTGGTTTTGTCCCCAGGCTCCTGGTCCAGTTATTATAAGGTGCCTAACAAAAAACATTTTCTACTCTCTTTATTATACATTCAATGGTCAGATATTTCTCTGCTTTCCCCTCATTGCTTTAGTTGGCTCTGAAATCTCTGAACTGCAGCTATGACCAAAATACTTCTCCTTTCCTCTCATGGAGCAATCCATCATACCACAAAGCCATGTAGTCCAAAGAGATATAGCATTACCTTTTGTCAGCTGAAATGAGGTACAAAGTAAAATCTTTACCATTGATTTCCCAGAGTGGGATGCAGTGCCTTCTCCCAAGCTCATACTGCTCAGAGCTCAAGTCTGAGCGCAAACCCCTCTGCTCCTCAATCTCGTTCATTTCAGCAGAGGAAGGGTTTCCTCACTCTCCACACGTGACTCCCTGCCCTAGGCACTGACAGCACTTGAGTCACTGGCTCCAAAGGAAATGAGGTCTTTTTTGGAGGAAACACCTTGGGAAGATCCTTAAGCTGGGTCTCTCATGCTCACAAGCAAGAAACATGTGGCCTTTGAAAGTGCATTTGGCATTCAGGGAGTAAAGAGTAGCTTTGGTCTAGAGAACTGCCATGTTTCATATACTGGCTACATTTCTGTTCGCCCTGATTTCTTGCTGCCACCCTGACAGAGGTGGGATCAGGGACTCTGTCCTCAGTGGAGGGAAGCAGGCCCATGCAGCTCTGCAGAGAGCTCCTCCAGCAATGGATGTGCAGGGCTAGGACATCTGTGTCCAAGTGGGGGTCCAAGACCCATGGAGTGTAGCAAGGAGCTGAGCTCTGCCTTTGCAGCAGACAAGCAAAGGCACATCTGTTATACATTTCTTGTGCTAACAAGGATTCCCTGCATGAAGTCTTTTAACTTCCGATTCCTGTTCTTGAGGATGAGGCTAATGATAGTCCTAGGATCTCCTATACAGCGAAGAGGAAACTTCATTAATGCTTGCAAAATCCTTCAGAAAACAGTCTAAGGATTAGAAAGGGTGATTTCCCTGATAAGCTGTGTTTTAACCTACAGCCTGCAGAGTCATATTTGCTTCCCATACCAGCACAGAGCAGCCAGAGGAAAGTCGGTGCTTTGTAAACCTCTATTTTGCCCACCCGGACTGCAGTGGGATCAGTTTAGGACTGAAACAAGCTTTGGGGAGTCATTGAACTCTGACCTAAACTAGAATAATAGGATGTGTTTATGTCTGACAATGGGAGAGCTTTGCAGAAACCTCCAGTGACCTCCATATGCAACACTGTTTTTATGGTCCTCCTAAGAAGGGAATTTCAAGGGATCATGTATGCCTTAAGTGTAAATTATGACAAGCATTAAGGACCACCCGCATCAAATGGATGGTTGCCCCAGCCCAGGATTTTCATGGTGAATTGAGAATAAATTCCATAGCCCCACTAGTTTTCGCTTCCATGGAATAATATATTTTCAGGTCAGCAGAGCTGTCTTTCTCACACAATAGTCCCTTTCTCCACTTCCCCCATACTGTCAATTGCTCTCTGCCTCTGCTGTAATTTATATTTTACTTCCAAACTGTATGACTAAACTCTGGAAATGTGTGAGGGTACAGAAGCTAGGAAAAGTCAGTTCCTAGCCATGGCCAGTGCAGCATTACTACTCCACAAATCCAGGCCATTGGCCTTCTTGGCCACTTGGGCACACTGCTGACCCGTATTCAACCCATATTGGCTGTCAACCAACACCCTCAGGTCCTTCTGTGCCTCCACATCCAGAGGTAACAAAATGGAGAGAAATTAAGGATTTGGAATTGTCAGGAATGGACTGAGAACTGAGAACTAGCCCTAGAAAGGACTGGAATAAATAAATAACACAATCCCATCATAATTTAGAAACATCTCAAGATGCAACTTCTCCCTCAGCTTCCACAGAATACACAGACTTTGGACATTACTGTTATCAATCTGGCTGATTTGGATACTCTGATGAAGAAATATCAGGGACATCAATGGACATCTAATACTACTTGATTGTGCACCTGGTCCCACCAGCCAACTGAACCACCTGTAAGGATTTTGCTCTTAGTGACTTTTTCAAAACAGCACAGAGCGCTGAGTATATCTATTACTTACTTCTGAAACTGGCTGAAATTTATCTTAAAAACAAGCTAGTAAATTTCATCTTCACCTCTCTGTTTTTGTTGGTTCTGCTCTTTTCCTTTACTACTTTGCTCCTACCCTCCATCAAGATCACTTTTCCTACCTCTTTTTTCCCTTGTGTATAATTCACTTAACATCAGATACACCATTTTATGCTATACGTGTTTTCAAGACTTTTGCAGTATAAACATGTCTGGTCAGTTGGTTGTATTTACTGCCAATTCATTTAAAATCTGACCCTAGAATAAGCCCTTTGATTTTTTTTCCAAGTTATAATGGTTTGGGTTTTACATAGCAAATATTCTGTGTTGACTGCTTTTTGAACCTCCAGACATCTGTCGATCATTAGCATCAGACCCTAGCAATGGGAATATTCTGCTCATTAAATCATTGTTGAGAAAAGCATTTAGGTTTTATCATTAAGAGAAAAAAAAGAAATGTTTTTCATGTCATGAATGGCTTTCAGGAGATATGTGCTACCATTTAAAGCCAAAACTAATAGGGTGCTCAGAAATCACTGTTTCATGTTTCCAGCTTCAAAACCAGAGGAATGCAGTCCTGGAAAGGACTTGCTGGATCATCAAGTCCAATTTTCACAGCACCACACAGTACAATCATGTTTAGTTTCTTCATAAACATTGGCAGCAGATGCTTATAGTCACATAGGCTCCCAAACTTCAAGGTACCAGCCTATAGTCAAAGAGATGTGCAGATGCTCCATACAACTGAGTAGTATGGTCACTAATTTAAGTGTCTAAATATATCTCCAAAGTCTGAAAATAACGGTGTAGCGGGTACTAAACACCAGACCTATCTCAGATCTAGGGACGTCTCGCCCACAAAACTAAACTGCCGCTTATATTCTCCCTCCTCTCATTACTTCAAAGGTGCCACATTTGGACTTCTTGGCCAGACAATGAATCCAGCAGTGTTCCTTCTGCAACAAAACTTCCAGGGACAGCTAATCTCTCTTTCAAAGAGGTAGGATCCCTCCAGTTGCGCCCTGAAAACTGCAATAGAAACTCAGCAGCAGCCTTTTGTAGTCAGTGAAATTGATATTTAAGAGCAATCTTAAATGCACATTGGCTGCTTGGGCTGAGGATCAGACAATAAACCTCTGCACACGAAGTGAAGTCACACCCCTCCACACATACAGCAAAGCAAGAAGGAGAATTAAAGACAATATTGATTTTTGTGAATACTCTGACTTCAGCTCAGCAAAATTAATACATTCATTTCCCATGCCTGGCCCCACCAGCAAGCCCACTCACCTGTAAAGACTTTGCCGTCAGTGACTTCATCGTAACAATACAGAGCACTCAGTACAACTGTTACTATAACATCAACCTTCAGGCATCAAGCTCAGAGAGGGGAAAAAAAGGGTTGATACCATACTATTTTTGAGAATGTGTCTTTTACTACTAGGACGGTAAATAGGTGAAGAAAGAAGCCAGTGTGGCAAACTAAATGCAGTGCTGGTTTTGCATCCTGTTGCTGTTCAGAGGAGCAAGTTTACTTCCAATTACTAATAGCAGCATAGTTTAATAATATTAATGAAAAAAAGACATCTGGATGAAATCAGATGAGGGGAGCAGAACCACATGTGCACAGGGAACCTAGGCATGTCCCAGACTCACATATTTTGGTATAAAAAAAGCCAGGGTATTTCATTGAGAGGGGGGGAGGAAGCCAGCCAGAAAGCAGTTGAAATCTGGAGCTCTGCTACTTTTAAACTAAACATCAGTATATTTCTGCTTATCTCCTTACCCCTGCAAAGACAGCTTTTGCTGAATATCCAAATGTTAATGGAACAAGCCCACAAGGAAGGAAGCCAAGCCAAGTATCCCTGTCCAGAACTAGCTTTTCTCCTTGATTGCTCCCTTTTTTCATTTGTCCAATGTTTCCCAGCCTGTCTCTTTCTCCTTATTATGCACAGAGATCATCCTGACATTCTCCTAATTCATCTTGACTTGTACAACAGGCTTCTCCAGCCCTAGATGCCTCCAAAATGCATGTGTTTTGCAGTGATTAGGCACTGCAGATAACAATTGCTTCTCACATACAAATTGCAGTATGGATGTTCCTTGGCAGGGAAAGGGAGCTGTGTGCATTTCTCTGCCCTTAAAGGAGGAGGATGAGCCAAGAGGGAATGGTTCAGCCACTGGGGCAACACAAGCTTTCTCAGCTGTGTATGGACCAAGACATTCTTGGGCACAAGAGTGACAAAGGTAGCACCATCCTGCACTGTGTTCCCTCTGCTTGTCAATCAAGTCCAGCAGATGACCAAATGCCACTGCAGCTTGAGAAGGCAAAACCAGACAAATACATCACACAATATCACTTGAGGGAGGCACCTTGTTTGCACTTGCTCAGAGAGAGTACTGAGGGCAGCTGTGACCAGCAAGGTGGCCAGGGAAGGTGTTCCCTGCTTTGGCCTCTCTGTCAGCAGAAACTGAGGGAACTGTCTGGAAAGCTGTTTTACTTTCTGTTCAACAAATCTTCATTCTAACAGGTGCCCTTCTTTCAGATATTAGGGGACAAAAGTGGGTCTGTGCAGCTTCCCCTATGAGTGGGTGATTCCTGCTAGTACAAGCAGTGGGCTGGGTCACTTGTCACACAGCCTGGCTGAGGCAACTGTACCCTCCTAAGGCTGACAAATGTGAATGAATACAGCGGATGAGTTGGAGCTCTTGCCATTTCTGTGGAAGGCTGCCACAGTGTGAAAGAGTCAAGACCCACTGGACCAGAAAGAAGGAACTGATGCTATGAAGATGAGGACCCTCTGTCAGAAGCCCATTTGAGACTTCTTAAACTTTTATGTATAAAAGATGATTACTGCCATATCTAATATTTGCTATCTAGACACCAAATTGAAGTGTATTCCAAGGCTTCAGAATTGCCCTGCCTAATGTGAGCATCAGCTTTATCCATGGCATGTCACAAACAAACCTGTGAGAATTAAGATAGAACATCTCTTTCAGCTTCCCCCCCGCCTCTGTCAGCTCTCACTGGAGGTACAAAGGAATTCTCTCCAGCACCCACAGGCTGGAGAAAAAAATCTTGTGGACAGTGATACAAGGAAGCAAAATTGCCCGAGAATGGGGGATGAGAAAAGGCTTCATGGCAGGAATGACCTTGGGAGCAAGGAAATGCTGAAGCTCCATCCAACCTTGCTCCTGCAAGCTCTCAGGGCAGTGCAATGCAGAGCAGAGCTGCTCTGCGAGGATCCCATCCATCCGGCCCATGTCACTATGGCTTTTAAAGTATTTATACAAATAATTAACTAAAAAACCCTTATCGCTATAGAGATCCCCTGACACTACTTGGCTTATTCTGGAGTGAAGAAGAGAAAACAAGTCTGTGTTTCTGGGGAAAGGCCTGGTGGGACAATCGAGTGAACCAAAGCAGGCAGGTAGGAAGTGGTGCAATCAGCTTTGCTCCCCAAGAACCTCACCCCACACGGCCATGTCCTACTTTGTGGGTAGGATGACTGATTTTCTGGAGAACTGCTGAATTCTCATCAGCTCAGTAGAAAATCTAGGACTACTCTAATGAGTTAAAAGGCCCTGTCGCATGCTGAAAAACCTGTCTGACAGGTGCTACAGAGACATAACAGTGGACTGTGTTCCTCCTACTGCAGAGGGAAGCAAGAATATTTGGCTGGACACTGGCAGCATGTAAGGACAAATCAGGAAAGTAAATTAAGACCTACCAAAGTGTAAGCAATCGGATCTACCCCAGAGGTGAGACAAGACACCCTTTTGTTTTGCTAGAGCAGAGGAGTAAGCAAGTCCTTCCTACTGGAAAGCATGTTTGTGAACCCAAAAACTGAAGAGGGAAATCAGAGGGCAAAGCAACACACAAGCCCTCTGACAGTACACTGCTTCTAGATTTACAGGGTAGCCTCTGCCTCTAGTAAACCAGAGCTTCCTCCATCCTCTTAAATATCACAGCTTACATATCCCTTCACAGCTAGTTGCCTAGCCTGAGGGCTAGAAATTACTGCCATGCCTCCCCAGCAGGCTGCAGTTTTACTGCTGTGCAAGCAGACGAAAACGGCCTCTGCCTCAGAGCAGCTGGGGATGTACTGTGTCTCTACACTGCCCTGGTAATCACTGTGACTGACCAGCACCATCACCCTCAGCTGCCATTCACCCCCAGCCACAGCATCACAGAAAGCTGGGAAACCAGCAAGCTGGGCTTCAGCAGGCTTTGCAAACCCTAATACAGTTTCAGGTCAAAGAGTAATGGGTCCACAGGCAGTAAATCCATTGGGGACCATTCTGTTCCTTACACTACACTGGTGTTCTGGTCGGAGAGCATTCTCCAGCAACTCCTATGTCTAGATAAAATCTAAGTGGGAGGGTGAAGCTTTCAGAAAAGACATTCTCTCTTAGAAGTACCGGAGAGCTGACAGTGTTCCCCATATGATCTAATCCAGCAGCTGATCACCATATCATGGGAATGCTGCAAACTGGCTCCAGGGCAGACATGCGAGTGAAAATAAAGATTTATGATGCAGCAGTCAAGAAGTGATTACAGTTTGTCTCAATTGTTACCTGGGGACTAAACACAGACGAAATGATGAGACTATTAAAGCTGATTTACTGAAAATATTCAAGTAGTCCTCTGACAGACAGACAGACGGATGGTGCTAGAATTGCTGGTCAGAGCAGTATCCATCAGCACACTGACAGGGAAATTTGCCACAGGAATGAAGTCTGCCACACGTGATGCTTGCAGAGCCTGCCAGAGCACCTTTGCTTGTAATGAGTGATTTGTAATGATGAGAACAAGGAAATCCCTTTTCCTTCACTTGACAACAGTATCTTCCCACTTGCCCACTAATTTTGTGAGCTCCGTTATCCTCTGCTAAATAAATGCACAGCCTAGGAGGAAACATTATTAGTTTGGAACCAAGCAAGAGTAAGAAGAACTGATACTGGGAGGCTGCACACGAAGGAATTGGTGACACATGGGAAGGAGAATTCCAGGAAAATGGACTTTACCTACAGCAGATAGTCCCTATGAACTTTCAGTGGGCAAGAGAAACAAAAACTGCCCAGCTGCTGATCTAGATGGAGTACTTAGTGCGGATCACAGTCTTTAAGTATTTTCTCTTTCAGCTGAGGGAACTCCTTTGCGGTAACTTCTCAAATAAATTATAAGTCTTTTCCTTAAATATAAATAATATGGAAAACTAATCTCATTTTGGGCCTGAAAAGTCAATACATGTCTACAATGAATGGGAGTAGAAAAGGAAGAACAACTCTTTGAAGAAATAGTATTGAGATATGTGCACTCATACATTTTTTACAAGAGGCTTCTTGTGTACAACTGAAACAAAAAGCCAATGTTTTTAACAATTCAGGCATAAAAGGACAGCACAACCAGAAGCTACTTAAATAGTCACATACAAGTAGGCAGAGAAAAAATACACATGGAAAGAGGCTGCCACTTCTTGGAAAGTCAGGATTAGAATAAAAACCAGCCTTGATAGTTGGAGAGGGGTGGTCCTAACCAACATGAAATTTGCTAAATTCAAGTACAAAGTACTACCATCATAAGGACAAATGAAGTGTGGAAACATGGGACAGTATAATAAGCTATGCACTGACTGGACAGGAATGGCACAGCATAAAATGATCAAAGCAAGCTCAATGAGTTGAAAGTGTGATGCCATTGCAAACAAGACAAATTTCTTTCTAAGCTGTATTACCACAAGTGTTATGCGTATGTAACACGAGACCAATGATTTCACTCTTCTGGAATACTGTATTGATTTTGGGGCACCACAATTAAAGAGAGATGTAGAAAACTGGAAAAAGTCCAAAGGACAGTAGTAAGAATGATGAAGGTACAGAAAATACAGCCCAGGAAGAGCAGATGAAGGAAGTTAGTTTTGTTTAGTCTACAAAAGAGAAGACTAAGGAGAGACATAATAGCAATCTTACATTTAAAAGGTCAGGAAGATGATGATCGATTGCTCTCTGTGTTCACTAAGAGTAAAAGAAGAAGAATCAGTTTTACTCAAGGCAAGGTAGATTTAAGGGGAGCATTAAGAAAGCTTTCTGACTGTCGGCACAGTTAAACATTGCAGCAGGTTACCTAGGGAGTTCTTTTTAAGAAGTCAGGCAAACAACCATAAGCATTGTCTAGAAATGATCCTCCTGCCTAAGTGCAGTGATGAAGGTGATCTTTGCAGGCCCGTTCCAGCACTACAAAACTATAATGAATTCATAATTTTTCATATTAACATTAACACCAGGAAAAACTCAACACCTCTGGCTTCTTCAGTTTTAGACAGGCTAAATGATGTTAACAAGGGATAAAATTCCACCCTTGAGTTACCCTCACTGTCCATTGTTGCTGAGTGCAAATCAAAATTTTTCATGGAAAGGGTCATTGGGCACTGGCAGAGGCTGCTCAGGGAGGTTGTTGAGTCACCTTCCCTGGAGGTGTTTAAGGGACGGGTGGACAAGGCGCTGAGGGGCATGGTTTAGTATTTGATAGGAATGGTTAGACTCAGTGAGCTGGTAGGTCTTTTCCAACCTGGTGATTCTATGATACTATGTGTTTAGCAGATGCAAATTGATAAATACACAACATACATGCAAATGAGCTTGAATGCACACTTTCCTCTACGCCCATAAGACACCACAGTTTGGCCCTGAATGACAAGCTTCTCAGAGCTGTTGGACTCCCAATGCATCACGGAGAGTAAAAGGTTATTTGCAACTCTTTGTTACTGTGAGTTACATACACAGTTCTGCAGCCCACTTTTTAGTTCAATAATGATCTTTGCTAGAATTTCTTTCCAGAAAAACATTGTCCTTCTGGATTCAGTCCTGCTCTGGAAGGAGCTGACAAGAATTTGAGTGTCTTCAAATGTCTGGACACCCCCTGCCCCTGGTGCATTCAGGCCCATTAGCCATCACTAGATATCCAGCTTTCTTGACCAGCCTGAAGATAACTCCAAAGAACCCTACAAAGTTTGTTAATCTCCATTGCACTCCTGGAATCTGCCTTTATATGTTTATTCTGTCACTGTAAAAATGCCCTTTTCTTCCCTTTTCACTGTAAAAATGACTTTTTCTTCCCTTTGGGGAAGAAAAGCAAATAGCAAATAAAATAAAATAAGTGTAACCAATAATAGGGGGACTGGAAACACAGGTGGATTTATAGAGTTTCCAAAACACATTCTGAGCATACTAGAACAAGCAAAGAGCCAGATTGGAGGGAAAAAATAATTTGGGGAAAATAACCTGAAGCAAATATCTGCTCTAGGAAAGCAGGAGCTGGAAGCAGTAGTGCTGGCAAAGGCTTAGGAATGGCAGCAAGCAGCAACTTATGTCTGAAACTGGAGACAGCAGGAGTTAAAAGGTGCTATAAACCTGGGGAAATAAAGCACAGGCAATTGTTATAGAAAAATCACAATCTTTTTATTCCATACCAGGTGACAATCAGATAGCTTTGTCCCCTTTCTTAGGGAATCCCTTCCTGCATAGCCCAACAACAAGCCATTTGGATATTTGTCTCCAGCATTCACATAGAGAAAGATACTGATTTCTCCCTCCATCCTGGCAGGCTCAATACCACTGTTAAACTCATCCTCACTCCCAACATCCTTGGGGCAGAAATATCAGGCACATTTAATGTTTCTCTCAAAATCCCAGGGGGCTCAAAACCTTGCAAGAAGTAACAGAGTGAGGCACAGCACCTCTCTGCTGCAGCTGGGGTGGGGAGAGGCACCCTTGAATGCAAACACAGTCTCTAGCCCAAGTCCACAGGGACCAATTCCTGATTTCATTCGACAGCTGCATGCATGAAGAAAACCTGTCTGACTCTTGCCTTTGCTTCACTGTTGCCCTAATTGTTCCAGCAGCCTTTTCCAATCCCCCCGCCAAAGGCCTTTCAATCCTAGTGCTCCTTGGGCTCTGTTCAGTATTCAGACTTGGCACATTGCAAACACCATAATCAAGCATGCAAGCAGGGAATTGGGAAGCTGTCTTTAAAGAAACAAGAAAACATCCCTTTTGGTCCATAACAGCCCTTCACTGCAAATGCATATACATCAAGTGAGATCAAAATGCTGCAGAGCATATCACTGAAAGAAGAGAGAGTAAGATGACTGAAGGCAGCCAACTTCATTTGCAATTGCACCCAGACCAAGAAATATCAACATCACTATCAGCAAATTGAAAACAGATCAGGGGCTGCACATAGACTTGTATTGTAATAGGAGCCCAGTGCTGCCCACAGAGAACATGGGTCTAGGAGAGTTCAGAGAGAGAGTTTGTCATGATGATAGATGATGTCCCCAGATATTTATCCTGTGGCATTAAGCTGCTCAACAAATGCACAGAAAGCCTGATAGCCAACATTGATAAAACTCCTCTCAGTGCTCCAGCAATAATACATCACTTTTCAGCTGCATGACCTCCATCACCAGCAGAAGCGTGATGTCTTGTGTGTCCAGTAGGGAAAAGCAGCTCGACAAGACATCCACAGCCACAGGGATGTTCTGTTTCCAGGCTACTTCCATGCTGCAGACAGATGGTGACTGGTGATTGTTGTGGTTCAAGGATGTGGGTCAAAGTCAGGGCTGCTTTACCAAAGAAGTTCAGTGGAGGTTATCAAGAACAAGTGCTTCAAAGCCACAAGTATCTAAATAACTGCCTCAAAATCTTGGGCTAGACAATGCCTGGAGGCTGGACATTTTTGAGTGAAGCATGAGATTTTTCTGCCTGCCACAGAGGATCTTATGACAGTGAATTCAGCAGGGACCTATCCAGCCCCCTCACCAGGGATGTTAACAAATTCCCTCCGCAGACCATACACATCTCCCTACATCTTCCTTCTCTACACACAGTTCTCCCTCTCCTTCACTCCAAGCAATTATTATTCAGGGTGCTGATCTTGACAAACACTTAGGTAAGTAAAATACATTTGAGAGAATATTTTTCTGCAACTGTATTTATTAATAATTGTTGACATAATATTATAAATATACATTTTCCTACTTATCCTAAAGTTCAAAATTGTGGGGAAACACACCAAAACTCCAACTTCTTCCCCATTAGGAAAATGTTCCTTCCATGATACACCCAGACCTGTTTCTGGCAGGTACCAGCTCCACAGCACATGGAATGAGATGAAGCAAAACCATGGCTCAGTGGAACTCAACTCAGAATCCATTCCCATGAGAGAATAAATGCAGCTCTGGTGGGGTTACAACAGGCAGAATACAAGATGTCCAAGTCTCTATGGTACTACAGACATCCCACACTTTAACGCGTGTCTGCCCCAATATATTCCCAGACCCCTGGTGCAAGGACAGACCCCAGTCCTTCCCAGCCTAAACCTCAATGCAGACCATGCAATCTCTTTTCATTCACAGTCAAGCTTGCCAAGCTGACAAATCAGCCACTTCCTTACCAGGTCCACGCGTTCTCATCCTAAAGGAAAGCAGAAGCCATAGATTAAAATTCAAACAAAACAAATATATGCATTATATTCATGTTCGGGACTGCTTCAGAAAACGGTGCCTAAGGCAAGGCAGCACCTGCCCTGCTGTCAGCTGACTACAGGACTGGTCTGCAAATGGTATGGCCACCCACAGGGACCCTGGGGCTCTCCCCAGCCCCCCAGCAGCTCACCTCTGCTGCCCTCGGGGACCTCACATAGCAAACAAGGCACACCTTCTACACTGTTGCTGTGCTAGCACAATCCCCCTATTTGAAGGTGGGGCTTGAAATAGGGCTCCCATGGGCTTGCCATGACAGAAGATGCCTTAATCCCTGCAGCAACAGCACTGCTTGGGCCTTCACAATTTGTCACATTGAAGCTTGAACATCTGCACATCTTCTCCACAGCCTGCAGCATCACTGAACTTTGAGGTAGGATTAGTACACGTGGTAGGACACGTAGTGCAAGTTAACTGATGCATCCAATAGCAAACAAAGAACACAGAGAAAATCCCAGAAATCATGAATTCTGACAGTAGATGTCTCAATCTAAGGAAGCTGTGCACCTGACTCTTTTGGGCAGCTCTGGAAACCCAGGTTTCATCTGCAAGAAGGGCAATTGGTTAGGGAAGGGAGAAAACGTTGATGTCGTCCAGGCATCTCTGAATATTAGGAGTTCTGGATTCAGTTCCTGACAGTTTATTTTTCCTTCCCCTGTATGTACTCAAGCACTCTTTAATTCAGCTTGAGTGATGATTCCTGCCTCAGAGGTGCTTGGTGAGCAGCCAGCAGCAACCTAGTAATAAAACACCTTCCCATAGCTGATAAGAGAACATAAGGGAATTGTGTTGTGAAGCACCCGCCTTGGAGAAGGAATGCAAGTAGTCTGTGATGGATCAATCCCAGCTTCTTCACTCCTCCTCCCTCCCCCAAAATGACCTGAGCAATGAAGCAGCAAACTCTTCCTTGCTAGTCTTACTCATTTGACAGCTGTTTTTTGTAATTTTGGCTAGAACAGCACATAGTTACGACCTACTCTTACAACATGGTTATTCTGTGATTCTGTGAACATTGCTTACCTACCATCTTTCCTTAGCCTGATGGGAAACAAATTGCCATTGGGAATGTCCCTCTACCAGGGGTCTAGGGGGCTCACTAAGAAATCAACTCACACCAATAAAACAGGCTATTTTCCCTGCTGTGGTTTTGGTGGCTAGATTCAGCCTCTGTCCAAAGGCAAAATCCACATGGCCACCACACACCACTGCCTGAGGAACCTTTGGCCCTGGGCGGCACAAAGACCACTGAGGGCATCAGGGCAGAGCACCCCTGGCCCCACACCAGCTGATGGGTGGTTGAAGAGTACTGGAGACAATTTACAGCCAGGGACACTCAAAGTCAGGCTTCGTAGTTTGTAAAACAAACTGCTTCAACAGAAGGCTTAGCATTTCTAATTTGTAAAACACCATGAACATCAGCTCTGGAGAGGATTTTATTTCTAACTTCTATGAGACAAAGCAGCCCTGACACTGCAACACAGTCTTTCCTGAGCTGCTGAATTTTTCAGCTAGCCATGCACTAGGGAACTGGTTCAAAGCCAAAGAAAGACAGAGACTACCGATTCCTCTCCTGAGCATGTTTCTGTTCAGGCTGCACCTTAACACAGGCAGGGCCCTTCTCTGACAGGACTCTGCAGAGAACCATGGCCTTGGGCAAGCACCTCCAACAGTGGCAGCTACATAAACAGCCAAGTCATTTTTTACAATATAGTCAAACACCTGGTTATGAAGCCCCAATGACTGGCTGCGTGCGCTACTTTATAGTAGGATATAGGAGGGCAGAGCCTATATGTGGCACCGCTGTGCATTTCCCAAAGTAATTATGTTCTCCCAAACAACTGCCTGTGGGAGGTGATCCCAAATCTAATGGGGCAGATGCTGGACCCCAGTGCAGGAAAACGTGTAGTGAAAAACCTCTGAAGTTACTTTTGCTGAACATACATTTAGGCACCTGGGTTTTGGTCATGAAAGTACTGGTGTTCCAGTAATGCAAGAGTTTGAGGGATGAAAAACTCAGGTTGATCTTTCAGAAGAATCTGGGGAAAATACACTGCCACAGCTTACTGCCACAGCTCAGCTGCTGTACTTCCTTGTCAGCAAGCAAAACTGCTTTTTAGGGATTGAAGAAGGAACACTCACTCATACCCCTGGAATATCTGGCAGTTTGTGCAAGACAGATATGTTGGTAAGAAGAGAACCACTCCTCCCACCACTTTTTAAAATATTTACATCTTTTACTTTTTTTCTCTTCCTTTCTAAACTTACTATTGAAATCACACAGATTATGTAGAAATTTGGACATGTAAACAACAACATTTTCCAGACCTAACTCCAAAACATTTTTATCAGTGTTAGTATCACATATGCCCATATGTGAGTCTAGAGCAAGTAGTAGACTCCAACAAGGTTTCATCCCACAAGTGGTGAGATCAGCTCAAAAAACACTGCCTCCAGATCCAGCATCCTCTGATGCAAAGCCAAGTCTGATACTTCTAGGAACACAATTAGGCCACAGTGACATTTTCAGCCAAGCAGAGATGAAGTAACAGACTTGGTCTGGTCCTATTTGGCTTCAGAAATTGACAGTAAAAATCCAAGAACACAGAATGCTCACAGGCCTGCTAATAATTTGGGATGTTTTAATTTGTGAAACAAGTTCTGTTTCACTCATGACTAGCCATGGAATAACAAGCAGACCGATCTAGTTTCGCTGCTACTTGGATTGTCAGTTTGATTTCTCAGATGTTATAGGTTACATAGTGTTTTACAAAGACATTCAACAAAGTAGAAAGCCAGAGATCTCCATGAGCTAATGACAGTTTCCTAAGAATTTCAGTCTTGTGCTAGTTGCAAGCTTTTCCTGAAGCTGCAGCATGGTGGGCTTCTCTTTTGATAGGGAGTGAGTTTATAATGCCTAATGAGGTCAGCTCCCTGAAGCTTTGCCTCTTGCTTGAAATGTTAACAAGGTCTTACCCCTCTGTTCAGGCAAAATTTTCACAAAACACATTGGAACACAATTACCTCTAAGAACTACACCTTTCTGCTAAATTTGGATTAAATTAGTTGCCACAGTAAAAACACTGGATAGGAGATATCAAAAGAAACTCATATATATGCAAATGGATTAATTTCATAACTTTTGTTTCCATGGGAAACTGGAGTTTAAAAAAACACACCCACAGAAAAAAGTGAAAGCTACTGAAAATAAGGATGAGACTAGAAACAAATCACAGCCAACACCAGGAACCAACACATCATCCAGTGAATAAAGGTGGTACATTTTCTACATCTCAGCTGAGTCTGATGGGATGTTCTACTCTTTACAGAACAGACTTAGTTTTACTTCATTGCTTGATGTTATTTTTATTGTTAACCTGGATAGCCCTGGAAAGAAAAAGAGTTTAAATTACAAAAAAAATAAATAATGTTTCACAGACTCAGCTAGCTTTGTGAACACATAAAACAGTTTGCAAGGTTCATAAAACCTCAAAAGCCAGAAAAATCTCCACCCCACTCCTTACTTCAGCTCCAGTCTCACTTCACAAATTGTAGGATGTTATGAGCTCCCTCTTCTAACAGACTAACTTTTATGCTAAGAGCTGATTACATTACCTTCACTGCTTCTTGACATGCGCATGCTGGATTGGAGCCTGCACTTGAGCAGAATCCCCCATGTAATGAGCCTGATCCTCCTGCTTGTTTGCTGATTGTGAATTAGCATTGGTGGGGTTGCTTGACTTTGCTCTGATGCCAAGTAGTTGTTTGCACAACAGGATGCAAGTCCCTGATGCATCATTCTCTATTTTTCTTTTCCACTGAGCTGAATAAAGAGAAATTCTATTCAGCTCCTGGACAAGGGTCTTGCATCCTCTCTGCTGTACCCTATCTGGGTACCAAGTGATTTGGGGGGAATAGGAAAGATTTATATTTTAATGCAAGCAGCCAGCTGGAAGCAGCTTCCACTTCCTAAGGGTCACATTTTACAGCTCAGTAAAGCCCTGAAAAAAAGAATATTTTTTAGAGGAAAATAATTCACACTAAAATACACCCTATGAGAACACTCCCAGAGCCCTGAATTCCTGGTACATCTCATGACCCGGGTCCATATGCCTATAGCCTGTGTAGCCAGTAGTTGTCAGTTCAGGCTGCTGCCAATTCCCAAGCAGGCAGTTTCAAGCCTTTTGTAGGAAACATAGTGAAGATACTGCAGTGAAAATGCCCTGGTCACTCTTCTACCTGATGTCATATAAAGACAGATGAGGTCTGGAGGCCATACAGAGCAGAGGGTCGCAGAGGGTCTGAGCACAGTAAACACATGAAGTCTCAATTGCATTTTCAGAAGCCCACACTCACAGCCCATTAAATCCACTCCTAAAAGGGCTTCACTTAAGGCTATTAAGTTTTGCTTTACTCTTCATGCAAACCTGCATGGCGCAAGCATAGGGACATACCAAATGGAGTCCAAGGAGAGGACCCATCTGCACATGGTGCTTTGTGTCAGCTTAGCAGCACACAAAGGCATCAGCAGATGATCTGCTTGGGTCATCCTGACAAGCACAATGACGACTAGGTCAAGAGCAGCTCTCCCATGATGTTTTGCAGTGTCAAAAAAGGCAGGATGTATTTCCATCCTTACTCTTTGCAAAAGCAATGCTAGACACAGACCACCAAATTTGGTCCTGTATATGGCAAAGGATGAAAACACTCTCAAGGGCCTTGTCCACACCATCAGTTGTTGCTGGAGCTGAGGACCAGGGCAATAGTCACGTTTGAACAATGTTTGTGCATGGAGCACGTAAGTTGCAGACACATTAGAAACAGAACCCCTGAACCCAGCTCTCTTTATGAGGACAATTTGGACTGACAGGGGAACTCAAACGCTCCTGATTCAGCCCTCCACACTGTTTGACAGCCCTGCCAGACTGCAGAGGCTGCAATGGAAGCCTGTAAGGTAATGCTATGGGGAGGCAGACAGAAAAGACGCTGATTCACCTATGAGAAAGTCCAGCCCAGACTGAGAACATGTAAGGAAAAACAACTAAAAAGGATAACAAAATACTTCACCGTTAATACCAGTACAAACAAGCCAGTGACCTGCCACCCTTGAACACTAGCAGAACTGCAAACTTCTAAGCACCTAAAAAACTAAAATCAACCCCATATTATTTTTAAATTAAGACAAATGTACACATTGGTCTGAAGAAGGCACTAGCAAAAAAGAAAAAAAAACAAAAAAAAAGCTTCAGCTTGAACAGAAAAGTTTGGCAAAGAAGCAGAAGCTGAGGCAGTGTAACTGAGTCTGCAACCCACAGCAAGGTAAAGCATTCTGCTGGCTTTCCCAAGGACAAGCACTGCTTGCCCGGGCCAGCAACCAGGAGAGCCTGCCCTGTGACTACCATGCACAGAGTGGGTACTCACTAAGGGCAGCAGAAGCCAAGGGTGCAGAGCTTTCTTGCACACCCAAAGGCTGCCAAGACTTTTTTGAAAGAAATCTTTACATGTGTGCTATATATCTATTGTTTAGAACATGATGTAAGTACCAAATAAATCAAATAGTTTGCAGTAAACACTTGATAATCAGTCTTGATGAACAGAAGCATAGTTTTAATTGGAACTTAATTGCTTTGTTAGTCATTTACTGAACATATGTCTTGCATAAATGGTGGCATTTCCTTTTCCCACAAAGCACATCCAGTATTTCTCAAAAGACAAACAAACACTTCTGAAATCTCCTGAAGAAGATCCAGAACCCTTCATGCACAGCAGCTCCCATTGTGCCTGCAAAAAACCCTGAGCTGTTTGAAACACAGTACGAATCACAATCGGTGCCAGCAGTCACAGACCTTCATCCTAACAGAGAATTTTAACTCACCGAAACAAATTAGTTACTTATGGAAAAGGAACCCCCCCAACTGGCAACCACCACATCCAAACAGGCAGACAGACTCCTTCTGTAAACCAATATGGATAAGTGGCTGCAATTTTCCTAAGCTGCCTTTAAAACATGGGCTTTGTTTTCAATTCAGCCAGAAATGACCTTGTGTGACTTTGGTTCTAGTCTCTCCTCCTCAGTCTGCAAATTATTATTCTATAATAGCCAGAAGGACCGTACTCTTATTACCAGTGTGCTGTAGGTGATGCGCTATTTCTTCGAAAGAGCAAGGCTGCCGGAGCCCAGAGCTGGAGTCTGAGAGTACTCAGTGGGTTATGTTCATTACATAGCAAGAACAACTGAGAAAAAATAAACACTTCTCAAGTCTATGACTAACTGAAGCTGTAAATTTCAAACACTTATTACAGAGTCATAGCTTAGTATAACAACATGGGATGTGTTACGTATCAGAGGGTAACCTTTAAGGAAGGACTTATGCTCTGGGGAAGGTTTTAAAACAGAACAGGATGAAGTTTATGTGCCTTTTTTTCGTATCGTTCTTATAATTAACCAAGCTGTCACAGAAAATCATCCTGGATCCAATCCAGCCTTCTAACACTTGTCCCATCATCCTTCCCACTACAAGTATCCATGCCATATTAACTAAATAATTAGAACGGGTGAACAATTTTGAACATGTATTTTTCCATCCCCTTTGTTTACAGAATTCTTCTAGGCAGATTGTGGGGATTTATCCCTCTTTTCATTTAATAGAGCCAAACATAACTTTCCCAAGGGACCAGAGCACAAGGTGATTGCCAAACTGCTCTTAACACATCTATCCAGTCTAAGCAATTTACTGCTTAGGTTTTGTGCCTTGTTATTTGGGGCACATGGCAAGACTTCTGACCACTGACTGTGTGACCTTAGTCGACTTAAACACATTATTCAAGTTAAACGGCAAACCAAAATCTATTTCTCAGCTAAAGGCTCAAATATCTCTCTCCATCAACAAATTAAGTTTTCCCATGCACAAGAACCAGAAAAACAGCAAAAAAAGGGAAAACTGCACAACAGGACCAGATGGTAATTTAGCTTCTGATTCAACAAAGTTTTTGCAAACAGGTTTCAGCTTTACAACCACTTCTCCACACAGTCATAAATGGCAGCCACAAGGGGCCCTGGAGTTATATTTTTGTCCAAGATATTTGGGTGTTCAGACCTGGACCTTGGCTTGTTCCATTATGAAGATCTAAATAAAGAACACTTGCACACTGGAGGGAGGCTGAGGACAATCCTTAGGCTGAGAAAGCTTAGCTCTGCGTATTGGGGATGGGCCATTGTTCACTGAAGGTCACAGTTCATTGTGTCCAAAATGCTCTCAGACATCATCTCTATTACAAGAGCAGATAGAATAAAATTGTACATCAAGAGAAACACGTTGCACACTTTCTTCTCTCTCCATTAATTTTCTCAGATTTAATCAGTGAGAAAATCTGTCTGGGTAAGGAAACGTGGACATAAACGTGTTCAGCCATGCAAGTGTCTAGAAAATGCCTGCTCTGTATAAGAAAGTGTTAACATTGGAAAGACGCAGCCAGTAACTGCTCCGTTTGCAGCAAGAGAACAATCTAAATCAATTGTCTGTATAAAGTCTGTCTAAATCTTTTCTGTCTTAATATACATAATCTTAAAAGAGATCTAATGTAGTGCAAGATGTTTGTAACTTTACATGGGCCAACAGTATGCCCGAGTTGTACGAATAATATCTTACAGTAACAGACTGAGTTATAAAATAGCCACTGCTCAGCTGCTTAATTTGATGCAAAAGACAACTCTGATTCCAGCTCTAGTTGTAGTGTGTAATCATGGAACCACAAGACTGGAAAGGTTCACCTTGTTCATGAGTCAGGCTGTTGCCTTTCTGTACACTGACAGGGCTATTTACTTTGGTTATACAGAGTAGTTTGAAAGAGTAGCTAGCATCCATGCTTTCATTTTTAGTTTTGCTTTTGATTCACATTGGCAGTTGTAGATGCTTAGTCTGTTCTCCAGGTATTCATATGGAAGTGACCGAGAGGTGCCAAATTTACCAGCAGCTTCTCATTAGTGGCTCTTCCTTGATTATGACATCTGGTGAGCTTGATGACAACAACAGAAGAAAAATGTGAGATTCAGTCATTTGGAAATTACTTAAGTGGAGGCTGTTTTGCACAGTATAATGTGGAAATGTTAGGAATGATTGAGGCCAGATTTATAGCTCAAGGAATCTTGCATCTGTATTTCATTTGTGAGCAACCAATACAAAAAAACACCTTTAAAAAAATCTTAATAATTTCCCAACTGACCAAGAGCTCTGAATATTATGTCAGCAGCACAATCTAGACCACAAAATGTTGTTCTTGTTGAAAGGAATTTTCAGAGGATTGTTATGTGGCTAGTCCAACAGAGTGTATTAGTCAAGGTTGTCAGTCTCCCACTTTTGTCTCTACAGAATGATCTTTGGCTGCTGGGCAGTTGCAGAGATTCCTGTAAAAGTCCTGTAGAGGATGAGGAGACCATTCACAAACTTTTAGCTATGAAGAAATGACACAAAAATTTGGAGCCCTTGTTCAATAACTAATGGCCATTCTGCAGACTGGCCTGCTGAAATAGTTTCTCCTGCTACACTGTCCACAGCTCAGCATGACAGAGAAGCACACAGACATAGAGGAAGACCAGAGAATTTTGTGGCTAGGCTGTTACCATATTAAGTACCTTCCAAAGTTCTGTAAAACTCCTTTGTTTTCCAAGTGCTGGATAGCTGGTGAACATGGTTGATGAGTTTATGGTACACAGTGAGCACAAACTGAGATTAATCTGTACTTACTGCTACCCAAATATTCTCCTTACATAGCACAGAGCAGCAAGCTCAGTCAAAACTTAATTCAAAACTTAACTGTGTTACATATAACACACTTGATTAACACTGCCACATACAATCAACAATGATCCAAGGAGCTCAAATTGACAAGATAAGTGAAACCATTTTATCAAGACAGCCAGCATACAACTATGTGTATTGGTTTTCAGTGAAAGTTAAGCTCCTAAATAAAGTACCTAATCACTTTGTTGAGTGCTTCACCACAAGGCACAAAGATGCACTTAAATTTCTCCCATGTCCTTCTAAGGACAAAAATAATAGTTTTCCTGAGGATGCAGCTTTCCTGCTTGCAGGCCATCTAAGGCAAGGTGACAAGACAAAAGTCTTATTCAAGTTACACTAGATAAGCATGTGGAATACAGACATTTCTGAAGCAGTTGAGGAATCATTGCCAGCAACAAAAGGAGGGGTTTATGATTTTTGCATTTGAAGTTCATGGTTGAGTCATAAACCAAGATGCTCTGATTAACTTCAAAATTTGTATTGCCAGTAGTACAGTCATTGAGAAATCATCTTTGTTACCTGTCTGCCAGACGCTCCTACAGGCTGGTGGGGAAACTTGATGAGTTTTGCTGGAAAATTTGTGACAGGATTTCCTGATGGGTTGCTGTACTCCCAGGAATATCCTCCTCCTTATCAACAAGGTCCAACACTGCATTTGCAAGAAGCAATCAGAAAAAAGCAGAGATTACAGCAGTCTCCCCTTCTCACTATCCTTTTGCTCTCCTGTAGGCGGGAAGGTGGAGTATATTTACTGCAGTGACCAAAGTTCAACAGACTAGGAAAGGAGAGTTCTTCATACAGATGCCTATTGCTTTTAAAGTAAATGGGTTGCTATCTGGTAAAGAACAAAACACCTGCATTAAAGTATGAAAGACCTTATGGATTTACTTGTAAACCAGAGTTCCTCTTTGGTCTGAAGCACTTAGGATCTCCTTTCAGCACCATGGTCATAAAGGATTCACTTCCCCTGTGCACTGGTGGGAAGCTCTGGCTAGGGACAGCACAATTTGCTCTGGAGAGCCCCTGAACACAAGAGTCTGTCCTGGCTTTTTCACAGAAAGGGTCATTGGGCACTGGCAGAGGCTGCCCAGGGAGGTGGCTGAGTCCCCATCCCTGAAGGTATCTCAAAGACGGGTAGACAAGGTGCTCAGGGACATGGTTTAGTGGCAGATAGGAATGGTTGGACTCAATGATCCAAGAGGTCTTTTCCAACCTGGCGACTCTATGATTACCAGCTACTTCTTCCACTATACAGAGCTGGACCTGCAGCTGTTTGTTGTGGGGAAAATGGCAAAGAGAGAGACATGCCCTACATCAGTGCTCTAAGTGCTCTGTCACCCATGGGCACTTTAATGTCATCCACATTAATGAGATCCTGAACTCACATATCAATAAGCAGCCCAGGACTTCGTGGCCAGATCTTGCTCACTGACCATAAGCCAGTGAGTGCTGTTGTGATGATGCCTCTATCTGTTGCTTGAGCACACCATGGTTTATCTGCATCCTTCTTTTCTGAGCTTACTGCTGTGTGCCAGGGCACCAGAAGGGGAGAATGAGAGCTACAGAGACCTCCCAAAACATCCTATGCTTTTGCTGATGTGAAAAGGGATATTCCCTCACACAATATGAGGAATATTAAATGCACATCTTAAAATGCACATTAAAATGTGGACCCATGACTTGACAGTCATGAGGTCTCTGAATTTTCCACACTGTCTTCATATGTTTTATCCAAATAAAACAAGCAGAAAACAATATTCCATTTCAAATAACACAAAATGTCTTCCTCCTCATTGCAACTAGGCTAAAATGATCTCCCCTGTCCTGAAGCATGTGAAGAGAAACAAATTCACAGCCTGTAAAAACAAGCTTACTATAACTTAAAGATTTTGTGAGCTAACAATGTTTGTAATTTTGAAGATAAGTTACATTTATTACAACACTGTTTGAATCACAAATTGTGATTGCAGATGGTGAGTGCCATAGGGTTGAACAGTGAACAGAATATCTAACCAGGAGCCTCGTCTTACCGGACTGATGCTGTTCACAGAGATTAATGCCTCCTTGTTGCCTTCATGAATCTTTCTGGGACTGGCTCCAAGGCTAGCGAGAAGTTCTCATGTTCATACCTGTGACAGACTGCCTGACCAGCCAACACTTGTACACATAGCTGATCCTGCAGGGAGCTGTCAAACAGCACCAATATTGTTGAGCTGCAGCCTCAAAGATGTAACTGGACAGATTCATATTATTTTGATCTCCAAATGATATATTAATTATTCAGGACTGCTTGTGTTGGCAATCACTTCCTGATTACACCATGATCCAGTTAACAACACAGACCTAGTCAAAATTAAAATTTAAGGCAGACCCCTGGAGTCAATAGCTGATCTCATATGCTCAAAATTAGAAATAAGTGCTTTGCTTAAACAGTGGTGATCAGTGATGGAGGAAACAACAGCCTGCAGTAAAGGCAAAGGCCCAGAGGGACACTTGTTGTTGGCAAACAATGGCAATTATTGGCAAACATGAAAAACAATAATGTCAGAATACACAAAGTAATAATCTGTACATGAAACTGCAATACGAACCCTGCACAGCTATGAATAAAAGGCTTTGTTTGTGAAACTGACCTTTTCTTACCTGTATACATGTGAACAATTTGAAATATAAATCAAAGGTACAATTCAAGAGTCCTCAACACTGATGCTAATAGCTTTTCAGGGTCTGGACTGGACAATACCTTTCAAATAAAGGATATTTCCATAACAGATGCTGTTTGTTTTCTTGTACTTCCTCATTGGCAAAGACACTGACTGACCAATTTATTTTTCACTAGTTTCAAATTTTCTGGCTGCCCTTTCTGGTTGTAAAATTCAGTGGAAAAAACCAT
The DNA here is from genome assembly GCF_032191515.1 of Phaenicophaeus curvirostris. NCBI lineage: Eukaryota > Metazoa > Chordata > Aves > Cuculiformes > Cuculidae > Phaenicophaeus > Phaenicophaeus curvirostris. The sequence goes on along the minus strand of NC_091400.1, from coordinate 16,786,189 downwards.
TTATTTGTTTAGAAACACTCTCTTGGGAAGACTTATAAAAGCTATTCTTCAAAAATCTGAAGCATAGGCCAAAATCAAGAAGAAATTGCCTTGGTGTTGCCAAGTCTTGTGATTTTCGTCCTACCTCTTCAACATGCAGGACTTTTTATTGAGAGGAACTGTTAAGAAAACAAAATAGGAATCTTGAGCTTTGTTTTAAGCCTTGCTACTTCATAAAGCAAAACATACAAAAGCATCCATGTAGCTCCTACACCTCCTTGCCTGTGACAGTGACACAGAAGCAGCCAAGCAGAAAGGACATTCCAGAGGGGAAAGATTAGATGGGTTTGCATCAGTTCAAACTGAGCCCACGGTGCTGCTGCAGACACAGCTGTGGGCACTGAACACCAGCATGGTTTGCAGAGAACCAAGTTTTGTTCCATGTTTCCAGCCGCTTAGGTGGGTAAACATCTAGAAAATTTGAGCCAAATTTGCTCAAAATCCAGAAGGAAAATAAAAGGAAGGCAACAACTGTCGCATTTTTTGTTTGGTTGTTTTTTGGTTATTTTTGTGCTGGTGTTTGGGGTTTTTTTTTGGAAGATAATGATTTTTAAGAGAAAACTGAGCTCCAGATCGCTTACTCATATTTGCAAAAGTACAGGACTAACAATCTTCATTTCTCTTTGAAAAATGCACATATAGCCAGGAGAAAATGGGTTTAATCAATCATCTTCCTTATGAATTTACAGCCTACAACAGATACCAGCTTTACGAGTAAGTAGGTTTATTTTCATTGAAGTAGAGTTGAACGAAAATCTGTCAATGAGACACTTGCAACACCCCTGACAATGGAAAAATCTGCCTAGTCCCATACCCAAACAAGTGAAAGATTTTTTTTATGTGTATGTGTTGTTTCCCTGTTCCTATGGTCTTCAGCATTACCTAGGTGTCCTTGAAGGAAATCAGCCTGTGGGTGTTGCCCTAAATATTGATCAGCCTTTGGCAGAGGGGATTATTCCTTCCTGTTAGTGGAAAGTATTTGCTATCATCTTACAAATCTAACTCTTTTTGCCACCTGAAGTCCTGTTTTGAGACCTCTCCCTCCAAGTGAATGATTTCTGCCAGAAGTTTATCCTGTGTGGTCTCCTGCCAAATTCCTTTGCAGTGGAAGCTTGTGGCTAATCAGACAAGACATTCAAATCACTCACACCTGGAAAAGCCATACTTGCTTTTTTTGGGAAATCACAGCTTACAAATATCTTGTCTTAGAAAGTTCACATTTTATTTGCCTGCCTCCACGGGGAACTTCCGGGCAAATTGACGTGCAAGTTTGCAAGTGATTCTGCAGGTTTTTGTTACAGGTTTTTCTTAACTACTGAAAACTCTGAACTCCTTTCTCTTCTCTGCAGAGACAGGAAAAATCAATAAAATTTAATCCTCTATACAAGAAAGCCTTACCTAGACTTACCAAACCATATGCAGAAGACTTCAATATCAGCCTGCTGTGGAAGCAGAGTGCTACCTTCCCAAGCAACTTCAACAATGCCAAATATAAATGATCCCCAGCTGGGAAGGGAGGAGGAACCAACCCCTGTTAGTTTCACTTGATGAGCATATACAGACCACTATTCATAGACAGGAGGGTGGATAAGATACTGCTGGGATCTGGAGAGCCCCCACATGGTAATCTTGCCCTCAGCTGTAAGCATGCTGTATTTCACACAGCAAGCCCAGACAGCAGCAGCAGCGACTGCCTGATTCTCTAATTAGTAAATCAGTAGCCCAAAGCCCTCCTGCTGAGCCGAGAAGCCAGTTGTTAATAGCCAGATCTTGGTCATTTCCAGAGCTGGAGGAAACTCATTACCAAGTAAATGCAAATAGTTTATCAAGAAAACTCTTTACATCAATGGATTAAACAGCAGTTTACCACCAGGCTCTGCAAGTTCACATCCATGATTCTGGGCTTGCCATTTCTTAAGAAGTTACTTACTCTTGATCACTTTGTCCCTGTCCAGCTGGCTTTACTCATTGCAGTTCAGCTGAAGAAGAAAGATGCCTGGAGCCATCAGCGTGCAGAGAACATCAATTTTATCTCCCTCCTCATAAGCTTCATCACACAAAATTTATACACCCATGCCCACTTGAGCTATAGTGAAAAAGAAACCCCAAAACAACCATTATGACAGCAGATAAAAATCTCCAGTGTAGCCAGTGTAAAATACAGCTCATGGATTGTTAACTTCACATGCACCAGCACACAGGAAGGGCAGGACTCATTCAATAGCTTCTCAGTTTTCTTCTACCTCTACTGCTCAGCATGGACTCCTAAGCCCCACTGTCTGTCTGCGCAATGCTATTACTTTCACCTCCCTTGCTTTATCCTGCTCTGTGTTGCTTACTTGCAGCACCCCACAAATACTAAATTTAGGAAGTTCCTGTAAGTTTAGGGAAGCATTACCCCCAATTTACACATAAAACAGAAAGGCACGGAGCTAAAGGCCAAAAGTAGCCATGCTGAGAAGTCAAGGCCCTGGTTCTTCTGCCTGGTTTTAAATAACCACTTGAAGTGGGGCCATCATTGCTCCTTCACACTTCCCCCAAAGTAACACCCAAAGGAGACATCTACCTATCTCTGTCAGTCCTATGGCATATTGAAATGCACGCATGTGTTTTAGCACAAAGTCTCTACATTGTGTTCCTAACATTTACCCACCATTAGCCATTTAGCCATGCTGATCTTGTAACGCCAACTTCCTAACTGCTCTGCATTACTGAACATCTCCTCCAGACCAACCCAAGCCACCACACAATGCTCCTTTTGTACACTCAAACACACAAGGTGATGGCAGTAACTAACCAGCCTCAGATGAAGCCAATTACTCAACTTTTCAGGCAAGTCCCCAAGACTCCACACTTCGCTTCATCTCCATAAGGCAATTTTATCACGATAGATAACCCACCTTGAGCACTGGAAAATTCCTCCTGGGACAGGTAACTTTCCTAGAGGTACAGAGTGTTCCTGCAGTTCTCATAGGCAAATATAAAGGAGAGGGGAGGAATCTGCGAGAGAAGGAAGGGTCAGAGCAGGTACAACTGCATGAATCTGACCAAAAGAAAGTGAACAGAGACTGACAGGAAGAAATGGCTCCTAGACCAAGGAGTACTCCAGGAAAGTGACAGATTCCCCATCACTTACAACCATTAAAGACAGTTTGGACAGAGTTCAGGAAGGAATAATTGTCCTTAGTTTTCATATGCATCACATGCCAAATAACTGTTATTTCAGCACTATACTGTAGAACTGGCTTGCTGCTACAACATTTGTTTTCTGTATCATTATTTGCAGATATCATTTCAGCTAGTTTTACTTATCTTACTCTTGTTACGGAGTATCCTCCTCGCACCTGACTTTCAAAATCATCCAGGCCTCTTCTAACCCCTACTAACAGGGTCTGCAGCCAGTGCTACAAAATCCTTCTGCATCCCTCTTCCCAGGCACAGCATTAAGGTACAGAGCGCAATTGCAAGTAAGTGTCCATATTGATATCAGTACATTCCTTGGCACAAAGTTCACTGAGTCTTTTAGCGTAAATTGCATTTTCTTTCAATCAGGAAAGCATCAGAAGTACAGGAAACAAAAGTAAACATGTTAAACCAACCAGCACATTTATGTCTTCATGCTTCTGGTATTCTAATTGCCCAAATCAGGAACTTAGCCAAACGTATAACAGTCTTCTGTCCTTCAGGATTCCTTTGCAAGGAAAAGGGCAGTGGAGATGATGGGATCTGGTCCTTTTCCTATGACAAGGCTGAAACACAGCCAGGGCAAAGATTCCGGTCCTGAAGTCAGTGTCAGGGAGTATTGGCACAACCCATGCACACTGCTTTATAGACCTGTGCAAATATCACACAAGCTTCAAAGAGTATATGATTTTCACAGACACAGCTTCCTCTTGCTGCAAGATCTCAAGGAAGCTTTTTCTTTGGGGTTTTGCTTTTACTTCATGGGAATGTTTTTGATGCTCAGATAAAGGGAGGAGTCAATCCCCTTGAAACCAGCCACTACTCTCAAACCCAGGTGTGCATCTCCTTCAATAGTAGCTCTAGCCATGCTGTCCTGGAGGAGTCACCACCACCAGCACAGATGAGAGGCAATTCTTCCTTAGAGCCTGCTCTGTATCACTTGAGAACAGATTGTTCCAATATGTTGTGTTGGTTTTATGAGGCAGACAAGTGCCCATTGGGACATAAGATGTAATTATACTGCAATTTCAATTAAGAGTCAAAATGCAGTCCAATAAGGTAAAAAGGTCAGTGCTATATCTAGCAATGCAGCTGGATGTTGGTTTTGCACTTGGCTACAAAATGAAGGGAAATCCTAACTGAGGCCAAAAATATCTCTGTCTTCATCCATGATTTGCTGCCAAGCATCAATCCCAGAGCAAATTCTGAAGGGATATTTGCCTGGATTTACAGTTTAAACAGTGTATTGTACATTCCTTTGTTTTAGCAGGTTCAGGCTGCAACTTCCACTCTTTCCAGAAAGCTTTTTCTTTTTTTCTCCCTCCCAAGCTTTGATTACAAAATCACTAGCTGAAAAGGGACTCCTTCATAGTGGCAGTTTCTCAGCTGCTGAGTTTTAGATTACAGGGGAAAAAAAAAAAAAAAGAAGAAAAAAAAGAATTAGCACACCATCTTGATATACTAATAGTTTAAACAAGGATTTAAGGAGCAAACACAGAAAACAGACTTGCCGGTTTATCAACAGCGGGAAATTATCTCAGAGCACCTCCTAGGGGACAAAGTCTGAGAAAACATCTGGAAGGGAATTAGATGAAGTACTAACTAGGACAAGAAATTGTAAGCATAACATTCAAAAGAGAATGTCAAGGCAGCATCATTTGGTTGAACTCTTAAATTCCCTAGAAAATTCAATATGCTCACAGGTGTTGGACAGTGCTTAATATCAAAAGTGACGTGAAAGAGTATGCAGAGCCAGAAGATGAATAGGAGACCAGCTGAAAAATTAAAAGGAAAACAGAAAACAAGTATATTCAGATAGTGACTGGGACTGTATGTGAGTTAACACCAGCACTGCAATTGATTATTAGGGCTTATACAAGTGGCTTAGGCCATTTACAAAGCATTAAAACTTTATGAGAATTCAAGGAAATATTAGAAAACAGGAGAACTCTTTTTCTTCAAATAGATCTTGCCCTGGAAGTAAATTATTCCAAAACTTTGGGACAGCTGCAATTTCAGATATGCAGACAAATGACAATGGATTACAAATTTAACAAAATCTATAGTCTGGCTTCTTGCATGGGGTCTGAAATATCTGCACATGTCTGTGAATGTTGTTAACCACAAGGACTGGAGACAGCAACAAGCTCTCTATTCCAGCCTCCTCTGAAAATGCCTCTGCTATCAGCTGGAATACTATCTATCCCATTAAGTTTTTTGGCAGCTACAAGTGGGAATCTGGTTTTAAAACTGGACCAACTACAAGATCAGATGCATGCTTGTGTCAGCCAAACATGACTTGTCATCCAATTCTAAGTGTAAATAGCTTTATAACCATGTAGGAGGGCATCCAAGGGAGCAGCGTCCTGTGTACCTTACTCCAGAAACAGAGGATGCAGCCTGTGGAAGAAAAGGCTTAGTTAGTCATGAGAACAATGAATTTTACATGTGACTAGAATAGCAGGGTCTTTCCAAATAAGGCACATTTCACAGAAATAACTGGTGCTCACCTGATGTGCACTAAAAAAATATTCCCTGGGGCCAGGTGAAAAAAAAACCACAAAAATTTGGCAGAGATATCTATGTCAATGAGATCTGGACAAAAATAAAAATGGATAGGGAAGGTGACATGAAAAGCAGAATGCAAGGCTCTGAAATTATCACCTGTAGATATTGTGGAAAAGGAACAAACTCTCAAAAATATAACAAGAGAAATGACATGCTATTACCAAAGTGATGATATCTGAGAAATTACAATGGACATAGAGCCACACTAACCATCCACATCCCCAGTGGATCTGAGAGAAAATTATGGGTAAAATCAAACTAATCCATTCCTTCTGAAATTACCAACATTTCCACCTTGTTTGACAATACTGACCAAAAATCGAATAGCTCAAAGCTGCCTCCTGTCTAGTGCTAACTTCCTCCCAATAAAACTTTGACAAAGTAGACAGTGTCTCTGTAGTAGATTTTAGGTTTCTTATTTGTCTAGGCCTTCCAGAAAATTTGCAAAGAAGTTTTAATCTCTGAGCAGAAATTAACTGATTTGATATTGCTCACTCTAGGTGTCTGAATTGCCATTGGCTTCACCAGGACAGACTTGTACTGTGGAAAAAAGAAATCACTGGGAGACTTGTCTAATGGTTTTTGAATACATTAATAGTCTCTCGTTTATACTCATGTGCAATTGATATGACAAATGCAGCAGCAGTTCCCTCATTATGTTGATAAAGGTTTTAGAGACATTAAGTCCATGGAAAATCTCATCATAGTAGAGAAAGGTATCTTGCAAACTGCTCACGAGTTCACTTCTGTGGGAAACACCTTTTATTAGCACTGGAAATATACCAAAATTATGTTTTGTAAGGCAAAGGCAAGTGCTCTTTTCTGGAGTCTCACACCAACATGGAGCTGTAACCCTGCCACAGCGTCAGAACAGAAATCCCTAGCAGCAATGCAGGAACAATACACTCTCCAGCTCTCAGTTCAGTTATAGCACCTGAGACAGAAATGTGGACAGAATAAAAAATGAAAAAAACTGAGAGTGTTCATGACTGCCCGCAGCTGCACAAAACGTGGAGGAGAAAGCTGCCTTGTTTTGAAGTTCCTGTACAAAAAGGCTCGTCACTTGAGCTCTGCTTTGGTGATCCCCAAGCCAAAAGGAAGTGAAGATGATCCTTTGGGATCCAGAGCAAAAATGATGGAAACTGCAACTTAACATACCAGCAGCTTAAAGAAATTAAAGGAACAGCCCAGAAAAGTATTGGCTGGCAGTTCTCAGCCTTCTGCATCTGGCAGTGCAAGTAGCCAATTGGTTTGGATATCTTGCCATTTCCAGTTTGATGTGACGTGGGAAACAAAACTTCTCCTTGTCCTGACTGCTACTTGAACCTAGCATTTATGTCCCAAAAGAAAAGGCTTCATCAAAGATGCTGGTTTCTTCACACTGTAAGACACATATGAAACAACACCCAGAGCTATTGCTAATTAACCTTTTATCTCTTAAGCTCTCTGCCTTTCTTCCTGCAATTGCACCACAAAAACATCACACTTACTCCTGCACCTGGTTTTCCATCCTTCCTGGTGATCCCTGTGCGTTTGGCTGAGATTCTGAATTCCCATCTCCTCCAGGCCAGCCCCTTGCATTCCGCTTCCCTGCAGCCTGACAGCCAGATGTTGAGCTCAGCCTCAGGGCCACTTCACTTTCCTTTTCATCCAGATTGCAAAGCTGCATCAGCAACTGACAGCTATTTTGTTATATCTTTTTTAATTATTTGACTTGCATACACATGATCAATAGAAAAGCACTCAAAGATGCTGGAAAGAGCAGACAACAAAGTCTCTAGTTTGCCCTGTGGATGCAACAGAGGAGCCAGGACTCAATTTCTCATCAGGAATTCCTCCAGATCACACTGAACACAAGCAAGCTAAGCTGCTGTACACAAACCATAAAATATCTGTCAACACCCAGAACTGATCAGCCCAACTTTCTAAATATCTCAGACCCGCGATGTTGTTCTGCTGAATCTCCAAAACTCTGCCAACATTTCTTGGACTATCCATCTTCAGCTGTCAATATATGGAGACCCATATTCTCCACACATTGATATTTCAAAGGCAGAGAATGGGAGTGGAGGTGTTACCCACTTCTAAAGCTTCCCTGCAGAGGAACCCACAAGGTGTCAGGGCAAGAAGCAGCTTACCATCATTTCCATTACACGGGTAACAAACCTGTTGGGAAGGAGAGTTCATTGCTGTCATCAGCTTCATAAAGTGCCTCATGTAGACGTGTGCAGGATAGCACACCAGGTAGGCTGGTACCTGCAGGACACCAGCAACCTGAGAACACAATGTCGAAAATAATCTAACACCTGCAGCAAGGAATACAAGGGAATGAACACATATTATGCAATTTAAATCAAATCCTTGTAACTCCTGCATGAAGCACTTAGGTAAAATGGAAAAGTACAGCAAGCATGGGAGTATTTTGTTGCTTCTATGCAGACACAGGTTAGTTAAGTACAGCCCTGGGCACACCAGTTACATGCAGTTTTACAGGCTCAGCTCAGAATCTGTTTACACAGAACTAAGAGTGCATGTGATGGATTTGTATTGTAGCTTTCATTTGTACAGCCCTCATCTAGGTTTCAGATATTAATCATTACATAAAAATAAATTAGATGAAAGACAGCAGAGCAGAAGCCTCAACAGCAGAAAAAGACAGCAATACACCCAGTGCTTCCAGTATGGTTACAAACTGTGGCGGATAGAAAAGTTTCCAAATTCTTTTGAAATGCTGGAGTGCTGCAGAATAACATGATGGATTTAGATTCAAGACACTGAAGAACTATCCAAGAAACAAAGCCTTTGATTTACACTCAAGTAAATCTTCCTCTGGATTAATCCACCCAGCTCTGAGATAACATGTAGATTTTTTTACACAGCCTAACATAAACAAATCCTCCATAGGCAGTGAATGGTGAGGCAGTGAAAAGGAAAGCAGTTTGGGAGCATGTACTTTCCAAGGAATGGAAAAACAATTTGTCATTTGCTCTGGATTTGGCTTTCAGAAGTGCTGCCAGGGCACTGAGTGCTTGATACAATCAGTCTGCTACCAAGAGCTTCATTTAAGCACACAGAGCTGCCTGTATCACTGGGTGATTCCCAAAACAACAGGGGTCTGGGTAACATCACTTCACCCACTTCTGCTCTCCCTCAGCTAAACATGACGGGGCGATTGTGGCAGGGCCTCAGCCTGATGAAGCTTGTGGAGACTCATGCAACTGCATAAACTGGCATTACCGGTCCCCAGTAATGGACACAAGGCTGTGAAGGCACACTGGCAATTTTTCAGCAATAAATGAAATGAGTCTTCACAACAGGTCATCATGTACCTGTCTTTTCATCTCCTGCCATCAGCAGCAGTTTGATGTTTCACTGCTTGTAGAAGGACAGGAGACAGTGCTGCACCATGGACCAAGGTGGGGTAGATTCTTGTTTAACTTGCACAGACCTTACAGAAAAAAACTCATCCTGATTTCTGTTCCCTAATCTTATGAACTGTAAGCCTAACCTCAGCAGTAATGCACTCCATGCCAGTCCTGTCTAGACTCAGCTCTTCTTTGCCCTTACATTCCAGTCTCTACCCCAGGCTTCTCAGGAGGTGACTACCCATCCAGCCTCTTTGGCCAGCAGGCTTTGCTGAAGGAAAGAGGCAGCTCCCTTGGGCTGGTTTTGAGCACAGCCTCAGCCACGCAACCCATTGCTTGCAGTCTGTGAGCACAGAGGTGCTGAGCTGTGCTGGGGAAAAGATCTCGCTCCACAACTGTCTCCTTCAAAATCCCTGCTGTGTCTGTTAGTTTGTTTTAGGAGCAGCTGAGCACTTGGATTCCCCTTTCCCTGGAACTCCAAATAGAGCAAACTCAGCTAGCACACACAGCTGCTCCTTCCTTTAGAAAAAAACAGTGGTTTCATCTGGTTAAGCCACTCCTTAAAAGCTGGTGAGAAAACACACTTGGATAACAGACAATTAACACAACAGAAGACACTTGGAAATGGAACCAGATACTTTGCATGCACGCTAAGTGGGCTCCCTGCAGCCAGGGTCTTCTGGGTTCCTACCCCACACATTTTCTGCATGGGAAGAAAACTTATCTACTCTCTTCTTGGAACTTCTTGGCACATCTCGGGGAACACCAATTCCTAAAGACACAGACCTATTCGGAGGATAGCCAAGTAAAGCTTGAAATAGCAATATGGGTTCTTCAAACAGTTTCTGCTCAGAAGTGCATCCAGCAGATTCCTAACACCAACAAGCCCTAGCCAAGTGACTGTGTGTGCATCGCACTGTAACAACAGTTATGAAGATCACAGTTGATGTGTGACAGTATAAGCTGCTTTGGGCACTTAATCTGATATGCTCCAACACTTTTTCTCATGTGGCTACACTGAACCACCCCAGAGCAGTTTGAAGCAGTAGTTCTTATATCCTTTGTGGAAACTGAGGCACAGACCTGCACTGACAGCCCCAGGGCCACCACACCAGCGCAGAAAAGAGAATTGAAAAGGCAGCCCAGATCTGTCAACGCTCAAGACTCTGACTTCACCAAAAAAACACTTGACCACCAGCAAAATCACTAGGACAGCAAGAGACACAAATCTCGCAACTCCTAAGTTCATTCAAAATGAGGTAGGTCTCAGCAGAAATGAGGTGTAACATTGCTAGGAAGCAGCACAGAGAGAGACACGGACTGATGTTCAGGGCAGTTTCCCACACCTGAAGCAGGGTCTGAAGACCTCCGTTTTACACTTCTGTCCAGCAAAAGCAGAGGAGACAGTCAGGAGGTTACAGACATCAGCACATTTTTCAGAAATCTAAAGGAATCTAGTGAAATAACTCATGCCAGTTACTTTAAAATTCCCCTAACCTTCTCCTTCCACACTGGGGACAGACTGATGGGGAGGGAGTGGAAGAAGCAGACACCATCTCCAACACAACAGCTCCCTTTACAACTGGCTGATTGACTACTTAATAGGGAGATCCTGGAACTGGGGAGTTCTCAGACAAGTATGACGTTAATTTAACATGTATGAATTTACATCTGTCCCAGGGTGCCGCATTTCCTGTACTACAAGACTCACAAGAAAGGGAAATTAGTTTTTTCCTTCATCAATGTCTGGCTCTGTTTCAGAGGCTTTGGCTTTTTGTCCCCACAGGAGCTTCCCTGGAGGGGCTATTTCCTTGAGGTCTACTTTCTCCTTATGCCCAGCAAGGGTTACAGAGGGGCCTCAGCCCCATCTTCAGGAGGTCTCCAAGCCTGAGCCTGGCCAGGATGCCCACAGAGACCAGACTGTCTGCACCAGGCAGTGTCTAGCTGCAGACAGCCTCAAAGAAAAGGCAATTGCCCAGCAGCTGATCTGCAGCTGCCTACTTTCCTGCCTCCTGAGAAGGACACCAGGACAGCAGCTGGCCCTAGTGCGTCCTTATGAGACAATGAACACAGAGACCCCGGAGCTGCCACCTGGACCCAGAGTCCCTGTGAGGCTGACTTTATTTGCACATCACATCCCAGAGATGCAGCACCAGCTCCCTACTAGCATGCAGATGCAGGAAATCACAATCTTTCCATCTCAGATACTGTGGCTGACATCTACACCCCAAAACCTGATACTGAACCAAAAGGCTTACGGGGGAGGAGCTGGAGTCATCTTTCATCCTACTCTCCTTCACCATTTCAGACTGAAAGCTCTAGTGAGCAGTGAAATAAGTCTCTGAGAAAAATCTAGTGACTGCATGTGACTTCACCTCTGCAGCACATTGTCAATATGTTAACTCATTTCAAGATAAAGTTTTAATAGATTCTGACCTCCAGTATCAGAAAGACTTCCCTCGGCCACATGGCCTGGTACCCTGCTCCTTTGCTCTCACATGAACTTTGCAACAGTCAATGAGTGACAAGAGCACACATCAGTTTCTTAAAATTGTTAATTCTGTCTGTAGACACTTCTGGTACCCTTAGCTTTCCAGCTATTTGCCATCCATAGAGAAGTCATTTAGGAATACAGCCATGACCACCCTTTATTGGGAGAAACATAACAAGCCTATGAATATCAACCTTCAGCTTGAAAGTTGATATCATTGAGAGTGTCACAGTCAAGGTTATATTGGCTGCTGAGTTTCTTGACTACCACACAGGTGGGCCCAGTAGCTAGACAAGGTTTTGTTTGCTGCCCACTTCGGCATACAGCACAGCATGCACAGTTGAAAGGAAGGAGATGCTGGGAGCATAGTTGTGCAGAGTTCAGAATGCAGATAGTTGAAATTCAGGCTACATTAAAAACACAAGTATACATTCCTTTGTGATCTTGGGAAATTAATCTCACTTCTACATATATTTCAACTTTAATTTATTTATAAATAACAGAAAACTGATAAGTAGAACAGTAGGCAATGCCTTCAAGGGGTCTCATACAGAGTAAAGCCTAATATGCTTTGAGACTATTTTGTATTCTTCAATACCCATGTAGCAAAATTTGCCATTGATTTCAACAGAAACAAGTTCATTCAAATTGCATTGAAGTTTTGTGGAGATCAACACAACAATTCTGGAATGGCAGCGTGGACAATAGCAAAAGCAGAGACAATCCGCGATGCCTGGGGGAGTCAGAAACACCTTCAGTCAAATATTCACCTTTTGTGGTCTATGCGAGACACATTTAACAAAATGTAATGCAATTCATAGATGAGAATTTTGCTAAAGTTAAGTTTGAGGTATGGCACGCAGGACTTGGCAAGGCTGTGAAAGCAATACATAGTGGTTTCCCAACTCACTGAACAGAAGAGCTGGGACAGTGGCAGTCCTGCAAAAAAGGCACAAACTGTGTCCCTGCATGTGCCAAGAGAAGACACAAGAGAATCAAGGGGTTCCAGAAGACATCACGGGGAGAAAATTTCAGTGTGAAAAAGGAAAGATTTTACATGCAAGTCAGACGAATCTTTTTGCCAGGAACTTCAAATGCTATGAAAGCTTTGTGACCCTGTGCTGGCCTAAGCAGAAGCAAGCAGCATCATCCTACTCCTAATAGAACAACTCATCCCAAACAGCCCAGTCTGAAGATATAAGCAAGCAGCAGCTCAGACCCGGGGCAGTTCAGGGAGCAAACGTGTGGAAAGAGCCACATTTCGCAGGTCTTACACCAGGGCTTAGGGAAGGGTAAGGAAGGAGTCAAGAAGACAAGCTCAGGCAGTGCAGGGAGAAGACATGCCTGGCTGCTTGCTGGGCAGGCAAAGCCAGCAGGACTCGGTCATTAGCTTTAAGCAGAGCCTGAGGCAGAGCAGCCAGAGGGAGAGGACTCAGTGGGCTGAAGCTGTGTAGGAGAATGCCAGCCTGTAGGAGACATTGCAGTTCCTGTGCAGAAAAAGGCTGAACTACACACTACTCCTGGGATCCAAAGGACAAAGCTAAAAGCTGCTCATCCAGTAGCAGCATTACTTCAGCAAAGCTCAGGGCTTTAGTAGAGAGACTGCTGTAGGATAGGTCACGTATGGAATAAACTTCTTAACTGGTACAACCACTATTGAGAAAGAAACTGAGCAGAACAGCATTTCTGCAAACTTAATTCAACTTCACTGAATTTAGAAAATCACTACACAACACAGCTGATGAATAAACAGCAAACAATATCAAATTTTATCAAATAAAGTATTTACACCATCATTCCTAAAGTATAGGTTTGCTTCCAAGCAGTAACAGGGAAAACAGGAAGCCCTTTCTTGAGCCATCCATCTACACTCACCCACTACCCAACAGCTGTAGAGCTTCATTTTTGCTTAATACCTCTCCAGATTTATTGGATGCCCTGCCAGAAAGCTCTGATTGCTACGTGTTGCACTATTTTGCCATGGGTGAGGAATGAGGGAGGGATCCATATTTTTATGACTATTAACTTCTGTTATCTTGATGGGATGAGTCACAAGGCTCTCCCTGAGAAGAGGGCAAGCATCCCTTGAAATGGATGCTCATGGAGAGGCATAGAGGTCAAACCAACAGTGGGGCCTGAACACTGGTAGGAGTTTTAATTATGAATTATGAATCTAGCTACTACAGGTTGCTATTTTGGGAGCTGCTAAGTTAACGGGAAAGTAAAACAGGAGGATCTTCTCAAAAGAAAAGGAATTTCTGCCTGCTAAGTGATGTGAAATTTTTAAGTCCTGGATCTGAAACAGCAGTGATTTGTGATGCCTGATTTGTCAAGGTCACAGATCATCAAGGCAAAAATCTTGTCTCCACTTCAGTCTCTCCTCCTGCTAAAGGGGAAACCAGTACCCCAGAAAAATATCTCTCACCAGCACAGATAAGATTGCTTTAAAAAGGGCATCATCTTCCTTCAGTTCACTTTATATAGTCTGGAGAGTAAAATTGGGTGGCTTCTGACTAAAGATGGATAATACCATGTTCTCTTGTAAGAAAATGTTGCCTTGTTAAAGCTGAGAGTTTTGCAAGCAGACATTAAACTGAAGCCAGATCAAGTAACTTCAATTAAAAGTGGAAACATCAGATTAAGAGAGCTTGGATTCATTAAAAGATAATTTCAGCCTCTCTTAAGACCTCGCTTTTCTGCCTGACATTCTGAAAAAGGTTAAAATTGGCTTTGAATTTCATGCCAGGGTTGAAAAAAAATTTAGCATAGGCTACAGAAGAGTCACAATCTTGCAGCCCCCAGCACAGGAAATATCATACATGTTAATTGAAAATGTTGCTACAGCTATCCCATAAAGATGTTAAGCCACTGAACCAGTGACAGTAAGTGAATTTTGTATCTGCTGACATTCCTGAGAGGCAAGCTAAGCCCCAACTCCTTTCAGGGTTCAGGAGGCAACAGTGTGGAAGTGAAAACCCCATTCCCAGGAGAGCAGAGCCGTTGTGGGGTGCTGGGGGTTTGCAGCAGGCACGCGCCTGCTGAGAGGGAGAGTTTCAACACCTTTTGTCACCAGAGCACTGCCATATCACAGCTTAGACACTCAGCAATTACCTTCCTAGAAACACTGCTACTTACACTAACCAGATGTAGAGCCTGCCTGAACCTCAGAACCCTGCTCATTTCTCCCACTTTTTGCCCAAAAAGCACAAAACAGGACAGGGAGTCCTGCACCAACAAGTTGGGGTTTTTTTCTTGGAGGTGGGGAAAGTACTTTTTCGTTCTCTTCATAATTAAAGCCCTTTTCAGAGGGCATGAGGGCAATTTACCTCCTCAAGGGGAGGGGGTTGCTGGCATTCAGCTAATGGAAACAGGCTGCTGGCTAATGGGTGGTCTGCAAGCCCTGTTTCTTTGTGGCGGGAGCCGTCCCAGCCATTGCAGGTAAAGCAGCACACTGTTTGTCCTTGCTGCCCCAAGTAACTACAACCACAAACTGCCTCAACCAGCAGCTACACAAAACCTACTGAGCACAAGGCTGCTGAGCAAGGAGTTTGCACCATTTACACCATAAGCTTGGGTGAGTAGCATCATCTTCCCCAAGGACCCCAACGCCATCAGCAGCCTCACACAGGTGCAAAGGGGCAGGAGGAAGGTGGTCCAGGGCACGTGGCTGCCCAAGAGGGTGAGTTCACAGCATGGGAGAGCTGTGAGAGCACTCCCGAGCTCTGGCTCACTGTCATGCTAACACAGCACTGATTCTGCTTCTACTTTTCAGCAGGCACAGAAGAGCCCACGCCTCAGTGCAAAGTGAGGGACAACACAGCCAGCAGTACTCAGGGGATGCCCAAGCCAGAAAAATATAACACTTGGCCAGAAACTTCTGCCCAAACCCACAGACTCATACCTGGAGGTCTGATGTGGCAGACATACTCAAGTTTACACCTCAGCTCTCCAGCTGAGGGCCCAACAGCCTACTCCCCTCCCTACAAATCACACTAGCTGCGACAGGATTGCAGGGTTTGCAGAGGAGGCTTCCTCTTTTCTGATCCAGTGCTTGGTGTCTATGCTGGGGTACAGAGAAATGCCATACAGAGATACTCCAGGGACTCATCTAACCTCATCTCACCCCTGTTTCCATGAGGTCTGTCTCCTTTGCCACTGCTTCTCCTTGCTCTCAGCCTCTTCCCAGAGGCTTCTTCCTACCCTGCGCCAAATAGTGGTGATATCACAAGCATCCTTGTTTTAAACCTGTACGCTTGAAACCTTTTTAGACAACATAGTAAAAGAGGTGATGGATCCTGCTGTGCTTGTTTGCTTTACAGCCTTTTGGAGGAAACACCAAGTAAAATGAAGCCCCAGAATAAATTCTACTAGACAGAAACATTGACATAAATAACCCCTGTTCCACAGCTTGCAAGTACTTGAGTATTTCTACATCTCTGCAGCCACAAAAAAGTGTTTTGTGTTGCTTCACATAAATCTCTCTTGTTATTTATCTGCATAAACCCTTCCATAAATTGCTCACTGGGCCCCAAAATGCAGCAAGCAGGCTCTTTGATGTATGTTTCAGTCACCAGGTAGATCAATCACTGCTGTGCACACCTTGTCCACACCCACGCAGGGATAAGTTACCAGTCCCCTTTGCCAGAAAAGAGGGCAGAAAGTCAAACGGTTTTGATGGATGGATAAATGTCTGTGGGCTGAATCTCATGCACAGATCTTGTTTATACTGAGAGTTACTAGCAGTCTCTCCTCCCACTAGCTGATAATGTACCGCTCCATCCATCTTTATGAAATATACCCCAAACCAAGAGTCAACACATGAACATTTGATCTCTTTGTGAGCTCCTTTTACTCTACCTCATTTCCTCCTGTGGTGCTAACTTCTCTGCTGTAAAGGAATAAGAAAAACATCAGCCTTATTCTCTAGTGTTAAGGTGGCATATCAGTCTTGTTACAGACTCACCTTGCACAGATATGGATCTCACTTTTCATCATCACAGCACAACTTTTAGCACTTATTCTGAGTCATGTGAATGAATCATGCTACACTTGAGCTCAGTAGCTTTTTCTGATTGAGAGGTCCCATCAGATTTCAGTAGGGATGTACAGACTCATTGACAGACAGGCAAGATTCACCATCCCCAGGTAAGCTGTGCTGCTGATATTCTGTGTGATACTGTCTGAATCAAGGCATCACTCTGCCTCAGTTTCTCCATTCAAAATTAAAATTAATCAGTGCAATTGAAACATTAAGAGCATTTAATTTTTGTTGACACAGCGCTCCTCTTGGCCGTGTTGTCGGGTCTAAATGATGACAATCAGCTGATGACAATCAGTATATACGGTACATTACAGCATGTCACACTTTTCCAGGGAAGGCAACACCTTGTGAATGCCCTCTCACCCCTGCACGTGGGTTCTGCACTGCTGCTATGAGTTTCTGTCTCCCTGGGTGACAGCTCATATTAGCAATGTTTTTGTAGTGGGGAGGGGAGGGGAGGGGGGGAAGGATGGAGAAGTTGGAAGAGGGGATATGGAGCCTTAGACAGCTTGGCCAGCAGTTCAAACACCTCCTAGTGTGACAGCTCAGAGCCTATATAACCCAGTAGCCACTGAGGAAGGAATCGGCTGGCCTTGGAAGCAGGTTACAATCCTTACTCAGAGATCACAACAGCAGCTGAACTGCTGATTCTGAGACACAAAGTGTAATTGATTTTGTTACTTCTTCAGCTACTTAGAAATAGACTGAGGCTGCTCTGGAGTATCTCATGGGTAGTTTTTCTGTGTCTGCATTGCTCCTGTGTAGTTACCTTTGGTAGCCCCTGGGCTTTGAGCTTTCTATTGACCTGTGGTATGGGCCTGAGCTTCTTTTACTACAGCCCATTGCTAGAAATAAAATGTTATTATTAAAGGTGAAGATGTCTCAGCCCTTCCAACCACTCACACTCTGGTGGCAGCAAAGAAACTTCACAGGCAACTGAGTAGCAGTGAGATTGGAGGCATTCATTTCCTCCAGATGTAGCTTTGAATTTAGTCTCAGCTCTCCTTGTTCCCTCTCCCTTGTTCCACTGCAGCATTCCTGCTTTAGCTTTACTGTTATACCCTAAATATCATGATTTTAAATCATGTAATTAGAAGTAATGCTGAGATGATCTTTAAGGTCCTTCCAAATCAAGTGATTCTATGATTCTATGACTCTATGAAATAGAAGGGAGGTTTATGTTGGCATGCTAGGAGGTCCCCTTCTGAGTGAGGGGAGTTAGTCTGGGGCCATGGGGAGGACTCCTGATGGTTCCACAGAGAAAGCAGGAGTCACCATCAAGTCCAAGGCACAGTTTACTTGGACCCTCTGCCCCCATCCACCAGAGGATGGTATAGGTGCTCTAGAGGCCTGCGAGATCCTCACAAATGTATCAAGTATGTTCCCACATTCAGTTGCCCTTTAACATTGCCTTTATCATCAAGCCCTGACCCCTTCCCCTAGCAGCATCCCCATATCATCCCACACCACAGTGTGATGAACTCTGTTAACACCAGACATATGGAATAGAGCTCGGCCCCAGCTACTGTTAGTCACAAGGCACAGCCTGTGCAGACGCCAGACCTGGCCCCACAAGAAACGTAGTGCTTCTCCATCCATGCCAGCAGTGAGAAAGTCCCCAAGAGAGGTTGAAAGCACAAAGGCTCTTCACCAGCCCCTCCAGCTCCCTCTCTCTGCTGTCTCAGCTTGTGGCACCGGGGCTGTGCTGTCCAGGCTTCTTGGGCTGGCTGACCTGATGGAGGACAATGGGGGCAGTATACTGGTGAGCCTTGACCCCATCCCTAGCACGGTGGGAAATTCCCAGAGTGGGCGAGTGTGTGACAGCACGTCAGACACCCTTTGATCACAGAGCATAAAGTAAAAGAAACCAGTTATTGATTCATGTTCACCGCCACTCCGGGGTCCCCCCAACTCTCTTCAGATCTGTGTGGTGTCTATCACACTCTTCTGGTTCAGACAGTACAACTTTATGGTGGCTTTCCATCCCTCCCTTGCAGCCGGCAGGCATTAGCCTTTCACAGGGAGCAGCAGGGCTGGCAGTGCAGCAGTGGGATCCTGCTGTCCCCTGCCGGGCATCCCCAGCATGACTTGCAGTGCTGCCCGAGGTTTGAAGGCTCCAGAGGACACGGTTTTGTGGTTGCGGCAAAGGAAGAGGGGACACACATAAAGTTTTCTCTCCAGCACTAATGTTTATGTGGCTTCAGGCACCCGAGTGCCATGTTTTTTTCCCTGCCCTGGGACAGAAGGGAGGTTTGCCAAGCTCACTTTGAGATGCTCTCAGTTCATTCACACTGGCTTGAAAAGTTGTGGAGCACTGGTGATTCAAGGCAGAGCAAAACTCCCACTGACCATGAGGCTATGTTTGTACCTAGTGAAATAATAGCTGTAGTTCATTGGTGCTTCCAGTCATCTGGATCCATCTATCATCAGCTGCCTGTCGTGAAAATCCAGCTCCTCTCCATGACAGGTGACCTAGTGGAAGGATGGCACAGGGGAGCAGCAAATGGCACCACCACAAAGGCTCTGGGCAGCTGCCTGCTGGCTCGTCCTTTGGCAGCCACGGGAAAACACTGGTGTCAGTCTGTCTCAGATGGACATGTTGGTGAAAAAAGATCCCACTCTGCTGCTAACACTCAGCAAGGGGACCAAGGCTGCCAAGCAAGGCTGTTTGACATGGTGGTTATAAGTGAGGGCTTCGAGGAAGGACAGGCGGAAATAGCAGAAATAAATTCTAAAGCATTGTGTATGGCAGTTGGGAACTGGTTTTATATGATGATCAGGGAGTAAGAATAGCTGAGTAAGTCAAGCATGTTCCCATAGGTTTCTGACAAAGCATGGCTTGTGGTGCCCTACGCCTAGTGACGGGAATCTCCACTCACCACAGCCCTCTTGCAACATCATCATTTCACAGAGGCAAGACACAAGGTACATGCTGCTCCTCTGCAGCCTTCCAAGAGCAGCCACTCAGTACAGATGCTGCACTGTGGCCTTGGTCACAGAAATATGTCCACAGTGGCCATGCCACAGCGAAATGACTTGCGCAAAGTGTGAGGAGGGAGAAATGAAGATGAGGACTAATATCACTATGAAATGGTAATACTGAAACAACATCCTCTCAAATCAAACCATGTATCACCAGAAGCAGCCTGTAAATGTGAATCCTGGCTGGTGACTGAAGTGCCAATGGCAAGGCTCTGTACAAGGGAAGTGGCTTAATGTGCAGTGGGGACTGCTGCTGTTGTGTCCAAGAACAGGCTGTGCTGATGCATAGGTTTTGCAGTGTTGGTTACAGGCTATTAAACCCCCTCTAAAGTCATAAGTTTTCAGTCCTCTTCCAGATGCATGAACTCATTCCTAAAAACCTCACCAATCCACACTCAAATGGCTCACAGTTTCCTTGAAGGTATCATCACCCTCCCCTTGAATGTAGGCAGGAAAACTCAGGTTCACGTGTGGCTGCTTTACAGGAGCACTAGCAAAAAAATTCCTTAATGGAAGGAGGGATCTGCTAAAGAAGCATTGCTACAGAGCAAATCTGAGGATACTTGTCCTGCTTATTCCATGCTCTCCTTCTGGGCACTGGGGTGAGAGAAGCATTAGTGCACCAGTGAATAGGAGTGGAGAAGGCCTTAAGTTACCTTAGGCTAAGGATCTTCCCAGGCTGAGGACAAGGACCCTCAGGAAGCCTGGTATAGGTTCGTTTAGAGAATAGTGGCTAAGCAATAGCTAAGGGAACATGGGAGGGATAGAGGAGGTTTAAACTGTTAACATATTAATCTGCCTTTCCCAAATGGCTTCTCTTCCTCCATGACCACCAACACCCATAAACTTAAGTTTATTTTAAACCCTGGGGCTTGTTGCTCTCTATAAAGGAAACATTGCTGTCAAGGGCACTTAGACAAAGTCATTTAGTTTCTGGGTGAGAGCTCAGTGCATTTTAATAAGAGCTCTGGAGCAACAGCCCAGTGCGCTGCACTGTCCATGTTGGCAATGGGGATCCGTGTCACGAGAGGAGGTAAAAGTTTGCTGCACTGAGATGTGCTAGCGCTGCTGAAGTGTGGGTGCTAACAGTTCTCAGAATTGCACTGTGGTGTTTGCTGCATTTCTTGAAGCCTAAGCTCATGGCTGTAAGTGATTCTGAAAGACTCTTACATCTTCCTTTCATCTATTTGCTTTTTAAGTAGTTTTCTGTCTTTCACATTTGTAAAGAAACATCTGAAATTCAATACATCAATGTTAAAGAAACAACCAAGACAGTAAGGAAAAAAGACGCCCACAGTCTGCATGACCTCAGGTCTCTTAAGGAATTTTAGAGATTTCTGGAAGTGGAGGGTTCCCCTGGAGCCTGAATTGATGCACTGTGACAGGACACAGGGATCACCCAAGTGGTGCCCTGCCGCAGCAGGTAGGGCAGCAAGGTGTCTGGCTGGATTCTCCTCAGTCCTTCCTGTGACCTTTACTGCTCTGTGCCTCTGTTTCCCTATTTTTGACTCTCTCAAAAAGGAAGTTTTGACACACCGCTGAGTCATCTGTGGTGGAAAACCCATAGCTCCTCCAAACACCCATGGTGGCGTGGGAGAACAAGAGGAAACCACCCAAACGCAGAGCTAGTGCTGAAAGGCAAAGATACATTTTGGGTCGGCGACATTCAGCGCTGCTCCTTGGGATGCTCTGGGAGCCCTACTCAGGTGGAAAGTACTCATATGGAAAATGTGCTCTGCCCCGAAACCTTTCAGTATTGCCTGATATAAAATCCCTGCTACCCATCACCTTGTGAGTGTTCAGAAAAAACACCATATGACGTTATTTACAGGAATTAAGGACTTAGATGAGCTCAGGCATTTGATTAACCTGTGATAATACCAGCCTGAAAAATAGACCAAGATACTGTGGAAGAAAAGTTGTTGTTATGCCCTTGGACCAAGCTGTCTCTACTCCCAGGATACTTCTACAACACATACTAGCCAGGTTCAGCTTTGTGGATTCAGGCACGTGAGAAGGGATCACAGGAGACAGGCTTGTTCAGTTGTTGCCTCCCTGCAGGGCTGCCTATGTGTGAGCTGTGCGTTATTCACCCAGCCTCTTGCACGCATCACTGCTGGCTTCACAACAAGTGCAGCAAGGGGCAGAGGCTGCAGTGATTCACCCGACACTGGCCACAACACGAGGTGAGCTCACTGACCTGTGAACCTGTGGTCCCGCAGGCACCAGACATCTGCATTGCCTGCCAGGACTATGCTGTTGCTCCCACGCTACTCCTGCCAGGATTGCAATGACCAGGTGCTGCTGCCAGCACCGCCTCTTTCCCAGGCAGGAGCACATGGGAATGGAATTGGTGACCCCCAGTGAGATGCACCATGTTCATGCACAGAGGCATGTGGGAACAGAGTCCATAGCAAGCAAATGCTGTCCCATATTGGCCTTCAGACATGCCTAGGTCTGCTCACCTCCAGAGGTGCTATGTCCTGAACAGACTATCCAAGAATCCCTAAGATGTCTAACAAATCCAATCCAAAGAGGTCAGAGTACGTACACATCCCTGTCCCTGTGTCAGGACACTTGTGTGACAGTGGTGACACTCAAATAGCTCTGGTGCCATTGAACAGCTGGTGACTACAACACAGATACATGTTTAACTGAGGTTACCAAAAGAGAAATACACATCTCTGCTGATATGGCCCGCCTGGGTCCATAGGAGCCTTGGGAATAGATCTCCTTGTTCCTGTGGTTGTTCATCCACCTAGACGCTGCCCAAGCCATACTAGTCATAGCCTGGCAAAACCTCCATGGGGAGCAGCAGCCATGGTGGGGGCTCAGCTGCAAAGGGCTGGGGTGCCCTGAGAGCATCACAGCTTGCCAAAATCATACCACCTTCTCACCAAGAGCAAACATCACTGTCCTCACAAATGGTTAACCTACCAGGAGCTGCACAGCACTAATGACTTCACATGCATTTAATCAGCTTGGGTTTCCAGAGCCTCCTTCTCCGGAGCAGGCCGTGCACCCCGGGTGCAAATGCTTCTAAAGCTGCACACCCCCTTTACCAATCATTAATCACCACTGGGCCGGCAACGCAAGCAAGCAGCAAGCAAGTAGGAAAAGGCCAAGTCTCCAGAGCTGCCACCGGAGCAGCGGGAAGTAGTGCTGACTGGTTGGTTCCCTGTGGTGGCAGCTCACTCTCCGACTACCCTCTCCAGGGACTCCTGAATGCAGTGCCCTCTCCTTCAGGAAGGTGACTTGGTCCTGGGCGTGGAAGGCTCTGACTGAGGCTGGGAGCTGCTGGACTACGCATGAAGCAGGTCTGAAAAGGAGCTTCTGCCTGGCCAGCACTGCAGTACTCATCTCTTCACCATGCAGCACAAGGCGCTTTGGAGTGCCCTGGAGTACACTTGTCGATTGCTGGGCATCTCCACCGCAGCAGGTAAGAGCAAGCTCTCTTTTTCTTAGGCCCTAAAAGGCATTGAGTGGGTGTCAGGGCCCCTGAGGTGTCTCCCTGCCTCTGGCCAGGTGCAGCCACTGCTCCATTCTATGACAGGGACAGGGAAACTTGCTCACTTTTGCTTTGGGACCCAGGGAGGGAGACTGCTGGATGCCTGGCCAGGCTCTTTCTAAATGCTGTGGGAGGCACAGTGAGACATTATAAAGGAAGAGCGAGCACACAGTACAGCAGAGGACAAGCTAAAATACAAATGGAAAAGAAAACTAAATTAAATTCTTATAAAACAGACATGGGCACAGGCAAGATGTGAATGAGGTGGAAAAGCAAAATACTCATGGCTGTGCAAAACTGCCAGACTGCTCTGTGGAATGTGAAAATGAAGGAAGAGTTCCTTGTGCTGTGCACAGTGAGGTGTACTGTGCCAGATAGGATGGAGAGGTCCCAGCCATGGTTGCACAGTTACTGCCAAAGTGCCTCTCTAGTAACCTGTCAGGGAGCAGGCTCAGGAAGCAGTTCACGTTATAGCTGCAGAACAAACATCATAAATACACTTAACAGGTCAGCTGCATCTTCTCACCCACTGCCAAAGACTGCTTGGGACCAGCATCCTCTGGGTTTGGTGACACACCCAAGCACTTGGTTTCTGCTGAAATGTAGGCGTTTCGAGCCAGCTGTCTTGGGCACAGTATCTCACCCAGAAGGACTGATCTGTGGTGAATAAACCTCTTACACAGGGCATCTCCAGATGGGACTTGGGGAAACAGCTAATACAGGGGGCTGAGCGGTTCACTTTGGTACTGCCGTTGACTCACTTTTAGAGGACAGGACAAGCAGTACTCTCTGCCTCTGTTTCCCCATCAGTGAAACAGAGATTAAAGTACCTGATTTGGCTAAAGACTGGAGGTATGAACCAGAGGTTCTGGGTGAAAGGTGACTTGAAGTGGTACCTGTCGTTCCTGTGTGAGACCCCAAGGTATTTCACATTTCAGACATTGAAGTGTAGGTTGCAGCAAGCTCTCCTACATTTACAACTGCGGACAGCCCTGAGAGAAACTTTGCTCAATTCAGGGGCAAAGTAGAAAGCACACAGGGCAGCTGAAGAGAGCAAAGGTCCCCAAGGACACCTGAAGCCCAGCTGGGACACTGGAGACTGTGCTCTGGAATGTGCTTTTAAGGACTGATAACAGGCAGAGATTTGAATCTCTGAGTTTATACAAACTCCCAGTAGATAAGCGCACATCATGATGATACTGCAACAGATAGGAGCCGGGACATGGCTTTAACCAGCAAATGCAAATCTCTGCCTTTTTCCATTCCTTATCCCCCTGGAGCCCATGGGAGTCCCATGCTGGTCATATTATCTCTTAAAGCTACAGGGAAATCCACAGACACCTTCCTGGGAGAAAACATCAGCTTGTTACCATGGGAAAACTAAAGCTCGAACAGCAAAATTGAAAGTAGCTTATAAATGTCTTAGTGGAATATAATCTCTACCTCCTGCTTGTTTTTTTTTTTCATCCTTTTACATCATCTGTACCTCTTCCTGTAGTTCTTGAAATGAGCAGTGTAGTCATCTCTCTACTGAGCATTGCAGAGCATAGACAGCTGCACTCTATGCTTTTCCACAGCTCTGATGCACTCCCAGTATCATCTAACTTTCCCAAAAGACCAGTGAAGGAATGGGAGGTGCCTGTGTTTTATTCCTCTATGTGTCTCAATGGAGCAAGAAAACAGCTCAATGCAGTGTTCGGTGTCTGATGAGGTGTATGAGGTTTTTGCACGAAATGGAAACCATGCAGAAGAGAATCCCATGGGGTTCGTTTGGGGGAAAAAAAAAAAAAAGAAAAAGAAAGAAAGGGAGAGGAGAGTGCATCAGCCTCACTAATTGATTCTGAGAAGGCCTGGCCAGCTCCATAAGCTTCTGGCAAACACAGAAGGTTACCCACGTAATATAAACCCCTTCCCCCAGGATCTTGGAGTGCAATGGTCGGGCTACAGAGTTTCTGTGTGTGAGAAATCAGACAGCCTTACTGTTGGCAGAACCTCATGGCGAGTAATTTAAGAGTGATCAAACAGCCCCACAATTCGCCACAGTTTGGTGCATGTCTGTAGTTAACAAATTTTAGGCCTTGTGATTTCTGCATCTAGGGAGAGAGTCCTTACATATTTCTTAATTCTCATGGTTTAATTCCTAATCATGTGCCTTTAGCCACATGGTTTGGATAAGATCCAAATCAAGGAAGCAACTAGTACAAACAAAAACCTCAGAAAGAGCCCTTCACTTCTTGCAGATTCTTCATCTAAACAGCTTTGTAGATAAAGCAGAAGCTGTGCAACATCAGGAAACATCCTCATCCAGAGCAGAAACTCAAGCGTAACAGCCAAGCTGTTGAATTCTGCATTCAACTGCAGGGAATGAATGGATGAATGAATTCCACATTTGTAGGGAATATTTTTAAGAAGGCTTCTCAGTCATGCGATAGCAAAGAACGGTACTTTGCATGTAGGGATTACACAGCTCACACAGCTTCACAGCCCTCTGATGAGACTAATTTCCCTGTGCCTCTGCTCAGGGATGGAGAAACAGCCTCCACAGAGGATAATGGCACATGGGTCCCATGTGTTCCCCTGGCTGACAGGAGCTAGCAGCTGCAGGTGGCACAGGGAGACTACAGAGGGTCTTTGTGCCACCCAGACAGGAGAGCTGTGTGCTCAGGCATGACCTTCAGCATTGACCCATGGTCTCGGTGGACAGTGGCCTACATCCCCATTTGGGTGCCTGGCACTGTTCTCCAGCTGGGGCAAACCATAGTTCAGAAAAATTAAGCAAATCAGCACCTCAAGTGCATTGAGGAGGACCAGCTGTAAACTTCATAAGCACCAGTGAGTGGGCATAGACTGCTCAGTGAGATGTGGAGACATCAAGCGCAGACAGAAGTGCAGTGACTACCTAGAGCGATGCCCTGGCCATGAGACGTGGGCTTTGCTCAGTCTCATCCCACTGACACTTGTGCATGGTGACCAGCTGGTTGCAGATGAACCAAGTTGCTGCAGCTGAAGTGAGGCACTTCGGTTTTGCAGTATTTTGGAAATAGTCCTGAGGAGAATTACAGGATGCTGAAGGAAATTTTCCATTCACTGAAGCTATTGGCCCCCAACAGCCAATTGAAGGAAGATTTTAGCTTTGCTAATACTCTTAATCCCCCTTAAACTGACTCCCCAGTGTGCTGTGCTGGCTGGTGAACTGAGGGGACGTTCATTCCCTGTTTTTAATCTCCTTGCTCCCATTATATGTTTTTCTGTTTGGATAGCAAAGGATCTTGATGCCATGGCTACAACAGTTTGTGAAGGCAGCTGGCATGGCTCCCCTGCCCTGCTGCTGCCCTGCAGCTGCATGTTGGGTGCAGCAGGCCTGGGCAAGCAGGGACAACAGGGAAGTGAGGATGGCAGGCACTGGGGTGTCCTGGGCAGAGAGGTCCCCAGACCAGGAGGGGCAGAGTTGGATGGAAAAGTGGGATGGAAGTTCCTGTGGCAGCAACGATGAAGCGGTGTGGCAGGGTGTGGAAGGGACACAGGACATGGCTGCTCACCTTCTTCAGCTTTCCAAGGCCAGATGGTATCCCCAGAGCACCTCTCCCCAGCCCATGCAGTGGCAAGGCTGCCATGACAGGGATGCAGCTGGACAGGGTTTCTGGGCTGTATGGCAAGGCCAACGTTCAGCTCTGATCCCCCTGGGCTGGTATGTCAGCATGAATCACTGGTGCTGGCAGTCCTGATGTGCTGTACAGCATGGGAGGAGCAGCCTCATCAACCCCTGGGGAAACCAGGGCATCGATGTTGGGAGCTGGTGGGGCACCAAAAAGTTGGGAACCAACCCTGCAGTCAGCATCTTTCCTGCCTTCTCTTTCTAGTGCTGATCGGTGTGGGAGTAGAAACTCTGCAGCAAGGACAATTCAAAAGCCTGGCATTCTATCTGCTGTGAGTATTTTTGCCCTTGGAGTTGAAGCTAGTGGAGGTGACATATTTGACCCTTCCACCATACATTGCACCAGACTAGACTGCAACAGTAGCAGAGAGCAGTTTCGGAAGCTTTGGGGAATTTAAATCTCCACATCTAGGTTTCAAAAGAATAAGCTGTTTTGTTGGAGAAGATGGTGTTACTGCATCACCCCTGCTACTGCAGACTCATGCAGGCCAGAGGTGACACTGGCTGCAAGCTGACTCCCTGGCGGCAGAAGGGCTTTAAGCTCTCCTCCACAGACCAGTCAGGTAAAGGGTGAGAAGACCCCAGCACACAGATTCTGCTGTGAACTTAATCATAAAACCTGGCCCTCTATTCCCCTTATGCCACCTTGAGAACATATGCAAGCCTGGACTTGCCCCCCTGACAGCTCCACTTTTCAGTTTTTCAGGGGTTGCAGTTACTGTCTGTGAAGGCTTCTTCTTTATCAGTTTGTTCCTGGAGATGTGCTTCACGTGAGTAGACCCTGTCCAGTCTTTTCCAGCCTTGGTGGGACCTCCCTAAGACAACTTGCCCCTTACAGGCAACATCAGACCTGACAGAGCTGCAAACACCAAACCAAAGGTCCCACCCCTAATGTCATGGCAAGTGCACTCAGGCAGGGGGGAGATAAATGTGGCCATGTCCACATGTTTTGTTTTAACACAAGTTTGTGCCATAATTTGATGAGCATCTGCATGAAAGACCATGGTCCGCAACATCTGCTTAACACACAGTATGAAGACCTACAAGGGACCAGGGTTGAGGGAAGAGCCAGATTCCCAGAGTGAGCTGCAGCCCCCTCCCAGAAACAGCGCTGAAGTTTAAGTTAAAATGTGGACCATCCTCATGTACTTCTCAGCACTTCTGCTACCTTTTCATATAAACTCAAAAGTCCTGATAACTTAGAGGTAACACCTTAATCCTGCTAATAGGCACTCAGCGGGTGTCCAAGTGGGCAAACACATCAAGGAGAGATGGCCTGAGATGCTGACCTCTGGCAGATGTAGCCCCTGGCTTCTTTAACCTGTTGGAGAGGCTCAGGCTTTGTTTACTTTCCCTGACCAACACACCTGTTTCCTGGAGAACCAGAGTGAGGATACGCACATCTAGATGGGTGACAGGTCAGAATCTTCTTGCCATGTGCTTGGTACCCCATCCAACACAGACCTCTGTTTCTCTTCCCAGATACAACCCTGACTCCCTGACACAGGCCTGCTGGAAGCGAGCTAGGCGCCCAGGGAGCTTCCAGAAATTCCTGGGGTACACGCTGCTCTCAGTGGCCTGCTTCCTTCATCCAGTCCTAGTCTGGCATGTCACCATCCCTGGTAAGAACTGCAAGCTGGGATGGGTAGTAGTGCAGATGGAAGAGAAGCATGGTCTATTGGGGGCCAGAAAGGATGGGTGTGTGTGAGGTGCTGGCCTGGCTGCAGGTGGTGCTGAGCTAGCTAGACCAAGTGCTGCTTGGTGAGCTCTTCACCTTAACCCAGTTCTCAGCCAAGATAACCTTCTCCCCAGGGTCCATGCTGGTGCTCACCGCCCTGGCTTACTTCCTGCTGAGCAAGAGAAGGAAGAGCCCAGGACATAAAGAGACGCATCCCCAGGCAGGCCAGTATGTGGACCCTTCAGCCACCGTGGCAGCCCCAACTGTCGCTGGTGACACTGAGCAGACCTACACATTCCATGGGGCCCAGAGGGATCAACACCACTCGCTACTGGGCCACATGAAGAGCATTCTGAAGGGTGGCAAGGACAGGAGCCTGAACCTGGCAGCTCCTGCCCAACCAGCAGCCTTGCCATCCCCACGCAAGCAAGTGCACTTCCAGGAGAAGGTCGTGCAGATCATCCCTTCTGTCAGTGAGAGCTTGGAAGATATGGAAAGTGAGGCTGAAGAGACCATGTCAGACACAACACCCATCCTCACCCCACCTGATGCCCCTGTTATCCTTGCTCCCCTCAGCACCACAGGCCTCTTTTGAGCCTCTCAGCAGGAACGATGACAGGGCAGATGCACTATCGCTGCCACTAGTGTCCCTCCCTGCTGCTCCAGCAGACAAGGAGCCCTGAGGGATGACCCTACTTGCCCTTCCTGCCTCCAGGGTGACAACTGTGTCACTCACTTTTCAAGGGTCTGTCTGCACTACACGTCCCACTCCTTGTGACAGTGGTGGTCCCTAGCCCCTGCAGTGCCGTGCCCAGGGGACAGGTGGTGGTTCAGCCAGGGTAGTGCCAGGACAGTAAAGTTTCCACTCCCATGGCTTCATGGCACTGTTATGGCACTGTACATCACAGCGGCTGCCCCTGCCTAACATCACAGCCATGGTGTGTGCATCCCGTGGGGCAGCAGCAGGCAGGAGGAGGGAAGACCACCATGAGCCCAGAGCAGCCCCAGCTGCAGGCAGTTTCTTCCCCCCTGCCCTTGCTGCACATGGAAGCACTCAGGGCTTGGGACATATCCAGCACAGGGCACAGCAGCCTGAAGGTTCCCTCATAGCACCTGCACAAGCTGCAGCAGGCTCAGGGCATCCAAAACATCATTCCAGAGGTAGGCTGAGATCAAGCACACCTCTGGGGCTAGCACCTGCTGAGTCCCCTCCCCTGTGACACACTCAGCCCAGAAGAGTCATCACCTCTCAGTTGGGGACACCCACACATGAGCAGGGAGGACCCTGGGGCTTCCTGGTGTCCCCTGCCTGGACAGACCTCTTGAATTAGAAGAGCTTTGGGATGATGTAGCATCTCAGGTCATGAGGTTCAGCACTGTGTTTGCACAGCAGACTCTGTGTAACTCCCAAAGTATGTTAATCATGGGCCCCAGAGGGCAAAGGCAATAATAAAGTAATGACGCTATCCCACTAGTCCCCTCCATGCCAGCTTTTCCCCAAGCCCTTCACCTCTGGCTTGATCCAACCATATTTTCTGCCCTTTGAGGACCATTCACCTAAAATCAGGCATTTGTCTCCATTTGTCTCATCCCCTTGTCTCTCTGCTACCTGAGGACTATGACTTTATGTTCCAGATGGCAAATGCCACCTGCACCTACAGATACCACCAAGACCCTCTTATCAGCATCAGGCAACTCTTCTGGCTGCACATAGGGAAGAACTCAGGTAGCTGGGTTTTCTCAGATGCATAACATGAGGCCACACTTACTGCTGCTGAGATGAAAAGCTGTAACTGCTTTAAGCCCAAACATGCAACACTGGGGCGTGGTGGCAGTAAGGAGAGAAGATACCAAGGACCAGCTAAGACTATTTATAAGGCAGAAGCCAGTGGGGCTGGCTGTTTTTCTTAGAAATACTTTATTTCTTTGTTTTTAAAATCTTGTCTCTTTGAGTCACAATCACCATTTTCATTTAGGAAAACAGTGTAGTTCATAGTGAGTGTGAAAATGTGAAGTGTAAGAGTTCAAAAACCAGAGTGCAACTGAGATAAGAACCCAGTCCCACTTTTTAATAAACTCTTTTTAAGTGACTCCAGATTTGGGAGATGGATGAGGAAGAAGGTGGAAGATATTAACTCACAATATTTGGCTGCCTGTGCTTGATAACAAAACTGTCCACCAGAGCAGCTTATGAATGGTTGCCCATGCTTATTATTCCTACAACCAGACACGAACAAAAAGCTTTGTTGCATCACCAACATTTAAAAAGATATCTGGTATTGGTCTGCTTTAAACACAATACATGGATTAGAGACCTCCTCCTCTGGCTGCACAAATTAACCATACTCCCCATAAATGCATGCTGGGAAAGAGTCACGTACACATCTGCCTGTAGGGAGGTCTTGTGCCTGCAAAAATATCTTCAGAAAATTGTGCCCATTAATAGCCTAATGCTGCATGACTGACAGTAGGAAGCCCAGGATCCAGCCACAGCTTTACCCTCAAGCTCATATACTCATCATATTCAGAAATAAAAACAAAATTATTTTCCTCTAAAGTTAGTAGCCAAACAGTATATCTGCATCAACAAAGTTCCCAACCCAGCTATGCCAATAGGGTACCCAGCCGTGGCAACTCTAGCCCAAAATGCTGTGCTTGAAGCTGGCTCCCTGACTCAATCACACATCTGCTTTGCAATTAGACCTGCTCTCATTAGCAAGCTCAGCATTTAGCATAATCCAAGGCTCTTCTTTGAGCATTGCATAACTAATTATACAAACAGAGATAAGGTTTGTAGAAAATGTACTGCTCCCAATAGATCAAGTGATCTGCTGATGAGAGAAAGACCAAATTTCAGTAGCTTCCTATGTAGCACTGAACAAAGTTTGGGCAGCCTGTGGGGGGAATAGCTGCTCTACAACAAATTTATTCCTTCAGCCCCATAGTTCATACCAGTGGGGCAGCAAGCCCAGCTGTCAAGGGGAGAATCAATACAGTGAGAGCATCTGTGGCACTCTGCAGGGGGGGAGGGGGCAAATTCCATTGTTCTGTTAAATGCATAAAATGAGTTTATAATCATTAGAGTCTGCAGAATTAGATATTTCAGGGTTTAGGTTCATCTTTTGAAAGTCTATTTTACATTTCCCTTAGGAAGCAAGACTGTGGAAGCTGCAGGTGAGATGGTTCAGGATCTTATTTCCCCAACCCACAACACTGGCTGCTTTTCTTGCCTGCTCCTTTGTGTTGGCCTGGCTCAGGACTGAAAAAAAATGCTGCTCATCTTTCCTGTGGAATTAAAGTACCTATTCAGTCAAGGTCCATGGCTGGCTCACCTTGGAATCTACCAAGAGCCTGCACCAGTGCTAGGGGTGTGCTGAGTCCACAGAGAAGAGGACAGGACATTCCTTCAGTGGCAGTCCAGCTATGCCCCAGACAGCACAAGACGGGTGCACTTCCACCACTGAGGTTGATCTGCTCAGCATGCCCTTGCTAAGGTGCCTGTATATCCCTCAGTCTGCTCCTCACACACCTAACCCTGGTGCTATCTGCCAGCTCTATGAGCTGACAGAGTTCATTAGCCCAGAAGAAAAATAATTGGGAAAAAGAAAGCAGGTGACTATCTTCTGGGTTAATGAGCCAAATAAATTCATGGAGTAAGGGCTAGGCACAAAATGAGGAGGACAGGGGATAAAAGCATCCCTTTCACAATCAGCAGGATGTCAGAACAGCTCAACTATTTAAAGAAATGCAGGCTCAGGCTTTCTTTAGAATCCCAGGGGGGGACTTTAAACAGAGGAAACTGGAAAACAGAGGAAATGTTCAGATTTGGGGGGTGTCAGATGACTGCAGAGGGCTCAGAGTTTACTCACTCAAGTGTGCACTTCTTTGTTGGCCCCTCTCCCTACATCTAGCTGTGAGGGGCATTCTAGGGGCCATTGAAAGCACCAGATACTGTACAGAGCTGGTGGGGGGGAACTGTATCTGAAAACTGCTCATACATGCAGAGTAATCACAGGGAAAAAAAAAAAGTTCAAGAACTTGACACTATTAACTGCGTAGTACAGTGATATCTGAATTTGAGCTGTCTGAACTTTGGGAAGTCCACACCGCACTGCATGAACACTGTTATATATTTTTTGCCTGCGTTACAGTTAATTCATCATACAGCTAATCAGCTGAGCTAAAGCTGAATGCATAAAGCTATAAACTACTATGGATTCACATGCAGAAAAGAAGTGAGATGAATTATCCTAAAGAAATCATGTGTAAGGTAAAATTCTGTGTGCTAATCGTGGCAGAAATTGTTTCCTTCAAAGTTTCCTCCAAAGGTACACAAGGAAAAATTTGCATGTTTTGCATGTACGTGTGTTGGAAATGCTCTACAACATCACTTGACAACCACCATCACAACTCAGTGAACTAGTATGCTGCAAACAATTACTCTAGCTTTAACTTCTACATAAAGGCAAAATTAGATTTAGCTTTAGTTACAATTCCTCTCTGACTCCAGTGCACACTAGCACACGTAGCTGTTGTACAGCCCCGAAGGCAAGTAGGCTACCTGCCCCACCACAGGGCTCCTGCCTCACACCAGGCACGTAGATGACAGTCACCCTCTAAACTCTTCAGCTCTCCCTAAGGACTCTGGGCCTCAGTTTCTTTGAGTGCTGCTACTTATTTGAGAAATGGATATGAATGTTTTAGCCATTCAACAGCAGCATTTGGAAAATAAGGTGTATTTGGAGAGAAAAGTATTCCATTTCTGCAGTGTCAGAAATGTACAGCCCAGCTTGTACATGCGTGTGCAACCCTTGCAGCAGCAAATACCAATATTGACATCAGTGACATGGGCGGCTCCAAATTCAATTTTGAATCATATCCACATGCAGGCGAGGACCTGTCTCCACTCAGTTACAAATGCTGCATGCTTACACATGAGCGACTCTACCACTCCTCAGCCCTGTCACCTTCTCCTGTCCCATTCCAGAGATTCTCTCATGCTCTGGGCCAGAAATGCTGGTTCTGTTTTGGCTGGACTCCTGCATTTTGTATTGTGCAGGAAGTTACAGGAACTAGAAACCAGTCCCAAACCTGTCTGGGATTCCTCAGAGCTGTCAGCTCCCTTCTGTGAATGGCGTGGTGCAGGCAAAAGCAGCAATCTGTCTTCCAGCCTCTACATATTATCTTGCATACCACTGGTGAAATGACTGCACTTAGGTTACATTCTAGTGAATGATTAAGGTACCTTTAGGAAACTAATTCTAGGCAGCTGTTTTACTCAGCATGTGACTTTATTGAACCTTGTTTTGAGACTCTATGCAAAATACCAAGTCTTTGAATCACACACCGAATAGGAAATCCATACCTCAGACAGGAAAAAAAAATTAAAAAAGAATGAGAGTAATGCTTCCCGGTAGCTCCACCTCACCCCAGCCTGTCCCTAAAGGGAACTTCATACATCACAGGAGGGACTTGTGAACAGCATCTTAACACTAGACCCCACCCCATTCTCTTCCTTCTGCCCAGCCTCTCCAACCTTTTCCACCCCATAGCTGGCTTCATCCAGAAAAGATATTTAAAAAGAAATATCATATCAATCCATACTAAAAAAAAATTACACACATACTGTGATGTGATTGCACAGTTCTTCTTTGCCCTAAATCTCCTGCTGCTTCCCTCTGTAAACCTCTCCCATAAAAGGGGCTGGGTTTGCTACTCATCCAGGTGCCCAACCTTGTTTATCACCCCCGGCTCCCTGGCTGGTGCAGGTCACTGTGCCTGTGCTTGCTCTCCCTGGCATGCCACACTTGCAGCTGCTATTTTGGGTGTGGCTTTCAACACTGCAGAGGGAGGTAACACCTACAAAATTGTGCCTAGAAGGAAAGAAGTCAGCAGCCACACGAGACGAGCCCAGCAAAAGGAATTTATACAGAAGCCCTAATTAACTTGTTAAATTTTTCTGTTGTTTTGGAGCAAACCTCACCTTCCAACTCTTGATGCCTACTACTACTTTTCTTGAGTGGGGCTACTCTCTCAGCCACGCTCAAGGAAAATTTTCTGCAGGAATTTGGTATCGTGACATTACTTCTGAATTTGATATAGCAGCACCACATTTCTCCATCTTAAGGTCAGAAATCTTTGTCCAGTTATCTCTTTCACTTTTGTGGCTATTGAAGAGACAGTCCCCAGCATTGGACCAAGCCAAATCAGATGAAGGGGCTACATCCCATTTTGTGTCCCCATTTCATAAGCTCGGGAAAACTGATGCAGCCAATGAAGGTGCAGGTGTATTACAACACTCAGACCTTGTGCATAGTCCAAGATCTGGTGAGCAAAGTCAGATGGGCCAGGAAACCTGAAGCTCTTCCTTGGGCATATACATTTGTAAGAGCATGGCAGGGAAGCTTGATCTGGGAGGTCCTTGAGGGGAAGGGTTCGGGAAGGGAGCTACCTTCCCATCAGAAACTCAGTTCCAGGCATGAAAGTGAATTCCTCTCCAAGTACTTATTATTATTATTCCCTCCCAGCATCTGCTTCTCATGTAAGCATCTGCAGGCTCAGAAGAAATCGTTATTTGTATAAATGGAAGTCAAAGCATCTTCTCCAGCAATAGACATGTTTTGTGCTTCACATTGGGACTGCATGTGGTCATAGTGTAAAAATATGACAATCTTACTGTCAACATCTCTCATGTGGAAGTACCATGAGAAGGATTAAGAAGGAAATGGTAAACAAATTCCTGCTAACTGGTTTGGAAATGGAGAAGGCTCTGCTGTTGCCATTCTTCTTCTGGATCTTACCCAGCTGTAAACTATTGCATTTATTTTATAATTATTTTATCAACCCCATGCTAACCTGCTTTATGATTTCTTCACTTCCAACTGTTAGTCATAGCCACAAACATTCCGTCCTTCAAGCTGATTCCTTCTAAGTCAAAACCTCAAATGAAAGCACAGAACAGTCCCTATACAGATATATAGCTATACAGATATATAGCTATACAGATAGCTATAAATACAAATAACCTTTACTTTTCAAAACCTGATATTATTCATAAGATTTCTGTTACTGTATATCATTATTTTCCACTTACATAGCACTTTCAACCATGGAAAAGCTGGCATAAAATGGCAGATTATTTTTTTGTTTTATGTCCTGCAGCTGCAATTAAGAATGCACCGAACCCATTAATTACAGCACTGCTCTTTCCTGAAGTAGCACCATATGTATGAGTTTCTCCATCAATAGTGAACACTGTGTTTTCAGAAAAGGTGTTGTGACAGATCACGTGATACAAACTGCCAGACAAGATAAATATTGCCATGGAAATGTTATTGCAGCTACCGTTCTGGTTTTGCCCTGAAACAGCATCCTGCATGCCACTCTGGAAAGACTGCCTCCTTCCTTGTTATTTCCTTAGAGCTGTAGATGACAACAGAGAAATACCCAGAGTTCAACTCCAGATGCCCACTCACCCTAGAATTTTCTGTGATATCCACTAGAGCTTTCATGTAACTAATGAGAAATTATAAGATAACTCATATTTCTGAAAACTGTCAATTGTTTTGGCAGTCTCAATGTATTTGATGCTGTAGTTTCTAAGATGAAAGATATTTTTATTATTAGGATTTTGCCCCTGTTCTATCCTTTTAGGAAAATATCTGACATCTTTGAATAGTTTTCTAATGAAGCTGAGTAGGTGTGTGTATGGCTAAATATCTGCAGAGGATACCTGCTTAGAAATCGTTGCACTGAAGCCAAGTAAAATTTGTTTTACTACACTGTGGTTTATATTTCATTTGATCTAGTTAATCAAGTTTAAAATCTGATTTATTCAAAATAGTCATGAGAAACTTTAACAGACCTCCAAGTTCACGTGCCTATAAATTTACTCTGCCTCAGATGAATCACTCACAAATGGATATGTATGAAAAGCAGGAAAGAAATTGTCTCATAGCAAACATCTCAGAAATCATATCTTCCATACCTGGCTGATATTCAGAAGAAGACCTGACACAAAAAGTTGTATTATAGTCTATTCTATAAGAATGAATATACTGAGTTTCAGAAGAGGAATAGAGTAGATGGAATGGACTAGACTAGACTGAAATGGAAAGAAATGGAATAGCTACAGATAATACAAATGTCATTCCAATGTAGGTATAACTTCAAGTTGCCACTACTAGAAAAGAGGAATTTCTGAAGGCTATTCATTGATAGACCTAGGCTGAAGTCCAAAGGAAGGCAGTCATTCTATTTCAAAATTATGATAATTTCTTATGTACATTTTCCTCGAATCTATTTGTTCCATTTGTAAAATTAAAAGGTCATACCAACTGCTGTACATTCTGGAGAAAGAGACCAATGGTATGACACTGAAATGTTACTTCTTCAGATCAGAAATCTGATTTACTAAAAGAAATTCCATGACAAGAACCCCTGGGACTTCACCTAGGGTCTTGGTATGCCTGAGCACTTGGGGTGTAAATGTGCATGGTGGACATAAGAGAAATGATGAGGCAAGAAAATACATATGATGATTATGAAGGCAGAATAGAAAAAGATGTGTGGGAAAGCTGAGAAGTGGGAGGAATTTATGAAAGGCTGAAAAGTTGCAAAAGGGCATCTAAGAAAGAAAGCATGACAAGATACTGAAATGAAAAGCAAGCACATGGGGCAGGAGATCATGCAAGAAAACAGTGTGAGTAGAACACATTGACAGGACTTTGAAGAGGGCTGAAGTACAGAAAAGTAGACAAGGGACAGGAGGCTGGCTAAGTTAGGAGTTGGCCCTACCTCATGAA
The DNA here is from genome assembly GCF_032191515.1 of Phaenicophaeus curvirostris. Classification (NCBI taxonomy): domain Eukaryota; kingdom Metazoa; phylum Chordata; class Aves; order Cuculiformes; family Cuculidae; genus Phaenicophaeus; species Phaenicophaeus curvirostris. Next base: position 16,748,875 of record NC_091400.1, on the reverse strand, counting down.
CAAAAGAGAGCAAATGAAGATTTCTTTCTTGCATCCTGAGGAGAAGTATGGCAAAATATGGCTGATTTTGGAACTAGACTTTTCACATATATTAGGAGTGGTTCCTTCCTCTTAAAAAAAAACAGAAGGCAGACTGAAAAGAAGTAAACATATAGCAAACATAAGCAAATATGTGGATACTTGATAATTAATTACCCTGAATACATTTTCCTTCAGCTTTTTAATTCAGGGATTATTTGAAAACATTGTGCAATACAATGCTTCATGCAGTATAGCTGTGTGGTTTCATGGGAGGAATAATGGGACGATGTGTACCACCTCACAGAACAGATAGAGAAGACAGGACTTGGAGACACGGAGCACCAGGGTGTGTATGGGAATGGTACGTTCTTATAGCACCACAATTGCAGCTAACCAGCTTTTCTTCAGCTCATAAAGGAGATACCGCACCTCTACATCCTACAATTGTGTTTAGCAAACCAAGTTTATCCTAAATGACCTCCCCTATCTATTACTAATAAACAAGACAAACGTGCATTGCATAGTAACAGGCTGTTACTTCATTCTGCATTACTCTGGTAAATCCACATGACTTTGCTGGGAAATATCAGGATGATTGTCTCTAATTAGGCACAGTTATACTATTTCTGACTGCACTTTCCCAGACAGAAATGCATGAGTGCATGCTGGGGAGTGGGTTCATAATGCATTTGATGTTTCAAAGGCAGCAAACTCTCTGGGATTACCATGCTAACAAAGCAAACCTCTGCAGTACATGCTTACATGGTTACATACACTCATTCAGTATGTGTTGTACAGATCTGTGCAAGCACAATGGCCTGTTGCTCGTAAGGAAATACACCATAAGTAGAAAAGTCTGAGCATAAAGCAGTCTCACCACCAGAGCTAATACCAAAATCAAATATATCAGTAATGGGGAAAAAAAAAAACAAACCCAAAACCAAAACACAAAATCCTCTCTAACCTTCACAACATAAAAGAACTGGATAAAAAACTATGAAATTACCTATCAAGTATTCTGAAGCCCAAGGATAATATCAAAACCTATATGCTCACAGTAATAATTACCATGCTTGAAGTAACTCTGAAAAGCCATCATTTAAATTATAATGGTGTAAAAAAATCATAAATTTACTGAGATTTTATTGAAAAGTTGGTTTGCATTTCACTCTGAGCTGAGTTGTCATCTAGGGGAAAAAAATAGCCATTGTGAGTAGAGGGTTGCGCGTGCACAACCTGCAGGCATATACACCCTGTACTTATGATTTCACCTACTAGCAGTTGACAGCTAACGTACCACATAAAGAAGCTAGTTTGCCATAAGCAATTATGTAGCTCTGGCCTTGATTTTAATTTCTAATAAATAAACTCCAAGGCTGTAATTCTCTGCAGTGCCAAATGAAAATTACAGGCTACTGGTCACTCAGAACTGACCTGATGCTGATGCTGCTTCCCATCCCTGGCGCCAGTGGCAGCAAACAGTGTGGGGAAGGCATCGTAAGTCATTGTGTATGGAGAAGGCATCATATGAGGGATCTGCTGAGCAGTGGTGGAGAAGGGAACCTGGTTCCACAGATCATCCCAACAGCCCTCCTCAATGTTCTGTGCTAGTTCATAAGATATGACAAGGACATATTATACTTTTGTACAATATGGAAAACCTCCAGGGTGCTAAACATGCCAGGTGAGAATTCACACTATGCAAAATGGTAATGCATCTTTGGTATACTTGGCCCCCTGGAGACAGGGACCTCCCATCCATTTTTAGGTGAGTCTTATGAGGTTTTCTCTGAACACGTCTAATTTCAGTTCCTTGCTTATTGAAATTGAGCCACGCGCAGCTGTGCAGAAAGCAACCGCAATAACTTCAGAGTGCTTCCTAAGCTGGTGCCTTCTCTGGAAAACAAATGTTTTCTTATGAAATTAAAAAGGCAGGTATCCAGTATCTGTACCACATAAAGGTTTTACAGTGCATATTGCCCAGAGTGAGTCTGTAACATCAGAGGGTCTATAATATCAGAATAACTCATTTATGCAAAGTATTTGTACTTGTCTTTATAATTTGAAATTCACTATAGTCTAAAAAATAAATTAATTTTACGGTGGAACAATCGCTTTCAAGACATGAAGACAAGAGCAATCCAGTAACAGTATAGAGCCATACTGTGGTTTTATTCAAATGGCTAAAGGAGGGTGGTTTATCTGCCTTTCTAAGGGAACAATGCTCAGGAGATTATTCTGTCTGTGTGCCTGTGTACGTTTTCCCCAGTAAATTTTGAGCCCTGTGGACAGTTTTCACTGACAAGAGCATAGTTCTCTGCAAAATAATTAAAGCTTCGTGTGTTTCAGGAAAAAAAACAAAACAAAAAACAAAACATGACCAAACAGAAGAGAAAGACTAGATGTGTCCTGATAAGTAAAGATTGCAGCATGATTAGGAGATTAGAAGAGGAAGATCGCTACCCCAGTCATTGGAAATATTGAACAGGAGCTTGAAATCAGCTATAAGGTACAAACTGATAGGAACACAGTATTGCTACATCTAGGGATCAGGAATCACCTATGATTTACATTCACCTATCTGAATATTCACTGAGATTAACAGGAATGCAGCCTGAACTGAAATATTCCTTAGATACTGTTCAAACAAAATAGTCCACGCACAAAATGACCATATCTGGATGTGCCAACTCGACAATGGGAAAGAAACAAAAACTCTAGAGGTCAAAATAACTTGAGGAGAATTACACCACACTGATGAATGGTTCACTGTTCTATGCACTAGACCCAGACACCAGTTATTCCAAGATGCCAGGATGACCTGAGCAAGACTGTGGATACAACAAGTGCAGAGTGATTTGACTGAGCAGTGCTGCATTGCTGCTGGGGAATGCAGCAGAGAGATGCTAACCTGGCTTTGCCAGCTGGGGATCAGGCCATGTTGCAAGAGGTTATGGACTCCAGAAGGGGTGCTCCCAGAGCCAGGTCGAGCTGGTATGTCTGTATGCTGCTCTGTAGGGATGCTGCTGGCTCAGGGCAGAATCTGCCTGAGGATAACTGTACAGAACTTGTTGAGCAGTTGAAGACGTGACCAGTTTTCCTGTCAGCTTTCAAAGGAAAATGCAAATTACTGTCTTTTCAGATCTGTTTCTGCTCTTTCAGTGGAGCTCTCTGCTGCAGATTGACAGTCCTGCTAGAAAAGTGCATGGTGCCATAAGGCAGTCCTGCTGAGAGACATGTTGTGCTCCCACAAAGACCTTGGGAATTCACCACCTTTCAGAAGTTCATTGCTACCTGCTCCAGAGGAATGAAACTGCCAGGAGACCACTCTGCAAAGGGATATTTCTGCCTCAAGGCACTTCATAAAGTACTTCCAAAGCAAAGAGAACGTCCGGACCATAAAAAGACATGGATTTCCTTTGTGATGGTAAGAATTATGCCCTTGTCTGACATTACTTGGCTTAGAGAAAGAATATTCCCTTGTTTCAGAGAAAATTTAAATGTTCAGTGCAACCATCAAGTGGATCAGATCTTGAAAGGTTTAATCTGTCCTATTTTGGTGCAGTGCTGTGAAACTATGTGTTGGCATTAACATTTCAGAAGTAAATGTCCTTCACATAGCAAGAGAAGGAAATACTGTTGACCTAAGTAAAATAGAATGTGTAGGCTCTTCATTTGGTTTTGAAAAATATAGCTTTGCAGTCAGCAGACAAATTTTGTCTTTATAAGGGAAAGCTTTTATTAAAAACACAGACTATATTTGATATGCGGCCTTGCAATTAAAATTGCATTCTATAGCTAAGGTTAAAACACTTTTATTGTGTTCCATTTTCCTTGCAAAAGGTGAAACAGTAATCTAAGCCCTAAATGCAATTCAATAGTTTTTTAATTACTTTTATTTAAGTTTTTGTTATTTGATGGTGGGGTATTTAATGCAGGAAAATTAATTTTGAAGCCTAGAGCAGACCAGTAATTTGTATTTGTAACCGTATCTTTGCTTTTTAAAGCAAAAGGGCGGGATCTATGAGTTAGCTCTACCTTCACTGTTTCAAAACATATTCCTAGTTGTAAAGAGGTAAAAGGAGAAAAAAAGTGCTTTAAAATTGGAAAAATGGAGCTACAATTATCCAAGCTCTTGATCTAACAAAAGCTCATGGGAAGTTGGTTTTTATGCACGAAAAGGATATATCAACAAGCCAGCACTGAGATAATTAGTAATGGAATTACTAATTAATTTTTCAGTAGAAAGCAGGCAAGGAGAAAGGTGTCCACAGGGAGAGCTGGCATTCTCAGCTACCAGCCACCTTGGGGCCCAGCCATGACCTCAGCTCGCTGCTCATACCAGGCTGCAGCCAACTTAGCCCCAACCCAGTTATGGGATGCAAAAATCCCAGTTTGACAGAGGTTTCATGATGCCACCTCTAACCCCCCAAAAGCCTCCGTCTGTCTCAGAGCAAATCCATTACTTCTTTCTTCACTGTAGGAAAAGCACAAGCCACTCTGCCCACAGACCCTCTGACCCATTTTTAAAACCAGCTGAGTAGCTCCTGCTGATGCTAACACAAAACTGACCTCAGCAAATCATCTGACACAACCCCAGCCTCGTTCCATGATTAATAGTGCTTAGTGGCACACTCTCTCCAGGACAGATTGGTGCCCACTGACTGTAACTCCTGCTCAGTGCTCATCTTGGTTCCAGTTCCTCTGCCAGAAGACTTGATTTCCCAAGATTTTCATTTAGCAGCAAGTGCAAGATAAATAAACTGTACTTAATTCAGCTTTCCACATTTGTATGCAGATATGTGTATTCCTTTTTTTTCTAATTAATATTGATTCATATGGGGGTGAGGCAGTATTGCTGTATACATCACTACAAAAATAGCAGTAGGATAAAAAGAATTACCTGTGTCTTATGGGACAAAACAATTTGAACCATTATGCAAAGCTCATGAATTGCAACAGAGATTTCATCTTCATCCACCCTCAGAGGTGAAGAAATCCTGGCTTGCATACATTTCACAAACTTCGGTATCAAACAAGAACAAATGTGGAAATTATTACTGTTTTCAGAAGTTGTGTTTCTTTTAGATAACTCAACAGAAGGGCTGGTGCTGAGCTTTTTGTTTGCAAGCTGCCCCTTCTACGGGTGACTGAGGGTTGGGCAGGAGGGCAGCAGTTCCTGGCACATTCAAAGACAAGGTGTCAGGAATGTGAACAAGAGAGACAGGCATGCAAGCCTTCTCTGTACCTCCCGAACCCTTCCTTTGACACTTCTTACTTTAGCTTTGTCATGCGAAAGATTCATAATTACTTAAGTGCCAACTCAGAGCTAACTCATTCATTGCTTAACAATACTGTGCCACTCAGCCTACTTCCTGGAAATCCTCCAGGAAATCCCGTGTCACTTACCTTAATAATGAGTGCCAGGAATATTTTTGCAGGCCTGACAGATGAGGAGAATCTCTTACCCAAGCAGTACCTGTTCTCACCAATGCTTTGTGCTTTTGCACACGTCTCTTTCCGTGTGGGCTCCAGTGGAAGGACTGCTTTCACTGTTTGGAGTTGTAGGCATCATTGCTGGACACTGGGATTCTGCCTTCACCTTCCAGACATGCCTGTGCTGGGAGCCAACAGTGCTCCAGCCAGGGCAATAGCATGGGGTGGGGTGGTAGAGGGCAGGTGTTGCACCCACACTGCCAGAAACCAGGTATTGTCCCAGGGATGTCATGGAGAACACACTTATATATCCTGTTCCTAGTTCTCGGTGTTCTGCTCACTATAAAGGAAAAAACTGCTTACACTACTATAGCACAAAATGCTTTTAAAGCCATTTTAGTGCATGGAGGGCTTCCTTCTGTTTTTGCTGCTTTGTGTTCCCTTGGAGACTTCTGGCTGGCAATGTGCACAAAACCAAGTCTGTCTCTCAGTAAAGCCTTCCTGTAAAGGTCCTCCTTAGCATACTCAAAATAGCCAAATGTTCCTGATAACTACATACGCTAGCTGGATGAAGAAGCCAAAAGGACATATTTGATCCATGCAGAACTGCTATATTCAGCTGCTGGCAAATACCTTCCATTCTTAAGTCACTTCCAGAGCCAGGCATAATTTCTGAAGCAAGAAAGGATGGGGAGAGCAAAGAGTTTGCAGAAAGAACATATTTGTTTCTATCCTGAAAACTTAATAGTCTATTCAAATCTACCTGATTTTTGCTGCTGGTCCATACTGGCCCACTCCCAGTGTGCCTGAGACCACTAAGACAAGTGGCTGTTATGGTAATATTTCCTAAATCCATAGAGATAGTGGAAAAGCAAACTAGCTTCATAACTTTATATTTAGGGAATATTCATTTTATTCTATGCCCATTTTAGAGGTGAAATATGAATAAAGGAAAGGTTTCTCCTGAAACCATTCCAGCAGCAATGTACAATTATGGAATGGCAACCTGAGCATTAAAAGGATAAAATAAAAATATGTGCAATATCATCTATAGAAGCAGCAGAGAGTCAGAGTTCCTTCCATGTAGTATAAGATGCTGGAATTGGCAGGTTGCTTCTGAAACAGAAAATTGAAGCAGATTTATTGACAATTTCACTAGGTATGATAAGGTCTATGTACAAATATTTGTTTTTGAAATTTCTGATCCTGCTTAGCTACTCTACAGAGACTAGTATTCTCTTTAAAAATCCAGCAAGCTGTTATAGTAAAAAGACCCTTATTATGGCTCTGGTGGTGAAGGAGATTAAAAGCACAAGGTCTGAGAATAAAAGGAGTCAATTCTCCCTGGTACTACACTAGGGAAAGGCTGAAGTGATAGCAGAAGGAATGAGGAGTGGGAAAGAAACAGGTCCTTACTGTCAATGTGCTGCATAATTGGGGAAAAAAACGATGCATGACGATTATTTCACTGACCCAGCACTGCTTCCAAATAGCCAGGAACTGAGTTTCTCTTCTTCTGCCGCCTTAGTCACTCAGCCAAACGTATGATTTCTGGCACACAGTTGGTAATGCTTTAACCTGTCTCCAACCAAAGACTTGTGAGGGCTTTCTGGGAGCTACAAAACATGGTATCAAACCTCAGCTTGAGCAGTTACTGTGTATATCTCTTGTCGTATTGTTTTGTTTGTATCTCAAATAGGTAGAAGGATGGCTCCTACTTGAAAGACTCCTTTTGGCTGAAGAGGAGTAGCATGACTCACCTAGCCTGAATTTACATAACTCTGGAATAACTGGAGAGTCATAAAAAAAAGCTAAGTTTGGGTATAAGATAGCAGTGGCTTTAAACCAAAAGAAAGGAGGTCAAAACTAAGTAAAATGAAGTTTTTAAAATGTCCATTCCTCTAACTATAAAAGGAGCCAAGTATTTTCAAGATACACATTATATCAGAAGGTAGCGTAAGAAAGTTAGAATTTAAATTGTTCTGTGATAAGAAAAAATAAGCTGTTCATATTATATGAGGGGAAAGTTACAAGGTCTTGTCGACTGGGAAAACCATAAATGCAGTAAATTTGTTGGCTAGTTCAATCCAGTTTGGAACTCTGTCACTGGACAACAAGTTTAGACATGGTCTTCAGGAGTTTGTATGACGTAGAGAGACTGCTAATTCAAGCATTCTGCATTTTCTTTGAGCTAGGAATATGCAGATCTTCACAGACTGTGGAATTGCTAAGTGTGTAGCTAATCAGTCTGGTTTTCTCTTTGTTTTTTTTTGTTCCTCATTTCCTGAACAAAACTGAACATGCCTGCACTCTGTCTCTACCTAGCATTATATTTAACAAAGTTTTCATTTCTCCACTCTCATCCTACAGAGTGGATAAATTTTGCCATTAAGCAGCTTGTATAAGTTACGCTAGGCAACTATAAATAAGTACTTTATTTAGGCTCCTGAGTTCTTAATTAAATGATAAATATTTTGTTTATTTTCAGTTATCTTTGTTTTTTCAGTTAACTATCCAACACCTTAGTCATCCGCGCTTTGAAAACTTCACTGTGACAATGACTGATTTAGTTAGGAGTTCCCAGTAACTCTAGTGCTTGACAGAGTTTGCCAAAAATGTTTCCTAATTAAACTACAGAACACATGCATGACATGGTAATGAAAGTGACTTGCTTCTCAGAAGAACAAGTGAAATCCATTTCTCCCAAAGCTTTGCTGCTTTCCTTGGGTTCACTGATACTTTTGCTCTGATTAAGGGCAACATTCTCACCCAAACCTCCGCAGAGAATCCCGACTGCTGCCAAACACCCCGAGGTAGGTGTTTAAAGTCAGCTTTGTTCCTTTTAATTAACAAGAAGGGAGTATGAAACTAGCTCCATTCAGTACTGGGCAGCACTTTCCTCATCAGAAAAGTATAGAACACGTCTGAATTATAAGCGCAGAGCAGATGAATATATTGTTTTATCTAGAGAGAAGATACTGCAGTTTGTAGCTGTGACCTATTTGTTTCAGGGAATTACTTACTCAAAAGAACTCAGAAGAATGAAGAGAGCTGTGGATCTTGAAGCACTTGTGAATTTTGTAAGTTGCTTGGTAGAGTGATCTGGGGTTGGAAGGGATAGATTTCTCACAGCAGAGGGGTTTCTAGGTGTTACAAATAACAAGTTAGATAAGCTATCTTGATTTTACCCATCCTCTCTAATCATTCAATATTCTACTGCGTTCTCTTATCTTCTCTTCTGTCTACATCTGTAACAGCATATCTTATGTTTGATAGAAATCAAGGCAAACACCTTTCCTTAGCAAATCTCCAGATTTAATTTTCTTTTAAATACTAGTTACCAGATTGCTATCAGACATAATGGCCATCTGGAACAACAGCATTGTGTCAGCAAAGAAGACTAACTAGTGGCTTATGTTCTCTCCTTTTTTTTCAATGGCATAGGTCAGAAATGACCAGCTTTTTCAGAAGGCAGTAAGCTTGTTTAGATCTTTAGACACTTGTTAAAATCTTGTGTTTTCTGTGACAAATTACATTGAGTAAATCTCTGAGTACAAATTATAAAAAACAATCTTCTTTTGTAACAAAAGAAATTGACTGTTAAAGGTCAAAATAATATTTATTTCCGAGCTTAAGACTGGCCAAGCTAGTGATTTTCCTTGTGACTATGCAAGTGGCTGATCATGTTTTTTCTATAATATAGTCAAGCTTTCAGTAGTACTCATTGCATATATGACATTCACAAAAGGGAAGTTGTGAAGCTCTCTGGATTTCTCTGAAGGTGGTCTGAACATACTGGTTCCACTTTGCATTGCAGTAGATCAGGAGCATATACCCAGTCAGCTCTTCATCTCAGCTTTAGGAATCCTAAGATTCTGCTATGAGCTTACAGTGATTCTTAAATACAGTAGAATGCAAGGTCTTGTGATTGCATGTCAGTAGTATAATGCAGATTTTTTATAATCGATTTGAACTGAATAGTCAAATCCTGGCTATCACACAAAGAATGAAGGAAATCTGTTCTAGTTTTAGAGTTACCATATCCAATCTGATACTACTTTATTCAGATGCTTAACATATGTGGACTAAATCCCCAGTTGTACCTACTCTAATATTTCTTCATTGCAAATATCTTACGCACATAAAATATGAAATGGACTTCTGCAAGCAAATGCATTTGTACCTTCTCTTCTATAATGAGGTGATTACTAACAAAGGGTACCCCAGCAAAGAGTATGAACTGACGACAGATGATGGTTATATCATTACTGTTAATTGAATCCCTTACAGTATATAGAATGAGAGAAACCCAGGTACAGCTCTTCCATATGAGACAAAATTAGCCTAGATAGGGCACATTCTGGAAAGAGATACCCCCTATTTGGAAAACAACCACCAAAGCTTGCAGAATTGAGTGAAATTTTAGCTGAGCATTCTGGCTGCCCTAAATAGCCTGGAATTTATGTTGAGCACACCTATTTATAGTAAAAAACTATATAATATGAAACATATACATTCATAGCAAGAGTTGATGAGTAAAAGTAAAAAAAAAAATAAAAATAGGATAAAGGCTATAATCTGCCCAATCAGCCTGTTTTGAGAAAGCTATTCCAGCTTCTAATTTGGCTTGGTTTTGCTTACATCTGGTTAATATCAGTGACTGATTCGTATTTTGGGTAAAGGAAACCTCTGCAAACAATCCCACACTTTCATTCTTTGTATCGATGTTGAGAATCTCAAGATAATGTAGTTGAGCTATACAAACAATGACCAGAGGGTGCCAAGCTAGTTTTTGCTGTTGTTGGGCAGATCTTTCCATAAATTTTTACTGGAGCTTAGAAGTTCTCTCTTTACAGAAAGGGATGTTTTGTTCTTATGATTAGTTGTTTCCCTTTAAGTTGGTGCTGGAACAAATCTCAGTGTTGAATACAGGACAGTACTGTCCATTAACTACCAGAAAATGAAGACATTTTATAAATTGTGGCTTTGCTTCTGACTTGCTTTGCAGCTTTGAGACCTGATGTGTTTCTCTAACAGGGATTATTGCGAGATGCTAGTAACTGGAACACAAACCTGCTTGACAACAGGTTGGGCTTCATGCTAGCTGATGCTGGCTTTGATGTTTGGATGGGAAATAACAGAAAGAATTGCTGGTCCAGAAAACATCAAAATTATTCCATCAATCAAGATGAATTCTGAGTTTTCAGGTGGATGAAGCCATTGAAGGGCATCTCCATTGCATAATCTCCATTGCATATCCTTACATATTTATCTAACCTGGCTAAATCAGGGATTTACATATGCTACCTATTAAAAAGCATTCTTTACATTAACTTTTGCTGAGGTGCTCCTATATACACATGTGAGCTTTTATATTGATGGACACTATTTTAATTACTGCCAGAAAAGATTCTTCAGATTAGTGGTATAATAGCAGAGCAACTCAGAGGAACCTGCACAGATTATCTCCAAGCCATTCTTCATTTCTGGAGGCAGTCTACATGAGTCTGTGTAATGAAGTAACACAAAAATCACAGAAGGAGAAAATTAAAATAATTTTTGCACTTATTTTAATGAACTTTTAAAAACGGACCCTTTCTTTAGTGCAAATTCATATAAAATGATTCCATGGAAGGAAGTCTGTTACTGTATCACCTATTCCTTCTGTGTAGGCAGTTAGAATTCTACCTGGGACTTCCTGAAGTTATAGTCCATCTGTTGATGTCAAGGGAGAAAATACCCCAGAAAATCTCAAGTAACATCTTGCATATTCAGTGCCAGAAAATTTCAGAATGTAAAGTATCTGAATGATTCACTAAATGGTTCATGCTGTTTCTTTGCTGACAAATCTATAATAATAATGTGAATTTAATTCAAAGTCTGATTTTTAATTTATGTGTGCCTCTCTTTCAATCTCCTGCCTGAAGTTTTGATGAGACAGCAAAATTCAGTCTTCCAGCAGCAATTAATTTCGTTGTGGAGAAAACAGGAGATGAAAAGTTGTAGCATACTGGCTATTCAAAAAGTACTACCACTGGTAAGTTACACACAGAAGACCAGTGTTTCACAAAAACAAGAGTGAGCTGTGATTTGAGATGCTGAGATAATGACTGTACCTGGGGTTTTAATTAACTCTTTGCAGGTGTGAAAAACACAGGATAAGCTGTTTTCAGCAAGTAGGTATTTTTAATTTATAATACAGAAAATAATTCATAATGAGCCAAATTGCTACTGTCTCACCACTTAGAATAATACTGGAAATTCTTGTGGTCTATGCAAATAATTTCTTTCCAAGATTCAAGGGCATGCCCAATAGCAGCTGGTCAGTTGAGCAAAATAAACAAAATAGGAAGATGACAGTACAGAAAGAGGAGCTGGCCAGTTTGGACAGCACAGACACATAAAGAAGGAAAATATAAAACTGGATTGACTGAAAGAAAAACAACAGCTCCTCTCAACAATGTATGAAATGCATGAATGTACATCAGAAGCATGCATTTATGTTTAAATGAGTTTGAAAGAAACCTGCAAAGGCAAAATATAGAAAGAAATTTCTCTCTGAAGAGACAACTAAAACTAAAAGCTGGTAACACCTGGAGGAGAGGGATTTCACAGAAATGTAGACTGAACTGTACCCTCTGAACAACTAACAAGGTTGCTTGCTTGTAGGTTTGAAATCGCAGAACAGCATTTATAAATACTGAAAACACTCTAATGTACAAATAATGACTTTCTTGTCTCCTCTTTTGGGTTTTTTTTATTCAGCTTTCATTGCATTTTCAACAAAGCCAGAGCTGGCTCAAAAAATCAAACTATTTTCTTCATTGGCCCCTGTCACTACTATTAAGTATGCTAGAAGCCCTCACCTAGGCACCATTTCCTCGTTCATACAACGACTGTTGGTTTCACTGGAGATCATCAGTATGCTGGCACACCATGGAAGAGGAAATAAACCTGCTTCCTTCATGTTTTCAGGAGCTCTTCGCAACAGAGAAAGGAACACACCTATTCCACCTTGTCCTCCTCCTCCAAGATTTGGTCCATCAGGGTTGTGATCAGAGGCACAGGATACCTAGGAGGGACCTAAGAGAGAGTTGGCAGGCACTGGGAGTCAAAAAATACTTGGGCAACTCATGCTATCACAGAATCACAGAATCAACAGGTTGGAAAAGACCTACAGGATTATCGAGTCCAACCATTCCTATCAACCACCATGTCCAGCTGCAGGCCAAACCACCTGGGCACCAAAGTTCTACTCCAGCATTTTCACCTCAGAGCTTATTCTCTGAGAAAGGATCACTCAGCAACACAGTTAAGAAACCCCTGCAGGACTAGGGTGTGGTTTTATTTCAAATACTTACGCGCTCCTCAGGCAGTTGCTGTTCCTTTTGCTGTTCTGTCTAACAGCAATCCTCTCTCACATAACATCTGTTACTGACTCCTGAAACAAACACCTAGTTTGGGGGGTCTAAACTGCTGACTTTCTATTATATTCTTTCAACCTGTTAAATTCTTTTAGATTTTCAACCATCCTGGAAAATATTCTGGTTGAGAGTTGTTCTTTCAATGCTGCTGCTAACCTGACATATCACCACATTTTGAATAATTCTCAGGGAGTCTCCGATCATGCCACTCTAATTTCTATTTGGTTTATTGATACCTGACACTGTTGTAGCAGATGTTTTTGATGTAAATCTGAATAGAAGGGAGGAAGAGTATACTTACTGAATATTTCCTTTCAGAATTGAATTGATGTGTATATCACACACAAACTCCCGCTGGCACTTCTGTGCAGAACATAGTTCGCTGGAGTTGGGTATTAGGAAACTCCTGGAAGACCAAATAGGTACATCCCTCTGACTGAATGATATAGAGCTTGTATAGCTGATATCCTGCTGTGAAGTCATTGTTAACTTATTGGAAACACATGTAACTTGTGGTTTACAATTGAAATCTCAATTCAAAACATTATTTTTCATTGACCCTTCTTTTGCCCTGTGTGATACTGGTACATCTGAAGCCAACAACGAGGTGCTGTACTCATGTAAAAACACGTGCTGTATATATATCTCACTATTTTTATTGTATCTAGTGCCCTTTATAAATGATGCCTACAATTCTCTACAGACCTTGCTTTAAGAAACTGGTTGTTTCCAATATGGAGTCAAGAAATGAGCAAGACACAGGCTGCTCTGTAAAATATCAAATTTTAGTAGTAAAAGCCCTTGCTTTCAAAGCTCTCCTTGTTTGGATAGCAATACAACTATAAGTACAAACCCCCTTCACCTAGTAGACTCACTACTTACAATACCTCCTCAGCCGTAGGGCTGATAAAAACTGTGTTTCTATTTTGGGGCTCAGAGTTTCAGGATCTGTAGCCTGGTCTCAGTCACAGAAGCTGCTGCATGCACAACAGGTTTTCTGGCAGCACTACAGACTGGAGCAAAGCCAGAAGCAGTTGTGAGCCCAGTGAGGTTGTAAGATCATTAATGTACATTTCAACACAGCAAACGTGGATATATTTGAGTGACATCTGCACAGACATTTACTAAAAATCAAACAATGTTTTGGCTGTGAATTTACATAAAATATTCAATCAGATTTAGTAGCTTCTGTAACCATGGCCTAGTCTTGTAAAGAGAAAGGGTTACAAAAGCACAGTTTGGAGGGGAGCTCTGCAAATTGACTCAGGTTCAATTCAGCATCTAGCCACGGACTGGCAAGTACAAACATGCAAGATTAACACTCTTAAGCCTTCATTGTCATTGCTGTTACTGCTATTAAAGAAGTTAACAGACACCATACTTTCAATATTGATGGTGTCTCTCCCAACAATAACAACACATGCTGCAGGTAAAGCCAAGGAACACAAAGCAAGAACTAGAAATGTTGACTTCTGTATTCAAAGCAGAGAGGGAATAGAAAACATACAAAAGAGCCAGTCACAGAGCTAAGGGATTGCAACATGACTGTCAGAAGAGGACACAGCAACAACAGTGAGGGCAACTTGCTGGATGCAGTTAGTAGCAATTTTACAAACTAGAACAAACTGCCTGAGAAAGCATCCCTGAGTCTTTCTGCAGGAGCAGTGAATTTATTGGTTCTGACAAAAACATTTGACTCCTTTTCATTGATTGAGAATCTTAATTGAGACTCTCCTGGCTCTTTCATAGTTCTTAGAAGAACTTTGGTTGAGGTTTTAGACTGGAGTCAGAGTCTCTACACTGGAGTCAGAGGCTCAGCAGGGAAAGAATGCATAAACTTCCTTAATAATGCCTATGTAACTACCATTCTCTTGTTCATCCTCTTAGGAGGCTCATTCAGGGAAGTTCCAAGCTTATGACTGGGTCACTTCAAAAAAGAATATGGAAAAATATGAACAGGTATATTTTGATGAAACAGTATTACCACCCACGGACAAGAGAGACACACGGGGGAAGAGACAAGTCTATAGTGAGAGGCAGAGTTTCAGAATACAAGAAGATCGATTTAGCCACCACCCTCTTTATTACTACTTTCCAGTTTGGAAGTCAGCAGTGAAAACATGCAAGCACTAATGGCAATAATGGAAGAGAGGGGGAGAGAGAGAGAGAACACGCACAAACCTTTTCAATTAAGTGATCAATAGGAATAAGAGGAACAAAGGAAAGGGCAGGAAGGATACAAAATTAATTTTGAAAAAGAAGAGTATATGTAGTGAATCAGACCAAAGAGGAATCTTGGCTCCTAATATGACTGACATAGTTGCCAGTGCATGGGAGATCAGGGGAACAATATTAGGAAGAGGGCAACTGGAGACCAGTAATAGCTACTCCGAGATTCTGGCAAGTAGAGACAAAAGGACTTTGTCCTTAAGCAGTTCCCGAGGAACCTCTCTACCATCCAAGACTCCAATCCCATCCTTGATCCTCCTATCCTTTAGGTCTCTACAACAACCTATAATTAAGTCTTACATGTTTTAAGGATGGGTTGTATGAGGCGCAACTTCCTTCAGTTTGCTTTGAATTCGCTTGCCCTTGGAAAGTCATTTCATGCCTTCTAGGTTTTGTGTTATGAGAGTAATTGAATAACTACTTCCTGTGCTCTTTCTTCATACTATTCAAGACTGTATAAGCCTGTCTCCTGTACATGCTCTGACCTATTTTTTTCCCAAATTCAGGAGTCTTAAGCTAATTCCTCTTTCCTCCTACAGAAATCACTTCATGCTCCTATTCACCCTTGTCACATACTGTGTTTTCTAAGTAGATCATTTATGTCCTCTGGGCCTGACCAGTACTCCAAAAGGACTAAGATGGTGGGTGGGTGCATCCAGAGGCTTTCTGACATCTTCTGTCTTGTTCCAGGCTTCTGTCATATGAATTCCTAGCTGAGAGGGCAAAGACCCAACAGTAACTCTTTTGTCAATTCAGGAGGCATTTTTACTTTGGCTGTACGATCAGCTGGGTCATCCCTTGACAGCACAAAAAATGCAAGCAAGTGCACTTCCTTCCTGTTTGGTTTAGGTACCTCTGCTTTGAACAGTGACAAAAGAAAGTTCCAAATGCATATATAAAGTTTGCTGTGCTTTCCTAGTCATTTATTCTTACACTGCATCATGTTTTCCAGGCTACTCCTCCTCTCTACATTGTAGAAGGCATGACTGTACCAAGTGCAGTATGAACTGGGGGACAAGACTTGCTTGCAGATCCCAAGGATGTAGCAATGTTACTGTCTGAAACAACAAGACTCATCTGTCACAAGAGGACTCCTGAATGGGCACACCCGGATTTCATCTAGGGATCGGATGCATCTTTGCACATATACAATGAAATTATTGATCTGATGCAGAAGTATCCTTAATTCACAATCAGTCACCATACTGACTTATTCATAAACACACTCTCTGGGTAAAAACAAAACCTTCTTTTGCATCAGCTGGTTTCTGCTGGAGTCAGAAAAAGGGTTCCTCCTGACCCTATTTTTACACCATGTGTCACTGCAATGCATTTTGTGTCTTGATACACTTCAATTTTCTGCAAACTTGTGGGTCAGTAATTACTTTTCAATTGATACAGCCTAGATTCTGCAATAACTGTACTTTGCTAACAAAAGACTGGAGTTTCTTGTAACCTGCTCTCTGTTTTAGACCCTAGCAGTAATGAAAGCACTAACTTTCTCTGGATATGGTCAGTGATCTCAATAAGTTTTCCATTCTTCATATTATTTCTCAGTTTGCTGAGCTGGCATTTCTTGAAAGGCATAGTGTAAGCTAAGACTAATGCTAAAAATTATGGTATTGATTATTTTTATTATTAGATGAGACAATGATCAGAAAGTAAAAACTGAGTTCACACAAAAAAACTCACTCCAGAAAAAAAAGATGATTTGTCTTCATTTGAAACAGAGATGCTCACCTTTTTTCATGAGGAAGAACAAGGGAACGAAGAGAGGGTAGACCCAGCAGAAAACAGTAGCCAGTCTTGTGTTCAAGCATGTACATGGAAGATTGGAAACTTGGGTTCAAGGCCCTCTCTGTGAGACACAGAAATCTTAGCAGACTCAGTCTCTGCTGACAAGGATCTGTGTATGTGAACTTCCCAGGGTGAGACAAAGGAGCTGATTTAATCTTGGCAATGACAGTAGTTCAGTGGAACACCTGGGTTCAAAGTTACAGTCTGAATCCAGCAGGAACCTCACATCTCCTGCTAATTCACAAGGAAGCTACAGGCTACCACAGAGCTGAGTGGTTCTAAATTTATCATGGCTCAAGGTTTAAACCTCTTTGAGGTTTAAACGCTAAAATGAAAAGTACCCAAACACATCTAGAAAGAATCCATTATCTCCATTCCATGCATATTTAAAGCACTTTGCACATTAGTGGGAAGGACTGCTTTGAAAACAATGCTGAAGAAACTGTCATCCTATTTAATTTAGGGGGGGAATTCTGGCTCTATCAATCTTGTCTCAAATAGGTAGTTATTGCACAAAGACATTCACTTGAAGAGTAGCCTCCATGGTCATTAAGTTAGAACATTATGTAACTTCACAATGATATGTCATTAGCTTCCTTGCAGAAAGACCACAGTGCATTTAGGGGATTCCTTTCAGTGTGACACCCCCATTCTCCATTTGAAACAAATGTTAACATAAGCCAAGTCTGGGATGCTAAGCAGGACAGGTACAGCTCTCAGACCAAGACAGTCCACTGGTTACACTACATGACCAAAGGATCTCACTCTGCGAAAAGGTTCACTAGTCGAACAAATTAACCATGGCTGGTGCCATGTCTATCCTGTTCCCTTATTCTTCACAAATGTAAATAAATCTTGCCCTCCAGACAAGGACATTCCTTACACCAAATACAAATTCCTGGGGACATACACCTTCCAGACAGTCAACCTTTCAACTATCTCACTACTTGTAAGGGAAACACATGAGGACTTGAGACCTACTTATGAGTTTTCAATACTTGTGATGGGAAATGCAATAGCAGTATATCTGAAAGAATACCCCCTAAATTCACCTAGGAAAGAGGCTGCAGTTGTGCAGCTATCTCGCAACCTGGGAGACCATAGAGAAGGCAGGGTGTTGAATTTTCTGGAAAATCAGTACAAAAGGGCTGGGCAAGCAGCACTGGAAACATTATGGGGACTATCGATTCCAACTTGGCACATGAAGAGGTACTAGATGTCATGTTGAAGAAGCCCTGCTGAGTGATTAATTTACAATTTGATGAGTTATTGTCACTTAGAAACAACAGAGCAGGTGAGTTATAATGCTTTTAACTGAGAAATTACTGTATTACCTTTTTCATAATCCCAAACAATGTTCTCTACTGTTGCACGTAAAGCAAAATGGTTACTGTGGCTTTGCTGACATCCTGTTCTTATTTCACTCCTTTCCTTCCCTGACCATTCAAATGCAGAATATTACTTGCAACTATTCCCAAGAACACATACCTTTCATCTGGTGTTCTTCTAAATGTCCATCAATCCTTGATGAAACACAGGTTCTCCTGAAGACACTTACAAGTTAAGTGGGTGGAAAAGCTGGTACTCATGTAGGAGGATTCTACATTGTTTGTAGCCCAGCTGCCTACGGACACGGAACACATCCTCTTGTCCATAGTCATTGAGCCAATTTCAGTGAGGACTGAGCCCCAAGGCTGATTACAATTAATTCAGTAGTTAAGCAAAGATCTCCAAAGATACTATATTTTTAAAGTTGATGAAAATGGTTTGGGAGAAACAAGAATCCTTGCCTGTTCCCTCATGGGGAGAAAGGTTATATAATGTGTTCAAACCTTCTTTGCACCAGAGGGCTCATACAGGAGCCATGAGAGATTAATGTATTATAGAGTAAGATGGGTTTGATGAGTTGTGCTGCTCACTGAAAAACAGACTTAGGAGTCTGTGTGTAATCTTAAACATAGCATAAACCAAATGAAAAACAATAGCAGAGGCAGTGTTCTTGAGAGAATATGCTGAGAGAAGCTGGACACTTCCTCCTCTTCATCCTAAAACATGACAATAAGAGCAGCCCCTCAGCTGGGCAACAGTATAGGTTAAGGTCTGCCAAAGCTTCAGGGAACTGGAACACCCAGATCACAGCTGAACATGCTAACCACTGATTTGAAGGTACTTCTTAAACTCTCCTGCTCCATGGTGCATTTGAGGTTTGTGAATTTAACGAGAAGATCTTTTTCACCACAAAGATTTCCCCACTTCTGAAACACTGCCAAATCAGCACTTAAACACGCTCTACAATACATGCTGCCAACTCATGACACTCACGGCTGCTGCCCTGAAGCGTTTGTTGTGTTTCAACTTCCTTTTATCGACACAGGTTTCTCCCAGTGAATCAGTTCGCCAGTGAAGACAGACTGGGAGCAGTAGCAGAAGACACAGGCAAGGCAGTCAAAGCAGAGGTAAGTTGTTTGTACGTATGTGTTTATGGTCTTTTTCTTTGTTGCCTGTCTCCATAAAGATGCTCAGTCTTAGGTTTGTGCAGTTGCTTGTAAGAACAGAAAGCTTTATGCTACTCGGATCTGTAAGCCTACTGTTATGCACAAAAGTGCATGTTTGCTCAAGTTAGAAGACACAGGAGCCTGATCTGCACAAAATGAAGAAAAAGAGCAGCTCTTTGATTTTCCTTTACTTGTTTTCTTCAGTCTTAGAATAAGGGAATGAAAGTCCCTGTATTGCAAAAGTGTGACTAAATTGGGCCACCTGCTCATGCAATTTCATACATGTGTATATTTTGTTAATGAGTGGGGCAATAGATTCCTGCACACAGTGAGTCACAGTTGCTTCTCTGGTTAGTGTGTATATGCCTTACAGCTTATATGAAATATATTTTAGACTACTTAAAGCATAAGGATAGATGGATGAGCTTCTGAAGGGCTTGTATCTTAGTCTCACCATATCTTAAAAATGCCTAAAAAACTTTCAAGGGCATTCCTCTCTCTGTATTTTTTTCCTTCTAAGTATACTCTTTAATGGCAGTTTGTCATGCCAAGTATTTCCTTTTGACTTTATCTCACTAGATAAAAATGGCTCCTAACTGTGAAATGTTTATTCATGAAGCTTAAGGGAGCAGTGGTCTGCTAAGATTGATATTACTTAGCCCACTGTATCTGATTTAAAAGGTGAATACCTGGAAGTCTATGAGCCATGCCATCTAAGCCAGGTGATCAGAGTGCATTGAGAAAAGTTTGCCTTAACGAGAGGAATAATTTAACCTCTGCATTGTCTCAACTAGTCTTAGTAGTGATGTGAAAACAAGCCGAGATATTAGCAGAACTTTTCTTTCCAAATGAGACTCCCTGGGCAAGGAGACGGAGGCATACTGTGCTCAGATTGGAACAGAGTGAAACATCAGAAAGTAAAAACAGTGTTGTGCTGACTGAATATCCAGTTGTGAGGCTTCCTGTTTTGACAACTAAAATTAAGAAGTATTTGATATACAAAGGAAATTGAACAGAGTGTGCCTTGATGCCAAGTACGAAGTTTCAGGTTTCTTCAAACCCTACTTCATTCCAACCATTTAATGACTCCGGAAGTTTGACTTCTTTATTTGTTCAGTCAAATTTAAAGATTAAATTGAAGGTCAGAAAAAGTTGAAACTCCTTCTCCTGCAAGGAGATTTAGAGAGTACAACATTCTCTTGGTTACACCTCCCTCACTCCCACAAATCCTGCTCATCTTCCCCATTACTTGCCAGGGAATATGTTTATTTTTTCTTGATATGTAGCTTTGTAGCTCCATTTCCAAGTCCAAATAAACTTCACAGAGCAGCATGTCTTGTCATAACAGATGTCTCATGCTAGAAGTAGACTTGAGAAGCATGCGGCTGCATGAGAACTGCTGCTCTTCATTAAAAGATGGATTCTCCATGTCTAGTGGACTAGCAATGCCTGGTTTCAGTTATGCATGCTGTTGCTGCTGTGAAGCTACACAGACACTAACTAGTTGGCTAGGTCAGTCTTGCTGACTGCTCAGCCAGTTGCAGAACATAAAACAGTTGCCTTCAGCCTGCCTTCTCCCCAGCAAGGCACTAACCTTGCTGAGTAGTCCACCCCCAGCAAACAGCCCTCAGGAGATCCATTACCTTATAGGCTTGTATGTTGGTGCTAAACTTGGCAGGTATTTACCAATGACATCAAAACTTAATTACAGGATGGACAGAAAGGTGAACTAACATAAACACACTGCAGTTATAGAAGCATGCCCTCTTCTTCTGAGGAAACCAATCCTATGTGACCAGTAATGTCCCCAATCATTATTGGTGAGGCACTCTTACAAGATGCCTTGATGGGCTGAAGTCTCATGTGTACCCTTTTGTCCCACTGATTCTATTGTTGAACATTTAAGTAGCCTGCCAGGTCTTTGTGGTCTTTATCCAATGCAGAATCACTGCGACTTTTCTCTTTACAACTCTTGTTCTCTCCTCACACATGCAGGCACAGCATATGACAACAATTTGTGCAAGGGCAGTTTGTACAAGTACAAGGGCTTTTCCAGGATGTGCAAGCACAGTCCTGAGCTTCATGGATGAATCCTTTTCACATAGTGCTTCATACTGGAAAGAAAAATCCTATCCTACCTACTTGCAGCTCTCTTGTAGGCAAGGAGTATCGAACACGTCAACACTTCTCTTGCCCTCTGAACAGTTTTAACTCATCGTCTCACACTCAGTAACTTTCTGGGACACAGAACCTGCTCTTCTCTTTCATAGGAAGCCTTTGAGTCAAAATTTGCATGTTGAAAAAAAGAAGTCTAGGAAGAGAGAATAGTATTCCTGCACTTGTTGAACGGGTTCTGTAAAATAGAGAGTAAAACATGGAAGCATATCTGCTATAGGCTGAATCAGCGTAAACCGGTGCTAGATAGATTGCGCTCTGCAATTTCTATTCAGGAAAACTAATCTTGACAAGATTTGCAATATGGACAGCCATTTCTAAGAGATAAAGGAGGCAGGCCCTTGACAACGTGAAAGCAGTATCAGGATCCATTCTTCACTGCTTTAAAACCAAATAATTCCATGGTTTCTCAATTTTGAGAGACAGAAACTTTGGGCTCAGAAGTAGTAGTAAGAAATATGCAATTACCAGGTGATAATAGAGCAAGTTTTGGAAGAAGTGGGAAGCAAGGAGGATGGTGAAAAAGCTTGATTGGATGGTAAATAGACTAGATGACTCAGTTTCAGCCTGAAAGTCAAGATTGACTGGGAACTGACTCACAGAGCTTCTGGAGAGCCACATATGGTCACCTTGTTCCCTTCACATTCTCAGAGGAACTAATTTCAAACAGAACTTGAACCTGGTCTGGGAAACATCGCCCCATGGTGAAAGGACAAGCTGGCACAGTTCTGGTGCAAGCAACATTAAGCCCGTTATATCTCCTTACAGAGTCTCTGAATCACTCCTGGCCCCTGTCCAACCTTTCACCAGCCTCATTGCAGATCTCTCAACCCAGCACACCACTGACCAACACTAAGAATGGTGTTTAATCATAAAGGAGGAGGGGGCAAGTGGAAAGAGAGCCCACCTCAAGCCTCTCTCACCTCATTTCTGAGGAGGCAGGAAACAGTGTTTTCTTATCCTTTCACCTCTCCTGCTGGCAGAGAAATGGAAGCAAATAAAGGCAGACAAGCTGGGTGATGGTCATTTCAGGTAGTTCTTCTTTGTCAAGCTTTTGCTAGACCCGTGCCAAGAGATGGCCCTGTCTACCAACCACAGTTTGTCAAATGCAGAGTGCTCAGGCATGTTCTCGCATGGTATACCCAAATTTGTTCCTCTCCTGTTCCACAACCCCCTGTGTTACACAGCATGAGCTGTAAACAGACTCTCCTCATGCAGGTACTTATTCTGGCAGCCCTTGGCCAACCTTCAGTACCCTGTCCAGTTGGGTGTTCCTGTAGATTTCTACACCGCTCTCTTCCTAACATGAACACCCTGCATGTGCTCTTTCCCACAGTCCCAAGATGTGGTGCCTCTTCATGCTGCTCTGCTCCCAAGGAATTGCCTTTTCAGCAGGATTCACAACACCTTCCACTCTGAATTCAGACAAAGGCCAGAACAAGAAGACTCGCAACCCCGAATGTTTTATGAACGTTGTAAGTTAGGTCATTTTCTCTCCCTTTCTTTCTAAATTATCTCTACCAGCACCATCACTGCTTCATCATTAACAGTCCCTGTCAGGACGCTAAAAGAAGGGCCCTTTCTATATTTTCCATTTTCCCAAACTGCCTGTTCCAAATGCACTGTATTAGTGTCACTGCTGTAATGAGGATTGGCTCCAAACGTGCCAGCGGAAGATGTGACTCTTGCACCTTGCACGAGGACAGATGCATAACACTGAAACAGAGAGTGCTGGCTGCTACTTTTGTCTGAAAGGTCAGGCAACCTCTCTGAGCTTCCTGAGGGGCACAGGAGATCCAGGCTACTGAATTTTGACCCCAGAAACAGGACTCAAACCTGGACTGTGGCCAGAACACAGACTATATGTCATACAAAACTGATCAATAGACTTCTCTTGCCTGCATATAGGATGAATCCCTACAGATATATGATGAGCATGAGGCTGGGCCATGCCTCATGACACTTGTTTGCAGTCACTTTTCTCAACACAACCTAGTATTTTGGGCTACCACACAAAGAAGGGAGAGTGTAATCCTGCCAAGAGGGCAAAAATCCTGCTAGCACTATGATACGGAGCAACAGCCTAGAAGAAATCTTGATGCTCCTATACAAACAGTCCAAGCTGCCAGAGAGGCAGTGGAGGCAGTCTGGTTTCCATTATAATGCCAAGAGAAGCAAAGACCTCCCCTTCTGTACCAGCCTGTGCGCTCAATGTAGTGGCAAGGGGTTACTCATTCTTCAAAGAGCAGATTCTCACAACACAAAGTAATCCAAGACCCCTTACTCTGAATGAGTGAAGATTTCTTCACAGTACCTGCAAAATTAAGAGTTGATTGTCTCAGGAGTTCCCTTTTGGTAAGCTCCACCCTTGTTTGCCTCCGGAGCATGGCTTGTGTAACCACACTTTGGCAAGAAAGGATTAATTATGGACCAAAACCCACACCTTCTGGCACTGTCTTATACAGATACTGCTGTGCATTACACTTCAGAAAGGTGTGATCTGTATCAGCCTTACAAAATGTGACAAACTATCTCCCAAGAGGTGAGTCACTTAGTACAGTTCTGCTTTGTCCCTTAATATGGGGTCAAATACCTGATAACTACCACCTAAGCAGGTCTGAAGAAGACCTTGATGCATCTTTTTACCAGACTTGTAATACTTATTCTGAACCATGGTCCCTGTGGCCAGAGGCCTTGAGCTACCATCACAGAACAGCCTGCATCCACTCCGCTCAGTGTGGTTACCCTCTGAAACAGGACATACGTAGTAGCAAACTCTCTTTTGGCTTCCCACAGAGTGAAATTATCAGATATCATGGATACCCCAGTGAAGAATATCAAGTTACCACAGAGGATGGATACATTCTTGGTGTTTTCAGAATTCCTGCGGGGAGGAACAATCAAAATACAGGTGTGACAGAGTTATGGGACATAAGGAAGATCTGAGAGCCAACTCTTACATAAATCCCCCATCTTTCCCTTTTGCACGTACAATGGCGTTTTCCTCAACTTTCCACCTCAGCAATTTTGTCATATCCTAGGTTGTTTTCCCTAATGTGAGCTGGGGGAGGTCTTGCATTAACACTTTAAGTAAAATACATTTAAAATCGAAGCCTGCCAACAGTCTGCCATGTTAGATATCTGAACATTAATCCCCAGACTTCTGAAGGATTGAGATACTCTTAAGGAAGCTGACAAGAAATCAGGTCATCAATGAAAAGCAAATGCATTTCATCTTTTTCTTTGCATTTTCTGAAATGAACAATAATGTCTACCTCGAATTTGAGGATCCCTAGATACCACTATTTTTGTTATTACTCCTTTTTAGAACTATAAAATAATTTATTTTGGATGTCTCCTCCTATTTGGATCTTCTCCTTTAGAGATCATCTGGACCAGCCTCATTCTCAAAGTAAGGTTAATCAAAGTTAGATCAGTGGCCTCTTAGCCTAAGGGTAGACTAAAGGTAGATGCGCTTCTTTGGATACATTATTCTTTGTCTTCCATACACTGTTATGCCTTCAGCAGTTTTCAGCTGTGGGTACATGGGTGCAATGTAGGGATCCATAAGTTGGCTTTCCAGTGTGAGAGAAGGTGGGGACAGGCTTCCTCATTAAATTCTTTGTTTGTAGGTTCCTGCTTGCATGGAACAAATCCTTCAGGTTCCTCAGACTAATCACTATGCATAGCTCTCCTGGGAACTTCTTGAAGAAGGAAAGACTTAAAACCTCTCACAAACTAAAATCTACACCCCTATCTTAAATAAACATGAACTACTCCAATATTAGAATACTTTCATCTTTTCCAGGGAAAAAGCCTGCAGTCTTCCTACAGCATGCTTTTCTAGGAGATGCTACCCACTGGATTTCTAACCTGCCCAACAACAGCCTGGGCTTCCTCCTCGCAGATGCTGGATATGATGTCTGGATGGGAAACAGCCGAGGGAACACTTGGTCTTTAAAACACAAGACCCTTAACCCCAGCCAGAAAGCATTCTGGCAGTTCAGGTATTGTAGAGGGAGAATTACTCAAGACAGAAACTCCAAGGGAACTAGATATGTTCAGCCTGCTGGTTTTTACCTAAACCAGCATCAGAACATGGTCTACACCAACCTAGAAGAGTAAAGAACGATATGAAAAAGGGTGCTTACTGCTACTCATAGTTGGGAGCATTGGTTGGGGAAGAGATTTCAGAGACTAGGAAATGAAATGGGGTGCTGAGAAAAAGGGAGACAGAACTGTGAGTGGGAGAACAAGAACCTCAGCTGAAACAGGCTGAGCAGCTTTATCTAAAAAGCTCTGATTTCTCACAGCTGAATTCAGCCAAGAGCAAAATGTATTTTGTAACTCATGTTAGTGAAAGCACTGATTAAATTCAGTTCACCAAGGGCTGCAGCTGACAGAAAAAACTGACATCATCTTTGCAGAGAGTCCAAGGCACCAGGCAGGTTGGTGGTGCAGCTGTGTCCCTCTACCCCCTTCCCCAGCTCAAGAAACAATGCAGACAGAGCACGCAGCCTCAGCTTTCAAGAGGACATGCTTGGTACAATGAACAAAAGTGAGATTCAGAAACCCCCACTGTGATATCCAAGTTGTCTGCTAGTTTTTTGTGTTTCTCCCCTCTAGCTTCGATGAGATGGGTAAATACGATATTCCAGCAGAGCTGTACTTCATCATGAATAAAACTGGACAGGACAATGTATACTATGTTGGTCACTCTGAAGGCACAACAGCAGGTAATGACAGGACAATCACAGCTCACAACTGTTCATGTTCCTATCTGATCAGTAGGTAGGTCTCCTCACTAATTCAGTTGTTTTTCTTCTTTGTGGAGAGCTAGCAAACTTAGCGGCACCTTCTGATCTGAGATTTGGAAAATATGCAAAACTTTTCTAAAACCAGTTTTGATTACCCCTTATAACCAAAGAAAACTGATGGTAGATTCAAACACAGTTGAACTTTCAAATAATTAGAGATATAAAAGTGGTTATTTACTGGGTTCTTCATATGCTAGGTTCTTAAATTTTCAGCAACAGGAATTTTCATGAAGTTCATCTTTTGTTTTAAGACATACAATTATTTTCCTTGTGAACAGCAAGGAAAAACTAAAAAGATTAAACAGCACATATAATATATAATTTCAATTTTCAATTTCAGAAAATAAAGAAACTCAGAACTACCAAGTCATGTGACTTAATGGCAATCTTACAATTTAAAGTATAGTTCATGAGTGGCTACAACTGGCCACCTGTCTGTTTAAATATATATTCCCAGAGACTGGAAATTAGGAAGGAAAAACATTAATAACTTCTTTTTTCTGAGTGCCTGCCTTTAGCATGAACTCACTTCATGGCCTTTCTTTCAGCATAACCTGAAGGTTCCTGATGTTTATGGTTTATGTGTGAGATCCATGAATGCACATTCTTTAGAAATAAGCAACTGCCAGTTCATTGACGTAAACAATCCAGAAGAAAAAAAGAGAATGAAATGAGGGAAAATCATATATCTTCACAGTTCCAGAAGTTTTCCTTCTTTTCTTCCCATATGAGTAATTAAAGACCCTCGTGGTGAAACAACTAACCATGTAGCCTTTCTTCAGCTACTCTTGATGCAAATAATCTGTTGAAAACGCTCAAAACTAACAGTACTCGGTTAATTATTCTACAGTTTCATGGAAGCATAAGCATACCTAGAACTTTAGAGACTATAATCTTAAAAATTAATTTTTATGAGAGTTTTTGAATTTTACAGGGAATTGATTATATCACAAAAAACTCACTGACATGCTGCCTTCAGAAACCATTCTGATACAGTCAATGTCCAGATGTGGTCTAAACCTCAGAATGAACTTTGCTTCCCAAATGAAATTCATGTCGTGGCTTAGCTTTAACGTTTGCCTTAAGTAAATCATGTAGCACAAACATGAACAGCAGATAATAAGCTGCAAATCTAGTCTCACCTCTTGTTTGCTATCTAGTGCTTCTTTATTTGTCTTTTTCTGTGGAAGATGTCTTCAGTAACTCTGTTTGGCTCTTCTGTGTTTGCAGGCTTCATAGCATTTTCTACTTACCCTGAGCTGGCTAAACGGGTAAAAATGTTCTCTGCTCTGAGCCCTGTAGCCACAGGCTCATATGCTACAAGCCCTCTGGTTACCTTAGCACGTGCTCCTGAACCACTGCTCAAGGTATGTCGTTTTCTTTTTAAGAGGGTCAATGCCTGACTTACCTTTACAGGGCTCACTCAGCCTGAGATGAAGTGTTCCTAAACAGGTGGCATTCTGATACTGATATTCAGCTGAGTTGAAAGATCTTGAAAAATCTGTTCCCAGACTCTGTGGGAAAAATTCTGGTGATACAGAGCTGTAGCAGCAGGTCCCAGTGAAGTAGGAAACTTGAGAAACTGTCTCATCACAGGACTCTTGCTGTTAAATAATATTTTGCTAATATTATCCTCATGCAGAAGGAACTCAGACAGAGCTGCAATAACAGCCACAACAATCTCTGAAACTTCAGAAATGAGTGAGCACTGATATCACTGCATTAAAAGTGGGAGGATAGCTTCCTCTAGGATTGATGCCAGTAACATGAAGAAGGAAGGATATATAGTGCACTGTGGGGAAGGTATTTTAAGGGAGGGCAAGCTGTTTCTGCAGTCTTTGAATACTGAGTTAGGAGGCTAAGCTATTAGCAACAGTTTCCTACATAAAATGCTCCCATAACAAGAAAAAGAGTATTGTGGTTTTGCCTTCCTTCAGTTACTATTTGGCTGCAAAGGAGCCCTGCACCAAATCCCACTTCTGAGAGGACCTGTGACAGAATTCTGTACCAGCCTGGATAAGTTTTGTGGCCATGTACTCTGTTACATAGCTGGAGGCAGCACAAATAATCTGAACACAGTAAGTATATGCAAGAACATCTACTCAAAAGTAAGATTATGTTGAAAGTTATATTTGTGCACTTGATCCCTATCTAGTAGCTGTCACACCTGTAAATGTATGTAAACCACAACATAGTTCTCAGCAGGCTGAAAGAATGTCAAGACATTGTGTGGTGTGAACTGTGCCAAACAGGACTAGGGCTAATGATGGATGGGACCAACAGCTAAGCACATTCCAGTCCCAGGAAGAAAGGACCAAATTCAATCTGGAGCTATAGTGCTTTTGGGGCTAAGCCGACCACATTTTGGTCATACACAGATACCTTTTAAAAAGAACCAATGGATGATGGAGTCAGATGACTTCTACAGTTCCCCATTTCCTCCTTTAACATGCAGACACCAGGGTCCTCTAAACACTCGAATAATTAAAAGACAGAAAAAAGCTCCTTTTCTCTTCCCACTTTTCAGACTACTTGCCCTAGAACTCAGCCCCAAAGCACTACTATAAAGGGCATTTTCCCATTTTTCTTGTCCTTAGAACTGGGCCCAACAGCTCAATCCACAACATGTAGATCTACCGAAAGTCCTTGTACTGTGCTTGAGGAGCACAACAGACCTACAGTGGGATCCACAAAGACTGGTGCATCAGTCAGAGGCAGTAGCAGAGACAGGAGAGATGTCCCTATGTCTGCTAATTTATGGACACTGTACTGTTTTAAATCCCCCTTACAGTGACCAAAGTTTGCAGAAACTGGCCTGTATAATGTTTATCACCACAATATCTGTAAAGACTGGGGGCCATTTCTCACCATCTATAACCACTTGTAAAAACACATAGAGGAAAATAGTAAGAATCAAAGGTTCAATTCAAAAAGCAATTATTGGCATGGCAGTCCTTTTGAATTGCAGAGCTAAACCATTAAGGAACTGTCCTGACCTGGGTTAAGTCACTAACGTGGTTCTTGGGGCAAGATAACAAGTTTGAGGAGTAATCTGGGGTGATGGAATTGGAACATCTCTTTAACAGAACTATAAAGACGCAAACAGAAGAAAAAGCAATCCAGCTTTTAAGTAAGCCAGCTTCTTCAGCACTAGGAGTAAAGCAAAAAGAAAAACAAATCTTCAAAAGACTTACACACGCATGGGGATTTGGTGTGAGGTGAGGAAGATACTTTGAAAGGACTGGAAAGTTTTTCTCTGCTGTTGTTGAACCACAGGACCCCACACTAGTACTATCTTCATGGAACAGACTTACTTTCATAGAGAAAGCATGCAGATGCATAGTGTTAGCCAGCTACTCCTAAGCCTGCTTCTTAGTTTTCTGTTTGATATTTGAAGAATGTCCTATTAAAATGGGATTTTAACATAACAGTAGTGTTGCTCAGGTCCTTCACAGCTTTATTCTGTCACAGCAGAATATCTATATATTTTATATATATATGTCTTTATAATACTTTTGCTTTCTCTCCAGAGTCGAACAGATATATATGCAGCGCATTCCCCTGCTGGAACATCAGTACAGAACATTATTCATTGGCACCAGGTATAAATGCACACTGATGCATAAACAAAATCTTACTACTGCCTTTTATGGAACTGACAACATACAGGGAAGTCCACAGCCGGTGGATCTGGGAAACAGCCCACTACATCTTCTCACATGCTGCTGAGAGCACCTGTCACAGAGGGAGCACAGTTTTCCATGGCTCAGTAGACCATCCCTTGAATTGCTCCTTTGGAATCAGGCCTCTCTGCACACTGGGTTCTAATGACTTCCAGTCTTCATCTTTATTTATGAAGAATTTGCCTTGAGACCTGCAGAAGTGAAGGCGAGCACAGTTTAGGCATTGGGTAGTCTATAGGAGAATAGTGGAAACTTGAGCAGCCAGGGGGATGAGCCAGACAAAGAAGTAATGAAGGTTAAAGCTTTCTCCTAAAGGGTTAATTGCAACCTGGATCACTTCCCAAAGCCAGTTAACCATACAAAGGCTTCTGCTGGCACAACAGCGAAGTGGTGAACTGCCTTATACTGCTACAGTACATGGCAAGAAACACTGCTTTATGGGGATGTTCCAAACAGCCAGGTTTATCCAAAACCCTTTTAGTCACTCTTGCTGCTGTCCAGATAATGGATTCCAGTTCTCTAAAGGCTGGTTTTGACCCGTGTACTGGCAGATCTGAGCTTGTCTGCTCACGGTCTGAATCAGAACAGGGCAAGATATCTCCAGCTAAGAAACATCGCTGCATTTGTCCAAGTGCACCTACTGAGCCAGGATGCGTCTGCATACATCCTATAGGCAGACACCCCCCACCCCCCATTTCTGCAGGCACTTAATATGGTCTAAAATATAGGTGTGCTCTTGAGAGCACTCCTAACAAAAATTCCCAGCGGACAATCCCACAGGATACACCTACCCAAAGCCAGGAAATACAGACCAACCACTGACTGGCAGTGGCTATGCAGCCTATTTTGCCAGCCTCTAATAAAGCTGAGTGGCTACAAAGCAAACACAGATATACCAGGACAGAAGGAAATAGCAAAGGCAATACAGGAAGCAGATTTCTAGCCCATTCTCAGCTACTTATAGCCTTGAAGCTTTTCTAAACTTACAGACACTGACTTTCTCTCACCCTTTATTACATAAAACCACTCATAAGCTAAATGGCTTGTCAAGTTTGTGCAAAAAAAATAAAATAAAAATAAAATTACCAAAAAAAACCTAGCAACCCAACAAAACCCCAAACAAAGGCGTACTTAACTCTTCACTAATCAGTCCTGCAGGGCATATATCGTGTCTTAGACAATACAGACTCAAGAGAGCTAATGTCTTGTGCCTGATGTTCCAGCTCAAAACTTCTGCCAGAGCACAGCTCACGTATAGCCATACTCTTGTGAGAGGTACAAAGCCTTTAGTAATGTTGCCAGTATTGTGAGCAGACCAGACAAGTGTGACACACAAAAACAAGACATGCAAGGAGAGACTTTATGTTACACTAGACTGTTAAAGCCCTGACATGTTCTAGACATTCAGATCCTCCTTCCATGTGGCAGCTCTGAGCCCAACTCTGCATCACAAACAAGGACTCCAACTTTAGTTAACTAAGGTAGTCAAGCAAATTTTTAATAACAAAGCATGCCAAGACTGGCAGCTGAAGATCAGGAGGAAAAGATAGCAAGACAAAAGGTGATGAAGCCATTCACTTTGTGATCTGTAGTCAGTATTCCTGGAAGCCTACAACAAGAGGATAGGGTGGGAGTAACTCACAGTCCACAGCCTGAGCCTTAGCTTCAATCACAGGCAACAAAACATTTCCTGCACTCTATGTCTTGATCTCACAACACTTAACATTTTATCTGTTCTTTTAACAGGTAATACAAGCAAACCAATTTCAAGCTTATGACTACGGCTCTAAGGAAAACATGAAGAAATACAACCAGGTAAGGCAACGCACATCCCAGCATTGGGAACTCATCTTGGGTCCTTACAAAACTGAGAATAGAAAAATTCAGATATTGGCACCTGTGAGTGCTAAAGAGGAGGGGAGTGGTCTTGCCTAATGTTTCACCTATATCTAATACTCATAAGCGTAGAAGCCTATTCACAGACAAGGTATAGGCAGTTCCTTGCAGACAGCTAAAAGAAGCTCCTTTTGCCTCCCCTACTGACACAGAGCTGTGTTCAATGACACGCTAATTTGCCTGCCATTCCCAAAAGGCTAAGAGCCACACCCAAGTGCTAGGACTGGATGAGTAGAGAGCTCTTCACTTCCCCAAAAATATTCAAGGTCTGCCTTTCAGTAAGGAGAGGAAATGGATCTCACAGCTACGATGACTTCTCCAATTCACTGACAATCATTTCACTTTTAACGAGCACATTTTACTTGCAGCGTCCTGTGCTGTACAAGGCCAGGATGTTTTTCACAGACAGAAAAGGCTCCGGAGACATAATCACTCACTTAGACACATATATGCTGTCTCAAAAATTTTCTAGGATGAAATTATAAATGGCCAAAGTATTTCTTGCCACAAGTCCCAAGCATAACAACTAAGACCAAAAGTTCCACTCCATACCCCAACAAAACTTAAAGATCTTCCCACTCTTAATATACACGTGAGTAAACCCCACAGTCCTTGCCTGATAAACGGACACTGCTTTTTCTACCTCACACGTAGTAAAAGGATGGGTGGCCTTCGTTCTTACTGCTTTACTATAGTCAACACAGAAGGGAAAGAGAGGTGCTTGCTGATACAAGAGCATTCACTCAGGTAAGTTTACTCTGTCCCTTTCCTACAGACTACACCTCCTGCGTACAAGATAGAGAAGATAAGCATACCGACTGCTGTTTGGAGTGGTGGGGAGGACAAATTTGCAGATCCAAAAGACATGGCAAAGCTACTTCCTCGGATTACTAATCTCATTTACCATGAACATTTTCCTTCATGGGGACATCTTGATTTCATCTGGGGCCTTGATGCAACTGAGAAAATGTATCTGAAAATCATTGAACTAATAACAAAATACCTTTAAAACCAGATGTAGAGTGTTGGTTCATGCAGTAAAAGCCTCTGAAATTTCTAGTTGGCAATAGGGGTAATACCTAGCGAAGAGGTAAACGCACAGACACACATAAAGGACCAGTATGGGTATTTATCTGCACTTGTTTGTTTCTTGCTTTCCTCATAGCATGAGGTTTTCCATGGTGTTACTGTGACTGACAAGTTTGAGGTTTATAGAAATGAAAGCTGAAAACATTCATATATTTGAGCACACACTGCAGGGATCACTTAATTTGGACAGCTTTCATTTCTACAAGACTGATTTTCCTAAGCCTCAACTCTGCTGTTCTCATACACATCTTATGTACCCCACAGATGCATTCCCAGGCCCAATGTCTTCTGAGGAAGACACAAAAGTGGGATTTGCTCATTTCTCTACTGAAGTACAACTGACTTTTGTTTAAATTAAATCATTTATCCACTTAACAGAGAACTTGGCTTTTAATTTTTTTTCTTTTCCCCCTTCATATTTACCTACAGTGCGAAAGACCTACAGAGACAATAAACAAAGCAGGCAGTAGATGACTCCCAAACAGCAAGGAATCCAACCTCAGAAAAACTCACAGAAGTATTTCCTTCCCTCCATGGCTACACATCACTCAAAGCTTTGTTCACACACTCTAACCCTCTCCAATTTCAAAGATCATGCCTAGTAGCTGAGGAATGAGGAGATGTAGAACAGTCAGGCAAGCTGCACACCAAGTAATACAGCTTTTTCCCCATGAATTACTCTTGACACTGGCAATGAAGTTGTTGCAAGCACTCTGAGCTACCAACTTTGACTCTCCTGTAACTCTGTACCTTGGCTATTCTTTGTTCAAGCAGTTTCTGCAGCATGAGGAAGCCGTCAGCTGTTTTCCCTTTCCAGCCATTAGCCCAAAGAGATAGGATCTTCATTATCCATGCAAAAGACTCAGGTCTACTCACTTGTAAGATGATCTGATAGGTAAGAGCATCTGTCCCCAGGTTACACCCAAAGTGTTTATTATCACAAGATCAGACAGGTTATCTTTGCTTCCCTGGGTGTTTCTGGGTGGGGCCTCAAGCTTTTATTGCCCAACCAAGACCCTTTGCAGCTGTGGTCAGCATCTAATAGAATAATTACACTGAAAAATACATCTGTGTTTTGCAACACAGGAAAAATACACTAACTCGTTCATGCAACCATTCTAGCAGCCAATTGCAGTGCTGATCATGGCATCTATCTTCTGAACTTATGACAGCTTAGAGGAAATGGCAAAAATTAACAAAAAAAAAATCCATTAGACCAAGAAAGCAAGATAAAGCAGTGTTTGAAAGGAGATCCCCTGTTACTGCTGCGTTATTAAATCACAAAGCACCAGGCCACATTAATACATTGGTTACCACTGTAGGTTTTCTTCTGCCTTTATCTATGCAAAAGAAAGTTCATAAATTATTATTTATGATGATGATGGTATCTACATTCTGGACTGCATGCACCACTCTGCAAAGTGTGCTACCCTGTCCAGTTCCCTTGGAATGATACATCTTTTTTCCATCAACAACACTTCCTTTATTGATTATTATTTTTCTTTACCATACTGTTAATATTGGAAAGGCAGTCAAAAGACTTTTTTCTCTTCTGCAAACATATTTTCATTATTATGTCTTAGTGCATTGAAGTGACCTAGGAATTGGCTTTTTTCATGGTCTCCACAACTCATTCAATCTCTTTTTGCTGTTTCTGATATTGAGAAAAGAAGAAAAGAAAAAAAAAAATCCTTCCCTTGTGGCCCTATAGGGAGAATAAATGTGTGTGGAACTTGTGGCAGGGATGGAAGGAGATCTCTTGGCTTAGCACTTCCTATTTTCCCTGTCACTTGCATCGTAGGAAGAGAAATTCAAAGAGGAAGGTGCAGGCTTTGTATTAGTTGCTAAGGCATATTGTTTAGCTGTCAAGTGTATCCCCTACAGAACAAGTAACACACACTCTAAAGGATATTTTATTTTTGTATTGGCTGCCAACTACCACGTGCAATGTTTAGGCATGCAGAAATATTATAGCTAGCTTTCAAAATCCACAGTCTGCACAATTCAAGTAATAAAATTGGAGAGGTGGAAAGGGCAATATTTTGAACACTATTGTAATCATTCATGGCTTTGTAAAATAAAATCAATCCCTTTCAGCCCAAGTGGCTTTGGAGGCTTTTTATATCTTACAAAATAGTTGATGTCTGCAGCAGGGAACGGGTGGATTTGGACCAAGTCTCTATCAAGTAATAGCCCTCTACTCTGTAGGATTCCTGCTGCTGTGCAAGATGGATTGCCAGATGAGGTCATTTTCTGCATGCTCAAGAGTCCTCCACAACTAGGAATTTTTCATCAACATGTTTTCAATGTTGTGGAACTGCAATCTTCTTGCTATATCTAGGGGAGTCTCCCCAGCCTGAAAGAAACAGATGAAATATATTGCAATATAGTAGATCTGAGTCAGGTACAAAGAGCTTTCCTGAATTTGCCACCCAGATGCAGTGCTTTCCAGCATAAGTGTCACTGTCATATCCTTGCTCTAAAGCAAGGTTTTCAAAATGCGCTGGGTATACTACTACTTTCACTGAAGCTGGGGCAGAGTCCTCCCTTCCAGTAGTGACAACCATTCCACTGTTTCCTGGATCTTATGTCCAAAGTCAGTGCAGCGCTATGCTAAGAGCTGATTTCAAGAGTAACATGCGCAATCCATTGCTCACCTCAACTCAGCAATGCAGATACTCACAGGTCAATATATATTTGGACAACTTTTGAGCTTTTCTGATGGCAGAAGCAGCCTGACTTAACCCCTCTCAGAAGACTGGAGTCCAGCGGCACAAAAATCAACCAGGAAGTCTCTTACCACTCCCCTGCAGCCTGTATCTTAGAAAAAACTGTAGAGCAGCTCTGAGTTAGGAAAAAGGTACCATAAAAATAGCTAAGACATGTGCCAATCATTTGGACATGCACGCAGGCAGTGTTTACTAGTAGAAATCTAGCGGTGATTTGGATTTTAAAGTTGCTCTTGTCAGCAAAGGCAACAGAGCCAACGTTGCTTTGTACTACTCAGCAATCAAGCCTGCTGCCAGGAAGCTGTACACTCATTTTCTTAAACTGCTGTACACTAGCTAAGGCCTACAAAATACCACTTTGCCATCGTGATAAAGAAATACAGTCATCCGCTCCACTTTCTTACCTGATTCTTTACAGAAGCATCTGCATGAGCTTCAAGCAGTAGAGGAATGACTGCCTGGTTTCTCATTTCACAAGCATAGTGAAGTGCTGTGCTACCAGACTGAAGGGAAAAAGAAGTGGATGAATTTTAGTTCTATGACCTCTTCAGCAGACTACCTGTAGCCTTATCAGTTTCCCCTAACAGATGGATGCAAAAGACATATCATTTCCTGTCACTATACACTACACAGTAAAACAAACACATTCTTGTAAAAGTAATAGGAACAAAAAAGTCATTCCTTTCCCAGGATGCAGGTGCTTCAGAAAGGTCTGTTGCCTTTATCAGGAAGCCAGTAATCCTTTAGCATTTTCAGAAGATGCTGTGATCTTGATCTCAATAACTATGTCTTAAGCAATACTCTTTGCTCACACTTCAGTGTTTTTCAGTTTGCTGCTGCTAAAAGTGAGGATTGTCCTTTTCTGCCTTAGAGGAGAGGAGCTCTTTACCACACCCAAGGAGGACAGTGGATACAGAACTCTACAAATGGCAGATGAGCCCACTCTGAAGATCAAGAGAAGACACAGGGTCTATCACTGTGGCATGACATTTGCCAAAAAATCTGTTCCAGTCCAAGAATTCATAAATCAGTGGTAAGCTCAGACCCTTATATCATCAGAACCCTTATAGGAGCAGGTATTTAATATGTATCTCAACCCAGCTTGCCTATGTTGTATTAAAAGGGTGTTGGTCAGAAAGGCAGAATTAGTTGATCAGCAGAAAACTATTTCTCTGTACGTTACAAAACTACTGCCTAAGTGTCAAGGGGAAACACTGAATACTCCTGCTATGTCACAGTCAGTTCAGACCCTGATCCTGCTCCGAAAGCAGGACTATACTGCTAGACAATTCAGAAGTCTGTTTTTAGTAATACCCCATGCATACAAACCAAATTTGCATTTATATAAACCCACTTACAAAGTCTGTGGCATTCACATCCACTCCAGCCCTAAGCAACATCTTGATCAGGTTTTCATTCTGTTTAGTCTTTGAGACCTGTTTGGTGCAAGGGAAAGAGTAACACAGTAAGACAGTTCACATCTTAGTACTAAGTAGATTTTGTCTAAATACTTGGGGTATTTTTTAAAAAATAACAAGTGCCTGGCTTCAGCAGGTACTAGACTAATACAGTGACACCATTCTGTTCCTTTACTAGTTATATTCACAGCAGTCCATATCCAATACAGGTTCCTGGCCTGAAAATCTGCCATGAGAAGGATGATAAGAGGAAAGAGACAGGTACAGGGGTTTTCTTACTTTCATCCAGACTCACCATGAGAAGGTATCCAATGAGCATAACTGGCATGAGGATTATGATGAGCACATAGTCAAGGAAGGTAAACCGTTTTCTCACAGCATAATGCAGACACGTGCGGTCTTTCTAAACACAAAATAACTCTGATTAGTACTAGATTCAGTGATCTGATAGTATTTGTTTAATATTGAAAATAGTAGAACATTTTATAATTCACAAACTTCCTTTCAGCTTATCAATTAGAAATACTTCTCTGATCTTCAAGCAGAAACAGACATATGGAATCCTTTGGATCCACATCCATATGGATGTCTGCAATGGACATGGCTGTAGAGGGAAAGAGGGCAAAACTCACTAGGAACTGGAGGTAGCATGCAGTAATAACATAAACTAGGAACATGAGAACAGAGAGAAACTCAGGTTGGTGATACTACCTTGTGTGCAATGGCAAGTTAGGAAGATAAATGAGGAGACAAATAGAAACATGAAGGTTTATGAAATTATAATTTGAGGGTTATACTTATGCCTCGGTTGGGAACAAACCTTGGGTTTGGTAGTACAACCGGTGTCCACACACACACATACATACACTCTCCAAGAATCTGAAAGAACAGACACGGCAAAGGAGGATTTGGTGTCCACTTACCTTATTCCTGAGGTTGACATCAGCATTTCTTTTTAGAAGATAGCTAACTATCCTGTTGTTTCCCTGTTTACATGCACAAATTAAGGGGGTGTTTCCACCAATGCAGTCCTGGACGTTCAGGTAGTTACTGTTGCGTTCTAAAAGACGCTGAACTTGATTGAAATCGTTGTTATAAGCTGCCTGACAAATGGGCTGAAGAAAGAAGATAAAATTCATCAGCACGTGTTTCACTAAGACATCCATTCTTCCTATTCTGACTTAATATTTGTGCAATCTAAGACACAGCCAAGCACTTGTAACAGAGGTTGTAGTTCTAGGTGGCTTGCAGAAGATGGTGGTAAGAAATACTCCTGCAGCTGCCACACAGCATCTCTGAGCCCGAGAAGTCACAGCCCTTGCACAGTAGAATGAACTCTGTTTCATTTGGACGATATGTTTCTAATCCAAGAAATAAATCCCATCCATTCACATCCATTAAAGAAACAGCATCTGATCTCACAGGAATTGGTCCCTGTACTGAGCAGCAAGCCCACACCTCTCTAGGTTTACAGCAGGCTTTCCATTTGTATGAGCACTGCTGAACAAGAGGTACCACTTCTGACTCACTTTACGTGTGAAAGCTGAGCTGGGGAAAAAAAAAACCACAACAACCCAAAAAACCCTGAACAAAACAAAACACAAAAAAAAAACCCCACACCAGACTCCACTAAAACCTAAAACTTTCACAATGTCTCTTTTCTAGGACTTCAAGTTAAACTTCTAACCTAAAACATGTATGCCTGCAGCTCAGATCCTGTTTGGCTTTTGAGAACAGGTTTTTTTTAAAAGTTTTTGCTCAGTATTTCTATGCATCCTTGACCCAACCTACAATTCCTCCCCTGTCCAGCAGCGAGAACTCAGACTAAGGAGAGGCTAAGAATGCACTATGAGTTTCTAAAGGCCTAATACAGGCAGAAAAGAAGAGTGAGAAGTCTGGCAGGTGGGTAGCATTTGAAGTTCTCCAGGGGAAAACAGAATAAGTTTCTTCTGTGTTAAATACTGAAGTTTTATTCGCCATTTTCAAAGATAGGCATTTTATTTAAATATTATCTGCAATTTTCCCTTCCTTTTATCCTTTTATCGCACCCTATATACACTACATGAATAAGATTTGGCTCTGAACTCTGCAGTTAGCTTTTCTCTTTTATTTTTTCTCACATTAACAAGATTAATCTTATTTACATTTTTACTTCAGACAAACTGATCTACAATACCAGTTTACCTCAAGCACCATTGCCATTTAGTCTGAACTGCAGGAGAAATTATTTTCCTTTCTAAAGAAAGTATATACATACTTACCAGACCTTGCACCACTTCTTGCTTTGTTTTTATTATATCAGACAAAAATCTATAAAGAATACATGCAACATTGAAAATTTGCATCATCCCTGTACATTCTTCTAAAAAGGCTACATGCACCATTTGCTATTTACACTCCTCCAGGCCTTTTTAAATGTTTTTGAGGAGAAGTCCCTCTTTTAAATCTCTCTTGGTGTAAGTGACCTGCAGACTGTTGCCATGTAATTGATCAGTTTGCTCTAGAACCTCACGCTTGCCCTGTCAGTGTCTCGTACTGTATCTTTATGTCAGGAAAGGGAAGATCAAGTGGATTCTGTCTATACCTCCGATTTCCCTCCTATCCTTACCTGTAAGCAGTGCTTTGCTTATTTAAAGATGCAGACTTGCTGTCTGGTTGAACAACTGCTCAAATCCCAGCCATTTACCCGACATTTATTCTTTTCTAGTCTGCAGTTCACTTCATGAAATGACATCTTGCAAATAATATGCTGCGGTGCTTTTCTTTCTGTACTGCCTCAAAGAAGTTTACTTGCCAAGCCATTAAGGCAAAGCATTTCTGACTGATACTCTCATTGACCAATGGGATCTTTTTCTAAACCTTACACTACTGTTGAACCCAGTCCTAGATGCATGAATAACGATTGAGCATTTACCACTCCCTAAAAGACTACATCAATTGGGATTGAAGTCATGCACAGAGACTGGCACACAAGAGTCACATGTGCTGTTTTACTTACCAAGAAACAGCTGTTCTCAGAAAACATCCAAGGCACAGAGAATCCATTTCAACAGCTTACACATGGATAATTGATGTACTTAGAGTATTTTCTATATTTTTATTGTTACACTGCAGTAGGTGTTCTTTGTAGAATTTATTCTTTCACACACTAAGTTCCATTCATATTAAAAAATACCCAAAAACACAAAACAATTTTTTTCTTGGTTTTATGGGTTTTTCTTGAGGCCCGCTCTGTTGGTTTGCATTCTAGAAAATGCCTCCTTCTGTCAAAGAAAAGTTAAAAGTCCCATAGATCGGAATTGTAATATGCCTCTCAAATTGACAAAAATGAGTTTGTGACTAGAGGAGCAAATATAGTAACATAGAATTATAGAATCGCTAGGTTGGAAAGGACCTTTAAGATCATCAACTCCAACCATACCTGTCTATTACTAAATCACATCCCCAAGCACTTCATCTACCCACCTTTTAAACACCTCTGGGGATGGTGACTCAACCACTTCCCTGGGCAGCCTGTTCCAGTGAAGAAATTTTTCTTAATGCCCAATATAAACCTCCCTGATGCAGCTTGAGGCCATTCCCTATTGCCCTGTCACTTGGGAGAAGAGACCAACATCCACCTCTCTGCAACCTCCTTTTAGGTAGATGTAGAGAGCAACAAGTCTCCCCTCAGCCTCCTCTTCTCCACGCTAAACAATCCTGGTTTCCTCAGCCACTCATTGTAAGACTTGTTCTCCAGCCCCTTCACCAGCTTCATCGCTCTTCTCTGGATGTACTCCAGGACCTCAGAATATTTAAGTAAGGGAACAACGTAATCAAAAAAAAAAAGTAAGTTCATTATTTTACCTATTCTATTTTATTTAAGCTTATTGTTATTTTATAAATAAGAATAGTACTTCAGAAAAAAAATGTGTTAGGAAACAATAAAGAACAGAAAAATTTCTACTAGGTGGCAATCAGTCACCTGTGTAAGACAGGCATCAGAAACAGCAGACAATGGCAAATGATTTATTAGGCAGCCTTTCTGACAGAAAGAGAAAAGAGCCATTACAGAAGGCACTTAAGAGGGGTAGTGGATACAATTCTTGTCATCTGGGTCCAAAAATGAGATCAGATTATGGCAGGAACATAAAACCTCTACACAGCTGAAGAACATGAAGAGCCTGAAGGATTTGCTTAGCTTAGCCAGGAAGAAAAGAGACAAAGCTGTAAATGCTCCAAAACAATTAAAGGGTAAGAAGAAGAGCCAGTTAATTTCAAGGAACAAGGTAAAAAAGTGATATATCTGGCCAAGAAGCTTAGCATGAAAATTAGAAAGAGGTTTCTAGCAACTTGCAGAGTAAAGCTCCGACACGGGCTTCCAGTAGCAGCAGAATGAACACAAAGCCTGACTGGCTCCAGGCTGGAGCTTGAGAAGTGCACAAGATTTCTGTGGTTGCAAAGCCTCTGCCACAAAACACTCTTCCACCTTTCACTTTTTTGGGTTAACACTCTGGCAGCTCTACCTAAATTAGGACTAACTGTGCTTAAGACTGTTTTATACAATTCTCTAAACTTTGCTCAGAAGAAAATTAGTAGAGTTTCTTACATACACATAGCTAGTCAGCACCTGTCTGGAATAGCAGCAGTGAGTGATATACAATTAGGATAATGTTGTGTACAAGCTGTAGATTCCACCTCAAAGCCAAGAAAACACAATTCCTTTACGTCTACAGAAAAGCACGAAGGCTAAAAGTCTGTAAAGCATTTTCTACAGAAGAACACCTCAGTAATGTTGTAGCTTAAAAACCAGCTTCCAATTCATGCTATGGTTATTACATTATTGTTATCCAGCCATCATACATAAACCTACAAGATATACACTCAGCATAACTGGGCTTCTCATGCAAAATGGAAGCAGTATCAGAAGAATCCAAAGTTTACCTCTCAGACTCATGCTCAGCTGTGGAAAGGAGCAGGACTGTGAGTGCATAAGTCTCACAAAAGTGCAGGATGGTCAAGCAAAACCCTGCAGCTTCCCTCATTAGAGATACACTGGCATCTGGAGCATAGTGTCTATAGCATCTCTTTTAAGCATGTGTGAGAAACAAAGGGCAGCACTCCCACAACAAAAAAAAACAAAGAAAGTATCAGTGGGAGCTGAGCTCGCAACCTAGGGAAGTGTTGGCAGTCCAAGACACAGAGTGGCTACTCTAGTCTAGACCACATTATTTATAAACCCCAGTGACTTGACCCTCACAGAGAACTCAGCCCCAGCCCACTTCTGCAATGTGGCAGAGCAGACCTGGCACAGGCACATCTACATTACACCCAATAAAATCACAAGCTTTAAGTCTGAAGGGAGAAAGTAGGACTAAGAATTCCAGCTCAAATAAAAAGGAAGCAATAGGTTCATTGAACTGTCTGGCAGCGAAGCTCTTCACCTCTACTCTCACACTTCTGCAGCAGTACCCAGCATTCAGACAAGATGCACACAAAGAACCTGACAGCATTATGCCACACAAAACATACAATGAAAGGGAGGAAAAACAGAGAACTGCAACACCAAACTCTTTCTACCCTGACTCAGTGATGCCTTTTTCCCACTGCAGAATCACGGGAACTACTGTGCATGGCTCTGCCCAACTGAAGAAAGCAAAGGCAGATAATGGGAACTGGAGGATTAGCTATGCCAATGATGGGGTGGCATTCATCCAAGTCAGCTGTTCAAAGGAAAGCCAAATATGCAGTTTTAAGTCAAAACCTCTATAGTTAAATTAGACTCTGTCTTTCTACAACAATTCTTCTAGAGCCATTCAGAAGAAGATTTCATTATTTAGTATCTGAGGCTTCAGGAAAGGTGAGAAGTAGTCATAGAACAGGCAATGGTTTTCATGGCTGAGATTACTCAGTACAGATTATCAGATAAGGGGTGCAAAAAAAGTAAGAAAACCTTTTGCCGTCAGGAAGAAAGGCAATATCCCTACAAAACCAGTGGGGGTTTCTTTATTGTTTCTTTTTTTTTTAATCAATTGTGGGCCATGTGATTAATGATCTGGAAGTTTACTCAGATACAGATGAATTGACAAATCTGAATTCGTCTGTTTTCAGAGCTTCTTGTGTCTCCCTCTGCTTAGCTTTGCTGAGGTAGTGATAAACGGCACATGAAATTAAGGTTAAAGGCATGGCACTAAGAACAAAGCATTGAGCTAATAGAGAGGAGGCTAATGTAAAGCCGGTCTTGCAACTGTGAGAGCAATTTCAGACTATAATTGCTTCCTCCTTTGACAATTGCAAGGGATTGCCTAAGTCACATCAATGCTTTGCAGTTGTTTAGACAAAAAGGAGTCACTTTAGAACATCTAGATATTCTGAACCATTCCACAGTATCTTCCTGTGCACTAAAATTCATCCAAAATCACGATACAAACTAAATAAGAGCCTACATCATGTTTCCGATGCTGAGGAATGCACTAGTGCTCAATTCAGACTCCTCAGAAAACAAACCTTGTGCTTTCTCATTTGCACTTCTGTAGGTTTCTATCCTGTATAAATGAAGCACACTTTAACCAGAAAGCTATATCGCAAAATTTTTAAAGGAAGAAAACTAATGAATATGAAAATATTAAGTAATAAGGATGGAAGATATGGACAACTAAATCACATTGGTTTCTTGTATAATACTATCTCAGAGTAGTAGATCGGAGCAAGGCAACAAATCCTTTCAGAATAAGGTGAGATTTATTCAGCCCATCACTGTACGAATGCACCAATTCAAGCTCCCTGTAGTTATTTGATTTCATTGAACAACCTTTAGAAAATGAAAGGGTAGCTTTCAGCATAGAAACATAACCTTTTACAGAAGCAGCTATGTAATGCTACCTGCAGAAAGAGTAGTGAAATCCATTGCATTCATAGTCAAAAAAGGACTGAAATCCTCATTTGTTCTCAAGTGTACAAGTGGAAAGTTTATAAAATAATTAATAAGTTTAGGTAGCATTTATGTTAAAATCCCATGGTATGCTAAATGGACCGTGGTCTAGGAACAAACCCATAGAGATAAGAGCTAAAAACCAAAAAATTTTTAAAAAAATCACATTCCTAAAACAACCAGGGGTGGGTTTCCTTAGGCATTAGCTTTATTATCTACATTCAACTTAAGCCTAAGAGTTTGCAATTCTTAATTATCCATGCACCATACCCAGAATCATTCTGATTTCAACATAGAGCAAGAAAAATGTTGCACAAACTACTTTCTCTGTGAAGTCACAATAATTACAGTGGTTACTGCATTTTCTTTATTACTAGAAACAGTACATTTGTCAATTCATTATAACCAAAGTAAAGCAATCCCAAAGGAAAAGGACTTCTAGATCTGTATAAGCCTGCTTGTGGGAAGCTGCAAAGGAAACGAACCAAACCCAGTGAACATCTATATCTTCAACAGCTTTGGTTACTGTGCAGAAAATGGTTACATACCTCTGAATAGAGTATCCCCATGCCTGTTCTTCACTGTTTGAGTTTGTTGTTGTTCACCAGTCGATCAACTTAACTGCACTTGAAATGCTCTTGAACTTGTTTGAATCTGGTTAATATTTATCTTAAAAGTACCACTCTTTCCTAAGCTACATTTCCTTTAAGCCATTTCTACTCAGTAGCAGGAAACTATTGTCTT
The DNA here is from genome assembly GCF_032191515.1 of Phaenicophaeus curvirostris. Lineage (NCBI taxonomy): Eukaryota > Metazoa > Chordata > Aves > Cuculiformes > Cuculidae > Phaenicophaeus > Phaenicophaeus curvirostris. The sequence continues at coordinate 16,704,012 of NC_091400.1, read as the reverse complement.
CAGAAACCCAACCCAGGGAGGTGAAAGTAAGGACATGAGCTCACAGGAGACTGACAGAACAAGTTACAACAGAGAAACATTTTCTTTTGTAATTTTTGCAATGAAAGTCTCCAGTTGCCTAAAAAGGAAAGTAGTAAAACAGGTTGAAGAGGGGTGGAGAGAGAGAGAAGAAGAAAATTTCACAAGCAAAGAAGCGGGGAGGCGAGGGGAGTGGCAGGGAAGCATGAAACCTAAAACTTAAAACTAGTAACTATGAATGGTAGCTAGTCTGCCACTCAAGCTACTTCTGACTAAAACATATCCCAAGCCCTCTGCAAGAACACCCCAGATGCCTCCTGGGAAAAGGGAAGCAACTAGATCCCACGCTTTCAATGAGAGTTCCCAGTATAATTAGCTTCAGTCACATTAAATAGGCTAGCCACTTTCATCACCTCTTGCTCAGTCATCTCTTCTTGGTGCAGCATAAACAACAAATATGGTTCATGTTTAACTTGCTAATTTGATACATTAATTGCAGTAGAGCTTCCTTGAAAAGAGAATTATCGTTTATGTCACCACCCCCTTTGAGCGTTCATAGCTCTGAAGACAAGATGTTGATAGTATTTCTGTACTGCACTCAGTCTTTCCGAGCAAGACATGAATATTTCAATTGTCTATAGACACCCCAAAATCTCTTTTGCCTTTAGAGTTTAGATCCATGTTTCCAATATTTCAACCATATTTTTAAACAAGTTTTAAAACATACGCATGCAACTGCCTGTCTTAAGTCCAAGCCCTCTGGAGGGCTTGAGAACATTTGTTTCCATGTAGTTTCCATATTTACTCTCCAATGAGCTGGAGTACCATACAAAATCACTTATATTGTCCCCATCCTCATCTGGTTATAGTATAGCACCACTGACTGTTGTGTTAGTTTGCTGTTACTAGTTCTAACCCTTCAATGGCTGTTTACCTGAAAAAACTAAGTTGGCTTGTAACAGAAACACATACTACACCTGCCTGTGACTAACCTCACTAGGATCTTCCCAACAGATTTCAGCATGTGGTGAATGTTCTGCTGGCCTAAAGACACGGAGGAGTGAGTAACACCTCAACAGTAAAAAGGTTTTCCTTGCCAGTATTTCTTCATCCTCAGATCCTACGGAATGGACATCCTCCTACATCAACTGGCCAGGTTGTTGGAATTTATAAACCAAAACTTGTTGAAAGAAACCTCAAATTGCTCAGTTGTTACATATTACAGCTTACTTAATCTCCTCCTAACACAAATACATAAATGTTTAGTAACGTGGAAAATACTGTAAAAAAATACCAACCAAACCCCCCCCTCCACAAAGCCCAACAACAGCTTCAGGCAACACCTCTCCCGAGACAGTGTAAATTACCATTTAAACAGAGATCACATCTCAGCGTCTCGGGCCCTCCTGAAAATCACTTAAGTGACTACTTTATTCAGACCTTCGGCTGGAGAACAGAGAAGCGGCCCAACTACTATAATGTCCGAGACTCAAGCAAATTTATGTAGTTAACCGGCTCACTTTTGCTCCATATATTGCTGTAGTGTTTTTTTACCATGCTTATAAACGAGGATCTAAATCCTGAAAATATTAATTTTTTTTGTTGAGTAAGTCTTTCTTTTTCCAAAAGGTGCTGAGATTCAATGCCCAGGCAAACTGCCACCTACTCAGTCTGTGTAGGAAATGTGATTCTTACTTCTTGAAAAAATTTAACAGCACTACAAAAGTTTTCTGTGAGCCAGAAGTGAACTAGGAGTTTGTCAGAAGGGCCTTGACCAGAGAAAGAGTAAGGCAACTCATATTTTAAATTAAATAACAGTAAAACTTCAGAACAGAACATTCACTAAAAGACATGGAAGATAATTTGTGTCTTTAATTTCCAAACACTGTAGATTATATCGCTGCAAATGGCACAAGTTACACTACTTTCAGGAAAGAAATCTGTGGCCTACTGGAATTGTTTGTACAGAACAGTCCCTAGAAACATGTATTCCCAAGAAATGAAGTCCTGGAATGGCCAGTGTCTGGGCAAGAGGAACCCTCACCCCTTACATTTCCTCTTGGAAGACTGTTAGCTATCTGGACAATGTCCTTGTTGCATTGCAAGGGTCCCTTGCATCTCTGCTTCAGACAGGATTAACTCAACAGCCCCACTGAACACAAAGGAGCCCTTCCATGGCACAGACTGGAGCCTGTATTTTATGACAATTCAAGCCACACTCAGTGAACCACTAACGTCACATGAAAGATGTGGGACTTACCTGCCCTACCCTTTGCCCCTTGACACTCATATGTTCATTACTGTATTACTTCTGTTACAGCCCACCCTGTGGCTAAGCTCCAGCAGCATAAGATCCTGCTCCCTGTAATGAATTCACAGGCAGTACTGCAGGATGTGGAACACAACAGTCCTATGAAAGTCAGTGGGGCTGTACATCTGCACAAATCTGCCGACGTGTATGCATTTTCACAATAAGTGTTATCATAAATAGTAATTCTTAATTTAAAATTGGCCAAGTAGCACAGTGACTAGGTGATGCTTCAGCAGACTGAAGCATTTGATAAATGGCTAGCTTCTTTCCCATACGTGCCTAGTCAAACAACATGTAAATATTTGGCAAATTCAGGGAGAAAACTGAAGAGAATCACAGAAGTGCTTAGGAAGATAAATAAGATTCCATACCAAAAGTAGGAGCATACAGAGACTATTTCCTTGAATGAACACTACTTCCATACTTTACAGAGTTTGCAAACAAGAAAGGAACACACACATTCCCCTCTATTCCTCCTCCTTCAAGCATCCCTGATGTGTTTAGAGGCAAAGGATACACCTCAGCAATACCTAACAGAGGGTCAGCAGGCACTGGGTGTTAAAACACATCTGGACACCTCATGCTATGTCCAGCTGCATGCCAGACTACCTGGGCATCAAAGTTTTGCTTCAGTATTTTCAAAACAGAATGCTTCCTGTCTCAGCTGGCATGGGTCTCTAAGTACAGACAGCACGTCCTGGGAACCCTCAAGGTTTTGTGTTTCCTATGCTCTTTATATATGCATTACTATCTCTTTTCACTACTTAGGTGGGTTTACCAATCTTTTGCTCTTCACTTGATTCCTACCAACATTATGAGAAACTGTATCATATACCCCACATGCCAGCACGAGATGAAACTAAGTAAAATTCTGCATATTATTCATGGCTGACAATTCTATAAAACAAAGAATGTAGTCAGGCATTAGCTGGGTATACAGCAGAGAAGCAGAGAAGAGTCTTCTGTATCTCTCATAAAACAGGGATATCAGACTTGCCAAGCTGTAATGAAATCACTATCTTGGCTTTTCCACAGACTGCACTCTACTTCATAAAACAGAATTATTTCTGTGGTGACTCTCAAATTCTGTTTACTACCATAGACTTACTTCATTCACTACCTTTGCCTACACAAGAGAGCAGATGATTAGCAACTACATGTCAGAGAGTTTGCTGCACCAGTCTGTCTTGGTATTTCAATTTCAGAGATACAGCATTAAATAGCATACACAAACTACATCACACAAACACAGCTCAACTATTCTCACTGCCATTTGCATCCTCCAGCCACTATGACTATATTATAGCATATATCTGATCATCTTCAAAAGACAGAAGTATGGGTTACGTTAACACAGACCACTAGAGAAAAAGCCAGTGATGTGTTATCACATTCATCTTCCTCTCATATTCTTTGCTAGCTTCACATTCCTGGAGAGAAGCAGCCTCTAGACACCTTCATCACTCATCCTTAAACTGTAAATGCACGTTAATAAGCTCTCCTTGCACTTCCCACAGGGTGAAATCATCGTGATATCATGGATACACCAGTGAAGAATATCAAGTTATGACAAATGATGGATACATTCTGGGCATTTTCAGAATTCCCACCAGAAGGAACAGTCGAAATACAGGTGTGACAGAGTTACAGGACATAAAGAAAGTCCGAGAGCCAACTCTTACATGAGTTTCCCGTCTTTCCCCTTTGAACATGCAATGGCACACTTCACAACTTTGCACCTCAGCAAGACCATCGAGTCAGGAACATGGCCTGACTTCTGTATATAGGTTAAAAAACTCCTGTAAAAGCAGACTCCGCATACCAGTTTTAACCACGCATTATTTGCTACTACAGCATATGAAAATCCTCTTCTTTTTTTTTCAGGGAAAAAGCCTGCAGTCTTGCTACACCATGGTACTTCAGGAGATTCTACTCACTAGATTTCTAACCCAAGAACAGCCTAGGCTTCAGATTCACAGATGCCAGCTATGACACCTGGATGGGAAACAGCTGCGGAGACACGTGGTGTTTAAAACAGATGAAACAGATGACCATTCATACCAGACAGAAAGTGTACTGGCAGTTTAGAAACTCCACAATTACTGAAGAAAGCAACTTTTAAGGGGACTAGCAAGATTGGGCAGTTAATATTGGGATGCAGAACCTTCTCCTTCTAGATTTGATATGATAAAATCCCCTTCTGAATGATGTTTTCATGTAATCTGACTACAAGTGGGATATGCAATATCTACAGAGACTAGACTAACTCTTTTCTCCAGATGCACTTCTGAGGGGGTCTCACCAAGGGCTTGGTTACATGAACCTGACAGGCCCTTCTAGAATCAGCACATACAGAAACAAAAGTGGACGTACACAGGTCAGTTTTGCCCATACGCAGTGCTCATTTCTTTGGGAAAAACCCTTCTGAAACTAGGCGGTATCTATAACCTTAAAGGCACTCACTAGACACCACATCCCTGAGAAAGACAGGAGGGGAGATTGCTCAGCTCGGCATGGAAATCTGACCTGTGACAAATGATGTTAACTGACATAGGAGTTTCACAAGGCTGCAGAAAGCAATATTTAATTCCCTCCTCAGAGAATCATAAAATCACTAGGTTGGAAAGGACCCACTGGATCATTGAGTCCAACCATTCCCATCAATTGCTAAACCATGTCCCTGAGCACCTCATTCACCCGTCTTTTAAACACCTCCAGGGAAGGCGACTCAACCACCTCCCAGGGCAGCCTCTGCCAGTGCCCAATGACCCTTTCTGTGAAAAATTTTCTCCTGATGTCAAGCCTGAACCTCCCCTGGCAGAGCTTGAGGCCATTCCCTCTTGTCCTGTCCCTTGTTACTTGGGAGAAGAGGCCAGCACCCTCCTCTCCACAACCTCCTTTCAGGTAGTTGTAGAGAGCAATGAGGTCTGCCCTCAGCCTCCTCTTCTCAAGGCTAAACAACCCCAGCTCTCTCAGCCGCCCCTCGTAAGGTTTGAGGCTTGTCCTCTAGCCCCTTCACCATCTTCACTGCTCTTCTCTGGACTCACTCCAGAGCCTTCTTGTGGTGAGGGGCCCAGAACTGAACACAGCATTCGAGGTATAGTCTCACCAACGCCGAGTAGAGAGGGAGAATAACCTCCCGGTCACGTTGCAACCCAGGGTACCTCAGCAGGTACCAGATCTTTTCAAGGAAAGCAGAAAGGTACTAATCTATTTTTAACCAACCACAAAGCAGCTCCACGGAAACGGAGCCTAAAAAAATTAGTTACAACTCATACCAATTCCTCTCCACGGAAATCTTTAGTAAAAGGCGAAAGATTTATACGGTTTGAAGAGAAACCAGAGCTTATGTAACGCTCCTCCCCGGCAGAGCCCGCCGACGGCCCCTCGCCCCACAGGTCACAGCGACCCCCGCACCCGCCCGCTCCTGCCCCTGCAGCCCTATCCGAAGCCCCGAACCGCTGTGTCCCGAGCCCGCGGGAGCCGAGCGGCACCGAGCCAGGACGACGGCTGGACACGGGATACAGGGGAAGCGCGCGCGGTGCACCCTGGGTATGCAGAGCAGCGGGGGCGGGGACGGGGCGGGGGCTCGGCCCGGTGGAAGCGGGTCCTGGGCGGCGCGGATCCGAGTTCGGTTAGCGGGTGGCTCCCCTCTAGCTTCGATGAGATGGGAGAATACGGTACCGCGGCAGAGGTGCAGTTCGTCATGAATAAAAGCGAACGGGAGGGTTCGTGCTGCGTGGGGCGCTCTGAAGGCCCGGCAGCAGGTCCAGCCTGGGCGTAGAACACTGGCTGTTGATGATTTATAGATGAGGTCGGCGGGGAGATGCTGGGGTTATGCCATGCAGTGCCACTGCCATTTTACAAAAATAAATTGGAAAACAATAGAGGAAAGGGGGAAAATGGCATGTGGCCACATTCTTAGGCAAATGTTTTCCTTTCTTCCCATATTTTCAGCATCTTTTCACAGAACAAATAACTCACACCAAGACCTAACTTTGTCTTTAGATACCTATGGTTTAGGCAACCAGTTAAAGTTCTCACCAAATCCATTCAGGCACATTCAGAAAACAGGATGGGATACACCCTTTATTGTCCTTCCTTCTCTTCTTCCTTCCTTCCTTCTCTCCTTCTCTCCTTCTCTCCTTCTCTCCTTCCTTCCTTCTCTCCTTCTCTCCTTCTCTCCTTCCTTCCTTCTCTCCTTCTCTCCTTCTCTCCTTCCTTCCTTCTCTCCTTCCTTCCTTCTCTCCTTCCTTCCTTCTCTCCTTCCTTCCTTCTCTCCTTCCTTCCTTCTCTCCTTCCTTCCTTCCTTCCCTCCTTCCTTCCTTCTCTCCTTCCTTCCTTCCTTCTCTCCTTCCTTCTCTCCTTCCTTCCTTCCTTCTCTCCTTCCTTCCTTCCTTCTCTCCTTCCTTCCTTCTCTCCTTCCTTCCTTCCTTCTCTCCTTCCTTCCTTCCTTCTTTCTCTCCTTCCTTCCTTCCTTCTCTCCTTCCTTCCTTCTCTCCTTCCTTCCTTCTTTTCCTCCCTCCCTCCCTCCTTCCTACCTGCCTGCCTGCCTACCTGCAAGTAAAAATTCTGCTCTGAATCTTCAGATAATTATTGTATTACCATAACATAAACATAGAGTCTGCAAGCTGAAAACCTCATTATTTTGAGAGTAGTCTTGGGTAATGTTTCACCTGAATATAATACTTGTAAGCGTATAAGTCTATTCACAGACAAGGTATAGATATTTCCTTGCAGACAGCTAAAAGAAGTTCCTTTTGCCTCCCCCTGATGCAGGGTTGCATCCAATGACATGTCAATTCACCTGACATTCCCAAAAGGCTAAGAGCCACACCCAGGTGCTAGGACTGGATGACTACAGAGCACTTCTCAAAAAACCCTCAAGGTCTACTTTCCAGTTAAACACTAGACAAGAGAGGAAAAAAATTTAAAAAAACCAAACAAACAAAAAACAAACAAACAAAAAAAATCCAAAACCCAACAACTGTAGAAATGCATCCCTTGGTTAAAAGAAAAACGGAAGGGGTGATTCAGTACAGCACAGTGGAAACTTCTGTTGTGGTAAACTGATGTATCCTGCATGGAAAAAAGGAATCAGACAAAACTTTATCACTAGGTGTTTAGGTTACTGCCTATTGAACTCTCAGAAATACTGCACTCCTCCTGCAACACTGATAATTGGCTGACAATTTTTTGAGATTTGATCAGATCAGTTGACTTGCAGTGAGCTTTTCTGAGCTAGGGCAGTTTATCTTATGCATGACACATTATTTTACACTGTGACCTAGAGAGAGTGTCGAGTGAAGTCTGGAACAATACAACTAAAAGTCTTTCACTCTGTGCACTGTAAAAGCATGAAGAGGACCCTACACAAGCCAAAACCAGGACACACAGGAACAACTCTGCAGTGCTTGCTTCATAAACACAGGCACTGCTCTTTCCATATCCTCACCTCTGGAGGGCACAAGCAGCTGTCAAAATGCAGGACAACTCTTAGACATGTGTTACAGAAAGACGCAAGAACAGGACGGATCATTCCTCTTTCATAGCAGGCAGGGAATGTGTTTAGGGAAACACACACTAAGAGGGTGGCCTTCATCCTTACTGTGTAAGAAGGGAAAGAGGGGCTTGCACACAATCCTTTCTCCAGCTTCTGATACAATAGCAGTCACTCAAGCCTCCTTCCTTTCTTACAGACTATTACTCCTGCATACAAGATAGAGAAGATAAGCATACCAACTGCTGTTTGGAGTGGTGGAGAGGACAAATTTGCAGATCCAAAAGACATGGCAAAGCTGCTTCTTCAGATTACAAATCTTATTTATCATATGCATTTTCCTTCTTAGGGACATCTTGATTTCATCTGAGGCCTTGATGCAACTGAGAGAATATATCTGAAAGTCATTGAAGCTTCACATAAGGAATTCATTCACACAGTTAAAAACCTCATGTTTTCTATTTAGCAGTAGAATATGTGTATAGGGATCCATATAGCGTTTTATAAACCACTGTTAATTGGTTTGGGGTATTTTTTAAGTTGTTTTGCATAGTTTTATGTTATTTTGGTGACTGCAGTCTTTCTGGGGAAGCTGAGGAACATGGGAATGAATGCTAAAAATACAAATGTATTAGAAGGAAAACTTCAGGGATCACCTATTTTGGAAGATTTTAGCTTTTATAGGGCTGATTTTGATACAAATATGATTTTGTTTTTTCTCCCTTTGTAGATCAATACCACACATATTTCACCTGAAACAGAGGTGTTATCCCATGAAAACCCCAAAATGGGAGATATTAATTTCTTTCTTGAAGTACTACTGATCTTTGTTTAAAATAAATCATCCATTCTATTAATAGATTGTTTCACCTGTTTTCTTCTCCTCGTGTTACCAACAGCACCAAGGCAGACCTAAAAGACCTTCAGTTGTAAGACTACCCTGGCATCTAAGCAGACAGTACTTGGCTTTAATGGCCCAAATGCCATGGAATCCAACGTCAGAAAACCTAAGTCAGAGATGGTTTGTTCACTCCCTGACTACAAAGAGCACAGGTGTCTTCACACTCATAACCTGGCAACTGAGGAATGAAGAGATGCAGACATAGCAGCAGTCTACACACAAAGGACAACAGAATCACAAAATTGTTTAGGTTGGAAAAGACTTTTAAGGTCCCCGAGTCCAACCATAAACCAAACACTGTGAAGTCGACCACTAAACCATGTCCCTGAATACTACATCTACATCTCTTTTAAGTACCTCCAGAGATGGTGACTCAACCATTTCCCTCGGCAGCCTGTTCCAATTCTTGACAACCCTTTTGATGAAGTAAATATTTCCTAATATCCAGGTTAAACCTCCCCTGGCACAATTTGAGGCCACTTCCTCTCAACCTATCCCTTGTTACTTCAGAAAGAAATCAACACCCACCTTACAACAACCTCATTTGAGCAGGTTGTAGAGAGCGGTAACATCTCCCCTCAGCCTCCTTTTCTCCAGACCAAACAGCCTCAGTTCCCCCAGCCATTCTGGACATGCTCCAGCAACTCAATGTCTTTCTTGTAGTGAGAGGAGGCCCAAAACTGAACACAGGATACCAGGTGCATCTTTACCAGTGCTGCATGCAGGGGGATGATCACTTCCCAACTCGTGCTGTCCACTCTATTTCTGATACAAGTGAAGATGCTATTAGCCTTCTAGGCCACCTGGGCACACTGCTGGCTCATATTCAGCCAGCTATCAAACAACACCTCCAGATCCTTTTCCACCAGGGAGCTTTCAAGCCATTTGTCCCCAAGAAATATTCCTGGCACTGTCAGAAAGGAAGTTGTTTTAAGTTCTTCTAGCTTCTCAGCTCACCATGTTAGTGCGTCCCACTTGCTTACATGCAAGATTAATACAGGAGGTGAAAGGTCACATCAAAGGGCTCATCATTACGGGCCAAGACAGGGTAGCTCAGGCACTGTGTGTTTCTGGGTGGGGGCTTAAGCCCTGATTCCTCATTCACAATTTGTGGCAATTGTAACACACTTCATGATAATCTGGGAGATCTATGAATATAGAAGCAAAAAATGTTTGTCTCGTGCAATACAGAGAACACATGCTAAGGAGATGACACAGCTTCTCTAGCAGCCTGCGGTACCACTGTGAACTGAGTTCACAACTTCTGCAGAGGTTTGCAGTCCAAGACACAGAGACTGCAAAGTAGCGACCCTCACTTACACCACATTATTCATAAATCCCAGTGACCTGACCACTCCAGAAAACTCACAACAGACCTAGCCCACCTTCACAATGTAGCTGGGCAGACCTGGCGCAGGCACTTAAGACATTACACCCAATAAAAACACAAGGTCTAGGTCTGAAGGGAGGGGGAGCAGGACTAAGAATTCCAGCTCAGGTAGAAAGGAAACAGAGCCTCATTGAACTGTCTGGCAGCAAAGCCCTTCACCTCTGCTCCCACTCCCACTTCTGCAGCAGTACCCAACATTCAGACAAGATGCACACAATGAACTTGACAGCACAATGCTGCACAAAATTTCCAATGGAAAGGAGGGAAATCAAAGAATTGCAGCACCGAACTCCTACTGTGACCAGTGGTGCCTTTTCCCTGCTGCAGAATCATGACTAACCGTGAACTAACTCAGATTCCCCATGAATCAAAGCACATGGTTCTACCAAATTGAAGGTGGCAACAGGCAGACATGGGGGACTGCCCTTTCAGGGGAGGTGAATTAAGAGGGATCTAACAGTTCCTCAAAACCTGGTTGTGTGGACACAGGTCTGAGGTAAAGCTCATTCCACTTGGAAGTAACCACCAAGGAGCACTCCAGGACATCAAGTTCAAACCTCTAGGGGGCCTTCCTGTGCGGTACTAGAAGAACCAGTCACAGCTGCACATCGCAAAAGGTTACAGGGTAGCATTCGGGTCAGTGACCCACACTGATTGGGAAAACAACATCGCAGTGTCTTACATACTGAACACCTAAATTAGCCTAATGTTCAACCTAACGTCACCTCCGACCTAAATGGGTTTTACAAAGGATTGCCAGATTCTCTAATGTAAGACAACAATTTCCAAAAGCTCATCTGATAGGCTCTCCACTTGCCTGAGTTTCCTGTAACCAAATGTTATCTTCTTATTGCCATATGAGGACAGGCTGAGGGAATTGGGTTGTTCAGCCTGGAGAAGAGAAGGCTCCAAGGAGACCTTATAGCGACCTTCCAATACTTGAAGGAAGCCTACAAGAAAGCTGGGGAGGGACTTTTTACAAAGGGATGTAGTGGCAGAAGTCAGTACAATGGCTATAAACTGGAAAGGGGCAGATTTAGACTACACATAAGGAGGAATTTCTTCACTATGAGAGTGGTGAGGCACTGGCACAGGTTGCCCAGGGAAGTTGTGGATACCCCATCCCTGGAGGTGTTCAAGGCCATGTTGGATGGGGCCTTGGACAGCCTGATCGAGTGGGACGTGTCCCTGCCCATGGCAGGGGGGATGGAACTAGTTGATCTTTAAGCCCAGATTAAATGCCCCCGGAGCCTTCTCTTCTCCAGGCTGAACAACCCCAACTCTCTCATCCTGTCCTCCTAGCAGAGATGCTCCAGCCCTCTGATCATCTTTGTAGCCTCCTCCGGACCCGTTCCAACAGCTCCATATCCCACTTACGCTGGGGATTCCAGAACTGGACACGATCCTGCAGTGTGGGGTCTCAGGAGGGCGGAACACAGGGGCAGAACCCCTCTCTCGAGCTGCTGGCCGCGCTTCTTCTCCCTCCCCTCCCTGCCTCCCTCCCTGCCCGCAGCGCCTCCCCCAGCACCCCGGGGGCGGGTCAGCTCAGGTAAGCGCGTTCCCCACCGCCCCGCAGGTGCGGCTGGAGCCGCGGCAGGACCGGCCCCAGCCGCGCAGGGCGCGCGTTGGGGACACGCGGCGGCCGCCCCCCCCCGCACCCGTTAGGCTGCGGCAGCCCCGGGCCCCGCGGCGCAGCGCTCGCCCCGCCACCGCGCAGGCTCCTCCCCTCGCCCCGCACCGCAACCCGGGCCGCGGCGGCACCGAGCGGCTCCTCCCGCCGGCACCTGCCGGAGGGCGGCTGCGGGGCCGCTGCCGCACGGATGCCGGACCCGGTAAGCGGCCGTTCGCCTTCGCCGTTGGCGGGGAGCGCTCTCTCCGTCCCCTGCGGGCGGGGAGAGCCGCGCCGGCATCGCCGCCGGGCGCCGCGCTCCCGGGAGGCCGGCCGGGAATCGTCCCGGCGGGGAAGGGCGGCGGGGCGCGGGGGAGAGCGGGAGCGGCTCCCGGCGCGGGGATGCGGCGCCGTGTCCCTGGGAGGGACGGGACGGGGCTTCTCCGCCTGCGCGGACGCTGCGGGGCGAGCGGCTGGCGCGGCACCGCCTGCCCAGCAGGGATCGAACTGGGGCTGGTGCTCCGGTGTTAAGGGATTTCCGAACGCATGTGGGGCATCAACATCGGAATGGGAAGTGAGAGTGTAAAAAGGAAAAAAAAAAAAAAAAAGAAGGAATTGTGCTCGTTGGGCACCTGTAGCTGTGACGGGCTGTTGGTGCTGCTGTGCCTCGTTCTGACCTCTGTAGGATCCAGGGTGTCCCACCAAAGTACACCCAGGAACGTGGTTCATTTCTCCTACGTGCGGCTGCGCTCGCCTGTTTGAAAGGGTGGCCAGAAGTCTCTTCTGGGGGAATTCCTTTTGGTTTGGAAATTTCTTTCTTTAATATGCACGTGGTTCTGAATGCTCGTCTGAGAATCTTGGGCAGAAAAACTGACGCCTGTTACCGAGAATGAGAAGTAGTGGAGTTACAAGGGCTTGGATGGACCGTAACTCCCAGGGACTTCATTCCTCAGGTGAAAACTGGCTTTGAGGAAGTTCGGTCTTCTCAGAAGTGAGTTTTCTTGTCATTGAAGGCTAAAGCAGTCGAGTGTCCAAAGATGAAGTTAGCATGTGTTTAATAAACTGCCTGAGACCATTGGGCCCTAGAAAACGGAATACGGACCCATAACTTCATTGAATATTCCTAGGAGAATGGAGTCCAGGTTTATCGTTGTGGATGTTGCTGAGGCAATGTATTGTGTTATTCTATAATAGCTGCATTTTCTGATGTGCTAGGAACATTTCTGCCTGGTGTATTGCCCATCTCGTTGCTAAAGGTATGAATAACTAAGCCGAATATCAGTGTTGACAAATCAGTGTTTCGTAGATTGCAGGAGAATGAAAGAAGGATTGCTCCCAAGTGCCGTATAATTCTGTAGCAACAAATTTAGTGCTTGCTTTTTTTTTAGTATTTTAAATAGCTCTAAGTGCAGGGGCGAGTGTTTTGTAGTATTATGTTTAAAAATAAGATTTAGTGTTTTGGTCGATCCTGCAGTCAAGTAGCTGATATTGCTATGGGATTATTGTGAAGACATTTCTTGTGTGGTTTTCTTTATGTGCATAAAGTATGCTCAAGGTCAGGCCTTATGGCATTTCCTGGAAGTTGATCACCAAGCTGAGGAGAAGTATAGCTCAAGATGAAGGGTGGCATGAAATCTTCAACTGCAGAGGGAGTGACAAGGTGACTTATGCTTGAAGAAATTGAGTAAGTGCTGTATAAAAATAAATATTTGATGTTTATTTGCTTGACTTGTATGCATAGTGGATTTTTTTTCTAGTTTATCTGACTCCTGAGATTTTTATTTCTGCATCAAAGGTTACATTTCCAGTTTGTGTTCTGGAACTTAGTTTGCTGCCTTGTAACAAAAGTTGTTGTCTATATCATTTTAATAAATATTTTGCATTTAGATTGCTATGCCAGAAAACATATTTTCTGGTCATAGTTTCCATTATAAACAGAAGCATCAGTTCCTGAAAGCAAATGATCTTGTACAGCTCCTGAAGGATCCGTGTGTAGTGGCTTAGTTCTGTTGGTGCATAAGCATCCCTCTTATAAAAATCCAGCATTTCAAATCTTACATGGATGATGATGCCTTGTGGAAATACTTTGAGTCAGGCACCTGCTCAGACACAACCCGTTGCTTACCACTTCCTAGTGGCAGCTCTAGATGACTCAGAGTTCAGCATGCAACATATGGAATTGCATTAGGGAAGCTGTAAGCTCACTACATAATCAATGAAAAAAGTATCTTCCTCTTGTGGCATCTCTGAAGCACTGTTAAAAGGCTTTCAGAGATGTCTAGCCTTCTCCATTGATGTGGAAATGAGCTTGGATAAGCTCCAAAGATCATTGGAGTTTTTCTGAAACAAAACCCAAATAATTTGGAGATAGACTCAAAGGTAGTCTGTGCACAGCTTCACTAAATAGACTGATGGGCTGCAAGTGTATACAATGTTAGTCACAAATCATTGTGCTCAGCTTTTATATTCTGGATAATTCCGTTGACTTTGAAGCAGCTTTGAGAGCTGAATATGTTGCAGACAGTGCTGCTATGAAACATGTGTCTACCACTGCCGCTCTTAGCCAACTTACAAAGGAGAAAGTAAATATTGTAACTATCCAATTAGAAAAAAATGGTCAAAGGCACACAGAATTCTTCTCATAGAGCCAGACATTCCTGTTTTGGTTTTTTTTCCCCATCTGCTCATAGCATGAGACATCCTGAACCATCTAGGATAGGAGAGGAGGTCAAAGCCTTCATTATAAAATCAACTAACTGTATTATCTTAGTATAAGCACCATACTGAGGAGACATGCTAGATTAACTGTTAGTTATTTGTACTGGTTGACCACACTCCATCCTGTAGGTAATATCACTATGAGGTTTTTACCTGTATTTTGCTTACTTCGCCATAAGTGTACAAAATAGTCAAAATCCATGGAATTAATGACCTAAAATTTTTCTAGATTTGAGGCCGCAAGACAAGCTTCATTCTTTATAGGCAATTCAACGGACTTCAGATGAACTGTGAGTTTCTATGTCAGAAATGTCAATTAAATTTCGTTCTCTTTTTCATGTCATCAGCATTATGAACCATAAGAAGTAAGACAGAATAAGAATTTTTCATCAAATAGAAATACAAAATTACTGTTGCAACCAGTTACTCGCCTGATTAGCAAGTGTCCTTGTTAGAGGTTATGGAGTCTGAAAGTGTTATAAAATTAAGTAGCAAATATTGCCAGAAAAATCATTGCTTTTTATAGGAAGAACAGGAAGGTTCTTGGCCCTTCTATCCTAGTGGGACTTTGCCTCTGAGAGAAATAGGGCCACAGGCAGAAAAGTCTGTGAAACCTGAGGATTTGTAAGGAATCTTGATTTTGTTGTTTCTTGGAAGTCTATGAAGCGTAGCAGACCTCTGTGCCAATTTTAGCCTCTCGTTTGTTTCCCTTAGCAACATAACTTCTTGTCTTCATGGTGGAATTTAACTTCATCAGTGATGTTATGTATTACAGGTATCTCTTTGCAGTATTTAATCGGAATCGTCAAACAACAGATTATATAACAACAGCTATTTCTTTTATTTCTGCCTCTTTTTGGCTTCTGTGCCCTGCTATGCTAATTTTCATGGGGAGGAGGGAGAGGATTGTTGTGGATTTCCTGAAGGGAGGAAATGGCACTGTTTTCTACGCTACATCTAGAACATCCTTTTAGTGGGTCACTGGAAAGATGCTGTTCTGTGTTGCATAAGTATATTCCAGTGACTGTTTAAGAAGGCTATTGCTTGCAATGGAAGACATACTAACATTGGTGATACTTTATCCATTATGTTACAAATGCTTTTCTGCTGAAACCGAATGATGTTACCAAAAAAAGGAGGGGGGAGAGGAGGACTGTGTTTTGTTCTAACATGAGAAACCCCAAGAGAAAGAACCATCAGGAGTTCAGAAATGCTTTTTTTAATGTTCAATATTTCCAACCTGTTTTTCAGGACATTCTCTTAAGAGTGACTGATATCTTCACAGACAGAGCATATACGCATGTCTGGTAATGAGCCATCACCTAGGTGTACAGCTCAAATGCATGGTTATATGTTGGTAGCACAGACATACTAGCCTTTGACCTCTAAACAATCTGCATAGAAATGAATGAGAAAATAGGTGAAAGTGAGAGATCTCCCCTGTGCTCTGAAGCAATGGGAAAAGCCTGTAGGTTCTACGCTTGTATTCTCTGTAGGGAGTCAAATCAGGTTCTTGCATGTGTAGTGTTGGATATTATCTGTATATTGTAGTGGTTTACCAGAGCAGACCCAGCAGCAATCTAATTCTATGGATGTAGTTTTTTAATGCAGTAGTGTTTGTAACGGTTCCAAAAGGAAAACTATCCCTAGAAAACAGCCAGTGATACTTCAGTAGCTACATTAACTCACTGCAGTCATCCAAGTATTTACAGAATGATTTTAAGTCTTCAAATAATAACTGTATTTTTTTTTTTTTGAAAACAGACCCTTGTGTCACTCACATTTTCTTTAGATGAAAATAGAACTCAATATTGTGATGCAAGATACAGAACTGAGTGGTGTAACCACACAAGCAAGACTTGAACTTGGTAGATCTGTGCACAAGGTATCTCCTCTGCACATGATTTCTCCCTTTCAATACCCAAGGAGGTGCTGCCTGTGTGCCACCACCACAGTTTGCAGAGATACCTCTAGGGTGGATGGGACTGCTCCTTCACAGCAGGTGAAAAAGAGGATATAACCTTGACCCACTTCTAGGAGAGGTGATTATATAGCTCAGCAGCTGCTTCTGGGAGCCAGTGCAGCATGGGAGGATGTCTTGGCCATGGTGTTCAAATGGATCCGTGAAGCTGAGTGCCTGTTTAAATTATGAACCGTTACTGTGACAGGATTTTCTAGAGCCAGATTGGTAGCTGCTACTATGAAGAGCAATATCTTTAGTGAAAGGTGTGGGGTTCTCAGCAACTGGCTTCTTGCAGTGGTTCTTTCAATCGAACCATTCTATTGGGTTTGATTTTTTTTTTCCTGTCCACAGGAGAATGATCTTGCGGTGTCATTTAGTGCTTTGTTGTTTTTTTTCCAGAAGAGACTGCTTACTATACTAGCTGAATCACTTGCTGTAATGGTGAATGGTTGTTTCAAAAAACATGTTGACAGATGAACATGCTGTTTCTTTTTGGAGAGAGCCAACAGAAGGCAGTTTGCTATTTAGGATGGTTTTTAGCATATTTTATATCAAAACCAAGTGTGTGTATAAATGATTGTGCTGTGCCAATACATGGCCTGGCATTTCAGAAAAAGCTGAATGAGTTAGGTGCCTGCATTTCTAACCCTTTTTCACCAAATTAACTTGAACATCTACGTCAAAGTACAAAACTACGGGTATTTGCACCATGGGTGACTTATTAGTATGAAGCAGTCCTTTATCTTCAGCTGGTAATGACTCGATACCTTCTATTTCAAATTTGTTGAGACAATTTACTTCCATTATGGCTATTAAAAGTGTTTTTTGCACTTCCCAGTTTGGCTATTTTAGTGAGTACTTACCCCTTTATGGTTTAAGGTGCATCTTTATTCTAGAATTCTATAATCATCACAGTTCACAGTGTAGTAAAACATTGTTTCTGTTTTAACTTCTTAGTACTGTATTAAAGTAAGCTTTTTTTATCATGGGATGAATTCAGAACCAGTGCTCTCAACAGTAGTTTGTAAAAAGTGGGACTCTGCCACATTTTAGCTCTTATATTAGCAAATATTTCCAGATATACTGTAAGAGTATGAACTCAAGTGAATGATTTTGATGGGAACCACATCTGGGCATTACAGTCATCAAAATATCTAACAAAATGATGAGTATTTCTGAAATAACCCACTATTAAAAATATGCAAAGAATAAATCATTGCTAATGTCCCAAGTCCCTGTTATTTTTAGCAGAACCTAAGCTTTGCAAGAGAAAAATGCTTTGGAAAATTTTACCAGTGATCTCTTTAATGCAGCTTTTTATTAAGACAAATAGTCAAAATATTGAAAAAATGTTCCTGACAGTAGTGAAGGCAGTGGGTTAGGACTAGTTCCCTTGGAATTTAAAAATATGTTATGAAGAGGAAAATAATGTTTCAAAGTAACTAATGTCACAAAGTGGAAACTAATTATTAATACTTACCAAAGTTAGGCAGTTACTTGTTTATAAATAAAAAAAGCTCATTCAATATTTTAAAACCTCTTCTGAAGAACAAGGAAAAGCAGTCTCAAGATGATGATACGGAGTTGAAATTCAGTCCTCATGCTCTGTAGTCAGTTAGTTACTGTGAGGAACTGGTACTCTGAGCTCCTCTTTCAGGCTCTTTCCTCTCTAGAACTTTTAAGCAGTGTGACTCCCACTGTGGTACCACCAGTCCTTGTGTGCATCATTTGGTTGCATGGTCTTGTTGCATGGTCCTGTTTGGCTTTGTTACAGTCGTCTCACATAATCAGGTTATATTTGTGCAGGATATATCATAGTAAAGAGACATTTTGGAGCCTGTCATAGGAGTGCATACAAGCTCTTTCTGCCCAGACTGTGAGCTGGCTTCACGCAAGGCATTGCAAATACAATCTGTGTAACTTAAGTAGTTCGTGCTGCACAAGCGGATAAGGCTTACTGTGCAGCCCTGTGGACCACCTTTCAGTATCACAGAGCACAGTCACGTAGCTTGCAATCGTTGCTGGGTCATGCCTTGCTGGCTCTGAACACAGGCAGAGGGGCTCTTGTTTGTCCACGCCATCCATCCTGGCTATTGTTTGAAACGTGACAGTGCAGCATGCTGCGAGGGCATTGGAGAATATGTGATTTATGGGGATATTATACCTCTCTGAAAAGCACAGAAGTTTGTGTATGCATTCCCTAGACCTTTTCATACCACCTCTGTCTTATTAGCCTACTCCTGAGGTACTTGGTATGTCTTGATATGTTTGTTCTATCTCTATATAGTACTATTTGCATAAACTTTTAAGTTAAAATTGCTCTCTCTGCTTTTCACTTCCCTGTTGCTTGGTACCATGCTTTTTAGTCTGAACAGAAAGAGTGACTTTCAATGCCATTTAAAGCACTGAACTTCTCACTTTTATTTTCTGTGGTTGAGGGCCTTTGACTTAATAAAGCTGGATTTTGCAAAGGATTAATATACAGTATGATAAGCTGGATTGTATAGGAAAATAAGTATTTTTTGAGGAGATAATGAGATTTGGCATGGAGTGCTGTTACCAATAAAATCAAGGAAAGTTTCTTAACTGTTGAATTAATGTTAAATTCTTGTATAATGAAAATGACTCACAGAAAATTTATCATTAGAAAAAGCTTGATTTGCATGTCAGATGTCCACACAGCTCGTCTTAATCAACTGTTATCTAAATCCATCTAAGTTAGTTGGAGTGTCTGAAATTGTATAGCAGAAAAATGCCTGTTTACTTTTAGAATTTAGAGCACTTCACGCTATTAAGCTAAGACAGCTCCAAGCTAGCATTGCTGCTTGTTCCCTGTGGTTGGGGTTGGAGTGTAGTTCACTGTATTAGCATAACTGTTTTGTATATGTGAACATGATTAGTTTCAGTTACACATAGGTTTAATATTTTAATTTCTCTTTGCTCTTGTAGAGCAAAAAAAAATTAGTGTATCTCCATAAGACAGAGTCACTCAGTTTTCATTAGGTACTCTACGTGATTTTAGGATGCATTTTCAAAGCCAGCTCATATGAGTCTGGGACAGTATTGCTTCAGAAAGGGCTTCATGTTTCTGCCACCTCATGCATTCTGAGCTTGAGAAGGAAGGAATGAATTTTAAATGTCTATTTGATTTTAATCTGGATGAGCTACAACTTGCCTTGAAGTCATTGGTGTCAACAAAGTGGAGGTAGAAAGAAGCATGATGAGAATGGGAGGAGCCCTTTGGCAGTATCGTGGTCTTCAAGCAGCTGAAGGTGATTGTGCAGCTGCGCTATGAGGAACATTATGCATAGAGGCATTCCAGAGAGCTGACAGACATGCCTATGGCAGTGCTTTTAGTAAAGCTTAACTTTCTGCAATTTAATTATTTATAATTCTGGTCAGTGTGCCATCCACGTGTTGAGGATAATATATTGGAGTGCAGTCATAAGGCAGCCCATGTTCATTTTAGGATTTATATTTAATTATTATTACACTGCCACCTGTAATAGCTAATATATTTGAGTCTTGTGTAACAGTTCTGTAAAAGTGGTACAAATTCACCCTAGTATTTCTTCTTTATTTACAGTGTCTGGGTTTTAACATATTCTTGAAAGCAAATTTTAAAAGTCAGTTTCC
Source organism: Phaenicophaeus curvirostris (assembly GCF_032191515.1). NCBI lineage: Eukaryota > Metazoa > Chordata > Aves > Cuculiformes > Cuculidae > Phaenicophaeus > Phaenicophaeus curvirostris. The sequence goes on along the minus strand of NC_091400.1, from coordinate 16,683,966 downwards.
TCTTTTATTTGCAGCGCTGCTTCTGCTAAGTCCTAGCACTCTTGCTTGACTTGTGCGCTCTGCAGAACTGCTTCAACCTTTCAAACGTCTGGCACAATTTTGAGGAAGTGTGAGTTTCTGCTGTTACCAGATGTCGCTGCTTTAAAATACCTGGTATTACACTTTCTTTTTTAATTACTATTATTAATGCTTATTTAGGTTAAAAATATCACTGAAATAACTTATGTTTATAATGTTAACATTCTTAGAGGCAACTAAGATGAGAAATGTTTGCAAGTAAAGGGTTCCATGATGTCTCCCTGTGCCAGTTCCAAAGATACTTTGGCTGGAGGATACCGTAGGATTTAACAAAGGCCTCTTTGGGAATACTGGCCCCTCAAAAAACCAATCCAAAACATTGATTAGTTGCTTTTGTGTTTTTCGCTTGCTGTACTAACATTTTCCCATTTGTCTACCAGCTAGACTGAAAGGTCTTCAAGATGTGGTAGTAGTTGAAAGAAGCATATGATCCATATCCCATGTCCTCTGTAGGGAAGCATCTCAAGAGTGTTCTCTTAAAAGTTCATTTCCTCACTAGGTTTTTGAGAACGTCTGTAAAGGGAGAAAGTCTTGAAAAGCAGTTTTGTTGCTCAAAAGCTGCTAACTGAAATGGGCAATTGAATAGAAATACACCTTTTAAGCTATACTTTTTTCAATAAATTGAGTGACTAGAATATTTGCAGTTTATTATAGGTGGATGCATCCTTTAGACCAAACCCAGCCTTCCATTCTGCTATCGTAGACCTCTCAGTTGCTTCTAGAAGAAATTAAAAAAAAATAATTATCCAGAAGTGATGGATAATTGAGTGAATAAATGATTTTAAAATACATATTTTTAGTACTTATTTCTTTTAATTGTTATTCCTGAGCAACACAGAGCATATGGATGCAGAGTCTCTCATTGAAGATTTTATTTCTACTTAGAATCTGAGCTGCAGAGGCAGAAGACTAATGTGAGCTCTGCACTGGCCAAGCTTTTAGCCCTCTCCTTCCACAGCCTACCACACCTACAGTAGTCCAGCTGAAGGCAGTGTGTTTCTTAGTGTAGGCTAAAGCAAAAATATTTCATTACTGTGGTCCCATGGGACCTTTCTGCAGTCTGTGAATAGGCAATGAATAGCCTCTCCTGCCAAGCTAATCATTAACACTAGTGCTCTATGTATATAAAATTAAATTGTTTAGACAACTGTCTACATTAGCACTGCAACCACAGTTAATGTTGATGTCTTGAGTGTATAAGCAATGCTAAGTTTTTATTACAAATTGTACAAGCATTTTGAAAACTTTAATTTCAAAAAAGTACATCTTGAAAGTGAATTGACAGATCTGTGACATACCTGATGATAAGAATAATAATCTTGAAAAGCAAAACGGGTCATAAAGTCAAGCAAGAATATATTCATTGAGATTAGGAGGTCGTACATAGAAGCAGAATAAGACTGATTTAAGAGGATAGGAGGAGTATACCAGTAAAAGCTTTTACAAGTAAAACAGGAAGATTCTGATTATTTTCAAGAAACCATATTACGTAAGTGAATTTAATGTCTCCTGTAGTGCTTGCGCTAATGGTTAATATTAAAGACTGATCTAATAGATAATGTTAGGTTTTGGAAGAAATGAGGAAAACTCAAAACCAGAAATCAATACTTGAAAAATGCAGCCAGCTGAAACCAAACCAGGGTCATTTTTTCTCTAACCCAGAGTCCTCTGGCTGATATTCTGAGAAAATGTCTTTGCTGAACCCACTCTTTTTGCTTTTACAAAATATAAAGCATATTTATTGCAAAAATATAAGGTGACTTTGACATTCAGTATCAAATCTATATAGATTGAGTGCACAGAAGTGAAAAAAACACATTAGGAGCTTCATTTTCATATTGCCAATGTCATTTAAAGAATTAATTTCCCTTTCAAGGTTTTTTGTTTGTTTTCTTTTCTTTGTTTCTTGGGAGCTCTGCAAGGAGCAATTACTGTCAGTTGACTCATCAAAATTCATTGTATTTTGAGTGCAGTTGAAGACAGCAAGCTGTGCAGGTGGAACACATGGTGCTTAAAATATTTTCTCTGCTTTATATTACTGGTATCAGTTTGTATGCTAAGTTTTTTTTTTAATTATAGGCTTAGGAGGAAAAAAGATGCCAGATTCAGACTGTTTATAAATATGCTTGTTAAAACATATGCTCAAAGAAGCACAGATTCTGTAGTAAGTCTTTGAACTTTTGAGTTTTTCACTTAATGCTTTGAAGCTGGGGTCTTTTTTAAGTTACTGTAAAAATACCTAAGTATTGTGATATGAAAGTAATGAGTGGATGCAGGCATGCAAATTTTTGTGACATTTGAATGTCTTTCTAATGTGAATGATTTGTCTTATTGCTTGCAGCACACAACCACAATGAATGTATCTATGTTCTTGTTTCTCTTGGGTTTATAAAACCTGAGACAGCTGGCTGCACATACTGAGTGCTGGATTGATACTGCCCTTTGCAATCAGATGGAAACTTTGGAGGAAAAGAGCAACCTCCTCGGTTTGCAGACAGAGAATATGGAGCAACCATTCACTGTCAGCTCTTTGGTATGTATTACAAAGGAAAGCTTTGATGGCTGAGTCTTTCAAATAGGAAACAATTCTGGAGAGCTGATTAGCAATGTTGGCTGTCAAGGGTCTCTTCCTGCATTCTGCTAGTTCCTCCCATGATCTGCCTGATGGTTTTGTTAGAGTTTATTTTATTTCTGTATATGTAGTTTATGAGATTTTAGCTTGTTTTGGGTTTTTTCACAAGTGAAATGAATGTTTTGGATAGAAAGAGTAAAATTTTTCATCAAAGTAAGATGAAACAACTCCCAGTAGCCAATTACTTAGCTGCTTAGCAGGAAGGTAACAATTATAATAAACGGCTATGCTAACTCAGTGGAGTTAGTTCTACCTTCTTAAGATTGTTTGAAACTGGAAGTGAACTTCTAAAGTGAACTGTTGACTGACCACAGAAATTTATTGCTCGTTAGCTGAACTGTACCCAGCAGTCTATCGTGTAATTAGGGTCTGAGTGTTCAGGCCATCCACCAAATTATTTCAATAACTTAAGGCAGAACCTTATAGAATTTCATATGTAGGGGATTCTAAAGAGAACACACTTTGATAATTTCATAGTGTTGCCTTTGGTAACTTCTGCAAGGTTTTACCTTATATTATCTTAAGGGCATTTTTTTCTGGAATTCTTTTTGTAGTTTGAAGATTTGGGGAAAGAGAGAAGGTCACTTTTTATTTGTAATCGCAGTCCCAATTTATTTGCAATTGAGAAACGTGTTGGAATGTTTTGACTGTGGCTAGCAGTGGGGGAAACCAACGCCTATTTTGAGAAAGCTGAAGATTTCTCTTGAGTTTCTTGATGAGATCACTTACAGAAAGTGAAACGTAATATCTGGTTCTCTTTGCTAATCTCTGTTCTTTTTCAGAAAAAGCTAGTAGCTATTCCCGACCATACAGACATCTCTGTGACCCCAGAAGAGAGAGTACGTGCCTTAAGCAAACTTGGCAGCAATATCACAATCAATGAAGATATCACTCCACGTCGTTACTTTAGATCTGGAGTAGAGATGGAGAGAATGGCATCAGTGTATATGGAGGAAGGAAACCTGGAGAATGCTTTTGTTTTTTATAATAAGTTCATAACGTAAGAAACCATTTGTAGTCATTACAGCTTATAATTCTCAGTAAACTGAAATGAAGAGTTGCAGTGAAAATGGGGCACCCCTTTAGACTAGGAGAACAATGTTAGTGTTTCCTTGCAGAATAGCTTTGCTCTCTTGGGATCTTTACTCTAACCACAGGCTTTAAATAATCTCATCTCAACTGTTAGTATTGTAGTTCTATCCATCTTTTAACTTGTCAAGCATGAACTAACTTCATGCACAGAGGCTTAGGTTTACTGTACCAGCCTATACAGGGAGCATTTTTCCCCACAGATTATTATGTATCTATCAGCATGTTGGTTAAATACAGTGCATGGCTTAAAAAGCAATGTTTAGATAAGATTTCTGAGACTTTACTAGTTAAGCCATATGAGTATGTGCAGATCTTTAAGATGGCAGTATTGCACAACACTTAACAAACATGAAAAAAATGGCTTTTTACCTCTTTACTTTCCCTCCCTAAAAGGATTAAGTATAATTTGTTTCTTTTTAAAGGAGTAAAGCAAAATCCACAATATATGTTCATTGTATGATTATTCTTCCCAACAAAAAAAAAAAATACAGACATCTTTCATTGCAACTCTCAAAATACCAGCTGAAATACATATTAGTGGCAGATTTAAATTTTTTAACTAGTTACTTTTGCTGTAGGATTCATTGGTTTGTTTTATTACTTCTGAAAAGGGTTTTTATATGCGTATTTTAACTTTTTCATAGTAGAAAACCTCTTTTTCTCCTCTTATTTTCCTCATACTCTGAAACCCAGGCCAAATCTTTCTTATTCCACTTAATTTTAAATATATTTGTCTCTACCACAAAAGACACTAGAGGTGAACGTTGCGCGAAGTTCTGAAAGAGTGAAAACAGCCATGTATTCCAAACTTTGTGGCCAAGTGTGGCCATAATTTAGATGTCTGTGTAGGTTAATAATACTGCAGTTAGCTCTGCAGCTTGGTCTGGTAAAAATAAGTGCATTTACAGTACTCAGTGCTGCATTCTGGACTTCCCATTTGCTTCCCATTTAAGATTCAGCGTTTCAGCTGAGGTCAGATAAAGACAGCAGAAACAGGATTTATTAACACTGGCTAGGGTGGAGAGTGCTTTTGAGGGCTATTTTTCAGTTCTGGCTGCTAGTTGGGGTTTTTTTTGGTTGGTTTTTTTTCTTCTAACCCAACCCACTACTAATGAAAACCAAAATATATACAGATGTAGAAAATAATCTTCTGTCATTACTGGATGAGTCCCATACAAACCTATGTAATAATTTAAGTGTTAGTTTAAACCAATGTGTAGAAACCTGCTCCAAGTCATCTGGAATTCAGTGTTTTAGTGGTTATACAAACTGATTCTTCTGCCAACATAAAGGCTGTTGTGGATATTCCTCTGGCTACTGAGGTGAACACGTGCATGTTTAATTTTCTAGGTTGTTTGTAGAAAAGCTGCCCAGTCACCGAGACTATCACCTATGTGCAGTGCCAGAAAAACAAGATATTATTAAGGTAGGGTTATTGTTTCTTGGCCTTTAAGAAATGTTTTCCCCTGGATCTCCCCATTCTTTCCTAGGATTCCTTTTCCCAGTATACACAGAGCCCACAGCAGCTTCCACAGCTTGAGTTCCTGGTACCTTTCTCCACTAATCATTCATGTTTTATTTTGGTTTAATCACTTGATCATTTCTGGAAATTAAATTATTTTTGTAAAGGTGAACAAGAGCAGTCTCCAAATAAGTTGTTAGCTTGTTGAAGAGACAGGTATTTCTGTTTCTGAAAGTTTACATATTAAAAATACATGGATTTTAGAGTTTGATTCTGATCCCAGTTATGTGAATGGCCAGTGGTCCAAACTGACTGCTGCAGACGGAGGGAGAGAGAGGTGTGTGTAGCTTTACTGGTATCTGTGCAGTATTTGCTTGCCCTACTAAACAACGCTTTTGTTTTCTTTATTACTTGTTATGTATTTACTTAGTTTTTACCAGATTTTTTTCTCCACTTGTGTACAAAATAGTTTTTTCTTGTTTTTTCTTTTTCTCCTGCTAAAAGAGAAATTTCAAATACAGCCTGAGCTGGAAACATTTGGAATTCCCCAGTGACATTTGTTCAAATAAGCACAAGTGCCTTTTGCTTCATGCTGCCATGCTTGCATGCTTTCTTTATTGTTGAAACTGAATTATGTTGTATTCAAAGCCACAATGCTTCAAGCCAAATTTTTGACTGTGTCCCACAATCTAGGACAATATTGAGTACGTGGTCTCTTTGCCTTTCTTGCCTGTAGCCTCTAAATTATTTTGTGGTAATGTCTGCATCAGTAGAAAACTTTGGGCATTGTTTCTGTTTTACGAAACAGAATTGTTTTGTGTGCAGGGACTGTCACAGGCAGCTACATTTGTAGCTATCTCTGCAAATAAACATTCTTTTTCCACTGGGAAAGTGGCATATTCAGTCCTATTTCTATCCAGGGAGTCTCAGAGAAAATGTGATGCTCCTACCTGAAACATTTAAAGTTAGACTTAGCTTTTATAAATTACACCAACAACAAAAATGTTCATATACCTATTAAACAAAACAGAGATAACAGATTGCTAGGAAATGGACTAATCTTTCTTTGAGATATGTAGTCATGTCACTCCTTTCGCTGACATAAATTAATATAGCTTTATTGAAATCAATGTGATATAGAAGTTTCATAACCCGATGATTTACTGTGTATTTCTCTTTTTTTTTTTTTTTTCCTGGAACAATAGCAGTATTTTTTTTCTATTTTGTGTTTTTTATATCTGTATTACAGTCGTGTTTGTTTTCCACGTGGTTCTTTTTTAAGGTGAAAAGTAAACTTGTCTGTCTTTCTCCCCCATCCTACCCCAAAGAAATTGAAGGAGGTTGCATTTCCACGGACAGATGAATTGAAGAGGGATCTTTTAAAAAAATATAACTTAGAATATCAAGAATACATGCAAAACGAAGTAAGTTTTATATGGTTATTAAATTAGTTTGAGTATTTTTCTGTCATAAACTTCTTAAAAATGAAGCAGTAAAATGCCAGTTATACAATAACCTAATAATTTCACAGGCTGCTTAGAATGACTTTTCACTTCTCAAAATCTACTTGGTTGCTCATTTGAAAATAAGTAACCCAAGTGTGTGCTTAGAAATAAGTGTGCTGTGATATTTACTTAATAACTGTGTACAAATATCAAACTAGGTCTTCTGTACACTCTGATTCTGTTTTATAAAAAGGATACTGTTGATACACTTACAAGAATATGTGGCAAAGGTCCCTGTGCTCCAAATGTGCTCAAGTTTGAGTCTCTAAGTAACTGTATATACTTGTATCTGTGTACTGTTGTCACTCAAAACAGGATCTGTAGTTTTAAAAACTTGGATTGGAAAAAGCATCTGAGGAAAAACATCTCTTTCTTTCCTTTAAGACTGACCTGGGAAATTCTGAAAAAAAACCCCAACCCTGATACCAGAACAAACATCAAAACCCCAAACACCCCATAGCTGATATTCCTGTCACCAGTTGCTTTGAGGCTTTCTTTCCTGTTGTATTTTATTCACGAAGCTTATGATACGACTTTATGCTTTCTTTCATTTGCTTCTGGAGACGTAGGGAAGGACTGTTGAAAGCTGGTGCTTCCCCTGCAGCTTGTGGATCAGCAGATGGCATGAGGGCAAGGGGACATAGACTAGGGTGGAGAAGGCTCGGGAGGCTCAGCACTAAAGCTACATTAAGCAATCCAGGAAAGTTGAGGAAAGCAAGTAGCAGGAGGAAGTCAACTAACCTGTCCAAACAGCAGCAACAAAACCAGATAACAGCATAGATTATGAAATCTATCCAGAAAACCCATTTGTTCATGGATCTCTAATTCCATTGAAAACTGCAAGGACTTAGACTCACGTCTCATCTTTTTATCATCACTATTCTAAAAAAAAAAAAAAATTATTTACTTTATTATGATGAGTGAATGAGGCAAGGCCTATTGCTACTGAAGTAAAATAGAGCACCACAGGTATGCAGATTGGAAGTTGTGTGTTAGGAATTCTGTAATTCTTTCCATGTTATACTACTTTTGGGTATATAGTTTTATTTGCCAGTTCAGCAAACATCTTCTGAAAGGCTTAATTGTAAATGACAAGATTGGATGTTTCTATTAATCAATTAGATTCCTTCTTTCCCCTCAGTTTTTGTGGCCTTTTTAGTGTTCTGAGAATGTAACTATTTTGCATGTGTTTCAGAACAAATCTAAAATTGAACTTCTGAAGAAGCTAGAGCATCAAAAGCTAATAGAGGAAGAGAAGAAACGAATTGCACATATGCGGCAACAGCAGCTTGAATCTGAACAATTTCAGTTCTTTGAGGATCAACTTAAGAAGCAAGAACTAGCTCGAGATCAGAAAATCAAAGAGAGCATGGTTATGAATGAACAGATAGATGGAAGTATGCTATCTTGTATTTCCGTACCAGAGAACAGTTCTCTATCTACTGCACCACTTGAGAAAAAAGAGAGTGCCACATCTGCACTGGGACATTCACCTCCAGTAAACAGGACCTTAAAGCCAGCAGCTACTTTAAGTGCTGTTCAGAGTAAGGGCAGATATTTTGTTTTCTTCCCTTTTTATTTTATCTCTTTCTTTGCTGCTTATAGCAGTCCACATGTTGCATATACACATGTATTTATTCACCCTGGGAATATTTATATTGAAACAAGCATGAACAGACTGATGTACATTAAACAGTTCCACATAGTCTCTTCATTTTAAGAGAGCAGATGAGGGGATGAGTTGTACAGTTTCATATTTTCCAGTTGAGTACCATCCAGTTGAGTTGCATCTAGAGATTGAACCTTAGCGTTCGTGTGAAATGAGGTCTGAATCTTGGTGTGGACTTCAAGGGAACAAAAGCAGAACCTGCAGCAGTTCACCCTGGGAAGCTCTGGCCTGAGAAATGATATCAGCTCACTGTTGCAGCAGGGGCAGACTAGTGAGTGTATCTTATGGGCTGGGTGAAGCTTGGGCTGTAGATTTATTGTCATTAGAAATCTGTGATGTGGTAAGTATAATTCTTTCACTTTTAATGATTTCCCGTAACTGTGTATGTTTCCTTACTTTAGGGAACTTCACTGTATAAGTTGCAAATGCATTTTTATCCTTCTCTTTTTTGGTTGTTTTTTTTTTTTGTTTGGTTGGTTTTGGTTTGGTTTTTTTGTTAGCTCACCTGGCTGAAGCTCTCAGAGGTGTCATTTTGCCCAGGGATCTCTGTCACAAATTTCTGCTGCTAGCGGAGTCAAATACAGTAAGAGGAATAGAGACATGTGGAATTCTCTGTGGAAAACTGGTACAGTTTAACACTCACTTTTGTTTGGGGAATATGGGGGGGAATATGGGGGGGAATATGAGAATAATGCTTTATTTTCCTATAAATAGATCAATTTTGGAGCTAAAGCAGTTCTAAGCTTTTATTAGCTTTTAATGCAATTAACTTCATATTATAACCTAGAGTGGTCACTTCAGCTTGCTTAGGGAAACATTTGATTAAAATTACACTGCTGTCATTATAAAATATAGCAAGTTTTTCAGTATGCTAGACAATACAAGCTTTTTCGAGTACTTTCTCGGGCATTCACCTAAGGTAAGTGAGGTTTAGTTACTGGACAATGAAACATAAAGACTGTTAGAATCTACTAGAGTCATCAAATTCATAATGGCACAACAAAAAAGAAGAAAATCCCCCTATCAAGCTGTGGAATGTCTGATTTTCAGACTTTGACCTAGATAATGCTTAACATGCTTTCAGAGTGGGGAAGGATGCAATGGCTGATGCTGGCATAGACTTGGACATAATTTTTAAAAATCTTTGTATTGGAATTGTTTAAAGAGAAAGAATAGCAAGAATAGTGATGTTCCACAATTCGCAGAAAATAATTATAGTACTCTCAAATCATTTAAAATGATTTTAGTATTTTTAAAGGACAACCTTTTCACACTGGCCTCTGTGAACATTTCAGTCTAGAAATGTCATGTTGTTACTAATACTTCCCTATATGTTTTCAAGATAAAAAGCTAAGGTGTATTTTCATGTGCAGTAAGTCAGCATAGCTACACTGGAATCAGTGGAGCTGTGCTACTTTTTTTTAGCTGTTAAGCTAACGTCTTTCAGATTGTGATTTATCATTTATTCATTTGTTACACTCTAAGTCAGTGTTTGTTTTACAGACACATAATGAATTTACTATTACCCATGTAATAGTGCCAAAGCAATCTGCAGGACCAGACTACTGTGATACGGAAAATGTGGAAGAATTATTTGGTATTCAGGATCAGTATGATCTCCTCACTTTGGGTTGGATCCATGTGCGTATGACTTATTGATTCAGGCTTTTATGTATCAGCTCTGCATACTATGTGAAAAAAACCGTGGAAATAACAAACGAAAGAAATAACTAGAATAATCCAAATCCATTTGCTCCCTTAATTCTAATTGTAGTGATGTAAATGAGCACTAATGTTCCCTACAGACGAGTGTTTCTTAATGAAATTGAGGCATCCTGTTGACTCAATGGATTTGCTTTTACCAGTGTGACTATTGTCTGTGTCAATTTAAGGGTATTTATTACCTTTGAATGCCATTTATTTTTCTACTGTATCCAAAATTGGGGTGGGAGGGCATTGTATTGTTTATATTAATTTTACTCTTACGGATTTTGGACAATCAAGTCATTTCCCTTTCTCTTGTGTTTCATTGTTCCAACTTTTTCCCTCATGAGCAGATAATTGCTTGTACATTTGGTTATGAATAATGCTTCTGTAAACCTTATACTCAAAAGCTACCCTAACAGTATGGAGTCTGGGTTAATTGGAACATAAGAAGTCAACCTGAGGAAGTACCAGTGCTTTCACTTGTTACAAGTTATTATTCCTTCTTAAATGTGTGTCGACCTTGATTTATAAGAAATATTTCATGATACTCAATTATTCCTTTCTTTTTGTAGACACATCCAACACAAACTGCATTCTTATCCAGTGTTGATCTTCATACTCATTGTTCTTATCAGCTGATGTTGCCAGAGGCTATTGCAATTGTTTGTTCACCAAAGCATAATGAGTGAGTTCTGACTTTTCTAAGTAATATTTAGATATTTTCCTCTGCTCCTTATCTTAAAATTTAATCAAACGCAAACAGCACATGTCAGCTGGTATGAAGGGCAGGAATATTGCAATGTGAATTTGTTTTCTCTAAGTTGTTTAGATTTGCATTCCAGTCAGCTGAAATGTACAGTACTGTTTCTGGCTTCTCTTTCCTCCTCCCTCTTGGCCCCAGGCTTTAAATTTCATTTATTTTTATACTCCACTGTTCTTCTGGAGACCACATTGCCAGTGCCCCACCACAGACCTGTCTTCGCTTTGTTTGATGAAGGAAGTGGAGGGGTTACTAACGGTGAATTTCTTCAGGTTGATATTAAAAATGCAGTTTGAGGACTAGAGGGATAAAAATCACTTTTTTTATAAGGTTCTATTTTTGTACTTCATAAAATACAATAAGCATATAGAAAAAAAATGGAATTGAACAACAATTACTGTGAATGTTTGTGATGGAACAAGTTGTCCAGGAAGGACCAGTCTATATCCTTGTTGATACTCAAAGCCTGACTGGACGTGGTGCTGGGCAACCTGTTCAAGGTGATTCTGTTGTAGCAAAGGGGTTGGACTGCACAATCTTCAGAAGTTCCTTCCAACTTAAATTTTGTGATTCTGCTTTGGTGTGCTTAGAGTTTTAAGGCCACAGGGCTAACCCTGTTGTATAGACTGCATTTTTTCAACCTTTCTTTCTGGTCTTCTGCCCTTTTGATGACTTCTATGAAACCCATCCTGCTTGCCTGACTTCGTATAGAGGCCATTCAGGTAGCAGAGCAGTAAATACAAATTGAATGGCAAGTGCACAAGCTCTAGGCTTTATAACCCAGAGCACAACATCTGCATACCTCTTCAAATATCTAGTCTTGCAAACTTTTTTTATATTTTATGCTGATACACTGTAACCAACTCTAACCTGTTACTCCTCTCTGTCACATTTACTAATCAGGTGCTGTCCTGTATTTATGAGGTGTTTATGTCCTTTACAGAAGGGTGGGTCTTCGAACTTCTTATTCAGTACTCAGTATCTGATCATAATGCAGCAGTGCATTTCCTAGTGCTTTGTTTTACTTGTTTACCTAAATGATTGGGGAGGATGTGTACCCTCACTGGTCATTTACACACGTAGCTTAAAGGCTGTTCTCTCTTAAGCTGTCCCTCTAGAGTTCAGTGAGTGAAATGCAATCCAGGACACCCAAGTTTCTGTTTTGTACCTATTCTTGTATGAACTAGCCTTGGCCCTTAGCAGACTAACCTGCCTAATGGGAATAGCACCATTTTTATGTCCTGCATTTCCCTCCTCCCTCCCTTTCCCTCATCACCTCTTTCTTTACAGGAATACAGCTCTCCTTGATTTCAAATGTCTTTAAGAATACAACACAGCCTTAGCTCCTGTGCATCAAAGGTCACTGAGTACCATCCTATTGTTCCTCTGTTAAGCTAACTATTTTCTATGTGAAACCTTGGACTTGTATTATGGGTGCAGTGTGTAATGGTAACTTCATCTTTTACTTTCCAGCACTGGCATCTTCAGACTTACTAATGCTGGCATGCTAGAAATTTCTGCTTGTAAAAAGAAGGGATTCCATCCACATACAAAGGACCCTAGGTTATTTTATGTAAGTATGTAATCCAACATGGGTTTGACTATTCAAATTCTTGCCTATCATTCTACTGCAAGCAGAAAATGTGTCCTTCAGATTAGTTTTTTTATGATTTTTCTCACATTTAAATAATACATTACCCTTTCTTCACTGAACAAGGTAGACATCAGGATTCTGCTTAAGCGTTCATTATCAGCCATGAGATACACACTACACATAGCCATTCAGATAGTGGATAACCACAGGCAATTACCGTCAGTCACCACTTTTACCTGCTTTCAGAAGAAGCAAAAGCCAGTTTCAAATGAGTGTTATTCCTGAGCTCTTTGCTTTTTAAACAGATTCAGATTGCAGAAATTCAGTTCATCTCCTCAACTGTGGTGTCCCAACAGAACAACCCAGCTGCTAAAAAGTGCTACTAGATTAAGCCTTATTTTCTTCATTGCCTAGAATTTTCCCTCTGCTTGTCATAAACCTTTCTCAGTAACTTCCATACATTTTGATATTTTAATAGCATAGTATGTTATATATATGGCTGAATGGCATAATCATGGAGAATTATGAGAGATGCCATTGTTGTCTAGAAGACACTAATCTTTACATTTGAAGAATTAAGTTTTTTTGATTTTAAATGGGTCTCATGTCAAATACAGAGCATGTCTCATAGCTCAAAATAAAATGATTTAATGCAGAGAAGTAGTGCTGAAAGACATTGGGAATTACTTCTTTGTTGTATGACTCCTCAGTAGGAGAGGTTGGGGTTCTTTTGTTTTGTTTTGTTCTATTGTTTTGTTGTTGACTGTAGAGATACTCTGAAAAAAAGTTAAGACTTCTGTTCCAGGTGGGCTTTTTTCAGTAGTCCTTCACAGATGTAGTTCATTACTGGCCATTTTAGTTCATTGATAAACATTACCAAGAGTGCTAGGCCTGCATATCAAACACAAATATCCTTTCAAGTATAATCCCCAAAACACATTGATTTTTCAACAAAAACAGTAAGATCACAACCTCATTTCCTGGAGGAAAAAGATCAGGAGTAATGCAGAAAGCTTCATGAAACTGGACAAGAACAATCCTAATCTGCATTTGTCTGGTTACTGGTAAAGGCTTTTCTCCACAGACCCAAAACATGCTGTTACTCAGTTATGAATGTGTCTAAAGACATAATCAAGTCCTAAATGTTTAAAAAAATCTATCATGTAGGCAGACAAATATGAAGCTATTGCAGGCAGAGATAAGAGTTCGTGCTTTCCTTGCTGCTGTTCCCCATGCACCTGTTCTAATGCAGTACACAATACCCTCCCTCTCCATTTTGGGTATCCCATGCTGCACTACTTAAAGGATAGCACAGAACTATGATCTGTTTTACAGGATAAGCACTAAACAATATCTTCCTTATAAATCTTACTTTGTGGTGTTGTCCTAGCTTTATTCAGCAGTCTTTACCTATAGATTAGGTTTGCTTGTAGATAGACATAGTGATAAGTACAATTAAAAATGGATAGGTAGGTGTAGTATTAAGCAGGCTCAGAAAATTAAAAGAAAACAATACCCCTCCTATGCTGTTTTACTGAAATTGATTTCTGTGTGTAATGGATTGACTTCTTCTGCAGCCATGTACCCATGTGGTCGGGAAAGACGTAAAGGTAATTGTGCTGGACCTGAGGTGATACAGATGGACAGTAGTGATGTTACTACACAAATGGCCAAAACAGAAAAATTATTTCTTTTTCGTACATTTTCAGAAATGACTTTTATATTTATACATTTTAGATTGAATGGTTTGATATTTATTGCTCTAGCCTGTTTTGGAGTTATTTTGTTTCTGCCAAGATGGAGTTCAATGGCATTATCCCTTAATCTGTAAACAAATCTCACCTATAAAACACAACAATAAAATGAACTTCAAACAACAGTAACTGTGTTAAATAAATAATGTTTCTTCTCTCACTTGTTGGCATCAACTGCTTTCTGAGAAAGAGATTTTTAACAGTGGTTTGCTTTATGTGACTTCCACCTGTTAACACTTTTTCACTTCTTCAGTGAATTTGCATTATAAATAGTAGAGTCAAATCCATTTTGGTGACTTTTTTTCATCCTTTCCCCCATTCCATCCTTGCATAGCTCAAGTTTTGACTAAGTTACTAAGCCAAAAACACTTAAGAAAATACAAGTCATTTACCAGAGAGCTGACCCACATCATATCTTGGCACAGCAGAGATGCATCAGAGACCCCTGGAGAAAATGTGTCTTCTCCAGCAATCCTCTAGTAGGAATAGTTGTTTGAAATAAAGTTCTTATCCTGAAAGGGATGCCCTGGATCTATCTCGAGTTAGATAAAAAGATGTAGATAGAGTTAGAAGGAGGAACCATACAAAATTATTTGCTCGAACAAGAGTTTATTTAATATCTGTCCCAAGAACCTAGATGACCTGTGCTTTAAATAATATGGTTAGTACAATGAAGTTTGAAACATGTGCTAACAGTCAGAAGCTGGACAAGGTCTGGAACCTAGGGATTATGCAGACATAGTAAATAACAGATGCTGTTGCAAAGAGCTTGCAGTTTTGAAAAATAACAATTAACAAGCACGTGAGGTAAACTACTGGGTTTAGACAGGAAACTAGGTAACAAAAATAAATAGCATCCTTTGTCCTGAACTCTAATGAACACAGATTTCCACAAGTTCCTTAGAACTGACCTTTTCCAGGTCTGTGTCAGTGAATTCTTTATTTATATATATATATACTTCTAAGACAGTAATACTGGCTTCAGCTTCTATGCATATACTTCTATTGAATATCAGTTGTATAAATTATTTTAACTACTTTGATTACATATCCTGCCCTCTCTTCCCTGCCCCCCCAAAAAAAACAGTTCTGAAGAGAAAGTGTATTAAGCCAGTTTAATTACCCTTTAGACTTTGCCAGAAATTGCAACGCAGAAATAATAGACTGCACTTATCCTGAGGGCATATGATAGGAAGTCATGTGTTCAATCTAGTATTAGTGATTACCTATGTTCCCAAAGGAACAGGCTTCATTTCTTTTAAAAAAACACACAGAATTGTCATACGTGTTGTACACCTCTGGGCCACATGCTCTAAGAAATAAAAAAATAAAAAGTTTTTCCAGCATGATAGCTGTGAATTAAGAAGTGGTGTGGATAGATAATAAATATCTTGCATAGAGCAGATGCAAAGCAGAGTGGCCAACACTCATTCTGCTATTGAACAGAGGCTATGCTCCTTTCGTACTGCCCAGAACTTGGTACAAATCAAGACTAGTTCTGTTTGCAGACTAAAATGTTTACTGAGGCTAAATTTGACAACGTGCAGCTGAGCATTTGCTCGCTTTAGTGTCACTGACCAAGAAGTACTACTTCTATTAAGCCCAGTACAGTGTAGTAACAAATCCATGCCACAAGACGGAGCTGCAAACCATCAGTAAAGGTACCTGGGTTGGGGGGGCGGGGGGGGGTGTCAAATAGGAGCAGCAATTTCACAGCGAATTTAAAATTTATTCCAATAAAACACATAGTATCCAATTAATTAGAGTCGTTATGATGGATTTATGGAATGAAATTATAAGAATGTATTTTCCACAATACATTCACAGTAATACACTAAGGACACATAAAGATATAGCAATTTAAAAGCATTTGCGGTGAACAATGGATGGGCCAGCTTCATCATATTCCTGTTTGCTGATCCACATCTGCTGGAAAGTAGACAGGGAGGCAAGAATAGAGCCTCCAATCCAGACGGAGTACTTACGTTCAGGAGGAGCAATGATCTGTTTAGGAAATAAAAGCATTAGTACAATTTCCCACTGTGATTAAAATAAATTTGTTTTACATTTAATATGTTTAATATTAAAGCATTAATATTTGATATTAAGAAAATAATTATACCTATGTGCTAGTGTCATTCTTGGCATTACAGTTAGACGCTGCTGCAGGCAGTAAAGTTAAAAAGTTGTTACTTAAGTCTGAATCTAAATCCCCAATCTCTCTGCCTGAGTGAGAGTGCCCAGTAAGAGTAGTGCATTTGTGTATCCATGACTGCATATGAGAAAAGGGGACACAATGGCTTCAGAAATATATAATGGTAGCCCCGGAGGACTTGGAAAAAAGAGTGACCTATGGAGCACTCTGGTATAGCTGATAAAATGTTTGCAAAGCAAGGAAAAGAAGATTTGAAGAAGAAGGGGGAAGGTTTTTAGAGACTCATTTTCTGAACTTGTAGGCCAAAGACAAAACCAGCATCTCACCTCTCCCATCTAAATCGGCCAAAAAGAAGCTCACGTTTCTGCTAACTCCAGCAGAAAGTTTATGCTGGTGGGTCCACACTTTTTATTTGGCCATGTTGGGGCAGTTTTCAGAATTCACCATGAACAAGGAAATGAGAGTTGAGAAGGCTCTCAGCAACAAAGTTACCACAGGGTGATTTTTTGCTAGAAGGTACAGGCATGATTCAAGATATGTACAAAGCACTTAGTTTGTAAAGTGTTGCTATGTTTCATTAGACTTCTGAGGACTTTGTACATGCCAGTTCAAACACTTTGCAAATAATTGCATCGTACCTTGATCTTCATGGTGCTGGGAGCCAGAGCAGTTATTTCCTTCTGCATCCTGTCTGCAATACCCGGGTACATTGTAGTGCCTCCAGACAGCACGTTGTTGGCATAAAGATCCTTTCTGATGTCTATATCACACTTCATGATGCTGTTGTAAGTGGTTTCATGAATGCCAGCAGACTCCATGCCTGGGGAAGTTACAGAAGAACACTTAGGAAGCAACTCAGTACAGAGACTTGAAATCGTTAACTCGGAAATGACGCCTTGAATTTTAGCATCTCTTTGGAAAACATCAGTCTTCATAGCTGTGGAAATCTGAAAAGTCATTCTGCAGCTGCACAAATTATTTGCTAAGGAGTTGCTTGGTGTACAGCCCTGCTCTCCCCCTTACTCACGCAACTCCTCCTTAAAAAGAAAGCTGGGGGTGTGGAATAGTAAAGTTTCCACTAGGCTTGTACAGGCAATCTCAAATGTCCTAAGAATTCCTTATATGGTCTTGGAATCATTTGTTTTCTTTCTTTCTTTTATTTTTTTCTTAAATTGAGCCAACTCTGAGACAGAACGGTGAAAAAATGTCCTAATACCTCTAAATATGCAAGTAGTTAATCTGTTTCTTAGCTGAAATTCTGCTGATTGGCAGAACTGACACTGGATTTCTGCGTAACCTGCTGTTGATTAGCATGCATTGTGTTGGCTTTGCTCTGCAGATATGATGAACCAGGGATTCAGGATTTGATGCAGTATTTTTGAAAAATAAAAGTAGTGCTTCCCCACACACCACCTCCCTGTAAGTACATTCAAACTACACTCCAAGTGCTACTTAGAAAAGCGGCTTTGCAGCCATACTTCTTGTAGTAACCAACTGCACGACATACAAAATGGCATGGGCCCAATGCCAGGAAAAAACATTCAGAGTTTACTTAGGGACAGCATTTTGCCTTATTGTTTGACATGAAGTTCTTCCCACCACAATAATATTAGTACTGTTTAAAAGATTATTATATAATAAGTGCTAGGACATGTTCATTCATTCATCTAAATGAGTTAGCAATGGGACGAAACCAACGGTACACATAGACTTGATATGAAAAAAGAAAGTGCAGTTTACAAAGGCAAGAGCAATCATTCAACCTACCAATGAAAGATGGCTGGAAGAGTGTCTCTGGGCAGCGGAAGCGTTCATTTCCAATAGTGATCACCTGACCATCAGGAAGCTCATAGCTTTTTTCCAGAGAGGAGGAAGAAGCAGCAGTGGCCATCTCATTTTCGAAGTCCAGGGCCACATAACACAGCTTCTCCTTGATGTCACGGACAATTTCACGCTCCGCTGTCAAGAGGATTCAATCTTTAGAATGGCATTCAGGAAGGACTCAGACACGTTGACAGGTTGTTCCCTTTCATTCTCCTTCTCCAACACCGCCCCCTCCCCATTTTTTAAACAAATCCTCTTGCAGGGGACTTTCCTGATGGACTCCTTCTTGAGTCTAATCCACTGCAGAACCACTGCTAGTCCACTAGAAATACTGCACACTAAAGAACTCTCCTCCTCAGTCAGCAGCATGTCCTTACCAGTGGTCACAAAGGAGTAGCCCCGTTCCGTCAGGATTTTCATGAGGTAGTCAGTCAGATCACGGCCAGCTAGGTCCAGACGCATGATGGCATGTGGCAAGGCGTAGCCTTCGTAAATTGGCACATTGTGGGTGACACCATCCCCAGAGTCAAGCACAATCCCTTTGTGAAGATAACACATGATTCAATCCCAGGTGCATATCAACACATTTAACTATTTTGACTGTCTATGCCATGTTCCCCAGAGGCCTACCTGTGGTACGTCCAGAAGCATAGAGTGACAGAACGGCTTGAATAGCTACATACATGGCTGGTACATTGAAAGTCTCAAACATAATCTGAAATACAAGTAAAATAATTGCCTTAATGCTAGGGATTTTAGCTTAGTTGAAACAACATGCTGAAAGACAGGGAGAAGACAAGATTTTTGTATTTCTTGATGGCTGGAAGGTAGGAAGGAAGGAAGGAAAATATAAAATCTAAATTAAAAAATATTTGTCCTATGAGACATCTCCTTGTATAGGCCTGTATCTGGCCTATATCTTTAATACATGAACAACAGAGAGACATGCACGTGTTAAAGATAATTTTGTAATAAGCCTAGAAATAAAAAAAACATATTAAGATGACAAAGCCTCTACAGACTGAACTACTCACATTCAAAGCAGATACACTGTCTAAAGTAAATGTAGTAATAAGCAAATATGATAGGTGGTCATGATGCACTTTCAATCTTCCATAACTAAGACAGACAGACTACTGGACAGCATGACTATCTGAAATTATGAAGTTTACATCCTGTTGAATTCACAAAGTTTAACTTATTCCACAGCTTCAGTGTCAGCTTACCTGAGTCATTTTCTCTCGATTGGCTTTGGGATTTAGTGGTGCTTCAGTCAACAGAGTTGGGTGTTCTTCAGGTGCAACACGGAGCTCATTATAGAAAGAGTGATGCCAGATCTGAGAACAATGGGAGAAAGGAAAGAAATGTTGTCAACCAGCAGCTCAGAATTGCTTCCAGACAAGTATTGTGCTCCAGCACTCTGCTTATAGCCCTAGGGATAAGCTGGTTATGTTTCTCAGGCAGTTGTTTTTATTGCATTCATGGAGGTTACCAAAGTAAATGCAGAAAGAAAACCACTATCCTCAGGTTTTACTTACCAGTAAAAGACACATGCCCGTTAAGGACACGTAAGTTAATAAGAGTAAATATGTTATTCTTGCAGTAGAAAAGACGGAACAGGACAGACTTGGTTCAAGCAATGCTATTTCAATAATGATTGAAAATTAAACAGTTCCAGAACAACCTACGCAGTAAAGCTTAATAGTTAATGGATCTCTTGAAAACTGTTTCATTTTTTTTGGTTTGTAGATGCCAGTCCAAGAATTCAGAAAAAGAAATTAAGGCAACGGTTTGTAAGGATGAAGGTCAACTTGTGTTTAACACCTCCTTATGGCTCACTCCCACCAGCTGTAAAAACCTGTGGCCAAGTGAACCACAATGAGGAACTTGATACACTAATAAAGGTAAAACCACCAGAGGCTTTCTAAAGGCCAAAATGTTTTTCTAAGCTTGTTTTCAAGCTGGTAGTGATTAGAGACTGGTTGATAGGTTAGGCATCTCAAAGTTTTTACTGCCTTTCCCAGTAAAACATACTATGGGAGTCATTAAGTCCTGTGTGGCTCCACACACTTGCACTGCGTTGTGATGTCCCAGCTGTTCCAAGTAGCCCTATCTCCACAGCACAATATTAAATACCATCTTAAGAATTTTATCAGCCATAGAGACTACAACTGTAAACATAGTTCTGGAAGCCTTTCATCCAAGTACTGGCTCCAAAATGGATGCATTGCACTGCAATATTGCTAATCTTACAAGCATTAAAAAGTATGCACGTAAACAGTGCCTTTTACATCAAAAGTAAATACATGCTTTGCATCTTTGCAGAAACAGATACCTTCTTAAATTCCATTCCTTTACTAGAAATTGATATTCCTTTTTTTCTTATTTTTCCCCCCCAAACCTAACCTTTGTTGTTAGTAACTTTCTTGTCAAGTCATGCTTGATAGCATGACACTTTCATCTAAAATCTAGTGAGTGTGCTGTAAACATTTGGTTCAAGCATTTCTCTTTACCAGTCATACACACACACATCAACTTTTCAAAGCTGAAATACCTTTTCCATGTCATCCCAGTTTGTAATGATGCCATGTTCTATGGGGTATTTCAAGGTCAAGATCCCTCTCTTGCTTTGAGCCTCATCACCTACGTAGCTGTCTTTTTGACCCATACCAACCATCACACCCTATAAAATAACACAAATGGAGTTAGTGTCTCAAGGAGAGGTGTCACAAAGTAGATACAAAATTAGCTGTGAAATAAATCCAGTTGCCATTAATATTAGTTACAAAATATGAATACTAATAAATAAAATACTAAAACCTCATTGTTTTTTAATTTCCAAAATTAAATTTAGTTCACTTAAAACTCTGGAGTTCATGTTTCCACTACAGTTTAAGTAAACAGCCAAGCAAAACATTAAATTCATCAAGATAAAGTGGAAAAACACAGTTGTTTTAATGTTTGTTACTATTTAGGGACTAACTGCTAAACTATAACAAAGTGGAGTGAAAGTGATGTTGTGCCAACTAGGGGTCAAGACGGAGAAATTTACTCTACATTTCCCTAGGCTTAAAAATGTCAACATTTTTAAATATTCCTTCTAAGCACTGTAATATTTCCACTAGAGACAGAAAATTAAATCTACTGATACAGGCTTCTTTTTAGGCATTTTCATGGAGCCTGTAGATCTGGAAACTACTGGATACACAGTAACCTCTACGTTAAAGTTAGAAATACTGGAAAAAAATAGTAGTAGGATGCTTTGAGTGCATAATACTCTCATCAGATCTTAGTCATTATGCCTCCAAAACTTGGCATCTCTTAACTGCACTGTCTCAGAAGCAAGCAAGCTGGATTTGCAGTTTATGAGATCTTTCCTTCAGGGCAGTAATGCTGTCCGTAACATGATCAGGAAAGAAAGGATCTAGAAATATGCTGTATTTGTTTCCACTGTGACTGTATGGCTTGCTTTTGAGTAATTAATACTGGTCACACTATCTACAGAAGCTGGAAGATGAATTTTGTTTCAAATATGTTAATTCCCAAACACCTCCATTAAGCTCTTCTGCCTTGAAGAGCTTAAAATGTATTTATTGTGTATATGAAGTGCTACATCTTCCAACCACTTTACCTCTTCCTATTTCACTAGGTCATTAGATGGCATAGGAACAATTAGGTGGATCTACTAATTACGAGGATTAGTTTGTCATGGCCTAGCCAAGCTGTTCTTGTTCATGTAATGATGATCTGGCTCGGAAACTCTCTGTATTCAACAACTCAGATAATATACGTATTTTGCAAACTATTAAAATCAACTGTAATACATCATATACTCAAATGTAAAACTTGAAGCTAAAGAAACTCTGCCCTACACAGGTGCCCGTTTGTGATACAGCTAAATGAACAGAGTCAGGAAGGTTAATAGGAAGCTGACGGAAAACTACTTCCTTTAGTTTTCCACACATTACCAATCATCAGCTTTTGGGAAAGTAAAAATTTCCAGATACTTCTGTGCTGGACCTCTGTGGTTTTTTTAAACTAGTTCTACTCACCCAAGTTTTCTGTGTAATCTAAAATTAAGGGACAAGGAGAAGAGTGTATAAAGAGTGAAAGATCTTAGCAGGACTCCTCTCACAAGGCAAGAGACCTGTTTGACTCAGGTGAGTGCACTGCTGGGCTCATTTTGCCTAGAAATGCTGCGTTATAGAGATCACCCAGGTCTGGGCTAGTCCCAAACACAGGATAAGGTAGCTCTGGGGTGGAGGGCTGGGAAGGGGGCAGCAAAGCCTTCTACCAACCCATTGTGGAATAACCAATATAGTTCATCACCTGGTGCCTGGGACGACCCACAATGGAGGGGAAAACTGCTCTTGGAGCATCATCCCCAGCAAAGCCAGCTTTACAGAGCCCTGATCCATTGTCACAAACAAGGGCAGTGCTGTCCTCTTCCTCGCACATCTTCTATGTTCACGTCCTCAGGCCGTCCAGACAGAAAATGGCCCTATAAAAACAGCAGAAAATAATTTAAAATAACAAAACCAACCTTACTCAGGTAGCAGACCCACCCTTGAAAACAGACAGCTGCATGAAAGCAAACAGCACCAGGAAAGAGAGGTATGGCACCGCTTTGGCAATCACAACGCCTACATGGCCATACAAGGGAACAGGCTTCATTTTGAAAACAAGAGAGGTTTCAACCAGGTCTGCAGGAGGACTGTGTGCATTAGGGATTATCCAGAGGATTCCAAAGGAAATGGGTAGTTCTGTAACATGGACAGACAGATCACAGAGCAGCAAATATTTATCTAAATTTGGTCACAGAAATCCACAGCTGGGGGTGGGTGGGAGATAAAAGAGAACGCTGAGCTGACAGCTGCAAACCCAAAGATCCCTTTGCATTGGATTCAGCACCACTTCCCCACTTATCTAACACCCTGACAAAATCCTGACACGTGGAAAGCTGTCAAAGGTAAGAGCACTTCAGCCTTTCCCATCCAGTCTTGGACTTCTCAAAGACCAACTACATTAAGTGCTATAGGCATTTTACTAGTGGTCTTTTCCTGATACAGATATTAACCCACTGTGTCAAGATGCCTTTTAAAGATACCTTTTAAAAGAGAAAAAATGTTCCCAATTAAAAAGAAAAGGGGGGGGAAAAGCCTTTTCTGGTCTCCTTTAGTCACTCAGAAAAAAAACTCACCTGTAAAATGGAGTCAGGGACAGTATGTGTTTTAAAATCAGGCCATAGCATATGGTCTGTCATCATTTCAAAGCAGCTAATAAACTGCCTTTGTAGAGTGGCAGAGTAATTTATGTTGGCTCCTAGTCTCAGTAAAACGAAACTGTTTTCTTCCTCTAGCAAAAGGAAATAAAAATGCTTTGAAGGCTTTCTATTAAAGCCAATTACAGGAACAAGCACTGAATACCAGGACTCAAGAAGTTTGTGCTCGCAGTTTATAGTGTGGTAGGGAACCACTTGGCTATCTCTGAGAATGGGCTTCCATGCAGAGTTCAACAAATTGCTGTGTGTTAATAGCTAAAGGAGACAGCTGTTATCCACAGACCAGCTGGCTCCGCACGTGGTCTCTGAAACCTTCTGCCACAGGAATAGTGGAAGCACAGGACAAAATGGGAATGCAGTCAGCAAGAACCATGGCCAATGAGGAAAGAAGCCCACAACCTGTTTAGCCGCTACATCAGATGGAACAAGCACAGATAGTTTTCACAAATTCATTTGCACTCTTCCATCTCTCCCCAGCGAGGCAGCCATGAGACAGCTGCAGCCCTACTCCTTGCAGACTACTCGGGCATTGCTCCCAGGAGCAGGCAAACATAGGGAAATCCTCACTTGATGTACTCCAGATATTTTTATTATTATTAGGAAAGAAAAGTAGGTTGCAAATTTTGTTTATTAAACTCCTGGGAAAACAGGCTCTTTATATTCAAACATTTACTGAATGGAGTACAATTGTTATCTAACATGAATGAACAGACTGGTTTGGACAAAAAAATTCCTAATTAGGAAATAGGCTTTTCCATCGTCTGTTTTTGGAACAGAGTTTGAGGTCAGGGGGTTTGCTCAAACCCAAGCAGCTAATGCAATGCCAACAATCACTTGGGGGAGGGGAAAGAAGGGGGCAGGAAAGGCTACGTTTCTGAGCTTAGTGGACTCTAAATGAAAACCATATTTAGTAATAAAGCACAAAAACTTGAAAAATCAAAGCTGAATGATTTCAGACAGGGCACTCTGCTGCCAGTCAGTGAGTTACAGCTCAGGAGCGCTATGGCATGCAGTAGTAACATCTTAGAGCAGCAAATGTCACTCAGCACAGTGGAAGAAAAGAAATTTTTCTCCCAAGTATTTCACACAGTATTTAGTCTCTTTCTTCTACCTGCTTTATACCTAAAGATAATCAAACACCTCACAATCTCCACAACAAGCTACTAAGAGAACTTAAGCCCCACAAGAAATACTGTGTGTAGCCTGTTTCTTAATGAAATGTATGGCATTATACAGAACAATAGTTTCACATAAATAAAGACAAGGACAAATACACATGAATCCTCATTTTATCCTATTAGACACTGCTGTTTGCATACTTCCAGCTCTTCTTGCAGTCACATTTCCCAAAATACTCACGTCACCTTATACTAAATTAAAAGAACTGAAGCAAAACTGCTGAAAAACAATATTGCACACTCGGCAAATTCACCCTTTCAGGAACTCTGTTCTGTACTAAGCTAATACCTTAGGGTCACACGGGTTCATTTTAACATTACTATAGCTATCATTCTAACCATGATGTTACACAGACTGTGTCTTATTCTTCTGCTATTGCTGGAGTGCTGGTGGAATCAGCACAATCATCAGGTAGAACTTCCCTTTCAGAAGTGTTATAAACCAAGAACAACTCAGTATAGATATTACAAGTATTTTATTCAAATCTAGTAAGTAAATAAGTTTGCTTAAGCAAACCACTGCACAGCAGTACATCCTCCTGAATAGCTTCCATTTGACATTATTAATTTACGTCCTCCAGCAATCTGTAAATTATGCTCTTGGTTCAGTGCCACTTACCCTGGCAGTGCTTGGCTGGGGATAGCTGCTCTGGGATGGTGCACTCTGTATCTGAAGCTCTGAGGTTATATAGCCCCTTCAGCTCTTCTCCTCCCACTAGCCTCCCAAACAAGGAGCAGAAACAGACAGAGACAGAGCTGAAGTCTCTAACAAAACCATATAGGGACCTTAGTACAAAAACCTCTAATCTGGGTGGCCAGAGGCCCTGGGTCTCTTCCGCTGCATTCCAGTGCAGAGCTCATGAAACAGGAGGAGACTTTCAGCTGTTTAAGATGAACACTTAAAACTGCAGGAGAGTTGTTAAAATACAGAAATATGGAGTATGTCTGCAATCCTGTCTTCTGGCAGGAGGAGCACATGTTCAAAGAAGACAGGTCCAGGCCCCCACTGTAACACCCAAAAGGCAGAGAGATAACTTGGAAAAGCAGTCATTTATAACAGAGGAGATGTTTTTAAAAAAAACACTTTGCTTTCATTAAGCATTTTGCCAATTAAAAAAAAAAAAAAAGAAAAATTTCTGGCAAGGTGAAGAGCTGCTGATTTTTGCACCAAAGTCTCTTTAAAAGCTTGGCATTTTGCTTGTCTATTAAATATTACTCACAGATGTAAGAGTTGTGAAAAAGGTACCTGCTGTTGTATAGGGTTCATAGTGAAATTTTTGAAAGTTGTGAAAATGTTCTGTTAAAAAACTGCTATGATCCCCTGTGGACTGCAGTGAGTTAGAATCCATTCTGTTTCCTTATCAGTTTATTTCCAAAACACTGTGGTCTAACTTTGCCCTAGTGCTACTCCACTGATGGCCACAAGTCTGGACTGTTATAAATTCATCTCAAATTGTTCATAATAAAGTTGTTACATGTTATAACTCTTATCTAGCTTTTCTGTTGAACACATTTTTAGCAAATAAAGCGAGGATTCTCACTGTACTGTTATTTTCAGCAGAGGGCTGGATTTTTACAGCTGAAGCCAGCTGTTCTATGCACAAGCTGATTCTAGTGAAGCAGGCCTTTCATAGCCAACAATATTTTGTCATTAAGTTTGTACTAAAGACCAGAAACCAGCATCTCTAAACTCCAATACTATTACAAATACAAACTAAACTCCATTACAAATTCAAAACTGTTCTACGCGCACAAGCCAAGATGTGAGAATTCAGGAGAGACCCCTGCTTTAAGTCTTCTTACAATGAGAAGGTGCACCATCTGTTTGCTTACAGAATGTTTGCTGTGTAATTGAGTAGTCTTAATGCAAGAAAATCTCCCGTTTAACTGCAAGGGGAATTTGTCTGATGTAGAGATTTTAAGAATTAGGACACTAGCAGAGATAGCAGATAGGCAGAATTATGGGCTGAAGACCAAAAGGAATTTAACTTTTAAGGAAAGGAACTTTTAAGGAATGCAACTCCCTCTGAGGGTCAGAAACAGAAGCTAGCAAGTGTTGGAACATGAGCCATGCAAAAGCTATTTATTTCACTTCCAGCATCAGGGCAAAAGATAAGAGATACTTGGGAAAAAAAAAAAAAAAAAAAGAGAGAGAGAGAAGAAAAACAAAAACCCCCACCAAGGTAAGACACCTACACCTACAACAGGGGATATAAACATATCTTTTTTTGTGTATCTCCAGTTGACACCCAAACCCACATTCTTTGTTTTCAAACAACAGTCAAAAACACAGCTGAGAAAAATTATGTACCTCACATAGAACACATGGTATGAGATCACAAAACTCAGGCCAAAGGGAAGGAGAATTTCACACAGCAGAACTCTTCACCACAGTATCATGTCTGATTTTGATACAAACATCAATTAGCTCCCAGATTGGAGGAAATACAATCAAAGATTTTCAGAAGCATCATTCTTCTCCTTGGAAATACCAAGACAGGACAAATACCCTAAAGAATTCAAACACTCCACCTCAATGAGAAGAGATTTACGCTCTCAAAAAAAGCTTTCTGGTGATGCTCTAGCGGATGAACCACATACAAGATTGATGAGCCAAGTAAACAACTCTTTAGTCGAACTGGATATTATAGTAGGCAGTGGCCACACAGATGCCACAGACACCTTTGTATCTCTGCTAAGCTTCATCACAGTTCCTGTAAACTTAGCCTGGAGTGTACCACAATTACCAGCGGCGCAATGGTGGCAGCAGCAGCCCCTTGGCTGCTGTGAGAAATGGTTAATTATGTGGGGATCACACATAACCTTGCCTACCATGGACACCAAAGATATGGGAATCACAGCTTTCAGGCTGCTCATGAAAAAGATAAAGCTGACAGACTCTCATTCAGAGCAGGCAGTTGTTGATAGGGTGATAAAGAAGAAACACCAGTTGTTTGGAGGGTCCTACTATGTGAAGGGTATTTGATAGACACAAGGCTATGCAGACTAGAAGGGAGAAGTAAGCCCATAGGGTGACTGAGTAGTATGGAAGGATACGCAGGAACAGCACAGCAAAAATGTAGGCATGCTACGTAACTGTGTCTCCAGCACACAATGGAGAGCCAGTGCTCAGCAAGGAGCTCATCCCTGGGGCATTACATTATGGAAAGTTCTGGGACAGGAAGGAAGGCAAGCAACCAGGTGAACTATGCAAGGAAGTTAGGTCAATACAGCTTGAGATAGAACATAAGTATTTTTCTTTTTAATGATTGCATGCTCGAGTTATGATCACATAGTTATTACTACAGATAAAAACACATGGGAAAAAAATTACATCAGTAGTTTACACCTTTCTTCTCAGTCATATAGGTCCTTGTCAGAGGGAGAAGGGGGAGCTGTACTTGGCACAAGACAAGAATAAGAACCTGAAGAGAACCAAACAGAACAAGTCTCCTGAAAAAAACAAGCCTAAATGCTAGGGATCCAACCTGTGAACCTTCCTCTATGGACATGTACCAGCTTAGCCCAAATTTTTTTTTTTTTTTCAAGAAAGAGAACACAAAAGCGTTCCTGAAAGTAGTTTAGCTTCTCCTATGGAGGCCACTTCCATCACTACTTTCTGCTGCCTATCTTTCAGTACTTACTCAGCTTATTTGTATAGAAGCTGCCACAGCACAATTTGCCAAGTGTGTCTGTGCCCTGAGTTTTTAGTTCTTTCATTGTATCCATAGCCAAAAAATATGGGTTTTATTTGGCTTCCCCTGTAAACTTCTTTGTTTGTCCATGCTAAACCCTTTTGCAGTCTCTGTCACGGCAGTATGTTCAGAGTATGATCAGAGAAAGGAAAATAAGCAGAAAAAAGTAGTTTTGCCTCTTTCTTTCATACCCTTTTCCCTGCTTTCTTTATAATTATCCTAGCAAAACTCCCTTGCACATTGTGAACTTCCCTATTAACTTCAAACATCTTTCAAGATACCAGTACAAAATCTCAGCTGCATGTTCCTTAAGTTCTTTGGTTTTCAGTAATTTGTGCAGACTGTTCTATGG
The DNA here is from genome assembly GCF_032191515.1 of Phaenicophaeus curvirostris. Taxonomy (NCBI): domain Eukaryota; kingdom Metazoa; phylum Chordata; class Aves; order Cuculiformes; family Cuculidae; genus Phaenicophaeus; species Phaenicophaeus curvirostris. The sequence continues at coordinate 16,655,228 of NC_091400.1, read as the reverse complement.
ATAGAAAGTGTGCTAGGGACTCTGCAACAGCAGAAGCTGTATAGTCACCATACCTAGGAAATGGGTTTCAGCTGGCATGAAATATGCTAGCTCAGAGGCCATGCACCAGCTCAGAGGCCATGCACCATCTCGTAGATGCCATACTTTTCTGGTAAAGGAGGGCAAAAGCTATAGTCTTATCCCAACTGCTACAGAAAACTGGGAATAAAGTAACCTCTTTACTCATTACAAGCCATTACTTTATAAGGGAAAACAACTTCTCAGACATGCATGGAGACCTTCCTGCCTACAACCAATTGGCTGTTTAGGAATGAGGCTCTGCTAAATATGTCTCTGGCTCCTTTTTATTTGGGGATTCCTTTCATCTTCGTAGCATTAGCAGAATCTCAAATGTTTTGGTTTGTCTGGCTTCAGGCCCTCTCCTCTATCTCATTGATAGGCCTTACACTTCCCCATCCTCCCTTTTGAGAAAGTCAGGAATAAGTCAGCTTTAGGGAGCAGAAAGTGTTTCTAATAACCTGATTCATTGCAGCTGTCACACAGCGTGTGTCTGTAAAGTGTCAGATCAGCCATACGCTGTCAGACCTGTACACTAGCTTTCTCTATGATTGTTAGGCCCTTGTACTGGTCTCTTTTTAACAACTAAGACAAGATGGCTCTATTCAATCTCAAATATAGCAGTTTCCAACCTAAAAAATCCGGAAAATAGTTTTGCCAGAGCTGTTCAAGAGCTAGAGGATACAATGTTTGCCCCATGAGCCTCTTGAGTTGGGGTCATGTTAATTCACAAACTTCATCTTTTTGACAAGGTATCTTTCTTCATGGTAATATTAGGAAAAGCTATCCCTCATTCAAAAATCAAAGGAACAAATTCAAAGTAAAAATGAGCTAACAGCTCCCTCCCTATCCTTCTTAGACAAATAAACAGAACATAAGAATAAGCCCCGCTGGGTCAGGCTGATATCCATCTAGCTCTGTATCCTGTCTCTAAGATTTCTTGATAGCAGACGCTTAGGAAAGAAATGAGATGCCTACAATGATAATTTTCTTCCTATATCCTTTCTGCTTCTTTATGTGCAGCATAAGGATTTCTTGAGACAGGAGTCTGTACCTACATCTTTATGCGTAATAGAAGCAGACAGATTTTTCCTCCATGAATTTGCCTAACAAACACATGGTTTTGGAGAAAGATTGCCCTCTGTGATTTTTTGTGGAAACAAGCTTTACATTTAATCTGCAAGGCAGCACCCACAGCTCACTCTATAGCTGGTGTGGACATGCCTAATGTTAGAAAGAACATCAAATATATCACAAGCATAGTCAAAGGAACACTTTATTTATACCAAGAGCTGTAAATCCACAAGAGATCCTGGATAAGCTCTCAGGACATGGGGCAAGGCCTGACTGTGTGTAAACTTTTAGCAGCACCTTAGTAGCTTATTCAAAGTTCATGCAGCCATATCTGTCCTAAATGACACTGCAGACAAGGGTCCATGATAATGTTACATTGGTGTATCTTCTAAGAGCTAAGAGAGAACAGATTCCCTCAGACAATTATCAGAAGCTCTCCAGTAAAGTGCTATTTACATTTGTCAATATGTAAATGAAATCTTCTGCCCCTGTCACTGTGAAAAATAAGATCTGTAGTCCTAAGGAAGTCAGAACTATGTAGCATGCACAAGGGGTAAGCAGAGCACAGAAGTCCTTTCTCCACAATAACCTCCCAGGTCCCCAACCAACATATTCCCAGACTGACAGCAACGAGGAGACAAAGTTCCCACCGCATTTTCAGAAGTGATCATCTCACTAAATCATCTCACTGTTATCATCTCACTAAAAGAAAGGTTTCAAGATGAGCTTGCACAGTATGAGAAATCAGACAATTTCCACCAGAGAAATGTCCTGGGAGCAGGTTTCACAGGACTATTACAGATAAAGACTGCGGAGTCATTGCATGGCTAGTTGTATCACACACCTTTCCCAGCTGAAGAGCCTGTATCAGCCAGCTTTGCTGGCCCTCCAGCAAGCACCAAGGAAAAGGACCTCTACAGGGTAATTTCTTTCACTACTAAATTTAATAATTTTCTGTAGTGCCAGAGTTTCAATTTTTGCAACCAACACAGTTTATTTGCCTGTGGGCTCTGGATGATGACAGAGTTCCTCTCATCATAAATGTCAACAAGAAGGCACTCCAGCCCCTTTCTCCTGGCACCTGGGCTTGGTGCACTTGGGGCAGTTAGGTGTCGCTGCCAGGCAGGACAAGGACCCATGGCCTTTCTGTAACTTCCTCTGTATGAGCCACTCAGCGCAACCTATAAACAAACAACTCCTGAGAGCGCAGCTGAAATTCTTTTTAAAACCTCCATGAGAACCACTGCATCACAGTGAAGGAATGAGCATTATATAGCTTAAACTGAAGAATGGACAAAAAATACAAGGGGAAATCTACAACCAATATGACTAAAGTGACCACATACTTTAAAAAATACCTTAGGATAAAAAAGAAATATACGTAATGGGGTGACCAGCAGGTCCAGGGAGGTTATTCTCCCTCTGTACTCAGCACTGGTGAGACCGCTCCTCGAATACTTGTGGTCAGTTCTGGGCCCCTCACCACAAGAAGGATGTTGAGGCTCTGGAGCGAGTCCAGAGGAGGGCAATGAAGCTGGTGAGGGGGCTGAAGAACAGGCCTTATGAGGAACAGCTGAGAGCGCTGGGGTTGTTTAGCCTGGAGAAGAGGAGGTTGAGGGGAGACTTCATTGCTCTCTACAACTACCTGAAAGGAGGTTGTGGAGAGGAGGGTGCTGGCCTCTTCTCCCAAGTGACAGGGGACAGGACAAGAGGAAATGGCCTCAAGCTCTGCCAGGGGAGGTTCAGGCTGGACATTAGGAAAAAATTTTTCACAGAAAGGGTCATTGGGCACTGGAATGGACTACCCAGGGAAGTGGTTGAGTCGCCTTCCCTGGAGGTGTTTAAGGCACGGGTGGACGAGGTGCTAAGGGGCATGGTTTAGTGTTTGATAGGAATGGTTGGACTCGATGATCCGGTGGGTCTCTTCCAACCTGGTTATTCTATGATTCTATGATTTTGAATTGGCATGCTATTACATGGAAATATCTTCCATTATATGGAATGGTCAAAAATAATGTTGCAGATGCAAACATATTTAATATGTGTGCATTTTCTGTACCAGGAAAACATCAGATGTCAATTTAAATGATTGCTAAGCAGTTTGGGGCTTTCCATCTCAATACCATTGCAGGGGGGCCTGAAAAGAGCCAGTAAAGTTGGGCATGCACAGCGCAGCAGGTTTGGATAGCCTGCATCCATCCAGGTGTTCTAGAGAACAGGCCAAAGTGTCTCTGGAACAATTAACCTTTATTTTCATTAGTCCCTAAAAGTGCTTAAGTTTTTTGCCAAAACAGGAAGAAAGACAGTTTAACAACAATTTCAACATGAAATGGCAAGAACCAGCTAATTACAGACTGGTCAGATGTACATACCACTCCAAGTCAAACTATCACAGCTTCCAGTATAGAAGCCAAGTAATAAAAAATAAAGGAGATAATATAATAATGTTGATCACTAAGGCTTTATAAAAATGACTTCTTATCAAACTTCTTTAGAGAACTATTTCAAACTCAGCTGTAAAATCCCCCTAAGGCCTTTTACTTTCCAAACCATGAAATAATTAAAAACATGGTGAGTACAGAATCAACCTATGCAGAATACCATGACAGCTGTTGAGCTGAGGTCTCACCCCACATCAGTGCAGGGAAATCACTGCTGAGTGAGTGCGATTCTGTGGGACCTTCCCTATCCATCATTAGTAATGTATCTTAATGCCTTTATCAGTGATCTGAACAATAACATAAGTTACAGATAAACGTCACAGATAAAGTGTGTGTGATGTGTTTTTATCACTTGCACATTACAGCTCTAGAATAAAACAGTGTCCTCGCCAGCAGAATCCTGTTCATAATGTGAAGCCTTGAGAAAACTTTTTACATCTCTGACCTATGCAGAAGGATCTCTACCCTGATCCATCACACTTGTGCTGAATGTCATTTTGGTTGATGAAAACTAAGTGCAGACAAACACACCCAGCAAAGTGGTGCCTAACTCACTGCAGGTTTGCAGGAAGGACAGGACCTTACCAGTGCTCTCCTCTGCCCTGCGGGCAGTGTCAACCTGCCTCAGTCAGACTTCCCTGCACACATCCTAGCTCCTGCTTGGGCCTCTAAGACCCACCTGTTATCTACCACGGTGCTCCAGGAGACTGACAGCTGACAATGGCTGGTCACCTAGTCAGGAGGAACTCGGCACACAACTATTATTCATCCTTTAGCACATTCAGTTTATAAGCCTCCCCCTAAATGATGCTCAAGTTTAACAGGAAGATTGAAGCAGGCAGGTTTTTCACCTTAGCTTTGTGGATGCATCCTAGTTACGTAAGATAGTTTCTTCTTCTTTCTCTCTTACAGTCATAAGAACTATGGAAAAGTACAGATAACATGCCATTTTTTTTTTAATAATTTGGTTGGTTTTCTGTAAGTGTGCCAGTATTTTCCAGCTGGGTTGGTAAGGGGTTTTTCCCCTCTTCCATTAAATTCCATTTACATGCCCACCTGTAACTGGTTGCTCAAATTCTCTATCAGACCAAAGAGCAACATGTTGTTCTTTTCCATTTATTACTGTAAGGGAGACTTAACACACATTTCTGAAACAAATATAAACATCCTTCAGAAATAAGGAAAAGCATAGAATTCTGCAAAGCTTTTGTTCATTCCAGCCCATTTCAAGATCAGCTGTTGTACCACTGGCTTCATGGGGGATGAAAACTGTCAGGCCTCAGGTTTAATCTGTCTATAGCCCAGCTGGAGATTTCTCCAACCTCAACTGCTCATTAATCCATTTCTTAACCAGGATAAGATCGCAGATAATGTTCTGTATTGCACACACACATACAGAGCACTCATACAGATGGGTACAGACTGTGTGCTCTCACTGCACACAGCTCTGCATTCCATAGACAGAAGGCTAACATCTGCCTTGTTTCACTGCGGATTTCAGGATTTCAACAATACCCTTAGTACCTACAGGCAGGAAATGCAAAAGCCTGCTGATTCATGTTCTGTTCTTCTTGTAAGTCAGTAACAGCACTAAATAAAAGACAAGCATTTGTATATCTCTGTCTCAGAATTATGGTTTCTATCATGTCATCAGTGCTGTAAGTACTTCCCAAGTTTCTCTCTTAGTTCCTTGCTAGTAACTTCTTGAATAGATGTAGTAACTTTCTCTGTTGCAGAACACTGCAGCCCAAGGATCTTTAAAATGCCTGGATAGTTTCCACATCAGGATACCAGAACTAGAGTCTGTTACTTACTTCATTGTATTTAGCTGTCTCTGGGAATTCATTTACAAGGTCAAGTGTTCAGACCTCTTCAGCATAAATAAATCTTTCCTCTCTACTCTTATTAGCCTGTGTTACACAGCATGAACACGCAGTTTAATAAAAGAAGATTATGCAAATTCAGGTCTTCAGCATAAACATGTCCCCCTTTCTGAAGCGTATTTAAATAAAACAGTGTTGCTGTAGTATTTTATAGCACTAAAAACTCAGCACCACTTGCACTGCAAACAGCGTTCTCAGGAAAATGGGCTGGGGGTGCAGGGGACAACCAAACTTAGGCTAACATCTATTTTCTTTTTTTCTGCTTGCACAATACCAACTACTGTTTTCATGAGGGCTAAACCTTCCATATTACCTTGATTTTAATAATTTATAGTTATTCTTCTGTGGACTTGGTTTTGTCAGATTGTGTTTTTCAGTAAGGTCCCCTGAAACGAAAACATGGGTATACTGGAACAGTAGCTGGGAAAGCAAGGAGCAAGCTCCACATATCAACAGCCCTTCACTGCACCAAGCCAATACACTCAGGCCACGCCATGAGGCAAATGCAGAGCAGACCCCGCTTTGCCTTCTGGGGGGTGGGGGGAGCTGATGGAGAAGTGGCTGGCAGACAGCCGCACCCAGTTGCTGATATAACATATCTTTACATCCTCTTCGTGCATGTGCAGTGAAATCTTAGCTCACAACAACAGCAAAACTACCATTAATCTCAAGTAAAATCATGGCTCACTGAAGTTATTCAATGAGAACTGAGAATCTGTTCCAAAACCTCCACTTCAAGAAGTGGAAACCAGAAATGCATGTAGTGTTATTCATCCCTGTGTGGCTCCCCATCCAGTCTCCTGTTCCTGCATGAGACAGCCTGAGCTGACTGACAGCAGGAGAGGCAGCTACTGTGCAGTGTGGAAAAGATGCCTCTTCTGAAATACTTGGCTTCAAAGAAGTATTTGGGAAATTATTCAGCTGAAAAACACCACTAACGTCTTCTCTGGGAACTTAACAGCCTGCTTCAGATAGCAAACATTAATGTATTCCCTCTTGTTATGACCACCCCTGGAGATGCCCAACTTTATAAGCCCATCATTTAATTACTGGTGAGAACCACTAACAAAAAACAGTTAACTTTTTCTTGATAGAAATAAAAATTAGTCTTTGGTACGTACTCATCTAATCTGCTCCATGCTCATAAAAGCTCAAGTATGCAGTGGGCTGTGCAGCTGAACAGAGAAGGTATGACTCACTCCTGTAGCTGCATGAGCTACCCAGGCCTCTGTCTGTTTATGTAGATGTGTGGTGAAAGTGGGTGTGTAGGTGAAGGCAGGGAACAGTGACAGACCCACCACCTCCAGACTTTGCTCCTACCGCAACAGCTCCTCTCTACCAGAATTTAGCTCTTGATCATCTATGTGAAGCACAAGCCCTAATTAAAAGTGCACGGCAGTGCCCAGGAGACAAGTATTCATAGTGAGATCACTGCATCCTGTTCTTGCTCTGAAGAACATTCGATGTTGCTGAGGATGCTGAACTGCATCTGAGACGTTAGTGGGAGAGAGAAACTTTTCACACCACTGTCCCCATCCTCTCACAAAGAATTTGAAAGGTTAACTGATACCCAAAAATAACCTAGAGTCTGGAGTTGCAGCCACTAGGCACTGCTTTATCTAAGTGTGCAGGTCTCACTTGTTAGATGATATTGCAGAAAGAGAAGCATGACAGAGCAAAGCAAAGCAGTGGAACTAAATCCGAAAAGACAAGTTTCTTACAGTTTCAGAAATTCTGATCAACTAGTGTGTTATGCTCTTTTGAAATGCTTCCTTTAGCTTCTCCTCACTACCACCACCTTTAAGAAAATTTGTCTTAGTTAACTTTAAAACAATTAGGAAACCTTTTTTCCTTGAAGGGTATCTGTTTGGGTGTCATTTACTCAACACTGGAAATAAAGCCATCTGGTGTGCCTGTTACTGCAATCTTCAGATTAAAGGTTAAGAGCATAAGTAAAGACTTCCTTTTACTCACATTTGCCTTTTCATTCCAGACATTTCTCTACAGTCTCTTTTCTCATCCTCAGTGTGAAGATTCAGCTTTGGACTTCACTCACAAATGCAGGAAGCTAATGCTACTCACAGACTAAATCAGCTGTGCTCTACCCAGGGAGTGCCTGAAAGGAAAAGGTTTGAACACTTTCTTACCCACATCTGGAGAGCATCTAGCCTCACGTTATCTCAAGAGCATTTACAGTTCATCTATTACAAATCTGACAGCATTTGCTGTACAACAAGTTTTGAAAGTATGAAGCATAATCTTAGTATTACTATCTTTAAACACCATCTAAGAGCAATTAGCCTGCAAAAAAAGAGAGCATCAGCCATCCTTTGAAGCTAAGCTGCCTGCTACAAGTTCCAGATGCAGACAGAGCTCTGCACAACATTTCAGACATGCATTTACAATATAACAAGTTAAAAAAACAAATTTTAAGTGAGCTCGTGTGATATGCAAAATATTTGCTAAATAATGCAGCACTCAGGATCTCGGCACTCATGGGTAGAGTACACACACAAAGGACTGGGACAGAATGGTCCCATGGCTAAAATAAAGTCAATAATCAACCCTAAAATAGAAACACATCTACATTTATGGTAAGGTTATACTCATTGGCTGTAGGATTCACCAGGCATACAGCCAATTTGCTTTTCCAGTCTAAGGAAATGCTTGGTTTGTTTGAAAAATGTTTGGATTTTTTTTTTTCCTGATGTGAAGAATGCATTGACATCATCAAACTGTTCTGCTGAACAAAAGCATGGACCTAGGGTTGTGTCAAGAAAATTACAACAGAAAGAACACACATCTGTTTCAGCTTTCTTTTACAGTGACAGGGACTATTCCCAATTCTCCTTTGTCACCTTCTCTGGAGGAGAACTGCTAGAGGGTACAAGTGACTTGCCACGAGTTTCAGTTTCCACTCTGTTTTGTTTCTCCTGTGGGTTTTTTAGATAAACACTAGCTATGGCTCAATAGCCTGTGTATAAGATCACTATTGTTTCTAACAGAAATACGTGGCATGCCAGAACCGCCTGACCTGGTTTAATGTAACACCACGTACACTTACAAAAAAGAAAACCAGCCTACAGGGTGGTCATAAACCTCTCCAAATCACACACTGTGCTGTTGTATCTCCACCCGCAGAACAGCATGTTTGGGCCAATACATGCGGGAATGAATGACGAGACAGACTCCAGGTAGATGTAAAGCAGAGACCTTTATTGTTGCAACTTACAGGTTTATATACCTTTGCTCATCTGTCCACACACTTCCCATAGCAACCTGATTGGCCCAGGCCTATTGTCCACACGCTTGCAAGCACCAGCATCAACATTTGGTTGACCTCCAAAACCCCACACGCTGCCCCTAAATGCTGTCTCCACCCTGATTTGCATCCCTGATGTTCACCTCTTTGTTCAGTTTCCTGCTCTTACAACCCAAGGTCAGTTCAAGGACCCAAGTCAAAGAAGTATCAAACAGGTATACCTTGCTATCACTGATTCCTACAAATACAGTGTTGTGTTATCACATCATCTGACTGAGAACTGCTCACTACACCACTAGCCCAAGTGATTACAAGCAGCATCTTAGAAATGGAGAAGGGCAATCTTGCATTGTCAGAACCTGACCATGCCACATTGCAACAAAACAGCCAATAGTTACAGCAGTGACAGAAAATTCTGGTCCTCAAGGCAACAGTGCAAAGGGTGCAGCTGGTGGGTGGAGCTAGGGCACCATTTTAGTGTTTCACAGAAGATTCGGAAAGCAAAGTATTGCACCATAAAACGGACTTAGTAAAAGCTGATGATCTAAAGACTGGTGCCACTCCGAACATTTCCCAAAAGGGTTATCTGATCCCTGTGACAAGAGCTACAGAATGGAACAGGTTCAAATCAAGGATAAAGGAGAAGGAATAGGGCTGCATGAGTAATGCACTAATCGGTCTAGTACTTGAACCAGAAGTCAAAATTAGGTTGTTCTGAACATACATCAGGAAGGGGAAAGGGGAAAGGCAAAACAGAAAAGCAAAATAAAACAAAATCAGACAGAAGGTGAAACAAGTTTACTCTACTATGAGCCTGATTATTGTTTGAATTTTATCCCCCTTCTTTTTAAACCTGAGGTTATTTACAAAACACCAACCACATAACAAAATGTTTCATTTTAACCTTCTCCAAAATATATATACTGTATACTCACCCATTTTCTTCCCTTTTCAGCCAAATGAAGTTGCCCAAATACAACCATTGTGTCCCCTAATTGACATTTTAAGGCAAACTTGGTGTCTACTAAAAGAAAGGGGAATCAGTCAACATAGACAAGACAAAGAAAGGCAAAGCTGACAGGAAGACAATTGTAGTGAGGGGTTCATAACTCTCCTCAAATTCAACAGCTCCTGCATTTATTATATTATGTTATCCCAGTGTATATCTTCCATGCAACAATAATCTTCTAATGTGTATTTTAAGTCAAATTACAAATTAATTTTGATGAAACTACATTAATCTAATTGCCCAATCTTAGTAGAAAAGAATTGGTAAATAATTACCAATATGCCAAAACTAATCTAAATCAAGTCTTTATTTTTTAAGTATATGTAAATTTTAAAAAAGCTGAAAAAATTTAATAGAGAAAGAAGTAATAGAAAGTCAGCTCTTATGTTTACCCCTGTTATTTTCCCTCTGGAATATAAATATGGATTCAACATGTTGAAATGAGATCAACAAAATGCACAGGCTTCTGGGCCCTCACTCATGTTTTATTTCACCTTGACAAATCTTTCTTTACCTGAAGAGACTAATGAAGTTAGTCTTCTCAAAAACTTAGCAGTTCATAAGGTCATAATACCCTGATAGAGAGTTACTCTAGGTGCAAGTAGGCTCCTGGAGATGGAAAAAATATTTTTATACCAGTTAAGACATGAATACAGATCCCAACTCAGTGACTCTCAAAGCCAGAACATTGCATTTGTGTTTGTCCAAAATTAGTCTTCCAGTAGTTTTGCAGCTATCTTGAACAGAATGCACAATGCACATATGTGTACATATAACAGTAATAACAAGGAAAAAAAAAGTACAGTAAATAAAAAAAAACCCCACACCCTTCACTTGAATTCAAAACCCTTATATTTTAAAAACTGGAATCGCAAAGGAACTGAAAAGTCAGTCTACTGTGTGTTAACTGTTCTAGAGTTTGATCCCACTACAGTCTGATCCCTTTTGCACATTACAAAAGGTGCAAGGCCATCTGCTAGTAAGAAAAATAGTGCAGCATCCTGTACTCCTGCTTAGCTCTCCTCAACTGGCACCTGAATTAAGCTTTAAATGAAAGGACAGTAAAGAAAATAGTCATCAGTGCCACTTGTACTAGCCAAAAAAAGCTGCTGCAACACAAGGAACAGTATAAAATGAAAACATTGGCCCTTACAGTGCCCACCAATAATAACTCAGGACAGTCAAAAAACAACCAACCCCCCCTCCCAACACATCACTGTCACTTGGTTTGTGTCCATTATATATATATACACATATACATATATAACCCAAACAGCTAAAGTTATTAACTGCATGACACATGACTCTAAGTCATATGCAAAAACTACTGTTTTGACAAGAATCTGGTAGCTTCGTAAACAACTCTCAAAGCTACCTACCAAGACAAAAACAGTCCACCGCAAAACAGATACACACATACAGTCATCACATGTCCGGAGGGGGTGGGGAAGAGCATAAACCACATGTGCCTAAGAGATGTTAGCTACATTGATGAAAGGTATCGGATAATTAGGGCAAGAAGCACATCTAAGTGTTAATGAAGCCAAAGCAATGCCTGTTGAGGGCCCAGTCCCACCAGGTTTTGGTTTTAGGACAAACCAAATCCCCCAATTTGGAAACAAGTATACTGAGCTTTCTGCTGCTGCAATCATCCAGATCCAGACAACATTGCTCACAGTTCCTATTCCACACCCTGCCCGCACGCAAATTTCCGCTAAATTTAACAACCTTGGGTACACACTGATTTGCGTTTGCCCAGAAGTAACTACAGGCATGTAGCACAGGCAACCTACCCAAGAGAGGTGACTTTTATCCATCACACTCAGTATTGCCACTGGGAATGTTGTATTAGCCAGAAGCGGATAAAAAGCCTGAAATATTTAAAACAGCAACTATTTTTATGGTATTACGAACTCAGCTTCTGTGTATGGCAGCCGACAGCCATACCAGCAGAAACTCTGAAAGGTTTCTGAAAATCTGAGTCATAAACCACTGAAAAAAATTGTTTAAAATGAAAACGCCATCTCAGCGGCAAACATGGTCTTCCCAAGGAAACAGCATCATGTCAAAGCCCGAAAGATGGAAACACATGGATAGCTGACACCATCACGTTACTTCTAACACTGCGGAGGAACCCAGGCTCCCAGCATCCCAAATCCCTGAACCCTTACAGGAAAAAACACAAGGAGGGACTGCAAACAGCTGCACTATATTAGTCGCAACCCTTTCAACGGAGTTGTAAAAGGCAGTATGTTCCGCTACAGGTTCAGAAGTCCCCACCCCAAGCAGACCGAGCACTCCAGACCCTCGTGAGGCGCCCAGGGGGCCCGGGCCGGCCCAGGCCTGGGCGCCTGGCGGGGGCGGCGGCAGCGCCCTCCGTGTTTATCAACAGGGGAGGAGCCGGGTGGCGGCGGGACCGGTAGCTTTCGCTTTTCGGAGGGCAGCGGCGGCGGTATGGCCCGAGGGCTCCTTCCCCTGCTGCTCGTGAGTTGTCCGTCCGCGCAGCTGGGCCGGGGGCGGCGGGGGCATGGGAGTTGGGTGGGAAAAGCGGGGATATGGGAGCTGGGTGGGCAAAGCCGGGACAGCGGAGCCGAGTGCGGACCCGGGCGGTGCCAGCTCTCTGGCAAAAAGCTTTTTATCGTCGATTTCAGCTAATCATAGAATCACCAGGTTGGAAAAGACCCACCAGATCATCGAGTCCAACCGTTCCTATCAATCACTAAACCATGCCCCTCAGCGCCTCGTTCATCCGTCCCTTAAAGGCTTCCAGGGATGGTGACTCGACCACCTCCCTGGGCAGCCTGTTCCAATGACCCTTTCCGTGAAAAGATTTCTCCTAATGTTCAGCCTATACCTCCCCTAGCGGAGCTTGAGGCCATTCCCTCCCGTCCTGTCCCCTGTCACTTGGGAGAAGAGGCCAGCACCCTCCTCTCCACAACCTCCTTTCACCTAATTCATTCAGGCGATTTGGTTTTTTGTTCCTTTAAAAAAAAAACGAACAAAACAAAACACCACCTTCAAGTTCAGGCAATTCATGGGTTTGCAGTCATTCCTTAGGGTGCCAGGGCGTTGTGGAGAAGCAGAGGGAAGGAAGAGGGTGGTTGCAGGGAGCTGTGGGGACACGCCAGTGCTGTTGGTGCCTGGTGTCTGTGCGCACACAGCACTCTTGGGTCCATAGGTGGGTGTCTGCCTGGGCAGAGACCGCATTGGTGCAAGCTGACCGGCACAGCATCTTGGGGATCCGTCACTACGTGATCTGGCAAAGCAACATAAAAGAGAATGCCTACGGCAGAAGAGTTTGAACCGCTGCTGGCGGTGGCTGAGGAGCAGCTGGAGAAATGGGCCAAGTCCAGTGGCGGGAAGTGCAGCATTTACTGGAAGTGGGGCAGGGCCTTCCTTTCTTGCCTAATCATCCCCCTCCCCCCGTGCACAGTGTGAGTCTCTGCAGCTCCAGAGCTGAGGTCATGTGTCTGATTCTGTCATCAGCGCGGTTACCTTTGCAAACACTCCTTCTGAAGGGCTGTTGTCAACAAGGAGGGTAAGGAGGTGTTTCCATGTCTGCAGCACAACCATGTCCGCTGGTGGGTGCTTGAGGCCAACGAGCTGTAGTGGCAGCAAGCTCTTCAACAGGAGACCTAGGCAGGTGGAGGTGCAGATGGACTGTTTCTACCTGTACTCTGGCAGAGCTGCCCTGAGGCAACCCTGCCCGAGAGCCTGGAGTTGGGATGGTGGAGATGAGGCACATGGTGTTAAGCTCTACCACAAGCAGAGCCGTGACCTGCCTGGAAGTTTCGATGTGGTATGCATTGCTTCTTCAGCCCAAATTCTCACCTATTTCAGAGAGAACTCACATTCAAAATCTCTTCACAGAGTGGTTATATTGCTAATGAATGCAGTTTGCTTTGGGGTTTGGCAGGTTAAGGTAAAAGCTATTCAAATCCTGATCTGATTTACTGTATAATGTGCGGTAAACTGTCAAAAGTGATTCAGAGGGTTGTATCCATGCCCCTACGCAAAGCACCAGAGCATAGTTAAATACAAAGAAGGATTTTAATCTGTTGACAGAAGTGTTTATTTTCTATTCCTGTACAGAAACGTCAGGCTATCTCAGTATCTTAGAACTATCCAGAGTATAAATGAAGGTAAAAAAAACTTCCTGTTTTCACAGTGCTCATGGAGAATAAATATAGTTCCTATTCTTATTTTCCACTCATTTCCAAGCTTTGGTACCCCTTGGAAAGCATGTGGCACACTCACATAGTTTCTATTTTTAAAAAATTCTGGGGAGGTTGTAATTAGGATGTTGTTCCACCACATATAAATCAGTGAACCTGAGCAGTGTTTGACATGCTAATTTGATTAAACCAGAACGTCTAAGCAGTTTGTTGAACAAGACCTCAATTTTGTAAGCAACTCGAAGTTGTACTTAAGGAGAAGCAGTTGCAGGGATAGTCATGAAAAATAGTAATGGCCTATGTAGTGAGAAAGCATCTAACTTCACCCTGTAAAACAAGCTGCAAAACACATATCACTCGAGGCACTCTAAAGGAATAGGCCATCTTAAGAGAGTATATGTTGTGTAAATGCTTTGTAATCATCTGATATGACTACAAAGCAGGCAGTTTTCTGGAAATACAGAAGACATACCTTTGAAAACAGGACAACTACATTCTTTCTCATTTCCCAGACAACTAATGCTTATAGAATCATAGAATAACCAGGTTGGAAGAGACCCACCGGATCATCGAGTCCAACCATTCCTATCAAACACTAAACCATGCCCCTTAGCACCTCGTCCACCCGTGCCTTAAACACCTCCAGGGAAGGTGACTCAACCACCTCCCTGGGCAGCCTGTTCCAGTGCCCAATGACCCTTTCTGTGAAGAATTTTTTCCTAAGGTCCAGCCTAAACCTCCTCTGGCGGAGCTTGAGGCCATTTCCTCTTGTCCTGTCCCCTGTCACTTGGGAGAAGAGGCCAGCACCCTCCTCTCTACAACCTCCTTTCAGGTAGTTGTAGAGAGCAATGAAGTCTCCCCTCAGCCTCCTCTTCTCCAGGCTAAACAACCCCAGCTCTCTCAGCCGCTCCTCATAAGACCTGTTCTCCAGCCCCTTCACCAGCTTTGTTGCTCTTCTCTGGACTCGCTCCAGACCATCCACATCCTTCTTGTGGTGAGGGGCCTGGAACTGAACACAGGATTCGAGGAGCGGTCTCACCAGTGCCGAGTACAGAGGGAGAATAACCTCCCTGGACCTGCTGGTCACACCGTTTCTGATACAAGCCAAGATGCCATTGGCCTTCTTGGCCACCTGGGCACACTGCTGGCTCATATTCAGTTGGCTGTCAACCAACACTCCCAGGTCCCTCTCCTCCAGGCAGCTTTCTAGACAGACTTCTCCTAGTCTGTAGCACTGCAGAGGGTTGTTGTGCCCCAAGTGCAGGACCCGGCACTTGGCCTTGTTAAACCTCATGCCATTGGACTCTGCCCAGCGGTCCAGCCTGTTCAGATCCCTTTGCAGAGCCTCCCGACCCTCCAGCAGATCGACACTTCCACCCAGCTTAGTGTCATCTGCAAACTTGCTAAGGGTGCACTCAATGCCTTCATCCAGGTCATTGATAAAGACATTGAACAGGGCTGGACCCAGCACTGAGCCCTGGGGAACCCCACTTATCACTGGCCTCCAGCTGGATTTTACACCATTTCCCACCACTCTCTGGGCCCGGCCATCCAACCAGTTTTCCACCCAGGAGAGCGTGCGCCGGTCCAGGCCAGAGGCTGACAGTTTCTCAAGCAGAATGCTGTGAGAAACTGTGTCAAAGGCTTTACTGAAGTCCAGGAAGACCACAGCCACAGCCTTTCCCTCATCCAGCAGCTGAGTCACTTTGTCATAGAAGGCGATCAAGTTAGTTTGGCAAGACCTGCCTTTTGTGAACCCATGTTGACTGGGCCTGATCACCCGGTTCTCTTGCATGTGCTTCATGATAGCACTCAAGATCACCTGTTCCATGACTTTCCCTGGCACTGAGGTCAGACTCACAGGCCTGTAGTTTCCTGGGTCCTCCCTGTGACCCTTCTTGTAGATGGGCACAACATCAGCCAGCCTCCAGTCCAGTGGGACTTCCCCAGTCTTCCAGGACTGTTGGAAGATGATGGAAAGGGGTTTGGCCAGCACATCTGCCAGCTCCTTCAATACCCTAGGGTGAATCCCATCCGGCCCCATAGACTTGTGGGTGTCTAGTCGGGCTAGCAAGGCTCTGACCACTTCCTCTTGGATCATGGGAGCCTCATTATACTCCTCTAGCTCCTGGGTTTGTACACAGACGGAACGACCCTCCTTACGACTAAAGACTGAGGCAAAGAAGGCATTAAGTACCTCAGCCTTTTCCTCATCCCCTGTCACTGTAGTTCCTTCTGCGTCCAATAGGGACTGTATGGTCTCCCTAGTCCTCCTTTTATTATTTATATATTTGTAGAAAGATTTTTTGTTATCTTTTACAGACTTGGCCAATCTGATTTCTAGCTGAGCCTTAGCCCTTCTGATTTTTTCTCTACACAATCTCACTTCCCTCCTGTAGTCCACCCAAGAGGCCTGTCCCCTCTTCCAGAGCCCATAAACATTTCTCTTCTTCTTGGTATCACTCAAGATCTCTCTATTCAACCAAGCTGGCTTTCTCCCCTGCCGGCTTTTTTTCCGGAACACGGGGATGGCTTTCTCCTGAGCTGCTAGGACTTCCTTTTTGAAGAGCTCCCAGCCCTCCTGGGCTCCCTTGCCCTTGAGTACTGTCTCCCATGAGACTTTGCCAACCAGCCTTCTGAAGAGTTCAAAGTCTGCCCTCTGGAAATTTAATGCTACCGTCCTACTAACAACCCTCTTCACTTCACCTAGAAATATGTTTAAATGTATATGTATAAATGTCCATGAAGTCATGGGATGACTCTAGACTCAAGTGAAAAGTATAAGGACTCCAATTCTAGAAACATTTGTCTGCTCACATTTCCACACTTAACTGCCTTTATCTTTGAGGCTCCTCTAAACAAAGAGAAAGTGACAAGAAAACTGTATTGTGTTATAGAAGGATGAATGGCAAGAGTTGCGAGCTTTCTGTGCTGTCCAGCTCTTATTCATCCTTAGCCACAACATCATCAAAGTGAGGTGGGAGCTGTTAGTATTGCTCCAACTCTCCCAGATTGTATAGTATTTAATAGGTGTTCACTTGTACAGTACTTCTAAAAATGAAAATTAAAAAAAAAAAACAAATAAAATAACCAACCATACAACCCCTACCTCCCAGTATATTGCCGTAATTTGTATGTGAGTAAACTAAGATGTGAAATAGTAATGGATTGGATCTGGACAGCAAATATTTTAAGAGTCTGGACAGTAACTGAGGCTTCTTACTCTCACAGGCACTGAAAACATCTCATTTACAATTTAAGAAATTCAAGATGCTTCTAGTGGGGAAATACCAGTTCTCATTGATAGGCTTCAGAAAATGGAACTGGATTCTCTCTGTCCTCCTTGTAATATTTTAGAAGACAAAATACTATTTTTAATGGTTATTTTGGTGCAATCAGCTCCTGCCTTGGTGGGGAAAAAAAGAGGAGGGGAATGATGCTGGAGGTATTAGAAGCAGAAATACTTGTGGTAAAAAATCTGGAGTAGAGAATCCTCTTAACAAGCAGTGTGACAGTACTCTTTGAAAAAGCCATTCTGTCAGGGCTAACACAAGGGAGATTAATTGCGTAGAAAATGGTATTAATATGGAGCTAACTCTAGCAACCATTTGTCAAAAGCACCAGAAGCAAATCAAAAGTCAGAAAATGAGTTAAAGTTTTTCTCAGCTCCCACTAGGCAAAAAAACCCAAGAAAAATCCCCCTCTCCCCTTATTTTTAATACCTAGAAAGCCCCTGATGAGCTCATGCACATTGCCCCATGTAACAGATGCAGGGTGGAAAAAAAAGCCATCAAGCTCTGAAGGCCTTCTCATCCCTAGATATTGATGGATTAGAAATGAAAGAAGTGGTTTGCTTAAACCAAAATGTATTGGAAAGGTAACAGGAGAAAGCAGAGGCAATTTCCTTCTCAGGGTTAAAAATTGTAAAACTTTAATAGATCCTGTATACAAATAACACATTCACACACTTCCATCACTGAGATTACATCCCTACGAGGTAGGTCTGCTGAAATTTTTCAGTTGAAGGAAGTTAACCCGTTAGGAAGAATGCTTTGATACTGGAAACCTGAGAATCCCCCACATCAGAGGTTTTCTAAGTCTCCTTAGCAAATGCCTATTGGTGAAAGCATTTTGGAGGGCTCTGTAAGAGCACAGGAGAGTGAGGTTGAAAGGGCTCTTAAATGCATGAGCAATGCAAAAGGAGAGAAATGAAAAAACTGGGGCTTTTGATAATTTTTATGGCTTCTGCTAATGTTAGCTATCCCCAACTGATTTATTCCAATTAACTACTGAGCTTAATCTATGCCTTTGATTTAGATGTGACAGCTGTGTTTTAGGTTAAGATGAGAAAGGTAGAAGAGAGCCTCTGTTAGTAATTTTAGGCTGAAAACGTACAGCTGCTGTTTGAATATACACATCAGAAAAAAGTACCTATCGCCCCTGCCTCTGTGAAAGTCTCTAAAGTCCTTCCTTTCCACTATTAGCACCCGCTGCTCAGTGACAACAAGGAAAGCAATTAAGGTGTGCACAGGAAGCTAAGTGGCTATTAACACATACCAAAATTTCTTTATAGCAAAAGGACTGCTGTTAAGAGGGTGCAAATCCAGGAGGAGGAAAAAAAATTAAAAAACCTAGGGTGTTGCTTTGAAACCTATCTCCACAGTTTTCTCATTATTCCTTGTACAGGAAGGCAGTGTAAGACATCCCATCGAGCAGAACCAATGTAGGTGTTTGGTGCTGCAGATTCTGAGAAGTGATCCCCACTTCTTGTAAGTGTACCAGGAAGTCCATCTCCTTGAGAGACAGCAGAGCCTTTCTATCAGAAAGTTTTGTTTTTTCCACCTTCACTGGGTCAGCATTGTATAAAAGCATAAGCAAGCAGCAGAGAGGTTTGTTAGCAAGAGGGAAGACTATGTCTGTGCATGCACTGTGATTGCAGGCATTCAGTAAAGAGAAAAAGAAACTTAGCTAAATTTTACTGATATTCATAATTCTTCTACTTTTTTGCCTCTCCCAAAAAAATAGTTGGACTTCTCTGGTCCAGAAAGGAGATGTTTGGATGCTAAAAGCGGGACATAGGGTGTCACTGTGGGCACAGAGCTTGGCCAGGTGTGGCTCTGGGGACAGACGAGGAGGAGGGAGCCAAGCCCTCACAGAAGGGCAAGTGCTGCCAAGCTGGGGCAGGTTAGTCAAAGTGTCAGCTGCGGCATTGCAAGTGCAGCAGAGAGCGGGTCGCCCTGCTGAGTCACCATTTCTCAGTCAGCACAGGGAGGCGAAGAAGTCATTTCCCCACCAACTTCCTCATGGCGTGAACAGCATTTGCCCTGGTCCACCAAGCGCCCCAGCCATGCTGCCTCCCTCCAGGGCTAGAAGCCTTCTGGCACCGTCAGCTTTCCTGGGGCAGCCAAAGATCTATCGTTGTGCTGCCTAGGGCCTCCCGCTCCAGTGACTGCCTCACTTCTGGACCCTTCTGCTGGCCGAGACCTCATGGCAGACAGGCAGGTGGGCTGGTCAGGGTGTCATGATCTTCTAGCTCTGAAAACTGATATGACGCATGTTCCGCCAGTGTTGTCCTAGGACTCTCCTCTCCCTTGGCCCAGTCCGACATGTTGCAGAGAAGCAACAGAGGAATGATGGAAGTGCAGGGTCTCACCCTGCTTCATGGAAAGCCAGATCAGACTGTAAATATGTCCCCGACTACTTTTTAATAATTATTTTTTAATTGAACCTTCTATCCCAGTTTTTAGTAAGATTGTTCTCCCAGGCAAAAGGAAATCAAATCATGCTAATTTGGCACATCTATTTGACAGTTAACCTTTTAACATCATTACACTGGGATTTGGAGAAGAGCACCCTCAAAGCTTTGGCAGCAAAGGAACAGAGTCAGAGTGCTGAATGGGGAAACTGACAGGCTGAACGTACATACCTACAGTTTCTCAAGTGCTAAACTGCTTTTTTAGCTGCTGAAGCTTCTCCACCTTGTGCAAAAAAAGGCTTTCATAACTTCAGTCTAATAGCGTGCATTACATACTTTTTAAAACAGATGACTGCCAAGGAAATAAAATACTTTTCACCTTCCCATCTCTGAATAGAGGATCAAAACAAGCACCTACTTCTTTTTCAGCAAACCATGGTCATATTGGTTACTTCAATTAATTAGCCACAAATAACACTTCCTTCACTTGGGAGCTTGAAATCCAAATCTATTTTTCAGTAAGTTAGTTTTTACAATAATTAAAGAGGTTTCTGCATCTAACTAAAATTATGGTTGTCATACAAGCAGTTTCACACAAAATCACATAGACTGAATTCATCAGCCGCTAAATATCACACTCTGGCAAAAAAAACCCCAAAACAACAAAAAACAAGTGTAATTAAAAGTTACCAGTCCTTAAATTATTAGAGTTCCTTGGATTTGTATATACTGTGTCCCTTGCTTTTAGCATTCACAGTTACAGTTAAGTGTGTATTAAGCCACAATTCAAAAGTGGTCAAAGGTAACCAACCATTCAGAATTAACCTTTTTCAAATATTCAAGCAAAATTAAAAATAAATTATTCAAGGCAAGGTGTTTTGTATGCTGATTTAAAATGTGAGTGAATCTGTGACTGGCAGGACTTTTAATAGTCCATGCAGTGTACCAGTGGTGTGTGGATTTGGCAGGTTTTTTGTATTCCCCACTAATCTCCTCACCATGCCATCTCTCGCCTTCACAAGTTGGCCTATTCTTTCATTTTGCCAAGAACAACAGGCATAATTTTTCCCCTCTTCCTCAGTGTCCCTCACAGTGTATATCACTGAGTCTTCCGTAAAATATAAAAGATTTTTTTAATTAAAGAGGAGCAAGAGCATTGAATGTAGAGATCAGCTTAGATGTTAAGACTGCAAACTCTTAAAGATGAGGACTCTTCTTTTACAGCTCTACACAGTTGGTAATACTCAAGTAAAATAAATCATGAAAATGTTCAAATCACTCCAACCTATCAGCAGAAACTGGGTTAAGTAAAGGCAGGCTGTCCTCGAGGCGAGCTGCACAATACTATTTCTAGGACAGAAAATGGTTCTACAGCCAAAAAGCATTGCATAGGACGATTATACAGGCATTGCATACTTAGTGCATGCAAAGTATATAGAGAATGCTCCATTAAACGTAACCAAAAGGAAAGTATTTCTTCTTTTCCCACCTTACTCCCAAAACAGGGAAAAAAAAGGCGTAGTTTTTCCTGTGGTCCACAGTGCTTGCTTATTATCATGGAAAGAGGCAGGACAGTGGCAGCTAGGAAATATACTACTGACTAGTGCAGGGGAAAAAAACCAAAACAACAAAACCAAGAACTAGGTAATTTAACTTGACATCCAAAGAAATGGATCAGGGTGTAAACTAATTTGAAAGGAGAGTGATACTTCTTTCAGGAATATATAGGCATCAGCTAATAACGAGAAGAATAATTGAACTGGAAGACAAAATGAGAACAAGATCATTTTAGAAATCAGGTATTTTTTTGCCAAGATTAAAACATTCCAATTTTTTATTCTTTGAAGATGCATTAACATTGTTAATTTGCAAGCAACGTTAGGGTGGCAAGAAATTAAAGATACAATTTGAATTAAGGAAGTTCTCAATGGAAGATTATTATTCCTGACTAAGAAAGGGCAGATATAGGCATGGTGCTCTGAGGCAGAGAAAAC
This sequence comes from Phaenicophaeus curvirostris, assembly GCF_032191515.1. Taxonomy (NCBI): domain Eukaryota; kingdom Metazoa; phylum Chordata; class Aves; order Cuculiformes; family Cuculidae; genus Phaenicophaeus; species Phaenicophaeus curvirostris. The sequence continues at coordinate 16,633,638 of NC_091400.1, read as the reverse complement.
TCTTCAAGAATATAATGGGAGTTCCTTTGCTTTGCACTATAATTAAGCATATGAGGTCATCTCTTACTCAGCTGTATGGGCCTGTTCTCAAGCACTAACTTCCAAATGATCAGTACTTGTGTTGGTAGAGTGGATAGCATTAAATCTAATATGTGTTGTCATTGTCCCTTAACCCTTCTGAAGTAATGAACAACTTTAATAAAGGGGTGAATATCAATATGTTTAGCAATAGAGTAACAGTACTGATGCAGTTCCGTGCTAGTAGTAAAACAAGCCTACAGTCCTTTACAGTTTTTTTTAATAACTTGTTGTTTTTTTCTCCTAGATGGTTGTCTTAATTATTGAAATACAGTGCAAAAATGATACTGAAGCTCTAAAACGCATAGCGTATAGCAAATTAATTACAAAGAGGATCATCGCCAAGAGGGAAATTAAGTGTAATCTGGATGAATACAATATAGGTGTCAAGTGTTGCAAGAAATGTAAACGTGGTGAGTATCATTATAAGATTGTGTTGAAAAGTCATCAAGACATGGAAACCACAACATGCACAGTTGTCTTCTGTGGTTTCCTGGATGTAGTGCTTCATTCTAGCTGTATCTTATTACAGAACATCAGGCACTTCAAAAGTATTTCTTGATCTCAGTGTACCAGTAACTTTTCACTAGAGATTGTAGTTCTTACATGTTTGTCCCAAAATAGCTAAGAACTACATACATATCTTTAAAAGAAGTTAAAAAAGTGCAAGCACAGGCTTTTGCCTGCAGGACTCCATACGTTAGTGGGCTTTCCAGTTTTGCATGTACAGTTTTGTTTGGTGTGTTCTCCTTCAGTCCTAAATTGGAGGAAGAGGGGGCTGATCGGTTCTTGTGTGTACTGTGGTCCTGAAGAGCATATATGTATATGTAAAAAATAGAGATTCTGTCTGTATTTGCAAATCAAAAAATATTAGAGTTAAAAAGAAAGCCTGACATAGGTTTTAGAGGTGATGAGTTCTGTCCAAAGTTATTGTAAATCTTAATTCTTGTTTTTCTGTCTCTACAGGTTTTGTTAAAAATACCGACTGCCCAACAGATACTAGAGAACACTGCGTTCCATGTGTAAATGGAAAGGAGTACACAGATCATGTCAATGCTCTTGACAAGTGTTTGAGATGCAGTTCATGTGACAGCGTATTCAGTAAGTCTATAGAAATAGCAACTCTAGCAATGACCCTTTTTTTGATACAGGATTTGACTGAAAAGTCTATACAGTCTCTGAATAGCGGGTAGCATGCAGATTAAAATGTTTTAGTGGTAGTACATGAAGGAATTTATGACAACGTTGTGAGTTTATCCCCTTTTGTCAAGCATAAAGTAGGAAGAAGAACAAGCTGTATTGGTCCATTATTTTTCCTTGTATCTGCCTTTGCTCAGCCAAAGTAGTCCCTGTGAAGCGGGCTCTATACAAACTGGTTAGAACCAAAGAAAGCTCGCTCTTCTTTGCCCTTTGTGTAGAAGAAGAGAGGTGTTGTAAGAAGCAGGGATGGGAGAATTCTCAATGGTTTCTTTTGAGGTCTTTCATGTAATTACTATTGTCACTTGCAATTGCTGGAGCTGGTAGAGCAGTGTCTTAAACATTCAAGATGATGTGTGAGAAACAGGATCAAATTATGAGACTATGAGGCATGCCCTATTTGGTCAGATCAGTCATCCACCTATTCCAATATTCTACATTCAGCAGTGGAAGCAAAGGATGCTATTTAGAGAAAATGCAAACAGACCTTTCTGTCGTCTGTTTCCTGCAAAGTCTACCTGCATCCACAGTTGTGGGAAGGACATAAGAAGTTCCATCGCTGCCTAATCATTTTAGGATCCATTTACAAACCATTTTTGCATGAACCTGCTGGAGGGTGCCAAGATTTCAGAAATTCTGTTGCATAAATACCTATTGTAGATTTATTTTTTTTTTAAATCCATTGAATCCAATTTAATCTCCCAGCAGTTCCACCAGGCATCCTGTAATTCTAGAATACCTAGATTTAGGGACTGATAATTCTGCATCCCTCATACCCAAAACTGAGTTTGGCGAGCAGAGAGACAGCTCTTAACTCCAGTATGGTTGTACTCAGATCACCTGCTGGAATATGAATCTTCAGTGTTTCCCCCTTCCTGTAACACCAGCATATGCATAGAAATTTTTCCCCCTACTAACTACTATGATAAGCATTTTTGGGTGGGTAATCAAGTACAGCAAAGCAATTCAGTATTTTGTACAGTGCCACAAAAAAACCTATTAGTTAAACTGAAGAAGAAAAAAAAAGGGTAATGGGATGACTAGTCATATTATCCTATGAACAATAACACAGTTGAAGAGAAATCAGTAGAAAATGTTAGGCAGGAAGAAAATTATTGCTGAAGATCGACAAGAACTGTTCTTGGGATTATTCATGTTTGATATTTCCATTAATGGCTTCAGCACTGGTTTTACAGTAGAGCTTCATGGAATTTTGAAAGAAAGCATGTTTTCCTGTCACAGCAGGCCACTGAATGTGATAACTTAAAAATTCACTTCTATTCCTATATGTTTTCATAGTAGGTAGGTACTTACAGTAATTTTTAATGCAGAAATAAGTTTTGATAAGTGGAGATAGCTTCATCGTGTACACTGAGAACAGGAGATTAATTGTTTTGATATTTAAGTAGGGAATATGTTAGCTAAAAGAGTGTAAGTCCTCTCCATTGGAGGTCCTCAAGAAGACAAACTTCTCTGTCAGGGGGATTAAAGAACTTGTGTCTGAAATCAAGCAGGGGGGTGAGTTAATGATTTTCGGACTTAAGGTACTGAATGAGTCCTCTTCTAGCAAATGCTTTACTGCATGATCGGTTTTTTGAGCTCTTGGCCAGCAGAGGTCTCTTTCCCATCTCCCTATTTCCAGTACTCTTAGCAGCAGGGCTTCTTATTAAAGCTATGTTGTTGTTAAAGTTAAACCTCATCAGTGGCAGAGCTGAAATCTTTTAAGCCCTACTTTTTCAAACTAACAAACTTTAAGAAATTTATTTCAGGATTGGAGGTTGCAAAGAACTGTACCCCAGTACAAAACACAGAATGCACTTGTGCAAAGAACTATTTTTGCAATCCTCCTGTACCATGTAGGCACTGTGATCCATGTACCACGTAAGTTTGTGACTTCGTTGTTAAATATGACATTGCTAATATAATGTGTTACCACACTTTTTTCCAGTCAGTTTCAAGACAAGGACTAAGGTAATGTGTAACCTGAAGGAAAGCATTTTCCTTTCCACTTACCTTGTTGAACTGACTTAGCTCAATCAACTTAACGTGCATCCACGCAGTCTTTCCAGAGCTCACTGGTATATGTCCACCAAGACATATGCTTTTCAAAAAATATAATTAAGTATCGGAGCTTTCCTGTTGTCTTTGTTTGATTTACCGTTACATCTAGAAAATAATTTCCACACCTTTTTCCACTCCCATAGCTTTCTGTACCATTTTCATACCTATTAAAATCCAAACTCCAACATCTTGATATATGAGATATTTAGCTCGTAAGAAATGTTAGAAGATTTTCATTTGCTCTGTTGCCAGAATTTCTAAAGAGAGAAACAAATTCCATAATATTTGTTGTTTATGTTTTCTGCAGATGTGAAAGTGGCTTAATTGAAAAAGAATGTACATCAACTTCAGACACTGTATGCAGAACAAAAGGTAATATTTTAAAACCTTGTACAGTCTAGCATCTGCTATATTTTGAGATGCTATTGCAATTGTATTGTTCTACACAATGGCCCATAGTGGTTCCTGACAGGTAAGGGCATCTTATCTACTGGGCCTCGTACCGACCTGCAGAGCATGATTGCTCTTTTCCCTTGATGACTGCGTAGATGTAGGAACTATTGCTTCTTTTTACAGGCGACTCCTGGTAGGTAAGGCTTTAAGAAAGGGATAGCGTCTACCATTAGGAGTCAACTGAAGGCTTTTATAATCTGATACAATCTTGTTTAAAATTCAGAATGTGTTGCTGTATTGCATTTCTTGACTTAACTTTCATGTAAATTATCCAATGTTCCAACAGAAACAGGATTTGCATCGTGGGCCATTGCTTTGATATTATTCGCTATTGTATTAGTAGCACTGGCAGCAGCAGCTGGAGGATTGTTCTGGTGTAAGTGATTCCCTATTCCTTATTCCAGTCATACTCTGAATAAGATATTCAGCTGCTTACTCAGATGTATTATACTCTTGGAGTCCAGAGGAGAGATATACTCTGTCCTGGATCTTAAAAATGCTTTTTTGTTTTAGACAAGAGAAAACAGAAGGGTTCTACTAGCAAGGAAAATGAAGTAGTCACCTCTAAACGAGAAGGTTCTTATGTAAGTATTGTTGCTTAGACCACACAATCTCAGCTTCATGCAAAGAACTCTGTTCCATTTAAATTACACTGGGACTCCCCAAGCATATACATGCCTCTCTTTTCTGACATTAATGAAGTAAATTTCACTATGAGGACTCTTTTGGGAGAAGTAAGAGAAACTCTGGTTTATTTCTTTGGGATTTGTTGACATGCTTCCTAAGTTACATGACCAATATCAAAACTTTATAAATCATCAGGCCTCCGCTGACTCAGGGTACCTGTCCCCATGCATACATCTAGGCAATACCAATTGTGAGATGATTCCCCAAGACAAAAGGGGTCTGTCTGTCCCATCCGATTCCCTTGCTTACAGAACAGGGAAATCATGGAAAAAAAACTGAAAGAAAAATACAGAAGTATTATGAAATATACAAGGTTGTCTTCATAAACAAGATTATTGTTTGACTAAACGTGTTCCTACATATTTCTCTCTTGCTTCTCATTTTAGGAGAATAAACCTCTCATAGACACAGGTAAGAGACAAGTAATTTCTCAAAATTCAGTAGAAGATAAAAAATACAAACAAGTAAATCCTCCAGTAAAACCAGGATATTTTTATGTAGACTTGGGCAGTGCTTAGAGTTGCCATTCTAGCACAATAGTGAACACTTATTAAGGAAATGTGAATTCATACTGTGCTTATTGAGGCATTTAGTGACATCATGAAAGTTTTGCCTCAGGAGAAATTTCTGTTGTATAGGAAACAATGACTCATTGACAACAGGTGAATTTCTGTCTGCACATGGCAGCAAGCTGGATTTCTAGAATTATGGATAATTACGATAGTAGTCACACACATGGCAGTGAGACTGCAGAAACACAAACTTACCTTATGTTCAAGGGCAGATCCGCAGTAGCAACACACAATTGGAAGAAAACGTAAGTTTCAAGGATACTGTGTTCAGTTCTGGGCCCCTCACCACAAGAAGGATGTTGAGGCTCTGGAACGAGTCCAGAGGAGAGCAATGAAGCTGGTGAGGGGGCTGGAGAACAGGCCTTATGAGGAACGGCTGAGAAAGCTGGGGTTGTTTAGCCTGGAGAAGAGGAGGCTGAGGGGAGACCTCATTGCTCTCTACAACTACCTGAAAGGAGGTTGTGGAGAGGAGGGTGCTGGCCTCTTCTCCCAAGTGACAGGGGACAGGGCAAGAGGAAATGGCCTCAAGCTCCACCAGGGGAGGTTCAGGCTGGACCTTAGGAAAAAAATTTTCATGCAAAGATTCACTGGGCACTGGAACAGGCTGCCCAGGGAGATGGTTGAGTCACCTTCCCTGGAGGTGTTTAAGGCACAGGTGGATGAGGTGCTAAGGTGCGTGGTTTAGTGATTGATAAGAATGGTTGGACTAGATGATCCGATGGGTCTTTTCCAGCCTGGTGATTCTACGATTCTATGAAACAAAAGACTTATCCTGTTCCAGGACCTTTCTCAACACTATTTTGAGCAAAACAGGTACATGAGGCATGACTAGACTTTAATGATAGAGAAGGACAGAACAGGTTACAGGGAGAACTGAGATTCTGTTTCAAGTGGTAGAAAGCAACAAGGATGCAGCCCTAAATATTTGAGTTACTAGTATTTTATAGGAATAGCAGACCCACTATATATTGTAAAAAATCAAATATAAAACATATTGAGTCATGAATACCTGAAATGTAATTTGTTTTGGATAGCACAGGTGACACAAACCAGTAAGATAGAAGTGTCAAGAGCATTAATTGTCTTTTGTGCTTCTAGATGTTGACCTGAGCAGCCATGTTGCTGGTATTGTGGATGTGATGACACTCCAAGAAGTCAAGACATTTGTCCGTCATCACAAAGTAACAGAACCTGTCATAGATCAAACTGTTCGGGATTATCCTAATGATACATCTGAACAGAAGATTAAGCTGTTTCAAGTCTGGTATCAAAGACATGGGATAAAAGGAGCCTATGTAACCCTAATAAGCAGCCTGAGAGAGCTTAAAATGTGTGCTACAGCTGATAAAATCGACAAAAAAATGAAGGCAGCTATTTCTAGCTGTCAGGAAGGGGGGCAGTCTTATAGTGATGACACTGAGCAAAGCAAAACCTACACTCAGGAAAGCAGAAACTCCTGCAATGACAATGCTGACCTAAGTAAAACCTGCTCTGGTAGTTTGGAAGAGACATAGTACAGAGGTATTTGAAAATTATTTCTGATTGAATTAGTATTTTTCTAATAATAGAAATGAAAAAGCTTTTGAATGCCATTTTCATCAACATTTTAATCAGGGAATTCTTATGAACAAAGAATACTTATAGTTTTTGTAACAGTATCTTTCCTTTAAAAAAATTAATTTTTTTTTTTTAGTTGTGGAGAGGATAGGTTTTATGGTTTATTTACTGAGTGGCACAATGTAAGAGTCTAGGTATAGGATTTGCTACAAGAAGAAAGAAGAAAAAGGTTTACTGCATTTATTTGAAGAAAAGGTTTACTGCATTACTTAATCAACATAATGCTTTGCTTACATTAAAACAATGGGATGTTGTATTTTTCAAAGTGAAAACTGTGGTGGTAAGAGTCTATTAAGTTTACTAGGAAAACTTGAACAAAAGAACTATGTAATATAGAACTGAATAAATTTGAATGTAAATATTGCTGTGTAATTAAATTCCACTCTGTTGTAAATTGGATTTCTCACTTGTTTAAAAGCACCTGTGTGTATGTGTATATAGTTTTTTTAATATATGTATGTGTGTGTTTATACATGTGTCTCTATGTGCAGGTTTTCTAGGCAAAAGCTCCCAGTGCTAAGTAAAAATTATTTTGCAGCACAGTAGAACCGCAAGCTATGAAATCTCCATAAGGAACATACGTGCAACACTGTTTTTTCTAATGCAGGAACTGATAGAATGAAAACATCATTGTCATTAAAAAAAGATTAAAAAATCATGTAGTGCATGACTTGTCTCTTTCCTTCTTACAGTGCAACCTATAGATGTCATCTTTAGATTTTCTTTCACTCAGGTCACTAAACCACAAAAAGGGAGAGTATTCTTCCAAAAAAGAAAAACACCTTACCTTTCTTCTATCACAGAACACAGAAAGTATGGTTCCTAAATTCATACAACCATTGGTGCTGGGCTGCGTTGCAGTGAGACCTTTACCACCCACACACCAGTCTCACAAAACCTTTCAACAGGAGACCTTTGTTTGTTTTTTCCAGGCCACACAGTAAGCAGGAAAACTTTCTTCATTGGATCTGCCATCAGAGACCTTCCAGCCAGTGTGGAGACGCAGGCAAAACGTGAGAAAACATACCTGGGCTTGCCCAGCTGCTACCCAGGGTGAACCTGTGTGTGAAGTAGGTTCCAATTGCTGCCACCTGGCCTCAAGGTGTGGAAAGGAAAGGGCAGGGCAGATCTGTCAAAAGGGTTCCAGGTGCTGGCAAACAAACCCCAGGCAATGCTGTGCTCAGAGCCACATGGGGTGGCTCCAAAATGCTGCTAGAAGTGAGGTGCCTGGAAGAGTGGTGTGTGACCCTTGAAAACAGCTAGATATCTGTGTATGGCATTAAGCAGGAACCTGAAAGGGAAGGCAGAGCTTAGATTATCTTCAAAAACTTTAAGCCTTTCATAGACTGGATCCATGGAAGGTCTGAAGGCTACAGAGCACGTTTTGTTACCAAGTCCTGTCCCGATTTAGATTGTATAGCTCTTCTTCGGGTCTCAAGCACCACATAGGTGCTAAATTATCAGAAAAACCTTCCATCCTGGTTTGGACACACTTGCCTCTAACCTTTCTACATTTTAGTTTCTAAGTGTCTCAACAGCCGGCTTGCCACTGCTGTACTGCTAAAATCCCCACACTGTGCTGCTTTTCAAAGGAAAACCTGCAGGCTGCTGTAGCTACACACCAGACTTGTGCACCTATTTGCCTGATGAAGGCACAGCACCAGCTATGTACAGATCTGACATGCTGTGGCAGCATAAAGCTTGTTGGCATGGTTTGGCCAGGCTCTATATACCAGAAAAACATCACAGCTGCAGTGTAGGCTGTGCTGTCTTACCTAGGCTGCAGTTACATAGAGGCAGAGCCAAGACAGGAAAAAAGGAAAAGCTTCATGCTCTCACAAGCCCTGGTAGACAGGCTGTTCCCTGTACCATGTCCCGCCCAGGAAGACTTAAAAAGTAGCTTAAAGGTATGTTGGCAGGTGCTTGACTTGAACCTTGGGTTTTCTTGGCCTCTGGCTTTATCTCAGAGTGAGGCGTCTGACCACCAGAAACTAAGGTTGTTTACCTCTCATGGCTTCAGTGGGTCGGTTAGTACAACTGATCTGAACCAGGCAGATCTTAAAATGGAGGCACCAAAACTTAACAAATTTGTGGCAGTGAAATAGAATGTGAATTTTTTCCTTCATCATGGTGGAATTCCCCAACCTTGCTACAGTGAGAATGGTAAAAAAAAAAAGTCCCTGAGCAATGAGTCATAATCTCTTTAGGAGATGTCTGCAAGGCTGAACTCAGACTGCAATTAACTCTATTTTTCTTAACTAGAACACTGTGCATAAAGTAACATTGAATATATTGTGTGGTTAGTTTTCGAAAAGAATGCATACGTGTCATTGTGACATTGCAGTCAGCAGTGCAGCAAAAAGCTATCTGATCAAGCTTAAAGTATCTGGGCCAGGAATGGAAAGTAATTTGGTTCTGCTGACCCATGGTAATACACCCAGCTTTCCATTGTCTCCTGCTTCTAGCCTTATTTTCAAACTAGGGCTGCACAAGAAAATTGTACTAATCAGGTTGTATTAGCACAGTTCCACCTTTTGCTCTCATCTTTCCTTCTCAGAGATGAAGCCCATGCTGAGATCATGCTGATAAGCAAGATGACTGCCACTACCTTAGCTGCTTGCTAAAATATAGTTCTATAGTGTTGTCCTAAATCTGCGTTCTTCATCCACTGTGCAAAAAGCCAATTATCACACAACCAGAATATTTTTCTATTTCATGTCTGCATCGAAATGAGTGCTAGGTGGTCAGTCCACAAAGCTAGCACACCCAGGTTAGCAAAGCACTGCTTTTTATTCATTTTATATCAAGGAAGACAAACACTTGTTAATACAGTATTGGCTAAAAGTTTTGCAAGTTGGTCTAGCACACTATGCATGCTCCTATAGGTTTAGGGTGCACCTCTAAACTCATTATCATATTTGGGGGTGTCAATTTTAACAATACATTTATATTTTAATGAGGAAAGGTTATTTTGGGGCAATTTGTTTCAGCAATCGGTGAGTCAGCAAATGTTTCTCTTATCTAGTTTTTTGCAGGGCTAATGTTTTAAGTCCTCAGCTCTGTCTCTCCTTGTCAGCCCCTACTGCACACATCCTGACTCCTTCAACAGCATCTTTATGCTCTGCACCTTGCACACTTGAAATGACCAGCCACTTTCACCTGACGGACAAGGCTGTACCATGAGCAGTGTAAAAAAACTCTTTTCTCACCTTTGGGTAAGGGAAAAAGTAGAAAAAATGAAGGCAGCAGAAATTACTTTGAAAACCAAAACTCTTCTATTTTTTGGAAACCCAGCATTAAAAAAGCAAATGGAAACTGAAACAGAAACTTGCCCAGGGAATGACTAGGCACATTTGGAAAAGTAGATTTCAAAAGAGAAGCTTCCCCTACAAGATGCTCAAACTTTGCAAAACAGTTGTATTTGTTATTTAAACAGTAAAACCAGAACAATTGTTATTTATAAATAACAACAACAGAAGAACATGAAAATAGAAATAAAAGGCTATAAAGATGATCTCACCTCAGTCTCCTGCAAATTGAAAGTGACCACACAAGCCAGGGCTCTGTTCAGAAATTCCACAGGTTATTTTGCTTGCACGCTCCTTCCCCTTTTGTTCATGCACACTTCAAACTGTAGAGTAGTTTCTACTGCCCTGCAGGCAAATCAGATACCTGCAAGGAGACAGAAATGATACCACTATTACAGTTTGGCACCAGAAGAAAGCACAAGAGGTTCAAGACCACTCCAGTATACAGCACTGCTGCAATATGAAGTACATTATTTTTTAAGTTTTTCTGCAGGCTGCCAGTTCTTGAAAAGGCATGGCTGAGAAATGAAGTGCTGAGTACGGAGTCTGCAATGCTTCTGCACAGATAGCATGACAAGAACATTAAAGTGTGAGAGAGCTGTAGGCTTATTTCCTGCATGGAGAGGAGGGAAGGAAAATAATACAAGCAAATTTGTGAGAAGAACAAAACTGCTTTGGGAAACTTGAGGTTAGACAGTTTTATTGTTTTGAAGGAAGATGCAACATCAAAACTCACATTCCTCTCTTACTGTTTGTCAATGCTTTTATTTTGGACTTGAAAGCGAAGTTCACATTCCTGCTATCCCACTGCTAGCAAGACGAAGAATGCCTACCATGTGTATCTAGCCTCTAGGATGGAGCTGTGGTTGAGAATTACAAGGGATGTGGGAATAATCACAAAAACTTAACATGGAGTCAGTGTTTTCTGGATAGCTTTTTGGTGGTTTTAGTCAAGTTCCTTTCCAAACTGAAAGCAAGACTTTTTACAGCAGACAGAGTGCTAGAGGGCCCTTTCCCATAGCTTTAAACAGAGATCTCTTGCTCCTGCAATAAATCAGCAACTGTAAAAAAGTGCAATTTTCATAGCAGGCAACATAGCAGGGAATTGGCAAAGAATGTCTGTGATCACAGGGATGCTGAAAAGGGGGTCCTGAACAAATGCAGGGGAGGAGTTATTGGTGGAAAACAATAGCAGGAGAGAGCCAAAGGTGCAGTCCTTGGAGTCTAGCTCTCAGCCTTCTGTGCCAGGGGGCATAGAGCACATAGAGGTCACTGACCCTGCCTCCCGTGTATCTTCCCACAGTGGTGTCCGTATGATTGACTCTCCACCTGTATGTGTGCCATTGAGATATCAATGAGAAAGGATGAGGCAGAAGTATCTGGTGTCAGTTACTGCATATTTATCCTACAGTCACTAACGGGATCGATACGTTTTCTAGGTTAACACCTGAAGATTTACATTATATTTTTGTCTTTTTCTGGTCCTTCCTTTATACTATATGAAGACCCCTCTCCAGTCATATCTCTAGAATAGCTGAAGGTATAGGGAATTATTTAAGAAACCCTCAAATTGCTCTGGTGCACTCTCAGTCCTATGGTGAGAGAGCCCCAGTCCCTGCTGGGACTGGTTGTGCATCTGCTCTTCTGGGTGGGCACCGCAGTTGTCCCTGTGGTAGGAAAAACAGCTGTGATCTGGGCTTGTCTCAAAGAGTGTTGAGATTCAATGTCTGTCTCTAAGACATGAGGACAACACCTATTGCTGTACTTTAGAGGACAGCAGGGCAACTAAGTATGTACCAGACAGTGCACCCCATTTATCCAAGAATGAATCATAGAATCAAAGAATCATAGAATGTCCTTAGCTGGAAGGGACACAAGGATCATCGAGTCCCTGCATAGGACAACCCCAAAATTTACACCATGTGTCAGAGTGCATTGTCCAAATGCTTCTTGAATACTGTTCGGCTTGGCGCCCTAACTACTTCCCTGGGTAGCCTCCTCCACCCTCTGAGTAAAGAGCCTTTTCCTAATATCCAACCTAAACCTCCCCTGCCACATCTTCCTGCCATTCCCTCGTGTCCTGTCATTGGTCACCACAGAAAAGAGATCAGTGCCTGCTCCTCCTTCTTCCCTCATGAGGAAGCAGTAAACTGCAATGAGGTCTCCCCTCAGTCTCCTGTTCTCCAGGCTGAACAGAACAAGTGACCTCAGCCACTCCTCACACAACCTCTCCTCTAGAACCTTCACCAACTCTGTGGCTCTCCTCTGAGCATTTTCCAGTAGATTGATATTCTTTCTATACTGCGACATGCAAAACTGCACACAATACTCAAGATGGGGCTGCACCATTGCAGAGCAAAGTGGGACAATCACCTTCCCTGACTGGCTATCAGTGCTGTGCTTGATGCACTCCAGGATAAAGTTGACCCTCTTGGCTGCCAGGGAACACAGTTGGCTCTTGTTCAACTTGCCATCAAACAGAACCCCCAGGTCCCTTTCTGCAGGGCTGATCTCCAGCCTCTTGCTCCCCAGTCTGTATGTATATCCAGGGTTGCCGTGTCCCAGGTGCAAAATCTGGCACTTGCCCTTGTTAAATTTCATGCAGCTGGTGATTGCCCAGCTCTCCAATTGATCTAGATCCTCTTTGTCTTCAAGAGTGTCAACAGCTCCCCCCGAGTTTCATGTTGTCAGCGAACTTGTTTAGCAAACCTTCTGAGTCCTTCATCCAGGTCATTTATGAAGACATTAAAGAGTGCTGGTTCTAAGATAGATCCCTGCAAAATCCCACTAGTGATTGATTGCCAGCCCGATGTAGCTCCATCCACTATGGCCCTTTGAGACCAACCCATCAACCAGTTGTTCACTCGTTGTGTTATGTGTTTATCCATCCTAAACATCTTGTTTAGGAGGATACTGTGACAGACGGCATCAAAGGCCTTGCTGAAATCCAGAAAAATTACGTCAACTGGTTTTCCTTGGACAACTAGGTTAGGTAACCTTGGCATAAAAGGAAATAAAGTTTGTCAGGCAGGACCTTCCCTTTAAAAACCTGTGCTGGCTGGGACCAATGACTGTGTTGTCTTTCAGGTGCTTTTCAGTAGCACCCAGAATAATCTTCACCACAATCTCACCAGGCACTGACATAAGACTAGCAGGTCTGTAGTTACTGGAGTCACCCCTGCTGCCTTTCTTGAGGACTGGGACAGTATTTGCTAGCTTCCAGTCAGCTGGTACCTCTCCAGATTCCCAAGAGCACTGAAAAATCACCGAGAGAGGTCTCGCTGTGACATCAGACAGCCCTTTAAGTACCCTTGGATGAATCCCATCAGGCCCCATCAACTAATAGGGATCCAGATGGAGATGCAAATACCGCACAAATTCAGGGTTGATTGGGAGTTTATTACTTGCACAGTCTTGGTCTCTAGCCCATCATCAGTATTGAAGACAAAGGTGAAATAAGCATTAAATGTCTCTGCCTTGTCTATACACCTGTTTATGAGGTGTCCATGCTCATCAAGCAATGGGCCCATGTTAATTCTGGCTGGCTTTTTGTTATTAACACATTTCAAAAAGCCCTTTTTATCATCCTTCACCGTGCTGGCCAGCTTCGAGTCTAATTGATTTTTGGCCACATGAATTTCTTCCCTACAGTGGCAAACACCAGCCCTGTAGTCCTCCCATATCACCTGTCCTTGTTTCCACTGGTCACACACCATTCTTCTATGCTCCAATTCAAGTAGAAGAGTCCCCCCCTTCAGCCAAGCTGTCCTCCTGCCTCCCCTGCTTGACTCTCAGCATTTTGGAATTGCCTGGTTCTGTGCTCTTAGGAGTTGGATCTCTCAAGCAAATCCCTTCAGATTTAAATTCCTTTGAACATCCCCTGGGAGGCTGGTGTTTGTTGGGGAGCAGGGAAGCAGCAGCCACAGCCCAACACTCCCAGCCCACTCGGCAGGGGCCAGCCTGTGCCTGCTGAGGGGCTCAGCAAGAGCTGGCAGCCCCCTCCTCACCACCTCCCCCTGCTCCTTCCCAAGCTCTCCAGCTGGCTGGCTCACTGAGGGATGGAGTACTCTCTAGGGTAAAGGATGTTTTATAAACACACTTGTATAGAAAGCAAGAGCTGAGCCTGCCATCATGCTGACCCAGTTCCAGTTTCACATCTACACCACAATTCATGTTCCACAAAACTGAAAACAACACCTAGAATATAACAGAATGTTGTGTGACAACTTTTGTTCACACTCTTCAGATTCGAGGATGAGCTCAGCCTGACTCCCATCAAGAACTAGCCCTAGGATTATGTGGCTCAAGAAAGACCCGTGCTGTGACGCCAAACCCCGCTGCAGCACAGCCGATGACTTGGCATCACCAGTTTTAAGTTTAATACCACATGGAAAAAAACGTGTCATAACGAAACATTCAGACTGCAAACTGAACACTCTGAAATCTGGAATTGGCACTGTTACTGAAGTACGTGCAACGCTACCTGTGCCAACATGAGTATACATTGCAGTAAAGTCTTAATAAACATTCACATTTAAAATAAAACAGTTGAGAGTTAGACATTCACTTGATCACTAGTTGTGCAACTGCCAAGTTATCAAAGATAGGCATTAGCAGTGGCTGAGAAAGTCTAGGAAAGGCAGGATGGCTGCCCTGAAGTCTGACCCTTCAAAGGGTAGCCATTATATCACCATAATCATGTGAAAATGCAGCTGGTGAAGAAGGGGAGGAGAAGGAGTGGGTGGTAACAGCTTAGAGGCTTTCTGGCAGAACTGGTTTATGAATAATACCCTTAATTGCTACAACATGTTATTGTAAATGGTTTTGTCTTCTTTCTCTTCCAGGCTTGTAAGTTAGCATATCATCTTAAATAACTATACATTAAATGCAGTTTTGACTTCTGTTCTAGACATAGAAATGTTGGGAGTGACCACCTTGGGAGGCTTGCTGCCAAGATATTTTTTGATCTTACGACATCTCTGGTTGTTGCTTCCATCAGAAAAACTGGAACTATCACAAGTGCTTGAAAATATACAACTCTATACCATGAGACATCAGAGCTTGCAAAGTACTTAATATATTATGCTTTTTGTTAGCTCTGTTTACGTATCTTTAGCAAAGCACAAAACAGCAACTAGTTGTGCAACATATGTGGCTCTTTTACTGAGAGAACTTCCATGAGAAAGAGTCTTACCGTAGGACTTCTACTCAGATCTCCCTAGGGCACTCAATAGCTTTTTCCTGACATCAGGTGCTGCCATGAGGAACTTCGGAAGAGGCCCCATAAAGATGCTATAAGGAAAGTAATGAGCAATGTTACTCAATGCAATTCAATTAATAATAGCTTACACGGGCGGGTATCTTCTGCCACCCTTTAGGGAGCCTATGGACCGCAAGACAGAGTTACATTTACCTGGTGCCCAAGGGAATATACACTGTAGGAAAGAGGCAAGGAGATGCACAGAGAATTCATGAGTTTTTTTCTCCTATCATTATTGCTTGCCTTTACAACAGTAAGGCTCTATTAACCTACTGTCACTGCAAATTTCTGGGCTCTTTTTGTTTGTAAATGAAAACAGATGAGTAAATTCATGGTCTGGCATTTTGGGGCTGTACACAAAATAAAAGCTCTGTACTGTGTAAGGGCTGGAGTTAAACAATCTTTTAGACATCGTCTTTCTTCTCCCTTCTCCAAAACCGTTCCTACATACATCACAGTAAAAACACAGATTCTTCAGGAAATGCAGTTTTCAACATCCCCTAACTCATCCAAGTCCAAAGCAACTACCAAAAGAACACGCAAAAGCATTTCTCAAAAAGAAATACTGTTTTCCTACTTTCTTCTGTCAGCTGTGGATCTATTCCAAAGAAAGATAGCCATGTCTTCATTTTTTACTTAAATGGAGGAAATGGTTCTTCCAAATGTGACTGAAAATAATTGTTGGTCAAATTAAATCAATACATCATGTCTGGACAGCAACCAGGTCCAGAACATTTCAGCAAAGAAAAAAAAGTGTTAGAACCTCTAAGTAGTTCAAAATAGGACGTCAAGTGAAATCCTGCTTTTTTTGAATTCTAGTAAACAATTGTCATCAAAAAGGCAAAATATAATCACTAGAAAGCAAAAATTTTTCTTTTCTAGGCAGTATTTCACCTGAGGACCTAATCAGCCTTGACTTATATATACTTATATATACTTGACTTATACTTAATGACTTATACTCACAAACCTGGGCAGGTTTACAGACAGTCTTAGTATTGATAAGTCTAAAAGGGAGTCCATGACAGAGCCAAAAAGCAAAGCAGACTTTGTAAATCTAAAAATACTACAACAGCCTTCTTGGAGCTAAAGGCATGGCTCAAAACGGGATGATGCCTATGTCTTCAGTGTCTTGCCACACCACCAGACACAGGAATGCAAGTCAGATGTTCTTCCTCCTTCTTCCACTACAAACACATACTGTTTGGGTGGCAGAACCTAACTGGAATCCTCTTTTCTGGTCTGAAGTAGAAAATTGCATGCAAGTCTCCCACTTCCCAGAAGCGTAAGTCTGTGCTATTTGACAACATCTCTTTCCTGATCACTCTTGTTGAAGAAGTTCCACTATGTATAATTAATATTCATTGCTGTGTAAAGTTTGAAATTGATTTGCCCTGCTCCAGAGGATGTCTAAACTATTTAGGTTATTCATATTAATTATCTAGTGGACCACTTGCCACAGGAAAGGCAGCCAAGGAAATGTCCAGTTTGTGAACTCAGCAAAGGCACAGAGGTTCAGCAGCTCAGCACTGAGAACTCACTTGTAGACACTGACATCTACTGAGATATTAAGTACCTAAATTCTTCTGTGGGACTAATTTGGGTTAGATTGCAGGAGGCAGCAAGAGCAAATAACATACTGGGAAGGCAGTGTTATACTATAAAGTTTTTTACTTTGTCACACTATGCTGTCCTTTGGGATTTTTTTGTTTTGTTTTGTTCTTTTTCCTAAAAAGGTATGTGAGGCTTTCGTCTTTGAGTATACAATAGTGTTTATAATATCAAACGGGAAATTAGTCTCCTAACTACGGTGAAACTCAAGCATTTTTCCTCTTGAACAATGAACTCCAGAGAGAGCTCTTATTTTTTAAAAAAAGACTGGAAATACCAGCCACCTTAAAATAGATGCACACTGTCCTTCTGCTTTAGAAGTGACTGGTTAGTTTCTGAGAGTTTTAAGACTAGAAATGACGTTAAAGGTCATCTACTGCAACCCTTTGCCCTGGGACAGGATTAACTAAAATTTTTTTGTCATATCTCCAAAACCGAGACTCTCAGATTCTCTAGGTGATTCACACTGATGTTTCACAATCTCTACTCTTTAAAAATTTGTCTTAATATCAAAATGAACTCTTGGTGTATTTTCAGTCCTGTACATCTTGCCATATTCACTATGACATAAGGAAGAGATTGTTTCCTTCCTTTTACAACAGCCTTTTACATATTTGAACACTGTTATCATGCTTCCCACCTCATCATTTTTGCTCCTATAGGCTACACATCACCAGTTTGTTGTGTCTTTCATCTTCTGCACAATGACAAGCACACAAAAATGAAAAGAACATTTTTTTCTGCTTTTCTGCATGATCTCATTAGCATGATTAAGTATGCTAACTCGGTTACCCTTGAATTTCCCTTGGTTCTCTACCTTTGAAACTTGCTAATTAGCCCCCAGAGTAGGAGTATATTTTCAGATGCACACATTTCTGTGTGTATTGCAATCCAGAATTAAACAAGTAGGGACTTCTAACTCTCCCTTATATAGCAGCGTGTATGCTTATGGGTATATAATGTCTAGTCTATGATTCTTTTTGACAATCTAATGCTAAAAAATTGCAATCTAATTCTGCTAAGTCTCCTGTATTCATTACCACTTCAGCAAAGCAAGCAGAATTTGTGCAGTTATTTAGTTCCACAAATAGTTGGCAAAAATATAATGGCTGAAATGAATTTCCTTGACCCCTAACCAGGCACCTTTTGCAAGTGTGAAGGTATTTTACAAATGACCAAGTTTGCTCTAACAGCCAGAACTTGGCCTATTCTGACTCATTTTCACATATCCTCTAAACATTGCTCTTTGAGGAGCCCCAATGGAGTTGGGCTCTGAACAAAATTGTCGGGTGTTACAGTGCTTTGGTTTTCACTTCCAGGGGAAAAATGCTTTCATCGGGATGAAGCCTGTATTCACCTATTTTAGACATATGATCTAAAATAGCTCTGTGCACATTTCCTTTATTCTGCTGTCATGTTAAGCATCTGCTGAGGAATTATCTCTTTCCTGCTTCTTCCTTATTGTAACAAGGACACAAACGTGCAGTTTATTTCTTTAAATGGATGCCCTTTTATGTTATTGTGTCAGATCCTAAATGCATTTCTTAACTTCTATGGGATCATTTGATCCCTAGAAATGTCAGGAGTTATGACTTCAAAATTACAAGAATAAGATGTTAAAATTTTGTACCAAGCAGAGTCCTTTAACCCCTTCCCCTTGCTGAGGCATCTTTGCCATTTTACCCATTTTCTCAATACACGATACAGCCAGACAATTACCAGAAAAATTTATGTAATTATGACTTGTCCAAAATCAGTTTTTCTCTGGAATTATTCTTTAAAGTTTAACTTCAGCATAACTTCTACACTCTTTGTGACTGCATCTCTTTCTGAATCATTGTAATAATTTTCTGAGTCATTATAATTAGCCAACTCCTACTCTACTGTTGGGACATTGCAGGCAGTCACAAAATGTGCTGACCCATTCCTTAAAGGCGCAGATTCTTGTGTGCCCTGCCTCAGCTGCTGTCCCCACAGGGTTGCCAACACACCATGCTCCACTAGATATCAGTACTCTGCTAGCAACAGCGCATCTGTGGTAGTTCATAGAATCATAAAGGTTGCAAAAGACACATAAGAGCATTAAGTCCGACCATCAGCCCAACACCTACTAAACCATGCCCTGAAGGGCCACATATACATGTTTTTTGAACCCCTCCATGCATGGTGACTCCACCAGTTCCCTGAGTAGCCTGTTCCAATGCTTTGCCACTCTTTCAGTAAATAAATTTTTCCTAATATCCAATCTAACTCCATCCCAGCACAACTTGAGGCCATTTCCTCTCATCCTATCACCTGTTACTTGGTTGAAGAGACAAATACCCACCACGCTACAACCTCCTTTCAGGTCGGCTGATAAGGTCTCCCCTCAGCCTTCTCTTCATCAGACTAAGCAATAGTTATAGACAATAATAATAAGTGTGAAAAAAAGAACAAATGAAATGGAAATATCTTTGGATTCAAAATTACAGTTTGTTGGGTAGCAACACACAATGAGCAGCCCAAGCACTGTGGCTGGGAGGAGCTGGGAAGCCATAGCCAGGGTCCTCAAGGTTATAAAAGGTTACAACGACTCTGTTGTGTTATGCAAATTAGGAAGGTAACTGCTGAAGGCGGGCTAAAGTTAAACAGTTTTATAAAAGCAGAACGAACCCAAAATAAAACGGCTTCACTTGGATCACATTGATCGGTGTGTGTCGTCCCGTATTTTCTTCCGTCAAATGGCGCCCGAGCAGGGACCCTCAGGTGGCCTGCCGAAGTTGCCTTGAACGACTGAAGACGCAGAGCAGGGGGTACGGAAAAGCCGGCCGTAGGTGAGTGCTGTCCCCGGCACTCGGGAAAAAATTTGGCAGAGCTGCGCAGTTTAAAGAATTGAGGAAACTCGCCACTGGCCAGGCGAGCGGTCGGGGAGGAGATGGGGCAGGCGCGGATAGAATCTGCGCAGAAGCTCCTCCAACATATGCTCTCAGTGAGAGTAATTACTTATGAAAAAACTGCGTTGCAGTCTATGTTAAGATGGGCTTATCGAAGCGGCGTTGTTGCAACGACCACTGCCCTATTCGAAGAAGAAACTTGGGAGAAAATGGGACAAAGACTGTTTGATGAATGCTCGAAAGGAAATAAGAGCCTTTGGCAGTACCTTACTCTTTGGCGATTAGTTAAAGAGACATTGTGTGATATGAAAGTCGAGCGAGAAGTTGCAGCATCGGCTTATGCTGCTCTGCATAGGAATCAAGAGAACAGTGGTGGTTCATTTGCATCTGCATTATCATTCCGTGAAAGTAATTTACCCACGAAGGCACCACCACCACCACCTTCCAAAGATTGGCCTTCTCCTCCATTTCCCCCAGTGGAAGAACATGAGGAGGTTCACGCTACCGAAGGTGAAGGACATAAAGGTCCTCCTTGGCCTCCTCCTCCAGAAAGTCCTTCAATTAATTCCTTTGAGGATTCGTTTAGTGAGGACTCTGAACGTCCTGTGTCGCCCTCTCCGGAGTGCTCCAATTTCAGACAAGAATTTGATAAACTGCTGGCAAACCTGGAAGAAATTCGACTTCGCCAGGAAAAGGAGAGCCGTCCACCTGAACCACCTCTGCCCGACCACCCAGGAATGCAGCCACGGCCTGACCCGACTGCACCGGCTCTACCATCGATGGGGTTTGATACCGGGACTGGGGGGACAAGGTGGCGGGGACCGGGAGCGCGTTGGCAGGGGGTAATTAGGAACGCGGTTTTAGAAGGGGTAACTGTGGAACCGTATCCTGTATTGTTAAATACACAGACAGGAGCGAGTGAATGGGAACCATTCGATTGGAAATTACTAAAAGAAGTCAAGGCTGCTTGTACACAATATGGTTTGCAATCACCATTTACACGGGGTTTATTAGATTTTATATTTACGGGTCATACCCTTTGTCCTGCAGATATTCGGCAATTAGTTATGTTAACGTTATCCCCATCTCAGCGCCTTGCCTTTTATCAAGCTTGGGAGCATTTGTGTGATCAGGAAGCGGCCACTTATTGTTGGGCTGAGAGGGTGCGGCCTCATCGTGCCCCTGAGCTCCGACCCCCGTTTGAAACAGAGGTTGCTTATGAGGGAGAGGACAGGATTAGAGTTTCTAGGCAAGAACTTGAGGGACCTTACAGTCCGTTGGATGCAGCCCCAGAGTCCGAGCAGGTGGCTCGAGCGGGTCCTGTTGGTGAAACAGAAGGCATCACATCGCCGCTTTCTAACGGCAGTGGGGGGTGTTGTCAGACGGGTTTTTCTAGTTCGCAGCATGAGGCTCATTGTTTTGGGGCGGAGGGGTTGATGAAATCGGATCCTATTCCCGATTCTGATCCCGAACTCCAACCCCTGATCATTATTAATGGCGGGGTGGCAGAACCTGATCTTGCTGTTGGTGCAGATCCTGATTTCAAACTCCAACCCCCAATTGTTATTGATAAGGGAGAGAAAGCAAATGCATGTGCCCTAAGGGAGCTGGCTGGATTGCAGGAGCTTGAGGGAGCACTGTGCTTTGTGATTCAAGCAGGATTCTGCTGGGGTAGAGGAAATAGATTTTGGGAGCAGAATGATAATATTGAAATCCCTATTCCTGGAATAGGAGAGGGGTTTCCCCGATATTTAATGCCTGGCTTGCCCCTATCTGACCTACATTGGTTGGCAAAAAAGCGGCAGCCCCCAGACAAAAGCTGCCCCCCCATTCGAGAAAAGAAAATGCCTGTAACCCCTTTGACAAAGGGACTAATAGCTGCTACCATAGCGCCTGTTGGAAAGAGGACCAGCCCCCCCAGGCTGAGAAAACCAGTGGAGCTATCGTTAGCCTAGCCAAAAAGCAGCCACTGGGCTTACTTTGCACTGCTCACAAAAAAACAAACAAGGGGATTTATTGGCTACTTTCTCCCTCAGCAAAGCATTATTAGGACAAGACGTGTTGTCTCAAATGGGGACACGATTGGTATCAAATTTTGGGGAGCGACCACTGATGGGCAGCTGGACAAAATCATAGAAAAAATTTTAAAAGCTAATGTAACTCGTTATGTGGCAGATAAGCCTTTGGAGCTAGTATTGTTAACTCTGGTCAAGATCAAAAACATCCTTTGGCCTTTTGGGATAGACAGAACAAAAGTTTCAAATCATAGAATGGATATTTTTACCGTATCAACCGAAAAATACTATAACCACTAGACTTGAGCTGTTTGGTCAATCGATTATGAAGGGCAGGAAAAGATGTTTGGAATTGTCTGGGACTGAACCTTCACGAATTTACCTGCCAATTAATAAGGGATATTTGGATTGGCTTATGGAACATTCAGAACCTATTGGGATTGCATTAGCAGATTTTATGGGAGAAATCAACAACACATACCCGATTAGCAAATTGATTCCTTTGATACAAAACCAAACCTTTGAACAGATACCGATGCGATCTGAAACGCCAGTGAAAGGCATTACATTTTTTACAGATGCAGGAAAGAAATCTGGTAGGGCTGCTATTACCTGGCAAAAGCGAGGACAATGGAATCAGAAGTTAATATTTACACAGCCAGGTGATTCATTACAAACTATGGAGCTACAAGCAGTGGTTTGGGTATTTCAACAATATACATCACAGCCTATTAATATAGTTTCTGATTCATTATATGTTGTAGGTACTGTTTGTAGAATAGAACGGGCTATGATAAAAGAAGTTAAAAATGCAGTTTTATATGCCTTATTGTTACAATTGCTGTAACCTGTTGGAGCAACGAGAGCATAAGTATTTTATTACTCATATACGAAGCCATCAACCTAATTTTGGCCTGGCAATCGGGAATAATCGTGCCGATCGCTTTGTTGCTGCAGTTTGGAATGATCCCCGAACAAATCTCTTTTTGCAAGCACGAATTTTTTCACCAAAGTGCTAAAGTACTTACACGACAATTTAATATTCCTCTCTCTGATGCACAAGGTATAACCAATTCTTGTCCAGATTGTCAAAAACAAGGTATGGGATTAGGATTTGGAATAAACCCCAGAGGGCTTCAAGCCTTACAATTATGGCAAATGGATGTGACCCATATTCCAGAGTTTGGGCGATTGAAATATGTGCATGTCTCAGTAGATACTTTTTCTATGGCCATATGGGCCACGGCACAGACCGGGGAATCTGCAAAACACGTAATTAAACACATGTATGCTGCTATAATGGCATTAGGGATACCTCAAATGATAAAAACAGATAATGGGCCAGCTTATGTCTCTCAAAAATTTAAACATTTTTGTGTTCAATGGGGAATCCGTCATAACACGGGTATCCCACATTCTCCAACGGGTCAGGCAATCATTGAGCGTTCTCATGCAACCTTGAAGTCCCTTTTGCAAAAACAAAAAGGGGGAGGAGATGTATTGCCCCCTAGTGAAAGAATTGCAAAAGCGACTTATGTGTTAAATTTTTTGCGCCTCACTGGAACTAGGAATAGCCCTCCAATTGTAATTCATCATCGATCACTAGAATCAGGATTGAATAACCAGGACCAGCAAGGTATTAAGGTACAATACAAAGACTGGGACTCAGGTGAATGGAAAGGACCTGTTGAACTAAAAATGACAGGAAGAGGTTCTGCTTGTGTCCTAACAGATACTGGACCTCGCTGGGTGCCACAAAAGTGGATCAAGCCCTGGAAAGAAAGGAAGATGACGGAGCAAGAGGACCTCACATCGGAAGAAGAAACTGGGGTGGTCTTTTGACAGAAAAGGGAATTTGGAATAACGGTTCTGAAAAGGCTCTTCCACCTGGATATTTTCTAATCTGTGGTGACAGAGCATGGGGGCGGAATACCTAGCAAACCAGTTGGTGGACCTTGTTATTTGGGAAAGTTAACCTTATTTACACCAAGGTTACAATATGTTTTTGGAGTTTTGAGGAAAAATTTTTCGGTTTTGGAGTTTTGAGGAAAAAGTTTTTGCCGGTTTATTAGCCCCAGGAGTTGCAGCTCTTGAAGCTGTGTCACAAGTCAAGGAAGTGGCTTGTTGGAGCGTTAAAGCAAGGGTTGTTTATCTTCATTGCCAGTATTGTAGTGCTTGGTTGCTCAAAAAGAAAACGGGGGAATTGTTGGGTAGCAACACACAATGAGCAGCCCAAGCACTGTGGCTGGGAGGAGCTGGGAAGCCATAGCCAGGGTCCTCAAGGTTATAAAAGGTTACAACGACTCTGTTGTGTTATGCAAATTAGGAAGGTAACTGCTGAAGGCGGGCTAAAGTTAAACAGTTTTATAAAAGCAGAACGAACCCAAAATAAAACGGCTTCACTTGGATCACATTGATCGGTGTGTGTCGTCCCGTATTTTCTTCCGTCAACAGTTTTCTCTTGAACACTGGTAATAAACAGTCAACATCCTAGGAAAAAATCCCTTTCTTAAACACACAAATTCAAGCACTCTTATTCAAAGACGTTTTCCGGATGTGTACAGATATGAACTTCAGTGTGAACACTCATCAGAGGAAACTCTTTTTAAAATATCTTATCAGTAAAATAAAATCTTAATCTAAACTAGATAATGGGATATCGATAATACTAAACTAAGTGAGGTAAATAAGTACTTCTGTCCCTAACTCAAAGACATCATTTTGTGTATAAATATATTCTAATGAATTATGAGAGCACATAAATTGGCACTGTGAGATAATCAGATCAACAAAAAAAAAGAAGGAGGCTGCTTGGAAAAAGGCACCATGTTGTCTAAATCTCACACATCAATGTGTCGTGTATGCCATCCTTTACTGGCAGGATTCTTTCATGTCAGAGATTTGTCAGCATTGTTGGTGTATTGATCATGACTAAGACCCTACAGATGTAATTATTTTGTGGCCTATCTCTGCCCTGAAGATGACCAGCATTGGTTGTCAGACGACAGCAGTGAAGGAGTTTGTTACCACTATGACTTCAAATTCCAAACAATTTCTGAATCTCAAACCTAGACAGGGATCTAATTTGCCATTTGGATCCACATCATTTGAGATCTCCATGACTCATCAGCTTGAAGTAAGCTCTGTGATCCAAACAAGACACTGGCTCCTTTTGCACCTTTCCTTACACTAGGAGTCAGCTTTGCTGCATTTTGATCAAGTGAGGAGAAAAAGAAATATGGGAAATGTTTAACAGAAGGCCTATCTGAATGTAAATAAAGCAAACGGCATGTGCCGCAGCAACAGGAAAATGTTTGGAGTGCTAGAAGGCTGTCAGTGATCACATAGCTAAAACACTTCCAAGATCTGGCACGTCAGTCACAATGTTTATCATAAGCCAAAACACCGCCCAATTCAGCAAAACAGTCAATCACTGGATCTGATGAACACCTAAAAAGTCATCCTGAGGACTCACAGGTGTGTTGCGCTTTTAGATATGATGGCATTTAACAGAAGTTCATCTCGGCTGCCTCTCCACACACCCACTAACCTGCCAAAACTCTACAGTTGAGGCAGCATTTAAACATCTGTGTTAAAATGTGCAGAGCACTATTGTAAATGGACTGTACCCGCAGGCATATGATATGTCATATTTTGCCCTTTACATTAAATCATTTTACATGGCCACAATGTTATATATGTCTGGAACAAAAGCAACACGCTAAAATTCACTTTCTTCTAGAAATCTGTTTCTCTTTTTCCATCTGCACATCTGTTACTTCTCGTTATGCCAAATTAAAAAAAACTAAGGATACCTCCAGAATGAAATCAATAAAAATGATGATACATTGCTGATGTAAACACCTTCAATGGTTCCATGACACCAAGCTAATGACTCCCCACCTCTCCCTGGGATTAGCAGCACTGGTGACAGGCAGGCAGACAGAGAGCAGGTTTCTCTCTGGGTGTTTAAGACTGCACTATGATAGAGCAGATACAGGATACACTGTAGGGAGACTGCTGATAATTAGGAAGAACTGTAAATACGTGGTTGAGAACTAGCTAGAAATCACAGCTGATTACATACTGGGTGCTAGAAGGAACCTATGATGAAGCAAGAAAGGACCTGTCCAGAAACAAGGCTGAGAAGGAGACTGATACAGAAGAGGACAGTCCCAACACATTTCCAAGACAGGCCCGTATTCTCATGGGAACATGCACTCCCGTCACTTGCAGATTGAAAGTACTGACTAAACACAACCAGGAGGAAATTGTACAGGCACCGCACTAAAATCCCACCCCACTGCAGTGCCCCAAATTCACTGATGGACATTTCCCAACTTCACCTTCAGCCAGAGAGCAGCAATTTGACTTCCTCTAGGGAAGTCTCCCCTGTATCTACACTACCACCTTCCCCAAGGTGAGAATAAGGATCAACCATGAGCATCCTGGAGTTTGTCTCCTTTCAGTTAAGCGATAGATTTCAAGATTTCAAGGCCCTGTTCATCAGTGCACTAAACAAGCACCCAGAGCACTATTGTAACTGCACTGTAACTGCAGATACCATCAGCCTTACTCTGCAGTAAGGCGGACTTTTCAGCAGCCCTACACTCACAAGCCTTGTTACAATTTCATATGTCCTAGTCTAGGGAGGCTCCATATGGAGTGCCTAGAGGATGAAGAGGGGCAGTTACTCTGCTGTGAGGAGTTAGAGACAAGTGGGTCAGCTGACTAGTGAAGCAAGTCCAGGACCAGAGCCTGCCAGCTTTGAGATGTGGCAGAAAAATTGCAGATAATGCTGGGAGTGCCATATATTGGTATCTGATCCATGTGGATATGGAGGCTGTATGAGAAGAAAAGCATAGATAAGTAGGTAAAGCATTGAAAAATATACATCTATGTAACTATATATATATACACGTATATAAATGAAAGAAATAAAGTAAGGGATGCTACTGCAGCATGAAACATGCAGGTTTTATAGCTGCCTGTATGTTTACTTGTTAGCTTTCTGTCTTGGCCTGACAAATGTCAATATAAGGGACTTCCTAAGCCATTGCTATAGGTAGTGCACATAAGTGCAAATAATTTTGGCTATCTAGCTACAGTCAGAAAAAGTGTTTCTTTTTTACAATAGGCACTAGATAAAGCATAAACATATTAAAGGCAAGAGTCCTTTGGAATTAATAGATTGAGTTTTCCTCAGATTTAGATGGTTGGCATAACTTACTCATTTTGATAGAATTACTTTTAATTTCTACCAGTGTAAGTTAGGGTGGAATTGTAATAGGATGATGTTTCCTCACCACAGGACTCAAACTAGATCTTCCAGACAGCTGATAGCACCTAAAGGCTGCCCACAGCATTACGCAATGGCTGCAGAAACTTTCTGTTCCATACATGTGTGGACAGAATAAAAAAAGAGAACTGAAGAAAACTCTGGTTTTGAGATGTGTAGGAAAAAGCCCAAACCAACGGCTACGGTATCTTGCAACACGGTAAATCACACAAAGAGAACTTCCTATTACCTAATATAGATGGAAAAAAGAAAAGGAAATGTAATAAATACAAGTATGATACTTCATGAGATGGTGACCAGAAATATTTTCAAGACCTAAATTTAAATAGAAGGATATATTTGGGCTTTGCTTTTATTAATTGGATAAATGCCAATATTCAGTCTCCCCATTTCTTAAGGTTTAAACAAACGAAATGGCATGAAGATTTAACTCTTTCAGAAAGCTACACTGTTTAAACAGCTGCAGCCATACCACTTTCAAGTGGAAGATAAAACTTTTGTGTGATAAACAATGTGTCAGTGGCTCAACATAGGCTACAGCTGCAAAAATTTGGGCTTCCTCCTTTATTGCTTAATAAAGTTGTCAAAAATAATAGCCAAACTGCATATATGGCCATAAACCTTTCTCCCTATTCTTCACCTACATCTTCTTAAGCCTCAGGCTATCTCTTTTCCTAGCGTTGAGGACAGAAATGCCAGAACATCTAAGCTTCTTTGGTCAATGTTACTTAGGGGTCATCAATTCAGTTGTACCTTAAAGCCCACAAAGTTCTATGCTAACCTTGTGCCTTTTCCCTAAGGTGCAGCTGTCTAGCCCTCAGTTTCCTTGCCACACCTCTCTTGGGAAAATGGGATCAACAGCCCTATACATCACTGTATAGCATAGCAGTGCCAAGCTGGTTCCCACGGTCCCCTTCAGTAAGCCACACATGCCACTCTCCTTTGTCACACGACTACATTGGCTGCACTTGGACCAGCACAGCCTGTTTGTGCAAGAACAGCAGGTCTGTTGCTGTTGCAGAAATCCGGATTTGTTGCAGGCACACAGACTGGGTGTGCAATGCACACAGAGTCATCGTGACGGTCCTTGAAAGCACTGGAGCCACTGTTCAGGCATGTCCAGCCACCCAGTGGAGAGCATATGACTCTAGGAGAACACCAGCAAGTTACACACTGTTACTGTCAGCCACCTTCTTACTCAGGAGCAACCTGAGAGCACACAGGGACAAGGACTGAGCCAAAAAATTCTTCTGACAACAGAAATAGCTTGAAATTGGCCTCCTAGAGCTTGTCATCCCCTCCTATCTGAGAGATGCCCATCCTTTTCTTTCCGGGAAACAACCATGTGCAGTTTAGGATGACAAACAAGGAGACAGTTCCCAGCTTTGTTCAACCTGCTGAGATATACCTGAGGCGAACAGGAAGAAAACTTGGGATGTTTTGCCTGTTCTTGAGGGCATCTGCTTCTCAGCTGGCAGCAGTGCAACCCTGCCAAAGATCTTGTTCTGCACAGAAACTTTCCACTGGTCTTGTAAGACTGTCCTTGGAAGAAGAGGAATTTTATCATCTATTTCTTGAGCTTCTCCATTTTCTCTCCTCTGTCACATCTATACTCCAGGACAGTGACTAGGACAGAAGCATAATTTCTATCAAGCCTACAGCTTTTCTGTCTTACTTACCAGGAGGGATAAGAAATCCTGTCTTTCAGGACACATTGCTCCCAGTACTTCCCATATGTCACCCAACCCTTACCAAAGGGAATAGCCCAGATTTCAAGCATCTTCATGCAGCATTTCTAAGTGGTTGTTTTTCCATAGTCTGCTGTGCCTTTCTGCTATCTCCCTCCAGGGAAAGGGAGTGACTGGCAAACTCACCATCATATATGCCACGAATGCATCTTCCAAAAGACAATCCACAAAAAGGGTCTATTCCTAGCACTGTTGTCCAGAGGGAGTTTGCTGGAGAAGAAACAATAGGCTATTTCCACAGGGTCATAACTATCTTACTTCCTGCTTTCTCAGTAAAGCAGTCTTAAGAGGTCTGTGCTAAGTGGGAGCAACAAGGCTAACGCAAGTGAGATGAAATAAAAGACAGGGTATGTCTGTGGAGCAGCTCCAGTTGATGGCATCAGCTGAAACAGTGTCAGAAAGACAGATGGGGAGAAAATCAGTTGAGTAAGCAGCAGTAATGTTTCTGTGGCAGTAGCTAACAAAAATGCTCTAGAAATGGACAGACCACTGTAGAAGAAGGATTAACTGTACCCCTTGACTGGGACTATTTTAGAGCATATAGACTGCCGTGCTGTCCTGACAAAAAGCTCTGTGGTGGTGTCTTCTCATTTTGCCTACAAGACATAGAATGTTCACTCATTAGGCGGCAGTGCCAGGCATGTTTACTCTACTTTCATCTTTATTTCAAGACAAGGGGAGATTTGAATCTCAACTCAAGCTTCTCCACTGCTCATCTGACCCAGTAGCACATCTTCCTCTTCTTTAGAAAGATGTAAGCAGGATCTTGCCTCTTTGCCCCTTAATAAACAAACACCTAGTCAGTCTAACCAGAGCTAGCTAAGTCCCTCCACCTTCCCGGTCCACTGCTTCTCACTTCCCCTCTGGAGCAGGGTTTTATAATTACCACCATGTTCCACAGCACTGGTAGTACAAGCTCTTCAGCCCCTAGATATTCCACTTCATATGGCTGAAAAGGAAAGGGAAGTAAGATATCATGCATGGAACCAGTGTGCGAAGGTCTCGTGTACTCCCTCTTTGAATTTGGCATGACATACTTGGCTGCACTTCCTAGGAGTGTTTATAGGGAAGTGGTTTGATTTTGTCTGAATGTTTGCTTGTCATTTACATGCTCTCTTTGGCTATTTTCTCCACTCTAAACTCTCATCCTAAGCAAAAGTTTTATCGCAGTGGTGTGCAAATCTTTTCCTGGCCACTACAAAAACATGCATGGGCTTCATCCAATTTTTCCCTAGTCTGAGCACTCTTAAAGTCAGGTGCAAATGTGAACATTAAAGTACTGCAGTGGAGTGTCATCTCAACACTACACGAAGCTATGTTTTGTTTTGTTTTTTAACTGACCTTATATAAGGCTGTTCAAAATCAGGGAACAGTTGCTTTATTTCTTCCCATCACATGCTAAGCAAGACTTCTTATTTCACCTTCTTGCAGGGTGTACCAGCTCCCTGCCCTGGATACCGTGCACCCAGAGATGCTGCTGGAGCCCCTGACATGGCAAGATCTGCACAAGTCTGCTCACCACGGAGGCACTGGCCTGATGCTGTCACACCCACACAGCTCTCCTTCAGTGACTCAGCAAGGAGCTGCCAAAAAATCCCGCTCCACAGATGCTGATTTGAGCAAGCCCCTCTAGCTTTCTTTGCACTGAAGGCTGGAATTGTCTTCCCACCAGAAGCTGGGGTACCAATACTTCCCCAAGGATCACAGACATCTGCTGTGTGTTTCAAAACCCAAAACTAATTCAAAGCTTTCAAAATTCAGAAGAATCTAAATTCCTATATGATTAAATGGGAGAAACTCTGCTGTGTTCAATACGCCCACACTGATGCATGAGAAAATTTGCTGCCTATATTGCTTAAACCTGTGAGCTGGCATCTATCTAAATCATCAGAATCTAAATGTAAATTTTCTGTCCAGCCACTGCTGAGAACATTCTAGATCTTAACACCATGATGAACAGATTAGACTCAGTTATCCCTAAAAAAGCTGCAACAGTCACAGTGACTTGGGCATTCATGCTGTAGAGGTGTTTTCCTAGCTCAGACTCTCAAGAACAATTTTTGGTGGTTTATTAATGTCATCATTTTGTCTTTGTTGTGTGATGTAGTAACTCATCTTCTGCGCTACTTTTTCTCTCATATGAAACTCTCTATGCATGGAGTAAGAAAGCTCCCTGAGGGGAAAAGCATAAACCAACCAAACAACAAAAAACTCAAACCTAATCTTTGTTGCAAAATTAGTACCATCTGAAATTCTGCATCTACTTACTGCTAACAGGGGAACTGTCAGAACATTTGGTCAAAGGTCAGGAAGTAGCAGGGGCTACATAGGAACTTTGACATAGCAAATTAATAGATTCAAATGGAATTGTGACTGGAAAATAAGTTTTCTATCTCAAATAAAATCACCTGATTAGGAAGTCTCATGAAGAACAAATGTTTTTACTTTCTGGAACAAACAGCCAGTTGAGTCTGATCTTGTACACACTGAATTCAATGGAAGTAATGCAACTAGGCTCCCTGGAAGTGGAAGTAAATCAAATTTACTCTGATTAATTATAAGCAAAAATAAAATATTTTTAGTGAAGAATATATTTTTTTTAATAGAGTGCCTTAAATGTTAGTAATTTTCACAAACCATTCAAAACCTGTGGAAGAGAAATTTTCATCTCCCCTTCCTTGTCAAAATGCAAAAATATTTCCCAGTTTTGCATCAGTGAGGATTCCTCAGCCCTGGCTCCTTGGAACATAGCCCTACAGTAGAGAAGCCCATTTGCACATCAGACAGTACAATGAAATGCCCAGGTTTTGTTCTGAACCATAAATCAGTCACCACTTACATGAACACCCAATTCTACTGGATTACATCCAAGTCTCTTTCAGAAGAACATGAATGGGCCTACCACAGCCCACAGCTCACTGAGCCTGAAGTTTTGATTTGCATACCTGAGAGGCATAGCCCAAAACTTTACCTTTAGACCTTCCTGAATCTATTGTGCAGCCAGGTTCCTTTAAGAGTCTGTAAATGCTACCACAGGTAACAGGGTGCCTATAGTTTGCAGGCTTCTTAATTTTTAACCTTACATAACTCTTTTTTTTTTTTTTGGCATAGCGTTGTCTCAGCAAGTTGGTCTGAACATATCATTGAAATTATAAAAAGAGCTCAAGTATTTTTCTTCAAAGATGCCCTTAATGGTGTCTAACTTAGATGGCATAACATCTATAATGTTGTGTAGAGTCATACAGCTGCCTGTTTGCCAACAGAAGATTCATTAGACATTAGCTATTGTTCTGACACCAAATGGTGAAACATCTCCACAACTTCTATTCAGCCCTTCCAAAGGGAAGTTTTGTAGATGCTCTGTGTGCGTTACCTGGTCTATGATGATCTCCACGGACCCTCTGTGCATGTAAGTGCACACTTATAAGACAAGGAGCTATAGATCATATGGCAGAGAAACAAACAGATACTAAGAAAAACTGCTCAAAAAATTTTTGTGGATTAAGAAATAATATTTCTACATATTGCACTGCCTTTTCAGTTCCTCCAGCCAGAGAACTTTTAATCAGTGTTTCATTTCTACTAACCTCATGTATGCGCAATATCAAAACAGAGGATTGGAACCAGTTATGAAGAGAAGCCAGCAGAGTTCCAATGGATTCAAAGTTTTTCCCAGGTCTAGGCTAGAGTTACATGAAAGGATGAAGTCTCGCTTCTTCCATTCTGCCCATATTAAATCCAGCCAAACACCAGCAACAGGCTCTTTAATCTTAAAGAAAAACATCAAGAGACAAGAGAGAACAGACGTTCGGAATGACCGTGCTAATGCTGCTCAAAACCAGATCAAGCTTGTGGTTGCATTCCCAAGGAAAGGGCTCATGAGGATGGAGAAATTCTCAGAAGGCACCTTTAGCTTCTTGATTCCTGGAAAGAGGTAGAAGGAAAAGTCAGGAGACTCTTGTGACACCACCATTCCCTCCTCTTTATAGCAACAAAGACTTAAGGGTTCCTGATCTCCTGCAGATGAGAGCTCCTCAGTACTTGGCGGCGTCCCCAGAAACAGAATGGCAGAATACCCTGTGCCACTTGCATGGCCAGGGCAGTTGCTCCTTCAGTCCATAGTTGCAACCTCTCCAAGAGGACTTAGCAAGGACTACATAGACATTGTCACACGCAGGCAGCTTATAAATGCTGCTGTCTTCTTCAGTGGAGAAAGCCAACCAAAGCAGGCTTTGCATGGACTAAAGAATCACTTCCTCTGCTGCACTCTCCCTCCCTTTTCTTCCATCACAGGACAGTAAAACTGTCACACTCAACACAAAAGTTTATGTGATCACTCCACCAGTGCATGGTAGTTTGTCTGTCTTTCACGCCATTGCTTCCTTTTCCCAATGGCTTTATACTCTGACCAATTTCAAGCAATCCTAACAACAGGATACCAACCAAAGAAAATCTGTTCTCCAGGTTGCAGAAAAACAGACAAGGAGAAGGGATATTTTATAATGATGAAAGGGCTGCAGTGTGGATGCCACTTAAATTAGACACTGGGGAATTGTGGCACGAGCCATGACTCCACAAGACCATCATGCAGTTAACTCTGCTGCTTGTGTAACTACTTGACACTCATACCCAGAGAAATATTCAGTCCTTTGGTTATTTATCTGTGGAAAGTGCGTACATCATCAGTAGAGGAAGTAAAAATCAGCTATTAACAGCACAGTGTTTTCACACCTGGGGAAACTTGCTGTTTTTAAAATTATTATGCCACCATCAGCTTTGTTTGAACATGCCCAAAGACTGCGTAAGCAGCTATCAGGAGGAG
Source organism: Phaenicophaeus curvirostris (assembly GCF_032191515.1). Lineage (NCBI taxonomy): Eukaryota > Metazoa > Chordata > Aves > Cuculiformes > Cuculidae > Phaenicophaeus > Phaenicophaeus curvirostris. The sequence goes on along the minus strand of NC_091400.1, from coordinate 16,600,037 downwards.
GGAGAGAGTAGATAGACAACTGCATTAGTCAGTAACAAAATTCTGTTTAGACAAAGATTATCAAAATATAACAACAGTAATTGGTAAAAACTAAAACTACTTCTAGAGTTGTTTACTTATGAAGCAGATTCTGTAAACACAGGGCTTTCTCAGAACCTGGATATAATTAACATGATAAATTTTTCAGTGAAGTACAAGTTTCATATGCAAGCAGAAGACTGTTCAAGACTTCTCTGTTTTGAACGTGATAGCATTAGGGAAAAGAGATCTTGGATTGCATTCTGTAGAAAACTTTGTCAGGTTCCTGTCTTCCTCTGCTTTTTTTGCTCTGCCATTCAGTAATTAATCAAACATATAATCAGCACTTTTGTGGCTGTAAGGGAGTTTACGTGAAGGAGAAAGGTTTTCATAATGATTAAGTTAAAACAGAGAAGCAGTATGGTTATCCACCACAACATCATGGTCATTCTGGCATCTATAGGAAAATTCACATCAAGCTTTTACAAAGCTTTGGTAGCAATAGTGCCTTAAAGTACTCCAGGCAAACTGGCCATCGCTCTCATGTCAGATGGTTTCAAGGAACAGATTTTACTTTAAAAATAAAATTAACTAAAGATACCTCTTTTTCATTTTTTTTCCCAGAGTTGCTTTTCTAGGGCAGATACATCATGCCACAGGTGCCTGGGATTTGGAGCTGGGGCAAGAATATCTTTGCCGATTTGACACTCAAGACTTCCTGCTCTAAAACCACAGCTTCTAGGCTCTAGCTAGACTACAGACAGTCACAGAGTTACCCACAAAACAGACAATCAGCCACTCAAAATCAATATTCTTTCCAACCAAAATTACTTCATTCTCCAACAAAGTAAACCACATGTTCAGATGTCAGTCGGGAATATTATTACACAACCGCCTTAAAAGTCTCAGGTTTTGTGAACAGTCCTTTATAAGGACGACCCAAAATGTGGACACACACACAAAAGGAAATCTCTCTCATAAGGGTACCCAGAAGACAGAACCACTCACCCAAAGGGGCGAGGACTCACTGAATAAAATATTCAGAAGAAATAATCACTCATTGAGAGGAGGGTGAGGGCACTCAGTCCCAGGAAGTTTCTTTACAAGGCACAGTAGTCCCAAGGGTGGACTGGCTCAAATGAGCTCTGTGTTGGAATCTCATTCTATACCATGGATGAGTCTGCTCTGTGGCCATCCAAACTGGCTGGGGATCCACATCTTCTGGGATAGCACTGTGGCAGGACACTTGTGGGTGGCCAGGGTTCACAGCTAGCTTTAGTGTTGCGCAGGGGGCTCAGCATGCGTGCCAAAGAAGTCTGGCAGAGAACAGAGCCCCAAGGTGGCCCAGGGGAGTAGGAGAGCATGGGATGCTAAGGATGGTTGCACACAGGGGAAAACATCTTGCCCAGACTCCAGGGAGCTTAACTACATCCTGAGTGAGGCCACAGGTCTTGATGAGGCCCCAGGAACATTATGAGAGAATTCTAGGCTTTCAGAGATAGTTTGTCTAGCTAGGAGGAGAGGAAAGGATTTACGGGGGAGAACCTGAAGGAAGAATTCCTTCATAGATAAAGACAGGACTTTGGGGAGCCAGAATAACCTCAGTTCCCCAGTAAATCCAGCAGATAACTGAAGGGCAATGTAAATTGCTACCTGGCTATTATAAACCTTGTTCTTTCCTCCTATTTTGTTTCTCATTACTTTCTAGCCTTATAGCTGGAAACAGCTTATGCAGAGAGTGCTGCTACTCCGCTCTCCTAGCCTCCTCCACTTCTGTGCCTGCTCAGTCTCTGGAGCAATGCCACATCCTTAGTAACAACTCCCAGCATGACCTCACAACACTCTCTGATCCCAGATTTCATTTCTGCTCTACCTCTGGAGCAGGTCCCAGAGCTGTACGCCTCACTATGCTTCCCCAACAACTCTCCTCCCTGCCACACATACTCCTCCAGTTGCATGCTACTAGCTTCCACTGCTGGTTGGTTTATGTTTTTTGGAAGGAGACGCAGATGCAACACAGATACCACAATAACTTATGGAGCAGCAGTTTATGACAAGGATGCAGCATATACCAGGAGAGCAGGCTTCCTCACTAGCTCTCTGGAGATCCTTTTCCCTGCCCACATGGCCTGGACCCATCTGCTCTTATCTTGGGCAAGTCCTGACACCATGGGTGCTTTATTAAGTTATCCTGCATAAAGATACTCATGGAACATTCTTTCTCCTTTGCATCTCACTCCAGTACCTCTTGGATCCCATTTTATCAGTCCATCCTGCTCAAACAAGGCCAAGGATCACCATAACACCAAAACTACAATTAAACCACGCAAGTTCTAGAACAGCAGCATTCACTTTCCTCCTGACACACTACACATAGGATGAGCATTGCTCAGGACCATTCAGTAAGTGCCAATCACCTCATAAGATGGCCCAAGTAGAGATATGCAACACTTTGAGCAAATTAGTAGACTGAAGAGCCAATGGGAGAAAATGACAAGTTTTATTTCTCACTTCAGGAGTACTGACATACTTAATCAAAGCTGGATGATCACTAGTGGCTAATTCACAGCCACAGAGTCCAGGCACAGAGAATTGACTAGGAGTCACCCCCTAAGACCATGATGTGGATTAAATCATTCTGTGGCCACCATGAATCAGAACCACACGACAAGCGCCCTGAGGTATTGCACACTAGCATCGAATGGGAGCAGCATGGGGCAAGACAATGCCGAAGGTTGTGCAAGAGGTAGAGCAGTGATAAGATGAGCTCTGGTGCAGTCACCTCTTCACCTCTCCAAGACCTGTATGTATCTCTATGCTGTGAACCAATCACTTCAGCACACAGTGTAACACAACAGAATCCATGACCTGGCAGACCAACAGCAGGCTGCAAGACATACCCTGTGTTTGAGCATCTGCAAGACTCCATCTGTGATTTAATCCAGCACTGTAGCTCTGCAATCTCTCTGTATCACACACAGTCCAATGCTGAAGGAAACCAATGGTCAGTAACATATTTCACTCTGTGCTGGCAGAAGCTTATCCAAGTAGAAATCCACGCTGCAAGGGTTGCTGCAGCATTCCTTGGTAATTCTTGGCAGGACATTAAAGGGGAACATTACTTTCACAATGACAAGATGCAAATGATGACTAGCTCAGACATTGCTTAGAAAAGCTACTTCCTGAGACAGTAAATCACAGAACTGATCTGAGAAAGAGAAGGCTGAACCTCCAAAAACACTACCCCAAAATCCCCACAAGGGAACAGATGATACAATCCATCCCTAACTCATGCCAGCATGAAAACATTGTTGTCATATGATCTTACTGGGCCAACGGGAGTCAGATCCAACTACAACCACACCTTAAACTGCCTCAGAACTTTTCAATTGGCAGATCTGCTATGCACACATTATAAGAACTCGTAAGAGAACATCCTCACTGATCTCTGGATTTCCACATGGCATGCAGATCCTACCACAACTTCTTCCAGCTACACTTTCTCAGCTTTGGTAAGCCAATCAACTGTTCAGTGACTGTGCTGTTTTTCCCCCGAAGGAACCGAGTTGCAGATAAGATCTTAGGTATTTTATGCTGATTCAGCATGCATTAACAGGCAGAAATGCTTAGGTTTGCCAGGAATGCTGCCACAGGCATCAGAACAGTCATTGTCCTTCTACTGTGACACTTCTACCCTTCATATATGTCTCTCAAAGCCATGGATGATCACAAACAAGATTTTATTGCTTGATGTCCTCTCTTGGTCAAGTAGAAGGGCTTGTTCTTCTACCTCAGCCAGTTTTGAAAAGGTATTTGTACTGTTTCAGTTCTCTGATACAACACAACAAAGCAGACAGATGACCAAACCCATGGTATTTAATTAATTATTTTTTCAGTATATCTCCTTTGGTTGTAACCAGAGCATTGCCACAGCATCTTAATCCATCTTCTGCCATAGACTCATTTTACAATGCAGAGAATGGTGACTTGTGGTATTTGCCCCCAAATTAATCTTTTATATTTTTGTATCATTTGGGGACAATGAGAGGATCTAGGTGGGGAGCAGATACTGAAAATGTATTCCACCTTGCTTCACCTTGGCATTCAAGTGCCAAATCCACAGAGATATATAAATAATAATAAATAAGTAAACACTAAATTACTGTTCAGCTACCAAATATCTAAATTATTTCAGTGAAGGTGCCTCGTTCTGTGTGTGTTAAGCTTTTTGAGACATTATTTTACCAAAATACTTTACTAGGGTGGTTACAAAATCATGTGATAGAGGTGAACAAGAAGGAAAGGCAATGAGAGCAGAAAGAAGGTATAATTTATAACTAACTATTCTTATCAAAGCAAAGAAAGATGACTTAGACACATGGACCTCAAAGAAATACTGATATTGCTAAATGAAGAACTTAAAAGTTCAGAAATTGCTAGTCTGCCCATCTGCATGTAAGCAGTGGGAAAGTCTGTGCAATCCTTGCTGTTCAAGCATGCACACCAGCACTGAGCTGTGTGCCAGGGACTTTTCTGGGATATCCCAAGCCACCAGTTATCCACAAAACTAAGATGCACCACCTAACCTTTGGGTAGGTTGGAGAACGCACTAGATGAAGCACGTAGTTATAACAAGGATGTGTCCCAGCTCATCAGTTCCTGAAATAGACAGAATCACTGTTGACAAAGAATCACTGTTGGATAAAACTTAAACCCTGAGTCACCTTAAACTAACACTGAACTTGGGGCATACTAAAGGTGAAATTCAGATAAAAGCGCGTATGTTCATCACATTTAAGGTAGACAGAAATCTGTAGATTTTACAGAAATTACTGAAAGAATGATGAATACCTTGTTCTGATATCCAGATGATTTGTTTCTTAAAAGTGATTAAAGTATATTGCTTCTAATTGAGATGAGATGTGACCAGCCAGGTCAGGATGATTATTAGTTTAGGGCGACTGGTCCCCACAATCTTTAAAACATGCTGTACCACACTCTAAGTCTATTTAATGACATAAACTCCACACCATACTTTTCACAGATGGGTGGAAAACATCCAGTCTCTCTCAGGACACACTGAAACATATTTCAGAGACAGAAGGGCTAAAAAAGTGAAAAAGAAAGGCACATCTTTTTCATCTTCCCACTGACTTCAGCCTTTAAGTCTCTTCATCTCACTCCTTTGTCTTTTGCCTCCCTGCCATCTGGTCTGATTCTTGACTCCTCACCATTCAAATCAAGAATGGGAAACTGGCTTGCAGTTCTTTGCCCTTATGAGTCAGAAAGGACCGAGCATGCTCTGCTGCAAGAGACCTTCAGAAAGAAGCAGTTCTGAGCTATTTGTCAGAGGCCTAAATATGGGACATTTTTCATTAGAAAAGCAACATGCTTGTTACAGATTCAAAAGTAACCCTCTTTTCGTATTTGAGCCCCTGGCCTGACGCACAAGGGCAAGAAACCAACTGAAAGAACATATCATTAGTATAGTTTTAGCTTTGCAAACAAACTTAATCTCAATCCCTAATGTATTTATCCCTTTTGTTTGTCTACCATGGGAATCAATCCACTGTCTTTAACTACTCCCAGTCTCATCTTCCTAATTTTCAGGAACGACAGATGTTAAAGTATTTGGATCAGATATTATGCAATGACTTTTACACAGAACTGGTTCAGGACTCTTACATTTTAAAGTTTATGCCAAAAGCAAAGCTGTCTATTTTGCAGTGTTGTGTAGTTTGGCAAGAGATCATGTATTGTATGTAAAGCTGTGTACACAGTATACAGGAATTTGGATGTCATTTTAGACCAGGTTCTTGATGTCCTTAGTTAATACTACATCATGCATGTTTACACAGGTATGCGTATATTCTATGTACATACTCCTGATGAAGTAAAATTGCTTTTGGCAGGTGGCCTGCAGAGAAGAGCTGTTGAAGTCTGGCCTCAGTGCAAGTATGTCACCAGCAACTATGACATTATATGGTCAACTACACAGTCCTTTTTGATATCAAAATGTAGAACCCCTTGTAAATTTTCTTACAAGAAATCTGAACACATTTCCAGCTTTCAGCAGAGAGAGCTTACAGTATTTAAATAAGAGGAAGGTCAGACAGGCTACACTTGACACTGCTGGGAACTGACAGATGTTTTTGAGAAAAAACAGAAAAGGTCACCTAAAAAAAAGCAGCCTAAATATTCCCATTTCTTTACTACATTGGTATAAAATTAGGTTTCAGAAACAGTCATAAACTAGAACAGGGAATTTCCAAAGATCTTAGTACTTGTCGTCAGCCCATCTCCCTGTTCATATTTAAAAGCAAATATTACATTATGTAACAGAAGGAACACAGTTATAATATCTGCCATTAGACAGTAGTGCATTTCTAGCAACTGAATAAAAGATTTCAAATGTACAGAAACAGCACAAGAAACCTGCAAAATCAAGCCAGTAAAAAGAGTAACTTAAATTTCATTTTCAGTCTTTCCATGTTATATCAAATCTATTTGTTTAGATCACATCAGCACTCACATAAAACAGCTGGACTTTCTTCCAGCCTACTTAGGTTTTTCCTTATCTGAAATTGAGCTAACTTTCCTAGTTTACTAGTAAGTCTATTTATAGTTTACATCTTTTCCCTTTACACAGAAGTGTAGAATGGGCAGTTCATCAGGAACTGAACTGAAAGTGCCCAGAGGATAAAAGGAGGGGGTTAAACATGTGGACACAGTAGGGAGTGGGAGTTCAAACGCAGGTTAACAGTGGAGGTTAACAGCAAGCTCCTAACAGGGCAGACAGATGCTCTGCGCAGCACACAACAGACCTGTGCTACTGACCCCAGCCAGCTTCTGGTTTTTCCCAGGACTGTATAGAACTAAGCAAGAGGAGAAGCCTGTTAACATGTACCTGTTTTAGGATAGAATCAGGAATCCCTACTCTCACACATTTTGCTAACACATTACATTTTCCTGATGTCCAACCAAATCTTCCTTTATTGCAGCTGAAACTCACTATTCCTATTCTACTTGCAGTAGGTGTGTGTATATATAAAGCTATTGCTTCTACCTTTGAAGCAGCCCTTTATGCATTTGAAGACCAGTGTATCTCCCCTTAGTCTTCCTTTTTGATGAGGCAACTTCAGGGTTCCAATTTTTTCTATATTTTCTCGTAGATCATATATCCTAAAATACTCCTTATTGCTGTCCCTCTTCTCTGAATGCTCTGATCATCCTAGATCCTTCTAAAGCCATAGTGGTCCAACTAGACATAGTGCTGCAGCTAATGTTTTGCTAACGTCAAGTGGAAAACTTAGATCTGTCCTACAAGCTAAGGTCTTTGTTTATATGACCCAGGATTCATCATCTGCAGAGTAGCAGCACTGTTGATGCATTTTCATGTTTCACTCACTCAGTGCTTTTTCTGTCACTTAACAACTTTTTCCCCACCAAAACCTGTGACAGTCTGCTTAATTTGCTTTAAAATCACATCCTGTTTTTATCAGACCATTTCTTCAATTTGTCAAGATAATTTTGAATTCTATCATCTTTCAATTTACTGAAAATATAGGACACAAGACATGCTCACGAAGCACCTGATTCTTCCCCTTTTTCCACCCTATAGCAGATTTAACTACACCAAGTTTCCCTATTTTGCTGACCCGAACTGCATCAAAAACCTCAGTAAAATAAAAAAAATCTGAAACCAACTCCTTCCTCCGTGCTCACAAGTTCAGTTACACAAAGTCTTAGAAGGAAAATAGACATCTGCTTAGAAATGCTTTCTTGGTTTATTATGAGTTGGATTTAAAGTAAGCTATGAGTCTTAGTCTTCAGTTTTTCTTCCCTGCTTCTCAATGATGCAGAGAAAATACAGTAAGGAGAACTGAGCAGTGAATGCAAGTGCATTCAGCTCAGCTCAGAAAAATTTTACAGACAAAATTGCTGAAGGTAGCAGTATACAAGAAGATACCAGGAAACAAATTATTATAGAACTAAATGTAACACTAAGACTGATTACTGCAGCAACACAGGATCTACTGGAAGGTCAGTGATTTCACAAGTAAGCAGTAAATAGCTAGTGTTCAATAAGAAATAGTAGAAAGCATCATCAAAAGTACATGAAAATTGTTATGATGATGTGAAAATGTTTCTAAACTGTAGCCTAGAATAGGGTTTAACAACAGGAGGATGTCCTGTTATTTCCAGGAAAAAAAGAAAACCCTACTTTATTTTTAATTGCCAGGAATATTTAAACAAGATAAAGTCATATTTCCAAACTTCTTTTTAATTCAAATAGCCTGAGAATTTTGAATGGATATTCAGGAAAAAAAAAAAGTAGGACCAAGTGCCTTTCTTAATCAAAAAAAATTATTGGCTAATTATGTCTGTTCTGAAAAGTGATTTTATTAGGCTGAATAGGATCTCTTTCAACTACCTATAGAAATGCCTCAGTCATTACAGTTAAGTGCCCTGATAAAAAGGATTTTATTCAGCCAGACAACGTTCTGTAGCTTCCTATTATTACAACAACGGAATATTTCAGTTTTTATCCATTAGATCTCATGAAATCTTTGAAGAAGTTAAAAGATCAGTTAATATATGGTTAGAATCATCAAAGTTGGAAAGGATCTCTGCAAGTCATCTACTCCAACCCCCTGATCAAGGCAGGGCTAGCTTTGAAGTCAGATCAAATTGCTCAGGGCCTTGTCCAGTCAAGTTCTGAATAATCACTAGTTCATATTATTATTCCAATAGTTATCCACCATGAAAGCCTTTCTTGAGGAACGCTGTTGCAATTTGTCGTGTCAGTTGGCCTTACCATGCATATTGCATGCAATACAGCCTTGGGCAGCATTTATTACACGATCTGAAATGGCTAAGTAGCAACCAATTAATATGAGAAGTTTCTTGACCTTCATGCTTACAGAATCACCTATAAAACCTTTCCTAACAGTACTAGAACTAGAGCTTCCACACATATTTACGTTAATACCTAGTGAGGAAAGAAGCCTTCTGGGGACTAACAGAGAAAAGGGAAGGAAGGATTTGGCATCAGCAAGCTAGCTGAAAAGTTTTGCATTTTTTCATGAAGGGCAAAGGAGAATTTGTCTGCCAAACAACCACGCCACACAGAGCTATGCAAAGTGCCCCCAGGCAACAAGGAGAAGTTCTGGAGCACCTCACTGGTGGAATGGAAAATATGAATGCCACTGAATGCTGACAAAAGTACACATAAGAGTCCAAAACAATTATATTTCACTTAGTGAAAATTCACAGGCCTATTTCAGTTTCAGTCATGTGACATCAGCTAGCAGAAACAAGTCTAATACAGGCAGGTCTTCCTGTGACTTTCATGACATCGCTGGAAAGAAGCGTGGGTAGATAAATATCCTCTTAGCATCATTTCAGTTCACGTATTCAGCTTCAATAAATGGGAGTTTCTTATAAATTGAGATGAATGTTCCCACATTCTTTTCCATGTGTTAGGACAGGCGAGTTGGCATTTATTTAAATTATCCCTTCTCTGGTGATCCCTGTGTGGGAGGGAGAACCAGAAACATATGGAAAACTTATGGTATTGATGTACAGAAATTATGAACTGAAACACAACTGCTAATCTTACCACTATTTTCAGCCAATTTGTTTTATCCACTACAGATTCACAGCAAGAAAAGATTCACAAGAAAGAAAATTGCAGAACTAATTTCATCTTTCAAAAATCATGATTTTGAGTCCTTGAGAAAGAATCCTATTCTTAATATTATTCCATTCCCATTTGATTCTGTTACCACTTCACATGTTTAGAAATAAACACCTTGAAAATAAAAATGTAGTCTACCACAAAATAAATAATCTGATGGAAGTGTGTTATTTCAAGATGGTAGGTGGGCACTCCACCCCCAAAACTGCCTCATAACGAGCTCCCATTTTTTTACCAGGCACTGGTTCACAGTGAATGCTGCAGATAATCATGCACAGATACAAGAAATACCAAACCCTAGCTTAAGGTGACAGTTAAGCTCACGTTGTGTGACTTTGGGCTAGCTCCAGGGCAACTAGATATTAAAGAAAAATTTTGCATAACTATGTCAGGTGGTCTTGTTTAGCTCCCATTTACCTCATTTACAATTAAAGTGATTTTATGGGACTGACATCAAAGAATAGACTTCAGGATCATTCCTACAAATTTCCTAGAAATGCCCCAGAATTACCTGCCATACAAATACAAATTCTGAAAATTAAGTATCAGTCTCAAGATTGCCCAGAGGTTTTGGCTGTTCTGGGCCTGGTCAGCTCAGGTAGGACATAGACATGGACAGAAAGTCTTTGTCTGCTTAGGCCTACTCAGTAGTAAAACCACCTAAAACCCAGTAAGACCACCTAAGGAATGGAGAAATCTTGTTTCTCTGTGAAACTGCTCTGAAAGGAAGGGTAGAAGAAGAGTTAAAATAGATTAAGGGGAAAAAAATATATAGTATTAGCTTCCCAGATAAAACTTTTAAGGATCACATGCATTTTAGCTGTAGAATTTGAGAGAAGCAGAGTAGAGAAAGACCATCGGCTTAATGCTGGTCCCAAAATCTGACAGCTGAGAAAAGGTTACTCATGGTTACTCCTGAAAGTAGGTGTCAGATGCACAGACAGTGAACACCCCAACTAAGAAAATCATAGACTACTAACACTTCACATGGGGAAACATCTCATTAATAACCTTACAAGAACAAACACTTTTGACTACAAAAGATAACTCTCCTGCGTACATTCCAGTCACTTAGCTTTCACTGAAAAAGAAACCTTTAATATTTTAACAAAGGCATGAACACTGAAAAAGACAACTTAATGACTCACCAAACATGTTGAGATCCCAAAGAGAAGGGCATGTTCCCAGAGGAAACATCTGGACAGATGAAAGGCTTTTTACCTTGTTTGGTTGTGGAAAACATAATCTTTCAAGCCTAGCTTCTTCCTGTAAGTAGACAAAATTCGTCTTATTGGAAGACTAATTTTTCCCAAGAAGTATTGACTTAGTCATATTGGGTGAAGAAAATAAATATTACAACATGTGAGTAATACGAAGAAACCGTCAGAGATAAACACATACCAGGGAAATTATTTTTCTTTATTATCAGATTTACTTAAGCTTAAAAACAAAGGATGTTAGGTTTTGTACAGTGAAAACTGAAAACAAATTAATCTAATTTCCTAAATCTCAAGACTTACTTTCCATAGTGCTCTTTCCCAGCTCAGACCTGGTAACATTTAGTAAGTGGTGGAAGAAACAGCTAGAAGCTTGCTGAATCTTTGAAGACTACAAATGATGTAAATGTATGTAAATTCCCCTGACTTGAAACCGGTCATCTCTACTGTACACAGTGGAGAGGTGTACATTCAAATGAGTAGAAGAAAGTTTGAAAATTAAGTAACTGTTGAAGTGCGTTGGAAACTATGGGTTATTGAACTGTATAATAAAAGAACAACATTACTGAAAAAATAGCTTTGAAATATACACTTGGAGTTCATATGTGGATTTGGCTACAACTTCCCCAAGCACTTGCTGTGCTCTGGGGAGAGCTTCATCATAGAAATAGGAACTTACATGGTATTTTAAAAGTTAAAATGGTTAGGCACAACATAGGTCACTGTTTCATGCAGGACTTGCTCAGAAGTTTTATATTAATTTACAATATACACACTTTATAATTTAAATAAAGGCATCCAACTTGTCAGTAAACATTGCCTTCATAGGAAAATGCAGTAAAGTTTTGCTTTTCCTCTGTTTACATTAGTCTCCCCACAGAAATTTATTGTTGTTATTGGCTTGCCTGAAACCATTAATAAATTAAAAATCTACTTAAATTAAAAAAAATTTTAAAAAATTAATTAATAAATTAAAAATCTACTTAAAAATCATGCATCAGTCTTGAATACACTCATCACTTTTGCAATGACCCTATCACCAGGGAGACAACCTAAAGAAAATGAGCTTCCAAAATGGGTCTGCAAAAAACAGAAGAAAAGGAATACAAGATTTGTCATCACTGAACAAAATTAAATAATATTGTACATGACTTTGTAAGTGAGGTAACAATGTAGACTGGCACTATGCATTTCTGAGAAAAAGTGGCACACTTCATCAATGTCTTGTCAAGAGGATAAAAAATAGAAGAAAAGATGCTACTACAACACATCTAAGTCTATGAGTTTAGATAAAAAACTATTAGTCTTCTATATATCCTACATGTCAGCAGCCCTGGAAATTCCTTAAGAAACAGAATAGGGAAGTAAAACTCTGCAAAAGCATTCTTTTGTGTTCATGTCTAGGACATCATCTGGAAGACAAATAAAATCATCTGCAACTGTGAGACTCTTAAATGGAATACCATCAATGCCAAAGCTTTTGATGACGCTAAATAGAACAAAATGAGACATGTTAAAAACTTAAGAATAAATACATGCTATTGCTACTGTTCCCTGCACAGATTATTATTTTGAACTAAATCGTTACTCTAGGACAAAGAGGGGAAAAGCACTTTCTGCCCTTACTACACCTTGCCTTTCCTTTCAAATGAACATAATAACAAAACTTTGTTTCCCCTTCATTTCATAAAAACACACAATTCAAATAGCATTTTGAATGGCTCCCAAAGAAGTACTCTTTTATGGCATAGGACATTCAGAACATCTGTTATACTTCCATCAAAGCCAAGAATAAAAACATTAAAAAGATAGGAACTGATCTGTATAACGTAGTGCCCAAAGTAGTCATAGTATAAATGAATAGTACTGTCCTGTCTTTCATCCCCAGCCTAATATACCTCTAAATTGAGCTCATGTGAGTTACTTTAACATGTTCATGAAAAACAGAAAGATCTACCATGTCACTGAATTCATGCTTATTCCCCCTGGAGGCAGAAGTAACTCTTATGTTCTAACCTACCCAGTTGCCAGTGGACATTTGGCACAAGCCAAAGTCCAGTATGAGGTCCCAATGCCATTTGGTCCATTATTGTTATGTCCAAATGAGGAAAGAGTCAGCCTGTGAGTCCTAGCTGAAAGGCAACAAACACCATGTCTGCCACGGTAAAACTGGCACCCAGCTGCAGAAGTGCTTCTCTGTTATCTCCGGGATAAGTGATGCTGGGAAGCCTAATCCATGTTTGACTTGAACTAATGTGCTTGCTCTTGCATGGGAACAGAGAAAAGCACTAAAGAAATCAGATCACTAGTTTCCACTGCCCATGTTGGAAGAGGCTTAGTATGCCTCTAACCAGTGCCTGTCTTCTCATATGTTGCTCCCAGTTGACTTCCAGAATGGAAACATGAGGCCAAGAGATGGACCAGAAAGATTAACTGCTTGAATGATCCACAATGTAGTTAAGAAGTTCTGATCTGAAAGGTCTCCCTAATGCTTAAGAAAAAACAAACCAACCAACCAAAAAAAAATCCAAATCCAAAAGTTCCAATACTTGTCTTACTCAGTTACTTTCTGTGAAATAGTTGCTGTGTATTCTGCAGAGAGGTGAAGATGAAAAATGAACTCCTATTAAAGAATTTTACTACATGACTCCAGCTGGAAAAGAGCATTGCCTAAAGAGCTTTTTAGAAGTGGCCTTCTCAACACTATTTTAAGGTCTGTTCATATTTAATGCTTAACTATATTTCAGAAGGCTCAATACATGCTTGAAATTTTTTTGCTCAGTCTGGCTGTGGTCCTTCTACAAGAGCAGGCAACCTAATTCATTCGTTTCACCCTCAGGACTTTGGAGGCTGAGTGCTTGTGTATTTTCAGAAGAAAGCCCTGACTTCTTGCAGTAAGCTGAAACGTATCCAAGATACACAAATTCCCTCACTGTTCATGGATTCTTTGGAAGTAGAGCTTTCCACAAAAATCTGTTTAGTTCAAGAATTACTGTCTCTGTGAAGGAAGGGTTAATCAATTACTAGTGGCACAAGTTTTGACACAGTAAATGAAAAAGTTTCCTGCTCTTTCTGGAAAACAAGTCAGATCCATAGTTAGACAGCCACCTTCCTAGAAAGAACATGCTGTGGCATAAGTTGTATGGACATCTGCTGAAGGCATGAACTGGTCAGGTTTCAGGCAGCACACAGTAGAGTTCATATCCTTCTTTTCTTCCAAAACACACATATTTAGTCTCTAATAAATTGAAAGGAACTTGTTCCTCTTCAGTTTCTAGAGGAGCTTAGCTTTCTAAACAGTCAGAGAATGACTTAGGTGGATGCAGAGATTCTGATCTTTAACAAGAGAGAAAAGAAGCACTTTACATATAGCATGCTTCAAGCAGCCCAGCTGACACTTGCGAGCTTACCATTTAGGTGAACACAGCTCTGATGTTCTGATATTCTGATATTCTCAAGACATGCCTACTTCACCTTTTGTGGAGTTTCTTCCAGCTTTGCTGTCACTGCACTCCCCTGAATATATTTTCATAGAATCATAGAATAACCAGGTTGGAAGAGACCCACAAGATCATCGAGTAACTGTCTCTGCTTAGTGAAGAGGGCCATGTAAATCAAAACCACTGCGTTAAATAAGGGACTGACAGCATCTGTATACAAAGGTATTTATATTCTGGGTTTCTCTGAATTAGAGTTGGTTTCAATATGACCGCAATGTTTGAGACCAGCTTTATCACTTTATCAGAAACTCGTCAGTAGTCCAGATGTGAAGCCTGAATCAAAGTTGGAACTGGCTATCCTCTTCCCTCCAAAGCTAAAATGATTCCTTCCTCTGCTAGTTTTCTTTTGTCCTAGACAAAACATTTTACTTATAAATCTCCCATTCCCTTCTCTTCAAGGAACGAGATGCAGGACTTGAATCCACCATTCAGTCATTTTGATCCCTGAAGGCTTGAGATGTTGGTTCTCATTAGGGCCATTGAGATCATTAGACCACAGAATCTGACCCACATACACAATCCATACATTTCACTCAGATTGGTGCTGACCAAGAATGTCAGTCCTTGTCTTAGGACAACCCTTAAAATAGGTGCAGAGAACAGGAGAAATTAAGAGTGTTCACTGCTACCTGAAACGGTGGTGCCATTAGGCAGCTGCAGGGGCCAGATGGGTTTGCAGGTGCTCGTAGCAGCAGACAGATCTCAAGGCTGTTTGAAAGGTGAGAAAAATAACGGAGAACAAATAAAGGATAACATTGTCTTCCTCCACAATTTACTCAACTATTAGTTCTCTATCTCATTCTCAGACCCCCTTGCAATGCCCTTTCCCTCTCTCAGCTTCCTTTTCATTTCACCCCAACACCAACCACTTCCCTGCTCCCAGACTTTCTTCCCTTCTTCTTCTGCTGACCCTCTTTTTGTTACTGCTAAAAAAGAAATTTGGAAGCCTCCAGCTTTCTCTGTGTAGCAACGTTCAATTTGGCCTATCCCACTAAAAAGATTTTGGCTGCCTCTGTCAACAAGGAGTTTCCCAGCATATAAAAACTGATTAATGTGAAATGTTAAAGATAAGTATCATTCATACCTACATTTTTAAAACAGTTCTAAAAATATTAACTGAAGTTATTATTATGCTTCCACAGCAGAAACATTCCCTTATTTTCCATAATTATAGCTAAGCCTCATACAGAGAGTGTATAATCAGAAAAAATAAAACTGTTGGAACATTCACTTGGTAGTACTAAAACTGCTGTTTCAAGAAAGATGCTTGTGCTTTCTGAAAATTTCAAGCATCAATTCTTTTAACAGAAACATGGCATGAAAATAGTTTTTACACAGTAATATCAAGTCAGTTTTACAGGTGATTAGCATTGTCTGGAATGCAGAAAGAAGAAACGTTGCTACTCAGCCTCTTCCCTGTTAACATCAGCAAAGACAGAACCAGATTCAGGGAAAGCTGATACAAACTCTCCAACAGAAGCATGTCCATTGATAGAAGAAGGTTCTTCTCTAATCTGTGTGGAAATCAAAATTAAATTGTGCTTTATTGTATGAACTGGAAAAATGTATTTTGCAAATACGTTTGTTACCTTACTCAAGCCCTTTTATTTGTAACTAACAACTGCTCTTATTTTTCAAAGGAACAAATTACATATGGCAAGAATGAATTTGGAATTAGAGACAGATTCTACCACATTTTATCTTGCCAGGCTGGTCCTCATCTTTATTCAAAGTACTTCAAATCAATCCTGAAAATTCCCAAAATGACTGAAAAATTCCCTGGAACCCCACTTCAATATTCAGAAATGCTGTCCAGCCAATGTGGAAATAAAAACACCTACTAGATATTCATCTAAGAGTCTTGGCTATAGAGATTACATTGATAAATCTCATCTTTAGGGATGACTTGCATACATTAGGAAAATGCCCTCGTGATGGAAGAATTACAGAAGCATAGAATCATCAGGTTGGAAGAGACCCACTGGATCATCAAGTCCAACCATTCCTATTCCTTATGTCAGCTCCCATTCACTGACAACTTCTTCTTTCTCTCCCATGCAGGCATATACCTATTGAATTAGTCTGCCACCTGCATAGCTCCTTCCACAAGGGAAAAAATATTCCTCTTACCCATATCCCACAAATACATGAAAAACGTGTGTCAGTGAAATTGTAAAGTCCAAGAAGGGGCAAGGCTGATAGAAAACAGAACATACTAGGAAGTGATGCTATATGACCTGGAAAAAAACCAACCAACCAAACAACAACAAAAAAAAAGCCAAACACAAAAGCAACCCTGTACTTTGAAAAACCGAAGAAGTGAGTCACAGACACCAAGAAAACTGAGTTCAGCTGTCTAAGATGAGGCAACTCAATACACCAGAATTAACTAAGGTAATACGGCTGACCTTCATGTATGAAGCAAATTGTTCTGATCTTCATTTAAACATCATAGTTCTCTCGTGTGTTATCTGGACCTTACAGAACCTCTTGCAGATCTAAGGACATTGAAAGCTCAAACAAAAACAGAGTCAAATTAGGTGCACACAATTAAAAAGGAATGACAATCATCCCAACCAAATCCATCAGGTTAAAAGATCCTCCAAAACCTCACCCTTATTCTTGGTACAGCTATCTCCACAGTACCTGAAATATGGCAGAGAACACTGGCTGTCATTTCTATCTCTGCAGATACTGCAGTTTCTAACAGCTAATATAGTTTCCCAGGCTCTGCTTGCATGAAGTCTATTTCTAAGCCAAAATCTCACTTCAAACTTTCCTCAGCAGACCATGAATTCAACATAATTTTTACTGGCCATAGAAGCTCTCTCTTGCTGCATTACTGCAGATATTTCACGATGAAACAGGGAGCCCCCTTTCTACACTCTCTTTTTTGCATCTGACAGAGGTACCATGCAGTGCTAAAGCTGCCATGAGTTTTGGAGCTGGAATTAGTCTGAGAAATCAATGGGAGCTTTTGCTTTCAGAGATCCCAGTTTTTCTTTTGTCTTCACAGATATTACAGGATCCAATAACAAACTTTACTCTCCCAGCCCTGCCTTCTCAAGTGTTGTCCCTGAACTCAGCTTTACACATGCACCACAGATATTTCAACACGTCCAAGAAATAAGTGTAATGTTTTTGTTCACTGGTGCTCAGTATGCCTACCTGACAATATCTGGCAGTAGAGTAACCTCTCTGGGCTTGTTGGTTTTTTTTAACAATCTTTCTAATCACAAGCCTATTTTACCCATCTCCGTAACAAGAGATTAAGCATTTCAGTCATTACCAGACATAAGTAAAATAAATTACTTTCTGAAACAGCTCCTTGTTTCTATAATTTCCACCAGTAAACCTTCTTTACCACCTCCAGCTGCCTGAAACATTGAGTCTAATCCCAGACTACACACTATTTGATGGTCTAACATAGGTACCCCAGCTGGCCATTGTAACCCATTCTTTCCCATTGGTACAACTTCAAAGCTCGTCTTTACAGGCAGTACAGGCGTCCTCTTCACATAAGCAAGACAGATTTGAGGGAGTAAAGCTACAGTGGTATCAGCTGGGCAGGGTCTTCTAGGAACACAGATGTAATGGCAGCAGATTCAACTTCCACGCATGCACTGTGAGAGACAAGAGACAGGACAGGAAAGGGGCTTGCTCATACGATGATGTCAATGTTAAATTTAGATAAATGATATAAGCATGGTGTCCTGCTATTCACAGAAAGATGGAGAAAGAAATGCTATTCAGAACTTGTATGACAATAATTTCAGTTCCTCATTAAGTATCACGTTGCTGATTACATTTTCCAATTATATTTGCTGAGCCAAACTTTTGTACTGCACTTGAAAGAAAATAATTGAATGAAACAATATGCATGCTAAGAAACTTCCTGTCAAGTCATTAACAAAAAGACCCCACCTTCATTTCTGAGAGGTTTTTTTCAAAGCAGTTTGCACTACTTTTTTTATTTTTTTTTTTTCTGGGGTGGCAACAACAGCTTTGTAAATGTCCTGATATTTTTCTGTATTTAAGTTTTAAAACATCCCTTTGATGTTTTCTGCTTTCACAGACTATCAGCAAGAATCCTTTTTGGAGGTAAAAAAAAGCTGTCAAGAGTCCCAGAGCTATTAAAAAGTAAGCAAAAGCATTCATTTTATTTTGATATCAGATTTAATTGTTATTCTGAAGCAATATTTATTTACATGCCTGAAGTGAAAAAGCTCTACTTCATATCAACCTCACGTTACGTATTTGGGGTTTGAACACACTATGAGATTGAAAAAGCCATTATGTCATTATATTTTATTAGGCAATTCAATATTACTGAAAAAAACAGGTTCTAGGTATGTTATTTTCCAACAATATTGGCTGATCTAACAAAAGATAATTCAACTTCCTACAAACTCTGTTACTTATTTTTGTAACATAAATTTTTTTGTAGCCTGCTTGGCTTCCCTCCCCCATTTTCCTGAACCCAAGAGTGAAAGCAAGTTTGGATTTTAATTCTCCTATTTTTGTTTTAAGACTTGTTCAATCCGTTTGAGTTCAGGATTGGGTCAGTCTGAGCCAAACCGTTCAAAAATTTTCAACTATAACATGAACCTCACTCCACAAACTATGTATTGGTGATTATATTAATTTCTTCAGATACAGTTTAAATTATGTACCACAATTTCTTTCCTGAGCATAAAATGGGGAATTTTGGAAAGTATTTGTGAAGTCTGACAAGTAAGCTCATAAGTTTACCTTCACAGACTGCTCTAAAAGAGGCTCATTCAGAGCAGGAGACTTGTAGGTGATCTGAAGTATCTCCTATAGGAAGTGTGTCCCCTTGGCTATAACAGGGATATTTGTAATCAAACTCCTATGTGTAGAAACTAATCTTTTCAATTAACCCTTACTGCTGAGTTCTTGTGAAACTAACAGGCAAACAAACCTTTTTTTCTGATCCGGAAACATATTTAAAATATTCATGTTGCATACAAAACAATTGCATACAGGAAATTTTAAATGCAGAACCCAGGTAAAAAAACCCACACAAATCCCATTTACATGTACTTACACTCACAAAGTTTGATTAATATCCTAGGCCATAAAGCCCTCTAATTTACACACAGAAGAAAGAGACACAAAAGTTTCTCAAGTGATCTCTCCCTCTACTTATTTCATTTGCTCTTGTCATTCTTTTTTGTGTGTGTCCTCTGATCTGTTTCATGGACAGTGATGTTGCTTCCATTTCCTCCTTATTATTTCTGAATATTTCCTCTAAGGACTCCAACACACCTTCAGTTCCCCAGTATCAACCATGTACAAGCACATCCTTGGCTTCCTTCTGCCTTTAACCTCTAAATTCATTGAGTGTACATCAAGCACAGACCAATGAAGCATAGACTATCTTCATTTTCAACATTTTTCATAACATGATCCATTTGTGTTTGCTATCTCTCATGTAGTATCAAGGTCAGATTTCAGCTTTCACTGCCAGCGATGCTTGTTGCCTAATCATTATATTTTACATTTTTAAACTTTTGCCTTTTTGTTTGTATTCACTTTGCACCTTAAACTTGGAGGATGTCCCCACTAATATTTGCAAAATTAAAAGTACCGTTGTCTTTCAACTATCAGCTTCAAAACCTTCCCGTGCAGTGATAGTTACAAAATCTTGAGAAGAATTTGGCATACAATGACCACAGACTGTCTTGGTGATCATTACTGCCCTATTGTCTCTGTACCTAGGTCCTCCAGGCACTTGTATTGCTTCATACTTAAACTCCCAGCTTTGTGATAAAGGGACGTTTTTCTCCGTGCTAGTCAAAACAGAATCCTATTCTGTAACTACAATTTCCCAGCATTGCAATAATACTGGTAGTAATAATAATAACAAATAAAACACAAACGGGAAGATCCGTGAGCTGGAAAATAAATGAGGTGAACTGAGTAAATAATTCACAAGATATAGCTCTACTCATTCAGCCTGAAATAAGGAATAGTTCATCCATTTGCATTGAGGCAAACAGGTGTCTTTTTCAGTTTAAATTTCTCAGTCTTCCATGGCCAAAAAGTTGCATGCCATACAACAGGAAGACTCAGGATGCAATCACACATGATCATAATAGAGCTGGCCCTCCGTGACAATAAATGCCATTCGGAGCTATTCTGTGAGAGTATGGTAAAACTCCATTTCACAATTCTTCAGATAAACAATTATTGCTAATAAAGCTGAAGGAACAATAGATTTGCATTGAACAGAAGTAATTTTGGTACGGGAATGTCTGGTATTCTCCAAAATAAGAGGCATTCTGGAGCTTTGTTTCAGCTGCAGAGTGCAATATCCTTTATTTTATGTATGTCTGAAACCTGATATGAGAACAAGGAGAGGTTTCTCCTAAATAAAAACAGCCTATGGGGAGTAAGGCTAGTTTGGTTTGAATTTTTCAGCTGCCAACTTACTTGTGAGACACTGTGGTTCAGGAAAATATATTATTGATAATCTGTTCCAGAAATTTTTAAATCTTTCATCTGAAAGGGCTATTTCTGCATTAATTTTATTTTTTTCAGTATCCTAGATATCCAGATAATGAAGACCTTACTTCATACACTAAGAGGAAATTTTCTAAAACAATAATTTCAAGATAGGAAATGAATGTGTATGATAGATACACTTGTAAAAGTTTTTGCATTAAGAAGCATTATGGTATGTCTTCAATACTAACACATTATTGAAGAAAGAGAACATAATAAGTAGGAAAGGCATACCTGACAAAAACCCCTACCATAATTTACTGTATTATTAGGATTCTACAGTAGCTAAAAATCACAGCAAATAACAAATGAAGCTTGCTTTTTTCCCCTGTATATTTGGGAAATTAATGTTTAATTTGGGGAAAAAAGGATTGCTAAAAAGAACTTTCATTCTTGAAGGAAAAATTTTAACTTCTTTTTTTTTTAAATAAACATGTTTGCAAAAACTAGAATCGTCTGATATGCATCAGGTCAAACAGGTAAAACAGAACAGAAAGAGGAAAAAGCAGCTTCAGTCACATTTTTACATACTGTATGTAACAAAGTCTGAAAAACATGGGAAGTCTCTGGAATTAGTGAACCCCCTTGGAGGCTGGGAACTGATACAGTTACACTGGTCACATTTATTTCTGCATGCAACACCTTGCCTGTGCTGTCCTCCTGTAAGATATGAGGTTTTAAACTCCAGGAGATAGATTACGGTTGCAAATATTCTCCCCTCAAGCTTCAGTTCCATTTCCCAAGCTGCTCTTCTCAGACCAAATTACCCAGTAGTAATTTGTTGGTGGATGAAAAGCTAGACGTGAACCAGCAATGTGTGCTCACAGCCCAGGAAGCCAACCATGTCCTGGGCTGCAATAAAAAAAGGCAAGGCATGGCCTCTACTCTGCTCTCTTGACACCCCACCTGGACTGACTTCTCGAATCCTTTCTGCTGGCCTGCTTGGGTCTGACTTCACCCCAGGCATCTCACTATCAATGGGTAACTGAAGCGTACAGTTTATTTTCATATAACAGAAACACAAGCATCCTCTACCTATCCCTATTTGCATATATAGTTGTATACAAATAATAGCAGGAAGAAGTTTGATTTAATGAAGGGAAAAGTTAAAATACACTTGTTGCTATGGGATGCTTCGGTCCCTCAAGGAGCTATGCCTGTGCAGGTCACTTCATATTTCCATTTTTCTGCCAATTTGGCATATTTCCTGGCTGTGAACGCTGTTAAAAACTACAGACTACAGACCAACAATTTTTATTAGATTCTTCATTGACACAGGAGTTTCATATAATAAAATCATATAAAATATATTCATCTAGCTAAAAGCCTACATACTGAGTTCTCTGACAGCAGTCAAATGTCTGTGTTAACTTCAAAGCTGAACCTTGCAATATTAAATCACCTTCTCTTGAAAGAAACAGCATTTGATATAGGAATTGAGGTCTGGCATTTTCAACTTTTGGACTGCCAAGGGCTCCCACTCATGGCCCTTCATCCCTCTGTTGCCATCACCAAGGGAAAGCGCAGCTAGGAAGGGCCTGGGTTCTCCCCCACCAGATGACCTGCAGAAACCCCCTGCCAGCCTATAGCCAGTGGTCCTGCAAAAGGAAGGAGCGTGTTGTCTGGAAGAAGAAGGCATAGGGTGGACAACGCAAAGCAAAAAGGGAAACTTTACAATATGCATATAAGGCTTAAAGAATACATAAATCAAGATTAAAGCTCAGGTCCTTTGCAGGTCATTCATTCTAATCCATGTTTTATAGAACTGCACTGATCTGGAGATTTCAAGTTCCCTCAGCTACCATGAGTTCTCCAAGAGCTGTCTACGTTACTGTGTACATAGGAGGTAAAGTTTTTTCGGCTGCTTGCCCAAGATTTGAAAGTTCATTCCAATACACCAAAAATGGTCACAGATTTCACCACAGCACTGTCCTCATAGCAAAGGCAATTCTGTCCTCCACTCCCAGAACCTATTAACACTGTACTAACTTATTAAACAATAAACCCTGAACTTATTGACATTAAAAAATAACAATAGAACAAAGGGAAAAGCCTGAGCTCAGTTACAAAATATATCTTCCACAATGCAGGACAAGGAAGCAGAAAACATTTCCATTGCCAAGGCAGTCCAACTTCATATGCTTTGCTTCCAAGGTGCTCTGATGGTGCAAACACACACCATGCAGAGTTTTACTTATCACAGAGGGGCACCTGGCTGTGAAATTCCACTCATGAAATAGACATTTCTTGCTGGTTTGTACCAGTTATCTGCAAGGGTAGACCAGAAGAATGTCTTGACACAAAATTACTGCTTGGAAATTTTTGTTAAAAAAAAACTCCTACAGCTTATGCACTGAGAACCATAACATAAAAGCAGAACAATCCGTAAGTAGTCTATTCAGGGTAAAACCAAAAGAGAAGAAATGGCTTTTATGTGCTGTACCTGCCAAAGTTTCCACCATGGGTTTATGCTCATGTTTTCCTTTGAAAGGTATTTTCTCCTTGTACTATAAAAGAAGCTACACTGTCATCAGAGGAAACCAACCAGACAGAATACTTTCTCTATAGTCAAGCTTATCCTAAACTTACACTGAAAAAAAATCACACTGGTAGTTTGGCTCAGTAATTTCTCCCATTTAGCTTATAAGAAAAACAGGTAATGCATAGTTTCGTTGTTCCTTGTGGTTGCTGAGCCAACAAAGGTTACAGCATTTAGAATTACTTGCAAATTTGCCAGTCACTATAGTAAATGGCTTTACCTACAAACTGGTTTGTGTGAATTGTTCAAGTATCAGTGTTAAACATGACTAAATATGTCTAAACATGTACTTTGATTTTTTTTTTTTGTTCTGTACTTTAGTGTTAACCTTTTACCATTGTGGCCGCTTCTTATCTATATTTTAAATCTGTAGCTTTGTATTTCTGTGCATTGTTCTGCATGGGAATGGAACCCTTTCAAAAATCTTATCAAAATTCCACCTTTGTTATGAGCTTTGCACTTAATAGTACTATTTCATCATCATTAAGCAAAAATTATACACTCTGGGTGTAAATCTGCTTAGTAAAAAACTTCCAGCTGTGAAATTACTTTCAGACTTAAAAGATAAAATGAAACCATACTCCCTAGCTTTGGAGAGGGGATCTGTTCCTTGCTGCTTACCAGCTACTCAGAAATGACAGGCAATGGGAATCACCCGTGGCGCTGCCTAAAGTGTGTTCATGCAATTGTCCTGATCAACTCTCATCTCCAGAACAGGAAAGGAAGAAATATTTTATTCTCTCATCTCATTGTCCTTCCTTGTCTTGTGATAGATTGACCCACATGTCATCCAGAGATGGGAGCCACCTTCTGTGGCTGCTGAATTCAGGGCCATGAGGAACTAATTGTCTGCCTGACATTTGGGTGCCAGATGATGGGGAGAAAAATGTTATGACTCAGATGTAGGTGCGTAGATGTTTTTGCCTACGAAGCCACCACATACTTTAATTGCCAGACTTTCTCATGGGGCATAGAAGGGATTTTCACATACAGAAGAATTTGCAAACTGCAGTGTAAAAATCCCAGCAGTACATGCCTCTGGTTACATTTCCATTTGTCAGAGCTCTAGAAGTTTCTAATGCATCTGGCAATCAAACGAATGTGCAAATAAATTATGAAAGTGAAAAAAACTTCCAGGGCTACAAGACCTACTTCTATGCTTTTACTAAATGAAACATTCTTGAAATATAAAACTTTAGATTCTAAACCACTGAAAATATATTTTCAAATGTTTAATAAAATCGCAGTATTTGCCTCTAAATGAAAACCAAGGACTGATGTGTTCCTCTCTGATATATGTGGTGGAGCATTCCAATACATGAGGTGTAGACAGTCTGCTTAATGCAAAGACTACACTCCAAGTTTACTGCAGAACATACACAGTTTCCTGCTACAGTATGTTTATGTGTAAGAAGCTATCTTCTTCTCAGCAGTGTGTCTGGTGAAGACAAAGCCTTGCTAAAGAGAAACTAAGCCCCACTAGGAAGACAGTGAGAAATTTTAGAGGTGAGCAAAAGTATATTTAATTTTTGCTTTGTTCATTACTGGGGACCATATGCTCAGAACTCTCT
Organism: Phaenicophaeus curvirostris; assembly: GCF_032191515.1. Classification (NCBI taxonomy): domain Eukaryota; kingdom Metazoa; phylum Chordata; class Aves; order Cuculiformes; family Cuculidae; genus Phaenicophaeus; species Phaenicophaeus curvirostris. The sequence goes on along the minus strand of NC_091400.1, from coordinate 16,574,964 downwards.
ACCATATGTAGTTCAGAACTCTCTCCCTCTCCATCTTACAACTTCTACCACTTTCTCCAAACCCTCATCTCACGCTCCATGATCTCTGTTTATCTCCTCCCCGTTGCTTTTCACATTAACTTCAGTGAAAAAAACAGAAATGCATGTAACAAAATCAGCCTGCTTGATCTACCTATATGCTAAGTCCTTGTCAAGTTACACATTCCTGTGAGACACAATTCTAACCACAGCCTATTTTCAGCAGATCTGACCTTTCTTCCATCCCTCCTTCCTTTGCCTTTATGTACAAGGCACACCCTGATAATCAGTTCCTATCCTCTACCTCTAAGTATAGTTATCTGGCCTCACAATTTTACCAGACAACTTAGAAAGATAACTGAAGTTTGTTGACAAGCTGAAATCTAATGTACATAAAACAGAAAAGGGAGTTAATGTATAATGGAAAAGGGAAATGAGTTTAAAAGCAAGCTCCTAATAAAACCTCCTAAGAAAGTGCCATGCTGGAGTGCCAATGAACTGCAATGCAGACCATGGGCAAGGCTATTCAAGAAAGAGCTATAAAAAACTCCTGTAAAATAATAGCCGCAGTCCAACTGTTTACTTTTATCCAGACATGCTTAACTTTTAATCTAAATCAATCTCCTATTTTTCCCCATGTGCTTTTAAGAGCTATCAATCACTTCTCCAACTAACCCCATGTAAATACTCCAGCTCACCAGTCATACAACATTAGATGTCACAGAAGTTTTCTTCCATGCTAAAAATTTCAGTAAAATTAAATAGAACAAGGATGTTAGTTAATGTACTTCTGCTTTTGACAACAAAGAGAAGAAACACTAAGTAGCTCACCAAATGGTTGGTTTAGGCTCAAAAATAATGAAGAGGATGTTATGAAAGGAATAATGAAGTTCAGATGTCCAATGTAAAGTGTTCCTTAAAAAAGCAAAGAGAATATTATTATATTTGCACCCTCAATAAAACTTTTAATTCCTCTTGTTCTCCTGTTTCTTCACTTGAAGCCATGTCTTTTGTCTACCCAAAACCAAGGGAAGAGATTTGAGAACTGGCTTCTTTTCAAGTCTTCAGGTGCAACTCTCAGCTAATTCATACTTCTTTCTGTCCAAGATGTTTCCTACCCCAGCCAGCCAAAAATCCTATCATGTTCTCATCATATCAAGTATTGCAACATCCTTTTCTCAGGAGTTATGCACAGTCTTGTCCTGCTCCGAGCCACCTAGAAAGCAGTTGCAAAGAACAGTCCTCTCATCTTCTCTCCATTGCATCTTTTCATTGTTTCCATGGTACTACATGAAATTGAAGTTCTCTTTCTTTCTTTCTTTTCAAGGCCTTTTCTGTCCATCTATTCATCTATACAGAAAGATTAGCTCCCAGCTCCAGTCAGCCTATTCATCACCACTGCTTGTCTCAGGAGGCCACATCTAGCAAAAACTCACACTTGTGATGAGCTCCCGTTAAAAAACTGCAAGAGCATTCTGCTATCCTCTTCCAAGGATAGACAACCTCCTTTGCCATGGTACACAGACAAGAGTCATGACCAAAATCGCCTCCTTACCTTCTTCCAACTGCTTGGATCTTTCTGTTACCCCATGCTTTACACTCAGTGTGTACACCTTATTGGAAAAAGAATGAGTAGGGGAAGATGTTGTAGGTACCATATATTTACACGGTTCCAGTCACAATAGAAGTCTTCCTCCATAAGTGCAGTTCCTAGAGACTGTGATAATAAACTAGCAGTAACAGCAAGCCAAGCAGAAGCAGAGGCTTCTCAACCCAGATAGCGAGCACCTAATCCCTCTCCAACACTGTGGATTTCCCATACAATCACTAGTGGCTTTCCTTCCAGCCTAGTTCTCATTAAGAGGTCATCCATGGTGTTCTTAGCACTCAGCCTTGCTTGGCTCCCATACCTCCACTCCCATCCATTGTACGGGAGCAATCAAAGCCCTGACAAAGCTCCCTGAGCATCTGTGAACCTGGAGGAGATCCACACACTGACGTGCCCCAGCTGCTGGCAGGGACCCTTCCTGGTTGAGTGGGTGTCAGAAGCTCCAGTACTTGTGGTGAAGGAGCAAAAGCATGCTGACAACCCCACAAAATGATTCACAGCTCCCAGTAAGCAGTTTCCTACTAGGATGACTACACTCCCTGCCTTACGCTCTGCTGACAGGATGCAAAAACAAGTTCAAAGGGTCAACAATCCTGCAACAGACTCTGCGGGAATGCAAAAAGCAGAGCTACATCACCAAAAATGAGGAAGAGTGGTGCCACCACATCACATCACAACAGGATTGGGGAGCACTCTCCTCAGTGAGCATCACCAACCAGTTTTGTAACTTAATGAATAACACTGTTAAGGTTAAAATAAACTTAATACACCTGCTGTCAGCAAGTAATGTTGAGGCTCTTCTGAAAGCAGAGGAAATCAGGTAATTCTGGAGGCTATCAGGGACTTCCAGAGATCACCTAGTCCAACCTCCTACTCACAGCAATGCCAGCTAGCACCCATAGCCCTTGGAGCAATTGTCTCCATGCCCACATCATCAGCTCATGGGCTTCGGAGCCTGAGATGAAGTCAATTGTTTGTAGTAATAGAAACAGAAGGTGGCTTAAACCAGGCTGAACACACAACGTGAATGCCCACAGTGCCATATTCAAAGGGATTAGGGATACCTCCACCGTATACACAGATTTGTTCTTCTGCCTTTCTGCTTTGTCTCTGGAAAGCCAAGTAGCCTCTTCATCTATGTGCAAGCATAAAAGGACTAAGAGCCAAAAGCCATTTGCACAATGAAGACATTGTGTCCCAGACGCCTTCATTTTCAGTGCTGCTCGTGAAGGAACCGGGAAGGGAGGGGCATCAAAACCCTTGGTTTTCAGCTGACATTTCAGCTGACATTCACGTACAAACAGCTTTACTCTGTTAAACTTGCTGCCACTAGAAATGATTACATCAGTCAGAATTTGAATACACTCTGATTTTCAGAGGTCCATAAAGAAGATTGTTGTCTCAGTCCACTTTCACAGATACATACTGAATCACTTTGTCCACTCAGTCCACTTTCACAGATACATACTGAATCACTTTGGATTTGCTGTCCTATTTATTGAAAAATAAATGATAATAAAATATATTTTAAAAATCAATGTATACGGACAGTGGGTTGAGAGTTGGATTATGGGTAAGGACTCAAATTATCTGTGAGTGGGAGTAGTAGGACTTTTTTTCCCTCCAGAAAAGTCTGGGAATTTATATTATGTATCACTGTTTGAGTATCAGCAGGAACGTTGTAAGCAGATTGATCTGACAAAGTCAGTTAATTTCCTGGTCCTGCTGCTATGTTTGTTATTAACCAGCATCAACTTACATTTGGACAATGACTAATCTCATATTTATTATCAGTAAGACATTGTTCTTCCCTGCAAATATTTCTAAGCTTGCCTGGAAGGCAGAGTACACCAGGAAGCTTATGGGAATCTTTTGCTGCTTCTTTTGGGAAGTCATCTGGCAGACCTGGGCCTCGTGCTAGGTACCATCAAAGATCTGCTGTTGTCCTTCAGTGATTTATGTAATAATACACTAGTGAGGAGCCATAAAAAGCCATAATTCTCCTAACATGAAGACTTAATACAAAAAGGTTTCTCCAAGAAATATTAAGTCAGAATTTCATGGTGGCAAGGAACTTTTAGAATTTTTGTGAAAGGAGCAAGTGATATGATGGTGCTGATCTATTGTTTTAATAATTTTTTAGTATCCCTTTTTATAAGAGGAATATTTCTAATTAAACTGAGTTGTTAGGTAACATAGCTCTAAACCCTAAGTGAGAAAATGCTTCTATGAGCACTTAAACATCACTCACCATTGCAGTCTACTTCAATTTTCTTTCTTACCCACATATTAATGCCAAGTTATCTTAGGCAATTTGGCAGTAAATGGTTGTAACCAGCTGTTACAAACTGGCTCCCTAGCCTCCATAGTGATCCAGCAGCTCACCATAAGCCATGTTGCTCCTTTTCCTCTACAAATTGCATCCTACAGCCCTGCTATTCCAGCCTCCTTTCCTTCTGCACCATGTTCGACTCACTGTCCATTATTTCCTTCAGCTCCACATTCCAAAGGCTCAGCTGGTTTCCCAATCAAAATAATCCATCATAATTTTGTCTTCCTCTTCCCTTAGAAAAACAGCATCATCTAAAGCCACTAAATCTTCCTTCACAGAAGTTGGTTGGTTTGGTTTTGGTGGGGCTTTTCTTTGTAAGTAAAAGAAAAGAGTCATGCCAGGACATGCTTTCTTCATTCTTACATTCAAAACATCTTTAAAAAGTTGCACAGTGTTGTTAGGAATCTCAGCTCTGACTTTGAACACACTTTTTGCAGACAGAGGTATTCCAGGCTGGTGAACTTTATGTGACTTTTAAGTTCTTAGAAATACAGGCCACCCTCTCCTTCAGCCCGTTTCCAACAGGGTGAGACTCTACATCTCTTTAATCCAGCTCTGCCCAGCAAGCTACTGGGAGTTTCTTTGCTGAGTCTCAGCCTTGTTCGTGCAATGCACTGTTAGAGATGACACTGGCCTTCAGAAAAGAACAGAGTTCAACAAAAGACCTTTGTAGACCAAACTCATACAAGTTTTAGTGACGTCTTCAGTAAAGAACTAGCATTTAGTTTCAATTCTGAATTATATGTGATATTTTCTACAGAATCTAGCATGTACAGTTATGACTCCTGTCACGTTAGAAGACATGCAACCAGAACAAATTAAGGTAGCAGGAATGAAATTGCTTTATATGTGGCAAAATACTTCTTGGGTACAAAACCCACAGCAATTAGACTTAAAAACCCTCAGAGTGTATGTAAAATAAATACATCAGGGATGATTCAGCTGCAAGACACAGAGCTATAAACTGCTTCTAGGATTGGTGGGATGCAGGTTTTTGCTCTTGCCATTAGAAAACATAAGCCTCATTTACAGTCTTTGTTTCTAGATAATACCCAAACCCAAAATAAGTCTAAAATAAAGGAGAGCCTAGGGGTAGGAATGTTATTTTCAGCATCTGGTTTAAGTAAATCTTACATACAAACTCTGCACAGTACCCTCAAAATAGACTGGATCTTTTCTTCCCTGCTAGCAGCAAATCATCCATTCATATAAATTATGGGATTAAAATATTCAATAAACCATAATACACACTGTCAGTAGCCCAGCTAGGAAGAGCTTTTCATTAATGAAGTTATTAGATGAAACATACATAATAATAGGCAGAAAATAGATGTCTTGTGTGCATTCCTGGTTGCTATACAATATCAAAAAGATAAGCCAGAGAAAGGTAATGTAATGAAAGAAAGGAAAACATACTATCTTTTGATAAGTGTTGAAATAGGAGAACATATCCTCCAGAGATGACATCACATATTAAATTCTCACAGAGCAACTAGGCTTTTTTTTTTTTTTAATAATAAAACTACACTGTCATTTCCTGGAAATACACATTTCTGCATCACTAAAAACAGCTAGAAAATTCATATTATTTTTGCTGGGGCTAAAAATCAAATTTCTAAAGTAACACATCTATACAATTAATTTCCATTAATTTCCATTTTCCATTTCTAAATGGAACATATATTTTTTTTTTTTCCAAGTTAAGGTAATAATTTTGGATTAATACAAAACTTCAAAATACCAAGGAATAGATAATGCAACTTTCCTTCTGAAAATGGAAAGAAAAATATCCCACTTGATTTGATTCCTGATGACTATTGTTCCAAGTGAGGCAATTAAAGCCACAGAAAGCTCTAATTTTTCTTTGATCCACACAGCTGTTTCTAGACAGCTCTATACATCTGTGTACCCCTTCCCATTTGGCTCCACAAGGAGAGAGACTAGAAGCTCTGCCCCCGCAGAGGCAGGTGGAGACACCAGAGCACTGAGCTCTGTTCCATCCCTGAACCTGGACCCCTTTTAGACCCTGTGCTGCCATCAAGCTATCTCCTGCAGAGCTGCCATGAGTTATGGATCACCATGCTGTGGGTTCTGGGAGGACACAGGAGCTTGAAACAACAGATGTTAAGGTGGAGAAAATGAGTTTGAGGACAGAGGAGTAAGAGTCTGTGAAACTGGTCTTTAGGAGCAATGTGGAGGTAGTGCAGGAAAATGGTACAGGATGGGATAAGAGGAAATGAAGAGAGGGGAAAAAAACCCAACCAACCCTCAAAAGACATATTTACCAAGTACTTTTGAAAGAAAGTGCCAGATCTTTGCATTCCAATAAGGTCATATTGTTAAGTCTCTGTTTTCACTTCAGAACGAGTTTTAGGTAAATGTAATTTATCCAATTCTAAATTCTTGTAGAATATTTGCATGTTATTAGCCTGATAGGTCCCAGTATAGGCCAGCTTCCCCTTTACCACAAGAAAACTTCTGCTATCTTTGTCCTTAAAGATTGTTATTCCCCTTTTGTGTTACAAAGCTGAGAAAACCCCAGAAGACATTTCAGATCCTTGTACTTTTGAGTAACCTTCCCCTCCAGGCTCCCCACTCCCACTCCCTCCACCTTCCAGATCAAGATCTTCATTTCGGATGATAAGAAACATTGCTAAAGACTTCATCAGCACTTCCTCTTTTTTTTTGGAGGGGATGTTTTATCTTCATCTTGACATTCTGCAAGCAAAAACCAAGCTTCTACCTGGGAGAAAGGATTAGGACCCACTCAAGGTGGGATTTTTTCATCTTTCTATTCCAAATGCATACCAACTTGTACCAACCAGGATGACACGACTCGAATCAATGCAATACCTGCAGGCAAGGGAAATGATTGCAAGAGTATTGTTCAAACAAAGTAAGCACAGCTCATTTGAACCGGTCGATGAAAGAGGAAGCATTTCTGGAATTAGTAACATGATGTTTTAACCAGCTGTCACTTGCTCAAGCTGACAGTAAAATGCTAAAGAGAAGCTAAACTAAGAAAAGAAAGAAAAACCCAAACTCTGTAGAGTGTTTTCATTTTCAGATATGTTCCCGGGCTTCTCCTCTCTCTGTCTGGTGCAGGGATGTACTAAGCAGAAGAAGGGGATACTGGAAAGAGCTAGAACTACACCATGCAAGGAGGCTTTCTGGAAGTGGGGATACAGAATCAAGGGGGTGGCTGAGCTGGATGAGTCTAGGGTTGGCTTTGCTAGGTTGTAGGATTCACAGATAATTGTAAGATCAGGTGTGGAAAGGACCAGGCAGCATGGACTGCAACAGTCAGAGACTGGAGGCCAGGGTACGCAGTTTGGGACAGACTGATCTGTTTGGATCTATGGGACAATTGTACATAAGAACAAAAAACTTCTGAACTTGGTTTTATGACAAAGATTATTTAGTCAAGATTGATGCTACCTTTCTCTCTGAATGCTGGGTAAACTGCACTCCTAGTGGCTTTAGCCACTAAAACTACCACTGATCTTTACGGTCATGTTTCTATCTTGTTCCACTTGTGTTGTTTCAGAAGCTGGGCATCCCTAGGCATATGGTTTCTCTTCTTTTTTCCCCCCTCTTTTTTCTTCTTCTTTTTTTTTCCTCCTCTTTTCTTAAATCTGTTTAAGATTTGTTATTAAGCATCACTGGTTGAGCTTTTTAAGCAGCATATTCTTAGTGTGAATACATCACTCTTTTTGAAGACCAACAGCAAATGCATTAAATCATTCAAGGGCAATATGTCTATAATGCATTATTACTTGAATTAGCTAATTCAAATAGATTAGTATGCAGTGAGAGCCAAAATAAGAAACAGTTTTACCAACTGCCAGTGCTCTCATTGCAACAAAAGCTAAAGATAAGAAGATTCCTGCCATAGAAGACTTCTGGTACTATAACACATTAAATGGACCTTCAGAAAGAAGTACAAACAGGTAGTTAGTATGCACAGAACATCTGTCATACAAGTAGCCTCCTAGAATTCACTCCATGCTTCCTACGATTCACTTTTACATGTGGTCAGTCTGCCACCATTCTTTCTCTGACAGCACTGACGAGCACCTCTTGCAAGACCTGCTCTCTCTTTTTGCAACCAGGCATCACAACTCTGGTGTTCATCTTCTTGTGAAGAAATGTTACACTGCTGAGTTCATCATTAGGTCTTTTCTGCAGAACTGCTTGGTTTGGATGACAAGTTAGTTCCCTGATTTTGTCATATTTATCCTCACCCTTTTCAACGAAAGAAAGAGGGGCATAGTTCAAATCAACGACACTGATTGTAAGTAGTTTCCTGTGAATTACTGTCTTGATGAATTACACGCTATAACCACAAAAACCACAGAACCTCTGTCAGGTCCTCCCTGACACAGCAGTAGCTCCAGTTACCTCCATGTTTTTCTACATGCCCCACAAAGTCCTTAATCCTCTCCCATGTCCTCACTCACGCAGGCACTGCAACAGCACTCTTTTATCCTCTTTAGCCTTTAGCTAAAGAACAGACAGTACAGGCTGCAATTAATCTGGAGCTGCACATTTGTGCAGGGGCCAGCAGTCTGATCTCACAAGGAGTGTACCAAGGTTGGTTATCTCGTCTTTGCCTAGCTATTGGTTTTCATAAAATGTGAAAGCACTTAATATCTTTGGGAACTCTCCTGCTCTGTACAAGTCTGCTGAGTTGTGCAATAATTCCACAAATTACTGGAAGATCCTGGCAGACACTGCAATTGTGTAACTGTCGCTTCCTTCTGAAAATCAGTAAAACCCAACACTATCACCACTACGCAAGTTTCATCTGCCTTGTTCTCTGTCAGCATGTCTTGACCTGGGGGAAAACCCTTAAGTTGCTCCTGAGACTGAGCATGCATGCCTGCATTTCCCATCAGTGTTCCCTTATAGTCCTTCGTGGACTCTATCAGTCACGAACCACAATCCTGGTTTGTTGTCATACCCAGCTTTCTTACACCATGTCTTATATACCGTAGTTTTATACATATATATATATATATATAAAAATAATGAAGCAAAACAAACAACTGGGCTTTATTTATCCACATACACTAAACGTATACTAACACAACATGCAAATTTGTGAAGCATTCCATATTTTTAAGAGAAGGCTCCGAGGAGATTTTATAGTGGTCTTCCAGTACCCGAAGGGGGACAGCAAGAAAGCTGGGTGGGGGAACTTTTCACAAGGCCATGCAGTGATAGGACAAGGGGGAATGGCTTTAAATTGGAAAGGGAAAGATTTAGATTAGACATTAGGAAGAAATTCTTCACAATGAGAGTGGTGAAATACTGGAACAGGTTCCCCAGAGAAGTTGTGGATGTCCCCTCCTTGGAAGTGTTCAAGGCCAGGTTGGATGGGGCCTTAAGCAGCCTGGTCTGTGGGAGGTGTCCCTGCCCATGGCAGGGGGGTTGGAACTGGATGGTCTTTAAGGTCCCTACCAACTCAAACCATTCCATGATTCTATGATTGTAAAATAATTTTTAAAAATTATATATATATAAATAAATAAAATGGATATATATATGCACTATCATGGGCCACCTCATATATTGCTGAACAAACATCAGAAGTGCCACACATCTATTTCGAATAATCTCATACATTAATTCCTACCCAAGCAGAATGAAAATGGAGTTTTTTCCCAGAAGCCCCTGGCAAAGGTCATTAGAATAAACAACAGTTACCTTTGTGTGACTTGAGTCCAGTCTTTGGTTTAGATCCTACGTTAATTTTTTTCTATGCTGTTGTCAGGAATTTTTACAGTAAAAGTCAGAAGTAGTGTGAGTACCCAGCTGTAACAGCATAACTATTAAAAAACACTTACACAACACTGGATTTTACATCCTTAATCACATGTATTGCAACAAGCAAGAAGAGCTTCTAAATACCTCTCCTTGCCACAGCCAGCTAGGAGCTTAGCAGGTTCTACAGCTACATTAAATAGTCAGGATTTGTAATAACAGCACTGGGAAATACATAAATCCCCATTACTTATTTTGTTGCGGTATTAGTGCTTTGTAGATAACATAACCATCAGCTTTTCTGTGTCTGAAAGGAACAGCTGCTGCCAAGTCAAATTTAGATGTTTGCATTGAGAAAGTTATAATTATATTATTCTAACAAAGGAGTGAACACTGCTTTCACAAAATACACGTTATAGATTTCTTCAGCCTTACTTCACAACTTCCCTGTAGCCACCAGGAAGGTGTAGATATCAAGACAGCTGTTCAGCATACCAGGGTAAAACATGCAATTCAACTTTTCTGCTGAAATGCTTGGGAGGGAAAGGTTGAATATTTACTTTCTACTGCTATCATAATTTTTTAAACCTTCTACAGTTATAAGTTTAGTTCTTATTTCTTATTCTCAGACCTAGTTGGAAAGATAAATCAGCTCACAGCAGATGATGTATATATTGATGGATTTTATTCTTCATTTTGCTTTTCTGCAACTGTAATGATTAGAAACATAATTCATCTTCAGGGAATGCTTAGGTCTCAGAAGAAAGTCAGGCTGCAAGAACGCAGAAGGTCTATACTATGCCAATAGTCTCCTGGGAGATAGCTTTCTCTTCTGTGTCTGTAGAACTCCTGGCACCTAGAGTTTGGCCATGTTTTCAAAATGATATTATAAATACTAGTATTTGAAATAGTGCTAATTACAAATTATTAGGCTCTATGAGAATGGTTAACTTCTAGAAACAATAGTGATGCTAGTAGATGAGCACTACTTTATCCCATTACCCTACGATTAAGAGGTCTGAGAGAAAAGCAGGGAAGCAGTAAGCTGAAGCCTATAGGCAAAGGAAATAAAACACAGAATCAGCTCGTTATGCTCATGTGGCTGAGTGCATGTGCCTTTCCACATACAACATGCTCTGCTCTTCTTATCTGTTTGCAGCTTTCAGAAAAAAAAACAGTGTTCTTCTACAGGTTGTGCCAAGTGTGGTGAAAATCATAGAACCACCATGGTGATTCTATGATTCTCACCACACTTGGCACAACCTTAAGGCCCCATCCAACCTGGCCTTGAATCACCATTCTATGATTCTATGCAGAATAGCACTGTTTTGAAATTCCCTCTTCTACAAAATAGTTCAATTACTCAAAATACAAATCTAAGTCTCAAAAAGAGAGAAAAAAAAATGCATATAGCATATGGGCTAAACTATGCGATTAATTTCCAGAAAGAAAGAAAAAAACAGAACAGTAGGCTTATGGACTAGGTTTAATGGTGGTGATGGTGGGAATGTTGTTATAAACAAAGTGTCAGCATTTGCTAGAAAGCAGATAAAATAATAAACTAACGGTTGTTGTGCTTGCAAAAGAGTGTTGCTCCCCAGACTAAAGCCAGTTTAAAGCTAGTGATAGTACTTCTGCTTTCTGGCTAATACGAAATAGAGATATAAACTGGAAAAGCAATTCCCCACAGGAGAGTTGCAAGAAGCATCAGACACTGCTGAATCCAGGATGAGCCATGATTGTGGAAACAGAGAAAAGAAATTAGCTGGAAACAATCATCCCCACAGAACACGTAATTAAATTTTACTTTACTTTCCTTACTTTCCTCATCACATTTGTAGCACAGCTACTAATCCATTACTCACTTTGCTGGGGCTCCAACTTTGGGCTGAGCCTGATCACACTGGAATTGTTGCTGGTGCAACAACTGACACCCTCAAACATTGCTCTATGTCAGCACAGCCCTACTGACCCAACAGGCACAGACCCACCAGACGCCTTTCCCCTCATACATCAGTCTGCTCAGCATCAGCAGCAGAGGACATGACATATGTTTTTCATCCAGGGAAGAAACCATGCATAGGGGTGTTTGAGCTACACTGCCACCCACAAACACGCTTACTACACAGCAGAGAAATTCACTGTTAGTTAAGGTCACTTCAGCAAGCAGAGTGAGCCAAACCAAGATCTACCTGGATTAGGATTCAAGAGAGACAGACCTGTCCTGCTCCTTTGAGCTGGGCTCAAGTAGGCTCTAGAGAAGCAGGGTGGAAGGTAACAGGAGGTGCTCCCATAGAGGGAAAGACCTAGAGAGAAAAGACCTGAAATACAAGCCAGCCTACATAGAGCTGAGTAGGAGAGGAAAAGGGCAAGAATTTTTCTCTACCCTTCTCAGATGTAGTTGTCCAGGACACATTATGAGAGATAAGCCTCTGTTTGCAGCCAGGCACGCGTATGCAATATATTATGGGTTCTCCACTAATGCAGGCACAAGGGAGTGATCATCTGACTGCCTAAATGAAAAAACACTGCAAACCTGGCAAAGCAGCTGGCAGTACTCAGCGAGTTTTCTTAAGGGAGGAGGAGAGGCTGTCAGCAGCTGCTCAAAAGAAGTATTTAGGGGTTACCAGGAAATGAGAATACTAGTGGGGAAGATTGCTAGGATAAAAAGAGGGAAGGTAACTGGTAGATATTTGCTCTTTCTAGAAGCTCAGCTGACTAGACTACCTCTGAGCTTAGAGGTTTTTGTAAGCAAGCATCAGAAGTGCATGCTCATGTGGTATTATAAATCATTCTAGCCCTTAGCACCTATATATTCCCCATGTTCAGGATAGTCTGACTGATTCTGTTGTGTCAGCTATTTAGACAAGTTCTGAAAATTTTGTAAACAACTCACTTAAAGGAGCTTTGTAATTACTCCAACATGTTATTTCTTTGGGGTGTAATCTTCCACAGCTTCTGTGAATGCCTGAAGAGGTGCGTAAACAGGCTTATATCAACACAATTTCTAGCAGTGCTTTTCAACATCTTTTTGATAAAAAAACAAAGTAGCCATGTTTCTGCCTGCTGGGCGTACCAACCATATAGTCTGGTTTGTTAGCTTTTGAGTTGCCATATGTAAAACCTGTTACCTCAAAACTGAGCATGGAAGAATAGTAGAGTCCATGTGCCTGTAGATTTTTTATAATTTGATCTGATACCTGGTGACACAAAAGTACGTTTGCGTTTACACTGACCAAAGGCGGAGTTACCTCTTGCAGGTCACCGTGCTCTACTGCTGTGGGAATTTCCAGAAAGAAATAGATCTCAGAAAGGAAAAGCTGCATGTGGAGGTGGAGTCTGTACCGCCCCAGCTGTAAGAATCTGAGAGCTGAAAGCATCTGTGTGGCAAAGGGCAGGTTATGTCAGTGCAGCACTCCATCCACATGCATCTGATGAGCGCTGCACCAAGGGACAGTAATGAAGTGTCTGCAGGCACACTGATTTTCTTGCGCTTTCTCCTTACTCTTCTCCCCCTGACCGCACCCATAGCCTTGATCATAGCAATCATTGTAGTCTGGGGGACAAGGAGATTAGTGAGCTTTACAAATCTTCTTTTTAAAAAGAAAAAAGTCTGGAAAGAAGGATTAAAAAAACTCAGCATCATTTTCCACAGATAAATCACCCTCTATGGTAATTCTGTTCCCTTTAAAGTCTCGAATGCTTCTGTCGGTTGGTTTTGCGGGGTGTGCAAGTCCTAAGCAACTTCAAATTTCCATGAATTAGAAACACACTTAAGTTTCAGGAAACAATAGTTTGGCAGCTGTTTTTACAAGAAAAACATACTGCAAACACAGTTCCAGACTGTGCTACAAAGACCTTTCAGGTGGTATTGTACTGAGCTATGCAGGACCAGCCTAAATAGTTGAACAAACTGCCACATCAGCCAAGCCCAGCTCACAAAGCCAGGTTCTTAGACCCAGTTTATATGTAAATTTGACAGGCTCACACTGATTAGTCTCTAATCTAAGGTAATCTGGAAATAAATCCACGAGTCCTGTATTTTAAGAAAGTCCAAGGTGAGTCCACTAAGATAAAGCCACACGAAGGAGTTGTCCACTCTCTCCAATAAAGTGGAAGGGCAGTGGGCAACAATAAAGTGTTCTATCATTACAAATGCCTTCAAAGCTAATTTAGAGATGGCAGAGTCTGACAGCCCAAAAAGATAATGTTTTTTCATTTCATTCATATAATGCATTAAATTAACTGAGTCACTAAATCCATTGTTGACATTGATTATTTTTCAAATCATAAAATGTCCTAGCTGTAGACTGCAGAATGTGTTGTCTTTCCTCTGTAAAGTACTTGTATTAGGTCAACATGAATCAGGACAAAGTCTTTTGCAGAAGTGGTTATTGACACAGCATGGCTCTAAACTCCATAGGCTCTCTCCAAAGCACTAAGGAGCACTCTAACAGTGCTGAGAACTGCATCCACTACGCAAAAACCTGTCCCTTTGGAGTATTGTATACTGTTACCTCAAAACTGCCAAACTGGATATCATTTGAAAGACCCAGCCTAAATTTCAAGAGTAGTACTAAATTGCCAGTGAAAATCTGGGGACTCCTGCAATTTGTAAGATCAGACAAAGAGTTCAATATTTAACCATGTGTCTAAGAACTAGGATATAGTAACAAAGAGAAGTGCATAAAATCGTACTTCTTTGGACTTCATTAAATCAGGAATTTTAAACATATAAGGTGGACAATAGCAGCATAAAAAATCTCATTTTATAGTTTCAAGGGTCTGTGCAAACATTCTCCATCTACTCGCAATTCACAAGAGATTAGCTTTCAGCAGGTTAGGTAGTCTGTGTCGCACATCATGTCACATAATAATGAGGAAGGAAGCTAGGAGAATTTCGGAACAGAAGAGAGAAAGTTGGTTTTGGTTTTCTGACATAAACCCTTACAATACAGTGTCATGCCATTCCATTTGTCTAGTAAAGACTTGTGGTAAAGACCATGGGGAAATGCAAATATAGGAAGTAACATCCTGTTTTAAAATCTCAACACTGTCAATAAACAGAAGTCACTGTGCTCTCACACTCACTGGTGCAGCGTATGCTGAATTTTCAATAAAAACAGGAAAAAAACCTCTTATTTGCTTTGTCTTCGGTATATGTTTTTGTCTATGTTTTGATTTTCAATGAATTGCAAAGGCCTAAAGTTACATATTTGTCTGGGTTTTCTACTCATGAGTTTTTCTCATACATACTCCTAAAGTTACATTACAGTACACTGTTAGAGAAAGTGCTTCAAAGTATACACAATACACAAATGGTTACAAACCCTCACAGGCTAGAGTCTAAGTTACCTTCAAAGCATTGGAGAAAGGACAAGGTATGCTAGGATTATGTCGTCATGACAAAGCACAGATGCTTCTAGCATGGAATTCAAATAAGCCATTCCAGACATGTACTAGTCAAATTTTCATATAACAACTATTTGGGGAGGTGGGGGAGTTGGTTGGTTTAGGGGGGGTGGGAGAGGAATACTGCAAGTTCATGCAATAAAGAGCCTTTACACTGAGATTCCAGGTGTGACTGGCAAGAGATTCAGTATACACACAGCCTGAGGGAAATTCCACGTTTAAGGAAATGCATTCTTGGTGTGTGTCTGAAGTCTTGCAAATGTTGCAGATGTGAGGGAGAAGTAGGCAGGATCTTCATTTGGTACATTGCTTCTTTCCATTATCATTTTCATCATCCTCACCACTGTTACACTATGCTGTCAATGCCAACTGAAACTGTCTCACTTGGCAGATACAAAAGCAAGCATAGTTTTGCCAGCAGCTGGCTAAGACTTTCTATTTGCTATATCAACTCCCAAGCTTCATGCAAAAGAAGTTAAATAGTCCCTGTGGGTTCAGCTACAGCCCTTCTCGTGGGATTTGCTCATAGACTTTCTGTAGCAACATATCCCAGTACCAGTTAGCCTTAACCGTACTTACTTAGAGAGGCAATTGTACATGAAATAGACTGTTATAATGTATCGTTAGAACATATAGTTACAGTATAAGGTATAACCCATTGAAACCACAGAGCACCCTCATCAGTATTTGCCAAGCTGAATTAAGTGGGATTTCTAGAAGCCAGAGTAACTCTGGGATACCTCAAAAATGGCTAAACATTAGAGACTGCATTTTGTCTCCTGCATTTGGCAGAAAAAAGAATACTGCCTTGTCTTTTTAGCACACCCCAAAATATGGAAGATTATAATCATCAGACAAACTAGGAATTCTTTGCATGGCAAAATATCACATTTTATATTCTTTTAAGCCTCAATTTTCCTCTAAGGATGTGTCATATTCTTACCACTGAAAAGAAGGTTTGCTCTTTTGTGATACTCAGAGAGCAGAGGAGACATTTAAGTATTAAGATTGCAGTATTTCATGATGTTTATAAAGAAGTTTATGGAAATTATTTCCTGTTATCAAAAACATGCAGTGTCCAAAAGTACTGTTCCTTTTATAAGTTCACATTGCTGGAAATATTAAGGGTTCACTCTTCTTCTGGACAAACAGCCTGTGTAAGGTCACAGAACCCTCTAGACACAACATGACAACGACATTTTTTGATGATGATGGATGTTTGTTGCACACTTTGTACTTTATTTACACTTTCTCTGTTCCCATCACTATCCTGAGAAATTTATTAGTAATACAGAATAGAGGATTATAAGCATTTAAATGTTATGTAGTAGGTATAAGAAGTCCACAGGGTTCTCTGCTGAATGAGACATGGAAGACTTGCTTTTCCCTTTATGCTTTTTTTTTTTTCAGAGTGATTTCTGTGAGACTACCTGACAATGTTTTATATAAAAATGTTCTTCTAGCAACATGTTGCCATTTAGTTCTGTGATTTAGGATCTTGAAAGCTTTGATTCTATTCTTCTGAAATTTGCTTGAAAGAATCCTCTATTTTGAAGAAACTCTGTATTTCTTGCTAGGTTTTTGCATGCAAGAAACAATTAATTAATGTCATTGTGAAGGACCAGTGTTCCCTTTTATTAAGGGATGGCTTAATGTTCTGCACTCACACCATAAATGTAGTGAAAATTATTCAATCATCTCACAAAGGTAATAATAAAATTTCACCATGGCTTTTTAAACTGCATTCTTCAATATTCTGTTTCTACAGAACTGAGAACTATCTAAAAATAACACATGATTCTGGAGAAAAAGTAAATGGTTCACTTTTGAAATAACATGACAATATTTTATTAAGAACTGTCTGAAACTCAAATAAATACAACCTATGCAAAAGGAACTATACCTGTTCCTCATATGAACAGAGGACATAGTAAAAATGAAACACAATATAATTTTAAAAGAATGGCCATATTTATTTTCTATTAAAAACAGACAGTACATCAAGGTTTAAAATATAAATATCAAAATTGTCGCACAGCTAGCCAACTAGCTTTGCTTGGCAACAATATTTTACAACACTGGTGTGCAATAATATGCTCTGGAAGATTAAATTCCTCAAAATCCATTATGTGTACCTTATCTGTTTACATCATAAATCATCCTACAACAGTAAGATCATTGTTCCGGTGTATGCATAAAACATCATACAGTAATACAATACATGCTTTATGAAAGCTGGAAAGAAGGAAAGATGAGAGAATGTCTCTTAATGCTTCCCTTACACCTTTGACTGAAACAAATTTAAGCAACAGTTATTTACCCTCCTGTTTGCAGTCATTTAACATAGGCAGTTGCAAGTATACATACAAATACACATATATTAAACGGATTTGTTATAAATAGCTATAGCTTTTATAGGCAGCTTCAAATATACAATCTTCTGTGTGTCTTTCAAAAATTAACGTCCCAGTATAGTCTATAAAAAAATAAGAGTTTGTCCACAGGTAAATATCCTTAATTAGAATGTGACTCTGTAAATGTCCCAAAGATTTTGTCCCAGTGTGTGAAGTAAGGCGCATAGTTTGATTTGAATTTCAGATGATGAAGATCATGATGTGGTGCTCCTCCATACAAACCAAAAGGCATGAGTCGGTGAGTTGACCATGGAAGGTCATATCCTGAATGGTCCTCCACTGACAACCAAATGTTTACAAGGAAGAAAATCATTTCTGTCAAAGGATGGCATCCAAGGAGCACTGGGTTGATAGCAGAAAAAAACCCCAGTGAGAGCAATTCCCATACACTGGAATACTGTGTAGTAAGAGCAAATGTTGACACATGCTTGTGATGCACCTTGTGGAAGGTCTTGTAGAGCCAAGGCACCTTGTGATGAAGCAAATGCCACAGAAAGTACTCAAAATCAAACAGAAGAAGGCAAACTGCTACTTCCAGCAGGACCTCTGGCAGCTCTGGAGCTATCGCTGGCAGATTCATTGGTCTCCAGTACCAGTGAAGAAATGTCACTGGGAAGATCAAAACAACATGGTGATATACACTTTGAACAATGCAAGGCACCATCATTCCAGAGGTTGGATAGTTCTGTGGCTGGATTTTGTATTTTCTCAAGTTTGGTAGCCTAGTGCTTGCAAAGTCCAGTACAATATATGGAAGACAGAAAGCCATGTATGCTGTAAAAGAAAACAGCACTGGAAAAAACGGTGACTTGATCCATGGCTCCTTTGCTGTGACAAAGTCCCAGAGAGACTGAAGGCACAACCTGTCCCGCTGTCTATCCATGCCGTAGCTGAACAGACCTCTGTCTGGCAGACTGCAGTTCATGCTGATTGCAGTCTGAGAGGTCTGTAAATCCTGCAAGCCTTTATCTAGCATGCTTGAAAGGAAAACTCCACCCATCAGAAATCCTCCTTTACTAATACGTAGCTTTAAAGAGGAAGTTCTCTTTCCTGTTATACAGAAATGACATAATGCATTGAAATCTCAGAACAGAATTAGCTGTCCGGGGCAATCACTGGAGCTCTACAAGACACTCGTACAATAGGAAAAATAAACAGAAGTTTAACACTGGAATTCAGAGAAAGCATAGGAACATTTTCCACTCTGCTTAGTGCAAGCATTTGAAAAACTGCTGTACCTTACTAACTGTAAATTGTGTCATCTTCCGTTACTCTTTTGCCTTTATAGGGTAAGTAAATACAACCTAACATGGTTTTTTATGCGACTACTACCAAAGATCTAAGTGTACCTAAACCCTAGGTTTGGCCTGTGGATGTTTGGTGGGTAATGGATGTGGGTACACATTTTCTTAATCATTAAGAAAATGGGTATACCCAAAATTGTATACCCTTAGGTATGCAAAAGGCGAAGTTTAAACCTTACAGAGACCTATACTACGCTTCCAGTCTGAATGTGGTGGCTGTGACTTATCTCCATCTACTTTTGAGGTCATGTTCTCCTTTATGCACCTATATCTACTTGACATGGCAAAATCCACCTGACTTAACTACATGCAAAATTGAGCCAATAACTTTTGAAGAACAAAATATCCTCCAGATGCTGGGAGGAATGAAAGGTAAGATTGTCTTATGCTTCAAAACATATACTTCATAACAAGTATTATTACAATATTTCACATCTCAATAGATCTTTCAGCAATGTGATACGGAAATCCTCCTTTGCCCAAGTATCAAACTAACTTATGTAATTAAAAATCCACTGGTTAGACCTACATCCTCTTAAGTGATCTTCCTCTGACCATAGACAGGCA
Organism: Phaenicophaeus curvirostris; assembly: GCF_032191515.1. Taxonomy (NCBI): domain Eukaryota; kingdom Metazoa; phylum Chordata; class Aves; order Cuculiformes; family Cuculidae; genus Phaenicophaeus; species Phaenicophaeus curvirostris. The sequence continues at coordinate 16,555,542 of NC_091400.1, read as the reverse complement.
CACAGCAGACAGGAACTGGCAGGCTTGACTTGCAACAATTCTGATTTGCTAGAAGTATTCTAGGAGTAAATGATGGAGGTTTTGATTTAACCACTTCCTCAATGCTTTTAGAAAAAAACAAAGCTTTTAACGTTTAGGAAAACAGAGCTTGCCATGAGCTTCCTCTGAACTCACCTCTTTTGTAGGTACAGCATTTATTCTAATATTGGAAATTAGCTCAACTTCCTGGATGACTTTATTATCTTGTTCAGAAGATTTTAGTTCTTTGCTATTCAGAAAAGAAATCTGATGGGGGGAAATGGGAGACAATTTCCTTGCTTCTCAATAATTAAGTATGACTAATTAGCAGTGATCTTTTCCGAACTATGCGTGGACTTGTAAGTCTTAAGTTTGCTTTCAGTCTTAACTATTTTCTCTTCAAGAGATTCTGCTTTTAAGGAAGTGCAGATTTTACTCTCCTATTAGACTTCAAGAGATTTACAGAAACAGTAACATTTTCTGTGCTATTATTCAGGCAACTAGAAGCTATTTGTTGGAGACAAGTATGGTACAACCTTCGAAGACCCACTCGCTGTGCACACATTTTAGAAATAAATAGATTCAGGTTTTCTGCTGTTGTGAGACGATTCTGTTGAACTCAGTTAATTCAGACTATCAAATACAGTGAAACTAAAACCCAGCAAGAGACACTAGTTTAATGAATAAGGATCTGTATCTAAGAGCTTCATTTCAATCTTATGTTTGTATTTTATCCTGACCTTCACAATAAGGACATGAAAAATGCATTTGCAACTCAATCAGTCTGGGTCTGGAAATACTCTTGAGAGAGATGCTTTCTTTTGATTTATGTAGTTACAATCAGAAATTAAGCCTCCCATATGTGATACGTGACTCTCTATTTGATTACAGTCATGTATTCTATAATGTATTCCAACTTAGCCTAAATGGAGACTGACAGAAGTTGCCCTGCTGCCCTAAAGACACTCCTCCAACTAATCCCTAATAGCCATGCAAAACCTCAAGAAGTTTTAGAATCACTGCTGCCTATAAGCTACAATTTAAAGAATAGCCATTTTGCCTGCAGATTAAGTCATAGAACAGTATTCTTAAATCCCTTAAGGAAAAATAATGGAACTCTGCAGTGCTATTACTAGTATAACCTGCAACATAAAGCCCAAGCAAGTCACAAGGTGAGCAGAACTTACCCAAGGCGCGCTGCGCACCCCATCTGCCAGCGCTGCACGACGGGTTTTGCAGCCAGGCTCACCCCAGCTGAGCAGCGGGTCAGGCTCAGAGAGTACGCACAGGAAAATGAATCCTCGTACATCAGAGAGGGCAAACCCTTATTCTCCAGAAAATGATTTCAAGCTGTTTAGCTTAGCCACCAAAAAGCACTCGGCACGTATTTCCACTCCGCTCACTTAGGTTTCATGTCAGTGCAAGGTACAACATGAAGAAAAGACAAAGTACAACTTGAAGAAAAGACAAAGTGTGCACAAATCCATTCTGTACTTAGTTCAGCAATACAACCCCAGCTTTTTTTCGCTCAGTTTACGATGCTGCCAAACTTTCTCATGCATTGCAAGACTCTAAATAGGTCTCTCAAAAAAATTAAGATTCTGCTGCAGAGTTTAGGTTGAAGGGCACATAGTTTGGAATGAGGCCCCACAAAGGGTCTTAAATAGATTCCACATGAGCACGAGATGCGAGCACCTACCCCAAGCCTGTTAGGCACAAGCTAGAAGGTAAACAACAAAAACGCTAAACAGGAATACGAGGAAGTTTCCAAACTAGTGATTCTGTGAAACGCAGGATCACTGAGACTAATCTCACAGCAGCAGAGGCAACATTTCTTTTTCCCTCCTCCTCTTCTGCCCCTCGGTGTGGTGCGGATATTGTTGAACCAGAGGTGAGGCAGCATCCCGAGTGCTGAGCCTTCTGCCAGAAAAAGACGCTGGGGAACAGGGCTGGTAGCTCATTAGGACATTAGCAGGGACGCAGGGCAGTAACAATCCGAAGGAAGGCACAGGCAGGCCCTTCTCCTTAAAAGAAACTGTTACCATGCCGGGAGAATTCAGTGGATCTGAGGTCCTCTCATCCTGACTCACCGACCTCCAGGAGCCTCGGAGCGTGAGCACACACGGCAGCGCCGGAGCCAAAACGGGGGCACAGCGCCCCCACCGCACAGCGCCCCCCAGCGCCCGGCACCCGCACTACACAACGCCCCCCAGCGCCCGGCACCCGCACTGCACAGCGCCCCCTAGCGCCCGGCGACCAGCAGTGCACAGAGTCCCTAGCCGGGAAGGGGAGGGAGCTTCCCGAACTTGCACCTTCACAACCCACATTCTCCTTTTATCCAGGAGTACCGAGACTCCAGTCCGGGATCTGAATCTGAAGGGACGTGAGCCTCTACTTGGAGAGCAGCTTGAACTTGTGGAGAGGAGGGTGCTGGCGTCTTCTCCAAAGTGACAGGGGACAGGACAAGAGGAAATGGCCTCAAGCTCCGCCAGGGGAGATTTAGGCTGGACATTAGGAAAAAATTTTTCATAGAAAGGGTCACTGGGCACTGGAACAGGCTGCCCAGGGAGGTGGTTGAGTCACCTTCCCTGGAGGTATTTAAGGGACGGGTGGACGAGGCACTGAGGGGCATGGTTTAGTGTTTGATAGGAATGGTTGGACTCGATGATCCGGTGATTCTGTGATTCTATAACTCTGCGCCCATAGGTTTGACGGGTGCTCGGGTACTCGAGGATGCAAACACATCCCTCTTCAGTTTGCGTGAAAAACCTTAGACTAAACATGAAGTACTTTTCTTAACGGAACTAACGCATTTCTGAATGAAAATATTTTCACATCGACACTCCGTCTCCCCAGACAAGCTGCACTGAAAAAACTCTCCAGCCATCACAGAAAGAAAGTTTAATCAAAGAGGGCTTTAATGGATTCCCAACTAGGGACTGAAAACTGCCAGTGAAGTAAATTGTTAATTCTCAAGCTTTACCTTATTGGGATTAGTTTTCAAAATAATAACCGCCAGTTAAGGATCCTAAAATTCATTCATTCATCATTTATTATTCCATAGTGAGAAACTGATTCACATCCTCTTCAACTGCACACATTCATCGTCTCTGGAGGAGTCAGAATGCAATAGAAACACTTTTCAGCTCAGTATCCTAAGAAAAAAAAACCTAGGCAATCACGTTACAGGTGCGGCTACTGTCCATCCAGTCTTTGTGATTTATTATTTCACTGCGGATTTCGATGATCTCTGCTGCAGGTTAGGAATGTCAGAAGTATTTTGTACAGCTATTTTGTACAGCTATCTGAAAACAGGCTACTTAGAGAGGAGAGGCCACTCTCATGCCAGGCAACGATGCAGCATGAGTTTGCATTTTATAAGACATTAAAGAAAGGGAGAAGACATTATAAATTCTTCCATCACAGGAAAACCTTCCAAGATCCACCTTTTACTATGTATCGGAAAACCTATTTCTCCATCAAGGTTTCTCTCTCATATTATGATTAGAGTAATCTGTACCTTTTCCTGGTATTAAGGTATTCATATTTCTTGTTTGGTTGTTTGGGTTTTTTTGTTTGTTTGTACAGCACATTCACCATAAAGAGTAATTTACAGAAAAACAGTTTATTTTGTTCACAAGCTGACAAAACTATTTCTCTTACAGGGCCCCAGAGAGTAGGAGCTCTGTTTTACACCACTTCCCACATTGAGGCACTTCTATGATGTTCGAGCTGATGTGTAAACTTTTTGCCAGTGCTATCACTAGCTACAGAATCACTGAAGAGTGTAAAAATGCACTACAGTGAGCTGGTACATCACTCAGTACTATTATACATAGACTCTACCACCTTTAGGCCTTCTGCACAACATTATCAGTCTGAATGTGTTTACAGATGGCTATAAAAAGTCCTTATTAGGTTCCAAGCGCAACACAGACAAACACATGTTGTACATCTCTAAGTCACAGCCTTGGATTGTGCATTCACTTCAGTTGTACACAGGTCTCTTAGTCTGGCAATCCATCAGCCGAATAGGTCTTCTGGCTTCCTAGCACAGTTTGATCACATTATTAAATGCAGAGCCTATATCAGCAGAAGGTATCTGATGCCCTCTGTTATACTACTACGCTTCATATTATCTGAAGCCGATGCTCAGCCAACCTTCAACATCATATAAATCATGAATAACACAAGGGTGTCTACAGAACAGGCACCATGTATCTAATATCTGCTTTGAAAAACGTACCATTCATCACTGCCCATTCTTATTAGACCAAGCTTCTTGCTCCTCTTTGTTTTCAGTGTCTCCTTTTGCACACTTCTTTCCACTGACACCTCTCCAAGTTTGTGTCACACACTGCTTATAACTTTAGCAAGGCAGGGAGAATACAGCAGCTCACAATCCCCATAGCCATGCCGCTCCAGTGAAGCTCAAAAACTCCATAATGGCTTTTGCATCAATTTCCACTGTTCTGCCTTTATTTCTAGGCACATGGGGGTTCATCAGCTGGCAAAGCTGGTAACAGATAGGATTTAATACACATTGGCATCTTGACTGCACATCTAGTGCATTCAGAATGTATGGAAAGGGGACAGCATAAGCGTATTTATTACTGAAGATGACAAAGGTCAAAAGCTGGGTGATCACGTCAAATGTACCATGGCAAAGATTAGTTCCCTGCCTTAGCCTGTGGCTAAATGCTATTTATGAGGTTACCAGATGGTTCAATTAAGCAATCCTATAACCCAAGGTTTAAGAATGCGATACAAGGAGCTTTCCACCATGTCAGGGGAAAGGAAAGGTTCATTTGAAAGGAACCTCATCCAGAGGTCTTGTGAGTGGTTATTTACAATTGGTACCTTTGTTAAAATGCTCAGAGAAGTCCCATGAAACAACATCAATGGCCTTTTGGGCTTAAGAAAAGCCTCTTCCAGGACAAAACTAAAATGAAAGCTTATTTGGCTATTTTACTTTAGTATTATACTTGTTCTACGCATGAACAGTTGTGAAAAACAGACTTGGTTCTCTGGATACTCTGCCCCAAAGACTCACATGTATTCAGGCAACAGGAAGTGAAACAGAACACATTGCTCAGAACTCCAAGCACATCTTACTTTTATTGAAGTATCTCAAGATTAATGAACATGATGCATGTGGCTCTTGCCATATCACATACCCCCACAACTGCTGAGTTGGCCACTTGGGATTCCTACAGAAACTTCCTTCCAGCACAGCAAGGTGAAGCAAATATTGGCTGCTACAAATATAAAGCAAACTTAGAGGTTCTGCTAGGAATAACAACTGAAACATGAACCGGTTTGTCCTTAAACAAAGCCTGAATATTCCCCGAGTCTGAATCAGGAATTAAAAAAACCCAAAACCTTACAGTTTTTGCATCCTTTTGCATTTTCTTTTTTCTCCTCACAAAAAAGTTTGCCTCACTTTAAAATGCCCTATTTTCTATGCCATGTAGAAAATGCCTTTTTTCCTATTGGGATTACTGACAGAGATACAGATTGAACTCCAACCACAGCACAGAAATTATCATCTAGACCGAGGCAATTGACTCTGGAGATTGTTCATAAATTTACATTTGGCATGGAACTTTTGTGCAATTCAGAGCAGCCAAAGTCCTCTGCATAGTCAATGGGAAGAGCAAGGCACCTATACCACAGACAGTTGCAGCTCCAAAGTCAAGTCAGACCCCTGAAGCAGATGTGAATCCTCTCTCCCCATTAAATAGGGTCTTAGCTCCACTTCAAGTGGTAACTGAGACAAATGGAGACTGCCGTTAATACTTCCAGGCTTTACCACAGTGTTTTACAGTTCCTGAACACAATGGTCCAAGCACCACATAAGCAGCTAGAAAGTAAACAGATATTCAAAGTAGCAGCTGATTAAGATGAAGAGTCCTTGCAAATTAAGTCACTGAAGCTATAGAACCAATTCTTTGGCTTTTCCCACACCAGTAGTAAACTGGGGAAGCTTGTTTTCTAGTAGTCAGTGCAAAGAAAACAAAGCACAAGTATGTTACGTGTTTCTTCTTGAAAGCCATAACCTATTATCAAAGTTAACTGAACATGGTATTTCTTTTAACCACTTCTCTTGTTCCAGGAATTCACACAGGTAAATAATGATTTTTATCCTTAGCTGGTATATGAAACATGAAGGGCTTCAGGGACACTACTAAATCAAGAAAAATGCAGCAATAAATCAGTTCCAAAACAGGAGATTTAAACTGACAGTGGTGATCTTTGCTTTCATGACAGTTCTTCTGGGCAATATTGAAAAAGAAAATCATCTGATGTAGCTAGCTTGTATGTGATAGCTAAAATAACAAAGCAGCAAAAAGTCACTAAGTGCTTTTTCAAGTGCCAGCACCAAATGCATCACTGCGCTACAAGGAGTTCTTCTCAAAGGTACTCAGAAATGGCAGTGTACTGAGAAATGGCAGTGGCTTATGCACAGCGAAACGTTTATTGTTTTGTCAAGCACCTGAGGTGCTGAATAGAAAATATGTCTTTTAGACATAATACTAAATTTATATGCACATAACATACTCATTTTGTGCAAAATCATACTGCTGTTTTTTGATTACCATGGCACTGGGTGCAAAATCAGCAGGAAACAATGAGGATTTCTGCAGGAGAGAGAAATAATACTGAGAAAAACAAATCAAATATGAATCCGATCCAGTAGTCATTGCTGGCATTTTAAAAATGCATCATAAATAAACAATGTAGCATTATTGCCAGAAAAGCACATGTTCCAAAAAGATAAATTCCTGGTGAACCAATACTCTGAAATACCATCCCAGTTTAGAGATACTTCCTAATCATGTTAATTATTTCATTATACATGCGGTAAGGTGCATCAAGGCCCCAGATGAAATCCAAATGTTCCCATTCTGGGATGTTCTTGTGGTAAACCAAGTTTGTGATCTGAGTGAGCAGCATAGCAACATCTTTTGGGTCTGCCAGCCAGTCCTGCCCACCAGTCCACACTGCAGTGGGTACAGTCATCTCTTTTACTTTGTAGAAAGGCGGAGTAGACTGAGGAGGTGGAAAGTGAAAACAAAAGCATTAGAAACAACAAGTCTTCAGTGTGATGCTAAATTGTACTGTGACAGACTAGCAAATGCAAGAATCTGTCACATTCTCTTTTTCTCCTCTCTTGGGCAGCTTAAGATGGAGATGGAGTCCTGACTCAACAGAAAACTAATTCCAAGAGTTCTACAATATTGTAACACACATACCAGTAAAGGTAGTTTGCGGAGTTTACAAGACAGCAGGGTAGCAAAAGTCTCAGATACAAAAAGTGATTCCTACTCAAAGTACTATACAGCAATATTACCCAGTCACTGAAGTGACAAGGGGAAAAATATTTTTAGTATTGCAGACAGCAATTTAGAAACAAACATGCAGAGATCAGGCAGGCTGAAGATAAGCAGTACACATTAATTGACAGACTGTCTTATTGCAAGAAGTGCAGTGGGATCTCATGATCTAGGCAGGCAGGGCCACCCTCAAGAAACACTGTGCCATCACAACTTCGATGCCAAATGTGGGCTCCATACTGACTTGGGACTAACTCAGAGCTCTACAGTCCTGTCGGGTTTTTTTTTAAAAGGCCAATCTCTACCATAGTTACTGGGTAACACTAGTAGCTATTTGGCACACAGCATAAGCACAGCACCCAGAGAAGTGCCCAAGGACTTATTTGTGACACTCAAGAATTATAAAATATCTATAAAAGATGTCTACCTGGTTGTAGTGAGCCATATTTGCAGCCTTGCTTCCCCAGTCATAAGCTTTGAGTTCCCCAGTCTTCACAGCCTAGAAATAAACAAATATTCACAAATACAAAGAACTGCAACATGTCTACTGCAAGAATAAAAAAGTACACGTCACCTGGAGAACTAGCAAAGGCAACTGACAGAAGAAACAATGAAATGCCAAGTATTAACAAGGACAAGTGTTACTGCTTTGCCTAGTGTCACAGGAGTGGGAAAAAAATAACATTCAATACCATGAGACTTGGTCCCTTAAGATTTCACAGTCTTTTATAACAACAGTAGGCAAGACTGAGGAAAACGATTCAGTGTATCCAAAGCTAGGATGTGGCATCTCTATGCTTACTTCTGAAATATTTACATTGCTGTCTAAATGTATATGAACATAGCATGAAGCTTTCTATTCTGTATGATTTATCACCTATTATTTTTCAGGAACAGAAGTCTAAATAATAGGAATCGGGACTAAAAAAAAAAAAAGCCTTCACAAATTTCCTTCCGAGTCAACACTTGAACACCAATGTACAGCAGAACACACCGCTTCTAAATAAATGACCAAGTCCAGCTGCAAGATCACCAGGAGCACTGAGCACTGCTTCCATGGCAAACATCTTCTCTTATTTGTCAGCCTGCCAAGCGAGCTTCAGGCATAATAGCATCACAGGCATGAAATTGTGCATTGAGGTAAAATTCAAAACATGCTAATAACATATAAAATGAAGCCAGATAGAACTGAACAGAAAATCTGCTGATTTTCATTGACTAAAAATATAACTTCTAATCAAAACAGGGTTTGCTGAAAGGGGAGCAAATAGTTATTTACAACAGCTCTCTAAGTTAAGTTAATCCACTGTTTGTTAGCCTGAAGTACTTACAGTTATCACATCTTCAAAGAAATAGGGGAGAGGGATGAGCCACCATGTCAGTATCATCAAAGCAGCTGCAGTGAACAGCTGCCATTCTGACCACCAGCCATCCCAGAATTTCACCTGGGCTACGCTGTGTATATATTCAGTCATTTTATTCCACTTACTATCAGAGACATCAATACTCTACAAATGAGCTAGAGACATGGACATTTTGGATTCTGGAAACTCTACCTGGCTCCAGTGGATCATGTTTTGTACAGACGTCCCTGCAGGGCAATGTGTTGAATACACATCCACTCGGCTCTGCAACAAGATAATTAACATGGTTACTCCTCATAATGCAATAGTTCTACCCACTATTGCTTCTTGGAAAATTCCCCTTAAAACTGTTATAAACAGAAGTCAAACAGAGCCATATTAAAGAGGAGGTAAAAGTATTTGGGGGGTTAATAAAAAATTAGGTGCAGAATTTTAAAGCAGCACTTCAAACCTAATTATGATGCACTTTAAGCATTTTTGTATATTCACAATGTTTTAAAAAGTGCTAGTATTGTAAGAATTAGTAGCACATTAACTAATATTTAGGTGGACCTCCACAGAAACCTTGCATTACTCTACATCTGAGCAAGTAAGTGTCAGTCCAAAGTGATTCAGAACTTCATACACTTCGAGTTTAGAGGTACAAAATACCCAGAGGAAACAAATTCTGGCAGAAAAAAAATATTATCCACATTAAAACCACGAAAACTGTATGTGCTGGGCATGAAAACATCAAAAACCTGCACTTTCACCTTGATATAAAACACAAAAAATATACATTTTTGAACACAGAATGGTCAAAAAAATAATGCTAATTCTATCTCACTCCACAAAAAACATTCTCAGCCTTCATCCACCTGTGGTAAACTGACACCAGCTTCTACTGATTTTAGGGAGACAGGAACGCTTTAAGAAGCATTATGAAAAAAGGTGGTCTAACACCAGCTGCTGTTAACTAGTTTTTAGATAGCAAAACAAGTCTTATGAGCAAGTGCTTTGGAACTAGGACCACAGCTGAAGGCATCAGCAGGGTCAGAAACCGGTCCATCCTGTTAATTCACTTCTATTACCCAGCTCCCCAACAGATCTAAAATAATCTATTTTAGCTTTCCAGCAATATTTCAAAAGGTCAATTCTATCCATCCTAACTGGACAATTAATCTACACCAAGGAAAGATACTTATCCAAACACAATATGATGAGGACAGCATTGTGAGTTTTCCAATTACACTTAAAGGACAATCAGTAGCGATACAGACTCAATACTGTGTTAGAGTTCACAATAACTTAGCTATTGAAATCACTAGGACACACCATATTCAAGTTCCTCTCATTAAACCCACACAGAAGAAAGAACATGTTGCCACAAAGGTCATCAAGTATTCTGTGGGTGCAAACATGAGTAGCAAGCCACTTCAGCACGAAATTCTGAGGGAGAAATTGTTTCTTTCCAAACATGTCCTACAAAATAACAAACACAGAGGACAAATGTAATTGCATAGAAAGACTTGGGTTTAGTTTTTATACTACAACATTCTTGAAGTAACTATTTCTATTTGCACTGGTGATGAGCCTGTCATGTGAAAATGATTAATCTCCTTATCAACCTTGTTTACAGTCCAATGGGAAGGTCACAGTTAGTGCTTCTGCTACAACTGATGCAGACCATTACCCACACAAGAAGTACATGGGAACTGGAACAACCTTTCAGCAATCCCTAACCTAAGCTCAGATTCAATTTTAAATTCAGTATTTTACAGGAATACTGTAAAGCTTCTTGTCATCAGAACTGTTTATGGCCAAAATATGTTTATAAAGCAGCATCTGCTGTTAAGCGGCTTTGTAATTGCAACTTCCTCGCTTCAAACCATGTAAGAAAAACAAGTTGCAAGAGCTGTGGTGGCCACTTCCTCTTGATGGGTATGGCCCACTGAGAACTTCCTTAAAAGTGACGCAGCTCTTTCAAGATATGCCTGACCCATGGGTTTGTCGCTGTCACGTACTTCTGCACTCCATTTTTTTCAAGTCATCATGAGAATGAAGTTCTTCAGCACAACATGAACATCTGCACAGGGCACTGATCAGCTATCACTCTCATGAGACAAGGTTAATGACATGAGGAACAGGAGGTCACAACTATTAGTATCACTTTTACGTTAACAGCCTTTGGAAAAGGGAACTAGTAACAAACAGACATTAAATCTGTACAAGGTATATTAAATAAAGGTTTATCTCACACAACAATCAGCTCTGTGTGGGAATCTCCACGGGTGGTGGAAAGAAAAGTGATGGTTAAAAAAAGACCCGCAGCAGGGTGTTCACAATGTCTGACCTCAGGCATTTACTGCAGCCTTCCACTCCTACTACATTCCCTTTGATGTTAATGGGGAAAGGTAGACTCCTCCAGAGGATGATTCACTGCATCTAAATAAAGATGCTCGTCTTAATCACACTCCAAAGGATCCTCTTACAATACCAAATGGTTAATTGTGAAACAAATCTGTTAAAGTTCATAAGAATTCGGAAGTATCCTGCATAAAGCAATCATATGACTCTTCTAAAATTAACTATTTAATTAATCATGTGATTTCTGTAGCTTAAATTCTAGAAACATGTGAATGGAAAACCATCATTTTATTCCATCTATTAAGTTGTAATTGTAAAATACTACTTTAAATTGATGCAAATTGTCTCATTAGACAGTAATAAAGCCAGAGAAGCCACTGCCGACTTCCACAGCCTTATGGAAAAACTGGTCAGGTATTCTTGTCTGCTATGTTGTTTTCAACTACAAAAGGGGACAACATCTCATTTGGCTTAAAACATTTACACTCAAATACAAACCTTGAGTAGCAGGTCAGGAACCACTCCCAGTTTTGCCAGAGGGCTGGTAGCAAACTTGACTGTAGCTACTGGTGCCAAGGCAAAGAACATTTTGATTTTCTTAGCCAGATGTGGCAGAGTTGAAAAAGCAATGAAAGCTGTAAATAATATGAGAATAATTAACAAACATCAAGTTAGATCAGAATTTTACCTCACAATGATTCTATATAATCTAAGATAAAGCGTGCAAAAGTAATTTTAGATCAACAGTTTGATTGTTGTATCTAGAATCAGTTCAGATATTGTAAATTGATCTCTTTCTAACAGAAGACAAATTAAATGAGGCAAATTAGAAGTATTTGTTTTCTTCTGAAAAACAAGTTCATGCTAACTAATCCATCATTCTTCTAGCACTAAAAGCCCCCAAGACCGTCCTTACATACAAAAAATTCTCTAGAAATGGAAATCTTTATTCTACATGTCTGATGATTCTAATTTCATTATCCACAGTTCATTAATTTATTTCAATAGAAATTGTACTAGTGTGTACCTGCAACTATCATTTCAACAGTTTCCCACTTTAAGTAAATGCAGAAAGATTAAGTCTTTTCATTTTAATGTTGATCAATATTCCAGGAAGGAGCTAAAAGCCAGAAGCAATAAATTTCAAAAGCCCTACTTTTATCATTAAATCACATATGTGGACCATGATATCATTTCAAACACAATATATTCAAACAAATGCATCTCTTCACATACCCATTGTGGTGCCCTGTGAATGGCCAATATAAAATACTTGTTCCTGGCCAGTTTTCTTCAAAATGAAGTCCACTGAGGCTGGAATGTCATACTTAGCCATTTCATCATAGCTACAAAGCAAAGATAAAGAGTCCGTTGTGTAAGTAAAGTTACCAGTGTGGAACAACTCCACAGAACTTTACTGCACAGCAAATCAGCTGTCCAGACAAAGAAAAGCTTCCTATGGATGAAGCAGAACACTGGTGATTGAGACTTCACACCAAGCACCAGGGAAAGCAATTAGCATTCTACTGACCACCTAAAAGGCCTGTCTCAGGAAATTACACAGACCATAAAACTCCCCTTTACTGCCTCTACATATGTGACAGCACACATAACAAGACAAAAGTATCTTGTACGTTCACACTGTGATTGAACTATGGTGATGGGCAGAGAAGAAGAGAAGCCTGTTCACAAACAGCAGCAGCAGTTTCTCTAGCAAGATGAGGATACCTGAAAACCCAGAATTCTTCTTGCTTCACTGTGAAGTGTTTATGTTTCCTGGACCAGGTGTTCCCTCTGCTGTTTCCCAGCCATACATCATAGCCAGCATCTGCCAGCATAAAGCCGAGGCTGTTGTAATCCAAGTTTGTGATCCAGTTACTGGCATCTGCAAGCAGACCATGCTGCAGAAACACAGCAGGCCTTGGACCTGAAAAAGAAAGCATTTATCATAGCTTTCTGTTCAATTGAATGCCTACAAGTAATTTAAGTGAGTTATTGAAAGTCTGCTTTGGATTTGTACTCTGAATATTTAACCTATTTGACTTAATCTGCCAAGATTAGGAATCCATATAACATCCATAGTGCCATGAAATCATATTTTCACATGAAGCTACTTTGTATCATTAAGAAATTTAAACTAGCAACTTGTTATTTTCCTAACTAGAACCAAAGACTCCTTGAAGTTCAAAAGAGAGCGCAAATGTGCAATAAGCAAATATGAGAAAAACATAAGGTACGAGAAAAAAAAATACAGGTAGCCCTTACAACTGTTTCAAGCTCACAAATACTCAGCAAAGTGGCCCAAACACAGAGACAGAGAAACTACTTACAGCTTTTGCCCTGCCCCTAACCCTAGGGAAGGCATTCCCATATATCTGCTACTAATATATTCATTTCCCAGGTGAGATAATGCTAAACTAGGTTCCAAACTGTGGAAATGTCTGCAGTCCGTACTGATATTATCTCTATGCAACTCCCTTCCAACACCAAAGCTCTGGCAGAACCCGAAGAACAGTACAAGCAGCCAAACAAGGGAATTATGTTTCAAACTACTTACTCCCCTGGACCTGAGTAGTTAAAAGAATCACTCAAGACCCAGGTGGAATTTAGGAAGCCTCTCTCCTGACTTCCCCGTACTGAAAAGGAAAATAACACCTTTATGTGGAATACAGATTTTAAAAAAATTAAATTTCTTACTTCTACATAAAGAATATGAAGTGACATGTAATTCTTTAGAAGAAACATGAAATTCAGAAAACCCAAAGGCCTGTCTCTGGATCGTGCACTAGTTCAGGTAAGTTTTTTTTTCTCCTGCTGTAATAATATAAAACTGATAACATGGTAACTTTAGCTCAATGCCAGAAATTACACAGGAATTTACCTCCACCAATGACACATCATTCTACTACTTACGCAACACTTCTTCCACCGATAATTTAGACTTGGACTTTTCAGCAGAAACAGCCACATCACAATTGTTTCAAGTCATCTACACTCTCCATTCAAGGTCAAGTCCATAAATATTTGCTGTGGGTTCCAAAATCCAAATTAGCAATATTCTTCCCTCCTGGCAGCCTTTACATCTGTGATGAGGAACCTTGTCAGTGCCCACTTCTCCTATTTTGTTTAAAAAATATTCTGACTGCTCTCCCTGCAACCAGAGCAAATCTCCAGCAGCCCCAAACTGCCACTGAAGTCAGTACAGTTCAACATGACTGTTTACTCCACTGCAGGAATACCTCATTGACATATGAACAGTGCACAGGAATTTCAAGCTCAACAATAAATATGTTTTCAGCAGTATTCAATTTAGTTTTGATACCTCATTCACTTTTACTTAATTAAAATCAACCAATTTCTGATTTTTTTGAAGAGGCTCCCTTACAGCTGCTACTAGCATGTTTCACAACATAGGGAGGAAGAAACTGTTTAACCAGCTTAACTCTTCAATTCTGTACTCTTAGACTCCAATTTCTGCTAGTTCCTTTTTCAATTGACCAAGCAGTCATCAGATCTGCACATGAATTGCACAATCATATGAAGCACTGACTTGGACAATGATTATTTTGTATTACCCCTCTGATCCTATAACCCCAGAGAGGGAGTAAGAAAGGGGGGCCTTGAACATTAAAACCTTCCTCCTAGAGAGCATTTTGTCCTCCTCACTGCCCTCTGAGAAGTTGAAGAGAGACTTGTTTCCATACCCATCTTATCTTTGCTGTGAAGTTGGCTTAGATTTTTAGTTAACAACAAAACAGAAAATCATTCATGTTTTGCCTTTAGGTTTTTTTGGTTTTAACTGAAGAACTGTAGGCTTTGCTCCAAAACACCATGTGACACATAATTCCAAGGGATGCTATTCACATTATGCAGGTATTACGAAATAATAATTATGGCATATATATGCTAAGTCAGCAGTAACACGTTATTGGTATCTTTCTGGGAAAAGATACCACGTCTATAAAAACTTAAGATCAACATGAACTTTGAAATCTTCATTCTTCTAGGAGATCGTACTTCCTCAAATGTGCTCAGTAGTCCCTGTTTTTAAAATGAAAGCACTTTGCAAAATATGAACTTGGGGTCGAGGGTGTGGCAAGGGGAATGTGGAGAATTCCCACACATCAGGAAACTTCTGTTTGCTTATGTCATTGATGAAGGAATTGACAAAATCAACAGGTACAAAGATAGCTTGTCTTTTTCCTGTGGGGTTCTCTGAAATTCTTAAGTACAAAGACACCTGCCAGGTTTGACCGGCCTCGTCCGCCCATTGATCTTTACATACCCATCTTGTGAGAGGCAGCAGGCAGTGCAAACATCCTAAGTCATACAAAAAGCAGCAGATTAGGTAAAGAAGACTGTTGCTGGGCCTTTGGCAGAGGAGAGGGTTTTTTCCATGGGTCTTATTCACACAAGGTTCCATGACAATCACTGATGTCTTTTGTGAGCTCCATGTTTTTACCTCTCATCGTAGGTTTTCTTAGTGTAATGGTTCGGAGGCAGTCCTTAGAATAAGTACAGTTTCTATGCCAACAGTCTGCTGTTGTATGCATGCGATTGTCTGTAGGATCTTTTATAAGCGACAGCAAGAAGACTGCACCAAATCCAGCCATTTTTGTTCGGATATATTGTCATTTCCATATGCAGTGTACAAGGAACGCAAGTTGAAGGCTACATTTGTCCTCTTCCACGTGCATTTGTCTCTTTTTTTAAAGCATTCCATCATTCCAACCTTCGCCCATATTGCTCCCTTAAATTTCAGTTTGCATATCCCTATCCTTCCTCTCCTCTATCTCCTCTACCTCCTCAACACTACACCCCCTGCATCCCTTCCATGGTTTTATACTAGCTTTCACAATTAATCTTACAGCTTCTAACAGTGCTCTGGTGGCACATGCCAATGCTCTTCCCTGTCCCCCATCAAATCACATACATAAAACAACCTGGGCAGCGCTGCCTGTTGCCAACTACCTGTCACATATCCTAATTTGCAATATATTTTAAAATGTTTTGTACTCAAGATGTTCTCAAGTCATTTTATCTTATATTCTTTTAACTATTTAAGCATCTGTGTAAAATATGACACCCCAGCAGTATGCAGTATTGGTCGGGCTTGTGCCTTACTATGAAGGGATCTTCAGACAGGTTAAAATGATTTTTTTTTTCTGTTTCATGCAGAAATCAGACAGTCATTTTTTGTGAAAGCTCTAATAGGAATTCTTGTAGCTTAGTTATATTTTACCAAAAGAGGCATGTGAACTACCTCTACTTATGAAAATAGTCGGGCATTTTTAGCAAACCTATTTGCTATAAAGAAGTATTTTTTAAAATGGGGGTTGAAATAACACAGCAATGTTCCACTGAATCTCTTTTCAAGAGACTTCATTTCTTAAAAAAAAACCCAAGAAATCTCAGTCTTTATTTTCCACTTGCTAGAAATCCAGGCCTCTCAGCCTTTTTTCAAAAAAAAAAAAAAATCAAACAACGATGAAGGGCTTCTACTAATGTCACAAAAAGGCAATGCCAGGAAAATGCAGCTTTCTAACTTCTCCCTTCCTTTACACAAGTCACTATACATGTACCTAATCTATTTCAGCCACAATATTCACCAGTAAAACATTCTAACTGCAAAGGTCATAGAGTCTTTAAGTTTTTTTCTAGATTATTACAGGAGCATAATTTTTATAAATAAGAGAACTTTTTCATGACTTCTCCCTTTCCAAGCAGACATAAATCTTACCTTTGCTGCTCTCATGACCTTTTCTTCCATAAGGAATTCTGTTGATGGAAAGGATATACCCATCTTCCGTTGTCACTTCGTACTCCTCACTAGGGTATCCCCTGAAGGTAATAATTTGACTCTGGAGAAGGAAAAGAAACCACTCCGGAGTAAGACTGCGAGCCTCCTCAGTTTATTAACATGTGCAAAGTAGTCTGGGTTCCTTCCAAAGACAGTGATGTGAAATTATAGATGTGGTAGGACTGTGCCATACCACCTGCCTATTTAATGCAGACTGGCTTATCTCTGTATGGTGTCAGGAACCAGCCAGAGCACAACCCTTATCCTAGGAACTTGGATCTCCCTAGCCTGTTCCTATCCACTGTCACATTAGTTACTCACATGCTGCTTAGAGTAAGAAAGAAGATTAAATATGTTGAAAAGGAGATTAAGGTAATTGGGCAAAACACTGAGATGCAGATTTGGCAGACAAAATGAAAATGTCTGCTCTCAAGGAAAGCAGTATCTTCAGTGACAAAGAAGTGAGAACAGCAAAAAACCACCGGTGCCACAGCAGCATAGATAAGCAAAGAAGGAGGGAAGAATTCATATCTCCTGTAGGGAAAAGCTTCTTTAAAAACATTTCAGGTTTATATTCAAAATTTATGCCTATTTCTCTGTTATACAGAGTACACAATCAGTTTTGGTCATGTGCTTAAATTAACCAGAAACACGGTAGCTTTAAAACACTAACACTTTGCACATGTGCGAGCTGCTGACATTGCGAGCTCATCTCATATTTTCATGTCCCATTTCTTATCCACCTTTCTCTTCAAACCCTTACGTCTCTGGCAGAGTTTCTCAGTGACTGCTGACAAGATGAAGAAAAAAAATTATGAAACCACCTATGCTTGTTTAACATTATGATTTCATTAACAGGATTATCTCCCATCTCTGGCTTTATGTCATTTTCATTTGAGCAACTCCCTTAGGACAGGGAACTTGCCATTTAATTGGCTTTATAACACCAACCATGCCTTACAAAAAATGTAAAAAATGCAACACATCATCAGAGTTCTACTCTTCGGTTGCTAGACAAGATAGAGAAGGAGCATTTAACTTCCAGTGGCTGAAGGGGGCTACAAGAAAGCTGGGGAGGGACCTTTTACAAAGGCTTGTAGTCATAGGACTGGGAGCAAAGGGTATAAACTGGAGAGCGGCAGATTTAAACTAGACATAATGAAGAACTTCTTCACGATGAGGGTGGTGAGACACTGGCACAGATTGCCCAGGGAAACTGTAGTCGCCCCATCCCTGGAGGTGTTCAAGGCCAGGCTGGACGGGGCCTTGGGCAGCCTGGTGGCAGGACGCGTCCCTGCCCATGGCAGGGGGGCTGGAACTAGATGATCTTTAAGGTCCCTTCCAACCCAAACTAATTCCAACTATTCTAAGATTCTTTTCTACGAATTGAACATGTTTGCTTTTAAGTATATCTTTAATCATCCACAGTGCCATTAACATTCCAGAATTATTTTAAGCCTAAATTCCATTCAAATGCAATTCACCTTAGACTAAATGACTAGTTTCAATCCCCAAAATGATAATTAGATTACACGGATGACTGGAGCGCTTCTCTTCTTGTAGGGCTTATTTCTAGCATTTCTAGCCTGAAGGATCCTCGTGCGCATGTGGAAACATGCAAGAGTTGAGAGGAAAGAGCAGCTCAACAGCCAACAGCAGGGAATTTCTGGAGCTGGCTGTTGTGTCAGAAAGAGAGTAAAGTTAAGAGAGGTAATGCCAAGCGAGAGCAGAGCAGCAAGAGAGACCCGGCACCAGGAAAAACCGCAGCTCTGGACCAGAAAATGCGTGACAGGGATGAGCCACGGGGCACAGAGGACCGCGTCGAGCCCGGGAGGAGAAGAGAAGGACGGCAGAGAGGCAGAGGATGCTGCAGGCGTCCCGACCCCCCGCCCCGCCGCGCACTCACGATGTTCATGTTCGTTTCAGGGTCCACATTCCTGGGGGCTCTGGCGAGCGCGCCCGAGGCGGCGACACTCTGCAGCAGGAGCGCGGCCACCACCGCCGCCGCCCGCATCCCTGCGCCGGGAGCAGCGGGATCCGCAGGACGATGAAGGAACCCAGCGAGCAGCGGGACCCGCGAGGCGGGGCGGGAGCAGCGGGCGGAGCCCCTTGGGCCACGCGGCGCGGCCCTATCAGCGATGAGGCCGCCCCCCCCGCGGCTGCGCGTGACTGTTTGCTGCCGCAGCCGGGCCTGCGCGGGTCCCCGGGGCGGCTGCTGCCTACTCGTCTGTTCCTCCTGGCCGAGGGATGGGGTCTTATGGCCGCGTTGTCACGGGGTGGGATGGGATGGGATGGAAGGGACCTTAAAGCCCATCCAGTTCCACCCCCCTGCCGTGGGCACGGACGCCCCTACAGACCGGGATGCTCAGAGCCCCCTTGGACACTTCCAGGCATTGGGGCAACCTGTGCCACTGCCTCACCGCCCTCGTCATGAAGAATCTCTTCCTAACGTCGTAGAATCATAGAATCATTTGGATTGGAAGGGACCTTAAAGATCATCCAGTTCCAAACCCCCGCCGTGGGCAGGGACATCCCACCAGACCAGGCTGCCCCATCCAACCTGGCCTCAAACACCTCCAGGGATGGGGCAGCCACAGCTTCCCTGGGCAACCTGTGCCAGTGCCTCCCCACTCTCATGGTGAAGAAATTTTTCCTTATGTCTAGTCTAAATCTGCCCCTCTCCACTTTACAGCCATTGCCCCTGGTCGTATTACTCCATGTCACAGAATCATATAATCACCACTTTGGAAAAGACCCACCGGATCATGAAGTCAAACCATTCCTATCAAATATTAAACCATGCCCCTCAGCGCCTTGTCCACCCGTCCCTTAAACACCTCCAGGGAAGGTGACTCAACCACCTCCCTGGGCAGCCTGTTCCAGTGCCCAATGACGCTGTCCATGAAGTTTGTTTTCCTAACGTTCAGCCTAAACCTCCCCTGGCAGAGCTTGAGGCCATTCCCTCTCCTCCTGCCCCTGTCACTTGGGAGAAGAGGCCAGCACCCTCCTCTCCACAACTTCCTTTGTAGAGAGCAATGTCTTTGTAAAAAGTACCTCCCCTGCTTTCTTGTAGCCCCTTCAGCTACTGGAAGGTTGCTATAAGGTCCCCACAGAGCTTTTTCTTCTCCAGGCTGAACAACCCCAACTCTCTCAGCCTGTCCTCACAGCAGAGGTGCTCCAGCCCTCGGACCGTTTTTGCAGCCTTCCTCTGAACTCTTTCCAAGAGCTCCATATCCCTCTCACGTCAGTCCTGGGGCGCGCCCATGAGGGAGCTCTGCACCCCACATGCCCTGAGGCTCCAGGCAGCCCCGCCCCCCCGCATCCCCCACAGTGGGAGCATCCCTGGGGTTGTGCGGAGCACCTGCAGGGCTTTTGTGAGGACCACAGTGCGCTGTCAGCAATCACTCATGCACAAATTGATCATCTCTCCATCATCTTTGAGCATAGTCTAAATAGAACAATTCTAATACAAGTGGGCTCAAGTTACATGTAGGGGCACGGTTCCAGCATGGTAATCATCACAGCCTCTTGCAAACCTGTTTTACCTTCATGCTCTGAGGGAACTAGCACTGCATTGCATAACTATAACTTCCCAGAGAAGTGTGTCTGTGGTCAGGGCACACGTGACCAGCTTTGCAAAAACTTGGAGTGAATTCAATCCTATAATATAAATATTCATGTTACTAGGTCCAGGACCATAGTAATATCCTCAGAGTAGCACAGAAACCCGATATAAAATACACAGTGGTAGAGCAGGAGTATGCCAGGTACCAAAATGTTTCTGTTTATTTAGAAAGCATTAATATTTTAGTTGCAAAAAATCATTTATGTTTTCATAGTACCCACTTGTTTTGATACATGGATACACCACTTGATACAAGTGATGTTATACAAACCTTTGCATCCCTGGATCCCATTTGGGCAGCAAATATATTGCTCTTTGATTTATTTGAGTTTTCAGCAAAATTAATTACAGGGTACTCTTTTACCCCCCAGGGGAAAACACAAGTTGTAGAAGGCTAAACCTGGCTAAATTGAAACCAGTATAAAATAGAACATTTATAGCAATCCTGTCATTTACAATGGTATAGTTTATTTAAATTCTTTTATTAATGGAAAGTACATTTCAGGCAATTGTTTGGCTGGGCTAATGGTACCAGGGGAGAATTCTTTGTCAGCAGGTCTCCTTTTCAGCTCCAAGGGAATGCACAGATGCGAATTTTCTCTCTAAAATGTGCAGATATGTTTGAAATCATTCTCTCTTCTTGTGTATGTACAGAACACTCAAGTAAACAAAGACTTTGTATTAAATATGAATGCAGTTGTTGTTTCCAGCCCATTTCTGGACAAGTGTTTTCCAAGAAGGTCTTGCATTTGCCCCTATGCAACGCAGCTCTTGCTGTTATCAGTCAGCCCAGTTGCAGCTTCCCCCAAAGTGAAAGCAGCAGGACTGAACAAGTATTTCTAAATTTTCCCGTGCTGTGCCAGGAGAGTTGCAAAGATAGCTGCAGAAAGGCATTGCATAACCATTCTCTTACTTTCCCATCCTCTCTTTGAAGTACTTTCCCACAGTTAGTTCATCCAGTAGGTATAGATGTCAAACCAAAACACATAGGTGCAACTACATATGTAAAAATATGGATACTACGGCAAATTTTTGCATTCCAGAGGGAAAATTTCTGCATTTTCCCATATGTACTAAGCTGGGTACTAAGCAATGTACCAAGGAATACAGACAACTGGGAGAGAAGCAGGGACAAGAAACACATAGGTGCTTAGAGGCATGGGAAATCGTTAGTATCCACATTTGATTTTACAGAAACCTTTTAAATACAGTTTTCTACAACTACTCGCACCTTTTATTTTCCATAAAATACATTAGTATGTGTAGATATTCCAATCTTTTCATTTCTAATTCACTCTTTTCAGCACTTATCAAATACCTGATTGCTAGAAGGTTGCACACTACTCAGAGCAATAGCTGTACTAACCTTTATCTTGAGCTCTGAAACGTCAGGTCCAACAAAAAAATATCAACAAACACACACACACACACACACACACACACACACAGAGTCACTTAAATGAGATACAAGAAACTTGTGTTTTACAAAGGCTCTCCAATTTCTTGTAGAAACCAGAAGTTCTGACATGGGAAAGAAGGGAGAGAAGGGAAAGGACAGCCTTGTCCTGAAGAGTTACTGTCTACTGGGAACTCACTTTGTGGATGTTAGATAGTATTTCTTTGATCTCTTTGTTACCCCTAAAATCGATTTTATCAAGCCAGGTCTGCATTTATTTATTTTTAAACTAAGCATCAGTGAGTTGTTTATATCCACAGGAGCTCCAGTACCCAGCCAATGCCCCATCTATTTGTTCATGTGTAGCCCTGTAACATGGCATTGCTCTTGCTAGCAACAGGCCATAGGCTTTGCACTGAGTTTGTATGGCCTCAGGTCCAAGGATAGCCATGCCTGCTCTGTTTGAGTTTGTCCTGACTGCCTGCAGCTTTGTTTTGCTTGGCACAACTGTGAGAGCTATTTCTCGAATTGTCTGCATTTTATTTGCATCACTTCTGTTGATTTTGCACAGTACAACTGCAGTTTTATGTAAAGAGCAGCAACAAACAGTTGTTCTAGATGGGATGAGCTATTTAGTACTCTGACACCATGACACAGTGCCTGGTACAACTGCAGAGACCTCGCAACATGAAGGCACAGGGTAAAGGCATGCAGGCAGAAGGAATAAGATGCTGTGTGTTGTGTGGGTGACAGAATACCAATAAAACAGGAGCCTAAAGCATGGTGCAAAATTGTGCAAAGATACATCAGCAGAGGCAGGGAATAGGGGGGAATGCCCCTTCGCTAGCCTATGCATGATAACCAGGTCAGCCTATACTAGCCTGAAATATTCTCCTTATCATAGATGCCTCTGGATTTGAACAAAGTAAACGCTGGGAGCTATTAGGAGCTGTTGCCACATTCTCCACAACAAAGTGTAATGCATGGCACGGAGCCAGTGACTCTAAGTTTCTATTCTCCAACTGGCAGCTGCTTCAGAATGTTTGCAGATTCAGATGTAAGCCAGTTTCAGTTTCTGAGTCTCATTAAATTGGTCACAGACCACATGAGGTCTAGAGCCTATAAAAGGGAAATCATAACAACAGTAAGCCACACTCATTTGGCTTTGAAGATACCTTAAGACAAGTGAGCAGAGAAGGAAAACCATGAGGTAAGTGGGCAACCTGGTCTTTGAAAGATTTTTTTTTTGCTATGGCATAGAAAGTAATTCTTATTATTTACATAAATGTAAGCAGCGAGGGACTTTGGGGAAAATATTTTGCAGAAAATTTACTAAAGAAATCAAAGTAAAATAAGGATGCTATTGAATATGGTGATGTTATTGCTTTCTCCAACAAGGGCCAGTCTCTGTGAACACAACTGACAGTCAGAAAAACTCTGTGCATGCAGTTTAGGGACGAATTCTAGGCTGCAGCAGTAGCTGGTGCCCAGCCAAATGGGTAACTGGTGCTAGTGCAGCTGCGAACTTAACTTTCTCATCTCTGCTATTGTGAGGACCAGCAAACAGGGCAGTGCAGGTTCTGGGCTGCAGCTTCAAGTGGAAGGTGAGGAGCTTACATTTTCTGAAGACTCATGTGTGCACAGAGGTGCACACACACTCAACTAGGGCAAAGCCAACATGTTTATGACAATTTGGAAATTGCATTTACCAGTTGTGTATTGAACTAAGCTAAACTCCATTTAATTTGTATCACAAGTCTGGTTTTGTGACATCCATCAATCTTCATTTTCATTGAAATTTTCATTTCACAAATACTTTTTCATTTATTACCCTCCACTCTTTTTTTTTTCAGTCACTGATGTTTTCATGATTCTCAGCTGAGGCAGTAAATACACATTTCATCTTGAACTGAATGGGGCTACTTAAATACTTCAAGCTATCCTTGCAATATTTTGCTGATTTGGAAGCTAGTATCTGGCCTTCTGTGGTATTCACTTCTAGCCAAAGGTTTCTAACAAGACAGAGATAACAGGAACTTGCTCTCACTTCCCAGAAGTACTGTAATTACCTCACATACAGTTCAGGGACATGAGCCCCTGCCTGGCCCTCCCAGGGGATCCTCAGCTCCATGGGCAGGAGGACACCCAGCACCAGGGGTCCACAGGAACACCTTACAGTCTGAACTGCTTAGGGATATGGGACACTTCACAAGAAGCAGGGAAAAGCATTTGGGGATTGCACAAGACTTATTATGGGATGTTTGGGGAGGGGACCAAAGGCAGGGAAGTGAGGGATCTGGGTGATTTGGGAAGGAACAAATGTTGGAAACCAGAAAGCAATAAAGGGGCATTACAGACCACTTTATGTAAACAGGGTCTGGTCAGTATGCATGTGCGTGTGTGTGTGTGTGTGTGTGTGTGTACAGTCGCCTGTAGGGGTGAGGCAGCTGGGTGGAGAGAGGATTCCTGATGAGGGTTAGTGAGTGAGTGTGTGGTCTGTACCAAGAAGTGGAGTGGGTGCCCAAGTGCTATCAGCTGGGAAGACTGGTGGGATTTGAAAGCCAGCTACTGGATACATCAGTATGATCGTAACATAGCAGTGCTACAATCTAACAAATATGCATTTATAAATGCAGAAAATTCAAAATTAAATTTAAATATAATACACAGACAGGAGAAAGGCACCATATTACTTTCTCTGTATTTGGGGGATTTTTTTTCTTTATTTGATTACCTCTTTTTGAGTAGGCTTCAGCAACTGTTCCCAGCGTAAGAAATATGTTCCTATGACCTAGATGTGTACCAGATTTACCATAGAAATTAACCCTTCTCTTTGACATCCAAAACACCAGCTCCATTGCTGTGCAAGAGGTACCCTCATGCACTGGCAAGGAAAATTACTAAAATAAATACTCAGGTCTTTAGACCTATGTCTTCCCACAGCTTTGGCTTGTTTGAAGTATTGTTGACTAGAGGCACCAGCTGAGGTATTGCTTGCTTTTGAAGTACATCATGTGTGGTTACAAAAAGCAAATGGACTATCAGTAAGTTTTTCTTTGATTTCTTTTAGTAGCATTTCAAAGATTGCCTTGCAGCAGCCCCTGCTGCAGCTACAATGTCATTTCACATGGAATTTGCAAAGAGAGGATGTGGATCTTGATGACCTAGAGGAAACAATTGGTGATCAGATCAAGTTTTTCACAAAATACAACATCACAATTTATAATCTACTATCATATGTATGCCACCTAAAGGATGCAAATGAGGAAGCCCTCAGAAGTCTCAAAAAAGCTGAAGAAATAGTGAAAAGAAATTATCCAGGTGAAATTGCCAGAAGTCTTGTTACCTGGGGGAACTATGCCTGGATCTATTACTACATGGAGAGATATGAAGAAGCTCAAAGTTATGTAAACAAAGTGGCAAACAGCTGCAAAAAACTTTCAAGTATAGCTCAATGGAAGATTCATCTTCCAGAAATCAATGCTGAGAAAGGATGGGCATTTTTAAAGTTTGGAGTAAATTATTATGAGAGAGCAAAGGATTGCTTTGAGAATGCTCTGAAGGGTGAACCCAACAACCCAGAATTTAATGCTGGCTACGCAATAGCAATGCATCGTTTGGAAGATTGTTTTCACAGAGAATGTGAAGATGTAAGCCTGTCCTTCAAGCCCCTGAAGCGTGCAGTGGAACTGAATCCAGAGGATACTCCCATTGTGGCATTACTTGCATTAAAACTTCAGGACTTAAAGCGAGTTGATGAAGGGGAGAGATACATTCAAGAAGCAATGCAGAAAACCCCTGAATTTCCTTATTTCCTGCGATATGCTGCTAAATTTTACAGAAGGAAAGGAGATGTGGACAAGGCACTGGAGATCGTGAAAAAGGCCCTGGAAGTGACGCCAAACTCTGTGTTTTTGCATCACCAGCTAGCACTCTGCTACAGAGCAAAGTTGTTTCAACTGAAAAAGTCTACAAGATATCCACCTCAAGATCAAGTGGAAGAACTCATCCAGCATTCCATTTTTCATTTTAAAATAGTGACTGACAAAAGGCCAAAACTTTTTGTTGCCCATACTGACCTAGCAAAAATGTATGTGGAAGCGAAGAGGTATGAAGAAGCAAAAGCGACATTTCAGAAAATGTTTCAGATAAATAATATACCCAATATTGATAAACAACGATTCTACTACCATTATGGCAATTTTCATCATTTTCAAATGAAATCGGAATCTGAAGCCATTCAGTGTTACATAGAAGCACTGAAAATTGAAAATGTTTCTGGCATTGCCCATAAGTGCAGAACTATTCTGAAGAAATTGTTGGATCAAAGAATTCAAGGAGGTTCAAGAAATGCTACAGATTTTGGTACACTTGGATTCATTTATAACCTAAATGGTGAGAAACATGAAGCAATTAAGTGTTATGAGAAAGCTGTTGAATTGTGTCCCAACAATGAAGAATATCTGAGTGCATTATGTCAGCTACAACTTTCTATCTCAATGTAAAGTTCCCAAAAATCCTCCATACCAAAAAAAACCCCAAACCCAAGGATATTTCAACAGACTCTCAGAACCTTTTTTTTTCTTTAAGGTTGAAGTTATAACCAGCTGAAACATCTGGTGGCATCGCTTTCTGGTCATAATCTAGAAACTATACATGATGATTGTTCATTTGTTTATTCATTCATCAACTGAGTGCATGCTTGAAAAGACTAAAGAATAGCTAAGCTGTCTTAGTTTTCAATACTAACACTGGTATAAAAGTTGTTTTAAAGTGGTGATCTGTAGAACACAGAACTTCTAAGCTGGAATTCAGATCTTGCCTTCTACTGAGAAAAAGACAAGGGAATCGTACTGTGGTATTTCATGTATCCGTTTGAAAGACATGCTTATACAGTAATGGAATTTTTGAAGCTTTTTCAAATATTTTAAAAAATATCTTTTTCAGTGTTATCTAGAAAAAACTTTTGTTGAAGACTTGTTCAGTTAACTACCTTGCATATTGTTTAACTGTAAAAAATAACCACTGTTTGGCTAGTTCACTGAAAAGCTTACAAAAAGTGTTACTGTTGTGAACTATTAAAGAGTATTGCATCCATCACCTGTCGCTTCTGGTCTCTCTCTGCTGACCAATCCTCATGTTACTAGGTGAAAGAAAGGGAAACAACTATGAAAAAGTAACAGGGAAAAAGGGTCAGGAGATAGCCTTGTTTATTTTCCTGAACTCTCAGTAAAGTTGCTTCAGAGGTCTTGCATCAGAGAATTAAAATGTGCAAAATACCAGCATCCATCTAGTTTGCCCAAAACCATGCTCTGAGGAACCACTACAGCAAACTTCTGGAAAGGAAGGAAAGACAGTCTTTGAGATGCCAAAGAGATGGCCATCTGCAGCCATGATTATTAAACAAGCTAGTGATAGAAAACACACACAAAAAATGTACTGAAGTGGGCATGGAGGCAAAGCACACCTAGAGCAGATTGCATGAGCACCGGAGAACAGGGCATCAGAATGCAGGCACAGGTGTGAAAAGGGGTGGGTGCCAACAGAGTCTGTGTGAGTGGAAGAAAGAGCTGAAAGGACAAAGAAAACCAGTGGAAGAGGAGATTGTCTTCAGATGTCAGCATTCTTTACAACAGGCCAGCCTAATTCCATTATATTTTACCTTGGTATAATCATGATGCTCAGGGAAAACTAATGCTGCACTTCCAAAACACTTTCGAGCCACAGCCAGTAACGTAGAATGAACTGAACTAGTAACAGAGCCCATCAGGAAGAATCTGCATTTTTGTTTTCAGGCAGCAGCGAGCATTTCCACCCCCACAGTGGCAGTTGTGCAAATGGGATGGGACGATGGGCTTGAAGGAGTGTTAAACATGATGCTAGATCATGAAATATCAAGCCCTCTCAGCTCTCCCTCGAAGAATCTTTCATCACGCGAGCAAAAATGATCAGGAGCTTAACGGTACACATCATACAACCACACTTTCTCCCTAAAAAAAAAAAAGGGCTGAGGCAAAACCTGTCCTTTATTTTCCAGCCACCTGCCAGCTTATCTCTTACAAAGATGGTCTTACTTAGGGAAAGAGTGGGGAGGGTGAACAGAAACGACTGGTAGCAGGACTGATACAGCACTCCTGAAAGCTGGTAGGAATGACAGTAGGTTTGAAGTCAGGAACTGGTGACTACTTACGTTATTGTGCTCAGCTAAGTGGGGCAAAAGGGTATGTTAGCTGACCCCCACTGTCCTTCTCAATCTTGAGACTTCTAACATCAGCATCATTGCTATTTAAACCCTCCTGAGGGCATGGAGGGCAGCAGGGAAGAATTCAAAGAAGAGGTGATGTAGGTTCCCAAAGCTGTGGTGGCACATCTGTGCTCCCCTCCACACTCTGCCACCACAGACGCTCCTGCCTTTCTGTTGGAAAATGAACTCTGAAGAAATAAAGAGAAGCAATAAAGAATTTTGAAAAAAATATGAGCCTGAATTTCTATGAAGAGTCAAGAGTGGCTCAATCTACCCTCCATTAAAGAAATTCACTGTAAGATACAATGATGCAAGTAATCTGTTGTGCCATACCATCTTTGCACTGGTCCGCAGTACTGCCCAGGGCTGCTCTGTACAGACACACTGCCTTCCAGTTCTTGCCTACTGTCTTGTAAATAAAGAGAAATATTATTTCCCACAGGGTGGTGCTGCTGCATTGCCTGGCATAGTGATACAGGGAAGAGGCCGAGTTTGAGCTTTGGGAAGTGGACAAAACAAAACACACATTTTGCAATGTCCAAGTCCAATGGGTAAACTCAGACTCACACAGAAGCTGAACACCTCCCAGTTCACACCTGAGTATGAATACTTCACTGGAGCCTATGATAACCCTGCAGGAAATATTTGTTAATGTACCAAAAGCACCTCTTAAATTATATAGAGAACTCTACCGGAATACACCAGGATGATCACTTAGAAGAAGATATTATTTATTGCGGTGATTCCCAATTAAGGACCTTGTTGTGCTGACCATGAAGTACAGCTACAGCTTAAGCTTAACAAATTCTTCCTTCTCCCATACTAGAAAGCACACAAGGAATTCTTGTTGCAATGTAAAATATACTCATTATATAGCAGCACATGCAACATCTGTTTTTCAGGAGATAAGTTATCATCCAAGTTGACAGATGTTGACAGTTTCAGGCTCAGAGTTTGAAAAGAGGGCTATTTTTCAACAGAAGATATTGGACTGATGAGGGTGGTGAGGCACTGGCACAGGGAAGCTGTAGATGTCCCAGCCCTGGAGGTGTTCGAGGCCAGGTTGGATGGAGCCTTGGGCAGCCTGGTCTGTGGGAAGTGTCCCTGCCCATGGCAGGGGGGTTGTTGGAACTGGATGATCTTTAAGGTCCCTTCCAACTCAAACCATTTTATGATTCTATGACTTTTCCAATGCTGTTTTCACACCATTTTTCAAGGTATAATTAAATATTACAAAGCTGATCTGATAAAAACTCTCACTAGAATATAAGCAATTTGAAAAAGAACAATGATTTCCCCATTTCAAACCTCATGGAATGGAAATGGATGGGATAACTTCAGCAGTTGTAAGCAATTTCACTCACTTCACAGTTAAGACTTGTTCACTGTATGGAATAGAGCATTATCCTAGGCAGGCTTCGTGTGAGGTAGAACCCATCTATTTCTGTCCTGGACACATGTTAGCCCAGCCAAGTCAGACCACACTGTCCTGGGAAGCCAGACAGGCTCAGCAGTGCAGCACTCCATCCAAGCTTGTATCCATCAGTGCTCAGCAGGGCTGATGGGAACAGGCAGTACTAGCCAGGGAAATTGTTCACAGCTAGCCTAGGTATCTTTGCCCACTGCTGCACCACGCCGTGCCACGAAATATCCTCTATGGAGAACAACCTGACTATTATCATGTCTGGAAAAAACACTGCAGATACAATAAATTGTTTCTTAAAAATAGTATAATCCAGAGAATTCCATAATGGACCACCTGAAGCATTTCACATGGCATGATGAAGATAAGCTGTTCAGTTTGGGTTGTGTGGACTACAGTGTAGAAGTCTGGCATGAAGCTTTGTAAACCTAGATTCTATTCTCATTTCTTCTACTTGCAGGTCGTTTTTTGTTGCGCTTCCTTCCTTCTCTGTTTTTTTAATGGAGAGATTCATGTCAAGGCTGATATTTCACAATGTTTCATGCACAGAAGGCATCATTCCGGTATATAATCTTTTGTCTATAGGCTTAAGTTAGAGCAGAAAGTCTTAGAAAATCCTGAAACAATTCTGCCATTTTCTACAAAAGTTTTCTGCTAAATTACATATTTAAAACAAGGAATACTGCCTTAATTATAAATTAAACACAAACCAGAAAGGCCTATGAAAGAATATCTTAAAATTTAAAAAAATCTCCAAATTGCTAGTAATGTATTACACAGGATTTTAGGATAAAAAAATTTACTAGGATAAAAACATATGTAGTATTACTCCAACAGGCTTTTGTAACATGCAGTTGTGGCACGAACAGCTGCTGACATGTCATGATGTAGTAAAATAGGAACTAAATTTTTGCAAAGTAAATAACAGTGGTAACTTATAATTTGTTGAAACAGCTTATCTTCTTTATAGAGCATGCAATTCCCTTATTTTTTATGTGAAACTTTTGCATTAAGATCTAAACCAGTATCTTCATCATTACTAATTAATAAAGCCACCTTACTCCACCCCCCAAATGTGCATATTTTTTCTAAATCACTAGAAATACTTATAGATTAATTTTTTTGCGAACATGTGTTAAAACCAAAATTAGGGCCCAGGACTCAGTTGCCACACAGAACTGAAAAAAGTTTATGTCATTAGTTTTAAGCAGTTTTTGCACCCTCTTATTCTGTGATGTCTCTATGTAGATCATGCTACTAGTTCTGACCACACTTCTGAAGCAGGCAGCAAGAAATGCTTTGAGCACAGATAATTGAAGTCATACAATTTTAATATGTTATATTTGAAATGTGCATGAATAATAGAACAACTTGATACACATACTATTCATATATTTAGAAAAATACATTATAACCCTTTGTCTGTACTCTTGATCTAAATCAAATTTGTGAACATCAGCCTATGTTGCTTTCCCTTCTGAGGCACAGAGTGGAACAGGACACCATGAGTACCCATTGAATACACTGCAGATGACTAGCAAAACTACTAGTTCAGTATTGATGAGAATTATTTGGACTCTGAATCAATTTGCTAATGAACTGAACGCAGTTTTGTACAGCAACAAAACACAGATATCATTTGCACCGCAGAATGAGAAGTTCCTCATCACTGACAACCGTTTCACTCTGGAAATGTAGGAACATTCCATTATATATTGGATCATCATATCAGTAATTTACCCTGTGAGCTAGTCTCAGCTCATAGCTCCTATGAAGCAGCCAGCTGTAGTATATTCCTCACACAAGTAGCAGGCATCCACTGGCAAGTTGCAGCTCTTGTGTTCTGGCCATACAGCACAAGTGACATGATCAGCTATTCAGCTGGCAAAAACAAGTAATTTGCACCATCAAAAAATACAGCTCCTGGTTCCAGAGGAGACAGACTCGCCACTGGAATACACAGAAACAACATTGTCTGCCAACATTGTCTTCACTAATAGCCTGTGGAGGGAACAGTCTCTCAGTCATCTGCTTACATGGACTCTAAATTTCTTCAACAGCTGCTAATTTTAAAGGAGAAAGAGGGTCTGCATCTGGAAAAACAACAAGCCTCTCCTGTGGTCTCCTGGGGTTGCCTTTGGGCTTCTTCCAACTAATGCAGCTAGAGCAGGTTTGTCTATCAGCATGCTTAGTCTCACGGCACAACTTTACTCATTTTCAGACAGTAGAGTAGCCACAGTACCTCTTCCACCCTCCCAGATAAGGATCTAGTCAAGGATCACACCTAGAATGTCAATATTTAGAAATTCAAGCTTTAAAGATATCCATGTGAAAAAACAGCAACCACCTCAAAATTTTGCTGTGGGGTGCTTGGGAAAGCAGGTCTAAACCCATATTTGAAATGAAATTGCAACATATACAAAATTCAGGCACGCTGTAAAAATTAAAGCTGCTCCAGAGATATTTTCAGCATAAGTCACAGTTTCCTGATATATTTTCTGAGAAAAAAAAAAGGCTTTATCATTTGAAACAGTTATTTGCAAGTAAATTTGGAAGTTTTTGGTGGTGTGTGTGATGAGTCCATTGAAATATAATAGACCAGAACATCAAAAAGCTTATTTCATTAGTACTATTTTTGAAATAATTTAAACTTTATTTTTCAGTTTTGGTGACTGATTATAGTTTTCTTTTGATTTACAGCCAATTATCATTTTTGAGACTACCTTTGGCATTGATATATTGCATTTCAAATAAATCTGTGAACATTTGTTATCTACAGACTCTCGTTATTTTAGTCTAGCTTTCTTCTATCACTGCATTAACTTGGTACCGCTTTGATGGCACGTAGATTTTAGCCAACTAAAATACGACAGAAAAATCTTATAAAGAAATGCCTTGTTTCACAGGATTAATATCTTCAACAGCATAATGCTATAGAGCCACCTCTGTCTTGGTCACAGCTGTGCAGAACTGAATCTTCAGCGCTTGTCATCTGTTGCTGTAGCTGTTTGCATCCACAGCAAAAAATTCAACATCCTTTTGGTCTAATTCTGCTGTGACAGAATAAGCTATTCCTCCATTTGTCCAGATGTGCTGTTTGGTGCCAGTACCATAGGTGAATGACCGCAAATGTGTTCTTTTGAATTTCTTTGCTAGTCTTGCAAAGCACAATAACATTGAACTAAATATCATAGAAAATCCACACAGAAGGAATGATACAGTATAGCTGCCAGTTGTGTCCACAAGCCAACCTGCAGGAAATAAAATCATGGGTTTTTAAAGGCACATCAGAATTCTGATAATTTACAAATCCTGTGATCAACAGAAATTTTAGAAACTTCTGGAGTTATCACATACAAATACAATCAAACAATATGGATTTACATCACCATCATTATACTTCTACCTCCTGAGGCAAGGAGGGATTTGTTCTCAGCAGGCAGATAAGATTTTTATGGGCTTTTGTTTGGAGGTCAAAGCCATGAGTAAAAGCACAGCAGTCATCACTACAATACTAAATAAACATCTTTCAATTGGACAGGTTTAACTAGCAGTCTTTGGACATGCTAAGAGAGCCATGGGATTAAATATTGCATGCAGGATATCCTCACACAGAAACATCTACAGAGCTATGCCCTAGGCTCGTGCATCACTTAAAATAATTCAATTTTGCAATAAACTACAGAAAATTAAATTAAAAGCTTCAGAAGCACAGATTAATTGGGAATTGATGTGAATGGCAGACAAAATACGCAAGATGTTTTTGTTTGAAAAAAGATCTCTGTCCTTCCACAACACTGGAAACCATGTCAACTTCTTTCTAAAGAATAATAATACAGGTCTCATCTCGCTGTAATGAACAAATGAGGAAAATGATGGTTAAATCCTACAGTGATGAACTGTGACCAGACAGTAGAGAAGCTGACTCACTCACCTGTTCAAAGCAGTTTGGAGATGAAAAGATCATGTCCTCCATACAAAAAAACCCAACCTTGGAATGAAACTCTTTAAGTTAGGTTTTCCAAATTGTGTTATTTCACTGTAAAGTCTTTCATTCCTTCTACTTGCTCAATTTCTGAACTACATGAAGTGGTGATGTAACAGCTCTCAGAAGCCCTACTCCATTCTGGTTTGTTTTTCAAATTTCAACTCACTCTATATGTAGACATCAAGACATTAAGTGGAATCTAGAGTCTTATGGAGGTCTAGGTGTGTTATTTCTCTGCCCAGGGGTGATCTCCACATGCAGGTGGCATTTCCTGTCCTTCCTCTCTGCTTACATCACACCAAAAGGTAAATCTAAAGTAGTGATAAAAATATAGGAAAGTCATTCATGAACTGACCTGCAACAGGAGGGCTCACTAGATATGGTATGGCATGCAGAAAGTACACGACACCCAGTGCTGATGATAAGGAAGAAGTTCCTACTACATCTGCAGTCACGACAGGGATAAGCATCACATAGGCTCCATCAAAGTAGCCAAAAGTAAATGAGAAAGGCACAAGCAAGGGGAAATTTTTCAGAACTGGTAGGAAAAGACAACATAGGCCATCCATTCCCACAGCAAAGAGGTAGCAAAAGTGCCGATGCTTCTTCAGACACCTGTAAATTTCAAAACAGAAAAGAAAAAGATTTACGCTGGACACAGCATCTCAGTTTCTATGCCCTGGCATGCAGCACTTCAGTCTCTCACTCTCTTTCATATAGCTCGATTTTAAGTTCATTTTCTTACACAGTCTTCAAGACGAAAACTCAACACTGACAAGCCCACCTACAGCTGTAGAAATAACTGATAAGCAGCAGCTTATGCTTCCTGCCATGTTCTTTGGGCTGCCCCTAGTGAGGAGAGCTTCTCTGCTGCCAGGATTTTGCAGCCCTGTGAAGTTCCAGTGTTCAAAGTAGTATTCCATCAGGCTTTATATCCCAGCTCAGTAAGATGCTCTCAGTATTATGCAAAAAAAGGTTACAGTATACCTCTCTTAGCTGTCATCCTTCACATCAGCCTTTAAATACTGGAGTTAGTGTTAGCTAAGTGAAATGGTAATTCCCTTTCTCCCTGCCCCACAAAACCAATAACTGATTTTTTCCACAAAATGTATAAGCACAAAGAACGTGCCCCTTAGATTCAAAATAATTCTTAATTTAGCCAATTTATACTGATGTTGCAGATGCTGCACACAAATGCTTGGAGTGACCTAAGTTAGCGAAGCATGGTGAGTTCTTACATACTGGAAAATGTATAACAATTTTAGGCCAATCTGTTTGAATATATGTCTGGCAGTGTTGGGCCAGACCCTCAACCCTTTTCCATAATTTCTGTGCCTCCCCAGTAGCACAAAAAAGATGGAAAGGCAGAAGAAGTAGAGTGACAACTTCTAGGAAATAGGTACAGAGGATCATGTTCAACATACCTCAGGCAGGGGGTTACATTTCCACTGTCAAATGCAAGATCTTTGCACAAACACATAATTTCTTCAGGAAAAAAAAATAATTAAACCAGCAGAATTGAACAAACTCGGAAGACACAAAAACATTAAATAGCAAGCATTCCTGAAAGTTAAATTTGGGGGGAGACACAATGACTTTTTAAAGTTACACTTGCTACAGAAAAGGTCTATAATGTTAACTTGTATATGCATTACACTTCACTTGCATCTAGCCTCCCACCAGCTAAAGCTTACATTTGCTTAGCCGTAAGCCATTACCTCCTGTCTGTTAGCCATCCAAAGGTGATATTACCAATGATGTCTATGACACCGAGTATGGACATGAGGAAGGCAGCTTGGTGATGACTCACTCCAACACTCAAAGCATAAGGCACTAAGTAGACAAAAAGAGGGCTACATCCATATGCCATAAATAAAACCGAAATTGCCAGCATCATGAAGCCTGGCATCAGTAAAAAGTCATATTCCTTCCATGAACAGTAGCATAAACACTCATGAGACCACGCTTTGATTAAAGGTGAACAGATGGATATTCGTTTTAAGACTCGTTTCTGTGCTTCAGGAATGTGATCGTGTTCAAGAATCTCAGGAGCATTTTTGCAGTCCTCCTTAAGAGCAATAGGTCGCATCAAGGCACCACAGACACAGAGGTTTAAAACAAAACCTCCCAAGATGAGTAAAGCTCCACGCCATGAAAACTGCTCAATTAAGAGCTGGACCACAGGGGCCAGGATGAAGGTACCGATTCCACTTCCTGACATGGCTATTCCATACGCCAGTGCTTTTCTTTTGTTGAAATATTTGCCCACCATCGCGATGGCTGGAGAATAACAGAGTGCAAACCCAAGTCCTAGAAGTGAAAGCACAGTGCAGATGGCTTAATACTAAGCACAATACATGGAACACATTAAATTAAACCGCATAACCTACTTTCATTAGAGCAAACGAACAGGAATCTTTTTCTGGTACTGCATCATGCAGCCCAGTTACAGTGTGAAGAGAAAGTAGGATAACTCCTTTCGTCCACTGTCAGGGTTACTGACTTGACAAAACTAATGGATCATCATTATTCCATGATAACAACGCTCATAAACAAGTAGTAGGGTCCACTTAACAACAAGAACAAGGACAATCAATAAACATCAGAGAAATGGTGTGTCAACCTCTCCTGGACGCAAGATGAGGTCTTGCCCCAGGGTCCACACAGATGATGGCACTGGGCACACTGTCCTGACAAGGCACCACCGCTTTGTGCTTTGGTCTATTGCAGCCCTGAACATTAGTTTTCAGGTCTCTGAAACACAGTACAAAGGGTCTGTCTCTGTTACTAATACTCAACAATAAACCTTTTTGAGTTAGCTAAACAAACCTCATGCAGCAGGTGCTGCTGATTGTTTTAAATCCCTGCTCACAAGAAAAGAGGGGAGAAAAAGCCCCAGAAAACAGTGCCATGTTTGATTTAGTAAACAAATAATATCCATCTCTCAGACTTGGAAAAATATTGTGGCCTCTGCTGCAGAACCAGAGAGCAAATTTTAAGAACTAAATGCTTGCCCTAACACTAAACCCCATATATTTCTGAATCCGCTGCAGAAATGTGTTCTTGACCAGGGTTTTGGAGTGTGTTCTACACTGAGGGCAAAACAGTCCCCACTGCCTCTGGCAGAACTTGTCAATAGAGAAAATAATCACCCAGTCTTGCAACCAGCTTGCCACATCCTCCTCAAAGGCTGCGCTGTGCCAGGCAGGCACTAAGCCTGCCATGACAGGATAAGTGGATTAGAGAGACTCCAGGCTGCAAGTGCCCACTGCCACCCCTCAGGAGGCAAAGGGAGAAGTATGGTAGAGAGCTGGAGTTGGAGCTGCGTTATTAGCAGAGCCAGAGGAGCAGCCTTGAGATAGACCATCATCACTCAAAAGCTGTGAAAATCATACTCTATTTGGTGCATATATCATTTAAGTGAGTTGTCAGGAGAAAATAGGTCACAGAAAACCCTGTAAATGTCCTGTGAAAAGTGGAAATCAAAGTTTGGAGCTGAAAACATTTTCATCTCTCTTAGAAAGAACTCTGATACTTATAGTTACTCCCACATCTCACCTCTGCTTCACTCTTCACAGTTTCAACTACTGAAGCTTTTATGGATTCAGACATTCACCAGTTATGCTCCCACACATTCTCTGGGTTGGGGCACCATCTCTAGCCTTTACCAACAGTTCACCTCCTCATTAACCAGTCCCCACAGACTAGAAGTTCACTGCTTGCTGAATTGGCTCTTTACAACTCCAGGTACAAAGTGCAACTGCTTTTCCACCTCAGTATTCACAGAGGTTCTTGCTACAGAAGCCTCAGAGGCATTAGCATGGCATGTGGCACAGTCCCTCGAGTTACAAGGAGCCTTTTTATTTTTTATGAACACATTTGTCAAAGATTAACATTGTAATACAGGAGTGACATGCACTACAATAAGGATTCTTTATTTTTTTTTAACAAATAAGCTGTTGGCAGCATGTGAACTGGAGTAATTCCACCAACTGTTACTAAACAGCAGGGGACCAAGTACAAAGGCTTATATCACCGTGGCTACCAGGTCAGTATTAATGAGGAAGGAATGTCAGTGTGACCATGGGCACCTCTCAAGTTCCCCTGTGTACAACAAACACAGGGAGATAGGACAGAGCAAAGATACGTGTTACCATTTGAATATAAACTGAGGAGCTGCTACAGCAACACTACCGACCAGCAACTGGTTTGCTTTTCAAATGGAACAAACAGACAAAAATAAAGTGCACAGTTGAGTACCATGTATTCACCCAGTGTTCTTCTGCCCGCTTACTCTTATGTCTTGATTTAAACTTTCTTTTTTTTTAAATATGGAAATATTTTGGATCACTCTAGAACTCCTGCTATAACAAACTCTTCCCAAATTACAGGCAAAAAAAGGAAACCTTTCTGTGTATCGCCTGTAAGAGCAGGCCTTCCTGACCCATAATTTCAGAACTTTGACCAGTCCTCTCCCTAAAAGAAGTTAGAGTTGCTTTGGCAGGGTGCTACATTTGTGCTGTATCAGACTCACTGAGTGCTGAAGCTCTTACAGGGGCAGCCAAAGCCTCTCTTTTACAGTGAAGGGAACAGTTCTGAGTTATCTCTATGGACCAGTGCAGTGGCAATATGACATGGAGAAGACACTACCTCTCTTGAAAGGAAAGATAATAATTTTTAACACTGCTGTGTTTTTTCCTGGAAGGAATAAAGGGGCCAAATGCCTCCTACCTGTAAGGACTCCTAATGATAAGTAGAGATGTTCCAGGCTGGTGGCAAATGAACTCAAAATCAGTCCGGTAGATGCAAGCAGCCCTCCTAGCATAATACCAACTTGGCAGGACACATGATTACTGATTAAACTCCCAAGCGGTGCTTCAAAGAAACAAATAAAGCTGGTAGTTAATGGCAGGTCCTCTCACAGATTTTTTTGCAACCGTCATAAGGAAAAGGCAGTAACAGGCAATCAGAAGAAAATGGTGATAACAGCTACACAGACTGGTTTTCTAACATCCCCCCATCACAATGGTGTAAGCACCACAAAACTTCTGAAAATCATTTTCCTGAAAGTCAGGATAAAACTGAAATTTAAAGTAGCTTTCTCAGCAACCATTTCAGCAGATCAAAGCTGTTACAGGACCAAGCTATTCTGCAGTTTTTGAGGTTAAGAGAGGACACAGCAATAGCCCATAGTGTTCATTACTCCACACTTACAACACTTACAACTTGGAATTTGCACTTCACCGCTCAGTAACTTCAAGCATCCTTCCTTGTTCCTCCCTGGCCTTGTGGGCACAACAGGAGTGGTCTCATCTTTCAGACCATCTCGAGGGCTGTTACCCCTTCTCCTGCACTTTTTAACATTGACAGCTCTCAGTTCACCCTACCTCTACCACTGTGTCATCATCAGTCCACTTCCTCTCTGTTACCTGCAATACCATGACAAGGTTATCCTAATTTCTTTTTTTTCCCAAAATATAACCTGGCTGACATGGGAGAGTTGCTACATCTCATTCCAGCTGTGTCCCTGTGCCTTCACAGCAGTTCTCATGGATTAACTCTCTTCCACATGATTAGGGATGGATTTTCACCTAGTTGTACAATTTTAAAGTAAACCCATGAGAAATTCGATACAATTGCTGTATGAATGCATGCTATTTTTAGTAACATTGAGTTTTCTTTTAGGGGAAAAGACTGCGAGCTTACAAGTTTGCGAAAAAGAGGAAGACTGTGACTTGATCTGAAGGCAAGATGTACATCCCATGCTAAGTCTCAAATATGATTTCAAACAAAAGGCAAAAAAATAAGTACTCAGTAGCTCTCCACCATGACTTGTTCCATCGTACCTTGACAACAGTACATTTCTGAAAACTTAGATTATTTGACAAAACAAAGTTCTGCTTCTTTTCTATTGTATGAAGACACTTCCTTTCTGTGCAATTATGCTGGGGGTAGCAGCTTGACTGTACCATATCCCAGATAGTCTACAGTATCTCTCTTTCCCAACTGACACCACCAGCTTGTGAATAAGCAAAAATACAGATGGAACTGAAGAAAAAGCAGACACATTTGTCTTAAGAAGGTAATACACACCACAAAGCATCGTAGCACAGTCGACAATGGAGTGGATCCAAGCCGTTCTGGCATAATCCTGCCCAAAGTATGCCTGGAACTCCACAAAAAAAATGGAGATGCACCTAGGAAAGAAAACATGAACACCAATCTGTTGAACATGGGATATCTGCCTCACAGAAAACACTGGTCTCACTCTTCAGGTATAAAGAGTACCCACTTGAAAGTCTTCTCCAGCCCCCAGGAAAATTAGATCTGTGGTTTGCCTAAATCCCAACAAGATGAAGATTTTTTTAAAAAAGTTTGGAAAAGATATTGGAATTGAAAGACTACTTTAATGCATGCAGGATAAGACATGACATCATCTGTGAAAGTCAGATAATTCCAACAGTACTCTGTGTAAGGCACCTAGGCTAAGGGTGATTCAACCTGAGAAGAGCCCTTGCTTTGCATTGGCAACAACTGAATCACAAATTAGCGTCCAACTCTTATCCCAACAGTGAGATTAGACAACTAGGCTGATGTACAACCTAATTCAGGCAGATAACTACTCCAGAAAGATTATGAGCATTATAATACCATGCTTCTCACTGTGGTATATGCTGCTGCTATAATAACCTATATTATTTTTAACTGAAATGAAATTGAAGTTGTAACTATCACCAGCAATTTATGGCCCATGTCATGATGTTGCTTCCCTGGTACACAAAGCCCCAGCTCCCCAGTTCTTCACTGACATGGTTGCTCGTTAATGGTGGCGTTCATATCTGCACAAACTGGCACAGCAGGGCCAGGATGGTACCACAGAGCCAACATCACCTCTAGTTATGTGTTATGGGATGTACAAGCGCAAAGCAAGTGAAAAGCAACTCCTCATGAACAGAGGATCAAAACACAGAAGGAGCCCATGGACCTTCCAGCAGTTCATTAAAATGCTTCCAGGAGAGGTTACTTTCCTCAGTTTAATGAGTGTTACTGTTCTACCTCTCTCTGCAGGGGAATGGATTAAAAGGCTGCATTGTTTCATTCTAGTTTCTGGCTTATCCAGAGAGCTCTTTTTCCCACTCTCTTTTCCTTCTCCTGCAAATCAATGAATAACACTTTCCTTAGCTTTTGTCTTTCACATACTTCATTCTTGCATATACTATAGATCTGTGCCAGATGATTTCTTGAATGAAACATAGTATTTGATAGGAATGGTTGGACTCGATGATCTGGTGGGTCTTTTCCAAACTGGTGATTCTATGATTCTATATTTCAGATATGAA
Source organism: Phaenicophaeus curvirostris (assembly GCF_032191515.1). Classification (NCBI taxonomy): domain Eukaryota; kingdom Metazoa; phylum Chordata; class Aves; order Cuculiformes; family Cuculidae; genus Phaenicophaeus; species Phaenicophaeus curvirostris. The sequence continues at coordinate 16,514,661 of NC_091400.1, read as the reverse complement.
TAAGGAATTAAATCAACTGGGAAATCTCTGCTGTCATTATGGAACTGGCACATTTGCATCCATAAACTGTGTCAACTTTTCCATGCCCTTTTTATGCTGCTGACTCCAAGACCTTAGATTTTAGATCCCTAAACCTGACAGCCTTAATTTAAAAAAAAATATAAGTAGCAAACACTGTATTTACATTATACTGGCTGCCCAGCAACACACTGTATCAGTGTTCCTCGCTTACCAGGGTGCTTATTTCTCTGCTTAATATAGTTTAAATGACCATGTCCACACACACTTGACTTGGCTCTTCTGCCTCCAGCTGACATCAAAATCACCCAACAGCAGCTGTGGAAACCATCTCATACTAGATGTGTACATTATGTTCATGCAAGACAGTAGTCTATTTTTGCATATTTCAGATACCAGAAGGGTATAGAGAGGGGCCTCCTACTGTAGGACATGTGCATTCTCAGTATGGATGGTACCTGAAATGCTTGCAGTAGGAGAAGGGGGTATTTACAGGTTTCTCAGATAGACTCAAGAGCCAAGTAAATCCAGTGGGACTAGCAAAAATGAGCACGGCTGTGGGGTCAGATGGACACAGTGGACCCAAAGAGACCCTACACAATTCCTCCCTCCCTGACCAAACCACCAGAGCCTGAAATAATGCTGCCTGCCCGAGGCTTTGATTGTGCAAAAAATCAGGGAGAGGGTGTTGAGAGGCAGAGCAGCTGTCACAAGAGGCGAGACTAAAACCAGAGGGCCCATAATACCCCATCCACCTTCACAGCTTCAGGGGTTTCGGGAAGCCTTTAAAACGTATCAGGAGTGGGTTTGCAGCTAGTCAAATAATATAACCCCTGTAGCTGAGGGACATCAAAGGAGATCCAAAATACTCTTCCAAAGGAAAAATAAAACAACAGGGTAATACCACAAACAGGTCAGAAAGACAAGAAGCAGCCCCTTTACCTCGTCACAGCCCTGGTACAGATAGTGACAAGGAAGCAGCCAGCCACGATCATCCACCCCCAGCCTCCATCGGGAGGGCCAGCGTGCCGGGCACTCTGCAGCAAGGCCATGGTGCAGGCTGGGGCGATGCCTCCCTCCTCCTGCCTCAGTGGCAGGGGCCAACTCCGGCCAGCACGCCACGCAGGCGCTGGGGCCACCCAGCACATGGGTTACTGGCCATCTGAAGGGAGAGAGAGAGAAAAAAAACAGGCAGAGAGGGAATCAGGGCACACAGCACACACTATAAACTGCATGGCTGAGCTAGGAGATGTGGCTTCAGCTTTACCCCATAAAAGGGGGAGGTTTCTTTCAAACACAGTTTATGAAAATCTGTTGGAAGCAAGAGTTCCATCAGAATTTGGCTGTGTGTCCAGTATCATTTATCTCAGGGTAATTTGCTCAGCAGTTACATCCTAACACGTGATATCCTTTTTCCCCACAAATGTCAGAGCACGTACCTGTAAGTCACATACTTTAGTGGTGCCAATTGCTGCAGCTTATTTACCTTCAGTGGGGCTCCCTTGGCTCACACCAGTCCCTGGCCTGAATTGGTTTTTTGATTGCAGTCTCCGCTCCAAGTAGCTATACTTCCTTGTACACAATTTAGTGCAAAATTTTTGTTTGAGGGAATACAGTTATCACCTCTGTACGAAAAGGGAATACTCACTGCAAAATCAGAGATTTGAAAATCATATGATCTCCTTGTTCTCACAAGGCAAACCCTAGATGAAGGATGTAATCAGGCAGGACACAGCAACTTTATTTTCTGAGCATGGACAATTCACTAAAGATTAGAGCTAGCTTCTCCCACTCTTCCAAGTGCAGTTTTGAAAGATGGGAATTAAGACCAAAAGCCAGTGGCAGCGGCACCTGAACTGCCACAGGAAGTGAACGGCAAACAGAACTCTTCACAATCTCACAACAAAATGTGTCCTTGTCAATTCTTTTGAGAAGTGATTTAAGGTGACCATGTTTGAAACAATATCCTTGAAAAATAACAGTGAATAAAAATATCCACAAAAGATGCCAAATCTATATTATACTGCTATCCAGTTACACAAGCTAAAAAATCTACCATTAAATATCTGTTTCAGGTCTTTGTGCATTCCTCATGTACCATTTATTTTTGCCGCTGTGCTAGTCAGCCCGTTAATAACCGCACATTTTACTTTAGCCCAAAAAAGCTGTATACTATTTGGAAATAAAAATTACTATCCTATTTTTTCTCTTCATATAATAGGCTTTGCTAATATTTACTTATAAGTAAATATTTGTATAAAGCTTTCTAATGATTCAGAGCTCAAAGCAATGCCCACAATAAACATTAGAACATGTACCAATTCTGTATTTATTGTTCACTTCTCCATTGCCACAAGCATGTGTTTCACCATAAGTTAAATTATATTAAAAAGTCTTTGCAAGTTCTGGGTTACTCTCTGTGTTTATATGGAGACTGGCACAACAAGGATTTTCACTGCAGCACAAAGTACTAATGAACTAGAAGAGAGCTCAGATATGATAAAAACAAAATCTCTAATGATCTGCTTTGCTTGTCACTTCTGTGTGTCTTTGGAGAGATACACAGTGCTCCCTTCTGCCTGATGACGTAAATGCCTCACTCTTTGTATGAAGAAGAGGTTATATCTCAAATGGGACATCTGACATAGCTACAGTTTCGACTATATAGCAATGGTCATACCAGCTCACAAAGATCAAACAAGAATTTGCAGCTGGGATTACAAGAGCTTTTGTAAGCAGCCACCAGATCTGGTACCTCATGCACAGAGGCTCCTAAGTGAGTTTAAAGGGTCCCAGCTGGATGCAGTCTTTACAAGTTCATTCCTACAGCTGATCAGAAAAACCAAACAAAGCAAATGAGATCCAATGAGTTTACATTTTCAAACCTCATCTTCAAGGAATTCAGTTGCTAGGAATTATGTACATAAAAGATCAATGAAAGCACTGGAAAGGAGACCAGGACAGTTTGCTTTTTCTGACACAACTTTCTATTACAAATCAAAAAAAATCCAATGCAGCTGACAGAGGTTTCTTAGTAGCCTCTGCAGGTGCCCACATGGCTCCAAGGACATTACTGGCCTCTTCATAAATGTTGTGATGTTTTGCCTGAAGTGTAGAGTTCATTTTTTGACCTTAGCTATTTGCTTCAGGACAAACATTCAGCAATGCCAGTGTGTGCGCACATCCTCCTTCCCTCCCCAGTGTTCTGAAACACGCTCTCTGACAAAAACACAGGCAAATCAAGGCAAAAAAGGTACAACAGGTTGGCTAATACAGTAAAATAAGAAAGCAAGTGTGTAGCAAGTATAGCGTTATTCACAAAATATATGAGGAAGACCAAACATGCCTCCAGTCAAAATTTCCAAGCACATGAAGCAGAAGACATATCCACGGACTTGCCACTTGACATACACATTCTGTATTTGCCTTCTAGCATGTGCTGCTAATTTGTGAGCAGACTCATGTGCTTAATCCGTCCCAACGACAGACAATTTTGCAGGGTGTATGTTACCTGAACTAACGACTAAATCTTTATTTTTAATAGGGTCAATTATACATCCCCTTCTGTACAGCTCCAAGCAACAACTGTCTTATTAAATATGTGCAAAGATTGGATCAACAAGTTATCTGATGGCTAAGGCACTAGTTACATGATTCCTCATGCTGGATCATCAAGCAGTACAATTTGTTGCAAACCAACCTGTCCACATAGATGGAAAACAAAATTCAAGACTTTTGTGGGTGTCTGTGGCTAACCTAGCCAAAAAAAAGCTGATGTCCAATCTAGCATGAAGCCAGAGAGATTATATCCCAATTTGGCAATTAAGTCTCACATTAAATTATCCTGCCAAATTCACTTTTCATCTACTATTTAAGGCCTCAAATGTGGATTTATTGTATTACTGCAAGTTTCACAGGTTATGTTCAAATGACTAGAAGATTGAATAGCCCATAAGAATCCATGACCACCATCTGAGTTATCAGGGCACTGACAAATTTTGAATTACTTTGCTTAAGGACTTTCTGGCAATTACAAGTAATGCCATTTGGTGGAGTTCGCATAAGCTCATGATACGTCACAGAGAGATCCTAAGCAATTCAGACATACCTCTGCAGCACTTTTGCAGAGTCTTGGCAATGCAGGGCTTTTATTTTGGACCTGAGCTGTATCTTTCACTGGCCCTTCTGGAGGGATAAAGATTTTATTTCAAGTTCTGATTATTAAGGGTGAAGGAGGAAGTTCCAAGAATGCCAGAAGGGATAACAGTAACCCTTCAATACACAGAAATATACATAAAAAGTTTCAGAGAGTTAATAATCTCCACATAGAGACATAACTAATTTTAATGCACATACAGCAATAGCTGGGTGCCAGGACCTCAGTGTAGATCCCTGGCCCAACTTCCCAGGCAAGCTTCAGGTCGGGTCTGAGACCCTAGTTAGCATTTTTGTTGTACATTAAGGTACTTGGGAAGAATTTGATGACATATCAGGCTAAGCAAACATAGATTAAGTATTTGGTTACCTGATCACTTGCTGTTATTTTCACAGAACTCTGCCTGCCAACCTACTCATGAACAGCAAACATTTAATGAGGTTACAAGCAATGAAAACCAAATGTAATATAAGAAATGCCTGGCCAACACAGAAATAGGCCACCCAACCTGCCCATAGTAGGATCAGTGCAGATCTCCTCCTTAATTTCACACTTGCTTCAGGGAGTATTAAGCCTGTCACAGCCACTGAACTGAGAGGTAAATTAAATAATTAACTTTCTGTTAGCTGCACATGTCTGATAAACACTTGCTATGGCATCCTGGAAATTTTATTCTGAGGTTAGAAAACTTCATCTGCTTACACTCTGGTGCTGTTTTCTAATTATCTACAATGTGAATAGTACAGGTTGTGGTCTCACAAAATGAAGCAAAGCACATACTTTGTCTCAGCAACCACATTCTTCCCTTCCCAGCCCTACCTTGGTTTGCTCTCCTGCTGTACCTTTTTCTTAACCTTTCTGGTGCAGGTTAAGACTCTTACTGCACAACTGCTCCACCTTTAGCACTGTAAGGCCTGATCCCCACTAGAAGTGATGGTTGTTATGCACATTGCAAATGTGCATAGAAGTTCCTGCTACTTGAGGGGGCTAAAGGAAAGCAGGGTTAAATGACAAGTTCATGACAGAGTTTTGTACTCCGCAACCTTTCCAAGATAATTTTCACTTAAGCTTAAAGTAAGTGTGCTTTGCTGTGAGTTAAAAGAAGATGCAAGTAGGGTGAAGGTGGCAATGAATTCCTAAGAAAGCCTCACTGCCCTGACAGTTCCATAGACGGTAACTCCGTTCCCCAAGTTAATACATTAGTTTTAATTTGGCAGGATAAATAACCTATCAGTTACTTCAGCAGCTGTTTTTGAGAACCCTGGAAAGAAAACAACTGCTCCTGAGAGCATCTGTCTTAGTCTGCTCAGCCAGCAGAAAAGAGTGGGTGAGGTTACTAAAAAGGCACTACTACAACACTGCACCTCATCACGAGGTCCCTCTTGCTGGGGAAAGGTGTGCAGAAATCCACAGCAGCCTAGCAACTGACCCTCACAGCAACAGGAGCTACTGACCCTCACGGCAACAGGAGCTACTGACCTTTTAAAACACAGCAAGCAGCCAGCAAAGCACTCACTGCCCCTTCTGTCTGCTCCTCCTTCCACAGTAAAGATTTTCTTCTTTAAACAAATTGAACCAATAGGGATGTGGCTTTAGCCAGAACAGGCACAAGGTCAGGTTTGTATCACAGCTGCCCCATAACAGGAGCACACAGCCCCCAGACCATACTGGGGGTCTCACCCCACTACTTTCTCCTCTTTCTCGCTGTCCCGGTTACAAGAAATTAAAATGGCTGTGCATTAAGATTCCTTTGCAATTTCTTTCAGAACTGTATGGAAGGATTTTGTGCCGTTTATCCCAAAGGACCCATCCCAAATATGTATACCAGCATAAATTAAGCACAGAATCCAACACTTTCACTTGCTTGATAACAGAGGTGCACACGAGAGAAGAATGAGAAGGAAACTAATCTAGAATTTTCTTTCCTGATCAGTGTAAGTTTTATACACACTTATAAACTGTACATGCCATTTGATGCCTTCACAGTCATGATGGGTTGGATGAGGCCTGAGAAGCTTGTGACAGTCTCTGGGACACACTCCCAGAACATATTCATTCGCACTAATGAATTTAAAACCTGTTTTTCTTGTGAACAACAATGTACACGGCTTTCAAAGTCACTTTGAGAACATTAGTGCAGATGAATTTTATGAAGAACAAGTCTAAAGCAGTTTAAGCATCGCTGAAGAAAATTCATTAATGCTTAGAGTGAAAGGTAATGGAATTGCATATATTTACTACATTTACCACCATATGCACCTAGCTCTAGGGCAGTCAATTTTTTTCTGTATTTACCCCATTCATGTAGCTCTAGGACAGTTCTACCATCTTTCTCGCTTTTCTTGACCTCAAGATTATACCAAACATTAATTATTTGTAGTAATTTGCTACATTCATTCATATTAACTCTAGCTTTCTGTTCCCTTTTTTTCTGACTGCTGCATCTTTAATAAAAAAAAAAATCTCCCAAGAAAAACAGAAGACACAAACTATGAATAAAAAAAGTAATAAAAAGGGCACAGAACTAGTAATGAAATGCAGAAGATGGGGAGAAAAAGAAAAATATTACATAACAAAAAGAAACATTGATGTGCTATGTGACAGCAGATTGAGAAAGAAAAATATTAGATAACAAAAAGAAACATTATGTTCTATGTGACAGTGGATCACGAGAAATGTGTGAGACTAAATATTTAACATGTTTTGAAATACCTAATTTGTTAGGTCTTGAAGGATCAAGTATAACCTTATCTGCAATAATCTGCAGCAGAAAAATGAGCTTAAACCTAGTAGCAGGTTAAGAGGAAGACAGAAAACTGGCAGAATACAGATTATCGATTAATAGCCCGCTACCTTAGCCCATTACCTTCTTGACACAGTATTCAATTCCACAGTATCAGGGATTTCTTCTCCCCTCTGACCAGCACCTTCCCCAGGGGCTTGCTAGTTCTATCTATCACCTGAATTGTCAAGAAATGGCACTTTTTCATCCTCCTTTTGCTTCCCCACTCACCCAGCAATCTCATACCATGGTAGGCACTATAGTCAGCAGGTCTGGCAGGCAGCTAAATTTCAAGTTATGCTTAAATTCACAGGAAGTAAAGACTCTTAAATTCTGTACAGCTCTGGGGATTCAAAGGTGATTTCTAATCTAATAGATTTTTTTCCCAAAAAGAGCTGTCCCATTCTGCACAATATGTTAGCTATTTAACTGTAAAAGTACAACTTGTTTTGATTTCAGGAAAGGCTATTTATCAAAAGCTGTACGATTACAGCTTTGATTTGTCTAAAAACAATCCAAGGGTCCTTTCCAACTCTGTGTTCCTAAATAAAAATAACTCCACTAAGCATCCTAAGGCGGTTACTCTATATTCTCAGCTTTCTTCTTTGCTTAAAGAGGTCTCTGTCCAGCTTCTAGATAAAAGCAAAGTTTATGCTTTAAGACTGATGGGTTGGTCCACTGAAATTCTTCTTGTGCATTAAGCCTGAGGATTATGTGTATCAATATAAGCAGAATACACATTCAGCTTCTCCGATCTCCATAAATTCAGTACCTCTCCAGCACTGTTACAAATGGCTAACAACAAGAGCCACTTACCTGGAAGTTTATTTAGGGAATTGTCCCAGAACCAAAGTAAAAAGAAAAACAATAATTTAAAAGCAAACAAAACAAAAAATGACCTGTCTTTTAAATGGAGTCATAGCTCTAACACAAGAAGTATATTAAGACAGATTATAATAACTTTTCCCAGAATTTCATCTATAATATACCTGCATAAATCTGGATGGTTTTCTGTGCAAGCCTTTAACCTCTTTGATACTTCTAAGGAAGAGTTTCCTTATGATGCAAAATCAGAGCAACATTAATAACCTATTTGTTGTATTCTAGTAGTACTTCAGGACTACTTGTCAGAGAATGGCTGTCTTGGTGCTACGCATCATACAAATATCTAATAAAACTCACTCAAAATCCATCAAAACCATCAAAACATAAGATGGAGAAGATGAATCATATGAGAGCCTAGCTTATTAACTCCCATTGATATGGTGAGCAGCAAATGTTCTTCATGTGCCTCAGTTTGCATGTATGAGGGAGGGACTGTCTGCTGAGTTGGTAGCACTCTGATGACAAATGTAATGCGAACTTCCCTTTTCTCTGGAAATCATTGTACGGGGCTAACAGAAAAATAGCAGCCTTACAGAACGTGTCTACAGCAAAAGGTTAAGCAAATAATAATGGAAACCTTTTGACCCTCTAACACAGTTTCTGGTTAGATTAGTCCTTATATAATGCAAGTTAACTATAGAAGGTAAAAAAAATTATAAAGCTATATTTTTGTAGGAAAACTCCTAGGCACAGAAATCTTGCCTTTAGCCTACTTTACCCCACCAAAAAGGTGCATCTTTGATTGGCATTCTGAAAGGTTTTAAACTAGCAAGTATAGTGCTCACCATTTCACTTTTCACTGTGACAAAAATAACAGTGGACTCAACTATTCTCCTTGAGTACATGACTGTTCCTGAAATCCAAGCTGACCTCCTCATTGTGCACACCCTTAGCAAGGTTATGGTCATGCACGTTCCACCAAACATGAATTTTCTCCCTGAAAGGAGAACACTATTAACTGACTAATAGCCAACAGCCACAATGCTGAGGGTGGGGGCATGATATCATTTAGCATCTGTTTTCCCCCTTCCTGCAAATAAGTAAGAATAGACAAAAATTGTTACCAAAAATATCAGGAAATCTTTTGGAGAGGAAATGATCAGTTTTTTTCCTGTCCAATAACTGCAATAATACAACAAGACTTTTAATTCCAATGTTTTGTAATTGTGAGTGTTTAAGGGTTTCTGATGACATATTGGTCTACATCGAAAGCATAAGATAATGTCAGAATTGTCTCATTATTTTTTTAGTATCTCTACATTTTAAAATGTTTTTACATTTTTCTAGTATTTTTAATATTTATTTCTAATAATTATTTATAACACAGTTAAACACAAAGTAGGCAACAGTTGTGGAAGGTGGGTTTGTTTTTTTTTTCTTTTACAAAGCTACCAATATGTTTATTGATTTACAATTACATTGCATTTATCTGTTAATTTTGAGATTTATGACATATCATTCAGGATGACTAAATATTTTGTCAAGCAATTCTTGTTTACAGTAAACTTAAGTATGTGATAGGCCAATCATTTTCGGAACCATCAGACACTTATAAATATCCCATTATATCCTTAAAGAAATGTTAACACACAACTATAACTCTTTGGAAAGGCTGAAAAAGGGCTTTTTTCAAAGCGGTCTTCAGCTGACACTTCCTACATCTGGCATATTCTTTTTTCAATCTTCAGTAAAATCTTGCCATAAGAAAGAATACCACTGCAAAGCTGCCATGAAACATATGGGAACATGACTTTTTTTTTCCTAGACTACTATGCAGTCAACTTGTAGAAATCAAGTCTCTCCTTCTTTTACAGATTCTGCACCCTACATTCTACTTTGGTGATATGGATTAAAAAATCAAGCTCTCTTAGGTTAGCTGGAGGTGACCTGGCAAAGAAAATACCAAGAAAATACTCTTCTGACCCCCCAGAGAAAATTAGGATGTTACCAGGCACCCCAGGAGTGCTCAGGCACCAACAGCACAGCTGTGCCTGGATAAAACCAAGGGGCAGAAGACTACAGAAACACGTCTTCCTAAAGGCCACCCAAAAACTGTGGTTGCTGTAAGATTTTATGTCTCATCTCTGATAAGAAATAAGAGTAGATGGGCACAGATTCCAGTGTACATCCCTGATGGGGGCCACATACTGGGGAAGTACTGGCAACCGTTCCATTGTGCCCTGGGAGAGCTGCCACCCAGCACTCAGACACTCCTTGGTAAAGAGGAGGCCAAGAAAGCAGGAGGCAGGATCATGAGAAACTGATATGCCCTCACCTAGAAATCTTGGTGAAGAGTACAGAAGAGGCACTTGTACTTTGAGCTTTTTCACGCTTGTCACCTTTTCAGCCCTTCTGTTTATGGAAAAGTCTTATTCAAGTTACGCAAAACTGATTTGGTTTATAATGTCCTTAAGGTTCCTGGCTGGGTTTTAGTAAAATGAGGAACTGCACTTAAACACAACCACCTTTTCCTCCTGTTCTTTAAGTGTTGAGAGCCAGAGTAGCATTGTCTGGTTTTTAACAGTTCACATGGAAGAATACTTTTCACTGTTAATTTTCAAGATGTGAATCTTAGACAAGTGCTTTCTAGAGGGAAAGGAGGTGGCTATTTTAGAAAACAAATTCTGTATCTACAGAACAAGCTGTCCAGAAGAGTGCCTCTATATATCTGATGCTGTAGGGCTGCTGTTAGAGTCAATTCATCATCATCTCCTTCAATATGCAAGATTTGTTTGCAAAAACTAATCAGGCATGTAAAGGCAAGGTAGGTTATTTCCTTTCATTCACACAAGATTATGTTCTGAAACAAAGCTATTTAATGCCATATGTGCTCTTCTAAGGGACAACGCATGACATATGACAGCAAACTGCCACTGTGACCATTATTTTTCTTGTGAGGTTTTCAACTAAAACCTTGAACTCTGTAAAATTAAGATGACTTCATTATCATTTCCAAACCACTATTAATTTTTGCTTTAATAATGATAATATATAATTATTGTATCTACAATAGTGCATTAATATAGTCCCCGGCAAGAAAGAAGAAAAATCTCTAAATACCGGGAAGATAACAGTTTAAGACAAAAACCAGGTTGTCTGCTATTTCTTAAAACAGGCTTCCAACAGAAACTACCGATGAATGTTGCTTTACAGGGTTAGGTATTTCTGAGAAGTTACTGCACAGGTAACATTTACTCTATCAACAAAAAAAAAGCATAAGACATTATATACATACATTATACATTATATACAAATACTACAGCTATAGGTACATACCAACAAATATGTCTCTGTACAAAATTCAGAAAATAAAAACAAGGAAGGAATAATCAATTACTAAAATGAAAGACAAGGAAACAGATGGAAGTCAAGAGGAAAAGCTTCTAGCATGCCACAGGAAAAAAATCTCTGACTAGAAAAAACATCTTTGACTGCATATACATTGTTAAAACATGCTTCTACTCACCAACAACAGTTCGTCTTAGTGAAATCACACACTGGAAGTTAACAAAAAACCAACATGCCCTGAGCAGATCAGCACATTCTTCATGCTCAGTCTTCCACTCAGCCTCACCAAGCCATCCCTATTTCAACTAGACCCTTGCTTAATAGCTTATTTCAGCTCACAGGGAATCTTTAAAGCTTCGAGAAAACAGCCTCAAGTTCCCTTTGCTGAGTGAATACTAGTGAAGCTGCTCGATTACATCATTTTCAGGAACGATTAGTAGGAACTTTCCATGCTACTTCAGGGTGTACTTCTGTTAATTAGTATTGCAGCCCAGAAATACAGATTCTTAATTTTATGGCAAGAAACATTTCTCTCCAGAGAATGTTTCTGTTTTGTTAAGTGAAACAAGATAAAAATCTACCTGCCCTATTAAATATGTTTTACCTTTGCTTTCCAGATTTCTGGCTATTTTAATTCTTTAATTTCATTTTCTCTAGTGTTTCCATACAGCTCCTCCGCTCGTATTTTCTTGGCTCTACAGAAACAGAACTGTTAGAAAGCAGAATATTAAAGTAAGTCTTCAAACGTGCCGATGCTCACATTTAAGGAACTATGGAGATGTAATTGGAGAGAATGTTTAAAAAATAGCTGACCACAAGAAGCATGGGATTGGCTTAACTCATAAAAAGCACAAGGCAAAGGACTGTGCAGCAAAGGAGCCAAGGGTGACTCTAGCAGGAAAACTAACCTGTAAGTGGGGAGGGCAGAAATTTTACAGAAGAGAAGTTTGAGTTACATAAGGAGTAATGAGACATTGTGTAAAAAAAAACAAAACAGGAAACCAGTTTCCCCAGATGGTATCACGTTTGCCTTTTCTCTTCAATAGTTACACTGAAAAGGCAGATAGCTATAAAAGGAAAAGAGCCCATTAGGAGCAGCAAGGGAGTTAGGGAGTCACCTTGGTAAAAGTTAGACAGCAATGATAAGAGAGCCATAAAGGGTGAAATTTAAAAGATTTGAAAAGGGAAAAGAAGAGAGAAGAGACTGATGCTATCTAAGAAAAAAACCCTAGAAATTTATCTAAGAACTGGTCATAAAAGAATTTATTAAATTGCTTCATCTGCTCTTCCTATTAAACCCAGTCCTCCTAATTACAGGAGCTAAGAGCAACAGAGCATTTAGAACCACAAAACCAGCTCAGCCTCCTAAATCTCCCATAAAAACAGTCAAACAATCCTATCAGAAAACTCTTACAAGGAAACACTTCAGAAGCAAACTAGGCAGGCTTTGCTGCCTCATGTTATCCCACGGCCCAACAGCAGGCCATTTATCACAGCACCTTGAACCGCTGGATTAGAAAGTTTATAGAAACAAACACCTAGAAAAGAACTTCAGGAAGATTGTAAAAAATATTTATAGGCTTTCAACGTGGTACCTTGCTCCCATAGGAGTTATGAAAAAGTTTAAAAAAAAAAAAAAAGAGTAGTCCTGGATTCTCTATTTCAGCTTCCTTATTGACATTACATTGGTCAAGGAGCCATCACAAAAAAATGCATTTGCTAGCTGGACAGTCCTATGAGTGCCGCTTGGGCAACGTCTCAACACATGTCAACCTGGGAAGTGAAAAACAGGAGACTTAAAAGAAGGACTAAACATTTATCCTCTTAACCTGTTATTCCAGCCAACCTTGTAATTGCCCCTTAACTAGATCCTATTCAATAATCCTTTTAGTGGGACCAAGTTAATTTTAAAAAGTGTTTAAAAATGGTACCAAATAATAGTGTTTGCTTCTACAGGAAGCTGGCTCTGGCTGGGATGCAAGGGGATGTCTCTGCTACAAAGCTTTTTTGCCCTGCCAATTTGCATTGCCAGTACATGTTAATTTGCAAAAATGAAAATGAAATTTAAGCAATTTGATTGTTCTCCAATTACATCCTATTTTGACTGCTGAGATTTTCACTTATTTAGTGTGGAAGCCTGTTCCTTCAATATATAATGACACAAACTGTGTATTTTTGCTGAGATTTTGAGGGCCCTTTGTTATCAGATGTGATGCTGCATTCCATACATTCTTCATCCAATTCTAGTTTCACTGCTGTCATCAAGTTATACTTTATAGGAGCTGCATCTCCCAAATTTAATGTGAAATGTCAGATGTGCAGAGAAATAGTCTGAACTGGTTTAGGTAAGGAAACAGAAAATATTCATTCTATAGTTAATAACGTAAACAGCTTTTATACAAAGAGACCCATTTGCTACTAGAGCACAGCACTAATCACTCCAGTGGAGAAATTACCAGGTCTGTACTAACTCAGTCTCTTCAAGAAGGGAAGAGCTGCGCCTCTCAGCTGGCTCTTTTTGCTCAGCTGATATCCATTTCAGTTTTATCTCTGCCCACAGGAAGACTTTTTTCAGTCCCTTCAGAAAAGACACTTTTTCTTGGTATTGCCAGTATCATGCTATAGCTGCCCCAAGGACCTTCCAGACTAATGAAATAAACACTATTACAGAAGTCTAGCAAAGAAAGAAAAGGGGAATCAACAGGCAAAAGGCACTTTTTGAAGAAGCATCCCAAATGCCTATTGCCTTTATCCAAAACAAGTAGTGTTGGTTTGTTAGATTAAACAGGTCCGATAGTGTAACTTTCAAGCTTTTATGGAAGAAAGTGTAATTTAAGGGGATGCTTTCATGAAAGCAGAGTTTCCAACAGATACACTTAATAGGAAGAGAACTCTCCAGAAACATGTTGCAGCACAGAATGTGACCATGGCGAGAAGAGACGGGCAGTGGCTTGTTATGCAAAGGCCTGACGGGCTCTCATCTGGAAGGCTGCAATGCTTAAAAAACATAATGTGAACTACCAGAAAATATTTTTTCTCTAAAAATGAATCTAATGTGTCTAACAATAAGTGTAACAACATCAGCACATTCAAATGGGAATATCACACCAAATTGATTCCTTAAGCATCAACTCAAAACATCAGATTACAAATTCAAAAGTTAGCCCATATAATGCAAATGCTCTCACCAAGTCTAGTGCTGCAACATACTTTAAAAATCAATGAGAATTTATTGAACATCAACACTGAGCCACGCCTGTACAGACAAAGCTGAGTGTGATGCCTCTGGTCCAGAGAATTTCAGTCTCAAGAACTGAGAGACTGGATGCAGCATTTCAGTGACAGAAAGGTGCAGCTGGCACATGCCTTGAAAGTGGAACCATTTCGGGTTTGACTTCATAATTCAGCTCTTCCTTTCCCTGCTCTTTCAGTGACTTTTAAGGGGATGTAAAGGTGATTAACTTGAAGGGCTGATTACAGGGGCCTCTGAAGGAGAGGAACAGCCACAAAGCCAAGAAATCACCAATTCAAATATACCTGGTACCTTGAACAAAGCCTATGAGTAATGTATATTATTTCCTGTGGGATCACATAGTCCATCGCAATATCAGCAAATGAAGACAGAGCAGAAAGGAGCTGGGACAGTGAGCACAGACAAGTAGTGCACAGCCCTGTCCTACTAGCTTCTCAATTGTGCACCAGACAGCAGGTTGCTTGAAGAAGCTCCAAACATCCCCCTGTTGGAGCTTGGGGAGATCAGTTGTAAAATGGACAAGAGAAGGAGGTATTTGCCTATGGCAATGGACTAAGTTAAGAAGTTTTGTGTGGTCTTGAAGAAGCTCTCAAAGCCAAACAAGCTTGAGATGCATGTATAATGAATACTCTCAGATAGGACTTACTAAGTACTGCAACAGCCCCAAAACCACTGTGGCCAGCAGAAAAACCATTTGGATTAGGAGGGACATATTAATTAAAAAAACTCAATAGCACCATAGACTCCAAGAAAATCCTAGAGGGAAAGATCCCACTTCCCACATTTGCATTTCACATCTGGAAAACATGAATCATCACATCCACATTGGTAGAAATCCAGAAACTGCAGGAAGGAAAGAAGGAAGCTTTGAATTAAAAAAAAAAAAAAAAAAAAAGTGAAAGACAGGAGCCTGTTTCCACTTTGAACAAAAGGAGAGAAAGAAGCTAGCACTATCCTGCTGAGGAGGAGTTAAATTCCCAACTTCAAAACTACCTTCAAGTCCTACTCAGACAAGGGCATACAAGAGTTTGGTAGTTGTTGGCTGAAACATCTCCTCAGTCTGCATACCCCAAACTTGCCTCTAAGATCTTCTGCAATGGCTGGGAAACACCTTTCATTTTTAAAAACTCCAAAGACACTGTTTTCTTCTTCTATTTTTCTCCCATCTGAAACTTAGCTTCAAACTTTGCAATCAAGAACTGAAATTTATTTTACAATATTTTCATCTGCACTCTTTCCCACTGCTTGAAATTAATTCAAGAGAAGCTTCTGAACATTAGGTATACTGTAACTACAGAAGAAATGGTGTATAAGTGGTGTATGTAGGGATAGACACTGGCAAACTGAGACAGATGAGAAATCCCAGAAGTTTGGTCATGTCTCTTGGCAAGCTGTGGGTATAATTTTGATGGTATCAACAAGTGTAAAGACCAGAAGAGACATTTCTCTTAAGAAGCACATGCCAGAGAGCTGGCAAAAGGAAAATTTATAATTTCCAGTCCCTCCCAGCTTGCACAAAAAACTTGGAGAGTTGGAAAGAAAGGAATGACAAATGGCTTCTCCGTAAATAACCTACCAGTGAGTTAAAAGAACAATAATGTACATTATAACCAAATATCCACATATGACCTAAGGCTGAACATTACCATTACTTCTGGACACTGTTAATGATGATCTTCTGGCAGCAATTAATGTACTTACCATTCAAAAAGCATTCAAGGACAATATTCCACAGAAACCCAATAGATTATTGTGTCAGAGTCAAAGAAAATCATGTTTAATAGTTAAAAAGAGCCCAGCTTACCTCAGATGTATTGGTTTTACATTAATTTTAACTCTATTCACTTACATAGCATTACCCAACTTACACTTTGCATGAGCTTGCAAACATGCTTCCTGGTGCATACCTCTGTGGAAGTACATCCAGAACATTGCCCAGACAAACAACACAGAAAAAAAGACACTTGCTCTATGTACCTGTTCATTCTTCTCTGTTGCTCACATAACAGTCTAAGACCAAAAGCCCAGAGAATCACCTTACAATAAATACCAGAAAAGGAAAACAAAACTATCCTTAACTTAAAACACATAATATCGTCTAAAAGCAAATGCTGAAGACCACTTCACTTTCTGCCTTCTCGCTTCATTATCCCAACAAATGAAACAAGCAGAAACTAATAAATCTGACACAAAATAAACAACAAGGAGTGTTGCTTCATTTGTTGAAGGTCCTAAGGAAAAGCAGCAAGAATATCACGCTTTGTGGACAACCTGTAGTTCTCCAATACTGAACTGCAGCTCAGAAACAACTATTAAATGGCTTTGGTATGGTTTGAAAAATAACTGGTAAGAGTTGTATTAATGAAGACTAAGCTAAACCCAACTGATTAACAAAATATATCATCTCATTCCCTCAAGCCAGTTACATAATTCCCAGCTGCTGCTTGCTCTGGGGAAGAAGCCTACCACAAACTGCTGGCTAATCTCACCACTGAACAAGTTATCTTGCTCCTGAAGCGATGATCTGTTGTCTCAGGAGCTTACACAGCTTAAAATACTGCAGGGGGAAAAGTGATGGATTTTGCCTTTACAGTGAGAGGAAAGTTACTGTATGTGCCTCTTGGCTATACCTGCATTCTGCAGGATCCTGATCTGTCATACCATCATGTCTATGACCATGCCAGACAGGTGCCATCTGAACAGCTGGGCATACAGCATCACTGGAAACAGAGAATGCTTCTTCCAAAGCCAAAGGGATGAGGGACTTTAACTCCAAAGATTTTGTAGTCAGAAGATCATAGCTTGCCCTGCATGTAGTTCCATCCAGCATCCTACAAGCCTAAGAGAGGCAAGGAGACAATGCAGAAAAAGACAAGTCTCCACACAGGTATCTTCATCCAGAGCAGCTGAATTGGTATATCGTCCTACTGGCAACTGCTGTTCCACTTAGCACATCAGAGCAAGTGCAGACAGCTTCCAAAAAAACCAAAACAAAACTATCTTTGCAGTCCAATACACTGCACAGAAAACACTTCTGTTTTCAGTAAAGAAAAAATGAAAGATGAGGCTGTATGTTGTCAGTTTTGGTTGCAAAGTATTGCACCTTTCCAAATTTCTCCGTACCACAGCCTGAGACCCTACTGCCTACAGATAAGCTGTAGCTTGCACTTTTGCTGGTCACAAATGCATCAATATATGTCAATTAATGCAGGCAACAATATAGCTTATGAGAGACGTATTTGGTTCTCATAAGACCGCTGGCAAGAAACTCCTTGCCTCTTAGGAAGAATGGATAAAATGAAGATTTTTATTTTTTTTTTAAAAATATGTTTATTAAAAGCTACATGAGGCGCTATGAAGATAATCCAGACTGCAGTGGTAGTGACACACCATAGGGCAAGCAATAAAGGTGACATTTTTCTCAACTCTAATACAGTTGCTTGTTTTAAGTTAGAAGAAAAACACTCTGATTTTTCTCTGTTGAGTAAAGACTGTAATAGCCAGTCATTACTCTTTCAAGTTCTGTGAACAAGTGTACCGTCATTCTCCAAATACACACTCATACTACACAGAACCTGATGTGCTGAAAGCGTTTTCTTACGAGCTATAACAGGATCATGACAGAGAAACAGTATCTAAAGTAAGAATGAGAACAAGACCTAAAACAATGCACAAAAGCATCAATGCTTTCCAGACTGAAATAAGTTACAGCAGATTATAGAAAGCTTATACTTCACTGACTTTTCAGTCTCGCCATACCAATTAAAACAGTGCTATTTGCCTAATCACTTCTGCCATTTAGAAATTAACAGCAGGTCTAGGCTACATTCTAAAGTATATCTAACATTGCATATATATGTGAAAAGATAAATTGCTTGCAGGTGACAGTTATGCTCTCTAGGATTAAAGGCACCTGCTTAGGGGTGGTTTAATCTTCCCTTTTAGAATTCTAGGCATCTACCTATGCAGCTGAATATAATCTGATTAATAAAAGTCATACCCTTACGATGCCTAGGTCTGTTTTTTCCAGGAAAAAAAAGGAGCTTTTGAAACCCTCATACTGCAAGAGAGGAATATAGAAAGTATATCCTGAATTTACGCAAATACATTGCTATACATCAAGAAAGTAACATAATCAGGTGAAAACTCAAAATTAAAACAGAAATACAGAATCAGTTCTTCACACATGCAGCTAACTGCATGTGCACACAATTGCATTAAGATATCTGAGCATTCAGACACAATTTTCAAGCACCTGCCATAACCACGTGTCATCTACTGCTGACCACAATTTGATAAGCAATTACTTGTCTTCCAGCAGAAGCAGTGCCAGCAGAAACAGCCCTTACCTCCCTCTCCCAGCCACATGTTCCCTCTTCACAGGCCACCTTCTCGGCTCTGACACAGCAGCCACACAGCCAAACAGATCAGGTAATCAATAAAAGTAATCAATAACCAAAGAAGAAAACATGCTTTTGAACCCGTGGCAGTTCCACAATGTGGTTCACCACCAACCCCAGGAATGGTTGTACTAGTTCAGCTCAAGGGGTGGCACGGGGCTTCTTACACAAGCACGGTTTTCTAAGGAAACGCATGCCAGATTTATCCCTCAGGAAGCAATTGTGCTTGCATCAAAATATCTGAAAAATCTTCCCCCCCCCCACTGTGTCCAGCCTGTAGGATCTCAGCCTGGGAATACAGATCTGGAAGGGATCCCTGCGTGTCTCCAAGTCCCCTTTCTCAGAGTCACAGGCAGAAAACCAACACAGCAAATCCAGTTAGTCAGATCTAAGTCACTTGTTAGGTAAAAGAAATACAGATTTTAGCTAAAGTGCACATGCAAGCTGGGAGATAAAGAGGTTTCTGACGTTTGCCCCCTTTACATATTACGTAAATCAATTCTGATAAAACTTTCTAAAATGAAGCTACACTACACTATATTGTCTTTCATTGTAACTTTCCAACTTCAGTTTAGAGTAAAAACGAATGACTGAGTTTTAAAAACATTAACATGGAAAACTCTAAGAGAAGCCCTGAGAAACCTTCCATCAAAATAACAGCTTCTGTTACACTGTTGCTAAAGGTGGAGAAGTCAAAATTAAATGTAATGCAAGTGAAAAAAATATAAACCAAAGAGCACATAAAATAACGAGCAATATATAGCTAAAAATAATCATGTGGAGAGATAGTAACAGATAATGATTTAGGGTGCCTAATAACATGGCCCTAGCTGAGGCATAATAGAATCCTTCTGAGCAAAACAATCCTGTTTCACTTTTAAGTTTCACGTTATCCTTGTATTTCCCAGCACTAACAGGAATGTTTCCTCATTGCTGCTGCAGGAGCAGACTTTCAACAACAGACAGACTCGGCTTCCCCGACGAGCATGTCAACTTAATGAAATCAGCTAAGTCGAAAATTTACCATGCAAACCCAAATCCATCCTAACTGCCTAATAAACAACTTACCATGAGAGACATTAAACAGAACACTGCAATAAACGAGCGGCAAATCAGCAGAAAGTTCAAAATAACAATAATGGTCAGTGTATCTTTGGGCTTTTTTGTTTCATTGAACACTTTGCTGAGCTTAGCCACCCTGGCTGCGAACACATGTCCTGCGAGATGCGCACCTGCTGGAGTCCCGCAAGGGACTGAGCGTTCTGGAAATGAACGAAGCTGGTATCCCAGAAGTATCAAGGATGTTCAGGGCAGGGATCGCTGCGATGAGCCGGTCCCGCAGCTCCTCCAGCTCCGCGCCTGAGTTTTCAGAGGCCTGTGGGGAGCGGCTCCGGGGCCGGGGGGACCGGGCACACGGAGTTTTCCTCAGACCGTCTCCGAATTGGAAGCGCCGCTCGTTCTTGAACCGACTGGCGTTTTGTCTGACAGACAACTCATAGGTACGCGCGCGGGTCCTGAATTTAACGGCGCGGTTTACATTTATACTTCTCCGGATTTCCTAGCCACCCGCCACCCGCCTTCTCCCCGCTCCCCGTACCTGGTGGCCGCAGCCCCGCGGCGGGTCCCCCCGCACCCGGGGCCTGGGGGGCGGAGCGGCGGGTCCTCCCGCACCCGGGGGGTGAGGGGGGCGGCTCGGTTCTGCTCCGGGAGGAGCTCCCCGCCACTGCCCCCCGTCACGGCGCCGTCCTGGGAGGGAGCGGGACCCCCCCCGCGCTTGATGGCGGCTCAGCGCGACCACGGGCGCTTTTCGTTGCGTTAAGAGGGCTTTGGGTATTTGGTTGTTTGGTTGGGTTTTTTTTCCTGTACGGGGATTTCTGGATCAGTGCTGTCCGGCGTTTCAGAAGAAGTCTGGCTGGAAAGCTGCCTGGAGGAGAGGGACCTGGGGGTGTTGGTTGACAGCCCACTGAAGATGAGCCAGCAGTGTGCCCAGGTGGCCAAGAAGGCCAATGGCATCTTGGCTTGTATCAGAAACGGTGTGACCAGCAGGTCCAGGGAGGTTATTCTCCCTCTGTACTCGGCACTGGTGAGACCGCTCCTCGAATCCTGTGTTCGGTTCTGGGCCCCTCACCACAAGAAGGATGTTGAGGCTCTGGAGCGAGTCCAGAGAAGAGCAACAAAGCTGGTGAAGGGGCTGGAGAACAGGCCTTATGAGGAGCGGCTGAGAGAGCTGGGGTTGTTTAGCCTGGAGAAGAGGAGGCTGAGGGGAGACTTCATTGCTCTCTACAACTACCTGAAAGGAGGTTGTGGAGAGGAGGGTGCTGGCCTCTTCTCCCAAGTGACAGGGGACAGGACAAGAGGGAATGGCCTCAAGCTCCGCCAGGGGAGGTTTAGGCTGGACATTAGGAAAAAATTTTTCATGGAAAGGGTCATTGGGCACTGGAACAGGCTGCCCAGGGAGGTGGTTGAGTCACCTTCCCTGGAGGTGTTTATGGCACAGGTGGATGAGGTGCTGAGGGTCATGATTTAGTGTTTGGTAGGTATGGTTGGACTCGATGATCCAGTTGGGGTTTTTCCAACCTGGTGATTCTGTGTGTGTGTGTGTATGTGTGTGTGTATTTTTTAGCTGTTCCAAAGTCAGGCGACCCTTAAGAATGGGAAATGTCCCTCTGTCCCTCTGTCCTACATGCCAGCCCTGTGCACCATGGGGAAGTCGTGCTGCCCTGCCTTGCTGGTCTTTAAACTTCCAAGCTCCATTCAAAAGCCCAGACCAGGGGAAGGACTCACACAGATTTCAGCAGGCTTTGGACCCTAGACTCTTGGAACAAGTTTCAAATTCCAGCAGCCTTTTGTTTATCCAAGGAAGATAAAACCAAGTGGCCTGCTGGATACTGCATGGGGGTTTCAGACAAGATCTGGAAATCAGCAGGTTTTTGCTCAGAAGGGACAGTAAACATTCTGTGACACTTTCCATGAGAACAAAGATAAAATGGGGCCTTTTCTTACCCCTCACAAACACTGTCAGCAGACACGGGCTGCCTGGTTCCTGTCTTTCATCCAGGACCTTGCTGCCTTTCAGCACTGCTAAAAGAAGCAAGAGCAAAGCTCCCAGGAGTGCACAAGCAGAGCTGGGAGGCGTTCACTACACTCCCATGGACCAGAGGCTTGGGCTATTTCAGCCCATACAGGAATCTGACATCAAATACGGCCTGCAATGTTGTTCTGGTCTGAGGAGAGCTCACCGTTTCCAATGTCTCTACAACTTTTCATGGTGTTACATTTTTGTTCTCCCTGGCTGGAGGATGAGTATGCGTTGCAGTGCTCTTCTGCAAAGCTGGTGTTAGCAGCTTATCCTGCTCATCATCTACACCCTCACCTGTACCAGCCCTCGGGGAAAAGCACAGTATAAAGGTGGCTGAACTGGGATTCAGAAGCTCAAGGCAGCGCAGGTCTTCTTTATCCTATTCCCCGAATCAGCACATGATACCAAGTGAAAAAAGATGATTCTCCACACCTACACAACATGAAAACTGATCACTTGGCAAGTATTGGCTCTACCTCAGACAGAAGTACGGCTGACTACTGAGGCAGCTGGGGAGAGCTCCTCATCTGTGCCAGGGTTTGCTGGGCCTGTGGACACTTTTTCCCCTCAAGCTCACGTGCAAAATGCACAGCTTAACAGCTAGGATTACTTTCAATTAAGTTTTTACTGCCTAATTGTTATATTTGTTATGTTCACAGGTGGAGGGAAGACCTTTGCTTTAAACTTTAACATACTACTTTAAATAAAATATGCCCATTGATAGTATCTACAGCAAACATCTACAGAGTTAACAAACATAGAAACTATTGTCATTCCACCCAGAGAGAAATTTAAAAGCACCAAAGATTTCTGTTTAATTTGGAGATGTACCAGATTAGTTCCAGGGGCACTTATGCAACCTTATAAAACCTTACAGATAATTTTTTTCCCTCCGTGCATGTGCAAGGGTTTTTCTTCATATTTGTTTGCTTTTTTCTTTCCAAGTTAAGCGTGTGTGGACAGAGACCTAAACGAGAGCCAGCTAAAAGTACATCAGAAACTATCTGCTCTATGTAGCAAGATATTTTGGTAAATATTACGATGTTGACTCTCCATGGCCTTGCATTTTGGTATTGGCCACGTGGCTGCAAAGCTGGACAAACTGCCACCATTCTGACACCAAGGTGCTTTGGTTCCCCCTGGCCACAGCAGTAGCTCATCGAGGTGCCTCATTGGTCCTCAGTGATGTATTTTTAGGATGGAAATTCGATAGCACCTTGACATGGGAGGCAGGCTCCCCAAGGAGCCACAAGAGCCCAGGGGTAAGCAGAGGGGCACAGGGGCAGCTGGCTGGCAGCTGTGCTCCCTGGCACCGGCATCAGGAGGGGCAGGGGCTGACATCGGGCTGGTGATGCCAGCTGGCAGGAAAGACAGCATCAATACCTGACCCTTCTTTGTGCCGCTGGTACCATTTGGTTGGAGGAGGTTTAAGGCATCATCCCCTCAAAGGGTAGCAGGTCAGCACAAACCAACCCATCTTCTCAGCAGGTTTTCCTGCTGCAAAACCACTCAGATTCTGTATGAGGTCTGGGGACTGGCCCCTAAGCCCGCAAAGCAAAAGGGGGTGCTATCTTTGGCATGGGCACATGCACAAGAGTGCTTTCAGTAGGCCTGGGTAGAGGTATCCTTCACTGTTCTTAGGTGATGAATACATGTCTCTGTAAAGGCTTCAAGCCTAATCTTACCTGCTCAAGACATGAAATTTAAAACAGTAGAGAGACATGGAATGGTAGTTTCTACCACTTAATTGCTGTAAGACTAACACTGCTAATTTCATGACTCGTGACAGAAACTGACTTCTTCACTGATACATTTCTAATTCAAGCCTAAGTAATATTTTACTAATTAAGTTGTTTTGCTTGGTTGGTTTCAAAAGCAGTTCTCTGATGTTATGTATTCAGCTATTTTGTGTGTGCGAGGTCACAAGTCCCCATCACCCAGTTGCCAGTCACACACCATCACCTTCCTAGCATAGCAGGGGAAGTGAAAAGGTCAGGGTGAAAAGGGACTGACTCAAAATTACCTTTCTTGCCTCCAAGAGGTCTATAGGGCAAATAGGTTAGAAAAGGAAAAGTCAGTTCTTCTCTGACTCTTGTGAATAAAGCCAAGCCCAACAATCTTCATACACTGGAAAGACAGACTTATAAAGTGATTTCATACCAACTGTGAGTGGCACTAGTAACAGCTCTTTTTGTTCCTGTACTAAAGGCACTTATAATTCCAGCAGGTTAAAAATCAAGCTTGTAATAGGGGAGAAAAAAAAAAGAGAAATTGAAACAAAGAAGTCTACCTGAATCTGACCTTGATGATTCTTCCCATGAAAAAAGGTAAACTCCTTTTCAGGGATTGGTGCCTCTTTTCTTCTGTTTGGTGTTTTTTTTAATTTGTTTTTGTTTTTTTTTTAATGCAGTTTCTCACATGATGAAAGCAAGGGGTGGAGGGTAGAGAAGACTCTTACGAAAGATCAGTTCCTGTATATTCTCTCCTCTACCTGTAGAATAACAGTCATAGTGTGAGATGGGCTAAGGTCAGTCTGTATCCATCATCAGAAAGCAGTTTTAGTTGCCCTTACACCACTCTTCCCCCATCAAAGAAGAGGCATACCAGTGATGCATAGGGAGCTGCCACACTGCACAGACAAATCTGCTGGAGAGAGGACTTCAAACCTCCTATATTTGAAGTGATAACTTACTTTCTAACCTAAAAAAATAAATGACTAAAACACTGAGAAATTTGGGAGTGTTTTGGCTTATCTTGTAAATACTTTTGGGTATTTTTTGTGTAGCCAAGTGCAATATGTTGAATGCTAGCTGTGTAACAGCATGCTCCATGCTTAGGACATAGGAACAGCATGTATTTGTTTCCTTATTCAAATAACACTAGGGATGAGATTGCTCATAAAACAAAACAATTCTGCTAAAAGGAACTAAAATGTCTGTTAAGTATATTCAGCATTTTGTGATTCATTTACCCACCCAGCTTGGAAAATAGAAAATTAATTTCTTCATTTAGTTTTTTTTTTTAATTAATTTGCATTGCTTTACAGTTCATTATTAAAAAACCAAAAAACATAATTTTCAAATACAAGAGCCTTCTCACTGTTCAAATCTATTTCAACAATTATTTTTTATTTCAGTCTCCAGGTGAAAGTTGCCTATGCAGCCTTCTCAGAGGAAGAGATTCTCATTGCCTGCATTGTGCTACTGCATTTCACAGAAATTCATAGAGCATCTTGGCTGCGCTGCCTTAGCTGCACACTGGGCTAAGGGTATGTCGGCAATGAGGGTATTGATGGGGTAAAGCAAGCAGGAGGACAGAGGGGACAGATTCAGCAGAGCAGATAAAAATACTACGTCACCACAGCATTGCATCTGCAGGTCGGTAATGATTTACTGATTTACACAAGCATACCTCAATTGCAGTCTCCCAGCTGATGCAACCGTTATAAAAGCTTGTAGGAAAGAACATTTGCATCAACACATTTTTTCCTACGGGCTTGAGGCTTAATTCCTCATCCTTACTGGCACACACATCCCCACTTTCACCCAGTCTAGCAGTAGGAACTCAAATCCTAAAAGCTGAGACCAGCTATTTTATTTTGTGCAATTGGATAACACAGATGAGTGCAACAAAAAACCCCAAACCAAGTCTCAACACACCAGTGGCCACACCATCCTGTTCCTTGAAGCACTGATGCCTCTGTTGTGATAACCTTCTGCATTATCAAACCAGTGGCTGTTCTTGACAAGGCTTGGTCTTCCGCTTGACATTTTTCCTCAATGCTTTCAGTTAGCAAAGAACATGCGTTCCCTTGCAAGGGAAAGTACCTTTCACAAAAGAGTTTAAGTGAAAAAGTATGCCACTTGGAAAAAACAGAATAATTCTAACATATTATGAGAGAACATGGTAAACATGTTTAGCTGAGGCCACATCCTCATGGATGGGCATAAATGGAGATCTCAGTAACATAGGTAAATTCAACCCTGTACACACATTGCCAAGGGTGCTTTGGTACATCATAACATTTATTAAAGGGTAACTTCTGCTTTGTACTAGACACAATGTTCAGATTTTCTCAAACAAAATTAAGTTTGCAGAGAGGTGGATAGGTCATCCATCCAAACAGCTGAAAAACAGTGAAATTGTTAACTTGGAAAAATACTTCTGAAGCTGGAAGTGCCCTGATCAACACAACAAAATAGCAAAACCACTTAAGGAAAGGGAGTGACACATTGCTGGTTTATGTACAACACAATGCTATTTCAGGCTGTTTTCCCTTCTTTGTTGCCTTAAATCATACCTTGAAGTTGGTACTTCATAGTTGTATATACAGCATCTAGAAATGAAACATGCCAGGCCAAAGGTCTGCACTGGGGTCTCTGCCACCCTCGCATTTGTCCCCAGCTTCAGCTTTACCTCAGGGGAAGCTGCAGGAGGCTGCTGACCCCTTCCTGCAACCAGCTGCTTTACACAGCTTAGCACAACAACAAGTTGCTGAAGGCCAGCAGAAAAGAGTTGCGTTTCTGCCAATACGATGCAACTGGTTTTGATGTAGTAAAAAAAGAAAAAAAAATCTTCCAGGGGCCAGTACATTCCCTGCTGTGTGTCTCACGTACTGAGACAAGCTGTTTGAGACCAGGCTATTGCCTGTACTAGAGAGCACATCTACATCTAGCCTTCAGCACAGGTAGCCTAGCACCTTACACAGGGGTGCTCAACCCAAGTAATAACCATTAACTGCTTTAGCTCATAACTGCCGTGCTACACCTTTCTTTCCCCTGAATGAGGACAATGTACTGTCTGCCATTCTGTCAAACAACCTGACCTCCCCACCTCTACCACTCACCTCTCACTGGCTGCACTAGCAAAGAACAAATTTATTGCTTACCCTGCAGTGCCCTTCTCACCTTGTCCATGTCACCTCCAGAAACCTCTAAAGACATTGCCATGCCTCTTTCCCAGGCGCAGTCACTTCCCCTCTTGCGAGCCTCAGCTTTCCTTACTCATTTCTTCTCCTTCTCTCCAAGTGCCAGCACCTCCTCTTGCTTGAAGTGAATCTCAGCCCCCGAGACAGTTGACAGTTTATCTTAACTTTTACAATGAGAACCACAATTTATTTTAATGCTTTTTGATGGGATTTTATTGGGGGGGGGGGTGGAGGAAAGCAGTTGGGAAAGATTTGAAGAACAGACTCTTATTGCATGGTCCCAACATCTCTTTTTTTTTTTCCTTTTCAAACACACTCATAATCATGCAATTAGTAAGATCCAGTCAGCACCAATAGTACTTAAAGAATCATAAATTGGATTACATTTTTAGGTTTAAACAAGCATTTATTTCCAGGACATCCTACAGATCAGATGTTCTCTACCTCCCAAGTAGTGAGAGGTAGCAAGACAAAAAACAGACTCTGGTCTTCTTCATAGTCTGTAACTCATTTCATCCCAAATTCAAAGACACCTTGTACTTTAAAAACAGATCCCATTAGAAGAGCTCATCCAACTGGAAACAATCACATATGTTTATTTTGTCACCAGTTCAACCCCATATGGTTTTCCCATCTCTAAAATTCTGCTGTGTCCTGCCAAAAATCACTTGCAAGTATCTTGTGACAGTCTAAGGGGAACATAAGCACCGATAATAGTGAAACACCAGGACAGCTTTGCTGAGGTTGGAATGCACTGCCAACACCCGACTCCTCCTAGAAGTCAGATTCTTGTACTGCTCCCACGCACCCCATGTTAGTCTTCTCTATCAAACCTGATCAAGTAAATACTCCTAGTCATCTCTCACTCTTCGGCCAGCCTTAGCAACTTTTCCCGAATAACTTAGTCCAAAATCTTTAATTTAAAGCATAGACCCTTCTTCCTACAGGACCTAACAAAACTTTTTGTCATAACCATTAAAAAATGGGGTTTCTCAACAGGAGGTGGAGAATGAGGAGAGCAGCATGTGTTTCAACAAGAACAAATGTTTGAATCCAGAAGAAGCTGACCTTGGCACAAGCTGTCACAATTGAGAGTAAGGAATCCCACTGATTCTGCTCCAGCTTACTTTAAAAGTTACCTTAACATACTTCAGGAAGAAAAGCCAGATTAACACTGCCTACCTTGGTAAGAGATCTCGTCAATTTATACCCAAAATAGTGCTTTGAATACGTACTAAATCTGCAAACTCACCTTTAGGGAAGCCTGCATCTTCACCCTAACCATTCCCAAACCAAAAACATCCAAGGATCTAGGTATTTCCAGGTTCTCGATACAAATCACAGATTGTAGTGTCACAGAGTTTTGCTTGCTCAAAATTGCAGTTGTAGCAGTTATAGCAGAGGTTCATCTATGGACAAGATGCAGACCAGGGGATAAAGCCCCTCCCACTGTGGGGGAAGATCAGATTCATGACCGTCTCAGGAACCTGAACACATATAAGTCTACAGTACCTGATGAGATGCATCCCAAAGTCCTGAGGGAAGTGGCAGATGTGGTTGCCAAGCCACTCTCCATGATATTTAAAAAGTCATGGCCATCAGGAGAAGACCCTGGTGACTGGAAGAAGGGAACATTGTGCCCATTTTTAAAAAGGGTAGAAAGGAGAATTTAAAAAGGGTAGAAAGGAGAGCCCCCCCAGCCTCACCTCTGTGCCTGGAAAGATCATGGAACAGATCCTCCTAAAAGCTATGCTAGGGCGCATGGAGGTGATCTGAAACAGCCAGTGTGGCTTCACCAAGGGTAAGTCCTACCTGAGCAACCTTGTGGCTTTCTGTGATGGGGTGAGCACATCAATGGACACAGGAAAAGCAATGGATGTGATCTATCTGGACTTCTGTAAAGCCTTTGACATGGTCCTCTACAACATCCTTCTCTGTAAATTGGAGAGGTTCATTTGACTGGCGGATTGTTTGGTGGATAAGGAGTCGGTTGGATGGTCACATCTAGAAAGTAGTGGTCAATGGTTTGATGTCCAGGTGGAGATCTGTGACAAGCAGTGTCCCTCAGACATCCGTACTGGGACCAGTGCTGTTCAATATTTTCATCAATGTTCTAGGCAGCGAGATTGAGTGCACATATTCAGCAAGTTTGCAGATGACACCAAGCTGAGTGGTACAGTTGCCATACCGGAAGGATGGGATGTCATCCAGGGGGACCTGGACAAGCTGGAAAAGTGGACCTGTGTGAACCTCATGCATTCAACAAGGTCAAGTGCAAGGTCCTACACCTGAGTCTGGGCAAACTGGTTTCAATACAGGCTGGGGGTACAACATGATTGAGAGCTGCCCTGGGGGTGCTGGTGAACGAGAAGCTCAACATGAGACAGCAATGTGCGCTTGCAGCCAGAAGACCAACTATACCCTGGGCTGCATCAGAAGAAGGGTGACCAGCAGGGCGAGGGAAGTGATTCTCCCCCTCTGCTCCACTCTTGTAAGACCTCACTTGGAGCACTGTGTTCAGTTCTGGAATCCCCATCATGAGAAGGAAATGGAACTGTTGGAACAGCTGGACTTCTAGATACCTCTGGTTGATGAACCAGGGCAAAAAAACTTCCCACCAGATGACTGCAGATAGCAACTGGATACAAAAAACAATCAGAAAAAAATCAAGAGAACAGAGATGCTCTTAGAACAGCCATGAAGTGCTCCCCTACGGCAAAAATATTGGAACAAGTGCTAGAAATCAATCATACTGTCATTCATCCCCTACTTTAATTATTGAGAAGGTACATGGAAGGAAAACAAAAGCTGGGATTAGTGAAGACAGGCAAAGTCTAAAGGTAAAGCAGCAAATTACAGTACTAGCAGATTCATATGATGGTGCTTGTGGCGAAGGAGAAAAACAGAAGTCAACTGCAGATTTCAAAGTAACAAAAATACTTTTGCAGTAGGCTTTTCTCCCTCAGGAAAGGCAAAATTTAACTTACCTCATTTTCCACTTACAACAGGCTCATCTAATTTCTCCAACTTAGTGATTCCTTATACCTTATTTCTCCATCTTATTAATTCACTTTGCTAATATTTTTCCCCCAATCAAATGTAGTCATTTGTGTATTATACACTTCAGAGTATTTTAAGTACAGCAATTTACCTATTAAGAATTTTACATTTTAAATCAGCACTCAGAAGTTTTATTTTGTGCTACTCTTGGAACTGCTGTGCTCAACTTACCTGACAGTCCCTGGAATCTTACAGCTAATATTAGGACTACCAGAATTGTGCTTTCCTTCTTCAACCGCACAGCTTCAGTTTGTGCATCTTGCAGAGTCCACATTTTTTCTTTATTACTTTCTCAGGGTTTCATATTTTTTATTTGAAGTGCTATTCCATATTTGTTTACTTAATATACTACTCTTCCTTCATCTAACTGTAAAACACTAAGAAATCAAGAACGCTTAAGTGACAGATATTCTCATATCAAATTCTCTTCAAAAATTGGCCAGGGAGAAAATGAGCAAATCTCTCAGAATCAAACCAACCCACCCCACAAACTGCACCAAGTTCCACAGCTTTAGCAAAGTTATTTCCATTGTCGATGCTATGCTTCCCTCTACTGTTTATTGTGGGGAGTGCAATTACCTCAACATTCTGAAGCCTTCCTTAAAAAAACCAATAACATAGAAACCAATCTCTTTAGTTGCAGGGAAAACTTAGTAAATGAGCTTAATGAAAGGTTCCTTTTGTTCATGAAAAATCAGAGAAAAACTATGCCTACTTATGTCAAATTCAGTATTACATGAAATATCAACAACACACCACTGTCTCACATAGTATTTTATAGCCTATGGAAGAGTTAACTCCAAGCAGGCAAAAAGCTTTGAACACTAAAGCAATGTAAAAAAGAGTAAAAAATTGTTAAGAGCCAAAGAATTAGCAGTGAAATAACTAGTCATACATGTCACAAAACAGGGTTCTGTATTTCACGTCACTGATTTCAATAAATTAATTCTACAGATACATTAAAATCGTTAAAACAGTAGTGGTCTTTATTTCCATCAGACAACTTAACACTTCAGTTAATATGAATTTATTTCAACATTTGGGAGATACAGAAATTAGTGACTATTAAAAAAACTGAAATAACCCCCCTTCCAAAAATATATTAGTTAACACCTGTGGTCTGAATGGTACACTGTCCCTCTGATGAGCCCTTTATGTTATGTGACATCACATACAGTTTTTAAAGACAAAATAATATACAGACTGGTTTTCAGCCTCTGATTTGTAAGCCCTCATGGTGTCCAAGAAAAGCAAGTTTAATTATGCTACACATTAACCTAAATACATAGATTTCAAAGGGGTATCAATTCAACTAGAAAAAAAAAATCTAGAAAGGTCCAAAATAAAAAAAAGCAGAAAACATTGTTATTGGAATACACACTCAAATCTTAGTGTCCTGGAGGGAAAGTTAAGATTAGCTTAAAACCAGAAAACACAAGTCAGTATTTTTTTACTTTTAGAAACTGGGCTTTGAATAAAGCAGTTATCAGTTGTTTTCAATTAAGATCAAGTTAAAAATTGCAGACTACAGAAAAGTCTTCAAATAAATGAAAACAAATCTCCACCCTTTGTCATATAACACCAAGTATGTACCATGTAAATAACATCTGCACTACAGAGCTCTTCATACAGATCACAGATTTTCAACAGAAACAGGATTTCATTTTAGCGTCAAGACAATGATTAGAATTTTAGTTCACATCTTGTTTGAAATTTTTAATATAGAGGAGAATTAGACCTGCAAAACCTCCTAGCAGACTGTTCCTGTTGCAATTCATGATTAATAACAAACTACAATCTTAAACCCCTTGACCCTAGACCAAGTTCTCTTGCACTCTTGCCAAGAAACGCACGTAGTCACAGAAAGCTTGGACATTTTTGGGGGGGTCGGGGGGAGGGAGGTGTTAAATTAAGTGTCTCATCCAATGAGGAAAGGCAAAAAAATCAATTACTAGTTTTCACAGTAAAATGCATCAGCTTTGCAGTTTCATTTGAAACCAAGAACAAAATCATGAAACGTCATGAAAATAAGATAAAAAATCTCCTA
Organism: Phaenicophaeus curvirostris; assembly: GCF_032191515.1. Lineage (NCBI taxonomy): Eukaryota > Metazoa > Chordata > Aves > Cuculiformes > Cuculidae > Phaenicophaeus > Phaenicophaeus curvirostris. The sequence continues at coordinate 16,482,766 of NC_091400.1, read as the reverse complement.
GAGTAATTACTAAATGAAGTTAAAATTACCACACTAATCAGTAAACCCCAGAAGAAAAGCAGATGCCTCATATCACAGGTCCTACATTAAACAGTATCTACTACTTAAAATAAATCCATAAAATCTGTTTGGCCACTTTGCACATTTTTTCCCATAAAAAATAGTGTACAGGAAAAAAAAATCTTGTTACTCCCAGTATGAATTCTGAAGTATAAGCTCAAAACAGAAGTTAAAGATCAGCTAAAAGGATTTTAAATTATTTACAAATCCAGCAGGTAGAACTACCATAATGGCTTCATTTCCATCCTTGTAGTGGCTTTCACTCTTATCCAGCAGCATCTGCAGTAGGAATCTCTTCATAGAGCTTCATCACTGATCATCTGTCATTTTAAGCAATTCAAGAAGAGCCCCAACAGCTCCAAAATAACCCTTTAAGTGAGGCAAAAGCAAAACAAAACTAATCACATTCCGAAATAAGAATGAGCATGTGAATGAGCAGTTCTGTTAGGGCAATTAAAAGACCTTTCTTAGAAGATCAGCCCTGCTAGGTCAAGTATTTGCTGTATCTGAATTATTTAATTTGATCTTGCTTAGATCATATGATCCTCTCTCGGACCTTATACTGGGAGAAATCTTACACGGTTTTCCAAAATTGTCAAAAAAAGAAGAAGAAATTACGGAACCACTATAACAATGCTTTATCAAGGGTGGTCAGTTTCCATTTTGAACACATCCATCTGACAATCACCTCAAAATTATGCTTACAAAAATTAATTTTAATTGAGGCTTATATACCCGACCACACAAATGAACACTGTTGGCACTTAGGGTCAAAAAATAAGGTACGTGGAACATTTAGCAACAAATACCACAAGATTAGTGATCAAGCCAGTGAGATTACAAGGGGTAATTGCAAATGAATTTGTAATAAAGTTATTTCTCTGCACTACTTAGTTTGTGCATTCACTTCAAAGCAGTGGCATCAAAATTCTCCCTTTTAACTTCGCCATGTCAAGACTCACAACATTATTGTACTTACAAATACAAATAAGCCCAACATGAATTTCCTTACCTCATGTTCCAAAAACAGAGCTTTCAGCTGTCCCTTGGACCAATAATCCATAGCATATGCTAACACCTTCATAGAAATCATATTAATTCTGAGAAAGTTGCCAACAAATACCACCTTGTCGATATTCTGTAGAATTGGAAAGCAAACCAGCAAAAATTACATTCAGCTACATTTGCCTTATCAAACACGTACTTCTGCATCTGTTATGAAGTTAAATGGGAATTTTTACTTACATTAAAATTCTCCAGACTGGAAAGTTAAAAAATAATAGCAGTTACTGACTGCGAAGTGGAGATGTTGCAAGAAAAAAAAAAAGTTTAATCCCAAAGAAAGTGAGAGGCCGATATCACAGATGGCAAATATTTGCTTAAAAGCCCAGGACCTTCCAAACATGAACAGGATTAGTGTTTTTTTTCTGTTGTTGGTTGGGGTTTTTAATTGTACATGACACGGTTGCGCTGAAGACATCTTTCCCCCTTTGCTTATTAAATGAAGCAACTTTTTTTGAGATCACTATGCTTATTAGATACAGATGGAGAACCTCTGAAGGGTATCGGAGAAGGATTATGGAGGAGATGGAAAGAAGCATCTTTCGTTATCTGTTATCTGGACTACAGTTCCATTTTCAGAAAGCAAGCAGAAGATGGAAAACATGACACTTGACATGCACTGCATTCCTTTGTTTCAGAGCTCATTTAAACTCAGTTCTCATGTAGAAGCTTCAGATGTTTGAGCAATCAGCACTACACTGTCAGTGAGAAAGCCACACGTTATCCTTTCTTGTGTGCGTATCAGTGCATGCAGTCCTGGTGCTTAAACCATGCCCACAACGATCTTACCAAGCCCACTTTTGTCTGTTATGCACAAAAACACACTTACAATTTGAACTGGTGTACCATATGGTGTTCACCATACTCTAGAACTGGTCTAGAAGATTCAGTAGAAGGCCAAATCCTGAAGGCATAAGCTTTTACAGGAATCCTGAAGGAGCCCTAGAAATACGTCTTTAAGAATCCTCTGCTAAAAGTTACCAGCAAAGACATACATGCAGAGAGGCTAGGTTTGTGCAGCTCTATTAACTCCAACACCTGGTTCTGTAGCAATTACTTAGCTACAGCCTGCAGTTTTGTTGTGTCCAGTGCTGTGCATGTGACATACCACAGCGAACATTCTCACCTGAATACTCAAGTGTTAGAGACTACTGATACCTAGATGCAATAACTTGTTTATCCAGTCACCAATGACTGAGTTATATGCCTGATTGTCCTCAAACCAAACACATGAATACAATCTAAATTTAAATAATTCAAGTATACAGCCAGTCACCTATCCCTGAGACTCTGCAGTCACATCAGCATGCATTCACACTTGTTCCTAGGAACTTATATGGCTGAAAATAACAACTCAAATTTGAAAAGGCTACTATTAACGCTGGCCAAGAGCACTTCGCATCCTCCAACAAGGTAGTTTTGTCTCTGAAGTAATTTCTGACAAAGCAGAGACAAACAGGTAACTAATTAATTTCCTGTAATGCAATACCATCAAACTGATTACATTCTACATCTGAGTTTCATTTTCATGAGATTTTTTTTTCCTGAATATACACACAAACCTACTGTTACCAGAATTCCAAGCAAGCAGTACCTAACCCAGAGTAGTCATAAACTAGCATGGCAGAGTGCATATCAACATGCAGATCTCCTATCAATTTCATTTACCAATATATCCCTTGCCTTGACAAAGATATAAGTTATGTTAAAGTTGGAAATTTTCCTAGATTTTTGAATTGAACTAAAACCAGCTTTAGTATTTTTCAGAAGTCAAACAAAGAAATGCTACTTTTATCTCTGAAGGGTGCCTCACCAATTTACTTCTAAATTGTTCACTGCTGAAAGACAGAAGTCTTGAACTGAGGAACGGATGCTGATGAAAATGCTTGCTTAAGCTATCGAATTACAACACCCTGGAAAAGACAGTCTTCCACTCTGTGGAGTTTTGCTAAATTTTTCAGCTACCCTACAAAGAAAGCTATGGTATAGCTTCAGTATAGTTTATATAGTATATATACATATTTGCCAATTTAATTGAATCAAAGATGCAATAAAAAAATTATGCACATATTTTCACAAGAAGCCTTGTTCAGATGCAACATGTTCCATTAGTAAGAAAAGTATAAACCAGAGATTGGTTTCCTTTATGTAGTTCTGCTGTGCCTAGGACAGACTGTTTCAAATGATGTGTAGCCAAATGGTTCCAGACCATGGAATTTTTCTACCCTACTGCCAACTTTGTGCAAGCAAACTTTGCTTTGAAGTTCTGCAGACAGAATATTTAATTTATTCCCCAGTCTCATTTTTTTCCTGCACATATGCAAGTCATTTCCAACACAATATTACAGCTGCAGTCATTGGGGCAGGGGGAAGGAAAAAACCCAAACTCATCAAAACTCATGCTGAAAGGTATAAATTGGTTTTTTCAAAGAACCTAAAAGTGAGCTTCACCATCCTACTACTACATACAAACTCCACTGAAAATATATATTGCATTCAACTTTTTTTTAAGTTCTTATTTGGTCATTTCATTCATCAAGCTCAGTGAGAGTCAGACCTTTATCTCCCACAGGCAATTTAGGTATGTAGATTATTTATCAGAACAACAGCATTACTTTTTTCCCTGAGAGCAAGTTATCTGGCAATTAGCTGACTTGCAATGATATATCGTGTCATAAATATTTTTTTTAATAATATGTAAAGCTACTCAATGAGGTTTTTTGTCTCTAAATCTACAGAATAAATTTAATTCTGTTGGAAAAATTCTACTTTGACGTTGCCTGGGAAATGAAAAATACTTTACACATCAATCCACATTCTCCCCAAAATTCTATGGATCACATCTAGTTTTTCAGTAAGGCTGCCCATAAAACAAAGATATTAGGAACCTTTCCACAATGACTCAGAAGCATTAGTTTCATCAGCAGCCTAATTCTTCCTCTGAATGCATCATGTGTGGTTCCCTGCTGCCGCTCTCCATGCTTTGATAGCCCTGTACAATGCTGCTTGAACTCCATGCCACAAGGCAACACTGTAAAGAAGCTGAAAGCAAAGAGAACACTGAGAGTCATCCTGACTCGAAGAGTCAAATTGCCAAATAAATAATGTCCCAGCTAATTTTCATGATGGAGGGGTTATTGTTGGCATTTGATTGGGGCATACACTGAGACTTGTGCTGTTTGACATGCTGTGAAGTGCTCTAGAAAGTGCTGATATTACCAACAGATGTAACATTTATTGGCATACAAAATTCTTCAGAGAGTCAGAATAAAAAGTGAACAGCATAGCAATACTGAAGAGACTTAAATCCAGTGAATGAGGAATAAAATGGCAGCTTAAATTTAAAAAGTTAAATGATAAAATGGAAGGGAGCAGAGACAAATACTTCACTATTAAGACACAATGATAGGCTCCAAACTAGCCACCACCACTCCAGAAAAGACTGTGGATGGTTTCGGAAAAAACACGAGCTCTATGCTCACAAAAAATATTAAGAACTGTTAGTAAAGCAACTCAGAACATGAAATTTATGAATATACTATCACATAAATTCATTTTGCAACCACATTCTGAATACTGCACGAAGATCTGATAATTCAATCTTAAAATTAGAAGCATAAAAAGACTAAAAAAACCCAGAATGAAACAGTGGACAGAGACACAGAGCGTCTTCTGTAAGAGAGGAGACTAAGTATTAGGACTTTCTGTTTCGGAGAGATTAAAAGGAAGATGTGGTGAAGGTTTATTCAGAAAACCAAAACCCACCAAAAGCACTTGCGATTAATTATTTCCTATTTCTCATAAAGCAAAAAGCTTAATACTTCCCAATAAAGTAACCAGACAGCAGTTTGGTGAGTTTTTTTTGGTTTTGTTTTTTTAGCATTTTCTGGGGTTAAGGGGTGCAAGGAGGCATTGATTAAAAAAAATAAAAGAAAAAAGTAAAAAGGAAGCACTTTCTCCTAACCACAGAACCTGGAGTAAAAACCATTACTAAAGATGTATTAAAAAAAAAAAAAAATCGATCAATTCATTGAGACTAGACAAAAGAGATCAGTTACCACAGAGCAGCAAAGGATGCAATTTACAGCTCAAAACGAGCATCTAGATGTTTGAGTTTTTGGTTTTTTAAACTGCTGTAAGCTGGAAAGGTGTATTACTAGAACAATCCATCCATAGTTATCACACTTAGAGGATGTAACAAGCATCTGATAGCAGTCTGAGGCAGGAATAAGGAACTATATTTTCCTCCTCTTTGACCTAATACAGTGAATCTTGTATTTCACACAATGCACAGCTAGAGCACATCATGCTATGGAAACAAGCCAAGCAAAATACTATTCAGCAAAGAAAAATCTGTCATCTGGTAAGATCCATTAATTACTAGAAGGTAATTGAGAGTATTAATTTGGATTACAAAGGTGTTATTATCTATGTATCACAGCTTGCAAGCCACTGAACAGCTCTAGGCATCAATGGCTCAAGACCTTTACAGATAAGTTATCTTCCCTGCCTTTGAAGCTGAAAGTACCTTACACTTTGCATCAAAGCATACACATAGCACAAATCAAAAGAGTTAGGATCCAACATTAAATATATGCGTATTTACCAAGGCCAATTACACATCCACTATAACAGAATTTGCATTTTTGTGCTTTGATAATCTTACTATGTCATTTCTAAAGGTTTTAAGCTTATAGTAATATGCTATCTTACCTCATTCAATGCACACATGCGAGCAATAGAACCTATGTTGTTGGTGATGGTGACCAAAGTAGCTCTGGCCAAGTCCTCTTTACTGATGGAATCTCTCTTTTCTTTACTCATCATATGGCCAAAGCTGTGTGAGGAAGATTATTCCTTTTAATATGAGTTATTGAGGAGTGCTAAAAGCCTTTAGAAATTTTATCATGTAATAAGCTTTGCTTGGATTTGATATCCATAGATTTGAGACAGATCTGAACATGTGAAAAGTGATCTCATTGGAAAGACAAAACATTGAGCATAGGCACTTCTAAAAACTCTAATTTAAATGGAAGTAAGCTACATCAAGCACTGCTTGTACCTGTTTACAAAAAGAAGAGCAAGAAGTAGGTGAGAGATCTAAGGACAAACCATGTGACACATTTACAGAAATATTTCCACGTTGACACAGCACATAGTCCAAGGATTATGTGCTCAGTTCAGCATGCACAGTAAGTTTTCCAAGGAACTCTCTAAAACCAGCTCAATTACCACATACCTTGAGGCTACAGCAGACCCCTGAAGGCCAAAGCGCTCATAGTCTCCTCCGTAAATATCTTTCACCAGCTTATCTACATTGGTGCTGTCTCCTTTCGCAGCCATTTCTAATGCTTCTTCAAATGTCTCACAGCCAGTCAGCAGACAGCACAGGCCCAGGAACGTTCCTCCTCCAAGACTAGAAAAGCACAGTTCTTTCAGACCAGGAGCTTGAACCAGCTTTTAACCACAGCTATTCAGACTCCAGTTTTCAACAGAGTCTACACAGCTACCTATTATATTTTTCGACTCCTCTCTCATGAAGCAAAGACATACAACCTAAATTGAGTTTGTTTACCACAAATGTAATCCAGTGCAGTTTTAACTAAACCACTGTTAACTCCTTAATATTTAAATAGGAGAAATGATGCTAAATAGAGGGAGCTGAGAACAAGGTCCAATCCAACACTGCAGATGTTAGTTTGCTATTAGTAGCACCCTAGCAAGTTTTCCTTGTGCAAGAATAATTAGCCAGCAGATCACTTAAGTCACTGATGAAAGAACAAACAGTGATCAAAGCTAAATACCTATGCAGGGCCAGACAGCCAAGGCAGATTTTGTCCCTCTAGCCAGTTGCAGGAAGCAGTCTGCTTTGTTCCTGTTCAGAGCAAGCCTAGCATTAGCCCTGAATGTCTCAGCCCTCCAAAGAACTCTGAGCGAGGAGCAGCCACTTTGATGCCTTGCACAGCCTCAAGTATGGTATTTACTGACTATATAAATTTATCAGAGAGTATATGACTGCGCAGAACAAGTTGCTAACTCATTTCATTAAAATTCTAGTTTGGACTCTTCAGTCTTAACAGATGAGATCTTCAGCTCGCTTACCTTTACATCCTTCCTCATTCTTTTTTAACCCTTGAGAAAGTTTGCTTATTTGCACTAATCACAGTCACACCAATCAGAGACTCTGTAAACAAGAGGATTGGTGAGACACCACGCTTGCATTTCATGAAAATGCACAGTAAGTCAGATAGTAACACCATTCAGTCAGTGTTCTTTGACTATTAGGCAAGTTTTTCAGAACAAATCTAGTAGCACTGTAATATATTCAGTATCTGAACAGTAGGAAGCTTTGCATACCACCCAAAGACAGTATTGATTGTATCATCTGTAACAACTCAGCAACCCACCACAGTCATGTTTTTCTTTTCTTAGTGGAAAGGATCAGAAGCACATTTACAGATACCAAAAGGGCTATGCTTGAAATTTCAACAACCAGAATTGCAGAATTCTGTTTTGGTGGTTGGTTTGTTTCTGTTTTGTCTTAAGATTACAAGATAACTAAAATGAAGTGTATCCATTTAGTTTGCACATATGAGGAATAGATTTATTGGTATTTTTACTACTAGTCTGGATGGACACATTTGTAACTGAAGTGGCTTTCTGTAGGTATTGTTGCTACATCTATAGAGGAAACTTAAACATGCCTCTGGCTGTTTTTTGGTCTTGAGAAAAAAATTCTGCATCCACACTACAGAACCCCAAAATTCTTAAACAGAGCAGTCACATCTGAATCTCTTACTAAACACAGGCCAGAGACTTTCAACTTGCCTCTACCCTACAAATAATTTCTCAGAGCACTAGCTGACCCAGGCTGAAATCACCCTAAAAACAAAGTAAGAATACAGACAATTAGATTTTAGTCTTTACACGCTTGCGTTCCTTAACTTGTCACCATAGTCAAAAGACTACCTATAAGGAAAGTACAGTCAGTAAGGAAATGAGATCAAGCGAGATTCCTCTGCCAAAATCTTGCAGTAGCAAGTAATTCCATGAAGTTTTCCTATACCCTGGATACATCCTAACCGCTAAGCAGGAATTTTCTTCTAGCCCAAACATTTTTCCACTGCTCTGGTTCTTTGGTGGCATCAAAGCAGGGGAGAGAAGACTCACTTACTGGGACACTTCAGTTTGATGATTCACAGCAAGAGATAGGAAGTAGTTAAGAATGCCAAGAAGCTATGGCAGCTCTAAAGCTGAATGGATCAATTATTTCCCTGACCCAGACCCCCTCTCCAAAGAGATCTCAGGATTCTTCCAGTCTTGCTACTGGCAGCTTTTAAAATAAATGAGAAGATAAGCACAATTTGGGGCTGCACCAACTGGCCACACTATATGGTTCTATCTGTTCAATTATTCAGGAGAAAAGAAAATCAAACTAAAAAAAGAAAAAAGAAAAAGAAAATAGAACTAAATTTACCTGGATCCTGTGACTCTTTTATAGTTGTCCTTAGAATACACAGCTAGGATGCTGACACCTGAGCCTATGTTAACCAGCAGCATAGGATACGGATTATCAAGGCAGTAAGGCTTTTTCTGGCACTGTTCAGGATCCGTAGGATTTTCAAAATAATAGCACTCTGGTTGACCATTGAAACCAACCGAATCAACATAAAGGAGGCCCTGGATCAAACAGTCCAATTCATCCAGTTTGTGGAGCTGTAGATCAGCAATCTGTAAAAGAACAAGAAATTAATTAACAAACATTTCCTAGTATAACATACTGAGAGGACAAAAGGCTCCACTGAAGCACTTTGATCACTTTATAATAGTAACACATTATGCTATTTAAACAGTACAAAGACCTGCCCAAGCATGAAGACAAACTAAAAGGAGTTTGCTGTTTGCCTGACAATGGGTACTTCCCAGAACATCGATGTGCTGTGCAGTAAGGTCCTTTAGTTCCTTTGCCTTTGAGATATTCCCTACTCCACAAGCAGGAAACATTTCCTCCCCCACTATTCTGAAGCAATAAATTTCTTTCCCTTACCCCTGTCCCAAGAGAAGCTCTGTTCTGCAGCTTTTGGACAGTATCTGACACATGCCTACACAACAGCATTCCTCAGAATGCGAAGTGCTGCAACTCATCATCCACCCATATTTCCCAGCAATTTAATGACATATTCAACAGAATCATTAAGATCAAGAAATTTCAGTTAAACAACACAAAGCCTTACAAAGTGCAGATGCTTATTATAATATGCATTAAATACGCAGTGCATTATGCTGGAAGGCTTGCATTTTTTATACTGTACGTCACCAGTAATCTGAGAGAGCTATATCTTTAAGTTATGATAAGCTCTTAAATACGCCTCACGAATAAAAGAGTATTCCCAATATCTGGTGAAAACCAACAAGATAAACCCAGTCAAAAACATTGCCCCACCCACGCCCCTGGCAAAATGTTCGTTAAAATATAAACATAACAGAAGGCAGAAAAACAATTATAAGAGCTTAAAAAGGATATTCCCTGTAAGACCTCACAGGTTACCAATACTGTACTTAAACACACACACCAACTTGCCATTCTCTTTACTAGAATTGGAAATCACATCCCTTTCTTGAAATAGGATACAGTGACACCTGCAGAAAGCCTCCTTTCAAGATGATATTGAGCCTAGACTTGTGTTAGGGAGGAGAGAGGGAGAAAAAACAGTAAAGTTGCCTGCCCAAACTCTGAGGTCATTTGCATCCTCACAGCTGCAAAGTAGGTCTTACCTAACTCCACTTTCCAGCCAAAAAAGCAATAGGGTATTAGGAACAAAACTGAGTTATACAGCACAGAGCTGAATCTCAAACATCTGCACATTGCAGGATGTTTTATAACAGCTAGTGGAGAAGATTTATGAGGCTACCTCCCTCCTATTTTTAAATACTGGAAGCTATATTAAGTCACTATATAGAGGAAAGATACTTCTGTCCAAGGGGCATGGCCAATGGTTACATTCTTTTGAGCTATTTAAATCTCTCCCCTTACATTTTTTCCTCTACTTGTAAATAGCCTTAACTTGCCCTAACTGAAAGCCATTCTACTCTTTAGGCCTGCCCTTTTGTTATACTTATTAGTCCTCATATCCTGGAAACCGCAGAAAAGAAATAAGACCAAAAAAACCAAGCCAGCAGTCTCAAAGACCTCAGTATAGATCCAGTTATTCATAGGACAATAGAGACAAGTGGAGATAAGTTTCTTCTTGTTTCAGTATTACCACACGCCTACACAAATAACAATTGCATAAACACAGCATAAAAGACTTGAACCATTTAGCCAGCAAATAAAAATAAATAGAAATTGTGAGAAAAGATTTTTAAGGAAATGTTACAAAAATCTTAAGGCTACTTCGCAAAAATCTTGGATTTCAGCAATTCCTTGCTACTAGACTGAAAGCAAAAGCTCCAGTCAAGAGAGACACGATACAAGGCATCAACATAATAAACGCTTCATGCGCTCTTTCTCATCACGCACATTGTGTCAGGCCCACGAAGTCATCACTAGTTAGAGGATTTAGTTTGTTAAAGACCCACTTGCACACAGCTAGTCAAAGAAATGGAAGACTAAATTAAACATGACTTTCTCTAGGTTATGCGCTGTGGAGACTCAGTTTCCTCATCTTACTGTGTAGCGTTGATGCTCATGACCAAACACAATCTAATACAGGTACAGCATGCACAGATGAACACGCAATGAACCAGAAGCCTGCCACACAAAGACAAGTCATTAGCAAACTTATGGCCCCTACCGTAAAACCTCTATTCTCCCGCAAGCCAAATACCCAGATACAAGCTTCTTTTATCTCATCCACACTACACTTCCATAAATATGTGAGCATCACTGAGAGACATGGCAAGACACAAGCAAGCAGTACAAATCAAAGAGTAAAGCACCTCTGGCACCAGTGCAAACACACAAAAATCCCTATTTCTACCAACTCTCCACTCAACACACCACTTTTGTAAGGACAGAACAAAAGAAACTAATCCAAGGTTCTTTTTCAAGCACTAAGCATAGCCGTTTTATTAGATCCAGCCCTCCACGTATAAAAGACATACCAGAAATTGCTCTGCTTTTTATAGCTCTGTGTTATATTTAACAGCTGATATACTGAAAGTAGAAAAGCCCTATCACTTCTTTCTTTCATCTATGATATACATAGCAGACTGAAAAACTGTTGTCCTGCATTGTTGCAGGAATCTGCTTTTTGGTTTTGGAAGGATGAAGACTGGTATCAGTATTCCATGTCGATCCACCTTCACTCAGAGAACCGTGAGCTACCAGACCTCTGAGGCTCCGAACAGCCCAATGAGCCACCACTCTTCTCATTTCTGAACACGAATTAGGGCACAGTTGCACAAGATGTAGTAATCCAGCCATGACAAAGCCAGGGTCACAATTCTCAGTCCCTTTCCCTGTATTAGAACTGCCTTTTCTCTATCATTTTTCTCACTCACAATGACTTAAGTAGCAAAACTGCATCACAAAATAGATGTGCCTGTAACATTGTAAATAACGTAAGGGTAGGAAATGTTTTTCTCCAGAGTATTCACTTGACCTCCCACACTCTACCTGTCCTTGTCTGTCAGCTGTTCAAATCACTTCTCCTTGCAGAAATCAAAGTTTATGTGCAAAATCCAAAAGAAAAACAGGAGATGTATGTAGGAGCACATTTTAAGCGGATGCTTCTCCTCCAACTTTTTACAAAATGCATTTGCAGTTATTTTCCAGCCCTTTACAATCCTTAATGTGAGGGCAGACAGTGTAATGGTCACCTTATCCTGCTCTGCATTCCTGTAACTATATTCAGCACAATGCCTCTCTAGAAAAGTATTAAATCAGAAAGTTGTGCTATGCGAGGAAGAACTGCAGAACTTAAGAGTATACAGGACCCAGGAGGGAATATGTATGATGTTTACAGGGAAACAACATGTACTTTTAAAAGAATAATTTTTCTTCATTATGGCCAGACGGTAGAAAATTATCTTTATTTTAGACTATGTTTTAAATACCAGGAGAAGGGAGGGAACAAAACACTTCCCAGTTCAAGGAACTATTCAAGACCATTAAAAGGAAGGATTCAGGACTTTAATGATGTTTACAAGTGGGTGCAACAAGCAAGGAAACAGTGAACACTTCCCTATGACAGTTCTTACCTTAGCAACAAACTCCTGAAACTCAGCTGATTTCAAGAATGCTAATGATACACAGAAGGTCTGGCTTTACTGTGTACACATGCTATCTGAAGGACAACAAAAGCCCACCTCTTGTCATACATTTGCAAGAACTGCTGGAAAACAACACTGTCTGTTCAAGTTTAGGGCTTGGGGTATTTTCGTTGTGTTGTTTGCTTGGGGTTTTTGGCATTTTTGTTGTTTTGGGGTTTTTTTTTTAAATAATATGCATAATGTCAAACTATTTTCTCTGTATTCAAGTACGAGACAGCATAGAAGGAAAAAAACATTGTACTAACTTGCTACCACTTTCAAGTATGGTAGCACAGAAGTCAAAGACTTGGATCAGGTTTGTTTCTTTATGGGCCAGTAAATATTTCCATTTCAGCACGGAAAACATCAAACAGCCCAGGCCTTTAGAAGTGAGCTGAGGGCAGCCATGACATATATGGAGCAGGGTTGAAGCCTAACGCATTACCACTGGTATGCGGACATCATTTCAATGAAGCTCCAGTTCATAAAAGATTTCACCTAGTTTGAATTTTCACACTGTTACTGAGTTCTGGTGAGCATAGGAATGTCCAAACCTAGATGCAGTTATGAGTCCATCTGTCTCTTGGACCTCCAATCAGAAATACATTTTTTTCCCCCAGTAAGAAACAATTAGGAACATAACATCTTGCAAGTTTTTAATTATCAATTAAAACAGCCTCATTTACAGTATCACTCTGGCTTTTATACGCCTTCTGGGCATTGGTCCAATTTTTATTTCTTATAATAGCTTATGGTCTAGCTTTTCCTTACATCTCCAGCTAACAACTGGAAAACAAAAATCACTCTCAAGCCACCAAGCTTACCGGTAAACTATTTTTCTTACAGGTTACAGGAAAGGTCAAGCTCCAAGTTTAAAATTTGTGTTGGGAACAGATTTCCTTCCTCTCCCCGCAAACGCTCTTTATTAAGTGATTGGTTTTTGGCCTAGGCACTGCTTCCATAGAAGCAAGCAGTAAAATTTCTATCAAGAGAAGTCAGGTATAGTATGTGTCTGTTCAGGAAAGGAGTACGAACATCCTATCCTTGAGCCACTGGAATCAACAGGAATTTTGCAACTGAGCATGTTTTAGACAAAAGTCCAAATAGTCCTTTCTTCCCTCCTACCCCCTGTACCTTTTACATTGAGTTACTTTACAAATCTGAGTGACAGTCTAGCAATTTACTGTGTTCAGTTCTGGGCCCCTCACCACAAGAAGGATGTTGAGGCTCTGGAGCGAGTCCAGAGAAGAGCAACAAAGCTGGTGAGGGGGCTGGAGAACAGGCCTTACGAGGAGCGGCTGAGAGAGCTGGGGTTGTTTAGCCTGGAGAAGAGGAGGCTGAGGGGAGACCTCATTGCTCTCTACAACTACCTGAAAGGAGGTTGTGGAGAGGAGGGTGCTGGCCTCTTCTCCCAAGTGACGGGGGACAGGACAAGAGGGAATGGCCTCAAGCTCCTCCAGGGGAGGTTTAGGCTGGACATTAGGAAAAAATTCTTCACAGAAAGGGTCATTGGGCACTGAAACAGGCTGCCCAGGGAGGTGGTTGAGTCACCTTCCCTGGAGGTGTTTAAGGCATGGGTGGACGAGGCGCTAAGGGGCATGGTTTAGTGTTTGATAGGAATGGTTGGACTCGATGATCCGGTGGGTCTCTTCCAACCTGGTTATTCTATGATTCTAATTTATTCCTTGTTATGATAACAGCATACTTTTGTGCAAGTAACACGCGTGTGATATCATGGAGAAGTCAGAGTATGAAGAGACTTGTATTACAGGTACACAAGCAAATAAGTCTATGTACTCCTTACTTTAAAAGAAGTGATGTTACTTGAGCATTTACAGAATATGCCAGGTGACAGTACATAATGGGGAAAGGAGGGAAGATTATCAGAATTAAGCAACAGATTCATCCATGCCTCAACACCACCGGTAGGTGACAATAACATCGGCCAGTCATAAAAACCAGTCATTCAGAAAGGGGAGGGAAAAAAACCCTGAAAACCAAGAAAAAACCCTAAGCTGGAAACAGTCCTTTTAATCATTCACTTCCTGATGCTCTTCAGCAAACAAAGTATATTCTCAGTAAAATTATTTCCATGGTTCTCCTCCTATCCAACACTGTGGATCATGAGAGGGAGGTTGGATAGCTAAACATAGCCAGATTTGCAGATTCAGTTGCCTTTCTAGAGGACAGAAGACAGGCTTAAGACAAACAGAAGATATTTCCCAATTTCATTTTATTTTTTAGCAAGCAAAAGCAACAGAGATGTCTAGATCAAATCTATTTAACTCATGTAGGTATTCAGAATTAGACACTGGAAGAGGCAAGTAACAACAGTGTGTTTACTTGTCTATTTAAAGGACAAAAAGCTGCTGCAATCTTAAAATAATTCCTTCTTTGGGATTTGAATGTTGTTTTGCAATATGTTGGATCTTTTGTCCTAAATCTATGCAATCTTGAAAGTCGCATAAACATTTACAAATACCATGAAAGACAAATAATTTAAAAGTACATACACAGGGAAATAAAGGGACAGAACAAAAGCATGTTACCTCTATGGGTTTTGTGAGTTTCCTAGCACTTAGCCAGAAACTAACATTCACAAACATACTTAGGTTTTTCCACATTGCTTCTAAGTAACAGAAACAGTAACACTTAAAGCCTCCTTCACATAAGGCATGACACAATATTGAATGCTGCAAGAGCAGGATATTAGACTTGGCACATTTTCTCTACTTCTACAGGTGCATTAGAGTGATCAAATATTTGAAAGAGGCATTTCAATGCTTTGAGAGTAATCCTGAAGCTGTTGTCCAATATCAATTTATAGCCAGCAGAACACACAGAGACAGCCAGCTGCTGTTATGACAGCTAATGAAGTATGACAATTTAAATGCTAGTACCTAGGACACTCAGCCCTTCAAGAGGGATTAAGCAAGCAAACCTTCATGTAATGGAGAGTATTTTGCTTCTGTACTACTTTACGGATATTAGTTTGAGCCAAGAAAGGCTTGCTATAAAAAAACATGTGGAACTGGATAGCTGCAAAAAGACATGTCAAAAGCACTCACTCAGGTGTAAGAGCACTTTAGCAATAGCTTCATGCTACAAAACAGCCCAGCCAGCCTTTATAGTGTTGTTCTTAAACTACCTACAAGTTCTGCAGTGCACACAATGTTAACTAGCACTGCACAGATGTGGAATTTCATACCTAAATCTACTAGTACTTTGCTATGCAATCTCGTATTTTTGTACAATAGCTAGCAAAACAGCCCAGACTTCAGCAATGGCTTCCAGCGCTACATTGACTATATTGCGATTGAGATCACAGAGACTGGTCCCTCAGCATAAACAGCATTTTTATGTCTGATAAAGCCAAACCTATGGAAAGAAATGCCTAGCTGTGATAGCCACTAGACAACTTCCAGTTCACTTGTACAGCTGTGGGAGCAAGGGCCATCAACTTCCTTATTAAGTAAGCAATGCATGATGCAGGAGAGACGAATTTTGGAAGACAGACCATTCCAAAAGGATAGTCAGCCTCTTCAGAAAGTCTCCAAATGCCCCTCACAGTCACTAGAGAATACAAGCCAAATCATCCTCTGGACACATGGAAGGATGCTTAAAAACCTGAAGTGAGGCCACACGATTAGCACTGAAACTCACCCACTACTGTAGTGCCAACATCCTCACACAACGTGAGACAAACTGAAACTTTTGAGGGCTCAATCATTGGTAGACTAACAGTTACATAAAGGACTTGCAACCAGCCTAAAGGACAAAAGATGTGGCACTAGTAGCAGACTACTACAGCAATTCTAGGAGACTAGGAGAAGTCTGTCTAGAAACCTGCCTGGACAGGGACCTGAGTGTGTTGGTTGACAGCCCACTGAACATGAGCCAGCAGTGTGCCCAGGTGGCCAAGAAGGCCAATGGCATCTTGGCCTGTATCAGAAACGGCGTGACCAGCAGGTCCAGGGAGGTTATTCTCCCTCTGTACTCGGCACTGGTGAGACCGCTCCTCGAATCCTGTGTTCAGTTCTGGGCCCCTCACCACAAGAAGGATGTTGAGGCTCTGGAGCGAGTCCAGAGGAGAGCAACAAAGCTGGTGAGGGGGCTGGAGAGCAGGTCTTACAAGGAGCGGCTGAGAGAGCTGGGGTTGTTTAGCCTGGAGAAGAGGAGGCTGAGGGGAGACCTCATTGCTCTCTACAACTACCTGAAAGGAGGTTGTAGAGAGGAGGGTGCTGGCCTCTTCTCCCAAGTGACAGGGGACAGGACAAGAGGGAATGGCCTCAAGCTCCGCCAGGGGAGGTTTAGGCTGGACATTAGGAAAAAATTTTTCACAGAAAGGGTCATTGGGCACTGGAACAGGCTGCCCAGGGAGGTGGTTGAGTCACCTTCCCTGGAGGTGTTTAAGGCATGGGTGGACGAGGTGCTAAGGGGCATGGTTTAGTGTTTGATAGGAATGGTTGGACTCAATGATCCAGTGGGTCTCTTCCAACCTGGTTATTCTATGATCCTATGAATTCAGCAGCTTGATAGTCCTTCATTAGACCAGCTGCTTCCATATCCAATATTCACTGAAAACGACTGTGCAACAGTGTAGCAGCTGGAATTCATGTTCACCTCTTACAGCATTCTCTCTCCCACTTACTATCTTCATCATCTGGTAGGTGACAGGGATTGACAATGAAAAAAACTCTTGGACTGCAGGAATGGATGCTTGGAGTTAAAAGTGAAGCACATAAAGCCTTGGACTGCAGTCAACAGCAGTTGGTACATCAGTATGATAGTTCCCCAGACAGAAGCAGAGCGAGAAAAGCAACTGTGTAACCTGTCACAACCAGCAGTTGTCCCTCACTCTCAAGATCAGGTCAAAATCTGTGGAACAAAGCGTCAGACTTGCCTGCCAAGTAAATAATTCACATTAATCTTAGTGATACTGCTCTGGTACAGGCAGATTAGTCATTCTTTCACAGAAAATAAATGGATATGCTACAGTAGAGAGACACACACACAACAGGCAACTGCCTTCTGAATTACTCTCTCTCTAACGCAGTTTGTACTACAGCTGTCCCCACAATTAAATTTTGTAGTGCATGCTACTGCACTCATGCAGGACCTAAGACTATTGCTGAAGTTTACACGAACAGCAGCATCCCAATATTTCAGATTTCCACCAACTTCTGGGGCTCCCTGCAGATACTACTTTTAAATTCTAGGGGATCTGGGACCTAGTCACCTCATGAACTGCTTTCTTCACAAGACACACTCCCAGAACTGAAACCAAAAGCTAGCTGCTATTGTCATGCTTCCATACACTGTTTCTCTCCCTGCTGCACACTTGGCCTTCTAGACTCTTGACTTAAGCCTCCTTGAAGACTAATAGAAGAGAAAAGGAACCAGAATCTAATTTCCAGCCCATATGGTTTAATTTCTGGTTTTCTAACAGACATCCAGTTTGCAAGACAAGCACCTAATCTTAGGCTTTTAGGTTGTCATAACACACCCTCAGCTGATTATGACACATCTGATCATCACAGCTGTACTCTAAAAAGAACTTATTTACTGTAGACATCCTGCACAGCTAAGCTTCAGTACAATAACCAGCAAGCAGAATATCCTCCATGTTTTCAGCAATTCCACCAGTGAATTGATTCTGCTATCCTTAACCAGTTAGGATACACAAAAAAAAAATGTTGTTTTCTCTGCAAGTTTTAGCAGCGGGATTCCCATGTTTTCCCAAAGCACTTCCCACTGAACCCTTGCGAACTGTTCACGTACCGTTCTAAAGTCCTCCTCAAACTTGTAAGCTCCGCCTCCTGTGGCACAGAGCGTGGTGTGCAAACTGGAGAAGTTCTTTTCACTACCCATCTGTATGAACCTGTGCATGGCACAGCTAGGAAAACGGATGAAATGCAGGTTTCCTTTGCGTCCACACATTGTCAAATTTTTCAGTTCAAGATGGACATCGCGAATGCCAGTTTTACCATAGGCTGTATTGGAGGTCAAGTATTTCCTAATGCTTTTCAAGTTTTCCACCTCCTCCTGCTCCTCTTCTGCAGTAATGTCCTTAGGTTCAAAGTAGACCAGTTTTACCAATGTTCCACCGATATCCATTCCAAACCATGGAAACGCTACAGATGAGGGGTTTGGGAAGGAAGAAAGAGAAAGTCACTATAAATATACAGGTTAACCATATCACCCAAAACATTTGCTGAAAGACAATTCAGTGCAGTCACAGTAGCAGCATCTGCTCCTGAAAGCTGGAAGTCATTTACATGTCCAATTCACATGTACTGAACACCCCAAGTTAAGACTTCATAAAGCCTCATTTAAGAAAAAGAATAAATAAAATCTCAGAATACTCCTCTCTGGAGAAGCATGTTTTAGTAAAAATGAAAATATTTTTTCCCAGGAGAACATTTTACTCTTTAGTCATCACCTCTTGAAAGAACACATTAACTGCATTTCACCCAGTCTGACCCCTGGCACCAATTCTTAAAATAGACTAAGGAGGGAAGGCAGAGGAAACAACGAAAAAGGAGAATAAGATTTCTCAAGTCGTATTCCCACTGTGAAACATCTTGGCTTTCCAAGACAAGTTGGAATTTCTAATCACAAAGCTCTGAGCAGTAGCAATTCATTAACTCCCATTATGCTGGGAGTCTTCAGACTTCAACCCACTCAAAATAGCAGCTCTGTTGGTACCACACAATCTGCATATATTATCAGAAAAAGAATAAGCCAATTTAAGTACAGTATTTATTACTAACAGTCCTCCTCTTTCAGCAGAAGCTCCCTTTGCTAGTATATATTATAGACTATAATAGAACTATACAAGAAATGCCACTACTTGCTTCTCACCATACATACATTTGCCACAGCCAGCACAGGTCTACCAAAGCCTTTGTTCTGTTAACAAGAGAAAATCACTACAGATAACACATAGAAGATAATAACTGACCAGACTGGTCAGCCTGTTCTACTTATATATAAGATAACTTCATGAAGCAGTAAGTAGTGAGAACACAAAATCTGTACAGGTACTATAGAAGGAGGCAGCTAGTAATGTTTCTTGGAGAAATTAAATTAGAAGCATCAAGTATGTGGCTAACACACAAGATCCATTTCTAAAGTTGCAGTCACACAGTCATCTCTCTACTTTTAGGGAGAACCAGGCAGAGCTCCTAGCAATGTGATTCTACCAACTAGGACATCCCACTTAGCATTGACACAAACTCCAAACCATGAACACCACATGAATCACCGATTTTTCTGTCAGTTAGCCTAAATGTAAACAACTTGTTACAAAGATTTTTAATAAGAAAAGGAGGCACTGATCACACTGTTCTTCCTCATGTAATCACAAATCAGCATTCAGTTACACAGCTTCAGGCTGCAAGGAACATAGACACTTTATTTCTTACCACAAGCATCTAAGAATCATTCTGTGAGGCTGAATAATTTTAAAGTCTAAATTTCATAACTGTTAATACATTCCCCCTAACCATAATGGAGTTATTTTGCTCCACTGCTGTATGTTAAATGCATGTACCTGAAAGGAGATTGTAGAGAGGAGGGAGCTGGCCTCTTCTCCCAGGTGACAGGGGACAGGACAAGGGGGAATGGCCTCAAGCTCACCCAGGGGAGGTTCAGGCAGAAAAAAAAATTTCACAGAAAGGGTCATTGGGCACTGGAACAGGCTGCCCAGGGAGGTGGTTGAGTCCCCATCCCTGGAGGTATTTAAAAGATGGGTGGATGAGGTGCTCAGGGGCACGGTTTAGTGGTTGATAGGAATGGCTGGACTCAATCCTGGAGGTCTTTTCCAACCTAGTGATTTTGTGAAACAATTGAATCATCAGCTTCACCCCTCTTTCCCTAAGGACAAGGCAGGCATAATGCGCAAACTCCCCTGAAGTACCTTGTTTACAGTTAAGGTTTTCTAAGAGCATCTACTATTATTTGTTGTAAAGTCCAATATCTTCTTCCATACTCTACAGGCTGCAAGACGTAAAGATACTGACATGAAGTCTAATTTGAGGTTTGGGAAGATACATCCCACACAGATGCATGAAAGCTCCCTGAAACATGAAACATCCAAAACAAGTGTTACCACACACTAACCTATAACTCAAACACTTTTGGAAGTACTAGGTAAATATTTAAGCAGGCATGGTTGGGTCCACACTGGGCAACACAAGTACAATGATGTGGAGCTCAGGACGCTAATCCCGTTAGCAATTTATACGAATCTGTTTAAGCTAGTAAGAACTTTAATTAGCTGTCCTACTGGAACAGTAAATTTCCTCCTCAGATATATCTTAACTATGCAAGCAAGAAGTTTAAAACTGACATGGCTGCACTGTGCAATACAGGACCAGCCTGTAGCTAAGCATAAGACTATTTCCAATATTCGGCATTAAGGGCATAAAATCTTGCTACAATCCACCTGCACCAACAATTGCTTTAAAGCTATACTGTAGATCTAATCTTTAAGACAGGTAAGAAGTATTCCACCTTCCTATCAAACACAAGTCCAACAATAAAAGTGTTAAGTCCTAATAACTGAGAGCTATTCATAAATGACTGCCAAGCTATTTACTTTTATATCTTAACATTTTGAGAAGTCATAACTAAATCATTAAGAAAAAATAAGTACTGTAGAAATCAACTATGAAGTTATTTCAAAAGTCTGTATCGTTCTTGGGATAGGTACACACAATGCTCACATTTAAAAAGCAAGTAAATATGCATTTTTATTTTATTCTTGCTGTGAATCTAAGTTTCTTTCATTTTGTTGTGAGCCAAACAGAGAGCTGCAGGGAGAACTTTACTCCTAGAACAGCAGCAGTGTTCTTCAACACAAATAATGAGTACAAGATCAGTCCACAAAAACTATTTCAGTCATGCAGAACAACAGTTTAGTTTTCTTCACAGCTATCTTTCACACCAGCTATCTGTTACAATCACTGGCAGTAAAGAGGACAACTATTTTGACTGGTCAACCAATCAGGTCAAAACGCAAGTCTCAAAGTTCCTGACAAGTCCCATTGAAATTCATATAACTTCTGTACAGCTGGAGTTATAGTAGAAACACTACTGTATTCCAGGGATTATTTAAAAAAAAATAAATCTTGTTATATTTTGTTACTTTCAATACGTTCCAAAACAAAATGCACCACTGAAGAACTTCAGTATCTTTAGATAACCCACCTAGGCTGCTGCCTTAGCTACTCAACTTCCCTGACACCATTGAATGCGGTGCTAAAGGGAGCATGCATGCAGACTGCAAAGTCCTCCTGGGTTCTCCTGCCTCCCTGAACAGAGGGAGCATAGCATTCAGAGGCAGCCAAAATTACTAGGGCCCTCCCTGCCACAACCAGAGAGTATGAAGAAAGCAAGCTATTCATGTAGATACAATCCCTACAGAGCTGAGAGAAAATCCGGGTAACATTGTAGCATTTTTAAAATTTATTTATTTATTTTTTAGCCTGGGTTGTTTGTTTCAAACTGGAAGTCCGGCATTTCATTGAGAACCTGAATAAATGTCCAGTCTGAGTTACTAAAAGCCAGGCAAATAAGCAGAAGCGAAATACATCATATGCACATTTGCTAACACTTTGAATAACTGTGTTATTTACTATGAAAAAGAAGACATTGTGTATGTTACAGAGATGCTCTCACAGTGTGAAAAATGCACTCCTTTACTAAAATTGTCTGACAACATTGTTACGGGCTGAATTCTCTGTTCTCAGCAAAGTCAGTATGCAATACACCTATTGGGTCAATGCAATCTATTACTGTGGAGAAACTGTTCTACTGTATTGCTACACTGCAGTAAGCCATAAAAGATAACAACACTACAAAGTCTATGTCCAATCAAACTGACACATAAAGTGTCAAGATGAATCATGCATTCTTAAAAGCCTAGCATAAATCAAAAGACTCCACCTACCTTCTTAAGAAAATCACTTCTCCTTATGTTAAACTGTACCATCTACTTACTAGTTTGTTATCTCAAGATAAAAACCTCCATTACTCCAAAATTTCGCTGCAGAAGCATGCAACAATGCAAACAGAAGGTATCTACATCATTGCATAATGAGGTAATTTGATGCACACCAGAAACTGGGCTATCTAGGGGAAAGGTTCATTCATGAGAAACTGCACGACACATTTTACCTAGTTTCTTCACAAACTTTGAAGAGAATGAACCTGCAAGGCTATTCCCATAAGGTGTATTACAGCCAAAACTGAACACAGTTCAGTTTTTAATTTTTTAAAAAATTCTGTGTATCATACAATACAAGGAGCAAGTGTGGAGGGCGAACATGAAGTCACAACAAGGACAAGATGGGGGCAGCAAGAATGAAAGGGAACTCTGGTCACTGAATAACATTTCCCCTCCAATAAAGAGGATAAGCAAGTGTAATCCTTTTCATATGTTTAAACAACCACCACATAAGTTAGCAGAATCTTTTTACTCCAACTCTTACAAAAAGATTGTGCCTGAATCCTGCTGGACAGAACTTCCTTTTCTCTACCTGAACCCTAGGCTTATCCATGACTAGTCTGCAGCAGCTTCTTCTTTTGCCAAAACCATTTCAGCTTATACACCTCTCTTACTCCTTAAACACATGTACAGTATCTCATGTTTTTATCAGTAGTTTGAATGATGTTATCAATACTCTGATATCTTAGTCATAAGTATCCAAGAAAAAAAACTCGGTTCAGCTGCCTTTCTTCCTGGACACACATATGATGAAATCCTATTACTTCATTAACATTTTTCATTTGCATTTAATCTGCGCATTGCTTGATGCTCTGATGATCTAAGAACTTCTTGTTTAAACTGGGACTGAAAGTGGGGAGAGAGCAAAAAATAAGGGGAAAAAAAAATCAAAATGGTCAGTGAGATGGCATAGTATTCTCAGAGCTTTTCTAAAAGCTGTTTTTTTATTAAAAAAGCTGATAACAGCTTATATATATTTTTTCAATTATTTCTTCCTATTTTACAGTTATTTTAAGCAATCCAAACATGTAAGATGGAAGCATTTGAACAAAAATAGAATACAAACCTTGAAATATTAATTATATCTGCTTAGTAATGGAAGTTTCTTCAAACCTTACTAAGCTAGAGCTGAATAAATCATGCACATATTTCAGGTGAAGCCTTCTACTTCCTTCAGCAGCAAGTGCTTAATGGATGTCTACCTCCTCAACAGAGAAGTTGTAAAAAAAAAAAAAAAAAAAAGAAAACCCTACACAACTGAAAACACACCCTAAACCAAACCTAAACAGAAAAGCACAGGGTTGTTTGTTAAACAGTTGCAACCATTCACACCTATATAGTCATAGTACCAAACATTGATTGCTGAAGATAGCACTGGGAGACTAGATCATTCCATAGCCTGTATAGCTTCATGAAAAATCCCTAACAAATAAAAGCCAAATTTACAATGCTACAAGAAGCGATGGTTAGGTCTTGAGAATCTCATTCTTGGGTCTGGCAGCACCCAGCCTGATGGAAGAGATTTGCCTGTCTCCCATTGCTGTTGGAAAGGCCTTATCTTCTTGGTAAGGCAGATAAGCAGTGTTAACTAACAGAATGCTGGACTACAAAACACCAACTAGTTCAGTTTGTTAGATCAGTCCTATTCCATAAGCAACCCTCACTTCCACCTCCATTAAAAACAGCTAGAGACTGACTTCACACAGCATGTTTCCTGAAGAAATTCTCAAGATTAAACACTTGTGGGATATCTGATGCCCTGGACAAAGTTTCAGTAACTGATAATGTTGTACATATTCGCTGTGTCAAACAACAGCAAGACAAAATTTTTACTCCTGTATTCTTCACTAAAATATGCCATATAATTGTGGTGTTCCATATTTAACACCACCGCAGCTGAAAGCCCTAGGTTTTCCAGTTTCCACCTGGCCTTACTACATAGCCATGCTAGAGCCAGACATCAGGCGTTTAATCTAAATATTGGCCAAAAGCATTCTCTGCTGTGAAGCTACAACTTGAAGTGTTTAGAAATTAACTGTGGCAGTTATAACCCAAGTTAGTTGTAAAGGGTCACCCTGTCTCAAAACACACATTCTTTGAGCCCTAACAAACACCAGCTGTCCTGGGATGAGATGCAAAACACTGATTGGAATAAAGACCCCAAAGCGTTTCAGCCGGCTCCTTCCCTATATCTGATGCAGAATAAGGCTGTGGAGCACCAGTCGAGTGAACTGTCACACTGAAATCTTAGTCCTTACTCGGCTACAATGCTGTTTCACATATATTGATAAAGTCACCTAACATATTTTCTTTCTTTTGTTCAAAGATCACATTTAAACTGAACACGATGACACTTTAACAGGCTTCTGAAATTTGCAGAATTCACATTGTTTCAGTATTTTATTGTCTTCTGGATGACTTCACAGCTCAAGGAATCATAACAGATACTTTCCCTTATTCATCGCGCAGTGCTATGGTACAAAAAGGTACTGTAAACCCTAGCCTCACAGAGGGTCTGCAGATTTGAGCAAGAAAACTAAGCCCACTACCCTTAACAACTCATCTAGCTCAACTGAGGAAAAATCAAAACAAAAAACAGCTTCTCAACAGAAAAAGCAGAAGGCAAGTCAAAAGGATAGAAATTAGTCCACAGATCCTCTGTCACCACAGGCTAATCAGCGAAACACACTGGTTTCACAGAAAATATTCCCTTCTCAGAGGGGAAAAAGTCTTGGGAATATAGAAGTCTACCTCACTTTGGCAGAAAGGAAAAGCAAGCAAAAGAACATATAATTTATAAACAATAATTGCTGCAGATACATTTCATTGGTTAAAATATTGGGAAATATCAATTATCTCATTATCCTTACCACCACGCAAAGCAAACCCCACAATCAATAGCGAAGTGTGGCAACCACACTTCATTTTGCAATGTGTCCTTAAGCACAGAACAAACATCTGCAAAGGCCATTAAATACAAAACCCAGCAAAACGGGACTTTGTAGCATTCACTGTAGCACTGACACAGTGAAAACCTATGCAGTACCAGGAGAATTTAAGTATGATTTGATGAAAGCGTGCTATGATATTTTCCTGCAAGACTAATAGTAAATTGCAAATTTTTTCTTGTGCAAAATAAACCATACAAATTAAGTACAAGATCAGAAAGAATTCACATATTTAGCAAAGCAATCGCCCACAAAAGAATTCTACAAAGCACTCTTTACTCTGATAGGCGTTTTCCCTTCAAGAAGGGAGGGACGTTCCAAATTCCTCATTCTTATTCAAGTGATGACATGAATCCCTAAAAGCTTTACTCTTTGATTCAAAGTAGTTTTTACTACTATGAAGCGTTTGATATGCAAGTGCTGACTCCTCTGAGTTACACCAAATAATAAAGCAAGTTAGTCCAAGTTCTGCAGACTTTGTTCCTGAATGAAAATGTGAAGTTGGACAAAGACTGCAAAACCAGTTTGCAACAGAGGATGATTTGGTCATCAGTAAGTTAGATTTGATAAAAGATTAATTTAACTATCAACAGGTATTGAAAGGACTACATAATTAATTGATGCAGAGAATACTCTAAAAGAAAGTGGTCTGCATAGCTCAGCAAAAACGTTTAAAAAGCCAGAGAAGGTACTGGTCAATAAGCAGCCCTGCAAAAGCTGCAGCTCTCCAAGGCTGCTTCTGACTATTTCCTTCTGCTTATCTAGAAAAGCTTTTCTAAGCTTTTCATTTCAAAAGAAAGAAGAAAAAAAAAATCCAGAGTGGCTCCATGCACACTACTCCCTACACTGAGCGGAAACGTTTTTACATTTTAGCAGTGAATAGCTGTGATTCTGATGATCCCAAATCACCCTTTCAGAACAAAGAAGAAAACATATGTTGGCTTTATTTGTTGACTAGCGAAGTGAGAGTGCACAGAAATGGAGAACTTTCTCCACCGGACTGCATTACTTGTAGAGCTCATAACGGAATTATTCAATAGCTCCATACCTATATTTAAGTAGTTATCTAAGACAAAGTAAGTAGAAGATAGTGCTAATCAAGAAACCTCATACAATTAAGTATGCAACGAACAGGGGTGTCCAAGACTCACAGCCTTCAAACAGAACACGAAGCAGGCAGCCAGTTCACTAGCACCTTCCCAACGAAAGAACACACGGAGAAGAGAAGGATCCGAGGAGATATTACAGCGACCTTCCAGTATCTGAAGGGGCTACAAGAAAGCTGGGGAGGGACCTTTTACAAAGGCTTGTAGTGACAGGACCAGGGGCGAGGGCTATGAAGTGGAGAGGGACAGATTTAGACTAGATATAAGGAAGAATTTCTTCATAATGAGAGTGGTGAGACACGGGAACAAGTTGCTCAGGGAAGCTGTGGATACTCCATCCCTGGAGATGTCCAAGACCAGGTTGGACGGGGGGTTGGGCAGCCTGGGCTGCTGGGAGGCGTCCCTGCTCACGGCAGCGGGGTTGAAACTGGATGATCTTTGAGGTCCTTCCAACCCAACCTATTCTACGATTCTACGCTTCTACCCCAAACCCAGAGGCGATGCTCATTAGGAGCTCATCACAAATTTATCGCCTTTGCGAGGTATTTTTTTCCCCTCCAGCCAGGATAACTCGCCCTCCGCTCCCAGCTCTACTTTTCCCTGAATTCCGCCGCCGCACGGGAGAGGGTAGGGGCCCGACCCGAGCCGGCAGAGCCCCCCAAAAGCGCCCGGGCGTTACTTACAGCGCTGCTTGGGCTCTATGAGCTTCATGGGCGCGTCCTGGCGGCGGCGGAGCCGGCGGGGACCCTGCAGGCGCGGAGCGAAGGTGCCGCCGCTCCCCGCCCGCTGCCGCCCCATTGGCGCAGGGCGGGCCCGGCCTCCGCCACCCCAGGGCAGCCGCATTGGCCGGCGCGGGGGGCGCTCGCTCCGCCCGGCCGCGGCGCGGGGGAAGGGGACGTCGGGGTGTCGGCGCGGGGCCGCGCTCTTCACTTACGCGTCCGGTGGCGGCGGCCCGAGTCCGTCCTCCGGCGCAGACGGCATTTCTTGGCCGGGGAGCCGTGTCCGAGCGGCGGCGGCTCCGGGCGGAACAGCAGCGGGTGCGGCGCCTCCCCGCGGCCGCCGGGGCTCGAGGGGCGGAAGCCGTTGTGCAGCCGCCCGCCCGGTAGCGAGCGCGGGGAGGCGGCGGCGGGCGGCGGCCCCGCCGAGGCGGCGGCCCGGGCGCGGAGCTGCTCCCCCATGACGGCACCGGTCCTTTGTCTGGCGGCCCGGGCGGCAGCGGCTCAGGCCCCGCTCCTACCCGCGCCCGCGGCTCGCGGCGCCGGGCCTGCGGCGCCCTCCCCCTCCCGCGGCGCACGCGTCCTGCCCGCAGCGCTGCGGAGGGGCGGCCACCGCCTTCCGACGGGGACACGCCCCGTCCGGCGCAAGCGGCGCGGGGTCATCGTCCTCACGGGGTGCGGGGGTCGGTGCCCCCGGGGCCGCGGCTGTCCCGGGACCTGCGGCTCCGCCGTGACCTTGGGCGCTCTGCACCCGCGCGGGGCCGGCTCCTTGGCACCCGATGGCCCCGGGGCCGCGCTTTACTCCCTGACCACCGAGGCATCCGAGTGTAGAAACGACATTTCCTGCATAAAATGTGTTCAATATCAAGTAGATGGAAAATAAAACCGGGCGAAGCGTGCTGCGTGCGCTGCATGAATGACATTTTCTGGGTAAAATGTATTAAATGGATGGGAAATAAAACTGAGTGAAGCGCGCTGTGTGCGCTTGACCAGTAGCACTGATGGAATTTTGCTCTGCACGTGAAGGTCATCGCTTTGGCCCAACTACCAGCCGTTACTTGGATGATGGCCCTTAAGTAAAAACAGGTCATGTCACGGCTCCTCCTTACACCTAAAATTAGTAGGGGACACAGGCCCTGCGCTGTAATGCATCCACAATGAACTGGAGAGCTGTTCTGGCCAGGAAGTGATGCTGTATTAAGAAATTGCTTCAATGAGCAGTAAGGTGATGTTCTCTCTGCTCCTTGGCTGGGGCCAGAACATTGCTTAGGTAACAGGGGTCTAGCTGCAGAACGACATGCACGTGAAATTGGGGAAATGAAGAAAGAAGGTTTGAGAACAAAGAACAAGTAAAATTTTCTTCCTAAAAACCAGTACCAAATGTTCTGAAGATAATGAAAACGCTCCAGGTTTTCCTCATATCCTGTTGCATAAGCAACTGCTGTGACTGCCAGCCCAAAGGTGATTGTCCCAAAGAGGGTGGGAGGGAAGGTTTAGGCTGGACATTAGGAAAAAAAAATTCACAGAAACGGTCATTGGGCACTGGAACAGGCTGCCCAGGGAGGTGTTTGAGTCACCTTGCCTGGAGGTGTTTAAGGGACAGGTGGATGAGGTGCTGAGGGGCATGGTTTAGTGTGGGACCATTTTACAGAGAACAAGGCCTGGATGCTGTGATACTGAACAACTCTAACAAGGCCTTGAAACAGAGCCGAAAGAAAAAAATGCCATCTGAAAGGAATACAACAGCTAGTTCAGTGGGAATGAGTACCAGCTGAAAGAAAACCAATTAAAGAGAACTATCAACATAGTTAATTTTAGTGTAACTTGGTTTCTTAGCATGTGCAGTGGTTTAGCCAGTAATATGTTAGTAATAGCTTTATGGACAGCTACCTTTAACCAATAATACACTGTAGATACCCTCGTGGGCACCCAGTTATGTAACCGAAAAGGGTTTATAAAGAAACAGCTAAGCGCAATAAATTGAACACTCGCTGATCATATTGATCTCTGCGTTTGATTCTGTGATGCTCCTGCCAACAGTTTAGTGTTTGATAGGAATTGTTGGACTCGATGATCCAGTGGGTCTCTTCCAACCTGGTTATTCTATGATTCTATGAAGGCAGGCTATGTAGGTGTAGTGCCAGAAGAAGCTGTAATGCTTCCAGAACTGTGAAATGCTTTGGGAACTCCCAAACTTTCTGAATTGTTTAAACTAAAACCCAGAAGTCCGCTGCCGGGACTGGCAGGGACCTTCACACCACTTGGCAGTTCTAGGCAGCTGGCTGGTTACGCTGTATGAACTTTCCCTGTTAATTCAGAGCTCACAGGGCACAAAGAATCCTTGCTGCTAGTGTCCCCAGCTGGCAATGGTTGTCTCCTTCTCCATCCCCAACACAGAAACTGACTGGATATACAACCAGGCCCATGCAGAACATGGATTCCTGCAAACCGCTTTTTCTCTGCAATTGCATCATAACTGGGAGCAGACACAGTGGGCAGTTCCTGTATGTCAGCTGAAGGGTGGCAGCTTTTTACCTTAACTCCAACAAAAGGTAGACCTCCTTTAATTGCACGCTTACATTTCCTTGTAGTAGGATAGCAGTCCTTGCACTGACTCTAAAGTGGAATCCAGTACCTGTTTCACGTAGTGTGCCCAATTTTAGGCACTGAACTTCTGGAATAACTAACAAAGGATTAAATGAAAACATGAAGTTTTAGTTTAGGAAATGAAAGATTTGAAGAGATTAAAATCTGGAACAGGTAACAGCAAAGAAGATCTATCACTGTTGGTGAGAAACAAGATAGAATTCGTAAGTGATAACTGCAGTAAGGGAAATTCATTTAAGACTTGAGACAGATATTTTCTTGAATAGAGTTAGACAAGCATTAGGCCGCACTGGAAGACTCAACTGTCCATTGCTGCAAGTTTTTAGGAAAAGTTAAATATCTATGAGGTACTGTCTAGGTAGAGCTGATCCTGACTTAGAGGAAGGAGGAGGCATGGCCTAGACACCTTTCAGAGGTTCTTACCAATCTTTTATTCCTAATTAAATATTTCCCTAATATTTTGTTGTAATTATTACACAGCTATGCCTAGGATAGAACCAGACTAGTCTGTGCTGAACAAGAGTAGGCCAGGAAAATACTGCTAGGACATGATCCAGATCACTGAGAAGTTTAGGTGCAGCGTAGACCAATGGCATAGAACAGCAACAAATGCCACCTCAAATAATGCTGGAGAAAATACAAAAACGGAGAAATGTTAAAGACTGTCCAAATCAATTGATGGGTTTTATGTAGAGGGACAGATTCAATTCTAAGTGTGCAAGTTTCCCCTATCTTGTAAGCTCTCTGGCAGGAATGGATGAAAACAGTTTTCAAACCTTTTGTGTTGTGGAAAGATTAAATTTCAAATCAATGTGCTGCTTTATGAAAACAATTCCAGACTCTCCTACTGATGAATATCACCTGAACTGACTTCTGCACTGCAAAATACTACCTTTTTAATATTACTTTTGTTTACACTTATTTATTTTTTAATAAGTTTTCAAAAAGGTTTTACATACCTTCTTCAGTTTTGAATTCAGAGTTCTTCAGTTCTTCTGCAATGTAAAGTAAGACAAAGGGAGTAAAATTAGAGTATGGTTTATTTATTATGTGATCATCTGTAAGGGTTTAAAATGAAGGAATCTCACATCCTCAGGTGTATAAGGCATCACTTATTTTGGCCACAAGCAAACTACAGTGAAATCCATTTGGCATTCAGGGGAAAAAGACCTGAGCCTTTTGCATTAATCATGTTGAAACTGGGAGCACATGAACTGTTCATCCTATTTTGCATCAGCTGTGAGCCACAGGTAGAACCACAGCACCATATTTCATGAACTCATGACCTGATGCAAACAGCCTGTGCTATTCTAATATTCTGCACAGGGTCTAAACTGGTGATGTGAAGGTCTTACATAATACTTAGTATTTGAAAATCTGAAGTGTCTTAGAAAACATAATCCAGAAGAAATATGACTGAGAGCAGGTATTATTTTTAAGAGGCACTGCATTCTCTTGCCTTCATAGCACATATATACATTCAGTATGTTATTGCCTACTCTACATCCTTTTATATTAATTTCTGTATATTTTACATATATTTAAGTTGTTGCAAATCAAGAACTAGGTGGAACATACAACATCCATCAATGAAGTCATGAGATGTATTACAGGTTCAGTTTGTAACAGTCTGGTGCAACCAAAGTAAAGCTTTCCTCTTCCTTTTATCCCAACTTCCTAAACAAATCCTGTGAGCCAGTTCAGTTTTCAGTCTAACTTGCAAGACAACAATCCAGACAGAAGTGCAATATTGACAAACAAAATAAAGGATGCTTTCAGTTCTTTCTGTATTAATGTTTTCTCACTGTTTCTGTCTTCCTTTCTGAACAGGAGTAGGTGGAAACTAATTGTTTATTTTTAAATATTTTCCTATATATTACACTGTATACCAGCAATCTGCTGGGAAAAGGACTACAAACACATAATATGCTGAAGAATCCATCACACATATGGACTCAGACTAGTGAACATGTCTGTTACACTGACTCACCGCATGTTACACATTTGCACAGCAAACACTTCACGGATTATTCCATACCCACCTGCACTCCAGACACTCAGCTTTCTATCACCTCTATTTGTTTATAAACACAGTGACCCAGGCTGTGATTCCCTAACTCCATGTGTCAGCTTCAGCAAACTAACGACTACCTTGTGATTAAAACATGCTGCCACAGGATCAAAAGTGCTGTGCTCCAGTCCTTAGAGTTTCAAAACCAATGGAACCAAAAAAAAAAGAAAGAAAAAAAGCCAAAACTAACCACAAAACCAAAATAAATCACCCTTTCAGGTACGTTATCATCAGGCAATGAAGCCTGAAATTTTTAGCAACATATATGGATTAGGTCCTCCTCCCACATTCTGTGGAGCTCGCATATGCCTAGTCTAAGGCTAAGCTAAAATAAGCACCAAACATGTGCAGCCCATATGTAAATCCATGACCCAAGAACAATAACAAAAAAAAAAATAAGTCTCACAGAGCACCAGTGGTGTTATTCTAATTCAAAGCCAGCCAGCTACAAAGCTTTGGTCATATTTTGGAGAGAAGTGGTAATGAGGAACATGTATACATCTTCTTAATTTACACAAACTGCATTATGCAATGCAAAAACTGTAATGAAACAGCCTTCTGGCATAGCTACCTGCTGATTTATGTTCAAGAGGTTGCTGGCACTCTGCCATTCTTGTTTATATTACCATTCAGGTTATTTCTATGCTTATCCTGTTTCTATATGACAGGAAAATCATACTAGTTCTTATTCAATTTTTCTCCTTTGAATATAAAGAAGACACAGTACAGCTTAATAAATTCACATAAAAATATTAAGAGCATTCCTTGCAAAAAATCAGATACTGTTGCTTTGTTTTAGGCATATTCATATATCACATTTGGCAAAAAGGAAGTGCCAAATCTAGAAGTACAGTATTTCTTCCTAATTTCTTTTCAGAACTGGGAAAAAACCTCATACTGATTTGGCATATGCAAGGCCTTCAACAGACACATGTAAAATATATCTTAATGTTCTTTTTTGCCTTACTTTAAATTGCAAGGCTAGAAGGCCAACAGTCAAATATATAACAACAGACAACAGATGTGTAAATCAAATGGAGCAAAACAGCTCTAAAACTATGTGGAATTCTTATCTGCAAAATGCAATGGCAGAGTATTTAAAAAGGGACCCAAAGGGCTCCAGTATTATCAGTGTGATTACAGGAGAGTAAGCCTTACTGTGACAACATCTAGCTAGCATGAGAATTCTGCTTTCCCCAAACACTAGTGCACTGATTGCAGATGACAGAGTATGCCTAAATCTTTGCCAGATGGAGGGCAGGAAATATTATATTGAGATCATCAGTTCCTTCCCTTCCCACCCACCTCCTGGTGCAGGCTCCTTTCAGTTATGCCTTGTGTGACACTTAAAACCTGTTGAACTAATGAAGAAAATCCCTGTTCCCTTGCACAGAGCTGGAGCTCATCTCCGTTCATCGAGGGAGAGAAAGATGGAGAAAGGCACTCTGACTAAGAAGGAACTTAGCTTTGGCAGTCTGACCAGCCTTCAGGAGGAGTATTGTGTCACTTCATTGATGATAAACAGTGTATAGATAGATCTCTTGGTCCAAAAGCCAAGCTAAGTGTCCTGGCAAGGCAGTAGGAATGCTACCTGGAAAAAGTTGTCTGGACTAGGACATGACTTATGACTTAGGTATCTAACAGCCAAGACTAGGGAATAGAAGTCA
This sequence comes from Phaenicophaeus curvirostris, assembly GCF_032191515.1. NCBI lineage: Eukaryota > Metazoa > Chordata > Aves > Cuculiformes > Cuculidae > Phaenicophaeus > Phaenicophaeus curvirostris. The sequence goes on along the minus strand of NC_091400.1, from coordinate 16,449,264 downwards.
GAAGAGTACATAGGTGTAGTCTGGTCTTACCAGCCTGCCCATTCCTGTGGCCAGACTTTGCACTGGCATAAGTGGTTTCTACAGTTATCTTCTGGCAGTTCTGAGATGAGGTTACAGATTGTGGTTGCCATCTTTCATCCCAACTGAAAAAAAGCATGCAGCAGTAACAAAACAGTAAGAACCTTTTTTTGTCTAAAGTTTTCCCTGCCGATACTCCTGTTCCTCTCTGTCCAAGTAGACAATTGCAACTTAATTTGCAGGTGCATTTACTCTCCACAGCCTCAACTGATCCCTGGTAGAGCTGCTGGTGCCCAATTTTCATAGAAAACAAAAACCTTCAGTGTCTTGATTCAGACATTTCAGATAAAACTCCTCAAATTAGTAAACATTTAACATCTAGTCCTTGATTACTGCTTAGGAGTACAAGCCAGTGAAGATAAACTAAGTGTTGGAGGTGAATCATTGTTTTTTCATGCTGTAGTTTTTATTCTGTAGAAAGTCTGTAAAAATGGAAAAGCCAGATAATGGATTCAAAGTATGAGATATATATAAAAAGTTAAAAATCTCATTTCAAATATACTTTCCTTTGCCCCATTGACTATGTTGTACCTAAGTATTTGGCTTAGTGTACTGCTGCTTCTCTTCAACCATCAAATTCAAATATTCAAAATGTTATTGGAAAATGTGCAAGTTCACAACCCAGTGACTGAGAAATATTGTTTGTCATCATAAAACAGTGATTACAACAAGGGGCAGAGCACCTGGTAGGGAAAACAATGGCCTTTTCTCCTGACTGCTCCCCCACAGAAAATTACCGTCCTGTATGTATACATTCTGGTTTTGCTTGGCTAAACATCTTAATTTTTTTTTTCAGCTCAGCATTTTAATATGGTCCTTCATAATGCCATCAGGAGTAAAGTGACAGTTCCAAAACAAGCACTTTGAAAGGCAACAACAGAATGGTTGACAATCACAAAAGACTCTCTTCCTCATTCAGCACTGTCACATCTGAATAGGAGGAGAAATTGGTTCTACTATCAATACTCAGCTGCACAGACACTTTCCACTTGCATTGGTCTGTATTCCCAGAACTTAAATGCTGACATGAAATTCCCATAAACATTAATTTTTATGAGCCAGTTAACAATAGGGAACCAGACTTCCTATGCCTGTCTGCGGAAGAGGCAAAAAAGGCATCTTTCTGAAGTATTCCAGTTAGACATACATACCTCTGATACAGACAAAAGCTGTTTACTCACCTAACCCAGGAGACGCAGTGTCCAGCAGAGGGTAGAAAGGACACAGAGCTTTTATTGTCCTTCTTCCAAACTAGCCTACAGATGGGAATCAGTGCAAAATGGAAACACACCACATCTTTGGTGTTTCTCCTCAACTATCTTCAGTACCAGGGAAGTATAGGTCTGAATGAGCATTAAGCACAGGGTTAAGTCCAAACACTACAGCTAAGCTGGAGTTAAAACTTTAGCACCTGAACAATATGACTTCTCTTTCAGATATATAAACCAAAGATTTGTTTAGGTTCTTGAAACTGAAAGAACATTTAATATGTCCTTGTGAGATTACACTAAAACCACCAACAATAACACTCAAATGCTAATCTTTTTAAAAATATCTTTTTTATCCATGTTTGTAAAGAATGAGAGTCTTGTGTAAGAAGGGGCTGTGCTATAAATGGCACATTTGTTCCTAAATGCTCCAACTACCTAGTAACAAAGAATGGAAACAACCAAACATTATGCTAACATTGGGTTGCTTTGCCATAGTTGCATACTCTGATGTTTCTAGAACTGGTGACATTTCAGAGTAAATATTACAGTGAATCATCTGTTCTGTGCAATGCGTTTAATTTTGTTCAAAAGGCCTATTTAGAGCTTTCAGGTTTTCACGAGGTCAATAAAAACTATGTACACACAAAAAAAAGAAAAACGGAACTACAATCACAGACTTCTGACTTCTCATTAGTTAACTGTGGGGAAAAAAAGACAATAGCAAAGTAATTTCCAGGGTCGCTCCTGCATAGAAACCAACTTGCATTTCACTGCAGGAACATTAGTGTCACGAAAATATTTGTCTTCTTGTAGTAAAGCATACCTAAATACCAGAATGGTAAATCACACTCCTTAAACTTATGAACACTGCTAACCAAATTTGTTGTATTTATCATTAATTTTGACATGGAAGTCAGAAGCTACAGAGTTACTTTTGGTGCCAGCCATTTCACATTTGGGAAGAGAAAATAAATCATTGTGTATCTCCTGTACAACAGGAGACAAAGATACTCTTTTTGTTTACAAAACCCCTGTCTATCCCCTGAAAACAGAATTGATAGGGCTAAGACATCAATCTCATAATTTTTACCTGACTGCTCTAAAAGTAGCAAGCACCAATTGATTTGCTTTTCCTCCATTTATAAAATAGACTTAAATTATCAAAGCAGATATGTACCTTCTCCTCATGCCATTTCCTCTTAGAAGGAAAGCGGGAAGAAAACAAATGAAGAAAAGAGAACAAGCACACAAGCCAAGAGGCAAGGTACATCTACCCCATCAGGTGAAGGTATGAGGAAAATACTTCTGCAGGATTATGAGGCATCAGTGGTAACAGATTGCAAGAGAAACCCAACAGATTATATGACACAGTCTTGTCTGAATTCCTAGGCACAACTGCAATCTCATACAAACTGGAAGTCTTAGGTCTGACCTAAAATCCTAAACCAAGAAAAGTTGTCTGGTTTATGATCTCCTTATTATTGCCAGTTTTCAGACCTTAGATTCTTCCAGTACATATAAGCTGAACAGTGCATACATAAACCAAGTGACTTTTAGAGCAGATTAATTCCCACATTTTGAGGCAAACACAAACACCACTGGATTGACACATCATGACTGTTTCTATAGAATTAGCAAAGACTACCTAATCAATGAAAATATTAAAAAAAAAATAAAATGAGAGGGAGCTCTTTCCTGCAGAGAGAAATCAGGCTGGAACCCTAGTTTTAGTGAACTGAAAAGTCTGTGGTTAAAGCAAAAAACCTCCACCCCTATTCACTAACCAAGTCTAAATTTGATTATAAGCAGACTGATTTCAGTCACAGCACAGACTGGCATAAGGGAAAAGGAAGACCTAATATAGTCCTGAATTTAAATACTTAAATTAATACTTAAGTAGTGCTCCGTACTCTCAGACCTTCAGACACTTACGAAATTACGAATAACTGTTCTCCTCACTTCCCATTTAAAGAAACAAAAGCAGCTATGTTAAGCCAAAAAAGTAGTCTTAGAGCTGAGAAAGGACTTGCAGACAGGTCTCATCTCCAAACTTAAACCCATATTTCAATCAGTTTGACACAAAATATAAATTAAAATACCCATGCCCCCCCCCACTGGAAAATTTAGTTTCAGTGTCCCAGAGTCATTCTCAGAATTTGCCTAAGCAGGGTCAGTGCTGAAATGGAAATCTGAAAGACTTTTCTCTTTGAAAAACAACAGAATATCTTAATTTGTTTAAAAAGAATTCGCATTTTTCTCAGCCAGTCATGGATTCAAGAAACAGATTCAGTTCTCCAGAAGTTGTATTCTCAGTAAAATTTGTTATAAATCTAGAAACGTTTTGGGTTGGCTGATTAGTCAAACATACATTTCATTAGACAGAAAATGCTGCCTTCTCCTTGATATGGCAGGGCCCTGGAAAGACTCTTCCTTCATGCTGCTTATTAAAAAACAAACATGCAAGCAAAAAACCAAAGCCCCCTTTGCTTGCAATTTCAGCAGATTATCTCATCAGTATTAGCTTCCTTTGATGAAACTCCTTGAGCCTGTAAGTAACACGTATTTTCACTTGACTGACATTTTGCTATTCTGCTTGTAAAATTCTGTGAAAAGCTACCTATTTATCTTTGCGTGTACATCCACATAAGTTATGTCATTTGACTGTTACCATTGTGATCAAAGTGCTAGGCACACAGTTTATTGACCTCAAAACATGCTGTTTGAAGTCCTTCTTTGACGTAATTTCTGTGATTCTCTACATCAATAGTTAGTTCATCTATTGTCTGCGATATTGACAACTGAGCAAAATAGAGACTGGAAACTACTACTCAATGCAGTTTTCTTAACACAGTCTTCTGTCTCAATACAGGACTAATTTCAGCTATATTAGCTTATAGCCTACTTTTTAGGAATAAGGATGTATCAGTATCTGCATTGAACATGAATAGCTTCTAATATTAGTAGAAATTTAAATTCCCAATTTAAGAATCATAGTTGAGAAACATGAACACCTCTCTAAAACATGCCAGACTTTCCTTTTGCATTACTTCAGCTAAAAATCATTTGGAACTATTTTTATTACAATAACATTTTGTTCTGTATTTTCAATGCATGATGAACATCCAACATGGATGTATCATCTGACTTCTTTAGAGGACAGTGTATCTTATAGCCAAATGAAACTGGGTTCTCACCAACCAGTGACACTGAGCTTGGATATGAGTTAGTGATGCAGAGGAAGGACAGTACCAAAGGGAACTGGGGGAATGGGGAAAGATGAGCAACAGACTTGCCTAATCAGAGGCCAGAAATCCTAAGTCTGTAGTCTGTGTTCTCTCCCCAACACAGGCAGGCTTTGGCATTAGTTGTGGTTTCATCAGATCAGACCCGCACTGTGATAAAACCTGACAAAAGGTAGCCAAGGAGGAGGAGGGGGGCAGCAAGAAAAGACACAAAACAGAGAGAGAGGGTTACAAACAACAATACAGTACCATAATGCTCCTAAGCAAAGATGGCATGGATCTTCCCGTCAACCTCATATCAATGTTTTCAATAATATTCATCGAACAGTTTATTAAGAATTCTGAGGTGAAACGTTTATTCACAGGACTGTTCCTGTGGTGGGCCTTTGATAAATCACAGTTCCTGGATGGAAGGAAACGCATACCATACTAAATTTTCTTTGTCCGAGTTCACTGCTGAGATTCTTGGTCACCATAGCTTCTGTAGGCTGTCTTTGCCATGTACCTAAATCTAAAACCAAAACATCAGTTAAAAAGAATTGGCACATGTAACACATGCTCAAGCAGCACTGTGGCACCATTTGCAGGGTAGAGCTACATTTGCTATACCTGAAATCAAGCCTCATGTTTAATAGTAACAGCAATAGCCATCTCATTAAAACAATAATAAAAGTATAGCATCTATCTCTGAGTCATTTGTCTTGGATAATTAATTTGCCAAAAGCATGAGTCATCCAGTTAGAAATTTTTTAGAGAATGACTCATTTCTAACTTTATACTACTATCCTAAGGGATTCCTTCCTTATACCTAAATTTTTGCATATTTTGGTTCTTTTTCACAAGGCCAAAAACTGCTTTATAAAGAATATTTTGCTTAATTGTTGGAATAATTATCTTCTTTTTAGAAGGTCATTCACTCAAAAAGAAGCTACAGTGCTTAATAAAGGTGTGTGTATTCTTCAGTGCACCCACATATATGATGAAGTGTGACAATACTTGGCAAGCCTGAACAAAAAGCACCTGACTGGAAATGCAGTCAAATCCTATAATCTCTGGAAACAGCAAAGGGAAATGCAGACGCACAAAATGGAATCATTAACAATGTAATTTTGCTGTTTACATCTCAGGTTTTGAAAAATGGGGTTTATTCTGACCACAGAGGGTCAGATCATCCAGTGTTTGATAACACTGACAATTTCAGTGAAAACCTTTCAATTCCTTCAGATTTTAGCTGTGAGCAAACTTTTGGTAAAGAAGACTGGGCTGTTTCAAAACTCTGCTTATCTTTGGCTGCAACATGTTGTGACAACATCAGACAGGACAACATCAAATATGTTGAATTACATTTGGAATATTCTCCCTCTAACGCTGCAGGTCTGGATATGCTCAAATGCTGCAATCCAGCCAGCCACCTGCATATTTGACTCCTTGCCCAGGAATTGCCAAAGGTGCAACTCCACAAGCAATTTAGCCAGTCTAAGACTGCCTAACAGAAGAGAAGCAGTCCTGCCTTTTTGTCCCACCAGCATTTCTGCCTGCTTTTCTGCTGTCTCAGCACCTGTTTGGCCACATAGATCTATTGGCTGATTTGGCTGAAAATAATGGTATAAGAACGTGTTTTTAAAAGTAGCTGTTGATTAATCCAGTCCTTGAGAAGCAACTGAGACTTCATGAGTTGTCATCATCCTTCATCTGGTGATCCACTTTTAGGGAAGATGACTGTGTTTCTCTTCAAGGACTGCAAAGAGCACTGTAGTCTGATTGCATGGCACAAATACAGGCCTTCTTTGCAGTTCATTCTATGCAGAGCAGCTGTCTAGCATGTATTAAGCTCCCTGCCTTCTTTTTTTCCTGCAGGATAGGCAATGCCCAGCCTGAAATACTAATAGAATATAAACTAAAAAAAAAAAAAAAAAGAAGAAAGACAAGCTCAGACCAAACAAGAAATGCCCTGAGCAGTTGCTGTTGTCAAAGAGCCATTATTTTCAAGTCCTTTAAGGACAAGTCAGTGGTTAAGAAACTTGTTTTCTAAATGTTCATTCTTTGCCCTTTTATCACGCTGTAGCATAACTGGGTCACCTAATACTAGACATTAATTTTGATATCTAGACTAAGAGGCTGGTGAAGAAAACAAGGTTCCTTCAGAGGGCAATTCAGGTCATATTGCTTAGCTGTACCGTGAAGCATAACTGCACTTTCAGAACAAGAACTTAACTTGGGCTTGAAACTATTCTGAGCATTTGCCTGCACTGGCTGTACAGGAAGCCCAAGATAAACATCTGAAGGTCAGTGGTGTGACTATCCCACAACAGTTGCATCTTCACGTGAGTTCAAGGAGAAGCCCTGAGTGCCCAAAGCCATGATGACATTCTGAGGAATGGTACATAGTGTCAGAGAACAGCACTACCTTCTGGGGTCAAGACACTTGCCAAGAATAGAAGAAGCTCTGTCTTGGGTGTCAGAGCCATAAAGATGAGTAATACTACGCTGAAATACTGTAATGGGCACACCGTAACATAGCCTGCTCCTTGCTGACACCTCCTGAGCTGGGAGTGCCTGCCAGTGGACCTTCATGGCAAGGCCAAGGGGCCAGCTCTGGATGTTATGTCGACACTCAATGCTCTGGCCCACGTCACCTGTAATTAATTTGATGTCTGTTTGTTTGAAGGAAGAAATGCTGTTGCAGGAAACTCATGCTGAATGGCAACGCAAACATTTGTTTGCTTTCAGGTGACCACCTCTGTGTTGCTTGGTTCAAGGGAAAGCTGGAACATATGCATGCTAAAGAACAATAATCAGACAGACAAACCCAAGCCATTTTTCTCTTCAGCATATGAACGGCTTGCCAAATCATGAGTTCATAAAATCAGCTGTACATGCATTAGAAATAATGACACGTGAAGGCAACTGATGAGAGTAGTAAAGTAAGGATACGACTGTACAGGCTGAAATTAAAAGAAGTGTGAAGTGCATCCCCAGGGCTGTGCAAATTAAGAGATACATAACAAGCACTGCCCTGAAAGATAGGGGAGAAAAGGGGCTGATATGGCAGACTACCAAAAAAGATAATGGAGACATGGATAGCGGGATTAAGAGCACCCTCAGCAAGTTTGCTGATGACACCAAGCTGTGTGGTATGGTTAACACGCTGGAGGGAAAGGATGCCATCCAGACGGACCTGGACAGGCTTGAGGTGGGCCTGTGCAAACCTCATGAAATTCAACAAGGCCATGTGCAAGGTCCTGCACCTGGGTTGAGGCAATTCCAAGCACAATTACAGGTTAGGCAGAAAATGGATTGAAAGTAGCCCAAAAGAGAAGGACTTTGAGGTGCTGGTGGATGAGAAGCTCAACATGAACCAGCAATGTCTGTTGGCAGCCCAGAAAGCCAACTGTATCCTGGGCTGTATCAAAGCAAATGTGACAAGCAGGTCGAGGAAGGTGATTCTGCCACTCTACTCTGATCTCATGAGACCTCATCTGGAGCCCTGTGTTCAGTTCTAGAGTCCTCAGTGCTTAATCTGAAAGAGGGGAGATTTAGATGATATATCAGGAAGAAATATTTTACTCCAAAGGTACTGAGGCCCAGCCCTGGAGGTGTTCAGGGACAGGGAAGGGAAGGGGACCTTAAAGGTCACCCAGTTGCAACCCCCCTGCCATGGGCAGGGACACCTTCCACTGGATCAGGTTGCTCAAAGTCCCATCCAACCCAAACCATTCTGTGACAATGCAACATGCCATTTTCCCCTAAGAAACCTGTGTGGCAAGGAACGGGAGCTTTCTTGCCAGTCGGCTCCAAACAAATCCTGTAGAAGGACTTTGCCTACAACCAGGATGGGAAGGCAGCACTGTCGAGGCATAGGGAAGCACCGCAGAACCAGGAGTGCCAGAGGGAACCTGAAGAACTTTGTTAATTCCCTGGGGTACGTGAATTGCATAAGAAGAAGCTGAAGCCATTCCTAGTTTGGCTGCTGCTCAGACATGCTGAAGGATGCTAAGCCAAGTCCCAGCAGTGTTGTCTGTGTCTCTAATTACTTCTGACAGCAAGGTAAAAGCTAGCTGAGCTATGTTGTCTCACAGGGAATCATCTCATAATTCAGGTGAGCAGACTATCCATAACTTTTGAATTCTGCCCCAAATACAATGAACCTACATTTCTAAGGGTAATGAGGGGAGTTGTTACAGGTAATTTATAAAACATCTTTTCCCCTTGGAAGCAACAAACTCGCTCCACAAGTTATAGAGAATTTGAAAAGAAATGTAATCAAATTTCATGGGCTAATGAGTTAACATTTTGGCAGCAGATTTTGTTGCAACTGGCTGTCCTTGCGCAAATCACTTTAAAGGAGAATATACTGCTGGAGAGACACGTAGGTTATTTACTTAGATGGAGTTTCATCATCTACCTCTCCAAAACAGGCTGGGTTAGTTATGCTGATCTGACGTTTACTTTATCATGGTTCATGATTAGCCAGGAGCACCTGTCAGATTGTGTTTTATTTCACTCTTGTAGTATGCTGGTGGGAGTCCTTTGAGATACTAGTTTCAATTATGCAGCATGTGCAGTGTTATTAAAACAGCTTCAGGAATCTAATATTCAAACAAAGCAAAAATATTTCTTGTACCATGAGCTTTCTTATGCCCCATCTTAGCAAGAACAATTTTCTGCTGGGAAGAGCCCCTGACATTTTTTTAGAAATAGGTGGCCTGACACAAAAAAACCTGAGATTAACCCTATAGCTTGGGAACCAAGAGTGGGAGAGGAGAGACAGAGAGACAGGTATAGAACATGTTCTAACCTGTCACAGTGAGACAAGGCTCAACTCGATTGCTTCGCTCAGTACAAATGGACCTATGTTCAAATATCGATGTTTTCTTTTTCTCATTTGGAAAATGTGGGTGTGCAAGAGTGAACAATGAGTTAATATCAAGTTTCTTGTGAAACTGAAGAAATCCATGACAGAAACTTTTCAAGTATTGACCGAGGCTTGCGATGAAGAGATCCCAAAGAACAAGTCAGTGCTCAAAGGAACCCATTTATTGTCGGGAGAAGATGTGAAAGCAAAAATGATAGAGACCCTCAAAAGCCTTTCTAAAAGTGATCTGCAGAATTGCTTTGAACATTGACAGCATCATATGTAGCTGTAGTCACTTCAGAAGGGAATAATTTTGAAGGTGATCATAGCTGATTTTCTTAATTTGTTAAATAAAAAGTTACAGGCACAGTCTCATGCTTTAAGTGTTGGACCTTGTGTACCTTGGAAAACACTCTGAGAAGATCTTCGTTTTTCCTTTCCAGTAAATGAAAAAGAACAACTTTCAGTTTTGCTCCCAGGAGCTAAATTTTCCCTTTCCTTAAGAGACATTCTCAGTTCCCTCCTGGTATGAAAAAGGTGGTTTGGCATGAGGTTAGCTGGGTGGTTTGAATCCAGTGCTCTGTTCAGGATAGAAACTGAGATACTTTGTAAAAATGTTAGCCCAAGTCTTAAAAAACACGCAGACAAGCTTTTCAGTTTTGTTTGGCAATTTCAAATTTAACGTTGCATTATTTTCTGCTCTTAAAACAGACCAACCCTTGCCACGTGGCCTGCATCTGAACTGAGATCAGGTCTAAGTGTATTACTGATAAGACGGAGCCTCTGTTTAAAGAAAGACGGGATTTAATTTCAAAGAGAACCTCATCAAAGCAGCCGATACAGATCTGTGTGCAATTAGTCTTTTAACAAATTGCTTGCACTAGCTGGCGTTCTTTTCTTCAAACGAAAGAAAAGTGGTTGTGGTACTGACGACTTTCAAGTTGCTTTTCCTTTTATTTCAATTTAAAACAGACCAAAGTTCCTTATAAAGCTCAAAGAATTCCCCTCTGAGACTGAAGTGAAACTTATGGTGATTTTTATTACCCAAATCTGTATATTTCCATGCCCTGATGTTAGAGAAAAGAACATTATCAGACCCCAGAGAACGCCCTGCGCTCAGCCCCGCCCTTCCATTAGCCCTGCCCCTCGATTAGCCCCGCCCACAGCCAGCTCCCGATTAGCCCCGCCCCATTCTTACCACCGCCCCACGCTCAGCGCCGCCCCCATTAGCCCCGCCCCCGCTTAGCCCCGCCCGCCGGCGCCGCGCGTTGCCATTGGCCGGATTTAAAAAGAAGCCGCGGCCGAGCCTGGGGCGGTGCCGGTACTGTGAGCGCGGTGGGGAGCAGTGGCGGCTGTGCCCACCTGGCGCGGCGCAGGCTCTCAGGTCAGTCCGTGCGGGATACGGGGCTTTGCACCGGGGAGGGGAGGAGGCGGAGGCGGCGGGGGGGCTCGGGTAGCGTGTGCGGGGGGAGCGCGGGGCCGTGCGGGGGCACCGTCCGCGGTTCGGGCTGCCGGTGGGCTCGCGGGGACGCTGCTAGCTCCACGCGCAAAGCTTCGTGTTTGGGCTTTGCCTCATAAGAATAAGGCTATAATCTTGATCGATCACACCTTAATGTAAGGTTATGTTTAAAGCAGCTGTTAGTTATCTAACAAATGCGTTTCCTCCCAAAGCCCGGTAAGCATTTTGAAGCGAGCCTGCGTGGCCGGTGAACGAACTTCCTGGATCGTGGCAGCGCGGTTGTTTCTCTCCAGCAGCGCCTTAGAGTCATAGAATAACTAGGTTGGAAGAGACCCACCCGATCATCGAGTCCAACCGTTCCTATCAAACACTAAACCTTAGCACCTCATCCACCCGTGCCTTAAACAATCTCCAGGGAAGGTGAATCACCCACCTCCCTGAGCAGCCTGTTTCTGCGCCCAATGACCCTTTCTGTGAAAAATCTTTTCCTAATGTCCAGCCTAAACCTCCCCTGGCGGAGCTTGAGGCCATTCCCTCTTGTCTTCTCCCCTGTCACTTGGGAGAAAAGGCCAGTTCCCTCCTCTCCACAACCTCCTTTCAGGCAGTTGTAGAGAGCAATGAGGTCTCCCCTCAGCCTCCTCTTCTCCAGGCTAAACAACCCCAGCTCTCTTAGCTGTTCCTCATAAGGCCTGTTCTCCAGCCCTTTCACCAGCTTTGTTGCTCTTCTCTGGACTCGCTTCAGACCATCAACATCCTTCTTGTGGTGAGGGGCCCAGAACCGAACACAGGATTCGAGGAGCGGTCTCACCAGTGCCGAGTACAGAGGGAGAATAACCTCCCTGGACCTGCTGGTCACACCGTTTCTGATACAGGCCAAGATGCCATTGGCCTTCTTGGCCACCTGGGCACACTGCTGGCTCATGTTCAGTGGGCTGTCAACCAACACCCCCAGGTCCCTCTCCTCCAGGCAGCTTTCTAGACAGATTTCTCCTAGTCTGTAGCACTGCATAGGGTTGTTGTGCCCCAAGTGCAGTACCCAGCACTTGACCTTGTTAGTCGCGGTCAGTGTTTGTTGAAGGTGTGATAACGCTTCAGGCCAGTCTCTTCCTGGTTTTCACTCGCTAACACAGAGCCCCTGGGTTAGAAGAAACTAAGTATGTGTTGCAGCTTAGTTCTCGTGTAGACACTTTTCAGATTTTGTGCTCTATGACTGCCTAATAGGCAGTGCTATTCTTGAGCAAAGGGGCTTTGAACCAGCCCTGCGCTGTCTTGTTTTAATGCATTAAGTGTTCTCAGTTAGTATTTGGGCACAATGTCCAAGCTTTGCTGCAGCATACGTGCAGGAATGCAGTATTAAAAGACCATTGAATGGCTTTGTCCAAAGCCTCAAAACCGTATGAGGCCATGCGACGGTTTTCTAGTTCCTATAATGTTTATTGCCATAGTCTATGTGTAGTTCCCCGGTAAGGTGTTTTAAATGTAATCCATAACAAACGCTGCCAAGTCGCATCCGTAGAATAGCAGGAAAGCACAGTAAGAGAGTCAAAATACATTTATATTTTAAAATAAGATGCTTCTTCTAAAGTTTTTTTTTTGATTTACCTGTCTGCTATCAATGCTGAAAGAATTTACTTTTGTTCTTTATAGTGAATTTTCATTGATTAGATTCTGAGATGCACAAAAATTATTAAATTGTGGATTAATAAATGAATTGCAGGTCTGTAACATGACTGAAGAAATGAGTGAAAAGCAATACTTTACTTTGTACTCTGGCGTGAGGTCTTCTCACTTTCTAGAGTCCCCTCAGTAATGAACACTTTCTATTAGCCTTTGCAATGTTTCTTGACTCTGTCTTAAGTAACATTGTGTTGCCTGCATAATAACAACTAATTGCTGAGATAAAGTGAGGTTTGAGTTAATCTCACAATGAGTTTTTATTCTAAATGGGCGCTATAGTGGGGCAATGATGTGGAACAATGACTGTTGTTATTTTCTTATCAGATGTGCTTTTTAGCAAGGTTGTTGTATATGTGTAAGACTTCCCCCCGCCCTGCACCATAGAGTTGTCTTTTATTAAAAGGAGAGTTTTTGTTCTTGCTTCATCATGATGTGAACCCCTCTGCAGATCCTCTCCCCAGCTATCGGGAACTTGCTTTGTAAATTATGACTAGGATGAAGAAAGCTTAAAGAAATTACACTATCTCAAATGGACTTTTTTTTTTTTTGAGGAGGGGGGGCACCCGACTTCAGAAGCTCTACATTATGTGATCAGAGAGCAAAAAATATTTTTATTTTATCTTGTAGGATGGAAGAAACTTCAGATAATGAGAAATTTTGCAGACCATCCTATATTGCTGGTGTTGAGCTGCCTCAAAGAACAGGACTGGTAAATGTGGAAGATATTAAAGCAGATCTCTCTGCTGAACTTTCCTTAGCTTCATTAAGTTCAGACACAAGCCAGGTAAGAAAGCTTTCTTATTAGAATTTTTTGGATTTTTTTTTTTAAAATATGCTTAGTTCTTGGATCAATAAGATTTTGTGGAGGAGGTGAAGAGCATCTTTAATAGGTTTTTAATGCAGAGGAGTTGCATAATATTAGACTATGCATTGATAGCTTGTTGGGTGCATCAGTGTTCTGTGAATGAGGCTGACTGCCCCTTCAGAGCAGCTTAAGGTTAGAATGTGTTTTGTGAGTTTCATCCCTGCTCTCTAGTTTGCATGACTGTGGTGTATATGTGTGTGCTGCAAGAGTATGAGCTCTGAAGTTACCAGAGTGAACTTCTGCAGGGGCCTAAGCACTGGTAACAACTGGTGGAATTAATTACTTTCCCTTTCCATGTCATCAAATAAGTCCGTTCAAAATAACCTGATAAAAATAAAGGTGCCTTACCATGTGGATTATCAATCGGAGAATCTGGTCATATTTCTAACTCCCTTAACTTTTTTTGTTTTTAATCTAAGGGGAGCAGTTTGGAATCTAAGGGACACGTACAAGTTTACCTACGTATTAGGCCGTTTACATCGTTGGAAAGAGAAAGTGAAATGCAGGTGTGACATTTCTTTATTTTAAAAACCCCTTTAAATGTATGGTGGTTTGCTTTTTCCTCTAACAGGAGCTCTTTGTACTTTCTTCATGTCTGCATTGCTTGTGCTTTCTTTTAAATAGGAGTGCGTTTCTATTGAAGACTCAACAAGCATCATACTGAAGCCCCCTAAAAACTCTTTTAGTCGACTGAGTGAAAAAACTGCTGGACAGATGATGCAGAAGTTCACTTTTTCTCAAGTAAATGAGTTATCTGTAATTTCTTGATTTATTCCTGGAAAAAGTTGTTTAACTTCTATTATTTAACCCCAAGCAAACTAGATTTTTAAACTTCCAGTAGTCTAAGCTTATAAACTTATACAATTTAAGAGTCTTAACATCTCTAAGGATTGCTTAAAGAAAATAAAAATGTTTCTTGGTAATGCTTAGGTGTTTGGACCTGAAACAACTCAAGAAGAGTTCTTTGAAGGTGCCATAAAACAACCAGTGCAAGACTTCTTAGATGGATACAATCGTCTTATTTTTACCTATGGTGTTACAAATGCTGGAAAAACCTACACAATTCAAGGTACAAGAAGAAACATGTTCTTGAAGGAATTTCATTTTTTTTTTTTTCTTTTTAAAGCCAGGGGTTACTTCTAGCACAAATGTTATAACTTTTTCCTTTACTTAAGCTGTATGCCTGATACATTGGCTTCTCCTGAGTAAATAGCCTTTGAGTGTCACCTTCCACAACAAGCATCACTAAAATACCAGGAGATTCACTGCCAGATTTTACATAAGCATGTAGTGATATTGCTTTGTAAAGCTATCATAACTTTAGCCAGGTGGCTGTGACTCTTCTTTTTTCATCCAAGTATCTAGGGCATCAGGGATGAGGGGAAGTTAGGAAAATGCATCTTCTATATATCACGATGTCAAAAGTCACTCTCCACCAGGCTAGCATTTTGTTATTTTTATCATAAAGGTCATGCACATCTTATACGCAGTGTCTTCAAGTAAGCAACAGTATTTGAGTCTGTTTCAACTACTACAGGCAGAGAGTAAATGTTTTGAAACATATTTGATTGCTTCCAAGTATTTCTGTCTTGTCTCAAGTTTCTAGACTTACTAATACCTCTCAAGGCTGTGTCTCCTGATGTGCGATTTCTGTACTGTTCAATATCCCTTCTGGTCAGAAGATGTTACTTCTTAGATTATTTTTCAAAACATTTCAACGAATGAGGTGATTTGTTTGACCTTTTTTTCCTATAGTGAAATAGCAGTTCTAGATGCTATACTGCTTGTTTTCTCCACAGAAGTAGTAGAAGGACAATGAGTTTTGTGATAAATGAGACTGATCTTGATTAAAGAGACATTGTCTTCTAAGTAATCTTCTGTTAGGTGGATTATAAGTGAAGTGTAGTGCAAGTACTTTCAGTTCTCGATTATCTAGGGCAATAAAGGGATGCTCTTTCCTGTCCTATCAAATAATAGGCAAATAACGCTCCCAAATTCCTTAAGTGTGCAGTCCTCTGTGCTTGACTAGTTTGGTGTATATTGTGAGGGGTGGGTTTTTTTCAAGCATTTTTAATTCCTGTATTTTTAGGCTCTGGAGAACATTTTCATGGTGTTCTATTATATTTTTGTATTCAGTCAGTGGCAAAGAACTTAAGTGGAAGATAAAGAGGTCTTTCAGGACTGTTTGTTGTTTGCTAGTGACTGTTACTTCGTTAGTTCGAAGTTAAATTATAAGTGGCATTACAATGAGGAAAAAATGATTAAAGAAGAGAGGAGATGAGGAACAAGTGTAATGCAGCAATACTTTAACTTAATAAGCCATTTGGTTACTAGGTTGGTGTTTGAATGCTAACTGTAAGTTCTGACTTTGGCAACACAGCTAGTGTTGCAACTGGTAAAAGCCTATCTGTCTCTGGAGTAACAACAATTATTAGAAACTGTTAGGTGATGCTCTCAGAGTCTGAGACAGGACAGCAGTTTCTCTTCCGTTCTCCACTTTCTCCCCTTCTCTGTGATTTAGAAATCAAAGTTCATTTAATCCTTTTTAAATGTGCATCTGGATTCTGAAAGATCAAGCATGCATTTGTGGCGTATTAAACAGACACAGACTCTGCTTTCAATTCAAGCTGAGACCAAATTTATTGTTACAACCTCATCTTTATACCTTAGTGAAATGTCAACAACAGTCCTGCAAGTCCTTCATAAAAATTTCCACACCTGTTCTTCTTCCCAGCTCCTTGTGACCACTGTGATTGTTTCTATGCCTTCTTGGTTTTGCCACTGATGTTGAATTTTCTCAGGCTGGAGGCTAGCTGGTTATCAAAGCTCTCTGCAGTCTTATTTCCAGAGGCTCTGTAGCATTCATGGTCATTTTTGCTCAGCATCTCTTCTGACATGCACTGAGGCTTCTATTGAACTCCTTTTTTGCCTTTTGGGTGCAAAAATATTACGCTCTGAGAAAAGGGTCTGGAATGAGGAAAGGAGTGAGTCTTGACAAGGCTTTTAGAACTTTCTTTGTAGGGCCCGTGGAATTAGTACAGGACAGCAGCCAAGAGCTCAGTCATCCATCTGTTGAATTTCAAGATTACTTCCTTGAGAGAGAAGGCATCCTGTGGAATATGATTAAAAAACTGCAAATCTCTCTTAAGTGTCTCTTGGTGTTGGTTTGGCTTTTTCCTTTCCGTACCCCAGCAGTTTTTTGCTTTGTTATGCCCATCAAAGTCTTAAGGGTTAGAGCATGAGCTGTTGCTGAAAGCCAAATGCCTTTCGAAATGCTCTGACATTTCAGTTACCCTTTTCAGTTACCCTGAGAATACAACCCCCCTGCTGTAAGTGGCCTTAGAATTCCTAATATGTGACTTGCAATTAGAATTGCTTGCCCTTCCGTATTCATAAATCTTGTTCACAGTAATAATTAGGGCTTTTCTTTTGTATGTTGCTTGCAGGCACAGAAGATGATGTTGGCATTCTGCCAAGGACTATGGACATGTTGTTCAAAAGTATTGGCGGAAAGCTATACACAGCAATGGATCTCAAACCCCATCGGTGCAGAGATTACATAAAGCTGACTAAAGACCAAGCAAGGGAAGAAACTGCTATTAAGAATTCCATTCTTCGCCTAACAAAAGAGGTAGAGGAGCAGTTTTTTCCATACTGATGACTACACACCTTTAGCTCAGTGTTACCCTTTTCATTTTTCAATGGGAAGAGACTACTTGTATTTAAGCATGGTTGTGTCAGATGGCTCTTCAGATTAGCCTACAACCGAGCCACTGATGAAACCTGTTCTGTGGATTTCTGTCCTGTGACTGAATATTTTTTCTGCATCTTGGGCACCTGATGATTTATTCTCTGGAGTTACTGGTACTTAACAAGGACTGAATGCAAATAGTCTCCCCATCTGCGGGGTACACAAATAGATTTGCTCCTTTAAACAACTTACTGTCTTTCAGGATACTTAAAAGAAATGAATGACTTCGAGGTTGTCACCTCAAAAGACCATCAAAGACTGAGTATATGCTAGGAATGGGAACTAGAAAGGAATTACTGCACTGTTTTATTTTTAATGAAAAGAACTGAGCAACTTGCTGCTGGTATGCTAGGTTATAAAGGGATATTTTGACTCTTGTGGGATGGTAAATATCTATCACCTTGTTTTTTTTTTTTTATCCGAGTCATTTAACTGCTGTATTTCAATGTGAAGGCAGGTGGCAGCAAAGCTTTGAAGAATTTTGTTTCAAAACTGCAGGTATATGTTAAATCTGGCTGTAGCAGTTTTTAAGGACTACACAAAAACCTGTCACGCATGTGTTTGAATACACTTCTGCTCTAGTTTCTTGAACTGTGGTTGTCAGAACAATACATTAGCTTATAAATTTGGTGGTGAAGCTAGCTTCTACTTTAACAGAGACAGATTTGAATGGGTGTTTTGTGTGTAAGGCTTAAGCATAGAAGTTTAATAATTCATTATTTCATTAGTTTATTATTACTCATTGATTATTACTTCATAAAGCTGTGACTCCATAAACAATTAATATGAAACATACTCCTGACAAAACATTTAAAAAAAAAACAAAAACAAAAAACAACCCAAACCACTCCTATTCCAAAATGCATTTTTCTTGCCTTAAGCATACTGGTTTTGGTAGATGAGTTGCACTTCTTTGCAGTTCTGTGCCTAAAGAAACAGCCAAATAAAGCTAGTACTGGGAGCAGTTTGAGTTGCGGGAACTTGTTTTTCCTTCTTTTTTTTTTAAGAGTGACACAGAAGACAGTATTCCTTCTGTTTCCAAAGTGTAGACTTTGTTTCAACTGTGAAAGGCTTCTACAGTCAGCATCATGAAGGAATAAATTTCTCGCTTAATTTCTTAAGCAGATGAGTATTCTACACTTAGCTCAATTCCTGAGGGTTGACCTAGGAAGCCATAAGATATAGAATCATGAATTAGCAAAATGCCAATAACAACATTTTAGGACTCTCTAGATTCATCAGGTTGAGTAATGTGTAAACTGCCACTGGACTCCTGCACATCATCCTGTTAAATCACTTGGATTCTGTGTAGGGTCTCACTCCTCTGTTTTTATGTAGCTATTTTTCTGCTTGCTGTTCAATACTATCTACTGTGGTAGGGCCTGATGTAAAGGAAGCATCAGGAATGGCTATTAAGGTAAGAACAACCCTTACAATAGGAATGTACAGATGCATTAAACTAGGCATGATGTGTAGCCAGGATCCTGTTTTGGCAGAGTGCAGCTGCACTGTGTTGCTATCTATCAGGACAATAGAGCTGTTATAAAAGTAACTGGTGATGTACTGTCAAAATATCCTAAAATCCCTGTTTTCTTTTGTAGGCAGACCATCAAGATGGCACTAACAACAAAGCACCAGTTGATTCTAAGGGTATGATTAATATTAAAGGCTTGCATTTAAAGCCGGCAAAGAAACTTTAAGGTTAAGAACTGACTTCTGGCCTATGTTAATAATGAAGTGACTGACTGACATTTTTATGTGACTGTGCATTAGATAGTGAGAAAATAATCAAGGCAGAGTACAGAAGGACGAAATGGTTAAAACAAGACCTGAGCAGGCATTAAATCAAACAGAAAATATAGCAAGAAAAAGTAGTATTACTTATGCTATGGGCCCTAGTAGTATCCTGAGAGGCTTTTAGAGTAGCTATGTGTAATTAGATAAACCTAACTCTAGCTTTTAGAAACTACATAAGTGCTAGGTTTGCTTTAAAAAGTCAGAACAAAGTGTACTTTTCAGTTTAATTCTGACTTCTAAAGTTATTTAAGGGACTTCACTAATTCCAGCCAAACTGTATGCACTTGCTAGAATTTCCAGGTAGAAAAGGAAGTGGTAGGGTAGGGATCCCTTGCAAATAGGTAGGGTAAGCATGTGACTTCCAGATGCTTAAAGGTAGGGAAAACTTCACTGTGTTTTCATTTGGGATAAATATTTTTAGAAGGCTACTGTAATATAAGTGTTCGCTTAATATTTTTTTTAAATGAAATTCACTTTACTAGCCCTTTACTGACTTGTGAATTTTGTACTTTGCAGATTGGGAAGAACTCATGGAAGACTCTGAATGCTCTAGCACAACTGTGAAAAACTGCATAAAGTTTTCTGTGTGGATTTCATTTTTTGAGATTTACAATGAATGTTTCTATGATCTACTGATTCCTATATCAAATGACAAGAAAAGAAAAACGCTACGCCTTGCTCAAGATATCAAGGGATTTTCTTATGTTAAAGGTGATCAGAATATATTGGAAAATGCAAAATTTGTCTTTTCAGTGCTCAGGCTAAGGTTGCTCACTTAATTTAGGTGAAATATCTTTTAGTGTGGTAATGGATGGAATCATGTGATGTACTTGTCCTTCCTTTCCTGTAGAAGGAGGAATCTTGATGTCATTTGACATTTTATAATTTGTCTAAAGCAGACTCCAAAAATGTGTTTCGAGTAAATATTATTCATGGTGTGCATATATTATCCCCTAATCTCTTCTTTCTTTTTTATAATAGTATTTACAACATTATGTTTGTTCTTCCTAAAGATCTGCAGTGGATTCAGATTTCTGATTCTAAAGAAGCATCTAGACTTCTAAAACTGGGGTTGAAACACCAGAGTATTGCAAGCACGAAACTAAATACTTGCTCCAGCAGAAGGTAAGAAACGTTTGGAATAACATTGGGTATAGAATGGTGTGTGGGAGGAAGGAGAAACTAAAAAATGGCTTGTGTTTTAAGGGAGGAAGAGACTCTAACAAGGTCTAAATATCTAGATTTCTGTTCTGGTGTCCTTTAGCAGTGTGTGACCCAGTGCTTGAAGCCAAAAGTTCTCAATCCTTCAACAAGATGAACACATTCAAAAGTTAACAGTCAGTGTTTTATCAAATATTCTTCAAAAGCCCTCTAGCTTTATTCCATCTCTGTGTCCGAGGACAAAGCAAAATAAGAGCTACATAAACATCTCTTTAAAAGCTTGTATCTGGTAGGGTATATGCTTAGATGTGTTGACAGATACAACAATGTTTTGAAAAGATGTAGAGGCTAAAAATATTCTAAAGGCATTAGTCTACTTTATAACTTCCTTGCTATTTTAAACTTTTCCTTTTAGTCACAGTGTATTCACAGTGAGGATACTCAAAATTGAAGATTCAGGAGCACCACAAGTGACACGAGTCAATGAGTAAGTTCAGAGCAGCATCCCCCTTTTTTCTTGTGTTGGTTTACTGGTACTGCACTGCGCACCCAGTGCTCCCTAGTAAAGCCTAAGGTGTGCATGGTAGTTTCCCCACATCCACTCAAGTAACACTTAGCACTCTATCTTAAGTTGTCAGGTTGCGATGCTGTTCTGTATCTTGTCCCTTCTTTTCAGCACAAGGTTCTGCTAGCCTGCTGTATTCCGGAACTCATTTAAGTCACCAGAAGGAAAAAGTCTGGGAGAGGGGAGAGGAGAGCATGGGTTATGAGGGGGATGGGAAGCATGTTGAGAAAGGATTTGGTGGAAAGTAGTGTGAAGTCTGGAGAGGCAACATTTAAAAGCATGGAAGGGTTCATGCAGATGAAAATCAAAAATTTTTGTTCTTAAAGAGAAGAAATATTTTTTAAGAAGTGGATAATTTGTGTATGTTCTAAAGTAAATAAAGTGAGTTTTCCTTATTTGCTTTCAGATTGTCAATGTGTGATCTTGCTGGTTCTGAAAGATATACCAAGACCCGCAATGAAGGTGATAGATTGAAAGAGAGCGGAAATATAAACACCTCTCTCCTGATTCTAGGCAAGTGTATGAATGCACTCAAAAACTGTCAACAGTCAAAGTAAGTCCTTTTAAGAATTGCAAACTGGTTGTGGTTTTTAGGTATTTAGTACAATGTTTTAAAACTATTGTTAACATTGCATGTCTTAAGCAGTAAGTTTTTGATTGAGAAGTTGTATAGACTTACAAATCTGGTAAAATCTTGTGATCTACCAAAGCTTTCTTAAAGATGCCTTGTTTTGCACTTTACATCATTTGAATTCTAACATTCTTTAAACACGCTATTGTAGATTTAAGCAATTTAACTTTCTTTTTCTGAGTTTGGATTATCAAGCAAACTTTG
Source organism: Phaenicophaeus curvirostris (assembly GCF_032191515.1). NCBI lineage: Eukaryota > Metazoa > Chordata > Aves > Cuculiformes > Cuculidae > Phaenicophaeus > Phaenicophaeus curvirostris. Next base: position 16,427,768 of record NC_091400.1, on the reverse strand, counting down.
GAATATGTCTGAACACCTTTCTCACTAGTGTGACATTAAGAGTCAAATTTTCAGTGTTTTATTACTGTATTTTAAATGAAACTCACTTTCCATGTACTTCTACTGTAATATTTTTTCATCAGCCAGTGTTGTGTTATATTAATTGTGCACTCTTTAACAAAATCTCTGTCTTCTAGATTGTCACATAACTTTTAATATTTTTTCTTTATCTAGCATATACAGACCAAAGAAGGCCTTGTAGCTATTTATGAATTATAGTAAAATAATACAAAAAGCTAGCTATCTAACAAAACCAGTACTATGTACAGTCACAGCCACCTGTAACTGTCCAGGGACTGCTGTATCCACGGGTTGTCACTTAAAGATCTTTCTCTGTCCCAGAAGATAAATGAACTGTCTGTTGATCAATTATGCCCAGATGTGCTTTGCCAAATTCACTTACCCCTAACTGTTCCTGACAGTCTGTTCAAAGTTTATCACCCCTTAAAATGAAAATAACTTGCTAGCATGTATTCCTGATTAACCCTGCATTTTGTGAATTTATGGTCTTGTTTATCTTCCTGTCCTTTCCAGACAGGAAAGACAAAGCTGGCAGCTGCTTAAAGGGCTGTTAATGTATTTATAATGTCTTTTTCTGATCCTAATAATTGGAATTCTAACAATATAGAAGAAATATTCTGAAGCAAGATCTCCTGTTTATCAGTCTTGCGGCAAAGCTACTTACGAGTTGTGTGTATTCTGGCAAGAGCGTCACTGTCTTGCTGTATACTGTAGTACTGTTCATGTAACTGAATAGCTGTCACATGTCTAAAATGCAAGCAACCTGTTCAGTGGCAAGTGTGTATTTAGTCATGTCTTGGGAATTCTCATTAAATTTCCTATAGGCATCAAAACCTATGCCACCAGCTGTTAAATTCAAGGGCACAACTTCTGATTTAGGAAAAGCCAAACTACTGGGGGTTTGGGGAAGAAGTTCTGGAAAGTATCTCCATGTTTGGTGTGTACTCCTTTTCTTGCCTAGGCACTTGCTATTGTCCATTCTCAGAGGCGAGATGCTGAGTGGGAGACACCTCTGATAATATTAGATACTGCATGCCTAGAACTAGATATGTCCTTTTGATAATGCAGAAAGGGAGAGAGAGGTGGAGGTATAGTCCAATGTAGCGTGAAGCTATGTGGCCTATGCTAGGCTGAACTTCCCTTTTTGTTTGTGTTCCCATTGATTGCATTTCTATAGCATATCTGACCTAATGACTAAAGCCGCACTTGCAGCAGCTATGCAGTCTCTTCAGTAACAGCTTTATTGAGTCCAAAACATTTTTAATTGATTGAAATACTAGTGCTTTTATGAATATTTAAGTCTCCAGACTGGTGACTTCTTGTCACCTGTTCTTTTGTCTTTAAAGGCTGCATCAGCACATACCCTTTCGTGAAAGTAAATTAACTCACTTCCTCCAAGGATACTTCAGTGGAAAGGGAAAGGTATACATGATAGTTAACATAAGCCAGTGTGCTTCAGCATATGATGAAACACTCAATGTGCTAAAGTTCTCAGCTATTGCACAGAAGGTAAGTGTGGTGTAGTTTGTCTTGTTGATCAGTACTTATGATTTGCATTGAAAGAGCAGGTTCTCTCGCTTAAGATTACAAGCTTAGTTACTGGATTTCTATCTCATGTTGCAATTGTATTTTCTAATTACTCCTTGTCAGGCTTTATTTACTTGTAAAGCATTTTGAAAAGGCTTTGGGATGCATTTTTTACTTTGGGGTAGGGGATTGGGAGCATCTCCTACTGAAAATCCATAATTCCTGTAAAATGTCCAGACTAAGAGGGCACTTATATTTGGAAGAAATTCACTGAGGTCTAGGTACGCTTTCTTCTGTACTCATAACAACCTCTCACCAAGGAGCAATTCCAGATGTCCTATAATACTACTGCTGCCTTAATTTGGAATATTGCTCACCTGGAATATTGATAAAATAGGTTGAGCACCAAAGAGATGGAAAGGTTGTCTTTATGTCCATAGAGGCTTCAGTGGGAAGTAGAGGGTAGAGGTTAAACAGAATGAATAGAAGTAGGTGCAGTCAGATAACCCTGATGAAGCCAGAAGATGAAAGTGTCAGATAAGTGCTGCAGCCTTAGTGAAAGGCTTTGGATTGTGGGCTCACCTAAACAGGTGAAGTTCAACCCTAGAAGGAGCAGACTTGTAAGGGTGATACAGCTTTTCCAGAAACAGAATTTGTAGGATGACATTCATGTAATGCAATTAGTAACCCAAGGCACAGGAGAAACAGAAATCTGTTGGTGCATGAGGTGGCAAACCTCTTGTAGATCTTTGAGCTATTGAAACTTTTTGTTCCTGGGATCAAACCAGAGGTTAGACTATAAAGTGACTCCTCTGTACTCTAGCTGGAAACTGGTCTAAGTAGTGACCCTGAACAGAGGATGGGCTGAGGGAGTACTGAGCTTGGGAGACCCATAGGGAAGTGCAACAGGTGTCTCTTAGAAGTGCTTGTAGAGGTTTAAAAAATACTGATGATTGTTCTTTATTTTCTGGATAGGTTTTGCTTATGGACATGTCTGTCCTTCCCCAAGATCAGTCATATGGCCAGAAATCGGCAAGAGAATCATCATTACTTCGTGACACAAGAATGCCAGCTTTAAGGAAAAGAGCTACTACCCTATGGGACAGGACCTTAGAAGATGTGATTGAAGATGCTGATGATGTGATGGAGGAACAGCATGATGCGTCAGGAGAAGAAGCAGTGCAGAAATGCGAAGAAGTTGTTATTGGAAAAGAAGAATATATGGTATGTGCCAGGGTTACTTTAAGAATTCACGTAGTGTGGAGTACTTAAGCAAGGTATTCTTCTCCCAGTTTCCCCTCACTCTCAACTGTGTTATTTTCTCATCACCCTTACTCTATCTACATCCAGCCTTGGGAACTGAAAGTGGTATTGCTCATGACTTAGTGCCCCTTGTGGGGAAAACTGTGGAATGTCCAAGTATAGGCTGGGCGGTAAGAATTGCATATTTGACTTTCTTGCCTTTTAGTAACCTATGGTTAATGCACAGCAAGTATTATAACTTTTAGCAATACAGATGATTGTTCTTTTGTGTTCTATGAACAATAGAACTCTGAAAACCATTTTATAAGGAACAGTAATTTCAGTCACTTCTAGAGAAGACGAGGAGGGAACAGAACTAGAGACTTTTGTTGAGGTTTCACTAATATTGCCCCAGAAATGAACGTTTGGAAATTGAGCCAAATCCTGTGGAACTTAAGCTTCTTTTTTTTTTTAAAGGCAACTTTAAGTTCGTTACAAGAAGTCTTAATGTGCTCTGCAGGTGCCCACTCTGTGCAAACTTACAAATTACTGTGCTAGTACCAAACAGATATTTCAATCTACTGTTTATGAATAAGCTAATAAAAGAACTGAAAGACATTTTACCAGCTGGAAGAGTGAAGTGTTGTAGTGTTTGAGGAATGAGAAGAATCTCCCTTCTGGGAAACTATTTCCTTATGAAAAACTTAATATTACTGGTAATTCTAGAAGCTGCTGGGTCTCGTTGAAGAGTTGAAGAACAACCTTATTGCTGAAAAGAAGAATAAGTTATTGCTGGAACTAAAAATTCGTGAAGAAGTGACACAAGAATTTACCCAATATTTTGCTGAACAGGACATGTTCTTCAAGTAAGTTAGTGTTAAGTGGTTTTAAATTTACTGGTTAAAAAATGAAAGCAAATTCACTTATTTCTTAAGTCTGTCTATTTAATATAAGAGACCACAATTGTCTGTTAGACTTGCTGCCTCTGTTGATGTATCAGTTTGTCTGGACTATGAGTTCAGGGGAAATACTGTTTAGGAAAGACTTTGATTTTTTTGGACGGTTGAGTAAGGGAGTGTGTGAAATCTATAAGCAGCATTTGTTCCTTAGACCTCTCCCCAAGAGAAAAGAGCTGCTTTGGTAGGATGTCTATAGAAAGAGTGACAGTTGCAAAGTCTTTGCTGCAGTCTTAGTAGTATTGCTAACAGGTGTTTTGGTTCAAGCTTAAAAAAAATGCTTGTAGCAAAGTGTTGTCTGTGACTTGTGTATGTATTTGTCTGCCTCTCATCCTCCACAGGGGTGTGTGGCAAATATATTTCTATTTTGATGTGGTAACACTGTTTTGAGTATCTTTCTATTGTGCCAAAATAATGAAAGAAAAACAAAAACAACCATACTTTGTTTAGCAAGCTGTAATAAGAACTTTCTAGTGGCTCCTACTGGCTAATTTTCAATTGACTTATTTTTCTGACTTTAGAGAGTGCCTTTCTCGCCAACGAGAACAGCTTGAAGAAAATTCTGACAGGCGCCTGGAAATCTTCAAGGAACTTGTAAATGGTTATGCTGAAAATACAGATGAAGAAAATAATGTGAAGTATCAGCCTTGCAGTGAAAAAGCTGGACCTCTGGTATTTTTATGTTCCTCTTAATAGCATCCCTTTTAGGAAGTACCTGTTGTGATGTAGTATCACAAGGATTGGAATGATAGTTTCAAGGAATTGCATGTTGTGTAACTATATCATCAGCAAGGTAGTTTATCACATTTAATAGGAGTGGTTGCCGAGCCTCCCCTATGCCTTTAGGAGTCTTTGGTTTCTGCATTTCTGCCATACGGTGGAAATTATTGTATACAAAGAAATGAAAGGCGAAGCCTGCAGTTATGGTATAAAGCCTATTGCATTAAGGGTCTATTTAAAGTGTTTGAAGCAGACTTATGCCCCATGTATGAACTGTACTGAAGTGGTCCCAGATACTCTTTTTTTTTTTCCTCTCAAGGCTGCATAAACTTCTTTCACCTGACAAACTTTTACTGAAATAGGAAAATTTCAGATCTATTCCTTCTAAAACTCTTCACTTGCTGTGTTCTATGTTCTCATTGGGTAAAAAAAAAAATACCTGTTTTTATATGAAGTTTGGAGCGGATGGTTTTGTGATGGGGATATAAAAGGGAATGTGATGATGGAACATTAAATACTATAAATATAAAACATATTACTCAGTACTGGAGACCTGTATGTGAAGGCAGACTGACAATCAAATTGCATATGAATCCACAAGATGGCTTTGAAGCCAGAGTTAAAGGTACCTGTAGGTTTGATTTCATAATAATCTTGGCAATATACTCTGGAAAGAATGGCTATTGTGTAATTATTTGACATTTCTTAATGAATATAAATTATCTTTCAGGCTGAAGAATATAGCATCATGCTAGGTACCCACGTTGGTCTTCAGGGTTTTACTGAGTCTCTGCAGACTGATATCATTGATATTAAAAAGCAGGCAGAAGCAGCACAGGAAGTGGTAAAGGTGCTTGAAAAACAACTGAGCGAAGTGACTGCTGAACTAAGTAAGACCAAAGAAGAGCTGACACAGAAAACCAAAGGTGAGCTGGGTGGGAGCGTAGTGTGAAAAGCAGAAAAAAGGAATGACTACGGTAAAATAGAAAAAAATAATCTAGCTGAGCAGGATTTTGGAAGCAAATCCTATGTACAGAGGAGGGTAATCAATTGTGTGTGTTCAAGTTTCCACAGGCCTTGGTTATTTCATTTTTAAGACAAAACTTAAAACTGTTAATTGGAAACTTGTGAATTGTGGGGTAAAATGGCAACATCGTTGTTTCTTGATTTCGTAGTTATATTGTAGTCCTGGCACTTCTTTCTGTTTCGCTGATATGGTGTTTTCAGGTATCCTGTAGAAAACTCATAGAGGAAAAGGCAGCAATCCCTCATAATATTTCAGCAGAAGTCTTTTGATGCGGTCTGTGTTTTAAATGGGCTGCAAGGTCCAGTTCTCCTACTTAAAAAGCCTAAAGAACTTTTGAAGTGTACCTATGGATTAATGAGTAAACTATGTAGTGGTTGCCTATTTGATGCAGGCTTCTTCTTCCTGTTACAGATGTTGAAATGCAGATGATTAAATTGGATCAGTCTGCTGAACAGCTTAAAGAAGCAACTGAGGTAAAATTTCTCAAGGGAAAAACATGTACAAAATTTGCCTTCAATACAAAATTCCAGTAGCTTCAAATGCTATTACAGTATGCTTCTAGCTTTTTCTTATGTTGAGCTTAGTTTAACTTCTAAATGCATGGTATGATTCAATAATTTAACACTAAACTACTATTCTTTCTATTTCAAGAAAATGAACATGCAGAATGAAAGGATTCAAGAACTAATGGACATTGCAGAGCAAAAAGATGATGCTATTACGACACTACAGGATTTGATAGCTCGTTTTGAAGAAACCATAAAAGACTATGTGAGCCTTAAACATCTCAATTTTCTCTATAGAAAAAAAATCAAAAGCTGTTCTTATCATGATCTTGACTGTTTTGGAAATTTGAAACTTTCTGTACGTAAATGTTCCTTGCTTGAAATGCTAGCAGGTGAAGTTGGTGTTGAAACTAAAGTTACAACAAAACATCTGCAGAGAGATGTGTGAAAAATGGAACGTTTTGGAAGCAGTTATCTGGCTTTATTATTGGAAAACTGTAGATGAGACTGAAGACCCACTCTTTAAAAAAAAAAAAAAGGCATCAAACTGGGAGGAATGGGCATTAGAGGGATTGTCACTGTCTTTGTTTTTGCCTGGATGGGAGAAGGATGGGAGGTCTTGCTGCAGCAAACGGTCAGACTTATGGGCAGTAAGAAGTTAAGTGTGGGAAGGACAGCAGTTGTGTAAGCTGGCAACAAGTTGGTGTGTTCCACCCACCACCACCATGCACGCACATTTTCAAAGAGTGAGAAATAATATGAATATATTGAGCAGAGTTTGAACTAGAAGTGGGTCACCAGGCTACTTCTGTTTTTGATGTGATTAATAACACTTGCAGCTGCCTAGTCTACTGCCAGCTGCCAAAAAGGTAGCTTGGCTAAATATGAGTTGGAAAAAAAAAAATTCCAAAATGCCTCAAACCATGCAGGTAACTTTTTTTTTTTTCCAACCTGATATCCAGTAACCTGAAGTAGTTGTGGGAATGCTTTAAAGAAACTCAGTCAGCACTCTGATCTGTTTTTCTCTTCCACTGTAAATTTAAGTCTTTTGACTGTACATCATCCTCTATTCCCTGTTTCTGCCCCACAGCAACTTATTTTTTTGAGTGGTCCAAGAAGGATAAGAGTTGTGGTAATTGCTTCCTATAACTAGCTTCTTCAGGACCAAGGCTCCAACACTGTCCAGTGTTTCTAGGAAACTCTCTGGCATGACACTTAGACTTGAAGTTTGTGGTCATGTTTTGTTAGATCTTGTTGTACCTTCATATTATCTGAAGGTGCACCTACTTCTGGTTCAGGTAACTGATCTGTAACTGACTTGTTCCTCTGGCAACTGCTATGTGTGTCATCCAGAGTTTTGTAAAAATGTTTGCCTATGGAAGATTACCACTAAGCCTTCTAAGTGCTTACTTTGTAAATGTTCAAAGGAATTGCACTTATTTTAATACAGGAAGACACTGTAACTACCCTTACAAGAAAACTGGCAGAAGAGAGCTCTCACCAAGTGGCTAAAAGCCAGTCCAAGGATTGTGAGGAAACTGCATTGACAGGGGGAAGAAAACGCTGCTTTGAAAACAAGCTCACTGTGGAAGAAGAGCCACCTACAAAGAAAGGTATAATTTCTACCATCCCTTAACAGAGGGTCTTCCAAGAAAACTTGGTTACTATACCAGAACAGAAGCAAAAAGTTGTGAAGCATAAATGTGTCATGAGGAGAAAATATCTATGTAAAAGAGTAAATAGAAATAACTTATGTAAAAATCATGTTTCACTATACTATTCTTTCCTAAATGCTTAAACTAAAAGTTAGCTTTTAGACTCTTTCCTTTTTGCTGCTTTTTCTTATCTGTTAATGTATCTGCAACCTCAGCTGTAGTGCTGAAACAGCTTCTGGTGTTGATGACTTAATATGTCTGAACAATCAGCATGTGCTGTGAAACTTGGTATTTCATTCTGAGTGCTGGCTATACTCATGCCAGCTCTGGTCAAGGTGACTGTGCTGGCAAAGGTGAAAAGCTTTCCACTTGAATGGAAGTAAAATTATTTCAAGCCCCTAGATGGCATATTTTGTGCAACTCTTGCATTTGCGTTTGCACTTCCGCTCTCTTTACTTTCCCTGCTTTATCTGTGAGCTTACCAGGCTTTTTAGAATAAGCTGAATAAATGTGTTGCAGTCAATGCCCTTTGAGGGAACAGGTGAAACTGAAAAGGACGTGGCTCCTTAAGTGATCTGTTTCATTGAAGTCTATTAATTGGCTAGAATGACTTACATTGAGCTGCCTTATGCAAAATGATATTGTAAGATCTGCCTGCCTCTGACTTGAGGACACAGCTGGGCTTCAGTTTCTCACAGAAGTATGGGAAACATATGTGGAAGGAGAACGAAAGATTTTCCCATTGTGTCCCCTGCTTTCTTCCCTTCCTCCTGCAGAGCAGGTATAAGTAAGAAAATCTTGTTGGCGTTGTTTGGGTGAAGATAGTATATAAAAGTAGTAATAAGATGAAAAAGGGGAAGCAGGAAATGCTTTTCTCTACAAAGGGGGATAAAACATGTTAGAAGGAGACTTGTCAAATTCATATGATCCCAGAAAACTGAGGATACAGATGGGCAATAAGCTGAATGCTGAACTGTCATTCATCACATTCTCCACTGAAAGAAAAAGGGAACACTCAGTCTAGTTGAAGATCAGCTTAAATTTATGAAACAAAGCCCTTTGCAGTGAGTAGTGAACAGTGCCAACTTATGTCAGCACTGAGATTTTTTTTCCATTGGGAAGAACAGGCTATTCAGTCATATTGTTTCTTTTGTGGGTCTTGAGAATATAAGGCATCTGATTTAAACAGAGTTAGATGCTTCACACTGATAAGGTTTGTTACTATATGTACTTATCTTTAACCATTCTCATTAGGTATTCTTGGCATAATAAAATAGTGAGCACAGCTATACTGTGGTGGTGTTTTTGCAGAATTTAGATATGTTAATGGCCTATAATCAAAGTTTATTTTACGAGAAGCTAGGGTATAGCAGCTTGAAGTTCAGGGTTTTGTACCCTTCTCCAGGACGTGCCTCGTGTTTTGGGGTAGGGCTTTTTCTTTCTTAGTACTTGCTACATAAAAAGCTTCTGGACTGAATATCATGAATCTTTTTGCGCTAATATTTTTCCTGCTTTGTTGCATGACTGGTTGTCAGTATAAAACATTAAATAATTTCTAAATCCTTTTGTGAGTGGTCATATCCTTCTCCCTATAGAATCATAGAATCACCAGGTTGGAAGAGACCTACCAGATCATCAAGTCCAACCATTCCTATCAATCACTAAACCATATCCCTCAGCACCTCATCCACTTGTGCCTTAAACACCTCCAGGGAAGGTGACTCAACCACCTCCCTGGGCAGCCTGTTTCAGTGCCCAATGACCCTTTCTGTGAAGAATTTTTTCCTAATGTCCAGCCTAAACCTCCCCTGGCGGAGCTTGAGGCCATTCCCTCTTGTCCTGTCACCTGGGAGAAGAGGCCAGCTCCCTCCTCTCCACAACCTCCTTTCAGGTAGTTGTAGAGAGCAATGAGGTCTGCCCTCAGCCTCCTCTTCTCCAGGCTAAACAACCCCAGCTCTCTCAGCTGTTCCTCATAAGGCCTGTTCTCCAGCCCCTTCACCAGCTTCATTGCTCTTCTGTGGACTCGCTCCAGAGCCTCAACATCCTTCTTGTGGCTAAGCTGCTCCTTTGTTCATCTTGCTACCTTAAATCACAAGGGTCTCAAGACCCCTCAGCACCTCTCCCTTTTAGTGCCATATATAAAACTACTCACACTGGACAGGAATATGGAGTAATTTTTCTGGCATGTTAGGACCACACAACTGGACTTTCGGAGGGAAAAATCTCCCAATTCTAACTGTCTAATCTAGAAGGATTTAGAAGTGTGGCTTTACAAGCCAAAGTAAAGCTGTGTCTAACCTAGCAGGATCATGTGATATGTCTAATTAGAACTGAAAAGGTACAGGAGGAAAAAAAAGCAGGAGGGAAAAAAGTCACTCCAAAAATAATCAAGACCTTAAAACCTGACTTGATATGGAGACGCTATTGCTAATCCCTTAGTATGACTGCTTCTGCTTCTAGGGAGTATTGAAACTGGTTGGACCTGTTCAGAGGATGTTCCCATGCAGTATGTATGTAGTCATGTGCTTAATGGTCCCGAAGTGATCTGACTGCTAAACGCCACCACAGTGTAGTGGAAGTACTTGCAAGAATTCGTAGTATCTCTCTAGAGTACAAAGTTGTGATTTCCTCACCCTTAGGCTTAATTTTAACATTAAAACTCAGTGTAAGCATTACTGAATGGTCACTGCTGGATTCTAAAACATCTCTGAAATGCAGGTAGAGTAAATTTGAAGGTGGTGAAATGCATGTGATTTTAGTTAGAATTGCTCATTACTTGGGGAAAAACTAGTCCTAAGCTAATAAAATATTTATGGAAATTTGGAATTGTGATGGAATGTTGTACATCTTTCTTGGAGAACTTTACGTGCAGCACACTAGGTATGGGCACAAATATTTATCCTTACATCTAGTTTTAAAAACAGTTGAAAAAATGAGAGGAAGGTCCCAAATACTAAATAAGAAACTTGTGCTGGATTTTTAGCTTCATATTTAAAGCAAGGAGGTGTTGAATATGATGAAACTTTTGAGAAAAGTATTCAATATTGTTGCTCATCTAAATGTAGAATGAGTGCTGGCTGTTTTAAAGGGATTGTCAACACAGTGAAAGTAGAAACTAGATATAGCTGTGAATGTTACCTAGCTCATAGGTGTTACTATATAGTAGTAAGCTAGTTAGATTTTTCTACCAGTGGTGCAGAATAGAAGGCTGGAATAGAGGCAAGGCAAAGTGTTCTTGAAGGCTTCTGAACACCTCCTGCTGCAAACTATGTCAAGAACCTGAAGAGGCACCTATTGCACATTAAACTGTTCAGAGTGCTCTAACTACTTTAAGACTTCAGAATGCTGTATGAGATGAGTGTGGCTTATGGTATGAGATGGTTGAGTTTTCCCACGTTGTAATTGCTGTTTGGTTTTGCCTGTGTCTTGTATTATTGATTTAAATCAACCTGAGCTGTATATTGTGGTTTGGTTTTTTTTTTTCTTAGGCGATATGGAGAGTTTTGATGACTCTTTAGAGCAAGAGAAAACTAAGCATGAGAAAACAAATACTCCTGAGAATTATACAGAAATACCAGCACTGAAGGAAAGAACAGAAACCTTGGAAGGTCAGCTACCTCCACTTGAAGAACAATACAGAAAAGAAAACAACAAAAAAGAACAACTCCATGGGCAGATAGCAGACCTGCACCTCAAGCTCTCTGCTTCTGAAGAAAAGGCTTTTAGCTTAAGTGAAGAACTTCAGCAGTGTCGAGCTGACTATCAGGAGATTGTATCTGAATTGAACAAACAGAAAACTATAAATATGGAACAAGAAGAAAAGATTATTCAGCTAAATAATGAAGTAGAAGTTGCCAAACAAAACGTAATTGATAAAGTGTCACAAATTAAAACAATGCAATCTAAAGTAAATAGGTTGTATAAATGTCACTTAGGGTCTTATGCTATGGATATTGATTCAGTTAATGTAAAGGACTCCTTAGACTCTCAAAAAGATGAACCAGAGAGAGCTCAAATGAATTCTGTATGCGTGCAACCCCAAACTGCTTCTACAGAAGATCTGAGATGTGAAAGCTCCTTTCACTGCATTGTTGAAAACATTTGGGAAGAATGCAAAAATATGATTGAGGCTTTTTCCCAAAAAAGTCAGCGCATTCAAGAACTTATTCAAGAAGTTGAAGACTTAAAGAGGAGACTTAATGATACTGAGAATTATAGTAATCAACTGAAAGTAATGTTGAATGAGATTGCAAATAAAGATCATCAGTCCATAAAGGAAAAAGATCTTATGAATCAGTTACAAGCACAAATCCAGAAGAAAACCCAGGATTTTGAAAAACAGGCTGCAGAAGATCAAAGAGTGATTGCACAGCTTGAGGTGGAAGTTGCCGGCTACAAAGGAAAAATGAGAGAACTTGAATGCCTCTTGCAGGCATTTAGAGCTAAAGATGATGATGTAACAAAGTTAAAAGCAGCCCTTAAAGAAAAAGAATCTATTATTTTAAATCTAGAAAGTAATATGGTAGCTTTGCAAGAGAAATGTGTTAATTCGGACAAAACCGTGAAAGAATTAAGAGATCAAGAAGCAATTCTGAAGGAGGAAGTCACGCAGCTAACAAACAGTTTGGAGAACATGAAACATGCTTTTCAGGAAAAAGAGAAAAAGGAGGATAAGCAAATACAAACTATAGAGTTGTAAGTAAATAGTGAGACAACTCATAGCCCTTTGAGAATAGACTCAGAACTACAGTCTATGAACATTGTTTATTTTGATAAAATGTGTTTGCATGTTTATCAACTTTATTAACCAAACTTCTTTTTAAGAAGTTTTAATACACTGTTTGAGTGTATTTGCATACCCTACTGGCTGTGTTTTCCTATCTAGACTTTAAAAATTTAGATCTAAATCATGTGGAAATGTTGCTGGGGGAAGCAGGAGCATACAAGGAAACAAGTTATTTGGAGATTTCTGGTAGTTTTGTGGTGGGTACCTTTTCTTGAGGAAATGACATATCGGTTAATGTTATAGCCCATAGCTTGTATAAAAGCAGGCAATGTTTTCTTCAGAAAGGACTGAATGGTAAAAAGGAAAAGGAGAAAAAATAAAAAAACTTAGGGAATAAACAGTAAACCCCTGGTTTTGATAATAGCTGTTCTAGGTGAACAGTAATGGGTGTAGGAGGGTAGAACTTCCCTCAGTTCCCCCTACTTTTTAAATCTTTAGGAAATAAGAGATTAAAAGTATTTTAGAGATTATATTGGCTATATGGTAAGGAGTTGGCAGTCATATAAAAACAACTTTAAGAGTCTATTGGTGTCACATCTGTGGGTGTACACCTGTATATACTCTAAAGTACAATTGATCATGAAGGTGTGGGGATCCCAAAGCCTTGAAAAGTTTTCCTTTTGAGGAGTCTTGTGTCAATTTTAGAATCTAAAAAACCTTCTGTAAGTTTTAGTTTTAAAGTAAAAATCCAAGAGGTCTTACTGTAAACGTTTTTAAATAAAAATGACTACTTAAAAATAAACCCATCACACTTGTCAATTTTGTAGCACTTGTGACAGCAGTACTTGCTGCAATGCTCTTGATTTTCTGTTCTCTTGATTTTTCTTTATTTTGAGCCTTACAAAGTCTGGGATGGAGCTATCAAGTTTAAACTTACTTGATATTAACCTTGATCCTTTTCTGACTTTCTAAGGACGCCTAAGGATAAAATTGGTTGCTCTATTATGTGTAAAATTTAAACCTTGGCAGGGTTTAGAATTCAACCTGAGCAGTTTGCTGTTTCAGGATCATAAAATAAGCTAAAATCCAAAAGTGAAATGAGAAAGCTTGTCATGGATTTGATAGATCTGAGATGCCATTTGTAAATAAATGATGTGTAAAAGCTCTTTCTTTGATGTATGTAACACTAATGTTATTTGTGTCTCTTAAAAGGCTACGTAAAGATATTTCAGAGAGCTCAAGCCTCATACAGAATTTGAAAAAAGATTTGGAGAGGAAAGAGGAAGAATATACAGATTTGAAAGAGAAATATTCTGATGCCAAGAAACAAATCCAGCAAGTAGAAAAAGAGGTTTGTAACCGTAGGCCAAGTGTTTCTTCTGTGAGTTTATGCTCAGGATTCCTTTGTTAAAACCTGTTTTCACAAATCTCAAGCTATGAATGTTAAAAACTGTTTATAATAGGGCTATTCTGAGTGATCCATTTAGAGAATAACAGAATCTTGAGTTATGTTGCCTTTGAAGCTGTAAGATAAAGACCAAGTATCAAAACATTATTTAGTATGTGTATTGAAGGGATGGGGATGTAAAATTTCTTAATACACTTGAAAAAGTTTTGTGAAAACTGTGGCTAATCTGTGGAGAAGGCCTTTACTGTTGTTATGAAGATTATAGCCTTATGCTGTCATTTGTGATGAGTTCAAAGACTTGTGGAAAATCCTGATGTCTAAGAGGAAAAGATGGATTGATTAGAACTTGAGACTAAAAAATCTGAGCTATGTTTTTCTCTCAAGGCTGGTGAGAAGAAATGAAAAAATGGTGTAACTCTTACTGATGTTAATTGTTAACATTTAGTTATCAAACAATAGGATTTCTTGGAATTTTATGGAATATCACAAGATATTAAAATCCTGAAGATTATTGCAAGAGTTTGGGCTTGAACGTTAAGCCTTGAAGTATTAAGGTCTTCCCCAGCACCCTAACATTTGAGGACCTTTTTCTCCTCAACATTCAGTGTGTAATCCTCTGTTTGAGAAGTAGCAAGGATAGGATCAGAATACATTCTTTTTTTATGTTAACGCAGGGTTTTGTGTGCTTGGTTCATTTTTTTCTCCATCCTGCTTTATTCTATGATTAATTTCTTTCCTAGGAAGGATATACAATATAGTGCACTTCCAGTTCCTGAAATGTAGCTAAGATGCTTGCAAAAATATGACTCTTAAAATATCTGGCTATTTAGATAACTTTGACTGTAAAAAGCTTGTAGCTACATTTTAGCTTTTCTTGCTGTCTTTGTGTGTTGCTACAGGTGTGTACAATGCAATCTGAGGAGAATTCCCTAAGGAAAGAAGTTAATGAACTTCAGAGAATGAAAAGCCAGCTTGGTAAGGAATTGGAAATCAAACAGCGCACAATTCTGCAACTTAAAAAGGTATTTTATTTCTAAAATTTTGCTTGCTGTTATTTGTTTTAATTAATCACTTAATGAGGTGAATTTTTTAAGCAACAGGATAAAGTGTACAGAAGTTGGAGTAAAAATCATAGAATCATCAGGTTGGAAAAGACCCACCGAATCATCGAGTCCAACCATATAAGACTAGCCAGCTGAAATTATTTTGAATGGATGAATGAAAGATGTTTTAAAAACTTCTTGCTGTGAGGCATTGTCAGATTGTTTTAGGTAGAGTAATTTGGCTAGTAAACCCATACTTCAGATGTACAGATAATTTAGATTCATGACAATTACTTATATTAGTAGTAATGTATACCTCTAGACATTTTTTATCAGCTTGAATGCTCCTTTACACTGTATGAAAAACTTATTTTTTCTGAACTCTTTGTCTTAAATAATGACTAAAGCTCAGAATGAAAAGTTACTTGTTTCTAGTATGTATGTTTCTTTCAATGTGTTTTCTTTTATTTGATTTAATGTCATATTTAGGAGCAGTTGAATATTAAAAGACTGGAAGAGATTTCCAGAGAGTATGAGAAAACACATAAAGGTCAGAATAAGCCATTTTTGTTCAATTTTTTGGTGTAGGGTAGCCGCATAGTGAGTTGCCATGTTGTGAACAAATCTGGAGAGTCTTGTGTATTGATATTTTAAAATATAGTGAGAAACTGCAACCTGGATGTTAAAATGTTATGGTTGCGAACTAATTTTTATGGAATATAAAAGGTGTATTTGAAAGCAAAGAAATGGTCTCAGAACCAGAAACATAAGCTCCTGAGAAAGTGTGGCTTTGCTGTATCAGTGTTAACTTATTACATGTTAGCGTTTACTTGCCATTTTAGTTGGCCATTTTAACAAAATCAGACACTGAAACATGAACTAAACCAATAACAGTTTCTACACATTTGATAAACATTTAGCCAGTTGAACAAGGGTTGATTTCTCGTATAATACAGGATATAGTCTGACTGTTGTTAATTTTGAAACCCTCACCTAAATCAAGTCAATGAGAGTAACTTAAGAATTTTGGATTTGGAGAGTTCAGTAGAGATTCTCTGTTTCTTTCTAACAGAGCTTTTGATCTGAGGGAATGGGGTAATGGCTGTAATGAAGGCACTTTGGGAGAGAGTGGTGGAAACTAGGGAGAGGGCTTATTTGTATTTTTAAATCTTCAGATCTGTGTGTAAAGGAAAAAATAATTGAAGATATGAGGATGACATTAGAAGAACAAGAACGGACTCAGATCGAACAAGATCAAGCGCTTGAAGCCAAATTGGAAGAGAACAACAGATTAGTTTTGGGTAATGTCTCCATAGGGGTCAGAAAGGCAAAAATGTTTTAGATGTCTTGTCATAGCTGCTTTAAATTTCTAGGTTTATTTATTTGCTCTAATGGAGGCATTAATTTTATCTAGTACATAGCAAAAGCTTCTAACAGTTAAAGGCTTCTGTTTTTCCTTTGTAGTCATGGCTGATAAATCTAAGGAACTTTAGTAGAAGGATGTGAATGGGGTCAAATATGCCCTTGAAACTATAAATTATATAACCTCGTTTTGTATACTCACTAGAACTGGAAGCATGGAAGCAGAAATATACAGAGTTGAATAACCAGAGCGATGGTGACTGGCAGCAAAAGATGAGCAAAAATGAGGAGAAAGACCTAAATGAAAATGAGGAACTCGTAAAGCTGCAAAAAGAACTGAAGGTAAAACATGGTGATGTAATTCATGGCTAGTTTTGAAGCTGTAACTTTCATTTAGGGGTTTTAATTTTTTTTGTGTCACTAACCTCATGAGCTATGACATAATATCGCAAGCTGTTACACTGGTAAAGGAAACCTCCTTTAAAAGCTGTGGTGCCCCAGTACAGCGAAGTCTGGATGCAGCATCTTTGTAATGTATGACATCACTGCTGCCCTGTAATGGAGTGCACCCTTCCTAACTTCATGCTGCCACAGATGGTGCTTCTGTAGGTGAGCTCCTCTAATATTGGTCATAACCAATCCAACTCCTGAAATCAAACTCTTCCAAGATGATGTGCTTGCTGTGTGACCTGTAAGCCCTTGCTGTCTGGCTGAGGAATTGCCTGTAATTCTTGTTGGATTAGAAAGCAGACTTCTCCAAGCAGCTTTTCAGGTGCCTTCTGTCTTGTCGGACATTCTCCCAGACAAGAGATTCTTGCATATACACTATGTCTGCCTACCATTCAAATTGTGCTGCATTCTTTGCCTTTCAGACTTGAAGGAGCAGTAAGTTTTCTTATACGTCCTGTAAGGCAGCATGAAAAATTGGGAATTCATAAGTTAAAAGGGTCTCTTTACAACTACTTTTCTTGTAACTTTTATAGTGTTTGTGAATTAAACGCTATGCACGATATCCACATTTTAGAGGAAATATCTGTTCTGTGAAGACGCGCCAGTCAAATAAGAAGTTTTCAATAGAGAAGAACAAAGAAGATTGTAATGCTTACACTTGGGAATATGCTGGAGTAAAACTGTGCTAGTATTTCTGTTATCTTTTTGAAATGAATCCATTTAATGATAATCTAGATTTTAAGACTTGTTTGCTTAAACTCTATCTGTGGTTTTATATCTGGTTTCATTAAAATAGGTGAATGAGGCAAAGTACCAAACTGATAGAAAGAAGTGGCTGGAGGAAAAAATGGGGTTCATAAATCAAATAAAAGAGGCTGACAACCTTCACAGCAGAGAAATGAGAAAATTTGCAGAGGACAAAGAACATCATGTAGAACGACAAACAGAAATTGTAAGTGACTGGGGGTGTCAGGAAGGTCTTAGTGTGGTCCGTAGTACAAAGCAAACATCCCGGAAAATGGTAACAGTGTAGGGTAGCTGGCTGTGGTCAAAGTTGCATCACTATCACATGGCAAAGGCTAGATGGGATCGCAATATGAAAAAGAAAGAATAGGAGGGTCACAAGAGGAAAAAGCTTAGTACTTAATGGAATTTAACATGCCTGTTCCTTTCCGTCTGATTACCACCACCATCTCACTAGGAATTCTTAAAGTTTATCTTGTGAAAAGGAAAAACTTCACTTTGCCTGTTCACTGGACTGAACTGTGTCAAGGTTGTAATTTTTTAAGCATATGAAATGGTTATATGAATCTGTACAATCTACACCTGTGCTTGCACGTAGAAGTAGTTGGCAATGACTTTTGGGATCTACAAACAGTACAGGAGGATGTTAGCTTAGGCCTGATTTCACTTTGGCTGTGGCTTTGCTTGCCTGAAACATGATAGTAATAAAATAACAAAGCAAGCAAGCAGAAGTGGTGGTTCTTAGCAAAAATTCTCTTCAAAAGAAATATAAATATAGGCACAGATTTTCCTAATTGAAGCAAGGTTTGCTTTTG
Organism: Phaenicophaeus curvirostris; assembly: GCF_032191515.1. Taxonomy (NCBI): domain Eukaryota; kingdom Metazoa; phylum Chordata; class Aves; order Cuculiformes; family Cuculidae; genus Phaenicophaeus; species Phaenicophaeus curvirostris. Next base: position 16,409,527 of record NC_091400.1, on the reverse strand, counting down.
CATGTTTAAAAGAAAAAAACTCATCTCAAACCAGTTAAAGATCTACTTAAGTTCTCAGGTTTCCTAAGGCAATAAAATAGTTCTAACTGTGCAAAACCAAGCCATTAGAACAGTTAAGAGAGAATTGAACACCACTTCTGCACACTAACTTCTTTTTTTCCCCATTTAGGAAAGACTTGCTGCACAGTTGGTAGAAAAGGACAACAATCTTCAGAAGTGGCGCGAAGAAAGAGATAAATTAGTAGAAGCTTTGGAAGTAGAGCTCAAGACTTTGGCTTCTAATGCCATGCAGAAAGATAAAGAAATAGCAGAACTGAAAGAGGCTGCATTAAAGGATTCAGGAAAGGTCATCTTTCATTCTCTCTTGTTCCTATGTGATTTTATTTTTTTGTTATCCATTAGTTCTGCAAAACACTATCCTTGCTCTTTGCATTTTGGCACTATTTTTTGTTCTTAAACACTGTCACATTGAAACCATTTGCAGCAAATTTAAAAAATTTTAGGTACTTTTGAAACAGTATTTATAACAGTAACTGAATTTTCAAAGTATTTAGTAGTTCAAACAAACACTCAAGTCTGTTTAATCCTCTGATTGCCAAGTTGGACTGGAAATGTGAAACAACTGTCACATACGCTGCCTTTTTCACAGCACCATGAGCTTCATAAAAAAAATGGGAGGTGAACTTCCTATAAGCCTACAGAATTAAAGTAAAACTTCCTAGGCGGTTATATGACTTTTCTTCACTTTAAATAGTGGCCACTCATGTGTGAAACTACTGGCTTTTTGTTGGATAGCAGCAGTTGTAGCCTGCAATTCTAAAACTAATGCTGCCAAGTAATGTAAATGATGCTTGCATATATGTAGTTTATTTTGCTAATCGTGCAATTTGTGGCAATTTTTGCTATCTTTATTAGGGTAAGGAAACTGAGATAGAAGAACTAAGAAAACAGCTGGCTGAGAAAAATGACTTAATAAAGGAATTGAAACAACACAGTAACTGTGAGAGTCTTAAGTCTTTGGCAGAAGTACCTTTACGTGAAGAAGGACAGGATAAAATAGATCAGTCTGTAAACAAAGAGGTATGTTTTTGTGGTATTTATAAAAGTTATGTACTAATGACAATGCTGTTAACTCTTGTTTTGTTGTTTTCTCAGTATATGTTTCAGCAACATTGGGATTCTCTCAAAAGTTACTTTTCATTCTTCTTTGTACTTTAACTATGTTGTTGGTTCTGCATTCTTGTTCATTCTCTCTCCCTCTTTCATGCTCATTCTCAGAAAAAAAGTACTTCATTTTATAGAATAGTACTTCTCTCTACATTGTTGAACTTATATACCCAAGGGAAAAACAGGTTAACTCATTCAGGCTCTAGAGATTTGAAGACCAGGCTGGATGAGGCCTTGAGCAACCTGTTGTAGTGAAGCTGTCCCTGCCCAGTGCAGGGGTTTTCAGCTCAAACAGCTTCAATGCTGTTGCCTGTAATGTGGTAGTGAGAGATGCTTCTGTAATTAGAGCTGCCAGCCCATATGGGTCTTTACAAGAGCAAAACATTACCTTGCATCACACTCTAAACCCAAAGCAAAACAATATGTGGTGTTTACACAAATAAAAGGTCAGCTTTGCCTATTTCCTGAACAAAAATTAAAAGGCTTGCAACTGTACTCAGACTCCTGATTCCGAGTGAAGCCTAGTGTGCTGCATTAACAGTATGTAATGAGATAGTTCTGCTAGACTGAATTAACGTTCTGTGGCTCCACTGCTAATTAACAGTGGACAGGGCTGAACATGGATTTCCTAGCAGTCCCTCCCCTGGCTGATAGGAGATGCAATTCTCCTTGTTGCAAAGTGGGACTGAATGCCCAAATGCCTGTCAGTCTGTTTCCTGTCTACTGCCCCATAAGACTGGCTAGTTTGCTGCTACTTTATCAGTTCACCTAGGGCTGCAGAGAGAAAGCTTGTCATGTATGAGGGAAGACAAAATAGTTCTCAGAATGGTTACTGCTTTGTATGGCTTTGTAATAGCAGCTAAGACAGCATCATAAAATGAGTTAGTTTTGCTATAAATTAAGTTACAGAGAAGAATTGTCATGAACAGTTGATGCTGAAGTATTTAGATCAAGCTGGTAGCAACAATACTTGATGTTATAAGCAAGGAGAGGCTGTTAACAGGCTTATTGTGAAAAACTGAATGACGGTGTTGAAGTGAGTGGGGTGAAGTTTTGGGAGGAAGCCAAATTATTTTCAGGAAAGACCTGGTGGACCTAAAGAATTAAAACTCAAACTCAAGGTACTATGTGTCTCCTGCCTTGTGAAGACAAGCTAAGAAGCTAGCACTTTCTTTAGGAGAGGTTAAGGCCACTGGAGGGTTATGGGGTTGAGGCTTACAAAATCAGGGTTGAGGTGGGTAAACAGAAGACAGAACTGTCCTTCCTAAAATCCTGCAAGGACTGGGCAGCACTTGATGAAACTAATAGAAGATTAGTTCTGTGATCACAGAAGTGTTAACTTTTAAAAAATATAACGAAGTTTGGGAAAATACATGTTATGCTCTGCTGTAGCTAAAGTAATTTCTTCAGTCTGAAAGCTAACAACTGGAAGATGGAATGCTTACTTTGCAGTCTACTGGGAAGGGATATGTATTACAGTTTTTTTAACTAACTGGTTATTTTAGAACTCTCCTCTTAAAATTTCCATATGCTTGTAGGACCATTCAGAAATTGTCCTTGACTCCTCTAAAGTGTCCACAGAAAATGGAAGAACTAGCCGTTTCCCAAAACCAGAGATGGAAATCCAGTTCACACCTCTGCATCCCAATAAGATAGAGGTGAAGCACCAGGGCAGTAACTTACCAGTTACAGTTAAAATGCTCAAGTCAAGAAATAAAAGGAAGATTGAAGAGATGGATGAGGTATGACCTAAACTGACTTAAAAAATATGTTGTGCGCTTTTTCAGTGTATTACTCTGATCCCTTATTAAAATCCTATCCTTATCTTCCTATTCTCACTGAGATCCTAAGGATATACGTAGGATATATTTAAACCTCCCGCCCCTCTCTGACAAGTGGTGCATCTCAGGCCTGCGTTGAATAAGGTCATAGAGTTCAATATATCCAGTCTCTGTGCCTCCAATTTGTACTTTCTCTTTACCTTTTACGTTTTTCTCTCTCTGCTGGTACCATGTGCTCCTGTCTCCAACTCTATTCTATGGGATTGCAGACCAATTCTATAGAACTGCTTCTTTTGGTTTAGGCAGTTGTTGATATGAATTTATAACCTCTTCTACTAGACAACTACAAGTTAAGCCTCCGGGCTCAATCAATGCATTTCAGAGTTTCAAGACCACTTCCTTTGCCTTTATTTCCCCAGCCTGTGTATTCTTTGATCTTTTTGTACTTAGAGGGACTATATGAAGCTAACTGCACCACCACCTGAACCTCTATATTTTCTGTAGATCTTAATTCCTCTTTTATTCCTTCAGTTGTGTTACGTTATATGCTCCGGCCTTCTTAATGTGCTGTGGTGTTTACATGTAAGACTAAGGTTCCACAGCAACTCAAGGTGGTAAATCTTCACTGCTCCTACCTGAACTTTGTTCCTTTCCTCCACCTTTTATCAGCATTAGCACCAACAGAGCAATCTCTAATATGCTTATAAAACCTATGAAACGCTAAGACCATGTTGTGGTGGTAATTACATACTTGTAATTCTACTCTAGGGCGTAGGAATATCCATATATCTAAGGACTTTTGAAGCTGATGGATATTTTTTTTTAGAAACGAGCAAAATCAAATCCTTTCCAGAGACTCTCTTCTAACTAAATGAAGAACAAAATCCTCTTTCCATTTTCTGACACTGTTATCAGTTGGTATGGCTATGGGTTATCTGAAATCTCTTGGCATCACCTCACAAGAGAGAAGACATCTTTTAATGACAGTTTAACAGTGGTACTGTGCTACCAACCTGAAGCAGGGGAAATAATAGAAGAAAATAGAAAATGTCAGAACAATTTGACTACAGGTATTTCCAGTTCACATCCACAATTTGAGTTTAATTCACTTTTGAATAGTTTTCTCTCTCCAGCATTAGCCAATGCTTCCCTATACCTAGTCATAGCATTTAAGCAGTGGCTGTTTCTGTAATATAAATAACTGTTTTTCTTTCTAAAAGGATCCTGGTTAAAATCTGTCATATTTATTTTCTTAGGATTTTGTGAAAAGTGAGAATAAGAAAAATACAAAACCTGCTATGTCTAACTCACCTTCTACAAGCAACAAGAAAATGGTTTGGTTTGATTTTGTTCTGTTTTTGAAACTGGTTTGGTTTTGTTCTATTTTTGAAGCTAGTTTGGCCTTTTTTTAAAGGCAGACTTGTGAAAGGAGCAAACGTTCTTACGAAGCAGTATCTTATCCTTATCTATGTACTTGAATAGGATTCTTAAACACATAGGTTGTTTTCCCCTGGACTCTATAAGCTAACCCAAGAGAATGAGTCTGTCTTTTCCAAGAATGTGTCCTAGCTGCAGAGTACAATGATCCAAAGGGGAGGATGTTGCATACTGAATAGTTATGAAGACTAGACTGAGCGTACTACTAGTATATGTGATATTACAGGCAATGCCTTTCAAGTAAAACTACTATAGTTCATGTCATCTCTATTCAGGACAATGATAAAAAGATTATTTCAGGTCTTGGTAGTAATCTGGGTGGGTTCAAAGGGTGGGTGATAGATTTATTTTCCCCATCAGTTTCCTCCTGTTTTTTTTGTAACTAGAACAGCTTGTCTGATAAAATAGTCTACAATTTTGAATCTACTTTTTTTTTAAAAGAAGCTATTTGTTTCCTATATTAGTCATGCCCTTAAATGTGTTCTGTGACAATTAAAGAATTTTGTTTTCTTCTGGATGTGAAATGAGATTCTCTGTATTTCTTCCTGTGGTAGTGTTGTTAGTATAATGAACAGAGGTGTCAGTAGCAAAGCTCAGTGTCAGCTTGACAATAACCTTGAAAGCAAATGAAATGGAATTAAACTTGAAGACCAGTCAGCTTTCACCTTAAACAATGATCTCATCTTTACCTACAGGTGTCTACTACAGAGTCATTTAGAAAAGAATACCCTTTAAGAAAGCAGGAATCTACTTCAAGTAAGAAGTCGGCTAAAAAGAAAGATGGAACACTACAAAAAATTGGAGATTTTTTTCAAAGTTCTCCTGCTATTATGCATTCTAAAGGTTTGTGCAGAATCAATAAGGCTTATTCCATGTTCTCTGGGCATTGTAGAATGTCTTTTTTCTACTGTAATCTGTTAATGTAGATGTTAAAAGACACCTGCTGCATTAAGTGCTTTTGTTTACAAAATGCTGGGGACTGCTATATGGAATCTTGCAGAAAAGGCTGCCTTGATTGCAAGTTGCACACAATTCTGAAGATTAGGTTAAGCGTGTCAGGTAAACCAGGTGGAATGAAAGGATGCAGTGTTGAATATGTGCATGTTTCTGTGGAAACTGTATTCAGGAATTTTGATGTACCTGTGTGGGAGGGGAAGATTAGTTCTACAGAATCTGAAAGCAGTGTCTCATGAAAATATTTTGAAAACTCAAGTAAACTGACTATGAAGTAATTAATGGATTTCATTAAGTTTAAACAAAGCCTTGGGAAGATTAGCTGCTTGGACTTCCTACTTTTTAAAGATTAAAAATAGCAGAGGGCACAAGGAATTGACAGTGTTTAAACTGTAAAAGACACTATTTGGTTGGTTAACACAAGGTCAGCCATTATTCAAGGTGGACAGTTAAAATGAAGGTGTCTGCAGAAGTTTTCAAGTTGGTACAGAGTATGTGTTTCTTACCTGCTGTGAGACAGTCTGGATGATGTTAGTGAGATTTTAATTTTCCAGGTCTGTCAGATTGGTTTCAGGAGGGCAATGTGTCATTATCAGTGGAAGCTGAATTTGGTGTACTCAAAATGTCACCCTGAAAATACTTAATTTGAGCAAATGCGTTCTTTATTACCATGTCCTGTATTTTCTCATTTTGCTTAATAGTCTTGTTTGTGATTTGTTCTTTCCCTCTAGCTCAGAATATGCACACACTCATCTCTTTATAAAGCGAGTATTAGTCTGTAGAGAAAAGTGACTCTACCCTGTGCTTCTGTCAGCAGGAAGTTGTCTATTTTTCTACTCCTGTTTAAGTGTTTAACTTCCAGTGAAATTGGAATCCTAACTGAATTTAATGTGCTATCTCAATGTGTCCTTTAAGCTTTTACATCTGAAGCTAAAGAAAATTGTTTCCAGCTATAGAAAAATGTGGTAGTCACATACCTCTTCATTTAAACTTCTGGCTATGTTTAGTTCATTTAAAACTATTTTTAATAAAGCTTGCTTTGTTCTTGAATGTTGAGGCTCACAAGACCAGCAAGACATTAGTTTATGATAAAATTTTAATTCTAGCAAAGAAGCTGATTGCGACAATAAGCTCCCCCACGTCTGCAGAACCAGTAAACATCAAAGAAAATGAGCTCAGGCCAAAACGAGCTAAGAGAAAGCTGTATACAACCAACATTTCTAGCCCTCTGGATATCCCTGCTGCTTCAGTAAGTGATTACAGGTTACTGTTCTGACCATTGTAATGTTTTTATGTACTCTTGGATTAAAATAAACTATTAGGGAGAAAGAGCAAGCCTAAAGGTCTGAAAAGATGCAGAAAAGGTTTGAAAGTACTGACTTATTTCTTGAGTCTACCTAACAACTCATTTTGATCTTTTCTTCCTGCTGATTACTAGGTCATTTTTTTCTGTTCTCTCGCCTATCTTCTCTGTGTTTGCTGACTTACTGCATAGATGATACAGCAATCGCAGAGGTATCTTTAAATTTGGATGCACATGTATTTTAGTTGTGGTATGTGAAGGATTCCTTTTTCCTCTACTACAGCAATTGAGTTTTAATTTGTTTTTCCAGTAGCTGGTGTTCATTTACGGGACAACAGAAATAGAGACCATTAAAGTATCCATAGATTTGAGACAGTGTGATTGAAACACTGAAGTCTGCATGTACAATTAACTCTGCAGGGCATGTAAGCACCTAAGGCAATTCCATTTATGCCCAGGTGATATTTGAGTTACTTTAGGATGGGCATAGATCCATTCTTTTCCAAAGCACAGCCTTCTGGCTGTACTTAAATTGTGTTGCCCTGTCTAATGTAGCCTACAAAGAGTCTTTCAGGCCAGAGTTTGATGTATTGTTTCTGAAATATAGCTTTATGTTTTTGACAGTAACTATTGTGCTGAGTGTGCTCTTACTCTGGAAGTACATACCTTCATTCTGTTCAGTCCTTTCTTTCCTTCACTGTGGTGAGCATTTGCCCACACTGAGACAGAATTGTCTGTAAATTGTGTGAATGGATGCTGGCACAAGCCAAAATGTTGCCTGTAGGAGGGTGAAGAAAATGACAGAGATGCAGAGCAAATGCAGCTGCTTGGAAGTGAAATACTGAATCCTGGGAAGTCAATGAAAGCTAAGGGAATTTAAACTAAAAATGTTTTCTGAATGCTTCCTGTTTCACAAAATGAGTTAGAGTTTAGAAATGAGAGCTGCTTTTGGATCACATTTTTTCTTTGAACTTTAGTGTTTTTCAGCAAAAATGGAATTTTGTATGTTCCAAGTATTAGTTGCTTATTATGAAGTACTAAAGTGGTCTGTCTGTCCTGAAGACCTCTGACTTAAAGATCATAGGCAAGCTTCATTCTTAAACAGTCTCTGTGAAAAACCAAGGTATTGGTTAGAGGGCTCTAGAATTATGTAAGTTGTCTCTGAAAAAATGCTGAGTAAATCTTGAAATTTATCTTTTTCAGATCTTAATAGAACAAAAAGAGAAGGAAAGTGATCATCTAATTATCAAGAGAAGGCTACGAGCAAGACCAGCTAAATAATCTTGCAGAAGCATGTTTGTTTCCTAGGTAGATCATATTTCTATTGTAATGTTTCAGATTGTTTATAGGAAGTAAAAGATACTCAGTCATGTTCTGAAGCCTGTATATTGTTGTATAGAATTGTTTGATGGCTTCCAATTCTGACTTGATTAAAGTTTAAATACTGCTCAGGCTCTGTGTGAACCTAGTTTCTTTTTGAGGAATGGTATCTTTGGAAGTGGCCATAATTTACCCACCTTGGAGTAAGAACTATGCCTGTGCAGAATGGTTTAAGTTGCTTTTTTTAGGTGGCCAGGATACCTTACCATAACTTCAAGTAGGAAAAAAAATGACTATATATCACAGAATCACAGAATAACCAGGTTGGAAGAGACCCACTGGATCATCGAGTCCAACCATTCCTATCAAACACTAAACCATGCCCCTTAGCACCTCGTCCACCCGTGCCTTAAACACCTCCAGGGAAGGTGAATCAACCACCTCCCTGGGCAGCCTGTTCCAGTGCCCAATGACCCTTTCTGTGAAGAAATTTTTCCTAATGTCTAGCCTAAACCTCCCCTGGTGGAGCTTGAGGCCATTCCCTCTTGTCCTGTCCCCTGTCACTTGGGAGAAGAGGCCAGCACCCTCCTCTCCACAACCTCCTTTCAGGTAGTTGTAGAGAGCAATGAAGTCTCCCCTCAGCCTCCTCTTCTCCAGGCTAAACAACCCCAGCTCTCTTAGCTGTTCCTCATAAGGCCTGTTCTCCAGCCCTGGCACCAGCTTTGTTGCTCTTCTCTGGACTCGCTCCAGAGCCTCAACATCCTTCTTGTGGTGAGGGGCCCAGAACTGAACACAGGATTCGAAGAGCGGTCTCACCAGTGCTGAGTACTGAGGGAGAATAACCTCCCTGGACCTGCTGGTCACACCGTTTCTGATACAAGCCAAGATGCCATTGGCCTTCTTGGCTACCTGGGCACACTGCTGGCTCATCTTCAGTGGGCTGTCAACCAACACCCCCAGGTCCTTCTCCTCCAGGCAGCTTTCTAGACAGACTTCTCCTAGTCTGTAGCACTGCATAGGGTTGTTGTGCCCCAAGTGCAGGACCCGGCACTTGGCCTTGTTAAGCCTCATGCCGTTGGACTCAGCTCAGCGGTCCAGCCTGTCCAGATCCCTTTGCAGAGCTTCTCTACCCTCCAGCAGATCGACACTTCCACCCAGCTTAGCGTCGTCCGCAAACTTGCTAAGGGTGCACTCGATGCCTTCATCCAGGTCTTTGATAAAGACATTGAACAGGGCTGGACCCAGCACTGAGCCCTGGGGAACCCCACTTGTCACTGGCCTCCAGCTGGATTTCACACCATTTACCACCACTCTCTGGGCCCGGCCATCCAACCAGTTTTCCACCCAGGAGAGTGTGCGCCTGTCCAGGCCAGAGGCTGACAGTTTCTCAAGCAGAATGCTGTGAGAAACTGTGTCAAAGGCTTTACTGAAGTCCAGGAAGACCACATCCACAGCCTTTCCCTCATCCAGCAGCCGAGTTGCTTTGTCATAGAAGGCGATCAGGTTAGTTTGGCAAGACCTGCCTTTTGTGAACCCATGTTGACTGGGCCTGATCACCCGGTTCTCTTGAATGTGCTTCATGACAGCACTCAAGATCACCTGCTCCATGACTTTCCCTGGCACTGAGGTCAGACTGACAGGCCTGTAGTTTCCTGGGTCCTCCCTGCGACCCTTCTTGTAGATGGGCACAACATCAGCCAGCCTCCAGTCCAGTGGGACTTCCCCAGTCTTCCAGGACTGTTGGAAGATGATGGAAAGGGGTTTGGCCAGCACATCTGCCAGCTCCTTCAATACCCTAGGGTGAATCCCGTCCGGCCCCATAGACTTGTGGCTGTCCAGTCGGGCTAGCAAGGCTCTGACCACCTCCTCTTGGATCATGGGAGCCTCATTATGCTCCTCTAGCTCCTGGGTTTGTACACAGATGGAACGACCCTCCTTGCAACTAAAGACTGAGGCAAAGAAGGCATTAAGTACCTCAGCCTTTTCCTCATCCCCTGTCACTGGTGTTCCTTCTGTGTCCAATAGGGACTGTATGGTCTCCCTAGTCCTCCTTTTATTATTTATATATTTGTAGAAAGATTTTTTGTTATCTTTCACAGACTTGGCCAATCTGATTTCTAGTTGAGCCTTAGCCCTTCTGATTTTTTCTCTACACAATCTCACTTCCCTCCTGTAGTCCACCCAAGAGGCCTGTCCCTTCTTCCAGAGCCCATAAACATTTCTCTTCTTCTTGATATCCCTCAAGATCTCTCTATTCAACCAAGCTGGCTTTCTCCCCTGCTGGCTTTTTTTCCGGACCACGGGGATAGCTTTCTCCTGAGCTGCTAGGATTTCCTTTTTGAAGAGCTCCCAGCCCTCATGGGCTCCCTTGCCCTTGAGTACTGTCTCCCATGAGACTTCGCCAACCAGCCAAAATTTGTATATCCTTAAATTCTTTAAAAAGGTTACAAAAAAAAATCTGTAAAGAGAAAAAAATGAAGGAATTGAGTGATATTCTTCATCACTTGTGTGGTTTTAACTGTCTTTTACTTCTAAAATAAGTAATTTGTAAGGATAATTCTTTCTTTGGGGATTATTGCATCCATAAATAATTATCATCTGCTTTTAGAAGTGACTCACTCTTTGCACAGAGATTTGAGATTTTACTCTAACCATTCTGTTCTGTTCAACTAGAGCAACTACTGTTTATATAGTAAGGTTTTAGCTTATAATAAAAGAATGAGTAAACATTTAGATTGGAAAAGACCTATAAGATCATAGAGTCCAACTGTAAACTTAGCATTAGAGCTGTATTTGGAAACTGGTTAATTAAGTAGGATGATTTACAAAAAGTGTTGTTCTTATCCAAAATCTAAAATGCGTGCATTTCTATAGACAGTGTGAAATCCCTGTTGTTTTCCAACCTGTAGGCAAAATCTCCCCACACTGCCAAGTCCATCACTAAACCATGTCCCAAAATACCACATCTACATGTCTTTTAAATACCTCCAGGGATGATGATTCCACCACTTCCCTGGGCAGCCTCTTCCAGTGCTTGACACCCCTTTCAGTGAAGTAATATTTCCTAATATCTAGTCTAAATCTCCCCTGGCACAACTTGAGGGCCTTGCCTCTTGTCCAACCACTCCTTATTTGGGAGAAGAGACCAATACCCGCCTCACCAAAATCTCCTTTCAGGCAGTTATAGACAGCGATCATCTGCCATCAGCCTCCTTGATTCCAGACTAAATAAGCCCAGTTCCCTGAGCTGTTCCTCGTAACACTTGTCCTTCTTCCACCTTCTCTGGAGAATGAAGCAAAAAGATGTTTTAGGGCACCATTTACCTTTTACCTTCTGACTCTCCTTGGTGAGTAGTGCAACTAATTAAAAGCTGAGCATGAATATGCTGCCTCCTTATTTTATTTTTACCTTAGGGTAAGGTTCATTAACCTTTTGTTGCAGAGCACAGAGAATAGTTTTAGTCCATTAATGGAGGAGAGCTCAATTCTTTACTTAGTAAAGGCTAAGATAAGCACCATTTAATGGAAATTTGGTCTATATTTTGGATTGGAGAACACATATCTGGTAATACTTCAATTTTACTTGTTCTCTTTAGAACTTTCTTTACTGTAGGAAGGTTGTAGTCCAACAACGTTTTGTGATCTATCTGTCACTGTGTATCGTTGGCTGAAGAGGACAAGAGCTTCTATATAAAACTGGGTCATGCAGTGCTGATATCCTAAGAGAACTCAATCCCACAGAGAAAAGCCTCCTAGTATAACACCACTGCCTTCCACTGTTTTGCTTCCCTACTGCCACCCATGTAAAATTTGAGTAAATCTGATCTCTGAAACTAACTGAAATAGAACAACCTAGTTCAATCTCTTCTGTTCATTGAGAACTTCTGCTGCTTAAAATGAAGTTTTCTTTCCCTAAGGGAATAAGCTTAGGTCCTTATAACTTTAATAACAGAGTTTTAAGACTTGGTCTCACTTCTTTGGTGTTTTGTTTTCCCAAGCAAGAAAGGAAACTCTTCCATAGCATGAAACAGTTCTATTTCTACTAATAACATCTGTATTCTGCAGAGTGCCTTGTACAGCAACACCATTGTCTTTGAACAGTTCCTTTGAAGCGTAGAATACTGTGAGGGATAATGCTTAGAAAATAACCTGTTATATTTGTATCAAGCTGCCTCAAAATTCCTAATTGTTAAGCCTCATCTTGAAAAGATTTCCTTGCTCAACTTCAGCTGATTTGGGGTGAACATTTCTTTCTTTTGTCATCCTTATGTTACACTGATTACAGACATATTGAAGGTTTCTGGAAGGAAAATATGAGGATGCTACTTGATGTAGGTCAAGCTTTTGTCTTTGGCAAAAGAAAACAAGGAAGAACAGTGGCGCTATTTGATCAAACAGGTCATAAAGCGAGGGTAATGATTTGGAGTTAAGAGTGAGAAAAGGGAGCAGAATATTACTGGAGTGATTTTTCAGTAGCAGGGAAGCTTTCTGTAGATAATGCAAGTACATGAGCGTTCTTGAAACTTAATTAGGGCTTTGAGAGAAGGGCAATAAATGTGCTTTATTAAAACATGCTGACTTGGGTCCCTACCAGCTGATTAATGTGGTCCTGGCGTGTGGCAGTAAAGTCCTGGGGAGGTGGCCACTCGCAATCTTGGGGTACCAGGCCAAGAGCTTGGGGTGGTGGTGGGGTTGGGATGGGGGTAATGAGGGGCCAGAGAGGTTTTACTTTGTTTTAAAGGAACCCACTTGCTATCCCATTTATCCAAGCTTCATAAAAAATTCAGAATGGGGCCTTGCTGGACTATAGGCTCTTGGCAAATTCCTAGTCCTCCAGATCTCTTTTTGCTGCTGCAAGAACACTATGGGTGCACACGAGCAAGCAGCATACAGCCCTGCCACAGAGGATTTTGTTTCTCAGGTTGGGATTCTGAAGTGAAGTTTCATCCACGGCTGCACAATAACATTTCACAGGAGTTTATGTACTTTTCTCTTTCAATGAAGATAAAAGGAATTAATGAAGAATTTGTTTCTGAAGTTGCTGTATTTAATATTTATAGATCTTGGTCTTGATGGATAAAATCAGACAATATAGTTGTGCTATAGCGTTGTTTTGGTTTTTTGAATGAATGCTAGGATAAAGAATTTTATAAGAAGCAAGCTTTGGCTTATTTTACAACACGAAAATGCAAAATTGTACCTTTCTACTGTGCACTGAAGTTTCCATGTGCTTTCAAATTCAAAATATGAAAATCCTAACTGAGATCAAAGTTGTTAGAGTTTAGTTGAAAGATGGGATTTTTTAATTCATTAAATAACTAGAAAAATTGGGTAATATAAGCTTGCCACTTCTTCAGTTTATTTCCAATTGTTTAAAGTGTGTTTTGCTTTTAAAAAGGAGTTCTTCTAATCATAGATGAATTGCTAGTGTGATGCATCAGTGCTGTTTCACGTCTGATTGGAGAAAACAGAAAATTCTGGCTATCAAAACCCCTATGGATAGAGGACAGGCAGCATGTGTATATGAAATACCTCAGTACATTAAACAATTAAATAACATGCCTACTTTAGATCTTAAAATATCATATCTTATGAGCAGATATACTTTATCGTCTTAGAGACTTCACGTAGAGTGGATAATTTTGACTGTACATTTGGAGAAGGCTATCAAGCTGTGCTTCAGTGTGCATGACTAATCTAGGGAGACTTAGAGATTTTGTCCTTGTAATCTGTAGTCAATAGCCCTTAAACAGTATCTTTGCCCTGACATGTGTTAATGCCTCAAAGAATAGTAAAAATAATTGCAGAGGTTCTGTGCAAAACTCCAAATACTAATCCTCCCCTCAGTGACCTTTAAAACTTTGGATGCAGTCAGATGAGCCAGTTGAAATGTTCTTGGCTGGCAATATGTCCCTGTGTAATCTCCGATGGATTTGATTGCTCAAAGAGTAGAAATGTGGAAGGAACCTGACATGAGTACTTGAGTGTTTGACAGAATGAATTGCCTTAAAAGCAGCTGACAACAGAATATGATATGGGTTTATTTTCTGAAGAAAATGGAATCACAGTATTTGTTGCTGTACAAACAAGCTTTTTCTTTGCTTGTAGGCTTGCAATATCCAGGTTTATGTTCTGGAGAAAATGTTTCATGGAAAAATCACAGAAATTATGTGTTTATATTTAATTTCCTCATTAAAAATTTGAACTTTGGATACTTAACTGCTTGGTGTTAGCCAGACATATCTGCATATGGATGCCAGCATGGAGGTTACTACTGATCTGAAGAGGATCACAACATTCACGATTCCCAGAAGAAAAAGGCAGCTCCTACACAAATACCTAAGAAGGAATTAATAGACATATACACTTTCGAAATCTTTGTCCTTACCATTTTTTAACCTATTCCACATAAAACTGTTACTAGATAACATTGTTTGAACTTCAGCAGAAACCATTTTTAAAAGTTTCATTTGACTTTTTTAAGGGGATGCATGCAGTGTCTTACTCCACAGGGAAATGTGTGTATCACATCCATCCATAACAATAGTTATTTTGGTTTATGTTTTAGGATATCATTGGAAAGGCAAAAAATAGTAATATTAAGATGGGAGACAAAATTACCTAGGAAAAAGGAATCCAATCAGATAAAAACTGTTATCTCCTTCCAGTATTAATTAGACCTGGCAAAATGCTTCCAGAGGATGGCAGAATGCCTCAGGGCCAGACCACAAGATGAAACCCTATAGCTTGAAATGATCAGTGAGGCCATTGAAGCTGACTCTAACTGCAATCTGAAAATTGCTTGACCAAATATTTCCATTCCAGAAATCTGCAAGTTATTGTCTGTGTGACATAACAGGCAAAGGCATTGTAGCGGTGAGAGTGAACAACTTGGAACAAGAGATGTTAATAGAGCTTTCATCCATACAAGATGTTTTGTGATATGCAAATAGGCAGTGGTACATTTACTATACTGCTCTTGTGCTTTGCTGCTACAAATACAATAAATACTTTGTTATGATTAATATCAGTCAATCCCAAATATGAGATCTTACTCTGAATTTTGCCAAAATTCATGTAGAAAAACTAAGTGATGGATTTCCCCAGAAATCTTATTTCCTTGTTTTAAATTAATATTCTTTTCCATGCAATATATGCACTTGCAGTCTACATTCAAACATGGTGAGCTTGATCTGGTTTGTTAGTGTGCCAAAAAGATTAGGATGAGATAAGGGCACAAGCATTATAGGCTGAGACCTACAGGCTTTTTTTGCTCTCAAGAGAAAATGTCTTCTCAAAATGTTTATTGAAACCTAGTGATTTCAGCTATATTGTGCTGGGATCTGCACTAGCTTACTTTCTGAACTGTGGAAAATTGGCAAAAAACCTTCACGTACAGAATGAATGAAAGGGATGAAAAACTCTTACTAGCTGTGATTTGTTAAATTGATTTTTTGAGGAAGAAATAATTTGATTTTATATTTTCATTTAATTTTGGTTTTGTTTATTTTAGTCAATAAAATTCTGGATCAAACCAGTAACAAAGTATTGACAAAACAAACAGCTCAACTGATGTAAAGTACAGCTTATTCTGAGATTAGAATGTGACTTTAGAATCTGTTTGCATGTTTTAAAGTGGAAAAATATATAAAAGCTGAAACTGTTCCTTTCTGTCATCCTTAAACAAAAATAACTTTCCTCTCAAAATTCCAGAGGCAAATTGCAGGGTCTTGTTACAGGCAGAGTGTGAGCTAGGCTCTGCAGTATTTATGAATTCTCAACAGAATTATTTATTGAGGTAAACTCACTAAGGGTTTCAGAGTTCAAAGGTGTCTCCGCAGGGGCAATTTGAAGACTGGGAAGTTGCTCAGGCATTGGTGATGATGTCTGATTTAAGAGATATTAAGAACAGCTGAAATCGTTAGCTAGATAGAACTGCTGGAGCTGGAGTGAAGGGATTTGTGGGGTCGAAGTACGTTGTAGTGTCTGCTTTGTGTTCTGGAGAGTGGAAGAGAAAGAGTTTAAGGAGCAGTTGTTGTTGGAAATCTGTGCTACTGAGCACAAGTTTGGGGCTCTGTCTGTTGAGGATAACACCACTACAGTTTTAGTCCTTTGCTAGGTAAGAGCTGGATGTTTTTTGTTTAGGTTTTTTTTTTTTAAAAAAAATAAGTTTCTTCTCTAGTATTTAATATTTTTCTTCATCTGTGAAGTGTTTCTGCTGTTTATCTGGAAGGTTATTGAAGCCACTTCTGACGTAGACTTCATCTTTTGTGGTGCAGGAAGAGATAAAAATACAAGAGGTTTCTTTAGGTTCTCTGAGTGTTATCTAGCCTGTGTTTTGTAAAACTTTATTTCCTTTCAAAGAGTGCTCTGCTTACATAAGAACTGCAGTGAGTGGTTTTAAAGAACAGTTATTCCTGCAGCAGATTAAAAGACCTAATGATTTTCCTAGTGTTTTGGGCTGTGTGTTCAGTGCTGTGGAAGTAAACACTTGACTAAGAACTCCATTAAGTTCGTGTTAATTTTGGGCTTTACCAAGTGCAGTGTGTTGGTTTTATCTCTTTAATCTTAAAATAAATGTGTGGGCAAATGTTAAAAGGATGTCAATTTAACCAAATATTAAACAGAACTTTTTGTTTTCCTTTTTTTCATATAATCGCAAGTAAAAAGCGGTTCTGTGATGACTCTAAATAAAATTCACACTTGTATTTTAATATGAAAAATGTAATGGTTTTACAGCCTTACTCTCAAGTTGTACAGTTGTTCCCTTCCCCCTTTGCAGGTAACTCTGCAGGATTTCTCTTCAGTACACTAGACAACTTAAAGGATTAATTATGCATTACTCAATATTTCTAAGTTTTGACTGTAAAAGCAAAAAGTAACTACCAAATGTTAAAATGCCTGTCCTGAAACATAAATTAATCAAAACTGTCTTTCAGCAGAGCAAAGCTGTGCTATGAAATTATTGGGC
The DNA here is from genome assembly GCF_032191515.1 of Phaenicophaeus curvirostris. Taxonomy (NCBI): domain Eukaryota; kingdom Metazoa; phylum Chordata; class Aves; order Cuculiformes; family Cuculidae; genus Phaenicophaeus; species Phaenicophaeus curvirostris. Next base: position 16,392,594 of record NC_091400.1, on the reverse strand, counting down.
TCAGCCATGACCAGATTTTTCTGCAGGACTGTGATGTCACTCTCTTGTGTGATGGTGAGCTTGATGCCATGCACGTGGACAATATGAGGCCAAGCGATGGGCTTCCTACATCAAAGGTGTCCTTGGGGTTTGCTGAAGCTGCTTGTGATGAGTTTGAAGAGAAAAAATGATGTTCTGTGTTTGCTTGTGTAAAGACTGGGTTAAAACAGCAAAATGTAGGGGCGTGCTTGAAAAAAGTACTTTGCTCTGGGAGAAATGTGCTTGAAACCATTGCATGAAGTGTAAACAGCTTGGGGAACTGGAGGATCTACAGATGATTTCAAGTGTGGCTTTCTGTTATTATTTGTGTCAAACCTGTTTAATTTCACAGTTCTTTTAATTCTTGCTGCACACATCCTGAGACAGGAGTAACTATTTCCTTGAAACACAACAGTCTGAAAGACCAAGTTGTGGGTTCAAGCACATAAAGTTTGCATGATGCGTACAATTCCTCTGTTGCTTGTCTCATAAAATATGATAAAAAGTTAATTGCAAAAGTACTAACACCCAAGGACTAGAATTAAAACTTCAAGCAGGTGTGGGAAGGAAGGAAGGATGGACAGCTCTACCTGTGAGTCAGCTACATTCAGTAAGCCATGATTGCTTTCAGTAGATCTGGTTTCTGTCAGTATGTGCTCTGCCAATAAAAGAAATCAGGTGTTTCTACTCAAATGTTGAACTTTCTCAGCTGTATTTCCATCATGACACCTATGGATTGATACTTTCAGCAGATGGTTAAAGCAAAATGTGTTTGGGATGCTAAGAAATACAGTCAAGACATGTAGCATATGTTTTGTGGAATACCTGCCTCCCTGTTAAGAGGGAAAGTGTGGGATCTGACAGAAGGATGGTTTTGTTTGCTGGTTGTTTCTGTCTACATGTGTGCGCAAAAGGCTTTGTTCTTTGACTAGGTCTGCCCCAACTCTGTCATTAAATGTAGTAAAAGTTGTTGGGTAAAAGCTTGTTCTTGATTAATGATATCAGTTTCAGCAAGATTCCACCATAGGAAAATCCTGAAGTATACTAGGATTTGCCTAACTTTGCTCACACCCACTGAAGCTGGTGGGGAATGCAGGCAGTTGTTTGCATTGGATATAACTATACTGCCAGATTGGTTAGGGCTCCAGGGTGCTGCAAGATTTGGATAAAACAAGATACTTCAGTTTTTCAATGCGTTTGTGTGCCTGGCATCTGAGAAGACCCAGTATGTCTTGCTTAAGCACTAGTTGCAAGTCTTCACTGCTGAGATGTGGAAGTTAGCCTCCCATAGATCCTCTTTGTGGTTAAAATGAAGAATCATATGTAATAAAGAGTAATTGGGAAGCATTAAAGTGGGCTGATGGCATTGTAGGAATCAACATGACTTATTGTACAGACTTAGTTGCATGGGGAGTTGCGCAATAGAAATGCTCTTGGGCATTACTCAGAGACCAACGTTAAGAGACAAATTCAATTTTTATTGTTGAGTAGTTGAGTACTGCTTAACTTGGCATCCTGGAAGAGTACTAAACATCACTTGGCAGCCTTAATTTTTCATTAATAAAGCTGTTCATCTAAACTTTTTGGATAAAAAAATGCTTAAAAGAGAAGATATTATACACTCATAAGAAAATGCATTGAGTAAATCATTGCTGTGTGAGAGAAAAAAAAAAACCTGTGACCATTCTGTGATTTCTTTTTTTTTTTTTTTTTTTTTTGACTCTTAAATATCCTACCTTGCTCATGTACACTACCACCTTTAACAGAAGTGGCTGATGCCAACTTTCCTTTGTGTTCTGGCAATAATACAGTCTTATACAATGGTTACAAAGAACCGCAACTGTCTTGGCTGTGCCTGGCTGCTTCTTCTCATATTTAGTTTTATATGCAAGTACAAAGCATTTTAGATGCAGTTGCAATTTAGGAGCTGGATATTTGGTCTGCACAGACATAATTTGTGACTCTGAAATGTTAAAAGTTGCCCAAGTTGAAGAATTGAGTTTTCTTTGGAAGTAACGGTGGAGCCTGGTTGTCTGCTGTAACTCTTCAAGGCAACCACAGCTTAGCTTCAGGCTGGAGGGTGGAGATGAATCATTGAGCAGGTGAAGATTAGGAAAGGCATTAAGTGTCTTTAGATGTTGCTGGGTTTGTGGTGGTTTTGATGCACTGTCAGCTGCTGCAGTGCACCTGCTATTGGAGGGCATGGTGGGAGGAAGAGGGCAGATGGGCACCTTCACCATCTGGCTCGTGCTTCTTTGTGTAGGCTTTTGGTCATAGACCTAGGCAAAGCTACTCCTGCATACCTCCCCTTTCCACCCCTCCTCAAGTCTCCTTTTCCCTCTGATACACTGTGAAAGCAAATGTTAAAGCCACCAGTTTCTCCCAAAACAGAACTCTCACTCTTGCAGCTAGTGGTGTTTTGACAGTTGATGTTGCTACGAGATGAAAATGTTTAATGAAAGCTCTCAAGAAAATGAACAGACCTGGTTAAGAAAGGCTTCCTAAACTCTTACTATTTAATAATAATAATAAAAAAAAAAAATCTAGAAAAGTCATTGGTCAACAGCTGGTGAATCATGGAACAGGTCTACCAGAAAATTATTACAAGCTAATTTCAAAGCCATAATTCATACTTGGGAGACAACAAGCAAGTATCTTTTCAAAGAGATTAAAAAGACAGGCTTGTCATCTCCTCATAATGGCAAAATAAGACCAGTTCATACAGAGACTCTAATTTGAATGTTATGAAGAATTAAGGTCTAGAAGTACAACCAGACAATGAAATTGATTATCCTGGATTTAGGATATGTACAGCAATTATCCAAGTGGGATGATATCACCAGTGCAGCTATGAGCCAAGTTTTTCTCCATTTTTAATATCCTTATGGAACTAGCTACTTCTCTTTTCCACATAATTAGGGAGCTTTATCTATAAATCTATACAGTCAAATCCTTTTTCTCGCCTTGCTCCAAAAGCCCACACACTGTACTGCTCATGCTCTTCAGGTTCACAAGGTATTGCTCAAGGCCAGGCTAGAAATGAAACTGGCAAAATTAACAGGTGACAGACAAAAATACTATTTTTTATTTTTATTATTTGTATATGGCAAGAAAGCTGTCTTTATTGGACCTCTGACTAACTTGTCAAAGTTTCTGGAGAATGATGTCCTCAGTGTGTTGCATGATCCAATTAACTCGGTCACTCTCATTTCTTGAGAAAATGATAGTCCAATTCCTTTGTTTTTCTTGAGATTTTTACAAGTAATTTAACATCTTGTAAAGCTTAATGTCTCAAAAATGTCATTTTATTATTTGCTTCCATCTGATAAGCAAGACCAAATTAGTAAATTTCAATTAATGCAATAATCTGTCTTACTGGATACAAATCTACCTTTAAGCACTTTCTTTTTAAGCTGAAAGATTTTAACAGTACTAAATATTACTGCTGAAGGAAACCAAATTCAATCATATAATTTCTCTGCCCACAGTACTCCATTGCAGAAGTTACAAGAAGTGGTTGATTTGACTGTTTCATTAACTCTGAAATATTTCAGTGCAGACCTCATTGGATTTGCTGAATAGATCTTTCTGATCTGACATGCTCTTGGATGCTCTTCATGATGAAGTAATCGTATTTCTTGGTTTGGGCTTTCTTTTTTTTCAGAAAAATTTAAAATGCTGAAAGGAATAGAATTCATTCATGATCCAGCTTTAATTTTCCAAGACACAAATAATTCAGGTGTTATTCACTCTATTGAAATAATTTTGATAACTATTTTGGCCTAGGCATTCAATTCAGATGCTTAAAATTTGTCATTTTTAATTTGTGAAAAAATATTTGGGGTTTTTTTTTAAATGTCCTTTTTTCTGTACAAAATCTGATATTTGTCTCTTCAGGCAACATTTTATATGTATACACACATGTATATTATGACTTCCATTAAAGAGATCTGTATAGCTTTTGAAAACCCTCAGCTACTCTTTCTGTCACTTTACATGGATGAAAATCTAAACAGGAGAAGCAGGTGTTGCCTAGGTAACTGCAGTGTTCATAGTTCTGATTCTAAATGATACTTGACCTTACTGTTTCTACATATTTATTTATAGTTCTAATTGATCCTTAAAATTAGCAGTTATGTCTTCCTCCTTTTTCATGCTAAAATTAGCCTGATCTCTCTGCCTATGTCCTCTCCTTTTCTCTTTTACCTGGATGCCCATGTGCATCTAACTTTGCTTGAGTAACAGGCTTAAGAAAGGTGTCCTTAAGTGTGTTCGTAGGGTGAAAGTAGACATATAATCATTTTAACTTCCTGGCTATCACCTAATGAGGAAAAATGCTTAATGTGTTGTCACTGGGGTACAGAGAATCACCTTCTTTTTCCTGCTTGTGTCTCTCCTGGTCCTCTGTAACATTGCGAAAGCTGGCATACATGCATTGCCTTGTTGGAATATGAGGAAAGATAAGGCAGTGCTCTTACAAAGAGTGTGGTACTCCAGTCTGGTGTGTAGGTGCAACAGACTGCTGGGTCTGGGAGGAGGGGGAGAAACTCAGCCATTGCTCTTGCAAAGGTTTTGTTTACTTGAGATGTTTTGTCTGAACTTTATCTCCTCAGCAAAATCTCTTATTGAAAGTGAGTAATCAAATATGTTTGGGGGAGACTTTCACTGAAGTGAAAGTAAATAACTGCTACTGTGTGTTATAGCATTGTAACTGCTTAAATGCAAAGAGTAATGCAGCCTGCTAGTATAGAGTTTGTGTGTGTGTAGATATGTAATACTAGTTGAGTGCTCAAGTCTTCTAATTTGAATGTATATGTGGCTCAGAAGAAGCTGTTACATATATGCTTCAAATGTAGATAGTATATGTCTCAATAATGTGTATTTCCCAGATATTGCTGATTGAAGTGCATTAGTTTTTCTATTTCCTTTGATTATATACTGTAAGTAAATTGCCTGTTTAGAACCACTTAGCTCTGCTTTGTCACTGTCTAAAGAGCTTCCCAATACCTGTATTATGTCCATGTATGTCATAATACTAAGGGAGGGAGAAGTCTTATTTGTTGCAGACGTGTCTCTTTATGAAATATAGGGAGATTTCAACAGCTATACAATGGTAAAGAATCCACCAACGTGATTCCTCTCTTCCCCCCATCCTCACAGCAGCATTGTGCCTTTCTGTCAGGTGACTGGGGCCACTGTCTTTTTGAGGTGTGATAAATACCATCCCTTTTCTTGCCAAAAACTTCACCTCTGTGTCCTCAGGGACCTGTGCTTAAGATCTCTGGCACATCAGGAGAAACTAATGAGATGATAAAAAGATAAGTCACTTAGGGCTGGGACTGTACAGTTATGCAAAATGATGACCTCAGGACACATATCAGTACCTAGAGGTCTCTTTCTTGGATGTCCCTATCTCCACTACAATACTGCCTTGATACTTTCAGACATTCTTAAACCTGGAACCCATGTGTGTATGAGGAAATGTTTCTTCGTCTGCCAGTACGAAGCACGAGGTGCAGTCTTACAAGCCTTTGGGCTCTAGATACCTCATACCAGAGGGACCCTGCAGTGATATCCGTCTTTTCTTCCTGTGTGTAATTGTATAACATATTAGCTCGAGTCATGGGCCAAGTAAGTGACTTACTGTCATAACTCTGGATTTTAGCCATGCTGAGTAAGTGTATCTCCCTCAGCCAAGTAATATCTATTTATAACACGATGGTTCATTTTTCTCTTGGCCTGGAGTATCTATTCTGTCATCTTCAGTTTATACTCAGTCTATGCTGTATTGCATGTTATTAACAACCCTGTGTTTAATCAGCCTGAAACTAAACTTTAAAATCCATTGCTTCTTTACCATGAGAAGGGGTAGGAATGTTAGTCCTGGTGAGAAGATAGTATTTATTGATCTGTCTCAAGTCCTGGTTGACTTGAGTCAATCAAGAAAGAACTCTGATCCTTCAGGATGCTGATATAAGCTTTACAAACCATTCTGTTACGGGTGCTCTCCTTGCAGCAAATAGGTGCTTTGATTGAGCCTTTCCCAAAACAAGCTTTGTCCTTCCTGAGAGCTCTCTTAAACCATTCCTTCTATGTAAATGATGAGTTATTACTACTTCATAAATTTTGCATTATTTAAATAGTAGATGAAATTATTTGCACCATGGTAAGGTAGAACACTGAGGACCTGTTGCTTTATATTATGTAATGACTTGTGTCTTTGTCAGGCAACAAGTTTGTTGCTGTTCACTTTACTCTGTAAGACCCACAAGCTGAAAGAGTGAAGCTGCAAGTATAGTTCTGACTCAGCTGGTAGCCTGTGGTCTCATATCCTTTTTGAGTAGGTTGGTAGCTTTTGTATGTTTCTTGCTGATCTTTATTTTCTACTACTTCAAGCAAAAAAAGAAATCAAAAAACATGTCCCTCAAGTCTCCCTTACCTCAGATTGATTCTGTCCACCACAACGCCTCACTTGAATGTTCTGCCATGCTGCTAGAGCGCTTTCAAAAGGCACTAGTTATGATTCTGCCGATGCTGGGATGTGATACTTGGCATGCAGAAATTTCAGCAGTTTGCCCTTAGTCAATGTTTTCCACTCTTAACCTTAGCAGAAGTTTTCACCACCTCTGCTTCATTTTTGTGTAGGAGATTATAGCATGAAGAACCAACTTGCATAACGATTGCTGTAATATGTGAATACTCCTTTAATTTTTTCTTTTTAGCTTATTCTAAAATACTAACTGAGTCATAGAGACCCTTTGAAATAGAAGTCATACAAACACCACAATACAAAACCTTCTATAGTTGCATGTATCTATAAAAGGTAGCATTAAAAATAAATTGTTGTCTGGTACTTATTTTTAATGTTAGAAGACTTTATTGCAATTGATACTTTATAAGGCATTTGTCATACTGCTGTTCCAGACTCCCTTTCTTTTCAGTTCCCTCCTACACATCTCATCATTTTAAATCTTAAATCCTTGCAATAAGATTTAACTTTTTGATATTAATCTATCACTTCAAGGAAAAATAGACCAAAGGCTTTGAAAACTGGAAATTACTGCAAAATGACTCTGCAGAAGAATACTGTCAAATTTGAGTAAAGTACTAGTGGTAAAACTTGCCTAAGCAGTCACTCTGAGATAATAGTTAGTTATTATGGAAGTTTCTCTGGTGTAAACGTCCAGAGCCAGCTGGTCTTTGGTCTCATAGAATTGTAATGTAAACAAGCAAAAACCAGTGTGTTAAAAATCTTTATGGTATGTTGGTCAAACTTCTAGCTCCCTAACTGAGAAATTAAGGGGGATGATATACTTCTGTGTACTACTTGGGGTGTGGGGAAGATGTTTCTGTTGTGGGGAAGATGGGTACAATTTTCCAAGTACATGACACTGATATTAGGGCAATGTCTTTTATTAACTTCTCTAGTTTCAGAGACCGTTAAACCTGAAACAAACAGTTGACGGGAAGTTAAACATGAAAAAGGAAACATTCAACCAATGTACCTCCATACACGTGGAGTCTGTCTCAGCACTTCATCTTGTAATTAAGGGTTTGCTAATATTTGCCTGTCTTCCTTCAGCAAAGTTAGTGTTGATAAAACTGAAAGGCAGAAATGGTCTAATCTGATATCGCATATCTTAAAGTGTCAGATTACTACAGTCATCTGGAAAGGGTCAGGATGTGCCCTCTGATTAGTTAAATTTGATGGCTCAAAATTTTAGCAAATCATAGAATCATGGAATGTTTTGTGTTGGAACGGACTTTAAAGATCATCCAGTTCCACCCCCCCTGCCATGTGCAGAGACACCTCTCACTGGATCAGGCTGCTCAAGGCCCCATCCAACCCGGCCTTGAACACCTCCAGGGATGGGGCAGCCACAGCTTCCCTGGGCAACTTGTTCAAGTGTCCCATCACCCTCATTGTGAAGAACTTCTTCCTAATGTTTAATCTAAATCTTCCCCTTTCTAAATTCAAGTTATTCCCCCTCATCCCATCACTACATGGCCTTGAAGCTGTCCCTTTGGAAGGGAGTGGGGAATGCACTTAGGGTTTTCATTAAATGTGACATCAGATGAGGCTTAATGCTCTAGAGTTGGGAGGTGGAAAAAGATCATGCCGTGCTTGTCGTTGTCTTGACAAATATTCCTTGCCAAACACTTCTCTGTGGAGACGTTTTACAGAGAAGGCCTGGATGCTGTGGGACTGATTGATACCGAGCAATTCTAACGTGGCCTTGAAACAGAACTGAAAGATAAACAAAGGTCAGTTTGGTGAGGAGAAAAGACAACCTTCTGATAAGCAAAGGCCAGCTGAAAGGAATACAAGAGCTACTTTGGTGGGAATGAGTACCAACTGAAAGTAAAACAATGGAAGAGAACTATCAACATAGTTAATTTTAGTGTAACTTGGTTTCTTAGCATGTGCGGTAGTTTAGCCAATAATATGTTAGTAATAGCTTTATGGACAGCTACCTTTAGCCAATAATACACTGTAGATACCCTCGTGGGCACCCAGTTGTGTAACTAAAAAGGGTTTATAAAGAAACAGCTAAGCTCAATAAAATGTCTTCGATCCATCAGATTGAAGTCCGTGTGATTAATCCCCCCACTTCTCTACTTCATATCTGGAGTTATGAAGACAAACACAGAATATTTCTGTTGCTGAAAATAACCAGTGAAATACAATAGATTAGCACAGCTGAGCTGAACAAATGGCTCAGCAATTGTATCCCTTCCAAACACGTGGAAAAGTACTGCTTTGGAAATGTTGGGGAAAATGAGTCAAATCTATATAAAGATTAAAAAAAAAAAAGGAATTATAGCCTACAGACTTTTGTGCTGACACTTGACTCACTGCCTTTGAGAAATCTTATTTATGTACTGTAGTGCATTTTTGACCTTTGGATGTGAAGACTAATATACCTGTTTGGCATAGGTGGTGCATTGTGGGGTTTTGCTTTTACTCTTTACAAAACACCTCTATAGTAGTGCCTGCTCATGTTAATTTTAAGACTGGCTTAAATGGGGATGGATGTGCCCTTTCCCTCTTTGAGAAGAAACTCCCGTGTCTTATGCTTGTTAGTTCACAAAATGAAGATACAAAAAAGTTGTATTAGGCTTCTGTCAAGGCAAAATGACTTTAAGGAACAGCTTTGTCTCAAACACCATACCATTTAAAATAGATAAAATCAGTAGTAACACTGTTCAAACAAACAAAAATCCATTCATAAGTAATCTACCATAATACTGTATAGTTTAACTTATAATTTTAGAAGCTTTTCAAGTTTTCAACACTTTCCAAGTAATTGGTATGTGACAAGGCAAGAGTAGGATAAACTATGAAATGACTGATGCTAAACTTGTATAAAATTGTTAAGAATAACTTAAACCTTTCATAAATAAAAACTAGAATTGTTTTAACTTCATAATCAACCTTTTCAGTTATACAGTATTAGAGAAAATCTGACATATTTCAGGCTTTCATTTATTCAAGTGAAGAATCATAAATGGTGATGGATTATCTATTCATGGAGCAGAAGAAGGAAGGATCTTGGGGGATTAATTACTAATTAAAGTTAACCTGTGTTGCATAAATAAGATGAATTTATTCTAAGTGATTTTCTGCTCTGTTGGGATTTTCTCTGAGGAGGTAGAACTATAAATCAGCAAATATCACTCTCTATTATGCCTGGATATCTGCCTGGATGTTTGATCTGGATATGCACTATTCCACACAGCTCACTGGAAAACTATTTTGAAAATTATTTGAACCACCTTTTGTGGTTCAAATGCACTTTCTCTAATGTGTCTCACTGTGAAATTAAATGATAACCATAAATTCTGTTATAAGACTATTACCCAGTGACTTTTTGCAATTAAGTCAGATAAAGCTGAGGCATTTGGAACACCATTCTTTCCCTAAACTTTTGATTGTGAAGTAATTGATGTAATGTAGCTGTATTCTTAGATGATTTAAATATTTATGTGTATCTTTGGCATTTTAACAGTAGATAAATGCTGGGGCTGCTGGTTGTAGAGTGTAGTGTGGGAAATAAAGCACATAGAGACAGAATGGCTGTAAGCTGGACATTGGGATGTTAGATCCGAGTATGTGATTATTGCTTGGATGGTGATCTGTCTTTACAATGCACTTGTTTACATTTATCTTCTGAACCAGGATCCTGAAAAAAAAATCTTTATTAGTATAAATACTTAACTGGCTTTATTATGAATAAAAGCAGTCTACTTTACTCTGTGGTTTTTTGTTAATTTCTAGGTAAAAGATATTCTCCTTTACCTTGCCTTCAAGCTATAGATAGACTGTGTTCATTTAATTCTTTCCAGACAAAAAAAAAAAGCACAGTTATTTTTCTTTTAGAATGCTTTTGTGCGAAACCTGAAATGTCAAGACCTCTTCAACCTACCCTCTCTATCCTCTGTGGTTCTGAATCTTGCAGAGCTGAGTTCGTGCTTTGCTAACACTGCAGCCACTTTGTCACATACATCTCTTTTGCACAGACTTAGGGTGATGCACATGATGTGCGTGTCCCCAATTCTCTTCTTGAAGCTGGCTCTCCTCGGTGAGCAATTCTGCTGTGGGGTTGCAGGGACTCACTCATGTGAGTCAAATGATAGTCTGAGGATCCATGAAAGCTGATGACTGTGAGGCCATTAAAATACAGGTTATGTATTTACCAATTTATTTGTAACCTGGGTAGCAGTAAGGGAAACATAGTCTCCATGTTGACTTAATGCTTTGCAATAATGCAAATTAAATCATAAATGTTATCTCTATCCTATTAGGGAAATGAGTTCTTACCCATTGTGGCTGGTACAGTTCTCATTGCCTCTTCCTCAGTGATGCTTCAGGAGATTTGGAGTGCATTTGTTGGTGAGTTTTGCTTAGCCAGTGTTCTGGTATGGTAGGAACTTTTCTCAGGGAGATGAAAAATATCTTCCCGAGTTGCAGGGAGCTTTGTTGTAAATCAACAAGAGCATGTTTACCAGAGCTGCTAAACTCTTCAGTGCAGACTGCTTCTGGATTTCCTGATGCCTAGAGCTAGTAGGAGATCTAATTTTATATCCATTTTACTTGGAACACTCATCACTATGCCTGCCGCTCCTTCAAGGCTATTGCTTTTCAAGAGGGAGAGAAAGAAATTTGAAAACAGCAGTGCTTCTAGATTGACACTCCTTTCTGACAAAAGCGGAATTGAAGGACCTCGGAACTGGACTGTGGGCAGAAGTAAGTTCCTAAATTGAACCCCACTTGTAACTGGCCTCCAGCTGGATTTAACACCATTTGCACGAGTGGGTTCGTATCCCATCCTCATCGTCATCCTTCTATAATGCGATTCTGACCTGTCTGGTTCAGCAATCTTGCCTTTGCAAATATTTAATTTGTAGAGATACTTCACAACATTTAATTTAGCTGCACAGTTTGAGCTGAGATGTTCTGCAGGGTTTTGGAAGAGGTCAGAATGTATTTGGATGCTGGAAATAATTAGTTGGTCTGCAGTAAAGCCTGGAAAGGTTAAAAGTACTTTATTGATATTGATCAGTTAGGAGCCTGGGGCAAAGTTTCATTGTGCACAATTATTCTGTAAGTACAGACAGTGCTTATTCAGTATGGCCAGTTAGAGACTGCTAAAGTAAAGGAGCAAATTGTTATGATTTGAACTAAGTCACTTTGACTCCAAGATCATTACTGGTGTAGACCAGACTCTTCTGTGATTAGGAAGATGATTCTTCCTATGTTGTAATGTCATTTAGAAAAGGTATAAATTTTCAATCACGTTGTTCAGGAATGTCCTAAGAGTTGTTCTCTGGCTTCTGTTTCTTCAACTCCTGGATAGATGCCATCCTAGCACCTTAAAAAAAAAAAAAAAAAAAAAAAGAGGCAGCTATACTGTCTGCTGAAGCATACCCAGAGAAATCTGGTTGTTTTACCAGAACATGCGTAGTAACAGCTTTCAGCTGATACTGCAGGGCATGTGGGTTCCACAGAGGTATCAGGAGACAGATTCTGAGTCTGATTCATTATTTTTAGTTAGTATTTGATTTATACTACAGGGAAATAGTTAGGATAATTTTTCATGTAGTTATTAAAAATCCAGGAATGTCAAACTGTCTTGCAGCAGGATTCAAAACTTGTCAGTAGGGTCTGTTAAATTTTGATTATTGACATGAAGACTGTAAAGTTAAGGAGGGATTCAGAGCAAGGTATAACAATTTCATGTATTATTATTTCCTAGGTCTGTTTTTGACAAGGAACATAGTAATCTAGAATGTACAATCCAGCCTGTGTGTTCCTGTTCCAATTTCAGAAGTGGTTTTTATTTCTAAGTTATGCAGACCCTTTTAAAAATCTTATTTTCCATCAGGAATTCCAAAATAACAATATTCAAAGCCTCCCCTCACTTAGGAGTCGAGGCTACTTCTAATTATTCTAGATGAGAAGAGAAAAAGAGTCGGGAAAAATTCATGTTCAAAATATGAATAATTCATATCTCTTTTTTAAAAATGAATGAACATTCATAATTATGTTTTAATTGATGAAATTTGTTTTCAATACAAGGCACAATGAATGGTTTGACATAATTTGTTGTATGCTTGTATAAGGCAATGTGATTGAGACATGCAATTAGAGCTCAGCTTCCTGCTGGATCCCAGGTGATGGTACTGCCAGCTGTCCTTCCAGATGGCAGAGATCTCAAGATGATGACATGCTAGTTTATGAAGTGGAAAATGTAATTACTGTGTTAACAATACATAATGTTGGATTTACTGTTGATACTAAAGCAGGAGAACTTGAATAATATGTTACTAAAATCTCTCTCAGGAAAAGACAAATGTTTTAATCTGTGAAGATAGGCTTCACTGGTGTCCTTAAAAATTTTCAAGTGCTTTTCAGAAGGTTTTTGCTTTTTATTTCCTAGCTATTAACATAAGAAATAATGCACCATGAACAGAAGCAAAGACTCTCATTCATTCTTCAACCATTTGATGACTTCTTAAAGTTTCAGTTTTGAACACAGCAATCTGAATGACAGTGAAAGAACAAAAAAAAGGCAGGTGAATGTGAAGTATGATTGCATTTCAGACACCTGTACAACCTCTTTAAACTATTAATTCTGAGGTGCTGACAGAATGACCCAAGACTGTGAACATAATCTGTGACTCTATGTACTAGGTCACTCAAGAATCTTTTTAGTGCTTTTCTACTCTTCAGCTCTTTTGAAATTTTTTACATATTATGAAGCGATGCATTACTAAGAAGATAGGAGTGAAGTATTCTATAGCTATGCATGTAAAACACAAATGCATGTAAATGTATATAATTTTCCAATTCTCCTGTTTGTTTGGTAAAAACCCCAAACGTTCCTCTGAAACAGTTTACAAATTATTAGATGTCATTAGTAGTGTTGTCACCGGTAAAGTTTGGTAAGGTTACTGCAAGTAAGAGTTATCTAAAGATTGCTTGGATTTTAAAATTTTCAAAGCCTGGAGTTACAGTGTATACTGTATGTATTTAAAAAAAAAAGAAAATAAAGTACTTGGGGAAAACCTCTTGTCTGATGACATTATATAGCATGACAGGCAGGTCGAGGGAGGTGATTCTGCCCTTCTACTCTGCCCTTGTGAGACCTCACCTCACCATGTTCAGTTCTTGAGTCCTCAGCACAGGAAAGACGCAGATGTGTGAGACTGAGTCCACAGGAGGGCCACAAATTTGATCAGAGAGCTGGAGCACCTCCCATCTTGGGGCAGGCTTAGAGAGTTGAGGTTGTTCAGCCTAGAGAAGAGAAGAGAAGGCTCAAGGGAGACCTTAGAGCAGGCTTTGAGTACTTAAAAGGGGCCTACAGAAAAGATTAGCAAGGGGCTCTTCATCAGGGAGTGCAGGGATAGGATGATGGGTAATGGTTTTAAGATGAAAAAGGGGTGATTTAGATTACATATTAGGAAGAAATATTTTACTGTGAGGGTGTTGAGGCAGGGTGCCCAGAGAAATCCCAGATCCCCCTTCCCTAGCGGTATTCAAGGCCAGGTTGGACGAGGCTTTGAGCAACCTGATCTAGTGGAAGGTGTCCCTGCCCATGGCAGGGGATTGGAACTAGATGATCTTTAAGGTCCTTTCCAATCAAAACTGTTTATGATTCTGTGACTTAAGTGTTTTGGGCTTAAATAGATTAACTATTGTGAATACTATATAATCCTCTGTCAAAGACAGGAGTGCCTAATAGACTGGTAAAGAGAATATTGGCTGAAACTTCGAATAGCAACATCTTTTCAGTGCAAATGGAATTGTACAAGGCAACCTACTCTTAGTTCATGGATTTGCTACCAGTTTTTAACTCTTGCACAAATTTTAAGGCAAGTCCTTGCTACTGTACCATATGTATGATTAGAAAAAAACTGAATACATGTAAATTTTCTTCCTCTCCAGAGAGAAGCAGGCAGATGCCTTCATATTTACTGAAGTAGATGGTAAGACAGGAAATAATGTCAATTTCTATCCAGATGATGAAAGCTTTGAACTAATGCTAATATATGCTAGGTTAATGTAGCATGTTTGAATGTGATGAACATTGTTGAATATGATCATGGAGATGAGTCCCAGTAGTCAAATGTCAGCCCTGTTCACGTCTTCACTTCTGTACTTGCTGGTTTTTCTGCACATGGAAATGTGACGTGGCTGGATAGATAGTAACAGGACCAGCTGTGTGCCTACAGGTGTGTACAGGACTGATGTTTAAAGGCCAGTTCCCAACTGTGTTATCAAAACTGAAATTAAATGTATCTAAAATAACTATATAAAGACAGAACTTGGTAATGAAATTGTTCCATTCTGGAAAAGAACCTAATACAGTGAAAAAGGGCATTGCATTTTCAAAATATTGTGTAGTTAGAAACTTTGTGGGCTTGCTCTCCTGAGGCAAGATCCTCCTTGGACCAACTGTCCTGAAGTCCAGAATACACAGTAGGATTTTTAAAGTGACTCTTAATGAATCATATGAATAATATGAGCAATAGTGTCAAAGTGATACTTCTCTCCTTTTGCTTTTTAGGCAGCAGATATTAAGTGCATTCTTGTAATCCTAAAATGTTACTTTATGTAATTTATGAGTAATGTATCTTTGCCATTGTTCTGTTTTGAAGTGAGTAAATTCCTTACACTAGCTTATCAGAACCGTTTCTAATGGGAAAAGGAAGACTATAAGCAATGATTGAATTCAGATGTCTTATTTTAGCCTGTTTACTTGCACTGTCTCCATACTAAAAAAAAATTGTTTTGGTATTTGGCTTTATAATAGCTGCCTTGCAAGCCATCAAAGCATTTGTAGTTCAGTTTCCCAATTGACAGTATTTGCAGCTGATGAGAGATATTTAAGGAGCAGTGTATGCACCACATGGAGCACATCTTATATTCTTTTGAAATAAGTATTAGTCTCCCTGGAACAAATGCTGACACTATCACAAATTCATGATCTTGGGAGTCCTTTACTGTCTTCCTACAATATTTAAAGGCTTATGATGGTCTGTTATTGGACATCTTAGGAACTACCTGCAATATTGATTTTCTAATGTCACCTGCTTGCTTATAAAGATTCATGATGATTTCATACTCATAAACAGATAATGTAAATACAAACTGTTCTTGTAAAACGAAGCTATGTTTTAGATACACTGTTTAATGATGCAAAGGTCTAGATTTATATTAGTAATTAAAAAAAAATTTAAGACATGCCATTTTTAAATATCGTGCCCCCCCAGTATTTCAGAATTCCAAAAGTGAGTTCCATAAGGCATCCTATATTCTGCTATTTTTAGTTTAAGGCGTTGTTTTTAAGGATATTAAAAATATCATATATCTTATAAATTTGGAGTATATGAAACATTTCTTAAAAGGAACAGAGTCTGTATTCACGGAACATGCACCAATGGTAACCCCATCATAGAAAGCTACCAGGTTGTTCAGGCAGGACTTGCCCCTGGTTAAGTCATGCTGTCTCGAATCACCCTCCTGTCCTCTACGTGCTTTAGCATAACATCTAGGAGGATCTGTTCCATGATCTTCCCAGGCACAGAGGCTGACAGGTCGGTGGTTCCCAGAATCATCCTGCTACCCTTTTTAAAAATGTTGACCTTCTTCCAGTCACCAGGGACTTCTCGTGACTGCCATGGTTTTTCAAATATCATGGAGAGTGGCCAGGTGACTACATCAGCCAGTTCCCTTAGAGCTCTGGGATGCATCTCATCAGGTCTCATAGATTTGTTTAGGTTTCTCAGGTGATCACAAACATGATCTTGCCCTACAGAGGGAGGGGGCCTTACACCCCATCCCCACAATCTTTCAGTCAGCGTATAACCTTAGATAAATCCAGGAGTAAATGCATAGCAGAAAATAGGGATTTTTGTATAAAAGTATCTAGGCGAGTGCCTAAAAATGTCTAGGCTTTATTGTGAAAGTAAGGGATTTCCTGACTGGTTTATTATATTGCAGGTATAAAAATCAACAGGCTCTGTAATATCTAATAGCTAATGTGCTTAAAAACACTTTATAATCCTTTTTGGCTGAACAAACATATCCAAGAGCTGCACTTAAAAGGATGACTGAAATGATGAGGCACACTCGTGTTGAGTGGTAAATTAATTGCATTTTCAAGCCAGGTTATATGTCTTAAAACCTCAATATAAATGCATGTACGGGGTATCCATGGGTGTAGCAGATGTTGCCCTGTGAAACACGTATCGAAAATATAAGGCAGTGAGGCAGGGGTAAGCATCATTCTGTCAGATGCTGTGTAGCCTGAGGAGTTAATAACTATTATCAGTGAAAAACTGAAACTGTGTAGAGAAGGCTTTGTAGCTTTCACTGAATTTTCAGCATAGATTCAAGCACAATATGAGCAGCCGAGGGATTAAACTGCCAAAGCCTGTCTTGTTGATAGTTACCTCAGAAGAATTCAGTTGTTCAACTAAACAAAAGGCTGTAGGCAATAGTGTCTTTCTCTTGGTATGTTCTTTTCTCCTCTGGGTGACATCTGACAGGATTGACCAGCATTTTTGGTTAACGTAGCTTCTGCAGCTGATTGAAAAGCAAGGCAGAAAAGGATCCCTGTGTTGGTCAGTGCAATACAGTTGCACCAGGCAACATCTTTTTGCTCTGGTACACTTGATCAATTTTGTTTGTGAGACTTGTTTGTCAAGATCTGTCTTGATACATGCCTACAAAAGTGGATGAAATAAAGATCATTGTTTTCCTTGATGAGAAAAAGAATCCCTTTTAGACTTTCACCCTTATGTCCTTGCACTCTGTACTCTAATACTATTTGCAAAAAATTTTTGTTGGAGAAGTGTCTCAGTATAATTGAGTGAAATGTATTCTCACCCCAAAATTTTTAATGCAATATTTTCAGTACCTCCAGTTTGCATAGAACTCCTGTTCAGATCAATTAAATATCAGCTCCTGCTGATAGGTTCAATGTAGCTCAGCATTTTTCTTGCTTGCTGAGCTAGAACCTCTTGGTATTTGGCATTGAATATTTGTGTGTGTTATGCAAACGTATATTTTCCCAGCTGCTGCTTTGCTACTAAACACTTTGATCTATGACAGTTTCATTCTTATAATTGCTCTGTTTTCACTACATAAAACAGAAAATGCAGTTTACTTTCATCCTAGATGACTCTTACTGAAATAAACATATACAGACGCTCTGGGAGACAAGGGAAAATGATGTTCTGTAAGTGACGGATGCCCTGATAATTGTCCTTGTACCTGACAGGCAGAAAAAGCAATGGCAGGCACAGTACATGAGATAAAGAATATCCCCTTAAATGTAATACTAACATGTACTTCTAGTGAAAATATATTAAAATCCAGTCAGTCTCCAGCTGTCCTTTCCACTGGATCCCATGATGACCAGTGTAGTGTCATACAACCAGTGCAGACACAATGTTCTTCTGCATTTTCTTCTTACAAAAAAATCTCACGGCCCCTTGAGTATTCAGGGAGTTTAATCATAGTAAATCAAGTAGACGGTGAGCTTAGTGAGTTGTGTGACTTCTGTCAGATACTGTCAGATACTTCCCAAATCATGGAGTTTCAGAGAAAGCTAACTGTGCTCCTTATTTCAATGCAAAGAAATGCAAAAATTACAGACTGTATACTCAAAGCTCAAGAAAACCTTTTTCAAGGCATGCACAAGGTGAACCTTTTTCATTTGAATTAGCTAGAGATGTTTTCTCAAATGGTAAATTTTCCATTAAACTCTATTTTTGTTAAGAAATGTTAAGAAAGCATCACTTTCAATAATATGAAGCACAGTCTGTTCTTACAGACTCTCTCTTTTTCATCAGACTTAATGGAAAGTATGATGCAGTGTGCTGTCAGATAAAAAATAAAGAACATCTTTCTTTCCAGGGTCTATCTTTCAGAAACACTAGTTGGCAAAACTTACCTGGAGTTTGATTGTGCCAAAAGCTAAAAGTCTATAAATGTTAATGCCATCAGAGCTAGCAGTGCGTGCTACTTCTCACAAAGCTCAATATGCACCATTCTGCAGGGAAGCTGGATCTTGGGAGATCTAGTTCACTTCTAAACTGATCTGTAAGCTTTCTCTGCATTTGCTTTGTTGCTTCATTCCAGTCTATTGATTATGGAGAAGGAAGTGATGCATGATTCATTCAGAAATTCTAAATGCAGTTACATTTTTTTTTTTTCCACACGTAAAATCCTTCTGTAGTCAGGGAGCCTGCAGACTTCATGGTTCTCTTCCTGAAGGATGAATATCAATAGTTGTCTTACACTTCAGTATGATTTTGGAAACAGACTAACAAAGTGCAGTTTCTAGGAAAATGTATATTTGTTTACTACTATATACTCAGTTACAAGCCAACAGGTCCGAATACTTTCTGTTTTCTACTTCAATATTCAATATTGTATGTGTGTGAAGTGTGTTGTGTATTCCTTGGAATTCACCAGCTGCTATTTTCACTCAATAGTGTATCTAAAGTGTACTTTGAGTGCCCTACACTGTAGACGTCTTAAATGAAGTTTTCTAGAAAACAATATGGCCAAAACATCTTAACAGAGGTGTGCTAAGAACAAACTAGAAACTGCATTTAATGCCTTGTAACATATGGAATCCTTTTTCTGGGCTTGCTGTCCGTTTCCTTGGGCTCTTTGCCCCACTCACTTTTCCTTGCTTTTCCACACTGTCCTCACCGAGATGGATATGTTAGGATGGGCAGCGAACAAAGAGTCTGGACGTTTTCAGAACACTGAAATTTTTTCCTTGTTCCCAAACTTTATCTTGAATACTCTTTTGCTCCATGCCACAGTTGAGAGTTGTGTTTGCTTGTGCTTGTATAATGTATTGAATGATTGTTTAACTAATAGAGGTTGCAATTAATATTTGTCTGCATTTGTTTCATTATTTGCTGTTAATTATTAAGCTTGGTTTTTTGTGAGCGTTCATTTATTTTTTTCTGTAGGCTTTATTTTTTCCTAGTGAATTCTTCTGCCTATCAAATAATGTTGCTGAAAATGTAGGCTTGAATGTTCTCTGCCTGACTGATTTATAACATCTATTTCTGCGCTTGTTCCCCTACAAGCAGGTGAGAGAGACCAAATCTATGTCATAGATAATTGTCATAAGTAAAAGAACTGCTAATTTTGGATTAGTAAGTGAAAGTATGTAGCCAGAAAGTTTTGAGAGATAATGTCAGGAGCATGTCAGCGAAAAGCAGTAGGACACTAACGTACATGTATCCTGAAATGTCATGACATAGGACCGTTAAGCCAAGCACCACAAGAAGAATGTTGAGGCTCTGGAGCGAGTCCAGAGAAGAGCAACAAAGCTGGTGAGGGGGCTGGAGAACAGGCCTTATGAGGAACAGCTGAGAGAGCTGGGGTTGTTTAGCCTGGAGAAGAGGAGGCTGAGGGGAGACCTCATTGCTCTCTACAACTACCTGAAAGGAGGTTGTAGAGAGGAGGGTGCTGGCCTCTTCTCCCAGGTGACAGGGGACAGGACAAGAGGGAATGGCCTCAAGATCCACCAGGGGAGGTTTAGGCTAGACATTAGGAAAAAATCCTTTACAGAAAGGGTCTTTGGGCACTGGAACAGGCTGCCCAGGGAGGTGGTTGATTCACCTTCCCTGGAGGTGTTTAAGGCACGAGTGGATGAGGTGCTGAGGGATATGGTTTAGTGTTTGATAGGAATGGTTGGACTCGATGATCCGGTGGGTCTCTTCCAACGTGGTGATTCTGGAATAGCACAGTGTTATCAATTTCTCCTTTATGAAAGAGACACAAGAGGTGAGGTAGGTTAAAGTTTCAAAGTAAGTGAAAATACCTGCAATACAGTGGAATGGAAGAAAGCAGTTATGAAGAAATGAGGATGTCAGCAGAATTAAGAATCTTGAAGTGTGTGACATGCTAAATCTGTAAGGACATCTATAGCATTATTTTTTTGTAAAATATGTACCGTATCTGATTTGGGGTAAGAAAGCAGTTGTGTACCATGAACGGTGTGTGTCTCCGTGAACCTGCCCAATGAAACCAGGTCAATCTCTCCCAGATGTTGTAGGTATGCCGAGGGCAGCACACATGCTAGATTTACCATTATAGAGAAAAACTTGCAGTGCTCCACCAGATGCCTGAAAACTGGAATGCCAAAAGGGAGCAGTCTGATGCAAAGCTGCATTAATTAGCGAGTGTCTGGGCACCAGAGCTATGAAAAAATATCCTCAGATGTACTGCGATGCAGCAGTTGGAAAAGAGCTGGCTGAAAATGGCTGCAGGGTATTAGTCTAATGGTGACTGCAGAATGATGACAGAGGCCTTTGGCCAAATTGCCAGTGTCATGAAAAGCTTCTGAATTTAAACTGTTGAGGGAGTTGTGTGAATTACTGTAATATATTTACTGTGTGATGTCATTATTGATCACACTATTTTGAGATGCAATTGCAGTCCTACTGCAACATTAACAAAATGTTTCTCATGTCAAGACCACAGTCAGCTGTTGGTGTGCAGATTGTTTTGGGATTTGAGTTTATGTGTCCACGCCCCCCAAGAAAAAGTGGGGATTTTGGAAAATGAAGGAAAGACAGGGAAGGAGGTTGACTGGCTCTGACACCTGATTGGCCACAGTTTGTATTGCCTAAAAATCACATTCTTTCAGATACTGTTAGGTCTTGGGAAATCCTGGGGGAGGAGCAAGGACAGGCATTCTAACTATTTGTACAAGTTCTGTTCTGACATCTTTTGCTCTTATAATTACTTTTTTCCCCTTCACAGCATTAGAGAATTTCCTATTTAATTTGTTGTTCATATCATCAGCTCAAGGCACAGAATTGCTAGAAATAGACATTAAAGGAAGACATCCTCTCTTATGCCACTTAGCCAGTTCTCTGGCACTTTAGAATAATTATGAAAGGGTTAAATAAAGAGCTATTCTTGTTAATCTTAAACTAAGTTTTGTTGTGGAAAGTGTACCACAGGATAAATAAAAGTGTATGTGTAATTGCGCACAGCGCAACTAAGCTTTACATATATTTCTTCAGTTTTTCTTTGAAGCGAGGATGATGCTTGTAGGAATGGCACCTACAGCCAGCCTTGTACTAAATTAGAGACTAAGAATAGTCCTGTGAGGGTCTACCTTACATTCATTTCTAGAACTTTCCAGAACTATGACAATAGTTCCATGTAAATCTGTGGTAGAGTCAGCACAATTCTCACCAGCTTCCCAACACACAAGTTACACCAACTTCATGCATAATCTGTGGCAGTTCTGGGCCGCCTCAGTGTTCACCCTGTCTGGGGAGCCTCTGCTCGACTGTGTGAGCCAATCATGAGATTGATTTGAACCACTGAAGGGTCATGAAGGAACTTTCTGGGGCTGAAAATACAATCATATATACATACATACACAAGCATACATGTGTATGCAGGTGCACCTATATATGTATAAATGGATAAATAGGATTAGATGTATGTATATCTAATACCTTTATATATGCGTATGTATACATATGTATGTATTCTCCTACTGAAAAGTAGAGGAACCTTTAGAGGCACTATTGAAAGAAGTTCTGTAAGATTCCTAACTTTCCTTTAATTAGAGATGTAATTCTTAGTCTTCAAATCTGTTGGTAGAAGGGAAAATGCCACTAAGACCTTTCTGTAGATTCTACATGGCTGATTGCTTTGTTTCAAGCGTGACTGTCATCTACAGTAAAAGCAAGGACAATACATTATCTTAATAAAAGCTCTGTTTCGTGTTCTGTTTTGGAGAACTCCGTCCACGAGCAGACAATCCAGCAGATTTGCAAGCCTTCAAAAGAAAACAGAGTTACAGCAATTTCTTTTGGCATGGAAGCGAGTTTCAGATTATAGTTAATTTCTAGAAGGTTGATTGATGCACCGGGTTTGAAGCAGTTTATTCAAGTAACAATCTGCATCTAATCTTTCAGATATTGCACAGAAATTCTTACCGGAACATAACTTTTGTAAAATGATAATTTTATGATGGGGATATATCTGTTATTGTGAAATATATACATTTTACAAACACACGCAGTCTAGATCAAAAATAGAAGATTTAATTTCAAAATTCAACCTATACTAATGAAGTTTTTCTCTCTATGCTTGTTTATATTAAAGAAGATCAGTTGTTTCAAGCAAGTAGTTCTAAAGAGGTTCATGGATTGTTGTGAGAGGACAACCAATACATAAGTTGTTGTCCGATCTTCTGTTTTCAAAGCTACAGAATTTCAAATAGTAAAAAGGCAAAATACAAATTAGACCGGAAAGCTATTAATGATTTTGCTTTGCTGTAGATGAGATTTGGTCCGTGAAGATTTGTGAAATAGTTGGTTCCTTGGTACTACTGTACTTTGTGTGAGAATTATTGAACATTTAAATATACCATCTTCACAAGATTGAATCAAGAATGTTCTAGAGGATCTTTCTATTTGTTACTTTAAACCAGATGGAAAAAGCTGTTAGGACTGTAATGTTGCCATTATCAGTAGTTATTTCTTTTCACACTTTCAGTACTCACTACTACCTCTGACAAATCAGGAGGAAACACAAGTAACTTTCCAATGTTAATAATTAGAATACCAATGACAAAATTTTATATTTGGAAAAAATTGCTGCAAGAACAAAATGGTAATTACTGTAAGCAATCCAGAAATACTTGATGGGCTTGTGAGATAACTAATTTGCTAACCACATACAGTGCAGCTACAGTGACTTTCTAAAATTGTTTTGTCATTGTAATTATATCTTGTGCCAGCAGTTCTAAGCGAAACTTGCTATTAGCTTAATTGAGGAAAGAAATTAAGTGGGGGAAAAAAAAAAAAAGAGATCTAGTGGCCCAAAAGCTAGCAGGTACACAGCAAACCCAAGAAATAGGTCCCTGGATCACACAGACCACAGCTCCTGATCCTGGACCACTCAAGATATATACTGCCAATTACTTCAAAGGTGCTTCATGAGCACTCAATGCTTTTGCACTTGACACAGGTCTTGGGGGGGATTTCAGCTGTGCATAGATTTTATCTCATATAGAATTTAATTGTGGTCCTGGAAGTGCCTCGGCTTTCCCCCCTTCCAGAAGGGAATAACTGAAGCACTGGGGAGCTTAATGAGAAGTGTGTGAAACACAGTATGACCAGAATGACGACTCATAATCAAGTCTCTGAAGAGCAGACACTTGGCAAGTTTCGCTGATGTCCCTGTGTGTTAGAGGGCAGAGAACAGCAGTGCTGATGATAACTTATTACTTCCCATCCTGAATCCTTCTGGAGGAAAGGATAATACTCACATTTGCTGTAGTGTAGCTGCTGTCATGCAAAATGAGACTAGGGCCTGCTTGGCTTAAAGAGCATAAACTGAAGAAAAAGGGAAGACCTGAAATTGTTCTTCAGATGTGAAAACTTTCATTTTGTGAATTTAACATACAGGCTCCTAAAGGAGCAAGTACACATCCCTGTGTACTTACTTACCTTGCTCTAACGGGCATACAGTTTTCTGGGCAAGTGTTGAGTCCAGATTTTATAGCAGTGCCTTCTACATTAAATACTGGTGCTGGAGACTTTATAGCAGCATCTTCTAAAGTGACTTGTGCTACAGTGCTGATGTCCATTCTTGTGAATGATGCTGCCTTCTTGGCAAAACTTGTTTTGCTTGTTTTAGGTAGAAAGGATTCCAGTACTTTGTCTTGCAATACTTAAATAGGGAAAGAAGAACAGACTCCACTTTATTTTAAAACAGTAGATTCTGGATTTTTATTTAATTATTTTGCTACTGCTTCTTCGGTGATTCTCTTGGCTTTCACTCTGCCTGTTTGTTAGCTCTTATTATAAGTAAATTAATGTGAAGTAGTTCTGAAGCTTTGCAAAATGATCAGTCAGCAACTCAAATCTAGATCTGCTTCATGTTTTTGAAAGTCATTAATTTCTTCTGGAACACTGTAATGATTGTTAGCCTAACAAAGGGTATTATACGGTTCTGAAAAATGCTGTATATTTTTGTGTAGTGATGAAACAATGCAGTGATTTTTCTAACTTGAGTGCTTTCCTTCCTAATCTATGTTGTTAAATATTTTTGCTAGAAAACTGTATGGAATAGAAGGCAAATGTTCACATGGGATGAGATCCTCATCATACTGAGCACTGCCCGGATACATTTACAGTTCTTGCTACCAGGGTTTTATTATCAGGTAGCAAAATATTAAGTACAGCAAATATTATACATGCACATAGGAAAGTAATGTAATCGTAAACATACAGATTTAAGGCTAGCCTTGCTGATATTGGTGAGCAGGTTAAAATTAATAGTGTAATCTGGCCTTGGGTAATCTGCCTTTAGTTTGCTCAATCAAAGTATCAAAGGTCAAAGATTTAATGCTAACTTCACTCACATGATTTGTCCTCAGAGTGTTAGTACAACAAGGCTTAAAATGCTTGTTTACAGTGATTATTTAATATGATTCATAAGTCAGCTGTGTTTACACCATTTGCAGCTGTGCATTTATAAGAGTGATACTCGGACTATTATAGGGACAGCAAGGACGATTTATATAATAACAAAATACTTCCGCTTTGCAAATTCTTAGCTATTGTCACTTTAAGGGACTGAAATTAGAAAGGGGAAGAATTAGATTAGACATTAGGAAGAACTTCTTCACGATGAGGGTGGTGAGGTACTGGCACAGGTTGCCCAGGCAGGTTGTGGCTGCCCCATCCCTGGAGGTGTTCAAGACCAGGCTGGATGGGTTCTTGAGCAGCCAGATCTAGTGGTATATGTCCCTGCACATGGCAGAAGGGGTGGAACTGAATGATCTTTAATGTCCCTTCCAACTCAAACCATTTCATTGTTCTATAATATCAAATGATGCTATCTCGCAATAAAGAACAGGCCCCTGATGGGTGCTTATTGTCACTGGAAAAAATAGGGCTTTACATCTTTAAAAGTCTGGACCAAAAGGCTTTGGGTAATTGTTAAAACTGAACTAAATATCTTATAATCCTGAACAAGAGTAAGATAGTATTATTTCCTCTCTTTAAGCTCTAATGGGTTGCTATTTTGAGCATTTATTTTCAAACGCCTTTAATGAGATTTCAGCAACTATCAAAAATAGCAAATGCTAATAAATATTAAGTCTAGAAGCAAACAATATTTCCAGCAGTAGAATATTCGTCTTAGCAGTAGGTATTAATTCTTGACAAATATAAGAGTTTAAAGTCTGCATAAAACTCACATTGACAGACAATCTGCTAGGAAATGTTTTAGCGCTTAATTAGAACTGAGGGGTAATATTCTGTTTGGGGCCTGATTATCTTATATTTCTGCTTATCTGTTTATTTTGGTGTTACCTTCTTCTAATTTTATTAGTAGGTGTGAATAAGCAATCCATTTGGTCAGAACAGAATCCAAACAGTCTGAGGCCTGGGGTCAGTTCTACAAATAAGATGTAACTCTTGATTCTCTGCTATATGTGCTTTAAATGTTCTCTATAAAATTATTTTATACAAGACACTTCTGGGAACCTCTGAAGTTTGGACTCTGGAATAGAAAAAGGATAATCATGATGATTTAATAAATGAAATTTTAAATCTATTTTATAATTAACTAATCCTGAAAACTCTATAAATTTCTGGAGGAGAATAGCCGTGATCATATTTTTTAGTAGAAGGCCAGCAGTGTTCTTAATAATGTTGTCTTGTTTTAACAGAGAGTTAAAAATATTTACATATCATAGTGAATTTATGTTGGTACCTGTTATATCTACCACCAGTAGCCTAGTTTTTCGGAGTAGCAAGCAGATGTCCCACAGGCTCACCTAAAATACAAGAAATAGTCATATAATCATAGAGTTAAACTTCTGCCTGAGCAACTGTTAGTGATTTGTCCTCAGAAACCACAGCATCCAGGATCAAATGTTTATGCAGAAATATTTTTAAGTATGTTTGAACAATTGTGTGAGTCTTAAAAATGCCTTTAAATGTCGGCTGAGGTGACGTAGCAACAAGGTTTGGGTTGGTTTTGTTGTTTTTTGTTTTTGTTTTTTTTTTTTACAGGCAGCATATAGTATTTTAATTACATGTAGCTGATGTAGAATTGAAAATGACACCTGGCCACAGAAACTCTGCCTTGATTCCTTATCCTGCTGCTGTCAGACCTGCGGTGTTCATAAAACTGATTTTGAGGCAGTATTCTTATTATAGCTTGTATAGTAGAGCAATCTGAGATTGATATTCACTGAACCACTACCTACAGCAGTAATATTCACCACTAAGGGAGTGGAGCTACACAGTTATAGCTATTTGTTTATTTGGCTTAAATAAAATTGTGTTTCTAAACTCCTGTGAATAGATTGACATGAATAATGAATTTTACATGTTTTAAATATCCATGCAGGTTTTGCATGCAAATCATAAAATAGATTCAGAAGACATATCAACGCTGGCCAGTTCACCTGCTTGCGCCAGGGCAGGATCAGCCATGTCTAAACCACTTCTGTCAGATACCTGTCCAAGCTGGTCTTAACAAAGCTCCTAGGTAACCTCTTACTGTATTTAACTAGAGCTAAAGTTCCATTTATATCTAACAAGCTTCTCTTGCTGGCACATACAGTTGTTTCTTCTGCATTTACAGCAAAAGTTATCTATGCTGACTTTGCAGAATGTTGAATTTCTGTTTTCTCTGTGGCAATAATTTGGGGAGGATAAAACTTACCCCAGTATCTCATCTTGTATTTCCCTGTTTTAATAGGTATTATTTGTACAACTGTTTCACCTGGATCATGGGGTTAGCACCTCTGATTGCCTACTGTTTTGCCATCCTTGGCCAAATCTTTCCTAGAAATTAGTGCTTGAAATTTAACTAGATGCTGTTATTGACGTCTTGCCAAGGACGGATAGGAAGAAGATTATCTTTACAGATTTGCATGGGGGTAATCTGTTCCTCTACCCAACTTCTCCATTTGCTTTCTTCATATTCAGTTTGCGTTCTGCAGCACTGTACGGCATATTTCAAATTCTGAATTGCTCAGCAACTAATCACTGTTTATTGCCTGAAGTGTTTGCTATTCTTAATTTGCCAGCCATAATGTGGTTACCTACATCATACTGTGGGGATTTTTTCCCTTTTTTTTTTTTCATACCTTGTACAAATAAATGGCTAACAATTTACAAGCATGAGCTCATGTGTTTACAGTGCAAACGATCTCTCAAACATTCATGTATGGTGGAACAATGTCATGATTTCCATTATGACATTTTGGGTGGTTGTCACCTTCCCTGGAGGTGTTTAAGGCACGGGTGGACGAGGTGCTGAGGGATATGGTTTAGTGTTTGATGGGAACGGTTGGACTCGATGATCCGGTGGGTCTCTTCCAACCTGGTTATTCTGTGATTCTGTGATTTTTAAGTCATAAGCATCTTACTGGTGTTCCCATGTCCCCTTCTGCACAGTCATTGCAGTAGACCATTTAGAAGCAAGTTCATGCAATGAGGTTTTCTGCGTACTAAAATCTTTGGGCTGCCCAATATTAAGTTTATTATATCAGTTGATTTTACTTTTCCTTATATCTTTATAACAACTCAAAACATATTGCTAGGTGCTAATACCTACTTCAAGTGTTTTGTTGATCTGATTTGATTACTGACATGCTGCAATGGGAATTTGTGGTGCCTTGTGTCTCAGCAAAATAGTTTAGTTCTGGAGATCGAAGCTAAAAGTAGATTCATCCTACAATAGCACAGGGTCTAGTGGGTTGGGGCTTCATTTATTTATTTATTCTTACTAAATTCTGAAGGGAGTATGTGTTTCCTTTTTTCGAAAAAAGTTTCAAAATATTCTAAGCATTTCAGTTATCCATCTGTTGAGAACTTTTGCAGGTTCTGGGAATCTGTTTTGAGGCAATACTGTTCTCTGCACAGCTCAGAAATTTGAAGAAAATACTTACAATAGTCTTTCTGAATCTCTGAATGATAGTTCTGTTTCTAATCATACTTTTGCCACTAGAAACACTTTACTTTGTTATGTGTATTTATAAGGCTTGTTTAAAAAAGAAATAATAAATCATGGATAAAGCTCCTTTTAGAATAACAGGATGAATGGATTAGATCTCCCACAGATGTTCGGTATATTAATATCTCTACAGAGAAACTGATGTCGAAAAATGGAAATGTCCACTAGCTGTATTCTTTTCAAATAAATCATGTATCTGGGTCATCCTGTGCGGAGGATTAAGGGACAACACACGACCAATATGATCAAGTGAAGCTGTTTTAATCAGAGTTCACAACACATTTATACCTCTCTTAGCTGAAGCAAGCCATTGTGTTACAAGCTGATTCGTCAATTCTCCTTTAGCAACAAACAATCATTGTTTACATACATTATTATTCTTTCCCATGAGAAACGGCTATGTGAACACTCTGGTCTACAAAGTAACAAGTCAAGGACTACCGAGGAAAGCTTCCCATGAGAAACAAGAGGAGTACAAGACAGAGCAACTTTCTAATGATAAAGAGAGAAACCTTAAAGGCTGCATGTCCTCTACAGTAACTGCTTCTTTTGCAAAGTTAGCTTTATTCAGGTGCAAAAGCTAGGTTGTGCACGTCCAAATATCTGTGCCCATTTTGATCAAAAAACTCCTCAACAATCCTGTATGTTATCCAGCTTGTACATTCACACACTGTTAGTAATGTCATAAAAGCTGAAGAACACAGAGACATAAGAACAAATTGTATTACTACTCTGCCTGCCTTTAGGGGAGGAGAAGAAAGCTCAGGATGAAGTGAATTTGATTATCTTCTCTCCCTCGTTGGTTTTGTGGCTTTGGAGAGCTTTTGTTCATTTTGCTTTGGTTTGATGTTTCTTTGGGGTTTTTTTGACTTTTTGGGAGGACAGACCAGTATGCCTGTGTTTTACAAAGTAGCTGAAAAACACTAAAAACTCTCTTTCCTGAGCTCTTGTAACAAGAGACTGCATGTGCAGAGTGCCAATGCAATGTGTGTTACGTTCTCTGTGCCTATCAACCCATACTAGTCTCATTTCGTAGAGGACAGCAAAAACGTTATCCCTGTTTAAGGTCTTTACAGAGGGGAATATATTCAGATCTAGTGAAGTGATATACTGATGCAGAGGGTTCTATGCTCATCTGAGCTTTGTTGCCAAGAGCTCTTTTGGTTCATGTGCAAGTTTCATGCTTTTTAATAGACGCAGGCAGACCATAAGGAAATTTACAATGATATAATCCTATTAATGATAAAATGAGTATTGGACTACAAGGGAGCACCTCAATCAATATTGATTATTTTTTGTTTTGTACCTTCATTTTAGCAAGTAGATATGAATGCATGAATAGTACTTTCAAAAAGCTGTCTAATGCTCCATGCAAGGAAGAATGACAGAATTGCACCTTGAAAGTGGAGATGGTTAGGTATATATTAACAAATTTATTAAACTCAATAGGGTAGGATAACTAGGCTGCACTTGGACTTGCAGATATGTGTAGCCTTAATAATTTGGTAAGGAATGTTTGGGTATTGCTTCTTTGCTTTAGTCACAGCCATGAAACTAATATACAGAACTCATCCATTAACATGAATATCTCTTTTCCTCTCTGTACAAATAAGAGATGTCCTAGCAAAGCTAACGAGGAAAATTACCTCTGCTGTTCCAGTGACATTTCTACTGATTGCATTGGCTTAATGCAAAGTTAATATCTACTTAAATGCTTCTAAGGCTTAGTAAATGGAAGTACAAATTGAATATTCTCCACTAGCAGTTTAATTTAGATAAATATTTGAAGTTGTTGTATAGCAGAATAAGGAAAATACTTGCTGATACTTACCCCACTTTGACAGTTGCTTTTTAATAGCTCTCTTTTAGATTGTGTTTGATATTTTCTGATATTTTCCCAGTGGCCTTCTTCATGGGTGTCATACACTATACGAAGCCTACCACTTCGTACAAGTTCTTCTGTAATAATAGTTTTCGGTGTATTGATCTAGATCTTCCTTTTTTGATGCCAGTAGCAAGGATCCCATTAATTTAACTGGGAAAAGAATATGTCTGTTTTCTAAACAGCCATGTGCTGGCTTTTGAAAGACTCGATGCATTAATTTATTTAAAATAAAAATTACTTCCATACCAAGGAACACATTAACACAAATCACACTTTTTTCTGTGTGTATTAAGAATTGAATGGCCGGAACAGCTGGGCCAATTATTGTCATTTAAGCTAATCTCCCACTCTCTCTTTATCCCAGGGCATAAGTTGGCATTGTTAGTGTGGATGTTGGGATACTCTTTATGAAATAATTACCTGTTATATTTAAGTTGGTCCTGGGTTATATATTTTCATCTGGGCACATCAATGAGTCTGTTTACTTTTAAAGGATGATGGAAGTTGCTAGCAGCATTGCCTAGCCATGTTTACAAGCTATAAAGAGATTGTATTATAGATGGTTAAAATATTTTGTAGTAGTTCTTTCCTCCTCCTTCTATAGTGCATAATAGTTTTTCCAGTTTTATAGTATTAAGAACAAAGCACCTATTCACCTAGCATGGAAGGCACCCACAATAACAGCAGTTCACCATTTGTTGCTTCATATCCTTCCAGATGGAAAGATGAAACAGTAATGAAGTGTCACCTGGGGAACACTAGGAAATTAACTATACAATAACTACTAATATATTCAGCTTCTTATTCTCTTCTTAATAGATACTTTGTTACCAGGACTGGGTTCAGCCATGCTGTAAATGGGGAGGTAGAGCAGAGCCTTGTTTACTTTTGGTGCAGTGTTTTATTGAATAGACATCCTGCTCTGCATTTAGAAATTGAAGTCATGGCAGTGGGCTCTGCATGTCTGCTGAAATGTGAGGTTTGCAACAGCCCTGCTTTCCTGGAGGGGAGGTTTTATAGTGTCAAGATAGCCTTGAAATTTTCACCCCACTACAGAGGGAACATGCCCATCTTTATTTTGTCAAACATGACAGTCTTGGAAGAGGTTGAGTCGTAGTCACAATATTTACCTTGGAGCTTTATCACACACATCTGATGTCACATTTGGTACCTGAAACAGTGGTGTAAAACCTGTAAGTAAAACTAAACTTGCAAAATAATTGTGATTTAAACTTTTTAAAGTAAAAATTTACTTATATGTGAGCTATAAATAAGTCTAAATAATCAGCTTCATTTTTTCCCCTACTTTTTCTCCACAAATGTGATATAAACTTTGCTGTTTCATTTGATTTCCCCTTAGTTTTGCTAAAGTGTGCTGATTAAAGCTGGTAAAGTCTGTTTAATGCCTCTGTCCTTTCCAGTACAGTGAATGTTGAAGTAAAGATCAGATTTTTCTTTGATTTTGAGATGTGCTATTAAATGCACAGCAAATTGTCTTGCGGTCTGATGTTCTCAAACACGTATTTGACATCAGCATTGATGTCAGTGATTTTGATACAGTGGTTTAATCTGAGGTTATTAAATGAAGCTTTCAGAGTTTTTACTTTCCATATGATACATGATATGCCCAGATTCTAGATAAAAAAAATTAAACGCAAATTGAAGTGGAATTATTAATTTTTAACCAAGTCTAGGTGACCACCTAGATCTGTGGAATATTTAAAAACATATAATAAACTTAATAACAGTAGATGACCTGATTATTAGTCTTATTTTGCTAGAAATTATTGATTTAACAAAAATTACTTGAGCTGAACTGTTCTACTGGAAACATGCCCTAGAGGCTGAACGCTGATCATCTAACAGCAAATATCTCCAAGTGGCTACTTGCCAGCTCAGGATGAGTGAACTACAGCATACTTTTTATCTTCATACCAAAGCTGGATGCACGAGTAGCTAAACCTTTGAAACTCTAGTGAATAGTAATGTTGAGCAAGGTAATCTGTTAGCTGCTGTAATAAGTGTGTTCAGCACATGAATTTTTTTTTTTTTGGTCAGGAGATTTGCCAAGAAGTTCTGTTTTGCATTACGCCTGTTGACATCTCCTAGTGAACAGATAAATATTTACCTTTTCTCTTTTAAAAATTTTAATTGCTTTTTGAGAAAATAACTTTTCATCTGCTGATGGTACTTGTTGATATTGTCAGGTTTCAGATACAGCCTTCTAGAATTAGGACAGATTTTATAAAACCTTTAAAGGGAATCTTAATTGAAATTGCTTAGAATATGAATCAAAATGGCAAAGTCCATGCCCTCTGATTTGGTGAAATTTATATGTAAAAATAAAAATAATATTCTATTTAAGATGCACACACAAACATATATGCTACATAAAATATACACACTCTTGCATAATCTGTATTCCTGTGTGTCTATGTTGATGTACATATAAATACACACTCAACTTTTGCCTGTTTCCGTCTCCCATCAATTTGCCAGTATAATTTTATGTGTATCAATTAACATAGTCATGATCATAAGCCTTTATGCAAATTAGTTCTGGCTCTTTAAAATGTATTGGAGCTATTCCACTGATTCAAGTCACACTAGGCAAAAACCATTTGTGGTCTTTAAAAAGAAACAGTGCTTTTATCTCACCATCACGCAGGCATCACTGGACTTTTGATTGATATGAAAACTTGTAATGAAGTCCTTATCAGAAGAAGTCTTACTGAACTCGTGGTATACTTGTTTGTGGGATCAAATCGTAGTTTTGTAATTATAATCATTATGTAGCTAAAACTAATTTTAAATTTTTCTGTTTAAACACCCAGTTATGAGTTTGATTTAAAATCAATGTATATGTCACTGCTATGCAATGGCAAATACTTTTTTTAAGAGCACTGGTAGCACAGTAGGCACAAATATCAAATTACACTGCATCGTCTTAATGTTACTCCATAAACAGGATTACATGTAACATAATGGTTGCTGTGAATGTCTCCCAGTGGATTCGATCTCTTCCCCTCATTTACTTATCCCATGTGACCTTGATGCAGGCTGTAAAACTGTCCATGAACAGTTTGCAGATTTTTCTGGAAGTTATGAGCTTGATATATGCAGTGAGCAGTTGAAGGCTCCCAGCACCTCCCTGCCAGGTCTTGCAGAGAACAGCAGGTTCCTTGCCTGTGATGTGCTCCTGCTGCTACAGCGAGAGGTGGGAGATGAACTCCCTTGAGCCTTTAAAAGAGAAACTGCCTCAACTTCAACTGCAGTCTGTCCACTACAAAATAATAACAAAAATCGTGGTTCTCTATGTTCTGCAACACAAGAGTTCAAGAAGTAGAAACACCTCCCTTTTTAGTAGGGATGATAACTCAGAATCTTCCAAAAGGGAGACTTAAGTATGAGAGAAAATTGTCCCCTGGATATGCTCTGCAGAAGGCTGAGCTCTGCAATGAGGCAGAACAATGGGGCTCTTTTTAAGCATTTCCCAACTAATTTGACCCTCCCCTGGCCAACCCCAACAGACATCAGGCACTGCCTGAAGCTGGGGCTGCATTCAGGTAAAGCTTGCAGGCTGAAAATGCAGAAGATTAAGCCTAAGGTGAGAATGCGTGTAGCAATGTTTATTGTGGAGCACCGATCTTCTGAAATTTGATCTTTGTTAACAAAGTTATGCTCCTCTGCAACTGCTGTCATATTCAAATAAATGTTAGTGTAGCAGACAAAGTGGTGACTCCTGGTGTTTAGCGATGATAAGACACTATCTGTATCAAGTGTATATTCTACATTAGTTTCTCCTGGCTATCTACTTTAAATGCTTTTCTGAGTTGAAGGCTACTCAATAACACTGCCTTTTGCTTTAGCAGAGGGATTTTGGAGAGCTAGATTATTTATAACGCTTTGCCTGGATGAGTTTGAGTTGTATCATTGTCCCCAGAAGAATGTGCTGAGATGTGTGAAGCACAAGGGAGACATCATTCTACTGTATTTGTTTAATGAACTTACCTCTGCCACCACTTGATTTAGTCACATTATTAGCTATTTGGTTTACAACACTTTACCTTCTTTATGCAGAGGAATATTTAAGGGTATGAACTGCTTCGGGGGTGGGGGGGGGGCTGAAAGATTCAAAGACCTGTGTATCTCAGTGTAAATATTTTTTGTTTTATAGTCCAAAGTGCCCTTCAATTTCCATGTCAGTTTCACCCTGAGGGAGGGAAACTTCCGGTTTTTCTTTGCAGTATCTCATTGCTGGTCAATTTATAGCCAGTTGTCATTGGTCATATTCTGTTTCAAGACTTTCCCTCTAGCAAATATTAGTAATATTTTATTTCAATCATCAGTTATTTAACTGGAACAATTGATTAAGGATGTTTTGCTTAATATTTTGACTGCTGGAGCAAAACCAAACTTCAGTGTACTCAGTTGATATGTTCCTATGAGAAAGGGGGTTAATTAAGCCTGGAATGTATAGAAACACAATTTCTTGTGATCTGCACCATCCCCATCTCAGTGTCTCACCTGAGCAGTGCCCTAATAGTGGTTTGTCATTCCTGTGAGCTACTGGCTTGTGGGTGGGAAAAGGATGTGTTTACATTGACCGAGTTTAGAAATAAAAATTGTAATTCATTTTCTGCGTTTGAGTCAGCAGTGTGCCTGGGTAGCCAAAAAGGTCAATAGCATCTTAGCCTGTAACAGAAACAGCATGGCCAGCAGGACCAGGAAAGTGATTCTGCCCATGTACTCAGCATTGATGAGGCTGCACCTTGAACACCATGTTCAGTTTTTGGCCTTCTACTACAAGAAAGTCATTGAGGTCCTGGAGGGTGTCCAGAGAAGACGAGCGAAGCTGGCGAAGGGGCTGGAGAACAAGTCTTATGAGAAGAGCAGAGGGAACTGGGGTTGTTTAGACTAGAGAAGAGGAGGCTGAGGGGAGACCTTATCACTGTCTACAACTACCTGAAAGGAAGCTGTAAAGAGGTGGGTGTTGGTCTCTTCTCCCAAGTGACAGTTGATAGGATGAGAGGGAATGGCTCCAAGCAGCACCAGGGGAGGTTCAGATCAGACATAGGGAAAAATTTATTCAAAAAAGGGTTATCAAGCACTAGAACAGGCTGACCACAGAGGTGGTTGTCATCGTCCTTGGAGGTGTGTAAAAGATGGGTAGATTAACTGTGTAGGAATGTGACTTAGTAGTGGACAGGTACAGGTGGGCTTGATGATCGCAAAGGTCTTTTCCAACGTAACGATTCTATCATCTGGATCTAAATAATAGAATACAGTAACTTTGACAGGTGTAAAATGTTCACTTAAAGAGAAAATTTATTTTCAAAGCTCACAGAATTAGGTTACTTGAATTATATAACCAGACTTCCAGAAAAATGACATATGAATATGTCATATATATGGTTCTTGTTTCTTCTTGAGGATGGGCATGTCTTGTTATATTTGATGCCTCAATATTTGTTTCACTAGCACAGCAACATGCGGAGCATTAGTCATGAGGACCAGTGATTGCTTCTTTACATTTATTACCTCATAAACAGGAAAAGAAATTAGATTAAGCCCTTGCATATTAAACTTGTATAATACTAAGGTCTCCACTGACTCTCTACTGCATGATTGAAAAAAGAGGTCCTAAAGAGATCCTAAAGTTTTTAAGAAGCTTCAGATCAATGTTTGAAGAGTCTTCTGGAGTCTCAACTGTCATATTAAGGTCATTTTGCTGTATTCTGAACAGTTGTTTTTTTCTTAATTCCTCTTATGTATTTCTAGATTTTGTTCTTTTTATTTTCTACACACACACAGCAACCATTTAGCATGCACCAGAACTCAAACGCTTCTTTGCTTGGCTTTGTGACTGTGTTCAACATCGCTAATGAGCCACTCTAATTCCATCTGTTTGTATCGCTTCTGGTTTTTTTTAGATTTCTTCCTTTGCCAATGCACTACAGTTATTTCCTGAGCCTAAAACTCTTTAATCCACTTATTTTATTCAGAGCAGGCTTAAAACTCTGCTCAGGGCAAGGCTAGTCAGAAGCT
Source organism: Phaenicophaeus curvirostris (assembly GCF_032191515.1). NCBI lineage: Eukaryota > Metazoa > Chordata > Aves > Cuculiformes > Cuculidae > Phaenicophaeus > Phaenicophaeus curvirostris. The sequence goes on along the minus strand of NC_091400.1, from coordinate 16,356,094 downwards.
GATTTTTGCTGGTGTACACCAAGCCATATTTAAGCAAAATTTGCAAGGTATATTCTTTCATGTGGATGACTGCCAAGGTTTTGTTCCATGTGTCACACCTGTTGCTGAGGTTATTTCAGCACTGTGATTCTTCCTGTGTTTGGAGGCAAGATGGTGAGAAAGGTTAAGTGATTTGGGTGATGCCTTTACTGGTGTCTGCATCCTGCTTACTAGTTTCAAAGTACAGCCTGAATGTTCTCTTTTATTTCTTTCCACTAAGAAGGTTCTTACTAGAAGTTGTTTCCTGAGCTGTAGTAGATGTAATCTGTTGCTCAGTTTTTCCTTATGTGTTTTTTTACAGAAGAGAAGAGAAAAACAACCTGTACTGGCAACAGTCCCAAGTTGCTTCCCAGACATGAATGACTCTCCTCTTAGCAGTATTTTGTGTGTAATTGTGGTCCTGGTCCATGAGGGTCATCAGCTGCCACCTCTTCATCCTGCTGCCATGAATAGGTGCTGAGTAGTACTAACAGCAGTAATTCTTTAGCCCTTTCTATGTACTAATTTGTGTCTTGGTAATGTACGTTACTAATAACATAGCTTATTTCTGTTTGATAACGGAAATAAGTCAAAAAAGCCTGTTAAATAGATGCTCTAAGTCTGAAGTTTTAGAAGTGATTTTTGCATTTGTGGTTTTCCATCCACCACAAAGAGTAACTTTTTCATACTTCAGCATAAGAGAGAATATTTTTCAGTAGGAAAATAACTGAACAGCTAAGACTGCTAACTTATTCTGCTTGCAGCAGTAGACAGTCAGTGAATTACCACCTCAGTTTAAAACTACACTAATATTCCTTGAAGAACTGAGGCTGTAGAATGTAAGACCCTTTTTCTTTTTTCTTTTCATAAATCTGTTTCTGCCTTATTTCAAGCTAGATGAAAACAGCTGCATATCTAATAAATTATGCATTCAAAGAGTGCTCTGACACTATACTCTTCAAAACACAGTTAATTTTAATCTTTCTCCTGCAATTTTTGTGACAAAAACAATTGATGGTGCTTTGTTTCCTCCTGTAATTTTCATTGTAGTTTTGACAGTGAAATATCAGAGTATGTTAAGTAGTCTATTCAACAGCTGATTTTGAGGTAATTCTTACACAGACTATGACAGAAGATGTAGCCCATCTATTCTATATTCAGTATTTAATCCAAAAGATAGTGTGATGGGTATACTGAGAAGAACAGAAAATAATGTGGATATACTGCCATGCTGTGTTTCTTTCTTTCAGTGGGAGGTCTTCAGGTATCTTTCTGGTTTGTGATGTAGTTAGTAAGGCAGACAGCTTAATTTAAACATTTCTTTAGTGATATTTGTAAAGCCCTTCTTATTGGAACTATGCTGATTGACTCTAAAGCAGGGGTAATGCTCTTAACACCAGCGTTTAGAGGCTGAGGTATGTGGTAGAAAGCATGTGTCCAAGAGCAATCACAGCAGCAGATGTGCAGCATTCAAGTGACGTTCTCAAAAATAATATTAATATATCAATTGGAAAAATGCTTGGATAGCAGCTGAAGTTGAGAGTAGCATCAGCAAAATTTCTCTTCTCTAACTTTTAACCTTAGAGATCTGCAAATCCTTGTTCTCCTAGTACCTGCTCTGTCATTACTGCAAAACCTGGCCTGATTCTGACTCCTGGCATCTGCTAATACAAATGAAGTGTCATGATCAGTCACAATCTGTGAAACTTTTCTGGACTTTAAGAACGTTCAAACCTGCAAAATAGATGAGTTGTGAAGGGTATTTTCAAAACTGAAACTTCATGCTAATATGGAATTTTTTTTTCATCCTGTTTGTTTCCTTTCAAAAAAGAAAGTCTCCTTTATTCCTTAAGGTGGTAAGCAGCATAAGATTCTTTAATTCAGAACCAAACAGCAGTTAACTGTCACAGTAGGGATTGAGAGAACCTTTTTTAGTTGTTTCATACTGGCAGTGGCAGTGGAGCCCCAAGGTTACTCGCAGCTGGGTGACTCGCAGATGACTGTTGTCTATAACTACCTGCTGGGAAAATCAACTAGAAAGTGTGCTTTAAAAACCTGTATCACAATTACAGAGAACTGTAAAAATGAGATATGAGATATTTTTCATTCTTTGGAAAGATGCACAAGGGACATCTCCAGCTCTCAAAATCCTGCAAATGTTCCTTAGGCTTGAGAGCTGCAAAACATTAGAGGCGCTCTTCATACAGTAGACATCTTTAAAATCAGATGTATGCTTCAAAAAAATAGTTTTATTTCCACTGTTAATAAAAGCAATAAAATTCTAATGATAAACAAAAACTCAGCTCAAATCTAAGGATGATTTCGCAAAATAAATCCTTGTGGTTCCTTATTCTTTCTCCTGTGAGATTTGTACAATTGTTTCTCACTATAAATCTTGCAACTTGTGCAAAATTACACTTAATAACTGGAGTTTTCTTTTTTTTCCTCTGGATTGATAATTTTGGATTACTCTGTTTAAATGAGATGCTTGTATTAAGGTCAAATTTAAACTCTTAAATTGGGCAGAGTAAAAAGGATCAATGAGATGGTTATAACCTACAGAAGTTTAGCTGGTTTTCATGGTATTCAGTATTTCTGAGCTGGATGTTATTCTTAATTAAAAGAAGACATAGATATATAAAATGTATCTTTCCTACACGTCACTTGATTTATGGGAAATATTCTCACGGAAAATTAAAATATAAGTTTTCTCCTCTCTATAAACAGGCAATAAGAAATATGTTTTAATTATTCTGTATTCTTGAATTATTCTCTTCATTATGTGAAACGTGGTAAAGAGAAGAGACAAAAGATGCTGATACTGACTGTGAAAGCTGGTTGGTTGAAGTCTACATAATATCATCCCTTTATTGTATTTCAGAAAGAAAATTTTATTCCCTTTCATGACTGGAATCTAAGTGTATAATCATTCTATAATATTGAATTGGGAGAAACAGCTTGGAAAAATATTTTCTGTAGTTTAGGAATCTTTGCTGGAGATGCATCAAAGTTAATGAAATGCCTGTTCTTCAGGCCTGAGAATGTCTATGATTTAGCTTAATCACACATTACACTTTTGTAATACATCTAAGCAAATAATGCCTTTAGCTGTGTAGACTTCTGTCTTCTTTCTTTCAACATTTGTCTGTTGCGTCATTTCCTATGAAGTGTAATTTAGGTAAGTAATATTCTATTTAAAATGGAACTTCAAAGCTTTTCAATAATTATAAGCATTTAAAAGTGCTTTTAAATAACCAAACTACTTTTATTATAGTACTTTGCAGAGTTTCCAAGTCCACCTGTCCTGTGTGCAGTAATTGTTTGATGTGTTTTGTTTATTTAATATCCATGTACCACCTTTTTATCACCTGTGAGCATTACACAATAATAAGCTTACACAATAAGTGTTTTTAAAGGTACCCACTGCAGTTCTATCTTGGTGGCTTAACAGTTTCCTAAGAGCTGAGGTTGTTATGAACATTGGCAATACGTTACTCCATGCTGTGGCCTTCGAGCGCTGCATCCTAGGCTGAAAATAGCCACCTGAAATCTTGCAGTGCACTGACATGTGTCTGGGTAGCATGGTGGAAGCAGCTTCTCAGATATAGTAGTGTCGTACCAGCCGCTGTGCCGGAGCAACCTAAACTGTGCTAATTGCCAGCCAGTAGAAATTCTGTATTTTTAGAAAGTTTGACACTTGGGTTGTTGTGAATACCACCAGCTAGTTTGGGTCTAAACACCATTCTTCTCCAGTAGACCTGTCTACAAGACCCGTGGTCTTTCTTGAATGCTTGAGCTAACAGGTACCTGCACCCTTTCTCCAAATGGCTTTAGGAAGAGTTTGAAGACATATTTCTCAGTTATCCCAATATGAGCTCTTTCTATTTAATCTTTTACACAGTACTGAGGCATGATTATTATGTCCTGAAAAATGCCATTATTGTGTCCTGAAAACATCTGTTCAGGTGGAAAGGCAGCAGAAATGAAGAGTGTTTCCTTGATGCAACATATTAAAATGTTTTTTCAGGCTGAATAATATTAATTTCAAAATATATGCTGTTTCCCTATGTAGTTTTACTTCAATAAGCTTACTCTGTTTTCAGTGCAAACATTTCCTCATCGGATACTAAGTACTACCTGTGTTTACAAGAGACGAGTGACTCTGCATAAGGGAGAAGCCAGACCTCTATTTTATAAAGAAAAACATGGTCCTATAGGACCATTAAAGGAAAAGCATCTTCTCTTGCAGAATTTCTTTATCATATGTAAGGCAAAGGTAAACTAACATATGTTTGTTTTGCTTTCTGACAAGGCCGTGAATGCAGTCAGAAGCACTATTGTGACTTTTTCTGAGCAATAACCAAAACTAGAGCAAGAAGGGTTTAACAGCAAGCCGAACTTCCTTGCAAGTAGAGGCAAGACTCTGGTTACTGTACAGCATACCACTCTCACAGTAATCCCACTTTTCGCTATTAGAAGGGTGAGTGTTTTGTGATGAAAACCCATTCCTTTTGCAGCTAGCTCTTTCTCCAAAGCATTTTTTTTTGTTGTTAAAAACTCTGATAAAATGCTATTATTGGAGTAATTAGAAGACTGGTTTTTTTACATTTCAGAAAATCTCTGCTGGCATATGTTAGCAAAGAATAAGAACTCCCTTGTAGAAAACAAGTACTAGTAAACACTAGTAGAACTCCATCATTACTCTCTCCATTAACCATCTCTGTAACATTTCCTGTCCACAAGGAGATGCTTTACATCCAGGATTATTGACATCAATTTTAGATAAAAAAGAACCTGAAACATTTGTGATCCTGAAGGCATAGCATTTTCCTTTATTTGTAAGTCTGGCACATTTTAACCTCTCTGAGTTAGGAATTAAGGTAGCCTGCACATAGAGCAGGAGTGAGAAAACAGAGCAAGTGGCACACCCTTCACTTACCATTCCATTTTTCTTCATTTCTGCTGATGCTGCTTTCTCTGCTGGTTTCATCCGAGTGTGCCTGTTTTCATCCTTTCCTTTTAAATATAACTTGGTGAGAACTTTTTAAAATACTCTCAGGATATCATCTAGAAAAAGTAGATGTATCCCTTAAGATATAATATCTTGAGGAAGTAGAGAAGTTTGCAGATTTGTTCATTCTGCTTTCACTTGATGCCAGAGGATGCCCAAATAAGCTATTTAGAGGTAAGAACCAACTTGCTAGATGTGCAGCTAATCTTTGTCTTAATGATGTGCTTACAACAACAGCAGTGCTATTTATCAGTTAAGATATTCCTTGATTGTTCCGTTTATGGTTTAAACTACAAAAAATGTAATTTTCCTTTTTTAGTTTTATTTTCCACACATGAGAAGCGCTTAGAAAGTGAGAAAACCGCTAATTAAGATGTCCCAAGCTGTGAATTATCATCATTTTTTTTACGAGTCACTGTCTTCAGTCTCTTTTGATTCTTTAGGAACATTAAACCAGTTCTAATTTAAGATGATGGGAGTGGTAATTTTGCAAAACTCTCAAGGTCTCTTTTAATTGCTATTTTGTAAGCTAGTTCTGTGTCTTAGCCAAGAACCAAGTCATAATACTTTGTGATTTTTGTCTGAAATTGCATACCCAGAGACAAAATTTTTGTTTTAGATATAGAGTTACTGACATGGTGTGGTGGAGCAATGTTGGATAATGTATATTTTCAATAGTATTTATAAAAGCCTGTCAAAGAGATTTACAATGGGTATTTGAAATTTACTAAATTATTCCTCCCACGGGGCCCAGTATAATCTGTAGTGCCACTGTGTTATTAGTCAGAATTACTTGTAGTAATACTGCTAGGAAAGGAGTTTCCTAATGCAGCTGCAGTCTAGTTTGTGTGGGTAACAGGTATTTTGTTTTGTTTGAAAAACCGTGTCATTTAAGATGGTCCCTGAAATTTTAACAGGCAGTTGAACAGTGGTCATCAAAAAATATTTACAAATTCAGCAGGTAAACATTCTCTCTCTGATTATATTTGATCTGCTTCTGTATCACAGCTTAATATTCACTGGCACCATGAGTGGAAAGCAAAGAGCCTATCACCATTGCAGATAGTGCTGTGCGCCCCTTGAGCCTCTCTGCCAAGTCAAATTTTGGTTTTGCACTTGTTGACATCTACTGATTGTAGTGATTGCATTTGTTGTTTGTTACTAACAGACATAATTCTTTCTTATTCTGTTTAGAAATATGATTTTTATTCTTTGTCTAGAAAATCACTTTTACTTGCAAATATTCAATAGTTTTCCTAAAGTGGCTGAAATATTTGCCTTATATAAGCTATGTTTGATGTTGAAAAGATGGGTTTCAAGAGACTGTAACTTATGTTAATCACAAGGTCAGTTTTACTAGTTAACATGATATTGGCAATTATGTGCTCTGAGAAGGATGTACCTGCATGCAAAGAGCAAAGCTGTATAAAACACCCTATGCCCATTTCATTTCTAGTTCTTTCCTACAATTTTCTTACTGTTACACCTACACTCTCAGGAACAGTGTATTTTTGCTTTTGCCAGATATTTAATTAGTTTTTCTTTCAGTTTTCATCTTTGCCCACATTTCCTGTTCGTGCATTTGAAGTTGTGCTTAAGAAACTGAGCAACTGCACGTTGACTTTGTTGGAATTATGTAATATGAGAAAGATGAGAGTTCTGGCTTTTAAAATGTGTAGAGAGGAATCCTTCTAGCTTCTTTCCTACTGGTTTCTCTTTCTACAGAGTGTTTTTTTTCAATCATATAGAATTTAAAACATTTGAAATTTATCTTGTTTTGTTGATTACATCCCAATTTCTAAAGCTGGTGTTTCAAACATTGGAAGACACTAAAAGTAAATCTGGTGTTTTACTGGTATCCCTTCTGGCTTTCATGGGACAGAATATAAATCATGTTTTAATAACTAGCAGCATTTTAAAAGACATCAGAACTTCATTCATTCAGAGTCTTGTACTGTTAATGCTGAAGTAGACCTTAAGCTGAAACATCAACACCTGCTGCTAGATGTGTCTACTGATGCCATAAAAAAAAATCACATCATACTGGCTTATTCAAATCACAGACAACTTCATGAATTAATTTTCTGCTATTGATTGGATCGATCGTGTGTCATTTCACTTATTGGGAGATCTATCATGGAGCAGTCAAGATTAGAACCTGAAATTAAATTGTACAATCAAATATACTTTTTATTCTTGATTTACTTGATTTCTGGTTTACTCTTCCAGCCCCCCTAAATATACAAAACAAGTAAGAGTCATTGTGGACAGACCTGTAGGCATTGCAAGCATTAAATCAGCCAAGTAGTAGTAAAGAAACCCATAAAGGAAACAAATTCAAAGGAAGTTAATAGTCTTCTGAGGCTGAGTTAGCTGAGGCAACTTTGTGGTATGATTGAAAAAATAATGTCAGGAAGATGTTGGTGCTGACCTTGGTCTTCAAGCGAATGGGATCCTGACTCTTCTTTCTGTTTATTTGGATCAGATCAGGAATGACTGTAGATCCTCTGAAGATCTGAGGGTGGATTTTGCAATGCAGGGACTGTCACCCTTTAGTTCTCGATATGCTCAGGCAAGTTGACCTGAAACCAATACGGACTACAGCTGAAACACTAATGCTTCTTCCAGTGACGCAAGGTGATCTTAGACCAGCTCATATTTGAGTGGAGATGACTTTGGGGAGGCTGCTGTGTGGTTCAGGTTGTTGATCCTAACAAGAATTTGTTACTGGCAGTGCAAAACTGATCATAGGGAACAAAATGTATTGTTGCTCTTGATAGTTTTTAAGGTGACGAGAACAGTGTCCAAGCTGAATTCATTCCTACTGTGACAAAAGCAAGGAAAAACGTGAGAGCTTTCTCTAACCCTGATATTGGGGCAATGGTGGCCACAAAGCTGATGCTGATGACACACAGATGATCGTTCCAGAGAGCTGGATTGTGCTTGAGTATTTGACACACAGTAGTTATCAGGTCAGTGGTGCTGGGGGATCTTCAAACAGTCTTGTCGGAGGCTCCTGCTTCCAGTACAGGAATTGAGAGTCTAGAAGTTAGTTAAACCCCTTGTGTGTCAAGTTTTCAACATGCCTGGAATGAGACTTCTCCACAAATATGTTTTGAAGATAAATATCTAAGTTGCATAAATGTTAATGAAATTATTCTGCATATTCAGAATGATAACAGACATGAAATTTGAATTTTGTTGTTTATCAGTCTTACAATATTTTTAAAATATTGTAGCACTGAAAACCTGAATTTTTAACTATACCATAGATGAGAGACTTGGACAGAAATTGGTTAAATGGTGAAATGCAGCACTGGAAGTTGTGCTGTGAATTCAGTTCATGAGCAAAGAAGCCATTTACTATTTCCCTTGCTTTTGAAGAAATAATTGCATTACTAATGTACTGAGCCGTATCGTTTAGCCATAATATACTTACCTTTTTCATACAGTAGCTTCAGCAGTAGATCACAAATTGGTTTACAAAGGAAGTAAATAAAATTACCATCATTTTATGTCACGAACTCTGTAAAGAAACACGGAAACTCCATAAAGAAATACTGTGCAGCAATTGTACTTAATTATGATTAAATTAATGTTATTACCAACCTTGTATTCATAAACCATCATAGTTACTGACAGAGCTAAGAATCTTTTCATTTTTATTTTTTGAATAATCACAGAAATCTGAATTCAGGTTTAAATTTTTTTATATTTTGATTCTCTTCATTCAAACCCATTTCTATGTAATTATTTCAGCAATATTCTCAAAGCTGGTAGTTAAGGTTATTATAACGTTTTTGTCTGAACTTGAAGTTTCTGTGCAGGCAGAGTAGGTGATATTATAAACAAGATTATGGAGCAGAGCAGAATGTATGATTTTCATCTCACTTTAAATTCCAGTAAATCTAAATGCTGACATTTCAATTTCATATTGTTTTTTATAGCTGACAAATGCAAGGCCTACCGTGTATCTAACTATGTTATCCTTTAGCCTTTATAGAGCACCTTGCATTTTCTTTAGAGAGGAATATGCATTCCACTGAGAGGTGAAAAAGTCCTGAAACCAGAGCCTCCTTCCCCCGCAAAAGAATAAGGTCCTTATTTGCAACTGCCATTAAATATTGTGCTAATAAGTTGCTGATTGACTTTTCTTTTTTTAAAGAATTCAGAATACAATGTTTCAGGAAAGTTTAGAAAATGAAATATACTTCTTCAACTTCAGGCTAACTCAAAGTAATTGTAACGGTATTCTTGACCAAATTATCTTCCTATCCCCTATTTTTTCTCTCTTCCTTCTCGCATGATCTCAGTGCACACACTAAGATAATATGATGAGTTCAGAAATTTGATCTTGTTCACCTGTTAAAACAGTACTGCTGGAGAGAATATCACAGCTACTGAAACTGATCCGTAAATGAAACCTGAAGCTGTTCGATATCTATTTCGTCCAGGATAGCATTTCAGTAAAGCTTTCTGTAATAATTAATAGGGAAAGAAATCTTAACTTCATTTTGGTACCTAGACATCTTTTCTTAATATTTTTTTCATCAACTCTTAAATATTCAGTAGCTTTTCAGTTGACTGATATTTTGGCAAAGTATTTCTAACAGGAACTGAGAACATGATACAGAGAGGTTAATTGGAAAAGTACGATGAAATAGTAGACACAGCTTTATCTCCATCAGTGTGCAAATATAATCTCTGTTCTTTGGGAAGATTTGCAAATACCTAAATATAGCTGCTGAAGGAACAAATCTGAATGAGCTGTTGAGATTGTCCATGCATGCTTCTGAGCCCAAGTGAATACCTTCACTTTTGAGTTCCATTTAATTATGCATTTCCTTGATTTACATTCTTGAATTCTGTAAATACCTAACAGATAACTACATTGCTATTTAGCAGTTCGCACATGTTTATAAACCCCAGTTTGTTTGGTTTTTGGTTGGTTGGTTTTCTAATTTGCAATGTTTAATGGTAAAAACGTATCAGTTTGGAGATAGGAGTTGTATGGTTTCTAAGGAGAGAAAGGAACAGATCAATGCAATTTTTGAGATCAGATCCTTTTTAGTGATCATCACTTTGTCATACAACTGATCAGAGGAACAAGTGAGAAATGATAGATTAATGTAAACTGCTGTTTCTATGGCTCTGGGGAAAATGAAACATGGAGATAGCTGGACTAAGTACATTAGAGAACCCCCCTCATAAGAGGTTTTCAGAACAAGGTACACAAAAATCTCTAGGAGAACAAAGAAAATAGAATTAATTCAATGACTTCTTAGTGCTGCTTATGGTTCTACACTGTTGCGATTCATTGATTAATAGAAATACATTTTTAGGAGTAGCTAAAAACCTAGCTCTTCAATAAAGTTAACGTAGTTTTTGCATAAAGACAATCATATCTTTATTCCATCTATAAATTACAGTGAAATAAATTATACTTTCCTAGCAGTATTAGTAACTACTTTGTTTATTTTTTTTCCTCTTACAGCAGAGAGTAGTATAATCCCTTTTTATTTTTTCCAACATGGAGCCCTAAATTTCGTGCTCTTCAAAATTAATACAGGCATTTGCAAGTTTCTGTGAAGAAAAAGCTCTTCTCTTCTGTGGTAGTCTGTTTGATTGACGTTTTAGTGGAAATTGTTCTGGATTAATCAGATTTATAATGCATGAGAGACATGAGTTAATACACCTTATTAGAGACAACACAGAAAGATGCAGGAAAGATCACTTAATGACAGACTTTATGGGATTGTGTCCTCAACTGCAACATGCATAGCTGTACTGGTGAGTTGGTTTTGTATTTTGAACAGACTGTCTCGCTCAGGAGGATCTGTGTATTAGCAGCTGCTCCACTTCATCTGGCTGCCTGGTGCTAGCAGTTAAAAGCAGTAGAATTTCATGAGCAGATGCAGAAGATCTGAGTGTAATGTGTAATGTTAGAACTTAAATTGCCCTTCAGTGCCATTGTGCTATGGATTTCCAAATGGTATGATTCCTGGTACGCAGAAGCTAGAAGGTGAACTAGAAGCAGGCAGAAGTGGTCCTCTCCAGTGTACTTATGTGAGGAAAACTAGTGACTCCACTTATTAGTAAACTGAAGTGCCCATTCAAAACAGCCTTTACTGAATATTGTGGTCACACCACAATATTCTTTCATTAAGATATGTAACCATAGCTACCATAAGAAAATACCCAGCTCAGTTGCAGTGTAGAAATTGAGATGCACTGAACCAATGTACTTTAACATAACCCGAAGGGCTGACAGGAAGATATGTATCTCTCTATATAATATGAACGCCCTGGTGGAAGGAAAGAAATGGCTTCCTCTGCCTTTTAAAAATGCAATAGGTGGTAAAACTGAATGCGTGGAATGATTCAATGCATGTGTTAGTGTGTGTGTGTGAAGTTTGTAATTATAAGGAGATTGATAGTTGTGTGTACAATAATTCCCTTCTTATAGATGGCCCAAGTGCCAATACTGGTGGGCAGACATGAAACATAGGAAGAAAAGGCTGAGAAAACCTGCTTTTCCTGGATCTCATCACTGTAAGCAGGCAAGCTTTGTGAGTTACTTTCTATAATTAAAGCATTTACTGGTTCAAATTTTTCTCCAGTTGCTCTAGAATGTTTTAATTTCTTTTATAATTAAATAGTCTTTTCCAACATAAATTTTGTGATTAAGTTTTAATACATATACTGTAAAATATATCCAAGGATGAACTTCCAAGGCTCATGAATTGCTGGGGCAGAATTGGCAACACTGAAATATAGTTCTTTCATTTCACCACAAAACCTTCATGTCATCATTGTCACTAGTTTAAAGAGATTATTTAAAAGCAGTCAATTGGCCTTTAAATGCCTTCAGAGATCCCACATAATTACATAGATGCCAAGTACTACCCACAGGCAATCTGCAAAATTTTCTAGTGCTCATAAATTTCCTTCATCTAGATTAAAAAAGAAACTATTATCCTTGTTAATGTATCTGATTTTAAAATGGCTTAGATCTCATGATAAATCAATTTTAACTTCAATTCTTTGTTAATCTTGAAAATCGTAAGATGTGTGAAGTTTTTAAGATCTTAAAATAAAAGGATGTATCCATTAAGGGAATTTATTAAGTCAAGTAAGAATGGAAGTCAACATTACATTATAGGTGCATTTCAATTGGTTGAAAAGGACTTCTTGGGCAATGAGGAGGTCAGTGAAGGAGTACTGTGACAAGTGACTTCATTAGCTTTGTACAGAGCAGGTGGGCTTTTCTATTACAGGAATACCTGGGGAGAATGTTTTGAAACTCGTTGATAGAACACTTAGTTTAAATTTCCTATTTCTTGTTTTGTGTTAGTTCCATCTTGCTTGTTTGTTTTGTAAGACATGGGTCAAATTTTATGATGCTTACTGTTGTTTTAGAAATGTCTTTTCTTTTACTGCCAGCGTAAATGAGTAATGGCTGTCCCTAATAATAAAGAGAGTTTAAAGGATGCAAGTCTGTGACTGATTAGTAAAGAATGGATTCCAATCCTGATCCCCAAAGCATGCAGGACTGGAAAATTAAAAACAGAAGATATTTGATATAGTGCATACGAAGTGCAGAAAAGGCTTCTGCTGTACTATAAATACAGAAGCGCATGAACACCTGCACAGTTGCAAACACTGAAGATTTGGTAGCACAGCTGTGGAAGGGAAGGCTCCCTCTAAGACCACTGTATTTTCCATACAAAAATGTACATTTCTTCAAACTCTTAAGTCTGACTTGCTACGCAACTCTGTGTTGTATACATTTAAAGCATCACTACCACAAACACCACACCTATTTATTTTTACTTTATTTAAAAGAAAGCATTAGAATACTGTAGATTGCTTGCTGTGCTTTGGGTTTTGAGTTTCTTTTCCCAAATGATGTGGGTATTGGTTTGAGGGTTTAGGAGGATTGGGATTTTTTTTTCTGTTTTGCTGGGGTTTTTTTGTATTTTAAGTAAAACCCCCAAATCACAAAATGAATCTGAAGGAAATCCTGGGTAAATAAGGGTAAAGCAAGGGTAAATAAGCAAATGATCATTGATGAGAAAATGCAAAACTCTTGGCAACAAGAGAAAGAATATGACTTTTTACCATCAGCAAATATGCACACTAGGTCTCCAAGCAGTTCAGTTTCTAATTTGGAGATCTAAATTAAAGCTGTGGGTATTTACATCACATCCTACATTAAGATAATCACATACAACAGGTGTTCATATCAATCCATGAGCCAGGAGACTCTAATTTTTCTGGGTTTATGATCTTATGCTTACCCTGAAAAAAGCCAGTGTTGACTTCTATGTGAAACCAGAACAGCCACCTCCGTGATTTCACATAGTTATCAGTTTGTGGATAAACATAGGTTTGCTGCTGCTACAATGTGCCATTAGTGGAAAATGCAAATTGCTGGCTATCAGCCTTGACTATGTCACCAGCACTAGCCATGTAGATAAACATTGAAACTAAGAAGAAACCCTGCTCTGTAGTGCTCTAAAATAATAATAAAAAAAGCTAATAATCAGTTGAGCCATTTAGAAGACCAGGGATCACAAATGTGCTTTTAAAAGCCATAACCATTCTATTATCTTAAGCTGATAATAACAGGAAGGCAAAATACTAAAGAACAGCAGCAACTTTATGTGGAAATAAGAGGTCTCACAAATTGGAGCTGAAAAGGCAACACTTATTTATAACAGCTTATGGTATAAATATAGAGTGATCTGTAAATAAGAGAATAGAAAGGAAAATAATCACTATATGTTCAATGGAGAACTTCAACTTCTTGGAAGGAATGATGTCACTATTATACTATTATAAATCTAAATCAGAATAAGATTTTTTCAGCACTGCAATATTTAAAAAATTCTCATAGTAATTTTTCAGTGTTCTTTTGTACCCATGTCCTCACTATGGGATTTATGTAGTCAACATATATTTGTATGTAAGATTAAAAACATGAGAATTGTATACCTTAGATAACACTTGGCAACCTCTGGTTTATTTCTCTTTTTGTAATTTTTTTTCCCAAGAATTGGAATCCTTGTGGGTACAGGGCTGTCAAACAGGCAGGCGTTCAGATTGCTCAACACTTTCTGGCTGATTCTCAAGAGCTGTGTTATAGCTCTGCTGATTCACAAGCCTTTGGTGGGTTTGCATCCTGGAAAAAGCCAGAGCTGCTCTTTGTGTTTGGGGCAGGGGGGTTAGATTTGATTGGTTGGTTTTTGTACCTGTGAATGTATGCCTGTTCCTTCCTAACAAGCAATTAAAAATCTCTTACTCAACCATGTAGTGTCTCAGGACTACTGCAAAAATATATTCATCTTGTTCATCTGAAGTTGCTCTATGCTGATGTATGCATTAGGCTGAAGGAATTTTCTCTGGTCCAATCTTTTATGTGAGATCAAGATTCAGCCTGATGACTCACCATGATTTCAGCCATGAGTCAGGGACTCTCAATGCCCCATCTGTTACCAACCTGAAAAAGAAACGGGTATCTTTTCTTTCTCTTTTCCTTACAGGTTATCTACATGAGTCTCTCTCAGGAATGGGGATTGACAAAACTTGTAGTTTTGGAAGCAGTGCAAATGCTTATAGTTCAACATTTCTATAATTTGTAGGAAGTAGAGCTTGGGTTTGTAACTTACTCTACCCTGATGTCTCCAAACACAGAATAAATAAAGACAATAAAACACTTGGTGTTTTCTGAGACTGAAGGATACTAATCTTGCCCTATGCCTACAAAGGTACAGGCAATCAAGAGATGCAAAGAAAAACTCCAAATAATTTTCTGAGTTGACGTGGTCTCATGAGACCAGGCTAGACAGGAGTGAGTCTGGACGTGGGGCAATGGTGACTAGGAGAGGGTGTGCTGGTCAGGACCACCAGTACATCACCACAGAGAAAGTGGGGGTGAACACACCTGTGGGTGGTAAGGGAGATATGGGCACTCTGGCGCTAGCTACTCCAGTTACCAGGCAGTTGGGAATGAACTCTATTCCCTCTAAGAGGGCTGAAGGCTCGGCAGCTCAGCTGAAGTGCATTTACACCAATGCCTGCAGCAAGGGGAATAAGAAGGAAGAGCTGGAAGCTGTCGTAGGGCAAGGAGGCTATGATGTCATTGCCATCATGGAAACGTGGTGGGATGACTCCTATAACTGGAGTGCAGATATGGTGGGGTACAAACTCTTCAGGCAGGACAGGAAGGGTAGGAGAGGAGGTGGGGTTGCCCTCTATGTAAGGAAGGACTTGGACTCCATTGAGATGGATTGTGGCGATGAGGAGATTGAGTGCCTGTGGGTTAAAATCAGAGGAGTCCACCAGAAGGTAGATTTTGTGATGGGAGTCTGTTACAGACCACCCAGCCAAGGAGAAGCAGCTGATGAGCTCTTCTATAAACAGCTGGGGTTAATCTCTAGATCAATGCCTCTCGTTCTTGTGGGAGACTTCAATCTGCCTGATATCTGCTGGAAGTACAATTCAGCAGAAAGGAAGCAGTCTAGGAGGTTCCTGGAGTGTGTGGAAGACAACTTCCTTGCACAGCTGGTGAATGAACCCACAAGGGAGGGTGCCCTCCTGGACCTGCTGTTTGTGAACAGAGAAGGCCTTGTGGGGGATGTGGCAGTAGGTGGACGCCTAGGACAAAGTGATCATGAGATGATAGGGTTTTCTGTTCTAGGTGAAGTGAAGAGGGTGGTTAGCAGGTCAGTAGTACTAAATTTCCAGAGGGCAGACTTTGAACTCTTCAGAAGGCTGGTTGGCAAAGTCTCATGGGAGACAGTATTTAAGGGCAAGGGAGCCCATGAGGGCTGGGAGCTCTTCAAAAAGGAAATCCTAGCAGCTCAGGAGAAAGCCATCCCCATGTTCCAGAAAAAAAAGCCAGCAGGGGAGAAAACCAGCTTGGTTGAACAGAGAGATCTTGAGAGATATCAGGAAGAAGAGAAATGTTTATGGGCTCTGGAAGAGGGGACAGGCACCTTGGGTGGACTACAGGAGGGACGTGAGATTGTGTAGAGAAAAAATCAGAAGGGCTAAGGCTCAACTAGAAATCAGATTGGCCAAGTCTGTGAAAGATAACAAAAAATCTTTCTATAAATATATTAACAATAAAAGGAGGACTTAGGGAGACTATACAGGCCCTATTGGACGCAGAAGGAACAACAGTGACAGGGGATGAGGAAAAGGCTGAGGTACTTAATGCCTTCTTTGCCTCAGTCTTTAATTGTAAAGAAAGTTGTTCCCTCCGTGTACAAACCCAGGAGCTAGAGGAGCAGAATGAGGCTCCCATGATCCAAGAGGAGGTGGTCAGAGCCTTGCTGGCCCAACTAGACACCCACAAGTCTATGGGGCTGGATGGGATTCATCCAAGGGTATCAAAGGACCTGGTGGATGTGCTGGCCAAACCCCTTTCCATCATCTTCCAGTCATCCTGGCTGACTGGGGAAGTTCCACTGGACTGGAGGCTGGCTGATGTGCCCATCTACAAGAAGGGTCACAGGGAGGACCCAGGAAACTACAGGCCTGTCAGTCTGACCTCAGTGCCAGGGAAAGTCATGGAGCAGGTCATCTTGAGTGCTATCATGAAGCACATTCAAGAGAACCAGGTGATCAGGCCCAGTCAACATGGGTTCACAAAAGGCAGGTCTTGCCAAACTAACCTGATTGCCTTCTATGACAAAGTGACTCGGCTGCTGGATGAGGGAAAGGCTGTGGCTGTGGTCTTCCTGGACTTCAGCAAAGCCTTTGACACAGTTTCTCACAGCATTCTGCTTGAGAAACTGTCAGCCTCTGGCCTGGACAGGCGCACACTCTCCTGGGTGGAAAACTGGTTGGATGGCCGGGCCCAGAGAGTGGTGGGAAATGGTGTGAAATCCAGCTGGAGGCCAGTGACAAGTGGGGTTCCCCAGGGCTCAGTGCCGGGTCCAGCCCTGTTCAATGTCTTTATCAATGACCTGGATGAAGGCATTGAGAGCCCCCTTAGCAAGTTTGCAGACGACACTAAGCTGGGTGGAAGTGTTGATCTGTTGGAGGGTCGGGAGGCTCTGCAAAGGGATCTGAACAGGCTGGACCGCTGGGCTGAGTCCACTGGCATGAGGTTTAACAAGGCCAAATGCCGGGTCCTGCACTTGGGGCACAACAACCCTGTGCGGTGCTGCAGACTAGGAGAAGTCTGTCTTGAAAGCTGCCTGGAGGAGAGGGACCTGGGGGTGTTGGTTGACAGCCCACTGAAGATGAGCCAGCAGTGTGCCCAGGTGGCCAAGAAGGCCAATGGCATCTTGGCTTGTATCAGAAACGGTGTGACCAGCAGGTCCAGGGAGGTTATTCTCCCTCTGTACTCGGCACTGGTGAGACCACTCCTTGAATCCTGTGTTCGGTTCTGGGCCCCTCACCACAAGAAGGATGTTGAGGCTCTGGAGCGAGTCCAGAGAAGAGCAACAAAGCTGATGCCAGGGCTGGAGAACAGGTCTTATGAGGAGCGGCTGAGAGAGCTGGGGTTGTTTAGCCTGGAGAAGAGGAGGCTGAGGGGAGACTTCATTGCTCTCTACAACTACCTGAAAGGAGGTTGTAGAGAGGAGGGTGATGGCCTCTTCTCCCAGGTGACAGGGGACAGGACAAGAGGGAATGGCCTCAAGCTCCACCAGGGGAGGTTTAGGCTGGACCTTAGGAAAAAATTTTTCACAGAAAGGGTCATTGGGCACTGGAACAGGCTGCCCAGGGAGGTGGTTGAGTCACCTTCCCTGGAGGTGTTTAAGGCACGGGTGGATGAGGTGTTAAGGGGCATGGTTTAGTGTTTGATAGGAATGGTTGGACTCGATGATCCAGTGGGTCTCTTCCAACCTGGTTATTCTATGATTCTATGATTACTGTTATAAAACAGTGAACCTGGAATTCAAAGCAGGCTGTGCTGTCTGCTTCTGGAATAGCCGTTCATTTCCTTGACTTGCTTTGGTGTAAACGTATTCCTATTTTCTCATCTTATGGATGCTAAACTATATAGGCTGCCAACTCAAGGTGCAACAGTGACAATCACCTGCTAACCAGCATTAGCTGGAGGTTCTCTGGCAGCCAAAGGGAGTGTAGAGAAATGGACAGAACTTCTAAGATTTCAGGTGAATTCACAATGCAGACAGAAGTCATAGAAAAGAGAACAAAATATATGATTTAGGATTGTTTTGAAAGACTTGATTTTTGATGTGCAGTATTGTTACAGATTAGCATTTCTGCAGTTGTCTCGCATACAGAATGATTGCTTGAGCCTATTCCTGTAAATGGTTCTCTAAACTCAGCTTAAAATAGCATTTTTATCATTTCTAACGTAAATTTATGGCCTCCTTTTTTGTTCCTGTGCACAAGAACATCTGATTATTGGTGTTCACCACAGTCTCTGGGAATAAAATTGCAGCCAGCATTGTGCTCTGACTGAGCTTATTCGCTTCATTGCTGCCTTTGACTCCTGATTGTAAATGAGCTGGTAACAACGAAGACACACAGAACAAATGAGAAAAATGTCAGGGCCAGTTCCATTAGTCGCTCCTGAGGACTGCAGGAGTGACAGAAATAGTATGGCCGATGAAGAAAAAAATTCCTCATATTTGAGCTCTGAGCTATAAACGTTTCCACTTAGCAGAACTTCCATTTACAAGTGTTGTTTGTTAAAGCATCCTGTATTTCTGTTCTGGAGATACACATTTATTTAGTTCACATTTTAGAAAGACAAGTTCTGAATGTTAAGGAAAACTGATACATTAGCTTTTATTTCACAGTTTAGTATATTGCAAAGGACGTTGCACTGTGAATCCTATAAATGAGCTTTGTTTTGAAAGTTCAGTGGCAACTTTTGAAGTCTGCCTTTCTGCAAAGGCCCGAGGTCTCTAAGGTAAGCTACTTCGTGTAAAAAGCATGTCCAAACTATGTAGTGGATCACATTTTATACATGAATCCTAGGAGTACTAGGAGTAGCCAAAAGCTAGCTAGAAATGTTCATTACTCATGTTTACAAGATTAAATATGCGTTCATAGCATAATACTGAATATACTTGCTATATTACATTGCAAATGCTATAATTTTACAGGTTGGGCTGTCTGTAACAAGAATATATGGATATTGTAGTTTATTTCCGTACAAATCCTGATTACCAGTTGGTTGCACAAGGAATATAACTCTATTTTTTAAGGAACATTGAGAGTTTCCTGGCCAGGTCAGACTTTGTCAACAGTTTGAATCTGGAGTGGGTAAAATACTATGCCCAGAAGTATAGTTGGAGAAAATTGTCAATTGTGTAGGAGAGTGTGCCCTCAGATGTCTACTTAGTATGCTGAAGACTCTGAGTTATGGAAAATAGAAGCTGATACCTTATATAATTAGTCTTATCCAGGTAGAAAATCAGAAGTACAAATTGATGAAAAGTGAATTAATGAAGATTAACAGCTTTGTTCTTCCTCCAATTATTTTCCTCAGTCACACTAAAAATTCTTTCCCTCCTCCTTGCCAGTTCTCTACTCTTCCCCTAGGATGCAAACTGGGCTGTTTGGTGGTTCTGTGATACTGTTGCTTAGGCCATAAGATAAACTTGCTCCAGTTTAAAGGCCAGCAGTTCACCCTCTGCCCAGGGCACAGCATGATGACTTTTCTAGCACTAGACTTCTTATCTAGACTTTAAAGGAACATTAGAGCTATTCCTTCTTAAGTGGACACAGAGTCCTTGGAAAGGGCTAAAATTTTATTTTAGTTCTTGTCTCACCTCTAAATCGACAGGTTCCTGGTACTCTGCATCAATCTTCATATCTTTTATATCACTAATTTTGCCATTCTGGTTTCACCATATGATCCTATCATGTTCATCTTTTTGTGTCTGGTCTCTTTTTAGTTCAGCCTGCATTTGTTTGCTTGCTTCCATCATGAGTTATACCCTTATGTACACATTTATTAATTTCAAGCTTCGCTTACTTTATCTCATTATCAGTCATATATGGCACTTAAGGTACAAGCTGTAGCGTACGTATGTGTGGGGCCCTATAGCATTCTCGTTCAAGGATGTATTACACCTTGTAATCTATGTCATTAACTGAATTAAAAAAGTGAATTTGATATTCAGCTTATGCTACATTCTCTTGCCCCATCTTACTCCAAGCATTGCTTATTTTTCAACAGTCCTTCAGAGTTAAGGAATCCAGCAGGTCTGTTTTGCTCTATCTACATACAAGCCCTGAGTAGCTACATGCAATAACTAAGAAGCAACAAAATGCTTCTCAGCCTGGCTGGGGAGGAGGCTGAAGCTGCGCAGGGAGAGCACATTGGCATGGCTCTGTTGTGCTACTATTACACGCCTTGCACAGGAATGTCATTTTTGAGTTTTAATTGTTCAGTGTTGTATATTGTGAGTATCTTGACAATGAACCTGTTTGAATTCACCCAAACCCTCATAACAAAAAACTTTTCTACAAACTACTTGGTGTATTTATTGTTTGCAACCTTTGTCTTTACCTGCTTTTCCTCATCTGACTCCTCCTGCAAATCTAGCCAATCAGGAGGCATTAAATTTGGGCTAATGGTGCAGTTTGAATCTGGGTTTATCAGCACAAAAAGTCCAAGAATGTGCTAAGCTGAAGTACCAACAGCCAAACAAGCTCCGTACCAGAAAAGGTGAACAAGGATTTTATTCTGTGATACTGTGCTAGAAAAGCAACTGATGTAATCACGGTTTTGATGGAAGACAGGTCTTTATATCTGCAAGGAAAAAGACTTAGTAATTATGTTTTGAGATAGAAGAGGGGTGGTAATCAACCTGTAGATGTTAAATTATCTATGCTGACTAGAAATTGAAGTACTAGTTATTAATATTACTTCCTGCACCTTCAGTAACAAATAATTATCCTTTATTGAAAAATAGTTTAGTAATGTGATATAAACCACAGAAGAATTAAGAAAACAACAAATGCATGTGTTAACTAACAAACTAATCCCTTTCATACTTTTTTTTTTCCGGAATGCCATTCATTCCCATACGGAATAATTAAGTAGCCTGTAGAAAGTTGAGTTTGATGTCATACTTCGAATTAGCTTATGACATAATTTCATGCATATATTGAAGATTCTGCTTTACTGCTGATATAAGTTAGAAAGCTTAAGTGTAAGGCCAAAATACCCTTTTTTATTCCAGCAGTGCAGAATCCTCTAGAACATAGTTGTACCTATCTATATGGCTCTGTGATTTACTATCTATAACAGTAGAGAATACTGAGATAGTATTTGATTTATCTCCCAGTTTTCTGAGTTCTTCTGATTTATGTACAAATTCTGTGTTTTCCCTGCTGCTATAAATGTGTGCTTTTTTGTATCAATGAAGTTTTCATTTATGGTAGTTGTAAGGTAGTCGGTCACCCTCAACAGGCTATTAACAACTTTTCCTGATACTGTTCTGTCCTAAACAATGCTTGAAACAAAAGAAGATTATGGAGTGAATCTTTTGTCTGAAACCTACAGTGTCAGATAAGAACATGTATTGGGTAAAAACACTCCTTTAAAATTCAAGAAATTACAATTTTATCACTGACAGCCTGTGGTGTATGTTTACTGATACTTTGCATTACAGAGGGTCATATTACTGAATTAGTTGAAGTCTCAGACTACAAATCTGGCATCACAGTGTTTTTAACTGTCTGGCCAGCCTTTTGTAAACATGATCTCGGATGAGATGGCCTGTTTTGAGTGTTCTCAGTTTAATTCAGTTTAAAACCAGGATAAATTACGCAATTAATTGTTACCAGTGAGTTCTGAAACAATGAAGAGGGACCAGGAAACCATAAAGTCAGCTCATTAACTACTGATTCTATTACTGTAGGTCAATAAATCAGTTAAGTTTTGAAGTGCGAAACAGTTATAACCCTTCTTTTTTTGTGTTACGTAACAGATCAATTATAAAATGGTATTTTTCATCTATTTCCATTCTAAAAGTTTGGCATATAACACTTGTTAAAATAACTTTAAACTGTAGCTGAGATATGTTAATCCTTAATTAGAAACATCACTATCCTGTTACAAAACTTAAAATTTAATATTCAGAATACATGTGCTTTGAACATCATCCTTTTGATTATAGTATCAAGTTTGAAGTAAAGGTTACCTTTATCTGTGACTATATACATGTGAATAATTTTTACTTCGTGAGACTTAATTTCTCCTTTTGAAAGATAGCAGAAAATACAAATGCAAAGACTAAAATTAATCTTCTAATCCAAGTTTTTTTGCTTGTTGGTTTAATTATTAAGTAAGAAGGCAGTTTAAGAATTCCTGTTTAACTGTATTTATGGCACAACTGTAAAAATTGCTTTAACTGCCAATTTTTAGGATCCCTTTAAAGAGAAAGTTAGCTCCTGAAAGTATTTTTTTTGTGTGTGCTTATCATCATGGGAGATCAAAGGAAGTGTAGAAGGATAAACTTTTCTGTAGTTTGGTCCTTTGTGACCTTTCATAGCTGGCATAAACTAGAATTTCCTAATGGCTGCTAACATAGTGTACAGCATATAGGGATGCAGGGAGTTTGCACACTCAGACTCGATTATGAACCCACAGCATGTTTTATCAATCACAGGCCCATCACCTTGAGACATTCATGTTGGGGAAAAAAAAATCATAATGAAAAAAAAGTGTGCTCTGGTTAGCATTTTTTATGAGAGAAAATAAAACCTATATCTTCTAGTAAACAACAAGCTTGCTTCATCAGTCCTCATGGTGTTAAATTAGACAAACAGCAGATGTATTTGCATGGCACCAACAAAAGACATAGCTATTTGTTTCCACTTTAGTCCACAGAAGGTTGATGTGCTCCAGTTTCTTTCAAAACCTCTGGTAACTAACAACTACAATTCTGTACTACAAATAAAAAAGATGGAAATATTTATCAAATGTCAGTTGGAGGACAGAGATACCTGTATGAGTTTGTATCCCAAGAAATCTCACAACCATTTTCTCAAATAGAGGCTTAATCTTTCTCTGTGAAGAAAAGACTAGTCAGTCTTTTCTATCACTTTGTACACTAAATCACAGTTCAGGCTCTACAGACTGCAAGTTGCAGATAAGGGTTTGATGCCTAAATGGAAAAAGATACTGTGAGAGTTGTGTGTATGGAACTATAGCAGATAAAGAGAACTACCTTTCGGGAGATCATATAGGTTATATTTCTTCTAGATATGCATTTTGTAACCTGCTGTACTGTTTAACCAGCTAATTAGCTAGGCCAATTCATAGAAATGGAGAAAATTCAATCTATTTGCAGCCTCCTCTATGTGATAATTTAACAAACTAAAAAATGTTCTTTCACAGCCAGTGAATGTTCTTTCACAGCTCACAACAGAGAGGTGGTTGTCTAGATGTCCCTGCTGCAGTGGCAGCTAGGTGGAGTATTATTGGATCACAATTTAAGAAATATTTTATTCAATTCCACAAAACTTCTCCTTTAACCTGCTTTTTAATTAGATGTACTGTTTCCCTGTTCAAAAATTACTATTTATTTGTCATATGTGTGGCAAGACTCGAGTTTAGTTTCACTTTGTTATCGCACTCAAATTTGAAAGAAAACTTTCCCTGTGTAGAAGGTTTTAGTGGTTTTTCTCTTTACTTTCTTCTTCCCTTGCTGCCCTTTTCAAGAAACTGATAACTCTCAGTATCTTGATCTCCATAATGTTTTAGATGAGAGATAAGCTGGGCATTTACCTCCAGTGATTCATCTATAAGTCATGTTAATGAATACATGAATTATATTTAGCCAATTGCTACCCAGTTGTAAGTCGTTATTAAAATTTAATTTCTTACCAGTAATTACTTCTCAGAAGTCATATTTTACTCAATTGTAAATCTACTGCACCATTCATAGTGCTATTATACCTGTGCCATTGTCATAGCAGGAGTGAAAATCAAATCAACATTCTGCTGGCAGAATAGGAGCAGTAAGCGTCAAACTAACGAACATAGAATGGGCATATGTAAAACACCTAGAGCAGCAGAGAAGTTCTTGGCTTTTCCTACTTCATAGATCAACCTAAGGCTACAACAAACGATCATTTTAGAAAGGCTTCATATTCTTGCTAAAAATTAAGTAATGGTTAATAGATGTCCAGCTTGGTAAGAATAAATTAAGACCTGGGATAGCACAAAGATTCCTCTCTATTCAGTGACATGACCTCTAGACTCAGAAAGATGGGAACTGGAGGTGAGGCTTTTTGGCTCTGCTCCATTCCCACCAGTGACCTCCCTAGAGGGAGCTGGATGAGACCTTTCACAGAGGATGTTTCTCCAGGAAGAGAGAGTTAACTGTGACCTGGCATGCCGTGCAAAAAAGTTGACGACATGACTTTGGGTCTGTAGGCCTCACTGAGCTCTTGTTCCTCAGCAGCTTGTGCTTTGGGGAGGCAGGTGTGCCCTGTGGTGTGCTCCAGAGCTGACCACAGCAGATGTGTTGGTCTATGTCCCATCTTCCTCAGTGCCCATGCCTCCTGCTCCCCTCCCCATGGACACACCAGAGGGAACAGTGTTGGGGAGAAAACAAACAAACCATGGATGTACGTCTGGATTCAGGCACTGGGAAGTAACCCTAGACTGAGAACGCAGGTATAAACTGCTTGTTTGGTTTCCATTTGTTCTGGAGGACTGTGTTTACTGTCTCCAACACATCTTTCACTGTTTTTTCTCCAATGTGATCTCTCATCATGGTTTGTGTTGCTGTTTGTGTCTTTAATCTTTTCTGAATAGGGTAATTGAAATCATAAGGGATGCAGTTTGTTCAGAACAACTCGAATAGTTACACATAAAATTAATTTTTTTGAGAGCAGTTTCAAAATACTCTATATTCTAAAAATCTTTTCTATGGTACCCTGAAAAAAAAGGAAAAAAATGATCATATGTTGCTGTGTCAGCTAAAAATCATCTTTGTTTATTTGAGTGAACTCAGATGGTATTTTTAACAAAAGAATTTAGATTGGTAGTCAACTATAAGAGAAGATGTTAGCTAAAGAAATAAGCACTGATACATGAGTGGAAAAAAGGAAGAAAACAGTTCACAGAATCAGGATCACCAGGATGGAAAATACCTCCAGGATCATTGTGTCCAACCATTCCTATCAACCAGTAAGCCACACCCCTGAGCACCTCATCCACCCGTCTTTTAAATACCTCCAACTGCATAAACAAAATGTATTCCAGAATGTCTGAATATTGTTTTCTGGGGATGTCCCAGGATGAATAATCTCTGTGCATTGAGTAGGCCATCGGAGGCATATATATGCCAAGTATGTATTATAAAGGTCTACAAGACTAATGCCAGAGGACATTCCTAGACAATATGCTACATGACTTCATTAAATAGGACTAGAATTAAATCTAAATCCATACTTAGATGATGTCATTCAAGACATTTGAGAAAATATCCTTTCTGGTCTGAGCAACCTTTCCTTGACTGAAATACAACTGAAAATTTTGGACCACTTGCCCTTCCCTTAAAAGGCTCAAATAGATGAAATCAGTTTTTCTTAGGAGGGATCAATCTCGACCTGCTCAGCAGGGTTCTTTGTAGCAGTGCTTGTGCTTAACAGAGTGAACCACCCTTTCATCAGGAGAATCATTGAATTTTCTCATCTCGTTCTTTCAGTTCAGTGCTATTCAATGAGTGTAGATATCTAACATTATTTTTGATACAATAAGAATTTTAAATGAGTTAAACTGAAAAAATATCAGTTGTATTTTTGTAGATGAGATGTATTCTGTGAATCTAAATTAAAATTACTTAAGCAAATGGATACTCTATTTTCCATAGCACTAGTTCAAAGAAAGCACAACAAAGGGATTAGTATTCAGTAGACTACTTATGTTATTGTATAAAAGTAAATACCTTGTAAATACTATTTAAGATTTTAATATCCCCCTGGGCTTATACATTTTAAAAGCATAATATAACTCAATACCTAATACAGAAGAAACCTCTTCTGTTAAATTACTCTGTTGTATACATTTGAATAATTTGCCAATCAAGTCGCAGCAATTCTTTTTTTTCACAAACAAGACTTATAATACAGCTAAAGACACTCAACATTTTCAGCACAGGCCCCTTACAACTTGATGAGCTTAATTTCCTCATATTTGTATTTCTTGGTAAGCTGTTCATGGGAAATATTCTCTTACGTTAATTGTCTTTATATTTTACTAGATCTCATCAAGGGAAAATATATATCTTAGTGCAGACAGTTCCAGCTCAGTCCTCTGGTGACTTTAGCAGATTAAAAGTCCCAGCTGACTGAAATTATTAATTAAAATTCACTTTTATTTATTAAAATTATCAAGAACATCTTTACAGTTTCATTGACTTAGTGAAATGAACAGGCAAGTGAGATCATAAAGCTCAAAAATTAGTTTCAAAGTATTTTCCCTGCTCTTTATTTTAAGGTTTTGGTGTTTTAAAAAAGAAACAGCCTTTTTTCTTTTTTTTACTATTATATTTATGGATCTATTGTATCCTTTTCTCATTAGGTCCAGTTATAATATTATTTGCCAGTGTAATCTGACTGCTGCTGAGTTTCTCTGAATATATTTTCATGTAATTCAATCATAACTTGTCAATTGGCCATTGACGATAACTGTCCCATTTCCTGTTAAAAACTTAAGGCTAAGCAAGTAAAAAGCATTGCTGTGTCATTCCCTTTGGGAAACAAAACAAATTATAAGACTAATTTTGTTTCAAATATGGAGTTCGCACTGATCAGCTCTGTAAGTGAAGTACTGAAAACAGTCTTGCTGACCTTGTAGAATGAAAATATGTTACTCCAGTGCTCTCTTATGTAACTAAAAGAGTGAGCTTATGATTTCAGGGTATTGAACAGAAGATGGGTTAGGCTCTCTGTCCTAGGTTTACACAGACTTAACATGGACTGAATTGCAGTCTATATTTCTCTTACTGATAAGTAATTAATTGGCCTGTGTTGGTATGCCTGGCTTCTTGTTTAGACAACTATTGTGAACTTGTGTATTAATTTAAGCAAAGGAAACAAAAGCTGTAAAGGAATATGTAGCCAGCAGCATTTTGGTTAAACTGCAAGTAGGGGACTAGACTCACAAATCAGATGGTTACAGAAATAAGGCAAGTGCTCATTGATATGTACCTTTAAAGAAGACAGCCTTTAGGAATGGTATATCCTCCTGTATTGTGGATTGTATAGCCACATATAGTTTGGAAACTCTCAGGAGGAACGAATATGCTAAGCTTATTAAGAAACTATTCAAAGGCATATTTACAGAATGATCTCTTGAATTGATTTTCCCTGGGACAAATGGTCATTAACACTCCCCTATTTAATTTTTGTCAAGTGAAAGGGGTTTATTTTAATTATAACCAAACATTGGCAGACATAACGCTTCTTAAACACGCTTAAAAAAATAACAAATATTGTAATTCTCAGTCTAGTTTGGCCAGTCAGTAAGAAAAAAAGCAAAGTGCTATGGAAACTCTCCAACCGTTTGTAGATATTTCAGTTAAAATGAGAGAGAAATTGTGGTTTTTTTAAATGAATTAGCAGATCAAAAAAAAATTGCATTAAAACAGAATAGTAATATTTGAAAAAATAACTGTGAGTGTAATACATGTGTGTTCTAATTCTGTCCCTTAATTTTGTCATATCATATCTGAAGGGAGCCTTTTTAAAAGGTTAGGGAGAATAAACCATGTGTATGTTAACAAATAAACAGACATTTACTTAGTACAACAGAATGCTTTTACAAAATACACTCTTTTATTGTTGCCCTTCTCAATCCCATTTCAGGTGCATAGCATCTCTGTAACACAAGCCCTGCAAGCATCCAGAGAGCCACCATTCGCGTGAAAATTTCTTTTAGTAGTACCACAAAACACATTCACTGATGATCCCTGAATATTAACACTAATGTTATGATTCACAAACATGGTAAATATAAATGAATGCTTTTCTACATTGTTTAACATGGTGGAAATCTGTACAGTGCTTTTGTCTTTGAGCTTTAGTTGCATTTGTTCCCTACCCTGTGTGCCAAACTCTTATTGCTGAAGTGATTTGGCTTTCCCAGTCAGAAAACTATTTTCATTTGTATGTATAAGCACTTTTCTCCACAACAAACAAGATGTGACTACTTCCAATAGAAATGTATTTAATGTAATGTGTTGATCTCATTGAGTATTTTTAGCACATTCACATCAAAAGATGATGAAGTACATTTCATAAATCTATCCAGTTCTTCAGAAGCCATCTCAATTCTTCTTCTTTCAATTCTGTCTTGGCTTTTCTGGCTGCTTTGAAGCACGTTTGGTCATGACTCTTTTTCCCTGGAGAAATCAGAACTTCTCCTGTTTTTAAGAAAGTGGATGAATTAGATGAGAAACATCTGGGAGCAACATGCAAGAGAGGGAGAAAGGAGCCCAAGTAATAATGAAGGCTTTTTCCTCAATTTCATAACATCATCTATAGAAAAATAATAACTGAAAAATCTTTTCCCAGAATATATATCTTACGTCCAATGACATTGTGTTCTTTCCTACTTACAATGCCACCACTCTACTTACAATTAGGGCAAATTTTTGCTTCTCAAGTTTGGTGAAGGGAAAAAAAAGTCCTCTCTAATAACCACGCTGAAATGCAGAGACATATCTGTGACATTACAAGACAGGCTTTCAAAGTATCCCAACTCCAGTTCCGCCTGGCTACAGCATGCAGCAAGGTACTTTTGTTCCTTGTTATTGCTTCCTGAATTAATTAATTGAATTATTCACCTTAGTAATGTATCAGGAGCAGACATTTTTATACATGAACTTGCCTTGTCAATATTTTCAAATATTTTATTACATGAAAATATACCTTGACAAAAACTAATACAAATTAAAGGAAGCCAGGTAGGTAGGAACTTTTGAGAATTGAACAGATAATCATACCCTAGGTCAAAATTAGATATAAAGGAAAGCAAGGATTCTTTAAAATGTTATGTTTTAGCTAATTGTAAGCCTGATTTAAAGCCAGAATAAAATTCTAGACTTTATATAATTTGCCTTAGGCAATGTTATTTTCTGTTCATGTATTTCATTCATTGGAGGAACAACTTTAAATAAAATACATGGACAAAAGACGAGGAGTTCTTTCATTAGTATGACTAAAAGTTTGCTTTTATTAATCTTTGTAATTCCAAACCATTTTGGTGCCGATGATCTTTGTTATTTTCTAGGCTGATGGGATTATTTTGGAAAGAGAACATTGATATTTAAAAATGGCTATTCTACAACATTAACTTTATCTGTCTAATTGAACGTCTGATTCTCTTTTTGGTAATTGCAAATTAAAGGTCCTTATCATGATTTTCACTTGCTGTATCTACAGCTTTGAAAAGAGAAGTATTATTTATGGATTTGTCAGAACCACTGAATACAAGCTAAGAAAAGCTTTAAGTATCCTGGAGGCACAGACAGGCTGTATGCTTGTCCTCAGTGAAGTATCCAAAAGTTTCAAGTTCTCTGTCCTTGTTTGGTTCCCATTATTATTTCTTCTCTAGCAGAAGAAATATTTGGGCTTCTTTAATGCCCTTAGCTTGGAGAAGCAATACGTACTTAGAACAGATTCTTTATAGTATGTCAGTATACCAAAGGTCTACATCCTCCTTACAGCAAACAGATTACATAATATTTTTTACTAGACTGCAAAATCACAGCAACTTCCTCCAGCACTCCTTTGTACAAGTCTCCATTAATTAAATATATAAGGAAAACTGTCTCCAAAATTTTGGATAGTTAGCTCTTACTCAGCTTGAAAACACGTATGATTAAGGTATTAATTTCCGTATTCTGTAAAGCAACTGTAGTATTTTGTCATTCTTCTGTTTAAGCATTGAGATTACAAAAATATTATCATTGTTTCTATTATTGGGTGGGGTTGTTTTGCTTCTACAATTATTGTTGGAAAGTTTGTACATTTAAATTGCCAAATTTTATCTTTTCCTTGCAACCATCTTCGCGATGGTAGCTTTGAGTGATGAATCTCAGTTGCTTCATCACAGATCTGTAGAAATCCGGATTAGATTATTCAAAGATGCAAAGTTTTCTGAGACATTAGTGAGTTTATTCAGATGCATTCTGCTATGTGTTTCTGTGCTTTAAAAACAGAATTTCCGTAAGTGCTGAACAAGTATACTGCAGTGACTCCTCTCCCTCAGAAAGCAAAAATAGTACACTCTAAACACAATTTTATGGAACTAGCAAGACCACACAACTACTGAATTAATTGAAATATTGTTGGTTTTGACTGAGTAGGTGGAAAACTAGAAGCAAAATATTTGTTCAGTCTGGTATGTTGGTATATAAAAGTGCAATGGTCTGTTCTGCATTTTTTTCTGAAGTAACTTGACTAGTTTTATATGAAAGATGACAAATAACAGAAATAATTTCAATCAGTAAAGTCAGAAAGTTACAAATCATTGAAATATTATCCCCCTAGAGTTACCATGTATTAATATCTTTAAGAAAACACAATATCTCTGTGGTAGTTTTTTGCTTGCAGCAGAGAAAACTAAACCTGGGATTTTTGAGCATCTTGCAGTTTTCTGTGAGTAAAAGCCATTCAGCATTATTGGAAACACGGCTACATGAGGAGGAGTTTGGCAATGCAGCCAGGCAGCTGAAAGGGATGCCAGAATAGGGAGTGTGGGGAAAGACAGGCCTACTTGGTAAGATGTTTAGAAACTGAGTATAGAAAACAGTATTAATTCACCTCACTTACATACTGAACACATTCCTTAGTGGCAAAATCTACCTAAGGGATAAAAATCAGTAAACATGGATAAAAGTTTGTATTCCTTGCACATTGTAAATATTGCTCTTCTAATGCAGTGTTCTTAGGCCATTTCTTTTTTTAATTATTGTTATTTGCCTAAGCCCTGCTCTTAAAAAAATAAAAAAGTTAGAAATCCAGTCTTTATCATTCCTACCTCCTCCCTCTGAAAGAAGGACTGAGTGTCTTCTGTTCCACAACATAAATAATTTTGAAATTTCAAGACCATTACCCATGTCCCTGAATTTTCTCCCTGTTCTCTGCCTAAGAAACATTGTTTTAAAAGACAAAAACTGATTTCTAAGCAAATCATGAACAGGATTTTAATCTTGCACATTTTCTGAGCATATTATACTTTACACAGTTTCTTCTGAAAGATAAGAAAAATTGTAAGGAAAGCTAAGATGATAGCTAGGAGAAAGGAACAGAATAAAAGGCATTGCTTCGAAACACCTTCTAGTTCTGCACCTACAGCATCTTGGTCAGCAATCCCAAACCTTACCTCAATAATGTCCTCCTGCGCTGACCACAGTGTCTGGAGCACAGGCTGCCATAAAGCAGTAGGGGTGGAACGAATGGACTCTATCTTCATTACCTATAGTATTAATTTGATAAATAATTCTCTTTTCTGTGTCATATTGTAGTAGGTTTATTTCCCACTGCTTAGTGTATCTTTCCGCATGTGGTACTAGCTAGTAAGGCATCTGAACAAAGCATGAAACACATAGCTTTTCTTTTCATGAAACTGTAGTGCAAAGCAATAGATATAATAATGAGATATTATCATAAATTCACATATTTTACTGCTCTGCTGTTACTGTTATTACCCAGTAGGTCTCTCAGAGAATTTGGTAAGTGGCAATACTGTGCTACAGTATTTAGACCTACAGGCTGGTAGACTGCGAGAGCTAGGAGAAAATTTTAGGTATGAGGCTTCTACCACAGATAGTTTCCCTCAAAAAAGCAGTACCGAGTGAGCAAGGGGAGTATGGTTTTCGTAATGTATTGATGTGGCAACAAAACCTTGAATTTTATTTGAACAAGGAGGAAAATAACTATAGGAAATGCTCCATATTGTTCCTGCCTAGTTCTATTGCAGAGTAAATGTTACTGCTGAATGGGAGAGGGGTTTACAGTAGGCTGGCAGTGCATTTACAAAGGCAGTTCTCAGCAGGAACGGCAATGAAGAAATAGTCATATGTGACACTTCAGAATTTCTGAGCAACAATTACTGATTGGACTCTGGGTAATTAACTCAACTGAAAGAAGTAGAGATGAGAGGGTGCAAGGTAGGCAGGGAAGGCTGCAAAACTAGCCAAACTAAACTCTTGACAAAACCATTATCTCAAATCCTGCTCTAAGGGCATAGCTTACACTGAGGAGAATTGTTCGGTCTGAGTCTATTCATCCACAGCCCTTGCTGTAAGCTGCTTTATGCTCTGTTTATTGAGTGAAAATGACGTAAATATGGTGCATCTGAGCATAAAGACACTAGAAAGATGCAGGGACTTCACAGTAAAGTACAACCCATACATTGGCATGAGGCATGCTGTGCAAAGACTGTTTCAAGTAAAGGAGTCTCATCCAAAATCCTCAGACCTGGAGTCCAGTATGAGCTAGTGTTACCTTTATGGATAAATTACAGATAGGGTACTACTAAGAGTTCATTGGTTTGTGGGGGTTTTTTTTGTACTCATTTCAGAGCTTTGCTCTTTGGCTTTTATTTTGTCCACAGCTGGTGTTTATCTTAGCTAAAAAGCATTTGTGACTCTGGAAGGTGGGCTCAGGGAAGCATCTTTGGCACAGCTATTACTAAACCTCATTTTAGGGAACTGCCTCACTTAGTGGCTGCTCTTGAGGATCTTTACATACACCTTCGAGGTGAACAAAGAGATGTATTAATCAAAAAGGCCTGAATGGATCTCCATGTGTTGACGCTTAGATAATTCTGGCAGCACTTGAAGATCTCAGGCTGCAGCTGAAGACTGTGACCAAGAGGCTCCTTGTGCTGGATGAAGAGGTGGTCTAGGTGTTGTCTGCAGCTGCAGAGCTGCTTCCTAGTTTGCTCAGCTCCAGGCACAGGCTGTGATAATCACTCTGAAATTGCTGCCCAGTATTACCTTATTTTTTCCAGTCTTTAGGCATAGTGCAACTAAGTGATCATCCCTGAACCCAGTATAACTGACTACATTTCCCCAGAAAGGCAAACCAGAAAAGCAACAAGAACCAAAGCCCTAAGCTAAAAATGCATTCTGACTCCTTCCCTCCCTGAAGGAGAAGACGTAAATTCTCACGAGAGAAATAAAGGAAGCTAAAAGACTAAGCAGCCTCCTGAGATCCTGGAAAGAAAATGCAAGCACAAATGTGCATAAACTGAGCACAACTGATTAAAAAACTTGCCAGTTTAGTAAATGGAAGCAAAATTTGATCCCATTTTCCTGCAACCATCACCACCCAGAAATCGCTTATTAACTAGAAACCTATTTCAGAACTACCAGGTGGTGGAATGATGGTCTAGGACTTACAATAATATAACTAAGCTTTCTAATAGGAAATACTACCTGTGGGTACTGTATCTAATAATGATTGTTGCACAGAGTTTCTTCAGGAAAAAAAATCCAGCTGGGGTAAGGCTAGTTCTGCACTATAGTTAATGGGCAGTCTTGTAACCTAGGATAGCTTTTTCCACACTTTCTTGTTTTCTGACTGTGCTGTCCTGCACCAAAGGACTAACCTTTTTTGTCAAACACTTAAATGTTACACCAAGTGACAGCTGTCTTCACAGGAAACCTAAGATTGTCCAGTATTTCAAGTCTTTCATACCCTGTAGTTCATGTGGCACTTGTCACATCTCAGATTGTGAATTAAGGATGAGATAGCTGAAATATGCCAAATCTCTGAGGAGTGGGATTAAAGAGTGAGCTGTGACCATCGTTCACATCCTTCTCTGACTACAGTTTCTGGATTCAGACAATGTATACTGTTTCTTAAAAAGAAAGATTGGCTTAGATGTCATTGCTTTTACATCTCAGTGGATCTTACATAAAGTCAAGACTCACTTCATACTGATATTTTGGTTTTTCACTAGACTTTTGCTAAATCCAGAGCAGTACTGACACACAGAGTCCAGTTCCCCTTTAAGCAATGAGGTAGCAATAGTCTTTTCAGTGGTATTGTAGAAGCATATTCTAGAAAGATTTTGTCTTTATCCTCAGAATCTTGAGTACGTACCTCTGTTGCCTCTACTTTTCTGCATGTCTTCCCAAAAGCAATTATCCAGTCACAAGTCTGAAACTTAGAACTTCTTCCATGTCTTGCTTCTGATATCTTGCCTTTATCTTTCCCTGTCTTTGTTGTTAGTGTTACAGTAGCCTCCCTGTGCTCTGGCTTGTTCTGGGAGGTTTTTTCTTACCTTTTTTTTTCCACAACACCATCTGTCTAATTCACCCCTCTTGCTTTCTCCTAGAAACATTTGAAAGGACACATAGACCAAGAGTGTGATCTCTTCTAGGCTTTGCAATGAGCACGTACCAGGCTGCACACGTGACAATGTAGATTTGTTATTCACCCATTTATTTGTTATCCCTTTGTCAGATGAATTCTTTAATTAAAGAAAACACTACCACTGCAGTTAGGTATCTTGATGCGGTTACATTTATCTTTTAAAAAAGAAAATATCTTGTTCTTGAATCCTAACAATTATTTCCTTGTGCTTCTTATCTAAGACTTTTTCAGTTAGAATTCTGTCTGAAAGCTTTTTCCTCTTCTCAGCACTGTTACTTGAGTGCTTGGGTAATGCAACATCCTTCTAATCTTCTCAGCCTCTTTCCTTTTCCCCTCAAATACAGCTCCATCTAACAACAGGCTCCATAATTCTGTTTAGTTTTGCCTGTATGAAGAAACTTTTTTTTTCTTATTTTTTTCTTTTCTTTCCAAACATATCCTGAGACTAAAGGTGGCTCCTTTTCTCCAAAAACTTCAAGGACTGGCACAGAGCCCGTAACAATACTTGTTCTTTCCTGGGCTGTCATTACCTGAAACAGATGGTAGAGGAGAGTTGGGGTCCTGCAGGATGTTTCCCCTTAGGAAAGCAATTGCCTTTAGTTACAGCTGGGCTAATGTCAATTTCTGGCTTGTAAGACATATTTCATTTGAAAAAAAACCAAAACCCAACTTATTTGGAGGAAACACAACTCCGTAGACTTTCCTGTAAAATAAAAATGCTGAAGCTATTTGGAGGAAACACAACTCCTTAGACTTTCCTGTAAAATAAAAACCGGTGAAGCTTCTGCTCAGAATCATGAAATTGGCTTCATAGATTTATAATCCCACTTGGGAGTCTTCACAAATATATATATTTGTGTATTCTTCCGTGTTTTCTCACACAGAGGAAAAAAAATTTACAGAAGGCCTGTGAAAATTCCTCACTTTTGCTAGGTAACAAAATTAGAAATGTCACTAATTCCATGTCGAATATGGAAAATATGCTTGAATTAACACAAGCTCTGCTCTGTACTACAGAGCTTGTAGATATTGCGGATCAAAAACTCTTCTTGTCCTTCTATGCTTAAAACTTCTGGAATATATAAAAGAAATGAGACTGTTCCAAAACAATTCGAAACCTCTTCAGAAAACTTTTTTTGAAGCTGGGATGTAGCCTCTCTCTTAATATTGAAAAATTATGATCCTTCTTTAAAAATCAGGGCAAAATGTACTTCCTTACTGTATGTGTCTTAATGTATAATTCCATCTAAAATGGCTTCAGTTTGTTTCAGTACACATAGGTCAGCACATTGATTCAGGTCTTGTGTATCTACCACTTAGAAGCTCAAGTATTTGTGATGATGTCTGCATGCTCTGAACAAGGGATCTGGTTCAAACTTCTCACTACTTAGTTCAAATTAACATCACTGAATTAATTTAAGTAATTTTGGCTTCATACTTGAGAAAGCAAGGACAGAAGTTAGCCTAAAGTGTGATTTGCAGCTGAGGCAATTTGATAGTGAACATGTTCTCATCAGTGTCACAATATCAGAAAAAGAAGACTGAGCTCTGAAATGATCTTTTTTCATTAATATATCCCATGCTTCTTCTGGAATGTGCTGTGCAGTGCAAACTTGGTCCAGAAAAAGCATCTTGTTCTTATGAGTGGTTTTGAGTTTATTATTATTTTAAGTTATCATAGTAATATATTACATAATCAGTGCATTTTATAGTAATACATTGCTATATAGTTAATGTATTTATTATTATTAAATTTTAAATACAAATAGTGTTATGACATTTTACCCTGCTCCACTGAAGAGCTTTGTTACTAAAGTTAGGAGAAGTGAATCACATACTTGGATGAGCTGCAGTGTTGGGGAAAACAACTAGAACTAGAAACCATAAATTATTTAGATATTTACACAAGGCAAGGCTTTAAATCATTTTAAGCAGATGACCAAAATCAGTTTGTAAGGATAATCAGTCTGTAAGGAAAAGTACAGATGTCTCAATGTCATAAAGTCTTACATTTATTTTTTTCTTACTGACTTCAGAAAGGAAAGAAATCCAAAGAAGCTAGAAGAGCTTTCAAACAGACAATAAATAACTACTGAAGTGGAACAAGGACTAGCCATACATCAACAGAAATTACTTGAGCACAGAGACTTCATCTATTATAGAGAAGGGCTCAAGTGATAAAGCCAAGAGAATTAAAGGAAGGAAAGACAGACAAAGACGAGACAGATCTTGAAATAAACTATAATAAGACATATTTTCTATCTAAGAAATACAGGACAAGATCTTTACCTGATATAACTGGCATAGCAGCACTGCAGCTAACCGTGCTGCATGACTGTATGCAGCAGTACTTGTTGGTCCACATGATTTTACTCAAACTCATTATAATTACATTGGAAGTGTAACATATTCTTTCAGTGCCATAGGTGCTGTGCAAAGGCAACACTAAATTTCACAAAGTAGTTTATTTCCAGGCAGTCCAGTAAATTAATGTTTAAGGGGCATATGTTTCTCTTTTTTTTTTAATAATGAAGAGTATTTCTAAGCAATGTAAGTTCTTTGATCTAGCTTCTCCTTAAATAGTTTATTTTTATAACAAAGTGAAAAGCAATTAATTATATTGGGCTTTTCACCATTCTCAGGTTTTTATTACAGAAAAAAATCTCTAAGATACAAGGTGCATCCAGCATTCAGACCTACTGAAAGTTGTTTGTGGCCAAGGGCCAAACAAATGGGTTAGGCCAACTTTGCTCTTTCCTCACTAGCAACTCAAACATCCTATATCAACTTTTACCTTCCTCCTTTCTGGTATTCCTCTTACACCTGAATTCTTTAGATAGTAGTCTCTCCAGGCTCACAAGGACTGCTGGGATATACAAGAATTCATCTTGCTATCTTACAGTTCATTGATGACTGCATTAACAGTGCTTAAGAAGCCTGGTTCTTCCCATAAGTCTTCTTTCAAATCTGTGGAGAAAAAGCTAATGTAATAAACCAATAAATTATCATAGTAAAGGATGAGTGACCTTACAGAACAAATTCTGGCTTTTCTGCAAGCTTCAGAGCCTCATGCATCCCTGCAGCTGATAGTTTCCGGTTGATATTCCTGTATCTGCATTGCAGGAGGTTGCGATAAGTTGTCCTCAGGTCCCGATTGAAAAAGGCATATATGAAAGGGTTAATGAGAGAGTTTGCATAGCCCAACCATAGAAATGTTCTTTCAACCCACAGTGGGATACAGCTGCATGCTGTACCGCAGATGAAGGGCCTGGCAGTTGAGAGGAGGAAGAAGGGTAGCCAGCAGACAGTGAAAGCCCCAACAACAATCCCAAGTGTAGTGGCAGCTTTCTGTTCTCTTTTAAATATGGAGATATTTTTCTTGTCCTGCTTTAGGAGTCTTGAGAAATTAGTACATTCTTCAGATTCTTTGTGCAGTTTAACAACTCCATTCATAGAAATCCCTTCTATTTCTTCCGGTTGGGGAAAGCCAGCAAACTTGTGTTTAGCAGCACTCCTCTTCGCAGCTTTGTAAATCTGATAGTACATGAAAAGCATCACTGACATTGGAATATAAAATGCAACTGCTGTGGAGTAAATGGTGTAGCCAAAGTCTTGACTGATCAAACAAACCTTTTCATCATTTACATTTTGGGCCCAGCCGAAGAGCGGGGGTATAGTGATAGAGGCAGATAAGAGCCATACACACAGAATCATTTTGGCCATACACTTGCCATTCTGCCTTACAGGGTATGTAAGAGGTCTTGTTATTCCCAGGTACCTAGAATAATAATGCAGAGTTAATACATAATGCAGTGGTTAACTGATAAAAGTTATTTCACATAGTCTGCCCTGGATCAAAACATCTTTGGCTATGGTTTCTATTTCACATTTTTTTAATTCTTTCTTTGTGTGTATTTCAAATCTTTAAATTCATGTGTCTTTCATGTTAAAATTTATAGTGCTGAAATTCTGTTTAAAAGGTCTTTCATTCTGGAAGGAAATCTCCCATTTGCTACAAGAGACAGCAATTTTAATGAAGTTGTACAATCTTCATGCAGATAGCTCTTTTTTTTTTTTGGCTTTTAAGGAAATCCTGAAACCTAAATTATATTTGGTTAACTTATTAAATCTCAGAGCACAGATGTATGCTCACTCCACAAAGCATACCACTTCTTGTACTGAGTGCATGGTTAAGTTTAAAAGAATCATGCCTTCATTTTCATTCTTCTTACATATGCAGCAGTTATGAAGTTCCCTGCCACTAAACTGGAAAGACAAGTTATCTTTCTTACCTTCATATTTCAGATGGGAACAACAAACTGCAAACTTATGCCAAGAGTAGATTATTTCAATATTAAAATAATTACTTTTATCATCATTTAATGAGAAAGAAAGTATATCTATTCAGTGTTCAAACTTTTACTGAATAAAATAACCGTCTATCACTTTGTCAGTTCAAGAAGATCCAAAGAAAATACATTGTTTTACCAGAAACTAAGTTTAGGGTGGTAAGTTGTAAAAAGGCAATAAAAATGTTTATAACATGTCAAGTTTTCATAGAAAAAAATAGGCTTTTGACAAGTTCTATGCTTCCGAAGCTGTAGTAGCTTAAACTGTATATTTTTTTCTAACTAAAAAAACCAAATCTCTCTATGGCTCTATATAGCTGGACAGCAATATCCTAAGTTTGTGTTTACTCCCAACTATAGAGAAGTTCTTTACTTCCTTTCTGGCCAGGGGAATTTTCTCTTAGATGGAATTAGATACCTTTTCCCACGTAATATTGTTACTTTGAAATTTGGTCTCTGCTCAACTAGAACTTACCTATGAACTACAGTTAACTTCTCAAATTGTTCTTTTTTTCCTCCCACCCAAAAGAAAGAATTTTGAGAAAAATCAGTGTTATTCACTTTGTTACTTGTAAAAGAAATGGTTTCAAATCAGGCTTCAGAACATCATTTTGGTTTCAAGAAAAACCACAGTTTATTTACACAGTGAAGATTTTGAAGAGTTAGAAACAAGAAATATAATAACATGATTAAAAATATTTTTGGGAGCATATTTTCTCTCTCTGTTCACCTAGAAAATCAAACATGAGCATTTGCCTGGCTCCGCGAAGTGCTGCATTGTTGATTTTACTGCAATGCAGTAAATTATGTCTGGTGCTGCTGCTTTATACAAGCATCTAGGTATGTTACAGTTCTGGAAGTAGAAAAAAATCACCATTTCATGATCTGTTCTGATGAGTAAGAACAACAACATCACTGATTTTATATTACTGCTCTGGCAAGTGTTCCACAAATGATAGAACTGGTTTATTATGCCCTGTCCTCCATAAGTAAATTACAGCAGGACAGGATTTTGCCAGTGAGGCTGTGCCTGGTGGGGCTGTGAGCTAAGAACAGTTATTAAAATCACCTGGGATTAGAGCTGTGCAGTACATGGACTATTACATTAAAAGGCTGTTTCTTCTTCCCCTCGCCATCAGTACTAGAATATAATCACTGGACCAGTTTTATTCTCTGTGGGTGTACAGTAGAGTCAGCAGAGGTTTCTGTTTCACAGTATCGTGGCTGAAACCGTGCTGTCAAGGAGACAAGAGATTTCTTAGGTGCTCCAAGATGTGGAAGAGTAGGGTTAATGTGGTGAATTTTCAGAGCTG
Organism: Phaenicophaeus curvirostris; assembly: GCF_032191515.1. Lineage (NCBI taxonomy): Eukaryota > Metazoa > Chordata > Aves > Cuculiformes > Cuculidae > Phaenicophaeus > Phaenicophaeus curvirostris. Next base: position 16,316,051 of record NC_091400.1, on the reverse strand, counting down.
AACTACCTAAGGGATACGTTGTACTGCTTTAAGTAAGGCAAAGGCAGTCCTGGTAGGATAAGAGTGGCACCTTTAAAGTCTGGCCGAGAATAGCACAATTTAGCTACAAAATAGTTAAGCATCCTTTGTGCAGAAAGAGATAACTTGCAATGCTTAGAGTGTGATGCTTTTAAAAAAAGTCCTTAAATAGTTTGTCCACCTTCCAAAGTATGTACTGTTTTAGCTATTACCCAACTGGTCATTAAAAATAACATGCTTCTGAGATGAGCTTTATTATGTAGCTAAAAAGTTAAGCTGGTTTTTTTTCTAAAAATCCGATCTGTGAGCTGCATACTCTGAATGCCTACTTCTTACGCATCAGAATACAACAAAAAGAATTCATGAAAGCAGAAGTATACTGAAAAGTATTGAAATTCATTAGTTTTACCATAGAACTGCCTTTTTTTTTTTTTTTTGGAAGCTATCTGAGCTTCAAAAATGCTATTTGAAATTAAAATATACTAATTAGCATAAAAATACACCAGCATATTTTATGCCTTATCCATTTTGCTAAATGTACTGTGTTGGGGAAAAGAAGTCAACAGGCATAAATTAAGGAATCTTTCTATCTTTCTATGTGAAAACCATTATCCTTGAAAATTTACTTGCAACTTCAAAATAGTGTAAATCATTACTGTTGTCTTATACACTAGAATGTCCAAGGCTTAATAGCTTCACGAACTTCAAAAGTATTGTGTCAAATTTATTGCAAAAATACAGTTTGTATTTGTATTTGTAATGCTTAATCTTTTATTACTTCCAAAAAACTTACTAAAGGTAAATCAGCTGAACTTAATGTATTATTCAAAAATACCTATGCCTTGAGGCCTTACTGCTGGGAAAGAACAAAGTCAAATTTCCTAAAAAGCCCATTTCATGTATTTTAACTATCATCCACAAGAAAGAGGTATCTTGGACTTGTTATTCTGAGATTTGTTTCTTTTACATGCCACAGATATTCATTTTTATCTTGGTGGAGAAGAAACTGTACCTCAGTTCTCACTTGTAAAAGAAGGGCAATGCTGCTCCTTATTCTTCCTCCTCTGAGTTTCTTGACTATATGGTTCTGTCAGAAGGGACATCTATCCATTATTACACCCAGCACAGTGAAGGCTACATCTAGATTACTCCCCAAAGGGATGGTATTTGCAGATGCACAGCCCTTATTTCTTTCAAACCGGTCACAGTATTTCTTATCAGGCATTGCCTGAGGCTGTATGCAGAACACCAGTGTAGGATGCTACAGCAAACAACTGCCGGGCAATGCTATGAGAAGAACAATGCATATTCCAGTTATGGTCCTGCTGTTCCAAGAAGAAAGGCTGCTGGAGGAGAGGAGAAAAATGAGAAGGGAGAACCTGGCACTAGCACCCAGTGGTTACAACAACAACAACAAAAGATGATGGGAATATAGCCCCTTACTTGAAGAGCTCAAAATAAGGGCAGACAACATAGATCAAAAAGACGGCAGATGGTGAGGGATAGAGTAAATTTCTTTTTAAACAAGTGTGTGTAAACAGATGAGCACATCCCTATTCTGGGTTGGTTTCTTACGATTTCTTCAGTCTCTTCCTGGCCACTGTAAGATCAGGAACTGCCTGCTGTACCATAGCCCCATTCAGATGTGAGGTGCACACAATGGGGATAGCTCTAGGGAGGAAAAATTAGCCCCTGCTCTTTCTGGAGCTCTGTTCAAATATAGGTGGAGGATAAAGAGCTCCTTCCTTCATGGGGTGCTATTGTACAAAATTGCCATTTGCCACATTCACCCAAAACCACCAATAATGGAAAAGCTAAATGAGTAATTCTCTTCTTTCCTTTTCCTTAATAAAAATCTGGCTCCCTGTGTTCCAATATTATTTCCCAGTACCTCTAAACTGTTACCATTTGATGACAGGTAATGGTTATAGACAACTTAATGTAAAGCTATTATAACTGTATAGGACTGATCCTGAAACCATTCAGTGTGATGTTTTTTTTCATTATGGCTTTTTTTATACTAATGCATTACAATGACGACACAGAATATTTTTTATCCTACAGGGCTAAAAAACCTCTCCACTGTCACTTGAACTGTAGATCACACAGGCATCTCTTATTATAGAGTGCTCAATGCAAGGTAGAGTGCTCCAATGTAAGGAAAGTAGAGTGGTATGTGGCAGAGAGAATAGGCATCCACTGACCCTGGTGCCTGATTCTGGCGTCTCTCTCTGACTCTCTGTATTCTCTTTTCCTGTTTGCCTTAGCTGTTTGCTTGTTGTGATGGCTGTCATACATTACCGCTTATACAGTGATTATCACACTCCAAACTGGACTGCCACCATGTCCTACTGGATGTTACTGTATTTAAAACTATGAAAGGTTTAATATGGTTCTTTTCTTGTAATTATATTTATTTCATTCTCTAATCTAGGAAATTATGAAAAGTAGTTCTCTTTATCTGCACTACCGTGAAGAGAGTTCACACAGCCATCTGCTTATCATCTACTAGAAGAACTTTTCAGGAAGATCTTTCTTATCATATTGACATGAATAACTCATTTTGTGGCTGAACTGATTAGTAATTCTATAGATGTAGACAAAGGCACCAGATTTTCCTTCAAGAAGGAAAAAAAACCAGCAACACCAGGCTTAGTAGTATTTCAAGTTCGCCAGTCATGGGGTTTTTTTGTGTTCGTTTGGTTTTTTTTGTTTTATGACCCCTATTTTCTCCCCACTAGAAAAGTCATTTACTCTTTTTTTCTGTGTGTTTTTTTTCCCCTGGGGAAGCTAAATGTAGCTGTAGTATTTAAACTCTAAAAATAGTGAGTTGTTCATAGCTACACTGGAAACTTTGAGATGGGTCTAGTCCTCACATCTTTAGAAAAATCTAGAACGCAAACTGGGACTTAACAGCTACATTAACAATAGGAAAAAAAATATTAATAGCATGGTCCAATTTGGGATCCTGTGTCCAAAGTATTTATTTCCTCTGTTATATGGCTAAATCATAAAAAAACCTTGCTTCTCGCTGTGAGCAAAGTCACAGAGCAACAGAAAACTGAACAGCTAAAAGCACTGAAACTGTTTTGAAGCCTCCTGCCCAGTCCAGTGATAAATTGAAGGCACCATGAGATCAGCATCATTTATGCCACTTTTGAAGCTCACACATGTAATTCCTTTGTCTCTGGTTCCCCTGTGTTTTTATAGGCAGATAGATTTCTGTTCTAAGTAGTCCTCATTCATTTCTCAGAATTGACTGACCTGATCTAACATCTGATTCTTCCACAATCAGATTAGTATCTTTCCCTGTCTGACTTTGCTTTTATGAAGAAGATGGGATTACTATGGAATAGAATTGGAAATACTGTACTGGAAACTATATACATGTACATGATAACTGTTTCTACCAGGAATCTCTACGTATTGTTCTGTTAACACTTACCACATGACTAGGAGTTATGCTCAACCTGAAGTTCTTCTAGGTTTTCCTATTATTGTATTTTAAATGAGTCATAGAACTATTTTGTTTCAAAGACATAAAAATGCTTACTTCTTTGCTTTTGTGCTCTTTTTCTAGAACAGCAGCTTTCCACCTTCATTATATATCCCCTTGCATTAGCTTCTTTGCTTAACCGCAGCTATAGAATCCTGTCTGATCATTCACCTGCAATAATAACTTACTCTGAAGAAAAATGATCTTCCTTTAGTGGCTGTGATTCTCTCATGACCTTTCATATTTTTTTCTGTTTAATTCACTGCGACATTAAGAGACACTCCATAAGAATAGGGGAACCCTGCCAATCCTAAAAGCTATCCAGAATACAGAAATATTGTCTCTAGTACAGTGATAGATCTAGATTTTTTTCCTTATACTTTGATACATTAAATTGTAAATTAAATGTAAATATGACAAGTTGAAACAATGATCAAATCTATTATTTCTGCTATGTCTATGTTAAACCACCTAACAGAAATTGTTCTTTTCAAATATATTGTGTTTACACTAAGTAAGAGATGCTATTCTACAGACCTACTTTTAGATAGTATAAGGAACACAAGTAATCAGGGAAATTCTATTCCCATTGTATGTTTAAGTAATTGAGATGGGAGTAAATGGAGAGAAACAAAAAAACTTGAGTTCTGAGCCTTACAGTGCATGACTATGTTGTTATAATGTGAAATGTAACCTTGTTAATTACAATACGACTGTCGTGGTTTAACCTGGAAGGCAGCTAAACACCGTGGAGCTATTCACTCACCACCCCCTCAGTGGGACGGGGGAGAGAGCTAGGAAAAAAAGTAAACATTATGGATTGAGATAAAGACATGAGAGGCAGTAAAGTCCTTGACTCTGTGTATGCACTATTTAGCTACAATCAAAACATTAGGGTGTTATCAATATTATTCTCATACTATATCCAAAACACAGTACCACAACAGCTGCTAGGAAGAAAACTAACTCTATCCCAAAAGAGACTTTGTCCAACTAGTTCTGTGCTTCATCTAGTTAAATGTTGCATCTTTTCTATGTAGTGAATGAGTCCTTAGTTCATAAAAACTCTTAGCACAGTGGCAAATCTTGATATCTTAATTGTATTTGCTAGAAATGGTTAAAGCTTTGCTTTGTCCTTCTCAGTTGATGGTGAACGTAGTAACATGAAAGATCTTAAATATGGTTTGGTATCTATTCTTTTAGATGATTATGCTTCATGTTTCATACAGTTTCAACGTTATTTTTCATCCAGCAAAGATTGCACCTGTCCAGGCCAGTGGTAGCCAGTTTCTCAAGTAGAATACTGTGAGAAACTGTCAATGGCTTTAGTAAAGCCCAGGTAGACTACATCCACAGCCTTTTCTCCATCTAGTGGGTCACCTTCTCATAGAAGGCGATCAGGTTAGTCTAGCAGGACCTGCCTTTCATAAACCCATGCTGAGTGAGCCTGACCACCCTGTTGTCCTTTGTGTGCTGTGAGATGGCACTCAAGATGACCTGCTCCATCAGCTTCCCTGGCACTGAGATCAGACTGACAGGCCTGTAGTTTCCTAGATCCTTATGTATTACCTTAAATTGTCTTTACAGGAGGAAGACATTCATTCTCACTGTTAGAGTGGGTACATATTGAATACAGTACTATACTTCTATTGAACATAGCAAATGTTCTGACGAGTTTTCTTTTTCTCAAAATTTATTGTAGAGGTTTATTTTTGATGGAACTCAAGAAATGCAGGCTTTCCTGGAAGTATGAGAGGATTAAGTCAATCAAAATTAAATATCTGTTCATCCTAAAGGAATGTAATTTGCATAGCAGAAGATTATGTTTTCCTGTTTTACATTTCTTTCAGTTTTGCTGTACTTTCATGGACATTCTTCCTCTCATACTGCACAGCTTTACACCTTCATATTTTTTCTTCTTTATTTTAGCTCATTTTTCATTCTTTTATTTCACTCATTCTATTTTTACTTCTCTTTCTTGCCCTGCTTTATTTCTATTTTTCTCTTAGCTCTGTATTTTTGCCTTTTCACTTTTGCCTACTGATCTGAGACATACATCCCATAGATAGGGGGATGTATTCTGCTCTCATTCTAAGAAGTACCTATCAACTATACAACAATATTGCCAGAAAGAGGTGCTGTCTTAGTTATAGTTCTTGAAACCATATTCCTCCCTCCTTTCAGACTTTGGCAAATTGCTTTTATCTGTCTTCACCCTTTGCCCTTCATTTTTCCTCTGCATGACTCTCAGAGCGTTTGTTACCAGTCACCACCTTGTTCTTAGCTTCCTGACAGAGTTTGGTGGCCTTTGGCTTTCCACTGCAAATAAGCTGTTTGGAATACAAGGTCCCAGTATGTAGTTTCTGATGTTTTTTTCTGCAGCTTCATACCCTATGATATAATTTACACTAGTTGTTGAGTCATTTTATCAGTCAAGGAGAAAAAGGAAAAGCAAGATATCTTCCAAAATGGCTGTTTGTTGCTATATTAAATAAGGTGATTTATATCAGAAAACACTATTTCGTTTAGAAGTAACATTTCAGTTTATTCCATATTAAGTGCCATTTTATTATTCCAAAATATTTTAGACTCATAGGAACAAACGCAGTGCATCTGCATTGTGTAAACTGTTGTACCTACCTGAGTATCTAATTACACATAGACTGATGTCTGTCTTATGTGACTATTTTATCATCTTTGTGTTTAATGCAGTATCTCATTTTAAGTTATTACAAGATGCCTGGCCCCTTTTTGAGAGGGTAACAAAGATATTTAAGCCTTCTGAGACTGTCTGAGAAGGCTAAGATAAGAAAAGCTTTGTTCTAAAAAAAGAATTAAAGAGAAATCATGCTCTAATTTATTTCAATCTGGTTGTGTTGTAATGTTTGTTTATTTGAGATCAGGTGTGCAGTAAAAAAGTTTAGGCTGGAAGAAAGGTCGGAAAGATGTTTTTATCATGTATGGCCTTTTGTATGGTAGAAGAGAACTGGTTAATTCTGAAAAGTGAAAATTAAGCTGCGAATGACAATAAAATTTTTTGCCATGACTAGAGGGAGGAGGTACTGGCAGTGAGCTTGAGGAGCAACAGAAGAGACCTTGAGCATGAATGCATTAAAAAACTACTGAGGAAGGATCAGGCTTGACTTGAAATATTGCTAAATGGTGTTACATGGGACTTGAGAGAAAAGAAACAGAGATATGCTGGGAGTTACTTATGTTTGTCCTCCTTCTACTAGTCTAGAGAATCTTGAAACAGCAAGTGACTGCATTGGATGAAGGACCGGGCCACCAGATGCTGTTAAGGCACTGGAGAAATTATATAGCTCTATTGTTTCTTCTTTATGATAAATAAATAGGTAAGGCACGCTTTAGCAATGGAAGTCATCTTTATGATGGCTTTAGTTCCTGAGGAGTTGATCTTGTGTTCTGTTCCTTACTCCGAAGCATTTCTACTTCACGCACAATAAACCTCGCTGTCCTTCTGGCAATTACAGTCTGCTAAAAGACAGGCATTAACCATGATCTTTTGCTGAATGCCTACATGTTTAGAGGATCTAAAGCCTTAGATGATTTATTTTCTCATTGGCCTGAGCCACCTATACAACTAAAAATAAGGTTCAAGTCCCTGAACTTAATTTGATCCTATGGACTAACCAGCACAGAAAAACACAATAGGTGGATGTCATCAGGATAACCCAAGCTGCCCAGCTGATAGGCTGGGCACTCCATAAAGTTGATATTTGCTGAAAGAAAAAAGGTTATTTGCTTCTTCGCCTTTCCTGTGGGGAAGAGTAACTTTAAGCAAATACATGGTTCCTTGAAGTACTAGCTGATATGAAATCCCTACTGTGTTAAACAGAGGCAGTTCCTGAGCAAAAGAAAACATAGGAATGGAATAGAATACATTTTGCAGACAGGAACTGGAAAATTCTCATTTTTTTCTTTTGGTTCCCCCATCTTACCCATCTCATCCTCCACATCCAGGTTACTGTCAAAGCCAGTGATGATTTTGGTGTTTTGTCAGAATCTGCAGTACTTTCAACATATTTTTTATTTACAAGATTTTTAGTTTTCAGACTTACAGTTTACAAATAGAGCTCAGATCTCTCACCCTGCCATATCCTGACTGATGTTGTCCTGTGGCAAAGATGAGCACTTGTGATTCCAGGCTACCCTGCTAGCTTCAGCCATGCCAGGAGACATGCCAGGAGACAACCACCAGACATGCCACAGTCTTGGGATCACCTCGTTCTGTGCAAGCATTCAAGTAAGCTGTAGTAAGAATTGCAATGTGTTTTCTCTCAGTTCTGTACTCTGCCAGACATCTCTGTACTCTGCACAAACATCCCTTAGGTGAGCAATGAGGCAGGCTGATGGGTCATGTGATCTGTGACTGTATTTAGGCAAATTTATCAGTCTACCAACTTCTCCTCCCATACGCGTGCTGGCAGGCACATACATACACTCACCAGATGCCCCTCTCGTATCTGACAGCAAGGTGGATCCCAAGATGTATGTGCTAGAAACAAGTTGAAACCAGACAAACTCTAGGAGGCCCTTCAGAGAGGGTACTGAAGTGCCTGCAGATGCACATGGGAGGGTGCCTAAGTGGATGCCACCGAGGCAGCCTAGAGAGTTTCTCAGGACTAGTGATGAAGACTCATATTAGGCATTGGAGAACAGGTCTTCAGATGGTTCTCAGGAGGAGAAGGTTACAAAAACAGTACAGGGATATCCAGTTCAACACAAAAATGCAGAACTCTCAAGTCCCTGTACCCAGCTGAGCACTCTGGCTGTTCCCTGGCACCATACTGGCAGAAGACAGGCCTCCCATGCCCCTTTCTTTTTGCAGGAGAAAACCTAAACGCACAGGGAGATGCTGAGAGCTCTGCTTTGGGTGATCAGGGAACCTGAATATCAGGGTTTGCCCGTGCATACCAAGCTGACACTTTAGATGCGGTTTAAGTGTAGACCCTGATCACGAGGGCATCACTAGCCAAGGCTGGTGCTTTAGTCGTATAACCCGGGGGGGTTTATTTTGCTTGAGATAAGCTAACAGATACCTTCAACTAAAATCTGTGGGGGTGTGATTACAGAGCTATGAAAAACTGTCTGTTTTAAAAAGAAAACCCTTGTCAGACTCCCATGAAGTAGAAATGGCTAAGGTGATTTTCTCCAACTCCACTACATGAGTCATGCTCAGATTGACACTAAACATCAACTTAAAAGGAATTATTTTGAAAGTTATAATGGTGTTTCAAAATGAAAGCCTCCTACAACTCTAACTAGAAAATCATGACTGATGCCTTTAGTACAAGTAAATGAAGCATTTCAAAAACTTCCGCAGCAGAAAGGATGAATGAAAAGAAAAATCAGAGCCCACTGAACTGATAATATCGTTTTATTAAAACAAAGTATCTTTAGGGAACAGCTATTTAAATGTGCTGGTATTCATGCCCCCTCTCTTCCTTCCTTGAATACAAACAATTTAAAACATACTATCTCTAGAAAAAGCACTTAATGAACAGCCTCCTCTAGAATTCTTCTTCCCTCCTCCCACTTCTTTCTCTTTCTTTCTCTGAAGAGTCAGGAAAAATACTGGAAGGACCTGGTCCAAAGTATCTTCTTTGCTTCTCCATGACAGTAATTTTGCAAGAGCCCTAAGGAATGCCTTTATAGTAATTATGGATTAATCTCAATATAGACCTAATCTACTTGGACATTTTTGGCTTTGTCCATAGCCATATTGGCCTGAAGGCAGATCTGAATTTGTCAAAAATCACACAAAGATTTTGCTATGCTCTGCTGAATCAGGTATGTAAAAACTGGAAATGTCACCTCAGGTTTTGCATTTTTGCCCAAGCTCAGCAGGAAAAACCCCACAGTAAAACTCACAAGAAAATCTAAGTCTAAAGCAGGTTTAATTAGAAGTCTTATTTCTAAAACTTTAGGATGCGCAAACCATCTTGTATAGAGTCTGTAGAGAGCCTGGATTTTTCTACAATGTTACCTGTGGAAATGCCAGCCAGCAGTACCTACTGTTCCTAGAAAGTGGGCACTGTCAGTTTTAATTTCACCCTTTTCCTGAGAACTACTTTTAACATATTGTTATTGTAGTTCAATGTAAAATACATTCCTCCTCATCCTATCACTACAAGCCCTTGCAAAAAGTCCTTCCCCAGCTTTTTTGTAGGCCCCCAAGTACTGGAAAGCTGCTCCAAAGTCTCCTCGGAGCCTTCTCTTCCCTAGGCTGAACAACCCCAACTCTCTCAGCCTGTTCCCATAGCAGAGGTGCTCCAGCCCTCTGATCATCTTTGTGGCCCTCCTCTGGACCTTTTCCAACAATTCCATATCCTTCTTATGTTGAGGATTCCAGAACTGGACATAGTATTCCTGGTGGGGTTTCATGAGGGCGAAGTAGAGGGGCAGAATCACAGAATCACAGAATAACCAGGTTGGAAGAGACCCACCGGATCACCGAGTCCAACCGTTCCACCTCCCTCAACCTGCTGGCCACGCTTCTTTTAATGCAGCCCAGGACACGGTTGGCCTTCTGGGCTGTAAGCATACACTGCCGGTCCATGTCAAGCTTCACATCCACCAGTATGCCCAAGTCATTCTCCACAGGGCTGCTCTCAGGTAATTCCTTCCTTGTAACTCACACAAACAGTTATTTATTTGTAATTTCTTGATATTTTAGCGGTATATTTTCTGTTCAGCATGTGGTACAGAACGAGGTTATCAAGTCTCATAATTTTTCTTGTTAAAGAACGGGAAGCCTATTGTAGCTAACAAATCTCTCAACTATATGTCATTTATTTTCTTAGCACTCATTTTAACTAATATATTTATTTACAGCATGCTTATATACCAGAACCTAAACTTTACCTTCATATGTAATCCTCCTGGCTGCTGTCATTTTTCTCAAAAAAAGTCTCACTCAGTGATATTTTGTAAGTTTATTTCAATAAGTAAATATGTTATGGGAAGCTTTCCTCTATAAACTGGAAACAGAAAATCTGTAGGAATTCAATATTACTTCACAAGTATTTCTTCCCCCTGCTTTCTCTCAAATTCCTTAAATACACAGCTGCAAATGCCCTTTAACTGAAAGAGAAGGCCAAAGGGGAGAAACATCTAGTGACAAAAAATAACTGTAGCAAAACCCAGACTGTGGTGGGTAAAACTGTTCAGCCCTTCACAACCACAGTATTTAATAGTTCATTTGTCCTAATATTTACTTATTTTACCAGCAGATTTGGGAATGAAGAAAAGAATGGCCAAATGGGCACCCATTCTTTGTAGCTAACCAATCCTCCACTCCAAGGAACTTCAAACCTCCTAGGTCTTCCTCAGTCCTGCCATGATCCAGTATCATGTAGCTGGCTATTTTCCAGCTTGCTGCTTCAGTAACATTTAACCCAAACCCAGAAAAGTCCATACTCCCCATTTCAGATGTCACCAGGTCTCCTTTTGCAAGGGCAACTCCAAGTAAGCTTAAAGATTGCTAGATAGGAAACCTAAAAAAAAAAAAATTAGCCACAATAACGTGTCCTCTTTGCCCTCCGCACTAAGGGCTTGCTCACAAAAAACTTCCACTCCTGTATACTCTTTTTCTTCAGCAACATCTTTCATATTTTCCTCCTTTTTAAATCATGAAAAATCTGAAATCCTAAATATTTTTAAAATATAGAACGAATCTCAACACAAACTGCTACCACTGACATCACAGGCATAAAAACAATACAGCCAATCTACAGAATAAACCTTTTGCTTTTCTCCTTTCAAGAAAGGAATTTCTGCTCCTTTTCCCCTGGGCTTTCTGTTCAGAATGACAGATTTTGAGGCCAGATTCAACTACTGGTTATCCACAAATGACCATTTGTCCAGCTCAGTGGGGGCAGCTCACAATTCTTCTACAATGCCTTTTCATGTTCCCCAGAATTTAGAGTTAGACCTTCATGGTGAACCAGGAATAGATAAAGCTGATGGTAGGGCATCTCCTCCTCCAAAGTCTTTAAGGTAGCAGGATTTAAAGATTATCAAGGATCCCAGAGCTCTCTTCTCTGTTTAATTTACAGATGCTAAACCACACACAAAAGCAGTGAAATAAGTGGGATCAGCAGATGGAAGACCTTCTTGTCTCTCAATGAATGCCTTTCCTTTGCTTTTCTCAGCAGCAAGTTGTCAACTCTAAAGGTTCTTCTGAGACATGGTGGCATCAACTTTGTGTAGATAAAGACAAATTTACCTAAGGTTTATTGCTGTGCCTACAGCTTCCAATAATACCAGTTCTCATTGCCAGGCCGACAACTTAAACAAGCTTTTGAATTTAGGAGCAGAACTTTGGCATCAGCGTAGGATGAATCACCACAGCTGGCTTATGGGTATCTCAGGGAGCTCACTGCAAACAGCCACCATTTGGGATATTTGATAAGATGCTCCTCTCATTGCAACATTTAGGCAGCAGTGCTAAAGCTCCATGTTAAGTAACAAGCTTTGGAAATGTTAAGCCCCTTCTTGTGTTGTTTAATTCACAAACAATCTACTATGCTATTTGAATTTCAGTTATTTCTTAAAATATTAAGATTGTGTTCTGCTAACAGCCAAACTCATTTAGCAAAAATAACTTTTTAATATGGAACAATACACCCTTGAGAGACCATAATCAGCTGTGGCTAAAACTGCTTATGCTAAGATGTGGGTCTCTAAATGCAGACTCTAAAGGTAAAAGAGGAACTGAAGTACATAACACTGCAGAAATTAAGTCTTTAGAGACAAAGCTGTACTATTTTTAGCATCAAAATATCTTATTCGACTATTAAAGAAAAGCTTTGCATCTCGTCAGCAGCAGTTTTGGGTCATGGGTATAAATATTTCCAAGTAATTTGTAGCCAGATAACACACTGACTCTGACCAGGGATTTAGTATTTCAACTATTTGTTAAATGTTGACTTCTACAGCAAACAAACAAAATTTAACAACCCACATGGAGAACTGCTTACAGAAATTATTTTGGGAAATGGTACTGTGTATCTGAAATATTTCATGGCAATCACGATGTGTTTTCATGGTCTATATTCATGATGACAGTTATGTTGTAAATTGTAAAATAAGTTTAGATAATAATAATTTTTATGTGTGTTGCCAATTTCTAAATACCAGTAACCAGAGCAAATCTTCTGGGCCACTATTCTTTACCTTGATTAAAAAATCCCTACATTGTCTAGTGTGGGAACAGTCCTCTAACTAGCAAAGAGACACAACTGACAACAGACTTGGGATTTTTGCAGTAAGCTTTTGTGTCCCACTCTGGAGATCTGCAAACTATGTGTTCAAATATGTTGTCCCTAGTCTCTAACATATCTCACGTTAAAAGCAAAGAGTTCATAAATAATGTACTTACAGAAAGTTCTGCATCTGTGGCTCAATTTAACTTGCTGCAGCAATTGGCCATATTTCTGAACACAGGTATTTATGCAGCTAATGAGAAATGATGATACCAGTGTCAGCAAGGTTACTGATCAGTATTCTTCAGTGGGAGGAAAGGTGGCACAGCTGCATGCCAGGTTATTGGGAAGAGGTCTCATGATGTGTCTGCCCAGTTCTCCAATAAAAAGCTCTCATCAAAAGACTGGAGAGTTTTCAACTCAAAACAAGTCAAAATTTATTTAAATGAAAACTAGAAACTTGATCTGTTTACATACATAAAACTCATCACATGGTGTTAGAAGTAAAAAGGTTTATACAGAAGTCTCCCATAAAAACAGTATCCTTACAGGCAAGTCTTTGCTTGCAGTTCTGATTTTACCTAATTCAATGAATGTCTAAGATAGATACAATAAACTTTGCCCAGTTTCCCTTGGTTCCTAAGCAGTTTTTCCACCATTGTTAATATGAGGCAAGCTCAGAAATGATTAACAGACTTCCCTTGTCATTATATTTTTAACTTACATTCCATGAGCTAAAAAAATTTGGTTTCAAGTTTTTAACAGCACCAAACCCCCACCCATTTCCTTGATATATCTCAGGAATATATCTCAGGAAAAACTGTTGCCAGCTTTTTCATCAGGACACAATGTACCTCTAAGAATAGACTTCACTCTGGTTTCTCCTTACTTTAAAGAAGTTATTTTTGCAGTGTCCCTCCTTGCTTTTGTGTTTTGTTTGCTTTTTAAAACAATCATGACCATTTTGCAGTGAAATAGCTGTCCATGATGATGTTAACACTCCTCACAATTCAATAGCAGAGCCAAATGTAAAGACATAAAGAATATACTCAGTATTGATTTGATATCCCTGCGCATCTCAATTCTGCATGTTATTAGAACAGTTGGCGCTACTAGAATTTTTCATTCTTGTCTGTAGATTATCCAAAAAAATTGTTTACTGTTTAAGGTGAATCACTACCTGATTTGCATACATGCTAACATGTACAGAACCACACATGTATATCAGATAATCTAGACGTTTTATATAAAACCTCCTGAGTAATAACTAAGGTACAAGAAGGAAAACCAAAGCTGCTACACTCTTTTAATTTTGTTATGTTAGTTCAAATAGAACAGAAACAAATTTTCCCTATGGTATATTTAATAACTTTCTTTAGGAAAGAAAAACTTAAACTTTTGTAGTAAGAGTTTGCTAAAAATTCTTGTTTTTTCCTGTCTTCAGTATAGATAGGTATAGATCAGTCCTTTAGAAATAGTTGACTATTCAGTGTAATGTGAAAAATTAAAACTTTTAAGCTTTCCAGCTGAAAGAAATTATCCTCATCCTACAAACTGTAGTGACCATTAGGACAAAACTGCAGTGAGCACTGCTTTATGATGCTTTGTACACTCCTATATCAAAACTTGTTATTTTGCTCCTCAGTCTTTCTTGTATGACAATTGCACCTTGGCAGACTCAGCTGTTTCTCAAGCTCTTTCATGTTCAAGGATCAGATCTTTGCGTGATAAAATGAGAGAGAAATAAAAGAGGTGTTTGTAGCTTAAAGACAGCACCATACGTACAATATCAACTGCAGGTGAAACGAGATGCTGTTTCAAAAGCTGCCACAAATGCTTCTAATAAAATGTTTCAAATTCAAAAACAATATTAAAAATAACACTGGATTTCTTTTAAAGAAAAAAATATATTGTTCTTATATAATTTACAAGAATTTTTATAAGTAAGTATCAGAGAAAATTATTCCAGAAAAGTCAGAGAACATTCCTTTATTAATTTCTATTCCTTTTATAATCTAGACAATTATTTACAGACAAAGAAAGAGTACAGTTGTTTATCAGGCTGAACAATGGAAAGAATGGCTCTTGTGACAGTGGTGGCAGTTAGGAATTAACTGCCCTGCTGATCCCAAAACTTTATTCTGCAATATAGACCTTAATTGCTGTAACTCCATCACACACTTTTCCTATAGTTGGTTTTAGGTTTTTCCCAATTTCTCAGTTATTTCTGTGTAAACATATATACATAACAAAATCTCATGGGGAGTACTGTATTTACGGTAGATCCAAAATATATTGCATACAGGATTTTTTCATATCTTTTCTACATGTATTTTCTGAAGGACCTGAGCAGGGCTGGCAGAAAAACCAGGCTTTTCCACCTGTGGCTTGAAGGCAGAGGAATAGTTGCAGTGCTCTTGGGTGACATTAGGTTTAGGAAATTGCTGACAGGGTTTTCAGGTCACGTTATCAGTTTTGGATGTAGGCAAGAATTAGACACCTGGATTCTGTTGAAAGTGCTTAAAACTTCATTTAAATTTAGCCCCAAATTCTTCTTGTGAGGCACCCTGAGGTTACCTCAGTTCCCAGGCACGCACCAAGGACGCTGGAAGTGGGTGAGTTTCTAGGGACTGACATAGTCTAAGGTGAAGCTTAAGTGCTCATACTTTGGAGTATGGCAAAAGATACCAAACGGGGAGGGAGAGATAACTGATCGTTGTGTATAAAAATCTCAGGATTAACAAAAAGGTCCACTTTGGTATCATTTGCACACAAATTCTAAGTCCTAATCAATTTAATGGAAGTCTGGAATACTCATGAATTGCTGGCTAAGATAAAGACTGGAAAAGTTCCTCCGAAAGTGTTTCATTACTTGTGTGGGTGGGGGGAAGTGTTATAATTTGTCAACTGTATATGAGTAGTTACATTACTTTATTACTTTCTAAGCCAAAGAGCTATTTTTAAATTTAATTAAAAATTGCTACCTATGCAGTTATCCAGTGGATACTCTCCAAAATAGGATTTCTATAGCTGTCTTGAGTTAGAAGAACATGATGAATCAGCATGCAAACTTCACCAGTTTAAATTCAGTTAATTCCCTTTATGTGTTCGTTCACCCACTACAATGCCGTTTGCATCCATCCCTCATAATTCACTCCCAATGTTCACTCACTCTTAAATGTAAAGGAATCTAAATGTGGACGAGGCAGAGAAAAAACAAAATTAAACACACCAATAAAAAACATGAAGGAGGCTTCTATTCACTGAGGCACAACTATCCTGCCAAAGTCTCTGTAACTCCTACCCTTCTCCAGAGCTACTCCTCATATCATGGATGGCAAGTATAGTGAAGGTAATACTGATTGTCGCGGTATCAAGGTCTCTTGCTTGTTCGAGCCTTATGAAAGTTGAAAAGGGAGAAATGCTCTTCCCTTTCCATCACATCTGTTTTAGTTCTGAGAGACCTACCTGTAATCAGAGAGCCTTCTTCCAAAGTGTGGGGGTGAAAAAGACAGAGATACTTCAAAAATAACATGCTCATCTCAGGCCACCCTGATAAAGATCTGTGGAGGTTTTCATGTTGTGAAATAAAAGGAAAGATATGATCTGAAGAAAAGCATAGCAGACTAAATCCTGGTATTGTTAGGGTACACCTCATGATCTCCACAAGTTTAGTTCTTTGTGGATAATAAAATGATCTTTTCAGAGCAGCTTCTTTCTTGTGCACTCTGCAAAAAGTAGAGATCTCCATAACAGCATGCTAACATGTACTTTGCAGTCTTAACATCTATACACCTTAGAGCAGAAGCAACTTAAAAAGTACAAGCAGTGCTTGATGTGTCTGACTAGGGGAAAAAAAGATAGGTTTTTTTCCAAAGGAATGAAACTGGCCCATTTATAGACTCCACGCTAATCTGCATTTTTTAGAGCTTTCCAACTGATAAATTCAACTGAAAAATGCCTTCACCACTAAGCGCTGCACAGCAAAATATCTCTGTGTGCAATGGGCCTGCCAGGTGCTCACATTTTGAGGCTCTCAGTGGCATGAGCTGAGTAGTACATACTTGTGCAAGAGAAACAAATCAAAAAGCCTCTTCAATTTACTCATTTTATCCTGTTTGGAAGGGCCTCAAAGCCTCTTTTCTACCAGCTATATTTGTTTGTCTAACAAAAGATACTACCTCTCCTTACAAACCTTGCCTAACAGTTTGTAACAAACTGGTTTGGTTTTTGTTTTTTCTTTTTTTTTTTTAAAGAAAGAAATATTAATTCAATAGTAACATTCTTTCAGCTATTTACCCTCAACTGATTTTCACAGCTGCCTCAGGAAGAACCTAGAGGTTTAACAATGAAAATTTTAAAATACCTGAGTTATTTGCTCTCTCTGCACTGCCTGTCACAGCAACAAGACTCATGTTTCCCTTCACGAGAGACTTTACCACAATAAAGGCTTCTTAAACTATCCTAAAGAGCCAGATGGCAGGGCAATTAATAATTATTCTTCAAAAATGTTCCTTTTTGTCCTATCTTAATCCTTCTCTCCTAACAAATGTCTCTCACAACCCCAGGACCGCTTGTGCTACAGCGCTGAAGTGTATCTAAATAGCACCAAGGAGAGCGACCAAGCAAGAGGATGGTGGATTTCATGTCTTCCTAGATAATATGCAAGTTAACCCATTTAAAAATGGTCCTTTTGAAAATGGTCTCATCCTCTAATGCACTACATACATTGTGATTTGCAGGCTGCTCTACCATATACAATACTATATATGGAGACATTAATTTTTTCAGAGATGCATCTCCCTCACCGACCATTCAAGGCTTTCCTAACTGCCTAAGAGTAACAACTGCATGTAAGATAGCACCATTAAAATCAATGCTACGCTGGTGACATTTCAGCATTCATATTTAATTTTGGTCATTTTTCCTTAGTTTGCATATTTTGTACATATTCACTATTCAAAGCTTAGTCAACATCCCAAGCTAATCTTTGGCCTGACTGAGCAGTGTTACAACAATATAAGATTATTTATTTTTAAATAGGATTACAAACAGGGGGATTTTTTTATTATTTATTGCCAAGTGGTAGAGACATTTTGCTAACGAGTTGGTGGCTTCTCTCCTTTTATTTATGATATCCCCTATCTTAACTATATGATGAATTTGGGTGACAGATATTAAAGCATCACGACTCACAGAATTTTCATTTCAAGTAGAGAGTAGACAGCAGTATAATGAATTATGTAGAGATCATGTTAAATAAACATTCAGTGATAGAATTAGGAATGCAAAGATGAGAGGAGAAGAATTCTGGCTTAAACCAGCACTTATTAATGAAAAAGTCATTCACAACAGGTTATATGCTGGTCTAAGTACATAGTTATATCTCATGTTGGTATTTTAGGGAGATGGTGGAGTGGAAGAGGGATGGAAAGAAGACAGCAACAGACCCGATCATCCGTTTAACCAGTTCAGTCAAAGCCCCTGTCCAGCATACAGCAGTGACCTCAAATATTAAGCTAAGAAACAAAAAAGAGTAAAGCTTAATTACTCTGGTGCTACTATGGGAATCAGTTACACGTCCTTACTTGGGTAAAAAAGCTTAATTATGTTAACCTGTCTTTAAAAGTTTATTAGAAATGGAGGTAGAGAGCTCAGACAGGGAAGTCAAGAATGATCAAAGAAAGGAAGTACTTGGTGTGGAAAGATTGGAAAAATTCAATTGTCTATCTGAAAAATAGGTAGGATAGAAAAACCGAGAACAACACTGGGAAGGTAGATAAGCTTATTTGCATTTTCTTACAAAACTGGAATTAAGTTAAAAAACAGCAAATTTCGAGGTGACAACAGCAAAAAAGCACCACCTTTTGATACTCAAAGTCTGCATGTGTATTCCATTGCTACAAAATGCTTTACAGCATTCATATAACTGCTAGCCATTATAGAAGTCACAAAATAGAGAACACTGGAGCTAGGGATACTTATACAGAAATTAAAATTTTGAAATGAATATAAACTGCTAAGTTCCTTGGCATGAAACAACCTCTGGTTACTGTGGGAAACTCTTTTGAAAGACTTTCTTTGCAGACACTTAAGGCAGTGCTCTTCCCCAAAACTTTCTCAAGCAGTCAGTAAGGGCTGCTGTTCGACATCAGAAATGTTAAACAGCCTAGTTAGGCAGTTCTTCAGTTTCTGCTAATTGTCTTGAGTTGTAATAAATAAGAGCCTCCCTCTAGACAATAAAATTCTTAGCACAGGATTTAGGCTGTGGAAAGGCTGCAACTTACTTTAGAACGGGACCTGCATGGAATAATGGAATCAGTCTCCTGCAGAGGACGTGGCCAAATGTGAGATTTTAGGTATAGGCTTAACATCAGAAATGAACGTCTAAGATCTTCTTCTGCAGTCTCCCTATTGCCCCAGTGCCTGTATCTTTTGACAAAAGCTACATGTCAACGAGCACATCGTGGGCTCAAGAGGGCAGAAGAAATTAAACAGAAAAAAAAAAAAAAAAGCATGTGAAAGTAATTTTTCCTTCAAACAAAAGGATATTTGTCAAAAATGGTCCTATCAGTTGAAATGCAGCTATTCTGGAATTGTACCAGAATAACGATCGGGTCCTAATCAGCTGTAATTTCTGAGCCTCCTCCGATCCGGTAGAATCCGACTGAAGTCAGAGGGGAGACACCGTCACCAGCTCGGGAAGAACCAGCTCACACCTGCCCGCGGCATAAAGCAGTTTAAAGACCTGTGCTGCAAAACCTAAAGCGGCTGCGAACGCCCCGTCACTTGTGAAGAGCGACAGTAACCGCATCCCGTTTCGCTCCGCAGGGACAGCAGGGAGGTCCCCCGGCGGGACAGCCCTGCTCCGGGCTGCTCCGGCGGCTCTTTCGAGCGGGAGAACCGGGCTTCCCCTCGCCTCGCACCGTGACCCCGCGGCTCGTCCCCGGCGGCCTCACCTGTCGATGCTGATCACGCAGAGGGTGAGGATGGAAGCCGTGCAGCACGTGACGTCCATGGCGACGAAGACGTTGCAGAAGAGGCGCCCGAAGATCCACTCGCCGCCGATGAGGTCGGTCACGCTGACGAAGGGCATCACGGCCAGGGCCACGGAGAGGTCGGCCAGGGCCAGCGAGACGATGAGATAGTTGGAGGGCTGCCGCAGCTTCTTCACGAAGCAGACGGAGATGACCACCAGGCAGTTGCCGGCGACGGTCAGCAGGGTGATGAGGGAGAGCGCGGCCCCGATGACAACTTTCTCCGCGCTGCCGTAGCTGAGGATCTGCTCCCCGCACCGGGACTCGTTGGCGGGGAGCGCGGTGGCGGCGGGCGGCGCCGTCGTGGGGGGCGCGGGCAGGAGCCGCGCGGGGCCGCGCGGGGGCCACGACCCGGCGATCATCCTAAGGGCGCGCGGCTCCGCCGCCTCACCGCGGGGGCGGCCGCCGAGCGGGGAGCGGACCATGCCGCCGCCGGCCGCCCATGGAGCCCGCCGCCCGCCCCCTCGCAGCCCTCGCCTCCCCGCCGCGCCGTCCCCGCCCACGGAGCCCGCTCCCCCCGGGCCGGACCTGGGGGGCGCCGCTCCGCCCCTCGGCCGTGCCTGCAACGCTGCCCCGGGCGGGGGACGCTTCGAAACCCCCGAGCGCAGGGAGCTGGGAGAGGGAGAGAGCGGGAACCACCAGAGACTGGTAGAAGGCAGGGAGAAAGGGAGAAAGAAAGAGAGAAAGGGAAAGAGAGAGAGAGCGGATGGATGGATGGATGGATGGATGGATGGATGGATGGATAGATAGATAGATAGATAGATAGATAGATAGATAGATAGATAGATAGATAGATAGATAGATAGATAAGAAGCTATGGGTGGGTGAATGCGCCCCAAGCAGCAGTGACTGCCAGCTGAGGCACTCTGGTCGGAGATGGGGTGAGAGCTCCCCCATGAACACGTATGGGACAGAGGGTTGGGTCCGATGCGCTGAACAGAATCTGAGCACAAAGTCTCTTGTGCTCAGAAATGGAGCAGGCAGTGAGCACGGTTTGGGAGTTCAGTTGCTTGCTCTCCCTTCCACCCTCATATCTTGATTTGACTAAGATAATAAACAAGCAACTTCCACATGGTGAGGATGAGATATAGTTGGGCAGCTTTTTGACTGTTCTCAAACTGAAAAGTGTTATCCTATTCATTTACCTATTTTCCTACCCTTGTTAGTTGCTTTACCGTGTCCACTCACAGTAAAAGCTTTTCTTATTTAATGACCCAGAATGTGTTCATGAGCCTTGAGCCTGAGGTGACTTACCCCTTCAAGGTGATAATGCAAGTCTTTTGTCTCTTCTCCCCAGATAAGCAAATGCTAGGCTGAAAAAGATCTTTAGAAATGGCCAGGGTATATCAAAATAAGTTAAAGCATTAAGGAAAAACAGAGAGAGGAGAATATTTCTTCGCTGCAAGAATGCATTTTTTTAAAATTGTGTTTGAAATATAGCTACGCAGATAGGAACTGGGTAAACTTTATTCAAAATAGATTCATATCATAAAAGGTGATAATATTGTATAGTTTAATACTCACTGTAAAAGCAATTTTTCAGTTGCTTAAAATGTCACTAGGGCAGAGCAAATTATAATCTGGTGGTTCCTGCAAATGTGTTGACACAGTTCATTAAATCAGTCATTCTTCTTGACAGCCTTCCAATACATTTTTGGAACATGACTCTTTAAGTGTACTCAGTGGATTACGCAGGATCATTTATTTGCGTGTTCCTCTTACCCATTCAAACCTGAAAGAAAGATTTTAGCCTTTTCTTCTGCTCCTTAAATTCCCATATAGTTCATTAGAAGTTAATCACCTAGTTCTTTCCTTCTCAAAGGTCATACATTACTACTCTTTGTATATAGTCTCATAATCTTATCTTTGAAGAGACGAACCAATTTAAGTCACATACCATTATAAAAAGGGCTTTACGTACTATTGCAGAGAAAACATGAAACCTTGTCAAGATGAAGCAGCTGATACCTCTCTAAATATCCTTTCCTTGAAAGCTTTTCACTGAAACACACCTAGAATAACATTCTATTTTTCTGTGGCTGGGATGAATCTGGTGAGGTGTTGTCCTTGAGAGTTTTAGAGGCTTTCACATCCCCAGTGTCTGTGAAAGCAGAAAGTATCCATCATTCCATGGGACTAAGTCTATTCTGTGTGTTTAAAATAATGATACATGAAGGTAGGAGTTAATCCTTCCAAGTGTACATCTGCTTTTGTCTTCAGTGACCCTATTTACAAATTCTAACATGCTGTTCCAGACAGTGTACAGAAATAAAACAAATGGTTGATTGAGTGTCAGGAATAACAAGTTGACATTTGTTCTTCTCCCTGACCCCCAATATATTACTTTTTCACCTGCCATTAGGCTTCAATAAATATGATTAAATAGTTTTCTGTCCTTTGACTAGTTTAGGCTCTCTATGTATAAGTGCCTCTTCACATTTCAGTATGCCTCTGACTATGTGCTAAGGCCGTCATCCCTCATTCGTCATACACTTATTGGAGTTAAATTATTTTGTTCACACCTGATAATGTACTTCATTTGCAAATCTCATCTTTGATATTTCATTTTTGTTACATAGAAATGTTCCAGATATTAAAAAAAAGGCAAGAGAACATTTTTCTTTGATTGCTTTTTTTTTCAGTCTCAAAAATAATTAAATTCTTCCTTTGATTTTTTCCCCTCCTTCAGAAAGAGTTGGAACTGCTGCTGCCCATAAATGTAGTGATTTCTTTCCTTTTCCATTCTCTCTCTTTCTCTCTGTCTCCCTCCCATTAACTTACGGTGTGCATATAAGATCAGATCTGAGTGTCCTGGGTTGCGTTCAGGGATCAGAGTATGATCTGAACAGGTTGGGATTTGTTCCTGTAACTTTGGGAAGTTGCACCCCCATATCTTGGCTGTGCACCCGAGTATTTTGATCTGTTTATGTTTGCCAGAGTCAGAATAAATATTGCTTTTGATTTTCACCCTGAGAGTGACCTTGTCGGCCTCCAGATTGCTGCATGGATAAATGACACACACACACACACACACACACACACACACACACACCGCCCCCAGTCAGGCCTGGACGTGAGTGTGTGGCTTGTGGGTCCGGGGCGGGACAATTCCCTTTCTTAAACAATTCAGTTTTGAATGCATGGCAGAAGATAACACAACATGAGTATGCAATGTAATGAATAAACAGAGAAGAATTTTTTCTTTCTCTTTTTCCTTTCTTATTGTCCACTTATTTGTCCTTCTGTGCCTGAGCCAGCCTATCTTCATAAACTGTTGTTTTCATTTGTCTTTTGTAATTTTTTTCTTTCCTTTTGTTTTCATCTTCTTCTTGGAAACCGATATAAGTCTGATGAGGCCCTGCTATTGGGAATAATAAATGAAGTATAGGTATATGCTTCTGCTGCCTTGGGGAAAAACGTCGTCAAAATATTTAGAGTATTTTATCAGAGATTGGTTGGAATTCCATGGACAAATATTACTGAAAGCTTGATTTTTATTCCCGGCATGTAATGTTTAGCAAATAACATTATTGTCCAACTTATAGCAAAGATGTTGCAGCTGCAGTTTTCTTTTCTGTCTTTTCTTGTCTTTGTGAAAATAAATCATCATCACCACTCTGTGGCAGTAAACCAGAGCAGTAACAATTCTCATCCTTGGCATTTTTTATCATTGTCAAAATAAATACTCACATTTATGCAACTTAAATGTGAAATGAAGTTTTCCCTTTCTGGAAATAGCAAATACTAGCAACAGCAAGCTGTCACCTGAAAAGAAAACAAACAAAGCGAAATCTATGCGAATAATTCTATAGCCTTCAGAAACACAGACCTCCCATCCCTGAAAATTCAGTCTATATCTTTACAAAGGAAGTTACTGAGGTTATGATAAAAATCACTATGATATTCATGTTACTGAGTTGTTGAGGTAGTGCCAAATAATATCTTAGCTCCTTAAAAGTGCTAAATGCTGAATTAAAGCAAAAGAAAATCTAACAATTGCTACCACAGACTGCCCATTGGAAACATTAGAAGATTTGTTAGGGTTTCTGCATAACATTTACTAAAAGAACTGCCCTGAGATCTAAGCATATTGAGAAAGAAAACACCTGGAGCAAGGAGATCTGGCTCCACTAGGAGGACTTCAGGACACGGATGAAACAAAACACATTACAAGCTCATGGCTTAGCAGTGAGGACCACAAAGATATTTGAAGTAGATCACTGGGTCTAGCCTAAACTAAACTAGTAAGATCTGAGTAATTAATGTAGAAAATAAGGTTGTACAGTGGTCTGAGTATGTGATTCATGATACCCGTTGCTGAAAGTGCTTCATAGTCAGTCTTTCACCGCTACAGCAAACAGGGTTCAGCAGATCTTCAGTACAAAGACCTCTTTAAATGTTCTCCATTGTAAATGCCTCGAGGTGAGGTTTGTTTCGCTTGTATATTGCTAGACACAAAAGCTGCTTAATCCTGTTTGATGTCTCTGAATAATGCTGCCGTAGGACTATTCAAAAATAACTGATACATGTTTATGAATTCCTTCTTACTTTCATTGGGACAAATTAAATCAAGTTCCATCATACACTCAGTAAAAGAAAACCTGAAATAATACCTCGAGCTTCTCCATTTTCACACACATAGAAAAAAAGGCTTGAGAACACCACTCAGGCTCTGCTGTTTGTTCAAACAACTTGGCAGAAAAGCAGGACTGGCTGATCTAACAGGCAAATATCTTATGGATGAATATAGGCCAAACCAGAACTCCTTCACTGAAATTTCTTGACCTAGTACTGTCAAGAACAAAACACTGCCATATATATGGGAAGAACAAAGACAGTTTACCAGTTAGGTTTTCTCCCCTGTCACAGAGATGTGACAGCCTGTTATCTACCGACGCCCAAAGCTGCCCCGAGCTCCTGGTCTGGTCTTTGCAGCCCCCAAGCAGCTTCTATGCTACCACCATCCCAGACCTTTGTGACTCATTGGACACCAAGGCCAGAAACATGCCAAACAGGCACTATTGGGTTTTAATCATCTAATATACTGTGTTATTCTTCAGTAGAAAGGAGACACGAGTCTGCAGGTGCAGCCGGCACAAGCTGCACCAAGGACAGACCTACTAAGCAGGGGTGTACCAGGAGCTGGCAGTGCTGATGCCTTGGTTAGAAACATTTTTGACTCGTAGGAATTCAGAGCTCCAGATATTCCACCGACTTCCCTTTGTGAACATTTAGCCCATTTGAAGAAGGAGAAAATGAAGGCTCCCAGCCCAGCTGAGGCCCAGGAGTGCCACCTGAAGCTGAATGGGCGTTGTAGACCTGCTGTCTTCAGCAGTTGCTCTGAGTCAAAAAAACCTAGTGGTGATTTTCACCTGTGTTTTACATATCCTGTGCTGTTTATCAGCAGCAGAGCAATAATTGTCCATTCAGTAATGGTGCATGCAGTGAACGTGCACTTGGTTGCTGGTCTTTTGCAGCTCCTCAGTCCTTTGGAGTGTTAGGGGATCTCTAGTGACATGGCAGCCTGGGGCTTTATTCACACTTTTTTTCCAGCTAACAAAGGAAAGAAGAACATCCAATGCCTGCGTCACCTCCCCTCTGCCCTGGGGCCACCCTGACTATTGGATCAGAGAATCACAGAATCATGGAATTAGAGAATCACAGAATGGTTTGGGTTTGAACGGGCCTTAAAGATCATCCAGTTCCGACCCCCCCTGCCATGGGCAGGGACACCTCCCACTTGATCAGGTTGCTCAAAGCCATCGCATGGGTTGGAGCACCTCCCAAAGGAGGACAGGCTGAGGGAGTTGAGGTTGTTCAGCCTGGAGAAGAGAAGGCTCCGACGAGACCTTATAGATACCTTCCAGTACCTGAAGAGGCTACAGGAAAGCTGGGGAGGGACTTTTTATAAAGGCATGTGGTGATAGGACGAGGGGGAACGGCTTTACATTGGGGAGGGGCAGATTTAAACTAGACATAAGGAGGAATTTCTTCACCATGAGAGCGGTGAGGCACTGGCACAGGTTGCCCAGGGAAGCTGTAGCTGCCCCATCCCTGGAGGTGTTCGAGGCCGGGTTGGATGGGGCAGCCTGGTCTGGTGGGATGTCCCTGCCCATGGCCGGGGGGTTGGAACGGGATGACCTTTACGGTCCCGTCCGGCCGAGCCCTCCCCGTGCTGCCGTGGCTCTCAGGGCAGCCCGGCCCGCGGGGCGGCGCTCCCTCCGCCTGGCGGCGCCGCGGCGCGGTGCCCGCTCCCACCGGCAGGGGGTGCGGCGCCCCGCGCCCCGCCCCGCAGCATGGCCGGCTTCGCCGACCTGAACGTGCCGCACGGCCCGGACAAGAAGTCCCTGCAGAGCCTGCTGGAGGCCGCGGCGCACCGTGAGTCAGGGGCGGCGGCGGCGGGGCCGGGCGGGAGGCGCCTCCCCGCGCTCCTCTCCCTTCAGCTCGCGGCTCCATGCGAGCGAGCGGCTGGGCCGAGGGCTTCCTGGGCCGAGGAGCTCGGAGAGCCGCGCTGTGCCTCGCAGGCCCCGGCTCTGTCTGTTTCACCCCTAACAGCTGGCTTTTTCCAACGTGGACATGCTTCCACACCCTTTCTCCCTCCTTCCCCCTTCCACCCCCCCGAAGTTTCTTATGCCTTACGTCTTTTTCCTGACCAGCGTTTGGGGGCGATTCCTTCCTCTGGTTCCTGTAAAGCTATGCCCTCTCAACTCTGTCAGCATCATTTCAGATGCTCACCTTCCCTTCTCCTGTAGCCGTATCTCTCCCTTCCCCGTGTGGTCTGCAGTTTCAACAACTCTCCAGACTGTCCCTAACCACGTTCCCTAAAGAAATTCATCAACAGGACCAAACTAAGGCAAAATCTTTGGGGGCCCCAATTCCAAGCATTCATGTTCACGAAGTTCTGCCATCGAGCCGCTATTGTCAGGACTGGGGTGTGTTCAAAGGCAAACAGAATTGTTTTGTTTTAAGGAGCTTTTTGGGTGAATTAACCATCAGAAAAAAATAATGTGAAACGTAAATATGCATGTGATTATTAATTTTGAGACATTTAAGTGATGAGCGTTTAACAGGTTGCTGTTTGGATTTGTTCCTGTTACTTTACTGGATGAAATATTCTTACTATGTATTTACTTTTTTTTTTCCAGTGGGATATTCTGCAGTTGCTCTTAATCATGTCATCGATTTTAAAGAAAAGAAACAGGTAATTTCTGTTGGGGTTATTTGTGCTTACTCTGTTTTATCTCTTAAAACTACACATCTTATTACACGTTCTCAGACAGCTGTATCTGCAGAATGCAAAACTGGATGCAAGTAGAAATGTCCATGTTTGTGACAGAACCCCCCATTTTATAATTCGGAATAATTGCCCTGGAGAGAATAATTGCCCTGGAGTTAGCTTTTACTAGACTCATAGAATGATATGGTCCATGCCTTGTCCCCGAGAAATGGTTTGGTTAGCATGGTGAATTTCTTTTTAGGATTGGAACACAGCTTTTGTTTACATTGTAAACTTAACTAATTAACTTTGTTTTGTTCTCTTTTAAGGAAATTGTCAAACCAGTACCTCCTTCAGAGTTGTTTCTGTCTTTGCCTATTGTACAAGTATGTCTAATTACATTCCATCTATGTATTATTATTCTTAGTTATATTCTTACCTTGGTATGTTTGTATATCTGATTGTGTATTACATGTTGATCAAAAAAAGATAAACTTGTTCATTGCTTGATTGTTAAAATTCCCAGCATTGGAAGAGCAATACAATATTAACTAATAATTAAAATTTATTAATTATCTATAATTTATTATCTAATGGCTACTTTAGAAATTATTAAAGAAATTGTTTCTTGTGGATTTTTTTTTCCGATCTTTTTGTAGTTGAATAATTATAGAATCATTCTTGAAATTTGTGTTTTGGAAATTAATTTCTGGTTTTGATGGATCAATATTTGGATATAATGAACCAAATCTGTTTTTTTTAAATTACTGACATATGTTAATTCAGGAACTTTTTCCCCCCCATTATTTCTCTCTTCTTTCTATTGTCCCTTCCTCAGAGAAACACAATAAATTGTTCTTTGTAAAGGGAAGATATAATATCAAGCATATCAATATAAAACAGGGAAGTGTAACAACAGATTTTAGAAAATTAATGTAGGCAAGTATATGAGCAAGCCATCTCTTTCTTTATGTAGCGGAGAGGATGAAAGTCATGACAAATTTTTGCTTTGGAACCTATTAAGTCTTTTGTGTTATTTGTTTTTTGTAGGGGACCTCTAAAAGGATTAAAGTCTTAAGCCGGCTAACGCTTGTTGTTTCTGATCCTTCCCACTGTAATCTCTTGGTAAGTATATTCAGAATATTGATTTTCCAATTTTTATTTCCTTTTCTCAATGAATGAATGAGACTTTGGAAATTGCATGGAGAGAGAATGGATTTTATAGGATGTTTGGAAGTGATTTCTGGGATTACATCTTTAGCAAATAGGGTCATGAAAAGATGCAGACTTATAAGACTGAATATGGCTTCTGTTCATTATGTGTCCATATGGGGCAACAGTTCTGTTCCTTGATTCTTTTCTTTGATTTCTGGACCTCCGTATTTAAACCAGAAGACCACAGGCAAGCCCTCTGTTTATGTTTTAGTGCTATGTGATCAAAGCAAAAGATATAAAGTGTCTTACTAGGGGGATGGGGCAAGATTCAAAACTTCACAGTATGGCTCACAGCAGAGACCTACTATGTAATTGGGTGATTATTAGCTTTGTTTTAGAGTACTTGAAAGTGGAGAGAAAAAAACCCTCATTATTTTGTTGGTAGTCATTGTGCATAGCTTTGGCATCTGCCAGAATTCAAAGTAGTAATTGTGTCCTCCCTTTCTAGAGATCCACATCTGCAAATATAAGGTTATATGACATCATAGCAGTATTTCCAAAGACTGAGAAACTGTTCCATGTAAGTACAATGATCCAGTAACTTCTGGTGCCTTTGCTAGTTTGAGTACATGCTTTGTTTTGATTTCGTTTCCTCTTATGTACAAGCCTGCATGTGATGAGGCGCTTAAGCAACATAGGCTGCCTGAGAAGGCTGCAAGGAATTGCAGGAGGCTGCAAGGCCTTAAGGTGAAGCCTGAAACATCTATCTGATGAAAGGACCTGTATGCCCCTGCACTGTAGTTCCCTTTGCGTGTTTTCTACTCTAATGAGTACTCCTCTCTGGTCAGGAGAGAAAGTATCCCTTATTTTCTGATATATATATATATATGTATACACACACACATATATACACACACTATCAGTATGTAGAAAACTTCTGTTTTGCACATTGACTTCTCAAACTAACAGCTTCCCTGAAACACATTTGTTATCTTCTGTTAGCACTAATTTTTCCTGGTCACTGAAATGCCAGGGGAAGTGGGAGGATTTTAGAGTAGAACTAATGTGGTTCTGAGAGTTACACCTTCTTCCTTTCAGTCTTAGATCTTCTCTTGGAAGTTTGTCCAAATCAATAGCTGTTCTTTTTTTCTGTATTTTTTCCCTTTATTTCTTTATCTTAAATCAAAAGAGGAGCAAGAGCTTATGAGACAGAGCTAGTTCTGATTGTCATAGCATCTTATGAACAGATAAAATAAAATTTCCAGAAGTAAACATGCCTGATTAAACATAACAGCACTCACTCCCTTGCCAGACTGAGATTTCTGGGTTTGATTTTTGTGGATGCTCTAGTTGAGCGAGGGAAGCTTTGCTTCTGTGACTTCATGATGTTTGTTACTTTGTCTGCCAAGAAGATCATTGAGACTGTAAAAAAAGTACATGGGGAAATACTTGAAGGGCAGACAGTCCTTTTCTCACTCAGATTTTTATCCTGGCTGTTCAGAGCAAACTTGCAACTGATAACTGCCTCCAGAAAATTTATGAGTCTTTGAAGGTGTTACTGTATCGGTGTTACAGAATAGAAGCTGGGTTTTGTAGCAGTAGTGCTAGTAGTGTAGTTCCAGATGTGCTAGTGAGAGAAAACAGTAGGTGTGAATCATTTTCAAAGCCTTAGTTAGGACTAATTTGTGACCAACGCTGTTGTTTCTCACATTGGTTTATATTAACAGAAATGCAATTATTTTAAACAAACCCTCAATACTTTGTTACGTCTGTGATTTTAGAAGAACAAAGTATTGGAAGCGTGTTTGACCATGAACTGTCTCAGTCCATTTCTGGTGTTTGACTGAAACATTTCTATTTAGAGGTGATACCTAAAAGCAGACATGTAAACTGATTCTTCAGCTGTTACTAACAGCACCAACAGTCATATTGTCTTCCAGCTATATTTTGAATAGACCCTTCCTACCACAAAAATTTCTAGTTTTAAAGCACTGTCCAAGGCAGAATGATCTCAGCTTGGCTTGTTGGATCACAGGTGTTTGTTATCTCTGTGTCTTTCATATATTTAATTAAGTTGTTCTTGAATACTTGGTAACAGCTGATGTGAGTGGTCTGATTAAGTGAAGCATTTGGAAACAAGTCATCTTCTTGTCAGAATACTTTTTGTACAAACCCCAAAATTGTGATGTCTGATCTGTTGCAAGGTCATAAATAATGTTAACTCTGAACTGGAAGAGTAAGTGGAAGTGTCCCATCTCTTGTTAGCGTTGGCAGGCAGCAAGCAGGCATGTAGTTTAAAGCAGTGTGAAGAAGGTACAGGGGCACCAAAAGCAAACATGAATCTCTTTGGAGCAGTGCTAGAAGTTAATTTCAAAGAGAGCTTGCCAGTGTAAAACTGAGTCTGTTTGGGGTTTGTTTTTTTTAAAGCTGAAACTGTTCTCTAGTACTCCTGACCTGTTTTGACACATTAAAGTGATGTTTTTCTGTTTTGTTT
The DNA here is from genome assembly GCF_032191515.1 of Phaenicophaeus curvirostris. NCBI lineage: Eukaryota > Metazoa > Chordata > Aves > Cuculiformes > Cuculidae > Phaenicophaeus > Phaenicophaeus curvirostris. Next base: position 16,285,405 of record NC_091400.1, on the reverse strand, counting down.
TTCTAAATTACTTGCCCTCCTTTTTGAAAACTTGTCCAAGTAAAGTACAAAGCAAGAAGCTGTAGAAGATGGTGAACTTTAAAGAATCTTTCAGCAGAAAACTTCAAGCATAAATTATAACAGTTGCAGCATAATGATACTTATTTCTGACAGCTTTTATTTCCCTTGCAAGATTTTAGGAGTCTTGAGTGATGTGAGAGGCACAAATAGTTGTAAAATACTTCTGAGGGCCACTCTCCACCTCTCTCTTTTGGTCTCTGGTGGTGTTATAAAAATCTCACTTTTCATGAGCTCAATCAGTTTATTGTGTATTTAAACAAGCACCTGAAGCGAAGTAATCGACAGGGGCATGCTGTCTTGTTTTGTGGGGAAGGGGCATGTGCTCTCATTTAAGTGTAAGTATTCTTTATTTTCAGTCATATTTTGAGTTCTGATGTGTCTGGATGTCCCACTGCAGGAGTGTTTAAACTGGCATAAACAGTCACTCCCTTTTGCAGGTCCTTCTCTGGTCTGCTGGTGTAGCTGCTTGCATAGCTGTGTGGCAGTTTGGTTTGCAGAAGATGCTTTTGGCTGCAAAGTTACCAGAGTTTTTTGCCAAGTTATTTTGCAGGCAGAGATGTGCTCTAATTTTAGCATGGCTCAAAACCTGTTGTTGCAAGCCAGGGAAGGTTTTCTGTGACCGAGTGTGGCAGTAATATGTATTGAAAGATATGCTCAAATTCTCTGAGTAATTAATGTCCTCAGGGGTATGAGGAAGCTGTGTTTGCCAAGATAACTGTAGAACATGCTCCTTCTTTAAGTCTCCCAGGGGGATTGTTTTGAGCTGCAACAGGAATGCCCGCTCCATGCCAGTAATAAGGCCTGTGCCTGTTGCTTTTCAAAAATTTTGCTTTTTAGGAACTGTGACTGTTTCAATCATACCAGTTAGTTCTGCCTACTGTTTGTAAGCAATTAGTAGATCACCAATATCTAAAAAAAAAAAAAAATTTGTTTATGTAAGTCTGAGGATGTAGTGCAAAGCCAAATTTCAATGTTTATTCCTAAAACGTTTGCTAAAGGTTATAGAAGCAATGGTGAATTTATTTATTGTTGTCTGGAGTTTCCCAGCAGATGGAGCTCTTGCCTGTGGTGTGGCCAGGTGAGCACCCGGCTCTGCAGCTGCTGCATATCATTTTCTGTGTGAAGTTCTTGCACTTCAGGTCTTTTCAGCAGACAGGGTAATCTTAACTTGTCTGTGCATGTGACTTGTTGAGGAGCCAAAGCTAGGCTGAACACTGGAGCATTTAGTGAAATCTCCTTTCCAACTTCTGTGCACTGTAGGAATTCCTAATTATGGGGAAGTGTGACTCTTAATTTGGTTTTCCTTGTTGGTGTTTTCTGAAATGTTCTTGTTATTGAAATCCTTGTATTTGAGTCACTCTTTTTCTCACTGGCTTAATTTGCAAAATGGAGAAGAGTTTTCCAGTGTTTCTGGAACTGGTTAGGAAGGCTTATTTTCTCATCATGTAGATGTACCTGTGTGTGTCTGTTGTGTATTCTTGCTTTCCTTAATTTTCAGCTTTCTTCTTGAATTTCCTCTGGTCTAACTGATGTCTTTCTACAAAATGATTCATAGCTATTTGCTCCATGCATATTCCTATAAATCACCTCTGTCTAGATGATAGTTTGTATTCTATGTAAGAAAAGGCTTAAAACTGGCTTCAGTAGGACTAAATTAGACTTATTCAAGTCTAGTTTGATGCAGTGAATTCCAAAGGTGTCCTGCCTAATAGAGTTGATACAAGTAGGGCATGAAGATAAAGTTTGGTCTGGATGGCTTGGTAGAGATGTTTCAAAACCTTGTGGTTTGCTGGATCTTTGAATTTCCTGCATATGTACTGTGGCTCTCTTGTCTAGGAGGGGGTGCTATCAACAGCTAAGAAACATTCTTAAAGCTGGTCCTCTGCTCTCATCTCCATCCAAATTTTGTGTGAACAAACTGATAGAAGAGTAGTTTGCAAAGCAATAGCCTGCCCTGCATTAGAGCAGAGTGCAGCAACCCCACAGCCAGGTCCTGAGACTCCCTGAAACCCTGATCGGTTTTGTGCTGGTGTGAGGGGGATGAATGGTTTGTGCCTTTCCCAGGTGTATTTGGAGCAGTTTCAGGCAGATTTCTGAAAGCCGAGTTCCCCAACACACAAAGTTCCTTTTCAGCATCTTCAGTCCACTTTATCACCTTTGTTACAATGCTACTTACAGACATTAATCTGGTCCTGTGTAATCATCGTTATGGGTTAGGCATAGATAATTCCTGCATGTTTTATGTGTGTGAGATTATATGTAAATCACGGGCTCCCTCTTACATACACTTAATTTTCTCTGTACGTCAGCGTGGAGATTGTCAACCCTTTGTTCATTCCTTACCTCTTTTAATACAGGCTGTACATTGTGGTGTGAGCTCAAAGCAAAGCTTTTGAACTGTGACCTCTAGTGCCATCTTGACACTTTCCCAGAGATCTGGCTTTCAGGAAGGGGAGCATGTTCCCCACCCAGTCAGGAAAGTACTAGACGTGGGGCGCCACCAGTCACTGTCTAGCATTCTGCTTCTGTTTCAGTCTTTTTGTTACTTCTTGTAAAAATACTTAATCTGTAAACCAAACAGTCGCTACACTGGAATTAGAAAGTGATAGGGAAAGGGCACTTTCTGGGCTGTTCCCTTCATAAACAGGAGTTGTCTTTAATTACCTCTGAGTTTTTTTGCCAAAAGCCAGCATTGCTTCTGCATGTCCTTTGTTGGAGAAGAACAAATCAGTAAATCTTGGCTTTGAGTTGGTCGTTATTGTATCAGAAAAGTAGTTCGTAGGTGAGGGACGACTTGGATTTTAGCCCAAAATGCTCAAGCTGTGCACCTGCCACCTGCTGCTTTATTGGCGTACCTGCAAGGCATATTACCTCTTCATTTTAAAACGGAATTCACCCCAGAGATACATTTCTTGCTTTAAGAAATGAAGGAAAATATCAGTTCACCTAAAGTTGGTTATATGTTTTTTGGTTTATCTAATAATCTCTTTTTATTTTTTTGCCATAGATTGCTTGCACAACTCTAGATGTGGACCTGGTATGCATAAATGTAACAGAAAAGCTACCATTCTACTTCCGAAGACCTCCTGTGAATATGGTAAATTACGTCTAAATTGTTTTCTTGCTGTTAAATTCTGTATTCAATGTCAGTCTGAGTTGTATTCCCTACCATTTCCCTCCCACCATCTTCATCCAAGTGACTCTTTTTTTTTTTCTTGCATAATGTATAGTGTTGTTTCAGATGTCCTTCACTTCAAGGCCTCCACTGCGACATTTAATACACAATGTTGTATGTTCTTTCTTTCTCCTCTGTGTCCCCCACTTCAGAAGGCACAAGTGGTGTTCACAAGGAATAGAAACGGAGCCTTAAGGCCACTGCTGTGCAAAGTAGTGAAATGTGATGTGATTGCTAACTAAGCTGCCTCCCAAACCAGAGGTGATACAGCTGTGTTAAATAAATAAACAGCCCTGTGGTTTAAAAGACAGGAGAATGTAAACGATGGTGTTAACTGGGGAGAAGCATGTTGTGCCAGTTATTTGGTGGACAACTGTTTTGAATCCATACTTAGACAAAGGAATGTCATGGCAAAGGAACCAAGTGTGGAATTGTTAGATATCTGCTGTGGTACACGAGATGGCTATCAACATGGATAAAGTATTTTGTTAATACAATTCTGCCTGCTCTTGGTTGTTTGTTAGAAAGCTTAATCTGAACATGCTTTTAGGTGAACTAGTTTTTCTCCTACTTCATCTTCTACAGAAAGTTTGACCTAGAATGAAAATTAAAAATTAACTAGAATTAATCCTGAAATAGAACGAAAGTAAGACATTAAAATTTACTAAACACTGGAATTTTCAACATTTCATACGAAATTGTTATTCCCAATGGAAAATTGTTTGAAATTACTGTAGCTGCCTAAAATTCCAGCAGCTGACCCAGGCAAGGAGCTGGGTGGCTCTTGGAGCCCTGTGTTTGTTGGCATTTTCCTTCCAAGCTACTCCTCAGATTCCACACTCCCATCTTCAAGGCAGTCTGTCTATCAGACTGGTTTTGTACATCCTCGGCCAGTCAGTTTTGGTTGTTGTGATGCCAGTCAGACAGATTGGCAGGCAGATGAAGTAGCGGGGATGAGGTTAAAAATCTGCTTGTCTGGAAGTTGCTGTATTGCCATTACCTGTTTTGGTTTTGATAAATTCAGGCTTCTCTCCTTGTTTGCAGATGTTGGCCCAGCTCTGTGTAAAACATTTGATGTGTGCATAGCTTCTGTTGTGCTCACATTCAGAGGTCATGCCTGGGTGGGAGCTGGATGAATTCCATCTGTATTCAGTTACTGAACCGTCTTACTGTATTAACATTACAGCATTTTTTTAATAATCTGAGCATAAAGCATAGAATAGTATTTTGGGCAAATGTAATATAGGCCAGGGAACTAGGAACGCTTAGGTTTGAATTGTGTCTTTATCACTAGCTCACTGTGTTTGTAGAAAGTTGCTTAACTTTATGTATTTGGAAAAAAAAGAATATTAGGCTTTTGGTGAAGTGCTATAAGAGATAGCACAGGACTTCAAAGCCGCTGAAAATATATCGAGTATAGATTTCTCCTGTGACTTGCTGTTATTTATCATTGTCACAAATATCAGAGTATGCTGTGAGACAGGAGAGAAAGGACCTCATTGCTGCTATTATGCAAATTCTCCATCTGCAAGATGTGGGTACTGTGGGAGGCGTCCTTACAGCAGGTTGTGGGGCTACAGTAGGAGAGTCCTCAAAATTTCAAGACTTGTTTATGACCAGTAGACGTGACCTGTCTCTTCAACTCTGTGATAGAGGGAAGCCAATTACAACTAATAAGTGGCTGCTATTTCTTTGTCTGTTATGTTAAAGTTCATTTATCAGTCATCCTAAGATTCAAGTACACATGTCTGGTGTTCAGTGAAATATGTCCACCTCACCCGCATGCCCATGTTATGCTGTGCTCTTGCTGGAACAATTCTGTCTTAATTTTTTCATATATAACACAGTTAAACTGAGAATAAGCTGCGTCAATAATAGACAACAGTTGGTAGATGGTTACGCTTCTCTCCTTTTGATTTTTGATAACTCTTTTTCATGTGAAGGCAATAGATCGAGGCATTTACTTTGAACTTCTTTACACACCTGCCATCAAAGACTCCACAATGAGAAGATACACAATTTCAAATGCAATCAGCCTGATGCAGATCTGCAAAGGAAAGGTAAGCTCTCAAAGTGAAAGCAAGCTAATTAATTCAGTTCAAATTCTCCTGGAGTTGTACAGACTGAGCCATTTTAAATGAGTTTGATGCTGGGATTTCTGAAGCTTTGACTGAATCTTTGCATGCTAATACAAGGACACAATTTTTCTAGCTCTAGATACTTACAGCCATGCACCACTGCATGCCGCCTTCTTAAGCTGTCAAACTGTTAGATTCTTTTTTCAGAACAATGTATGTTATTATTTTATGCAATACCCAAAAGAAAAAGACAAAAACAAGTTTGCACTAGAACCGAAATCTATGTATCACTTTAAAATCCCCCATTTCATATTTCTGATTGACCAAAAGCTTTTTTTTTTTTTAAAGTATACCTTGAATATGGAGGGTAGAAAATAAGAAAGAAGCAGAGATCTTGGTTTGTTAAATGGTTAGTCAGATCAACTGCATTCTTTCCTGCTACTGAAACCCAAGGAAGAAGTAGCGGTTGCAGCTGATATGTCTGTAATCCATTGCTTTCATACCTTACCTCCTCTCAGCCTACCAGGCTAAGCTGCTTGTCATGCTGGGTCCTCTCAGGCCATGTTTTTTTTTAACTGGGAAGCGTATCGTAATGCATATTCAAGTTAAAAGAGATTGTAGCTCCCACCACGTTTATTGGAAATGGCCTTTGCCACACTTAGCTAGTCCAGAGAAGCCAAAATTGGCTGGAAGTTAATTGCACAAAATACTGACTTGCAGATGAGGTACATAGACACAGAATCCCTTTCCTTTGGGATTCCTTTTTGCCAGTGCTGTTCTTTCCTCTGTGCAGTTAAAGATGTGCTTCTCATGCAGTTTTTGATTTGGAGAGCACCAGTTGAGCTGATGTCACAGACAGAGCAAGTGGAATGTTCAAGGCGCTGGGTTTGTGCACAGTGCCCTTTCTGCATCTGTCAATCTAGTGCATCATCTGTGCATGGAAGGTAACTCACTGGGAGCTGGGCATGACAAAATGTTGTTAGGACCTGGGAGAGCTGGGAGAGGACTGCTAGATTGTCTTTGGTTTTCTGCCTCCAGGCTCCTTACCTGGTGGGCCAGCAGAGATGGCTATTAGCCCTTACTTGGCAGTTTGTCTCCATCAGTTATGTAAAGGCCTTTTTTAAAGAAGATTTGGAATGGCTGGTGCACAGGCTGTTTGTCTTGGCACCTGACATGCGGCTCTTCCCTTCTGGAACTTACAGTGGCTGAGCTTGTAGCAGATTTTGGATCCTTTTGTTCCTCTTCTGTTGTGGTAGGACAGACAAACTTCTGGAAATTTACTCATATCCTCAGAGCTGGCATTGAGCAAATTCTTAAAACATGTTAAAATGTGCAGGAAATGAGGGAGGGACTTGCCTGCCTTGTCAGACAGAAGGTGTGCATAGCTGCAGTCCTTCACACTTCCCGTGTTTTGATAACCAAGTGTGGGTGCTGTGCCTGGAGCAGTGTACCAAACAGCTGCTGTCTGCTTTAGCTGGGGAGATAATGTTCTGTCTTTGAGTTTTTCCCTTTAGCCTTTCTGTTGGATTGCCTTTGCCTGCCTCTCCTTCACTCACTAGCAGTGTTTTTTGTGTCTGCTCTTGTCTCCCTCTCCCATCTTACCCATCCCCTGACTGGAAGTCAGTTACCTTTGAAGCAGGTGCAGCACAGCAGTGAACCACAATCCCTCACTGTTTCAAGATGGCTCGCACAGCTGCTTAGGGAGCTTCTCTGAGCCTAGGAGACAGATGTTGGTTGCTACAGCTCCGTAGCAGGAGACTTGAATTTTCCCAGCGAACTCTTGCAGTCAGCACCGCTGAAACTCAAAAGCATCTTTGGGATCCGTAGTGCATTCATTTTAAAGGTGAACTACATAGAAAGAAATGTCCTAGGCTCCATCACAATGTGTGCTGATAAGTTAATTTGGTGTATGTATTGCTTCTGCTTCTGGCTTTCCTTATACTAAGGCAGACTTGTCTGTCTCATTCTTTCCTCCCCAGCACATGAGGAAACCTTGGGCACAGTGTGAACATGCAGTCATTTCCATGCAAATAGTTCTTTATAGGTTGAGATCTAGCTGTGCACAGAGGATTTGCTTGCAGTGTCTGCCCTGCTGGTTGTGCTGAGGAGGTGTCAGGACAAACAAAGCAGTGTGGGGAAGAGATCAAAAGCTGCATCTTGTAACTGGAGGTGGTGTGATGTGTTGGTGATGCTGACGTCAGAGAGGGAAAGTCTTTTGCTGCCTCAGTACAGTTCTCATTCCCACCCACTCAAGCAGGAATTTCCAAAGCCTTTTATTCACTGTAATAAAAGGTGCAAGGAATGTTTTGCTGCTGCTGCAGTTTCCACCTGTGCAAAATAATCTTCCCCTGGGTGAGCATCCTTGGAGGTTCAACATCAGGAGAGCACTGGCAGCTGAGCTGTGCAACCTGCCAGCCCCTGAGCAGTCATTTACCTGTTCTGTAGAAAGCCTTTGGGGAAGAAAGGAAAAGCTTGTCTCTCCGCTTGTTGTTTTTATGATGGTGTCAGTGTTGAAGAAGGTGAGTGTTATGGCATGAATTGGCAGCCACTGCGTACCTGCAGACAGGTTTCATCAACCATTGAGAGTTTGATTAAGGCCAGAATCAATATTGAGTCTAGGATTGAATTGTACTGTAACACTGAGAACAGATTGAAAATTAGAGAGCACTGAACTGTCTAAAGACACTCTGCTGCTTCTGGGGGATCCTGGACCCTTCTTCTAAGTCCATTTCTGTTACCATTCAGGCCAAGTTGTCATTTGTGTTGGGCTCTTTACTGTACATAAAGGGGGCAGTTCTTAATGCAGTGTGTGCAACACTCTGTTTCTTATTTACCCGTAAGGTCCCTTTAAAGTTGCTTAATGCCATCCCTCTGACATTTATAGTGCTTAGCCTATCCCTCTAAAAGGTGCAGTGCTTATTCAACTTGCTTCTCTCTGTGAGAGCTTTGTAGCTGCAAGGGAGGGCTTGTCCCTGTGCCCCTCTCTCTGTAGGGGACAGGGAGATCATCTGGGTTTATTCGTGCCCCCAAATTAGGATCCACACCCTGCTAGAGTTCAGTTCATCTGAGGACATCAAATACTCTGGTAGTTAATTGGACTCTGAGCCTGAACTTAGCTGATCTCATAAAGTCTTTGCTGCTTGCCCTTTTTTTTCATTCCATGGTGCTGTCTGACATATGAGTGTTTGTTCTCTTTTGTTTTCCAGAACATTGTTATATCTAGTGCAGCTGCAAGGGTAAGTCCCAGATTTTTGTTGAAGTCAGAACAATTTGTGGATTCATCTGTAGCTGAAGATACAGCTTTAATTGTATATTAAGTGTATACAAATACTAACCTGATCGCCTTCTATGACAAAGTGGCTCGGCTGCTGGATGAGGGAAAGGCTGTGGATGTGGTCTTCCTGGACTTCAGTAAAGCCTTTGACACAGTTTCTCACAGCATTCTGCTTCGGAAACTGTCAGCCTCTGGCCTGGACAGGCGCACACTCTCCTGGGTGGAAAACTGGTTGGATGGCTGGGCCCAGAGAGTGGTGGTAAATGGTGTGAAATCCAGCTGGAGGCCAGTGACAAGTGGGGTTCCCCAGGGCTCAGTGCCGGGTCCAGCCCTGTTCAATGTCTTTATCAATAACCTGGATGAAGGCACCGAGTGCACCCTTAGCAAGTTTGTGGATGACACTAAGCTGGGTGGAAGTGTTGATCTGCTGGAGGGTCGGGAGGCTCTGCAAAGGGATCTGAACAGGCTGGACCGCTGGGCTGAGTCCACTGGCATGAGGTTTAACAAGGCCAAATGCCAGGTCCTGCACTTGGGGCACAACAACCCTATGCAGTGCTGCAGACTAGGAGAAGTCTGTCTAGAAAGCTGCCTGGAGGAGAGGGACTGCCTGGGGGTGTTGATTGACAGCCGACTGAAGATGAGCCAGCAGTGTGCCCAGGTGGCCAAGAAGGCCAATGGCATCTTGGCTTGTATCAGAAACGGTGTGACCAGCAGGTCCAGGGAGGTTATTCTCCCTCTGTACTCAGCACTGGTGAGACCGCTCCTCGAATCCTGTGTTCAGTTCTGGGCCCCTCACCACAAGAAGGATGTTGATGGTCTGGAGCAAGTCCAGAGAAGAGCAACAAAGCTGGTGAGGGGGCTAGAGAGCAGGCCTTATGAGGAACAGCTGAGAGAGCTGGGGTTGTTTAGCCTGGAGAAGAGGAGGCTGAGGGGAGACCTCATTGCTCTCTACAACTACCTGAAAGGAGATTGTAGAGAGGAGGGTGCTGGCCTCTTCTTCCAAGTGACAGGGGACAGGACAAGAGGGAATGGCCTCAAGCTCCACCAGGGGAGGTTTAGGCTGGATCTTAGGAAAAAATATTTCACAGAAAGGGTCATTGGGCACTGGAACAGGCTGCCCAGGGAGGTGGTTGATTCACCTTCCCTGGAGGTGTTTAAGGCACAGGTGGAGGAGGTGCTGAGGGGCATGGTTTAGTGATTGATAGGAATGGTTGGACTCGATGATCCGGTGGGTCTCTTCCAACCTGGTCATTCTATGATTCTATGATTCAAATGCTAACTTTTGCATATCATTGCCATCTTGTGGGGTTTTGTTAATCAATCTATTTTACTGAAGAACTGCATTGCTTGCTTGGGGTTTTTTTTTTGCTGCTGAGGTGTTTTCCATGACAGTTTTCTCTTAGATGGGGACTCTGTTTTCTGAAATAATAGTATTTACTTGATTTCCTAGTGCATCTTCAGCAGCTTGCTGTTATGTAGCATTTAATCTTGCTTTCTGACGGCCTTGTCCTGCCTGCTCGCACTCTGTCAGCCTGTGAGAGAGTGCGTGCATGTGACCAGCCTTCTTTGTTTTGTTTTAGCCTCTTGAGCTACGAGGTCCTTACGATGTGGCTAATTTGTATCCTTTTTCTACCTCAAAGACCGCAGTTGACATTAACTTGAATGTTCCGAGTGGTTTTGAAATACTACTGCCCTTTACATTCCTTGAACTTGACACAGCAATGCTTGTCGGTGACCAGTTCAGTGAGCCAGGGCTCTGAGTAGGTGTGGAAGGACAAGTAATCACTGTAAATAGTAATGTCTGTGTTCAGCCTCAGGTGTGTTTAGTTGTGATATGCATTGATATTGTGTGGGTGTAAGTGGAAAAATGAATATACTCCATAAAAAGCTATAGACACTATGAACCAAACCAGAAATTATTAGCTATCATCTCCAAGTTGCCACATCTTTTTTTGAAGAAGCTATAAAATCATATGTATATTAAGAAAGAAGGGATTCCTATCTGAGTGCTGGTTACTTCTGTTCTGAGTTTTCTAGTCCTTAGTTACATATGTGTTATTAAGTAAGTGGTGGTGTTCTAGAAACCAAGGAGAGTGTCTTTTCTCCCATTCTTTTAGTAATTTGGACGCATTTTTACTACTCTCACCAACACCTCCAACTGCGTTTCTGGACTGTCCCTTGAAGGGAGGAGTGTGCTCTGAGTCATGAGAACTGTGTGGGAGGGTGTGTGGCCTGGAAGGATTTTATGTGCAACATTTCCTTCCTTCCTTAAAAGAAAAAGCAGTTGGTCTGAACCCAAATTAACATACCTAATCTGATGTCATCCCTGCTCAAGCTGGCAGGGAATTTTTCAGCATAATGCTTTTTCATCAGACCCTGCGCTTTCCCCCAACCTGAAATTTTTAATGGGGTCTTTTTTTACTCGATTATGTATGTAAAAATGTTCCTGGGTTGACAGACGTTTATTTTCAAAAATACATCTTCTTGTATAGAAAAAAAGTAATGTTGCCAGGAGCTTTCCAGGAGGGCTGCGAGGGAACAGCAGACAGGAGAATTGGGTGCTACAGTTAACTGCCTCTGGGTAACCTTATACAAAATGTCACTTTGAGTTACAGCTCTGTTAATTCCCAGATAAGCAACCCTGTCATGCAGGCAGACTTTCCTATTTCCTTTGGTCCTTTTTGTGCATTTCCATCCTGAGCAAAGATGACAGAGGTTTGCTGTTTGGCCTGTCAGAAGGTGAAGCCAAGGCAGCTGTGTCTACCAACTGCAGAGCCACTGTGCTCCATGGAGGTAAGTGAAAAGCACATTCAAGTTCATCTAAGTAACAGTTGAATTTGTCAAACTAAGTTTGTGATACTCTATATTTCCAGCAAGGGTGTTTTATTTTTTTTCCAGTTGTCGTGTTTACAAATCAGTGGCTGATCTGATGGTGCTACCTGTACTGGGGTACTTGCCCACATTAGAGTCATAAGCTGTTTAACCAAAACACAGATCTGCCTCTTGTGAATCATAGAATGGTTTTGGGTTGGAAGGGACCTTAGAGATCATCCACTTCCACCCCCCTGCCAAGGACAGGAGCACCTCCCACCAGACCAGGCTGCTCAGAGCCCCATCCAGCCTGGCCTTGAACACCTCCAGGGAGGGGACATCCACAACTTCCTTGGGCAACCTGTGCCAGTGTCCCACCAACCTCATGGTGAAGAATTTCTTCCTTATGTCTAATATAAATCTTCCCTCTTCCAATTTAAAGCCATTCCCCCTTATCCTATCGCTGCATACCCTTGTAAAAAGTCCCTCCCCAGCTTTCTTGTAGGCCTCCTTCAGGTACTGGGAGGCTGCTATACAGTCTCCCTGGAACCTTCTCTTCTCCAGGCTGAACAACCCCGGCTCTCTCAGCCTGTCCTCATAGGGGAGGTGCTCCAGCCCCCTGATCATCTTTGTGGCCCTCCTCTGGACCCGTTCCAACAGTTCCAGTCCTTCTTATGTTGGGAATTCCACAACTGGATACAGTACTTCAGGTGGGGTCTCATGAGAGTGGAGTAGAGGGGGAGAATCACCTCCCTCAACCTGCTGGTCACAAACTTCTGAAACTATCCCTCATTTCAGAAATGGATGAATGCTGATCTCAGTAACATCAGCAGAAACCATGTCATTGACACAAAAGCCTTTGTTACCATTTTTCACAGCATTCTACTTGAGAAACTGGCTTCCACTGGCCTGGACAGGTGCACCCTCTGTTGTGTGAAAAACTGGCTGGGTGGCCGAGCCCAAAGAGTTGTAAATGGAGCTAAATACTTTTGGACACTGGTCACAAATGGTGTTCCCCAGGGCTTAGTGCTTGGTCCAGTTCTGTTCAATATCTTTATCAATGACCCGGGTGAAGGGATTGAATGTAGAAAGCTGCCTGGAGGAGAAGGACTTGGGGGTGTTGGTTGACAGCCACCTGAACATGAGCCAGCAGTGTGCTCAGGTGGCCAAGAAGGCAAATAGCATCTTGGCTTGTATCAGAAACAGCATGACCAGCAGGTCCAGGGAGGTTATTCTCCCTCTGTACTCGGCACTGGTGAGACTGTTCCTCAAATATTCTATTCAGTTTTGGGCCCCTCACTGTATGAAAGACATTGAGGTCCTGGAGCTTGTCCAGAGAAGGGCAACGAAGCTGGTGAAGGGGCTGGAGAACAAGTCTTATGTGGAGTAGCAGAGGGAACTGGGGTTGTTTAGCCTAGAGAAAAGGAGAGTGAGGGGAGAACTTGTCACTGTCAATGACTACCTGAAAGGAGGTTGTGGAGGGGTCGGTGTTGGTCTCTTCTCCCAAGTGAGAAGGAGGTATTTAAAGATGAGTAGGTGAAGTGCTTAGGGATACGATTTAGTAGCAGACAGGTACAGTTGGACTTGACGACTTCAAAAGTCTTTTACAACTTAGAGATTCTTCATGATGGCTTGAAGTGTTTTAGTGAAACAAAACTTGCTTCCTTATGCTCTCAGCAGAGGAAGCTTACAGTAGCTCTTTTCTTTTCTACTTGTCCATTTTTAATATTAAAAAAGTGGAAATTAACTTGTGGCCCACTGCACTGGAAGTCAAAAGGTGTCCAATCATATGTTGTGCCCTGATGTCAGTGCAGCGGAAAGATGCTACAGCTTGTGTTGCATCAATCATTTTAGAGCCTTGCTTTCTACTGCAGCACTGATTTCTGCATCTCTCCGCTCCTTTTCACATGCTTGTTTATTGGTTTTTAGTTTTTCTTGATTTTTTTTTGTTTATTCTGATAGTAGTTCAGCTTTGTTAACTACTTTGACTAAGTAGTTGAATCCAGCACTTTAATTTCTGCCTCTGCCAAAGTTTGTTGGGTAGGTATGATTACTAGTCACCTTCCCAACAACTTGAATTGCTTTAAGTTTCAAGTGCATGGCAGGATTTAGTTTGCATCTCTTGTTTCGTTAGGGGTGGGGCTTGAATCCACTGTAGTTCACAGTGGGCAGCTTTGATCGCTTGGAGAGGGCGTTTCTGTGAACGGGGTCCTCCTGTAGCTTGCTACCTATCTATATAGAGCCAGTGTGTTGGAAGAGCTTATGCCAAGTTTATGTGGAATTTCTCAAGACTATCATCTATCTGACCTGTGAAGTTAAATAGCAGGTGTCATTATCCTGTCCCTCAAAGAATACTAGCCTAGGATAAGTCAATCTATTTTAGCCAGGTTCTTGCAGAGCCTCTTTGGTAACAGAGTATTTGTAGGGAAACTCTTTCTCAAATTTTGCAGTGAAGCCTCCCATCAGTAGTTCTGAAATCTGACTGCACTCACTAGGTTGTTTGGAAAATATATGAGGAGTTTGATAACATCACACAGTAGTATTTTATGATAATAACGAGGGTTCTGTAAATAAAATGTTACTGAATATCATAAAGCCACTTACTTGGTATGTATAGGGGAGCCACTGCGCATATGTCTGTGCCAGCATAGTCTTTTTAGGAATCCTGGGGTATATGAATGTATGTTATTTATTTTTTTAAGAACAGAATGTTTTGCTCAGAAATGTAGAAATGCTTTTTGACAGTGCTTCAAGAATGTGTCCTTTGACTGTTAAACTGCTTAAACCTGGTTTCCTGTGGTTTTGGGTGTCTAAATACTCAGTTTTCCCTTGTGTTTGTTGTAATTCTACACCCACTATCAGATTTCCCCCTTCAGGCTCCTGACTTCATAAAGGAGAGTATCCTCAGCACCTGCCAATGCAGGTTGCTTACCTGCTGTCTGTGCTTACTTGGCTGGCTGTTAAACATGTTGAATTGTGCTTTGGGGCATAGACACCTGAAATAAGTATGCATTAAATGCATTAGTATCATTTTGTTTGAGGTACTACAGCTTCTGATTGTACATTCTAGAAACTCGGAAAAGCGCCTGTGGTGTAGTGTACACAGTGAAGAAGCCTCGCAAGGCTGAGGAGGAAGAAACAACAGTACCAGCTTGTAAAAAAGCTAAGACTCAAGTTTGAGGACTGCACCAATTGTCAACAAGAGCCTGCATACCATCTTTACCCAGTGTTGAGTCTTCCACCATGCTCCAGCCACCCCAGTTCATCTCTTAATACTTTATTTAGCATGGAGAAGAATTATTCTTCTGGCATTCAAGTGAGGAAAGCTGTGGGAATGAGACTGCTGAATGGTGTTTTACCTTATCTGAAATGTCTGCTGCTGGGCTTCTGGCCAAGATCAGGAAATACCGTCTCCACCCTGTCTTAGGTCTTCTGGTGTTAGTGCAAACTCAACACAATCTTTCTAACATATGGAAATTCTGTTGTACAAGTGCATTCCTCTTTTATTAAAAATATTTCTAAGAATGCATGCCTTCACAGTCTAGCTTTTATGGTATCTCATGTTTTAAACACATCTCTATTCTAAACCTTGCAACCACAAGCCGGTAGGTGAAGTTTACCTTCAATGACCTGTGAAGAATAGTAGTGCAGTAAAGAAAATAAATCTGCATCCCGTTCTGTTTTGTGATCAATGGCTATAAAGAAGATCCAGGTGTCCGTTACCTGCTAGGAGATACTTGGGTTTGTGTTACAGTAGGACTGACTGACCTGACCTGACCTGTTAGACACATCGCAAATGTCACATGATTTTTACTGCATCTTTTCCTTATTTATGTCCTGGTCTGGCAGTGTTGCCTATGAGATTGTTTGTTTTGCTGCCCCCTGCCTTTCCATTTTTCTTCCTGTTAATGCCTCAATAAGCCTAATCCAGCTGCCAAAAAAACAGTCGTAAAAGATTGATAATCAGCAGAGCATTTTCACAGCTCTTCCAAATGTTGACTGAAGTTTTTCTTTCAATTAAACCAGTTTTAAAATTATGTAAATTACTGTACTTAAGATATTCTTAAACCAGCTTTTCTGTGAGTATTCAAGTTCTCTACTTGCATCAGGCAACAAGTTGAGAAGTAAAATTTATAGCATGTAAAATATTGCAGAAGTCTTGCAGTGGGTCGTCTCTGAGCTCTTAGCAATCAGGCTGAGCCAAATGGATGAAGTTCTCAGTAGATTTAACAATTCTGCATAATGCTAATGCAAGTCACAACAGCTTTTGCTTTACTCAACAAATAATGAAATATTTTTTCCTTTAGGTTGTTATTTTTCTTGTTGACTTTGTGATTTCAATATTTCAATCTCTTTTAGTTAAGGTATTGGGATGTTATATGTATGTGTTTATATACACACACAGAGATTAGTTTATAATTCATGGGCGTACCTCCACAATGATGCTTTAGCCAGAGAAGATGCAGAAATGTGTTTGGTGCAATTTTGTGAATGACACATTATCTTGTATTGGCCAGAGAATAACCTACCTTGAGCATGAGAGAAGTTGTTTGGTTACTAGCATATGAAATAGGCTTTTGAATGCTAGAGGTCCTCCTTGCAACTTGTTTGACTTGATTTAAAAATTTGCAGTCTGCATCTTTGCCCTTTAAGTCGATACAGTGCTTCAAGAACCAATTGAAAAGTTTCTTCTCCCCCAGTTTCCTGAAGTGCATTGTTCTGGCCGCTTTGGTGCCTGAACAATTGAATTGCTTCTTGGTTAGGATGATAAACAGACTGAGTTCACCAGCACTGATGTCATTTCTATTTCCTGCAAGGCATGCTCCCAGTGTCCGGGTAATTGTGCAGAAATAAGGAGTGAAGTAGTGGCTTGCAGAGAAGTGCAGTGAGCGGAAGTATGCCATAATTTCTCATGGTGAAGAGTGTGTTCACCAATAAAGCCTACAGCTGACAAGATGACAACTAGTGAGTTAGGGTGCTTGCATGAGAAAAGTCTCATCTGTCTAAAGCTGTTGGCCTCCGTCTAGGGTAGCTGGCTGCAGAGAGAATGGGCCTTTCTTCTCCTTGCTCTTCTTGGCACTCCAGTAAGAACTATTAATTGCTGCCCGCTCCTGACCCTACCTCATTGCCCAGGACATTGTTTTGGCCAGACTGTAAAGCCTGATGGCCTGAAGGCAGCTGACACAGGTTGTTGAAGGTGTGTGAGAGCCTCTGGCATGTTTTGCCGGGAGGTCACACTGTGGAGCATCAGGGTTTTAACTGCGTGCAGGTTGCAACGTCTCAGTGAAACTGAATATTGATACCCCTGCTAGAGGCACTGTTGAGATGGTTCTGCTTTCAGTAAAGCAAAGGGAGAGGTGTCTGCCTTTCCTAGCAGGACTTGGCATCTTGCTTGGCCTGGAAAGCTGACGATGTCTTACGTGCTCCACATAGTAAGCACTGACTTGCTGAGAAACTGAGCTTTTAAATCAAAATCAGTAATAAAACTGTAACTTTGTTTTACCAGCTGCCCAAAGTAGTGCCTTTCTGCTTTTTGTATATGTGTTTCCATTTAACACAGTAGGTAAGAGACGGCATTTCTCTAACAGTGGCAGGAACATAGCTCAAGGGCTGGCTGCTGTAGGCAGCTGAGACCTTTTATTGAGCTTTTTATGGTGGCCAAGATGTGAACTTCCTTTAAAGAGAGGTGGAATGACCCTGTGCGTGTTCATGAGATGCTACTCCACTCCAGAAAATAAAAAGTACCACTTTTTATTTAATCTGAAATAGATTAGTACAAAATGTACAGAAAAAGCAGTACAAATTTACAAATTTACATGATCTCTTTTTGCATTCTTCAATCATCAGACGTCATAGTAGTCCAGCTTAAAAAAAATTCACATTCCTGATACTCTCCTCTCACCTTCATAACATAGCATCTGAATCCTGCAGTCCAAACTGTTACATCATGGTTGGAGCTCTGTCCTTGCGCTCTTCTTTATCAACCACAGTTGCCAAACCCTATGTAAACCCCATTTCTCAACTCCTTCTTGAAATCAACTCAGCTCCTCCATATGCCTTCTTCCATTGCTTTTCCACATATCACTGCTCATTTGACTTATTATTTTAATTTGCAACAGCTGCAAGAATCCACTATGTAGAACTATTGGAAGGCTTGAAGTTGCTAAAGTAGTTGGAAATACTGCCATCTAAGACAGAAAGATTTGTGTTGCTGGCAAAGACTGCATTAGAATGTAAAGCTCTATAAAAAACCTACACTAATACCGAGAATCATTAAAAATTACTTTTAAAATAAATAAATAATAAATAGTAATAAATAAAGCCTTTTTTAGAACCAGTGGAATCTTAACACTCAACCTGCCTTTTAAAATAATTTCTTTGCATGTTTGGTTTGCAGTTTTCCATGAAAGTATCACAAATAATCCAGTACTATAAATATTTTCAATAAAGGGCTATTTTTCCCCAGTTTCATTTGAAGCATGTAAAAGCGACAAAACAGAGTGGTCTGGTTTCTCTTCAGAACCTGGCTAGTTGGACACTCTTATAGGAATTGTCTTTCAGGCTGTTGAATATCTCTTTGGTGCCGTTCTGCCACTGAAGAACAAGATCTATAGGGGTTTTCCCTTGCTGGTTAAAAAAAGCAGAGGAAGATTTAGTTTCAGCCAGTGATTACAGAGTCCTTTGTTCTTCTGTAAATATTTGTAGAGTGCATCTGCTTGATGTGAGACGCTTCCGCACACACAAGGTCAGACTAACTTGTCTCCCTGATATCTGAGTCCTTTTGTTCCAGAAATCTAGTCCCAGCCCTGTTCAGACTCATGATGAGATCTCCCTGTGTTTGAGTGGGTCTAAGCCATATTAGCAAATACCATGACTAGCAGAGCATGCAGGTGTTTCTTTTGAACTAGTTTAAACTGATTAGAAATACATATAGGCGAAACTTCAATAAGCCACTCTTGTATTTAATGGAGAATTCAGATAAGAGTTTGTACTGGTTTAATTAGGTTATGAGCCATGACTAAATTAAACAGAAGCAAGTTTTGTGTGCAGACCAAGCCTGAGAGAGCAAGTCTTTGGCCTTTGGGGTTGTACCTTTCACAGTTTTCATGCCCTGATGAGGGATAATGCTGGGAGTGGCTATGCTTCAGAGAATGTGGGCAGAGAGATAGGAGTGCAAAGTGCTGCAGTGTCTGGTTTCTTCCTTGCCCCCTTAAGTTTTGATTGATTGCTGATCAAAACATTGACTGGCATCAGTAGAACTCAGTGGTGGCTGAAGCCCCGGAGTTCTGCAGAGAGCAGTTGTCTGTACCTTGCATCTTTTTAACATATGTGTAATTAAAAGTATCACAGAAAGATATGATGTTTTAAGTCTTAAGTCGCTGCTGAGCCGTTCTGGTTTTAGAAGAGTTAACTTGTTTTTCCTCTTCTCCCTGGCCTCCCCCAAGTTATACTTTGCCTGTGTCAGCTCTGCTTTAATTAACTCTGAAATGATCTAATTAATTCTGTTCACAATAATCTTCCTGCAGCTCGAAAGCTATGAAACTGCTCTGAAGGATAACTTATTCTAAAGTGGTTTGAATTACAGGTGGGTTTTTTGGGTTTGTTTGTTTGGTTTTTTCTTGCTATTACTTACGCAGTTCTTTATGGTTAGATCTGCTCCATGCAGAATCAGAAGCCTGATAATTTTGTAGCGGTTCAGCCTCACAGCATCGTGCATTGGGGTGTCTCCTTCCTAGAAGGAGGAGACGCAGACCACAGAGTCAGTCCTGCTGGTCCGGTGCTGTAGTCCAGGGAGTGTGTAGCCAGGGAGTTTTATAGACCAGTGAAACTATCGAGACAGACAGTGGCTTGATGTTCCCTGGTGGCTGACAGGTAAGAAGTTGTTGGTACTTACTCTGTCTCTGGCATTGAGATCTGCTTCACAGGCGATGAGGTGCTCTGCACAGTCGTACTGACCCGTCCTCACAGCCACGTGCAAAGGGGTGCTGAGCAGCTGAGAGGAGAAAGCAGTCAGTGGCATAGAACAGGAAAAGGCTGCTTCAAGAACAGCCATCAAAAATTATTTACTTGGTGGAAGGGTCAGTTTTTCATCTCCCAATTTAAAAAGCTGCAGAGCTGCAAAAGCACATACCTTATCTCTTACATTTCTGTTTATCCCTTTGTCCAGTAAGAATTTAAGAACATCCAGGTTTCCCCCCCTGCATGCCCAGTGCAGGGCTGTAGATTGAAGCTGCAATGGGAAAAAAAAGGAAAGTAATTTAATTCTTCATTGTATTTTAAAAAAATATCTTTTGATCAAATTTCTAAATTAATCCAAACTACTTTTCATGCAATTTAACATAAAGCACTTCAGTGTGATAACTGTTGTTTCTGGGAACAGCTTTTCTTATTTTGCCCTCATTTCTTTAGTACTGTATTTCTCACTCCTCACACTTGCTGCATATTGCTCTTAAAGACAGAGCTTGGCAACGCTGCTGTGAGAGGATGCGTTTTGTCTGTTCTGTGAACTTAAAAGTTGTCTTTAGCCAGGTGTGTTTTTTCTGTCTGGTATGTGCTAATTAATATTTGATGCCTTTGGAATTCTAAAATGCATAGGAAATGAAGTTCAAGGGAAAGAATAGTTCTCTTAAAAAAAAAAAACCTCAAACTTAATAGAGCCACACGGTGAAACAGAAACCTTCTCCCCTGCAAGATTCAGTTTCTCTGTCCTCAGCTCTGCCAGGAGGGGTGAAATGTCCCTTCAAGGTCTTGCTCTGCCTGTCATTCCTCCTGTTGTTTACACTTTCCATGAGCACTGCTGGGTTAAGCGAGAGGGAGCAAGACTGGCAGGTTCCAGCTGTTTAGCAAAGGGACAAAGATCTGGGAGTAGAGAAGTGAAAAAAACATCTGCAGAAGTTGTTGATACTCAGCCACTGTTGTGGCTGGTGTGCCAGAGGAGCAGGGGTCTCTCCTGAGCACAGCCTTGAAATCTTTGTGGAGAATGTACATGTTGCGCTGATCCTTAGATACACGTGTGGGACAGTGGTATCTGCACCACCTATTTGCAGACTGAAGAGGTGGCCTGACCTCAGCTCTCTTTCCCTGTGTTAAGCTTTGTTGTTTGTGGCAGTCTACTGACTGGGTGTTCCTCTGCTTCTGTGTTTTCCAGCAACCACTTTGGCCAAGGGAGGCATACACCCTCTTCTGTAACTTCTTCTCAACAACATTATTTTAAGGATAAACTTACAAGGTGCTATAAGGCCTTTTAATGCCCCACTTCTATGGGAAGCACTCTGTAAGTGCTTCTTTTGGCACTTACAAAACAGCTAAAAGTTTTGCAAGGAAACTGCAAGTAAGTTGATGTTCCTACCATGTCTTTCTGTTCAAGCCAGGCTCCAGCTTCCACCAATTTTTTCACCACCTCTAGATGTCCTTCAGAGCATGCCCTGTGCAGTGCAGTGCGTTTGTACTGGCAATTAAAACAGTGCAAAGTCAAATGTTAAATATGACACAAAGAGATATCTTTCAATCTTTTTCTCTACCTCCCTAGGAAAAAGGTAAATGCATACTTCATGCTGATTCGTTTTCAAGAGCTAATATTTTTGAGACCTGAAATCTGCTAAATTTTAATGGCATCCTGATAACTGAGAGCTGTCTACACAGTATTTTAAAGGGTTTGAGAAATATCTGCAGTATGGCATTCAAATTTAGAATTATGCCTGTTGAGTTCCCCCTATGCTACATTGCATTTTGCAAATGGAACTTATGCACCTTGGAGTAGGACAGCAGGCAGCATCATTTCCTTTGTTGTTGTGCAGACAATTTTTTTGTGTGTTCATCTGTAGTGTCGGAAGACCACCTGCTACAGAAAATCAGTTTCCTGGGCACCAATATCTTCTAAATATGAAGATTCTTTTGAGATAATGTTACTTTAAAGAGTCCCGATGGCCCCTTTATCATTAGAAAACTCCATATACCAAACTTCCAGCATTTACTTACTTGCTCTACTCACTCCCTTTTTCTCCTCAAAAGTATGAAAGCTATAAAACCTAGTACTAAAAGTTACTTTTGTACTGTAATAACCTCTCTCCTGTAATAGGCTTTGCAGTAAGAATATTGTACCTCATCACAGACATTTGGATCCCCTTTGTCTGACAGGTATTTTTCAATGACTGGCAACTTATTCTCCAGTGCAGCTCTGAAGAAGGTGGGTATTTCCACTGGTCCTGTCTGATGAAAAGAAATATGTGGGGCATAAATGCATGAGGCGCAAAACACTATCAGTGCTTTCCCAGAAGAAGGTACTTTGGGATAACTTACAATAACTTCTGGTTCGGGTTCCTTCAAAACAGGAGTTTTCACTTTCTTGCATCTTTTCCTTTTCTTCAGCTGAATAATTTTTTCAAGATCCTCCAAGTTTTCAAGTTTTGTCCTCTCCTCTAACTTCTTCTTCAGCTGAAACAAATCAGAGAA
Source organism: Phaenicophaeus curvirostris (assembly GCF_032191515.1). NCBI lineage: Eukaryota > Metazoa > Chordata > Aves > Cuculiformes > Cuculidae > Phaenicophaeus > Phaenicophaeus curvirostris. Next base: position 16,263,555 of record NC_091400.1, on the reverse strand, counting down.
GCCCACAAGCTGAGCTGAGCGTGACCACTGCCCCTTTTCAGCGTGGCAGGACAGTGTGTGCTGCTATTCAGCTGAATTCCATTAAGACTGGATGACTTTTGAAATAAGTTGTCTTTTTTTTACAGCTAGGGCTAATTGATAATTAGAATAAGTTACTAAGTGTGTGTGAAATTCTGTCATCTGTAATTTTTCATGTGTCATTGGGCCTTGTCCTCAATGCTGCTTTAGCCATATGTTGTGGGATAGATAGCAAAAAATTTTCGCCTGTTTTAGGCTGGGAAATACAGCACTATATTTCCTTGACTTAAAAACCCTCATGTGCAGCTTATGAGGACTGGGAAGTCCCTACAATTTTAATGGACTTCCACCAAGAGTTTTGCCTTCAACCACTTTTATGATGCAGTCCCTGATTTATTGTAATTTAATTATTGTAATTTAATTAGCTTTATACTGATATAAGCATTTTAATCAGTAAGAGTTACATTTTGGTAAAATAGAAAGATTGTCCCTGGCAACCTTGGAGCTGCAGTTCAATAAATGTCAAAGGCTTCTTCTTACCTGCCTGTGAAAATCATGCCTATATGAATTCAGTATGGGGCATTGATAACATCAAGGGCAAATGTGTTGCCTGAACTGAGGGCCGAGATCTCAGGTACCGTGATATGTCCTTGACTTCAGAAGGCGTATTGACAAACAAGGGGTAACTCAGGGTAAATACAGATGACAGATTCTGTCCCATGGTGTCATTAAGTGTAAATACATCAGTGAGACCATGTCTTATGGTATACATTTTTTTTTCAGCTGAGTTAGTATTCAAGTTATTTCTACCTCTTATTTTTAAAGTTCTCTACATTTAGGGATTGATCTGTAGATCAACAACTTAATGGAAAATAATCATGTTGGCTGAGTGGGCTGAAAATCAACTAAAAATTCAAAATGTTCTTAAGACCCTATGGTTGTTTTTTTCATAGAGGATGTCAAGAGCTTCTGTAGGAAGTAATGATCTCCTGTTGACACTGAAGGTAAATAGTAAATATTTCTGTGGCTCACTTTCCTACCTTTCTATTTTCATAACAAAGTCTCGTGCCTCCTGCTAGTTAAATGTTTTCATTCCCAAATTGCTTTAAGTTTTTAGGTCAGTTGGTTGTTTGTTCACTGAAGAATTTAATATGTTACAGGTACTGTGTTTTTAGGAGAGAAAAGCATCAATTCTCAGAGACTTTCACATGCCAGGAATACCAAATGGTACTTTTCTGTAGATCAGTATCACTTTCATTTTTAGTTGTTTTTCCCAAATGTGATAGTAAGCATAATGCAATGTTTATATAAAGGGATATTTTCAAGGTAGATAAAGCTTCTGGCTTTAGAAATGCACTCTTACACCTTTCCTGGGTTAGTTATTCATGGTGGTAGTTGTCAGGCGCGGAAGCTGAAGGTGTCTTACTAGCTATGTTTGTTCCTCCTTACTGACAGCTAACAGCAAGTGACCCTGGGCAGGAGGGCGCGATCAGGGTTTCAGTCAGACAAAATAGTTTTGGTTTGGACTTCACAGCATCACTGTCTGCATCCATAGGCTACAGGAGTCAGCAGATCTCCACGGCCTTCAGTGGACTTCAGACCAACTTTCTTTGGTAGTGATCTCCTAAGGACTTATCTAGCTCACAATGCATGTATTTCTCACTTAGAAAGAAGCAACTTGGAAACTTCAAGGGCTGCAGCAGAAAGTGCACATAGAATGATAAAAAGCCAAGCACAAAACCCAAGAGCCTACCTCTGCTTTTGTTTTTTTCTCCTTCTCATAAGCCAGATTATCTTGGGTCAGTGAGTGTGCAGGAACTGTCTTTAGGTCCTCCTGCTTCTCTAATCTTACAGCAGCTTCATATTCTCCATTTTTGAAGTCCTCAGGGAGGAAGCTGCCAGTCTCTTTATCATCAACTTTCTTCCCAGTCACCTGTTAAAGCAAACATGGTATAATATCAGCAGCTGTTTGATGACTGCAGTAGCCACCCCCCGGGAACATTGATTACCTAAAGGCTAATTACATGCCATTCCTGTCCTGCTCCAGTAGTGTGTGACAGACAGAGTGCAGACCTCATTCAGCCTGTGCCTGAATTAACTGTGTGTGCAAGTGGCTAGCGTGGTCTCCCTTGCAGGCAGATCTCCTGCATCCACAGAGCAACCCCTTGTCATCTTCAGGGCTTGGGTCGAGACCCATGTGGCCACCTCACAGTCTAACTCCCTGCTTGACAGGGGCCACAGTGCTGTTGTACTGACAAAAGTCGGTGACTTGGGAAGAATACCTTTTTCTTGTTTAGGGTTTTTTTGTTTGCTTGCCAGCATCTGTCAGTCTTCAGGAGGCTGCAAAAGGCTGAGGTGGAAAGAGCCACCCTGACTAGCCACCAGCACTCTGCAATAGTTGAGCAAGGGAATTAAGCAAGTAGAGTGGAAGGAGTGGCCTTGGGACCTTACAGTTCTATTGAAACACATCCAATGCGGTTAAATCAGGTTGCTGAGTAATTTCAAGGCTGGTTTTATCCACAGCTGTCAGTACCAAAGTCCCCACTTGCAGCACTCAGCTAAACTATGTGAGGTAGTTCCTGTGCAGAAGATGTGATGCTGTGCAGCAGCACAGCTTCCAATAGCTTTTGGAGATATTTCTGATGCTCAATTAAGTATGTGGAAAGAGGTAACTTATCAAACTTAATAGAGGCTGTTGTGTGTTCTGAGAGTGGTTCAGTAAATTAATGTTTTCTGGACTGGGCTTCCATTTCAATCACCTTGTAAAATTGTTTGTTGTAGGATTTAACAATAGATGGACTGTCAGGAACTTGCCAGGTAATTTAAGACAGCATTAACTAGTTAGGATGTATGACAGTTGCATCTTAACATAGCCAACTGGGGAAAAAAGCAGATTCTGGATAACATGCCAGTGTTTTACTAGCTCATTCCTATTTTCTCAGTTTATTCATCAGATCAAGCATTCTTAGTCTGACCCCTGAAGTGGAAGGTCCCGTTACTTGTGGTCTGGTTTAGATATTATTTTTCAAAGGCTTGTTATACCATGAAGAGCAGTGGGTGTAGGAACTAACAGTTTATTATTAGAAAATAATACTATTACTAAACTGTTAGTTTAGCATTAGAAAACACTTCATTTTTTCTGTATTGATACCTCCTTCCATTCTCTTATTGGATAGGAGTTACTCAGTGTGATCATAAATTTAATAGCTTCTAAAAAAATAAACATGAAAATCAAGGTCAAAGGAAAAATTCATAACTAGATTTTGGTCAGTCTCTTCTTCCTAGTGAGCTATGTTCTGATGCAAAATCCAAACAGCTGTGTAGTTCTATCATTGGTGATCCCTCTTCCCAAGGAAAAGCTATCATGAGAATACGGTAGGATAACCTATAGTATGTGCGGGTTTTGCAGCTGGAGCACAGCAGTGCTGGTACCTGCCAGATCACCTTAATGATCCACAAAAGTTATCTGTCTCTACCTGGTGTAATGACAGTCTTGAAAGAAAAGTAATTATGAGTAAATGAAAGAAGGTTGTACATACCAGCTCTTCGACTGACATCATCATCATTTTTGCCAGAGTTTGAAGGTTCTTCTTCTGTATGGCTGAAACTCTGAAGTGCTCAAGCCAGCTCTGCAGGGACCACCACGCCACCTTTGCTTATATATCTTTGGGAGAACCGTGCCTGAATGAGATAATCTTCCAACCTGGGAATCCAAGTACGCCCCTTGGGCTTGCCAGCTGAGAGGTAGGCTCATTCCAGACATGTTAACGAGCCGGATCTGGTGTCCAGGCAGGGAGGGGGGGCGTCAGTCGGGCGAGGAAGGCTGAGCCTCGCAGTCTAACCACACAGAGTATGTGAATCGGAATGAAATGTGAGCTCATCATTCCTTTGGCAATGACTGTACGGCTCAGCAATGCAAGTCATTCTGTGTTCCCAGTGCCCACTAGGACAGCTGTCTGTTGATGTAGCATTATAACTTTATCCTCTCTTTTTTTAAAAAAAAACCTGACATTCAGATGACTGTAAGACACAGGGAATGGTAAGTGGCTTATGTACAATACTTGAAGTAATATCTTCCTGATAAACAGATTATGACCCCTTGAGTCTCAGAAAGCCATTCTTCTCACTGCTATTTACTGTTGAATGATAAACAATTTTAGGGGAAAGGATTTTTCTCATCATGATGGCAGTCTTCTATATTTGTTGGAAGGAATTCTCTGAAGAGATTACTAAGCCAGAATGATGTCTCTAGTGCTAAAAGGGCCTATGACATGATAAGTTACAATCCGTGTAAGATCTCAAAACAGCAAGCTTTGCATTTTTCTCAGACTTTTTCAGTGATCATAAGCAGAAAGTAAACTGTCCTATTATGCCAGAAAACCCCTAAAACTAACACTATTTTCTCAGGCGATATTTTCCTTTTGGATATAAGAGAATAGGAGCACAGAAGTGATTTGTTCATTTTAGAGGTAAGATGAGATACAGACAAATATGTACAGATGACGTGTGTGTTTTGGGGAAAAGGAGTTATTGGGTCCTTTGGAAAATCTGTTCTTGTGCATGGATCAGAATGGCCTGGAAGCAGAAGAATGAATGCTAACAGAAGGCAATTTTATAAAAGGAAGATGCACTAATATTTGCATTTAAATAATGTGGAGAATTGCCAAGAAAAATCAGTTCTAACATGCTACAATACTTGGAACTTCTCTCTGGTGAGGTATAAGCCTGGTTGTAGGCGTCCAGGTCACCTGGCTGAAATGAATACAGCGGCTCAGGTGCTTCAAGTACGACATGTACATACAGCAGCTCAGGTGCCTCAAGCACAACGTGTACATAAGTGCTTCACCAAATCAAGTTCTAAGTATCTTTGATGTTGTTTATATCATTAGCATCATTAGTATGCTGTGTTCCTGACACTGACCTTTCAAGGTGTCTCTCCTCTAAACTATCCCACAGTAATCTGAGTACACCCAAACTTGTCTTCTGGTGCCCATCATACCTATGCCCTCCCTTTCCGTGAAATGAAGCTGGACATCAGGTGGTTCCTTTACTCCTCAGAATATATATGACATTAGAGGATGAGCCCCGGAACTAAAATAGAGTATGTGGCAGCAAGAGAACCTTTCAGAACATTTTTTTCCAAACCTAAGTACAGCCAGGATATCATGCCCCGACAGTGGTATGTCCTGAATCATGCTGCTGGGCTTTTATTCACAGCAGTTTTGTACTCCTGCTATATGTCTCTATGATATGAGGAAGCTCAGTTTGGCTTTTTCTTGTTTACAAATGTGCAGCAACAGCTTATCTCAATCTGATTTGTTCTGTGATGCTTATTTAGGAGATTTTCTTGAAATCTACAGCCCTAACAAGGTGGCTGCAAAGACTGCTTTTGGTTTAGTGGAAGCAGACCACAGTGGAGACCTGAAGAGAAATGTAGGGGAATGCTTTAAGAAGAAAAATTGTTTCAGAAACTGTGGACTACCTCTGGCCCCACTGTATTTGAAGCTTACTTTTTGGGTTTTTTTCCTTTTTTTTTTTGTTTTTAAACAGCCTAATATATAAAACTGACTCAGCAAAACCTAAGCTGGAAGGTTTAAGTAGATCTTCTGCTGATGCTACATAAATCCACAACCAGAGCGGCTTTACAGTAAATCTCAGTGCTGTGGGGGGAAACACAAACCTGCTTCTCACATCATGAGTGCTGCCCACCCCCTCTCAGTTTACTTAGAGATAATTCAGTAATTATCTTTAAAACATTCTGTCCTTAATGACTAGAAGAGTGATAAAGAACAGAAAATTGTCGTCTTGGGATATCCTGAGTTTGTGTGTGAAAAGGTGGCACACAGAAACCCACTTTAACCAAAGACTGGAATCTGAATTAACCTAATGGTAAATGCTTTTAAGTAATATGTCACTTAAATCAAAGCAACGCTACTCAAATAGTAGAAATGCACTGATTCATATCAGCTAAGACTCTCAGCCCTCATGCTTGTCTCTATTGCTTGATATTGGAAGGGGAAAGCTGTATAATGAGTTTGCAACCTTGTGTTAGACTGTAAACACTTAATAACCTTTCAACAAGTGATTTCTTGTAAAAGTGGTTATAGCAAATGGTCGGTGGGAGATGTGTAATGGGAATCTGAAAAACTCTTGCCACTCTGCTAAAGTGTAAGGCCAGAGCAATGATCTGCAAGATGTAAAGCAGTCCGATACTGTCCTAAAAATCTTCACTGAGAAAAACACAAAAGGCAGTAGGCTCAGCATGACAGAGAGAAACCTTTATGGCACACTGTGTTCCCTGCTGTTGAAAGAGAAGTTGTCTGAATAATATGAAGTATTTTTGTAATTAATGTTTTAAAGAGTTTAGTAGTAGAGTGAGAGCATTATGTGTGATACAGATGATATTTGCCACCTCCTGTCAAGGGTTATTACCATAACGTTTTCAATGCCGTCACTGCTGTACCCACTTATCTTACATTTTCCAGCACTCTGCCCTTGGCTCTGTCCTTGCATCTCAAGATGTTTTCCTTTGGAATGCCATTGTGCTTGGCTGTCTCTGTCCATCTCCTGCTTCTAAATAAGTAAAGGTGTGAAAAAATCGGTTGCTGAGGAGAGGTTACACACCTAAGAGGGTATTAATCCAGGAAACTACGTTCTTTGTGTGCAGTCAAGGATACATTCATACCCAAGGTACATGCAACCCATACCTTACTCCTCCCGGATGAGTGATCTGTTGGTATGTAATGGCTTGTTTATTTCTCAGTATGTGTTACCATCCAGCATGCCTTACATCTATCCACACGCAACAGAGCAGTAAATAATAGGACATTGCAAGAACTGTCTTTCTTCCTCTTTTTCAGCTGTTTTTTTTTCCATAAAAGGCAAGAAACGCTTTTGTTTGTCTAATACACAATTTTTTATATTTCTTGTCAAAAAGCAGTTTGGATATGAGTTAACTGTAATACGCAAATTATACCACTCATGCTCAAACTTTCTGAACATAGTGAGATAAATCATATAGATGTAGATGATATAGATGTGATAGATCTAGATCTAGATAGACGTCTTTCTGCTTTTTCTGAAGTGATCACAGAATTGCAGCATCACCTGGAGACTTCTTATCAATGCATATTTTTGTGTACAAAGCTGCTAAAGAGAAACACATTGTGTCCTTAGGGGAAAAAACGCCAAATCTATTTCACCTAGGAAAGTAAAGTTAGTTTTAAGTACAAAAATAGAATACAAGAAATTATTAAATTAAAGATGAGGCTATAACTCCATTTCATAGAATCATAGAATCACCAGGTTGGAAGAGACCCACTGGATTATCGAGTCCAAACATTCCTATCAAACACTAAACCATGCCTTTCTTCAGGTCAGCTGTTATCAAAGAAACAAAGAAGTCATAGTCTTAGCAGATGTCATAGCAGTTGCTGGTCTGATCAGCACAGTGCTTTGGTGTCAAAATCCAAGTCAGCAATGAGTCAATAGTTGCATCACTTACTGTAGGGCTTTAAAACTACTCTCCTCAAATGACGTTAGGGTTGGGGATTTCACATAATAGAAAAATAAATACTGTAATTTCTATTTAAAATCAAGGGATTTCAATTTAACTGAGTCTTTGAGATTTATCATGATGACATTTGTACGTCACATGTAGCTGGCTAATTCACCTTAATGGATCTCAGTTAAGCAAGCACAGCAGCAGAAAGGGTTGTTATCTGTGGTCAAATGATTTTATGTACTAGCAACTTGGCCTTCCTGATCAGTAATACAGGTCAAGGTCTTGGTCCTCCAGCACACCTTTGCCTGTGCTCTGGGTATCCTCTGACTACACTTTTGTGTGGTCAAGGAAATACAGTGTTCCCTCGGCTGCTGCAAAAGGGCTTTCCTGTGAAAATCTGGAGTTGTCTAATAGGTTTCTGCCATTCATAAATACTCCAGAACACCTCCAAGTCACTCAGGAAAGGAAAAATTCTTAAAGTAGGGAACTGCAGTAGAAGTTATTATCCTTACAGGGAGAGCATGCCTGGTCACTTGAGTCATGATCTAGCATGCATCTATGCTGGCCGACTGCTCTGCAGTAAAGCAAAGCCAATTGTTTTGACTGGCAGCAAGGGAGAATTCAGCTTCACTCCAGAGAGCTGTGACAATTTTTAACTGTGTTTTTATTTCACAGTTCACATTGTTATAGCTTTGATTGTTCCTAAGCGTCCCCTTTCACCCCAGCAGCACAATGCCATTTTGCTCTGTAAATGTAAGGGGATGCTATAGTTTTGGGTGACACAAACATCCCTATGAAATGTTGTTTACAATGTGCAGGACCGTTCTTTATTTATGCAGAAAAAATCTGGGTCCTGGCTGTTCCTTGCTCGACTTACACAGCAAAAGTAGCAGCTGAGGATACACAGGAGGGTTCCATCAGGCAGCAGTGCCAAACTTCATGGACTGTACGTAAGGGAGTGTTGGTTGCTGCAAACTGGCTGCTTCAATTTTGGGAATGCCACTCTGCGAAGGTGGCAAGTTTTGTTCAGGGCTGCTTACCAGCAGTGGCCAAATGATATCCATCCTTTGCTTTTCCCTGCAGTGTTACATTACAGCACGTGTTGAAGCAGTTGTCTAATGGGCTCCCAAAATCTCTCTCTCCAGGTGGGATTGACTAAATTACCGTCATAAGCTGCAGTAACAGGAAGCACCTTGAGAAGCCATCTATTCCAAGTTTCTGCTCAAAACAAGATCAAAATGGAATTCAGGTAAGGTTGCTCAGGGCTTCGTCCAGTCAGACCTTGAAAGCCTCTAGGGACAGGGGTTTCATAACCTTCCTGGCCATCCTGATCCAATGCCTGAGTATCCGCGTAGTGATTTTTTTTTCCTTATATAGAGTTGAAGCGTTTCCTGTTTCAATTTATGATCATAGTCTCTCTTCCAATAAACTTCTGTAAAGAGCCTGGCTTGCTGTCTTGGTCACCTTCTCGTAGGCTGCTTTTAGTTCCCCTGAAACATGGTCTTCTCCAGGCTGAGGAAGTCTGGTTCACCCAGCTGCTTTTTACTTGGTAAGTGCTCCAGCCCCTGACCATCTTGGCACTGATTCTACATCAATGTTTGGACATGTGATGAAAATACTGAGCGATGTTGTACCAGGAACTGATCCTTGTGGGAATCTGCTGGAAACAGTTCCACTCGTTACTCTCACCACTTTGTAATCTGTCAGTGAGCCAGCTTTTACTTCTTTCAAAGCGTGTTTTTTTAAATCATACCAACACATGTCATGAACTGAAATGCTTTGGTGAGACTCAAGTTAACTGCATTAACGTGATTGCTTCTCTCAACCAGATCTTTCACACTGTGGAAAGTCTTGTTTAAAAAGATTTGCTTTGCATCCAGCCACATGGCTAGTTCCATGCAATATGTTTGATTCTTTCTTGTTAAAGCTTTGGTTAACCTTTCCCCTTGTTTTCCCAGAATTGTGTCAGGTCAGCCTGCCTTTAGTTCTTTTTCATCATTTTCAGCCAGTTGAAATATCCTGGGAGCTAAGATAAAACAGAAAGGGGCTCCTCTCCTTTACTGGCACTGAGACTGGCCTGTGGGGTCTTTGGATGCAACCCAAGTGAATGCTCTACATCAGGGATGATCCTGTATCTTGTGAATAAAAGGGAGCTCAGGGAATTGAGGTAAGAAAGAATCAGATGGATTTTTCTTAAAATATGAGTATGTTTTCAGAGAACATTGATTTTGTAATCTTTTAGCAAAACAATTTTATGTCACAACACTGGCATAATATGTGCATGGAGATGTAGCATTTCTCATTTATTGAAACCACATCCTCTATAATATTAGAAACAGGTTGAGGAGATTTTAAAAATCACTATTACCTTGACAAAAACAATCCTTTAATTTTTTTTCTTTTAACATATTGCAATTAAAATGTAAATGCATAAATCTTTATCACATTAAATTTGCTGAAAAGCTTTCCCTCCCTTCATAAGATGAGATTTCATTGGCAGTAAGATACTATTGGATTTGTATCCAAGCTATTTTTAAAAAAAATTATCTCCTTTGATTGCCATAATGCCAGTGAGGGTGGAAAAGCATTGATGCAACTTTGGGATGACATTACATTACATTATTTTGACCATCGTCTTGGGGCTAGAGGGTAAGTATTTCTGTGACTGCAAACACAGATGGAAAAAACAATTTTCTCTTTCTCATCAATTTGTTATAGGTACAGTACATATACTAAAAATGCAATTTAAGTTTAATTTTAGAGAAGAGAGTAATCAAAAACCAACCAACCAAAAAAAACCCTCCCTGAACGCACCCTTTCTTCTAAAATATCATAATCAGAGCCAAATTTGAGTCAGATGATGCAGTTGGAAAAAAACTTTTGCTCCTCTGAAACACACAGAAGTTTTACTAGAGTCTTTTATGACAATTTGGCATAGGATTTCTCTATTCTGTTTTACTTCAGGAGAAAATGTAGGGAATGGATGAAAAAGGAGGAAAGAGGTGTGAATGATCTAAATTGATTTCTCTGGGCCTATGAACTGCCATGTACTCATCTGCAGGCACTATTTATAGTAAGTTGTTACTTCACATGGGAAAATACAAAAAAAATTCCCCATAGCTGTTTTCTTTCAGCAAAGGCATCTTCATACCAGAGCTAGCTGGATAAGGAGACCATGGGGCATCCCTTTTTCCCCCAAAAAATCTGTTATTACCCAAATTAAGGAGCTAAAAGTTGACTAGGCTGTAACTAGCTAGTTCTTGCTGAGGCTACACTAAGCATAAATAACTTGCATACCCTTTAGGAAATTTTGTATGATGAGCTTTGCATTTTTTAATGTTTTTTTAGACCATCTGTGTGGCAAAGCCAATGTAGGGTTAGGCTATTCTCGCTAAAGCATGACAGAAACACCAAAGAGAGCCTTCTTTTTCCTCTCCTCAGGGCATTGGTGGGGGAAGGATACAGGACACCATTAATCCAAATGAAACAGGGAATTTCATGGTGAAGAAAGGTAAAAATGGACACATACTTTCATTTTTCTGATGCACACAAGAAAAAAAATTTAAAAACAAGATACTGAGAGCACTGAAGGGCACTCTCATTTACTTATGCCCATCTTTTCAGACAGCCAAGGGTTCTCGCTAGGTGACTGCAGAGGTGAATGCATTCAGTGAGATTCCCATCTGAGCAGAACTTCTCTGCCTTCTCTGACTCTCTGATTCAGTCCACTGTGTTGTCTTTATTTCAAGTGAGTGGCCACTCAATTCTCTTGAGTAACCTTAGGTGTTTGTAACATATTGCATGAGGAGGCGGGGAAGGGGCACTGCTTTCCCGGCTAGCAGCATGAGTGGGAGAACTGGTCTGGAAATAAGAAATCACCAGATATTTGCCAAGGAACTGCAGCTTGTTATTTTATTTTGGCTAGTTATTTTGTTTTCTTCATGCAGTCTCTCTGCAATTCTTAGCTTTAGCAGAAAGTGAAAGAGAAATGCTGAAACATTACATGTCTCTCTAAATTCCACTGGGCTCCCAGCTTTCATGAATTGAGGAAGAACAGGACATCTCAGACTGACTTCCAGCCCAAATAGGTGTAGGAAAACATTTTTTCTCCTTTTCAATACTCTCGAGCCTTGTTTGTCAAAGGTCAAACTCATGGTCATAGTCTTATATTACTTATATTACTCTTATATTTTCACATGTTTGCTTGACATGATAAACTGCTGAGTTTGTAGTCAGGAACAGATGAATTTGTAGTTATCCTCACAAGTTCAGCTCTAAGTGTTTGAGCACAGAAATCATGAGAAATATTTTCCCTCTCTTCGGAGGTGGAAAAAATATTCACGTTAAAGATATATGATGTTTGCCATCTCCTACCAGAAATTCCTACCAGGTGACAGAGACCGGCGCAGATGAAATACATAAGAATTGTTGCTTTGATCAAAAGTCAGACAATCAATAAGTCAGCAACAAGAGTAAAAACATATTCCAAAAAGATACAAATAAAGCACTGCCAAATGCTTTGAACATCTACCCAGCAACAAGAACACTTTTGGTTTATGCTGCATTATACAATGGTCATTTAATTTCTGAGGGCTATTGCCATGTGCAGCTTCTGTCCCAGAAGCACAAACACAGGGACTTGGAACACTGGATTTGGGCTACTGCCTCTAGTAAAACTTAAAGAATTAATCCCAGGAGCATGCATCCCTGCTTCCCTCAGCTTAATGCCTCACATTTCATGGAAAATTGAATCGGTTAGTGCTGATGAGGTTAGAAATGATGCTACTTTCACAGAGGATTTTTAAGGGAGAAAGAGCACTGCATGCTCTTCATGAAAGCATCTTCTTGTCGGAAATGAATACTTATTGAATGAGGTCACAAGGCATTACAGTATCAGTCACAGGAACCCCCAGAACTATTAAGCAGGCCTCCAGCCTTTTGAACCAAATGAATTAATTCCAAGTGAAATATTAGAACTATCAGTGCTAGTTGATTGAGAAAGTCAAATCAACTACTGAATGCACTTTGCAAGTGCAGCAGACTTTCTGCTTATGATTTGCACAATCAGGAACTAGTGGGAGAAAATGGTAGATTTTACCTTCAAATGAAAAATGTGTAGTTGAAGCAGTGCCCAGATATGAAATCATCAGGCTGTAGTGCCAGATCTGTCTTTTACTGTCTGAAGAATTTTTTTCAGAAATGAGGAATAGTCATGTGAATGTGTTTTTTCCAAAGAAAGAATTTCTAGGCAACTGCAGCATTAAAGTGCTTAGATTCAGAGAAGTCCTACCCTTTCTGCTCTGAAGTTAGTATCAAGCACCTGCAAATACTTCTGTGGTCCCAGAGCCACTGAAGAACACGTGTTGGGTTGCCTGCTTTTCTGATGCTGAAAGCGAAGTCAGAATGCGTCTTCCCACACTAGCTGTAAGTTAACAAAAGAAGAACCAGCCTTCACCTTTCATATCAGATGATGGAAGGATATTTACATTTGTAGTAACTTACGACTTTACTGTTACATCTTATGCTGACCATTCAAAGAACTACTTTTTTTTAATGGAGCTGCATAAGCAGTAGTATACATGTGTTTATTATGTTCTAGGGCAAGAAACAGTTCTAGAAAACAGATGAAATCAAATCCAATTTTGCTTTTATTGTCTTTATTACAAGTTGGTAAATAATTAGCTAGCAAATCAAAGAAACCAGCAGCCTTGCTGTCTGATTATTCCTTTCCTACTCTGCTGTAACATGTCACCTGCTCTTTCTAAGATTGACACCACCTCCACCACTTGAAGTACATGTCCAATATCAGAACTCTTGGTGCATGCATGAAAATAATAATTGCATGTTTATTTGGTGGCTGGTTGTTACAGAATGAAGTCTTCGAAAAAGCTGTCTTTATCTCTGGGTGCCAGAAGTCATTCATAAACAAAACTAGAAAAAAACATAATACCTTGAATAAGGGGTTAAAATGTAATTTTATTTTTTTTTCAGCTGCACATTTGAGAATTGCACTTGTTAATCTCTTATCAAAGCTTCTATTTTTCTTTGATCTAACTATAATTTATTGAGAGTGTTTGCCACAGGCATCTGTAATCCTTCTTTAAATCCCCCCATGCGTTCCACTCTGTTCCAGGCAGGCCTTTTTCTATCCAGCATGGTGAAGGTATTCTCCCCTTTAATTGCATGTGCATCTCCCATTTATCTCCGTGGGAGTTACAGGCACTCACATATATATGAATAGTCCCTTGACGTGTATGTTTTCTTTGTATTTTGTTTTACACGTTCATTAATTAATATGCTACTCAGGAGAATCTCAGTTGTCTATATAAATGGAGCCTTCAGAACATGGTGAAAAGATAAACATTTTCTTCCTTGTTATTGTCTAAGAATAATGGCAGGGACATGTGGTAGCAGCTTTCACAGGGTGATAGTGTTACATTGACACCTGTGCGACATTTTTATAACATTAAGAGGGAAAGTTTTGAACCTTGGACTAAAAGCTGGAAAATGGTGGAACCTTTGCCAGTTTTAAAGCAATCCAATAGTCATTCTGTATTTGCAGTGAAGTATTAATCTTCCTTACTTACATATGACATTTTGCATTGCTGGGCCATCCCAAAGCCATTGACTTGGCTGCATTGAGAAGTACACTTCTGAAAAATGTGACTAATACTTTCAGAGACTAACACACCCATTTCTTACTGAAAATAAAAACCAAGCATAGTGAACTTAGCAATTCCTTAGCTGTCAGAAATTATGAGGGAGTTAGGTGCCGACTTGGAAACAGCCTCAAGCTCCACCAGGGGAGGTTTAGGCTAAACATTAGGAAAAAAAATTTCACAGAAAGGGTCATTGGGCACTGGAACAGGCTGCCCAGGGAGGTGGTTGAGTCACCTTCCCTGGAGGTGTTTAAGGCACGGGTGAACGATGTGCTGAGGGGAATGGTTTAGTGTTTGATAGGAATGGTTGGACTCGATGATCCGGTGGGTCTCTTCCAACCTGATGATTCTATGATTCTAACTTGCAGGTTCTTGGCCTGAGTGCGCCTCCATGTTCATATCCGAATCACAGTTGGATGGAAACAGTCCATGTGGCTATATAGATTTTATTTTAAAGCATAAACCTGTAAATGCATAACCGAACAGATGAATATTCAAGCAATTCTATGACTAAGATAAATCACTGCACCATGTTAATCTAGTCAGGATGGGTATCACTGTCCCTGGGTCGCCAGTGTCAGGAACACCAATGCGTTGTTTTGGACTGTGACTTCTTGATTTGACTCGATGATCCAGTGGGTCTTTTTCTACCTAGTGATTCTGTGATTCTTGCTCCTCAGGTCCCCATAGTGAATCACCATACAAAGATGTGCACAATGGCTTAGCTTAAAGAGCACTGCTATGCAAGTGTTCTTCTTTCTCCCATTCTATGGTAACATAAGTTCTTTCCAGAGATATAACATGCAGATGAGTGACGAAGCATACACAGCAGATTTTCAGATACAACAAAGTCTCCTCACTAACCTAGTGACAAGTCAGTGTTTATCCCTAGGAAGTTATTTAAAACTGTTATTGCATCATTGCAGGTGAATCAATAAAAACTTCATAAAAATAGGTGGTGGTGCCCAGATAATGTAAAAACATGGTATTCGAACTTCTGTTTCATCTTTGGCCCTTTTATCTCACACGGTTGTTCCTGTTTCTTATCAGTGCTAGAGGCCTGGTCAAGGCTGAAACATGTAACAACAGGTGATTCACTTTGTTCACCTGCTTCTCACTCAGGTGGCTTTTCCATGGAAGGCACTTATGTGTGGCTTCAAATCATACCGGCAGTTCAAGGGACAGAGGAAGAGGTGTGCTTCAAGTCTTGCAGAACATTAACCTCTCATTTGCTTTGTGTTAGAGACTGCCTTTTCAGAGTTAAAGGCCAAATGCTGCTCCACACATTCTGGATTATCAACCTTATCCTGTCCTTTCAACATAGACATTTGTTTGAGGAAGAACCAGGCCAGCTACTGAGCATGATCTTTTCCAAACATATGAAAGCAGGCAGTATGAGAGATGGCTGGCAAGAAAATAGAGCTTGAGGAAATAGAATGATGGAAGATCCAACCTCAGCAGAAATAATCTTGTATTAAAAAAAAACTCCAAACACAATAATGAGTAGCTTAATGAGTACTTTCTCTTATGCATGCATTTTCTTTAGGACAGTTACTTCAGTCATCACAACATTATTTGACACAGAACTTTTATTTTTTGTGCTGGAAGTTTCTTTTTGGTAATTTTCCCCTGCATCTGTACTTGGAGTCCCGCAGTCCCTCCTTTAGGGGAGATCAGTCAAGTCACTTGCTGGGGTGACCTAGAGACAGGCTCGTTGCCCGTGTGGATGCAGGGTCCTCCAGCAGTCGTCACATTAGTTGTGCATGCTATGAGCTTAAGGCAGGGAGCCTCGTTACTGGTGAAGGCATGATGGGGTCATACAGCCTCAGAGCTGTAACACGTTACAGCAGATTTTACCCCAGCCCTTCCCCATCTTTGCTGCACCAATGAGCAGAGTAACTTTACCCAGAGGCCTTGTAAACATATAAGGATAGAACATATACACTTTCCACTAGCTGAGAGAACTAGGTAGGGAAAAACCCACTCTGCACACAGGGATTTATTTGTTTCTATGGTTATCATGAGTTGCAAATCACAACTAGTGTCCTTGTGTGAGAGCTAGTAATAGAGGCAGATTTGTTCATTTATGAGCTGATGGGTTTGACCACCTGGTGACAGACATTTGGAATATAGACCGCTAATCACAGTGTAAGGATCTGCCTATTTTGTCTTGTCAGAAATAGCCACAGGTACAAATTACATTAATTGAATCTATGTATAGAGTCCATAAAATGTAAGTTAATTAATAGGATATAGGTTATTGAAACATAACAAGACCTAATAAACTATTCACTGCAGAGAGAAGTGTTATCCCAGGAATAACCCGTGCTTTATCTTGCGATATTATGCCATAGATTCTGAATGTCTAATGGCTTTAGACCTTTTAGAAGGAACTATAATTCAGTACTTGACAAGGTAGTCAGAAATATCTTACTTGATTGGACATTTCAACTCATTTTTAATTGTTGTACTTCCAGCATTTCACTCAAGCAAATAATTCAAAGTTTTTTGGATAAACTGGTAAGTTTTACGTGTAGATTATCTATATTTCAGGGTATTCTATTTCTCTTTCCAGGGAATAAGCTTTTCAGTTCATAAATTACATGAGTTGAAGGCTATGGCCTAAATGCTACTGTCCCCTGAGATACCACAGATGAGTCTGAAGCTTCCCCCATAATCAGCTCTTATCTCAAACTGGCCAAAACCAGCTGAAGCTAATATGTCCAAGATGGAGATGATGTTAATGAAAGAAGCCCTAGAGCTATTCCATTGCTAGGTAGAGCACTATCAGTTAAAAGCAGAAATCCCAAAATCATAGATTAGTCTACAATGCCTTTTGAAACCCCAGTAACCACAAAATAGGTGCTAACTTCACATCTTTACATATGGTTGTGCCATAGTTACAGTGCATTTGACCTTGGTTGTCCCAGTTCACTTGAGATGTCAAACAACCATTTCACTCTCCCTTTGACCAGCACAAAGCAAATTTATCTCGCTCATATCCTGCTGGCTGTGTGCCATTAGTCAGTGAGGTGGCTTGTGAAGAACTGTCACAGGAGTCAAAGCACCTGTGTGAAAGGCATTCTAGATGCAATGAAAGGACCACAAACATCACTATGTTAAAGTGCACAGTTTGTGTCAAGGCTTTTCACCTCTCATTCAGGACAGTATTTGTCTAAAGTCAAGTAAACACAAACACTCAATCACAAGAATTTCCAGCTGGCAGGAGCAAGTTATTAATACCAGTACTGCTCACAGGGGAGAAATGGGAACAGCCACTCTGAAAAGTTCATCAAATGATTCTTGTTCTAAGCATGCATGAATTTCCACAGTCGTGTCTTCCCAGTTTGCAAGGACAGCTATCTGTGAGATTATTGATAGGCTGGTCTAGTGCAGGGAGCTCTTCAAGTTTAACATACTTTCTACCTCATTGAGATTACTTGAGCCTGAGAGGCGAAAAGGAATAGCTGCTAACAGTACCTTTTTTTAAAAAATGACATAAAGGTCCCAAGTGAGGAAGAGGAATCAAGTTAGAAGCACCAGTCAGAAGTGGACAAACTCAGATACTCTAAGGAGCTGAAAATGGAGTTCCAAACAGATTTCCCTGTCAGAGGAAGCGCAAGACCACCTATGCAGCCCCTGCAGCTGCATGTTGATGGAGCCATTAAGTCCAGGGAAAACATGTGGGGTTGGAAGCTCGCAAAGTTTTGGCTAAGGACTAATAACATCAGCAGCTGCTGACTCCCTTCTACTCTGGCTATACAGGGAATGCAAGCCCTTCACACTAGAAATTATTCCCAGCTGCAGCTGCTAGGTATTCATAACAAATGTCTAGTGGCTAAAATTGTGTGCTGTGGACAGTGTCATCATTCATGTCACATGGGGACAACTGTGTATTCCCCACTGAGGTTGGGATACTGAGTTGTCATCCTAACAGCATCTGGAGCCACGCTCCTAGACCAGGAACTGCTGTTATGGAACATTTGAGTTCTGATCCCTGCTGATGCCTTCTTTGTATCAAGTTACTGTTTTCTGACGATATAGATATACCAAAATCAGGTAGCTGCCTCTGGTGCCTCACTGCAAAAGGGGAAGTGTAACTGTAGTAGCCCTGCCCATGACTTGCATTTAAATCGGGTTTGACTCCAGATTACAGGAGGACAAGGTAATGCAAGCATGTCCTGTTCCAGAGTGCTTGCAAGTCTGTGCTTCCTAAGGCAGCTTTTTGTACTTATGCTTGGGACAAACTGGAGGAAACACAAGGAGAATTTATTCTGTTTATGAATGAAGAGTATGAGGTGCTGCTAACCAAAGTGATGTTTCTGCTGGATTGCTCTGAAATGCCTTTCTTCAAGTAATCCTGAATCAGTCTCTTGGGAAGAATATGGCTTTCTGCTGATTAACATTGCAGAACTGTTCTGAAAAATATTTGCATGAATCAGCCAATATTCCAAATCCCAGAATTCTAGTATCTCACAAAAATATGATTTTTGTTAGAAATAATTTTGTTAAGATGCAGTGAGATACCACAAAGAGCTAGATGACCAGAAAGTCAAACAAACACTGCACCAGAAAATGTGTCCTTTTACGCCACGTGAGCCCCAGTGCCTTCAAGTCACTTCAATCCAAACACAAGTGTGTGGCACGGTTGACCTGACTATATATATCACGTTCAGACACATCCTGGACATTCTGGACTTAGTGAAAGTATTTGGAACAACTCCGTTGTATGCACAGCAACTACTTGGCTGGGATTTCCTGATGTTCAGCAGCCAAATAACAGGGAGGTTTCCTTTTGAAGTGGTAGGTTGCATATTGCCATCCCAAATCAGTAGAACTGGTGCATCTGATAAATGTGTATGATTGTCTGGCTTTCTCCAACTCTAGACCTAAAGCTGACAGTTGAGTTTTGAACTCAGGGCCAAAGGCTCATACACAAGAGAAGGGAACATTCATTTGTTTTCTCTGCTTTGAACAAATATATGTTAGAACCCTGTTCTGCTCCTGTGAAAGGACAGGACATTGTGTTATACACTATCAACCTCTAAAATCTTCTGGGATATTTTTAAAATTACAAGAACAACCACATGATTTTGTTCTTGTTTACAGGACAAGTGTTCTCACAACTTAAACCCATCAACAAAGGGGAGTGTCGGGGAAAGCAGAATAGCATTTGGTTTCATTAACAGTCTAGTCAGATGAAAATATCCTTCCTATATCTGTAACTCAGGGTGTGTTGCTGGTGTTGTGAAGCCAAGCTGCATGTTGCTCAGCCAAGAGAGCAGCACTTCTGGCCTGATGTGTCACTGATGAGATTTACTAGATTATATTCATGTGTATAGAATCAGCGCAAAGAGGCACAGCAATGTTTGTTGTCAAGCATAGAAATGGCCTCATCCTGAAACATGCTGAGATTG
Organism: Phaenicophaeus curvirostris; assembly: GCF_032191515.1. Lineage (NCBI taxonomy): Eukaryota > Metazoa > Chordata > Aves > Cuculiformes > Cuculidae > Phaenicophaeus > Phaenicophaeus curvirostris. The sequence goes on along the minus strand of NC_091400.1, from coordinate 16,243,957 downwards.
CTTGCTTAGTGCTGAGCCACTAGGCTCCTGTGGGAGGTGATTGGAGCTGAAAGCTTTTGGTACATTAGGGTGCTCCCCATACAGAGTGATGTACAGGATCCTGCTTCTCAAATACTGGCAAGCCTTTCTTTCTTGCAGTTTAATTCTAGAATTTGGGACTTACAAGTATATTCTGTGTCCCCCTGCCATTACACACATAAATTAAAGTGCAGTTGTTATTGAGAGATAAGAGATAATCATAGAATCATAGAATAACCAGGTTGGAAGAGACCCACCGGATCATTGAGTCCAACCATTCCCTATCAAACACTAAACCATGCCCCTCAGCACCTCGTCCACCCATGCCTTAAACACCTCCAGGGAAGGTGAATCAACCACCTCCCTGGGCAGCCTCTGCCAGTGCCCAGTGACCCTTTCTGTGAAGAATTTTTTCCTAATGTCCAGCCTAAACCTCCCCTGGCGGAGCTTGAGGCCATTCCCTCTTGTCCTGTCCCCTGTCACTTGGGAGAAGAGGCCAGCACCCTCCTCTCTACAACCTCCTTTCAGACAATTTTGCCATAGCTGAATGAGCTGCTTCTGGTGCAAAGCAGGAAAAGTGTTTGTCCCAAGGGAAAACTAAAAGTTAGCTCAACCTTGAGTCAGTAATGCCTCTTCTCCTCTCTCTGATGATTTTTTAGACGTGCATCCTCTTTTCATGTACGAATTTCATCTTTCATTTTACAAAGAAACAGTTCCTGCAAGGCTTAAGGTTTCTTATATGTGTGAGAACTTTGTCTCTGAGTTTGACTCGGGTTTTGATTCGGGTTTCTGTTGCTGAAGAACTATCTTAGAAAACTATTGAAGTCAATCCATATCTTAATTGTTCAGGATTCCTAAATTCTCTTACAACTTTTACAGGAGAGTACTAAGTATTTTTATGGAGTCTTTTAGCTCAAGCTGACCCTCTTAATTGGATGCCAACAAACAAGCAATTTACTTGAAATGATGCATCTGGGAAGGAAGAAATCCCCCTAATGAGTTAGCAAATTCACAAACTTACTCAGAGTTTAGATTTACAGAGGATCTCAGGTTTTGGCTTTCATGTACATGAGAAGAATCCTTCCCAGTACCTCTGATCATGGTATCATGTCTGCATATATGAATGTCGTAAACAGATCGTACCAAATCCATTCACAATTACATTTCTTAAATTTACACTCACAACACAATTCATCATGAATGCCATTATACTAAAAATAAAAAGAATGGTCATTAATTATAATGAATGCAAACATATGCATTGCTCATTGCTATTCCTCTACTATTCTTTTGCTGTTTCCTGTATACCCTTTCTAACAAGTCAGTGAAAATGAATATCTAATCCATAACTTCTAATCCCTGATACTATATTCTAGCATATTAACATGTTCCTGAAATAAAACTCTTTAGTTTCTTATGTCACTTGTATTCTTCAACTCCCACTCAGATATTTGGAAGCATTTGAAGAATAGTAGATGTGATCATTTATGACACAAAAGACATCTATCCACAGGACTGCATTAATACAGGGCTGGTATTAATTTACATAAGGTAAGTACTTATAAAACACAATATACTTCTCTATGACAGCATGATTCAGTGTAATTTATTCACATTTATATCGTATCTTCTTAACACAAATGGAAACACTGTTATTTGCATAGCATTGTATTTTCATGAAATGGTGTAACAGTTTATTAGAAAACTAGGATGATATCGGTCAAGTCTGAATGCAGCTGCTTTTAACTAGAAAAAATAACATAGAAATACCTATTACAGGTCAGAGATAGTTAGAATACAACAAGCCTTGTAAAGAATCATTAACTGTGGTCTTTTGTTTTAAATCACAGCCATATCTGCACACTGCTAACAAGATGTGCTGCACTAGCAGGTGTTTCTACTAAGGACCACTGACCAACTGACCTCCTGGCAGAGAGCTTATAAGAGAAGAGGGGAGACCAGACTGCCTCTGTGTTGGAAAGCAAGCTGGAGTAAAGCGAAGTAGAGCAGCTTTGCGTAATAGCAGTCTCCTTTCTGGCTGAAGTAAGTGTTACCTTTGTTTTGGGTTATAGTTAAGGGAGATCTGCTCGCTTTGTTTATAGTAGTATGCTGTATCTTGTTTACTGTGGTTGTGTTTAATTGTTGTATGTAATGGTGTCTCAAAGGAGTTGTACTTTGAGATAATTACTTATGTGATCTGAGATGTTGTGTAGGTATTCAGATTTTGTTTGGGTGTTTGGATTCTGTTCTTCAACTTGTTGCCTTTGCCCGAGGTGACTGACTCAAAAAAAAAAAAAAAAAAGTCAGATAAAACTTCACTAACTTCTGTGAATCTGTAACTCCAAGCTACATGCTATGCTTTTAAGAGTTTCCTGATTCCTAGGACAGAAGATAAATAAGAGGAGAGGGTGGATATGATACCTGTGTTTCTGTGAGAGCAGTGAGAAAGGGGATAAGATGTGAATAGAAACCTTAAGTTTGTGTGATGGACCCCTTGCTGAACTTCTGCAGGAGCAGTTATTTTCTGCAGTGGGGTGGAGGAAAAAGACCTTGTGTTTGGTGTTTTGGTTTTTTTAATGACTCTATCAGTAGGACCTTGAACTGGGAAACCCCCAAGGCATGGGAGCTGCTTTGGGACATACTGCAATACATCTATGGAAAGTAATACCAAGCACTCTAGGGAAGAGAGAAAGAGATGTATGAAGGATATTCTTGTCTCTTCTGGAAGATGAAACTTTCACTCAAACTCCCATGTACTTAGAGATGCTCGTGTCTGTCTAGAATGAGGTGTGGAAGAGCTCTGCAGCTGGCTGCACGTGGTCTCTGCTCTGATGTCTTCTCCACTGACGGTAAATGGTCAATGAGTCCAGGAGGCAGCAGGGTTCTCTGTTACATTGTGAGACAGCAGAGGTTGTTACTGAAAAGCATCTGCAGACATCAAGCTGTATTTTGACTAATGACAGTCCAATATACACCTTAGTTCTTATCCATGGGTCTCAAGGAGCAAGAAAACCACGTTTAAAAGAGTTGCCAAACACAGCAGATGCAGAGGAGTTTGACTTGTGTGTGGGTTTCCCTTTTGGTTTTACTGCTTCACCAAAGTCATGTGGCTCTCCTGGCAGCTCTGCAGTCTCTGCTCTCTGTAGCCAAGAGCAATTCCTCATCAAAAGCTTGACGTTATTGTCAGCCTTTTTGTGTCGCTACAGATCTACAGTCAGGGAAGGATGCTGTCTGCCTTGCATTTATGATGGTGCATTGCAACTTTACTTTTCCTCCTCAAATGTTTAAAAATATTGTGATGATGCTTTCTGTGATGTTTTGTGTGCCTGAATCCTGTCCGTTCTGTGGCAACTAGAGCAGGTGAGCTGGATGACTTAATAGTGCTTGGCTACAGTTTTCAGCCAGAGCTTTCGTGTGACTATCTAGTACTTTTACTATCCTGCTAATTCTCTCCAGAGCTTCTTGTTACAGGTTCTCTCATTGTGGACACTAATTGTTTGTTCCCCTCTGCCTCTCAGCAGCAGTGAAGCTGCAGAGGAATAATGCGCAGCAAATAGTTTGACTCATGCACACCTTTAGCCTCTGTACTCAGCAATGAGACCTGCATTTGCACATTGGCTTATGGAGGAACGATTTCCATAGCAACTGCAAGGATACGTGGGATAGTATGAATACTGCCTTGGAGAGCATGTTAAGCACCTTCTTAAGAAATAACTGGCTACACGGGCTATGAAGAAGACACTTACAATTGGCTGTGTGGAGCAAGTGTTGTATAATGTTATTTTTTGTAGCAAAAAAAAAAAAGGAGATTGTATTCATGTTTTGCCTCAGACAGTGCCACTTTTAAAAAAACACACCAAGTTCCTGGATACAGAGATTGGGGGACTTCCATTTTGTTTATGTAAACTGTCAATGGGTGCAAATAGTACGGAAATGTCTGTGGTGATTACTTATTCAGCAGCACAGTGAATTAATACTCTTGATGAAGATCTACAGGGAAATTACTTGAAGCAAGCATCAAGGGGGAGGGGAACATGACAGCTCAGTTAAACAGGGGAGAGGGAAGCAGGATCGGCTGGCAGTTTCTTTAAATAACAGGTTTTATGGTTATTACCGGAGGACAGGCTTTTGCTATCAGAAGACAGGGAGGCAATGCTCTAGTACTTGGGGATGCAGAGAAACATGACAGGAAATGCACATGAAGAAATGAAAAACATTTAATTCTTGGTTACATGCATGTGTCTGCCTCCCTCTTGTTCCTGTTGTCCTGCTTCTCTTTCTGTTTCTTTTGTTTGTTTGGTTTCGGGTTTTGTGATGTTCTGCTTTACATACCTCTACTAGACAAAAGTCTAGTATCTGCCCAACCTCGCTAGCATTCTCTGGGGAGGATGGGCAAACAAGCGTGCTGGCCTCTGTAGGTTGGCCCCTACCTTCTTGGTCCTTTTGTGAGCTCCTGGGAGATGTGTCCTTGGGCACATATCTGCAGTGAGCTCTGCAGTGCCAGCAGTGGTTACCTGGATACACACAACTGTCTGTCTGAATGGCATGAGAGTGGCAGGAATTGCTTCAACTCATTATTGGTGGAATGAATAAAAGTAACAATGCTGATTTTGTCACTTCCTTGGTAAGGTGTTCTCTAATCAATGCTCTGTGCTGCACTGCAGCACAAGTATTTTAAAAAATAAGCAGTTCTGGAAGGGGAAAATGTCTTCATTTTTTTTCCCCGGTTATTTTATTTACCCTGTTCAACTTATTAATGCTCAGGACCACTGGAAATCTTGAATCCTGTGCTTGAGCTGGATGCTGCAAAGAGGTCTCTACATATGTTATAGAATTCCTGCACCTGCCATATATGAAAAATACTTGGATGAGTTTGCGCAGTCCACTTTATTAGAGCTTTTTCTACTTTTGATGAACGATTACTGTTCCTGACCAGATGTATTTTCTGACTTGTAGAACTATCCCTTTCCCCCTGCCCCACCAAGACTGAAGATTGCACCCTGTCATTTCCATGTGCGCATGCAAATCTAGCAGCAATAATGAGTTGAAGGAACATCCCACAGGTAGATGGTGACATGCCATTTTCATCCATTTGGTACTTTAACACAGAGAAGGCTTGTGTGGGGACAGTGACAACTAGTGTCTGGCTCTGCATGGGCTCTGTTTGCAGAGTCTGCCAGTAAAGCAACAGGTGGAGGACTACCTGGGTCCTCATATTTGCAAATTTCCTTTGGAAATGCATGTACTTTAGCTCTGGCACTTGTGCTGAGTGGGGATCCTAGTCCTATCTGTTCATATGGGAGCAAAGAACAGTGCTGCAGGATTTCTTCAGACAGTGAAAGAGGAGCTGGCCAGCCATGCCTGCAGAAATCAATAACGGTGGGTTATCCCACAGCATCTGCTGCTGTGGGGTTCAGATCTTGGGAACAAAGTCAGCTATTTTCCTTAAGTGAGTATCATGTACTCCCAGCTTATGCTTTAATAGGATTAAACAGTCTCAGCACGGCCTTGGCAGGGTTGCACGTACCCCAGGGCAGGAGAGTCTAGACTCTGCCTGCCTCAGGCATCCTGACCCCCTTGATACTGGTATGTGAGGAGCATGGTTCCAAGGGCACCTTGGCAGATGTTTGTGGATGAATTCAGCCCTAACACAGGCTGCCTCAGTCTGGGATCAGGTTATTGTCCTGTATTTACCTGCTAAATTGAATATTCAAAAGGCAAAAGATGAGCTGGAATACTGTATGTACTGATGCAAGCATTGTACTGCTGGATGCATAAGAGAACTAGGCAGGAGCCTTATAGGACTTTAATGCCACCTCTCTCTGCTGGTATCTTTCCCTCCTCCCTCTTTTGTCATCTTCTGTATATGATTTGGTCAAACTGACTCACGTAACGTCTGACACAAAATGACCATCTTGGGATGTCTTTGTTTGTAGACTTGCCTATTCCAGCCTGATCTGCTGCAAAGCAAGGGAGGTTCAGAGTCTGAACCATGGTGGGATGACAGCAGAGCTAAACTGGTGCAAGCAACAAGTTCCAAACTTGGAGTAAGGGGTCTCATAAATCACAATGAGTGCTGCCCTATTCTTCCTTCTCTGCAGAGAAAGTACAAGTTTTCAGTAAAACTCTGGCATTCCACCAGCTACATCTGCTCTGCTTGTATGCCTGGCAGGTCTGAGATTCAGAGGTTTTGGACTGATGTTTCACTGTCTGCCCAGTGAACACTGCGGAGGAAGGAAGAGTCTGTGTGGTTTCAGGATGGAGATATCCTCTTGTTGGTGTCTCTGAAGGCAGCTCTGTGGAAGTGAGCTCCAACTAAAATCAATGACTTTATAAGATTAGTGCTGGAAGCTGTTTTGTTTTATCCCACACATCAATTTTCTTTGTGGAAATGCTATGTGTCTATGTCAAGGCTATAAAATAAAATACCTCTTTTCCAAAAATGAATAAATTAGTCATGAATATATCAAATGGCATTGTAGCATATGCTGAACAGAGAACAAAAAGGCAACAGCAGCTTGTAATAAAATTCATTTTATTGAAGCAGTAAAAAGCCACGTGATCATCCACCTTTAAGAGAGTATTGGAAGTGACTCAACTTGGCAGCACTGGTAACAAGTAGTAGATGGCTTTGGAGTTGTTTTTGTTAAAGGAAAAATGCACATTAAGTACAGCCTTGGATTGATCAGATATTGTCTCCTGAAATAAGTGTGAGGAGGAAGATCAGCCTTTACTTTGAAGGCTCATGCTAAACATGTACCAGGAGAAGAAAACGTACTCTGCTGATAGTACTCTGTCACCTTCCTAGAGAGGCACATGTAAAGCAGAGCTTAACAAGAAAAAGTTTAGAGTCTTGCCACAGGCTGCAGAGCGAGGCTATGGCATAAAGGGGAAGGTGAGGCTATCTAAATGCTTACCTCTCGCAGTTGTTTCTAAATCAAAATCACTGTTTTGAAGTCTTGCAATGGAAAGCTCTGTAGCAGAGTAGGATGTTGAACTCTGTTACAACAAATGAAATCGGGAAACCTCATCCTGTTTTCATTCAGCTACTTCTCTATATATTCATTTTCTCAAAATACTGCATATCTGTAGTAGCTCCGTAAGAATGATCTGGTGATGCGCTTCCGTAAAACAAGCAGGTAAAAACCATTTACAAGGCACTGGAGTAGATGTAGCAAAATGAGCTGGGGATTGAATTTGAGGTATGCAAGCAAATCCAGTGCTTCCATGATGGTAAGGGCACACCTCCCATGTGAGAATGCAAAAAGCAGGGGATGGCAGGGAAGAAAAAATATGGTAAACTGTAGAAATAATGATGTAACTGGTCTAGGACAGGATCCTTGTGAATAATGAGAAATAAGAGATGTCTGCAGTGTTGCGCTTCCCTACAGCGAAGGACAACAAAGGCTGCTCTAGAGGTTCATTTACTGTGTAGGCTGGCAAAAGATCATGCCTAGATCCTTTTGGGGAGGGAGAATCTGTTGGTGCAACTGGTTGTGCATCTTGGAGACTTGTAGAGAGTGCATTGATGATCTTGCTTCTGAAAAGGGGAAACTCAGCAGTTATGGGACTGATTCTTGGTGGTTTGCATCTTGTATACGTATGTGCCTATTGAATATTCCTGCTGGGCATATCTATTTCACAGCTACATGGTGGTAGCATTCCTCTTTTTGTTTCCTCACCAGAAACTGAAATTTTACTTTTTAAACAGACTCTGAATCCATCCTCAGCTTTGACTGCTGAGTGCATAAACATCTGCTTTCATCTATAACAGGGCCTACACAGCTTTAGCTTTAGGCCAGGAAATCCTGCAGGTCCATACCTAAACCCATACAGTATTGCTTGGTAGTTTAACTATCTGCCACCATATGTCTGCAGATATCTGGAGTTCAAATTCAATCATTTGCAGGAAGGTACTTTAAAGGGTGTCTTGGAAGAGCAGAGTTGAGCTGGTGCCCTATGGTACTGCTGTGTGAAGTAGAAAGGCAGAACAGATGGCTTTGGGAGGGGGAAACCAGTTTAGTTTAGCTTAAACACTTTGGCAAGTGAAAACTTTGTTATTAGCTCAATGTGAGGATGAGGTGCTGAAAGCTGAGGAGGAAAGGGGAGCTGAAAATGCTCGTTTCTTTCACCATTGGGGAGCAGTTGAGGTCTGTTGGTGTTAGCTTCCCAGGGCACAAAAAGTAAGTTCTGGCCCTGCTGCGCTCTGCAGAGCTGCTTAGGAGAGAAGAGCACAAGCAGGAGGGCCCTGCATCCCAACCAGCAATAAAAGAGGGAGAGGAACTTCTGTTCATAGCCAGCTGCAGAAAACAACTCAGATTTTCAAAGACCAGCATTAAACCGTAACAGAGCTTGGTTAGCAACTCCAGGGGATGAGACCCTATTCAACTCTGCTATCTGGTATAGCAGCAACCCTGTTAAATGAGCCCCTCATTATGAACAGAATATCTCAATATCTCATAGCAAGTGAGATCTCTCCAGCACCAGCGCTCCAGGGGTGGGAGTGATCCTCTTGCTGTACCCACACTTCACAGGGTGGTGCTTCTATAAGCAAACACTCATTTTTAACATGAAAAACTCCTAATAGTCGGTCCTCCGAGTGTTTCAAAATTTGAACAGAGGCCATGTTTTGTGATGGGAGCAGGTGCAAATACCCTTATTTTATTCTCAAAGGGTACACCTGCTGCTTGCAAGAGAGTGCACGCATACATACTTCATGTGGTACAGCTCTGTGCAGCATAATTGTTCTCCTGGACTCCAAAAGCAGTGGAGAAGCTAGGAAGGCTGTGAGCAGTACACTGGCTGATTTAGACATTGCACTGCATGGATGTTGCTTCTGTTGTGAAGTTACCACTCTCTAGAGCTCCCTGAAAGAAGGTTTTAGTGAGGTGATGTTTGGTCTCTTCTCACAAGTAAGAAGTGATAGGATGAGAGGAAATAGCCTCAATTTGTGTGGAGTGGGGATAGGCTAGATATTAGGATAAGTTACTTTACTGAAGAGCAGTCAAGCACTGAAGCAGGCTGCCCTGGGAAGCAGTTGAGTCGCCTTCCCTGGAGGTATTTCAAAAGACGTGTGGATGTGGTGCTTGCGGACATAGTTTAATGAGGGACTTGGCAGTGTGTTAGGTTTATAGTTGAATCGGTGATTTTAAAGCTCTTTTCTGACCTAAACAATTCTATGAAAACAAATTCCAAGAGCAAGGCACACATTCCCCATCCTACAAGACAAATGTACAGCAGAATGTGTGTTCTCAGGAGGAAAAAACCCTACCAAAACAAGATGCTCTACTGCACGTGCCTGGGGGTGGGTGGGAATGAACAGCATGTAATAGACCTTAGTTATGTTTTCTAGTGCTAGGCTGGAAGATGCTGAGCTGATAAGCTAGATGTAGGAGCCTAAACAGAACAGACCTGAGGAGATTTCCATGGATCAATGTGCTTTCTTTACCAGTTTGCTTCAGTCTTTTAAGAAATACAATTGAAAAACAATATTGCTCTTTGTAAGACATAATGATTCATCTTATTAAAGTTGAGTGATTCGAAACTGTGAAAAAATGGCTATTAAAAGATTAAAAGCTCAGAAAATATTTACCTTAGTCTTCATCAAAGATTTGGCTCATGTCTATTCCTTTAATGAGAAAACCTCAACATCTTGTTCCTTCCATTCTTGAATCTCATGATATTACAGGAGTTTTAATAACCTAGCATAGAACAGATGTTTTGGGTAGGAGAAATAGGAGCAGCACAGAGGCACTCTGTGGATGGCAGAGATACAGTAATAAAGGATTGAACTTGTGCAAGGATTACTGGGAAATGACAATTACAAGGTACCTCTTAAAATTAACTTTAAGAAAATGGCAAGCAACTGTATGGCCCGAAACTTTCCATGCTGATATCGGTCTTGGGATAAACCTTCTTGGGATTTTTTCTCACTATCAAAAGACAGACTTCAGACCTTGGAGGATACAGGGGTTTACAAAGTGGTAAACATTCTGGTAACTTATTCTAGGAGAAAATGTTTTGAAATAGTCTTAGATCAGAAACATTTCACAGCAAACCAAATTTGTGCATTCAAACTTGCCACAAAATGAACATAGTAATGGTTAACTTATGTTTATGTCCCGTGATTCCAGATTATATTTTATCAGCTTACTAGTTGATGTCCACCTGGACAAATCTCGCTACTTTAGCCCATGCTTTTTCAGGATTTGTATGCACTACTGTTTGGATTATGCACCCATTTCTTTGATTCCAAGGGTAATGGTTAGGTGATCTTGTAATAAAGCTCTCTTGCTATTTGCAAGTGAATGAGCTGTGACACTGGAATTGTGATGCTCTTCAGAGTGATAACAAGCCTTCAGATCCTTGTCCCAAGTTGCTGGCCCCTTAGTTATGTGGGATAAATCTTGTTGCAACCTTTATGAGACACTATTCCTATTGCAGTAAAGGCCAGTCCTTTTTGTTTTCAGGTCAGGTGAGAAGTAATTTTAATGGTGATGATGTGAAGCTATTGAAAAGGTTTAACAAGGCCAAGTGCAGGGTCCTGCACCTAGGGCACAACAACCCTATGCAGTGCTACAGACTAGGAGAAGTCTGTCTAGAAACCTGCCTGGAGCAGAGGGACCTGGTGGGGGTGTTGGTTGACAGCCGACTGAACAGGAGCCAGCAGTGTGCCGAGGTGGCCAAGAAGGCCAATGGCATCTTGGCTTGTATCAGAAACGGTGTGACCAGCAGGTCCAGGGAGGTTATTCTCCCTCTGTACTCGGCACTGGTGAGACCGCTCCTCGAATCCTGTGTTCAGTTCTGGGCCCCTCACCACAAGAAGGATGTTGAGGCTCTGGAGCGAGTCCAGAGAAGAGCAACAAAGCTGGTGAGGGGGCTGGAGAACAGGCCTTATGAGGAACAGCTGAGAGAGCTGGGGTTGTTTAGCCTGGAGAAGAGGAGGCTGAGGGGAGACCTCATTGCTCTCTACAACTACCTGAAAGGAGGTTGTAGAGAGGAGGGTGCTGGCCTCTTCTCCCAGGTGACAGGGGACAGGACAAGAGGGAATGGCCTCAAGCTCCGCCAGGGGAGGTTCAGGCTGGACATTAGGAAAAAATTCTTCACAGAAAGGGTCATTGGGCACTGGCAGAGGCTGCCCAGGGAGGTGGTTGAGTCACTTTCCCTGGAGGTGTTTAAGGCACAGGTGGATGAGGTGCTGAGGGGCATGGTTTAGTGTTTGATAGGGAATGGTTGGACTCGATGATCCAGTGGGTCTCTTCCAACCTGGTTATTCTATGATTCTATGAAAAGCCCAAGAGAGGCAGGATGCTGGGAACTACCCTGTAGATGCAAGCAAAGAGTGAGAATCATGTCAGGTCTTAAGATTTTCACAGAAAATTATCTACAGACTGCTCTTCTTCTGTTTCGATGATCTTTTTTCTTTACAAGAACTTCATCGTTGAACTACTCCTTGGCTTCTACTACTCTTTGCTTTTCTTGTTTATTTTTTTTTCACAGAAAAGAGAAACTGCTGCAGTCTCTCTCTTTCTTTCTGTTCCAAATGATGTTTTGTGTTTTTCTGCTCTTATTTTAAAATCCTGAGGCTTAGCTTTCCCTGGAGACTCTAGTTTTCCAATTTCCAATAACTCCAAGTTCACCCAACATAAGCTTATTCCTCTCCTGTGCCTCTACTGCTCATGCTTTAGGTGCTGCTGCAAATTTGACAATTTCACTCTGATTGCTTTCCATTTTCCTCTCTGACTACAGTAAATTTTGGGTAGCATCCAGCCAGCTATTCATTCATTTTTTGATCCTTACTCTGCTACAATTCAGAATCTTAATGTTATCTTCTCTCCACCCCATCCATATCACAGAATCACAAGTAATCTGGGTCTATTACCTACACACAAGAACTAGGTACTTTTTCCTCTCCTGTGATCCCTCAGATCCTGGTAAGAATCCATCCTAGTGGACATTTACCTATCTTATATTCATGCTGGTTTTCTGTTTCGATCATCCAGAGAAGCTTTCCTTGGCTTTGCCCCTGTCTATAAGCTGGATCCTAAAGGCACTCAGCCACCCTCTCACAGGGGCTTTCTCCAGAGCAGAAATCTCCTCCTGCAGGAAAGGGCTGCACTGGCAGCCTCGACTGCTGCGGGATGCCTGGAAAGCAAAGCTTCCCTCTGCACATCCTGGCTCTGAAGTCCCTTAGTGTCATTGGAAGATCAACTGATACGGTTTTTTTTTTAATATACTGGCTTTCCATACAAAAGTATTGATTCACTAAACCAGATTCATCTCATCATAGGAACTTGCACTTCCTTAAATTCTTGCCGCTACCGGAATACAAAAGCAGAACAGCAAATAGCTACTGATTAGGATGTTTCTCCTGGCTAAGAAGAAACCTGTTCAAAACTCTTGTTAGAATAGGACATGCTAAGGTTGCAAAACTGGGTATGTGGTGCCTCGGGTGTGTTCTTGAGTCATTGAATTATTCTTAGATAAATAAGAAAAAAAATTCTATCGAACAGGTTCCTCTGTTCCTTTATTCTTTGAGATTTATGTAGCAAAACAGAGGAATCTTTTTTTTTTTTTTGTCCATAAAATTAACCTTATACTGAATTTCTATTTTTGAATTTTATACTTGATTTCTCATGTGTGGAGGTTTGCTTAGTGAGCTGTTGGTTGGCCCTTCTCAAATGTGTTTGCGGATTACTAAATCCTATTGTATGAGAGCACATTCATGTAGCCAGGGGCCATGCAAATACCTAGATAAATGCTCGCGTGGATAAATTACTTCTAATAGCTTTGTCCTTCTGGGCAAACAACAGTTGCTTTCTTGCAAAGGAAATAAAATAAATAAACATAAAATACAAAAATATGAACAATTGGAGTTACTCCTATCAATTAAAAATACTTCTAAAGAAGTAAGACAAGAAAAAAGCATTTAATGTCATTTGCATGTGGTGTTTGGCATTCATTCTTTGCTTAAATGTTGATATGAGATCCCAGCAAGAACAGATAACTGAAAAAGGTAGCTTATTCCACCAGTGCATGCTTGGCTATCTGCAGAGGTGGTGCGCTCCAAAGTGATCTCTTCTTAGTAAAGTGAGATGTTCCCAGCAGGGGGTACTCTTTCCTTAAACCAAAACAATTGGGTTGTTTGGCATTTGGTTTTGTTGGGGTTTTTTTTCTGTTGTTGTTTTGAGCCCTGCTTCCCTCAGAACCCTGAATAAATGAGCAGAAAGATGAGTGATAAGCAGATGTTCCACTTAAGATACTGTATGCACTTGCAGGAATGAGCAAGCAAGAATGAAAATGCTCATGGGGAAAAATGAAAATGGAAACAACAAAAGATGAAGAGTTTAACATAGTCCTGAAAATTGAATATTTTTCCACATCTCCTCCTGCCATGACTACACCATACATCTACCTCATTCTATGTGTTAGTGCAGAAGAGGGAGCATAAACTAAAGAAAAAAAACAGAAAGACATGCTTTGCTGCTGTAATTGGATACCATTTGACTGCTATGATGACTCCATGGACTCTGCCCTTTGCTTTCTTGTAAATGCTTTCTTGCTGTGCAATCTCGCAGTCCTCTGCTGCACAGATCTGTTAACACATCTACAGCCACATAAATACATTTACATAAATGCATTTACTTTCACTTGAACCTGCTGCACATAATAATAATGCCTGCTTTCTATAAGGAATAACGCCCAGGTCACAGCTTGATAAGTTCCTCAAATAAGGCCTTGGGCACTGTGACATGAATTTTTGGCTGAGGCTTTTGAGTACTAAAGACAGACAAATAAATAATAACTATCTTATCATGGTGGTCTGTGCATTGACTTAGCAGTCAGTCCTTCCAGTAAGTCAACAACAAGCATATATGTACAGATGTAAACTTGATCTGATGGTTTTGTGCTGATTGCTAAACAATTAAAGGAAAGTAAGCAACAGAGGCTATGTGGAAAAGGATGAGAGGAAAGGGCTTACCCTTCAGCAAGGGAAGGAATTGTCTTCCCATGCACAAAGGACAGTCATTGCAATAGTCTCAAAATAATAGTAATAATGCAGCTACCTTCAGGCAACAGGATTGTTATTATGACTCCTGAATCCTAGTTACTGGACTGCTGGAGATGGAGTTTGCTTTCTACTTGTGATGTTGTAATATAAAGGCTACAAGATAAAACTATGCTGATTTGTGTCAGTCACTCCATCATGGCATGATAAAGCAGGGAAGTGGAGTTGTAGGAGTGCTAGTTTGTCATGGTAAGATTGTAGCTTTGCCTAGCTTCATCTGCATGGGCTGCTATGGAAGAATGAGTACTTACATGTTTGCAGGGTCATGGCCCATGCTGACAGCAAAGATGCAGAGTTTCTCTTCTAGTTTCATGTAAGACAAAACTTCATGCATGGCATCATTTTGATAGGAACGGTTGGACTCGATGATCCGGTGGGTCTCTTCCAACCTGGTGATTCTATGATTCTATGATCAGTAGTTTTTTTAAGGAGACAGTCATTATGCCAGCAAAAAAAAAAAAAAAAAAAGTTTGCGATATTCCCATGCTTCCTTACAAAATAAACCTTAGTGTCCTCCAATGGCATTTCCATGTTTCATTCTGTATTTTCATTCCAAGACTCTTCCTCCTGCACACAGTGTGACAGGTATGCAAACTTTCTATTGAGTAGTTCAAAATAATTAGATCTCAAATTTGTAAATGAGTTTCAGGGCCAAAAAAGAAAACTGCATTTGGGAGTGCAAGTGGGACAGCACAAGCAGAGAACTGGAACTGGAGCTCACAGCAGCCCCTTCTCTTAAGTAAAGCAACCAGTACTGGTTAGAGTGAGGAACTTCACTTAATACCAAACAGCGATTCCCTAAAAATATCTCTGCTGTAAACTCACTCTGAAGTACATCACAGCATTGCAGGCTTGTTTTGACATCCCCTGAAACTGGAGTGGGAGGGAAGATGCAAAGCAGGCTTCTGTGACCAGTCATTTTGTTTCTAAAATTCACTACTATGTAAATTTTGGTCTACATTGTTCTTGTTTTTCTTCAGCTATCCTTGCATCTACACTTAATGCCAGGAATGATCACCAAAATGGTGACTGTTAAGTATTTCAGAATCTGCTTAGAAAACAAATACTAAAACTGTAATCATGAGTAGCTTTATTGGGAAAGATGATGCTGAGTGTTAGTTGTTCATGACAGCTGGGAGCTCATCTGTTGGTGACATCTAATACAAAACATACCTGGTACTGTCATGTGTCTTCTATTTTTTACATCACGTTTGAACCTAAGGCAAAAAAAGTGAAGGGGGGAGAAAGGAACAATACTTCAGGTGACTTAAATAATTTTGCAGCAGCCCAACTGACATACTCTTCTCACCCCCTAAAACCAATGCCAAAGGATGAAGAGAGAAAGGGTATGCATTCAAACCATGCCAACTTTGGTGGGGATCAGGAAGGCTGCTGCCTCAAAATAACAGGGTCGCACTCCCAAGCACCAGCTTATACAGCTGAGAATACAAGAAAAGAGCTACAGGGCACAAGTGTAGGAGAGGGAAGATTTAAACAAGAAACTTCAGTAATGATCGCTCTAGTTTTCTTTTAGATCTGAGTTTCGCAGATTTTCTGCCTCCTTTTTTAAGCCAAATTTCCTTCATTCTTCTATACAATCCAGCACTAGATGCACAAGTAAAAGTATTTTGTAAGAGGCATGAATAGAAACAAAAGAGTTGATTTATCCATTCCAACAGTGGTTTGTTTATTTGTCTGAAAATTGTCATGTAGTCACTGACCTCAGTTGCTGTTGGACCAAGAGTCAAAGGTAAACTTTTCTTTATTGGTTGTAATCAGAGTATCTGTCAGAGGACATACAGCCTGCAATAAAATTACCACTTCAACAAGTATCTCATCTATGTAGGTTCATTGAGTTATTGTCAAGTCCTTGCTAGTCCTACAAGTTGGAATAAGAAAATCTTTAATCAAGATTTAGATAGCTCCTTTCTGTTAAGAGCGTGGTCTGTTAGAAGTTCTGCTTTCCCATGACTAGGGCTGGGATTACTGTTCCCAGAGCTGGTGTTGCTGCCTGGGGTCCTGTTGTACCAGGTGCTGCCTGGGTGCAGAGGACAAAGCTGAACCTTGCTGCAGGGAGGTGGAATTGCTTCTCCAGGCATGCAGACAGCTGATGGTGATAAGCAGCTAGGGCCCCAGGATCACGAGCAGCCACCACTGCATGAGGGCAATAGCAGTGATATCCAGGTGCCAAACAGCTGCCAGCTTTGTTGATAAAGCAAAAGAGGCTTGAAGGAAAGATTCAAAAGGGGATGAGGAGCACTGTCTAAGCACTGGTAAAGCCATCTTTCCTCAGGGCAGAATGGCAGGGGTAGAAATGCCTGTTCAAAACTTCCACTGGCCAATAAAGCCTGACAGTACTCTCCTGCTAGGGACAGGACATCTCCCTGCCCTGTCTACACCTCACTGTAGCAGAAAAAGCCATCCTGTTCTGTAGGAAAGCTGAACAAGAACTGCAGGTTATATGAGGAAAAGTAAATACAACAGTAGCTATGTGCAGCACGGGTGCTAACTGTGGTCCAGAAACAGCTTTCCAGTGTTTGTGGGGCCCTGGAAGATGGGAAAGGTCAGAAATTCAAACCAGCTCCTTTTTGTAAGTGTGCTAGGATGACTAGCCAAAGAGATGCTAGGCAAATACATCAAATTCCTTGTCGTTTTAACAGGCACCCATTCTAGATCTGGAGGACAGCAGGATCAAGCATATTGGGCCTTATTCTGGATTTTTTTTTTCTCTAGTTCTGGCAGGAGGAGTGGCTCAGGTGCAGGGTTCAGATCAAATGTTAGTTCTCTGAAGTTCCCATGCATAGGAATCCAGGTAATTCTTCCATTTCTTCTACAATAGCACAGGAAAGTTTGGTGTCTTATGGAAGTACAAGCTGGGACAGTCCTGTGCACATCTGTGTGACCCATAAAACACTCCCAGCTCACTTGCTATTTGCTTCCCAAAGCACCATTCTCACAATGCTTTGAGGACAACAGGGAAGACTCATATACATGTGTGAGTTCATGTATATGTAGCATTCAGTGGAGAAAAAGAGTTGCTTCCTTTAATGCATTCATTGGTGTGGCTGTCCACTCCATTTACAAATGGAGTGATTCGGTAATTCTTCTTGTATTTTGATAATTGCTGTGAAACAAGATAATGTGAGAAAACTACAGACTTCTTTCAATATTGAGTTGTGAAATATTTGACTTAATAGATTCATCAAAATACTTAATTTTTAGCATTGCCCATTCAGGAGGAAGGCTAAAATCACAGCTTGGGCTGACACAGAATTTTACAGTCAGGAATCCTATGAATTATATTATCACATAAGAATATTTTAGCACTTTTTAAAAAAAAAAGTAGGTAAAGCAGAAAGGAAACTTTTTAATAGGTTTTCTCTTCTGTAAAGCCCCCTCCCCCCAAAAGAATCTTTGCATGAAGGTTTCCTTTTTGTTTAGGTTTATCATTTAAACTTCTAAAATGCACTCAGTACTATATGAAAGACACCTCAGCAGAGACTTAACATTGATGTTAAAGGGACGTGGAATGCTAAGCTGGCACATGGAAGTGTTGAAAAAGCAGCATGTGTGAAGTCGAAGGCAATAGCTCTGAACTTCACTGTTCTGATACCTTAAACTCTGTCATCACCTCTGTCCTTAGGTTACCTGCTACCTGCTTACGGCATATCCAGTTGCATGCCAAGCTGTGATCTCTTCTGACTGGCAATCTCTTCTGCCCCCACAGCACTCCTGAACAACCAAAACACACCTTCTTCCTTCAGCTTTGACCCTTCTCTCCTTTGGTCACTTAGAAGCACCTGAAATGCAAGTTTGTCCAAGCATTCTGGACTGTGTCAAACTGCAGAGTGTCTTTGAAAGGCAAGTCTCTGAGACTGCAGTTTAGAGTTGTAAACCCATAGTATGAATCTTATCTCTTGCTAGACTGGCCCTGAACTTCACAGCTCCCCAGTTTTATTAAATAATAGTCTCTGGGCTCCTCTTATTAGAGAGCTGCATTGTAAATGATTGCCAACTGAACGATTTCCCTCTCTACTTAGCAGCAGGAAATAAAATTGAACTTGCTTTGCATCTGGTGGGACGCAGGAGTTCCAAGGCTGAGGATGATACAAGATGCATTCTCTGCTAGGCAGTAGAAACAAAACGTGTATTTTTACATTGTTAATAAGTTATGATCTCAAAGAAAGTAAGTTTCCCTCGAAGTATTAACTGTAAGGACAAGGAGAGAGTGTTTTTTTTAATTCCGCAGCAACCGCAGAAGAAAAACACAGCAACCAACTTGTATAGTAAACTACTTACTTCAGGAAAGGATGTGAGCTATAGTCAAAGGTCAGTGAGATGTTATCAGCTCCTCTTTGTGACCACAGGTAGAAGAGTCAGATGACTCCAGTATTATGAAAATCAGCTTGTTATATTAGCACTATTTTCCCTCTAGGGAGCTACAAACAAAGGTCCTTAGGAGACAAGTTTACAACAACATCCTGTAAGTTTACAAGGTGTCCTGGATGCTTGCTGCCCTGCTCAACAGAAAGACACTTTGTTTCATGTCTCTGGCTGTGGAAGAGGAGGCAAAAATCCTAAAAGAATACGCAGAATGTGTTCCTTAAACTTAACCATTAGTGTGCTTATCTTAAATCAAAATATGTTAATGTTACCAACCAACTGCATCAGACTTCACTTAATTTGTGGCCTGCTTTGGTAACACAATAATTAAAATGCGCTATCCTTGTTAGAAGGAAAGGTTTTTTGTACAAAAGACTAATTAGATTACTTATACCCTCGATGTCAAGAGCTTTTGAAATCAAACCTATAACTATGTATAATTCATGAGAGGTTTGTTTGTCTTCCACAGGTAATTACTAATCCAGAAAACAGGCACAAAATGAATTGTGATTTACCTTTGAGAAGCCTGTAACTCTTCAGCTGTGGATTAAAGGAATGAATTGGGGCTTATCTGTTAAAAAAAAAAACAACCAAAACACAAAACCAAAAAAAACCCAAACCAAATAAACCAAAACAACAACAAAAAAGTGAGGTAGAAAGGATCACAGGGGATCTAGAGCATTCTTCCTCTGCATAGCAGAAGAGACTACATTCTTAAATTGTACTAATGAAATGCTTGCTGATGCTCATTCTCTCCCTCTCTCTTCCTTTCATCTTGAACCACTGGTGGTGGAATATCCCATGTGGTGTCCACAGAACCTACTGAAGGGCTTTACTAAAAGGATGGTTACTGCCCCATTGGGCTGTAAGTTGCCAGCTCCTCTGAGGCATTTTGAGATGCATAAACCCCTTTCTGTCTAGGTTTTGCTCCTGATTTTAATTGTATAATTATAAAACTTAACTCTGCTGTTAAGCCTTTTATCAGACCGAACTGCTGTAACTAACAAAAAGACAGAGCCTATGCACTTAGTGATCACAAAGAAGGAAATCAAATGGAGGAGGCTTATTCAATCATGTAACTGTATCAGTTTTCGCCTCCTGGGAATGAAATGAAGGAGCCCTAATGATAGTGATACATCATTTGATGGCCAACAGAAGACTGAAGCAGCTCTGGGCCAGATCTAATGCAGCTACAATGTTTTAAGGCAATTGATTTATGCCAATCTATGTTAGTAAAGGGTTTAATCCTCCATGTTCAGATGATGTAATTTTGGAAAAGGGCTTCTAGATGAGTGTCTCTTCTCTCTCCTCACCACTCACCTTTAAGCAGTAATAAGAAGGGAATGGCAATGTTAACTAGCTTTTTACCACCAAAATTCAAGGTGCATAAGAACTGCCTTTAACTGACCCTGTGATACATAGCTCTGGCACTTGCCGATGCCATACCCTGGCTAAAGAATATGCTTTTATCCTCCTGACTAATGTTGTAACAAATGCTCACTGGGATTGGTATGATACGTAGTGTTGCAGCAGGAAGCTGAGGGTTTAGGGGTCTTGAGTTGGAGACAAAACCAAGACAATGAAATATTAATCTTTTTTACAGATGCAACATACTCTGCAGTTTCCTAAATCTGACTGTCTCTTTGAAAATCCAGGCAGAGCCACGCAGGTGCTTAGTTTGTTTCACAGGAAAACCCACACCGCACATCCTAGGGGGTAACTAATAGAGCCTTCTTAGGACCAGGGAAAGAAAAGGGTAGGACACTGCAGATAGACAAACAGGCTTGTCACTGCAGTGGAGAAAAGATGTGTCAGAGTTATTAGAGATGCAGTTACTGAATGGCTGTATTGCTCTGAACTCTTGAGAAGGGGAAAAAAAAAATTATCCTCTCTCCTGTTGATTTCCTCAGTGTATGTCCTAGTTATGCAGGCTGTGTGCTAGGGGGTCGGGAATTGAGCCAGTGTTTGGTAACTCTAGAAATAAAAGACCTAGCAATTCAACTCATTTGCAAGTACCATATAATGAGCTCGGAGAATTCCTCTTTAGTCTAAGTTTACTCTCATAAGTAGTTCTGTAGTTCGTGTATATTGGGGCAGCATAAATGACAGATGAGTCAAAGGCTTTTTTTAGTCTTTCTTTTGAACTCAAAGAATTGTCTGACTTGGCTGTCTATGCTCTCCTGAAATTAATTAGAGCTTTACTTCCACTGCTTGAAGTCTGAGTAAAAGTTTGTTTCCTACTCATCATGGTGATACTGAAAAGTTTCTTGAACGACATCAGTCAGTTTAACACTTTCTCACCACCAAAAAATTTAAAGGTGAGAACTTTGGTTGCTTCTCCCCAGTTTTCAGATTCTAGGAAGACAACTGAAATCTTGAAGCGGACAGAAAATTCTATACATAACTCCTATTGAGCCTTATTAACCGAAGAGGGGCCATCCAGTAAGCTAAAGGCTACAAAACCAAGCCAGATCATAATTGAAATAAACTTTGAGGCTTTCTGTGTAAGCCTTCTAAGTGTGGAGATTAGACACTGATATACTTTCTTCTCATTTGTCTTATTTTGAAGCTTTTTTTTTTTTTTTTTTTAAATTTTGAGGGATGTTTCAGACAGTTTTGAAAAGCCATGAAGTGACCATGAACTAAACTCACCAGTGTGACCACTTGTGATGAAAAAGAAAGGACAAGAATCCGACTAGAGAATAAGGTGACTCCCTGGGACTCAGAAAAGCTGCTCTGGTAACAGACTAGTGTGGTATCACTGCCTCACTTCTCCAGTGCTTCACTTACCCTTGCTCCAGAGAGAAGATATTTCCTTATCCAGCAGGAAATGATCTGAGATATCTGACAAATAAATGGCTTTATGAATGCTGACGTTACCCTTTGTCATGTAACTGTGACCACAGTTCTCTGGAGCGGTAACTACATTTTCTGGCTTTACCTTGAAAACAGGGCTATGAGTGCCAGACTTGAAATCTTAGTAAAGAGCAAAGGTGTGACTCTGTGTGTCTGTATTTACAGAGAAGTTCTGGCACTTTAACTGAATCACACCTTGATATTGCTGCAAAATGAGGTGATACATGTTCTGGACATCAGACATCCCCAGAAGTTATGCTGTTTGCCTTCTGGAAAATGGTGGAGTTACAGCTCTTGCTGCAGTATGAAATATTTTCTTCGAGTGCTGCTTTAGGACTTGAGGCAGATTGTATGACTTCCTAACACCAGCCAAAGCAGTCCCTTCCTGAAGTTCCCTCCAACAGGAAAAGTAGAAACTTTGGTATTGGCAATGTCTGCCTGAAAGGTGAGGAGGACGGAGAACCATATCTCAGTGAGATATTTGGCCTAGTAAAATCCAGCCAACTTGTTGCTGTGTTATTTTTTAGGGTTATCTACCCCTGAATAATGGGGGAAGCCACAGAAACAAGTGTCTCTTCATGTCCAATTTCTTTAACAATTAACAAACCAAAGACAAATGCAGGCTATCCAAAGTTGTGTTGCTCATAATGCTAAATACTAGCTGCTTTCTTGTAGTGCTTTTGATAAGGACAGCTAAATAAGGCCAGGGGAAGTGTAAGGCTGTTTTAGTTAACCTTTTACATGAATATGTTTATATAGATACATATGTATTTTTCATTCTAATTTTGATGTGTATAATTGCATATGTATAACTTTTGAGGCTACATTAAGGTTTTAAATTGAACACGCTTTTTTAGATTTGAGCTTGTTCACTGGGTGGATCTTTCCAAAGAGAGCCAACCCTGCTGTTAATTGAAGAGCTCATCAGTCCTGCCTGACAATCTCAGCTTTTCGTAAGTGCAGCAGGAATTAATACTGTCATCTTTCCTTCTCTGACTCTGGTATAAAATAAAATAACTGTTTGAAACATTAATTTTTTTACAATTATAAATTCGGGTCTACAGTCCCAAAATACTGTTGCATACCTGACCAGTTTTGATGATGTACACCTCCTGGGGATCACTTAGAATGACATAGAGGATCCAGGGCTTAAATAGAATAGAGATCTATTCCTGCAGAAATCTTGCTTTGCATGCTTGCTGTCTCTCTTTCCTATCATCCTCTTAGCTCCATTACAGTGAGCAGTATAAAGTATACTTTCTTCCACATGTCTCTTAAAATGTCTCTTGTTATGAAGGCAGAATCAGGAATGCTACTTTATCCGGATTATACTGTGAGCTCTGCTGATGTGTAATGAAGGAAGAGAAATGGGTAAAGGAAGGATTTGAATGCTGCCTACTTATGGTTCAATGGAAACAGTTGTGGGGAAAAAACTTTCCATAGTGGGATCTTGAACTAGAAATAAGACCTTTGCATTAAAAAGTGTTCAAACTACAACATATAATTGAGGGAGCCTTTTTTATGTTTTAAATGTGTGTGGATTTGCATCCTCCCATCTCGAAGCAGACACAAGTGCCAAATCTGGATGTTTCATTGTAGAATAATAGTAGACAACCCTTTATATGTGAACTTGAGATAAAGCCACAAGGAGAGGGATGGGGAGGTGGAGAATGTAGCAAGTCTTTTGAGACCATGTTCTCTTCTAGCAAGAAAATAAGATGAGTCCTGAGCAGAGATATTAAATATCTCATATTAAGAGAAAAAGGGGCAAATTCCAATCAGTCCTCATCTGAATCCCCAAAGCTGCACATGACAAAGAGCTTTACTCCATTTAGATCTCATCAATATCTTTTCACTTATCTCCAGAAAAATGTGATTCTGATCATCATCAGCCTCTATTAA
Organism: Phaenicophaeus curvirostris; assembly: GCF_032191515.1. Lineage (NCBI taxonomy): Eukaryota > Metazoa > Chordata > Aves > Cuculiformes > Cuculidae > Phaenicophaeus > Phaenicophaeus curvirostris. The sequence goes on along the minus strand of NC_091400.1, from coordinate 16,220,730 downwards.
ATTCTGGTTTTGTGCTATCATATTTGTCATTTTACAAGCTGATGCTCAGTGCAAAAATAGAAATATTAATGCACACTGATGCTTGTATTGGATCTGGCATACGAAGGAGCAGTTCAAGAAAAATGCAACTGGCAGTCTGCCATTTCGAGATGAGAAAATAATTCAAATGTGATAAGAAAGTTATAAATACCCTGTATATGAGAGCAGTCAAATTCTTGTCTGCATTAACACCTTGCTATTTCTAGGTTACTGCAAGTCCAGTGTGTGTATTTTGAAAAATCTACATGTTCAGGTGAATGAAGAAGTTTTGGTTTTAACCATGGTGTAATTGCCAGAGACTGATCAGGCTCCTTGGTGGTGGGTAGGGACTGAAACAATTTCAGTTGCTTGGGTTTCAAAATTGTCTGGTTACTTTTAGGCTTTCATGGAACTAACGCAAAACACAGATAATGGGCTGGGCTGGGGCAAGGAGGCAAGAGTTATTAGCAGGGCAGTCCTGAATGTGCATTTATGTCTGCTCTCAGCTATTAGAGCAGTCCCTGCTGCTTGCTGGGGATTTTGTTTCCCTGGGAGAGGAGGCTACCAGAAAAACAAACCCATGGCAACTAGTACAGCTTGCCTGCTAAAAAGACAAAGCATGATTGTGAGAAATGCTACCTTTATAACAAGCACTTACGTTATTCCTGGAACTTGGCACTTTACTGGCTCTTCTCTAAATTCAAACCTCACAACCAGCTACTTACGTATACCTGGACAGTTGGTGAGAAGAATAGTCCTGTAGACTACACACCCCACCCCAGGAAAAAACAAATCTGTCTGTTAGTAATCTGTCTGTATTGCTTGTAACGTAGAGTCTTTCAATAAACTGAAAAAAATGCTACAGTCAACTTGAATTTAACCAGCATACATTGCAAGGAGAAAACCTTAAGAGAATTTAAGATTAGTACTGAGGCTGCAGCAAGTGAAAAATAATGTAATTTGCTCCTTTGAGTGACAATATAGGTGGCTTAACCTTTGCTTTTATAGTCTCTTCTCCCAGTATCAAATCCAATCTATCTACCAAATTAAGTATTCACAAATGCACTATCTCCTGTTTAAGCTACACTAGTGCTTACCACAGCCTCCCTAAACTGAGCCCCTCGAGCGGTGCTGTGTCAAGGTGAATGATGCTGGTGCAGCCCAGGTAGTCACATCAGGAGCTGCAGTGGAAAAAGAAATAAAAGATAAGTTTGGCAGGGATGGGCTCCACAACTGAAGACTTGTTCACTTTGAGGGTCACCCACCTAAGCTCACTTCAGTGGAAACAACAATGAGCTTTTTTCAGTCTATGCAAATTCCTGGCAGGTATGCAAATGTGAAGTGTCACTCTTTCTGGAGATACAGAGTAGCTCAGATCCCTCTGCAGAGCGCCGCTGTTCCAGTGCAGGGATGACAGAGGCTGCACCAGCTGCCTGGCACTTAGAATGCTCTCCTCTGTTGCCATTCCAACTCCATGGTGGTGGCCGAGAGAAAGTAAAGAAAAGGGAGGGGGGAAAACTAAGCAAGAGCTAAAGCTAGGAAGAAAGACAACAAAAGGGCTGGGAGGTGTGTGTAAAGCTGAGAGAGGACTACAAATGTGGCTGTCGTGACATAAATAGCATTAGAGATCTTGATTTTGGGCAAAGATGCCTTCCTGGTACCATACAACTCCATCCTCTATCACGTGTGTAAATGTTCCAAGAACAACATAAATGTCTCTTGTGGAAGAGATGCCTATTTAGAGTTTTCATCAGAAATGTGTATTTCTTTTAAAATATGATCAAATTGTTTGTTCAAAGTAAGTTGGATCAATATATCCAGGGTGCTATGATTCCTATGTCGTTCATGTAATGAAGCTATCCAGAGACAACCTCACCTATAACTTGTTTCTGTTTCACTGTTGAGCCAATACCCTCCACATTTGGTAACTCATTATGACTAACAGCTTGCTGGAAATACTGAAAATAGCTTGTGGGGTGGGAAAAAGAAGGGAATCAAAGGAGACACTTTTCCAAAGTAGAACTTCTGCAGAACCAAGGAGGTGTTTTCTGAAAGTTTGCTTTGATCATGTTTCTAGGGAAAAATACTGTGTAAAAGAAAACTGTATGGCTTACAAGATACAAAAAAAAAAATTATCTTTAAAGAATTTGGATCCTTTTTGTTCTCTTTATCTGACTAGGTTTTCTCTGAAAAGAAATTAGAAATTAAGATGGATATCTACTGATGTCTTTTTACTTCAATAAAGAAATGTCATTCACTAGATAACACCACTTTTAATGTGATGTATTGCCTTATTGATATTATAACCATTAAACATGCCCTTTGGTGGCTCAGTTGTGTTTACTGTATGAAAAAGTGAAGCTATTGTGGTAAATGAGAGCATTGAGATAGCTTTTATCTGTGAATTTTTGCCTTGAACTTTTTTATGTGTGTAGATTTGATGTGATAGGAGTAGGAGGTAGTGCTTTTTTAGCTGTTGTCAATATATTGTTTCAAGTGCATTTTTCTTTTTCTGTAACTTCCTTTCTGTGGGTCTGGGAATTCTTTGTCTGGTTTTCTAAGGAAATAAGGCTTATGAAATCATGTGATTTGGATGTTGTCATGCATCTGTCTGTCCTGCTGTGGCAGCTTTTTAACTTGCAAGTGAATTCTAACAATTTAGAGAACAGCAGCAGTCTCCCAAGCAATTTATATGCTTATAAATTCAAGAAAATCAAGAGGCATTGCAGAAGGAAGAGAGGCAGGCTTTAAGAGAGAGCCCTACTCAGGACTCGCCATTTACAAGACACCAGAGGAGCTATGCTAGGAGTATCTCAAATCCAGGAAAAACTTCATTTAAAATTCACACTCAGGTTGCTTCCAGTGAACTCAGCTCACAGATAAAACCCACAGTAAACCAGGCTCTGTTAGCTCCTATGTTCATAAGTCTATTTGTTTTGTGTGTGACCTTGGTCAAGGGGAAGCCAGATCCAAATGCTGCCTGTGCATTACTTAATATATTCAGAAATATCTGGATTAGGCGCGAAGAAACAATCATAAAGACACCACATTTTATGATTCATTAAGTTTCCAGTTGACACTTTGTGACATAAGAAATAGAAGTGCACAAAAAGCATTTCTAGGGCCCTTTAGTTATTGCTCTGTTTCTGGGAAATCTGTTTGGAAAGCGGCCTGTTAGCGCTGCCTCCTCTCCTTCCTTGCAACAGCATGGAGCCTTTTCACCTCTAATGAAGTTTAATCAACAACAAAGTGGTAGGTGTTCTAGGTCACAGGCATTGTGGTAACTCAAACATTTTTAAGTAAATGCTTCTGACGGATCAGAATGTGCTTTGCAAACTTCCCTTATTCTTCTTGGATTAAGAAAGATAGAAATACGGACTCTTTGCTGTACTCTGCATTGTTTTTGTCTTGCTGGAGATAATCGTTGCTTTGGTTTTGCATAAATGGAACTGTGAATGAAATCATCCTTCTGGCATGTTATTGCTATTTGAATTCTCATTCTGTTGTTCAGCACACCAATAGTTTTGAATAAAACTAACCAGTCATTCACCAGTTATTTTATGTTGAGCTACTGTTTTTATTTTCCTGAGATGTGAAATGTATTTTCATGACAAATCAAAGGTATTTCTTATGAAATATCGTTTAATGTCTTAGTGTTATGGAGATTATAATTGTGAAGTTTTCCCATTTTCTATACGCAAAATTAGAGTTTCTATTACTACTTCATTGTAGAGGAAAACTCTTAAGAGGGAAAACTGAGCACTTATTCAGTTTTATAATTACAATATTTTGTACCTGAAACCTGCTGCTCTCACATACCACTGTAAGAAAGCTTGCCTGCAGAAAACATTTCCCTTTCATGTTGCTCACCTCCTAGTTACAGTACTGATGGAAGGTAAGAACATTCAGCTAGCAGTCACTCGTGTTCTTCTGGTTATCTTTAGCACGTAGTCATTCTTTAAAGATCTGTCACTTATCTCTTGCTTGACTTAGATCTCTGGGCATGGATGAAAGTTGAGCTGAGATTGTTTTGGCTTACTCTGTGTAGTTCTTTTATGTTCACAAAGGACTGGAGATGTCAAAACTTGTGTCCCTCCAACAGTACTACCAGTGCACCAGAGGTAAAGAGGGGCAAACTGCTGAAGCGGGTCACTTCTCAAGCCGCTACCAGCTGCAGGTGATGATCGGGATTCAATAGCAATTACAGCCTGAAGGCTTTTTGACTGTGTTGCAATAGGATTACTTCAGCAGTGTTGTATTATTTCCACGCCCACACTATGAGGACAGCTTTCTATTTTTTGCAGTAAGGCAAATCATACTGCCTGGAAAGATGTCTATGTTAAGATGACATATATGCTGCTGGGAAATAGATTTGCATCTGACTGGCATATTCTTGGAAAATTAGAGACTGACCATATACAAAGGTATTTCTTCAAATAGCTCTTTGGTTTAAGGCAGGCTTTAAACTGAAGGGCTTGGGAGGAGGAACCCAGTAAGGCAATGCCCATGCCACAACCACTTGGTGAATAAACCAGGCCAACCATGTCAGTGTAGAATGTGTCTTACCAGTCTCCCTAAATGAGAATCAAAAGATCAGCTGCCTGGAGTGTATGTACAGAAATGCACGCAGTCTGGAAAACAAACAGGAGGAACTGGTGGTCTGTGCCCAGTCAGAAAGCTAAGACATAATAGCAATAACTGAAACATGGGGGGACAACTTGCATGACTGGAGGACCGTGAGGGATGGCAATAGGCTGTTTCATAAAGACAGGCAAAGAAGAAGAGGTGGAAGAGATGCACACTCTGTTAAGGAGAAACTTGAATATGTGGAAGTCTGCTACCGTAATTGTGGAAGCCCTGTTGAATACCTCTGGGTCAGAATCAAAGGAGTTATCTCCAAGGGAGACCTTACAGTAGGCATCTGCTACCAACCCCCAAAACAAGATGACAAGGCAAATGAAGCAATGCTTGAGTCACTTAAGCAAGCTTCAGGTCAAGAGAACCTGACTTAGTGACTGTCATAAGTCAACTCAAGCATGTGATTGGGAATAGCCAACATGGATTCACCAGGGGCAGATTGTGCTTAACAAATGTGATCACCTTCTACAACAAAGTAACATAATCTCCAAGTCTGCATTTGTATTTTTAAAAATAGGTTCTGGTTTTCCAGAACAAACACCTCTTTCCCTAATGCAGTAACACAGTTTAACCAGTGATCAGAAGATATGTGGTCTGGTAATGAAGTGCTTAAACAGCAATTAAAGTTTTCCATGAGGTAGAAATACATATCCACCAGAGAAATGTATCATTATTACTGATTTGAATTGCTGTGATTTTTTGCATCTTCAAAAATCTTTTTAGTGACTTTTTGGAGAATGTGGAGCACAAAATACTCTGTGGTTAGTGGGATATTTGCATTTTTAACTCCTCCTGTTGCTATATCGGGAACAAACTACTTAGGATTTTACAAAGGACTATGGGAAATCCAGAAGCATCTTAAAAATACAGTAATACTACTTTATATCAAAGGTTCCACATCTCTGAAAATCTAGCTGCAGAACAAACAATCACATTACTGTAAAGCTGAATTGCTTTAAATACAAAATGCTGAATTTCCAAAAGCAATCGGTAGCCCTTTTATTTTATGCATTGTTAAACTGGTGTGCAACAGGCTCTCACTGAACGTTTGTTCCATGTTTTGCTGAATGAAGAATGAATGCAAGGCATAGAGTAAAGTTGAACAAATCAGAAGCTACTGCAGGGATTGAAAAGGAGAGGTGTGGGTACCAGCAGTGTGTGCTGCAGTAACGCTTATTTGGGGACTGAGGGAGAAGGAAGCAAGATTCTGGAGTTCACTCAAACTGGCTAAGCTTAAAGCATCTAAAAACTACATCACCTAATCACTACTAGTCATGAAGTCACTTCTCTAGCTGAATATTGTGTGGGACTCACATCAGATCTATTGGATAAACGAATCTGATCTCTCTTGCTAACAGTCCAGCACCCTTCACAGCCCTAGGTGTACTTACCTAGGAGGTCTGTGGTAAAAGCTGTTGAGAAAAGATGGAGAAAATTTTCCAAAATGAAAGATGGCATTAGAGTAGGCATGCTGTCAGGAGGGATTAAACTTGGGCTGACGAAATGTGCTTCTATCAACCGGACAGGCTTAGCATAGCTAATGCCAGCATAAGTGTATCCTGTCACATTAGTATGACTCTTTCTTCACCTCGCTCAGTGAGGCAGCTATGACACCACAGCAAGGACACACCTAGTGCCAGTTGTTACTCTAAGTGGCTTTGCGAATCAGAGACTCTCCTGAGTCAAAGTGACAATAAACAGAAGACCAGTACTTGATTTTATTTTTTTTTTTAATAAGAGAGGTGGTGTATTTTGCGTGCAGTCTTGAAATTTCTCCCAGTCCCTTATTGCAGTACAGTAGGGGCCACACTGGAGGTGATTGCATACAACTGAGGGGCTCATCCAGACAGAGAGAAGAGGAGGGGCTCCATCTAATGGCTTAAGAACTGCTGTTCCAAGGGAAAAAAATGAAAGAGGGGCCACAGGCCAGCCTTTGGAGGTATTGAAACATCAAATGATAAGCAGTCAGATTTCAATAAACACTACCACTGGCCAGAGTGTGCTCTCATTTAGATGGCCATTCTATTCCATTATTTATTTCACCAAATTCTGTGACTCATTTTTGAGCCTGGTACCTAACAACTAAAAGAATTCATCTTGAATAGCAACTAAAATGTGGTTTTACATACAAGATTTTAATTTTGAATAAGAGCCCAGCTAGGGATGTCTGAGCTTTTGAAACCTGAAGTGCTGCAGATACCGCAAATTAATTACTTGGCTTCATCTGTAAAAGCAAATCTTAAAATATTAGTAAAATTATTTGAAACTGAAAATATCCACATCTTTGGATTTTTTTTCTGACCTGACTTTATTGATTCTGCATATACATAGATACAGTTGATGAAGCTTTATGTGTATACCAGTCACTTAACCAGGTCTGACCAGCTTATTTTGTGTGGTGGATTTATGAAAACAATTTAATTCCAAGTAGGAAAAAATAAAATTGTTCAGGAACCAGATATTTCGTATCTCAGTGTTAATGCATGATGGCTTTTTATATAGATTTCAAGGGTATTCGATAGTTTCCCTTCTATTTTAGGAAATTACATAGACATAGCACAGTGTTTTAATGCAGAAAGCCTTCTGCAAAACATGGATTTATACTTAAATAGTTCCCTTTCCACTTGCTTTTCTAAGATGGCTCTTTGAAATAAAGCATCACAATAGGAGTATAAGACTGTAAATCAGGATATCATTCTAAGTAGACAGAACCCACACCCTTCTCACTGTGCAGTTCACCAGATGGTCTGTGCATTCATATTTTTATTTACTCTTCCACCAATATCTATATCTGAGCAATTATGAAGGCTTCTCTTTCCTGACATGATTCCCTATAATGTACTTAATTAGTGTGTTTAAAATTAGTGACTTCTATCAGTAACTAAGGATATGAGGGGCCAGACAGAATGTAGCCCAAAAAAATATAAACTAAATACAGAGGTGGGGAAAAAGGAAATTGCACTAATTACAGTCATCTAGCCTGGTGAGCTGTTTAGTATCACTGGCAGACTTCATTCACATGATCTTGTGGGCAACCAGATGGAAAAAGTGCCATTGATTTTTCTTGACTTCTCCCCCCAGACTTTGTGAATGAAGTCTCCTAACAACATGAAAAAGCTTGCTGCTACTGTACCTGCAGCTAGCTCTGTGATGGACAGAGAAGCTGCCAGTGCAGCTGAGAACTTAAATTATACAGGCACTTTACATGCATCCTCTTTTTCTCTACTGCTCTTCTCTTTCCAGTCTTTGCTTCCTCATGCTCTGCTGCTCTTTCTCCTTTCATCTCTCCAACTAAGAATTCGTCTTTATTGAACATGCTGTACGCCAATGAAGAAGTAACACCTTAAATTCCAGTTTCAAATTAACTACACAGCAGTGCATATGGATCCTGAATTTGGCAGAAATTTAGATGAGATCTGGAAATTTCCACTACATAAAATTCGTAGGTGTAAAGATTTTCAGATTCACCGATTCATCTTCCTATTGGCAGTTTTGGCTGTGTGAAAATAGATTCAATGTTAAATTTAGATGCCCACCTGCTTCCATTGATTTCTCACTAAGGATGTCTGTAAATTTTATTGCTTAAAGCTCTTCCTCAAAAACTTGGAATTTTAATTAAAATACCAGTATTTTTATCATAAGGTTACTGAAAACATAGATATGTGTTTTAACCAGCATTATAGGAAATTATGTGGTTATTATTGAGAACTACTGAAGGCTGGATCTAACTGGAGTTAAGCTGTTTTGTGCTGGTTTGAGTTGAGGTGTTTTAAGGTACTAAGACCTACAGTCCCACAGTTTGTCCACCTGCTGTCGTCCCTTCCCTAGTGTCTGAGTTTACTGATGAGTTCCAGCTGTATTTGACACAGAGAGAGATTCAGAGAAGACAAAGCTCCTGGAAACTTAGTGAAAACAAGCAACTAGTCAGAGGAGAACAACCCAGATTAATGCTACCCCTATTAAAGGTACCTAGTCCCTGCCATGTTTAGCTCCAAGAGGGAGAGTTGCAAGGGATGCAGAAGGGTAATGGGTGATGCTTTGTGTGCTGTGGCTGGGAGGGGAAACAGGGACCTGGGAGCACTGGGAAAAGGGACAGCATTAATCTATAGGACAAAAATGGGTAGAGAACAGGTGGCCACAGTCCTGTTGCTCAGAAACCAATTTCTTGGCTTACAGAGAAACTAATTCATATTTTAAAACAGCAGGAAGGGATGAAGAGAACATGATGAGAGAACAGCATGAAGAGAAAAGTACTTTTGTATGACTTCCCTCCCCTAGTCTTTACAGAGGTGAGACATAGTTCTTCCAGGCACGCTCCTCTGGCAAGAAACTTCATTTCATTATTCTGATGGGAAGAGTGTTTCCGCAATTCCGTTTCTGTTCTCTCAGACTACTTTACTGACAATTGTCTGTATGCAGTTTAATGAGGAAAGTCAGGATGTCCCTGTGTTTCCCAGCAGCCGTACTGATGCCAGCTTTCCATATGCCAAGTTGAAAATTAATTGAAATGAGAGGATATTTAAGGCTTTCTGAAGCATTCATTCAATACAACAGTCCAACGTGTTGACATGTCTGCCTTGAACAAATATAAGCCACCTGTGATTATTCTCATTGCCTACCATGAAGCTGTTGCCCAGCTGCCAAGACAGTGGCAGCTCTGCCTAAGCAGAGTGAAGTAAAAAGAAATAACAATTGAACATGTGACTAAAACACTTTGTTTTCTATAAATTCACATGTAAACTGCAGAATTGAAAAACGAAGAGATTATGCACCTCATTAAATAAAATGAGATAAAAATAAATAATGCTCAATATGCCATTACAGAACTGTGCAGTACCTGGTTTTGAACATGAAAAATCAAATTATGAAAGCCTTGTATTTTTTCTGCATGGATTTGCAGCTATAGACTCTTCATGATTTAACGGGTGAAAATTCTCACATAGTGGGAGAATTTTCGCCTAATAATAATTTAAACTCTCAATAGTAACTGTTTGGACTGCTCAGATATGCTTTTATAAGTTTTAAAAATAATTTGTGATTAAGAACCATTTGTGATTAAAAACTGCTAGATCCCTGATGTCTAGGAGGAAGTTTATAGGGAATGTTTCTGCATTCCAACTGATGTGCCATCAGTTACATGTAGAGGGGATAAATTTGTATAAAATACATTCTGCTATGGGGCACAAAAATCCAGTTTTATACCATTCATTTTAGTATGTGCTAAGAAATATATACTTTTTTATACTATATTGTGTGCTGTGTCATCCTAAATATTCACTAGGGAACAGGTTGAGCCTTAATAATTAGAAGAGCTCCTTCTCATATGGGAAATTTTCAATCCATCTGTGCTCTATCCTGTGGGAAGAGTTCTTAGCAGCTGCTTCTTTTTAAAGAAACTCAAGAAAGATCTCTGATCTGAGGAATGGATTTGCCATACAAATCTGTTTTTTTCCTTTTCTCCTTATACTGTTGCATCCCATTGCAAAGGAAAACTCCAATATCCATGGCTCTAGTCATTTACATGGAGACCTCAACTGCTCCACACTAAATATATAAACCCCTACAACTTGCTTGTTTGCAACAAGGTTCACAGACTAGACTGAAAATAAGCACTGCATAGGCAGAACTATTTTTTCTTCTCTACAGTAAAAAAAAAAAAAAATCTATATTCCTACTTTCTAGCTGACATACAAATGAAACTTAAAAGTATATTTTCTGTGAGGAAACAATACAGCTCATTACAAGGGGACAATCTGACCATATCCTTCTCATTTTTGGAGTGAGATTGCCCATAGTCACTCACAGGTATTTTACCCTGCCTACAAAACTGTAACAGTCTCCTATATGATGTGATATCACCCTAGTTCTTATTGCATAAAAATGACAAAATTCAAACTAGTGCTGGGAAACACCTTGCTCTGACGTTAAAACTAATAATGCTTCACAATAATACTAAGCTATAGAGCGAGACTGCAGCCTGTGTGGGAATGCTGAATGCCCTGTTGAGAGTCTAGCTCTGGTGTTGCTGTGGCTGTGCTTATGCTCTGCTCCAACACTGTGGATGTTTACCTTTAGTACTAGATACTAGCTGGTAGCTAGATGATGTTTGTCATGTATTTACATGTTTACGGTGCACCAATAAGTGATATTAAACATGCCATTTACCCACTGATCTCAACAGCTTTGTCCTGAGGGGAAGTAAACTCTTACCTTTTCTTGTGGTAGGCTCTGTACTAACTTTGTAATTAGGCAGCTATTCCAGATGACGGAAGATAGAGAGATCATTTGGCAACCCCTCCTCCTGCTGGAGCTGAAGCCAGGCTGAGCAGGTGTTTTACACATCTTCCTTCCCCTCTGCAACTGAGTGAAAACTCTCTCTGTCCACTCTAAAGGCAAAAGAGTGCTTGTTTGCTGCCATGTAATGCATATGTCAGTGTGTTTCGGTATTTATACAACAGAAATGAAACAATGCTTGAATTGAAAATATCCACCTAAAAGCAGAACTCACAATTTAGTCTCACTGATCCTCTGGAATCAGAGTTACCACTAAGCTGTGCTCAGTAAAACTAAAACCCACAGTGCTTATAGCTGACCAGTAAACAATTGATAACCTTGCATGGAGAGCACATGACACAGTAACGTGTACAACAAATGAAACTGAAATGCCTGAAAGGCAAAATCATACTGTGGAACAGTATTTAAAATAGCACAGTGATTCTAAATAAGGAGTGGTGATGCTCTCTTTTCGAATGGAAGTAGTCATCGAGTGCCATACTACTCTGCTAGACAAGATAGCTTAGTAGTCAAATTCTGGATAAAGGGGAGAAAAGAATTAATCACTCACTCTGGCAAGAAGTCCTAGCTCATAAGAAAGCTGCATAATTAATGATAGATGTTTTAAGGCCATGAATTGCAATTCCTATCTAACCTTTGGAAATGGAAAAATGCACACCGGCAATATTCCTGAGGAGATAGGGAGGGCACCCACTGAGACTTATGTATATTAAGTTAGAAATTGAGAGCCAGGAATCTGAAAGATAAACGTATACCAGAAGGTTACGACGTGTCATTCAGTGGAAATTATGTGGGCTTATTTGACAGGCAGAATCTGCTAATGACTTAGGAGTTAACTTAAAACCCTAAATGTAGTAACTTTGAGAACCAAGTAAAATGCTTTGACTTTACTGATTTTTAGTTAAAAAAAATATTTCCCAACCACAGATTTTACACCTGAATGCCACAGTCATACCACTTCTCCAAATCTGCATCATCAGAAGAGGAAATCCAGATGTGACTGTTGCTCTAATCTAAATAGCTAACTGACAGCTTATAAAAGCCATCATCTTGAGGAAACACCTACATATTAAAAAAACTTGGGATCAATAAGAGAGCCCCACAGAGTAGTTTAAGACTCCTCACTCTACTAGAAATAAGTCAGCAGAGAAAGTGAAATAAATATAATTGGAAAACTGAGTCTTGAACCAGACAAACCCTTCTCTGCTGTATGCAAAGCCTACTGTGAGCCTGTAAAGGTATTTACACTAAAAATTCACAATCATCTAAGATACAGAATAAAACTGGAAGTTGTCATAGAGATTTTCACAGCCACTTAACGTATTTAGACCTTTATGTCTTATATTGCAAGAAGCAGAGCGAGTGGTGCCAGCTCTTGTGCTTTACTAGTCTCTTGCTATTCAGTGTCTCCTAGGAGCCAAACAAACATATAAGAAGACAAGATTTCGCCTAAATTTACAATTATATGTATGTACTTACGTTTAAATTGGTGGCCCTCTTGGCTGCAAAGAAAACATTGAAATGGGAAGCCCACATCCATCATTTTGGTAGACAGAGAACATTTGGTAAGATAACAACCTTAACACTAAATCATATTTTGTATTGGCTTTATTGTATGTTTTTCTTGCTGTCTTAGTAAAGGAAGCCAATTTGTTCTGAGCTCTGGCCTGCCACGTCTAGACCATCGCTAGCAGCTCCATCTTCTGACTGTAACCATGTCTTGAATATCTTTATCTTCTGGTATGGTTTCTTCCACGAGACAAGTGTAGACAGCAGTCGTTCCTTACCAGCAATCCTCTCTCTAGGTGTTGCAATTCGGTACTATCATGACTTCCAGAAACATGGGAGTTCTCAGAAGTGTTAATGCAGGATTCGTTTCTCAGTAAAATCACTGAACGCTCGAGTACCTTCATGTACAGGAAGGAATTTGTCCTCTGTCTGCTCTACTTTCAGATAAACAGAGACCTCAGTGAGAACCACCGTCTGTCGCTGGAACTGTTCTTTCAAGATCCAAATTTTCTCTATTTATTTTCTGCAAATGAAAGCTTACAGTCAGAATTTTTACTTGCCACCACCCCCAAACATTTTAAGGATAAGACCAGGCAAAACAATTCAGGTGTCTGTGTTATCAGTGAGCCTGATGCAATGGCTTAAAGTATAGACAGTCCAGTTTGGTTTTGGTGAAGTTTCTTTTAATGTCTAAAGATATTCTGTGCATTGTGTGACCCCCATTGAGTTCAAACTCAGAGGAGTCAAGTGCACTGCTCTGATATCATAAACCCGGCTGATTATCACAAACCCAATTATAACAAACAGCTGACCTGACAGTCAAGATGAACACTAGTCTGCCCGGCAAATCATCAGAATATCCACTTACTGACAGTGCACGCTGATGCCTAAACAAATGTGATGCTGCAGCCTGGTCAGCTGACACTAAAGCATTTTAAACTCAGATATCCCGGTGGGTGCTCCCAGGGAGGCTTTAAGTGTCTAAAAGGGAAAAACATGTAAGTAGGTACATGTTTCTAATGCAATGCTACATGGAAAGCATCGCAGATAGGTTAAAGTGAACCCTTCAAAACCACTCTCCTGCTTTCCTTGGAAGAATGAAAGTTGAACTCGTGAAAGTTGAACTGACTTGCTGGTGAACGCTCAGCCCTGGTGCTGGCCAACTACTCTGCTGCCTTACAGGAAAATCATTGGAGAAAGGGGCCCCATCCCAAACTTCACGGAGGAGGCAGCGCGAAGCAGGTTACAGGGACTATTGGTTCTGTTTACCATTAAGTCTCAGGAAAACTTGATGGGAGTAGCTTGCTAACCTGAAAACGAGGGAGATTCCTGCGGTGCATACCGAGAGCGCAAACTAGGGATTCGCGTTGCAAAGCGCAATTACGGCGTAAAAGCTGATGCTTCGTTTGTTGCCATTGAGGACCGTGGAATAGGACTAACAAAGGTACCGTGAGAAGTTGCTTAATCAGAATTAACGAGCACCCAAGTAACGTCATACGGTCGCGCCACGTCCTGGTTAATTCCTCGGATAAAATTCTTTCTTCCACTGGGAATTACCAGGGATGAGGTAGGAGTCACAACAAACGCAGCAGAGACGAGCGGCGGCCGAGCCCAAGAGGCCGCTCGGGCGGGAGCGGCTTCGGGCTCCCTGGGAGGGAGGCGCGGCCCCTGCGCCCTTCGCTAGCGCGGGGGGGAACGGAGCGGGGGCTGTCGCAGCTCGCGCTCCCCTCGGAAGCCGCGGCGCATGCGCCTTGGCGGCGCGCGGGCGGTGCGGCCCCCGGGGTGGGGTTGGGGGGAGGCTGAGCTCCGGCCGGGAGGAGCCGGGGGGCGGCGGGGCCCCGCTTCCCTCCCGCAGTGCCCCAGTTTGCGTCCAATCAGAGCGCGCGCGCGCGCCGAGCAGGGCGGCGAGGCGGAACCGGGCCCCGGGAAACTCCCCCGCGCCCGTCCCGTCCCCGCCCCGCTCCGCCGAGGCGCGCGCTCTTGCCCCGCCCCCGCCGCCCGCGCTGCCGCCCAGCTGCCCGCGGCCTCTCCAGGGGGAAGGTAAGCGGCGCGGCGGTGGGAGGAGGGGGCTGGGATGCGCGTCCGAACAAGTTGTTGAACGCGGCGGCGCGGCGGGGAACTTTCTCCTCCTGGGCGCCGCCGCGGGGGAGGCCGGTGGCGCTGGCTGCGGCGGGAGGCGGCGGGCGGGTCGGCGCTTAGCTCTAGCCGGTTATGTAAGGTGTCGCGGGCGCGGGTCCCGCACCGGGCGGGGCGCGGGACTCGCACGTGGAATGCGCGTTCCCAGCCCTGCCCGGACCCGACCGCGCTGCTTCCGAGCCGTCCGCTCGATTTTCTCGTTTTTCTCTCTAAAAGAAAGAAAAAAAAAAAGATGTCCGAGCGTGGCAAAGTTCAAGAACTTAATTTTTGCCTTCTTTACGTGCGTGTTTAGTATGTCAACGTGATCTGGAGACGATTGAATGAATCATCAGTTCCACGGAAGAGAAGCAAGTGAATCATCTCTCACACACACGCGCAACCGTGAGGGAGCGCGGTTGTTGCCGAACCCAGGGCAAGGCTAGTGTCAGTTTCTGACATGGCAGGGGATGTAAAAAGTATAGACGGTGCTTGGAAACCCACCAGCTTTCCTGCGGCTGGTTTGTGAGCTGTGAAAGTTTTGCAACATTCAGTTGCTTTTTTCCTGGCTTAGTGGTTGAATGGTACCATTACGGTAGCGTGTCTGCTGTTAGGACAGTGTTCAGTTCTGAGCCCGTCACCCCAAGAAGGATGTTGAGGCTCTGGAGCGAGTCCAGAGAAGAGCAACAAAGCTGGTGAAGGGGCTGGAGAACAGGCCTTATGAGGAGCGGCTAAGAGAGCTGGGGTTATTCAGCCTGGAGAAGAGGAGGCTGAGGGGTGACCTCATTGCTCTCTACAACTACCTGAAAGGAGGTTGTAGAGAGGAGGGTGCTGGCCTCTTCTCCCAAGTGACGGGGGACAGGACAAGAAGGAATGGCCTCAAGCTCCACCAGGGGAGGTTTAGGCTGGACATTAGGAAAAAATATTTCACAGAAAGGGTCATTGGGCACTGGCAGAGGCTGCCCAGGGAGGTGGTTGATTCACCTTCCCTGGAGGTGTTTAAGGCACAGGTGGATGAGGTGCTGAGGGACATGGTTTAGTGATTGATGGGAATGATTGGACTCGGTCCTGTGGATATTTGCCGACCTGGTGATTCTATGACAGGCTGAGAGAGTGGGGGTTGTCCAGCCTGGAGACGAGAAGGCTCCGGGGACACCTTGGAGCTGCAGGGGCTACAAGAAAGCTGGAGAGGGAGTTTTTGCAAAGGCATGTAACGATGGGACAAGGGCGAATGGCTTTAAATTGGAAGGATTTAGATTAGGCATTAGGAAGAAATTCTTCACAATGCCGGTGGTGAAACACTGGTACAGGTTGCCGGGGGAAACTGTGGCTGCCCCATCCCTGGAGGTGTCTGGGATCAGGTTGGATGGGGCCTTGGGCAGCCTGATCTAGTGGAATGTGTCCCTGCCCATGGCAGTGGGGTTTGAATGGGATGATCTTTAAGGTCCCTTCCAACCCAAACCCATTCTATCTGTCTGTATCATTGTGCTGCCTTCTATTTTATCCGAATTTCAAAGGGTGGAGTTAATGGTATGATTTAAGTAACTGCATTACTCAATGTGTATTAATTTAAAATAAAATTTAAACAATAAAATTTGCAAATAATATTATGCTGTCTATATCCTGGAGTCAGAGACAGATCCTAAATTCCTTTACTGTGGGATTTGTTTTGCTTGGTTTTGTTAAGCAAAAATGGTTAGTTTCTGTTACAGTAAAAATATATAAATGTGTATTTGGAAAACAAATTAAGCCACTTTATTTAGTAAACATATTCAGGTTGCACCTAAATAGACTTCTGTTTCTGATCCTCTTGCCTGTTGCACAGTTAAATGGCATTTGGGCAGGGTGCTACATATGAATTTTCTTTCAACTCTAACTTGATTCCAAAGTGGAATTTCCATGCTCCACGTTTTTTGACACATCTGTCTCTCCTTGTACAGAGGCCAAACAAATGACTTTTACAAGATTAATTCCTTTTTTTTTCTCAGCATACCTACTATTGTTGAGAAATTAAGCTATTTTTTACAACAGGGAGGTAGTGCCTTATCCATACAAGCACTTGGGTTTACAATCTGGAAGTACATTAGTATCTTTGCACATCTAACTGGTAAACCATTCTGTCTCCTCTGGCATGAGGTATCCTGTATCTTGCTGCCCAGGTTTTGTACCTCTAGCTGCTCTACAAACTGGGATGGAGGAGTAAATCAGTCATGGGAAGGGTTGGTTTGGGTGTTCATTACTGTAGGGGAGAGAGGGCGTGTTACCATTTATGTTCGTCTAGAACTGGGAGCGCTTCAGTAGTAATTTTGTGGCATTAATTACAGGATTGGAGCACGTAGGTGGGAAATCCTGTATTACTTCAGCATTCCTTGTGCGGCTTTTAACACCTCTCTGTCAGTATTCTGAAGGTAACCAAGTTAAGACTGCATGTGACTGCGAATGTGCTGTAATAGAGATACTCTTAAATTAGGTATATTGGGTGGTCAAGTTAACAAACAGAAAAAAGTACTATTTTATTTGTGCATTTGAATCAGCAGTTAAATAGCAGTCATCCTTTTATTTATTTAATTTTCTTACAAAGAAGATAGAAACATACACTGTGTATGGCATTCTGTGTGCCCAGACCTCAGCTGAGAGTGCTAAAGTAGATAATACTGGAAGTTGATTCATCACTCTGCTCCAGCCGTTTCCCCCTGCTCTATATGCGCTCTAGTCTTCAAAGTAGAAGTTGAAAATTCTAGGTTTCACTTTTAAGCCTGCAGAATGTGCAAAATAAAGTGAGATAAAGTGGATTGGTTTAAGGTTGCTCTCTGCAGCTCCATTTTTAGGATTGTAAGCAGATTACTGTAGGATGCACAGCAGAACTTTGAGAACAGCGGAAGGCAGTGCAGATAAAAGGGAAGTGTCTGAACTTCATATCTTGGTTTTTGCTATGTTGGGGTACGTAGACTTTGTGCTTAGCATGATAAATTTATGAATATATATCAAATTTTACACTGCCTTTTATCAAAAAGGAAAAAAAGAGATACAGTTAATGTGTGTTTGAAATTGTTAGTGCTTTGGTCAAAAACTTGTTTGAGTTATCACCAGTTTTGCAGGTTCTGTGCTCTGAAAGACTGGTGCCAACAGTACCTTCAGATGTCCTTCCAGCTATCAGTGAATGGTTAATATTGCAATGGAAAAAAATTATAGATTCTTCCTTTTTCACAGTTTTTACTTTAAGGATCCTTTCTAGACAGATGCAGCAGTCCCAAGCCAAGTTTTGAACTATTTCTGTAGACAGACATATTGCTGTTGGAAAAAATTATTTTTTCATCAACTGTTGAAAACTTGCACCAAGTACACATTGGCTGTGGAGTCTTTTGCTCCCCAAATCCTCAGTTAAAAACATTTGATGCAGTCATCTGGGAAGAAATTTAGTTTTTATTACTAGTCTCAATATTTAAAATGTTAAGAAAACAGTTATTAAAAGTTTGTACTTTACCTAGGCGCATCGCATTGCGTTGCTTTTTATGTTAGTTACAGCTAATCTGTTCTTGAATGTTGGCAGACAGTGCCTAAAACATTTCCTGCAGTGAAGCTTATTCCCCTGATTATTGTGGTTTTCTTTTTGCATTTTTTTCCAGTAAATGTAGTGCCATGAAAAGTACCAGCTTGACTGAAGCCCTTAACGAGCAGAGCAGGTGTAGCATTGTCAGGAAACTCGACCATGCTATGACAAGACTGGGTTTATCCAACTGCATGTGTACATGTGGGAAACGTGAACGTTGCTGTCACTATCCTAATTATTCCTTATGAAATAAAGATTATCCACTGCCAAGTGTATGATGCTTCTGAAGTGAAAGATGTATGGTGTTGCTTGAGCACTGTGGTCTTAGTCACTGTCACTATTAGTTCTTACATGTGAAACAAATAATTTTGACTGGCTACCTAAAGCTGAAGCCACTTATTCCATTACTAATAATTGAATTTATACATGTCTCAGCAGTTTTCCTAACATCTGGCCAAACTGTTCATTTGCTTCTGTGCATTTGTCACGCCCTGGATGGGTTGTGACATCATTTCATTCCTTTTATGGAATAATTTTTTTCCTTTGCTTTTTGTTGGTTTGTATGTGTTTTGGGGTTTGGCTGAAATCAGAACAATAGCCTGCTAATATGCCATAATTAATCCTATTTTCACAAAAGACCTAACTAGAAAAAGAAGAGAAGGCATGCTTTCTCAGAAGAGGTTAAAGGTGAGAGTAAAAGTTAACGGGAGGATCCTTGCTTCCTTAAGACACTGTTACCCTGCTGACCGATGCATCTCAGAGAGGGAGGCAACAGGCTCTCGAGTTGTTGCAATCTGCTTTGGTTCAAGAACTGCATTTGCACCTTGTGTCTTCACTGGCAGTTGAGTTTGCACTAGTTGTTTTGGAGAGTGCACCACATGGGCATTGAGCATTGGGCGCTGAGATACCAGCTGTCCAGGCTGCAAGCAGGGTGCCTTTGGTGACCTCTTGTGCACAGCTTCAGTATTGCTTCTTCCACAAGGAGGAAAACCACTTTGTAGTCGTACCCCTTCTGCTCAAGGCATATTCTTATCAAAAAGAACCCTTCATAGTCACAAAACCACTCATGGAGATGTACTAAGAAATAGTGTTGGGATCTAAATGTTGAAACTGTTTTCTTCTCATTCATTGGTATGATTCATTCTATGCATGTTATTGGTGGCAACATTACAAAATTATTTTCTGACTAAGATACTTTGGGTTTGGTAACTTTCTGGCAGTTATCCACTTCCTCAGAAAAATCTATGGCTCCATGCTTATGGATAGCAGACAGCTGAATCCGTGAGTAGGATCTGATACCCGCAGGGATGGTTGAGGTTTGTAGTTGTCATAGAATTGTTCACGTCCAGTTTATTATTCCCAGTTTCCATACTCCGCCCTGTACACTTGTTCAGTTCACCTGTTACAACTTAGTTTTTGTATTATGGGCTTTCAGGGAACACTGTCATTCATTCTGTGTTTGTAAGATTTGCAGCACTTCAGTATCCTGGCTGATCTGGCTTCTTGTCTTTACAGAAATAAGTAAGAAATAATAGTCTTCATTTTAGATGTTTTATGCCTGAATCTTTATTGTGTTGCCATCCCAGTGCAAAGAAAAACCCAACCAACTTCTGCCATTTTAATAGAACATTTGTCCAAAGACCAATACTAAAAGTAAAATATGTCTCCAAATAGACGACAGTGCAAATGAAAGAGAACAACAAATGTAAATTTGCATCTTTGTGACTTGTGTGATGCTTCAGTGAGGGAGACCATGAATGCCACCACCAACAAAATTAAGCCCTAAGAAATGTAAGGCTTCAGTTTTGGTTTAACATACTTCAGCAGGAAAAATCTCACAGAAATTTTCAAATGTGATGAATTTCTGTAAGAGACGAATTGATTGTAATCTTCACAGTATTTTCTGGTCCTGCTTTTAAATAAATACATAAATAATTTGTGATTTTCTTGTGGTACTCTGAGTAGCAGTTTGTTCAGCTGTGGACTGGGAATCACACAGTTCTTTTTGTACCTGATATATCCTGGTTCCTTTCACAGCTGCTTACACTGATTATAGAGAGATGAAATTGCTGCAATTGACTTCTTCCAGGAGGAACCAAAGCCATAGTTATAACTTGATGACAGTGAGGTGATTTATCTTCACTTTGTAATTACAAGGGTGATTTCACATTGGCACTGTATCACAGCATAGGAAATAGATGGATTTTCAATATAGTGTTACCTGGTACATTTATATTAATTTCTCTCTGTAGTGGTCTATAAAAGCATTAGTGTTCATGGATTACATTTTCAGGACTAACATTATTGCTCTGCAGCAGTTTCAATAAGTAATAATCAATTCTGTTTTACAAAACAAAACAAGAAGATACCCAACTTAGTTTGCAACAACTGTGAACTAGTAGTTGTATGATCATATAGATGATTTTATGACCTTTTATGAGACATTAACATATATTTCCCAGAGCCTGCAGCTGACAAACTAATTTCCAGAAGTAGAATATCTGGGATTTCTCCTTAGAACTATAAAATGGAACATTTTAATATGCATTAACACTTACTTTTTAAAAAAGATTTTCTACCATCATATAAGAAACCAAAGCGTTTTAGTATGTATTCATTTTAACATGGCCATAATGCTTGTAAAGAGCTTTTTCTTAAAAAAAACCCCCTTAAATAGGACAAAAACATAAGCTGTAACATGTATTCTGCCCCAGCTGTTTTGTAGCTTTCACTGAGCATCCTAACCCATGAAAAAGATCTTGTTATGGAGCAGTTCTTAATTTCCACTCTTGGCATTCTCTTAATCACTGTATTTTCATAGTCTGGGAATTTGTCATGCAGGGAAGAAGTACAGATTGAAATTACTAGTATGATCATAATTCCTATTTTAACTTTGTCACTGCAGTGATAGAGCTTGCTGGCCTTGGTCAATAGTAGGGCTTGGTTCATAAAAGCAGCTGTCCAACTCTTAACACTGAGTCTCCTTAACAGTTGCTGATGTAATAATACAATGTAATACTGATGACATGAACTATAACAAGATATTAATTTCCTAAATCTGAACCTCTGAAGAAAGAAAGAAAAGGCACTGGAGTTCCTTTCAATAGAAGCACATTGTGCTTCCTGCTTCTGGTTCTTATTTTTAATGATACTGGTAAAACGCTATTGCCTTATTAATTTAATCTGGATCGGAAAGTCTGCTTATTGGATTACCCAGTATGTGTTTGAAGTCCCCAAAAGAGATATTATTACTTTTCTTAGGGATGTAAAATGTGTTGGGATTATCTGTTTATGTAAGTCTCTTGAATAGAAGTTTTCAGGGGTTTTTTTTTGCATTGTGTTGTATCTATTAAAATATTTGTGTCCTAACAAATCACAGGAAAGTAATAGAATCTAAAAATTAAATATTCTCAAGATAGGTTTCAGTGCTAGTTACTACTGATCAGCTCTGACAGACAGATAAAATCTTTCTGCCACAGAAAAGTAGTTGATCTTGAGATAAAAGTCTTGAGTGATTCTTAGAGAAGCATCACTGCTAATTAAAGCAAGTGCAATTATATTTATTTCCTCCCACAAAAAGAAGAATGGAATATGTAGGAAACCAGGCTCTTGATTAATTTCATGATGAAGACACAGTTCTTTATTCATATGGAGGATCAGCTTTTAAATAGCCAATGTGTGGGTTGAATTAAGTTAAAGGTGTTTCTTTCTTCCATGGTTTTATAAAATTGTTGTTTACTTTTTTGAAGAATCATCGGTACAAGCGGCAGAGACAAAAGATCCTTTGTATGACATAAATGAAATTTTGACTAAGTACTCTTTGTTGATTCTTGCTTTAGAATTTCCCAGTGTACAAAGTGATTTTTGAAGAGCTGCTTAATCAAACCAATATTTTTCAGCTTTCCATCTTAACTCTTTTGATATGTCACAGATAAAGTAAATTTTCATGCTTTTATGCCAAATACATGTTTACCAAAATTTGCAAGTGTTTTGTGTGGACAGTGATCACAGAATGCAAATGGATTTATTTGAAGTAGTTTACTCAGTGACAGTTGGTGCCTCACAGACGCAAGTGTTTAAAATCTGCTGTTGATGTTTAGCTTTTGCGTATGCATCGCTGAAAATTTAGAATGTGAATTTGCATGGGATTAGTCTACCATTCAAAATTTCCATTAATTGCAGAGGACCTTTTCCAATGAATTCAGTGTGAAGCTGGATGAAGCCGGTAACAAACTTGTAACAGAGGAGCTTTCCATAGCATCTGTTTTCTCAAGGTGTAAAAGCTCTTATTGCATCTACTAATAGAATAAGGAAAACCACACAAACTGTTGTGCATACAGGCCCTTCTTCAGGCCTCAAACAATAGCGGCAAACCCTGAACTAAGGTTGCAGCTTTAGAAGATATCTATAGACACTGCGCTTGAACAATGGAAGTGCTGCTATCTCCTGTGCTTTCTGAGACCTGGCAATCATTGAACCTCGATAAGTTTTAACTTACCCAGCAAGAAACTAATAAAAGCAAGATTTCTGATGGGCCATTGTGTTAAATTGAGTTACAGGTGGATCAACAAGCTTCAGAATGGTGCTGCCCTTTTGTGGATCAACTGACCCATTAGATCAGCTCTGCTGTTCAGTTAACAGTAGATTTAGGAGAAGTTTATTGTAATTATGGCAGTTAAATACCTAATTTTAGGCAAAAGTGTGGTTATCACCTGTAAAAAGTAGGGGATATTAGCATAGGGGGAAATAGTGAATTAGTGCTCCATCGTGGGCAGGAAGAAAATCAGTCATTGCCACCAGAATGCTGAAGGCTTTAGTTGGAGTGCCATCGTGAAGTAGAGGCAGTATCTCCACTAAGTCTATTATTTTTCATATCTAGAAAGTCTATGAACACTTGTTTCCAGGTTTGACTTGGACATCAGAACTGAGAAGTGGAATTTTTTGATGGACAAAATTCTCATGGAATTCATTCTGGCACCTACAGGTCTTGCTAATATACGGGCAATTACATTTACAGAACTACTGCACAAATACCACAGTGAGCATTAAGAAAGTAGTTCTTCAGTATTTATTTAAGGTAATTTCTGGTCTTCCTTTTGTGGATACTTTACTAGGCTGCTGAACTAGGAAGTGGGTTTGGGTCATATGAGCATGAATTGCTGGAGCAAGTTCAGTATTTTCTGGTTCTGGACTACTAGGGGCAAACTCCATATCTAACTTCTTTCTTGAAAGTGGAGAACCGTTCCTGCTTCCTCCATCTAGCTGTCCTGTACCTGGATTTCTCAAGTACCTCTGATACATGAAGAATATTTGCCAAAAATCTGCCAAACATTTGACCTTTGTATTTACAGTTTCCGTCTTTGTTTTGGCAGGATAATATGTGATAACATTGATAGATGATGTGATGACAGAACAGAAATTTCCTGTCTTCTCTACCAGTGATGAGAGCTGCTGTATGTTTTACTGTATGTTTTCAAAGGAAGTGTCTTGGATCTTATGAATCCAAGGCAGAATCCATAAAAATAGAAATAATTTAGGACTTTAGCCTTAGCTGATAAAAAATACTGTAACATAAACTTCAGTTGATTCATTTGACTTTATGCCAATATTGAATATGGTAGTAGATAGAGGAAGGCCTAACCACAAGTATTGCTTGTACTTACCACAGTTAAGTTACCATTGGCCTTTCCTTGAATTGCTTAGAAAATTGACAGTTATTAAATATTTCTAAGAACAAAATTAGGGAAAAGTTGTCATTTTGCCCAGTTAAACAATTTTTTGTATCCTTTTCATTAAGCCAGGATTTCAAATTTGGCTTAATTATTGCCCTTGCATTATGAATGTAGTTTTTTCTGTTCCTGTGAAAATAAAACAGTGTTTGATTTAAGTACAAGCCTTTGAAAATAAATAAAATCTAAGTCTGTATATGTTTTTAGAAGAGACTGGTGAGGGTTTGACAGTGCCATTGTCCAAAGACAGCATCTGCAGCCGAATAGTTTAGTAGAACTTTCCCTGTCTTTGTTCCTCCTTGGATACCAGTGTGCACTCTGATACAAGTATTGTAAAGGAGAAGATTAGCTTTGCTTTGGTTCTTGGAGTCACAGACATCGTGAAGGAGAAAGATGGCTGCTTTGCAGTGAATTGCAAGTAGCTTCTGTTTGCAAGTATCAGAGGGTAAAGGAAGTTAGAAAACCATTAGGAAGGTCTAGGTGCAAGGAAATGTGGAGATAGATGCTGAGTTATCTGGAAAGGTACCCTGCTCAGGGGAAGGTAAGGGTCCAAAACTATAAAGGTCCTCTGCTCCAGGGAGGGCAGGAATCCCAAACCAGTAGAGAGCATACTTTACCTCTGCTATCAACAAATAGCAGAGAGAGCAGCAGACGAAGAACGTTTCTTCCCTTCTGAACCTTGCTGGTTCAGTATTGATTCTGTTTATTCATACATGAGGTCTATTTGATGGGTGCAGAAGCCCACTTGCTGACAACCCACACTGCATGGAGTCACACTGAGTCTGAAGTAGATTTCCAGTATTTCATAGAATCATAGAATCATAGAATAACCAGGTTGGAAGAGACCCACTGGATCATCGAGTCCAACCATTCCTATCAAACACTAAACCATGCCCCTTAACACCTCATCCACCCGTGCCTTAAACACCTCCAGGGAAGGTGAATCAACCGCCTCCCTGGGCAGCCTGTTCCAGTGCCCAATGACCCTTTCTGTGAAAAATTTTTTCCTAATGTCCAGCCTAAACCTCCCCTGGTGGAGCTTGAGGCCATTCCCTCTTGTCCTGTCCCCCGTCACTTGGGAGAAGAGGTCAGCTTCGTCCTCTCTACAACCTCCTTTCAGGTAGTTGCAGAGAGCAATGAGGTCTCCCCTCAGCCTCCTCTTCTCTAGGCTAAACAACCCCAGCTCTCTCAGCCGCTCCTCATAAGGCCTGTTCTCCAGCCCCCTCACCAGCTTTGTTGCTCTTCTCTGGACTCGCTCCAGAGCCTCAACATCCTTCTTGTGGTGAGGGGCCCAGAACTGAACACAGGATTCAAGGAGCGGTCTCACCGGTGCCGAGTACAGAGGGAGAATAACCTTCCTGGACCTGCTGGTCACACCATTTCTGATACAAGCCAAGATGCCATTGGCCTTCTTGGCCACCTGGGCACACTGCTGGCTCATATTCAGTCGGCTGTCAACCAATACCCCCAGGTCCCTCTGCTCCAGGCAGGTTTCTAGACAGACTTCTCCTAGTCTGTAGCACTGCATAGGGTTGTTGTGCCCCAAGTGCATGACCCAGCATTTGGCCGTGTTAAACCTCATGCCAGTGGACTCAGCCCAGCGGTCCAGCCTGTTCAGATCCCTTTGCAGAGCCTCCCTACCCTCCAGCAGATCAACACTTCCACCCAGTTTAGTGTCATCTGCAAACTTGCTAAGGGATTTCAGGGATTGTTAATTCTAAAAATTAGTCTGTTCTAATATAGCTAGTTTAAAGATATATTAGCTTTAAGTTAAATTTATCTAAATAGCTAAATTTTAGCTAAGGTCTAAAATGTTAGGACATTTCTTATTTTAGGCTCTTAGTGTGACCATCATTTATCCATTGTGGTGCTCTTGAATTCTGTTCTTAAAAAACTTTCTCCCCAACACTCTGTTGTTCACTGCACAGTTGTAAAGTGTTTAGGAATTTATCAGTAGGAGTTGTCTACAGCAAGGTGTAGAATGGGCCGAGAGGAATGTAGGAGGGCAAAGAATGGTCTCAGCTTAGGGAGGTTGAATGCTGCCTTGGAGGACCAGTTTCTGCCCATCTTGGGTGCTAAATAATTCTTTTATCCTGGGCAGGTAATATAGGTCATGGATTCATAGACAGCTATTCAATTCTTAACGTTTGTGAGACACGTAGCCAAGATATCTGCCTATGGTTAGCATAAGTATCAAGACAGAGTATGTTAACTGTGGCTCAGTGCCATGGTAACACCAGAATATGGTTTCTAGGCAGCTTACAGCACAGACCTATCTCACTGCTGGGAGACTCAGCCTGAAACTTTTCTTGTCATTAAAACAAACAAGATTCATTAGAAATACTTTATTTAAACAAACAGACTTATTTAGGAAGCTGTGGTAGTGATCTTATGGATGTGTTCTGAACATTGGAAGCGGCATGCAGAGTTCAGGAAAGAACAAGTGTAGCTGTAGAATAATAGAGAGAAGCCCACAATACTTAAAGCCAGACAATGCAGAACCTTCCCTTCTTTTATTCCCCAATGAGTGGGATGTTACTGATCCTGCTTATTGGGATGGTGTTTGACAGCTAAATGTTGATTCCTGTGCTTTCCTACCAATAAGAAATGCATAAATATTGCAGAGCATTCTGTATTGATGGATGTCTCAGGAGCTTGTGCTGCAAGAGTGCTTTGTAGATCAGAGTGGATCAGACAACTTGGTGTGATAGGGCTTTAAAAGCGAGTAGTAAAATGCTGGCATTAAATGATGGTGACTGTTATCTGACAGGAGAGTTGCATAGTTTTACATTGTGTCCCATATGTTAATTTAGCTGCTAAATTTTAGTAACTTTGCTTTTTCATCCCTTGTTTCTATGTTTATTGTGGGCTGCACAGGTTTTAAGTAGTAGCTAAAAAACCTGATGCTCCATCATGGCTCACTTCATCATTGCTTATCATGAGCAACACTCACTTGGAAGTCACCAGCTCTGCACGCATCAACCCCTGGACCTATGCCAAATACAGGAAAGCTCTAGTTCCATATAAGCTATGTAGCTGAACAGGGCAGGGAAATCCAACTGTTGACTTTGCAGTTGGTGCTCTTGTCTTACCATGCTCCAAAATTAAGAGTAGGATACCCAGAAGGAGAGCATAGAGTAGGAGCTCCAGAACTTTTTTGAGTGCTGCTAACATAGGAAAAAAACTCTATGATAGAATAGTTGCTTTAGTAGCTTGTACTTTCTGTTAGACTATGCACAGATGCAGAAGGAGATGTTTAGGGTGTATTCCTTTAGCGGAAAGGCAGTAGAACATATCATATCTTTGCAGGATACCAGTTTGAAGTACCTGCGTAGTCAAGAGATGGTCCCTGGAGGAGTGAACTGCTTTGCAAATACCTGCACAAGGAACTACTGGGCTTAATGAGTAAGAGTTCAAAGTTGTTTTCCTGTGAACAAGTGGGTGCTAAATATTTTCAGTTGAGGGGGGGCTGAAGTTGCTATTGGTGTAAACATTCATTTGCAGTCTTTTGATTTTTAGGTCTTGTGATTTTGCTTTTCTCTTCAACACTTCTGTTTCTGAGATAGTAAGATTTCGTATTCAGGGTAGGGGTTTTTTTATTGTCTCTTTTTTAGTTTGCATGTTTCTGCTTATCTCACAAGCACAAAGAACTGATCAAAACTCCAGGTAGAAGATAAAGTTCAGAGTAAGAAGAAACTTCCATACACTGAAAAGAAATTACTGAAGGATTGTGGAGAAGAATCTAGAGTACAAGTTCTGGTATGAAATTCTAAATATTTTTCTTGGAATTCAGGTCACTGTCTGCTCTGGAGTACAAACCTTACTTGATATAGAGTATAGCATGTAAAATAGTTCCACTGAGTCTGTGGTAGCCAGGCAAGGATTACTTCTTACCAGAAAAGCTATGTTCATATGGGTTCAGACTATCATAGTTTCCTCTCTGTTGTACATGGTGTCTGCTAGGATATTTTTCATACTTGATCCAGATAGCAACGTGTCTTATATGTTAGAAAACTTATTTGTATGAAAACTAGCCACGAAGTCAGGACAACTTCCTAGTATTAAATTTTTTTGCCACTGTTGAAAATGTTTTGGGTATGTTTTGATTCCTCTTTAAGATATCAGAAGGAAAACAATATGTAAATACTCTTGAGATGCTTTCTTCCATCTCTACAATATGAAATCAAAAGGCAATCCATTTTCTTAATACTGGAGATGTTGAAATCTCCTGTGCATTCACCTAGAGAAAACCTTGGTCTATTTCTGACTCCATATTCCCACTGAAGATGCTGGCAAGCGTTCCTGCTGTTTTAAAGGGCCACAATTTGAATCTTTTGTGCTTATTGTGGAAACTCTGAATTTGCATAAAGCAAGAAAAAAGGTCTTTCCCTTGAAATCAAGTCGTATTTAAAACCTCAAAAACCTTATTTAAATTTTAAAAACCTTGATTACTCTTTTTGCACTTCTGTAGCATTACATTTGCATTTTTTTTACTAGTAATTATTTCCAGAATTTGGTTATGTAAAAGCTTATTAGGCTAAAACCAGGTATACTTGCATTTCAAGTTGACTGGCTGGAATCGGTTACCTAATCCTAGAGAAATGGCTTAATTATTTTATTCTTATGCAGAAGGACTTTCTGGTACAATTTCAAAGGATTTCTCTTTGTAATTGCAAGACAGAAGACTGGAAGATCACCATTTATGTTTTCTAGGCCCATATCCTAAGTGCTGTTCTATAAGAACACCCATTTAGTGCCCACTGAACTGAAATTCAAATTACGATCTTACTGTTGCCAAGTACTGACTTCAGCTGATATAAAATGCCGCAGTTACAAGTTTGTTAGTTCTATGTTCAGGGCCACCAGAAGAAAGGACAGGGAGCAGAGACAGGTGAAACTTATTGCAAGAGTAGTTTAACTAGATGACACAAACCCTTGAATAAGAACCAGTACATCAACAGAAATGAAATGGTGATAGAATCTAGCAATATTCTTAAGGTAATATAATCATGATTTCCCTACAGTAGACTTTTGATTCAAATGTTAGACTAGAGTGCAGCTTAACCATGAATCAGAAGAGCATTGCAAAGGTGGTGGAAGCCACAGAATGAATATAGGGGGCTAGGCATTCATATCCTAACAACTCCTTCCTCGCTTGAAACCGCATAAATAAGTATGCATTGTCTAGGTGTTCATGAGAGAAACAGTAGAAAAAAAAAAACTATGTGGGTAATTCTAAAATCAATATATTCTACATAAATACAACTAAGCTCCCTGCTATTAGGTGAGTTGAAATCGAAGCCTCATATACTTCCATGGGCATATTCCGGATCTCTTGAACATCTGAGATAATAAAATAGAAGAACAGGATAAAAAGCAAAAGAGAAATCACTATGTAGAAACTATTTGCAGGCTTTATTTATAGAATGCCTTATTGTTCCTTCACAAAGTACAGACTTGTAAAAAAATTTTGAAGGGTCATGATATAATCAGCTGCCAGTGTCAAAGGGAGACTAAAGAATGAAGGTAGTCTTGGATGAGTGGGCAAGGGGAATATCCAATAGTTGTTGAATTACATTGCTTCTGTGGTTTTTAATGCTGTAATCACTACTCAAATACTGAACTTGGTTCTGGTAATTGCACTTCAGGGAGGATGCAGAAAAAATTAAACAGGTATACAGAAGACTTGAAAAAATGATACAGGACTTGGGACGCATGCTATGTCTCACACAGGTCAGTGAAAGTAAAGCTAAAGTGGCACTTACAGCCAGTAATCAAGCCATCCCTTAGTATTATCTTTGGTTAACCAAATTGAAATTTGTGATAGAGTAACTGATACTCAAAACCAGATTGTTCAGTCTTGCAGCTGAAAATCAAATCAAATTACTGTAGCTTAGCAAATGAGGTGATAAAAATTCAGACTACTATTAAGGTTGTTGTTGTTATTGTTATTGTTGTTATTATTATTATTATTTACTAAGTGGGACTACTAATGATTGTAGTAGATTTATTGGCACTGGTAATCTTGAAAATTAAGACGGATGACTTAGTCAAAGTAATCTGTTGAGCGTCAAATGGGAATTAATACAGGGAAGTCCTGTGGTTTGTGGTTTTTTTTTAATGCAGCTCATACTAGGTGATCACAGTGATCTTTTCAACTTAATGTGTATTACCTTAAAGGTTGTGTGGTCAATCTTTACTGTAACATTTAGATGTTTAATTATACACAGCCCTGCCAGAGAATGTTCTGCATGCTATTATTCTCCAGAATTCAGATCGCTAATTCAGTAAAAGCACATGTATATCGAGAAGGTGGTAGGATGCTATTAGACAGATGAGAAGCTTTCAAGACCAGCATATCTAGTATGGTTTGTCAGTACTTTATAAAGGCATGACAGGGTCCCTTGTAAAATACCCAGTTATTTAAATTTTAAATGACCTTTTATCTTCCTTTTTTGGTGGATAGTATTCAAAAAGTGTAGGGAAAGTAAAGCAGTAGCTAGTCCTATAGCTCTGCAAAAGTTGGCCCTGGAGTACAAGGGAGAGCGTGTACTGTATTTGTATAACATGTTGGTCTCAAAGTAAGTTGTGCTTGGCCATTTGGTTTCCTTTAAAAATATGGTTTCCTAGTTGTTCTGTATTAAACCCTTCTACATTTATATTTTTACATTCTTTAAAAATAAATGTAGAAAAGATGTGTTGTTTTAAGAAATGATAAAAGCAAACCGGCTAAGGTGCAGAAAGGTCCAAGACAAATGTTCCAGAAGAGTTCTTTCTGAAAGAAGAAAGCCAGACTTGAGTGAAGGTCTCATAGTTATTTTGCAAATAAGGTTAGAGAAAATAAGTATTTAGTGGAACTGTGTATGCCCTAGCTTCCCTACAGTAACAGAAGGGTTTATGTTGTGTAAGTAGAACTAGCAGATTCTTAGGAATCCTAAGAAGTCAGAATTCCTGTATTTCAGATTTCTTTTCTTGATTCTGGCAGAATTTTTAATACCACTACTTGCAAGTAAATATTTTTTTCTAATTGATAAACATGCTTGTTAAATGTCAACTTTGTGCCATATTCCAGTGGTATGGAAGAAAGAGCTCGCCTCAGGTATACAGTAATCTTTAAGCTTCTGCAAGATATACTCATTTTGCCATAACAAGTAGATTACACCAGTTCTGCTGTACACTCCAGTATTCATGGCATTTTTGACCTGTGTGACAGTGGTGCAGAGTTTATTTAAAAAGAGTCAAAAGCCACAGGTTCAAGTCCCACTAAAGTCAATAAGTCTTCCATTCCTTTTTTACTGCAGAAAATAGACTACTTATACAGTTTTGTGCATTGCATGGTGCTCAACTTCCTCAAACTAGAGTGTTATTTCCTTGTGCAGGAGTCTTTTGAATGTTTTGCCTAAATGTCTTATGTGTCCTCCTACTCCTGTCTGCCATAATGCATTCCTTTTGTAGGGAAAAAGAGATCTGAAGGATCATATTTGGCATTAGTCTCTAGTGCAACTGAAATTTTTGCTGGAATCTACAGAGATTTTGCTGGTTTACTAGCAGTGCTGTTTTGGGAATAGAGCAAAAAGGTTCCTGTTATTTTTGTTGACGTGGAGTCTGTAGGGATGTAAGCAGTCTAATGTTCTTCATGTGAGCAGTTTTCTTTACATAACAATGTTTGAATCTTGCCTGAAAACTTTATTCTTTCCTCATCTCTGCTCGCATGCTATTAGTGCAATGAGTCATTGACTCCACTGTGAAGACATTGCTTGAATGCTTATAAAGCATGGAAGTACTTTAGGCAGAATAGGAGATACTTATAGTATCTAACCATCCTGGATTTGGGAGGTATGAGGAAGGAACTAGAAAAAATAATGGGGATCTGTCAGCTTTATATGAGCAGTTTCTGCCTGTGTGGTGGTCATCACAACCTAACCAAAGATAATGAGGCACGCATGGGATTATAGTGCAATCTTTGTGCCTTCAAGACTAAGAGGTGCAGTACGGTAGTAAACCAGAGAACCACTTCAGTTCTTGGTAGCGTCCACATGCTTCCAGAACATTTTTTATTAGGTAATTAAGTGCTGGAATTTTCTCGTGTAGAAATGGTACGTGAGGGGTTAGGAGGAGTGACACTTTGTTCTCTCAGATTTATTAAGGCACTGTGGACACTGGTGGTATTCTTTATTTGACATCTTCCCTCTTAATTATTAAGAGGTTGTGATACTTACACATGGGTGGAATAGGAGTAGTTTGCAAGTACAGTTCTAGCCATGCTGCAAAGGGTGCAATGATGGATATGTTCTCTTTAAACCTCACTACAGAGTATAATATGTGTATGTGCTTGAAACTGTAATAGCAGTCTTTTATTTGCAACTAAAAATACTTTCAGTTAATTACAAATATAAAGTGAGGCAGTATTTCTGTTTCAGCGATTGTTAATATTAACTGCTGCTTTGGAAATGAGCATAACTGTGCATTTTTATTTCCTTTTTAATAATGAATGTGTAACTGTAAAGCACTCTATCAGTACTAGATGTGTATTAACCAACAACCTCTTCATCACAGTGGAAGTGAAAGTACACTTAATTACCCTATAGAGACATAAAAATAAATGTTTCAGGAAGTCATATAGGTATTGTGTGGGATTAGGCCGTGTAAACAGTGATATTCACATTCGTAAGATGTTTGTTAATATGAAAAGAAGGATGAGTTGATGGGTTTGATTCTTTGTCATCTTAAGGAGTCATTAACACTTGCTTAAAACTGCATGCAAAGGTAAAATTAAAACATAATGTCAATTTCACTCATATTTTGTAAGTCCATAAAATTATAAAGTTACACTCAGGCACATACTATGTAAGGTATGGAATTCTGAAGAATCCAGCTTTTAATCTTCAAATATGTTAGCTTGCAAGATGTTATGCTTGCCTCCATATGCTGAAAATTCAAGACATACCTTTTAATTCCTTTATCCATCCTGTTCTAAAGCTAACTGCAGATATCTGAATTATTTTCAGGAGCTAGTATGAAGAGCAGTAAGTGTTCAATATGACTATTTTTTTCAAAATAAAATCTCTCACCTCAGAGATTAGGTGTCTGGTTTAAATGCATGTCAGATGAACGGTCAGATGAAGAACAATGTTGCAATTGACATGTTGTATTGGAATTTGAGAGTTAGAAGTCTGATTCCCAAGCAGTCATGCCTCTCTGTGTGGCTGACATCAGAAATTTATAAGGAAACCAGTTACAAATATTTTGCTCTTTGTATAGAACAGGTGCAGTAATGCTTTTTTTTTTTTTTTCACACAATTTAAATTGGAGAGGCTTTAGACCAGGCAGACTCTCAAAGCGTGTGTTTCCACTGTAGCTGAAGGTGTACTAGCTGCGTGGATGTAGTCACACTAAGTGTAATCTAGCCAGCTTTGTTAAATAGCAATTAAAATAGTGTCGGATTTTTAGTAAATTGGACCCAGCTTGCCCCAGACCCTTGTGTGGCTAGGTAATGTTAATGTACGCCCTGTATATTCACTTCCATAATTAACTGGAGGTAGCTAGATTAAAAAGTAGATCTGCTTTTTTTGCTTTTGAAAAAAGATGTTTTATTTTGAACTGATTTTGGTTTACTCTTTTTCTAAATTCTTCAGTCCACCTGTAGAATGTTTTCTGATGTATTCTTCTGTAGAAGCAAGCGTTTTCTGTCCTTGTGTCTTCCTTGGCCCTTCCTGCCCTGTAAGACACAGATTCTTCCTTTCCCCACAGAAAACCAGAAGGCATGCCTCTGTGGCTGTTTTGCTCAACAGAGCTGTTTTGCTAGTGACCATTAGGGAACATTAGTTGATACTTGCCCCAGAATTCCCAAGAAGTAAGATTTCCTTGTTTTTTTAAGAAAAGCAAGAAATAATCATAATTAAATCTTGAGTGAATACAGTCTTGCACAGATTTCCCTAGGGCTGGGTAGTGGTAATACATAGCCCGGAACCCAAATGTAGTTACCCCCATTCTCATCCTGAACCACCTCTGACAGAGAGCCCATTTCCTGCATGAATTACCTACTTCTGAAAATATATTTTCTCTGACAACTGGGCTATAGATTTTCAAAAGCCAAGTAGTGCACCTGATCAAGCAAAGTGGGAATGGACTCAAAGCTGCTGCTTGATGTAATGATACTGATCTGTAATGATCATAGAATCATAGAATAACCAGGTTGGAAGAGACCCACTGGATCATCGAGTCCAACCATTCATATGATGAATGATATTTAGGGGAAAACAGTGGCTTTTGTTTAGTTTACATTATGGTGCTCGCCACAGTGGATTGCACAGGGCAAGGAGGTGACAGAGCCGGTCCATGCTTGAGTATATCCCTAGCATCCACGCTGCACACTCGCCAGGGACCAATGTCACGGCTGTGAGACAAGACTTTAGCATTCACCATGACATACATCCCAGGTACAGTTCAACTGGAATTACTAGCACTTAATGTTCATAGGTAGCCTAGAACTGCAAGTAGTGAGCATATTCCAAACCTGTTGAGTAATTCTGGTTAATATTAATATTTCACAGAATCCCAGAATCATTGAGGTTGAAAAGGATCTCTGGAGATCATCTTGCCCACCACTACTGCTTAAAGCAGGGTCGACTAGAACAGGTTGCTCAGGACCTTATCTGTTTGGGTTTTGAAAATCTCCAAGGATGGATATTGAACAACTCTCTGGGCAGCCAGTTGCTGAGTTCAACCCACTTCACAACCTTTTTTTATTTTCTGATATTTAAATGGAATTTTCTTTGTTTCAATGTATATTCAGCACCTCTTGTCCTTTTACTGGGCACCACTGAGAAGACTCTTATTCAGTGTTCTTTACTCCTCCTTCCACCCTCCATCAAGAATTTATAGATAATTATAAGATCTCCCTTAAGCCTTCTTTCCTGCAGGCCAAACACTCCCAGCTCTCTCAGTCTGTCCTCCTAGGATAGATGTGCCAGTCCCCAAGTCATCTCTGTGGCCCTTCACTAGCCTTGCTTCAATGCATTCATGTCTCTTTTACTGGGTAATCCACAGTTGGACATGACATTCCAGATGTACCTCAGTACCTCTCTTGACCTGTGGTAGCACCCTTTATAATGCAGCCCTGGTGGTTGTTACCATCCTTTACTGCAACGATGCAGTGATGGCTCATGTTTAATTTCATGTCCACCAGGACACCAGGGTCCTCTCCTACGAACCTGCTTTCAAGCCCATCAGTCCCTACCATGTACTGGTGCAGAGGCTATTCCCTGCAAGTACAAGACTTTGCATTTCCCTTTGTTGAAACTCCTAAGACTCCTGTAGGCCCGTTTCTCAAGATTTTTGTGGGCCCTGTGAGTGGTGCATAACTGTTGGGTGTATTTACTATTCCTCTCAGTTTTGTATCATCTGAAAAGTTGCTGATTGTGCGCTCTGTCCCATCACCAGGCCATTAAAGTTAAGCAGTACCACTATCAACCCTTGGAGTAGTCTAATAATGCCTGACCTCCAGCTGCACTTCATGTTGCTGATCATAACCTTTTGAGACTGGCAGTCCATCTCATTGTCTGTTTGTGTAGTCCATTCCCTCTATTCAGAGCAGGATCAACTAGACAAATTGCCATGGATGGATACTCCACAGCCTCACCAAGTAAACAATTCCAGCATTTGTGCACCCTGTCAGTGGACTTTTTTTCCCTCGATACATTTAAATGGGTTTTCCCGTGTTTCAATTTGTGCCCACTTCCTCTTGTTCTGTCATAGGGCAATATTAAGAATTCTATTGCTGTCTTAGTTCCCCTGTCAGTTGTTTATACACATTGATAAGAACCTTCCTGAGCAAGGCTAAACAACCTCAGTTCTTTCAGCCTCTTCTCATATAACTGATGCTCCGATCCCTTAATCATCTTAATGACTCTTAAAGCACTTTGTATCTATATAAAATTATGAACAGAAGGAGAAAATTATGTGATAGAATAGCAGTTACCTTTCACTCTTTCTTGTCAATATTTGCATCTTTTCAGGTTAGCATAACTGTATTCGGTGGCTTTGAAGAAGAGACACTTATCAAAGAAGTGGGGATGTTCATCATCTGTTGTCTATGCTAAATAAATCACTTACAGTGTTCTTGTAAGTAGTTACAAGTTTATTATTCTTTGGGCACCAAAGTACCATTTAAATTGGCTTCTGTTTCTATGAGTGCCAGTGGTTTGGACAATAGCATCATTGAGGTGTTATGTTCAGCATGAGAATGTTTGTTCTAAAGTTAATAATGTTGACCTTTTTACTAAGGAAAATTTGTGTTTCTAAAGATTTGGACAGATGCACCTAGACTCCAGACAAACTGTGAAGCCGCTGCCTTTTCTTCCCTTAAAAAAAGTGAGTTATTGAATGAGAAATAGTAACATAAAATAGGATTATCAAAAAGCAATTTCAATACCTCACCTTGGGGTGTTTCAGCTGTTCTTGCGTTTTTATGCCATTCGCTGATCTTTATTAAAAACAAAGGGGGCAGGAGGTGGGAGTTGCTTCACTTACACAAATGCAGAAACAAACAGATACAATTAAGAAATGGGTACAATAGATTTAAAAAATATATATTGGATAAAAGTGTAAATGGGCAGTCTGTGTTTGAAAGTAACTTTTTGATGTATTTTGTAACAATGTTTTTTGTCATGATTTTGGTAAGTCCATGCTTAGGGGAAAGCACAGCCCCAAAATACATATTTTAGTTCCTGAGTGATGGAGGGTTAAGGTGGCACCAGTATTTCTGACAAGCTTAAAAGACACAAGGATAAAACATTAGACAGCATTGCAGATTTCTCAGCAGGAAAATGTAAATCTCCTTAATTTTATTCCTACTGAGCTGTGGCAACTAAGGTCTTGTATTTAAATGTGAATTATTAAATAGACAGCATGATGATGATGATAGGAGCAGGCTATGTGTTATGTGTATCAACAAGTTCCCATAAGCCAAATACCTTGTCAAAAATTTACATTCTCATCTATGGATTTGTGATAAAGGGAAATAATTTTAAGAATATTATGCCCTTTATTCTTAAAAGCCTACCAAGGATTTTAGATTAGGGAATGGAGTGAAATTTGCCATGTAAATTGCTAAATGAAACCTTCTAGCTTTAAACCTCTAGAAAATAAACTTCTCACAGCACAGAAGAAAATAGTCACATCTAAGAAACCTCTGCAAAGTGTGTACAGGCTGTAGTAATGTAGAAATGTCAAATATTTTATGCAATGTCTTGCATAGTTTATCATCTACTTTAGAAAAACTTTCTTGAAATGTATTTAACAGGCAGCTCTGTTCATTACTAGTTGTGAAAAATTTTGGAAGTGAAAAGGTTTGGGGTTTGGATTTTTGTTGTTTTGGTTTGGTTTTTTTTTCAAAAACTTGCTGATACTGTAGAAAATACCGCTTGCAGCTGGCAACTGCAAGCTGAGGTATTACGTCTGAGATAGAGCTCATCTCTTAGAATCTTTTAGTGTTTGATGGCAGCTATAGGAGTTGGAACTTCTGTGATACAGAATAGAAATAGCAGTGAAGCATGAAACAACAGTTAAGAATGATGCATGCTCTCTGCTTTTATACACCTTTCTAAAATATAAGGAGGTAACTTCCATACATATGTACACTGCAACATGGACTTTGGTACTAAGCTTGATGCAAGTGAATAGTCACCCATTTCAATGAGTTGGGCTCTAGACTGGCATATATTAAAGACATGCATAGTGAGGATGAATGATAGTATTTATAGAATCAGGGCCTAGATATTAAGTATAAACACACTTCACTTGACAATTAAGTATGGATATTCGTGCAGGAGAATGTAATGAATTTAGTAAGAATGTGGTTCTTGCTACATAACAGCTTTTTTTGAAGAGGAAATAAAGATTTTTTATTTTCTAAATATAAAGCAAGAATCTTCATAGAATGATCCAATTTGAGCATTTGTCAGACCTTTTCAGTAAATGCTGTTAGTTATTTAAGGACCAAAACAGACATTATTTTGTTTTATTCAAACAACTGCATCTATAGAAGGGCTTTGCCTGTGATTTCTTAGACTCAAAAGCATGTAATCTCTTGAAGTATTGCCTGCATTTCTTACCATAATTTTCTTCCTACAGGATTTTCAGAAAAGTAGTTCATGATCCTGTCTGGTTGGTGAGACTCAACAAGCTTGAGAATTAGTTTATACACTTTTTTCTTTAGAAAACTCAGTGATGATAATGTCAGACACAGGCACCACTTACACAAACTTTTATGATCTACTGCAGTCATGGGACTAAAGTTGGGAAACCAGCACTGTCACCTTCCTAAGCTAATGTGACTGCAGAAATAGCACATGATGCCAATTTATGGACTGAGGAGCAATTGTTCACTTGAGAATAGTTTCTGGCTAGAATCCTGAGCTTATCTTTCCCCAAAACTGGTGTATTACTCAAGTGAAGAATCAATGAAACATACGGGGTTTGCTTAATCTTTTTCCATTAGTATATAGGGTAAAAATTATTAATATTTCAAGATAATATTTTCAGTAAAGTTATCTGGAGTGACTCTCATTTCTTAATGTGAACTGTTACAAATGTCCGAAATAGGTAAAGAGCTTCTATTTTTGCTTAATCTTAGGGAAGGTTGGTGATAATGTCATCCACCTAACCCAGTAGGCCAAATTCAGCTGTGACTATTGTCATATGATTGGATGGGCAGGATCATATGGAACATGCTGCTGCACAGAGTTTGACTTTATGTATATGCTATGTTGCTGTCAAAAAAAGATCATATGAGGATGTGAAGCTAAGGCTGATATATCTTGGTCTGGCCTCTGTTTTCTCCAAGTTCATCCAGAAAAAGCTTATTTTACAAGTTAAAAATGAAATTCAGGAGTGTCTATGCTAGGTTTCCTCCAATGAAGCTACTGTTGTAATTGGCAGACAAAGTGACAGTTCCCATGAATGAGAGTCTTCCCATGCAGTCCAGATGAAATGGACTCCATCTAGCATTGTGTTACTAAGTTAAAGGTTTTATTCTTGTGAGAGCTGGAAACAGACCTCCTGTTGAAAATCGATTGAAATAGGGTAGTTAACTCCCTAAGACATTGTGAATGTCATTAATTTGTCATGTAAAAGATGAGGCAATCCGGTTGCTACATTTCTATTTCCTTTCAAGCCTCTTTGTTTGTTGGTTCTGCCATGATAATGGTCATGAGAAGATTTCTTGAGGAGTGCCTTTGCTGAGATTATTAGGGTTTTAAATTTGTTTTGATTTAAGATCGAGTAGCAAGTCTTGTTTTTAATTTGCAGTGCAAGTTGATTGCATAATTGTGAAGCTGTTTGACATGTGTGGTATGATTTGATTTGCATTCCTGCCAGTTTTCAAATGTAAGAAACAAAATCTGTTAGTAACAATTTTAGTGGTAGTCATTGGAGGGTTATTATAGTTTGTTTTCTGTTTCCCAGAGACTGAAAGATGACACTCCTATAAAACTATTCAAACACTTCACATTATTGTTTGGCATAGCTGTATCTGATTGATATAAGTGGCTTTGATGTTTTCAGGGGAAAAAAAAAAAAATAAAACGCAGTATAGAATGGAAGAAGCAATATAATGCTGACAGAAACAAGGATTTTTTAATTTTTTTTTAAAGGGCGATTGAATAATAGCAAATAGCTGTTAGGATGTCTTGTGGAAAACCATTGAGACCAGATTAGAAAACTTGAAACCTATGATTATGCTGGTATGGAGGTACTTTTTCTCTAGAAGGCTTCATACAGGGACTTTGCCGAAGTTTTGCCCCATGACCAACTGATCCTGGAAATCTATGGAGGAGACATAGTCATAGAAGGCGATCAGGTTAGTCTTGCCAAACTAACCTGATCGCCTTCTATGACAAAGCGACTCGACTGCTGGATGAGGGAAAGGCTGTGGATGTGGTCTTCCTGGACTTCAGTAAAGCCTTTGACACAGTTTCTCACAGCATTCTGCTTGAGAAACTGTCAGCCTCTGGCCTGGACAGGCGCACACTCTCCTGGCTGGAAAACTGGTTGAATGGCCGGGCCCAGAGAGTGGTGGTAAATGGTGTGAAATCCAGCTGGAGGCCAGTGACAAGTGGGGTTCCCCAGGGCTCAGTGCTGGGTCCAGCCCTGTTCAATGTCTTTATCAATGACCTGGATGAAGGCATTGAGAGCCCCCTTAGCAAGTTTGAGGACAACACTAAGCTGGGTGGAAGTGTTGATCTGTTGGAGGGTCGGGAGGCTCTGCAAAGGGATCTGAACAGGCTGGACCGCTGGGCTGAGTCCACTGGCATGAGGTTTAACAAGGCCAAGTGCCGGGTCCTGCACTTGGGGCACAACAACCCTGTGCAGTGCTGCAGACTAGGAGAAGTCTGTCTAGAAAGCTGCCTGGAGGAGAGGGACCTGGGGGTGTTGGTTGAGAGCCAACTGAAGATGAGCCAGCAGTGTGCCCAGGTGGCCAAGAAGGCCAATGGCATCTTGGCTTGTATCAGAAATGGTGTGACCAGCAGGTCCAGGGAGGTTATTCTCCCTCTGTACTCGGCACTGGTGAGACCGCTCCTCGAATCCTGTGTTCAGTTCTGGGCCCCTCACCACAAGAAGGATGTTGAGGCTCTGGAACGAGTCCAGAGAAGAGCAACAAAGCTGGTGAGGGGGCTGGAGAACAGGCCTTATGAGGAGCGGCTGAGAGAGCTGGGGTTGTTTAGCCTAGAGAAGAGGAGGCTGAGGGGAGACTTCATTGCTCTCTACAACTACCTGAAAGGAGGTTGTAGAGAGGAGGGTGATGGCCTCTTCTCCCAGGTGACAGGGGACAAGACAAGAGGAAATGGCCTCAAGCTCCGCCAGGGGAGGTTTAGGCTGGACCTTAGGAAAAAATTTTTCACAGAAAAGGTCATTGGGCACTGGCAGAGGCTGCCCAGGGAGGTGGTTGATTCACCTTCCCTGGAGGTGTTTAAGGCACGGGTGGACGAGGTGCTAAGGGGCATGGTTTAGTGTTTGATAGGAATGGTTGGACTCTATGATCCGGTGGGTCTCTTCCAACCTGGTTATTCTATGATTCTGTGATTCTATGATTCTATGGTTCGGTATTCAGGGTGACCTGTGCATGTTACACCACTGGAGTTTTTCTGATAACGTGACTCTGATTGTCACTGATTGATTTCTCCCCTACTCCCCCACCCCCTCAGTGCCCAAATTGTGCAGTAGCAGGGAGACTTGAAATAGCTTTAAATACCAAGTACATTTTCTCTGGAAAAGCCACAGAATAAGCAAGTGATACTGTTGTAGAAAGAAGAGTAAAAGGAAACTGAACTGGCGGAAGCGTATAATCAGATAGCAATACAGGTAAAGTAGTTAAGTATTGTTAGAGATTATACAGTAACAGACATGGCAACATAGGTGTGATTTCCGTGAGTTCGGAGAAAGTCTAATAAACTATGCAGTGGAAGTAAAATAAATGGCCAGAGGCAAAAAAAACTAATTCTGGGAATGCAAGATCTTTGTGGTGCATGGAGAGCAGCTGATTTGGAACCAAGGTGGGTTGTTTCAAATTATGTGTCGTCTTTAAGCTGTTACCAAAATGTGTGACTGTTACTTCCATTAAGTATAAAGAATTGCTATAAATTTATGTAAAACATAGGACCATAAAAGACTACTTTGGTCATTCTCCATTGTTTCCCCGAATCTCAGGCAACTATGTAATTATGCCTACAAAACATACCACAAACCACAAAATGTTTTTTCAGTACCCTGTAAAAGACTAAAGGCGATGTGCCATAGGAGACCAAAATGCATAGAAACTACAGTGTGCTATAAGACAAAACTAAGAGGGGTAGAGCATACCACTGGTAATTTAGTCATGTACAGTTCCTGACCCAACTGCAGATCATTGCTTTGAAACTGGGCACAGAGGCACATGGATACATGGAAGCCTCTTGACTGCACACCTTGTATCCTTCATTCTATTGCATCACTCGCTGTGAGT
This sequence comes from Phaenicophaeus curvirostris, assembly GCF_032191515.1. Lineage (NCBI taxonomy): Eukaryota > Metazoa > Chordata > Aves > Cuculiformes > Cuculidae > Phaenicophaeus > Phaenicophaeus curvirostris. Next base: position 16,178,879 of record NC_091400.1, on the reverse strand, counting down.
AATCTCTGAAGGTTCAAACTCCCGTCTCTCTCCACCTTGTCGCCAAAAATCAGTTACACGTGAAGAGAATAGAAAATATTGTGTCACAATGCAAAGCTCTAACCCATGATGAAGAACTGCTTTTGAGGCCAAAATAATGTCAAGGTCACTGTCAAGTGTGTAAAGAATCAGCATGGCTACATGGCAGCTTATACTGCACCTTTACTGTATTTAAAGAAAAATAAACCAGAAAGCAACAGCTAATCACAGTTTGAGCAGCTGGGACACTGGAGTAACTGCATAGAGGATTTCGTCACTAGTATCTTAAAAGTTTGTCCAACTTTCTCTGGAAAGTTTCTGGATATGTTTTTGTCTGATGTGTACAAACACGCCAATTAAAACTATTCTTCAAAAGAAAAATAGAAAACAGTGACAAAATAATCAAAGCAACACAAGGAAAATACTTTTCATAAATATGCCCATCACACTTAAATCTACAGCTCATTTCAGATGCATAGTTTGAATTCTGCTGTGATAGATGGGTATTCCTAGGTTTACAATACCCCTGAAGATGATAACCACAGTTCTTTAACCTGTTATTCGCAGAGAGTTATGTCAAGCTGGTCAAAAGACCTGCCCTCAGTATGTTTAATGGTCAGCTAATAATGTGTTCAAACCCAGGTATTTTATCACTTCAACCTTGGCATACGAGTGGCTGTAGTTAAATTGCCTCCTTCATGCTAATGACAATTTTTAGTCAATTTTATTTCACATTTGAGATTTTTTTTTTGCTTGCAGATTGCAGTGGTGTTCTTCTCCCACTGGCCATACGGCCATGTTCCTTACTTAATTTTCTGTGTTTTTGAAACTGGAAAGAGACAGTGTGCACTATGTCTGATCAGTATTTCAGTGTGACAAGGAGATGTTTAACAGTATAGATCTGCTCATCTTTCCCTTGGTAGAGTTGCTAATTTGATTCCCTCTCCTTTACTAGCAGCCAGTTATTATAAAACCTGTAGGAACTTACTTTACCATTTCTCTTTTCAAAATTTTCTTGATGTTAGTCAAAAAAAGTCAGGACGCTTTTGTGGCACAATTTTGCCTTACTCTTGAAATGTATCTTGAATGCATTTGTCCATTTTACTTATTTGTCAATGGCGTAACAATACAGATGTTAGCATTTTGCAACCTGCTTTGCTACTTTATTTTAGAATATCAAAGAATTATAGAATCATAGAATGTCCTGAAGAGTGAGCATAAAGAAAGAAATGCTCTATGTATCACAGAAATGCTACCATGTGCTAAGATACAGCATCTTGTATAGAACTCAGCAGGCATGAAAAAAGCCCTTACATCAGAAATGCAAAACCTCATTGCTGATCATTCGCACAAATAAGAGATGGAGTTAAGAGTAGCTTCATTCCTAGCAGTCTCTACCTGTGGAGATACTCAAAACCCAGCTGGACGCAGTCCTGGACAACCTGCTCTAGCTGGCTCTGCTTGAGCCAGAGGGGTTGGACTAGGTGATCTCAGGAGGTCTTTTCCAACCTAAGCAATTCTGCGAAGTTTTCAAGATTTTGAAATGTCATAAAATGACATTTCCATTAGATGTCTAGAGACTCAGTATTCAGTGAAGGTGAATGCTGTGGCTTTCTCTCAGTGTCATTCAGATTGCACAACAATGTTTAGTAAGAAATGAAGAGATTCCTTAAAATGTTTTTCCTAGTCCAGATGTGTCCCAGTAATTCTTCCATCTACAAGTAACTCTTAGGATAACTGGAGGGTAATTGGAGACTTGCCTAGAAACATAGTCCAGTCCATCTCTACAGGGATGTAAGGTTGCACTCACATGGATCTACTTGCAGAATTAGAATTATTCACTCATTTCAAATGCTACTAAGAACTTGGTTGTATTGAACAATGTTTATTTTGTCTCTGGAATTTACTTGAGAACTAACAGCAAACACTGGTATTTTTAAAAAAAATGTTGGAGCTGCACTAATGAGTAAAATTAATGAAGTAATTGGCATTCATTTAAAAAGATACATTTAATTGCTATAAATTGTAAAGAATTGCTGAGTTTCAGGTTAGGGGTCAGGGGTTTCAGCAAACTATTACTGTAATTTGATAATGCTTAGAAAGCAGTCTTTATTTTTCCGTGTATATACATGAACTCACATATGTAAACAATAGCTTGGATCTAAAAAAAGTGAGTACTGTGTGAGAGGGTATTCCAAGAACTGCTGAGAACAAGTCAGTCAATAGGCAAGTCAGAAGTTTAAGAAGTATGGAAAAATGACTGCAGCTGTATTTTCACCACCAAGCTGAGGGCTATAAACACCTTCTCTGTAGTACTACATTTGCTGTTGCTAATATGCAGTATATATATATTGTGACGAGCTTTATTTATTTTGTTAATCCTGTTTCTCTCATAATAGGAAAAGGACCACCTTGTCAATTCAAGCACTGTTCTTCTGTAATGTTCTGTTAACTGCTATAAGGAGATCAAAATACTCACATCGCTTATATGGCCCTATATATTAAAATAAACCTGATGAATGCAATGCTAAGAGTTAACTAGTTTTCAAATTATAATTAATTAATAAGCCTTTATTAACATAATTTGCTTCATCATGGTATAAAGTAGGAGTAAGCATTTAAGGATTTTTCTTATACTACTTTCCTGTGATAATGAAATGGGAGCTTCTTCTGCGATGCTTCTCATTTGTTCTTTATGTTCTGGTCTTGAAAGGTGCTGAATGCCTCAACTTTCGTCGTGTTCAATGAGAGTTAAGGGCACTTAGCATCTTGGTACCAGCAGGACCGAGCTTCTACACTGTGGAGAGATGAGGCAAGAAGTTGTGTAGACTGTCCCTTACCTGGTAGCCCCTTAAAAGAGGGGCTTTGGTAGGGCTTGAGGGAATCTAGACCAGCTGCATGTGTTTGCCAGTATCACACCTGCTGTGCAGTTATTACTGTGTGGGCTACACAGTGTAATAAATGATGTAACGCTGTGTTTCTGATGTGCTTGAGGAGAACATCGTGTATCCATTATTGTTTAAACAGGAGCCTAACTGCTACATTTGTTTAGAAAATGTTGGGGTTTTTCTTTTCTATAGGGACACTTGATAAACTATCCTTTGAAATCTCACTTAGAATTGGTTTAGTTTTAAGCCAAATACACAGTCATTTTGAAACGGCCAGGAGAACATCAGCTTGTTTAAATGCATATATGTAAGTTAAATAATGCTGTATCATGCCTAGTCCACATTTAAGCAGGGCCACTAATGCTTATTCTGAAAAATGTCAACTTGTACTAAACTAACAGAATGTGACTACTAATTAAAATATTCCCATGATATGTGTGTTTATATATGTGTATATAGTCGGTGTTGTCTACTTTCTCTGTTCAAGTTTAGCGTTCTCTAACTTGTGACTCAGTAGTATGTGCTTTATGGTATAATAATGCAAAAAAATATTAACAATTAAAGGCCAAAATCATCCAAACACAGCTTTCTGTTAAACTGTCCCATGTGGTGCTTTGAAAGAATTTTAGCTTTATGAACTTTTGCTCATGTTGTGGAGAAATGATCTCATACAAGACAAACATTTTATTAGGAGAAATTATGCACATTCTGTTGAATTACTGGTCCATGGGGTTGATCGGGCACTCACAACTAACTTTAATGGTCTGTAATGAACCTGGCAATCAAATTCATGTAAAGAGCGACCTACTGAAGGGTGGATACTCCAGAAGTGGGAATGGGGGGCAGGAGAAGGCTGAGGGTATTAAAGCCCTAAGTTTTGTTGCTGCCCTTGCCCAGGGAGGGCAGGGAGGCCGCACCGGAGGGCCCGAGGCACCCTCGGTGTTTCTAAGGCCGAGGGCGAGCGCGGCTCTCCCTCCATCGCCCTCCGTGGAGCTGCTGCGGGACCTTTCGCCTTTCCTGTAAAAGCCGGGAGGGAACGGGGAGGCTGCGGGAGCCGATCCGGAGTTCCCGGTGGGGAAGGCGGCGAGGCGCCCCGCGGTCCCGCCCCGGAGCGGCGCCTGCGCGCCTGCCCCGCCTCCCCCCGGCCGCGGCGGGGAGCGCCTCGCCTGCCCTCTCTCTTTCCTTTCCCTTTCCCTTTCCCTTTCCCTTTCGCCTCGCCGGGGCGAGCGCGGGGGCGCCGCTCCTCCCCTCTCACCCGCGTCTCTCCGCGCGCGTGTGTGTTGCAGGTAGGAGATGCCTTGCCGGGTGCCGCGGGTCGCCGCCGCCTCCCCGTGAGCCCCGCGGCACTGGGAGCGGATGCCCGCGCCAGCCCCGCTGCACCGAGCGGCGCTGCAACTGCCGTGAGCCCCGGGCATCGCCGCCTCTCGTGGTGCACCCCGCCAGCCTGTCCCGCCCCACGAATGGCTGCTCAGAGGAAGCACTTGGTGAAAGATTTCAATCCGCACATCACCTGTTATATCTGCAAAGGCTATCTCATCAAGCCGACCACCGTAACCGAGTGCCTCCACACCTGTAAGTAGCACTTTGCATAAACCTCCCTCCTTGCTAATAATAATTCTTCCTCTGCGCGTTGCATCATTGGAGAGTTTGGGTTGGAAGGGAGCGATTTGATCTCTGTGCGGGTTTCTGTTTATTTCTGAAGCGTTGCACGAAATGCTGCGGAGTTTCCAGTGGGGTTTGAGTCATCTTGAGGTCACATCAGCTCTGCTCGATGCCACACAGAGCAAAGACACCCCTTGTCTTTCCCCTAAGCTAGTGGTGACGGTGCCAGCTCTAGGACGGGACGTGTATCGCTGTGGCCTGGCTGATCTCGAGGAAGAGCATTGGCTTGGATGTGATATTTTGATAACGTAACGAAGCTTTTGAAACTTAGCCTTTGTACCTGTTGGCAGACACGCCACCCTGGGCAGTCCTGGCTCACATCTCTCTGTGGTGTGTTCCCTGGCACAATACATAGAGATAATTGGAAACCGCTGAAATGTTCATTTAGGGAGTAGATCCCTTAGAATGGAACTGACTCAGGAAAAAATTATTCAGATTGTCTTATGCTCCTAATACTTCTAAAACATTAGTGTGCATGAATTATATTAAATGTATGAATGGTCCTATCAAGCTCGGTTATATCACTTGCACAAGTTAAGTTACTTAAAAACTTGATTTTTTTTTTTATGTTTATTCCTGGATTGAAGAGAGTTTGCTCAAACTTTGTTGAGAATTTGGCAACTTTCCAAATAAAATTTGAACTCTTCTAAAAGAAGACCAAGGGGAACTGTACAGTAGATTTTCCATTTTTAAACCTTTAATAAAAGCGTTTCCTGTCATTTTTTTGCACAGTTGTTCTTGCAGTTGTTATTTTCACTATTAATTTTTACATTATGGTGTTACATCCCTAGTATGTCAAGCACACACATAATTAAACAATATTATTCCTATATGTTGTTCATAGTACAAAGATAATATTGTTTACCTTTATAGTATTATTATTTTTAGTTTTCTGAGAAAAAGTAATGTCAAACTGGTCTTTCCCAGCTGAATAGCAGCTGAGGATTACAATGTATTTTGTGGCAGTTTTCTTCCTCTGGTTTGGGTTACTTGGTAAAGAAATGTAGGTTCAGGAGGACAGAAGTTAAGCAAAGGGTCCTTATAAGAATTTAAATAAAAGAGAGAGAGGTCTATTAGCTATTATTAAATCATCTTTCCCTTTAAAGAAAATGGAAAGAAATCAGTATTAGTTTATTTATTTATTTGTTTGCTTTGATTGAAGTTTAAAAAACATAATAACTTTTAAAAGGTTGGGGCAAGGGGAAAAAAGTTGCATCAGAAATTAACTCAGACAAAAAATTTGCTTTTATTATGGTATCTTTCTGTTTGGATAATTTATTTGTTTATTTACTTTCACTCCCATTACAAAACAATAAAGGCAGAAGGAGTGGTTTTTTCTCAGCAGCATCTGTTTCTTTTGTTCACTTGTAGATTTTGAACGCTTCAGTGAGACAGCTTTGTTACTGCCTGGTCCCCAGATTAGTGCATGTGAATTTTACTGAGCTGCTGCATAGTTGCACAGGTCTCCTCACAGGGAAGCTGCCACATCTTTAGGTCATTAAGTAGAACTGCAGGAAAGAAGGTTGGGATTCTTTAAAGCAGGCTAGTTGCCAGAATGTGATGTTTACAATGTTGGAAAGAAAAGTGAAAAAATTTAAGTGGTGATATGGAAGTTTTACGCCTGTAGAGGAAAAGGTGATCTGTATATGGCAGAGTTCAGAAAGATACTGTGATAAATTGTTGTAAATTCAGCTTTTGGAAAATACTTCAACTTTTTTTTTTTTTAAGTACTGGTATGGTTTTTCAGTCATATCCAAATAGTTACCACAAAATACAACTATTTTAACTGTCCTTTTTTATTTGTCTTGTACTACTAATTGCTGTAATTCAAAACAGTAGTATACAAACAATCAAAATCTGCAGATATTAACAGTTTAAGAAGCAGCATAAAATTATTAGCTACTGGGAGTACAATGTATTACTCTGGACAAGATGAAAAGAGTGTATTGACATGGATGTTCTCCAGTGATCATAGAGGAAATAATGGGATCAATAGTAAGCAAATCAGTGGTTAATTCACATCTTCTATGTTGCTTAAAAATATTAAGGAGTCAAATTCTGCTCTGAGACGTGTGTGCCTCTAGTAAGATTTGTTTCTGATGGTTTTTTTTTGAAATGTTGGACAGACAACTCCATTTACTGGTAAGAATAAGCTTAGGTGTCAGCAGTACAAACTCTCTGCAGGGAAGGAAGTGCTTATATTACTGCAAAATAATTAGTTATTCCACAAATTTGGTATTTGTTTTCTCTTTTCTTAGAATCATAGAATCACTAGGTTGGAAAGGACCCACTGGATCATCGAGTCCAACCATTCCCATCAATCACTAAACCATAACCCCTCAGCACCTCTTAGTAACCATTTCCAGTGCTACACTATTTACCTAGTAAATATAGAGGAGGGAGCTGGCCTCTTCGCCCAAGTGGCAGGGGACAGGACAAGGGGGGATGGCCTCAAGCTCACCCAGGGGATGTTCAGGCTTGACATCAGAAAAAAAATTTTCATGGAAAGGGCCATTGGGCACTGAAACAGGCTGCCCAGGAAGGTAGTTGAGTCACCATCCCTGAAGATATTTAAGACGGGTGGATGAGGTGCTGAGGGGCATGGTTTAGTGATTGATTGGGCATGGTTGGACTCGATTATCCTGTGGGTCTTTTCTAACCTAGTGATTCTGTGATTCTAGTGAAGAAGTTTTTCTGAGTGTTCTACCAGCCAACAACTTGTGACCATTGCTCCTTGTTATACTATTTGCCACTATCAAGAAGAGCTGGGCTTCCTCACTCCTGTAACTGCTATTCAAATAGTATAGGCTACTATTAGATCGCCTGTTAACCTCAACCATGATTCACTTCTGGTAAACTGGTGTCACCTATTTCATGATTACATTTTTGTCCCTTAAGTGATTGGAAACTGATTCCAAGGGACGTGATGCAATCTGCCATCTTTCTATGGAGCTAGGGGAGACTGTTTAGCTATAGTTACCTGGGTCATCCTTCCCATCTTTCTTAAAGGTGGGCATAAGGTGATCAGGTCCAGTCAGCGTGGGTTTAGGAAAGGCAGGTCCTGCTTGATGGACATGATCTCCTTCTATAACAGCATGACCCGCTTAGTGGATGAGTGAAAGGCTGTGTATGTTGTCTACCTAGACTTCAGTAAAGCCTTTGACCATGTTTGCCACAGCATTCTCCTGGGAAAAAAAAAACTGGCTGCTCAGGGCTTGGAAGGGTGTACTCTTTACTGCATTAAAACAATGGATGGATGGCCAGGCCCAAAGAGTTGTGGTAGAGCTAAATGCTATTGGTGACAGATCACAAATGGTGTTTCCCAGGGCTCAGTCTTGGGGCCGGTTTATTTATATCAATGATCTGGATGAGGGGATCGAGCGTTCCCTTAGTAAGTCTGCAGGTGACGCCAAACTGTGTGGGAGTTTTGATCTTGATCTGCTTGAAGGCTCTACAGAGGTATCCGGACAGGCTGGATCAATGAGCTGAGGCCCATTGTGGGATTCAACAAGGCTCAGCACCGGGTGCTGCACTTGGGCCACAACAGCCCCATGCAACGCTATGGGCTTGGGGACGAATGGCTGGAAGGCAGTCTGGCAGAAAAGTACCTGGGGGTGTTGGTTGGTAGCTGGCTGAAAATGAGCCAGGGGTGTGCTCAGGTGGCCAAGAAGGCAAATAACAGGAGGAAAATGCAGGAAAATTATGAGAGACTTAATTTTCAATATCAAACCAATAACCTTGCAACTAGATTGTTTTTCAGATTTCAGATTTTGCTAAAAAACATACTTTCACCAGGAAATCCTGAAAGAACTTCTCTGCAGCAAAGCTTCCCACTCGCAGACAAGCAAGCTGAGCTGATTTCATGCTCCTTCTCCTGGCATGTAGCAGATCTTAAAGGTTAGCAGATCTGTCTTACTTTGAAATAGCAGATTTCAACCCAAAAAGTCTTTCTCGATCGCCACACACTGCAATTACTTCTCCCTTTTAACAAAAAGTGATCCAGTCTGACTGTCTCTGGTAATTGTAATTAACAGTGGGGTAGTCTCACATGCAGGGTAGTTAAGTATGTTGCAATATTCTGTCTTGGTTTTATGCAAATACCAGATACTTTTCCTAAAAGTAAGTGCTTTTTAAGCAGGTTAAAGATAGCTAATTAAATATTTTGTTAAATGTACCAAATGCCTCGTTACATCTCTGTTTCATCAATGAGTTAAGTTTGATGTTCCACTAGCTGTTCATATCCTGTGCCCCTCCTTTGCTCACTGGATTAGAGTGATTAACTTTGAGAGATGAGATCCTTGGAAGAATTCAAAGGATCAGTCCCACAATTAATTATTTATACTTTCTTGCATAGAATATTTTGTTTAAAAAAACACAGTATGAAGTTTTATTTAGGTACCTTGTTAATCAGTATTTAAAAATAACCTAGGGAGTGTCTGATCATTGAACAATTTATGTAGGTATGTGGAAGATACGCACTTTTATTGTTTGCATAAGATGACATGCAGCACAGTCCTGACACTTGTATTGGTGTTTTTCAACTGAGTTCTGAAAGAATGTGTGAACTCATGTTCTCTGTATTGGAAAGCACAGCATTATGTGGTATGCTTGCTAACCAATTGGCATATGCCACACAAGTACTTTATCAGCTATAGTGAATAGTCTTGTATGAGTTTGACTTTTATAGTGGCTCATCCAAAGTGTCATAGTACAACTGTGAAATTCAGGTCCTTATTTCACTCTCGCATGGAGCACATACGATGGAATTCTGCAAACTGTGTACATTTTGGTTAAGCTGTTTTCTTTTGCCTGTTTGCTGTCATACTGTGACCTGCAGCAAAGCAAGTGAAACCACCTCATTTTGTTAATCTATATTGGAAGTGTTAAAGGTTTTTGAGTTTGGTTCCCCCCTGTCCATTAAATCATAGAATCATAGAATAACCAGGTTGGAAGAGACCCACCGGATCATCGAGTCCAACCATTGTGGTGAAGTAAATTTAATTGTGTGTAAAAATTCCCTTTTTTCCTACGTTTTTCATGCAATACTTAGACATCATCCGTTTCTCTAAAACTTCAAAGTGATAGGCTTTGAAAGATGTTCACTGTTTTATATTAAGAATAAGAGAGGATGATTATACCTGTCATATCTGAAAATACTGGTTGATGATCCTACTCCTACTAGGAGTATCACATATCAGCTCATTATTCTTGAGTGCTAGAATTTATGTATAATTTTGACTTTTATATTGCTATTGGTAAATCACATTTGGTTTTGACAGGCAAATCGTCATAGCACTGTAGCTTTACATGAGAAAAAGCAAAAGTTTTTTTAAATGACTACAGTATCGATTTACAATTTCAAGGGAGCTTTTTCATGGTATTGAGGTGATCTTGTGATTTCAGCTGGCTGTGCAAAGCCTTGATCCAAAGCTGTATGTTTATTGGAGTAGGAAATATGCCTATATAGGACTGGCTTAGGATTTTTGGTCCCTTATGATGCTTTGTATATATTCTGCTCAAAGATCTCTCTTGCACTGGCGATTAAACTTGTCATTAATCATTAGTCTCTTTCTTTGACCAGGCATGACTCCTTCTCTCAAGAAAGTGGCATGAAGAGAGCACATATTCAGACTGACAAATTCAGTTCATTTCCATAGACTGGTTAACATTATAGATATTTCTTCAAGTTACATTAGTGTGGATTTTAGCAGGCCTTATGTTTAGCAGCATTTAGTGTTTTGGAGGTTTGTGGGAGTCAATCATCTGACTTTAGTGTGTTAGCTATCCTGTGCCATAGAGTTCTTCTAAACAGTAATAATTTCAAATTTATTCCAGGCGTAAGTGCAAACTGTTTCTCTGATATGTCCTATTTGTCTTCAATCTGGAAAACAAACAAAAAAGACTAGCAAAGCCAAGTTACAAATACCTTTACAAGACAAATCAATGGGCCCTGTTTGAAGCAGTCAGATCAGGGTCATCTCATCAAGAAATTCTGTGACATGAATGGAGCAGAGATCCCAAGAGCAAGTGAAAGGAATTAAATTCTTCTCAAAGAATTTCAGATGTAGCTTTCTTAAAACACAGGGAAATACTTTCTTAAGGAAGTTAGTACTAATTGCTTACAGGAAAAAAAGAAACTGCTGTGGTGCTGATATGAAGCCTCTGGTAATCCTTTTGAAGAATTATTGTACTAATCCTCTTAGAGTCTCAATTGCTAAAAATTTTCCAAATAAGAGAAGGTTAGGAGTTAGGTTTATTAGTTCCAAAATTAATATTGACCAATACCAATTATGTTTACACAATTTCTTCCACTTTTTTTATTCTTTATCAATCGTTTAAAATTGGTGTGAATTTAGAAAGAATGATTCCATAGAGATGCTGCTGTTTCTACAGGATAGTAGGCTTACAAAAAAAAAAAATTAAAGACCAACCTCTTCCTTTATTATAGGAGTTAGCAGAAGAGGAATTCTGTCTCACTGGTGTTTCTCCATTGAAAATGTTATCTCTAAGCACAGTTTCTGTCAGAAAGGTCAAGTCAGAAAAGGTCTAGAGCAAATCAAACCCTTAAGTTACTTGCCTCAGTGACTTTCAGCTGAATTTCAGTGCGGCCATTATTTGCCACTGTGTTAGACTTCACAATTTCATCATTATACTGGCTTCTCAGCCTTTTTCCAACTAATGGAATTTTTGAGATAGCAGAGGATTCTCAACCTTGTGGCTCCTAAATATTGTCATTGTCCACCACTAATCTTTGCAATCTCTCCTGACAGAGTTAGTGTATCATCTCCATCTTCAGCACAGTATGGTTACCAGGATGGTTACATATCAGGTGCTGCAGTTGAAGAGCTCAGCTGACAGTAGCACACTTGAGATTCCTTGAGAAGCTTGGCAAAACATGGTTTTTTCATTCTCATTGAAGTCATCCAGGAAGTGCTTATTCTAGGACGTTTTTTCAGACTTTTACTGTATCTGATACCGGATTGAATAGGTTAATCCTCTTTAGTTCTTTGGTTTACTTCATGCAGACCTGGTACATCTATATTTAACTGCTCTGCTCTTTAATTCTTTGGTTTACTTCATGCAGACCTGGTACATCTATATTTAACTGCTCTGGTGCTCTCTGCTTCAATAGCATGGAAGAATCGTGCCCAAAAAGTGTCCTGAGTTTTTTTGATAAATAAGATGAAGGCACCTCCTGTATTAATGAACAGGGAAAGTATGATTTTCAACAGTGTTACCTACTTCCATTCAAGACAATATTTCCTTTTCTGGACTACTTTCTTTTTAAAAAATCTCTGAGTTGCATAAAATAAATTTAAATGCAGTTTAATTACTATGTCTGCATATGGTCTTCTGTTTGAAATATTTCCTATATTTCTACAGTGATTGTGATACGTATCACTATCAGTTAAAAGCCGTCTCTGTCATGGTTTTGTGCCATATTGTCTTCTTTCTTGGTTTTCCTGTCACATGTTTAGAGTGGGACCTTTTTATGATTCTCATTTTTCACTTCTTAAGAAAAGCAAGGTAAATGGATTATTTGATTACAGGATGCCCTCTTTCAGAAATTAAAGCTCACTTCGTCCTAGCTTTCTCATGAAAACTGCATCAGAATTTCATTTTAATTAGTGTTATTGGCAGTTGTTTTCTTTTTTTTTTAATTCAAATGACATGGCATGCTCAGGATTTAGCTGGAGCTTTTTTTTTTATAATTACATTATGTTGTTTGGGCAACTAATCAAATTCAACACCCTTAAATAGTGTTTGTGGCTACTTGCAAGTGATTCAGGTCTGGACATCTGTAGGGTTTCCTTTTGTTCTTTAGGACGTGTTTTTACAGAGCATTATGTCTTATGGCAATGCCTGTTCAAAGAGTCTGACTTTGAGAAAGTGCTGCTGCTTCTTCATCTGTGACTCTGAGACCCACTTGTGACACTTCCTGAGTGCAGAGGGTCAAGCATGCACCCTGTTATCTAGCTACAGGTGAGGGGGCTTTTTGTTTTTCACATGTTACTGTTCAACACCACTTCCCCTCCAGGGTTGTGTGTCTGAAATGAGGGTATGCTCTGTTACCTCCGAAGGTGCTGGAAGTTGTGCTTAGAATGAGGTTGTTCATTTAAAAGGAGCACTGCAGAGCAGATTTGTGACACCTTTTGGTGAACAACGTCATGTTCTTATCTGTTTACTCTAAAATCTTAAAGCATTTTAAGGTGAAGCGTAGAACCCAAAATTAATGGTAATATCTAAAGCAAACAATGCAGTTAAAAATGTCTATAGTAAAGGTAAGTGAAGAAATTTAAGAAACCTCTATTTAATCTTAGCATAGCTAGTTGAAATCGGAAAGCCCTATCCCTTATCCTGCTAGTGCGTTAATTGAAAGGAGAATGGTAATTGATATTCTTGGAGAGGTGATTTTTGTATATATTTTACTGTCTATGCCTCTTCCCTGTTATGTCATTGTGTATATGTGGCTGGGTTTTATTAGGAAAGGACCTGAACTATGCCTTCAATTGCTTCCCTCTGCTGCTTTGTGTTTCAGGTGGGTGACAGAAGAAAGTTCAGATAGTTAAGGGGAGCTGGGATGGCTGACTAGCTACTGGTCAGCTGAAGAGTTCCACCTTGTGGTGTTTGCCCCTTGGTTGAACATGTGCAGTCTCTACATCTTAAGAAAAACTTTGAGCTGAGAATCCTCCTATCTTTTCAAGTTCAAGGATAACTTCTGGGTTGTTTTGTTGGTTTTTTTCATTTCTAAAGGAGATTCTCAGTCATAGGAGCACGGAGAGAATATAGAAATCTTAACTACATATATTTCAAAAGTTATTTGGACTTGTGATTTAATTTAAGCATGTTCTTAAATGCTCTGTTGGGTTGGCATGAAGTCTTCTATACAGGTGATGAAGTCCTTTATGTTCTGTAAATGTGGTAGCAAAATGTTTACTTTTAGGAGTATTAGTTTTAAAATCTGTGTTAAAAAGTGAAGAAATGTTGTCGGTGCGGAACATCACATTGCTGCTCTGTACTAGATGACTTACCCTGTGGAAGTGTTAGGTAATGCATGTGCAAAAAACAATTAAGTCTAGTAATTTCACAAATTATAGAAGATCTGTGATATAAGAAGAGTTCTGTGATTACAGGTTCTTGCCTCTATGCCAGTGCTAAGTACCTCACAACTTGAGGATTAGAAAAAAATCACTCATATCCAGAGAGATGCATGATGCTCTCATAGCATCAATCTTCTCAGCTGTTTTGGAGTTCCTGTGTGCAGAGGACAGCACTGCATCTCACTTACTGGTCTTGTTTGGTAGGACTCATGGGCTGCCTGAGCTCATTTTCCTAGATCATTGCAAATCTGCCCTGCAAGCAGCTCTGCTAGAGCGCCTGGAGCCAGCCACTGAGCTACAAAGTCTGTCTGACAGACTTAAAAGGGAAAGTTCATTTTAATTCAAACTAAAGTGATGAAGTCAATTCCTTAAGTTAGTGTTCTAAAGCAGTTAGAAAAAACACCTGTACTGAAGTTGAATGTGTGTGCAATATCAGCAGGCTTTGCTTGTTAGGTGACATTTGTTGAAGGAATGTCAAGATTCCTTGAAGATCGTCATATAATTAGGATTTCACAGCTTGTTTTAGAGGTACTCTTAGTTCCTTAGGTAATTGATGAAAGAAATTGCAGTGGTTTCAGCAGAAAGCATATTGCATTTGCAGCAGCCCATTTATTTTTTCAGTCCATTTACTGATGAATTTGAAGTTCTTATTTCAGTTTAGATGAAGTAAACTCTTATCTTCTGTTTGTCATTATCTTCATTCAGAACATTGTGCCAATAATAGCAGGTATATTTGTTCTCATCAACTTGGCCTCTATTTTCTTATTACTGGAAGTAAAATCTACAGTCTGCAATTAATCATTTGGAAGCGACAGTAGCGTAGCATCTTGTTTAGTTTAATTTCAGTTTATTGGATTTTAAATTCACCTTGCGGATGAATTTTGGGTTTGTTTATACTTGCTGTGGTCAAGATCCTGATTTTTCACTATACAATTCAAGTGTTGATTGTTTACTGTAGGTTCTACCATTACTTTTTGAAGGCTGTGTCCAAAGGGAAACATAGGTGCTTTGAACCAGTATACAATATTCATGAACATTTCTTTCAGAAGCTGTATTTACAACAGTATTTTTAGTTGTCAGCAATACTGCTGGAAAGAAAATAATGTGCTTAAATGATTTCCAAATCATGTGAAGTGATGATTGGCTCTGCTGGGCTTGAGCTCCTAGCACACACTTTCTCAGAACCTACTCTTTACGTGTGCTACATGGTATGGGTTTTGAATTTTGTGATGCTGGGAAGATTATAAGTAGTGAAAATACTGCATACTTTAAAGCAATGCTTGTCTAACGTGTTCTGCTGAACTTGGTGCTGCAGAACTCCATGTCTTGGCAGAGCAGAAGGAGCTATGGCTTTGAGGAGCAAGAAGTGGATCCAAATATATTGCAGTTATTTGCTTTAAAATAGTACTCTTTTCTCTTTCATGCTTGAAGTAGTAAGCTGGTATCATTAGGTCATGTTCATACAATAGTATTTTGATCTTAGTCTGAGTTGGTTGGGTTTTTTTCTTTTTTTCTTGTCCCTCAGTTTGCAAGACTTGTATTGTTCAGCATTTTGAAGACAGCAATGACTGTCCCAGGTGTGGCAACCAAGTGCACGAGACAAATCCACTAGAAATGCTAAGGTAAGATGATATTGTACAATGCTTCCTGAAAAGAAACAACAAAAGGTTTTAATTCTTAATATCTTATTAATTACCTTATCTTATTGATTCTTAATATCTGTATCCTGAAAGCAAATTAATGTTATTGGGTTTTTTTAGAAGACGTATATCAACTGTTCTTGGCCATAGATTCTGTCAATTTCTCATCTCCTAATAAATTGTGAATTGGTTTTTTTTCCAGATATATTAAAAGGAAGAAAGATAAGAGAAAGACACAGAAAGGCTGGGAATATAGTACAAATTAAAATAAGTATTATAATACCTCATTTAGACACAAAAGAACTTTTATTCTTTATATGAAGTTAAATTATAGAGTTCCAGTTTTTCAAATGATATAGGGCATTCCAAACTGCACCCAAAATTTTCTTCTTCTTAGAGCAATGTAGAAAGTGAATCATGGAAATAATGATGTTTTTCAGGGTGTCGATCTACCAATCTGAATTGAAATCTGGTGTCAAACTATAGAAAACACTCATGAAAGATTTGACTCTGAAAATGCCCTTTCTTGAGAGTTTGCTTTTTTTATGTTACAGTAACATATCTATGTTTAAACAATTATTTTTCTTGAAAATTTGGATTCTCTTTTAGTGACATTATGTTGAAACAAAGGTGATAGCCATCCTACGAGTATAGTGTAGAGAATCCAAATAACACCATCATAAGTGGAAGAACTTCATGTTTTCTTAAAACAATGAAGCCACTCCCTGCCATCAATCCCCGCACTCCCTCCATCCACCGATCCCCACCCCAATATTCTTATTTTTTAATACTGTTGCGAATGTTGGAAGAAATTTTCACGTATCAGCATTAAAATAAATATTTACATCTGGAATTTATTATGACCAGTGTTACTTCGTAATGTCCCTGTGTTTCCTACAGCTTGCCATTTTTGTATTGATTTTTATGATGGATATGTTTGTGCTGAGCAATTCTCATGCTTCAGTTATATACCAAGAGGATAGGTGAGAGAGATTAAATTCAACAACTCCAAATAGTGTAATTAGCTTAAGTCTTTATCATCTGAATGTTTTCTGGAAGGGCAGGGCTAAAAGGCTTTATGTAGATATTTAATATAAATATTATTCTGACCTCCTGTCAGTATCTGAAGTGCTGTGTCAGCTATAACTGAAGATGCTGTACAGAGTGCATAAAGGCTCCTAGCAAGCTGAAAACAAAAGCATTTTAGAAATATTTCTTTTATTCTGACAGAACCCTTTCATAGGTGCTCCCACTAGCTCACTTGGATCTTGAGCACAGTCTGAGTTCCAGACATGCTTGTTCCCCAGGTTTGTGGCTTCTGCTAAGCTGGAGCTCTAGCTCATGGGGGTTCTGGCTCTGGTACAAGCTGCTGATGTGATTGTGATTTAATTTTGGAGGTAACTAGGAAATATGTAGCTTTTGTTCCAAATCGGAGTGAAGCCAAGTATCCAATTACTCTTTGAATTGCAGTAGCTCTGGCCTGGAAATTGCAGATGAGAGGAACCCCCTTTTTGTCCCGTGCCATTCAGATTCAGGGTTGAGGTAGCCCTGCAAATAA
Source organism: Phaenicophaeus curvirostris (assembly GCF_032191515.1). Lineage (NCBI taxonomy): Eukaryota > Metazoa > Chordata > Aves > Cuculiformes > Cuculidae > Phaenicophaeus > Phaenicophaeus curvirostris. The sequence goes on along the minus strand of NC_091400.1, from coordinate 16,162,012 downwards.
TCCAAGGCTTCAGCTGCTCTCCAGCACTGGCCTCATTTCAAGTTGGCACAGAGCAGTTTGAGGCAATTACGAGGTCTACGGCAGCCAACCTCTCTGCCTACCCCTTTTGTAGAGGCCAGCAGAAGTGAAAAGCACCTGCTGCTTGGAGAGCCTCAAGAAGCAGGGGAGGAGTGACTGCGTTAGTGCTGGTGACACAAAATGGGAACGCGGTGAGTTCAGGGATTCATAGTTTGCCAGCGGAGGGCCCGGACTTTGTTATCATAACAGAGTTCTGGCCAGCAGCAACACAGCCTCATTGCTGGGAGCTGCAGAGGTTGTACAGAGCTGGGCAAGACCCAGCGTGAGTTGTTTGGGGATATTCATCAGTAGAGGAGGACTGAAAACACTTGTCCTCCTGCCTTTTTAGCTTCTAATGTCCTTATTGGTTGTCCATCCATCATAATCCTTCCAAAACTAATCCCAAAATATTCGATAGAAAGAATGACGGGTGGACGAGGTGCTAAGGAAGATGGTTTAGTGTTTGATAGGAATGGTTGGACTCGATGATCCAGTGGGTCTCTTCCAACCTGGTTATTCTATGATTCTATTCTATGATTCTATGATAGGAGCTGAAAAAGGCATTTTCTGACACATCTAGTAGATGTTTAGTGAAATAATGATATGCTTCAAGCAGGAAATTACAAGGGTGAGAAAAGTTGAGAGCACAAGCCAGAAATGTGGGAAAAGCTAGTTTCTCTGTGATTATTTCCTGAAACTCCTTTTAGAGTAAATGGGCTTACTTGCCAACAAGCTGCATATAACTAGTAATTTGCTGATTGTGTTTTATGAAACGGTTTTAAGCATTTGCTAAACGAATAATCAGAAGAGCATATGAGCAGTTTAAGGAAATTATCTTTTTTGGATATTGCCTGCGTAACTTAATACACATCTCATACTCTGACTGTAGAGACCAGCTCCATCTTTGAGCAAGAATGCAGTTGTTTTCTTAGAAATTATATTGAACACTCTGGACAGTATTGTTAACAGAGATCTTTGAGATAAAGTTTATAAACTACTCTATAAACTCAGTTCCGAATGACTTCATAATTATGTGAAGCTTTTTTAGATGTGTCTTTTAGTTGGCAGCATTTAGGGTCTGTTGAAACCATAAGCCTAAGTGTGAAATTCGACATGGAGCTCTAAAATGAAAAATCCAGGAAGAGTGTTAAAGCTAGGATTCTGTTTCTTGAGTTAGCAGAATTCTGCACCAGTGATATTCAGTTGAGTCTCAGTCAGTTATACCATGAAGGCAGGGTTGGGGGGTTTTTTTGTTTGTTTCTTTTTTTCTTCCATGGTAGCATGCTGCTTTGGATTCAAATTTTCCTGAGTGATAGTCTTCATTGGCCCCCCCACCCCAAGAAGGACATTGAGGTCCTGGAGGGTGTCCAGAGAAGGACAACGAAGCTGTTGAATGGGCTGGAGAATAAGTCTTATGAGGAGCGGTTGAGGGAACTGGGGTTCTTTAGCCTAGAATAGAGGAGAGGAACCTAGAGAAGAGGAAGGGAGACTATCGCTGTCTACAGCTACCTGAAAGGAGGTTGTAGCGAGGTGAGTGTCCGTCTCTTCTCCCAAGTGATAGGTGATAGGATGAGAGGGAATGGCCTGAAGTTGTGCCAGAGGAGGTTCAAGTTAGACATTAGGAAAAATTTCTTCACCAAAAAGGCTATTGTGCACTAGAACAGGCTGCCCATGGAGGTGGTTGAGTTGCCATCCCTGGAGGTATTTAGAAGATGAGTAGATGAAGTGCTTAGAGAGATGATTTAATAATGGACAGATACAGTTGGACTGTATGATCTCAAAGGTCTTTTCCAACCTAGCGATTCTATGATTCTGTGATGTGATAGAATCATTAAGGTTGGAAAAGACCTCTAAGATCATCAAGTCCAACCACAGAATTGTGGAATCGTTAAGGCTGGAAAAGACCATTGGCTTCACATCAGATAGTGAGCAATTATCCGAGTAGCTTTGATCTTATAGCTCATTCAGTATAATAGAAGAGGTGAAAAAAAGAACCTATACAAAAATGACATAGATACTTGGTTGTTCTTTCTGTATGTTCTAGTTTGGAGGTTGGAAGATGTGAGGGTGAAAGGAAGTGTGTCTCAACTGTGAATGTTCTAGTTTCAGCTTTACGAGAAGTATCATATTAAATGGCTGAGATCCACTTTGGAGTTATGTCAAGTAGTTTAATTTTGAATGAGTTTGATGCATATCACAGAAATACAAATCTTTGCTCAAGTTCTAATAGGCATGGATAATAGGAACACTGTGAGATGCATCTGAAAATGAGATTCTTTAATTTCCTGTTTTTTTTTTCCTGTAGTTTAAGTTTAGTTCACAAGAGAAGATGTAGAAGGCAGAGGAGAGGAAGGAAAAGGAATGAGAGATGGAAGAAACTAAAGGAAAAGTGAGATATGGCAAGGAAGTGGGACTAGAAAGTGGATGATAAATTAAATGGATGGGAGAGTAGGTACAAATCAGAGAAAAGGGAAGAAAAATATTTTAGCTTCAACAGCAAAGGTAAATGCATTATGTTCTCTAGAAGGGCCTGCCATAGCTATTCCTGGCACTAATATGAGCTTATCAAAGTATATGCCTATGCTGTGGGCTGTCATCTGGTAGATGAATTTATAGTGGATTTAAATAGCTTAAATAAATTAGATTGCATACTGAGAACTGTATAGCCAGAGCAGTTTGGATGCTCTGTGGTCATCTTTATCCTGCCAAGATTGGTTTGTCTGTGTTGTAGTAAGTAGGAAGTAGTCTGTTAAGTTTTTCATAACAACATTGTTACCAAAGTACCTGAACATTTAATATAATAATGCTGTTTAGAATGTTCATGCTTACTACTTATGACCTGGACCTTAAAACTGGATACTACTTTTCCAGTTTGTTCTTTTTAGCAACATAATTGTTTGCATGTGACACAAATTAAAATGATGACAATCTTGGAGAAAAATGCTTTTTTTCTTCTGTTCAATTTTGTCTTAATACATTAAAAATTACATTCCTTGGTTATTTCTAAAATAAATCCATTTGAGAGTTGCTTAAGATAAACTTTAATGCATGTTCTCTCTCAAGCTAAAATCAATTGGATTTTGCATGATGTTCTATTTACTGAAAATATGCCATTGACTTTATCATTCAAAACTCTTTGTTGCTTAAAGGCTAAAAATATTTGAAGTGCTATTTTCTACTTAATATGAATTTTTTTTTTCCTCTTTGAAAGGCTGGATAATACCTTAGAGGAAATTATATTTAAGCTGGTGCCTGGACTTCGAGAACGTAAGTTTCTGATTTGGTTTCAGGTACCTGATTGGGTTGATGGAGGGGTTATGGTATTTTTTATTATATACCAATAGTGTTGATTTAAAAATTCACGTTACTGTTTTTTTGATGTTTATTAGAGGAACTGCAGCGAGAGATTGAATTTTGGAAGAAAAACAAACTTCAAGAAAATGGACAAGGTGATGATTATTTTTTCCTTTTCTTATTTGAGCATTAAGTAACATTGCTCATTAAGCCCTCTTTCTTCAAACACTCATGCATGTACATTGTTTTTACTGAATTTTAAAAGATAGTACCTGTAACAAATCTATGCAGCTGTAGTCTGGGCCCTTAAGTACTGCTGCTTGTGTTTTAATCAGTTGCTTTACAAACACTTGCTGTTTTACCGTTACTTTTATTTGCATTTCCCAAAGCTCTCACTTACACCACTTATGGCATTTTATACTTGAAATCTTAATTTTCTTAATACAGCAAGATGCAGAACTACTTGAGGTTTTTACAGATTATTTCCTGTTACTGAATTTGACCAGCTGTCGAGTAGGAGGTTGTCAAGGATTAGTTATGACAAGTAGTAAAACTGTTTTCCATACATGCTAAATAATTGTTTTATATAGATTCCAAAATGCTTTTTTCTTTCTTATTGTTTTTCTTTTTGTAGTTTTTGTAGTTGACCCATGAACTTTGAGAGCTCAATATTGAGGCGCTAAGTGAGGACTACATTAAACTGATTTTATGCCTCTTTAATTTGACATCAAAATTTTGATACTATAGTCTGTTTGATTTGGGCATTTTTAAGAATTTTTGAAAGTCTCAGCTAAGCTAAAGAATACCTATTTTTAGTAAAGGATCACTGTCAAGTAAACATCTTTCAATATTCTTCTGCACTCAATTGCTAATAATATCTTCCTTTCAACTTCATAACATTTCGTTTTCTTTCTCTCTAGCTTTGTTGGTTTACATTTGGCATGTGCTATAAGTGATGAGGTTCTTCTCTGTTACATAATTAAATGAAGAACTGCAAAACAGTTCAGATTATATTTGTTTACTACAATATGTTATGTAGCATATACCTATTTAGTTTTGAAAACACTTAGAAAATATTTTTATGAAATACAGACATGTGACTGTTTAGAAAACTATTTTCTGCTATATACATAGGAAAAAACCCCCCATAATTTGCAAATTTCTAGAATGTGACTGACTTTTAACCAATTTATTCTTCTGGTTCCTACCTTCCTCCTATCATTTAACAGTAAATCTAAGTATAATGAGTGATTGGATTGATTTGTGAATCAGAGGAAGGCTCTAACTCTCAAAATATGCTTTTAAGTAACTACAGATGTGACTAGCTCTGTTAGTGACTAAATGCTTGGCTTATGGAAATTTGGCTTTACACACTATTTGAAAGCCATGACAACTCATTGATACAAACTATGAGCATTTAAACTATTTTCTGCTCTGAACAAGTATAAACAATCTTGCCTGAGAATAAATTATTTGGTGAAAATAATTTCAGTAAGAAGGGACTGTTTCAATTGTCAGTTCAGATTGCCCTGCAATCAAATAGTCAGCCTAACTTAAATGATTCCATTGGTTGTATCTTGTAACACAGGTCACAACGCAGTTCCCAACCTTAACATATAAGATCTGTAAAAAAAATCCAGGACTCAGAAGAAAAAAAAACAACCTGATTAAAGCATATCTTGAACATTGGTGCCTCCACTGGGAGAGTGGTTAATAGAGAGAGCTGAGGGATGATAATGGGAAACCTACTGTGGTATGGAGAGGGAAAATCTTCATTGGTCCTCCCCAGTCTGGATTTGAGAAGGAAGAGGGAAAACAGCTTCACACTGACTCACTCTCTGCCAATTATTTTAAATTGAATAGCTGGGGAAAGCACAGGCAGTTGACAATTTTGAAAGTTTGCAAGAAAGATGAGGAGGAAAAAAAACCCCTCCAATTTATGCCTTAAGGAAGGAAAGATGGGTGGGATGGGGTGTTGGTTTGTTCTTTATCATCTGTTCTTTGCTTGATGCTTTTGTCTTGGAGAAGAGCATCCATTTTTGTGACTTTAAAATTTCTTTTTTGCTTTTTTTTTTCTTTTTTATTTTAACTTCTATCATATCAAACTTTAGTAACATGCCTCTGAAAGGCCATTGCCATTGGTTTCTGGCAGCTGCCTGCACAAATATAATTTATTCTAATGTCTACAAGGATATTTAGTAAATAGTCTAGTGCCATTTACATGGAGGCGGATTTGAATTTTTATCAGAACACACCTTTTTTGTGTGTGTGTGTGCCTGTTTCTGGAATGATTTTATAACTGGAAATTTGCTGATTTCCCTAGTTCTGTAGGTGGTTTGCCTTTCAAGGCTTTTCAAGATGAGTAGTTAAATCTTCCTCCATTACTCAGCAATAATAACTGTTTGAAGTTGTGGATATGTTTGCAGTGCTGAAGAGCCTGTGAATCATAGGCAGACTCCTCAAACAAATGTTTGTGGCAGGTGGACTGTCCCTGCTTGATTAAAAAAATCAATAGAATATATAGCAGTATCAGTGAAGAGGCATAACATGGAATATGTGATTCTATAGGATATATGTGCTCTGCCAAAAAATATGGGGACTATTCCTCTTTTCTTATGCTTTTTGCTTTTTTAAAGGGAAATAAGGTAAGTATATGATTGTTGAGTTATAAAATCTTTCTGGAGAGAGTCATCTGGACTCTTAAAATAACATTACTTGGATCGGATCGAAAGTGGATGAAAGTTAATTTTTATCTTTCCTTAGTTTACTTCATAATAACATTTCAGAGACTTGCCTCCAGAGGGTTGCTGTGGCAGTCGGTTAATATGAATTGATTGCCCATGTTACTTTGATACACAAGTGTTGGTATTAGTTATTCCAATGTTTATTTCAAAGCATTGTGGTTTTGGCAGTGAATTGCTGAGCCATTAAGTAGATTTACATGGTTCTGTGATCTTGTTGCATGCATAGTTGCAGAGTTTTGATCACTGGACGCAAACAGAAATAGACAGCCATAACCATTAGTTGTCCTTCAGCCTAAATATCTTCTGTCACCTAGAAATGTGTTGTTTGCATATTACATTAAAATTTCAGTAGTAAAAGTTTATATTCAGATATTTGTAAATGGATCAGTTTAAGGATAAATTAGAAATAATATTTCAGGCGAGATAGGTTCAGGCGAGATAGGAAGGGTAGGAGAGGAGGCGGGATAGCCGTCTTTGTAAGGGAGGACTTGGATACCGTTGAGCTGGATTGTGGTGATGAGGAGATTGAGTGCCTGTGGGTTAAAATCAGAGGAGCCCACCAGAAGGTAGATTTTGTGATGGGAGTCTCTTACAGACCACCCAGCCAAGGAGAAGCAGCTGATGAGCTCTTCTATAAACAGCTGGGGTTAATCTCTAGATCAATGCCTCTCGTTCTTGTGGGAGACTTCAATCTTCCTGATATCTGCTGGAAGTACAATTCAGCAGAAAGGAAGCAGTCTAGGAGGTTCCTGGAGTGTGTGGAAGACAACTTCCTTGCACAGCTGGTGAATGAACCCACAAGGGAGGGTGCCCTCCTGGACCTGCTGTTTGTGAACAGAGAAGGCCTTGTGGGGGATGTGGCAGTAGGTGGACACCTAGGACAAAGTGATCATGAGATGATAGGGTTTTCTGTTCTAGGTGAAGTGAAGAGGGTGGTTAGCAAGACGGTAACATTAAATTTCCAGAGGGCAGACTTTGAACTCTTCAGAAGGCTGGTTGGCAAAGTCTCATGGGAGACAGTACTTAAGGGCAAGGGAGCCCATGAGGGCTGGGAGCTCCTCAAAAATGAAATCCTAGCAGCTCAGGAGAAAGCCATCCCCATGTTCCGGAAAAAAAGCCGGCCGGGGAGAAAGCCAGCTTGGTTGAACAGAGAGATCTTGAGTGATATCAAGAAGAAGAGAAATGTTTATGGGCTCTGAAAGAGGGGACAGGCCTCTTGGGTGGACTACAGGAGGGACGTGAGACTGTGTAGAGAAAAAATCAGAAGGGCTAAGGCTCAGCTAGAAATCAGATTGGCCAAGTCAGTGAAAGATAACAAAAAATCTTTCTACAAATATATAAATAATAAAAGGAGGACTAGGGAGACCATACAGTCCCTATTGGACGCAGAAGGAACACCAGTGACAGGGGATGAGGAAAAGGCTGAGGTATTTAATGCCTTCTTTGCCTCAGTCTTTAATTGTAAAGAAAGTTGTTCCCTCTGTGTACAAACCCAGGAGATAGAGGCAGAATGAGGCTCCCATGATCCAAGAGGAGGTGGTCAGAGCCTTGCTGGCCCAACTAGACACCCACAAGTCTATGGGGCTGGATGGGATCCACCCAAGGGTATTGAAGGAGCTGGCGGATGTGCTGGCCAAACCCCTTTCCATCATCTTCCAACAGTCCTGGAAGACTGGGGAAGTTCCACTGGACTGGAGGCTGGCTGATGTTGTGCCCATCTACAAGAAGGGTCGCAGGGAGGACCCAGGGAACTACAGGCCTGTGAGTCTGACCTCAGTGCCAGGGAAAGTCATGGAGCAGGTGATCTTGAGTGCTATCATGAAGCACATGCAAGAGAACCGGGTGATCAGGCCCAGTCAACATGGGTTCACAAAAGGCAGGTCTTGCCAAACTAACCTGATCGCCTTCTATGACAAAGCAACTCGGCTGCTGGATGAGGGAAAGGCTGTGGATGTGGTCTTCCTGGACTTCAGTAAAGCCTTTGACAGTTTCTCACAGCATTCTGCTTCGGAAACTGTCAGCCTCTGGCCTGGACAGGCGCACACTCTCCTGGGTGGAAAACTGGTTGAATGGCCGGGCCCAGAGAGTGGTGGTAAATGGTGTGAAATCCAGCTGGAGGCCAGTGACAAGTGGGGTTCCCCAGGGCTCAGTGCTGGGTCCAGCCCTGTTCAATGTCTTTATCAATGACCTGGATGAAGGCATTGAGAGCCCCCTTAGCAAGTTTGCGGACGACACTAAGCTGGGTGGAAGTGTCGATCTGCTGGAGGGTCGGGAGGCTCTGCAAAGGGATCTGAACAGGCTGGACCGCTGGGCTGAGTCCACTGGCATGAGGTTTAACAAGGCCAAGTGCCGGGTCCTGCACTTGGGGCACAACAACCCTGTGCAGTGCTACAGACTGGGAGAAGTCTGTCTAGAAAGCTGCCTGGAGGAGAGGGACCTGGGGGTGTTGGTTGAGAGCCAACTGAAGATGAGCCAGCAGTGTGCCCAGGTGGCCAAGAAGGCCAATGGCATCTTGGCTTGTATCAGAAACGGTGTGACCAGCAGGTCCAGGGAGGTTATTCTCCCTCTGTACTCGGCACTGGTGAGACCACTCCTCGAATCCTGTGTTCAGTTCTGGGCCCCTCACCACAAGAAGGATGTTGATGGTCTGGAGCGAGTCCAGAGAAGAGCAACAAAGCTGGTGCCAGGGCTGGAGAACAGGCCTTATGAGGAACAGCTGAGAGTGCTGGGGTTGTTTAGCCTGGAGAAGAGGAGGCTGAGGGGAGACCTCATTGCTCTCTACAACTACCTGAAAGGAGGTTGTAGAGAGGAGGGTGATGGCCTCTTCTCCCAAGTGACAGGGGCAGGACAAGAGGGCATGGCCTCAAGCTCCGCCAGGGGAGGTTTAGGCTGGACATTAGGAAAAAATTCACCCAGGGAGGTGATCGGGTCCCCTTCCCTGGAGGCGTTTAAGGCACGGGTGGACGAGGTGCTAAGGGGCATGGTTTAGTGTTTGATAGGAATGGTTGGACTCGATGATCCAGTGGGTCTCTTCCAACCTGGTTATTCTATGATTCTGTGATTCTATAATTCTGTCTTCATGTATTACAGATGAAAGCCCAAAAGCTGATAAACCCAAAGTAAATGACGAGTGTGATGAAAATGAAGAAGATAAAGACTATCACAGGAGTGACCCACAGATTGCTATCTGCCTTGACTGTTTACGCAACAATGGGCAGTCAGGAGATAATGTAGTCAAAGTGAGTAGTCAAGATAATCTGTGCTGCTGTTACTTTTGGCAGATTAGCATTTTACAGGAACCATATCTTTTTATAACCATTAACAGTAAACTTTAATGTGGTGACCTGTCTCCCCTTTTACATAGTCCTTTTGCTTAGACACTCAGTGCATCTTGGAATTTTGTAAAAAATATGATTCCATGCAGAAATCCATCTGTGGTAGTGGATTTTTTTTTTTTTTTGGTGGATTATGGTTTTGTAGTCTACAGCCTTGATGGTATATAACTGAATTAGAGAACAGATTATTGCATACCACAGAGGTACTCAAAAAGCTGGCAGTAGGTGAGCTGCCGCACACTCTCAGGATTGCTGGTTTTTACCATGCCAGCATGAACCTGCTTTTTAGTTACATCGTGCAATGAATGATTGGGATCCTGATCTTTTGAGCTGTTAACCTGATTCTGAAAGTGACATGTTGTCTGTGGCCTTAGGCACGTCACTTCCATCTGTAAAATATGTAGAGTAATACCTGCCAACTGCTCCGACCAGGATTAGGGGTATTTGGTTTCAATTCCTGAAGGGAAGATTACGTCATGGTATCAAGTCTAGAAGAAAGTCTAGAAAAAATTCTCTTAGATTTTAACAAAATTTTATTCAATTACAAAGACAAGAATTAAAAAAAAAACATTAAAAACCATTGTCTAATGAAACACTGTGTTGTGTGTGCTATATTACATCTTTAATTTTGGAAGTTCTTATGCAGTAAGGAAGTTTTGATTCAGCAAGTAAACATATATATGTGTAACCACTGTCCATTTATGCTATATGCAGTAAGAAATCTATATCTCCATAACCATTTAGGAGTCTTGGGGTTTCCAGCTTTTCTATTGAATCAAAACTATTAGGTTCAGGATCACAGGATCTGTGAGAATAGATCACATCTCAGGTTTGGAGCTTCCCTGTATTTTACCTAGATTATCTGAGGATATTTTTACTTCCTTTTTCTCTCAGGGACGTAAGAAATTCTAAGCAGTGTAACATCTGTTTGACCACCGGTGTTGCTAACACAGATGCTTAGATTATCTAATTTCTTCTGGGGGTTCTAGTGACTTTGGTGGGTTATTTGTGGTTTGTTTTTTTTTTTCCTCCCCTCGTATCTTCTGGAAATTTCTCTAACCAGAGATAGGTCAAACGAACTTGTTTGTCTTCTTGTGAATTTTGCAAAACAATGAACAAAAATGAAGCTGTGGGGCCATTATGAATTAGAGGAGAGTGCAGTAATATTGATTACTAGATGAAAAAAATAAGAGTTACAGCTGTTCTTTCACTGAAGATTGCTTATGTGCTTCAAAATTTGTTTTTTCTGTTTTGTTGCTGTTGCTTTAGGGTTTAATGAAGAAATTTATTCGCTGTTCTACTCGAGTGACTGTGGGAACTATCAAAAAGTTTCTCAGCTTAAAATTAAAACTTCCAAGTTCTTACGAGGTAAGTTTGAAAGAAAAATGCTTGGGTTTATTTCCCTGCAATGTACTAGGCTCTTATGAAATGTAATCATAATTGAACTTGAGGAATATTGTTTTGGACCAATCACCAAGTACTGCTCAGTATTCCAAGATAAATTTTCTGCCTCTAAATGAGAAGTGTTCTTTTTATCACAGTGACTAAAGTTGCTAATCAAGGAACTCATACATTTCTTGTAACTTCAGTTTGTTGCTTTCTTGTTAAGGAACGGATACACGTTAGGCTTTGATATTTTTATGTAAAAAAAGAAATACTTTCTATTTCTCTGTACTCGGCACTGGTGAGACCGCTCCTCGAATCCTGTGTTCAGTTCTGGGCCCCTCACCACAAGAAGGATGTTGAGGCTCTGGAGCGAGTCCAGAGAAGAGCAACGAAGCTGGTGAGGGGGCTGGAGAGCAGGTCTTACAAGGAGCGGCTGAGAGAGCTGGGATTGTTTAGCCTGGAGAAGAGGAGGCTGAGGGGAGACCTCATTGCTCTCTGCAACTACCTGAAAGGAGGTTGTAGAGAGGAGGGAGCTGGCCTCTTCTCCCAAGTGACAGGGGACAGGACAAGAGGGAATGGCTTCAGGCTCCGCCAGGGGAGGTTCAGGCTGGACATTAGGAAAAAATTCTTTACAGAAAGGGTCATTGGGCACTGGAACAGGGAGGTGGTTGATTCACCTTCCCTGGAGGTGTTTAAGGCACGGGTGGACGAGGTGCTGAGGGATATGGTTTAGTGTTTGATAGGAACGGTTGGACTCGATGATCCGTTGGGTCTCTTCCAACCTGGTTATTCTGTGATTCTGTGATTCTGTGATTTCCATGTGGCTAATAAGTCACTTAATACAATTTTGGGCTATTAGCCACTGGGGAAAAGGAGAGATCAACTAGGCATATGCCAAATTACTCCACATTTTCTTTAGATGTAAGAAACTACACAGTAATTACGAAGAAGTAAGGAGCAATACCATGTGAATCTTTCAAAATGCAGATACTTTTCTTGCACCTTATCTCTAATTAGGTAGAATTTGTTGGAGAGTGGGGTCCTTGCTCCATGAGTGATTTCATCTTGGCCGAGACTGTTCCCTGAGGGGACTTCCTAACATTATAGAAGTTGTGATGGGGTTGGAAGGTGTGATATTCCTGGCTCTGCTTTCCCTCTTTGCAGGGATAGGGCTATAGTAATCGCAGGGATATAGTCTTTTCCAGATCTAATAAGGAAAGATTTTCCAAACATTTTCAGTGAGTGGTAGAAATAAGATGCTATAATACAGTTTAACCACTCATTTTTCACAGCAAGATTTTTTTTTTTTTTAATTTTGCCTTCAGTTAACAAAAAAATCATGTTTATATACTAAGACATGCTTTTTACCTATCATTTATAGTGACTTTTAAAGCATTTTTAATTAGTTTATAATTTATTTTCTTTTAATGAAAATTACTGTACTTCAGTTTTGTGTCTTTGGGTTTGAAAGAGCACTCATAGCAAGAAGGCCTTCAAGATGCAGCACAAGGGTTTATTTTCAAATAGATGCAATGAAGTTTTGATAAATACAAGGATTGTTTGTCTACCAGTGATTTGCTACCTACTTTAGCAGACTTTCTTCTGTGCATACCATAATTGAAAACCCAAAAGTGAAAATACTACATGGAATACTACTCTTAAAAGTAGCAGTGTAATTTGCTGTCAGTGTACTGGGTTTATACAGGTTTGATATACATGTCTGGTGGAATTCTTGCATAATGATAGGAGTTGAGGGATTAACTCGAGATTCTCTTAAGAGTTTATTTAGACATTAAAATTTTGCATCCCTTTGTCTTACTGTTTGTTCTGTTGTATTTTAAGCTGGATGTACTATGCAATGGAGAGATCATGGGGAAGGATCATACTATGGAATTCATCTACATGACAAGATGGAGACTAAGAGGCGAAAACGTAAATGCCGTTACATTATTAATAAATGATGTTTTGGTATATTTATTAAAGAAAGCGTGCATACTTTCACAGCTTAGTCCAAAATACATTCTGACCCTTCAAAAAACTCTTAGTTAAAAATGCATTTTGAATGTTTTCTGGACTTATATTAAACACGGTGAGTGAAACTCTACGACACATGTATTGTGTAGAGCCTGAAGCTTAAAAATAGCAGGTATACAAAGTTTACATGCAAGTTCTGCTGAGTTTTAAGTCAAATATCTGAAAACCCAAACACTTGTTCTTTTTCTGCAAATTTGCTTTTAGTGACCTTTTGAGTTGCAATAATTTGGGAATCTGTATCCAGAAGTTCTTTATTAAGAATAAATTTTATTCAATCTATGAACTGAAAGTGACAGTAAAAAATTATTGTAGAAAAGTAATTGATTTGTTGTTGTTTCTCTTAATACTACAACCATAGTTTTTAGATATGCTGTGTTACACTAACATCCCAATAACACAGCTAAATGGGTTTTCTTTGCTGCATGCGTATGTTTTAGAATTGCAATATTTAACTTTATTGAAAGACATTTCTTTCCAGTCTGATATTTGGGTTGATTTTGTAGGCCTTTTATTGCCTGTGTATTTTTTTTTTTTTTTGTTAGGGGTTGTATCCATTTTTTCTTCCTTCTATACCTTAATTTATGCATGGCTGTTGATTGTTCTTTGCTGTTTATTGCTTTGTGGTATATGCAGATTTTTTGTTCATCACTACCAGTGGAGGCTATATTGGAGTGCAGCTAGGGTTAAGCACTTAACATATGTTTGTGTACTGATCTGTAGAAAATTCCAGACGTTCTGTACTCTTTTTTTTTTAATTTTTTTTAAGCTTCCTAGTACTCAGAATAAAAAGCAGGGGGCATGGGCAGAGAAGACAGAGGATTAAAACACAGTGTGGAGTCAACAATTCACAAGTTTCTTAGTTTTACCTTAATCTGAAAGAGGAAGGGAAAGATAGATTTTTGATAGGAATTATGGGATTTAATGTATAGGCCAGTATTCCTTTGAAAGTAATATTGCACTGAAATTTGATAGTTGAAATCCCAGTACTGCACCAATAAGGGAACTTTAAGCAGTATTTTTTCTAATACTGCCTTGAAACCAGTGGTGTTTGACTTGCCGTCTTGCATTTTTGTTAGCATTGGGAATACTATTAGGAAATGTTGAGGCCAACAGCTTTAAGTGATAATGGAATTCTTTCATGACATTTAATCCTTCAGCCCTTGCTTACAAATGGACTCTTGCTTACAAATTGACGAACAAGGACATTATTTGTCCTGGTTAATTTTTTTTTTAAATCTCAGAAATATGGTTTTTAATATTAAGTGAATATAAGAGTTGAGAGCTCTTGTTTAAATTCGTAAGTTGTGTTTACGTACGTGTAGTGTGGTCAGGTATATGTTCATCTTTTCCTTTACGTAGTTCTAAATCAGTCCCCTGAAGTCAGAGTAAAATCTGTAAAAATTGCATTATGCTGGTAATAAACACAATAACATCTGGACTTACATGATTTTATTTTCCCTAACTGTTTTGGGTCTTGTTATAAAGCAGAAATTGTGATGGTAATTAATTAACTATCTCCTCTTTTGGATGAAGATGAAGTAAATCCATTATCTGCATCTCTGGTGATATTCACCATGAACTTTTACTGGAAACCTGTGGATCTTATAAGAGGTAGAGTAGTAACAGGAAGATATCCATTTATTCATTAGAGAAGCCTTTGCTGTTTAAAATAAGTAAATTAATATTAAGCTTTACAATTGAAAATTAAAAAAAAAAAGCATTAATTGGTGATTGTGTATGTCCAGCTGTGGATGCCTCTTATCTGATCAGAAAATCATCTCCTTCGCAGTTTCGGTGCCAGAACTGCCCATCTTCGCAAGTCTGCTCACAGGATGGCACTTTTTATCAGGTAAGAGGCACTCACAACTGTACATACAAGTCATTAAGGTCCTGTCAGCACTTCAGTTGTAATTCAAGTTGTGGAATTTTTATAACTCCTAACTACAAAGTGCCCAAACTCTATGAGCAAAGCCTCAGCACTTTTATTCTTTCAGAGAAAGTTTTATTGAATGAATGAACAGAATCCTTTCGCAAGGTTTAGGGGCTTCTTTTACTTTAGATTAGGCCATTTGCCTTTTTGTTAGAGAGCAAACATCCTGTAGGCTGGTGTCTGCATCAGTCTGGAAGGATTTATCTACTTTTTTCTATCTCATCCTTCTAACTAGTAGCATTGGGCAGTCGCTGAACAAAGGGTTAAAACTGAAGATTGTGAATCAAAAGAGACTACATTGGTTTCATCTCTTCATGGTATTTCATACATTCTTTGTTGGAGTAAAGAAAGGTTAGCTTTTTCTAGTATTCCTTTCAATTATTTTAAAATTAGAAATGGAATAATGCTTTATCTCTGGAATAAAACAAACCAAAATCTCCAGAGCCTGCAAACCGAAAGTGATTTCTAGATTTCATTGATCAAACTGGATTGTACCTAAATGAAACAATATTTCGGTTTCCTCATTGGGAATTTTTGACTTAAACTAATTTCTAGAAGTTACTTTAAAAGTCTTAAATAATCATAGAATCCTTAGGTTGGAAAAGACCTTAGAGATCATCAACTCCAACTGTACCTGGCTGCTACATAGAATCATTAGGTTGGAAAACTTTTTTTGCTTGAGCAAAAAATTGAAGTTAATTATAATAATAAAGGGTCACTCCCCACTATAGATGTGAGTGACCTTCTGCAGTCATGCCTACTTCAATTAATGTTTCAGCACAGTGCATTATATTTATACTGTTGTTTTGTAATTCTGTTTGCAAAAACACTGACCCTTGCTGGTTTATATGGCAACATCAGTGAGGTGACTGCTCTGTCTCTGCCTGTGTGCACTTCCAACTAGAGTTGTGTACTTTTAGAGACAATTGTATAATCAAAGTGAAAAACATGTGAAATAGTATTTAAATAATATGTCAGTCATATCCTATGCAAAAAATCAGACACCAAATAATTTATGATACTACAAATATAAGCTGGATATATATGCGCACATACAAACTACACAAGGTGCTCCATGTCTTCTCTCCTAAATGCTCCTGCAACTGTTGAATATTTCTAGGTTTATGTTTTGATTTCCCTGCCCTCCAGTTTGCAAATCCTAAGGAAGTATGATCATATTTAGTTCCGGTAATCATTTCACTACTGTGGCATGGAAAGTTTATTAACCTCTATGGGGCTCTGCAGTAATATCCTTATTCATTTAGTCACTGAAGTTCATCTGTATTGCATTTGAAGGATGCGGTAAAAGATTTCTTGTTTTAATGATAGCTTCTGTAATAATTCTTTATAATTCTAAATTTGCACTAAGAAAATACTTAAATTAGGTATGTTTCTCTGCTCTGTGGCGGAGAGATAGTTAAGACCATACAATTGCTGAGACAATAAGGTTTTCCTAGGTTTTATGCTATAGAAAACATGCAGTACCCTACTGAAATTAAGAAGAAGACGTTAGACTTAAATGAAATGCTGGCAGACTGAAAAACTAAGACGTAGTAAAACAGAACTTCCAGCAACAAGGGCCCAGGTATTCCATGGCATTTTCTGGAAACCTACCTACCCTTGACTCCCACTCCATGATAGTTTGTCCAGTCCAGGGATCCAAGCTGTTGATTTGCTTTTGGTTTATTTTTATAGGAAGAACTAATTAAGAAGTCTGTCACTAGGTCTGAAGTTGAGGAGTTTGGATTTAGGGCAGAAGTTAGCCCTCATCTCTTAGAAAATCAGCTGACAGCAATCTTACCTGATTGTTTGTCTTTTACTTTCCTTTTTAATAGCAGAATAGCCAGGTTCCCATTAACTGGTGTAGCCATGGAACCCCAATATATATAAAAATCAAACAAAACTCATCATCTGTAAATGGAGATTGCTCTTCCTCAAGCACAGTAACACAGAGATAAGAGAAGTTGTTTGAGCACTCCAAGTATATATGTCATAAAACATCTAAATCATTAAATACATAAAAGCACATATGGGATTTTTATGTTAATGATGAAGAGCTGCAACTGACTGGCTTAGAGATTAAATATAGATTTGACGTAAAGGCATGGTTTTAACTGTTACTATATAGAATTATTTTGTATAAATAAAACTGATTGCCATATACACACATCTTAAGGGATAAGATCTGGCTGTTCTTAAGGCAATCTTTAATTGCATTTTCTGTGATTTTTATGAATGATGTCTTCATGTTCTCTTGTCTGTTTTTATTGTTTTTCTCTTGCTTTTGTTTTTAGTCTTACCCTATGGTACTTCAGTATCGACCTAGAATTGACTTCGGTTAGACCAAAGGGCCAGATCCCACTGAGATGAATCCTGCACTATTTGTTTACCCATCGACAGATTGCACAATGAATGGATGTGCCTGGATTAGGGGGACACAACCAGATTTTCAGCATGCAAATAAGGACTTTCTCTTTCTTAAAGTTGTCAGTTGCATCTCTGTTGTTTCTCTTAGAGCAAGCCAAGTGCCATTCTGCTCCTGAAATGTGCATAAGATATTTGTGTATCTTACGAGTGTGCTGCAAATCATAGCCGAAATCATGAAGTGTACAGTTGAGATTCAAAAACTATGGAATATTTTTGCTTGCGTGGTAGAAATTTTTTCTGGTCCTAATATTGATTACTCCAGCAAAATGGCAGAGTGCTCATTCCATGTGGTGTTGCAGTTTCACACACTTACTATTTTACTGAATATCGTTGTTTAAATGATAGAGTACTGTACAAATAACTAAGGATTATATCTTGAAAATATTTTGTATAGAAAATATATTTAGAACAGTGGTGATTGGGCCACTACCTTTTTCTTGATAAACTTCTCATGGGTCCAGGTATAGCTCGCTCATGAGTGTGTAACAGTCCTTTTGCAGAGAATGAAGATTAATTACCCTTAACAGGAGATGTGGTAATTCAAAACAGCAATTTTAAATCTTCTAAAGAGATTCTGCTAATATTGCTTAAAAGCATCGCAGCCTTTGTGATTGCACTTTTCTATGATTTCCCTAAAAATTGGAATTTGGGATACAAGCTGTTTTTGGAAAATGGCTTCTGGTCAGATTACTTCTTCTGGTCAGATTATTTCTTCTAATAGAGCCTTCATGAAAATGAAGTTGAGAATAGTGTAAATGTCTATGGAACAAATAAATTTCTCTATAAGATTACAACCAAGGCAAAATTTTACATAATTATTGTCCTTCATAGTAAGCATTTCCTTTAAAGATTGTTTGGAGGTTTATAATATGCTAAGATGAAAATAGTATATAGCTTTAATTACATTATATATCTCTTGTGACTATCTGGAATTTAGAATTCACTGTAGAAATTTTCATTAGTCACATCGTAAAATTATTTCCACAAAATTAGAGGTAATGCAATACTGAAGATAAGCAGTCTGACCAAAATAAATGTTCAGGTCTTCTTTTTCTTAAGATCTGGTAGTGCCGGATAAAAAGTGATTGTTGCCTTAGGTATTGCGAGCATAATGGTTCTAGTATAAAATGTTTATCGAGGTTTCTGGTTATTTGCAGGGAGCATAGTAATGCATATGTTTTCTGTAGTCTTCTGTTGTCTTTGCTCTGCTTAGAAGTCAGTTGAGTTTTTCACTTCAAATTTTGTGGAGATACTTACGGTTCTGTACTTTTATGTAATTTCTACTTAATACACACCTGCGAGCATTGTAGATAACTATTTACTTTCTTACGCCTTTTGCATATGGCAAAAAGGAACCAAATAACTTTTCAGAAGCTACTAAAGAGTGAACTAATCATAAGGTGAAGTGAAAATTCTGTCTTGGGATCAAGTATAACAGCTAGTTGCAAGGCTCTAACTCCTTTGTAGATTTTTGTTCATGTGCGGTAGTATGTTTCTGTAGGCAGAAATAAGCATGGATTAAATCTGGCCCCTTTAATGTTAGTAGGAATTCTAACATTGATGACTTGAGGAATCCATATATAGTTGGGTTGAATTCTACCATTGTACTCCAAAGCCCATATGACATACAGAAGTAAAGATGCTGTCGGTAGCAGTCTGTTTAGGAAACCTGCCATTGCAGGTCAAGGTTGCACATATTGTGCAGATGCCAATGAACCTGGGGAAGCAAAGTGTTTAGGAAGCTGCTGCTCCTTTCTGCAGTTGTAGTGTGCTGGCTGGCATGGGGACAGGTTTTGCAAAGGGAGCGCATGCTGGCTGCAGGAAGTGGTCGTCTCTTTGCCCACCCAGTCTGTGATGTGAAAAAAGGAGATACTCCATGTAGGGAGGGCTCTTCTCTGCAGAGTCTCTAGAGAAAAATAGATTTTTTGTGTATATAGAAGTCCTCACATGGAGCAGTTTGGAAGAGCAGAGCATGTGTTCTTATTGCAAATCATTCTTCTCTTTAGTGTATATACAGTTGTTTTCTACGGTAGAAATAGGTTATTATTTGTAAATATTTACATGCACATACAAATGACACCTTACAGTTTTTATATATTTCACGTGTTTTTATACCAGAATTTTCAATGTAGTTTCACTTGAGATAAAATGCATGTCTCAGTTTATCACAAAACTAACAGCAGTACTCTTAAGCAAAATTTCTGCTTGATTCAGGAGACTTTTTTTTTTTCTTCTCAACAGCTACACTTAACATTTTACCAAATTTGGACAGATTTGTTTTTAAAAAGAACACATTTTTAATCCATTTTCAATTCTCTTGCACAGAAGTTAGCATCCACCTAGCAGGACCCCTGAAATAGGACTACTTTGTATTCTCTTCTGAATGAAAACTCATAGAACATTTGACTGTTCAATGACTCTCTGTATTCACAGTTCAGAGAACTGTGAATTTCTCTTGATCAGAATTGGACGTTGGTTTAATTTATGGTATTTTTTAATGCAGATTACAGAAGGCAAATCTTCATTTTAGGCATGGAAATTACTGACAGACATGATTTAATGTTCCCAGCTGAAAGTCATGGCATTAAACGCATATGGTCTAGCCATCTACACTTTATGCATTTCTAATTTGATGGCACAGTACCTGAGTGCTGTTTTAGTTTTAATAGTTTTTGTAGCAGTGAAGTGCCGGTGAAATATATATCTTAACTGGGCAGCTTGTATAACACAGGCATTGCCTCTTTTACAGGAAATTTCTCTTCGGTATCGTATGTTTGTGCCATGTGTCTGCAGATATGCGTATTTAATTCATTTGTGCCAATTAAGAATATCTGAACAGCATAGGAATACGGGAATGCATCTACAGATTCCTGTGTGCCAAAGATGGGGTAAAGTGAAGTGAGTACCTAAGCATTCCATTAAAACTGCACCATATGCCATCCTAGAGCAGATTATTGTGTACAGTCACACCTTCTGAGCATTTACATGACAAAATGTCACCACTGCATGTTTGTAAAGAATAGGAATATAAAATACGTGTTGCTGCCTTTGTGTTTCTACAGCTTTCCTATATTGTCGATACCTAGCTGCAGAGGAGTAAGACCTAAAAAATTCCACACTAATACCTAACCTTGCTGTCTCTTATTTAGCACATTTAGTGCTCTTTTTTCTTTTTCTCCCCCTCTTACCCCCAAGGGGAAAATTTGTATCTTCTTTTAACTCTGGGTAACTCATTAATGAAAGTCATAAGCAACTTTTTGTTGAGCGTAGCTGTATGGTGCCTTTGTCAGGTAACAAACTGTAAGATGGAATTAATAAGCAAGATTCTATAATATCTCAAACAGTAAGGAATTAGATGATCAATCAAGAAACGTATCTTCTGTCATGCATTACTACACTGCTAGTAGCTAAGGGCCTAGTCCTGTAAATGTATTTTTATTGGGATTAAATACCAAATAAGATTACTACAGTAATCTCTAAGTGACTCGTAACTATAGCAGGTACTGTTAATATGAAAGCTTCTAGGATTTGGGTCCTAGGAGTATGCAGCGCTGTAAGTATATTGTGCATACTCAGCTAGCTTGCAGTCATTACGCAAAAAAAACCTTCTAAAAATACTATTTTTACTGTACTGAAAATGTTATGTAAAGCAAAGTGCCTGATTATTATTACAGAATACCTTTTAACCCCATTATTTGCATTTGGCAGGGTAATATTTGCTTCTGTATTTTATTTGTGGCCATATTATTTTCAGCAAGAATATTTCATAAACATGCTGTATTGAGAAGCTTTTTTTCATGGGAAACAAGCAGAGAAAGAAATGTGTTCTGTTAGATAATTTAAAAATTTAAAAACCTGTCTCAGTAGAAACTGTATGAAAAGAATTACTTTCATATTGAAATTATTTCATTTTCTGCATGAGGAACCCTTGAACTCTGGATCTTGATCTTTTTTCTCCTTAGGCCTCAACAATTTTAACTTTTCTCTTCTGCAGTTATCAAAAACAGTTCCAGGAGAAAAAGAGATTGATTGTGTTCCCTCTAGATAGAATCTAGGCTCTTGCTTTCCACTGCAGACAAAGTGATGGTTCGGAGTTCCATCTCATCTCTCCCCTGTTTAATTGTTAGACTTGACTTTGTGAAAGAAGTAAACAATTTTTCCTTCTCTGATTTTTTTTCTGAAATAAGATAGGCCAGGGTTTAGTCCTTTAATTGAACCAGTCACTGAGTTGTATTGTTCCATTTCTGGTCTTTTTTCATATTTTCATGTCATTGAAAAAAACAAGAGGCATTCACTCCCCAGGAAAAAGTATTCCTGGGAGAACTGGCAACAAAAGGAATAGCATCCAGCTCAGCCAGGTAGAAATACTGGTAGAAATTTCTGGTACAAATACTATAGAAAAGATAGTTGTTCAAAGCCGGTCTTAAATCTCAAAATAAACACTGTTTATAAAGGGGCTGCATAGAATACTGGTCAGTTACATAGACTGCCCAAACTAATTTTTATCTTGGAAAAAAAACAAAGGCAATCAAGACTTATATGCCTATCTACAGCAACTGTATAAACACAGAGATGCTTAAATCAAGAGCTAGGTCCAATTTCTTCACTTAGTCTAGGCAGGTTGAAGGCAATTATTTGATTCCATTGAAAATGCATATATCATGCAGGATACTCCCCTCTCTTTTTACTTCATGCTGTGGTATTTTATTATTTCTCTCAATTAAAATGTCTGTTTGAGCACCCTTTGTGCTGTAATTAGTTCTAGGTTCTTAGGCATCCTTTGCCTATTCCCATACCCCACCCTATTTATGCCTAACAAGCAGAAGTGTTAAGGACTTCTAAAGGAGAAATTGCACAAGAAGAATCAGCTCGTAGGTTTGGTTCATCAGGCAGCTCTCATGGATTTCAGCAAAGCATTCACAGTCCTCCATTTTGAATCCTTAAGAGCCAGTTTGAACAAGGTAATGCTTCCACAAGTTGTTCAGCTAAAGACACTTGCTTGAGGAAGGATTGCAGCCTACTGGAGCGTGTTTCAGGATTAATTCTAAGACACAAGGGGGTTGATTCACCCTAAATGAAATGTGAAAAGCTTGCGACTGCTCATTTACCACTAGTTTTATCACATATGGGTAGTCTGGCCTTCAGACCTCAGCAGAAACATCTTTCGGTAGGAATGTCCTACAAAAGATGTTCTTATAATAATAAGATATTTCTCTTCATAGCAGATCTAGCTGTTGAATTTTTTTTTTAGGCTAGTGTCTACACTGTCTGTAGAACGGATTCCAGAATAGGAAATTGATTAATGAATTCCAGGCAGATTATTCCATCCAAGGTATGTGCCATAAATCTTCGTCTGAATTCAGGTAGCTTGCTATTGCAGTTGAGTAAAGATGTTGTTTCATTCTCTAGAAGCAATTTAGAATCCATACAGTTCTGGAGTTGGGCAGTGAAACAAAAAGCTCTATAGACAGGTGGAAATGTCCAGGCAACCTTTTTTGCTTGCCAAAAGAGACCAAGTTCTGTAGGCTCAGGATGAAGGAGGCATTCTGGAATGAAAGATGTGTACAAGTGGAAGATTTTTGTCATTACGTTAATTTTAACCAAAGAGAGGCATTAGTTTGACTTTGCATGTTTATCTAAACCATTAGGCATACTTTTCTTTGAAGTTACTTTTACGTGAATCTAGCAAATGCTTCTAGCAAGGTTTAGTAACATGACCATTGACAGGATGAGGAGGACAGTAGTTACTGTGCGTTTTTCTTTTTACTCATGGTGGTGAGTGGAAAGCAAGGTAAGAGTTGAGAGTAGGTTGCTACCGAATACATAAAATTGCTGCAACAGTAAAATGTTTGTGCTGCTAGTTAACATACTGAGGTTTGTATTACAAATGAAGTTGTAATAAAGATGTTTATTAACAAAGTGCGAGGCACATATTTTATGATAGTATTATACTCCTAAAATTCTGTTTTGTATTATATAGAGTATAGTAGACATTGTTGCTGTTGTCTCATTGATTTTGGTGTGGTAAAATGAAACGTGCTCCCTTTTTACTGAAAAAAATATCACTCACTAATTGATTTTAAATTTCTCTTTGTTGTTAGATATTTAGTTTGTTCATAAAAGGAGGGTTTTTTTAAATAAACTATTTTTATGGATAATCTGATTGCCTAATAGTTTTAAGGGACCTATTTAATACCAAAGGTAAAGCCACCTAAAAACTGACTTAGAGTAAGGCACTGATGCTTTTTCTGGAGTGCAGTGGTCAAGAGTTACGCCTGAAATCAGTCACACTGAACTTAACTGGTGGTACCTATCTATGTCACCAAGCTAAAGGGTTAGGCAGATTCCATAACAAAATAGAAAAGGAAAAAACAACAGCAGGAGTAGCATAAAGTTAACAGACCTAGAGTAGCTCTTTGAGTCATAGCTTATGTTCACAAAGAAAAGCACAAAGGTTTGCATTACTGATGTGTCTGCTATACCTGGCCTGTGAACTAATTAACAACTTCAGTGTGCTGTCAATCCTGTAAACCTTCCAAAGCACAAAATATTCACCAAGCTACTGTTGGAGTTTCTGGTCATAGTTCAGTGATATTTTGGAGGGTGGAAAGGACAGACTTCGAGGATAATGAGAAGATACGAAGTATGTTTTACAGATTTTATAGATATTTTTTTAGCAAATGGCGTTGCTGTCCTTGACATGAGACCATTGATTAACAAGAAGTCAATTATTTTACTTGTGTAGTATAAAATAGAAAGAATAAAGAAACCCAATGTCTTGATATTTCCATTACCAGCATAGTGATTAACTAAACTGGAAAGTAATAGGACAATTTAATTATTTAGCTGACTGAAATATTTCATTCTAAAAACTTATTGATCGTATATTTTTCCTCAAATACAAGCTTCTCAGTATAAACATGAAGCAGTGCATCATTTTTTTTTTCCTTTATTGCAGACTTAACTATTGAAAGGAAAATATTTTACTGTTTTTTTTATATTAAGGCAAAGCCTGAATTGTTGGGTGTTCCAGGCTACTGAATAGGCTATAAAGAGTTAACTCTCAATGGATTTTTTTGGGGGGATGGGGGCCTAAGTGTCCTTCTATAAGCTGTGATCCAAGTTAGGATATGAAAGGAGCCTATGGTGAGCAGTAGTAATGTTCTAATGCTTCCTTGCATTTGATATTAGTTAACAGTTTTTAAGATAACAGCCCTCACAGTACTTAGGAGCTCATAGAACATATTGTGATGTTATGTTGCTAATTTGTTTTAAAATATAAAATGTTTTAAGCTTTTTGTCAAAAGTGATAACATCATATTACAAATAAACCTTTTTGTGGTTGTAAAATTTAGCTTATAAATCATTCAAATTGAAGTGAAAAAAAACACAGGTCATTGTTAATGACAGTCTATCCTACTATTAAGAATATATGTATTTTTGTAAAGGAAAAGCACTTGTAGATATTTAATCAGTCCAATATCTATGTTAATGTTTTGGGAAAAAAAGAAGACAAAATGCTGCTTAGAGAATCACTTACGTATTTTTATTTTTTGTGCTCAAATGCATTTTCTGTTGATTTATGGAATGTTTATTCTGTGTGAAGCTGTATAGTTAGTACAGCTGGGCTAAATGCATTTCTTACCTTAACTTAATCAATTGTATCTGACTTATAATATATTTTCTGTCCAATCAGAAAGCCAATTGCAAAACATACTGGTGGTGCTGTTTTTCATCTTTGATATTAGCTTCATCCTGCCTTATAACATTTCTACTTCTTAATAATTGTAAAACATACTAATAATTTTTTGTGATGTTTGTG
Organism: Phaenicophaeus curvirostris; assembly: GCF_032191515.1. NCBI lineage: Eukaryota > Metazoa > Chordata > Aves > Cuculiformes > Cuculidae > Phaenicophaeus > Phaenicophaeus curvirostris. The sequence continues at coordinate 16,136,983 of NC_091400.1, read as the reverse complement.
TTTTAATGGATGTTTTAGAACATATTTGTTTATTCAGTGGTATCTTATTGTAATGAAAAACATCTTCATAAAAGAGTGACAGAATTTTATGTACAGTATTTAAAAAAATAGTTCCCTGGGTAAAAATGTATGCCAGATGAGTCAAGTTTAATCCTTACTTTCCTCCAAAGGAAACTAGTTTTGTGTCCATGCACGAAACACGATTGCAGGTTTCTGAGCATTTATAGAAATAGTATTTCATTCAGAATAACTTCTGTCTTGTAATATTATGTGGATATTTGAAACCTCACCCAACTGTATTTTGATTCCATATAGTGGATTAACACAATTTCAGAAAAAAAAAAACAACCAAAAACAAACAGTAAAGCAAAGAATTTTATTGAAGTACAGTAAAAAGTGGCAACCACATTTTTTTTGTGGTTATTAGTGTACAATCAAAGATCTATTTGCTGATTTCAGTGGGATTCTACTGGGATCTGCTCTGTGGGCCTGGTGCTGAGTTAAGCTCTTCAGCTTAACCTCAGTGGAGCTACTTTCATTAATTATCCTTTTAGCTACAACTTGAAATGACCCAGAGTTCCCGCTTCCTTACAGAATCTCTGTTCACGATGGCTAATATTGTTTAAATTTAATCTTATTATGTTAACCTTCCCATAGGTAAATAAGTTTTGCAACACTGAGCATGTACGCTAGCAGTGGAATTGAGTGTTATAAACTCCAGTAGGGAAATACTTCCATAATTGTCAAAGTGGGGCAGAATTTCACTCAGACTATAAATACTTGTAATGCCGCAGTCTCAGTAGTACACATGCTTAACAAAGTTCTGTAAGTAATCAGGTTTTGATGAGTTTTATTATTTGAATATGGTCCATTCTTATAATTTTTGTTAAGAGCTAATTTCTGTATGAATTCATTTGTGGTTGACATCTCAGGGTCCACAACGCATTTTAAAACCTTAGATCCATATGAGCTATGAGTGCAATGCCAGTATTGCAGACTTGTGTCTTCTAAAGAACCAAATATATTGTGGTTTGAAGTATTTTAAAAACCACTGTAAATTTTACCCAGTCTTACCAAAGCAATGTTTTTTTTTAATCTGTGCAAAAAACCTTTGGAGTTGAGAGTGGCCCTTGAAAAACTGACACGCTTCTTACTGTGTTATAACGAGTGAGCAATTTCCCACTTTGGGAGGGCTATTTCTGCCACGAGTTGGGGAGGCTGCGCAAAATCCCATGGTCCTGCCCCTTGGTGTAGACTGAAGTGTGCCTGTTTGAAGCTGCATCTATGTTTGTAAGCAAGACTTGTTTTAGAACAACAGCTCGTGTAAATGGACCTTTTAGAATCTTGTGTATAAATATATCTGATATGTAATGAGATTTCTAGTTATGTAACTACCTATATGGCTCAGTACCAGTGATGTTAAATTGAGTGCTTCATGCTAATGTCAAGAATGTATACAGCACTTTTATAACCACTGATGGTAAGAGACAATTTGGTCTGACCTTATGCTGCAAGATGCCTCTAGCCCAGTTGGATTAATTTTATGAAAAATCTAGATGAGCAAGAAGTATAACTAATCTGCTTACTAGCACTGAATTGCTCCTTTCTCAAAGCAATAAATATATTCATGTTGTAACATCTGTTGTGCAGCCTACAATAAGAGTTGTTTTGTTGCATTGTTTCTATATAATTTATTTTGTGCAATAAAAAAATCTCTGGTTTTATCTGACCTCTTTCTGTTTTGTGACAATATTTGAATTAAACCACTATCTTTACATCTTAATCATGCAAGCATACTGTCAACTCATAAAAATGCAGAGTAGGAAATGGAATGCGGTAATATTTCTGTCTTATAGAAAAATCAGAAGGTACTCACATGGCCTAACTTGTTCTCATTAGTGTCTTAGAGAGCATTACCATTCATTTTCATGCAAAGTTGACTGGATTTAGCACTGCGTTTGTAAAATATAAGCAGGTGGGTTACACAGTGTGACTGTGTTTGAGGCTTTTTTTAAAAAAGTACATTTCAGTGCTCAACAATGCCATAGAGCTTCTGCCACAAGTTTTTTAAACCTATTTTCACTGGGTTTTATCATGCCAGATCTTTTTTTTCCGTTTTGTTCTCTCCCTTTTTGATATTTTCCCGAGTTAATATGGTTTCAGTAGTATTTATTGTTCTGTACACCTACCTTCTGATTGCCCTTTATTATGTTGTTGGAGTTTTTTAACCCTAAGGTAGTGCAAAATAAATGTGCACGCAAAGTGGAAGCTAGAGAATGTCTTTATAAATGAGCCCCTGGTGTGCACTAACAGTCTTGATACTATATGCTGAGTTACTGCAAAGAAAAACAAGGGAAGGGCAGGTATTTTTCAAGAAAACTCATACCTTTTATCTGAGATGCTACTTTGAAACCACTGCATGAGATCTGAGATGGGTTTCAGATTTGGAAATGATAGAAAGGATTGCTGATTAAACTAAAAGGACCTGAGACAAATAACATTTTACATCCTCTTGTAAAATTCTTCTAGATGTTAGCAGAAGATAGTGATTGCTTGTGAACACAAAATATGAAGGTGTATATATAGTATATTGCAATATGTACTTAGGATTAAATGAAATACATTTTCCATGGGATTTGTTAGTAACGTCACAGTTTGCTGATGGAGAAGCAAAGAGTCAGGTGTCACCATTGGCTGCTATGTAACCTGTGCAGCAGAAGCAGTACAGCCTTACTGGCTTTCTTTGAACTCTTTTCATGTTGAATATTTGACCTCCAGATTTGTCAAAGTTCATGTACTAATACTTCCCCTTCTTCAATAAGTGTTCTTAAGCCTTAGGATCACTTGATGGGGGAAAACCCTAACTTTATGTAATGCTTCTATGTTCTATATGGAACAGAAACTGACTTGTATTGAAGTGCAAAATTCTGCTTCTAATTAGGGAGCAATGTTTCCTCAAGGGAGATTTCCATACAAAATGTTGATGATTAAATTATTTTAAATAATTACTTTATTTCAGGTAGCTGAAGAGAATAATTACGGGGGGGGAAACATGCATAGGACTAGTAACAAATGCCTGATCAGTCATAAATCTGGATTGTGTTTTATTGAAGGAGGAAGGTAGGTGGTTTGCAAACAGCTGTTTACATCAGGGGCACAGCATATGAATTCCCCTGTTAGAACTGTGATTCAAATTGCTTTCTATCCTGATTATTTTTTTCTTTTATTCTAGAGGAGAATATTCTATGCAACATCCTTATAGGCAAGAGTAATGGTTTTGAGAAGAAAAGTGATTTAGTAATCTAGTTTTCATTATAGAAACAGAAATTTGCTGGCAGTGTGTAATATGAGCACCTTGTTCCAGTGGCAGACTTCCAACATCTTCATTTGGAAAGACGACTGCTGCATTCATAATTCATAATAGCATTGGCATCTATCCCATTAAACTAACACAGGAAAAGAGAACATTCTTATATTCAAAAACATTCTGTTCATCTTTTCTAAACTATAGATGAAGTTCTGTCCTTTCCTTTGACTACAGTGAATGCATTTATAGATGTGGAAAGCAATTACAATAATGAACCTAGTCTTAAGAAAAAACATGCTTAATACCGGTTTTAGAGACTGTTTAAATTCCTTGGATTTAATTTCGTCCTTTGGTGACTGAAGATGCACAACGTGTGCCCCCACATGTCAGGGCCCTCACAGACACATCCTGCTGCGAGTAGTTTCTACAGATTTTAATGTCCTAGTACATCTGTAGGACAGGCAGAAATTGTTAATAGCCAGTATTCTTCCTTTAATTTTTCTGTCCATGTCTTTCTCAAAAGTGGTATGGTTTTGTCTTGATTGCTTTCTAAAAGGTGTTCTATTCCCATGCTTCTCCCTCTCAACTACTAGAAGTAATGCAGACATGAATAGAGCACTGTGTATGCTCACCATGCCCCTAAGCTACACACAACTTCAACATTTCTGATGGTAATAAAAATTGGGCTCAGGAAGTTCACTGTCCCTCCTGTGCTTTGCTAGTTTACAGCGTTGAATTTGTGAACCAGCTGATGACTCATGAAAAACTCCCAGCAGAAAACCAGCTTTGAACAGCAGATCTAACGGTCTCTTCTGAGACAGATAATGCATGACTCATGTTAAGAAATAAATTATTTACTTGTGGTAGAAGAGGCTACTTGCCTAAGTCCACAGAAACTGCAACGCAGTTTGTTGAAGCTGGTTCATGTGAGCAATTTGACTGTGACCAGCCTTGATGTAAGAATATTAGTATTGAAAAAAGTAGCACTTCTTAGATGTACACTGGGACTGCCAGCATAGCTGAATGTAATGGGCTTCTTACTATTTATTGTAAAGCTTACTGTATAGGTGAGTGTATAGACTGTGTCTTAGGTTTTATATTGTATATATTAAATAGCTCTTCTATGGTGTGGCATCCAGAATTTATTCTCTGGACAACATTCATTTTATCTAAGTTCTGGAATGTATTTGAATCCATTAAAAAGGAAAGAGAAAGGGATGTACTACCAATGGGTACCTCTTGGAAGCAGGCAGCATCCAGAATAACACCTATATTTTTACATGTATTTTTTCTTAATCTCCAGTGTTGATTGCATCATAATGTTAAATAGCAATGTTACAGACCTTTTCTAGACCCGTTTTCTTTCTGCAAATGTTCAGCTCAGGTTGTTATTTTCTGATAATGAAAATCTCTGGAACAAGAGAAGAAAAAAAAGAAAAAGGCATGGATCTGTACAGGTAAATAGTTCTGTAATTTGCAGCAATCTTTTTATGTTCTTCCAATTGCCAGAATCTTTCTTCTTAGGGTGAAAAGGTGCTTCCAGAGTACCTTAGGAAAAAAATGGAAGAACATTACTAATCTGCTTAAGGTAAGCAATGCATACCTTTGTCTTTCTAATTTTGAATAACTGGGTTTTTTTATGAGCTCTCTAGTTAATAATTTGAGGGAATGAATATGCATGTTCAGAGCATTACCCACCTAATTTGGCTTTTTTTTTTTTTTTTTCATTTATCCGCAGACATGTAAAATCAAAATGCTTGGTCACTGTGACAGGCTAGTGGAAAATAGTGTTAATAAAGGAATGAATAAACAAATAATGCTATAGCTTATATAGAGAAGTTATACTATGAAGGATTCTTGATTTCAACCAAACACTGCTATAACTAATGTTCTATAGTAGCTGTAAAAACCACAAGGAATTATGTTACATCATGATAACAGCATGAAACCAAAGACATTTTATGTAGATGCTTGACCCTATAAACAGGCATGTGTTTAAGGAGTTGTTGCATGTGTAACATGCAACACGTGTACGTAGGATTTTAGTGATGCTGTTGTAGAAATATGAATTGGCCTGCTAGCATGTTCTCCATTTGTTTTACAGATTGTACCTAGAAAAAAAAATCACCTGGAAAATAGATGACGACCACGTCAAAGGAATCTGAAGTGCTTAGTAAGTTATGTATTTAAAACATAGAGATGCTGGAATGACTTTGCCATGGCAACATGGCCATAGGTGAAAGCAGAATAGAGCAACTTAGCCCAAGCAAGTAATACTACATTCAGCTGCAACTGCAAGGTAAGTTTTCAAGGTAACAGTAAAGTGAAATCAGAATTCACACTGAAATCTGTCCAGGTCTGTCCCCTGGCTTTGGAGAAAAGTGCCCAGGAAAACCCTTCCAGTGACTGCATGTGGTGAACTGCTTACCATCTGCATTCAGCCTCAGAACACTCTTATTTCTGTCTGCAGCTCCTGGTTAAGGCCTGTTTTATGGCAAACAAATTATCAGGAGTAAAAAAATGTTTTCATCAGGAAACATGAGTAAAATGCTTTTTCACTGGGAGACTTAAAATAGGCTAATTTCCCAACGTGGGGAAGCTACAATAATCACTGTTGAAAGAAGCTGAAGAGAAGCTAAATTCTTTTAAGTTACTCATAATATCTGCTGGGTTTTTGAGAAGGGGACAGATGTGGTAGGAGAGACTACTTGTCTTTCCAAGGGAGAGGTCTGTGTACTCATTTTCTGTATTCCAATATCACCTACTGCTAGTCACAGGAGGAGACCAGCTAAAGCCGAATAGCCTGTAAGAAATTCAGTTCTCATGTCTCTCAAATGCAAGAGAGCAGCTGGGGCCAAGAATTTCCAGAGACGTAGCCTCAAAGACAGCCCCATGTGGAGGAAGTTGCTCAGTGTGCCAGCACAGGGGAACACCAGCCACCCACCCCACAGAGCAGCAACAGGGCAACCAGTTGAGTACAAGGACCACAGCTGCATTGGAGCTGCACTGCTGGAGGTGCCAGCAGCTCTGTGTAATGAACGTGGAAACAGGCAGCAGATACACAGTGGGCTTTGAGCTGAGGTACAAGCTGCTGGGGTCATTGTTAACTAGGCTACCATTACACCGTGCTGTGTTGTGCACAATATGTTTGTGCCGATGGGGTATATGTGTAAAAATATTTCCAAGTGTATCAGCTTTCACCAATAAATACATTTTTAATATTGCCCATCTTAACTGCTGTGAAGCCGTGCCTCGGGTTAAAATAACTGACCAGCAGATACAGGACATGGTTATGTCTCTTAAATGCCCTCACATTTTACTACTAGGAAGCTTAGTCCTAGTTCCAGCTACTGTTAGTGTTTAGTTACTATAGAATTTCACATTGGAAAAAGTAGAAGGGCGTCCTAGAGCCCAAACAATTACCATACAATTACAGACATTAAAAAAGGTGCCCTAGCCATGGCAGAAGATAGGCAACTCCTTGGTGTGGCCTCCAGCCTGACACTGTGAAACCCAGTGCAAGACAGTCTGTGGAGTCAAAGGTTTCTTGTTGCTAAATGCTTTTGGAGCATAGGTCATGGGAAAGGAAAGTCACCTGTTTTGAAGCAGCTATGTTGCCATGTCTGCTTTTAATTGCCCACAAGTAAGGACTGGAATAAGTATATTTATTTGGGAGTGGTAGTGGTGGAAAACAGTGTTGTAAATAGTGCGCAGTTGTGAATATAAATAAAACATCCCTGTGAGAAAGCAAGCACTAGATAGTGCTTCATACTATTAATAGCTTCTAAGAAAAGATACCGTGTCTCGAGAGCAAAAGCATAGTGGATTGTAGCCTGCTGCTAAGAGAACCTATCTTAATGTAGTCCCCACAGAGGCTGACAATTGTTTCCCTTTACTCTGTGAGTCAAATGTGGTTTTTTCCAATTCAGTACAGCATCAATTATACACATTTCTAAAAGCCTACAGGTCCAAGCACCTCTTGTGTAATAGACTGCAAGGCACGTATACATTTCTGATTTGAAATGAAGCTGAACTGAACCTGTATCTCTTCATGCATCAGTAATATCTAGAGAAGGAGGAGAAATACAGCTTTGGTAAGTGATGACCCATGAAGGTTGCGAAAGAATGCTCAAAGTGTCATAGATCCCTTCCAAGCAGCACTTCAGATGCTCCAGTTGTGCTTCTACAAAATTCAGAAAGAGAGGTGCTAAGAAAATTTTCTCTGACTTCCATGAATATGTAAACAAGCCAGCAATGCCCAGATGCCAACCTGATTCTGAGTAAGAATGGGGAGCAGCAACACTGCACAGCTGAATGCTATCAAAAGAGCAATGTGGATGTATGCAAGGCCCAAGTTCCAGAGTGGGACACAGGGAAAACAGAGGCAGGAGAAAAAGTTCCTCCATTGCTCTCTGGAATCAGATGTAGCAAGGCATGTTTATCTTTCACCCACACCCAGTGCTTTTGTCAAAGTTGGAATGCATGTGGAGAGTTCGTGCTTTTCGTTTAAAGAAAAATAAATTTTTTACTATTTCCCAAAAGACTCCGGCATCTTTTTTTTTCTAAATGTAATCCAGTCCTGTGAGGCCAGAAAACAAAAGCTCCTCCCTTAGCACTGAGAGACCTTCAGCAGTATGAAGAGTCTGCAAATGTGATGGTAGCAAAAGAACAGAATCTGTGATTGGAAAATGTCTTATTAAATAGAAAAAAACTGTAAAATCTTTTAAAAATAACTCACTGGATTGTGCGTCAAAGTAGAAGCCAAAGAAAGCAGAATTTTAAAAAAAAAAATAATCTGGTTTATAAACGTTCACTGTGTTCATTAATATCTGGCCTTTTTCATGTACAAAGACAATAGTTGAGTGCTAAGCTTTTAGCCTAGAATTTACTGCTGTTCATGATCAGTCAAGCAGCCACTCCCTGGATTCAGATGTGTCCAAGTCAGGATTTTGAACTGTAAATAATACCTTTACAGTGGTTAGGAAAAAACTAAGCTTAAAAGTAGGAGACAGCTGCTGTAGATCAGCTGTGATAGCTGGGGAGTAGGTGTTGAGAGTTATCTTAAGGTTTGGAAACTCCATCTCTGTGTAGTCTGTCATCAGCCCTGACCTTTAGGAGCCTTACCGAGGCAGGATGACCCACCAAACACAACTTTGCAGCTCTACCTCTCTTATGGGGTAAAGATTTGTCAGGGTTTAACGCCAGCCAGCAGCTGAGCCCCACAGAGCCCTTTGCTCACTCCCTGCTGTGGGATAGGGAGAGAATCAGAAGGGTGAAAGTGAGGGAAAACAAAAGCCACCCATGCAAGCAAAGCAAAACAAGGAATTCATTCCCTGCTTCCTATGGGCAGGCAGATGTTCAGCCACTTCCAGGAGAGCTAATGCATCCACTAAATCCTGCTAAAGCGTGCCAGTTCCCCTTCTATCCAAGTGTGATTTCAAAGGGAATTCACACTGGAGCCAACTACTCTGTTGCCTTTGTCAGCATGTTAGGATCAGGAAGATCGCATGTGGCAAGGTAAGACCATCCTGGAGAAGATTCTAAGCTTTCTAATTTAAAGTCTGGACTTGCTCCATGAGCACTATGTTCACTGAACAGATTAGGTTAGACCCCAAGATTCTTTTTCTTCATACATGTGATATCAAACTTCAATTTTCTTATTGCAAACAAAAGACATGTATTGTTGTGTTTTTTCCTCTTGCAATTAATGCTATTGCACATTACTTGCCACAGGCTGCAGGTTTGCAAAACGAGGCCCTAGTCCAGAAGTTTTGGAGGTCTCCCCAGTGGCATCCATGCCTAAGCTGAAGTAACGTTGCGGCAGGATTCCTTCAGGATATCCAGGTAAGTCTTTGCTCCCTTTCCAGTGTGAACCTCCTCCTGGGATGAAACAAGGCACTGAGACTGATTCCTCTGTCTCACTGTGCCAGCTGCAGAAGTGCAGTACGTGGGCCACACCCAGTTAGTGTTAATCATAGAATCATAGAATAACCAGGTTGGAAGAGACCCACTGGATCATCAAGTCCAACCATTCCTATCAAACACTAAACCATGCCCCTCAGCACCTCCTCCACCCGTGCCTTAAACACCTCCAGGGAAGGCGACTCGACCACCTCCCTGGGCAGCCTCTGCCAGTGCCCAATGACCCTTTCTGTGAAAAATTTCACAGAAATTTCCAGCCTAAACCTCCCTTGGTGGAGCTCGAGGCCATTCCCTCTTGTCCTGCCCCTGTCACTTGGGAGAAGAGGCCATCACCCTCCTCTCTACAACCTCTTTTCAGGTAGTTGTAGAGAGCAATGAAGTCTCCCCTCAGCCTCCTCTTCTCCAGGCTAAACAACCCCAGCTCTCTCAGCCATTCCTCATAAGGCCTGTTCTCCATCCTCTTCACCAGCTTTGTTGCTCTTCTTTGGACTCGCTCCAGAGCCTCAACATCCTTCTTGTGGCGAGGGGCCCAGAACTGAACACAGGATTCAAGGAGCGGTCTCACCAGTGCCGAGTACAGAGGGAGAATAACCTCCCTGGACCTGCTGGTCACACCGTTTCTGATACAAGCCAAGATGCCATTGGCCTTCTTGGCCACCTGGGCACACTGCTGGCCCATATTCAGTCGCTGTCAACCAACACCCCCAGGTCCCTCTCCTCCAGGCAGCTTTCTAAACGAAAACAACATTTTTAGAGTGCATTAACTATAAACATAGTGAGAATGGACCAGAGCTAATCACTGCTGTTTATCAACCTTTCAGTTAGCTAATTAAAGAAGTGGAACACGGTCTTGTTCCCTACATTGCTTTCTAGTAGAGATGAAGTATTAATTTCAACCTTAGCTGCAGGAGGACGTTGGCAAGAAATGCTTGGATCTGAGTAGCTTTCTGGCTTTGTTTTAGTCTGTTTCTGAACATCTGCTGGGGTTGGTGGCTGCTTCAGGGGGGAGTGAAAATTAGCTTTGTTGATTGAGTAATTTCCTTTATGAAGGATCTGATGGGGATGGCTGCCTGCAGAAATAATATTTCTTAAATGGTCGTATTCGGAAAATGAGTCAGTGAGAAAACAGCATGCAAATCCCCCAGCTTATCTCCAACAGGGAAAGAACAGAGATGTGCTAAGAAAGAGGGAGAGATGCAGACTTGGGGATGCCAAGCAAAAATGACCCAAACAGAAATTTTGCTTAATTTTGAACTGAAAAATCAATTAGAAAAATTTTGGAACTGGTGATTTCAAATGCTAAAACCTTTTCATAATAAAAAAAAATCACACTGAAATCATTATCCACCTGCATAACATTTGCAAGTTCAAAAGTCTCTACTTAAGCCAGATATGTAAGATTTTGCACCTATATCCTTTACCTATCTTTACATACTTTTTCTAGAAAAAAGACATAATAGAGAACACAAATAATAAAATAAATTTTTAAAAAATCTTTGTGAACTACGCCAGCATAATACTCAAGACTGGTGAGGCCTCAAAAAATTAAAATCAAGTATCTCACAGAAAAATCCCTGTGTTCCATACAGCTAGGCAGGAGCCCATCTAATTAGCTACAGTTACTGTCTCTTTAGCAGCCTGGTCATCACTGACCTTTCTCATTTACTGTGAGTCTTTTCAGAGGACATATTCCACAGTCTTTTGTTTTGGCAATTGGCTCTTTAAACCCAGGAGCAAACTGAAATAATTTCTACCTCCTACCAGTTCATGAGTGTCTTGGTTCTCATTTTCTCTTTTCCTGAAGGGGTGCCACAGCCTCACCTGGCTTTGTGTTGATATGGGCTTGGTGTGACTGCTAGGCAAGTGGTAATGCTTCTTATTTAGAAAGCCCTCTGGAGGGGTGGGAGAGGAGACTGGCAGCAATCTGATCAGAAATGCAAAGTTACATCATTGCTTTTTGTACTTAGCCCTGGGACTAGGTTGGAAAACAGTAGATTAAACAATATGAAATTTGGTATTTTTTACTAAGTAAGCTTTTAAAACTCATGCATTGGACTGGGAGGCTGCCCATGAAACAGACCAGCTCTGCACTCATGCAACAGAAACATTCCCTGCCAGAGCTAAACCAAAAACTGCTCAGCAGCTGATAGGGGTTGGCAGTAAGATGCTGTGAGGTTGAGCAGCTACACTGGGAGTTCTGTGGCGACCACCGTGCTTAGGGCTGTCACATTCTGGGGAGCCCCTCAAACTACACTAACAGGTCAGAAATGCTGTGAGGTCTTGGGCTGGAAGATATAAAAGGCTTACAACAGTGTCAGTCATTTTCCCCTTAAAATCCCTCCCCACTTTACCATGTGGTATAGACATTTCTAACATCAGTAATGCTCCTCTTTCAAAAATGCATGCAGCAAGCAAAGCAAGCCCTCCATGTACCTGGGGCTTTGCAGAGCAAATGCACAGTGCTGGGAGGGACTGGGTGATGGGGCTGTGCCCTGGTGTCAGCATACTCCCTCTTCTCTCTTGGTGCGCACTGCTTTGCCTCATGTCTGTGCTCCTCTCTGTGAAACTGTCATGACAATGGAATACAGTCTTTTAAAAATACTTTGATTTATCATCGTCTGATACCAACATTATTTTCTTTACCTGCTGATGTCAGAAAAAAACACGTACTACATTAAAGCAAGTGAAAAACTAGTGAATCTCATCTGACATGGAGTGCTTTGCAGTCCACCTGAAAACTCTCCTCTCTGGAGTGGGTTTGCTGTATAGTTTTTCAAAGATGTAAATTCCAAAGGTTACTACAGGAAGTCAGTTGAATGGTGGTATTGAAATATAAAGCTGCAAATATGACCAACAAAGGGAGGACAACAAGGTGTGGCACATCCACAAAGTAAGCTGCAACACAGCAAACTATAATGGGGCGTGTGCAGGATGGACCTTCGTTAGAGGATGGGGCTGTCACGAGGAACAAAACACTTCAAAAATATGACTCCCTGCATGTCAGAGGGCACTAGCTCTTGCCAGTGAGGGTCTGGGCAACTCTTTAAAAGATAATCCTTCTAAGAATAATATTTAAATTCTCTGTTTACACTAAGGGTTGTGTTCTGGCCCTGGACAGTTATACCTGTATGAAGAACATCAGATCACTCTAGACTCACTGTATTTCCTGTAACAGATTTATTCCAGCTCTGTATGGACTTCAGCAGGGGCACAAATGACTCTTTGATTTGACCACAACGGGTTTCATAGGCAGGAAGCAAAATCCCACCCTTAAAAAAACCCTACTTTAATGTCTTTCATCCTGCACTCTGGTGTATTTGGGCTTACTTCCAATAGGAAAACCAGCAACATATAGTGTGTTTCCTTGTTTTAAACAAGTGCAATCATTGACAGAGAGATTAAAATGCGGGGGGGGGGGGGGCGTGAGGGGGGGTGAGGAGGAGGCTGAGCATATGACAGCAGACAGAGCTAAGGGGTATATCTTTGTTTATCCTGGAGCAGAAAGACTTGGGAGGATCTAACTGCCTCCTTCTCCTACCAAAAGAGATGTTAGAGAGTTAAAAGAGGTAATTTCAGTAACGAGAAACTTCATTAAATACTGAAATTCTTTGTAGGCAGAGGAATGGGGACTGCCAGTGAGGTCACACGGTACTGAGAACTAGTGTATGTCTGCATACTGGTAAATACTGGCTCACTGCTAGAAGAAATCCAGCTTAGAAATGTCCATCACATATTCACCTCTTAGACAATATCTATGGGTTTCAGCAGTCTTGCGATTTTTGAACATGTGTTGCATCCTTGGAGTTGCCATCTTGCTGGTGGGTGGTAAAAAATAAAAAACTTCAAGATAGAAGCCTGAGTTTCATGGGAGCTGTAAATGTCTCAAAGAATTTCAGTGGATCTTTAAGCAAGCAAAATGAGAGATTATCCCAGTGCCTCCCTGTAATCAGTTTTAAAATGTATGACTCAGACTATGAAACATTCAGTGCTGAATTATTCACTCTGGGCCAAGAAGGAAAAATAAGGCAGTGAATTTTATCATACTGTGAAGTATTATTACAGGACAGTGCTGTTACGTTGAACTTCTAAAAATCTTGTTAGTGTAAATTAACTGAAAAGTAGCAAAACTTAATAGGCTTGGCTTTTAGACAGAACACAATTTGATTTCATAGATTTTTTTTTTTAATTGCACTTTTTCTTAAAGCAAAGGAAAACCTGAAGCAAAAATACCTGTATTTGTATATTGAACCAACTTGATATAACATGATAACTGTTATTTCAGTTGATTTTGATCTTTTGTTCACAGGACAGTAGGGCTTAAAGGACTGGAAGGGTCACAGCCCGGCCAGCTCCTTAGCCTCTGCTATAGATGCCCAAAATTAATTAAAAGGAGAGAAAGCATGAATACAAAGAAACAAAAAAACCATCAAGACTGCAACAAAATGTTCATGAGCTCTGGTTCCTGCCCCCAAGACAAGTTGTATTTGGTATTTGAACAATGATAGATGTGACCACTTCTGGCAGCAGAGAGAGAACCAGAGCTCCCTGCTTGCACTGAAGGGCCCTGAGCATAGTGAGCGCTTCCCTGAACAGTGTCATGGCTTCAGCTGGTGGGATAGGGAGCATTCCCTCATGAAGGATGCAACTATCACCTTGGAACAAAGCCATCCTGCTCAGAATTTTTGCCCACAGGCTGAAGCTAAGCATTGGACTGAAAATTAATTAAAGGGACTCTCTCATTCTCTATTTTACAAGGTGACAGGATCCACCGTGGTATCTGTCTGTGTCTCTGAGACCTGGAAGCAAAGTGCACCATGACCAAGTGATTCCTGCCGTCCAGCTGAACTGGAGCCCTGTCTCTGAGTTTAAGGCAGGTTGAAGCAGAGCTGGATGCTCAGCTCCTCTGCTGTGTCTGAGTGGAGACAGTTCTGGATGTATCGAGAGGTGCAGCTCAGGGCACCTGGGCATTCTGAAGTGGAAAGAGCAGGTATCTGTCAAATTAGACTTTTCCTCAGCACTGGGAGGCAACCAGGCAAGGAGAATCTGGGATCATGTACCTGAATCCTCTGTAAGTCCTTTTTGATGTTGCTTTGTAGCCTTTTCTGTCCCTTTTTTTTTTTTTTTTTTTGGTCTGAATTCCCTTATTACAAGGACCCTGAAAGGATGAGTATTTCAAGGGGCTATGTGTTATTAGGGCAATTAAGCATGAAAAATGCTCTCCAGTATATGGAAAAGCTTAAATCTGCTTCCAGTTTCACCATTAATCTAAACATTATCTGTTCAAGAAGCTCCTGATGACAGTACTGTTCACTTTACTACTTAGTGATACTAGCTGCATAAGTTCAGCTGTAATGACTTCTTAGTCTGGACATGCTCAGCCAGAACGTGTTACTGGAAGGAGGATCAGCATTGGCTCACTCCTGGTGTATTTGCAGGCTTTCTCCATTTCTCTGATGTCTGTTTTCTTTGATGCTGGAGCCAGAGAGAGGAGGGTGAAATGAAAGTTAAAACTGGAAAGGAAAGAGTGAGGTGTAATGATATGAGTCTCTGCATTCTAATCACAACTATGGTTATAATTAGAGGTATAGGAAAGATAAAATACCCATCATGCCTGAGGGACCTATATATCCAACTGCTATCTGTCATTTATTAACCACAATGTTGACATACATATTCAGAACGGCTGTTTGGGACTGGACTCAGTGTGAAATGTAGGGAGCAGATAGACACTTAAGAGAGTAAAGAAAGTAGAGAAATGAGAGAACTATTTCTCAACCAAATGAGGTCATTAGTTCTGGTAAACCCTGCACTACAAGTGGTGTTAAAAATGAGTGAGGTCCGTCCAAACCATGGTATGGACTCAGAGCATGCTTACAGAACTCAAGCAAAATGAAAGAAGAGGAAAGTTTTCTTCCATGGCCAGCCCACTTCAAAATAAATAAAAATATGAGCTTTCCTAGTTTTAAGGAGGCTTCTTTTCTTATACTTCTAGTTTTTAGTGATCTCCATTTTCTTTTGCCCAAGAGTGGGCATTCTTGAGTCACCAGGCTTTCTGTGGATGGCAGAGCAAGAACGTAAGCAGTGGAACAGTGATAGAGTGAGCATAGTGAGGCTCTGGATTTGGCTTACTTAAAAAATAGCTTGCTCTGCTGTAGGTTCTTAGGTGCATAGTGATGACGATCTAGACTTAGATACGTCACTGTTGTTTGGCATGTGCTGACAGATTCTGCTGTGAAATCCTTTATCCAAAGGAGGAACATGCAGAGGTGGCTATAAATGACAATTACTGTCTTGTGAGAAAAGCTAATGTGTTAGCACTTGGTCTTGTCTGCTCTGCTTGGGACAGAGAAGTAAAATTATGAACATACGTTTTTGACCTGTAGAAGATGTCAGTCATTTGGAAACTGCTTTCTGGGAAATTTCATGTGTGTTTCTATACAGACTATACCTACAAGGACTCGGCCAGGCATCTGGCTGATGGTCCTATGGCCCTCTGCCACACCAGTGACCAACTCTTGCTAACCTTTTGGTCTCTTTGCTGAGTATACTGCAATCCCCTTTTCTGTTGCTCCAATGGAGATGGACTGTTGCAAGATCTATTAAGCTCAAATAGCTGGGTCTATTCATCTACTCAGATGTGGAAATTCGAACTGGAAACCATGTACCCTGTTGAAACCACATGACTTACCAACTTGAAACTACTAAATAATTACAAGTTAAATAGAAGGCCTTGTAAGTGAATTGTAGATCCCTAGCCAGACTAAGGGACTGCTTCCCTGTTGCAGCTAGAGTTTGATATGTGTGGCTTGTTGGTAGCAAAACATATCTGTAGGAGACGGCATGTCAAAGAGAGCCAGCAATATTTGCCTTGTCTCTATGTATGTATATTATCAGGGTTTTTAGAAGTACCTTTCAAAATTTCAACTTCTTTTCTGCTTTATTAGCTGTAGAGATGTATTTATGCACCTCTTGTATATCTTGTGTTTTGCAGAAGTTTGCTCTTAAAGGAGGTGCTTACAGTAATGGCAGGTTTGTGGTGGACCCTCCTTTCTGCATATGAATGGCTGGGTCACCTGAATAGCTGATGAGCAAATGACAGCATGTCCTCTGAACTGAAAACTCAGTGTAACCAAACTTTATGGAGCCCCCCAGTGATGATAAACAAAAACAGACCACCTCATAAAAATGCAAGTTGAATAAGCTCAGGCTTTCTTCTGCTCCGAGATAAACATTTCTGTTCAATCAAAACCATTTCAATTGCTCTGCTTATTCTCCTGTGAGCGCTACAGCACATTCTCTTACCCTCACCACAACTCCTTGTTTTCTTTTAAGCCACTAATACCTTCTTCCAGGAAGAAACCTGGGAGAATGGCAAGGGGGGTGATTAGAAGGCCAGTAGAACCATACTTGATTATTGCAGGTGGTAAGAAAAGGTCACTGCTTGCTTTAACTTAGCTCCTTTACAGAAGTACTAAATGTCACCGTGTTTTGGATAGGTGTTTATAATTCCTGTGAGAAAACAGTAAGATATAGTAGATGTAGCTGAGTATTCATTTTCATTTTAATACATTGGGTATTTCTGATTGAATGAGAAAATCCCACAGTGCAAATAGACCAAAATGCAGTTTTGGAGTGAAAGCCACATCTTGCAGTCCTTAATCAAGCACATCTCCTAATAATTTAGATGGAAATCCTGTTCCAGGAAGGATCAATTTTTGGCAACAAAATATAAGAGCTACAGTAAAACAGGAATAATTTTGACATGATTAACCTACTTTCTTCTTTGTAAATTACTTTTCAGCTTATTTGAGCTTGTAACAAAAATCTCCTCCTTCCTGCACAGCCACAGAGCCTGCTTTAAAACACAAAAATTTTTAGCAGCCTGTTTTTCGCTACTGCTCCTGACGTCAGTAGGGGGATCTGGCTCTCCCTGAAATGCATTAAAGTAGTGCACGTGAATGTTATAAATATATGAAGAAATAAAGACATTTCTTCAAAATAAGGGAGCAGCAGCTCCTACCTCAGCAGACACCCTGACACCTCCACTCAGCAATAGGCAGGAGCATGGCTGTTTGGATAGGTGCCCTTCTGAGCTGTTGTCTTCTTTTCCAAAGCACATCTATTATTTCTAAAGGATTCAGTCGTATCAAGTTAAATCTAAACAAAGGAAGGTCCTGACAAGAAAAACTAAAAGCAATATCATTTTACTACAGAGCCAAAAATAAATAAAATCCTTGCTTTAATTTTATATTCCCTATGCAGAAAAAAAATGTTTACTACTCAGGCACTATGCCTTTTTTTTTGCATTGCACTTTCATATTGAAGGAGATGCAGAGGGTAACCCAGGACATCAGTAAGTGGCTTTTCTTGTAACATGAGATTTTCATGCAGCACACATACAAGCAAAGTATTTGTGGGCAACTCAGCATGAATAAGCCTGCAAAGATGATCATACTTTGCTATTGAAGGAAAGATGATATGGGTCCTCAGCTGCACAGAAGCAGCTCTCCTGATGGTTTGCATTAGTTCATACAGAAGGCGTCCAGACTATGCTGCTATCAGACAGCTCTGCCTTATTAGGATGAGGCAGTTTTCTTCTCAGTGTCTGTGCCTTCCTGAGCTGCACAGAAGCTTGATGCATGTGTAGATGTTATACCAATCTGACTCTCACTTTTTTCACGCCAAATTGATTATACTGTTTTGACATAAGCTAGAGCCCCTTTCCTTAAACTATGTGCTGGCATTTCTTTGAGTCTAAATATGTAATTTTCTGTCTTTGTGAAGGCATAGATTGTATGCAGCAGCTTCAAGGACACTAATTCTAGTCATCTTCTTCCCTAAAGAAACTTCACATGATAAACATTGCTTCTGCAAAATTGAGCAGAACCTGGTTCTTTATGCAAGTGAAGGTGTTGATCTTCACTTGCAGACACTGAAGCTACCCTCAAAACACGTGTCTGCAGGGCATCTGGTCTCTTGCAGCATTCTGCAGGTCTGAGGAGCAGAAACATTGCCTGGAGGTGTAAGCGCTTGAGTCTGACCATGGGGCAGCTCAGCTCAGAGTCAGATATTCAGTTATTAGGAACTGGCAAAACAGCATTGCTGAACTTCACTCTTATTTCCACCATTTGATGTAGACTGGCCATCAGTTCTCTGATGTTCAAGCAAGACAATATCCTGATATTTGCCTCCAGCTTCAAATATGTAGTTTTGTTGAAGCTGATAAATTTCTTCTGTTTGTTCTCTGGTCTAAACTTGAAAACAAAGCAGGACTTTCTGAATAGTCAGCAAACAACTGAAAATATTGTTCCAGAATAGACTTAACCAAGTAATTTCTACTTTTAGTAAAAGAAGTCAGACATGAAGCCACATGTCTACTTTGATCATTTTCTGAAGCTGTGTTTGTCAGTAACAGCTCTTTCCACTAGTAAGTGTAGGCTTTCACAGCACCACCTTAGGAGCAGCTCTGGGGTCAGTGGTAAGGAGGGCAAGATTTGGAGTCCCACTTATTTTATATAAATCACAAAATAATAGTCAATCGCAAGATCCTGACTGTATCTCCAAGTGTTTTAAAAAAATCTTTCTGTTGCTTAAATTTTTGTTACAGTCATAAATAATATAAAATAGCAGAATAAAAAACCTCTCCTCACTCCTCCAAATGAGAGGTTCCAGTAACCACTCTGAGGGAGCCCATTATTGCTATGGCATTTCATTTCTTTTCCTACACTAAACTCTCAGTTACACAAGGAAGGTAATCCTCTTCTAGACTCTCAGTCTAACAGGAGATTCTTTTCTCCTAAGGGTTTACATCAATTCTCTTATCCAGATTTTTCTCTTACTTCATAGCTTTTTTTTCCTGTAAGTTTCCCTAGAGATATCCCACAATACTTCCAGCTCTAGTCTTCCACCAAAGCCGAAGCACACTGCAGTTACACCTTTAACTTCCTTGTATAGATCCCTGAGAGAATGCATAATCTCCCTTTTTTTGTTGCTTGCTGTAACATGCTTGAGTTTTATAGGCATTAGACCTTTTAATACTTTCTAAATTCATGCCACCAAAGAGATGAGCAGTATAGAAGAGCCCTAAATCCCATCTATTATGTTGCTCTCAGTTAAATATACTCAAGAATGCAATGCCTCTCACCTCACAGAGATTTTAGTTTGGCTGAAAGAAAGTCTCAAGTAGAGGTGTTGTCTTGTTAATCACTAACATCTTAAGTCTCCACCTTCAGAAAAAAGACAAGTTTAGACTATTACACTTGTGCAGAGCCTTACCACATCCTCTCTCAAGGATTATAGTCTTTGGCATGAAAGAAGTGTGCAGAGGGTGTGAAAAAAGGGAAATCTGAGGTGAAACACAGTACTGACCCAGGTAATAGGCCATTTCTTTAAATATGTATGGTTTTATTAGCTACTAAAAACTTATTTCTCCATTGTACAATATTTACAATAACAATTTAACTGTTAAATCCAGCTGGAGGCCAGTGATAAGTGGGGTTCCCCAGGGCTCAGTGCTGGGTCCAGCCCTGTTCAATGTCTTTATCAAGGACCTGGATGAAGGCATCGAGTGCACCCTAAGCAAGTTTGCGGACGACACTAAGCTGGGTGGAAGTGTTGATCTGCTGGAGGGTAGGGAGGCGCTGCAAAGGGATCTGAACAGGCTGGACCGCTGGGCAGAGTCCAATGGCATGAGGTTTAACAAGGCCAAATGCCGGGTCCTGCACTTGGGGCACAACAACCCTATGCAGTGCTACAGACTAGGAGAAGTCTGTCTAGAAACCTGCCTGGAGCAGAGGGACCTGGGGGTGTTGGTTGACAGCCGACTGAATATGAGCCAGCAGTGTGTCCAGGTGGCCAAGAAGGCCAATGGCATCTTGGCTTGTATCAGAAATGGTGTGACCAGCAGGTCCAGGAAGGTTATTCTCCCTCTGTACTCGGCACTGGTGAGACCGCTCCTTGAATCCTGTGTTCAGTTCTGGGCCCCTCACCACAAGAAGGATGTTGAGGCTCTGGAGCGAGTCCAGAGAAGAGCAACAAAGCTGGTGAAAGGGCTGGAGAGCAGGTCTTACAAGGAGCGGCTGAGAGAGCTGGGGTTGTTTAGCCTGGAGAAGAGGAGGCTGAGGGGTGACCTCATTGCTCTCTACAACTACCTGAAAGGAGGTTGTAGAGAGGAGGGTGATGGCCTCTTCTCCCAAGTGACAAGGGACAGGACAAG
Organism: Phaenicophaeus curvirostris; assembly: GCF_032191515.1. Taxonomy (NCBI): domain Eukaryota; kingdom Metazoa; phylum Chordata; class Aves; order Cuculiformes; family Cuculidae; genus Phaenicophaeus; species Phaenicophaeus curvirostris. The sequence continues at coordinate 16,116,539 of NC_091400.1, read as the reverse complement.
AGGGAATGGCCTCAAGCTCAGCCAGGGGAGATTTAGGCTGGACCTTAGGAAAAAATTCTTCACAGAAAGGGTCATTGGGCACAGGAACAGGCTGCCCAGGGAGGTGGTTGATTCACCTTCCCTGGAGGTGTTTAAGGCACGGGTGGAGGAGGTGCTGAGGGGCATGGTTTAGTGTTTGATAGGAATGGTTGGACTCAATGATCCAGTGGGTCTCTTCCAACCTGGTTATTCTATGATTCTATGATTCTATGAACTTTATTACTGGGACAGAATTCAGCTGCCAGTTAAATTTGCAACGCTAACAAAAGCTCCTTATAGCCATTTTTACAATGATAGCTGCTTAAGATAAGCTTGAAAACCCTTTAATGTTTCATCTTTCTTAAAGATCGTTCCTTGGCAGTTCATTATATTTGTTTCCCTGCTCCTTTTTTCTTGCAATTTTGTCATAAAAGCACAGTATTGGTTTTCAGTTTCTTACTGTGGGTTGTCCCTTAACTGTGTAAGGGAGAAAGGACTTTTTTCTTATTTAATCCACTGCGATGTTGGTTAGAAAACTGTTCCAGTTTAAGAACATTCGTGTTCTTAAGAACAGATTGTAGCCAGAGAACCTGAAGACACCTCAAACAGTTGCCAAAGTTTCAATGACTTAGAAATAATCAGAGTAGATGCACTATAAGGTGGCTTTTATCTGACACTTGCTTTTTCACCCTTGCAAAGGATGTAATACAGAATCATAGAACAGTTTGGGTTGGAAGGGACCATTAGAGGTCATATAGTCCAATCCCCATGCCCCCCTGCCCCGGAATAATAAGGGACATCTTCAATTACACCAGGTTGTTCAGAGCCATGTCCAACCTGACCTTGAATGTTTACAGGGATGGGGCATCTACCACCCCTCGTGGCAGCCTGTTCCAATGTTTCACCACCTTCATTGTAAAAATGTCTTCCTTATATCTAGTCTGAATTTACCCTCTTTCAGTTTAAAACCATTACCCCTTGTTCTATTGCTACAGGCCCTGCTAAAAAGTCTGTCCCCATCTTTCTTATAAACCACCTTTAAGTATTGAAAGGCCCCAATAAGGTCTTCCCCAATGCCTTCTCTTGTCCAGGCTGAACATCCCCAACTCTCTCAGCCTTTCCTCCTAAGAGATGTGTTCCACACCTCAGATCATTTGTGGCTCTCCTCTGGACACACTCCAACAGGTCCATGTCTTTCTTGCACTGAGAGTTCCAGAGTTGGACACAGTACTCCAGGTGGGGTCTCACCAGAGGAGGGTAGGGGGTAGAACCATCTCCCTTCACCTGCTGGCTGTGCTTCTTTTGATGCAGCCCAGGATACGGTTGTGTCTTCTGGGCTATCAGAACACATTGTTGGCTCATGTCCAGTTTTTCAACCACTAGGACCCTCAAGTCCTTCTCAGCAGGGCTACTCTAAATCCTTTCATCCCCAGCCTGTATTGATACTGAAGGTTGTCCTGACCCAGGTGCAGGACCTTGCACTTGGTCTTGTTGAACCTCATGATGTTCATATGGGCCTACTTCTTGAGCTTGTCCAGGTTCCTCTGGGTGGCATCCCATCCCTCAGGCACGTTAACTGCACCACTCAGCCTCATGAATGCCACACAGGCTGAGGGCCCTCACTATCACCCATCGCCCTGTCCTTGGCATGTCATCCTACAGCTTGTCACAGGAAAGCTTGAGATTATCCCACTCTCCCTTCAAGTCTAGTTTAAAGCTCTATCAATGAGCCATGCTAGCCCAGCAAGCCTCGTGCTGTGTAGCCCATCTCATTATTAAAAAAAGGCAATATCCTGGAAGCTACACCAGCCACGAAGCAATGTATTAATAGACTGGGTCCATCTGTTTCTTTTAATGTCACTGTCTGTGACTGGAAGGAGAGAGAAAAAAAAAAAATATATATATACCCCTGAATGGTTCTCATGAAGCTGTGCACATGCTACATCAGAGAAAGTGGTTTATAAATTACAGGGGTTAGAGGTTGGTTGATTGTCTTTGCTGTAAATAGGTTTGCATCTAATCTTGCTTCCATTGGTTTTAATGAAAGCAATGGCTGCTAGAATTGACCAAATGACAGTAGTATAATTCCTACCATAATGGAAGTAAAGCATTAGAAAATATACAAATTTAAATCTTGAGGTCCCTGAATAATAGAAAGAAGTATTCAGCATAAGATAGATTTGTGATCCTGTCTGCTAATTTTTGTACTGAGCATCCAAATTCCATAAATTCTATTTTCAGTAACCTTACTGTCACCTGACAACTTAGCACATTTCCCTAAACTAAGGCTTTCAAATTTGGAAACACCTCCAGAATGACCAATTAAAACAGTCTTGGTGGTGTTTATCTCTTAAGTGATTTCTACAGTATCACATCCCTGGATTTACAGCTTTGCAAACTTTATGTCTGAGAGCAAGGGCCAAATTTGCTAACAATGCTATTTCTTACTACGTGAACCACAAAAGCACACCCCATAGGCAGTGAGATGAATGTTTCTGTCCTTGCATCACTGCAGTTCCTGGCATAGGGTTTGCTGTGATGGAGGGTCTCTGTCCCAGGAGCAGTCCCATAGGTCCGCATCACTGACTCATAACAATTCAGTTACAGTTGGGTCCCATCCCACTCTTTGAACGTGTTTGGGAATCCGGCTGCCAAAACCCATCTAACTCTCCTGTGTCTGAGCAGTGACTGATGGCTTCTTTTGTAAAGCCTGAATGCATAAATACAGCCTGATCTTTGCTGAGGCCATGGGACACCGCAGTTCAGCTCCACCATGATACAGAGCCACTGGCACCATGAACTGCCTGGGCCTGCTGTGAAACCTTAACTAAGTGATGTCCATCTAATCCTCTCCAGGTGGCTGATAAAGCTGTTACCTGGCTTGTGTCTTAGCCTAACATGCAGCAAAGATGGGAACGCATGAAAGTGGAGTCAATCACGTCAGCCCTTTGGAGCTGCTGTGATAAGAGATGCATGCCACTACTTTGCTGCAAAGGCTGATGGAGCTCTGTTCCAGTGCCTGTCCATCACAGGAAGAAAGACATAACAGCAATAGAGCAGGTGTTGGCTGCCAAACTGAGAAAACCGCTGACTACTGTGGCCCTGCTCATCTTTGCCTCCCTACAACACAGGAACCAGGTTGGTAATAGAAACAATTTACAAGGCAATAATTTTTAATTGCTGTCACTGATTAATGGCCACAAAAACAGAGGTGGAGCAGAAACTCATCTATTATTCTTCTTTCAAGAAATAAATACCTCAACCATTTATTTGGCCTTACAGGAAAAAAAAAAAAAAAGCCTGTTACAAGGTTTTATCTGAAATTTTCTGCTTGCCTGAGCAGATAGCTAGTATAAAAAGATCAACATTTTCTAACATAACAGGGCAGGGCTTACTTTCATTTTCCAAAGACAAGAAAACAATCTCTGGCATTGTAGCATAAGATGAAACACAGAGAGAAGGGGGAATACTGGCTTTGCTGCATCCTTTGCTCAAATTTTCCCTCACGTTTTCTGACCTCTCCTAAACTGATCATTTTGCTATTTAGTGTAGTCATGATGGCAGGTAGAACTAGAGGAACAAGTGGATGGCATCTCTCTCCCCGTACAGCATTTTTAAGACCCTTTAGATTTTAGAGGAAGTGGGATCTTGCGTGAATATCATCTTTGAATTGCCTCTGGCTGGTTTTGCCAGTTACCTGTCCAAACTGTGCAGCACCAATCATTCATTTAGGTTGAATATGGTGCTCTGGTTCAGTTCTATATTGTTCCTTTCCATCTAATTTGCCCTCTCCTCTCTAATGAGCACATCCCAGCACAGAGTTCTCTCAAGACGTGTGAAGTGCTTAATTCACATTTCTGTTGTGTGTCAGAAAGAGAAGGCTCTCACTCTGAGAGACCTGCTCCAGAATGGCCAGCAGCCTACTGCTTAAGGCTCTGCCTGACAGGGAACAAGAACTTGTCCTGAACTCCCCACAAGTGCCTTAAATGCCTGGCTGCTATTGTTCAGAAGGTTTATTTATTTATTTATACCAAGCAGAGAAGCTCTTTCTCTCAAAGCTACTCTAAAAAATAATCAATGACAAAAAACTTAACCTTTCTTTAGCAACTAGTACCTGAGAGCTTGGCAGTTTAAGTTCCCTAGTAACATCTATAGGAAGTAGGGAAGGTCTGTTCTGTCACCAGTTTACAGACCAGGAGATGAGAATAACCATCCTATTAGATAAAATAGCCCTACTAAATCAGAGCACTGACACAGCTTTCCTCCTAGCTGAACCAGGCCATGCATCTCTTGGTCTTCTATCCCAAGCCACACAGGCTATAGGCAAACATGCTAACCACTGAAATATTTGTACCTAATCCCCCTCCGTGGTGAACCCTGGCTGGCTGGAGGGTCTTCCTAACTTCTACCCCAGCCCACGCAACTGCCAGAATCTGGATCTGCCCTCTCATTTCTGAGTAGGGATTCAGCAATCAGGCTTGTATATATATTTTGAAAAGAATCTTCTTGTAAGGCAAGCTAAAAAAGCGACAATTTCTACAGGAAAAAAACACATGAAGTATGATTTTTGAAGGCCTAACTCTAGTAAAGTAGAGTAATTACCAACATATGTATCTTATTTTCAAACTGTAATTCAGCCAAGTTCAATTAATAAATGGGATCATGTATTTGTTTACAGTATACTTTGTTTAAAAGAGGTCACATTTATAATAATCACATACATATGAAAGTCATTTTATGTTCATGACTTATCAGTTGTTCATACTTTTAGTGCATTCCTTATTCCAGTTTCACTGGAGTGAGAATTACTTCACAATCTGATTAAAGAAAAATCAGTGAAACAATTGTTTGCTAAGCACTGCATATGAAGTGAAAATTATTCCTGTTCAGTATCAGATCTATCCTGGGGTTTCTGTTGATGTACATCACTGGTTTACTCTTTGCCCAAAAACTCAGCCACATGCTAAGCAGGACTTCGGAACTGCAGGTGAGTGACCAATATCACCTTATCTCCTCAATTATTTCAGCCTTTCCCAGAGTGAGTTCATGTTTCAGGCATCTGACAGATCGAAGTGCTGCTGTCATGCAGCACAGCCTTGCAAATAATGTCTTTCAAATGCTGCTCTCCCCATTGTGCAGATTGCATCATTCCCATGCAAACCAAACCAAATAAATGACTTACAAAAGTCCTTATTAAAAAAGAGTAAAAAGTGTGTATGTAGGAGTTCACAGAAGCAAGGGCTTGCTGCCAAAACCCACGGCAAAATTAACATCATATTCAATTGTCTTTAACAGTTGCAAACCAGAAAGTTCTCTTTTCCAGTTCGTTTAAGTTGTATGATGGGCTTAGCCTGAATTGTGAATGCATTAACAGAAGGAGGTAAATAGTGATGGATTTTCTGCTGGAACACATACTTATTCATTGTTGTGCTTCAGCTTTCACATGAAGTATCATTCTTATTAATCTAGTCTTTATTGAAGCAAAATATTTATGTTCCCTCTTTTCCACTATTTCACAATCCCAAAATAAGTATTTAACTACATCAAAAGTCTTCTTAATATCTCTGCCTGTTGTTGCTTCCCTAACTTCCACATTCCTAGCAAGCAGATCAACTGTGAAACACACTTATCGCCTTTGAGTGGAGCCTTGCTTCACAAATAGCTTCACTGGCATCACTGGATGCCCTTGTTGTGTCTGGCAGCAGCTATCGAACTGTGATTTATTCACCCAGTGAGATTCTGGCAGTTCCAACAGGGTGATTAGCCTGACAAAAGTACAATTGTTCATATAGGTTATATGGTCACAAGCCCAACAGAAGTAGGATAAAACAGGAAAATTTGGGAAGGGCTAGGATAAAAGCTAAATAACTGTGAATACAGATATTACAATCTGGCCCTTGATCATAAACAGTGTTAAATAGAGAAGCAAATTTTTGTGGTTGAAGATCATCTGTGCATGCCAGGGTGCTTCATACATACAAACATGAAGATCACACTCCAATGGCTATCTGCAGATAGCATTTCAGCTTTGTGGCAGAAACTGTTGCAATAGCTTATGTAGACAAATGGAAGATACTATACCTTGTTTTTTCCAGCTACAATGTCATGAGGGATTTTTCTTTGTAAGACTCAATCCTATTCACACCATATCCTCCCAAACCATCCCATTTGTTTTGCTATTTCAAGAGAACTACCTTACAAGCATTTGTCCTTGTATTTGCTAAATACAGTAAGAGCTCAGTTCAAATGCAGGTCTAATCCCACATTTCATTTCAGATAGCTTATTGTTTCATGATGTTTATTAATGGTTTAAGAGGGCAAAGTCGCTGTTGTAATAGTCAAGGAATGGGAGCTACTTAAGATCCACATCTAAAACTAACAAACCTGCCAAAACCTATAGGGCCTAATAATAAAAGGCTGGTTTGTGATGATAGTGCCGTATTTAGAGAAATCTGTACTTCATAAAACTGGGATGGAATTGTTAGTTTCATGTGTCTGATTACTATGAATAAGGATGCTAAGCACCTGGTAAGGGCCTTAGTTCTCCATCAGGAAACTTTGTGTGGATGAGTAAAGGCCATATGCAGGTATTGAGGGAAAAGCTGCCTCAAATATTTGAAGCTGTGAAGTGTGGGTCTTGTGAATACCAGTTTTAGAAAGTCATAATTGGTGTAGGTCATTCAGCTCAGAGGTTGGAGGATGAACAGTGGAAGGTCAGAAACTCAAGCTCTTTTCTTCTTTGAGATGTTCCCCCAGCTTCAGGCTGCTCAGTGACACAAAGAGGAGTCTGGAGAAGTTACTGCCACTGTGGCTCATACCATTCACTGCTCTTTGGCTGCACTGGTTATGATCACTTTATGCTGCTGTGGCAACACAGAGCGGCCATCAGCCCTTAACGCTCTCATCTGGAGTGTAATATTAGCAAGTGGCAAGCAGAATGCCACTGTAGGCCCCCATGCTGTTCTCTTGCAGGCCATTCCCAGCAGCTTTTGTTATTTGAGTTCTCAATCTGAGATGCCCAGCTAGACGGCAGGAGTCAGGCGGGAGTCAGACAGAAGTCAGGACAAAGCAAGAGTCAGTTTCCTAAGTGCAGCTAGTGAGAGATGGGCTGCTGAATTTTGAGTATGAGGAGTTAATGAGGAAGAGGGAACTTCAAAGGGTTGAGACGAAGAGCCTGGACTTTATCTTACATGTATTTCCCTCAATGTGCACAGTGTATGAAGGAGCTGTGGCAAGATCCTCTGAAAGTGCGTCTGAAGCACTGACATCCCGGGCAATATATTGTACACAGAGTTATCTTGACCTTGGCCAAGGTATATGGAAAAGATTTCCAGCTTTGTACTGCATGTTTTTCCATTTGTATGAATGACATAAGTGTTTGGTTTGGGGGTTCATTTTATTACCCCCGAGCCCATCAGATTATGAAATGAATACAGGTGGAGAGTTGACTCTTTTGAGGAGTTCTTTTTTTACTATGACAAGTGAAGTGAAGGCTAGTGGAAACTCTCTGAGCTTCATAACTCCAAACATGTAGGTTTATGTTTATGGATACTGCTATGGGAGTTCCCAGCACAGAAATTGAAAGTGGCTTTGGCTTGAAGAGAAAGGGAAGTAAGGATTAAATTTTAGAAGTCTTGCTTTTTTAAAAAAAAGGATTCTTTAAGGCTTATTAAAGGAGGCCAAAGCTGGTTAACTGCAGAGTTTCCAAGCCCTGCATCCCTTCAAACTCTGTCAGTTCTTTATGTGGAAGGCACAAAAAAGTGAAAATGAGGAAACAACAGAAAGGAGAACTTTAACTGAAATATGAATTTAGTTTTATAGTGTTACTGCAGACAATATAGAGAAGTGACAGGATCTGCCTTTGTATAGGTCTTGTTGAAATAATTAGCACTAAAGAGATGAAGCATTGAAGAACAGAGTCTTGATATGCCATGAAATATTCATTTCTAGTAAGTCATTTAAATTAGAAGTGTTGAAAAGGAAAATTGTTCCAAGACTTCTCACAAAGTCTGTTGAACAGTTAGATGGAAATAAGGAGGGGAACAAGAAAGGAAGAGTTGTTTTGATTTTGTTTTCTTCTTTAACTTAAAACCTGACATGTAGCTTACCACTTACATCACTGATGAATCCCTTGCTATTTCTCTCATGTAGTCACATGATGCTGTCCAAAACTAGGAAGGAAATGTTTGAAATGTTTATCTAAGTCCCTTCTCCCATTTCAGCAATTTGCATTGTGGGATATAGAGTAATTTGAACCAGCAAAACTGCCTGAGGTATTGGTTAACACTGCTCTGGAAGATTTATTACCACCCAAAACATGAGAAATTCTTCTCAGCTGACTTGACTTTATAGTAATAAGAACTCAACTGAAAAAAACCAAAAACGTGTACTGTGGCAATGTTTGAAAAAAATTCCCTTTGTACTAATGTGTTATAACAAACTGCCAGCCAACATCATCCATGTGTCTGCTTGGTAGAAAAAAAGATTTTCAGCATTTCTTCTTGCTAAAATGAAACTTTTTAGATATATTTCAAAAGCACCCTGTCATTATAAATTAGATCACATGCATTTAGTTTGGCTTTGAACAGGAAAAGAAGGTTCACACCACTTAGTTTGGCTTCATTTCCTATCACTTACTTCTCTCATTTTTCAATTATCTTTCAGCAGAAGCTCTACTATGCCAACCAATTTTAAGCAGAATTCCTTAGATTAAATGGGCCCAAGTTTATACAGCAGAGAATAAAGGACACAACACTACAACTGTGCTTAAGGAAGTACCAGTGGAGTTACTTTCACAGACTGGGATTCTGGAGGCTGACTTACCATGTGAGCTGAGCTAACATGAACCCCGAATTCAACACACTTAATGCTTTGCCCCCAAGACCAGAACAAGCCAAGAGAACAGTCAGATAGTCATCTTTGACCAATGTTTTCAGTTGTACAACAGTGTGTTACCATTAATGATTCCTACTGGTATTGTGGAGTTCCAGTTTGGACTGGGACTGTGCTGTCCTTCATGCAATACAAAGGCCAGAGAGAATTTTTTCTGCTTGAGATGCATTTGCCAAGACCTGTGGACACTGTCAGCAGCCTGGTCTCTGGCTTAGTCTCTTGATAAATCTAGACCACAAACAGAGGTGTTGGATTTCGAGCTGCAGAACACCACAGTACACAGAGATGAACTCTGATGGGACTAGCTTCAGATATAGGACAAAACCCTAAGGTTTTAGGGTCCATCCTAAATCCAGAGATTGCAATTGTGGCCATCCCAGAGGGTTCCACAACAATCCATGAAACATGAACAAAGTATAAGATTAAATACTCCAAACTACTAAATACCCATCGACATCAAGAAGAATATCCAACTAAACTGTAAAAAGATACTGAGTAAAGTCCTTGTATTTAGAAACAGTCTTTTTTTGCTAGAAAACATGAAGTTTCTAACTCCTTGGATTTTCCCTGCTTACCAATTCTTCAGATTGCTGAGCAGCCTGCAACAGAATTGTTTCCATCTATTAGCATTCATTTATTGTTGTATCATTCACCAATGGCCGGATTCTTTTGGGCCTTTCTTTTTTATTCCAGTTCTGTACAATATTCAACACAACAGATTTAGGGGCTCCAGACACAGAGATTAATAATGCCTATACACAACTCTGCTGGCCTTTCAAGTTTGACTCTTAGAAGTGTAGATAAAAATCCAAATTAATATAATCTTACTTCATTTTCCTCTTTTCACAGGGGCAGTAAAATGAAATCTCTCCATTAAGAGCTGTTGCATCACTGAGACAGTTGCCCTCTCAGTAATGACCCTGAGAAGAATGGGCACAATGGGAGTCCTCAGGAGTGTCACTTCTAATGGGCAGAATAGAAAACTGCCAGCCACTTTCCAAATGTACCACTTTTCAGGAAAGAGATTCATATAGAATTCTGCCAACTTGTTTTCACAGAGTAAGTATTGTGCACATGCATACTGAAGATCACGATTTTTAGCCAGCTATTCTCCCAAATTGCCTTAAGTACTCCATGAGTAGTATAGAAAAAAAAGAAAATACATAATCAACTTTTAAGGAAAATTTGCTGCTCTAAGCTAACACATGCGTACCTACCCCTTTATCTATGTAGCACAGAATCAGTACAAATATAAAAATGTGACAAAACAAAAGAATACTTTTAAAATATCTTCGTAGACATCAGTCTACTTTACTAAAATTGGTACTTACAGTATAAGACAATGGAAAGTAACTTTTCCAAATTAATTATTAAAGTTACAATTTGGGAGTGCACCTTTTAGACGCAATTATAAGGCACATCTGGTTTTATAGCAAATAAACTATTACAGCGTGCAAATCTAAGCCTGCTAGTGTTGCATGGTATTATGTTCAGCAAGACATGCAGTCCTTTGAGCTCAGCATCCCTCTTGTGCATATCAGACATTGTCAACGTTTTGGCATGAGATTCACTCAGTCCCATTTTCTGGATCCATCCTCTTGGCCTCGAGGTGCCGTATTGCTCCTGTGGGCAGAGCAAGCAGACAGTTGCATCACCCTGCCCCTGCACCTGTTCTGGATGTATTTACTTTTCCTCTGCCTCTTCTGTAGATGCTACGTTGACACTCAGACAGAAGAGGGAGTTTGAGAGGTTTAACAGCGATGTGAAGACTATTTGGAAACGTGGGAGTACAAAAGCACCGGTTTTCATAGTTATGACTAGAAATACTAAAATGCATGACAACAGAGAGGCAAAAGAACAAGTCTTTTTATTATAACTGGTAATGAAATTACTCATATGGGTAAAATGGGCAGGAGATGGCTCTATAGCTCCCTAAGTTTTAAATCTAATCACTTTGGTTAATTTGGTATTTATCTAGAACATTTTGTTTATTACTTTGTTGTCCTTCACAAGTAACTCTCTGCACAAATTTCTCTGCTCCTTCTCTCTGTGATTGTAGAACCTGAATGTATCAATTTGAATAATTCAGCAGATGCGGCTGTCTGTATCCACAACTTCAAACAGGGTCATGGGTACTTTTCCTAAAAACGTTGCCAGAACAACATCCTCTTCTGGCTGCTCTCTTAAATCACAGTCATTGTGTGCCACCCAGAGTTGGAATAGTAGAGCCGGGGCACAGAGTGGGTTGGGAAGGGAGGATCAGTCACCATGGTCCTTTTGTGTCAACCATCCCCTCCCATGTTTTCCTAGAGATGAGTAATGTTAAATACAACTGAAAAATAAATATGTCTTCCCAGGCCAAAGCACAGGGAGAACAACCTCTTCAATAGCTACAGAGGTACAATGTGTGGCTGAAAACTGATACTTAATATGGTGCAAATGTTTACCTATATATGTTTTATTCACCTATGACTCACTTCTAAACAGACAATTTCTCATCCAGCAAGGGACAGGGCAGAGGGAAGGATAAAGAATTTCAACCCAGTCCCAGCTTATCTTGCTGACAGCACAAAAAGGCTCACCTAAAAATGCTCAGTACTACATTTTCCCTCTTCTATGGTGACTTCTACTGGGACCGACATTCCATCTCCCTCTCCACATGCGATAACACTCTGCATTTCCATGTGTCCAATGGTATTTTTAGCACATATTGCAATTCCCTAGATGGGAAGCAAAACCACAACGTTGTATCTCAGTCCAACGGTATCAGTTCAGTCTGCTGCCATGAGCTGGTACTTGAGTCATATATCCTTAATTACATCAGATACATGCTATGATTGCATTCTTTGCCCTGGAAGGTTGCTGTGTTATGTCATGTGTCAAATCACACCACAAGCAAAAAGTACTGACTGTACCTTTTTTGGGCAGTTCTCTCAAAATATAAGCTATGTGCACATTCCCTTTCTGTGCTGTAGGCAGCCAGGCACCAGAAGTGAATGTGGGCTCTCAATCCCAGGGGTGCTCTGTTTGAGCCTCCTTTCAAGGACTGATTCAGTCACTCTTTCCTATACAGCACCTACATCAGTGTGGTGAGTTCCAGCCTTAGAGCTGATGCCTGACCTTCAGGCACTGCACTGAGCCACTGTTGAGTCTAGGCTCTGCTGCTGACCCTCATCATCCTTTCATGAGTGATTTGCCAACCTTTCTTGGTTTTCTCTGGTTTAAGCTCAACAATTTCTCCATGTGACCACAAAAAATGCTCCTACAAACATTTGAAATGGTGAAATGACAGCAAGTTGCTGGAGGATAGGGAAGGGTGGACAGCTGCTTTCAACACCAGAACTGGTTTGTGCTACCCCAAAGCACTATGAAACTACAGCCACTGCTGACTGTCAACAGGACCTCTGAAACAAACCCACCCACTATCAGTCTCGCTTGGAGATAGGCACAGAAGAAACTTTTGGGAGCTAGAAAGCTCTGTCATCAAACATGATGTTTTCTAAGGGGAAACATTCCAGTGCAATCAGGGGTTCATGGAGGCTGAGGAGACACAAAAAGCTTCTGGCCAAAGTGTGCTTCTCTGGGCTGTTCCCCCCGACAGCTCAGCTCCAGGAGAGGTGTGGAGCTGCTGCTGCACACCACTTGGAGCACACACAGCACGCACAGATGACACACTCAGAGCTCTGGATTGAACTGAGTGTCCCAGAGAGCCATGCTGACCTCTGAGAGCATCACTGCTGGGCATCATGGCTATTCTGTGCTCCTCCCGAATCTGTGCCTAAGCTTCTTGAAGCCTCTTTCAAAGCAGAGTACAGTGTTAAAGAAACACCAGTTTATGTGTACAGAGCAGCAGCAGATGATGATGTGAAGACCCCTGCATTCACACAGCTCCAAGAAGTGGTCTAGGCAGACACTGATACAAACCTCGATTCTTCTGCCTGTATCTTTCTAGGTCATCTCTTTTTATATGCACATTAGATAAAAACATGATCTCTAGATTTTCTTATGTCTTTTCAATAGCAAAGGACTGGGGTTTTTTTTTGTAAAACAATTTAAATATTTTGAAATTATTAAAAAAGATTCAGATATATCTCTCACTGAGGGTTGGACCTTTTAATAAACATGATTTGGCTCAACCTCCAGGTCTGTAGAGTTAAGGAAAGGGACTCCTGAGTTTTCTGTAAATAAGCTTTTAGAGAAATAATTCACAGAGCACACAATGGCCAGAAAACATGTTTGCTATATCATAAGGATATCTGTAGCAGGAGTAAAGCAGACTTCCTTACAAGGTTCCCATCAAATGACTACATAAGATAAGTGACCTTCCTAACAGTATGCTGGAGTATTTGTAAGTGACCTCCTGCTGGCATTATTTCAAAACCTGACCATAAATTAGTCCACAGCTGTCTGAAATCCAAAGTAATTAGCTCAGGTTCTTCCCATTGCTTCATTCTGACAGGAAGGACTAAATTGATTGCATGTCAGAAGTATTCTAGTTGTATGTTTTAAATGTTGGCTACTAAACAGAGCTTGATATGGTAACGTTGTCTATTATTCTGATGCTGCTGAATGTTATATTAAGTAAATGTTAGAGGTGAAATTACTGATTAAATCTTCTAAGAAGAGGTATAGCCAACAAATGCTGAAATTCTGCCATTCTTCAGAGGAGAAAAAAAAAGCGAGTAGTGAATATATTATATTATGTTTGAGCAAATGCTTCAAGCTTATAATCTCGTGATTGGTCTTTTGGGGTCTAATTGGATTCTAAAGGATCTAAATTTAAAAATATTTGTCCGTAACCATTGTGGCAAATTCTCCTTGTTTTTAAATAGAAGAAGCTGGCCTCCCCAAAAGGGAAGAAGTCATGTACAGTAATTTGTATTGGCACAAGTGCTTCTACCAAGAGTATATTGCTCACTAGATAAAACACAGCTGTGAATTTCAATATGTTAAATGACTAAGTTCAAGTGAAATCTCATCACAGTCTTTGCATCTTGTGAGTATTCTTAAAACTCAGAAAAATAATATAAAAATCTGCATATCATATGGGATGCTTTTGATTTACATTTAAACCTACTTGCAAATAATTAAGTTTATTTTGCCTCCATTTGTTACAAAGGCAAACTTGCGCTGGAGATGGATCTCTGACTACACAGGACCTCTCCAGCTTTGTTATCCCTCCCATCTTGTCTTCCAGGGTACTTGCACCAAATTCTCTTTCTCTTGTATTCCATGTTTATATTGATCTGCCCTTTACTGCAGGTGTTGTCAGGGTATTCTGCATGAAAGGTCCTGTTTTAGAATGTCCTGGGTTTTTTTGCTAGTTTACCAAAACTCAGATTTGTAAACTTCAGAGGACATTTCTTTGCCTGGGCAAAATGGAGCAAATGGGCTCACTGTGGGTGTGGTTTGTTTTTTTCATGCAAGGGGTATTTTTTTACCATTCAAACGGTGTTGTAGATCATTAAATGTAAGTGACCTATACTTACAAGTTTTATAAATTGTCATGCCTTACACTTTAATACAAATAATAAATATCATGGTGGATGTGGAGATATCTTCTGCAGTAATCACTTGGTAATCACTGGGAGGAGGTTCTTCCTTGCTTAAATGGGAGCATTAAGGACACGGCAGTGCTGAGGATTTTGTCTTCCCTTTCACTGTCATCATTTTGTGTAACGTGTTTGTTTCTCTTTTTTTTTGTTTCCTTATGATGACTCCATCAGGATAGTTCTGTATCACCAAAAGTGACTGTCACTTATGCCAGTTTCCAGGGCACACTGTCCTTGCATTATTACTCAAGCATGATTACTTTTTTCCATGCTCCTCACTGTTCAAGACTGTAATGCTAGAGAATAAAGGAGGGGAGGGAGGTGATACAGTGAGTTTTTGTGTAGTTGAAAGAGCCAGAAAACTAAAGCATCTGCAACCACTGCATAAATAAGCCATCTGACACCTTTAAAAGCTTTAACATACTCTGTTTTTGGAATAAAACTAGCATCTGTGCTGACAGCTTACATGCCAAGTTTCTGTTTAATGCACATTTGAAAACTCCTGAATATAAACTGCTAAAAATCAGCAGTGTATAAACACTACCTGATCCTAACTGACATTTAAAATAGATAGTAGTTAAGCTGCCGTATTTATATAGCACACTACTTCATATCCTGGAAATTTGAAAGGTAATCTCCTTCTAAAGAAGTGTTTTACCAAGTGTACAATTGGGTCACCTGAAAGTTTATTATAAATAGAACCACTTGGCTGAATACAAATTACATTATAACTTGGCACCATTGTCTTGCAGTGCTCTTCAGCGGATCAGACACCTCTGTACTTAATAACAGTGAATTCTGCAACATCAGCTGAAAATGTGGAGAATGTGCTATAAGCATAGCCAGTTGCTTTGTTTCCCTGCTGCCAGGTCAGCACCCTGAAAGGAGCAGGGCCATCCTCATCTAGCTTTCCTCTTCACCCTGCCAGAGCAGGCACCCCTGCTTGCTCTTATCCAGGCTCTGCAGTATGGGGAGGATCTATACACATCTCCTTATTGCCTCTTCTGCTGGGCAGAGTATTTCATTGCTCAGATTGAAAAGGAAAATGATGCCCTGCTCATCAAAGCCAGAAGCTGAAGCTAGTCTCAAGAAAACTGCGCCCCTGGGAGCACCGCGACCTGGAGCACGGCGAAGAGGAGCGTGGCAAAGAGGTGCGGGGCAGTTTGAGCGGCAGTTCGAGCGGGCAGGGCGAGAAGGCAGGGCGCAGAGAGGACCTAGGGAATAGGCAGAAGACACTGAAGACCATGGTGGCCACCCGGCAGCAGGTTAAAGCTGCTCCGTGTGCTGCAGCAGGCAGGGTGGATGCTGCCACCCAGACGGAGCCACAGTGGGTGCATGCAGCTACCCAGACCCTGGGCTGCAGGCAGTGCCCCCCTCCCACACCGGCCCGTGCCTCTGGTCCTGGCCCCACTTGTGAAAGCTGCGCTCGAGTGGGGGAACTCCTTCACATGGTGAAGGAGCTAAGAGAGGAGGTGAAGAGACTGAGGACCATCAGGGAGTGTGAGAGGGAGATAGACCAGCGGAGCAGGGCCCTCTCACTAACTCAGCAGCCTGCTGGGGCTGGCGTGTCCGAACATCATCCACCTGCAAACTGCAGGGTTGGGGGAACAAGAGATGGGGAATGGCAGCAAGTTCCTGCCAGAGGAAGGAAACCTACTCCCCTCACCCAGACAGCAAAGCCCCAGATCCCCCTGGCGAACAAGTACCAGGTGCTGCAGGTGGAATCCAGCCCTGAGGATGAGGATGGTGGCTCCCACAGCCTAGAATCCTTCCCTAGGCTGCACCATTCTCAGAAAAAGATAAAAACATCCTCCATCAAGAAGAAGAGGAGGGTGATTGTTGTAGGGGACTCCCTCCTAAAAGGAACGGAGGGACCCATTTGCAGACCGGACCCGCTCCACAGAGAGGTCTGCTGCTTACCGGGTGCATCAGGGAAGGAGATAGCTAGAAAACTTCCTTCCCTGGTTCACGAGACAGACTACTATCCTTTGATAGTAGTCCAAACTGGTAATGATGACCTAACAAACAAAAAGGCCAAAGCCATCAAGAATGGCTTCAGGGCAATTGGGAAAGTGATGGAGGGCTCTGGGGCACAAGTAGTATTCTGCTCCATCCCAATGCTAAATAGAGAGGAGGGGGAAGCCAGGATGAAGAATTCGATTAATACCTGGCTCCGAGCCTGGTGCGAGGAGAGGGGCTTTGGCTTTTTTGATCATGGTGGGGCTCACGCACCCCCAGGCTTTCTCGCTAAGGGCGGGACACATGGGTCTCCTAGGGGGGCTAAAGCCCTTGCCAGAAACCTAGCCAAGCTCATAAATCGAGCTTTAAACTAGATGTGAAGGGGGAGGGGGTTGAGCTCAGGCTAGACAGGAATGAGCCTGGATGTGGGGAATTGGTGATTGGGAGAGGGTGCGCGGGCGAGGACTACCAGTACCTCACCGCACAAAAAGTGGGGGAGAACACACCTCGGGGTGTTAAGGGAGATGCAGGCACTCTGGTGTCAACTACTCCAGTTACCAGGCAGTTGGGAATGAGCCCTGTTCCCTCTAGGAGGGCTGTAGGCTCGGGAGGTCAGCTGAAGTGCATTTACACCAATGCACGCAGCATGGGAAATAAGAAGGAAGAGCTGGAAGCTGTAGTAGGGCAAGGGGCCTATGATGTCGTTGCCATCACGGAAACGTGGTGGGACGACTCATATAACTGGAGTACGGCTATGGTGGGGTATAAGCTTTTCAGGCGGGACAGGAAGGGTAGGAGAGGAGGTGGGGTAGCCCTCTTTGTAAGGGAGGACTTGGACATCACTGAGATGGATTGTGGAGATGAGGAGGTTGAGTGCCTGTGGGTCAAAATCAGAGGAGCCCACCAGAAGGTAGATTTTGTGATGGGAGTCTGTTACAGACCTCCCAACCAAGGAGAAGCAGCTGATGAGCTCTTCTATAAACAGCTGCGGTCAATCTCTAGATCGATGCCTCTCGTTCTTGTGGGAGACTTCAATCTGCCTGATATCTGCTGGGTGTACAACACAGCAGAAAGGAAGCAGTCTAGGAGGTTCCTGGAGTGCGTGGGAGATAACTTCCTTGCACAGTTGGTGAATGAACCAACCAGGGAAGGTGCCCTCCTGGACCTCCTGTTGGTGAACAGAGAAGGCCTTGTAGGGGATGTGGCGGTAGGTGGACGCCTAGGACTAAGTGACCATGAGATGATAAAATTTTCTGTTCTAGGTGAAGTGAAGAGGGTGGTTAGCAAGACGGTAACATTAAATTTCCAGAGGGCAGACTTTGAACTCTTCAGAAGGCTGGTTGGTGAAGTCTCATGGGAGACAGTACTCAAGGGCAAGGGAGCCCAGGAGGGCTGGGAGCTCTTCAAAGGGGTGGTCCTAGCAGCTCAGGAGAAAGCCATCCCCGTGGTCCGGAAAAAAAGCCGGCCGGGGAGAAAGCCAGCTTGGTTGAATAGAGAGATCTTGAGGGATATCAAGAAGAAAAGAAATGTTTATGGCCTCTGGAAGAAGGGACAGGCCTCTTGGGTGGACTACAGGAGGGAAGTGAGATTGTATAGGGAAAAAATCAGAAGGGCTAAGGCTCAGCTAGAAATTGGATTGGCCAAGTCAGTGAAAGATAACAAAAAATCTTTCTACAAACATATAAATAATAAAAGGCGGACTAGGGAGACCATACAGTCCCTATTGGACACAGAAGGAACAACAGTAACAGGGGATGAGGAAAAGGCTGAGGTACTTAATGCCTTCTTTGCCTCAGTCTTTAGTCGTAAGGAGGGTCGTTCCGTCTGTGTACAAACCCAGGAGCTAGAGGAGCATAATGAGGCTCCCATGATCCAAGAGGAGGTGGTCAGAGACTTGCTAGCCCGACTGGACAGCTACAAGCCTATGGGGCCGGACGGGATTCACCCTAGGGTACTGAAGGAGCTGGCGGATGTGCTGGCCAAACCTCTTTCCATCATCTTCCAACAGTCCTGGAGGACTGGGGAAGTCCCACTGGACTGGAGGCTGGCTGATGTTGTGCCCATCTACAAAAAGGGCCGCAGGGAGGACCCAGGAAACTACAGGCCTGTCAGTCTGACCTCAGTGCCAGGGAAAGTCATGGAACAGGTGATCTTGAGTGCTATCATGAAGCACATGCAAGAGAACCGGGTGATCAGGCCCAGTCAACATGGGTTCACAAAAGGCAGGTCTTGCCAAACTAACCTGATCGCCTTCTATGACAAAGTGACCCGGCTACTGGATGAGGGAAAGGCTGTGGATGTGGTCTTCCTGGACTTCAGCAAAGCCTTTGACACAGTTTCTCACAGCGTTCTGCTTGAGAAACTGTCAGCCTCTGGGCTGGACAGGCGCACACTCTCCTGGGTGGAAAACTGGTTGGATAGCCGGGCCCAGAGAGTGGTGGTAAATGGTGTGAAATCCAGCTGGAGGCCAGTGACAAGTGGGGTTCCCCAGGGCTCAGTGCTGGGTCCAGTCCTGTTCAATGTCTTCATCAATGATCTGGATGAAGGCATCGAGTGCACCCTTAGCAAGTTTGCGGACGACACTAAGCTGGGTGGAAGTGTCAATCTGCTGGAGGGTCGGGAGGCTCTGCAAAGGGATCTGAACAGGCTGGACCGCTGGGCAGAGTCCAATGGCATGAGGTTTAACAAGGCCAAATGCCGGGTCCTGCACTTGGGGCACAACAACCCTATGCAGTGCTACAGACTGGGAGAAGTCTGTCTAGAAAGCTGCCTGGAGGAGAGGGACCTGGGGGTGTTGGTTGACAGCCGACTGAAGATGAGCCAGCAGTGTGCCCAGGTGGCCAAGAAGGCCAATGGCATCTTGGCTTGTATCAGAAACGGCGTGACCAGCAGGTCCAGGGAGGTTATCCTCCCTCTGTACTCGGCACTGGTGAGACCGCTCCTCAAATACTGTGTTCAGTTCTGGGCCCCTCACCACAAGAAGGATGTTGAGGCTCTGGAGCGAGTCCAGAGAAGAGCAACAAAGCTGGTGAAAGGGCTGGAGAACAGGCCTTATGAGGAATGGCTGAGAGAGCTGGGGTTGTTTAGCCTGGAGAAGAGGAGGCTGAGGGGTGACCTCATTGCTCTCTACAACTACCTGAAAGGAGGTTGTAGAGAGGAGGGTGCTGGCCTCTTCTCCCAAGTGACAGGGGACAGGACAAGAGGGAATGGCCTCAAGCTCCGCCAGGGGAGGTTTAGGCTAGACGTTAGGAAAAAATTCTTTACAGAAAGGGTCATTGGGCACTGGAACAGGCTGCCCAGGGAGGTGGTTCAGTCACCTTCCCTGGAGGTGTTTAAGGCACGGGTGGACGAGGTGCTGAGGGATATGGCTTAGTGTTAGGTAGGAACGGTTGGACTCGGTGATCCGGTGGGTCTCTTCCAACCTGGTTATTCTGTGATTCTGTGATTCTGTGAAAAACACTTCCAGATCTATCATCAGTAGACAGAGCTTTCAGTTTAAGTAATTGTAATCATTTATACAGAGATCTGGTGCAGCTGTTTGTTTTAATATCTCTTATTTTTATGAAAAGTGTTTTGTAGCTACAGGATTCTCTATTGCCTTACTGTATATCTTGGGGACTCTGGGAGTGTGACCCTGTTAGAGATCATGTAGAGATCTTTGTGAAAAGTGTTAGAATATTTATTTTTTAAGGAGAGTAAGTTCAAGGAAACATTTCTTAAAAGATAATTATTCAAGAAGAAGTCAGGTATATTGATCCTATTATCTAGACCTATGTTTTGATTTTATAAAATTTCTACCACTGGAGTAAAACATTGTGGTGATTTTTTTTTTTTTATACAGGGGTTCTGTGTGGGGCAAGGGCAGGAAATGTGGCCATTAAACACTTGGCAAACATTTTCTCTGAAGATGATAGAAGCAAACCAGCATTGTTTGTTCATTTATTAAGTAAATTCAGTCACCATTACTTGAATTGTGTCTGTATCACTCCGTTTGTTCCACACACACCCAGGAGAGGTTTTTGTGCTTTATGTTGGACAAGGAGGTTTTACTAGAATAGATTCTGTCTAGGAAGGAACAAGTTTTGAGTATTTCTCTGAAATAATACAGCCAGTATCCATAAAACATGTCTAGATCTTATTTATTTTCATTTGTGTATTTTTTTCAAAAGGCCCTGAGGGAGTATGCTAGCATGACCTGCACTGGAGCACCCTGTCTGCAGGCACATGCCACCTGTTCAGGGTATTTGAAGGACATCCACACTGCCCAGTGCAGGTATGCCCTTGGTGCACACATCTGATCCCGTAAGCACTCCTAGTGCCCTTGGAAAATCATGAGTTGTATGTCCCACTGCCTCTTGCTGGCATGCAGGGACCTCCTGTCTCAGAATCCATAATGGCTGAAGTCATGTCTTGACAGCTGCTGTCTTCCCCCAAAGCTGTAAAAGTGGCAGTGTTTGGTTTGGAACCGATGGTGTTTCTGTGAGACAGGGGACAATGCCTTGGGTCATGTTTTGTAACAATTGATTTTCTCAAACAACTGTTACCATAAGCAGGGAAGAAGGGAAAACAAGGCAGCCCTGGAAGAGGGAAGGCTGAGCCTGGGAAAGGCAGGTACCTGCCTGTTTGGCACAGCACCCAACAGCTATTGCTTAGCCAGGTGCTGAGCTGGGGCACATCAGGGCCCAGGCTACAGATCTGCAGGTGGATCCACACCTGACTTCAGCCATATGTGAGGAATGAGATTTGGGGAATATTGTCCTCAGGGTGCTTTGCTTCAGGAACAGCCCCGCCAGCACCAGCAGAACGAGCAGCTCCTCCACCTTAGGTTCCCATGGGCTTGTAGCAACACATTAAAAGCAGAGCTGGTTTGCCTTATAGACCAGCCTGAAAAGTGTGGCAGGAAAGGAGGAGATTCATCAGTGAGAATGGCACCATTCAGTGGGTGGGGGCAGTAACTACCCCAGCCCTCTGATTTTAGTTACCATTACATGTCTGCCAGATGCCTTTCCTTTTCTGTAAGTTGTTCAGACATGTTTGTTTATTTATAAAAGTCAGCCATCATCTATCCAAGAAATGAGAAACACAATGAGAATTAGCTAACCAAGGTATTGGAAGGAGCAAGCACTGTACCCATCCAATTTAGATATTACAAAGGGAATATCACATGATGCATTAAAGATGTGAAATTCTCAACAGTCTTCAAGCATCCATCTCTTCAGCCTGCCAAAATTAACCTTGTCTTCTGTGTTAATCTATGTAATTTGTTCTCATTTTCCAGGGCGCTCACGTGAATAATTGCATACGTGACCTGATCCCCGTTTTTATTTATAAAGCTCAAAATCTCAGAATTTCTACGATGTCCATCGTGTCTGTGAGCTAACAGATACTTTCCAAACCCTAGGAACCAGAGGGGCAGCCGTGCGCGATGCTGCTCCAGCCGAGGGCGCTGCAGCTTCGGTTACCGCCGCCGGGACCGGCGCGGCGCCTCCGGGCTGAGCCCTCTTCAGCCAACATCAGCAGGCAATCATCTACTTTTATCCCGCGCTGCCACTTCAGGTCAAGAATGTTCTGTTTTTAAAGAAATCAGGCTGGTTTGTTAACCTGTAAGGAAGGAAAGATTTGCAAAGCCACGCTAAACTGAAACCTTCATTCCAACAGTATTTTACACGTCTATAGATCACGGTGCCGGAGGTACACAAGTAACTTTCTGAATTAAAACCAACTGAACAGGAAATTCAGCCTAACTTTTCTAAAGGACACGGGTCACGCCAGTTCCTGAAATGCTAGTTTGTACCAGGCATCTTTGACATTCTTTGTGAGCTCTAGTAAAGCATTTGAGGGCCAGGGAAAAATCCATGGTGGGCTAAACCCATCCCTGATGTTACCAAATTAAATCAGGGCTGACTTTGCTATGGCTGCATTTTGACTTCTGACTGCAGAGGAACATGTGAAGTACACTCAATTCACTCAATTATTTGTCATGAAAATACTAGCCAGGGAATTTAGTCTTTCTTTTTTTTTTTTTTTTTTTTTTTTTGTGCATCACTCCTAAATGCCAGTCTCTGCGAGTACATCTATTACTTGTAAGCATTTACTAATCATTTGTGAACAAATGTTAGCATTTGGTTTGTTTCCATCTGTCATTCCTAGTGTCGGTCTGTGCCTGGCCACGTCATTGCACAGAGATGTACTGTTGAGTTTTTCCCCTTCCTGACAACTCAGACTCTTTGGGTAGAGGAAATACATATGTGAACAATTTTAGAATAAGTTGTCAAGAAGGTCTTCGTCTGGTTAAAAGGACCAACACCATGCTAAGGCAGGATTGTTCTCCCATACACAGAAAATATGTTCATAGTCACGTACTGCCTGCGTCCCTCTTACAGTCCCTCAGAAGTGTTACTGTGGTGAATGCATGCTTATCTGAGCCAGCAGCATGGTGTGCCGGCATGGGGTCCAGCGCTGGCTGCAAACCCATCCAGGAACCAGGCACCATGTACTTGGCATGAGCAACAGTTTTTGATTAAACTTTACCTTCTCCCCCACTCCCCCAAAATACTGTGAAGTAGGTGGCACCATGTGATTTAAGATTTTTAAGCAGCTCAGAAAAGATTAAAAAAAACAAGGAAAGGGCTCTTGGAAGGATAAAGGAGGGAACATAATAACAGCTCAGGGTAGAAAAGCTGCCACTGAGGTAAGCAAAAGCAGTATCAGCATCTAAGAAAGAACTGGAAATATCATGAAAGGTGATGTAAACAACAAAGCCTGCAAACACTTTCAAAACAAAGACATTGATTGCGCATAGTCCTTTGTCAAGGCTCCCAGGCCACCTGGCCAACAAATTCACAAAGTCTTGTAAAATGGCAATTGCATTCCTGTTTAGTATTGCAAAATTTGTACATTGTATATCCCACAAATCTTGTCTGTTACAAGACAGTCTTTATCCTGTTTTCTGACTGCTCTATTGTCCGCTAGCCTGGTTTATGGTTTTGGCAAGAAATGGTTGTAGGGTTATGTGCATTGCCTCATTACAAGCAGTACTGCTGCACCCAGCTAGCACCCATCCATGCCAGCAAACTGAAACCCAGTTTAAGCATGCCTTTTCCCGCTGTGGTTACATCTTTGGCTGCCTTGTGGATCTATGAATTATACCGAGATACTTTTAGTTACAAATCCCAGGCACTAGATGGATGCTACACCTTTGTTAGAAGTAGGAAAATGAGTTTGCTTCTCCTTCAGTATGGGGTCCTTTTACTTACTTATAAAAATAGCAAGATTTTTTTTAAACAGGACTTCTGTGCCTATTTTCATAATTGCCATGGGTCAAAATAACCACCTGAATTAGTTTAGTTCAATAGAACTTTTCAGCTTCAAATAGCACAGGACAGCATGGACAGTAAAAATTGATGCCTTTGATGTTGCATTAGCTTTCTGTGAAATAATCTCGGTAGAAGGCCATTTGGGTATTTTTAAAGCTAATAAAAATCAGGCTTTTATAGCTCAATGGAATTGAAAAAAAGCATTATGACTTTGTATACTTGCCTTCCTACAGTTCTGTTTCCCTTTGCTTCATCTCTCTGTGCAGGCTCAAGGGAGCAGATCCTTCTAGGTTTCAAGCTGGCACAGCTCCACAAAACAGCTGCACCAATTACTTCCAGTTGGGGACTGCCACTGGGTGTATAGCTGCTTGTACTGAAGTTGTTGCAATTACTATCATTATGTTATTTCTTGGCACAGTAAGGAAAAAGATGAGTGTATATTTGGGGATCTTTGTTTAAGTGCAGCAGGCCAGTTATTCACGCAAACCACTGAGAGCAACTGCGAAGGAACCACAGCAAGCAGAGAACTTCTTGGAAAACCAGCTCTCCTATTCAACTTGCTAGGGAGACAAAGAGATTTCTTAATGAAACATAATAAACTCCAGACCTGCCAGTTCCTTCAAAAAGGGAAAGCATTTTTCAATGTGTTAGATTAACACTGCAGTACCTATTACGTCCTTGCTTTTATGCAGCTTATAGAGATCTTTACCACAGCTCCAATCTGCAGGAGCTGCTTGTGTAATGCCAATGCTGACAAAAACTATCACGTGGCTCATCTCCATGTGAAAAATAATTTTGAAGATTTCTTTAAAGTGGTCTGTGATGCTATTAGCGCTTCTGAATCCGGGAGGGAAAATTTTATCCAGACAGAATATCAGAGTGGTCCGAAGGCAACTTGTTTTGTCTCGCGGTTAATGCTCTGAAGGCTGGACATTTTTTTGCAGGTGACAGCGCACCAAACGGCAGGTTAGTACCCTGCGGAGAAGCGCTGTGCAGATCTCCTCTAGCCCTAGTATTCCAACCAGTCCAACACAGCTGGGCCTCTCAAGACGATTTTGTTGCTATTTCACTGCAGCAAAGCCTCAGCGAGCCCGGTGTGCGCACAGGGGCTTCTCCAAGGGACTTTAAGGTCCTTTCCAACCCGAACTATTCTATGATTCTACGTGGGACGTGTCCCTGACGGTGACACGCGGGGGTTGAAACCGGAGGATCTTTGAGGTCCCTTTCAACCCAAACGACTCTAGAATTCAATGACTCCAAGCCAAGGGCAAACCCCGGTGCTGCACAAGCCCTGCCTCCGCTCTCGCTGTGCCCTGAGTCTTTGCACCGCTTCCCTCCCTTAGCGTGACTCGAAGCCGTGGCGAAGGTGCCAGGCGGTGTGAGAGGCGACAGCGCGGCCCTGCGGAGGTGCCAGGGACACCGTGAGGCGGGGAGGCAGCGCCCCCCTCCTCCCCCGGGCAGCGGGAATCGCGGCTCGCCCCCGGCGAGCGCAGCCGCTGCGCGGCGCTCCCTGTGGAGATAGCGCGGGCGCCACCTATTCCCGTACGCCCTACACCGCCCGGCCGCCCCTCCTCCCCTTTTCCTGCGCTACGGAGTTTCCGTAGCCGTGTCCTCCGCTGTCCCCGCGCGGCGGTCGCCAGGCGCGTTTCCACGAGCTGCCTATCAACAACATGGCGGCGGCCCGCGCTGCCGCCCGCGGGCTGTAGGGGGCGCGGCGGCGGAGGGGCCGCCGGGGCAGCGCGGGGGTGTCCGAGCAGCCCGGGAGCGGCCGGCGGAGCGCGGCGCGGGAGAGGCGGCAGGAGGAGAGGAGGGCGCGGAGCGAGGCGCGGGCCATGTCGCTGCGGAGCCCCGCGGCCGAGCCACCGCCCCCCGGCGGCGCGGAGCCGGACCCGGGCAGCGCGGCCGCCCCGACGGCCGAGGAGGGCGGCGAGGATGGGGAGGAAGAGGAGGAAGAAGGGGGAAAGGAGAAGAAGGGAGAGAAAACGCCGCCCGTCCCACTGGCGTCCAGCGCGGCTGCCCGGGTAGGTGCCGCGGTGCCCCCGGGCCCGGCCGCTCGGCGCCCCCCGCCGGCCCCAAGGGAGGGGGGGCCGTTCGTTTTCTTTCATGTTCTTTTCCGTCGAGAGGCTTTCATTCAAGTTTCTTAAAAATAACAAGTGCGTCCGTAGGCAGTGACATAACGGAGCTATAAATTCTCCGTCTACTTATAGTTCTTCAACATTTCATTGCGGGCTGCTCTGCCGGGTTAGTCACGGCTGAGGGTTTGCAGCGCCTTCGGTGTCGCGGAGGGAGACTTTCGGCTCTTCGAATACTTATTTAATAGCGAGAGAGCTGGCTGGAACGTACTGAGGTGGTTTTAAGTTTTTTATCTTAAAAGGGCTTGCCTGGTTTTTGCATTGTGTTGAAGCGAAGGTGACAAAACGTTCTGGTAATTGATGGATGAGTTAACAAGGGTAAAAAAAAAATGCGAGAAGGGTATTTGCCGGAAAAAATTGAATTTTGGAAACCTCGCTTGAGATTTTCAGTGTTACTGGGGTTATGG
Source organism: Phaenicophaeus curvirostris (assembly GCF_032191515.1). Classification (NCBI taxonomy): domain Eukaryota; kingdom Metazoa; phylum Chordata; class Aves; order Cuculiformes; family Cuculidae; genus Phaenicophaeus; species Phaenicophaeus curvirostris. The sequence goes on along the minus strand of NC_091400.1, from coordinate 16,090,263 downwards.
TTTTCTTTCTAATCATACAATATTATGAAACATAAAATTTTCCTGGCGTGAGTTGAATGTCGTACACAACTCAACGTTAAAGCTTGCTGTAACTTACTTGACTCTAACAACAGAGCAAAAATTTTACCAGTCTTGTAGTAAGCAATAAATGCAGGAGGTTTTAATTCAACAGTGCTGATAAATATCTGACTAACTAGAAGTTACCGCTTTACATAATTTGAGTTTAAAAGACTGAGCATCTAATCTTTCTGACTGTCCCCAAATCATTGTACTGTTAAACAAAGTAATCTAGGCAAACTGCAAACTCCTTTAAGCAATTCTGCCAATTTTGTGTTTTGCCTACAGCGTTCCAATTTTCTCAGACTTTCAGCTTTGCAAATGTGTTTGAATGTGGAAGAATGCGTTTGTTCTTGTGATTCAAATACATAGTTGGTGGGAGAAGTCTGGAATTGACAAGTGCCAAGGAGTTTTTACCTTTGTCAATTTCTGCTTCAGACTTTGAATGGCCACTGCCAGTCCCTGAGAATAAAGACACAAGTGCTGGTGTAAAATACCTCAGGCTTAGCTCAGCTGATGAAAAATGTGTGCAACTGGACAGCCACGTAGAATTCCCACTGCCTTAAAGAATCAGGAGAACTTGTTTGTAGCTGAATATCCTTCATGTACCTCTGAAGTGTTGCCCATGGGCATAAGTTGTCTAAGCTGACCTGTTACAGAGGAGCTGCATGTGATTGCTTGTCAAATGCTTGTGGGATTTTGAATCTGCAAAGAGCTGCAAAGGAGTTTTAATAATATGTTACAGAGAGAGTTTGTGGACACATGTAGTAGAAACTTACACAGCCCTGGATTTCTCTGTTCATAACAGAATGCACTTTTTGATCCAAACATGCCAAGTAAGGAATGCAGGTATGCTTTGCAAAACCTTTGAGTTGCTTTGAGGATGGTATTGGACTGTTGGTCTTCTAAGCCCTAGTTGTGGCCAACCTATGCATCTGATTCTAGGGCTTTGTGAAGTATGTTGTGAGATTCATCATATATAGCATAATTTTATTACAAGTTCTTGTATTAAAAGTTCTGATTGAACAGCACAAAATGAGTGTTACTTAATCAAATTCTTGCAAACACTTTTAAAGAGAGCAATATTTTCTCAGCTTCCTTCTAATTCAACTGGGGAAGAGTTAGTAATGTCATATGACTACAAAAGGGTGAGATATATTTTTTAAAAAGTCTTTGCTTATTCGTGTTTTTTCCTGTAAAATTCTCTTCCTTTAAAACTACATGCTCAATACAAATACAGTCATATTCCAGATGATGTTAATTTCATATTCTCTCTGCCTATTATTTCTAAATTTATAGCTATCGTATGATGACTACTGCAATACAGATATTATACCTTGCCTCTATGTGAAGTGAGCCTCAAATATCCTTGTCTCAGTTGATCTCCCCAGATTTTATGTAATGGGCATTTTCTTCAATGCACTGAAGACCCACTGTAAATTTGTGCAACTGATGTGGCACAACTAGAGCTTTCTTCAAGGCAGCACGAAGGTGTGGCACATCCTTTAAACAGTTGCCATTCTCCAAAATTGCTGTGGAAAAGGTCAGAATTGTAGCAAGTCAATAGATAGCCATGGTATAGTTTTCCTCTTAAGAGCAGGTCTGTAAAAGATGTCTCATCTGGAGTTTAAGTTGGCTGCAAGTTGGAATAAAGAGATTATCTGACTATTGCTGTTGTCATTTGTATTGTGGCTTTTCCTAGCCAAGGGTGATGTGGAATTGTGGAAGAATATTTCCTTTTTGTTTTTGCTTTTATTTCTAAGGAAAGGTGTGGAGATTAAAGTACTACATGAGTAAATTGTCTAAACTCCTTCAGGGTCATGTTTTTTCTTATGGGCCAAATGGTGATTAGAATAATGCACCGGGGTGATGGTTTGGAGGTCAGCATTCTGATTCTGAAAATAAACTTGTGGGAGGCTGTTACAACTTGCCTCTAGTAAGCAGGAACAAGTAGAAGCTTCTGTAAAGTTGAACCAGCCCTATGTTACACCTTTCAGGCTAGAATGGAAGGGAAAATCCTACTTCTTGAGCAGGCTGTTGTGTGGGCAGCTGCCTTCAGGTAATCTGATTGTCCTCCATGTCTTGCATAGGGGAAAGTAGTTTTACTCCTTACTGACGTTTGCTTGCCACATACCTGTGGGTCTTGAGTTATGTTAGGGCTAAAGAGTAGAATTTTCAAGAGACTCTTCTCAGTGGCCTTCTGCCTCTTCCCAGAAGGCACTCTGTGCTCTTTGCAGACAGTTGGACTTACTTTCACCATCTAATTTAACTTCAGTAATGAAAAACATAGATTTATAAAGGCTAACGCTAGTACCACTCCAGTGTTATAGAGGCTTAATGCTTTGGAAAACTTCCACTATGAAACCACCTGAATTGAGATTGTTAATACACTCTTTAAAAAGAGGATTAAAGACTACTTTGATCATCTTACTCCCTCTAAGCATACTCATTCTTTATGTGGGGGTTCATTTTTCCGATGGCAGTATGTGTGTAGAGTCTTAGGCTCTAGGGGCTCACTGACCTCCTACAAAATTTTGTAAGTATGACTTAAATTTTATAAGTGATGCTGTACACTTGTCCTAGATTACTCTCCCAGGAGATGCCAGAGATCCTCATTAATAAGTGTGCAGTTTCCCAGTATTCCTGTAGAGCTTTCCAGTAAAGCCTTTGTCCATACATTTGTATAATATTATTGGAACTGCACTTGGAGAATGATGATGGAGTTAAATAATACATGCAGTTTTTGTTCTTTCTGATCACTGCTGAGGGAGTTGGCATTAAGAACTTCTTTAAATGAAGTGCTGTACTATTTCTGTGACATGGATGGAGTAAAACCTAGAAAGCCAAGTCAGTCAAAAAAGAGTGACAATAGCCTGTTTCATAAAAGTTACTCTTCTCGATTATCTATGATGTCTATTCCCTACTAACCATAATTATACTAGTCCAAGCTCCAGAGGTTTTCTACCTACAGCATACATATTGTGACACAGCAGATTAACGTCAGATCTGGATTTGTTCAAAAGTCCTTTTTCAGTCAGTCATGTCTTGACGTGTTTGTTCAGGTGATTTCTAAGAAGAATCTTAATGATATTTCAGAGGTTATAGAATAAAACAAAAAGTTAATGTGAAAATTATAGCGGTAATTGTAGGAATCAGTGATCGCAAGGTATACCTGTTTGATACTTCTTTGACTTGGGGTCCTTGAACTGACCTTGGGTTGTAAGGAGGTGAACATCAGAGATGCAAATCAGGGTGGAGACAGCATTTAGGGACAGTGTGTAGGGTTTTGGAGGTCAACCAATCAAATGTTGATGCTGGTGCTTGCGAGCGCGTGGACGATAGGCCTGGGCCAATCAGGATGCTATGGAAAGTGCATGGACAGATGAGCAAAGGTATATAAACCTGTAAGTTGCAACAATAAAGGTCTCCGTTTTACATCTATCTGGAGTCTGTCTCTTCGGTCATTCCCGCAGGTAATAATATTTTATTTTTGAATGTTGGTTGTATGCAAGGAATTTGGCGCTAGAAAGTTAAACTCAGTGTTTTTAAAGCCAGAAGTCCTGCTGATTGTTCAAATTTATAATTTGCTGAGTTATAAACCATGGAAAAATGGCTGTTTGTGCTAGTTATTTTAAATTCCTGGCAGTGTACCAGCTTGCATACACTGTGGCATGGCAGGTTTGTGGGCTGTGTTATTACCCTCCTGGTGGTATTTCAGGATGTTGTGGTGGAAGTGAAGTGCTTTCCTCAGAACTCTGGCTGTATGTTTTTTTCTAAATTTACTACTACTATGGGGAAAGGGAAATGTACAGGTTTAGAAAAATTGGTAGACTATTACATTAATTATTCTAGAATTTTTATTCTCATTTGGAGAATTACAGTTTTGATTTGCATGAAAACATTTTTTTCTAACTGAGAGCACAGATACCTGATATCAAGCAAATGAATCTTTAGGTTAATGTGAGGCTGAGAAACATGACGTGCAGGGAGAGTGTATTTTTTTTTTTTTTTAGTTGATCTGTCCTTGCTTGGTATCAACTGATGACTTGGAGCTGAGGTGGAAATTAAAATCTCTTATCACATGACTTCTGTCACTTTGGGGAATCCCTTTAACCCGCCTATGCTTTGCAGATTCTCCAGAGTAAATAAATGTGCCTAATAGCACTCAGCGTCAAATAGACTGGTTGGCACAATCATTTGGACGTCTGTTGTGTCACTTCACTTCTGTTCACTGTTGAAACGCATTAGCGCTCAACATTTCTTAGCAAAGACTTGCACAGACTCCTTTGTAACTCCTTTGTAACTCCTATGTAACACATATAGGTACTCAAGCAGGATTTTTTAACATTGTGCTGATAAATGTTGGCTAGCTTTTCTTTAGTGGCAGCTAATGCTGACCATTTTGAATCATTAGGGGGTTTCATCCAGGTAGCCAGTATTTAAATTTTGGTGGCAGGTTAGCTTACATAGAATTTTGACCCCACTTTTCAAGTCTTGGGGAATTTGTCTAAACCAATTCAGTATGTTAGAGGTGTTTGGAAAAAGGAATACGTGACACTATAATCTGTTTAAACTGAGCTGGGTATGGTGAGGAATATACAAGTTGTTAGAAATCATGAACCAGAAAGTTAGAGTATTATTGAAAGCATTCTAATTGTATTGTGTTTTCCTCACAGTCATCCAAGGATATCTTCATATTCTGCAAACTAATGTAATGGAAAGTCCTCGTTCAATTTGAAACTAACTTGCAGAATCATTATTTTTATCTTCTTTAGGTATTAACAAGCTGTTCTCAAGATAAAAGTTATTTAAATATTCTGCGTAATACCTCATGAGTAAGATTACTCTTGCAGTAATGTATCAGCCATTTATAGCATGTTGTCATCTTAATTGCAGGGGTTGGAGAGAGGAGCAAAAAATCAGTTTTCCACTTTCAGCAATTTCATCACAACTATCAACCAAAAGAAAGAAGGCATTGGAAACAGAAATTCGCCTACGCAACTTGTTATACCCAACATAAAAAACGGTGAGAGAATAAAAGTCCTATGTTACTTGGTTACCAGTTTAAGAAGGTGCTTGGTGTTCTGCCAGTGTTTTTATTGTGGTAGTGCTAGAAAATCTAGAAATCTAGATTTCATTGAATTGTGCTGTGCTGTACACTGTACAGGCAGTGAGTCATGTGTATGACAGTCAGTCCTCCATAGAGGTTATGTCGTGGACACAAGTTGGATAAAAAAACAAATAGTCCTGGAGGATGAAATAATCATCTGAAGTTTTTAAGAAAGTTACAGATTTGGTAGTCAATCTGCAGAAATTGTTTAAATACAGTGAGATGGCAGTTTCTCTAGAAATTGTGTCAGAACTTTGTGGAGAAGACTTTTTTACTGTCATCTGGAGGGTTGAGGCAAGTGTAGGGCTTTTAAGGGAAACAGTTGCTGAGAGCTGCTGTTTTTCAGTGAAGGCCAGCACTGACACAAAATAAAATTTGCAGACAAAGGTTGAAAAATTCTGTAGATATTAAAGGCAAGAAGGAAGATGTTACCTCATCATCCTGGTATGATGCCTCCATAAGCACTTAGTTGTTAATGTATGGTAATATTTATTATAGTCAAGTTGATTTGGACAAGGGGTATTGAGTGCACACTCAGTAAGTTTGTGAATGACAGCAAGTTGTGCATCAGCATTGATCTGTTTGAGGGAAGGAAGGCTCTGCAGAGCGATCAGACAGGCTGGATCGATGGGCTGAGGCCAACTGTGTGGGATTCAACAAGGCTGAGTGTCAGGTCCTGTACTTGGGCTACGATAACCCCATGCAACACTACAGGTGTGGGGACAAATGGCTGGAAAGCTGCCTGTTGGAAAAGGAGCTGGGATTGCTGGTCGACAGCCAGCTGAATATGAGCCATCAGTGTGCCCAAGTGGCCCAGCAGGGCACTGTTGTTGATAGCGTGGGCAGCAGGACTATTTTGATAGGAATGGTTGGACTCGATGATCCGGTGGGTCTCTTCCAACCTGGTTATTCTATGATTCTATGACTAGGGAAGTGGTTGTTCCCCTGCATTCGGCATTGATGAGGCCACACCTTGAATTCAGTTTTGGGCCCCTCACTACAAGATGGACATTTTGGTGCTGGAGCACGTCCAGAGAAGGGCAGTGAAGCTGGTGAAGGATCTGGAGCACAAGTCTAATGAGGAATGGCTGAGGGAACTGGCCTTATTTAGTCTGGAGAAAAGAAGGCTGAGGGGAGACCTTATTGCTCTCTTCAACTGCAAGAAAGGAGGTTGTGGTGAAGTGGGTGTTGGTCTCTTCTCCCAAGCAAGAAGCAATAGGACGAGAGGAAATGGCCTCAAGCTGTGCCAGGGGAAGTTTAGACTGGATATTAGGAAAAAATGACTTCACTGAAAGGGTTATCAAACCCTGGAAGAGGCTGCTCAGGGAAGTGGTTGAGTCGCCATCCCTGGAGGTATTTGAAAGGTGTGTAGATGTGGTGCTTAGGGGCATGGTTTAGTGGTCGACTTAGCAGTGTTTGGTTTAAGTTTGGACTTGGCAATCTTAAAAGTCTCTTCCAACCTAAATGATTCTGTGGTTCTGTGATATATTTTTGAAATTGTGCTCAGTGGGTAAAATTGAGCAGATAGCCCGGTAATTTCAGGATCAAGGTAACTTGCCTATATAAAAGCAGATTACTTTTACTAATAGTCCAAGATGCACTCAGAAATTTTTGAGTAGGTATGTATATTCTGTGGAAGAAATAATTAAATTTCTCAGTTGAAAATGCTTTTTTGCTATTCTGGAATTCAGGAATGATGCTTGGCTGATGACTTTCTTTCAGTTTATCTATACAAGTACTGTCTCTCCAAATATTTGTGTGTGTGTATATATATATATTTGTGTACTGGTAATACTTTAGACTTGAGTTCAAAGAATGTTAATTTCATTGAAAAACAAAAGTGTGAAAAAAGTAATGCTGGTAAATAACAGCATGAAAACTAGGGTTATGTTTGTTTGCTATAAACTCTGTCGAAGCTATTCTTCTAATGCAAAAATTATCTGGTGTGTAATCTGTATAGGAACTAGATTGTTCTAGTTCTTTTATAATGCTACAAGTACAAGTAAGATTTGTTTGCTTTACCTACTTTGAAGATTCTTATCTGCCAGTAGCTGTTGGTCACTGTGAAGATAAGTGCTGGTCTAAATTAATTCAACTTTAATTTCCTTGTAGTAGTCAATTCTGCTTTATATCAATGAGATTTTCTTCCTCAAAGGTTTTGATAATTCCCTAAGCACTCATACATTGCTGAGTCTTTTTACTTGATGTAACTGGGCAAACAGCCAGAAAGAATTGCTTTTTCTTGTCTTGTAATATTGTGTTATTGCTGCTTAGCAACTCCATACATAAAGTCTCAAGTTTCTCCTCGACTGAACTCAAGTGACAGATCTTAATTAATATTTTTTGAATGTCAGATGAGCAAATAAATCTATTTACAAATAAACTTGAATTATGGCAAAACATACTGAAGTTGACTGTATTTATTAAACATATTATTAAACCTCAGATTTAGTATATATAATTTAAGCTGCATATATTTCAAAGAAAATTGCATCACTGAAGGGTGCATGTTACCAGCTTAGCACCTGCAGCCTCAATTTACTGGTATGAGAAACAGCTCCTGTCAGCAGCTCTCTCTTCTGCAGATGTGGAGAGAATATTTTCCTTAGTTTAGTGTATTCAGCTGGTTATGATTCAATGCTTAATCCATTTAAAATTGAGAAGACAGAATGAGAACTAAATTAAAATTACTTGTCTTTCTCCGAGTGTAAAAATAAGACATAGTCTTAGTTTCTTTTAAGTCAGTACATCCTGCTTTGAGAGTGATGTGCAATAGCAGAACATGGCAGGATTGTTTGGCAGATTGGCTTGAATTAATTTAGTATCCATGTATCCACTTTGTGGGTTCTTTTGGGTTTTTTTTGGTTTTGTTTGTTTGGTTTTTTTAATTACCCCTCTTATTATTATATAGCTTTGAATTCCAGCTGTGAGAGTGGGCAAGGTTCTGTATCTATAATAGGTGCCATACCCAGGGGACTGAAAAAAGCTCTGATCTATTATCGTTTGATGAATGGTGGCTGAATTAAGTCACATAGACAGTGTCTCTGTCATTAGCATGAGTGAAAAGAATCTGCCTTTGGGTTTTGGGGATTTTGTTAGCAACTATTACCCTGCTGTGATAAATGGAGTAGGCAGAGGAGAAGTGATACTACTTTGATGTTTAGTTAATTTTAAAAAATGACAGCTTTGGGGATTGTAGCAAAAAGGCTTAGAGGATTCTTATACTATTCATAAGGGACTTTGGTTGAATATGTTTTGCTTTAAGGACACTTACTTTATACAGTGTCTTTTATCCCAAACATATATCATAATTCATATAAATGCTTTTTAAAATGTGCAAACTAAAACCAACATTTTAAGAATATTTGAGAAGATAAACAATTTGTGCCCAACTTTGTCCAGCAGTTCATTTATGAAATAGTAGACCTTCTTGTCTTTCAGAAGTCCTAAGATAGGTGGTGGACTGGCCATTTTTTTTCTCTCCATTGGCAGAAGGAAGCACTTTGTTCACAACGACTGGGTTCTAAACTCAGGATACAGTTTTTGTTTACAGGGTTTTATTTCCTTTCAATAAGTGGAAGTCTCCATCCTGTCTGGGATGAGCACATCATAAGTACAGGGATGAGTAGGGGTTTAAAGACATAGAATCAGGCAGTGTGAGTTCTCCTCCCCACCCCGCCCCTAATTCTTGTATATCTGTATTTTACTAGCTGTTTATTTGTATGATTGCATTGTATTTATTGTTTGTTTTTAATAAGTGAAAGACCTACCACCCATTTGCCTCGATGTTCGACAAAAGCAGCGCATCTCAATAGTTACACTACCCGAAGAACTGAAAGCACCAATTCCTCCTGAACCTTCCCTTCCCATCCGAACCAAAACTGTGAAAGATTTTCAGTAAGTTACACTGGTGTTTCTAGAAGTGTACTTTACACCTTTGGACTTTCTAAATTTTGTCCTAATTCACACAATTAATTTATTGATCTCAAATGGAGGAACAATTCAGTAGGACTTACAAATAGTAGTAGTGCCCACAGAGCACAATTGTGCTACTATCGTACTCCAAAGTATTTTACAGCAGGATAATCTTGGTCAGGAAAGGGGGAGAAGTATTCCTAGGAAGGAGCCCAATTCTTCTATTTTTAAAACAGACAGAAAAAAAAGTCACAGTTGCTCCAGGAGGTGTATGAGGATATACTCTTCATTACTCTTTTCCATATTTGAAATTTTGTGTGTTTAGTGAAGAAAAGGAATGCATTTTGATTAGTCAGTGTGTGTATTCATGTGATCTGAAGAGCTGAAGTATTTTCAGTATTCACATTTTTGTATCTATTGACCACTGCCTAATTATGTAATTGCCAAGAATTTTATTCTTTCAAGTGAAGTATTAAAAAATTATTAGCATTTTTGGTATGTCGCACTGACAACTTTTTTTTTTAATATTGCGTACAAAGATGTTATAAGTAGGGTGGAGGAGAACTGGGATTTGTATCACCAGCATTGTAGGCAGCTAAAATAACATTCTGCTTCAGAGGTTGTTTGGTGGGGTTTTTGTTCACTTATTTTTTTAAATATATGTATTACACAAAATTTCATACACAGGTACTTGTTTCAAGGTATTTTAAATGACTTTAAGGGTAAATACATAGATTTTGTTGTCCCCATAAAGAACAGGGGATGTCAGTACAGTCATGTACAAAGATTAAGCTTTATTTAAAAATTAGAAGAGAAATAAAATTTTGTACAAATGATAATTAATTTGACAAGTTTAGGAGCCTGCATACCTAAATAAATTAGTCTAAGAAATTTTATCATGTCAGTGTATCTTCAGTGTAATTTGTTCTGCTAATTTTTTTTCCTAACATACTGAAATGTGACACCATGAATTAACATTTTGCATAAGAGACTTTGCTCAGGTGTATCAAACACAAAGTATGCTTCTGTTCTCTTGTACTACCATGATCTTAAAATTACAAGAAAGAGGTTAGGAAGAGACTGACATTATACTTGTATGTCTTGTAAATGTACTTATTGTAGAAACAATAAGTTACAGTGCAGTTTAAAGTCTAAGATTGAATCCTCATATTACTATTATTTTAATATATTCTTTCTAGGGATGATATGGAAAAGGCTAAGTCATCAGGAGATTGGAAAGCTGTACATTATTTTTATTCTACAACATTTGATTCTTTCCTGGAGATAAATGCTGCATTTAAGGTAGAAAATAATTTGTTATATTGTTTAGTATTTACAGTGCTTTTTATCTTCAAAGTGTTTGCAAAAACATCTGTTAATGGCTTGCAGCTAGTTACTTAAGGCAAGTGAAATAATTTTGTCATGTTTTCACCTACTTTTGGTAGATCGTCTGTTATTTATATTTGATTTATTGATTCAAGTTTAAGCAACTATATTTCAAGTGTATGTGGAGCTTTAAAATTCCAGTATGTGGCTCGTTTTGTGACTGTGTAGATACTTTCTAAGCAAACTACTGTTTAAAAACATGCAAGCTAACATAGCTAATGCAGAGACCTGGGCAAATCTGGGAACAGAAACTCCCTGTCACTAAAAAAACAATGTGGTATGATATCTGATATGGACAGCAGGATCTGAACCTAGACAAAGTAATCTGTGACTTTTAGTTACTTAACAAATATCGAATGTTATAATTTTGTTGCTCTTGTCTGATGATGGATCCAACAACAAAGATGAAAGATGGAAATTCGATGTAATTCATTATTTGTAACCCTCTTACATTTCTAAAATAGAATGACACAGTAATGGAGCTATATGAATATTGCCATTGTGTAATATCGATATTGTTTAGCTTCATCTTTCATGTATTGATTGTAATTTAGATTCTTATGCTTTGATGTGGAAAACAGTTATATCTGTATGTGTTTTGTTTTAAACTCACTGTGAAGCTTTAATTTTCAGAGATAGCTAAAATATTCAAAACATTTCAAAACCAAAATGCTTCATGTATTATCTAACTTACAGAAAGATACCAATTCTTCATTTAATACCATTGAGGACTCTGGAATCAATGCAAAATTTGTGAATGTTGTCTATGATGCCTTATTAAGTACTGTAAGTAGAAGAAAAGAATTCATGTTTTAAAACATTGTAAAAATTATTTCAGCAAAGAAATATGCTAAGTAGCAATTTATGCTGAGTTTTTCTCTCAGATAGGCACAATTTCTGAAGAATCTCTCAAAACGTACTTAAAATGATCCCATGAGAATTGCCGTAGAATCATGAGCACTGCTCTAGTAAAAGAAGAAATTTTTGCTACTAGGGATGCACAGTTTATACTGTAGTATAAGTAGACAAAGACTGTTTGCAAGATATAACTTGTGGTGGGACACTGCATGGTGTTCAACAAGTAAAGTGTGAGGACGGGGGTAGCAAAAAGTTATTGTGCCTGGTAAACAAAGGATGGGATTAATTTAGAAATCATGTTTACGGTTTTTAAGTTGTTGAAAGCATTGAAAGCCTCTGCTGGCACAACTCCAGGCCTCAGCTAATTGGGAGGAAAGATACTTAGCATCCCATCATCATAACACAAAGATTTCTTGGCTGGCTTGAATCACAAGCAAAACAAACTTTCTTGTTCTACAATATCTTATAGAGAGTGTGTATTATTACACCAGATATGATTTTTCCTTTCCTTCTTTCCTTAGCCTCAAGATGTTCAGAAGTCGGTCCTAAAAGGAGTAATTAATGGTCTGCTACAAGAATGGAAAGGGTAATTATAACAAATGTTTGCATTAGTGCTGTGCCAGTGCTTACAACTTTGGTGTTACTGTTTTAGCCAAAGAAATAAAACGTTCTAATACAACTTCTTTGACTCATAAGAACGTGTCTCAGTTTGGCAGACAAATCTTCTGAAGTATATCTACAGCTCTGTAAGCTGGCATTGCACTTTTTAGAGGCAGACACAGATCCAGCCATACATTCCCCCCAAAAATCTCAGTTGCTTGTTGCCAGGGCAATCTTTCAGGCATCTGAACTGTGAGATAAGTTAAGAAACTTTTCTGGAGTAAAACAAATTCTCCCCTCATGCCCCCCAGCAGCAATATGTTTTAACCTAGATAATTCCTTGAGCTGAAGTTTGCCTCACTATGCTGTTCATGTGTCATAATGGCATATGAACAGCAGTGCAGGGTGCAGGAAGGGATAGCCCAAAGGCAGGAGGTTTTAGCAAGAAGTAATAGAAGTGAGAACGTGTAGTTTGATTTACAAAAAGATAGGACCAGAGACAAGGACTTGTTGTTATGTAAAAGCCTTGAAATAGACGAGCAGCAACAAGAGGCTGCAGCAGTAGAAGGGGATGAAGAATTCTGGCAGGAAATACCTAAGATGAGGCAAATAAAACTCTCCTGTGGTGTCACCCAAGATAGACAAAAGCATGGACTTCCCTCTTGGGTACACCACTTACTCATCAATTCTGACTTTTTTTTCTGCCTTCTCTCTTGTGTTATGCCACAAAAGCCAGATGCTCAAATAGCTTACTGCTTTTAGGGGGTAGTCAAAATCTTTGTGTCCCTTTTTATTCCCAAGAGCAGTGAAGATCCTTAAATATGGTATTCAACATGTATTGGCAAAGCAAAGTTGAATGATAGGGTGCATGATTTTCTGACTCTTACTGTGGGTACATGATCTATATATATATGTGGTTCTGCTTATTATTTCATTCATTAATAGGCCACGAACAAAAGATGATCTTAGAGCATACTATATACTTTTACAGGTAAGAAAAATACAGTGTTTTTATTAAAGTATTTGTCTGCTTAACTTATAATCTATAAACCAGTATAATATGCAAACAAGTTACTTTGTATAGCTGAGATACTTCACATTTAATTTCCTGTTGTAAGAATGTGTTAAAATATGAATGTAGGGTATATGTGATGAGAATGGGAGCTTAATGTAAGATAGTTGATAGGAAAGGTTGCATAGATTAAAACTATGAACTAACAGTTAGACATGTAATTATTTCCTGTCATTTTTTGGGTTGAAAGGACAAATGTTTTAGCAGGTTATTTGTTCTTATTTTATGTTTATTCCCAGATTTGCTTTATTCGTATGCTGTAACTCTGATCTTTCCAGAAAGTTTCAGTGTATGTGCTTTTTGATATTGCTGTAAGTTTCTTCAGTGTTGCATTTTGTCCAGCAGACTCTCTCCAGTTTGTCTGACAGGATTCATTTTCTGATTTCTGTCTGTGTTAACCTGTAACCTTTGCTACTGTAGTTGATTTAAATTTGTAGAAAATTTCCCTTTTGAATTTTGCCAGTGCAGGTAGCACCTCTCCACACAAGGAGAGGTTTCTGCTGTTATTTGAGATCAGATGGTAACTTAGTTTCTTGAGACAACAGTTTTCTTCTGTGGGGTAATATACTAGCTGTGAATTACAAGGGATATATCCTGCTGAAAAGTGGGAATGTGTGAATTCATACACAAGAGGGAAAATTAGTTTGGATTGATGTGCAGGAAGACAGTAGCTATGAGAATGCTTATTGCTGAGATGGAAAGCACATTGCTCAGAAGAGTGTAATTTATGTGCTACACAGTAAATATATTGAGTACTGCCTTTACTGCCTGTGGACTTTCTTTTGAAATAAAAGAATGCATTTCTACAATATGGAAATTCTGTATTTTTCATTTTACTAGAAGTTGCAAATATTTTTTTTCGTAGTTTTACCACTATCACAGCAGTTTTGTGAAATCCTTTCCTGTGTAATTGTATTGGCAAATACAAATATATGAAAAAAATCCTAATGACTTTTTTCTCTTTATGCAGTTTATTAACCTAACACATTTTTCTAATCTTTTTCAGAATCCTCAGTTTAGTAGCACTTCTACTTATGTCATCTTTGCTCACTTGCTAAGACAGATAGCAGCCTTAACAGAAGCTGACCATCATTTCCTAGTGCACTGGTCCAAAAAGTAAAAAACTAAAAAACTGAATTTAAAAATTCCATTTTTAGGCTTACAACTGTTGCTGTATTTCCATTGATGCTTACTGTTTTATAAATTATATGCAGGTTAATGTAATTGACTAAAGAGATAGGTTTTGTTGTTTTCAAAGTGCATGTGGACATGGTCCACTAAATGATACTGATTTATAGATTCAAACTGTATATATTGTGCAGAAATTAATATCTTTATGCAAAAAAGCCTTACTTGCAAAATAACTTATATAATTTGGTTCTCTATAACACATGCAAAATAACTTATGTATGTAAATTTCTAGATACATTTACATGGTGTTATTAATACAAACATCTTTATGATATTTGTTTAAATAAAGGTTTATCTTGCATAATTTGCACAAGATATTGTAACTTTACTGTATTGTATGAAACCCACAAATTTAAATCAAGTCCTTGCTTTGTAGTATAATAGAGGTGGCTAGAGAGTTTACTTAAGGCATCGGATTTTTACATAGTTGAAATAATTCTAATAGCACCTCACTAATAAAATCATATGGGCATAACTGTCCAAAGAGTTGCTTTCAAGTTGGCATGCAGGTTGCCTTCCTTATAATGACTGCGCAAAAAGTCCAGTCTGGAGTAAAAAAAAATCAGCCTTGAATGGCCATATTCCCAATTCGCATATCAGGTAGGGAATCTGTTGAGAAAGGATTTTCTTCTCTGCAAGGATTAGATTGCTTTTCTCTCCCCCTACTCTGTAATATTTCTGCATTTACTTCAAATTGTGATGACGTATCATTTCATTTGAATCAGTATTCACGAATAAGGTTTACCTTCTTGTTTAAGGATGCAATAGGCATATTGATTATGCTTTTATTCTTAAAACATATTTTAGAAATCTAAACCGTTAAAATAGGAAAGCTCTTACTTAGAAAAGGAAGCTTTAATATACCTGCACATATGTGTATTGTTGTGCTATTGTGGAAGTGGTTCAGCACATAATTTAAAATGTGCACTTGTCACAAGCATATGAAGTATTTCCTACTCTTTATTCAATAGGACTAAGTATCTGAAATAAAAAAAAATTGAGGGTTCTTCATTCTTCTAATTGTGGCATGAAGTAGCTGAGGATTTGGGTTTGTTGGGTTTTTTTTGTTTAGTAAAAGTAACGAATAAGAATTATTATTCTGTTGCATTTTTTTAAAAAAATTACAGACAACGTAAAAGCGTAGTTGGGGGTGCACCAAGAACATGCTGCTTGTCAGTGTTTAAAAGCATGCTTCTTCAGACTTTATATTTGAAATTTTGGCTTTATTTATAAGACAAAAGCATGTTTTTTAAAAATATCATTGAAATATGATTATATGAAATCTGGTGTGGGCAGTGAACAAATGAGAGTAACTGTAGCATGTTTGTTTTAGGATTTCACAGAGGAGGTTCAAGCAGCTGGTGGACAGGATACTGCAATTTGTTTCTTTACGCCTGTTCCCTGCAAAACCTGAAGAGTTTCCACCTATGGTGAAATGTACTTGGTGGATTCCATCAGCAACCAAAGTCCTGTCTTTATTTAGTAGGTACTTTTCTTGAACTATCTATGCAAATGCACGTGCATGTACGTTTGTGCAAATCCCTGTCCCGTTCCACACAGCATAGCAAAAGCAACCATCGCAAATGCAGGCCTTGACTGCTTATCACCAACAGCTTAGTGACTAGAATGTTCACTATGGAAATGGGAGGCTTAAAGTTTGTCCCTTTTTCTTGAGGGGTAAACCTCTTTCTCCTTTCTAGCAGAAAATGAAACCACCAAGTGAAAATTAAGATTGGAATGAGGATGTTTTTGTATTATTGTCAATTTAAAACTTAAAAGCATTCTATGCATTCTGTGCCTGTCCAGAACGACAGTCGAGACACACAAGCTGAACTATATAAAAAAAAACCAAGATGGGTGTTGTCTAGTCATCTATGAAAGATTTAATTCTGGGAAAAGGGTTATTTAGTAACTCACTGATCAAAATTAAATTACGTTTAGGTGCAAACAGAGAAAACTTATCAGCCCTTTGACGTTGTATGAATGTATGAATGAGATAGGCTGCTTAAATGTGAATTGGTTTTCTTCATTTGGTCGAGTACTTAATTTTTTTACTGGTGAGTATATATGGTATAGTAGTTACCTGAGGAAATAGGCGTATCTTTGCATACTATGTTTTGTGCTCTTTCCTTTCCACCCCTCTTGCAAACAGGCATCAGACTCAGAAAATTGTTAACTGGAAAGCATGTAGGTGTTATATCCACAGCTATGTTTGAAACTAAATGAAGATGTTTAAGAAATCCATCTATAAAACTACTTCATTCATTTCCACAGAACATAGCGTTCTTTACCCAAGCATCCTTAACTTAGTGTACATCATTAAATGGGCTAGAACGAAATGGAGGTTCTGTTCTCATGGATGGGCTGAACTAGGGATTTACGGTTTTCTACAGCAATTAATATGATGTTATATGGTGTTATGTTATAGTTGTAATTCTGTAGCTAAGACTGAGCAAAGCTATTAGAAGCTGATTTGGTTTAAAGTTTCTGAGGTCATTGGTGCTCAGGATGGTTAGAAAACAGATGTGCTGAATCCACACTGTATTTTAAGCCTTATGTATTTTCTTTGTAGATGCTGCAAATAGTTTGATCAATCCTCCTATTATTTCATATACCGATTTCTATAATTCTACTCTTGATCATATTGATCTTATGGAAGAATATCATAACTGGCAATGTTATGGAAATTCTCACAGGTAAGAGCATTAATTGGTTAATTCTTATTAAGCAGTATTTCATAGAATCATAGAATCATAGAATGACCAGGTTGGAAGAGACCCACTGGATCATCGAGTCCAACCATTCCTATCAAACACTAAACCATGCCCCTCAGCACCTCGTCCACCCGTGCCTTAAACACCTCCAGGGAAGGTGACTCAACCACCTCCCTGGGCAGCCTGTTCCAGTGCCCAGTGACCCTTTCTGTGAAGAATTTTTTCCTAATGTCCAGCCTAAACTTCCCCTGGTGGAGCTTGAGACCATTCCCTCTTGTCCTGTCCCCTGTCACTTGGGAGAAGAGGCCATCACCCTCCTCTCTACAACCTCCTTTCAGGTAGTTGTAGAGAGCAATGAGGTCTCCCCTCAGCCTCCTCTTCTCCAGGCTGAACAACCCCAGCTCTCTCAGCCGTTCCTCATAAGGCCTGTTCTCTAGCCCCTTCACCAGCTTTGTTGCTCTTCTCTGGACTCAAAGCACTATATGCTATCTCTATCTTACATGTAGTGTGTGTATATATGGTATACGTCCCCTCTATGTACATACACAGCTGTATTAAATACTGTATTTTATTGGAAAAACATAGTGTAGCTACTACTTGCTATACTTGTTACTGCATGTGTGTGAGATTGACTGTAAAGAAATCTCATTCTGTCTTTGCAGACTAGAGAAAATATGTATAATACAGATAATAATAATTTGAGTTTATTACTTATTGGCATAGGTTTCTAATTGTATCTTACAACAAACATGTTTTAACCTCCAGTACATTCATAGAAAGTCATCTTGTCTACATACTTGCCACTTAATGATTAAAATGTATTTAATTACCTGTATATACATTGCTCCAATCATATTTGCCCCAGTGAAATCTGCTTATCTTCCATGAAAATAAACATACAAGTTAAATGTTTCCAGACTCAAAGCTTGCAAAGGTATTTATCCTCTTCCGAGAAGCAGCCAGCAGTATGGTTGCGAAACACCTAGCAAACGGTAATTTAATCTTTCTGATAGAGTTTAAAGTCTTATTAATGTTTTCTTAATAAATTGCTATTTGGTATAGCTGTATTTTTCAGCATATCAGTATGTATCACTCAGTCTTTACAGCTTGAATCACAAGATCAATTAAAATTTCCACATATTTCAAGACTTTTCAGTAAGCTAGTTTAAGACATTAGCCATCCAAATGTAGCATTTTGTTTATTGCGTGTGCAGTTTTCCTTGCCTTTAGCAGCAGTTGAGGAAAACTTGGAGAGCATAATTTGCTCCACCGAAGCAGGTATTTTAGGCTAGGCTTCTGTCTGATATCTGATATTCTGCTTGTAAAGGAAGGAAAAAAAAAAAAAAAGCAAAAAAACAAACAGAATTTCACCAAAACATGACACATGATAGCAATAAATGTGCAGTAGGCTTTGCATAGTCTCAGTCAAAGCACTGGAATCTGAATACTTCTGAGCTTCAAATTTTTTTTTCATGGGCACCATCTGGCTGTTTTGGCACCCACATCCCAACTTATAAAAGGGCTATGAGATTTCCACCTGCTCCAGTTCTTTTCAGTTAGCTGGGACACTGGGAATTTGGCATATATCAAAACAAAGTTTGCTTGGTGCATAATTTCTGGAGTAGCTGAAGCACAGAAATGCTGTATTATTCTTAAAGTAAGTTTAATTCTTTAACTTTGTTACCATACTTGTTTTTCAATTTTACATTTTTTAACAAACCAACAATGAATCACAATACTATACTTAGAAGTAAGAAGGCCAAGACATATGAAATATTTTGAAATACAGAATTCTTTCAACTAAGTCAACAGTCTTTGGTAAAACATTTTTGATTAGGATTTCCAGGAGACCAAGTGAGAATGTTTTGCCTCATTTTCCCTTCTTTCCTAAAGACATTAGAATCCAGAGCTTCTAACAGATAGGATTCAGGGTTCACATGCAGTCTGGATTACAGGTGTCCACACAGAGTCTGAAGCTCTGAGTATTTTAGTATGAACTTCTGCTTGATGATGCATGAGCTAAATCAATAAAAGACTTAAAGATATTTTTGGTACTGTTTATTTTTTAACTTTGACTTCTGAAGTTTTTCAAAATTATTTGTTTTATTTGATTGCAATGGAATATGGCTGTGATCTGATATTTTAGAATTTCTAAACACTTGTAAGCCTGGGGGAAATCTGAAGGATCTGTGAAAAATATGTTTCATGAAAATCAATTCTGCAGCAAATAAGCCAAACCAGAAATATTTCTACCAAACACCTAAGAATGCTGCACTGAGAGAATTGATTTTCTTGTATTTAATAAGAATATATTATAGTTTTCTTTAATTCAGTGTAGAAGTTAAATTTTAGTATTTCAAACAGATGATGATTTCTTTATTTGGTCTATTGATAATTATGAGCAATAAAAAAGAGCTTTATTCAGTGTAAGTATTATTCCTCATTACAGTTTCCAGTAGCATTTGCAAACAACAGTTTGTTCTACGGAATTGATTATCTGTGTATACAACACTAAAATATCCCAGCAGCAATTAGCAAATTACTATCAGTGGAGGGGAAAAGTTGCTAAATGATAATGCAAAGATTCGCTCCTGTATTCTTAAATAGAAAATAATATGCTAGATGCTAAAAAGGAAGTATTTTTTCTTCTTTTCTCTTGCTGTTAGGTTTTCTTTCTGTCAATATCCATTTATTATTTCTATAGCAGCAAAGAAAGTTATTATTCAGAGGGACTCAGAACAACAGATGATAAGTATTGCACGGGTAAGTCATTTAGTGGTAAATGTTTGTGTTTCATCCACTGATATTTTTTAAGGTTTTTTAGGTTGGTACTACACACAGCCTTTCATCACTGCTTCTAGTATTTCAGACTACACCTAAAAAGAACTTGAGCCATTTTACTACTAGTAGTCTAAAAAGGTCCGTGCTGGATTGTCTCAGTATTTTTTGTTTTAATGTGCTTAGTTTCAGGATGCTTATAAATACCAGTGTTGTGGAGAAACAGTTACAATAATATTTATTTTTTCTTTTTTGAGAAACCTGCATAATGTGCTAGCATGTTAAATTAACAAGATAATTATGGAAGAAAAATTCCATGAAAATTATGGACTGTATCCTATTTTATCCTGTGAAGATATGTTTTCATGGAAGACCAAGATGCAACTCTGTGTTCACAAGGCACAGCAGAGGTATTGCTACTGGGCGGCCTCTTTTGTTTTGAAAGAGGTGTTGTCTGCCTTCTTCAGTCATAATTTTCTTCAAGTGCTAGATGACACCGGTTTCCTCAATGCTCAATGTGGCAGCACGGCCACCTATCCATTTCTGTCTTGCTGGATCATAGAATAGTTTGGGTTGGAAGAGACCTTAAAGATCATCCAGTTCAAACCACCCTGCCATGGGCAGGGACACCTTTCACTGGATCAGGTTGTTCAAAGCCTCATCCAGCCTGCTCTTGAACACCTCTGGGGATGGGACATCTACAGCTTCTCTGGGTAACCTGTTGCAGTGTCATCAGCAAACTTGATGAAAATGCCCTCAATCCCACTGTCCCTGTGTGCAACAAAGATGTTGAACAACACCTGTCCCCAACACCTGTTCCCTGAGGAGCACTACTCGTTACCAGTGTCAACTTGGACATAGAGATGTTGACCACAGCTTTTTGGGTGCAACCATTCAGAGTCATCCATCCGTCAGATCCACATCTTGCCAATTGATTGACCAGAAAGTTGTGCAGCGCAGTGTCAAATGATCTGTGCAAGTCCAGGTGTTTGATGTCAGTTAGTCTACCCATATCCACCAATGCTGAAGCCCCGTTGTAGAAAGCCACCAAATTAGTCAGGCACAATTTGGCCTTAGTGAAGCCAGGTTGGCTGTCACCAGTCACCACCTTATTTTCCACATGCCTCAGCAGAGTTTCCAGGAGGATCGGCTCCATGATCCTGCCAGGCACAAAGGTGAGACTGACCAGCCTGTAGTTCCCCAGGTGGTCTTATTACCTTTTTTAAAAATGGGAGTTATGTTTCCTCCTCTCCAGTCAGTGGGAACTTCACAGAACTGCCACGACTTCTCAAATATGATGGATAAAGGCTTATCAACTTCATCCAGCAGTTCCTTCAGGACCCACAGATGCATCTTATCAGGTCCGATGGACTTGTGTACCTTTAGGTTCTTTGGATGGTCTCAAACCTGATCCTCTCTTGCAGCGGGTGGTTCTTCACTATCTTAATCCCTGCCTTTGCCTTCTGCAACTTGGGTGGTGTGACTTGAGCCCTTACTAGCGAAGGCTGAGACAAAATAGTCATTAAGTACTTCAGCCTTCTCCATATCCTGGGTAACCAGAATGTTTGTCTTGTGAATAGCGAAGTAAAGCACAATCCAGTCTTCGGAATCTTTTGTGTGTATTTTTTAACCATTTGGGAGCTTAAAGGGTTGCTGCATAATTGCTGCTTTCTTATTAAACTTCCTGCTAAGTTAATTCAAATATGGTGTAAACACTCTACAACAGAAAATATGTTTTTCCCCATCTTCTAGAAGATATTTAAGCAGTTTTCATATTAGGGTAAGGTCTTTAATGAAAGCTAATAGGGTTTTTTTTACATTTAACAAGTGTGTCGCTTTTTTTTTTAAGTTAAGATGTTGCATGTATGATATTTCTTTTTCATTTAAATAGCAAAGCCTTGTGGATAAAGTCTCCCGCAGACAGAAACCTGACATGAATATGTTGTTCCTAAATGTGAAAGTGAGGAGGACACACCTTGTTAGTGATTCACTTGATGAGGTAAAAGAAATGTAATTAAACAATGTGTTGCTGCAGAATAGCTATTGCACTCAAATTTGTTTGATAAGTCATATTTAAATCTTTCCATGCTAAGACATAGGGAATATAACTGTATAATACTAAGTGAGAAGAACTGAATTACTGCATCACAACTGCAGTGCTGCAGAATAGATTAGATGTACTGAATTTTATTTTCTTCCCTCCTACTAATCAATAGTTAAAACCATAATAATAAGTGATTAATCACAAATGCGTTTGGCACGTTCTCATTCTTGGAATATTTTTTATTCTTCTTTCACTAACTTCTCTGTCCTATAAGAATGATTTTATACTTCCTTTTCTTAACTTCTTATCTTGATTTTAACTGATTCCTCATATTCTTGAATATAATTTTTCCTTTTCAGAAATTAAACAGATGTGTTCATTAAAGTAGGCAGTTCTTCACTGTCCACTGAACTTTGCTAATTAACATTTTATCGTGCACTATAGTTCCCTACTCTTTCTCAACACTAAAAACAGGCTGATGGTATTGAATAAGTCCAAGAGGTGAAAACCAAACAAGACTACACAAGTTCTGATTGCCCATGTTGAGAAATCATAAAATTAAACTTCTTCCTATATTACAGCATGTTTATTTTTGCCTTATCTCATAAGACAGAAGAAATATCAGTGGTGATACTACTTTCAGGCATTGTAGGTTTTTATTTACCACAGTGAGATAATGAAGAGCAACCTCTAAAGTTCTGATAGCCAGAATATTATGCTGTTTATTTCTGATGTTTGCTTCTGTTCAGTAGGGATGTATTATATGGAAAGTGAGCAAAAGAGGTCGTCTTTGTATTTTAGATCTAAAAAAACCCCCATTTTGCAAAGGAAAATCACTACAGCTAATAGTTTGTGGCAAATAATACAAATACCTATAGTTAAAATTTATGCAACAGGAATTTACTTCAGCAGCTAACAACATACAAATTATTTCAGCACATTGCATCTTCCTGCCTGGTTTAAACGCTTTCTCTGGAGCTGGCCAGTAGTTAAAGAAAAATTGGTTAGGGTCTTATTCTGCTGCTAGTTGTGAAAGGCGTACCTGAATGAAATGCTGTCTCTTACGACAGGCGAATGAAGAGAACCTATTAACATTGTGTAAAAGCAATTTTATGTAATAGCTGATACTTGCTGGCAGGTATCTTATGCTGAATAGAACAATGTCCAAATGCTGACAATTTTAGCTGCCTCCTTATTTCTAAATATCTCCAAAGTATGTCTAAATTTTTTTTTTAATCTGTCATTTCCTGGCAAAATGTAGCTAAAAAATTTTATAGGTCCACAGTATTCCAGACTGACTCAATTAATTGTATTCATTTATTAAAAGTCTGTTAGCATACCACCTAACTTCTTTTCAAGCCTAGAGAGTGGCTCCATGTGTAAGGTAGTTGATGATGTCAAATAGTCCTGATCATCTTCCTTCTGCATTTAATCATTGTTTTAATGTGGTTTTGAACTGTTAGTAAGAGATGACACAAAGTATTAGTTTAAACAAAGCAAGAGAGGTAGAGACAGAATTGTATTCTCTTTGTCTAGAGGCAGTGATGATGATATGTTAAATCTCCTTTTTCTTCTACCTATTTTGCAATAGCTAGCAAGGAAGAGGGCAGATCTGAAAAAGAAGTTGAAAGTCACATTTGTAGGGGAAGCTGGTCTTGATATGGGTGGCCTGACAAAAGAATGGTTTCTTCTTTTGATTCGCCAGATTTTTCACCCAGATTATGGTGAGTCCTCATAAGTGTTCTTAAGTGCAACATGAAAGTTTTTTCATTTTAAATTACCAAAACGCCGATGGATAAGAATTCTTAGTTAATCCAGTATTAGGTGGATCAGTTACTAATGGATGTAAAAACAAAAGCAGACAAGTTGAAATTGTGTATAGATGAGAAGAAGCTTTGGCATAGAGGAAGATGGAAGAGAGTGGGCAAGTACATTAAGACCTTTAAAGATCTTGGCTTTTGAAGAGAAGGCTCAAGCATCACTTGAAAAACTGCAATTTTGCTTCATTGTATGGCGAAATTAGAGGGTGAATAAATCTCCAATCAATGGAGAGATTTAGAGTTAAAATTAGGATTGAGGTTTTTTAGACTTCAGTCATTATAAATCTTGTTTAAGAAACCGGAGGCTCAGTGTTTATTGTTTGACAATATCCCCAGGCTAGTGACCACATAAAGCAGGGGAATTCAAGATGAGCAGGAGATTTGCCTTGAAAATAGATCTCTGGTATTGCAGCGTTTTCATTTCTGTCCAGAGACAGGATCAGGATTTACCTCTGGGAAGATGGGAGAAGGCCATTAACTATTTTATGGAGTCAGAAAAGGTTAATTTAAATCTATTATAATTCAAATGGAGTCAGGCCCTTTGGAAGGGTTGTTTCCGTTTCTCTTCTGAGTAGAAAACTCCTAAGTTTTCTATGACTGTTAGTGAATTGCTAGACATACTGACAATCTAAGAAGCAAAAGCTGTGCAAGCCATTGAAACACTGACACTTGTGTCCCCTTGGAAATTTTCTACGATTCACACAAGTATTTCTGTGAATTTGTGTATTTGGATTCAAGAATAAGTTTCTTCCATTTAGCTTAATACGTTGTTTGGTTGCAGTTGGAATATGATAGTCCCGTTCCAAAACAGGAAGAGGAGTTTAGCAGCCTTTGAAATAGATGGTTTAGTAAATATTCAAGTGGAGATAAGGCCTATTCTTACTGTGTGTTACCTGCCATCCCTACCTTTCTTCTCATGCTGCTGCATTTTCTGGTTTTATACTGCCTTCAGCTGTCTTCATATTGCTAGTTTATGGAGTTTTCATGGTTTCTCCAAGTAGCTACAGTTGGATGCTGTTACTGTGATCAGTTCTGGCAAACTGTGCACTCTGGCCTCCTGTGAATCCATAGTTTCCATTTGCACTGATAGTTGCACCAAAAGTGTCTACACTTTTGTGTCTACACTAGCACTTAGTGTCTACACTTAGTGTCTACACTAGCACAATTTCTGAGATTATTATAGGTAAAGGTGAGTTTTTACTTGAATCCTTATCACATTCTCTTTGGGTTATCTGTCTGACTGGTATTCTTAAAGTGTTCAGAGATGCTCTTAGAAGAGAAAGGTCCTTCAGTCAGATGCAGAGACAACATAGGCAGTTGTGAGACTGAATGGAATAGCCTGCCTCTGCTGTTACCAGGACCTGTAAGCTCATAATGATCTTTGCAGGCCCAAGGGGGAAAAAAAGGGAATGTTTTATTAGTAAATAGGAGATTGGAAGGAATGAATGAGCATTCATAAACCAGCAGTTCAATCTGCTTGTTTTATATTGCTGTAAAGTATAAAATGATGAATATAAATATGACCTGCATGGGGCTTTTCCCCACTCTAATATTTCTCAAGTGAGTCATCTTTCCTGAACTGTGCATGGATATATTACTGATGTTATAATTGAATCGTAGAATCATAGAATCATAGAATAACCAGGTTGGAAGAGACCCACCGGATCATCAAGTCCAACCATTCCTATCAAACACTAAACCATGCCCCTCAGCACCTCGTCCACCCATGCCTTAAACACCTCCAGGGAAGGTGACTCAACCACCTCCCTGGACAGCCTGTTCCAGTGTCCAGTGACCCTTTCCATGAAAAATTTTTTCCTGATGTCGTGTCACAGAAGGGTCTGATCATATAAGAGTAGGTCAAAGAAGAGTCGGTTTATAGATGGTTTAGTGTTTGATAGGAATGGTTGTACTCGATGATCCGGTGGGTCTCTTCCAACCTGGTTATTCTATGACTGCCATCACGGGTGTATTATGATGCTTTCTTCACCTCAGCACAGACATTTAATAAATTGGATTTGATATTTATTTTGTTCTAGCATCACTGTCATTATTCAATATGTGAACCTTGCTCTGCATTACCTGCAAGTGTTCTGTTGGTTCTTGTAAAGGTACTGTTTGAGCCTTTCATGATGAGCACCTTTTTCAGCAGAAGTTCAAAAGATTGGATTTAAATTCCATAAAAGATGGGATCATTCAGGACAGTGGAGGGGGTTAGCAGAGTTTTACCTGTAATTTTTCATAAGAACTAGATGTTCCCAATTGATTTCTATTCTTGTTTTTTAATCCAAAGGTGTTTGATTTTTCATTTAAATCTTATTTTCCCCCCAACTTTGTCTTTGAGCACAAATGCAGTGAGCCACTACATACATGCTATCCTTAGAACTGTCCAGTGCTTTGTTTTCTACACTAACTGTGGAAACAATATTAAGCTGTCGGCTCATTCAATCCCAACAAATTAAAACTGGTCATCACATTTTATTCAATTTACTTGTACATTGCTGAAGTTCATTTCATAGTTAATGCACACTTAACTAGAATGTAAAGTTCTTGTTTCTCTGAGCAAAACTTTGTAGGCATCTTAAAGTTATGTGGTTTCATTATGTAGGATTTTGCTCTCTATTACTCTTTAAAACAGAATGATCTATATCTGATTCAAATAGCAGTCAGACTAGGCTATAATCATGATTTCAGTGGAATCTAGCTTGTTATTTAGACCAGTGGGTAGCTTTTTTAGGATATTTGTAGTTTGGGTTTTATTTTTAACTTCTCTGATGTAATTTTTTCACAGAAAATAGGAAACATATTCCGTAGCTGCTCATATGTGCATAAGATAAATCTTTTACAGCTCTCTGTTCTAACAACGTAAAGGTTTGGTATTTGGATTCATGCCAGCATTTTTTAAGATTGTCATCTGCTCTATACCCAGGAAGTGAAGAAGAAGTGGGTTTACGTTGCAGCAAGAAAGTTTTTGGTTGGACAGTTAACATTTCTGGCTGTGCTGATGATGAATTACAGTGAAGAAACAGGTTATGCAGAGACAGTGCAGAATATTCATGATTAGAGGCACTGAAGAACATGTTTCATCAGCACACAACAGGGCTGATGGGCTTAGGCCTGCTTTGGGTTTGGCGCTGCCCTTGGTAGTCCTTGCCCAAGAGCCTATAGGCTCCTGTTGTAGGTGGGAAGATGGGGCTAAGAACAAGCATGGAGAAACGGGCACTCCTAAGAGCAGTTTTTAGGGTGCTTAAGTGAGAAAGATGTGGTTTTGTGTGATTTTTTTTTAATTGAAATTCAGGCTTTGTAAAAGCCACCATTCCTGTTCTGCAGGCATGTTCACCTACCACAAGGACTCGCACTGCCATTGGTTCAGCAGCTTTAAGTGCGAAAACTATTCTGAGTTCCGATTGGTTGGAGCTGTATCCTTTCATGTCCACCTGACACTGCTGAATGAACAGCCACTTACTGAGTTGGTATGGGATGAAATAAGGCATTGATTAAAGCTCATTCAAATATTGTGTATACAAATGTGTTCCATTTAAAAGTATAAAAAGAATGTCATTCAAGCAAGTGAACTAAAAATAGGAAGAAAACAGTAGTATGTGGGTACATGGTACATTTTTACAGCCAGAAAATAAGAGAATGAAGACTACATATGCAACTTTTTTGCATATAAGTTGTAATTTTTTGTGTACTTACACCTTTGAGTTCCATTCAGTAAAGGTAAGCAAACCTGTATGCATTAATATTTTTTCTAACTTCTCATTGAGTGGTATGCAGCTTTTTTTTATTTAACTGAATGGAAGCCACATGCTACTTTGAGCGTAAGTTTATTTCCTAGGTTTTCTGTTGTTTCATCCACTCAGATGAGATGATAATGTCCCCACTTTACTTATTGCAGTTGGACCAGATGGTCATTGCAGATTCCTTCCAACTGAACTATTCCATTCCAGTGAGAAGCTATTTCATGAATTACATTCTTTTAATTTTTGGTATAATTTCAGATTTTTTTCTCCAGATGCACTTAAATATGCTAGCTGATGAGCTGCAGTGCCAGTGCAGGTTTGGTTTTATGTGTTTAGATTTATTTAAAAGAAAAATCACTATATTGAGCACTTTATATTTTTTTATTAAAAATATATATCTACAGTTCTCTTTAAAAACTTCTTTCATGACAATACTTGTGAACATTTTATTCTAAAAATGCAAGAATAGAATATCAGGATGAAGATTCTCAAGTGTTCTGTCAGTGTGCATCATTTGACCATTTTAACTACACTTATTTGTAATGCAAAACCGCATTTTAAATTGTCAGTGTAAAAAAATTATTTCCATTTCTTCTGTTTGTTTTGCATATATTCGAGTATTCCGACTAAAATGTTAAAATATTTTTTCCAAGTTACTTAAAATATTAAGCATAATATGGATGTGTGGGGTTTGCCCTTAACCTAACCTGTGTAGCTTATGGGACTTGCTGTATATAATAGCATCACCTTGGATATTCGTTTCCCGCCTTGCTGTTACAAGAAATTATTGAGTCCTCCCATTGTTCCCTGTGATCATAACACACTTGTAGGCATCTGCGATGTCACGTTAGATGACCTGTTTCAGATTATGCCCGTAAGTATTATGGTTTGTTAAGATGCCAAATTACTGATTTAAAACTGTTTTATTTATATTTACTTTTATTAAACTGTTTGAAAACAGTTCTCTTTTTCAGCACAGGCTGATAAAGTCTCCTTTTTTCCTACTGGAAACAGAAATTCTCTATTTTTTTCTAGCATAGCAGAATTTTTATTGGTGTGCTTTAAGTTAGAATACCAAAATCCAATAGGAGCTTTCTAGATACTTTTTCATAGTAAAAAGATGACTGTAACTGCTTATACTGAGATAAAAATAAACATCAGTACATTTACACACAAATATAAATTAATCAGTGAGTTTTTATTTGTGTTTGTGTTTTTAATATACAGCTTTTTCCAATATATTTTCTGTGTAAAGTAGTAATTCTAGCATGTCCTTGCAAAGTTACATCGGTAAGTTTTGTAGATTTACTGAAGAGTTTTTAATCATTGTAGGAACTGGCCCATGGACTATGTGAACTTCTGTCCTATGAAGGCAATGTCGAAGAGGATTTTTACTCAACCTTTCAGGTCATTAAATACACAATTATAAGTGATTCTCCACCTCCTTCAGTAATTTTTACCAATGTTGAAAACTGCATGATTACTCATTATTTGGAATGTAACTGTGTGGAGTTAAAGCTTCCTTCAAGAACTAGTCCTGGGTGCTCAGGGAATACAAAGTTTTTCTCCCTTACGGCTTCTAAGCTGTTGTCCCTTGGCAGGGAGGTGGATCTGAGTACTGACTACCAGGGTTGCAAGGCCAGCTGCTGGTGAATTTCCAGCTCTTGGCTTGCTATGACATCATCACCTTGCAATTTGTGGGATTCATCTGGCAGCAAAACAGTCTATTTTTTTTCTGTCTAACCTAAATATTACTTAAAGCTTACTCTTGTTATTTTATACACTTTGTCCAGGAAATCTCACTAGTACAATAGCTAGTTCAAGTCATGATGGATTTGACTGACCTGTATGCCTGCTGCTTCAATTAAGAAAGCTCTTTTAATTTATTCATTGTTTTAGAACACATACTAGTTAGTAAAATTTCGTGCTGGTTTATGGATGTATATTGGTCTAGTGCTGACCTTTTTTTCCTCAGCTTTGAATTACATTATTATCGGACCATCTGAGAATTTCTGTGAAGTGGGTGTGCTTTTGAGTTCCACTGTGGCTCACCTAGGAAAAATATCTTCTTAATTGGATTTGATGCTCGTAAATTGTTCTTTCATATGAAATACTCTGTGGCTCCAGACCCTGCAGGTCAGTTTGCCATTGTATTACTAGGTCAACTTTTCTACTTCAAACACAATTTCTTGAGCAATTTGTTGAAAATCGTAATTTTTAACTTTTGAAAGCCCCACAACCCTCAGAATTATGGCATGTACAAAAGATCAGGGAAATACATGGAATAACAAACAGAAGCTTTGTAATTTGCAAGTATGTGAATGTGTTTTCCAGTGCTGATCTTGACTTCTCTTTTTCTCCAGGTTTTTCAGGAAGAATTTGGTGTTATAAAGTCTTACAACTTAAAGCCAAATGGAGATAAAATTCCAGTCACAAATCAGAATAGGAAAGGTACTTCAATACATACCAACTTCAAATATTTGGCAGATTTAAGTTTGTCCTTTTTTTCCTTCTCATAAGCCTGGGTTTTCTTTAACAAAGTGTGAAAATGAAATTAGTCCTTTCTAGTAGGCCTACCAATTTAATAGTATCTAAAACGTAATGCATTCATTTTTCTTAATTCAGTACAACTTGAGAGAGCACAACAAATGATTATTTAAAATTATTACGATGTAACGATATAACTGGTTTTATTTTTTAGAATACGTGCAGCTCTATGTTGATTTCCTTCTCAACAAATCAATCTACAAGCAATTTGCAGCTTTCTATTATGGATTTCATAGTGTCTGTGCTTCATATGCATTACTGGTAAGAATAAAATGAAACTTAACTCTTCACTTCTATTTCAAATATGTGATAATGACTTATCTAAATTAAACAGATTATGCTGGATGATTTGTGGGGGTTGTGAACAGTCTTGATTAAAATCAATGATTAATCCGTCATGAGCAGAAGAAATTAAGCAGTAATCAACTATTCTCTGTAATGTTCCATTGAAAACAAATAAATAAAGCTCCACAAGTTAGGTTTATAAGTAGGCATTTGTAGACACTTCACAGGCTCTCATGTGAATGTTTACAAGGATTCTCTGTATTCCTTACAGTTATGAGCAGCAGATAAACTGTCCAGAGAAACTGTGCTCTTGAGCAACTCCTCTGAAAATATGCATTACTTCTTGCAGGAAGAACACTCAGTGAGATTGAGATTAAATATTCTTCTATATTCAGTCCCATTTGGCTGTTAGAATGCTTTTTGTAATTTACATCATCCCTTCTGCAGTAAGAAGAAGCAGTTACAATTTTCATGAGATTTTCTTAATTCCTATGAAATTAGCCAAGTATGGCACTCTTTTAGCAAAGTGAGATGTGACTAACTGGATGGAAGGTTCTGGAAGGAGGATGAAAATCCACTGAAATGCTGTGGCATACTTTCACGCAATTTAACAGTGTCGTAAATTAATAAGAAGATTCTGCAGGTGTAAGTTCAGTGGTTGTTTTAAGTGTGGTTTATTATTACATTTACTTGCTTTGTACAGCATGTACAACTAATAGTCAAGTTCTGTCAGCTGCTGCTTCTCATCAAACTACATTGAGACTTTTCAGTGTGGAAAGGAAGTTGTATCCAAAATTGAGACCAAGACCCTCCCTCTGAATTCAATACCTACAAACTTGATTTTCTTCCTGACCCATTTGTAATTTAATCAGATGATAGAAGCAAGTCAGTGTAATAAATGTAAGGATGAAAAATAAGTGAGGAATAAAAGGAATGCTAAGATATGTTATCTAGTAATTTGCTTTTTACTGTATGGAGTTGTAAATTCCTCGAAGTACTGAGGAATTAATTTTTCTATAGAATAATACGTATCAAGGTTATTAATTTATATTGAATTCTATTCTGTTAATTTTTCTTTAATGCCAAAAGAAAAGATTAATCTGAATCTAGTAGCATCATTTCTCATATTTAAAAAAAAAATAAATATTTTATCCTTAATTTCTGGTAGCTACTTCGTCCTGAAGAGGTTGAAATTCTTGTCTGTGGCAGTCCTGAACTGGATATGTTCGCTTTACAACGAAGCACCCAATATGAGGGCTACCAAAAAACTGATCCTACTATACGGTAGGCTTTCATTCTTATTACTGAGTTTAAAAACATAAAATGCTAGAATATTGGGAATAATCCCTTCAAGGATAATCTGAGAATGACTGAAGTTTTAAAAACTCATCTCCAAATAAGACAAAAACACTATAAAATTATCTGTAAGTAGGAAGAGTTAAATCCTTAATGGCATAATGTCTTGCTGAATACCTTTAAAAGGTTATGATTAGACTGAGATGGAGATAGATTAAAAAGAGCAGCTTCAGATTCTGCATAGGGAAATCTGAGTCTTTATTATCCAGCCTTCTAAAATGTTTTTTTAATTTCTGTTCTATTTGATAGTAAGGACATTTAGATTAGTGAGTAGAAGGCATTTATATTTTTATGGAGAAATGGGAATGGGCATCATTTGGCAAGACATCTTTCCAAAATTCATAAAATGTGGTACTTGTCAAGTTCTTAGAAGTTTATTCAACCTTGCATATTAGGATGCTATTGATGTCCTATATATTACATCAATTAAATTCTCAGGAAGTGACATTCATCATGTAGTACTTGCAGCTGTATTATAATCTTCATACTGTTTTGTCATGATATCACACCTTACACCACTTTCTTCTCCCTCTACCCTGAATATAGATACTTTTGGGATGTAGTGCTTGGATTTTCTCTTGACCTTCAAAAGAAGCTGCTACATTTTGCTACAGGAAGTGATAGAGTACCTGTGGGAGGAATGGCTGATTTGAATTTCAAGATTTCAAAGAGTGAAACATCCACTAACTGGTAAGTAGTTTTCTGGATTTTTAGAAAATTCTGTTGAATTATTTCCCAAGAGTTCCTGTTGCTTTTGAATGTCTTTTTATAGAAGAGCAAACTAATGTATGAGGAAGAAACTGCATGGACTCCTTTTAGTTTGTCTTCAAAATATTATTGTACTCATTTATTGATTGAATAAATTTTACAGGTGAACATCTAATGCAAAATTGATTCTCCAGTCAATATTTACATTTTAGGCCATGAATTCTTTATTTATAGACATTCCTTATGTCTTTTCAATTCAAATAAATTGTTTAATTGTTCCTAATATGACAGCTGAGTTAATGAAAAGCACTGTGAATCGCCATGAATTCTTCTGAATTCATTGAGTCTGTCGTAATTTATAGCAGCCCCTGCAGTTGCAGAAAATGCTTTCTTTCTTTCTTGATGGACTTAAGTATTTTCCCATGTATGAGTGGATAAGATGTATCATTCCTTTAGGGTCCCATCTCTGGTGAGCAAGTATATGGCTGACACAGAGGTTGCTTAGAAGAAACAAAAACTAAGCAGCCTTGTCATTTTATTGTGAAGGTTAAGTTGTTCATGCGAAGTAGTGGCATTGCTGGTAGTGTTCTATTTTGTATTGAATTGACTTGAGAAATTCCACGTATAATCTAGCTAGTATTTTCCTTTTGAAATAGTGTGCGTTTTGAAGTTATGTAGATCTGTGTTTTGGAAGATAGTTGTTGCACTCAGACTGCCTGTTCATGCGTGAATATAGACATGTTGGCATTGCATTAGTCACGCAATAGCATCAATGAATATAATAGCAGTAAGAATTACCAAATTAATATTCAGTTTCCTAGCTTTACAAATCATGAAGCGCATGATTCCAGTCTGATTAACAGATCTTTGCTTGCTTGTTTAAAGGGTGGGAAGGGAGAAGTAGCTTGGGTTTCCAGATCTAGGGAGATTTGATCCCCTTTCAAGAATATTTGTTGATGACCAAAGGTCAAGCTGTTGCCATTCAAAAGACTAAGAGCTTCAGTGAAAATGGAATTAGAGAGCTTTTGGGTCACATACTGAAATTTAATTTGTTAGCATCCAAATTTTAGAAGTTTTTCAGTGTGTTGGGTTAATACCAACTGTCAGATTGAGCTTCAGCTCAGTTTTTATTCCCTTCTGCCTTCAAGTAATCAGTTGTTGGACAAGTCTGTATCCTCGGTGCTGTCCTGCATGTCACTTATGGTAGTAAAAGACAAGAAGATTCCATAGCTGCTTACACCTCTGGCTACGTTGCAGGCAAGCAAAGTCATCTGAGGTGCATATGAGCAACAGTGATGTTACTTGTGTTCAATAGAACTTGAACCAACAACATTAGGATATATTTTCCTTTTAATGGGTTTATTATTTAAGCAATGTTTAACTGAAAATGTGTAGGCAGTTGGCAGTGTTCTGCTTGTATTGCATTATCATTAAGTCTGTTTTGTTGGGGGGGGTGTTCAATTATTTTAGGTTACCTGTGGCCCACACCTGTTTCAACCAGCTTTGTCTCCCTCCCTACAAGAACAAGAAGGAATTGAAGCAGAAGCTGATCATTGGAATTTCAAATGCAGAGGGTTTTGGTCTTGAATAAAATGAAATAATTTTAAGAACAGCATTTTTATGTAGCATTCACTCTCTTCTGACTGTGCCTTTAAGCTTTTTGTTATGTCTCTTGATACTGTGCCAGTCTTACTCAACTTAGATATTTTTTTAAATTAATTATGAAGTGTATGTTTCCTTCCTGAATGGCAATACATTTACTGCTTGCTTTGTCACAGAAAGTAGATTTCTTCATACAAAAAGCTGGTCTATTTGATAAACAAAGTCTGACTAAAGACAATTTTTAAGTTGTAGTTTATTTCTGTTTTTACTTAATAGCACTTTATCATTAAGCCTAATTCCTTTACATCGCAGGTATCCCACTGGGAGATAATATACAGAATATTTATTAGCTAATTCCAGTGGTAGAATGTTTTCAATTAACATGAATAATAGAAAAAAAATATACAGCATGTAGCCATATTTTCTCAAAGGCAAACAGGAATTTTAGTCTTTATAAAATTTATGCAGTTTTAATATTCTTGTTTTCCTTCTCAGACAGGCTAAGAAACGTGTAAATAACTGCCTGTGAACAAATAGGGGTTTGATAGTGCCATTTACTGCTAAAAATTTATTTTTTATGAATAAGAGGTTTTAGATGTTCTATATTCAGCTTTTACAGATCAACAGGCTTGATTGTGCAAGAAAGTTAAAAGGTACTTTTTTCAGCTTGAGGGGTTTCAAGTTCAAACTATAGGTATTAAGCAACATATGTGTTCGTTCTTTGACATCTATGGTTACCAGCGTTATGGTAAACAAAATTAGGTATTAAAAATAATAATGAATTATTTCAGGTGAAGAATGAAATCCACAACACATGGAAAACTGATGTAGTTTATCATGCTATCATTTTTTTCAGAAATTTTGGTGAAAGTCTTAAGCTGCAACAAAAGTGAATAAACTAACATTTTAGATGAATGTTGAAGCTTCCATTAGCTTGAAAGCTGGCATTTAGAGATAATGTTTCATGGTTTTTTGCTGCACAAACTACATGAAGAGAATTCTTGGTATGCCTGCTCTGAGTTAGTAGATTAAGGAGCTGAGAATGAAAATGCAGATGTAATTATAAGTCTGGGATTTATTCATTAAATGGAAAGATTTTATCAGCATGCAGTATAGTATTTTTTAATATGAATAGCTACTGTG
Organism: Phaenicophaeus curvirostris; assembly: GCF_032191515.1. Taxonomy (NCBI): domain Eukaryota; kingdom Metazoa; phylum Chordata; class Aves; order Cuculiformes; family Cuculidae; genus Phaenicophaeus; species Phaenicophaeus curvirostris. The sequence continues at coordinate 16,055,331 of NC_091400.1, read as the reverse complement.
TGTTCTATAGATTTTTCTTTCAGCTGAATGAGGCCCAGATTATTCAAGACACTTTGGCATCTGATTGTCAGCTTTCCCCATTGACTTCTGCTGGGGCATGGATGCATAAATATCTTGCAGTGTCTGTACTCAAATCCTTATTTGAAGTACGAGTAAAATATTATTATAATTTTTTTGTTTTCCCTCTCTGTATTATTCACATACAACCAACCCATTTACACACAGTGAAAAAATGAATCTGGCTAATCTGTAGTTTCAAAGCTGTTGTGGATTTTCTTCCATATCCAAGTGTAAATTTTATTTTATTCTGTTTCCTAGAAAGGTACTGGCAATTTTCCTGTTTTATTAAAGCAGAGATAAATAGGATATTTTAAAATATTTGGTACTATATTCACTGTGCTAGCCTCGAAACCAATAATAAAATTACAATGGAATGAATAGTTAGCTTCAAGTAATGTTAAGTTTCTGACAGCTGAATGTGGATGTAGGTCAGAAGGTATATGGAAACACCTCCTCCTTTCCCCTCTCTGTACAATTGTGTCCATGGAAGGTTGGTTCATGAACAAGTAGTTATACAGCTTATCTGAAAACATGGCAAATTAGCCAAAATATTTTTTTATGGCTTAAGCCCACTTTTAATAACTATCTATTACTGTTAAAATAAAAGCTTTATCTTCTTGTTTTCACTGAATTGCACTTTGCCTTGGGTTTAGTTTTATTTATTGAAGCTTTTTGATTTACTGTGTAATATTACCTCAGAATTCTAGAAAGGCTATTGTATTTGCATCAGTTTTTAGATAAGATTGTCATTGAATGACATTTTATATATTTCCTGATGTTGATAAATTAAATAGTAAATTTTGTATTTGTTAAATGAAAACATTGCACTGTATTTATGAAGTAACCCTCTGATAATTTTAAAATTTTTCCTCAATGATATTTTATTGCTCTTTTGTCTTGCCCTGTAATCCAGTAAATCTTTTTTTTTTATGTCCATCATTATTTTGTACCATACAAAAGAAATGTGGTTTGCATAAGCTTGTTCATTACTAAGTATCTATTCTTATGTATTTAAATTGTGCAGTCATTAAATAAAATATTTCAATTTCTGGCCTCACTTGTTTAATTTCAGGTTCCAACATTCATCATAATGGGTTTAAAAATTTGATCAACGTACCTGTTTTGTCTTATTTTTCTTCAGAAAAATTTTCTTGACAGTAACAATTTTCCTGAAACATTGCATGTCTTGCTAAGAAAGGAACTGACTTTTAACTGCCAGACATACATCCAGAATACCTAGATGTATATTTCATATTTGTAGTCAAAAATTACACGTGTTACATGTTGTAATGATGCTGTAAAAGAGCATGGAACCTCACCGCAATTTTCCTTATTTTTTTAGTTCCTCAGTTGGTAGCTTACTTTGAGGTATAAGGAGAAAAAAAGCAAATCTATTGTGTGTTTTATCTTTTTCTGACTAATCTTAACATTAAAATTAACGTTAAAATTAGCTAAAAGGGGCGGGTAATGAGAACACCATGGTTTCTCATGGACAGACATCCTGATCACCAGACTAGTATCTGACCAGATTCAAATTTACTTCTTGTCTCATTTGTACCACTCAAGTTACCTACAGATGGCAGCAAAGATGATGATTGAAACCACTTAATTACATGTCAGAATTTCCTCTTAACTAACAGTAGATATTTTAAGTAAAAATAATAAGAAAAAAGTTACATCTGATATGTTTTTATCACAAATAATTACAGATTCTCAAAATCAGCAAATATAAGTTGGCTTCTAGCTGGATGGATATGGAGGAAGAAGAAGCAGTTGCTTCTGTCTTGTGTTGGTTTTTGAAAATGTCTTCTCTTTCCATGAAGTGATCCCTGATGTGTATGGGATCAATGAGAGACTCTGCCAAAGCCTCAAAGATGGCACATGATTGGTGGTTACTGTTCTCTGAACAGTCCAGAGCCTAGCTTCCCTTGCCCTGGTCCTCCTATGGATCAGATGGCTGGTGCTGGTGCTTAAAAATTAAATGCAGTATTTTCCTTTGATTTTTTGGGGGGGTCCAAAAGTGGTGAGGTTCCTTCTCTGTTGCTGTAGTTGATAGTGGTGCTAGTTTTCATGTCCTGATTGGCAGGCTGTAAGAGCATGTGATTTCCGTTCTAGAGCATTGCTTTTTTCTCTATGTCATGTAATTTTCTGTTCTATTTGGATTTTGTTTTTGCTTCAGGATCTGTGCTGTAGTATGTGTTTTTAAACTTCCTTGTGCTTTTAAAGATTCACAGTGACTAGGAAAATAATAACAGGATAGCTTAAACTGCCACAGCCGTTTCACTTGTGTTAAAAAAATATTCTAATTCATAGTCAAGTAGGTTTTGTTTTTAAATTAATAAGCAAAAAATGGGTCCCTAGAGATCTGCAAGTTTCAAATTGTTAGTGAAATTCTTCATAGACTCTTTAAACCCCAGTGTCTGTATAAAATACAACATCAGAACAGATATGAGGGGTTATAGTTTGATATAGTTAGTGTGTTCGTAACTGTAGAATGGATATTTGATTTAATATAACTTGTTATTCAGACTACATTTAGGAAAGAACTCTGAGGTCAAGGAAGATGGAGAGATTTTGTCTGAGGATCTGGTAGAGTAGGTGCGCATTAAATTCTGGAAGGCTGGGAGAAGTTCATGTAATTTAGGAAGATAGGTTCTGGTTTGGGTCTTCTGCAGTATTAATGTTTAATACCTATATGCATAAGAATAGGATATACACGTTAATGGTTTTGTTGCATGTTTCTGGAGTTTTATGTTCTACCACAGCAAGGCTTCATTTACCATTTTTCTTTTTCATGTCAGTATTAATGATTTGATATTATTACAATGAGTGATGAATGGACTTTTACTTTCTGATGCAATATTTTCTTCCCGTGAGATTATGTAGATGTTGTGATTGTCAGTTTTAATTTATGGGCTTCATGTTTATATGGTGTTTTAACTCTATAGCATACTTTCACATTAACAAGGAGAAATGCATCTCTTCTCACAGGGTCCTTAGTATCTTTACACTAGCATCCTAGCTGCTACCACACTATGGAGAGCAACAGTCCAGCCTCCGCTGGCCTCTGTAGGCATTATCAGAACACAGCTGTCAGTAACCAAGTAATTCAAACCACCTTGTCAATGAGTGAGTTTTCTCAATGTACGTTCAGTCTCTTTTCTCTAGTGGAGAGCTGGACTATTAATTTAATTTGCTATTAATTTTGTGTCAGTAGGGATACTGTGAAAGGCAGGAACTGTTTTGCCTACCGGAAAATCAGCTGGATATAAAGTAGCCAAAGCACAGTCATTTAGAAGACAGTGTGGTTTAAAGTCAAACATGAGTCTTAAATTTTGGTTGTCTTCTAGTCATTTTGTGTAGCCTCACGTAACTTACTTTCAAGGGCTGTGATGGCAGCACAGGTACTGTTCAGGGTTTTTATTTGTGGGCCATTTCAGTAGGTTGGCTGGGTGGGTGGGCTAGTAACATATAGAATCATAGAATATGCCATAGCGAAGAGAGAAGGCACTTAATTTTGTCATCCCACCTACTTTACAAAGGGGTCTTTACCCAAGTCTTTCTGAATTCCAAGAAGGAGGAGTATCCTGCTCAGATTTAAAAATTTTACTTGACAAGACATATTCTGTGATACTATATGCAGCTTAATGATTAAGTATTTCACTTTATAACAGAAAAAATAATTAATCATGCCAGATAAATGTGACTTATGTAAAATACAAATGAGCATAGGAAAAATCTCGTTATCAGTGGCAGATAAAGTCTACTTTCTTATACGGTAGCTCTGTAGGATTGCTTTTTAGTTGCAGAAATCTAATTTTATTCCCTTAACTGGTGAGGTTTAATTTTTCTAGTGATTAGTATCTTAGAGTGTAATAACTGAAATTATTCTTCTTTAATTCAATCACCATGTTAGATAAAGCTAAAACTTGAGTAAACAGTAATATTTTCCTATGTGTGCCTCTGATAGCAGTTACTGCATTGTCTAATTGTACTGAAATGAATAATATATTCTGCAATATTTTCCTTTGAGGATTCTAATATTTTTGGTAAGTTGTACAGTGGAAGAAGAGCTCTCCCAAGTGTTGAAAGTACTTGGTATTCATTCAAACTGAAGCTTTTAAAGTAATAACATGTATTTGTTCCTGTTGCATATAAACAGCCTCATTGCATTTTGGTTTGGGTGATTTTGTTTTATAATTCACAGTCCACTGAGGGTCATATTCCAGCATCTTCTCTAAAAAGCATTAAACCTTTATCTCAGATGGCACATTCTGGAAGGTGAAAACTCCTGTTCCAATAGCCTGGGGTTCTGGAGGTTACTGTAAATCTGTGAAAAGGATTCCAAGTTAATTATTGTTTATTTTTCTGTTACTTGCCAAACGGGCTGAAATCTCCTGAGGTATCATAACCAAGCTGTGTTTGAACTACATAGGAGACGTGTGCTTTCATGCTGTTGATCATCTCGTAGCGCATACTTGCCTAGTTTCTGCTGGTGTTGGGTTTCGCATGCTAAGTGATGTATTTCTTACACAGAAATATTCAATAACCTTGAATTCTTCCATTAAAATAGTGTACTCCATTTCTTCAATAGTCTATGATGCTGGCCAAGAACTCACAGGTACAGAACTAGAATCTCAATGAAAATTAGTTTGGAGGACCTAGTTTTATTTTCCTGTTCTTGATTCTCAGAGTTAAACATATAATCAAAGCTGTAATCAACGCTGTAATCAAAGCTGTTCAGGGAGCATCAACTTGGCTCTATTGAGAGCTGTGTATTCTCTTCTTCATTCCCTGTTTTTTTTTGTGTAAACTATTGTTGGCATGTAACCAGAATGTGAGAGATGCAACAGGAATAAGTGACAGTGTTGAAATTTTTTGAGCTCTCTGATTTCCCATCCCTATGTGCTTGCTGTAGTTGTGTGTGATTTCATTTGCAACTGTATGCAGTGGATACACTGAATTGTGACCGTGCAGGTGCAATTCCTTTTATACTATTAGTTGTTCAAAGGAAAAAACTTCCTGGTTCTCCCTTCCTTGTCTTTGGAGCACTAACTGATGCATCAGGTCTTTTTTATGGTGCGAAGGTATTCTTAGTTTGTCTTTTGCCCTTGAATCTCTTTTCAATTTATCTGTTGCTGACTTTTATTAGCAGAGCTTATTAATTGTATATGACATAAGTATACCTGCCATGCTTAATCATGCATTCAGTTAGCATTTTCATACTTGTAGGTGTACTGTGAAGAAGAAATTACTGCTTTCATGCAACACAACCAATCGATGGCTAATTTCTCCCGTCATAGCAACAATTTGCATTCTTGCATAGTGATGCTACCTTTCACTTATGTTCAAGATCTACTGTCATTCATACAAAAATAGATACTTAATTGTAGAAAGATAAAGAAATTGCAAGTTTCATTTTGAGTTTCGCAAGATTAGGAAATCGTCCCTTAGGCCATTTGTGATGTTTTGTATCCTGGCTTTTTTGGTGCCTTAAACACCTCCAGGGAAGGTGACTCAACCACCTCCCTGGGCAGCCTGTTCCAGTGCCCAATGACCCTTTCTGTGAAAAATTTCACAGAAATTTCCAGCCTAAACCTCCCCTGGTGGAGCTTGAGGCCATTCCCTCTTGTCCTGTCCCCTGTCACTTGGAAGAAGAGGCCAGCTCCCTCCTCTCTACAACCTCCTTTCAGGTAGTTGTAGAGAGCAATGAGGTCTCCCCTCAGCCTCCTCTTCTCCAGGCTAAACAACCCCAGTTCTCTCAGCTGTTCCTCATAAGGCCTGTTCTCCAGTCCTGGCACCAGCTTTGTTGCTCTTCTCTGGACTCGCTCCAGACCATCAACATCCTTCTTGTGGTGAGGGGCCCAGAACTGAACACAGGATTCGAAGAGCGGTCTCACCATTGCCGAGTACAGAGGAAGAATAACTTCCCTGGACCTGCTGGTCACACCGTTTCTGATACAAGCCAAGATGCCATTGGCCTTCTTGGCCACCTGGGCACACTGCTGGCTCATATTCAGTCAGTTGTCAACCAACACCCCCAGGTCCCTCTCCTCCAGGCAGCTTTCTAGACAGACTTCTCCTAGTCTGTAGCACTGCATAGGGTTGTTGTGCCCCAAGTGCAGGACCCGGCATTTGGCCTTGTTAAACCTCATGCCATTGGTCTCAGCCCAGCAGTCCAGCCTGTTCAGATCCCTTTGCAGAGCCTCCCTACCCTCCAGCAGATCGACACTTCCACCCAGCTTAGTTTGGTCCGCAAACTTGCTAAGGGTGCTCTCAATGCCTTCATCCAGGTCATTGATAAAGACATTGAACAGGGCTGGACCCAGCACTGAGCCCTGGGGAACCCCACTTGTCACTGGCCTCCAGCTGGATTTCACACCATTTCCCACCACTCTCTGGGCCCAGCCATCCAACCAGTTTTCCACCCAGGCCAGAGGCTGACAGTTTCCGAAGCAGATTCTAGTATTAATGAAGAATAAATAAATAAAAGTTGCTAGGAAAGGATTATGAGAAGTTGTGTGTCTGGGGTGCAACTTGTAAATGTGCCTTCTTCAAATAAAAGGACTGGTTACAGACATTGGTTCAAGGTGGTGGTGGGGTTGGAGTAGAGAGTTGCTATGTTTCATCTCTCCTCTCTGAGGAGCAACACAGAGCCTACATACTGAAGACAACCTGTCTGGGAGAAAAGTCCCTGCAGGATAATGCTACCAGTTTCAGATTGGTCACTGTAATTTGATCACCTCTTCCTTATTCTTGCAGTTATTGTTTGAATTACCTTGGAGATGTTTGCTTTTTTCCCTTGTTGATTTTGTCAAAGCCCGTGCTTATGTAATTTCTACTGGTGATAGGCTTGTATGCTTTCGGATCGTCAGAATTCAGATTTAAATTGTGCAATCAAGTTCCACTTACAGGATGAGAAAGAAGCCAAGACTTGTCTTGGACCGTATCAAACCCTACCCTATCTGACAATATTTAGAAAGCTAAAGAGTTGGTAATATCTGTCTGTCTGTCTAAATGGACCCAATTTTAACTAAGCCCGACTTCAGCGCTACTGGAGGACCTTCAAGTGTTTGCTCAGCCCGTGCTACAGACTGTTGCTGCAGCAGAGCCAGAGCAGAGCCTGGGGCTTGGCAGCACGCTGTGTTCCGCGGTGCTGGGCCAGCAACATAGCAAGCTGGCCACCTGCTCGCAGAGGCTGCAGGCCTTCGCTTCAGCTCTCTAAATGCGTATTAGTTTTTCACTTTGGAGTCATTACTACATCCTAATGTTAGCCAGTTAATGAAGTCTTGATCCCACCTGCACCTCTGTGAATATCTTGCTTCTGTATTCCTTGGCTGATTTCCCATCCTTGTTCAAAAAAGTTTTGCTAGAAATCTATAAGTGGAGGTGAACAAGGAAATTTGACATGTAAATTTATTACCAAATTGGTGGGATTATTAGGTAAAATTCCAGCCATTTCTTTTAAAGAAAATAATTATGAAAATGATCAAATCTCTTCCTTCTTTAGTCTTCCCTCATTCATGCTTTTTAGTATGTGGGCATATGGCTGTCCTGAGAATGTTGTAAATGCAAAATCTTGATGTTCTAAACTTCTGCCATGGTAATCTTCTTTAATTAGGTTCATGTAGGTATCTCTGTGATGACCTTACTCAATTTGCACCCCGGTGTCTTTTAAACTCATGTGTCAAAGAAGAAAAACATGAAGCAGGAGATTCTTGTGTTTTGGATGGCCCGGATGCTGCCACCAAGATGTCAACTGGGTGGATGGTGACCCTTTAAACTTTTTGAATCAAGGCATTTTGGGAAATGCGCAATGTTGATATCATACTTTCATTTGTCTTAATTATAGCAGGTTAAAAGACAAAACATCTGCAGCAAACACTATCTTAGAGCTTTATGTTAGCCTGTATTAGCAGTTTTTTCAAACCTAGAAATGGTAATGTAAAAAGAATGTGAAAATGTACCGCTTAGAACAGAGCTTTATCACAATTATTGACTATTAGTAGTGCAAAGCAGCTAAATAAAGATGTCTCATATTATCTTATCTTACAAGGTACATACTAGGCATTATATGTCCATCGTGTCTTGTGAAACTGAGCAACAGCCTTTCCAGTTTCCTTCAACTGCTTTTTAGCACAAGTGGGTTGTGATAGAGAACCACAGAAAACTGAGCCAAATGTTGGCAACTTGCACGTAATGAAAAAAAGCTTTATTTATTTTGTGCTATTAAAGGGTGAGGGGTTTTTGCATTTTTTTTTTGTTTTGGTGGTTTTACTGGTGGAGTTCCCAGACTGCCCACAAGCAGAGCACAGGATGGCTTTGGCTAAAGGGAGTTCAAAAACAGGAGGTAACTCCAGAGCAAATGTAGTAAAAGCTTCATTTCTGATTCATTGTGAACCAGGGCCTTCTGCCTTCTCACCTCAGGAAAACAAAATAGCCCCCACTGCACTTCTATCATGATTTGATCTTAATCTTTGTTTTCTGAAAATGTTTTGGTTTGGTGGCTATAGCAAAATATTAATCATGGTCAGGAGTTGTCTCTGAAACCCTCCCTTCTGGTCGCAAGGTAGGTGTGACTTAAGAGAACAGAGGGGTGGCAATGGGAAAGATTCTGCAGTGTGGTAAATCTAATAACTACAGTACCATCATTCCTCATGGCTCAGTATGACATTTTCCTCAGCAATGTGCAAAAATAACAAACCAGAAGGACTTTACTGACTGAAAATAAAGGGAGTACTGTGAAAACCATGATGGTAAATTGTTCTTCAGTCATTACATAGCAATAACTTCATATTTGTTATCAAGACTCAGAAAATGACATGTTTTATTGTAATATTAACACTGTATGTTTGGAGCTGTATTTAGCTGTTTCTATAACATCATAAACCTTCCAAGGAGGCTTTGCCTGGACTCTAAACCATCGAAGTGATTATTTTCTCAGGGAGAGTGACTGGTGTAGAGCCTGGCTTTGAGCTGTGTAGCCTTTAAGTGGAGCAGGCAGGAGTCTGGACTCAGTTGCCTCTCAGATCAGGTAGGGAGTTTATTTCTAGCGCCACATGATTCACAAACGTTTTCTTGCATGAGAGCAAAAGACCTTATTACCATTTCTTATTACTACTTTTCAGTATCCCAGTCCACATCCCACATTGTGTATAGTAATTCTGTGTGAACAAGGGCAACTTAAGTTATTCTAAAATCTCAATTGCTATAGCATTAGGAGTTATAAATGGATTTGTGAATTTTAGTCTGTGTTTGCAGAAACCATACTAGCCAATGGATGCTCACAAATGCTTTTCGGGTGATTTCTTCTGCAAACCTCTGAGTTGCAGATAATTCTAAAGAGAATTTTTAATTGTTCAGTTTGGTGTATGGGTTTTGCAGATTTTGTTAGGAGAAAAACTGGAGAGCATGCCTGTGGCACTTTGAAATTATTTTCATCACAGAAAAACAGAGCATTTTGCACAAAATAGCATGCAGGAATAAACTCAACCTGAATTTCCTGACTTCTGCTTCTCCATTCTACTTATTATGGTTGTTTCTCAGGTAGGTGTATGAAATACAGACAGCTTTGAAGAATAATATATTGAAAAAAATATGAATTTGGAGTCTCTATGAAACTTTGAATTTTTAACACACTTTCTAAGCTGAAAATCATCCATTTTGATTATAAAGCTTCAAGCAGTTTTGCAGAGAGAAGTGTTGAGAACACCGTGTCATTTGCCTTGTGAAGCATAACATGCTTAAGTCCTTATTCAAGCCCATGAAAATACTCACTGATTTCAGTAGGCTTTGGATGAATCCCATATTTGCCAACTTGTAAAAATGCTGTCAATGTAGAACCAAAGTTTTGACTGTAAAAATTTCAGTTTGACAGCCAGATTGGCAAAGACTTTAATACAAGTATTTATACACTCTCTAGTTTACAAAGTATGTTCCCCCAAACTTAAGAACTTTATCATTAATTCTTTCCTTATTTGTGAAAATCATAGATTTGTGTATAGATTTGTAATCTGCACAATGAAAAGGCATTTTTGAAGCTTTAATTTCTAATATTTTTCCTCTTTATTGAGCTTTGGTGTTTTGTGAGTGTTTTTACGCAAAGTACAGAGCATGCCAGAAACACAGAAAGCAATTATTCCCTCTGAATATTCCTAAATTGCCTTATTATTAGGTTACTATTTGTAATACCCTTGAAACACAAATACCATCAGTTTTATTTGAGGAGATGTTTGTTTTCAGGTATCAGAAGGTAAGTAGTGTTCTAGTAGGTTTTTCTCCCCTGCCTTGCAGCACTGCTACACCAAACACTATGCATCCTTTTCAAGGTTCTGCTTGCTCTTTAATGAACTGATTTTTTGTCAAGATAGGTAAAATAGATTGAAATGCTCTTAAAACTAACCAGTCTGAGGGGAAAGCATTATAATTAATTTCAGGAACACTGAGGTTCTGAATATGCTAAGGAGAAAAATCATCAAAACAGAAAAGAAGAAAAACAGCAATTTTGAGCAATTGTGTGCCTATTTCCCATGGGTATTTATGAAGTATAGTACCATAAATTAGCTTGTCCAGTTCCTTGTTTAGGCTTAGTTGTGCCTAATCTGATAAAGTTCCCTCAGTTCCTGATGAAATGCTCCCTGAGGTAAGTTTAACCACTTCCTAACATGAACTGCTATCTTCTGTGCAATTGCCCAGAGGATGCGGGTGCTGCAAGGTGTATGGACCCAGTCACTAACCTGCAGGCAACAACTTCCATACAAATGCTGTCTTCTAAAACTGTTGACTGCCTTTGAATGTTTAATATTTTGAATGATCAGGTAGAATAAACAAGGTAAATCAATGTCCAGAACACCATAGTTTCTGCAGATATGTGTTTGTAATGCTATATCAACATGGGCTTGCATTACGCATCACCTTTAACTTCATCAAAATCGTATTTCGTTAATACTTCTAATACAAAGTAAGAAGAATTCTCCAGTCTAATTTGTTCTTATTTATTCTGAAATAGGTTTTTTTTGGTTTTTTTGTCCACCAGTCACTTAATCTGTTGCTCTTTTTCCCTCTTTTTTATAGGAGATAAGGTGTTTGCCAGTCATCCTCTAAATTCATTGAAGAACACTGATTCTGTCCAGGGAAAGAAATGCTGTTCGTAGGTTGATATGGAGCCCATGTGGGGAGCTTGCTCAGGTCACGTATATTGTCAGTGCCAAAAGCTGCAATTCACAGAGTTAGCAGAAAGACAGCTATTTAAACAAGCAGAGCCATCCTCAGTTTCAAAGGTTTTAAGGTTTTTTTACCTGAAAACTTCTTACTCTTTGAATTTAAATACTCATTAGGCCTTGGCTCTGACAGCAACTTCTCCTGAGCCTCCCATAAGCAAAGTGCATTTGGCTGAGCCTTCTGACCAGGTTTCATATGCTTTTTCTTCTTGCAGCAGCAGGACTTCTGAGCAAGCACAGGTAAACAAGGAAGACAATGGCAGACAAAGTAAAACAGCTTTTTTTTTTTCTTTTTCGTTCCCAAGTCCTGCATTGTAAGACCACAAGTGATTACAGGATTGAGTAGAATAGAAAAGCCAAATCATTTATTAGGTGCCAGGAATAAAAACCAAACCCCATCAAACGGAAATGGCTGATCTGCCATGTCAGCCATAGCTCATCCTAAGAGACTGCTCATCTCTTTCTTGCCAGTTTACTGCTGAAGAGCACAGCGTCAGCACCTTGAGCAGCCTGTGGCAAGAGGTGGCATTTCATGAAAATCATAAGGCTTTGGATATAGCAATAATTATGCAGGGATTTCATTAGCAAGGCCTGTCCTGTTTCCCTAAGGCCAGTCATTATAGCAGACTTGCTAATAAATCTGATCTGAAAGTTATGTATCTCGTGCTATATTTTCCTTTCCCAAGCTCTTTTCCAACCTTCAAAAACTTTCTGCAAAACCCAGGTGGGGATCTAACCTCTGATCTGCTTTTTCAGACTTGCTTCAGGATTAATATTATACAAATCAAATAGGAAGGTAATGAAAATACATCTTCCTGGCAGGGTACATGCTCTGGGGGAATGTCACTTAATGCAGGGATTAAGTTCAAAACTCATACACACGTGATAGGTCTAGATAATATGATTTGCAAAATGTTACCGTACTTTAAACTCAGCCCCTGATACCTTTTGTGTGTCTGCTTTCTCTGGGAGAGGAATCTCTTCTGGACGACAGCAGCAAGTCCTGAGATGCCAAAGTCCTTTCCTGCAACTGCTCAGTGTATGTGGGAATGTGAACCAAAACTGGTAAAGCATCTATTTATTTCAAACCCACCTAGTGGGCTGTTAAATTCACTGCTGTTTTGGGACTGACAATTGGTTACTAATGTCTCTAATATTTCCACTGCAGCTGGTATTATATGAACCAAGATACAAATCTAACCCTGAATTTAACTCATTTCATGATATGTGCAAAAAATACGTTTGTGGGAACTTAGTATGACAATGGGTGTTCACATTATATGATACATCAGTTATGCAGGTATCCTGGGCCATAGAAGTATCTTAAGGCGTGTTTAATGGGCAAACATCTAAAGATATATATGTAATAATCTTTGCCGTTCTGCAGTACTTCACTAAAGTGCATTTGTAAGGTGGTAAAAGAATATGTTTAATAGAAATGTTCAATTATACTGATAATAGTGGCCTTTGTTAAACCAGTGCACTTTCATTCAAATATGGAATTCCTGATTTGCTGAAGGAAATATTTTCCCTTGCAACCTTTATGTAAGGTCCAAATGATAATTTAGTGCTTTATAATGGGACTTTTCAGGCTTACCGCAGGACTCTCTATCACAAATACAGGTCTAGATGAAAAGAACAGGTAATAATTCTTGATAATGTTAGACTTAATGTGATTTCTGTGGGACTCAATTTCTATACAATTCTGGCTTTGTTTTTGTATTTTGTGAGGGTTTTCCATGAAGAAGTGATTACAGTTTTTAAGTTTCTTTTGGTTTATTTTTTCCTGTTCTGTTTTGGTTTTTTCCCTGTTCAATAATGTATGTGCACTTGGACAGTAAGTATGAGCAATTTGACAGAAAAGGAAGGGGTTTTGTGATGAAGGCCCTGGCCTGAAGCTTTAGAGACCTGGACTTGGCACCTGGCTCTGTACCAGCGCTTTTAGGTGACCCAGAGCAGGCAGCAGCCGGCACCCAGGTGCAGCTCAGCAGGCCATGGAGAGCAGGTAGGACATGTTGGATGTGAAGCACAGCTCTGGGCTGGGCTCAGTGCCTCCACACCAGCCCTCCCCACTAGCCAGGAGATGCAGCAGCCCACCTGAGCCCAGGGGCACTGAGCTGCACCTGATGGGACCACAGCTGATGCTAACCCAGTTTAGGCAGCCTTACCCACTGAACTGCCCCAGCTCCTGTTTAGCTGGTGAGCTGACCCAGGGCTCCTCACTCAAGTGTCACTCCCAACACCCCCACACCCCACAGAGCAGCGCCCACTCACACTGGCTAGTGGGGGAGGAAGGCAGGGCCCCTTTAGCTCTGTCCCTTCTCTGGGGATTCTTCCCAGCTATAAAGCTATTCCAGTCACTCTCTCATAGCCTTTGCCACATAAGCTCCAGCAACGCTCTTTTCATCTCGAAGCCCATCTCATTGCAGCTCCCAGGTAACTCCTCCAGAAAATTCCTGTGTAAATAGAGATCTGTGGCTGCCTCCAGTAAGGTAAATGTGATTATTTTGGTTTTGACTTTAGTGTGGCAAGCTCATTCCCTGAGCTACATAGTTTGAGTGTGACATTACTTTTGTAAAAACCAGTATGCTTTGTTAATGCTCTGTTTTGAAAGCCAATAGCCTTTATCTGAGAATCATGATGTGTTGTTGTTTTTCTTAAATGAGGCTGCAGTAAGACTAGAAATTATTGACCCTACAGTAAATCAGCTAATCCCCCATGCTTCAGTTTCCCCGTATGAAAAAGTGGGAGCAATGCAGCGATTTAGTAAAATTTCTGGATACTGAAGGATACCTGAGAGGGGGAGCTGCAGAAGGTGCCCTGTTGCTTGCTGAGCATTCAGATAACCTCACAGGAATTAAATTTCCTCAAAAACATTACCTCTGCATACAAATTATAATTTGTTTCAAAAACTTGTATGTATCTGAAAGGCATTTTAGTATACAGAGTAGAATGAAGATAATTGTGGACATAGAACAAACATAGCTGAGCTTTCAGCTGGGGAGAGATGCCAGAATAAACACACACTAGTTTTTCTTTGGTGTTACTTTGGAAGAACTAGCTGTGCACACATAGCTGCCAACTTCTGTTGGCTGAGTTGATATGCTTCTTACAAACAGAGATATAACTCAGCCAATGATTACAACAGACTTTCTTTGCCTTTTTATAGTTGTTTAATGTTTCTCTGTGCCTAGCTCAGCCTACTCCCAATTACGTCTTTACAGGTGAAGAAATAAGCTTTGCATTTCTGGGCACCCTTTACAATTTCTTAAAACAGCATGGCTCTGATGCTTTTTTGCTTATAGTTGTTTAATGTTTCTCTCTGCCTAGCTCAGCCTACTCCCAATTACGTCTTCACAGATGAAGAAATAAGCTTTGCATTTCTGGGCACCCTTTGCAATTTCTTAAAACAGCATCGCCCTGACGCTTTTTTGCTTAAGGGATTCTAAACCCATACTTCTGTGCAGTTGCTGAAACCTGATAGTGTCAATAAAGAATGATGCTAAGTATTAAAGCAGCCCCCTTTTCACCCTGAGAAATATGTTGTTCTTGTTCATTCTCCCCTATGATTTTCAGATTATTTTTTCTTTTTTAAAAAATGTTCTTAAATAAGCAGTAGAAATTGTTTACACATGGAATAATTCTTTGTCCAAATTGTCACCATATTTAAGCAGAAGAGTGTTCATATTCCCCAAAGAAGAGTTTTCTCTGAGCCCTGGTCTATTAGCATTCCCTTAGCAGAACGAGCCTGGAAGCTGGAGCACACATCTCCATGCTACTGACTTCTCTCTTTTCCCAGGATGACGAAATGGGCAAAATGGTACATGACTATTAAGCCATATGCAGTGACTCCCAATGACCCTTGATTTCCACTCTCTGCAGTGACAAATGCCACTAAACATTGCTTTTTTTTTTTCCTCTCTGGGGTTAGGACTATCAGAACTTTAGTGGTTAACCCCCTATTTGGCAGATGCAATAGATGAAAGGAGAAGAACAGTCAAGCAGAAGAGGCAACAAAACCAGATAAGAAAAAGTACTGAGAAATCTTAATATAATGTCAACAGTACCAGTATTTGTCACCAGAATATTCTGCTTGCTCTAATATATTGTTACTTTTTCCATCCTGATAATATCAGTGTGGTCCTGGCCCAGTACCAATGAAAAGACTTTTACTAATTTCAATGTACTTGGAATGAAGCCAAAACAGGGCAACACAAGCTAGACACTTAATATTACACACTATGCTTATTTTTCTGGCATGTCTTAGATTTCCTTTTTTATCAGTTCTAAAGGCTGCAATGTTTTCAAAAAATTGTTTTTATGGTATTTTCTTATTTCAAGCATGTTTTACACAATATTATCTAAGGTGAAGTCCATTGAAAACCTGAGTGCATTCTTGTAGCCTACAATCACCTCTAAAATTCAAGACAAAGTACTCAGGAAATAAGAGCAAAATAACATACTGGCCAAACTAAAGAATTAAAATTATCTGATTGGAAACCATGCCTTGCATGGCAAGCATCACCTTGCTCTCTTTTGTTTTAGAGGTCAGTATGGGCAAGTACTTAGTTTGCATAGTAAGAAAGCACAGCCAGTCTCTCTATATTTGATGGTGGTTTTCTGCTACAAACTAGCATTACCTCAAGAGACTAGTTTGTTTCTTTATGGGAAGCTTTGTGGAGGGCTATTAGGATAATGTCCTGAGTCTGCAACAGTCAGCCTAGTAACATCACAAAATTTCAGCCAGCCTCAACCTTTGTTATTCCTGGGTTAAAGCAATGTGCTGTAGTGCCAGAATTATTGCTTTCATTCCTCTTTACCAATTTGTCTTCTGTCTGCCACTACATTTTGACCGCAGTAGCCCTCTTTCTCTTCAACAACAGCTGATAAAGCACAGTCAAGTTTGCACTGTCTGGCATCCCACTCGCTTCAGCCCTGGCACTGCTGCTAGGAACATTAAGACTACCAAAATTCCCTCTTTGTAGTCCCAAAATTCCCTAAAGAAAGTTGAACAGAACCAGAAGACAATGCAGCAAAGAGCAGGCAAGCTTGGAGGTGTTTGGGAAAGAAAATCCTGAAGCTGCTTCAATGGAGAGAAGCTGCGACAGGGAACAGTTCAGCTCCTGGCAGCAGCCCCTGCTTAGCAGGAGCTCACCCAGACTTTCTGTATTGACAATTTGCACCAGATTTCTGTGCTTTCCATAACCTGGGTGACTAAGGGAAAGAAAAGAGAGATGCCATGAACTAGGACTGATATTTGAGCATTTTGGCTCAGCCCAGAATCAGGCTTATCTGCCTGCTGAAAGCAAGGGTATTTTCATACCAAAGGTATGGCACAGGTACTCCCTGCTAGCTTTCCTGTGCCTAAAATGGCTGAGTATTTGCCCTAGCTCTGCCTTTTCCTTTCTTTCAGCAATATTTACTTCACATTGAAGTAAATAAAATAGCTTAAGCCTTATCAACACGTTATCTTTTCAATGTTGTCAGTTATTTCCAGTCAGAGCTACATTAATCCACTACTGGAATAAGACACAGTAATTTCACACAAATTATGCAGAATGAAGATCTCGGCCATTGGAGCAAAACCACCTCACAGTTTTCTTATTCCTAACACTGCAGGAGGGATCAGGTAAGGCATTTACTCTTGGATGGCAAACAGCTGCCCCTGCTCACTTAACAAGGAAGACTAAAAGCCCTCATCAAACTCAAAGTCAACAGAGAGCTTCTGGCCAACATACTTCAAAATTCAGGGGTGTATTGTTGGGCTGCATTTGGAAAAGCTTATCACTCTTCTGTCTTTTGTGTTTGTAGTGGTGTGGATCCTCTCTGCGTCCGAGTTTGTAACACAGCTGTGTGCCTCCAGGATATAAACAATTATTGGTAAAAGGTAAGTGAAAATTTACTATGTAGTGTAACTACTCAGAGTTGGCTTCAGTTCTAGTGTTGGTGGATGAGACCTGAGTGGTTGCACCATGTAAACAGCATTGTGTGCAACAACAGGCAGCACTTCAGCTGTTTGCAGATGAGTCTGTTTTCTGTAGCCAGAAATGTGCATCTATTTGTTCACGTACCAGCTTTCTGGAAAACTCTGGCCATCTGACCTCATGGCTCTTCACAAAATAATTTTAGTATATCAGCTGTGAGGGTTGTATGCTTTCCTACATTTCCTATGAGTGTTTTAAACAACATACACATTTTTGCTAAAAAAAAACCACTTTTTTTTTTTACTTGTCTTTGAAATTTGAAAAACTAAAAAGATTCTTGTGGGACTGAAATGACAATAGGACTGCCTGTTAGTTAATGAGGCCCAGGATATTTTCATATTTAATAGCTAGGGGATGTGAAGATATAATGAAATTATCTTTGATTTCATTTTTGGCAATACTGCCTTTAAAGACATTTAAATACTTGCTTAGAGGCCAGCTGAAATGCTTGGAGAGGAAGGGAAGACCTCTGGTTCATGGCACGGTTTTAATTAACTAAACACTGTAGAGTGTTTACATTTTTTGTTAGTTCAATGTAGACACAGCCTATCTCCTTCGGCTGAGACAGCCATGTGGGAACATGTGTTGAAATACAAAAACAGGAGAGCAAAGGAACGGCTTATTAAGCTGCAGCAGGGTAGTCCTGTATATTTCTGGAAAGTGTTAGTGGGAGAATGTGTTCTCAAACATATTAAGAAAAATTTCACGTTCCATAAGTGTTTCATGTTGTTCGTATAAGGCATGTGATTTTGGCATTGTGATTTTAGCTACAGCAATTGTTTAAGTGTCGTATCACAAAATCCAAGTGTACATGTGCTGCTGAACAGGGCAGATGGAACTGAAGCACTTGTCTGTGCTGACAGGGTTGGGTGGTTAGGGACCATTTAACAGAAAACCAGAGGTTCTTTAGTCTGCTGGAAGTTTGCTTCGTGGCATCTCGAAACACAGAGCAGAGGCTGAAATTCACTGCAGTGCTTTAGAGATCCCAGTAACATTTTGAGGGTGCCTGGGTGCCCTGTGCCTCAGCTAGAGGGGAGGGTTTATCCTTTCAGTCCTGGTAATGAAGTCAGCACTTGATTATCATAGAAAGAAACATAGAATTTAACCTGCAATACTTCAACCTCTAAAACCACAAAAAAGCTGTCTGCTGCTGACTGTCTTCTGCATTAATTATACTTGGATTTAAATGTGACAATACTTCACTAACGGGCTAGCAGAAGAAATCTGTGTCACACTCAAAGTATGCAGGTGAGGTAGATGCTGTCATTAATACTGGCAGCAAGTAACCTCTCAAAATACCGGCATTAAAGAGAAAATGTCAGGGGTTTCCATTTTTAAAGGACAATATGAAGTGGTGTTTTTGAGAAAACAAAACCAGTGGTGACATGCCTCAGGGTTACCCAGGACAGGCTGGGGATTGTGAGAAAGCAGCACACAGCAAAAGTGCCAGGTGCCAGGGCCTCGCTCCTTTTCCCAAAACAAGAGAAGCCACCTTCAGAAATGTAGGAATTTCTGCTTCAAATGAAGGGAAATGGCTGTCCTGGGCTTCCTGATGAAACCTTCTCATATCAACACACTGGCAGAAACTAAACTGAGAAAAATCAGACATCTAAAGCTCAGTATGAACTATAAGTCTCCATTGCTTAGTTGTAGCTCTCTGCATCTGCTCTGTGATACTTTCAGCATAAACTGCATACCTTAAAAATGTTACTTTTCTACTGGGGAAGGAAGAATAAGGGGGAATGAGAATACCAGTGGCTATACATCCCAGCTTCAGCCAGCAAATTTACCAATTTTTGTGAACAACCTTCATCACTCGAGACTCATCACAGGAGAGCTGAAGCAGTAGTCTGGAAGGGCAATTTTGGCAGCAAATGCAGACTAAAGAAGAATAAATTCTGCGTTTGACTCTTCATTCCCATCCTGAGGTCTCCCAGAAGAGAGATGGGTAGCCCATCAGAAAGTTATTAATTAACATCATACTAGAGTAAATATCTTCATTTAATAAAACATAAAAAGCGCTTGGGCAATCCCTATTTCAGGTCAACAATCTATTATCACTAGGGTAAACAGTTTGGTAAAATTCTGTGATTTTTTTTTTTTTTAAACTTGAAAGGTGCTCAGAGAGGACAGAAACGTTTAGTGAATTGGATCCAAGAGACATTTCACCACCAAGGCAGACGTTATCGAAAAGGATCATTTGTATTGGCAGTCCTTCAAAGGTTACCCTCTAACCATGCTCAAATCAGGTGAGTTCCATGGAGAACTCCTACTTTATTCTGGGCATGGCTTCAAAGTTTGCAGCCACACAAGTCTGTCGTTACATTTTAACTGAAACTAAAATTTCCTTCTGATCTTTTAAACTCAGGTAACCTGTGATTTCTAAGTATGTATTTTTAGACAACTGCATGTTAATAAACACATAGAGGCTGCTCAAGATAGTTCTATTCCTCTGGGTTTCAAATGCAGCTTTTTTAGTAAAAAAACTGGAATAGTATCATCTCCAATAGATTGTAAGAATTTTTCTTCTCTATTACTAGTTAAACATTATGCTGGTGCATTCTAGAAAACTAGCAAACTTTTACATTTATCAATGTTTTTCTACTTTCTTTTCTTCTATTTGTCTATAAATGGGAAGAATGAAAAATGAAAACCAAAATGTTCTTTTCACAAGTTGTGAACTACGTTTTAACTATGTTAGGCAGTCAATCCAGCATTCAGCAGCTTGTGAAGCTGGGACAGACCTCTGCCAGTCCTCAGACATGGATTTAAAAAAAGACATGGTGCTGCTTGTTTGCACTTCTTTTACAAAATAAACTTTGCAGGTGAGTCAAATAAACAAAGCACCAGTCCCAACAAATAATGTTGGCATTCAGTTTATCCTTGCTGCGTACTTAAAAATTTGGTTATGTGAAATTTACACTCTTATGCCAGGTTTTCTGCAGCCTACCCAGTTTTTTTCGGGGGGGCTGGGGATTCTGGAGATGGGGGTGAGGGGATCCAAGAATCTCATTGTATTTTAACAGAGAGATATGTTCTTTGTATATTATTTTCTCTTTTTGTGATTTGTTTTTCTGACAATTAAAGTTGAGTGAAATGTTCAG
Source organism: Phaenicophaeus curvirostris (assembly GCF_032191515.1). Classification (NCBI taxonomy): domain Eukaryota; kingdom Metazoa; phylum Chordata; class Aves; order Cuculiformes; family Cuculidae; genus Phaenicophaeus; species Phaenicophaeus curvirostris. Next base: position 16,034,964 of record NC_091400.1, on the reverse strand, counting down.
AGAAGGGCTGCTAAGATACAGTGACCATTTCTGACCCCTGATTCTTGCAGATTCAAAGGTCTATACCAGGGTGCTCCAAAGCATTAGCAACGCAGAGCTTTGCTTCCATGGGGAGATGGATCTGCCCTGCAGTTTCATCTGAGGGCAGGTCTCTATCTATGTTGATTAGGGTGAAACACCGGAATCAGGTACATTACAAATGTCATCTTCTCCATTTCTAGGAAGGAATAATGTACCAGAGGGAACAAGTTCTTTTGTATTCTTTTCACATGAGGCAGACCTCATGTGAGCCTAAGATTTTGTTTATAGGGAAAAAAGTCAAATATACTTGGTGTTTTTAGCCAACTTCATTTTGCTTCTTTTCTTTAGAGAAACAGAACACAGCTCTGTAAAGCTGAGAATCCTCTTTCCCTGATATTTCCAGTCTGCCTTCCTGAGCAGCAGCTTTCTGAAACACATCACTTTGCCTGGCCTGTCACCAATTGATCATTAGTTATTCTAAAAATGTCCTCTTTGTGTCTAAAGGGATTTGGTCTGGCTGTCTGAAAGAAGGCTGTGAAAAACAGCCCCCAGCTCTCTCTTGGTGCTCAGGCTGTCACTGCCTAAGTATCCAAAGGAAGATGGTGACAGGCTGCAGTGCCTTCATTTCTGAAAATGCCAGAGTCAGAAGGAAGAATGGGAAGGTTGTTCTGCTTTTCATAGAAGCAGGACTTGCAGCTCTGTAACCTGGATGGTTACAGCATGCTATAGAGGGACAATGAGGCTGCATGAACTTTATCAGTGTACAATCTACAAAATAAGTATCTGAACTAAAGCAAGCCTCTTAAGGCACTCTTTTCTTGCGTAACAGGATGTGTACATTGACTGCTGTCCCAGTGACACAGCAAACTAGAAAATTCACCGCTCAGATGTATATGCTCTTGTATTGATGAGTGAGACAATAAGGGAAGGGCCCCAGTGGTCCTGTTGTTTATGAACAGAGAAGGACTTATGGGTGATGTGATGGTTGGAGGTAGTCTTGGGCATAGTGATCATGAAATGATAGAGGTTTTGATTCTTGGAGAAGTGAGGACGGTCATCAGCAGAACTGCCACCTTGGATTTCCAGAGGGCAGACTTTGGCCTGTTGAGGAAGCTGATCAGATGCACAGTTCCCTAGGAGGCAGGACTGACAGGCAAACGAGTCCAGGAAGGCTGGACATTCTTCAAGGAGGATGTCATAAAAGCAGGCTGTTCCCATGTGTCAGAAGACAAGCCGGCAGGGAAGAAGACTGTCCTGGCTGAGCAGAGAGCTCTTGCTGGAACTCAGGAAGGAGAATTTATGACCTTTGGAAGAACAGGCAGGCAACTCTGGAAGCCTACAAGGATGTTGTGAAGTTATACAGGGAGAAAATTAGAAAGGCCAGCTAGAACTTAATCTGGCTGCTGCTGTTAACAGGCAATAAAAAATGTTTCTATAAATATATTGGCAGCAAAAGGAGGGCTAAGGAGAATCTCCAGTCTTCATTGGATATGGGGGGAAACTTAGTGACAAGGGATGAGAAAAAGGCTGAGGAACTTAAGGCTTTCTTCGCCTCAGTCTTTAATAGTAAGACCAGTTGTTCTCTGGGTACCCAGCCCCCTGAGCTGAAAGATGGGCCTGGGAGAAGAATGGAGACCCCATAATCCAAGAGGAATGGTTTAATGACCTGCTACTTCACCTAGACAAGCACAAGTCCATGGGACCAGATGGGATCCACCTAAGAGTACTGAAGGAAGTGGTGGAAGTGCTCACAAATCCACTTTTGATCATTTATCAGCAGTCCTGGCAAACTGGGGAGATCAGAGTTGATTGGCGATAAGCAAATGTGATGCCCATCTACAAGAAAGGCTGGAAGGGGGGTATGGAGTACTACAGGCTGGTCAGCCTGACCTTGATGTTGGGGAAGGTTGGCAGCTAGTCACAAGTTGTGGTCCCCAGGGCTCAGTGTCTGGGCTGGTTCTATTTAATATCTTTATCGATGACCTGGATGAGGGGGATTGAGTGCACCTGGAGTAACTTTGAAAATGACACTAAGTTGTGCGGGAGTTTTGATCTGTTTGAGGGAAGCAAGGCTCTACAGAGGGATCTGGACAGTCTGGATTGATGGGATGAGGCCAACTGTGTGGGATTCAACAAGGCTCGATATCAGGTCCTGTACTTGGGCCACAACAACCCCATGCATTGCTACAGGTGTTGGGACAAATGGCTGGAAAGCTGTCTGTTGGAAAAGGAGCTGGGATTGCTAGTTGACAGCCAGCTGAATATGAGCCAGCAGTGTGCCCAAGTGGCCCAGAAGGCCAATGGCATCTTAGCCTATATCAGAAATAGCATGGGCAGCAGGACTAGGGAAGTGGTTGTTCCCCTGTACTTGGCATTGATGAGGCCACACCTTGAATCCTTTGTTCAGTTTTGGGCCCCTCACTAGAAGATGGACATTTGGTGCTGGAGCATGTCCAAAGAAGGGCAATGAAGCTGGTGAAGGGTCTGGAGTACAAGTCTAATGAGAGGCAGATGAATGAACTGGGATTCTGTAGCATGGAGGCTGAGGAGACCTTATCACTCTCTATCATCCCCTGAAAGCAGGTTGTGGCAAGGCAGGTGTTGGTCTCTTCTCTCCAGTGATAGGATGAGAGAAAGTGGCTTCGAGGTCTAGGCTACATATTAGGAAATATTCCTTCTTGTGCTCCGTTTTCTTTTTAAAATGTATTTTTATTTCTTCAAAGATACATTTATGGAGTTATATAAAATACAGCAGCTGGTGTCCTTACTGTAGGTTTTTCCTATATGGTGACAATGCTACGCAAAAATTAAATTTTTGTATTTTTTTTCAGTTTTATGAGGCCATTTTTGTGTGATGAAAATCATGAACTAAAAGATGCACCAAGATAATGAAGTTCACTGTAACATGGGCCCCATTCAGCAACATTCTTTTATAACGTATAAGAACATACTTTATACGGAACAGACCACTAATAAAAAGAGCATTATTAGAAAGAATCTAATATAAACACATTACAGCTTAGACCAGAGATTTTACTGACTTAGTTCCTAGTTGAATAAAGTTATAGTGTTTAGAATAATGTCTAATTTGATTTCAAAATTGTCATTGATGGACTATCCAGCATAGTACCTGGCAAATTGCTCCAGCAAATCAGATTGACAAAACTTTGCAGTTTATTTAAATCATAGAATCGTAGAATAACCAGGTTGGAAGAGACCCACTGGATCATCGAGTCCAACCATTCCTATCAAACACTTAACCATGCCCCTTAGCACCTCGTCCACCCGTGCCTTAAACACCTCCAGGGAAGGTGACTCAACCACCTCCCTGGGCAGCCTGTTCCAGTGCCCAATGACCCTTTCTGTGAAAAATTTTTTCCTAATGTCCAGCCTAAATCTCCCTTGGTGGAGCTTGAGGCCATTCCCTCTTGTCCTGTCCCCTGTCACTTGGGAGAAGAGGCCATCACCCTCCTCTCTACAACCTCCTTTCAGGTAGTTGTAGAGAGCAATGAGGTCTGCCCTCAGCCTCCTCTTCTCCAGGCTAAACAACCCCAGTTCTCTCAGCTGTTCCTCATAAGGCCTGTTCTCCAGCCCTGGCACCAGCTTTGTTGCTCTTCTCTGGACTCGCTCCAGAGCCTCAACATCCTTCTTGTGGTGAGGGGCCCAGAACTGAACACAGGATTCGAGGAGCGGTCTCACCAGTGCCGAGTACAGAGGGAGAATAACCTCCCTGGACCTGCTGGTCACACCGTTTCTGATACAAGCCAAGATGCCATTGGCCTTCTTGGCCACCTGGGCACACTGCTGGCTCCTGTTCAGTCGGCTGTCAAACAACACACTCAGGTCCCTCTCCTCCAGGCAGCTTTCTAGACAGACTTCTCTTAGTCTGTAGCACTGCACAGGGTTGTTGTGCCCCAAGTGCAGGACCTGGCATTTGGCCTTGTTAAACCTCATGCCATTGGTCTCAGCCCAGCAGTCCAGCCTGTTCAGATCCCTTTGCAGAGCCTCCCGACCCTCCAGCAGATCAACATTTCCACCCAGCTTAGTCTGCAAACTTGCTAAGGGTGCTCTCAATGCCTTCATCCAGGTCATTGATAAAGACATTGAACAGGGCTGGACCCAGCACTGAGCCCTGGGGAACCCCACTTGTCACTGGCCTCCAGCTGGATTTCACACCATTTACCACCACTCTCTGGGCCCGGCCATCCAACCAGTTTTCCACCCAGGAGAGTGTGCGCCTGTCCAGGCCAGAGGCTGACAGTTTCTCAAGCAGAGTGCTGTGAGAAACTGTGTCAAAGGCTTTACTGAAGTCCAGGAAGACCACATCCACAGCCTTTCCCTCATCCAGCAGCCGAGTTGCTTTGTCATAGAAGGCGATCAGGTTAGTTTGGCAAGACCTGCCTTTTGTGAACCCATGTTGACTGGGCCTGATCACCCGGTTCTCTTGTATGTGCTTCATGATAGCACTCAAGATCACCTGTTCCATGACTTTCCCTGGCACTGAGGTCAGACTGACAGGCCTGTAGTTCCCTGGGTCCTCCCTGCGACCCTTCTTGTAGATGGGCACAACATCAGCCAGCCTCCAGTCCAGTGGGACTTCCCCAGTCTTCCAGGACTGTTGGAAGATGATGGAAAGAGGCTTGGCCAGCACATCCGTCAGCTCCTTCAATACCCTGGGGTGAATCCCATCCGGCCCCATAGACTTGTGGGTGTCTAGTTGGGCAAGCAAGGCTCTAACCACCTCCTATTGGATCATGGGAGCCTCATTTTGCTCCTCTATCTCCTGGGTTTGTACACAGAGGGAACAACTTTCTTTACAATTAAAGACTGACGCAAAGAAGGCATTAAGTATCATTTAGCATCAGCTCATATTTCGTCAATCTTGTCACATGGGTAAATTTCTGGTCCTCCTATTATTTGCTGTCTCCATGTAGCTACTGAAAACTTGTCTCAGAATCACAGAGAGGTGGATGTTAGCAGGAACCTCTGGACATCATCTTGTACGAGTTCTCTGTTCAAAGCAGAGGCACCTAAAGCAGCTTGTCTAGGGCTCTGACCTGTCAGGCTTTGAACATCTTCAAGGATGGAGACTCCAAAACATCTCTGAGCAACCTGGCCCAGTGTTCAATTACCCTACAGTGAAAAAGCTTTTTCTTATGTTTAAGCAGAATTTCCTGTGTTTCAGACATTGCCCATTGCCTCTTGCCCTGTCACAGTCGTGTCACCACAGAGAAAACCCTGTCTTGTTTTTCTTTATTCCTAACCACGACCATTTAGTATTTATAAACAGTAATACAATGTTCAATTAATTACTCCATGTGATCTCAAAATCTTTTTAGAATCCATTTCTTCTCTCTAGAGAGAATACCACATGGCTTCTTCCATTTTGGACAAATTAATTCCCATTTGCAGATGTACATAATTCATTTGGCTTGTCAGCTCATGCAGATTGAATGGTAGCAGTGGACTGGCTGCTTTCTGGTTTGCCAGCTCTCTGTCTTCAGAGTAAGTTTTCATACATGAACTTAATTCTTTCCTGCATTTGAGATTTGCTGAATTGGAGGACCACAGTGAACATGCTCTTGCTCTGATGTCTGTGTTACTACACAGAGTAACAGCAAAGGAGAGTGGGAAGGGAAAAGAGGCAGAGGAAGGAGGAACACTGTTTTGGATGACCTGATTTGGTCAGGGATTTGGAAGTTCATAATAATCTGCAGTTGCTTATTGCTCTCATTTGGTATTTCTATACTAAAAGTAGATTTTTACTTGCAAGATCTGACAAAGGTATGATTACTACTTGTATTAATTCAGCTTTATTATTCAGAAGAGAGATTAAGAAATTAACTGACACTTTTCCTGCAACTGCACTTTACGATTTATAATGCAGTGCATGAACAAGAACAATCTATTCTATAAACTTACTCAAGACCCACAGATCTATAGATCTTGAATAGGCAGGGTGGTGACTCAAGGCAATCCTGCTAGAAGATTCTGTAGTCATGGCTCACAAAAGCCCACTAAAGTCACAACCAAAATGTATGAGTCTCTTCAGTGGGAGACCCGTGCCCTTCATCCATTACTGGACTTTTATCTGACTGCTTTTCTGTTAGAACTTGAAAAGGGCCTTATCTCACAGGAAAACTGTGAGCTTCTGCTACGCAACCTTAGGTTGTTGAACTCATCATGAACCCTATTTATTTTTACTTCTGTAGAGAGGACACAAATTATCCCTCTGACACCAGATATGAGTAAGTAGATGCACTCCACGTGCTCACATTCTTTCTATTGCAGGAGGCAGCAGCAGACTCCAGTGCTTCCTCTCAGTACACTGTTCCTATATATATTGCTGCGTGGTAGGGATATGCTTACATGGTCACGTGGGGAAAGGATCACGTAGCTTGAGAAAAAGTGTGTAGGAGTGAATCATTCTCAAACAGAGAGAAGAAAGCCCCCAGGAGTTCACAGTTGAGCAAAGCTAGCAGATCTGAAAAAAAAGTGCAGGAGTTTCATGTGATCTCTTATGCTACCTGCAGTAAAACCAAAAAGGATATTTGGTCCCAAAAATACCCAATACTTTGATTCAGATATAAATAAAAGGTAGAATTTGCAGATGGGAGTCTCACCCTCACACATAGTGGACTGCTGCTGATTCCAGCCCTTTTTCAAAACCTGAGTGAGACTGAGCCCAGTTCCCCAGGTGCAGGGGCTCCATTTTCCTCATGTTTCCTTCATGCGAAGGAGCATTCACTGGCAGCTGGGGAGGCTGCTCACTGGAATTTGGGCTGGTGTGGTATGGCTGGCATCTTGGTTTTAATTTCACAGGAGAATCTGAAGGAAGGGGCTAATGGTTCCTGTCGTAGCAGGAAGCCGCAGTGTGAGACTTATTTCTGTGGTGGTCACTACATCTTTAGCAAATGAAGGAACTAAAACCTTTTTTGAAGCCTAAGAGAAAGTGCTGCAATGCTGCTTATTTAGTTAGCTGTCAGGAAAGCCCTTACTGACAGATGAGAAGTACTTCAATTAGAAACTCAGCAAGAAGCGAGCTCTTCAGTCTGCAGTACTGGTTCCCATGATTTATTGGGGCAGGTCTTGCTGCTAGGTTTTACACAGGCAAGCAAACCTTGGAAATGCAGCTTGTGGCAGAAGAAAAGATGCAGGAGATCAGAGGGGAATGAGAATATGGGCACAATCAGAAATACTTGAAAATTGTACAGAAGTTATTAAAAGGAGAAAAGGCTTTAAAAAGGATGGCTGTGTACATACAGCATCTGCCAGAGGAGGAAGCAGAATGCAATGCTCTTTCTGGCCAGAATCAGTCCAGCGTGGTATTGCAGCAGCACACATGGATGAAATATCTGGACTAGATCCAGTAGCTGCAAATAGATTACAAGGTGATGGGAGCAGAAACTCATTTTATACTCAAGCTTGTGTAAGATCAGCAGCTTTCTCCATATCATCCAGTAATTGCTATCTGAAGAAAATGTCCCAAGAAGAATCTCAATAACCTAAAGCATAAGTGAGTCATTTGGCTTTTGCTTAGTTGCTAAGATCAGACTGAGAAGCTGTAAGGTGCTTAATTTGAAGTCAAATAATTTTATTTACAATATTTGAATATAATTAAAGATAAACTTTTCTCATGACTCCAGCAAAGCTCACGACTAGTTACATAGTCTTTTTGTTACAGATGGTTTGGCAAACTTTTGCCATACATCCTGGAACAAAATTTATTCTGCAATAATGAGAAAAGTACTAAGAAATGGACTTGTGAAACCAACTGCATGTGTCACCACTACCATTTCAAGCAAAGTTATGATCTATAACTACTTTTCCATTGCTAAGGTGATGAAGGTAAGAATAAAAATGCCAACCAGAATTTACTTTTAGGGAAAAAAATCTACCAGGCTGAAAGACTAGAAAAAAAATTGCATGACTAATTTTAGCAATTCTGCATTACCTTTTAAGAAATTCTGGCCGTGGCTGAGTGTTAAAGCAAGGTATGTTCTTTATTGCAGCAAAATGAAACCCTAACTCAGTCCCATACAGTCAATGGTAACAGCTGCTTCTCAGCATATTTGAGATAAGGCTGTCAACTTCAGCAGAGGAAACTATGATGCTTATGTTACCTGGAAACATCCTACCCACCACAACTTGACAGGAGTTATATATGCTTCCAAATAATTATAGAGTGCTTTATGAATATATAGTTAATAAAGAAAGAATAAAGAAGGGCCTGTTTTTCAAACAGTGAAACCTATGAGCCTGCAAGTGGTGTATTTACACATAGGTGACACTATTGAACAGACGAGACAGATGATATTTCAACATAATTTTACCATACAGGTGCTGAACTGTACAGTCTGCAAGTGCCACATATATATGGCAGCAAATTCCATATTTCTGGGTTTTGATAGCTATTTATGTGTACCTTTAGATTTGTTCATAAAGGTATGTAAGCTGTTGCTGTCAGAGTATTTGGAGTGTGTTATTACCAAGGCATTTAAAAACAGACTAGAAAGAAAACAAAACTACAGTGCTTTTAAATATTCTGACCTGAGTAGTCATTAAGGACAGACAATCATTTCAGCCAGCCTACAGGTTGCTCAACTGCGTGGATTGCTACAAAAAGAAAACTCAGAAAGGTCCAGAACTGCACAAAGCAGCAATGTGTTAAAGCAGAGGGGATACAAAATTAACTCCATATTTCAAAATCCTTCAGGGAGAACCTGAGTCCCTCTTGTCCCTATTAACAGAGCTGTTACTGTTCCTTTTGCGTTATGCGGTCATGAAAAACCTGAGAAGTATAGTTATCTCCAGCTGGAAGGGAAGGACTTGTGTCAAGGGGATGTTTGCTGGAGTATATTCTTTGGACATATTACATGCAAACTTTTTAATTCTGAGGGAAATTGAATAGCTGCTTTCTTTTCTCCCCCTAATGGTGATGACAGGACCCTGGACTGCCAGAACTGAGAAGGCCCAGGGGAAATCCCTACAATTGCAGCTGTAGAAGCGCCAACCCTGCCAGCACTCCCTTTGATATTAAACCCAGTTCTAAATGCCATTAAGAGCTATCTCAGGACAATCCAGTTTTAACCATTGCATCACAGAATGATTAATTTTAAGATTTTTTTTTTTTTTTAACAGGCAGTTATGGAGCTTATCACTCAGCCTAAAGAGGGTTTCAGGCAGGAAAACTGTTTCCACATAGGTGTATTATTTAGTTTATTTGTCTATATAATAATACACAGCTATGCCATAACAGAACCTCTTTAACCAGAATAAGTCATGTGGAAGTTTGTTGTTTTTCCAAGCATTTTGGAGTGCTTACCATATCCAAGATCAAATCTTTCCAGTTATGGTTGAATGCAAATAGTTCTGCACTCAAGGAGTAGGTTTGGCATTAAACGAGAACCACCCTTCACTGGTTAGCCAGCATTGTAGTACTGTTTACAGTGAGTTTCTATGTTGCCTCTATTTCTCTCTTAGAAAACAAAACTCCATATTTACCATAGAAAAATGTCATGAGCTACACTAAACAAAAGCACACTTTAGAAAAATCACTAATTTTAGAATGATCATAAATATTTATACCAGACAGACCATAAATAGCACCTTAGAGACTACACTCTGTTTATATAAGTCCATTTTAATTTAGAAAATATTGATTTGATAGACTGAGACAGCCATATCTGCTATACAGTCTCCCGTGACCAAAGTTCCCCCATTTGCACAGCATTCATATTTTGTTTCTGATTAAAGCTACACATAAGAGTTGCCTGCCATATGTTTTTTTTACAAATGTCTATTCATCCTGAGTTTGCTCTGGTGCAGTTATTATAGCTGGAAGTACACAGGCAGGTCCTTTCAGCCCTGCGCCCACTCATGCAAAGGGTTTCTGCACAACAGCAAAAGTCCAGCAGTGGGCAAGGGCTTCATGCTGCAAGCCATAGGCAACAGGGACCACGCAAGGTTGTGTGGTTAGCACACTGGGTTCCCATCCTCCTGAGCTGCTGCTGCAATATAAACTAAATTATTTATTTAAAGCAGTAAAAAAGTATTAGAACTACACATGGTTTGAAAGCACTTTTGTAACTCAGAATTATGGTCGAGGATTATCCCAACCTGGACTGCTGAATACTGAACCCAGCAAAAACCAGGTGTGTTTTGCAGCTGCATGAGTGTCCTGCTCTAGTCACTGCCTGTTCACACAGGACAGAGAAATTGGAAGAAAAATACAGGTGAAGGAGGAGGGCATGGGGGAATTTTTTGGTGTCACCTTGCACTTGGATTGACTTAGAGCTGTTGGGAAACCATTGTACTAGAAATGATTGCTCTAAATTTTATTTTAAATTCGACCTTGATCTCTGTCCATCTAAGTCTCATTTTCTGCCTAGAATAGACAATTACATCTAGAAATACCTCAGCTATCTACAGGTTATAATTGCAGTTGGAGGCTATTTTTAGATGTTCTTAACCCAAAAAGGTATAGTTAAATGTTAGTTCTGTACACAGGCTGTATAAACAAGAAAGGCATGCCATTGAAAATCTTTCTATTTCATTTGCAGATTGCAGTGGTTTGTGCAGTAGTGTTGCCCACTTAAAATCATTTTTTATTATCATAGAGTAGAGCCTCTGACTATCTTTTTCTAATCAAAAAGAGGGGTTACCCTCTTCCCTTCTCTGTGGGCAGGTTCAAAGCTGGGGTATGAGAAGTAAGGGAGCAGCTGGGTTTCAAAATCTGCACCCAAGCCACTAGCAATAATGGCACTGGATTCCTCAGTCATAATGAGGCCACATTCCCCCAAACAAAAGTATTTATCTGACATTTCCTATCCTGCAGCAAAAAACAGGGAGCAAGTTGACTGAAACCCTTGCTAATGAGAAGTTATTTGCCAAGTTGCCGTGTCACATTAAGGCAGCATAGTGTTTGCACTACTGTACTCTTTTCCCAAGTTTGAACCCAGTTTCCTGAAATGAAAGCAATTTCATATAAAATGTGAAGACACAATGTGAGGAACAGCAGCTGAGGGCTCTAGGTGCACGAATACCAATGCTGCATCTCATTTTAGTGACACAGATTGTGGGGAAGTGCAACTTTTCTAGAAGTATTTTCAAGTTTATATAGTGTGGTCAAACTGCAACTGAGCTGCAGTAAGATCTGCATTTTCTCTCTTATATCCTGATATTCTGATATTCAGATGATGTTGATCTGTCCTTGGTCGTGTTCTGTGCCTTAGTATTATAGCAGTTCAACAACATTTTTAGCAAATTTACTTAGTTAACCCAAATAAAGCCAAACTCCCAAGAACATGCCGGGTTTGGTGGTTTGCTGAATCTGTGTTTTTGTCAGGGTGTTTATTTTGGTGTTTTGCCCTTCTACAAGACCTCTCATTACTTTTTAACTTTATTGCTCATTTGTTGCTGCTCTGCACATAAATCAATGATAGTATCATGTAGTTTTGACTGCAATTTTTTCTAAATATATCTAGTTTATATGGTATAAATTCAAGTCACTGAGTGGAATAATGAATTCTTCAGAGAATTACCCGGAGAGATGCTTCTAAAGAAACAATGAGGCTAGCACAGGGTCCTATACCTGTACTTCCCCGAATGTTGTTGCCTCACTGGCTCTTTCTCAATTTTCTCTGAGAGAATCATAGAATCATAGAATAACCAGGTTGGAAGAGACCCTCTGGATCATCGAGTCCAACCATTCCTATCAAACACTAAACCATGCCCCTTAGCACCTTGTCCACCTGTGCCTTAAACACCTCCAGGGAAGGTGAATCAACCACCTCCCTGGGCAGCCTGTTCCAGTGCCCAATGACCCTTTCTGTGAAAAATTTTTTCCTAATGTCCAGCCTAAATCTCCGCTGGCGGAGCTTGAGGCCATTCCCTCTTGTCCTGTCCCCCGTCACTTGGGAGAAGAGGCCAGCTCCCTCCTCTCTACAACCTCCTTTCAGGTAGTTGTAGAGAGCAATGAGGTCTGCCCTCAGCCTCCTCTTCTCCAGGCTAAACAACCCCAGCTCTCTCAGCCGTTCCCCATAAGGCCTGTTCTCCAGCCCTGGCACCAGCTTTGTTGCTCTTCTCTGGACTCGCTCCAGAGCCTCAACATCCTTCTTGTGGCGAGGGGCCCAGAACTGAACACAGGATTCGAGGAGCGGTCTCACCAGTGCCGAGTACAGAGGGAGAATAACCTCCCTGGACCTGCTGGTCACACCGTTTCTGATACAAGCCAAGATGCCATTGTCAGCTGTCAACCAACACCCCAAGGTCCCTCTCCTCCAGGCAGCTTTCTAGACAGACTTCTCCTAGTCTGTAGCACTGCATAGGGTTGTTGTGCCCCAAGTGCAGGACCTGGCATTTGGCTTTGTTAAACCTCATGCCATTGGACTCTGCCCAGCGGTCCAGCCTCTTCAGATCCCTTTGCAGAGCCTCCCTACCCTCCAGCAGATCGACACTTCCACCCAGCTTAGTTTGGTCTGCAAACTTGCTAAGGTTGCAATGGAATTAATGGTTCTTATAGCGTACCACTTGGCCTTCACGTGAATTCACTCCCTTACTTAAAAGCAAAAAAAAACCCCAGAACATGAAAAAAAGGGCACCTGCTGTTCAAAGGATGGAGAGGTGGGCTTGTGTGCTTAGAGATACATAGGGGAAATCTTCAGAAGGGGAGGGTCCATAAAAGAGAACAAGGGCTCAGTCACTGTCTACAATGGATTTCAAAATTAATTCTGCTTTTCGAGGACACTTGCTAAACCCTTTTGTATGCTGCCGTCTCTTGCAACAAAGCTTTGGCAAAAGTTTTGGCTGTGACTTCTACTTAGTCCTAGATTTGGTCCTTATATAGCTGTCAGTCCTTGTATGTCAGCTATGCAATCCTAACACATATTGGTGAGGTGCATATGTAGGATGGATAGCTCAGATTCAACTGTGCTTGCAGCTGCAAAGAAAGATTGCAGCACTAGAGTGTTAGTGCCAGCTCTGTCCTTTGTTTGAGGTCCTCTAAGCACCATTGTCCCTCTAAGCAGTGGAGAACTTGGGACTCCTTGAGTAAAAGTTTTCAGGTTTTGGGTTTTTTTTCCCCCCTTTCTAAGAGGATCCTGGCCTATCTGTGGCTTGCAGGTTGAAATCAAGTTGTTGTATTCAGCATGAAAGAGTACCTTCTGGCAGTAGGAATGTGAGCTTGGGGATAAGCTCTGACATGGGCATGTGAAATGCTTCTCCTAATGGAAGTCAAACCCAGGTTTTAATGCAGTTGCAGCAAGGAAAATCTCCCACTGACCGGGGCTGGTGGGCTGGGCATAGGGAAGGATGCCTGCCACTGAAACTTTTTTTTTTTAAAGTCTTGTTAGCAGTCCTGGGAGATATGATATGACCACTAGATCCCTCATACTCTTCATTCTCCTAAGATATAAGGCTAGAAATGCATCTGTCTTCTGAACCTGCAAGAAGTTAAAATTGTGGTTTCTTGTCATGCTCTTTGTGCTTTTAAGCCCACAACCTGACCCTGCATATTTTGGGGACTCAGTAGCTTTTGTGCTATAAAAGGCTCTGGCAGATGATCCACATGCCCCTTCCTTCCTCTGTTGACGAAGCCTTATATAGCCACAATGCCCAATAGTCTGCCCGTGCGTAAGGTTGAGTCTCAGACTGACCTCAGCAAAAGGTCTGGATGACAAGCTGGATAGTCAGAAATGTGGCCAAAGTGCTCTGTGCACTTTGGAATATCCCAGTGTGCAGCTCAAAGCTGCAGTTAATGACAGCAGCACCTTTCATCACTGAGTTCTTACACTGGGGGCAGATGGAGTAGCTGATGTACTTTTAGCTCCCTTCAGCCTCCCTGAAAATCCCTGGGAAGCTATCTTTCTGGAGTACAGCCCTTTACCCAAGATATACTGCTCAGGTATCCATGATAAGGATGAGGTAGGATAACCTAGATAAAGGAAGAGACTCATGAAGTACCTGTAAACGGGGCTACAGGAACATACTAAGTGTGTTCACCTTTGCCATCAGCTCTCTAAAGAGAAAAGGGAAAAGGTTTAACTAAAAGTAGGCAAAGCTGTGTCTGAGGTGAGCACAAAATATTTCCTGTTATGAGCTCCAGAACAGAGGCATCAGCTGAAGTCAGTCTGATTAATCTATATCTTGGGTAAGTGTATGTACTTATCACATGATGTCCTTTTTTTTTTTTAATTAAAAAGAAACCCCTGTTCATTGAATATGAAGTTGGTACGTTGTTTAATATGGGATTTGTTGTGGGATCTTCTTGGAAATGTGGTGGTTGTGTCTTTATAGTACTGTCTGGTAAAGTGAATTTATGGGTACATATTTTACAACATTAGCGTCACCAAAATTAGAATGACCCATGACTATGTTTTATTTCTTACTAGGGAAAATATTTTGTGGCATCTCGGTATTTATCAATAGAGTTTGTACAAATGTTTCAGTGTTGACTGTATTCCTATCCACTGTTAAATACTTGATAAATATATATGTACTTGGAAATATATACATACTTTCACATTGCAAAACTGCTTAAGTACTCTGCAAAACCATGTAAAGAAGTTAGTTGTGTTTTTATTCTGGAAAATGCAAATACTCTATACATCCAAGAGGGATTCTGCCATTTTCTTCATGAAAAACAGTTCCCTCAGCGTACATACAAGTTATCCATGAATCCCCTTTATCTCTTTAGCTGCTACTTCAGGTATTATCAGGGTTATAGGGTAATCCACCTTTCTTTTGAAAGTGAAGGGAGTACCAGAGAACCACTGAAATCCAGTGGAAGCTTCATTGCAACAAGGTCGAGATCCAGAAAGAAACTGTCACCTAAGTCCTTCTGCTCCCCTAACTCCATTTATCTGCTGCTTAAGCCCACAGGCAGATAAGTGTGTAGCGCCTTCAGTTTTCGTTGTTAATGTTTCCCAATTGCCATGCACCAGGCAGAAAGCTCAGTGACTATGTGCTTGGAGAAGGACACCTTAATGTCTTCAATGTTTGCATTTCAGCCTGTGAGAGGCAAAGAGATAGGAAATGGTGGGGTTGTCACAGCCAGGCTACCAAAATCCCATTTCCATTTAATCTTGAAGTCTCTCTGCTGTATTTATATCACTCTTTCCAATTCTTTTATGTAACGTAAATGGGAAACTTGAAAGATAGATACGTTTTAATTCAGACTTCTAAGAAAGGAATCAAAAGGGAAAAAATCAAAAGTATCGAGGCATTTGGCAGTGCTGAAGTAAGAGAATTTTTTGAAGTATAATTAAGTAAAATGTAAAATAAGTTATTGAGAGGAGCAAGACTTAACACACACTTAAATGTTGCTTGACTTGAATGGTTTCCATAACCAGGTAGCTTTTATGGAAATATTATTGAAATGCCTTGCTCCCCTTTAGGAGGAGCACAAGCAGCCTCAGTTCTAAACTTAGGGAAAAGTTTTTACGTCATCAAAACCCAGCTACAGGCTTAGGAGCCTTCATATTTGCTCTCAGATGTGACTACCCCCACATGGTCACAGCATTCTCATTCCACTCGCATCTTCCTCTGCTCGGCATTCAGATGGTCTCTTCTGCTTACATTGAAAATCCAGCACTTTCATACTGATGTGCTTTCAAAATTTTGTCAGTCTTAAATAGAATATTTGCAGCATGTAACATCTTTATACTAAGTAAACAAATAATGAAATGTGATTTTGTAAAATTAGAACAGCCATAAAAATACTGTCTTCATTAGTGTCTGCAAATGTTGTTCAGGGTATTACTCAAAACATATTTAGGAGATAAGGAAAGATTATCCACTTGGCCTTACAAAGGACTGAGAGGACAGCATGTCATTGCTGTAAAATACTCATAGGCAAAATATGTTAAGCACTGCACCCTTAAGCCACAAACTAGGAGTTTCTTTGTCTCATGCTGAACTTTTACTGATTCATCTTATACAAAATACCACATCATTAGTACGCTTTGTTTGGAAAGGTAGACCAGAAGGGGAAGATCTCGACAGACAGGGTCAGCATGCTGGCAGGGTTTGTAGAGGAGGTCTGCAGACCTACACATCCTGCAGAAAAGTGTGCTCTGTGTGGCTCAGTCCAGTGATGGTTCCCTCAGCTTCACAAACAGCTACTCTCAGCCACGTCGTTTAAAAAATAAATTAAAAATAGTTAACTTTTACAAGAAATGCCTTTGACTATAGTTTACATTGCTAATTACTGTAATTTATAACAAACATTACCCAAGCCAAGCACACAATTAACTGCTGGTTCCTTTTATGATATTGGTATCCAGTGTTGTTTTGCTCTTATTTTAATGGATGCTGCAATGTAACCCTGTGGTGGCTTCATTATAGAAATCCAATCTTTTTTTGCTCAGACAGTAGGTTTTAACTCCACAGTTAGACTGACATCAGTATGGCACATCTCTGCACTACCTGATTGGCCATCTACCTCCAGCTCCTTCAGAGTAAATAATAAGCCAGAAACGCATGAGAACTGGCAGTGATTAAAAAGGCAGAATGACTGGAGAATAAGGTTTAATTGCTAGTGCTTCAATTGTACCAGGATAATGCTATGAACACTGACTCATCAGAATATACTGATTTGTAACTACAGCACTATGTTTTGAGAGAACTGAGAGAAGAACATTTGACAGGGTAGACAAATGTGAAATTGCTTTTAATGTTTAGGTGCAACCTCTGCAATTCCATACTGCTTTAATTTCCAGTCTGTAAGTTTAATGGGGCAGCATATTTCAAGATACCACAGAAAGGTTTAATATCTATCTATTACATGACCGCCTGTGATTGTGAAGTTCATACCTGATGACTCAAGTGTGATGACTTCCAATGTGATATTGCTAACAAAGTGTTCTGCTGAATCACCTTCAACTACTTCACCCCATTTTTTCCTGAAGGCAAAGTGTAGTTACTGCTGACTCACAGTAGCACTTACAGCCTGTGAATTGCAGGTGTATAAGGTGAGAATAGCTCTGCTGCAAGTTTGGGAATTGGGGATGCACAGGAGGCAAAATTTCAGGGAGCCCAGGAAGGGAGGTAAGTATGATGGCAGAATTACTGTATCACCTGACCTACAAAACCAAGAGACTATCCAAAAGAAAACTATTTGCAGCCTGTTCAGAGTAGGGCAGGGAATCAAAAATAGCTCCTTCTACTCCAGGAGGCAAGCTTTGCACTAAGGATATATTTGTTAACTGTGTTTGAAATATTCAGCAGGCCTGCAAAAACACGAAGATAGGTGGAATGGTTTAGATCAGCCACACCTTCACACCTCCATCTTCTACTTTACTTCTTGTTAAAAGAAAATCAAATTTGATTTGTAGCTCTGGTATTTGCTGAATGAAAGGAGTAAAACCCCTGTGAAAATAGCGAGGGATAAAAATACATGTATTTCTCAGTTATGTTTCCAAATCAGTGAAATTAGCTGGAGGCTCTCAGCACTCATCGCCCCATCACTGGTCCATCTGTCAAACGTAGGAGTAAACTAGATGTGTAAGAGGAAGCAGATACTGGCAGTACAACTATCTCAGTGTCTCCTTAGAGCAGATGAATACTTCCTTAAGCAGCACTGAGCTGCAGCCATCCCTTGCTGGCCGAGCATGTGTTTGGAACTGGCTAGACTCTGCTTGGCAGCCAGTGTGGGAAGTAAGGAGCTACAGTTAGCATTAAGGACCGGATGGTGGAAAATATCCAAGGACTTCACTCCACGTTTGGTCCTTTTTCACTTTTGTGCTGCTTGCCTGTTTGAGAGGCAGTCACACACGTCTCAAATTTATTGAAGAATGGAGACACTTATTTGCACCATTATCTGAAGGGAAATCCACACTGTCCGGGAAACCATGTGGGCTCATGGTGTTGAAAAGGAATGCCCTTTGGAGAACAAACGATGCTTGAACATAATGAGCCAAAATCATTCCAGCAGGACTGGCATTAGGTCAATTGGAATTTCCCTACAGACACTTCTCCCTCACCAGCAACGTCAGACCGAGTCTGTTGTGTAATCACAGAACCAGCAAACTCTTAGTAACATCAAAGATTAGTTACAGGAGGCCAGAATACAAAATCAATTGGAGAAAATACATTACAAACCACAGTGCAGATTTTCCTCTGTAAAGGTGCATAAAAGGTTTAGTGGTTTAGTGTTTGATAGGAATGGTTGGACTCAATGATCCGGTGAGTCTCTTCCAACCTGGTTATTCTATGATTCTATGATAAATAAACCTTTACTTAAATTACTGCAGGGGCTCCCATGCTGTTATGCAAAAACTTGTGTCTCAGAGGCAAGAAGTTGCTCTGACAAATACCGGAATCATGGATGAAAACAAATCCCACCATAGTCTCAAGATAATTTTAAACCTGTGACAAATGTCCCTGTGGCACCTAAACCACAGGTTATGTGCCTATGAATTTCACTGCTCTATTTACCCAAGGAACAGTGTAAAAATAAAGGTAAATTATTAGAAATTTATTCTGGTTTCTAGCCTTGCTGGAGTAGTGGTAACCCTGCTGTTCGAGAAGACCCTTCAAAATATTATGAGAGACCATTTTTGTGAGTACTGCTTTAACAGCTATGCCTTGAGGGTTTAAAAAATAGCCAGTAAACAAGACAAATTGGAAAACAGGTAGAATGGTGTTTGGCAAATGTCCAAAGGCCACTTCAGAAAGCAAATGCTAGAGCTGCTAATAATGTTCCATTACAAGTGGAGAAAATGCACTTCCCATTCTCTGTAATGTTTTTTAATAAAAGATGTTTAGTTTTGTACATCAGGACCATCCAGTGAAAAATCAGGTTTTTTAATATCTTTTGTGAAACCACTCCAATTGCTAACAACTGCAGACAGCAATTAAGCTATAACCCATCCCTGTTCCTGGCCAGAGCACTATAGACAGAAACATTCTCCTCTTGTGTCCTGAAATAACACTTCAACAGGTTTCCTTGTCAGAGAACATACAGCAATGACTATTTGACAGAGCTTTTATCCACAGCTTCCCTCTCCTGCAGCTGCTCCTGTAGCTCCAGAGGGACTTTTGCCTCCCTTCCTCCATAGTGGCTGTCCCACTATGGGCTCTCCTCACCTTCCTGCCTGCACTGCAGCATCATCCCTCGGGCCCTTTGGCCTTTACATGCAGGCCAAGAACTATTTTCTTTGTTGCTAATCTAAAAACAGAAGGTGGCAAACATGCCTCACATTTTTAATTCTGCACGTCAGCAAAGCCAGGCATTACATCCCAGAGCTAAGAATATTTCAAAAAGGCTCCCAAGAGGGACAAGCAAGAAGCAGAGTGGCTAATATAATCCATATGGAAAAGGAGGAGTCGGGGAGAGAGCATGGTATTTTACATTTGGAACCAGTCTGCTCTTGCTGCCCTAACATGATAATTAATTATAACTCTATGTCTCTGCCTAATTGTTCCTTGTAAAGACACTAGTGCCATATGTTCACTAGTGGCTGAGGAGGGCATTCATACATACTTGTGAACTGTAGGTCCTGCAGGGTAAAATCTTGCCTTCTCTAAGGAGCTTTCAGCCCATGGAAGGTAACTGATTATTTAAAATGACTGCACAGGCCTCTCTTTCCCCATCACTACCATGCCGACAGAAAGTAATTCTTTCCCATATTACCACAAGAGACAAGAAAGACTACACCTGTCAGGGCGAATGACTTCACACCGTCATGACCCCAAACTCACCTCAGATGTGTGCCCTGGGCAATCTCCTAGAGCTAGCAAGAGTAAGATGTGAGCTCTAATAACTATCTAGCAAGATGTGATCTCAAAACCAGACTTCTTTCTTCTTTTCCTTCTCTGAATAATGACTGAATCTCGAAGAGGAGAAATTCAGCACAACCTCCACTGTCAGTTAGCTGCTTGAGGCTATCACTACATGACACCCTAACCTGCACTTTCCTAGAATGTACACTTGTAGCATTTGTATGACATTTTATACTTAAGAAGTAGCATATTTTTCACTGAATAGAATAAAATGCAATGTTATTTATATAACATTATTATGTAACATTATTCTTGAGAACAAGAACATAATATTTGACATTAAAATTTTCCACTGAAAACTTCAGAATACTTTGTTTTGCTAATTACTGGCTAGAATGAATATCAGAGTTGATTTCTTGAGTACTCAACTGCTTATGGATTTTGAAATAGAGGAGCAGAGTCTTCACTCATACTCATCACAGTGTATTGCCCCATCACTCTCTCTTCAGCTGAGAAGGCTCTAACGAAGTCTACACTGCATTCAGCACAGGTCCAGATATTCCTTCAATGGTGTCTTGGCCTTATGCTTTTGTCTGAGCCAATGTAAAAAGTTGGGAAACTGATCCCAGTACAACTGGGATACTGAGATAGAGGCTTGTGAAATGCTCCTTTTGTTTTTCTCCAGCATGGTAAAGGTTTGATTTGGAGGAGGACGAGTGTCATTCAGTTATTTAACAAGTAACCACAATGTGCTATACAATCAGTATCTGCTGCTCTCATTTTCTCAGCTGCTGCTAATGCAGCACTCAGCACTAAGCCACCACTCCCAGGCTGACATTACGCCTGCAAAAGATTTACTTCACCAGTAACACCTACTCTTAAAGCATCCTTTCTCTCCTACTGGTGGAGGTGGTTTTTGGTTCTTGTCTGGGGGAATTTTGAGTGGTTCTAGCCCTTCCTGTCTTAATTGCTGGGGTTTCCTTTCCACCAGCAGACTGTTCCTATGTACTGGGATTAGGTACTGCTCTGGCGACCTTCCTGAACGAAGAGACTGACAGACCTCCGAAAGTGATACTGTCCAGCAATTCAGATACCCACGGCCTTTCAGAAGAGTATGTGAGGTAAGAAAAGGAAGATCTTCCAGCCTGATAGAGAAGTGAAGCTGGGAAGAATGACTTGGAAGTTAACATTTCATGACTTCCCAATGCAGACCAAAGGGCAAATGCTTTTGCAGTGCAGCTGCTGAGGTGGTGGTTACAGGCACAGAGACCATGTGCTGGTCTTGACTGTGCAGCTTTGAAGGCCAAAAGGAGGATGGGTCCCTTCCAAGGGAACACTGAAGTGGAGCAGAGAATGTTAGTAGCACTTTTGCCACTCCCCTTTGCTAGATGGAGAGTTTGAAGGTTACCAATATTTGATATGCAATTGCCACCTGAACACAAAATCACCTTTAGCTGTCCCCATCCAACTCTGCAGCTCCTGTGTGTTCCTGCACCCTATCAGTGTGTGACCTGAGCTTTTTATGGGTAGAGGAGGGGAGATTTAGTGATGGCTGTGGCTGTAGTCTGAGTTTATGGATGCATTTGTTTTCCTGTGGTCATTGCTATGATGCTGAGAGCCAAGCCAGACAGATCTGCACTGCACCATGATGTTCTTGACTTGAACTGATGGACCTGTAGTATTTAACTACCTTTCAACTGAGGTATAGAACTGAGTGTTTTGCTTGATTGTTTTTTTGTTTCTTTGGTGTGTTGTAGTTTTGTTTCAGGGTGGTTTTTTTTTTTTAAATTATATAAATTCTGTTGTTACTGTTGGGTTAAATCAAGGTAGCTGCTTGCTTTCAGGACCTATCTGTCTCCTGGTTAGATATTGGTCTAACTCCAGGCATGGGAAACTGGAGGAAGAACGTGAGTGGGGCAGCAGAAGACAGAAGTAAAGTGTTGCAAAGAAAAGCCTTTAAAAAATAAATAAATAAAAGTGCACACACACAAAACCACCATATTGCGGGCTTTCTGTGATTTCAGTTGATGATACTTGCTGCATACTATGTATTCATGTGTTAAAACTATATTTTCTCAAAGGAGTATTAGTAAGAAATATTTGTCAAAAAAAATATATTTGTTTTTGACATCACAATTGCACAGATTTGACTTCGTGGTTAACTGCATTTGTGTTTGTGATTGGGGGCAGAGGTGACTGTTTAGGGTAGGAGTTGTGTTGTGTGAATGTTTTGGGTTTGTTCTACTATTTCTGCAAGAGAAGGGAATTGCCATATTGGTCTCATTGCCACTTAGTCAGCTGTATAGCCAATTTAATGCTTTTCCTAAAAGTAAAGAGCAAGATGCTGCAAGGCTAAAAGTAAGCAAAATACCATGATGACCTAAAACAAGAAGAGAGAGCAGAGCTGTTTTTCCAAAAACACCTTTGAAGCACATAGTTCTCATATTTACTTTATTCTTCCCCATTTATTTATTTTACAGTATAGTAAGCTGTAGACCCACTTCTTCTCTTGCAGACTTCCCGTTTCTGGTATACTATGTTTGTTTGTTTGTTTGATGCTTACTCCTTTCCCCTGAATAGATTCTGGTTGCTAACTTATTGTAACCAGAATCTTGACAGTCACTCCTGTTAGAAAGCCCAGCCTTTAGCTGTTTAGCAACTTCATCTTTTCCCCTATGCTCAAAGGAAGCTGGGGATGTAATGCATGTACACAACTGCTATACTTACAGCGCACTGCAATGCCTGGAGCATCTTACAAAATTATCAGCAGCTGAGCAGACCCACGTGTTCTGCCTCACCAGAATTAACCCTGAGTTTTTCTACCTTACTACACTCACTAAGATCATCACTGAGCCACCTGCAGTGAACACCGCAAAACCAAGTGTTAGTCTGCCTTTTCTGTACAAATCCTATCCAGCTTGCATTAATTTTTTCACTGAAGCAGAAAAAACTGTTCTACCAACAGAAGAAATGAAAGCTGACCAACATAAAGAGTCTAGAAAGGAGATAAACAAAGGCTGGAACATTATAAGCAGTTTGCAACGTAGGAAGGAGGAGCAGGAAAAAGATTAATGCTTTTAGTGAAGGAAATGTCATCCTTAGAATAAACTGTTCAGTTAAGCTCTTCACTGATTCAATCTGCCCAGCTGTCCTAAGCTTCACAGTCTATTGAGTTCTACACGAACTTATTGTATGAAACAGACTAAGTCAACTAAGTTGAGCAATGAAAGATGGGTGCTGAGCTGGGCTCTGTTTTCACTGGTGAAGTTGAGGACCACACAGCAAACCTCTTACCAGACCTAGCTGAGAGTGATAGTTTTGCCTTAAGGATCCAAAGATCTCAAGGGTTCTGTTTCAAACACAGATGAAAAGTCAAAAAGTCCATTGCATTGCATAACCTAGAGAAGCTCAAGCACTTACAGGATGTTGAGGGGAAAAAATAATAAAAGCAACAGTTTCCTTTTGTCCATGCAGAGTAAAACAAGTAATTAGGAGCTTAATTTTAATTAGGCTAACATCTCAGAAGCCTCTTTCAACGTAAGAATTGGCAATAATAATTGGAAAGCTTATAGAGCCTCCCACCAGGAGGGTTGTAAGAACAGGTTAAGCAAATGCCAGTCAGGAATGGCTCAAGTACAGGTGATTCTTGAAACAGGAGGAGAGGCCTCTCAAGGAGGGATTTAGTGCATCCTTAGTTTCTTTTTTTTCAGCCTTATGGGAACATTTCACTCTTGATCACAGTTCAGTTTAAAGCTCAGAAGTGTCTGAAAGGGATGGGAGATTTTGCGTTATGTACACGTAAACACCATAACATTTACCATATTATGACTAATTTACCAGATTTACCATGTAAGTTGTAGTAATTTGTTTAGATAGATATAATTACATAAAAAGACATTAACTTATTGCCTGTGAAAACTCTAATTCTGTTCTGAGGAGGTGTTCAGATGCTGATCTTCCAGAGTGACAGATTTTCATTAGCAGGAAACATCAGCAAATTTCAATGTAATTTTCCATGGTCTAGGCCTAGCTTCACAAAAGTGAGTACAGTTATTAGGAACCCAACCTGAAACACCTATGTTTGAAAAATGAAGTCTTCAAGTACTGTGTCACTCATAGGCTATAACTGAAAGTCGTCTTAGACCTACAGAGCTATAAGAGTGAATCCAGTCACCCATTCTGTCACCCTAGTGGTGGAAACACAACTCTAATGCAGCTAGAAAAGTGACTTCCTAGAGGAATAAGATTATGCCCCAGGTTTGGAAGCTCTGTTTCAAAGACTGCATCTGCTTTATACCTTCATATGCTAAAAGAGCAGCCTCTAAGATGCATGTTTGAATCTCCAGGGCTAAGATGTTAATCCAACGGTGATATTGTTTTTCTCAGTTTCTGATAAATACTATAAATATATTTGCTCATACCTTCATCTATGAGCCTGTTACCTTTTTGATGGATGCAAGCTTTAGTGTAAAAAGCAAGCTCTGTTTTAAAAGAGGAAGGAGTGAAACTGCTTTGGTGGGGAGCGGAGAAAGGAGAAATCCTTTGCTCTTTAGACTGAAGGCCAGCTTTGGAGCTGCTGAGCAACTATGCAGCACCACATTACCTCTCCACTGGGCAAATACGATCTTGCAAGGCTGACGGAGACCAGCTCACAGGGACTAGACGACTAGAGAGACTAGACGGACTACTGCTCTGGTGGCAAGTAGCAATTCTTTATTCCTCAACCAGAGTTTTTATACTCTCCTGGGAGAGCTTGTCAGTTTCTACCAAGCTTGAGTGCACTGTTTACATTACGGCTATTCTTACCGTGAGAATACAAGTTCTGCAAGTTCTACAAGTGAGGGACTACGTGTCTGTTCAAGGATTCACACATTATTCTGTTTGTGGTGGTCTTATCTTAGACCTGCAGGTGTTCTTGAAATATATTTAACTCAGGCCCTGGAATGATGAGAAACTAAGCATGTTGCCAAGAGCCCTGATAGTCCACATCCTCCCTGTCAGGAGGAGCAGCTTTGTTGGCATGATATTCTGTTCCTGACCCTTTCAGGCCAGACAGAATATTGCTCTCCAGGCTCTTGGCTTTCATTATTCTGTCTTTGACCCTTTCAGGCCCCCAGAATGTCTAATAGTTCTCCTCACAAGGCATCTTCACAAAAAAAGGTGGCTTAAAGCTAAAGCTTTGTCAAAGGAACATGTCTGCTGGAATTTTTAAGTGCTTTTATGTCTCAGTGAAGAGAAGGACAAGTAAGCATTTTCAGTTCTGATGGCTAGTAACAAAACTTGTCTGAAGGACAAGAAATGCCACTTTTCCTTATGGTGGAAGGCTTCTACCCTACCCAGTAGCCTTACATCTGTTTTGTTGCAGCAACATCCCACATTGAGGCAAAGGAGTCTTCAAGTTAGTTCACTTACGAATGTCTCTTCAGTTCACTTTTCTTTCTAAAGCAGAGAGTTGGTGTTGCAGTGTATATCATGGTCTAAGAGCTGAGTTACCTACCTAAAAAACAGCATAGTACATAGCAGAGCTTGAGACAGGTAGATGCCAGTGGGGAAAGGAGGGCTTTGTGTCCAGTAGAAGCTCTAAATAATTCCCCACAACAGAAAGATGCTGGTAGAGCTGTTTTGTCTTTTGAGAATTGTTTTTTTCATAACTAAAACTAATTTCTTACTGGAACCCCCCGACTTTGTCTGCAACATTGAACTAAACTCGATCTTCTCACTGGATTTTCATAATATATTCAGAAATCCCATGCAAAGCATCTGGTGTGCAACTGGTGCTGGCTCACCTGCTCTGTTGCTGTGATGGTCAAAGTTGCCACCCAGGAGAAGCCAGGTACCAAACCCTTTGGCCCCTGGGGATTAGGGCTCTTGGGCTATTTTCTCCATTCTAAGTTATTGCAAGTGTAGGCTGATACTGCAACGTCAGAAGTGAATGGCTGGCTTGAAGACAGAAGCTTGCTTTTGCATGGAGTTGTTTGGTACTGGTGGCAGTTCAGCTGGTTCCTGGGCTTAAGAGGCAAAAGCCCAACCTCCCTGTACCCCAAGCAGCAGTGCAGCTGCAGGAGGCAGAATGTGGCAAGTACCAGGTGAAAGTAAGTCACGAGATACTAAATGCTGCTATCTAGATGCACCCATGCAAGTATCACATAGGCTACAGCTCAGCAGGTTAAGTCTAGCCCTCAGATTAAGGCAGAATCCTGCCAGACTCACTCACAGCACAGCAAGATCCCTGACAGAATCTGTCAAACAAAAATACTCCAGTTGAATTTGTTAAGATGCAGCGTGTTTGGGGTTTGTTTTTTGTATTTTTTTTTCTTTTCAAATGATGCAACTCCTAAGGCAAATACTTTTAAGGATCTCTCATTTAGGAAAGAAATTGAATTTCATCTTCAGGGTAATGCCAGCTGCTGACCACATACCATACCACAACCAGCTTTAGCAACATCCCGTGGCATAGAAAATCAGCTGTACCTTATACCACAACTGAAGTTGCTTTAAAAGTTCAGAAAATAGGCAGATTGAACTGACACAGTAAGAGCAAGGTGTATCAAAACACAATTTATTCTTAAAATGGCTCATTTACACATAACAGCAAGGGTTACGTAGGGGGAAAAGTGCAATTAGTGGAGAAGGCTTATTTCACCGTAGTATTTATCATCTCACTGCATTGCAAGTAGCTTCAAACTCAGGATATTACACTTCTTAGCAATGGCAAAAATGTGATTTTAACTTTGATGTTAATACTATTTCTGTACAGCTAAAAGCTGTGGCAGTACTCACAACTGCCAATGTATTGGACAATTTCTCACACAAGTCTTGTATGAAACAGATCACCTTTACAGTGTGACAGCTCAGACAAACAGATAAAATACACGTTAGTTTACTAAGTCTAAAAAAAACTTCAAAAAATGAGGTACAATAAAACAGAGCAGTTTTCTATTTGTGCGCAAGCCTATATTCAGTCTATAAAAAAAAAACTAGTAGCAACTCTGCTCTTTTAAAGAAATCAGCTTTCACAAAGTGCAGCTAATTCACTGTCTTCAATATGAAGGACCTTGCTTATGTTACATGCTTTTAAAAGGCATCGCTAACTGCAATAGGGAGCAGGATACTCAACCATCAGATGCTGTAAGATTAGATCAGGTGATGAATCAAATCATCTAACACTGCTACAGACTAGGAAGTTTACAAATCGCTCAGTCTGTTTTGTCAGCTACACACATAGGGTGGTTTCAAAATCTTTTTAAAAAGCATGTTTTTCTTTTAACATTAGAAGGTAAACATCTGCTTGCTAAGTGAGCAAGTTGATGAAGTCAAGGTCAGATTTGTTCTCAAAGGCAACACATTTATTATTCACAAAGCCAACTAGGACAGAGACATCTTTCCAAAGCAGTGGTCACTTTCACATTGCATTGTTTTCCATATTCTCCTTTTTATCCCATAGAAATTTCTCTGAGATTTAGAAGACCAGCTTTGGAAAGAAGTTAGAACATTGCATGACTCCAACTTATAAAGCACATCCCATCTCTTCCCCCTCTCCCACTTCTTCATTATTCTCTCCAATTTTCTTAACCTTGATTGAGGCCACAGATCCTAGTCATGCACTTCCACTTGCCTCTGGTACAAGCACACAGAGGTCATAGCAAGCCTCCATCCTGACAGGATCACCTCATCTCTACTGCACTCCTAAGAGGTATAAAATGAATTGTGATTGTCTGTTCATGTAACATCCCTGTGCACGCATACATACTCCCTACAGCCTGCCGAGGTACCATCACCTTCCATACTTCCTCACAAGAGTCTCTCATCTTAGTGACTGAGTAAAGTCTACAGCAGGAAGCAAGCAGCATCTACTTATGATACAGTCATGCTATTTCTATAGTAGGTGGCATATGCGTGAATTTTGTCTTTGTTTTCTTTCCTTACAAGGATAAACTTTGGCTAAGAACTTCAGTAGCATTATACTGTTTAACAAGTCCTGTAGACTAATAAAGGTGAGTTTGTTCAGCCAGCCAACAAAACCTGCCAGGTGGTTTTGTCACATAGGATGTGAACCAGAAAACTAATGCTACTCTATTGCCAAATGGAAGAAAGCTTCCTCGTTAGCATTGATCACCAATATGGTGATGAATTTTCAATCTGACCCAAGCTCTGCCACTGGGGGAAGAGACCACTGGACAGTCTCGGACTGCCTAGTTGATCAGGCTCTCTCTCTTGTTCTCTCCTTGGAGTTCGAAGATCTACACAGTCTTTCTTGGCAGATGGTATCTGAACACCATCAGACTTCCACTCTGCATGGAGAATCTTGTAATTCTGACCCTCGTTATTGTCCCAGAAGGTATGTTCTCCGCTTTGGTAAGAAATGCAAAACTCTATCTTCTCTTCAGAGGAAATGGCAGGAGGAAAGTCAATGGTAAATGAGAAGGTATCATTTTCAGAATCACTGTAAATATTGTTCATGTATACACACTCAACATCTGTGTAGGTCTTCCATGTATCAAAGGTAATTCGAACCTGAACCTTTTTTTCAAAGCTCACATTTCTTACTTTCACAGTGCCTGACAGCACCTTCTCTTGCAGGGTGCAGTTCTCCAGGCAGACCAAGTTCTTCTGCAGGCGGTTCCTAAAGTCCAGGTAGTCAGCTGAGGGCCGAGGGAAACCAAGAATTAAGTTTTTCTCCTCATGTAGCTTCAAGCCAAATGTTACGTTTTCAAGGCCTAAGAGGTCAAACTGCAGATCCCACCCAGGTTGCTCTTGGAACTCTGAGAATGTGTGTATCGCTGTCAGGGACAGCCCCTTTGAGTCCGCAAACACAACTCGCTTCTTGGCTCGGGCTGCTGAGTGTTTCCAGTCGCTCTTCTGAGCTCCAGAGTCAGGTTTTACATGAAGACATGGTCTGAGAGGTTTGAATCTGTTCACGAAGTTGTTTCTTTGACAGCCCTCAAGGGGGCCGAGAAAATTCTTCAGTGGTGGAGAATGGGCTAAGCAAATTCTCATGGCCATGTCCACAGGCATTATGGAGCTGGGCAAGGGTCTTGGGTCCAAGATCTCTATCATTCTGAAAGGAGCAGAAAGACAGGACGTTATTATTTATTTGTTACATGAGGTAAGAAGCTTCTTAAGAATGTGTATTTACTTCACCCACTGTCTTAACTATTCATGGCCTCACCTTTGCACAGCTTTAAATAACACAGCCTAAATTAAAATTGACGTTTCGAGCTAAGGAAGTAGACTAAGACTATTCAGTCATTTCTTGGTAATTCTGAACTCTTTTAATTCAAATGTAGTCTCATTCCCAAACCTCTGAAAAACAGATTTTAGTGACAACTAATCAAACACATTTCCCTTAAAATACAGAAAAGAACATTCTAGTAACCAGTAAAACAGATTCAGTTACAGCAGAATGCTCATCCATTTTAGCTTCCCTGCCTAAGATTCTGAGCCAGGTCTTAAAATTCCAGCTGGATCAGCTGCTTCATCTCTGAGCCAAGGCAGAACTATATTAAGCAAGTCACCTATCCCATCACAGCATCAAATGGGATGCTATATACCTTGATGCAGAACCATCATGCTGTGGCTCCAAACAACCGTAAGTACATTTGTTAGGCACTCTGGTTTTGGTTAATTCAGACTATTAAAAATGCCAAAGCACCTTTGGAAATATTTTCTACGAGCTACTAACCAAAGGTCTAGGTAATAGAGCTCTGCTGCACTGTTAACTTTGACTGCTGAGTGAATTAGGAGGGAAAAAAAGGGGGTGAAGACACACGCTTAGTATTTTTCACCTCATGCTTCAACAACTGGCTTAAAACCCATCTTTTTATAACCCTCAAAGTCCATGCCAAAAACCTTCTGCAAGTATTCAGTAAGAACACTACAGGTTTATTTCTCCTCTTTCAGATGATGAAAATCACAATTCCTGTGCAAGGACACGGCACATTTGAAGCCAAGTTAACTTGACCGTTTGTAAAAGGGTGCTTCAACTGCAGCACATCCCTTGTGAGAAGGATGCAGTCCTTGCTAGAAACACAGATATTTGTCGAGTCATGGGA
This sequence comes from Phaenicophaeus curvirostris, assembly GCF_032191515.1. Lineage (NCBI taxonomy): Eukaryota > Metazoa > Chordata > Aves > Cuculiformes > Cuculidae > Phaenicophaeus > Phaenicophaeus curvirostris. The sequence continues at coordinate 16,005,169 of NC_091400.1, read as the reverse complement.
AGCCAAAGCATTTGCTTTGTCACATAAATAAATGGCTTTCTCCTTCCTTCCCAGGGTTCTCAGTGGTATTCTAGAGCCCTGCCAAAAAAAAGCCTCTTAATTCTTCTCCTTTTTCTTTTTTTATTGTGACAGTGTTTACCATAATAGGATGACGAGAGTACCAGCATCAAATTAATCAAGTCCTGCCTTGCTTTAATAGGAAAACTAAGGCTTCAAAATACTGTCTCTGCAACTTTCATGTCCTGCTCCTGAACGTTATCAAAAAAAAAATAAAAAATCATAGAATAAGAAGGTTGGAAGAGACCCACCAGATCGAGTCCAACCATTCCTATCAAACACTAAACCATGTCCCTTAGCACCTCGTCCACCCGTGCCTTAAACAATCTCCAGGGAAGGTGAATCAACCACCTTCCTGGGCAGCCTGTTCCAGTGCCCAGTGACCCTTTCTGTGAAAAATTTTTTCCTAATGTCCAGCCTGAACCTCCCCTGGCGGAGCCTGAAGCCATTCCCTCTTGTCCTGTCCCCTGTCACTTGGGAGAAGAGGCCAGCTCCCTCCTCTCTACAACCTCCTTTCAGGTAGTTGTAGAGAGCAATGAGGTCTGCCCTCAGCCTCCTCTTCTCCAGGCTAAACAACCCCAGCTCTCTCAGCCGCTCCTCATAAATAAGAAAGTAAAAAAGAAAGGGAAGCGGAAAAAAAACCTAAACCTGAAAACAAACAAACCAAAATACCTAACAGCACAACCTGACAAAGGCTGCTGGAGGAGGCACAAATGAGCCGCCAGCCGCGTTCCCAGGCAGCCCGAGGACCTGCACAACCGGGGGAGGGGAGGAGCGCGGGGCGAGTTCCGAGGCTTTACTCCTGCGAAGCCGAAGCCGAAGCCGAAGCCGCGCACCGGGCAGAGGCAGCGGCGCTTACCTGCTGCAGTGCATGCGAACGCTCCTGCCCTCGGGCCCCGCTTCCCCGCGCCACCTCCTTTATGGGCCCTTCCCACTGCCCAGGGGCGGCTCCGGCCCGGGGGGGACGGCCCGGGGGCGGCCGCTGGCGCTGCTCCGCGTGGCCCGGACGGGGGCGGCGCTCTCGTCGTTCTTCTCCACACACCCCTGTTCCTTTTTTTCCCTTTTTTTAACTCTTGCTTTACTCCCACCTCCTTCTTTACCCCCTTTTCATTTTTTACCTTTTTCTTTTTTCTGTTTTTTACCCATTTATTCCTTTTCCTTTTCCCACTATTTTCTTTTTCGCCCTTCCCCCCCCCTTCCCCCCCCCTTCCCCCCCCCTTCCCCCCCCTTCCCCCCCCCCCTTCCCCCCCCCCTTCCCCCCCTTTTTACTTCTGGAGAAGTATTACAAGTCTGCACTATTTGAATCTTTGTCCATGCATCTCCCCCCACAGCACAGATTGGTGGTGCTGCTGCAGTATTGGGGAGCACATGCAGCAGCTGGGGGTGCTAAATCACATGACCTATGGGCAGGCATTAAATGAGACCTAGGAAATTATTTTATTCCATGCTTGAAGCATGCACAAAAGGAGTCACCTCGAGGCTTTGCTACACACTTTCCTCCTACTAGGTAGCAGCTCATTGCCCTGTTTGCTGCAAGAAAACATTTTGTTCCTGTTGTGTTAAAATATCTGGTTTGCCTGACTTTGAAAACATTATGAAAGATTCTTTAAAGTGATATGCTTAGCAAAAAAACAGTAGTGAAATACAGAACCTTTCATAGGCAGACAGTTGCCCAAGTCAGTAAATATGGACTGGATACAGCAACTTCGTGCCTACTTGGTAACCTGGAGCACGTTCATGGCCACAGACTGGTGTCCCAGTTTCTGGGTTGCCAATACAAGCAGAGAGCGCTGTGCACAGCCAGGGTAATTCTTTCCTCATCTGAGGAGACATCTCTGCATCAAGGCAAAGTGACAGGGTTATCTGAGGCAGCACACCAGTTTGCACTGTCAATGAGGGTTCTCTAGCTGTGCTTTTTATAGTGCGCTCAGGTTTCCAGTTATTTCAGTTTGGCAGCTCTACTGTCACAGGCAGCTTAAAAATGTAGATCTATCTGTCTTACCTTTCAAGCAGGGCTGCTAAATTGGGAGCACTGAAGAAAAAAAAAACACATTGTTTTACTGTGCATTTCACAGTACTTTGTGGCGTATCAGCTTTCCTGACTTTGTAGGTGCACGTAGAAGCAATGGCAGAAACGCACGTATATATAGGAAAAGGCAGTGTTGATCATAAAATTAGGCCCCATCACAGGGGTTTGTGCTTCTGACTGCTTCTGTAATATGGAAACCCTGATTGACCTACTAGACTAGTTCTTTGTCTTTTTCTGAAAACATTGCACTTGAAATGTAAGAAACTAATTGCAACAAGTTAGCTACGGTAAAAAGAGTTTTAGTATAGTCACCATAGTTTTGGTAAACTTTAAATGCATGTTTTTAAAAATACTATTTCAGCCTACCTGATGCAGAGGCAATGTAAGGTACAGGCTTGCTTTGCAAGATGTTCAGTGATGTTGCTCAGTGACAAGGAGGCAACTGGGTTCACAGTGTTCTGTTCAAAGACAAATACACGGTATTAGCTCCACAGTGAATTCTTTTATATGTTGACAGCCGTCTAGGTCTCACTGTTTCTTCACCTGTCTGAACCAACCAACGCTTTTTCAATCAGCAGCTCTAAGAGCAAGTAATGAGTGATTGTGCCTTTCTGCCAGCCATCAGGAAGCAATGGGCTGCTTTTGCTATTTGTTAGCTCTGGTCATTTTATTGCAGCGTAGAATGAAAGAGATGCTTTTTCAGTCTGTGTTCTGAAACTAGGTCATTAAAGTTTTTGTGGTTTACTCTAACTTTATTACTTTCAGGTCACTGTGCTTCTCTGCTGTCCTCCCCCACAGCTCCAGGAGGGAAGAAAGGAAATAGGATTAGAGGATACAGAAAGAGTTGAATGGCCTTTGGCATATAATTGAAGCCTTTGGAAAGAAAGATAAGCAAGCATTTCCTTAGAGCAAAGTTAAGTGATGACCATATTTATAGGAGAAAAAATTCCAGAGAGAAAAAAAATCATGAATCTCCATTGTACTGCATAGTAATGCATCCCTTGAAAAGTTATTCCTGTTTGCAGGGTGGGAGAGCAATGCTAGCTCAATGCAGCTATAGTACGCAATTTAACAGGGGAGTTTTTAATTTGATTTGGGGCTCGAGACTGTGCTAGCTTGAAGCTCAGGTCAATCTAGCTTGAGACTAAAATCAAATGCTAGGCCAAAGGGAAAATGCTGAAGTTACTAGAAAATATCCACCTTCTTTTGCTGGCACATATTTGCTGCAGCAACACTTAACACCTGTGAATGAAGCAGAGCTTGAATGAAAGAATATCTGTGATAACAGACACAGCCCATTAGGTCTGTGAGTCTGAACTGAGTTGAGCTTGTGAGCCTTTGAAAATTTAAAATCAGTAATTTATCCGATGAAATGCAGTGAGCAGAAGTCTTACTTAGTCTTAACAGAAGCTTATTTTCTATACTTGCTTCTCAAAACCCTTTGGTGAACTTTGGTTGCAAATATATACTAAGGAAGCTTGTCCAGGGAAACTCCATTGTTGTTTGGGAGATTTCTTCAGCATTGGCACAGTCCCTATGAAGAATAAATAAATTTCCAATCTTCTTAGAATTTTTATTACCCCATTCCTCATGATTCAACTAGACCTAATAGTTTCCAGCCTTTGGGATCTCCTCACCAAGTGGACATCATTAACTTACGACCACTTGTTAGGAGACAAAGCACAGGAAGTCTGGAAAAAAAGTATTCCAGTGCCCACAAAACTCCTCTTTATCATCATGATACTGCTACAATGTGGGAGACTCCAAGAGCACTTTTTGTTGGTATCAATGAAGCAAAATTGCTGCGAAACCATGTTTGTTTGGGATATGCTGCTTTTGAAATAAACCTTTAACTCTGAAAGAAAGAAGGTAAAAAATAAAATTAAATATTTTTTAAAAGGCAAAATTATGTAAAGTTGGAGATGGGAACAGTAAGTTTTCTGCGATGTTTAACTTTTCCAGGTATTTCATTATTAATATTTGAAAACTCAGACTTTAACAGGACAGTAAATCTGATTTGTTCCCAGTTGCAACTTGCTTGTAGAAATACGGCTTTTTTGTGGATCTGCCTGGCAGAAAACACCCATCCTCCACAGAAGGGGGCAAGCAATGTGCAGCCAAATTCTCTGAGAAATTCTTCAAATATGGATGGGATTTTTGCCCTCTTACAGCAACTATAAGGATAATTGGTCTCACCAGGATACAATCTAGGCCTAAATCTTTAGGCACTGGCAGGAGGTCCAGGTCTGGTTATTCTTAAGTCAATAACAAAAGTTCTTGCCAGATCTAAGAAAACTGTAAGGTTAAATTCAAAGGCATTTAAATTTAAGGCGTTTAAATTCCTAGAAACTGAAAGCTTTGGACTGAATTAGAAGTTAGAAATTGATTTCAAATGTCTAATCTTTTTATGACTGATTAATGACAGATTAGTCAATGACATGAGTCACTGCTATGGAAATATATAGTACAAGAGAAATGCATTGCTTTCTGAAACAACTGACATAGAAAAAGCAAGGAAATGCTTGCTGCTCAAAGGTTTTGTGTAGTGTCATTATATTAAATTCAAGATTTTTTGCTAGCAAGATTCCCTTGAACGGATTTTATGCAAAATGCAGCCTTTTAAAAGTACAATTGCTTTGGCTGTATGTAGTAAGCAACAGATGAAATAAAGACAAAGCCATGTTAATTATAAATTGCTGCTACTCAGAGTTAAAAGGGAAAGAAAAACTGAAAGAAGGAAGAACGTGAATGTAGGTATTCGTTCTTGTAATAATCTGAACTTTCAGTGAAGGATTCACAAGAGTGCAGAAAATAAAATACATACATATATTTCACATATGCATCTAAATCTGGCTTATGAACACAGACCAGATTTTGTGAATGCAAAGGCCCTCCTACATGTTTGAAAGAAATGGAGTATTTCAATATTTTTTGAAATTACATTTATTTTATTTTTTTTGTGGTGAAACTTTATTTTTTTAGCCACACACTCCATAAGGTTGAACCTTTAGATTATGCGACCAAATGTTTCGTAAATATGAATCATGTTGCTGTGTACAAATAGTCAGTGTTTATTCTTTTTCCTGTTCCTGTGTGGAGGAATTCCCTCTGCTGATCAGTAGCTTTTTCCAAGGAAAACAGTAAGGAAAATGCTGCTTTCTGCAACTTGGTTTATGTTTAATCCTGTGTGACCAAGAAAATGTTGGTTGAGTAAACACTTCCATCAGCTATGTGAGAAGCATTCTCATTCTTTGCGGCCTTTCAAGAAATAATGTGATTTCTTTATCCATATGTGAAAAATTCCTTACAGCCTTGCAGAAGACATATCATTTTTTAAATATGATTACCATTCCCATAAGGCTTACGTTGAATAAAAACCTTAGTCCTGAATGAGCATTGCTGGATGTGACAGCAGGCCCAGCTAATGTCTGTAATATGTTCACCTAGTGTTTAGGAGCCTTTTAAGGGTCTGAATAATACTCCTTTTCTTGTTCTGCCACCCAAGAGACAAAATCCATGTCTGTATTTTAGGTTCTCTCACAAGGTTGCTCTTGTCTTGTGTATCACAAGAGAAGAACAGAGCTTAGAAATGAGGACAGTGAAATTCTGTGTCAACTTTTTCTTGGATTTGCTATGTGGGGCAAAAAGCTCCCCTATGGCATAGGTCTAAGAGATGAATGAACCTTTTCTCTTTCTGATTTAGTCTAATTTCTAATCACTTCAGCTGTAAAAATGGAGTTGCCTAGGATCTGACCTAGTTAACAATTTTCAATGCACAGATATATATACATATACACATACACACACATTATATATAGCTCTAGTTTCATAGGCATAAAAATGTCATGCAGAGATTAATTTCATTTTTAGATTTGATATAAAGAATGAAGTTCTTCAATCCAAGTGCTGTAACAGCATCAGTCTTCTTTCGTTCCACAATGGAAGGAGAAGTAGTTAGGGCCTCTGAGTGTAGAGAGATCTGTGGCCTGCAGAACATATTTTCAAGAACTTGGTTTCCTTGGGTCATTCTTGGATTCCAGTTTTCAGAACACAGGGTTTACTGTCAAAATGTGCTTCCTCCTTATATGCAATAATGCTTACAGTAAGTTTTGCAATCTTTAAAATGGATTTAATCAGTGAGAAAAATCTTGCTTGCTTCTCTGGAGAATGACAGTCACAGAATAATAGAGGTTGGAAGGGACCATTTGAGGTGACCTAATCCACTCTCCTCCTGAAAACAAGCCTAGCTTCAAAGTCAGATCTGACTGCTCAGGTTGCTTGTCTAGCTGAGCTTTTAATACCTCTAGGGACGGTGTCCACAGCTTCTCTAGGCAAACTGTGCCAGTGCTTAATCACGCTACTCTACTTATCTATATGGAATTTATTTGCTGCAACATGTGGCCACTGCCACTTTTCCTTTTGCTGCACATCTCATGGGAAAGTTTGGCTCTATCTTCACTCTACTGCCTCTTTCACTAGTAGGAGTCTGCCCCACTAGTTACTTAGCCTTTCTTTCCACAAGTTGAGCTAACTCAGCTCCCTCAGCTTCACCTTGTACAGCACTTTTCAGTCCCCTAACCATCTTGGTGACTCCCACTGCTTTCACTCCAGTTAATAATCCATGAGGCTTTCTTATTGAGGGACTCAAAAGAGGACACACCTCACAAGTAACCAATGAAGGGAAATAATCGTTTCCCTTGGCCTTTATTTCAGGATTTTAAACAAGATCCATGGTGTTCTATCAAACACAGAACACAAGCAGAACTTCTTTGTTTGCTGTGGCAAAGCCTCTGTACAGGTTGGTACATAGACATTTGTGCAATTTCTCCAAGGCTGTTTGGTTTGTTTGGGAAACAGCAGTTATCTCGCCGTTATTTTGGCATACAGTAAGTTACATTTTATTTGTGCATTGTAGGGTTCTCTTTTTATCACTTTTTTTTTCCAAATACAGCAGGTTTGGAAATCGTTCGCTCTCTTGTATATGATTCCAGTCATCTATGGAAGGGATATTGCACTTCTATAAACAGACTATTGCAATTTTTCTTTCAGTCCTTCAGGACTTTTGATTTAACATCTGCCTCCATTTCCAAATGACACCTGTTCAAATTTGCCTGTAAAACTGGAAAAAAAATCCCCAAAATGCTGATACACAAGTCATTTGTTTTGCTTACTTTCATGAATAGGCCACCTTTGTACCTCTTTGGAGGCTTTTACTTTAAATTTTGATATTTAAAATCTTCCACATCTTTATTTCCACCCATGTTGCTGCCTCCATCTTCTTATCTCTTCTAACTCATTTTGGTTGTGTGACTTCTCATGCTGTCAATTTACATTTCAGCTTCTCCTACCTTCTTGCTCCAAGTCTACTAAACTGGTTCACCACGCTTCCACTTCATCTCCCTTAATCTTTTACCATGACTTATTGCCCTGTTAGCTTAACAAAAGCCACTAAGATTTTCCTCACGCCTTTGCCTCATCTCACTTAAGCATTCAAACTGGTAAGCTAGAAGCTGGTTGCCCATCAAAAAGTCGTCTAGTGCAAAAAACCACAGCTGCTCTTTCACCATGCTGTTCTTACGCCACACCAACAAAATTTTGCTCCAAACCACTTAAGTTTGCTCATATGCTAACCTAAACCACACAGATCCATCCTGGCTAGTTCTTTTTAGCCACTTGGTGCTAACCAGGCAACTCACAGCGCATGCCACTAACTTCATCTAATTTGCACTCTGCTGCAAAAGCACAGATCTCATCTCAGTGACACTGACTTATGTTTACAAGTCACAATGTATTATTTAAGGGTATGGGCAGTTATTAGAGGACTTATCTCTGAAGAAAGGATTGGGTGTGTTGGAGAGGAAAAGGAATTCTGTTTTTATTCCCAGACTAGTAAAAATGGAAAAGCTTCTCTTAACCAGGGGTGGTTTAGAAATTTGTTACAAAACTGGAATGTTTTGAGGAATAAATGTTCATCAGTTCATCTTAGAAACATAGCCATTTAAAAAAAAACAAAACTCCAACCTTTTTCTTTAGCAAGGAATTCTACCAGGGACTCCTTCCCAGAGAATTAAATGGGACACAACACAAGGCACAGGTGGCAAGGCATTCATGTCCTTCTCCTCGGTTAGGAAAAGCCCATCCTAAAGTTCCTGATCATTTTTCATATGTCTGTATATTTCTCTGCAGTGTATTTATGAATGCAACGCTGCACAGCTCTAATAGGAGAAAGATGGATTTCAGCGAAGGCTGTTTGCAGCCTTCTGATAGGACAGCAGAAGCAGGTTTTCTCCTGAGCCAGGAAGTGCCTGGCCATATCAACTGGCCGTTATGGGAGAGGGAGTTGTGATTCTGTCCTTTGGGAGCAAGTGAGGGAATGGAGGGAAGTAAAATATTTACAGAATAAAGCATAATAAATCTGTTTCCATCCAACCCAAGTTTTAAAACTCTCTGTCTGCCAATGGAAAGGAAAATTGCTCCATTTGTAGCTTTTTTCCTCAGGATAGCTATAAAGACAGTAAGCATGAGAGAAAATAAATTCCACCTGCGTATAAAAATGTTAGCATATAAATGATGTATCTGTTTTATTACTGCCATCATGCATTACACATTTGACTTCTCCAGATAATAGCCATATTCATAATTCATATAGTCTGTATTTGAGTACCCCATGGAGGGCATATTTAAGGAGAAAATCCTCTGCTAGTCATAGCACAGCAATGTTGAAAGCAGGATAGGGTGTTGGTCAAAGGAATGTCTCTTATTAAGAAATGACACCACCTTATCATGGCTGCTAGCTCCAAAATCAGGTTATGAATGCCTTGCAGGTATAATACCAGAAAATAAATAGTATACCTGGCCGTTTTATGTAACACAACATAAGTACAGATAGAGGAAGAGAAGTGATGACTTATTATCTGCTCAACCAAGAAACAAGATTGCTGATTCATATGCTACATCCTAAATCTTCACAAGTCTAAACATATTCTTGACTATTGTCAAATCTCTATAAAAAAGATGTTGTGCACAGGAACATGCCCATGCCTTCTGCCATTGAGCTTCTTAATCAAAAGGTCTAGATCAGCCTTACACTCATTGGTATGTAATGTCTCTTCCAGTATGCTGTCCTTCTAGCATCCCTTGCCATAAGCTTTACAGGTAAAATAGCATTAGTTTTGTCCTCTGTGTTTTTAAAGGGCATGCAAAACTTCAAAAACACATATTATAGCCTATAGCAGACTACAGCTTTTGTAAACTGCATTCCGAGTTCATGCTTGTGCCTTGTTTTTTATGATAGCCATATACAAAACCAAAGGTGAATCAATCCCTCCTGCAGGTGAAGGCCATTCTGTCCAAGGCAGGGAGCTTCCTGGACTCAGACATTCTGTTTGAAATTCGCAAAACCTTTCTACCATTTTAATCAAAATAAGACATTAATCTCTGTTTTGTTAAACCTGTTAGAGTTGGATGCAACGTAGATTAAGAACAACTGTGCCCAATAAAACCGCAGATTTTCTGGAAAAAAAATGAGACCTACTCCGGTATAAACACATCAAACCAGTGTGAAGTGATGAATAACTTGTTACCATCTAAATATAGGTGGTCTCTTCCATGATTTGCTGGCTGACATTTCTAATCATAGGTTCTCAGCTAGGTCAACAGAGATATTCCTCTTGCTTTCATGGGGTCTTGAGGCCCTCTGTTCTTAGGATCATTTCCTTTGTTCATCCATATGAGTTTGAAAGAGTAACTATATTCCTGAATAACTTTCCCTGAACCATGTTAACCACACTCAGTGTGTAATCCTTAAAATGCAAGCAGTAACAAGGGTGGAAACTTCCACTTGAAACTCTTACTACAAGTCTTTTCTTGACGGGACAAGGAGATGTTTAGAAAGCCATTCAGTGGGATGTGCTCCAATTTTTGAGACAATTCTGCTTTCACTGTACATCATCCCCACAGCCACAACAGTTTGCACAAATTTAACAAAGCCCAAGGTTCTTTTGAAAATGCATGTTTCTGTTCAATAAGCTTGAATAGCAATAACCAACACCAATCTCTTCCAATGCTGAAAAGAAACACCGTAAAAAAACTATGATAGTTTCAAGAAGAGTTGACTAATATTTATTTTATCTGTCTGTATTTTTTATGAAAGAAGTGGTTCAGCAGACCAGCAGAGCAAATCTGCTACATGTCCTGCAGATTAATAGTGATGTAAGTTTCACAGCTGAATGATGATGTTCTCATGCCTTATCAAAAGAGTCAGATGGTCAAGATCTGAAACAAGGAACTAGGGCGAGACTTTCTAGCAGGGAGAAAAGGAGACTTAGAAATATACTGCACTATATACACTCCAACAACTATAGCTATACTACTGTCAAATTCTTTGAGCCACTGTTATGTCATACAATATTTTAAATGTTGAGTCAGCATACTTTTAGCAGGGTAAGACTACCAAAACTCCATTGCTGATACGTTAGCATCATATCTAAAACCAGTTTTCTTCCTTTTTACATCTTATGAGTAGATGAGTTCAATTACCCAATGAGACTTCATTCATGCAGATAACTGACTACTCATCCACCAAAAAGTGTATGCGTGGCTTTGAGTGGGTAAAAGAGATATAAGTATCTATTCTGAGAAAATGCTTGGTTTGCTTTTTTTAAAAAAAAAACAAAAAAACTGAAAAATGGGATACTGATTTCCTGCCAGAGAGCAATTTTGAATAGTAATGTCTAGAATTGTCTATTGAACTGGATCTGACTTGAAGCAGGAGGCAGAGAGTAAGAAGAAATGGTGATGAAAAACATGGATGCCAGCTGAAATAAGTTGAGTTAGAGACTCCATATCTCAGAGACTTTGTTTTGTCTCTGAGCAGCACCCCAGAATGGGTACTGACATGGCACTACACTATGGTGTCCAACACTTTCCCCAAAGAGGAACTGGAAAAGAGCACTGCCCATTCACATTGAACGTTTTCTCTCATCGCATATGTCATAATTTAAATGTAACCTTTGCCAAGATAGAACTAAGCAAAAGTTATTTTATTTAGATATGCTATGTATGAAGTGAAATGTTAAGTCTTAGTGAATTCTATATTTTGACTGTTGTTAAGTGTTTTTTGTAGACACATTTATTTTATCCAAACATCATATTCTGGCAGAAATTCTCTCTTGGATTTTATCTTAAAAAGCTTCTCAGTGTCCTTGAGAAGTGCTAAGCACAGGGGGCCCAATTCAGAGGTGATGTTGGCCACTACCCTTCCTTTGCTCTGTTCCCTTTGCCTTGTCCCTCAAGTGATACAACACAAATGTTAGGAAAAGGTGAGAGCTAAAATGGTGCATGACATTTTAAAAGGTACATTTTCCTGCCATCCTGTTCCTTCTCATGCTGCTCTTTTTTGTCCCTGCAGTTAGAGGAGCTGTACCAGTCCTGAGCATGTCTGGCTGCTGTGTGTGCCAGCCTCAGGGCTGGGCTCACACATCCACACAACATTCCGCAGTGGAAAACTCATCACAGAATTGAGGCAAGGCAGGTTGCCGGAGGGAATATAATAGGGGACTCAGCCTGCCATTCTTTCCCTGAGGATGTGAGAGGAAGGGATGAGAACTGCCCTTTCCTCCTCTCACCTGCAGCTAACAGCAGATAGCCAAGCATTGATTCAGTGAGTCTTTCATTTTGGGTCATGTCAAAGAGGTTTCCTTAGAGCCACACCAGGACTTCAGATAAACTTCTTTGCCCTGAAAAACAAGTAAAAGCAGTTATATCCTCAGTTAATCTGAGAGGCAACTTAAAAAGTTAGCAGCCTGTCAGCTCCGAAGCGGTGCCTCATTGTGAGTGTGCTACTAGACTTAACATATGCTAACATGTCCAATGTAAAACCAAAGTTTGCGTGTCAGTGGTTCTGCTGCAAACAAGCTCCAATTCAGCAGCTCAAATGCACAACATGAACACGTATTTTAAAGGAAAGGGTCTAGATCAAATTCAGAGGCAATTTAAAAACAGAAGGGTGTTAGTGTCATACAGATAAATATGAGAGAGTGATACAAGTTGGTAAAAGGCACATAAGAAAGCAAAAGCATGTACAATTAAGTCACTGCAGGTCACTGTGGCCTTACTTTGAATTCCTTCTGAATTTAGCCTGGAATGTGAATGCTGATGTCAAGTCGCTGTTTGAACACAGCACAGCACAACCTGCCCAAGCTAAGCTGCAAACATAAAAACCAGTTCCCCTATTTCTGCCATACATTTCATTGTTAATCACTTCATGATTTAAAGACTTCTGAGACATGATGGTAAAATTGCTAGTTAGTAAGCTGTTTAAAGATTCCTGAATTGAAAAGCAGAATGTGAAATAAATACCAGTCAAGAAACCAAGAAATTATGGAAAGTCTTTGTCTCCTCTGTAATCAGTCCCTGGAAAAAGTATTATTGTTTGTTTTTTCACAAACTTGTTGTTTCCTGTAAGAGAAGCGATGTAAATTTTCCAATCAAGTAGCCATAAAGTGCAGAAAATTATCACACTGGTGAAAATAATCCCCCCTACCTTTGAAATTCCAAGATGTTTTTTATCTATTGAATGAGGTTTATTGTTTGGGATTCTTAGTTAACATTTAAGTTAACATTTATCCTCATGTTTCCATCCATTAATTTTAAGTGCCCCGTGTTTTGCAAAAGATCAATGTACAAAATAGCCTGTGTCCAGTAGTACAAGGTAATTTCTTAGCCATGTTTCTATGGTAGCTGTTATCAAAATGAAGGTGTCATTTTGGCCTGAAAAGTAAAGGTCTTTAACCAATTTAAAATTTTGGGTTTGACACTTTTTGACACATAATGTACAATCATGTTTGTGTTGGTTTCTCTTCACTCAGCAGTGTTTTTCCCTGAAGAGTGGGCAGAAGGCAGGGTTTCCAAATGGCACAGACTGTATTCCAAGATATATCGGAATACGAGGATTTAAAAAGGCAGCAGAATTTGCCAGTACTCACAATAACCACATATCTAGTTGCTTTACACAACTCCTCCCATTATAGATACAGAGGTGCTATGTCAAGCTTTTACACAATGTAAGTTTGGAAGCTCTGTCTGGGGAGTATGAAGTCACATAAGCCTTCACATTTGTGCTGGGATCAGCTGGAGCAGAAACAGGAGTTTAAAAGAGGACACTGGCAGATTGCCTAAGAAAAAATAACTGCCAATAAATCCTCTGTCTGAAGTATTTGGACAAAGCATAACTTGGAAATTAAAAAAATCAGTAACTGAGCAATTTCAAAATACAAACACAGACAAACTTGGATTCCTTGTTTCTTTGTAAAAAAGAAATATATTTCTGAAGTAGTTCAGTAACTAAAGGTCACATCTGGTTCCTTAGGCTTCTCGTTCTTAAAGGATGAGTTTCAGTGTTGTCCCAAGCTGACTTCCATCCATACATGCAGATATCGAACTTGAGTAACACTATTCTCCCACACAGGCCAAGCTCCTAACTTTGAGTTCATGCATTTCTGATGCTCAGACCAAGAATAATAGTCAAGTTATGATTACTCCATTCTGCCGATATAACTATTTGAGTGGTTCTAATATCACTTTGCAGCACGTCTCCTTTTACTCCTCTTTCGTTCTGGAGTTAACTCTTTTACCATTCCTAGAGTGAACTCTTCTACCATCTCTGTAGGTGAATTACCTCCATAGAAAAGACAAAATATCCACATATATACTTCTTTGTAAGAGTTTGCACAGTGGTGTCATACTCCCTGTCCCTCTTTGCACCCATCCTGCTGCTGGTTGGTTGCAGCCTGCAGTCTCGGTGGCCTCAGCTGCTGAACTCAGCGCTGAGAGACCTGCTCACACCATCTCGTAGCTTGTACTTTCAAGCTGGCATCTGAGTGACAAGATTGTTGATTTAGAGTGTGGTCGCAGGGCAGCCATTAATGCATAACTGAGGTTTAGCCAGTATGGTTTTCAATAGCTTTTATCAGTGATGTAAGTAGCATAAATACTTATTTAATTTCTTACTATACAAAAGCATATTGCCTCCACTTTCATGTGAACTGATTCCTCTCTTCAGGGGCTTATTAAATATGCCTTTTAAGAATGTTATGAGATCAGCATCAAAGTACGTTATGAATCTGTTCATAGATAAATAAAACAGTACAGAGGACTGCTAGCTAATACTAATGTTTTATTTATTTATTTCTATCTTTATGCCTTCTGCCTGTGCAGAACTTCAGGCCTCCTCCAGCAGAACTGCCTACCCCAAAGCAAAGCCTTTGGTTTCCTTTCCTATCCTAAAGGGACTAGTGGTTGCCAGGATTATCTAGCAAGTCATTTAGGCATGTTTCTGAACTTCCTGTTATGTGAGTATCTCTCTCTAAGTCAACATGACTATTCAAAATACCATAATACTTTGATAGCCAGAGCTTGGCCATCTAGGGGAAAAACTGCTGATTCAGCTCTTAGCCATCACCTGCAGGACCCTCTGGGATCTCTACTCAAAGCAAAGCAATTCTACTCCAGAAGCTGGTGCTGCTGTGCTGTTAGATGCCAGAGGCAGTTTCTACTTGCTACTCTCCATGAGGTGTATCCACCTTTTTAGAGCTGCCCTATCAGTTACCTGATTAGCTGCCAAATGAGAACAGCTCAGAAAAAATATGATTCTATTTGATTCCAAGTTAATTTTGCTAAAAGCTCTTTTGGCTAAATTGGAGGACTCCCAAGGCCTTCTGATGTTCCCTTACTGTCATCAATCTGTCTTGAATAAAACCCTAGTAGCATAAGGGCAGGCATGTATTAGTTGTTCTGGTAAGAATGGTCTGCACTTTGGTCACTCAAATCTTTGCTAAAGCAAGCAGATTTCTTTCAGATGATTCAATCTAGCTATAAAATGGAAAACTGATATTCCTAATAAAATTATATACTAGTATAGTCTAAAGTGTCTGAACAGAGAAGAAAGTCCCTGAGCCATTTGTGTACTCTCCTGCATATGCTGCCCTGAGTTCTATAGTGCTTTGCACTGCTCTGAATACATGGCTGACACGAGGGACTTCGCTGGTTGCATCAAACTAACTCAAATTATAAAAATTATTTGTTTGCCTGCAATTAAAGATCCTTAGGAACTAGAACACATTCCTTTTATTTATATTTTTTTTCAAGGAATATCAAATGCAAACAAGGCCAATTTCTGTCCAATACTTATCTGTTGCATAGGATTTTTGTTTACAGGCTAAGAGGGACACAAAAACGGCTGGATGCTATGTGCTCATCTACACTAGAAGGGCTATTCTGGTCCACACTGAAGAGTTTCTGTACATGGACAATATCAAGAATGACAGCAGTGGCTCTGCTGCATTAGCTATCCAGACAACAGAAAAAGGATCATCAGTGAAATTATTTCTGAAGAACAACAGTTACTAATCTACCAGGAGAAAGCAATTTCACTGTTGCATGCCTATGGGGCATTTATTATACTGGGTAGTGATAGCATTTAAGATGTATTTAAGGTTTTAAGATCTTAATCATGCCAACTACCTCCACAACAATCTAACTTTCCGTTCAGCTGATCCATTTCCAGTTTTGAAATAGTTGGGGTTGTGAGGTATCTCTGGAAAGTAAAATAGGTTCCCACTGGACACATACCGGTGAAGTGAGGTAGGAAACTCCTTCAGTAAAGTACTTTGAGATCCCATCATGAAGATGAAAGGGCTTAACCAGATGAGGGAAAGAGAGAAGGATGACCACTCACTCTCCTGGAGGGACGCCAGAGTGATAGAACCTGAGATATATTTAGTTTTAGCCCCAAGTAACCTTGCGGTTGAAATGAAATCATCTTAACAGCAATAGTTAAGATGAAGCATTTATGCAACTCTGTAAAGTAAAACAGGCCTATTTTTTAATTTTATAGACATTTTTTGGTCACCTCTAAAATACAAAAAGGATAACTTTTAAATATAATTCACAGAGAGCTAAAAAACCTCATGACATTACAGATTACCTTATACACTCAAAAATATCACCGTCTGAAGAGGAATTTATCAGGTGTTAGGCACTGGCTGTACTGGCCAAGTACACAGTGGGTACATGCTATGCAAAATAATCACATACCCAGGTGAAATACAAGCACTACTATTTACTACTTTTAGGCACCATGTAACCATGATCTTGAGAGAGACCATAAGGCAACATGTCAAAAATTAAGGTATGTTCTATACAAGAAAAAAAAAAAGGTCATTTTGTGGAATTAATGGAAAAAAATATTTTCCATGAATCACTAAAGACATAAGATTATGTCTTTATAAGACTTTTTATAATCTATACAGAATAAATGGCTCAGTTGCTTATGAAGAATTACAGAAAGTAGATCACAGAAATAATCCTAGAATAAACTATTTGAGTAAAACACTCAGATTTTTACCTCCCTTACTGTAAAACACAAAAGTCAGGAAAAGATTTTTCTAGGTACAGAAGTGAATGGTACATTGGATGTATAATGGTACATCATTTACAATAGTTGTGATGAAAAGCAACAGTACTTAATTTGCTAATATTTTCCTATCCTTCAAATGCATAATATTGGCAATAAACAAAGTCTAACAATACACTAACTCACCTTTCAATTAAAAAAAGTCAATTTTAAAATTGCTTTACACTTGGGTTTTATGTGTGTGGCACTGATGCCAAAGCCATTTTACTTTTAAAATGTTTTAATAGCTATTTTTAATAGGCAGTTTAAAGGCATGTAATTCACTTGACCACTTGATAATTCTGTGAACCTGCATTTAAAAGGAAATCCAAATGAAAGTATAAAACTTAAAACAGTTAAACAGTACTCTGGTAATGTATCAGTACTTGTAGCTTGTAAGGTCTCTTCCAACACACCATTAATAATCAGCCAATGAATTACTGGAGAATAAGGATTATTCTATTCCTGCAGCCTATGTAGAAGTAATACAAAATACCTGCTACAGATATGGAGTTAGTTTGCTGTCATGTTTCAGTGCCCATCATTGTGCTAAATACTCACCGAATCTTTGTAGTAATATAGTCTAGTGCAGAAATCCAACAAACCTTTTGTATAGCATCAGTGAAAATGTGGTTTTCTTGCACACGCTTAGCCAGGTAATACATAGAAAAATAGAGACATATGTGGCAGTCTCAAAATTAATCCAAATTCATTACTTTTAATTCAGTTTTGCAATTTAGTTGGCTCTTAAGACAGTTCAAATACAGAAATACTTTAGAAATTTTTGACTACCCAGGGTTTTCTAAGTTTTATTAGGCCAAATTCTACATGAAATTAAAGGTCTAACCAGCTGTTGTGCTATTTTGCTTCAGTCTGAGAGGTCTGATAAACAATTTCTCTCTTCAATTTACTCATGGAACAAAGAAATTAAATAGAAGATGTTCCTTAAATGAGGATTAATCCCTTAAATGCATTCAGGTAGGAATGCAAATATGCTTAACTGATAAATGTCTGAGTCTTCTGAGATTTATTTGTTACAGGCAAAAATATCTGTGGATGCAGATTTTAAACCTTACTTGCAGGAACAGAATTATTCCAATGGATTGTAAAACTTCTTTTCTCACAAGAATATCCCTGGCAAAATGTACTCTGCCCTTCTTGAGACATGACTACTGGCTAAAACAAGTGATAAGATTTTGGAAAAATCATATCAAAGGAGAAGTTTCTAGCTGTCATGTGTTGGTTTATATCCATGATAACTTATGCATAGCAGGACATATCGTAACTGTGCTCACTTCTCATATTCCTCCTTTTTTTTAAAAAAAAAAGACTATTAAAAAAAAACCCACTATTTAAAAAAAACCAACCCAAACTATTCATTTGTATTGTTTTTACCTGCAATTTATGACCATTGCAGTTTGATCCTGTTAACCTTTTGAACTGGTTTCCTATTTTCTGTCGCTCAGTTAACAATCTGCATAAATATATTCTTCACATTAAGTCCTAGGATTTTAATGTTTGTATAACTGATTTTAATACTACTGCAGCGACATTCCTTCTTTTCATCACAATTCCTCTTCTGAATCAGTACCATGACCTGTTTTTCAGTGGGAGCCTTCCATTAGTACATTACTACTTTTTTTAAAAAACGTCATATTTAGTTGCTTCTTTGATTTCCTTTACACTACATACCTGTATGGTGTTTACATTGCATACAATAGGCAATCAATTTAGGTATCCAAATTAAAAGTATAAGCTTCTTATATCATCAATGGAAAGAGGTGAAGTGCTTCAGAGGGCAATTAAGAATACAGCAGTGAGAAACCTGCCTGCTTTGTTCATTACTTGGAAGACCTGGACGCTTCCATTAAATGCCCAAGATAGATTGTGAAGATGCCTGAACCTCCCCAAAGCCATTTTTATTTTTTCCAGTTGCAAAAAGGATTGCAAACTAATATTGAATTCTGTGAAAATAATGTCACTTGAACTGCAACTTAAATGCAAAGACATTCTCTCACAAGTTCTTGCTCCTCTGAAATTGTCTCCCTCTAAGATGATTTTTCCAAGATAATTACTACTTCCCATCCCAGTCAGTTCTAGACCTCTATAACATAAGTAGCTGTCAGCTCAGAAAAGCCAAATATGTCCAGGTTGGATAGACATTCTAGTTTGTCTTTTTTTGGTTTTTTTAAATTTTACATAGCATTGTACCTTTTTGAGATACAAATTAATTTGTTTTGCTAACATCCCTAGTCAATGCCACTCCTCTCTGCCATGTTCCCATGCTGGCAGCTTGTGTAATTCTCTTTTGCACATGTAGAGCCTATGCTCTTAAAAAAGCTCTCTGTCCTCCCAGTGCAAGGAAAAGTCAGCGTATGACTGAAGTCCCTCTGTCAGCTTTGTCACACACACATAATTCATCCATTCCCAGGCACTAGAGAAATACAAACAAAAGCTCCCTTTAAGCCCTCTAGACGCGTCTGTCTAGTCATCTCTGGCAGCAAATCATTTTAAAGAAATCACAAGTGTTCTGGACTAAAGGCTTTTCTTCTGTGTAATCTAGTTCCCACAAACTCTCATACACTTTTATGTGCTTCTGGTGTCAGTATCACAAGTTTCTTCCTACCACTAAAAACAATCTTCTCCAAACGTATCATGTGAACAGCCACCTCCACAGCTGGCCACCAAGCTCCTGAACAGATCTCTTGGTTGCTGCATTCACAGTATTTTGATAACTAAATGGCCCAGATTACAGTTTGTCAACATCTCACACTATCTCCCCATCTCCTAGAGGGGCCACTTGGCCCTGCATTAGCTCCTCTCTGCAATGTTCAGTCTCTCAGTGTTTCACTTTCTCCAAGTCTCCTTTTATTTATTTATTTATTTATTACCCCTTCATTATTCCAAACCAACATTTTATATTTATTTCACTTTACCCCCATCTACTGGTAAAACAAAGCTGGCACATATAATATGCTACTAACTACAGATGAGTGACTGGCAGAGGAAAGGAACAAGCTCATGCTTGTTTAAGGTAACTAGTCAAAGTAGTTGGTAGATGGGATGAGAAGGGGAAGGAAGAATGTAAGTTCCTTTAAAGATCTGTTTGTATTAACATCCACCGTTGTACAACCTGTACTGCTTCGATTTTACAGTGAGCTCTTATTTCTTAAACTCATCAGCCACTCTCAATTTAGTAAAAAAAAATCAAGTAGCTTACTCTGAGAAAATTTCTATTTGTAGATTTAAAAAATTTAGTGATTAAAACAAGACTCATTTTATTTACAGGCACATTTCATTATTTCATGGTGTACAGCTTTAATCCTTGCTGGTTGGAGGTTTTTTTCCCTGTCTCATCTTGAAATACTTCAAAATGAATAAATTCTAAATCATTCTTCTTTTGGAATAAACTAAATTTCTGAACACTTCAAATGCCACACTAATGCTAGCATTTTCCTTCTCTTCCAAGAGCAAGGCAAACCACTGCAGGGATCAATTAGAAAGAGCTGAGAAATACTCATGAAATCAAGGGCTGACAGCTGAAAGTCTTAAACCTGATGAGCTGCCTTGCACATCGGCATGGACAATCTCTCTGACCATAAACAAACTTTAATCTCCTAATCTCCCCGAGTCCCTTTTTCTCTTCCTCTTTCTTTTTTCTTCTTTTCTGCCCTCTAGCGACCAGCCAAGCATGCTTCTAAACAAACTCTTCAAACTCTCCTCAAAGACTGCCGTGTAACTAGTTGGCCAGGTCATGCCACTAACATAAGTGTGCTGTAAGGGAAAAAGCTACTGCTACATCATAAATTAAATTAAAAACAACCAAACAAAAAAAAAACCCAAAAAAAAAACCCCAAACCAAACACCAGTCAAATGCTTTCGAGCTGTTAATGAGTGAACCTCTTGCCTGGTGCTGCTAATAACAGGTGAGTTATAACCTCCACACCCTCTAGAAAAAGCTTCAACACATACGTTGGGTGGGATTGTTATATAGTTCAGCTATGGTTTTCTATTCATACTGCTGTACAGAAGGTTGGAGGAAACCACTGAATTTTACAGATTATTTTCTCATGAAAGACATAAACATGCAGGTAAAATACAAGTACATTTATTTTACATTATGTGAATCTCAAAAGTCCATGTGAAGGCTATTGATACACCAATCCTAAAGTATACTGAGGGTCTTTGACTCGCTAAATTCAAGTTTAATTGAATCCTGCTCTTACAGTATCATATATTCAAAATTATTTTCCACTCACAGAGACCTGCCATAGTTTTACACTTGAGCTATCAGGAAGTTGTACGGGAAAAGGAAGTCATGATACAAGTAATTTAGAATAATAGTGTCTTTTTGGTATAATGATGTGAAAAGTATGAGGAGCTTCTTTGCTTTAGACACAGAATAAAAATATATTTTAAAATTGTGCTCTTTTTCTAATTCACATAAATTGTCTTCCATTAGCATTTGATAATAGCTTCTACCAAAGAAAGAAATACAGAGTTTGTAGAGAACTAGTGAAAAATCGTTCTAGTTTTAAAGTTCCTTAGAAGACCTGGGGAGCAGCATGTGTTTGTATGTACATAGATACTTCAATATACAATCCCTTCTTCAGTTTTGAAATGGAAGCAGCCAACTTCAAGTCAATTCATATTTACTCTGCTATAGGCCTGAAGAAGGCTTTTTTTTCCAGCTAATAGGTCTCATAAAAGATAGAAATGTCAGCACTGCAGATCTTGTTTTTAGTGTTTGGAGCCTGTATGTAGAAGGGACAATTTTCATCATGCATACTTTGGAGATGCTGGGAAGGTCAGAGATGGCTGCAAAGCCTATGAGCCACATTTGATGACAGTTTATGCTAGAACGTTAGGGCTACATGCAAAGCAGTGGATGAATAACATGTGTGTGACAAAGCTGACAGAGGGACTTTGGTCATAGCCTGACTTTTCCTTACCTGCTTAACACAGCTTATAATTTAAGTGGTGTTGGGGAGAAAAGCGGTGGCATGACAGAAAATACATGTAACCAAGTCAGCATGTGTTTGTCAAAGCTTCCCACCCCTGTGCTGGCCACTTTTTTTTGTCACACTTCTACTGTGGCTAAGAGTAACTTGGTAAACTAAACAGAGCCAGGATACAGACACCGGCATTGAACCTCAACCTCTTACTGTAGCACCATTTGGCCTGGGACAGCTAGTGAATTCCAAAAAAACATTCTTGGTCACAGTTTAAGCGTTAGCATGGACCAAAGGCAGGTAACTTGGTTGTAACTGCCTTGTTCCAGAGACAAAGATGTTTAACAGAAGGGATGCCACTAGACTGTACAAATCAGCAGCTGGATGTCTTTCTAGGTTCTTAAGCCGTTTAATTTACTAGTATTGCAAGAGTCTGCAAGTCCAGTTGAGTTTAGAGGCAATTATTTTTCCTGCCTTTGGAATAGAAAGCTACCAACACCATTCAACTACTTTTGCCGAAGTGTTTTATTATGGCACGAGTAGAAAAATACATTTCAAAATTACCAAATAAATCCCTTCATTAGCCCTACCTGAGCTCAAGCTTCCCCATGAAGCCTGCAAGGTGTACAAGAGGGAGAAAGATGCTCTCTCTTCCTTTCTGAAACCTTGAATTGGTTAAGTCAAGCAACAGCATTTTCCAGATCTGCTGAGATTAAGAAAACTGCATAATTTATATTGTGTATGTTCCATTTCATAGGCAGTATGCACTTAACGTCCTTTTGAGTAACATTATTTTACTATGCAGGTACCTATGTCAGCATTTTGATTACATCGTGAAATTATTAGCACCAAAATGCAGTCTTCAACGTTTTACAGGGGAAAAAAACCCAGCCCTCAGAGGTTGTGACTTCTACATTTAATTACTGTAAACAGCAAAGGAACGTTTCTGTTCTTCTGGACTAATTGTATTCGACTTTTGTGCTACAAATCTCCACTTAAAAAAGGAGTGGGCAGCAGATTAAGGGCAGACCACGCCAGTGCTAGCATTTATCGCGCCTTCTCACCAAATCTGACAAAACTCTATAGCAGAACTGCTCGGCAGTAACCCGCACCAGCAAGCTGAGCAAAGAAGAGCAAAGGAACAGCAACTTGAGACGACGGGAACTCCGTGCGGTGGGACTGGGGCGCTAGGACCCAGCGGCGAGCTAGGGGCGGGGCGGGGCGCCCCGGGCCCCGCCTCGATGCCGCGCGCGTGCTCACCTCCCCGCGCCTGCGCAGCGAGTCTGGCAGTGTCGCGGCTGCTGCGGATCCTTCCGCCGCGCCGGTCCTGGCGCTCCGCCCAGCGGCGCGTGCGGCGGGCGCGGAGGGGGCGGTGGCGGCGGTGGCGGCGGCGGCGGCGGCGGCCGGGCTGCGGCCCGGCATGGCTGGGCGGCGGGGTGCGGGGGGCGCGGCCGCCTTGGCTGAGGTGCCGGGCTGCGGCGTGGCGGCGGAGCCGGCCCGGGAGCTCTTCGAGGCCTGTAGGAACGGAGACGTGGAGCGAGTCAAGCGGCTGGTGCGGCCCGAGAACGTGAACGGCCGGGACACGGCGGGCAGGAAGTCCAGCCCGCTGCACTTCGCCGCAGGTACCGGCGCCGTGAGGCCCGCTGCCTGGGCCCGAGGGGGCGCGAGGGCCCGCACGGGGAGGCCTGGGCGCGGCGGGGCCTGGGCGGCTCCCGACGGGCGTCCTCTTCACCTCCTGTGTCCCTCTCGCCGGGTGTCCCTTGTTCCCTCCCGCCGGTTTTCCCGAGTTCCCTGGCCGCCCGCCCGCCCTCCCTGTGAGCCGCGGGCTGGCTCTGGTGCCGCCTGGGCTGGCGCTGGGGACGGTCTGAAGCGAGGTTTAGGCTGTTGGCGTGGGAGCTCGGACGGGTGGCCCGTCCCGGGCGCTGTCCCCGTGGATGGCAGCCGGCCTGCTCGCTTTTAGAATTTCACCCGTGAAGGATCCCTGCCGTATAACATCCTTTCCAAGCTTTTTGCGTTCTTACCTTTAGCGAATGGGCTTTGTAAATTTGGGGCTTAAATACGGAGACAGCTGACATCACAGAACTGCTTTCGCTGGTGACAGGCCAGGATATTGTATCCCACCTGTGTCTTGCCCGTTTTGATTTGATGGCAGCGTTAGGTGTATGACCCCAGGAGACAGCAGCTTTTTTTCGGCTAAATAATATGGATACCAATAAAGATGTTTTTGTCTTCGCTGAGTTGTTGTTGCAAAAGTTTCTAATTAAGGTGTACTTGTCGCATGCAGTACACTTAACAGGTCCAGGTTCCTGAAAGCCTTTTCAGGGCAGCTGCAGTTCACAGATTCAAGAAACAATCGACAAGAGAGTTCGGGAGACAACTGAAAATATCTTGTCAGAGGAAAACAGTTATGGACAGGAGTAGTCTGTCTTGACTTTAAAAAAAGAACTCCTGATCTGTGGAAAGCTTTTTCTTTAAAAAATGCATAACAATAAGTTCATGTAGTTGTTAGATTTATAATGTAAAAGAGGTTGGTGTGCAAATGGGAGAGGCCATAGTCATTGTCTACATTTGATACAGAGAAATTAATTGTTTCTCTCAAAAGACTGTAGGAGATGCCAAAAGTTTCCAGTTAACATGTATAAAATACTTGTGTAATCTCTTGCTCTAACACTCCTCCACTGCTTGAGGTACATTTATGTATGACGAGGTGCTAAGGGGAATGGTTTAGTGTTTGATAGGAATGGTTGGACTCGATGATCCAGTGGGTCTCTTCCAACCTGGTTATTCTATGATTCTATGAACTAGAACTGAAAAGTTCCATTGTAACCCATACGCCCACACTTCTCATATGCCTCTGTGGGTTTGTCACTGAAATGCTCTCTGGTTACTAGGTGGTTGCAGGACTTCTGCCTCCTGTTGAAGTTCTGTAGATGCTCTGTAGTAACACGTAAATTTGCTACAATCTGAGTATCACTGCGGTTGGCAAGTGTGTTTTGATTCCTTGTGAGGGAAAAACTCAAGACTTCTATCTCCACCGGGCTCTTGATCTCTGCAGGAAATAGTTTTGCGACTCAGGTATTAAAAGTGAGGAAAGCAAGCCTTGCACACATGGGTTACTCCTAGAAGGTTCTTGGCACGTTTCTCATACGTACTGAGATGTAAATCTTACCTCCCCTAATAGCCCCTGAGACCCAAGGTGATCATGAAACCTTTGCGGGGTTTCTGTATGCAGTGGCCTTTGGAATGTGAGGTGATGGGCATAATGGCTACAGGCGGAAGTCCTAAGTCATTCTAGCCTCTTGTGAAGATATTACAGAAAACATAGACACTGTTGGTAAATTTGTGGTCCTTGTTTATTTGCTGTTATATAAATGTGCAAAATATAGCTGAAGTTAAATAGCAGTAGCTATAGAATTGGCTTATAAGAGCAAATACTTTATTTATGACATATTCCTAGCTCCAAATGTACAAGTGGGTACATTTTTTTGTTTTTGCTGTGTACCAACTTGAATGACAGGTTTGTAAAAAGTGCCTCGGAATGTATAAAAGCACTTTTGGGCTTCAACCTTGATCAAATATTTATAGCCATTTTGGGCATCATTGAAAATAGGCATTATGAAAATCTCTAAATTGTGGTTGTATATACTCTCATAATAAATTTCTTCAACAGCAAATTGTCTCAGATAAACTTATGTCCCTAAGGGTTTTCTTAGTGGATCATTTCAAAGATGCAAACTTTGCCCGTTAGGTTAGTTGTTCCATCAGAAAGCAAATAGCCATGCTTCTAGTTTTAACCAGAGACCTGTGCTGCTGCTTACTTGCTTTTCTTCAAAAACAAGCAATGTGTTTCTGTAAAATACTTATTGTATTATATTAATTTTTTTAATAATATGAATTGTACATGGACTGGCCTGTAGCCACTTTTATCCTTACTGCTCTCAGGGCTTATCTGTTGGTCCATGCACATACTGCCTGTGGGTTGGCAGGGTATCATACAAAATATTGTTCAGTTTAATAGCCATGTGAAATGACTAAAAAAGAGATTTTGTCAGTGTTTTATTCTTTTTGTTATTTTTTGAAGAAACCATTGACTTGTGGGAGACCTATCAATATATTCATTGTTACAGTAATCTTGAATATTATTTTTCTACTGAATTTAATCTAATTTTTAGGGGTTTCATAAATAGCCTTAGTGTGTAAATGCCTTTTTAGTAAAGAATGCCAGCTGTGATTGTTATTTAAGTTTGTTGTTTTAATTTCTGTGAGTGGGGCAGGAAATTCTCTTATTCCACCCTGACACCTTTCCTCCTTTTATTGCTTCCAGGTTTTGGTCGGAAGGATGTAGTTGAATATTTACTTCAAAGCGGTGCCAATGTCCACGCACGAGATGATGGAGGACTCATTCCTCTTCACAACGCTTGTTCTTTTGGTCACGCTGAAGTTGTCAATCTTCTCTTGCGGCATGGTGCAGATCCTAATGCTCGAGATAATTGGAATTACACTCCCCTTCATGAAGCTGCCATTAAGGGCAAGACAGATGTCTGCATTGGTAATTTTCTCCCACTCTTCTTGTGACTGACTCATTTCTTTTCACTGTGAAAAATCAAGAACCTTTTAAAGACCATTTTTACTTTGAAGCTGTAGCTGATATAAGTGTTAAAACTAAAAATTTCTCATAAACTCCATTTCTTATGCCAGTTCTGTAAGAAATGAATTTTGAGATCTATTTTTGATAACTACCCGGGTAAAAAGGTTCAAATTGATGTCATAAGGAAGGAACTTCAGAGTGACATGATGGACCTAGATTCTCTGTTACTTCAGCCTAGACTCCTTTGCTGCCTTCTGCTGCTACTTACAGTGCAGTGGAGAGAACAAAACTGGTTTTAATAATGGATTCATTCTGCCACATTAAATTAGTTAAGGATAGGAGCTAAACTTCAATTCTATTGATCTCTTGTTTTGACTACACAGTTCTTAAGAGTTGGGAAGAGCCAGAAAGTTAGGTCAAGAAACTGATTTTTTTGATTGTGTGTTTTGTTCTCATTTAATTTATTAAGGAGCATATGTGGAGAGCCTTATATATTCCATTGCAGTTTCGTCTGCAGTATGAGTGCAAGGTGCCTGGACTGCTACTGCTGTATACAGTTTAGGGCATAGCCACTTGTGGATTTGAGGCAGCGTGCTCTGGAGCTGATATCAAGTAGTTTTTTGTGATGCCGTCTTTCAACTGAGATTGCCTCCTGCCAGCCTGTGATTGTTGTGTTTCTACTCTGACTTTCTCTCATAAAATGTGCCTAGGCATGTTTCAGTAGTTAAACTGTTCACAGATGACATTAAGGAATTTTGACATCAAAAATTTGAGAGGGGAAGGTAGGATCAGTAACTGAATGTTTCTTTTGTTGCTTTTGGCTTACAGTAATGATATGTCTCGTAAGCCTTGTCTTATAGAATTGCTTTCTCATGGAAAACTTTGGCATTTTGTAGTACTGCTGCAGCATGGTGCGGAACCAACCATCCGGAACACAGATGGAAGAACAGCTTTGGATTTAGCAGACCCATCTGCAAAAGCAGTGCTGACTGGTAAGTGATAATATTTAGATTATGTTATGATGAATAACAGTCAACTGAATGCAATGCAGTATTTAGGGATTTGTCTTTCTGGTATTACTTTTAACTTCTGTTTGGTTATTCTAAATAGAAATTCCTGTATGGCCATCATCTCAGTCATGGGTCATGTTCTGGCTAAATAGTTTATTATGCTAGTTCAGTAATGCCCTGTCAAATTTTTAGCACTTATATTCTCTGGAATTTTGGAAGAGAAAGATAAGTAGTGAACTTCGTGTATATTGGCATTTGTTTAATGACTAAAGAAAATCCCTTTTGTCTTCCAGGTGAATACAAGAAAGATGAACTCTTGGAGAGTGCCAGGTATGCATGTTTAGAAGATATCTGGAATTTAGTTATATTTTCATAATTGTATGTTATGAATATATATATTGGCTTTTGAATTGACATGCCACCTTGATGCTAAACATTAGCTGTTATCTGTGAATAAAGCTACAAAAATAGTTGTATGAATGCCTTTTTGCTTTCCCTTTAATGCTGACAGTACAGAACTGAAGGTATTACTTCAGATCTGCCTAACGTTATAGCAAGGGAAAATATAAAAAAAAAAATAAGCTATTAAAAACCGGAATGAAAATATTGATGCCTGTTTCATATCTTGTTTTTCAGAAGTGGAAATGAAGAGAAGATGATGTCTCTTCTGACACCATTAAATGTTAACTGTCATGCCAGTGATGGCAGAAAGGTACTTTTGTTTAAAACCTGATTTAAAATTACTTCACTCTTACATGTTTCACAGTTATTGTTTGACCAGATTTTATGAATGTTAAATTCAGAATCTGTTTTCTTTAATATATGTGGGAAAATAAGATTGTACCTCTGTAGCAGCTAGCTGATACTTTTGTTTTGTTTTAACTTTAAAAAGACCATGTAGGTATTTCCATTCTGGGAGCAGTAAACAAACACTCATTCAGTTGGAACTTGAAGCTTTTTCATAGACTCTTACGGCTATCGCAGATACACACATAGGCCTCATATTTGCCATACAGCCTAGGCAAGTTATTGCTGCTGTTTCAGGAACAAGCTGTTCATCACTATAAATAATGGTAAAGTAGCATGTGAAAAATGTTCAGAATCTCTATTCTAAAAAATCCTGATAGTCTCTTGGGTTCAGCCCTTAGCCTGCTGAAAGTTCAGATTATTGAGTATCGGTTTTTGGCATCCTCATTGTTCTCATTAAGTATGTGAACTCGTTCACTTAAGTTTTGTTCAAATTAGTTTCCCCGTTTAAGGCATTGTTAAGATGTTGGGGTCTTTGAAACACCTATGCATCTAAATTTTCTCATCTTTTAGTTAGGGGATTAATCCTTTGGGAACTCTACAAACCCCATTCAGTCATGGGTTTGTAAATGAAGAGGATAAGATTTTTCTTCACTAATTTGAAGTTCTGCCCTTGGTGCTACTGATGAATATCCTTGTGTGGGTTTGCTAGTAAAGATCACAGAGCAGTTATCTGACTGCTTTGTGGAGGGTGAGAATCTAGAAGAGAAGATTAAGTTTTGCCCACACCGTATTAACTTATTGCACTCACAGATGTGGATTACAGTCTCTGTTGATAATTTCTAAACTTAATCTATTGATTGTCAGGGAGCTCTCTCTGTAATTTAGCAGTCATTGTTTCTAATGGCCATCTTATTTCCTCTTTTACAAGGGACATGATGTGTCCCAGCAAAGTATTTATACTTATGGTAAGCTAAGAGAGAGATATGGAGTGCAGGACTTAAATCTGTTAAGAGGGCTTTTGTTGCCAGGATGTATTAGTGATAAAGTAAGTTCAGGATTTGTGTTTGTGGTGCCTGCTAGAGTAGTCAGTAAACGATGAACATAGTTATCAAATATCTGATGCAAGCACTGTTTTTTTTAATATTGCAAGTACTTTAGGGACTTCAGCAATTGGTACTTTTAACAGGTTTTGAAAAATTGAATGTACTATCAACCCTTGATTTTGTGTTACTGATTACTTCTACATTCTGTCATTTCAGTCTACTCCTTTACATTTAGCAGCTGGGTATAACCGTGTAAAAATAGTACAGCTGTTACTGCAACATGGGGCTGACGTGCATGCTAAGGATAAAGGGTAGGTCCATTTTTCCTTTGTGCAGAATAAACAGAATTTGTTAAAAATTGAGATGAAGTAAAGACTAATAATACTATTTTAACCATGAAGAATTTCTAACTTGAGGCTGTTATACCGTCTTTAACCTTCCTGTTACTCCAAAAGTGCAAAGTATACAGGTTTAACACTTGTGAATCGGTAGGATCCAAATTGAGCTGACCATAGAACATGCTGCCTTTTAGGTATTATTTTTAATGTAGTATGTTCATACACCACTGTGAAGTCAGCAAATACTTTAGTGATTGAATCAATCTTAATTTTCTTTCTACTTTTAGGTTTCTATGAATTCTTTTGCAAAGGATGTGATAAGAATCAAAGAACTGTTTCCCAGAGGTTTTATTTGGACTACATGTTTAAGCATTTGGTTGTCATGTCAGGAAATGTAGTGAAATATAGACATGCTAAATTTATTTAGTTACATAAAATATAATGAAAAAACTGTTTTTAAAATGTGTATTAATGTACATTAAAGATTACAGAAAGCAAATTTATTCCTCCTTTTTCCAAGGATTACTTCACAGCTCCATAAATAGGTGCCTAATCAGACAGCTCTAATTATCCACTTGAGGTTGGAGTTCACTTTTGTCTTTTCTCCCTTATGAGCCCAGAGTGAAAGAATTAACTTTGTGCAGTTTCTCACTTCCTCCTAAGACCACTGGGTACGACTGTGAAGCTGGCTTTAAAACCTTTTTAGCTCTGCTATTACTGTATTGTACAGTGACTTAAACATTAGCCAGTAAGAATTCTTTAGTTTCCAGGGGAGAAGATAATCTTACAGCAATGTTCTTTTGAAGAAGTAAATAATTGCTTTCACTCCTGAAAATCCCCTGAAGGTAGTTCTTCCTGCTTAGGGTTCCAAGTCTGAGTGGAACCATTTAATTTGTAGTAAGACAGCGCAATTAATTTCTCATTTTCTGATTTTAAGCATTTAGTGTTCTGAAAAATGCTGAAGGGATTTTCTGGATTCTTCTCAACCTCATTTGAACATCTCTGATAATGCTTTTGTAAAATGTCCAAGGTGTAGCATAGTGCTATTTGCAATGTTATAGATGCATTTGGAATCAAGATATATGCACTAAGGTAAGCAGCCTCCTTCTTTTTCTCCTCTGTAGAGATTTGGTGCCGCTTCACAATGCCTGTTCCTATGGTCATTACGAAGTAACAGAGCTTCTAGTAAAGGTTGGTTTTTGAAGAGATTAAATTGCTTAATACTAAAAAAGAAGAGTTTATAATAGACTAATGCAAGTTGCCTATTTTTTTATTTTGTACTTAGATTTACAAAACTTAAAGAATGCTAGATTGCTTTTGCTCTACGTGTTAGTGACTAAGCTGGAGTCACAGAATCTTCTGCTTGCAAGGAAGCTTTTTCCTTATAAATGTGCTTTCTGTTTTTAACTCTCTCTGCTCCAAAGTTGAATGTTTTTGTACCACCAGGTAAGTTCTTCTTATCTCAATCTTCCCATCCTCACCTTCCCAAAAAAAAAAAAAAATCCAAAATCTGAGCGATATTGAGTGTGACAATAGAAAAATATGGAAGACAGAGTATTCATAGGTTTTTGAAAAGAATACTGGTAAAGTTTGTAAATTTTTTTAACATTAGAGAGTAATCAGTGTTTTGAGGGAAAGAACTTTACAACATCAAGTCTGATGCTGAATTGTAGCCTTCACCCGTAAGAAAGAAAAATGTGTCCTTTTTTGTAATGTCAGTGAACTCTCAGAACTGAAGTGACTCATCTGAATTATGTTAATCTTGAAGTTGCACATTAAACTAGTGGCTCAAAGATGTGGCCTGCAAAATACCTGTGAGTGTTGTCTACCTAGAGGCTTTTGAACTGTGCCTGTTCTGAGATGCTACAGCATATCATGATCATTAAAACAGCTAGGAGAATCTTGTTAGATAGCTGTAAATATTTGTATGCTCAGGGAACAGCTGCTGTTGTTCTCTCCTGTATGTCTCAGTCTCCACTAATTCCATGTATTGTTTAGCAAAAATTAAATAAAAAATAATTGAAATAACCATAATTTTAGTATGTATAAACAGTCAAGATCCTTTTGGTTTTTACTTCAGAAACCAATTGTAAATTGAATCTTTACAGTTGTGGTACTAGACAAAAAAAATAAAAAAAGAACAACCTTCTTGCCTAGACACTGCTATGTGTCTTAATTTTTAGGCTACAGTTGTGTTTCCTGTTGGATTTCTGCTCCAGTGAATCTTGAATTGTATTTCGCAAAGCACTACAGCTTTAACAGGAGCAATGGGGAAGGGCGTGTCCTACCAGGCTTGCTTACAGACAGAACTCAGGGGCCATACAGAATGTTACTGGAGAAGAATTACACAGATATTAAACATCCAAGAATGGGACTTGCAGAACCTTGTACTTAAATATTTTTAATTTAAGTTAACTTTGAGTGGCCACCTCCTTCTGGGTATCTTGGCATTCGTACCTCAGGTTGTATTCACAGAACATATATTTATGTCAGTGCAGCTGTTAACTCTAGGCTTCTAGAGGAACAAGAAACAGCAGCTAATTCAAAGGTGATTTGGAGTATATGAATTAGGCTCTTTCCAATTTGAGTTGTAGCAGGGCTACTCTCCTTTTAGAGATGCTGGAGAGAGCCTGAAGAGAGTCACCTACCTTCAGCTTCCTTGAATGTACCTGTGAGACACTAGAGGACTAAAAAGTGCAGTGTGCTAAAAGGTTGTCATATTGGAAATGAATCTCTGGAGAATATCTTGGATACAGTTTGTATACAAGCATTGATTTTTATTTTAACAGTCTACTGCATTAAAACTAATAAAAAATGTCTTTTTCTAATGAACTGATATTGATATTGCATCTTTTTTACCCCTTTCCCTTTCAAGCATGGAGCATGTGTTAATGCAATG
This sequence comes from Phaenicophaeus curvirostris, assembly GCF_032191515.1. NCBI lineage: Eukaryota > Metazoa > Chordata > Aves > Cuculiformes > Cuculidae > Phaenicophaeus > Phaenicophaeus curvirostris. Next base: position 15,973,051 of record NC_091400.1, on the reverse strand, counting down.
GATCTGTGGCAATTCACCCCTCTGCATGAAGCAGCTTCTAAGAACAGGGTGGAAGTATGTTCTCTTTTGTTAAGTTATGGTGCTGACCCAACACTGTTGAACTGTCACAACAAAAGCACCATTGATTTGGCTCCAACACCCCAATTAAAAGAACGATTAGCATGTGAGTATGAAGTGAGATCAGTTCTACAGTTATAGATTGTAATGCATACTTAGGTTCCCTAGGGAGTGACCTGCTAGGAATCAGATTTGGAAATTTCTAAGCAGTTGTGCAATCTTGGACAGGAAAATTTACTGTTTATAATATGAAAATGCTAGGTTTTCTAAATGTAGACATTTAAAATAAATTGTCAGTTTTATAGTCACGTGATTGTGATGGGTTTTGTAGCTTTTCTTCCCTGAATACAAGGCTTCCCTCATGACCTTGCTGGTACACATCCATTTACCATACTTACTCCTGTAATTTCATCAAAACTGTTGAAATACTCATTTTTATTCCACTGTGCTTAGAAGAAGAGAAAAAACATAACTGTTTAGAATGCCAGATATGTTTGAATATGCCACTCTCACCAAAAGCTCAAAGAAATTGATGAAAGGCATTGATTTTTGTAGAGCAAACTTAAGGAATTGGAAAGAATGCCCTCAAATTCTGTCCTTGAGCAGTCAAACAATAACTTTTCTGGGACATATACAAAAATGATCAATAAAGAGCTGCATTAGACTTTGTGTCAGCATCTAGAAATGGGTTTCTGAAAAGGAGTGGAATCAAAAACAGTGGTGAGTGAAACGGATCTTGTTCAGCCAGTTTGGATGTCTCTGGTTTTGGTATAGAAACAAAGTGCAATTCATGTAGTGTTTTGGCCTAGCTAACATGTTCTGTCAAATTATGTAAAAGCATAGTTCAGATTTGGAAATGTCTGTGCCATGATCTGCTGAATAAAATGAATATTTTTATGTAACTGAAAGAAACAATCCTCTTGATCCTTCTTGAGTTAAGGAGTATAACCTTCTGGTATGTATTTTTCTTCTTTTAAAGATGAATTCAAAGGTCACTCGCTGCTACAGGCTGCAAGAGAATCGGATGTAGCTCGTATAAAGAAACATCTTTCTTTGGAGACAGTGAACTTCAAGCATCCTCAGACACATGAGACGGCATTGGTAATAGCTCAGGATTCATTAATTATTTTGCATGTGTTGTGACTGATAGTTTGGAACTAAAAATTTCAGCGTCAAACAATGGAATTCAGACCAACCCGGAATATCCAGTGTGCAGTTTAATAGATTACATTGATTAATATTTTGTTCTTAGGGTTAACGTTAAGACTAATCTAAATTGCCTGTTTAATTTAGGTTGCTTAATTTACTGTTTTACTATAGAATAGTTTTAAGCAACAGCGTATGTATATTAGCCTTGTTTGTAAAGCTTGATGGTTTTCAGCAGTTTTTAGAGAGGGAGCTCTGAAAAATACCAGAGTAAATCCAAAAGCCGGTGTGTAATCTCCCAAATTGATAACCTTCTAAATGGGGAGGTGGGGATTCTGTTGACTTTGCGCACAACCAGCTCTTAACTGCCAGCTGATCGACAAGCAGTGAAACTGGCTAGTTGTTAATGCTACAGTTTTTTTAATGTTCTCAGCACTGTGCTGCTGCATCTCCATATCCTAAGAGAAAGCAAGTATGTGAATTGCTGCTGAGGAAAGGTGCCAACATCAATGAAAAAACAAAAGAGTGAGTGGTTACAAATTAATACTTCTAAGCTTTTATTTAGAAGGTATTGCAAAATACATTTTGAATAATTTTATTTTTTTTTAAAGCTTCTTGACTCCTCTGCATGTGGCATCAGAAAAGGCTCATAATGATGTTGTTGAAATAGTTGTGAAACATGAAGCTAAGGTATGACTTATGATTTATACTTCTGTTTGTTCAGGTATTACTAGTCTGTAGGATTTTTTTTACCATGAGAAAGGAAAGCTGAGTAGATAGGCTTCTCTAAAATCATTCAGTTTGGAGGGTTGAGTTTTATAAACTTAATACGTAGGGCATCAGTCTGTCAGTCCAGCCCTATACATTGAGATATCATCGTTGTTTTGTTTCTGTTTTATCAGGTGTGAATGTAGTTCTCATAGTTAACTTAAAGCTTGTAGGGTGTCTTATTCGATGCTTCATTGTCCAGCAGCAGTAATGAAATGCTTAAGACAAAGAAAGAAAAAAAAATAGGGATATATACAAACAACAAGAAGCTGGACTGAACTTTAAAAAACAAGCAGACTTTAGCTAATGTTGTATTCAGTAAAAATAACAGTGAAGTCAAAATCTTAAATTGTAACACAGTGTTTACTTAAAATACACAGCGTTGAGTTCAAATTTCCACAAAAAGAAAAAGTGGAAAGGAGATGTTCTCTGTAATGCTTGAATCCTCCAAAATTATGAGCTGAATCTTTCTGTCATGGAAGTTTGATACAGCTTGACTACTGTTAATTTTCCAAAGTGGTGATCAAAATCAGAGGAACAATAGGTAATACCTGTAACCTTTGGGTGCAGAGCTTTAAATTGTTAAGTGCACACGCAGAGTCCTCAATCTGACGGACCCCAATAAGCCAATGTATGTAAAAGCTTTTCTACATGTGGACACCGAGGATTTATGCTACCATGAGCAAAATAATGGGCTACTTCTGCATATGGTAAAATTGCTGTAACTGTTTATTTATGCTGGATTATTTGCATGCCTCTAAAAGGGGGATATTCTTCCTCCGTAAATGTAGCTATAACTTTATGAGCTGCTTTTCTTTAAATTTTATCATTTTCCAAAGCTCATGACATCTCAATACAGTGAATATGTTTTTTAAATTAAAATAAGAAGAATACTTGTGAAACTCTCCCATTCAGCAATGAAAACGACTTTAATACTAAGTTTTGATGGTGGTATTCCTTTGTATTATTTTTAGGTTAATGCATTAGATAATCTTGGCCAGACCTCTCTTCATAGAGCAGCACATTGCGGTCATCTTCAGACATGCAGATTGCTTTTGAGTTCTGGGTGTGATCCTTCCATTGTGTCTCTGCAGGGCTTTACAGCCTTACAAATGGGTACTGAAAGCGTGCAACAGCTACTACAAGGTATAACTGATCTATTCAAGATCCACTTCTGGGGCAATGTGGTGCTTCATTTTACGTGCCATTTCAAGTAGTGTCAAGAAACAGTAGGGAACCAAACCACCAAAAAAAAAAAATTAGTACTTTCTACAATAGACAGCACTGGGTTGTGCAGTTCTTATTCCATAGGTCACTCTAGATGTAGTTAAACTGTATCATTTACTCTCTAGAATTTAGCTACACAGTTTGTCAGAGATGAGCAGAATGTTTCATGGAATAGTCATCTGGAATAACTTTGGAAAAATCTTGATGTAGGGAATGGGGAGTCTTGTAAGGAGAAAATGAGTTTAAAGGCAGAAAATGGCTGCTTTGCATTTGTGAGCAGAGGCAATGGCGTATGTGGATTTTCAAAAGTAAGGTTAGCACCTTATGCCTATAGGTAAGCTTCTTGATATAGTTTAATTCTGAAACTGAAATAGTTTAGTTGGTTCCGCGCTACTTCAAAAAGGATAGGAAGTATGTTGCTAAAGGCAACTTAGCTCGGTGTTTGCAAATAGCTGCAGTTATATGTAGACAAGTTTTGCCTCTTCTTACTATAATTGGTTAACTTAAATAAGTGAAATCCTTGAAATATTCAAATGTTTTCCTGTCTTAACAATTTCTTTCAACTATTTACACTTACCTGTCATGCAACCTCTTTTATTTTGCAGAAGGTATCCCGTTAGGTAATTCTGATGCAGATCGACAGTTGCTGGAGGCTGCAAAGGCTGGAGATGTGGATACTGTAAAGGTAAGCTTAAACCTGTCCTAAAAATAAGAGGGAATTAGATCCTAAACCATAGTTTCTCAAGGCAAGCAATCAAACAGCCCTTCACTGACTACTTTAGAGTTGTGATCCATCTTAAAACGTTTGTATTGCACAAATATTAATGGCAAAATTTAGGGTTTAGAAGAAGTTGATCTTGTATAAAACGCATAAATAAGAAGTCACAGACGTGGATTTGGGAGGGGGAGTATTTTTTTATTTTCCTTTTTTCTTGGGACACAATTGTGAAAAGTAACGCCTCTATGAAAAAACAAATGAAATAAATTTTAATGAAAGCAGTTTTTAAAAGATTATGTGTATAACAACATTTATGACTAAATTAAGCAAATACTATGCATAATGATATATGTTGTGTTTTGGGGATTTCACAGAAACTATGTACAGTGCAAAGTGTGAACTGCAGAGATATTGAAGGGCGTCAGTCTACACCACTTCATTTTGCAGCTGGATATAACAGGGTGTCTGTTGTTGAATATCTTCTTCAGCATGGAGCTGATGTACATGCAAAAGATAAGGGGTAAATACTCATGTATTCTATTGCCAATTGTAATTGCCGATGTCTGTCAGCTTTTCGGTATTGCTAGCTGATAAGCATCCAGTCTTTCTTGAGACGTTTGATTTTTTTATTTCATGGAAAGTTCTGTTAGAATGAAGCTGTTGAGACTGTCCACAAAAAGATTTTTCTGTACTTGAGCATCAAGGACTTCTCTAGCCCTGTGTTTTGTACTTCTCTTCAGTGCCACTGCTGATTGCATTTTTACCATTTTCAAGGTTGATTGTCTTACTGTTTTAGACTACTGTGGAAAATTTAAAAAAATTATATATTTGGGGTTGTTATGGCTTGATTGTCAAAAGTGCACTGTGTTTTAAGTTTATATTGTTTTGTGAAAACAGACTCAATTTTTAAAGAATTTTTTTTCTCTTTTTTTAATTATTTCCAGAGGACTTGTCCCTTTACATAACGCTTGCTCATACGGTCACTATGAAGTTGCAGAACTGCTGGTTAAACATGGTGCGGTTGTCAATGTGGCTGACTTGTGGAAATTCACTCCCTTGCATGAAGCTGCAGCAAAAGGAAAATACGAGATTTGCAAGCTTCTCTTACAGGTATTACATATGCTGTGGAGAGATTACTTACTTACCTTTCTTGTTCAATCTGAAATGTTATTCAATTTATTTGAGAAATTGGTCTGTGGTTTGTGGCTTCTAAATGATTTTAGTTCACTGTATGTTTTCACTCAGACGCATACTATTAGCGACTATGTTAGCCTTTCTCACACAGTAAATGGAAGGTGCTCTCTGAAGGATTTGAGCATGTGTCTGAGTAAGGCATAAGGTGCCTAAGATGCAATTTGTTTTTTCTACTTAATTCCTTACCACCTGTTTCTGATGTGTACAGCATGGAGCTGACCCAACAAAGAAAAACAGAGATGGAAATACTCCTCTAGACCTTGTTAAAGATGGTGATACTGATATTCAGGACCTACTTAGAGGAGATGCAGCTCTACTAGATGCTGCAAAGAAAGGTTGTTTGGCCCGAGTCAAAAAGCTGTGTTCACCTGACAATGTCAACTGTCGGGACACACAAGGAAGACACTCAACACCACTACATTTAGCAGGTGAGTGTTTTAAGTAACTGGTTTGATCAGAGTTAATATTTACTATGGCTAAACTTTGTATGTCTAAGCAAGTTTAAAGTGTAGCCTCCAGCTAGATGATTCCATATTTTCTCTTAAAAAAAAGTATTTTACCCATATTAATTCTACATTCCTCTTCTGAACTGTTTAACTGTTACAAATTTCGTTTCCACTCTGTCCAGCCAAATAGGATCTTTTATTGTTTATTGACAGAAGTTTTAAAACCAGGTGTTCTTAAATGGGATCAAGCTGTCTTCACTAATAGATAATACACTGTCTTCTCTGGGATTGACAACTTTCAAGTAATTTAAGTGAATTATTACTTCTCTGTTGCCTGTTCAGGATGTTGTTTTAATATGTTCTGTTTATTCTGTCCTTTTACAATCTCTCAGCTGGTTACAACAATTTGGAGGTTGCAGAGTACCTGTTACAGCATGGAGCAGATGTGAATGCACAGGATAAAGGAGGTTTGATACCTCTGCATAATGCAGCATCTTATGGGGTAAATATCTCACACTTCATTTGCACTTATTTGGCTGGTATTGATACACTAATTGTTTTTGTGGAATTCCTGGATCTTTGTGCTTGGATCAAGTCTTTAATCAAAACAGTTGGAATACTTCTCAAATTCAGATGTTTTTCCTTTGGATTCCCCTGGATTCGTGAATCTATTGTAATCTGTCCTTTTTTTTCACAAAAGAAGGAATCTTAACTTTTCATTGGTGTGTTATAGGTGAGCAAGAAACCACCTTGGTTTAATACTTTAAAAAATATAATTAAAAAGTAAATGTATTCTAAGAAAATTCAGAATTAAGGCTACAGAGAAGGATCAATTAAATTAATATACTGTGGTACCTTGGAATTTAACAGGTGTTTTTCTTTTCAGCATGTTGATGTAGCGGCTTTACTTATAAAGTATAATGCATATGTGAATGCTACAGATAAATGGGCTTTCACACCTCTGCATGAAGCAGCCCAGAAAGGAAGGACACAGCTTTGTGCCTTGTTACTGGCACATGGGGCTGATCCTACTCTGAAAAACCAGGAAGGACAAACGCCATTGGACCTGGTCACTGTAAGTGGTGGGGCTGCTCTTGAGATGTGGCAGCTCATCTAAAAACTCTTTTGAAAGAAATAAGTAGTAATACAGCAACTTCTGTAAAATTTTAAATACTGTGTTTTCTGTGGTGCTTATACATGCCTGGTAAGTGAAGTCAGTAAAGTCTTTATAAACTTTCTTTAAATATTTCCTTACTCAAGACATCTTATTTCAAGATGGAGTGGGAAAACAAAACACAACATCAACAAAAGAAATTCAAAGCTACACCCAGAGTAACTGTTTAGTTTCATGAGTTTTGGTTGCCAGTAGAAGCTTTGGACGTTTTTCCTAGAAAATTAATTCTATTTATTTGTCCCTGTAGTTTTTTAGAAAAATTGAAGTCATCTTTTTTTAATCTTATTACTGTTTTTATTCATAAGCATTTTACAATTTCATGTATGTTGTTGGCACAAAAGGCCATTTGTCAACTCCATTGTAAAATGCATATTTTTCCAATATGTGTTTATTTTGTGTATACTTAAGAAATCTGGAGTGATGATAATGTATTCTAGGGGAAAAAAAGGTTGTATGGAAGTGCTCCTCTGTTTTAATAAGTTGTTTTCTGCTATTTAGGCCGATGATGTCAGCGCATTATTGACAGCAGCAATGCCTCCGTCTGCCTTACCCACTTGCTACAAACCTCAGGTTATAAGTGTGTCCCAGACTATGGGTTCTACAGCTGATTCCCTGTCTGTTCCATCCAGTCCATCCAGTCTGTCTGCTGCAAGTAGTCTTGACAACTTGTCTGGTAGTTTTTCAGAACTGCCTTCTGTTGTTGGTACAAACAGTGCAGAAGGAGCTACTGTTCTGGAGAAAAAAGAAGGTGAGGCTTCTCAGTTAGAAATTAATAGAATTTTCTACTGTACAGCAAGAAGAATACACAAATGTGAAGTTTCCCACATATGCACACAGTTACTGTGACATATGCAGTATCCTTGTTTCTTATGAAGTGATGAATGAGAAACAGAAGTCTAGAAGTCTTGACCTGTGCTTTGCTTTTCGACCTGACTTGACCTGTGCTTTGCTCTTTGACTTGTGCTTTAGTCTAGAAGTACTTTCCCCTTATAGAATCTTCGCTGTACAGAACCAAGATGGTAAATGTTGTTTTAAAAGAGAAGTCAAATGTCATTTGGCTCCAAACCAAGCAGTATTTTACTACAAACTTTATCTAGTTTCTGAAAGGCTATTCTTAGATCAGATATCTTGAAAATGTTACTGAAGACGAAGAGTTTTTCTGTTGTTATTGCCACAGACAGTGTGAGATGTGTGTACTTTATTTTACAATACACGTATAAACGTTCGTTGCAAATTTTACTGCTTTGTTCTTGCTTGGTTTCAGGTGTAGATTTTAGCATAAATCAGTTTGTGCGGAACCTTGGCCTCGAACATCTAATTGACATATTTGAGAGAGAACAGGTAAGTAGCTGTATTTATTTCCAGATACTCAGCTAGAAAGCAAGGGAGTAAGTACTGACTGTTTAGAGTAATGTAATGAAACAGATTTAAAATGAGTGAATGTCAAAATTACTGGAATGAAGGAGAAAGGATTGTAACTGTGGATTTTTTTTTTTAATTGATACATTATATATATTAAAAAAAAACCAACTAGGAGTAATTCTGTCCATATGAATTTGAGAGTATAGGTAGTTTTCCTTTCTGGGGATATAAATGGTGGAGTAAATAAGTAATAGGTGTTGATTTGAAATTTCAGGGTTTGTTTCTCTTGGCTTGAATACATCTAGAAAATTGTATTTCTCAATCAGAAACATGATCCTTACAAGCAACAATAGTTAAACAATTGTAGTTTTAGTTGTAGCATATTTTTGAAAGATGAAAGTTCAAATAAAACAGTTGAGTATAAGTAAAGTGCAGGAATAATACACTAAAGTCTCCAATGCTTACTTCTTTTTGTACTTTTTATCTGAACTATTATGTGGTATATTTTCACTGCCTTTGGCAGCTGTTCTAGTCTGTTTATGCTGTTGTGCAAAAAATGATGTTGCCTTCATTATAGATAACGCTGGATGTATTGGTTGAAATGGGACACAAAGAATTGAAGGAAATTGGAATTAATGCTTATGGCCATAGGCATAAAATTATTAAAGGAGTTGAAAGACTCATTTCTGGACAGCAAGGTATTTACTTGTTTCAGATTATTATGTAACACTGCCTTTATCTAATCCATTTTTATAAATGCTTTATATTATTCCAAATTGTATCTCATTAAGAGTTGAAAATAAAACTTGTCCTAGAAAATGGCACTTGAAATTATAAGAATGTCTTCTGACTTGAAACATGAGTGCTTCTGTTTGTGCTGTGAATTGCTGTGCGTTACTGTGAATCTTGTCATCCTTCCTCTCTCAAGTTTGTTTATTTTCTTAATGATCACTGTTTTGTGTTTACTTAGGTAAAGCGTAGCTCTAGTGCGAAATGATTGTAAGCTTTTTGAGGTAGGAAGTATTTAATTTCACCAGAACGCTCTGGAGAGCAGAGCACACTCTATTGATGGGTTGGGGCCTGTGATGTACTTTTTGTCTGGATTCTGCCAAAGAATATTCTCAGAATGCTAGCAGAAATTCTTATATAAACTTCTCTTTGGAGGCACAGAAGTGTATTTGTAGTGAACCAAAATTAACATAATTGCCTTGTTTAACAGCTTCAACTTGTATTGAAGTTTATGCTAAAACCTCTTTATTTGTGTAGCACTGCTGGGAACAGTGCACTTTGTCTCTTACGCAGCCATAGTTAAATAAAAAAGCCCAAATCTTTTTTTTCCTCCTTGTCTCACTGAAACATCGCTTACTGTTCTGCTGTGTTTCGTAGAAATGGAATGAATTATTTAGAATTGGTGGGATTTTTTCCCCCTTGAGACACTATCTGCAAATTCTCATTCTGAAGTCTGCACTTAGTAGTAATGACAGTTACAGTCTCAAGCTCTAAATAATCTGCTACTTAAGACAGTATTAACCAACTCTTAAGATAATACTTTTCCTACTAATTACATATTTATAAGCAAATCTTCATATTTTTTTCTTGAATGTTACATTGTTTTTGACAGATTCATTGAATACTTTGGATAGAAGTAAATTTTAAAATGTCACTTCATCTAATGTCCTGTTTGAGTTCTAAGTTTGCACAACCAGTAGTCATATATTGGTTTTGCCTTCCAAGTAGGACTGATGTATTTTGAACTTGCATGTGTTTGAACATATTTTAATGTTTGTACATATTTTAATATGTTTGTGCATAGACAGAATGTCAGACATCTAAATCCTTCACCATTCCCACTCCCATTATTTCTGGACTCTTTCTGTCTTGCCATAAAAGGCCTGATATTTTCACTTGTAACATTAACCACAGACAAGTGCTTAAACTGAATATTTCAACAGCTCTTAATTTTTTTTTCCTAGGGTGGGGAGGGTTGTAGTCTGGTTGTTTTGTTAATTTTCTGTCTTGCCCTTGTGCTTTTGCACTCAATTAGGTTTGCATTGGCGTTTTGCCATCTATTCCTGAACACAATATAACCAGTATTTCAAGGCTAGAAGGGTATTTGTGGACAAGCTTTATTTAGGTGCTTTCCTCTGAGAGTTTCTTGATCCTGAACACACTCTATTCCAGTTGCACACTGCTAACATGAGGCTCCTGACTGCAGATGAATCTGTAATTTCCCTTTTCGCCATGTTATTCCTTTCTAGAGATATTATGACAGACCCAGCATCTAATTCTGCTCCCTGCTATTTGTCTGGGAAGGCCTCGGGCAAAAATATGTCTGATACACGCTGTCTTCTTATTCTTATGTCTAGTAATTACATTCCCATTATTTGCAAATAGTATATAGCGTATTCCTGGTAATATATGGGTAGAGGTTATAAACAGATGCTGGAAAAGTTTGTTTGAAACTGAGATTACTTAAGGGATCCCACTTTGACATCTGCAAAAATGTTTGTGGCTGATGGAAAGCAATTAAAGTCAATAATCTCTGCCTGCCTTAGTAGGTTACCTCTTCATCTTGTAACTGAGTTTTGAAAAAATGGTCCCTTTAAAAAGAAAAATCTCTTGCTGGTTATCATTCCAAATCAGCAGTCTTAAAGCAGTTTATGAAATTGTTGTTTTGTTATATTCACAGGACTTAACCCCTACCTGACTCTAAATACTTCTGGTAGTGGAACAATTCTCATAGATCTTTCCACTGAAGACAAGGAATTTCAATCAGTAGAAGAGGAGGTATGCCTTCCTTCATAGCGTCTCAGTATTATTGTTGTTTCCACTAAAGAAGTAGGTGAAGAACTATTGCTAGACAATTTAACAGTACAGTAAACATCTCTAAGCCTAAGAAAAACATGCATAAGGATACTTCAGATTTCCAACTTTAACAGCACCAATTATAATCTGTGTTTGTGAAGTCTCTTAATTTTATTACTGCTTGTAGTATTTTTAAAACTTGTAGTCTGTAGACAAGCTCTTTGATATAATGTATAAATTCTATGCTGCCAGTTAGCATACCATACTTACATTCACATTCTATGCTTGTCTGTTATACAGTTTTAAGTCACATCCTTCCAAATTGTCATAATCACAGAGGACAAAATTCTGAAGAAACAGTATTCTAAAATTGGTGACAGTCTTTTTTCAATTTGAAAAATAGACGCGAGCTATTCACATAAGTTTTTAAAAAATTAAGCCTGTTCATGTGCATTCACAAAATTTGGCAGTACTTCACATATAGTCACTGCCTAAAAATTTCTTGTATGATTTTTTTAAAGACAGAATTAGTTCTTTAGATAGTGGGAAGAATGTTTTGAATGTGTTCTGAAACAAATGTACCCTCCTTAAAATTCTCAATCTTCAGATGCAGAGTACTGTCCGAGAGCATAGAGACGGAGGACATGCTGGTGGAGTCTTCAATAGATACAACATCTTAAAGGTAGCTGTTGAATTTATGGTCGATGGTTACACCTTTGCAGTTTTGACTGAAAATAAAATATCCATAAAATGTTCCACATTTGTTTGTTGAGTTCCATAATATGTTACAAAGTGGCATTCTGAGTTGTGCACTGGAAAAAGGTCATCTTCTAGGGCAACTCAAGATTATATGGAAAAAATGTGTATGGGTTATAGTCATTAATACATTTTTATGAGAAATTGAAATAGAATGGCTTGAGAGAAGACTGCAGAATGTTTGAAGAAAAATAAGGTCTTACAGGAAAAAAAAGAAATTTTCTGAGGGAACGGCAGGGGAAAAATCAGTTAGAAGTGAAAGCAAAACTCTTGAAGCGTGGAAGTAAGGGCACCTATTTTGGCCTGATTTAGTGCCTTAGTAGCTTAAAACACCAGACAGTAGGCAACTGCTTTAAATACTTTAGTGGAATTTTGGGTTATGTTCATATTTGGTTTTTCCCCTGGAAAAACTCATTTTCATTAAAATTATAGAGATTTTTATTTGCCAGTAAGCATTACTAAGTTTTATTCTGAAGTAGTGTTAACTTCCCCAGTAGAATTTGCTCTATATTTACACACACAAGGCTTTGTGAATGCCTAGCATACCCCTGCAGAGAGTGTCTCATTTGCTTCCTTGTAAAAGTGTTCTAGAAATCTTCGTGGAAGATGCTTCTTAATTCACTGGGTGATGTTTTTACTAGCTATTTGACATCAAGCTGTTCAAAGTGATGCTCGCGTAGAATTGTGACCAAGCCTGCTAAATTTAAATTCAGAAGTATTGCTCAGCAGATATGTAAAATTAATTGATTCTTAATTTGAGCACAGAAATATGATTTACTTGTGCTACAACAGTCAACTTCTGCAGGATGACTTGGAGAATTTGTGTTTTGTTGAGTTCTAAGGAAAGCATTCTTGTTTAAGTGGCAGTCTTAAGTGTAGTGCGGTATAGCTGCTGTAAGTTAAAACATTTGTCAAGTAAACAGAAGTTTTCAGTTTCAGGGCAGAACTTACATTTTGACTGTTTCAGATTCAGAAAGTGTGCAACAAAAAACTATGGGAAAGATATACTCATAGGAGGAAAGAGGTCTCTGAAGAGAATCATAACCATGCTAATGAAAGGATGCTGTTTCATGGTGAGATATTAAAATGCATCTTATGAACTCATTTCACCGCAACAGTTTATTGGAGGGTTTATACTGGCTCAAACAATGTAATTTTTCTCACTGGAGATAGATTCTAGGTTTTCCATGAATTTTACATGAGTTGTATATGTCGTGATGGGGTCATATAACTGCATATTTTTCTGAAATTTGTATCTCCATGTATTTCCTCTAAAAGGGACTTCAGAGTTCGAAGTGTGAACAGTTTAGCAAACGTGAATGGAGATTAAGGTTGTGCCTTCTCCTTTGTTAAGTTAGTATTTCTGTTTTATTGACTATGTGACCAAAATGATTAAGGATCAACCAAGTTTTCTTGGTTTTATATTTTGACATGTTAGTTCTTATTCCTAACTCCAGTAAAGATAGCTTATAATTAGTAAACTAAAACCAACTGAAATGTCTCCTCTGCACAAATATGTAATTTGTCCTGACAATCAAATTAAGCCAGTTCACAGTACATCCTTACAACAAAAGCTACATAGTTCCCATATAATACGTTACTGTTGGAAGCAGCAGTAGCACAATAATTAACAGCTTGCCAAGATTTGTAGATATCTAAATCTTGTCTTTTAACTGTGGTCTGTACCCCTATAAGGGGAAGCGATCTGTTAGTGGAATGTCCTGTCTTTAAAGGAAAGTCTTTTTAAGTTAGTTGTATAATAACAACATTTTCCCTGTAATGAAGTAATTGAAACCTTATAAATGTAAATATTCTTTGTTTTTCTTTTCAGTACATTTAATCTTTTTTTAAGCGTTAACATACATATTTAACTACGAATGCCACTTGCAGAAGATGACAAACAATTTTTATAGGTTTTACTCGTTCTCATTTGGAATGTTCTTCCGCTTCATATACAGTTTTATCATCTTTAGGCTGGAGGATAAGGCTTTGAATTATTTTTACTATAATGCCCAACGTAACTCTGAAATACCGTGTTCTTTCAGAACAGCTTTTCTCTAAAGGTGCTTTCATATTTTGTAATAAAAATCCTTACTAAAAAAAACCCTGCAGTTTCTGTGAAAATTAATCGGTATTGGGTGTCTCGAGATGCAGAATCCAACCATTTTGAACAGATTATTTTTTATGCCTGCATTTTATGACCATTGCAAGTAAATATTGTGTTACTTTAATTGGTTTTTAAATGCAATCTACTTAGTTTTAGGAAGAAGACAGGGTTTGTGTAGCAATGCATTCAATGAGTCTTGTTTAAAATGAAGCTCTGCCAAAGGCAGTGCAGATCCTTCTCTTGAAGCAAGAGTTCTCTTAGATATTATCCTTTGTAAATCTGTTTGAAACGTACACTTACCACCTACTGTCATTTGTATAATACCTCTAGTAAATAGGCTGTGTAAATCTGAGGTTGCTATTTCTGGAGGTTGATTTTGTTATGTAGATGTGTAGAAAAACTACCTAAAAAAGGCTGGCAATGGATGACTGAATTCTGACACACAAAAAAAAATCAGTATACTGAATTTTTAACATTTTACTTCCTTTCTCTTAGGCTCCCCATTTGTAAATGCAATCATTCACAAAGGCTTTGATGAAAGACATGCCTATATAGGTGGCATGTTTGGAGCTGGGATTTATTTTGCTGAAAATTCTTCCAAAAGCAATCAGTATGTGTACGGAATTGGAGGTGGCACTGGGTGTCCAATTCACAAAGATAGATCTTGTTATGTTTGCCACAGGTAAGTCATTCAAAATAATCTATTTTTGCCTTTGTGTATTGTGTTATAGACCATCAAGTCAGCAGAGTCTTTCTGAAGAAAGATTTGCTTGGTAACCTTCTTCGGTGCATTTAACCAAATCTTTGGCCTTAACCAACTTAGATAGCCAGAGAGTGAGGAGGATCTGCTAGATGCTTGTGTGAAAGATGCAACAATATGAGGGTTTAGTTCATTGCTTGTTACAGAGAAAGGAGAAAATTTGTGATATTTAGATGCTGTATTTCTTTTAGGAGGATGTACTTTGTAATAATTGGTCCCCACCTCACTGCTATCTCACACACTAAAATATACATGTGGATTTGTGGGCTCTGGTACTAACTGAGCTCTTAGCAGGTGTTCTGCAGAAAATTGGATTTGTCTTCTACTGACACTATCACTTCAGAATAAAATTACTCTTACATCATGGAGTTGCTAATTGTGGTAGTGGCCATCATTTCAGCCAGGAGATTATTTGTGTGTTTGAATGCAGTGTTTTGCATTGGTATCACAGGGATAAGGTCATTCTTCTAATTTCCTTCATTGAGTCTGTGACCCTTCTCATGTTGCTAACTCTTATGTGGCACTCTCAAATAAAGAAAATAATCTTCTAGTGTTACAGAGGATGACAGAGCCCTATCATGCTTTCTAAAGCTTTGATTAAGAGGGTTTTTTTTTAATTTGTCTTGGATGAAGAGTTAGAAGAGCAGAAGCTTTGTCTCAGCAAAATGGTACATAACACTGGTCTACAACCCTGCTGAGATTCCATTGCCACTGCAGTAGTATGTGTGTAAAGAATAGGTATCCTTTGTGCTGTCTGACAAATGCTACTATGATGTATTTTGTGTTGACTGAGAGCTTGCACTTGGCCTTGACGTTCAATTGTCTGTTAGATACAAATCTAGTGTTGGAAGACAAGTGAATTACGTATGTATTTAGTAGGAGGGAGGGGGCACCCTCAGAATAGTGTTTGTTTTTTTTTAAAAAAAAAAACCGAAACAAATAAAAAAAGTAAAACAAGGAAAGGGTAGTAACAACCTTTGAGTGTATTGTTAAGCAAGCTGTTTCCAGCAACTGAGATAAAAATTTTTCAATGTTAGTACCAAACCTTTCCTCAGGCTAAAGAGCTTTTTCTAAAGGGAACAATAACTTCTGTCCTTCAAAACAGAACTTAAGAATTTTGTGACCTGCAAAGTGACTGAGTGTAGTGAGTAAGGCATGGACCCCATCGATGGGGTGACAAATGAGATTGCTTTATTGAGTGAACGCAAACCTTATATAGTGTTTCTGTACCCAGTCAGCAGCTACCCCAGTGAATTTCCACCTGTGAGAATCCCACAGTTACAGCAATAGAGCGCAACCCACTATTTACCACAGATGTGCCCCTTATCTTCATGTTTTCTGTCTAATGTATTATTTTCTTATTAACTCACGGGTCTTAGTAAAGATTCCAAGGTCTCAACAAGCTAGCAAGCCTGAAAACACTGGCCGTTTGCTCTGTGCTTGCTGCTAATATCGCGGGTATGCCAGATCATCGGCCACTTGTCCCAGAATACAGCCACAGTGAAATCTTTTGTGCCCGGGACTGAGGTACTTCGAAGTTCCACTGTTCTCGACAAGTACAAGTTTCAAATTACAAAGTTTAGTCTTTCTGGAGCTTCTGTAAACATTTTGTATTCATGGTCCTTTTTCCCTTTTAACACAGGCAATTGCTGTTTTGTCGTGTAACACTGGGCAAGTCCTTCCTGCAGTTTAGTGCAATGAAAATGGCTCATTCTCCCCCAGGGCATCACTCAGTGACTGGGCGACCCAGCGTAAACGGATTGGCATTGGCTGAATATGTCATTTACAGAGGGGAGCAGGTAAATAGCTTTTTGGTTTGAGTATTCAGACTTTTTTTAAAAGGCATGAAATGTGCTGAGGATTTTCTTACTTTGAGGTACTGGGACTTGCTTTTGTCTTAAAACAAACTCCAGCTATTGTTGCAGGTGAGAAGATTGATATTTCCTGAATGCTTCAGGCATTTTACCATTGTCATTTTGCCGTTTTTCCTTGGCATTAATAGTTTTTCTTCTCGTTAGCAAACATTCTGAGTTTATCCAGAAAATGAAATGCTAATAAAGACTGTGCATGTCACTCTTTCAGGCTTATCCAGAATACTTGATTACTTACCAGATTATGAAACCTGAAGTCACTACTGAAACTTAAGATGCATTACTTGTGGGAAACCATCAGACTTTGGATGTGAAGATACCAGTGGCTGCCATCCTGTTAGTTACAATGAGTTGTTGAACATCCTTATACACAGGTTGTGTGGTAGCAAATGTGAACAAAATATACCAGTTTTGACTTGATAAAGCTTTAATAGTGTACAGTACATTTTTCTAAAATTTCAGAAATGTCCTCTTTTTCAGCACTTTAACAGATACCATTCCAGGCACAAACTGGGGTTTGGCTGTACTAAAATATAAACAAAAATCAACTTGAAATAATGGTTTTATACAATACTGCATTGAAAATTAGCAGAAAATTTAATGCTCTACACAGGAACTCATTTTACTAATACTGTGTTCTTTAAAATACTGCATTTACACTGAAAATGTTTTCATTTGTAAAACTGTAAATAAGAGCTTTTGTATTAGCCTAGTATTTATTTACATTGCTTTGTAATATAAATGTCTTAGAACTGCAACCTTGTACAAAATGTTTTTTTCCAGATGTTGCTTCATTCATCTGTGTTTTCTCATGCATGATATATTTGAAAAGCTAATTTTTTTTTTCAGGGTTTATTACTTATTTGTAAGGGAGAAAGCAGATTTTATCTGAAGAGGTTTAGAAATATCCAGCTTTAGATTGAATATGCAAATTTTTGTTCTGTATTTTTATTTATGAAATATACATTCCTGAGTGATGGGCAATAGAAACAGAATGTTCCACCTGAATGCTGAAGTGGTTTTCTACCTACTTCCTAGAGTTGCATATCTTATTTCTGTAAAATGTTTTCTGAAGTTTTTTATTTAACTGTAGGTATAGCTAACCAGTATCCTCTCTTCAAGGCTGGTAGTAGACCTTGCAAGTTACAGTTTTAGTAAATTATTTTCTTCAAATGTAGTTGGAAAATTAACCTCAAGGAGGTCTTTCTTGAGTTCCTCTTGCTTAAATTTAAGCAAGGAAGTTAAGTAGTTTATTCCTAATATGAGGGCAGTTAACTTGGCTTTTTCTGTACACTTATTTTGGTAAATCAAGCTACCTGTTGGTACCCTCAGGTTGTGAGTATTGTGAGGTGGAAATGTTAAAACCATCCTGTCATCTCCTGTGTTTCTTCCATGTTAATGTTCAGGCTGTAGTTGAAGCAGGTGTGTAGAAGTGTATTTATTTGCAGTGCTCTTGGCTGAGTGGAACTGGTTGAGGTGCAAGGATCTGCTCCCTGTGCTTGGCTGGCTGGGCAAGGACTGGGTAAGTGGGGTGAGCAGCTCTTCCACAGCAGCAGCTGCCTTCGGTAGCCCTGATAATCAAGACTGCTCATGTGGAGGAAGACTTACAAAAGGTACAACCTCCTGTTCAAGTCTCTTTTGGGGTTGCTGAGCGCACCAGTTGGTTCAGTCAGCCCTGTCATAGCGTTCTTGTGTATTCTGCTTCTCTTCCATCTCCATCTTTTACCTACATATTTCAGAAATATGTATATACAAATTATAGTTCATTTGGGATTAGAGTGGCTAGGAGTATCGTTTAGTTGTTTTATATTTCCACATACCGGACACAGTCCCAGGAGACAATTTGTTTGCAGGGCATGTTATCATACCATGGTTTTAAATGTAGTAACTGATCAAGATAATGAAATTTTCTTGCTAAAGTGGTGGTTATGTGATTATGCTCTATGTAAAAATGTATTGAACCTTACCCAGTTCTGTGGGGAATCTGAATAAGACTGCATAACTCTTGCAGAAAGCAATATTGGCAATGAATAAAAAAGGCTTTGATTTTTAGGTACTGTCTCCCAGCACGCTGCCTGTTCCTTAGCTATAGTAATGCTGGAATTGGTGTTCATGCAAAATTGTTAAATCGTTAAAACTTTTTGTTAGTGCTAAAACGCTTCATTCTCTATGAGTGATCACTTAATGTCTTGTAAAATATTGTGGTATGATAGCATTTTAAGTGGTACCACAATGTTGGTTTTGTGTGGGGATTTTTTGAGCTGGTTTTTTTTTTTGCATGACATAACCTTGCACTCTGAAGGTGGAAGCTGTAATGGTTTCATAATAATGACACTTGAGGTGAACATTTAATCTCTTGTGCAATTGGTTCTGCTTTACTCATCTTGAAGTGTCTTTCCATGTACTGTATAACATTCCATATCCATTTAACACTAAATAAATATAAATCACTGGTTTTCTGGTAGCATGGGAGTAATTACAGACACAGTATGTCAGCCCCCTGTTTTAAGTGTAAGTGTGCACAACACTATATCAAACTATGTTGTCAGAGGGGAAATGAATTGCATTAAATAGAAAAGCTTTTAATGTGGATGAAAAACTGTAAACAGTGTGGAAACTTGTAGTTTGGTATATAGTTAACAGTTTTAGCTAGCAGTGAAAATGTTTTAATAATAAATCTAGAAGTAAGCTTCAGTTTATGCATTTAAAACTCTGTTATATGGTCCAAACCAGAAAAAGGAAACAGCCTTACTTGGTTTCCTAAAATGAGAAGTAACTTGGAGTATCTTACCCTTCAGGTAACTGCATAGGTAGCAGTATGTTACATACATGAGCAACAACAAAAGCACCGCTTAGATTACGTGCAGTATCACAATAAGTAAATAATTTTATTTCAGTAGGACCACTTACGTGGTAGGAGGTTTCCAAACCAGATTCATATAGAAGTTTTAAGTAGAAATGAGCACTAGAGGGCAGGAAAGTAAATGTTTGGTAGGAGTGAAGGTGATTAAAATTTTTAAAAGTATCTTGGGAACACAACTTCTAACAAAATTGCTTCTGAAAATTCCACTTATCTAGGTTGTAAAAAGTTAATTTTAAGTAATTACTATAAAAACAACGGCTGCAGCTAAGCAAATAGAAAATTTTAGGGCTTTTTGTTTAAAATGTTACTCATAACTTAGATCTTAGTTCTTAGAAATTAAAAATAATTTAGCCAGACTGTTCTGTCATGTATAACTGAGAAGATTATCTGTACCATGTACATTGTCACTAATTTTGAATGGAAGTAGCTGTGTATAAAAGGAGTTGCAACTATCTTTTCTATCCTGAACGAGCTCATTGAACAGCATGCTTTTTGTTTACGTGTGTATACAAGTACTCGCACACACGCTCACTCACTCATACCATTTGCCAAGAAGCTGTGAAAAAAGTGACCTGTCCAGCAGACGCCTTTGTCAGTGAGGGTGCTGCAGCCTAAGAGCCATTTCTCCCCACCTTCTGAACATAATGTAATATAATAGTCTTTCTCTTTTGCTGTAGAAACGACAGAATCCTGTGGGTGTCTTGGCTTCTGCTGTCCAGTAAAAAAAAAACTATAAAGGCTTGGTTTGTACTCATCTAATGCAACAATGTAACAAAGACTGCTTCCTCACCTTTAGTGAACTGGAAAATCAGACTGCCTGAGGTCTACCCCTCTGTGGTTCTTGGAGCTGCGCTTTTCCTGCACCACTGAAGCTGCAGGAGATGGAGATGGTGTTTGTGAGGGAAGTGCTATAGTCGAGGGTGTGGAGGGAGGAGTGTGCCTCCCTTTGCCCCACTCCAGCAAGCATAAGCAAAGGTACTTCTGAGACTTTTAAGGGGTTTCTTCCCTCTGCCTGTGGTTCATTAGACCAGAAGAAGCTTTAGGCAGGCGTAACAGAAGGCACGACAAAAAGAAAAAGCATGTAGATAACTGGTTTGATGTTAATATGTTCTACCCTAAATAGATGCAAGGTTGGTAACTGAGAAGAGACAGGAGCAGAGAGATAAACGAAGTAATAACAATCTATGAAGAAAGGCAAGTACTACAAGCACTGAAAAGTTATGGTAGGAATAACTAATTATTAAGAATGGCCAAGGTAATCATGGTACATAAACTTCCACACTTATGTTGGGAATAATTTCTGCCTATTTTAAGTTAAAACAGCAAACGAGTGTTGACATGTAAGCATTACAGGGATTTAAAAATAGCCCCTCTTAAGGAAAACATACATGTCAAGGGGAAAGCTGCAGCCAATTCAGAACACTAATACTAGACTTGGGAAATACTGTTTGCAAGAGAAAGAAATTGGATTCAAAAACTGAAGGCAGGTGTCCTATACTGTAGTTCTTGAAAACGTTTTTGAAGCATTGATTATCAGAGACAAGCTGAAAAACCCGCAGTAGATCAGCATCCTGGTAAATTGAAGTATGTCATGTTAAATTACCTTTCTGGATCCTGTCCAGTGGTAGAATGTACCTGGGGAGGTGGGGATTTTAATGCACCCAAAAAATTCAAAGAAGGAATTGGAGGTCAGATCTATCTCTCCATCTGCGAACTTGATAAAAGAGAGCTGCAACTCAAGTATCTTTCAGCTGTGTCTTAATAATGTGACAGTGACGGGGGCTGTGGTGGTTTCTTACATGGTGTAATTGCTGTGTACGTGGTGCCATTGAAGAACGCGTGTGTAGAGACACAGCGAGGGGGACATTTACAGGCAGCGTTTTCAAGTTAGTGCCATTAAGAGTTTTCAAAAGATCATAGTAGTAGTATTTGCAAACGTGAATATTTAAAATAGATGTAAATTGCTTAAGGAACAAAAGAAAATGTACTAGAGCCTAAGAATGAGACTTTTTTTATAGTTGGGATAATGCTGTTTACAGATCTAGGTCGGCATGTGTGGGAAAGGGTTCATGTTCATTTAAGCTAATAGAAATAGCCTGAGAAAAGGACTTGAAAGTAGTCGCTTATTTCTGGGCTAGCAGTATATGGTTTTATGTTGTCTAGCTGCTCTTCAACAAGCTAGATTTTTTCTGCCATATATTTTGAAGCTTATTTCACCACAAGAAGCTTATTCAGTTTTGTGAGACAGTGGGCGTCAAATCAATAGACGGGTGTAGAAGTAGAACTCTTTATTAGCCTGCTTAAGAGGCGGGTAAATAAATCAAGCAAGTAGATAGGATTGACATGTAAATAGAACTGACGTGACATGAACAAAGGAAAAAAATAATTTTGTTGCAAAAATGAGTAACAGTACATCAATTAGTGTATATAATACAAGCCAGCTGATGAGGACAGCTGTCTAATAATTTCTAATTATTGACGTAGTCAAAGTGGAAGCTGACAGCAGGTAAATGAAGTGTTATTTTAATTAATGATAGAATAAACGACCAAGCAGTCCAAAAGTCTCATTTTTAAATAAATAAATCTGTATATGATGACCAGTGCCTGATAGAGTGGTTACCTTTTTGGAAATATTTTACTGAAGCATTGCAAACATGCAATAGAATAAATTAGGTCTGGGTTGATATTAAGGATTTAATTTTGAGTAGTAAATATTTATTAGGGCACCTGTTTCCATAAAGCAGTCTAATGCAGGATATAGGGAAAGAACTAGGACAACTTAGCAGGAGGTTACTAAAACCGAAAGGTGTGTAAATGATAACAAAACTATGTAAATAAGGGCAGTTTCATGGATAGCATGGTCCCAGTTAATAGCAAGAGGCCCCTGAAGCATGTGGTATAGGTGTTATTTAATGCAAAGACTCTAAAACCAGTAAACAGACAAATAAATGAATTGACTTCAAAATAAAGAGGCTCATGATAAAGCTTATATTTAAAAGCTTAGGATTGTGAGAATGCACTAGAAGCTGCAAAAACAAGGTTTTAAGAGAAGAAAAAGTTCTATTTAGACTAGAGCTCTATGAACGGAGAACAGGTTAGCGCCTTACTAGTAAACTGGATTTCTAAAGGTGCAGAACCGATAGACCTTGGAAAAAAAAAACAGGATTAAAATTGGGGGCAGGGAGGGAAAGGGCAGAAGTTGATTGAGCATCTCTGAGTGCTGGGCAGGAATGTTAACAGAGAAGATCTACAATAGCCTACTCTAGATTATAATGAAAGGTACTGAGTGCCTTGATAAGGAGATAAGAACAGAGAAATGTGCTGCTCTTAACTGTGGTGAAGAGTAAGTCAGATTGCTGAATTTCTGAAATGAAAACCTTTAAAGTGAACTTTCTATATGCCACATGTTTTAAACGTCTTTAAAAGCCTCTGAGCATTTGTTTAACCAGACGCAAAATGAGATGGAGTGGCAGAATGCTGAGCTGGTGCTTGCACATTTCAAGCGATTCTCAGTAGCAGCACAGCAAACAGGAGGGAATTCTAATGGGAATAACTCATTATGGATAGGATTGGACAAAAGATACGGTAACCAGCTCTTTTTATGTAACTGTATTTGACCATATTCCAAAGGACATTTTGTGAAATACCACCTGCTATTAAAAGGGCATTTAATCAATTATAATTCCAGAAATACCTAATAAAAAGAACTGATGTTGTTAATATACAAGAAAGGAGTAATAGTAATTCCGGACCTGTACCAATTAAAAGGGATAATTCACATTTACTATAAATGGAAGGATTTATTCAGGGAATTTTGGATTGGTTATATATATAAGTACCACATGACTGCTGTAGGAAAGTGGTCCAGCAGAAATACTGGAATCGAGACAATGATTTGCAACAGATCCGAGAAGCCTGTAAATGTGGCAACTCGTAACGTCCAGGGACTCATATAAGATGGTCTGTAAACAAATAGTTTTGGATTTAGGCATGCTTACTTTCTGTGTTCTGAGTGTTCCCTCCCCATTCCCAGAAAGTGCCAGCTTTTCAGTAGTTTAACAAAATACTTGAGTTAAATATTTCCTATATTAAGGTTTGGTTGTGGTTTTGGTTGGTTTGGTGGTTTTGTTTAAAAAAGAAAGAGTGATGATGCAGTGTTATATAATTAATAGCCTAAATAGTAATTGTGTAATAGGGTGCGTTGTTATGTATTAGTTGTTTTATTGTGATATCAATAAATAACATATTTTCCTTAAAAAACAAACAAGCTTTAGAAAACAATGTCTCCTTCACTGGACTGATTTTACAGTACAGATTTGTAGGAGTTTGTGGTTCAACATCTTTAATCTACTTGAAGTACTGTTGAAGTAGTGTGTTTAGACTACTTTACAGCAATTTAGCGAGAAATGAAGGAAGACTAATTTTGGAGAAATATTTTCTCCTGATACTTTGGAAATGTATTTTGCAACATATAAAGGCTAAAATAATTTTCACAGCCTTTTATGAAAGCATCAGAGTGGGGGAATCCAAAAGCTTATATATACATAAAGCTGAATATCTATATGACTACACTGGTTTTTGCCCTGAGAAGTGGCTGCTTAGACTTTGGACAGTGGAATTATTCATCATTTTGGTGCTGGTGGCTTCCTTTCAATTTTCTCTTTGCATATTATTCAAAGATGGAGCAGCCTGTAGTGGGAAGGAAGACAAGAGTTAGAGCTGGAAGAGGGAAACCCTTTCTCTCTGCAATGTCCGCGTGTCTGTGTGTATTTGTGAGTGAGAAAGAAGGTGGGGAAGATGAAAGACTTTCCCTGCAGATTGGATATATGGGTAGAGTTCTAGTTTGAGGGGAGTGGGAGAATGGAAGGAAATCTAAGCTTTTCATGTTTTGCTTATTATGATTTTGTTAATGGGGAGGGGGGTTGAGAATGTCTCTATTATTATGGTTTGAATTGTAGAATTGTCTTAAGGCTTTGCTTTTTCATGCCAAGTGACACATGCTTTTTCAGTCCCTTTTCCTTCCTGGAACTGATATGCATAGAGGCAGAGCTGTAGCAAGTTTCCTAAAGTCAATGGTGATCTGAAAGTCTGTGTATTGCAAAATAAAGCCCTACACAAATAAGATGACAGGCAAACAAGTAACAATAAACAGCAGAACACAGAAATACGAGCATAGTGTCAAGGATGCATGTGTGTATCCTTTTACAAGTACTGCTTAGGAATAAGATTAAACTTTACGTTAATGCTGTCTTCAAATATCTTTGCAGTGTCCTTCTGTTGCTTCCTGCTACAAAGGTGCTGTGTACAACTGGTGGTACCACATTGGGTCTTGGAACCAACCCCCTGATGGCTGATTAAGGAAATGTCAACTGGCAGCTCTGCCTCACAGGGTTTTGGGAAACAGCTTTGGTGGTTCATGAGGAAGGAGTTCTTGTCATTGTCATGTTGTATTTCCAGCTCCAGAGAGTTCTGCCTTGAAGTTTCCCATTACTTTTCCTTGAAAAATGCTGTTTACTTTTGGTCTTGTTGTTGAAGGTGTGCACATGTGCATGCACATATCTGTATCTGTTTATGCCCATGATTAGTTTTTAAACCCAATGAACAATTTCAGAGAAATTGAACAGCAGGATAAAGATTTCAGTTGGATAATCTTCACTACGGCCACCCAAGGAGTCTACAGAGAAATTATTCCTGTTTTACATGTGCAATGTAACAATGAGGACTGCCAAGTCATCTCAGCTACGTAAACTTTTAATTGATCACAAAGTTTGTATTTATTTCAGATGCATTACAGAAAGAAATAAGAACTCTCAGGAGATGTAGCTAGTTGAGAACTTAGTAGATTGACATAAGGAAAGGAAATGAGTATTATCTGACTAAACAGAGAAGGCATTTGGTATCCGAGAAGGCATTTGGTATCCATCATAAAGCCCTACTTTCTGAACTGGAGCATGTTTTGATTTGGATGGTTAGCCATTGGCTATTAGGAGTGGTTAGATATGTTATCTGTGAGGTTGGACTGTTTTGACACTAAGGTTATTTTAAAAAAAAACCAAACATCTTTTAGGTCACTGTGACATTAATGGTATTGTAAATGTGGAACTAGTAGGCACAGAAGTGAATTGCTTTTAGTCAATAAAATACCCGATGTATATTGTAGTGAATGCATAAAGTAACATGTAGGTTTGATCAGAGTTACAAAAATGTTTGAGGAACATGCACAGATCTCCATAAAATAATACCTTCATCATTCGTGATTTCTGTGAAGCTAAGAAAGTTGTGACCCAGAAATGGATAACAAAGGGCTAACGAGGTTTTACTTTGGAGGTGTTTCTTTTGAGTGGGTGCAAAGATATAAATAGGAAATAGTTTTGCCTCTTAATTTCTGCTGAAGTAAACCTTTGGCTTTTTTGTAATAATTTTCATGTATTTCATCACACTTGAACCTAACAATGCTAATAGAATCTTGTGTAATCTAACACAGCATCTTGCCCTGTTATGAGAAAAATGTTAATTGGGAATCACAGTTGATGACTAGAAAAATTCTTGTGAAAATAAGTCTTGCTCATTTACTCTTCACAGAATTGCTTAACATGGTATGCTTAACATTCTGGAACTTTCCCAGTCTATGACAATGGAAATGCACATGATATCAATATTTGTGTTATTAAATCAGCAGCAGCAGAAGATGTAGTCTGAAGGGCCGTGCACTGTACCTTTCTTATGAAGTCTTTCCAGTAATATGCCACTTAAAATAAGTATAAACTGTTTACAGTATGCATTTTCTGAAATTTATTGCAGCCTTGAACACTACACGGTGCTTACCACAATGGACTTTATGGCTGTAAGCTATTGTAATGTTTATCTTCTGCACATTGATAATGACTATAATCAATTAGGTACAAACAATAATTTCTAGCATCACTTAGAGCAATTTTGAGTTATTCTTTTTAAAAGCTTCGATAAAGACCAGTTGTTTTTTCTTTTTAATTCAGGTAAATCTCCATTTATTTTCAGGTACAATCTGATCTATTAATGAACCTGTTTAAACTATATCCACAAGCACCAATACAAAGAGCTTTTTCTATTCTTGACACAAATATAGGTCCATAAATCAAAGCTACCATGCATTTCTGATTATTCTTAAGAGAAACATTATTCAAATATATTCATTGCTTAATTTCTGCCACCCACTCAGTCATACACTGTTTTCATCACTCTGCGTATTAAGTCAGGACTATTTCCTGGGCAAGGCAGCTCCCAAAAGCAGGGCAAACTTTATCTGAAGGTACATCTTTCCTTTCCACTAATTAACATCTTTTATCACTAATGATGAAACTGTACTCACACTAAAAAAAAAAAAAAAGCTCCTGTGGAAAATGGATGATTCTATGATTCTATAATAACTTCACGTGTGGCCTCGACTGCCAGAAGACTGCCTGCCCACAAGAAGGAAGATGTGTGTGGGCAGAGTTAACTCTCTAGGGGATGGAGCCAGCTGAAGCTCTTGCAACAGAAACACAAGTGCAGCAGGCAGCCAGGGACTCTCGCTTCAGGGTTAGGGTCTTATGGGGAGGGTAAGTATATCCCCAGGATGGGTCTTAGTGCAGAGGGGATAAGATGAGAAGACTCTTACAGCTCTAGGATATAACTTAATGGTTTTTGGAGGAGATAAGATGCAGAGACTGTTACATACATCTTTGTTTTATGTAAGAAAGAAGGAATGTATCAAGAAAATGTCTCTCGTAATCTGATCAACCTTTTAGCATCTGAATCCATGTACAGTTCACATGATCACCTAGGAAATAATTGAAGGGAATCAAAACAAAACCCACAGATCTTGTATCTCTTTTAAGGAAACACTGGGTTTATTTCAGGGTTGCTCTCCCGATGAGGTGAAGCATTGTTGCATGGAAGAAAAAAAATCAGACATGTTAAGCTCAATGTTTAAGGAGTTATATTGTCAGAGTGAGGCAGGACTCAAAGTTCTCAAGAGACCATTACATTATGCCTGTGCCCCAAGGCAGGATTAATAATGCCGGTATCATTTGACAGATGTTCACCAACGTTATCTTGAAGACTTTTGCTGAGGAAATGTCATAACCTCCCTAGGAAATCTACTCCAGTGTTTAATTATCTTTATTCCTAGGAATTCTTTTCCCCAATCTTGCCTTTATTTTTTTTTTTCTTACAGTTAGGAGCAGGAGGTCCCCAGCTCTCTGGGATGGGACTTTTTTGGATGGGGTGTGGGTGTATCTCATGTGCCGGCAGAGTGAACTGGGATGTATGTTTGAGGAACTCACAATCACTTATACCTCTGGAATAGGGCGATGGGAGCCCTCATGCTGATCAAGCTCTGTATAGGGGGCAGTAGTTTCCAGGGCTAACTCTGCCTCACAAGCAAATTGCAAAGTAGCTGGCACCTGAGGACTCCTGAGGCTGCTGCCAGGGGCAGCCTGTGTCTGAGAAATCACAGGCCTCTTCTCCATAGGCATCTCCTCACTGCTGTCCTCTCCTTGAAGGCTTATGGCATGTGGTATGGGCTGCACCCAGACAGCAGTGACAGCAGGAGGGGGTACTGATGACAAGGCAGGTCCTTCCTTCTGGGACGTGGTGTCATGGTGATAGGAAACAAGCTCATTGCTGAAGTTGACCCTCCCCACAGTGGATCTGGGTGTGCCACAGCAGAAGCACCGACAGCCCAGCAGATTGCTGAAAGCTCGCCTGAAGTCTGCATTGAAAGCATAGATCACTGGATTCACTGAGGAGTTGGCCCAGCCAAACCACACAAAGATGTTGAAGGTGGTTTGGCTAACACAGGGTGACAGTTCTTCATGGTCACTCTCCAGCTTGGGTGGGCAGAAGGGCAGCAGACAGTTGAGCAGGAAGAAGGGCAGCCAGCAACAAACGAAGACTCCGATTATGATAGAGAGGGTCTGCAGTACCTTGGTCTCCTTGTGCAGGGAACTCTGCAAAGAGGAGGTGGGCTCTTTGCTGTGAGCTGTCCACTGTCCCCCTGCTCGCTCGAGGGTGGAGATGCAGTGGATCTGGGCCTGGGCAATTCGGTAGATCCTAGTATAGGTGACAATCATGATGGCCACAGGGATGTAGAAGCTGATGAGGGAGGAGGTGATGGTATAAGTGTGGTTCAGGATGACATCGCAGTGAGGCAATCCAGCCAGCCAGGAGCCTGGATATCTCACATCCTTGGCTTTATGCCAGTGTAGTTGCACCGGGATGAAGGAGATGAAGATGGAGAGGATCCAGGCTGTGCCTATCATGGTGCAGGCAAGGCACTGTGTCATCCTGCGCTCATATCAAAAGGGGCTGGCGATGGCCCAGTACCTGTCCACGCTGATGATACAGAGGTGGAGTATGGAGGCGGTGGAGCACATGATGTCAAAGGCCACCCAGGTGTCACAGAAGTGGCTTCTGAAAAGCCAGGAGCCACCAGCCACCTCAGTGACTGCCTTCCAGGGCATCACCAGGATGGCCACGCAGAGATCAGAGACGGCCAGCGAGAACACAAACCAGTTGGTGACCTTGGTGCACAGGTGTCAGAAGCGCAGCACAGCCAAGCACACCAGCGTGTTGCCCACCAGCGTGCCCAGCAGGCACCCGGTGAGCGCCCGTGGGCTGCCTGCCACGATCCCCATCTGCACTGACAGGGCAGCCGGAGCATTACTGCCCACCTCGGCTCCCCGGGGTACTCACCGCACCACTAAGAACAGGAATAGGTGAGCAGCGACTTTCTGCACAGCTGGAGGGATGGTGGGGCGAGTCCGGCACCAAGCAAGCCTCGTGGATGTGTGGCAGGAGATCGCCCCGCGGCATCGCTCGGGGAAGCTTTTGGCAGCCCGTGGTTTGTGAGGAGTGTGGAGGAGGATCTGGTGCTGCCCGAGGATCTCCTCCCTTGGGAGAATTTGATCAAATTTCAGGTTTCTTAAAGAGCAGGATCACGTTTCGTGTCTACTCACAGCAAGAACACTCTCACATCTGATATCGGAAGCCGAGTTTTTACCCAAACAGGTCTTTGCTCTTTATTTTTTGTTTTGAATTAAAATCCTATGTTAAGAAACAAAAACCAGAAACCTAAATCGCCTCTACTTTAGCTTTATTACATTTAGCAGAAGGTTGTTCATGTGTTTCCTCAGACACAAGCATGCAAAACCTGCCTCTGTATTTTTTTTCAGCCAATAGTGTTTTCTGGTGTATTTCAACAGCTTTCCATTTGCTGTTACATGTGTCAGGTAAATATCTTGCATCTATTTACAGCCTGCTTTCAACGAGGTACACTAATGCAAATAAGGTGCAGTCCTTTGTTTTGGAAGAATTTATATAGTAATCCTGTCATGAGAAAAGAGATTGGGATGTGAATAGAAATTTTCAATTTGTAATTACTTAACATGGCAAATGTATTCATTTTTAGATGAGGTATTTTATATGTTCTTTTTGCCTCTGAATTAGAACTATTTTATCCACTAGTGCCAATATATGTAATTTTCAAGCCAACAAATATCTGATTTCTAGTGTACTGTTATGATGTTCTAGGTAATTAGAACAGAGACTGGAAATTTTTTAGGGAAGTTTTGAATAGCAAACCTGGCAATTTAGCCTATAAAAATGATCATATTTAAGATAAACTAGCTATATTGTATCAATTCATAACAGATTGTTAACATTTGGTCGTGTCTTTTAAGATCTGCTTTGTGCCTTGGAGACCACAATCTTCACAATGAAGCCCACAGTGTTATTCCTGCTGTGACACTAAAAACTGGAACGTGTTTCTTGTTAATGTGTTTGTCTGTAATACAAAGTCATATTTCAAACAATTTATATAGTCTTTCCTAACAAAACTGATACTTTGTTAAAACAGTAGTAGCTGTCAAAACAACGTAGGGTGTAAGAAAAAAGCCAACTCCACACCTTGACTTACTTGGGACCATCTGTAGTACATGGATTTTGCCAATATCTGCCAGCCGCAGCAGGTCTCTGATTTTCATTTTGATACTAAGGACTAAACCTTAGTTTGTAAGAGTTATCCACACACTTGCTAATTTGGCTCAATACATTTACTCTTATTTAACAATAAATAAAATTATGCTGAAGAACAGAAGACCTGTAAATGGAACAGTAGAAGGAATTAAAGCAATATAGCACTGAAAAGTTCTTTTGAATATTCAGCAGACAGTGGTGCTACAGGACTCCATAGCAAAAGCTAGCATCATCCTTCTAAATGCAACTGTTTGCAGGGTCTGTGTGTATCTCCAGTTCCCAGGAAATCTTTGTGCTCTGCAAATATCTCTAGATCCTTTTAGCATGCATTGTAAAGGGAAGTATATGTGATCCTGCTGGTTTGTGTGCATATGTTTTTAAGTGCCCTACCTCAAAACTTTGAGGGTGTTGGCTGAAGAAAAACCTGACTTGAGGGGCAGACATCTGGAAAAAATTCGTTTCTTACGTTTGTATTTAAAGCGGGCCTCTGGGTAGAAGTCGAAACATCTGCTAACTATCCTCACCTATAGGAATGCTGCAGTGTGAACTTGACTCTTATTAAACACAAGAGAATCCACACAGACGGAGGCATTTTGAATGATCTTAGCTGAAAGAAAACATTGTCACATTCATCTTCTTAGATACCAGAGGATCCAAGTGCATGATGCAAATGCTAAGAAACTGTACAGTGAGTCAGTGGCAAAGACAGGAATAGAAACATTGCCCTGCTCTTCTTCCTACATTGGGCTTGTTGGAGTGAAGTGTAAGCTTATCAGAGAGGGAGGAAAGAGACACATGGGGGAAAACACAAGGCTGTGTGAAAATCTGTGTGTGCAGCAAGTTGAAAACACTATAAACTTTGATTTCAAGGCCTGTACCTATTTATTAATCTTACTAGGGATATAATAGGAAGGGTCTGAGCAAAATAACTTAAAAAAAAAATAAATACTGATGGATTGGATAAAATGGTCTCTTGCGACTCTAGAAAATTTGCAAGCTCATTCTACCTGTGGAAAAAATAAACTTACCCAGAGAATACATTTAAAATAAATTACATTGTATATAACATCTAGATAAATTGTTTGAAGTATGACTTTGTCTTATAGATAAATACATTAACATATAATGTACATATTGTGCATTTTTTTCAAATGCAGTCATTATATTCAAAATCAAGAAGATCTCACAAAATAAGATGTGTATTTTTGCTAAGAGCCTAACCACTTCATCTATGAGCGCTTTCAGAGGTCTTGGGTATGTCATCTGGACGTGACGAGCATAAGCTTTTGAAGTGATAGGATTGCTCGGATTTATTTTACAGCTACTATTCAGTCTGACAGAATGCTTTATTTTTGCAGCTAGAAAAGATTAGCTCAAGGGTATCTGTCTTCCCATTGCATTCTCCAGTTCGGGATTGAAGTACAGAAGAAAACATAGTCTTTCCTGGTACTGCCTTAATCTTCTTTGATTCTTCCCTTTAACCTCTAGTGATACAGGAAATGCACAGATCTATTTAGGGCCATACCAACCCTTTTAATTCCTTTTGTATCCTCTGTCTGCTGTAGTTTACTGCTCCTGAAGCTGTTTTCAGTAGTTAGTTTTGGAACTGGACCCCAGAATTCAAAAGGACAGCATTTTGGCTGAGCTGTTGCTGGGCATTCACCATTTCACCACACTGGGTTTTGCCAAATTGCTTTTCTGGTACTCAGAGGTACACATCTGTTTGCACATCTCTGTGGTTTCCTTAAGCAATAGCTAGCGCTAATGTAAAGATCCTGCCTCCTTCATTATTCTCTTATTTAAGCATTTTTAGAGTTTTTTTCATTTCATGGAAGTCCACCATTTCAAATATAATTAATGTGATTAGCATATAACTACTCTAAATAACAGATACTGTAAGTAACAGAAGAGTACAAGGTATATTTAAGTGCTGAACTTCTTATTTTTTAAATAACAGGTACATTTATATATTCTTTTAAAAGTTTTACAATAAATATTTTAAGAATGAAGCAGTGTAGGAGGTCAAATCTACTGTCATTTGAAATGCAACTTTAATGTGAACAGCATGAAAGAGAACAATTAATTCATAGCATCACAGAATGCAGCTTGGAAGGGGCCTCAAGGATCATCTGGTCCAAACATTTTTGGTGATACATAGTTTGCTTTGCAAAGCAGCATTTCATAACTGTACATATAACCTGAGTTATCTTACTTCAAATTTCTATTTAGTCTTTCCTATTAGCAATAAATATATATTAAGAAGTTTAACATTTCTAGATCTTTCAAAAAGTCAAACAAATGGTTCGGTACTGTGCCAAGAAACAAATTTATTTTAGTCTGTTGAGTAAGGCTTAGTTTAAACGTAAAATCAATTTTTTGAGCATCTTGTATTTCATGTTTTCAGTAGGTGACCTTTGGTGATGGTACTTTTCTGATCAGCTTCAGTAATTTGGCCTGCTCTCTAGGGAAGTTCTGTGTTGACATCACATTGATAAGCTCATCATTTTGTTTTCTTTTATCAAGATATTCTTCCTTCCATTATTCTTCAGAATTAGCATAGGTGAACCTCTTGTGTTTTCCCTGTCTGGTGTTCTCAGTGGCTTAGTTTTCATCAGCTTCCTTGGCTTGCCCCCTTCTCAGTATGGTTCTAGTTTGCTGCTTCCACCAAAGCTCAGATCTGAGAACAGGGCTGGAAATTTATCACCCTGGTTTGGAAATTCCTGGTGATTGAATACTAGTACTTTTCACTCAGCACCTTCAAAGGCAAACACTTTCAAGCAAGTGTTAATATTTCGCATTTAATATAGATAAGCAAACATCCCTTCCTAACTTGGGTAGGGCTGAAAAGCCCGGTGTGACATTTAGGTACAGTCCAAAGTCCAGGAGGTAAACCCAGAAACTTTAATGCACAGGCAGCCCTGAGATAGTGCTCATGACTACTCTGATCTTGAGCAGAACTCAATGGCAGCGTTTACTATAAGACAAAGCAGCATACAAGGCCCACTGGAGTAACACTGGGATTGAGTTGGCTCCTGAAACAGCCCCTAATTTAGGATGCAGAAATCTTTGCACATAAGCTGTATTTTTGAGTTGCGCAGCACAAAACCCAGCACTTTCTTTACTGAACAAAGCAACGTGTCCAGCTGCTGGATTACTTTATGACAATGGCTGCCTTTTTCCAGAGAGGCTGGCCAAAGAGCTTTTTGATTTTGCTTTTTCAACAGAAATGCAAAATGCATTACATTGCTATAGTAATCAGTACCTACATTATTTTAACTAATGTTTAATCTATATTAAAGTAATCAAGATAAGACTAATGTGAAAGCTAGTTTATAATAACGATGAGTACTTCAAAATGTTACCTCCATATATTTTAGGATGCAAGTGCTTCCTTGACTGCCATTACTTTTATAAAATAAGCTTTAAAATTAAGATTAAAAAAGGCAATCCATCATATATTTCCAATAGAGAGCACACCCAGCATTTTACAGAATCAAAAAATTTTTAAATGCATTCTTACTAACTGATGTGGAAGAACTATTGCCAAGTTATATTCAGATTCCTATAGTAATTAATAATTTGTTCTCCACTTCTGACAAAAAGTTATCTTCTAAGTTGGGAATGTATCTCTTCGATTTGCTTCAGAAAATGCAGATTTTATTTATTCAGAAAATCAGTCCGAGTTTTCTTTACCTTTTTGCCCATGTCCCGACAATGTGTAAATAGTTTTCTGAGAAAAGATGTGCAATATTGTCAAAGGATAGACTGCAAATGGATTTTCTGTCTATATGGGGCAGTGCTCAGCATTAAGAAGTGCAATTTAACTTCTACTCAAAATTATTTGACTTTAAAGAATTTCAGACAAACACAGCTTTGCTTTTTGTTTTGTTTTGCGTTCACTTATTGTAGAAATTTAGTGAAACAGGGCCTGTCAGCAAGCTGGAAAGCTTCCTAGCATCCCACAGATGCGATACATGATAGCCACCGCATTTTTGTGTTTCACAAGAAACACTTCAATTTCTTGTCTTGTAAAAATCTGCATGCAGCCAGTATTGGAAATGGTAGGACTACATGGCCAGACAACTGTAAGATGATGTGCAATGGTTTCTGTCCTGAAGAGATGATCATGCCACTGCCACCAGTAAAGCTTGGTGCTTGGTTAATCTGGGTTTGGGGAACAACAACAATTGTAAGCAAGGCAGAAGTGATACCAGGAAGCAGACAAAAGCCTTCTGAATGCTTCATATCCCTATATTCACTCTTCTTTGAAGATCCCACATCCCTACAATTTATCCAATCTGTATTTTAGAACAATCTTTGAATTCCTCTCAAGCACTCATTTGACAGCACAAGCTTTCTGTTACTTAAGCTAGGTTACTAGCCTGTACTAGCAACCAATGGCAAGCCTAATTTACCCACTTACAGCAAGCTCATGGTTGGACTGCAGCATTTAAAGTAACTGGGCATTGATGTTCAAGGACACAACAGACAAAATTTCCACAGCCCACACTGGCTACTTTGGAAAATTATTCAGATTCAAGTTCTTGTTCTTTACCTTCAATGCTTTCCCAGACTTCATGCCAGTAAAGGCTGCCTAAAATGGTCACAGTAAAGCTCCTGCTTAATAACTGCTTATGAGCTGTCCCTGGTCAGGAAAAAATTCCATCTTGCAAGAGACACTTGATTGCTATTCTGTTTGCCCAAGATAAGGGAGACCTTTTCTTTTAAGGATAAACTTTTGTTTACTACTATTCAGGACCTGGCTCAGCATTCACAAGCAGCACTTCTTAAACTGAGGTAGGCAACTCCTGCTTCCAGATACTTATTCATGTGTCTTCATTACCCAGCCTCATGTCTTGTGAAACCAACAGAACTGGGAGGCCTATAAATTAACATGCCAAAAAAATTATTATTTTTCACGCATACCACCTTCTCAGTATGAGCCATTGCACTGTCACATGAACAACTGAGGTGGCATAACAGCAAGCAGGATTAGGAAGGTGAATGCCTGACCAGGAGCCGGGATAGAGGAAGGTCTGTTCATTCCAACATTGTCACTGAAAACCTGTTTGCTTTTTCTGCCATTTGCTCTTATAGGCCCTGTGACAATTTCTTCAACTTTCTATGAAAGATTTGAAAGGTTCTATGCTGGTCATCTCTTAGTAAAACAGTTTATAATTGAATTCCATTAGAAGATTTAATCTACAAGTAGTCCTAAACCAAATTCCATTCTCACTGAATTCAGCAGGACAAACTCTTCCAAGTTCCATCTGATTTTCTTAGTGCACTTCTTTTGCCACTAAACTTAGTGGACAGAGTTCCAAAGCATCCAGAATCTGATGCTCAGCCTCAGCAAACATTTTACACCCATACTGTATACGTACATAACACTTGTTTGTTCAGGGCAGCATAAAAGTAGATTGATTAGATTATTTCTAAACAAAAGTTAACATTAATTTAGCTTATGAAACAAAGAAAATGTGTTTGAAGAATGCAGACTGAGTCTTGTTCTCTTAGGACCCAATGTTCGTTACAACATTTTTTTTAAAGAATACATATCCAGCATGACTTGGCAAAAATCAAAAGGAAAAATCCCAAGAATCCTTTTTTTTTTCTCCACTGCTTGTATTTTGTCAGCCACAGAAGTGATTTTATTAGGGGTTTTTTTTAATAGTTTTAGTGACACAGCAAGCAAACAGAATACAAGGCTGAGACAGAAACTTGTGATAAGGTTGTAATTAACATGGGGGAGGGCTTACAAATCTTTATCAACTATATATTAACTTTAGAAAAATAAAAAGAAAACTTACGAAACACTCTTATTTCATGGGACAATAAATGCTGGTAGGAAAAGTGCAAAGAATTGTCCATGAAGCTGAATGAGATCCCACAAAAATATATACTGCTATAGGCTAAAGACCAGGCTGACATCCTACCTGAAAACCAGAAAGGGTTGAGGCTGAATATGTAAATCAAAATGGGTCTAATTAACCGATTAAATAAATAAAGGAAAAGCTGTTGTTGGTCCAAAAGACTAAACCCCAAAAACTCAGACGGAGTCTCACTGGCCAAAATATTACCGAGGAAGGGAGAAAAGGGCTCAGATCTCTGCTTCATTACAGGAACTCCCCTTTCATTTCATTCTGAAAACATGTCTCCATTACCAATACAGGGCTATGTGAGAGCCTGTGTTGCCTGTTTACCCTAAGCTGTTCCTTTTCTTCTGCTTTATCTGTGTCTGCCCTTTGCCAGCTTACATCTACTCCTTTGGCAGATCCCAAAGGGTGGATTTGAAGAAAAAAAAAGAGAAAAGTCACAGTCTCTATGAAAACAGCTTGAGGTTTCTGGCAGGCACATAGATGGAGCCCATGGATTAGGTATCTAACTGATTGGCTACACAGGAAGAGAAGTGAAAAAAAAACCAAACCTTTTTGGATCATAGCAGAAGCAGATAATATTTGTTTTACTTCATCTCTTTCTTTTGTTCTATCAAGAATCAGTGCAATTACATGTCCATTTTGGATGTGGTAATAAATATTTCTTTTCTTTTTTTTTTTTATCTTAGCCTGGTTTCTAGGTAACTAACTACTCCCTATGGGTTTGTTGATAGTTACAGCAGGAATATAGGGATATGTTAGCAGTCTTTACGTTCTCAGTATCTTGGTGGTGATATCCAGAGGGTAACAGAAGCCTTGGCACAGGTATGTCACCTACATAAACTAGTCTGATAGTGGACGACACGGAGCTCAAATGGAAAGAGAGTCTTCCAGTTACTGTCAATAACCTGGAAAGCTTTCTACACCCTGGGAGCGCAACGGCAAATAAAGCTTACTCCACTGCAGTGCCCAGGGAGGTTTTTGCAGTGTTTGAACCACAGCAAGCACAAATGTACACAAGCAAAGCACCACAGATTGAATTATCTTATTTTAGATACACAGCGTTTGATCCACTAGCAGTGGAATTTAATCCTAGGACTGCAGCACAACTGAGAGTGTGCTAAGAAGCTTGCAGTGTACAGGATACTGCCAAACATCGTATCTCAGAACATCTTAATTAATTGCTGTCTGCAATGAGATCTTGTCCAGAAGGCTTTGTATTAAAAGTGCGAACTGTTATCACTGGGGTGCAAAGATGTTCTTGCCAAAGTAGCATTTCCAAAGAAACAAGAGCCTCTGAAGTGAACTGTCAAAGAGCACAACTATATTGCAAACAGAAGAACATCTGATGTTTTGGGAGACCTACAGTACAGTTCTTCCTGTATATTGATTTGAGGAAGCCATTCTGTATTTTAAATACAGAAGTAATGAAACAGCATAGAGAAAACAACAGCTACACATTGGCTGTATGTGTAACCATTAAAAGTGTATTTCTATTATCAGCATTGTTTGGCACAAGAGCTAAACTAGTATCTGCAGCCTTGCTAGTTGTTCTTTTGAAAAGGAGAACCTAGTGATGGGCATCGGCTCTTCTTTTTTATAGTTTGTTCATCTGGCTTTGGGGCTTTTTGTTTGATTGGTTTTTTAACAGAGTAGTGTTGTTTCTCAGCACTCAGGGACAGATTAGAAATGGATGGTTTCCTCATTCATACTTTCCAGAACTGTAGACGTGTCAGATTTATGAACTGTAGATGGGAATTGGAGACGAGCACAGGAGTTTACTTAAGAACATAAGAAAGGTCATTCCCAGCAGACTAAGGGTCTGTTTAGCCCAGTATCCAGCCTCTAAACCAAAGGCTGGGTCTCTCTTACCACTGCTAGGAAAATGTCTGTGCCTCCCCAGCAGCCCAAGCAGCTGTACAAGCTCCATCACAGTGGCCTCAACTTTGAAATGATGGACGAGTCCCTGAAATCTCTCTGAGCATGCTCTGACAGACAGTATCTTGCCAGATCTCTCAGCCAACCACTTGCCCAGTTTCCCCTTAAATCCTTGTAACTGTTTTACACCTATAGCATCTAGCCCACAAGCTTCTCCTTTCACTCTTTCCTAGGAGAATGCCTCTTGCTTTTGCATTGCCAGTGCTCTCCATCTGTAGACAGTGCAGACAGGCTTGTGAGATAGATTTCAAATGAGCTAACTTGACCTTTAAAGTTCTCTTTCAGGGACCTGAAAAAAATGTTTAGAAATAGGAAGGAGGAGTCTGGGCTGTGGACTCAGCATCTCTTGGGCTCTGTATGGGGGTTCCTTGCAGTCCCCACACAGCAACCATATCTAAAAGTAAATATATCTTACCGCTCTGTGGGACATTAATGACACAGAAGCAGATCACCTGTCTCCTCAAATAATTTGCTATTCTTTTCCTTGAAGAAACATAAATAAGGACAGAGGAAGGCTGGCTGAATTTAGACCACTGTATCTATTATGGCAGTTAGCCCTGGCCAAAACTGTCTTGAGGTACTAGGAAAATTCTTTTTGCTTCTTTCCACCATGCTATGAATGTGTGAGTAAAAATGCTCTTTATCACTAGAATCACTGCATGGGGCAATGCAAGTGAAAATGGAAACCAGAGCTGAAAGAAATGACCTAGAATTATGCTAATTGTATGAGATGTGTGACATTTCCTAAGCGTTCAGACCTTCGACAGGGTGCAGTGATAGACAGGGGCTATTCTTAATGAGGGATGGTATTGAAAGGTCAGCTGTCAAAAACAGTCCGGGATGCAGACAGTTCTAGTTCTTTGTTGCCGATGTATTTAACAACCAATAAGGCCACTCCTCTCAGGCATTAAGTCAATTGTTTGGGAGACCTTGTCCTAAAATGAATCAGTGGAATGGTGTGGGATTTTAATTTTCTGAACCAGATGATTTCACAGATCTGTTGTAACAATTGGAACGTGGGACTGCACTCTTGCAATGCTCAAAACGTGTTCCTGCGCTCCTAGTCCTTTCAGCATCCCTGCTCTTAAAATGTCTCAATTTTACAACTACCCATCTGCTGCTTAGCCCCTACTTTGTCCCTGTGGATTGCTGAGAGCCCTCTACAGACTCCAGATTACCAGACCATTCTTGCTTATCCAAATCAGAATGACCTAATATCAAACCAGTTGTCCAGGAGAACATGAACTTTTCTGTGAATTATTGGTTTGGCTTTCAGATACATAGATCAAAGCTGTTTCATTATCAGCTATGTGCAAACTGTATGAAACATATCCCTACTAATCGCATCTTTAATTCTTTAGTTCATCAAGGTATTCCTCAGGACTGAGCATTTCTGGAAAATACAAGGGAGATTCAAAATCCTCATTCAGCTCTAAACTCCATCCTACAGGAATGACTTAAAACCCAAAATGTTGTTTGGAAATCTGCTTTTTTTAAAAAAAAATATAAGATTAATCTGCCTATCTAGCAAATCCTACAGGTGGAAGTCAATGCAAATACAGTGAACCAAGTGGGTCTATTCTGAGCAAAACAACCTGCTACCCTTTGGAATGCCTGGCATAACTAACAAATATCCCAGCTGCATTGACTGAAATAAGTTCACCATAAGCTGATCTTGTGTTACAATCTCAGTGGCAGTCTTCACTTTGCTTAGCTTGTTTAACATCTGGCACTGTTTTGCAGGTTCTGCATTAATTAAATCACTGGAGTCCATTCAAGAGTGATGCTGCCATACAGCATCCCAGGTAACAGCGAACACTGCTGAAAATGAGTGCAAACACTCTATGGATTTCTGAGTATTTCTTTAAACCTAAAATCTTCATTAGTGATGGCAGATATGTCCCTTATTCTCTTGCAATGCAGAATATGCTCCTGGATAATTCATGGATACACACTTTCCTTACTTGCAAGGCATAAAGTGCTGTGGTGTTTCCACAACAATTCACTTCAGATCACATTATCCAGGGTAACAATGATTATATAGATGCTAAGTGAAATCACTGTTGATCTCTTCTTATAGTATATGGAGTCACCAATTTAACATGGGTAGAACAACACTAAGACTTTTTTATTACTTTTGAAAACAAGGAATCTACCCACCCTGTGGCTGCTTATTACTCAGGTAATCTCTGGGAAATTCTGCTTGCTGCACTTAAATACAAGAGAAGTGCAAAGTGGATGGATGAACCCCTTGCCTAGAACCATCACTGAAAGAGGATCTGTGCCACATGCTGAACATATGTGGCACCATCTTCTTGCACAGAGAGCCTCTATAGTGCCCAGGATACATGTTCACTCAGCAGGCATGGTGATCAGAGCCCACGTTTGAGACAAGACAGATCACAATGGTGAACAGAAAACCACCCATCTTAGTTACAGCAAAAAGATTAATTAATATGCTTTAGTTAACTCAAAACCTTAATTAGCTCATCTTTGCTAATGGTTTGTTTCGACCAAAGTAGCCTACAAATTGGTCCCATAAGCAGTTCAGCTGGTGTATCCAAAGGATAGGTAATCTTGGCAATTTTTACTGGGCATTTTTGCAAGCAGATGAGGCCAATGGTCCTTCACATGGCACGGCTGTAGCTGGATGAGACTGCCTGCCTGTTATCGAGACAAGCAAAGCAAAATAAACCCAAATCAGAATTGTTTCTTCTGCAACCTCTGTGATCCTAAGTATTTGCCAGTTACTCAAATCAAAAGGGGCGAGACTTACTTGTTACATGTAGAACACCTAGTGTGGGCTGACCTCAAAAGTACAGTTACAAGATGACAAGAAGAGGAAATAGACCTGCCCCTTCATTTTTCCATTTCTTTTCTAAAGTAAAGCTTATAAGGCTTTATTTCGCAAAGTCCCAAAAAGAAGTCATAACATAAGAAAGGGTATCAATTTTTTATGTGAATGAAGATTCCCAGTTTAAACCTTTCTTTCTAAAACACCCACAGTTTTAAAGAAAAAACCCATGGCTGTTCCCTCCCCATTTCCATGTGGTGGGTGAGGCCCCTCTCTCTGGGCATGCCCCACTTGCCTGTCTTTAAAAGCAAGAACCTCCACAATGTTGCAGGACCTTTGTAGGAGGAGTTACCATATGGAGGGCTTCTCTGGCCAAGAATTTCTAAGAGGATGGTACTTCTCTTGTTACGAGCTGTGAGTATTTGCTGTAGGGATAGAAAAGTAGTCGATTGGGTTGAGAAGCTCTGTTTGGATCAGTAGTAACTGACTAGACCTTGCGTGGGGCCCATGTTGTTATGGCTCCTGTGGGGACTTAAAGCCCCTTTGCCCTTTCTTTTGCCTGTGATTTTTGTCCTTGCTTCCCCACTAGGCAAAGGGAACTGCAGTAACCTGTTTTTTTAGCTCTGAGATGTGGTTGGAAACACAGGTGCCGGCACCTGCCTTCCAACACATCCTCCATCTGCCTCCCAGTGTTAACCCAAGGGATTCTGAGATCCCCTTACTGCCTGGAGAGCATTCACATCAAGATTTCAAAGCACCCGTCCTTTTTTTTGTTTTCTGCTTCTGTTGTTGCAGCTCACATATGTCCTGTTCCCTCACAAAAGGGCCAGGGGCAGGCCCAGGTGCTGGCCTGAAGGCTCCGCACTTGCAGTGTCCCCACTCTTCCCCCAGGCTCTGGTTGCCTCTCCTCTTCCCACTGAGCCCGAGTAGTTACTGTTACAAAAAGTGGAGTATTTTGATTTAAGCTAAAGTGGAACTAAGTTTCATCTAAGTAATGGGTTTGGTTTTTTTTGAAAGCTAGAGAGAATGTCCTTCTGCTAGTGCATTTTCTTTAAAATGGTGTTTTTCCAGATACTGTTAATTCTTTGGAGAAGATACTGCCTTGTGTTCAGTGTGAGCTGTGGTGAATAGATGTGGCTTCTTCTGTGATTCTCTCTGACTGCAGTGTTTCCATATTTCAAAGGCGAGGTCAAGCAGATAGCTGAAGCCACCTCCAAATGAGCAAGAGATCTGTCTGCTGTGAAGTTCATAATAAACAGCAAAATTAGTCCTTGGAAAGTAAAAGAATACACGTAAGACTTCTGGGAAAACTTATCTATATGCGCGTAAGTGGGAAATGCATTCTGTACCCAGTTCTTGTCTCACTGAACACAATTGATGCAGATTACTCCCTCGTGTTCCCAGGCTTGATAAAGGGTGCTTGCTTTCTAAAACTCCAAAACAAGTCTTAAAGTCTTATCTCCCAGCATTTTCGGG
Organism: Phaenicophaeus curvirostris; assembly: GCF_032191515.1. Taxonomy (NCBI): domain Eukaryota; kingdom Metazoa; phylum Chordata; class Aves; order Cuculiformes; family Cuculidae; genus Phaenicophaeus; species Phaenicophaeus curvirostris. The sequence continues at coordinate 15,930,718 of NC_091400.1, read as the reverse complement.
CCGGGCCCGCGCGTCTTGCCTCATCCCCGTAACCCCGCCTTCGCCCACGGTTCCAGGCGTCCCTCGCGACGCCCTTCGTGCCGCTGAACCCCTTCGCGTCGCCGCTAGTCCTTCGGAACGCCTGCCCTCGGGAGGCCCGGGCCCGGCGGGGGACACGGCGGGGGACACGGCCGGCGCCACGCGAGCCTCCGCTCTGGCGAGTAAGCGCCTCCTCTCGCCAGCATCTCTATGATCCCGGATGTGGTTCCGCTGGGGAGGGCGGGCGCGCTGCTCCAGCCCTGCCTCTCTGGCCCTGCCTCTCTATGATCGCTTTCCGGGGGGAAGGGCCGCCCCGGGAGCGGAGGAAGGCGCGCGCCCCGCCCGCCGCGGGGACCGGCCCCGCCCCGCCGCGCTGCGCCGCTGGCACCCCCGGGGCTCCGCAAATGGTGGGGCCCGACGATGCCGGAGCTCCGGGCAGCGCAGCCGTGCTTCCCGCGGGCCGGCAGGAGGCGGCGGAGGAGGCGGAGGAGGAGGAGGAGGACGGGGAGCGGGATGGGAGCCGGGGCTTGAGCGGCGGGCCGGGCCGGCGGCGCCCGGTGACAGGAGGGAAGCGCCGCCCGGAGAAGCCCCCGAACGGGGCTGCCTGCGGGACCGTGACCAACGGGGGACTCGGCTTCCCTCCGGTAGAGGAGGAGGCGAAGCTGCAGAACGGGGGCTGCCTGCCCTGCCCGCCCGGCCCCGCGGGGGCCGCCCTGGAGGAACCGCTGCGGAGCTGCCGGCTGCGGGGCGAGGCGGAGGCAGCCCCGGGCCCGCGGGAGGAACCCCCGGCCTTCACCGACGTGAACCTCAACTCCCGCAACACCTTCGAGGTGAGCCGCCGCCGCGCCGCCCCGCAGCAGCCGCCCCGCGCGGCGCCGGAGCCGGCCGAGAGGGCGCGGCGGGCGGGCACCGCCGGCGGCTTCGCCGAGTTCTTCGCCAGGTAAAGGAGCGGCCGGGGCCGGGGCCGGCGGGGGGAGGCGGCCGCGGGGCTGCCGAGGCTCGGGGCGGCCGAGGGACGCGCTCTCGGCGCCCCGGGGCGGTGCGGGGGCCGGGCAATGCCCCCCCGGCGAACGCCGGTGCGGCGAGAACGGGGTTTGCGGCTGCCCAAGGTGCCGCGGCTGCCCCCAGCTGCGCGGGCTTCAAACCGGCGTTTGCCTTCCGTGCCGGCGCGAACGCGGTGGTGCTGACCAAGGGGAAATCTGTGGTGGAAGCGGTTTTCAGCTGATTCTAAAGGTGGTTGTGGAAGCTGCTCCTAAAGCTTTTGCTACTTGTTGACAGTTCGTTTTCAGTTTACTTATTTATTCCAAAGTGTGGTGCGGAAAGCTTCGAGGACTAGGCTTTGTGCTCAAATTAATTGGGTCTCTGTTACGTTTCTAGTACAAACCCAGAAACTCTAGGACATCCAGCTTCATTACCTATGAACTTGGTGGCGTTGCTTACTCTTTAAAGCACTACACAGGAGATGTGTCATGACTATGATAGTTCATAGCATACTCTGTATTGCTTTTATTATGTTTGAAGACGGGAGTTTAGTTTCCAAATTTCTGACAGCTCTCATTCTCAGAAGTCCAGGGCTATAGTTATTGTGTTTGAGCGTTGAGGTTTGATCTCAAGGCAGGATCCTGAATTGTGAAACAGGCTCCTTCTGCCTACCCTCAGGAGATGGAAGAGATGGATTCCTGCCTGAGGGTAAAGATATGAGAGTTGAAGGGTGAATTTGATGCCTCCACTTTGTTTCAAGGGCTGGTTGAGAGGTGTGCCTTTATTCCCACTGTTTCCTATTAGTGTTCTTCCCTCTCATGCCCTTTTTCTTTCCTGTACTATATGTACCGTGCTATCTTACTTTCCCTTTGCCTCATTACTTAAACATTTTGACCAGTAACATTGATACTTGCTGCTTTTTGCCGTAGAGCAATTGCTTAATAAAATTCTGGAGAACTTCCCTCATAGAAAAGGCTGAACCTGGTGTGCAGTAGGAGTTGTCCATATACACTGACATTTGCTGTTTTCAGTGAAGGCTTGGGGAATACATGGAAAAATTTAATTGCAACTATACTGGCAAAAACTATAGTGCTGACACCTCAGAGAGAAAAAGGATTTGCCAGAGTGCCAATTTCAGAGCCATTGACTGGCCCAGCTGGCTGTAACTCTTGTGCATTTGGCCTAGGAGCAATACTGGCTTCAGAAACTTTACCTTCAGATCTGCCTATGCATTCATAAAAGTGCCTTAGTTACAGCAGTTTTCATCTGAATAGCCAAAATTAGATCTACTAATAAAATCCACCTTTATTGGTTTTTAAAAACAAACCCAAACTCTTCCTTGATAGATTTGTGTCTAGATATAGTAATGCTAGTTTGTAGTCTACATTGCTTAGAAAAGTGGTAACAAAACCTTTTCATAATTTTTTGAGTAGTTAGTTCTTATCAAGAAACAGTTCAGAAGACGCTTTGTAAGCTTAAACTTATCAGTTTTTTAAACTGGTGAAATTAATTCAAAACCAACACTTGCCATTTTAAGTGTATTTTTCTCTAGTTCTTAGAGAAATGCCTTGGCTCTTGGTAATGAGGACTCAAATTGTATAAAAATTATCCTGTGATTGAATACTTGTAGCTACTGTACCTCCTTGTGAATCTTTTCAGCGGATGATTACTTTTATTTTTGAATGAGCACAGGGCTGTGAATGATGTTGCTCTGCAAAGTTTATGTTGTACCCAGCTGCTGTGTACTATCAAAAATACTTGCTAAGAGAAAGCAACTTGTTTGTGTTGTGTGGGAGCAGGTACACATTCTGACAATGTATGAGAAAAGCTCTGGCTGTGCTAAGCATGGGTAGTTCAGCAGTCTGGAGCATCTTATATAGGATATTTTGTGCTCATAAAGTTCTCTGTCTAGTTTACAAGCTGCTTAAAATTTGGTAACTCCCATTGTTTTTTCTAATAGTTGTAATTATGTGGAAATTCTTTTAAAAGGTGGACTTTTCTTGCTGTTATTTGAAAACTGTGAGGAGGCAAGGGAGAAATCATGCTGCCTGCATTGTGAAAGCATCATTGTAATTGCCTGGTCAGACACACTTGTTCGGTCGTGGCAGATCTGGGTTAGGAGGCTGCTGTTTCAAGCTGCTTGTTCCCATCTCTTCAGTTATCAGACTGGCCTGCTTTGCAGTTCTTTGAAATCATCCATGCTAATTGTCTGTCTTCATTTCACTGAACCAAAGGATAAACCGATGAGGTGAGGTAGGGGTAAAAGTGAGTGGCTGTCAACAGCAGCATCTTACCTGAGCTCTGCAACAGGAAGAGATTGTCAGTAATAATTATTCTAAGACCACAGGACAGCTTATATCAATGATTAGAGTTTATTTTCAGGTAAGTATTAGGTGTAATAGTTTGCCTTAGGATCTTAAGTTGTATTTGTGCCAAATTATTAAGCCTGTCAAATCAATGTTAACAACTTTTAACTGAAAAATAATCACTTTCGCTGTTTTTTTTTTTTTGTTCTACCTCTTTGTTTCTCTCAGCATGTGAAGTGGGATGCCTCAAGTAAATCAGAGGTATGTGGAGCAGAGTGCCGTGGCAAGGAAAATTGCATGACTATGGTCACTTGTCTCCACTGTGCTACCGTTATGGTCAGAGCTTTAAATGGCTTCTCAAAAGTCACCTGTCACTGCTTTGTACTCCTGTGTATGATTCATAATACGGTCATATATAGGCACTGTTCTTATGGTTTGTGGTCTTACATAGCAGCTTATAAGCACAATTCTCTCAGTTCTTGGATCACTTTTGGGTAGCCCCAGCAGATTGCTGTTGGGTACAGAATGGTTCAGTGAGCAGGAATCTTGCACAGACAGTTGAATTAAAGCTATGGTGATCACCTTCACTGCAGTATACTTTGTCCACCAAAGCAGCACTTACAGAGCAGAACAGTGAACCAAAAGGGCAAGCAGCAGTGAGTATTCCAGGGCTGTGAGAATACCACAGTAACTCTGAACCTCCTTTAAAGATTAATTATACTTTGTAGTTCTACATGTATGCACCGGGCATCTTCTCACTTTGTGTTGATACTGTTCATTTCCGAATTGTGTATTTACTAGATACATTCAGGTAGCTGAGAAAGTTCCTCATTCCTGGATTCAAAACTTACTGCTGACAAAAGCAGTGGCACTTACTTTGTTGCAGTGAAGTACCATTTCCCCAAATACTTGTTTTCCAGAATTCACGTAATAAGTTTTCTTGATAAAACCACAAATAGCTTACTTCGTAATTGCCACTTATTGTAGGCCTTTAGTGTGTGCTGTGAGCAATAGGTATAAGGGATTGTAAGCATATATGTACCAACTACCTTATATGCTTATAAAAAACATCATTAGTCTAATTTTTCCTTTCTTGCCCAGAATGGTTGTGCTTAGTGTCCAGCAGTTTTGGAAAATCCTGTCTTGAGGAGATGATGAAGATTTGAAGGATGTCAGTATGTGAAAGACTTGAGAAATTGCTGAAGCCCACATCTTTTTCTCCGTCTGCTTTGTAAACACAGTTGTGTGATTCAGTAGCTAGGTAGTTCTTCCAGTGCTGCTAATCTTGCTCCTAGAAATGTCCTTGACAGGCTGTAGAAGGATTGCAAAGAGGATCGCTTCCCTGATTCTGTTACTTGTGGTTCTGAATTTGTAGTTTATATTTCAATTTATTACTAAGTAGCACTTGACTCTCTTTGAGCTAGATAGGTATGTACCTAGTCTACAGTTGCATATTGTCAATGTTTCATACTAGAGTCAATGTTTCTTTTTGTATGCAGAGCTTTTCTGTTTTGTAAGTCAGTCTGAAACTGCAGGGCACGTGCTGTGCATCTAATGAAGAAATCTGTTTTGTCAGATCTCGGTCAAAAATGAGTCGAGTGAGGAATGAGCTGTCCTAGTTGTGGCAGATCTTCTAAACCTGTTTGTGTAAAGATCAAAGAACAAATTGATGAGGGCACTTCAAAATGCTTAATTTATATTCCTATGTTGCCTGTGCCTGTATCTTGGTCAGTATCTTGCTGAAATCCTGAAAGACACCTATGTTTGGTTTTGATCTTTGGGGTTGTTTTCTCCTCTGTCTAGATAACAAGGCAAAAAAATCTACAGAGTGCTTATAACAGGTCAAGGAAATATAATGAGAATGTATTGGAAAGATAATTGGAGGAAAGAGCCAAGGGAATACAACAAAGCTTTCCCCAGAAATTGTGAGGGCACCCTTCTGTCTGTTGGATCTAATTTTTACCCTTCTCTAAGCTATCTTGTAACTTAAGTGAACAGGTACATAATTATAATTGATTTGAACTAGGCCTGACTGGAGTAGCCAGGAGCACCTGAGCCCAAATATGTGACTGACTTCAAGCAGTGTTCTTTCTTTTTTTTTTTTTTTTTTTGTATTTGTATTATCAAAATGAGAAAATTATCTGTAGGTTCTTCATTCTCTGTTTGCTAACAGTTTTGTTTTTTTTTTAAATTAAGTTGTGTTGACATGTTTGCCAGTTTCTGGCTTTCAGTCATATGAATAATAAACATAATGACAAGTTAGGTAAGGGTAATCTCCAGAGTAAACCATACTGCAGCAAAATCTGAAGATGGATGCTCAGCACTGATTTTTTTAGTTTGGTCTCTTTTTTTTTTTTTTTTGGCAGGGTGTGTGTGCTCCCAAATTTTTCATAACTGCGCACATGGAAAGTTTTACCCAAATTATGTAATTTTTTTTTTCTTCAAAGAAGGGTCAAGAAATACTTTGCACATCCAAATACTTTCTCACAGGTGCAGATCCCGCTGTAGACAATTAAATCTATTTGGCAGCAGCCTTGTTTTTATTAGTGAAACATTTCCAAGCAGCTAATGAAAATGAGCAAGTGCTTCAGGTCTATGAGCTCAACGTACCTGTTTGAAAAAGTTTTACTTGTAAGCCTCATGATTTATGGGTTTTATAGAGTTCTGTGTTTCTGAGAAATGTTAGCAATGGGTGTTTCACCATGAACACATAAGATGCTGTGCACCCATGTTATTTTGGCTAGGATGTTGAGTAGCAAACTGAAGTTAAATTTCAAGTGTACAAGTGGAAGAATTGTATACCGATTTAACTTGGGATAGGTATCAGATTGCTATATTGCTCCAACTCCTGGCTGCAGCCTGTTTCTTTTCCCCCTAAAAAGATTACTAAATAGATGTAAATTCTAAGACCTTAGAGCCATGTGTATAATCTTCATCAGTTTAAACCACCTAAGGTGTTACTAGCAATTTCTCTGCTCTCCTTGGTAGAGAGTATACTAGTCTACATTGGTACAGATATTTCCATTGGGAGTCCTAACAGTTCTATAGGACTTTTCCTGAAGTAAGTTCTCGGTAAAAAATAATGCTGTAGGTTTTGGTTTCTTTTTGGGGGGTATGGGGTTGTGTGAGGTTTTTTGAAGCCAAACTGATTAAATTGCTGTGTAGTGCACAACAAACTGTTTGAGTCATAGCTTGTTTTGCTAAGGTGTGTTTTACCAAGGCATTTATATATAACCTGAAAGTATCTTCTCCCCTGCTTCATTTTGTAGAAGGCCTTTTTCACTCCTTGGTTTCTTCTGTTTATTGTGTGTCACAGAATATCTTAGACTCAGTATATTGAGAGTAGTGTGGCAAAGCAAATGGGACCTCTCTTCTGAATAGGCTGTTTTACATGGAAAGCAATCACCAAAGGAGGTCGCTTTAATCACAGCTGGCCTCTAAGAAAATGGTAGTTTTATGCTTTTGCTCTTCTGGCTATTCAGTTATTCATTAAGCTATCTTGTTTTGCTTGTTTAAGAGTAAAAAAGGGAATCTAAGGATTCATTCACATGGATGCAAAAATTGCTATTCCTCTCTTCAGTTTCTGTGAACTGCTGAGATGTTTAAGATGTAAAGCCCGTCCTTTTTTTCCCTAATTGATCTTGTTTGTTCAGCTGGGAAGGGACTAGGTTTGTTAGACTGGCTGGTAAGCATTGTTTTAAGCTTCCTAGCGTCAGACTGTGCTGTTCTTTTCAGCCTTTTTACTATTGCTTTCTAAGGAAGCGAAGGTTAGGCAGTTACTGCCTGATCTCTCTAATGCTGCAGTCTGTTAGCCAGGTTAAGTCAAACCTCTAAGATTTAGAGGACTCAAGAGATAAAAATCCTAGAGGTTTTTGAATGATGGCTGAGTATAAGGAGAGCCTGCAAAAGAGAGATTTTGCTACTTCAGCTATGTGTTTGCAGAAACCAGTCAGCTGTGCAAACCACCTGCAGAGCATATTGCTTCTGGCCTGGCATTTGGGTAGCAGTGTGAGCGGTAGATGGATGTTGTGTGGGTGAATTTAATGACTTCAGTTTGGATAGTCGTAGGTGAGTTTATTCCTACAGAACTTCTGAGAGCCACTCAGACTGGTATTCTTGTAAAGTCTTATCAGCAGTGGCTGAGGGAACTGGGGTTGTTTAGCCTGGAGAAGAGGAGGGTGAGGGGAGATCTTATCACTGTCTACAACTACCTGAGAGGTGGTTGTAGTAGGTGTTGATCTCTTCTCCCAATTAACAAGTGAAAGGACAAGAGGAAATGGCCTCAAGTTGTCAGGGGACCATTTAGACTGGAAATTAGGAAAAAAATTCTTCACTTGAAGGGTTGTGAAGCATTGGATGAGGCTACTCGGGGAAGCAGTTGAGTCAGTGTCCCGGGAGGTCTTTAAAAGATGTGTAGGTGTGGTGCTTAGGGATATGGTTGAGTGGTGGAGTTGCAGTGCTAGGTTTATGGTTGGACTCTATCATCTTAAAGGTGTTTTTCAACTTAAATGACTTTGATTCTAGCTTTTTGTTGCTGTAATCTTCAGATGTTTTGCAAGGTGCTTGCTGTTCCTGAAATTCTGTAGGTAGCTGACTGCTAAATTGGGGAATTTCTTCCTCTTTGTAAAACCCAAAGCCATCAGATAAAACTGAAAGGAATTAGGCTCTTGCATATTAATATCAGCTGTCTAACAGATTACAAAATGCAAGAATCTATTTTTTTTGTATTTCTGCAGTTTATCACTGAAGCAGTGACATAAAATGTATTGTGAATTGCTAACCACAGCAGAAACCTGATACACTGGGTGGCTGCAAAAAAGTAGTATATTAGTGCTTTGTAGTACTACATTACGCAATCAGGTAGTTGACAGGCACTCTGTCTAGGAGCAGAAGGGAAAAGTATTAAATGAGGTTCAACCAGGCTGGTCAGAGTAATAGGCATCACCAGTTCTTGGGACAGTTTTCAAATTGAAACTCTGCCTCATGTTAGAGCTTGTAGTTCAGACTTGTAGGCTATGTCAAAGGCTGGAAATTTTTTTCCTACTCATCTTAAGCATAACTCATATAGAAACATTTGGAGTAAAAGTGTAGTGAGTTACTACCAGAACAGTTTTAGGTAGTTTGCTTTATTAGATTGTACTTTCATGAGGTATCCTGGTGAGCTGAATGAAGAATTTCTTCTTGTCAGGAAACAAAGGGAATGTCTCTTCCCTGCTTCTGGTATTTATTTGATCCTCTGTGAGCTGCTGTAGCTCATTAAGCTGGAGGGTGGAAAAAATGTGAATGGCTTTCTCTGGCATTACTGAGCTGACTTGACTTGCAGGTTATGGAGAGTCTTGGAACTGATGCCCCAGGAGGGAGTGTAAGACGTGACTGGTGCGAGGAAGAGAAATGGGCTTCCCTTCAGTGGAACTGAAACAGCTTGGCCATTATGTGCATGTGTGGGAGGAAGGGGTATTATTCTTGTAGCAATATTTTGCTTTAAGTATGTTGCTTGTTAACCAGCTGTGGCTTTCCTGGAGGAGATTCCTGGGCATGCAAGAAATAGCCAAACATCTGTAGTCAACTGTTTGAAATTCTTCACAACTTGCACATCTAAGATTTTGGCTTAGATTCTGTGGGCAAGGGACATTTGGTTATTATTACAGAAGATTGATCATAGTGTTTGGTGTAGTATCAAAATAGCCACAGAACTACCCGATTAAATATGAAGATGATAGACTAGTTTGGCATAGAGCTCTGTTTTGTTAGATCATCCTTGAAAAGTAAAGCTTAGACCACACTGTATTATCTTCCTTTGCTCTTTGTACTTGACCATTATGAAATTTAACAATGTCTGTCACCTTGCATATGTGTCTGCTTGTCTACTTATCTTTTGGAATGCTCGAGTGTGTTTGTAAAGCTGACCTGTGCAACAGTTCTTTAAGAGTATGACATAGTCTGTTAAAATACTGCCTATCAGTAAGCATTCTGTACAGTGTTTTTATATTGCTAAATGCTTTCAACTCCAAAAATTTAAGAAGTGTTTGTGTAACTGTAGTGAAACTGTTTTACCAGCAGAGTTTGTAAAGGCACTCTGGGACTGGTATCAATGCGGAGCTCGAGCAGTAGGATTGATCTAATTTCATATCTTCAGTGCAGTACCATAATAGTCCTATCAATCTTGGTGTCCTCTCTAAGAGGCCAGAAACCACCCTCTACCCTACCCTTCAATTCTTAGATACTCCTTGGCAGCTCATTAGATTTCAGGTATGTCTAATTGTAGCTGAGGCTTTAGCTGACAAGTAATGTCAATGGAAACGTTGTAATTTCATTTAAAAAAAAAATCTGCAAGCTCAGTCTTGCTAAAGGTGCGTGTTCTCCTGATTAGGATTTCTGGTTTCCTTATTTTAATTTAATTGAAGCTTCTTTGGAGAGGATCATTTGGGATATTTTTGGGGTTGTCTTGTTATGGAGGGAAAGAAAAGATCTTCACAGCTAAAAGGTGCTGAAACTAGAAACATCTGGTAATAGGTCTGTGTTTGGGGGCAACAACACTTAAAGAGAAGCTTGTGTCTAGCTTCTCTTTTTGTAGCAAGGTGGTGGAGGATGTGAACTGTAAAATCAGTTGGGTCACCTAGAAGGCTAGATTAGGACAGAGCCTGAAAACTTGCACTCACAGCAATTGTCTAAATGTACTGAATCAAAATGGGCGGACATTATTCAAAGTTATTAAAGCTAAAATGTAGAAGTTGTAATAAATTCTGAACTTATTAGTGTTTTGTGCTAAGTCTCCATGTTAAGAATTTTAAACTAAAACTAAACACTTGCATCTTAACTTAATTTTTAAGGTTGAAATGGGAGAGTAAAGGGTGAATTGAAAAGTGTATTTATAAAGTATGCACTACTTGCTCTTAATACTTTTATGCTCTTGCCACTTTTCCAGCCATAACTAATAATGTGAGAAAGCACTTCTGAGCTTGTGAAAGAGCAAATGATGCCTGGACAATATCATATAATTCAGATCTAAAATAACGGGGATATCCTGTCCATTGGTCTAAGTAATAATTACCCTGTGTGCTCTGAATGCACACCAACTTTTTGGACACTTTTTTTATCAACTCTTAAAAATTATGTAGTATATACAAGTAATTTAAAAGGTAGAAATAGAATCTTACTTCTGTTGCTCTGGAAGCTTTGTAAGTGGCTTACCAAAAAGATTTTATTTCCTCTTAATGATTCATTATTTGTGCTAAGAGTTGAGTTACTTTTGTTTCTGTATGTAAATTATTGAAAAGTCTTGTTTAGAGCAGAGAAGCCAATTGTCTATAATCGAGAAATGTTTTTCTGCTGTTATTTCCAAACTGTTACACATAATACATTAATGGAATAGGCAAGACTTGAGTATGAAGAAAAATTCTGTTGTGTTCTTAAGCGACTTTTGCATTTTACGCGTGATAAAAAAAAAAAAGCGCCAGTGTAAACATAAATTCTTGTTACATGATCAGTGGTGTTGAATGTATGGGTTTAAAGGTTACAGGTTTATAGTGGGAGTGGAGAGATGAGTCAGGGTCAATATCTTGTATTAAGACTAAGGAATAAGGGCGGATATAGGCTTGTGAACACTGTTTTGGAGTGTTGTTTTTAAGAATGCTGGGCCCTAATGAGAGTATTAGGGGCAAAAACAGGAAGTAAATCAAGTTGATTGCTACCAATAATGCAGTACTGTATCTCAACGACATCAAAGCTATGAATCATCAGCAAATTCTTTTGACAGGCTCCTTTGAGGCTCAAAGTTAAGTCTGGAAGCCAAAGGATGTACATTTAGAGTGGGAAGGAAAGCAATTTCAGCTTTTGCGGGGATGCAGAAAGCAGCAAAATACTCATAGCTTGTTATAGAGACACAGTGGAGTTGTAGAAAGTGAAGTATTTGTCATCTTTGAAAGAACTGTAGCAAAATGAAATCTGGCTTGAAATTAGATTTCGAGTTTGGTGTTTTTGGTCAAACAGAACATTATCACAAGACTATTTGGTCTTTTGGAGAGGTGAATCAGTTATACCTAAGGCAGAGCACTGAAGTTGTCTAGCCTGGTGCCTTTCCTGCCTGCTGATGTTTGTGATTGATGCTATTGAAAGAACTTCAACTTTCTTTGAGTGGCTGTTGTGTGAATGTGGCAGCCCAGTTTCTATTCAGGTGTTGGATGTACTTTAAAATTAAGATTGAAGTAATTGTCTCTGGTATTTTCCAGTGACGACTTCTTAAAACTTGGAAATCTATCATCCTCTTGATCTGGCATATAGCTGGCTTGGAAAGTGGAAAAAAGTTTTGTGTTCAAACTTGGTGGGGGTAAGGGGAAGCTGAAACCCCAAAATAAGCAAAAAAAAAAAAATCCCACTAAAATATCAAGTTTTACCCATTCCCTTCTGAGGCTTAATTCTAACTGCATTTAGACTTCACCAGTTTAAGATAAACGTCAACTAAAAAGTGAATCTGAAAAGCAAAAGTGGAGTGGAAACAAGCAATTACTAGAACATCACATTAATGCGACTTGTGGAAACATTTAACATGTTTGAATTACTGTACCATCAGAATGGTGAAACTGTCACACAATGTGCTGTGGGCACAGGCAGGAATAGTTGAAGTGATGTTGTTAAATAAGGAGGAAAGCTTGTAGCTGTTACTGCAGCTGTTGTAGTTGTGTGATTGTGAGAGCCCATAGGTTTTTGTAGAGTGTAATCCAAGCCATATTAGGAATAGACATCTTAGTGTCTAGTTATTACTATCCATGAAGCTGTTGTGCATGAGCTGTTCCATGTTCAAGAACAATACTCCAGAATGCATCTTCCTGCATACCTGCTCTTGGGGAAAAAAAGTCTCCTCCAATTAAGTTTGAACACAGCTGCTGCAATAGTTGCAGGTTTAAGGGCAAGGCTGTAATGTAGCATTCAGTGACATTTGTTAGTCTTCATAACACTTCGTCTTGTTTTCTTGATGACACTTTGAACACTCCTTCCCTCCTGAAGACAATATGAAGCACTGTGAAAGGTGCTCTGTATGTAAATACAATTTTTGCATCTTTTTACTTTTATGGATGGAGCTCATTTCACTACTGGTTTGCATTGATGGGATTGACTGAGGACGGTATCTTAAAGATGTTGGTACTATGGATTGGCTTTTTCATCAGCCTGGATTCCACAGGACTGTGTTTTAAAATAAAGCAAATGCTTCAAGCGAAGCATTTGGACATCTTTTTTCCAAAGGAAGTGTGAAAGTTCAAGGTTAGCTAGTTAGCACTGTGCAAAAACTTTTTCCAATAAAAGGGCTCTGTTTTCTGTTCACTCAGAGGTCATCTGTAAGGATCCTGAGAAATAACTTGCAGACTGCTTAATTTTTAATCCTCTTGTGTTATTCATAAGTTTCTAGAAAGTAACTTTCCAACATTCAGAATAAACTAACTGCTTTAATTTTTAAAGCACTCATAGGTAGCATGCTTTGTGGGAGCTTGTGTTCAGAGTCAGATATTACAGCTGTGTATCTAGACAAATGGTTGCTTAATATGATTTTGTGGTGATTGGCTTTCTAAGAAATAATAGACCAGTCCAGTCATCTACCTGTTTAAATATAATTGCTTTGGGCACTGGCAAAGGTTATCTGCTAAGCTGGAGCTGTGTGCATACTCCCTGGTTTTCTAGTCCATGTTATGAATGTTGAAGGTGTGAAGATTGCAGAGAATGTTAGTAGAAGTAATAGTTCACAGTTTCTTTTTTAAATCTGTAAGTCACAAAGTGATTTCCAGCTGTTTTTGCTTTCCAGTCTTCAAATAGCTCCATAAGATACACTAAAACAAACCCCCATCAGAAGTCTGAGACCTGTTGCATGCTGCTAAATTACACTGAAGAAAGTGTCTGATGTTACTTAAAAAAGCTCTGATACTGCATAAAGTAGCTTAGAATTCAGAGGTAGCACTGAGTGTTACTTACAAATGTTTTTTTATCAGAGCACGTGTAATGAAAGCTGCTCCACTTCAAGGTAGTTATTTTAAATTATAAGAGCAGCTAAGGTAGCATGCTGTGCATTTGCTGAGCAGTAAATCTCTCCAGTGGTGAACTTGGTTTAAAGAAATGTAAGTGGGTAGAAGTTTGTTTATAAGCTTACAATAAACAAAAAGAAACCCCTCCTCTCTTTTCAGAAACTTTTTTGCTAAAAGGACAAAGGAACTCAAACCTGCTGTCCAAAGCGCTCCTGGTTGGAAGTTGTTTGGAAAAGTTCCACCAAGGGAAAACCTTCCAAAAGATTCCAAAATTATTCAGCAGGTGAGTAAACATCATGCAACTCTAGGTACAAAACTTGTTAAAAACTAATGCATAGGTGTTGCAGTTCTCTGCTGTTGTCTCCATGTTGTTACTACACAACCATAAAGTACTCTGTCTGGGAAGATTCTTCTGGGGCTTTGTCTAAAGAATGGTAGTTACTTAGAAGGAGTGCAAGTTTTAGGATTACCTCGTGCATTTTTCAGTACATCTCAGTACTTATAAAAAGGTGATGAATATTCAAAAAGAGTTTAAGCAGTTTAGGTCCAAATATCAGAACTTGTATTAATTTTCTGTAAAATTTTGCTACATGATATGCCACAATATTTTATACTCTAGTCTTCCTTTATGGCGTTCAGTTCTGAGTTTTGTGCAATAAAATCATAGTAATACTAGTATATTCAGTTTTAATTTGAATAGATATTAATCTAATAAAATTTATCCTCCTAAACCATTCTTGGATATTCTAGTGTTACGAAACATTTATTTATTTATTTATTCCCCCTCCCCCGCAACTCATCTTTCTAAAGTCCTTCTTGCCAGGAAGACTTACTGTCTGGGTAACTTGTGTGACAAATTATTTAGAATTCTGAAACATGTACTCTTCACTTAATGTCTACACTTTCACTTTAATGTCACTCAAGGTATTTTTGTTTCAAACTAGTACTGTAAGTTGAACTTGTTTTGGAGTTACTGGGGTACTACTGAAAGATAATTCTGATTTTCTTCCCCTGATAAAGTTGCACTTCCTTATATTTGTTTCCGTGGAATCTGTCTTTAGTTTGATAAAACCAAAAAAGGCTTAGTCCTTAAAGATAAGCAATTGGTAAAGTTTCGTTAACTTGATATTAACATGCAGTCTTGAAGCTCAAACTCTTATTGACATAAGAAATGTGAATGTCCCTATGTTGGTGAAAACAGAAACTTGAATCTCAAGAGCTGCTTTCTCTCTCCTTTCTTAAATTCCATATAAGCTGATGTGTTTGACAGGTGCAAATGGCTGTGAATGAAGCAATGTTCATTCCATGATTCTATGATATTCTAGAAGGAGCTTTATGGTGAAGAGGGCCTTTTGGGAGCAACTAAAGAGAAAAGTGAGAGATTCATTTTGAAGGACTTGGGAAAGGTCACACAATAAAATGTTGTAGGAAAAGGATGAGATTGTAGCAAGTGCTATTTACTCTGAAGTAAACTGGATGTTTTTTCAACATTTTTATGTACAATTTTCCATATTCAAATGGTTTCTATTTTTGAGTAGAAGAGGACAAGTGTTCTGTTTTAGTTTACTTGCAGATGAATGCTGTTGGCCTCGTGCTATGAAAATACTATGGTAAAAATCCAGATGTGTCTTCTACCATGAGAAATGGAGAATGTGCACAATGCTGCCAGTCATCTGCTTCCCAGTTTCTAGTAATGATGATAGTTGTTCTGGAAGCGAAGTCATAATTAGCAGAAGTAGTCTTGTTTTGTTATCCTGTTGTCCCTCAGTGACTGTTTTTTCTCTTAGACTTTAGTGTACTCTTTTTTTTTTTTTTGACTTCTCCAATGCGCCAGAAAAGCAAATATATTAAAACATTGTATTGTCTTTTAAACATGATTGAGTTAGTCCTAGCTACTAATCATGTGGTTTGTGTTATAACGATTGTAAAATTAGGCTCACTATTGGATTTATGTAATCTTGGGTAAAGTGCAGGTAATAGCTAATATTTTTAGCTTCTAATTTAGATAAAGCATGCATGGTTTTTAGGTAGAGCATCATGAGCTAAGATATACACTTCCCAAAGGGAGATCCAGTTACAGTTACATCTACAATACCTGAGAAAACTTGATTCTTAAATTGAGAGGTGGTCCTAATATCTCCATACTTAATATATATCAAATGTCTTGCATGTGTGTTTAAAATTTACATGTGCATATGCCTTTGAAGAAAAGCCAGTGGAACCTTTTCTTAGCAAATTTGAACATTCTTAAGCTGGCAATGTTTTAGAATAAATATTAGCACACTTGGTTATTGAAGATCAGTGGAAAATAGTATCTTCACTTTTGAATGTCTGACTGAGGACTCTAGACTAAATTTTTCACTATTCCAGGAGATGTGTGAAAAGAATATAGGCAAGAGTGAGTTATGAGACCTTTAAGAAGTTGACAGAAATATGATTAAAGCTTAGTATGTTCTGTTGACAAGTAATTCTGCGAACTTGGCAGAATACTTCATATCCTCTATGTACTGTCTCTACAAACTTCAGGTTGACTTTCTAAATTGAATTCCAGGGATGAAGTGTGATCTGAAATAAAAACCAGCAATTTTCCCCCAATTTTTTGAGCCATTTGTGGTCAGCTCTTGTAAAATGAGATTCTAAGTGTAAGACTGCAGGTAGGATGGGTTTAAGCTGTAGGCAAGCTGCCTATGAGGGAGTTTATGGTAGTTCCTGAACACCTATAGCATTCTGCATAGCTGAGCACAAAGTTCCGACTTTACTGATGCCAGTGGCCAGATTTGGGAAGGTCTTGGTTGAGGAAGCTTAATAGTGAGTCAGCATCTTTCAGGTGAAAAATGAGATCTTAAGAAGCTTTTTTGCAGGAACGATTAAGTAACGACAGGGAAAACTGTATAGTTAATAGAAGTAGGAAGCCTTCTCAGTAAGGGTAATTCTTAAAGCTTTGTGGCAGGATTGTGAAGTTTAAAGGACTTTCTCGTAAGGAAAAAAAGGAAAAAAAGGATCCTTGTAGTTTAGATTTGTAGTCAAAAGGGTGGTAGAGCTCATATGCCCCGTTTCTGTCCTGGCTGATGGAATCCTCCTGTGTTACCCTTGATTTAGTAAGGATGATGTAGTAAATTGATAATTACATTTGAATGAATGTTTGTAGCTCCCTATCACTGTGAAGCAGACATTGCTATATATGCCTCTACAGAGCAGTCAGAGACTGATTCTAATATCTTTAATAACTTCTGAGGAAATCTGGAAACTTAATTTGGGATACTGTTTCAGACTGTTTCATTTTTCAGACAACAGTGCTAGCCGGCACTGCCTTCAGACACTGTCTAATGAATCTTACTGTAAATAATTTCTTTGCATGTATAAGACGATAAGTATTTTTGTTGAAAAGCAACCTGCAGGGTCTGCGTGGCTGGGGAGATGGCAGAGTCACTGCAGCTGGGCTGCCATCAGCATGCCTTGGGTGAGATGCTCCAGCTCAAACTGGGTCAGAGGTTGGAAGTTCTTGGCAACTGCATCTCCCTGCTCACAGCTGCTGGTGTGCTCAGCTCTCCTTGAACTCAGAGCTGCCCAAGCAGGATGTGATTGAGGCCAATTCTTTTGCTGGACATCTCTCTCCTCTGGGCTTCTTTCCTTCACTGTTTTTTAAAAAGGGAAGATAGTAACTCCTTAGGACTGCAAATGTCAAATGTGTTTAGTTTTAGGAAGTGTGCCTTTTTTTAATGAATAGCAGCTAATAAAACTGGCTGTTGTAAGAACTATGTGGTCTTTAATGATCAGTCTGGTAAATTCTTTTTGTTCTGTACAGAAATCTGCTTTAAATTAGACTGCTGAAATATTTTAATACGGAAGCATTTAAAGCAGAAACTAACTTGTGTGGTGATGTGTGTAGCATTTTGGTGTGTATTGACTGAAGTCCAAGTTCTGTTTAAAAATGCAAGCTCAATTTCAGTTTTTCTTTTCATGGTTAAAGAAAATAGATTTAATCTATGATGAAAATTATTCTGAATATGAATTCATTAAGTATACCTATTTTTTGGCTTTTTTATTATTAAAACAGTCCTAAATACTTATTAATTTGTTTAAAGCAGTATGGTAATTTTTTTCCTAATATGCTTAAATTAAATTAAACTCAAACTATGGAAATATGCATTGCAAGATACAAGTGAAACATACACCAAATGCACTTTTTCAGCAGTTTTAACAAAGTACTGTCTGTGACAGCCTTAAATGAGAGGTGGAGTGAACTTATTTTCTGTTTAAATCTGACACATTGTGAATAGCTTGCAGTGATTTAGAAATTATTGCTTATTCAGAAATGAAGTCAAATCATCTTTTCCAAAAGCTTTCACCTTTGTGTGCACAAAATGAAAGGCATTAATTTTGGACAGTCCTTTAAATGCTGATGCTGATTTTGATGAGTGGATCACTGTCCTGTAACCAACCTCTAAAAATATTTTTGGGTGGCTCTGAAATCTTTAAAAAAACAAGGTACTTGAAGGCTAAATCAATGTCTTCACTTGCATATTTTTCCAGTGTCGTTATCTCCAGTTTGAAATCTCTCGGGGACAAAAGTTGTCTGATGTTCCTGTTCAGAGGAACAGATGCATTTTGAATCAGTTTGCATAAAACTCAGACCACATAACTTATGGTATTAACTCTTACTTCCAATCTTTGTTTCAGTTTAGCGGTGCATGAAGCTTTTAATACTTTGAAATAGTATATGGCGTGTTTGTTAACAAATCTAATGACTGACTGTCTGAAACAAGTAGCTAAATGCAGTGCTAGATGCCTTTTCATAGGAGCAGTGATTAAGCAGATAGCTATGTTGATAAAGGTCACATTGTCTTGTCCTGCTCTGCTACTGGAGAGAAGAGAAAGGCAAACCTTCTGTATGGGAGTGTCCAAGGACAGGCTGGATGGGGCCTTGAGCAGCCTGTTCTAGTGGGAGGTGTCACTGCCCATGGCAGGGGGGTTGGAACTAGATGATCTTTAAGGTCCCTTCCAACCCAACCCACTCTATGATTTTATATTTATCAGGTACAGGTGAAAATCCATTGGTAACCAAGTGCTTTGAAACCAGGACAGACAATAAATGGGGATATTTGGTCTTGCAGGGAACACATAATACTTGAATAAACAAATTGAGTGCTAGCAGCAGTGAGAAGGCTGTGATGGTTTTCTTTGCAGACTTGGGTAGCAGTCAGATTCTCAAGAAATGTCTGTCATCTGTCTATTGTCACACATGCAGACAGTAAAATGCTATGCTAGATGTAAAGAAAAAGTGTTATGTTGGAGTCTTTCAAACTTTAAGAGTTTAAAGTTTTAGACTTTTGCAACAATTATCTTCTTGGGAAAATGGTAATGAAACTGGTTGAGCTTCAGCGAGACAAATGCCTCCTTTTGTTTGCATAAAGGACATAGTACAGTCCACCTTCTAGTACCAGGACTTAGCTGCTTTGACATGAAAAACTTGTCAAGGAGAACTTCTCATGATGTCAGTGATTTATCAGTGGCACAAATGCATCTTTAGGGGTGTGTTCTTTATTGAGCAGGGGACTGAGGATCTGAAAATAGCACAGAGGCGTTGCCTCTGCTTAAGTCAATTTTTCTGATTCCTATTTTTTAAAAAAATTCTTCACAGTCAAATACAAAGAGCATTGAAGCAAACTTTCACTTTCTAAAGCTTGAAAAAGAAAGCATAATCTTTGAACGTATTTTAATTTCTTTCCTTGGAAGTTGCTGTATTTTTGGGAAATCAAGAATATGGAAACAACCTTAAGGTAATAAAAATGATAGAACTTATTTTACTTTGGTTTGGTTTTACTTTGGCTTATTTTACTTTAGATTTATTTTGTCTCCTAGATTCTCTTTTTGATGACATGCCTTCTCCTCTATCAGGCCCTTAAACTTTAGCAAAGGATGACACAGCTAAAAATACTTGGTTTTTACTTCTCTCAAGAAGTGAGCTTTTGTATGCTGTAGCAAAATCATCTTCTAGATGAGCTGTATCAAATTCCAAAAGGACAGGATTTAGCAAAAAGATTCAGGTGGTAAAGATGATGTCTTTTGTGGATTTTTTTTTTAACTGTGTTTTTTTAATATAAGCCTTTTCTTTCTTACGCTGGTATGTTACTTCAGTACTGAAAGGAAAAAGTAGTAAAGCAAGGGAGAAGGAAGCCTTAAAAATGCTTGTTGTTATTCTAGGGTATGCATGGTACAAGAACAGTGCAGATACGTTGAAGTAATGTTGAAGGCATGATAAAAAGCTTATTTTTCCTTCTTCCACGTGCCCCTCACACCTTTGAGTTTAGCTTTTCCATTAGAAAAGTAGCTTGGATTTCTAAATGGAAACTGGCAGAGCTGTGGTTGTGCAGGGTCTCCTGTAGTCAGGCATGCTTTTGCCTCACTGCCTTGCTCCAGTGGGGTATGAGGGGTTTCAGACTGCTGCTTAGAATCTTACTTGTTATGTAAGTTATTGTTTCATAGTTCTCATCAGCTCACCAGAGTAGCCCACTTTTGAGCTTTCATTTTAGAAATAGCAATTATGACATGGTAGGGGGGAAGGTGGGGGGCTTAAGGCTTGCTTGAATGACATTTTTCTACGCTCACCTTAAGTAGAAAAACTCAATGTGGAAGTTCTATTTGAAAGTTACTTTGTTTCGTGCCAGCTGTTTATCCAAGTCTGTTTCTTTTCCTTTTCTCAACAGTGCAACTACTGTTCTTGAATATTCATTTTAGGCTTTGAAGCCAACTAGCTTATAGTTAAAAGATCTAGCTGGGCGTGAGATGCAATCTAAGATGAGCTGAATGAAAGCAAGGTCTTCAAGACTCATTTTCAGGGCAAGCAATTTCTATTTTGTTTTGTCAGCCTATAGACAATGTTTTGTTCTTTTCAACAGCATCTCTTCTGAGGCTAGTATTTAAATAAGTGTAACTTTATGGGTGATGTGGTCTAGGTAGATATGGCATATCGGGGAATGCGATTGACTGTGCACTTGAAGTGCCACAGAAGGAGATTTCATTTTGAGCAAAGGTGCTGATTGTAGAAAATACAAAATTTCAGTTAAAACAGAAAATCCAATAGATGTCTGTGCATCTTGCACCAGTGCGAAGTCTCTGTGTCTTTTCGTATCTCTTCGAGGGCTGAAGAAAAAGCAGGAGCAGACACTTCTGTTTGAAGAAACATACTAGTATAAATACCCCACATGTGTATTTAAATTTTGTCTTGCATGTTGCTATATTGTAATGATATTTTCCTTCATTTATTCACTAAGGCTTTGCTTCTGTTTTTCTCATTAGGATGACAGTTCTGGCAGTCTTGCGTCAATATCTGCTCTCAGTCTATTAAACACAGGGGTATGAAATTTAATATTTTTTTTCTAGTTATATTCAATGCCATGCATGGGACTATGTAGCACTCATTAAAATAGAACAAACATCACATTTTCACAGTAGCATGAATATTTTATGGCACTAACCATCAACTCATTAGAATACCATTAGCAAATTAACAACAAAAAAACTTCACACATGAATCTCACTAACAACTTGAAGTGAATAGAGTATTATTGTTTATATTGCATGTTCTTGACTAGCAGGAAATAATGCTAGAGCTTGACATTAGCTTACTTTCTGTTTGCTTTACCTCCTTTCATAATGGTGGAGGTTGTTTAAAGGCTTAATTTGCAACATTTTTTAACAACTTGCATTAGCTTTGAAAATTTGTATCCTAGAACTTTTTTTTTCCCCCTGTCCCCAAGTCACACAAGCTAGTAACAAGGGCACTTCAGAACTCCATATGCTTTTTATCACTACTTCCAAAATGAAATTGGAAATCTAGAGAAGTGTAGCTTTGAAACTTGTTATATGCTGTTATGTTTTCTATTTGCTGTCACTGGTATCCTTCTGAAATTTGTCCAATGCGCATGCCTGTTACCTTGAAAACTTTTTATTTAATCCCATACACTATGTTAAACAGGAATAGTACATGTCAGCTTTTTAGTTCTGTTGATCTGTTTCTCTGGCTTTATGAAATAGAGCAGTATAGTAACTACTAGTTGATATATGATGCCCGTGGTTCATGTTACATGGTCCAGTCTTTCTCAGCTGCTCTTTATCCGGCCCAGAGCCCCTGGCTTCATGGTCTTTTGTAAACAACAAAAGATGAAACTTGATACAACTTGTTAAATATCCACTTGAATAAAAAAAAAGTAAATGAACAATGGAAGATGGAAGGCATTACTTTGGAAGGTGGACCAAGAAACTCTTCAGCATCTATCTGGTTGTTCTCTAGTGCTATGGGATGAAGATCAGTATTTTTCATTCCTTCAGTATAGCATCTTCCTATATCGCTGCATGTTAGGGAAGAATATACTATTTTGTCTGTCCTGATGGCATCTGGTATTCCTAGTTCTGGGAAAATGTCTAATTTATGACTCAATTATTCAGCAACATCTTCTCTTGCTATAAGCACTTCTTTGTTTTTATTTACCTTCTAAACAGTTCTAACTCAACAATTTTAACATTTAACCTGGGGAGAGATGCCTGGGGAGAGATGACACATGATGACACGGGAAAGAATCCTTATGCATTAGCAGAGATTCTTCTTACGTAAACTTGCCATTTGTTTTATTCAGGTGATGTAGGTGGATGCCCTCCTAAGCAATTCCGTTAATGCCTCCATTCTTGGATGATCAATCCTGCTTGAAATGAAGGGAAATAATATTTTTGACGGTATTTCTAGTTAGCTGCACAGCATTGTGTAAATAATCATATAGATGTGTTTAGAGTCCTATCTGCTTCAGATTCATGTGCGTAGAGGGGGAGAGAGGTTTAATACCATTTGCAGAATATATGACACTTCCTATTATTTCCTCAGAAGAAGTCATGATTGATTGAATGAAACGTGTTTCAGTATCAGGCTTAGACTTTTGGTGGAAGTAAAACATATTAAAAGAAACAGTAGTACACATGGTGCATACTTTGTTTAATTTGGTGTATTAGTATGCCTTGGCATCTACTTTAAATGGCGGCAATCCTTAGGATGGTGAAAGGTAATTTGGTGTTTCCTTGCCTATCAAGTCACTTTTTCCTGCAGTTAACATAAAGTGTAGTTGGATCTGTGGTGTTAAATCTGTATAGTTGGTGCTGGTAGGACTGTGAAGACTTTCACAATCCTTGTAATCCAAGGCTTTTATCACTCACTTCTAGGAGTTCAACTTTTCTTGCTGGATCCTAGATAAATAAAAAATTATCCCAGCAAGCTGCATGTTATGTTTCATGGTAAATTTTATTCCTTTAAAGCCCTGTAGTTTGGGCACTGTGAATGCAAGTTTGTCTTCTAAAATTGAATCATTATGTGCACATGTTGCTTTATCTCCACAAGCATACTCTACTTAGGGTGAACTAATGCTTTTGGAATGCTGTGATGCAGCTGGTTTTCCTTCTGTAAGTTTGCTTAGATGCTGGAAGAGGCAGCTATGGGCAATTATGCATATGTTATACAGTGTGATCCAGTAGTGTTTAGCGATACTTGAAGTAGCTATGAGTGGTCTAGCTGTCCTATATATGGCTTTTCTGAGGAAGGATGAAAACTTACGCTTCGTATGTCTTCTATGTAGATATCAAAAAAGTGCTGACAAGAAAGACCTGCAGGTTTATTTTTTTCTTTTGTTTAAAATGCCATGTATGTATGTGTATGTATTTGTTTCTGTTTTTAAAAGAATTTACAATTTGAGATATCTTTATTTTCTTAAGCACAAAGATAGTTTATAAGCAAAAGACTTTTTTCCCAGCACCATTTACCTGTTACCTGTCTGTAGGTTAATAGCCTTATCTAGGTTTCTGTAGGAACAAATACTGGAAATACAAGTCCCTCCATGTATCGAAGTGTTCTTAAATATATTGTCACAGTGTTTCTCAGGAAAACACATGCTTTTAGCTTGTTAACAGGTTTATTATTGGCAGCAAATGACAGGATGTGATTCCAACCTTAACAAGGAGATAACTATTCTTTCTTGCTATTAAAGCTGAGATTTGTTTTTCTTTACCTCTTTGGGATTCTATACTGTTTGGTATCTTTTTCTAAATACAATACCAGTTATGCTGCAATAAAGATTTTTTTAAACAGCATTCCCTAAACTACAGAAACAATCTAAGACTTTCAAATTTTTTTTTTCTTTTGCGTAAACAGGTCTTACATAGTCTTGAATCTTGAGTGCTACCACAGGACGCATTACTAACTTAAGAATATGCTGGGGTATTCTGAGGTATAAAGCGTGGCAGGAGTGTCTATATCTCTGGTTTTAGGTGGAATGGAATAGTTTTAGGCTCAAGAATATGTGTATTGATTCACACAGTGAATGTTTGGTTTCTGATTTTCCTCATGCTTGTGTGAATTACTACAGAGCTTTACCAATTCTGTATGTTCAGGTGTTCAAGATAGTGATTTAAGCATGCCAAATTATGTTAAATGTGTATTATTTTCAATCAAAAATTGTCTTAGGAATTATCCCTCAGAAGAGGAATATGTTTTAGGTGACTTCTATAGCCAGCCATTGTTCTTGGCCAGAGACTTAAAAATATTTAGAACTAAGTTGTGTTTAAGTAACAGTTAGCTAGTAACTTCTAATTCTTTTCAAACACAACGACTTAGGTATTTAGTGTGAATGTATGTATAAATATGATAGTGAACAGTTGCTTGCTTTTGTTTTCTTTACAAAGTGCTTACTTAGGCTTGTCTCATAAACAGAAAAGCAACAGAACTTTTCTACTAGAAGGATAACTAAAGATTTGGGGTGGAAAAAACCCAAAACACTTCAAAAGATATTGAGAATGTTTCAAAATCATTCTTTGGCTTTTGTTTTGTGGAGATGCAATCACCTTTTCTCACCAGTTAAACTGTTGTTCTTCTGGCTCACAAACTAGAAAAAGAAGAGGGTAAGAAGTCCAGGTAACACCTCAGGATCTGAGAAGTGTAGTGGCAAATAATGCATATTTGTATACTTGCATACTGTGAACATACCTGATGTCCTCTGATCTCTGAAGCTAACAGGGCCTGGTTAGTGCTTGGATTGGAAACAGCTTGGAAATACAGGGTGCTGTAGCCTCTGTCTAACAAGAGTAGAGTCTATCATTGATGATATTAAAAATCTGTCTGGACAAGGCCCTGTGCAATCTGCTGTAATTAAACTTGCTTTGAGCAAGGATGCTGGACTAGATAATCTCCAGAGGTTGATTCCAACCCCAATGATTCCATGATAAGTTCCTCTTGAGATGAGATTCATGTGACTTCATTGAGGTTATGCTTTTTGGATCATTTAATATATTATGCCTAAAGTGGAAGAATAGAAATTTTGTTAGAGATCATTAAAAAGGATAAGGTAAGGATGCTGTTGGACAGCAAACTTTAATCCATCGTAGTGCTGGGAAAATACTTTGTCTTCTCTGGGAATCTGAGGCTGCGTTATCACATTTGTAAGAAGTCTTTTCCCATTTAACTTTACAGACTTCAACTGTATACTGAACTTTTAAACTGTACAACAGCTTTAAAGTTGTCAGCTCTGTTTCTCTAATGTTGGGAGAACTAATGTGTACAAGAAGCTGTGTATTAAGTGAGAGATTGATTTGGGAGCAGTTTCCAGAGAGGATTGTTACGTCTGATTGGGAAGATACATGACCTAATTAGTAACTGATCTGTTTTTCATCTTTAGTGACTTAGGCGTATTTTGGTTACTTTGAGACTGAATTTACTTACAGAATTGTTAAAGCAACAGATGTACAAGAACAAACTATCTTTAGAGTAAATAAAGCTCACGCAAGTTAGGGCTGACTTGGCTGTGCTTAAGAATAGAGTTGTGTGATCTGTGAAACTACATTACTGAAGTACCTTCAACTTTTTCTCTTAAAAGGTGAATTTTCAGCTCTTAGTATTCTGTGTTTGAATTCCAGCTTGTGGAAGACTTGTGGAGAAACTAGTATTTAGCCTTCATGTCTAAGAGTGTGAACCCACAAACTATAGATTGGTTTGAGAATAAGTTGAAAGTCTTCTCACCGTTTACGTTTTAAGATTTGCTGGATCATAGGAATGGATTTTCCTGTAAATTTTTATTTACAGAGGCTAGGTAGCCTATTTACTAGGCTAGGAGGCTAGGCAAAAGGAGGAAAAAAAGGAGGGAACATGAGATTTGAAGTTTTCACCTGACTCTGTCTAGCCTTTTTCCTAAAGGCTGTCTCACATTTCTGTTCTGTTGAGTTGTTCTGTGGAAAGAAGAATGCAATTCTTTCTGAGAATATTCTGTGTGTTAAAGGCTCTTAAATATTTCTTTCCAATTAGATTGCATGTTTTAACCTCAGAGAAAGAAAATACAGACTTGTAATGATAAATACTGTTATCTTGTCACAGAGTATAGTGTTGGTGGTTCTGGATAAAATGGGTGTGATGGTCTTGCTAAAGACTTTGAAAAACAAGGGATACCAGATCTTATGGGGTGGCTGAAATCAAAAGGAAAGGATTGGGAAGACACATTCTTAGTGGTTTTCATTGTTGTTTGATTTTGGGTGGGTTTTTCCAGCTTCACAGATTACTTGAATGTATTTGTGCACTAATTAGTTTGGGAAGATTATGCAGATTTCTTAACTGCAACTGATCACTGGATGCTCAGTAGTAACATTGAACTAGAATAGATTAAAGATAAACTGATACAAGAAACTGCTTTCTCATTCATCTTCACTTAGCAGTCCTGGAAAGGTACACTGTCTTGCTATAAACGATTTCAACTTGTAATGTTAGCTTCTTGCCACCTTAAATTACTTAATTTTATATATTTCAACATTATTTAATAAGTGTTAAACAAGTAATATTATGCTTACTAATTAGAAGTGAGGCTGAACGTTGAAATTTAATTTTTATCAATAATGTTGTTTAGGAATATGAAGCACGGACAGGAAGAATGTATAAATCTGCACCCCCATCATCGAGACGTAAAAATATTGAATTTGAACCACTTTCAACTACTGCTTTGATTCTGGAGGATCGACCAGCGTGAGTATAATTCTGCTGTGGAAATGGTGATGACTGAATTTGTTAGGTATGCTTTTGATGAGCTCAGCTTCACAAGTCTTACACAAAAGTATCATTGGATTATTCCATCCCAGATAATAGCCTAATGAATATTTCCAAAAGAACCTTTTAAATATATTATAATATGTATGAGGAATTCTTTCTTGCTTTATTGGGGCCACCTCTCTGTTATTACAGCTGTGTCTCACAGCTGCCTGTGACAGTGGTGTGGGCATCCTATATTGGGAAAATTCCTGAAGACTTTAATGGATTTCTTCACTGCTGCCTCAAGTGTGCTTTTCATTCTCCTTCCCCGATTCTGGAAACTTAATTTGCTACACTAGTCAGGATGACTTAACAATGGCAGTTGTCATTTAAGCAAACCTAGCCTTGGCTTACCAGAAGAGATTTTTTTAAAAAAGAAAATATATTAGGAATAGGAAGAATTGCCTTCCAAACACAAGAAATGCCTTCCTGTCACAAATGCTGAATGCTCGTTTTGCACCTGGTAAGTACAGTTAAGGTAGTGTTCACTTGAAGCTGTTCCTCACCCCTGTTCCAGTTATGGTTTTGTGGCTTCTTAAAGCTACCAGCTGAAGGCAAGGAAACAACAGATGAAGAAGCAGAAAAAACTGCATTAAGTATTATACAAATAAGAATAGTAATGAAAAATGAGTAATAAATTGGTCAGTATTTTCAGCTGTACAGTCTTCAGCAATTTGAAGGAAAGAGGTGACCTGCTGCCTAGGAACACTTGCTGTGAGGAAATCAAATGGAACAAAGCTTTAAAATTGCACCTTGAGAAGGTTTGTGGTGTCACAGTTAAACATCTACTCTAGTCAAAACAAATAGGAAATAGAACATACATGGTTTCCTTTGATATTCTCTCTAGTGGTATATAAGCTCATTCAGCGTGAAGACAGAAGCATCCTGAATGGAGGTATAGGTTGGTAAGATTATTTTTTGTAAATGCATTATTTCTTTTACTGTATGGTAGAGAGTAAGATACGCAGTAACTGGTTGGCTGATGCTTTTCTGTACTTTCAGAATACCATGACTCACAAACAAGCATTAAGTATGTCTTTACAAATGACACTTACACTTGTTTCAAATTGGAGTGTCATCCCAAGTGTGTAATGTGTTGCCACAATCTCATCCTTGAAAATATATTCTGCTCTCACTTTCATGGGAAATATTAATAAGTGATGTTTTCTGCTTGGATAAGATAAGACGGGAAACTTTGGGTTTGGTTTGTGGGTTTTTTCATATTAAAATGACAGAACTGTCTTCTGTTTCTTTTGAATCAAAGTACACTGGTTGGGTAAGAGACTGAGACTAAACGTTGTGTTCTGGTTTGTTTTGGAATGAGTCTGGTTAGTCTAAAGGAAGTGTGTTTTGGGCAATTAGGCGATCAACACGCAGCCAAAAACCAAACACATTTTAAGCTAGTGAACCTGCAGCAAGCTTCCTTACCTTTAGCCTTGATGTAAATGGAGAACTATCCTGTCTTCCTTGGTTAAAACTATCTTCTCTTGTGGGAGTTTTTAAGGGCTAACTATAATGAATTAAAACCTTTACCTTTTATTGAAAATATGTCATCATAGATCCCATATGAACAAAGAGGGTATTCAAAGAGGGTATTAAGTATATATACAGATATACTTAATGACTAAAATTTGCGTGTGAAGAAATGTATTGGAATAAATAACTACATGGAATATCAGTATTTCCCTTTTGTCACTTTGTGGAAACTTCATTTGAGAATCATTACAGATACTCAACAAATCTAATAACCCTGCTCTGGGGGACGCCATAGGAGAAGTAATGAACAGAAGCACTAAACATCTGGTAGTTCTCTACTCTGAAACACTGGTAGTGTGACAGGCCTGAAGCTTGCCTTAGAGAGCAGTCAAATTAAAACCTGTTTTGAAATGGTTCGGAATGTCATTTGTGTGTACTGAATTCAGGAACTGCTTGTTTTCAGAAATCTTCCTGCCAAATCAGTGGAGGAGGCTTTACGTCACCGACAAGAATATGATGAGATGGTGGCAGAGGCAAAAAAACGAGGTATGTTAACTGCCAGTAATCGCAACAATTCTTGTTAAGTGTGCAGCAGAAATATTTTCTGGCTTGTAGGCTGGTAGGTACATTAAAGAACAACTTTGTTTAGCACCTAGGATATTCTCTGGTACATATATACACACAGTTTAAAACAGAACTGGATTATCAAATTGTTTTCTCATTCCACCACAGTGGAATAGTTAAAGCTTCTCTTTAATTTTTAAGTAGAAACTCTGTTTTTAACTACTTGTGTAATGTAATCAGCTAGAACATTTTTGGGTACTTGTAGTCATTTTTTTCAAGGCTTGTTGATGCAGTTGCAACTGAGAGACGAAGTACAAATAAAATTGACCGCTAAAGGTCTGTTTTTGCGTGAATTCGAGATCAATTCCAATGTGAAGACAGGTGAAGACTTTGCGAAGGTTCACACAGGTTGGAAAAAAAAAAAGCCCACTGATTTTTAAGCATATCTGTAGCATATGGTACTGTGACAATAGTTGTTGAAAGGAATTCTGTAATCTTGTACCAAGTATTCAGGGAATAAGCTATTTTAAGAATCTGTACTGCGTGTTTTACTAGGGCTGTTGTCACAGATACAAGCTTCTGAACTGATTGAGTCTCTATGGATCTGTGGCAGCTTGCTCCGAAAGATGTAATAAGAAATCTGAGGCATTTCCCAATTCATTTAACTCTCCTCTTGTGGTGTGCATCTTGTAAGGTGTGATCTGTGATCTGTTCTCTGACTGAGTCCGTGGAGGGTCAGCCATGTGCCCTGGTATTTGTTAAATTAACTATTGCTATGTGCAAATCTTCAGTAAAGATGTGATGAAGCTGATCAGCTATATCAGTTTACTGGGGATGGCAGGTTTACTCCATCGATGTCTGATGCATCCATAAATAGAAAATGTATTGCAATTTCACAGTGGTTCTTAGTGATGTCGATATAGCACTTGGTTTGTCCTTCTTTTAGCCTTCTTAAGAAGGATCTAACAATGATCCTTTTTTACAGAAGGCAGACTAGTTTTCTCTTATTCAGCATCATGGCTTCATCTCATAGAATTGTAGAATAGTTAGGGTTGGAAGGGACCTTAAAGATCATCTAATTCCAACCCCCCTGCCATCTCAAATCTTTAGGTCCTCTTTCCAGAAAATTAAAAAATCCTTCCAGGTGGAAGTTTCAGTAAAATGTGAATGATTTTAAAATGGATGTAGAACTGCACCTTTGAATAACTTTATTTGTAAGTATTGCCAATTAGCTTATATAAAAAGTAAGGTTTTGGTAGACTGTGGTGTGAAGTTCGTTACAGGTAAAAGCACTGTTCATGTTCTTCCTTTTTAGTCATTCTATGTCCCACAGAAAAGAGTTCTCTAGCCAGAGTTATGCTTGTCTAAATCAATGTGTGTTTGAATGAATTGGAGATAGCTTAAATAAAAAAACTTCCTGAGAAACACACCTGTAGTTAACAGGTGCAGCCTCAGCTGGCTCATGTGAACTGTAATTTATGCTTGATCTTTCAGACATCATCTAAACAATTAAATAATAGCTGAATTATTTACCTAATAATTTATATATGCTAATACAGACCTAATAACATGTCATGCTTAACAGAAATTAAAGAAGCACACAAGAGGAAAAAAATAATGAGAGAGCGTTTCAAGCAAGAAGAGAATATTGCTAGTGCTATGGTGATTTGGGTCAATGAAATACTACCTAACTGGGAAGGCATGTAAGTAAAATTCTTTTGTGTAAATGAGGCAAAGCTGGCTTGTACCCTCTCTGGAAACAGAGGAACCACATACCTTATTTTCCTTTCTGTTTTGTCAAGAAGTCAGTTTTTGTTGCCATGATATAGTTGAGAGATTATTACATAGCAAAATGAAATGTGCTTAATGAAATGAGAGCTTAATGTTTTGGTGTTTTCTTAACAGGGCTTTAGCATAAGCAGAGATCCTTGAGTATTGATTATTATTTTGTTTGTAAAATGCCTAATGATTTTGGAAAAGAAGATATATTCAATGTGTCATTTGGATTTTTTTTCTTTTTTTTTTTCTTTTTTCCCTTGCTTCTGTCTTAGGCGTGCTACCCGAAGAGTTCGAGAGCTTTGGTGGCAGGGCTTACCCCCAAGCGTACGTGGGAAGGTTTGGAGTCTAGCTGTGGGAAACGAATTAAATATCACTCCTGGTATGCCTTAACGGATTACATTTTAATGCAAAATTAAGTTGGTTATTTTCAAAGGAAAATTCTAACTTCTCTTGAACTATACAAATGAGGGTATATTTGCTTTTTGAAATATTGTATTTCACAACCTTAGAAACTGGTGTTTTTTACAATTGGACACCATAGCCTGGTAAATTATGGAAGCAAGGTTCAAAACCTGCTTACAAAAACATATGTGTTAAACCGAGAATTTGTGTAGGGAGAGGAAAGAGGAATTGCTTTATTTCATAACTAATGACTTTCATGAACTGGAAGTGTTCTCGTCTACTGACAAAAACAAAAATCTGAATTATTTAAGACATGGCTTTCCTCTTGTAGTTTGCATGTTCACCACAGAGGAAAGTATAACCAATGCACACTATGAAACTGTGTACAGTGATACTCCAGCGGTTAGTGGTAACCATGTAATAGTCCTCCCCCTACTAGTGGTTAACATGAAACCAAGCAACAAAACCAAAGTCAGGAACACTTAGTGTGCTTTTGTTTTGGATGGGTGCTTTTCTTACTTCCTTTTTTGTTGTTTTTGTTTCCTTGTAGAACTTTATGAAATCTTCTTGTCGAGAGCTAAGGAACGATGGAAAAGCTTCAGTGAGACAAGTTCTGAGAATGACACAGAAGGTTAGACCTCCTGAATGCTAGACAGCCTCCTATTTATTTTACGAACCTATGAAGACCCAGAAAGTCTCAAGTTCAGCTGCATTTGCAGTATTAGGAATACTTGTTAAAAATGCTCTGGGTCATTGCCTACTGAAATGTTTGTTTTATTATACTTAGGCCGCTCTGGGCCTAGATAGTGTTCAGAAGTAAAAGGTAACCTGTTGGTTTAAGTCTGAGTGGTGTAAAGGTACGTGACTTGAAAAAGAATAAATAGAAAGGCAGTAATTGCTGATGATTTCCCTCACTTTTTGGAGCTGGTTGCATATACCAGATATCAATGGACAGTTTTAGCTCTTGAAGTACAGTGCTGTAGAAGTGTGCTCCAAGAATTAGAACTATGCAACTTTTTGCCTTAGGTCCTAAAATTATTTCTGTGTGTATGGCAGTTTTATTTCAAAGTCTGTAGACAATTTATTTATCTGTTTTAATAACTGTTGGTTTTGCTTGCAGATGCAGGTGCATCTGTTGCTGATCGCGAGGCCAGTCTGGAGCTAATTAAGTTGGATATATCGCGCACATTTCCATCCCTGTATATTTTCCAGAAGGTGAGTTTTCTATAACTTCAGTTATCACAACTTTAAACTTAAAAAGTTAAACAAGTAAAGAAATCTAGCTGGGTAAATACGGAATAGTTTTTAGAAGTTTGTATAAAACAACAAAAGCAAAATTAGGTTTTCTTCTACATACAACAACAAATATTCATCTCTCTTTTGTTTTAATGAGAATAAGGTCCAAGAATTCCTATCAGCCACTAAACCATGCCCCTGAGAACCTCATCCACTCATCTTTACAATACCTCCAGGGATGGGGACTCAACCACCTCCCTGAGCAGCCTGTGTCCAATGACCCTTTCTGTGAAAAATTTATTTCTGATGTCCAGCCTGAACCTCCCCTGGATGAGCTTGAGGCCATTCCCCCTTGTCCTGTCCCCTGTCACTTGGGAGAAGAGGCCAGCACCCCAGGTAGTTGTAGAGAGCAATAAGGTCCCCTCTCAGCCTCCTCTTCTCCAGGCTAAACAACCCCACTCTTTCAGCCGCTCCTCGTAAGACTTGTTCTCCAACCCCTTTACCAGCTCCGTTGCTCTTCTCTGGACGCGTTCCAGAGCCTCAACATCCTTCTTGTGCTGAAGGGCCCAGAACTGAACGCAGTATTTGAGGTGTGGTCTCACCAGTGCCGAGTACAGAGGGAGGATAACCTCCCTGGACCTGCTGGTCATGCCATTTCTGATGCAAGCCAAGATGCCATTGGCCTTCTTGGCCACCTGGGCACACTGCTCGCTCATGTTCAGTCACTGTCAACCAACACCCCCAGGTCCTTCTCCTCTAGGCAGCTTCCCAGCCAGACTTCTAGTCTGTAGCACTGCATAGGGTTGTTGTGCCCCAAGTGCAGGACCTGCCATTTGGCCTTGGTAAACCTCATGCCATTGGACTCTGCCCAGCAGTCCAGCCTGTTCAGATCCCTTTGCAGAGCCTCCCTGCCCTCCAGCAGATTGACACTTCCACCCAGCTTGGTGTCATCTGCCAGCTTGCTAAGGGTGCACTCAATGCCTTTATCCAGGTCATTATAATACAGTAATTTTCGTTACCAAGAATTTAAACATCCACTGTCTCTAAAAAGGAAAAACCAACCCTGGGTATGTATCAGAGCCTCATTTTCCATTACGTACTGATTTCCACTGAATTATTTCATAGGACTATTGGTCTGTTAGTTTTACTGTAACATCTCAAAAGCATACATGGTAAAGTTTAGAGTTAGAACTGCTGTTATTCTAGTTGTGAACAAAGCAGTAATTCACTGACTCACTTGCGTATTAAAATATCGGCTTGATACTTTGCTATAAGGTGATTTAAAAACAAAACACTTTTTTTTTTTTTTTTTTTTTTAATTTCCCCCTCTCATCCCTCCCATTCTGTTAGGGTGGTCCTTATCATGATCTCCTGCATAGTGTTCTAGGAGCATATACATGTTACAGACCGGATGTAGGATATGTAAGTATTTGCTGTAAAATGTTTGTAATACGGTTAATGAGCTTAAGACTTCACGTGTATTAAGTGGGTTATCTAAACATTATGCTACTAGCACTGCAAAAATAATTAAACATTGGCACTTGTTAATTTCATAGCAGTTACAATGATGCTAATTATTGGAGAAAATTATAGCTGAAAATGTACTGAATGTCAAGGATGAGTATACTATCTGACTTGCATGGAAAATTTTAGATGGATGTGTTCACAAGGCATTATAATTTTGACAGACCCACAGTATCCACAGAAAAAAACAGAGTGCTAGCAGACTTCCAGTGAGTACTTAAATTGTTCTGCCCTAACGTTGCTCCTACTGCTACCGTTTCCCTCGTGATACTCTGCTTCACTACCACACATCCTAAAATCCAGAAACTCCTTATTGGTGTCTTGTTGTCAAAGATTAATTGCTCCATCTCAGTTCAGTAAAGAATAAAGAAACCCCCAAAACACAAACCCCATAAAAAAACTGCCAAAAACCTGCAAACAAACCAACCAAATCAAACATCTCTGAATGGTGTCAGCTTACAGAGGCAGTTAAATTTACAAACAGAAGCTTTTTCTTTGTTCCCTGGTGGTAGCTAGGAACACCTTTCACAAGCCTTAATCACTTCTGGGCTAAAAAGAACTTGAAGAGTTTTAAGTTTGCTACATGCAACAAAGCCTTGTTTAGCACAGGGTATCTTTTCCTCTCTAAATCAGACATGCTTGGGACTCTGTGTCAGTATCTAGTTGTTTTTTTCATGTTCAAATGCTTTTATCCCTCAATTCTGTCATCTGTGACTTCATTTTTGGAGACCTTTCCATACTCCTTAAGTGAGAAGACAAACCGCAGGTTTTGAGACTGCTTGTTCTATGGTGAAATTTTAAAGGTAAATACGTGATTTTTCATGGGTAGGCCTTATCTAGCTTAGGAATACAGCTAGCCTGGATATTTTATTTTACTTTATTTCCATGGCAGTAAAACTAATGTAATCTTATTTCCACACCCATCTCTACCACAAAAATGGAAAGCTTCAGGACTGGTATATCAATACTGGTTTTCACCAGTTGCTTAAAATACTGAGTGGTTTTTTTTTTTTTTTTTTTTTTTAGTGAGGAACAGGCAGCATAAATGCCTAGGAACGGCAGAATAGTTATCATTGCAGTTGCAATTGATAGAATTATTTTTTATAATGTATTGAATATCAGAATTCTTTTTATAATATTCAGAGCATCAGTTACAAGAAAAATGCTCTTAACTTCTTTTGCAGGCTAAAGTGTTCTTGAAAGAGTAATCTGCATTGTAGCTAACCACTTAAAAGCAATTTTGTGTATGTGAACAAACACTACTTGGCAAGTGAACAAGTATTGACTGTTCTGAAACAGAATTTTGTCTCAATTCCAACATACTTGTCTGAGTCTAAACTGTCCCATATGTGAGGTTTTTCTCCATGTCTGCTTTTCCCATAGCTTAACAAT
This sequence comes from Phaenicophaeus curvirostris, assembly GCF_032191515.1. Lineage (NCBI taxonomy): Eukaryota > Metazoa > Chordata > Aves > Cuculiformes > Cuculidae > Phaenicophaeus > Phaenicophaeus curvirostris. The sequence goes on along the minus strand of NC_091400.1, from coordinate 15,895,925 downwards.
AATTTGAGGCCAAATTTTGTCTCTTGTGAGCTCTGCATCCAGCCTGCATGGTTTTAACTTTTTTTGCATTCCAAAAAGGACTTGTGATCGTGAGACCTCCCAGAACTTCTACCAAGCACCTAGAAGAGCATCGGAAGAAACACTATGTCTTACTGAAATAAAATTGACTGCATGCATGAAAATTATTTATCCTTATTATTTCCATTCATCTTGAAGTATTATGCAATAGTATTTGATACGTTACAGACTGTAAATATTTGCATTTCAAAAGACATAAGATGTACTGAACCTACTCACCTATATTTGCCTGATGCTTTTCCCACCTGAAGGTACAAGGGATGTCCTTCATTGCTGCTGTGCTCATTCTCAATCTGGAAGAAGCAGATGCTTTCATTGCCTTTGCTAACCTTCTAAACAAGCCATGCCAGCTGGCCTTTTTCCGTGTGGATCACAGCATGGTATGCACAGAGTTTTCTGGTTTTGAACCCTAACATTCTTTTGACTTAAAGCATAGTTGATTTATTGATGACTTCCTTTGGTCCTATTGAATAATGGAGAACTAACTTGTGATTACAAAACTGAGAATGCCAGATACTAAGCCATAGAACACATCCTACTATGTTGATTTTTCCTCTAGAAACACTTAATCATTCTACTTATCCGAAGAAGTCACTGATCCGGTTTCTATTATTTTACAACTAAACATTCTTTTGATGACTGCTTATGAGGTGCTTTACTTTCTCTACAGATGCTGAAATATTTTGCAGCCTTTGAAGTATTCTTTGAAGAAAATCTTCCCAAATTGTTTTTTCATTTCAAGTCATACAGTCTTACTCCAGACATATATTTGATAGACTGGTGAGTTCAGAGAACATGGCAAACCTAGCCTTACAACTGTTGGAACACCTTCCATTTTGCTATAAGTTTTTCAGCAATAGAAATACAGCATTAAACATTGCCCTCACCCATTCAGTAGGTGTTTGTGTTCCTCAGCTTCCTAGTCTTGTGAAATCATAGTGAGCTGTTTTGTGCAATCACAGTTCCTCTGTCAGGATTCAAATTTTAGGAACTGGGATTAGGAGCGACATCTATTCAGATAGAAAAGGAGTTGTGTGTGTCTTTTTTAATTGTTGCTGCAGGTTAAGTGTCAGCTATGTGTAACGTAAGTATGGGAGAGGGAGGCTACTGCACCATGGTTGTCCTATGATTGTAAGTGGCTTGATGAAATCAACATAACCAGTTCCTGAAGAAAGTATGAATATATGCTTCAAAGTAGAAGGAGGATGAAATTTAGAACTCAGTTTGGGAAGGGATAAACTTGGAAATACATTGAACATTTTGAAGTAAAGTATGTTCTAAACCAGAGAGTCCCAAATTATCTTATGTGCCTGTAATGGAAAGCAGTAATACAAGCATCCTTGAAGTCTGTGTAGTGCTGCTAAATATGGAGTGTCTGTTCATAAGTGTGTGTGTGGCTAAGGATGTGCTTCATATAGGATTATTGTGGGCATTAAAAGTTTCTACCAGAGTAAACTGAATTGGAGTAGAATTAAATAATATAAAAACCTCACATCATCTAAGTACTTGGGAATGAAGAACTTAAGCATTAAGTCTCAGCAGGAGTAGGACATACACTAGCAGCATAAGCATCAAGCAGCATGGCAGATGAAGAGAGGTATATGTGTTGCAGAAATAGGGCTTCTATACAGAGTACTAGAATATTCTGCTTCCATTTACCTGTGAGAAATGAAGATTGCTATTCCTGCACACGTTCCAAAGGTAGTCTGGAGATAGGGAGAGCTCCTTTTATAAAGTGAGAGTAGAGGACATTGTAGTAGTTTGCAGTAAGGAGCGTTCTGAGGTTCCTGAAACATTTCCCAGTAGCAATAATGGAGAAACGGAGAAGACTGTGCGTTGTATCAAAGGAACCACTGCAAATTTACGGGAGCAGTTCTATAATACGTTAAAAACAGCTGACTGAACTCTGCCTATGTGTAATGAACACTTCTTAAAAATAAACTTTGCAGTAAGAAATGCACATAGACTTTTCCCAGTAAGAAAAGAACAGTGACTGTCTCTAGATTTTGATGACTTTTAACCTGAGCAGAAATTAAAAATTTATCATGGAAATGCAGTTGTTGAATTCTCATTAGTACATTAGTGGGATGTTGGGTTGTAGCCTTCTATTGAGACGATATGTGGCTCGATGTACAAATGATGAACAGAGCTGTTAAACAGTATGGCTTAAAGAACAGGAAGGGTTAAGCTCATATTTGTATATTATGCCTTGTTTGAGTGTAAAGATGTTTGAAACTTGTCTAGCTGAAGCCTTCTAAGGGGGGTGGCTTTCAGATGGAGGATTTTCTGTAGCATGAGAAGAAATGGGTTTCAGAGTAGGAGTTCTGACTTTAAAAACTGGAGACTTGTAGGTCTTTGAAATATGGAAAAAAGAAAAAGATAGGAAATGTTGTCATCTGCTCACTCTCAGCTAACAGAACTGAGATTTAAAGGAGGTTGTGTTTTCATCTTTCTGAAATGGGTTAAAGTGATAACTTTGCCTTTTTTTTCTCAATTGTAGGATTTTTACGCTCTACAGCAAGTCGTTACCACTTGATCTGGCTTGTCGTGTCTGGGATGTTTTCTGTAGAGATGGAGAAGAATTTTTGTTTAGGACAGGGTTAGGAATCCTTCGGTTATATGAAGATATTCTCCTACAGATGGACTTCATTCATATAGCACAGTTTCTAACAAAACTTCCAGAAGACATTACATCAGAAAAGCTTTTTAGTTGTATAGCAGCTATTCAGATGCAGAATAGTAACAAAAAATGGGCACAGGTGAGTTTCTTTGGTATAGATCTCTCCCTCTCTCAACAGACCTGTCAGCACATGAGTATATAGGGCACTTCTCTTAATCCCTACTTCATACTCTCTATAAATACTACTATATATATACACACACACACACTTTCTATAAATACTACTTTATGTGTCTTTGACTTCTGAGCGATGGGCGCTTCCTTTCTAGTGCCTCATTCTAGAAATTAATCTTCATGCCAATATTGTAGTGGTTAATATTGTTCTTTCTTATAAGACTGGCTTTTTTATATTCATTAAATAACTTGCTTTTCCAGGTGTTTGCCTCTCTGATGAAGGACAACAAAGAAGGGGGGGACAAGAACCACAGCCCAGCACTGAAAAGCTAATCACTGTATGTTGAGGTCAATTGAAAATATTGAAAACCACTTGACAAAGGAGTTTTCACATCACTTCTGTAAGGAATAGCACTGTACAAAATGTGAAAAATGAGGTGGAAAACAGACACAGCTCTCAGTGGAGTAATGAACTGATGAAATCTTCACCCTTTTGCCAGTATTAGCTTTTGTCATGGAAAGATTTGTTTTCACAGAGAATACCAAAACCTATGAAACTGAGAAGCTGGGGGGGTCATATTTAATACTTTAAAAGGATCAACTCAATGCAATAAACACTTGTAATAACTGCTGTTGGTACTTTAAAGAAAAAAATAATTTTGAGGCATAACTTTTTTTACAGATACCACAAAGGCACTTTTGGGAAGGGATGAGGGAAATGGCAAATCTTAAGGCCCCGAAACTGCTATCCAAACCAAATGCTTGGTACAAATGTTACCTCCAAAATTAACCATTTGAAAGTACTGAGGACCAAATAAGATTGTTTGGTATGTTTATGTGCAAGATGGTTAAAATTTGGGGAAGAGTATTGTCTTATTTACTTGGTTTTTTAAGTTGTAGCTTCATTCTTCAGTCTGGGCAAACGTAACTCAGGAACTGTGGAAGTATTGTGCCCAAACCTGTTAAAGCAAAAATCATCTGAATTTTAAACAGTAGTAAGATCAGGGCTGCTATTTTCAGAGTGCACAGCTTTCAGAGGGTGGTGTTAAGCATTTGTGTTGATGTATTGGTGGTGCAGTTACAAAAACAGAGTAGGTATTCTGTGAAAGGGTTTTGTCACCACAAGAGTTACTTTGTTGAGCCATTTCCAACTAAGAAATATTTGTGTGTAATGGTGAACACTAGAAACTGACAAAGGTATCTGCAGCCACTTCTAACACTTTGGAATAATGCAGACACAGAATTGTTTTTGAAACTATCTTTTATTAGCGTGCAATACTGAAATCCAAAAAGCATCTAGTTTAGTGATACTTAATTCTTTAACATCTTTTAACTGTGAGATGTAAGGTCGTATTGTATGTGTCACAGCAAATAATTTTCAAACGTTTCCTACTTCTGAAGATGCAGTACAACAACTTGTGGTTGTAGGGGATGGATGTTTAAAATGGATAGCACTTGCAGGTGGGGAGCACTTGCACTCTCTTGGTCCATTTTTGCTAATATTTAATGTAAATAAATTCCTTACATGTGGGGTTTTGTAACTGGTCCCCTCTGTGAAAATCGAGTCAAAATAACCATTACGTATTTTTAAGTGCAGGAGGCTTCCAGTTGTCTGGTGTTTAAAAGCAGAGTCTACGTACTTGGGGTAAAGATTTAGTGTGGTGTAACTTACGTTGCTATCTGGTTTAAAAAACTACATAAAACTATGTTGCTATCTGGTTTAAAAAACTACATACTACTCATAACATTACAATTTGAAATTTAAATGTCAGATTTTTCTTAACTTATGTATCCACTACTTTAATTGGACCCAGTTTGTCTTATATTTTTATGTTATCTTGTACAGTTTTCTTACTTTTAAACTATAAATCTGTATATAACTGTAAATAGGAGGATCGAGCCTTCAAGACCACTAGCAACACTTCCTGTGTAAATAAAACTTGGAGCAGATCTCGGATGTGTGTTTGTTTTTCCATTCCTCCATCTTCCAGCTCCCTCCATGCCCGCGGGAGGGGCCAGGGACTACTTGGCGGGCGGAGCGGGGCCGCAGCTCCTCCGGGAGGCGCGGAGGCGTCGCCAGGGGGCGGGGCGGAGCGGGGCCGCAGCTCCTCCGGGAGGCGCGGAGGCGCCGCCAGGGGGCGCTGCGGGCCCGCCCCGCCCAGCCCAATGCTTCCGCCGCCGGCTCTACACGAGGGAAGCCGCCGCCATGAAGCAGGTAGGGACGGGGCTGATGGGGGGAGGTGGTTCTGGGAGGTTTCTGTGAGAGTTTATCTCCTCTCTGGCTGCACACGGTGGATGACGCTCCCTCCCCATGGCAGGGGAGTTGGAACGGGATGATCTTTAAGGTCTTTCTAACCCGAGCCTGCCTATGATTCTCGGTAGGTAGAAGTGCGTGGGGAAGTCTGCTGTTTGAAAAATAGCAGTCTGGAACAGTATCCCAAATTAAGTTTCCGGATTTTCTCGGAAGTTATTAAAGATATTAGAATCAGTCTCTGACTGCTCTGTAGAGGCACATATAGCAATGTCTGCTTCACAGTGATAGGGAGCTACAAACATTCATTCAAATGTAATTATCAATTTACTACATCATCCTTACTAAATCAAGGGTAACACAGGAGGATTCCATCAGCCAGGACAGAAACGGGGCATATGAGCTCTACCACCCTTTTGACTACAAATCTAAACTACAAGGATCCTTTTTTTTCTTTTTTTCCTTACGAGAAAGTCCTTTAAACTTCACAGTCCTGCCACAAAGCTTTAAGAATTACCCTTACTGAGAAGGCTTCCTACTTCTATTAACTATACAGTTTTCCCTGTCGTTACTTAATCGTTCCTGCAAAAAAGCTTCTTAAGATCTCATTTTTCACCTGAAAGATGCTGACTCACTATTAAGCTTCCTCAACCAAGACCTTCCCAAATCTGGCCACTGGCATCAGTAAAGTCGGAACTTTGTGCTCAGCTATGCAGAATGCTATAGGTGTTCAGGAACTACCATAAACTCCCTCATAGGCAGCTTGCCTACAGCTTAAACCCATCCTACCTGCAGTCTTACGCTTATAATCTCATTTTACGAGAGACCTGCAGGAGGACGTTTGCCTGAAGTTGTGGTCTCACACACCTTATCATGTTAACTGAGAACACAGGTAAATTTGGAGCTAACTCATGATACAATTCGGAGGAAACAGGTTCTTCAGCCCTGATAGAAATGTGACCTTAGTTCACTGTTTTGGACCTTACTCATTTCTCAAAGGCTACGATTCTTCTACAATCCTGTAAAGACCGGAAAACATAATTATGTATCTCATAACAATAACGTGGATTTCACACTGTACAGTGGCAGTGGTCGAATTCTGAACTTGTTCTGTTGGTCTTTTTTTTTCTTTAGTTGAAAGTAGAAAATTATCTTGTATGATTCAATGAATAGTTTTTGTGAAGTGTGGTTGGAGTGCAATGGTCATGAAAAGTTATGCGTAGTATAGAAGTATAACTTCTATTTTTACTACTGTCTCTTCTTAGTTTTTCATATTCCATTTATAAAATAGATCATACCAATATACAATTTTATTTCTATGGAGAAAGAAGTCATGATTGATTTTCTGCCTGCTTACAAGCAGTGTTTCTATCCTGCACTGCAGCACCTTGTCTTCACTTTTCATAAAGTTAGAATATTAGCTGTGGTAAATTATGAGGTAATTTAAAACTAGGGACTAATCAAAGCTGTTTTGGGTAAGTTTATTCTGTGTCCTTAGTGTGGGACTTGATTAACTGTTGAAACCACATCTTGTTTCTGAACGTTAAAGGCCAGTTCATTAACCAATTGTGCCACCTGGGGATCTACTCAAAGAAAGTACATGATGTGAACTGAGAGGCATGGTTTGGTGGTTGATAGGAATGGTTGGACTTGATGATCCTGTGGGTCTTTTCCAACCTTGTGATTCTGTGAACATGTCAGTTACTTGTAGTTTTCTGTTTGTTTCCTAGAGAAAAAACAAAAAACGAGTTCCAAGCTTTCGTAAGTTACTGAGAACTAGTAAAATAAAACTTGATAACAAATTAAAGAATAAACAGTACAAGCAGCAGAGTGCTGCTAAGAAGTATCGAAAAGAACAAAAGAAGCTAAGGGAAGCTGTCAGAGATGCAATCTCTAGAAAACCTTTGCCGTTGGAAGAATGCAAGAAAAAACAAGTTGGTAAGTGTTTGCTCAGAGTCATTTTTGTGAGCAAAAGGTATGAGGGTTACTAAATATCCTGCTGAAATTAGGTGTCAAGAAAACAACGTTTCATTTTCTTTGTTCTTGTTTAAAGGAAAAAAAGGGACAGTTATGAAAAATATAAAACGCAGCCATTCTGGCAACAAGAATGTTGCCAGTTGGAGATGGTAGAAATGTGCTTGCTCTAATAGTTATTGGATGTCACAATAAAGGGGTGGAATTCTGGGACAACAAAACACATGCATGAAGGTTAATGAGCTCAGGGTTGAAGAACGGTGTAAAATGGTCTTAAAAGTGTAGGCAGGATTAGGTTTTCAAGGTTGAATATTTGTATAGGATCTTAATCTATACACATCATCTTCTAAAATAGCTGAAAAACAGGAAGAAGAGGAAGAAGATGCTCTTCCACTGGACATGATGGATGAAGATGACTTAAAATTAATGGAGGATTTGGCTCAAAAAGCATCCTTTTTAACCAGAGATCTTTCGTCTAAGTGAGTGGTGTTGTGACATCGAATTTTCATAGTAATACAGCTTTGTGTGGTTAAGATGCAGTTGCTATGTAATATAATACATATATCAGGAGGTCACTTTCAGTCTGGTGTTTTTTTGCAGGTCCCGTTTAGTGTTTCCATTGTCTGTCAGTATAAATGTATTGATGCGAATTAGTAATTTAACTGCTCAGGTTGACCTTCAGGATACTGCTTCTGCACAGTGTTCCTTCCTGTGAGGTCCCTGACTGGGAGATGAGTAGCATTCCTCAAACTGAAAGAACTGCTTTAACCTGTTTACAGAGTCTTTTCTTCTGTATACAGCATCGAGGATGTTCCACAGACTTTGAGCCACTATAATTTCATATTGGAAAAAAGGTTTTGGAAGCCATGTCTGTAAACCCAGGCAATACCAAAATATTCATACCAAAAAATGGTTACAAGTGTTCTGGGGCGCAAAGCATTAGGTAATGTCCACAATGAAGTATATAAGAGGATTGTCGCTCTTTTAATTGTTCTAACGTTACTAGCTTTTAGCTCCTTTCATTGTGTTCCCTTAAACTGAAGTATTTGTTTTTCTAATCTGCTTTACTTTTATCAACTTATTTCACTTACAAGTTGCATATTCATATTAGCACAGACTGAGTACTTATGTCTTGTATAATTACGTGCAGTTTAGGAACGTATCCTGTGGAAGGGTGTTACGCCACACTGCATTATTTCTCTTATCCTTGGAAAGTGGGGTGTGAAAAAGGTTTTTTTGGTGAGCAGGGTAGAAAAGGGATAGTTGTGGCAAAAGTTAACATGGAGTAGGAAGAATACAGATGAATACTGACCCACTCATTATCACATCTGGTTATGTATTGCCTGGGGACATCTTAAGGAAGACACTGGACTGTGTGTCCAATGAGAGAGTTCTAGTCCTGCTTGCTTGCTGGTGAAGTCTTTTGTGGCAGGACTGCTCAGGGTTATCAGCGAGCCTCAGCTGTGCCGGGGTACCTGGTCATCCAGTGAGGGAGCACAGTGGCCTAGGTGAGAAACAGGCCGTTCTAAGGTCTTGATAGTTTCTATTTTGTGTCGCAGTATGTTATTTACACTTTACAAATTCTTCAATATTTTAGGGCTGAAATCATGTTTCTGAAGGATGTTTGCTTTCACAGGCTTCATCTGATTTGTTCACTATCACCTTACATTAAAGTGTCCCCGAGTCCCTTACTGACACATGAGTGGGAGCAGTGTCATCACAAAATTCAGACAGGGATTTTGAGAAACTAGTGCTTCCAGATGTCTGGTATGACCCAGAATTTCCCTTGTTTTCACAGCAGCTGTATTTTCTTCATGCTCAACAGATCACTCACAGATATGTAGAACTCCTGTGCCTGTTGAGTAGGGTTTGGGTACGCAGGAAAGGTTTGATCTGCATGAAGATGGCGAGGCTGAGGCTGATGCAGTGTCCTTACAATGCATGTGTAGTGTGACCGTGTCATTTGTCCACGCAATCTGGGTAGACTCTGCCATATAAATCTGTTTCTCATACAAATGATTTTTACTTTCTGAAGCCTAGCAATCTCTGAGCCCAGAGCTTTCAGAGCCCTTCAGATGTCCATAGTTGAAACTGCCCCTTACAAGAACAAGAGCAGTGTTCCTGTTATAAGACAATGTGCCTTCAACAATGTGATTCTTTATCCCTGGCTTTCAGTCTTTTAGTGAGATGAACAGGTGGCACACTTCATAGTATGCCTGTACAATAAGTGGTTACACCACTTAATTAATTGGTTTAGCATTTTGCATGTGTGCATGAGCTTACATTCATATGTCAGCATTTGAAAGCTCATGAAGTTGGCTGACCTGCCAGATTAACTAAATCTTATTTTGTCTTCGCTCGTTTCACATTGAACTGCTTAAAAAAAGGTGATGGGAAGCATTATTTTTTCCTGAATACACAGATCCTGTAAATACCCCCATTAACATTGTTTGACTGAACAGTGACTGGTGCTGTTGATGGTTGAACACTCAAACATTCCACTTAATAAGATTAGGTATTACCTATTTTTCTGAGTGTGGACACTTAATCCAGCTAGTATGCTGTTGTATGTGGTTCATGTCTAATTAGATGGCTAATTCATTTAGTTTGCCTTGTATTTTTCAGTGAACCAGTTCATGTCAAAAAACGAAAACGTGAAAGTGTGATTGACAAATATGAGAAGGTGCCAAGATGTATGCAGGCTGAGCCAGAGAAAGAACTCATCCATCTACTCCCCATCAAAGACAAGGGTGGAATTATTCCCCAAACTGTGGAAAAGCCAGGTAAGACACAGATTCTGGAAACAGTATAGTAGCCAAGTTGTATATATTTTATCCTTTTAGAATTCCACAGTGTGTATTACATGCTTGACACTAGACACTATTTTCGCAGTTCTCCATGGTGCACAGGATGAAGAAGAGGATGGAGAAGAAATGGAGGAAGCAGAGGGTAATAAACGATCATGGTTGCTTCTTGGGTTTGGTGGTTTTTTTTTTCCAAATCACTGATATATCTGAAGGGTACTTAGCTGTTCTTTAAGGAAGTTTGTAACTTTAATGTTTTGTTTAGAATGTTATTGAATATTTTCATTACCATATTTCCCTCAAAGTACAACACTGATTCAGAGCTTGCTTTCTTACTTGTTAGGATCCCAGGACCTGAGGAGAACAACTGGCTTCAGAATCTCTTTCTTTAAAATGATTTTGATTTTCTGCTGGAACAGATGTTTGCATGAAGTTCCTTGTGTCAGTCATGTAGTGAGAAGGGAAATCTTGGTCTTACGTAAAGAATATATCCCGTGATTCTAGTTCAATTACTCCAAGATCATTTTGAAATGCAGTTCAGGGTGCAGACTTCTGTAGGCTTTTGGATGTCTGTTTTTGTCCTTGAATTTTTTTACTTAAAATACTGTAGCACCAATAAATGCAGATTTTGTTTTGCAGTTTGCTATCTAGTTAAGAATCATATTCACGTAATGCAGTTGTAACTCTGTCACTTCTGGGTTATTATTTTCTAAATGTAATCTAAAGTAGAGGAAGGACATTCTTGTAGCAAAATAATACTCAGAAAGCTCAAATAAATTGATTGTATTTTTAAAAGAATAAGTGACTGGTGAATAATTTGCTGCAAACTGCAGAGCACTGCAGCTTCTTGGCACAATTGGCATCATATGTTGAGTTTGTGTGCCCACTGTACTTGGGAAATACCATTTGCAGATTCAAAAACATTTGGTCGTGTCTTTTTGCAAGCAAAAGACTTTGGAGTGGAGCAAAAAATTAATCCCTGGGTTAATATAAGCTCTAGCAAGATCATTCTTATAGCTTCTTTTACTGTAGAGCTGCATGTATTTCTCTGGTTTGGTGTTATTGTGGTACCCATCTGAAATGCAGTACCTTAACTGTAGTTTGCATAGGGTATTTTTAAAGCATTTCCCTAGTGACCCTCTTTTCTAACTGTCGCACTTTGTGCTAGACTTCAGTCAAGATCACCTGCCTGTGCTCTCTCCTGAGGAAATGGCTGCTCAAAGGAGACAAAAGCTGCAAGAAAGGAAGGTGCACATAGCTGCCTTGGCATCTGCCATTCTCTCTGAGCCAGACAACAATGTAGGTAGTGTTTACTTAACATGCTTGTATGTGTGCACGTGTTGTGCATTAAGTCAATAAAGATCTGAAGTCAGCAAACAACAGCAAAAGCTGAAAATTACAAGGGGAAAGGTCAGTGTTGTGTCACTTCTCAGGGGATGGCAAGCAGTGAAACTGCTGCCATCGGTTGCTACAAAGGATTTGAATCAGGTGAAGATCCAGGTGGCTGTATTTGTTTTGTTCAGGTGTAATTTGTCTGAATACTTGTGGTTTTAGGAATAATACTGTCTTTATTTAAGTTTATTTAAGTTCTGATTTCAGTGTTGTATCTGATAGATCTCAATGTCTCAGTTGCAGGATACGCTATAATTCTGTGTAGGTTTGTAATAGCAGAGTAGTTTGAACATTCCCAAAATAAAAATATTGTTGGGACAATTCTTAACCAAGCACTGCATAAAGAGAATTTCTTGACTCTTTATGCAGTGCTGAGTAGACTCAGAATAACTGCTGAGTTATTTTTTTACCTTTCTAGTATTTAAAAATGAGACATGTTAGTGGGAAGTTTTGCTGAAATGTACATTATGCTTGTACATCAATTTGTGGGTGATAGTCAACTGACTTTGTCTCTTTTCTCAATCAGATTAAAAAGTTGAAGGAGCTGCGTGCCATGCTGATGGAGCAGGATCCTAATGTGGCTGTGATTGTTCGGAAGCTGGTCATGGTTTCTTTGATGGAGATATTCAAAGATATCACGCCCTCTTACAAAATTCGGCCTCTGACTGAAACAGAAAAGGCTACCAAGGTGAAATACAAAATTTCTTTTTAGAGTCTTGTGAGTAGCTCAGAACTTTATAAGTAATGCCAAATAGTAATATTGATTGTTTAATAGGAATTTATGATTTTGAGCAAAGGGTGACAAATACACAAGTACTTGTGGAAATTCTGAATCTGTGACACTTTGAGAGGCAAACGTCTTTGTTTTGAACCTTTAATTCTTATGTACTTCCTTCAATAAGTAGGTGACGTGCTGGTGGTAAAGGAAGGGAAAAAGAGTATGTGAAAGCAGCATAGCAAACCTGTGTAACTTTCATCATAAATCTTGGAATGAGGTGGTAATTTGTGTCATGTTGAAGAGAACTGGAGGGAAAGCAAATTATGCAACATTGTCACCCACCTGGTGCAGATTTCTATGTAATGTGTTTAATAATTTGCTGAAAAAAATGCACAATAAATGAGTTTTCTAACCAGTTCCTTAGAAGGTCAATATAAGTAGTGCCGTTTAAAATCATGGCTTTAAAATAACTTCTAATTACAGATTTCATTTCAGTACCTATAAATTAAATCAGCCTTGTTGGAAAAGGCCCTTTGAGCACAAGAGAATGTAGAGGATTATGTAGAAATATTTTGTGTTTAATTCATTTCTAGGAATTTCTGTCTAGAAGAGAAAACTACTTTAGTATCTGATAATTTGTTTGGAAACTTCAAGGTTTTTTCAGCACTGGCTAATTTGAGGATTTCTCTCTCCAAATAAAATTTGATATGTTTTGTATTTGCAGGTTAAGAAAGAAACTCAAAAACTGAGAGAGTTTGAAGAAGGCCTTGTGAGCCAGTATAAATTTTACTTGGAAAATCTGGAACAAACAATAAAAGGTGAAGTCAACAGTTTCTATTTCCTTGTAGTAAATGCAAAATTGTTTGCAGATCACAGTTAAGCTCTTCTGACTGAATGCTACTTGCTGTCTTTCATGCAAGTACTGCTTCATATAAGTGTGTAGGAGAACGCCTGCAATAACAAAAACTGTAAATATTTAAAAGCTTCTCTTCTGAACAGCAATCACTAAATATATTTTTTGCAGACTGGAAACAAAGGAAGTTGAAGAAAAGCAATGTCATATCATTAAAAGCGTATAAAGGTCTAGCAGAGATTGCAGTGAAGTGTCTGTGTGAGCTGCTTGTGGCCCTACCCCACTTTAACTTCCACAACAACATTATTGTTCTAATTGTTCCACTCATGAATGATGCATCAAAAATGGTAAGTGATATTCTGATTAGGGAAAGAGTTCTTGTTTTCCATGAAAAATAGTCTATATCTGGGTTTTATTCTGCATTATCCAGATCTTGTGGCTATATATTTTTGCTATTTTACAGGCTGTGTGAAATAGCAAAATGAGTAAATACTATCAGTATTAGCAGTTAGCTGTTGTTGTAGACACAGCTTTACAAAACAATTTGTTTTAATTTGTTTTTCAGATTTCTCAGTTGTGCTGTGAGGCAGTTAAGAAGCTCTTTAAACAAGACAAGCTGGGCTATGCTTCACTCGGTGTAGTTAAGGTCATTTCTGGTCTTGTGAGGGGCAGGAATTACGATGTCAGACCTGAGGTAAGTGTCTTTCTGTTGTACTACAGGAGGGGAGTAAGCAGAAGAAACTTTGACCAGCAAAGCCCACTAGCCTGAATGGAATTCAGGCTTCCTTACACTCTTAGTTCATCTGTTGTGGATCACCTTTCATTCAATTTATTTTATTTTACAATAGGTGTTAAAAGTATTTCTTCACTTAAGAATTAAGGAAGTAGAATTACAAAAAGATTCTGAAGACATTGCACCAAAGAAAAAGTTCATGACTTACAAAGAAAAAAGAAAAAATCTTTCAAGAATGCAAAGAAAGGTATGACATATTCGTTCTCATGCTCTGCTTCAGTGACTTTATGTAGTGATATGTGCTATCAATGATTGCACTTTTCCTGTTGCCATTGTTAACTCTCAGCATCAGTGATTACTGTCTGCATTGTACTTTAATATTTATGAGGTTCTAAGGGAATTTAAAGATCTTCCTCATTTTTTTCCCTTTCTGGTTTATGAACATCTTTGGTTGTTTCTGATGGGAAGAAATATATCCATGTTGGTTACCCCGTAGCATCACAGGGTGACTTAAACAATGTTTTCTATGTTTTCAGTGGAAGAAAGCAGAAGAGAAACTGGAACGAGAACTCTTGGAAGCAGAAGCATCTGAAAGTAAAGAAAAAAAACTGAAACTAGTAAGTAATTTAGAGATTACTTTCCTGTTTTTGCAAAGCAGCAACTCCTAACCCTTTTGTAACCAAGTGTCTCCCCTCCATCTCAACCTGTCAGCATTCCACACCTCTAGATAATATTGGCAGCTTGCAAACATTTTGTGCCAGAGGTCTAGATTTTATTAAACCAAGCCCTCTTGGTTTACCCGGGAGGGCTGACTTAGCTGTTCCTATTCCCTTCTCTTCTCTGCACAAAAAGGTATTTGAATCCATTGACAGTTGTCCTCCAGGTGCCCTGTTCCTGTTACGGATGACACTATGTAATGGCTGTTAGCAGCCTCTCAGAGTGGCCTTTAGGCCTTAGGCAAAGGAGGAGTGTGGCTCACATGAACTGAGGAAAAGAGACGCTGCTTAGCTAGGAGGAGGCGAGGGGACAGCACAGAGACCAGGAGAGCAGGATTTGAGCTTTTCAGCATAAGAGATGCAGCATAAGATGCTGCAGTGCTGGGACTGGTTTGGAAGTCCTGAGCGCAGGCTTAGACAGAGGGCAGCGTTTTCAGTTGAGTTTAAGTGAAGTAGAAATGTCTGTTTTCCATGCTTAAATATTAAATATTGAGGTGCTAAGGGGCATGGTTTAGTGTTTGATAGGAATGGTTGGACTCGATGATCCAGTGGGTCTCTTCCAACCTGGTTATTCTATGATTCTATGATTTTATTTAGTGGTTTGTTTGTTTTTTTCCTTCAGCACACAGAAACCTTGAATATTGTATTTGTAACTTACTTTAGAATCTTGAAGAAAGCTCAGAAGTCTCCACTTTTGCCAGCTGTGCTAGAAGGTCTTGCAAAGTAAGAACTGAGTCCATCTTCTTTTGTGTGTGCTAAAAAATATATTAAGCACTAAGGGGATTTTTTTATATTGAAAGAGATTTGTAAACAGTGAGAGAAGACTGACCCTGAAAAATGTGTTGAAATTCTTTATTTCTTTGCTGAAGTTTTACCCTACTTATAAAAACACTTTAATGTAGTGTGAAATTTCCCATTATAGAATTGATGTGATGCAAACCAAGGAGTGTGTGATGTGATTATATTATTTTGTCTGATTATTTCCTGCATAACAAAAGCTATAGAGAATCTGTGATTAGCAGGTGGGGATAAACTATAATCTATGTGGAGAATTCAGCATTTGATTTAACTGCTTTTAAGGTGTAGATTTTGGCAATTCAAAATACATTGGACTGGGTTTGTAGATAATGCCTGCAGCCTAAAAATAAAAACCTCTTTTATTCAAGGTTTGCTCATCTTATAAATGTGGAATTTTTTGATGACCTGGTGATTGTCCTTCATTCTCTTATTGCATCTGGGGTAAGTAGAGCTTATACCTTATTACAATTTTCTTAAAAATATATTCTTTTGTATTATTAATCAGTTTCGTATTTGTAGAGTTTAAGCTACCGTGAGAGTCTTCATTGTGTTCTCAGTGCTTTTCATATACTGTCTGGTCAAGGTAAGAGGTCTTTAAAAACAAACTTTTGTTTAATATTGTCTGATAAATTAATGGAATAAATGTATTAATTTGGGATTATGTTAATAGGGGATGTTCTTAACATTGATCCGATGAAATTCTACACACATCTTTACAAGACACTGTTCAGCCTACACGCAGGTAACTCCAGATTCTCATTTTCATTATTTACCTAGTTAATGTTTATTCTGTTTGTTTGGTATCATAATTTTAATATAGTGTTGATAAACTATAGTTGTTTTAAGATATCTGAGATCATAGAATCATTAGGTTGGAAAAGACAGTAGAGATCATCAACTCCAACTATACCTGTCCACTACTAAGTCATATCCCCAAGCGCATCATCTACCTGCTTTTTAAACACCTCCAGGGATGGTGACTCAACCACCTCCGTGGGCAGCCTGTTCCAGTGCCCAATGACCCTTTCTGTGAAGAAATTTTTCCTAATGTCCTAAACTTCCCCTGATGCAGCTTGAGGCCATTCCCTCTTGTCCTGTCCCCTGTCACTTGGGAGAAGAGACCAGCACCTACCTCTCTGCCAACCTCCTTTCAGGTGGTTGTAGAGAGCAATAAGGTCACCCCTCAGCCTCCTCTTCTCTAGGCTAAATAACCCCCCCATAACTGGAGTGCTGCTATGGAAGGCCACAGACTCTTCAGGAGGGATAGGTGAGGAAGGAGAGGTGGTGCGGTAGCCCTCTATGTTAATGAGAGTTTTGACAGCCTCAAAGTCATTGATGGTGATGATAGAGTTGAATGTCTACGGGTGAAAATCAGAGGTTCACCTAGTAAGGCAGAAATTGTCGTGGGAGTCTGCTATAGACCACTCAGCCAGGATGAGGAGGCTGATGAGATTCTATAAGATCTGAAAAGGTTACTGTCTCTTTTAATGTACTATTTTTTCTCAAGTTGCATATTGCAGTACTGCAATACAAATACTAGAAGTATTATTGAAGTTTACATGATAACAGGTTCTAGTCATGTAATTTCATTAGGGAGTGCCAAGTATATGATCTTGGATAAGCATCCTGTCCTCAGTTTAAGTTTTTTGATTTATAATTGTTTCTTTTAGTGGCAATTAAAAATTCTCTATTTTTTCTCTAATTCTTTCCCTCATAGAGAAAAATATCTAATTTTTCTAATGTAATTAAAAAATAATTTCAATTTAAATTCTGTTTTCTAAAATCTCCTGGTTTGTATTTTTTTTTATAATTCTCATAATTGTGTAAGTTTTCTAATAATTCTGAGAAGCTGAATAGTTTATGAAAAAATATACTTAAAGTGTTTGAACTTAACATACTTTTGATTAACTTCATAAATTTGTATTTACTAAGAAGGAAAGATTGAGAAAAAAACATTCTACAGTTCCAGATAGTTAAAAGACTAAATCAGCACCGTTTAGCAGTTTATAAAACATGATACAATAAATGCACTTAGGGTTAAAACACTAACTGCTTCTAATCGTTAGATGTTTTTGATGGAAAGAGGAACACAGAAACAATACCTTTTTTCTGTTCAAATCTAGAGTATTTTTACCAAAAGAGATGGATTCTTATGTCTTCTGTATTGCTTTAGTGCTGTGCTTGAACCTCTTAGCTTTCATGCTACTTGTCAGGTTCCACTGTAGAGTCAATAGCATTTAGCTGTATGTATGTTTCTCAGAATGGTTATTTACTCTTTGTATGAAATTCTGCTTTCAAGGTGGTACCAATGATGATATAGGGATTGTGCTCCAGTGCCTGGATGTCATGTTTGCCAAGCGGAGAAAGCAAGTTTCCCAGCAACGAGCTCTTGCTTTCCTAAAGCGACTTTCCATGCTTGCTCTTCATGTACTTCCAAACTCTAGTGTTGGGATCTTGGCAACAAACAGGGTATTAATGCAGGTAAGTTTTACTTGTGGGGAATTTTTAGCTCGCTGGTTAAAGCCTATTCAATTTTTTGACAAATTGATTTTATGCAAAATATTTGAAGTATTTTAGGCAAGAATGATGAAAACAGTATCTTGAAATGCTGCTCAGACTGAGTAACACAGAATGAATCCTGAACTTAACCATGTTATGATTGGATATGTAATATAAGCAACTCAGTAATTTTTTTTGTGTGTGTTGTAGACATTCTCAAAGATGGACCTCTTACTAGACAATGAATCTCAAGGCAGTGGAGTTTATCTCCCAGAACTAGATGAACCAGAGCATTGCAATGCTCAGAACACAGCTCTGTGGGAACTGCATTTACTGCAGGTGAGTAGCTGGGCGAGTTGAAAAGGAAAAGTTACCAGTAAATAGCTGCTAAATATTTATATGCTTTACAGAAATAGAAAACAGGCCTGTCAGTCAAATCTGGCCCACATGAACCTATTATTCCATACGAAGAGGAACAGCAGCACAGGGGTACAGGGAAGGAATGAACTCAAAAGGGGATGTTGCACATTCCATGTGTTAGTACTGCAGTGGATCTTTCTGCAGGTTGCCTAATAAGATTCCTTTGTAGGCTTTCTCAATCTGCTAAGTTCCCGTGTAGTCTAGCACTTCTCCAGGGAGCAGCTGACACCTTGATCTATCATTCCAGCAAGGGTTTAGAATTTGGGATGTAGGGAGGGCTTCCTCTGCCCTTTCTCCTGCCTTTTGGGAGTAGGAGTTAAATTAACTTTGGAGAGTTATGCTTCCAGAATGACATACTAGTGAATAACCATATGACTCGGTGGTCTCATTGACATAACCCCAGAAACTGACTCATTTTGAGGTGCTCAGTTTCTCAAAAACAGAGGGAGAGCCTTCCATCTTACTGAAATGGAAATAAGTGCGAGAATCCATAGATAAATACATTACCCCTTATTCCTCAGTCAACTGCCTTCTTCCTTTCTTTCAGCGACACTATCATCCAATAGTGCAGAAATTTGCAGTTCACCTTATAGTTGGAGCTCCAACTGAAGGCTCAGGAGCTCTTCCACTTGATTTGACCCAAAGGTGAGTTCTCAAAGAGTTCTGATTTTAAAGATAGTGCCCAGAAAAGTAGCCGTTGCTCCTACTTTATCCCTAAACATAATTACTCATAAAATTAAAAGGTTCTTTTCTTAAGGCTCTCTTTCTTTGTTCTTCTGCCAGTACAGAATGTTGGCTGCCTTTTTTCTGTTTTGTTTTTTTTTCCTTTTGAGGCTTGTTGCCAGGTTATGACAAGGGTAAAATTCTCAGAGTACAGTGTGCTTTCTTCCCACGGGAGCAAAATATCTGCATCAGCAGCCCTGATCTGAATATGTATCAAGATCACTGAACCGTGCTTGTCCTGTGCAAAATCAAGCTGCAGTGTAAGGTCCACAGTATTTTAAAATGTAAGAACAGTCATCTCTGTTCAGGCTAAGGATCTAGTTCAGCATCTGGTCTTCAGCAGTGGTTGGACACAGGCACCTCAGGAGTTAAACAGGGCAAGCATGTAAAACTCATACTCTGAGCAGCGTCCTAGCCTTCAATCAGTTTTAGCCTATTGGATTTCCTGAACCTGATACCATGCTTAGTACCTGGAATTTTTAGTTCTTGGAATTCTTTTCAAAACAGTTCAGTGTCCCTTGAACCAAAGCACACACTTTGCAAATACAGTGTTGTTTGGTAAGGGTTCCATGAGTCCCCAGCACATTACATTACATGAAGACCTGTCTTCTTCTGGTTTGACCCTGGTGCCAGCATACATCATTTAACAGTCCCTGGTTCTTGCCCTGGGAGGTGAACTGGACAGCCCGCTCTAATAAAATCTTCCTGTGCCTCACATGACTTGGTAGACCTTTATCATATTGCCCCTCTTTTTACCATCTTTTCTGGCTGAAGGGATCTGGCCCAACAGGAGCTGTACCATAATTATCATCATCTTAGTTGCCTGTTCTTGAATGTCTACCAATTCAAGTATTTCAAGATGAGAAAATCAGAGACTTAGATGCAATATTTGAGATGAGGATTTATGCACTGATGTAACTATTTTCTATTCTGCTCTTTGTTTCTTTCCAGCTCCAAACAGCATTAAGGTCACAATCCTACTTTTTTTTTTCTTTTAGTGATAGTGGTCAGCTCAGAGCCTGTTGTTTTTATGTGATGCTGAGTTCGCTTTTCTCTATAGTTCTGGGTTTTTTTGCCACTAAGTTTTGTTTGCCATTTTACTGGCCATCTCATACAGTCACATATCTACCTGCGGTTCTTCACAGGCAGCTCATTCTTACTACAGCAGGTAACTTGGTACTCTCCGGCACATCTTTGTTGAAAAGCACAGCTTCTGGCACAGACCTTGTGGAAATCCATAGTTTCTTCCTGCCATTGCAAAAACTGATAGCAGTCTCCTGTCTTCTGTTTCTTGTCTTTTAACCAGTTCTTTGCCCATGTGGTGATCTTCCCGGTTCTCCCGTGGCTGCTTAGTTTTCATAAAACACTTTGGTAAGGAGCTGTTGGAAATTCAGGCAGATTGTATCAGCTAAGTAACTTTTATCCACATGTTCTTTTCACTTTTTTAAATATGTACAGGGCAAGCAGTGACTACTTGGAGCACTGGCAAGCTAACAGAACAGCTTTCTTGTCTCCAGTTTCTTCTTCGATCCCCCAACTGAGTTTTGAGACGCATTTTACTTGCTTTTATTTGCGTTGTTCCCCAGCGGTTTGCTTCCAATCTTTCCAGAACTCTGAGGAGTTCTCTTAAAGCATGATGGAGATTGTGAGTGGTATGTGTGGGAAGCTGCTTTTGGTTTGTTGACACATTATTTAGAAATGCATCTAATACCATTTTTCTTTCACTGTTATTTTGCCATAGGCCGGCTACAGAACTTTTTGAGACATACAGTATGGGAGAAATGACCTTTAATCCTCCTGTTGCATCAGTAACGCCCAGAAGAAAGGTACTATCTCATCTCTCTGTCCTTGTTCTAACCACGATATACCAATATACCCTGTATCTGCTGGCTCACTATGTCGTGTCTGGGCATTAGCACATTTAGTTTCGTTAATATCCTAGATCTACCTTCTTTCAGCTTCAAACCATTACCACTTTATTCTATTACTGCATTCCATGATACAGAGCCCCCCTCCCCCACCAAGCTTCCCTGGAGGGCCCCCCCTTAAGAACTGGAAGGCTGCTATAAGGTCTTCCCAGAGCCTTCTCTTCTTCAGGCTGAAGGAAGAAGAGGTGTATGAATAGTTCCACCTCCTATAGCATCAGTTAATGTTGCAAGATGAATGTGGTTGCTATTATTTTACTTCTGTTTTACGCTTTGCAGTGGTTCAGTGCAGATTTTTTGTCTCTTTGTAATGAGGGGGTGGCTGGCAGGACAGCTGCATTTCCAGAGCCTTTGATTCACCTTGTAAAAGGCTGCTGATCCCCATTAGTGTCACTATATAGCTTTAAAGTGTAAATTTGAAGGGAACAGAGCTAATGTATAAAGAGGAGAAATGGATGAATGCTTTTTAGATCTCAGTACTGGATGGGTTCCAGATGCCACCCTCTGCTTTAAATGTCCAGTGAGTGGTGTGTCCTTTAAAAAGTGATATTTTCTTTCTTCCTAATGAAAACATCTTAACCTATTAACCATGTTAGCGTCTCCAATTTATAACCTAGTAGTGTCAGTTAAAGCCTTGAGAGCACCATTTTTTTTTTCCATTTTAGAGAAGCAAACTCTGAAAATATATTTGTACTTTCTTGTTCTGTCCTTTTACAATGACATGTCTGTCCTGCTAAGGTGTTACAGTGGCACCTCTGACAGAACAAGGCGGGGAACAGCATATGGGAGAGATTTTTAGTTCTTGAATAAAGAAGCACGCAAGCTCTTTAAAGTAGCAGAAACAAAGGAAGAGGAAGATAACAGAGAGAACAAACTGTCCACAGGTCATTATAATGGACATAATTGGGAAAATTACCTTGGGGTCTTGCCTGCTTTCTTGCCGTTTTGTTCATTTTAGCAAATTTTGGCGGTATCTTAAGTTTTACCCTACCTGTCCTGCATTTTTGACTCTCTGCGCCACGCTGGCATTGTCTGCCAGCATCTCCCCTAAAGAGAGGATCTCATTTGTCCCTGAGTGCACAAGGTACTCAACTATGGGAGTGTTAAGACTTTAACAGAGAGGTTTAAATCATATGCCTGACCTTCCTCATTTAGCACTAGGGAAGAGTGGAGGGCGCCATGACTGGCTGCAGCCAGAAGGGATCTCGAGGCAGGGTCAGGACATTCCTTTCTGACTCACAGCCTCTACTGTTACCATTGTTGCTTTCAGTGGCCTTTTGATCTGAGATGGTGGATTTATTTTTACAAGGTGTATGGAACATGAAGCAGTATGTGAGCTCCTTCAGAGGTGGAGCCTGTGGCTGCGTGTAGTAGGTGTTCTTCTGAAGTCCAGTTTTCAACAAAACAAAAAAGTCCTCATGAACAACATGAGCTTAAGGACTGCCTGACACGTTGCTTTGTTGCCAGCCAGGTGAAGCTTCGTGGCAGTGTCTGAGCTGCCAGTTCCAGAGGTCTGGGCTGGACCAGGGCACAGGAGAGAAACGGCTACTAATTTAAGTGATGCATGGAAAACACACACTGGCCTTGCTTAGTAATGCAACTAATGTTTTGTAATTTTCAGGATACGTTCTCAGGAATGGATTCATTTATAAATGAAGAGCTAAACAAGCAGCTTCAACAACACATCAGTGAGACTGTCGTTCACAAGCCCTTGGATTTTGCTAAACACTTGAAAGAATCATCCTTGTTGTGAATGTATCTATCAGTTGTGCTCGGTTTGCTTCTTAATTATGGAGAAAGAAATTTCCACTCATCATTAAAGGACTTCAAGTGGGCTTTTGTTTGAATATAGAAACACACAAAATATGTTAACAGCAGTTTTTCACAGTTAGGACACCACTGCACCTAACCACTGAACCCATGTTCTCAGGGCTTGGGAACCACAACACACAGTCAGATTAGTAATTTAAAATGATACAAAACCAGGTCATTTAAAAATTGTTTGTGACCATGCATTATAGTATTCTTTTTTTATATATTTTCTGACTTTTTATAACAAAGTATAGATGTCTATGTGTGTAAGAAATCACTGGGTTCTGCTGGTTAAATAAGTATTTTGGAAACTTTAATGTAATACTGACCTGGGAGTTTGGAATATGTATTGCATTTTTTCTGGTTTTCTTCTGATGTCTCCTATCAATTTACCTCAATGATTTTGCATTTTTTGGGGTTGGGGTCCCTCCAATGAATCTTGGTATTGGCAAATTAAGGTTATTGAATTACAGTTCTGAACTATCGTCATGTTTGAATGCTCTACTACGAAGGTTTCAATAAACCATCATGGTCAAGAACACTGGAAAAATTCAAGGTAAGAATTTAAATATTTTTTTAAAAATTTTCATTCTCCAAACGTTAGTTACTGCCTGGTTGTTCTAGAATCCATTTTCAGCTGCATGTTGGCTTTGCAAACAGTAAGTGAAATATATGAAGTAACTTAAAAGTGAGGATTGGCTTTATGTGAATTCTGTTCGTGTGGTGACCTGTCCCTGGCTGGCAGTAGAATGTTTTGTAGTGTTTCGTCTGTAATGTGGTAGTGGTAGGTGGTGTAAATTTTGCAAAGCTTTTGTTCGAGTTGCTTAGCCTCCTTCCAATAAACAGAAAATATTTATTTTTCTACAGAGGATTTAGTCCTTTATCCAGATTTATGGTTCTTGGACAGTTTTGTTAATAATTTATCTTTATTCTAATACATGTTTTTAGTATTAATTATAGCATTCACCAAATTTGAAGTAGTTAACAAACATTTTTGCAATAGACATCTATATTAGTGGATTAGAAAACACATATTTTACTATGTACATTACAAAAGTGCCTATATAATACTGATGGCAAAACTGTGTTCCTGTCTGTTTAGATTGCTTATTTGTTTTAAGTTGTTTAAGTAGTTGCAAATGTGTAAGTGATTTAAATTCTGAAAAATTCCAAGTGGACCATTTGCCAGTACTTTTGTCAGTTCAGGAAGGCAAAAGCAAAGAACATCTTAAAGAGCATTTAAGCATCTTAAACCATTTAATTTTTTACAACATATACAAATACAAGTTTATTCTTCAAGTCAGCAGAGAGAAAATACTCCAGGTGGAAAAGTCACTTTTAAAATTGTTCGTTTTATGTAGTTTCCAAACAGTATAAAGACTGGCACATAGTACTTCACATAATACTTCAGAGTACTTCGACATGCTTTAAGAGGCAGAGGAAAACAACAGTACAACTAAATACTTCTGAAATATCCTATACATGCTTTGCACTGGAACAAAATTTATTTACTGTTGTGTTTAATTTGCTAACTGATAAATGTCTATCTCTATTGAAGTTATGAATATTTATCACAGGGAAAAAACCAAACAAACCTTGCCACCCCACCATTGTTATATTTAGTGGGCTACCCTAAAAGTAAACAGAATGTCATAGTGGAGTAGTAACAGTCAGTGATATGTTAGCTGAAGTATTTGGAGAGCTAGAGTAGAACAGACAGTTGAGGTTTAGAAGCTGCAGACTCAACCCTTCACTGAAATGTAAAGCTACCAGCAAGTTTTTTTTTCTAAAGACAAAACACAAATGTAAAAGAATGTGTTCTTGAAATATTTAGATATTTTCATGTTAAAATCTTTAATCCTTGAAAGCATATGAATTCTAGAAGCAGATGGCTTTCTATGGAGATACTTCATCTAGTAATATTTGTAGAATAAAAATAACATGACGAGGTTTATAAATCAAAACGGACATTGCTTTTTTTATTCTTCTAACTGCTAAACTTGGGATCAGTAAGATAGAAACAGAAAACCTTCCAGGCAACGAGAAGTACCTCCTGATGTGTCTCGGTTCCTGCAGTCTTGAGTAGTGCTGCAGTGGGGCCAACTTATGTCCCATACACTCAAACTACTGCAAGTGGCACATGCTACACAAGGAAAATGTAATGAATTGGTTGAAAAGTAGTAGTGGTTTTAAAATTGTATAGAACAAAATACTTCTGTATATTTGCCGATAGGCAACAGAGGATGAGATTTCCACCTGTAAACTGTTCAGCATGAGGCTTGCTACCACTCGGAGACTGCTTGTTTCTAGAAGGTGTTAATTATTTACATTCCTTTCTTTCAAACTGTATCCTGGAAGCCGCTTCCTGTAAATAGTTTGTAATGTAAAAATGAATGTACTTTCCTAATTCATGTCCATGCCCAGCCAAAAGCACAGAAAAGGACAAAGTTACTTTGTCAGTCTTGTTATAGGAATGTGTGGACAGGTATTCCTGCAGAAATAAAACCTGTGGCTAAGCAGAATAAACTTCCCTGTTAGAATAATAACTCAGCACATGAAATCTGTTTAACTGGCCTTTCACAAAAGTTAATAAAAAAATTCTACTTAACGCTTCAAGTGGTGATGTATTTTCATTATTAACATATTTGGAACCAACACAAATGGAAGGATGCTGTCCTACTGCACCCCAAAACTCTGATGTATTCCAACACCGAACCTTTAAATTAAGTGTTTTATTAATGAAAATAATGGGACAGTGTAATTAGCCTTACAAAATTCCAGATGTTGGCATTCCTATGAAGTTGAGGGGGATAATAGGAAGCCAAATATTTTACTGTTCTTTTTCACTATATAAACCCGCAGCTTTAGACTTTGATGAGGAAGATAATTAATAAACTATTCCTACAGCTAGAAAATTACTGTATTAGCAGAAATAGTGCAAACCTACTGTTTATAAATTGCCACTAGACTTCAAGCCAAGTGTTAGACCTGCATTGCACAATGTGACCTGGACCTGAGACTGCTGTCCCCTGATTTCCAAAGGGGCTTTTTTTTCTTTTTAAATGTACATGACAGAAAACCATAATTGGATAACAACATGGGTGTAAGAACTTTTTATTCAATGACATAGCAAGCATGTCTTCTAGACTACTATGATACAATAGGTGATGTTAAGAATTTTATTTTCAGTGGTGCTGAGTGTAATGAAAAAAAAGCCAAACAGGTATGGGCAGGAAAGTATTGTTTTTAAAATGCCTTAAGAACCCCAAAAGAAAATATTCTTAGTGATGTGAAAATGCTGTTGTGTTAAACAGCGAGAAGAAAAAGTGCATTAGTTGAAGTGTGCAGTAGGGTGATGTAAGTGTTCCCCAGTAATTCCAAATTATTCCAAAGCAAACTGTGCATATAAAACTCGGTGAGGTGTCACTCCTAACATTTTACTCAGTATCAGTCTTGCACTGTGCAGTTGCCACGGGTGGGGAAGGGTGAGAGCATCCCTCACGAGCACAGGGGCCAGCTGTGTGCTTAGAATTGGTAACACATCAGGGAAGAGGCTGAGCCAGGAGGTGGGTGTTTTTTTGAATCTGATCGTGATTGCTGAATTGCAAGGTGGTTTTGCTGCATCAGTACTGACAGTGAGCAGCGGGGAGTGCGTGGTCTCTAGGAGTATGTGCCATGGGGAAATGGGACTTTTGTGTCTGTGGGTATTTTCCCTCAAAGCTGGAAATGGCCACAAGAAGGCACTTTTTTGCTTTGGCAATGGCTGCTTTATAGAAATTTTCTGTAGTGTATAGTGAAAGACCTCATAGCTTCAGGTGACAGAATGCATGTTTGTTTGTTTATATGCCAAATAATGACTTTTTGCTTTCTTTTATTTCATTTTCTAATTATTGGGTGTGGGGTTGGTTGGGACTACTTCCTGTAACTTTCCTTTTCACCTTTCCACTATAAAAAGAGAATCGCATTTCAAGTTACACTGCTGTTCTGTCCTGTGTCTGATGCTCTCTTGGGAGCAGCAGCGTTTTGTGCTCGAATGCTAAAGTTGAAGTGGAAGTGCGTGAATCACTAACTGTATTAGTGGATTTCATGACTGAGTCACACCAGGTAACTGAAATCGTGTTGAGGCATTGCTCTAGGGAGACAAATGTATGCAGAGCAATTTATTCACCACAACTACAATTCTTGTGGGAAATCAAAGGGATGACTGATTTCAGCAGTTGTTTCATTTGTGCCCCTGTAAATTGTTATGGATTTTTTAAATTAACAAAGCATGTTAATATCTCCCATAGAGGAAAAAAATAAGACAATCATAACTCACTTAACCATCAAAAGATTAATTCAGAAAACATCGAACTTCACAACAGTGTTTCTTTGTAAACAAAAATGTCAAGAGTCATAGTGTAAGATTTCTTTATACTGTCTGGGTTTAACAGACAAGTAAAAAGACATTTCCTGACTGCGTGGAAAAATATACTTTGAATTCAAAATTTTGAAATGTTAATTACATTTACCAATGCATTGTTTTGAGTTTGGTCAGTTTGGAGTATTACATGTCTTGTGCTGAAGAGAAAGAGTCAGAAACGTTCAAACATTTTTTCCTCTAAATCCAGAGAGAGGACAAAATTCTGTATTTTCTAAGTAGTAGTGTATGATAAATACATTATATGATGGCATGTACTTTGGGACATAGTAATAAATATTCTTTCTTTAAACACGAGTCTGGAAAAGTACAATTTATTAGAAGAAAATGTTGTTCCTTGTCAAATATCACTACCAGTTAGATATATTTAGCTATTGTACATTATTTTGTTAAAGTAGGTAAAAATCATAAATAATTTGAGCATTGTATATTCAAAGTTAAACAGGTATGTGAAGGAAGTTACAGTATATTTAAATCTCTTTACAATCAATTAACACAGTGTATAACAGAAATCTTCAGGTAAAAGTGCATTATTTTAATATAATACACATAAAAGAACACTCCGGTTCTCTGCCTTCAGTTCCCTAGAGGCAACTAGCTAAAAGTATCTTTTGTTTAAAAAGGGGAGGGTGATGACACATTTGTTTACAACATACAGTCCAAGAAAACCTTTTCATCTGCCTACCAAGAATCTGCAGATGTGAAGATACGGGAAGAGGAGAATCTTCTGAGGGCCGACGGGCATTTTTCCAATCTACGACATCCCATTTAGGATTCCCAGGTTCTGGATGCTAATCCAGCAGCATTGCCTGGATTAAGCATCTGTAGCACAGGGCACACAATTGCTGACCAGTTCAGACCGCAGCAGGTTCCTTCAAAGACACTGCAGAAGGATTCAGTGATGTGAATTCCAGTTTTCAAAAAAAGGAAAGAAGAAATACAGAAGAAGAGGGAATGCAACTGGGATCTTTCCATAATTTACTTAGCTTTTCTTGAATTCAGATTGCTTTGATGATTTAGTGGTTTTGTAGTAGCCTAGAAATAAGGTATCAAATTTGTCACTTCATAGGTAAAATATTTTGCAAATTATTTGAATTCTGTTAATGATTTAGCAGTAGTATGACAGTGCACGTTAAAATATGTGTATGTGGAAGGAAAAAGGTAATCTTAAATTGGCCATATGCGAGATAAAATTATCAACACTGGAAAAGATTTCTTCTTCATTTAGAAGAAACTGTAACTTCTCAGATGATGTCTTAGTGCTGTAGTAACACTATGCAAATATCTGGTTAGTGCTTGCTGGTGGGCAAGTTACATGTGCTGTCTTCACATAAAACGGGACAGTCCTGTGTATTTCATTTGCTGTTTTAGGTCAAGCAAGATGGAAGGAATTGAAGAGAGATAGAAAGGATGGATAGTAAAAATGTTAAAACACTTCTGGCAAAACCTGCACAGAGAGAAATTAACACTATAAACTAGTTCTAGCTAAAAAGGAGATCATCAATCCTGGTGATTTTACTGTATGCATGAAATAAACAGTAACAAAAGCTCTACTGGATACCTCTATTTACTTTGGTCCAGAGTGACAGAGTAACAGGACGTCATTAAGCACAGTTAAGTTGATTTTTTAATCAACTCTAAAATCAACCAGGATGCAGCATTTTGGTTTTGCTTTTGATATAGGCAGAGGAAGTGGGTGAAACTCCAGTCTTCACACTAGTCTGATTCACTGTAGCAAATCCATATGAAATAACTGGAGCCCTTACTGATGCGACTGTGGCAATGCACACCACTGTCTGAGACTTTTGGAGTTCTTTCTGTAAGGCCCTTGTATCTCACTATGGTTCAACCAACAACTTGGAAAAGAATGCTCTGTAAATCATGCATTGGATGGTTGCTCAGGGTCAGAATCAGTATCTCATACCTGAACAGGTGGTGCCATAGGTAAGGGTGGTTATTACTCCATAATGTCACTAAAAGTCAGGCTGCACGCAAACCTCTCCTCCTTGCTCTGCAGACTGTCTGGCAGGGCCTGCAGAGGGGGCGATATGAACCCCCGATACTGCTTACTTGCCTTTGTTAACTTCCTGAGTTCACTGGTAAAGGAAATGCCTTTTCTTTTGTCATCTCGTGCTGCCTGGAAAAAAAATAAATCAGATCATAGAAGTGGCATTTAAGAGGCTGTTTATTAGCTGTAAAATGTGGAATGAATATGATATCACCTAAATTATTCCTAAGCAGGCCTCCCTTTTGAAATTCAGTGCAGCTGTGCTTTTATAGCCAAGCACATTCTCCTTATCTGAACAGATTAATTGAAAATTAAGCATTGTTAAAGATATGTTTAGCAAATTTGGGATAAACTTTTTTGTATAAAAATCCGTGCTTATGATACAATTACTTTAAAGCAACATCTGCTGTGGATTGGTGGCATCTGCTGGAAAGGAGAACACGGCTTCTTCCCTCAGCAGGCAAGTACTTAATTCCTGCCATTTTCCAAAGCCTGAGATAAAGCAACAGAACAACTCTGTCACTGGGCAGAAATAAAGGGGACTTTATTCCAGCAGTTTTCAAGTATTGCCCATTTGAATAGCCCTATTTTACTACGATGGAGAGCAAGGCAGGCAGAGCCAGAAGATTTTGAAATACAGAACGCTTTTAGTAAAAGATAAAGATTGTCATGGGATTTATAAGCAGTGTTGGATGCAAGTGATGAAGTTTCACAAAGAAAAATGTAAAGGATGTGCTGTGGTCTCTTTTTTTCCCATGTAGCCTCATGCCAGTTGTGTCTCCCTCCCATTGAAAATAGGTTCCCATTAAGCTGATTACACACCTTCTATAAAACCTGCTGTAAACTATTTAATCTTTTACCTGAACCTGTTCTTTCAGTTTGAGGATAAATTTTCCTGCTCCCTTCCACTTGCTTTGGGCCTGAAACACACACTCTTGATCAGAGAGAATCCTCTGAGATGGTTTAGATGTTGAGGACTTTTTGTTTGCTGGCTCTTTTGTCACCTCTTCCAAGAGCACATAATCACTTGGATTTGGATTGCTCAAAATGCTGTAGGAGTATTTGGCTTTGCAAAGAGTCTGTTTAGAAGTAGAAAAAGAAGACAAAAAGGAAGGCGTTCATTCCCTCAAATTTAGGTTATTAAACCAACTCCTCAGCTAGTACTAAGAACAAATCCCACCTTATCTTGTCTGAAACCAGCCTCTGCCCTACGTGTTACAGACCCACTGAATGGGAACCCACCAGTTACCTGCTGTATGACATCTTGAGCTGTGCTAAAGCGAGGAGCTTTGATGACGGTGCGTGGTTGCTCTGGGGAGACATCATGTACCTGAACAAAGAAACTGTCATCCTCAGAGCTGATGGCTGTATCTTCCTTTGCTTCTTGAAAGATGTTTCTCTCATTTAAATTCTACAGAATAAAGGAGAGCCAAATTAATTTACTTCAGAGAGGTAACAGCTGGTGGTTACGGGTTTTTATCACATGAAAAGGGAGACTGTGCTATTGCCCCAGCTCCATTTCATTAAATGCAAGTCCCCTATGTAAGAGTTTTGACATACCAATCTATTGTCTTTCTTTCATTATAATAATTTCCAACCATGTAAAAAAGTCTAGATTTACGTTAAATTAGAACTACCAATCAGTCAAATCACTAAGCTAGTGGCATTGAACTGTTGACTAAGCAATAATGATGAAACACCACATAGCTGATCCTAGAGCTGAGTGCAGTCTAATTAGCATTGCACAGGTGTATAAAGTCCACTTCTGCTCACTCAAGACCTCTGTTTGGTTTTAAATTATTTGCACAGCATTGACATTACTCACTAAGTAATTAAAAAAACCTACACCCTTTTGTTTCCTGGTCCTAACACCTAATTTTAGCTGGTTTTATAAATAACGCTTTATCTAAAGCAGACTTACTTCCTCTCGGGTTTTAAAGATAATCCTTCCAACATATCCCTCTTCTGGGAACCAACTGTTCAAAAGCTGCACTAGCCCTTCTTCAGGACCAATCACTCTCTGGAATGGTGGTTTTCTGCATTCACTCTTTTCTTTAGATATGAAACTTTTCTCTTCCATCAGAAAATAGTCTGCAGCACATGACTCAGTGCCTTTTGTGGTAGCCAAGAGCTAAGAGAGGCCACAATTGAACACACAGCAATTAGAATGCTAAATATAAACACTGCATAATTAGTAGTTATAAATGAGAATGAATAAAGAAGCTTTAACAATCAGTAACTGTTCTGGTAGTGTAGGCAAGATTTCTGATGTGCTATTTATTATTCAGATATTTTACTCCAGGGTAATGTACTGTTCTCTATAGCCTAGCCAAGCAGTTCAACTATTCCAGACAAGGCAGTGCTATTTAAGCTTATTTCTGTCCTGTTTGGCTGGCCAGATAATTTATTCATAATCCCAGGACAGTACAGTCTTTTCCCACTGCTAGAATAACAATCCCTGTTGAGTTAACTGGTTTTCCTACTCATGAACTTAGCCCTCTAACTTTTACTCTGTATTCCTATGGTGCTCAAGTTCAAAGAAATGCGCAGAAATATTTTGCTGTTGTTGTAGGGGCAGCCCACTGCCTCCCTCAGGCAGAAGGATTGTTTTTCTCATCTGCATATGTCCAAAAGTCAAAACGCTAATAGGGAATCCTTTCTAAGATTATAAACCCATTCTCCGAAGCAAAAGCTGGGAAAATTTCACTGATGATATACTGTATTCACAATGCAACGAGTTCCACAGTATTACATCTGTGAAGCACCTCCTTGCTGTGATGAATGAACTTCAACAACCCTGAGTGTGAGAAATGCAGGGACACTCACGTCCAGAATGATGTCAGTGTGGATTCAGGCAATTAGAGTCTGCAATTCAGCAGGGGCCTTACCTGATGGAGAAGCTGTGCAGCCGTGGTCCCTCCACTTATATTAAAAACAGTGAAAGGCTCTGGGCCTGGAATTCCATGAATTGTCACTTTGTAAATTGCAGCAGCTTTCCGTTCCCCTGTGCTAAACAACTGTTCAGACAACATTCAACAGATTACTCAACTTTTTTCACACAGGCATGTTATTTTGAGGTTGCTTGGAAGAAACTGTACACGCAAGTTGTATGGACCCTGACAGAGCAAAGCTATCCAGCTAATGCCCAGCTCTTGCACTACAGATCAAGGCATTAAAAAAACTCCAGCAAACCAACTTGCCCAGGACCCCACCCCACTGAAGCTGAAGAGCAAGAAGAAAAAAGAAGCTTTCCAGTGAGAGTACATGAACTGCCACTGGACAAAGGGCAGTCCTCCCATTGCTCATTATCCATCCTAGCTGAGCTCAGACTATTTAGAGCAAATTAGTGGATGAAAAGCTTTGTTTTATCCTCCAAACCATTTACATTCTTCCTTTCTGCCCTAGTCATTCACCAAGATACGTGTTGGGCATGTATTCAAGGAAGGATAATATCTGCAACACATCTGCTGCACACAACAGTAGCTCAGGAGCTTTTAGCTAACACATAAGGAATTGTCAAAATTGTAGCATGTGTGCTTAAACTTACTAAAACAGAAGTAATCCAGGTAACTTGACCCAAGGGCTATTTTAAATAATACATCACATCTATACATACATCCACTCATGCATTTTTGTAATATATATTACACATACATCTTTATGTGTACATATTTGTATATATAAACTTATAGATGTGCACATATCCACCCCTATAAATACATATGTATTTATGGAAATACAGATATGATCTTTTCCTAAAACAGAATTCCATTTTACTGTCATTATTCCAAAGTTTTTGGTAATTTGCATCTTTCTTTTTGTGTCTTAACTGCATTGCTGATGATTAATGCATAAAGGAATGTATGAAGCAGCTCTGAACCTTACTGCTCAACCACACTTCATCTCCAGCACAGGAATTCTCGTGCTGTACCTAAAGACACCAGAAACCAGGCTTTGAAAAGATTTACCCTCCCACAGTTCCAGCTAGATGGGTTAACCTCACTTTCACCAAAGCCCCAAAAATTAGGCATTGAGGTGATACTGAAAAATGTGCAGGTTTAGGGACCAAAACCTTTGAACCTTCTGGTTCTAGAAGCGTTCAGCCCGTACTAGTCATCAAGATGTGAACACAGGGCATTCTCAAAAAAATTATTAAATTACCTTAGATGCAGGCAGAGTGTTTCCAGAAGGATTTTCTTCCATTCTCCGACTGTTTATGAACAAACTAGAAATTTCTAATGCTTCATTGTGCAGGTTATGGAGCTGGACATGTCTATAGCCTGAAAAGAAAACACCTTTCTTTGCCACATCCTAGGACACAAATCTCAGAAATGGATGACTCAAATTTGCTATATTAATAGCTACAGTTTCCCACACCTAGATGATGTAAAAGCACTGTAATAGCACTGCATTAACACTCTTTGTCTGTACAGCAGTGTAACCCAAATGCTATGAACTGCTGAGTGGCTCACAGAGCTGCCTACCTTTGTTTTGCCATAATATTCAATATATTCATGCACAAAATCACTAAATATTAGAATATGAATGAAACAAGGACAAACTCTCACTGGGAAGACACATGTCTATGGCCAGACCTCATATGCAAAGGCTGTTGTGTGATATTACAATGGTACAAAGTGAATGTCAAAGTGTTTTTACCATTGTGCTGAAGAGCTGCTGGTAATATAGAAACTCCCTCCCACAGATGTCACAATAATAATGCTTTCTCATCTCTCCCTCACCATTTTCACCCTTCCTTTACATTTCCTCCAACCAGGACTGCAAGAAGGGCTATTCCACTCTGCCCACTGATCCCCAGTTACAGCAGTTTCTTGGACAAAGGACAGAGCAGGGAGTAAAACCACTCCATGCTTTCTAAGGGAGCTGCAGCAAGTCTCAAGGTGAACATAACCCCACAGCCACAGCTCAGCACAGGAGCAACTGCGTACAAGATGTACAAGTTTCTACAAAAGCACAAGATCTGACTTCTTAGAAGTCACTGGGGCACTCCAGCTCCCAGGGAGTCTATTAGATCAGCATTGTCCTGCCTGGGCGAAGTATGCTGGCTGATACTTGCTCCCCATCTCCTCTAGAAAAATGCAACCAGATGATTAAAAATAACCATCCAGCAGGATTCAGTCCAGGAATCTGCTGGACCGTTTGGGCATACGGTATCACTACAAACTATACTGTACCTCTTTTTAGAGCTTTTAGGGGAATGATCCTCTGAGCTGTTACAGCTGAGCTGTTATTTTCAACAACGGCGAACCGAAGAAAGACCAAATCTTCAAAGTGAACACGGAAAAGGAATTGTTCATTCCACATAGGGTTGAGAGTGTTGCGATGAATGGGCTTCGTCCGGAAATGGCAGCTATCCAGAGGCATCCCCAGCACATCGATTTCAATGCACGGACTGCCTGTGCTATTGCTAGGGCAGACATTCTGTCCAGACACAATCTGAAGCCAAGGAGTACACAGAGAAACCAATTAGTGGAGTAATTCTTTTACTGTCATGACTCTGAGCTAAATACTGTTTATCACACTCCTAAGGACGGTTTGTTAACATGTTACTTTAATTACAATACTCTCCTAACTTTTGTAATTGCCAGGACAGTAATTTCAGAAGCAGAGCTGCTTCACCTCCCGTCATGTCATTGCTATGGTATCTTTCCTCTGAAAAAAATACACCACAGATCATGACTATAACGATTCAAGGCATCTGAAAGTTAATCCAGAAGGAATGTACCAGTAACATAGTAAAAAAGGATCAAGTTATCTTCTCTGTTACTCTGGGATGATGGCATTGACCTCTAGCTTGCTTTGGCATACACAACACAAAAATTAGGAGTGCAATTACTGCAGCCAGGAGAATTTTGATTCTTATAAGTCTTACTTTTCTAAAACATTTCCTGGAAGGGACTATTTTCTTAGAATACAAGGGTTTTGGCCATAAATCAATGAATGATGTATCTTACAGAACTTCAAAAAATATTTTTTTAATATTCAGTACAGCTTTCCATAATAGCTTTTTGTGTAGCTTCTCAAACATTCACAAATGTGTGAAATATTCAGATGTGTAATTTTACACAGTTGCATAGTCCCAGGGAAAATGCTTTCAGGAATGGGTTTCAACAAACATTGTAAAGAAAACAGCGAAAGTAACTATTGATGCAAAAGAGCCAATAAAATAAAGACAATTATTTGCTCCTTTTCCCCCCATTTTCTTTTAGTTATGCTGACCTTTAGAAGTACAAGCAACAATTAGAGGTTCAATCTTTTCATACTTATGTACAAATGTAATGCTGGTGGAAAGACTGTACTTAGACATTATCTACTCATCTATTTGGCTGTTTGAAATTCCCTTTTAGTGTACTTACTGTTAAAGAATATATAGCTGGCTCCTTATTATCAAGGTCTCTTTCTAGTGGACAAAACTGCTGGTACATAGAACAATTTTTATCCCACAGAACAGGAGGTTTCAAAACATATCCACAGCCACCATTAGCATCAAACATAGCTGCATTGAGTTGCAGAGGAAGATCTGTGAAAGTAAGGTAGCCAAAACTCACAAAGAGCAATGGTACAATGGAAAAACCATAATCGCAAAGAAATAGACAACAGATTTTTAATTTTAGTTGTGTACTATCAATTCATTCTTTGTTTTCAGAGATAGCTGTAATTTGTGTATACAATCAATCCAATAATTAATTATACAAAACTATAATAACAGTTTATTCTTTTCTATCCCTTCCCATTGTCTTTATGCAACTGTAGGGCTTGTCTACATCTATTCTCTGAGAAGTTTCTAGGTATTTCACCTGGACTGCAGAATGAAAAAGCATTGATTGCATAGCTTTATGGATGACCTAATGTAATCCCCACTGAAAAGGTGAAGGAACACAAGATAGGATAGCAAATGGTCCAAAGCCATTCTAGCAACATTAAACTAGCATCCAAGGCAGCACTTCCAGTCAAAAACTCTTCAGTACCTTTTTAAACTTTAAATTATCAGAAAAGGATAAGGCTACTTGGACTAGGGGAAGCAAACAAACCTCAGCAATAAAATATAAATAAAAATGGAAGGTGTGGCTGTTCAGGTACTTCTGTGCTACCAGGAGATATGCTGTATTCACATAAAGCTCCCAAACTCTGGGACCGCTGCTTTCAAGGATCCAGTATGAACTTACGTATGTCACAGTATGAACTCCAGCTACAGCTGGGGCACACAAACAGGTATAACCCCTTGTGACAGCAGGTAAAAGCAAATGTTCACAGTTTAAGAATTTATTTCACATCTAAAACATATTAAAATGTGTGTTCATGTACCCATACCATCTGTTTGGTAGTTAAGAGCCACAAGCTGTACTCCATGGAGCCAGAAGATCAGTGGGTGGGGATTTGAGGAGTCGATACGCGTGGCAGCAGGGTAGGTCCTCAGAAGCTGACAGGTGGTGTGCTGGATCAGCTTCTGAGAATACCGTCTGCACAGCCGCTTGGCAGCATTCTCGTTCAGGGAGGAGATGTGATAGCACTTGGGTGTCCTTATGATAGCACTGAGAGAAGCTGGAGAGTTGTAAGGAGAGCAAGGATCTTCCCAGGTCTGCCGCATTACATCAAAAGGACCTGGGAAATAAACAGTACCTTTGAGTTACTGCTACAGATCCAGAGACTCCAAGAATTAAACGTTTTCTAGTGAAGTATGTGTGCATACTTTGGTTATGGTAGAAAAAGGTAATCCTGGAAAATGACACTACTCAGTTTAAAAGTGTCACATTCCTTCTTATGCAGTAAGAACAATCCACGAGAGGAAACATCATGTTTAAGTGTCAAAATTATACTGTGATTAGATGTGCTAATAACCATTTTCACAAATAAATACTTACTTGTCATTTGCCTGAATTAAAATAATGGAATAAAATTCCATTCTTCTCATTTATACATTTTACATGAGGATGGGAGGCAAGATTGAAACTCATCTGCTACGTCTCCAAACAGGCACTCGACAGAGTGCCTTAAGAGTTAGGGGACAAAGTCAGCAAAATACTTCTAGTTTCTAGAACTAGATGTTACACTTCCTCATTTTTAGGATACTGGCCTCTAGAAGGGAATCTAATCTGTCTGCTGCAGCTGAAAAAACTGCAATATTCCTTGAGCCAGAAAATGCGTACAAGAGAGGGTACAACTCTGCAACTGCCTGTCTATGGCATTCACCTGAAAGGCAGGGAATCTAGGTCTCATCTTTGCTCCAGAATGTTTTCTGAACCTTCTTTGTATTTCTTTATATCTCTTGATACGCAGATGTACAATTTCCAAGCCCACAAACTGAATCACCTGTGGAGTCTAAATACTTCCAAGGTCAAACATGGGAATTAGCATGATTCCATGACTTGGACTTGGTGAGTTTTAGGCAACTAAGATGTAGTTCAGACACTAAAATTCCTTTTCTGGATCCAGCCCAACAGTTCAGCTTTCCCTCTGTACTTTGAAAATATTCATTCATACCTTTTAAAATATAAACTTTAAGATATATCTCTTAAAATATATGTTAATTTTGAATCATTTATGAATTAGGGTCTTCATATTCCTGACCAAGTAATCCTATTTTGACATTCCACTCAACATTTCAGTTATAACAGTATTACTACAATAGCTGCTGTGCTAACAAAAAAAAAACATTCCAAAGTTCAACATCTTACGCATTGTGAAGTATTTGATCTTTAACAACTTGGTCGGGTACGTGTGTTGGATTACAGAGTCATTCCACGTGACTGGTGAAAGAAGATGCTAACTTTACCTTTTCCAGATGCTTTGGCAAAAGTAGCTGACTCCCCAGGGCTCAGCCTGCCAGGATTGTTGCCAAAAATGGACTTCCTGCTTTTTCTTTCTTTTCCTCTGCTAGAGCCAGATGGGTTTAAAGTTGACAAGCCTGTTCCCATAAATGTAAAATAAATGAGCCAAAAAACATGACCAAGAGGGCATGACATTTTCCATCATATTTTATATTATTTTTGAAGGCACGAATACTCCTGTTATATAGTACACAGGGCAAACACTGTATTTTTCTGCATAATTTAATTTTAACATCTTTACATA
The DNA here is from genome assembly GCF_032191515.1 of Phaenicophaeus curvirostris. Lineage (NCBI taxonomy): Eukaryota > Metazoa > Chordata > Aves > Cuculiformes > Cuculidae > Phaenicophaeus > Phaenicophaeus curvirostris. Next base: position 15,857,914 of record NC_091400.1, on the reverse strand, counting down.
TATACATGCCTTTATCTATGTATATATTATGTGTTTATATATAATGTATATAAAAACTTATACATATATTAAGCAATACAATATACAGTTATCGCTCTGCGACACAACTTTCTGCCATCTTACTTTTTGGCTTGAGGAAGGCTTGGTCTCAAATTACCAAATGGTCCTAATTAATACTAAAAAAGTCTGCAGTAACATTCCCAATGTATTCATCCTTAGAATATACTTCTTTAAATGTCCTTACTACAGAGGCAGTAAATCTGTACAGTAGTGAATATCGTGCCATTCATCTGGGATAGGACACCAACTTAATTAAATAAATACAAGAACGTGATTTAAAGATATAATGTAAAGGAAAAAGCCCAAATGCTGTCAGTTAAACAGTTTAACCTAAGGATGTTTTCGAAGTTATCTTTTTCTGTTTATATTTTGTATTTCAACAATGGGAAATATAGTAAATGTGCAAAATCCATTAAGCATTTAATGGCCAATATAAACTAGAACTAGGGCTGGAAAGCTCTAGCATAACTATTATTCAAACATACGCATCCTATCAAAATAATCATTAAAATAACGACCTAAATCCAAGAGAAGTAAACAGACTTAATTCCCCTTAAGGTCAGTTTCTTTCTGTTGATTTGGAGAGAGCACACAGCAGATCAAAATTAAAGAAAGTAAAAGTGCACAACAGTTATTCTGACACCCACAGCAGTGAGGTGTGGGATGCTCTCAGAGACGTAAAACGCACTTGTAATATAAAATCTAACAAAGCAAGAGCACTGTTACTTGTCTAACCACGACTCATAAAACAACCCTCATGAACTCACACCTGCCTAAAGACAGTTCTGCATTTAATACTAATATTTAAATGACAACAAAGAAGATACATTGGACCCCCTTCTATTGAAGTTTGCCCACAGCTACAAATTTTTAGCTCTCAATCTTTATGGCATGTTTACATGTGCTTAGTAAAATTATGCTGGCAGCTTCAACGGAACTGCTTGGGTTAGTAAAACTTAGGATATACATAACTGTTTTCATTGTTGGAGATATATTGTCTCTTTGAGCCAAAGCGTACACATAAAGCACAGAAGATAGAAGCCGAGATCAAGGAATATGAACTGACTAGAAGAATAAGGAGTTTTGCACTGTGTGCTTTCAGCACTATTTAATCCCAGTTTTCAATGGATCAAATGGATTTGGCAAGCAAGATCCAGGTTTCAAAATCCTGTTGTGGAGGCAGTCTCTGAGGAAACAGACTAACCTCACAAATCACCAGAGAGTGCAACGCTAAACACCAGAGCTAACTGAACCCAGTGTGATGGCCACAGGGTAAGCTGCAGCTGGGAGTTTTATTTCAGTCTCTGCCAGGGCCGTGCTTCGCATGTGATAGACCTCCCAGAGATGAACTCCATTTTTCACTCCAAACTAAACTTGACTCCAAAACATAGCATCACCTATTCATGCAGTAATAAATTCATAAAATAATGGAGGTTGGCAAGGAGTTCATCTGCTCCAATCCCCTGTTCAAAGCAGGACCAGCACAGATCCCACCTTACTGCACTTAGACCCTACCATATTACCATAATGACAGAGTATGTGTTTTGTATTTCCCTGCAATCGCTATTCTATACCCTTTAAGTTACAGAATTAACTGCCCATCTCTTTGTGTTAGATATAAGCACATTGCTTTACTGCTTTTAGATTTTTAATCCAGAGGATGGAAAACTTCCCTGACCTTCTTATTCTAACCATGCTATATTAACAGATTAAATTGTAATTGTCACCATCTCACCATGTGTTTCAGAACAACAGCCTATGAGTTTGCAGACCTTTAAAAATAATTTATTGCACTTTTGTATGTAGGTTGCCCTGTTTATTTTCAATTTAATTTATTGAAAAGGGACACCATAGGGTCAGAGAGTCTGACACAATGGAGATGGTGACTGAATTTCATGCTGGTTAGCTCAGGTGGCTCCCTGCTCTCTGCACTTGATTGTGCAGATCCTGGTTTTATGTACTAAACTTTCTCTACTCATTGTGTAAGGATCCTCAGCACCAAAGCGAAGAGCCATGTGCCAGTAGGTTATAGCACTACTGTGCTTAAGTATGCTTCACTGCCCTCATCTTGGGTGACCCAAAAGAATAGACTTTCACCCTCCTAGATGATGGTATGATGACATCAAACAGACCGAAACTGAAGCTTAGCAAGGACTGTAAGGGGCAAAACCTACTGAAACAGCAAGAGCTGTGGTGGGTTTCTTGTTACCAGAGATTTTATAAACAAGAAATGTTATTTTCTCCACATGATAAATTCTGTTTTCACCAGGGAGCACTTAGAGAAGTCTGTGTTTCTCGGTAGGCTAGGATAAGTGAACATAATGGTCCTTGTCCTTTCTTGGTCACAAATAAGTGATTAACATTCAGGGACATGGGCAACTGGAAACACAGAATATGAAGACAGGAGAAATACAATATTTACACCACTGATCAGTTACGGACATGAATTCTGCCCTCCCTGTTTCTAAAATCTTGCATTTTCCGAGTTGGTTAGGAACCCAGTCAATAGAGCTACACAGTCATGGATCTACCAGCCTGGTTCTCATCATTAATGGGCAATACTGGGGTACAGCAGCGCATCATGTCTGCGCCCTCCAGCTGAGCAGAGGAATCCAGTCAGTAGCACAGTGGCCATGGAAGTCTACGTATCTTGCAGAGAAGGCAGTATTTGTCTCAAGGGAGACAAAGTTTGTTGGAATACTAATTTCTACAGCTTCATATTATAATCTATGAAAAGAACTAATTTTCTTAATTGTTCTATTCATGTCCCCTTTATGAAGTGAGAGTAAGAAATCCAATAAGGAAAGCAGGTATTTCCTCTATAATTGAAACTACATTAAAAACCTGAAATATTTCAGTTTTCTTAGAACATCAAAACTTCTTTGTGTGTCAAAATCCTTGGAACAACTGACACCATCCCTCTTTAATCCCGAACATCATTCTTTGAAAGAAAATATTTTATTTGAAAGATATCTCACTGCAGATTTTATTAAGGAGTATCAGATTTGACATTTTAGAAGTTAATACTTTTACAAGTGACACCTCCAGTTCTTAAAATTATAGAAGATTATAAAAGAGTGTCTCTCCACTTTTCAGCATGTTTATCTTGCCTATTTGACACTATTTTATGTTTGGTTAGCTTCTCTAATCTGATTATAGTTCTGTTTGTGTAAGATCATGATTTGGCAGAATTGCTAACTTTTCCACAGAGAACCTTTCCATTAAAAAGCAGGTCTTTTCATTCAAAACATTAAACACATCAATAAACAATAAATTCTCAATTTAAAAGTATTTATATACACAGCATGAGCCAAAACATATTCAACCCGATTTTTCAGTACTGACCAAGTAACTGTCAGTGACCTCTTCAGTTACTCCCTCTCCTTTTCCTCTGCAAATGTTATTCTTCCTACTGCACAAAAGAAGACCCTCTTATTTCCTTAATCTCCTCCAAAAAGAGCGTGTGTGTGTGCAATTAACTGTCCTCACCTACACCATGAAAATGCTGCTTTACCCACCCCAGTGACTCCCCTTCTATCCACTTCGGAAAGAACAGAAGATACAGCTTTAGGCAAAGGTAGAACACACTAAACTGAGATCACTTAAAGACACATGACAAGCTCTTCCTGCTAGTTTTCAAGAATATTTTCCTTCCTAATTCAGTAGGTCCTTACATGGAAACTCAGAGCTCTAAAGATAAAGCTTTCTGGTTTTTGTCATTTGGCAATGAAGCATTTGTCTAAGTTGTGAAGACTGGCAAATTTCACTTTTGTAAACATTGTAATATGACAAACAGTATGTCTTCACATAATTTATGTATACTACTTCTCAGCCAGAAGCTATTATTGTGTAGACTACCAAATCATCAAGAAAAAAGCTCCTTGACTACTTCAACTTGAAAATGCTTGTATCAACTAATTCACAACATAAACATAATGTCTCCAGGAATTAGAAAGCTTAAAGCAATAAAACAGGGCAGTGCACTTACCAGGGAACTTCACAGCTTGACAGTAAATGACAAGATCTGATAGCTCTGGGGCTATCTGTCTACTTTCCTTCTTATTTTGTGGAAGATAGAATTCTTCACCCAGCTCCATGTCATAAACCTAAGTGGCAGTTCCAGGAAGACATAATAATAAAATTATCAAATGCAAAAGTACTCGTGCATATCTTACTTATGTCCATACACTCCTTTATCTCATTCTTCCCATATGGTTTGCTGTCTTCACCTAACAAATCTCTGTGTGCAGATTTATGCACCAATAGCTATTACTGACACTGTGCTATTGTGAAAAGGCATCAATCAGAGTCAGTTCTACAAACTTTTAGACAAAAAACATCCATATTCAGGAGAAACTATGATTTACTAAACAGCAATATGCTAGTTCAGTTGTCAGATGAATAAAAGGTAATGTGACTGATATCAAAGTGCAGTATTTTGAAGTTTAAATTTAGATACACAAAGATGTTGAAGATTCAGATGAAATCTTCAGTTCCATTGATGCTAATGGAAATTAGACATCTAAATAAACATCTGGATCTACCTTCAATGAAGTCTTTCATTGCAAGCAATGACAGTTAAAATTTTCAGCCAAACAGCCTGTATACGAAACAATCTCCAAGGACTTTTCTTGTACAGAATGTCGAGCATTTTTGTACTTAGCCTATTTTCTCTGTTATAGTTCCATGTTTTGTACTATTTGTCTTCATTAAAGCACATTTGTCAGCTGACATCTCAGTTACCTAAACTGCTCAAATGCTTTTGAAGCTGATTACATATCAAAGTGCGGCTGAGAATAAAGGGGGAAAAAGCAGAACTACCTTTCCTTTATTATTGTAAGTAGCACAATCAGCCTTCTTTATTCGTTTGGCAGTCTCTTCGTTATATTCAAACTGCAGTTTATCACTTGATAATTTATTCTCAGGTCGGTCTTCAAGAATGTTATCTAAAAATTAATGGGTTTTTAATAAACATAAAGCCAAACAATTTCAATTGGAAATTTAATCTGAATTAACAATATTTGTGCATAATTCTGTGACACTTATCTGAATAACCAATGCATTTACTGATAAAAGCATTCTCTTTTAGCAGTAACTTTCTATTTTAAAAAATTATTGCTCAGCTTTGGTTAATATATTGCACTTCTTTTAAAGCCCATCGTTTTGTGCTCAGGAGATGCTTAAAATAATATCATCTAATGAATTAAGCTTGCCATCTGAAAACAACCAATACTCCTGAAAAAGAAAAAACTACTCAAGTCCAAACACAATTAACCACATCAAACATGTACATGTCTTTGTGCAGCTTTCCTCTCTTTACATTCATCATGGACAAATATTTTTCAAACCTATAGAAATTCCTCTTCAAAGCTACATATTTATCAGAGAATAATACACCTAATAACTCGGTCTTTCTGGACCAGAACATTGTAACTGTCACAAAAGGAATGGTTTTATTTCACTCCTGATATTCCCAATGCTTTGATCGTATTCTATTTATACACAACCAGTGTGGCACATGCAGCTTTCTAGCATTTCCTGACCAGTTAACAATGCCATATAAAAATATCTGATTGCTGAAGTAGAATCTATATATGCACACTGTCACATTTAGCAGGCTGGAGGTGCAGTGCTGATTTCACGCAGTTAAAATGCTCAACCAAATGGCCTTTACCTTCATGGCTGTTAGGAGCAGGAGAAGCATTAAGGACATCAGCTACAGGGAAATGGAGTCAAAGAGGGAATAAGAGTAAAGGAAATTAAGATTTATAGCCGGAGAAATGAAAATTAAGTGTCAGTCATACAACTATTAGTCTTATGCAAACCTAGTGTATCAGTAAGGAAAACAAAACTGAAAATCCTTTAGACAGAACGTTATTAAGATTAGTTTTGCCAAAATATCAACATAGTTAAAGATCACAAAGAATCATTGTAATAAAGCAAGAAACCATGCCATAGATTCCTTCATTTATTGGAAGGTGTTAATGTTTCTTGCTAGCTTCAGAGTTCTCAAACCTTCTCTTAAATAGAATATTGCTCAAACATCACTCGCTGCAGTCAGATTGCAATATTTTCCTGTCAAGTCTGTTATTAAGGAGCTACATTTTTCACAGCAATTTACATCTACACTATCTCCACCCTGTCCCACACAAGGAGTATTCTGAAGTAACCAGTTAGGCCAATCTTCCAGCAAAATGCAACTGAAGACAGCACCAAACCCGAACTCATACATTTTCGTATTAGCATAAATAATACTGCTATCCCTCAAGCAGTGTCAGGTCTTGAACTGCAATCATTAACTTTGTGACTATTTTTAAATCATTAAACATAGAAGCAAGTAATGCAAATAAGAGACCAACTGGAAAGCCCTGCTTGAGCTTTACAACTTCTCTGAACACAGTACCTAGAATTTAAATGGGCACCCATTAGACTTAAAGGTTCAATGAGTGAAGTACTTTACAGTTTACCTAGGAGAACATGCTAAAATGCTTCAGACCAATGATCCACCTAGCTCAGAATTCTCTTTCTGATGGTGGCAATGGCAGATGTGCTTAAAGAGAGCATTCAGCCCCTGGTCATGGTCCACTTCCCTAGTACCACCCCAATATTCACAGCTGCTGAATATTAGAGATGTTGCATCATACATTTCTACTTATAACATCTGCTTATAAAACTGTCCACGAATTTGTCCAATCCTAAAAAATCTGCCAATACTGTTTGCCTCCACAGTTTCCCATGGCAGCAAATTCCAGAAGTTTACCAGTATCTGAACAAAGAAACACTTTATTTTACTTGTTTTAGACTGATCTTCCATACTAAGCACCTCCTAAATCTAATGTGTAATAGTTCTGTATTCCTGTTATTCACCACTTCACGATTTAGTAAACCTGCTTCAAATTTGCCCCTCAGTCCTCTTCTCTACCAGCTGGAGAATTCCAGCTTTTTCAGGCACATGCAAGGCCTCCACCACACTCTCTTTACTTTTTTGACCGGCCTTCTCTCTAACTTTTGTAACTCCACTATATCCTTCTTGAGATCTGGAGACAAGAACTGGATACAGAACTCTGACTGTGGCACATTAAGGTTTTATACAGAAGCAAAAAATGTTTTGTTTTCAAAAGGTTCCTGATGACCCTCACCTTTTGGCTGTCACTTCACACCAAGCTGAGGATTTCAGAGAACCTTCAATAATTCCATGATCTCCCAATTGATACCACTATTGTTGAGCTTACAATCATATAAGCAAGGTTTAAGTAGTCTGCCCTAAATGTATTACCTTATGTTTATCTATACTGAAACACATCTGTATCTGTTTGGTCCCCATGGTCAGTTTTGTGACTCATTTATGGGGTTTAACAATGGTGTAGCATTAAACTACCCGGAGAGCTTCATCACTGCTGTATCACTGGGTAAACACAATACACTGTGATCTACTTTGATATATTCTCTGAAAATTACCAATTACAAATAACAAGTAACCTACTTAGATGTTCTCAGCTCGTTCAATCCATGCATAGGGGTTTTGACAAATGCCCTCTGACAAGAATTGAGAGGATTAAATGTTTCTGACTCCAGCTATTTGCTCTACCAGAATCTACCAGAGCCACAGCCAGAGAAGTAAAAAAAAGCCACATGACTTCAGCTCAGCTGCCTCAGTGTGACACATTCACCCATCTGTCTGTAGTTGAATCAAACGTGTCTGACTGAACCAGAGAGCTACGGACGTAGAGAAAGTTACCAATTGTAGGACTTTATATGACCTCTGGCATCATTATATTCAATCCATAAACTTCCCCTAAAGGGGGATTTATGCTAAACTGCCGGCTCCTGAAGGCTAGGATAGCTGATGTGTAGACAGCACAGGAACTTACAAGGCAACTACTCATGCTTTGCCATTTTTTCATTGAGCAGCTATCACTTTATTTGAGCCATCTTTATTGAACAAGCCAGGGACTCAGTGGCTTCTCTACCTTTACACCTGAAGGGAACAGCTGATGATGAAAGTGTAACTAAAATAGGTACTTCAGAGGTGTCTGGGATTTGACAGTAACCAAGAAGGACTTTGGAGAATCTGCATCTTAGGTCAATTTAATGGCAGTCATGCAGATACCACGGCTAAGCCAGTTGTGGAGCATGAGCTTTCAGGTGTCTGAACTCCTTAGGAAAGACAATACAGACAAATGTAGATAGAGTACGCTATGAACACAATCATTTTGACATAATATAAAGAGTATAAAATATAATTCACACAGACTATGATTTAGCATACTCTGCATAGTTAAAATATCTAATGGTTGGAGTTAAATGTCACACTCAAGTCCTCTACATAACTGAATTATTTTCATGGTATTACAGACTACTGCACCGAAGTGCTACCAAGGACATTTAGTACACCTTCCTCTCACAAGCTAAGACCAGCTTACCAACATAATTCCTCAACTAGAATATTTATATGTCTTACTGCTACAGTTCTAACAACACTGCAATAAACAAACAAACAAAAATATTGTTACCATCAGAGAGAGATTCATAGTCATAGTCATATTCATCCTCTTCATCTTCTTCCTCTTCATTGGTAGGTGTAGGGTTGCTAGCACCATTGCTAGCCTGCGCTTGCATATGTGCCAGCTGGTGAGCCTACAGTCACAGAACCACTGATTACATTATTGTTATTTTTAAAAAGCAAATGAGTTTTCATCACTGCACCTTGTTTTATTTACATGAAAGCACTGAATAGATATAACAAGAAATAAGTAAGATTGTTAAGATCAAACTAAAATAGCATTTTAAGAGCTTGAACATAAAGAAAACTTGTATTGGTAGAAAGCCACTCAGGAAGATATGAAACCTGATTAATTATGGGAAAATGTCCACTCTGCCCATTATTCAGAACAAGACTGCCTTTTTCCAGTCTAAAGTATTTTGTTCTGGAAACAGTTTAAAACTTTTTGAAAACATGAAGAATGTCCATATACTGATACAATCAGTATTATTTACTTATTCCAATACAAGAATTCAATTATAATTCAATTGTGTTTACATTTTGGGTAGAAGCAGTTAGTTTACAAGGATTCATAGAATCATAGAATAGTTTGGGTTGGAAGGGACCTCAAAGATCATCCAGTTCCAACTCCCCTGCTATAGGCAGGGACACCTCCCACTAGACCAGTCTGCTCAAGGCCCCATCCAACCTGGCCTTGAATGCTTCCAGGCATGGGGCATCCACAGCGTCCTTGGGCCACCAGTGCCAGTGCTTCACCACCCTCATCATGAAGAATTTCTTCCTTATGTCTAATCTAAACGTTCCCCCTTCCAATTTCAAGCCATTCCCCCTCATCCTATCACTACATGCCCTTGTAAAAAGTCTCTCCCCAGCTCTCCTGTAGCCCCCTTCAGGTACTGGAAGGCCCCTATAAGGTCTCCTTGCAGCCTTCTCTTCTCCAGGCTGAACAATTCCAGCCCTCTCAGCCTGTCCTCATAGGTGCTCCAGCCCTCTAATTGCTCAATCTAATTGCTGGTTAACTCTACACACCGTTAAACTGAAGCCACCAGAGATGCAGCCCTAATTTTTAGAAACCAAAAAGTTTTCATACGGGTATAAACATTACTTGAATAACAGAGTGTCCCCTGAAAGGGAGTAAGAGAGTATTTGCTTTGCTTGAATATGAAAAAAGAAAGAAACCAGAATTCCACTTAAGTTCATACTGTATATATATGCACATACTCAATGCATATCGTTATTTCTCAACAAATATGAACAGCAAATGTTATAGCCTCAGAACGAAACTTCATTTATGTTTATCACATGGAGCATGTGGTGCTAATCATAATAACCTGACATATAATAAATCTAAAATACACTAAAATTTTGTTATGTTTTGTCTATGCTTTATTATGTCTTGTCTACTTATTTGAAAGTGTTTCAATCCACTGTGAGTCTTCCAAGCATGAATATACATTAGACTATTCTCCTGTATATATTGGAATGGCAAACACTTCAAACACAAATGAATTATTTCTAACAAAAGTTAAGTCTCACTACTTGCTCTTAAGGAAGGAAGGACTTCACCTTTTGTTTCAATATATCCACTGGTGTTTGATGGGCTTTGAGCTTCTTGTTTTTAAGCAGGATTTTTCTTTTCAGTTGGCCAGGTGAAGGAAGCATGGGATCATCAGAAAAGTCACTCTCAAATAGAAACTTTGTTACCAGCTTATCTCCAAATACATTCTGAAATATTGAAAACACATCACACATTACTGAAAATCCCAAGGCATATTCTTAGAATAATTTACCACAACCTATGGCCTACCTTGAAAATTTCAGCCATCTTGCGTTGCTGAGGCAATGAACAGTGGTTTTCTATTGATATGATAATTGGCATGTCAGAGGTGATGAACGCATTGCGATCAATAGCTTCAACTACCTCCTGTGAGAGAAAGAGGTCATTGAAAGAACATGTGATTATTCTGCATTCTGTTAACTTACTGTTAGTTGAAAGGAGAGAAAGCAAGGTACATGTTTTCCCCTCCAAGAAGAAAGAAACCACAATTTGCTCTCAAAACAAGATCCTACAGATGAACCCAGCACAACAGATCTTACAGATGAACCCAGTTACAACACAACTGGTAACAGCTGCTTATGTTTACAGTAAAAAGACAGAAAATTTCAGTTGCATACGCTACAAAAAATAATTTGAAAAGCATAGTGTTTACAGTTGCGTAGTTCACATCTGACATTGTACATAGTTCACACTCTATTAGGATTTACCCCACTAGAATTTGTACTCTAGTAGGCAAATATTTTTCTTCGTTACAGAAAAGGTTACCAACTTTCTTCTCATTTTTTTGTTTCTTTATATAAATAACAGCATACCTTAAAAGAGATCTTAGTAGTAAGAGTGTGGCCATGATAAATTATAGGCATCCCATCATCGCCATCCCAGCAGTCTAATTCTACACTTCTGCAGCCTTGTAAAAGAACCTACAATATAATCGAACAGTCTAAGCATGTATGAGCCGTAGCTGCATCCAAACAAAGGAGAAGACAGAGTGTGCAGATAAATAAAAGTGCCCAGTAATTCAGCAAAAGTGCTGGAATGAGCAAATCTCTGTAGAATAAACAGCTAACAGAAGCTACAGGCCCCAGCTAACTACATTCCCTAGTAAGAGAAAGAGTGGGAAAATTAAGAAAGCAGTTATGTGCTTAGGAGACATACCATAAAGCTTTGAAATCCATAGTATCTTAAAGGACACATGGAATCTGTTTGCAGAAAGTGGTTCTTAATATATTGCTCACTGTTCTCAGGGAGAGAAACATTTCTGTATTTCTACCTGTCAAAGCAGCTATAAAGCAAGATGGCAATTTATTCCAGGTTGCTATCATAACAGCTTATGGGCACAGTATCTGCTGTTTGCTGATTCTTTTTGTTGTTAAGTTTTTAAAATAGAAGAAGGTCTGAAAATAATCTCTTATGAACAACCTCCATGAGGATGGTTTGAATGAATATGCGTAAGGCTATCTTACATAATGATATTTTTTATATTTAATGATATAATGAAGGATCCATTCACCCATCCATCCATCCATCCATCCATCCATCCATCCATCCATCCATCCATCCTTTATTTATTAATTTACTTATTTTAGAAAGCTCTGATTGGTAGAAGAAAGCGAAGAGGAAGGATGGAGGGAAAGATAAGCTAACCCATTTGTTGGCAGCCCAGCTTATTATCGGTATCAATGTTTAGCATGCCTATCATTGAAAGAGTTGTCTGTATTGCAATTAAATATTTCACTCAAAACAAAGATCTTTACAATCAAAATAATTTCCTGGGGAAAAAAATGAACAAAGAAAAAATACTTTTCCTGTTCAAAACCTGAGTAACTAGGTTTCAGGCAATTGTGTCCAAAGCTGGCACATCACCACTTCTGTGACAGCCAGACACGCTGAGCCAAAAGAAATTGCCCCTTCTATTCTGGTGACAACCATTTGAGGGTAAGAAGAAGCTTTTCTACATCGTGCAAATTCTGAAGCCAGCTGAGCTCTATCTCACTTTCCCCAATACAATGCTCACATCACGCCGTGCATTGCTACTACTGGAACCTTCTTTGCAATTGCATTATTCAAGGCAATCATGTTATCCATGCTTTCCTAACGCAGCCTCACCCCTCCGTCTTATAATGACAGGCAAAAGCAGCACGTGGGACACCAAATGAACCTTTCTGAATGGTGAGTTGTTAACATTTACAGTCATAAAAACACAGCTTGCAGGAAGTTCGATGCTTTCTCTAGCATTTGGTAAATACACAGACACACAAGTATCTATATATACAGACAAGCACAGAACGAAAAAAACCTAGGGAGTAATCACTCTTTTCCTGTTCACCAGCAACCAGGCATAAAGTATAAAAAACTGTAGAATATTACTAGAAATAATTTTTTTAGAAGTTATAGTTCCATTTGAAATTTGTCTTTGCAGTGCAATGTACAGTATTTGAGCAGTGTTTTTGACATCTGAATGAACTAGAATATTAGATCAGTCTTTCCTGTGGGAAAGTCTAAATTTAGTAGGTTGGGTCAGACCGACTGGTGTCTAAATGCTATGAATCTCAAACTAAAACCATTTTTTTGTCTTAGAAAAGACATTTGAGCACAACTGTGCTTACAGGCAACTTTCCCACACATCATGTTTTCCAACGTTTTCAAGCAGAGGCTTAGGATATTTAGATTTGCAAAGCAAAAAGGTCATATTTCTGTGACTTGCCAGTTAAACAAACAAGTTCTTGTTTAAAACAACACAATTCTGCATACCTGGCTGTACAGCTCTACTGAGGATTCCCCTTTAAGCTGATGTCCAGTAAGGTAAGTATTGTGGGAAGATTCTATGTAGTAATATGACAGTGGAAAGTTCAAGTCTTCAGCATTCTCTTGGGACTCATCATTTTTGGAGGCAAAGTTGTCTTTATCCATCAAAAATCTAGAATATGCAAGGAAATTTTATGCTGTGCTGAGTATTTGACTGTCATACAAAATCAATACATTGGTGTCATATATATCGAGATATGTATATGTATATACATAAAAAATAATTACCTTGCAAAGCCTTCAAAAGACAGCAGTCCCTGCTGGCACATATTCACACTGGGTTCAAACTTCTATCAAGACAAAGAAATTGAAGAGATATATAATGACAATTCTTAGAAAGACGGCTTTTTCATAGTGTAGTGTATTTTCCAAATGTAGTCTGCCCATCGACCTAACCAGCTAGTATGTAAAGCCAGTCGGTTTTTTTGGATAAAGCAATTAAGTGCATGCAATATGCTCATGCTTGTTTTACAAATCACTAATCAAGCACACTAAACTCATAACTGCAAATCACAGAAACATTCACGTTGGAAAGGATGTTGGGAGGTCATTTAATCCAACCTCCAGTTCAAAGCGGAGTTAGCACTTAAGATGAAATTAAAAAGGTTCTATAATCAGGCATCCTTCTCCTATCTACGCTGCTAAAACACAACAGACCACTACCTAAAATTAAAGAGATATGGTATGCTAACTTAATGTTTCCATAGAATTTCTGTCTTTTAAAATCTGCAGTTTTATATTAGAAGTTGGATTGTTGAAGTACAGAGTTTTTAGCTTTTGTTAAGTGCTCAGCAGGGAGTTAATTGAGAAGCATATTTATCATGCAAATTTGGATGAATTAAAAATTTTCTCCATACTTTCTAATCACTTCAGCCATTGTATATAAGGAAATATAATGTCCATGTTTGCTCTGGATTTTTTTTTATAATAAAATAAAAACAGTCCAAAATTAAGACAGTATTAAATTTTAAATTCAAGTAAACCATAGTGACAACATCAGTGTGAAAGTGATATCCACACAGATACATTATTCTGATTACAAGGTGGACAATGCTAGTGGGGAAAACAGAAGTAACAAGAGTTCAAGTAAAAGGAACTTCAAGATATTTGTACTACAGACCTGGATTATACTGAGGATTTCATCATAGGTGCAGTGTTCTCCTTGGCAATTCACTAGGAAATCATTTAGCTGCTGGATTCCCACTCCAAATATTCCCAGTGATGTGCTTTCCACCCCAGTACCATTGGTTACGATACTGGCAGCAGCAATGGCATCAGATATTTGCCTCTGGTTGTCTGATAGTTGCTGCTTGCTCTTAATGAACAAACCAAGGTCTGAAACATTCCTAGTCAACAAATCTTAAAAGAAAAAACAGGAAATATAAACTATATGAGTATGTGTATAATATATCAAATGATATATTATCAAATATAATATAATAAATAATACACATAAATATCTGCCTGAATCTTTTAGCACTGACATAGTAAATTAGAACAAAACCACCTTGCTTCTATTCACTAATAGAAGAAAGAGTATTATGCATGTATGAAAATAGTGGGATTGGACTATAAATATTCAAATGCCATAACCTTTAAGATGGATTTACACCACCCTCACAAATTCACCCAGGACCTTCCTGCTTCCTCTTACTACCATATAAAGCTTCAGAGCCTTTCCCTCACTGTGTACAACTCCATACCCTTGCTATGAGATCACCATTTTATCTTCTTCCAGTCCCACATGACAATGTACGGTACTGCACCCTCCCCACAAGCTGCTTGGTAGGAAGACTCTTTTCTTTAAATGTGGACAAAGCTCCAGACTTAGAGCATGGCAACTGTTATTTAGCCCTTCTAGAGCTCCTGCAAAAAGATACAGATCCCTGTGTTGGACTCAGCCACTCAGCAACAAGTATTATGCCTCTGCTATATCTGTTACAGAAATATCTGGATAATGTAAACCAGGAATACTTCTCCTCCCCTTCACTTATGAACAAAGAATCTGTCTTAAATCCTGCTAACTAGGCATTAGTGGAGGTTCAGCAGCAATCCTTTACTTAAACTTTTAATTCATAGTTCTTTATGAGACTGCCACACTTTTTCTTAAGGCAAATAACTGAAGCTGCTCAGCAGTCTAAACAGCTGTATTTTTCTCTTTAACAAACCTAAATCAGGCTGGAATCCACTGCTATTTTCATCAATCTTCAAATTAGTATAAAGTGGAGCAGGATCTAAACCAGATCGATTGCAAGGCACAGCATAGATATCGAAAAGGTCTTTCAGATCCTTGCGGCTACGGACACTGTGAAAAGAGTTGAAAAGTTAAATTTTTGCTCTTTTATAAAATTGGATGAATGAGATCAGTAAAAAAATAAAAATATATTTTACCTGAAAGATTTGAAGAGCTCTACAAATTCCACGAAAGTCATGCTACTATCAGACACCATGAAGTTCTGAAAACCCTTCATTCCTCCTTTAACACGGCCATGCCAGCTGCTGCTGCTCCATGTGCTAAATCAGGAAAAAGACTGCTATAGCTTGGTAACATTAAATTTCTACTTATTGAATATTACACATTACTGCCTTAACACTTTATTTCTGCTCTCCTTGAGGCATTTATTACCAATATCTGGAAGAAGCAAATAAACCAGTATCTTACAAGATGCGTAACAACAGTTTGTACCTTCTTATTTGACAGCAGCTATTCTTTTCCCTCAAGACAAATGCAGATTTTGCTAGAATTAATAATGTTTATGCATGCTATTTAAAACACTTCCATGCGCAAAAAGGTCTGCAGACGGCACAAATGAAAGTGTTCTCATTTTCCTTTTAAAGAAAACAATGCCAGTGTTGTTTTAGCAGAGACTGCATACAACGTTCATTGAAGATTTGCTAAGGGAAAAATAAAATGGATGTAGAATTCCTTAAACCTCTGTGTTATCAAAACAAAATAGTGATATTCTGACTAGATACGCAAGGAAAACAAATATTTTCCTTATGCACCTGGAGTTTCTTATATCTGGGAACATTAAAGGTACAGATTTTAAGAAGCATAACCCTTGCTCTTGCCTGGCACTCGGCCTTCACTGTTTCTGAGTCCATGGGTTTCCTGGATACTTCCCAAGAACAGTTGGGATTATCATCAGACACCTCAAAGACAGATCAAGCTACAGTCCCCCTCTTCTTTCAGGCTTGGAATGGAGGCCATTTCCTTCTAAAAATGAGGCTCTAATGATTTCCTCCTTTCAGCTTTGTGGGCAGAAGGAAGGAAAGCAGACTGGAATTTCTCAAGAGCAGAGACAGAAACTGATCACAGAAACAACTAGCTGTTAGGTGCTAATTATTTTAGTTGACTTGAGTAATGTCAAGTCCAGACAATTTCTTTATAACTGCAATCAATAACCTAAGTTGTGCAGGTGAACAAAGTTTATGAAGCAGAAGCAGTACATTTCCAAAAGCCACATCCCAAAATCTTTAGGCTACAGGATTTACACTAATAAGTGTAGCTAGGCACCAACCTGAACTATCCCTCGAGTAGTACGACCAAGTCCTTGCTGAATTTCATATACTAATTTGCAATGACAGGCTGAGCTCTTGAGCCCCTTCCTGGGTCTAAACATCAATAAAAACACACTGCAGAAATGGGATCTGCCAGCACCAGCATCCTGAAAAGGGAGGGATCTAAGCAGCAAGCATAAATATCAAGAACCACTTAACTTAAACTATAAATAAATCCAGAAGTTGCAGCATTGGTTTCAAAATATCAGACTAGGTGACTGTCTAAGAGACTTTATTGCTCTATAATGTTAAGCTCTATGAAGCCATTAATCTATGAATTCTGCCATCAGATTCAGTCCAACTAGTTCCAATAGCTGTGATGGAAAAACAGGACCAGCTTGTTGTCCAGTGTTCCTAAAGACATCTGCATTCCCCTGCTGCAAGCAGGCAACTTTTTACACAAATACGCTAAATCAGATTCTTCAATTCACTCCTCATCTGGAATAGATGCATGTAATTGAAAACAAAGGTATCTTCCACAATTGTTCCTGGGTAGTAAGTGCAGGTTGTTTAACAAAAGCCATCCCTACCCCCAGAAAACCCCACTAACACCAACGACCAAGACTGTAATTAGCAGCAGTCTGGATCATACCTGTATACAGCTAATAACTGAGTCAATTTACTCTCTCTTCACAAAAAAAAAGCCCCCATCTCAAAATTTTCATGTCCTGTTATCTGTTTCCCAGTGGTTTTAACACACTTTCCTCTGCTTCCTCCACCTTACAAGTGGCACCAGATTTCCAAAGAACTTGGAAATCTGCTGGATGCACATCTGTTTTGAAAGAGTGACAGAAGACAGCTGCAGCCTATCTGCGTTTGGAAACTATCTTGGCATCTGAATTGTATGAGGATTTATACTCAATGTAAGTTATCTGTAAGGAGGTCAGGAGTATCAAGATTGAGAGTCATATATGTAAAACACGCATCTTTTATTCTGTACCTACAAGAATTACTATTATTTAAAACTTACAACAAAGATATCTAGGTCTTCCTCTTTAAAAATTGCTATAATTATATTTTTTTTTTTTCACTTTAAGAAATTTTATTTTATTTAGTGTTTCTCACTTGGCAGATCTAATTTCCTGGTCAAGTGTAAGGAGCCCAGTTACAACATCATTGTCCCAAAGACTGCTGAAAGCTGTTGCCAAGCTGCTACACAGGAAGCCACTGAAACCACAAAGTCAGCAGAACAACACTTTGCAGAAGATCAACAGTGGGGGAGCCATGTGATCATGGAAGACACCGGGTAGCAATGCGCAAGTGCAGGTGGGCAAAGATGTGCAGTACATGTGCTACATGACAACCTGAACTGAGGGGAAGGTATAAAAGGAAACAAAAAAAGCCTGTACTTAACGTCTGCCCACCACCAACTCTTCATGGGACCTCTGAGACACTAACCCTTGAAGTTGCCACGGACCTAGGGTGGTGACTATTTTTGCACTCCTACACCAAACCCTTGCTTAATTTTCCACCTTTGTTCCTCTCTTTCCTGTCACCATTGCCTTTATCTCACTCTTCACCTGTTACCTTTATGCAATAAAGAAAGATTCTGATGCACGGCATTAGACCTTGGTTTTATTTTTTCTTGGGCCTGGGGGATTCCAAACAAAACCCTCCCGGCTTCAGTCCAGGACCTTACATCAGGTGAAGATAATGTACATATCACATGTCAATAGAAAGAGAAAATGAACTAGAAACCTCTCTTGCTTACCTCCTCCCAGCTGCTACACTGCAGCTAACAATCATTTGTCACCAGCTCAGCTTTCTGTTCTGCCAAGGCTGCTGCACAGCCTGGTGGGATGCTCTGCTCCCCGCTCTCGTAAGCTCTGGGTTTTTTGGGGGATCATGCACTCACCTAACCTGCACAAACAGCTCATGCCCAACACTGCCTCCCAACTATGAGGCCTTGTCAGTCAGCCTTGTCCAATCTAAATCCGGATGTTAATCTGAACTAATAAACTGCAGGCTTTAATCTGTGCAGAGCCATACATATGGGTATAAGCACTCCCAATGCATCCTGTATTTCCATGGTTACTTAATCATCTGGGTCATTCCAACTTTCTGTTACTTTGGAAAATGGAATACTTCATTTTCTCTTCACTTAGAATGCTGCTGACGAAACTGGTTGGGTATAACCAACTACATAACTTGATTTTTATGAGGCTGCAGAATTAACAACAAGAATGGAGCAAAAAGAAACAAAAGATGTCTGTGTTCAGCTTGTATGGATTTCCAAACGTGCTTTGTTTTTGTATCACCACTGCTAAGACCAGCAACTTCCAGGAATAATATTGCGATCCTCGCAGTCTATAGGTCCACAGCTTGTGGACCTCTGCCACAGCCTGCTCCCCCGTCAGTTATATCTGTATTGCTAAAGGCATCCATCCTGCTGCTTTTTCTGAGAGGGGCAAAAAGGCTTAAGTTCACATTGCTCTGCACAGCCCAGGAATTTGCTCAGGTCTGGTTTGGCCCTCCATGGTGCTCGCCTGTCTCTAAGACATCATTTTCATTTTTGGTGTGTGTTCTGTCTGAAGTGACCAAAATAAGCTGTGGCACATGTTATTACCTGAGAAACTGCCATTTATTTAATGTAACACAAAGTAATACACCTGAAGGTATAACCCTTGCTGGGAGTGTGTCCTATAAGACACTATATTGCAGATAGTTTGAGACTGAGTAAACTGCCCATCTGTACTATCGAATTACAGAAGTCTCCAGAGCAAATATTCCCAGAACTACACTCAAATTACGTCTTGGAGGTAACCAAGTGATCTACTCTAGAAGAGATGCCAGGAGTGAATTAGTACACATATAAGGTGGATGATGACAGGATCCACATCAAAGCAGAGACAACTATTTGATACCTTACACTTACTGATCACAGTTCAGGCACTACGGATATTTCTCTCAGCACGTGAAGTGCCCATATGCATGAAAACTGGCAAGCATAATTCAGACTTACCAAGGGTCCAAAGGGTAAATACCAAGAATAAAACTCTCTTGAGTGCTTTAAGTTTCTCAACAGCTCATGAAAACTGGGTCTAGATAACGGATAAAACATGCAATTCTGTTCTGAGCAAGACTTCCATACAGCTGTACTCTGAGCAAATTCTAGTAAAAAGCGTTGTATCAAGTTGGGGAGAGCTCTACAAGCAAGACTGTGGAGTTTCCAGGTAACTTTGCCAGGGAAAACCTGTCATAACTCAGGGAGGCCCACAGTGCTAAGCTGTGCGGACATCTGTACAAAATCCCGGAACTGAGAGGATTTAAAGGAACACTAGATGTCCTCCCCCTAGGAATGTGAGTTCTCCATTAAGCCTTTTAATCTCATTTAGAGAACAATAATTAATTTGACATAAAAGCAAAAAGCAGATTTGCAAAACAGAGAAGCATTTTCCACAGGTAGTAAAGCAGTATTTTTTCAGTTTAATGAAAAAGAAAGCTGTAACAATGTTTAAAAAAAAAATTTAAAAAAAGTCTTACAGGTATAAATCCTAGTCTGGCATGTTCATCCCATAGTTGTGAAGAAAGAGTAAGAAGTGAAGTACACAGCAAGAGTCTCAGAAAGCAGCATTAAAAGGAGAAGCAATCTACCAGAGATTTCCACATGGGCTCTACTCACTTCTGTTGCCAAACCCAACCATTTTAAGCGTAAACAAATAATCCCTAAGAAATACACAACATAATCCATTATACAAGACACATCTCCTCAGAAATATGTTTTGTTAGTAGCAGTAATCTCTTCCATTGTTTACCATTGCTGTCCTGGAAACCCCAAGATTCAACCTCATAACCATCCCTCAGTATTCGCTCTCTTAAAAGGCACCAGAAGATCTCTGTTAAGAGTGTCTTCTTCTATGACACAAAGCACCATCCACATCCCTGATATATTATCGTTGTTATATTATTACAACTACTACCACCACCACCATTGCTATTTATAGAAATAATACAATGGTGCACTAACTCACTGCACAACCACAGCATAACCTTTTGCACTGCCTGAGTAACACAAAAAGGATTAATTGAATGTTCAAGGAGGAGAGGCCCATGAGAGAAAGATTTCAAATGCGTTCCTTCAATTCCTGAGATAGTACTGCCATCATCATCAGGAACCTCAAGAAAAGTTAATAATCCCCCAGGTAGAAATGATTTATGCTGAGAAACCTCAGAACTTCACACCCCCGTAACATTTTGGTTGATTTTCATTATACAGAAGACATCTATATTTTTTCGAGAAGACCTGGAGAAAGAGTTAAACTCCTTATTAGTGCAGTTTTGGAACAGCATTCCAATCTGCTTCTGTAACACACAAGCATGCCGCTCCAGGACTTGCAAAAAAGCTATCCTCAGATTCATGGTATTTCAGCTTAAACATCCTATGTTGTTCTTCAATGTGTCTGTCAAAAGGCTAATGACATTGCTGGCACTGTTTTTGTCAGATTTCATCAGCTTGGCACAAAACCTACATTTGATGATAATTAAGTACCAGTAACTTCTTTTCTTTTTAATCAAAGCATTGATTTTGTCCTTACCTAGACTGACTCTTGTTTGAAGACATTACAGGAGAGGAGACTGGTCTGGCTGGTGAAGATGATGTAGCTCCTAAATTAGGAGATCCAGATGCTGTCAGAGAGTGAGCTCTTCTTGATGGCAGGTTGTTAGATGGAGAAGCATTAATAATAATATTTTGATCTATGGAGAAAAAAAAAAGTTTGCAGCATAATTACAACATCTGGCCAAACAAAAATGCTTTTGTCCAAGAGTTCTGTATCATAAATAAGACATTAAATGGATTCCAGATTTGTCCCAAGATAGTCAAGAAATACATTCTGAACAACACTTATATACCTGTTTAATCTGGATGGAAAGGAAGTGCTACTGAAACTAAATGAAAGAACAATCATGACCAACTAGAGAAATTAATTTAAAAGCTTATAGCATTTGTAGTTTCCACTGCTACTGAAGTTCTATTTCATAAATACATTTTTTAACACTATAAAAAATGTCTATATAAAAATACTTGGAACAAAACCTCGAGGGATTTTTAAGTACTAGAGCAATATATCTACCCGGTTCTTCATGTTCATCAATATCTTGAGGATCTGAACCACTTCTATTACGATATTCCTTATTGCTTTTTGTCTTTCGAGTTGCCATTTCATCATCAGTGGCCTCTCCGCTTTCACCCTAGAAATATTGAGCACCATAATAAACATCACCAGAACACTACCATTCTCATTTTTTACCAGTTCAATCTGTAACACAATCATGAGATAAAACAGCTATTCCTTATGAAACAGATTTCTGTAAGGCTGATACCAGTAAAAAAGAGACAATGTAAACACGATGAAGTGTGGGACCATTAGGTGTTACCTCAGTTTGACATCACACAGAAGATGACAATGATTGCGCCTCTCTAAAGTGGTGCAGCTGGTTTTATACTACTCCGCTGGTGCACAGGAGCCCTAGAGAAGACGGATTTTGTCATTTGAGGATCTCCCCTCCCTGCTCACTATAATATGTGGATAGCATAGGGCTGCTAGTCCCTGTGTTCTTCTCTTTCTTGGCTATTGCTGAAAGTGGTTGAGTCCAGGAAAAAAGAGGAGACTGACAGATGGAGTCCAAGTGCTCCTGTCACCTACATAAGATAGAACTGTGTGCTAACCTGAGGTGGAATAACTGGTGACGTTTCTGGGAATGTGAAAACAAAAAGAAGCAAGGAAACTGACACCAGCCCCCAAACGTCACTTTGCATGTTAATATTTTTATTATTACCAAGATTTTACCTTTATACTGTGGTAGCACCTAAAGGTCTCAACAAGATTCTGTCCCCTTCTGGTAGCACCAGTGCCCATATGTTCTGAGAATGCTTCAAACATGAAAAAAGAAACCCAAACTCTTGGAAAACAATAAGCCCCAAACCTAAAACTGCAATAAACAGTTCTAAAATTATCATCTAACTTCTTTTCTCTAGTACAGAATCCAGTTAGCTACACAACAACTGTAGGAAGTCAACAAATCAGCCAAATAAACAACAATATATGTGAATAACAAAATATTCTACCCTCATGAGTACTTTCTTCTTTTTCTTAGCTGTGCTTATTCCCAGAGTGTTGTTTCTCTGCACACTAGGTTTCTCCGTGCTTTTGGTGAGAGTTCCCGTGCTTGTGTTCCTTGCACTCCATCGTCTGCCACCAAACAGTTCAATAGCTTGAGCCAAGGTTGGGCCTTCAAACCTTCCATCCTCCTACAAAAATCATCAGTGTTAAAACAAGGAGGACAAGAAGACACATTTTCTTAAGCAATAATACAGATATTTCTAAGGAACCCATGAAAGACAAAACATCAAGAAGAGTCAATTTTTAATTATTCCATGGATACCAAAGGGCTATTTAGTTTGCTTTTGGCCGTAACCGTCATCACTTGGTATTTCGGCACCCTTTTCGAGAACAGTCATTGCTTTTCTTTATAAAATATTTATTCCAAAACTCCAAACATGAACAATGTGATGATTAAAAAAAAAAGTTTGACAAAACATTATATGAACAATCAGATCTTATTAAATTAAACTGTGTTACAAAGTTGGAGATTTGTTGCTCAACTTTAATCTTAGCTTACTTGTAATAGAAATTCATTGCATTACATTAAGTTGTTGACATCTCTGAACTTTTCTTATACAAAATCACCACATCTTTTACCTGGTAAAGGCTGACATACTGTTTCCGTAGCCACTGTAGTCTTTGATCAGGAAATCTCCTCATTTTTCTTACAGCTTTAGTCAATTCCAGCAATCCATCATACAGCATTCTGGCAGTATATTTTGGAGCAACAAAGTGCAGCAACTTATTATCAGTAGTATGAAGTCCATAAAGTAGCGTTATACCATTTTCTTCAAGGGACATATTACAAAGTTTATTTTGAACACACACAGTGTGCATATCAAGGCCAGAGTGTCCCATATATACAGCCTTGGCTGAAAACAAGTCCAAAAAACCTTCCACCAGTCCAGTATTACCAAGAAACTGGTATTTACCAAGCTCAGCAGTATTACCCAGCACACTCAGTTTTGCCTTAGCATTTGCAGGACAAACCGTTGTGGGTTTTGTCCAAGTCAAAGTACTATTGTCAGGTTGAAGTTGAAGAAAGCAACGTGCTGAAAGATGTGTCTCTTGGTCGTAATGAATGACAGTTGCCCCTTGTTGCATGAACTGATGGACATCAGCCCTGATAGATAACACGTACCAGGGTATGAGTTCTATACCATGGCAGAAAGCCTTTTGCTGCTCTTCTGTTGAATTTGTGTCCCATTCCTTCAACTGCTCAAATATATCACTTTCAGAATCCGAAAGATCTCCAATTATAAATCTGTATGTGAAAAAAAAATGAGACACATATTTAGTGATACATGCGCTGATTTATGCTATGTTTGATGAATATTTTTTCTGCTGTATAATTTGGATGTACAGGAACATAGAACATAGAGCAGAAAGGAAGCAGTCTATGAGGTTCCTGGAGTGCGTGGAAGACAACTTCCTTGCACAGCTGGTGAATGAACCAACAAGGGAGGGTGCCCTCCTGGACCTGCTGTTTGTGAACAGAGAAGGCCTTGTGGGGGATGTGGCAGTAGGTGGATGCCTAGGACAAAGTGATCATGAGATGATAGGGTTTTATGTTCAAGGTGAAGTGAAGAGGGTGGTTAGCAGGACAGTAGCATTAAATTTCCAGAGGGCAGACTTTGAACTCTTCAGAAGGCTGGTTGGCAAAGTCTCATGGGAGACAGTACTTAAGGGCAAGGGAGCTTTCCTTTTCAAAAAGGAAATCCTAGCAGCTCAGGAGAAAGCCATCCTCATGTTCTGGAAAAAAAGCCGGCAGGGGAGAAAACCAGCTTGGTTGAACAGAGAGATCTTGAGTGATATCAAGAAGAAGAGAAATGTTTAGGGGCTCTGGAAGAGGGGACAGGCCTCTTGGGTGGACTACAGGAGGGAAGTGAGATTGTGTAGAGAAAAAATCAGAAGGGCTAAGGCTCAACTAGAAATCAGATTGGCAAAGTCTGTGAAAGATAACAAAAAATCCTTATATATATATATAATCCTTCTATTATATAAATAATAAAAGGAGGACTAGGGAGACCATACAGTCCCTATTGGACGCAGAAGGAACAACAGTGACAGGGGATGAGGAAAAGGCTGAGGTACTTAATGCCTTCTTTGCCTCAGTCTTTAATTGTAAAGAAAGTTGTTCCCTCTGTGTACAAACCCAGGAGATAGAGGAGCAAAATGAGGCTCCCGTGATCCAAGAGGAAGTGGTCAGAGCCTTGCTAGCCCAACTAGACACCCACAAGTCCATGGGGCTGGATGGGATTCATCCAAGGGTATTGAAGGAGCTGGCAGATGTGCTGGCCAAACCCCTTTCCATCATCTTCCAACAGTCCTGGAAGACTGGGGAAGTTCCACTGGACTGGAGGCTGGCTGATGTTGTGCCCATCTACAAGAAGGGTTGCAGGGAGGACCCAGGAAACTACAGGCCTGTCAGTCTGACCTCAGTGCCAGGGAAAGTCATGGAACAGGTGATCTTAAGTGCTATCATGAAGCACATGCAAGAGAACCGGGTGATCAGGACCAGCCAACATGGGTTCACAAAAGGCAGGTCTTGCCAAACTAACTTGATCGCCTTCTATGACAAAGAGACTCGGCTGCTGGATGAGGGAAAGGCTGTGGATGTGGTCTTCTGGACTTCAGTAAAGCCCTTGACACAGTTTCTCACAGCATTCTGCTTGAGAAACTGTCAGCCTCTGGCCTGGACAGGCGCACACTCTCCTGGGTGGAAAACTGGTTGGATGGTCGGGCCCAGAGAGTGGTGGGAAATGGTGTGAAATCCAGCTGGAGGCCAGTGACAAGTGGGGTTCCCCAGGGCTCAGTGCTGGGTCCAGCCCTGTTCAATGTCTTTATCAAGGACCTGGATGAAGGCATCGAGTGCACTCTTAGCAAGTTTGCGGACGACGCTAAGCTGGGTGGAAGTGTTGATCTGCTGGAGGGCAGGGAGGCTCTGCAAAGGGATCTGAACAGGCTGGACCGCTGGGCTGAGACCAATGGCATGAGGTTTAACAAGGCCAAATGCCGGGTCCTGCACTTGGGGCACAACAACCCTGTGCGGTGCTACAGACTAGGAGAAGTCTGTCTAGAAAGCTGCCTGGAGGAGAGGGACCTGGAGGTGTTGGTTGACAGCTGACTGAACAGGAGCCAGCAGTGTGCCCAGCTGGCCAACAAGGCCAATGGCATCTTGGCTTGCACCAGAAACGGTGTGACCAGCAGGTCCAGGGAGGTTATTCTCCCTCTGTACTCGGCACTGGTGAGACCACTCCTCGAATCCTGTGTTCAGTTCTGGGCCCCTCACCACAAGAAGGATGTTGAGGCTCTGGAGCGAGTCCAGAGAAGAGCAACAAAGCTGGTGAGGGGGCTGGAGAGCAGGTCTTATGAGGAATGGCTGAGAGAGCTGGGGTTGTTTAGCCTGGAGAAGAGGAGGCTGAGGGCAGACCTCATTGCTCTCTATAACTACCTGAAAGGAGGTTGTAGAGAGGAGGGTGCTGGCCTCTTCTCCCAGGTGACAAGGGACAGGACAACAGGGAATGGCCTCAAGCTCCGCCAGGGGAGATTTAGGCTGGACATTAGGAAAAAATTCTTCACAGAAAGGGTCATTGGGCACTGGAACAGGCTGCCCAGGGAGGTGGTTGATTCACCTTCCCTGGAGGTGTTTAAGGCACGGGTAGATGAGGTGCGAAGGGGCATGGTTTAGTGTTTGATAGGAATAGTTGGACTCGATGATCCGGTGGGTGTCTTCCAACCTGGTTTTTCTATGATTCTATGAACATGTGTATTTGTTACAGTAATAGAATTTATGTTATTGCAATTCTGAATTAATTTTTAGATGCTGCTAAAATTATAATTCCTGTAATAATATAATTATATTTTCTCAGAACTTTACAAGCGTTACATTAAGAGTAAAAATCTTCAGTTTGGATCTTAAAGCCAAGTGATTCCAGTTTCTAAATCCACAGCATAAGATTGCTTCATCTGAAATATCAAGTACCATATACGGAAACTGTTAGCAGGATCTAGAGGCCGGGAGACAGAACTTCTGATCTCTGATCTATTTTTGATTTAACGTGCAGACCTTTCACATTATATAATTCTCTGATTAACACTTGTAAAATAGTGGTTAAAACACATACCTTCCTCAGAAGAGTACAGCAAGAATTTTATCAGATACTTTCCATTAGAAAATTTAATTTTACTTAAGCAAAATATTAACATGAAACTTGTTTGCAGCCACCAAAATTTTTAAAATATTTTACCATAATTAGAAACAGTGGATACAGAGCAACAATACTGAACTAACAAATGACATAGTTTAAATAAAATTTCTTCCCTGCAGAAGCTTCTAACATGTGTGAATGTACAAATGTTCAATATTTTGATAGTGCTTTAATGAACAGAAAAAAGAGGAAACAGTTTGTATACAGTAGAACTAATGAAGCGTATCTTCCTAATGATATCCAGCTAATAAAATCAAAACCAGCTTCCCCTGAACATTCTTCAAGGCATCTTGTCCTAATACCCTCAATGCTTCCCCTTTATATTGCCACAGTACTCTCGGCTCCTGCCCACGTCCTGCCAGCTAAGCAAAAGACAATTCATGTTGTGACCTTTTCCAAGTCACATATGCTAAGCCGCACAGATCACCATTACCACACTCTAAAACTCTTCTCTACTCAGGGCACTAATTAATTTGAACTTTTCCTTTATTCCACACATCAGTTCTAATGATTCCTCTATGAATCTATTAATCAGTGAGACCTCTACCTCTTTGTCATATTCAGGAAAACACGACCAACAGGATGAGGTTTTACTGCTTGTGGTAAGGGGACTGATTAAGGCAGAATAACCATATCAGCCTTAACTGTAGTTCCATTTACTCAAGAAATCTTCCTAAAAATAAACGTATTCTGAGACTAGATGTGCACGGCTGGAGGAGTACAGTGGCGACAGAAAAGGCAGAGCTTTGTTTGTGCCTTACTTCCTATT
Organism: Phaenicophaeus curvirostris; assembly: GCF_032191515.1. Taxonomy (NCBI): domain Eukaryota; kingdom Metazoa; phylum Chordata; class Aves; order Cuculiformes; family Cuculidae; genus Phaenicophaeus; species Phaenicophaeus curvirostris. The sequence goes on along the minus strand of NC_091400.1, from coordinate 15,830,343 downwards.
TGCCAGCACTGGCGTGCTGCAGATTAATATATACAAGAAGCAGGTAAGCCAAGCACACACATGTAATCATGTACAGAAACAAAATCTCTGACACAAGCTGCCAAAAGCAACACAGCAATCAATTATTGAGAACACACTTACAGAACTTGGTATGAATCAGAAGCTTTCTTTACATGTGCTGCACTGAGATGCAAGGAAATAAAAAGAAAGGGAAAAGCAAATATTAAAACGGATTGCAGTTTTAGAGAAGAAAATTGCATGGGGTGACAAAACGAAAAGACTTGAAGTTTTCCCCTGCTACTTTAAAAGGTGTTTACTGTAATTAGGAAAGCTTAAAAGTGAAGAAGCAATGCATCAAAGTTTAAAGAAGTATCTTAATAGGCCAATTGATTTACAGTTCTACAAAAACTGTATTTCAAACTTTAAATTTCCATCTTCTCCTACCTACCTTTATTTATGTATTTGAGAACCGTCAAGACAGAGTTCTAGCAAAGATTAAAGTTAGGTATTTATCTAACATGTACAGACAGTAAGGGTGATTAGACAGGTCACTGATTACAGAGTGACAGAGTTTATTTACTAACACAACTGGGAAAATAATTATACCCACTGCCCACTGATTTTATCAGATGCCTTTCATTTTCTTTAAATCAAACTAACCTACCAGCTTCCGTGGGTTCATGTCCCACAATACTAAATCAAACGAGCAAAAGGCAAACTAATTTAAATTCTTCCTTGCGATTCTGAAGTAATGAGAAATATGCTATACAGTGCATTTTTCTTCCTTTATCACCACAACACTACAATTACCAGGTAATACATAACCTTTACATAATTTGGATTTTATAATACTGTATGCAAATATGACTCGGGATTCATAAGAAAGAGACTGAAGTTTCTTTCTTAGAATTCTTTAGTTGTTCTTAGCACTAAAAATAAAAGAAACATTGCAGCCAGCCTTCATACGACAGGCACATAGAATATGGCTTTTCAGCTTCTGCAACAATTTGCCTCTGTGCCTTACCCACCTCTTTGAATGCCCAGGAAAGAGATGGCAGGTTAATAAGGAATTTCCAAAGTCTATGAGGTACTTGAGCTAAATTAATCCTTTCAGAAGTATTTTTCTACATGTCATCATGATGTTAAAATCAGTGCTCACTGGACCAGAACCACAGATACAAATAATTGAGTAGTCTGTACCAGGAAACGTAACTTTAATTACTCATCTGTCATATTAGCTTTTTAAAAAAACCCATTTAATTACTACTTCTAGTGGGGCAGAACTTATTACATAATATTTAAATATAAAGCATAAATAACTAATTTACCAAGAACTTATTTCAGAAATACATAGCAAAGAGAACTTCATTTTCTCCATACTGGGTCTTTTCCAACCTGGTGATTCTATGATTCTATGGTTTAAATTCTACTTTTTTTATCCAAGTGGAACATTGATTTCCCTAGCTTATTCCCCATTTGAACTGTTGCAAGCTGATTTTAAAGCATATTAATTAATAAAAATAATTCCAGGAAGAACTTATTTAAACTCAAGTAAGTCAAGAGACAACATAAATGGACAGAGAAGTGAGTTGGCCTATCTTGGCTTAATCTACTGCTCCACTTTCCAGAAACAACTAAGGCCAGATGTGAATAATTTTATTAGAAACTGTTCTTTCAGGAAATAATGATTATTTATTTGAAATGAGATTTAGAATTGCATGTTAATGAAATAAACACTTTTTAAACAGGAAGATGGTAGTTCCTTTTCAGGCAGTCATTTATTAGATTTCATGGTTAAGTAGCTGAGATTTGTTGGATACTTATGAACATATGGATTTTTCTGATACACATTATCAATAAAATAAATCAAGCAGTGACCTGAACTTGCTTTTTTATGAAAACCCTCATACAATTTTACAGTGCTTCACTACCCTTCACCTCCAAACAGCACATTTCTTTTACTTAATCTGAAGTTACTCTAACACGGTTACTCAGTTTAAAGCTGACCCACCTATGTCTATATGAGCTACAACTCCCCTGCAAAGAAACTTAATCTAGAAGATCAAGTGATGTCCTAAACTTTGCATTTACTGTATTTCTTGCTGATGAATTTACCAGGTCTTCAAAGTGAAAATCTGAGACTACTGAACACTGGTCTTTTTTTACAAAAGGCACAATTAAGTAAACTTTAATGCAAAATAGCAGAACTACAGCAACCTGAAAATTCAAAATGTGCACAGACTTTCAAATGTTTTATGGACATAATGTAAAAGCCTCAGACAAACACGTCCTTAAAAGAAGAGGTCTTTTGAAGGCTAATAAATAACCGTTATTTTGAAAGGGGCAGAACACTGCTCGAGCATGCAGAATGTAATGTTCTGAGCTCTGATAACAGATACGTTCTGGTGCTATTCCTGTCACCCCAGATCAAAATTGTAATCGTAACAGTGGATTTTTAAAGCTCTATGTGTAAGACAAAAAGGATTTACCCTTATCATGAGAGGAAGTAATTACGTCATGAGGGAAAATATAACTATAAAGAGTTTCCAAGCATTTGAGTATCAGATCCTTAGCATAACAGCAGGGGAGAAAAGTTCTGAATTTGAAGAGGATAAACAGAAGAGAAGATGTTAAAGTCGCCCTTACTTCTAAAAAGAAATTAAAGATTAAAAACATGAAATACACAGGTTATGACATAAAAATAAAATGAGACCTACTGGTACCGGGTTTTGTCCTTCAAAGAGTTTTTTCTTGAATTGCTCCCATTACTAAAATTATCTTCACTCTCTTCAGATTCTAAACTGCGATTGCAGCTCCGAATAGTTTGAAAGATATTGTTTGCTGTTGATTCTTTTTCTGGATTATTTAGACCATCTTGGCCTACCCGTTGCAAGAAATTATCTTGTCCACTATAATCTGAAACAAACTAGAGAGACCTAAAAGATTAGTATAGTAATAAATAGAATATTGTGCCATCTACTTGTTGCCCCTCACCACAAGAAGGATGTTAAGCCTCTGGAGCGAGTCCAGAGAAGAGCAACAAAACTGGTGAAAGGGCTGGAGAACAAGTCTTACGAGGAGCGGCTGAGAGAGCTGGGGTTGTTTAGCCTGGAGAAGAGGAGGCTGAGGGGAGACCTCATTGCTCCCTACAACTACCTGAAAGGAGGTTGTGGAGAGGAGGGTGCTGGCCTCTTCTCCCAGGTGACAAGGGACAGGACAAGAGGGAATGGCCTCAAGCTCCGCCAGGGGAGGTTTAGGCTGGACATTAGGAAAAAACTCTTCACAGAAAGGGTCATTGGGCACTGGAACAGCCTGCCCAGGGAGGTGGTTGATTCACCTTCCCTGGAGGTGTTTAAGGCACGGGTGGACAAGGTGCTAAGGGGCATGGTTTAGTGTTTGATAGGAATGGTTGGACTCGATGATCCGGTGGGTCTCTTCCAACCTGGTTATTCTATGATTCTATGATTCTACTTCTCACTGAAGAATTAAGAGTATTTGGGATATATACTTCCTATTAGTTTCTAATGGGATTTTGTACCTACTTCCAATCCTAAACAGCACAAATCATTGCATAAGGCAAGTAATATCAGTTACAATAACTAGTGAAAAGTGCTTAAAATCCTATCATAATCTTTTCATGTAACAGGCACATTTTTTCTTTCAAAATCAAAATAATAAACCTCAGAGGAATTCCTTCTTTTCACAGAGAGAAGCTTGATGCACTGAACTTCTGAATTTTATTTTTAAGGAACAGAAAATTTTCCAGTTCCTAATGAGTTAAGTGGAAGGTCAGAGCACTTAAGAGAAAATAGTTACATTTTTTAGGATATACATACTTACTTTACCCAGGGTAAAACCATGATCTTCTAGTACTAGTGTTAAGTACTAAGAGTACTTGCTTTAGTACTAATGTTACCACAATATTAAACTAGGTATAAACATCTTAATCTAAACTGCTGCAAAAAACCACAGGAATTCAGCTGAGGTAACGTAAGTGAACAGCCTCGGAATAGTCTGGTTTAGACTCCTTTAATTAGATGATGCCTTCGTATAAAATTATAAATAATATAAAATAAAGCATTGGATGGCTATGAACATGACCTCATAGAATATCAGTCCCATTTACCTCTAAAGTTTCATCCTGGGAGTTATATCGTGGACAGAGTCTGATGAGGCTTGACGCTCCATCCAGAACTTCACAAAGCTCTTTTAAAAATACACCACAAAAAGGAACAACTTTACAGCCTGGAATATTGAGTGCCCGGTTGACCACTTTCCTATATTCAGATGATGACTCATGTTGTGCCATAGCATCTTTCAGACTTCGCATGGTTTCAATATCAGTCTGGTCCATAAACTGCCACATTTTTAAAACTTTTCTTGACCTATTGCAAAAAGAGATCACAACATTTTTGTTAAAAATTTTAAAACAATTTACATATAAGTTCAACACCCACGGCTTATATGAAATGCAGGAAATTATCATCATTACTCAGAAATGAATGAATGAACTCTAGGTCATTATTTTTAAGAAAATTCTGGTTAGTGGATAATTTCCATTGTTTGGTTTCATTAGGGTTTTTTTGTTGTTTTGGGCTGGTTGTTGGGTTTGGTTTTTTTTTTTTTACAATCTCAGACTGACCTTTTTAGAACGTTACCATGATTATATTTCACTTCTGTTCTGGAAACTCCAACTCCAAGTTACATTAGTTCAAGCTGATTAGATAAACCACAACAGCTTTCCCATCTTCTTTTCACGTTTTAAAAACTTCTGTTAAAAAAAAGTGTTTTCTAATCTGGCATATTTAGCAGGCACCAGGAAAACTGATGGTGTCTCCAGAGCATTTTGGAAAAAAAAAAAAAAGAAGCTTTTAGCATGCTTCATTTTTCCGAAAGGAATTATTAGAAAGTCATAGGGTGAGATGATGTGATTTAGCCGTGGATTTCTGCTTAGTCCATTGTTCTCCAGAGACACCTGCTTAACAGAAGCTACAGTGTAATCACTGAAAAGCCATTTAAAAAAAGAGTTGTCAGTACCTTAGCCCTGCCAGAAATTCCATTACAGCATTGTAGTTGCCCATATTCCAGCAGCATTTTGCCACATGTACTAAATATGAGAAGACTTCTCGTTTCTCTTCCATAGAACCTGCAGTCAGGATCAGCCAGGTAACCCATGAGCTCACCTTGTTAAAAAAAAAAAAGACAGTACAGTCAACCAAAGCAATGCCACTTGGAGCATGCATTCATTCATACTTGATAACATGGGGTTTTTTTGTTTCCTCGCATTATGAGGGTATCAGTCAAAATTCTCCTTATACATTCACAGCCAAATCATATATACATTGCAAACACACCTTACACACAGACACTCACGTTACAACAGTTAAATCATTAGCTACTCTATAAATACTTACATTATACAAAACCCCTACCTAATGTAACACATTCTGAATACGCACTCAGGCCACAGAAGAAAATGGACATCTTAAAGTAGCATTGATTTCTCAAATTACCAGAGAGATCCACAGTGTAAATTCTCATTAACATAGCTTATAAATCCCAGCCTCACACTGAATAACCCTTGTTCTTACAACATGGACAGTAAGAGCTGATAAATTGGAATTTTTATTTTCACTTATTTTCATAAAACTGGTAGTTGTGTTTAATGTACAAATTTGCTAATTCCTATATACACTAAAGATTTAAAATAATTCACATTATCTATTTGCAAGATCACAAATTAAGTAAACAAAAGAAACCCCAACACCTTCTATGTGTGACCATAATCATCATTAATGTGTGATTAATTAATGAATCAGAAAAATCTTAGTACCTGACTCTGTATTTAAACAAATAAAAATCAAACATTCATTTTATCAGTATGCAGGTTTTCTTAACAATTTATGTTCCCACAACATCCATAACAACTAGCTATATTTCACATGGAAACCTAATTTAAACCAACTGTTCCATTTTACAATATGATTCCCTGGGGCTTGATTTTTGTCATTGTGTAAACACTTCGGAAGCAACAAACATGATTTGTTTACTGACACTGAGTTCCATCCTTTAGTCCTGAAGGATTTGAGTTTACAGGCAATACCAGTGTGAGGAGAGGCTTATAAAAATTAGAAAATGTTAGTTCACCCCTCAGGGTAAATACACTTTTATTTAAAAAAACTGAGCATGTGAAATACAATGTAAATGCATTAGTAATAACAAGAAAAAATACACAAAAAATATATAGGCCTTCTATTTATGCAAGCCTATACAGACACAGTGTTCCGAGTCTCTCACTCTGGAGGGAGAGCAGTCAAAGAACATGAAATATGTAAGTTATTATTTAATCTTTCCAATGCCCACATCAATCGAGAACCATAAATGAGAAATAGGCAGATAAGAGGTCAAGCCATAGCTCCAATATAAGTAATGCATTGAAACGAAATACAGTAAATAACACCAGAACAAAACAAAATACAACACATTTTTAAGACAGTATTCCAGAAGAAATGAGGTTATAATATCATTCTGTCTTTCATGCAGTGAGGACATATGCAGAAGTGAGTACCACAGGGATGGGGATGATCTAATGGGATTCAAGGAACAGTGGAAAATAGACCCATTAAGAAACAGTGTTCCACCTGTCCTAGCCCTCACAGAACAACGTGGGTATAGAAGGCAACAGCTGGAATAAACACACTCCAAGTCTAATGATAATTGAAAGAAAACAGGTTAACTACTCTTTCTGGTTAGAAAACGTTGGAAAAGACCTTTAAGATCATCAAGTCCAATTGTAAACCTACAGCTGTCAACTCTACCACTAAGCCATGTCCCTAAGCACCATATCTTTTAAATACCTCCAGGGACAATGACTCAACCACTTCCCTGGGCAGCCTGTTCCTGTGCTTGATAACCCCTTCCATAAAGAAGTTTTTTGTAATATCCAATCTAAACCTCCCTTGGCTCAACCTGAGGCCATTTCATCTTGTCCCATCACTTGTTACTTGGGAGAAGAGTCCATCACTCACTTTGCTATGACCTCCTTTCAGGTAGCTGTAGAGAACAACAGGGTCCCCCCTCAGCCTCCTCTTCTCGAGACTAAACAACAGAGCTGAAGGGGCACTTTCCCAAAATTAAATGTGGACCCGAAGCCCAGCTAGGAAATAAAGACAGACTTAATAAGCAGAACTATCAGTTATCCCCTTATAATGCCATGAGGGATTTTTCCTACAGAAGATTTGAAGGTGGGTGATCTGGTTGAATCAACAGGCTTTAAAGGAGCAGAAAATCAAAGCTGAACTGAGGTCACTTCCCAGCTCTGCACTCCCTGAAGATTTTATTCTGCCCAGGCAGGTTGAACCAATGGATCCAAGCACTTTACCACAAACAATAATATTCTAATGCTCTTAAATGCATACTGGAATAGCTTGGGTATGGCACTATTTAAGATGGTTACTCATAACAGCCACAGCTAAAATGTATGATGTAAAACCAACACTAAACTGCAGCTAAGTTGAAGGGACTATGATCTTTGGGAAAAATCATGTATGACAGCTTGGAGGAAACATATATATTAATAAAAACACACAATCATTAAACAATAATCAGTAAACATGCCCTTGAATTTTGTGATTTACTGATAAATACGTGAATAGTCCTGAGTATATCCTCAAAGGTATGACACCATAGGAATCACTGACATTCTCAAATAACTGTATAGCTGCCTATGGATCCCCAAAATACCTGATAATGCATGTACTATATTTTTACTGCCTGGGATGATTAAGCTTCCTCTGCACAGACAGAATCCAAGAAATAACAAAGTTTTCAAGATCTTCATTCAAATGAGAGTTCAGAAGAGGGATTCCTCAGATGCTGGTTATACTTGAGGTAAATGCATCTCACACAACAGGAAAGCAGAGAAAAACACTGCATGTGTACTTACTTCCTCGTGGTTATGAATTCACTTGGAAGTTGAATTCAAAATAGGGTTTCTTTCACTTTGGCAAGAAAGTAGCACAGTCAGTATTTTGGAGTGGCACAGTTTCTCTGTCACTAAAACCAGAAGTAATCTCTACTTTCCAAGGGGGTTTTCTACCAGGGGAAGAGAGCACAGGGAAGCTCCATCCTGGCAGGCTCTGACTTCTGGACAGTCCAGCCAGTAAGATACAGAATGGCACCTCCTCTTCCAGCAGTTCATTCTTGGTTGGCTTGCACAGCTACCTCCACAGCTGCGTCACTCATGAGGATCACCTAACTCGAGGATGAAGTACCATCAGGTAGGCAGCTGCCTAGTTATAAGGCTATCACTGCGGCAGTGTGAGGGCTTCACAGCTCTGGCACTGCCTGAACTATCTAGCTCTGGGACCAGAGACAGCACATCCCAGCCAAAAGAGTGCGCAGTAGTAGCCTTGCCAAGAAGATCAAAATAAATTGCAAGAATTCCTCTGAATGAACAGTAACACTCTTTGGACCAAATTTTTGTTTTAGACATCACTGTATCATCAGATCACAATCTACATATTGGTCTATTAATCATTATTTCTTTAGTTTACTTTTTTCCACACTTGACTTACATAGTTCTGTTTATGTAACTCATTTTAAACCCACTTCAGAACAGAAATCATAACAGCAAACCTATAATTAGATTTCCGCTGTATTGCTGATGAGTCTGAAAAGTATGAGAAAATGTATCCTGGCTTCATTACTATAATCCACATGATTGCAAGACACAAGAAAAGTCATAAATTGAAACATGATCCTCTTAAACAACTTGATAGTAACATCCGTCTTTTCATTCAGATGGACAAAAATGAGTGTCCCTCAGTATTACAACACAGTAGTAAACAAACAAAATCAAATAGATACTTAGCTAAGATGGAAATATTTTTTTGTGTCCTAATATATAGAAACGCTGACAACATTGTGTCAAAATAATTTCAGATATATTCTAATGTAGCCTGATTTGGAAATTTTCAGAGGCATAGGAGCCTCCTTCAAATCTGACTCTGAGCTCACAGGATCTGTATCAGGTATCCAGGCCATGCAGACTGTAGCTGAGCAATAATTTAAAACACAGTAGCACAAAAAGGTCTATCCAGTTTTAGTTTTTTTAAAATAATCTTTTTACATCACCTCTTAATATAGTATTTTAACTACACTAAAATCTATTATTTTCAATAATTTTTTTAATGTTCTTGAGGCTTATCTTTGAGCAAAGTTTTCAAATAAATTCAAGCTAGATATTGCTAATGCAACTGGGAAAGGCATGTTATAAACTCAGCATTAATCTTCAAACACACTGTGAATATTTTTATACCACTGACTGAATCTCGTTCAATATTTCAACTTACTTTTCCTGGAATTTACCACAACTGTAGCAATAACAGACCTTTATTTAGGATAGACAAACTTTCCTTTTGCGGCACATCACCATCACATTCCCAAAAGGTTCCAGAGATTTCTGTTCTGATTTTCAGATTCCACTTTTCATTTGTATTTTTTTTAAAAAGGCAATTACATAGCAAAGTTCCTATAACTCATCCATCAGAATTAATAGCTGCAATATATTTTTTAAACATAAGTTAAACAAACCCACCCTAAACTTTTAAACATGCAAGATCTATATCAATCACACAAAAACCAATATAAGCAAATAACATGAGCCTGTGCTTTTGATTACCTGATCACCGAACCACAACTGATTTAAAGTGTTGTCTATATATGAAGGCAAAAATCTCCCAGTTTGTCAGTGACAGGACATAGCTCATTACTGATGCTCAGCTGTTTTTACTAATAAAATATGAAGGACATAAAAGAGAAACCCATGATGGAACTTGATCCTCAAGGTATGGCACATGGCCTTGAAGTCCTTACAAGTGTAAACTACAGGACTGTCTACCATTTACTCTGTGGGAATCCTGCTCCATGCAGTACACAGTACAAAACAACACCTCATGCATGCTCAGTTATTAACTGCATCCCTAAATTTGTTACAGATTTACTTTAGTTCTTTTCTTCTTTAAAGTCTTCTAACACTCAAGATAATAATAATTCTTATATATATACATAATTATTTGCTATCCTTTAAACAGCTGCTAGAGAATGTATTTGCAATTTTTTTTTAAAGGGAATTAATTTATGTTTTATCTTTTAGCAGAATGTAACTACCGTGGCAGCACCAAGGGAGAAAACTACCAAGAATCTCTACCTGAAAAGCCCAGTGTTTCGTAATTTGTACTGCTTTACATTAATTTTCCCAGCTCTTAAGTTTAAAAGGATTTTACAGCAATTCCCAAGTTATGTACTTAAGTGGGTGATGCTACACGGAAGAAATTATGTCTTCTATTTTTATATTGCATTTTTTAGAAACTTCATCATACTCAAGAGATGCAGCTTTCAGAAGTTAAATTAGCAAACACAGTCATGTACCTGAAGTTTAACACTATTGCTAGCAAGCAAAATAAAATCTTTCGGCTTACCACCAAGTATGATTACAGTCTATACCTTCTCTAATACCTAAAATATAAAAATTAGGCAGGAAAATCTTTCAATAATAAATTGTAACTGACCTAACTACTGCCTGCAGTGGAGCAAGAAAGCAAGCGATATTAATACTGAAAAAATAAAGTATGAGTATGAGAAGTCTCTGAGTACAAAACAAGAAGTGGATTTTCCAGGTGCCTAAAGAATAAGCACGACAATCTGTAACTCATTTAAACATGCCATTCTGGTTTTCATGGTTTTGTTAGATAAAATCAAGAAATTAAAATAAGATCTGAAGAACATGAAAAATCCATGTAAAAATTAATGCAAGAGGGTAAAACATGCATTTTCTTTCTGAAAAGCAGGACTCTTAGTATATCAGTGCACCTAGATTTCTCCCTCTTAAAACAAATCAATCTACCTTTCAAACATTATGAAGTCCTTCTAAAAGTAAAAGTGCTGTTGAGGGAAATTCTTCTTATAAAACTATAAAGAGCAAATTCATATCTATGAGGCATTTTAAAATGCAAGCAGTATGCAGCATTAGCACTAATATCTGGCTATCAGAAGTCCCTTTGCACTACTAACTGTGCACAAACCCATCAGTGCACACTGATGAATGTAAGCATCAGAGTATATAACAGAGAATTGGTTTATTTTACATAGTTTAAATAAAGTTCCATTATTAAAATTTTTGAGCTTTTCATATAATATGCAACATAATATTCAGATGCACTTTTAAAATCTGAGCATTCTAAATTGCATATCTTACGAACAGATGGTTCGCTTTACACGCTTGAGTGAAATTATATAACCTTACAAAGAACATTTACCATTTAAAATCTGATTAAACAGTATTCCAAACAAGGACTGGAAACAGTTTGATATTTGTACAAACACAATCTTTTTGAAAGTATTATGCAAGCCCATTTAGGCATAGCAAAAAAAATGCTGAACTAAGAGACAGAGTGGAATATTTATTTACATTCCATTATTTCAGTAAAATGATATGTCTCTGTTTTGCTGGTGGGGATTTAAATTAGTGTTTTGAATGAACATTGAAGAAAACTTACACATTTAAACATTAAAAATAAAACTATCGCTATTATTCAGTCTCCTAAATAGCCACATTTTTAATTAATGAATATAAGAATGACTTGGGGAATGATGAAACCACCCTAATAGCAATGGAACAGTTCAAACATTTCTACCTTCTTCTCTTATTTTTTGGCAACTCAGTCTGTCAAAAAGATCACGTTATATACTGAACCTCTTATTTTGCATTTTCAGTTCCATTGTGGGCCTATATTCCGACAACTGTTTGAACGATCTTTCTATCTGGTGTAACTTTCAATCTAAAACATCAAAATTGCTTTCTACATGTATTTCAGCATGGAAAATTACATGCTTTATTTTACGTTTATATTGCTTTCTTTTACTAGCAGCTGTGGCCAGAAAGATCAAGTTGCAAGAGACTCTTCTCAACTTTATTCAAAGCAATGCTTGAAATAATTTGAAATGTTTACATAAACATACATGTTCTAAACAAACATGTATATTGAACCTATGTTTCTGTGGTTGCTTTGCTGGTGAGAGGCAGAAGAGTGGCTGGAAGTAAAAAAGATGAATGTGCAAGAGTCTGGGAGGGTAAAGATACAGAAAACGTATGGTATGATATTAAGTAAAGACCACATCACATTTGAGGTAAAGAAGGAGGATGAAGTCATAATAGCCTACAAGATTCAGAGAAAGAACTAAATCAAGACAAGAAAGGCATAGTATGCAACAAGGGGAGATGGAAGAAGTTTATATTGTTACAGTTTTCAGGGTCCTAAAACACACTTAGGTACCATTTTCCTAACCTCCTTCCAGCTACCAGGGCTCTGCTATATCTGCAGAACATCTCTCATAGAATCACAGAATCCTTGAGGTTGTAAAATACATTTAAGATCATCAAGTCCAACCACTGACCTAGCAAAACCAACTCTACCACTAAACCACATCCGTAAACACTGTGTCCTCTAAATACCTCCAAGGACGGTGACTCAACCACTTCCCTGGGCCGCGTGTTCCAGTGCTTGATAACCCTTTCAATGAAGAAATTTTTCCCAATATCCAGTCTAAACCTCCCCTGGCTCAACTTGAGGCCATTTCATCTAGTCCTATCGCTTGTTACTTGGGAGAAGAGACCAACACCTACCTCGCAATGACCTCCTTACGCATAGTTTTAGAGAGTGATAATGTCTTCACTCAGCCTCCTCTTCTCCAGACTAAAAAACAACAGTTCCCTCTTCACTCAGCCTCCTCTTCTCCAGACTAAAAAACAACAGTTCCCTCAGCAACTTGGTGCTCCAGACCCTTCACCAGCTTCATTGCCCTTCTCTGGATACTCTCTAGCACCTCAATGTCCTTCTTGCAGGGAGGGGCCCAAAACTAACTGACTACTCAAAGTGCATCCTCATCAGCACCTAGTACTGGGGGATGATCACTTCCCTGGTGCTGTTGGCCACACTGTTTCTGATACAAGCCATGATGCTGTTTGGCCTTCTTGGCTACTGGGCACACTGCTGGCTCATGTTCAGTGGGCTGTCAAACTCTACCGCCAGGTCCTTTCCTGTCAGGCAGCTTTCCAGACACTCTTCCCATGCCTGTAGCACTGCACGGGGTTGTTGTGGCCCAGGTGCAGGACCTGCCATTGAGCATTGTTGAACCCCACACAGCTGGCCTCAGCCCATGGATCCAGCTGGTCCAGATGCCTCCACAGAGCCTTCCTACCCTCAAGCAGATCAACACTCCCGCTCAACTTTGTGTCATATCCAAACTTACTGAGGGCACACTCTATCCCTTCATCCAGGACACTGATACACTGATAAACACATTAAACAAAACTGGCCCCAGAACTAAGCTCTGGGGAACACCACTTGTGACCGGCTGCCAAATGGATTTAACTTCATTTACACAACAATTTGGGCCTGGCCATCCAGCCAGTCAAAAGAGAGTCAAAACACTCCCACGGCTTTATACATCCATGAAAACTAAACTTCTGGTAGTCAGTGAGCAGAGAGCAGACAAATATATATAATTACTATTACTACTACGGCTATTATTATGTGCACAGTCTTAGAGAACTCAAAAGCCAATAGTTTTGCAAAGCTAGATATTACTATATTTCACATGCCTCCTCCCACACCAGCCACTAATTCAGAATCAGCTTTTAATTACATTCAGTAACAGGAAAGAGTATCTGTATTTGGTTTGATCTACTGTATTGCTCTTACAGCACTCCATGATCAATTCAATACTATTAGTAGCAAATGAAAGATGAGCTGTCTTGCTAATGAGTACACATTGTGCCCAAGTCCCCACCATCAATATAGCTGCAGTTTGAATCAAACCTTTAAAGACTACATGCTTTATTTATAGTTGGTGATACTGAATATGTGTAGCTCAAAATCTTCATGATAAATAAAAATTGAATAGCAAAGTAAGTTCAAATTATCTCCGTACATGTGGCACGTGTACATAGTAATCTACACGCTTTCTGCAGTGCAGTCCATAATCAGAGTGATTTGGTGATAACTTTGGTCTACATCTCATCCTCCTATGGTTATCCACCATATTTAACTCTTCTGGTTTCAAATCCACTGCATTTACTCCACATGTTGAGAAGTTCCCTAATTCTTTGATTATTTTTTGATTTAACTTTAGCTTTACAAACTATTTTTTAAACAGTAGTGACCAAGCTATCTATAGCAGCATTTTAGAAGCTATTTAAACATCAGTGGCAATCTCCACCTTGACTATCATCGTTCTATAGGAAAGTGAAACCTGAAAAAACACACCTACATACGTAAACATTACACATCTTTAGTGACTGGACCACTTTTCACATGAACTTTTATCTGTCGGAAAACTCCACCAGAGACAGTAAATCCTGCAGACAAACTGCAACACTAACAGACCATAAGATTCTTATTTTCCTGTGAATATTTTAGTGCCCTGTCAATTTCTGTACAGACTTGAGAGCTCAAATGACCGGAAACTTTTAGAATACAACTTAAACCCAAGAATGTATTCCATCCCATTTTATGGGATTCAAGCAGACCATTCATGACTGACCTTTTTCCCAACACATTTTTTGAAACAAGTTATTAGGCATACAAGGTTTTTGTCATGGCAGTCACCTTGATCAAAACAGCAGGGAATAAACTGATACTTGGAAAACCATGACAAGAAAAAGACACAGGGAAATACCTAATGTGTGAATCTCATCTACTGTATGTTATAACCATGCTCTCTTAAACAAAGTCAGTTTCTGTTTCCCAGCCTCAGCAGCACAGGATTTGCCAGTTGAATACTTGTGCTTCATGTGCTTCATTCACGGAGTGCTTGACAGTAGATGTAATCCATGCTATCCATCTTTCCTGCCTTTACAGTACTTACTACTACATTTATTTTTCTCCTATCATTCTTGACAGTGAAAAAAAGTATACACGAAGGGGGTCTAGAGTTCTATAATTTCCATCTTCTGTGAATATTAATAAGGGTAATCGATTTTTCCAGTCTTCATTGTTTACTTTTCTAAGAACTTCATGCATGAGAAATAAAAGCCACTCAGTTGTTGAGGGAAAGGCTGTGGCTGTGGTCTTCTGGACTTCAGTAAAGCCCTTGACACAGTTTCTCACAGCATTCTGCTTGAGAAACTGTCAGCCTCTGGCCTGGACAGGTGCACACTCTCCTGGGTGGAAAACTGGTTGGATGGCCGGGCCCAGAGAGTGGTGGGAAATGGTGTGAAATCCAGCTGGAGGCCAGTGACAAGTGGGGTTCCCCAGGGCTCAGTGCTGGGTCCAGCCCTGTTCAATGTCTTTATCAAGGATCTGGATGAAGGCATTGAGTGCACTCTTAGCAAGTTTGCGGACGACACTAAGCTGGGTGGAAGTGTTGATCTGCTGGAGGGTAGGGAGGCTCTGCAAAGGGGTCTGAATAGGCTGGACCGCTGGGCAGAGTCCAATGGCACGAGGTTTAACAAGGCCAAATGCCGGGTCCTGCACTTGGGGCACAACAACCCTGTGCGGTGCTACAGACTAGGAGAAGTCTGTCTAGAAAGCTGCCTGGAGGAGAGTGACCTGGGGGTGTTGGTTGACAGCTGACTGAACAGGAGCCAGCAGGAGCCAGCAGTGTGCCCAGGTGGCCAACAAGGCCAATGGCATCTTGGCTTGCATCAGAAACGGTGTGACCAGCAGGTCCAGGGAGGTTATTCTCCCTCTGTACTCGGCACTGGTGAGACCACTCCTCGAATCCTGTGTTCAGTTCTGGGCCCCTCACCACAAGAAGGATGTTAAGCCTCTGGAGCGAGTCCAGAGAAGAGCAACAAAACTGGTGAAAGGGCTGGAGAACAAGTCTTACGAGGAGCGGCTGAGAGAGCTGGGGTTGTTTAGCCTGGAGAAGAGGAGGCTGAGGGGAGACCTCATTGCTCCCTACAACTACCTGAAAGGAGGTTGTGGAGAGGAGGGTGCTGGCCTCTTCTCCCAGGTGACAAGGGACAGGACAAGAGGGAATGGCCTCAAGCTCCGCCAGGGGAGGTTTAGGCTGGACATTAGGAAAAAACTCTTCACAGAAAGGGTCATTGGGCACTGGAACAGCCTGCCCAGGGAGGTGGTTGATTCACCTTCCCTGGAGGTGTTTAAGGCACGGGTGGACGAGGTGCTAAGGGGCATGGTTTAGTGTTTGATAGGAATGGTTGGACTCGATGATCCGGTAGGTCTCTTCCAACCTGGTTATTCTATGATTCTATGATCTCCAGCTGCAGTAGAGTTTCTTGTTGTGTACCTGAATTAAAGGTCAAAGCACTCACTAAAGCAAAACAAGGCAAGGTGAGCAGTTACCTTGGTCACCAGAGGTAAACTAATTGTGCCTCCTCCATAATACAGAGGACTTGGTCCACTGACACCCCGAGCAGACACTGACATTGTGACAACTATGTTCAGACTGTTGCAGGTTAAAAACAAATTGTATGGTTCTTCAGGCAAGGCGTAAGCAGGCTGTAGAAACCTTGCCACAAAGGCAGTAACAACGAAAGTCTCCTAAACATTTAAGTTACCCTTAAGGTTACCCTGCCTTTAAAGCAGGAATAGAGCTCCTATTTCCCCCCTCCAAACAAAAAAAAAGAAAAATCAGGCAAGGCCCACAAATTAAATTTATACCACCTATCGCTATGTGCTTTTTTGCATCATCACTCGGTAACACTAAGATACTAGTTAATGTCTCTCTGGCCAAAAGCCTATTCAACCTTTGTCAAGGAATGAGATCATACAACCTTGGACCTGAAGCTCAACCACAACTTTTCTCCTTGCATGTTAAGTTACTCTTGATGTAGATTTCTCACTATACGCTTCTTAACTTGGTTTCTGAATTTTTAATCCTTTTTACTCTTTCCAGCTTCACTCAATAGGCTCACAATGCTGTGCTCTGAGAACAAGAGTATCTGACAAAAATGCTTTTCCATTGTCATGTTAACAGACTCAATAGTTTCAGAAACCTTGCAAGACGCTCACAATGCTAAACCAAGCTACAGATAAAATGAAACACTAAAGTCAGCAAAAGCTCCAGCTACTGTCAACCTGACTTCCTACATAAAAAAAAAAAATTAGGCAGCATTCCTGGTGGATCAGCAACATTAATGCAATCACTGTACGACTTCCAGTACTTTAAGCTGAAACACCTTACCCAGGTAATAAAGCAAAAGAAAATCCACGTTACAGGCTTCATCCAGTGTTAGACAGTATGCCGACTACTGCATTTTTCTACAAATGAGAATTGAGTAGGAAAAATAACAGCAGTTATTTAGTGCACATTCAGCTGTGCTAATTGTTTTCCAGTACGGTTTTTACCTACTGCAACTGATCTTTTATTCAGTTCTGCATTCTTCATAGACCATATATCTGTCAAATGCTTAAGGCTGACAACTCACCATAAAGTGCTTTCTCCTGTGTAAGTCCTTTCTATGCCTTTTAGACCCCATTCAGGTCTAAATATTGTAATTAGCATTAGCTACGGTAACCAATATTAAATGGAAAAGTTTAAATAGATTATTAGAAGATATTAATATCCTCTATGTATCTCACCAGTTAGAATATTTAAATCATTCACACCTAGAAAACAACAGTTTTGTAACAGTAAACACATTTAAAGTATAAGCGAATCAGGTAATGTTTCCCAATATCTATCACTTAATCTTGCACTCTGCAGGCAAAGAGAGTTTACAGCTTCAGTCATGAACAGGAATTCCTGGGAGTTACTGGAATTCAATCGGTAAATAATACTAGTAAAATTTACCTCAATAAGATCCTTTTTTTTACTGTTTTTTCAATTAAACTCACTTTTTAAAAGATATTTTAATAATTTGAAAATATTTTAATCTTCATTATTTTTAATTATTAATTTATTTTAGAATACTCCTGCAGCCCTCATTCAATCTAGACTTCCATGAAAATGTCAGTATTTTTTCACTAAATAAATACATTCTTTTGTGTCACAAACCAGCAATTATTGACTGTAATTTAAGCAAGCGTTATAAAGTGTCCCTCATTAATATGTAGTAAGCATCTGAAAATTACTAAAAAGCATACTGCTTTATGAAAAATCCTCTAGATACTGCAATTGCTCATAGAACAGAACAATGGCATGAAATTATTTTTTCCCATTATGCATCAGAAGCCTGTCATACTAAAATTCGTTCTGGCTCCCACATTATAAATACACTTCAGTATTTCTATAGGCAATGCCAAAAAAAATCAGCAAGTGCTCACTGCCTTTTGCCAACAAAAGCATGACTCTCTGCACAAGAATTTTCTTGGCCTTTAAAAACAAAGACATTTTCAAAGTTCATGCTTGTGATTGGCTATGGCAACTGATATATTCCAACATAAGATAAAGCAGATAGCAAAATACTGATTTATTACAAGCAGTAAATATTGTACAATAACTCACTTTAAACATATAATACCTATGTTTAAAAAACAGTTATTCCAGATTATACTTAAAATAATCCATTGCACTACATAGTATATAACCTATGCACTGGATATTCAGGAATTAAATACAATTGTACAAAAAATTATCCTGTAGCATTAGCAAAAAAATAATGCTAGATTACAAAACTGCAGAGTCACAAAACTCTACCACAGAGAGGCAATATTGACTGTTTTACCAAAAGGCAACTACTATACTACAATTCTCATTGATATGGAAGAGTCTCATAGTCATTAATGACGAGTGCTTCACCATCTACCAGCTCTTCACTCCTTTGATTGTTCAGTGTCTAAACATATGACGGTCAATCTAATTTGTACAGCTAACTGCAAAATGGCCTAGCAAACTGCTGCAGCATTGTGCCTCACCTGGTCATGCTGGAAACACCAGCACAAAGGAGGACCCTAGCTGAAACAGAGGCTAGATTCCTCTCCAGCTGTGCACCATCCACCTTGTTTTC
Organism: Phaenicophaeus curvirostris; assembly: GCF_032191515.1. Classification (NCBI taxonomy): domain Eukaryota; kingdom Metazoa; phylum Chordata; class Aves; order Cuculiformes; family Cuculidae; genus Phaenicophaeus; species Phaenicophaeus curvirostris. The sequence continues at coordinate 15,811,367 of NC_091400.1, read as the reverse complement.
CTAAACACAATAACTATAGCTAATTTAAATACTTTTTAGGCTCTGTAAAAGACTGAATATTGCAGTTCCAACTTTTATTTATGTTCCTATAACAGAATTAAGTGAGAGAAGCCAACATATTTACACTGTTTTAGTTCCTAAATCTCAATAACATGCAAGAAACAGAAATACTGTGAAACACACTAAATATTCAGTCACTGGTTCATATTTGCCCAGGAAGTTTCTTGTGGTTTAATACATATTCTACTCTATTTATTTAATTTTGTGCTGTTCTTTTTGATACCCACACAAGCCTCATCTCTTTTAAAGCACAAGAATGCAGTGTATACAAACTAAAAGTGCATAGAGAGAGACGGAAGGAAAGGAAAGAAAGGAAAGGAAAGGAAAGGAAAGGAAAGGAAAGGAAAGGAAAAAGGAAAGGAAAGGAAAGGAAAGGAAAGGAAAGGAAAGGAAAGGAGGAAAGGAAAGGAAAGGAAGGAAAGGAAAGGAAAGAAAGGAAAGAAAGGGAAGGAAAGGAAAGGAAAGGAAAGGAAAGGAAAGGAAAGGAAAGGAAAGAAAGGAAAGGAAAGGAAAGGAAAGAAAGGAAAAGGAAAGGAAAGGAAAGGAAAGGAAAGGAAAGGAAAGGAAAGGAAAGGAAAAGGAAAGGAAAGGAAAGGAAAGGAAAGGAAAGGAAAGGAAAGGAAAGGAAAGGAAAGAAAGGAAAGGAAAGGAAGGAAAGGAAAGGAAAGGAAAGAAAGGAAAGAAAGAAAGGAAAGGAGAAGGAAAGGAAATGGAAAGGAAAGGATAGGAAAGGAGGAAGGGAAAGAAAGGAAAGGAAAGGAAAGGAAAGGAAAGGAAAGGAAAGAAGGAAAAGAAAAGGAAAGGAAAGGAAAGAAGGAAAGGAAAAGGAAAGAAAGGAAAGGAAAGGAAAGGAAAGGAAAGGAAAGGAAAGCAAGGTATTGTTCCATTTTTTCTGCAGATAAACCTGAAGTTTTATTTAAGAGTATTTTTTGTTTTGTTTGGGATTGCTTTGGAGTGGTTTTTTTTTTTTTTGGGCAGCTTTCTCAATCCTTGATCAATTTGCTATTAAACTCATCAGAAAATAACCTTACTAAATAAAGTAAAATCTTAGTAAAGAACTCATGATTTGGCTTATGGAAATGTGTCGTGCCAAATGACACTTCTCTGTATAACATCATTCAAGAGACACACAGTGATTAAATAAATAAATCAATCATGCAGATTAGTGTAGTTATATTATACAGAATACAGAAACTTCTAGTTTATAATACTTCTGTGCTGACTCCTAAGATCATGCTTAGTCTACAAAAATCCAAAACAAATAATTAAAACTCCAGCTCCTGAACAAAATAATAAACTGACTGGGAGTATATCCCATGTTGTCAGAATAAATATAAAGAAATGCAAGTCTTTAATTTTTCTCTTCCTGTTTAGTTTACAATGTGGAAGAAAAAACTGGGTTGCTGTTTTCCAAACTCACTGAGCAAATCAGTCACATAACTCCTACTAAATTTGCTGGAAGTTAGTTAGCTAGACCCCCCTAGTCATCTTAAGTTGTGTTTTAAAAATCTGTCATCACAGCTAAATTCAGCTCTGAGAGATAAAGGAAATAACTAATCCATGAATCAGGTAATAACCCTTATGAGAAATACTTTAAAATTTTGTCTTACCTCATTAAACCTTGTCACAAGATCTTCTACAGTATTATGTTCACCACTGGGGGAAGAAAGAATAGTAGCAGATATGGAAGCTTTAACAGATGGCAGCTTGCTCTGACATTCAGCATTACCCAGATCCCTGGTTAAAAAGCAGAGGTAGTCGATGGGTAAGACTTTCCGGTAAAGCTCCTGCTCCTGCTCTGTCAGAATGCTGGCAACCTCCTCCGGGAACTGGATGAGGTGCTGCAGTTCAATCAACTCTTTGCTGATACCAGCCACATTGGAGGGAAAGATGCTGGAGCCAGCCATAGACGTACACGCTTGACGTTCTAAAATGAAACAAAAAAAAATATTTATTAGGTTTCACTTTTAACTCTTGGACTGGGCTGTTTAAAAGCAAGACAACTGTTGGGTTTTTTTTGTTTTGTTAAACTGTCGATTCATTTACTCAGCAGTACACTAACTACTTCATATTCAAACAACCCAATATGCTATTTAATTGGGTTCATTCTGCAGATGTCCATAAAACCACCCGGTATTAGCTAGATAGCTGGTAACCGTGGCTTCTGAGATTGTTAAGCTACCTGTCAAAATGTGCTTGCTTCCTCACTTATCCAAACACCTGCTTCAGTCACCTGCTGTCTTGTCAATGCTACAAATAACAGAACCGTCTGGGCAGGGTCTGAATCTATTTTGCCTCCATGTGAGTCCGCAGCACAGAGGGGTTGAAGGCCTTGACTAGGGCACAGGGACTCTACTGTCATAAGAAAAAAATGTACAATGATCACATAAAACCCATTTTCTTCCCATTCCTCCTCCTGTAAGATACAATTTATCTGAGCTCACTGCATAATGAAACTAAATGTCCAAAGTTGCAAAACATCTTTAATTCCTCTGTGAAAATGTATATATTTGGGAGTATGCATGTTTTATCCATTATTACAAAAGATTCATAGTAGTTTTATAATATCCTAGCAGTGGTGTCTCTTGAAAAAAAAACTTTTCCTAAGAAGGAAGAAGCCAAGCTTTGTAAGAACATGTGGGAAGCCTGAAACATCAACACAATGATTCCAAAACAGTGAGTATGAGTCTTCTGACTAGATTAAGTTTAGAATGAGTTCTCTTAGCAATAATTTTTCAAGAATTACAGAAGAATTAAGAATTATAAACAGTCATAGCAGTATATTCTGTACTCATCTTCCTTCCCAGGAAAAAGAGTTTATTATTTTGCATTGCTTCACAAAATTTCTTTAGACATTTTTTGCACACATAATGGACATACACTCCAGAATTATCTTTGACTTCAATTTTTTTATAGCAATAAACTCTCATTTCATAGAGTGAGCAAATATCCGTTCTGTTCCCAAAAAAAACCCCCACAAGTTCATAATGACTGATTCCAATTCATCCTTTTATAAGCATAAAATGTGCTACATGAGTTTTCCCTTGTTACATTCATTTTATGCAAACTCTATTATCAATCAATGAGAAGTTAAAATGACAGAAAATTGCCTTTTATTAATACATTCTACTAAAAAGCAAAAGATAAATTATAGCAGCCCTAAATAATGCCTTTGGGCTAACAGAACCTGTTGAGAAGTTTTTAAATACATAAAAGGTTTCTGAAAGAGATAAAGAGTAATTGTTTCAGTATCTAGACTGGCAAGAAAAAAAGTAATGGATTCAATTTGCAATGGTTACATAGTGGACCAATTTAACCAGTTACACAGCAGGGAACACATAACTTCAAGGATAGTGAAGCAGTGCTATAGGATTTCTGCAGATATCAAGAAACCTTTGTCATTGAAACAGCTGCCAGAAAGATCAGTGAGGAAAGACAGTTAAGAAAACTGTGTTGACTTGTTGATCCTATTTTGTGCAGCAGATGAATCACAGTGAGCTTCTGGGCTTACTTTCAGACTTGTTTGCTTTCTGCCTAAGCCTCCAACACTGTCTTCAACCTGCGCACAACACTCATGAAAGATTTCATAAGAAAAAGCTCTTCAAGTTGACCTGCACTGCTCTTGACTTTGTAGCAAAACATAAGCTTATGCCAAAACAAAAAAAATTGCAAAATATAATGTTCACTTTACACTAGAAGGGTTGTATAGTTGCACAGTGCTTTGCACATAGGAACTGAACTCTCACTGCCACAGCCAGCATGGTCTCAAAATGAGGAGGATATGGAAAGCAGGACAAAAACATCTGCTACCACTTATTTGTTCCCTAGAGGTCACAGTGCCTTGTTGAGTCTCCATGCATGACAGCTCTTCTCAAACACTTTCTTGGGAAATATAAGGTGCCCTGCCAGCCAGGAGAAGGCAGGTGTACAGCCTGTACCAGTCTCCTGTGCTTCATTGCTGAAACTGAGGGTGTACAGGTTGTGTCTCTGTTGTCAGTTTATTTCAGATCACAAATGCACTTTTGAAGTATATCTCCCAAACATCCTCACTTACTGTGTTTTAGTTTACTGTTTTGGAGCACATAAGCAAGATCCTTTTCAGATGAAAATGCACAAGATGATCTCCCAGAAGGCAACTAACAGATCCTAATTGCTAACAAGCTGTAGCTGTCAGAGGCATCTGAGCTCTGAAAAGGACATCAAGGTCAGGAGAGGACAGTTGGACCAAACAGCTCAGATCGTGGCTTGGCTGCAGAAGATCACATAATGCAGGTGACAAGACAGCAAGAAGCACGGACAATGCAATGACACAGAAATACTGGTGCTTTGCAAATTCAACATTGTTGGGTAATTACAGTTATAAACACCTTTTATCTATCAGTACAGTATAAAAGGAAAGCGTAGCTCAGTGATGAGCACCCAATCCCATAGCGGCTGATGGAAGAGAGATAACATGCAAGTGAAGATGAGCTGTTCCCTAATGCACCGCTTGCTGATGAGTTTTAGGGATGCACTCTCAAGAATTCACCTTCTCCATTACAATATCAACCACAAAACCCACCTACATTCACACTTTGAACAGATCTATATGTCACATTGTCTCAGAACTTCAGCTTTGCTCAAAGACCTCAAAAAGTGGCAAAGGTTGATGACCCTATTGCACACTGCCTTGCCTAACTATAATCACCCTTCAGGCTCCACATATCTAAACAACACTGAATACACTGAAGTGACCAGAGGTAAGAATGTGACTCCACAGTGTACACCCAGACTGCCAGAAAGTACTAGAAATACCTCACTTGGATTTTATTTCACTAGACTGAATGCCCATCGATCAAGTCCAGCAGAAAGCTCATGCAGGGATTCCAAGAGTCTACCAATGAAACTACTCAAGAGACAGTATCATCTTCTGTAATGACGGCTTCACAAGCAAGCTTCATTCTATCAGAAAAATGAAGCTGTCAAAAAGAAAACCTTTTTGTGGAAGCTAAGCCAAGATGATTCAAGTCACAGTCTAAACAAGATCAGCCATTGGTATTGCTGGATTTGGAAGATAAAAAATAAAGCTCCTCAATTTTCCATTAGACTGGAAGAACTAAACAAGTGCTATGTCTTAAAAGTCCACGGAACAAGCTACTGCAGCTGATACCCAAGGAGAGGCACACAGGCCTAACAGAATTATAAAGGCTCACAGCTCATGGCTAAACTATGGATATAAATACTGAAGAACTGGTAATATAACTTATTTTTGCTGACTACTTCTACACCTATAAATATTTCTCTCATTCATAATTCACATCTTTGCAAGTCTCAGTTGTTGATATAGTTCAACTTTTTTATCTTTCTTCATTCCAGTCTTCCGTGTTTTATCACAGAAGATCCAGAATCCTCGTTCTCAGCTTCACTGCTGTCCATGATTTATACTCTGCACAAAAGTTGACTCCTACTTCTTTTTCCTTCTCTCTCTATTTATTTGCCTGTACAAAACAAGTCTTTTCTTGGGACCACTTTGCTGTCTCTTTTTCATGTTTTAGACTTCTACCATTTTTCACATTAGGAACCAATATTCACTTCTCCATTTCTTCTATAAAACTCCCTAACCAGCTTCATCCACAAGTCTTCTAGCTTTGAGTTCTTCATTTATGCTCTTCAGGAAACAGATCATATCTTTCTGTGCTTCAAAGACCAGGTCCTTAGATTAACCTGCAGAACAGAACTGTTTTCAGCCCAAATTCACAGTGGGTCCTGTTGTTATTATTGGAGCAGAATACAATTCTCACTAAAATCAGATGTTGTTGCTACTACTCTCTGTGCTCTACCACATCAAGTTAATTCCAAAACTAGCAGAAGAAAATAAGGACCCTGACTATCCATTTGCAAGTTGTCTAATGTGGGAATTGATAGCTTTGCTTATCCGAGACGCAATTGGAACAGGTAATCTTTTAAATAGGAAGCACTGCTTTTATTAATCAAAACAAGATAGACTCTGTCCAGCTTTAAAAAGAGGGCTAATGGGTTGACTTAATCATTGCTGATATGCATGGGAACAAAAGGGTTTCCTCTTCTCTAATGAATCATATATTTAAGAACAGAAGAATAATACAGAACGCCTCCTTCAGAATACTACTTGGCCTAGTCTTGTGATGAACTCTGAAAGACACTATCTCAAGAATTACACATTTTCATTTTTTTAAACACTTTCTACAGGGTTTAGTAAGGAACTCTTCTATGAATGGATTAACTTCCAAATAGCTCAGTCTTTATTTATATAAAATTTAGAATTTCCATACAACTTGTATGTAGGCTCTACACAAGCTATACTGAAAAAAATAAATTTCAAGCATGCAAACACTGTGTGAGCAATTTGTGTGTGTGTATGCTAAAACATTTCAAGACAGCCCTAAAAAACTGGGGGCTCTGTCTGGTGGTTGTTTCTATTGAACCATATTGTGTTTGTGTTCACTGTAGTAGCAACGGGTTGATTCAGGTTTTTTTAAATACAAAAAACAAGGAGTGCACTTTAAAGAAATATGCAAAGTTACTTTTATAAACAAACCCATAAAAATACTCTTAGAAGGCCAGTGTTAACTATCTGTAAATCCTTCATAGAATTTTTCCACATTTGTACATTTCACTAAACAGAGTAGTTATGTGACACATCCTAACAACAGAAGTAAAATTATCATAAAAACATGGAATCATAGCATGGTTTGGCTTGGAAGGGACCTTATAGATCATCCAGTTCCAACCCCCCTGCAATGGGCAGGGACACCTCTCACTGAATCAGGTTGCTCATTGTCTCATCCAACCTGGTCTAGGAACAACTCCAGGGATGGAGAATCCACAGCTGCTGTGGACAACCAGTTCCAGTGCTTCACTACCCTCATGGGAAAAAATTTCTTCCTAATACCTAATTTAAATCTACCCTCTTTCAGCTTAAAACCATTATCCCCTGTCCTATCACTGCACTCCTTGATTAGGAGTCCCTCCCCAGCTTTCCTATAAGACCCCTCTAAGTACTGGAAGGCTGGTATAAGGTACATATTATCTGTATATTTATCATATTTCTTGTAAAGCTAAAATCAAAAGGTGCTTATTTACTAAATCCTGTTTCATAATGTACACAGGTAGTCTATTAACACTCAATACGGTATAAATGTTAGGCTGCTGCCACCAGTTTTCTCTAAGCAGAAATCCAGGATGGGTTTAAGCAAAGTAAGTGGAATTCATGCAAAGACAGAAGGAAAATAAATACAGCCCCAATTGTGTTAAAAGTGCTAATCCTGCATAAAATTACAGTTGCCGACTATGCAATTTATACTGTGATAAAATCATATTGCTTTCCATGTGAGTTGTGATCAAGTAAGGACAGTGGTACAGAATTACTTTCCTCCAAACTCAAACACATTAACTCTTATATTATCTAGGCATATGGGAGCATACCCAGGGAAAAGCCACTGTGTTTTCTTAAATAAGCACAATCTCAAAAGAGTAAACCTGCCAAAAAGATGAAGATTTACTTTAACCAGTTTGATGAACTGATAAATGAGTAACAGGACATGTATCTGAGTTTTATTTGTAGGTTGCTTTTCCTCCTACACTTACTTTGAGGAAAAAAAACAAGTATTCTCTCCATATAACCAAAACTCAGTCATTTGAAAGCAATAAAATGAAAATTACAATCACTGAAAAATTGCTCACCCTCTAGAAGGCTACAGGGGGAAAAGTCTCTGATTATAACAGACTGTGTGTTCTAAAGCAGAAAACAGATAAAAGTAATTATTCAACCTATTATACCATAACTCAGTTCCTTTTTTGATAACAGACTTGGCTTTCATGAAATTATACTACTGTGACTCAAATTACACAAAAATTTTAGGGGATTGTTTTTCTCAGCTTGTATTAAAAGATAATGCAATAAATGGATTACAATAGAAGCCTTTTTAACAAACAATACTACAGCCATAATCCAAAATGTTTGTATGCTTTAAGAGAATATATGGATTACATTTACAGTAAGAAAATAAAAGCAGACAATGAAAGAAACTGAAAAAGTGCCAGAGGTGAACAACTGTCAACAGAGATAAAGAGGAAAAATACAATAAAAAGCTCCACAAAACAAACTGCATTCAGGTATCTCACATATGACAGTTTAATTGAACACCAGCTTGATCAACATGACTGGGAGAGCACTGTTTTGTTGTCCCGTGGATACGACCTATCTCAGTACCATAATAACCAAACTAACAAGCTTTTCTTAATTTCCTGTTTCTCTTCCATGTAATTAAAAACATATCTCTCTCCCTTTTAATGAACATGAATTCACCGTTATAAATTTTGAATCCAAACAACTCACTCCAGTATCAAAGGGCCCGATATTAAAGCCAGTGGGAAACTTGCCACAGGACAGGATCAAGTTCAAGTTTAATTTCACCATAGAAACCACTGAAATTATCGCATTTCCTCTTAAAACTTACTTATGAGTCGAGTAATAAAGGAATCAGAAGACACACATGGTCAGTCCCATATCCCTAGATCTAGCAATAGGAGCCATTTCTTAATACCTTATATCAGTAAGCACTGTGAATTGCTAGCAGGGGGTCTCTGGGGCTGTGGGGTACCTGCAATAACAAAACTGGAGTTCATGATGATCCAAACATCAGTAAGCAAAAGATAACACTCTGAGCAAAGGAAGATTCCCAGATGAAAACTTTTAAGAAAAAAATAATTTAGACAGGGTCTCTATAGAAAATATTCTCTTTCTAGACCAAGTAATATTACAGATATGCTTTGAGGGCACAGGTTTTGAATAGAAATAGCAAACTTCAGAGCTAGTTTGAGAATACCTGCTTTCAGCTTAATTTGATCACGGTAATAGCAAGACATTGAAGAAGGTGATCTTCTCTGGTGGAGCAGCAGCAATGCCTCAAAATGGATAAAAAGAAATAGTTTCTACATTACAAAGGAAAAAAAAAAGAAGAAAGCAGAAATCTCCTGTAGAATGGAATTGCTGAATACTATGGAACTACAGCACATATATTTCTATGGAGGCTGAGATTTCATTATTGAATAGGGTTATGAAACCTCTGGAGAGGATTTTAAAAAAAGACAGCAATCATGTTGTGGTATAATTGAATTAAAAAACAACTATGTGCCACAAAATCCTGACTTTTAAACTGATCAGCATAGTGGAATGTAGCAAACAAAGATATGGAGTGCTTGTAACAACAACCACTTACTCCTAAAATGATATCACAGAATCACAGAATCACTAGGTTGGAAAAGACCCACAGGATCATCGAGTCCAACCATTCAGGTTGGATATCTTGCTTTAGGAAATGGCAAGGGGCTCAGCTTTGAAAAACAGACTCTGAACTGTGCTCTTTTCTTACGTTTTGCAGTTACAGTATCAGTCAAATGGAATTCCAGAAAAAACTGAAAAGTACTGTATAATTAGAAACTGAACCTGTCTACATCACTTCTGACGACACAAATTTCAATTGACTGAACAAATGGCATAGTCATCAGGACAGCTGAGATGAGCAGGCATGGGGAAGAATTATTTTTTTTTACTACAAAAGTTGTGGATAAACACTCTTACAAGGCAAAACCTACGCACAGAGGAACATTCATTCAGATTTTAAAGCTGAGTGAAAGAACATGAAAGATTTATTAATATAATAACTTTAAATTATCAGGTACAAAAGCATCTTTACATTTTTCTGAAGTTCCTACCAGAAGTATGAGCTCGAAAACCTTTTTAGACTGTTTTTGGTCAGATTCAGAATATTGTGGTTGCAAACTATATATATATATGAGCACTGACCTAATACAATATAAGGAATTTAAGGTATCACCACGAGTTCACTGCACCCAAAACTGCCATGGCTGCCTCCCATCACCCCCACTGTGCAGCTGCACACTGCTCCATGTAATTACATCTACATTGCTGCTCAGATTTCTGGCAGCGTATCCCTGCGCTTTTACCACTCCACTAGCCTGAGTCACTCACGGAAATATTTTGCAAAGTACAAAAGAAGAATTTGGCTGCTCGACTCTGAATCACCATACACTGTCAACACATTTAACCAGTCTTTTCCTACTCTGCATGCTGTTTGGCTGGTACTGGGCACAGCTGATAGAAACAAATCACAGACCTGTCCACAGGCTGGTTTTGCTTCTGGCTGTATTCTCACCAAATAAAACCCCAAAATGTAGATAGTAGCATTGCAACAGTGATTTTGACACTGCAAAAAATAGTAGTAGAAGAAAATTCATCACACTTTACGCCGATTTCTTGATTTCTTTCCACTTCAGGGCAACTAGCAAAGAGCTTGGACACAGAATCACAAGTAATACCACCACAATATTTGCATAAGAACTGGTGTGGTATTGTGGGTTAACCACAGCCAGCAAACATTTCTTCTGCACCTGAAATAACAGGCACTGAAGGCAATGCCCTTACAAAGGACCCTGGGTCTGCCACAGTGGCAAATGGATTTCTCAGCTACAAATGGCACCTAGTGTTATGCAAACTTTGGCTGAACATAGAGATGTTCATAGACATTAAGGAGAAATGAGTCAGCCATGTGTACTGCCAAAAGTCTGAAGTGGTCCACCATCTACACCTTTAGTCAGAAAGCAGCCTTATTGCTTCCTGTTTGCATGTTTGCCAATGAGCCACCCAGGCCCTTCTATTTTAGGGGACCTTCACCTATTGCTATAGCTCATGAAACTATATCCTGATTTCAGAACACCTGCCAAAACATTTAGTTATAAATTTGGTAGAGAGACAGCAAGTATCCAATCAACTGGTTGAAGATTATATCTCAAAAGCTTGTTTGATACCAACATGCTATCTGTCTTGCTGCGGCACACTGCAGCCTGCCCTCTGCAAGAGCCAACTCAAGATTTTATTTCTTTATAGGGAATCATAATCATGAAGGCTGAGTAAAGCAGTTAAGGGAAATAAGGGCTGACGTGTAATTCTACAACTTTACATCACACTGTAACAGATATGTGGATAGGCTGTAAAGCGGTTAATATGACACTGCTTACTGTTGAACTGGTTTTAGGTTTTCCATTATTTTCCTGCAATGAAACCCCATCAAATGGGTCCCGTCCTCCTCTGCCAATCTCCTGAAGATGTTTTCAGAAATATTCCATTTCCACACAGAATTTACAAATCCTTCTAATGGCTGCCACAGTAGTAGCCTGCCAGAATCTTGACTTGAGCAAAACACCAGCAGAAGGATTCTCTATGCAGCATTTGTATTCAAGATCTTTTAAAATACTGAAATACATACAGCATAGCATGTGGAACATTAAGTTCAAATGCTAAATAAATATATATATAAATTACTAGATAAATTCCAGCATATAAGAAAGAAATGGTAAAAAGGGAAGATTTATAAGTTGACTTTGGAAGAAAAGAGCATTCCAGAAAAAGAACTGTACAAGTCTCACTGCAAAACGAACAAGTTACTGCTAGAGCTAAAGCAGAACCCAAGCTTTAAGCTCATCCACAAAAGTTGATAAAAGCACATCAAAAGTCAAAGCACGAGTTTCTGCAGTGAATTAAATTAAAATGCATATAACTTCGAGTTAACTGCAATAGAGAAATATCCAGAAATAGAATGTGAGACTCTCAGATCAGGATCCAATATTTGAGTATTTGGAGATGGATCAAAATGAAATTTACTTTATTTTTTTTCCATTTACAGTAATTGTTCAGTTTTAAGAAAAAAATAACTATTATCAATCAGAGAGAAAAGGAGAAAAGTTAAAAAAATATATAATTTGAGAATACATATGTATCTAAGGAAAATAAATATGTTAAAAATAAGCATGTATATAAAGTTAGCTGCACATTAAAGTGGAGGCTCATGGGCTCGATTTTCCGTATTTTCTTTATTTGTATTAGACACTATTTTTAATTTGAAAAACTATACGAATTGCAGTTGCATTTGTAATTTAAATAACCAGAAAACTGCAGCAACAAGACATTTTGCGTATTTCAGAGCCTCAGCCTCAAAGCATTCCCTTCTAGCCTGAGAACACTCATCTTCCACATCAAGTAATCTCTGCATTTAGTTATTGGTCTGCAGTTTGATCCTTGGCTGCACAGCTTTTAAGAATTACCACAAGTACAAATTGTATTTTTTGCTTTAAGATCCTCAGAAATATATTTTATAACAAACATCATCTTCCTTCCTTTGGTCTCACCCTGAAGGTTCAGATCACAGGTGTCAAGAGATCCTGTGAGGAGAGGGAGGAAAGAGGAATGTCTCTTCCCGTCTTGCCCAGTCACCCAAATACTGCAAAGAATGCGAATGCAAAAATTCAAAGAACTATTTCTTTGAAAATTGTTTAATTGTCAAAATTTTTTAAATTGTTGAACAACCATTTAATATAGTCCTTTAAGGTAAAAATTATAAGAATGCTTACTATGGGTTCAGCATTATAACAATGGAAGGAAATACTAAACCTGCCACTGATCTTAGCAGTTCAAGATGAAGAGCAGATGCTGGTCTGAGAAATCAATTTTAAGTATAATTATGTCAAGGAATAACATGAGAAGTAATTAAGATCTCATAAGTGTACTGTCATTATGATTAATGATTCTTGCCTTTTGAATCTTCATGTAAGAGAATCCTGTGCATGAAAGAAGCTACTAGATTTTCCATATAAACCAAAGGGGGCAAATATACTGCACAAGGTATTTTGGTTGTTATTCCTACTGATTACTGGGGCAAAATTAATCCAACTCACATCCAGTAAAAACAACAACATTTTATTAAATGTTCCCGATTTAAGCCCCGAAGCTTAGCAGTGAAAGAATTTTAAAGGAACACAATACACTTGAAAAATGTTTGATCAATTCAAAGATTTCATCATTCTGGTCTGCTTTCAGCAGTTACGTAAATGGGAAAGGATCCTAAAGCTAACTTGTTTGAGATCTGTCCTCTACAAAATTATTTCATAGAAAAAAGGACAGAGAATCGAACCACTAACAGCAAATACTGTTGATTAAGCACTTGTGTTCAAAATATCTATGTGATCTGCTCAGGAACACTGTCCACTTTTTTATATTACACTGTAAATAATATAAACTTCTTATCTTCATAACTATAGCAGAAGCCCTTCAATCTACCCTTCCTTGCCACTTAGCTTTGTGCTTAAAAAGAGGCCAAAAATGGAGAGGAATGATGAAATAGAAGCAAATTGATGGGTTTCACAACAGTGTGAAAAGCAAAGATGATACTTATAAAACAAGCATTTAGCACTTGCATTTCATTATTAAAGAAATGGCACACAATCTATTTTAAGACATACTAGAAGAGTATTCACTGGAACTGATGTAAAAGAGAAGGAGTTGTTTAAGATGTGAAAATGAATACATGATTAATTGAGAAGAAAACCCTTGGAAACCTGGTTGCAGCCGCAATATCCACTGGGAATGCTGTGCAGCAGATGTGTGACTCTTGTCACATGCCCTGTAGTATGCTGTGGTGGTGGTCTGCTACCTTTGCATCTAGAGCTGTGCTGCCCTGGGTTTGGCTTCTGCATTCAAAATATTATTTCATTTAGAGGTTCCCTGAGCTTCCTTGGAAGTTCTAGCAGGGGAGCACAGCTACCATATACCCTTGACAGATGAATGATATACCTCTGTTGGGGAAGGTCATTCTCTTCAACTGAGTGTGCAGCTTTGGGAGGGCTGCACATGGAGCACTGAGGGAGAAAGAAGACAACGGCCTAGCCAGATCACCCAAATCAACCCCGGCAATCAATGGTGTGACAGATGTCATAGCCAGGTCACCCTCGCATCCTTATTGTCGGTGTTCTATTTAGAGTGCACAAAACCAGAGAAGTAAAATCTATTTATATTCCTAGATAAACACAAGTATAATCTTTTAAATTCAGATTAAAAGAAATCAAGGCTAGCTACTGCAGTTGGACTAGATGATCCCTGTAAGTCCCTTCCAACTGAACTATTTTGAACTATTCTATGCTAATATTATCAACATTCTTTTCTCATAGTTGAAGTTAAATGTGGACTATCTTCACAGCTACTACTAATACAGTCATATTTATGCACTACTGTGAAGCAATGTTAAGCAATGTATGAGTTAAGTATGTATGTTTTAAAGGACTATACTTGATGGCAGTATAAAAGGTACTTTGACTTAAAAGCAATTTTAACATCTGATAAATGTCTTAAGCATGTATTGGTTGTGATGGAGAGGCATAATGAAAGCAATAAAAAAGGACATAAAGTGAAGACAAATAACTAGAGACAGGTTTTGTTCTTTCTCTGAGAAACACGATACAGTTCTATGAGTGCTCTCAGGTCCAAAAGTCTGTTACTGAACAGATATTTTAGAAGAAAAATTTAGAAATCTCACTGTAATGTAACATGCTTCATCCACATGCATTCTGCAATACCAAAGATGCAAGCAGGCAGATATGCACAGTAGCTGAAAGCTGTGGGAACCATGAAAAGTATCTGACAGCCCAGGCAAAGAAAACACCTGGAGAGTATCTCACATATAAAACTTCAGAACACAGCATGTGAAGGGATAAGTGCAGGAAAAGTGCAGGCTGCTTTCCTAATACCTATTTAAAATTTATTTTGGGGTGCATAAGTGTATATTCTTTTTTTCTTCCCCCAGACACAGGCTTTTCTCCAAGCTCATTAGTGAATATGTACTATACATTAAAACTAGATTACAAAAAACAATTAATTTACATTAACCTGGGAACCCAGCCTGAGAAAAGGAAAGCCTGTAACTACAGAGGAATAAAATCCAATTTTTGCCATACTGCCATTTCACAAGTGAAGTAATTCAGTTCTTTTTTTTTTTGCACAGACTATTTCCCCCTATAATTTGGGAAAAGTAAAGCCAATCTCTCTGCTTAGAATAGCACCAATCACTTTATTTACCCATAGTCTCACAGGTTTTCTTAAGCTGTAATTTGAATGCAGGTTTCCAGTATAGTACTATGTTTATTTGGTAAAGACCAATTATCATAGTAATTTACTGAATAAAGATTTGCATAATGAGTTCACAAAATTAAATGAAAGAAATGCAATTTCAAAATTTTAAAAGGTAATTTTAAAAGTTATCTTTAAATGCAATCATCTAATTATACCAGTTACCAAAAAATGTTCAAAAGGGTTGTAACAGCAGGCATCCTTAACAAGGTCACTTTTCTCATGAGAAAGATGATGGGAAGCTAAAGGAAATGCATGTACTGTTTTTATAAAGGATTAACATGATTCTACAACTTTCTATCACAGTAAGTAATATCTGTGATGTTACACATATTACAGCATGGCAGTATTTCTTTTAAGAAAGTATACATCAAATTCAAGTTCACTTAATTTCTGTAGCTTTACCAATGACTGAAGGATCTGGCCATCTCCAGTGGGAGCTGCAACTGCCATGCTGGACAAACACAGCCAGGTGAGCTACCAGGTATCTATGGAATTTACTGAGGGCAACCAAGAATTTGGATTGAATTGTAAAATTACACATAAGCAGCTTAGCAACAGATTCTCACATTCAGCATGTTCAACTATGACAGAAAAGAGTATTCATCAGACCAAATACCTTTCTTGACAATATAGCCAAGAGGTCTAGGAATGGAGACAAGGTAAATATTAAGAAAATGTATTATTCTTTGTGATTATATAACTGGTCAAAAGGATTTCTCTATTTGTGGAATTGTTACATGTATTTGGTATAAAATTAAAGTCTTAGTTTCTCAATTTCTTATTTCTTCATTTTTAAATTAAGGAAAATAACAATTTCTTAATATGACCCAGCAGCTACAAAGATTGCCATATTTTTCTACCACTTCTTAGTAGCCTATTCAGTTTATAAAATTTCTATTCAGTTTCTACTAGCTCTCTCAGCTCAGCTTATTCCAACAGTTATAATTTAGACTGGCTGACAGACACAAAACAAATACATTAGTAAGTTGCCTGCTAACATGCACTGATGCCCTCAAAAGCTGTTCTAAAGCATGCACCTGTCTCAATGGAAATGCTTCTGTGTGTAATAAAATTGTGACACCCAGAAAGAATCTCCAGTCTTGAGACAGCAAAAA
The DNA here is from genome assembly GCF_032191515.1 of Phaenicophaeus curvirostris. Classification (NCBI taxonomy): domain Eukaryota; kingdom Metazoa; phylum Chordata; class Aves; order Cuculiformes; family Cuculidae; genus Phaenicophaeus; species Phaenicophaeus curvirostris. The sequence goes on along the minus strand of NC_091400.1, from coordinate 15,795,194 downwards.
TATTATGTAGCTTAATGAAAAGCACACAGCAGAGTAACAAAAATCTCCAGGAAGTCAAAACTGGAAAGATTTTGTTTCTTTCCTTCAGATGTATTTAAATTATGAAGCAGAGAAGCCTGTGTGATTTAGCTTTAGAACTGAAATTGGTTCCGTGACCCAAGAGTTCAAGCCATAGAGGGATTAGTGGAACACAGCAAACTGCAAAGAACAGGACAGGTACAGGTCTGGAAGCCAAAAGAAGTAAAACAACTGATCACACAAACTATTAAATCAACTTTAACTTCATAATAGAGATTTCAACATCTATGAGTTACTTCAATATCACTTCTTCCAACCTCAAATATAAATGCTTTAAGTACTTATTTATCCATGCAAGGTTTTTACAGCCTCACCAGTGAACTGCTGCAGTTCTGCTAGACTAAATCCTACTCAAAGCAATTAGTTTCTATAATCGTTTTTATTTCATGCCACTGGGGAATTAGTCTAAGCTAAATTAACAAAGATACAGTTATATAAGAGCACGTTCTAACAAACTGAGCGCCACTATAGGTATTGTACTGTTATAACTGTAGTTATCTTGTTGTAGAAATGAAAGAATTTATTTCATTTCTTTTTCACGGGATTACTTTTACTACATAAAAGCTCTTCTAAACCATCACAAGACCTTTTAATGAATTGTGTCTTTGTTATTAGTTTTAGCAGATTATACTGGAAAAGATGCTTGCAGTCCTTTTCTAACATGAAAACTTTCAAAATTAATGATTTTGCTATCCAAAACCAAACTCAAAATTAGCACCTCCTGAGACAACTTCCTCACATTTTAAAGTCTCTCTCTTAATTTTAAGACTTCAAGTGCAACTAATTCCTTTTCTAAAAGTATGTGGTAAAAATAAACAGTTCTCTTTCCTTCTCTTCCTTGTGGTGCCTCTGCTGCCTGCACTGGGGATAAGGTTTAAAATGGACTTAGGGCCAACTTTGTCAATAGTATTGTACTCACAGTAAGAAAACAAAACAACTAGGAAAATAAATCAAGATAGCTCTGCTTTGAGCAGAGTTGGACTAAATGACTGGCATAGTCACTTCCAACCCAAGCAATTCCAGGATTGTTACACCGCAGTTTAGCATTTTACCTGATACACCATTAAGTATCACTTTAGTAGTGAAGCAAAAGGTAGTCATGTTAGCATACAATTTTAGATCTATTGGAAATACTAAGTATTCTAGACACAAGAAATACTGATCCTGTTGATAGAATACAATGCTGCTTTCCCAAAGGCAACGGTTCTGAAAAGATAAGAAGGGACACTAAAATATTTTCTCTGAGTTTGTAGAAGGGAGAGTTGACAAAAAAAAAGGTGGCACAAACAAATCCTCCCACAGAAATCACTGATGACACCAATAATTCAGTATCTTTTCAATATTTTTAAAGAACAAACCACACAGCATGCAGAAGAGAGCCATGGCATTATTTCAGGCTTGAATAATGAGACATGGAGTGAAAGATGTAAAATTGAAAAGTTTAACTTTACTTTGATAAAGTTAGAATTGAGAGGTGACTTCATAGCACATATGCAAGCATCTCCAACAGGCAACATGTGTTAATTTTTAAAGACTTTAATCCACCAGAAAAAAGGCATAACAAGAACAAACAGTTCATCTTTGATGACAGACAAACCAGAAATAACTCACCCCCACTTCGACTGTGAGCATCACTGACCACTGGAAAAAGCCATGCACATGGATGATTGTTCCAAGGGATCCTCTGAAGGCTGTATATTAACACTGCTGCCTTTCAACTACTGAGCTTAAACTAGAGACAACTGTGTTTAAGTAAATAATATGTTAAAACGATGTCAGACTGCAGCTAGAGGTCTCCATTAGCATTAGGCTTTGCAATTCTATGAGGTGTCTTACTTTTCCAAACAACATGCTCTATTGTCCTCTTGACTTAAAATCTGATGTGCTATCACCCATACAATCACTAAACTTTTCTCTTTTTGACTCTCAGTCTTTCCCCTTCCTGTAAGACCTTTCTGAAATTAGTCCCTCTGTACTGGGTCCCATGCATCTTGCCTCCTCGCCACTTTCACTGCTTTTGTCCTGCTAGTTGTGCCAGGCAGCACCACCTGTGTCCATTTTCTTCAAGTGGCATTTAAAAGAAGTCCTTTAATTTGACTGGAACCTTCCTTTGTCAAATCCCTCTTCTGTCACAATATTGTAAAGTATTTGCTGTTCAGATCCATTTTCTGTCCTGCTCCCAGCAGACAAAAAGGACAAATGCTGACTTTCTTACAGTAATTATTATCTGTCTGAAGGTTACCAGCTTGTGATGCGCTGTAACCAACAAGTGCTTTTTTTTCCAGGCTGTTTTTCACCAGTCCTCCCACACTGACATAAAAAGTGATATAATCTTCTGCCCAGTTCTATCTGAAAATCATTACCTTCACGACTCCATCAATTTTATTATTGTAGTTATTACTGAGAAATAAAATATTGTAATACTAGCCTTATTCTACCACCAAAGAAGCGAATGAAACTTCCATTTATTGCAGTGGTCAAAAGTAATGGAACAAGAGCAATTTTGTTTCCCTTCTTAAAAAAATTTAACGCATTTTCAAAGTATGCAAATATTGGGGTTTTGTTTGTGACACCCAACATGCCTGCAATTCTTAATCTTTCAACCATATGGGAGAGATCAAATTTGCAGAAACATGCTCTGCAACAGTGTGCTGTAAGTCGAATAAATCATAGATGTAACACTACTATTTTCACACATTTTACTTATGAAAATGCAAAGAAAGCAACTATGTTTTTTGAAAGATTTAACATTTTATACATAAAAATAAGTATTTTTTAAAAGAACATATTTTTGCAACAGTAAGCATGTTAAATAGGAATCTCCACACAAAATTTGGATAAAATTATTTCATATTTGTGTAACTGTTTATGAATTTATATTGAGTATATCCAAATGTTTGGCCAATTAGTTGACAGCTTTTGCAAAAATTATATTCTCAAAATAAAAACACTAACTTTTCCACATGCTCAAAAGAAGCTTTATATTGTGGTGCATTTGGCTCTTTCTTTTCCAAGACAAAAAAAAAATCTAGTATTTTTTTGTTTGGGGAGCAAACAGATATCCTAGTTATAGAACAGTTCTAACTGTATCTCTGCATGCAAGAGTTTTAAATATATTAATTTTTCCTTGCTGTCTTTTTTAAAGCAATTCACTCTAAATATGGCTATAGAAAACTCCTGCAGTTTTTTCCTCCCAAACACTAAGTTTGTATGAAAATCCCACTACTACCTTCAAGACAACCAGCACCTGAAGCTAGCACCACTTTCTCTTTTGTGTTCCACACATATATTTGATTGCCTTTACGTATGGGGCAGACGAGAACTATGTGATTTCATTTGACCCCTTCTAACATCGTGGCAGTTACAGAATAGCATACTATAAAGATCTGAAACCTAGAAGAAAATTACACTTTCAGGGTTCATTTTCTCTCTCAAATTGAAGGCATTTTAAAACTTAAATAACAACAGAATTATTTCATGGTGCTTTAATGTATGTAACTCTTCTCAGCAAATATGGGAAAAGCATTCTTTTCTCACCACAATAAATATTTTTTTAATCTTTTTAAGTTCAAATTAGTTACTGTACTAGATTTTTAGCTTGAATTATTAATGCCATAATGGTTTATTGTGGGTTTGTCAACACTATTTTTGCTTAACTTGTTCCCTGTTAAAAACAACATTTTAAAGATCTCTAAAAGATCAAGTCTTTAGCCTACATATTCTGTCATGACCTGGTGCACCTCAGGGTGGTTGGGTACATGAAAATAAACTTGGATGCTTGGCATATTATGCCCCTCTGAGATTTGCAGAACTCTCAATAGGGGTTCCAGTGGCTGAAGGTAGTAGAAAATGGTAGTGTTAACTACAAATATTCTACAAGACAAAGTGTAATAGGGAAAAAAAACCATGTCGTTTAATGGCTTTAGGTACAGCTATTTTCAGGATCAGATCCCGAAGACTAACAAAGTTTCCATCCTGAAACTTACAGAAAGTCAGGAGGAATTTTTTTTAAAAAATAATCGTATAAAATTTTTTAGAAACTATCATACTTATTTATGATACTTCAACAACTATTCCACTTCCATAGGGAAATACCCATGTTAAAGAAATCTTTGCTCCATTTCCGAGCAGAGCTTTGCAATTTATTTCTGAACAAGCAAACACAAGTGAACAACTTCAGATCAAATCTAACATTAATATATTAACAGGCATTCAAAACTATAGCTTTTCTTGACTGAGATTTCTTTTTTCCCCACAGAGAAAAATGGCCTTGGAAGACAAGACTTCTGCCTGTGACAATATGGTTAAGTCAAGTATGTGCTTTACTCCAGAATATCAGAGTAGAAAGAAATTGAAATGGTGGCTGGGAGAGGAGATGAGATCTAATGCAACAGCATCAGATCTATGCCCTGTCTAGAAGATCTGAACACCTTATAAAGACAGCTGAAAATGTGCTCTGTTATACCAAGTCCATAAGAAATGAATGATAAAAATATTTAATGGCTGTACAATTGTGCCAAGCCCTCAAAATTAATCATAAAAACCAACTAAAGGTACTTCTAGTATCTGATTGTATTTCTAGTTGTTTTGGTATTTTGTAGGCAAAATATTTTCAGTTTGTCCTCAATAAATCTCACTGGTAATTTACTTATTTCAGGGTTATTAGAATGTGTAGCAATGCATTCTTATACATAACAACTATTTCCAAAGTGTACACATAAACATTAGAAAACTATGTCAATATGAAGCCCCGCAGCTAAAACCTAAACAAACTGCGCACTAACAAAAATCTTCATAGCAGCTCTTTTTCTAGAAAATGCTTTCATCATTCTACCTCAAATCAAATCTAAAACCAACACAAATCAGGATATCAAAAGCAACTTCTGAGCTGAATTTATAATTTTAACATTTCTGAAATTAACTAAAATAATTTTCCCTCCATTTCTTGTAACACTACTGTGTGTCTCAGATTGGTTATCACTGGCTGAATAAAGGGATTAAAACCACCATTAATTCGCAGGTAATACAGATACACTTGATATCACGGCTCTTTTCTACTTTGCTGTCCAGATCACTGAGGTGAAAACAAAGGTGTTGACAACCAATACAATCTTTGTATTACAATGGGATACTATCTCTTTGAATGGTGAATATTTGTCAGAGGCTTTATTGATAGCCAGATTACAGCAATGGGAGGGTTAGTATATAAAAGATGTTCCTTTCATGGAGTAAAATATTATGAACATTCATTCAAGTCACGTATGCCTGTTTAAAAAAAATGTAAATGTAGGTGTTTATGACCAATTAGTAGCAAAACATTGCTTTTACACGCTTCTATGCCCTCACATCGTTCAGAAAGGGGGGAAAAAATCAGCTGCCTTAAGAATCCACAAAGCACAAACTGGCTACAAGTTAAAAAATGGTATACTGAAGATCCAGGAACAAAAGCTTGCTTAAAAAAATGTTACTAACTTGTAACATTTGAGTAATTCATAAACTTTATGGAAAAAATAATTCATTACCTGGTTCTGGTACTTTTTTTAATGTTTATGATATCTGACACTCATATTTTGTCACTTATTTTTGTAGAATAAGCAATGTCCCACAACATCATTTGATCTCAAAACAGTTGCAATATGAAATAAACAAATACAAAGTATACCTAAATTATTTACAAATAATTGTATTACATTCCATTTTGAACAAGAGGAAACACAAAATATTCACTTAAGACTGAGAAAGGACTTTATATTTCATATTGTTTATGTTAAATCCTTATTTCATTTTCCACCTAGCAACAGTTTTAAGTGTCCTTAAGCACTGTTATTAAGTGCAGACATTGTAGAGGTAATATTAGTTTAGAACCTCTCACCAAATCTAATTCTAACTCTGGAAAGAAAAGTATTACTTTGTTTTAACTACCTACATACAAACAGAACTGCAAATCTTACCAGCAGACGTGTCTTCCATTGAATCTCAGATTCCTCCTCAAATGCCAAAAGGGCAGGTACTTCCAATACCAGAAGTCTGCATGCTGCACTTGTCCAAACCAACAGTCAGGCAACAGCTGCTCAGTTTAAAGCTACAAACTGTTGCAAAATGCATAACTGACATGCCTTGTGTAAGCCACGAAGACGACATGCATTTGGCTGGCTCATTGAAAGGTCAGATTACCCACCTCCCCAGATAAAAGTTGAAACACTGGGATTCGAATGGAAGGAAGTTTAGAAATTAAGGACGAGCACACATCCTGCTAAGACTAAAAGCACTGGATTTTGACAGCAGAGTTATAAACAACAGGGATTTGAATTCTGTTGGATTTTTGTCTTTAAATATATTAAGAAATAAGTTAGCCTACACTCAGGATTTTGTACAAGTTATATTTATATCAGTGTTGTTTAAACAAGCCAAAAGTAATAAATGGAGTTAGTTTTGTTTTAGGAAACTTCAGCCAAAGTGAAGTTACAAAAACTGGGGCATGGGTTTCTTTATTAGCAAATGCCCTACCTTTACAGGTATTCTGCAGTAGGGTCTCTATTAAAAGGCAATATCATTAGCTTTAATGGGATAAAGGGCTATGATTTAGGCAACAATCCAAAAATGTTTCTTTGAGAGGCAAAAAGAAAACCTCCCTGAAGCTCCAGAAGTGTGATTAACTGTAAAGAAATTATAAATATAGGGTCTCAAAAAGACAGCACGGCCTTTCAGTTTGCAGCTATGTTCATAAACTAAGTAGTCTCCAAGATTCTGCCTTGATCCCAGCAGCTGTTAATATCAAACTCTGGCATTTTTATCACTCATTTTCTTCATTCTAACCTTAGCCTGTCTACCCACAGTTCACATCACTTTTACAAGCAGCAGGACTACATCAGTGAAAAGTTAGTTATGAAATTTGCTAGAGTACACAGGACTGAAAAACAATACACTGCCACAAGAAGCCTTTCTCCATTTCCCCCAGGAAGTCCGAGGCAGTGATCTGTGCAGAACTGGAATGCAAGCAGTACACTCAGAGTCACTTTGTTTATATGGTGAACGCTCATCTTGTCTGAAAAACCTCTACTGGAGGAATGACCAAGGAACACGGCCAATGCACCATTACGCTTTCATTGTAAATAGCATCATATCCTTTCTTAACTGGAAGAAACAATTTGTGTTGTTTCCAACTTCCAGCTGAAAACCAGTAAACTTAGATTTCTAAAGAATTCATGTTAAATATGATAATATTAGGGCCCCCTTGGGCATACTGTCTAGAATTGTAAAATCAATTTTATTTATAAATATCAACTTTATTAATGCTATTTCCCTTCAAAAATACAAAATAAACCATCAGATTAAACACTTCTCATCATTATAGGATCAATACTAAGGAATTTTCCAGTAATTATAAAAGCAAATATCTGAAAATTTAAAAAAAAATAAAAATCAGAATGTTCTTGATTCTACAAAGAAAACTGTACAGTACATCAAAGAATTTTATTGTGTCTGGATATAAATAAAAAGCATTATCCTACAAAAGCTGGACTCGTTTCCTAGAAACAAAACTTCAAGGGAATCTTTAGAGATGACTCTTGAGTCATCTTGAGGCTTGAGGTTCTTCGGATTTTTTCCTTATGACTGACACACTAACATAAACATCCCATAGTAGTTCCATTCTACACTTTAAAAGTTCCCATGGACACTACTTTTACAAGGCCCATTCAAACAAATGTTCAGACCTTTAAAATAACAATAATAAGCAGTTCAGTGATTAACTATGTTCACTTCAAATACCATTTCATTTTTTTCTGAAGACTAATCACTCTTCAAAAAAAAATAAGAAGTTTGATTCTAAAACTAGCATCACTTTGCACAAACTTCTGCTCTCTTAGTCTTCATCCACAGACATTAGTATGTCCTTCATTCCCTCCCTCACAACAAAGCTCTAATAGCACAGTCAGACCAATTCTATAAATTTGAACTCCTTTTTTCTGCTGGTGGAAACAATAGCTATGGAATACCAACAAAAATATTGCTGTAAGCAGAGAGTCAGCTACACAAATTAAAGGATTACCAGCGTACCAAACTGTCACATATTACTATTGGGACTAAAAGCTATACAAAGCCACCTGAAACTCAGTTCTGTTTCTTATACTGCTTAGCTCTATACACCAGTTAGGATATCCAGATACGCAAACATGTACCTCCCTGTACGATGAGTACGATACCCGTTCTGTTCAAAGGAGATGAAAATATTTTTAGTTTTTTCCTTAGATTACTTACACTAATTAACTTTCAACTGTTTGGATCAATGATGTGTCTTTTCATCTTGCAGTAATATACCTTACTGAACCCAGAAAGAAGACCATAAAGATGAGACAAGCTATGCAGGCAGAGCTTAATTCTTTGTGTCTACAATATATTAAACATGTTGGATTAAAGGACCTTTTTGTTAAATTAATGTTGGCAAGGATCCTCCTTAAGTCCTTCTCATACTGCACTTGCAGTGACCAGCCTGGCGGCAACCACCTTGCAGCGATCTCTCCTTTCTGCCACTTTACAGAGACAACCATCATAGCCACCTCCTGATAGTGCCAGGTGTCCCTTGGCTACAACTGTCCTCTCAAATCTTACTGCCATTTCAGCCTTGACCTGTGCTTCCTGCTTCTCTTAATTCTGCCTCTAACCAGGTGACCTGCACTTGTTCCCAGTCTTCCTGACATATGTCCAGGAGCCAGAGGAGCAAAGATCCTTGGTTTCCTGACTCACACCCTTGCCATATAAACAACATCTACTTACTCTCTATCTCCTGGATTTTATTTCCTTTCATCTTCTTACCTTAGATTCTCAGCCCAAGAAACATTTTGTGTTTTCAGGTCTTAACCTCAGCTCATTCAGCTTTATCTCTCCCCTCTAGGTGGACTTAACCTTTGGGCCCAAACACACTAAATCATGTTGTCCTTCCTAAATTCATGTACATAAAGCTTGTTGTTGCCCATGATTAACATAGAGCTGTGAGATAACAGCCTCAGCTTCATGGATTCTGGAATGTCCCCAATATTGTAATAATAAGCCTTGTGAAGAGGGTACAAGAAAGAGCAGTGAAAAAAGTCACAGAGACATGGGTCCTGTTCCCTGCCCTGTCTTCAGTGATGGCAATGTCTGAATGCAGGAAAAGGGTAATTTCTCAATACTGCGGGATGAATGAAGGTTTACTTAAGATCAATACAGTCTGCCTCCATGTTCATGACAAATCAGTTTCCTTCTGTTCTTGGTCAAAAATTGCTGCTGTCTATTTAACAAGTTCTGAGTGAGCTTTCTCTGAAAGATGGACAACAGCAATCAAGAAAATAGTCTGATTTATAACTCTTGAAAAAGTGGCATCAGACTTAAACAGCTTTGAAAAACACTGAAAAGAATACTGATACAAAATGTTTCCAGTCTGCTCCATCCTCAGATACCTCTTTTTACGTCCCTTTTTTTTTTTTCTTAGATGACAAAGCTACAGAAGTTATCCTTGTAAGGGGGGTGGGGGGAAGGGAGACATGAAAGGAAGCATAGAAGTTTTTCTTTCCAACAACGACTCTGGATGCAGATATAAAAAGCAAAAATATTTTCACATACTCTACGTCCTTCCTTAATATTTAAAAAAAAATAAAATCTTTTCTTCACATTCTGCATAAAAATGTCAATACCACATAAACTATGACAATGACTGAGTTTTCAAATACAATTCAAATGAAAGTTCTAGCCTGTTCACAACTATGAACAAACTTCTGTAACAATCAATTTGTAAGAAACAGAACAGGCCAAGAAGCAGGATTTCCTTTCTATGAGAAGAAATTTGTTTTCAATCCAAATTCCTTTGAAAGCCATTCTCAAAACATCTTAATAACCAGAACTTCTTGTTTACATACAGAGGTGTTACAACAGTGCAGCTGAAAAGTCTTCAGTGTTCATACATGAAAATTATTTTCTCTGTAGTAACAAAGACACTTGACAAGGATGTGGATGTCACTGACCAGCTGTGGGAACTCTAGGCATCTGAGGTTCCCGGTAGTCCACTCTCAGACTGTCTCTGTGCTACCGGCACCCAGATCACAGCTCCTCAGTCGGAAGCCTGAGAGCTCTCTGAGCCATCCGAGAGCAGGGCTTGCAGGCTCACTGCTCTAGACTGAAGAGATGAGTCTCCTACAGAGCAGGCCCTACGTAAGTTTTTAAAGACTCTCAGTCCCAGATACATGCTATTTGGAATTCTGGCTTCAGAGACCTGGTATGTTTGGATGCCTTCTCTGGAACTAACAACATCGGTAGCTGACCTGCTCACAAGACCATCCTAGCCCTGGAAACTCAGACCATTTAGTGTTCTTAGCTACTGAACAAAACCTTAGAACAGTATTTCCTGGAGTTGGATTACTCGTGACTGTAAGGTTCATTGCTTGGGTCATTAAATAACTCCTGAAGGACTGAACACGAAGAAATCTCAATTTGCGTAGTGCTAGGAAGACATAATACCAGGATCCTTGTTGCCGGGGCATATATTACATAAAGTCCCTAACTACAGAGTGTATAAAGGTTTTGAGAAGTCTTCTTTTTAAATCATGAAGGGCAGTCCCCATTAAAGGAACGGGCTCCTCTCTAAACAATTATTGCAAGAGTGCTGAACTTTATCTCCAGGAATTGCAAATATTTTGAAACAAGAGTAGTGGAATGTTTCCTGGTCCAGAAGAGGTCCTCCAAACATAAATCCAACAGCCCTTGAGATCTTTTCAAGACTGGCTGATACAGACTGGTTCTAATAAACAAATTCACTTCCACTTTCGAAGCTTCTTAAGAACTGTCTGGAAAGTCATCCCAAGTGTAGTAATAATTACTCCAGAGTTGACAGCCACCTGAAATGTGTCTGCAGTTTCATGTCTATACTGAAGCTTAACTTGTAGCAAAACTGAGGAATGGGTTTACCTGATGGAAGACATCTACTTGACAGGGACCCTGCCATCATGTTAGATGTATTTAGCACAAGGCTGGATATACTGCAACACAATCTGTATGTGGATTGCCCCTTTGAGCAATTCAGAAATTATGAAGTGTGGAATCCATCCATTCTATGTGCCCTGTGCATCAGCCTTCTACTGCGTTCAGACTGAAATCAAGTTATTGGCCTGAGCTGTAACTTTCTAAATGACTTATGACTTTCTTAACAGAAAAATTCATTCTCCCTCATACTGGTGTACTAGTGATCAACATGGGTGCACAAACTAGATTTTCTTTTTTTTATTGTCAAGAGAAAATGAAGAATTTTGAGTACTTTCCCCAAGAGCCTCTCAACTCTGTAAAACAACTATTCCCAGTCTGAATAGTAAAGGTCCATACACCATGTTCTCTCATCTGAGAAAGGTTGGAAAGACTATGATGAAATGCACAACAGTTTGAACAGCTTATGGAGGGCAACAAACCACAAGTGCTGATGGAAATACCACTTTCACTATTGTACTTGTTTTCGCTAGGTCAGAGTTAATCTTCTTCATAGCAGGTCACATGGTGCTACATTTTGGATTTGTGACCAGTGTTGATAACACATGGATGTTTCAGTTGTTGATGCATAGTGCTTACACAGTATCAGGCCTTTTCTGTTCCTCATGCTGCCCGACCAGCAAGCAGGCACGGGGTGCACAGAAGCTAGGAAGGAATACAGCTGGTACAGCTGACTCTAACAGATCATAGGGCTATCCCACACTATATGACATCATGCTCAGCAATAAAAGCTGGGGGAAAGAAGAGGAAGGGTGTACATTTGGAGTTATGACATTTGTTTTTCTTTGAAAATGTGAAAACTTCAGATATCAGTATAGAACTACAGAATATTACACAGTAGTATGTACTTTGCAGTACACACTATATTTAAGGTGGACAAAGTTAAAACAATTAAATCTTCATTACCTTTAAGCATCGTTCTTCCAGCTGATCCTCCAAAGATATTTAAAAGACCACTTCTTGCTCCTAATGATGTAGTTGCTTCTAGTAAAGCACCAATTATATACTCAGAGAGTGCAGTCCTCTGTGAAGTGGCACGATATTGACAGTAAGCACTTGTTGCACATCGTTTTACAGAAAACCCATCATCTTTGCATATACAGTCTGTATCAAACGTTGGGAGCCTTCTCAAAAGATGAGGAAAATATTCAAAAATATCTTCTCCTTCATCTTCTCTCACTGTGCTGAAGATCTGTGAAGAATGCAAAACCTGTTAGTTCTTTGCTTGAGATAATAAACTGAACATCAAAAAATTACAAACTAGCATGACTTCTTGTCAAGTTCAACAGCCTCTGAAAAAAGACACTTTGTTATAACCCTGCCTTTATACATTAAACTTGAAATATATATGAATCCAAAATTGATTTGTGAATATTTTAAGTTGGGTTCCCAAACAGCCTATTCAAATGAGATGGCATTCTGGCTTTCATATTATGGTTAAAATCATTGTAATGAAAATCAGTCTTAAGGATTGTCATTAGACAAAAACCTGCCACATTAAGACATCTGGTCAACATTTAAAATAAAGAATGCACATAAAATCATTTACAAGACTATTAAATCTACTGTCTTTCAGTAAAGTCTTACTTTCAGTAGCAGTAAATCAGTAGCAGAAAACCCAATCCACTCAAGGTGTGCACTTTTCTTGTGGAGTGTGGCAGCGGGGAGGTGTTGCAAACAGAAATGGTTTTAATCACGGTGAGTAATCTTTCAAAATGTTCTGGTGTCACGTTTGTTGCATTACTTCCAGCATACGCAAAGGTCCTCTATCTAATATTGGTTTAGTACTCTTTTTCCAATATTTGTGCAAACACACTAATGAACTGCAGCCTGTGGCTTAGCAACTAACTAATGTTTGCTTATTTAAAAGACTCTAATGATCAAAGCAAGAATCTGGAAGAGATCTTTTCATTTAGTATACAAGGAGAGACTTGATTCTCTGCATTCTTGTAAGCTGACTTACTGATTAGCATTAATAATTTGTTTCAATGATCTGTGCTTCGTAATTACACAGTGTAAACTACCAAACTAAAAATTAAGATAGGTCATAATAACTGTCACCAGGTCAAGTGCAGAGATAATTTTCACAGGATTGTTCCCCATCAGTCCTTAGAGGTATACAGGAAACAAGTTTGTGGTTTAATGACTAGGTTTTGTGATTTATGGCCATTCGGTCCTACAATGCAAGCACACTTATGCTCAGTTAAACGATAAGGAACTGTTTGCACAGCCTTTGCACACCACATGTCAGAAGCACCAGCACCCTCACCACAGGACAAATGTCCATCCATGTAACCAAGAGGGAAGAGGTTCCTGGCACAGTGATGGATCTGCACAAAAGTCCCCGTCTGGCCTAAGACTTGCATTTACCCTGCCATGTTGACATGCCCTGCTCCCATGAGGTATATGACTCTCTACAAAGAGAAGTTGTGAACAATGATGTAATTTTTTTATCCAGGTCAAGAAAATGAGAATAGAAGCAGCTTAGATTCAGCTACTAAATTCAAAATTTAGCATATTTTCTATTACTTATCTGTAATCCAGAAAATATAATACAATGCAATATTTATTAAAGCATGTAGTTCTTATCTTTAATTTTTATATTAACAATATAAATTAACCATAATGACTCTTCTAAATCAATACCGCTAGAAATACCTCTTCTGTGATTCACTACACAGTGAAATTTTGTCGTATACTCCTAAGCGTGTGTTATCTGAATAGGATATGTGCAAGCCTTTTAATCAGGTAGCTGCAAGGAACAGGTGGATGTGTGTATGACACACCTTTCCAAAAGATGTACTGTAAAACAGTGAACCTGCCTTAGCCACAGGTTATGAATGTGTCACACACAGCAGACATAATTGGTCCTTTTAGCTTGTTTTAAAAAGTATTTTGTTAATGAAAATAATTTAACTTTGAAAAAGTTACCTTCCAAAATATTTTTTAAATTGGGTTCTGCAACTTATAAAGGCGTGTTATGCTCATCTACACAACTACAATTCCTTTTAGCTGCCAAAGCAAAGAAACCATTTGTTGAGAGAAATAGGCGACAGTGTTTTGCTGGAGAGATTATACATAGAATAATGGTGTTAATCTCTATTGTATAAAGTAGATTTCAGGGCACTAGTTGTCTCCAAAGACTCTGCGCTTCACGTAACATTTTCAAATACTGTTTGTTTTGATGTATTAAAGGTCTGAACGTGTTACTTTTGCTACACACAGATGAGGTTATGAAAAAATGCAGACTTAGAATGAGTATACTCATTAGCCACTGAAAAGAACTGAAACAATCAGAATAGCAACATATTCCTCAGGTAAATGATTAGTGTAATTAAAAGTGAATGAAAATCAAAAGGAGTACAATGCAGCACTATCTGAGAGCAACCTGACAAAACAACAATCCACAAGGGCGTATTGCTCGTGATTCACTTTTGCCTTCCCTATCACATTACAGATTGCAAAGCCACCTACAGTCTGATGCTGCAGTATCTCACATACTAGGTATCGAGCAGCAACTGACAAGAAACTGAGGACAGCATTCAGATCCAAAAGTGCTGCCATATTAGACATAATTCAAATACCTTTTTTAAGTAGCAGAAAGTACTGATGCTTACAAGGACAAGCTAAGGGTGAACTTTCTCGTCTATTCTACTGTAATGAGCACACATATAAATGGTAAAATTTATATGCAATTATAGTACTTTAAGATTTATTTTAGAAAACAAAAGCATACATTCTAGTACTTCTTTTAAAATAGGAAATCAGCTGAAACAGGTAACTCCATATACTAATTCACTGGTATTCCAGCAGAAGCATAACATTGCCTTGATAGATTTTTACCTCCTTTTATTTTTTAAAGACATTTTAATGGTAAGTAAGAAGAAAACTAAAAAAAAATACTTGCAACATAACATTTTCCAGAATACTAAAGAAGAAAAACATGTCCTCCAACTAAAAAATGAAAATAAGCATTAAAATAAAGATTCAATTCAGGTAGAACTCCATCCTTGTAGTTTTACAACCAAGTCCATATTTGGAAAATAAGTGGAAACAAAATAGATTTTTCAGCTCTTAATAACATATGCAATAAATCATCAATGCTTTACTTTAAAAAAAGCTCAGTTTTGCTCCTAGTAACTTAAAATGGTATCTGCGAGTTAACTTATTGATAACCTTTAGGCAATAAAACTTCCTTACAGCGACAACAGACATATTGGGTCAATATATTCTTTAAAAATAACTGTATGAACAAGTAACTCATGCCTTGAAACTATTCCACATTTTTCTCATATACTCTTTTCTTCTTTTTAAACATCACAACTGCAAATTGCACTATGTCCTTTTCTCCACATACAGTACTGTAGGTTTACTATGTAAAAGTGCCAGGAAACTAAAGACCATAGCCATTTGTACTCCTACAGTTTCTTACAGATAAATCCTTAAAAAGAAGCTGCAGTTCAAGGGTGCTACTATACTGGAAATTTTAGATATAGCAGTTCATAAAAATAATTGTTCTGATTTCTTAAGCTTACATGTGCCTCTTCCTGTTTACTTTATTCTTTTTTTTCATTCCCTTTTCATATTTTTTCCTGCCTTGGGCATTTAGCTTAGAACCTGGGAGCATGTTATCATGCAGCTGCTCGGCCCAGAGGAAAACCAGAAACTGGAATTAAGAACAAACCAAAGATTCCCATTATTACAAGGCAGGCTTAATATCTCCAGCTATATTACAACAATAAAGAATACGCGTACCCAAAAAACTCATTCAACAGCCATGAAAAAGTATGCTTATTGCTACTACACTATACAAATAACAGAAAATAGGCCCTTATGGGGCTTTAAAAATTCACTGCACTGCTTCTGACCAGCATCTGTCCAAACTCTTTCTAAAAACAGCCATCGACATATTCTGAATAATCAAAAGGAAACTCTCTGAAATGTACAGAGGGCTGCTGACAGCCCATCTGCAGTATTCCTGCGACACAAAGCCTTCATTTGTTGCACATTTTTAAAGCAATTTTAAATGCCTGTAAACCAGAACAGTATGTTAAAAAGTAATAATTCTCAGGACAGTCTTGAAGATCACTTAAATATCTCCTTTGGAAACACAGAACATACAGGCCTAAACACAATTAATAACATCACAGGAAATGCTGCTCTTTCCAACTTTGTTCTGTTCCAAGAAAAAGTTCATTAGAATGAAGAAATTCTGATGGCGATCGTTCATTTTGACACTGCAAGTTTTTCAGAAGAAAACCTTCATTAATATTGACCAAAGTAAGCTAGCAGTGATCTCTTGGAAATCAAGACCAAGGACTGTTCCAATGATTTTTACATGTATTTATTCCACAACAGTGTAATTCAAATATCCGTAGCATGGAATACGACAGCAGTCTGCTATGAAAATGCACTTTGGGCAGAAAGAAAGGAATATATAAAGTGAACTTGGGCAGAAGGGAGGAAGGCTGAAAGAGGAGACACAGTTAACAGAGTGTGAATTTGTGCAGAACAGAAGAATCAGAATGCACAGTTGGTGAATACTCAAGTTTTATGTCTTCCAAAATGGCACTCCAGTATCACACATCAGCGCATTTATTTAACATAATTTAAAAAACAGCTACTGCTGATAGTCACATTATTTTCCAAAGGATTGCAGGTTTTCTCAGATTTACCTAATTCAGGTTATTATCATACCCACACTGATTAGCCCATGACATTTTAAGACCACTGCTAAAGTACAAATGCAGAATAGATTAAGAAATAGGTTTTTTGTAAAATATTGCCTACGTAGAGCCAGCACTTCTCACTGGCCAGTTTCTCTGAAGGATGTTGTGGGGTCAGGATTTTTTTAATAAAAAACTAAAGAATATTCTTCTATTACTCCTTACTATTAAACCTTTTGAAAATAATGATATTATTTTTAAAGTGGAAATAAACAAATTTCCTAATGAAATTTCTACTAATAAATTGATTTTCCCCAACATACTTATCTGAAAAATTGTTCATCTAATTAATCTCAAAATACTGCCCAATATTATTCTTCTAGCTACAAACACAAAAGCCATTTTGGACATCATAATTTTTAATATTTATCCTTTGATATAGTTCACACTAAGAGAATAAGTCACTTAATTACGCTCTGAACAATGCTAAGGTGCTATCCACTTGATTTTAAAAATTGTTGTAACAACAACAGTCAACTGAGATCTGCAGAAATGTTGACAATCAGACCAATCTATGAAAATACGTCTGCCACTAGCATTTAAAGTCAGGTCATGCGAACTCATACAGATTTCTAAGCCAATACAGAATAATTATTGACCTTGTTTTAATTTTCAAAAATAAATCCTGCTGGGCAAAAATAGAAATGACTCACACCAGGTTGTACCGCCAATTCCCCGTTTTTCATTTATAATTATCTTGTCTGAGTAAACAGTACAGGTACAAATTGATTTGGACAGTACTCTGAAGGCCAATTCTGGAAAAGCAATACAGCTTTCCAACCTAAGCTAACTCTAAACAAATTACCCATTTCTCAGCACTGTGTTTGCCAGAGATCCCATTTCTGAGAAGGCTTACTTGCTTGTGCATGTTTATTGCTTAGAGTACTACAGAATCTAGTTACAGTGCTTCCTTCATCAACTTCCTCTCTGTGCGCTCATAAAGCTCAGGCATCTCTGCAGAGAAATTCACTACAAAAAGACAGCAAGGAATCAGATTCTGTACAGATGGATGTTTGCAACATCAAGGGAAAAAACCCATCTTTAATAAAAGAAAACTTTAAAAGCTACAGTAAAAATGGTTGTATTGTATTTGCTATCACTACTGCTAATGTCACCAATTGAAATTTTGAAAAATATTTTACTTAAATTGCAAGAAAATGTAGATGAAGACATGCCTAAAAGAAAAAATAATTAATATTGAAAAGCAAGTTAACAAACATCTTTATGCAACTTCACTATGACTGAAACTTCTGCTGCAAAAAGTCAGATCTTTGGCAAAATTGCAAATACATACAATCATTTAAAAAAAATTATACATTTACTTTTTTTTAGCTTCAGGGCAGAAGCTTCATATTGTTATGTATTAAGTGAGGAAATACCAAGGGTTCTAACTATAAAATTACATTTGAAAAAAATAAAGGAAATAACACAAGGAGAGAGTGGAGGTGACCAATATTGCGTTCAAATGTTCTGCATTCAAAAAGATCAAAGCTTGACCATCCCTATGTGACTTTCACAGAAGAAAAAGAATGAGGCACCACAAGTTTTCTGATTTTCAGGAAGAAGGAAATTCTAAATTCATGGACTTTCTAAAATATTTATCTTTTGTAACCATTTCTGATTATGAATCAATGATGAGAACTGAAATACATTAAGCAGTGAATGCATTTTCTGTTATGTACAGAATAGTGTATGTTGCTGTCTTTCTTTCTATAATGTACTTCAAATTAGATTCTCAACACAACATGCCAGAGCCTTATATCTCAAACAGTTATGCAGGTTGTTCAAAGTTAAAGGACGTTACTGTGTTTGACAGAGATGATATTGTGAACAGCTGAAAGGTCTGCCCTGTTAGGACTATTTCTTAGGTCTGTTCGCTGACATGTCTTGTTCATGCTAGTAATCAAACAGGTGAGGCCTCCAGAAATTTAACTGATTTGAGCTTTTTTGTAAGTATTCTTCAGTGTTTGGAGTACAAAAGCTAGATATTTAGACTGCTAGAACATTATATTCTTGGTGGCACTCAGCGGCCTGTGACCAAATAAGCCCACCCCAGAAAAGCTCATCAAATTTTTGGCTACGTGTCTTAGTAAGTTCTAATATTTCACAAGGCAGGTAGGGCAAGGGATAAAATCTATGTCAATTAAATTCATCCCTAACTTACTATTCAAGTTGAATGGGATGATGACAAATAGTCATCCACAAGCTTTAGAAAATTGTACTGTCACTCAAATCCCAAGCTTCTCTGACTACTTGTTTGCCATGATGCTCCATTGCAGTTTCTCCCTAGGCGCATTGTGGTAGACAGGGAAACAGCTATCTGGAAGTAACTGCAGTTTCGCAAGTTGGGGTCAAACTCAAAAATTCCTGTGGATCCTTGCAGCATCTCACAATGCATCTTCTTTGGCTAAAAGGCAATGTTGCTCAAGTATTAACAGCCATCCCAGATTAAAACAAACAAACAAACAGAACAAAAAAAAACTCCAAAGAACAGGTTACATCTCATGATGCCCTTCTTCATAGACAACACTTTTTGGAGATGCAATCAAATGTCACCCTTCAGTTGGGTCTGCAAGCCAATGAATGCCCTGAAAAGCCAAACTGATAGCAGTTTCAGCAATGGCACTTGTTATCTATTCTGCCTGCTGTTTTACCAGCAGGAGTAAAAGAACTGTGATCACCTGAAGGAACTTTTGCTGGAACACAGCCATTTGGTGCAGCGTTGCATTTGAGTTCAAGAGATAGCAGTGAAGGACTGTTCTGGCACAGTGTGACCAGTGTGACATGGTCACTCCCCACTACAGCATGTCAGGATAACAAAGAATAGCCTTGGGAGATCTGTATGCAAGTAATGTCAGAGCTGCTGTAGCAAGTCATCAGCAAGAAAGCTGGAGCTATAAACACACATCTCAAGTGAAGTATATACAATTGTGCAAAGACTGTTCAGAACATCAGGGGTTAACACGATTCTTTACATCTTAATTTGCTCATATCTCGCTCTCTCTATATATTTTCACATGGTGTTTAAACAGAATACCTTGGCTACCAAGATGCTAATTTTTGTAATGGAAAAAATCCTTTTTTTCCATTTCCTGTTGAAATGCTGGTTTGTATTTGAAAAAAACTGCCTAGAAAACAGGAAAATACAGTGTTACAGTACAACCTGAATTTTACCTCATAACATATGAGGAATACTGTTGTCTTCAGGAAGGCAGGAGAAAACATTACTCAAAATACATACACACTACAATACTTGACAAATAGACTATTTACTACGGGGGGGGTTCAGGCATGTTTAGGGTGGTGTGGTTCACAGGTGTTATTTGTCTTTTCTGTGGGGCACTGTAAAGAAGAAAAACAGTAACTACTTCAAGAACGCAAGAAATTGAAAGATTTTTTTCCCTGCAGCAGTAAATCAACATGGAAGCATCAGGAAGGACAAAGGGGAAGATTTCTGAGTAGATAGCTGAGGTAGAAAGAACTTAAATCTTACTGCATTTAGGATGCTTTGAATGTGGTCAGGAGAAGAAGTGCATAAAAGAGGAAAGAAAGGAAATGCAGTAAAATGAAGTAAGGTGGATTTGGTCTTTTTTCCATTGTGTGCATTTTTTCAATGCATTTAACAAGATTGTGATTTTTAAAAAAGATCTCTGCTTGCATAATATGCAATTTCAGGTAGTGAGTAAAAGCAAATGTCGCATATTATGCCCTCGCAGCCCAGAAACTGGACGGTGAGGGTGGGACATGACACACAGGACAACACAATGCCAAGATACAGTCTAGCATAACCTATCACTTTCTCCTTACAACAGGAATAAAGCTACTGAGGCAAAAGGAAGTTGCCCTCCCTGGGGCAGGGTGTGTATGACTGGTAGATGAGGTGCGTGCACGGAGTCTGTCTGGTCCCCCTGCAGATCCGAAGGGAAGAACACATCACAGGAAAGCAATAATGGTTTTCAGGCATCATCTCATTATAGGACTTGTTCCCACATACTCACGTCAAACTAATTCACTTATGGCTTTTGTAATAACATCTACTGTTACAGTCACTATGGGAGACCCAGATGTTTTCCTTTCCTTTTCTGTAAATGAGCTTTAGGCTCTAAGAATTTAGACAAAACATTGCAGTGACCTGTCCCGCTTTGGTCACCCTCCCAGCGACTGTCCTGTCAATGCTTTTGTTGCAATAACTGTTCTCAAGGCTTTCCAAACTTTCATTCACTCTTCAGTGATTAAGCAGATCTTTACAGTGCCTGGACAGAACACAAGACAGATACCATGCAACAAAGCAATAATACTCACTCATTCAACAGCAATTTTTGCTATGTACTAAATTTTACACAGTAAATTGTAACTGGGCAACATGGCACAGAGCAGCAGACGACGTGCAGGAAAACTGACGAGTTCACCCTAGTAACACAGGGAGCAGTTTCGATGGCAGTGGAAGGTTGCCAAAAGAACGAACGAGCACAGATGTTCCCAAATATTAATATTCATTAACCAATGTTCTGTGAACTTTCTACAGCTTCTATTACAATTATAGAATGTGCACTACTTCACCAGCCAATATTTCTTACGAATTGCATCCTGTAAAGGATGAGATCATTTCAAGGAGCAGAAACTAATTTAATAAGGATCAGAACGTCTTGCAGAGGCAATCCTTAAACGTAACTCAACATTCTTCAGAAACAGTATCAGCCATCCCCATTCATTACTGGTATACGACCATTGTCTTTAGCAGGGAAATCTTTTCATTTTTGATCAGAAGAAAATTATGATGCTGTTTTAAAAAAAACAAATACATTTGAGAGTTGGATTTACTTATGGTCAGAAACTATAACAGCAGTCCAGAACTTCCAAAAAGTCATTATTTTAACTTTTGATAAAACTTGATTGCTATTACTTACTAATTTTCTATTTCTGTGAAGTAACAGTACTAACTGGGAGACAGTCCTGAAGGGCAAAGGGATCCAGGAAGACTGGATATTTTTTCAAGAAAGAAGTCTTAAAGGCATAGGACCAGGCTGTCCCCATGTGCTGTAAGATGAATCATCAGGGTAAACAACCAGCCTGACCGAGCAGGGAGCTTTTGCTGGGACTCAGGAGAAAAAAAGGAGAGTTTACCACTTTTGGAAGAAGGGGTAGGCAATTCATGAAGAGTATGGGGATCTCATTAGGTCAGGCAGAAGGAAAATTAGAAAGGCAAAAGCACATTTTGAAATTAATTTGGCCACTGTTGTAAGAGATCACAAAAAATGTTTCTACAAATACATCAACAATGAAACGAGAGACAAGGAAAATCTCCATCCTTTACTGGATATGGAGGGGAACATTGCTAGCAAGGATGAGGAAAAGGCTGAGGTGCTTAATGTCTCCTTCACCAGCATGGGTTCATGAAAGGCTTGACCAACCTGATCTCATTCTATGACAAGGTGATCTACTTAGTGGATGAGGGAAAGGCTGTGGGTGATATTTAGTTTGACTTCAGTAAGGTCTTTGACACTGTCTCCAACACCATTCTCCTAGAGAGGCCTGCAGCACATGGCTTAGACAGGTGTACCATTCACTGGGTAAAAAGCTGCCTGGATGGCCAAGCCCAGACAGTTGTGGTGAATGGAGCTAAATCCAGTTGGCGTCTGGCCACAAGTGTTCCCCAGGGCTCAGTTCTAGGGCCAGTCTTGTTTAATATTTTTACCAAAGATTGAGTACTCCCTCAGCAAGTTTGCAGGTGACACCAAGTTGGGTGGGAATGTCTATCTGCTTGAGGGAAGGAAGGCTCTGCAGGTGGATCTGGACAGGCTAGATTCATAGGCCCTGTAAATTGTATGAGGTTTAACAAGTCCAAGTGCAGAGGCCTGCATTTTGGTCACAACAATGTCATGCAATGCTACAGGCTTGGGAAAGTGTGGTTGGGAAGCTGCACAGCAGAAAAGGACCTGGGGGCGTTGCTTGACAGCTGGCTGAACATGTGCCAGAAGTGTCCTCAGGTGGCTAAGATGACCAAAAATATCGTGACTTCTATCAGAAATAGTGTGACCAGTTGGAGTAGGGAAGTGTACCCCCTGTACTCAGCACCGGTAAGGCCATACCTCAAATCCGGACGTCAGTTTTGGGCCCTTCAGTACAAGAAGGTCATCTTGGTATAACAATGGTGTAACAAAGCTGGTGAAGGGTCTGGAGCACAAGTGTTATGAGGAGTGGCTGAGGTAACTGGGCTTGTTTAGTCTGGAGAAAAGGAGTCTGAGGGGAGACCCTATCACTCTCTACAACTACCCAAAAGGAGGTTGGAGCGAGGTGGGTGTTAGTCTCTTCTCCCAAGTAACTAGTGATAGGATGAGAGGAAATGGCCTCAAGTTGAGCTAGGGGAGGTTTACACTGGATATCAGGAAAAACTTCTTCACTGAAAGAGTAGTAAAGCTTTGGAACAGGCTGCCTAGGGAAATCATGGAAACATTCAAAAAACATGTAGATGTGGCACTTTGGGACATACTTTAGTAGGCATGCTGGTGTTGGGCTGATGGATGGACTTGATGATCTTAGAGGTCTTTTCCAATCTTAATGATTCTACGATTCTCATTATTTAAAAAACATTACTGAAGGAAAGATGGAATTCACAGATCTGGAAGACAGAAAAAGCAGAGTGATATAAATGACGTGCAGACTTAGTGTAGCATCTCCATCCCTACCAAGTCCTGCTCATAAAGAATCATGAGTCCAGTGGAGAGGGAATAGTGAAATAGCACTGTTACTTCTCATGGCAGGCAATACACTTTAGATCCAAACAACTAAGAATTATCTTAAGATATAAAACAGAGGGTGAGAAAAGACATTTGAAAGATTGCTTTTAAGTACTTGAAATTTCAGTTTGATTAAGGAGAAAATGAAAGGATGACACCAAACACAACATAGGATCTCTTCAGTTTTCAGCAGCATGAAACAATGCCCTTGCCAGGGAGAGACATTTCTGTAATCTTACCCAGAAAAGGCAAAAAATACCACTTTCTGGTCAGCCGGGTCAGCTATTTGTATTTCTGTTGGCACAAAAGTATATGTGAAAAAATATTTTTCTTAATAGTTATTACTTGATTACTAAGTTCTCTTCCTGACTTCTTCAGTTTAAATAATAATTTTTACATTTTTCTAGTACTTCTCAACTTAGTATTCTGAGCTGAATTTCTGTTAGCTCTTCTACTCCTGTTAATTCTTCATGCAAATAGCATTCGCTTATTTTCTACATGAGTGCTTATTTACTTTCTCCAAGCTTTGATCAACTTCTATCACTTACAAACAACATGCTACCTTAGTAAATGAATTAATTAAATATACTCTATTCAAACATCTGTTAGTTCAATTTTATTGTAGAAGTATCTATTTATTCCAAACATAATAAACTAATGCATGCCTTTGCATATTTACTGAAAAGATAGTTTTACTGGCCTGATGTGGGTCACACCGTTGAACACTTGATCACATGGAGCAGAATGCCTTCAGTCATCAGCTTTTAAAATTGTCTACTGAGTTTTTAACATAAAAGTACACACAGCGCTCATCCTTTTGTTCTAAAAATCATATTACTTTTCAAAAATGTATTTTAATCATGGCATTTCATTCCTTTTACTGATGAAAAACAAAGACATTCCATTCATATAAAACATCTCAGGTGTGCTATAAAAGGGTTTTTTTTAAAAACAAAAGAGACTAGCCGGTTGACTTTTCAATAGAGAATATTAGTTTTACTCCAGCTAAGTACATTAATCTAAACCAGACAGTAATTACGATTAAAACTCCATGTCAGAAAGCAGAGTGAAATAATTCACAATCAAATCACCTAGATGTTAGAATAGCAAATGTGACACGATTAATTTTGACTCAAGAGAGATGCACGTTTTCATTGTAAATTCCATCTTTTCTTGTACATCTTTGGAATGTCAAATAGTCTATTTCATGCCTGTGTCTCTGCTATTAAAAGCCAAAAGATAATCAATAGTAAGTGATAAAGTTCACATTAGTGGCTAATTCAGTTTATACATTAGTGTGATGTTGCAGCCCTGCGACTAAAAGAACTGCTTAGAATTGGTTATGAAGGTCTCAAGCTCAGAGTAAACGTATCAGAACTCAAAGTATGTGTCATAAAACTGTCATTGTATTTATACAACTTTTACATCAAAGAAAGGCTTATATAGGAATTTTACTGTACTGCAGATTGTGGATTTATATTGAAAGTTAGATCTTTCCAACTCTATCAGAAACAGACCACGGTTCAGGTCTACAGTCAAAAATATAAGTATCACATAAACATAAAGTGCAACAGAACCTTGCTCTATCTTTAAATATTTTATCTATCTATTTTTATTTGTAACCAACTGTAATTGATACTGTTGTAAAAGATCAGTAGGCATGTTACTACAGCTGTAAAATTTATGCATCCTACCCATGGCAAGTAGCTAATAAAAGAGCAACTTGGAGCATTTTGCTTAGCACAGGAAATCTAGTTCTCATTTTCTAATTTTGTAGACAGTGACATGCCTGTTTGTTTGTTTGTACTTCAGCTGTTGGGTTCACAGGGTCACATGAATAATTGTAAGATTGGTTTAGATAGTACTTAGGGGCCAGGGAATTCTCAGAGTTTTCATGACTGAATTGTTTAATATACTTTTAGGTCAGGCTACAAACATGATTTCATGAAACAAAATAACTCTGTTCTATAAAGAGACATTTTCCACTTAAAAGTTTTTTTTTTAATTAACTAGAACAAGAAAAGGCACTATTCCTTGCCCAAAGTAACAACAGAATATTAATACTTTTAACTTAATTTTTAAATTACACATTTAATCTTAACTTACTGATAAAAAGTCAGTTTTCATTCATGACTGCTCACAACGAACATTTAATAATAAATTTTAAAATAATCCTTAAAAAAAAAGGCTATCTTGTAAATTTTTGGCTAAAACTAAGCAATCACAATAATCTAGCATAGTACAAGGAAGTAATTTTACTGATGCTGATATCTTGAATCAGTAATGTAGTACCTTCAACACGATTCCTCTTCCCCAGTTATTAGCTGCTAAGGAAATCCATGCTGCTATCTATAGAAAGTATCTAAAGTATGGGATGATTTAAGATAATTAATTAATGATTAATGATAATTAATTAATTAATGATTTTAAGGTAATCATAGTGTTAACCATACTTTAATCTTTTTAGCAGATTTAGATAAAATGAAAAAACTCTTCCGGTAACCTTTAATTCAGTAAATACAGTTTTCTTGATGTCAGTATGGCTCCTAGGGTGCATTAGGGATCCATCATCAAGATTGTGTCATATAATAAAAATATGATGTGAAAATTGAAAAGTACTTGTTCTGCAGGACAGTTATTTAGTTTAAGGCAGCATTTGAACATACCAGCTGGAAACAAAGAAAAGAGGAGATGGTTTTGTTAGGTCACTGCATTACCTGTTCATGATGTCTTCTTATCTTAGATCATCTAAGATAACACTTAGTTAACTTAACATGTGTTAACACTTAACTTAGTTAACTTAGTGTTAACTTAACATGGTTAACACTATGATTACCTTAAAATTGATGAGTTTATTTTGCTATCTCCACATGGAGTTTTGTAAGCAAATTCCAAGATCTAAACATGGGACAATGTTTCATTAGCTGTATTTCCAGTTCAGTTCTACCTGCCTGAAATGCAAAAAATAGATATTCTAATGTTCTGCAATTTTCAAAAGTTCTAATTCCTTCATAATAGTTATACAACAATCTTTAAATACGCTTGCTTTAAGAGAGAGAAAGAATGAGAGTGAGTGAGAAAGAAAGTGACTGAACCAAGGGACTGAGAATGAGAGAGCACTAGTTCAGTACTTAAATTACACTTATTTATTAATGAAGTGAATATGATTCTGCAAGACCAGCATATACAATCTCCTTTCTTTTCCCACTGGAGTGGAATGTCACTTGAGGTTTGATTTTCAGAATTTAAGGCATCTGGCTTATGACCAGAAGAACAAAAATATTTTAAATTAACTTTCCTTATTCTCTGGGGATCATTAGAGACCCAGGGCCTACAGTTTAGTTATCCATGAGATTTATTTTGCTTTAGCGCTAGCTTCAACTAAACTCTGTATGTACAAGAGCTTCCTTTCCAAAATTCATAGCCACTCTGCTCAGTGCAATCATTTTTATAAATTGCAATTAGATTACACTGAATTACAGCATGAGTGACCTATGTGTATGCTTCACCACTTGAAGACTAAATCTTACATTCCTATTATAAACTTCTCTTTCATACCATCACACCAGTCTTGAAAAATCTTTGACTCAGCTTTGGAAGAGCCCAGTACAGATTTGATTTGAATTAACTGCACCGAATTTTCATGTATATAATAAAGTATTCACATACTTGAAGGAGGAAAATTTGTAATGGATATTTCAGTTTACTTCCAAGCAAAAATGGTTGTTTGCTGTCTTGTTTTAAATACTTATCACAGAAGGTCAGGAAAACCTTTAAAGCACTGCATGTTTCCACAAAACTCTAATAGCATAACATTTTACTGAAGTCTCAAATAGTCTGAACTTGAGGAGTACACTGTTAAGATCTTTAGAGGGCATTTTTCTCACAGTAGCATCATTCTGAGAATAAGCAGGGAATCCTTTTGTTCAAGTAGTGCTACAATAAGAACTTGAATCAGTATCAGGTTCAAAACCCAGAAAAAGTACTTCATAAAGGTCACATAGATCTAATGGATCTTTACTGCAGTACAGTATAAACAAGCAGAGACCATTTTGAGATTCTCATTCTCTCAGCAGCGTATCAAGGACAATCTGTTCCTATGGAAGATAAAGTTTTCATACACTTTTAATAACAGAGGTCTCATGAAACCCCAAATCTACGTGAAATACATATACTTATTCTAATACTAGCATTTAAAAGGTTGCTGCAGTGGTCAGAAAAAGTTATTTCCATCTGAGACACATATTTCTAAAATCTATTCTAAAATTAAGTCATCGCATTGCAAAAGTTATTCTACAAGCTGTACTAATACACTCTTCTACAAGGAAAATTGCCTATGAAGCTTTGTCTGTTAAAGACCATATGGAAACAGAAAATGAAGCAACGATGGAAGCTGGGTTGCTTATTACAATGTAAGAGGGAAAGTTTGGCACTATTTTAGTATTATTAAAGTAACTGATACAAAAATGACACTTCTTAATAGTCACGGCCTCTCTTAAAATTAATAAAGAAGAAGTGAAGAAGGCAACAAATACCGTCCCATAAATTAAGTTAAGGTGGTTTTGATAACTCTGCAGCCCAAAATATTTACTTGACAACAGTGTGACTCCAATTTAACATTTTAGTCTAGTTATTCTTTTTTATCTCCTGACTGGCTATCTGTGTATTTACTTTCTTCACGAGGCGCCACTCCTCTGGACTTACTGTAATACATCAGTGAATGCCCATCTTCACATATACGCTACTTATTCATATGGTTATTTAATAACGTATCTGCATATCCCATAGCTCACCTTTTTTATCGTTGCATACATACTTTAAAACAGTTTTATCTTCCCATGCATTTAATTGCTCCTTGGAAAATAAATCCCACAGCCTAATGCTGCCAGACATTACCACAATACATGTGACTAGCATTGCAAATTAAAAAAGTAGATATTATGGCCCTTTACTGAAGACCACAAAGCTTTGGTATAATGTTCTCAGTCTATTCGCTTTAAAAATAGCAAAGCTACAACACTGTACTACAAAAGCATCAGAGAGGTAAAACTCCTCCTGCTGTACAAGTGAAGACAAGTTGTCACAGAGGTACTGAGTTCATGTTAACATTAAGTATAATCATCACAACTACTCTTACTAGTCATAAAAGCTCACATACTAAACCCCCCCCCATTATTATGTTATTTTTACAGGTAGGTATTGGGATACCTCATCAACCAACCTACATAATAGATTGCTTGAGCCAAGCCAAAAGCACTGTTCATAGTTTAACTTCCTGAAACACAGATTTTTACTGGAAGACTTATCCGGTACACTTGAACATTACACAATTTTCAAGTTTTTTTCAACTATTTATAAGTACAACATCTGCTTGACAAAAGGAAACAATTTGCTCATTATCATCACTAATGTATAGTGAGTTGCCTGTAATTTCAGTTTCACATGCACAAGATGGGAGAGTAAGACAAAATGATGTTTTCACTGTTTATAAAAACTTACCTAATAATGAAATATTATCTTAATGGTATTTCTACTAAAATTTTTCTATTGATTACGTGGGTGAAGTGACAGGTACAGAATTTGCTTTCATTTATATTCCTACTGAATATTCAAAAAATCAAATCTTATATATTTGCTTTATAATTTCAATATACTTTACTAAAAAATAGCAAGCACATTCTATAAATCCTTGCTCTACATGCAATATTTCTTCATCAATTTACAGTAACACTGAGGTATTTATTGGGTAGTTTAATGCTGACTTCATTAAGAGTGTCTAAGCATTTTATCAAAACAACAAAGTAAGAAAAACAAAATATTGTAATTATCTTACTTTATTTATAGTGCTATAATCCAATACTAAGCAAACAAGTAGATAGAAGTTCATCCAAGTTTTATAACTTTAAGTACTAAAATTCCATAAATGACTTTACAATCAATTAAACACAGTAAGCTAGTAAACATTCACATGCAGAATGCCTAATTTAAATAAAAAGGAAATAAAACAGACTTTTAGGAATTACTGTTTACATCTGCAGGGTAAGTACTTGACTGAAAAGGAAGCATTTTCCAGCAAGAAATATCCTGCTTAATATACCAAGAATGTATTTTCCTATAGCAATATATTCTTCCTGAAGAATGAATGCCTTCCTATTATTCATGCAGTAATAAAAACTTTTTTATCTTTTATACTACACGAACATACCTTTTCCCCTTGCGCTTCACCATATCCATATAAACTGGCAGGAAAAAATGACAAAATTGTATAGGAATTGAAACAAGCAGGCACAAGCAGAAACCGCAAGTTAGCTTTCAGCAACACCAGATGACAGTCTGTTCTCATCTACAGAGACTGCCTAAGAGCCTGGAGTGAAAAGAAGTGCATTGCCAAATCTTAATCCCGTAGCTGCATTTCACATGGTGCTGCCTCACCTCTCCAGCTCCTACAAGTCTACTTTTCCAAAAGTCGGTGCAAATCTATTGATTGTAAAAACTCTGTAAGCATTTTAGTTTAAGCACAGACACGCAGATAATAAAATCTGAAACATTTAATATCTCATTTTGCTGGAACACTAGAGTTTGTGTTTACGTTACTGCAAATGAAATGATGTTATGCTAAATTTATCTGAAAGCACTGCCTTAAACTCTCGGTATTGTACGCATTTATAGAAAAAAATATTTTACAGTGTTAGCAACTAAGCAATTTCCAAAATGTATTTATAAATACAGAAAACAATGTTACTGTCATGATGTAAACTCATTGTAATTAAAAGTAAAATAATTCTTCCCACATTCAATTTCTCATCTCTAAGCTACTAATACAATTATATTATTGCAGAAAATATAAAGATTAATAGGAAAAAACTTTGAGCCAAACAATATAAACATAAGAAGATTATTTCTAATTACTATGCTCTTGAAACAGTGCCCAAGCACACTGCGAGGCTGCTGCACCCCACTCTTCTGTAACGCTGCCAATGTCCTTTTCTTTTGGCCCACCACATTTGCTCACAAGGGGGCAGAATTCAGAAAGGAAGGGCCCGTTTCACAAGCAGTTTTTGCAAACCTAAAAATTCCAAGGGTGACAGTATGCTACCTTAAGGGCGTCGCAGAAGAACACGAAGTGCAAGAAAGAGAATTTTTCCTAGTGCAGGAGCTGAAATAAGCAGCCTTAAGAATCCATTTTCTTTTAAATTAAAGTACAAATGAAGGAGTCAACACGAAAGTAATGCAGCACACTGGGTGTTTTGTGGCTTCATGGCCTTTCACTCCTCAGGAAGACTCCTTAAAGTGGGTCACACTTCAAATAAACTTGAATAAATCTGTATCTGGTAACCCGGGCAACTTTATCTCAGAAGCGGGCCTTGTTATTGTTTAGTTTATCCTCAAATACTGCTCTTGAATAACTTCACCTGTGGACAAACACTGACTGAAAAGCAATCAATGATAACAATTACGAGTCAAAGAAGAAAAAAAAAAGAACTGTGATAAAGGTAATGATAATAAAGGTAAAAGTAGAAAAGCCACTGAGGAGCTGAAACTGTGCCAGAAACTTGACAGTTGCATTATCTTCTGAGAAGATATTTTAAATAACAAGACTCACCCCTTACTGTCTTAAAAGCACCTTCCCTTACAGCTGTGGAAAAACTAAGAAGAAAAACTATGACAAGATACGCTACAGCTGCATGCTACAGTGTCAGAAAAGCAAACAATATGCAAAACATCCCACTGTCAGTAAAACCTGATAAGTTCCTTCAGTGTCCTCTTACAATAATTAACAGACAGCAACAAATACTGAAAAAGGGTGCATGGCAGAGACAATTATTCATGACTCCTCCTATCTACAGAAAACAGATACAATGACTTCTGAAAATACTGTAACAAATATTTTAATATTATTGTACTAATAGTACTTATCAGGACTATCATTATTAAATATAATGTCATCAAGTAAGTAATGTAAACATAGCAGGAAACAGCTGAGTTCTATTAAAAAATTTCAGAAAAAATTAACAAAACCTTGTCATTTAATGTTCCAAAGATCATTACATTACAGCCATTTTAAGTACTAGCACTACAATCTAGTTTTCTGACTAGACTGTTCTAGAACTGAAGCAAAACTGATTTCATGTGCATGGTATTTTGTTGAATAAGACCTTCTGGAATACATTGTCTACTTTTCTATAGAATAATTACTTTTACTAAAAATACTAAAATATCCTACAACAACTACCTGTGGAGAACTGTTTTTTAGCAAAACTAATTTGTCTATCTCTAATCACCAATTTTCATAGAATCATAAAATATTTTGGGTTGGAAGGGACCTTAAAGACCATCTAGTCCCAACCCCCCTGCCATGGGCAGGGATACGCCACTAGCTGAGACTGCCCAGGGCCCTGCTCAACCTGGCCAATATTTTCTGGTATTGCTTTAATGTTATAACAGCTGCTTTGGTACCCAAAAAATCTTAATATCAATTTGTGGTTTATTTCCTGAAGTGTTGGATGCCAGAAGAAATTTCTTACCTGTTATTGTCAGTGAAAATGTACTTTTGCTTGACAAGGCAAAACTACAGGATATTCTAAAATCTGGCTTTCTTTTGATGTAAGGATTTGTGTCCAGAAGACAACCCCTTCTCATAGCATCAATACTGACATAAGCCTTTACATGGAATTTCCAAGAATGAAAAAACAGGCAAACATCTCTTCCACATGTGCCAATTCCATTAAATTATCTGGAAACAGGGGTCAATCAATCATATTTGAGCAAAAGGGCAACAGAAAAAGTACACTGGAAGGAGAGTCTGTGTGGGTAATCAGTGAGAAGGACAGGAATAGGCTCTTCTTTGCCAACTTTATGCTCAACGAGTGTGTTTCTACATAGAACGACAACATAGTAGGTGCATACACACTGTTTTCTAGCTGATTAACTCTTGTTGAAATGCATCTACCAGGAGTGATAATCTTTCATAGAGACATAACATATAAATATTTAAAGTTACCTCTCCCACAAAAAACATGTTGGATACACTTTCTGACCACACTGAGCTTTGCAGCACAGATTAACTCCTCAAAGAAATCCCCTATCGTTATACACGTCTTGCAACTAAAATTTACAGAAACCAGCTACCTTTGTTAGCTAGCCTGCCAGAAACATCTACATATGTTCTTCTGGCTAGTGTTTAGCAAATGGACACGTTACATGACAAATTCATTCCTTCATTTTATTGAAATCACCTTCTTCATCATGGGTGGCCCCACTTTTACATGGGAGGTATTAATGAAAAGATGCCCATCTTTACTATACAATCATTCCAGTCCTAGAGGCAGCTTCTATTTCCGCTGCAAAGTAAGGCAACAATTGTTCTGAATTAAGCCAACTTAAGGGAAATATAATAAAGTTTACATAAGTAGTTGCAATTGCTTTTCTTAACTACAAGATAATTTATTCCAAGGTAAATTTGAAGTTTGTTGGCAAACATCTAAACATCTATGGACGTTTAGTCCATAACGTATTGACATTTTCAAGTCTATGGATGCTTTTAAGGACACATTACTGATTTTTTAGCAAAATGGTTTTAAAAAAATGTAATTGATAAGAAATGCGACTAAAGTAAAAAAGAATGGCTTAAAAATAAGCAACGGATTTAGCTAAGCAGCACTAGAACCTGTAGCTTTACCCATCCATTATACACTGCTAAAGTTCACATTCTTTCATAGCCACTACGCCACAATTGCTGCAAAAGTGCACTTTGAAAATTTAGAACAAAGCACCTGAACAAAAGATATAATTTGAACTGGAAATTCCTAACTCCTGGAGTCCATAATAAAATCTTCACTCTAAGTGCCTATGACTACGACATTACCCAAATAGTGTGAACCCTGATACCATTTAGTACAGAAACGGCTTTACTCTTTTTAAGCTTCTTTAATGTGCAGCATGATCCCCATTGCAGAGAAATACTTCAAGGCAGCCAATCTGTTCTTGGCAGTCCCAACAAAACAAAAATCTAACAGATTTGTTTAAATACAATTTAAGTGCACTTCTGGCAGATAAACAATGAAATTCTCTTTCCTCTTTGGGGACTTAGCGTTTGTGCAGAAGAACAAAACACTATCTAAATTCCATCTACACTTTGGTAATGCTCTCTATCAGTTGAATTTAAAATCACCATGTCTCCATGGTCCTGAACATGTTCTTTTATACAGACAGACTTGTTAAATTAGCTAAATTCACAGAACCCTGAAGTGCCTCCCAACACACAGAAAAGAAAAGACTGGGAGAAGGTGACTGACAAGTAGGCCTGAGGTGTTTGTAAGATCTCATCAAGAACTCCAGAACATTGTATGCAAGACATGAGGTAAGTGGTGACATGCCTAAACCAGTCAGGAATCAGGCACCAGTAAAGACATCCTTGCTCTCTTTGTTTTAGCACAGGGCTAGCAAAAAAACCAAACGCTTTTCCCATCAAATACACTTTTCATGTATTTTTCACTGCCACAACATATGAACCTAATAACAGGAGAAGATTTGCAACAGCCTCCACTCATCTGTTGAATCAAACAAATGAACAACGTTGTTCCTTCCAACCCACATCAACAGCTTTTTTGTTATTTGTTGTCCTTCCAGTTCTAGGAAGAAAGCTATATTTTCTCAATACTGTTAAGGAACTTCAGGTAAACCAACCACTGCAAAATGCCTGAGAGATGACAGTTTTGGGTTTTTTTGTGCCAGCACAAGGCAAAAATGGTGCAACCTCTTTAGCAGAAAATGACACTCCCCCCAGCTGCAGGATTTTCTTGATGAAAAAGGTGAAGGTGCCCTATTACTCAGCTTTATTCTCCTTCCAACAAGAAGAACAAACCATCTCAGCAGAAGACTGGCTATATGACCTCTTAATTAAAAAAACAGTGAATTCTAAAATAGCTTTAATTTCACAGTGACCTTCTTTGACAATGCAAAGAGCAGAACATTTCTGCTATACACAGAAGCCAACTATGTATTTCTTACAAATCATTACGTACATCTCTCATTAGCTTACTGCTTCTCTGTATGAATGGAACTGGAAAGAGCACATATCTTCAAGGAATCATATTGCAGAGGGATAGGAAAAAAAAGGGGGAAAAATGAGAAAAAAAATAAGAAAAAGACAATTAAGACAACCTTCAACACCCAATACATGCTTTTTGGTCCGCGTGCCAAGTCTGTCCCAAAGCAGAAACAAACAGATGCAGAACTCGACTGTTACATGCTCTTCCACATACTTTTCATGAAATCTGTCTGTGTAGGTAAGTCCCAAAGGGTTTTCACTTCTTAGACATTTTGGAACCTGCATTTGTATCAAGAGATGCATTTGCAATACATTAAGTACTCCAGTCCTTTCACTGAGAAAGCGTCAGCTATGTTTTGAGTTCCAGTAGCTTATGCTTTTCATCAAAAATATTCTGTATGATTTGACCCAAACCATCCCTGGAAAGCTTTTCCTCTGTGAAAGGAGAAAAGCATTCCCATGAAAAATTATTTCCTCCAAGAACATAAATGGGAACTCTCCAGCTCATAAAATTACTGGTAATAACAAAGTAAGACAAAAATTCAGGAGATTATTTAAGAGGAATACAGAAAAACAGGCTGCAACCTAGCTTGCACTTTTTAATACTTGACAAAGAGACCAGCTGGAAAGTCTTTGCTAAAGCCTTGCAAGAAATGTCTGTCACTGAAGACATTTTCTTTCCTATATATTTCCTAATTTCTAAAGTTAATGAAAACTCTACTAGTACTAGGTAAATGAATTTTTCTCTTACTTCTCAAAATGTAGGCCAGCTCCCTCCTCTCTACAACCTCCTTTCACGTAGTTATAGCTGAAAGGAGGTTGTAGAGAGGAGGGAGCTGGCCTCTTCTCCCAAGTGACAGGGGACAGGACAAGGGGGAATGGCCACAAGCTCTGCCAGGGGAGGTTCAGGCTGGACATCAGAAAAAAAAAATTCACGGAAAGGGTCATTGGACAGTGGAACAGACTGCCCAGGGAGGTGGTTGAATCACCTTGCCTGGAGGTGTTTAGAAGACCGGCAGATGAGGTGCTGAGGGGCATGGTTTAGTGGTTGATAGGAATGGTTGGACTCAATGATCCAGTGGGTCTTTTCTAACCTAGTGGTTCTGTGATTCTGTGAAAATACTCAGGAGGAGGAAAACCATATCCCAAAATCTGTACATAATACTACTACAGTTTAACTCTCTCCACTCTGCTGTGTTTGTAAGTATGTAATTAGTATCTACAAAATAATAACTATTCAGAGGAAGAGTCCGAAGGAAATTCTGTAAATTCTAACCTCCACTATCTCCTCCTTCATTGAACAACTTAAATGCCACAATTACAAGGTTAAGCAAACCTTTGTCTACTGCTTGACTCTTCCAAATGACAATGTACCTTCTTTGATAAGTTGGGTAAAGATAAACTGGTGTATTAATCAGTCACTCTGAGTTTTGTTCGAGGAGATAGAAATATATAGGAATCCTGTTATCTTAATAATTACACATGAAATTAACAAAGAATCAATACTGTCAAAGCTTTATACACATAAAGTAACTGGGAAACCTTCATTCCTTTTTCCTTTTTTTCCCTTATAAATGCTTCTGAGACTATAAAGAAAAGAAATTACAGTGCCAACTTGCTTCATAAGAGGTCTGAAAATAACATTAATTCTAAAAAATTAGAAAGCTGTTCAGAATTATGTCTACAAAGCTCATATGTTCCTAAGCTGTTGGCACTTTGTTTTTTGCATCATATAGGTTAGTATTTGCAGTTTGAAGATTTTAATTCTAAATTTCTAAGGGGAAAAAAAAGTTGCCCGGGAGAAACTGGCTACTGGACAGCTATGAATATTAACAAATAATATGATTGTCTTTCACTAGAACAATGCAGAAGTACCAGAACATGACTATAAGGAGAAACTCAGAAAAAAGTGTTACAGTGTGACAGTGGCAAACATCATATAATAATAGAACATTTTGAACCCATCTAGGAGTACCCTCCAAATGTGCACATAGGGAACCAGCATCAAAGCCATATTATTCAAGAGAAATCTTAACTTCATATGAACCTAATTTGTATTCTTTCAAGCTAAATGGTTTTTATAATGCTGATGTTATTTGCAAACTCCAAAACGAGAACTACTCATATGATTTATTTCAGACACATCAGAAAACATATCTACACACAGTGTTTAATAGTGATGATTTTCATCTGATTCCACCTACTTTTTTTCTATAGTCATGGCAATGGTACAAACAAGCAAAAAACTTTGCCCACAATCTAACTCAGTTAGTAGAAAGTAAAATGAGGAATCATTTTTTTTCAACAAGGAATCCAAGATGCAACATTTAAAATTCTTCTAGAGAAGGCTTTAGGGAGTGATATTCCAATGTTTTCTGAAATTCACAGGCTGTGTTGAGGCTTGACTTACTTTTTGTAAACATTTTTACTTTAAAGCCTTTATTTATTAGAAATGCATAGCAGCATAGATTGAAAAAAATTAAATCCATTTTAAATTTTTCTTTTATACAATCTATCTTATTTAGTGCTTGCACTGCTCTTTACATGAAAAAACGTTTCTTTTCATCATTTTGCCAAGAGCAATGTTTTCATCAATACAGATTTTGAAATGTTTCTAAAATATATACGAGAACTCAGTGGGCACTTCAAGCAACAAAATAGAGCAAATTGAATAAATCGTTTGTATTCAGATGATTTGCTTGGAATTAAACTTCTTTTTGTCTGTATTCATATAAACATAATTCTCATAACATAGGACTATACAAGAGAAAATATCATCTCTGTTCAAGCCATATAAGCACAAGAACGCAAGGAGGTTGAGTCCATGATGAGCAAATTCACCTCAGGGAAAGATTATTTTGTCTGGTTTGTAGAACAAAGTCAACATAACACCAAGCCCCAACATTTTGTGAGGATTCCCAAGCTGGGAGGAGGGTGGATCTCAGAAATGTAAGGTTTGACATATACAACATGGATCTTATTCTTCCAAATAAAATTGTGATCTAACTAACTGACATATGTGACATCATAGAGCTGAACTCCTGTGCTTGGTTGCAGTGTGGAAAAAGACCTGCTTCCCTAACTGTGCTCGTAAATTGTAAATGAAAACAAGAAAATTTCTGCCCAGCTTTTCAATAAAAGCGTATAAGACCTTTTTTGTTGTTGCTTTTTTTTAATCTCCTGGCCTCTTTGGGGCCAGAATTCACTTATACCTCTCCTTTGACTGACCATTACTCAACCAGACTGGGAAAAATGCTGTGGGCTCTTCTGAGCATTAAGAATCATACAAAACATCTTAGAGACAGTAAGATTCATAGCACAAACCAGATAATTTACTCCCAATGTAGCCTATATATGTGTCTGAAAGAATACAGGACCATGTGTAAAATATAAACCTGTAGTAACTTTAGCAATGCTCTACTGAACATGTGCTTCTCAACCAGTCAAAGAGTTGAAAGGGGGATGAGATTGTATATGTTGTTCCTCCACGAAATATGAGACAGAAAAGTGCCAAAGCAGCTCAGCTCAGTTCAGAAAGAAGTTCTGTTATATTATGGTACAAAAACATTTCAACTGTAATTTTTGCAAATAATGTGAACACTTATTCTTCTGGATTTTTAAGTTTTATCTTTGCATGTTGAGAAATAAATTACTTGCAAGAAGACTAACAGAGTCATGAAGTTGGCAGTCACATAAATAAGTCTGTTGAGTCTGCTGTACATAAAGTTATTATCAAGAAGAATCTTTTTAAATCCTTCTAAAGTAACCATTTACTTCCAGTAATAAAACAAACCACGACTGTTTCCATGTGCAATTACATCTCTATTTTTTTTGTGCACTACGACTGAACTAATAAACCTTCAGAGCCAGGAATGTGGCACAGAAAAGCACAGACACCTGAACTAGCTCTGTGAAATCAGGAGCATGTGGAAGCAGTAGTATTACCTGTTTTTTCCATTGTGTTGTATTTCAGCTCTCTCCCTGCCATTACTTTAGCTAATGAAACAGTGACATAACATGCTGATGACCGTTCCATTCACGTATGTATTGATTACAATGTATTTGAATAATTAATTCTTTTTCAGACAATAAGCACAATCTTGCGTTTATTTATCTGATCTTTTATTTATCTGATCTGTAAGAAATCACAGTATGAAAGACAATTTGAAGTACGTTTTCAATTCTTTTCTAATACATTAAGAGTAAGTTAGAAAAAAAAATTTAATATATTAGGTTTGATCAGTCTAAAGAAAAAAATGAGGGAGCAGCAGTATCAATCTTCCAGTATATAACTGGATGTTAACAATTCATCCACATCCACTAAAAAAAAGAATAGAAACTATCCACTAACATAACAGAAATTTTCTATCAGAATCAATATACATTGATTGTTTCACTTTTTATCCCACAGTACATCTACTCTATACAGTAACCTGAAATGTATATCCTGAAGCCATGCCCCCATGCAACACTGAAAAGAAGAATATTTAATACTGGCCACACTCTTTGCTGTATCCTAGATTTTTAAAATATCCAAGGCACACCTGCAGTCCCATATACTAGCAGTCTAACATTTTTAAAAGCACAGCTTTCAGCACAAAATTGTACTTGCTGAAAGAGTGCCTCAAACGGCTGGCAAAAAGCAATTCCTACAGGCAGAAACCTGTAACCTACTGCATAAGACGAGCCTCTGGGCTCTGCAAGGCTACTCCAGTTTCACCTGCCACATCAGTGCAGATGTAAAGCAATATCCAGTCTTTCTGCAAAGGCCACATCAAACCAAACGTAATTTGCAAGAATGCAGGGACTTGAGAACAGTGCATCAGAGGTCTCTGATGAATTGCCTCACATTGTTATACCTTTGGAATTAATATTTGAAGTGGGTGAAAATGGCTACTTTTCCATTTGGGTTTTGGAGTTTTTCCTCCAAGAATCCAATTTACTAATCATACACCAAATCAAATTTGGAATTCCATTTTGTCTTGAATTCAGTTTTCAGATTTTTTTTTCCCTTGAGTTTTGCCTGAAGAAATATCCACCAGTGCCACAGAAGTGATAATACAGCATGGAAGAGAAATAGTTTAATAGAAGCTGCTTGAAAAATATATGATTACCAATAAAACTGTATGAATAATTTTATCCACCAGATGGCATATGCCTCACATTTTGCTTCAAAAACAGTCAAACTTCAGTGACATGGGTAAAGACCAGACTTTTCCCCTTTCTTTTTCTTCTACTGATTAAATTTCAATAATAGTTTAGAATTTATATAGTTTATACAGTTTCAACAAATTAACAGATACATGCTGTAATCAAAGTACAGAAAAAATTAATAAATTTTAACACTTACACTGGACTTTGTCATCTATGAGCTGTTTTGCACCCTTAGCCTTATCTCTCCTAGCAATACAGTTCCACGCAAAGAGTTACACCTATAAAACTATTCCTGCAGAGATTTGGGTCAGCATAAATATAACATAAGGATTTTTCTATCACTGTAGCTTATCTGGGTTCTGTAATGAAGTTAAGTTGTCAAAAGGACTGCAGCAAGACAAAGATTTTATTATTATGGGTATTATACCAGATATTCACAATTGTTGTGATCTGAATATATATATACACGTGTGTGCATGTATACGTGCATGCACACAGGTCTAAGTGGAAATCAGTGATGACTGTTATGCAAATACTGTAGTCAAACAGAAAAAATCCTTGTCAGCACTTTCAGAAAGCGTTACTGTGGAATTCAGGCCCAAATTTTCAAATTGGACTCCTGAAATCAAACTTGTAAATCTCTAAGAATTCTAAACATTGCTGGT
Organism: Phaenicophaeus curvirostris; assembly: GCF_032191515.1. Lineage (NCBI taxonomy): Eukaryota > Metazoa > Chordata > Aves > Cuculiformes > Cuculidae > Phaenicophaeus > Phaenicophaeus curvirostris. The sequence continues at coordinate 15,754,774 of NC_091400.1, read as the reverse complement.
CTGATTATGAGAAATATGAGGTATCCAGCATCTCCAAAATCATGATAGATTTATCCAGTAAACTAATCATGAACTCTTCGTGCCTAATTTAAATGCCTTAAAAATTTATCTATAACTTTTTTTAATAGTACTGAAGTGTGAATTTTACCTTCTGAAGAGTATAATGAGAATTACTGTATAAATAAAGCTTCCTCACATCACCTCCCTCCTGTTTTGGGGGATCAGCCCTGATAAAGAATAGCTCAAACATCCATTTTTTCCCTGACTAATGTTGGTCAGATCATTTGCATCTGCCCATGGTATTCAGCTAAGACAAAGGCATTGTGTTAGACATCATGCCATCAGCAGGCTGACAGCAGCAAATTGCAAAAATTATCAAATAGTCCAGCCTTTGAACCAGGAATCTACAAAGCCTCACAGTACTAGAGTGATTTGATCCAAGCAAGTGCTACAATCAAATTGGACTCAGGTAGGAAACACAAAACATGATTTCTTTTGTACCTTTCATTTGTACCTAGGAATTGTGTTAATAAATGTGGAGAATCAACAGCTGGACCACATATGTTAATAGACATACTTACAAGGAGATCTTCTGACTACAGAAAACCAGATGAAAATCAGGTAATGTTGTTCAAGAAGCAGATGTCTTGTGCTAAAGAAATCTGGTACCAGTGACTTGCTTATAGTGCTTGCTTCCTTATACAGTAGGTAAATTAAAAAAATAGAAAAGTACAATTAAAACTGCAGAATGTTTTGTGGCAACAATACTTTGCTGTCTTACAAAAACAGCGTTGTTTCAAATTTCCAGTTCATAACTTGTCAGTGCTTAATCTACTTCTAATTTTATGGACCCTCCTTCTAGGGGAAAAACAAAAAAAAGTCATATGAAGGCAAATATCTAGAAGAAAACAGAATATGGTTGCCACTGTTACACAATGATTAAGATAGTCTAAATAAATAAACCCCAAAAAATTATTTTCCTACAATCGCAACCTTGACAATTCATTAAGAAGTTGTTTCCCAGTCTTAAGAGGTCTCAAAGACTTAATTGTCTTATCATTTTGACTTAACAACATGGCAATGTTTCTTTCAAAAATAAATATCTGAAAATCTTGAACTTGTTTTACTGTCCTGCAGGCATGATGTGCCACTGTTCAGTAGCTGCTCCAGAACCCTGCTACACCTGTGGGATTCCTTCCCAAGCAGCTGCAGCTGATGCAGGCACAAAATGCACAGGCAGAAGCCCTAGGATATGATTCAGGACAAGCCTAAGAAATAAGAAGCTCAGGTATGCTATTAGGAGAAACAGAGTCTCCCTTTCTGGCCTCTTTAAATCTGGATATAAAATGGTGGATGTGAAGGGTGTGTGAGCCCCTGCAATAACTGCCTGGGGTCAGCAAGACTTCAGAAAACAGAAGTTTTAGTAGGGCTGGACCCTGGGCATCAGTGCTCCCAGGCCACTTACAGTGTCGGGCAAAACCTGCGTGTCCAATAAGGAAGACAGCAAAGAAAGCAGCAGTTAAAAATCTGAAATTTAAAGCTATCTCCCCTGCAGGCTGCAGGGCAGAGGAGAGGTAGGCAATAAAACAGGACAATATGGACATGGCTGAGGCAGAAGCATAAGTTACACTACAGGATGATACAAGGCTTTTTGTTTTAACCTCTTTTTTAAAATCACATTTAATGTTAACTTCTTCTTTTCTCATAAAAAATGAAACCAAACAACTTCTCTTGCATGTGCTTATGTTAAGTACTGTTCCTTAAGTACTGCAGTAATGTATGAACAAGATAAATTTGGGAGCTCTGCCCCTCCTCACTAGGAGAGAGGTGGAAGTCTAAGTCTCTGGAAAGCACAGAGACTCAAGATATCGGTAGCAATGTTGAATTTTCTGATATGCTTCATCTTAGTCTTCTAAGAAACTCTTATTCTAAGCATCCCAAAATAAAGTTTCATTCTGTTTCACTATCTGTTATTTGTTGGCCCCATAAGAATCTGAAACTGATTTTTATCAGATTTGAGACTCAGTTACCCTGCTTGCAGATCTGAATTATTCAAACCAATAACCATTTTTAAAAAGCATGCTATTTCCATCAGATACTTTCCATAGCAGAAAACATCCCCCCCCCCAAAAACCCTATAAAACATCATCTAATTAAAAACCCAGGAAGCTACCAAAATAGCCCAACTATTTAGCTTTGCCATATATGCTTGGCTTTGCCACATCAAGCCTTGCCAGAGCGCATCAGTTCACAATAGTTTAGAAACTGGATGATGACTAATAATCTCTCTCCAAATTCTTTTGATTTTCTTTATATTTCTACTTGTAAGTGCAACCTTTGTACCTAGCCATCACAATAATACTAGCACTGGTTTACATACATCCTAGTTTCACAGAAAAACAGTAAAATCTTTAGTTCTGGTTAGGTTTGGAAATAGGATTTTGTTGTTGGGTTTTTTTTTTTCCTCTCTACATTCCTAAAGTTCCAGAACTCAAAGGACTCTTTGTCAACTATCTCTTTTATTTTCCTTCCAAGTTTTTCATAGAACACTGGCTCCTTTTCACTAGTTCTTTCATATCTCATTAGCAAATTCTGCCCAGTAATGTTAAATTGATTTCCATTTATTTTACTTAATGAAAAATGGGGTTTTGATTTTTATTGTCTTGGATCCACTGAGTCACAACCACATGGGTTTTTCCTCTGAACCTGCTTTCATCTTGGCTGTTGTTTTCCTTGTGTTTCTTTGCTTTGTTTGTTTCTTTGTTTTCAGGAATCTAGTCATTAATGTGTAATATAAATACTAATTAGCACATACTTTTTTTTTTTTGATAAATACCAAAGGAAAAGAGTTATAAATGTACTATTGTCTATGACAGTTTGATGAAAGGACATTTAACCAAAAACACCAGCTCTTTTGGACAGACAGTTCCAGTCCCAAACCACAATACTACAACCATGTGTCTATCAATCATCCAATGTGAAGTTTATATGCTGTTTACTAACCTTCACTGGGAAAAAAACCAAACACAAAACCAACATGGAAAGGACCAAAAAAAAAATAATCTAAAAACTGAAATATAATAGCTATAAATGGCACAGATGCCACATATAAATTTATATGAGCCCAACAAACCTGGACATAAGGCTAACAGAAGCAGGAGTGCCCCTTAAGACCATACACCTGCATGAAGAAGGAGCTTCAGCCTTACTACTAGACTCAGCTGAAAAGAAGATTGTGAATACTATGAAAAAAATACTATCTAGTCGCAGAGAACTAAAGGGAAATACATGGAGAAGTCTGTTCTTTATATAAGACTGAAGGATAAAGGAAGCTCCATAAAGACCACCAGTCTAGGGAATAGTAAGCAAGCTGAAGGCATGTTCAAGAATGGCACTAAGGAACAAGAACAGACAGCTACTGATAGTCTTTATTTGAAAAGAGCAAAACTAGTTAGAAGGAGTTTTCAAGGCCGGGAGGGGAGCACTGATCACAAACACTTGGGTCACAGGGGCACTACAGCACAGCAAGGGACAGGTGACTCACTATTCCACAGAACAGCCTGCTACACCCGGATTAAAAAGAAGCAGCAACAAGCGATCCTTCCACAGTCCTACACAATGAACAAAGATAACAAGCCAGCCCTAATAGGCAGGTAACACACCAACTCCTCCCCATCTTCCCTGGTAAACCTGCCTTGCTTGATTCTGCAAAAAATACATACACAAGCTCAGTTCTAAAATCCCAAAGAAGTTTGTATTATTACAAAAATTAAAATATCCACTATTCAAATCAGTCCAAAAGATGGGGGGGAGGTTGAATAGGGCAAATATGACACGATGGTCAGGCCACTATGTAGATCATACATCAGATAAATCAAAATATTCTCATATGAAGACAAAAACTTGGAACTGCTTGAAAAATTCCATCACACACACCCAAATACCACACACAAAGCATCACGCTGGTGTTTCCGATGCTGGATTAATTTTTTTTGTATCAAATAAGCCCCCTGATGTAATAAAAGCTTGTACTCTATGAAAGATTCACGTAGAGCAAACAATCCATCTTCTGATTTTCACCATAACTTTAATTGTAACAGTATCCAACTTATTTGTTTTAATCTTCCTTCAGTTTATAAAGGTAATGTGAATTCTCAAACAAACAACTGACGCATTTATCTCCTCAGCAGATAAACCACTGGGAGGAAAAGCAGGAAACAGCTGGTCAAAGCTGAAGTGTGATGAGAAATGTGTTCAAAACCAAAAAAAAAAAAAAAAAAAAGACTCCAAACTGGTCACCATTTACAAAGGCTGGATTTGCATTTTTTCCAAACCAATGTCAAAGAAACACTGTGCAAGCTAAACTAAATATGCAATGATTCATAAGCACCTGCTGAAGATGACAGAATAAAGAACGTTTTGCTCGAAGGAAGCATTACTATAGAAGTTCACCTCCAACCTGTTTGCTAAAGGACAAAAAAGGAAAGAAACAAAAAATCACTCAATTTCTATACTGCTAGAAAATAAGAAAATTAATACGCTGCTGTTTAAAATACAGTCCATGTTCTACTTCCTACTTGTTGATAACTTCACCTGGATTTTTTTATAGCCTCAGCCTGCTAAGTGACTTGATGTTCATGGACCAAAACCTTCTTTATGCTGATGGCAAATCACTAGGTGACAATGAAATCTTCACATAACAAAAAATACTCCTGTAGTTCTCCCTGACTGCATTTTAAGTAAAGTAAGTTTCAAAAGAACATTTATGTGAAACAGAACATAAGTTAATCTCATAAAAGGGAAAATTCTGACTCTTCATGAAATAATACTTTTTCTCTTTAAAATAGATACATGTACACACACAAGCCATCTTGTGCAGTCCCAAGATTGTACACAACAGAGGGGAAGTCCAATGTTATGGTTCCCATGGCAACTGTAATGTGCTTAAATAAAAGTAAAATACCTTACATAAGCACAGGGTCAGAGCTATAAGGTCTCAAGTTTATAGCATGATACTCTAAGTCTGCAATGTTCAAGATAATTTCCTAATTTAAAACAGAGAAGATTGATGACAGTTTTCCTTAGGGGTCTTTTTCTTGATCCAACTCACAATCACATTTAGAACATTTCATCATGGCTCAGATACATTCTTATGCTTTTGCTGAAAGAAAAACTCTTCAGAATAATCATCCAGACCTTTATTCAGCCTAGAAGCATTTCATTGTTGACTGGCAACATACATTAAAAAAATAATTTTCTTTGCGCTTATGCATATAACTAAAATTACCAAAGATATTCATGAACTGGTGGGAAAATGTTTTTCTTTTTTTTTTTCCCCACATAGGATACCTCTCTTCTGCAGACTACAGAGAACCATGCAGCTACTAAGCCTGCTGAGATAGAAGAAAACTTAGCCACAGCATGTGGAGAGCATTTGGGAGAAGCTGATCTTCTCCAAAACCTGAGTGAGCTCACTGACATCTAACTGTCTCAAAGTCTGTACAACAGATGAGATCATTACTTGTTTGTAAAACAGTTAGGACAATAGATTCAAGGCCAGAAGTAGGGCTTCCAAGCAATGTAGGGATATGAACAATAAATAACAGCACATGCAACTAAAGGGTACCTAGGCAGTTTTATGTATCAAGTTAATGATCCTGCCTGAATTATAGGCATTATAAGTATTTATATAGATAATATTTCCAGTTCAAAACTATCATTTTATCCTGCTTAATAAGTATGCATATGTTGCTTTATTAAAATGTTTGACCTAAAATTATGGTTCCCATGAAGCCCCTCACCACAAGAAGGATGTTGAGGCTCTGGAGCGAGTCCAGAGAAGAGCAACAAAGCTGGTGAAGGGGCTGGAGAACAGGCCTTATGAGGAACGGCTGAGAGAGCTGGTGTTGTTTAGCCTGGAGAAGAGGAAGCTGAGGGGAGACCCCACTGGTCTCTATAACTACCTGAAAGGAGGTTGTAGAGAGGAGGGTGATGGCCTCTTCTCCCAAGTGACAGGGGACAGGACAAGAAGGAATGGTCTCAAGCTCCGCCACGGGAGATTTAGGCTGGACATTAGGAAAAAATTCTTCACAGAAAGGGTCATTGGGCACTGGAACAGGTTACCCAGGGAGGTGGTTGAGTCACCTTCCCTGGAGGTGTTTAAGGCACGGGTGGACGAGGTGCTAAGGGGCATGGTTTAGTGTTTGATCGGAATGGTTGGACTCGATGATCTGGTGGGTCTCTTCCAACCTGGTTATTCTATGATTCTATATTCTATGATTCAATAGCTCTATTTTGCACATGCTGCTGCTTCTTCTCACTTCAAGTAACATTATCCCAATTGGAGATTTTAAATAGATTCCAATATGACCAGGATTTCACCCATTCGCTATATTTAAAGGGAATTCCTAAACACTTGAATAACCAAGACTGTTGTAACATGAAACTAGAGCAGCTAATAATGCATCCTTTGCTTTGCCCACACTTCACTAACGAAGATCTGCCCTGTTGTGACGTTTTAAAAATAATTTTTACAGTGTCAGGAGAATAAACTAAAAACAATTATTACAAGTACGTAAGAATCGCTTTTAATCATTTTAAAAGAAACATTATTTTACTGTGGTTTCAAAATCCAGCTGTTGCCAGCAATGAACAGACATTACATCTACGGGAAAAGATAAGGAAGATCAAAAAACCCGAAAACTCTTCTGTTTTGACAAGAGTTAATTAGATTATTCAGAGTCCTGCAATAAGTGCATTTGCCGATTTCAAGATAAAACCGAACTATTTCATTACTGTTGCATATTCCCATGCTATGACAGCAAACTTATCTGTAGGTATATGTCTCTGAGTATTTGGTATACTAAGGAAATCTTAAGTGTTTACAATATGAGTTATAGTTCCAGAGATTAAAAGACTCTTCTGAACTTCATACAAATGGGAAGACATGAATATTACCTGTAAGTTAGAATGACCACAAGCCAATCCACCATATTTTTCTCTCATACTTAACTATCTGACTGATGAATACCTCTCAAAACTAAGTCTTAAATCTCAGTTCCAAAATTATCTTATCTGTTTACAGTCCAAAACATTAAAAAAATGGATACTTTCACACAATGTGCATGACAATATGAACACTGCCGGATACATGTGTTTTGAAGGTAAGGAACAGCTTCTAACTATATAATTTTCTAGCGAAATTATTAGGAGAGTTAAAAAGAAGAAAGTAGTTACAATGCCAGGACTGAATGCTTATGTTTCCAGTACCGCTCCACTTCTGATATTCCTGCTGAAAGCTGTATGCTGTCACATTGTCCTGAGTCACGCTGGTTCCAACTGCTGCACTGATGTAATGAGCTTTGCTTGGTGTGGGTGCACCCTCAGAGCTCTCCTGTCCCTTGACACTCCAGATCATGTGTACTTGGACAGTACCTAACAGCTGTATTATGTTCAATTGTTATTCATTTTTTTAAGCTGTCGCCAGTCTGTATTTTCAAGCAAACCTCTTCCTGGCCAAAGGCTCATAACCACAGTACATCAAATCACTTTTCACAGAGAAAACAAATACTCTCATATCTCATGGAGGATGTCTTAGATATTGTAGCAGTCCCACATATTGTTGACACCTACCAATTATTGTCAAGCCAAACTTATTCAACTTTAGAAAACTTCCTAAAAAAATCGGGAAGACTGTAGAAAAGCAAAATAAATTAAAACATATCTGAAATCTCATAAATTCACATTTTAATTATGCACTCACCAACAGAGTGATCGTTATACAGCACAGTTCTCATTCAGTCATACCAGAGCAAACAACCCGAACTTTTCCACAGTTCATATAGGTAATGGAGGTAACAGTTTCAACTGAGAAAGAATTTAGAAGTGTCCTGCCTTAACACTCCAAAATGAAGTCTTCAACATGCTGCAGAGAGATTTTTCTAAAATATATCTTCCTGCTTCTTTACAGTTAATGAACAGTCACTAGAAGGAAAGTCACAAAGTGTGGAAAAACTGAATGCATAATATATTGCTCTTGCCAAGACTCCCACACTGTTGGCTCTCAGTACGTAAGTGTGCTCACAGCTAAAACTTATTGTTCATAAATTTGTCCAAAATTGTTAAAGTTATAAGGCAACTGCAAAATAACACAAAATAATATGAGATTTATCTCTAACTGTATCACACATTACGGTAATAAAATGGACTACTAAAAACAGAGGGTAAATTTTCTGTTTTTAAAGCTGGACTTTAAAACTGGATAACTCAAGCCAAAGCAAATAAGAATATAGAGCTTCATTTAACAAAGTTCAACTTCTTTTTACAGGGCTTACTGAAGGGAAAACGTAATTTCATGCCTATTTGGCTTTTCTTTTCCTTCCCTGATTTTTTTTTCCAAGTAGTCAATTTTGCTCATGAACTTTTTTCTTTAAACTAAAGACTGCAACTCTTATGCAAAAAACTAAGAAACACAGGGTCTAGGCAGAACAAAACCCAGCTCATCCATACCTACTAACTGCTTTAACATATGTAAATAAACCTTTATGTCTAAAAAATTACAACATCAGTAACAGGCAAAATAGTCACATAAAGTTAGATTAAGTGGAGAGGAACCCAAACCACTTGCAGACTATTTACTTTATGTCATTTTTTCCTGCAAATTCCTTTCAACGTGTTGGACTACAAATTTTATTTCAGAGAGCAAAACCAAAAAATATCAAATCCCAAGTCTGTCTGTAATCCACAATACAGAATCCAAAGACATCTTTAAAAAAAAAAAAAATAAAGTGCAAGTATAGCATAAACTTTAGCATAAAGAACAGTTATATTTTAAGTATGCATGCAAAACATGGAGGGAAGAGAGTAAAAGTCCATTTAAAGGATTAAATCTATTTAAATATGGGGAAAGAAGAAAAAACCTGTGGGAACACCATATCACCCTAACAGAAAGACGATATCACAGCAAATCTAGATCTGAAATTTCTACAGAAACAATTAAAAAGAACAGAGTATTGAAAACTTGTAAGAATTTAATTTTTTAGGCTGCTTTGTGGGTTGTGAATATTACAGAGTATGGCAGAATAACTTCACTAATAGGAGTCCTTTTGCCAGGTGATATCATGTGGCCACTCTGACAAGGTTTGTACCTGTTCTACCAAATCAGATCAGTCACTTGAGTTAAACACAGCACATACACGAGGACTCTTATGCTTCTTATTACTATTAGCACAGACTAAGATGCTTTCAAGTTTTTGTTTCACTTAAGAGTCAACATATGCCTCTTTGTTATACAAATTATGCTATGAATACACGGGAAAAGTATATCTTCCAAGATACTACTAGATTTTAAAAAAGGGTTATACTATTCAATCTTACAAAATATTGATAAGAAAATGTTATAATTAACCCAATATCTGAGAAAAGCAACCCAAAAACGTTCTTCAGAACATACAGCATTGCTAACCCTTCCAACTGGTTGCCAAAATAGGCAAAGCACATGTATTTCCATGACTGATAGTGAAATACTCCATCTATCACTATTTTCAGAAATGCCACAAAAGCACGCAACATAAAGATACACTGAGCAGAGTTGCTGATACACCTCTGTCAGGGGAGGTGGTAGTGGAAGTGGGAGGTGTCCCTGCCCACAGCAGGGGAGGGGGAACAGGGTGATCTTTAAAGTCCCTTCCAAGCCAAACCATTCTGAGATTCTGAGATGGAGTTTTCTACAGTTTCAGAACTGAAATTACGATTCTATTAATTACAAAATATTAACTTTAACTCTGAATGCATACAGAATTAATAATCAAATCTAAACCACAAAAAAGATGCAGGCAAATACCATCTCTTAAACAGAGAACTACTTGTGCCTGGCTCTGTTTCTTTAAAAATGTTCCCCAAGATTACTGTTTTAGATATCACATTAATAAAGAAGGCTAGTAAAAATTTTTTACCCCCAAATCTTTTTTCTCTCCTTAGCTGTTTCTTAACAGATGCCACCAACTGAATATATCTCAACTTTAGGGAAAATAAGAAATCTTAATATAAAGACACCTTACTTTAGCCATGCATAATCAAAACCCCTTGCATTACATTGATTTTACACATGAATCATAAAAACACTATGGGTACTACATGGAAAAAATACCTGTTGCTAATAGATGCTGAACTACCATATCAAATCAATATATTAACTATGAAACACTCATACAAGAGAAATCTATAATGAAAGTATTATTCTGTCTGGAAATAGATGTGGAGGCAATTAAGGTGGGTTGGTTTTTTTTTTAATTGTTGCCTTCTTAGTATTTGGCATTTCAGTAGCACCTTGGAAGCTACAAAGAGTGGAAGATGTATTAGTCTGCAAACTTACACCTGAGCAGAGTTAAGCACCCAGCAGTATTCTTGTTTCTTAAAGCTTAAACTACTAAGATCAGGAATGTAATGAGACAGCAAAGATGGTACTGACTCCTACAAAATAAGCTTAACTAAAAAATTCAGCTATTATGCATTACAATTATGTTGTTGCAGCTGTCATCTGGAGATCTTGAGGTCACCTAACAACTCTGAGAGAATCACCCTGTGTAGTCTAGCAAGCTGCTCAAATTTAATATCTTAGTCAGCAATGGACCTGGCAATTTTTGTCATATTAAACTATCACTACCACAGAAAACCCACCTTATCAGGAAAAAAAGCAGCATACTCTAATGATTCCAGAAACTCTGACTTTTGCAATTAGTCAGACTGCTAATATAACACAGCTGAGCTGAACCAAGTAGTGGTTACATTGTGCCAGACCAAGCAAAGCTAACACTCTCATTATTTGTTTGCGTGGCAAATTCTCTGCATTTGCGACTTTTTTAATAAGTACCAATGTGAGGGGCTTGCACTGTTCCAACATGGACAAGCAAATTTCTCCCAAACAGCTGCAACAGCCATGTTGCATGCATCCATCTGATAAGGGCAAGTACTGCACTTTATATAGCTGCAAAAGCTACATGCAAAATTATAAAAGATATTCAACATTAAAGTCTTCTTTCTTCATACAACACGTACATTAAATCCAGAGCAGAAGAGTCTAAAACTTCATATAAAATATCTATAAACAGCAATCACAGGCTACATTAAAAAATATATAATTTCATGTATTTGCTATAGACTCCAAAGCTGCAGTCCCATCTTCTTACGCAGGGAAAGAAAAAAAGAAAAAATATTCAGCAAGACAACAGTTCAGTGCCTTTCCTTTATTAGCACTAGAATTTTTATGTAAGGGCTATGCACAAATGAGACCCACATTTTCCTACTTAAAACATGAAGGTGTCTATTGTTCCATGTTGCACCAGTACTGCTATGAAAACTTAATTTCTCTAGCTTTTATTTTGCCCTTGAAGAACAGAACTACTGTTCACTTAGCTGTTCCAAACAGAACACATGCTCAAAGGGCGAGATAAGGGGAAAGAAATAACAAATTACGACATTCATTTACTACTTTCTCCTTCTTCCTTTAATTATTAGCATGAAAGCTTCCTACAATTGCTTATAATTTGTTATTTTAACCCAGTGTGCAAGTTCAACAGGTCCATATATTTGTCACTTCCACTAAGTTAATTTCTGTTTGTGTAAAAAACATCTATAATGCTAATAATAAAAAACATAAACACATAGAAATATTATTGCAGAAATAATATTTGACACTAAAATAACAGAAAAATAATGATAAGAATGATTGGTGCATATTAAAGATATTAAATACAGTGGCTGGTAAGAAAAATATTTGTAGTCAACATGTGGAAAAGAAAAACTTAGAATACAACGTTAAGCTTTTTCTGCACATTGTAATAATGCTGAGTAATTTCCTATTGAAATAATTATTCAGTATTTATTAAATTTATTTCTGATTTTCAATACGTGCTACAATAAATATGCAAATTAAAGCCTTCACACCCAAACTGGTATCCATTCAGTATCATGCAGCAGTGGTGAAAAGCGGTAAAACAGGCATGTATGTTAAAAGAGAAGGAACTTAAGTCAAATCGGAAATGCTCAATGAAGAAACCTAAATCTAGATTAAAAGAACACAAATTAGGGCAACATCAGCACATTGATACACATTATTCAACTCTAATATATTTTCTCATTATTTTCAAGTGTAGAAGAATTATAAGTACTTGTAACTTTGGGAAAATACTATGCTTAATTTTTTAGAGCAACAAAAATTTTCACTCTGATCTGATGCTGCCACTTATCATTTTATACAATTTATTCCACAGAATTACTGCATCACCAATGTACCCAGCAAATGTTTATATACGCATATATGCCACATATATTCAACTATGTGTGTATATAATTATATTAATACATCTATTTTCACATATATGTGTATATTATATCCATTTTCTATTGCAAATATATTTTTAAAGTGTGTTTATATTTTTATATCTAAAAATAGGTATACTACATTCTTAGATATAGATAATATATCTCAAGATGTAAACTTATACATACATCTATGTGTAAATACGTACCTGTATACATTTTATATAGGTACATATGTATGCACAAGTGTATGTATGTATGAGTATTATACAGGTATAAAATTATCACTTTTACTCCATGCCTTTTTCAAACCGAAATGTGTTTTAAAGGATAAAAATACATCCTTCTAGAGCAGTGTTCAACTTAAGGTTCAACGTGGTTATGTGAAACATCCTATTCAGTATTACTAAGAATCAAAGGCTTTTGTTTTATAATGAAAATTATAAAATAAAAAACTTTCTTTAAAAAAAATCAAACCAAAACCAACACCACCACTATGAACAGCTTACCTCATACCATAAAGACTTCTCAAGAAAGGAATTAAATTCCCATTTTATTAAGGACTGAATTATAGTGAGCTGTTCTGTTGTAATCATAGAAATCTTCAAGCGACTGTTGTTTCTCCTTTGCTCAACATAATTCCAAGCAATGGTTCCTATGTGTCCTGAAGGTAAAGTCTTAACAATTGCTCTTGTTCCAGTATAAACTGATTTCTTAACCTCTTTATCATTTTTACAGAAACGTCTTATTAATAAAGTAGAACGTTCCTTTTTGTTTCTGAAAAGATCCTCTTCCACTTCTTCACAGTTATCATTACAGTCTTCAAAATGGCTCAGAAAGGGCTTTGAGGGCATTCTTCCAGTGAAGTTATTTCCACAGAAGTTGTGACTTAAGCATGCCACTTTAACCTTTTGTGGTGCTCTTTCCAGACATAAATAGTTATCCCTTAAAGCATCTTCATACAACTGCTGCCCATTTTCATTTTCACAATTATTTGTCAACTCCATTAATCTGCAAGTGCAGGCCAGGGAACCAGTGGAGTTACCATCACCAACACTTACTGGCTGCAAGCAGTTGTCCAAAATGAAGCCATTGTGTAAACTGCACAAAGCCTTTGATATATTCTTTTCCCTAGCACAATGAAAATGAAAAAAGGTTACTTTATCAATATCATTACTGTCCTTATTCACTGCTGTCTCGCTTCTTAACAAAGGTCCATTCACTTTCAACTGAATTTCAGCAAGCATGGCTCTTTCCAGTGAAACAGGAATTCCAGTTTCCAGGCATGCCTCTCCCCCTGTGGAAGGATCACAAGATTTATACAACTGGCTGCGTGGGATATTCCTCTCGTAGTTTTTCTGTACAATGTTACAGTTAATGTTAAGAAATTCCATTGAATCGGGAATAGAGCTATTCTTCTCCCAAAAGTTTTCATGAGTATTGTCATTAGTCATTTGTTCTTTCGCCACAGAGAATATTTTGGGCACTGAGTCCTTAAGACTTTCTTCTTCAAGTCTGTGTAAGTATGAGATAGCATGTGTGGGCTGCCTTTCCAGACTGGTAGTATGTCTTTTTATAGCACTGGTGTCCGAAGCATTTTCAGTACTTTCATCTCCAGCTGACTGGGCAGGTATCACTTTACCCTGTACCACAGAGACTAGAACAGACGTTGTGATATCCTCAGAGGTCATTTTGACACAGTCTTTAGTTGGTGAATGTGTGTCAAAAACTGGGGAGGGAGGAGTGTTGTCTACCAATTCTCACACCATGATTTCGGTGTAATAGAAGATTCAGTGTTAAATAACCAGGGAACACATGGTAAAATATACATAGACTACTTACTCTGAATTGGGCTTTTTAAAAAAGTAATTTTTTTGATTGTTGAACTACTAGACTTTTCCAGCCCTCGATTACTGGCATGAAATACAAACATTTTTAAACCAGCTTCTTGTTGTGATGTAGCCATTTGGTTTGTCTCTTCCCAAAATTAATTCTTCTATCATATGTAGAACACACACTGCTGCTTCAGGTTGTAGAAGATGACCAAACACAGAATCCATGTCAGAGATGCATCTCCCCATAGAGAAAGTTGGTTTTCTGTATAGAAAAGAAATAAATATATATTTTGAACAGAATCCACAGCACAAAATTCACTATCATAATAGAAAGAAATTTTTTTTATGTAAAGAGAAAGGGCACAAAACAGCAAAGGTTTATTATATCGAGACCTAGAGAATTCCAAAACATACATTTAAATCTGTTCTAAAAGTCTCACTTCACTGTTTGGGGAAATCACAGTCATGTGAAATACACAGTCTATTTAAATAGATCTCTTCAGTATGAAAAGCTATATGACTGCAGAAAACTAATTTTACCAAAGCTGTAACACTGAAATTGAACATATATGACATACAAGGAGAAAAATGGAAATATCTTTACCCTAATTTTTCTGACTCATAGCCAGGATAAGTTAAAACATTTTGAAAAAGAAACTAATTTTTAAACCTACACTGTCTTTTAAAACTAATAATTTTCCTGTTCAGAACTGAACTCTATCACAACTACAATTGTTTTGGTGTTACGTGGTTTTTGTTTTCATTAAACTTTATGTTGTTACTGTGAAAACACAATATTTTTGCCAGAAGTTTGACTGAAAAAAGCATGAAGGCAGAGTAGCATAAAAGCCTGAATATTATCAATGAAGTTTTTGAACCCTTTACTTCTATGCCTTAAGCTGAAAAGTTAACCTGCCCTTCAACACTGCCATTAATTCTCTGCTTCTTTCCTGCAAACACTGTGGTAGAAGTAAATCTTGGAATTGGAAAATAAGAGGTTACAGACAGTTCAACAAAGGAAACAGAAAAATAAGAGGCACACCAATATAAACCATAGTGAATTAAAATTAGACAAATACAAGCTTATATTTCAATGGATCACATTTAAAGTTTAAAAACATTAAGTTTATTATTAAAAATGTGGAAAATGCAAAAAGTAATATTGAGGTCTAAATTAACTAAACAGTCCAAGTTCACAGAAACAAGCAAAAAAATATGACTTTGAAACTTCAGTAGCAAAACACATCACAAAACTGAGGCAAACCACTGGCTAGATACAACTTGATTACTGAACTGATTAATCAAATATTGACCCAAGCACTATCTTCATAAGTAGAAGGGACAACCTTCTTAATTCAGTTCATGTACTTTAGCCAGGCAGAATAAGTAAATCATCTGTAGTTGATAAAACTGCTAAGAACGATGGGAGCAATAAAATCAGGACAACTTAATAATGAAAGTAATTTGAAGCTTAAAATCTATTTTGATATTCTTCTCAAGTAACTACAACTAACAATTTTATTTTAAACCATTTAGAGTGTTGGCTTTCATTTTTATTGATTACTTATCTCCACCCAAAAGCACTTTGGCACAAATCAAAAGGTAAAACATACTTTTTAGTTAATCAGATATTCTGCATGCTATTTTCTCACATAAGTACCAATTTTTGGTGGAGGGATGAGCAGTGGGAGGGTTGTGTGCATCAAAAATGAAAAACAAATTCAGGTAAAGTTACACTTCACTACAAATACATGGCTTAAAAGTCTGCTTGCTAGTGAACAGTATTATTTCTTCAGACATTAACTACTGTAAATGCATGGGGGGAAAAGTGCTATTTAATATTTCAATCAAGATTTCAATTGTATTGATTTAACAAAAGAAGAGAGATCAAGGAGAGTCACAAAAGAAAGTGACAAGAGACGCAACAAAAAGCCACAATTTTTACATTCTCCATGCATTACAAAACCTATGTGCATGCCAGAGCAGCCAGAGGAGAGTCAAGACGGGAAACTTGGATCCCGCACAAAAGAGAGATTTAGCACCACAAAGGAAAATAAAAGCTACAGTTCATAGAACAGTTGTGCAGAAGGAAACAGCAATATAGAGCGGTAGGACAAGACTTAAACTGGAGACGTTATCAACACAGTTCACAGAGCACCCAAAAAAATACTTTAACAGCACAACTGTAGAGAAGATACAATGAGAAACCAACACCAGCAATTCTTTAAGTCTATATTTCCTGACAATCCCTATATCAGTAAAGCGCACCCTGCAATTAATTTCAGTTCACTTTAAAAAAAAACCAACTCAAATAAAAACAAAAAAACCCAACACTTAAGCACACACATTTCGGCTATTATCTTATTCAACTGCTTCCTATCCTTCTTCCCTTTCCTCCTTCCTCTTCAAATCCCCAGATCAAAGCTTACATAACTTTTTGCCACTACAAACTTGAAAAAAACTGCAAGCAACCCTTCTAGAAACGTTCCCATCTTATTTCTTCTGCCAACCACTGCATTTCCCGAAGTCCAAATCTACATATGATGATGCTGATCAAAGAAAAAAGATAGAGGAGAAGCTAGAAGAAGAAGCAGCTGGGGTTTTTTTGCCCTTGATCAATTACTCTTTAATGTCTTGCTTGCTATATCAAGTAACAATAATACTTCATTAAAGGTATAAAGCATGTATACTTATTAGTAATAGTCTTCAGTACTGATTTTTTTAAGGATTTCTTTCATCTATCAAAACATCTCAGTCTACTGATTCAACTTTCCTGTTTGCATCTGAAAAATTCCAGGCAATCAAAAGAAAATACAAACCACCAAAATATACTCACAAATGTAGTCCCTGTAATATTGCTAAGCCAGGAACAAAAATTAAAGGAATGGATTGTCACTGCAAATAATATACCTGTTATTACACTGGTTGCCAAGTGAAATTCTTACACAACAACTTCACTCTACAAGGCAAAAAAGGCAACATCATTATGTATTTGTAACATCACACAATGAATTTGAGATCAGAAAACTGACTCTGCACGTTAACTTGAACCTTTTAACACAGTTCTTTGTGGAGAAATTTCTTTTTAAAAAAAAGTATCTCTGATTTGCTTCTGTAAATAGAAACCTGCAAAAATCAGAGGTCCTTTTACATCCCAAACTCTGTCCATCAAGGGCAGGATTGGTTTTCCACAGTCCATACATTAACATTATTCTCCACCTTTCTCATAAGCCAAAATGTCTCCACATGTGTCTTCCCCAAACTGCTTCTCTCAGATTTTTTCTTTTCTCTAGAAACTTTATCTCAAATCTTCCCCAACAGTGGTTTTCCTGGTCACCTCTCTCCTCAAACCCAGAGTCTACATGCCTGTCCATTTCTCTCTACCAGCATCACGCTATCCGTGCCTATGTTTGAAATCCGTCTCAAAGAATAACATCTGCTTAAGAAGCTCCCTGTCTATGTCCAGCTGTTCCCATCCTCTTATGACCATTGCAACGTGATATGGAACTGATCCATCTCTAGAATTTTTTCTCAAGTTACTTCACAGCTAGATCATTTTCTCAATGCAGTTCATACATGGTTGTACTGACACATGCTATAACAGCACAAAGGAGAGAGTGAGCAGTACAGGGAAAGGAGAAAAATGTTGCTTAAGTTGATCTACATGTTTCTTCGTTCTGAAAATGTGATTTGATGTTTCAGCCATGTCAGGCTCGCAGGTAGCTGCCACTGAAGCTGGCAGACTCACTCCTCCCCTCCCTCTTGACCTTCAATCCCCATTTCCCACATCTCGTGCATCTAGACATCGTGAGTCCACAGAGTTAATTCAGCTGGCTGGTTAGTCAGAAAGCTATTCTTTTCATCCAAATGCAATGACTCACCTTGTGGTCATATAATCTCTACATTCCACAAAAAGGAAATATTAGGAATGACTGATAGAGACCACATGTCTTAGCAGTAGCTTCAGTTTAGATCACATTTGCTATGATGTCCAAATGCACCCTGAACATAACAGTCTAAGACAGAAGTCATCTAATGAAGAAGTGTCCTAAAATCCCATGAAATACAAGTAAAAACTATGATGGTAGAGCCTCTGATCTGTGGACAACTGCTAAAATATCTGAGGCTGTGGCTCTGCAGAACAGATGACAGATGTGTCCCCCATTACACACTTCTCAGTCTGCAAAATTTCCACTGTAATCAACAGATTTCAATTCACTGTGCACAGCAAATTCCTTAAACTGTTGGAATTCATTAGACATGTTATGAAGTGTGTTAACACAGTGTTATAAATGCTATCAAGTGCAGAACTCACAAGCTCAACCAATACAACAGTATACTGTAATGTAGTGTAAAATTACAGAATTATCACTCCCCTGTGGCTTTCCTTACTTGCCGATCCCTGAAATTCTTCAAAATAATATTCTTTCTGTTGCACGTTCAACTCAAAACACACTGATCTAGCTAAATCTGAATATAAAAGCACAAGAAGTAGACAGATAAGCCTGCACTGTATTTAACGCATGCTGACATTTTCTAAAGCCACTAGATTAGCTGATGAAATCCATTAATAACTACACTGGTTCATTTTACAAGGCTTAAGTCATGTCAGAAATGTAATGTGCTTCTATTAGTAAAGGAAAGTAAAAATATAAGAAACTAGACTAGTGAATCATCCTGGATGCAGAGGTCAGCCAATAAACACAAGCGAATAATGAAAATAAACCATCTGGTAACCTTTCAGCACACACATTCACAAAATGTATTAAGTCTGAAAACATGTGACACGAAGTCAATCTACTTTTTTTTTTTTTTACACTGCTGCATACACTTAAAGACTTAAAGTTCAAGCTCATTCTAATTAATACTAGCAAAAACTAATAATAATAACAACTCCCTATTCCCCAGCTATCTAGAATTAAAGTCTGCAAAAGTCTAGGTAAAACAACCAACACAATCGAAGACTACAAAACTGTATTGATTTACCATCAGTTTAACCTATAATTCATTACTCAACCTAATTGTCTTCTGAAGTCAGCAGGAATTCTGCTTCTGAGAAAAAAACCAGTATGTTAAGACTTCACTGATATTTAGTCTAAGGAAAGGCATATGAAGGATCAGAATTGTCACTCAATACATTAAGTTAAAGCCTTTCAACTCTAGGCTGTCAAGGAAAAGATGGATAGATAAATATTTGAAGATGCTGCTTGTACTGTGGGAAGAAGCAGCAGCTGTATGATGGGGAAATAGGGGGTGGTTCTCATGATAAAGACGGGGATTGTTAAAATAAGTTGGATGTTGCCAGAGATGCCAAGTGCAATTCAGTATGTAGGATGCTGTGGGAGCTTCATGGGGAACTTGGTGAATGCTTGGTAGGGGCAAAGATTATGTGTGCAGAGAATGAGAGGGGCTGACAAAACAATATGTGACATTACAAAATACTCACTGGTGGTTTCCATGGGCAAACTGTTACTGGACTGGGACCAAAGGTAATTCAAGAAAGCTTAAGGGCAAATGAAAGCAGCCTGAGAAACCTCCCCTCTGGCCTGGCTACCTGGACATCTATAGCCATTTCTCCAATTTTCACCCTGCATGCTACATATACCTGGTGACTATCTACCTCAGACAGAAGAGGTTTCAGCACAGAAAAAAATCCCACACCAACAAACAAATAATTATATTAATTATTTCAAAAATAATAATTATATAGCATCAAAGGCATAAGCAATCGACTACTAAGAGATTATTGGGAAACAGTAAACTACCAAAATAACTTGGCACAGTAAGTAGATAGAAAACTATTCATCATGTCACTCGCATCACCCCAACAGCTGTATTTAAACACTGCAGTCACAATTCAAGCTCTTCTGGAACAAACTGATTCATGAGGATAGTTGTTTGTACACTACCACTATTCATTTGAAATAAAAAAAGGCATTTTTTAGTAAATATGCTACAGTGTGTTCCAGACCTTGAAGAGAATAAGAAACCCGCATCTATCAACTCCTCCAGTTTATCCTGTATTGCGCACACTATTAGTTTTTCCTTACAGTGTCTTAACTCAGAAACAAGTAGAAGATGCTAGTACAAGAACAGCCACCAATGTGTCATCATCAGTTTTCTAAACCTTTCTTCTGCCCAGGGAATCACAGGCAAACAGTAAGGAGGAAATAGCCAGACTCTTAAGAATCACTCAAGATGTGCACAAACCCTATTTGAACAGTTGGAAGCAAGTTGTAACAACATTTTATTTGGCACAGAGCATCATGCGGAACTTCAAATTTACCACCACTGTCTGCGTTTCAATAACAAAAAATTCACTAAGAACTACAGTATTTATATATCCTGTCAAGTTAGAAAGTATTTTTACTAATTTCTAGAACACTTATGTAAACACAATTAAGTATCAGATATCTTATACCATGGAAATGGCTGCCAGATGGTGAATCCTCTCCTCTGGCTCATCACTCACCACTGCATGAGGCAGAATCTGAAGCTACTGCCAGATACCAGCTCCACTCTTAAATTCTTTACAGAAATTCCTTTTATGTATGAGGAGGTGCAGAGAGAACCCAAGACTGAATTTATCTTGCTGTCAGGGTCAGCTCTTCATTTCTTTCTAGATCTGATATGCAATATGCTGTTTAAATAAACTTTCTGTTTAGTGGTTACTTGAATTTCACACTAAGTGACCTTATCCAAGAGCTGTAATTTCACCATCGACGCTCAAATGAACATGCCCTTCTATGTGAGTTACATGGCAACTCAGAGCATTAAAAGTGGGATTGTACTGCTCCATCTTTGAACAAGTACTTTCAGAATAATTTCCTTAACTTTTTGAAGAACTGTGAAAATAGTCCTAAATGGGTAAAACAGATTCAGAGCATCAAATCTCACAGTCATAGGAAAAGGGAGCGTAGCAGAATTTAAAACAAAAATCTTCAAAGTAGAGAATTCAATAGACTTGACACTGATAAGTAGCATTCCTTGAAAAGACTAAGTAAACTATAAAGAAACACAAAATAACCGACAATTAATAAAAGGCAGCATACAAAACCAAGGATAAATAATGCTAATGCAAAAGAATAAACAGTAAATAGAGTAAGAAATAAACATTAAAACACAAAAAGAAAGCAGGTAAAAGACAAATGAACTAGTGCATCAGCATTTATTTTAAGATCTGAGAATCCAAAAAGGAATCATACAAACCATGCAAAAAAGGACAAGATTAAAAATGAGGTTTGAAGTCTAAGCCAACCTACTGGCAGGCTCCCGACAAAGTAACTGATCCCTCATTCCCTGACCTTCAGTGAGGTATTTTCACTACCTCCTGAACAGAAAATCCTGCAGGGAGGGGAATCAACTGATCCAGATGAAAACTATTACAGGGGAAAAAAACCCAAACACAACCTAGTCTTCAGGCAGCATTATCTGATGCCACTCATAACACAATCATACAAGTTGACAGCGACAGCGCAAGCACAAAGCAGGGTGGAAAAGAGGAAGGATCCAAGACCACAGCAGAAATGTATCTGCAGCATCCCACACCAAGCTTTAATGAGTTACAACCTAAAAATTTATCTACAGGAACACCTAGGTATAAAAGTCTGAGAGGTTAAGGCGACAAGCTACAACTAAGATAAAACACAACAAAGCAAAGACCAAAAGGAAAGTTCAATTCCTTTACTGTAATAAGAAACTGTTAAGATTGATCCTAGACTAACATTCAACCACTTTTCAGAATTCAGAAGCTATCCTCTGCTTCACTGAAATTACTCACATAATTTATCATATATACTCAACATAGCTAGAAAATCATCTTTCTCTGAATGAGATATGAAAACTTCACTGCCAAAACCAAATATGTGCCAATACGATCTTGAAAACCATGCATATCAACTCAGTTTTTCAGAGTTTGTATTATTCAGTTAGTAACTACAGTTACTAAATGAGTCAATTCTTTCTCTGTCCCTTATCAGATCATCACCACATTAGAGCAAAATTGGTTTACATCTAATACAAAGAATTACACATCTTAACCACATTCTCTTAATCATCAAAATTTCTCTAGTGTAACTGCTGCACAGATTTGAGTACTTCATTATCTTAAACAAAGTGTTCAGCTTAAGTGCAGTCATCATAAAACAACTCACTCTTCAGTAGTACAGTCAAGTTACTTGCTTCAAGAATAGTAAGAATTTGGAATTTTAAACAAGAAAATCTGGTCCTGTGATAAGATCAGATTTTATCCCAGATTTTTGTAGTCTACTTCAGTCTTCACAATATAGATAATTGGTATAAGAATGCATGGCAAAAGTTGTCTATACTTACCTAACGCAAACGATCACTTGTTCAAAGTTTGTTACATTTTGCAGAAGTTCTTTAACTTTCAGTGGAATAGATGGAATGCAATTTTAACCCAGTGAAGTTGTTGGCAAAATTAACGGACAAGTATTTCAGAGAATATTTAATGTCCATGTAGAGTATTCAATAGTTAAAGGTACACTGAAATACAACAGAACACTCAATAACTAAGCACTACATATCTCAGTTACTTCTAGAAGTAATGAATTCTGAATAATCAGGATACATAAGGAAATGACAGTTCCAAATGAAGCTTTTCTTACAGCGGGGATGTTACTAAAGACTTCCTCCTTATATGGACCCTCCTCTTATGTGTGAGCTCACAGTGCAAGTTCTTCACAGCCAGAATGATTTACAGAACATCTCTTATGCACCTGAGTAACACCTGCATTAAATTTTTTAGTCTTTAGCATCTTTCAGATCTGCGCTGTTGTAATAAGCCTGACTGCTACAGGCCAAGTTGAAACTTGGAAGAAAAGACATACAGACACACAGTGTGACTCTGCAAAGTTGTTTCCATAAGAAACCAGGCTAAAAAACGTAGTCATAACTTGGACATGGACACTTCCTTCTCTGGAACACCGTTTTTTATTTTCACATAAGCAGCAATACATGCCAGAGACTCTGCTAGTATGAAAAACAACACCACTTCAGTAAAATCTGAAAATGCTTTTAGGGAATCTTGTTGGTTTTTTTACTCTAACCTAGCTACCTGTACCTTCCAGCATTCATATGCCTCAGTAATAACACTCTGTTTAAAAAATGTGTTACATATACAGGCTACACTTAGTCCAGCAGAAAGATTAGTTTGCATCCATTCGGTTGTGCATTCCTGCTGATAATACGTTACTTAATATCCTTTTAATATCCTATTTACCTCAAAAAAGTCCTAGAGGGGAAATGGCATATACATAGTGCTTGATATATACCCTAACACTGAGCAAAGCAGAAGGCAAAGCACCAGAGAGGAAACAATCAATGTTGTAGTTAAACAAGCCAAAGAACCCAAACACAAAAGGACTGTAAAAAGATAATAAACTAGTGAACGCATGCTGAAACACTCAAGGTTATTTCTGCTGCAACAGTTACAGAAGATGAAACTACTGTTTTCTGTAATGTACTCTGTCATGATAATGACAAACCCATGCTGCAACTAGCACAACGCACAGTGTTAACCCAGGATGAGATCACCACAGATGTCCATCAGAGGGAGCGTCAGGACCTCAAGGACACCAAATCTTTAAATGCTATAACGAGCTCCACCTGTGACCCTCTCCAATGGGCTCAGGAGCCATTTCAGCCCAGGATTGTTCCACCTAGTCCTGGGGCTGAGCTGCTTCACTGGCAGCTGTAGGCCCAAGCCCTGCTCTGTGCTGCTCCTGACCTTTCAGCATGGGACCCGACTCACCTGCTGGTGCTGCTCTGAGGATGACTAGGCTATGGCAGAGCCATAGCTCATCCTCCCACTGCCCCCTTACAAGGAGACTGTTGGCCTCACCATCAGCCGTGACCACGTTCTCACCATGAATGATAAAAAGAACTTGAGGAAATATAATCAAGTAACACCCACACAACACAATGAATGCAGCCTTTTAAACACTGCCAGCAAGGCCAACTGCAGGGATGAGGAGGTTACTCTGAAATGCTGAATCAAACACTATCAGACCAGTAATAAAGCAGCAAACTGAAAGATAAGAAGCAGCCCAAGGCATTGTACTCAGGCTTCTCTTGGGCAAGGTGGCAACACTGACTTCATCCCACTGACAGGAAAAACCTGTAGACTAGATGCAGAACACTTACCTGCAGGACTAATTGTTCAAACCAACGATGACCTTAGCAGGCAGCTGAGCATGCTATGAAGTAATAACTGGCACGAGAAAAGATCCCTGAAGGGAGGTAAGGCAGTACTGAAAACTAATGGTCTGTGCAATCTACACAGTTCTGAACAAAACAACAGCTGAGAGTGACAGTGTTCTGCATGCAACAAAAAAAACATGTAATGTTTCAAAACAGTTTAAAAACAAAACACTGTTTCAAAACAGTTTACAAAGCAATGTGTATCAGTGATATGCCATAACTGGCCAAGTTCATTGATGACACATAGAGGAACTGTCTTTAAATGGTAACTCGGTGAGGGTATCATCACCTGTGCCAGCACTCACAAGTGCAACAGGCAGCCTGAAGCTCTCCATTTTTCCAACTAATATCTTGCATACTATATGGAGTTCTTCATTTAAACAACAAAAGTTTCTAATGTGGCTGGTATTGCTTTTGTGTATGTCACTTTCTGGTTGTTGGGAAGTCAACAAGGAAGAAGCAGATCATGTGTGAGAAATTAGCTGAGAAGGAAAAAAAATAGTACCTATACATCTAGAATAAAGTTCATGTATAACAGTAGATGACCTATGAATACACAACACATAAAACCAGTATACGTCAATGAAAGCAGACTAACCTGTCCTTCGAGATTTCAAATTAAATATTGTTCACCTGTCTTCTCAGGCATGCTACTGCCACACCTCAAAACAGTTGCCTCCAGCTCCTGCAGATCTTTTTCATTTCCACCCTTTCCAGATCAACTGGCAAACTTTAAGCTCTAGGACTTGTTTTTTTTTTTTAATCAGTAGTCTTCTTACTTCATTATGAACTTGCAAACTGTTGTTCATCCTTAGACCTGCTTCTATTAATTTGGCAGGGACTATCTCACATTCAGATCCCCTATATCCCTCTATATATTCAAGACATCTTTTTATTGACTTCAAAAGCTATCAAAAATTATTTACTGAATTTACCACTTTCCCTTTTTACATACCTTTAAGAAAAATAAAATCAGTAGAATAAAATTTAATTTAGGAAAGACAAGCTCTATTTTCAATGCTAAAAACTACCACAGACCTCTGAAAGTATTTGACCAACATAGAAGACGTCCAGAGAGTAATCTGAAAACAGGTTAAATTAGAAACATACATTTCATACTAAGGTCTTTGTGGATTCTGTACAGTTTCCTGGCTGTCTGTTTTTATTTAAGCATTCTAATGCTGTTATAAAAGCAGAAACAGCTATGAAAGTAATAACACTAATGGTACTGTAACATTTCAACATATTTTTGAAAATACAATGCATACATTTCACCACTTCTTATTTTACATGTGACTATTTCCCACTACAGAAAATACGCCATAACTATAGAGAAAAAGCCAATGGTTGGATATGCCTGTAAAATAGTCATACATAATTCAGGTGTGCATAATTATCACCTATAAGCACCATAAAAAACACAGCACTTGTTTGGTTTTCATGATTCACTCTCCAGAAAAAAATTACAGAGCAACCTCTATACCGTCTTAGATACACTTATGGTAGGAAGAATGTGCAAGAGGTATTATTCCTGTACTAATTTTAAAATCAAGATTCTGATTTTTAATGCTTGAAATACAAATATTTGACAACAATTAATTGTTTTTAGACTGCACCTGTTCACATTAAAAATAAGCCTAAATATTATGGATTATTTCCTTCATAATTTAATATTCTTACTTTATTTTATGTAGTCACACATCACTCAAAGGACTACTAGCTTATCCAAATCCCAAAAATTTTAAAGTTCTGTATTAGAGGACCAGGTACTAGAATTGCTTACACCCAAACACACAATAAATATCAGGATACTCGATGATGACAACATCTATGCTTTTTTTAATAATATGTTCTTCTGTACATCAATCAATGTGAAAAAAAAATTAAGCAGAAGGTGTTTAGGTTTAGTAGAAAAAATAACAGAGACAAGCCATATGCATAAAAATCATTCTACTGAGAATTTTTTTGTTGATATTTAAGAGAGGATAAGAGAGGATTTTTTTGTTGATATTTAAGACTAACTAGAGAAAAAAAAAGTACAATCAAACTAAAAATCAGAAAAAAAAAAAAAAGCCCAGGCTGATCTACACAAGTTCAATGTAGATTAAAGGTCTTTTCTTGAGCCTTTGCCACATCTAGCAAGCAAGAGACAGACAAGTCCTACCAAGAATAGGTCAGGGACTCAATACTTGCAAAAATCTGTATGCAGGAAGATTAGAGTTTCCCTTTGTCTTTGACAGAGGAAGCCCCCCAGCTTTCATGCTTTTCTGGCAAGTAGAGGGAACATGGCCAACTTCCTTTGCATTTGCTGGCCAAGAGCTGAGACAGTCTCTGTCTCAATTCAAACTTTAAAACCTTTACTAGGATGCATATGGTTTGTAATAAAATAGAGCTTTACTGTAAACAAGATGGGTATGGAAACAACAGGAGACAGAGGCTATGGGGGTTTTATGGGGGTATTATCCACTGATTTCACTGAATCAAATGCAGCAGAAATGTTGGGGAGAATTTTCGTAACTGTAAATTCAAGCAACGACAGAAAGTGAAGGGTGGTTTTTTTTGTTGGGGCTTTCTGCTCTTCTCTATCTTGTCCTCAGAGCTCAACGGAACAGAGAAAAGCTGATTAAAAAAACTTAGAACGGTAATACAAAGGAAAAGAAAAATAATCAGAGCAGTACGTCAAGTTAGAGGAAGGCACATGAGTTTAGAGGAGAGTGATTCATGTACAGATTAGATACTTTATTGGCCATCACAGCTCCAATGCTGTTATACCAAGAAATTTTGCCTTGCTTTAAATCTGTGCACACACCTTCCTCAAATATTTTTACAGCTCTCTCACTAGCTCATAAAGCCAACTCCATGCAGCTTTCTATAAAGCACATGGTTGAGATGAAATTCAGGGGTGCATAGAAACTGTTATACAAAATAACACTGTGCTGTACTATTTTAACTGTGATACATCATCTTTTGTCCTCAGGAATTATAGCCTCAATAACAGCTTTATGTACCTAGACAACAAGACACTGACTTAATTATAAACATTTTCACTATCAACTTGCATAACAGAATAAAGAGTACATGGAACAAAATGTGGGGATGACACAAACATAGAGGTAAACTCTGGGCAAAGTAAAACGACATTCACTAATTTTAAGAGAACACGTAAACTTGCCTCTTCTAGCCAGGTGGACATGAAGACCTCCTGAAAACCCTTTACTGTCTCTACCATTCTTATGCCTAACAGGTAATAAAGCTGTAAACAGATGTTATGATCTGAATCCTGAAAGAGAATTCAGGCAGGCATAGTAGTCTAATATTATACAGACATCTGAAAGATGTTTCTGCATATTTTAACACTGACCTCTTTTATAGCTTGCTGTCTAGAAAATAGCTTATTTCTACAAACCACTACTAAACATGGCTTGCAAATCTAGAATCACAGCTCAGATAGTATGGAGAATTAATTTCTAAACAGACTTCACAGTACTGCTAATTATCTTAGAGTCATGCACTCAGAAAAGGCACTATTTTTCTAGAAGCCCCTAGTCACCCCATTATATGATTACTCATAATCTCAGATTTAAATCCAGAACATTTAGTTACAAAAACAAGAGGAGAATGGGAACAAAAAAGACTTAAGAATTTTAAGACAAAAAAGAAGGTTGCACATTTATTACTTTTAGGCCAAACTAATTATAGAATGTTGGTGCTGACAATACAGTTTTCATAATAAAATCGGCTTGTTGGCATCACCCCAGTATGGATTTGATTGGGGTGACTAGAAAAACCTGTGAAAATATATTTCAGTTACATATATTATCTGTTTATTAAAATCACAAATTAACTATTCCTTTTTTCCGATTCTATCAAACAAACCTAAAATTTTAGTATTTCCTTATCTTGGAAACCTAGGACGGAACATTTATATCCAAATTGTTGCTCATTTCCAAGAAACTCCAATTCCTTTATACAAATGAATCCACAAAAATGTAATGAACTCTCTTTCCCCAATCTCCTCAAGTCATGTTATCTCCTATTATACATAAAAAATAAGTTCTAAGACAGAGTTTCAGAATTTGCTGCATGAACATAATCACAAGCAGCAAAACATTCTTCCAAAAATGTTCTTAACTGACAGACACAGAAATTCAGTTAAAAATAATACATTTGCCATAACTCAGAGTTTGCTGGAACGTGGCCCAAAACCAACACTTTGAAAGAATATTCTTTCTTCATAGATAATACAAAATGTTTTCATAACTATGCACAACAAATTTGGTCTGTGCAACTAGATTGGTAGTTGACAAAATCTGCTTAACACAAACAGAATGAACAGTATTAACATTACACGCTTTCTCTATAGCAAAATTGGCCACTAAAGCTAGATTTTTAACAACCACAATATTCTGATACCAGGGTACTACCGGTATACTAAACACTTGGTTTATTTCAGGAAAGCGAGATGAGAATGGAAAAAAATGAGTATTGCATTTTGGGACTCAACCGTATTCCCAAACAAGTAAAACTCTAGGTCTTCCTCAACAAATGTTTTCTGGTTAAGTACCAAGAAGGCTAGTTTGCTTAGCTGAAAAAAAAAAAAAACAAAACCAAAACCTTCTCGCCTTCTCCTCCTCCACTTCACACATCTGAAAAAAAATTATTTTATTTTTTAAATAAACATACATTTCAGTTTCATGCTGCAAGTCAGTTCGACCACGTAATGGAATCTTATAATACAGTTCCTAAAATCTGTTTTAGGGGACCAAAAGGCAACTGGATAGCAAAAACTGTATTTTTACACACATCGTATTTCTGCCAACATGGAATAAGTAATGCAATAAAAACAAAAGCATCCAATGTTACATAATTTGGGCTAAGCTAATATAACTCTCACTAGAGGCAAGAAGAATCTATCCAGAAATACCCAAGCAGATAAACTACAGATCCAAGGTTTACTGTTCTTTAAAAGAGAAGAATTATGTAAAGTCAACATCATGACTTCTCCCAAGTCAAGAAACCTCTTAACCTTTCAAATATGAACTAACACTATACATGCAGCCAGCATTTTAAAATCTCTACTTAATTAGATGCATGGTAATATCTTTATGTTACATATTCCTTAATTTTATCTGTAACAGATGCATATTACATACAATATATACCCAAAACCTAGGAAGAGTATACAGGTTTCTATGACACGGTATACTCTGATGATCCTGTATTTTCAAAGGTAGAGGAGGCAAAGAACTGCTTTTAGATATGAGTCAGAAGCACAGACAGAGCAGTTTTGACGCTGAGGAAATAAAAAGCTGTGCACTTCCCCCTTCTCAGCAAATTATAATAATTCTCCCTTTTCTGAAACACTGCAGACTTCATCTGATACTGGGGGGAAAGCATGACTGAGCTGTTCTGCTAGACAGCAGCTCATGGAGTGGTCTAGTGGAAAGAAAGGGCACAGTGTTACATGATACACTTGTTGGGTAAGTAGACTTTGATGTATGTAAACAGTCAACCTTTTATTTCATTTGACTTTCAGCTGATACACAGCTTTTGCAGGTGTCCAGTCTGCAGCAATACAAGGATACTCTCACTGAGACAGGCATCTCTGTTATGAACACACCGTGACAATACAGATGATCCTTGCTTCCTCGTACTGCAGGAAACTGAAAGCATGCAACCATGGAATTCTCTCTTGTGGAAAACAATCAGTATCTCCACATAATACAGTATGAGGTAACAACTGACAATATGCTAATACCATAATGTGGTTATGTCAAACCAAAAGCACCAAAAATGTAGAAGAATTAAATGGTATCACCCTCCCCAAGTATCAACCACTCCCTTTTAACAACCCAGCTCTGGGTAACAGGACACAAGATTCAACACAATAGACACGGAGGGGAAACTGGAAAACCTTCAGAGCGAGAGCAAAATTTAAAACTGGATGAATCACCGGTGAGCAGAGGGCACGGAGCAGTAATAACCACCCTTCAACAGTGCTCTCGAACAGCCACATCTTACAAGATGAGAAGATCATTTTGAAAACAAATAAAACAAAACCTAACACACAAAACTGAACCGTTAAGTGCACCTATTGGTAGATGTATCAAGACTATTCAAAGGAATAGTATATTTAATTTGGAAGGCATAACTTGGTGGAATTGTTATACAATGACAGATAATGAAACAGTGATAACTGCTTTCTAAAAGGAAGGAAGGAAGGAAGGAGAGAAGGGAGGGAAGGAAGGAAGGAGAGGAGGGAGGGAAGGAGGGAGGGAAGGAGGGAGGGAAGGAGGGAGGGAAGGAGGGAGGGAAGGAGGGAGGGAAGGAGGGAGGGAAGGAGGGAGGGAAGGAGGGAGGGAAGGAGGGAGGGAAGGAGGGAGGGAAGGAGCCTCATAACTGGACTTGCACATTTAAAATGATCCTGGGAATTTCTCTAAATGGGATTGCCATGGAGGTTTTAATTAATGATACATATGAAGCCATCAATTTTTTATAAGTTACTCCATATTTCATTTCTATGTCTACTGAATGAACACTACCACCAAAGTGGAATTTCTTATACTTTCCTGAATTAAAGCACATAATAAAAGCAGATGTATATTCAAATTAATAATAACAGCAGCATTTTGAGTGGTTATTGAGATTAAAATATTTCCAACATAAGCATCTGTCCAAATGCTTGATTTTATTATTTCTATTTCTGTTGTCTCTTCCATAAATTCACTATTAGGAAAAGCAAAAAAAAAAAACCAAAAAAAACCAACAAAAAAAGGTCCAATCACAACAAAGCAAAGGTAATTATGCAAGATTCTCCCCTTTTTGTATGTCCTCTTTGTTCTTTGGGGGGAAAATGCAAACAACACGCTATTCACAAAAGTAACAGCTACACTGTAAAACTGCAAGGGCTCTAAAGAGCCACCTTAAGAAATACTTTTATCCTAAAAACTGCAGAAGTACCGTAATAATGCAGAAGTACCGTAATAATGCAGAAGATTTCAAGAAGCATTATCTACCTGGTATTCTGACACCTTTGCCACTCAAGATGTTACAGAGAAGCAGCAGACAAGGTAGCTAAAGAGCAAAGGCGAATTACAGAACCAAACAGAGAAGCAGCCTGTTTGTCACCCTCTCCTGCGGCCAGAAATCAAGGAGGTGCAGCCTTGGGTAGAAAATCCTCTACTCATACTGCTCCCCATAAGCCTAGTGAACTAAAGTGGATACACAGACTGTGCAGAAACTTGAAGCTTTCACAACAAATATCTACAATTAGATTATTTTCCCACAGTTTTCAGCAGAAACAATGCATATGCTCACAGAAAGTCTGATACATTTGAAAGTCATCAAAAGCATCAATGTTTCTAGTAGAAGTTAGAAAAACACTGACCAAGTCATACAAATTTCCGCCCACCAACAAAACGATATGATTATAGATGCATTTATAAACACACTCATGCGAACGGAACAATACCTAACTGGTTGAAAATGCACCTTTGAAAAATGTCAGAGTATGAAAATTACCTAAAATTAGACAAGAGACAGAGTACTGTCTCCAGAAGGCAATTCAGCCTGGATATTAAAACACTGTGTTTTCTTTTTCCCTTGCAATTTGGTACATCGCTGTAATCAACAACAATTGTAGCAACCCTAAGGAATTATAAAGGAGACATTCACATCACAGAAGTTCCTCAAGAGGGAGTGTAGAGGTTGTTCTTTAGTGTGAAATGTTGGTAGTGTACAAAGCTACTCTGCTGAACAACACCTTTTTGTCTTGCTAAATTCTAAAGGGAAACTAAGTTGGGTTTCCCCAAATGCTGCTGAAAGATGTGTGTACTGCTACAGAAATACTCAACGTAATGCAAGCAACAGAGTTTTGTACTTGGAGTAAAGGAATGCATTATGAAAATGTTAGAAAGAAGATGCAGCGTAACAAAAACCTCAAATATCAGAGACCACTGCAACAGCATTCCGGCTGTATGCGGTAGCACAGACAAATACTGTGGGAGGAGAGGTCTCACATCAGAGCATTGTCTGAAACAGCAGACAGCAAGGTCCTGCTACACAAGACAAGGTCAATGCAACTGGAGAGTCATCTGTTTAAGAAAACACACTATTATTAGATGCAAGTTATGCAGCACTTGTGCATACTAATAGAATAAAACCATTACATCAATAATAAATGTTTTCAAAATGGTAGCTTTGACTTTGCATTCATTTCCACTTTCTGTCTCTCATTTAAAACATTCAAATGAGTAACAAAAAGAATATTGAAAATACATATGCATTTAGTTTTTAACTACTTATGAAATATTACAACTGAAAATTAAAATAATATATATATTTTAATGAGGTGGTTCCACTGAAGATGTCATAACAAATTATTAAATATTACTTACTGAGAGCAATGTAGAATAAAAAGTATCCCAGAACTGACCGCCTATTTAAACTATAATGATAAGACTCAGACTACTGCGAGTAAAATATTGCAGTAAATATACTGGCCTATAGAATACATTTCCTTGTACAGGACTCAAGCCTGCGCTGTCTACATACTTGAAAGTTATGCTGGAGTACATAAGAGTTTTTGATGTAAAGAACGCAAAAGGCACCTCCCTGGAGGATGTCAGGTACTCCACAAGGTGTGTGCCCTTGCTACCTTAAATCATTCACTGAAAGAGCAGGTATCACCTGCAGCACCATCATCTACACTTGATAAACTGGAGAAATACAGCAGGCTCTGGAAGATGGATAATTCTGGTGGACAGAGCTCATTCCTTCTAGCTCATGTAGTCCACCAGTTTTCAATAACTGATGGCACATCTAGCTTTTGTTTGAACATGCTGGATTACTTTTGAATGACTGGGCAGTTAAGTAGAGAGTATTCAGATGGCCTGGTTTAAAATCAGTGACATTAATTGAAGTCTTGCACAGAGATGTCAGCATGACAAGTATATGAAACCACCAAGGTTTCACTTGATTCCAGTGACAAATTTATAATTTAACTGCACTGTTTCAGGTAAGATCAAATTTTGTGACTCAAAACCAGAAGAAAAATATTAGAGAGCTCCCAATACAGGAAATGCAAAGAAAAACTGTCACCACTTCACCTTCAGCTTTTAAACATGACTCTCCTTTCAGACGGATGTTTTACTCAAAAAAAAAATCGTAGAGTGAAATATGACCAATATCTGGCAGAACCATGAATATGGAAAGCCCACCCACAAGCAGATATACATAGACATTTGCCAAGACAAACAGAACAGTATGCAGAGTAAGCTGGGCTGCTCTCATGTAGTATGTACTCAGTCATGTAGAGGTTAGATTCAAACTAGATACAAGGAAGAAATTTTTTACAATAAGGGTGGTAAAACACTGGCACAGGTTGCCCAGAGAGAGGTGGGAGATGCCCCACCCCCTTGAAACACTTAAGGCCAGGCTGGACACGGTCTGAGCAACCCAATCCAGTTGAAGATGTCCCAGCTTACTGCAGGGGAGTTGGACTAGATGACTTTGATAGGTTCCTTCCAACCCAAACCATTCTACGATACTATACAGGCCCTCGAGTACACTTGCAACAATTCTCTTCTAAATGAAGTTAAGAAGACTCAAGAAGGGATAGAATTAACCTGAGGGAAAAGCAGGGACTTCAGTTTAGCATGTTAATAGCTTTCTAAAACAGAGCCATGATGAAAAGTATTGTTTTAAAACTAATCAGACTGCATACCAAAGGTACAGACAGCTGTTAACCTCCTGTCTCCATAATCAAATGATAGCCATTATTCAAATGAAACCATCAATGGCTGCATTGTGAACAGGTGTGAAAGTAAGCCTGTCCGCGCTGAAGCTGCACGATTCATTCCAGTATTTGTTACTGACATTTTCAAAAACTATACAAAACTAAACAAAAAAAATGTGAATTACTGCTAATAATGCTATCATTGTCATTTATAAAGTTTAGGGCTTATAGTCATGAGCCAAAATTCATTTTGCGGTAGGTGCTGTACAAACAGAAAACAAAACAACAACCCTTGTTCCAAAGTGTGGTCTTCACTGTTGTAAAAAAAAAAAAAGAAAATATTAAAGATGTACTTTGGTAAATACGCAGGTAGATCAAGCTGATCACTAAAAAACACCCCTTAACTTTAATGTTTAATGAAAAATCCCTATGCAAATCATGGACCTCTAATAAAATAATAGATTAATTGCTTTTTGCCCCCTTTATAACTGGCCTTCCTTTAACTAATTCTTGTTTCGAATACAACAACTATTGCTAAATTACAGCTGCTAATCTGAAGACTAAAAAGGAACAACTGCTAACTTGAGCTAAACATGTCCAATGTTTATAAATTTACCATAGTCCTTCATGAACAGAGACAACCGCCACTTTCCAATATGTGTCTTGCTTCTATGCTGGATTTTGGTGCAGGTTTTAGTCATGGGATCTCAATATTCATATTTCTCTTAAACAGAGCAGCTCTTTGATGCAAGAAACACTCTGTTCTATAGACACTTATAAGTAGTGCTCAGATTGTTTCACCACATTAATTTTGATAACCTAAATATGGAGAATTTTCTTTTCTTATTTTACAACCCTCCCAAACCTCAAATTATCATCTCTTTCATGAACTTTTTCTATGATTTCCGGCAAATACAGTTTTCAGAAATTTTTACTCTGCAGTAGGGCTTTCATGTTTTTTGAACTTACAGTTTTGGGAGTTTTCTCCTTATTAAATTGTTGGAACTCTGGTCTGAATGCCATACTTTTATTGGTTAAGATGCATCACATTAAGTTAATGTGAACTGAGAGGGCAGGAACTGCACTGTCTGGTCTGCAGTTACAAAGTCTCAGTAATAAACTCCTTACCATGTGTGAAAACAGGAGTGAACTCAACAGTATATTAAATTAATACCTCAGTATGGCAGAACATGAATAAATTCTATTTAGATGACTAAGAACAAAAGATTTTAGTAATCCTTTGCAAACTTACGCACAGACTGGACATTCTCTTTTGGGAGTTCTGCATTTCTCTCTGAAGCATTTCCTAATCTACAAAACGTTGTGTCTGTTTATGGTTTCACCTTGTTTGTTTCCTTGCTCCCAGATTTATTTAGGTTTTTTTCACTTTTTTTGTATTGATCACAGATATTAGTTGTTTGCCGCTGACTTTTCACAGGTTGGATACCAAGGATCAATGCTGACTATCTGTAGCTAGAAACACATGACATAATGGTCACTACTTTGCAATAACTGCTTAAATGGCTTTTGCGTAACTTGAAGGTTTCATGATCCTCTTTCAAATACACAAACACATAAAACACAGAGGATTGAAATATTTAGAAAACTTTTGTCAAATAGGCCAAATTCTGCTACTCACACAAGCGCCTGTGAAACACAAAATGTTTGACTGTTCCCTTGAAGAACAGCTGATCGTTCCTGCATTTCTCTACCACTGTACCCAGCTCTCTCCCCCTCAAGAAGCCCAGCTCGCTCTCACAAGCCAAGCTCCCAGCCTGCACAACAGGCTCTTCTCTGTATCACCTGTATCGGTGGCATCCGAAGAGCGTGCAGCAGAAACCAGTAAGCATAGCACCCAGCCACTTCAGCCCTGATCCTACAAACACTTCAGTGAAACTACTTCTGTAACTGTTTGCAGACTTAAGAGGCTTCGCACCTCAGCCACACTTCACCATGGGGGCCAAAGAGAAGGCTGGAGCTGGCAGGAATGCCCTCGCCCCCGGCGCCGGGGCCCGCAGCGCTCCCAGCCCGCACGAGGGGCTCGCCGTGCCCACACCGTCCCCGCCAGACGCACCCAGGGGCGCCTGCCCACGCCCGATCTCCCACGAGTTACATCGCTTCCGTCGGATTCAATCAGCCCGGCTTTCTTGTAAGAATACAAGTCTGAACAATCACAACGGGTGAGAAAAGAGAACAGGGAAAGTGATGGATTCACGCGGGACACCTCCCGCCGCAGGGGGGTTGCAACTGAACTGTCTTTAAGGTCCCTTCCAACCCGAACCATTCTAGGATTCTAAGGGCAACCCTCCCCAATACGCTTTTGCGTTCGGAACCTTCTTGCCCCGTCCCGGAGGGGAGCCCTGACCCTCAGGGCAGGCGAGGGCCGCGGAGCCCCCGGGACCATCGCCCAGGAGGGACCCGCGAACGGCGGCGCGGGGGGGAACAGGGGTCGCACCTTTCAGCGTCCCCACGGCATCTTCCTCTTCTTCTTCTGCTCCTCCTCCTCCTGGCGGCTAGCGACTCCCGCAGCAGCAGGGCCGCGCACAGCTCTGCGGGACCGGGCGAGCCGGGCGCCTTCCCCGGGGGCTGCGGGGCGGAGCCGGGGGGGAGGGAGGGAGGGAGGTGTAGCCGGCCGGCTCGGGCTGCCCCGGGAGCGCCCCTCTCGGCGGCGGGGCCAGGGGAGTCCTCCCGCGGGCACGGGTCGCGCTGGAGACGGCAGGGATGCGGCCTGTCCTCGTCCTGACCCCGGCTGCCCCGGGATCGCAGCCGGCGGGGTTCGCAGCCGCGCACGTGGCGGCGGCTCCCGGGGCCCCGCTCGCCCCGCCCCGCCGAGCTGCAGCCCCTCGCCACGCGAGCCGCGGGACGGGGCGGGGGCGGGACGGGAGGAGGCTGCCTCACTGCATCGGAATGTTGGCCCGCGCCCCCTGCCCGGCCGCAGCGGCGGGGCAGAAAGTGCCCTCATGCCCCCCAAACCAGGGACAGAAGGTGTCCCCATCCCCCCAAACCAGAGCCTGTGGAAGGGGAGGGGGAAGCAGGGCTTCGGTGAGCTCAGCATCTCTGCATGCAATCCCTTCCATCCGTGCAGAGTGCAACGAGGAGAACAGCTTCATAAACTTTCATTTTAAAGGAGGCATTCTCACTTTTTAAGCAGGAGAAAGTTGGCCGTAGATAAAGGGGTCTCATTTCGGACATTTGCATGTGAAGGGCAGTGGTTCTCATAACTCGGGTCTGTGGGGGTGGCGTCCTAGCACAGGGCTGTAAAACTTGCAGTTAATTTACTTCATTCCCTTCGAGTGGAAGGAACTCATCCTACTATTTTCTAAGGGATCAAAATGCTTGAAAGTCACATTTACTCCTATATATTGTACTCCATTCCCTCAGCAAATACTCTGGACCTCGTTGCAGTAATTGTCTTCTGAGGATGAATGCAATGGCTTCGATGCCCTGTGGACAGCAATCACAGTGGAGAAAGTCTATTAGCTCAACAAACACTTTCAAAAAGTCAAAGAAGTTATCCACTCAAAGTCTACAAAAGTTATGTATTTACAAAAAGTTTATATTTAGGCTTGGTTGGTTGGTTTGGGTTTTTTTGTTTGTTTCTTTCTTTTTTCAAAACAAATAAGGTCAGGTACAGCAGTGTTGTATTTATTTACTTCCTACATTCTGGCTTTATATTCATTATCTACTCTGACTCTTTCAGGGACTTACAGGTTCTGATTATTAGAATAGTGATAGAAAATATATCCACTATAGTAAAACACCTTGATCTTTTTAGCAGTACACTGTCAAAATAACTTATCGCCTAGGTGACATGAGACATGGCCAGTCTGAACTAATTCAGGTAATTAACTCATAATATTGATCATTCTGTACTGAAATGCAGTACATACTGGATAAAATCCCAGTCTGACAGAAAATGTAATATTCCTTTTGCCATCTGTGTGGCTTAGATTTCATTCACTACATACAGTACCCCAAATATTGCCATAATACAATACTTTGCAAAAAGTAAAATTTGAGTAGTCAATCTTTTCTTTTCCAATTTGTACTCTGCCTGATCTATATATTTTTCAGTACCCCTATATTTTCATATGCTGATCATTGACCCGAAATACATTCAATTAATACTTTAGAGTACTTTACATTTTATTAGTGTCAGAGCATAGTAACTACTTCATAACAAATCATGCCATCTGTTTTCAGCACTACAATAGTGACAATGAACTATCCTTTAAATACACAGGCAACAGGAACCTTTCCATGGAAGCTTTTCCCAGTTTCTTTGTGCTTTTCCAGTTGTTTTATAGAGTGCAGGAAAGTTCTTATTACATAATTCCAGTGGAAAATATATATACATTTTCCTTGACAACGCTTTTGCACTTTATTATTTTCTGCTTGCAAAACTCCCAACACTAAAACGTACCCTGTACTGTAAAGAAAGAGATACATTTTACAGAATGGAATATTTGGAGAAATCACCATATCCTTGACTCAACAAAAGACTAAGGCATCTGTAGAACTTGAGGCATGAGTCAGTTACACATTTATGGTTGAGACAAGCCATCTTCTTTCCATTCCAACAGAAGTTAATGATCTTCTGAGATGCTGCAAGCAGATTTATTTGGGAAGAACCTTGTTTCCTTGGTGGCGCATTGGAAAGCTGCCTGTTAGAACAGTTACCTGGAATAGTCATCTGTCGCTGTTAGCACAAGATTAATCGGGTTTGGATCTCTCTTCCTGGTTGTACACACAACAGAAGTAAGTCCCATCAACAAAACTCACTGACATTCAATCAAAACTGATTTGTTTCCTAGGTGGAGAAGTCTGCAGGTGCTCATTAGTATCTAAGACTTCCCCTCCTCCACAGAGGACTCCCATGCCCAAGTCTCACAGAGCGGAATTTTGAACTGGTTGACCTCAGCACTACACAGAAGAGGCAGCTGGTTTTTGCTGTACTGGAATTGACTTGTGGATTACAGTTTCTTTTTAACATTCTCTGCCAAGCAGAAAGTGTTTTGATAATGCTTCAGTTTTCTTTCTCATTGTACATCCTTCTCCACTGTATTTTAATGAGAACTGTCTGTTAGTCACACTGTACCCTGCCCCATCAGGCTTGACCATATAGAGAAACAACACATCCAACTCTAATTCATCATATTGCTAGATTCACTAGCAACATATAAACTCAAGGTGGAGATTTTCCATGAAGTTTCATCTATCTAGGATTCTACATATAATGTTAACATGTAGAGAAAAATGTAGGACTTTCAGAAAATATTGATGTGCCTTTTAGCTAAGAGTCTTCTACCAGCCATGTAGTTTGGTGGTTGGGTTACAAAACTGATTTAGAGATGAACTTCAAAGTGATGCATAAATATTAAATTCCACACATTCCTGCAAGATGATAAGTATTATTCACTTACATACAGATGGGGACACTAAAGCAATGTGAGTTTACTTGGACGATTTTCCCAACATCAGAAAGAAAAAGTAGCTACAGTGGTAGGATAAGTATTCAACAATACTCAGTATTGAGTGCTTTTTTTCTGTGTTCAGTCTGAATGACATATCACCTGCCTAAACCCTGCAGTATAATGTATAAAGGAACATTTTGTCTTTAATACATAAAGCTGACTTACCCATGCTCTGTCATCACTTTAAACAAGCAGCCAGGACAAGGAGTTATTCATGTAATAAATTATAAAATCTGTATTGTCCTTAATGCCTGTGTCTAAACCACCAGTCTACAGGGTCAGTTTAACACTCAGTTCCTTTACTGGCAATCTGCCATAGTACACATCTAACCAAATCCAAGAACCAACACAAGAATTTGTTTAGGTAATCAACCACAACTGTTAAAGCCATAAGGTATTTTAAATGTCGGGGTTTTTTAATAGATGAAAAATCTGGGGGCCAACACAGTGGGAAATAATATTAAAAAATACGTAGTTAGAAAGTATGCCAGTATTTTTTCTTTTCTTAATGTTAAGATACTTTATTTCATGTTGAATGATTCAATGTACCCCCTATGTAAAAAGTTTAATTCAAAATCTTTTAGTGTTTTCCAGTGAAGTTGGGCAAAAAATGTTTCTTTGCACAGATATGTAATACACGTACACATCAGAACTGATTATTAAAAACATGGAGGATATAGGGAGGGATTGCATAAAGTTGCCAGGAATTTTGATGCCTGTTCCCAATAGGCTGCTTTTCTTTTAGGAATTAATTCTGCTACTCAATGCTATAATGATTTCTCTTTTGTGCTACAGAAAACATGTATTCTTACTATAATCAAATAAGGCTGTTACATATTATGTTACATATTTACTGCACATGCACACAAAGTTTAAAGCCCACAGCCATTTTATTTCTGCTGCTTCTCTAGATACCCTTAAAGGATATGCCTGTAGATGAAAGATTATTAGCTCAAGAGTAAGACTAATCTTTAAAAATTTAATGTTTGAAATAAGCAGATTCTACTTCCAAATGCGGTACAATCTTAGCATAAAAATATGAGATTTTTACATAATAGACAGCCTTCTTAAAACTGGTCACATCACAGTAAAAGTACATTTTGCAGAAACTGACATCTGTTTCAGAGCACCAGCCTGGGCATTACCCAGTTCTTCCAAGACTATTTGAGAAGAGACATTGTAAACCTTATAAAATTCCCCAAGCACATCTAAGTTAGTTCTAGCTTTCCAGTAAAAACTCAAGTTGCTGGAAAGACTGAAGTTTTGTATAATATTGGCATACACAATTCAACTGAAAGTTTGCTTCATATTCTGGAAGTGGACATTTAGGTAGTGCTTTCTACAGTTTGATGCTAGGTTGTTAAATTTCACATGCTGAAGTCTAATGGTAAACGAGTTATGTAAGCTTTTATATAATTCTTATGAATT
Source organism: Phaenicophaeus curvirostris (assembly GCF_032191515.1). Taxonomy (NCBI): domain Eukaryota; kingdom Metazoa; phylum Chordata; class Aves; order Cuculiformes; family Cuculidae; genus Phaenicophaeus; species Phaenicophaeus curvirostris. Next base: position 15,713,762 of record NC_091400.1, on the reverse strand, counting down.
AGGGTAGAGTTTAAAAAATAACTGGCAATTTAATAAAAATGTATTTCAGAATTCATATACTCTGAATGTTTGTTTCATGTCTATTGCATTCTCCTACCTCACACAAGTAACTTGCAAGAAGGCATCTTACAAATTTTGATGTATGACCTTACACATAAAGCACTTTGATCTGCTACTAATACCACCTGAAGGTTTCCTAAAAGTGCATTTCCCTTTGGGAAAATAGATGTGTTTTCGAATAAAGGCACTCAAAAATCAGCACAAAGAAGTTTAGTAACTGTTTTGGAGAACTAATAACCTAGAAAAAAAGGTAATACATGCAAATTTGTATGGTTGTTAACAAAGCAGTGTTTAGACAGGGAAGAGAAAGCACATTGACAAGATGAGTAGTAAGTGATTAAGTTTAAAGGAGATTTGAAAGTGAGAGTGCCTTTCCTTGGGCTAGATCAATCTCCAATCTTTGCTGGACAGTTTGTGAACTATGTCTTATGAGGAGTGAGGTTGGAAGCCTCACTCCCATGTCGCGCAACAGGCAATTTCATCCTGATCACTCATGCATTTTGTGACCCCTCATTTCTATTGCGGATGGATGGCTTCCAAATAGAAGGCATAATTTGGACAATGTTCAGGAAACGAACGCAGTTTTGGTTATATAATACAGGGTTTAAAAGAGCCTGGCACCTCATGTGTGTTTTTCAAATTCAGTTCTTCAATGATGTTTTTCTCATTAAAAGTTACTGAACAGAAGTAGATCCAACATGTATTTAAACTGTTAGTTTACTGAATCTGGCAAAAATAAAATTGGACCCATTTTATAAATGAAACATGATTGGACTATTCAGATATTCCAGTGTGCAACCACTTAGTTGGGGTTTTTTTGCCAGCCTTGATTAGCATTTGCTAGCGCACATGAATTCTGGACACGTAACAAAGAGTCTTGCTTTACCCACTATTTTGACATTTGATACTATCAAAAAAAAACAGCTCAAGAATAAGCATCTGACAGTTAATATGTTGAAGGATCCATCTTTTCCATCAATGATGGCAGACTATGTGCTGTAATTTTACATTTAAAAGCAATCCACTTTTTGCATCAAATTTCTTTGTAGTTCTGTAAATAATTTATTGACTTTTGCTGTCACTGTGCTTGTGTATGTGCTGTTTGTCATAGTAACATACAGTTATACTACCAGCAGCATTTGATTGGTACATAATTTCAACATAATTTCTTTGATACTTAGGGACATAAAAGATACATGTGGTTTTGCCACATCATCTCTCTCTTTAGAAGTGCTAACAATGGAACGAAAAATAATGAGCATATTGCGCTAAACAGCAGGTTTAAGAAACTTGCCCAAGTTATTCTGAGAGGTCATGAATAGTATTTCACACCAAATAGTAATTCACTGCAATTCTAATGGAGCATTACACTAACAAAATAATTCAAAAGGAATATAAAGGGAGAAGAATCTTTTAGCACCCAAGTTTTAGCCTGGTAGACACTTTACTGAAATCTGTAAAAGGTAAGTAAATAATTCTACAAAGTAAGGCTGGCTGATTAGGTGTTGAAAATGTGAGAGTATGGGAATACTTGTGGTTAATCTTAATGGTTATACAGACATGAGTATGACCAGGCCTTTCCGTGAAAGAAGCCAGACAATCAGACTGCAAAAAGGGTAATCGCTATTTTGCTCTTTGCCCATGAAATTAAAAACAAAAAAGACATGAACCAATAGCTGTTATAGCCTTCTCCCCCAAAAGGCACATTATTAATTTTACTATAAATTCTAAACCCACATATTTTGCAATCAATGTGTAAAGTTCCAGTATTAAATAGTTAAAGAAAAAAAGAAATTGCCTCCTTCCACTGTCACATCAGTACACACAGTTTCACAGCTAGTCCTGAACAATTCAATTTTGTGTAACCTTAAATACAACAGAATGTTAGTGAAATGTTCTTTCTTTTATAATAAAACCAATATAAACTTAAGGTTCTGTTTTACATGCCAGTTGAGATTCTTTGCAGTAATTCCTTCCACATCTGCTCTGCAGCTTTTAGGTTTATGAAAGCAGTATCTCCCAATTTCCTTTCATCAAAATATCCATATGCTGTATTTTATAGACATGTTGGTACACTTGAACACTGAGGCACTAATTACAATTTCTAAGGCTAGGAAAATAAATACACATGGTTATGAGGCACCTAAAACTGAAAATCCCAAACAACTCAGACAAAAATTCCTCGAAGTGTGATACCATTCCAATTAGAAGAGATAGGGGAAAAAAAAAAGTAAATAAATTTAAACAAGCACCACCAAACTAATGACCAAAGATGACATGCAGAAAAGTTGCCATCCAGATTATGACAGTAAAACTGATGCTAAAGATCCACATTGTTGGGGAAAGGGGCTGGTATGATAAGGGCTTGATACACTATTTGCCCAAAATATAAATTTCTAGGATTTCTGAAGATAATACAGTGTTGGTTTCTCCTCCCAGTGTCAAGTTTGTAAGTTGCTAGTATGTTGTAAATATCATTGGTTTTCCAGTGAACAGCCCATCAATGGGAGCATTTGAGGGGACAGAGAGCATTAATCTACACTAAATGCAGGATTAGGAGACCTCTGCATTGTCCTGACTAATCTGTAGCACTACATTGCCTTTTTTGTGTGCTGTCATCACACACCCAGTTCTTCCATCCCCTCAAGGTACAGGCACAGCAGCCACCCTCACTTCCCTGCCTGACAGAAGACAGTCTAAGCACAGCTGAGAAAAAGAAAGCAACCACTGTTCTTTACAGCAAATTGTATGTAAGCATGATATCATGTATATAAAAATTAGAGGGCCTAAAAATATCCATTAACCTCAAGAGAAATAGGCTATAATTATAAAAAGTGTAGCATAATCCTTCATTATTCTGTCTAGAAGTTCCTCATGCACTAAGACCTTTTCAATGGGAGAAATGAAATGTGAATAATGCTTTTTCAGCAATTACCCACCTGGAACGTATTTGTAAGTGTGCATACCAAAGAAGAAATTGGTCTTCTCACAAAAATTCACCAGTAAAGACTGCAAATAAATGCTTTAATCCTGAAATGAAGTCCTAGATATCCAGTAAAAGGAAACAGAAGGGAAATTATAAAAACATGTTATAAAATACCTGTAGACATCACGAGCTTGTAAAGACCAGAAAGTCCTCTAGAAAATTTAAAAGGGATGCATCAAATTGGCAAGTATATTCCTCTTAAGGAAAACAGTATATAAGTTTGTTGATCAAAACTCCAACATCTAGAGAGCTACAGCCTAACAAAGTAGCGTCCATTAGGTCAAACCCAAGAATTCCAAGTTTCAATAAAGGCATAACCAAAGAAAGAAAATTGTGGGTTTAACACTAGTTTTCCTATTTTCTTCCACGCTAACTGTAGGATATGAGCAGTAATCTGAAGCAAGCAACACTGTCAAGGGTATTCTTACATAATCAGCAGAGAACAAACTGTTCCTTCTCTTCCTCAAATCTGTACCCAACCACAGAGACAGAGCTCATCGGGACAATTTTGCTACAGAGTACTTGCCAGTGAGAGAACAAAGATTTTTTTTTCTGCCACACTTTGCTTTCCCCCTTTCTCCACTCCCCTCTTCCAATTCAACAGGAGATAGAGGAGGCTGTAGTCTAGAGTTAGGTTAGCATGATTTACAATAGACATTTACATTAAAATTTACAAGTTCTTCTGATGCAGGAGATATGGTTAATCTGTAAATTTTGCAGTTTACATAGCTTCAAAATATTTTTCACACATTCCTTCCTTTTTTTTTAAAATACAGCATAGCCTAACTGTGCTGATAATATCATAAATTGAAATTAACCACTTTCATGACAGATTAAGAACTAACCAACTGCAAGGGAAATACAGCTATGTGCTTCTGGCAAGTAAAGCAGAATAGTGAGATGAATCACATGAGCAAATCAGGCTTCTGGGGTAGAAAAGGCTACTTCACTATTTGTAGTCCTCCCACTGCAGATTTCCAGTTGTGATGTTTCTTTATCAATCTCCATTTTCAATAATGAAAAAAATGGTTTGCTAAATGGCAAGAATAAAGAATGTTGGCTAAGTGTTTTTATATGAACTTCATACATACATTACTACAAATAGTAAAACATAGGGCCTTATTCATACTGTATAAAGATGATGCTTAATGAAGAAACTGAACACTTATCTATTACAAGGCATTGGTTGGCATGAAATATTTTTGGTAAAGTGAAAAAAACTAACACAATCGTAATTACTTTTTATAAAATCACAAAGCATTTGCCTTCACTTCCTGATCAAAACTCAATAGAATCACAGAATCATGAACAGGTTTTTTTGGTAATATAAAGGAATATTTATTTCAAGAACTAAATGACAAATGGGAAATTAGAATGTAAATATCTGATTAACAGTGCCCTTTATGTGAAATAAAATGGATTTGCCACATAGCCCTTCCAAGTAATATTAAAATGGTTATTCTCTCCTTTAATGTTGCTTAGCTTCCCAAACTGTCCAGTACTTCATATTAAATAGAACATCTATCAACGCCAGCTAACACCAGCAAAAAAACCTCCAACCAACCTTCCAATGGAAAAGAAGCTGACACATATTTTTCTGGCTCACTGTAGTAAATGTATCACCTGGTCCCTTTCTAAGATTTCCCTCCCTTAAATTACGTTGAAGTAGGAACAACCATTCCCAGCTCTACCAGGCTCCAGGCGTGGTGTGCCTATGCTCAAAGGCTTGCGCTGCTTCCCCACTGAATCGGCTCGTTTGACTGAAGAGCAGCCAGCACAGCTGGCCCTGTCCATACTCCTGTGCAGTGGTGACCAGAGCAACGCAGTGACTGGGAAACCCTGGCATTGGAAATATTTGGCAGCAGGGCCCTGGAGATGAGGTCCTAGAAGGTGTGCAGGGCCTCCCTGTGGCAGCATTTGCACCGATAACCAACCTGGGAACTATGCAGGGGTCTCACCCCAGCCCCAAAATAAAAATCAGAGTGGAACACAAAATATCTTTGTAAATCCCCCAGTGAAACCGGATGAAAGCAGTTAGTTATAACCTGCTGATCCACTGCTCAGGCACCATATGTGCTTTATTTCTGTGCAAAATCAGAAGTATTAGCCTAAAGTCATCCTAACTCAGCACAAAATACCCCAAAGAATTTAATGGCAAGAATTTACTTATCCCCTTTGTTCCTCTCTCTCTTTTTAAGAATGCTTAGGACATATGCTAGATACACAGACCATCTCATACCCAGCAATATCATTACTGACAAGATATCTGATTGTGTTACAACATCCCTTCCGGATTCACCAACGTTTACATGAAGATGGCAGGCCCACTCTCCCCTTGCTTTCCCAGTCGAGCGTTTTGGTGCAACACAAAGATTACAGAATTCAGAGACAGCAGTGACAAGTCCTGCTGTACCCCCTAGAATGTTTTGCTCCAAGAAGGGATGCAGGATGCAGTTTAAAACATCAAAGAGTTTGAGATTATTCAGGGGTCTGCTGAGCAGCATTCTATACAGTCACTTAAGTGCTTCAATAACATGTGGACTTCTGCTTAAATTTAGATAATTACATTGCGTACATCACACTATTGAAACTTTGTCTAAAACTGTGGATTTGGATTTTTAAGCTGTTAATCTTACACATGAAGGAATAAATAAAGACAGCCCCACCTACTGACAAAACAGCCACAGTACAGAGTAAAGCGACCATACAAAAAAAAATTTCAAAACACTAGTTTACTTTTCACCTCTTTCACACAGACCCCAGAAGCACTATATACCAGCAGAGCAAGAACTCAAATCTCCCATTTTCCCTTTGCTTATTACCTAAGCTCAGATGACAAAGTAGTTTCTCATTATCCTCTCCAGAATTCAGGGCTACTTGAGGGGGTAACATAGGAACTTCATTCAGCACTGTCAGAAAATAGAAGTTCAATATAAATCTAACAGAAGACTCAAAAGAATCAGCTGAAACATGTTTGAATGGTTCACCTGCAAATCCCATCTCATGTACTGCTTCCCATGCTCGCAACAGTGCAAGTTACCCCCTTATCTTGCAGCTTCAGTGACGTTTGTTCTCCAAATCATAATGGGTACGCCTTGTCCTTTCAAATCCTTTAACCCTTCGATTCCCCCCCCCTTTTTTTTTTGTTTCAAGAATTCTAGTATCTAGTAATAGCCCTCATCTCTTCATGTGCTATCTCACTACCCCTTTGTAAATAAGGGAGACTTTAATGCTGGCTATCCAAAAAGCTTTTTCCCCCCTTCCCTTAAGGCTTAAATTTCTATATATTATATATTTGTTCCAAAGGACCCACAGAACTTCCAAGAGAAAATTGTGAAGTTTCTCCACAAAACTCTTTCACAATTAGTCTTCTCCTGGCTATGTCTGGCAGAGTTAGCCCTCTTGGAAGTACTTCGATTTTTCTTTACTTTAAAGGCTGAGAATAGATGGTGTAAAGTCATCCTACAATGAGATAATTTTTGAGCACATAAAGCAAAAAAGAGGGTGCTGGATAGACAGGTTAACACTGCTAGTAATTCGCCACTACGTAACTTGTCTTCTCTCATCTAATTTTCCCTCTGTAATGCCAAGTTAAGTCACACACAGAAATACTCATTACATGCACAAAGCTGTGAAGTAGGCTAATACCCTTGTCTAGTTCTGTTATCTTCTGCGCTTACAAAAGCAGACAGCACTGCAGGAGGAAGCACTGTTATAAGGATAATAAAAAACTTAATACAATCTTTTTGTAGTATTTAGCAATGGTGGTTTTGCAAATGAGGGTTTTTTCTGCTTTTTTGCTTTTTTTCTGCTTTTTTTTTTTAAGTTTAAGTGAAAACTTAATTATTAAAACACTAGATAATGGGAAGCTCTTGGATGAACTAAGTATCACCTTGTGATAGAAGGGACAAGACCCAAAACAACAAACAAAAACCCCACAAAACCACATTGGAACTTGGACACTCGAAATTTTAACTTTACTAACCTGCCAATGCCACAGTGTTTCCAGTTCAGAAATTGCTGTTTGGAAACTGATGGAGCTTCTTTTGGTCCTTAGCTTGTTGCAAAGCATAAAATGTGATGCAGCATGTTCACAGTAGCAGAATTTGAGGCATGTATTCATATTTAACAAGGACTGTTAAACAAGTTCTTTCACAAAGCTTTTGCAATCACTACATTCGATTATGTTCTACTAATCAGTGCAAAACCAGAGATTCATTCTTCAGGTTCATTTTATTAGCAATGATGAATATAAATCTTTTATGAAAATATCTGTAACATTTCAATATATAAGAATTGTCTATAAAAATATACTACTACATAACAAAGCCAGTCACTTCTACAAAATGTATAATTCAACATATATTTAACAATATACAGGACGTAGTAAAAATCCTGTAATTAAATGCTGAGGGTATTTTTACACCCTTTTTGTCAAACAATTACTCATACAACATAGGATATTATTCTGATATACAGAAGTGTTATGACCATAGAAGTTACCTGCATCTGCAGGAACATAAAGCCACAACTTTTCTTTGGATAGATAGGCAGTTATGACTGCAAAAACTTTCTGTTGGTAACTGCAATGTCGCACTGAAGTCAGTGTTGCATGTCTGTTGTCAGCACTACCAACCCTGAATCCATGTAGTGACATAGATCATGCTTCTACTGTCCTTGTGGGACTGATGCCACAGATGAGCCTCCCATGGTTACCATGGTTAGAGAACTGGAAAACAGACTCTTGCTAGCTAACTGCTGCTAGTTAGCAAGGAAATAACTTTAAGGGTCTGCCTCTCTAGAAATAAACTAACTTCCAGCTCTTGAACGAAAGCTCAAGGAAGAGAAAATACTGCAGGGGTGGGAAGTGGTTATACTAAATGATGATCAAAGGTAGTTTTTATCCGTCTTGTCATTATCAATTAAAAGAAGAGCCATCTTAGAACATTTTCTTGGAACTGGGAAAGAGCCCAGTTTCAGGAGAAAAATCACACACTGAACTAGTTATTTCACCAATGTCATTATGCTGAAACTACTTCATGCCTGGTGTTAGACAAATGCAGGAAATAAACTTTAATTATGTAAACAGCCCTTGCCTACAGAATGAGCTTGTCAGATTCTTAGTGTACATGTATTTAGAGAGCTCTCAGATCATACTTTGACAACCAACTTAACCTGAAAGAAACTGGCTGCTCACAGTGACAGTACGTAGCTTTTCCAGCCATCAGCTTTACAGAGAAGAGTCAGATACGTAAGGCTTTAAGGCTATCAAGTCCCACTGAAGACAACAGATAATTACAGTGTTTTGCATAGTAAACAACACAAGAAACTTGCTTGTGATGCATCAGTAACAACTAAATGCTTTTACCCTGTGTCTATGTGCAAAGCAACCAATAATTAATTATTACTCCATCTATTCAGGATCCATTGAAATCGGTATGTTGAATTAACATGTTGAAATTCAAGAGAAAATTAACTTTATAACATAGCATTTGCAATGCAACAATATACAACGGAAGGACTTCCTATTAGAAGAGTACATTTATCAAACTTAAAAATACTCTAAAGATCACAAGAGAACACTACAGGCAATGAACATTAATAATAATATATTTCTGACTCAAAGCTTAGAAAAATAATATTTGACCCTGAGAAACTTGCTGTATTAAAAATTTCAAGACTAAAAAACTTTCAAAAATAAAAATCTATCCAAAGGAAAAAAAAACCCAAACCCAGAAAAAAAAAAGAAAAAATCAGAATCTGAAAGAATCAAGGCTCAGACAGTTTAATTTCAGATTCTCATACTGTTAAGCTCCAGAAGAAAAAAAAAAGTTTGAACAATTTAACAGGAAATATAAATACTTTCATTTTAAAAAACCAAACATTTTAGGGTATTCATACTGCCGTACAACTCATTTTCTTGAAGGCTTCCAACTAAAATTTAGTTTTCAACCTATATTTGATAGGAAGAAAAATTAAAAAACTGAGGTGGTTGACTCCTATTCTCCAAATCATCTGGAAAACCTAGTTAGTTATAGAAGCGAGCCTGTCATGTTTTATGCCTAGAGAGGCCCTAATCAAATCCTTCCTTCTCGTACTAGTTAAGCAGATGGATCAAAATCAAAATAATGTTCGAAAAAATACAGTGTTCTCCAACATAGGCTTTTCTTTAGGTTACTATTTTAACAACTTAAATATTTAGGAAGGTTCAGAAACAGCAAAAGGAAGTAAGTAGATGGGGCCCTAAGGCAACCCTATAGGTTTAGGCAAAGAAAAAAAAAATCATCTGGGGGTTTTGGCACTACAGATACAGTAATGTACCGAAAGACTTTCTGCAAGAACTTGAGCGAAAAATTATCAAGCACTCTACTAGGTTGTTGATTTCAGGTCAGCTTATTTTTTGCACTTACTTATGTGTTAAGGGCAAGAATATAGTCCTTTCTTCAGTAGTCTGTTCTTCTCTACTAAGTGTAAAGAAGATTTATTGAAATCATATGACCTGAAGGTTTTTCAATATAAACTTCCAGATTATTTTTATTCTGTACTGACAAGGCAGCATTCACACACTGTAATTTAAAATATTATCTAATTACTCTTCCTAATGTTTTCACACTGTCATCAAGTCCAGGCTGCTCTGACTTTGCCCTTTCCAACAAACTTACAAAAAAGTCACATAGCTGGATCAGCTCCCCATGCCAGCTCACTACATAACCACATAACCACGAGCACTGAGCCAACGGGAGGGACCAAGACTAGCTGACAACCCAAGTTTACATCAGCCTGAGCTGCTTTGGAATCAACCAGAGCTTTGTAAATGTTTAATATGCATGCATTTGAATTGACCTTAGGTGAAGCAGTAAAAAATGCAGCCTATCTCCCCTGAAAGCTGTTGCTCCATGGCAGTGATGGCTGAGCAGAAGAAGCAGTTTACAATTTCAAGTATTAAGTGAAATGGGTGCCAAACTGGAATTTTATTATTACGTTAGGCTTTGAAGATATGTGAAAGCAGTTTCATGCTACTTCTGACCTTGTCAGCAGTAGCTGAACTTCAGCCTTTGGGAGAAGTGTAGAATGGGCAGCTATAAGCAGGAAATTATTCTATCACCCAAGTGGAATCTGCTCATGTCCATAAACACATATGGATTCAGGGTGCTGGTTTACGTACAGAATCTTGCACAGAGATGGCTCCTAACATCCAGATGCACCCCGAAGTACTATATACATTCCAGTCTTTTGGGACTCAAATACCCTCGATCTGCTCTGCCAAGATGCAATGCAAAAGAAAATACATGTGACTAGGCATCTGTAAAACAAAATAAGAAACCTTCTGCCACCTTCAGTAATTTTGAGGAAAAAACCAAAAAGTATTAAGTCTACACAACCCAGCACTCTTCTTTAGAAAAACCCTGGAGTGGGTAAATGACTGAAAGCCACCTCATGATACAAAGAACCAAATAAAGCTCCAAGCTAAAATTTTCTTTAAGCATTACTAAGACAAGAGCCTAAAGTACATAAGACTCCATTTGCAACAATTCCTTGCCTGATGCTAAAGCTATATTCCCCCTCAAACCTGAAGAACACCTAGTATCACTGTCAAGATAAAGTCTATGAAAGTGATGTGATGTGTAAGAGAAGTGACTAAGTGCAGGTTTTAAAAAGCCAGCCTAAGAAACGGGGCTGAAGCTGCCCACTAACGCTGCCTGATGTAGTGTGGATGCCTCCAGGTCATAAGTTGTGTGTGCACAGCTCTCACCAAGCTCTCCTCAAACCCATTCTGTAGAATCTCTGCCATGACCTTGGCCAACCTGCCTTTTCTGTGGGACTGCAATTACTCTGCACTCTTGTAAATTCGTAGGAAACAGATTTACTGTAAAGCATTTGCTTAACTGTATGAAGGCCAAAAAGACTTAAACCTAGTCTCTTAAAGAACTTTTGTACAAAATAAGGGTCATAAGCAGCATTTAAAATAATCTATATTAAATACCTAAAAAAATATATTTTTTTGCATAGAATAAGGAAAAGTGCAGCTACAGCATAGCATTCCATACCACAAGAAATGGCTGATTTACAAGTGGTATACTATTAACTGTTGTCTCTCATTACTGAGACTGCAGCAACTAAAGATACGTTTATAGAGAAAGTCACATTAAAAAAAGGGGATACAGTTGTTTCATTCTGTCTGTGAAGCAAGTGCAAACATTTAAAAAAAAATTAAAAGAAAGCAAAGCAGACATAATTTTCATGTTAATTTTCTCCTGATATTACTCAGAAAGATGAAACATCCTTTGTTCTTTTAGAATTCCACTTAAAAATAAATCCCCATTTGGCATCTGTTTTGTAGGGGAGAAAATAGCTTCCAAATACATAAGCTTTTACGTGTTGTATAAAAGTTGGATGTTCATGGATTATAACTTTTCATTCCCTTCTAACTCTTTCATACTGCAGTCCCTCTGGCAATCAAGCAAAGAATAGCATTAAATAAGCCTGGTAGACTGATTTCCACTGCTTAGAAGAATAGAGAAAGGATCTAAGAAGTGAAGAATCGGGAGTTTTAGGAAAATCCCAAAACTATTGTCTGCTTTTGACATGAAGCAAGCAACTTCTAAATATCTTCCTACTTCTCATATCTGCATGCCTAAATATGAGAAAGGAAAGCATATACCTAATCACTTGTTAAAACACTTTCAATTTTGTTTTTTTCAAAAAATCAATTCATTTTGTTTCATATAACTCGCTACTATGATTTGGCAAATGAGATTTAAAATAAATAAAATTAAATATTTTATATATATATTTCAAGATTGCTTGTTTATGTAATGAATTAGTGTCCGTACTGTTAGATTTCATTTTGTTTAGCCTTTTTCAAGCTTTGTCGCCACTTACGAATGGCAGTTCCAGAACTACTAGCTACCACACAAAGGGCACCACCCACAGTCCACCAAGTTGGTAAATGATTGAGAAAAATAATTTGTAAAATAAAAGCAAATACCACATCCATTGTTTTCATTATGGCTACAGGCCCAGCTTTCTCTATCTGTAATGCTTTTGTGAGGAATATCTGACCCCCTAACCCTAACAAGCCTATCAGTATTAGAAGAACCCTATCTTTACCACAGTAAGGCAAACGCCATTCGTTCATAACAAACAAGGCTACAGCACATCCAATTAAACCAATGACTGCATAATACCAAATTGACAAAAAATAATGCACAGATTTTCCCACCTTCCTTAATATAACAAAAGTCAAAGCTGCAGAGACTGTGCTTGTAATTGCCGCTATAGTTCCTTTAAGGTGATCTGTGTAACTTCCTTCGATCCCTGAAACATGTGACCCAAACAGAAATGGTGGTCTGGCGATAAGAATCACTCCAGTGATTGCGAAAAGGGTAAACACAAAATCCCAAACACTGTATTTTTCTTTGAGAAAGATCCATGCCAGCAATGATGTAAAAACAGGACTGCTAAAAGTTATAACAGTGGCATCAGCCAGTGGCATGACTTGGAAAGCATAGTAGAGAAGAATCATTGCGCTAGAGCCAAGGAGTCCTCGGAAGAAAAGAAAAATCCTTTTACCTTTTGGTCCCAAAAACCCTGTTCTGAAAAAAAACAGAAATATCACATTAATGTCACTGACTTGCTTATTTCATGACCAACATCCAAATACATTTAAATGTACACATCCCTCTAGATTATACACACCCTTCTCAACAAGCAACTTGTCTCAAATAACAAACTACTTTAATGGTCTTATTACAGACCAATTCATTCCCATCACCACTCCAATCACATTCAGAGTCCAAAACCTGTTCTTCTAGCTATAATTTTTTTGCTTGCAAAATAACCCAAGAGTATCTACAAATTACCTTCCACTTGTTAAGAACAGCACTTCATGGAAGAACAACACATTTGATACAATACCTGTAGAAACCTCTACAATTCAGGGAGTCAAAATTTTTCAGTGTTCTGAATTAAGAAACTATCAACTAATCTAAAACTACGCACTTAAGCAACTGAAGTCTGAATTAAAATAACACTGCAATCTGATTTAAGTGAGTGACAATTCTAGGTGTACTTTTAAGAAATAACTTCAAATTTAAACACTTGCTACTTACTTGTAGTATATTAAACCAGGAAGAACGAATGCCATTTGGAAAACACATCGAAATGCACTCACTTGAACTGAATGTACATCTTCTATTTTTTTAAGAAATAAAGAGGCCACTGAGAAAAGGAAGGCAGACAGTACAGTATAAAACAGACCAAGTCCTGGACAGGCAGTTTTCTTCTTTGTTCCTGCAACAGATAAACTCCAGTTAATAATCATCTACTAGAAGATTTCTCAAGTCAAGCAGCAATAAATACTGCAGTGCTCCATACATTTGCAGCTCTTCTTGCAGCAGAGGCCAGGGAAAGAAAAGAAACAAATGCAAATACTACCCATATTTACCAGACCTATCTTGAAAGTATATTTCACTGACCACTATGGCTCTCTTTTTTTTTTCTTAAAACAGGAGGTAGGATATGAACTTTAACACCTTAGATTACAAAACTTCTCACCGTCCCACAAAAGTTAGTAGGTTTTACTTTTTAGAGGCATCAGACTAGTTTGGGCAATTCACTACAGGACGTTTTATGATTCTGACCAGCACCCAAGGACCAATAAATAAATGGTCTGTGGTCACATTCTGAAAAACTGAAACTTATTATTTGGGAACTATCTTATTACCGAGTAAGTTAATTCAGGCTCCTAAGCAATAATTTAATTTCGTTTCTCACAAACACACATGCACATAAAAATTGTGTACAGAAACTCACTTTTGTTATAACTCATGCTTATATTGCAGCTAAGTCACCCTAAGTTTAACCTAGGTCTAGAGGAGTTTTATAAAATATTTTTATCTTGCTGTAAGAATCAAAGTATTTTCTTCAAATAAACATCAAATATACATTTTTAAGCAGAAGAAATTTAAGTGACTGACTTTAAAACATAGCTTGCTTAAAGTACTGATATCTATTATAGTTCCATGAAGACTTCTGTTTCATCTTAGTTTATGCTTATTTATCAGAGTCTGCCTTCCTGAAGTAGTTTCCCAAGTCTAACGGTTTCTATTCAAGCTTTCCCATTGCCTCCACCTGTCTTCACAGACTTGCTCTTCCTCACTTCATTCATCATCTCCACCCTCAACTATTAAAAAACAGAAAGAAGGAAAACAGAGAGGTTGAACTGCTGCTGACCTCAACATCACCTCCAAAGAAACCATTTTTTTTTGTTATTGCTCTGCTGCACAAGAGGAACAGTCTTTCCACTGAACCTAGAGGCGAGCACCGTGGAAAAAAGAATCCATCTCTATCTCCTTTCTGTCTGCATAAAACATTAGGCGCTACCTTTTCTTCCACAACGCCCTCTAAAGAGAAGAGTGATAACTCCATGTCCCTCAGGCAATGTTTTGATAAAAGGGTGCCTCATCTCACATTAGCGTGGGAGCCTGCAAGCCTTACGGATCCTCTAAAATATAATAAGCAGGGCACAGATGTGAGTTGCTTAGCAACTAAATATGGTTTTGAGGGAGTTATTTTGTTTTGGTTTGGGTGCATGAGTTTCTTTAAAACCAACAAAACTTGTCACAAACTGTTTTGATCCTCCTTGAGATCCGCACTCAAGGCTGAGAAACTGCTTCTTACTACCCAAGAACTGAGCCTGTAGGCTGATACAGTGAGTAAAGCACTGGGTCTGGCTTTAACAGCTCTAGAGACCCAGGCATCACAACTGCAAACGGAATTTAAAGTAGGCAGAAGGCCTGCTTTTGAAGAAATGCAGCCACACTACAGCTGCAAATGAACTACAGTTTCCACTAGAAATATATCTATTTAACAACAGCCTCTTACAAGAAAGTGACTATAAAAACTACCACAAAACACACACTAGATTGAGACATCTACCAACTATGAAATAGAGCAGATCTGAAAAACCTTAATGAACTACATAATGTCCTAATCCACACAGTCACACATCAGAACTACAAAATCAACAATGTCTCTTGATATTAAAGCAAGAGGAATCAGACTGGCCTGTAACTGACATGGGAAATCCAAACCCAGCCTGGCTTATGGATGAACGCAGCACAAACAGAACTATTAACTTTTTTCCAGGCATGATAGCTTGTCTGATTATGACAGAACAAAGTCAATCTAAATAATGGAAGTGTTGAAATGGAAAAGCAATCAAATTAAAGTAAAGCAGGCTGAAAGGATCTTATAACCAGAACTAAGCTTTGGATTTGAAGGAACAAAGAAAAAGTAGAAGGAACTCATTTTTGTAAGCCACCCAATATACCAAGCCTATCACAAAGAGCCTTGTAATACTAGAATTTAAACCATCAACATCTCATATTGCCAAAGCATATACTTATTGCAATGAGAAAGTATTTTATTTCCTTTTAAAAATAAAACGGTGCAAGTTCTTCCACCAAAACCAAGAACTGTGGGTCTGAAGAGTACTTATTTCAAAATACTTTCTCTGTAGAATTAGGTTAAGACAGCATTCCCACCTTACAAAATATTAACCCTCCAAGCACTAGCCCAATGCCATCAAAATACTCAAGCACTCATGCTTTTTAGGAAAAGTGTAGGAGCCTGAAAAAAAAAATAATACAAAAAAGAGTAGTACCCAAGTCCTCTTTTCTAAGTGGCTTCAGATCTGGGATTGTTTTCAAACAATCTTTCACTGCTGTTTTAAGTCCTGTTTAAATTCCTCTTAATGCACACCATTTTCTGTGTAAATTGTTTTTATTTTCATTTCAGTCATAGAATGGTTTGGGTTGGAAAGGACCTTAAGGATAATTCAGCTCCAACCCCCCTGCCACGGACATGAGCACCTCCCCACTAGCTCAGGCTGCCCAAGGCTCCATCCAACCTGGCCCTGAACACCTCCAGGGATGGGGCAGCCACAGCTTCCCTGGGCAACCTGTGCCAGGGCCTCAGCACTCTCATAGTGAAGAAATTCTTCCTAATGTCTAATCTAAACCTTCCCCCTTCCAATCTCAAGCCATTCCCCCTTATTCTACCACTATATGCTCTTGGAAAAAGTTCCTCCTCAGTTTTCTCGTACGCCCCCTTCAGGTGCTGCTATAAGGCCTCCTCTGAGCCTTCTCTTTTCCAGACTGAACTCTTTTTCCAACTCTCTCAGCCTGTCCTCAGAGCAGAGGTGCTCCAAACCCTCTAATCACCTTCATGGCCCTCCTCTGAACCCACTCCAACAGGTCCATGTCTTTCCTGTCCTGAGGGCTTCAGAGCTGGGTGCAAGACTCCAGGTGAAATCTCACCAGAGCAGAGCACAGGGAAAGAATCGCCTCCGTAAATCTGCTGGCCACACTTCTTTTGAAGTGGCCCAGGATACGGTTGCCTTCTAGGCTGCAAGCACACATTGCCGGCTCATGTCAGTCTTCTCATGAATCAGCACCCCAAGTCCTTCTCCGCAATCATGTCGTCCCCTAGCCTGGACTGAAACCGTGGATTGCCCCAACCCAGGTGTAGGACCTTGCACTTGGCCTTGTTGAACCTCATGAGGTTCACACAGGCCCACTTCTCCAGCTTGTCCAGGTCCCTCTGGATGAACTCCTGTCCTTCTGGTGTGACAATTACATCACTCAGCTTGGTGTCATCTGCAAACTTACTGAGAGTGCACTTGATCCCACTGTCTGTATCATCAATGAAAATATTAAACAGCATTGGCCTCAGTACAGACCCCTGAAGGACACCACTTGTCATGAATCTCCATTCACATCAAGCCATTGATCACTACTCTCTGAATATGACCATCCAAACAACTCCTTATTCACTGAACAGTACACC
Organism: Phaenicophaeus curvirostris; assembly: GCF_032191515.1. Taxonomy (NCBI): domain Eukaryota; kingdom Metazoa; phylum Chordata; class Aves; order Cuculiformes; family Cuculidae; genus Phaenicophaeus; species Phaenicophaeus curvirostris. The sequence continues at coordinate 15,696,865 of NC_091400.1, read as the reverse complement.
CATCAAATCCATATCTCCATATCAAGGCCATGACTTCTTGCAGGTTTGATACTTGCAAAATGTGTACAGTGAAGAAAATGACACTTCTCATATCCATGCATCTTGAGAAGAGTAGCAGAGGGAGGAGAGTACTGGCTATAGGGAAGGTGGTTGGTGAAAAGATGATTCCCCAAGACTTTCAGGAATGTTAGAAGAGGGTGACTAGCTCTTCTCACCATAAGAAGCAGAACTGTTCTCTCACAGACTTCAGGAAAGTGCCTGAAATGCAACAGCCTGCGTGTGAACTAACCATCATCATGCAGACAAGGTCTAGGCATGATTCATAAAGTTCAGCCATTGACTCAATCAACATTTTGCTAGACAGACTACTTTTTTTTTTTTTTGTGAATAAATGTAAGTTTCTAAGTACTGGGTTTTTTTTCCCCAAAGCTTTGCCTCTGAAGTGATACTAATGTGAATTTCACCAGTGAAGTCTGCTAAATCTGTTGGCGTCTCCAGAGCTCGCTTGCTAACAAAGACTGCCGTTTTATCCGCTTTCTGCTGGAAAGTCAATTATAGTCCACATTTAATTAGAAAATTTTCAGTGCAGTTACACATGCTAAAGTTCTTCAAATAACAACTTCAAAAGTTATTTTAAGGTGGCATTTATGCTTTAAAAAGCCACATTAAACTGACAGAAAACTATCAAGTGTTTTGCAGTAAGTTTGTGGCTTTAAGGGTTCAAAATGACCAAAACGCGAATAGATTAAGATTAAAAAAAAGGAGCAGGCTCACGCTGAAGGAGACAAGAACTACCCGGGGAGTCACAGCTGCTGGGACAGGGACTGTCGGGCGGCACGCGCGCCCCTTCCCGGCACATTCGCAACGCCCTAGTTCACGGTGCTGGAGGGCACCTGGATTTACCCGAGCTGCGGGGTGTTGGGCAGCGGCGGCTGCGTTTCCCGATGGAAACCGGAGCCTCAGCCCTCCCGGCACCAGGCACAGCGTTACCGGCTGCTCCGGTAACGCGGGGGCGGGAGGTGGGCGAGGCCGGACGCGCTAGCAGGAGGCGGCGTGACCACCCCGGCTCCGCTTCGGGGCTCTCAACGCTGAGGAGGGCTCGCCCCGCTGCCCCGGCGCCTCCGGGGTTCCTCTCGCCCCGCAGCCCCGGTGCCTCCCAGGATCCTCTCGCCCCGCAGCCCCGGTGCCTCCCGGGGGACACTCGTCCCGCAGCCCCAGGAGATCCCGGGTTCCTCTCGCCCCGCAGCCCCGGGGGGTTGCTGGGTTCCTCTTGCCCCGCAACCCCCGGCGCCTCCCGGGTTCCTCTCGCCCCGCAGGCAGCGTGGCCGGCACAGGCTCCCCCGGTACCGCCCCGCTCGCCCCGCCCCGCCGGCGCTGTCACCCCGAGCGCTCCTCACCGGGCGCCCCGCAGCAGCCCGAGCGGGAGCCCCGAGCGCGGGGCTCGTCGGCGTCCGGCGGCTGCCCCGCTCCCGCACCATCCTCTCCCCGCAGCGGCGCCTCCGGCTCCTCCAAGGCCGGGACGGCGGCGGCCTCGCCGCCCTGGCACAGCACCATGAGGGCTCCGCGATGCTACCGGCCGCTCCCGAGCCGGCGGGCACCTGCCCTGGTGCGCATGCGGTGCCACCGCCCCCCCCCCCCGCCCCGCGCCCCGGGTCGCGGCCCCGCCGGGCACCTCCCGCCGTCGAGCGGAGCGGGCCGAAGGTGCCTCGGGAGGGGGAGCTCTGAGCCCGCTCTCGGCCCGCGCCCGCTGAGGGAAACGGGAAAACGGGGAGTGGAAGTTATATTTAGGGGCGTCGCGGCGTCATCTGAGCGCCTGAAAGAAAGCAGTGTGTCTTGTACTGTCCGCGAGAGTGAGAAGGGTCTGCTCCGGGATAATTGAGCTTTTCACAGAATCACAGAGTCACTAGTTTGCAAAAGACCCACTGGATCATCGAGTCTAACCATTCCCATCAATCACTAAACCATGACCCTCAGCACCTCATCCACCCGTTCATTAAACACCTCCAGGGAAGGTGACTCAACCACCTCCCTGGGCAGCCTGTTCCAGTGCCCAGTGACCCTTTCAGTGAAAAACTTTATCCTGATATGAAGCCTGAGCCTCCCCGATGCTGCTTGAGGCCATTCCCTCTTGTCCTGTCCCCTGTCACTTGGGAGAAGAGGCCAGCACCCTACTCTGCACAACCTCCTTTCAGGTACTTGTAGAGAGCAATGAGGTCTCCCCTCAGCCTCCTCTTCTCCAGGCGAAACAACCCCAGCTCTCTCAGCCGCTCATCATAAGGCCTGTTCTCCAGCCCTTTCACCAGCTTTGTTGCTCTTCTCTGGACTCGCTCCAGAGCCTCAACATCCTTCCTGTGGTGAGGGGCCCAGAACTGAACACAGGATTCGAGGAGCGGTCTCACCAGTGCGGAGTACAGAGGCAGAATAACCTCCCTGGACCTGCTGGTCACGCCATTTCTGATACAAGCCAAGATGCCATTGGCCTTCTTGGCCACTATTACAGCTTCTCCTTATTCCATGTGTGAGTCTCACGTCCTGCTGGTCCCATCTCTGCACTGGTTTAAATACGTGAAAATCCTTACAGATTGCTAGCAGGGCACAAAAATCTTCGAAACGCCTCCTCGTGGTGTGTTTCCCTTAAAAAAATCCAGATGCTGCTGGTGTCTTTCGGTGGGGGAATCAGCGGCTCCTTTTCCTTACCCATCAAAGAGTACAGAGGAAAAGAAGGAGAATAAATTTCAAATGCAAAAATTCTTCCCTTTTGAGCAAGCTGAGCTGTTATCAATAATTAAAACATGGAGGAGTTTCTATTCAAAGAAGAGATTTATGTTCACACTAATTTTTTAACTACAGAAATTAATCAGTGTTTATTTATTTTTAACAACAGCAAATATAGTCTATAGCTTCAGAAAAAAAGAGTACTAAATGGTAAACACAAGCTATTTCACACAAACTATTTAAAAGTTCCCCTCAAGCTACCTCATAAAAGCTATTTCAAGCTTTCTTTGACCCTGATTTAGCACATTTTATAGTCCATGGTAATCCAGCAGAGCCTTTAAGTATTTCATTTTATCTTGGTGCTAGCATTTGATTAATGTGACTAGAATTATTTCACAAATTATTCTTTACTAAAAACCATGTGTTATATCAATCATTTTAAAAGAGAGAATAAATCAGTTTAAAAGTTTGTGTTGAAATCAGGATGCTTTCTGAAGATTTGCATTATCTGAACTCTTCTTGCTATAAACCAAGACTAGATAGAAATTACTTTCATTACAGCTTCTATCAGCATAGTCCTCTACAAAGCCTGTATTGAAAGCTTTACTAAGTCTTTCCTCTGTGGAGATGTGATGGCAGCTGTGTGTCCAACAAAGGGGAGAGTCAACCCAGCAAAATTTCCCAGACAGATACTCTTAATTAGGAAGTTACTTTTGCCCACTGTGCTTCCCCATCCCTCAGCATTTGGTTTAATAGAGAGAGGGAGGTGCAAATACACTGAGCAGCCACTGCTTTCTCAAGAAACTTACACTTCTCTGTACTCCAAGGCAGCTTTTGCAGGTCACTGCTTCATGAATTGCCGTCACAAAGTTAGCATTGTCCTTACCAGAGAAGTTTTGGTGAAAGACAACAGAGGAAATTCTGCCCCTCAGCAGCTGCTCTGGGGGCCAGTCCACAAATTCTCTGGGAGGAAGACCTGGCATGTCCCCTGGCCAGCAGGCATGAAGCAGGCTTGCAGAACCTACACAACCACAAAACGGCCTGTCTCTGCAGTCGCTAAGTGAGTTATCTCCGTAGCCAGCAAGAGAAAAAGCTGCTGGCTAACTTGAGTCTTCAGTGGAAAAAAACAGAGCCCAAACACTTAGTCCATAGTGCAGATATAGAACAAAATTTAGCAAGCTCTTACGATTTCTGGTGATTTGTTTATTAACTTTGATAAAACATGCAATTATATTTTTATTCTATAATACAGCCACTATGAGACCCAAAGTAAAATATTTAAGTGCCACAATGCCAAATATTATGCTGTGTAGAGTTTCAGACACTCTGCAACAACACCCTGCACTCCCACCCCATGTCTGGTTTTGAAAGGGAACCTCTAAGGGCAGTGTTTGTTTACAACAAGATACATACAGTGTTCTCTTTGCTCCCGGTCAAACTACCAGGCTTGTTCACAGCTCGAGAGTTCCCAAGCTCTGCATGTGAAGTACAGCTCTTTTCTCCAAGGCAAGCACTTCCAAAATGACGGGGTGGTTGCAGCTGCCAAAACTGACCAGTAGGCAAATGTAATTTGCAGTCTTGCTGCCCTGGGTTGGAAAATTAAGTAGCTACAAAAATGTGACAGGTCAATGCTTAATGCAGCCCTTTCAAATACAGATTAAGCCTCGTCTGTGTAATACTGTGCTTAGAACTAGCTGTTCCTTCTCCAGCACATTGCCAACTTGCAACCAACAGTAGAGCAGTAAAGACCTTTGGCAGCATCTTCCCTGAGTGCGAAGCCTGTAACAAAAAGTTTTAGTGAACTTGGGCAATTTGACCATTGAAAATTAAACTGCAGCACCAGCTAGAATGGCATTTATCATGTTTCCATACTATCATAAGTGCAGAGAAGGAGCCACATTCTCCTGAGTAGCCACCAGTGTCCACACAGAGAGTTTCCTTGGGTTACTCTTTTCAGAGAAGCAATATTCTCATCTTCATCCAGAATTTAGGATGACAGTTTTTGTCATTGTAAATGCCAAGAACAAGCCACTGCTTCATCGCAGGCTGAGATATAGACCTGACGGGTACTAAGTAAAGTTCTGCAATGAGTCACTGGTCTGTATCTGCTTGCATGATGAGAGATCCTTTGGTGTTCAGTTTCCATCTCCCTGCCTGCAAGTGCTGTCTCTGATTCCTCAGAGTGGCTTTTCAGAAACTCTGATAGGCACAGATGACAAATCAGTTATGTGAGTTTCATGGAGAACCGTGGGAGTTTTCTATGAGATTATAAAAACTGTATCCACTACCGCATAGTTTCTTTTATCCACCACTGAGATATCCTAATAAGCTTTTCAAAACACCACTGCCTCTTGGAGGTTTGAGAACTAAATAATATAAACCCCGGGAGCCCCGGAACCGAACCAGCCCTTCCTGCCTCACCTAAGGGCAGTACTAAGGGCTCTCCAGGGCACAGGGCACTGGCAGAGAAGACGGCAGGGCTAGAATCCTGGGTACTGCACGTGGAACACCCTGGTGACACTTAACCCAGTTGGATCTTATCATAGCTGTGCCAGCACAGCTATATACTGCTTAAGCTATAAAAATATTATAGTGGAAGATTTAAATCGAATCAGCAATTCATATTGATGGCTTTTATTCTGTAGAAATGCTAATTCTGGAAAACCACTTTTAAGAGCTTAATTTGGGATTTAAGTTGTGAAGCAAGAAATTCATTAGAACTAATATACCCTAGCTCAAAGGAATAGCACAATAAATAATAAACTTGCATTTGTTGAAGAAAAAATAGATAAGAATTACATTATCAGCTTCTGAAATGGATCCAATTCTTAAATGCATTGTAATAACCGTTTACTTCTGCACCTGAATGCCATAAAATAGATGGTTATTGCAGCACCAAGGAGTTTCATTGTCCCGGTCATTCATTCAAACTTCTCGTCAACCCAGAATGATTTGGGAATCACAAAGCTGAGGTTGATATGCACATCTGGTGCCTTGGAAGGCTGTCTAGTCCAACCCCCTCTGCTCAACGCAGGGTCAGCTAGAGTTCAGGACTGTGTCTCCTGAGATTTTGAATGTCTCCAAGGGTAGAGACTGGACCACCTCCCTGTGCAACATCCTACGGTGTTCAACCACCCTCACAGTAAAAAAAAAGTTTAAAATGAATGAGCCCTTGTAGTCTCACAGCCCAGTGAAGTTGTCGTCCATTTGAGCTGCCGCTGCTCCATCAGAATTCCAGTGCATGTCTTCATGGTTTTTATGTCTTTATTACGTGCTAGAAGAGACCCATACTTTTCAGCTTCCATGTCAGGGTGGGACAGTGAATGATACTTAGTTTTGTCATCACCACAAATTGCTTCCACATGTATATACATGACTGTTGTACAAACATTTAAACTTGCATCAAAGAGTGTGTTCAGAGTATTAGTTTTCTTCCTCCAGAGTTGGTGGTTGTACTGAATAGGGCTATAATAGCAGGAGATAGGCTATCACATTGCAATAATAGGGAATCCTGCAATTATGGTCAATATAATGGAGAGAGCCTGTGGCTCTTTTTAACTGCCTTTTTCAGTTTGTGCTATTAGCAATTACTGTTCAGGAGACTGAAAGTATTGAGACAAGTACATTTAGATAGCATTTAGTAGTATATGTAACAAAAAAATCTGTGGTTTTCAGAATGAAAGATTATTTTTTTTACTTGCGAAGAATTGAAAAATAGTGGATAAGCAGAACAACATTCAAATTCTGTATCTATACTTGTTGGTGTGCTTTCAATCCAGTATCAAACATACGCTCCTGAGATGATTTTGGTCACATAAAGGTCATGCAGCATTGCCTCTATCCTCAGATGGCTTAACTACACTGCTTGCTAAGCAATCAAGTCTCTGTAGCTAGTATTCATGGGAGGATAAATTAAAAATAATTTTCTGTGCACACTGAGCTCTGTAAGCTTAGTGTTTTCTTTCCTGTTTTTCATATAGACCTCTGAAGAATTTATGCAAATATACATGGTCATCCTTAAATTAAAAATATTGTGTCTTGGTTTTTTGTTCCCCCTAAGCATATAGGAAAAGCTGTTAATCAGATATATCTTGGACAAAAAATAAAAAAGTAAAAATCTTTTATTTTAATCTCTTAATAAAATGGCTGTCAGATTCTTTCTTTTTATTTCTCTGTCATTTTGTGCCCACTGAAGAATACAAACATCTAAGCGAACCAATAGAGTGAACTTCAGTAGCTCACTGGTAGTCAAGAAAGTTAATGGTAGTACTGGTTTTGTTCATCATAAATGTATTTGCCACAGGCCAAGCCATTGTAAGTTCTGTAAAGCACTGTTGCAGTGGCATTGGGGTATTTGCCCCAGTACTCCAAGGGAACAGCAGCACTTGCCGTCTTACTGCAGAGAAAATCTACAGATTGTTGTTTACCATGTAACAAGTATCCTGTGCTAAAAAAGTGAAACTTTATGAGTTAATGTCAATGGGCAGAGTTTCTATCAGTAAATGTGTATTTACACACCCTGTGTACCCCTATGTCAGGTGTATCTCAGGTGAATACACATTTCACCAATGCGAAAGCCTATATTTGGAAAAAAACCTTTCTGTCAAAAGAAGAGTGGGTGGCATTTTTTCAGGCATATTCTTTCATTTTGTTGGTTGAAGATATCTGAGTCCTCACTATATGTAAAAATTTTCCAGGAGAGTGTATATAAATTTTTTGTTTATTTTTATACTAGAGTAATGTGGATTCACTGTAACATGTTAACTCTCTTAATTCCTTTCTCAGTTGTTTATTGGGGCCTTTTAAGAAGTGAAAAGCTTGCAACCTTGGCGTGTTCCCTTTTCCTCACTGTACTTGGTGATCTGATGTGTCAGTACTATTGCTAGGAATGCAGAACATTATGACATTAGCTGTAAAACTAGCTAGAGCTCTGTTCCCTTTGAATAACTCTTTACACATAAAGAGTAAGATCATCCAGTGCATGCAGAAATGTACAGTGAACAAAAAGGAAGTAAGAGAAAATGAACAAGGAATACAGAAGAAAACAGCAAACATTGATGGCATTTGATGTATAGAAGAGAACAAACGAGTATTTTTGCATTTATGTATGCATTGCCCTGGGCAGGTGCTTCTCCTGGTAAGCATCTCCTCCTGGAAGTTAGTTAAATGTAGATAATTCCAAAATAAAATGGTTTATTTTGGAAATATTTATATTTAATGTTTCAAAATTTTTAGTCCCCAACATCTTTTTCATTTAAAATTATTTCCCAAATCCATCCTAATTTCTGGATCTTTCAAAAAAAAATATGTTTGGCAATCTTGATAACTTTACTTGTTTTTTTCCACCTCTTCTTTGGAGGAGTTCTTGGAGATTGCCTAAAACCAAACCTGTTATTTAGTGCAAATTACCATTTCCACAGAGCAGATTACTATATAAACTTGACTAATGCGCTGCAAAGCCAAAGGTCTAGGAAGAGGGAAGGGCAGATATTCTCTGAACTATAGCTAGAGAAAACAGGAGTAGTCAGCAGGTATCAATTATCATTCTGGGACATGCTTGGAAAGAAAGTAATCATTAGATACATGCTCCTTCTGAATTACTGAGAGAATTAGTAGTGGACGAGTGCAATTATTTTCTTCCTTCTTCAGAGCAGTCAGCACTGTGGAAAGAATAGAAAGAGAAATAAAATAAAAATATGTAACTGTAAAGTTCATAATGATTTTCAAGAGATTTCTTTTCTGGCAGGCAGTACAGTACAAAAATCAGATAGTAGAAGTACAGTTTGAGTGCCATTGAGTGTAAGAGCTCCCAAGGAGGAGTGGAGGAAACTGGAAATTACTCACAGTTGCCACTGATCATTGTTGCTTTTTTTGTTCTGTTCAATAATGGCATCTGTGGCTGTTAAGATAATTTGTTCAATTATATTTTTTTCACTGTCACCTTAGCTGATTTTTTTCAGCAGCAGGAACGACAATGTATGGTTTATCTTCATGGAGGGGAAGGAACTATTTCAATCAGCTGCATTTCTTGGCATTTACACAGTATGATTGCTATTCTGTAAGCTATCTGCCTGGGGCTGCTCTGCGGGGCAGGAAAGGGGAAACCCTTTCTTGCAGCTCCTATGAATTATTAAGGACTCATTTACATGCCTTACTTGATGGATATTATTCTTCCTTGACTTCTACTTTTCCCCAGAACAAAAATTACCTCCAGTGCACATAACCGTGTCAGAGGGGATGGACTAGTATTAGTGCACTGGGACTGTATCATACATACCTATATTTATAGTTATATGAGTGATATATTATTTCTATAAAATATATTCATGTTCTGTATTTATATAAACACGATATATATAAAACAAACATTATTCAGCCTGTGCTTGTCTTATCTTGTTCTGACATGCTAGTGCTGTGTCTGCCCCTCTCAATTTGCTTATACTAGTATGTTCAAAGCTGAATGATCTGAAATGCAACAATTCTTTTAGTTATGGGAGAAAAACCTTGCAACACAAGTTTTTAAACTCTTTCAATTTGTCAGAGTCACAGATATAAAACAGGTTGGGTTGGAAGCAACCTTTAAAGGCCATCCAGTCCATTTCCCCTGCAATGAGCAGGGGCATGTTCAACTGGATCAGGTTGCTCAGAGCGCAATCCAACCTGACCTTGAATGTTTCTAGGGATGGGGCATCTACCACCTCTCTGGACAACCTGTGCTTCACCACCCTCATCATAAAACATTTCTTCCTAATATCTAGTCTAAATCTACTCTCTTTTAGTTCAACGTTACCCCTTGTCCTATCACAACAGGCCCTGCTAAAATGTTTGTCCCCACCATTCTTGTAGGCCCCCTTTACGTATTGAAAGGCTGCAACAGGTCTTCTGGAGCCTTCTTTTCTTCATGCTGAACAATCCTAACTCTCTCAGCCTTTCCTCACAAGGAGAGGTGTTCCAGCCCGCTGATAATTTTTGTGGCCCTCCTCTGGGCCCACTCCAAAAGGTCCATGTCTTTCCTGTGCTGAGGGCTCCAGAGGTGGGTGCTGGACTCCAGGTGGAATCTCACCAGAGTGGAGCACAGGGAAAGAATCACCTCTGTTGACCTGCTGGCCATGCTTCTTTTGATGCAGCCCAGAAAATGGTTGGCATTCTGGGCTGTAAGTGCATATTATTGGCTTATATCCAGCTTTTCCTCAATCAGCACCCCACATCCTTCTCTCCAGGGCTGTTCTCAATCCCTTCATCTCCTAGCCTGTACTGATACCAGGGGTTGTCCTGACCCAGGTGTAGGACCTTGCACTTGGCCTCGTTGAACTTCATGAGGTTCACACAGGCCAACTTCTCCAGCTTGTCCAGGTCCCACTGGATGGCATCCCATCCCTCAGGTGTGTCAACTGCACTGCTCAACTTGGTGTTGTCTGCAAATTTGCTGAGACTGCCCTCAATCCCACTGTCTATGTCACTGGTGAAGATGTTAAACAGTATTTGTCCCAACACAGACCCAAGAGGGACACCGCTTGTCACTGATCTCCATTGGGATATTGAACCATTGACCACCACCCTCTGGATAAGACTTTCCAAACAGTTTCTGATCCACTGAGCAGTGCTCCTATCCAATCCATATCTCTCCAATTAAGAGGGAAGGAAGTTGTGGGGTCTTTTTTTTTCATTTCGTTTTTTTTTTTTTAAGTGAAGTCCTTCATTACTCCAGGAGTTGCAATCAGAACAGCATTCCTTATTATAGAAAAAGACTCTGCTGTAGCCGTGCATGCAGAATGTACATATTCTAGGCATTTTTCTGTCCACAGGAATACTTCCTTAAGGCAGGAAGAATGGTTTCTTCTCCCTCCTTGTTGGAGGCTGAGAAGGTATCCTGTTAAATCATTGTGCAGTATTTCTCTGCTTTTTAATAACCACTGCTTCTGGCCAAGCAGGCAGGATGCCGTAGCACACATAACCTGGTCTAACTCCGAATGGTTATTTTTATGTCCCTGTAACCTCAGCTAGCTCTGATCCTGCTAACAGTGCCAGTGTGGCAGCCCCTCAGGAATGGGCTGACCAAGCTTTTGCAGAGTGTGCTGATCTCTGCAATCTGTTCCTGGCTCCCTTGCAAGAGGACACTAAGTGAGCTTGGGTTTGATGACACATGCAAGCTGATTGCTCCCTCTGAAATACCAACAAAACTGGGAACGTTCTGAAATGCAAGAGCTGGCATCATCAAGGCCCTGCTGAGTTGTCCTGGTCCCTGGGAGGAGTGCGTCTGGTCTGTGGCTGTACTTGAGGGAAGTTGTCGGTGTTGAGACACCCATAGAGCTTGTTCCCTTCCTCCAAGGGCAGCTTCTGGGCTGTCATGTCTTGTGCAGGCATGAGGTCTACAAGGGACCTCATGTCTGTCCCTGTCAGACAGGGAAACAGAACTTCGCTATTTACTGCTTTAAGAGAGCTCTGGTTGTATGCAGTCATATCACTTTAGCAGAGTTTATTTGTAATAGTCTTGCCAGGTATGCTTTATGGTTCATGCCTTTGAATTAATTGATTGTTTTGCAATTTTACCTACTTCCATTTATGCATACTTTCAGACAACCACCCCACTAGTAGGAATTTCTGATAAGCAGTTGTAATTAGCTTCCTTTTTTTTTTTATTCTTAGATCCGTTGATACTGTTACTGCTCTCAAAATAACTTCACAGAAATTCTGAAATGAGTTCTAAGTGTGAAACAAACATTCATTTCCTATTTGGTTTAAGCTAATGCAATATGATTATCATACTGCTGTTGCAGTTTGATGGACTCCAGAGCCCTGTTGAGAAGGGCAGACCTTTCCTAGTGTCTACTTTTTCTTAGGCTCAGCCTGGAAGTGAGTTGAATTTGAAGCAGTTATTGTTATCTTAAATAATTCTAAGGACAAGTTAGAGACAGGGTTTAAGACTGGACTAATGCCAGTGCATATGGATTATTTAAAAGCAGTGGATTTTTACTGGTGTTTGCAGTTTATAATCCCAGTAGGTAATGCCTTCAAATGTAAACATTAAAAGGATGTTCTCTTTTCAGTAGTGTTCTATATCTCAGAAAATTTAGACATCCACAGGTGCAATTAAACTTTCCAAAACCAAACAGATTTCTTGACCCTAAACTATTGTTTCTGTTCCAGCTTTGTTCTTTTTCTTCCTTTATTTTGCACCCTGGAGCAACATATTTACTGGAGTTTTTCCTGGATGGGCAGTATCATTCTGTTATACTACATGGAGGACAAAAAGGAGCAGGACAGGTTTTTCAAAGTTCACAGTTATTTGGAAATAGTCAAATTTGGGTTTTTTTATTTCTTTGTTTATTTGTTTTTTTCCAGAAATGATGATCCATTCTTGTATTTTAGAAATTCCTCCCTCACTGGATGATGTCATTACCTGGTTAATCACAAGGTACTTTGCAACAAATATTTCTACAGCTCTAATATTCAGCTCTTAATAAGAAGTTTATAAAAAACTGAGTTCTGTTCTTCCCAAGGGAGTCTGTGTCTGTCAGGATGTACATAGCTGAAGCCAGTTGTAACTGTGCAATTATATTTGCAAGCGCTTGTAAATAATTTGCCAAAATTGCCTAATTGTTGGCACTCTGCAACTATGTGTTGCTGGTATCTTCTGGAGTTTTTCAGTGTCCATATTCTCATAATTCTAAATGCTTCTGAACAGCTAATTCATATGTACATCTTATATATATTTTTTTGCGAATCTCAGCGACGAAGTTAAGCTAATTTCTGAGCAGTGTGTCTCAAGGAAGTGTCACACTGGAGCACATTCATTATCATGCTGCTCGCCTGGCCTCTTGTCTAAAATGGCTGCAGCCACATGCTTCCGACAGAAGCGCAAAGAATCTGCTCTTCCTTAATAATTAGAAATTATTTTAAGTACTAGAAGAAGAGAAATACAATTCTTATGTATTTTTTCCATTTTTGACTGTTTTCCGTATGCCATGTTCTTGATCTCAACAACTGCCAATTGCATGAATGCCACAGTTTAATTTGCAGGGGAAAATATGGGTTATGGCTTGCTGTTAGCTGAAGTATCATCTGGTTCGACACCTTCAATGTGTTTTAACACATTTCTCCGAGTCTCTAAGCAGACTGCAGTGTGTTTTTTCAGATGGTGACATCAGTACTACACGCAGTATCTCAAATAAGGCAACACCTTTGATTTGCCATAATCTGTAGTGGTGTGTTCTCCCTGCTGCCCCCCACATGTTGTAACATTATTTGCTTTTTCCTGTAGCTGTGTATTGAGATCATGGTCTTGCTAAGTTGTCACAACAGTGTCAACTTGCCTTTCTTTACTGCTAATTTTAAACCTTACAAGCCCTTCTTTCCTAAAGATAGTATTTTTCGTATCTGGACCCTGAACTTCCCTAGTCAGCCTGTCCCGTTTGTTTAGTTACCTACTTTCTCCTGAAATTTTGCACTTCCATTTTCAATTACCATTTCAGATATTCAACCAACTATAAATGCGGATGTTACTGGTCTGAAACTGCTGATTATCCCATGAACTTTTTATAAAAATAGAGAAGATATTTGTTACTTCCAGTTCTTTAGCACATAAATGGCTTTTAATGAAAGACTTTGTATTCTTAGCAGATCAGCCTGTTTATTCTGAAGTGCTTTCAGCATTCTTGGATAATCACCGTCTGGGCAGGTTGACAACTTGCTAACATACTGCTGTCGCTATCCAGGCCTTCAAACAGGAAGTGAGAACAGGTCGGAAAGTCCTTTTTCAATTGAAATGATTCAGTAGGAAGCATAAAGTAAGGCTGAGTTGAGAACAACTTTTGAGAATTCAGAAATTGATTTGATGAATGGAAGATTTGGAACAGTAACATAATTACAGTAACATAACATAACAGTAACATAGGCTCCCACAGCCTAGAATCCTTCCCTAGGCTGCACCATCCTCAGAAAAAGATAAAAACATCCTCCATTGAGAAGAAGAGGAGGGTGATTGTTGTAGGGGACTAAAGGAATGGAGGGACCCATTTGCAGACCGTACCCGCTCCACAGAGAGGTCTGCTGCTTACTGGGGGCATCAGTGAAGGAGGTAGCTAGAAAACTTCCTTCCCTGGTCCTCGAGACAGACTACTATCCTCTGATAGTAGTCCAAACTGGTAATGATGATCTAGTAAACAAAAAGACCAAAACCATCAAGAATGACTTCAGGGCCATTGGGAAAACGATGGAGGGCTCTGGGGCACAAATAGTATTCTGCTCCATCCCATGGCTAAATAGAGAGGAGCAGGAAGTCAGGAAGAAGAATTCAATTAATGCCTGGTTCGGAGCCTGGTGTGAGGAGAGGGGCTTTGGCTTCTTTGATCATGGGGTGGCTCACGCACCCCCAGGCTTTCTTGCTAAGGATGGGACACGTGTGTCTCCTAGGGGGACTAAAGCCCTTGCTAAAAACCTAGCTAAGCCCATAAATCGAGCTTTAAACTAGATGTGAAGGGGGAGGGGGTTGAGCCCAGGCTAGACAGGAACAAGCCTGGATGTGGGGCAATGGTTATTCGGAGAGGGTGTGCTGGTGTGGACCACCAGTACCTCACCACACAGAAAGTGGGGGAGAACACACCTGAGGGTGCTAAGGGAGATACGGGCACTCTGGAGCTAGCTACTCCAGTTACCAGGCAATTGGGAATGAACTCTATTCCCTCTAAGAGGACTGAAGGCTCGGCAGCTCAGCTGAAGTGCATTTACACCAATGCATGCAGCATGGGGAATAAGAAGGAAGAGCTGGAAGCTGTCGTAGGGCAAGGAGCCTATGATGCTGTTGCCATCACGGAAACGTGGTGGGACGACTCATATAACTGGAGTACAGCTATGGTGGGGTACAAACTCTTCAGGCGGGATAGGAAGGGTAGGAGAGGAGGCGGGGTAGCCCTCTTTGTAAGGGAGAACTTGGACACCGTTGAGATGGATTGTGGCGATGAGGAGATTGAGTGCCTGTGGGTTAAAATCAGAGGAGCCCACCAGAAGGTAGATTTTGTGATGGGAGTCTGTTACAGACCACCCAGCCAAGGAGAAGCAGCTGATGAGCTCTTCTATAAACAGCTGGGGTTAATCTCTAGATAAATGCCTCTCATTCTTGTGGGAGACTTCAAACTTCCTGATATCTGCTGGAAGTACAATAGAGCAGAAAGGAAGCAGTCTAGGAGGCTCCTGGAGTGCGTGGAAGACAGCTTCCTTGCACAGCTGGTGAATGAACATTGAGTGATCTTGAGTGCTATCATGAAGCACATGCAAGAGAACCGGGTGATCAGGCCCAGTCAACATGGGTTCACAAAAGGCACGTCTTGCCAAACTAACCTGATCGCCTTCTATGACAAAGTGACTCGGCTGCTGGATGAGGGAAAGGCTGTGGATGTGGTCTTCCTGGACTTCAGTAAAGCCTTTGACACAGTTTCTCACAGCATTCTGCTTGAGAAACTGTCAGCCTCTGGCCTGGACAAGCGCACACTCTCCTGGGTGGAAAACTGGTTGGATGGCCGGGCCCAGAGAGTGGTGGGAAATGGTGTGAAATCCAGCTGGAGGCCAGTGACAAGTGGGGTTCCCCAGGGCTCAGTGCTGGGTCCAGCCCCGTTCAATGTCTTTATCAATGACCTGGATGAAGGCATTGAGAGCACCCTTAGCAAGTTTCCGGACGACACTAAGCTGGGTGGAAGTGTTGATCTGCTGGAGCGTAGGGAGGCTCTGCAAAGGGATCTGAACAGGCTGGACCACTGGGCAGAGTCCAATGGCATGAGGTTTAACAAGGCCAAATGCCGGGTCCTGCACTTGGGGCACAACAACCCTATGCAGTGCTACAGACTAGGAGAAGTCTGTCTAGAAAGCTGCCTGGAGGAGAGGGACCTGGGGGTGTTGGTTGACAGCCGACTGAACAGGAGCCAGCAGTGTGCCCAGGTGGCCAAGAAGGCCAATGGCATCTTGGCTTGCATCAGAAACGGCGTGACCAGCAGGTCCAGGGAGGTTATTCTCCCTCTGTACTCGGCACTGGTGAGACCGCTCCTCGAATCCTGTGTTCAGTTCTGGGCCCCTCACCACAAGAAGGATGTTGAGGCTCTAGAACGAGTCCAGAGAAGAGCAACAAAGCTGGTGAAGGGGCTGGAGAACAAGTCTTATGAGGAGCGGCTGAGAGAGCTGGGGTTGTTTAGCCTGGAGAAGAGGAGGCTGAGGGGAGACCTCATTGCTCTCTACAACTACCTGAAAGGAGGTTGTAGAGAGGAGGGTGATGGCCTCTTCTCCCAAGTGACAGGGGACAGGACAAGAGGGAATGGTCTTAAGCTCCACCAGGGGAGATTTAGGCTGGACATTAGGAAAAAATTCTTCACAGAAAGGGTCATTGGGCACTGGAACAGGCTGCCCAGGGAGGTGGTTGAGTCACCTTCCCTGGAGGTGTTTAAGGCACGGGTGGATGAGGTGCTAAGGGGCATGGTTTAGTGTTTGATAGAAATGGTTGGACTCGATGATCCAGTGGGTCTCTTCCAACCTGGTTATTCTATGATTCTATAATTATTGCCATCATCCACTTCAGTTTACTGGAGAATAAATAAACAATTATATGAATAGAAATATGCATATTTGGGGGTAGATTGCTTTTTATTGTAACAAATTTGAAGACAGAAGTATTACAGTAGCATAACTAATCGAGGAAATTCAAAGTCTCAAAGCACAAATACAACACCACTTATGTGTAGCACACTGGAGGTCTTTGTAGCTATAGTTCACTTCAGAAAAATTCCTGAATAGGAATAGGGTTAGCTTGGCCTCTGAGCACTTTGTTTAAGTGAACTATAAACAGAGACGTGGCTGTTACGCCAGCCATTAGAATTCAGTCATCGATAATGAAGAAAAGTTGCCATTTGCAGTAATTCAGGCGATGCACTGCAGCATGGTCTTGAGGAACCAGACTCTGCAAGACCTCAGC
The DNA here is from genome assembly GCF_032191515.1 of Phaenicophaeus curvirostris. Classification (NCBI taxonomy): domain Eukaryota; kingdom Metazoa; phylum Chordata; class Aves; order Cuculiformes; family Cuculidae; genus Phaenicophaeus; species Phaenicophaeus curvirostris. The sequence continues at coordinate 15,680,196 of NC_091400.1, read as the reverse complement.
AGTTATTGGTCAGTCCCCAACCACAAAACCAGGTTTAGCCATTCTCAAAAACGGGAGTCTAAATAACATCTTTATTACTGTGCTCAGGGCTCCAGATGAGCAAGCGTGAGAGCAGAAAACTTGCAGGCATATGAAGGGTGGCTGGGAATGTTTGCAATGCATATGAATACATCGGAGAGGAAGACTGCTAGGCAGCGGGAGAGGCATTAATGGCTGAGGGCACTGAGTGTTTGCCTTTGGATTTTCCAGCTGCTGAACCTGGCTTAACTTCTGCCCTGCTTTGGCAGGACTCTGGCCTTTTTCCTGGACAGCGGCCTGCTTGCCGCTCCATTCACGTCACCACTGCTGAGACTCATGTTAAAAGCAAAAATTTCCACAAACTGGGATTATGGATGTAGTGCCTCTATAGGTTTGTAAGCCTCTTGCTATATTTTGCAAGAACTGAGTAATCATCTGGATTTTCAGGGGTCCCCATTGAGGAGGAACAAATTATTTCTTTCATGGTAAGGAAAACATTTCCATGAAAGAGAATAATCCTGGAATCTTGAGGCTTACTGTGGGTTTACATTCTGTCCCAACTTGTAACAGTTTGGGCATGCTGACTTCTCTGCTTTCTCTTGGTGTTGTTATCAGTAGTGTTCAACAGCAGTCTAAGGACTGTTTGTTACTTCTATGGTTTAAATAATCTTTATTTTCCATTCCATGCTAACGCAATCTATTGTAATGCTCCTATACATAAAAACAGCTGTTAGACATTTAGCTTCCTACTAGAACACATCAAAGCATATCGCACATATTATTAACTATGCTAATAATTGTTCCATATCCTCAAGAGTACTTTGAATGGCTGTTATTGCCCCTTTAAATAAAGTTTAAAAAAGGGAGGGTATTAAGAGAAGTCGTAATTAAAATGCAACACCAAACCAGTAATGCTATTTGTCCCTATTTCTTCTGTTACCTTACAGAAGGTTTTTCCTTACTGAATTTTCTTCTTAGTAGGCAGAATGCATTTCGGAATATTTTTTTCAGTGGAAAATAAGCAGAAAAAAATCCCTGCACGTCTAGACATTACAACAGACAAAGAGAAAAAAAGCTACACATGGTATAGTATCAGATATTCTGAATGTATTTTATATATCCCTTCCTGTGTAGAGAAGTGTATGCTTTTTATATTTGTGCTCCATTAAAAACATAATATAGTGGTTGTAGGAATACAATACAATTCCATTAACAGGTTTTTCTGACTAAGCAGCATCAAGTATCAGCATTATCCATTAAAAACCTTCAATAGTGTCTTCTATAATACCTTTAGTACTTTACATACTCTGTCAGTCATAAACAAAATGATTAGGGAGTTTAGCAAATCCATTACAACCGCAGGAGACAACCAGTCAGCTGCAAGTAAGTAGATCTTGTTGAAGAAACCTTTAAAAAAGTATCAATGTATCTATGATAAAAGGTTCTATTTTAGTCTTTGTTTGGGACTTACACAGGAGGAATTCTGAGCAGAGAACCAGGATGGAATATGGCCTTTTGCTCAGAGGAGCTGTTAAAATACCCAGTCTCTGAAATTAGGAAGAAACAGCATAGGGAGCCACCTAATGAGCCTTTACACTCTTCTACATTAAGGATTATGAGTTCTGTTCTAAAAATATCCCAGTTCCTTATGCGGCGCAATACTTGCACAACAAAAAACCAACTGTAGTCCCTGTGAATCTTCACCTGATATAAACTGACTAGAGAAGGGGATTTTCAAAAGAGAACAGGTTTAGATTCAGAATTTTGTAGTCATTAGTTGACCTTCCAAAAGTGACACAGGCATTAAGTACTTCCTAAATCGTTAGTGCTTGACTACCAATAAAATCTCCTGAGTAAAACCAAATAGCAGATTAATGCAGCAGATTAATCCCTTATCATCCTCCACTGTACAATGGCTAGTTTTACAGGTACTGAGAATGTAAACTTTTAGTGACTAAGTAAGTGCAGGTTTTAAACTCTTCCTTTAAAGCCACAGTTTAGAGTGAATTCCCATAAGTCCATCATATTGTTCAGAATAAATTAATTCAGGAAAACAATCACAGCACTACTATAGCATGGGGCCTGTAGCAGTCTGTAATGGAATTCCACGAAACACCTTCTCAAGGTACAATTGCGAAGCAATATATTAGGGTACAGTGTTTGTAAATACACGTTGGTAGCTGATTAGCCAGGTTATCTAACTCCACTTAAACACAGCCAGATGTCCATAAAATGTTCATAATGAGAAGGATACATAGCCATTATCTAGATAATTTGATAGAGAATGCATGTAAGCAAGTATAATGTAAGAAATCAGATCAAAATCAGTGTACGTAATTTAATAGGATTGTAAGTAAAAGACTCAAACAAAAGACAAGGTAAAGTAGAGAACACTTCATATTGTGCTGGTAGTTTGGAGATTGGTTCATGACTTTCCATTTCATTCTTCTGCAGAAGTGATGGACAAACTGAGTTACGAATCACAGTTCTGCAGCCAACATTGAGAAATAATAAAAAAGATTATTTGGGTTCATCTGAGGTTTGAAATCATGCTCATATAAAACTAAAGATTTATAAAGGAAATCTCTCAAATGAGTGATGATTTATCAAGATGGTTTTTGAAATGTATTTGTTAAGAAAAAATTGGAGGCTTCAACTGTGAAGCATAGTTTAAAATCTTTCTAATCGTCTTGTAAATATTTATGGAATAGATAAGCCAAATGCTCACCAGAGCACAGGCAGCTATGGATAAAAATGCATCAGAAAAATGAAGTTCTTAGAGTAACATTGTTCACATGGGATTTTTTTCCTTTTCAAATAACATTTACTATAAAAAACTTTATTACAGAAGCATGCTGTTTAGGATTGCCTTCTTAAATATATATGGCTTTTTTCTTAATGATTACTTTTTTGCTTTACTAACAGATGCTCTCAGCAGCACCATAAACAAAGGAAAAGTGACTGAGGCTGAAACTGCCCTGCCTTTTTGGGGTCTGTGTGAGTACAGGGAGCAGCCAGCTTGCAGAATCAGCTTGTGTGATTATATGACGTGCATAGTATGATGAGTCTCATTTGCCAGCCAGTGCCCATGAATATTAGAAATGTTAGAAATGTGTATAAACATGTACAGTATTGATGTGCATATTTTAAAGATGGCAATGAAGCACAAGGCTTGGTGACAAAGGTGTCTAAAATCACCTTATGCTCTCTTCCTTGTGTGCAGAAATGATCTTCAGCAGCAGTACTGGTTTCTCACAAGTGATCCACTACACGTATGGAAACAAAAGATTATTTAACTTTTGAGTTTGTAACAGATTTTCATGTCAAATTCAGTCTTGGCATAATTTGATAGATCTAGATAGCTTCCCTGGAGTTGCATATGCTACACCAATGGAATTTGTCCTGATACATTCAAAGTTCCCTGAATTTCAGAAGTATCTGTTACTAAACTTAATTACAGGATAGTGGAAAAAAAACGACTTCACATTCACTAGCTTCATTCAGAATAATGACAAAACTAATTGAAGATTAAATAACTGCAGTTACAGTGGAAAGACTTGACAGGACACAGAGCATTCATGCAAGTGATGTGTGACAATTCAGATATAGAAATAATGCTAGCTGAAAAATAAGCTGTGCTTCTAATTTTCAGCATCGTAACAGCCCCAGTGTCATACCAGAGATTTGTTTTGTGCTGCTTCAGCATGAGGTGGAGAAAGACTGACCTTTACCTGGTCTTTTATTCTGTTGATTTCTTGTAAATATCTAGAAAATCAGATGCTTGCAGCACAGTACAAAGCCCTATCCTACAACCGGATCTGTGTGAGAATGCTCTTTTCTGGGTGAAGCCCTATTTAAATCATTGAAGCTTTACATAAATGCAAGGATATGTCCAAGTGATAATTTATAGGACTGGGGTTCAATGCTGTATTTTTATCAAGAACTTCTTGTTTTATGTAAAACTCACCTGATCTTCAATATTGTGCATCTTCCATGCAGTACAACACTGCATTGGGCAATATGCCTTCTTGGGTTAATTTAATACGTGTATAGTATGTACACAAATAAAAAGTATCACCTGCAAATAATATTTGGAATGTGAAAGACACAAAATGTAAACATTTTATTTGGCAGTTGTTTCAAACAGGTGAATAAATAAATGGAAAAGTACATCTTAATATTCTTTATAGCAACAGATGCAGTTGCACACATATTTACATACTGTGGATGCAAAGAACAGTTAATTTAATTTCTTTTTGTTAAAAAATGCAACTTCCAACACCACTAGACTTGACAATTAATGATGAAGATACTAGTAATAATTTGTTCTAGCAATCTCAACTTTTAAAGGCATTCATTTGGAAGTAAGATAAGAGAGTCATCATGCATTTAGTTCATTTTGTCCACTTATGGTAGAAAGTCTGATGTAATCTCAGAGTTATGAGTGTCATGCGCTTAAGTCAACTATGACATGTTTATAAATCAATGTAGTTCCCTTAAAACTTGAAGCAAAGAGAAAATCTCGTTTATCGATGGAGACATGTATGAACGATCTTGGAGCCTGTACATTTAATTCTTGAAACTTCACAAATTTTGCCTCTTCAGCATCCCAATAATAAACTTGAGTGAAAGAATAATCACTTCCAAGAATGGCATATTGATAATTTTTTATCTGAAGTGGTTGGAATACCATTGACCCTCGAGATGGCATCCTTTGTAAATCCAGAAATGCTGAACCACCCCACCTCATTACTTTAGAGTCCCCAATAAATCTTGTTAAGCAAATGTATACATCCTCTTTCACTTTGAAATGTTTCACTGCATACGCGTCTTCCATATCTTGGATATCAAAACGCTTAACAAATTCATTTGTTCCTTTGTTCCATTGATATATTACTGGTCTTTGGGAACTACTTGACAAAATTAAATGTGGTTTGCCGGATATTTCAAGATACTCTACATCAGTATCTCTGTACCAGGCATGCAGAGACTGATGGGAATAAAATCCATTCCCATTCCATTTGTAAACAGTGGTGAAACCAGCCTTTGAACTGTCTGCCACAACAAAATACCAGTCTTCAGCAATCCTGAAAGTTTCAATGTCATTGGGTTTTCGGATTTTAAGGATTTCAATATCTTGAATTTTTATAAACTTATTAGCAAAAATATCTCTTTTATATATGTGGGAGCCTCCAAACAGCTGTGCGACAATGACATACAGCTGACTCTCAATAACCATAGGTTTACACACAACAGTTGAAGTACCTATAAAAAGAAAAGTAAAAGACAGGGTTAGCACCACTTTTGGGATTGGCTTTTGTAATGCTATTTGCTGAGCAGTGTTGATACCTGTAATGTTGTCGTAATTCCTGAACATTACTTCTACATGGTCCCATTCAAGAAAGATGCATTTTCCGGTAAAGGGCTGAGCAATAACCACATGTTCATCATTCATGTATGAGAAAGTATCTACTGACAGAGATTGGTACGGCAGGGTCTGATAAACTTCGAATTCTGTAAAAGTACACACAGCAGGTGATAATTACAGAGATATTTTCCATAATGTACTGAAAAATATCTGCTTAGCAGATCCCCTTTTATTGAAAATTACAGTATTTTATCACTAGTCTAATATTTCTCTTGATAAAGGAGCACTGCAACCTGTTGTTCAATCTTTCTTGATTAAAACACGTTTTATGTCCCAGTTCTCCAACTCCTTATATAACATAGAAAATCTGAGTAGAAGCTACAATATGAGACCCCACTCCCAAATGACTCCCATGTCAGACTTAAACCTGCAGAGAATACATATTCACTTTAGTGGAAGTTCCATCTGGAACTAGAATAAAAAAAATATACAACTTTGACTTTAATTTTACAAGATTAAATAAATTGAAGCACTCTACCTGTAATAACGCAATCAAAATCTTTCGTAGAGAGGCTATTGATTTTTTTATTATAATATTCTGGTGGGCTTTCACAGACTATGTCTTCAACTGTTGCATTGGTGCTGCCCAGCCATTCCACTAGCCATTTCAGTTTGCAGTCACAATTAAATGCATTGCCTCTAAGATCTCTACAACAAATAAATCATGCATTGAAAATTAATAGTCAGTTGAGGTATTCCTCCTTGCAGTATAACAACAAACTGGGCTCTTGTTAAATACATGCCCCCTTGCTTACTCTCAGTTGATGCCTTCCTGGCTTAATTTGTCCTGACCCACAGTTAAATCTACATACCAGAATCCACACAGAATTAATTGTATAATATTAAGGAAATCAAGTAGACCTTAACTTGATAATCACTATGAAATTTTTATTGATTGCCCCAAGTTTAGAGGCACACAGAAGTCTACCTAACTATTGGCCCCATATTTGGAAGGTTGTTCTTTTTGGATTACCCTTTTTCAATAAGAGTATATTACATAACAAAAACAGAATTAATGTAACCTGGTGGGCAGCCAGTCATTTGCTGTCTTCTATAGATATACTCATTTAGAGCTTCAGAATGCACAAGCAAAAGAGTTCTGTTGAAGTCTTCTACAGCTGTCTTGGGTCAGATTTAAGGTCATATGTACAGGAACAGACAAGTGCCAGGACCAGACTGTGTAACCACCTGGCTGTGATCAGCCATGCCAAATAATGCTGCCAGATCCACTGACCATCTCTACATCTTACTACCACAGCTCTGCACTAGGAATTCAGCCTCTGTTGTTAATACAGGCTCATTATTCTGTGCTTGTTATCCCAGATCAGATAAGCCAGAATTTGTTGTGTTGTAAACAGGCCATATTTCAGTGAAGCAACTATAGGAGTAATCTGTTTATCTATATTTTGCATTTTTACTGGGTTTTAGTTATATATTCAAACAAGTTCATGGTTTGGTTTGATTGCAGTTAGATTTAGTGTGGGATATGGTACTTGCTGAGACAAATGCTTTTGTGATAAAAAACTAGCCTTCCCAGAAATTACTTGCCCATAGAAATGTCCCTCCATTAAGTATCTTTCACCCTTCCTTCATGCCAGGCTCTCTCATGCATCCCTAGGGATACTTCCTCCCCGTTCACTAAGTCTTAATGAATATGCAGCTCTCTTACATAACTACTAACAACATTACTTATCTTCATAACTGGTGGAATATTTAAAACTAAAGTAAATTATCAACAACAGTATACAAAAAACAAGCCTACCAAGTCTTTACCCAGGAATAAAATCTCATTCCTGGCTATTGGTTTGAAATGTTACTCAGAATGTCCTCTAAAATAATCTCTTTATATTTTTAGTATAATTAATAGATTGTTTTCTTACACATTCGTTAAAGAATCCAAGCCTTTGAATATGTCTTTCGGAAGCGATTGGAGATTGTTATTTGCAAGACTCCTGTAAAAGAAGACACTTCAGTATCAGTGCTAGTTCATGAAATTACACATTTTTGCAAGGTGTAATACTGTGGGTTTGTTGGTTTTTTTCCCTTAAGGTAAAGAACCCTGCTACTTTCCAGCACTGAATTCTAAGACTGCTTTTAAGAATACCTCACTTACTTTGTGACTCTCTCCCACTGAAATGCTATGTCTCCATCTGCTTTCTGACTCCTTAGCAGCCTTGCAGCATTTACAATACTTCACTCAGCAGGGTAAAAAAGTGCAATCACCTCTAGTGTTTTGCCAACACCATTATTTTAAAACAATTGGTTGTGACTGGATCTACTGATGTTTTCCTTGTAAAATACCAATACTATTGGTAATACTATTGGTTCATACTATTGCAATTTCCCCACTTTCTTGTTTCTCTTCTGGAAGGAAAATTTTAATACTAGGTTTCATTCTATTGGACTTAGACTCAGCTTATAGGTTTTGGAAATATACAGTGATAGACAAGAAACTGCTGATCAGCATAACTTTCTTCCCTGAAAGCTGTGCCTGTGTGTGTGAGTATGTGTGCGTGAGACCAGCAAAAACCTGCCAGCAATTCCCAATTCTTAATGTCGGGAAAATATGTTTAAATTCAGTGAGTGCTCTAGTACTGTACATGGTCCTACATGGTACTCTAGTAAAAGTGACGAGGAAATGTGAGCAGGCTTTGAACAAGCAATGTATTATATTTCATTCAGACATGCCTGTGAGTCCATCAAAGGTCTGGGTTCTCTGAGAGGTCACTGAGGCCGTGACAGGAAAAGAATAATGTCATAGGATAAAGCTTACACTTCTTTCGATTAATAAAATTATTTATTACTTATAAGAAGAAATGAAAATAGAAAGAAATCATTCTAGTTTAATATTCCAGTTATAATCTGTAGCTGATAAGTCTTGGAACCTGTGCTACTTTCGCTTGTAAATATAAAAGTTATTCATTAACTACAATTTCTCTAGTCAAGCAAAGCCACTTAGGCATATAGTTAAACTGAAGAACAGGCCCAGACATACTGCTGCCTCATTTAAAATTGAGTGTTTACCTTATCAGGAATAGTAAATATGGCATGTTATTAGCCCATTCTGACTTTACCACTTTCAAAGTACATCTGATTATAACACTGTTTGGTTTGTGTATCATGTGCTTCACTTCTGCTTAATTTTACACTGAACAGCAAGTCAGGTAACTAAGTCACATGGAGAAAGCTAAATAGACTTGCAAGCTGAGGCTGGTTTAATGCCCTGTATATTCTTACAACCTGGATTATAGCAAACTGAAAGGGATGACGTGCTCAGAAGTACCAGTAGATCATCACTGCCATGGGAACATGATTGACAGAAAAATTTACATAAAATTTATGCATTTGGATTTTTGGTATGTTTGGATGAAAATTATGAATTTTATATTCCACTGTTAAAAGAATACTTCTTTATTACAAAACATGGGCTTGCCTAGATGGTGCCATACATGGCATTTGGTTGATAATAAGAGAGTAAAGGTTAAATCAAACATGCAGTTAAAGTTATAGATGCAGTTCTGAAAGAAATGAAATCAAAATTATATATTGTAAACAAAATTATTTCCCAATCGTAACTGTAAGACTTTGACATTAAATTAGCAAAGTAGTAAAATGTTATTTTTCTTTAGTTTTCCTTTTCTTAAATGTGTTCTGAGCAGAATGTGAATTGTTTTGCGTAAGTACTAGAAGACTTGACTTCACAACAAGGACACACTGTAATTATCGAAGTTCATCACATTATAAAACTACAAATGTTTGGCTAGCTTCCTGCATTGCAAGAGTTATGTTGTGAAGCAAACAGAAAAAATAGAACAAAGTTCATCTTCTCCGTTAACTTCATGGAACTTATTTGTATGCATATTTATTATGGTTCTTTTTAATATATTTTATGTACACAAGTACTCTCTTGTTTCTTAAATGAGAAAAGCCTCAGGGTGCCAAATGATTATTATTAACGTGTATGTGCAATTTTTCCCAAAGGGTGGGGAGTGTTTCTGCAAGCAGATCAAACCAGTCACATTCTGTGGTTAATGGATCTGCCTTTACAGTTATTTTCTGCAAATTTCTCATTGTCTTCCTGAATAGCTCCCCATACACAACAGCAGCAAGATGCACAAATCTGTGTCCCAAAAATGTGTATGCAACCTGCATACACATGTAAACTGCAGTGGTTCCTAAATGTGTTTCTATCTTTTGCATATGTTTTCTCTTAGAGAACTGCTGAAGCATCCCCAGAAACCAATGTAACAGGCAAGGCAAGATGTTGCTCTTCGCCTGTATGCTCTGTGGAGAAGAAACCGTGCCTTCCTCTGTGTTAAAAAAGCTATTTGCTCACTAGCAGCAACAGCTACTAAATAAGTAAATGAATATGATAAATAATGTAGTAGAGCCATTTGTAAATGTAAAGCTATTCATGTGCATAAATATTTTGAAGACAGTGTCCCAATTACCAGCCTTATCCAATTATCTGCCTTTTTAAATGATACTAAAATTATGCCTATACCTCTAATATGTATTTTTACAGGTTATGCACAGCCTGTTGGAGGTTTTTATGCAAAGGCCAAAAAGTCAGAATCCAGTCTCCTGCCCAAGACACACTCCCCCAAGATGCATCCTTCAGAATGCAAATGCTCAGAGCCGGATATAAACCCATTTCAGCCACAGCCCAGATATTTTAGCCTCCTTCTCTTATAGTATTTCTGTATTTTTTATGTTCTTACAGTACATGTTGTATTTTCAATAAATTTATTGCTTGCTAAAATAAAATGATTGCTAAAGATAAACTTGATGTAGGATAAGAGACAAAAGCCTGTCTAAAAACTGTCTTGCTAGCTCAGAGCATGAGGACGCTACGCTTGTGTTTGCAATGAAATGTTCCTGGTATTTTTTGCCAGTGTGCATTTCACCTGCTGAGCACAGTGTGAGAAATGTCTGTGCTGGTGTGAGCACAGGAAGCATTACTCCTAACAGCCACATTAACATCCAGAGAGCCTTTGACTAATTTCCCCTCTCGGCTAAGACAGGGAGGGGGCTGCATTATGGCAGAGGGCAGGGGTCTGGCTGTGTTTCCCGGACAGCTGAAGGGCTGAGCAACAACACAAGGAATGTCAAGCAGACCCTGGTGTCAGTACATGACAGATCCCGACCGTGAGATGCTCTGGCTTGTGTGGAGGAGAGAACAGCATGCAGTGCAGGGGTTCAAAGTTGATCCTGCTGAAGTCTAAAGGTTGATATGCCCTACACGTAAATGGTAGAAGTGAATCAGTAAGTCATAATAAATGCATCTTATTGCAACCCTTCTATTTAAAATTGATCTAGGTGAGAATTTTCAAATTCAATTTGGTCAAATACTACTGAATACAGGTAGTGGCTGAAGTGGACATGGGTACAGACAGTGATGGCTGGTCGTAGGAATGGCTGTAATACTCTCCTGGATCCACACCAGACTGGGGTGCCTGGGAAGGGGCATGTGTCCACCCCTCAACCTCTCACCACCGTGGAACCGCAGTGCTGAGCACAGCTCCCACCTTCCTCTTCTCCAGGTCCCAAACTGGGACTCACCTTGTTAGTGCCAAGCTTCCCAACCCATCCTGCTTTCTCCCTGCTCCTACATGTTCAGCTGGAAATCCCTAGTACTCTGAGCAGAGAAAGCCAGGGAGCTACTGCCAAACATGCACCACGTGGAAGCTGTTTGGGTCCTCACCTTCTGCACATACCACAGTTTGGAAGTCTTTGGTGGAAACACAAAGATTAACATACTAATTAAATAACTATTAATAACACTTAAAAAAATATGAACAGCTATATATAAAAATGCAAAATTCAACAACACAGTGGTTCAGTTACTATATTAGATATGCCAAGTAATATATTCAAACACTTTACTTACAGGTGAATTAAAGATTTCAGTCCTCTGAAAGTATTTCTTGAAATTGACTTTATGTTGTTGTTCTCTATGAACCTGTAACGGGTTGTAAAGTCATTCTGGTCAAAGCAATGCCTGGAACTTGGAAGCCCACCCACTCTATTCAATAATGCCAGGAAATATACTTTTGCCCACTCACAAATATTCTAGATGAGGAAGGCCCATGAAAGCATCATCACTAATAACATCAAAAGTGTTGGATGTAAACAACCTGTGTAAAGAGATGTAAAACAGAAGACCATTAAGTTATTAGCATCTTTAGAAAGCAGTTCAGCAAGCCATGATAGGCCAAATTTCCACTGCCTGGTTTCATGGTTTTCTCTATGCAAGCACGACAGGATTGCAAGGCTGATAGATCACACCATAGTCTTGTGCAAATGGAAGGACCCAGCAAGTCAGTGCTTTGCGTACTGGAGCCATCTGATAAAATTCCATTGACTTCTGCGGGAGGTAAACGTGGGTTTATCATGCCAGTAAAACAATGGGATCTTTACAGGCGCCACTGGAGAAATACTTGGACAACAATGAAATGGTCAAGTACTACAGAGGTCTAAATTGTGTTAAAGAACACTTACTTTTGACAACATGAGCTGGTTAGCCAAATATAGCCCAAATTTGCACTGAAAGAAAGGAAAATCCCTTTACTTATGAGTTAAACTTGTGAGAATATTTGACCTGAGGGTATTGAGAAATTACTGAGAAAAAATTGGGAAATCTCTTAATTTAGTCAGTATTGAAATCTGAACTATTTTTGAGACCACATTATACCTGTTGGTGAGAGCTCTTAGAGTGTGCATGTATTTTTCATGAATCTAGCGGTAAAAATACCAGCAGTACATTTAATTGCATGTAATTTTGTAAGCATTAAAAGTGGACTAGCATTCATTTTTCCAGCTTTGTTTATGCTTATCAGCATGTTTGCATTTGTCCATTTCAATTCAGCTCTGGAGTGCCACACCCTTAATATGGTGAGGAATTGTCGAGCACAATGAACTTTACCCCTGTGAAGTAATAGATGCAAAATTATATTTTATTGAGTTGGACCTGATGGATAAACAGATTTACATCTTTAGGCATTCAGGAATTCAGGATTTCCAAGTAGGAATTAATACAGTTCACGAGTTAATCTCATGTTTTGAAGTCTGTACTAAGAATAAATTGCAGCTGATTTATTTTCTCACTTGGCTTTTGCAGACTGTGCTTCTTCCACTTCCAATATCTCACTATATATGTATAAAAAAGTAGGAAAAACTTCCTTTTTTGTTAGAAACAATGAATACTTCTCTTTTTTTTCGAGAAAAAATATTTTTGTAAAATCTCTGAACCACAAGATCAATCTAGTAAATCTGCTGCCTGCAACTGATTTTACTTTTCTGACATGATTTCACTGGATAATTTTTCCTTTTCTGCACTCTACCCTCCATGTGATTTAAAGAACAGGGTGGTATCTCTTTACATAGTATAGCTATGTTAGATACTGCAAGGGTTATAGCATAGGTCTTGCACTTGGTGAGCTCATTTGCCTCCCGATCTCATACGTCCCTCCAATGGCTGTATTGTGTGTATTTGATGCACAGTGGCTTTTCTCCCACTCCCTGACCTCAAACACTAGATTTGCTAGATCTGTGACCCACCAGCTAGCTGTTTTGATGGCGGCTGAAGATGCTGCATTGTGGCTGTGGCTAGGAGCTACATTGCTTAGCAGAACTGCGCTGCCAACAGGTATGGGTCCTGGTGCCACCATCACCCTCCTTCTTTCTATGAGCTTTTATGTCATTGGTGTGTACGGGCAGCACATTGCTGATACACAGAGTTATGATGCTGTAGGTGAGAGTAGGAAGACCTTCTCAACATTTAGGGAACACTCCTGCTGGCACTTCCCTGCAGCTGTGTAGCTCTGTCACACTTTGTTGTCACATGAAGAGCACAGAGCATGCCACCCATACTATTCAAGAAGAAAAGCTGTCCTAGCCTGGAACTTATGAGTAGTGTTTAGCACAATGAGACCATAATTTTTTTCCAGAGACCATTGCCGCTACTACAGTAAAAACAGTAGTAAATAATAATAACGGCAGATGTATTCCACACTCAGAAATGTGTGACTGGCATACTGGAAATACCAAGTTACATTTGGACTTTAAAAATGTAATGCTGTAGACTATTACATAAAAATACATATAGGCTGCTAAATTTTGCCATCGGCTAAATTAAACCTACCAGCTATAATCATGCAAAGCTAAAACTTACTGTAATTTTTAATTAACCTGAGGTTTCCGTATTCTTATTTCCCTTACTATCTTCTGCCAAAGATGAAAATTTTTCATTCCCATGTACAAACTGGAGTACTGGCCCCACAGATACAATCCTGCTTCTGTGGTCTGTGTTTAAGGAGTCATTTGCCTCAGATCAGCAGCCTGACTCTCCAAAGATGGCAAGTAGTTCAGCTCCATGTTAGAAATACATCTAGAAAACAAATTACTCGTCAAAGCCCACAACAGAACAAAACCTGCTTTTCTGGGGTCAGAGCTTTTGTTGCAGCATGTACGGCACATCATCCAAATTACTACCATTACCAAAACACCATCAGTCATTGCCAGACCCTGCGTGCCAGGTGCTAGAATCACTCAAAATAAGACGACTGTGTCTGTCCCACTCCACCCTACCTAATTCTGCCTTCCTGGCACTGGGACTGCTAAGTGTAGGTGGTGCATCGTAGCCAAGAGAGATTATGTCTTACTCACTCTCATCAGATACAAGCTCCACCAATGCTGCAATTTCCTTTTTTTTCCTTTGAAAGGCCTATTGCAGAAATTATATGCAATATGTCCCTTTTGTGATCTGTGACCACCTGGGAAAAGCTTCTCAGGAATAAAGCACCATGGAAAAGCATTTAGGTTTCCATAGTAACTGCATTTACCTATTTACCCTGTCTCCAAAATTGTACAGTATGTCTGCACCTCCTTATCAGCTCCACTTGAGGAAGCAGAGTACAACTAGGGTCAGGGCTTCAGCTATCGGTGCACCAGCAGCTTAATCTAACAGTTGTAGGGCTCCAATTCATCAACATTGCACCTCTGACCATGCTGACAGTGCAGGGGAAGTCCGTCTGGGACAGATGTCCAATTTGGATTTTAATCACATCGGGAAGTCTTTCTTGCCAGATTTTTGAGACAAATCTGGGTGTGTGTCAGGCTGGCAGCACATCCACTATAAACAGTTCAGGTTACACCCCCTCTACCTCCGTATAGCTCGCAATTATATAATCGCATGCCCACATTTCTAGGAAAACCTGTGAGCCTGTAAAATTCCTATACAGAAATTGATCTAATATTTAAACATCCCAAAACATTCTCTTTCTGCATTTACCTCATTGCAGTATTTGAATGTAAAAAAACTGATTGATTTTTTTTTTTAAATTGTAGGCAAATCTTCATTACTTTTTTTGGTTTGGTTTGGTTTTTTTTCAAAGAACATGAAATAACAAATAGGGTCAAATACAAGGGCTGTGAAGGCAAAACTCCCACTGAAGTGACAAAACTTCCATTGAAGTCAATGTCAATTTTATATCAAAAGGGACTTCAGGTCCTGTCCCACTGCAATGAAGTGCTGGATCTGAGAGGTTCTGAGGACTGTGAGTCCATGGGAGTTGCAAATGGGCAGCTTTACGTTGGCATCAGGCCCCAGGACTGCAGAAAAGAAACTAGAATAGTTGTTGCAATGCTCAAATCTCTACTGTCATGTTACTTAAAGTATAATAAAGATAACATACGTTCTGTCAACAAAAGCTTCAGCATGAAATCATTCAAAGTAGCACTGACGACAGCCTTGCAAATACTAACTAGATACACTTTGAAAAAAATTAAACATGCACTATCTTTCCAATTGCTAAAAACTCTTGTCTTTTGTCATCTAATGAATCTTCCCTTGCTGTTTCTTATAAAATAAATACTGAAACCCTTGCTATAATATTTACAGATACATATACATATCATAACAAAAATTGTATCATATAAATATTTCTCACAGAAGCTGCAGAGATGGTGTGAGCAAAAAACTCCCTTCTGGGATTTTAGTAAAAGCAGATCTCACAAAGGATCTGGAAAGAAGAAAAAAACAACCTTATATTAATGTAGTCTCATATATCCATGGTTATAATACTGATCTGGTTATCACAGAGAAATTTATTTAAAATAAGTAAAAAAACAGAAACAAAAAAATTAATGTTACAGGTTTCATGTAGTATAGAGGAAGGTATAAAATGGAATGTGTGCACATACACAGACAGACAGATGAAAGAGATGTAAAAATCAGGATTCAAGGATGCAGTACAATTTTAACACATTAGCTGATGATTCTGAATGCTGAAGGTACTCCCTGCAGCAAGCATCCTTCTGTATGCACTGAAAACACCACAGATTCTAGTTCATTTTAAATCATAAATTAAATAACCAAATGCTTACAGCCCTTACAGTGAGATAACATCAGGCGGAACGCTGCGAGGAATAGATCTGGCATTTTCACATAAAGCATTATCTTTGGTACAAGTACACCAGGCAGGACATTTTGGCTTCACTGGTTTCTTCCCTTCAGTCAGCAAAAGCACAGATAAAAGGCATAAGAAACAAGCAATTCTTCTAAAGGGTCTGCTGGCATTTCCCATTCTTTTGATCCGCTCTTGTTCCAGCCAGTTGAAAGAATATCCCAAAACATGAACTGGAGTTCTTTATTCAGCCATTGGATGTCTTTCAGTAAGTCCAGGTCAATATTTGTCTCTGCTTTCCCAACCCTTTTCTTTCTCTTTCACTCTGTTTTTGTAGACAGAAACCTGCAGCTGCTCTGTATGTTTCCACTCACTCAGGCAACGGTACTGCTCAGAGAAGAGACCTGCGAGGTGCTGTAAGATGGGGAAAATCCAACCGGCTGAGGGAGGGGAAAAAAAAAAAAAAGAAATAAAAAAGACTTGCATCACCACAAAAACACTGAGCACAACACAGCATTAGATTGCAAAGTGATGTAACTGCGAAATACGCTGCTTTCTGTTTTCACAGGGAGGCCCTTTCCCTGTTACCAAAAATAGTGCAGCATTATGTTTTGCTGGTGGGTGGGTGAGTGGGTGTGGGGTGGAGTGTATGCGTGTGGGGGAGAAATCAGTCATCTCTTACTGGATCCCTACAACCTCATGAACCTTAGAGAATTATGCTTCACATACTGCAAGCAGCAGAACTAACGATAGTATCCCCAGGAAAATTAAATCGAGTGAGACCATCAAAAGCATTGCTGCAAAAGCTGTTAGATTGATTTTTATCCTTAGCCCTTATTGCGCATATTTGCACCACTGAAAAACAAGCTGCCACACATGGAAAATATTACAATGTATGAGAGAACGTGTACAACTGTCATTCCTAAACAAAATATTTTCTTATGCAAAACAGACTCTAACTGCTTTTTTTTGTTTGCTTTAAGAAAAAAGAACCATTCTTATTTGTTACACGTTCCACGTTTTCTGAGCTAGTTAAACCAATGCACCATTCAAAAGGGACAACATTAATTAAAAGCTCAAATTAAAATATTTATTTGCTTGGAGACTGGTTTGATCCTTTTAGATGGAAAAAAAGATGTTATTTAAACACCAGCTATGTTAACACGTAGTTAAGAATGGACGTTCTTGAGATGTGACAGGTAGGGGCGGACCTTGATGGCAATAATGAATCTTTCCAATATCGCCTGGAGGCCGCAATTGAAATTAGTCCTAGGTGCAATACAAATATTCTGTAAGAAACAGTTCTTAGCCGGAGGACTTTACAGTAAACCGCATTAAATATTTTATGGGGAACTGAAGCAGCTAAGAGTTATTATATAAAGAATGTTAAGACAAAGCTAATGAATGCCAAATAGTTAGAAAGCCATATGGGATGATTTTTTTTTCAATATAGGATTGCTATTAGAAGAGTTTTTCAAACTGTAATAGGTCTTGACACTTCCCCATCAGACTGGCAGCCTTGTTTGCATTACACAGATCACAAAGTCTACTAGTGTTGACACAGTGGTACAGGAGTTTAACACAGTCATGCTCACTATTGGCTCCTTCATGCAAGTGCTGTCGCCTCACCGGGAGACGTCTGTAAGCCGGGAGGTCTCTCCTCACTGCTGGTTACTCCTCCTTTGATTCCATTTGGCCACTTGGCTGCAGCCCATTCCTCCTGCTCTACAGGCCATGAAATATCAAGACCAACTCCCTCAGGAAAGACACCAGCAAGGCCAAGCGCACACCCAGATACAGGTGCCGAGTGGGAATTTTAGATGCTACGTGTGGAAGACAGCAAAGTGGAACAACAGCCTGCAAAATGGCAAGAAACTCAAGTGTACAGAAACCAAGCAGGACCCCAGCATTGCTGAGTCATTGACTGGGCAGTGGCTGAGGTCTTGCCACCTGGGGCTGACAGAAGACCCAGGGAGCTTGCCTCAGTGGTAGGGCTGCATCATGTGAGGGACTGGGGACAGCCAGAAACGCCCAGAAAGCTTTCAGAAGCAGAGGGCTGCCACTGGAGGCCCTGCTGGGAGAAGAGTCTGGTGCCTGCCCATCACCACACTCCCCACCTGGCACCCGTGCCTGCAGAAAAGGGCAGCTCACGCTTTCTCAGCTTCCTTGCTCCCAGCAATGCATTTTTTTAAAAAGCTCTTTATTAATTTAGGTGTGGGACCATGTTTTTACTCATAAGGAAATTTTCCCTGTCAGCAGTCTCTCCTGAAGCAGGATTGACTTCATGTAGGAGTGACACAGAGCTGTGTTACTTCTGAGCCCTTCTGCCTTCTGTAAGAAAATGGTGCATACTTAAAGTTACCAAAGCACTGAAATCATTATAGAGCAAAAGCCGATACCTTTCCCTGGGTATCAAGGTTACTTCTTGCTCTCAAAATGATTTAATCGTATGACTTGAGAAGGGAGCTGGAATTGCGAGACTTGCATAAGTAGGGTACACTATCTTCTCTCCTCCAAGATGTCCAAAAGCACAGTGAGATGGGAACAGAAAATTCTCTTATTTTTTTTGCTAAAAGAGGCCTGTTGTTGTTTGTTTGTTTATTCCTGGCAAAGCTACCCATTGCCATGGCAATATTTTGCCATTGATGGTGTAACCCCATGTTTCATTTCCTTCGGCTCATTCACTGAAACCCACCATCAATTACTTAGGCATTTCTTTTTAGTTAATACTCCAGCCACATTGTGAATCCCCTGAAAACTTTGCAGTGTGGTGGTTTTTCAGTAACAAAAGCACATTCTGCAGCAGGGCAGTAACCTGGCTTCAGTTTTGTCTGCGCAGAGAACTGCCTGGAACTTAGTTTTCTATTCCAAACTGCATGCCAAAACAATGGGGTTTTTTCTAAAATTGCAAACATTATGAATATTTATAACAGTTCTGTCAAAAGAGAGGCATAAATCACATTTTCCGGGGTCCTTTTGTGCCAAGCTCAGTATCATGTTCCTTGCTGTGTGGTTTAAAAACAAATTGGTTTGTGGATTTTCAGTGGCATAGCTGCTCCCCAGCTTGGTTCACCCTCTCCCTGTGCCGTCCCTGTTTGTTTCCCAGCTGACAGAGGGGCGATTGCCCTCTCCCTGTGCCTTCCCTGTCTGTTCCCTAGTTAACAGAGTGGGTGATTGACTGCTGTGCCCACACCTGAGTGTCTGCCTCTGCATCCTTGATACCTTGTTTTCACAGGTGTTCCAGGTACCAATCAGGCACAACGTGATCCAGCATTCATTTATTTTTCTTTTGGCCAGGTTGCAGCTGGAGGGATGTGGGAGCCGCTTCCCATCACTTGACCACGCTCTGGCTGCGGATCCTCACCTTGTGGTGCCAGTGGACATCTTCCAGCGTGGGCAGGGAGGAGCCGCACCTCCACTGGGTGCTTGGTTTTGGTACCCACACCCAACAGGGACCTGAGAGGGACCAGTTGGGGTTGCAGCTGTGGGGGACCTAGCTCCCTGCACCCCCGCCCGTCCAACACCTGCTGGTCCCTGAGTGTTTCCCACATGTACACTCTATGTGGCAAGGATCAAATAGCCTATTTCTTCCAATGCATCCACGTTGTTCAGTAGCAAAAATAATCAACCGCCTAATAACAAGCGTGGTGTGGGTAGACGATGGTCAAAAATAAAGACACGTGTGCTTGTTGCCATCGGAGATACCCACCACCAGCATTGCTCAGGTCCTTTGGTCAGGCTTAGCACAACTCCTGTGCCGTGCTTTCTAATGCAAACATATGCATTTATTAATATGTACTAAAAATACATTTTTAGCAAGTATTCTTGAATATCTGGTTACAATGTGAATACTTCTATGAGTAAACCTGTTTGCTAAAAGATCTGAGGAAAGCAAACAAAAAATTATTTAAAAAAAAAATTAATAATTATTTTTAGGAATTAACTCTGCTCCGATGATTATATTTGCATATTTGCATTAGCCCAATATGTTTTCATTATCAACATATGACAAACTTTTAATAAGCTTCCCATGACTTCATGCTACCTACATTTTCCTTTGAAGATCCACGTACTGTCACCTATTGCATCCTGATTTTAGAAAATTATGTTGCCTTTTCTATGCTCAGGATGAGCTGCCTGCACACACGTGGCCTAATCTAAAATGGTGAGGGTGACACTCGAGTGAACTTTACTGCAGTTGGTGTAAAACCCATAATATTTCACCACGTATGTATGCAATGGTACAAACACCCCAATATTCATGAGTCTCCTAAAAACCAAAACATGCTATGTTACCACTGTGCTTGGAGCAGAAGGATTTTGAGATCAAAGACTCCTACAAATGTCTCATGAGTCTGAATTTTGCTCTCCCAGTGCCACGCTTTTAACATATTCTGCAGCAAATGGCAAATTTAAAGCAGCTGAGACCAAGGCTGTGCTTTCAACAAACAAAACTAAGTCTTGTGAATTCTAAACAGTTCTGAAAAGACTATGCTTCCTGGTGGATCTGGCACCAAGAGCCATTGCCAGCAAGAGGCCTTCTGCAGGTTAGGCATAATAAAACTTGAGATGCCTTTCCAAAAGCTCACAGCACAGACTAGCTTGGGAACGATCACAGGGCTGCCCAGAACTTCTTATTCGCAAAGTCCTTCTGACTTTGCCCTGTCCTGTCTATACAGGTCCATATTACGGATATCCTTCTTTATTACACCACAAGAGTTTTAATTAAAGTGTACCAACCAGGCCAGTCCCTGTGTCCAAAAGCTGAGGAAATGGCTACTTAATTGCTGCCATTGTTGCCAACTTCAGAGGAAAGAAAAACTTGGAGGGTGGCCTCCTTTCCCTTGCATAAAGTAGCCAGTTCACAGTCCACTGTGGAGTTAGAAGGGATCACCTCGGAAGAGAGTCAGGTCTTAGCTCTGATGGCCAAAACTGCATGGTGATGCAGAACACTTGCTCCACTGAGCACATCCTGGTGAGTGGGCAGGTGGCTCTAAGGCTGCTCGCTGGCTAAGGTACACCAGAATTTGACCAATGACAAAATGAGTATCAGGAGAGATGTGCTGTATCCTGAACTGTCATTCTGTAAGGAAAACACCCAAAGAGAAGCTAGACAAGATTCATCCATGTCTAGGTTTTATTTTGTTACAATCAAGGACTTCCAACATCTTTGTGATCCTTGATGCATTATTTCAATTGCAGGTTTTAAATAGCAGAAAATATTAAAAATTACCTCAGAAGACACTTTAAAGCTATAGGATTGAGATTTTTTTAAAGGCTCTCTCAGGCTAGGAGGGACCTAAGAAGGCCACGTCATCCAACCTCCTGGATAACCAAGAGAGATAAAAGCTCAGAAATAAGATATGAAGTATCAAAAATGTACTATGTTTTCATATCACATGACTTTTAAAACAGTATCACAAAATTTTAAAGGCCTAATCCATCATCTTTGAACAGTCGATACTGGCAATACTGCTAATGTTGTGTGTCCTATTGGATGCCCATTCATGCTGGTCTGACTCTCTTTCAAGGCAGGCAGGTAAGTGCCACAGCTTGGTAGCTCTACCTTATGTAAGTAAAGACAAAGAACGGAACACAGTATCAAACGGAAAAATCCATTAACTGTCCTTCAGTTCAGACATGGACATAACCTCAGCTACTGGATTGGCCCTTCAGTACAAGAAAGACCCCATGAATCCTACTGATCCTGTTATGAATTGATCCCCAGTTTCCTCTGGGCTTGTCTATTCCTGCTTCTCTGAATGGGATTGAACGCCTGTAGAAATCCCACAGCTGGGACTCTTCAGCTCTTCCCTTCTACCTCCTGCCTTCTGTTTTCCAGCAGAGTGGGACCAGTTGCTTTATCAGGTTTTTAGAAGGCTCACAAGCTCCCTGAGAAAGCAGTATGCTTTGCAGAACACAATCCAATAGCATGAAGTTAACTGCTCTTCTGAATACTAGATGGGTGAAGCTGTGCTACTTCATGGTTCATAGCGGGACCTGAGACCACACCTAATCCAAAGGCAGGCATTAGGAGAGGAAACAATGAGCAAGAACACCAGGTTTGCTTTCTCAGTCTTTCAAGAAACCTTTCAAGAAAAATTGCCAGTAGTTAATTTAGACTCTGGGAGGTTTAGCACCTCATCTGTGCAAGGTTGGAAATGGGGACACTTTTCAGCCAGACAAACATGCCTGTCCACTTCAGTGGAACAGAATCAGACTCATCATCCAAAGAAGACCCTAAACAAGCCCAAATTCATCCAAAACAAAACAAGAACTGATAGACCCAGAACAAGCAGCTGAGGACACAAGCAAGCAGGGAGCATTTGTTTTGCTATTAGAGAAAACATATAGCAAGCCACACATTTGAGGGGCAGTTTCATATTACAAATACTCAAAAACATTTAAATGAGCCATAGGATAGAACTGGTGACAAACTACCTCAGTCTGGACCAAAGAGGACAAAATATGAATCTCATAAAATGCCCTAGTATTTAGCTAGCATTGTTTAAAATTTACCATCTAACTGGAGGGCAGACCTTCTAGAGGTGTAGACAAACTGGCACTTCAGAATTATGGTCTCTTCTCTGCCAGCCCCTTGCACTATTAATTTAGCAGGTGTTCATAGGAGGTATCCTTCATGCCTACAGTAAAAAATACAGACGGATAGAAAATACAGCCCAGTAAGAATCCTGTATCTGAAACAAAATGTCCCAGCTATTCTAGCATGAGCAAGTGCTTTCTACAGACCCAAAACAACACACCACTCTCACTGTAGCTAAATGCCATTTAATTGGCAGCTAGAATAGACTGTAATACATTTCTTCATGGAAAAATGTTTGAGCTCTTCCAGTTTGCCAAGATGCTAATTAAAAACAGACAGCATGTTGTAAAATCCTTTCCTTGACCTGTACTATCTTACATTGCCCTTCTGTACTTTTTTCATGGCATTGGCTCACTGCAGAATTATTCTAATCTTTATAAACTTGCATTTAATTTCCTTTGTCATTTTGCAGGCAAGAAGCAGCTTAATGTCATTTATTTAAATGTACATAGGAAATTTATTTATTACATGGCAGAGGTAACAGGCTTTTGAGGAGAGAATCTTTACTCATTAAAAACAGAAGGTTTCTACATCCTGGATAATTGACAGCGAAAGAAATCTTAGCACCACAGAAGTCACTGAAATAGTTCCAGTAAAAGCCTCGCTGGAGTGCCCCTGACATAATGAATTGCACAGTGAGACAGATGTGCCTCATCAAACCCATATTACTGTTCCATCATAGCTAATCAGAATGCTTTACAAAGCTGGGATTTGGATCAGCGCGGAAAAATTTTTAGGGGTCGTTGGTGATAGCTCCACAAGTGTATTTTACTGATGTTTTTATTGTTCTTAACAACCCAAGAAATTTGGAAAAACGCCTTATTTCAGTTGAGAGTTAATCTCTTTTACCTCAAGCAAATACTAGATCTGTCTGACATCCCAGCCCACTTTATGGTTGACACACTGCCACTGCACAAGCCCAGCACTGATTCTCCATCTAATAGGAAAGTGCACCAAGCTGAATTCCCCAGTCTTTTTTCCTTATGAACCACATCTCCCTGCACAGGAGACTTCGGAGGGCTGAAGAAGTCCACTGCATTTGCTCATATGCCAACATGCTGTTTTACTCAGTACAGCTTTAAGAAAGGATTTGCTCTTTTGGCTGCTGGCTCTCTCCCTCTGCAGTGGGAGAGCAAAATGAACACATCATCTAAGAACTGGCTGTAGTTTCAAATGTAATTTTTGTGGCAACAGAGAGACCCATGCTTTAGTTATGACTGTTCAGAAGCTAAAGGATTTTCCCTACCTTGAGCAAACTAACATTCACATTTTGAGCTTACGATGCTTCCTATATACCACTTTACTAAGACAACAATCCAAATTCCACGCAGCTGACTTTTTTCTAGACGCCAATCACTTGTCTGATCTGCAAGTTTCCACTTTTGCTGCCCTTGTGATTTAGGCAGAGTCATTAAAACTGGAAAGCTTAATTCCCAGCCTCAATATAATACATCAGTAAGAAGTAATAAGCTCCTTCATAAAGCAATATAGCTCCCCAGCTAAACAAATGGCACACACTACTGATTAAACAAAGGCACACGTGGCTTTCTTTCCTAAGCATTTTTTTGAAGCAAAAGGATGAATATATAAGAGAAAAAGAGAAAGACAAGAAACCAGGAGTGGGAACTCAGGAAGTGGTACAGACATCACAAAACCCAAGGTGTTAGACCCCAGGCACTGGAAAGGGGGACCTGAGAAACGTCTCAAAACAACTTCTTGGAGGAAATATTGGCTGAAAAGAATTTGGAGCTGCCAATAGTTTCCTGCTGTTCCATTTGCTCTTCATTCAGGGAACACTATACTTTGCAAATAAAGACTGAATCAAAGATACCCAATTTCATTAACAATTTATTTTCCTAAACAGAACATCTGAAAAAAAAAACTTTTTAGGTAAGTGCTCAGGTCAGAAGTAGTAGTAATGCTCTACTCTATGTTTCTGACACCTCTGCCTCCCCTCAGGGAGAAGGCCAATCTCCCTTCATACACACATTATACATATACAAAGATCTCTTTCTTTCAAGAATTATATATAGCTCCTATTCACAGGCAAGCACCACAACCACTTATTCATTCCTTTCATGCTTTACCTGCTGTTTTCAAGGCTGCCCTGATGCTAAAAATAGCTTCACATATTACAGGAGGGTTGCTATAGGTTCAGAATGGGTGATGTTCGGAAGACAGCTAAATCCCTTTTGCTGAGGACATGGAGGATCCGTGTGGATGTGGCTGGCAGGCAGCTGTACTATTATCTGTGACCTGGCTGTGCTGCCCTTTTATAAAGACTCTCAGGTTCCAAGGTCAAGGTATTCGTATTTTTCTAAGACTGCACTGAATTGCTAATCAACAGAAATCATGGATGTCACCATAAGTTTAAGGCTTTGCTTTTCATACTGTAATGTTAGTTGACAGTACAACAGTACCTTCATACATTAATAGCATATTAGCTTCTTTTTAACTGAGAAAACAATTTAATATCCCCTTGTACTGGCATATTTTTCTGCAGGCACTGATGTCTCCAAGTAACACGGTATCAAAATGCTTCCCTAGTTGTTCTTACTATAGAGTTGAAAGGATGACAATTCATCATCTATGTGATTACTTTCAAGACAGCAATGAAGCTACATTAAAAAAAATTGTACTATATAGTGTGGTTTTGAATTTCTGGCAGTGTGTCTTCCAACAATGCTGACAAAACTAATGTGAATTTTGGAAGTTACCTCCCTGTTTACAATTTGATGGATAGCGCAAGTGAAAAACTGCTTATACATGGCTTTCCAACTCTCATACTCCATAAAACAGTGAAGTGTACTATAGGTAAGTGTCATTTGATTGTTAAGGTTATGAAACCTATATTTTCAAAATCTGTCTGACAAAAACTTTGGTATGATAGGAAAGATTTTATTCTGTCAGGTTTGAACATGTGGAAGTTTTGGGGGCTGTCTCTAGAACATAGTCATCTCTACAGTTTGCAATTAGAAGCATCTTAAAATATTTTCCAGCTTTAGGAAATCACTTTTCTACGTTAGGAGAATATCAGTGGTTGGATCCTTTCAGGATGAAAGATCAGATTAATGGAGATAAGCAAGTGTTTGAATAAGACTTACTTTTCCTTCTTAATCTAGTAAAAGCCTTCCAAGTGGTAACAATCTGATCTTGAATTTGAAGGCAAAATACATGAGTTTATCGGCCAGTTGCAAGAAAGAAAGGATAACGAAATACTGGTCATTAAAGTAACTCCTACCTAGAAACACAGGAGTTTTATTCCACAGTATACATTAACTCCAAGACACATCATAGAATGAGTTAATTTCTGTATACAGAAAACCTTAAACTTACCTTCTAAAAAATTAGGTGATTATAGAAAATTACAAGTAAAAGTTAAGCTCAACAGAAAAATTATATGAGAAAGATTATGCTTCAGGAGTCCTATAGTAGGAACTGAATTTAATGTTTCATCTCTAAATACCAGTTTTCCTATTCTTAAAATCTGTGGATGGATTATGAACATATCTGAGATAAATGAGGTTGTCAGAATATTTTCCTTTTGTTAACAGACTCAGATTATAGAAACCTGACAAATACTGACTCTGTTAAGGCTGAGGTTCAAATAAAAGTCAGTTGTACAGGGAAAGATGATTGACTAAAACAGGATTATTAAAATATATATAAAACCAGATCATAATATAACTTTAAATAATATAATCCGTCTTTTAAGAACTGTATATATGAGGACATCATAATGCAAACATGAGAGAAAATTCTGTGATATGCTAAAGGAAATGTTTTTCCGCTCAAATCTCACTTCACGTCCTGACCCTTATCTTTTATGTGGTTATGTTTTATTTCCATTTGAGAAAGACAGTCATCTAGATACATTAACTGTTAACATTTTAATGCATCACTTGCAAATTGAATGTGGTTTCAGCAAGTAGCAGGATCTCCTCCAGTGTACAAGCTGGAATATTTATTTTTATTTGCTGTAGATATTTTTCTCTGCAGTTTTTTGAGTCTGCTGTTTTTACTTCTAGAGTTGTGAATATTGCATGGCTCAGTGTTGCTGCCTATAAGTGATATAACTTGATGTCTGAAACTAAGTTAGAATAATTGTTCCTATTTAGGATAGTTATCCTTCCCATTCCACTTAGATGTCACTGAATGTATAGTATATCCTGGCAATACTTTCAATAGAAAGGTAGACAATGTTTCAGTAATTTATGTCTGAATGATTTTGGTGATTAAATAACACAAAATTGTATTTAATTTGAAACATAACTCCTATTATTCCCCAAATTTTGCAATCTGTTGTAGTCTTTTACTAATGGAAGGTCAGTTCTAGCAGAATGGGTAATGGCATAATTAATTAAAAGAGGTCTTACAGTAGGACTCTATAAACATGTTCATTAAAAAAAAGTGAAATAGGATTTTTTACTGATTCATCCTACTTCACTGTCCAGAGCAGTCTCTTTATATCCCTATACCCCTCAGTTCCCAGTGAATGATCAGCTACTGATCCTCTCAACTCCTGTCAGTCTCTACACGTAGTTACTGTACTACAGAAGCAATCCCACTGAAATCATAAGGTAGAATGAGGGCTGATTCTGTCATCATTATGCCCTACTGTGACCTTATACATTGTTTTTTAAAATCTATCTGTGAGATTCCAAACACTTGACTATACCACTGTGTATTACAAAGAACTCCTGCTATGAAATATTTTCTTAGCCTTAGGACAACCAGTGGAAAACGCTGTGATGAACACACCTGCCCAGCTGTATAGTATGGTTTGCAGGACTGACTTTCCTGATTCCTTTTTGTTAAGCAATGCATCTCTAAAACTGCAAGTGTTTCCTGGAATGTGCATGGAATAAGACCTTATTTTTCAATTGCATTATGTCTTAGACTCTGAGGCACCTTTTTTTTCCAGGTTTTCTATGCCAGGTATGACAGCAGTGCTTAACTGCTTCTATGAATCAAGATAGAGACCTGTCACTCACCTTTTTATAGAGAAGACTTTAGATTACATACATTAAACTGTCAATTTTTTGTGCCTTGCCTCGATTCTCATCACAAGTGAATTATTAAGAATATATATAGATGGCAAATGCCCACGAGGAAACAAGGAAATGCATACCTTTTTTACTATGATTTGAAAGTGCAATGGACTGCAATTTTGCTTGATATTCCTTTTATTTTCACAAAACAAATCCAGCATGGCACAACGATGGGGGATGACAAGATTGAGAGCTGCCCTGCAGAGAAGGGCTTGGGGGTGTTGGTCGATGAGAAGCTCGACATGAGCCGGATACGTGCACTCGCAACCCAGAAGGCCAACCATATCCTGGGCTGCATCCAAAGAAGCATGGCCAGCAGATCATGGGAGGTGATTCTGCCCCTCTATTTCTCTCTTGTGAGACCTCATCTGGATTATTGTGTCTGGTTCTGGAATCCTCAACATAAAAAGGATACAGATGGGGCCTTGGGCAGCCTGAGCTAGTGGAATGTCCCTGCCCATGCCAGGGGGTTGGAACTAGATGATCTTTAATGTCCCTTCCAACCCAAACTATTCTATGATTCTATTAATATAATTTAAAGAAGACAAGTACATTGCTTGTTTGCTGGTTGGTTGTTTATTTCCACTTTACTATATTTACCTTGTCTCTTGCTTATAATTTTCTTTCCTTTTTCCCTCATATAACTACACTCATAACAAACTGGAAAAAAATAGATTTCTGTTTCTTTGGAATTTATGTACTTGCATGCCATCAGTTACTTTCCACCATAACAGATCCAGAAATAAAAGTAGGATTATGCATTCTTTGCTGTCTTAGGAAAATGTTCATACTTGAGGGAATTTAAGAATAAAGCACTTCTAAAATCTCCTCAAATGAAAACTGGAACACACTGGAGGAGTTAGTTCCTGTATTCCATTTATTTCAAGGCAGGCTGATAAAACTGAGAAGTACTACTTTGCGTATACTGATAATTACTTTTTAATTAAATTCTTGGTGGGCTGAAGTCATTCCAATTGTTTATGCATGCTTACATGCATGTGTAATCTTTTAGTGAGCTTTGTTTTCAGCAGAGCTGCCAGACTATAAGCTCTGGAGACCAAAATTACCTGCCACACAACTGTGGCAGTAGTAGTGACAATTAAAGGACAATAGACAAGAGACTACATAATATATCTCTAGGGGATTTATTAAGTAAAATTCTTTAGGTTTTCTCACACACACACCCCAAGCTCAACTGTAGAGATATTATGGGAGGTTGCTCCCATGAATTATTTTTGGATGCCAGTCTGCTTTATTTCCATCACTGAGTCAATTAGTCTTTATAAGGTCATACTGACTTTATTTACAATACATATTTTAATGGGCCTAGTTTATTTTAATGCTATTTTTTGGAGTTTGCAGAAATTTTAGGACTTAGGTTGTTGCTATGAGTGCAACAGAATGAATGAATGAAAAAATCTGGTTTTCAAGGTATTATGATAAGATTCTTACATAACTGTACTTGTAGTCAAAAAAACTAAAATAGATGTTAGAAATTGAAACAGTTATAACTCTTCATTTATCTGTGATTCATTAGCATGTTAAGAGTGTAAGTGATGTTACCATCAAATAAAGTGTTGAGTGTGACTCAACTCAAATAGCTCAGTTCATGACAATTAAGCAATTTTGTCATATTTTTTTTCATGGAGATTTTGACATCAATGGAAATCCATTTTTAATAAAAACCTTTGATTATTTTTTTCTCCTACCAGCAGACAGGAAAACAAGCTTAACCAGGAATTTGAGATGTCTTCTTCTTGAGCTTTCAATCAGTGTTTATAAAACTAACTCCCAAAATTTGGTCTCAAAGTGCTCTGTAGACTGTCAACAGAACCACTGCCTTCAGATAAAAGTCTGATGCTGCATTAGGCAGTAGCTGTGGAGGTTTGGAATGATGTGCTCACCCTAGAAGTACAGGGGTCTGGAATAAGTAAGGTCCATGGGTCAAATACTATTTCATGCAGGCTTCTAAAATTCCATCATCTGTCAGCTCTGCCTCACCTCAGGGTGAGGTTTTCATAAGAACAAAGTTTTCCAAATTGTTTATCATGCAGAAAGCCTCACTGTTCTAGAAAATCTGCCTCTACGTGGTATCTTTGACATTTATCTCCAATGGTGTAAAACAGGAATAATTAAAAGGAAGATTTCCATTGATAATTGGAATATAGGAAATTCTATACTCTTGTAACAGGATTAGATATCATATTATTATCTCTATGTTATCATATTAACAAACACAATGCAATACAATGATTGCAGTTACTCAGACAAAGATCTGGGATTTTGGAACAAGGGAGGAAACGGATGAACAATCAGATGCTATTTTTTCAATGGCACTTTTGTGACAATGATTACACACTGAAATGGTAATTGCAACTCCAAAATAAAACAGCTGCTCTTGAAATAATGGACACAGCACAGGCTTGTCTATGATATTTTTTGTAACTGACCCTACACAGGGAAAAAAATAAAATCCAGAAGTGCTTTTATTTAATTTTATCAGCCAAATAAATTAAATTGCATTTGCCTTTTAACACAACAACATTGACATCTAGTGGCTAGTTAAACTCTACATCTGATATCCTTTGTATGGCAAATAAACATGGAGCACCTACTGAATTTGACAAAATAGATACGCATTTCAATAGCCTGCTCTCTTTATGTAACCTCTAGATGATTACAGAATGTTGGTAGACTTCAATGACTAGTCTGGAGTGACCCATCCCAGTAATGGGAACTGGTGAGCATGAGCCATTGCCCCCCAGCACAATCCCACTGGTTTTCCCTGACTGTCACGAAGTCTTAGGCTTGGAAGTCAGCTGCCTGACTGAAGTACATACCTTGCTTGGGGCTTGTTGGGAGACACAGTGCATCCCTAATGTTGTACACAGGTATGTTTAAAAGAAGAAATACACTTACTGAATGTAATGTTATATTACAATATATGTGTAATATATTACAATATGTGAATATTGTGAATATGTGAATACCCATTTTTAGTTCTACTTGCTTTTCTACAAATTACTAGGGGACTTCAGATAGAGGGAGATAAAAATCAGGAACATGACAGATGCCATAAGACTCTTCGTACTATGAAGACACAAAAATAAATGATTTGGCAACTTATTTCATAGACAAGTACAAGAAGCTGCCAATATCAAATAAAGTCTAGTTTCTGCATTTTTCAACAAAATAACTAACTTAATGGAGAACAAGGAAAGATTAAACATGATAAACCTCAATTTTAATAGCATTCTTCATGTTTCCATATTACTTTCTCATATGCAAACTCAAAGGCAGTGATACATGTCCTCTGCAAACAGCTTTTATAATGAATATGCTTGTCAGTGACCACCTTGCCCTTGCTCTCCATACCAGTGGTAGCTGCCTCTTCTGGCCTGCTGGCAAAGCTGCCTGACTTGCTTCATTAAAAATAGGGCCGATTTTTTAATCAACTAACCAAACTAATTTTGACCAAGCAAACCAGAGGCTGTTGAGTTTAAACAGCCTTACTAGATGTTAGTAGGCCTTGATCGCCTCCAGGAAGGTCCAGGTATTTCTTCCTAGCTAAATACTTACAAGGACTAAATGGCCGCTCTTAGTATTTCTGAAAAAAACACAGAAAGAAATCGATGACTGAAGAACAGGGATCTTCTCTGAATATTCTCTGCATAACAGCTCTCAAAAATGTAACTTATATGGAAAGGATTAAGTATTTTTATGTAATTACCTTCAAAAAGGGAAGAGTATGGACATGTGTCTTCCAGTATTTAAAGATTTGCTATTAAATAATGATCAATTCTTGTCTTCTGTATCAACTATCTCAAGTAGCAGCAAAGGAGATTTATCTTGGGTGTTAGGACACACTCCCCCTCCTTATATATCTAAGAGGTTAACAGATTAGGCTATTTATTCTGTGAAATGTCTTATACTGTAAGCTTTTAGGAACATCCTCATTCCTGGAGTTACTCAAGGTCAGGCTGGCTGGGGCTGCGAGCAACCTGATCTAGTGGAACAAGTCCCCGCTTATTGCAGCGGGGTTGGACTAGCTAACCTTTAAAGGACCCTTCTAACCCAAACTATTCTATGATTCTAAGCGTACTGAGTATGTTCCTTTGAATTCTGCATCTTCAGGATTTAATACCTTCTTTTGTTACTTACACATTGATAGAAGTATCTGAAGGTGGCATACAAGAAAGCTGGGGAGGGACTTTCTACAAAGACATGTAGTGATAGGACTAAGGGGAATGGCTATAAATCAGAGAGGGAAGGTTTAGACTAGACATAAGGAGGAATTTCTTCACAATGAGGGTGGTGAGGTACTGGAACAGGTTGCCCAGGGAAGTTGTGGATGCCCCATCCGTGGAGGTGTGCAAGGGCCTTGAGCAGCCTGATCTAGTAAGAGGTAGGTTGGAATTAGATTATCTTTAAGGTTCCTTCCAACCTAAGCCATTCTATGATTCTGTGAAAATTATGGGGGAATTAAATAACAAGTTATTTAAGTAAATACTACCCCCAAATCATACGAAAGGTCAGAGGTCTGTCCTGAACACACATCCCAGATGTTAAAATGCACATTTCCCTCTTCAGTACAAACTCCATGAGTCAATATGCATTCATAACAACATCAGCAAGTGTTACCACCCATTTAATGAATATGAATAGCTGAGAAGTACCAAATTCAACAGAAGTACCCTTTTTTGACTAGTTTTTTTTGTATACTGAGACTATCTTGGGGATCTACATAATATGATCTGTGATTACATAATGTAAGAAGATAGTATGAATGTATAAACAGAGAAGCTGATAAACTCTTGGGAGTATGTAAGAATCATGGACTTCATCAAGAAGATGCCTGGAAAGAATTTTGGGTGAAAGAAATTTTCATTTCTTCTCAAAACTTTCTATGGAAATGTTACACTGAATCATGAGAAAAACTGAGTGATTAAAGTTGAGTAAAGAGTATGTCAACAATTTGAAAACCTGAGAGAGAAAACATTTACTCTTCTTGAAGGCTAAAATGATCTAATAAGAGAGCTGCTGCTGAAAATGCCATCCTTATTTCTCACCTCCCTCTTCCTTTCTGTCCCATCCCTCCATCCTTAACCTTTTTTCACACCAGCACTGTTACTCATCAGACACCACAGCAAGGTAGTCAGAGGAGCTAGACTAGCAGAAAATTAAATACTGCAGTTCAGCAGAAGTGGTCAGACTAGTAGTGCTAGTTCAAGAAGAATGCTCACTTTAGCAGCAGCCACCCCATGGACCAATTTACCTCTAATGGAATACTGTGCTCCTAAGGTTTGATTACACAACCACTGAAATCTGACATAAACTGCAGCACCTCCTGCCCTGCAAAGAGTTACGCCCACCTCTTTTTTCCTTATCTTACAGTCTCGTGAGTTTCAGATGAGAGAAGTGTCCTTTCTGGTGTCAAAGCAGATTTAAATGACAGAGATACTCCCATAGGATCAAGTTATAATCCATATACCAGGGGCTAAGGACAGGTGCAGTTTCAACTTCCAATTTATTTGGGAGGCCATTTCTGATCCACTTCCCCAGCTGGAGCTTACAGTTGCTCATATATAAGAAACAGTCAGGTGATGTTTGAGAGCAATACAGTCAGACATCAGAAAAGTATAACATAGTAAAATGAAATTAACTAGCTGCTGAAAAGCTGTTTATAAAATAACTTCAGCATCTACAACAGTTGCTGTAGTTGGACTCACTGCCAAATTTTCCTCTGTCCCAGAAACTTTAATTTTTCTATACGCAGGATTTTGCAGCCACAGCACAGTGCCAAGACATTCGAGAACTGCAAATCTTCCCTTTACCTTTCCCACTCTTCTTCAAAGTGCATAATCAATGATACGTTGGCCCAGTTTCCAGAATCATGTCAGGATTCATTCACACTAAAGCAGTCTGCCATTTCCGAAAGAGAGGAACAACAAAAAGATGCCTGCTATTACAGCTTCATGGGTATACATTATTCATTTTGAGATGTTTAAATTATTAATTTGGATCGTTCCATTTTTGCAGCAGAGCCTCTGCCCTTTAGAGGAAATGGGCTGCATTCAGTAGGACTTCAGCAGAATACTGTGTATACTCATATACGCATAATGCCACTGAGTTCCTTTCCACAGGACATTTTAGCAACACCTTCACATCCCTTCAGAGTGACAGTAAAATAACGAGTGGCGCAAACGAGCCAGGAGAAAAAATACTTTCGCTTTTAGAACTGAGATTCGGTGGCCAAAGTAAGGAGGTTCACTGTCACCCGCAGCGTGCGACTGCTTCACTGCACAACAGCGACCAGCTACAAATTGTATTTTAAAACTTACATATTACAGCGACATCAGCAGTGTTTCAGTTTTGAAAATTTCCCCTGTATTAAGTGTATTTGCAGTTTAAAACTCCAGAAATCTGGCTGAGGGAACTGGGGTTGTTTAGCCTGGGGGAGAGGAGGCTGAGGGGAAACCTCGCTCTCTACAACTACCTCAAAGGAGGTTGCAGAGAGGAGGGAGCTGGGCTTTTCTCCCAAGTGACAGGACAAGGGGGGATGGCGTCAAGCTGCGCCACGAGAGGATCAGATTGGATATCAGGATAAAATTATTCACAGAAGGGGTCATCGGGGACTGGCAGAGGCTGCCCAGGGAGGTGTTTAAAAGACAGGTGGATGAGGTGCTCAAGGACATGGTTTAGTGGCAGGTGGGGATGGTCGGACTCGATGATCCCAGAGGTCTTTTCCAACCTAGTGATTCTATGAATCGATAACATGGCTGGAAACTGATACAGTCCAGAAGAAAATCCCTGTGACGGATTAAAGCGTTTCGGCAGCCGAAGCGCTGGGCGAGGCGCTGCGCGCCCTAACGCTCGCTGGAGAACACGCCCGGCTCCTTGACAGCTGCTCGCCGGTGACTGAGCGCCGCAGACCGGCATTTCCCAGCCGGCTTACGAGACGGAGCGTTCGCAGAGCTCCTCTCCCGGCTGCGGCTCAGCCCGCCTCGTTCTCTCGTCCAGCCGCGACCGGGAAGAGCCGAACCCGCTCGGACACGTGCGGGCGGGGGGTTCCGCGTTCCCTCGACCCCTCCTGCCAGCCCCGCTCCCCGCGGCCGGCCGAGGCCTCTCCGGGAGCCGCCGCGGCCGAGTCCTACCTTCCCGGCGCTCCCGGACAGGAAAGCTCCCCTCGCCCCTCACCATGCTGAGCGCTCTGCCCTCCCCTCCCTCCCCTCCCTTCGCCCGCCCGCCGGCCCCGCTCCGCCCCGCCTTCCGTCACGGCCCGCGCCGCGCCTGCTCCTGCCGCCGCCGCCATGGGGCCCGGGGAGCGCCGTGCCGCCGCCGTGAGTGAGGGGGAGTGGGGGGGCCCTGCGGGCCTCGCTGGGGTGGGGGAGCGCGCATTAAGTGCATTTGCGGTTTAAGACTCCAGAAATCTGGCTGAGAGAGCTGCGGCTGTTTAGCCTGGGGAAGAGGAGGCTGAGGGGAGACCTTGTTGCTCTCTGCAACTACCTGAAAGGAGGTTGTGGAGAGGGGGGAGCTGGCCTCTTCTCCCAAGTGACAAGGGACAGGACGAGAGGGAATGGCCTCACGCTGCGCGAGGGGAGGTTCAGGCTGGACATCAGGATAAAATTTTTGACAGGAAGGGTCATCAGGCACTGTCAGAGGCTGCCCAGGGAGGTGGAGGAGTCCCATCTTTAGAGGTGTTTAAAATACAGGCAGACGAGGTGCTCAGGGGCATAGTTTAGTGGCACACGGGAATGGTTTGATTCAATGATCTATGAGGTCTTTTCCAACCTGGTGATTCCATGATTCTGTGACCCTCTGCACCCGTAACGCGGCCGGGCGGCTCCTCAGCCCCCTGCTCCCTTCAGACCCTCCTAGAGGCGCTTGTTTGTACAGAATGAGCGCTTGGGGCTGTTCACGTTGTAGCAGCCGCGAGCGCAGCCCTGTGTGCGGGGCAGATAAAGGGGAGGGCGGGGCGGCCTGGGGAGGAGGGCAGGAGCCACAAGTTGGGGGTTTTTAGGTAGGAATGTTTTGCCTTTTTTTTTTTTTTAAAGTGTCTTTTTGTAGTCAGCTACACCTTACCATCGGGAGTCAACATGACCACACGAGGACAGGCTGATAGAGTTGGAGTTATTCAGCCTGGAGAAGAGAAAGCTCTGAGAAGACCTTATAGTGACCTTCCAGTATCTGAAGGGGCTGCAAGAAAGCTGAGGAGGGACTGTTCACAAAAGCTTGTAGTGATAGGACTAGGGGCAATGGGTATAAACTGGAAAGGGGCAGATTTAAGCTAGACATAAGGAAGAATTTTTTCGCCATGAGATTGGTGAGGCACTGGCACAGGTTGGTCAGGGAAGGAGTGGTTGCCCCATCCCTGGAGGTGTTCAGGGCCAGGTCTGATGGGGCCTTGGGCAGCCTGGTCTGGTGGGAGGTGTCCCTGCCCGTGGCATGGGGGTTGAAACTAGATGATCTTTAAGGTCTCTTCCAACCTAAACTTTCTATGATTTTGTGAGCTGTGATGTGTCCTCTTCTCTAGTGTGTGGTTATCCCCATGGAGAGGGTTAAAGGAGGTGCCTTTTCTGGTTGCAAACAGCTCCTATAACTGCTGGGGAGTCCACGGTGTCCTTTCTTGGCACTAACAGTGTCAGTTGCCTAAAGTGTTAGTGCAGTTACTGTATCACAGCTGCAGTTGTTTAGGAGCCTGAAGTTAGTGGGCTTGGTTCTGTCTTCAGTTGCTTCACTATTTTTATTTATGTTTGGGTTACTTAAATGCCAGTGATTTAAATGTATTACAAAGCATATTGTTATTGTTTTAATTTCATAGTTTCCGTTTGTTTCATTGTTTGGGGGGAAAGAATTCAAAGCTGGTGCAACAGAAAGGTTCACTGTGCTGTTTAAGTTACGTAAATTTCAGGTTCCTGTTTTGATGTTTGGTATTTACTTTACTAATTTAGTAAAAGCGTTTTGAGCTTCTGACAAGTTCCATCAAGGCAAAGGTTATATTAAAGGGTTTATCAAACAGTGAAAGTAGTTATTTTGGATTTTCTTGACAATTTTGCCTGTCCGTGTCTACGTATGCCTCTTTTAAAATCTCCTAGCTTGGACACAAAGCTTCGGTGTCTGTCCCTCTTTTACTCCCATTAAATATTAAATACATTTTCCTTATCTGGGATTGTTGTTTGGTTTTTTTTGGGGGGGAAGGGGAGAAATTAGCCTTGAAATTTCACAACATGGAGCAGGTGTTTGTTTACACTGCCCTTCCAAAACAGAAAGATTCATTTGTGGATGAGATTCTTTGGTGAAGTTCATTTTTATGTTTTACTTAAAAGTAAAGTCATCTTGGTATCATCGTAAGGCATCAGGTCAGCAGTTGTTCAGTCCTGGTCCCTGAGAGTGTAGTCCAGCACTGCTGCAGCTGCTGTTCGCTTCGAAGGAGGGGTGACCTACAGTGTCGGGACATCCTTTGCAGGTTATACTCTTTTTCGCTCTGAATTTGCATTTGAGTGATTGTAGTGATTCAGAGGGAGCACTGAAGCTGTGAAGAGTTTTCCTGTCAGAAGAGTAGCCTCTTGGTACCTAGTCCTTAGCTATGCCCGCCCTTATATTCGCAGTCACACCTTTCCAAAAGGCAGTCATCAACTTCTGGGAGCCCTACAATATGATTCTTTTAGAGCAGCTTTTCTTGCCTTTTTCTTTTTTTTTTCATTTGAGTCATTCCCAAAATCAATTTGGAGCTGTTTTACCAAGTATGTCTGCTTCCTTCCTGGGGCCAATCATCCTAGGGCAATTGTTTTGGGAGAATCCTTTGATTTAAGCTTTTCTTGCCTGTTTTTCTAATTAATCTCTCTCATGTTGACTATTGCGCATCATGTTGGCTTGGATTTTCTCCTCTTTTGAGTGTGAGGGAAACTCATTGTTCATCTGGGAAGCATTACTTTTGCCATTTAAAACATTCCTGGGTTGCCATGGTACTTTTAAAATTTTAGAGAACAAACATGAATGTATTTGCTGCACACTCATGACATGTTTGGCAGTTTTTAAAGACCACACAAGCTTCATTAATAGAAGTAGTGATAGGCTCACTAGTAGAACCCCCTCAGTTGGGAGACCTGCACCTGTAGTGTGATTATCATGGGATTGTGCTGGGAGAATTCACACCATTGCTGCTCTTTTGCTAGTGTGTGAGGCCCACTTACACCAGACACTGCAGGCATCTTTTTGTGTGTGTTTGTGGAACTGATAATATTTATGTCTCCTGGGAAATAGAAAACATAAAGACAAACCAGAAAGTTATGATTTGCTTTTGTTCAAATACATGTGTATATGAGAGCTATGTCTTCTTAAGAAGAGTTAAAGAGTGGAAGGAACATTGCAGTATTAAAGCAAGGAAAAAAGGTGCAGTTATATTATTAATAATATAAATAACTTAAAAAATCACAAAAAACACTCTTTCACCATTACTGTGAGAAAATAGTGTGTGACATATTCTGTACAATGCAGACCAGTTGTTGATGTAGAGATGCATCTGTTTTTCAGAATCCATTTTTCTCAAGTTTTTGTCTGAGGAGAAGTATGATTGTAAGTAATGTAGGAATCAGTAAAGCTGAATCCAGTACACTGGTTTCCTAACCCAATTTCTTCTCTCATCCACAGTCTGAATTACTGAGATACTTAGGAAGTATGTGTCAAACCTTTCCCTGTGCAGATAATAACCATACCCCTTGTTTTTAGCTCAGTTGAGTAAATGTTCCAGTTGTGTAAATGCTTTTTTGGTGTTGGTGCCAGTTTATGCAGTATCCATCTCTGGCCGTTCTCTTCCAATGCTACCTCTCCAGCTGGCTGGCATGGCTGGTTGGAGAACCCTGGATGAACTGTCAGGAAACTTACCTGGGCAGAATAGTCTTTTTTGGATAAAATCCTTTGTAACTTGAGTGAGTTGTTTAATCTTGTCTGTGCGTAGTTTCACAGCTGTAACTGATCAACTGGGAGGAAGGTACCAGAGCAAACATGAGGGAGAGGAGAAGGGGCCTGCGTAAGTGTTACTTCATTGACATCATTGCACGTGTAACTGTGCCTTGAAAAATGGAAGTGATAGGTCTGGCCATCAGTCAGTGCTTGAGTGTTTGGCGGCATTAAAGATATGGAATATTTTGATTTGCTTATATGCATTAGTTTGACATAGCCCCAAAATGTGTTTGAAAAAAACATTTCATTTCATGGTAGGAATGTTGTGCTGATTAGATCATAAGTTTTTGCAGGCATATTGTTGTTTGATATTTTAATTATAGTTTCAATGAACTTTCCAGCTACCAATGTAAGATCTTATGATGCAAATGCTATACCACAGCCCAAGAAAAGTTTGTTCTTGTCTGTCTTTGTTTATAATGTGGGCACATCTGTTGCTATCTTCTGGCCCTCTGAAAGAGTAACTCCTCAGGGAAATACTCACCTTTTTTTTGTATAAGGGAGATTGTTCTAAAGTAAAGACCAAAGATGTTTATCCTGCTTTTGGTTCTCTGGGACGTCTGCATATAAATTATTTATAAAGTGATCTTTTGACAGACTGACGATGGCTTACTTTGCTCTGTATTATTTGGAATGTACTCTGCCTTGAGTCTGGTTTGGCTAAGACATATGTGAGAATTTGCGCTTGCTCGCTTGCTCTGTCTTTCTTCTGATGGACAATACTGATTTCTAGTCATGCCGTGTGCATATTACGTTAGCAGATATATTGACCGTGTTGTCAATTATTTTCAGGCACGTGGCAATGAAGACTGTGATTCTGATTTTAGTGATGAGGAGAAAGGAGAGAAATCTTTGCAAAAGACTAAAAGGTAACATATTACAGAATTAACACTCTGCATTATGTTGTTTGTGCAATTGGCCAATTACTGTCTATAGGAGATTATGCCATGGTATCTAAAGTCCAATGTTGAAATGTTTCTTTGAAAAATCAATCTCTTCAGTTCCTGCATCTCCTCATGTTAAGCTTGCCAAAGCATGTCATCTCCCAGGGGCAGCTGATTAAGATCTGATCCGTCGTGTCCATCTGGTGTCTATATGTCCCTTGGTTCTCCAAGCAGAGTGTTTCATTTTTCCAAGCATTAGTATCAGCTGCTGGGGTTTGGCTGCACTGTTCACTTTGCTGTGATCTATCAGGATGCATGGAACTTCTAAGAAAGCAAGGCAGAAAAGGCCAAGTGGCAGCAGGCTTTGTAGATGTGAAACACCTGATTGGACAAAGTGAAGAACTGATGCTGCTTCGTCATTACTTAATTTGTGAAGAGAACTTGGAATTGATGAATTGTGGTGTGCTCAGTCCTTGATTTCATAGAATCACAGAATGTCCTGAGTCAGAAGGGACCCACAAGGATCATCAAGTCCGACTCCCATCCCTACATAGGAAAACCCCAGAATTCACACCATGCGTCTGAGGGCATTGTCTAAATGCTTCCTGAATATTGTCAGGCTTGCCTCCATTACTGCCTCTCAGGGGAGCCTGTTCAGTGCTCCCACCACCCTCTGGGGGAAGACATCTTTTATTTGAGATCACCTTTGCCATTTCTTTCAGTGGTTCGCACAATTAGTGACCTTGAATTTTGTAGTCTGATCTCATTATATTGTTAAGATTTTTATTTATGTATGTATTTATATTGCTTTGCTTTCCTAGGACTCATGCATGTTTTCCTTTGTAGTAGGACTGGAAGTAAAAACTGGAAGGTTTTGTAGTGTCTGGCTGTGTTCTGGGAAAAAAAAATAAAATCATGTTTTAATCACTGGAATAATAGCAGACATTGTACTGTTCCATTTATTTTATAAATATAGTAACCGTTTTAAAACAGTAACTGATTTTGTTTTCTTTCAAAGGCCATTGCATATTATACCATTCCACTTCCTAGGTGGAATATTAACTGCTGTCAGGAGCCTTTCAAAAATACCATCATTATCCTTGTTCTGGCGCACTACTGCTGATTCCTAGTAGGGCTTTTATGTGGGTTCACTGTATATGTATATGTATATATCCTTTTCTTGCTCTATGATGATATTTATTTTCACTTTAAGGAAAATAGTTGTCTTAGGTTTTCTCCATATTGCTGTTTTATGGAGTCTTCTTATGGGAATTTTGTGCCTACAGATCCTTTTGAGCAAACAATTCCCTTAGTTTCTGGAACCCTATATACCATACCTTGAAATATAAATTCCCTGGCTTGTTTTCTACAGGTTTCTGACTTCCATTCTTTCTGCCAGCTGGTAATCGTGGAAAAACCTTTTCTTCACATCTATTGAGGAATCAAACGAACTAAATAGTTTGATTTTACTAGCTGGAGTGCAACACAACTTTTTATTACTTTGTTGAATTCTCAAAGTATTTTTATCTGCCCACTGACAAATACAGTTCACAACATACTACTTAAATTCAAATGAGCTATCTTTGTGATTACACTAAGAGAGGCAGAGTTGTTTAATGAAGTGTTGCAACATTAGCATGAAAGGATGGGTAGAGTTACTGGCAGTCACTCTTATTCAATGAACATGCCGTCCTTCCTGTTCCTACTTGGCCACAGCTGAGATTTATAGAGAGCTTCAAATGTAGAGTAAAACTGAGGAATCTTAAGGAATTTTTCATTGTAGCTCTATAGTTATAATATTGATAAAAATAAACATTAAAAATTGCTGGTTTAAGAAATTTTCCTTAAATGCTAACTATAAGCAAATGAATTTGTTTTGCAAATGAAGTAGTCTAAAGTGATGTTGGTTCTGAAGTTTGGTTTTATTCTCGTAGAAATTAGCAGTATAACAGTTTTTCTTACTCAAGTTTGAGGAAAGTTTGATATATGGAAATTTTATTGCTTGTGAAAAGTTCTTGACTAACTTTTCTTCCTTTCTCCCCTTACCTTTAGTATAAAGGAAGATGACCTTCTGGTAAAGCCATTCCAAAAAGCAAAAGAAGTCCATGTGGCTCACAGACGGTTTGCAGCTGAAGAATGGGATAGGTATCTTTTATCTATTGCTTTTGTGGGATATTTTTCCCTTAATGCAAAGATAGCTTTCACTGAAATGTACTTGTTATTAACAGGGAAGAAGCAAGAAAAAGACGATTTCACTTGATATCGATGGATGCTGTATCCTTCTGTTGCATTTTATTGGGGTTTGAAGATGAGGCACAGGTTGTTATTCATTTTGGTGAAAACTGGGATTTCACAGTTACTATAGCAGTTGACAGTGCAGCACCAGATACTGAGTTATTCTTCAGACTGGCTTCTTTTTGTTCATGAGATGTCTCTGAGAATGCTTCTATGCAGTAGCACCATTCCTAGATTCTTCCTATATGCTCATTTGTCCTGTTTGGGACTGAATTATACAGTGAATTTTATTTAGACCGGTACAAATAGAGTTTGATCTTTCAGTTGAGTTTATACAGAACAGAATTCTGAGTAAGGCTGCTATTGTCTGTGGAGAAATAGATTTCCACTGGAAAATTAAGAATACATTAGTTAATTCAGAAGCCTATTCAAAATAGCCTTATCTTCAGTAGTATCTTCTACAGATGCTCTAATGTAAGCTTGTTTAATATCATGTGCAGTTTTATTTTATTTTTTAATCTGTTAATCATATTTCATGCATAATTTTAAGCTATTTTTTACTACCATATTTAGACTACTACAACCTTTCTCCTTTTATTTAATTTCCACCTGGGGTAGTCATTGCATGTTTTGACTGAGTGTATCTGAAATACCATTATTTCCTTATTTGTTTAAGTAGCTGTTCTTCAGCAGTAACAGTTAGTAAGTAGGAAAGTAAAGGCTAATTAAATATGGAAAGACTTACTTAAATCTAAAAATCCCAGTAAACAGAAAGTAACTTTTAACCTGCTTAGAATTTGGACAGGCACTGCATAAACCATTGTATGCCTGTAAAGGGGACATATCTTAATCAATGCCACTGATATGGCAGATATGATGCAGCCACAGAAATCCCATATATTCCGATACGACTGCAAAACTCATTATATAGAGACTATTGTGAGTTTCCACCATTGTTTTTGAGTAGTTCCTATTTGAAACCTTTACTGTTATTCAGTTTTAGCTTCAGTAACTCAAATGCCATTACAAAATAGTATGTTGTGTTAAATGTATTTAATAGTGCCAGTTAAACCTGGGCTTGCTTTTCTGTTTGTGGTGGGAAGAAAAAAACAAAAGGCACATACTGAGGTTAAATTAACTTTTGGGGAGCCTTTGGAAAATAAAATGTTTTCTCAATAAAATTTATGCATGTCAGGATAGTAGATTGATAGAAATTATTCACACTGATGCAGTAGTTGCCAGGACATGTACCAGGAGATAACTTCTTTCCTAATTTGCTGCTTCAGAAACACCATACTAGTTAAATGAAAATATTTTTAAGTAGCCATATATAATGTTTTGTCAAGATGCTTATTTTCTGATTAAGTACTTACATATTTTTGCTCAAATTATGGTAGAAAATGTGTTTCAAATCATCTCTCTGGGCTGAAGTGTTCTAAAAAAAACATTGCATATTTTCCCATGACTTTCATCTCCAAAGTAAACCAGATAACTTTTATTTGTATGTTGATGGTAAAATGTAATAAATCATTCCCTTTTAGTAGCCATAGTATTTTTATAATACAAAAATACAAACCTGATCCCAGTTTCTATGTATATGAGTACAGAATGTCCTTGATAAAGGAAGACGATTTTATAAAGGTCTTGCCAGACCTACTGAATGATGATTTAAAGATGAAATTGCTTTGAATTCCCCTGTTTGTAAAGTCGCTTTTATGAGAGGTTATTGAGTAAAAAATCCTAATTACTTCCTCTCTTTCTGTAAATTACTTAACTGTATTTGAGAAAATAACTTATTTCTGTTAAGTATATAGAAATTTGTATTAGTTTTAGGTTTGAACGTAGTTAAAATAAGTTCAGCAACAATCCTTAATTGCTTTATTCAGTATGCAAGACACAAAAAGTTTGTGAGTGACTACATTTTATACTATGGTGGCAAAATAGAGGATTTCCGACGTTCTCGGTAAGAGCTATTAGCAATCTTTCCCCTCATGCCTGCAAAGCTTCCCTATTATATAAAGCTGTTAAATGTATATTATAGCTCTGGGGGCAGAGGAGGATGTGGCTATGTATTAAATTACTAATTCTTTTGGCCACAAATAGTAACTACATTAATTGTAAATATCCAAAACACAGAATTGCCTTGTTTCACTTTGCACCATTGTTTTTATATAAGAACTTACCACGAGCTGAATTATTCTTGTTTTGTTATGTAAAAGGAAAGATGACAGGTGAGCATTAATTAAGGGTATGTTGGGAAATGTCTGGCAGTACCTTCAAAATAACAATCTGAAATAGTTTTGAAATGTGCAGAATTGCTATGCATTGTCCAGAATACTGATAATTTTCTTTAGAGCTATATGTAACTGCCTTCTAAAATTACTGTCTTGAACAAAAAGTATTTTCAGAAAGGCTCAACTTATCCACCATTTCAGTGGCTATTTTTCCATTGTAAATTTTTAATTTGTGAAAAGATATGCCACTTTTTCAGTTTTATTCCGTAGGAGTATGTTCCTTTATGTGGTGAGGTGGAGATCACAACTATGAAGTACTGTTGTTTACCAAAATGTTATTTGACTGC
Organism: Phaenicophaeus curvirostris; assembly: GCF_032191515.1. Lineage (NCBI taxonomy): Eukaryota > Metazoa > Chordata > Aves > Cuculiformes > Cuculidae > Phaenicophaeus > Phaenicophaeus curvirostris. Next base: position 15,636,027 of record NC_091400.1, on the reverse strand, counting down.
GTTTTAATTTAGTGTTGCATTGTACTAAAAAAATGTGTCCTTTTATAGAGCCAATGACAAGACCGATCTTGATGTTATTAGAGAAAACCATAGATTCCTGTGGAATGAAGATGATGAAGCAGACATGAATTGGTACCCAGGACTATTATAGAACCTAGTATTTTTAGATTCCTTGTGCTAAATTTGTGGGGTCCCCTACTAATTAAGAATTACTGTGCATACTTAGTGATCATTCTTTGATCTTTAATGCATTTAAAAATTGAAGATCTTTAGGAGGTCTTTCATATTGTAATATTGCTCAGTGTCAAAATTAATTGATGACAGAAAGAACTAAGAAATATTTGTGCCTTCTTGAGATCCACATGACTGTTCTTGAAACTCTAAAGGAAGTCTAGTTTGAAAAAATAGAGTTTAGTTTGTGTTATAGATGCATGTTAGATGTATTTTTCCAGTTTTACGGAAATGACCCCTTAGCTCAGTGCGTACATTGCTGTTGCATATCTAGCTCTGCAACTTGTGTTCTTCAGATAAAACAACATGTCTTTGACTTGCTAATGTCATTACAATGTAAAATTAATTGTGTCATGTTCTGTATTTAATAAAAAATAATACTTTTTGTAATAGGGAGAAGAGGCTTGCAAAGAAGTATTATGATAAATTGTTCAAAGAATACTGTATAGCAGATCTCAGTAGATACAAAGAGAATAAGGTATGTTCTATTATTGTCAATCGTCTTGATATTAAAGTATTTCCCTTTCTAAAACTTACTTATGATTGTGGTCAGGTTATGAAGACAGAATGTTAGAACCTCTTCCCTAGAAAGCGAGATGTGAGAACTTGTCACGTTATTTAATAAGCAGCAGTTTGAATCCAAGCATTGTCACTGCCCCAGAAATGTGCTTCTGTGGGAGCAGGAGTATTTCTGTCAGATGGTGTTTTATGAAGAGGTGCATTAGTTAGAAAACGTAGAGGGTTTACGGGGAGAAGTCTAGAGAGGTTTGTTTGGGGTGAAGCAATAGATGAATGGAAAAAAATGCCCTGGGAATGTTACTGTTTTCAAAAAAAGGGTCTAAAAAAAAGAGAGTTTTATACTTAAATGCTGGCGGAAACAATTTTGGAAATATCTGTTTTACAGCACTGTCTTTTGCTGTTTGTTCTTTTCTGTTTATGGAAACAAGGTTTATGTGTTCCTTGTAACTAAATAGAATTTCTTAAGAGAAACAGCCTGGTTCCAGCACCAGTTTTTCTTCTAAACTGAAACAGCCTTTGTCATTTACAAGTTTTTGACTGAGTGACCTCTTAGTCAAGAAGAATATGTGAATTTTTTGTTGTAATTTTGTATGTAGTGTTGTTGAACTTAGGATGTGCCTTAAGGTTGTTAGCACATAGAAACAACCCAGCTCTGCAATGTCTGTGTGAAGTTCTTTGAGACTATTTATAGTATTGAAAATTACACTCACTGGTAAATATTTCCAAAAACTGGGCTTAAACTCTAATATTAGGCAGAAAAAATATAACAGCCTTCTAATGAAAATTGGAGGAGAAAAATGAAAATTAACAAAAAATAAAATGTTGAAGTTGTCTTCCCTTTTCTTTTTGAGTAAATGTAATTTTATTTTCCTATAGCTGTTTCATATCCCTTAGTCTCCCAGCCACCACCCTAACTGATCTTCCCTTGAGCACACTTAGAGATTTTGTTTCTTTCACTACTGTGCCAAGTTTCCATATGTTTGTTATCTTTTGTGGGAAACTGCTCTGCTCCAGTTTCCTTATTTTGTGTGTGTTATGTAAACAGTCATAGAATCATAGAATAACCAGGTTGGAAGAGAGCCACGGGATCATCGAGTCCAACCATTCCTATCAAACACTAAACCATGCCCCTTAGCACCTCGTCCACCCATGCCTTAAACACCACCAGGGAAGGTGACTCAACCACCTCCCTGGGCAGCCTGTTCCAATGCCTAATGACCCTTTCTGTGAAGAATTTTTTCCTAATGTCCAGCCTAAACCTCCCCTGGCGGAGCTTGAGGCTATTCCCTCTTGTCCTGTCCCCTGTCACTTGGGAGAAGAGGCCATCACCCTCCTCTCTACAACCTCCTTTCAGGTAGTTGCAGAGAGCAATGAGGTCTCCCCTCAGCCTCCTCTTCTCCAGGCTAAACAACTCTCTCAGCCACTCCTTGTAAGACCTGCTCTCCAGCCCCCTCACCAGCTTTGTTGCTCTTCTCTGGACTCACTCCAGAGCCTCAACATCCTTCTTGTGGTGAGGGGCCCAGAACTGAACACAGGATTTGAGGAGCGGTCTCACTAGTGTTTCCCTGTCGGACTTCAAATGTAGCTGTCCTAACTTTGAGGTCACTTTGAATTCTTATTTGTGCTCATAAGTCATCACCTATATTTTTTTAATTACCATGTCAGCATAACTCTGCTATACCATGTAATTTGTTCTCTTATATTAGGTTATGCTTTCTGTTCTCAAATAAGTTCTAACTATGTGACAGTCCTTTCTTAGAAATTCTTAGGAAAAAAAGCCATTTTTATCTCAGTTATTGATTTACCCATGCCCAAGTTTGGTACAGACTTGCATTTTCAGAAACTGGAAGTTGAATATCTTTAGCCACTTGTGCCTTCTGTTTTGTGGTGGTGCTGCTACAAGATGTGCAGGGTGGGTAACAAGCTTCTCAGCTGGCCAGCCTGTTGTCTGATGGTTGTTGATGAGAACATTCATTTACTGGTACAACCTCCCCAGTGACATGGCAGAATTCTTATCTCTGGAGGTCTTCAAAATGTGTCTGCATAGGGTGCTAGATGATCTCATCTAGGCTCCCTTTCCCACAGAAGGTTGAACTAGGTGATCTTGTGAGGTCCCTTCCAACTTGGGCTGTTCTGTGATTCTATATCCTGCTAAATGGTGGCAAAGTAAAGTTGAAGATCGGTTTTCTGTGATGTTTTTAATATATGTGTGTTGCATTGACTGAGACTTGCACATACACAGTTGTCTTTTCACAACTATAATTGTTTCCTTGTTAGCTAAAATCTTCTAGGGAAGTAATTCTTCTAAAGATCTTTGCATAGAGATTGTAGCTCAGATCTCATTTAGAACTTCTCTGAGAAAAAGCGCTGTTTTCCTGAGTTCCTCGATAATTACAAGGATCAGTTTCATGAGAGAGGCTCTCCTGAGGTCTGAAAAATAAGTAGAACACCTTGACAAAGACCAGAGCTCAAAAGAAAACAGTAAGAAGCCCCAAGACATATGAACCCCCATGGCCACAACTGCAGTCCAGTTGCTGGTTCAGACTTTCACTCACATATGCACATGGATATACACATACGCGCAGTGAGAGATGGCTAGGACTCCCCTGATCCCCTAGCAGACCCTCCTGTTCTCTCATCCTTAGAGATACACAGGTGCTCTCAAGCCCAGAGCTGGCAGGTAGAGACCCACTCACACTCCTTGCTTCCAGGCCACTTCATCTAGCAGATGTCTAATCTGGCTTGGTCTTCACTGGTGTTCACACCTGCACTCTCCTTGGTTGTTGACACTGCAGGCAAATGGAATCCTGTGACCCACGATGCCACTCTTCTTTGTGTAGCTAGGATGCGTATTGCTCTGACAGCTCTTGCTTGTGATGGGTCTGTTAATCCTTACATTTTGCCTAGATCAGATTTTTTTTAGGTCAAGGTTCTCTTTGAACCTTCCGTGCCTCTTGTCTGCAAGCTTTGAGGCTGATAAATGTCTGTATTGTCAGATAATTTAGTTCTATTGTCAGTTCGGCAATGCAGTAAAGGAGAGTGCTCTGCATGTAAGTTTTACTTCTATACGCATTGGACTAGAAATGTTCCTGTCTTTGTTGTCTTATTTCCCTAGAAAGGTTCTTATTTACTGTCTCTGTGCTTTCTTTTGTAGCTTAACAGATTGGAAATGTCTGCTATTTGCTAAGAAATGAAATCTGTCTGACACCTGGTCATTAAAGAGAATACATTTTATTCTTTTGTCTTTATTTCCAGATTATTTTCAGATTTCTAGGCCAATTTGTCTTCCGCTTGGCAATTTTGTCATTGGTTTTTCAGTGTGGAGGCTTTCTTGTGAAAATAAAAATATTTAAAACATCTATGGTATTTTTCCAGAGTTGTCTAAATTCATATATTTATATTTTTCTGAAAAAGGTGACTGTAGACGTGTTAGTCGTTGCTGCAGCCAATATATATTAACAAGTGGTCCATATTTAATTTGGGATTTTTGCCGTTCATGGATATTAAACGGTTTTTCATATTTGTAAAACTACCATTTCTTATTAAGTTAGCTATTTGATACTGTTGTAAAGCATCTGGTTTGTAATTGTTCTGGCTGATCTTGGTCTGTCTTGTAGAAATAGCTCATTTAGGATCTTGCTGAACTCATTTAACAAAGAAGATGGAGTGGAATAAATGGGGTCTAATGATGATGTTTTTGCATACCTTAATATTGCAGATTGACTACTCAAGAGCCTACCCTAATGTTTGTTGTTGCTATACAGTTTGATCTGTTCCTGATGTTTTATCTTAGTTAGAAGAATTAAACTGTATTTACTTTTTATTTTATTGTTTCTTCTTAGTCTTGTTCACTCTGTCATTTTCCACTAGTTGGTGGAAGAATGATTGGCAAAAAATGAATACAGATGTACTACAGGTGGTTCTGGCTCCCTCCTTTCTTTTATTTTGCATATTTTTCTTGATAACATTACAGAAGTACTCTGTAAGAATATAATTTGGTTTATAACTTACTGAGTCAGGTTTGAACTTTGAGGGAAAAATTGTGTAAAAGATAGTTCAGTAGTAAAAGGGAGCATAGATAACTTGGTGATTGGTGAAGCACTAGGTGGACTATGAAAAAACAAATGTGCAGATAAGGTCGATTTGGTTTTTAATCTTTATTGCCAGCAGCACACACGTGGAAAATTTATGTCAAATTATTGCTTATGTTTGATCATAAATTTGAAGTATTCTCCAATTGCATGACAAGCTTTTCAGAATTAGAGTACCCTGTAAAACAGCAAATACCTTTTAAAAGGGCAAAACTAATAATCATCGCTCTTTGGATCAACTGGTTTCCATTATTAATGCTACATTTACAGATGCAGTTTACATTCTGTTTTCACTCAACTGTTCAACACAGTTCTTGGTTTCAAAAGTCAATTAATTTTTGTTTGCCTGAAGCATGAGTGGTGTAGTGGTACTTTAGGTGATACATTTATGGAGTAAGCCAAGCACAACCTGATCCAGCCTTAGCCAAACTGTCATCATGCCCAGCATGGTAGCAGAACCTGATCTTCTCCTATAATTTTTTTTACCACTGAAACCATTAAATGTGAAAATATTGTTTGTTATGATACCAATTTCAAAATCAGTGGACTAATCTAAAGAGTCAAATATTTTGTCAGTGTACAAATTTTTAGGTTTTTTAGATACCTTCTATGTAGTGTATTGACTTGGGGAAAATGGGTGCTGTTAAAACATCTGACTACTGATGTTTTTCTGCTCAGTTTTTTCCAGCTTTGTTACTAAGGAGCAAAGCATTTCTATGAGCGTATGGCATGTTCTTAAAAGCCAGAACTTCTGTTTCCCTGGTTTTTCTGATGTTCTTTGAACCGCATACCATTTCATGCATGAGAACTCTGTGCTGTTGCACTTCAGGTAAAGAATTATCATGGTTTATTAAAAAAATCAACATTAAAGACCACACAGATACCTGTACTTCTGTACAGTGTTTTAAATTAGATTAAAAACATTGAAAATCAATCCAGTATATTACAGAAATCATGCCACTGCATCTGCAAGATGCACACTTGTGTGGGTTCAATCTGAGAGTGCACCAAGAGAAGGTTCATATTCCAAATGCTTTGGAACATAGGTGCCAAAGATGGGCTTTGCAGCCGTTTTTGTACCTCTATGATTTTGTTACGCTTCTTCCCCCTCTCCCCTCCCCATCTTTTAACATGGAGTTCAGAATCTTCTGTGCTTTGCTTATGGAGCAGCAATTTTATTTTTTTGCCATCCTGTGTTGATGAATTTTAAATGAAAATACAAGATAGACCTTTTTGAAGAAGCTGTATGCCTCTGAGTTTTATCCACTCGTTCTACCTGTTAGTGAAAATAACATTGTTTTTTCCCCGGTCTATTCTCTCTCCCTTCTGTCTTCAATCTTTTTCTCTAGGCTACTTGCCTTTTTGAGAGCATGAAGCAGATTCTACTGGAAAACAAAACCAGTAGGGGTTTCTACATGTGAAGTTTCTAGGCAATGTAAAGAGAAGTGAAACTTAGTTGTTGGAGTAGGGTTTTTTGTCTTAGTATTTAGAGTGTAAGAGGTGGGCCATTGATAATATGCTGATATGATGGTTCAGTATTCTAGTGGTCTTCTCAGTTTTTAGTGTGGACAAAATTACAGTGCAGTATCTAGTAAAATCAGTCTAGCCTAATTTCCTATTTGTTCTTCTGCCTGTTATGAAGCCTTTTAGAAAGTTGCTGTTCAGTACTGGAATTTGAGTTGCTTGTGTATTTGGAATCCTCCTGTTGAGCAAAGGCGGAGAGATATTTTTAATTAAGAAAGAAAGAAAATAAATTTTGTTAATCAGAATTGAGTGGATGAACAATGTACAGGACATCAATCAACTGAAATTACATTGACTCTTCACAACTTAATTTTCATTCTTATCTTAACAGTTTGGATTTAGATGGCGACACGAGAAAGAAGTAATTTCAGGAGAAGGTAATGCTGCTTTTTTTGTATTGCATCTCTCTTTGATGCTTTTTTTTGCTGCCTTTTGACTAAATTTTATTAGCATTTGACAATACTGTTAAGTTTATGAGTTAACAATAGACAACAAATGGATCCAACTTTGGCGGTTTATGCTACGTAGCTCTAGGGTGCACACTTATCTGCATATATTAAAATTAAGAGAACATATGGTTTATTTTCACAAGGTCAGATTTGTAGTGAACACCAACATAATGCATTTGATAGTGCAGGATGGATATGTTTTTTTAACTGCTTTTCTTCCATAGTTCTGTGTTAGTTGCCTCATTAGTTTTTGGTACCTTTAATTGAAGTCTCTCAATACTTTTCCTCAGGAAATAATTTTTTTAGCAGATTTTCTAGCACTGTTTTGCAAAATTTTAACTTTTAATTTAAAATTTCCACTTGTAATAGCTCTTCTAGGGTAAATTGGTTTTGAAAGCTTTAGTGGGAATGCTGGTCATATCTCCCAATCCTGTTACTTAATCAGTTGCTTATTCTGGTTGCTCCTGCCCTGTGAGTTCTTACTGATGTGTGTGAGTTCCTACCGATGTATTTTGGGGACTTTGCACAGTGGTGCCTGTTCTGTGGCCCACGTGTGTGGATTTTTTCAAGCAGCTGAATGAGGAAGAAAATGATATGAATGTATTGCTGTTCCTGTGGGCAGATCTTCATGCACGTGTACAGTTTTCAGAAATACACAGGAGGGTGTGTGAACATTAATGGTGGAGTTTTCCTAAGCCATAGAGATAACAGTTCCTAAAGGTCATATGCTATGTCTACCTATAAAGGTAGTCTTAAGCTGCATTCCACACTACAGATTATATTAACAGGTAGTTATGTTTGATATAGCTATATGCTTTATTGAATGCATCAAAAAGATAATTAAAGTTAAATGAAGAGTAAGTAATTTATGGACAATTGTCCTCATGGGGAAAAAGTATTTAAAGCTGCATTGTACTTTTAGTATCCAGTACTTGATATTTAAAATATGGGAGAAAGTGCAGAATTACGTGTTTTAAGCTTCTTAATGAAATCCTAATGGAAACTATACAATCGGAATATAAGAATTGAGCAGTAATATCTTTCACCACTAAGGGGCACAAGAATTCAACCTTACCGAGTTTTAGATGCGCTTTTGAAGTGCAGTTTCAAATGATTATTTTAAAAAGACGTGGATCTTTAATGCCTTTCTTTTGCTGTTTTTAGCTATAGATCAGTCATTTAAATTGCTTTCATTAAATGTAATAAAGCTTTGATACCTACCTGTCTGATAATTCACATTAAAAAAGGGGGAGTGTATGCTTATTTTAGCATAAATAATAGTGATGGGAACGACTCTGACTTGCACTGTGGCTTGCGGTATGTTAAGAAAGGAATGTAGGAATGGGTTACTCACATTTGGTTGCTTTGTTTTCAGTGCTTGTCTTTCTAAAGTCATGGAGAAGAAGGATTAGGTATCGCTTATATTATTAATGGTAAACACCAGATTATTTCTTTCTCTTCTTTTCTTTCCCACTCCGGGCTTTTGCCGTGGATCTTTTGAAAAGAGGTCATACTAGAGATTGATCTCCTTAAATTAAAATGTAACCTTAATGGCACTTAATGATGTAATACATTGCCAGTTTCAATAAAAATAGTTCCACAAAATGAGCATTTTCTTAATTAAAATCTCAAGTTAAGGCAGAAACCCTACTTACAATTTTATAAATCAGTGAATAGTAGGCACACGAATTAGTTGGTCTCAGAATAAATCTTTGAAATTAAATGCTTTTCAGCTGTTTAAAAAATATACTTGACATGCCTTCTGAAGTACTTTTTCTCTACTTTGAAAGCATGAATAGAAGATATGGCATACAATTTTAAAATAAAAGGTATTTTAGGCAAAAGACATTAGTGGTAATTTTTTCTGTAGGAAAATAGGTAACGTTCATTGCATAGAGGTAACATAGGACTTTTTCAGCACGAAAGAGCAAAGCTGAACATGTGGGTATATTTGCTGGTTTCTACCTATTTATATTTCTAGGTTAAGTAGTAAAATACTCGAGCTAAACCTATTTGGCAAAACAGATTTAATACCTGCAAATTGATCTCTTTCACAGTTTCATTGAACTAATGTTTCACTTTTAGTGTGTCTTTTTTAGCCTATTTTTTTGTATGTATAAATGTAGACACGATATGCTTTGCCTTATTTAAACAAATGTTCTTCCAACCCTGTTTCTGTTTATTTTTTCCTCAGTAATTTCCTCTGTGGAAAATAGGCAGGGTGTCAATACTTGAATAGCACACCATGGTGTGTACATGGTAATGTACAGATCTGCTGCATCTGAGTTTTGATTAAAATGCATTAAAATCAGACTTTTGGCTCTATAAATTTCCTTCATATATCTAATTTTCAGGACTTCGTTTAGCTTGTAGTACTTACTTTCCACCTATTGTACTCTTCTGCAAGAAGCAGAACGTGCTAATAGTTTTTGAAGGCACACATTTAACAGCCAGACTGTAGGAGTTAATATTCTGAACATGAAGGCAGTAATTTCCTTGAACCTCATATGAAGGTGATGGAACTTAAGATTAAGTTTGCTGATTAAGTTTGGTAACTGTCCACTTGGCACACTGGCTTCTGTGTATTTCTTGGACAATTTACTGTGGGAAAAAGTCATGTCTCAAATGCTGAATAATCTGATCTGTAGTTTCCTGTGATTTGGGTTTCCATATACATGATGGGAATTATAATGGTCTCCTACTTTGCAAAAATGTACTTTTTAATGCTTTTGTGATTTTCAGTTGTGCTAGAGTGATTAGTACTACTGAAAAAAACTTCAAGGTGATTGGAATTATGTATTCAAGTCAAGGTTTGAGTATGTGTTGTAAGGATTGCAGTGTGGAAGGAGGGTAAGAGAAGCCTGGCTGTTTATGTATGTGTATGACACGGTGCAGGGATACACTAAAAAAAAACCAAACCACCATGATTTCAAATACTTAGATGATCATAAATGCAAGTAAATTTGTAAGAACACAGAATTATGGTGGTTTACACAGTCAAATTCTGGTTTACCTAAGAATTCTTTGCTTGCCTTAGCAGTCTGAAGAAATTGTTCCAACTATATTCTAGTGAACATAGCCAGTTTCACATCCAAAGACTAGACTATCCAAAATGGATTTTCCATACTGTATAGAGCTGCTAATCTTATATAAAACTGATGTATCTCTCTTCTCTCTGTCTGTTCTTCTGTGTTTGTTTTGGGATTTTTTTTCAGAAGATGTGAAATAGGAGTCTGGCTAAGTTCCAAAAAGTTTTATGTAGTAGAAGTTTTTCCTTGTAGATTTTTCTTGCTTATAATAGATATAAGTAATTACTGATGATGCAGAGTACTGATAGCCATGCTTTACATAGGGTTAAACATATTTAATGCATATTAATTTGAAATTTTTTTTAAATGGGAGTCCCGGGGACTTTTTTTTGTTCAAGTGTTAGCATTGCAGGTGGTTTTAAATTGCAGAACTGAAATATCTAAGGACACTGCCAATCCATCAGTTAGAAGCTTAAGCAGAATGTTCTGAGGTTAATCGTTCACTGACAGTCCTGCTTGTGAGCCTATTAATACATGTCCCTACCGCCAGCTCTGCATACAAATCAGTCTTTTGCAAAAGGAATATATGTATCTTTATTACTGCAATATTGGGAGCCCAGTGGTGTAAACAACATTGATCGTGTGCAAATTGCTTTACAATTACTGTTATATTTAACATAATAAACCCAAGGAAGCTTTTAAAGTTGCAGAACAGTTTCTCATAGAGTTGGATTTCCTTTTCTTAAAAGTAAAGTGATTATGAAAAGTCATTAGAATACAAATTATATGTCCAGTGTATCAAGTAAACCAGTAAGGTACTAAGAATACATGCGTCTTAATTTTGTACATACATGATACTTTGAAAAAATTGATGTTAAAGATGAATGTCTGATTCACATCTCCTGATCTTAGCCCCTGCTAAGTAAGGAATGTGTCCTAATGACATTAATTTCTTCAGAGTTCAGTGTGAGGCTTATTTCATAACATTTGCCTTCATTGTAAAACACAGTGCAAGTGATGTTCTTTTTTTGCAAATATGGAATATTAGACAAGTATGATTGATTCCTTTATCATTGTCTGTTGTTGTTTCCTTAATCTGGATGTTAATTTTATATCTGGGCTTTTTTATTTTAAAGAAGTGGAAATCAAAAAGCAAACACTGGACACAATGCTTGTTAATCACTGAACTATGTTTTGTTGGTTTTGATGTCTTTATAGGTCAGTTTTCCTGTGGAAATAAGCACTGTGATGAGAAAGAAGGGCTGAAGAGCTGGGAGGTGAATTTTGGTTATGTTGAACATGGTGAAAAGAAGAATGCACTTGTAAAATTGAGTAAGTCAGCCTTTCTTCAAGGGTATATACACTTAAAAGGCCAGTATCTTGTGCTTTAAAAGCAGTTGAGTGAAACTCAATGATAATGGTATTAGTTCAAGCAAAATGGAAAATGCTGAATAGAACATAATTCTGTTCATTAATTGCAGGCAGTATAGCGGTCTTGATTTAGAGAGAATGCTATTATCATTATATATGACAAGGTTGTGACAAGTTGAGCACTTCATAATGCATAATAGGTAGTGTCAAAAAATTAGAATAACTTACTAAAAGCTGTTTTGTATACAAACATGTCTGGTTTTAACAGATAATACTGTCTTGCAAGGAGGGTTTCATCATTGTACTTGCTTAATTAGTTATGTGGCTTAGGAGTCTTCAAGGCTTTGGACTAGACAACTTCTTGCACACCTCCAGAGGTACTAATTTACTGGTTTTTTAATACTTATGTTTTCTTCCAAAAAATTGTAATTTTAATTAATTCACTTCCTTTCCCATTCTTTTCTCTTGAGTGGGATTTCTCTTATTCAATATTGTGTACATTTTAATACATTCATCGGATAATTAAACTTACCATAGTTTATGCGGTTACTTTGCATAAAACAAGCCAATGGTGTTTTTTCTTTTGTGCACAAGACTCCTCATGTGGCAGCACTTAGTCGCTGGCAATGCTCTTAAGAGACCTTTGGGTCTTCAGTATAATTGCACAACAATTTGATCTGTCCCCAAAGATTGCTAAAATGGGATATCTGTACATGAGAAGTACTGATACTTTTTTTTATGAAGAGTTGCCAGTGCTAAACCTGTGACCTTTCTCCAGGTTTAGTAAAATCTTGGTCTGGAGTTTGATAGACTTTTATCAGGGTATTTTTCTCAATTACACTGTAACTTTAGTTTTGAAGAAAAAGCTGAAATTGGAAGACAGTGTTTTATTTAGTTTTATATAGGTATTAGTAAGTTTTGTTACTTGTGCTTACCAAATATATGAGTGTAATGTTCTCATTCTCTCTTTTTCAGGACTGTGTCCAGATTGTTCCTACAAACTAAACTTTCATCACCGGTAATGAAATATTTTGAAAATATGGGAGCTGAACTGTTGATAGATTACAGTTATGATGAATAACAAATAGGGGGAAAACTTCAGCTAGAGGATTAGGAACTTCACTTCTGCTGAAATAGATTCTGGTTTGGAATTCTTATGAAGTCACTGGCTGTGTAGAGTTGGATATTGTTGTGCCAATGAAAGTACAGAACCCCTCAAACTGGGAGAATCGCATCCCCACTGATGTGAAGGTTTCCTTTGCCTGATTTCAGCCTAGCAATTATTTTTCTTTTCCAACAGTCTATTCAAAACACTTTCTCTTGTATTTTCCCTCTTGCTGTGTTTTAAGAGCTGGAGCGCTTTTCTTCTTCTTAAAAATAGTGGGTTTATTGTGTCAAGTGACCGTGCTTTGTAATTTTGAATTTAAGTATTAGTTCTTTGAGAATCACTTATTTATAGCAGAGAAAAAAAACATGAGTTTTGAACCTGTAGAATGTGTCCATTAAGATTTGATTTGGGGTTTTTTTTTTGTCTATAATCTTAATGAATTCCACATCTATTGATACTCAGTTTCTGTGATTTTCAGAATCTTGATGTGGCATTAACTTAGTTACACAGCTCATTAATTAAGCCAGACAATTAACTAGAAAGCATATGAAGGGGAAACCTTTGGGATAGGAAATTTTTCCTTTTTAAGGTAACACAGATCAGAGGTGTGTCTAGGTGAATAATTAATCCATTGTAAAAGTTAATTCATATTCAGTTTCATTAAAGCACTGTGTAGGCACATGTTAAGAAGGAGAGTTAACTAACTGGGGTTAGTTTGATTGGTCTTGCTTGATTTTTAAACTAAAATTGTAAATCCACTTGAATTCAGAATAAGCATGGTCAAACGTTTTCTCTTTGTGAGCTGCAGAGTCATAGTTACTTTGAAACAATTTTAGTGATGACTTGGTGCAAAGAAGCTGGAAAAAAACAGCCTATGTTGATACAGTGAACCTATATAAGTAATGCTGAAAATAAAATATATGGATCTTTGGTCTGCAGCAGATTCCTAGGCCTGAGATTCTTCTGCCTTAAGTTTTGTCGCTGTCAAGTGGCAAAATATATTTCAAAACCTGTATTGACTCTGTTTTTCTCATTGCATGTATAATATATACAAAATTGTCTGCTAAAAGAAAAAAAATTAAGTATAAATAAGAATTCAGAATGTTATAAAATTTTCTGTATTTTGTCTTTTACTCCCACTTCACTGGGTTTGTTGCCTGCATCAGTGTCATTTTAGCAGCTTTAGCATTTAAACTTTTAATTTTAACTTTAACTATTTTATTTTTTTTCAGTTTAACTAGTGACAGGTTTCAGAAAAAATTACAATTATTTGACTGAATTGAATACTTAAGATTTCCTGTTGCTTGAGGACTGCCTGTAATAGGGAAGGTGTACATTATTGGGTTTTTTAGGAGGAAAGAAGTCAAAGCACATAAAAAGGGAGGCATGCATGTACAAAACTCTGAGGAGCCAAAAATTAAGAAGACAAAGTTATCTTCTTCAGAAAAAAAGAAGTCCAAAAAAAAGGCCTGTAAAGGTAAATTTAAACTTTGAACTTTCAGGTTTTAAAATATTCAGATATGTTAGTTGAATCTTGGTTTTGCTAACGCTACATGTGTATAGATATGTTATTATGTATAAATATAGATATGTAACTTAATTGACTCTGTAATACAGGGAGTCAAAAAGATACATGTCTTAGGTAAAATTCCTTAGGTGAACAAAAAAGATAAAATGTGGGACAAGATAAATTTCTTCCATTCTACAGAGGTGAAGAACTTTTTGAAAAATACGCATTGCAAGGTATATTTGTCCAAGAATTGGATATTGCATACCAGAAAGCATTGTGATGTATTTTATTCCTTGAGGCTTTGGGGTTGAAAGCCTTCTGAAAATGTTAGATAACCGTTTTACACCACAGTTCTCAGGATAATACATTTGAGCTTGAATTGATGTCCTTTGAACACATGCAAAAAATCTTTTTACTTCAGTGTTTGCTAGCTTGCTTTGAGTATGTGGTATGTGCATGCATGTGCATGTGTTTGTGTGTAATATATTGTAATAGGAATTTCCTTGTAAACATTTTAAGATACGGATAAACCAAGATAAGATTACTATTTTTTTAAATTGTGGGTTTTTTCCAGATCAGGTTTCTTCAGAAGATTCAGATAGTTCTGATAAAGGTAAGGTATTTGAATATGTTCTGCATTTTATGTTATTGTAATAAGTTATATTACTTCATGGTGATTTGCCATTGCTCTTAGCTTTATTTGCTGGCAGTTTTAATATTTTATGAGGTGATAGGAATGCTATGTGAAAACAAGCAGTGTTATGAAGATCTGAAATGCATATTTACAGATGTTTGGAGAAAAACTGTAAGGAATGTTATGAAAGAAGTCTTTTAAGTTTATTTGAGGAATAAAAATGTGGGCAGATAGCAGAATGGGAATAATCGGAAAAATGAGAGGTCATATTGGTCCAGACAAGAGTAGAGTGTGCAAAAATAGGTACATCATTAATAACTGCATGGATCCTGGTATGCAAATATGTGCTATGTAAAGAAAGTACTTTCCCACTATAACAACTACTACATTTCTTTTCAGTGAATTATACTGTAATAATATGTACTCTACTCAATTAATAGATTTTAAGTAAATCCCGGGCTTTAACTAAAGTCTTTCCTAGGTACCACCTGTAGTACCTGAGAGACCTACTTGTTGCGAGTGGATACATTCAGAGTCTCCATGACTACTTAGGCGCTGGTTGTATCTATCTCAGTAATTCCAGTTGCCAGTTTCTTTTTAAGATGAAACAAGCCCCCTCTTCTGGTCATACCGATTCTTGCTGCACACTTTCTGGAAGGGATTGTGTGCTTCTCCAATTGCTCTGCTGTGCTATACAGTTTTAGGAATGTCCTCAGCACTTACTTTTTCCCTAACTAGATACAGGAATACCTGAAGCTGTTTTCTTTTGCCTCAGACCATGCCTGAGGTCTCTTTTTTGTCAGGAAGGCTCTATTGGAAGATTGGGGTTTTTAGGTCAGGGCATATTTGTTAAAAGGAATAGGTTTTTTGGTTTACGCTCCTTCTGTACATGCACATGAAGCAGTTATGCTGTAATCTACTGATAAGTTGCTATCAAAAGTTGTCATCCAAATAGTAGTAAAGTAACTGATTAATATCATGTGTTGAAATGGTATTGTAGTTCTGTGTTTCTTATTATAAACCATTAATTTTAGGAACTAAGCAGTATGCTGCTGTTGTGTCAAGATCAGTGTTTTGATGTGATTGGCCAAATTACTAGTTCATGATATCTAAGAGTCTTTTTGATGCTGTATTGAATAACAGTGGAAAATTGTTTTGGCTTTGCTTTATACAAAGCAAAGTGTTCTCTTTATTCTCATGGTTACAATTAAACATTGCTCCTAGCATTATACCTTCAAAATAAACAAAAAACATTAATTCTTTTGCAATTAATTTCATAAGCACTTCAAATTTTTAACAGATTCAGATAACGGCGGTACACAAGAAGGTCCTTCAGATGCTGACTATTGGAAAGGTCCTCTACAAGAAGCAGATGAAAAATCACGGTTAGTTTGATCTAATGAACTTGTAGCTAATAAAACATACTGTGTCCATTCAGAACTGAAAGGGCAGAAATGTTTTCCTAAGTGCTTTTATGAATATTCTGACATTTAAAATTATGTCAGATCTCCTTCCATGTAGTGAACCTAAGTATGTTTTTTAAAGAGGAAACACGCATCCTGACAGTCAGCTCACCGGTGTTCTGGTGTTGCACAGATGGGGGAACGTGAAGGGGTATTAAAATGTATTGAATAAGTCAAAATAGTCTATACTGGCTAGAAATTCTAATCAAAGGTCTTCCTTTCTTTTTTTTTCGTTAATACAGAGAGGAGGAGTTTGATGAGTATTTTCAAGACTTGTTTCTGTGAAACTTTAATGTAGGCTGATTTTCTTTATGAAATGTCAAGGTGGAAGTCTGGAAATCCCACCATGACTGGGAACTGGAGACCTCTTTCTGCCAACACAGCTTTTCTACAGTCACTCAAATGGACCATCTGTGTAGATTATCATTGTAGAAGGCTTCATTTCTAAAAACTTTTTCTTGTGGTAGGTTGTATGCTCATGAATGGAGTGAAATAATTTTTTTAGTTCAGTGCAGAAGATATATGGCATCCAAACTTAAATGCAGGAAGGATATAAGCAAACAAGAATGTAGTTTATTGACATTACATTAAGGAAGCTTGACTGCTCTTTATTTTACCCCAAACTTCATTTACTGCCAGATTTTTGTAAATGGGCATTTTGGAAGATTCTGTTATTAGTTTAAAGCCATGCACTTTTAGTATATTCTTATTTCTAATTTATTAAACGAGATTTTATTAGTCATGTAGACTTCAATATTCAGGTACTAGTTTCTGTAAATATTTTCAAATGCTATTGGAGAAGCTCAGTTTTAACGAATATGTATTTTGCTTGCATTAGGTAAACCATATCTGAACTGTCTCCTACTCCTTAAAAAAGTTTAGTTCATTGTGACTTTTTATTTTTTGTCGATATAATATGATGTCACTGATAATTCCACTTACAAAGATCTGCTTCTTGGTGAAATTTTTCATATGAAAAATAAAGTGCATGGCTTTCTACTGGAGATGTGCATGTGACTTGTATGTGTTCTGTGGTTTCTGATCTCCTTAACATTGACTGAATGTTAATCCTTCTTTAAAGTGTAATCCTAAATATATAAGTAAAGAATGTATATTGCTTGAGGAACTGACTGGATTCATCTTCCTTTTCACATTGCAGCACAAAATTAAATATTCTTTATTTCATGTTTCCAAAGAAACAGTTTGCACATGCGTAGTTACAGTAGCTATTTTCTTTGTCAGATGAAAATTACTTTGGATGTAAAGGACGGACTTATTTTAACTAGATGCTCGTGTTAACCTGAGGACAGTTATTGTATAAAATATATTTTTTGTAAGTACTTTCCACTGTAGAGACATTTATAGAAAGTGTTTATATTAAGTATGTGGAAATGCAACAGCAGAGATGGTTGCAGTGTACTTATGAACATTCTACGTGCACGTGTATGTGTAGAACTCTGTTCACAAGCATTAGTAACTATTTGAAGTATTAGTTAAAATAATTACATTTTTAAAAGTTTGTGCTTGCATAATAGATGATATTACAAGGACATGTTTAGGGTGTCCTTGAGTAAGAAATAAATGCAGCCTTGCATGAAGGCTTCTTTAGGTAAGAAGGTGGATTTAAAGGTTAATTCTCTGTCATCTTGCAAGCTTGGTTGAGAGTTAAATCCAATCTGCAGCAATCTGCTTACGTGTATGCAACTTGCCCAAAGGGGCTTTTATTGCACATGTTGCTATATTTGTTTCTTCGAGTATTGTTTATTATGTGTTCTGGGTAACTAGCTCCTCTTTGGGTCTTCAGAATACAGTTATGAAGTGGTACAGCACACATATTAAATACATCATTTAATATCATTTGAATAAAATTACATGATCAAACAACCTTGAAATAGCTTTCTTTAGTCTCTGCATTTAATACAGAAAATAATACGTGATACCCAGTTTTATGTCATCAGTAAGTTTACATAAAATATTTGGCCCATTTATAAATACAGATGTAATAAGTGGGAATTATTTTTATAGATTCCTTTAGCTTGCGGTGATAGTTTTGCACAATATCTGTGTTTGTAGAGCATTCTTATAAAGATATATAATATGACAAATCATTCAGTCATTCTCCCTTCTCTGTGAATACTGAAGGTCCTTCAGAGGGGAAAACAAGATAGTATGGGTCTGCTTTTCTTTAACCAGGGAAGAAAAGTGGTAGGATTGAGTCTGTGTGTCAAACTTGTTTGTTGCAGAAAGTGTTTGGCATCCATCTCTTAGATTTGGAACTGGTTCTAGTGAATACTTGGATCCAGACTAGACTTCTTCCTTCCTTTATCTGCAGGAGGAGCCAGCCTTATGAGACCTGAGTAGAAGGTATGGAGTGGCCTCTGACATCCTTCAAGAACAGAAGGTTTTGGAAGGGATATTGTTGTTTAGGAAGAGCGAATTTGTGTGCAATCTGTATTCATGTAGAAAGGGAGTTAATTCTGATATGCTCTACTTCTGCTGACCTCTCCCTCCCAGGATTAAATTGGTGCCAGGTTTTCAGATACCTTAATTTGCTGCATTTTAGAAAAGGTGCACTGGGAGTACATGAACTATTTAAAAGGCTTTTGAACGTAGATCCTGCTGTAGATAAATATATATATATACTGGCCTATAGGTATCCTAGTAAAGTCTTGTATGCAAAGTATGATGTTTACAGTCTCCCTTTTTTGATACATGTGATAAAAGGTGGTGAGTTTAGTAACAGTGAGCAGAGCCGGTCGCATATGAGCAGGAAAGTGGTTTCTCTGAGCAGTGGCTACAATTTATAGATTTATTGTTGGTAGTTTTGAGAAAATACTGTATACCATGTATGTGCTTTTAATAGATATGAGGCAGGGAATTGTGATCATCATTCCTAAAGTGAAGAAGTTTGCTCTAGAACTTCATATAGCTTTGAGATTGAAGGAAAGGGACAATTCCAGAAGTACACATCATATAAAAATCTAAATATACAAGTTACAAAAAAGTTGCACATTTTTTGTTTGAATTGTACCTATTACATTTCTTTGAGTAGTTTTATATAAGTCCTGTCAAAATTACCTGTATTTTTTGTGGACAGTGTGCAGAAGTTGCATATTTCAAGAAAAATACTGTATGTATATAATATAGAGCACATAGTTAACTCATTTTGAATGGTTATTTTTTTTCTTTTAATTTTCCAGTTTTAAATTGTAACTGTTTACTCCATTAAAAATTATTTCCAACAAATGGCAAGTGTTTAAGAGGATGTTTAAGAGATCAGGCTATACTATTCTATGCAAAGCAGAAATCCACTGGGGCTTGAAGTTCTTTCTAGGTGTCTTTTCTGTAGCAGAAACAGTGTCTGAGACAAAGAATTACAAAATTATACATGTTTTGGATTTTCCATCCTCTGCACCTCCTCCACTGCCACCACCACCTCCAGCTGCACTTTCAGCTAAAAAACAGAGAAGAAAAGTAAAGTGAGTACTTTCTGTTAATTTTAGCTGCTCTAATTTCTTGTTAAAACAGCATTGCTGTTGTGATATGCATATTCTGTGTGTTTGACCTTCTGAAAATTGAATGTGATTTCACCACTTGTCTGGGAAAATGGAATAAGAAACAATAACACATGCTATGTGTACCTGTGTGTATATAGTGTAGCAGTTGATACCAACTTTTCTCAAAGGACCAAACACACACTGAACCACTCTAACTGGAAAGTTTCAGTAGTTAAATATGTATAACTCTGTCCCACACATACAAAACTGAGGTATGCAAGCCATGCAAAAGAAATAAACTCTTGTATCAATATAATCTCTGAATCTATTTTTGAAACAGATGATACAAAAGCTTTAATTTCACCTAATTGTCTAAGCCTTTATCCGACCTGCATGGATCCCTTTGTAATTACCAATTAAGAGAGACGCTTTCTATGCTTTTTATCTATAGCTACTGATTCTGTTACTGTCTCTCAAATGATTCCACAGATGTTCATTGGTCAGAGTTAAGATTCTTTCTATGTAATAAATTGCCTTTCCAGGTTCATTTAAGGTAAGATACCAATATTAGAATTAAAACTTACATTTGAAAGCTGTGGATCACCATGTTACTAGGTCATTTTCGACCCTTTCCACCTGCATTGAAACATGTCACATGATCAGTGTCCTACCCTCTGCAATTTGTGGATATAATCAACACTATGCTACCAACTATGTATTTTATTTTCTTAGCTTAATACTGTATTCTGTTTTAATTTTGGTTCTGAACTTTCCACTGTAGTGGTTCAGCAAATATGTTTATTTTGTTTTCTGTATTGAATGGCTAAGAATAGCCAGGTCAGTGTGATCTAGAGAAACTACTGTGGTTCAACACATATGGAATTATTGTTGTATGGACTGACTCAACAAACCCATATATTTACATGGCTTTGATTTGACAGTGTCAGACCTGTTCTTCACACCTGTGCATGGCCTCACTCCAGTGCACATTTAAAAGGATGCAAAACAATTCACTTACATTTTGTGATACCAGTTACAATGTATATATACACAAAGGTCAGGTCCTTAGTTCCTGCAAATCAGTGTGTCCGTGCTTGCCTGTGTGACGTTCCTTGTGGGAAGATACTTCTTTTCTTAAGTTGATGACAAAGTGATTCAGAAATATCAGTGATGTAAGGTGGTCCTAACTTCAAGTGGGAGAAGAAATATCTGAGTCTTCTTAAATATAGAATTTAATTTTTGTTCAAGAGCCTTATGCTTAAGGGCATAGGCTCCGACTAGAGTAACTTTTTCTAAGGAAGCAAATTGTGTAAGTTTTGGTTTGGTTTGCTGGTATTTCTGTGAACTTCAGATACTTACATCAGGTGTACTGTGTTCATACTCACAACCAGCTGGTTCTCAGCAGTAAATTAAGCTTAAATAAGTAAGATATTAAGTTTAGTTACAAAAAGGTGTCTTTTAAAAATAAATTTAAGAGACAGTGGGGTGGGCATAATTCCTGTGAAAGTGTGTAAGTGGTATCACAGTGTGAGAAGGCCAAAATATTTCTTGTAACTTTATTACAGTAATAATATTTGACTCATTTTATTAAAATTCTCTTTCAAAAATCTGCTTTGATTAAATCATGTATCTTACAGTACTTCTCGCCCATCTTGCAACATTTTAAAAAAAAAATTAGCCTAGTGTCATTATTTTCAGAGGCAAATAACTCTGTAGTTCCACTTCACACTCTGACAGTAACTTGATGAGTGGCCTTGAGTAGCCTCTCTTTTGTGCGAAATGTGAAGAATACTCACCTATTTCCAACAGACACTATAAATAAATTACTCAGTATTGTTTTATGTTTCAAAAATGTGAAAAACACACTTAGATTAAATTAACTTTTCTTCTCCAAAGTATCTGGCAATAAATCATTCCATAATAATCAATGCATTTTGATTTTAATCTCTGAACCTGTTCAGTCATCTCAGCTGACTGGCAGAGCTGTTGACCTGCTATTCCACATGCAATACAGAATAAAAATAACTGACTCATTTCACTCTTACACCTGAGTGGTAGGTTCTTGGTTTCTGTAAAATCAGATTTTCTTCTAGGTTATCATATGCAGAACCATACTTTCAATTTTAGGACTTGGGCTGTCTTAGAACGTATAGTGTTAGATCTGTAATATGAGAGAGTGTCTTTCAGCCAAGAAACCGCTGGTAGGGAACTAGAACTAAAAGCTTTATCTAATACTGGGAAGAGAAGTGGAGATTTGCAGTATCCATTCCTATATCTTTTCCTTATGCTTTTCATATTCAGCTTAAACAAAACATCTGAATACATTTGGGTCTGATGCCATGAAGAATTTTGATGCATCTCTAGTATTTCAGGGGATTGCAGCATTCACAGGTAAATTTTAAATTACATTCAGATTTAAGTCTTAAGACAAAGGAAATTTTGCATTCCCTTTTGTGATTGTCATATTTTCTATAATTCTGCAGTTCAGAAAATTGGGTCAGTGTACTGGATTTGTGTGAGCTTTAAAGGCTACTCCTCTTCCATGTAAAGATAAATCTAATTTGGTTAATTCAGAACTCATGTATTAGTATAATGTTTAATAGAATATTGTACAACTGCACCGCATGTGTGAATTTTAGAAAGAGAAAATACATTGACTGCCTTACAAATATATATAAATGAAAACCTTAGAAGTTACTTAACCTTTTTTGGCAGCTTCTTCTTCTTCCTTTTTCTTTTGTTCCTCAATAGCTTTCATCTTCTCTTCATATTCATCAGCTCGTGTTTTCCATTCAACCCTGTTGTTTTGAAGACCATCAAACATAGGTGTAATTTCCTTGTGAAACCTTGAGAATTCCTATAGAAACAATTTAAATTTGTAAATTAGATATTTGTGAACACTGATGATTTGTAAAGTCTAACTTTGTGGCAATACTGCTGCTTTGCAGAGAAAACATTAGCTTTTGTTTTTCTATTAAATGTAATTAAGTATGTATGCTAGATTGTAATTTTATTTGATTTCACATTGTTTTTAAGCACTTGTTCTATCTCAGGTAGTGGGTTTTCTGTAGAAGATGAAAAACTTTAAAAGAAATAGTCTTAACTGCCTATTGGTGAAGATTTGAAAGCATGTTATTAGAAATACCATGTTGGGATAATAATGCCCTCTTGTGCACATAGTCAGTTAGAGAAGATCTGAATTATATACTGCACATTTTGATTTCTTCCCTGATCCCATATTTGGTAGTCTGATTAATAAAAATACAACTATGATTCCTGATATTTTATCATATGATTATTAGTATTGGGATATAATAAAAAGTCTGCTGTCCTACAGTATATTCCAGGCAGATGAGGATGTTTCTGAAGATGTTAAAGTATTGTATGTCACTTTTCTGCATGATGTGTTGAGATAAACTTAAAAGCTAGGCAGAGACTGGCATTTCAGTGCCTTACAGAAGATACAGGACATCTGTATCATCCAGAATATTGCAAGTTTCCTGTTCCCTTTGTTGTGCCATGAATTGCTTTCTGTAACCATCCACATGTTGCATACATATATTAAACGAGACTGTGAAGAATCAGACTGGGCTTACTAACTCGGTCTTTCGAGGTAGTAATAAAGCCTCAGTGCCCTCAATTTTCACTGAGATTTCACTTTTTTATGAATTTGCTTCACATCTGCTGAATTTGCTTGTGGAAGCAATACTTCTATGTAGTAAAAGACTGAAAAATTGTGATAGCGGTTTGTCCTGTGACCAAGAGTCCTGCTGCTGTCTAAGATTTTTTAACTGCAAGTTTGTCACTAATTGTGGCATGAGAACTGCTGCAACTGGAAAAAAATTATTCTTACCTTGTACACAAACGTACACACAAAATCTATGAAACCAACTTGGAGCTTTGGTAGTTCATCTCCTTTGTTTCTGTCCATCATAGGCTAGAACAAAATAACAGTAATTAGGATTGTGTAGGTGTGCTTTATGGTCTAAAGATCTAGTAAGCATCATGGGCCATTATCTTTTTAATGTTTTAGTAGCAGTTAGTATATCTTAACTCAGTTAAATTATTTGCTACTTACAATTGGTTGTTGCTGTAGCACAGTTCGTTCCAGGTCACCTTGCTCCCAGAATTCATTTGCAACCATGAGGGCAACCTGAATAATCACAATACAGTGGAAGTGTCAGCAGAAAGCAGTAAATGTAAATAAGTAAGTGAAATAATCAGGGTGTGAAGAGGAATAAGGCCAAGAAAATGTGAAAATGTGGAATAAGCAACAACTGGCATATTATTACTTACTACTTAAGAATTGCTATCTTCCCTTCCACAAGGAGAGGACTGATTTCGTGCTAGCTGTGTTATCTCTGAACAGTTTAAAAAGTTCTCTAGAAATAGGGAGTTTTGGTCAAGCACCATAGAATTTCACTCTAATGCTTGTAGAGATAATCAAGTGCTTCTTTCAAAACTTACAGACACTCTGGTGTACTAAAGGCTTTTTCCAGGAAATTATCTTTGCTGATATTCTGGTGCGTGCTAAGTAAATGATAATTATTGTCAATAGGAACAAGATGTTATTGGCAACATAGCAGCATCACTTGGTATCTCTTATGTGTATTACTTAGAATGCTCCACAAGTGTCTTACAGCTTTATTTTGATAATGCATTGTTAAAACCTCTTCCTGTAAGACCGGGTGATGAGATTCAGTGTGATGGTCAATCATTACTGAAGTACTTGAAGTGCTTATGTACAAACAGTGTCACACTGTATTACAGAATTTAATTTTAGCGTGTTTAAGCTATTTTGGCACCAAGATCTATAGAATAGACACAATTAATTCAAATCCTAGTATTGTTAAATCTGTACCTTAAATACCTGAAAAACAGCAGAAGTTGGATAATGTAAAAGTAACTGAATTATACTTAAGGGGAGCCAGAACAGCTGACAGATCAGGGGTGCCAGTTTTAGCTGAATGACAAGTAGAGAAGGATGAAACAACTATAGAGAGTCTGGGGAGACACATCATGGAACCTTTCCACTTACAGTGACAGAAAAATAGAAGTAGTTTTCTGGAAACATAGTTGGGTGCAAATACTTGAATATCTATAATAGGATAATAAGTTCTTTTTTAAAAAAATTACCATGCACCAACTAGGCAGTAAAAGAGATGGCAAATGCAGTATTGTCTGTCTGAAAGGTACGTACCTTACTTTGCACTTCCCAAGGCTTAGTTATAGCAGACAGGTCACATCCAGTCATCATCATAGCCCTTGAAAAGACAAAATGAAGCAGGAGTATAGTTAGGATGATGATAGGGGAAGAAAAAATTTAGATTCCTGAGATGCAGATGGGTACACATTTTGCGCATTTTGAGAAGATTGTAGACATCTGTTTCTAACTTAAAATCATTGGACAATAACTCCAAACATTAATTTACATATTTAGGTGCCCAAATTTTTTAAAATCCTATCCTGGATAAATTGAATATAGAGTGAAATATTAACCACCTACATGATGACTTCTTTTTTGGTTGGGTCAATAGATATATATTTAATTGCCTCCTCTTCTGTTTCCATTTTTTCGATTGCATCCACAATCTTTTGAAACATAGTTCGTTTCCTGTTAAAACATACCAATAAACCATATGTAGTTCTTGCATTAAAACTGAAATAAACCCCCATATTTCTGATACTTATACTCTTCCACAGTTGTATGCTAATCATAGTAGTATCAAAGTAACACCTTTTTCCTGTTGAACTCAAACATTTCAGGTAACCTAGCACATTTGGATTTTGCTATTTACAATTGACATGTAAAATATTACATCAGAATTTCTGACAAAGAAACAAATAACCCACTTCCTAACTCTTCATATTAAACTGTTTGGGATGACAGTCTTAATTCTTTGGTATTGTATGTTTGTTACTTCCCATAATGTAATTAATTTAGAAAAGTGAAGCCAATACTAATAAACATTCTTCAGTCCCTCTACTCAAAACTCCAAAGAAGCACTAAGACCTGACTGAGAAGAACTTTGAAAAGCATAAACATGTCTTGCTATTGCTTAATAAATCCTTTAATATGTATTTATAGGGAATGAAATAAAGGAATTACTGTTCACTAAAATTTAGTAACTGCTGTTGAACGACTTACTGTGTAGCTACCTATCTCCTGGCTTTAAATTGTCCCAGTTATAAGATATATGGACCAAAACAAAAGGCTCCATATGTCTTTAAGGAGAATACACATTATAAAAGCACATTAAGTCAATAACTTAGGAATAGGATGGATGACTTGACAATGTTTGCTGTAACCAAAAGCATAACTGAATGATGAATTAAACTAAACGTGTGCTAAGTATTATATACATTTATGTGCTCTTTAAATTGAAAGCTTGTAATGAATCTATCTCTTTTTTTACAAGAATTAGACTTAATAACATTTTTAAATATAGCGCTGTACTCTGCATAACAAATAAAAATTACAGTTATAAATCGTATAGAACTGACATTTTTTTCAGTATGAAGTTATAGAGAATTTAGTACTTACTTGAAATACAAAGCCAAGTCAGTTGCTATTATTGCAACTTCAAATAAGTGTAGAACAGTTTCAAATTGGCGCTTATTTAGGTTCTGGAAGATGTTTAAACTCTGCAGGATGGAAAGTTTATGAATTCAATTCGTTTTATAACACTGTCTGGTTTGTACTATCTAGGTTGCCTCAGAATAGTATGACAAAATTGGCCAACTACAGTCCCTAAAGTAAGATAATGCTACAAATGAAAAGTTATTCAGTTTGTAAAGATGGCCCTTATTCACGGCTAATAAATAGCTAAATAACTGGGAATGTGGGTGGATCTAGGAGGCTGCACAAATAACTAAATCCACAGACTTGCAAGTCCTACTATTGCCATACATAAATCAAACCCCCCCCCACCTGTATTCCACATAATTATTAAAGAAAGGGCACTTTTCATAAGTTCTTTACAGTTTACATTCTATAAATCTGATTTTCCTAGACTTTTTAAAGCTTCACAGTAGACACCTTTTCCTCCTGCTAACGTGGGTCAGTGCCATTGCCTGCAGCGCTGTTAGGGACCTACTGTGCAAGATCATAAATCTTACAGGGTTTTTATGGTCTTTGTGCTACTGGTTAGTGTAAGGATTTATTCTGTGACCTCAGGAGGTCAGGAAACAGCAGCACCACAGGGATCAGAAAATGATAAATGTGGATAGCAGTGGCTGCCTGCCAGGCTGCTGTGGGTACGTGGGATGGAAAGGGCACGAGTGCTCAGGCCTGGCCTGCTAAATCTTGTGTTTCCCTGGAAAATATGGAGGAAAGAGTTGTAAATAGTCTCTTCCCAGGTAGCCAGGACAGAGCCAGGCCCTGCTGAGGGGAGGATGGCTGATGCCCACTGGAGAAGCAGAGGTCTGTGGGGCAGAGGCTTTGGTGAGGGGCACTGGCAGCATTTCGTTGAGCCTGAGGACCTGTGGCAGGGAGCCTTGCTGCCTCAGCTGCTGGGGAAGGGCAGCTGAGGGCATCTGCCTGATTCAGGGGAGATCAGTAGTGGGAGCTGCAGCAGAGCCTCAAGATACTGCTGTCTCTGTTTTAGCAAGGTGTGGGTGGGGGCGTGCCCTCCATAAAGAGCTCCATCCCTTTGCTCCTCAGCTACCAGAGCCAGCAGCTTCATTACAACATTTTCTATGTATGCATTGTATTTTCTGCTTTGGCTTCAATGTTTGTGTTTTATGCAAATGGAGGAAAGCTGCGGAATGTGAATGAGGCTCAGAGGAAAAGCTTTTCTGTCTTGAGTGAGCCTATTTCTGGTGGAATTACTGATATTTCTCTAGAAATGAACAATGCATAAAAGTTTTGCTTAAGCTTCTGAATTTTACCATTATTTCTTATTCTGGACCTAGAGGAATGGATGAGACACAATCAAATTTGGAACATCATAACTTAATTGGATCATTTGTGTTGATGCGTGTGAGCAGAAGGTTCATGCAGACGTACCTCATCTTGCAGTAGGGTTTTACTGTACTCTAGGTGATGCCTTTCTAAAATGGAAGAGCCATGAAGTTTTGCCAGTGGAGCTGCTGACCTGTTGAAAAAGAAGCATTTCTTTATAACATTCTTTATAATACTCCTTAAAATGCTTCTGATTTGTAGATTCAATAGTTAGCTATGTATCTTAACCACTGGTATGATACAGAGCAAAACAAAAATTATGCTTGTTTGCCTTTACTCTTGTGACTGCATAATGATGGAAATTGGAGAGCTCTGAGTGTTTGGTGCCAACTAGAGTCAAAGGCATGGTTAGATGTCTCCGTATTCAAACCCATTTTTTTTAAAACATGCCTATGTTTTGTGTTGCTCATTTAGCGTTACTGTTTCTTTAATCTACACCTTCTGTGTACCTTAAAAATAGCTTTTATGCATCTTTTAATATTTATTGTGTGGCACAGCTTTTGAACTCTTGTCTCTCTGTAAGGACTGTGCACCATGTCCCCTGTGATTCTCATGTACTGCAAGTAAGTTAAATCTAAAGTATCAGTATAACGTCATTTAATTCCGCTAATGCCCTTGGATTCCTGCCCTTCCCCAAAATCACTGTTTTATGGACTGCACAAGTCATGGCAGCTGAGGAATGTTCAGTGTTATCACAGAGCTCAAAGCATTCCTTTGGGTTAGGCTAAGCTTCAAGCAGAGGAAATTCTGCATCAGACTATGGTAGCCATGAAGTGTCCTGTTTATGTGTCTACAAAGACTCCAGGTAGATCTGTGTGTTTGGAAGTGTATTTTCATCCTTTCTTCCCTTGGCTAATAACTCTGCTTCTCAAATAACCCGAGGTGGATTGCTACATGCTGCCTCTGTTTTCTGGCTTGTGATTAGGACTGTCATGGTAAAGCCTAATAACTTTTATAAATAGCTTTACTGCGTGTGACCTAACACAGAGGGCTTTCAGCTAGGGAAGACCACAGCAGGGAGATTTAAAACCTCCCTTAAACTTATTTGGATGAGAGGCAGCCTGCTGAATAAGAATCAGTGTTTGTCATTCTCTCTCTCCTACGTCATCTGAAGAATCCCTGAGAATAATCAGAAAATCCCCTTGCGTCACTGCTCCACCATGCAGTGCGTCTCCTGGAAGGAGTGTATCCAGGGTCAGAGGAGGAAGATGAATCATTCTGGAGATACAGGTGGTAAGAAACTTTCCTCAGAAAATTGTGGTTATAATCTTCTGGAACACATGACATTCTGAGAAACCTGTGTTCTCTGGTTCTCACACTGGTTCTCTGGTTCTCTGTGTTCTCACACTGAAACAAGCCCTAGCAGATCAGGTAAAAGACTAAATGGGAAGATCGTTCATTCTTCAGGAGAAGAACAGGTCTCACCATGATTTGTAATGTTGTCATAAAAGGGTTAGTTTAAACCAAAATTAATTGACATTATTTTATAACAAGCATCTGCTAATTAATATTATTTTGTGACAGACAAGGGAAAAATCACAAAGAAATCTTTCAAAACATTTTCTTAGAACAAAAAGGAGCAAAAGCTTAACCTCATGATTTGTAACTTACTGGCATATGGACCCAGTGGCAGAACACAAGCTCTTTAGCTCAGAATCCTGTGTAACACGAGGAGATTACACCTCAGGAAAGGACCTACATCAGTCAGTAAAATGAGTTAGGGGAGGAACAACTGAGCTAGTCAAATTGGACAGTAGAAAACAGAGAAAAGGAATGCGTCTTAAATCCTGTCACCTTCTGAACTGTCCCTTGTTTATGCTACATCCTCAATCCCTCTTCAGAAAAGTGCTTATGCCCTGTTTTGAAAAAAAGTAATCCCGTTAGGGTTTTATTTACTTTTCTCATTGTTTTGTTGTGTGAGAGACTGCTACGATCCAAGCACTGCAAGGGCTTAGTCTGTCTTAAAAAATGAACTGGAGCTCCAGGAGATCCTTTTAAGATTCTGCTTTTGTATTTTGGTTTTGTGTTTCAACTGCAATGACAAATGCTCTGAGGCAGAAATCTTCTGCAGCATAAGTGTTATTCATGCTACATGAATATGGAATGTATACCTTACATTTTTGCAAGTTTTGACTTTTTTTTCATTTGTCACTAAAAATACTACATATAAATATATTTGAGCATTCTACTTACTTCATCTGATACAAGTTATTGGTCCCTCTGTGATCAATGTCATGGCAGAAAGCAGCAGCGACCATGGCAAAGGCTTCTAGATCAGTATAGTATTTCTTTATTTTGCCTGTCTGTGGAAAAAAACAGACATATCTGAGTGTGAAACTTCCAGAATTTTCCAGATGGCATTGTAGTGAAAACTAAATAATGAATATTAGATTAATATTAGCAGCATTACCATCAGCAAAGTAAACATTGTTTGTCCCACATTGAAGCCATGTCGCCAGTTATGGTAAGTGATATCTCGATAACCCTTTCTGACTGTGTACATCCATCTTGTAAGGACCTATTATGAACAAAAGTGTTTAAGACTGAAACAAAATTATGACATTCCTATGAAACTACTGGAATATACTATGAAATTACTGTAATATTGTGCAAGTTCTAAGAAAATAGTTGTTTTTCATTGAATTAAATATACAAACAGCAAATTGTCCTTATCTAACTGCATGTTATTTTCATTTCTTCCATAGCTCCCATAATTTGAGAATTAATTTTAAGTTTTTATGACAAATATACAAGTGTTGAAATAAGAATGAGAGATTGTTATCAATACCACTAATATTTTAGTATTGCCTACTTCTATATTCAAGTACCTACAATCAGCTGGTTTTCTTCTGTCTTAAAATAAACATAAACAGGACAAAATAAGTCAGACCTCAGCTGGGACTTTGAACTTTTCAACAACATTTATCTCAAAGAATAGTCGTATTCCACAAGTTATCAGGCCGTGCTCTGTAACAGGAAAGTCACTGAAGCGGAATTCATACAGTTCTAAATCTTTTGGATCAGGTAATTCTTCCTTCTGTCAGGAAAAGTAAAAAAAGACAAGTTTTTTTTCCGGCAAGAACAAAGTTGGAAAAACTTTTTTATATTCTTTTCTGACTCCTGCATAAACATTGCCTAAGGACAGTGTGCTTACTGTATCCTCAAAGGCCTCAGGTTTTGGTACAAACTAAAATGTATTAAGTTATGAAACACAGTCATGATACTGCTGGCTTTGTTATCAAAGAGGATAGGTAAACCTCTTGGCCTGACTGTTTCTTCCTACTCTGCATTCCAGCACAATTTGTTGTGACAATCTCAACTTTTCTTAGTTCAGAAATCTCAGGCTTTGGAATTTCTCCTTCCTGGTATAAAATCCTGTGATTCTCCCACTTTGAGCTTGTTCTCAATGTTGCAGTTCATCTTTTTGACAACAAAAATTGTTCTTATTAAGTATTGTTCTTCCTTTTTGAATCTTATGAGTAATGATGAATATAGTGACCAAAACCAACCTGTCTAGAACAAAACTTTTTTTACATTTACAGTAGAATAAAATATAGCAACTTTTTTTTCAATATCAGAAGGCCTGCTTGCATGCCTAACTACCCATAGCCTTGTCTTCTTACAGAGAGACTATAGGCAATTGAAGATTCCTATACATTTTTTAACCTCTGGAGTGCTGCTGGTTTATTTCTGCTCCACAACCAACTCTCAAAATTAGTCTGTCTTACCCTGTCTCCCCTGATGGTCTCTCTTTGTCTGCTACAGCCTATCTACACTCAACAGACAAACCTGTAAAGTTGATTTGGCACATTGAAGGTGGACTGGAAAATCCTACAGTATCAGATGTAAATATTCACAGATCTGGTTTGTGTTCTCATTTGTCTGCTTGTAGTAGATTCTTGACTGCTTGGCTCTTGCATGATCTCAGTATACACATAAAGTAAAAATTGTTACAGAGCTTAAAGCTACAAAGCATGTGGTATTTGTAGTTATTATGGCTTACTTCAAATCCCTTCAAATCATTTACTTTCCAGTGCTGTAGTTGGTGGTGGTTCTGTCCTAGTCATTGCCTTTCTGTAGTTCACAACAGCCTGTTCTGAACAATCCTGAATACTGATGAAAATGAGGGATCATTCCAGAAGGAGTAGACTGTACACATGCATCATCCTTTCCCCAAGTACTAAAATTCATTAGAAGCTGTCTGGATGCCCTTCAGGGATTTTTCTCTCTCTGAAGGGCAGATACAGGGCTTAGGCCAACTCTTCTTGTACTGAAGAACTTTTACAAAACACGTACTAAATTCTAAAATGCAGAGGATGCAGAAGTATTCTACATCAAATTAAATTAATTTTTTTTTAAAAGAAGCCTGTATTAAATTGCCTATTTTGTATACGTTATGTGGATTCACATTGAATAGCCTAATTGGTATTGGCAATATTAGTGAACTGTTCTATAACACTTTTCATCTGTACACTGCAAAGCCTAGGGAGTATTAAATTTTATAGGATGTGCCCCAATCCACATAAGAATTAAATCAGGGAAGTCTGGTGCAACACAAAAAATAGATTATATGATCACAATTACTCCCCTCCTCCATAGCAGTCCATGAATGATCTTCTTTTTACAGATAAGGAAAAAAAGATGATTGAATGCATGCATAGATTTCAACATATAAGGCTGTACATCCATGTAAAGGGTATTTCCTTTTGCTTGGGATTTTCCTTTATATCTACTCTGCTCTGAGGTCAAGGACGAGGAAACCTGGAGCACTGATGTTTTAAAACCCATTACTTTGTGAATCATCAGATCTAGAAACACCTGCTTTATCCCATTAGCTATCTGGGATTCCAGGTCTTGTGACAGGATAAAGCATCTGCATGTAGCCTTGGCAGTGCAGAAGATGTTAGACCTTTGAATCTGTGAATCCATAGTGTAGAGAGAACTCATTTTAATTTGTTCTTGGAGATTTAAAAATTCATATTATTATCATGTTTTTACATTTGGAACCTGTACCACAATATTTACTGCTTGCTCTACCAGATTTTATAATATTTATCTATTAATTTTTGCAAATCTTCATGCAACTAAATTAAATTTACTTTAAAATGTATGTGAAGCTATGTTGGTCTGTTGATTTTATTTGATTTTTTGTTGTTGTTTCAACACTTGTAAGCTGTGTGAGCATCTGTTTTGTGGAAGCCAGTAAAACCTTAACACCATTGCATTCTGGCATGGACGTGTACATAACTAAAAATAGCTTAATGAGATCTTTTCCTTATGGATATACCTACATTAGAAAATGTGGTATAATAGGAAGTAATGCATTAAGTGATTGGTATTGGAAGTCAACAGATTATTGTGTATTTGACATCTTTTCTTCAGCATAGCTCTGTTTGATCCATTAACAGTGGGAGTTCATTCAGTGTTTGCTTGCAGCACATCTTTGAGTTTTGTTTCAGCCAAAGTAAGCCAATGCATGAGCCCCAGGACTGCTCCACACGTAAAACCAAAATGCACTAAGTGAGCACGAACAGGAATTTTCCTCCAAAAAGACACTAGGCTGAAAAGAAGCCCAGAGGACTGCACAGTCTGGGGGGAAAAAAGTGACTATTTGTTTTACTAGTAGCAAAGTTTTAACTGATTAGTTCAAATCTGTTTCATCACTGTGAAGTCACTGATCCAAAGATAGTATCTTTGGACTTCTCTGCCTAAGGAAATGGAGGAAAATTAAGTTAGTTCCACTGGATGCTCCTGCATGTATTCTCTTACTTCAGAAAGTGACCTTACATCAGTGTCCCTTCTTTTATTTTTCAAAATAAAATAACTTCTGTTATAGGTATAGCACTGTCCCTGTGGATATTTAGAGAACTTAAACAACGTAAATGTTACTTTATACAAATGTTTCTGTATAATTCTGACTATCCAAGCCTGTTGACACATATGGGTGACTGAATGTTTCCTTGTAGGTAACAGTAGGGTCTGCGCATAGAAGAACCAAAGAGATTGAAGATGTTTTATTAAATCAGCTCCATCTAGCTTGTAGAACTGATAGCTAAAATCAACTCTATTAATCAGGATTTGGTTATATATACCTTTTCCTGTAATGAGGACATCTGTTATAAACACGCTACCAGAATTTTGAGTTTAATGACTTACCAAAATCCTGATAAGATCCTTTTGTTCACATTCTTCTAAGCTATTTACATTTAATTTCTCCTTGTATTTCTGAAAATGAAAATGAGTAAGAAATTCAGCTTTTGTGTATCATATTTCCTGCTTTAACTTTGTGACTGTTGACAGAAACTTACCAGTATAGATTCAACTTCGGCAGGAGTGGCCTTTGTTTGATACATGAGCATTTCCTGGGCAATGTCTTTCCTGTTTTCAAGCTTGTTCATTTTGTCATACGTGTCAGTGTTTAAAACAGACCACCCCAGGAACTGTGTAAGGGTCTGTAACAAAGCCAAGCAAAGAGGCCATGACATCAAGACTGTTAAATACAGCTGACAATTTGAAGTTCCTTTTTTTAAACTCCAGTTTCTTGTAGTGCCCTTTGAAAAGCAATATGTAACTCTACTTGATAGAGACTTTTACCTTCCTTCAACAGGTTCTGTTACCATCTCACGGATTTTAATGACGTTGTTTGTCCTAATCTAGTACTTAAGGTCTCGTTTTCCCATTTTGTGTACAGGACTTTGAAGCTTATGAAGCTTGAGTTGTCTGAGTGGACTTGGATAAACTGCATAACACCTTATAATGTCCAAGTTCATGTGATCATGAGTGGTCTGGGAACTCACATGATCACAGGCATGATATCCATTGGCAAACAGCACACTGTACCTGCTTACCTAGTGCTGCTTAAGAGATGCTGACCATCACTAAAAATAAAATTATATCTGACTGTTGTTCATTATTGGAATGTGAATGATCTCATGAATTTTCAGGTTTATAAAGGGAAATAAAATGTATGATTCTTAAGAAACTGCATAGTGAAGAAGATAGACTGTTGGTTAGATGTTAATATGGCCTATTCAAAAAATTTTAAGCATTTTAAAATTGCCTTTTGCAATAATATTTTTATTACTATCATATGGCACCTTAGAGCCTCTAATCCTATTAAGCTTACTTCAATTATCTGTTCATCATACTCGTCAAAAGGTTTTCCATCTTTCCTATTGTAAAATGTTGCAACTCCCACAATTTCTTCTTTTTTGTTGACAATAGGCAATGACAGGACATTTTTGATAACCCATCCAGTCTCATCCACTGGTCCTTTCTGTAGGAAAGCCAAAGAACACAGAATGTTGTACACTTCTTTGGAAGTAGTAATACAACTATTGATGCAAGCAATGTAACGTTAACACAAACAAAGGAGAAATTATTTATGTAATCAACTGTATAATTGATTGGCAGAAAGCATTAGCATATTTTTGTACGATATCTAAAATTATTAACATTACTGGAATTACCTGAAATGTGAAATACTCATCTGCTGGTGCATTCATCATGTTACAAATCTGCAGCATAAAGAAAAGGAGACATTGTCTAAATGGAATATAATGTGCACCAAGACTTGGTTTGATATTTTAGACAACAGGGAGCCTCTAGCTAGCTATGACAATTAAATCTGTTCCTATTGAATTAGATGTGTTTATTCCTACAGATGTCAGTCTGCAGCACTTGTAGCAAAGTCCCTCATGTAAGATGTCTCACAGGGCATAAGAAAAATGGTTAAGAAAATCAATTCTAGTTTAAAATTACATGGGGGTTTACAGAAAGATATAACTGAGTAGTAAGGGCTCTGTCCTTACTGCTACTAAAAATGCCATAGGGTTAATAATAACCGTCAGACATCACAACTTTGAGTTACATATATGGTCTATGCAAGAAGAGATAAGAAAAAAATTAAAATTTGAAACTGTGCTTGTGATGATTTTCTGATTGGACATTTCATTGTGAGACTTAGTGCATCTGGAAAATGACATTTGATGCCCACATCATTCCTTCAATGTCACCACAATCAGAGGGCAATTTTCATGATGTTTTGGCCATTTGTGCTGAGGATTTGTCTCGATCCAAACTACAGATTCACATGATTTTGCTGGGAATCAATGACACTGGAAGCAGCATGGTATTTTTGTAGAGTTTTTTGGTCATGGGAAGGTTTGGGGCTCTGTTTTGATCAATCAGAACTGCATAAGCTAAAACTCTTAGGTTGTACTTTTGCTATGAACTTACAAATCCGTTTTCTGCAACATAGGTTGGCAGTCCACTGACAAGACACCAGTGATCTGCTGGAGGTGACCTTTAGAGAGAGAAGGAAATTAAATGATTTCTGTGATACAGAGGTTATTATTCTATCCCAGCAATATACATAATTATCACACGTTTGCAGGCTGCTGATGAATACTCACGGAATGACTTTGATTTCTTCTTTTCCATGTAAAATATAGTCAATAATCTTATAAAAGTTGACTTCCTAAATAAAAAAAAGAAAAACATATAGGTGGCTTGTACCTCAATATAAAAATAAACATTTGTAAAAAGAAAAATTAATATCCTCACTCGTCCATCTGGTGTCTTGGGCCCTTTGTAAGGCTCTGCCTCCCCCAGCCGGATTGGCCACTCATCATAGAATTCCTGAGAAAAAAATACACAGGGTTCAGCAAGAGGAAAAAAAACCAGTTCTGTGTTGGTAGTTAACATTTCCTTCTCCATATCTATGGTCACATTTCAGAAAATATTAAAAAACATTGTTAAAGATATGTCAGGCAAGAAATGTTTGCCAGTCAAGAGCAGGCTAATCTGAAGTTTATCTCTGGATGGCTTTAAATTTTTATTTCAGAAGGCAGTTAATTATAAAACAATAATCAGACCTGCACTTCTCTCATATACCCTTACTCACATGGAATTACTAATATGAAAAGTTATTTCAGAATAAGCCTTATGTTTATTGTGGTTGTATCCTTTGCATGCTTATATTTTGCATGTACTTTTTGTAATGTGGTTAAATTTTAAATAAACTATCCCAAAGGGTTAGAAAGCATGGTAACTTTGTGCCTTGGGGAGACATGCACAGGAAATATGCGGAACAAATTAATTAGAAGGATGGATTTTATAACTTAAAGTTAAGAGTAGTGTATTTCTATCAAGTTGGCAAAATGATTGTTACCTTCTCTTTAGTCATGTCCAGCAGACCAACAGAGTATCTTTCACAGTTCAAATACATTCGAATAGTATACAGTGCTTTGTGAAACTGCCGCTCTATATCTGTTAACTCTTCAAATACTTTGTTGGCAGACCACAAGAGCATCTATTTATAACAAAAGAGAAAGAGAGTAAATGTTCACAACAGTAAGAAAACATAAACATATGGATCCTAGACATTCCAGAATAAAATAATAAGGTGCTTTACTGTTATCAAATTAAAAAATCTAGAGCGATGTTATTGTTGCTTCAATAAGCTTGCAAGAACATAAGATAGTAGGAATGATAATGGTTTCATACAAAAAAGAAGCATTATCGTTAACAAATTCTTCTGTACCTGACTTCTTCGGGATTCAATATTGTAGAGGTATGCTGTATGATGGTTTCTTAGGACCAAAGATATAAAATTGAGGTATTTTTTGAACACCTAAAAATGACAAAGAGCAAAAATAAGACAAAAGTATCAAATCAAGGGGTAGATTCACTCAAACTGCTTGTTTAACTAACAACTGCACTGTTGTGTGATATTTCAGATTATTACCTCTTCATCCTCTTTTGAGAACTCAGTGGCATTTACTTTGTTGAGTGCCATCACAACAGCAAGCACCTCTTTACCCTGTACAATTGGGGTTGCCAACATATTGATTGTTGTATAACCAGTTTTTTTGTCCATAAAGTCAGAAAAATGGTTGTTCTGGAAGAAAAAAAAAAAAGGCACGAATGAAATGCATAACAACTAGTTACCACACCAAGAGCAAATGATAATTTCAGTTTTTAATATGTTTCCAATGCTGTAAGTGCAGTTTCACAGTGCAGTAGGTTTATACTTGAAAAAAAAAATCATTTTTTAACTAAGTATTTCAGAGTTACATGTACAAGCTTAACTTACACATGGGCTATGAATATACCTTCTGAAACCAAGTTCTATGCAGGTTTTTATTAGAATGATGAGGAATTAAAAATATGGGAAAATCTAGAATACTCTACGAAGACTTTCTGGCTACCTGAGAATATAATACATATGGTTTGCATGTAAGAAAATGACTTCATAGCCATGTTAATATTTATTATTTTTTAATTATTTCTATAGATAAATTTCATTATGCTGTCCTATTACGGAGTGTTTAAAACTACTGTCTCTTGTGAATGTATATGGACACAAATGCTTCTGGCAGAGAGGCATCCCCAGCAACTATTCATCAGGCTGAGCCGTTTATTACTCCCTCCTGTCTGACATACTCCCATTCTGCTCCTCCCAGCCCAACATGTTCTTGTGGTTAATCGCAGAGTGTAGGACCAGGGGGATCAGGACACAGAGCTGCTTTTGTTTGGTGTGTGATCCTGTGGGAATGAGACCATGTGACAAATGGATGAGCCTCAACTAACTACTCTCCTGGTTACATCCTTGAAACCGAGTGCCCAGGAGGGGTTTGTAAAAGCTATTGTTTTCATTCTTTTGTGTAAAAAAAAATTGGAAGCCAGTTAATGTTTCAAGGAAATCTGTTACATTTCCTCATATAAAAAATAATGTCTTGGGTTTTTTTCATTGAAATGCTTAAGTGTTCTCTCTAACTTAAAAAAAGGGATTTGAAATTTGTCAGAGAAATCTGTTTGTTAAGAGTTGTTGTGTTTCGTGATGTTTTTTGCAACAGTACATCAAAATGACCCGAGTTATGAGCTGGGGGACTGAAAACTGTCAATATCCGCATACAGAGAAGTGACATGGTTCTACTGAGCTGCTGAAATAGCCAGAGTCTGTCTTCACTGAGCCTTTTCCATCCCCTCACATCTGCCACTTCAACAAGTCAGTACTCAGCTTCTTCAGAGACGTGAGCCTGATCGTCTCTCAATGGCAGATTATCCCTGAATTTTCTTTAATAGGAGTGCTTCTGACTTCTCAAGTTGGTGAGTGAGTGCTGCTAAATGAGAACGTCAAGAGGTGGCAGGCAGCCTGGAAAGTTCCTGTTTTCTGTTTTCCTCAGAGAAAGGAATAGGGGTATCACACTTAACAGACATCCAAGGAAAATGCCAGTCAATCTGTCTCTGCTGTGTAAGAATCAAATACCATCCTGCAGTCTGCTAAACAAGAGTGTTATCATATGGAAATATTTTATTTTATTTTTCCTGAGATTTATTTCCTACTGACACAATCATTCTGTTTTGGGGTGTGTTTCTGAACTTGAGGAACAGTTTCTTAATCTCTGACTGTTTTAGCCATGCTAAATTAAGTGAATCAGATAGAGAGTTTGACCCTTTGGTAGTCCCTCTGCCTCACCAAGAGCATCTAGCATAGTGACGAGGCCCAAGTTCCTGGTTTTAGAGTGCTGCATGCTGCTATGAGGGAATAAACACAAATTTCAGACACTTCTGGATTTCTGAATATTTAAAAGAGATTTGTATACATCAGGTGAGCTGAATCAGTGGGACACAGCTGCTGAATCTTAATTTGTTTAATAACTCCAGACTGAAGGCACAAGCAGTGGTGTTCAGAAATGTTCAGAAGAAGCATTTGGTTGTACAATTTTTGCAAAGGATAG
Organism: Phaenicophaeus curvirostris; assembly: GCF_032191515.1. Classification (NCBI taxonomy): domain Eukaryota; kingdom Metazoa; phylum Chordata; class Aves; order Cuculiformes; family Cuculidae; genus Phaenicophaeus; species Phaenicophaeus curvirostris. The sequence continues at coordinate 15,596,894 of NC_091400.1, read as the reverse complement.
GAAAATTTTAAAGAATGCAAATCTGTGTTAATACGCAAAAAGTTCAGTAACCACAAGCCATCCTGAGTTGTACCTAGATTGTGCAATGCAGAATGATGTACATGCCTCGTGACACATTGGCAGCATTCCCACAGCTTATACAAAGACTCCTATTGTACATGACATGCACATATAAGCAAAAATTTGTGCTTAGATTTAGGCTTTTCATTATTCAACATTTATGCACATAATTGAGAGGAGTTTCAAAGCCTTTATTTCCGAATGTCTGGAAAACCAAGTTCATGGATAAATAAGCCAGAAATATGTTTTATAGCACCGGATGAGCATCTTTTTGCTGCCATGAATATTTGAATGAGGACACTTTCTATTTGAGCCTGATCTTTTGACTCCAACTACCTTTCAGAGCAAGGTTTGAACTTCAACTGCCAGGTAAATAATAAAATAGGTTTTTTAAATAAATGAGAGAAAGATGATTTGTTGATAACGCAATTGCAATTGCATTTGCAAGCATTTTCTACTATCCCCATTTAAAGCAAAGATACATAGCTGCTTACTGCATCCTAAGATGTGCAACATGCATTAAGCTAGCACCAGGGTACAGGAGTGGAAAATCAGGATGCCTCTTTGTGTTCATCTTTCTTTTACAGGTGACAGAAGGTAACCAGAGAGGGGTTTTTCAGGCTACTATGGATCTAGCATATACAGTTGAAACTAGTAGCTAATTCATGTTTCTTGATTCTCTAAACCGTGACATCAGTTTTATCTCACTGCAACTTACCAACACTTCTTAATATTATTATTATTATGAACTACTTACCAATGAAATAGCAATATAATGCTCTATGCTTCGATCATTTGGCCTCAAGTTTTCAATTCAATTAAGTTTTCAATTCAATTAAGTTTTATAAGCCTAATTTTCATCTCATTGCTATCAATGGTATTTATGAAATCAAAAGTTGCTCACTGTTGAGAAAATGGTGTGATTACAGTTCTGGGAAAGGGAAAAATAAGGCCATTCTTTCTAAATAATTTTTACTTTCCTCATATGGCAGTTGGAATTCAACTTTCTTACTGAGCTTATTCCACATCTGATTCTGAATTGTAGCTACACAACTGTAAGTTCATGTCTGTAATAAGGCAAGATAAATACAACTGAGAAAAACTCAGTCCCCTGGGAACCACAGGCATTTTGAGAAGAAAATTAATTCTAAAAGAATGTTCAAGCAAATAATACTTTACAGTTATGTAGGGCTTTAAAAAAAAAGAACAAAAAACTAACAACCTGTTACTTTATTGTTTCTGAAAAGTTCTGATTGATGGACTGCCCAGAAAAAGGAACCAACTTGTGTGTCTCTTTCTTGGAACTGAAGGTCCTTTCTTGGAACTGAAATCTTCTTCTGTGTTTCCTTTCACTAGTTTTTGAAGACCTTATTTCTTTTGTGATGAATTCTTCTCCATTGGCTGGTTTTAGATATCCTACAATTCACTAAGCAAACTATGAAAAAATGCTCCGAATTTCTAACCTTTCACAGGCTTTATTTCATGCTGAGCTTACAAAACAATGAAGGCCATCATTCTAATATTCACCTGTCCTATGTTATTTAATAAAGGATGTATGTCTCCCGGTTCATAATGTTATGTTAGTATTTGCAACACTGTGCTCTAGAGCACCAAGCTAAGCCTTGAGCATTTCTGATTGAATTAACAACAAAATGCAGCCTAAGACAAGTGAGTTTGACACTATTGGAAACTCCAGGTCAAAGTCTGTCGTGTGAATTATCCATTGATTGTAAATTTGATCAGAAAATGCAAAAAAGATTCTAAGTAATGAGACAGTGTAACCATTGCTAATGTAGTTGCCATTGCATGTGCAGAAGTATGTAATTTATATAAATGCAGGAAAGACAGGGAGAAGGAGGAGAGTGAAAAGCAACTCAAACCAAAGTATAAGGGAACAAGGATGTGTCTTCCCTGATCAGCTAGTCAGGGTGAAGATTCACTGCTCTGGTTCATTTGAGGTAATAGGAACACCTGCTCAAAGTTGTTGGTTCTGAGGCTTCTCACATCTCCACTTATTCCCATTCAGATCTTGCTTATTCCCAATTGCTTTAGTTCAGCACACCATCAGCATCTTCACTACACATGTAGTTTGAAATGTTAGGAAACAGCACTTTACCATAAGACTTTTGCTTCCTTGACTGGGACCCTTTTTTGGAAGCAGCATGATGTCATTTTGTTCATGTCCCAGAGATGACGTTTACAGCTTGGTTTTCATAGAATCATAGAATGGTTTGTGTTGCAAGGGACCTTAAAGATCATCCAGTGCCACGGATGGGGACACCTTCCACTGGATTGGATTGCTCAAAGCCCCATCCAACCTAGCCTTAAACATCTCCAGGGATGGGACATTCACAACTTCTCTAGGCAACCTGTTCCAGTGCCTCATCAACTTCACAGTAAAAAAATTCTACCTAATATCTAGTCTAAATCTCCCCTATTCCAGTTTAAAACTGTTACCCCTCATCCTATCACTGCAATCCCTAATAAAGAGCCCCTCCTTCTCCTTTCTGTAGACTTCCTTTAAAGCACTGGAAGGCTACTATAAGGTCTCCGTGGAGCCTTCTCTTCTCTAGGGTAAACAACCCCAACTCTTTTAGCCTGTCCTCGTATGGAAGGTGTTCCATGTCCTTCCTGAGCTGAGGACTCCAGAACTGAATGCAGGACTCCAGATGAGGTCTCACCAGAGCTGAGTAGAGGGGGAGAATCACCTCCGTTGACCTGGTGGTCACGTTTCTTTTGATGCAGCCCAGGATATGATTGGCTTTCTGGGCTGTGAGTGCACATTGCTGGCCCAAGTCCAGCTTTTCCTCCACCAATACCCCCAAGACTCTCTCAGCAGGACTGCTCTTAATCATTTAATCTCCAGCCAATATTGATACCAGGGGTTACCCTGAGCCAGGTGCAGGACCTCGCCCTGGGCCTTGTTGAACCTCATGAACTTCACACGAGCCCACTTGTCAAGCTTGTCTAGGTCTCTGTGGATGGCATCCTGGCCCTCAGGTGTGTCAACTGCACTGCTCAGCTTGGTGTTGTCTGCAGACCTGCTGAGAGTGCCCTCAACCCCACTGTCTATGTCACCGATGAAGATATTAACAGTACTAGTCCCACTACGGACCCTGGAGGGGCACCACTCATGACAAATCTCCATCTGTAGCCCTATCATAGAAGGCCACCAAATCTGTCAGGCATGATTTTCCCTTAGTGAGGCCTTGTTGGCTGTCACCAATCACCTCCTTATTTTCTGTGTGCCTCACCAGTGTTTCCAGGAGTATCTACTCCATGATCTTGCTAGGCACAGAGGTAAGACTGACCAGTCTGTAGTTCCCTAGGTCTTTCTTTTTCTCTTTTAGAAAAATAGGGATTATGTTTCCCCTTTTACAGTCAGCAGGGACTTCACTAGACTGTCAGAACTTCTCAAATAGGATGGATAGTATCTTAGCAGCTAGGCATTCCAGAGAGGCACTACTTCTGTAATGTTGTATATCTTTGCTATCCTTTCGTCTCATCTTAACTCTGAGTCTATTTCTCAAGAATTTCTCTCTAAAATTATGTTAACAATCTTCCTCTGGCTTTTGAAGCTCTTAAAAATATACTCTGCCCTGCCAATACGTTGGATATTTGAGTTTCTTCTCCAAGACAGCATTACTAGGGGCCTAGCTGAACATGAGTTAAGAACTGAGACATCTTATTAGCAAGTGACTGCCCTGCTACCAGCTCCGCCACAAAGTGACTCCATTCTTTCCATTTTCAGTGCAACGAGTTATGTCACAGACCATCTTCCTCTTCCTGTGCTTTTCCACAGCTTCATATTTTTGACATGGCTGAGCCTGATTCCAGCAATGTCATCTTGCCCTAGGAGGGAGCCTAGGACTACCGCCTGGTCCCAGGACCACTGCTGTGTGTTACCAGAGCAACAGTTTACACACAGCAGCTGCAAAACAGTTCAGTATTCAGATCTGCTTACTGACACATGGGAGTTTGAACCACTGAGCTGCAAAACTGTGCTCCTCTTCACATGTTTCTCTCCCCTCTTCACATAAGTTTTAATTCATTTTACAATATGGTGTAGATTCAAGAAAGGAATGGAGTGTCTCTTCTTCCTCGTTCCAGGCTCGCACAGCCTGGAGTTTGGGCACAGGCACATTTCCATGAATCTGAAACTCCTCTCACTTCAGATGGGCCTGGAACTGAAGTCTCTCCCACTCTTGTATTAAAGAGAAGTAGAGCTCCCAGAAAAAAAAAGACTTATGCAAACTGAAGCTGGATCAGCTTACAAAGGGATGATACAAGTGCTTGCAACTTGAAGATGTATTTAAGTTGTTTTGTATCGCAGGACTCCAGTGGTTAAATTAGGTCCCACAATGGTCACTGCTCTGGCTGCTTAATGAGTTGGAAGAACGAGAATGTCTTCACACTCTTGTTTCTTCTCTTCACTGGGGGTTGTGCATTCCAATGTAAGATGTCTAAAACTGAGGGCTTGTTATTTTAGCATCAGAACATCTGAATCCCTTTCGGGATCTAATCCAAAAGCCTTCACTTCTTTTGAAACATTTTTTTCAATATTTAAATAATTTAATGCTCTGCTATAGGCAGGAATTGAGTTTCCAGTCCTCTGTTAAATCTTTGCTTTAAATATCTCCGAATTAAAAGGAATAATGCAAGAATTTAAATACATGATGGATTAAAGCAAATTATATATTTATAGGTTTTATTATTTGTTCTTACGGGCTGAGAATGTGAGATTTCAATTCCCCAAAAGAAATGTTCCTTATTTAATTATTTCTTAGTTCTTAGTTTTATGTGGAAATAATGCCTTAGCAAAAGATGTAAGGTAATTGCACTCTTCTTTATCACGTTGTCCATGTCATCAGTCAATATTTCACAGAATCATAGAGTCATAGAATAACCAGGTTGGAAGAGACCCACCGGATCATTGAGTCCAACCATTCCTATCAAACACTAAACCATGCCCCTTAGCACCTCATCCACCCGTGCCTTAAACACCTCCAGGGAAGGTGAATCAACCACCTCCCTGGGCAGCCTGTTCCAGTGCCCAATGACCCTTTCTGTGAAGAATTTTTTCCTAAGGTCCAGCCTAAATCTCCCCTGGCAGAGCTTGAGGCTATTCCCTCTTGTTCTGTTCCCTGTCACTTGGGAGAAGAGGCCAGCACCCTCTTCTCTACAACCTCCTTTCAGGTAGTTGTAGAGAGCAATGAGGTCTCCCCTCAGCCTCCTCTTCTCCAGGCTAAACAACCCCAGCTCTCTCAGCCATTCCTCATAAGGCCGGTTCTGCAGCCCCTTCACCAGCTTTGTTGCTCTTCTCTGGACTCGCTCCAGAGCCTCAACATCCTTCTTGTGGTGAGGGGCCCAGAACTGAACACAGGATTCGGTCTCACCAGTGCTGAGTCCAGAGGGAGAATAACCTCCCTCGACCTGCTGGTCACGCCGTTTCTGATACAAGCCAAGATGCCATTGGCCGCCTTGGCCACCTGGGCACACTGCTGGCTCCTGTTCAGTTGGCTGTCAACCAACACCCCCAGGTCCCTCTCCTCCAGGCAGCTTTCTAGACAGGCTTCTCCTAGTCTGTAGCACTGCATAGGGTTGTTGTGCCCCAAGTGCAGGACCCGGCACTTGGCTTTGTTAAACCTCATGCCATTGGACTCTGCCCAGTGGTCCAGCCTGTTCAGATCCCTTTGCAGAGCCTCCCTACCCTCCAGCAGATCAACACTTCCACCCAGCTTAGTGTCATCCGCAAACTTGCTAAGGGTGCACTCGATGCCTTCATCCAGGTCCTTGATAAAGACATTGAACAGGGCTGGACCCAGCACTGAGCCCTGGGGAACCCCACTTGTTACTGGCCTCCAGCTGGATTTCACACCATTTCCCACCACTCTCTGGGCCCGGCCATCCAACCAGTTTTCCACCCAGGAGAGTGTGCGCCTGTCCAGGCCAGAGGCTGACAGTTTCTCAAGCAGAATGCTGTGAGAAACTGTGTCAAAGGCTTTACTGAAGTCCAGGAAGACCACATCCACAGCCTTTCCCTCATCCAGCAGCCGAGTCACTTTGTCATAGAAGGCGATCAGGTTAGTTTGGCAAGACCTGCCTTTTGTGAACCCATGTTGACTGGGCCTGATATCTTGCATGTGCTTCATGATAGCACTCAAGATGACCTGTTCCATGACTTTTCCTGGCACTGAGGTCAGACTGACAGGCCTGTAGTTTCCTGGGTCCTCCCTGCGACCCTTCTTGTAGATGGGCACAACATCAGCCAGCCTCCAGTCCAGTGGAACTTCCCCAGTCTTCCAGGACTGTTGGAAGATGATGGAAAGGGGTTTGGCCAGCACATCCGCCAGCTCCTTCAATACCCTTGGATGAATCCCATCCAGCCCCATAGACTTGTGGGTGTCTAGTTGGGCTAGCAAGGCTCTGACCACCTCCTCTTGGATCACAGGAGCCTCATTTTGCTCCTCTGTCTCCTGGGTTTGTACACAGATGCTACAACTTTCTTTACAATTAAAGACTGAGGCAAAGAAGGCATTAAGTACCTCAGCCTTATCCTCATCCCCTGTCACTGTTGTTCCTTCTGCGTCCAATAGGGACTGTATGGTCTCCCTAGTCCTCCTTTTATACATTTGTAGAAAGATTTTTTGTTATCTTTCACAGACTTTGCCAATCTGATTTCTAGTTGAGCCTTAGCCCTTCTGATTTTTTCTCTACACAATCTCACTTCCCTCCTGTAGTCCACCCAAGAGGCTTGTCCCCTCTTCCAGAGCCCCTAAACATTTCTCTTCTTCTTGATATCACTCAAGATCTCTCTGTTCAACCAAGCTGGTTTTCTCCCCTGCCGGCTTTTTTTCCAGAACACGGGGATGGCTTTCTCCTGAGCTGCTAGGATTTCGTTTTTGAAGAGCTCCCAGCCCTCATGGGCTCCCTTGCCCTTAAGTACTGTCTCCCATGAGACTTTGCCAACCAGCCTTCTGAAGAGTTCAAAGTCTGCCCTCTGGAAATTTAATGCTACTGTCCTGCTAACCACCCTCTTCACCTCACCTAGAACAGAAAACCCTATCATCTCATGATCACTTTGTCCTAGGCATCCACCTACTGCCACATCCACCACAAGGCCTATTTAAAGAATATTAATGAACATATTAAATTTTATGCAGTCTATTATTTTACTCTGACTCACATACACTGCCAGACCCTGGGAATAGTGTGGAGGCAAATTATTAGGGTTGTGGTCCTGTCTGGCCCCCTGTTTCTCACTACTATTAAATCCTGGATTAAATGCTATTAGCTCGTGCAGTCAACTGGTCCATAATCTTATGCGGGGGGGAGACTGTTCTGTCTACTAAGTTAATTATGGAAGGTCTGTATCTTTTCCTCTGCTTTTCTTTTCTGAAGCATTAGTCAGGATGAGGAGCTTCCTCACGTTTATTGGTACCTTTCCAGGTTGAAAAAGGAGATAATCCCTCCCCAAAGAACTGGCTACCAGGCACTAAAAGTGGAATCTCTTATTTTTCAATGATTTATTGCTGTTGTGATCTTTCATTACATTCGCTCTTGTTATAGAGGGCTGGTGATTGAAGCACGAAAACGTCTCACCATGAGTTTGTCAATGTTGCCATGCACTTAAGGCTTAAAAAACCCTATGCTGTTTGGACATGGATTGTGTCAACAGTAGAAAGTGGTTAGACATGACATGCTTACAAGTACTATAACCATCTAGAATTATTCATTGCACATTTTGTATTCTGACAGACAAAATTCCTCTCTGGCTTAACTCGTCATTTTTTGCTCAGGATTTTGGTGGCAGACAATCTAGTTTGATTGAAGTGCACGCAAAGTGAACTGAAAAACAATTATCCTTTCAGAAACATGCTAAAGCCTTCAGTGACTCCCTATTTCTGCTGCCATAGAATTATATATATATATATAATTATAAACTCTTTAAACCCCATCCCTGGGTGTGTTGGGGGCCTGGTTGGATGAGGCTTTGGGAGGCCTGGTCTGGTGGGGGGTGTCCCTGCCCATGGCGGGGGGTGTCCTTGCCCATGGCGGGGGGGGTTGGAATTGGATGATCGTTGGGGTCCCTTCCAACCCAAACCATTCTATGACTTTATGATTCTATGAAATGTTACAGACTAAAACTGCGGTTCTGGATTACTTACAGAGGTAAAGATGCAGGTGACATTAGTGGGAGCTTTGCCTGTGTGAGGAGTATGGATTTGGACATGACTTTTTTTACAAACAGAATAGAAATGCTGGCAGTTTTGAGACCCACAGGGTTGTTTTCAAATAACAAATTTTGGTCCCAGAGAAGTCTCTGGGATTTTTGTTATTAACATGTAAGATGTCAATGTTTTGATGATGTTTAGTTACCAAATGTGGATTAATAGCCTCATAGCTTAACTGCACATTAATAATAGCTGGACAGATATTCAGGCAACATCAATTAATTTATGAGTGCAAAATACATACCTAGGATTAGATGGACAGAAAGGTTCTCTTATTTAAGCATATTCAAATTATATTTGTCACAACATTTTGAACAAATATTATTACTAACACAGAAATGTTTGGGCAGCCCTGCACTGGGCACGTCTCACATGATGATATTAAGGAGCAGTGCAGTGTCTGATAGAAAGCACATCTTTCCTGATCCTCCTGATCTTTTCTCATGTAATCAGTCTTATGAATTTAGAAGGATTATCCTCCAATCTCCCCATGTGCTGGTAAGAGGCAGTAAGTCAGATTCTTCTTGTCAGAACAGCAGCCATTGAAGAAAGTATCTTAGTGGTCAGTTAAAAATCAACTGATTTGTTTTCTCAAATCAGTCATTCTTCTGTTTGATCCCATGATTCCTACTTACATCTGAGGTAGTTTACTATATATTGGAATGTTCTTTTCACACACACACACATACACATATATTCATTTGTTTCTGAGCTTTAAAAGTAGTCCTATGTTTCTTTATGCCTGCCAACTTTTAAGACGATAAAATATATCACTTTTTGTTAACCTCCTTGAAAACATAGATCATTTCAGTGTAAAAAAGTTATTATTATTTGCATTATACTTAGGACACTGAGATGGTTTCCATCTCTAAAATGCCCCAGAATTTTAAATTGACTGCCTAGGAAATACTAAGAAGCCATACTGTCATCTTTTATAACTATCTTAGCACCATTTGATTATGCTGAGCTTTTCCACATAAAACCAAACAGAGATGAAGGTGTCATCAATTGATAATATAAGGTTTGCTATTTTAAGGAAATCTACAACAATTAAAGCACATTTATGTTTCCCTGTGTATTTCAGAGCAGATTCTAAAGCAGTTCTTATTCATGCGTGTTTAATTTCTGTTAGATCAATCATCATTTTAATTAACATTTGTAATAACCCTTACCAGCACCATAACTAATGAACATGATTCTGTGCAAATTCAACAGGACCTTTGAAAATGTCAGAGCAGCTCTGACTCATTAATTCTCTTCTATAGATGGTTCCAAACAAAAACCTTGGACCTGGTCATCCTGCAACTTTGGAGCCAATTTAAATTCAAAGTCAGACTTGAAGCTGAACATATACGTTGCCATCATCTTCATCTGGTTTCATTCGCCTACTTCTAAGGAAGCATGTTCATTACAAAAGCTGCAAATTAATTATATTCAGAAGTGCATGTAAGGCAGCAGGGAATGATAAGGAAGAACACCTGAAAGCCCATACCAGAAACAGAATAGGAGCCTGCCTTGGTTCAACTGAAACATAAGTACTTCCTGGTCTCTATTTATCTAATATTCTTATCCCTTAGTACAGTAAATTATATTACAACTGTTTTGCAAAGATACTGGAAATACCTCACTTGGCTACATGATGTAGTTCTACTGGATTTTAAGCAAACTCTGCTGCGGCACTTCTCATGCTTTTGGTCTGGATTCTTGTCTCTGGAATGTTTTTGAAGAACAACTCCATACTGCAAGCCCTATGCAGGAAACTAAATAAGCAAATACTCAGAATTGCATTTCCCAAGAGAAGTCACTTACCTTTTTTACATCAGGTATATTAAAAAACTTCTTGGTATGAGCAACCCATCCCGCTATCCCAATATCCAAAGGAAAAACAGTCTCGTTGTCTGGATTCACCAAATTCTGCTCATAGCTGGAAGTTGGAGTGATATCAAGAAGTCTGGTTGCTACCTCTGGAATACCATTTCGGGCACGACAAACAAACATACTACACCGATCAGCTGCCAGCAGCTGTGCCATCCTCTGCAGGGCCTTGTGCACAATCTTTTCCATAGTGCCTCCTTCATCTTGAATTTCTGTTATCAGCTCAAAAAGTACGTTACATTCCTCAAGACGGGACATGTCTTTGAAGCTGACTCCTTCCTTCACATCTCCAGGGCTCACTTTAAAGATACTTCCCAGCACTTCTGCCCTCATTTTTCGGTCAAAATACTCCTTGGCAAACTGGGGGTTGTTCTCCAAGTATTTTTCAACGTCATCTTTATTTACCTCACCCATTTTTGCTGGATTGTTCTTAGGATTTCTTTTAGAACCGCATCACCATCTAAGCAAGAGTGGTAACTTGAAGTCCTAGCTTTATATTAGTAAGAAAACAGTACTTTGTACATATTGTATAGCTCACAAGCATAGTACATTCACCTTCCTCTATGGCTACCAAGCCTTCTAAAACTCTTGAAACATGACAGAAGGCACTGGCTTAGCATCTTCTTAGTGGGAGATCTTGGAGACTACTAATTAAAGAGATGTCAGGACACTAAACCCCTGAGCATTCTTAGCTCATAAATCCTGAGGGAATCATTTTAGCATTTTAAACTAACCAATTAATTCTTAGACCTTACAAAATTGTTAGATGTGTAGGCATGAATATATGCATGTTATCTCCTTCATTCACAGTTTGTATGTTGTACTATACACACAAATTTCCCATTGAAACTTAATATGAGGAATTCCACTTAGATGCTTAGCCCACATTATACATGTGCTCAGATATACACATGTGTATTTGTGAGAGGTACTTAAGGGGAGAAAAACAGAATGTTACAAAGAAAGTTTTAAAATTGCAAAACATAGATTTCCTCAGACTAGTCAGAATATCATCAAATATGTTACTAATAAAAGTCAATAGTTATGAAGCTATATATAAAATGGGTGAAATCCTAAAGACCTTACAAAAGCCTGAGCTTCCTCAAGTGATTTACCCAGGTGAAGATGGAGCAAAATAATTAGAATTTGACTCAGCACAGCCAAATATGGAATATATAATTTTTTTAAAGGAAATTGTAAAATCAGAAAGTGGCTTGAATTCAAATTAAGTACGGGAGACAGCAAAATTTTTACTCAGTGAGCAGAAATTACTGGACAGGGTCCTGCAAGTAATGTTGTTTCTTCTGTGAGTTCTTCAAAAAAAGTGGGATATCTCTGCTTTTTTAAATAGCAGGAAAAACGTAGTAACTGCCAGATGGTGGGCAAAGAGGGAACCTTGAGTCTGGTCCTGTTGTAACATGTTTGAAGTTTATTACCATTGGAAGTTTAACATTACTCATGCAAATGGAAAAGTAGTGTTGAAAACTCTGTTGAATTTTAGGAGCAAACATCACAGGGCTACATGAGTGAGAAGGCTGAGTTGGAGTGCCAACTATGACAGCGAATTATCTGTGTTCATTGAAACAGATCTGAATTCCAGCACAGTAGGAGAGCTGTAATATGACTAATTTCTATTTGTGACATCTACAGTGGTCAGAGAGCAGAAACAGCTTCCTGGTAGAAGGAGAACAGACCATATACCATTTAGCAATTCTTAATTTGAAAAGAGTAATTGTCAAAGTACAACTTTGTCTATCTGCCAGAGGCCACAGTGTGTCAACATCCATTTTTATCAACAGATCTAGAAGAATCAACATGGGCAACTGACACTGATCCTCTTGTGCACAAAGAACAGGTCATTGATTGGTCTGTAATGGTAGCTAACTCAGTACATTAGTTTTCCCTCTGGCTGTGACATGAAACACTCCGTGAGACACTGATTTTTGCCAGATTGCAGTTGCCATAAAGATTTAAAAATGCTTATGAAAACCAGCAGAGTATGGACAAATTCTGGCCTGGTTCCTTTTTTCTGGCTGGGTTACTTACCCCTAGCAGCCTGGGGGCAACATGTTTTCTGATGCTTCTTTCCATGCAATTTCACAAGCACTTTACAGAACAAGAATGCAATTCTAAGACTGAACTTAAGAAAAAAGTTGTTGTATGTTGTTTGTTATTTGTTGCATAAAGAATCATGATAGGGCATCCCAGCTACATCTGAAATACTTTGTTACAAAGAAATATATATCACCTTAGAGTAGCGCATAACTAAAATATTAACTTTATTTGTAATCTCAAATACAAATAATGTAATTTATCATTTGTAAAAACAGCTGGGCATGAGAGAGATTTAGTGGAACCATAATAGGCATTTCAGGTGGTCTTTCTTCATGAATCTTGTATTTGGAAGTTGGCTATTTTCAACAATTCCTCTAGCAGTAATGTTATGCTTCATTGTGGACTCTGTACAGATATTGATTAATCATGAATAATCAAGGCAAACTAAGAAGCTGAAGTGATTTGGTGGAAATTGAAACATAGTTTGGTACAGAAATGCACCATTTATGGCAGTCCTCAGTTTAGAGCTAGGAAAATACAGTGTCTTTGGATTGATGTTTTTTGGTATTCTCATATTAGTATTTTAATGAATTCTGTAAATTAAACATTTAAATATTTCAGAGCATTAGCATTGTAATTAATTCTGAAGTTTCTGTGCTGGAATAAGACATTAATTTTCTGTTACATCTCCTTTACTCTCATTTTCCACACTAGTGAACATTTTATCTTTAGTGATGTTAATTCCCATTTGCATTTAGGCTTATTGTAAGAAACTATAACAAAAAAATTGTTTCATTTTTCTGGCACTTTCAAACATGACTTTGATCTTTTTTTTTCCTAGCATTTTTTTAAATAAGATTACCTATTAAGAAAATACATTTTAATGTAGGATCCATTATATGCCTGGAGGTTTAACACTGGGGACTAACCTCATACAGTCATTTTCACTGCACTTCTAAAGGCAAAAATAATATTCTTTTTGCTTTGATTTTTTTTCCGTGCTTCTGTGGTGTGATTTAAAATCATGATGAGCTGAGTGCTATATTTTTCAAATTGTTTTAGTTCCAGAGAACATCAGAAATACATGTGCCTTGTGATTTTAATAGTTATGGTGTCGTTTGCCTTTGACATTCATAGCTACTACAAAACCCAAACTATTTATGGATTTGTTCTTAATAGTAGACTGTTCTTGAGCCGTTGCAATACGTGGAAACTCCTAAGAAGGATAACTGACAGACGTGGTTATTTAAATAGATTCAAGCACCACATAAATGTCAAAGGTATTTATAAGGTTTCCCAGTTCAGCTCAGTGTTTGTATCAGTGTCTCTGTCCATCTTGACAGCACTTAATGTGGTTCACTCAGATAAGATTTTCTGAAGAAACAAAGATCAAATGTATTTATTTCAATTGCATGGCTTTTAATGTGGATGGTTTTGTGGCCACTGTCTGGACACTGGAGATTCTTTTACATCACCTAAGAAATCAACATTCAGAAATACTACTGACTTTTTTTTGAGTGTTAGGTTGTGAGAATGGATTCTGTAGGTATTCACAGCAGGTATGGTGTGCCTCTAACAGACAGTTTTTGGCACCAAAATGTTTTGGTGTCACTGATATGGGATGTTGTAGGGACATTTGTAAACAACCTCAACATTATGTTTCTTTGAAAATAATTCTCTGTCCATTTTCTTGCAAACTTAATCTTAAAAATGCAAAGACTGGAGATAGTAAATTAACTGCTTTTCCACACGGTTGCAAATTTTCAAGGACCTTTAAAACTACCAACGATTAGCTCTGATTTTATCTTCCAGGGGAGAGTTTAGCTTCCAGGGGAGAGTTGTTGAAGTAAATGGCCAGTCTAGCATGAATCCTAATCTGGTTTGCCAGCTGTAATGTAGCTCTGATCACGAGCATGAGTTTCTTTGTATGAGTTTCTTTGTTTCTTTGCATGTATTTTAGTATACAGACTGAGCAAAGGACAGCAGCCTTTTAATCTCATCCACTCTCACATTCACTCCCCCGTGATCTTAGGCTACCTGACTGTTTTTTATTACTGAGAATATTACTGAGCACTGCTGAGAAGGGTCTGACTGCCCTCTTCATACCCTCCTGGCAGACATTTATACCTTGATAAAGTGATGCTGATCCCTCTTCAGGATGAACAGTACCAGCTCTCTCAGACCCTTCTTTTGTCAGATTCTTTTATTGCTCAGCGATCTTCATAGCTTTTTGCTGAACTCACTCCATTCTGTCTGTGTCTTTCATCATTCATAGTTTAAATCACAGGGCTAGCCAGTCTGTTGGCAAACAACAGCTTTTTTTCAAGTTGCTTCCATTTTAGTAATACATCTATAAAAAACATTTGAATTCAGAATCACAACCCTCACAAAGGTTTGCTAAAGAGAATAAGGTTACCATCTTAAACTAGGTTTGTTTAAATACTGTTTATAAAGGGTTCAGTGTAAATTTACTCCTTAAGCAGACCGTCACACCATTAAGTTGCAAAAACAGGTAGCACACAGGCTGGCATGGTGCAAAAGCAAATCTTTTCAATTCCATTCTGTCCTTGACCTCTATACTCAGAGTGCCACCAAGGGGAACAGTTGTGATGGTGACAGCCCTTACAAAGTACACGGAGCTCCTTGGCCCAGTTCATGCCATTTGTTGTCACTTGTTAAAACGAGTCTGGTTCCACAGGGCAGTGGCTACACTTGGATCTACTCCTCTGTGCACACAGCAGTCATTCATTCCCCTGCAAAATCTGCCTCCAAGAATTTAATGGAAACCCATGTTTGTGAACAGCACTCTATAAATAAATAACCATAAGTAGACAGCAAAAAGTCTTTGGAAATGGGTGCTCTATTTCCTATTGCCAATTCTGTGAGTCAGCTTTCTCCTAAGAGCTAGACTTATTCTTGTGACCATAAGAAAAATTTTAGTTCTTTGAATATTTAAAACTTCAATGTTTCAGTGTTAAAAATATTTTAAATAGTAATTTGACTCTGATTTCTTCCTTTTTAATACAAAGTCATAAAAAAGCTAAAATAACTCCTACAATGGAAGTGTTTTCCTGCCATTCCTTATGAAACCCTGACCTGTTCTGTGTAGTTTCTGTTTCTCTCCCTAATGGAAAATATTGCAGAATTTTACTGGCTGTTAATGTAAAAAATACTTCACAGAATCACTGCCTGGTGTTAGCTCATTTTTTGGACTTAGACAAAATTCAAAGGCAGAAGACTTTTCCCCCCTTCGATTAAATACAGTTCCAAAAAATACATACTGACTTTTAAGAAACTTTCTATAATACTCAAAATAAGCTGCCACCTTCAAGCACTGGAATGAGGAGTCATACGTGAAATTTGTCAAGCCTGGTGTTGAGTTTAGCAAAAGTTTTGTCAGTGTATGCTTTACGTTAGAAGTTATTTGCATGTTTATACTATGAATATTTAAATAATTCTTTTAAATTTAATTGTCTGAACTTTTCCAGAACCCAGCAATCATTTGATGCCATTGACTCGATCTATGCACGTTGCTCTCGAAATCAATTGAAACCCTGGCCCAGATTCTGTTCCTCTCTGTTTGCATGAAAAGTACAAATCTGCAAGCGGTATATCTAGGTTCCAAAGATCTGGATGAGAATCTTTTGCTGACATCATTTCTCAACCAAACCCATGGCCCAAGTCAATCCAAATTATGATTAACTGAGGCAAAGTTTACACTGTTTATGAGTTTACATAGTTCTGCTGGCATAGCTACATCTGTTAAGACTGAGAAAATATTCACCCTTGAATTGCCGTAATGATGTTAGTCTGCCAGCAACCTTCCATTGCTCCTCCAATTACACTCCTGATCGAGACATAATTGAAGACAGAGAGCCTTTTTGCCGGAAAAGCTTGTTGCATTGACACAAAGAAGTTCTTTAACTGTACTTGTGATAGGACTTCATTAACATAAGCTGTGTCTTGGGTAGAAGAGCTGGAAGAAAAGCTAAATAATAAAAGGCATAAAGCCAAGATTTTACTATATAGCCTTCAAATGGTACTGACTTGCTCCAGATGCTCTTCTCAGTTGTTGAAATCTGACTGGGAAATTCTGGTGTGACTCTACCATAGCTGTACTTCCAAAAATCTACTATGATAACACTTCAAAGGAGTCTCCTCAGGTTTTGCCTAAAGCTTGTAGAGATCCCAAACTTGAGGAGCTGAATGAATTAAGTTATAATTACTAAGTTTTTGCCAGGCATATCCACCAGATATGAGTTGCCAGATGTTGCAGATAGCAGTGGAGGCACACAAATAAAGAAACAGTGTGCCAACACTAATACAAAAATACATGTTTCTGACTTGTTTTTGTTGATGACCTCATCTTAACTTAAGAGATTGTAATGGCTCTTGCACATATTTAGAACTGATCTTATTAAAAATCACAAATAGAAGTATTTTTTTTTGTTTTTCAGTAAAAGCTGGATTCATCTCCTGTCTGTAAAACTGCTGAGGACAATGTGCTGAGGTATATCATGACTACTAACCTAGATTTTCAAAGATAGTCAAACCTCACCAGGTTTTGATTCATTTGGGTGAGTGACTGTAGACTTCTTTGAAAATTTCTGAATATAAATATACAAAAATACATAAATATACAAAAGTACTCCAGCACAAAGCACAAAGTAAAGAATGACAGATAAAACAGACTGTGCCACTGTTTGCTATACATCTGAAAAAGACTGTAAAGGGTAGCAACAGTAAAAAGTTTCATATTTTAATGAATATATGAAAGGAATAGGAAGCTGAATTACCTTTCTGGGAAAGGCCATGGTGATTAAATTGTTTTAATTCTGTACATCAGATAATATTAAGGCTTTTTTAATACTACGTTGTAAATCCATATTTAAATTACAATTTTGCTTAATTCTTAAACCAATGAACCTTTCAACTAAAAGGCTTCTGTCTTTATTCTTTCAAAATCTGGAGCTGAAAAAAATAGATGAATTAGTTATCTTGGTAACAATCATCCCTATCCTGTTCTGACTACATGTTTAGAAAATAATTAACAGGTTTTTTTCTAATGCTTCCTAAAGATGTTGAAACTATAGAACAAATATTGACTGAGAGGCAGCAAAACTTGCCTTGACAGGAGAAAACAACAATGGTTTATATAACTGAAAGCAGTCTGCCAAAAATGAAATAGAAGTTCTGGAAGCTCTGACTTAAGGTTGATGTCAAAAGGGACAGATGTGGTACATACGTGCACTCAGGTATTTTTAGGCCATATGTATATTCTGCTCCCTTTGCAGTACTGCACAAAAGCACTCCTTTCCCTGCCTGAAGATTTGCAGACCCTCAGTTCCTGTCCCTGTGAGCTGATCATGAAATGGGTTAGCATCCGATCTAGCCTTTAGGAAGCAAGAGGAAGCTAGTCGCAAGAACCTGAAGGTTCTGTCATGACCCGGCTTTCAGAAACATTAGCAGAAACGTACAAGTATGATGTTTGCCACAGTTTATCAGGGGAAGACAGGAAAGGAATTTGGAGAGGAGGTGAAGGATACAAGTCTGCACCTTGTAACTGGGTTGAGCACATTGGGTAAGATGGACTTTGGACTGCAGTGTGTAAAATCACAGAGGAGGTGGAAGGCCACCTACTCTCCTCTATGCAAAGCTGAAGTGCCTCCCTTTTCCTTTGTTCTCCCCTGATATGTGCATGCCCCTTCCCCCAGATGTGAGCTCTGCTTTTGGATTAGGAACATGAAAGAAAGGCATTTGGTCCTAGTGCCCACTTGGCGCCTGCTTGGTCGAGGTCAAAGACCACCTGAGCCCCTGGGTGTTACGCAAGAGGCTGTTGTGAAGGGCCACCAGCCTGCAGCAGGCATCAACCCGCCTCCTGGCTCCCCCTCCAGTGCTGGCTTTGTACCTCAAGAGGTTGCGAAAGCCCCAGAACTACATAAAGCATTCCCTGTCTGGATGCCCTGCCGCTGCCATCAACACTTGGGCTCTCGAGAGGCTACACGGACAGGCATTGTCTGTAAGGGATCCTGCTGTGGTGGGCTGGGGCAAACGGGTTCTTGCCTGCATCCCTCAGGGAAAGCTGCACCATTCTCTGGGGACCTGTCAGGGCAGCCTTCCTCCCTGCTCTGCTCATGTGGCAGAGCCTATTTCTGATGCTATTCTGTTTGCTGTCGCTGCAGGGACGGGATGGCCCACACCAAGAAAGCTTTGCCCTGGCTGCTGCTGCTGGCACTGGCCATGCTGGGCAGCAGCATGTCAGAGCGGGACTGCCGAGTAAGCAGCTTCAAAGTCAAGGAGAACTTCAACAAGAACAGGGTAAATCTTCCTTCTCATTTGGATCTGTGATGTCTTGCCTAACTCCTCCCAGCTACAAGACCTGGCATTCAGTAGCACCAGCGTGTTCGCACTTTTTAAGTCACAGAATGCAATACTGAGACACAGCAGAAGTGTGCGATGTCGCCCACACCTCTGCAGCTGCTGGATTATGATGCTTCTGATAAAGGAATACTGCAGAGACTTACATTTAGCAGGGTGGTCTCAACAGAATGGTAAAAGTATGGTCTAAACAGAAAAGAAGTGTAGCGACTTGCTTGTGTCTATGAAAAATGAATACTCTAGTGGTTTTCTCAGACATCATTGCAAGGAAAAAAACATTTATACATAGAGCTGTCAAGATCTGCTGGTTGTTATCCTCCTCCCACCAAATTTTGTATTCTGAATATCAGAAAACTGCAGATACAAATGATACCAGAAAACGTCAATTCTTTCACAAACCCTGGCTGCACCAGGACAGATTGATGGGTTTGTGCTGTTGGAACAGATAGATTTGTTTCTGAGGCATGTCCTCCCCTCTGTCACCTGTAATGTGTTTGTAATGTTTTCCATACTTCTAGGTTTAACAGCAACCTTTATTTCTTTGCAGTACAGTGGCACCTGGTATGCCATGGCAAAAAAAGATCCTGAGGGGCTGTTTCTGCAGGACAACGTGGTAGCCCAGTTCACTGTAGATGAGAATGGACAAATGAGTGCTACGGCAAAGGGCAGAGTTAGACTCTTCAAGTAAGTTGTTTGTAATCTTGCTCTTGTTCAATTTCATTAAGCTTCTGCTTTGCCTATTGATGCTCTAAGCCTACCTGCTGTCCCATGCTAGTCACACTGAATCTATGCTGTTAGGTTTGAAAGTTAAGTGTTCTTCCTCTCTGACTACAGTAACTGGGATGTCTGTGCTGACATGATCGGCTCTTTCACTGACACAGAGGATCCTGCCAAGTTCAAGATGAAGTACTGGGGTGTTGCATCTTTTCTGCAGAAAGGAAGTGAGTACTTAGCTATGGAAGATGCAGAACTACGTGAGAGCGAGAGCCTAGTTATGTTGTATGCCCGTGCTGGGGAAGGAAAAAGTAGCGTTGGATTTCTGAAACACACTTAAAACACATAATAACTATCATACTGGAAAGTCTTAATGTGAACATGTTAATCAGTATTTCCTGTATGGAACAGCTTTCTTTAAACAAGTGCAGATCAGGCTTTTGTATACATTTATATTTCTTTTGCCTGTAAACCAGCAAGGTAATCAATGGTCACAGCTTCAGAAAGAAATGAAAGGCATATGAAGTATTTTAAGTCTTGTTCAGAACTCAGATACCAGATACTTCTGTTCTTTCTGAAAAGCCTAACATCAAACTTGGTTGATCAGGGAAGAGATGTTTATTTCATTTGGTCTTATCTCTGCAAATGTAGGGATTTATCTGTTTCAAGAACAAGATATGATCCAGTATATATAAGTTCGCGTTTTCCTGTAATCTGTTGCACTCTATGCAAAATTAGTTTATTGAGCCAAGTAGAGATTCAGATTTTTGTGTTTGTTGTCACATTTTATAACTATGTTCAAGTTATAAAGGCATTTATTAGCATTTACAAGGCATTTATTAGCATTTCTTCATGTTGCTCTAGTTTAGTGCCCATGTTAGAGGACAAGCAGTGGTGCTTCTTCTCTCCATCACTGTCCTTGATAAAGATGCTTATTTTGGAAAAAAATCCCACACCTTCCCCTCATACCATGTCATTAGGAATAAACTAAAAGCTAATCTGTTATCATTTATATCAACTTTCATCATATTATTTTCTATACAGAGTTATGGCAGCAATCTCTTTAGATTTACTAGATCTACTCGTGTCTCTGACATTTTTGCTTCTTTGCTGTGTTTTTTTCCAGACGATGATCACTGGGTAGTGGACACAGATTATGATACGTATGCTCTGCATTACTCCTGCCGCCAACTAAATGAAGATGGCACTTGTGCTGATAGCTATTCCTTTGTGTTCTCCCGGGACCCCAAAGGATTGCCTCCAGAGGCACAGAAAATTGTCAGACAAAGGCAGATAGACCTCTGTTTGGACAGAAAATACAGAGTTATTGCTCATAATGGTAAGAACATCTTTTTTCTAAATAATTTTATTTCAAGGTTTAATGGCTAAAGTATTGGGAGTCTCTTGCTCATTAAATGTCAAATACATGAAGTCTTCTTAGTGGCTGTAATATTGTCTTCTGAAAATTTCCAGTTTTAGTAAGTAATTTCCAGCTTACCTTTATTGCAAGGAGAGCTAAGGTGTATAACTTTTTATGTGGCATATCGCATCAGCTGAGACAATAATTAGAGGAAGTTGTAAAACAATTAAATCAATGTAGTATAAGTAAACAAAGTAAGGATAAACTTCATGGTTGCTGTAAAGAGGAAATGTGTCTCCTTAATCAGAACCCTTTGCTTTTCTAAATAAAATAGTTTATGAAGGGAATGGAATATATTTTCAAAAACTTCTTTGAAAAATTATTCGTAGAAGTCTTTTAATAAGGATCAGAAGTTTTGGAAAGGATACCTTTATAGCAGGTCCTTTCTCGCAAGCGCTCATGCCAACCATTTCACAAAGGGTTGTGGAAAAGGGACATATCCTTCCTACTGGAAGTATAACCATATCTTGAGTCATGTAGTCAGGCTGAGTTTGCAACCCAGGAAAGGATACAGATTAACTCACTTGTGCTGGAGTACCTTGGAAAAAGCCAAATGGTAATTTACACTACTTTAGTCAATGATCTAGAAGAAAACATAATATACTTACTGATAAAGATTACACTCGGAGTGGGGAATAGTAGAGAATGAAAAAGATAGATCAGAATATTTAGGACAAATAAAATAGTAGTGTAGCTGTCCCTACCCCTCATCCACCTTGCATTCTGGGAGACATGGTGTCTGCAGAAGGCTTGACTGCTGGATCAGCTGAATGTGAACTCCCAGTGTAATGCTGTGGCCAAAATCTTTAATGCGATTCTTGGATGTATAAACCAAGTATGCAAAAGATGAATTTACAGACTCATATGAGACTGTTGTGCTTGGCGTAAGTATGCTTGCTATGTCACATTTGATGGTAATCATAACTGGAAAGGGTACTGAGGATTTGAAGTTTCAAAAAAGAACAGAGAAAACAGTTGAAAGTTTGTACAATGTGTCCTCTGGGGAGTGCTTCAAAGACATTTATCTTTTCTCATCAAAACGAAGTTAAAGGCTGATGTGAGCAAAGTCCGTGCTTGCCCACACAAGCAATGGGAATCGTATAATAAAGGACTTGCAAACATAGGAATAATAAATTAAAATTGATGGAACTTTAAACTGGACGCATTCAGAGCAGAAATAAATAGTCATTTGTTTAACTCCAAAGGTCATTATCCTTTGGAACAGTTTACCAAGAGCTATTGTATGCTTTTCATCACTGAAATCTGTAAATCAAGATTAAAGGCTTTTCTAAATGACATGTTAGAATAAACTGGGATTGACTGAAGGAACTGCTGTGTATTATGAAGAAAGTCAGGACAGATGAGCACAGTCAGCTCTTGCAGCCCTATTACCTGTTCATCTGATCTTCAAACAGAGAGTAATATACTGCCATGTTGTAAAGTAGGCGTGCTGATAACAGAGTACCTGAAAGATCTGCTAAGGTGGGTGGTGTTTAGAGTATTGATTAGTGACTGGGAAAAGTGTCTGACAACAATGAAAATAAAAAATTTGTCTTGAACGAGAATTTGGAGTAAACATAAAGCACAGTTGAGATGTAAGGCAGTCAGGACAAAGGGACATCATAAATGCAAATTAAATTGGCTTTTGTGAATTATGTGTACAACTGCATACAGGATAGTACAGAAAAGAAACAACATCATTATATAAATCCATGATACTTTGTTTTGAGTGCTGCCTTTGCTGCTCTTCAAATAAAGTATAGCAAGGATAAAAACTTCCAAAGATGAGAAAAGAAAACAATGAGATGATATGGGATGCTTTTTACTAAATCTAAGCTAAAGTCTAGATATACAGTTGTTGCGCTGTAATTTTGAGAGATGTTTTTTACCGTTCCTTGCATATCTGTCAAACCCAGAGAAAGTAATATCCCACCCTAAAAGCAAGATATTGGGCTAGTCCAAATACTGGTCTAATTAAAAATGGTGGAATCTGTATGTCTATTATTTATACACTATATGAGGCTTCCAAAGCAATGAATGTATTGTCAATCTTTTCAAGAAAGTATAAACCAAAAAGAAAAACTGAATATATTCATTACTTCATAATTTGTAATATAACTTTTTCAAATATCTCATAATATATATAATAGAAAGCTAGTGGTTTTCATAGAATATAGAACAAATAGTGTAATTTAAAAATAAAAGCTAAGAATGCCTTTTGAAAGTTCACCTAGTAGTGTACAAAACTTACCTTGATGGAAACAAAAAAAAATATCTAGAATTTGTGTACGCTAGCTCCTTAAGGCAAAAGAGAAGGCTAGGAAATGACAAGTTTTTTTCATTGCAAATTACATTTCATTTCTAATGGTAGCTCCTTTCAAAATATGGATCAGGCCATGATACATTTAGTCTCTCAGAGTAATAGCTCTAAGTTATGCAATGTGAGTGTTGGACTACTTTTAAATACAGCATCGTGTCATGTTAGTAGAGTTTAAAGCCGAATCTGCTGTTAGCATTTGCAAGAAGAAAAAATTGTGAAATAAAGAGGGCTATCTGCCTTCAGCGAATTTGCTATTGCCATTAGAGGTTTTGGAGGTCAGGAGATTTTTAATTTATTGAAAGAGATTCTTAAATTAATAATTTTTAAAAGGCAAATAATTTGAAGCTTGTTAAAAGTAAATAAATAACTCCTTTACCACTGATCAGTCCAGTACCCTGTTTGGCAAAGTATTAAAATGCTTAGGACAGGTGTAACAAATCGGGTGAATTCCTGTTTTGTTACAAGTTGAAAAGTCTTGGAAATATAACCTGCAGAACAATATATTGGTGTTATCATTAGAAGGAACTGACTGATGGTCTCAACAGAGAATTTTAAAGAAATTAGATATGCATGCATTGTAAATTTGTTAAGTCTGTATATTTTAATTTTTTCCACTGTGGTTGAAAAATGAAATTTTGGTTCTTGTATGTTTCAGGATTTTGCTCTTAAGAAGATCCAAAACTATGGAGAGAAACCATATAACAGCACCATGGATGTAAAGTCAACACATTAATCAGGTGTTCTCTTGAAAACCATTTAAATGGCTTCATTTAGATTTTGAATATATTTATCTGAGCTGTGTAGCTCACCTTGTTAATAAACCAATGAAACATATTAATAAAATTGGATTACAGGGGATGCAAATTGTTTGTATGCATATCTGTACATATGTAGACATTGGTTTTATTACTAAACCATTAGTTTAATGCACTGTTTTGAACTGGTCACAGATGGCAATAATTAAGAATTTAATCTTTCTTTTTTTTCTGTGTTTTTAATTTCTGACTAACAGAGGTTTAATTAAAAAAAACCCTTAAATATATGTATTCACTTTCTAAAACTTTTACTTTCTTTTCGAATACAATACCATCTTTTTCCTAGCAAATATGGAAATAATTCCCAATAGCATTTTAGAAAGGAGGAAGGAATCTTAATGACTCTATGTATCACTGATTAACTTTATTATATGACTACTGAAAACATTAAAACACATCTTTTTTGAAGAACTGTTTTACACACAACAAGTAAACATTTCTTTATTTATTCATTCTTTATTTATAAATTAACAGGCATTATATGTGTACTTTTTATTTGAGATGGAGCCAAATTGGCCATTCACTTGGTAAAACTACATGTTTCTCATCTTGTTTCCTACACAAATTTGGTAAGTCTCCCCAAACCTGTGTTCAGGCAGTCAGTTATCTACGTGTACAATCAAGTTCCTTTTGAGAATGGTATATAAAAAAAGAGCAGATAATTTCTGAGGATGCGTATTTTCACTAGAAATTTGATCTCTCTTATGCAGTAAAAGTAAAAGTAAAAATGGATCAGGTGCCCTTTTGATATAGTATCTCTATAACTTCATTAAAGTTAGTGACCTTTATGCCAACTGAAAATGTACCCTCATAGAAATTAATTCATCTGCTAAGTACTGATTTCAACTATTTTACATTCATTAAGTTCACTGCCATATTCCTATTTATTTTGGTGTAAGTGGAGAACTAAATCCATGGGATTAAATTGTCCAGATCTTACTGAGGCAAAGCAGTGATGTCAAGAGAATTTTATTTGCAGGAATTAAAAATAAAGATTTAGCTTTCCCCCCGCTCCTTCTCTGGCATATAATACTATAACATAGTGACCTATTCAACCTGAGAGAGTGCAGACTGACACCCAAAGTGTGGCACAGCTCAAACTTTAAACAATTATCTGGTAATGAAAAACAGTTTTTGTTGTTCACGGTTAGTTCTTCTTGCAGTGGATTCTGTAGCAGTCTGATGCCTTACAGGGTTACCTGTACAACAGAGAATTTCCTGACATTTACGTCTGAAATGGGCAACATTATACAGAATTGGATTGATGGCAGAGTTGGTAAAAGTGAATAACACTATCCAGAAGAAAACTGATGGCAAAATATTTAAATCGTGTTTGTT
The DNA here is from genome assembly GCF_032191515.1 of Phaenicophaeus curvirostris. Taxonomy (NCBI): domain Eukaryota; kingdom Metazoa; phylum Chordata; class Aves; order Cuculiformes; family Cuculidae; genus Phaenicophaeus; species Phaenicophaeus curvirostris. Next base: position 15,571,685 of record NC_091400.1, on the reverse strand, counting down.
GTTCTGCAATAAAATTAGAAGAATAATTATTACAATTGGGCTCCACATGATGAAGAAAGAGATCATCAACACAAAGAGGGCTCGGAATAGTTTGTAGTCTTGCTGGGAAACACGAATCTGATTGTTTTCTGAGTAGGCTAAACCAGCATTTAAACTCCTTCTTGATGCTTTTGTAATCTGTAGTAAAAGAGAACAAAATAGCTTTCACTGAAACCTAGAAGGATTATTAACACATTTTTACAAGTGTGAACGTAAATCTTGGCACACGATGTATCTGTTTTGAAAACTGACTATAAAGAAGGCTTTGCACAATTTCATTTTTACATTTGTCAATGGTTCCATTTCAAACATTCCCATTTTAATAGCTTTTTTTTCTCTCTTGGCTGTGAGCTCATCTCAATATTAGTCAAGCTGGTTGTTCTCCTCATGGCTCTCTACCAGCCATAAATACTTCTCAGCATAAAACAGAGCCTTAATTACTCATGAAATCCCATTAACTTCAACTTATGACCTCATTCGTTCTATCTACATAAACTCATTGATGTTTTTTCACAAATGCAAACTGGAACATAGTTAACAATCCTGCTATGCACATGAAAACAACCAATCCAATTCTCTTACAGTTACACTGATGTTATTAAGTAGGTATTGGAAGTAGCATAAATTTATTACATTAACTAAATTGTGATAAGTTTTAAATTTGAATGGGATTTTACATTGTTTTGTGCAAACTGGAAGTTTTTCAGTCACTCATCAGTATTGCTTTCTATGAACTCACTTGAAACCTTAAAGATCCTTTTGTCACTACGAAGATCTGTGTCTTGTGAAAATACTGTCTGATGTAAAAAAAAAGACTATGGGTAGTTTGGGAATCTGGGAATTCATGGGTGTGAATCATATGTAAAATATTGAAACCCAACAGCTTGCAGAAACTCATACTCTACAACCCTGTCTTCACTTAAGCTGGCACAGAACAATAACTCTGTTACATTCACACATCTGATGGAAATAAAAGAAAATTGAAATATTTAGCAAACACTCAGGCTAAATAATTGAGATGCCATTTTGGCTCCTGTGCAGGGAAAGAAGGGGTATGTTCAGGTAAGGGTGAAAGTGGTTATATATACAGAGAGTAATTTGTCGTTCTTTCTGCAATTTTCTGGATCTGTCACAGAGATAGATGGCCTAGAATAAATACTCATTAAGAACCTAGACATCTACCAAATATTTCAACAGAATGTAGGTATATAAATCAAAACCTGTGATCCAAAAATGAGCTTCTCAGAAGCTGCTAAGCCTGAGAAGCGGACAGTCTCCTGCTTACCTGGTCTAAAAAAGGCAGAGAATTCTTATGTTTTGAACACATAAAACTCTTCCAACCTGATGATCTTCTGCTGTACCCATTTGGAACCCAGAAACTAGGCTAACTTACTCCTCCAAACAATCAAATCCAAAAGCTTGTCTTAGAGACCACCTAACCTGCCTTTGTAAGAATGAAGGCTTCATAAAATACGAAGGACTAATAACCACTTCTAATATAAAAGTAGGAAAACCAAGTTCTGTACCCTCATCCACCTCCACTGCTCAAAATGGCTACAGACTCTCCTTATTGGATACTTTCGTATCTGTGCCATACAAGTACCTCCATCTTTCCTGCAGGAGCCACATAGCGGAGAACTAAGGATGAAAGAACCACCAAGACTGCAGAAAATAAAATGCAACTGCATATTGAGGAAATGATCAACTGAAATGGAGTGGCAGTGATATGTGTTGGATCTCTTCTTGGCCTGCCTAGTATGAGGACTCTAGATACCTATAGTGAGCATCTGGACCAACTCGGAGATCCAGGTCATGCACACACAAATTCCAGAACACAAATTTCTTGACTAGTTCTAGCCTCTTGTCTAAGACTCGCTTGAGAAGGGGTATAATGCAAAAACAAATAACTACAAATCATGGCTTCTAATCCGAAATTTTTGCTGGTGTTCTGGGAAGTGTTATGTAAAAGTAATAACTCAGTTTCAAATTAAATTGTAAGGTGCACATTATTGTAGAATGTTTGTTAACAAATTTAAGGTCTCATATCTGTAACGAATCATCATCATGAGAGATGCTGTGTTATTTGAATACATGAATACTTTGAATTGCTTCCAGTAATGCTGGGCATTGTACTCTGTGTGCACTGGCATCATGGAGCAATCTCACAAAATGAGAATGGGAATGACTCCGGGATTAAGATATTCCCCAGCTGAATTCTGGTTGCTTCCTGGAGAACATTGTAGGAGGGAAGATTCAGTTATAACAGATGAGATCCTACTACGGACCTCATTCCTTTTTCAGGTCAGGAGAAATGGTAATGCATCTTATCATCTGCGTTATCAAGTTGGAAAAGAAACATGAGCATGGCAGCATGGAGCAGATTTGTAATCCAGTAATCCAAACACTTTGGGGGGCTTCTACCTCCCTATGTGCCATTGTGTTCTCTAAATTTTCCTGTTGTAATCTAGATTATGCAAGAACAAAAGCAACACCATTCCTGTCCTGATCTCCGACCAAGGACTGTGGCATTCCTTGGCCTGCAGTTTTTTGCAGGTCTTTCAAAGGGCCCAGACCCCCCATTGAGTTATTCCATATTCTTGCCTACAGCAAAAATCAGTTTCCAGACTGCAAGTGCTTTCCTTCACTAGAAGAGGTTTACCTAATGCATTTACTTCAAGGTTATAATGAGTTTATAGGGTGTACAGAAACTAGGAACTGATGATTTGGACCATGAGTTTAAGCCTGCTTAATAGGCAAGTACATGTAGAGCCCAGTTTCTAGGTCCTTGATTCATGGAAACATCTGCATGCAGCTCTGGTAACACAGTGAGTAAGTAAACACAGCCCCTTGGTGCTGAGCATTTAATTGGTTAATTCCCTGCTCAATAACCTGTGTACTTTGAGTTTCCTTTCCAAAAACTGTAATTTTGCTTACACAAAGTATGAGAAGTTTAATTACCTTTTATGGGAACCAAGAATCTTTTGGAGGCAGTTGCTAAAAACTAGGCACTTTAGCACCTAGCTTGAAGACTTCTAGCTCTTTCTCACTCTAGTTTTGGAAGAGGAAAGAGTATGTAATCAGATTATTAAAAGGAATTTAGGCAATTAATATCATGTCTGCTAGATATAGATTAAAAATTTATGGTGCCTGGTGTTTTGGCCCACATTTCAGCAGTCAAACAATATCAACTCAGAAAGAAAGTGGAAGCTGAGTGTTTAATTTAGTTTTCATTTGCAAAGTTTGAAATTGTGCAGGAGTAAGTGTATACTAACGAGATCTGTGTACTAAAAATACATGCAGAAAATCAGTAGATCTAAAAGGGGACGAATTTTTTATAGTCCTGCCTCTTTTTGCTTTTTACAAGTCCCTTGTGACTCTGGAGTTTAGGCTCAAGAAACCAAAATCTAGCTTTTATTTATTTCAAATGGTTGACTTTTTTAGCATTTAGGAGATTTACAGTCTTTAAATATGAAGAGTACATCAATGGAGAAGTGTATTTAATACTGCATATAAATAAAGGCAAACTTCGTGCTGGGCTTCTGGCAATGTGCTGCTCAAGCATGTTCTTAGTTGAAACATACAGGCTGTTGCTTACAGGCTGCAGTGCCTCAATTTATCTCACATACTTACCATTTACTGAGCAAGTGGTGTCTGTTCCCTTCAGGTGCATTTATACTTAGTGACAATATGTTGGTGCCTAGTGAAGTACCGTTAACTTCCCTTTGTTTTACAACAAAATATAAAGGAAAAATATACCTGTAAGATTTTGGAATAGCTGATGACAATGATTAATCCTGGTATTAGAAAGAAAACGATGGCAAAGGTCACATCCCAAAATGTTTCTCCTGCAGTGCTGGGCCAAATCAAGGTGCAAATCTTAATCTCCTGTTTACAAAGAAGAAAATTAATATTGTACGCTTATTTTTACTACAAAGTCCTTATCTCCCTCTTTGCCTACAGAGAAAACAGCTGCAGACTAAACTGAGCCTGTGAACCATTTCTGTTGAAACAGAGCAGCAAATTAATGTATTACTTAATGGTTTTAAAAACCCAAACAATTAAAACTAGGTCATAGAATCACAGAATCACTAGGTTGGAAAAGGATTTTCAGATCATCAAGCCCAACCGTACCTGTTCACTACTAAATCACATCACAGAATCATAGAATCATAGAATCACTAGGTTGGAAAAGACGTATTAGCTCATTGAGTCCAACCATATCCCTAAGCACTTCATCTACATTGGATTATCCACAACCTAAATATTGCTGTTAATCTTATAGCATAGCAGTTTTAGAGCCAAAACTTACAGACCTACGACTCAGCTGAGCCCCACACCGGGTGTCCTGCACACATTTTGGAGCCCTGGGCGTGGGATTCGACACAGAGAACTCCGTTAGGGGGAAGAAAAGGGGATTTTTCCTACCCGCAGTGGGGAGTGCCACAACAGTCCCAGCATGTTTAGCAGGAGGGGGTCTCAGGGTTGCAGCATCTCACCTGGCCGTCGGCACTGTGCAGCCGCACCACGGTAAAGAAGCAGCAGAGCGGGAGGGTAGCGAGGGCGGCGAATCCCCAGAGGAGAAGGAGGACGGCGGTCAGCGCACTGCAGCGGCAGAGGGCGTCACGGCGCAGCCGGGTGATGCTCAGCACGCGCTCCAGGCTGATGGCCGACAGCGAGAGGATGATGACGGTGCCGCTCAGGCTCATGGCGTAGAAGAGCAGGTGGCACACGGCGTCGCCCAGCACCCAGGACTCAGTCCAGCGCACGACAGCAACAAAGGGGATGGTGGCAATGAAGAGCAGGTCGGCGCAGAAGAGGTTGAGGCCGAGGCAGTTGGCAGCACACAGCCTGTGCTGCCGCCGCGCCAGCAAGCGGACGCCCCAGATGTTTCCCGCCAAGGCCAGCATGAAGACGGTGGCCAAGGCAACGGACTCGACGACACGTGCCGCTGTCGCATTGCAGCCCCTGAAGTCCGAGAAGAAGGGGAAATACGTCCTGTTGACCCCTGCCGTGCCCCCGTGCCCTGCCATGAGGGTGGCCGGAGGGCACGAGAGAGCCGCCACGGCAGCCCTAGGGCCCCGCCGCCAGCCGCCACGGTGGCACCTGGACTGCCCTCCCGGCATGGAGCGAGGCGCTGGCTCCCATCCCCGTGTTGCCGAGGGCTCGGCTGCGCCAGCCGGGGGTTTATGGCCCTTGTGCTGAACTGGAACAAGGAAATGGGAAGGTAAACACGGCGCGGCTCACACAAAGGCGAGGCTGCAGCGGTGATGGGCCAGGGGTGAGCTGGGCTGTGCGACAACTCCTGCGAGGGTGTGGGCCAGCTGGCACCTCCAGGTTAAGGTTCCTAATCCTGGCCACCTCCTCCAGGGCCGGCCCACCCTGCTGTGCACAAAGGGCTCGGGGATGCCCAGGCTGCTCCTCTCGGCTGGCAGGACACATGTGGCTTAAAACAGAGGGGTGGCTCTCAGACCACTCCAAGAGCTCTTCTCGGTAGCCCAGGATAACTAGGAGTATGCTAAGGTAAAAGAAGAGGAATTTAACCTATCGCCTCATATATTGACAGCAGCATTTGGAAGCAGCAGTCCTGTGTATTGCTTGTACTAACTGTGGTCCGATATGGAGAAGTGTCACAGTCCTGGGTTTTGGGATCCATTTACTAAACTGATCCAGTGTCTTGCCCGCCTGTGGTATGAGTTCTTGCTGAAGAAGCCTGGTAAATTAGGACATACCTAGAAAATACCAGCTTTTGTCTGGACTTCAGTTCCTGAAAACAGCTGCTTAAATTGTAAATGACAGTAGGCCACCAAGTGCTTACGCTCTTCATTCCAGATGATTCAGAAATGGAGTGGGAGTGAAACACATAAATCATTACAGAGAATCACATAATGTCTCATAAAAGAAGATAAAATGTTTTCATAAAGTATGCAAACAGTCGTATAACTTTAGACGTCTCTGGATGAATTCATTTGACTCTGTGCCAGTGTAGGTGGTTAAGGATGCAGTTACAGGCTTGGCCATGTGGAGCTGCACCTTTTGATTAGGTGAGAGCACTGCTTTGGCGGTACCCTGGCTGTGACCCTGCCATCAACCACTTACGCAATGGCATTAGTGGGGATTCCAGAAACCTGGTCCTTTTAAGGGTCGATCTCCTAATAAGGACTGACAAGAGTGAGATCTTTCCTGGACCACTTCCCACATCTTTGCCAGTGCAGAATCTACATTGATTTTAATTAGCATGTTTTCTCTTGAGCTATAAGTGGTTCTAACTATTAAATGAGGTTTGCAGGGCAGCTTAAACAGGTGCATGAGACACTCTTACTAATTCCTGTTGATTTCTTTGAGTTTATGAAACATGGGCAGATTTGTTGTTAAGTGGGTGGCTGCTATGAACTATGAACTTAAATGAAGACAGCAAGATTACTTGCAAAGATTTTTTTTTTTGGCAGCCAGCAATGCAAGTGACTGGCAAGTAACCCAAAACACATATTTTATTCTACATCATTTGCTGGGAGAAAAAACTGTGGCCATATTGCAAAAGTTTCAGAATTTATTAGAACTACTAAAGATGATTATTCATATTTATGATCGAAATTTGATGTATCTACCCACAATTTATGTTGGCTGTCCTATGGACTGATTCTGTAAAATGCCAAGTGGATCTTGAAATGTAGCAAATACTTTCTAGTTGCCACAGACTCACAGGTTTGGGGCTTTATTCAAGCTGACAAACTAGCCCCAAAGTTCTTGGCAGCTGGCAGTAGCAGTGATGTTGTTAGCTCTGATCAGAGAGTGGGATGTGGGAAAGAGCCATCATTAGAAGCCTGGTTATACTGATGTGAAAACTTGGATGGCATTAACAGAATGGGTGGTAGGCAGCTGGAAATGGTAGCGAAGATAAATACAAATCATGTTATAAGTGAAAGTCATCAGCTCCTTTGGAATTAGTGCAGAATGAAATCAGAAGCCGCTCATATTGATTCAGGGTAAAGCAAATATATTTGAAACAGAAGAGAGGGAGAAAAATAGGGAGAGAACCATCCAAAGCAGCATTATTGAAGAAATTAAAATATTTTCAGTCAGAGAAGAAAGGAATGCCATAAAGGAACAGAAGGTTAGAAAATAAGATCATATGTGGAAGTATCTGGATAGACCCTGGATTTTCTTTAGAAAGGATCACTTTTGGCTTTGGTCCTTAGGTGTGAATGGGACCCTTACTTATTTGGCATAAACCTATTGCTTGCTCACGAGACTTAAAGCAAAATTCTGCTTTTAATACGCTGTTAGTGAGCTTTTCACTGACCTGTGTACAAAATACCATGCCTGGGGACATCAGAGGTGTGAAGAGTCATGCACCTTTGCATGGGGTTTAATCAAATGAATGGGATGTCCTTTCAGGAACAAAACCAGTCTGATTACTCATGGTCTAATGGTTCCATTATCAAAAAAATATATATAGTTTTCCCTCCCATGAAGTACAAAAGCTGTATTTGCTGTTGGGTTGCTACAGTCTTAGCAACGATCCCAACGTGAAATCTGAGGAAGGGAGTAATCATAATCTTGATAGAGCTAGTCTGGCATTACTGTAATAGGTGGATGCTGTGTACAGTACGTACTCCGCGCGTGCTTAGGACAAGGAAGTGATTAACAGAATGCTTGGAAACCTGTAATGATTGCTTAACCTATACCATTTCTTCACCTTATGTGCTCTTTTATGCTCAGAAGTGGTGAAACATGGAGTCAATTCAGATTCCACTGTTACAGGTTAACTGAAAGCTGCGGGGACCTCTGTGGAGCTGGTTAGCTAGCCTAGCAGGGGCAAATCTTGTCTTTTTTTGTGTCTTTTTTATTTTGTCCTGAATGAAAGTCTGAGTTTTTGCCTTTCCTGTGGCAGATAAGGGCTGTATTAATTGGTACCATAAGTCAAGCTCTGTTTTTCAGATTGTTCCCCTGACAACCACAAACTATCACAACAGATGGGGATAGTTCAGCTTATTTATTTCTTGGGCATAAAAAATATTCCCAGATGGAAGGACCTCTTGGGCTAGGTGATTCTGGGAGATGGAGGTTCTTTTTCCATGTGGATGTGACCCACTAAAAGTTTTTGCCATATTTATCCATCCTCGTGCATGCAGATTGGTGTTTAAGTCTTTTGGTCTATTTTCATGCACCTATATCACAGTGAGTAAATAGTATCGACTTCTATAATAGATCTATTGCATATTTGATGTTTGCTTAGTGATTTAAATTCATTGCTTTAGAAGTGTTGAGTCATTTTCTTCACAAAAGATGTTCCAAGATTGTAGGTGACTCAACCTGGGTCTATATAATACAGATTTTAGCATAAATTGCCACCAAGGTCAGCTTTCTATTTTTATTTTTCCTTTTACATACCATGCTACAACTGTTCTGCTTCTAGACATTATTAATTCTGTGCTTAGAAGTTATGCCATTTTAAGTTTTGTTTCTACACTCCGATTGTATATTGCTCCCCCACTGCATACTTCTGTTATCAGTGAGCTGAAGCATTTCCACCAATGTCCAAGGGACAATGTTAAACTTGTAGTGCAAATGCAAATGCATCTGTTTGCCCTCATACAGTAGCAAGCTTGCCCACTACAGTGTCCACTAAAAATACCAGGTGGTTCTATGGATCTGTGTGATCATGTCAAGAACTAGCCCCTGTGTAAACTTTGGGTGGTTGCACCCCCCGTGTCTTTGTTATGTGCCCCGGTATCTTGGTGTGTTTATGCTTGCCAGGGCCAGAAATAAATACTGCTTTTGATATTCACCCTAGAAGTGACCTTATCGGCCTCTGGATCGCCACACAGACAAACGAATCCACTTTCCCCCCTGTCAGGGCCGGACACAAGCGTGTGGCTTGTGGGTCCGGGTTGTGACACACTGTTTTTTCTGGGAAGTGAGCATATCACTGTTTCTTCTGGGGAGTCCTATTTTCCTGTGGTCAGTATCCATCAGAAACTGGTACGCTTGCTGGGATATGTGCCAGTGATGCAGAATTACTAAGCAGTGCCTTGGTCAAAAGAAGAGCTGCTGCTAATACTGTCAATAGATACACTTTCTGATAAGAGCTGATCAGATTTTGTCATCAAGACCACCAGAATTCTTGCTAACAACATTTAACAATTTCCTTGTGACTTGCAGTAAGGGAGGGATTTCTTTCTGAACCAAGTGCAAATGTAAGTACATAATCCATGTAACAGAGAATTCGCCTGGAGGGTCATGATCTCTGCACATTAACCAAGCTTCACCAGGGTGACTCAGCTTCAGCTAGACTGTTCTAATGAAATGAGGTTGTTTCTTGACAGTTTTAGGTACTGTATTACACCTCTAGCACATGAATTTAAGGATTTTTTTGGTGAAGATAGGGTATCAGAGTGGTTCAGATGGACATGGCAGGATCTGGTAGAACATTCTCACCAACGAACTGAGACTCTGAGTGAGATTTATGTGGTGAAATTGTAGTCTGATATTTAGGTGCCACTGGACCTTTGCTAACTTTCAGAGGTGCTTTAAGTTATTTACATTCCTACGGATGAGCTTTGGTGACAACACTGTTGTGTTCCTCTGAAGGATTTACAAAAAAAACTTGTCACCAACCTCTCTGGCTCATGAGATATACTCAAACATTTCTTAAACACATTGGTCTGCTGGGTTGCACTCATGCGGAGATCACATATGTCATTATTTTCCCTCATATTGAAGAACCCAGTGATTAGAGCATGGTCTTATTCACAAGGCTTAAGGAGAATCGGATTGCTGTCTTTCCCTTATGTCTTGTTGGGAGCAACAGGGATTCTTTACATCAGTATCAGGATAAAAACTTTATCAGGATAAAAAAGTCAGGGATTTCTGAAATTATGTTTACAGGTGTGTGTTTGCTGCAAAGAAATTCTGTCCGTGTTGAAGGCAAGGTTTGGGCTTAGATGCCATAAACCTAGGGCTGGAGAAACAGAAAAAAACATTCTTGCTACACTGATGAGAGAAAATACAGATGTTTTAAATTCTGTTGTAAACCCTTCTGACTTCCCAAGTGTAATTCTATATCATGTTATTTCCTGCGCTGTTCATGTTTTTCATTACCAGTGGCTGGTCTGGCTGCATTATAACTTAATATGAGAAGATTAAGGAGATGTGACTTAGAGCTTCTCATAAACTGTGTCCAGAAAGCATGGATGTCTAAATTAGGCTGTACAGTTTCCATCTGGTTGAATGAGATAATACTGATCAGATCACACTTGTTACACTGATGAAGCTTGCCCTTTTGCTGATGCAGCGTGCTCATTCACCAGATTTGAGTTGATCAGGGAAATTAAACCTTGTTGCATTTGCTGAGAAGCCAGATGGATGTCACTATGATAAGGTCCCAGACTTGGTTTTTATAGCATATTCTGAAGCACCTTATCTTGCTCTCTCTTTTTGAGACTATTCAGTATGAAATACTTAAACTTCTGTTTGGTCCAAGAGCCAGCAAAATGAGTGTATGTCCCTGATTACTGGTGGGGAGCTCTGTTCCAGGTCTGAGGGGGGACTGGGTGTCTCACTTCATGGTAGTGTGTCCTGTTGCAAGTCAGCTTTTTTTGCAAGAGGAGACTTGGTTCATCATAGGCAGCCAATCCTAGAAGAGAATTGACATCTCTGAATCCTGAGCAGCACTTGCTTTCTGCACACCTAGCCTTTCTTGAGGAATCAAGTTTCTCACTGGCTGGCTTGGGTAGCTCCCACTCAATTCATTGGCTCCCTGAATCCTGTCCCTGGGCTCCCTGGAGGGGAGCTCAAACTCCCCAGTTGCCAGAGAACCAGACTGCACAGCACTATTCATTAAAACAATGTGGGAATGAGACACTTCCCACCATTAGGACATCAAGTTGTTTATCTTGTTTTCCAGAGAGGCTGATATGCATGAGTGTAAATATTGACTCCAAATTACTTTGTCTGCTCAGATTAGAAGTTTGTCTAGACATAGGAATGCCAGTAATTTCCATCTGAGAAACAAAGTCAAGTTAAACTGTTATATTGACGTCTGGTGTGGTAGCCACCAATTTTGCATAGAGCGAAATAACAGGAAAATTGTGTGCAGAACAACCACTGTTTCCCGCTTTTTGTTTAATTTAATCTTGTGGCGTGTTGTTTGCAGGTCTATGTGTCATTAGAAACAGTGCTTCAAGGGACTATAAGAAATCATCTGGCTGATGGCCCTGACCCAAGGCAGACTCATCTGTCAGGGCTGGTTTAGACAGTTACATAAGTGTCCTTGTAGATCTCCAGTGGTGGAGATTTTGCAGCCTTCATAAGCAACGTGTTTCACTGCTCATCTATTCCAACCACCAGGAAGATTGTCTTTGTGTCAAGATATCTTCTGTTGCGATTTTGAGGTTGTTGTTCTTCTCACTGAGCACAGCAAGACTTTATTTCCTTCCTCTGTATGAAATGTCATTTTTCTTCATGGTCTTTTCTAGGTTGCATAATCCTCATTCGTTCATGAATTTGATCAGAAATGTGAAAGACTTTAACTACACTCGCATTAGTCTAAATTGTACTTGACATACAATACTCAAAATTGGATGCCGCATTGCAGCTAAAATCACATCTTGTACTGACTAGAAATGAAAGTGTGCTTGTAAAACATAGAATAACCAGGTTGGAAGAGACCCACCGGATCATCGAGTCCAACCATTCCTATCAAACACTAAACCATGCCCCTTAGCACCTCCTCCACCCGTGCCTTAAACACCTCCAGGGAAGGTGAATCAACCACCTCCCTGGGCAGCCTGTTCCAGTGCCCAATGACCCTTTCTGTGAAGAATTTTTTCCTAAGGTCCAGCCTAAACCTCCCCTGGTGGAGCTTGAGGCCATTCCCTCTTGTCCTGTCCCTTGTCACTTGGGAGAAGAGGCCAGCACCCTCTTCTCTACAACCTCCTTTCAGGTAGTTGCAGAGAGCAATGAGGTCTCCCCTCAGCCTCCTCTTCTCCAGGCTAAACAATCCCAGCTCTCTCAGCCGCTCCTTGTAAGACCTGCTCTCCAGCCCCCTCACCAGCTTTGTTGCTCTTCTCTGGACTCACTCCAGAGCCTCAACATCCTTCTTGTGGTGAGGGGCCCAGAACTGAACACAGGATTCGAGGAGCAGTCTCACCAGTGCCGAGTCCAGAGGGAGAATAACCTCCCTGGACCTGCTGGTCACGCCGTTTCTGATGCAAGCCAAGATGCCATTGGCCTTCTTGGCCAGCTGGGCACACTGCTGGCTCCTGTTCAGTCGGCTGTCAACCAACACCCCCAGGTCCCTCTCCTCCAGGCAGCTTTCTAGACAGACTTCTGCTAGTCTGTAGCACTACATAGGGTTGTTGTGCCCCAAGTGCAGGACCTGGCATTTGGCCTTGTTAAACCTCATGCCATTGGACTCTGCCCAGTGGTCCAGCCTGTTCAGATCCCTTTGCAGAGCCTCCCTACGCTCCAGCAGATCAACACTTCCACCCAGCTTAGTGTCATCCGCAAACTTGCTAAGGGTGCACTCAATGCCTTCATCCAGGTCCTTGATAAAGACATTGAACAGGGCTGGACCCAGCACTGAGCCCTGGGGAACCCCACTTGTAACTGGCCTCCAGCTGGATTTCACACCATTTCCCACCACTCTCTGGGCCCGGCCATCCAACCAGTTTTCCACCCAGGAGAGTGTGCGCCTGTCCAGGCCAGAGGCTGACAGTTTCTCAAGCAGAATGCTGTGAGAAACTGTGTCAAAGGCTTTACTGAAGTCCAGGAAGACCACATCCACAGCCTTTCCCTCATCCAGCAGCCGAGTCACTTTGTCATAGAAGGCGATCAGGTTAGTTTGGCAAGACCTGCCTTTTGTGAACCCATGTTGACTGGGCCTGATCACCCGGTTCTCTTGCATGTGCTTCATGATAGCACTCAAGATCACCTGCTCCATGACTTTCCCTGGCACTGAGGTCAGACTGACAGGCCTGTAGTTTCCTGGGTCCTCCCTGCGACCCTTCTTGTAGATGGGCACAACATCAGCCAGCCTCCAGTCCAGTGGAACTTCCCCAGTCTTCCAGGACTGTTGGAAGATGATGGAAAGGGGTTTGGCCAGCACATCCGCCAGCTCCTTCAATACCCTTGGATGAATCCCATCCAGCCCCATAGACTTGTGGGTGTCTAGTTGGGCTAGCAAGGCTCTGACCACCTCCTCTTGGATCACAGGAGCCTCATTTTGCTCCTCTGTCTCCTGGGTTTGTACACAGATGCTACAACTTTCTTTACAATTAAAGACTGAGGCAAAGAAGGCATTAAGTACCTCAGCCTTATCCTCATCCCCTGTCACTGTTGTTCCTTCTGCGTCCATAGGGACTGTATGGTCTCCCTAGTCCTCCTTTTATTATTTATTATTTATAACATCTAAGAGTCTGTTTATTCATCATGTTGTAAAACTGTTGCAAAATCATTCAGGTGGGATATTGAGTCATGTTCAAGTTTCTGTTTACTGTAATCCCAAGAAACTTTCTGGAGAAGCTGATATACTGCCATACTATTTATTTTGGGGTTTGATAGTTGATTATTCCTACATGTAATACTTTGCCCAGTTTATTTTAGATCATTGGTGTTGATAAATTGAAAATTCTTGCTGTCCTCTAAAGAGATCTCATTTCCTACCTTAGAGAATCTTAGATTTTGTGTCCTCTTGTACCATCTGCATTGCCTATGAAAATATAAATAGTTTTGGAATTGGATAGACTACCATGGAATTGTCTAATAGGTTATTCTTAGTTAATCATTTCATGTTTTAAAGTGGGTTTGGGGGAAGGCTAGAAGAAAAATCCATTGAGAGGTACTAACACATGGGAACCATATATGGCTTTTAAAGCTTGAGATTAGAAGGTCCCATATATGCATCCGCTATCCTTAGGCTTTTCTCTAAGCACTCATTTCAGGCTGATTGTCAGGGACACTATGTATTTTGTCTCTGTGGACCAGAACAAAGATCTGGGTTTCACTGCTGTTATGTTCTTAGAGCTATAAATTATTGATACTTAATTACGTAATGCAGCTTTTCAGCCAGTTGTGCCACTCATTGCATAGATTAGAGGAAATAATTTTATTTCCAAACCTTCTTAAGAAACTAGCATTTGAATCAAAAGGTTGCACATTAGCATATCCTCTTCTTTTTCCCTGTCCAGAACTTTTGCTCAGTTAAAAAAATTGTGGATGTATGACGTAATTCCCACTGCTGGTTCTATGCCAGTGGGTTCTTCTCCAGGAATTGTTAGGGTGATTTGATCTAAAATTCTTTGGCCTCTCTTCTTCCTTGTTAGGCACCACACTTCTAATTTCTTACCCACCTTTCAAAATCCCACCTACAATGCCAAATTCTCCAACACAGTTGCTCACTGCACAGGTGGCTTCAGAGAGGTCCTGCACGTCCCTTCCCTGAGAGATGTGCAGCTGCCTTGCTCTGGATATTTGTCTTGAAAATAACCCAGACAGACACCCATACTGACAATGCAGCCATATTGTAAACACCTAGAGACTTTCAGCAGGACCATCCCTTACTACAGGGAGTACCACTTGGCTGCCTTCTGTCACATTTTCCAAATTCGAAAAAGGAAAATACTTAGAAATGCTGGGTTACACAGTCCCACTGTACATAATGTAGCTTATATAACAATATATACACTTTATCTTTCTTGTATGACAGAGATAAAACCATAGCCACAACTGTTGCTGTAACCGTAACAGTACGATCAGATTACAAGATACAGAAACAAGACAGGCTGAGTTCCTGATTGAAATTGAAATGCCTAGAGCTCCCTACTGCTACACACTCATTGCTTGTGAAGTCCAACCTATCTCTCTGCTTCATTATGGAGCTATCACAAGAGCAATATTCTCCTTAGATTTCCTGAAGACACTGCACCATTTACGTTAGTGTTCTTTGCCAGGTGAACACTGATGTCTCGTTGTCTCTAAATATTTGTGCTGTTCAGCATGATTCGTTTACAGCATCACCGCTCTGCCACTTTTTATCTGCATAGCTAAACACAGGTGGTTTATTGCACAGTTTGCCTAAACGCCTGCAGCAGTTATTGGCACATGGCAAAAATACGTGTCAAAGGTGGTTATCAAAACGAAGAGTAAGACAGAAGCTGCATAAGCACATTAGTGATTAGAAATTGATCCATATGGTACAAGAAAAATAACAGAGCCATAGTTTGATTGTTATTGTTTCACTAGAACTTCTCCTTGTGTAAAAAAGTAAGTTGTTCGGCACAGTTTAGCACCAAAACCACTTCATTTAGTTTCTGTTTACAAAGAACGCTGTTTAGGAAGCCTAGGATTTATAAATATACTAGTTGGTATTGGTGAACCCTTGAGCTACTCCAAAAGCTTCCCTAGACCAACATCTTCAAATGATGCAGACTTCATAGAAGATAGCTAGACTTCATCGCTCAGAAAAAAGACTACTGAAATTCTAAATATAAAGTGCTTGAAATAACAGCTTTTTAAAAAATTACTTCCTGCCTTGCAAGAACTAAACTTACAGTTAAATCTTGGCATTAAATGAACTCATTAGCCACAAACCTCTTTCCTACATAACTAGAGACAGAAGCAGCAGACCTCTTTCTTGCTAATTTTCTTTTTGAGATAAAAAGTACTTTTCAGTCATAGACTCCTTAGCTTCTGAAGGGTGAAAGAAAGCAGCGCTATGACCTTCATGTTTTGTGGAGTTGGAGTTTTGTAGTTGGTGTTAGTCAGATATAAGCGGCGATAATTCTATTTGTGGTTCTGTCTTCAAAACAGATTTTTTTATGCACTGGGGTATCATTTTGGTATTTTTCAACGTATGCCACATGGACATTGTGTATAAATTTATCAGTAAGGGTTTTTTTTGTACTTAGGTCTAATATTAGCAAGCAGGACTAAATGCATTGTTAAAGTTAAGAAGAGGTGCTGAAAGGAACAAAACTTTTTAAAGGTTATCAGAGTATTAACTTTATCAGTCTCCCTCTACAGTACCAGCTTCTAATGAGAAAGTGTTTCATGCCAGTTTCAGAAAGCATCAGAACTACAGCAGACTGACTTGTTTCATCTATAATACATAGAAGACCAGAATTTCCTTTTGCAGAAACTATGCTGAGTATGCATCTGGGAATAGAACACCAGCTGATTAATGTGTTGTTAAAAGACAACTTCCCAAAGTAGTTTAAATAGAGATTATAATTACTAGGTGGCAATGAAAAGTATAGTTATTATCCTGAATTTAAAACATATTTAGAAAGATGCGAAATCAAGAGTTTCCCTCGTAGCAAAACCTTGAGATTCCAAAGCATAATATCTGTTTTACTTGTTATTTCATGGTGTCTTTGGTCAGAAAATCTGCTGCAAAAAACAGTTGAGCAAATTGTCAGACATGAAGATTAGCCTGAGACATTGTCAGTAAAATTGAAAAGTGGATAAATAGTGGCTAATAGATTTGGCAAAGATATATCCAATATAAAGATGATCGCTCTTAACATTTTCTTTGTCTCACAAACACTGGATTTAATCAATAATAACATCACTTGATATTATAATAGTCATTGAAAAGAACTTTGAAAACATCCTCACATTTAAGAATAAAATGTAACAATCAGTGATTAGGGTGAACATTTTGAGGTAAATGTATGCAGTTTAGGTGTTATGGAGCAAGGTGTAATGGAAAAAGCTGTTAGTAGCCAGCAGTCAGAATCAGTACAGCACAGAAAGATGGACCTTGGGCTTTTCACTGTCCTCAGCAAACCACAAACTTGTTATAGAAGCAAATTTATCTTAACTAATATATCTTTGTATAATTCTCTCACTTTAAGTTTTGTAGAAGGAACTGCTTGTTGGACTTCAACTACAGGTGCAAGTAGTGAAGTGCTAGCAACAGATCCAGGTTTACAGTAGGTGCTAGAGGAAAAGACCACTGGGATTGGAAATCCATAAGGGATTTTTTTGTTAGTTTCTAATGTGTTTCAAGAGCTGATTGCTAACTTGCATGCTGTATTAATACAAAAATACAGCGACGCTTCAAATCATTTATTAAAAATAACACTTTTAAATCAGGGCATTGAGTCGCAGATTGAATAACTGACATTTCCCATCTTTAACCACTAAAATACAGAACTGCAAACAAGTTTACTTTAGGAAAATTCTATATCCAAACTTTGAAAATGGTCTTTGGCATTGTCTGAAATGTAAACTTTTTTCTGTTCCAAGAGTTTGTATTTGCTAGGAAGTTTGTCTTCCCACTGATGTTTTTTTGAGAACAAATTAAGCCTTGGTCAGCATTTTTATATGAGCTCTAAGTCACCCTTGACTGTGGTTCATGAAAACAAACTACTTATGATTGATGTTTCCAATATGAATCTTCAGCAGCAAAGACCTCTTAACATAACCTTCCTGAGTTTTAATGTATCAAGGTGGTGATACATTATACGTGTATGTGACACATATATATATATAATATGTGTATATATACACTATACATACAAACACCCCATGTAGATATAAATATATATATGTAGTGCACCTACTAGGGCCAAAAATCTTATGCAGCTGTTACTGTCAGTTATGGTACAAGCACAATCATCGGGATTCACCAGCCAAGAACTGGACAGGTCAAGCATTAAAATGAAGTCTGATACAATAGGTGTGCTTTTACTCTTCTCCTTCTTAAGACTGGAAAAAAAAGTCAGTAGTTTACTATTTTAAGATAGTCTTAATCCATTTGCAAACAAAAATGCAGTTGCTGTTTTCGGCAAGAACATCAGGTAAAATACTTGAGGTCAAATAAATTGTTGTATGGTTTTGTGGAACTGAATCATAAAACTAGTAGTCCTTTATACGGCCTGAAGAAAAAAAAGGCTTTAAAAATATCTCTTGTCTTTGTAGAAAAGCATATTGGCAGTGTGTATATATCAAATATAGTCAGCCCATTTGGAGCTCAAGCTGTACAAAAATCAATATGTGCTAGCAATTCTCTGTGCTGACTTGTTGGATACTGCACTTTACATTTGGGACACTCGAGAAAACTTTCATCAAGAAGGCCTGAATGTTTCAGGGAAGGACTTCTGTCATGGGTGGTCCGCTTCTCTTCTTGTGGTTCCAAACATCCATATTCCTGGAGTTTCTGGAAAAGGAGAAGCTTTAGTGTAAGTCTGCAACTTGTTAGCAGCTTTTACATTTAACTTCTCTGTAAAAAGCACAATGGCATCAGACATGATCTAATCAAGGGCACAGGTATTTGATTTCCATTTTGAACTTCATTTAAATAACTCCAGAAATTCAGTTTTGAAAATCCTATTCAGCCATCACCTGATCTTACAAGATCCTTAGTGTAGAGTTCCAGAAGCACCAAGGGTCAAAATACATTTCTGCTGAAGACCTGGCCAATCCGGGACATGACACAGCAGAACAGATCAATGGCTCACTTAATACTTAATCCTTCTTTACAAATTTCTCCATTAAATCTCGGGATCAAATCTAGATGGCTTTCTTTGGGCTTACATAATAAGCAAGAAACAGACCATGGCCCTCACAATACAACAAATTCCTTTCTCTCTGTAGTCGGGAGCTTGTCATTTCGGAAATGAAAAGCCCAGGTTTTAATGATCTACCCATCCTGTATCAGATGGAGGCAGGGGAGGAATTCAACATCTGTATTTAAGGATTGTGTCCTGTTCACTAGCAGCAAGTCTGCATGGAAGCATACTGCAGCTTTGTCACTGCGCAACCCACAAAAACAGATACACATCATGATACAAGATACAGGTAAGTTCCCTGCCTAGGCACCTGCCTATCCTGGATCTCCTTTTGCAGTACTAGTTCTCCATGTATGCTGAGGAGAAAAATGATGCCCAGCTAGTTGACATGGGAATCTGCACCTTGGGATCACATACCTAAAGGATGTAAGTGCCTACAATAAATATTTTATGGCATTAACAGAAGACTCACTATGCTTGAAATAAGATCCCAAAGTGAAAAATATGTACATTTATACAAAATCCCTGACTAAATTCACTGCATGTTTTTCAGTACATACCAGAGGTTCCAGACGAGTTATTTGCTCCCTGGCCTTCTGCAGCTCCTTAAGGACTTTGTTTAACTGATACTGCAAGTTCTGGCGATCAAGCTTTTCATTCTCAAAGTCTGTGGTGCATATCTGGATCTGGCAACCCCCCAAAGTGAAAATGAAAGAATTAAAGTCAGAAGTATTAAGAACTGGGGTTAGAGAAGGCAGGAGGGGAGAGACAGAGAGAGAGAGGTGTTTCCCCTTAACATATGTAAAGTAAGTTTTACTCTGCTATCATATCATAAAATGGGATAAAAAACACCCAAACACCTGTGCTTTCACTACAGAGAAATACCTCCATTATTATAGGTGGAGTTTGAAGTTATTTAATTTGGTGAGTATTTCAAGTTATCTTGCAATCTTACATGGAACATTTTACAGAAAAGCACATAGCGCAAGTTCTCATTAGAAATGCCAGTTTCTGCTCCAGGTTCTTTCTTAAAGCAAGACAGTTTGGACAGAAACTGTGTGTAACACTGGACACCCATGCTTACGAAATAAATGGTAACTTTTTTTTCAAATAACATCAACTAGATCTGTTAGAACGTGCTTGGAAAAAATAAAAAGATGGAAAAGATGGTAATGCAATTATTTGTATAGCTTTATCAAATGTGTATTACAAAAATTCAATGAACTGACCGGTTTTAGGATGTTTTTCATACTTAATCTGAGCTTGTACATTTGAGCAAGTGATTGTAGAGAAAATAGCATCAGGGCTGATCACATCTTCCTGTTACAGATTTTCCTCTGACATATTTGTCAAAATTTTTAGAAGCATCGAGAGATTATTTGCAGTTGAATATTCATGTGTAATACTACTTTATTTAATATACTACTCATTCTTAATCTGAAAAGTTAGTCTAGAAAGCTTTTGTGCATAATACAGATCTAGTATCAGCATGTAAGCATATAATTCGGTACCTGCTGTTCCAGCAAAGCTATCCTAGTGTGTTGCTCCTGTTGTTTAAGCAATGTTTTATGAAGAAGTTGCACCTACAAGGCAGAAAAAACAGTTGCAATAAAGAACTTCCATATACAACAGTTAACAAGCTTAACAAATAATGACTCTAAGAAGTAAACTTCCAACACTGAGAGAAAAACATACCTGTCATGTAACAGCCAAACCCAATTCAAATATCACCACTTCCCAGGGAAAACCCCAGGGAAATACTATCGTTGCATTGAGCAGAAGGAATGCAGGTTGATGTCATAGGTCAAAAAAAATCAAACTGAACTTTCCCAGATGATTGTTAGTCTGCAGACAAACTTCAGTTCTACCTCACTTTGTTAATGACTATGAACTTCTCAAAGTAGCAAGTCTATCCTATTCAGATGCCCTGGGGACAGTCCTTCAAGGAGGACTTTCCAGTTTCTCTTCAGTAGAAATGTGGTCCTGATTTCATGTCCAGAAGAAGAAAAAACAGGGGTTTTTTTGTTGTTGATAGTGTCACCATGCTGATAGGAATATACCAAGACACCACTGTAATTCTCCATGTAGGGGAAGTGGCAAACTCCTCATGAGTATTACAAACAAAAGGAGGTAAGCACTAAATATTTTTAAATACAAACACATAGCACATACATGTCTTCCCCCACCTTTGATCAGGCAGAGTGGCTAAAGTAATTGGAAAAAAAGACAAAAGATTTTTAGCTCAAAAAAAGAAGGAAGGCGAAATGAAGAACTTCACATATGAACAGAATTATTTCAACAAAGTCATCATGGTACTCTTTGGGAGATGGGAAATCCCTGTGAACTATTAGAGTCTAATACAAAAGCAACAGAACAGATCTAGCAACAGACTGCCTGACAGGCAATTCTTAGTTCTGCAATTTCCTATAGGCCTCTTCTCAGTGGTTTCTACCATAGCTGTTTTCAAGACAGTGACAGCTTAAGTTCCATCTCTTCCCTTTCTAATTTGACCATCATTTTTTAGTACTCAGGTGTGCCAGCATAATTCTTTTCCATGACATCAGATAGGGAACAAAATGCAGGAACTCGTCTGAATGGAAAAACAAACAAAAACATCCATCTGCATCACCACAAGGGTTGGCTGGAGGCACTGTCCAGGGACACAGATGCTTGTCCAGTGAGTATCAAACTGCAAGCCCATGGCTGTATTTGTAGCAACAGGTGACAGCAAATATCACTGGTATTCCATGTCAGGGCCATATGATAAAAAAGCCTTCACAGAAGTTTGAACAACTCAGTTTAACCTCAAGGACATGAGTCTAGATATACATAAAGTACAGTTACCAGAGCAAGTAGTGACGGCCAATTTGGATTAAGCGTGGACTCACCAGCTCTCTTCTGCTAATGATCTTAAACCTCCAAATGCATCCGCTTACCTGACATAAAAGATCTTCAGACTTTTTCTTTTCTTCTCTGAGCTGTTCTTTAATACTTTCATTTTCTTGTTTTAGTCTCTGCACTTTCTCTTCTTTCATTTTATTTTCGCTTTCTAGAGTCTTCATTTCAGCAACCTGTTGTGGTTGCAATAAGGCATTTAAACTTGACATTTCTCGTTGTGCTTCTTCATACTTCTTTTGCAATTCCTTCAGTTCAGATCTTAGCTTGGTTACAGTGTGTCTTTCAGCCTCAAGATCATCCTTAGCAGTCAGTAACAGTGGGTCGTAATATTTTTGCTTTTCGTCTTGTAGACACCCTTAATGAGTCAGAAATAGTAGAGATAGTAATGTAGGGGGGAAAATCATTTAAAAATCAGAACACTAAATCCTTGACAGCATTTTAAGGCATAACAATAGAAATTGACATCCTAAGCTAGTACACAGCTCAAACTGGCACCAAGCTTTCAGTACTTCTAATGCAGTAAAGTCTCTTTCCCAATATAGTTACTGGAACACTGCAATTGGGTTGCGTATATTAATCCGTGCTACAGACACTTCCTTCACTAACCCTTATAGCAATATTACACCCTTTGACTACATAGTTCTTATGTGGCCTCATGCATTATACTGACACATGAGAATCAAGGCCCAAAGACAACACCACTTCCAGATTTAGCATTACTAGCATTACTTTCTCCCTAAAGATACCCTGGGGATCCGACAGGCTCTGCTTCCATTGTTGACCAAAGTCAATCTATCCACTGCCTTTTGCCAAGTATCTTCAAATTCTGTACCTTCTAAACTGCAAGTAAAAGGGGCTACAATATATTTCTTCCACGCAAAATTTCTGCTTCTTGGCTAGTGGCTGCTACTTAAACCAGAGTTTGAAAGATTTGTACTTGTTGATCCAAGAAAAATTTAGCAAGTACGAAGAAAATGGGAGGCAAGCTGTAGAAATTCAGTAGCAATACAGAATATACCTAAAAGCAGAACAAGGAATGCAGAATTTCACAGGCTTTGCTGATTTTTGGCACTGTAAATTTCTTGACTTTAATACTTTTCCTATTGAAGGCTTTCCCTCATTCTTCAAGGTGTAATTTATTAGGGAAACTTTCTTGATTGACTCTTCTCCCTCCCCTCAATGATAAACTAAGCTACTTCTTGTTAGCAACCCTCCCTTATAGGGTGGTGAAATCTGCAGACAGATAACATGCATCGCCTTGGGAAAAATACTTCCATCTTGTAATGAAAATACAGTTCAGTGAAAAAAAAAATACTCAGTTGTATGGAGATTCTTGGAAACCTGGATTTCTGCTACTGTCTAGCTGTTCAAAGAGGGGAACTTTCATGTACCCTTACTCCTAGTCTCCTGGCTGCTCTGACAAATCGTTGACTGCAGTAACCCTGAGTTATATTTCCTGGTGAGCTACTTCAGCTTGCCTCCCTCTAAAATACTGTTCATAGATTTCTAAACAGCACCAAAACAAGATGATGGTATTTTACTGTTTTCCATAAAGATTCAAGCATTAAACAAACCAAGCTGCTGTACATGAAGTACTATGTGGTAAGTATCTATAGGCATCCTCTTACTCCAGATGATGTTAGTTCTACTTAGTGAATTTACCTCGTGGGTCAGTTGCAGCATATATGAAATTAATAATTTTATAATAAGAAAAGCAATTCAATTCCTTCTGGTTCTTCTGCTCAGCGTGATTTTACTTTTATTCCACGTGCTGTTCAAGCACAACTCAAGTCAATCTGAATGCACGGTACTGAAGGGGTGCTCATTATTCAGGAACTACATAGCATGGAAATGAGCTAGGTGGCTAGATCCATATTGCGAAATTCTGCTTTGGATAGGGGCCAAAACCTACCACAGGTGTTAATGCCCTATAAGAACTGTCCAGGTGAGTAAAGAACAAGGCAGTCTTGAGTAATTTTTATAATATTTATTTTGAAAAACAAAACATCTAAAGAGACCTGATCCACACCTAGCTAGTAAATCCTTAGTGCTTCCATTATGTACATTGAAAGTGTACTTTGAAGGATGGGAGACATACATACATTTGCCTCAACACTTTCTGCAAACAGAGAGGTTGCTAATAGAGTGTCAAGGCTGTTAAAAACTACCTTTCAAGTAGATAAGAACATGAAATATTGTCTATCAAGTAACATAGCTAGATAACAGGAAGCAAAGAAATTTTATTTAACCAAGTTTTACTGTTAAGAAACCAAAATGCCAGGAAAAAAGGTCTTGATTTTGTTTAATTGTGCTATAATTTGTTTTCAGAAAACTTATTCTATAGATAATTGTTTGGGTCACTTGTGGGGGAAAATAAAGTCGATACCTTGTAAACCAAATTCCTTAGATTCTTGTTGGCTGACTATTTGTGACTTCTGTTCAAGTTCAAAGATCCTTCCAAGCAGTCCCCTGACATATGCTTCACGTTGCTGGTCATACAGTAGCCACTGCTGGTTTTTCTCAAGTGCCTTCACGAAAAGGAACAAAGCACAACAGACAAGCCTCTCATAACTTATCAGATTTTTGAAGTATTACTTGTCTTAAAAATGTT
The DNA here is from genome assembly GCF_032191515.1 of Phaenicophaeus curvirostris. Classification (NCBI taxonomy): domain Eukaryota; kingdom Metazoa; phylum Chordata; class Aves; order Cuculiformes; family Cuculidae; genus Phaenicophaeus; species Phaenicophaeus curvirostris. The sequence goes on along the minus strand of NC_091400.1, from coordinate 15,547,622 downwards.
AAAAGTTATATATTATACAGTTTAAAAATAAGCCAGTTAATTCTGCTGCAAGTTGTAGTAGTTTTCTCTGTACAGTAAATAAAATTGTTGACCATAACTTAAAATTGCAGCAATATTAAACACCAATTGGCTTATTTCTCAGAATTGGAAAATGACTTGAAAACAAAAGCTTTCCATGAGTTATGCCCTGATTATGAAGAATTAACCTTTCAATCTCAAATATAAAATAACAGATCTTTAAAATAGAATAACCTAAACCTGTATCATTGCAACTTAAAGTCTGTAAGAACAAGGACACTGTTCTGGTTTTGGCTGGGATAGAGTGAATTTTCTTGCAAGTAGCTGGTGTAATGCTACTGTTTGGATTTAGTATAAGACTGTTAAGACCCTGATATTTTAGTTGTAGCTGAGTAGTGCTTACACAGAGTCAAAGACTTCTTGGCTTCTCATCCTCTGCAAACGAGAACGCTATAGACACCAAGAAACTTGGAGGGGACACAGCCAGGACAGCTGACCCAAACTGGCCAAAGGGACACTCCATGCCATATAACATCATGCTCAGTGTATAAACTGGGGGATTGGACAGGGAGGTCAATAGCCGCTCAGGGACAGGCTGGGTATCAGTCACGGGGTGGTGAGCAACCGTATTTTGCAATGCTAGTTTTGTATATTCTATTATTGTTGTTATTATTCTCTCCTCTTTTTCCTGCCCTATTAAACTGGCTTTATGTCAACCCACAAGTTTTGCTGGGTTTTTTTTTTATTCCTCTCATTCTCCTCCCCTCCCCACTGTGGGGGAGGTGAGCAAGGGGCTGTGTGGTGCTTAGTTGCTGGCTGGGGTTAAACCATGACAGGCACGGATTTTATATCTGATTGAATCATAGAATTATACAGGTGGGAACAAACCTCAGAAGGTTTCTAATCCAAACTCGTGCCATCCCAGGCAGTGTCAGCTCTGAGGCCTGATCAGGTTACCTGGGACTCCTGTTTTGCCAGCAACCACTTCGTTCCGGCACTCCAAGTGAGGTTTTTCAATGATGATGGAAATATTGTCTTTTTTTTTCAACTTTTTTTTTTTTAAATTTAAATTATTATCTTGACACAAAATAATTTTAGATATTATATTTTGTAGGGAAACATACTCTGAGGTCCCATACTACACAAAACCATATATGGTGATAGTTTACATTTGCATGCATATTGATACAGATGGTTTGTATTTGCAATATTGTACATGAAACTTACATCTTTCAGTTGTTTTTCAACTTCATAAAGATTAGTTGGTGATCCAGTGCTGCTTGTTACAGCTTCCTGCAAAGAATAACCTGTTAGCATTCTTTACAATAGAAAAGTGACAGAGCAAAGCTAGTGCTTTGTAACTGCTAATCTCAAATAATTGGCATAAGAATATTTTAAAAATGAATAACAGGTGTACACACATGCCTTTTTTGGTTAAAGATCTTTATAGTCTTTTTTTTTTTAAGAAAAAAAAGGATCTAAGTTATGTAGAAAACCATTTCATAGATTTAAAATAAAATCTCCTGGAAGATAAAGAACAGAAGTTTCACATTTAATTTACTCTATAACTCTACAACTCATAGTTACATTAAAATATTTCCTAAGAAGAATATCACGTGTCTTCTGCTGAACTGCTATCTTGGAAGTCCTAAAGCGTACAGGAGAGCATTTGAAAAATTTAGATAGTTACGGTATTATTTAAATACACAAAAAAAGCTACGTATTTGGGGATGTTTTCATATCGTCATATGTTTGACAATATGCTAGACCTGTGAGAGAAAGCTACAGATCTTGACTACTTCATTGGGATAACAGAAGGATTATAAACATCCGAGTTTGCTGGTTTTGGCTGGGCCAGAGTCAGTTTTCTTCATAGTAGCTAGTATGGGGATGTGTTGTAGATTTGTGCTGGAAACAGTGTTGATTACACAGGGATGTTTTAGTTTTTGCTGAGCAGTTCCTACAGAGTCAAGGCCCTTTCTACTTCTCACCCTGCCCCACCGGCAAATCAGCTGGGGGTGCACAGGAAGTTGGGATGAGGCATGGCCAGGACAGGTGACTCCAACTGACCACAGGGATATTCCACACCAGATGGTGTCATATATGCTCAGCATATAAGCTGGGGCAGGAAGAAGGGGAAGACATTCAGAATTACGGCATTTGTCTTTGTAAAAAACAGTAATCCATGAGGGAGACCTGCTTTTCTGGGGATGGGCTGAACACCTGCCTGCCCATTGGAAGGAGTGAATTAATTCCTTGTTTTGCTTTGCTTGCACGTGCAGCTTTTGCTTTACCTATTAAACCACCTTTTTCTCAAACCATTAGCTTTCTCACTTTTACTCTTCTGATACTCTCCCCAACCCCAACAGAGGGGAGTGAGCAAGCATCAGCATGGTGCTCAGCTGCTGGCTGGGATTAAACCATGATGCTAGAAAACCATGCAAACCTGTCTGGAACCATAAGGACATACTGACTGGTTTTCTGAGATGTGATCCACAGTAGAGTGCTTAAAGCATGAGTTATAGAGTTCTTTAGACCCATCTAAAATTAAACAGCAGTTAAAAAGTTCTCCTTCTTTCATAATCTGACATGCTTATTCAGTGCATGATAGAAAGCTTTTTTAAATTATGTAAATGTAAGTCAGAAGGAACTTTAAGGGAAATAAAAATGTAGATTACTACCCAAATCCAAGCTACATTTTTCCTAAGTTTCCCGTGTTTTCTGAACACAATTTAAAACAAGCCTTAAAGCTGAATAAATACAGGATTACTTCTGAATGCAATTATTAAACTTCAGCACTTCCTAATAAAAATACGATTTAGATACACTACAACTGCCTGGATTCCTTTTTCTATAAACATGAGAACTCTGTCTCAGCAAAAACTTTTATCAAAATTGTGTTACACGGCTGTCATTTCCATTTTAGAGTACACCTGCTGCTCCTATGCCACCTAGCGGTTTCAAGCAGCATTGCTTGAATTGTTTTCAAGTTTTCCATGATATCCAGTCAAAACATCAGTCAAATTTTGGTGTCCTCTGTTGACAAATCAGCAAAAAAAGAAAAGAAAATTCTGGTTTTAAGCTAAAAGACATTTTGGTAGCTTACTGGCAAAAATATAATAGAAATCTGTTCCATTAACATACATTTTCAATTCTCTAACGGAGTTCAAAGTCTCTTGATATTGCATACAATATCAAACATACATTGCATTTAAAGTGGTATTTCCCAGGATACTGCATTGTTAGAAGTGGTACATTTATCTATTCTAACTGAACGTTAGTAGAGTAAGATATTTTGCTATGTGTTTGGCTAAAGTATTTCTAGATATTACGCAACTTCCCTGCAGAACATGGGGAACTAGCACCATCTTCAGGTTAAAAGCAGGAAAAGGCTCGCATGCACCTCCTTTTAGGCATGACTTCCCTATGTTTCTTACTGAGATACTGCTGCTGCATTTTCCATGGAACATTAGAACAGGCTGGGGTGGAAAAGAAATTCTTGAAAACTAAATTCACTTGTAAAAGCTGCCAAGTACCCAACACCATCTATTACAATTTTAACTGAGAGAAGCCAGTCATCATTTCTGTCCTATCTTCTGTCACACTGAAGTATTTACCATGTGTGATGTCATTTGAACTACAGGCAACAAGTTTTAACAACCAAGGAACAAATGAGGATTCATAACAACAGCAAGAAGAAAGATATTGTCATCAAATCATAAAACAGTTTAGGCTGAAGGGACTTTTAAAGGTCATCTACAGCCTCTCTGGGCAACCTGTGCCAGTGTTTCACCACCCTCATCATAAAAAATTTCTTCCTTATATCCAGTCTGAATCCACCTTCTTGTAGTTTAAAAGCATTACTCCTCGTCCTGTCACAACAGGCCTTGTAAACATGTCTGTCACCATCTTTCTTACAAGTCCCCTTTAAATAAATAAATAAAGGCCATAATAAAGTCACCCTGGAGTCTTCTCTTCTCTACCAGCACCCGGAGTCCTTCTCTGCAGGGCTGATCTCAATCCCTTCATCCCCCAGCCTCTATTAATACTGGGGGTTACCCCAGCCCATGTACAGGACCTTGCATATGGCCTTGCTGAACCTCTTGAGGTTCATGTGGACCCACTTCTCAAGCTTGTCCAGGTCCCTCTGGATGGCATCCTGTCCCTCAGGTATGTCAACCGCATCATTGAGCTTGATGTGGTCTGCAAACTTTCTGAGGGTGCACTCAATCTTGCTATGTCACTGATGAAGATGCTAAACAGTACTAGTTCAAAACAGACACTGGAGGGACACCACTCATCACCAGTCTCCTTCGGGACATTGAGCCATTGACCACTACCCTAGGGATGGAACCACCCAACCTGTTTCTGATCCATCGAATAGTTCACACATCAAATCCATTTCTTTCCAATTTAGAGAAAGGGATGTTGTAGGGAATCGTGTCAAAGGCCTTACAGAGTCCATATAGATGGCATCAGCAGCTCATTCCTTGTTCACCAATGTAGTCACTCCATCATAGAAGGCCATGAGGTTGGTCAGGCAGGATTTGCCCTTGGTGAAGCCATGCTGGCTGTCTTGAATCACCTCCCTGTCCTCCATGTGCCTTAGCATAGCTTCTAGCAGGATCTGTTCCATGATCTTCCTAGGCACAGAGGTGAGGCTGGTAGGCTGATAGTTCCCAGAGTCCTCCTTTCTACCCTTTTTAAAAATGGGTGCGATGCTTCCCTTTCTCCAGTCATCAGGGACTTCACTGACTGCTGTGACTTCTCAAATATGGTGGAGACTGGTATCTACATCAGCCAGTTCCCTCAGGACTCTGGGATGTATCTTGCCACGTCACATAGACTTAGGTATGTTCAGGTTCCACAGGTGGTCGCCAATCTGATCTTCTCTTCCAGTGAGAGAGGCTTTGCTCCCCCAGTCCATGCCTTGCAGTCCATCCACTCAAGAGGTGTGGGAAGAGAGTTTGTCAGTGAAGACTGAGGCAAAAAAAATTGAGTACCTTGACCTTCTCCTTGTCTGTTGCTACCAGTTTGGCAGTCTTGTTCATCAGGGTGGAATTTGCTTTCTTTGGCCTTCTTTTTCTGGCTGACATACCTGTAGAAGCCCTTACTATTCTTTGCATCCCTTGCCAAGTTCAGCACCAGCTATGAGTTGGCCTTCCCAAATCTCATTCCTGCACAACCAGGCAGCGTCTCTCTTCCTATCTTCTGAGGATACCTGACCCTGCTTTAATTGCCTGTGCATTGTCTTCTTGCCCTTCAGTTCGATCAGTAGGTCTCAACTCAGCCATGCTGGTCTCCTTGCCCCATTTCTTATATCTGGAGATTGAGAGCTCTTGCATCCTGAAAGATCTGCCAGCTCTGTTCTTCTCCCTTGTCCTTGAGGGCATTTTTCCTTTTGACTAACTCCTTAATGAGCTGGAAGTTTGCTTTCCTAAAATTCAGGGTCCTGACTGTACTCTGCACCGACCCATATCCCTCTGGACTGCAAACTCCACCCATGCGTGATCACTGCAGCCCAGGTTGCCTCCAGTCTTGACATGACCAGATCATGTCTGAAACTGAATAAGGGAGGAGCTTGCCTGGTTATTCTTAATGCCCCATGTCTCTTCCTGATACCTTCTCAGTCAGTTTAATCACTAGGCATGCAAACCCAAGAAGGGCATATTTGCTTGAGCAACAGTGGCTCATGACATGAGGAGGTACCAGCATTTCCCACCTGCATGGGAAAAAACTGTACAGCATTAGAGAATTCCCTCCCCAGCTGCACTGCCTGAAGTTTTGCTCCCCAACTGTTCTTCATTTACCATTCAATGTGGATAGCATCTCCCTTCATACAAGAATATTTCCGCATACAACGCAACTTGTAAGTTGATTTAAAACCTATCCTATTTTATAATATTTAGTGGTGCTTAATGGGCACAAATTCCAAATCTAGACTTGGAATTTGCAAACACAACGTTTGTTTGGTGCTTACCTGGAATGCTTGGGAAGCACCGGCTCTGCTTTCCAGCTCAGAACATTTTTCAGTAACAGTGGACAAACTACATTTTAACCTGTTAATTTCTTCTGATAAAGAACGAAGTAACTGTTCTCTCTTTTCTGCTTCCTTCGTTTTTTCTTCTAGCTGACTTTGTAATGAGGAGACTTCATTATTCTTCATTTTAGATCTAAGCTTGTCTTTCAGGTTTTGGATTTCCTTGTCCTTCTCTCCAAGATGATGGTTGTGTTTTTCTTTTTCAAGGGAAAGTATTTTCTAAATGAGACAGAATAAAAAAAGTGACACAAATCATTAAGTGACAGTCTATGCAACAAATGCATTAGCAAGTTTACAACAGTTTTTGAAGATACTTACTTGAAGACACTTACTTTAAAAGGCTTTTTCTTAGCCTTTAATTGACTGAGAATATTACTTCTTACTCAAAACAGACAATATTACAGCGATCATCTGAAATATTTCAAGTGATAGTAAAAACAGTCTGAAGGAGATGAAACGAGGCAGAAATGCAAAGAAGTGAATTTCACAGACTTGGTAGTTAACCAGTTTTGCATGTGAATACAGATCCCAGTCCTTCTTGGAAGCCTAACAATATCTGACTTGGTCACAAACTAAGTCCTGAACTTCCTTCTCTGCAACTGCAGGTTTCCCTTGAATGAACTATAAGGCACAGAAATTGCAGCATTTTAGTTTCTGGTTTTTGGTTGTAACAGAAGAATAATCTGGTGAACAGATTACAGTTTAATTTACCTGTTGCCCACTGAGAGCTTAAGAATACAGTTCAAGCTAATACTCAGCAATGCTTGGCATGTTCTGAGGGAACTGTTCACAAAGACAACGTTCTCTGCAGGAAATGCTCAAAATAATTCTCTGGGATCAACTGTTCCAAACAGTTGGCCATGTGAGGACAGGTCTTAATGGACTAATTGCCACCTGTGGCCTCAAGACTTTGTATTAAGCAACCACATCCAATGCTTGTGTTTTTATTAGTTCACACATCTTTGAAAAATATTTAAGAACAAAGTCAAACTAGAATAGCAGCTACATTGCGGTGAGTTAAGTTTTAAGAGAAAAGCCTGGGATGCTGCTTACAGCGTCGGGCACCCCCGCCTGGCCCTAACCGGGCACTACTTGGCCACTCCAGAGGTCGGTTCCAGCACCGCCCCCCTCACCTCTCGGAGCCCGCTCCGCTCCGCATCAGCCGTTCTGCTTTTCCCCTTCACGGCTTCCTCCGTGGGCTTTCCCAGCGCTGCGTCCTCCTGCTTTTGCTTCTCGAGACCACCCTCACCTCTGGCGCTACCCGACTTTAAGCCCCACTTCCCAATGATTATCCCTTTGGCGGTCTTGGCGTTCATCTTCAAGCACCTCTCAAACGCCAGCAGTACGAGCAGCGACCGCTTTCACCAGGCAGGACGTGGCTGCCAACGCCGTTTGAGCGAGACTCAGGGAGCAGAGGAGCCGAGTCTCAGCAGGGGAAGGGGAGACCCTGCCCGGCAGCGGCGGCTCCGGCCCCAGCTGCGCTTCCGGGAGTTTGAATCCCGCGGCTCTAGATCGTCACTTCCGCCCGAGCAGCCAAGCCGCTACGGCGTCTCTGAGGGGTCATAAAAGGCCGGGGAGGACGCTGGCTCGAGGGGGGCGGGGCGAGCCATGTGGGCGGGGCTGGGGCGCTGAGGGGCTCTTCTGAGAGAAGGCTCCTTATTGGCTGGCGGGAGACCACGTGACAATAACACGGGGCCTCCTTTCCCCCCCACCCCGGCCGTTTTCTTACCGTGCTGCACGTGCTCGAGGCTGGCGGGTCTTGCCGAGGGGCCCGTGCTTGACTCCCTTTTGCGAGGCCATAATTACTTTTCCCTCTGGGGGACTTTACGTTTCGTTGTTAAAGGGTGGCTGTAGGAGAAGGGGCAGTGGCAGATGACCTCTCTCATGACTCTCCTGCCCCATATAGGGCTTCAGTTCCCTCGCTACTTGTGCGGGATGGACTTTGCAGCTACCTGGGGCTGAGAGTCTGACCTGGGACACTGGCCCTGCACCTGCTGAGCCCTCTCTGAGACTGGAATGGACAAGGGTGATGCTTCAGGCAAGTTTTCTGGGTCTGCGCAGTGCTGTGTCTTGCATGTTCTTTCCTGAGCATGTTGGTTTTAGATTACTTTTTTTTCCCCAGAAATACTCGTCCTCAGCTAACCAAAATCTAATAATTTCAGAGAAGAAGCAAGGTCCATCTTGGCTTCAAAAGTGGTAACCTAGGATAGATCTTGTGTGGCCACGTAAAAACTGTGCTGGACCCCATCGATGTATGACTCCTGTTCTCCATTTTGCTGGTTTCCCTTCTCATCTGTACAGACTTGGCAGTGGTGCTGCATGACACTTGTTTTTTTTTACAGCTGGTCTGCAGCTAAGGAAAAGCTGCTGTAAAGCTGAACAGGGGGTACCTTAGAGCAAGGAATTCCTTTTACTTACCATGTTTTACCTAATTTTATTTTAGTGGTTTACTGCATGTGTTTATGTTAAAATATTTATATAACGTTTTACATAACACATAATTACTTCTCACATTTTTGCATGTATTTACTTAATCTTTATTTTTATTTATGCATGTATGTTTTAGTAATTTCTTAAGAGATGTACTAAGTTCGGTTAAATGTAAATATTTATTCTGTGTAAAATGTTGTTCCAGAGCATAACTGGAGGGGGAGCACTTAAACTTTTTTTGAAGACTGTAGGTATTTGGTGATTACAAACCGACGTGGCTGGTAAGCTAAAACTATTGACAAACAATGGAGTTAAAAAAATCAAGAGAAAAACAAATACGCTGTGTGAAATTTAGTACCTTGGTATAGCAAGAGGCAGATGTGATGTATCTTGAGTGCTGGAGTTGTGCTTAGTGTTCATGTAGCTTGTGCTTATTCTTGCCTTGGTTACTTAAATGAGATGTTTCATGCTGCTTCAGAATGCAAACTACAAAAAAATTCTGTGATTGTTCTCACACTGCGCCCTTTCTGTAACTGGATTTCACTAGCAAGAGCTCTTCGTGTGCAGCACAGAACTTGGTGTCAATTTACAGGTCCTTTTTTTTTTTTTTCCATAGTCAGCAGTAGTGAGTCCGTCATAGGTCCTCCTCCCATAGACCATCTTTACTTTAAAACAGCTATTCCCTGCCTCCTCTTCCTGCTAGCATTTCAGTCCAGAAGTCAAGGAGTTTGAAACTTAAGACTTCCTATAATTTCTTTGGTAACAGCAAACGTTCAGTCAAGACTGGAAGCAATGCTTCGTGTGATTGTAGAGTCTGCTACCAACATCCCAAAAACCAAATTTGGAAAACCAGATCCTATTGTTTCTGTTATTTTTAAAGGTAAGGAAAACTGTCATAAATGTACTTGGGGAGGAGGTTTTCTGAATGACCGTGCCCTATGAAAAATATTTTATAATCTCTGAAAACATGTTTTCCTGAAGTTACATGTGATGTAACTTTAGGGAAGACTTTGTAATTAGAGAAAAAAGAGTTACCTGAATGAAGTTTGAACTGGGTGGAGTGCATGTCCAGCAGTGCTTCTGTTTCAGGATCCACAGTTTACAAGCTTTTCTAAAGCTTTTCTTAGTCCTTTTCTTTAAAAACCTAAATCTAACTGTATGGATAATTCCACTTTTAATTCAGGTATTGAAGATTGCCTTGTTGGTTTCCATCTGGAAAAAATATTCCTCTGTTTTGATTACTTTGCACAGCCGCTGCTCAGTGTACATCAGGGTTTTTTTTTTGTGAATGGTTTATTGTTGTTATTACCAACATGCTGAAAAACAGTACTACCATTACTGAAGGTGTTTTGGATTGGTTTTTTTTTTACAAACTGAATTGTACTTTAAAAATTTGCCTGTTGAGATTATTCAATTTAAAATAAAGATTTAAGAAGGAAAACATTGTGCACTTTCATTGCTCATCCAATACATATGGGAGAAGGAGAAAATATTGTGTAAAATTAGCATTTATATGTAGAGTTAATTATATTTTCCAGTATATTTTACCTGTTACCATAACTTTCTTGTTTTGCTACACTGAAGGAACTTGATTTCAACTATTGGTTTATCTCTGAAGTGCAGAAACCTCCAAGCAAGTTTGGATCGTGTAATACATTACACTTAACTGTGACAAACATTAATCTTAATTCCTGATCACTTGGTTTCCTAGCTGTGCTCTGAAATGGAACTGATATTTCCTAAAGTATGAAATATCATTGCAGGGGTTTGTTTCCTTCAGAAATCATAACTTTGCAGGAATCTGGAAATGGACAAGGCAGTGCACCTCCAGCATCTTAACTTCCAAAATAAAAAGTTTTCAGACACTTTATTGCAGCATCAGAAAGATGTAATATCAGTTTCTTTTCTTTTCCTCCTTTTTTTTTTTTTTTAACCCCTTGTGTATTGGGACAAGTGGCTTAGCTTGTCTCAGTAGCTTTTGGAACTTCCTAATTCTTAAATATTATTTTATTTGCCCTAGAAAGTGCTGTTACTGGAATACAGTAATTTCTCTGGTTTGTTCCATTTGTTCCTGCTGCTTCTCATATGCTTTTTTCAATTTCCTTGTATTTCTCTTTGCTTTCCTGTTACAGTTTTGCCTTCCTGTGCTAATTCTGTTCCTACAGTTTAATATTCCAGAGTTGGTTTATATCATTGCTTCTTTGTGCCTTAAGTATCTGTTTAATTTCTCCTTGTAATCTTTTGTTCCTGTTGTGTGCTCTAATGCAATTCAGTTTTACCTTGTAAATATAAATTAAATATTTTTTTTCCTTTTGTGTTGCTGGATTTGCTTCTCCGTCCTTCAGTTATCCAAACAGGAATTGAACAACAGATGTGAAAGGAATGAGGTTTTATTTATTCTTTGTGCTATAGCTGGGATTTTTAATGTTCACAGACATGCTTGACCATTGTCTTAAACACTCTTTCATAAATATGACAGGTTTTTAGTAGGATATTTAATTTCTCATCATACTACCTCATCTTTTTATGTGGTTTTACAACATACCAACAGTCTGATATTTTTTGCTTTCTGTCCAGAGTGATTCAAGGGGGCCAAAAAATATCAGGCTTTCGCCAGCTACTGAGCGTCTGTGCTTTAATTTGTATGTGGATTATGTGGTTGCCAGGTTCAAGGGTGAAAGGATCATATGAGAAATAGGTTGAACTTCTGTCTGTTTATGTTTATAAATGGGTTTTATATAAAGTCCATTCCCCTCTCATTCTATTAGTGTGTAGAGATGTGAAACTGGGCTTAATTTTGGGAAGGCGTTATGTCAGAGGGCAGCAATCTTGGAACAGCAGTCCATGTCCACTCTGTCTCCTGGGGCACATGAGAAACCTAATTGGGAGTTCATTTAGCCAGACTTGGGAAAACTCAAGCATTTGCAGGACTTTCCCTGGAGCTGTGCAATACATGTTTGTGTTCTTTTTTGGCTCTGGATTGTTCTTGGAGAACTCCTAGAGAATAGCACTCATTTGAAAGAAAACTGCTGTGGAAGTTGACATTTCATTAAACAGTGTTTTGTTTGTTAGCTTTTCAATCTTTAACTTATGTAGCCTTTGCAGATGTCAGGTTCAGTCATTTTAAAGACTTCAATGAAAACACACAGTATCTCTCAGAATTAGACCTTTGTGGCTGTGCTGTGAAGTGAAAAGGCCACGATTCTGCAACTATTAATATGTAAGTGACTCTGCAAACACTTCATAGGTTAACACACATACGGTAGTATAATTTCACCTGTGTATAGAATAGATATTGTCAAATTGTTTAACTAAGCTAGTTATAGACCACATAGTCTTATGCCACATGGCATGTAAGAGTACGTATATAGCACATATTAAGAGGAAATAGGCAGCTGTTTCTGTTATGATATCTTCTTTATAATGGAGAGGATTTGTGCAAGCATCTGGCTTTTTAATACACGTTTATGTTCAGTACCCTGGCATGGAACTTAATGTTTGCTGTAAAAACAACTCACTCTTCAAAGAGAACTATGCCCTGAGAGTAAACAAGTACTGCTGTCTGGAACTGGCTGCTGATACTCCATAATTCCAAGTTGTTCTATGTGAAACAAATTCTTAGTCAAATTAATATGAAAAACTGTTGCCATTTGCTGAAGCGGCACAAAGTGGTAATGATAAACCAGTAAAATTCTTCTTGATTGTCAAATATACCAAGCTGGAAAAAAATGTGTTAGTTTTACACTCTTTGAGTGTAAAAATTGTAGAAAACAATTGCTTATATGTGTAGTCAATACTATGACTTTTAGTGCTTTGATCGTTCCTTTTGACTGCCTCTTTCAGCTTGGCGCATTGAAAACTGTTGTGAAATGGCACTCAGTTTGATAGGGCCAACTTGAGTAAGATTTCTTTTTCCATTTGTGCTTAATCTAAGAGATTTCCAGCAGGCCTGTATTAGTTCATAGCTATGTTAATTTACAATTTCAGTGTGTGAAAAATAATAATACTGGAGTGTAATTATTCACTAAATTTATACTCTCTGTTTTGCAGAGAACTGAATTACCCTAACTTTAATTTCCTGGTTTTTGAGGTCTGCCTGTTTGATCCTGCAGTTGTTGCCACCATGCAGTCCTCATTCTTCGTGAACTGAAATGTGATTCTCTCTTGAATCTTAGATTTAAGGCTGTTCTAAAAGACAATGTTAGCTTCTGCTATTCCCCACCTGATAATATTGATAAAAATGCTAGTTATGATAGAAGAAAAAAATGTAAGAAGTAAGCATTGGTTGTTTTTCAGTGTTGTAATTGTTTTTCTAATGGTGGAACAGTTCCTATTTAAACAGCTCATCTGGAATTAATTTTTTTAACACTTTCATCTCATTGACTAAGTTCTTGTTACATTCATTTCCAGTTGATAATATTAAATGTGTTTGCATAATGCCTCTATCTAATGATTTCTTCTACAGTACCGAGGATATTGTAGTTATTTCTTTAAAGAAACAAGTATATAGTGTTGTATCTATATCCATTATAATTTCTTACTCTTATTTCCTGGTAGGGCAAAACTAAAAATGATGACTGGCCCTATTTTGCCATTTATCCTAATATGGTTGACAGTCTAGGCTACTATAGATGGATTCATTACCTGTAAAGGAAGGCAGCCTGAGCTTTTATACAAATTCCTGGAATATATGGACAGTCTCTCTTACCCTGTTTGGCAAAGGTTTTCTTTTTTGGTGGGAAGAAGAAAGCTCTTTACTGACTTTTACACTTTTACTCATTCTTTTAATGCACACATGGTTTATTTGTTTGTTTTTTAAACTGTTGGCAAAGTGAAGAAAATAGATGTTTAGTGAAGGTGTATGTTACACTCAAAACTGACTAAATTACAACTAAAACCCAATGTAGGCTGTGTTTCCTGGTGGTTTTTATCCAACTTTCACAAAAATGTGAAACACACAAAAAGCTTTTTTCTTAGTATAATCTCAAATATGCATATTGTTAGTGGAATCATAAATTTTACTCTTTGTTTTTATGAAAATGAATAGTCCAGAATGGAAGATTTTAGTCCTTATCAAGAATTGTCCTGACTCAGGCCAGGGCTTTGCTTAATTTACAGGGTTACATTTGAGCTTAGATGGGGATCATAGGACTTTTATGCATTAATTCCATCAGGATCGGGCCTGTGATTCACTATCTCTGTTACAAAGTGCTGAAGCAGTTCCTTTTTTCACCAGCCCTGAGAACATATTTTCCCTGACTCTCAGCTCCTGCTTGTACGGGGACTTGGAGTACCTGTGCCAGACCCTAGGTATTCTGGGATATTTAGTCTTGAAAAGGCTTTGTCTCCTATTAGATAACATGAAGTTGAATTTCTCTTACTAGCATGTTAATTAGTTCTTTGTTCCGCAAAATGCAAGTTCACAGCATGGTATGTTATGAATGTTCTTTCCTTTGTGGTACAATGTGAGTCAATATCCTGTATAAATTGTAGAAAATTCCTGTTACATAAATGTGAGTCATTTCTCATAATCTCATCCAATAAAAAGAACTACCAGAGTCAGCTGCTTGAATAGTGGATATTGGAGCTTGTCCATGTGGCATATCTTTACTTTTGCTTTCCAGGTCTTTGCAGCATTTTCCTGGCAAAGTATAGCCATAAATTACAAATAATGAAAATGCTGTTACCTTTACTTAAATACAAGGAGCGTGTCTGAAGTAGCTGCCTTGTGATCACTGAGCATTTTATAGATATAATGCAGTTAGTTTACTAACTGTACTTAAATCCACTCATTTGTTATCATCAATATATGCAATTTCTGTTTAGAGCGCTGAGTGTCTGCCAATGTCACGTCAAGACTTGTTCTCTGTTGGAACTGTATACATATAATGCAACTAAAAAGTAAAAATAAAGCCAAGGCATGTTACTTGCTTTGAACCTGTGGTAAGAACAGAATTTTGTTTCCCTGTTCAATAGGTGAGGGGGATCTGCAGAGGGCCTTTGCAACACTGGAGTTGTATTATTACTCAGGAGAAGGAATTTGAATTCAAGTGCCCCACTATATATCATTTACCCCACAACTCATGATCTGTAGGTTGACCAAATGCAAATTTTACTATGACATATGGAAATCCTGTAATTTTCAGGCTACAGTGAACATCAGTAAAGCAACCCGCATAACATCAGGAAACATTTTTTTCAGGCAGGACGGCATTTCCTTTTCTATGCCTGTGTATTTCTGCTAATATTTGCTCATTTAAAGCAGAAAGCGCTAACACTGGAAGCATATCTTAAGATTATTTTTTTGCCAAGTGATTTTATTTCAGAGCTAAACACTTATAAGTATTTTGTAACTCTGTTACAGTAAACGTGTAACACATTTTCTTTACAAGTGAAGTATATCACTTTGAGGTTACTGTTTGGTTTGATGCCTCAAGTCGGTCTTCTTTCATCATTACTGAAGTTGCAATGAAGGGTCATAAAAGGTTGCGAAACCCAAACATTATTTTTGATTTTTGGGAATACATCTAGCTATGCTTAAACAAAACAGAATAAAAAGCCTCAACTACTAAAATTGCCCAAGGGACTTTTTGATTGTAAAAAAATTGCAGCTGCTGGAAGAGGCAAAAAGAATTGGAACATTTGGTTTTAAAGGTCAAACTTACTTTTGAAAAGTGAAAGGAAAAATTGTGGTATTTGTGTAGTGCCATAGCAAAAACAGATCATCACACTTCGTTTCCATTTGCAGATGAAAAAAAGAAAACAAAGAAAATTGACAGTGAACTTAATCCTGTTTGGAGTGAGGTAATTTTTTGTTTGTAATCAATTCTTGTTCTTCCTAAAGACAAAATTCTTGTAAAATTGGTAAGTCAATTGCTACAATTGTGAATATGAGAAACAGGAACTAGTGTTCTTTCAGGGTGTTAAATTCAGGTGAATGAGTTCTTCCTGCACCATGTACTACAATTCATTAAGTACTGATTTTATGTAAAAGTAGATGGAATGAGTTGATCGCTTGCTTTTGTTCCCTCTTACTTTGGACCAAATGATATTCAACCATTGCTTGGCTACACATATGGGAACATAGTTGGATCCTTTATTATATATTAGGAAAAAAGCCCTACAGAATTAGGATAAATCATGTATTGAAGTTCTTCATGATTTATTTGTAGGACTGGTCCTATTTTGCATTTTCAGTAATGTCTTTTGTGTGGAAAATGTTTTCTTATTATTGTGTTTTCACAACCAGACGTGAAAGCTAATTTTGTAATTAGAAATACAAAGAAAAGGAACATGCAAATATTTGTCTAAATTCAACAGCAACTAACTTCAACCAGTATTGCCAGGGAATAGTATCATATCTTACAAATTCTAAGAAAATACATACATTAGTATGAGGAAGCAGAACTGCTAAACAGGTTATGGCACAGTATCAAACAATTTAGTTCTTCTTCCATTGCTGTTACTTCTAACTAGCAAATAAAAAACGTGCTATGAGCATATATCAGATTACTAACTTTGGGTTTGCAAATGTAAGCTGGTCTGGTCTGTGTTTCACTAAATGCAAACTTTCTTTCTGAATAATTTTGTTGTATACACTACTCTGCTGTTAATTAATTTACACATAAATTATAATTTTGTTTTGCTCCGTTTTTTTTTTTGTTCAGATTCTTGAATTCGACTTGAAAGGAATTGCTCTGGATAATTCATCTTCCCTGACAATTATTGTGAAGGATTTTGAAACAATTGGACAAAACAAGTACGTTCCATTATTTTTTTTCCAGTATTAGACACAACTTTCAATACAGAAGCCTAGGGGAAAAGTGGAACTCAGTTGCTGGGTAGAAATGATCGATGCGATTAGATGGTTTCTGATGTAGTACCTACATATAGCCTATAAGCCACTGGGCTTTCCATCCCTCACCAGCAGGATTATTACTCTGAAGCAAAGTGTCAGCCTTTTCTCCCTAATTTTAGACCTGGTGAAGCTAAATTCAAGGAACGTTTTAGGCATTTAGGGCAGAATTTGGGTAGAATTTAGATCTTTTCACCTATTATTGTCATTTGAAAACCACAGCTACCTTATTTTGGTTGGTGCTTAGTTGTAATAAAGGTCCTTGTGTAGCTAGGTTTATGCCACTAGAAATACCTGGTGCAGGTTGTTGTCTTACAGAATGGTGCAAGGCAGTACCAAAGACTATTATACATAATAAGTGTCCAGAATGTAGTTTTGAAGAACTCTTAATGGACATTCTTAGACCACAGCTAACACAAACTACCAGAAGTTACAAAATGCAGTTAAGGCTCTTAACCATCTTTAAAAATCTCCCTGAGAGATTATATTTTACATCACTTATTTGAGTCTTGCCTAGGAAGAGCTGAAGCCTAAATTCAATTTCCTATCTTGTCTGAAGGCATTGAAGTGCTAGATGCATCTCCTGGGAGACTGACTTAGTCATCAGGATAAATATGTTGGATAAAATATAAATTGTCTTGGGAATGGAATCTATGGGGGTTTTGTTTTGGTTGGGTTTTTTTTTTGGGGGGGGGGGTTGGAGAGGATGTTCCTAGCTCGTGGGGTCTATGAAATGTCACGTTCCTACTGTACTCTTCCTGGCCCAATGTATCATGAGTTCTCAGTCATTACAAAGCTGAAACTTGAAAACAAAAGTAACTTCCCTAAGATCATCTTGCAGAACTCTTGTTCAGTGTCAGATGTGAGAGTAAATCCTTTCACACTGAGTAGGGAAAAAAGTCTGTCTCCAATTACTGGCCAAGTGTTACAAACCTCAGGCTCCTTGCATAGATGAAAGATGGGCAGTGCTGCTGTTATGCCCTCTTCTGGTTACATTTTTAAACCATTGTTCACGAACGGATTGAGGATTTTTTCTTTGACTGTTCTGTTTTTTAGTATTGTTTTGTTGAGGGTTTTTTTAAAGCAAATTTGTAGTTTGATATTAAGAGAGCCTTCTGTGAAAAGTAAATTGGATAACCTCAGCAGCACAAGAAAATGAATATCTAGCTTCCCAATTCTTGGGGGAGGACTACAGACTGTTACAAAAATGGAGTGGGGAATCCACTAAGAATTGTCTTTTCTGTTATTCATTTATTGGAAAAGAATGTCAGAGACTTTTACTATCAGCAAAGGATTTAGAGTTTAGGTCTACAGCAGATAGAAATATCCAATTTCATCATGCTGCTAACATGCAGGAATTTAAGGCTCTTCCCCTCCTGCACCGTTTCTGGGTTGCTTAGTGCTGTTAGTACATGTCAGTAGGCTTGAATCCTACTCTTAAAAGTCTAAACTCTTACCAGTGCAGTATGTACGGCACCTATATACCTAATATCGGGTTCTGCATTTTTCAAACATCTAAAAATCAAGTATCATGGGATCTAAGGCTGCAGATATTTGTGTGGTCCTTTTTTTTCATTTGTGAGAGGTTGAAGGAAAGTTTCATTTGAGCAGTTGTTTGTTGAGTCCTCAGTGTTGAGTTAAAAGCTAATTCATGTAGTAGTAAGATGCTTAAATTTTGACAAAATCAAATTTTAATATTAGTTTTAGAGAACTGAAGATAAACAAACAATAGCTGTATCATCCAGGAAGGTTATCACACAAAACACAAATAGTGTTCAACTAAAAAGTGAAAAACGTATCTACTTTTTTCTACACATTAAGTAATTACTGCAGGAAATATGCACAGTTCATGATTTTCTGGAAATTTTTTTCTTTAGTTTAATCATGCTGTTGAAGAAACTGAGAAAGCCACCTTGAATTGAGGCTTCTATCTTTATATCAAAGAAGATAACATGATAAAAAATTTTAGGGTACTGAAATGCTGTCAGGTGTCCATGTTGGCATTTAAACACTTTTTTTTGAGGTTCATACTTTTACAGAATGAGAATATGTATTAAGTAAACTTATAAATAATTTAAGTGTCTTGTTCACCTTCAACTAACTTCTAAGAATACTCTTTCTATTTTTCAGACTTTTTTTTTTACTAAGAATAGATTTGTTCCTGTTAATTGAGTTGATAGGACATTGTGACTGTGGCCAATGGAAAAAAATGATTGCCCTGAAAAATTAAACCGGAACATATGGGAACACTACAATTCAATTAATTTGTGTTCTGTTTAAAAGCATAATATGTATATACTTCATTAAAGCTCGAGGGTAGTTTTGGTCATTTTGACCTGGACTTCAAAGTTCCTGCTGCATTTGTGTTGAAACAAATACATAATGCAGACTAAAAAGTTTTATGTGTACAATGGTAGAGATTTTTTTTTAAAAAAAAAGCAACTGAGTTTTGTAGGATTTAAGCTGTAATTTAATATCAGAATTGGAGGTGTACAGCATACCTTAAAGCAGGGCATGCTGATAATTTTAATGAAACAAATTACTAGTTGAAATTCTTAGCTACCTCTTATGTTCTGCGTGCCATTTTTTAATGACTTTTGATAGAGAAAGAAACCTGGTCTCTAAAATCAATTGCAGGAAAAGGGTAAGGTCTTGGGTGGTGACAAGCTAATCAGAAATCTTTTAGCTAATCTACAGCAGGGATAGAGTGTCTTATTTTTTGTTGAAATATGCTTGTACTGAAATCTCTGGCAAAGTCTAAGAGTTCTTTCTTAACATGCATAACAAGATAAAGCTTCATCACTCTGTTTAATCTTTAGCTATCCCATAGTGGTCAAGATCTTCTGCCTATCTGTGCTTAAATCATAGGATTTTTGTCTAAAAGAGTAAATATATACATTTAGACAAGCGTGACTAAGACATGTTTTTTAAAATCTGTGCAGAAAAAAAGAACAGCTTATCAAAAATGAGACGCTAGTTCTCTGCTTCTTTGTGTAAAGTCCTAGATTTTAAACAAGGATCTGTTTGTCTGTTTTCTGTGCTCTCGCACTGTCTTGTCTATCAATGCCAAGTACTGTTGGCTGTTGTCATTTTCAAAGGGAACATGGCCGTCAGTTGTTTTTTTTTTTGGTGGAAAATTTGGGTATTTTATGGCACTGAGCTAGGCATACGTTCGTATTTATTGATATTAGTCCACTTCCACTATAAGCTTTTCTTTCCTACTTTCTGCCTCCTCCCAATATGTGAATTCAGGCTTTTACAATACTCCAGCAACTCTGTCATAAAATGTTATATATCATGTTATATATCTTGCTTTAAAGCAAATTGAATTGGGGTTTAGTTTTTTGAGCGTTAAGGGTACATCTAGGGGACTGTTGCCTGAGGAAGCACACTGAGAAGAAACTACATCATGTCTTTGGTTTTATTTTCTCTATTACGGGGGGGAAAAAGCAGTGGGGATTGCTATTGTTATTTTCAAGTCAGAGACTTTTGCTAAAAAGTTCTGGCACCATTCTTAGCTGCAATGTAAGCTCAAAGCAGAACAGTGTGTTTCTCAACCCAACTCCCTCTGTCTGGCTGCTCATTCACAAAGCTTCTAGCCAATACACAATTTGCTATTCCATGCCGTGTTACTCCTCTGGTTCTGGGTGCATGGTCCATTGCTGTACCTAAGAAGTGACTACAGAACCCATACTCCCCTCTACAAGGACACAGAAGAAGTTTGCAGTATATTGCAAGATTTGTTACAGCTCCTAGAAACTTACATAGCGATTCATCCAGCCCTTTTTTGTACTGACACAGGAGGGAGGAGCACGGTGGATGTTATTCTGTTTTTAGACTGGTCCAGAATACTTTACTCATTGCTTTGGCATGTTTCTTAAATCAAGCCTGAAAGAACATTTGAATATTTTTCCACTTCTTTTTTCCTGGAGATAGAATTTACTGCTTTGTGCTCTTCATGGTAAAAAGACCCCGTCAGTGGAAAAGATAAATAAAGCAAACCACACTGACATGTATGCAGACCATCACAGGAATAAACTAGAGAGTGCTCATATTGTCCATGCTTAGCGAGATGTTCCAGGATAAAGATATTTGAAAAGAGAACACATCTGTTTTCTATTGTGTCTAATACTGCTTGTAGAAAGATTTTAAACTCTCAGAACACAAATATTTATGCAGTTAAACAGAGAAAATCCAGTAGCTTCAGCTGTCTCCCTAAAGTTAAAGGGAAAAAAATGTTAACAGGAAGTTACAGTCGTGTCTGAATGAAGTGATTTTCATTCTGTTTGAGAGTTGGGATTATGTGTTACCCTGTGTTCTTTGCGTAGTTAGTAACCTAGCAACACAGAAGAAAAACAGATATGGCACACCCTTTTCTCAAGCAGAAAAATGCAGCCACAAATGAACATTGCAGCAAATTAATTGTGTTCAAGTTTTTTTCCAGAGTTAAATAAATTCCATAATTTGATTCCTCCTACAATTGTACCCTTTTGCATGGATTCTTTTCCATGTCAGTGTGGCTGTACATAGTTGCAGGTTTTCCTTGAATTCATTGTATGCAAGATCCAGTGTGGTTAAGATTAAGTTTTGGGGGCTTCTGCCTTGTACAAAATAGTATTGATGCTTTCGTGTTTGGGTTTTTTTTTTTAAAATATTGTTCTTGCAAAGAGTATCATCAAATAACTAAAGTATATAAAAATATTTGGTTTGATCTTAATAAAAATATTAAAACACAGTATGCATAACAGATGGTAGGTGTTGGGTCTTGTAGCATAGCATCTATAATGGAACATAGACACTGAGAAAGAGAGGTTGAGTTGCAATTACAACTGCAGCAAGGGATCAGGTTTGCTGATGAAAATAATCAGTATAAACCTCTGCCAAAATAAACCCCTAAAAATATGTGAAAAGCATTTAAATGCTTGACTCTCAGGGGCTTAAAATCACTGTGTTTCCAGTAGAAGTACCATGTAAGCAGCTGGAGGAGGCGATAGGCTTCAAACAGAATAGGAGTAATAAAATGGTTGGTACTGTGAGTCAGCATTTCTTAATCAAGGCATGGGTGTGGAGTTTCACTTCTCTTGGTTATTTGGGCAGCTAACAGGAAGTGCTAACCACAGTCCTAACGGATTATTTAGCTTTGTCGTAAGTGCAACACCCTGTTTGATAGTTGGTCATCAGTAGTTCCTTGATTTCATGCTGATAGAGTATTTCCCTTTGATTACCAGGGGGCTGGTATCATAGTCCCAGTACTAATAAGATATATTTCAAGTGTTTTAAAATCTGCTTCTAAATATGGACTTTGCATTTATCTTTGTCTTATTCAGTGGTAAACCAGAATGTTTAAACTGCTTGTGGTGGGACAGGTTTTTTGCTTTACCTTTGCAAAGCTGGAGAAGTTTGAGACCTGGCTGACTGGGCACTATATATATAAATGCCTTAGGGATGGCCAAAAAGGTGCTTAAGTGGAGTTAAGAAGCAATACTCATACGACTGCCAAAACAGCTGATGAACAAAAGGTCTGAGGATGTACTGAGGTATTCTGAAAGCAGAAACTATCCCACATGATGGTATCAAGAGAGCAATGAGATCTGGAATTAAGCGGCCAAATGTTGTATACCTAGACAAGAAGAAGAAAGCTGAAATAGCTCGAGTAAAGAGCAGTATCCTTTGAGCTTGAAAAGGTGACAGAAACTCTTCTCAGCTGTGCTGGAAGGAAACAACTCCTTGTCACCCTGAAAGTCATGATTTCAGAGGGAGATTGCTTGCAATCCTTCTTGAAGGTAGAAGGTCTTCAGAGGAGCACAGCAACTTTGCAGTAGTCATGCAGAGAACTGGTGATCTAGTTAAATATCAGAAGCAAGTACAGTAGCGGACCTTGCAGCAAAGCATTAAACAGCAATGAACTCTTAATAGATGTGGTGGCACAACAACAGCTTCTGCCTTCTGGTTTGGTTTTAACCAAATTAGCCCAAAGATGTGAGAACTGAGAGAAGCGCCTTAGGAAAAAGGCCTTCTCCAAGACCTGTACAAACATGAGACCTAGGAATGACCTTGAGGCATTCCTTGTTAGTTTTGAAAACATTACTTCAGCTGTTAAGTAGCTGTGTGATCAAAACCAGACTAGACATGGTCCTGGGCAGTCTATTCTAGTTGACTATGCTTGAGCAAAAAGGTTGGATTAGGTGATCTAGAGTGGTCTCTTCCAACCACATCTGGTCTGTGGTTCTGCTAAACATCCCAAGCCCAGTGAACGGGACCACTTCGGGGAAGGTGAAAGACCAACTGCCTAAAGCATAAGATTTGGCTAAACCTTAGAAATAGGCTGATGGTGTATATTGAATATATGAGCTTTGCATTTATCTTTGGTGTCTTATTCAATGGTAAACCAGAATGCTGAATATCAGATTTCTCACTCTTGCTAGAGTGGAAGAAGACTGGAGACTATTGTTGCTCGGCCTGTTAAAGAAGGGGGAAATAAAGCACTTCAGAGGCAATTATTAGCAAACAAGTAATCTATGCAACTGAATCTCTCTTCAGTCCTATGATGGTGATCAGAATTTTTAAAACAATTACTATGTATTCAATTGTGTGCGCAGTTACAATTTACACAAGACAGATGAGGATGTAGAAATGGAAATTTACACTGGAAAATTTCAAACGCAGTATAGTTGAACAACTATTCTTGAGTTAATGTCACCAGATAAGAGGGTGTGGTTGCTGAAACAGTCATCCAGATTATTTGAGACTGGGTGACTTCTGAACAAGTTCTTTTTGGAGTTAATGTAAGTCGCTACGTCTCATATCAAATCAAAATAACAAGTGTACAAAATTTTTCTGTGAATATACATGGGAAAAATTTTTCTCTGCCTTTCTTTAGAACCAGATTTGGCCTAGATTATTTTGTGTGATCTTCTTGGGGTTTTCCTTTCTGCGATACCTCAAACTGTGTTTCTGTTTTTCTCAAGTAGGAAGGCGTAGTCACAGTTGAGGGATTTGGGGAGAATAAGAATATTTGGAATTGAAAGGTTTTGTTGATTAATTTTTTACTGAAGGAAAAAGAGTGATGAGAAGTTGGTTTCTTTAGTTATCCAGCTGTGTAAATGAAATTCAAGCATTTTTTTCCTTCTGGCTGAAGGAACAGTTTCCCATTTGCTTATGTTTGCTTTCAAAGCTGTTAGCATGTCCGAAGGCCGTGTAATAAAGAGAAAAATGCATTAAGCTACCCAATATTTTTCTCTCTTAACTGCTTTGGGATTTGCAGCTATTATGGAACAAACCTTTCTGCTTTTCTTTGACTGTTGAATATTATCAGTGTATGTCTGCATGACGCCTGCCCTTTCTACAGAAAAGTTTGGTCAAATATAGAGGGAGAGATTCTTTTTGGTGTATAACGTCAGACTTATTTGACTTCTATTTACCACCAGTTTTTGGATTGTTTAAGCCACAGGTGAAAAAAATAAAGGCTGTTTCTGTTTGAGAAAGACTTGTTTCCTGAGCTAGGTAGACATTACTGTTTAGTGACGCAACAGTTAGAGAGATAAAGAAGACCACTGTATGCGTATCAGATGTTCCAAATCTAGGTTTATCTTGTGGGTTGAAAGCAATTCTCATTGCATAACAGGATAAATTGCTTCTTAAGATCCCTGAAGTTGAGAAATGCACAAACTCAGTGTTTCAGCTAACGTCCAGCTCTGTGCAACCGTTTCTAAGAAGTGAAAATGTACATAGGGTTAATCTAATGCTCACTGAAATAACTAGGTGTATTTCCATAGCTTTTTAAAGGACAGTGGAGCAAGAGTACAATACAGAATCCAGATGTCTGTTCCACAAAGAGAGGAGAGTCAGGTGTTGGAAATGGCATCAAAATTTCAATTATGGTCATGTTAAAGGCTAGAATATTATCATGCATTTTCCCTGCAGCATGGCTTGATCTTAAATTGCTTTTCTAGCTCATCCCCTGTATTTGATGAATATATGAAGCATAGCTGGAGTACTACTGTGCTCTGGCAATTTCGAGGGAAGAAAGGTTTGAATATCAAGTCAGATCTATCAAGATTGGAGGAGTGAAGTGAACTGAGAAAGCAGAGTTGACTGAGGAGGTGACAGCACCAAAGTAATTCTAATAGGTCATTAAAACGGAAAATGTAGTTATTTTTCATGTACAACTAAACAAAAGTTGGAGTGTATAATGTTTGGAATGTATATTTGCAGGAAATTAATGTTTTATGCTTACCTATCCTAATGTACTTTGCAAAAAGTAAGTTATATTCTCATGACACAGCACCGAAGAGTAGCTATAATAATGCTTTTTATCCATCTCAAAAAATGCCCTTGCGTCCCTAGCTTCTCAATGAGAAAACATTGAAATCAATTCAATGGGACCTCAGTTAAGTTCTCCACCTATAGAGGTTTTTTCTTCCACTTTGGCAGCAAAGCTGGTATTTTCTTTGTGAACCATGTTCTTTGTAATATTTACACTGTGACATTATCTTGAGGTTTTTTATTTGGAAAAAAATCTCAGTTATTCCAATAATCCACTTCAGTGTAAGAGTAAGCTGTATTACATACTATGGGGAATGAAATACAGTGCCAGATATCATGAGACCAGTACCAAACTATTAGAAACTCTGCTTAAAAGAAGTGTCTCGGGTTAAAAGTAAATGCAGGTTTCACTTCTTGTAAGGGGGTGGGTGTGGGTGACAGATGCAGTCCCAAAGTAGGCAGAAGTAGCTCAGACGAGTCTACCACATAATGTCAGATCTCGTGGGCAGCTCCCTTGGGAGGCTTCGCTGGAGTCATGGCGAAACATCCTGAGAATGCAGAGGCAAGGAGATGAACCTGTTCCAAAATGTAGAGTGTTGACAAGAAGGTTAATTTTGTGAAGCCTCTAGTAAGCACATTGATTGCATTTCTTCTATTTAATTGTTTTCATTACAGAGATATGTATATGTCTCCTTGTGTATCTGTGTGGTACAACAGCTGTCACATCTGGCCTTTAGACATTACTTCTCGCCTGACAATTTGGAAAACTATATAGAGAATGAAGTGTTACATCCTTTAGTTTACCAGTGAGAATTCTGTGGCTGAAATAAGTGATATGGCTGTTTAAAGTTATGCAGAGGATTATTTTCAAAATATACGTAATATTTATTTAAATTTAGTTTTTAACCTCTTTTAGGTTAAAGCTGTGTCTTCTATAAGGAACTTCAGCACATTTAAGTGCAGTACACAATCACTAGATAACATTTGCAAAGATCTGTTGTTGTTTATTGGGTTTTCGAGTCTTGGCTGGAGTTATTTGGTCAACTAACAGATGCTTGCAAAAGACAAAAGGGAACTTCTGTTTAATATATACTTTCATTCTAATAATGAATTTTACTTCATTTCAGATTAATTGGCAGTGCATCCATAGCACTTAAGGATCTTGTAGGTAACCAAAGCAGATCTTTTCCCTTCAAACTCATACCTCTACTAAATGAAAGGGGACAAGAAACTGGAGTGAGTGCCTTACATTTCTTTATTTTACTGTATTCTTGACCAAAATGCTCCAGCAACAGGGCTAATAGTAAAATAAAAATATTTTCAAGTTATTTTTACTTTATAAATTAAATGCTTGGAATTTTATAGCAAAAGCTCCAGACAGAGGAAATTTGTAGCAAGATAGAATTATGTCTATACAATCTGAGTATCCTTTCATTTAGATAAACTGTGTTCTGTGTAAGTATTATGTATTTGTATATGTGTGTTACAAATATTATGGGCCACAGAGTATGCCTGGAGATCAGCCTGATGTTGAAGAAGACCACTTTCCTTAGTGCCAGATGGAGTTCCCATATGTACTTTTTTGCAGTATTCTTTGTAAGTTCTACCTGTGTAATAGCACTGGTTCTAGAAGGCACATAATTATGTATGCACATGTTCACTGCCAGCTCACTTAAGAAAGTGACACAAGAACTTGCTTAACTTGGTTTAGCACAAGTTTAAATTTAACAGAATTATTAAATTAATTATTAATAAAGTAGTTTCTACAACTGTGATCTTACTGTGTTTGTACAGTCCAGCTGTTAAAGCACTTCATATTGCATTCCAGTACACTTAATAGTAGGAGGTTTTAAGGGTAATTCCAGTATCTCATTTTATGTAGTTTAGTATCATGGTTAGTTGATCACAAGGTTGGGCTTTTTTTGCTGACTTCTATGGTTACTGTGGCAACTAGGAATAATAATGATTTGTTCAATAATCCTAAACTGCACTGGAGCACAAAAAAAGACAATTCTATAATTAGAATGGAGAATGACGTAGTGTTTTTCTTCCAGGATGGAGGTATGAAGAAGCAATTAGAAGAGCCAGACAGGATGGTTTACTTATGGTTCAAGCTTGTTATGTTATTGATCAGAGAGTTTTATTTCTTTCTTTTGTTTTTCCATCTGCAAATTTAGGATGTCACCTAGTCCGCCATGAATATTGTGGAACTAAATAAATTAACATTTGTCTAATATCTTACGTTGTGACAGATTTTTCTAAATAAAACCACAGTGATTCCATTTGTTAGATATTAGCTGCAAATCACATAATTTTTATTGTTTGTGTGTGTTGTTTAAGAACAGTTTAGTACTTTACTGATAGCTGAAATTTTATTATGAACTGTGTTGTGACTATGAATAGTTAACTGTTCATGTATGGTGTTAGAAAAACTTACTGCTTTAAATCAGTTGTTGTGAATTCTGTGTTACATAAAAAAACAGTGTATTTCTCTGTAGGCAACAATTGATTTGGTAGTAGGATATGAGCCTCCAGCTGGACCTGCAAATCCAAATGATCCAGGAGGGACCAATACACAAAAAGGTATTTCAATCTTTTCTCAGAACATTATTGTTAGTAGATCATGGAGGTATTTAAGATAACGCAAGAAAGTGATTCAACAGCATTGGTTATTAGAAACAAAAGTAACTAGAAACAAGCTTGTCAAGACTGCCAGAGAGTGATTTTAGGTAAATTAAGGATGATTCAGAACTACAGCTAGGAAGAAAATTGGCTTTTCCTGACATAAAATGTTTTTTAGCATAATTTTCTCCAGTGGAATCAGATTACAAGAGAATTATGTTGCTTAAAAGTCTTTTCAGAATGGCGTTTCATTAGGAAACAAAGGGTTTTGAATGCTCAAAGAAACAGCAGTTATCTGCTGTAATGCTAGGGTGAACAGAAAAAAGCAGAGAAGTCACTTTTTTTGAAAAATATATTGTTGCTTTCAATGGCAGAGAGCTTTGTGAAAAGATTGTCTTAAATAATTACACTTTTTCTTTTCCTGTAGATAGGTAAGTTTTGAAAGAGACTGTTGTATCTTACATTAGGCTCGATATTTGACTAGCCTATGAAGTATTGTGATCAGTAGGGAATGTTCTTTGGTCTCTGTATCATTTGAACAAGGCTTTTGCTGAGAGTATCTTTGAGGTCTTATGTTTTTCAGAGTCTTAAAATATCTGTGAAGTAACAAGTGATTTTTGCAGTTGACAAGCAAATAATGACCCTGATATCCAAGCTATGTTTGTGCAGAAAGAAGTAAATGTATTGTATGTTTGAGGAGAAGTAAATCAGTCTGACCATTATCTGCTGCTAGATAATAATATAAGAACCAAAAAAGTGAAATAAGTCTTCTGGGGGGAAGTGTTGATTCCGCTGACTTCACTGAGAGGTGTTCCTGGGTTGCAGAAGGATAGGTAATGGAAGTACAAAAGCTGTGTGTTAAATCACTGCACTTCAAAATAATTTTATAGAAATGTGGACTTGAAGGCTAGACATGTGAAGTAACTTACATAAGATGATTTTGATAGCTTTTTAAAAATATACCTGAACTATAAGGTAGTACAGGTAAAATAAAACATGGCAGGTTTTTAGCTAGTGAGTGCATGAAAATTGTTCCAGTGCAAATTATCAAACACGCCTTAGTTAATTATTGTAAGTATCTGTTTCCCATGAAATAAAATCACCTCCCCAGCTGAGATTGCTGCAGCTCAGTTTCAGAAATTAAAAAGTAAGTGCTAAGTAAGGGTGTGTAATAAAGAAGTCTCGTGGATCCACCCAAGCAGATGGATTTTGAGAGATGTTAGGGAGGTGGGGTCTTCCGGTTATAAAATACATGGTATGTCAATCTCTGTGGTTTTATATCTCGTTTACAAGGATCACTGAGGACTTGATTATACAGTGATCATCACCCTGTGTTGGAAATCTAATTCATAAAGATAACAAACATTCTGTTAATGCTAACCATCAGAGATAGAGCATGACTTTCCTGTAGACTTTACCATAGTTAGTGTCCTCCAGTTAAGAAAAGAAGCTGGAAACACAAGGGACTGACACGCTTTTGTGGTCTAGATATTTAGAGATCCTGTTTTGCAATACTGGAATTTCACTGTATGATCCAGTAGTGTAGTGTCATGTGGTTGTAGAACAGTCAGTCTTCCACTGAGGTATTTTGATTTCAGAACT
The DNA here is from genome assembly GCF_032191515.1 of Phaenicophaeus curvirostris. NCBI lineage: Eukaryota > Metazoa > Chordata > Aves > Cuculiformes > Cuculidae > Phaenicophaeus > Phaenicophaeus curvirostris. Next base: position 15,518,790 of record NC_091400.1, on the reverse strand, counting down.
GTCAAAGAGGCTTACAAAGAAAATTATTCCACATTTAAATGCTATGGTAAATGATTCAGAGTTTTATTTTCGGTCACAGACCCTGAATGTTTTCATGTTAATATGATTCTGAAGTGCAAACCAGTGCTGTGCTACAGCCTAGTCTTGCTGCTTGGAAACAGCTTCAACTAGAATAAAATTTATCACTTCTGGTGTATTGTGAACTACTCTGGTGACAAGTACAGCTGAACTATACTTTGCTAAAACTTCAGTTGATTGTTTCAAAAGCCTGTGTGGGAATTGTATTAGATACTCTGCATCCTGAAGAGGGACAGATCTACAGGTAGTCTGGATAGGATATAAATTTGTTCTCAAGCAGGCTAAAATGATGAGATTTCAAAAGGAGTTGGAAGCATGTGGTTACAAAAAAAATTATTGAAATGAAATAATAAAATTTTAGTGGAAATTTTGGGTATCAGACTCTTACTCCTGTAACTTTAACATCAGACTGTACTATTTGTTTATTAACTGCACTTTTTTTTACTGTATGAGATGGAGAAGATGATGGAGGTTATGAGGATGGTGTGGATGGTGCAGTTGGTGTTTTCACACCAGCAGTTCCAAGTGGCACAAAGGAAGCCCAGCTAGCTAAACGCATCACCAAAGGAAAGAAAACACGCAGAATCCTTTCTAACAAACATCAAGATTTCCAGGTAATAGATATATTAAATGCTACATTTTCCCTTTTTCTGCCTGACATCACATGTCTCCTTTCACATAGTGTGAGCATAAATCTAATGCACCATAGAGACAACTAACCTCTTCATTTGAAAGCCTGTATTTCAACAGTATTCTTCGAATATGCCTGTTACAGAGATGTTGAATTTTAACAGTTCTGTCTGAATTCTAGATGAACCTTATTTACTGTATAGTTATATAGATATCAAACTGCAATCGCAACTTCAAAAATAAGTAATAAAAGCAAGTAAAATTTTTTTTACTGAAATAATTATCCCAAACTTCTCTTGTAAAATCAATGTAAAATTATACTTGCTCTCATAATTTAGTTTGAAAAGCCTTTCCAGTCCCTATCTGCCACCTACTTCAGGTGTTGGCTGACTTTTTTGGTGGTATAGTAAGAAATGGTTGCCACCAGGATAACAGGCAATATACGGAATGAATTAATACAAATACCTGAATTTTTTTTTTCCAGATTCGTGTTAGAGTCATTGAAGGCCGTCAGTTGCCTGGAAATAACATAAAACCGGTAGTCAAAGTTCATGTTTGTGGCCAGACACACCGAACAAGAATCAAAAGAGGAAACAACCCATATTTTGATGAAGTAAGTGGCATTAAGAACACTGTAGCTGAAATGTTGATGCTATCAAATGTGGACAGATAGTTATTACAGCTTTCATTATGATCAATGAATAAGAATTTGCTAATATTTAAGGGTTATTATGGCTAATATGTATTTTGCAGTTCCCAGTCCCTTTCTTTATGTATTCACATCACTAAACACATCTTTGTTGCTGGCAGTCTTAGCAGATAAAGCTATCTGATGGAAGCCAAATTTCAACTGAGATGTGTGGAACATGTTCTTTGATACTGTTGGCCATGTAACTTAATAATGTATTTGAATTGTTGTGTGCAGGATATAAAATCACAGGAAAGATAACTAGGAATCATTGTGCATATATACGGTGTGTAGATTTCTTTGTCCAGATAGGGATCTGTACTACAAACACACTGAAATACAGGAGAAAATTCAATGCTACATAACACACACACAAAGAACGATCCCATGCCTGAAAGACTAGTGTTGCAAAGCTGAAGCTCGATAGAGAGAATGTTGAGGAATAACTCTTTACTTGGATAAAGTATTGACTGGAGTATAGCTGGGTTCAAAGACCAAACTTGGTGAGACATATACCATTAATAAAACAAAAAAGCTAATAAATAGTGTATTTGCCTTCATATTGTCCAACTATCACATTTATTACTGTGGTCTTGAATTTCAAAACTGCAAATCATTACAATCACTACACAACCTCCCTAAACAAGACCTTTTTGACAGCTGCAACAGAGGTGCCTGACCAAGACTGAATGTCCCAGAGAATGAACAACCTTTATAATTCCTGAAGTTGATCTCCTAAGAAGAATGTGAACTGCAGAGCAAGGAGTAAGGGCAGTGCTGAAAGTTAAAGTTTACAGCGCTACTATGCCTACTGCTTTCATTCAAATGGAAGTTGCAACTATCTTTTGTCTATTTTGTACTAAGTTTATTTTTCTAAATCTAGTTTTTTATTCTGCGTTGAATTATCATATAATATGTCCAGCAAGAAGGCAGGGCAAAATACTGTAGGAGGCATGCTTCACAAGTCTCTTAAAATGAGGGGTTTGCATTTTCTGTTCAGAGAACTAATGTTTGTCATTTTGAGACAGTTTTTTGTTTGTTTTTACTTTAACAGATATTTTTCTACAATGTCCACATGACTCCTTTAGAGTTGCTTGATGAAACAGTTAGCATTCGGGTAAGAAAAAATGATGTGTGCTCAAAAGCCTGCTAGGTACATATAGCATTGTCCAGCCTTTTCACTGTGATGTTTGGGAACATTCCTGTTTCATTATTGCCTGTCCTTTTAGGTGTATGATTCTTATTCTCTACGAGCAGACTGTCTAATGGGAGAATTTAAGGTGAGCATGAAAAAACCTTCCACATCTTGACTGAATTACATAAAAAGTAAGAAGATTCTTAAGTACATGTTTTAAATGTTTAAATTCCTACTGCTTTACCAGGGAGCCAAAGGATTTCCTCATGATGTCTTCCTTCTTATGCTAGAGACCCTTTGCTCAATGGACTAGTAAACAGTTTTCATATTTAAATAGAATATTATTGTTAAAGAAAATTGTATGGTCTATACACCAAATTCTCTAATTTGCGTCCAAGAGAAAAACTTTTTTACCAAAAAGTAATTTTTTTTTTCTCAAAAGGTATTGGAGATTATTTGGTATGAGTTGGGGTTTGACAAGATAATTTTATTAGGTAGCTAATAGGCAGAACAGTGATGTGCATAGTGGCATAAAGATACATAGTCATTCTCATGTGATGAGGAAAAGTGTTCTTTTGGTCAGAATTTTGTTAAGTAAGAGATGGTGGAAGAGTCATTTCAAGTCATTTCAAGTCATTTCTGTGGTTCTGATGATATTGGTGAGATTGTCTTTATTTGTATTTGTTACAGTCAATATTGGGAGGTAGACATCTGCCTGTTGAAGGTATTCCTAAACCAATATAGACAAAGCATTAACATAACAATAGTAGTGACTACTGGGATCCCCTATTATAACATTTACAGTATCAATGTTGGCTGCTATTTTCTGTTTGCTTATTTTTAACTACATAAATTCAGTAGGTCTCTAGGCCATATCTTCAGAAAAATACACAAGTGTGGAAGAGTACTCTTTTTTAGATGAAGCTGTTTCTGCCACAAAGCTGGGTGCTTTTGTCACTCATTTATCTGTGTAATTTTTAGTGATTCAGGAAGTCCTCTGTGGAGGACTGATCTTTCACCAAGCATGTATCAGCATGTCATTCAGCTGCTTTCTGTTCCTGCAGATATATATTCCAGAAGAAAACCCCAAGAGCTTTCTCTCTGGAAAATCACCCTTTAGGCCAGGAATACTAGCCTCAATTGCCATGAGCAAACAAACTTGCCTTCCTAAACATGTTTGAAATACTGTCACGGTATATGTGCAATCTTGTCCAGATTTGTCACAGTGAGCAGGAAAATTGCCTATAATCTTCATAAAAGAAAAAAAGAAATTATTCCTTTAAGAAACAAGCGTCATTTCTGGAACTGAAGCATGAGATGTTGTGCAGAAAATAGGAACAAAAGAATTCTGAAAAGCGTATCAGAACCTAAAATAATGGGGAAACACGGGGAATTCAGGAAGCAGTAAGCTAGCTGGGGATCTGAGGAAAGAAGAAAGTAACTAGAACTGTTAGTTCTGATACATCTTTTCTTCTATTTTCATCTGAGCTGCTGTATCTGTTCAATATCCCACCTTTTTCAATGTAAGGCATTTTCTCTTTCTCCTCCCAAGAATATGCTATGTAAACTTTATTTTGTTTATGACAAGTAACCAGTGTAGTAGTACTCATTAAACCTTGATGGGAGTTGCCCTAGCATTTTTCTCATTTGGTATTTCTTCAGAGGTAATGCCTTTGATCTTTATTTCAGATTGACATTGGCTATGTTTATGATGAGCCTGGTAAGTAACAGTTACTTCAGAGCTTCTTTCCTAGCCTGAAACTGAAGTTGGAACATTTCATTAAAATCCGAAAGTGAAAGAAGAGAGATAATGGAAAGTTGTTTGAGATTGCAGCTTTAAGTATTAACTTAAAAAGATCCAACAATATATAATTCCCTTCAGTGGTGTCAAGACAAAGTACACATCCAAATTTGGATATTAGTTTTGATATCAAAAAAATAATGCAAAAATGTTTGATAATTATATCCGTGAATTAGCATGCCAAAACATTTTAACACCACTAGAGTTCTTGTTTTGAATGGCACTGTTGAGACCCATCTAGGATGGAATAAATTTCAACAGTATTAATGATTGAATAATTAGGTTTAGGATAAAGCATGCTTTTGGAACAGTTGACTTTGATTTTCATAGAAATCATAGAATCATAGAATAACCCGGTTGGAAGAGACCCACCGGATCATCAAGTCCAACCATTCCTATCAAACACTAAACCATGTCCCTTAGCACCTCGTCGACCCATGCCTTAAACACCTCCAGGGAAGGTGACTCAACCACCTCCCTGGGCAGCCTGTTCCAGTGCCCAATGACCCTTTCTGTGAAGAATTTTTTCCTAATGTCCAGTCCATTTTATGACTTCTGCGATTTTTTAAAGGATATTGGTGGTGGTGGTTGTTTTATTTTAGGCCATGCAGTCATGAGAAAATGGCTTTTGCTAAATGATCCTGAAGATATGAATTCAGGAGCTAAAGGCTATATGAAAGTCAGCATGTTTGTTCTAGGAACTGGAGATGAGTCACCAGTAAGTTTCATTTCAAAGTTTTTCTTCCCCCCTCTACCCTACAGATATTTCTTCATGTCTCCTCATCAGTTATGATATAATTCACTGTATAATTCACTCTGTGAATTTAAAAGTATTTATAAGTATTTAAAAGTATTTAAAAGTAAGATAGGATTTAGAAGTTGTTCCAAGGGCATCTAATACTAAGTGGCTGACTCAAAGCTTATTTTGTTATCTTGTCCAATTAAGCAACCTGTGGACCAGTTCTGGGTGTGTTGATCTGCCATTTGTAGATACTTATTCACATCCTGGAAGCAGAGATGACTTAGCCTGGTGTTTTATGCAAGCTAATATGTAATTCCCCTTAGCATAGCTAATGAGGCTGAGCAACATATTAATGAAGTTTGCATTGTACAATTGCCAAAATCACCATCATCATCTGATGATGCTGATGATGATTTTTAAAGTGTGATTATAATGAACTCCTGCAATTCAGTACTTTATAGATAAAAGTGTAAGTAAAAATAGTTTAGGTAGAATTAATTTTTGTAGCTTGATAATCTGATAAAATCTCATTCTTTATAATGAAACTGACAACAGTCCTCTGTAGAGTACTTTGGGCACCGGTTTAACTAATCATCTTGATTCTGTACATTCACTGTATTTCTTACGTAGCAGATACTGTGTACCACTGTATCTCCCAACAGGTTGAAAAAAGGGAAAGAGATAATGAAAGTGATGATGTGGAGAGCAATCTGTTATTACCTGCTGGAATTGCTCTTCGATGGGTCACTTTCCTTCTCAAAATCTACAGAGCAGAGGACATTCCACAAAGTATGTAGCTTCCTACTGCTTGTCCATGGGTGTGTTTGATGACCATTAGAAATATTTATGTTAGCTCTTCAGAAACACTGCTTGAACACAAAACATCTTGTGTTTTACGTTGTTACTTGAGCCAATAGTTCTGTGATGACTTAAGTAGCCCATTTCATGTTCTTTGGTAATGCTCAGCAAGCCTACTTAATTCTTGAAATGGATAATTTAATGTATTAGACATTAGATTAGTAATGTTTCTCTGTTGCTGAGCGGGCCACGCAGCTTCTGGTAGTGGGAAAAGGGTCATCTTCATTAGCCTTTCTCCAGCTGCAGAAGTACTTCCAAGTAACAGTCAAGTGCATTTGATCTGCAGACAAGCGGGATGTTCTGTGCATGTCTAGCTGAAGTATATGGTGTGTGTGTCAGCTTCCTGTGGGATCAAAAACTGCCCACCTTTGAGGAGTTATCAGACAGCTGGTTCTCTGCAAGCCATTTGGATCCTCGTAGATAAGTCATACTGCTGATGGAGCCCTGCACCTTCCTCTTCCCAGCAATCCAGCCCTGCACCTTCCTCTTCCCAGCAATCCATTACTTCTTCATAGGTGCTCAAAGCTGCAGCTATTTTGCAGTGGAGGAGAGGCCACAGAAATGCTGAAATCAGTCAGCCGCTGCTGCGACAGCCAAGTCAGTCTGTTGCTAGCAACCTGCTCCTGAGCAGTCCCAGGAAACAAGGGACTGGCACCAGCCATTTCCCAGAAAGCTGCATGCTAGAAGTTGAACACCATAAGCTTAAATAAACAGCGTTGGGGGGCAGGGGAGCTTTTAAGCAGTTTGACTTTTATTTGTTCAGTGAGATTTTACTTGTGTCAACTCCATATTGCTGAGACAAAGACTATTTCTCTCATTATATGCCATGTGTTTTCTGATAGAATATAGGTGACTTCTTATATCTTCTTAGCAAAATTTCTCACCTATAGCTGTGACAACAAATGGCAGTGTCTACAGGTACATGTATAATGTTTTTCAAATACACCTATGCCTCTAAATTCAGGAATGCGTCAGCAATCCTTATGATGTTTTGAAAATGTATATTCTTGAAATTGCTCCTCAGCCTAAATTCTCCATTTTTGCCAGTGAAACTGTTCAGTGTTTTGTCTGTCAGATTAGATATTACCCTACCTAGATTTGTAAGGTGGTTGATTTTGGTGGGATTGCTATAAGTGATTTCTTATTTAGGCTGAATAAATAAAATAATTTTAAAAAGCATGAACCTTAGTTTCTCTTCTGACACCTCTCCAGTGGATGATGCTTTTGCACAGACTGTCAAGGAAATATTTGGAGGAGAAGCAGACAAGAAAAACCTGGTAGATCCATTTGTAGAAGTTTCTTTTGCTGGGAAAAAGGTAATTTAGTAAATAACTGAATCTTGCATTCTGATTGTAATTCAGAGAGATTTCATATGCCAATATAAATTTTTAAGTTTAGTGTAATTATAGAAATGAAAAAGCATTAGCCCTAAAGCTCACTTCATAAAATGAGAACAAGCTACAAGGTACTGTAGAATGGGTGTAAAACTGATGACTAATAAAAGGAATGTATGACTAAATGGTAGGAACTGATGCATGCCAGATTGCTTGCCTACCAATTGTTCCTGATTGCTTTTAGTAACTGATGATATAGATCTTTCTGGACAGGTTAATATCATTTGTACATTTTATTATGAATGCATTCCTTCAAATACCAGATTGGATCTGAAGCACAATTGCACAATCTATATTCATTGCTAGCCAATCTTTTTTCTTTTTTGTAAGAAGAAAAATGTCAGTCCTTTATTATGTTATATAGTCAAGTTGCCACGCCCTGCTATGTCTAGGATGGTTGGTAGACCTGTCTATCAAATAACATAAGCTCTTCCATAGAATATATTCTTCATCTCCTCTGAAATATGCATAAAGCAAGCTGGAATCAAGTTGTTCCTTCATCTTGTTTCTCTGCTGTAATAAAAGAGATCAGTACTTGTGTGAAAGCACATTAAATTGTAGTTCCTGTAAACAAGCTTTCTTCATGTAGGGTAATTAGAGTCTCAGGTTTAAACACTGTTTCAAAATTTTCTCTTCCCTCCAGTGGTAAATTATGTTGCATATGCAGATCAGTTGAAAACTGATGGCTCAATGCAGCATAAACTACCCAGGATTTATCATTAACTACTCCTTGACTTCTTACTGAACAGAATATGATTTGTCCTAAATCATACCTAGTATATACTTTTCAATCTGTTATATCTTTGATGTACTGTATAGTTGTTTTCATTTTTTGCAGATTTGCACAAATATAATTGAGAAAAATGCTAATCCAGAGTGGAATAAAATTATTTATCTTCAAGTCAAGGTCAGTTTATTTTTTTTTGTTTCTGTAGAAAACAGCCATCCTTTCAAAACTCAGGGCATCAACATTGAAATAAGCAATGGGTTATTATATTTTAATTGCTTTTTTTCAGTTTCCCTCAATGTGTGAGAAGATAAAACTTGCAGTTGTTGACTGGTGAGTTATGACTTTTAATCAAAGTACTAGAAAAAGTCTGGTTCTATACATGTATTTAAGCAAGTGTTTAAGTATCTTCTTTTATGGTTTCTTTACAAGAGACCCAATTAGTGTAACATGGCAGTTTTGTTAATTTTGTGTACAGTGAGCATTGAGCACTCGCTATTTAGGTGATAGTGTAAAAGTCAGGTGAGTTCTTCATCATACAGCCCATTTCTCTAACTAGCTATTACCATCTGTGTTCATAATATTAAAGCATTCCTGGTGATATAAAATGTTTGTACGCTATCTTGGCGTGCATGTAGTCACCGGTAGCTTGCTTGTGTGTAGAATGACCAGCATTACATTTAAATAAAATCTTTCTGTTTCTCGTTTTGTAGGGATCGTCTTACAAAAAATGATGTAGTAGGAACAACATATTTAAGTCTCTCAAAAATTGCTTCTTCTGGTGGAGAAGTAGAAGGTAATTGATTGAGCAGATGTAACTTACTGTCTTCTCTTGTGTTATGAGGAACAGCAAAGATCAGTGTTAAAGGGTATTTTCCTGTTATTCCTCAATTCTGTGGCAACAAGGTTCTCTTCAATCACTATAGATAACATATAGGATATGTAATTTCATAAAAAGTAGAAAATAAAACCGGTTAACTGCAAGAAAAAAATTAGTTAGGCAGGATATGAAGTTCCTAACATTATCCCCATTGAACAATACCTCTTGCCAAGATTTTGGGAAACATTTTTTAAAATCCTGTCACATTTATGTGCTATTATAGTGTTGTGATTATTGATTATTCTTTGTGATCTATAATCTCCTCGTCTTTTTATTGCAAGATCTTTCATACAATTGAGCTAGCTCCATGACAGTGATTCTGTGTCAATTTGTCAAAAAAACTTTTTTATCTTTTTAATAACGATAGTATGGTTTATCAGATGTCCATACAGAATTGTAAAGTTCATGGCTGAACAGGCTTAACATTTATTTATCTGACTGTGTACAGTAGGTTGAAGGACACTGGCTCAAACCCATTTCCACCGTTGCCACAATAAGAAGCTAAATTACTGTTTTTTCTGTCGTGTTTATGAAATCTATGTGATATGTACTTGTCTGAAACAGACCAGTTTGACCTTAAGTTGGTTGCTCTGTCAGGAGTTTAAAAAAAAATTAGTGGCTCCAGTCCTGTAGTGACTTGAGCCAAGTATTCATCGTAACAGCTGGAACTGTATTTTCAGTCACATTAACTTCAAGCTTATAACCGGGTCCTCTTAGAAGTACTGCTGTTGAAGTAAAACTTTGTGCAAGCATTCTTTCCATATATTCCACACACAACCAGAAGCAAAAGAGAAAAAAATGAATGGAAAATCAATGGATCTGAGCTCTTGAGAGATCACTTCTACTACCCGCAGAAATTTGTAACTTGAACGCTGCTGAGTCACAGCTCATCTATACTTCAAACGAAGGCACTTAAGTAACTGAGAAAATCTTATTTGGATTCTCTCTCTGCTGAGATAGACATTGGAATGGCTATTTCCATGTAAAGTCACAGATTATCTTCCCTTGGGGTCAGTGCCATGCCTGAAGCCTGGTCTGACTTCTGAAGGATTGAGAAAATAAAGCAGTCTGTGGTCTCCAGTACATGAAGATATCCTAGTGGGCTCTGAAGTGTAATGGTTTTCCTAAATGTTCTTAAGATTTTAAAATTATTTTAAAAACTCCTATTTTGTTGGGAGGAACTATACAAAGCTGAAACAGAAGCATCAAAACGACTAATTTTGTCAGCTACATGCTTTTTTTCCCTTTGGAATTTGTACCGGAAGAATAAAACCATTGTATTTTAATCAGAAAGACACATTCTGGCCCATATGATCTTTACTTTTCCTCAGGCCTTCAACTTTATTTTAAAACCAATTGCTTTGTGAAGTATTTGTTTTTAAAATGCTCTTGTCAGTTGTCATGTAACTTCTTCTCTTTTTGTAATATAGAATTTTCATTTTCGGGAGCAGGGTCTTCATCATATGAAGGTTTATATCTTCATCTGTTACTGATTTTTCTTTCCATTGCCCAAACTGAGAAATATTGACTAAGAAAACCCATCATCTTAAAAAATATTTCTAAGTAGTTACTTACCTAAAAGACTTCACTGTTATGATTAAAGAGCATCAAACATAAGTAATTGTATAAAACAGTTTTGGCACTGGAACTGGTTTGAAAACATTTCTGTTTGCTAGTGCTTCAAGCTGCATTTTACAGTTGAGCATGCAGTGGCTTCAATTATAAAGTGCTTACTCTAACAATGTCTTGCTGTTTTTAATTTAGCTATGTGATTGCAGCTATATTTGCAGCTGCAAAGCCTTGCGGTAGTAAATAACTGCCTAAAATAATTAGTGGCTGGGGGTTTTTTTATGCTTAGCTAGCTATGCAAATAAAGTCTGAGAAACGAAATCTGATTCTATTAAAACCTGGAGAGACAGCTTTTTATGTAACTGTCTGGACTGACATCCAGTTTTTAAACACTTTGTGGTAAATATTTATATAGCGGGAAATAAATACAAATGGTGTGCCGTTGAAGGGTAACAAACATTCATCCGCCCAAATACTTCATGCACTATCTTTCTTACTTAAAATAATATGTTAAAGGCTGAAATAATTTTTTTAATCACCTTCTGTAATATGTGATCACCAGCCTTCTAAATGTAACCAACTGAATTTTAAATGTGAAAAATACAAAAAAAATATTCCTTTTATTCCAGATTTGAGAGGGTTTTTTTGTTTGTTTTTAAATTTATATTCCATTTAATTTATTAGCATCGATAAGTAGTGAATGTACTAATTCAACATAGATCTGTGGCTTACATCTAGTCATATTGAGAACTGATGTGACCAGTTCAGTGGAAGAGTTTTTTAAAAAAATGGACAGTGTTCCAACAAGAATCTGAATTCTTTTTCATTCAGGTTTTGATCTGTTTCCAGTTCAGATGTAAGGATATGAAAGTACCCAAGCGCAAAACAAAAAACTACAGATCTTTATTTTATATTTTGCAGATTTTATGTGGCGTTGTCTTGACAGGAAATTACATCAAGACATGATATTGATTTTTACTATGCATCACTCAGTAGTCACAATGGCAAAGTCATACAAGTTGTAACCTTTTAATTTCACTTTCTTACCTCAGCCATCCTTTCTTGTTATAGACCCATCTTTCCTTCTGCTGCAGATCACTCTTAAGTGGTATCTGTTGCAACATTTAGAACCCAATTCTTATCTTTTTTATACCACAATCATTTCTTCCAAGACAAAGGCTAGGATACAAGAAGGAGAGGAATACATAATCTTTCCTGTTCACTGAAAACTATGCAGTGTTTTTCTGCGTGTTGCTTACCTTGTTCAATCCTCCTGCACTATTTATAAAATTTCTCAATCAATGGCCTTCAGCTATGTTTGATTGTTACTGAAATAATAATTAACTCCCTTAAGTATAAATTTTAATGAGTTCTAAAAGAAGCTTTTTAGAATCTCATTCATCTAATAGACTGGCAAGGCACAAATGGAAACCCTAGAGCCACAGTAATAATATTACTGAAGCTTCCCTATATATATTTTTCTGCTAAAAAGCAGAACATTAGTCAAAAAAAAAAAAGTTATAACAGTAAGCATTAACAATGGAAATACCTTTTCAAGTTCTTACGTATCTTAATATGTGAAAAGAAATAGTAGTTTTAGTGTGCAGTTTCATAGTTTAGCTTTGAAAACTGGCAAAAATATCTAAATCCATATTAATTCTTTTTTTGAGATAGATCAAGGTATTAGGAAATTTCAGCATCTTAGTTACGGAATAATATACAAATTAGAGTTTATTGTCATCAAGATTAACTGAATTTGCAGACTTTCAATCTTGTATGATTTTTAGCTTACTGAAACAACTCACTGTAGCAGTTCTGATTAGAGTTTGCAGTAGTCTGTTTTACCCTGAAATATAATCACAGAAAAATTTTGCTTAACGTTATAATAGTAGTACTTACAGCTGTGTAGTAGGAGTTTTTCCCACTATGGTATGCATGTGTGCATCCTTTCTGTACCTGTTCAGCTAGAACAATGGTGTGTGCATTGAAATGATTGCAATTTAAATATTGCTTTATAGTGTTTCACTTATTTCTAGAAAACATGTTTTCTGTGAATATGAGTGTATTACTGTTTCATATAAATGAAAACCTGATATTTGGAGTGGGGCAGAAGTTCTGTTTATTCAGTGGGGTGCATGAAGTTATATCTAGTAAATACTGTACAATGAAGGAGGAGGTTAGGAGCAACTACAGTCACTGGTATAATTACTTCAAGTTCGTATAGTAAACCCAGAGAATGAAGTGTTCTTACTTTACTAATAACTAATACCTAACTAATATCTAACACTTGTTCTGTTTGGTTTGATATTAATGCTAACTGTTTTTCTGGCTCTGAATGATAATTAACAGAGATATACTGGTAATGATTTTCTGTCAGCAGGCGCTGGAGAAACTGAAATTGGCTTTTTACCAACATTTGGGCCTTGTTACCTAAACTTTTACGGAAGTCCAAGAGAATACACTGGATTCCCAGATCCATATGATGAATTAAACTTCGGAAAGGTCAGTTTGTTTATTCATTGTTTTCATTAAAAGGATTAATGCCAATTGCTTTTAATCAATTAATTAATTTATTTTAATCTATTTTTTTCACATTACGCTCCCTTTTCTGTTTCTTTTTGAATAATATTTTATATTCATGATTAATAAGAAATATAGTATTTTCTATTCTTAGCTGGTTTTGTTTTGAAGCTGTGTATGAAGGAGCAGCTGTGTTTTTGACGGTTTTCGCTGTCTGCATCTCTGCAAGCATTTGTATTTATTTTGTTGTTTTCATGAATGCATATTTTTCACTCCTAGCATTAGGTAAAGGCAACTGCTTTATTTCATTTATGTACATTCACGCCTCTGCAGAAGTTCTGAGAACACTTCAGTGAAGCCAGAATCACAGACAGCTAAAGGAAGAGTATGCTACTTTAGGAGAAAAAAAAATTGTTTCAATACGTGATTATGTTGCAGGGAGAAGGAGTTGCTTATAGAGGGAGAATTCTGGTTGAACTGTCTACTATGCTGGAAAGCAAACCTGTTAATAACAAGTTAGATGTGATTCCTGATGATGACTTACTGGTTGTTGAGGTAAATCCTTGTTTTATTTTCAGTGCTGGTAAGGGTGATGTGCCTTGGCTGGTTATTTTTAAAGAATGATTCTATCTTACTAAATTGAAACAATTGAAACAATATCATTTCAGTTGAATCTCAGAATTAAGGGAGTTGTTTACTGATGGTGTGACTACAAAAATGTCATACTCTTGTAAAATAAAATATTAATTTAAAACATTTTAATAATCTCAAATATAGTAATTTATTATGCACACATCTTTTTAGTTGCTTCTCAGAAACTAATAAAAATATTACAGTTACTATTTCCATCTAAAAATTGCCATTATTTTCTATAATTTTGGGTCCTGTTTTACAAATATTGAAATACAACTAAAAATGTTCTTCTAGAAATACCAGCGTAGACGGAAGTTCTCCTTGGCTGCTGTGTTTCATTCTGCTACCATGCTACAAGACACTGGTGAGCCTATCCAGTTTGAAGTTAGCATTGGCAACTATGGCAACAAGTTTGATACCACCTGTAAACCTTTGGCATCAACAACTCAATACAGCCGCGCTGTTTTTGATGGTAATGTTATTCCTGGTATGGGGATAAAGTCATGTAAAATTCTCTTTTTGAGGTGCTATTTTAGAGCTTTGGAATGACAGCCCTAACTGCACTAAAAGCTTACTGAAAAAGTGACAGAAAAGAACTTGTCGCTCTTGCAGCTTTTAAGATGAAGTTACATTTATGGAATACATGCTGCAAAGCCTACTGTGTTTATTAAAGAAATGTTCACAGAATTCAGTGAAATCTTTTGACCATGTACTAGATGTGCATAAGAAAATCAGCAAGAGAAAAATCTCATTATTTTGCAGGGATCTAAAAACAAGGGATTAAGTAGGAAAAATACCCTTTGAACATTCTGATTTAGAATAAAACAAAACCTTGTTTTTAAACCAAGTGTCTGTCAGCCTAGAAGAAAACAACCTAGCTAGATTGCAGGAAAATGTATTTTGGCTATAACTTTTTATTAACTGCAAAGAGTAGGAGTACTTTTTTTCTGTGTATTGAATTAAGTAATCAGATTTATTCTGGAAAATAATTATTAGAATATTTTATTTCAGAGATGCGCTTATATTAATGTGATATCTACATCAGTAAGGTATGAGAAAGAATAATGAACATGTTAACAGATAATATATTGAAACATATCGAAGAAAAAATCCATTGTATTTTGAAACAGTTTGAAGTAAAAGTTTAACATCCAACAGATGCTACAGTGGCTGAAAAATACAAATCCTTTGACAATTTGGACTAGTTTGTATGCTTTTAATGAACTGTAGTGCATAAATGAAATAAGTATTGCAACTTGTGCAGTGCATAGTATGTATTCCTGCCATGAATTTTAATTCTAACATCCAAATGTCTCACACCAGGTAATTACTATTACTACTTGCCATGGGCAAACACAAAGCCAGTTGTAACACTGACTTCCTTTTGGGAGGACATAAGTCATAGATTAGACCCGGTGAATGTAATCCTAAACATGGCTGAAAGACTGGTAAGACGCTTAAGATCTTTCTTTTGCTGGTATGCTTTTAATTTTCACTGGTTTTAATTTAGAGGTGTAATTAAAAAGTGACATTTTGAGCAAAATATGAAACAATTTTCCAACACTTCTCCCTCCTTTTTGCCTGCAAAATTAAACATAGCTGAGGGAACAAATGGCGCTGCTAATCATAGGTCTGTATTGTAGCAAGGCTCAACACACTCCTGCTTGAATCTGCAGGGAATTCCCACAGGAAGGAAATGTCCTTGGTGTTTGTTAGGGGCATTTTAGGTCTCTGGAACTGTGACTTGCTTTGGAATGTAGGTGTAGTAGCATGTATTTTAAAATACAGTGAGAAAGAACATGGGAATAGTCCTGTTAAATATGAATCAAGTTTGAACATCTGAGTCTTTTTTGATTTAGGGTTTGGTCTTGAAACTCATATTGATCATAAACCACAATGGAAGTTTCTAAGTGTGAATCCTCTTCTTTTAAATTCCCCAGCAATCCAACTTAGCCACCTTAAAATCAGGAATGCAGGCTAAAATTTCTGAAAACCGATTAGCTGAGATATGGTTGAAGCTGATTGATGAACTTACAGAAGATTTAAGGTAAAAGTATCTTTTTTATCTCGTACGTTATCATTCTAGACCTGATCAGAATCTTTGTTCTTGCCTTTACTAAGTCAGAAAACAAATTCTAAGAACTATAAAACTGATTATCCCTATGAGCTGTCCTGAGAACTGGAATTCCAGAAGGCTCTGAAAGTAATAAAACAGTATGGATATTGCTAATGAAGTCACCCATCTGGTTTTGTAATTCTCCTTTATCTTAGTCACTGACAATAATAAAACAGCATCTCTTCAAAAAGTCTAAGTCAGAAATGTTCTGAAGATGTGAAATTGTGGATCTCTGCTGCCTTTCTACCATCTTGCCTTTTTTGGAATTCGTCATGTACCTTTTGTTTACTCATGTTTCAATGTTATTTCTCAGACTGAAGGAAGAAATTCTGTGATTTACTGATAAGCCCAGAATAAAAAGAAATGTGTAAAATCTATTTAGGGCGTAAAGGCCATAAAGATTAGGTTTTTGTACAAGCCTTTATTCAACATGTCTTTGTGTGTGTGCATGTTCAGAGAGGGGAGTAAGAGTCAACACTGAGAGTTTCAAAGGAGAAACTATTCTAGATAGAGAAGAAGGAATTGTATGAGAAAGAGACAGTAGTAGGAGACATTGAGGTGGGGAGAGATGCTTGAAAAACATTAAACAAGTGGGTGATGAAACAGCACTGGAAGAGGAAAGGGAAAATGACAGAACAGTTATTATCCATTAGAAGAAATAACAGGATACAAAATGAGAGAATAAATTCATTAAGCTGTAGAACCAATTTGAAAGTGACTGAGGAAAAAGCAAATGGTGAATATATACTAGCAAGGAATTATATCACAGAAAGCTTTTGTCAAAATATAAGCTAGTAACTTCATAGAATACTTGCTGTGATCTGAAAGAAAGCAGAGAGAATTGACGTACATTAGGAAAGCAAAGTATGAGGGGCAAACTATTGTGAGATGGAGCCATCTAGCGAGTGTAGGAGCTTCAGGTTTTATATCAGTTATGTCAGCCCGTCCTTCTGATGCACATCGGCACTGTTATTAATTCAGTCCATTATTTTATAAAATACCCTTTCACTTTATGAAGCGGTAGCACCTATATACATCAATCAAATGAGCTTCCTGTTCTTCAAAGGATACAATGCTCTTTATAGATTCTTTCAGCAAACTCATGAAACCTGTGTCAAAGAGAGAATTCCCTGTGTGGAATTCATACAATAATTTTCCTTGCTATGCTGAAGTTTAAATGAGTTAGGAGTTTGAGGGAGTTTTCAGTGCACTATTTAAATTTAAAATGAGGTGACTTTCTCGAAGTTCTGATACGTTTGTTTCATGTATAAGTATTTGCACCCAGGGCAGGCAGCCCTTGCATTCAGACTAGTGAGACTAACTATAGTGAAGTCTTTTCAAACTTGGCAGTGTTTTTAGAAATTTGTTTTCTTGAGTACCACATTAAGGACCTCTTAGTGAACTCTGTTAAAGGGATATAGTTACTGTCTTTGAAAAGCTGCCTTTTCCTTGAACCTGCACCAACTCAAAAAAGCTGATTTTTCTTGTGATGTTCTAGGATTTCTTGGTTCTACTGAACCATTACTCTCCTCTCTGGTGACTCAGAAGTTTTGTGTCACAGATTCCTTTCTGAATTCTTGCCAGAGGTTTAAATAACTCCAGTTATAGACACAAGCCATATTTGTATATTGAGTTTCTGTGAATTCACATTTTCCAGTGAAAGAAAGGGACCTAATCTGAGGGCACTGATTTAATCTTTGAGATTTGCATTCTGAGACAATAATTTTCTAATTTGGAGATACAGGGAAATGGATTTTGCATGGTTTGGTTAACAGCAATTACATTACACCATATACCTCGAGCTGTTCTATGTTGGTGGCTGTTATGTAAGCACAGTATTTCCCTTGCTTACTGTAAACACTTTGTCAGATGAAAATCTCTGCAGAAATAGATGCTATATCACTATTCCAGTGGTTTGCAATCACTGGAAATAATAGCACTCAAACTGTTGCTACTGTATCAATGTCCACATTTAGTGTGTGACTAAATAAAACCCACTTACATTATTAACTATAATATATCTTCTCTTTTCAGTAAACCATTTCCGCACATAGAAGGCAAATCTAATATTACACTCCTTGACACTCAGATAGAAAAACTGCGCCTCAAATCTCTCAAACAGATCAGAGAAGCATCAGCAAGGATGAGAAATGAAGCTACTGATGCGAAAGCCACTCTGACAGAAATTGAGGATTGGTTGGACAAATTACTGCAACTAAGTGAAGAGGTTAGTACTACATAATACCAGTGAATCAGTTAGTTTAGAAATAGCTATTAACACAAACTGGTGTGATGTTCACTAGCCAATAACCCCTCTCCTTAGAATAATAATTTTAGATGCTGTGAAAATAAACATATCCCCCCCTCTGTAACTAGGATTTAATTAAATATATTGTTCTAACGTGTTAGCCGTCTTCGCTGAGAACGTGTTTTGGGAAATAATCACTCTATGATTTGTAGAATGGCCTCTATTCTGTTTAAAGTTGACAGTATTTTGTACTTTCCTTTCTTCCACAATTGCAAGTCACATTGCTGGTTTGGGGACTGGAGGCTATATGTTGTATTCCTGCAGTCTGTTAGCCTTAGTAGTCAGCTTCTAACAGAGTTAAACCTGACCTGTGGTTTTTAAGTTTTCTGCAATGTCTTGAGTTTTGATCTTGGTTATCTTGTAATTGGTCTTCACAACACTGTAGAAAAGTTTTATTTTTTTCTTTATCACTTTGGTTTTGGAAAGTTATTAATTTAAAAAAAAAGCAGTTTGGCAGACTTGCAGGTAGCATACTAAGGTGTGCACAAAGCTGCAAGAAGATGGTAAGTGCCTTCTGCCTTCTAAAAGGTTTACGATTCCCTGATCTTAATGGGGAAGCATTACAAGCACTTAAAAATACAGCAGGTCAGTCTAAAGTATTAGCATTTGGGATCAGTCACTAGAGTTACCATAACAGAACCGAGATACAAAAGTCTCTAGAAAAAATTGCAAAAGCAAGGAACTGGTGTTTTATAATAACACTTACTTGCTTTCCAACAATCTCAATGGTATTTTTAATGATAGTTTCAGAACTATGTATTGCAAAGTAAAAAAATTCTTCTACTTATCATAAATTTCTGTTAATTATTCATTCTAAGTCATAAATTATTTAAATAAATCCTAATTTATATTTCTGTTGTCTAAACATTAGATTGGTTTAACATTCTATTAATTACTGGTTTTAATTTTCTTTTTGTCACAAATTATGCACAGCCACAAAACAGTATGCCTGATGTAATCATATGGATGATCCAAGGAGAGAAAAGACTGGCTTATGCTCGTGTTCCTGCACACCAAGTGCTGTATTCCACAACAAGCCCCGAATCATCTGGTAAATATTGTGGAAAGACCCAAACAATCTTCTTAAAGGTACTTTACTCCCGCTCCCCACCCCCTTAAAAAATAATTAACTGCCTAAGACGTGATACCCTCAGACATGAGCATGAAATATGCCAAGAAGCTGTGAACAGTGAGGTATCAAAACTCAGGACAGATTAAAAGCCAGCTGTATATAGCTTCTTCAAAATACCACAGAAATCTTAATGTGAAATTCATCATAAGCCAGTTGGAACCAAACACCAGCCCCGAACTCTGAGGCCTTTCTGAAAGACCTCAAAATTGAGATAAGACTTTCGAAGCATTACAGGGGTTGGTGGTTTGGGGTGAGTGGAGACTTTTAGAGGGAATAATTAGTGTAAGTCAGAGTGGTTCCAATAACCTGTTCAAAGTTTTGCATGGCTTTCTGCAAGTAATACAGAGCATGTCTACACCCGGAAGTTCCTTGGTATGTGTCTCTGCATTGAGTCTTACTGTTGAATAGGAATGCTCTTCTCCATTTAAAAGTTAATGTTGGCTTTAATTGCAATCAATGTAACCAGAAAAAAGGCAATCCAACTGTAGAACAATAGCATGTATAGTTTGTCAGTGTGTTAGTAGGTATATTCCTAATTTAATGCAGACGAGCCTATGGCTTCATGGTTTTGTGCAAGCGTCCTTAGCGTGCATGTTACGATGTGTTGCATCTACATTTAGTGGACCATTCTGACTCTATTTCTAGAGTCTCCTGTTTAGAAACGCTAACCTCAATGCTGAAGTTTCAAGTTATTGTGATAATTAAAAAATAATTGCTGTATGAATCTTGGAAGAGAATGTGGAGGAACAGGGATGATAGTACTGTTACTGTGTTTGGTTTTTACGTGCCCTGGGCAGGTATCATTTAAAGAATGTTTCCTTCCTGAACTATTTGTTACTGCCTTGAGGAAATGCAGTACAGGAAGAGATAAATAAATCGTGTATTATTACTCGTATCTCTATGTTATTGTATGTATTTTACTGAAAGATACAGTACCTGCATAGCATAACAAAGAATAACTTCTTCTGTTCTTGCGCCAGTACCCACAGGACAAAACGAAAGATGTCAAAATGCCTGTGGAGTTGCGAATTAACATTTGGCTCGGACTCAGTGCCGTTGAAAAGAAGTTTAATAGCTTTGCAGAGGGAACATTCAGTGTTTTTGCAGAAATGGTATGTCCAGCATTGCATTCTTACTTTATACTTGGATATGAATGTTAGGAATTCAATTAAACTGGAGCTCTTTTGAATGTATTTATTGCGTGCCAGACAGAAAGGGAGTGTAGTATTTATTATACTGAAACAAATAGACCCTATTCAAGGCAATTGATGATGTAGTCCATTGTGCCTACCATAGCTGGTTAATCAGGTGAAAATCTGGTTAACTCTAGTGCTTTCAAATAAATTTATTTTGGATTTTTATCAATGTCATTAAGATTGGGATCTAGACCATTATATTTTTGGCATGTGAATGAATACCCCTTTCATTTTAATTGCTTCTTCACTTCTACAAATGGTACTTGGATAAAAGTGCTTTTGCTTGTTGTAGCAGTAGATTTGCTGACACAAGGCTGTAATATGGTAACATTTCAGTGGTAAGAGTTAAAAGATTTGGAATAAAAATGCTTGAAATAGTCTGCAGCATAGATAGACATTTTGAATGATAATAGTAAGCAGCAGGTGTCTTTTAGATGCCCCATCGCCTAATGATGCATATAATCCAGTATCAATATAATAGCTAATTAAAGAAGGTGTTTTTACAGAGGCTTGCATCACTATTGCACCTATGCATAGATATTTAGTAGGGCTGTAGTAGGTCACTTTAAATAGTCAATGGATGTTCAAAGCCATTATTTAAATATAGAGTTTAAAGGGCTACTGAATTGCCCCTTTTTTAAATAGAACAATATAAAATTTTACAGGAATAACAGCAGAAAAATCAAGACTATCATAATCTACAAATAATCCTATCAGCTTAAAGGGAAATATACTATATAAGCTGAGTTGTCATCAGAATCAAGACTGGTAGCTTCCATAAGACTGTAATTCAGTTTTACATGTTATGAAAGCAGAGATTCTAAACAGGAGGAGATGTGATATGGAAAAGAATGAGAGGATCATGCTTTTAGGGAACAGAAGAAATTTGTTTGAGTAATGTAACGGAATTTTATTTAACACAGCTTTAATTTGGAGGAAGCTTGAATATAGTTGTAGAGGAGCATTACACTGAGAAGATGGTTTAGTTTAGCAGTGGAATCATTGTTTACCAGGCTGCACAGGAGAAAATGATGGGCATAAATTAGTAATGACATTGCAGAGCAATATTGGAAGGGAGAACTTAATCTCAGATGATGGAAACATACATCAGAATGTTTCAGTTATAGCAGTTTTTAGTTTTCTATCCTAAACACCTTTATTATTCCTAAAGTACTGATTTTTTTTTTCTTTCTTCTTAAACAGTATGAAAATCAGGCTCTTCTTTTTGGAAAGTGGGGTACCTCAGGACTTGTTGGTCGCCACAAGTTTTCTGATGTCACAGGGAAAATCAAACTGAAAAGAGAGTACTTTCTACCCCCAAAGGGCTGGGAGTGGGAAGGAGAATGGATGGTTGATCCTGAAAGAAGGTCAGATTTTTTAGTTTTATGCAGGCAGGAATAAAGGAGTTTACTCTCAGGCTATAGAGTAAAAGATCCTCTCTGTTTTCTTGGCTGAAAGGGGGATTTTAACTGGACTTTCTAGCACAGCAAAAGTTTTTTTTCAATGAATAATTTGACATGAAGAAAAACAGTAGTAGACATGGAGATATTTTATCAGATAATGGAAAAAACCCTATTGTTAAAATGCATAAGCATGTTTATGCCTTGCATCTGGTTTTATTGGAAAATAAACTGCATTGGTTTATTTGACCAGCAGAAGGCATTTTAGAACATACTTTCATTCTTTCTGAATCGTACTTAATCACAAGTGGAAATCAAGGCTATTTTGTCTCCTTTAATGTTCTGATTTTCTTTTACTTGCAAGTTAGACAAATATTAGCCAACTGATTACTTGCCTTGTCAACAGCATAAATGGGGAAAAAATTAAATACATTGCCAAATTTTAGTCAATAGCTAGGTATATGAAAATTTAAAGTGCCTGTAACTGTCATGCATTCTGGGTTTTTCATATGCTTAAATATATGATATTTTTTCTTTTTCCAAGAAGTGTTGAAAGCAGATCCTGAATAATACAGTGGTTAAAACATTCCTCCTAGGCACTCATTCTTACGGGTAATATTCTTCCTGTTGCTTACTGCTGCTGAAGTTGCTTTAGTTTTAGGAAGACATTCCAAGGAAATAAGTAGCCCTTATACATATGAGCTCTACATTGTGCTCTACTAGGCATCTTCACAAGGATGGACAGTCCAGATTTCCAGCACATGTGCACATTCTGTGCATTATTTCTCTATGTTCTCTGTAGCTAACTAAAATACATTAGAATTAGTATTATATTTACTTTGGACTTGCAGTTTGTTGACTGAAGCTGATGCTGGTCACACTGAGTTTACTGATGAAGTATATGAAAATGAGAGTCGCTATCCTGGAGGGGAGTGGAAGGCATCTGAAGAGAGTTACACAGATGTGGTAAGACTATTTTTCACTGGAAAGTGAAGCTTTAAATGAAGAAGCTCTAGAATTTGCTACACAGTGTATCTCATCTATTAAAGCACAGAACTATTATGTTTTCCCTACATAAAAGAATGGAGAAAAAGCACCACAACCTCGTGAGTTCACATATCCTCTTGGATGGATGTGGGAAGATGATGCTTGGAAATCTGATTTAAATCGAGCAGTGGATGAGCATGGTAAGATTATTGTTTATCTGCTGATTATTAGGATACTCTGTTATAGTCTATAGTGAAGGAGGACACGCATCAAGACTGTAGCAATGTCCTGAGCATGATAGTGGTTGCCCTATGGAAAAATGTCAAGGAAATTTTTGGATAACAATTGCTTAAGGAATCAGAAAAAAAAAATTGACATTGAGAAAGTGTTCACTGTCTGCATCTGCTTCTGTTTCAGTTTTAATCATTGCTCCATCAAACTCACTATTCTCATCAAGCCTTTCTTAGATCAAAAAGGACCAGTATATCTAAGAAACATTGATCTGTACATTGATCTTGACTGCCGCAGATGACAATATTGAGCCAAAAGCTTTGAAAAGTTAAAAAAAAAAAAAGAAGGCTAATGCAAGCAACAGTTTACTAGCATGACAGGTTCCAGTTGGGAGATCTGTGTGCATAAATGATGTGCATGGAAATAGAACCCATCCTTGTCTGGAGTAAATTTCCAAAATATTTTTCCCCAAGCCTAGTGTTAATGCAGTCCAATGATTAGTATCAGGCCTGTAAAATTTAGACTAGTAGCCATGGTTTGGGTATTTTTAGAGAAACAAGAAGCTTAAGTTGAAACGTGAAGCCTCTGTTACTGTACCAAGAGTATGTGGCAAAGCTAGCTTCGGATCTGTCATTTGGTAATGTAACTGGGAGCCTTTAGCCAAGCGGCAAGTCACCAAGCGATGCTAAGAGGTGAACCAGGAGGTCTGGGGACCAGAGGAAGTCAGAAACCTGTTAGTATGGGTCACACACTGCACAAGTGTGTGAAGGATTCCTGTATCATCAAGAGCGTAATAACTGCATTGGATTTGTGTGGGAAAGGAGCCATGCAAGACCAATCAGGATATCTTAACAGTATGCAATTGGTTATTAGGCAAATCTGAAATGAAAAAGTCTTCCTGTTAAGAATCTGAAATCCTGGAAGAATTTTGCAGACCTGTCATGAATTCTTATATGTTTTATAAGACTGAAAACTCTCACATACTTATTGCTTTTAAATATAAATTAAATAAATAGATAATAAAATATTTTATTTATCTTGAAGAGTACTGATATCTGTCTTAACTGGAAGCTCTTGTAGGAGTCTGCAGTAACTTTTCAATAAGAGATCAGTCTAAATATAAGTCTGAATCCTAGATACCTGACGAGTGCATTATAATATGTAGAGCCAAAATACAGTAACAGGTTTACCGGTTCTTCAAGTTTTATGATCAGGGTTCAAATAGTTGGTGTTCCTTTCAAAGCCAAGCCGCTGGACTTGCAAGGGTACATAGGACATTCCACTGTTATCAAAAGTTAAGGGTGAGTTTTCCCTGTGGTGAAGTACAAAAATGTGATATCAAACCACCTAACATTTGGAAAAACAAGAATGCAAAGCAAAGAACTTAAAATGTATTGTATATGCTTTAATGTTGAGATTCTTATTGTCACATATAGCATAGCATCATCGTAAATTGTCATCACTTGCCCCATAGCTGTTAGGCATTTAGGGTCTGCAATATCCAGTAGTCTTGTGTGACAAGCTTCGTCCTCTCTATAGAAAGAATAACTTTGCTTTTCTTCTTTGTAACTTGCTTGTGCTTCTGGAAAAATACCAGCTAATGAAATCTGTTATAGGATGGGAGTATGGAATTACTATTCCTCCAGACACTAAACCAAAGTCGTGGGTCGCTGCAGAGAAAATGTACCACACGCATCGACGACGAAGACTGGTGCGGAAACGTAGAAGGGATCCAGCTCAAGCAGTAACAGCAGGAAGGGTAAGCAGAAGAGAGATGCAGTCAGAGACTTGCACGTTCTAACAGTCTGAGTTTCTTTTCTAAAAAAATGTTTACACACATAAGATTACTCATGTCCCGAATAAAGAAAAAAATATCTAACAAAAAAATCCAGAACAACCTTGTATGTTTTCATTATATTCATTTTCTTTGTCTTTTTGTAAATTATTGTTTCCTGCTTTGGTTTATGAGGGGATTATTACGTCTGCCACAGCAGGTGCTGATTTTTTTCATTACATTTATAAAACACTGTGGATAACAAGGATTTATGTCTTCCAGGGAATGTCATCATATGAAGATCAAGAGGGATGGGAATACGCTTCCTTGATTGGCTGGAAATTTCACTGGAAACAACGGAGTTCTGATACTTTCCGTCGAAGAAGATGGAGACGACAAATGGGTCCCTCGGAGACACATGGTGCAGCTGCTATCTTTAAACTTGAAGGTGCTTTGGTAAGGGAAATAGTATGAAAAAACACTTTAAAAGCTCCATCTGTTAATTTATAGTAAATAAACAATTGAGTATATTAGCTATTTTAGTCCTTGAATTGTTAGACTGATGTATAACTGAGGATCTAATACAGTTTATATTGTTTAAATTGTTTAAAATCTGAAAGGGACCATTGAAATTGGACTAGAGACTCTTGCATAGCATGTTTATTACTTTATTTTTCAAATTATTTTTATTATTAAATTACATGAGACTTAGAGAAAAAGGCCAAATTACACATGAGCATTCTGTAAGTAAAGTGAAAAGATATCTCAAGCTTTTCATATGCATAATTTAGGTGTATTAACATCAGCACAAAAAAGAACAGGCACTGAAATAGCTGCCCCTGATTGATATTTGCTTGTGTAAACAGCCAGATCCAAGAAGAGATAGCAAAGTATTGGAGAGGATTAAATTTCTCCTTGTCCTGGAGGAGAGACTGGTCTACCTGTGTTTACACACACAGTCCACTTTTATCAGTCTCCCACTATGTTTGTAAATACGCAGTACCTTTTTTTTATATGTAACTTCAGGGAGCAGACACCAGTGTGGATGATGGAGAAGGCAAAAGTTCAGACAAAACCAAGGAGTCAGCTACAAAGGTGTTTGGTGCCAACACACCAATCGTTTCCTGCTACTTTGACCGTATGTTCTTTAACAATTTCTTTCTTACAAATCATGTCTGTTCCTCCCTGGTTTCAAACAGAATTGTAATTCTTTGTGGTTTACATCTAGGTTTATATACACCTCCAGTTATAATTACTCTCTGATCCTTGATTGGGCCCTATTTAGGCCACTAAAAGAAAAATCAGTCATTTGAATATTTTAGTCGACTGTCATGCAGACTTTTCTAAGACCTGTATGGACAGTAATTTTAGAATTAACTATTGCAGCACCTGAATTTTAGGCTGCTTTAAATAATGCATTTGTGCATTAGGGTCCCTCCATAACAGTGCAGAGAGCTAAGCCAGCAGAGATGATGTATATACAGTTAATTTTTTACTTGTTTAGCTCACATCATAACCAGCTCAGTGCAGGGTCAGACACATGCCTGGACCAGAAGAAGCAGTAAGACCATGTACCTGAGTTGGCAAATTGAACAAAACTGTCTTTGCCAACCTTTAAAGGCTTTAAATGCCTTGGAAGCACTACAATTGGATTCACAAAAGCAGGGGCATTAAGATGGGAACCACCAGTGTCAGTTAATAAGGCAATCCCATCCACTCACAAGACTCAAAATTCTTCTTGAGGATTTGTGATGGGAATACTTGTCCCTTTTTGGGGTCTACAGAACTTGATCTGGCTGCTGGGAATGGCTTCCTTAATCTTCAGAAGCTGTGGAAGATTATTGCCTTTTCTTTTAAATAATGACCACAATATGAGAAAAATGGCACTTTTTCCTGCCAGTGTTCACGGATTTTAGCTCATTGAGGCTATAAGTGACTCAGTTTTTTCCAAGGCTGATAGGGTTAGAGCTGACATATTTTAAAGAAAAGCTGTAGTAACTTAGCCACGTGCTGACCTGGGTTTGGACTGCTCTCACATCTCCCTTTTAAGCTATTCCACCTTGCCTGCAGCGATTTTTTTTTTGTTTGCTTGTTTTAAGCTTTTAGCCAAAGAGGAAGAGTTTCAATTGGAATAAATCTGTAGAGCTAATAGCTAAAAATGTGAAACTCCCAGGTCTCTGCAAGTCCAGTAGTAAATACTTAAATTAGGCACAGGAATGCCCAGTTATTGATTCTCTTAAGAGAAGCTATATTTTCACACCGCTTCAAACAGGATTTTTTTTTCAATAGAACCATTTTAGATGATCCTGCTGTGGGGGACAAAAAAAAAAAAAAGCCCAAGTAGTATTAGTGGGTTTTTTCATTTCTGCTCTAAGTTTTGCTGGAACAAATGTTCTCAGGTGCTGGCTTATTAGTATTAGTATACTTGTCACTAGAAAAGCAAAATGTTATTACAGTGCTTGTGCTTGAGTTAAAATGTGTAAGGTATTTTTATAAACTCAAAATATCTTCTTTACAGAAAAGAAGCTTGTACAGAAAAGAAGTTGAACTTTGTTTGTCTATTTTATACAGGAGTTTACACTTACCATCTTCGCTGTTATATTTACCAAGCAAGAAATCTCATGGCTTTAGATAAAGACAGTTTTTCAGGTATGGAAAATACTGCTATTGGTGCAGAAAACTCACTTTCACAATGAACTAGTGCTTAATTTAGTATTTTAAATGCTTAAAATGTGTGCATAGGTCCCAGCTACTGAAACTACACCATAAAGGAAGTCTCAGCTTCATTACGTATAATCCAGATTTGGTTAGTACTGCCTCAGAAGGTGCCAAAAATGATGTGCTCTCAATGTGCAGTACCTTCTTCTGCCAGTGAATTCTCAGTGAGGGAATAGGTATTCAAGTAAGATCTGAAATTCCTGTGACCAACCCTTTCCTTACGTCTTAACTTTTCCTTCTAAACAAGGCTACAAACAGTTCCTAAGTTGTCCTGCAGGAAGCTTGCACAAAAACAAGAAGGCTGGGTGGCTGTTGCATCACCAACTACCTCTGTGTTCAGTATTTTAGATTAGTTCAGTACAGAGAGGAACTTGTAAAAAACTTCACTGTGCCTTACCAATAAGCATGGGTTTTGTTTGTTGGTACAAGTGTACCTGTTGCCTTTTTACTTCCAGCTCTTAGTTATTTGAACAGTGTTGTATCCATTTGGCATCTTTGTAGTCATGCTAATTCAATACTCTGGTTTTCAAGTGTTTAGTTTAGCTAATCAGAATTAAAATTCTACTGGGAAGTCAGAAGGAAGTTGAAATTAGATTCTGTAGGACTATGACTTTACACTTCCTTTAAATAAGTTCAGACAAAACTAAAGATTAAATGGGCAGCTTAGAACTTCCATTTTCAGCTGTTTTCTCCCTGTTTTAATTAATAATTGAGTAAGTGTAATGTTAATTTCTTACAGAAGATATAGAGCTATAGATATTTTAGTGCTGTTTTCTGTAATGAGGGTTTTATTGGTACAGCTGCCTGTACATTTGGTTTTAGTTCAATGTGCAGCACTTCAAAGCAATACAGAGAAACAGTAATAAATGCCTCTAATTTGCATATGTAGAATTCAAGATAGGTACCTCAGAAGAGGTCATACATAAACTAGCACATGTCATTCTGTTTTCCTTTAAATCTAGTTTGAAGCCAGCCAAATTTTGTAAAACTCCGACCTATCCAGGTGTTTACCTATGTTTAAACTGACCTAAAGATAACCTTTAAAACAGCCTCTAGTCCTTAGTAGTTGCAGTTTGTACAGGAAATGTTAATGACCATCATCTACCTTCTACAGAGTTCTTGATGATTTAATGACCTGCCAAACACTGAGCCTAGATCACTTTAATCATTCAGCTGTTTCTCAAGAGAAGGTTGCTATAAATAAGCATGTTTGAAACCAAAGCTTGATCTGAGCAATGTAGACTGGGAGAATTTGTTGTTTGGCAATTGGTCAGAATTAGAATTATTTCTTTATATTATTTATGAGGCTGTACAGTGGTATATCAATGGAGACATAACCAGTGTTTCATTTTAGCTTTCACGTTTTCCTTCTGATTTGCAAGATGTTTTACCATTTTCATTTATTACTCTCTTAATCATTAGACTGTATAAAGGAAGCTATTTAGTAATCAAAGTGGAATTTGCTCCATTAAATGTAAATTATGTGTATGTGGGGGTTTTTGTTTTATATACAATGGCATGGAGAACTAATAATGACAGAAGAAAATAACTGATAAAAATAGTGCTTGTGTGCCTTATGGCTTAATGAGGTTTTGTTTGTCTATAACTTTGCTTTTAATCTTTGTATGGTATTTCAGATCCGTATGCTCATGTTTCTTTCCTCCATCAAAGCAAAACAACTGAGATAATTCATTCAACTCTAAATCCTACATGGGACCAAACTCTCATATTTAATGAAATTGAGATCTATGGGAACCCACAGACAGTAGCCCAAAACCCACCTAAGGTTGTTATTGAACTTTTTGACAGTGACCAAGTGGTAGGTGGATGCTTTTTACCCTGATCACTTTTTTATTTATATTAATTGAGAATAACATTAATGGCTAGGAGTGCTATTTTTTGTTGCAGGGTAAAGATGAATTCCTTGGAAGAAGTGTTTGTTCCCCCATAGTCAAGTTAATCCCCAAAGAGGACATCACACCAAAACTGCTCTGGTATCCTGTAATAAATAATGGCAAAGCTAGTGGAGACGTTCTTTTTGCTGCAGAACTTATTTTGAGGGATAAGGTATGTCCCTCATATATTTTTGTATGTATATATATAATATGATATATCATATATCCATTCACAGTGAGTCAGAATGTGAAGCCTTAATATTTGCACGGTTTTTCATTTAAGGAAGAAGAGAGAAACTAATACTCACATTTGTGTCTCATAGGGTGGTGCTAACCTTCCAATTCTTCCATCACAAAGAGCACCAAAGCTTTATATGGTACCTCAAGGAATCAGACCAGTAGTTCAACTCACTGCTGTTGAGGTATGATTTAGTCTTGAAATAACTGAACACAATTACACTCATCTCATCCTCTAGACAGTAAGTTTGTATATTTGCTTCAAGAAAAAAAAAATATTCCTTAGTAGGAGATATTTTTCTTAAAGTGTTTCTGAGTTTCGTTTTTTTTCCTTTAACTTTCCTGTAACAACCACCTTGAAATGTTTTGTCAGTTGCATTTTATTATTGAAAATACTTTGAGTATCATGTTAAGCATGTTCATCTCTCCTGCTTTTGCTTATGTTGGATTTTATTTTACAGATTCTGGTTTGGGGGTTGCGGAACATGAAAAACTACCAACTGGCACCTGTTATGTCTCCAAGCCTCATTGTGGAATGTGGGGGTCAAATGGTGGAATCTGTGGTGATCAAAAACCTCAAAAAGACACCAAATTTTCCATCTTCTGTTCTCTTCATGGAAGTTGTACGTTGCAAAACACTATATACCAACTATCTGTAGCAAAATCAATTATCCCATACTTTTAAAGGTCAAGGATTTGTTATGCAAGAATGAACAGAAGAACTTGCATATCCCTTTTTAAATTAAACAATTTACTGAGCCTGAAAATTCCAATAAAGGTCATGTAAACACATCTCTACAGTCATTGATAAATTATATGATTTTATATGCACAATTCAGTGCAGTGTATATATTTTTATTTGAAAAGACATAAAATTAACAGTAGATGTGTGGCTACTTTCCTACTGCTAAGATGGGAACTCCGCAAGAGCTGAGAAAATTCAAGATTTGGGGCAATTAAAATTATTCTTACTGATTTCTATTGAATCATAGTATAAGGTTATAAATTTTCATTCACCATGCAGACATAGAACATAGTAGTGCAATAATAAATAAATAAACAGCTTTAATTTAGCAGGGGAGGGGGAAAATCTTTATTCTTTAAATTTTCCTTCTGTTTGTATTATAAACAATCTTTAACCTTTCATTTTTAGCTTTTGCCAAAAGAGGAGTTATACACTCCATCTCTTGTCATTAAAGTAGTAGACCACAGACCTTTTGGACGGAAGCCCATTGTGGGACAGTGTACTATTGATTTACTGGAAAGCTTTCGCTGTGACCCCTACACTACTAAAGAAGACATTGCGCCACAACTGAAAGGTAAACAGCTGGAAAATGAAAAATTCGTCTCTCTTATGAGGTGCTAGAATAATTTCTTCAGTGTTTACTGCATACTGTAGAGACGAATAACCATCTTGGTTTTTGTACTTATTTGGACATAATGTGATCTGAAAGAAAAAAATGTCTAAATCAATATTAGTTAGTGCAATATTCTTTGGAGCATAAGGGGACACAGTGCAAAGGCAAATTCACTCTCCGACTTAGTGTGATGACTCCCTAAAGTTTCTCTTTAATTAATCAGCTTGGAATTTAACCACATGCGGATTACGCCTGCACAAAGTACCAAAGTAATGATCCAGTGTTCCAGCAAGAATGCTCTGAACAGAATGCTGACGTTTTCCTCTACATTTTTTCCAAGTTTTACTCTTTTTTTTTTTAATTCTATGTATATGAGAAAAGTTTGTATCCTACACAAAAATATATTATGTATTTTTAGCAAAAAAAGGGCAAGTCATTGCTTTT
The DNA here is from genome assembly GCF_032191515.1 of Phaenicophaeus curvirostris. NCBI lineage: Eukaryota > Metazoa > Chordata > Aves > Cuculiformes > Cuculidae > Phaenicophaeus > Phaenicophaeus curvirostris. The sequence continues at coordinate 15,487,339 of NC_091400.1, read as the reverse complement.
AGAGGTTCAAACGTTCAGCCAATTAATTATCTTACATCTTCTCTAACTGTTTGGGTCTCAAATCTGATTAATAAGTTTAGTAAGATATTTTTTCCTATACCATGTTGCCTTAATAAAATCTTCGGCTTACAGTTAGTCTACTCTCTGCTGCACCTTGCCGGGATACAGTAATAGAAATGGAAGACATGCAGCCACTGCTAGCAGCTCAGGTAATCTTTGAAATTTGATGCTTGACTTTCTTCTTCAGATCTGTGATTTCTGAGAAACTATCTAGAGAACAAAATGGCCAGAAACATATGCAACCTTCTGGAAAGCCAGATGGAATGAAGTTACTTTGTGACAGGAGAGCAAAGGAAATACGTTAATCATTTTAACTTCTGTTTTCATAAAGTAAACATCAAATTATAGCTTTTTTTGGTAATGTTCACCCAGAAGCTTAATAACGAATGGACTTGTTCAATAGCTACTAAAAGACAGATATGATAGGACATTATCCAGTTGTTATGGGTGATGCTTTAGAGCAGCCTGATCTTGCACAGGTGGTTGTAAATAGAGGAGCTACAAGTAGGTGTATGCTGTGATGGGTACAGAATCAAAGCTGTAGTAACACAGACCTTCAGCTGTTCTTTTTGCCATAGTTGTGGCTTTGCCTCTCTTACCATGAGACTGAAAACCACTGAAACAATTTTTTTCTGCACTAATGCTTCTTTGCTTTCCATTTCTGTTGTGCCTTGTGAATCTCTTTACTGCTCTGATTCTTTCAGGATCACTACAATACAATTTTACTTTCCAGGTAACAAATAATTCAGCTTGCAGAATTTTACTCTTGAGTTGAAACAGGAGTGAAGAAAATTTCCAGACAGTACATTTCCAAGGAAAAATTTTCAGTTATTTTAGGACTGCAAGATGTTCCCCTTACCTAGAAGGTGTTTTCATAAATTTCTGATGGCCCGTTATTTTAAAAGAAGCACAAAAGTTATGCTTTTGTAGAGTAATTTTGCAGGCTCTTAATCCACAACTTTGATTTTTAAAAAAATGCAGACTTTTTTATTTTGTTACCGAGGTCCCGAAAAAAATGCTAACTAAATTTAAACTTTTGAACTCTCACTACTATTTCAGTATGTTATTGGTTGTGTTGTCCTTCATTTCCTCTTCTGTTTTTCAATGTCATGATATTCAGACTCTTAATTTGTAGACTGTATTCTTGTATTTACTTTCATTATACATGTAGATTGTCCTTAATATGTCATTTAGAACAGTCTCTAACTCTTATGTGAATTAGGCCTTCCATTGTAATGTAAATGCTTTATAGCTGGTAGAGAAAAATTTTATTTTCTTTAAAAAAACTTAGAAAAGATATTTAAAAAATAAAGAAAACTTAGCACGCTGAAATCACTGGCAAAATTGGTTGAACTTGTGTAGATGATTTCAACTATAAGAGGGAGAATTTTAAATGCTGCATAAGGTGAAACCCAATTTCTTTTAAAGTTTGAAATCACCCAAGCCATATATAGTAACACTAGATACAGTGATAGCATCTCTATGAGAGAGGAAAGAATATTAAAAACAATTCAAATTGAAATGAGTACAACTGTGGAAAGTGTAAGTGATGTACAAACACCCTGAGGACACACAATGCCAAAATTTCATCAATTACATTCCAATTTCCAGTATTTAAGCAGTATGTCAACAGCACTCAGCAAAATGGCTTCTCCAACAACAGTGCATGTATGTATGTACCAAGTTAATGGGATCGGATGGGGGAAGAATGTTAATGTGATGCGGTCATGAGGCTTCTCTTGGCAATTATTCCACAGAGAGATTTTGGAGGAGATGATGCTCATAAGTCTAGTATGATTACTTAAAAATATTAAGGTATCCTCCTTTCGAGAGTCTTGTGTGTACAATATGAATGAACTATTAAGAACCCTTTTTATGTGTGTCAGCTTATTTGGCATCTATGTACTAAAAGCATAAAAATCAACGGGAATTATTTAACAACAGTATAAGCATATAAACTTTGTTTAAAAGTCTATGTTCTGGAAAATAAAATAAATCTACAATACATAAAATTATAACTCTGACCTTTCTAGAGAGGTCACTGTATCTCTTAATTTTTTTCCATAATTTCAAGATGTTCAAAAAGCTAATAATTCAGCGTTAGTGTCTTTAAAACTTCATGTATAGCAATCTACAGTGAAGTCACAAGGTATGTTAAAAAAAAAAAAAGGACAGTGACCAATAAATTGACCAGTAAATAATCTTTACCATGTGAATATTTCACTCCAAAATCTCGAATTTGTCATATGGTATTTTATTCTGTGTTTTGGCATTCTATGAACACATCCTGCTTACCAGTTTTAGAAACAATAACATCCTAATATTGAAGACTCATTATTTGCTTTGGGAATTTTTATAGCAGATCTTGAGGTTTTGCTTATTTTTTTTCTTAACCTCCTGTTCCCAAAGCTACCAACTGCATTATTTGAAGGGGCATTTGAAGGTATGTCAAAAAAAACCAACAAACCAAAAGCCCCTAATTTAAACTCTTCCAATGGTGTGCTTTGATGAAAGATTCAGAGTTCTACACAATAGATTGTGTGACAAGGCTTTAAATTGAGAGTTTAATTTATTATTGCATGATTTTGCAAGCTACTCTTCATGTTGTCGACATTACAAACCAGAGTTTTAATAAAGTCAAATTTAAATATGGCAAAATATTCAAAATTACCCCATGAATTCTGCCAGTAAGTTTTGCAAATCACTAATTATATGGTTTCTGAGAATAAATCACTCCAATTGCCTTCAGAAAACCTAACAGTTCTGTACAAATCTGAAAAATTATGCTGTATTTCTAATTTAAAGTTAGGCAAGAACAAAATACAGTAGACCTGAACATGCCAGCAAGATAATTACTTAGAAAGGGGAGTAAATGAGTATGATGTACCAGAGTGATGTCCTGACCTATTGATGCAATTGGCTTGTATTCATAAAATGTTTTGCATGTATCTCCTCTTTGCACAAAAATGTAGGGATGATGTCTTTAAATTAAAACATGAGGTGTAATACATAAACAAAATGGCAAATTACACTTGCTAATCTTGGTTTCCAAATGGGATGCATGATGCTTGCTTTTAATGGACTATTGGGTCATAATTACAGTATCTGTGATTTAACAGGTGAAGCATTTTGGATTGTGCAGACCATTATTCCACTTACACAGATGAATCTGTAGACACATATGCTTGTTGTTACTGTATTTCATAATTCTTTTTCAGACTCATGAAAATGCACAGCCTGTAAACAAACAAACAAAAAAAAAAACAGTAGCAGAAGGAAAAAGGAAAAGGTTGTTGAGCATCAGCAGATTGCTTTATAAAGCAACATTAAAATATTTTAAAAGGGGGGAAAATCACTTGAATTTTATGTATGTGAAGAGAAAAGAATTTGTTTAGAAAAAGAAATCTCTGGAACAGATGCAGTTTTTAAGTGCTCTTAAAAACATTTTTCACCTGAAGTAAATCAAATCCAATACTGCCTGCAACCACAGCTGAAAGCAGGGAATGATGCTGCTGTGGCAGTCAATAAATAGCAGAGCAGAGTGTAACACTGTCACGATACAATAAGAAAATAGTTTCTAATAGTTTTGCATTGTATCACAAGCATAGGGTGATAATTTCTTACAGTCCTGAAAACTTCCTTTTTAAGATTTTAGATATATACTCCAGTTTAATATCTAGAATACAGAGACAGCAGCAAAAAAAGATAAGCATATAATGTCTAAATGTTCTTCAAAACTATTTATAAATTATTGATCTTAGGAACTTACATACATGCTATACACAAAACCTTAAACATTTAAAACCTGTTTTAACTGTATAAAATGCTACAAATCATATCCTTACCATTGTTTTTGTTTTGCTCTTTTTTTTTAATGAATTGATCCTCATGAGCAGCTTACGGAAAAGGTAAAGTACACCACTTTCAAAAATCTACACATTGCTTTCTTGTAAATGTAATCTCCAATTGAAAATCAATACTGCCTCCTAAGTTAGCATTTTAAGCATGTGGATGAGAACAGCAATCTCTGAAAGTGTTTGACATAAACCTACGATCAATTGTAAAATGTTAAATTTTGGAAACATATGCAAGACTGAAATAATAATCCCTAGATATTAAAAAAAAACAGACAACCTCGCATTTATTGATCTGTATAATACCTTAAGACTGTCTTTACATCCAAAGAATCTTAAAGATTTTTTTTCTAATTTACACAATGAATAAACACTATTTGTTCTGTTAATTTGCAGCAAATAAATACTATCCTCTACCAACTGAAATATGGGGCAAATTATTTTATTATGCAATCCCTATGGATAAATATAGAAAATAGCACTCTGTTGAGCAAAGCAATTGTCAGGCTTAAATAAATACAAATATTAATAAACCCCACAGTAATACTGTCTCACTTCTCCTCCTTTTCAACTGCATTTGTTAAACATTGGGGTAGATCTCCAGCTGCGAAGTTCTGTCACTATACAGACAATCTCCATTGGTTTTAATGGAAAGATGTGTTCATAGAGCAGTTACAGGTCAGTCCTAGTGTTATTATATGGCAACAATTTTGAAATAAATGGGAATTCTGAAAGCAGACTAACGCATTTATCACTCAGGAAAACGTTTTCAACATGTTTGCTGTAGTTTTTACAGCCATGAAATTCCTGTATTAAATACCAGGTGTGATGGTGTTTTTCCTTAACAGCTGAAACAGTGACTGTGCCAGCTAAGTGTACATTCGCTTCCTCTGACTTAAATAATCTAGAACTCAGGTGGCTGTACTGTGCCGCACTGTGCTGCACTGCCTGAAGGTGGAGGAGAGAAATACACACACCTTCAGAAGTCAGTCCTTTGACATACATAGCTAGATACCACTAACTCATTACTTGCTTGGACATGGCTGATTGTTGACTAGCAACATAGCTAGATTATACACTAGATAACTAAGCCTGAGTTAAGAGAAATTCCGTCTTTTACGTCTTAATATTTACATTGTAATTCTCTTTCAGATGAACCTTTAATATTACTTAGTTAATAACTTTCAAGGTATTCTGTCTTCTAGTATGCTTGATTCTTCGTTGGTTTTGCTGTGCAGCATGATATAAAAGAGGCTTTATCTCCCAATAAAAGATTTTTTTTATTTGCTTTTCTTCAAGGAGGAAGAAATCGTTGACTGGTGGAGCAAATTTTATGCTTCAATAGGGGAACATGAAAAATGTGGACAGTATATTAAAAAAGGATATGACACTTTAAAGGTATTGTTCAGGATAAAGTAAAATTAATGTGTCTCAATGTTTATAGGCCCAAAACCTGATGAGAGTTGTGCCCTTTGTTTTTTTAACTGCTCTTCAAAATTCAGCTGTACAGGATCCCCTGTACAGGTCCACTACTAATTGATGTGGTGAAATGAAGATTTTAAGAAGATATCTTTGCTTCTTTTCTACTCAACTACATGTACAAAAAGATGTATTAAGAATTCAATCAAACCTTCAGTCAAATGGAATTTTATTCTTGACTTCCTTGGCTGCCAGGCGTACCCTAAGTAAACATACACACTGAGGAAGTTTTGAACACAGAGGGTCAGTACTTTTACTGTCTGTTGGTTAAAAGTTGAAGCCAGGCCACATTCATTTCTCGTTTAATACACCTGATGAAGAAAGTAAAGATAAGCCTGTGAAATGCTATTTACTCTGTTTTAAACAAGGTCTAAATGAAGCTTGATGGCACATTCTCCAAACTTTGCACTTGCTTCCACTTCAGTGTAAAATTAAAATAGTTTCAAATGCTTTGGTTCTTAAGATATTATCTCAAGCACAGAATACGCTCTGCAATGCTACGATGGTGGAGCTGGTATGTATGATAATTTCTAAACAGCACTTTTTTAATTTTCATTTTTATTTTCTTTTTTTAAGGTGTACGACTGTGAATTGGAAAAAATACCTGAATTTAACAGCTTAACAGACTTCTGTGATACATTTAAACTATACAGAGGCAGATCTGAGGAAAGTGATGATCCATCAGTAGTTGGGGAATTCAAGGTAAATTGCAAGTAATGGGCAACAACCAAATGCTAGATGCAATATTTTCTGTGTAAGTAGATACCATTTAATTAAGTCCATACGCAAGCATTTCACCTTAAATATGTAACTAGTTAGGTACAAGCCCTTCTTTTTCAAGGAAGGTACAGCTACACATTGCTCACACTAAATGTGATACATGCTAATTTAAAAGAAATGCAATTCCTGATAATGTGACTTTCCATGGTATCTGTGGAATAAAACTTTCCCATATAACCTCTAAACAGGGCTGAAGTTTCTCCTGCAGATGTTCTGAGCAAAGTACGTTTTTAGAATGAATTCAGAAAAGGTATTTTGTATTGTTTCTATGAGTCTGTCTATGATTTATAAAGATTAAAATAATGTTAATATTGTATGTAAAAATACACAACTAAAACCCCAAACCAAAACCTCAAAAATCCAGATGTTAAATGAAGCTTTTGGAGAGGGAAACAAATATGAGTTTATGTGCTCAGCTGGAGCAAATTGAGTAATTTTGTTGAAATCTTGCCTTTGTAGTAAGTCTTATCCAAAATCCACTAAAGTAAAACAAAAGGCTTCTAAGTGACAGCGGATCAGGCTATATATTTGCTGTTCCTATAGACTGTGTATGTTTAGGATAAGTAACAAAAAAACCCAAACATAGCGGAGAGACTTTTCTACATTTATCTTTACTGAATCTTTATATTATTTTTTAGGGATCCTTTAAAATCTATGCATTACCAGACGATCCCTCTATTCCACCTCCTCCTCGCCAGTTCCTTGAGCTACCAGACAGTGGGCCTCAGGAGTGTATTGTACGAATTTATATTGTTCGAGCTTTGCAGCTTCAACCCCAGGATAACAATGGGCTGGTAAGACTTTTTGCTTTTGGAACGTCTGTGAGCTAAAGCAGCTGTAGAATATGTTAGTCTTGCTAACTATTTCTTAACATTTTTTTCTTATTTTAAATAGTGCGATCCTTATATAAAAATATCCTTAAGTAAAAAAGTAATTGAAGACAGAGATAATTATGTTCCTAATACGCTCAACCCAATTTTTGGCAGGTAACAAACTTTTTTGTATTTTCATTTTATTTTATTTTAGAATGTTTTCCTATTGTTTATTGTTTCCATTTTATTTAAATATCCAGTGCTTAGTTCTATGCTGACAGTTACTTGTGAATAAAGTTGCATATGGCAGTCACTGGACACACAGGTGTTTGGCTAGTCTATAGATTTTCTGTATCATGTGCACAAAGTCAAACAATATATAAATCTTAAAACTGCCCTGTGTCATGCATGCAAGAATAAGAAAATATGCTTATAGAATATGGAAAAAGTTTTAAATCTGAAAACTACTTGGATGTCACGATGAGTAATCACCTTCACTTGTGTTCCCAGTACACTGGTATTTCCTTCAAAGAGTAATGATAGCTTTGAAATAAATTAATAGGAAAATACTAATCAAGAATGGAGAGATTACATAATATTTATAATTACTAATGAAATTCTGGTTTGGTGTCCAGAGTTAAAGGAGGATTTTGATAAATTAGGAAGCTAGGGGAGGAGGACTAGAATGATTACAAATAGTTTGGAAGGCATGTTTTGCAATGATGTGCTACAGGATTTCAATTGTTCATTTTATTCAAAGAAATAGCAAAAAGACTTGATTACAGGTACAAAGTACCTTCCAAATTCCAGGTTTTTCCAGAGTGATTCTGGAAGTCAAAGTTTAAAAGTAGAAATAAAACAAACAAAAAGATGTACAGAATAATTAATCATGGAATATTTTACCTTAAAGGTAATGGATTTGGCAGCAGTGGAAAACACGAGGCTGCATATCTTGAAGTAAATTCAGCAAATTAGAGAAAACTCTACAGTCTATTTTACGTAGGACACAGAGATGACAGAATAATCCCTTCTAGTCATAGAAGCAACATAGAGATGACAAAATAATCCCTTCTAGTCATAGAAGCTAAACCTTTGGACCATTTATTTTAAGGCTTCAACTGTGTTTGTATGTGGTAAAAAAAAATAAATATTTCTAATCATAAACAATGGATCAAATAAGCATCCTTTTTACAGTGTCTGGCACAGCCACACTAGTTTCCTTATCAATCCCAACTCAAGCTGCTGCATAGGAAACATCTAAGTAATACATGATGCAGAAAGGAAGGTTGTAATATCCATACGAGTACAAATGGGATTATTGAGAGTGCAAATAGAAATTGGAGCAAGAGCAATAACCACTGTTGGATACCTCAGCAATGGAAACATCCCTTCAATATCTTGTAAAGACTTTTCCTTAAAAAATAAGCTAAAGAGTGAAGGGATTCAGTTTTAAAAAATGGAAAGTATTGCTCAAAAGAGCAATGGCATTAACCAGATATTTTTATGTTTAGAATGTATGAACTCAGCTGTTTCTTGCCTCAAGAAAAGGATCTGAAAATTTCAGTCTATGACTATGACACATTGACCCGTGATGAAAAAGTGGGTGAAACTATAATTGATCTTGAGAACAGATTCCTCTCTCGTTACGGATCTCACTGTGGCATCCCACAGCAGTACTGCATGTAAGTCATTTTGTCTATTGAAAATTTTTATCTGTACAATTTAGTACTCGGTCTCTAAAAGAAACTTGGGCTTCCTTTATCTTAATTATATGGTTAAAAAAACAATGGTATGGCTTCTCATGGGTCTTTATTGTGCTGAGTCTTATCATCTGAATTCCACGTTATGCTGCAAAGTTTTCAGAAGAGCCTTGACTGAAAGCCATGATGTCAAACTTTATAGGGTGATGTGTGTTATTTTTGTCCAGAGAACACACACTTTATGGAATTTTCTGTCTTATTTATGGAAATAAACATGAAAGTATCTGTTAGCATAAATTTTTTTGATATATAAACAAAAAAAACCACTTGGTCTTGGAAGGTAATTGCGCTGGTACAAAATTATGCCACTGTATCAAACTCAAGTGGCCTCAAACCAGGCAGTTGCAGTGCTGCCCTTCCTGAATTAATTTAATAAATACTCTTTACATGATATGTAATTGCTCTGAATGGTGAATAATTTTAGGATGTGTTTCTGTTGCTTTCCGAAAAGCTCAGGGGTGAATACCTGGCGTGATCAACTGAAACCAACCCAGTTACTGCAAAATGTAGCCAGGTTTAAAGGCTATGCTCCTCCTATTCTCTCTGAGGATGGTAGAAAGATCAACTACGGGGGACGAGACTATACTTTGGAGGAAGCTGGTGAGCATTTTCACTTATTTTATATTTCTGTCTTCAATTCATATTGATACAAGTATAAAACTTTTCAGCTATGTATGGAATAGTAGAAAAAATCTTTGATTTTTTTAACATTGAGCATGGCTTTCTGCTCAATTTTAAATATCTGATTTAAAAATTTTAGAAAAGTTCAAATGCAAATTCTGGTTCATGAGCCCCTCTTCTTTTCCCATTTACTTTATTTCAGAAGCTAACAAAATTTTGCATCAGCATCTTGGTCCAGGTGAAGAGCGGCTAGCTCTTCATATCCTCAGAACCCAGGGTTTGGTACCTGAACATGTGGAGACAAGGACCTTATATAGCACCTTTCAGCCCAACATCTCCCAGGTATTATGAACGGGTTTACTTCTGGATTCTTGAATGGAGAAATGGGAGTGTTCCTGCGTTTATATCATATTGTCAATAGAGCGGAATCACCCAGGGGGAAGAGGGCTACCGCAGATGAATATTACTTGGCTGGTAAAGCAGGTTTTCTAGAAACAACAAAATGCAGTTGTATTATGCCATTAAGAACCCCAAATAACATAAGAGCTGACAAAGGAGAAATTGGGAAAAATTTATTATTTTCTAACTGAAATAACCAGGAAACAGCCTGGCACGAGAGTTTCCTGTAATAACTACATTCAACAAATGAGACCAAATTTGTCATTTCTCTACGAGGTCCAGAGATGCTAGTTTAAACACAAAAGTCTTATATTGTATTTTTCTGTTAGAGAGGAAGAAAAGCTAACATTTGTTTTCTAGCCTTTACTAGCTCACCAGTGGTTGTTTTTCTAAGAAAGTTTCTCCAGCAACTGGTAAACTTATCTGCAAAAATAAAGGGGCTTGCATTTGAAATGAAGCATAAAATCTGCAGTGGTTGCCTTACTTCAAACTCTAGTTAAAGGGACTGAACATCTACATTGGGTAAGCTACCAGCTGCAAACTATCAGCCATGTGTATGACTTAATATCACCTCAGAGAGAACAGAAACTGGGACCTACAGAATGAGAACTACGTAGGCACCTAACATGCACTGAATTCACCAGGAATTAGCATTCCTACCATTGGCATCGTTCAATTGAAGAAGCTTAAATAACGTGAGGGATTTGGCTTCCTCCTACCTGAAGTCCGTAGAAGTTCTGAGATGGGTAACCTGTGTGAGCACTGTTCTATAACTAAAATTAGTACTAGGCATGTCAATAGGCAGTTCCATGGAATTAGCATGACAAACCCCTATGCAACAAACAATCCCTCATCTATCTTCTCCACTGCTACAGGGAAAACTCCAGATGTGGGTCGATGTTTTCCCCAAAAGCTTAGGACCTCCAGGCCCTCCCTTCAACATCACTCCCCGAAAAGCCAAGAAGTGAGTATCTGCCTATACTGCACACCATCTGGCAGCCCTGACAAAGGCAATTCAACTCTCTTTCCCCAAACATCTTCTCTCTTAGGTATATCTTGCGGGTGATTGTCTGGAACACCAAAGATGTCCTTCTGGATGAAAAGAGCATCACAGGGGAAGAAATGAGTGACATTTACGTGAAAGGGTAGGAGCACCCTGTCATGTAACACTTAGAAATGAATGACATTCAGAATGTTCTGCGAATGCCCAGACCATTGTTTCCAAAGATGATTTGGTTCAGCCAAGTCAAGGCATACTACAGCCTCTGAAATAGTGCTAACATCAGAAAATACAGACATATTATTAGATAAAGCATGACCAGTTAACATGCACTGAAAGATCCCAGAAGTTCATCTGTTGAGTTGAGAAGCAACTGAAAAGATAGTGAGTTAGCTTTGATGCTGCATAACCTGGATCCTTACTTTTGTACGTTTCCTAGTCTTAATATAAAAAAATCAATAGAAATCATAGAAATACGCGACTAGGCTATTGGTCTGATTTCTCCTAAAAATAAAGAAAATTGCCAGCAACTCACCACTGATACAGTACTTATCTTAGCAGACCAGAAATTCAGTTCAGGTGTTTCTATCTACAGTGCCAACTTGGAACTAAACAGAGTGTGAAAGATTCTGTAGTCCTCGGTGAGCAACTCTTACAGCTTGTTTGTAGTCACTTAATGACACAGTTATAGTACAAACAAGGACCACTGTAGTCCCACTGCAAAAACCAGACACATTTCTCTGTATTTTCAGATGGATGCCTGGTAATGAAGAAAATAAGCAGAAAACTGATGTTCACTACCGATCATTGGATGGTGAAGGGAACTTTAACTGGAGATTTGTTTTTCCTTTTGACTATCTCCCAGCAGAGCAACTCTGTGTAGTTTCTAAAAAGGTAAGTATTTCTAAAGATTTCAATAGTTAGAATACAGATTGTAATTAGTCTGGTAATTTTGTAGCTACATGTTGAAGGAGACAGTTTGGCTCAGTTCTGCATACTTTTCTCGGACTGCTGTTGTGAAGATTGGATTTTGCACACACTGGCATCAACAGCAGGTGTCCTCTTAGCACGGTCAAGATTAGATCCTTAATACTTCCACCAACCTAAGAATCCACAAGTACCAACAGACCACAGCTTTGAATTTTCATAAGTGATTTAAAAAGGTGCTTGGCTTTTGTTTTTTAAAATTTTAGGAACATTTTTGGAGTCTTGACAAGACAGAATTCAGAATCCCACCCAAACTGATCGTTCAAGTATGGGATAATGACAAGTTCTCTTTGGATGACTATCTGGGTAAGACTTCTAAGAAAAGAATTATTGTTGTCTTAAAGTAAGAGAGAAAACCAAACAATTTTAAATTACTGCATAAGGATTGTGTTTACAAAGTGAGCCACTAAGTATGCAAATAAACACTGCTTTCCCACGTAGTACAGTGTCACTGTACTATGATTATTCACTCACTAAAGGCTTACTTGCAAGTAAATCAAGATGCTTTTCATTCAGGTAAGCCCTGTCACAAAGTGAAAATCATAATGTACATGAAAACTTACTTTACTTCTTTCTTTAAGTAAAAATACGTAAAACAAAAGTACTTCAGTTTTCAATAGGAGTATTGACATAAGGCTGTAATTTAGGTTAAGCAATCCACATCACTATTAATTCTTCTTCACACCATTGTTAATCTCATATAGAGATACTACTCTGCAGAAGATTCTCTGCCCTGTATTGGCAATTCCGAAGTCTTCAGCTTACATATAAACCATACAGGCCTCAAAACCTGAAAACAAATAAGTTATTTATAACCATTAGTAAAGTTACCTAAGTCGTACATTTAGTTATCAGAAATTACATTAGAATTACACTGCTGTATTTGGTTATTTTCTGTTTAGGTGTGCATGAAAAAAAAAACCAAACCCTTTTAAAAATCAAGTGATCTTGCATTACAAAAGGGTGAAGAGAGCATGCTAAGTCTCATTTATCAATGCCTGCACTTTCTACACCAGCAAGATGGGCTTAAACACAGCCTGATGCATCTCGCTTCCTTGTCTCACGACATTCTTAGACAAACAAGAATGTACTGTCTATGTTGATTGTTTTTCCTGTAGAACATGTTTACAGATAAGAAAGGTTGATGTTAACCACTGTGCTCTATTGTTGGTTGTATCATGCAGTGTTTATTTTTTTTTATCCATCTGCTAGGCTTTGTGGAACTTGATTTACATAAAACAATCATTCCCGCAAAAGTTCCAGAGAAGTGCAATTTAGACATGATTCCAGAATACAAGGCAGACAGTTCCCAGAAGGCGCCTAGGACCACCTCTCTCTTTGAACAGAAATCCATGAAAGGATGGTGGCCGTGTTACGTCAAAAAGGATGGCTCCCTTATTTTAGCGGTATGATTATTACTTCTTTAAAAAGTACTTAAACCATGCTCACCTTGCTTTACAAGTTATAAAGAAATACTGCAAAGAGTTGCACACTTAGCTGTTAGCTTTCAGTGGATAGACAGAGGAGGAATAAATGGAACATTCCATGCACAAGTTCAGGAATTCTTCTCAATCAACAATTTTTTGTTTCAAAGTGAGTTTAATACTTGAATTTATTTCTGAACCCTCTAATACTTGCGGCAGATTGAGTCATGTTGTCTTGCCGAAGTAGACAATAGAGTTATTCTGTGAATGAATTTATGTTATTGCTTAAGAGAGACACAAGATGTCCTAAATGCATTAGACACTAAGGGAAAAGGTTTAAATCTGAAGTATTTTTGTACACAGCAAATACGATACATGTATCAAGAACGCAGACTAGCTTCATGATTCTGAGGGCAATCAGAATACCTGAAGCATTTCAACCTGTTCTGTGTTTTTACCTCTAAACTTCATTACTGGAATTTAATGAAGGGGGGAAAATATTCTGAAATATTTGTCAGCCTGAGCAATATAAAAAATGAGATGCTTATTCATTTGGGAAAGATGTAGTCTTTGGGTTGTTCTTGAAAGAAGAGATGAATTGCGTTTGTTTTGCACTTGAAAGAAAAGAACAGGTTTTGTTTTGCTAATTTGGAAAGAAACTGTATAACTTAGAACTACAAATGAACTAGCAGAACCATTTTATGTACTGTATTTTTTTTTCTGTTTTTCATTTTCTGATGCTGTTTTGCGACATTTTCATAATGCAGAAATAAGTATATATTGAGAAGGAAAACACAGACGTACACACTGAGCTGATCCCAAACTCTGCTTTGTATGTACCAAACAAGTACTACTAGTGCTGTTTTAATAAGAGGCCTGTCTCTTGCCACATGTTTTCTGAAGGGTAAAGTTGAAATGACGTTGGAAGTTGTCAATGAAAAAGAAGCTGAAGAAAGGCCAGCTGGCAAAGGGAGAGATGAACCCAACATGAACCCCAAACTAGATCTACCAAAGTAAGATAATTTTCTCTCACTAACTTGAGAAGCATATAATATCTAGCTATGATGATGTTCTTGACAAAATCTGCATGCAGTAAAGGATCTATTAGGCATCGATTATCCTTTGCAAAGTTTTATTTATAAAAGTCAGTCTTGTTTCCTTCTGCACGCATAAGGGTAGAATGCAAGGTGGTTTCATATTAATGGCACATATTTACTAAAACTGCTATCTTACATTACAAAACTATCTGTGTTTTCTTCAGCCTCCGAACCAGAGTGTCTTAGTGCCTTATACTCTCACTCTTAAGTATTGCTTGTTTTTATAGTATGAGTAATATTTGTTTCTTTCAAAATGCAGCCGACCAGATACTTCCTTCCTTTGGTTTACAAATCCCTGCAAGACAATGAAATTTATTGTGTGGCGCAGGTTTAAATGGCTCTTTATAGGCCTTATCATCTTGCTGATTTTATTCTTGTTTGTGGCAGTACTCCTCTATTCATTGCCGGTAAGAATTTTTAAATGTTACTGTTCTTCGGCTGTGGTATGAAGGTAGCTTGTATATGATTAATCAACAGGATACTCTCCTTACTCAGACAAGAGATCCTACCAACCCAGATTTAGCAGGGAGATAGGTATTATATCCTTATAGCTAAACAATTTCAACTGGATTTTATTGAGAAACAATTAAAATATATGTTAAAACTAACCAATTAACTAAAGATGAAACAAACGAGTGCTTTAGAAGTGTTAATAACCTACACAATTAAAAATAGTTAATATATAGTCCAGAGTCTGATTTTCAGTCTACGTTAATCTGAAATATTTTGCTTGTTTTACTGTATTTTAACTGAAATTACCATACCCTGGCTACATTCTGATCCATTTTAATCTCTCAAATGTCTTTTACAAAACTACACTAAAGTATTTCGTGTACAACTTCTTACCTGAAATGTTTCTTTCCTTAACAGAACTATTTGTCAATGAAGATTGTGAAACCAATTTAAAGAAGATTTTTTTTTTTTACCTCAACTTTTTAAATAGTATAGAAGTTTTGCCTCAAGCTGTGGACCAAATTCAGCAAGGCTCTCCATCCTTTTTATCTGCTAGTATTTGGAACTGTAAAATAGATAAGTAAGAATTTAACTAAGGTTAGCCAAGGTTCAAGGGGTCATGACAGGGTTTTTTAAAAAACAAAGAATAAACCCCCTCGTGTTCCATGCACATTTTTTTACTTCAGTAGTAAATACACATAGTAAAGTTCTGACTTCTTTGCTTTTAAACTAGACTTTTCATAAAAATCACTCAGGAGGCTGCCTGCTATTGCTGTCTCTGTTTTTTTAATGGATATTTCCTTTTGAGAATTCCTTTCTATTGGGCACAATTTTAAAATCTGCTTTTTAACTTAACGAAAAACAAGCACTACTTATAATTAAGTATACCAAAGAAACCTCACAGTGCAATCAAAGAAGGGTCAGACATTGTTTCTAGAAAATTCTTCTGCATCACGCTGCTTAAAATTCTTAATTACTATACTGTAGACTTGACAGTGCTATGTATGTATATTAACAACAAATGCATGTGCATAGAAATAAATAATATACTGTTTACTAATTTTACAAATGTTTAAATAAACATATCCACAAGTAAAATGCAAGTTTCCAGTTTTCTTTATCTGTTGCAAAACAACTGTGCATTAGGTATTGTGTAGCGTCTGTCAGAGGGTGTAATGTCACAAATACGGAGTTTAAGGTATTTTATTGTTATCTTTACAGTGAAGAACAAGGACGTACTTCTGCACAAAGTTGTAATGAATTCCTTCATTAATTACGAAATTAATAAAGAAATGAAATATGTTGAATAGTTTCACTATACTTCTTATATTTACAGATGATCTTGAATCAGAACAGAAAACGATACACAACACAGATTCAACCCTTGTTTGAAATCTGATCTGCGTATGGGAAGTATTTAATTTAGCCTCAGTCTCCTCTCCCCAGGCACAATAAAATATAATCTGTACTGAAAATCAGGTTATAGACTGGGATTCCACCTCACTCTGACAGAGCGCCAAAGCGGACACATCTCTCTCAACATTCTCTGGTGCCTGAAATTTAGGAAGTCTGCAGCAGAAGCTGAAATCAGCGTTTCGTATGACTGTCACACTCTTGACTGGATTAAGACTTCAGCTGTCTTTAAAACATGACAAAAATAACTGCAAGAATGAATTAGTCTTGAGAAATATTTGTCACTGTGTTTTGTATTACACTTAATGCTTTCTTATAACACCATACTGCAAAATTCTGGACTTCAGTAAAGCCTTTGACATCTGGACTTCAGTAAAGCCTTTGACACAGTTTCTCACAGCATTCTGCTTGAGAAACTGTCAGCCTCTGGCCTGGACAGGCGCACACTCTCCTGGGTGGAAAACTGGTTGGATGGCCGGGCCCAGAGAGTGGTGGTAAATGGTGTGAAATCCAGCTGGAGGCCAGTGACAAGTGGGGTTCCCCAGGGCTCAGTGCTGGGTCCAGCCCTGTTCAATGTCTTCATCAATGACCTGGATGAAGGCATCGAGTGCACCCTTAGCAAGTTTGCGGATGACACTAAGCTGGGTGGAAGCGTCGATCTGCTGGAGGGTAGAGAAGCTCTGCAAAGGGATCTGGACAGGCTGGACCGCTGGGCAGAGTCCAATGGCATGAGGTTTAACAAGGCCAAGTGCCGGGTACTGCACTTGGGGCACAACAACCCTATGCAGTGCTACAGACTAGAAGAAGTCTGTCTAGAAAGCTGCCTGGAGGAGAGGGACCTGGGTGTGTTGGTTGACAACCGACTGAGCCAGCAGTGTGCCCAGGTGGCCAAGAAGGCCAATGGCATCTTGGCTTGTATCAGAAATGGTGTGACCAGCAGGTCCAGGGAGGTTATTCTCCCTCTGTACTTGGCACTGGTGAGACCGCTCCTTGAATCCTGTGTTAATTCTGGGCCCCTCACCACAAGAAGGATGTTGAGGCTCTGGAATGAGTCCAGAGAAGAGCAACAAAGCTGGTGAAGGGGCTGGAGAACAGGCCTTATGAGGAGCGGCTGAGAGAGCTGGGGTTGTTTAGCCTGGAGAAGAGGAGGCTGAGGGGTGACCTCATTGCTCTCTACAGCTACCTGAAAGGAGGTTGTAGAGAAGAGGGTGCTGGCCTCTTCTCCCAAGTGACAGGGGACAGGACAAGAGGGAATGGCCTCAAGCTCTGCCAGGGGAGGTTTAGTCTAGACGTTAGGAAAAAATTCTTTACAGAAAGGGTCATTGGGCACTGGAACAGGCTGCCCAGGGAGGTGGTTGATTCACCTTCCCTGGAGGTGTTTAAGGCATGGGTGGATGAGGTGCTGAGGGATATGGTTTAGTGTTTGATAGGAACGGTTGGACTCGATGATCTGGTGGGTCTCTTCCAACCTGGTTATTCTGTGATTCTGTGATTCTGTGAAAATAAATGTGCACTTCTCAGGTGAAGTAAATTATACTGACTTAATTCTGTTGAATAAGGTAAAGGTATCACATAAAATAAGTTCCAGAATGTGAATTCCCATTGGCTAGAGTGGCGCAAGCAACCATCACCCTGTCAAAAAGATAACAACGCCCTTATTTTTTGGACTCTCCAGCATCTTGACCTATGAACGAGAGCTCAGAGCTGGAACTAATCAGATGGATTTGTCCCTTCACTAATGATGAAACAGCACTCCAGAAATAACTGACAATTTGCATGAGCTCATGTTTGATCACCCACTATTGAAGTTTGCCTCAATCAATGCCATAAATCTGACAGTAAAAATCACAGCAGCCTTATTTTCCCTGTAAAACAAGAAAGTGTGTTGCTTGTAGTGTTGTAATTAGAAAGCTTTTTACTTGAAAGAGCATTCCCAAGAAAACAATTATGAAATGGAGTAGAGATCTGAGCAGGCCTGTTCACCCCGCATTTGACAAGTGGCAGGTACTGCCCTTCTGAGTTGAGTTTACCCGCTTCCAGATGCCTTTTTGTCCAAGCATGCATAGGCTTGATAGTTCACTACATTTGGCAATGCTATTAAAAACATATCTGAAAAGTCTGAGAAGTCATTCCATCTCTCACCTTGCACCAGTAACAAACAAAAGAAAACACACATTGGAGTTGGAGTTGGAGTTAGGGTTGGGGTTAAGGTTAGGGTTAGAATTTGAGTTAGGGTTAGGGTTGGAGTTTGAGTTGGAGTTAGGGTTGGGGTTAAGGTTTGGAGTTGGAGTTTGAGATGGAGTTGCATTTGCAGATAGTGTTAGTGTTAGGGTTACTGTTAGGGTTAGGTTGGAGTTTGAGTTGTAGTTGGAGTTACTGTTGGGGTTAGGGTTGGGGTAAGGTTTATGCGTAGGAATAGATTTAGAGATAAAGTTAGGGTTACGGTTAGAGTTAGAGATAGATTTAGAGTTAGATTAAGCGTTAGAGTTAGCGTTAGGGTTGGAGTTAGCCATTCTGATGTTACAGTACACAAGCTTAGACTGAAAGTTCTACAAGTCGTGCTTTGCAGTGAAAGCGCTCTAAGACAAGACATTCAGAAGAAGCAACATTCCATGGTAGCATCTACCCTGCAGGAGTTACTCTTTTTTCCTGAAGCACCTTCATAGGTGCAGTTAAGTCACAATTCAGGAGCCTATACTAAAATGTTCTGTTAGTCGTGCTTTTGAAGCTTGCAGTGAAAGCGCTTCCAGAGTAGACTATAACGAGAGTCAGGATCTTATGGTAGCAGCTTCCCTGCGGTACATGTGCTGAAAGCTCTGAAATTTTTAAGGGACACTTTAATAGCCATTCTGATGTTACAGTACACAAGCCTAGATTGAAACTTCTACAAGTTTTGTTTTGAAGTGAAAGTGCATTGAGAGAAGACATTCAGAAGCAGCAGCATTCCACGGTAGCATCTTCCCAGCAGAAGTTACTCAACTTTTCCTAAAGCGCCTTCATATACACTGTTAAGTCACAATTCAGTACCCTACACTACCCTACCTGCTTCCCTGCAGTACTTGTGCTGAACAGTATGAAATTTTGAAGTGACGCATTAATAGCCATTCTGATGTTACAGTACACACACAAGTCGAGACTGAAAGTTCTACAAGTCTTGCTTTGCAGTAAAAGCGCTCTAAGAGAAGATATTCAGAAGCAGCAGCATTCCATGCTAGCATCCTCCCTGCGGGAAATATTATATTTTCCAATATTGAATTATTGGGCGCAGTCAAGTCACAATTCAGTACCCTAGACAAAAACATTCTGTTAGTCGTGCTTTTGCAGCTTGAAGTGAAAGCGCTTCCTGAGAAGACTCTAACGAGAGCCAGCACTTGATGGTAGCAGCTTCCCTGCGGTACTTGTGCTGAACGCTATGAGATTTTGAAGGGTCGCCTTACAGCCATTCCGAAGTTACAGTACGCAAGACGAGACTGAAAGTTCTACAAGTCTTGCTTTGCAGTGAAAGCTCTCTAAGAGAAGACGTTCAGAAGCAGCAGCATTCCATGCTAGCATCTTCCCTGCGGGAGATACTCTCTTTTCCAATATCGAGTTATTGGGCGATGTCAAGCCGCAATTCAGTACTCTAGACTAAAAAGTTCTCTTAGTCGTGCTTATGCAGCTTGTAGTTACAGCGCTCCCCAAGTAGACTCTAACGAGAGCTAGCTTTTGATGGTAGCAGCTTCCCTGCGGTAACTGTGCTGAACGCTATGAAATTTTGAAGGGTCGCCTTACAGGCATTCCGATGTTACAGTACACAAGACGAGACTGAAAGTTCTACAAGTCTTGCTTTGCAGTGAAAGCGCTCTAAGAGAAGACGTTCAGAAGCAGCAGCATTCCATGCTAGCATCTTCCCTGCGGGAGATACTCTCTTTTCCAATATCGAGTTATTGGGTAAGGTCAAGCCGCAATTCAGTATTCTAGACTAAAACACACTGTTAGTCATGCTTTTGCAGCTTGCACTGAAAGCGTTTCCAGAGAAGACTCTAACGAGAGTAAGCATTTGATGGTAGCAGCTTCCCTGCGGGCGATACTCTCTTTTCTATAATCGCGTTTTATGCGGCAGTTAAGTCACAATTCAGTACCCTAGACTAAAGCATTCTCTTAGGAGGGAATCTGCAGCTTGCAGTGAAAGAGATTCCAGAGAAGACTCTAACGAGAGCAAGCATTTGATGGTAGCAGCTTCCCTGCGGTACTTGTGCTGAACGCTATGAGATTTTGAAGGGTTGCCTTACAGCCATTCCGAAGTTACAGTACGCAAGACGAGACTGAAAGTTCTACAAGTCTTGCTTTGCAGTGAAAGCTCTCTAAGAGAAGACATTCAGAAGCAGCAGCATTCCATACTAGCATCTTCCCTGCGGGCGATACTCTCTTTTCCAATATCGAGTTATCGGGCGATGTCAAGCCGCAATTCAGGACTCGAGACTAAAAAGTTCTCTTAGTCATGCTTATGCAGTTTCAGCGCTCCCCAAGTAGACTCTAACGAGAGCTAGCTTTTGATGGTAGCAGCTTCCCTGCGGTATCTGTGCTGAAAGCTATGAAATTTTGAAGTGACGCTTTAACAGGCATTCCGATGTTACAGTACACAAGACGAGTCTGAAAGTTCTACAAGTCTTGCTTTGCAGTGAAAGTGCTCTAAGAGAAGACGTTCAGAAGCAGCAGCATTCCATGCTAGCATCTTCCCTGCGAGAGATACTCTCTTTTCCAAAAACGCGTTATTACCCGCAGTTAAGTAAAAATTCAGAACCCAAGACTAAAGCATTCTCTTAGGAGGGAATCTGCAGCTTGCAGTGAAAGAGATTTCAGAGAAGACTCTAACGAGAGCAAGCATTTGATGGTAGCAGCTTCCCTGCGGGCGATACTCTCTTTTCTATAATCGCGTTATTAGCCGCAGTTAAGTAAAAATTCAGAACCCTAGACTAAAGCTTTCTCTTAGGAGGGAATCTGCAGCTTGCAGTGAAAGCGCTTCCTGAGTAGAGTCTAACGAGACCCAGCTTTTGATGGCAGCAGCTTCCCTGCGGTATCTGTGCTGAACGCTATGAAATTTTGAAGAGACACTTTAACAGGCATTCCGAAGTTACAGTACACAAGACGAGAGTGAAAGTTCTACAAGTCTTGCTTTGCAGTGAAAGCGCTCTAAGAGAAGACGTTCAGAAGCAGCAGCATTCCATGCTAGCATCTTCCCTGCGGGAGATACTCTCTTTTCCAATATCGATTTATTGGGTAAGGTCAAGCCGCAATTCAGTATTCTAGACTAAAACATACTGTTAGTCGTGCTTTTGCAGCTTGCACTGAAAGCGATTCCAGGGAAGACTCTAACGAGAGTAAGCATTTGATGGTAGCAGCTTCCCTGCGGGAGATACTCTCTTTTCCAAAATCGCGTTCTAAGCGGCAGTTAAGTCACAATTCAGAACCCTACACTAAAGCATTCTCTTAGGAGGGAATCTGCAGCTTGCAGTGAAAGCGATTCCAGGGAAGACTCTAACGAGAGTCATCATTTGATGGTAGCAGCTTCCCTGCGGGAGATACTCTCTTTTCTATAATCGCGTTATTACCCGCAGTTAAGTCACAATTCAGTACCCTAGACTAAAGCTTTCTCTTAGGAGGGAATCTGCAGCTTGCAGTGAAAGCGCTTTCTGAGTAGAGTCTAACGAGACCCAGCTTTTGATGGTAGTAGCTTCCCTGCGGTACTTGTGCTGAACGCTATGAGATTTTGAAGGGTCGCCTTACAGCCATTCCGAAGTTACAGTACGCAAGACGAGACTGAAAGTTCTACAAGTCTTGCTTTGCAGTGAAAGCGCTCTAAGAGAAGACGTTCAGAAGCAGCAGCATTCCATGCTAGCATCTTCCCTGCGAGAGATACTCTCTTTTCCAATATCGAGTTATTGGGCGATGTCAAGCCGCAATTCAGTACTCTAGACTAAAAAGTTCTCTTAGTCGTGCTTATGCACCTTGTAGTTCCAGCGCTCCCCAAGTAGACTCTAACGAGAGCTAGCTTTTGATGGTAGCAGCTTCCCTGTGGTAACTGTGCTGAACGCTATGAAATTTTGAAGAGACGCTTTAACAGGCATTCCGATGTTACAGTACAAAAGACGAGTCTGAAAGTTCTACAAGTCTTGCTTTGCAGTGAAAGCGCTCTAAGAGAAGACGTTCAGAAGCAGCAGCATTCCATGCTAGCATCTTCCCTGCGGGAGATACTCTCTTTTCCAATATCGATTTATTGGGTAAGGTCAAGCCGCAATTCAGTATTCTAGACTAAAACATACTGTTAGTCGTGCTTTTGCAGCTTGCACTGAAAGCGCTTCCAGAGAAGACTCTAACGAGAGTAAGCATTTGATGGTAGCAGCTTCCCTGCAGGAGATACTCTCTTTTCCAAAATCGCGTTCTACGCGGCAGTTAAGTCACAATTCAGAACCCTACACTAAAGCATTCTCTTAGGAGGGAATCTGCAGCTTGCAGTGAAAGCGATTCCAGGGAAGACTCTAACGAGAGCAAGCATTTGATGGTAGCAGATTCCCTGCGGGAGATACTCTCTTTTCTATAATCGCGTTATTACCCGCAGTTAAGTCACAATTCAGAACCCTAGACTAAAGCATTCTCTTAGGAGGGAATCTGCAGCTTACAGTGAAAGAGATTCCAGAGAAGACTCTAACGAGAGCAAGCATTTGATGGTAGCAGCTTCCCTGCGGTACTTGTGCTGAACGCTATGAAATTTTGAAGAGACACTTTAACAGGCATTCCGAAGTTACAGTACACAAGACGAGAGTGAAAGTTCTACAAGTCTTGCTTTGCAGTGAAAGCGCTCTAAGAGAAGACATTCAGAAGCAGCAGCAATCCATACTAGCATCTTCCCTGCGGGAGATACTCTCTTTTCCAATATCGAGTTATTGGGTATGGTCAAGCCGCAATTCAGTATTCTAGACTAAAACATACTGTTAGTCGTGCTTTTGCAGCTTGCACTGAAAGCGCTTCCAGAGAAGACTCTAACGAGAGTAAGCATTGGATGGTAGCAGCTTCCCTGCATGAGATACTCTCTTTTATATAAACGCGTTTTATGCGGCAGTTAAGTCACAATTCAGAACCCTACACTAAAGCATTCTCTTAGGAGGGAATCTGCAGCTTGCAGTGAAAGCGATTCCACGGAAGACTCTAACGAGAGTCATCATTTCATGGTAGCAGCTTCCCTGCGGGAGATACTCTCTTTTCCAAAATCGCGTTCTAAGCGGCAGTTAAGTCACAATTCAGAACCCTACACTAAAGCATTCTCTTAGGAGGGAATCTGCAGCTTGCAGTGAAAACGATTCCAGGGAAGACTCTAACGAGAGTCATCATTTCATGGTAGCAGCTTCCCTGCGGGAGATACTCTCTTTTCCAAAATCGCGTTATTACCCGCAGTTAAGTCACAATTCAGAACCGTAGACTAAAGCATTCTCTTAGGAGGGAATCTGCAGCTTGCAGTGAAAGAGATTTCAGAGAAGACTCTAACGAGAGCAAGCATTTGATGGTAGCAGCTTCCCCGCGGGCGATACTCTCTTTTCTATAATCGCGTTATTAGCCGCAGTTAAGTAAAAATTCAGAACCTTAGACTAAAGCTTTCTCTTAGGAGGGAATCTGCAGCTTGCAGTGAAAGCGCTTCCTGAGTAGAGTCTAACGAGACCCAGCTTTTGATGGCAGCAGCTTCCCTGCGGTATCTGTGCTGAACGCTATGAAATTTTGAAGAGACACTTTAACAGGCATTCCGAAGTTACAGTACACAAGACGAGACTGAAAGTTCTACAAGTCTTGCTTTGCAGTGAAAGCGCTCTAAGAGAAGACGTTCAGAAGCAGCAGCATTCCATGCTAGCATCTTCCCTGCGGGAGATACTCTCTTTTCCAATATCGATTTATTGGGTAAGGTCAAGCCGCAATTCAGTATTCTAGACTAAAACATACTGTTAGTCGTGCTTTTGCAGCTTGCAGTGAAAGCGATTCCAGGGAAGACTCTAACGAGAGTAAGCATTTGATGGTAGCAGCTTCCCTGCGGGAGATACTCTCTTTTCCAAATTCGCGTTCTAAGCGGCAGTTAAGTCACAATTCAGAACCCTACACTAAAGCATTCTCTTAGGAGGGAATCTGCAGCTTGCAGTGAAAGCGATTCCAGGGAAGACTATAACGAGAGCAAGCATTTGATGGTAGCAGCTTCCCTGCGGGAGATACTCTCTTTTCTATAATCGCGTTATTACCCGCAGTTAAGTCACTATTCAGTACCCTAGACTAAAGCTTTCTCTTAGGAGGGAATCTGCAGCTTGCAGTGAAAGCGCTTTCTGAGTAGAGTCTAACGAGACCCAGCTTTTGATGGTAGTAGCTTCCCTGCGGTACTTGTGCTGAACGCTATGAGATTTTGAAGGGTCGCCTTACAGCCATTCCGAAGTTACAGTACGCAAGACAAGACTGAAAGTTCTACAAGTCTTGCTTTGCAGTGAAAGCGCTCTAAGAGAAGACATTCAGAAGCAGCAGCAATCCATACTAGCATTTTCCCTGCGGGAGATACTCTCTTTTCCAATATCGAGTTATTGGGTATGGTCAAGCCGCAATTCAGTATTCTAGACTAAAACATACTGTTAGTCGTGCTTTTGGAGCTTGCACTGAAAGCGCTTCCAGAGAAGACTCTAACGAGAGTAAGCATTGGATGGTAGCAGCTTCCCTGCATGAGATACTCTCTTTTATATAAACGCGTTTTATGCGGCAGTTAAGTCACAATTCAGAACCCTACACTAAAGCATTCTCTTAGGAGGGAATCTGCAGCTTGCAGTGAAAGCGATTCCAGGGAAGACTCTAACGAGAGTCATCATTTGATGGTAGCAGCTTCCCTGCGGGAGATACTCTCTTTTCCAAAATCGCGTTCTAAGCGGCAGTTAAGTCACAATTCAGAACCCTACACTAAAGCATTCTCTTAGGAGGGAATCTGCAGCTTGCAGTGAAAACGATTCCAGGGAAGACTCTAACGAGAGTCATCATTTCATGGTAGCAGCTTCCCTGCGGGAGATACTCTCTTTTCCAAAATCGCGTTATTACCCGCAGTTAAGTAAAAATTCAGAACCGTAGACTAAAGCATTCTCTTAGGAGGGAATCTGCAGCTTGCAGTGAAAGAGATTCCAGAGAAGACTCTAACGAGAGCAAGCATTTGATGGTAGCAGCTTCCCTGCGGGCGATACTCTCTTTTCTATAATCGCGTTATTAGCCGCAGTTAAGTAAAAATTCAGAACCCTAGACTAAAGCTTTCTCTTAGGAGGGAATCTGCAGCTTGCAGTGAAAGCGATTCCAGGGAAGACTCTAACGAGAGTCATCATTTGATGGTAGCAGCTTCCCTGCGGGAGATACTCTCTTTTCTATAATCGCGTTATTACCCGCAGTTAAGTCACTATTCAGTACCCTAGACTAAAGCTTTCTCTTAGGAGGGAATCTGCAGCTTGCAGTGAAAGCGCTTTCTGAGTAGAGTCTAACGAGACCCAGCTTTTGATGGTAGTAGCTTCCCTGCGGTACTTGTGCTGAACGCTATGAGATTTTGAAGAGACGCTTTAACAGCCATTCCGAAGTTACAGTACGCAAGACGAGACTGAAAGTTCTACAAGTCTTGCTTTGCAGTGAAAGCGCTCTAAGAGAAGACGTTCAGAAGCAGCAGCATTCCATGCTAGCATCTTCCCTGCGGGAGATACTCTCTTTTCCAATATCGAGTTATTGGGTAAGCTCAAGCCGCAATTCAGTATTCTAGACTAAAACATACTGTTAGTCGTGCTTTTGCAGCTTGCACTGAAAGCGCTTCCAGAGAAGACTCTAACGAGAGTAAGCATTTGATGGTAGCAGCTTCCCTGCGGGAGATACTCTCTTTTCCAAAATCGTGTTATTACCCGCAGTTAAGTCACAATTCAGAACCCTACACTAAAGCATTCTCTTAGGAGGGAATCTGCAGCTTGCAGTGAAAGCGATTCCAGGGAAGACTCTAACGAGAGTCATCATTTGATGGTAGAAGCTTCCCTGTGGGAGATATTTTCTTTTCCAATATCGAGCTATTAGCCGCAGTTAAGTCACAATTCAGTACCCTAGACTAAAGCTTTCTCTTAGGAGGGAATCTGCAGCTTGCAGTGAAAGCGCTTCCTGAGTAGAGTCTAACGAGACCCAGCTTTTGATGGTAGCAGCTTCCCTGCGGTACTTGTGCTGAACGCTATGAGATTTTGAAGGGTCGCCTTACAGCCATTCCGAAGTTACAGTACGCAAGACGAGACTGAAAGCTCCACAAGTCTTGATTTGCAGTGAAAGCGCTCTAAGAGAAGACGTTCAGAAGCAGCAGCATTCCATGCTAGCATCTTCCCTGCGAGAGATACTGTCTTTTCCAATATCGAGTTATTGGGCGATGTCAAGCCGCAATTCAGTACTTTAGACTAAAAAGTTCTCTTAGTCGTGCTTATGCAGCTTGTAGTTACAGCGCTCCCCAAGTAGACTCTAACGTGAGCTAGCTTTTGATGGTAGCAGCTTCCCTGAGGTAACTGTGCTGAACGCTATGAAATTTTGAAGGGTCGCCTTACAGGCATTCCGATGTTACAGTACACAAGACGAGTCTGAAAGTTGCACAAGTCTTGCTTTGCAGTGAAAGCGCTCTAAGAGAAGACGTTCAGAAGCAGCAGCATTCCATGCTAGCATCTTCCCTGCGGGAGATACTCTCTTTTCCAATATCGATTTATTGGGTAAGGTCAAGCCGCAATTCAGTATTCTAGACTAAAACATACTGTTAGTCGTGCTTTTGCAGCTTGCACTGAAAGCGCTTCCAGAGAAGACTCTAACGAGAGTAAGCATTTGATGGTAGCAGCTTCCCTGCGGGAGATACTCTCTTTTCCAAAATCGCGTTTTATGCGGCAGTTAAGTCACAATTCAGAACCCTACACTATAGCATTCTCTTAGGAGGGAATCTGCAGCTTGCAGTGAAAGCGATTCCAGGGAAGACTCTAACGAGAGTCATCATTTGATGGTAGCAGCTTCCCTGTGGGAGATATTTTCTTTTCCAATATCGAGCTATTAGCCGCAGTTAAGTCACAATTCAGAACCCTAGGCTAAAGCTTTCTCTTAGGAGGGAATCTGCAGCTTGCAGTGAAAGCGCTTCCTGAGTAGATTCTAACGAGACCCAGCTTTTGATGGTAGCAGCTTCCCTGCGGTACTTGTGCTGAACGCTATGAGATTTGAAGGGTCGCCTTACAGCCATTCCGAAGTTACAGTACGCAAGACGAGACTGAAAGTTCCACAAGTCTTGATTTGCAGTGAAAGCGCTCTAAGAGAAGACGTTCAGAAGCAGCAGCATTCCATGCTAGCATCTTCCCTGCGAGAGATACTCTCTTTTCCAATATCGAGTTATTGGGCGATGTCAAGCCGCAATTCAGTGCTCTAGACTAAAAAGTTCTCTTAGTCGTGCTTATGCAGCTTGTAGTTACAGCGCTCCCCAAGTAGACTCTAACGTGAGCTAGCTTTTGATGGTAGCAGCTTCCCTGAGGTAACTGTGCTGAACGCTATGAAATTTTGAAGGGTCGCCTTACAGGCATTCCGATGTTACAGTACACAAGACGAGTCTGAAAGTTGCACAAGTCTTGCTTTGCAGTGAAAGCGCTCTAAGAGAAGACGTTCAGAAGCAGCAGCATTCCATGCTAGCATCTTCCCTGCGGGAGATACTCTCTTTTCCAATATCGAGTTATTGGGTAAGGTCAAGCCGCAATTCAGTATTCTAGACTAAAACATACTGTTAGTCGTGCTTTTGCAGCTTGCACTGAAAGCGCTTCCAGAGAAGACTCTAACGAGAGTAAGCATTTGATGGTAGCAGCTTCCCTGCGGGAGATACTCTCTTTTCCAAAATCGCGTTTTATGCGGCAGTTAAGTCACAATTCAGAACCCTACACTAAAGCATTCTCTTAGGAGGGAATCTGCAGCTTGCAGTGAAAACGATTCCAGGGAAGACTCTAACGAGAGTCATCATTTCATGGTAGCAGCTTCCCTGCGGGAGATACTCTCTTTTCCAAAATCGCGTTATTACCCGCAGTTAAGTAAAAATTCAGAACCGTAGACTAAAGCATTCTCTTAGGAGGGAATCTGCAGCTTGCAGTGAAAGAGATTTCAGAGAAGACTCTAACGAGAGCAAGCATTTGATGGTAGCAGCTTCCCTGCGGGAGATACTCTTATTTCTATAATCGCGTTATTAGCCGCAGTTAAGTCACAATTCAGTACCCTAGACTAAAGCTTTCTCTTAGGAGGGAATCTGCAGGTTGCAGTGAAAGCGCTTTCTGAGTAGAGTCTAACGAGACCCAGCTTTTGACGATAGTAGCTTCCCTGCGGTACTTGTGCTGAACGCTATGAGATTTTGAAGGGTCGCCTTACAGCCATTCCGAAGTTACAGTACGCAAGACGAGACTGAAAGTTCTACAAGTCTTGCTTTGCAGTGAAAGCGCTCTAAGAGAAGACGTTCAGAAGCAGCAGCATTCCATGCTAGCATCTTCCCTGCGAGAGATACTCTCTTTTCCAATATCGAGTTATTGGGCGATGTCAAGCCGCAATTCAGTACTCTAGACTAAAAAGTTCTCTTAGTCGTGCTTATGCACCTTGTAGTTTCAGCGCTCCCCAAGTAGACTCTAACGTGAGCTAGCTTTTGATGGTAGCAGCTTCCCTGCGGTAACTGTGCTGAACGCTATGAAATTTTGAAGAGACGCTTTAACAGGCATTCCGATGTTACAGTACACAAGATGAGTCTGAAAGTTCTACAAGTCTTGCTTTGCAGTGAAAGCGCTCTAAGAGAAGACGTTCAGAAGCAGCAGCATTCCATGCTAGCATCTTCCCTGCGGGAGATACTCTCTTTTCCAAAATCGCGTTATTACCCGCAGTTAAGTAAAAATTCAGAACCCTAGACTAAAGCATTCTCTTAGGAGGGAATCTGCAGCTTGCACTGAAAGCGATTTCAGAGAAGACTCTAACGAGAGCAAGCATTTGATGGTAGCAGCTTCCCTGCGGAAGATACTCTCTTTTCCAAAATCGCGTTATTACCCGCAGTTAAGTCACAGTTCAGAACCCTAGACTAAAGCATTCTCTTAGGAGGGAATCTGCAGCTTGCAGTGAAAGAGATTTCAGAGAAGACTCTAACGAGAGCAAGCATTTGATGGTAGCAGCTTCCCTGCGGGAGATACTCTCTTTTCCAAAATCGCGTTATTACCCGCAGTTAAGTAAAAATTCAGAACCCTAGACTAAAGCTTTCTCTTAGGAGGGAATCTGCAGCTTGCAGTGAAAGCGATTCTAGGGAAGACTCTAAGGAGAGCAAGCATTTGATGGTAGCAGCTTCCCTGCGGTAACTTTGCTGAACGCTATGAAATTTTGAAGAGACGCTTTAACAGGCATTCTGATGTTACAGTACACAAGACAAGACTGAAAGTTCTACAAGTCTTGCTTTGCAGTGAAAGCGCTCTAAGAGAAGACGTTCAGAAGCAGCAGCATTCCATGCTAGCATCTTCCCTGCGGGAGATACTCTCTTTTCCAATATCGAGTTATTGGGTAAGGTCAAGCCGCAATTCAGTATTCTAGACTAAAACATACTGTTAGTCGTGCTTTTGCAGCTTGCACTGAAAGTGATTCCAGGGAAGATTCTGACGAGAGTAAGCATTTGATGGTAGCAGCTTCCCTGCGGGAGATACTCTCTTTTCTATAATCGCGTTATTACCCTCAGTTAAGTCACAATTCAGAACCCTACACTAAAGCATTCTCTTAGGAGGGAATCTGCAGCTTGCAGTGAAAGCGATTCCAGGGAAGACTCTAACGAGAGCAAGCATTTGATGGTAGCAGCTTCCCTGCGGGAGATACTCTCTTTTCTATAATCGCGTTATTAGCCGCAGTTAAGTCACAATTCAGTACCCTAGACTAAAGCTTTCTCTTAGGAGGGAATCTACAGGTTGCAGTGAAAGCGCTTTCTGAGTAGAGTCTAACGAGACCCAGCTTTTGACGATAGTAGCTTCCCTGCGGTACTTGTGCTGAACGCTATGAGATTTTGAAGGGTCGCCTTACAGCCATTCCGAAGTTACAGTACGCAAGACGAGACTGAAAGTTCTACAAGTCTTGCTTTGCAGTGAAAGCGCTCTAAGAGAAGACGTTCAGAAGCAGCAGCATTCCATGCTAGCATCTTCCCTGCGGGAGATACTCTCTTTTCCAATATCGAGTTATTGGGCGATGTCAAGCCGCAATTCAGTGCTCTAGACTAAAATCTTCTCTTAGTCGTGCTTATGGAGCTTGTAGTTACAGCGCTCCCCAAGTAGACTCTAACGAGAGCTAGCTTTTGATGGTAGCAGCTTCCCTGCGGTAACTGTGCTGAACGCTATGAAATTTTGAATGACGCTTTAACAGGCATTCCGATGTTACAGTACACAAGACGAGTCTGAAAGTTGCACAAGTCTTGCTTTGCAGTGAAAGCGCTCTAAGAGAAGACGCTCAGAAGCAGCAGCATTCCATGCTAGCATCTTCCCTGCGGGAGATACTCTCTTTTCCAAAATCGCGTTATTACCCGCAGTTAAGTAAAAATTCAGAACCCTAGACTAATGCATTCTCTTAGGAGGGAATCTGCAGCTTGCACTGAAAGCGATTCCAGGGAAGACTCTAACGAGAGTCATCATTTGATGGTAGCAGCTTCCCTGCGGGAGATACTCTCTTTTCCAAAATCGCGTTATTACCCGCAGTTAAGTCACAGTTCAGAACCCTAGACTAAAGCATTCTCTTAGGAGGGAATCTGCAGCTTGCAGTGAAAGCGATTCTAGGGAAGACTCTAAGGAGAGCAAGCATTTGATGGTAGCAGCTTCCCTGCGGTAACTTTGCTGAACGCTATGAAATTTTGAAGAGACGCTTTAACAGGCATTCCGATGTTACAGTACACAAGACGAGACTGAAAGTTCTACAAGTCTTGCTTTGCAGTGAAAGCGCTCTAAGAGAAGACGTTCAGAAGCAGCAGCATTCCATGCTAGCATCTTCCCTGCGGGAGATACTCTCTTTTCCAATATCGAGTTATTGGGTAAGGTCAAGCCGCAATTCAGTATTCTGGACTAAAACATAATGTTAGTCATGCTTTTGCAGCTTGCACTGGAAGTGATTCCAGGGAAGATTCTAACGAGAGTAAGCATTTGATGGTAGCAGCTTCCCTGCGGGAGATACTCTCTTTTCCAAAATCGCGTTATTACCCGCAGTTAAGTCACAATTCAGAACCCTACACTAAAGCATTCTCTTAGGAGGGAATCTGCAGCTTGCAGTGAAAGCGATTCCAGGGAAGACTCTAACGAGAGCAAGCATTTGATGGTAGCAGCTTCCCTGTGGGAGATATTTTCTTTTCCAATATCGAGCTATTAGCCGCAGTTAAGTCACAATTCAGTACCCTAGACTAAAGCTTTCTCTTAGGAGGGAATCTGCAGGTTGCAGTGAAAGCGGTTTCTGAGTAGAGTCTAACGAGACCCAGCTTTTGACGATAGTAGCTTCCCTGCGGTACTTGTGCTGAACGCTATGAGATTTTGAAGGGTCGCCTTACAGCCATTCCGAAGTTACAGTACGCAAGACGAGACTGAAAGTTCTACAAGTCTTGCTTTGCAGTGAAAGCGCTCTAAGAGAAGACGTTCAGAAGCAGCAGCATTCCATGCTAGCATCTTCCCTGCGGGAGATACTCTCTTTTCCAAAATCGCGTTATTACCCGCAGTTAAGTAAAAATTCAGAACCCTAGACTAAAGCATTCTCTTAGGAGGGAATCTGCAGCTTGCACTGAAAGCGATTCCAGGGAAGACTCTAACGAGAGTCATCATTTGATGGTAGCAGCTTCCCTGCGGGAGATACTCTCTTTTCCAAAATCGCTTTATTACCCGCAGTTAAGTCACAGTTCAGAACCCTAGACTAAAGCATTCTCTTAGGAGGGAATCTGCAGCTTGCAGTGAAAGCGATTCTAGGGAAGACTCTAAGGAGAGCAAGCATTTGATGGTAGCAGCTTCCCTGCGGTACTTGTGCTGAACGCTATGAAATTTTGAAGAGACGCTTTAACAGGCATTCCGATGTTACAGTACACAAGACGAGACTGAAAGTTCTACAAGTCTTGCTTTGCAGTGAAAGCGCTCTAAGAGAAGACGTTCAGAAGCAGCAGCATTCCATGCTAGCATCTTCCCTGCGGGAGAATCTCTCTTTTCCAATATCGAGTTATTGGGTAAGGTCAAGCCGCAATTCAGTATTCTAGACTAAAACATACTGTTAGTCATGCTTTTGCAGCTTGCACTGAAAGTGATTCCAGGGAAGATTCTAACGAGAGTAAGCATTTGATGGTAGCAGCTTCCCTGCGGGAGATACTCTCTTTTCCAAAATCGCGTTATTACCCGCAGTTAAGTCACAATTCAGAACCCTACACTAAAGCATTCTCTTAGGAGGGAATCTGCAGCTTGCAGTGAAAGCGATTCCAGGGAAGACTCTAACGAGAGCAGGCATTTGATGGTAGCAGCTTCCCTGCGGGAGATACTCTCTTTTCTATAATCGCGTTATTAGCCGCAGTTAAGCAAAAATTCAGAACCCTAGACTAAAGCATTCTCTTAGGAGGGAATCTGCAGCTTACAGTGAAAGAGAATCCAGAGAAGACTCTAACGAGAGCAAGCATTTGATGGTAGCAGCTTCCCTGCGATACTTGTGCTGAATGCTATGAGATTTTGAAGGGTCGCCTTACAGCCATTCCGAAGTTACAGTACGCAAGACGAGACTGAAAGTTCTACAAGTCTTGCTTTGCAGTGAAAGCGCTCTAAGAGAAGACATTCAGAAGCAGCAGCATTCCATGCTAGCATCTTCCCTGCGGGAGATACTCTCTTTTCCATTATCGAGTTATTGCGTAAGGTCAAGCCACAATTCAGTACTCTAGACTAAAAAGTTCTCTTAGTCGTGCTTATGCAGCTTGTAGTTTCAGTGCTCCCCAAGTAGACTCTAACGAGAGCTAGCTTTTGATGGTAGCAGCTTCCCTGCGGTAACTGTGCTGAACGCTATGAAATTTTGAAGTGACGCTTTAACAGGCATTCCGATGTTACAGTACACAAGACGAGACTGAAAGTTCTACAAGTCTTGCTTTGCAGTGAAAGCGCTCTAAGAGAAGACGTTCAGAAGCAGCAGCATTCCATGCTAGCATCTTCCCTGCGGGAGATACTCTCTTTTCCAAAATCTCGTTATTACCCGCAGTTAAGTCACAATTCAGAACCCTAGACTAAAGCATTCTCTTAGGAGGGAATCTGCAGCTTGCACTGAAAGCGATTCCAGGGAAGACTCTAACGAGAGTCATCATTTGATGGTAGCAGCTTCCCTGCGGGAGATACTCTCTTTTCCAAAATCGCGTTATTACCCGCAGTTAAGTCACAGTTCAGAACCCTAGACTAAAGCATTCTCTTAGGAGGGAATCTGCAGCTTGCAGTGAAAGCGATTCTAGGGAAGACTCTAAGGAGAGCAAGCATTTGATGGTAGCAGCTTCCCTGCGGTAACTTTGCTGAACGCTATGAAATTTTGAAGAGACGCTTTAACAGGCATTCTGATGTTACAGTACACAAGACAAGACTGAAAGTTCTACAAGTCTTGCTTTGCAGTGAAAGCGCTCTAAGAGAAGACGTTCAGAAGCAGCAGCATTCCATGCTAGCATCTTCCCTGCGGGAGATACTCTCTTTTCCAATATCGAGTTATTGGGTAAGGTCAAGCCGCAATTCAGTATTCTAGACTAAAACATACTGTTAGTCGTGCTTTTGCAGCTTGCACTGAAAGTGATTCCAGGGAAGATTCTAACGAGAGTAAGCATTGGATGGTAGCAGCTTCCCTGCGGGAGATACTCTCTTTCCCAAAATCGCGTTCTAAGCGGCAGTTAAGTCACAATTCAGAACCCTAGACTAAAGCTTTCTCTTAGGAGGGAATCTGCAGCTTGCAGTGAAAGCGATTCCAGGGAAGACTCTAACGAGAGCAAGCATTTGATGGTAGCAGCTTCCCTGCGGGAGATACTCTCTTTTCTATAATCGCGTTATTACCCGCAGTTAAGTCACAATTCAGAACCCTAAACTAAAGCTTTCTCTTAGGAGGGAATCTGCAGGTTGCAGTGAAAGCGCTTTCTGAGTAGAGTCTAACGAGACCCAGCTTTTGACGATAGTAGCTTCCCTGCGGTACTTGTGCTGAACGCTATGAGATTTTGAAGGGTCGCCTTACAGCCATTCCGAAGTTACAGTACGCAAGACGAGACTGAAAGTTCTACAAGTCTTGCTTTGCAGTGAAAGCGCTCTAAGAGAAGACGTTCAGAAGCAGCAGCATTCCATGCTAGCATCTTCCCTGCGAGAGATACTCTCTTTTCCAATATCGAGTTATTGGGCGATGTCAAGCCGCAATTCAGTACTCTAGACTAAAAAGTTCTCTTAGTCGTGCTTATGCAGCTTGTAGTTACAGCGCTCCCCAAGTAGACTCTAACGAGAGCTAGCTTTTGATGGTAGCAGCTTCCCTGTGGTAACTGTGCTGAACGCTATGAAATTTTGAAGGGTCGCCTTACAGGCATTCCGATGTTACAGTACACAAGACGAGTCTGAAAGTTCTACAAGTCTTGCTTTGCAGTGAAAGCGCTCTAAGAGAAGACGTTCAGAAGCAGCAGCAATCCATACTAGCATCTTCCCTGCGGGAGATACTGTCTTTTCCAATATCGAGTTATTGGGTAAGGTCAAGCCGCAATTCAGTATTCTAGACTAAAACACACTGTTAGTCGTGCTTTTGCAGCTTGCACTGAAAGCGATTCCTGGGAAGACTCTAACGAGAGCAAGCATTTGATGGTAGCAGCTTCCCTGCGGGAGATACTCTCTTTTCCAAAATCGCGTTCTACGCGGCAGTTAAGTCACAATTCAGAACCCTACACTAAAGCATTCTCTTAGGAGGGAATCTGCAGCTTGCAGTGAAAACGATTCCAGGGAAGACTCTAACGAGAGTCATCATTTCATGGTAGCAGCTTCCCTGCGGGAGATACTCTCTTTTCTATAATCGCGTTATTAGCCGCAGTTAAGCAAAAATTCAGAACCCTAGACTAAAGCATTCTCTTAGGAGGGAATCTGCAGCTTACAGTGAAAGAGATTCCAGAGAAGACTCTAACGAGAGCAAGCATTTGATGGTAGCAGCTTCCCTGCGATACTTGTGCTGAACGCTATGAGATTTTGAAGGGTCGCCTTACAGCCATTCCGAAGTTACAGTACGCAAGACGAGACTGAAAGTTCTACAAGTCTTGCTTTGCAGTGAAAGCTCTCTAAGAGAAGACATTCAGAAGCAGCAGCATTCCATGCTAGCATCTTCCCTGCGGGAGATACTCTGTTTTCCATTATCGAGTTATTGCGTAAGGTCAAGCCACAATTCAGTACTCTAGACTAAAAAGTTCTCTTAGTCGTGCTTATGCAGCTTGTAGTTACAGCGCTCCCCAAGTAGACTCTAACGAGAGCTAGCTTTTGATGGTAGCAGCTTCCCTGCGGTAACTGTGCTGAACGCTATGAAATTTTGAAGTGACGCTTTAACAGGCATTCCGATGTTACAGTACACAAGACGAGTCTGAAAGTTCTACAAGTCTTGCTCTGCAGTGAAAGCGCTCTAAGAGAAGACGTTCAGAAGCAGCAGCATTCCATGCTAGCTTCTTCCCTGCGGGAGATACTCTCTTTTCCAAAATCGCGTTATTACCCGCAGTTAAGTAAAAATTCAGAACCCTAGACTAAAGCATTCTCTTAGGAGGGAATCTGCAGCTTGCAGTGAAAGAGATTCCAGAGAAGACTCTAACGAGAGCAAGCATTTGATAGTAGCAGCTTCCCTGCGGTACTTGTGCTGAACGCTATGAGATTTTGAAGGGTCGCCTTACAGCCATTCCGAAGTTACAGTACGCAAGACGAGACTGAAAGTTCTACAAGTCTTGCTTTGCAGTGAAAGCGCTCTAAGAGAAGACATTCAGAAGCAGCAGCATTCCATGCTAGCATCTTCCCTGCGTGAGATACTCTCTTTTCCATTATCGAGTTATTGCGTAAGGTCAAGCCGCAATTCAGTACTCTAGACTAAAAAGTTCTCTTAGTCGTGCTTATGCAGTTTGTAGTTTCAGCGCTCCCCAAGTAGACTATAACGAGAGCTAGCTTTTGATGGTAGCAGCTTCCCTGCGGTATCTGTGCTGAACGATATGAAATTTTGAAGTGACGCATTAACAGGCATTCCGATGTTACAGTACACAAGACGAGTCTGAAAGTTCTACAAGTCTTGCTCTGCAGTGAAAGCGCTCTAAGAGAAGACGTTCAGAAGCAGCAGCATTCCATGCTAGCATCTTCCCTGCGGGAGATACTCTCTTTTCCAAAATCGCGTTATTACCCGCAGTTAAGTAAAAATTCACTACCCTAGACTAAAGCATTCTCTTAGGAGGGAATCTGCAGCTTGCAGTGAAAACGATTCCAGGGAAGACTCTAACGAGAGTCATCATTTGATGGTAGCAGCTTCCCTGCGGTACTTGTGCTGAACGCTATGAAATTTTGAAGAGACGCTTTAACAGGCATTCCGATGTTACAGTACACAAGACGAGACTGAAAGTTCTACAAGTCTTGCTTTGCAGTGAAAGCGCTCTAAGAGAAGACGTTCAGAAGCAGCAGCATTCCATGCTAGCATCTTCCCTGTGGGAGATACTCTCTTTTCCAATATCGAGTTATTGGGTAAGGTCAAGCCGCAATTCAGTATTCTAGACTAAAACATACTGTTAGTCATGCTTTTGCAGCTTGCACTGAAAGTGATTCCAGGGAAGATTCTAACGAGAGTAAGCATTGGATGGTAGCAGCTTCCCTGCGGGAGATACTCTCTTTTCCAAAATCGCGTTATTACCCGCAGTTAAGTCACAATTCAGAACCCTACACTAAAGCATTCCCTTAGGAGGGAATCTGCAGCTTGCAGTGAAAGCGATTCCAGGGAAGACTCTAACGAGAGCAAGCATTTGATGGTAGCAGCTTCCCTGCGGGAGATACTCTCTTTTCTATAATTCGTTATTACCCGCAGTTAAGTCACAATTCAGAACCCTAGACTAAAGCTTTCTCTTAGGAGGGAATCTGCAGGTTGCAGTGAAAGCGCTTTCTGAGTAGAGTCTAACGAGACCCAGCTTTTGACGATAGTAGCTTCCCTGCGGTACTTGTGCTGAACGCTATGAGATTTTGAAGGGTCGCCTTACAGCCATTCCGAAGTTACAGTACGCAAGACGAGACTGAAAGTTCTACAAGTCTTGCTTTGCAGTGAAAGCGCTCTAAGAGAAGATGTTCAGAAGCAGCAGCATTCCATGCTAGCATCTTCCCTGCGAGAGATACTCTCTTTTCCAATATCGAGTTATTGGGCGATGTCAAGCCGCAATTCAGTACTCTAGACTAAAAAGTTCTCTTAGTCGTGCTTATGCAGCTTGTAGTTACAGCGCTCCCCAAGTAGACTCTAACGAGAGCTAGCTTTTGATGGTAGCAGCTTCCCTGCGGTAACTGTGCTGAACGCTATGAAATTTTGAAGGGTCGCCTTACAGGCATTCCGATGTTACAGTACACAAGACGAGTCTGAAAGTTCTACAAGTCTTGCTTTGCAGTGAAAGCGCTCTAAGAGAAGACGTTCAGAAGCAGCAGCAATCCATACTAGCATCTTCCCTGCGGGAGATACTCTCTTTTCCAATATCGAGTTATTGGGTAAGGTCAAGCCGCAATTCAGTATTCTAGACTAAAACACACTGTTAGTCGTGCTTTTGCAGCTTGCACTGAAAGCGATTCCTGGGAAGACTCTAACGAGAGCAAGCATTTGATGGTAGCAGCTTCCCTGCGGGAGATACTCACTTTTCCAAAATCGCGTTCTACGCGGCAGTTAAGTCACAACTCAGAACCCTACACTAAAGCATTCTCTTAGGAGGGAATCTGCAGCTTGCAGTGAAAACGATTCCAGGGAAGACTCTAACGAGAGTCATCATTTGATGGTAGCAGCTTCCCTGCGGGAGATACTCACTTTTCCAAAATCGCGTTCTACGCGGCAGTTAAGTAAAAATTCAGAACCCTAGACTAAAGCATTCTCTTAGGAGGGAATCTGCAGCTTACAGTGAAAGAGATTCCAGAGAAGACTCTAACGAGAGCAAGCATTTGATGGTAGCAGCTTCCCTGCGATACTTGTGCTGAACGCTATGAGATTTTGAAGGGTCGCCTTACAGCCATTCCGAAGTTACAGTACGCAAGACGAGACTGAAAGTTCTACAAGTCTTGCTTTGCAGTGAAAGCGCTCTAAGAGAAGACATTCAGAAGCAGCAGCATTCCATGCTAGCATCTTCCCTGCGTGAGATACTCTCTTTTCCATTATCGAGTTATTGCGTAAGGTCAAGCCACAATTCAGTACTCTAGACTAAAAAGTTCTCTTAGTCGTGCTTATGCAGCTTGTAGTTTCAGCGCTCCCCAAGTAGACTCTAACGAGAGCTAGCTTTTGATGGTAGCAGCTTCCCTGCGGTAACTGTGCTGAACGCTATGAAATTTTGAAGTGACGCTTTAACAGGCATTCCGATGTTACAGTACACAAGACGAGTCTGAAAGTTCTACAAGTCTTGCTTTGCAGTGAAAGCGCTCTAAGAGAAGACGTTCAGAAGCAGCAGCATTCCATGCTAGCATCTTCCCTGCGGGAGATACTCTCTTTTCCAAAATCGCGTTATTACCCGCAGTTAAGTCACAGTTCATAACCCTAGACTAAAGCATTCTCTTAGGAGGGAATCTGCAGCTTGCAGTGAAAGAGACTTCAGAGAAGACTCTAACGAGAGCAAGCATTTGATGGTAGCAGCTTCCCTGCGGTAACTGTGCTGAACGCTATGAAATTTTGAAGGGTCGCCTTACAGGCATTCCGATGTTACAGTACACAAGACGAGACTGAAAGTTCTACAAGTCTTGCTTTGCAGTGAAAGCGCTCTAAGAGAAGACGTTCAGAAGCAGCAGCATTCCATGCTAGCATCTTCCCTGCGGGAGATACTCTCTTTTCCATTATCGAGTTATTGGGTAAGGTCAAGCCGCAATTCAGTATTCTAGACTAAAACATACTGTTAGTCGTGCTTTTGCAGCTTGCACTGAAAGCGCTTCCAGAGAAGACTCTAACGAGAGTAAACATTTGATGGTAGCAGCTTCCCTCCATGAGATACTCTCTTTTATATAAACGCGTTTTATGCGGCAGTTAAGTCACAATTCAGAACCCTACAATAAAGCATTCTCTTAGGAGGGAATCTGGAGCTTGCAGTGAAAGCGATTCCAGGGAAGACTCTAACGAGAGTCATCATTTGATGGTAGCAGCTTCCCTGCGGGAGATACTCTCTTTTCTATAATCGCGTTATTAGCCGCAGTTAAGTCACAATTCAGAACCCTAGACTAAAGCATTCTCTTTGGAGGGAATCTGCAGCTTACAGTGAAAGAGATTCCAGAGAAGACTCTAACGAGAGCAAGCATTTGATGGTAGCAGCTTCCCTGTGGTACTTGTGCTGAACGCTTTGAGATTTTGAAGGGTGGCCTTACAGCCATTCCGAAGTTACAGTACGCAAGACGAGACTGAAAGTTCTACAAGTCTTGCTTTGCAGTGAAAGCGCTCTAAGAGAAGATATTCAGAAGCAGCAGCATTCCATGCTAGCATCTTCCCTGCGGGAGATACTCTCTTTTCCATTATCGAGTTATTGCGTAAGGTCAAGCCGCAATTCAGTACTCTAGACTAAAAAGTTCTCTTAGTCGTGCTTATGCAGCTTGTAGTTTCAGCGCTCCCCAAGTAGACTATAACGAGAGCTAGCTTTTGATGGTAGCAGCTTCCCTGCGGTATCTGTGCTGAACGCTATGAAATTTTGAAGTGACGCTTTAACAGGCATTCCGATGTTACAGTACACAAGACGAGTCTGAAAGTTCTACAAGTCTTGCTTTGCAGTGAAAGCGCTCTAAGAGAAGACGTTCAGAAGCAGCAGCATTCCATGCTAGCATCTTCCCTGCGGGAGATACTCTCTTTTCCAATATCGATTTATTGGGTAAGGTCAAGCCGCAATTCAGTATTCCTGACTAAAACATACTGTTAGTCGTGCTTTTGCAGCTTGAACTGAAAGTGATTCCAGGAAAGATTCTAACGAGAGTAAGCATTTGATGGTAGCAGCTTCCCTGCGGGAGATACTCTCTTTTCCAAAATCGCGTTATTACCCTCAGTTAAGTCACAATTCAGAACCCTACACTAAAGCATTCTCTTAGGAGGGAATCTGCAGCTTGCACTGAAAGCGATTCCAGGGAAGACTCTAAGGAGAGCAAGCATTTGATGGTAGCAGCTTCCCTGCGGGAGATACTCTCTTTTCCAAAATCGCGTTATTAGCCGCAGTTAAGTCACAATTCAGAACCCTAGACTAAAGCATTCTCTTAGGAGGGAATCTGCAGCTTGCAGTGAAAGAGATTCCAGAGAAGACTCTAACGAGAGCAAGCATTTGATGGTAGCAGCTTCCCTGCGGGATATACTCTCTTTTCTATAATCGCCTTATTAGCCGCAGTTAAATCACAATTCAGTACCCTAGACTAAATCTTTCTCTTAGGAGGGAATCTGCAGCTTGCAGTGAAAGCGCTTCCTGAGTAGAGTCTAACAAGGCCCAGCTTTTGATTGTAGCAGCTTCCCTGCGGTACTTGTGCTGAACGCTATGAGATTTTGAAGGGTCGCCTTACAGCCATTCCGAAGTTACAGTACGCAAGACGAGACTGAAAGTTCTACAAGTCTTGCTTTGCAGTGAAAGCGCTCTAAGAGAAGACGTTCAGAAGCAGCAGCATTCCATGCTAGCATCTTCCCTGCGGGAGATACTCTCTTTTCCAATATCGAGTTATTGGGTAAGGTCAAGCCGCAATTCAGTATTCTAGACTAAAACACACTGTTAGTCGTGCTTTTGCAGCTTGCACTGAAAGCCCTTCCAGAGAAGACTCTAATGAGTGTCATTATTTGATGGTAGCAGCTTCCCTGCGGGAGATACTCTCTTTTCCAAAATCGCGTTCTACGCGGCAGTAAAGTCACAATTCAGAACCCTACACTAAAGCATTCTCTTAGGAGGGAATCTGCAGCTTGCAGTGAAAACGATTCCAGGGAAGACTCTAACGAGAGTCATCATTTCATGGTAGCAGCTTCCCTGCGGGAGATACTCTCTTTTCCAAAATCGCGTTATTACCCGCAGTTAAGTCACAGTTCAGAACACTAGACTAAAGCATTCTCTTAGGAGGGAATCTGCAGCTTGCACTGAAAGCGATTCTAGGGAAGACTCTAATGAAGGCAAGCATTTGATGGTAGCGGCTTCCCGGCGGGCGATACTCTCTTTTCTATAATCGCGTCATTAGCCGCAGTTAAGTAAAAATTCAGTACCCTAGACTAAAGCTTTCTCTTAGGAGGGAATCTGCAGATTGCAGTGAAAGCGCTTCCTGAGTAGAGTCTAATGAGACCCAGCTTTTGATGGTAGCAGCTTCCCTGCGGTAACTTTGCTGAACGATATGAAATTTTGAAGAGACGCTTTAACAGGCATTCCGATGTTACAGTACACAAGACGAGACTGAAAGTTCTACAAGTCTTGCTTTGCAGTGAAAGCGCTCTAAGAGAAGACGTTCAGAAGCAGCAGCATTCCATGCTAGCATCTTCCCTGCGAGAGATACTCTCTTTTCCAATATCGATTAATTGGGTAAGGTCAAGCCGCAATTCAGTATTCTAGACTAAATCATACTGTTAGTCGTGCTTTTGCAGCTTGCACTGAAAGCGATTCCAGGGAAGACTCTAACGAGAGTAAGCATTTGATGGTAGCAGCTTCCCTGCGAGAGATACTCTCTTTTCCAAAATCGCGTTCTAAGCGGCAGTTAAGTCACAATTCAGAACCCTACACTAAAGCATTCTCTTAGGAGGGAATCTGCAGCTTGCAGTGAAAGCGCTTACTGAGTAGAGTCTAACGAGACCCAGCTTTTGACGATAGTAGCTTCCCTGCGGTACTTGTGGTGAACGCTATGAGATTTTGAAGGGTCGCCTTACAGCCATTCCGATGTTACAGTACGCAAGACGAGACTGAAAGTTCTACAAGTCTTGCTTTGTAGGGAAAGCGCTCTAAGAGAAGACGTTCAGAAGCAGCAGCATTCCATGCTAGCATCTTCCCTGCGCGAGATACACTCTTTTCCAATATCGAGTTATTGGGCGATGTCAAGCCGCAATTCAGTACTCTAGACTAAAAAGTTCTCTTAGTCGTGCTTATGCAGCTTGTAGTTACAGCGCTCCCCAAGTAGACTCTAACGAGAGCTAGCTTTTGATGGTAGCAGCTTCCCTGCGGTAACTGTGCTGAACGCTATGAAATTTTGAAGTGACGCTTTAACAGGCATTCCGATGTTACAGTACACAAGACGAGTCTGAAAGTTCTGCAAATCTTGCTTTGCAGTGAAAGCGCTCTAAGAGAAGACGTTCAGAAGCAGCAGCATTCCATGCTAGCATCTTCCCTGCGGGAGATACTCTCTTTTCCAATATCGAGTTATTGGGTAAGGTCAAGCCGCAATTCAGTATTCTAGACCTAAACATACAGTTAGTCGTGCTTTTGCAGCTTGCACTGAAAGCTATTCCAGGAAAGACTCTAACGAGAGTAAGCATTTTATGGTAGCAGCTTCCCTGCATGAGATACTCTCTTTTACATAAACGCGTTTTAAGCGGCAGTTAAGTCACAATTCAGAACCCTACACTAAAG
This sequence comes from Phaenicophaeus curvirostris, assembly GCF_032191515.1. Classification (NCBI taxonomy): domain Eukaryota; kingdom Metazoa; phylum Chordata; class Aves; order Cuculiformes; family Cuculidae; genus Phaenicophaeus; species Phaenicophaeus curvirostris. The sequence continues at coordinate 15,444,397 of NC_091400.1, read as the reverse complement.
CATTCTCTTAGGAGGGAATCTGCAGCTTGCAGTGAAAGCGATTCCAGGGAAGACTCTAACGAGAGTCATCATTTGATGGTAGCAGCTTCCCTGCGGGAGATACTCTCTTTTCTATAATCGCGTTATTACCTGCAGTTAAGTAAAAATTCAGTACCCTAGACTAAAGCTTTCTCTTAGGAGGGAATCTGCAGCTTGCAGTGAAAGAGATTTCAGAGAAGACTCTAACGAGAGCAAGCATTTGATGGTAGCAGCTTCCCTGCGGGAGATACTCTCTTTTCCAATATCGCGTTATTAGCAGCAGTTAAGTAAAAATTCAGAACCCTAGACTAAAGCATTCTCTTAGGAGGGAATCTGCAGCTTGCAGTGAAAGCGATTCTAGGGAAGACTCTAACGAAAGCAAGCATTTGATGGTAGCAGCTTCACTGCGGGCGATACTCTCTTTTCTATAATCGCGTCATTAGCCGCAGTTAAGAAAAATTCAGTACCCTAGACTAAAGCTTTCTCTTAGGAGGGAATCTGCAGCTTGCAGTGAAAGCGCTTCCTGAGTAGAGTCTAACGAGACCCAGCTTTTGATGGTAGCTGCTTCCCTGCGGTAACTTTGCTGAACGCTATGAAATTTTGAAGAGACGCTTTAACAGGCATTCCGATGTTACAGTACACAAGACGAGACTGAAAGTTCTACAAGTCTTGCTTTGCAGTGAAAGCGCTCTAAGAGAAGACGTTCAGAAGCAGCAGCATTCCATGCTAGCATCTTCCCTGCGAGAGATACTATCTTTTCCAATATCGAGTTATTGGGCGATGTCAAGCCGCAATTCAGTATTCTAGACTAAAACATACTGTTAGTCGTGCTTTTGCAGCTTGCACTGAAAGCGATTCCAGGGAAGACTCTAACGAGAGTAAGCATTTGATGGTAGCAGCTTCCCTGCGGGAGATACTCTCTTTTCCAAAATCGCGTTCTAAGCGGCAGTTAAGTCACAATTCAGAACCCTACACTAAAGCATTCTCTTAGGAGGGAATCTGCAGCTTGCAGTGAAAGCGATTCCAGGGAAGACTCTAACGAGAGTCATCATTTGATGGTAGCAGCTTCCCTGCGGGAGATACTCTCTTTTCTATAATCGCGTTATTACCTGCAGTTAAGTCACAATTCAGAACCCTAGACTAAAGCATTCTCTTAGGAGGGAATCTGCAGCTTGCACTGAAAGCGATTCCAGGGAAGACTCTAACGAGAGTAAGCATTTGATGGTAGCAGCATCCCTGCGGGAGATACTCTCTTTTCCAAAATCGCGTTCTAAGCAGCAGTTAAGTCACAATTCAGTACCCTAGACTAAAGCATTCTCTTAGGAGGGAATCTGCAGCTTGCAGTGAAAGAGATTCCAGAGAAGACTCTAACGAGAGTAAGCATTTGATGGTAGCAGCTTCCCTGCATGAGATACTCTCTTTTATATAAACGCGTTTTATGCGTCAGTTAAGTCACAATTCAGAACCCTACACTAAAGCATTCTCTTAGGAGGGAATCTGCAGCTTGCAGTGGAAGAGATTTCAGAGAAGACTCTAAGGAGAGCAAGCATTTGATGGTAGCAGCTTCCCTGCGGTACTTGTCCTAAACGCTATGAGATTTTGAAGGGTCGCCTTACAGCCATTCCGAAGTTACAGTACGCAAGACGAGACTGAAAGTTCTACAAGTCTTGCTTTGCAGTGAAAGCGCTCTAAGAGAAGACATTCAGAAGCAGCAGCAATCCATACTAACATCTTCCCTGTGGGAGATACTCTCTTTTCCAATATCGAGTTATCGGGCGATGTCAAGACGCAATTCAATACCCTAGACTAAAAAGTTCTCTTAGTCGTGCTTATGCAGCTTGTAGTTTCAGCGCTCCCCAAGTAGACTTTAACGAGAGCTAGCTTTTGATGGTAGCAGCTTCCCTGCGGTATCTGTGCTGAACGCTATGAAATTTGGAAGTGACGCTTTAACAGGCATTCCGATGTTACAGTACACAAGACGAGTCTGAAAGTCCTACAAGTCTTGCTTTGCAGTGAAAGCGCTCTAAGAGAAGACGTTCAGAAGCAGCAGCATTCCATGCTAGCATCTTCCCTGCGGGCGATACTCTCTTTTCTAAAATCGCGTTATTACCCGCAGTTAAGTAAAGATTCAGAACCCTAGACTAAAGCATTCTCTTAGGAGGGAATCTGCAGCTTGCAGTGAAAGTGATTCTAGGGAAGACTCTAAGGAGAGCAAGCATTTGATGGTAGCAGCTTCCCTGCGGGCGATACTCTCTTTTCTATAATCGCGTTATTAGCCGCAGTTAAGTAAAAATTCAGTACCCTAGACTAAAGCTTTCTCTTAGGAGGGAATCTGCAGCTTGCAGTGAAAGTGCTTCCTGAATAGAGTCTAACGAAACCCGGCTTTTGATGGTAGCAGCTTCCCTGCGGTAACTTTGCTGAACGCTATGAAATTTTGAAGAGACGCTTTAACAGGCATTCAGATATTACAGTACGCAAGGCGAGACTGAAAGTGCTACAAGTCTTGCTTTGCAGTGAAAGCGCTCTAAGAGAAGACATTCAGAAGCAGCAGCAATCCATACTAGCATCTTCCCTGCGGGAGATACTCTCTTTTCCAATATCGAGTTATTGGGAAAGGCCAAGCGGCAATTCAGTATTCTAGACTAAAACATACTGTTATTCTTGCTGTTGCAGCTTGCACTGAAAGCGCTTCCAGAGAAGACTCTAATGAGAGTAAGCATTGGATGCTAGCAGCTTCCCTCCATTAGATACTCTATTTTATATAAACGCGTTTTATGCTGCAGTTAATTCACCATTCAGAACCCTACACTAAAGCATTCTCTTAGGAGGGAATCTGCAGCTTGCAGTGAAAGCGATTCCAGGGAAGACTCTAACGAGAGTAAGCATTTGATGGTAGCAGCTTCCCTGCGGGAGATACTCTCTTTTCCAAAATCATGTTATTACCCGCAGTTAAGTCACAATTCAGAACCCTAGACTAAAGCATTCTCTTAGGAGCGAATCTGCAGCTTGCAGTGATAGAGATTTCAGAGAAGACTCTAACGAGAGCAAGCATTTGATGGTAGCAGCTTCCCTGCGGTAGATACTCTCTTTTCCAAAATCGCGTTTTTACCCGCAGTTAAGTAAAAATTCAGAACCCTACACTAAAGCATTCTCTTAGGAGGGAATCTGCAGCTTGCAGTGAAAGCGATTCCAGGGAAGACTCTAACGAGAGCAAGCATTTGATGGTAGCAGCTTCCCTGCGGTACTTGTGCTGAACGCTATGAGATTTTGAAGTGTCGCCTTACAGCCATTCCGAAGTTACAGTACGCAAGACGAGACTGAAAGTTCTACAAGTCTTGCTTCGCAGTGAAAGCGCTCTAAGAGAAGACATTCAGAAGCAGCAGCAATCCATACTAACATCTTCCCTGCGGGAGATACTCTCTTTTCCAATATCGAGTTATCGGGCGATGTCAAGCCTCAATTCAGTACTCTAGACTAAAAAGTTCTCTTAGTCGTGCTTATGCAGCTTGTAGTTTCAGCGCTCCCCAAGTAGACTATAACGAGAGCTAGCTTTTGATGGTAGCAGCTTCCCTGCGGTATCTGTGCTGAACGCTATGAAATTTTGAAGTGACGCATTAACAGGCATTCCGATGTTACAGTACACAAGACGAGTCTGAAAGTCCTACAAGTCTTGCTTTGCAGTGAAAGCGCTCTAAGAGAAGACGTTTAGAAGCAGCAGTATTCCATGCTAGCATCTTCCCTGCGGGAGATACTCTCTTTTCCAAAATCGCGTTATTACCCGCAGTTAAGTAAAAATTCAGAACCCTAGAGTAAAGCATTCTCTTAGGAGGGAATCTGCAGCTTGCAATGAAAGCGATTCCAGGGAAGACTCTAACGAGAGTAAGCATTTGATGGTAGCAGCTTCCCTGCGGGAGATACTCTCTTTTCCAAAATCGCGTTATTACCTGCAGTTAAGTCACAGTTCAGAACCCTAGACTAAAGCATTCTCTTAGGAGGGAATCTGCAGCTTGCAGTGAAAGCGATTCTAGGGAAGACTCTAAGGAGAGCAAGCATTTGATGGTAGCAGCTTCCCTGCGGGCGATACTCTTCTATAATCGCGTTATTAGCCGCAGTTAAGTAAAAATTCAGTACCCTAGACTAAATCTTTCTCTTAGGAGGGAATCTGGAGCTTGCAGTGAAAGAGATTCCAGAGAAGACTCTAACGAGAGCAAGCATTTGATGGTAGCAGCTTCCCTGCGGGCGATACTCTCTTTTCTATAATCGCGTTATTAGCCGCAGTTAAGTCACAATTCAGTACCCTAGACTAAAGCATTCTCTTAGGAGGGAATCTGCAGCTTGTAGTGAAAGAGATTCCAGAGAAGACTCTAACGAGAGCAAGCATTTGATGGTAGCAGATTCCCTGCGGTACTTGTGCTGAACGCTATGAGATTTTGAAGGGTCGCCTTGCAGCCATTCTGAAGTTACAGTACGCAAGACGAGACTGAAAGTTCTACAAGTCTTGCTTTGCAGTGAAAGCGCTCTAAGAGAAGACGTTCAGAAGCAGCAGCATTCCATGCTAGCATCTTCTCTGCGGGAGATACTCTCTTTTCCAATATCGAGTTATTGGGTAAGGTCAAGCCGCAATTCAGTATTCTAGACTAAAACATACTGTTAGTCGTGCTTTTGCAGCTTGCACTGAAAGCGATTCCAGGGAAGACTCTAACGAGAGTAAGCATTTGATGGTAGCAGCTTCCCTGCATTAAATACTCTCTTTTATATAAACGCGTTTTATGCGGCAGTTAAGTCACAATTCAGAACCCTAGACTAAAGCATTCTCTTAGGAGGGAATCTGCAGCTTGCAGTGAAAGAGATTCCAGAGAAGACTCTAACGAGAGCAAGAATTTGATGGTAGAAGCTTCCCTGCGGGAGATACTCTCTTTTCCAAAATCAAGTTATTAGCCGCAGTTAAGTCACAATTCAGTACCCTACACTAAAGCTTTCTTTTCGGAGGGAATCTGCAGCTTGCAGTGAAAGCGCTTCCTGAGTAGAGTCTAACGAGACCCAGCTTTTGATGGTAGCAGCTTCCCTGCGGTAAGTTTGCTGAACGCTATGAAATTTTGAAGAGACGCTTTAACAGGCATTCCGATGTTACAGTACACAAGACGAAACTGAAAGTTCTACAAGTCTTGATTTGCAGTGAAAGCGCTCTAAGAGAAGACGTTCAGAAGCAGCAGCATTCCATGCTAGCATCTTCCCTGCGGGAGATACTCTCTTTTCCAATATCGAGTTATTAGGCGATGTCAAGCCGCAATTCAGTATTCTAGAGTAAAACATACTGTTAGGCGTGCTTTTGCAGCTTGCACTGAAAGCGATTCCAGGGAAGACTCTAACGAGAGTAAGCATTTGATGGTAGCATCTTCCCTGCGGGAGATACTCTCTTTTCCAAAATCGCATTCTAAGCAGCAGTTAAGTCACAATTCAAAACCCTAGACTAAAGCATTCTCTTAGGAGGGAATCTGCAGCTTGCAGTGATAGAGATTTCAGAGAAGACTCTAACGAGAGCAAGCATTTGATGGTAGCAGCTTCCCTGCGGTAGATACTCTCTTTTCCAAAATCGCGTTTTTACCCGCAGTTAAGTAAAAATTCAGAACCCTACACTAAAGCATTCTCTTAGGAGGGAATCTGCAGCTTGCAGTGAAAGCGATTCCAGGGAAGACTCTAACGAGAGCAAGCATTTGATGGTAGCAGCTTCCCTGCGGTACTTGTGCTGAACGCTATGAGATTTTGAAGTGTCGCCTTACAGCCATTCCGAAGTTACAGTACGCAAGACGAGACTGAAAGTTCTACAAGTCTTGCTTCGCAGTGAAAGCGCTCTAAGAGAAGACATTCAGAAGCAGCAGCAATCCATACTAACATCTTCCCTGCGGGAGATACTCTCTTTTCCAATATCGAGTTATCGGGCGATGTCAAGCCTCAATTCAGTACTCTAGACTAAAAAGTTCTCTTAGTCGTGCTTATGCAGCTTGTAGTTTCAGCGCTCCCCAAGTAGACTATAACGAGAGCTAGCTTTTGATGGTAGCAGCTTCCCTGCGGTATCTGTGCTGAACGCTATGAAATTTTGAAGTGACGCATTAACAGGCATTCCGATGTTACAGTACACAAGACGAGTCTGAAAGTCCTACAAGTCTTGCTTTGCAGTGAAAGCGCTCTAAGAGAAGACGTTTAGAAGCAGCAGTATTCCATGCTAGCATCTTCCCTGCGGGAGATACTCTCTTTTCCAAAATCGCGTTATTACCCGCAGTTAAGTAAAAATTCAGAACCCTAGAGTAAAGCATTCTCTTAGGAGGGAATCTGCAGCTTGCAATGAAAGCGATTCCAGGGAAGACTCTAACGAGAGTAAGCATTTGATGGTAGCAGCTTCCCTGCGGGAGATACTCTCTTTTCCAAAATCGCGTTATTACCTGCAGTTAAATCACAGTTCAGAACCCTAGACTAAAGCATTCTCTTAGGAGGGAATCTGCAGCTTGCAGTGAAAGCGATTCTAGGGAAGACTCTAAGGAGAGCAAGCATTTGATGGTAGCAGCTTCCCTGCGGGCGATACTCTCTTTTCTATAATCGCGTTATTAGCCGCAGTTAAGTCACAATTCAGTACCCTAGACTAAAGCATTCTCTTAGGAGGGAATCTGCAGCTTGTAGTGAAAGAGATTCCAGAGAAGACTCTAACGAGAGCAAGCATTTGATGGTAGCAGATTCCCTGCGGTACTTGTGCTGAACGCTATGAGATTTTGAAGGGTCGCCTTGCAGCCATTCTGAAGTTACAGAACGCAAGACGAGACTGAAAGTTCTACAAGTCTTGCTTTGCAGTGAAAGCGCTCTAAGAGAAGACGTTCAGAAGCAGCAGCATTCCATGCTAGCATCTTCCCTGCGGGAGATACTCTCTTTTCCAATATCGAGTTATTGGGTAAGGTCAAGCCGCAATTCAGTATTCTAGACTAAAACATACTGTTAGTCGTGCTTTTGCAGCTTGCACTGAAAGCGATTCCAGGGAAGACTCTAACGAGAGTAAGCATTTGATGGTAGCAGCTTCCCTGCATTAAATACTCTCTTTTATATAAACGCGTTTTATGCGGCAGTTAAGTCACAATTCAGAACACTACACTAAAGCATTCTCTTAGGAGGGAATCTGCAGCTTGCAGTGAAAACGATTCCAGGGAAGACTCTGACAAGAGACATCATTTGATGGTAGCGGCTTCCCTGCGGGAGATACTCTTTTTTCTATAATCGCGTTATTACCTGCAGTTAAGTCACAATTCAGTACCCTAGACTAAAGCATTCTCTCAGGAGGGAATCTGCAGCTTGCAGTGAAAGAGATTCCAGAGAAGACTCTAACGAGAGCAAGCATTTGATGGTAGCAGCTTCCCTGCGGGCGATACTCTCTTTTCTATAATCGCGTTATTAGCCGCAGTTAAGTCACAATTCAGTACCCTAGACTAAAGCATTCTCTTAGGAGGGAATCTGCAGCTTGCAGTGAATGAGATTTCCGAAGACTCTAACGAGAGCAAGCATTTGATGGTAGCAGCTTCCCTGCATGAGATACTCTCTTTTATATAAACGGGTTTTATTCGGCAGATAAGTCACAATTCAGAACCCTAGACTAAAGCTTTCTCTTAGGGGGGAATCTGTAGCTTGCAGTGAGAGCGCTTCCTGAGTAGAGTCTAACGAGACCCAGCTTTTGATGGTAGCAGCTTCCCTGCGGTAACTTTGCTGAACGCTATGAAATTTTGAAGAGACGCTTTAACAGGCATTCCGAAGTTACAGTACACAAAACGAGACTGAAAGTTCTACAAGTCTTGCTTTGCAGTGAAAGGGCTCTAAGAGAAGACGTTCAGAAGCAGCAGCATTCCATGCTAGCATCTTCCTGCGGGAGATACTCTCTTTTCCAATATCGAGTTATTGGGTAAGGTCAAGCCGCAATTCAGTATTCTAGACTAAAACACACTGTTAGTCGTGCTTTTGCAGCTTGCACTGAAAGCCCTTCCAGAGAAAACTCTAATGAGTGTCATCATTTGATGGTAGCAGCTTCCCTGCATGAGATACTCTCTTTTATATAAACGCGTTTTATGCGGCAGTTAAGTCACAATACAGAACACTAGACTAAAGCATTCTCTTAGGAGGGAATCTGCAGCTTGCAGTGAAAGCGATTCCAGGGAAGACTCTAACGAGAGCAAGCATTTGATGGTAGCAGCTTCCCTGCGGTAGATACTCTCTTTTCCAAAATCGCGTTTTTACCCGCAGTTAAGTAAAAATTCAGAACCCTACACTAAAGCATTCTCTTAGGAGGGAATCTGCAGCTTGCAGTGAAAGCGATTCCAGGGAAGACTCTAACGAGAGCAAGCATTTGATGGTAGCAGCTTCCCTGCGGTACTTGTGCTGAACGCTATGAGATTTTGAAGGGTCGCCTTACAGCCATTCCGAAGTTACAGTACGCAAGACGAGACTGAAAGTTCTACAAGTCTTGCTTCGCAGTGAAAGCGCTCTAAGAGAAGACATTCAGAAGCAGCAGCAATCCATACTAACATCTTCCCTGCGGGAGATACTCTCTTTTCCAATATCGAGTTATCGGGCGATGTCAAGCCTCAATTCAGTACTCTAGACTAAAAAGTTCTCTTAGTCGTGCTTATGCAGCTTGTAGTTTCAGCGCTCCCCAAGTAGACTATAACGAGAGCTAGCTTTTGATGGTAGCAGCTTCCCTGCGGTATCTGTGCTGAACGCTTTGAAATTTTGAAGTGACGCATTAACAGGCATTCCGATGTTACAGTACACAAGACGAGTCTGAAAGTCCTACAAGTCTTGCTTTGCAGTGAAAGCGCTCTAAGAGAAGACGTTTAGAAGCAGCAGTATTCCATGCTAGCATCTTCCCTGCGGGAGATACTCTCTTTTCCAAAATCGCGTTATTACCCGCAGTTAAGTAAAATTTCAGAACCCTAGAGTAAAGCATTCTCTTAGGAGGGAATCTGCAGCTTGCAATGAAAGCGATTCCAGGGAAGACTCTAACGAGAGTAAGCATTTGATGGTAGCAGCTTCCCTGCGGGAGATACTCTCTTTTCCAAAATCGCGTTATTACCTGCAGTTAAGTCACAGTTCAGAACCCTAGACTAAAGCATTCTCTTAGGAGGGAATCTGCAGCTTGCAGTGAAAGCGATTCTAGGGAAGACTCTAAGGAGAGCAAGCATTTGATGGTAGCAGCTTCCCTGCGGGCGATACTCTTCTATAATCGCGTTATTAGCCGCAGTTAAGTAAAAATTCAGTACCCTAGACTAAATCTTTCTCTTAGGAGGGAATCTGGAGCTTGCAGTGAAAGAGATTCCAGAGAAGACTCTAACGAGAGCAAGCATTTGATGGTAGCAGCTTCCCTGCGGGCGATACTCTCTTTTCTATAATCGCGTTATTAGCCGCAGTTAAGTCACAATTCAGTACCCTAGACTAAAGCATTCTCTTAGGAGGGAATCTGCAGCTTGTAGTGAAAGAGATTCCAGAGAAGACTCTAACGAGAGCAAGCATTTGACGGTAGCAGATTCCCTGCGGTACTTGTGCTGAACGCTATGAGATTTTGAAGGGTCGCCTTGCAGCCATTCTGAAGTTACAGTACGCAAGACGAGACTGAAAGTTCTACAAGTCTTGCTTTGCAGTGAAAGCGCTCTAAGAGAAGACGTTCAGAAGCAGCAGCATTCCATGCTAGCATCTTCCCTGCGGGAGATACTCTCTTTTCCAATATCGAGTTATTGGGTAAGGTCAAGCCGCAATTCAGTATTCTAGACTAAAACATACTGTTAGTCGTGCTTTTGCAGCTTGCACTGAAAGCGATTCCAGGGAAGACTCTAACGAGAGTAAGCATTTGATGGTAGCAGCTTCCCTGCATTAAATACTCTCTTTTATATAAACGCGTTTTATGCGGCAGTTAAGTCACAATTCAGAACACTACACTAAAGCATTCTCTTAGGAGGGAATCTGCAGCTTGCAGTGAAAACGATTCCAGGGAAGACTCTAACGAGAGACATCATTTGATGGTAGCGGCTTCCCTGCGGGAGATACTCTTTTTTCTATAATCGCGTTATTACCTGCAGTTAAGTCACAATTCATTACCCTAGACTAAAGCATTCTCTCAGGAGGGAATCTGCAGCTTGCAGTGAAAGAGATTCCAGAGAAGACTCTAACGAGAGCAAGCATTTGATGGTAGCAGCTTCCCTGCGGGCGATACTCTCTTTTCTATAATCGCGTTATTAGCCGCAGTTAAGTCACAATTCAGTACCCTAGACTAAAGCATTCTCTTAGGAGGGAATCTGCAGCTTGCAGTGAATGAGATTTCCGAAGACTCTAACGAGAGCAAGCATTTGATGGTAGCAGCTTCCCTGCATGAGATACTCTCTTTTATATAAACGGGTTTTATTCGGCAGGTAAGTCACAATTCAGAACCCTAGACTAAAGCTTTCTCTTAGGAGGGAATCTGTAGCTTGCAGTGAAAGCGCTTCCTGAGTAGAGTCTAACGAGACCCAGCTTTTGATGGTAGCAGCTTCCCTGCGGTAACTTTGCTGAACGCTATGAAATTTTGAAGAGACGCTTTAACAGGCATTCCGAAGTTACAGTACACAAAACGAGACTGAAAGTTCTACAAGTCTTGCTTTGCAGTGAAAGGGCTCTAAGAGAAGACGTTCAGAAGCAGCAGCATTCCATGCTAGCATCTTCCTGCGGGAGATACTCTCTTTTCCAATATCGAGTTATTGGGTAAGGTCAAGCCACAATTCAGTATTCTAGACTAAAACACACTGTTAGTCGTGCTTTTGCAGCTTGCACTGAAAGCCCTTCCAGAGAAGACTCTAATGAGTGTCATCATTTGATGGTAGCAGCTTCCCTGCATGAGATACTCTCTTTTATATAAACGCGTTTTATGCGGCAGTTAAGTCACAATACAGAACACTAGACTAAAGCATTCTCTTAGGAGGGAATCTGCAGCTTGCAGTGAAAGCGATTCCAGGGAAGACTCTAACGAGAGCAAGCATTTGATGGTAGCAGCTTCCCTGCGGTACTTGTGCTGAACGCTATGAGATTTTGAAGGGTCGCCTTAACAGCCATTCCGATGTTACAGTACACAAACCGAGACTGAAAGTTCTACAAGTCTTGCTTTGCAGTGAAAGCGCTCTAAGAGAAGACATTCAGAAGCAGCAGCATTCCATACTAGCAGCTTCCCTGCGGGAGATACTCTCTTTTCCAAAATCGCGTTATTACCCGCAGTTAAGTAAAAATTCAGAACCCTACACTAAAGCATTCTCTTAGGAGGGAATCTGCAGCTTGCAGTGAAAGACATTTCAGAGAAGACTCTAACGAGAGCAAGCATTTGATGGTAGCAGCTTCCCTGCGGGAGATACTCTCTTTTCCAAAATCGCGTTATTACTCGCAGTTAAGTCACAATTCAGAACCCTACACTAAAGCATTCTCTTAGGAGGGAATCTGCAGCTTGCAGTGAAAGCGCTTCCTGAGTAGAGTCTAACGAGACCCAGCTTTTGATGGTAGCAGCTTCCCTGCGGTACTTGTGCTGAGCGCTATGAAATTTTGAAGTGACGCTTTAACAGGAATTCCGCTGTTACAGTACACAAGACGAGACTGAAAGTTCTACAAGTCTTACTTTGCAGTGAAAGTGCTCTAAGAGAAGACGTTCAGAAGCAGCAGCATTCCATGCTAGCTCTTCCCTGCGGGAGATACTCTCTTTTCCAATATCGAGTTATTGGGCGATGTCAAGCCGCAATTCAGTATTCTAGACTAAAACATACTGTTAGTCGTGCTTTTGCAGCTTGCACTGAAAGCGATTCCAGGGAAGACTCTAACCGAGAGTCGTCATTTGATGGTAGCAACTTCCCTGCGGGAGTTTCTCTCTTTTCCAAAATCACGTTATTACCCGCAGTTAAATAAAAATTCAGAACCCTACACTAAAGAATTCTCTTAGGAGGGAATCTGCAGCTTACAGTGAAAGAGATTCCAAAGAAGACTCTAACGAGAGTATGCATTTGATGGTAGCAGCTTCCCTGCGGGAGATACTCTCTTTTCCAAAATCGTGTTATTACTCGAAGTTAAGTCACAATTCAGAACCCTACACTAAAGCATTCTCTTAGGAGGGAATCTGCAGCTTATAGTGACAGAGATTCCAGAGAAGACTTTAACGAGAGCAAGCATTTGATGGTAGCAGCTTCCCTGCGGGAGATACTCTCTTTTCCAAAATCGCGTTATTAGCCGCAGTTAAGTCACAATTCAGAACCCTAAACTAAAGCATTCTCTTAGGAGGGAATCTGCAGCTTGCAGTGAAAGCGCTTCCTGAGTAGAGTCTAACGAGACCCAGCTTTTGATGGTAGCAGCTTCCCTGCGGTACTTGTGCTGAACGCTATGAAATTTTGAAGTGACGCTTTAACAGGCATTCCGCTGTTACAGTACACAAGACGAGACTGAAAGTTCTACAAGTCTTGCTTTGCAGTGAAAGCGCTCTAAGAGAAGTCGTTCAGAAGCAGCAGCATTCCATGCTAGCATCTTCCCTGCGGGAGATACTATCTTTTCCAATATCGAGTTATTGGGCGATGTCAAGCCGCAATTCAGTATTCTGGACTAAAACATACTGTTAGTCGTGCTTTTGCAGCTTGCACTGAAAGCGATTCCAGGGAAGACTCTAACCGAGAGTTGTCATTTGATGGTAGCAACTTCCCTGCGCGAGATTCTCTCTTTTCCAAAATCGCATTATTAGCCGCAGTTAAGTCACAATTCAGTACCCTAGACTAAAGCATTCTCTTAGGAGGGAATCTGCAGCTTGCAGTGAAAGAGATTCCAGAGAAGACTCTAACGAGAGCAAGCATTTGATGGTAGCAGCTTCCCTGCGGGAGATACTCTCTTTTCCAAAATCGCGTTACTAGCCGCAGTTAAGTCACAATTCAGTACCCTAAACTAAAGCATTCTCTTAGGAGGGAATCTGCAGCTTGCAGTGAAAGCGCTTCCTGAGTAGAGTCTAACGAGACCCAGCTTTTGATGGTAGCAGCTTCCCTGCGGTACTTGTGCTGAACGCTATGAAATTTTGAAGTGACGCTTTAACAGGCATTCCGATGTTACAGTACACAAGACGAGTCTGAAAGTTCTACAAGTCTTGCTTTGCAGTGAAAGCGCTCTAAGAGAAGACGTTCAGAAGCAGCAGCATTCCATGCTAGCATCGTCCCTGCGGGAGATACTCTCTTTTCCAATATCGAGTTATTGGGTAAGGCCAAGCGGCAATTCAGTATTCTAGACTAAATCATACTGTTAGTCGTGCTTTTGCAGCTTGCACTGAAAGCGATTCCAGGGAAGACTCTAACCGAGAGCAAGGATTTGATGGTAGCAACTTCCCTGCGGGAGTTTCTCTCTTTTCCAAAATCGCGTTATTACCCGCAGTTAAGTAAAAATTCAGAACCCTAGACTAAAGCATTCTCTTAGGAGGGAATCTGCAGCTTACAGTGAAAGCGCTTCCTGAGTAGAGTCTAGGGAGACCCAGCTTTTGATGGTAGCAGCTTCCCTGCGGTAACTTTGCTGAACGCTATGAGATTTTGAAGGGTCGCCTTACAGCCATTACGAAGTTACAGTACGCAAGGCGAGACTGAAAGTGCTACAAGTCTTGCTTTGCAGTGAAAGCGCTCTAAGAGAAGACATTCAGAAGCAGCAGCAATCCATACTAGCATCTTCCCTCCGGGAGATACTCTCTTTTCCAATATCGAGTTATTGGGTAAGGCCAAGCGGCAATTCAGTATTCTAGACTAAATCATACTGTTAGTCGTGCTTTTGCAGCTTGCACTGAAAGCGCTCCCCGAGTAGACTCTAACGAGAGCTAGCTTTTGATGGTAGCAGCTTCCCTGCGGTACTTGTGCTGAACGCTATGAAATTTTGAAGTGACGCTTTAACAGGCATTCCGCTGTTACAGTACACAAGACGAGACTGAAAGTTCTACAAGTCTTGCTTTGCAGTGAAAACGCTCTAAGAGAAGACGTTCAGAAGCAGCAGCATTCCATGCTAGCTCTTCCCTGCGGGAGATACTCTCTTTTCCAATATCGAGTTATCGGGCGATGTCAAGCCGCAATTCAGTATTCTAGACTTAAACATACTGTTAGTCGTGCTTTTGCAGCTTGCACTGAAAGCGATTCCAGGGAAGACTCTAACCGAGAGTCGTCATTTGATGGTAGCAACTTCCCTGCGGGAGTTTCTCTCTTTTCCAAAATCACGTTATTACCGCAGTTAAATAAAAATTCAGAACCCTACACTAAAGCATTCTCTTAGGAGGGAATCTGCAGCTTACAGTGAAAGAGATTCCAAAGAAGACTCTAACGAGAGTCATCATTTGATGGTAGCAGATTCTATGCGGGAGATACTCTCTTTTCCAAAATCGCGTTATTAGCCGCAGTTAAGTCACAATTCAGAACCCTAGACTAAAGCATTCTCTTAGGAGGGAATCTGCAGCTTACAGTGAAAGCGCTTCCTGAGTAGAGTCTAAGGAGACCCAGCTTTTGATGGTAGCAGCTTCCCTGCGGTACTTGTGCTGAACGCTATGAGATTTTGAAGGGTCGCCTTACAGCCATTCCGAAGTTACAGTACGCAAGGCGAGACTGAAAGTGCTACAAGTCTTGCTTTGCAGTGAAAGCGCTCTAAGAGAAGACATTCAGAAGCAGCAGCAATCCATACTAGCATCTTCCCTCCGGGAGATACTCTCTTTTCCAATATCGAGTTATTGGGTAAGGCCAAGCGGCAATTCAGTATTCTAGACTAAATCATACTGTTAGTCGTGCTTTTGCAGCTTGCACTGAAAGCGCTCCCCGAGTAGACTCTAACGAGAGCTAGCTTTTGATGGTAGCAGCTTCCCTGCGGTACTTGTGCTGAACGCTATGAGATTTTGAAGGGTCGCCTTAACAGCCATTCCGATGTTACAGTACACAAACCGAGACTGAAAGTTCTACAAGTCTTGCTTTGCAGTGAAAGCTCTCTAAGAGAAGACATTCAGAAGCAGCAGCATTCCATACTAGCATCTTCCCTGCGGGAGATACTCTCTTTTCCAAAATCGCATTATTACCCGCAGTTAAGTAAAAATTCAGAACCCTAGACTAAAGCATTCTCTTAGGAGGGAATCTGCAGCTTACAGTGAAAGAGATTCCAAAGAAGACTCTAACGAGAGTATGCATTTGATGGTAGCAGCTTCCCTGTGGGAGATACTCTCTTTTCCAAAATCGTGTTATTACCCGCAGTTAAGTCACAATTCAGAACCCTACACTAAAGCATTCTCTTAGGAGGGAATCTGCAGCTTGCAGTGAAAGAGATTCCAGAGAAGACTCTAACGAGAGCAAGCATTTGATGGTAGATGCTTCCCTGCGGGAGATACTCTCTTTTCCAAAATCGCGTTATTACTCGCAGTTAAGTCACAATTCAGAACCCTAGACTAAAGCATTCTCTTAGGAGGGAATCTGCAGCTTGCAGTGAAAGCGCTTCCTGAGTAGAGTCTAATGAGACCCAGCTTTTGATGGTAGCAGCTTCCCTGCGGTACTTGTGCTGAACGCTATGAAATTTTGAAGGGTCGCCTTACAGCCATTCCGAAGTTACAGTACGCAAGGCGAGACTGAAAGTGCCACAAGTCTTGCTTTGCAGTGAAAGCGCTCTTAGAGAAGACATTCAGAAGCAGCAGCAATCCATACTAGCATGTTCCCTCCGGGAGATACTCTCTTTTCCAATATCGAGTTATTGGGTAAGGCCAAGCGGCAATTCAGTATTCTAGACTAAAACATACTGTTAGTCGTGCTTTTGCAGCTTGCACTGAAAGCGCTCCCCGAGTAGACTCTAACGAGAGCTAGCTTTTGATGGTAGCAGCTTCCCTGCGGTACTTGTGCTGAACGCTATGAGATTTTGAAGGGTCGCCTTAACAGCCATTCCGATGTTAAAGTACTCAAACCGAGACTGAAAGTTCTACAAGTCTTGCTTTGCAGTGAAAGCTCTCTAAGAGAAGACATTCAGAAGCAGCAGCATTCCATACTAGCAGCTTCCCTGCGGGAGATACTCTCTTTTCCAAAATCGCGTTATTAGCCGCAGTTAAGTCACAATTCAGAACCCTAAACTAAAGCATTCTCTTAGGAGGGAATCTGCAGCTTGCAGTGAAAGCGCTTCCTGAGTAGAGTCTAACGAGACCCAGCTTTTGATGGTAGCAGCTTCCCTGCGGTACTTGTGCTGAACGCTATGAGATTTTGAAGTGACGCTTTAACAGGCATTCCGCTGTTACAGTACACAAGACGAGACTGAAAGTTCTACAAGTCTTGCTTTGCAGTGAAAGCGCTCTAAGAGAAGACGTTCAGAAGCAGCAGCATTCCATGCTAGCATCGTCCCTGCGGGAGATACTATCTTTTCCAATATCGAGTTATTGGGCGATGTCAAGCCGCAATTCAGTATTCTAGACTAAAACATACTGTTAGTCGTGCTTTTGCAGCTTGCACTGAAAGCGATTCCAGGAAAGACTCTAACCGAGAGTTGTCATTTGATGGTAGCAACTTCCCTGCGGGAGATTCTCTCTTTTCCAAAATCGCGTTATTAGCCGCAGTTAAGTCACAATTCAGTACCCTAGACTAAAGCATTCTCTTAGGAGGGAATCTGCAGCTTGCAGTGAAAGAGATTCCAGAGAAGACTCTAACGAGAGCAAGCATTTGATGGTAGCAGCTTCCCTGCGGGAGATACTCTCTTTTCCAAAATCGCGTTACTAGCCGCAGTTAAGTCACAATTCAGTACCCTAAACTAAAGCATTCTCTTAGGAGGGAATCTGCAGCTTGCAGTGAAAGCGCTTCCTGAGTAGAGTCTAAGGAGACCCAGCTTTTGATGGTAGCAGCTTCCCTGCGGTACTTGTGCTGAACGCTATGAAATTTTGAAGTGACGCTTTAACAGGCATTCCGCTGTTACAGTACACAAGACAAGACTGAAAGTTCTACAAGTCTTGCTTTGCAGTGAAAGCGCTCTAAGAGAAGACGTTCAGAAGCAGCAGCATTCCATGCTAGCATCGTCCCTGCGGGAGATACTCTCTTTTCCAATATCGAGTTATTGGGTAAGGCCAAGCGGCAATTCAGTATTCTAGACTAAATCATACTGTTAGTCGTGCTTTTGCAGCTTGCATTGAAAGCGATTCCAGGGAAGACTCTAACCGAGAGCAAGGATTTGATGGTAGCAACTTCCCTGCGGGAGTTTCTCTCTTTTCCAAAATCGCGTTATTACCCGCAGTTAAGTAAAAATTCAGAACCCTAGACTAAAGCATTCTCTTAGGAGGGAATCTGCAGCTTACAGTGAAAGCGCTTCCTGAGCAGAGTCTAGGGAGACCCAGCTTTTGATGGTAGCAGCTTCCCTGCGGTACTTGTGCTGAACGCTATGAGATTTTGAAGGGTCGCCTTACAGCCATTCCGAAGTTACAGTACGCAAGGCGAGACTGAAAGTGCTACAAGTCTTGCTTTGCAGTGAAAGCGCTCTAAGAGAAGACATTCAGAAGCAGCAGCAATCCATACTAGCATCTTCCCTCCGGGAGATACTCTCTTTTCCAATATCGAGTTATTGGGTAAGGCCAAGCGGCAATTCAGTATTCTAGACTAAATCATACTGTTAGTCGTGCTTTTGCAGCTTGCACTGAAAGCGCTCCCCGAGTAGACTCTAACGAGAGCTAGCTTTTGATGGTAGCAGCTTCCCTGCGGTACTTGTGCTGAACGCTATGAGATTTTGAAGGGTCGCCTTAACAGCCATTCCGATGTTACAGTACACAAACCGAGACTGAAAGTTCTACAAGTCTTGCTTTGCAGTGAAAGCTCTCTAAGAGAAGACATTCAGAAGCAGCAGCATTCCATACTAGCATCTTCCCTGCGAGAGATACTCTCTTTTTCAAAATCGCATTATTACCCGCAGTTAAGTAAAAATTCAGAACCCTATACTAAAGCATTCTCTTAGGAGGGAATCTGCAGCTTGCAGTGAAAGACATTTCCGAGAAGACTCTAACGAGAGCAAGCATTTGATGGTAGCAGCTTCCCTGCGGGAGATACTCTCTTTTCCAAAATCGCGTTATTACTCGCAGTTAAGTAAAAATTCAGAACCCTACACTAAAGCATTCTCTTAGGAGGGAATCTGCAGCTTGCAATGAAAGAGATTCCAGGGAAGACTCTAACCGAGAGTCGTCATTTGATGGTAGCAACTTCCCTGCGGGAGATACTCTCTTTTCCAAAATCGCGTTATTACCCGCAGTTAAGTAAATATTCAGAACCCTAGACTAAAGCATTCTCTTAGGAGGGAATCTGCAGCTTGCAGTGAAAGAGATTCCAGAGAAGACTCTAACGAGAGCAAGCATTTGATGGTAGCAGCTTCCCTGCGGGAGATACTCTCTTTTCCAAAATCGCGTTACTAGCCGCAGTTAAGTCACAATTCAGTACCCTAAACTAAAGCATTCTCTTAGGAGGGAATCTGCAGCTTGCAGTGAAAGCGCTTCCTGAGTAGAGTCTAACGAGACCCAGCTTTTGATGGTAGCAGCTTCCCTGCGGTACTTGTGCTGAACTCTATGAAATTTTGAAGTGACGCTTTAACAGGCATTCCGCTGTTACAGTACACAAGACGAGACTGGAAGTTCTACAAGTCTTGCTTTGCAGTGAAAGCACTCTAAGATAAGACGTTCAGAAGCAGCAGCATTCCATGATAGCATCGTCCCTGCGGGAGATATTCTCTTTTCCAATATCGAGTTATTGGGCGATGTCAAGCCGCAATTCAGTATTCTAGACTAAAACGTACTGTTAGTCGTGCTTTTGCAGCTTGCACTGAAAGCGATTCCAGGGAAGACTCTAACCGAGAGTCGTCATTTGATGGTAGCAACTTCCCTGCGGGAGTTTCTCTCTTTTCCAAAACCGCGTTATTACCCGCAGTTAAGTCACAATTCAGAACCCTACACTAAAGCATTCTCTTAGCAGGGAATCTGCAGCTTACAGTGAAAGAGATTCCAAAGAAGACTCTAACGAGAGTATGCATTTGATGGTAGCAGCTTCCCTGCGGGAGATACTCTCTTTTCCAAAATCGTGTTATTACCCGCAGTTAAGTCACAATTCAGAACCCTACACTAAAGCATTCTCTTAGGAGGGAATCTGCAGCTTGCAGTGAAAGAGATTCCAGAGAAGACTCTAACGAGAGCAAGCATTTGATGGTAGATGCTTCCCTGCGGGAGATACTCTCTTTTCCAAAATCGCGTTATTACTCGCAGTTAAGTCACAATTCAGAACTCTAGACTAAAGCATTCTCTTAGGAGGGAATCTGCAGCTTGCAGTGAAAGCGCTTCCTGAGTAGAGTCTAACGAGACCCAGCTTTTGATGGTAGCAGCTTCCCTGCGGTACTTGTGCTGAATGCTATGAGATTTTGAAGGGTCGCCTTACAGCCATTCCGAAGTTACAGTACGCAAGGCGAGACTGAAAGTGCCACAAGTCTTGCTTTGCAGTGAAAGCGCTCTTAGAGAAGACATTCAGAAGCAGCAGCAATCCATACTAGCATGTTCCCTCCGGGAGATACTCTCTTTTCCAATATCGAGTTATTGGGTAAGGCCAAGCGGCAATTCAGTATTCTAGACTTAACATACTGTTAGTCGTGCTTTTGCAGCTTGCACTGAAAGCGCTCCCCGAGTAGACTCTAACGAGAGCTAGCTTTTGATGGTAGCAGCTTCCCTGCGGTACTTGTGCTGAACGCTATGAGATTTTGAAGGGTCGCCTTAACAGCCATTCCGATGTTAAAGTACTCAAACCGAGACTGAAAGTTCTACAAGTCTTGCTTTGCAGTGAAAGCTCTCTAAGAGAAGACATTCAGAAGCAGCAGCATTCCATACTAGCAGCTTCCCTGCGGGAGATACTCTCTTTTCCAAAATCGCGTTATTAGCCGCAGTTAAGTCACAATTCAGAACCCTAAACTAAAGCATTCTCTTAGGAGGGAATCTGCAGCTTGCAGTGAAAGCGCTTCCTGAGTAGAGTCTAACGAGACCCAGCTTTTGATGGTAGCAGCTTCCCTGCGGTACTTGTGCTGAACGCTATGAAATTTTGAAGTGACGCTTTAACAGGCATTCCGCTGTTACAGTACACAAGACGAGACTGAAAGTTCTACAAGTCTTGCTTTGCAGTGAAAGCGCTCTAAGAGAAGACGTTCAGAAGCAGCAGCATTCCATGCTAGCATCGTCCCTGCGGGAGATACTCTCTTTTCCAATATCGAGTTATTGGGCGATGTCAAGCTGCAATTCAGTATTCTAGACTAAAACATACTGTTAGTCGTGCTTTTGCAGCTTGCACTGAAAGCGATTCCAGGGAAGACTCTAACCGAGAGTCGTCATTTGATGGTAGCAACTTCCCTGCGGTACTTGTGCTGAACGCTATGAGATTTTGAAGGGTCGCCTTACAGGCATTCCGAAGTTACAGTACGCAAGGCGAGACTGAAAGTGCTACAAGTCTTGCTTTGCAGTGAAAGCGCTCTAAGAGAAGACATTCAGAAGCAGCAGCAATCCATACTAGCATCTTCCCTCCGGGAGATACTCTCTTTTCCAATATCGAGTTATTGGGTAAGGCCAAGCGGCAATTCAGTATTCTGACTAAATCATACTGTTAGTCGTGCTTTTGCAGCTTGCACTGAAAGCGATTCCAGGGAAGACTCTAACCGAGAGTCGTCATTTGATGGTAGCAACTTCCCTGCGGGAGATACTCTCTTTTCCAAAATCTCGTTATTACCCGCAGTTAAGTCACAATTCAGAACCCTAGACTAAAGCATTCTCTTAGGAGGGAATCTGCAGCTTGCAGTGAAAGAGATTCCAGAGAAGACTCTAACGAGAGCAAGCATTTGATGGTAGCAGCTTCCCTGCGGGAGGTACTCTCTTTTCCAAAATCGCGTTATTAGCCGCAGTTAAGTCACAATTCAGAACCCTAGACTAAAGCATTCTCTTAGGAGGGAATCTGCAGCTTGCAGTGAAAGAGATTCCAGAGAAGACTCTAACGAGAGCAAGCATTTGATGGTAGCAGCTTCCCTGCGGGAGATAATCTCTTTTCCAAAATCGCGTTATTACTCGCAGTTAAGTCACAATTCAGAACCCTACACTAAAGAATTCTCTTAGGAGGGAATCTGCAGGTTGCAGTGAAAGTGCTTTCTGAGTAGAGTCTAACGAGACCCAGCTTTTGACGATAGTAGCTTCCCTGCGGTACTTGTGCTGAACGCTATGAGATTTTGAAGGGTCGCCTTACAGCCATTCCGAAGTTACAGTACGCAAGACGAGACTGAAAGTTCTACAAGTCTTGCTTTGCAGTGAAAGCGCTCTAAGAGAAGATGTTCAGAAGCAGCAGCATTCCATGCTAGCATCTTCCCTGCGAGAGATACTCTCTTTTCCAATATCGAGTTATTGGGCGATGTCAAGCCGCAATTCAGTACTCTAGACTAAAAAGTTCTCTTAGTCGTGCTTATGCAGCTTGTAGTTACAGCGCTCCCCAAGTAGACTCTAACGAGAGCTAGCTTTTGATGGTAGCAGCTTCCCTGCGGTAACTGTGCTGAACGCTATGAAATTTTGAAGGGTCGCCTTACAGGCATTCCGATGTTACAGTACACAAGACGAGTCTGAAAGTTCTACAAGTCTTGCTTTGCAGTGAAAGCGCTCTAAGAGAAGACGTTCAGAAGCAGCAGCAATCCATACTAGCATCTTTCCTGCGGGAGATACTCTCTTTTCCAATATCGAGTTATTGGGCGATGTCAAGCCGCAATTCAGTATTCTAGAGTAAAACATACTGTTAGTCGTGCTTTTGCAGCTTGCACTGAAAGCGATTCCAGGGAAGACTCTACCGAGAGTCGTCATTTGATGGTAGCAACTACCCTGCCGGATTTTCTCTCTTTTCCAAAATCGCGTTATTACCCGAAGTTAAGTAAAAATTCAGAACCCTACACTAAAGCATTCTCTTAGGAGGGAATCTGCAGCTTGCAGTGAAAGCGATTCCAGGGAAGACTCTAACGAGAGCAAGCATTTGATGGTAGAAGCTTCCCTGCGGGAGACACTCTCTTTTCCAAAATCGCGTTATTACTCGCAGTTAAGTCACAATTCAGAACCCTAGACTAAAGCATTCTCTTAGGAGGGAATCTGCAGCTTGCAGTGAAAGCGATTCCAGGGAAGACTCTAACGAGAGTCATCATTTGATGGTAGCAGCTTCCCTGCGGGAGATACTCTCTTTTCTATAATCGCGTTATTAGCCGCAGTTAAGTCACAATTCAGAACCCTAGACTAAAGCATTCTCTTTGGAGGGAATCTGCAGCTTACAGTGAAAGAGATTCCAGAGAAGACTCTAACGAGAGCAAGCATTTGATGGTAGCAGCTTCCCTGCGGTACTTGTGCTGAACGCTTTGAGATTTTGAAGGGTCGCCTTACAGCCATTCCGAAGTTACAGTACGCAAGACGAGACTGAAAGTTCTACAAGTCTTGCTTTGCAGTGAAAGCGCTCTAAGAGAAGATATTCAGAAGCAGCAGCATTCCATGCTAGCATCTTCCCTGCGGGAGATACTCTCTTTTCCATTATCGAGTTATTGCGTAAGGTCAAGCCGCAATTCAGTACTCTAGACTAAAAAGTTCTCTTAGTCGTGCTTATGCAGCTTGTAGTTTCAGCGCTCCCCAAGTAGACTCTAACGAGAGCTAGCTTTTGATGGTAGCAGCTTCCCTGCGGTATCTGTGCTGAACGCTATGAAATTTTGAAGTGACGCTTTAACAGGCATTCCGATGTTACAGTACACAAGACGAGTCTGAAAGTTCTACAAGTCTTGCTTTGCAGTGAAAGCGCTCTAAGAGAAGACGTTCAGAAGCAGCAGCATTCCATGCTTGCATCTTCCCTGCGGGAGATACTCTCTTTTCCAATATCGATTTATTGGGTAAGGTCAAGCCGCAATTCAGTATTCTAGACTAAAACATACTGTTAGTCGTGCTTTTGCAGCTTGAACTGAAAGTGATTCCAGGAAAGATTCTAACGAGAGTAAGCATTTGATGGTAGCAGCTTCCCTGCGGGAGATACTCTCTTTTCCAAAATCGCGTTATTACCCGCTGTTAAGTCACAATTCAGAACCCTACACTAAAGCATTCTCTTAGGAGGGAATCTGCAGCTTGCACTGAAAGCGATTCCAGGGAAGACTCTAAGGAAAGCGAGCATTTGATGGTAGCAGCTTCCCTGCGGGAGATACTCTCTTTTCCAAAATCGCGTTATTACCTGCAGTTAAGTCACAATTCAGTACCCTAGACTAAAGCATTCTCTTAGGAGGGAATCTGCAGCTTGCAGTGAAAGAGATTCCAGAGAAGACTCTAACGAGAGCAAGCATTTGATGGTAGCAGCTTCCCTGCGGGATATACTCTCTTTTCTATAATCGCCTTATTAGCCGCAGTTAAATCACAATTCAGTACCCTAGACTAAAGCATTCTCTTAGGAGGGAATCTGCAGCTTGCAGTGAAAGCGCTTCCTGAGTAGAGTCTAACAAGGCCCAGCTTTTGATGGTAGCAGCTTCCCTGCGGTACTTGTGCTGAACGCTATGAGATTTTGAAGGGTCGCCTTACAGCCATTCCGAAGTTACAGTACGCAAGACGAGACTGAAAGTTCTACAAGTCTTGCTTTGCAGTGAAAGCGCTCTAAGAGAAGACGTTCAGAAGCAGCAGCATTCCATGCTAGCATCTTCCCTGCGAGAGATACTCTCTTTTCCAATATCGAGTTATTGGGCGATGTCAAGCCGCAATTCAGTACTCTAGACTAAAAAGTTCTCTTAGTCGTGCTTATGCAGCTTGTAGTTACAGCGCTCCCCAAGTAGACTCTAACGAGAGCTAGCTTTTGATGGTAGCAGCTTCCCTGCGGTAACTCTGCTGAACGCTATGAAATTTTGAAGGTTCGCCTTACAAGCATTCCGATGTTACAGTACACAAGACGAGTCTGAAAGTTCTACAAGTCTTGCTTTGCAGTGAAAGCGCTCTAAGAGAAGACGTTCAGAAGCAGCAGCATTCCATGCTAGCATCTTCCCTGCGGGAGATACTCTCTTTTCCAAAATCGCGTTATTACCCGCAGTTAAGTAAAAATTCAGAACCCTAGACTAAAGCTTTCTCTTAGGAGGGAATCTGCAGCTTGCACTGTAAGCGCTTCCTGAGTAGAGTCTAACGAGACCCAGCTTTTGATGGCAGCAGCTTCCCTGCGGGAGATACTCTCTTTTCCAAAATCGCGTTATTACCCGCAGTTAAGTAAAAATTCAGAACCCTAGACTAAAGCATTCTCTTAGGAGGGAATCTGCAGCTTGCAGTGAAAGCGATTCTAGGGAAGACTCTATACGAGAGCAAGCATATGATGGTAGCAGCTTCCCTGCTGTAACTTTGCTGAACGCTATGAAATTTTGAAGAGACGCTTTAACAGGCATTCCGATGTTACAGTACACAAGACGAGACTGAAAGTTCTACAAGTCTTGCTTTGCAGTGAAAGCGCTCTAAGAGAAGACGTTCAGAAGCAGCAGCATTCCATGCTAGCATCTTCCCTGCGGGAGATACTCTCTTTTCCAATATCGAGTTATTGGGTAAGGTCAAGCCGCAATTCAGTATTCTAGACTAAAACACACTGTTAGTCGTGCTTTTGCAGCTTGCACTGAAAGCCCTTCCAGAGAAGACTCTAATGAGTGTCATTATTTGATGGTAGCAGCTTCCCTGCGGGAGATACTCTCTTTTCCAAAATCGCGTTCTACGCGGCAGTAAAGTCACAATTCAGAACCCTACACTAAAGCATTCTCTTAGGAGGGAATCTGCAGCTTGCAGTGAAAACGATTCCAGGGAAGACTCTAACGAGAGTCATCATTTCATGGTAGCAGCTTCCCTGCGGGAGATACTCTCTTTTCCAAAATCGCGCTATTACCCGCAGTTAAGTCACAGTTCAGAACACTAGACTAAAGCATTCTCTTAGGAGGGAATCTGCAGCTTGCACTGAAAGCGATTCCAGGGAAGACTCTAACGAGAGTCATCATTTGATGGTAGCAGCTTCCCTGCGAGAGATACTCTCTTTTCCAAAATCGTGTTCTAAGCGGCAGTTAAGTCACAATTCAGAACCCTACACTAAAGCATTCTCTTAGGAGGGAATCTGCAGCTTGCAGTGAAAGCGCTTACTGAGTAGAGTCTAACGAGACCCAGCTTTTGACGATAGTAGCTTCCCTGCGGTACTTGTGGTGAACGCTATGAGATTTTGAAGGGTCGCCTTACAGCCATTCCGATGTTACAGTACGCAAGACGAGACTGAAAGTTCTACAAGTCTTGCTTTGTAGGGAAAGCGCTCTAAGAGAAGACGTTCAGAAGCAGCAGCATTCCATGCTAGCATCTTCCCTGCGCGAGATACACTCTTTTCCAATATCGAGTTATTGGGCGATGTCAAGCCGCAATTCAGTACTCTAGACTAAAAAGTTCTCTTAGTCGTGCTTATGCAGCTTGTAGTTACAGCGCTCCCCAAGTAGACTCTAACGAGAGATAGCTTTTGATGGTAGCAGCTTCCCTGCGGTAACTGTGCTGAACGCTATGAAATTTTGAAGTGACGCTTTAACAGGCATTCCGATGTTACAGTACACAAGACGAGTCTGAAAGTTCTGCAAATCTTGCTTTGCAGTGAAAGCGCTCTAAGAGAAGACGTTCAGAAGCAGCAGCATTCCATGCTAGCATCTTCCCTGCGGGAGATACTCTCTTTTCCAATATCGAGTTATTGGATAAGGTCAAGCCGCAATTCAGTATTCTAGACCTAAACATACAGTTAGTCGTGCTTTTGCAGCTTGCACTGAAAGCTATTCCAGCGAAGACTCTAACGAGAGTAAGCATTTGATGGTAGCAGCTTCCCTGCATGAGATACTCTCTTTTATATAAACGCGTTTTAAGCGGCTGTTAAGTCACAATTCAGAACCCTACACTAAAGCATTCTCTTAGGAGGGAATCTGCAGCTTGCAGTGAAAACGATTCCAGGGAAGACTCTAACGAGAGTCATCATTTGATGGTAGCAGCTTCCCTGCGGGAGATACTCTCTTTTCTATAATCGCGTTATTACCTGCAGTTAAGTAAAAATTCAGTACCCTAGACTAAAGCTTTCTCTTAGGAGGGAATCTGCAGCTTGCAGTGAAAGAGATTTCAGAGAAGACTCTAACGAGAGCAAGCATTTGATGGTAGCAGCTTCCCTGCGGGAGATACTCTCTTTTCCAATATCGCGTTATTAGCAGCAGTTAAGTCACAATTCAGAACCCTAGACTAAAGCATTCTCTTAGGAGGGAATCTGCAGCTTGCAGTGAAAGCGATTCTAGGGAAGACTCTAACGAAAGCAAGCATTTGATGGTAGCAGCTTCCCTGCGGGCGATACTCTCTTTTCTATAATCGCGTCATTAGCCGCAGTTAAGTAAAAATTCAGTACCCTAGACTAAAGCTTTCTCTTAGGAGGGAATCTGCAGCTTGCAGTGAAAGCGCTTCCTGAGTAGAGTCTAACGAGACCCAGCTTTTGATGGTAGCAGCTTCCCTGCGGTAACTTTGCTGAACGCTATGAAATTTTGAAGAGACGCTTTAACAGGCATTCCGATGTTACAGTACACAAGACGAGTCTGAAAGTTCTGCAAATCTTGCTTTGCAGTGAAAGCGCTCTAAGAGAAGACGTTCAGAAGCAGCAGCATTCCATGCTAGCATCTTCCCTGCGAGAGATACTATCTTTTCCAATTTCGAGTTATTGGATAAGGTCAAGCCGCAATTCAGTATTCTAGACCTAAACATACAGTTAGTCGTGCTTTTGCAGCTTGCACTGAAAGCTATTCCAGCGAAGACTCTAACGAGAGTAAGCATTTGATGGTAGCAGCTTCCCTGCATGAGATACTCTCTTTTATATAAACGCGTTTTAAGCGGCTGTTAAGTCACAATTCAGAACCCTACACTAAAGCATTCTCTTAGGAGGGAATCTGCAGCTTGCAGTGAAAACGATTCCAGGGAAGACTCTAACGAGAGTCATCATTTGATGGTAGCAGCTTCCCTGCGGGAGATACTCTCTTTTCTATAATCGCGTTATTACCTGCAGTTAAGTAAAAATTCAGTACCCTAGACTAAAGCTTTCTCTTAGGAGGGAATCTGCAGCTTGCAGTGAAAGAGATTTCAGAGAAGACTCTAACGAGAGCAAGCATTTGATGGTAGCAGCATCCCTGCTGGAGATACTCTCATTTCCAAAATCGCGTTCTAAGCAGCAGTTAAGTCACAATTCAGTACCCTAGACTAAAGCATTCTCTTAGGAGGGAATCTGCAGCTTGCAGTGAAAGAGATTCCAGAGAAGACTCTAACGAGAGTAAGCATTTGATGGTAGCAGCTTCCCTGCATGAGATACTCTCTTTTATATAAACGCGTTTTATGCGTCAGTTAAGTCACAATTCAGAACCCTACACTAAAGCATTCTCTTAGGAGGGAATCTGCAGCTTGCAGTGGAAGAGATTCCAGAGAAGACTCTAAGGAGAGCAAGCATTTGATGGTAGCAGCTTCCCTGCGGTACTTGTGCTAAACGCTATGAGATTTTGAAGGGTCGCCTTACAGCCATTCCGAAGTTACAGTACGCAAGACGAGACTGAAAGTTCTACAAGTCTTGCTTTGCAGTGAAAGCGCTCTAAGAGAAGACATTCAGAAGCAGCAGCAATCCATACTAACATCTTCCCTGCGGGAGATACTCTCTTTTCCAATATCGAGTTATCGGGCGATGTCAAGACGCAATTCAATACCCTAGACTAAAAAGTTCTCTTAGTCGTGCTTATGCAGCTTGTAGTTTCAGCGCTCCCCAAGTAGACTTTAACGAGAGCTAGCTTTTGATGGTAGCAGCTTCCCTGCGGTATCTGTGCTGAACGCTATGAAATTTTGAAGTGACGCTTTAACAGGCATTCCGATGTTACAGTACACAAGACGAGTCTGAAAGTCCTAAAGTCTTGCTTTGCAGTGAAAGCGCTCTAAGAGAAGACGTTCAGAAGCAGCAGCATTCCATGCTAGCATCTTCCCTGCGGGCGATACTCTCTTTTCTAAAATCGCGTTATTAGCCGCAGTTAAGTCACAATTCAGTACCCTAGACTAAAGCATTCTCTTAGGAGGGAATCTGCAGCTTGCAGTGAAAGCGATTCTAGGGAAGACTCTAAGCAGAGCAAGCATTTGATGGTAGCAACTTCCCTGCGGGCGATACTCTCTTTTCTATAATCGCGTTATTAGCCGCAGTTAAGTAAAAATTCAGTACCCTAGACTAAAGCTTTCTCTTAGGAGGGAATCTGCAGCTTGCAGTGAAAGTGCTTCCTGAATAGAGTCTAACGAAACCCGGCTTTTGATGGTAGCAGCTTCCCTGCGGTAACTTTGCTGAACGCTATGAAATTTTGAAGAGACGCTTTAACAGGCATTCAGATATTACAGTACGCAAGGCGAGACTGAAAGTGCTACAAGTCTTGCTTTGCAGTGAAAGCGCTCTAAGAGAAGACATTCAGAAGCAGCAGCAATCCATACTAGCATCTTCCCTGCGGGAGATACTCTTTTTCCAATATCGAGTTATTGGGAAAGGCCAAGCGGCAATTCAGTATTCTAGACTAAAACATACTGTTATTCTTGCTGTTGCAACTTGCACTGAAAGCGCTTCCAGAGAAGACTCTAATGAGAGTAAGCATTGGATGCTAGCAGCTTCCCTCCATTAGATACTCTATTTTATATAAACGCGTTTTATGCTGCAGTTAATTCACCATTCAGAACCCTACACTAAAGCATTCTCTTAGGAGGGAATCTGCAGCTTGCAGTGAAAGCGATTCCAGGGAAGACTCTAACGAGAGTAAGCATTTGATGGTAGCAGCTTCCCTGCGGGAGATACTCTCTTTTCCAAAATCATGTTATTACCCGCAGTTAAGTCACAATTCAGAACCCTAGACTAAAGCATTCTCTTAGGAGGGAATCTGCAGCTAGCAGTGAAAGAGATTTCAGAGAAGACTCTAACGAGAGAAAGCATTTGATGGTAGCAGCTTCCCTGCGGGCGATACTCTCTTTTCTATAATCGCGTTATTAGCCGCAGTTAAGTCACAATTCAGTACCCTAGACTAAAGCATTCTCTTAGGAGGGAATCTGCAGGTTGCAGTGAATCAGATTTCCGAAGACTCTAACGAGAGCAATCATTTGATGGTAGCAGCTTCCCTGCATGAGATAATCTCTTTTATATAAACGGGTTTTATTCGGCTGGTAAGTCACAATTCAGAACCCTAGACTAAAGCTTTCTCTTAGGAGGGAATCTGTAGCTTGCAGTGAAAGAGCTTCCTGAGTAGAGTCTAACGAGACCCAGCTTTTGATGGTAGCAGCTTCCCTGCGGTAACTTTGCTGAACGCTATGAAATTTTGAAGGGTCGCCTTACAGCCATTCCGAAGTTACAGTACGCAAGGCGAGACTGAAAGTTCTACAAGTCTTGCTTTGCAGTGAAAGGGCTCTAAGAGAAGACGTTCAGAAGCAGCAGCATTCCATGCTAGCATCTTCCTGCGGGAGATACTCTCTTTTCCAATATCGAGTTATTGGGTAAGGTCAAGCCACAATTCAGGATTCTAGACTAAAACACACTGTTAGTCGTGCTTTTGCAGCTTGCACTGAAAGCCCTTCCAGAGAAGACTCTAATGAGTGTCATCATTTGATGGTAGCAGCTTCCCTGCATGAGATACTCTCTTTTATATAAACGCGTTTTATGCGGCAGTTAAGTCACAATACAGAACACTAGACTAAAGCATTCTCTTAGGAGGGAATCTGCAGCTTGCAGTGAAAGCGATTCCAGGGAAGACTCTAACGAGAGCAAGCATTTGATGGTAGCAGCTTCCCTGCGGTACTTGTGCTGAACGCTATGAGATTTTGAAG
This sequence comes from Phaenicophaeus curvirostris, assembly GCF_032191515.1. Lineage (NCBI taxonomy): Eukaryota > Metazoa > Chordata > Aves > Cuculiformes > Cuculidae > Phaenicophaeus > Phaenicophaeus curvirostris. The sequence goes on along the minus strand of NC_091400.1, from coordinate 15,414,444 downwards.
GGTCGCCTTAACAGCCATTCCGATGTTACAGTACACAAACCGAGACTGAAAGTTCTACAAGTCTTGCTTTGCAGTGAAAGCTCTCTAAGAGAAGACATTCAGAAGCAGCAGCATTCCATACTAGCATCTTCCCTGCGGGAGATACTCTCTTTTCCAAAATCGCATTATTACCCGCAGTTAAGTAAAAATTCAGAACCCTACACTAAAGCATTCTCTTAGGAGGGAATCTGCAGCTTGCAGTGAAAGACATTTCCGAGAAGACTCTAACGAGAGCAAGCATTTGATGGTAGCAGCTTCCCTGCGGGAGATACTCTCTTTTCCAAAATCGCGTTATTACTCGCAGTTAAGTAAAAATTCAGAACCCTACACTAAAGCATTCTCTTAGGAGGGAATCTGCAGCTTGCAATGAAAGAGATTCCAGGGAAGACTCTAACCGAGAGTCGTCATTTGATGGTAGCAACTTCCCTGCGGGAGATACTCTCTTTTCCAAAATCGCGTTATTACCCGCAGTTAAGTCACAATTCAGAACCCTAGACTAAAGCATTCTCTTAGGAGGGAATCTGCAGCTTGCAGTGAAAGAGATTCCAGAGAAGACTCTAACGAGAGCAAGCATTTGATGGTAGCAGCTTCCCTGCGGGAGATACTCTCTTTTCCAAAATCGCGTTACTAGCCGCAGTTAAGTCACAATTCAGTACCCTAAACTAAAGCATTCTCTTAGGAGGGAATCTGCAGCTTGCAGTGAAAGCGCTTCCTGAGTAGAGTCTAACGAGACCCAGCTTTTGATGGTAGCAGCTTCCCTGCGGTACTTGTGCTGAACGCTATGAAATTTTGAAGTGACGCTTTAACAGGCATTCCGCTGTTACAGTACACAAGACGAGACTGGAAGTTCTACAAGTCTTGCTTTGCAGTGAAAGCACTCTAAGAGAAGACGTTCAGAAGCAGCAGCATTCCATGCTAGCATCGTCCCTGCGGGAGATACTCTCTTTTCCAATATCGAGTTATTGGGCGATGTCAAGCCGCAATTCAGTATTCTAGACTAAAACGTACTGTTAGTCGTGCTTTTGCAGCTTGCACTGAAAGCGATTCCAGGGAAGACTCTAACCGAGAGTCGTCATTTGATGGTAGCAACTTCCCTGCGGGAGTTTCTCTCTTTTCCAAAATCGCGTTATTACCCTCAGTTAAGTCACAATTCAGAACCCTACACTAAAGCATTCTCTTAGCAGGGAATCTGCAGCTTGCAGTGAAAGAGATTCCAAAGAAGACTCTAACGAGAGTATGCATTTGATGGTAGCAGCTTCCCTGCGGGAGATACTCTCTTTTCCAAAATCGTGTTATTACCCGCAGTTAAGTCACAATTCAGAACCCTACACTAAAGCATTCTCTTAGGAGGGAATCTGCAGCTTGCAGTGAAAGAGATTCCAGAGAAGACTCTAACGAGAGCAAGCATTTGATGGTAGATGCTTCCCTGCGGGAAATACTCTCTTTTCCAAAATCGCGTTATTACTCGCAGTTAAGTCACAATTCAGAACCCTAGACTAAAGCATTCTCTTAGGAGGGAATCTGCAGCTTGCAGTGAAAGCGCTTCCTGAGTAGAGTCTAACGAGACCCAGCTTTTGATGGTAGCAGCTTCCCTGCGGTACTTGTGCTGAACGCTATGAGATTTTGAAGGGTCGCCTTACAGCCACTCCGAAGTTACAGTACGCAAGGCGAGACTGAAAGTGCCACAAGTCTTGCTTTGCAGTGAAAGCGCTCTTAGAGAAGACATTCAGAAGCAGCAGCAATCCATACTAGCATGTTCCCTCCGGGAGATACTCTCTTTTCCAATATCGAGTTATTGGGTAAGGCCAAGCGGCAATTCAGTGTTCTAGACTAAAACATACTGTTAGTCGTGCTTTTGCAGCTTGCACTGAAAGCGCTCCCCGAGTAGACTCTAACGAGAGCTAGCTTTTGATGGTAGCAGCTTCCCTGCGGTACTTGTGCTGAACGCTATGAGATTTTGAAGGGTCGCCTTAACAGCCATTCCGATGTTAAAGTACTCAAACCGAGACTGAAAGTTCTACAAGTCTTGCTTTGCAGTGAAAGCTCTCTAAGAGAAGACATTCAGAAGCAGCAGCATTCCATACTAGCAGCTTCCCTGCGGGAGATACTCTCTTTTCCAAAATCGCGTTATTAGCCGCAGTTAAGTCACAATTCAGAACCCTAAACTAAAGCATTCTCTTAGGAGGGAATCTGCAGCTTGCAGTGAAAGCGCTTCCTGAGTAGAGTCTAGGGAGACCCAGCTTTTGATGGTAGCAGCTTCCCTGCGGTACTTGTGCTGAACGCTATGAAATTTTGAAGTGACGCTTTAACAGGCATTCCGCTGTTACAGTACACAAGACGAGACTGAAAGTTCTACAAGTCTTGCTTTGCAGTGAAAACGCTCTAAGAGAAGACGTTCAGAAGCAGCAGCATTCCATGCTAGCATCGTCCCTGCGGGAGATACTATCTTTTCCAATATCGAGTTATTGGGCGATGTCAAGCCGCAATTCAGTATTCTAGACTAAAACATACTGTTAGTCGTGCTTTTGCAGCTTGCACTGAAAGCGATTCCAGGGAAGACTCTATCCGAGAGTCGTCATTTGATGGTAGCAACTTCCCTGCGGGAGATTCTCTCTTTTCCAAAATCGCGTTATTAGCCGCAGTTAAGTCACAATTCAGTACCCTAGACTAAAGCATTCTCTTAGGAGGGAATCTGCAGCTTGCAGTGAAAGAGATTCCAGAGAAGACTCTAACGAGAGCAAGCATTTGATGGTAGCAGCTTCCCTGCGGGAGATACTCTCTTTTCCAAAATCGCGTTACTAGCCGCAGTTAAGTCACAATTCAGTACCCTAAACTAAAGCATTCTCTTAGGAGGGAATCTGCAGCTTGCAGTGAAAGCGCTTCCTGAGTAGAGTCTAACGAGACCCAGCTTTTGATGGTAGCAGCTTCCCTGCGGTACTTGTGCTGAACGCTATGAAATTTTGAAGTGACGCTTTAACAGGCATTCCGCTGTTACAGTACACAAGACAAGACTGAAAGTTCTACAAGTCTTGCTTTGCAGTGAAAGCGCTCTAAGAGAAGACGTTCAGAAGCAGCAGCATTCCATGCTAGCATCGTCCCTGCGGGAGATACTCTCTTTTCCAATATCGAGTTATTGGGTAAGGCCAAGCGGCAATTCAGTATTCTAGACTAAATCATACTGTTAGTCGTGCTTTTGCAGCTTGCACTGAAAGCGATTCCAGGGAAGACTCTAACCGAGAGCAAGGATTTGATGGTAGCAACTTCCCTGCGGGAGTTTGTCTCTTTTCCAAAATCGCGTTATTACCCGCAGTTAAGTAAAAATTCAGAACCCTAGACTAAAGCATTCTCTTAGGAGGGAATCTGCAGCTTACAGTGAAAGCGCTTCCTGAGTAGAGTCTAGGGAGACCCAGCTTTTGATGGTAGCAGCTTCCCTGCGGTACTTGTGCTGAACGCTATGAGATTTTGAAGGGTCGCCTTACAGCCATTCCGAAGTTACAGTACGCAAGGCGAGACTGAAAGTGCTACAAGTCTTGCTTTGCAGTGAAAGCGCTCTAAGAGAAGACATTCAGAAGCAGCAGCAATCCATACTAGCATCTTCCCTCCGGGAGATACTCTCTTTTCCAATATCGAGTTATTGGGTAAGGCCAAGCGGCAATTCAGTATTCTAGACTAAATCATACTGTTAGTCGTGCTTTTGCAGCTTGCACTGAAAGCGCTCCCCGAGTAGACTCTAACGAGAGCTAGCTTTTGATGGTAGCAGCTTCCCTGCGGTACTTGTGCTGAACGCTATGAAATTTTGAAGTGACGCTTTAACAGGCATTCCGCTGTTACAGTACACAAGACGAGACTGAAAGTTCTACAAGTCTTGCTTTGCAGTGAAAACGCTCTAAGAGAAGACGTTCAGAAGCAGCAGCATTCCGTGCTAGCTCTTCCCTGCGGGAGATACTCTCTTTTCCAATATCGAGTTATTGGGCGATGTCAAGCCGCAATTCAGTATTCTAGACTTAAACATACTGTTAGTCGTGCTTTTGCAGCTTGCACTGAAAGCGATTCCAGGGAAGACTCTAACCGAGAGTCGTCATTTGATGGTAGCAACTTCCCTGCGGGAGTTTCTCTCTTTTCCAAAATCACGTTATTACCCGCAGTTAAATAAAAATTCAGAACACTACACTAAAGCATTCTCTTAGGAGGGAATCTGCAGCTTACAGTGAAAGAGATTCCAAAGAAGACTCTAACGAGAGTTATCATTTGATGGTAGCAGATTCTATGCGGGAGATACTCTCTTTTCCAATATCGCGTTATTACCCGCAGTTAAGTCACAATTCAGAACCCTAGACTAAAGCATTCTCTTAGGAGGGAATCTGAAACTTACAGTGAAAGCGCTTCCTGAGTAGAGTCTAAGGAGACCCAGCTTTTGATGGTAGCAGCTTCCCTGCGGTACTTGTGCTGAACGCTATGAGATTTTGAAGGGTCGCCTTACAGCCATTCCGAAGTTACAGTACGCAAGGCGAGACTGAAAGTGCTACAAGTCTTGCTTTGCAGTGAAAGCGCTCTAAGAGAAGACATTCAGAAGCAGCAGCATTCCATACTGGCATCTTCCCTGCGGGAGATACTCTCTTTTCCAAAATCGCATTATTACCCGCAGTTAAGTAAAAATTCAGAACCCTACACTAAAGCATTCTCTTAGGAGGGAATCTGCAGCTTGCAGTGAAAGACATTTCCGAGAAGACTCTAACGAGAGCAAGCATTTGATGGTAGCAGCTTCCCTGCGGGAGATACTCTCTTTTCCAAAATCGCGTTATTACTCGCAGTTAAGTAAAAATTCAGAACCCTACACTAAAGCATTCTCTTAGGAGGGAATCTGAAGCTTGCAATGAAAGAGATTCCAGGGAAGACTCTAACCGAGAGTCGTCATTTGATGGTAGCAACTTCCCTGCGGGAGATACTCTCTTTTCCAAAATCGCGTTATTACCCGCAGTTAAGTCACAATTCAGAACCCTAGACTAAAGCATTCTCTTAGGAGGGAATCTGCAGCTTGCAGTGAAAGAGATTCCAGAGAAGACTCTAACGAGAGCAAGCATTTGATGGTAGCAGCTTCCCTGCGGGAGATACTCTCTTTTCCAAAATCGCGTTACTAGCCGCAGTTAAGTCACAATTCAGTACCCTAAACTAAAGCATTCTCTTAGGAGGGAATCTGCAGATTGCAGTGAAAGCGCTTCCTGAGTAGAGTCTAACGAGACCCAGCTTTTGATGGTAGCAGCTTCCCTGCGGTACTTGTGCTGAACGCTATGAAATTTTGAAGTGACGCTTTAACAGCCATTCCGAAGTTACAGTACGCAAGACGAGAGTGAAAGTTCTACAAGTCCTGCTTTGCAGTGAAAGCGCCCTAAGAGAAGACTTTCAGAAGCACTAGCATTCCATGCTAGCATCGTCCCTGCGGGAGATACTCTCTTTTCCAAAATCGAGTTATTGGGCGATGTCAAGCCGCAATTCAGTATTCTAGACTAAAACATACTGTTAGTCGTGCTTTTGCAGCTTGCACTGAAAGCGATTCCAGGGAAGACTCTAACCGAGAGTCGTCATTTGATGGTAGCAACTTCCCTGCGGGAGATACTCTCTTTTCCAAAATCGCGTTATTACCCGCAGTTAAGTAATAATTCAGAACCCTACACTAAAGCATTCTCTTAGGAGGGAATCTGCAGCTTGCAGTGAAAGAGATTCCAAAGAAGACTCTAATGAGAGCAAGCATTTGATTGTAGCAGATTCTCTGCGGGAGATACTCTCTTTTCCAATATCGCGTTATTAGCCGCAGTTAAGTCACAATTCAGAACCCTAGACTAAAGCATTCTCTTAGGAGGGAATCTGCAGCTTACAGTGAAAGCGCTTCCTGAGTAGAGTCTAAGGAGACCCAGCTTTTGATGGTAGCAGCTTCCCTGCGGTACTTGTGCTGAACGCTATGAGATTTTGAAGGGTCGCCTTACAGCCATTCCGAAGTTACAGTACGCAAGGCGAGACTGAAAGTGCTACAAGTCTTGCTTTGCAGTGAAAGCGCTCTAAGAGAAGACATTCAGAAGCAGCAGCAATCCATACTAGCATCTTCCCTCCGGGAGATACTCTCTTTTCCAATATCGAGTTATTGGGTAAGGCCAAGCGGCAATTCAGTATTCTAGACTAAATCATACTGTTAGTCGTGCTTTTGCAGCTTGCACTGAAAGCGCTCCCCGAGTAGACTCTAACGAGAGCTAGCTTTTGATGGTAGCAGCTTCCCTGCGGTACTTGTGCTGAACGCTATGAAATTTTGAAGTGACGCTTTAACAGGCATTCCGCTGTTACAGTACACAAACCGAGACTGAAAGTTCTACAAGTCTTGCTTTGCAGTGAAAACGCTCTAAGAGAAGACGTTCAGAAGCAGCAGCATTCCGTGCTAGCTCTTCCCTGCGGGAGATACTCTCTTTTCCAATATCGAGTTATTGGGCGATGTCAAGCCGCAATTCAGTATTCTAGACTTAAACATACTGTTAGTCGTGCTTTTGCAGCTTGCACTGAAAGCGATTCCAGGGAAGACTCTAACCGAGAGTCGTCATTTGATGGTAGCAACTTCCCTGCGGGAGTTTCTCTCTTTTCCAAAATCACGTTATTACCCGCAGTTAAATAAAAATTCAGAACACTACACTAAAGCATTCTCTTAGGAGGGAATCTGCAGCTTACAGTGAAAGAGATTCCAAAGAAGACTCTAACGAGAGTTATCATTTGATGGTAGCAGATTCTATGCGGGAGATACTCTCTTTTCCAATATCGCGTTATTACCTGCAGTTAAGTCACAATTCAGAACCCTAGACTAAAGCATTCTCTTAGGAGGGAATCTGCAACTTACAGTGAAAGCGCTTCCTGAGTAGAGTCTAAGGAGACCCAGCTTTTGATGGTAGCAGCTTCCCTGCGGTACTTGTGCTGAACGCTATGAGATTTTGAAGGGTCGCCTTACAGCCATTCCGAAGTTACAGTACGCAAGGCGAGACTGAAAGTGCTACAAGTCTTGCTTTGCAGTGAAAGCGCTCTAAGAGAAGACATTCAGAAGCAGCAGCATTCCATACTAGCATCTTCCCTGCGGGAGATACTCTCTTTTCCAAAATCGCATTATTACCCGCAGTTAAGTAAAAATTCAGAACCCTACACTAAAGCATTCTCTTAGGAGGGAATCTGCAGCTTGCAGTGAAAGACATTTCCGAGAAGACTCTAACGAGAGCAAGCATTTGATGGTAGCAGCTTCCCTGCGGGAGATACTCTCTTTTCCAAAATCGCGTTATTACTCGCAGTTAAGTAAAAATTCAGAACCCTACACTAAAGCATTCTCTTAGGAGGGAATCTGAAGCTTGCAATGAAAGAGATTCCAGGGAAGACTCTAACCGAGAGTCGTCATTTGATGGTAGCAACTTCCCTGCGGGAGATACTCTCTTTTCCAAAATCGCGTTATTACCCGCAGTTAAGTCACAATTCAGAACCCTAGACTAAAGCATTCTCTTAGGAGGGAATCTGCAGCTTGCAGTGAAAGAGATTCCAGAGAAGACTCTAACGAGAGCAAGCATTTGATGGTAGCAGCTTCCCTGCGGGAGATACTCTCTTTTCCAAAATCGCGTTACTAGCCGCAGTTAAGTCACAATTCAGTACCCTAAACTAAAGCATTCTCTTAGGAGGGAATCTGCAGATTGCAGTGAAAGCGCTTCCTGAGTAGAGTCTAACGAGACCCAGCTTTTGATGGTAGCAGCTTCCCTGCGGTACTTGTGCTGAACGCTATGAAATTTTGAAGTGACGCTTTAACAGCCATTCCGAAGTTACAGTACGCAAGACGAGAGTGAAAGTTCTACAAGTCCTGCTTTGCAGTGAAAGCGCCCTAAGAGAAGACTTTCAGAAGCACTAGCATTCCATGCTAGCATCGTCCCTGCGGGAGATACTCTCTTTTCCAAAATCGAGTTATTGGGCGATGTCAAGCCGCAATTCAGTATTCTAGACTAAAACATACTGTTAGTCGTGCTTTTGCAGCTTGCACTGAAAGCGATTCCAGGGAAGACTCTAACCGAGAGTATGCATTTGATGGTAGCAGCTTCCTTGCGGGAGATACTCTCTTTTCCAAAATCGCGTTATTACCCGCAGTTAAGTCACAATTCAGAACCCTAGACTAAAGCATTCTCTTAGGAGGGAATCTGCAGCTTACAGTGACAGAAATTCCAGAGAAGACTCTAACGAGAGCAAGCATTTGATGGTAGCAGCTTCCCTGCGGGAGATACTCTCTTTTCCAAAATCGCGTTACTAGCCGCAGTTAAGTCACAATTCAGTACCCTAAACTAAAGCATTCTCTTAGGAGGGAATCTGAAGCTTGCAGTGAAAGCGCTTCCTGAGTAGAGTCTAGGGAGACCCAGCTTTTGATGGTAGCAGCTTCCCTGCGGTACTTGTGCTGAACGCTATGAAATTTTGAAGTGACGCTTTAACAGGCATTCCGCTGTTACAGTACACAAGACGAGACTGAAAGTTCTACAAGTCTTGCTTTGCAGTGAAAGCGCTCTAAGAGAAGACGTTCAGAAGCAGCAGCATTCCATGCTAGCATCGTCCCTGCGGGAGATACTCTCTTTTCCATTATCGAGTTATTGGGCGATGTCAAGCCGCAATTCAGTATTCTAGACTAAAACATACTGTTAGTCGTGCTTTTGCAGCTTGCACTGAAAGCGATTCCAGGGAAGACTCTAACCGAGAGTCGTCATTTGATGGTAGCAACTTCCCTGCGGGAGATACTCTCTTTTCCAAAATCGCGTTATTACCCGCAGTTAAGTCACAATTCAGAACCCTAGACTAAAGCATTCTCTTAGGAGGGAATCTGCAGCTTGCAGTGAAAGCGCTTCCTGAGTAGAGTCTAAGGAGACCCAGCTTTTGATGGTAGCAGCTTCCCTGCGGTACTTGTGCTGAACGCTATGAGATTTTGAAGGGTCGCCTTACAGCCATTCTGAAGTTACAGTACGCAAGGCGAGACTGAAAGTGCTACAAGTCTTGCTTTGCAGTGAAAGCGCTCTAAGAGAAGACATTCAGAAGCAGCAGCAATCCATACTAGCATCTTCCCTCCGGGAGATACTCTCTTTTCCAATATCGAGTTATGGGGTAAGGCCAAGCAGCAATTCAGCATTCTAGACTAAATCATACTGTTAGTCGTGCTTTTGCAGCTTGCACTGAAAGCGCTCCCCGAGTAGACTCTAACGAGAGCTAGCTTTTGATGGTAGCAGCTTCCCTGCGGTACTTGTGCTGAACGCTATGAGATTTTGAAGGGTCGCCTTAACAGCAATTCCGAAGTTACAGTACGCAAGGCGAGACTGAAAATTCTACAAGTCTTGCTTTGCAGTGAAAGCTCTCTAAGAGAAGACATTCAGAAGCAGCAGCATTCCATACTAGCATCTTCCCTGCGGGAGATACTCTCTTTTCCAAAATCGCATTATTACCCGCAGTTAAGTAAAAATTCAGAACCCTACACTAAAGCATTCTCTTAGGAGGGAATCTGCAGCTTGCAGTGAAAGACATTTCCGAGAAGACTCTAACGAGAGCAAGCATTTGATGGTAGCAGCTTCCCTGCGGGAGATACTCTCTTTTCCAAAATCGCGTTATTACTCGCAGTTAAGTCACAATTCAGAACCCTAGACTAAAGCATTCTCTTAGGAGGGAATCTGCAGCTTGCAATGAAAGAGATTCCAGAGAAGACTCTAACCGAGAGTATGCATTTGATGGTAGCAGCTTCCTTGCGGGAGATACTCTCTTTTCCAAAATCGCGTTATTACCCGCAGTTAAGTCACAATTCAGAACCCTAGACTAAAGCATTCTCTTAGGAGGGAATCTGCAGCTTACAGTGACAGAAATTCCAGAGAAGACTCTAACGAGAGCAAGCATTTGATGGTAGCAGCTTCCCTGCGGGAGATACTCTCTTTTCCAAAATCGCGTTATTACTCGCAGTTAAGTCACAATTCAGAACCCTAGACTAAAGCATTCTCTTAGGAGGGAATCTGCAGCTTGCAATGAAAGAGATTCCAGAGAAGACTCTAACCGAGAGTATGCATTTGATGGTAGCAGCTTCCTTGCGGGAGATACTCTCTTTTCCAAAATCGCGTTATTACCCGCAGTTAAGTCACAATTCAGTACCCTAAACTAAAGCATTCTCTTAGGAGGGAATCTGCAGCTTGCAGTGAAAGCGCTTCCTGAGTAGAGTCTAGGGAGACCCAGCTTTTGATGGTAGCAGCTTCCCTGCGGTACTTGTGCTGAACGCTATGAAATTTTGAAGTGACGCTTTAACAGGCATTCCGCTGTTACAGTACACAAGACGAGACTGGAAGTTCTACAAGTCTTGCTTTGCAGTGAAAGCGCTCTAAGAGAAGACGTTCAGAAGCAGCAGCATTCCATGCTAGCATCGTCCCTGCGGGAGATACTCTCTTTTCCATTATCGAGTTATTGGGCGATGTCAAGACGCAATTCAGTATTCTAGACTAAAACATACTGTTAGTCGTGCTTTTGCAGCTTGCACTGAAAGCGATTCCAGGGAAGACTCTAACCGAGAGTCGTCATTTGATGGTAGCAACTTCCCTGCGGGAGATACTCTCTTTTCCAAAATCGCGTTATTACCCGCAGTTAAGTCACAATTCAGAACCCTAGACTAAAGCATTCTCTTAGGAGGGAATCTGCAGCTTGCAGTGAAAGCGCTTCCTGAGTAGAGTCTAAGGAGACCCAGCTTTTGATGGTAGCAGCTTCCCTGCGGTACTTGTGCTGAACGCTATGAGATTTTGAAGGGTCGCCTTACAGCCATTCTGAAGTTACAGTACGCAAGGCGAGACTGAAAGTGCTACAAGTCTTGCTTTGCAGTGAAAGCGCTCTAAGAGAAGACATTCAGAAGCAGCAGCAATCCATACTAGCATCTTCCCTCCGGGAGATACTCTCTTTTCCAATATCGAGTTATTGGGTAAGGCCAAGCAGCAATTCAGCATTCTAGACTAAATCATACTGTTAGTCGTGCTTTTGCAGCTTGCACTGAAAGCGCTCCCCGAGTAGACTCTAACGAGAGCTAGCTTTTGATGGTAGCAGCTTCCCTGCGGTACTTGTGCTGAACGCTATGAGATTTTGAAGGGTCGCCTTAACAGCAATTCCGAAGTTACAGTACGCAAGGCGAGACTGAAAATTCTACAAGTCTTGCTTTGCAGTGAAAGCTCTCTAAGAGAAGACATTCAGAAGCAGCAGCATTCCATACTAGCATCTTCCCTGCGGGAGATACTCTCTTTTCCAAAATCGCATTATTACCCGCAGTTAAGTAAAAATTCAGAACACTAGACTAAAGCATTCTCTTAGGAGGGAATCTGCAGCTTGCAGTGAAAGACATTTCCGAGAAGACTCTAACGAGAGCAAGCATTTGATGGTAGCAGCTTCCCTGCGGGAGATACTCTCTTTTCCAAAATCGCGTTATTACTCGAAGTTAAGTCACAATTCAGAACCCTAGACTAAAGCATTCTCTTAGGAGGGAATCTGCAGCTTGCAATGAAAGAGATTCCAGAGAAGACTCTAACGAGAGTATGCATTTGATGGTAGCAGCTTCCTTGCGGGAGATACTCTCTTTTCCAAAATCGCGTTATTACCCGCAGTTAAGTCACAATTCAGAACCCTAGACTAAAGCATTCTCTTAGGAGGGAATCTGCAGCTTACAGTGACAGAAATTCCAGAGAAGACTCTAACGAGAGCAAGCATTTGATGGTAGCAGCTTCCCTGCGGGAGATACTCTCTTTTCCAAAACCGCGTTACTAGCCGCAGTTAAGTCACAATTCAGTACCCTAAACTAAAGCATTCTCTTAGGAGGGAATCTGCAGCTTGCAGTGAAAGCGCTTCCTGAGTAGAGTCTAGGGAGACCCAGCTTTTGATGGTAGCAGCTTCCCTGCGGTACTTGTGCTGAACGCTATGAAATTTTGAAGTGACGCTTTAACAGGCATTCCGCTGTTACAGTACACAAGACGAGACTGGAAGTTCTACAAGTCTTGCTTTGCAGTGAAAGCGCTCTAAGAGAAGACGTTCAGAAGCAGCAGCATTCCATGCTAGCACCGTCCCTGCGGGAGATACTCTCTTTTCCATTATCGAGTTATTGGGCGATGTCAAGACGCAATTCAGTATTCTAGACTAAAACATACTGTTAGTCGTGCTTTTGCAGCTTGCACTGAAAGCGATTCCAGGGAAGACTCTAACCGAGAGTCGTCATTTGATGGTAGCAACTTCCCTGCGGGAGATACTCTCTTTTCCAAAATCGCGTTATTACCCGCAGTTAAGTCACAATTCAGAACCCTAGACTAAAGCATTCTCTTAGGAGGGAATCTGCAGCTTGCAGTGAAAGCGCTTCCTGAGTAGAGTCTAAGGAGACCCAGCTTTTGATGGTAGCAGCTTCCCTGCGGTACTTGTGCTGAACGCTATGAGATTTTGAAGGGTCGCCTTACAGCCATTCCGAAGTTACAGTACGCAAGGCGAGACTGAAAGTGCTACAAGTCTTGCTTTGCAGTGAAAGCGCTCTAAGAGAAGACATTCAGAAGCAGCAGCAATCCATACTAGCATCTTCCCTCCGGGAGATACTCTCTTTTCCAATATCGAGTTATTGGGTAAGGCCAAGCGGCAATTCAGTATTCTAGACTAAATCATACTGTTAGTCGTGCTTTTGCAGCTTGCACTGAAAGCGCTCCCCGAGTAGACTCTAACGAGAGCTAGCTTTTGATGGTAGCAGCTTCCCTGCGGTACTTGTGCTGAACGCTATGAAATTTTGAAGTGACGCTTTAACAGGCATTCCGCTGTTACAGTACACAAGACGAGACTGAAAGTTCTACAAGTCTTGCTTTGCAGTGAAAACGCTCTAAGAGAAGACGTTCAGAAGCAGCAGCATTCCGTGCTAGCTCTTCCCTGCGGGAGATACTCTCTTTTCCAATATCGAGTTATTGGGCGATGTCAAGCCGCAATTCAGTATTCTAGACTTAAACATACTGTTAGTCGTGCTTTTGCAGCTTGCACTGAAAGCGATTCCAGGGAAGACTCTAACCGAGAGTCGTCATTTGATGGTAGCAACTTCCCTGCGGGAGTTTCTCTCTTTTCCAAAATCACGTTATTACCCGCAGTTAAATAAAAATTCAGAACACTACACTAAAGCATTCTCTTAGGAGGGAATCTGCAGCTTACAGTGAAAGAGATTCCAAAGAAGACTCTAACGAGAGTTATCATTTGATGGTAGCAGATTCTATGCGGGAGATACTCTCTTTTCCAATATCGCGTTATTACCCGCAGTTAAGTCACAATTCAGAACCCTAGACTAAAGCATTCTCTTAGGAGGGAATCTGAAACTTACAGTGAAAGCGCTTCCTGAGTAGAGTCTAAGGAGACCCAGCTTTTGATGGTAGCAGCTTCCCTGCGGTACTTGTGCTGAACGCTATGAGATTTTGAAGGGTCGCCTTACAGCCATTCCGAAGTTACAGTACGCAAGGCGAGACTGAAAGTGCTACAAGTCTTGCTTTGCAGTGAAAGCGCTCTAAGAGAAGACATTCAGAAGCAGCAGCATTCCATACTAGCATCTTCCCTGCGGGAGATACTCTCTTTTCCAAAATCGCATTATTACCCGCAGTTAAGTAAAAATTCAGAACCCTACACTAAAGCATTCTCTTAGGAGGGAATCTGCAGCTTGCAGTGAAAGACATTTCCGAGAAGACTCTAACGAGAGCAAGCATTTGATGGTAGCAGCTTCCCTGCGGGAGATACTCTCTTTTCCAAAATCGCGTTATTACTCGCAGTTAAGTAAAAATTCAGAACCCTACACTAAAGCATTCTCTTAGGAGGGAATCTGAAGCTTGCAATGAAAGAGATTCCAGGGAAGACTCTAACCGAGAGTCGTCATTTGATGGTAGCAACTTCCCTGCGGGAGATACTCTCTTTTCCAAAATCGCGTTATTACCCGCAGTTAAGTCACAATTCAGAACCCTAGACTAAAGCATTCTCTTAGGAGGGAATCTGCAGCTTGCAGTGAAAGAGATTCCAGAGAAGACTCTAACGAGAGCAAGCATTTGATGGTAGCAGCTTCCCTGCGGGAGATACTCTCTTTTCCAAAATCGCGTTACTAGCCGCAGTTAAGTCACAATTCAGTACCCTAAACTAAAGCATTCTCTTAGGAGGGAATCTGCAGATTGCAGTGAAAGCGCTTCCTGAGTAGAGTCTAACGAGACCCAGCTTTTGATGGTAGCAGCTTCCCTGCGGTACTTGTGCTGAACGCTATGAAATTTTGAAGTGACGCTTTAACAGCCATTCCGAAGTTACAGTACGCAAGACGAGAGTGAAAGTTCTACAAGTCCTGCTTTGCAGTGAAAGCGCCCTAAGAGAAGACTTTCAGAAGCACTAGCATTCCATGCTAGCATCGTCCCTGCGGGAGATACTCTCTTTTCCAAAATCGAGTTATTGGGCGATGTCAAGCCGCAATTCAGTATTCTAGACTAAAACATACTGTTAGTCGTGCTTTTGCAGCTTGCACTGAAAGCGATTCCAGGGAAGACTCTAACCGAGAGTCGTCATTTGATGGTAGCAACTTCCCTGCGGGAGATACTCTCTTTTCCAAAATCGCGTTATTACCCGCAGTTAAGTAATAATTCAGAACCCTACACTAAAGCATTCTCTTAGGAGGGAATCTGCAGCTTGCAGTGAAAGAGATTCCAAAGAAGACTCTAATGAGAGCAAGCATTTGATTGTAGCAGATTCTCTGCGGGAGATACTCTCTTTTCCAATATCGCGTTATTAGCCGCAGTTAAGTCACAATTCAGAACCCTAGACTAAAGCATTCTCTTAGGAGGGAATCTGCAGCTTACAGTGAAAGCGCTTCCTGAGTAGAGTCTAAGGAGACCCAGCTTTTGATGGTAGCAGCTTCCCTGCGGTACTTGTGCTGAACGCTATGAGATTTTGAAGGGTCGCCTTACAGCCATTCCGAAGTTACAGTACGCAAGGCGAGACTGAAAGTGCTACAAGTCTTGCTTTGCAGTGAAAGCGCTCTAAGAGAAGACATTCAGAAGCAGCAGCAATCCATACTAGCATCTTCCCTCCGGGAGATACTCTCTTTTCCAATATCGAGTTATTGGGTAAGGCCAAGCGGCAATTCAGTATTCTAGACTAAATCATACTGTTAGTCGTGCTTTTGCAGCTTGCACTGAAAGCGCTCCCCGAGTAGACTCTAACGAGAGCTAGCTTTTGATGGTAGCAGCTTCCCTGCGGTACTTGTGCTGAACGCTATGAAATTTTGAAGTGACGCTTTAACAGGCATTCCGCTGTTACAGTACACAAACCGAGACTGAAAGTTCTACAAGTCTTGCTTTGCAGTGAAAACGCTCTAAGAGAAGACGTTCAGAAGCAGCAGCATTCCGTGCTAGCTCTTCCCTGCGGGAGATACTCTCTTTTCCAATATCGAGTTATTGGGCGATGTCAAGCCGCAATTCAGTATTCTAGACTTAAACATACTGTTAGTCGTGCTTTTGCAGCTTGCACTGAAAGCGATTCCAGGGAAGACTCTAACCGAGAGTCGTCATTTGATGGTAGCAACTTCCCTGCGGGAGTTTCTCTCTTTTCCAAAATCACGTTATTACCCGCAGTTAAATAAAAATTCAGAACACTACACTAAAGCATTCTCTTAGGAGGGAATCTGCAGCTTACAGTGAAAGAGATTCCAAAGAAGACTCTAACGAGAGTTATCATTTGATGGTAGCAGATTCTATGCGGGAGATACTCTCTTTTCCAATATCGCGTTATTACCTGCAGTTAAGTCACAATTCAGAACCCTAGACTAAAGCATTCTCTTAGGAGGGAATCTGCAACTTACAGTGAAAGCGCTTCCTGAGTAGAGTCTAAGGAGACCCAGCTTTTGATGGTAGCAGCTTCCCTGCGGTACTTGTGCTGAACGCTATGAGATTTTGAAGGGTCGCCTTACAGCCATTCCGAAGTTACAGTACGCAAGGCGAGACTGAAAGTGCTACAAGTCTTGCTTTGCAGTGAAAGCGCTCTAAGAGAAGACATTCAGAAGCAGCAGCATTCCATACTAGCATCTTCCCTGCGGGAGATACTCTCTTTTCCAAAATCGCATTATTACCCGCAGTTAAGTAAAAATTCAGAACCCTACACTAAAGCATTCTCTTAGGAGGGAATCTGCAGCTTGCAGTGAAAGACATTTCCGAGAAGACTCTAACGAGAGCAAGCATTTGATGGTAGCAGCTTCCCTGCGGGAGATACTCTCTTTTCCAAAATCGCGTTATTACTCGCAGTTAAGTAAAAATTCAGAACCCTACACTAAAGCATTCTCTTAGGAGGGAATCTGAAGCTTGCAATGAAAGAGATTCCAGGGAAGACTCTAACCGAGAGTCGTCATTTGATGGTAGCAACTTCCCTGCGGGAGATACTCTCTTTTCCAAAATCGCGTTATTACCCGCAGTTAAGTCACAATTCAGAACCCTAGACTAAAGCATTCTCTTAGGAGGGAATCTGCAGCTTGCAGTGAAAGAGATTCCAGAGAAGACTCTAACGAGAGCAAGCATTTGATGGTAGCAGCTTCCCTGCGGGAGATACTCTCTTTTCCAAAATCGCGTTACTAGCCGCAGTTAAGTCACAATTCAGTACCCTAAACTAAAGCATTCTCTTAGGAGGGAATCTGCAGATTGCAGTGAAAGCGCTTCCTGAGTAGAGTCTAACGAGACCCAGCTTTTGATGGTAGCAGCTTCCCTGCGGTACTTGTGCTGAACGCTATGAAATTTTGAAGTGACGCTTTAACAGCCATTCCGAAGTTACAGTACGCAAGACGAGAGTGAAAGTTCTACAAGTCCTGCTTTGCAGTGAAAGCGCCCTAAGAGAAGACTTTCAGAAGCACTAGCATTCCATGCTAGCATCGTCCCTGCGGGAGATACTCTCTTTTCCAAAATCGAGTTATTGGGCGATGTCAAGCCGCAATTCAGTATTCTAGACTAAAACATACTGTTAGTCGTGCTTTTGCAGCTTGCACTGAAAGCGATTCCAGGGAAGACTCTAACCGAGAGTATGCATTTGATGGTAGCAGCTTCCTTGCGGGAGATACTCTCTTTTCCAAAATCGCGTTATTACCCGCAGTTAAGTCACAATTCAGAACCCTAGACTAAAGCATTCTCTTAGGAGGGAATCTGCAGCTTACAGTGACAGAAATTCCAGAGAAGACTCTAACGAGAGCAAGCATTTGATGGTAGCAGCTTCCCTGCGGGAGATACTCTCTTTTCCAAAATCGCGTTACTAGCCGCAGTTAAGTCACAATTCAGTACCCTAAACTAAAGCATTCTCTTAGGAGGGAATCTGCAGCTTGCAGTGAAAGCGCTTCCTGAGTAGAGTCTAGGGAGACCCAGCTTTTGATGGTAGCAGCTTCCCTGCGGTACTTGTGCTGAACGCTATGAAATTTTGAAGTGACGCTTTAACAGGCATTCCGCTGTTACAGTACACAAGACGAGACTGAAAGTTCTACAAGTCTTGCTTTGCAGTGAAAGCGCTCTAAGAGAAGACGTTCAGAAGCAGCAGCATTCCATGCTAGCATCGTCCCTGCGGGAGATACTCTCTTTTCCATTATCGAGTTATTGGGCGATGTCAAGCCGCAATTCAGTATTCTAGACTAAAACATACTGTTAGTCGTGCTTTTGCAGCTTGCACTGAAAGCGATTCCAGGGAAGACTCTAACCGAGAGTCGTCATTTGATGGTAGCAACTTCCCTGCGGGAGATACTCTCTTTTCCAAAATCGCGTTATTACCCGCAGTTAAGTCACAATTCAGAACCCTAGACTAAAGCATTCTCTTAGGAGGGAATCTGCAGCTTGCAGTGAAAGCGCTTCCTGAGTAGAGTCTAAGGAGACCCAGCTTTTGATGGTAGCAGCTTCCCTGCGGTACTTGTGCTGAACGCTATGAGATTTTGAAGGGTCGCCTTACAGCCATTCTGAAGTTACAGTACGCAAGGCGAGACTGAAAGTGCTACAAGTCTTGCTTTGCAGTGAAAGCGCTCTAAGAGAAGACATTCAGAAGCAGCAGCAATCCATACTAGCATCTTCCCTCCGGGAGATACTCTCTTTTCCAATATCGAGTTATGGGGTAAGGCCAAGCAGCAATTCAGCATTCTAGACTAAATCATACTGTTAGTCGTGCTTTTGCAGCTTGCACTGAAAGCGCTCCCCGAGTAGACTCTAACGAGAGCTAGCTTTTGATGGTAGCAGCTTCCCTGCGGTACTTGTGCTGAACGCTATGAGATTTTGAAGGGTCGCCTTAACAGCAATTCCGAAGTTACAGTACGCAAGGCGAGACTGAAAATTCTACAAGTCTTGCTTTGCAGTGAAAGCTCTCTAAGAGAAGACATTCAGAAGCAGCAGCATTCCATACTAGCATCTTCCCTGCGGGAGATACTCTCTTTTCCAAAATCGCATTATTACCCGCAGTTAAGTAAAAATTCAGAACCCTACACTAAAGCATTCTCTTAGGAGGGAATCTGCAGCTTGCAGTGAAAGACATTTCCGAGAAGACTCTAACGAGAGCAAGCATTTGATGGTAGCAGCTTCCCTGCGGGAGATACTCTCTTTTCCAAAATCGCGTTATTACTCGCAGTTAAGTCACAATTCAGAACCCTAGACTAAAGCATTCTCTTAGGAGGGAATCTGCAGCTTGCAATGAAAGAGATTCCAGAGAAGACTCTAACCGAGAGTATGCATTTGATGGTAGCAGCTTCCTTGCGGGAGATACTCTCTTTTCCAAAATCGCGTTATTACCCGCAGTTAAGTCACAATTCAGAACCCTAGACTAAAGCATTCTCTTAGGAGGGAATCTGCAGCTTACAGTGACAGAAATTCCAGAGAAGACTCTAACGAGAGCAAGCATTTGATGGTAGCAGCTTCCCTGCGGGAGATACTCTCTTTTCCAAAATCGCGTTATTACTCGCAGTTAAGTCACAATTCAGAACCCTAGACTAAAGCATTCTCTTAGGAGGGAATCTGCAGCTTGCAATGAAAGAGATTCCAGAGAAGACTCTAACCGAGAGTATGCATTTGATGGTAGCAGCTTCCTTGCGGGAGATACTCTCTTTTCCAAAATCGCGTTATTACCCGCAGTTAAGTCACAATTCAGTACCCTAAACTAAAGCATTCTCTTAGGAGGGAATCTGCAGCTTGCAGTGAAAGCGCTTCCTGAGTAGAGTCTAGGGAGACCCAGCTTTTGATGGTAGCAGCTTCCCTGCGGTACTTGTGCTGAACGCTATGAAATTTTGAAGTGACGCTTTAACAGGCATTCCGCTGTTACAGTACACAAGACGAGACTGGAAGTTCTACAAGTCTTGCTTTGCAGTGAAAGCGCTCTAAGAGAAGACGTTCAGAAGCAGCAGCATTCCATGCTAGCATCGTCCCTGCGGGAGATACTCTCTTTTCCATTATCGAGTTATTGGGCGATGTCAAGACGCAATTCAGTATTCTAGACTAAAACATACTGTTAGTCGTGCTTTTGCAGCTTGCACTGAAAGCGATTCCAGGGAAGACTCTAACCGAGAGTCGTCATTTGATGGTAGCAACTTCCCTGCGGGAGATACTCTCTTTTCCAAAATCGCGTTATTACCCGCAGTTAAGTCACAATTCAGAACCCTAGACTAAAGCATTCTCTTAGGAGGGAATCTGCAGCTTGCAGTGAAAGCGCTTCCTGAGTAGAGTCTAAGGAGACCCAGCTTTTGATGGTAGCAGCTTCCCTGCGGTACTTGTGCTGAACGCTATGAGATTTTGAAGGGTCGCCTTACAGCCATTCTGAAGTTACAGTACGCAAGGCGAGACTGAAAGTGCTACAAGTCTTGCTTTGCAGTGAAAGCGCTCTAAGAGAAGACATTCAGAAGCAGCAGCAATCCATACTAGCATCTTCCCTCCGGGAGATACTCTCTTTTCCAATATCGAGTTATTGGGTAAGGCCAAGCAGCAATTCAGCATTCTAGACTAAATCATACTGTTAGTCGTGCTTTTGCAGCTTGCACTGAAAGCGCTCCCCGAGTAGACTCTAACGAGAGCTAGCTTTTGATGGTAGCAGCTTCCCTGCGGTACTTGTGCTGAACGCTATGAGATTTTGAAGGGTCGCCTTAACAGCAATTCCGAAGTTACAGTACGCAAGGCGAGACTGAAAATTCTACAAGTCTTGCTTTGCAGTGAAAGCTCTCTAAGAGAAGACATTCAGAAGCAGCAGCATTCCATACTAGCATCTTCCCTGCGGGAGATACTCTCTTTTCCAAAATCGCATTATTACCCGCAGTTAAGTAAAAATTCAGAACACTAGACTAAAGCATTCTCTTAGGAGGGAATCTGCAGCTTGCAGTGAAAGACATTTCCGAGAAGACTCTAACGAGAGCAAGCATTTGATGGTAGCAGCTTCCCTGCGGGAGATACTCTCTTTTCCAAAATCGCGTTATTACTCGAAGTTAAGTCACAATTCAGAACCCTAGACTAAAGCATTCTCTTAGGAGGGAATCTGCAGCTTGCAATGAAAGAGATTCCAGAGAAGACTCTAACGAGAGTATGCATTTGATGGTAGCAGCTTCCTTGCGGGAGATACTCTCTTTTCCAAAATCGCGTTATTACCCGCAGTTAAGTCACAATTCAGAACCCTAGACTAAAGCATTCTCTTAGGAGGGAATCTGCAGCTTACAGTGACAGAAATTCCAGAGAAGACTCTAACGAGAGCAAGCATTTGATGGTAGCAGCTTCCCTGCGGGAGATACTCTCTTTTCCAAAACCGCGTTACTAGCCGCAGTTAAGTCACAATTCAGTACCCTAAACTAAAGCATTCTCTTAGGAGGGAATCTGCAGCTTGCAGTGAAAGCGCTTCCTGAGTAGAGTCTAGGGAGACCCAGCTTTTGATGGTAGCAGCTTCCCTGCGGTACTTGTGCTGAACGCTATGAAATTTTGAAGTGACGCTTTAACAGGCATTCCGCTGTTACAGTACACAAGACGAGACTGGAAGTTCTACAAGTCTTGCTTTGCAGTGAAAGCGCTCTAAGAGAAGACGTTCAGAAGCAGCAGCATTCCATGCTAGCACCGTCCCTGCGGGAGATACTCTCTTTTCCATTATCGAGTTATTGGGCGATGTCAAGACGCAATTCAGTATTCTAGACTAAAACATACTGTTAGTCGTGCTTTTGCAGCTTGCACTGAAAGCGATTCCAGGGAAGACTCTAACCGAGAGTCGTCATTTGATGGTAGCAACTTCCCTGCGGGAGATACTCTCTTTTCCAAAATCGCGTTATTACCCGCAGTTAAGTCACAATTCAGAACCCTAGACTAAAGCATTCTCTTAGGAGGGAATCTGCAGCTTGCAGTGAAAGCGCTTCCTGAGTAGAGTCTAAGGAGACCCAGCTTT
This sequence comes from Phaenicophaeus curvirostris, assembly GCF_032191515.1. Classification (NCBI taxonomy): domain Eukaryota; kingdom Metazoa; phylum Chordata; class Aves; order Cuculiformes; family Cuculidae; genus Phaenicophaeus; species Phaenicophaeus curvirostris. Next base: position 15,392,967 of record NC_091400.1, on the reverse strand, counting down.
TGATGGTAGCAGCTTCCCTGCGGTACTTGTGCTGAACGCTATGAGATTTTGAAGGGTCGCCTTACAGCCATTCTGAAGTTACAGTACGCAAGGCGAGACTGAAAGTGCTACAAGTCTTGCTTTGCAGTGAAAGCGCTCTAAGAGAAGACATTCAGAAGCAGCAGCAATCCATACTAGCATCTTCCCTCCGGGAGATACTCTCTTTTCCAATATCGAGTTATTGGGTAAGGCCAAGCAGCAATTCAGCATTCTAGACTAAATCATACTGTTAGTCGTGCTTTTGCAGCTTGCACTGAAAGCGCTCCCCGAGTAGACTCTAACGAGAGCTAGCTTTTGATGGTAGCAGCTTCCCTGCGGTACTTGTGCTGAACGCTATGAGATTTTGAAGGGTCGCCTTAACAGCAATTCCGAAGTTACAGTACGCAAGGCGAGACTGAAAATTCTACAAGTCTTGCTTTGCAGTGAAAGCTCTCTAAGAGAAGACATTCAGAAGCAGCAGCATTCCATACTAGCATCTTCCCTGCGGGAGATACTCTCTTTTCCAAAATCGCATTATTACCCGCAGTTAAGTAAAAATTCAGAACACTAGACTAAAGCATTCTCTTAGGAGGGAATCTGCAGCTTGCAGTGAAAGACATTTCCGAGAAGACTCTAACGAGAGCAAGCATTTGATGGTAGCAGCTTCCCTGCGGGAGATACTCTCTTTTCCAAAATCGCGTTATTACTCGAAGTTAAGTCACAATTCAGAACCCTAGACTAAAGCATTCTCTTAGGAGGGAATCTGCAGCTTACTGTGAAAGAGATTCCAGAGAAGACTCTAACGAGAGTATGCATTTGATGGTAGCAGCTTCCTTGCGGGAGATACTCTCTTTTCCAAAATGGCGTTATTACCCGCAGTTAAGTCACAATTCAGAACCCTAGACTAAAGCATTCTCTTAGGAGGGAATCTGCAGCTTACAGTGACAGAAATTCCAGAGAAGACTCTAACGAGAGCAAGCATTTGATGGTAGCAGCTTCCCTGCGGGAGATACTCTCTTTTCCAAAACCGCGTTACTAGCCGCAGTTAAGTCACAATTCAGTACCCTAAACTAAAGCATTCTCTTAGGAGGGAATCTGCAGCTTGCAGTGAAAGCGCTTCCTGAGTAGAGTCTAGGGAGACCCAGCTTTTGATGGTAGCAGCTTCCCTGCGGTACTTGTGCTGAACGCTATGAAATTTTGAAGTGACGCTTTAACAGGCATTCCGCTGTTACAGTACACAAGACGAGACTGGAAGTTCTACAAGTCTTGCTTTGCAGTGAAAGCGCTCTAAGAGAAGACGTTCAGAAGCAGCAGCATTCCATGCTAGCATCGTCCCTGCGGGAGATACTCTCTTTTCCATTATCGAGTTATTGGGCGATGTCAAGACGCAATTCAGTATTCTAGACTAAAACATACTGTTAGTCGTGCTTTTGCAGCTTGCACTGAAAGCGATTCCAGGGAAGACTCTAACCGAGAGTCGTCATTTGATGGTAGCAACTTCCCTGCGGGAGATACTCTCTTTTCCAAAATCGCGTTATTACCCGCAGTTAAGTCACAATTCAGAACCCTAGACTAAAGCATTCTCTTAGGAGGGAATCTGCAGCTTGCAGTGAAAGCGCTTCCTGAGTAGAGTCTAAGGAGACCCAGCTTTTGATGGTAGCAGCTTCCCTGCGGTACTTGTGCTGAACGCTATGAGATTTTGAAGGGTCGCCTTACAGCCATTCTGAAGTTACAGTACGCAAGGCGAGACTGAAAGTGCTACAAGTCTTGCTTTGCAGTGAAAGCGCTCTAAGAGAAGACATTCAGAAGCAGCAGCAATCCATACTAGCATCTTCCCTCCGGGAGATACTCTCTTTTCCAATATCGAGTTATTGGGTAAGGCCAAGCAGCAATTCAGTATTCTAGACTAAATCATACTGTTAGTCGTGCTTTTGCAGCTTGCACTGAAAGCGCTCCCCGAGTAGACTCTAACGAGAGCTAGCTTTTGATGGTAGCAGCTTCCCTGCGGTACTTGTGCTGAACGCTATGAGATTTTGAAGGGTCGCCTTAACAGCCATTCCGATGTTACAGTACACAAACCGAGACTGAAAGTTCTACAAGTCTTGCTTTGCAGTGAAAGCTCTCTAAGAGAAGACACTCAGAAGCAGCAGCATTCCATACTAGCATCTTCCCTGCGGGAGATACTCTCTTTTCCAAAATCGCATTATTACCCGCAGTTAAGTCACAATTCAGAACCCTAGACTAAAGCATTCTCTTAGGAGGGAATCTGCAGCTTGCAGTGACAGAGATTCCAGAGAAGACTCTAACGAGAGCAAGCATTTGATGGTAGCAGCTTCCCTGCGGTACTTGTGCTGAACGCTATGAAATTTTGAAGTGACGCTTTAACAGGCATTCCGCTGTTACAGTACACAAGACAAGACTGAAAGTTCTACAAGTCTTGCTTTGCAGTGAAAGCGCTCTAAGAGAAGACGTTCAGAAGCAGCAGCATTCCATGCTAGCATCGTCCCTGCGGGAGATACTCTCTTTTCCAATATCGAGTTATTGGGCGATGTCAAGCCGCAATTCAGTATTCTAGACTAAAACATACTGTTAGTCGTGCTTTTGCAGCTTGCACTGAAAGCGATTCCAGGGAAGACTCTACCGAGAGTCGTCATTTGATAGTAGCAACTACCCTGCCGGAGTTTCTCTCTTTTCCAAAATCGCGTTATTACCCGCAGTTAAGTAAAAATTCAGAACCCTAGACTAAAGCATTCTCTTAGGAGGGAATCTGCAGCTTGCAGTGAAAGCGATTCCAGGGAAGACTCTAACGAGAGCAAGCATTTGATGGTAGAAGCTTCCCTGCGGGAGACACTCTCTTTTCCAAAATCGCGTTATTACTCGCAGTTAAGTCACAATTCAGAACCCTAGACTAAAGCATTCTCTTAGGAGGGAATCTGCAGCTTGCAGTGAAAGCGCTTCCTGAGTAGAGTCTAACGAGACCCAGCTTTTGATGGTAGCAGCTTCCCTGCGGTACTTGTGCTGAACGCTATGAGATTTTGAAGGGTCGCCTTACAGCCATTCCGAAGATACAGTACGCAAGGCGAGACTGAAAGTTCTACAAGTCTTGCTTTGCAGTGAAAGCGCTCTAAGAGAAGACGTTCAGAAGCATCAGCATTCCATACTAGCAGCTTCCCTGCGGGAGATACTCTCTTTTCCAAAATCGAGTTATTGGGCGATGTCAAGCCGCAATTCAGTATTCTAGACTAAAACATACTGTTAGTCGTGCTTTTGCAGCTTGCACTGAAAGCGATTCCAGGGAAGACTCTAACCAAGAGTAGTCATTTGATGGTAGCAACTTCCCTGCGGGAGATACTCTCTTTTCCAAAATCGCGTTATTTGCCGCAGTTAAGTCACAATTCAGAACACTAGACTAAAGCATTCTCTTAGGAGGGAATCTGCAGCTTACAGTGACAGAGATTCCAGAGAAGACTCTAACGAGAGCAAGCATTTGATGGTAGCAGCTTCCCTGCGGTAGATACTCTCTTTTCCAAAATCGCGTTATTAGCCGCAGTTAAGTCACAATTCAGAACCCTAGACTAAAGCATTCTCTTAGGAGGGAATCTGCAGCTTGCAGTGAAAGCGCTTCCTGAGTAGAGTCTAACGAGACCCAGCTTTTGATGGTAGCAGCTTCCCTGCGGTACTTGTGCTGAACGCTATGAAATTTTGAAGTGACGCTTTAACAGGCATTCCGCTGTTACAGTACACAAGACGAGACTGAAAGTTCTACAAGTCTTGCTTTGCAGTGAAAGCGCTCTAAGAGAAGACGTTCAGAAGCAGCAGCATTCCATGCTAGCATCGTCCCTGCGGGAGATACTCTCTTTTCCATTATCGAGTTATTGGGCGATGTCAAGACGCAATTCAGTATTCTAGACTAAAACATACTGTTAGTCGTGCTTTTGCAGCTTGCACTGAAAGCGATTCCAGGGAAGACTCTAACCGAGAGTCGTCATTTGATGGTAGCAACTTCCCTGCGGGAGATACTCTCTTTTCCAAAATCGCGTTATTACCCGCAGTTAAGTCACAATTCAGAACCCTAGACTAAAGCATTCTCTTAGGAGGGAATCTGCAGCTTGCAGTGAAAGCGCTTCCTGAGTAGAGTCTAAGGAGACCCAGCTTTTGATGGTAGCAGCTTCCCTGCGGTACTTGTGCTGAACGCTATGAGATTTTGAAGGGTCGCCTTACAGCCATTCTGAAGTTACAGTACGCAAGGCGAGACTGAAAGTGCTACAAGTCTTGCTTTGCAGTGAAAGCGCTCTAAGAGAAGACATTCAGAAGCAGCAGCAATCCATACTAGCATCTTCCCTCCGGGAGATACTCTCTTTTCCAATATCGAGTTATTGGGTAAGGCCAAGCAGCAATTCAGTATTCTAGACTAAATCATACTGTTAGTCGTGCTTTTGCAGCTTGCACTGAAAGCGCTCCCCGAGTAGACTCTAACGAGAGCTAGCTTTTGATGGTAGCAGCTTCCCTGCGGTACTTGTGCTGAACGCTATGAGATTTTGAAGGGTCGCCTTAACAGCCATTCCGATGTTACAGTACACAAACCGAGACTGAAAGTTCTACAAGTCTTGCTTTGCAGTGAAAGCTCTCTAAGAGAAGACACTCAGAAGCAGCAGCATTCCATACTAGCATCTTCCCTGCGGGAGATACTCTCTTTTCCAAAATCGCATTATTACCCGCAGTTAAGTCACAATTCAGAACCCTAGACTAAAGCATTCTCTTAGGAGGGAATCTGCAGCTTGCAGTGACAGAGATTCCAGAGAAGACTCTAACGAGAGCAAGCATTTGATGGTAGCAGCTTCCCTGCGGTACTTGTGCTGAACGCTATGAAATTTTGAAGTGACGCTTTAACAGGCATTCCGCTGTTACAGTACACAAGACAAGACTGAAAGTTCTACAAGTCTTGCTTTGCAGTGAAAGCGCTCTAAGAGAAGACGTTCAGAAGCAGCAGCATTCCATGCTAGCATCGTCCCTGCGGGAGATACTCTCTTTTCCAATATCGAGTTATTGGGCGATGTCAAGCCGCAATTCAGTATTCTAGACTAAAACATACTGTTAGTCGTGCTTTTGCAGCTTGCACTGAAAGCGATTCCAGGGAAGACTCTACCGAGAGTCGTCATTTGATAGTAGCAACTACCCTGCCGGAGTTTCTCTCTTTTCCAAAATCGCGTTATTACCCGCAGTTAAGTAAAAATTCAGAACCCTAGACTAAAGCATTCTCTTAGGAGGGAATCTGCAGCTTGCAGTGAAAGCGATTCCAGGGAAGACTCTAACGAGAGCAAGCATTTGATGGTAGAAGCTTCCCTGCGGGAGACACTCTCTTTTCCAAAATCGCGTTATTACTCGCAGTTAAGTCACAATTCAGAACCCTAGACTAAAGCATTCTCTTAGGAGGGAATCTGCAGCTTGCAGTGAAAGCGCTTCCTGAGTAGAGTCTAACGAGACCCAGCTTTTGATGGTAGCAGCTTCCCTGCGGTACTTGTGCTGAACGCTATGAGATTTTGAAGGGTCGCCTTACAGCCATTCCGAAGATACAGTACGCAAGGCGAGACTGAAAGTTCTACAAGTCTTGCTTTGCAGTGAAAGCGCTCTAAGAGAAGACGTTCAGAAGCATCAGCATTCCATACTAGCAGCTTCCCTGCGGGAGATACTCTCTTTTCCAAAATCGAGTTATTGGGCGATGTCAAGCCGCAATTCAGTATTCTAGACTAAAACATACTGTTAGTCGTGCTTTTGCAGCTTGCACTGAAAGCGATTCCAGGGAAGACTCTAACCAAGAGTAGTCATTTGATGGTAGCAACTTCCCTGCGGGAGATACTCTCTTTTCCAAAATCGCGTTATTTGCCGCAGTTAAGTCACAATTCAGAACACTAGACTAAAGCATTCTCTTAGGAGGGAATCTGCAGCTTACAGTGACAGAGATTCCAGAGAAGACTCTAACGAGAGCAAGCATTTGATGGTAGCAGCTTCCCTGCGGTAGATACTCTCTTTTCCAAAATCGCGTTATTAGCCGCAGTTAAGTCACAATTCAGAACCCTAGACTAAAGCATTCTCTTAGGAGGGAATCTGCAGCTTGCAGTGAAAGCGCTTCCTGAGTAGAGTCTAACGAGACCCAGCTTTTGATGGTAGCAGCTTCCCTGCGGTACTTGTGCTGAACGCTATGAAATTTTGAAGTGACGCTTTAACAGGCATTCCGCTGTTACAGTACACAAGACGAGACTGAAAGTTCTACAAGTCTTGCTTTGCAGTGAAAGCGCTCTAAGAGAAGACGTTCAGAAGCAGCAGCATTCTATGCTAGCATGTTCCCTCCGGGAGATACTCTCTTTTCCATTATCGAGTTATTGGGTAAGGTCAAGCGGCAATCCAGTATTCTAGACTAAAACATACTGTTAGTCGTGCTTTTGCAGCTTGCACTGAAAGCGATTCCAGGGAAGACTCTAACCGAGAGTCATCATTTGATGGTAGCAACTTCCCTGCGGTACTTGTGCTGAACGCTATGAGATTTTGAAGGGTCGCCTTACAGGCATTCCGAAGTTACAGTACGCAAGGCGAGACTGAAAGTGCTACAAGTCTTGCTTTGCAGTGAAAGCGCTCTAAGAGAAGACATTCAGAAGCAGCAGCAATCCATACTAGCATCTTCCCTCCGGGAGATACTCTCTTTTCCAATATCGAGTTATTGGGTAAGGCCAAGCGGCAATTCAGTATTCTGACTAAATCATACTGTTAGTCGTGCTTTTGCAGCTTGCACTGAAAGCGATTCCAGGGAAGACTCTAACCGAGAGTCGTCATTTGATGGTAGAAACTTCCCTGCGGGAGATACTCTCTTTTCCAAAATCTCGTTATTACCCGCAGTTAAGTCACAATTCAGAACCCTAGACTAAAGCATTCTCTTAGGAGGGAATCTGCAGCTTGCAGTGAAAGAGATTCCAGAGAAGACTCTAACGAGAGCAAGCATTTGATGGTAGCAGCTTCCCTGCGGGAGATACTCTCTTTTCCAAAATCGCGTTATTAGCCGCAGTTAAGTCACAATTCAGAACCCTAGACTAAAGCATTCTCTTAGGAGGGAATCTGCAGCTTGCAGTGAAAGAGATTCCAGAGAAGACTCTAACGAGAGCAAGCATTTGATGGTAGCAGCTTCCCAGCGGGAGATACTCTCTTTTCCAAAATCGCGTTATTACTCGCAGTTAAGTCACAATTCAGAACCCTACACTAAAGCATTCTCTTAGGAGGGAATCTGCAGCTTGCAGTGAAAGCGCTTACTGGGTAGAGTCTAACGAGACCCAGCTTTTGATGGTAGCAGCTTCCCTGCGGTACTTGTGCAGAACGCTATGAGATTTTGAAGGGTCGCCTTACAGCCATTCCGAAGTTACAGTACGCAAGGCGAGACTGAAAGTGCTACAAGTCTTGCTTTGCAGTGAAAGCGCTCTAAGAGAAGACATTCAGAAGCAGCAGCAATCCATACTAGCATGTTCCCTCCGGGAGATACTCTCTTTTCCAATATCGAGTTATTGGGTAAGGTCAAGCGGCAATCCAGTATTCTAGACTAAATCATACTGTTAGTCGTGCTTTTGCAGCTTGCACTGAAAGCGCTCCCCGAGTAGACTCTAACGAGAGCTAGCTTTTGATGGTAGCAGCTTCCCTGCGGTACTTGTGCTGAACGCTATGAGATTTTGAAGGGTCGCCTTAACAGCCATTCCGAAGTTACAGTACGCAAGGCGAGACTGAAAGTTCTACAAGTCTTGCTTTGCAGTGAAAGCTCTCTAAGAGAAGACATTCAGAAGCATCAGCATTCCATACTAGCATCTTCCCTGCGGGAGATACTCTCTTTTCCAAAATCGCATTATTACCCGCAGTTAAGTAAAAATTCAGAACACTAGACTAAAGCATTCTCTTAGGAGGGAATCTGCAGCTTGCAGTGAAAGACATTTCCGAGAAGACTCTAACGAGAGCAAGCATTTGATGGTAGCAGCTTCCCTGCGGGAGATACTCTCTTTTCCAAAATCGCGTTATTACTCGAAGTTAAGTCACAATTCAGAACCCTACACTAAAGCATTCTCTTAGGAGGGAATCTGCAGCTTGCAGTGAAAGAGATTCCAGAGAAGACTCTAACGAGAGTATGCATTTGATGGTAGCAGCTTCCCTGCGGGAGATATTCTCTTTTCCAAAATCGCGATATTACCCGCAGTTAAGTCACAATTCAGAACCCTAGACTAAAGCATTCTCTTAGGAGGGAATCTGCAGCTTACAGTGAAAGAGATTCCAGAGAAGACTCTAACGAGAGCAAGCATTTGATGGTAGCAGCTTCCCTGCGGTACTTGTGCTGAACGCTATGAAATTTTGAAGTGACTCTTTAACAGCCATTCCGAAGTTACAGTACGCAAGGCGAGACTGAAAGTGCCACAAGTCTTGCTTTGCAGTGAAAGCGCTCTAAGAGAAGACGTTCAGAAGCAGCAGCATTCCATGCTAGCATCGTCCCTGCGGGAGATACTCTCTTTTCCAATATCGAGTTATTGGGCGATGTCAAGCCGCAATTCAGTATTCTAGACTAAAACATACTGTTAGTCGTGCTTTTGCAGCTTGCACTGAAAGAGATTCCAGAGAAGACTCAAATGAGAGCAAGCATTTGATGGTAGCAACTTCCTTGCGGGAGATACTCTCTTTTCCAAAATCGCGTTATTAGCCGCAGTTAAGTCACAATTCAGTACCCTAGACTAAAGCATTCTCTAAGGAGGGAATCTGCAGCTTGCAGTGAAAGAGATTCCAGAGAAGACTCTAACGAGAGCAAGCATTTGATGGTAGCAGCTTCCCTGCGGGAGATACTCTCTTTTCCAAAATCGCGTTATTAGCCGCAGTTAAGTCACAATTCAGTACCCTAGACTAAAGCATTCTCTTAGGAGGGAATCAGCAGCTTACAGTGAAAGCGCTTCCTGAGTAGAGTCTAAGGAGACCCAGCTTTTGATGGTAGCAGCTTCCCTGCGGTACTTCTGCTGAACGCTATGAGATTAAGAAGGATCGCCTTACAGCCATTCCGAATTTACAGTACGCAAGGCGAGACTGAAAGTGCTACAAGTCTTGCTTTGCAGTGAAAGCGCTCTAAGAGAAGACATTCAGAAGCAGCAGCAATCCATACTAGCATCTTCCCTCCGGGAGATACTCTCTTTTCCAAAATCGCATTATTACCCGCAGTTAAGTAAAAATTCAGAACCCTACACTAAAGCATTCTCTTAGGAGGGAATCTGCAGCTTGCAGTGAAAGACATTTCCGAGAAGACTCTAACGAAGGCAAGCATTTGATGGTAGCAGCTACCCTGCGGGAGATACTCTCATTTCCCAAAATCGCGTTATTTCTCGCAGTTAAGTCACAATTCAGAAACCCACACTAAAGCATTCTCTTAGGAGGGAATCTGCAGCTTGCAATGAAAGAGATTCCAGAGAAGACTCTAACGAGAGTATGCATTTGATGGTAGCAGCTTCCCTGCGGGAGATACTCTCTTTTCCAAAATCGCGTTATTACCCGCAGTTAAGTCACAATTCAGAACCCTAGACTAAAGCATTCTCTTATGAGGGAATCTGCAGCTTACAGTGAAAGAGATTCCAGAGAAGACTCTAACGAGAGCAAGCATTTGATGGTAGCAGCTTCCCAGCGGGAGATACTCTCTTTTCCAAAATCACGTTATTAGCCGCAGTTAAGTCACAATTCAGAACCCTAGACTAAAGCATTCTCTTAGGAGGGAATCTGCACCTTGCAGTGAAAGAGATTCCAGAGAAGACTCTAACGAGAGCAAGCATTTGATGGTAGCATCGTCCCTGCGGGAGATACTCTCTTTTCCAAAATCGCGTTATTAGCCGCAGTTAAGTCACAATTCAGTACCCTAGACTAAAGCATTCTCTTAGGAGGGAATCAGCAGCTTACAGTGAAAGCGCTTCCTGAGTAGAGTCTAAGGAGACCCAGCTTTTGATGGTAGCAGCTTCCCTGCGGTACTTGTGCTGAACGCTATGAGATTTTGAAGGGTCGCCTTACAGGCATTCCGAAGTTACAGTACGCAAGGCGAGACTGAAAGTGCTACAAGTCTTGCTTTGCAGTGAAAGCGCTCTAAGAGAAGACATTCAGAAGCAGCAGCAATCCATACTAGCATCTTCCCTCCGGGAGATACTCTCTTTTCCAATATCGAGTTATTGGGTAAGGCCAAGCGGCAATTCAGTATTCTTACTAAATCATACTGTTAGTCGTGCTTTTCCAGCTTGCACTGAAAGCGATTCCAGGGAAGACTCTAACCGAGAGTCGTCATTTGATGGTAGAAACTTCCCTGCGGGAGATACTCTCTTTTCCAAAATCTCGTTATTACCCGCAGTTAAGTCACAATTCAGAACCCTAGACTAAAGCATTCTCTTAGGAGGGAATCTGCAGCTTGCAGTGAAAGAGATTCCAGAGAAGACTCTAACGAGAGCAAGCATTTGATGGTAGCAGCTTCCCTGCGGGAGATACTCTCTTTTCCAAAATCGCGTTATTACCCGCAGTTAAGTCACAATTCAGAACCCTAGACTAAAGCATTCTCTTAGGAGGGAATCTGCAGCTTGCAGTGAAAGAGATTCCAGAGAAGACTCTAACGAGAGCAAGCATTTGATGTTAGCAGCTTCCCTGCGGGAGATACTCTCTTTTCCAAAATCGCGTTATTACTCGCAGTTAAGTCACAATTCAGAACCCTACACTAAAGCATTCTCTTAGGAGGGAATCTGCAGCTTGCAGTGAAAGCGCTTACTGAGTAGAGTCTAACGAGACCCAGCTTTTTATGGTAGCAGCTTCCCTGCGGTACTTGTGCAGAACGCTATGAGATTTTGAAGGGTCGCCTTACAGCCATTCCGATGTTACAGTACACAAACCGAGACTGAAAGTGCTACAAGTCTTGCTTTGCAGTGAAAGCGCTCTAAGAGAAGACATTCAGAAGCAGCAGCAATCCATACTAGCATCTTCCCTGCGGGAGATACTCTCTTTTCCAAAATCGCATTATTACCCGCAGTTAAGTAAAAATTCAGAACCCTACACTAAAGCATTCTCTTAGGAGGGAATCTGCAGCTTGCAGTGAAAGACATTTCCGAGAAGACTCTAACGAAGGCAAGCATTTGATGGTAGCAGCTACCCTGCGGGAGATACTCTCATTTCCCAAAATCGCGTTATTTCTCGCAGTTAAGTCACAATTCAGAACCCCACACTAAAGCATTCTCTTAGGAGGGAATCTGCAGCTTGCAATGAAAGAGATTCCAGAGAAGACTCTAACGAGAGTATGCATTTGATGGTAGCAGCTTCCCTGCGGGAGATACTCTCTTTTCCAAAATCGCGTTATTACCCGCAGTTAAGTCACAATTCAGAACCCTAGACTAAAGCATTCTCTTATGAGGGAATCTGCAGCTTACAGTGAAAGAGATTCCAGAGAAGACTCTAACGAGAGCAAGCATTTGATGGTAGCAGCTTCCCAGCGGGAGATACTCTCTTTTCCAAAATCACGTTATTAGCCGCAGTTAAGTCACAATTCAGAACCCTAGACTAAAGCATTCTCTTAGGAGGGAATCTGCACCTTGCAGTGAAAGAGATTCCAGAGAAGACTCTAACGAGAGCAAGCATTTGATGGTAGCAGCTTCCCTGCGGGAGATACTCTCTTTTCCAAAATCGCGTTATTTGCCGCAGTTAAGTCACAATTCAGTACCCTAGACTAAAGCATTCTCTTAGGAGGGAATCAGCAGCTTACAGTGAAAGCGCTTCCTGAGTAGAGTCTAAGGAGACCCAGCTTTTGATGGTAGCAGCTTCCCTGCGGTACTTGTGCTGAACGCTATGAGATTTTGAAGGGTCGCCTTACAGGCATTCCGAAGTTACAGTACGCAAGGCGAGACTGAAAGTGCTACAAGTCTTGCTTTGCAGTGAAAGCGCTCTAAGAGAAGACATTCAGAAGCAGCAGCAATCCATACTAGCATCTTCCCTCCGGGAGATACTCTCTTTTCCAATATCGAGTTATTGGGTAAGGCCAAGCGGCAATTCAGTATTCTGACTAAATCATACTGTTAGTCGTGCTTTTCCAGCTTGCACTGAAAGCGATTCCAGGGAAGACTCTAACCGAGAGTCGTCATTTGATGGTAGAAACTTCCCTGCGGGAGATACTCTCTTTTCCAAAATCTCGTTATTACCCGCAGTTAAGTCACAATTCAGAACCCTAGACTAAAGCATTCTCTTAGGAGGGAATCTGCAGCTTGCAGTGAAAGAGATTCCAGAGAAGACTCTAACGAGAGCAAGCATTTGATGGTAGCAGCTTCCCTGCGGGAGATACTCTCTTTTCCAAAATCGCGTTATTACCCGCAGTTAAGTCACAATTCAGAACCCTAGACTAAAGCATTCTCTTAGGAGGGAATCTGCAGCTTGCAGTGAAAGAGATTCCAGAGAAGACTCTAACGAGAGCAAGCATTTGATGTTAGCAGCTTCCCTGCGGGAGATACTCTCTTTTCCAAAATCGCGTTATTACTCGCAGTTAAGTCACAATTCAGAACCCTACACTAAAGCATTCTCTTAGGAGGGAATCTGCAGCTTGCAGTGAAAGCGCTTACTGAGTAGAGTCTAACGAGACCCAGCTTTTTATGGTAGCAGCTTCCCTGCGGTACTTGTGCAGAACGCTATGAGATTTTGAAGGGTCGCCTTACAGCCATTCCGATGTTACAGTACACAAACCGAGACTGAAAGTGCTACAAGTCTTGCTTTGCAGTGAAAGCGCTCTAAGAGAAGACATTCAGAAGCAGCAGCAATCCATACTAGCATCTTCCCTCCGGGAGATACACTCTTTTCCAATATCGAGTTATTGGGTAAGGCCAAGCGGCAATTCAGTATTCTAGACTAAATCATACTGTTAGTCGTGCTTTTGCAGCTTGCACTGAAAGCGCTCCCCGAGTAGACTCTAACGAGAGCTAGCTTTGATGGTAGCAGCTTCCCTGCGGTACTTGTGCTGAACGCTATGAGATTTTGAAGGGTCGCCTTAACAGCCATTCCGAAGTTACAGTACGCAAACCGAGACTGAAAGTTCTACAAGTCTTGCTTTGCAGTGAAAGCTCTCTAAGAGAAGACATTCAGAAGCAGCAGCATTCCATACTAGCATTTTCCCTGCGGGAGATACTCTCTTTTCCAAAATCGCGTTATTACTCGAAGTTAAGTCACAATTCAGAACCCTACACTAAAGCATTCTCTTAGGAGGGAATCTGCAGCTTGCAATGAAAGAGATTCCAGAGAAGACTCTAACGAGAGTATGCATTTGATGGTAGCAGCTTCCCTGCGGGAGATACTCTCTTTTCCAAAATCGCGTTATTACCCGCAGTTAAGTCACAATTCAGAACCCTAGACTAAAGCATTCTCTTAGGAGGGAATCTGCAGCTTACAGTGAAAGAGATTCCAGAGAAGACTCTAATGAGAGCAAGCATTTGATGGTAGCAGCTTCCCAGCGGGAGATACTCTCTTTTCCAAAATCGCGTTATTAGCCGCAGTTAAGTCACAATTCAGAACCCTACACTAAAGCATTCTCTTAGGAGGGAATCTGCAGCTTGCAGTGAAAGAGATTCCAGAGAAGACTCTAACGAGAGCAAGCATTTGATGGTAGCAGCTTCCCTGCGGTACTTGTGCTGAACGCTATGAAATTTTGAAGTGACGCTTTAACAGGCATTCCGCTGTTACAGTACACAAGACGAGACTGAAAGTTCTACAAGTCTTGCTTTGCAGTGAAAGCGCTCTAAGAGAAGACGTTCAGAAGCAGCAGCATTCCATGCTAGCATCGTCCCTGCGGGAGATAGTCTCTTTTCCATTATCGAGTTATTGGGCGATGTCAAGCCGCAATTCAGTATTCTAGACTAAAACATACTGTTAGTCGTCCTTTTGCAGCTTGCACTGAAAGAGATTCCAGAGAAGACTCTAACGAGAGCAAGCATTTGATGGTAGCAACTTCCCCGCGGGAGATACTCTCTTTTCCAAAATCGCGTTATTACCCGCAGTTAAGTCACAATTCAGAACCCTAGACTAAAGCATTCTCTTAGGAGGGAATCTGCAGCTTGCAGTGAAAGAGATTCCAGAGAAGACTCTAACGAGAGCAAGCATTTGATGGTAGCAGCTTCCCTGCGGGAGATACTCTCTTTTCCAAAATCGCGTTATTACTCGCAGTTAAGTCACAATTCAGTACCCTAGACTAAAGCATTCTCTTAGGAGGGAATCAGCAGCTTACAGTGAAAGCGCTTCCTGAGTAGAGTCTAAGGAGACCCAGCTTTTGATGGTAGCAGCTTCCCTGCGGTACTTGTGCTGAACGCTATGAGATTAAGAAGGATCGCCTTACAGCCATTCCGAATTTACAGTACGCAAGGCGAGACTGAAAGTGCTACAAGTCTTGCTTTGCAGTGAAAGCGCTCTAAGAGAAGACATTCAGAAGCAGCAGCAATCCATACTAGCATCTTCCCTCCGGGAGATACTCTCTTTTCCAAAATCGCATTATTACCCGCAGTTAAGTAAAAATTCAGAACCCTACACTAAAGCATTCTCTTAGGAGGGAATCTGCAGCTTGCAGTGAAAGACATTTCCGAGAAGACTCTAACGAGAGCAAGCATTTGATGGTAGCAGCTACCCTGCGGGAGATACTCTCATTTCCCAAAATCGCGTTATTTCTCGCAGTTAAGTCACAATTCAGAACCCTACACTAAAGCATTCTCTTAGGAGGGAATCTGCAGCTTGCAATGAAAGAGATTCCAGAGAAGACTCTAACGAGAGTATGCATTTGATGGTAGCAGCTTCCCTGCGGGAGATACTCTCTTTTCCAAAATCGCGTTATTACCCGCAGTTAAGTCACAATTCAGAACCCTACACTAAAGCATTCTCTTAGGAGGGAATCTGCAGCTTACAGTGAAAGAGATTCCAGAGAAGACTCTAACGAGAGCAAGCATTTGATGGTAGCAGCTTCCCAGCGGGAGATACTCTCTTTTCCAAAATCGCGTTATTACCCGCAGTTATGTCACAATTCAGAACCCTACACTAAGGCATTCTCTTAGGAGGGAATCTGCAGCTTGCAGTGAAAGAGATTCCAGAGAAGACTCTAACGAGAGCAAGCATTTGATGGTAGCAGCTTCCCTGCGGGAGATACTCTCTTTTCCAAAATCGCGTTATTAGCCGCAGTTAAGTCACAGTTCAGTACCCTAGACTAAAGCATTCTCTTAGGAGGGAATCAGCAGCTTACAGTGAAAGCGCTTCCTGAGTAGAGTCTAAGGAGACCCAGCTTTTGATGGTAGCAGCTTCCCTGCGGTACTTGTGCTGAACGCTATGAGATTTTGAAGGGTCGCCTTACAGCCATTCCGAAGTTACAGTACGCAAGGCGAGACTGAAAGTGCTACAAGTCTTGCTTTGCAGTGAAAGCGCTCTAAGAGAAGACATTCAGAACCAGCAGCAATCCATACTAGCATCTTGCCTCCGGGAGATACACTCTTTTCCAATATCGAGTTATTGGGTAAGGTCAAGCCGCAATTCAGTATTCTAGACTAAAACATACTGTTAGTCGTGCTTTTGCAGCTTGCACTGAAAGCGATTCCAGGGAAGACTCTAACCGAGGGTCGTCATTTGATGGTAGCAACTTCCCTGCGGGAGATACTCTCTTTTCCAAAATCGCGTTATTACCCGCAGTTAAGTCACAATTCAGAACCCTAGACTAAAGCATTCTCTTAGGAGGGAATCTGCAGCTTACTGTGACAGAGATTCCAGAGAAGACTCTAACGAGACCCAGCTTTTGATGGTAGCAGCTTCCCTGCGGTACTTGTGCTGAACGCTATGAAATTTTGAAGTGACGCTTTAACAGGCATTCCGCTGTTACAGTACACAAGACGAGACTGAAAGTTCTACAAGTCTTGCTTTGCAGTGAAAGCGCTCTAAGAGAAGACGTTCAGAAGCAGCAGCAATCCATACTAGCATGTTCCCTCCGGGAGATACTCTCTTTTCCAATATCGAGTTATTGGGTAAGGTCAAGCGGCAATCCAGTATTCTAGACTAAAACATACTGTTAGTCGTGCTTTTGCAGCTTGCACTGAAAGCGCTCCCCGAGTAGACTCTAACGAGAGCTAGCTTTTGATGGTAGCAGCTTCCCTGCGGTACTTGTGCTGAACGCTATGAGATTTTGAAGGGTCGCCTTAACAGCCATTCCGATGTTACAGTACACAAACCGAGACTCAAAGTTCTACAAGTCTTGCTTTGCAGTGAAAGCTCTCTAAGAGAAGACATTCAGAAGCAGCAGCATTCCATACTAGCAGCTTCCCTGCGGGAGATACTCTCTTTTCCAAAATCGCATTATTACCCGCAGTTAAGTAAAAATTCAGAACCCTAGACTAAAGCATTCTCTTAGGAGGGAATCTGCAGCTTGCAGTGAAAGACATTTCCGAGAAGACTCTAACGAGAGCAAGCATTTGATGGTAGCAGCTTCCCTGCGGGAGATACTCTCTTTTCCAAAATCGCGTTATTACTCGAAGTTAAGTCACAATTCAGAACCCTACACTAAAGCATTCTCTTAGGAGCGAATCTGCAGCTTGCAATGAAAGAGATTCCAGAGAAGACTCTAACCGAGAGTCGTCATTTGATGGTAGCAACTTCCCTGCGGGAGATACTCTCTTTTCCAAAATCGCGTTATTACCCGCAGTTAAGTCACAATTCAGAACCCTAGACTAAAGCATTCTCTTAGGAGGGAATCTGCAGCTTGCAGTGAAAGAGATTCCAGAGAAGACTCTAACGAGAGCAAGCATTTGATGGTAGCAGCTTCCCTGCGGGAGATACTCTCTTTTCCAAAATCGCGTTATTAGCCGCAGTTAAGTCACAATTCAGAACCCTAGACTAAAGCATTCTCTTAGGAGGGAATCTGCAGCTTGCAGTGAAAGCGCTTCCTGAGTAGAGTCTAACGAGACCCAGCTTTTTATGGTAGCAGCTTCCCTGCGGTACTTGTGCAGAACGCTATGAGATTTTGAAGGGTCGCCTTACAGCCATTCCGATGTTACAGTACGCAAGGCGAGACTGAAAGTTCTACAAGTCTTGCTTTGCAGTGAAAGCGCTCTAAGAGAAGACATTCAGAAGCAGCAGCAATCCATACTAGCATCTTCCCTCCGGGAGATACACTCTTTTCCAATATCGAGTTATTGGGTAAGGCCAAGCGGCAATTCAGTATTCTAGACTAAATCATACTGTTAGTCGTGCTTTTGCAGCTTGCACTGAAAGCGCTCCCCGAGTAGACTCTAACGAGAGCTAGCTTTGATGGTAGCAGCTTCCCTGCGGTACTTGTGCTGAACGCTATGAGATTTTGAAGGGTCGCCTTAACAGCCATTCCGAAGTTACAGTACGCAAACCGAGACTGAAAGTTCTACAAGTCTTGCTTTGCAGTGAAAGCTCTCTAAGAGAAGACATTCAGAAGCAGCAGCATTCCATACTAGCATTTTCCCTGCGGGAGATACTCTCTTTTCCAAAATCGCATTATTACCCGCAGTTAAGTAAAAATTCAGAACACTAGACTAAAGCATTCTCTTAGGAGGGAATCTGCAGCTTGCAGTGAAAGACATTTCCGAGAAGACTCTAACGAGAGCAAGCATTTGATGGTAGAAGCTTCCCTGCGGGAGATACTCTCTTTTCCAAAATCGCGTTATTACTCGAAGTTAAGTCACAATTCAGAACCCTACACTAAAGCATTCTCTTAGGAGGGAATCTGCAGCTTGCAATGAAAGAGATTCCAGAGAAGACTCTAACGAGAGTATGCATTTGATGGTAGCAGCTTCCCTGCGGGAGATACTCTCTTTTCCAAAATCGCGTTATTACCCGCAGTTAAGTCACAATTCAGAACCCTACACTAAAGCATTCTCTTAGGAGGGAATCTGCAGCTTACAGTGAAAGAGATTCCAGAGAAGACTCTAATGAGAGCAAGCATTTGATGGTAGCAGCTTCCCTGCGGGAGATACTCTCTTTTCCAAAATCGCGTTATTAGCCGCAGTTAAGTCACAATTCAGAACCCTACACTAAAGCATTCTCTTAGGAGGGAATCTGCAGCTTGCAGTGAAAGAGATTCCAGAGAAGACTCTAACGAGAGCAAGCATTTGATGGTAGCAGCTTCCCTGCGGTACTTGTGCTGAACGCTATGAAATTTTGAAGTGACTCTTTAACAGGCATTCCGCTGTTACAGTACACAAGACGAGACTGAAAGTTCTACAAGTCTTGCTTTGCAGTGAAAGCGCTCTAAGAGAAGACGTTCAGAAGCAGCAGCATTCCATGCTAGCATCGTCCCTGCGGGAGATAGTCTCTTTTCTATTATCGAGTTATTGGGCGATGTCAAGCCGCAATTCAGTATTCTAGACTAAAACATACTGTTAGTCGTGCTTTTGCAGCTTGCACTGAAAGAGATTCCAGAGAAGACTCTAACGAGAGCAAGCATTTGATGGTAGCAACTTCCCCGCGGGAGATACTCTCTTTTCCAAAATCGCGTTATTACCCGCAGTTAAGTCACAATTCAGAACCCTAGACTAAAGCATTCTCTTAGGAGGGAATCTGCAGCTTGCAGTGAAAGAGATTCCAGAGAAGACTCTAACGAGAGCAAGCATTTGATGGTAGCAGCTTCCCTGCGGTAGATACTCTCTTTTCCAAAATCGCGTTATTACTCGCAGTTAAGTCACAATTCAGTA
Source organism: Phaenicophaeus curvirostris (assembly GCF_032191515.1). Lineage (NCBI taxonomy): Eukaryota > Metazoa > Chordata > Aves > Cuculiformes > Cuculidae > Phaenicophaeus > Phaenicophaeus curvirostris. Next base: position 15,374,209 of record NC_091400.1, on the reverse strand, counting down.
CCCTAGACTAAAGCATTCTCTTAGGAGGGAATCAGCAGCTTACAGTGAAAGCGCTTCCTGAGTAGAGTCTAAGGAGACCCAGCTTTTGATGGTAGCAGCTTCCCTGCGGTACTTGTGCTGAACGCTATGAGATTAAGAAGGATCGCCTTACAGCCATTCCGAATTTACAGTACGCAAGGCGAGACTGAAAGTGCTACAAGTCTTGCTTTGCAGTGAAAGCGCTCTAAGAGAAGACATTCAGAAGCAGCAGCAATCCATACTAGCATCTTCCCTCCGGGAGATACTCTCTTTTCCAAAATCGCATTATTACCCGCAGTTAAGTAAAAATTCAGAACCCTACACTAAAGCATTCTCTTAGGAGGGAATCTGCAGCTTGCAGTGAAAGACATTTCCGAGAAGACTCTAACGAGAGCAAGCATTTGATGGTAGCAGCTACCCTGCGGGAGATACTCTCATTTCCCAAAATCGCGTTATTTCTCGCAGTTAAGTCACAATTCAGAACCCTACACTAAAGCATTCTCTTAGGAGGGAATCTGCAGCTTGCAATGAAAGAGATTCCAGAGAAGACTCTAACGAGAGTATGCATTTGATGGTAGCAGCTTCCCTGCGGGAGATACTCTCTTTTCCAAAATCGCGTTATTACCCGCAGTTAAGTCACAATTCAGAACCCTACACTAAAGCATTCTCTTAGGAGGGAATCTGCAGCTTACAGTGAAAGAGATTCCAGAGAAGACTCTAACGAGAGCAAGCATTTGATGGTAGCAGCTTCCCAGCGGGAGATACTCTCTTTTCCAAAATCGCGTTATTACCCGCAGTTAAGTCACAATTCAGAACCCTACACTAAGGCATTCTCTTAGGAGGGAATCTGCAGCTTGCAGTGAAAGAGATTCCAGAGAAGACTCTAACGAGAGCAAGCATTTGATGGTAGCAGCTTCCCTGCGGGAGATACTCTCTTTTCCAAAATCGCGTTATTAGCCGCAGTTAAGTCACAGTTCAGTACCCTAGACTAAAGCATTCTCTTAGGAGGGAATCAGCAGCTTACAGTGAAAGCGCTTCCTGAGTAGAGTCTAAGGAGACCCAGCTTTTGATGGTAGCAGCTTCCCTGCGGTACTTGTGCTGAACGCTATGAGATTTTGAAGGGTCGCCTTACAGCCATTCCGAAGTTACAGTACGCAAGGCGAGACTGAAAGTGCTACAGGTCTTGCTTTGCAGTGAAAGCGCTCTAAGAGAAGACATTCAGAACCAGCAGCAATCCATACTAGCATCTTCCCTCCGGGAGATACACTCTTTTCCAATATCGAGTTATTGGGTAAGGTCAAGCCGCAATTCAGTATTCTAGACTAAAACATACTGTTAGTCGTGCTTTTGCAGCTTGCACTGAAAGCGATTCCAGGGAAGACTCTAACCGAGGGTCGTAATTTGATGGTAGCAACTTCCCTGCGGGAGATACTCTCTTTTCCAAAATCGCGTTATTACCCGCAGTTAAGTCACAATTCAGAACCCTACACTAAAGCATTCTCTTAGGAGGGAATCTGCAGCTTACTGTGACAGAGATTCCAGAGAAGACTCTAACGAGACCCAGCTTTTGATGGTAGCAGCTTCCCTGCGGTACTTGTGCTGAACGCTATGAAATTTTGAAGTGACGCTTTAACAGGCATTCCGCTGTTACAGTACACAAGACGAGACTGAAAGTTCTACAAGTCTTGCTTTGCAGTGAAAGCGCTCTAAGAGAAGACGTTCAGAAGCAGCAGCAATCCATACTAGCATGTTCCCTCCGGGAGATACTCTCTTTTCCAATATCGAGTTATTGGGTAAGGTCAAGCGGCAATCCAGTATTCTAGACTAAAACATACTGTTAGTCGTGCTTTTGCAGCTTGCACTGAAAGCGCTCCCCGAGTAGACTCTAACGAGAGCTAGCTTTTGATGGTAGCAGCTTCCCTGCGGTACTTGTGCTGAACGCTATGAGATTTTGAAGGGTCGCCTTAACAGCCATTCCGATGTTACAGTACACAAACCGAGACTCAAAGTTCTACAAGTCTTGCTTTGCAGTGAAAGCTCTCTAAGAGAAGACATTCAGAAGCAGCAGCATTCCATACTAGCAGCTTCCCTGCGGGAGATACTCTCTTTTCCAAAATCGCATTATTACCCGCAGTTAAGTAAAAATTCAGAACCCTAGACTAAAGCATTCTCTTAGGAGGGAATCTGCAGCTTGCAGTGAAAGACATTTCCGAGAAGACTCTAACGAGAGCAAGCATTTGATGGTAGCAGCTTCCCTGCGGGAGATACTCTCTTTTCCAAAATCGCGTTATTACTCGAAGTTAAGTCACAATTCAGAACCCTACACTAAAGCATTCTCTTAGGAGCGAATCTGCAGCTTGCAATGAAAGAGATTCCAGAGAAGACTCTAACCGAGAGTCGTCATTTGATGGTAGCAACTTCCCTGCGGGAGATACTCTCTTTTCCAAAATCGCGTTATTACCCGCAGTTAAGTCACAATTCAGAACCCTAGACTAAAGCATTCTCTTAGGAGGGAATCTGCACCTTGCAGTGAAAGAGATTCCAGAGAAGACTCTAACGAGAGCAAGCATTTGATGGTAGCAGCTTCCCTGCGGGAGATACTCTCTTTTCCAAAATCGCGTTATTAGCCGCAGTTAAGTCACAATTCAGAACCCTACACTAAAGCATTCTCTTAGGAGGGAATCTGCAGCTTGCAGTGAAAGCGCTTCCTGAGTAGAGTCTAACGAGACCCAGCTTTTGATGGTAGCAGCTTCCCTGCGGTACTTGTGCTGAACGCTATGAGATTTTGAAGGGTCGCCTTATAGCCATTCCGAAGTTACAGTACGCAAGGCGAGACTGAAAGTGCTACAAGTCTTGCTTTGCAGTGAAAGCGCTCTTAGAGAAGACATTCAGAAGCAGCAGCAATCCATACTAGCATGTTCCCTCCGGGAGATACTCTCTTTTCCAATATCGAGTTATTGGGTAAGGTCAAGCGGCAATCCAGTATTCTAGACTAAAACATACTGTTAGTCGTGCTTTTGCAGCTTGCACTGAAAGCGCTCCCCGAGTAGACTCTAACGAGAGCTAGCTTTTGATGGTAGCAGCTTCCCTGCGGTACTTGTGCTGAACGCTATGAGATTTTGAAGGGTCGCAGTAACAGCCATTCCGATGTTACAGTACACAAACCGAGACTCAAAGTTCTACAAGTCTTGCTTTGCAGTGAAAGCTCTCTAAGAGAAGACATTCAGAAGCAGCAGCATTCCATACTAGCAGCTTCCCTGCGGGAGATACTCTCTTTTCCAAAATCGCATTATTACCCGCAGTTAAGTCACAATTCAGAACCCTAGACTAAAGCATTCTCTTAGGAGGGAATCTGCAGCTTACAGTGAAAGAGATTCCAGAGAAGATTCTAACGAGAGCAAGCATTTGATGGTAGCAGCTTCCCTGCGGGAGATACTCTCTTTTCCAAAATCGCGTTATTAGCCGCAGTTAAGTCACAATTCAGAACCCTAGACTAAAGCATTCTCTTAGGAGGGAATCTGCAGCTTACAGTGAAAGAGATTCCAGAGAAGACTCTAACGAGAGCAAGCATTTGATGGTAGCAGCTTCCCTGCGGGAGATACTCTCTTTTCCAAAATCGCGTTACTAGCCGCAGTTAAGTCACAATTCAGTACCCTAAACTAAAGCATTCTCTTAGGAGGGAATCTGCAGCTTGCAGTGAAAGCGCTTCCTGAGTAGAGTCTAACGAGACCCAGCTTTTGATGGTAGCAGCTTCCCTGCGGTACTTGTGCTGAACGCTATGAAATTTTGAAGTGACGCTTTAACAGGCATTCCGCTGTTACAGTACACAAGACGAGACTGAAAGTTCTACAAGTCTTGCTTTGCAGTGAAAGCGCTCTAAGAGAAGACGTTCAGAAGCAGCAGCATTCCATGCTAGCATCGTCCCTGCGGGAGATACTCTCTTTTCCAATATCGAGTTATTGGGCGATGTCAAGCCGCAATTCAGTATTCTAGACTAAAACATACTGTTAGTCGTGCTTTTGCAGCTTGCACTGAAAGCGATTCCAGGGAAGACTCTAACCGAGAGTCGTCATTTGATGGTACCAACTTCCCTGCGGGAGATACTCTCTTTTCCAAAATCGCGTTATTACCCGCAGTTAAGTCACAATTCAGAACCCTAGACTAAAGCATTCTCTTAGGAGGGAATCTGCACCTTGCAGTGACAGAGATTCCAGAGAAGACTCTAACGAGAGCAAGCATTTGATGGTAGCAGCTTCCCTGCGGGAGATACTCTCTTTTCCAAAATCGCGTTATTAGCCGCAGTTAAGTCACAATTCAGAACCCTAGACTAAAGCATTCTCTTAGGAGGGAATCTGCAGCTTGCAGTGAAAGCGCTTCCTGAGTAGAGTCTAACGAGACCCAGCTTTTGATGGTAGCAGCTTCCCTGCGGTACTTGTGCTGAACGCTATGAGATTTTGAAGGGTCGCCTTACAGCCATTCCGAAGTTACAGTACGCAAGGCGAGACTGAAAGTGCTACAAGTCTTGCTTTACAGTGAAAGCGCTCTAAGAGAAGACGTTCAGAAGCAGCAGCAATCCATACTAGCATGTTCCCTCCGGGAGATACTCTCTTTTCCAATATCGAGTTATTGGGTAAGGTCAAGCGGCAATCCAGTATTCTAGACTAAAACATACTGTTAGTCGTGCTTTTGCAGCTTGCACTGAAAGCGCTCCCCGAGTAGACTCTAACGAGAGCTAGCTTTTGATGGTAGCAGCTTCCCTGCGGTACTTGTGGTGAACGCTATGAGATTTTGAAGGGTCGCCTTAACAACCATTCCGATGTTACGGTATACAAACCGAGACTCAAAGTTCTACAAGTCTTGCTTTGCAGTGAAAGCTCTCTAAGAGAAGACATTCAGAAGCAGCAGCATTCCATACTAGCAGCTTCCCTGCGGGAGATACTCTCTTTTCCAAAATCGCATTATTACCCGCAGTTAAGTAAAAATTCAGAACCCTAGACTAAAGCATTCTCTTAGGAGGGAATCTGCAGCTTGCAGTGAAAGACATTTCCGAGAAGACTCTAACGAGAGTATGCATTTGATGGTAGAAGCTTCCCTGCGGGAGATACTCTCTTTTCCAAAATCGCGTTATTAGCCGCAGTTAAGTCACAATTCAGAACCCTAGACTAAAGCATTCTCTTAGGAGGGAATCTGCAGCTTACAGTGAAAGAGATTCCAGAGAAGACTCTAACGAGACCCAGCTTTTGATGGTAGCAGTTTCCCTGCGGTACTTGTGCTGAACGCTATGAAATTTTGAAGTGACGCTTTAACAGGCATTCCGCTGTTACAGTACACAAGACGAGACTGAAAGTTCTACAAGTCTTGCTTTGCAGTGAAAGCGCTCTAAGAGAAGACGTTCAGAAGCAGCAGCATTCCATGCTAGCATCGTCCCTGCGGGAGATACTCTCTTTTCCAATATCGAGTTATTGGGCGATGTCAAGCCGCAATTCAGTATTCTAGACTAAAACATACTGTTAGTCGTGCTTTTGCAGCTTGCACTGAAAGCGATTCCAGAGAAGACTCTAACGAGAGCAAGCATTTGATGGTAGCAGCTTCCCTGCGGGAGATACTCTCTTTTCCAAAATCGCGTTATTAGCCGCAGTTAAGTCACAATTCAGAACCCTAGACTAAAGCATTCTCTTAGGAGGGAATCTGCAGCTTCCAGTGAAAGCGCTTCCTGAGTAGAGTCTAACGAGACCCAGCTTTTGATGGTAGCAGCTTCCCTGCGGTACTTGTGCTGAACGCTATGAGATTTTGAAGGGTCGCCTTACAGCCATTCCGAAGTTACAGTACGCAAGGCGAGACTGCAAGTGCTACAAGTCTTGCTTTACAGTGAAAGCGCTCTAAGAGAAGACATTCAGAAGCAGCAGCAATCCATACTAGCATGTTCCCTCCGGGAGATACTCTCTTTTCCAATATCGAGTTATTGGGTAAGGTCAAGCGGCAATCCAGTATTCTAGACTAAAACATACTGTTAGTCGTGCTTTTGCAGCTTGCACTGAAAGCGCTCCCCGAGTAGACTCTAACGAGAGCTAGCTTTTGATGGTAGCAGCTTCCCTGCGGTACTTGTGCTGAACGCTATGAGATTTTGAAGGGTCGCCTTAACAGGCATTCCGATGTTACAGTACACAAACCGAGACTCAAAGTTCTACAAGTCTTGATTTGCAGTGAAAGCTCTCTAAGAGAAGACATTCAGAAGCAGCAGCATTCCATACTAGCAGCTTCCCTGCGGGAGATACTCTCTTTTCCAAAATCGCATTATTACCCGCAGTTAAGTCACAATTCAGAACCCTAGACTAAAGCATTCTCTTAGGAGGGAATCTGCAGCTTGCAGTGAAAGACATTTCCGAGAAGACTCTAACGAGAGCAAGCATTTGATGGTAGCAGCTTCCCTGCGGGAGATACTCTCTTTTCCAAAATCGCGTTATTACTCGAAGTTAAGTCACAATTCAGAACCCTACACTAAAGCATTCTCTTAGGAGCGAATCTGCAGCTTGCAATGAAAGAGATTCCAGAGAAGACTCTAACGAGAGTATGCATTTGATGGTAGCAGCTTCCCTGCGGGAGATACTCTCTTTTCTAAAATCGCGTTATTAGCCGCAGTTAAGTCACAATTCAGAACCCTAGACTAAAGCATTCTCTTAGGAGGGAATCTGCAGCTTACAGTGAAAGAGATTCCAGAGAAGATTCTAACGAGAGCAAGCATTTGATGGTAGCAGCTTCCCTGCGGGAGATACTCTCTTTTCCAAAATCGCGTTATTAGCCGCAGTTAAGTCACAATTCAGAACCCTAGACTAAAGCATTCTCTTAGGAGGGAATCTGCAGCTTACAGTGAAAGAGATTCCAGAGAAGACTCTAACGAGAGCAAGCATTTGATGGTAGCAGCTTCCCTGCGGGAGATACTCTCTTTTCCAAAATCGCGTTACTAGCCGCAGTTAAGTCACAATTCAGTACCCTAAACTAAAGCATTCTCTTAGGAGGGAATCTGCAGCTTGCAGTGAAAGCGCTTCCTGAGTAGAGTCTAACGAGACCCAGCTTTTGATGGTAGCAGCTTCCCTGCGGTACTTGTGCTGAACGCTATGAAATTTTGAAGTGACGCTTTAACAGGCATTCCGCTGTTACAGTACACAAGACGAGACTGAAAGTTCTACAAGTCTTGCTTTGCAGTGAAAGCGCTCTAAGAGAAGACGTTCAGAAGCAGCAGCATTCCATGCTAGCATCGTCCCTGCGGGAGATACTCTCTTTTCCATTATCGAGTTATTGGGCGATGTCAAGCCGCAATTCAGTATTCTAGACTAAAACATACTGTTAGTCGTGCTTTTGCAGCTTGCACTGAAAGCGATTCCAGGGAAGACTCTAACCGAGAGTCGTCATTTGATGGTAGCAACTTCCCTGCGGGAGATACTCTCTTTTCCAAAATCGCGTTATTACCCGCAGTTAAGTCACAATTCAGAACCCTAGACTAAAGCATTCTCTTAGGAGGGAATCTGCACCTTGCAGTGAAAGAGATTCCAGAGAAGACTCTAACGAGAGCAAGCATTTGATGGTAGCAGCTTCCCTGCGGGAGATACTCTCTTTTCCAAAATCGCGTTATTAGCCGCAGTTAAGTCACAATTCAGAACCCTACACTAAAGCATTCTCTTAGGAGGGAATCTGCAGCTTGCAGTGAAAGCGCTTCCTGAGTAGAGTCTAACGAGACCCAGCTTTTGATGGTAGCAGCTTCCCTGCGGTACTTGTGCTGAACGCTATGAGATTTTGAAGGGTCGCCTTATAGCCATTCCGAAGTTACAGTACGCAAGGCGAGACTGAAAGTGCTACAAGTCTTGCTTTGCAGTGAAAGCGCTCTTAGAGAAGACATTCAGAAGCAGCAGCAATCCATACTAGCATGTTCCCTCCGGGAGATACTCTCTTTTCCAATATCGAGTTATTGGGTAAGGTCAAGCGGCAATCCAGTATTCTAGACTAAAACATACTGTTAGTCGTGCTTTTGCAGCTTGCACTGAAAGCGCTCCCCGAGTAGACTCTAACGAGAGCTAGCTTTTGATGGTAGCAGCTTCCCTGCGGTACTTGTGCTGAACGCTATGAGATTTTGAAGGGTCGCAGTAACAGCCATTCCGATGTTACAGTACACAAACCGAGACTCAAAGTTCTACAAGTCTTGCTTTGCAGTGAAAGCTCTCTAAGAGAAGACATTCAGAAGCAGCAGCATTCCATACTAGCAGCTTCCCTGCGGGAGATACTCTCTTTTCCAAAATCGCATTATTACCCGCAGTTAAGTCACAATTCAGAACCCTAGACTAAAGCATTCTCTTAGGAGGGAATCTGCAGCTTACAGTGAAAGAGATTCCAGAGAAGATTCTAACGAGAGCAAGCATTTGATGGTAGCAGCTTCCCTGCGGGAGATACTCTCTTTTCCAAAATCGCGTTATTAGCCGCAGTTAAGTCACAATTCAGAACCCTAGACTAAAGCATTCTCTTAGGAGGGAATCTGCAGCTTACAGTGAAAGAGATTCCAGAGAAGACTCTAACGAGAGCAAGCATTTGATGGTAGCAGCTTCCCTGCGGGAGATACTCTCTTTTCCAAAATCGCGTTACTAGCCGCAGTTAAGTCACAATTCAGTACCCTAAACTAAAGCATTCTCTTAGGAGGGAATCTGCAGCTTGCAGTGAAAGCGCTTCCTGAGTAGAGTCTAACGAGACCCAGCTTTTGATGGTAGCAGCTTCCCTGCGGTACTTGTGCTGAACGCTATGAAATTTTGAAGTGACGCTTTAACAGGCATTCCGCTGTTACAGTACACAAGACGAGACTGAAAGTTCTACAAGTCTTGCTTTGCAGTGAAAGCGCTCTAAGAGAAGACGTTCAGAAGCAGCAGCATTCCATGCTAGCATCGTCCCTGCGGGAGATACTCTCTTTTCCAATATCGAGTTATTGGGCGATGTCAAGCCGCAATTCAGTATTCTAGACTAAAACATACTGTTAGTCGTGCTTTTGCAGCTTGCACTGAAAGCGATTCCAGGGAAGACTCTAACCGAGAGTCGTCATTTGATGGTACCAACTTCCCTGCGGGAGATACTCTCTTTTCCAAAATCGCGTTATTACCCGCAGTTAAGTCACAATTCAGAACCCTAGACTAAAGCATTCTCTTAGGAGGGAATCTGCACCTTGCAGTGACAGAGATTCCAGAGAAGACTCTAACGAGAGCAAGCATTTGATGGTAGCAGCTTCCCTGCGGGAGATACTCTCTTTTCCAAAATCGCGTTATTAGCCGCAGTTAAGTCACAATTCAGAACCCTAGACTAAAGCATTCTCTTAGGAGGGAATCTGCAGCTTGCAGTGAAAGCGCTTCCTGAGTAGAGTCTAACGAGACCCAGCTTTTGATGGTAGCAGCTTCCCTGCGGTACTTGTGCTGAACGCTATGAGATTTTGAAGGGTCGCCTTACAGCCATTCCGAAGTTACAGTACGCAAGGCGAGACTGAAAGTGCTACAAGTCTTGCTTTACAGTGAAAGCGCTCTAAGAGAAGACGTTCAGAAGCAGCAGCAATCCATACTAGCATGTTCCCTCCGGGAGATACTCTCTTTTCCAATATCGAGTTATTGGGTAAGGTCAAGCGGCAATCCAGTATTCTAGACTAAAACATACTGTTAGTCGTGCTTTTGCAGCTTGCACTGAAAGCGCTCCCCGAGTAGACTCTAACGAGAGCTAGCTTTTGATGGTAGCAGCTTCCCTGCGGTACTTGTGGTGAACGCTATGAGATTTTGAAGGGTCGCCTTAACAACCATTCCGATGTTACGGTATACAAACCGAGACTCAAAGTTCTACAAGTCTTGCTTTGCAGTGAAAGCTCTCTAAGAGAAGACATTCAGAAGCAGCAGCATTCCATACTAGCAGCTTCCCTGCGGGAGATACTCTCTTTTCCAAAATCGCATTATTACCCGCAGTTAAGTAAAAATTCAGAACCCTAGACTAAAGCATTCTCTTAGGAGGGAATCTGCAGCTTGCAGTGAAAGACATTTCCGAGAAGACTCTAACGAGAGTATGCATTTGATGGTAGAAGCTTCCCTGCGGGAGATACTCTCTTTTCCAAAATCGCGTTATTAGCCGCAGTTAAGTCACAATTCAGAACCCTAGACTAAAGCATTCTCTTAGGAGGGAATCTGCAGCTTACAGTGAAAGAGATTCCAGAGAAGACTCTAACGAGACCCAGCTTTTGATGGTAGCAGTTTCCCTGCGGTACTTGTGCTGAACGCTATGAAATTTTGAAGTGACGCTTTAACAGGCATTCCGCTGTTACAGTACACAAGACGAGACTGAAAGTTCTACAAGTCTTGCTTTGCAGTGAAAGCGCTCTAAGAGAAGACGTTCAGAAGCAGCAGCATTCCATGCTAGCATCGTCCCTGCGGGAGATACTCTCTTTTCCAATATCGAGTTATTGGGCGATGTCAAGCCGCAATTCAGTATTCTAGACTAAAACATACTGTTAGTCGTGCTTTTGCAGCTTGCACTGAAAGCGATTCCAGAGAAGACTCTAACGAGAGCAAGCATTTGATGGTAGCAGCTTCCCTGCGGGAGATACTCTCTTTTCCAAAATCGCGTTATTAGCCGCAGTTAAGTCACAATTCAGAACCCTAGACTAAAGCATTCTCTTAGGAGGGAATCTGCAGCTTCCAGTGAAAGCGCTTCCTGAGTAGAGTCTAACGAGACCCAGCTTTTGATGGTAGCAGCTTCCCTGCGGTACTTGTGCTGAACGCTATGAGATTTTGAAGGGTCGCCTTACAGCCATTCCGAAGTTACAGTACGCAAGGCGAGACTGCAAGTGCTACAAGTCTTGCTTTACAGTGAAAGCGCTCTAAGAGAAGACATTCAGAAGCAGCAGCAATCCATACTAGCATGTTCCCTCCGGGAGATACTCTCTTTTCCAATATCGAGTTATTGGGTAAGGTCAAGCGGCAATCCAGTATTCTAGACTAAAACATACTGTTAGTCGTGCTTTTGCAGCTTGCACTGAAAGCGCTCCCCGAGTAGACTCTAACGAGAGCTAGCTTTTGATGGTAGCAGCTTCCCTGCGGTACTTGTGCTGAACGCTATGAGATTTTGAAGGGTCGCCTTAACAGGCATTCCGATGTTACAGTACACAAACCGAGACTCAAAGTTCTACAAGTCTTGATTTGCAGTGAAAGCTCTCTAAGAGAAGACATTCAGAAGCAGCAGCATTCCATACTAGCAGCTTCCCTGCGGGAGATACTCTCTTTTCCAAAATCGCATTATTACCCGCAGTTAAGTCACAATTCAGAACCCTAGACTAAAGCATTCTCTTAGGAGGGAATCTGCAGCTTGCAGTGAAAGACATTTCCGAGAAGACTCTAACGAGAGCAAGCATTTGATGGTAGCAGCTTCCCTGCGGGAGATACTCTCTTTTCCAAAATCGCGTTATTACTCGAAGTTAAGTCACAATTCAGAACCCTACACTAAAGCATTCTCTTAGGAGCGAATCTGCAGCTTGCAATGAAAGAGATTCCAGAGAAGACTCTAACGAGAGTATGCATTTGATGGTAGCAGCTTCCCTGCGGGAGATACTCTCTTTTCTAAAATCGCGTTATTAGCCGCAGTTAAGTCACAATTCAGAACCCTAGACTAAAGCATTCTCTTAGGAGGGAATCTGCAGCTTACAGTGAAAGAGATTCCAGAGAAGATTCTAACGAGAGCAAGCATTTGATGGTAGCAGCTTCCCTGCGGGAGATACTCTCTTTTCCAAAATCGCGTTATTAGCCGCAGTTAAGTCACAATTCAGAACCCTAGACTAAAGCATTCTCTTAGGAGGGAATCTGCAGCTTACAGTGAAAGAGATTCCAGAGAAGACTCTAACGAGAGCAAGCATTTGATGGTAGCAGCTTCCCTGCGGGAGATACTCTCTTTTCCAAAATCGCGTTACTAGCCGCAGTTAAGTCACAATTCAGTACCCTAAACTAAAGCATTCTCTTAGGAGGGAATCTGCAGCTTGCAGTGAAAGCGCTTCCTGAGTAGAGTCTAACGAGACCCAGCTTTTGATGGTAGCAGCTTCCCTGCGGTACTTGTGCTGAACGCTATGAAATTTTGAAGTGACGCTTTAACAGGCATTCCGCTGTTACAGTACACAAGACGAGACTGAAAGTTCTACAAGTCTTGCTTTGCAGTGAAAGCGCTCTAAGAGAAGACGTTCAGAAGCAGCAGCATTCCATGCTAGCATCGTCCCTGCGGGAGATACTCTCTTTTCCATTATCGAGTTATTGGGCGATGTCAAGCCGCAATTCAGTATTCTAGACTAAAACATACTGTTAGTCGTGCTTTTGCAGCTTGCACTGAAAGCGATTCCAGGGAAGACTCTAACCGAGAGTCGTCATTTGATGGTAGCAACTTCCCTGCGGGAGATACTCTCTTTTCCAAAATCGCGTTATTACCCGCAGTTAAGTCACAATTCAGAACCCTAGACTAAAGCATTCTCTTAGGAGGGAATCTGCACCTTGCAGTGAAAGAGATTCCAGAGAAGACTCTAACGAGAGCAAGCATTTGATGGTAGCAGCTTCCCTGCGGGAGATACTCTCTTTTCCAAAATCGCGTTACTAGCCGCAGTTAAGTCACAATTCAGCACCCTAGACTAAAGCATTCTCTTAGGAGGGAATCTGCAGCTTGCAGTGAAAGCGCTTCCTGAGTAGAGTCTAACGAGACCCAGCTTTTGATGGTAGCAGCTTCCCTGCGGTACTTGTGCTGAACGCTATGAGATTTTGAAGGGTCGCCTTACAGCCATTCCGAAGTTACAGTACGCAAGGCGAGACTGAAAGTGCTACAAGTCTTGCTTTACAGTGAAAGCGCTCTAAGAGAAGACATTCAGAAGCAGCAGCAATCCATACTAGCATGTTCCCTCCGGGAGATACTCTCTTTTCCAATATCGAGTTATTGGGTAAGGTCAAGCGGCAATCCAGTATTCTAGACTAAAACATACTGTTAGTCGTGCTTTTGCAGCTTGCACTGAAAGCGCTCCCCGAGTAGACTCTAACGAGAGCTAGCTTTTGATGGTAGCAGCTTCCCTGCGGTACTTGTGCTGAACGCTATGAGATTTTGAAGGGTCGCAGTAACAGCCATTCCGATGTTACAGTACACAAACCGAGACTCAAAGTTCTACAAGTCTTGCTTTGCAGTGAAAGCTCTCTAAGAGAAGACATTCAGAAGCAGCAGCATTCCATACTAGCAGCTTCCCTGCGGGAGATACTCTCTTTTCCAAAATCGCGTTATTACCCGCAGTTAAGTCACAATTCAGAACCCTAGACTAAAGCATTCTCTTAGGAGGGAATCTGCAGCTTACAGTGAAAGAGATTCCAGAGAAGACTCTAACGAGAGCAAGCATTTGATGGTAGCAGCTTCCCTGCGGGAGATACTCTCTTTTCCAAAATCGCGTTACTAGCCGCAGTTAAGTCACAATTCAGTACCCTAAACTAAAGCATTCTCTTAGGAGGGAATCTGCAGCTTGCAGTGAAAGCGCTTCCTGAGTAGAGTCTAACGAGACCCATCTTTTGATGGTAGCAGTTTCCCTGCGGTACTTGTGCTGAACGCTATGAAATTTTGAAGTGACGCTTTAACAGGCATTCCGCTGTTACAGTACACAAGACGAGACTGAAAGTTCTACAAGTCTTGCTTTGCAGTGAAAGCGCTCTAAGAGAAGACGTTCAGAAGCAGCAGCATTCCATGCTAGCATCGTCCCTGCGGGAGATACTCTCTTTTCCAATATCGAGTTATTGGGCGATGTCAAGCCGCAATTCAGTATTCTAGACTAAAACATACTGTTAGTCGTGCTTTTGCAGCTTGCACTGAAAGCGATTCCAGGGAAGACTCTAACCGAGAGTCGTCATTTGATGGTAGCAACTTCCCTGCGGGAGATACTCTCTTTTCCAAAATCGCGTTATTACCCGCAGTTAAGTCACAATTCAGAACCCTAGACTAAAGCATTCTCTTAGGAGGGAATCTGCACCTTGCAGTGACAGAGATTCCAGAGAAGACTCTAACGAGACCCAGCTTTTGATGGTAGCAGCTTCCCTGCGGTACTTGTGCTGAACGCTATGAAATTTTGAAGTGACGCTTTAACAGGCATTCCGCTGTTACAGTACACAAGACGAGACTGAAAGTTCTACAAGTCTTGCTTTGCAGTGAAAGCGCTCTAAGAGAAGACGTTCAGAAGCAGCAGCAATCCATACTAGCATGTTCCCTCCGGGAGATACTCTCTTTTCCAATATCGAGTTATTGGGTAAGGTCAAGCGGCAATCCAGTATTCTAGACTAAAACATACTGTTAGTCGTGCTTTTGCAGCTTGCACTGAAAGCGCTCCCCGAGTAGACTCTAACGAGAGCTAGCTTTTGATGGTAGCAGCTTCCCTGCGGTACTTGTGCTGAACGCTATGAGATTTTGAAGGGTCGCCTTAACAGCCATTCCGATGTTACAGTACACAAACCGAGACTCAAAGTTCTACAAGTCTTGCTTTGCAGTGAAAGCTCTCTAAGAGAAGACATTCAGAAGCAGCAGCATTCCATACTAGCAGCTTCCCTGCGGGAGATACTCTCTTTTCCAAAATCGCATTATTACCCGCAGTTAAGTAAAAATTCAGAACCCTAGACTAAAGCATTCTCTTAGGAGGGAATCTGCAGCTTGCAGTGAAAGACATTTCCGAGAAGACTCTAACGAGAGCAAGCATTTGATGGTAGCAGCTTCCCTGCGGGAGATACTCTCTTTTCCAAAATCGCGTTATTACTCGAAGTTAAGTCACAATTCAGAACCCTACACTAAAGCATTCTCTTAGGAGCGAATCTGCAGCTTGCAATGAAAGAGATTCCAGAGAAGACTCTAACCGAGAGTCGTCATTTGATGGTAGCAACTTCCCTGCGGGAGATACTCTCTTTTCCAAAATCGCGTTATTACCCGCAGTTAAGTCACAATTCAGAACCCTAGACTAAAGCATTCTCTTAGGAGGGAATCTGCACCTTGCAGTGAAAGAGATTCCAGAGAAGACTCTAACGAGAGCAAGCATTTGATGGTAGCAGCTTCCCTGCGGGAGATACTCTCTTTTCCAAAATCGCGTTATTAGCCGCAGTTAAGTCACAATTCAGAACCCTACACTAAAGCATTCTCTTAGGAGGGAATCTGCAGCTTGCAGTGAAAGCGCTTCCTGAGTAGAGTCTAACGAGACCCAGCTTTTGATGGTAGCAGCTTCCCTGCGGTACTTGTGCTGAACGCTATGAGATTTTGAAGGGTCGCCTTATAGCCATTCCGAAGTTACAGTACGCAAGGCGAGACTGAAAGTGCTACAAGTCTTGCTTTGCAGTGAAAGCGCTCTTAGAGAAGACATTCAGAAGCAGCAGCAATCCATACTAGCATGTTCCCTCCGGGAGATACTCTCTTTTCCAATATCGAGTTATTGGGTAAGGTCAAGCGGCAATCCAGTATTCTAGACTAAAACATACTGTTAGTCGTGCTTTTGCAGCTTGCACTGAAAGCGCTCCCCGAGTAGACTCTAACGAGAGCTAGCTTTTGATGGTAGCAGCTTCCCTGCGGTACTTGTGCTGAACGCTATGAGATTTTGAAGGGTCGCAGTAACAGCCATTCCGATGTTACAGTACACAAACCGAGACTCAAAGTTCTACAAGTCTTGCTTTGCAGTGAAAGCTCTCTAAGAGAAGACATTCAGAAGCAGCAGCATTCCATACTAGCAGCTTCCCTGCGGGAGATACTCTCTTTTCCAAAATCGCGTTACTAGCCGCAGTTAAGTCACAATTCAGTACCCTAAACTAAAGCATTCTCTTAGGAGGGAATCTGCAGCTTGCAGTGAAAGCGCTTCCTGAGTAGAGTCTAACGAGACCCAGCTTTTGATGGTAGCAGCTTCCCTGCGGTACTTGTGCTGAACGCTATGAAATTTTGAAGTGACGCTTTAACAGGCATTCCGCTGTTACAGTACACAAGACGAGACTGAAAGTTCTACAAGTCTTGCTTTGCAGTGAAAGCGCTCTAAGAGAAGACGTTCAGAAGCAGCAGCATTCCATGCTAGCATCGTCCCTGCGGGAGATACTCTCTTTTCCATTATCGAGTTATTGGGCGATGTCAAGCCGCAATTCAGTATTCTAGACTAAAACATACTGTTAGTCGTGCTTTTGCAGCTTGCACTGAAAGCGATTCCAGGGAAGACTCTAACCGAGAGTCGTCATTTGATGGTAGCAACTTCCCTGCGGGAGATACTCTCTTTTCCAAAATCGCGTTATTACCCGCAGTTAAGTCACAATTCAGAACCCTAGACTAAAGCATTCTCTTAGGAGGGAATCTGCACCTTGCAGTGAAAGAGATTCCAGAGAAGACTCTAACGAGAGCAAGCATTTGATGGTAGCAGCTTCCCTGCGGGAGATACTCTCTTTTCCAAAATCGCGTTACTAGCCGCAGTTAAGTCACAATTCAGCACCCTAGACTAAAGCATTCTCTTAGGAGGGAATCTGCAGCTTGCAGTGAAAGCGCTTCCTGAGTAGAGTCTAACGAGACCCAGCTTTTGATGGTAGCAGCTTCCCTGCGGTACTTGTGCTGAACGCTATGAGATTTTGAAGGGTCGCCTTACAGCCATTCCGAAGTTACAGTACGCAAGGCGAGACTGAAAGTGCTACAAGTCTTGCTTTACAGTGAAAGCGCTCTAAGAGAAGACATTCAGAAGCAGCAGCAATCCATACTAGCATGTTCCCTCCGGGAGATACTCTCTTTTCCAATATCGAGTTATTGGGTAAGGTCAAGCGGCAATCCAGTATTCTAGACTAAAACATACTGTTAGTCGTGCTTTTGCAGCTTGCACTGAAAGCGCTCCCCGAGTAGACTCTAACGAGAGCTAGCTTTTGATGGTAGCAGCTTCCCTGCGGTACTTGTGCTGAACGCTATGAGATTTTGAAGGGTCGCAGTAACAGCCATTCCGATGTTACAGTACACAAACCGAGACTCAAAGTTCTACAAGTCTTGCTTTGCAGTGAAAGCTCTCTAAGAGAAGACATTCAGAAGCAGCAGCATTCCATACTAGCAGCTTCCCTGCGGGAGATACTCTCTTTTCCAAAATCGCGTTATTACCCGCAGTTAAGTCACAATTCAGAACCCTAGACTAAAGCATTCTCTTAGGAGGGAATCTGCAGCTTACAGTGAAAGAGATTCCAGAGAAGACTCTAACGAGAGCAAGCATTTGATGGTAGCAGCTTCCCTGCGGGAGATACTCTCTTTTCCAAAATCGCGTTACTAGCCGCAGTTAAGTCACAATTCAGTACCCTAAACTAAAGCATTCTCTTAGGAGGGAATCTGCAGCTTGCAGTGAAAGCGCTTCCTGAGTAGAGTCTAACGAGACCCATCTTTTGATGGTAGCAGTTTCCCTGCGGTACTTGTGCTGAACGCTATGAAATTTTGAAGTGACGCTTTAACAGGCATTCCGCTGTTACAGTACACAAGACGAGACTGAAAGTTCTACAAGTCTTGCTTTGCAGTGAAAGCGCTCTAAGAGAAGACGTTCAGAAGCAGCAGCATTCCATGCTAGCATCGTCCCTGCGGGAGATACTCTCTTTTCCAATATCGAGTTATTGGGCGATGTCAAGCCGCAATTCAGTATTCTAGACTAAAACATACTGTTAGTCGTGCTTTTGCAGCTTGCACTGAAAGCGATTCCAGGGAAGACTCTAACCGAGAGTCGTCATTTGATGGTAGCAACTTCCCTGCGGGAGATACTCTCTTTTCCAAAATCGCGTTATTACCCGCAGTTAAGTCACAATTCAGAACCCTAGACTAAAGCATTCTCTTAGGAGGGAATCTGCACCTTGCAGTGACAGAGATTCCAGAGAAGACTCTAACGAGACCCAGCTTTTGATGGTAGCAGCTTCCCTGCGGTACTTGTGCTGAACGCTATGAAATTTTGAAGTGACGCTTTAACAGGCATTCCGCTGTTACAGTACACAAGACGAGACTGAAAGTTCTACAAGTCTTGCTTTGCAGTGAAAGCGCTCTAAGAGAAGACGTTCAGAAGCAGCAGCAATCCATACTAGCATGTTCCCTCCGGGAGATACTCTCTTTTCCAATATCGAGTTATTGGGTAAGGTCAAGCGGCAATCCAGTATTCTAGACTAAAACATACTGTTAGTCGTGCTTTTGCAGCTTGCACTGAAAGCGCTCCCCGAGTAGACTCTAACGAGAGCTAGCTTTTGATGGTAGCAGCTTCCCTGCGGTACTTGTGCTGAACGCTATGAGATTTTGAAGGGTCGCCTTAACAGCCATTCCGAAGTTACAGTACACAAACCGAGACTCAAAGTTCTACAAGTCTTGCTTTGCAGTGAAAGCTCTCTAAGAGAAGACATTCAGAAGCAGCAGCATTCCATACTAGCAGCTTCCCTGCGGGAGATACTCTCTTTTCCAAAATCGCATTATTACCCGCAGTTAAGTAAAAATTCAGAACCCTAGACTAAAGCATTCTCTTAGGAGGGAATCTGCAGCTTGCAGTGAAAGACATTTCCGAGAAGACTCTAACGAGAGCAAGCATTTGATGGTAGCAGCTTCCCTGCGGGAGATACTCTCTTTTCCAAAATCGCGTTATTACTCGAAGTTAAGTCACAATTCAGAACCCTACACTAAAGCATTCTCTTAGGAGCGAATCTGCAGCTTGCAATGAAAGAGATTCCAGAGAAGACTCTAACCGAGAGTCGTCATTTGATGGTAGCAACTTCCCTGCGGGAGATACTCTCTTTTCCAAAATCGCGTTATTACCCGCAGTTAAGTCACAATTCAGAACCCTAGACTAAAGCATTCTCTTAGGAGGGAATCTGCACCTTGCAGTGAAAGAGATTCCAGAGAAGACTCTAACGAGAGCAAGCATTTGATGGTAGCAGCTTCCCTGCGGGAGATACTCTCTTTTCCAAAATCGCGTTATTACCCGCAGTTAAGTCACAATTCAGAACCCTACACTAAAGCATTCTCTTAGGAGGGAATCTGCAGCTTGCAGTGAAAGCGCTTCCTGAGTAGAGTCTAACGAGACCCAGCTTTTGATGGTAGCAGCTTCCCTGCGGTACTTGTGCTGAACGCTATGAGATTTTGAAGGGTCGCCTTATAGCCATTCCGAAGTTACAGTACGCAAGGCGAGACTGAAAGTGCTACAAGTCTTGCTTTGCAGTGAAAGCGCTCTTAGAGAAGACATTCAGAAGCAGCAGCAATCCATACTAGCATGTTCCCTCCGGGAGATACTCTCTTTTCCAATATCGAGTTATTGGGTAAGGTCAAGCGGCAATCCAGTATTCTAGACTAAAACATACTGTTAGTCGTGCTTTTGCAGCTTGCACTGAAAGCGCTCCCCGAGTAGACTCTAACGAGAGCTAGCTTTTGATGGTAGCAGCTTCCCTGCGGTACTTGTGCTGAACGCTATGAGATTTTGAAGGGTCGCAGTAACAGCCATTCCGATGTTACAGTACACAAACCGAGACTCAAAGTTCTACAAGTCTTGCTTTGCAGTGAAAGCTCTCTAAGAGAAGACATTCAGAAGCAGCAGCATTCCATACTAGCAGCTTCCCTGCGGGAGATACTCTCTTTTCCAAAATCGCATTATTACCCGCAGTTAAGTCACAATTCAGAACCCTAGACTAAAGCATTCTCTTAGGAGGGAATCTGCAGCTTACAGTGAAAGAGATTCCAGAGAAGATTCTAACGAGAGCAAGCATTTGATGGTAGCAGCTTCCCTGCGGGAGATACTCTCTTTTCCAAAATCGCGGTATTAGCCGCAGTTAAGTCACAATTCAGAACCCTAGACTAAAGCATTCTCTTAGGAGGGAATCTGCAGCTTACAGTGAAAGAGATTCCAGAGAAGACTCTAACGAGAGCAAGCATTTGATGGTAGCAGCTTCCCTGCGGGAGATACTCTCTTTTCCAAAATCGCGTTATTACTCGAAGTTAAGTCACAATTCAGAACCCTAAACTAAAGCATTCTCTTAGGAGGGAATCTGCAGCTTGCAGTGAAAGCGCTTCCTGAGTAGAGTCTAACGAGACCTAGCTTTTGATGGTAGCAGTTTCCCTGCGGTACTTGTGCTGAACGCTATGAAATTTTGAAGTGACGCTTTAACAGGCATTCCGCTGTTACAGTACACAAGACGAGACTGAAAGTTCTACAAGTCTTGCTTTGCAGTGAAAGCGCTCTAAGAGAAGACGTTCAGAAGCAGCAGCATTCCATGCTAGCATCGTCCCTGCGGGAGATACTCTCTTTTCCAATATCGAGTTATTGGGCGATGTCAAGCCGCAATTCAGTATTCTAGACTAAAACATACTGTTAGTCGTGCTTTTGCAGCTTGCACTGAAAGCGATTCCAGGGAAGACTCTAACCGAGAGTCGTCATTTGATGGTAGCAACTTCCCTGCGGGAGATACTCTCTTTTCCAAAATCGCGTTATTACCCGCAGTTAAGTCACAATTCAGAACCCTAGACTAAAGCATTCTCTTAGGAGGGAATCTGCACCTTGCAGTGACAGAGATTCCAGAGAAGACTCTAACGAGAGCAAGCATTTGATGGTAGCAGCTTCCCTGCGGGAGATACTCTCTTTTCCAAAATCGCGTTATTAGCCGCAGTTAAGTCACAATTCAGAACCCTAGACTAAAGCATTCTCTTAGGAGGGAATCTGCAGCTTGCAGTGAAAGCGCTTCCTGAGTAGAGTCTAACGAGACCCAGCTTTTGATGGTAGCAGCTTCCCTGCGGTACTTGTGCTGAACGCTATGAGATTTTGAAGGGTCGCCTTACAGCCATTCCGAAGTTACAGTACGCAAGGCGAGACTGAAAGTGCTACAAGTCTTGCTTTACAGTGAAAGCGCTCTAAGAGAAGACGTTCAGAAGCAGCAGCAATCCATACTAGCATGTTCCCTCCGGGAGATACTCTCTTTTCCAATATCGAGTTATTGGGTAAGGTCAAGCGGCAATCCAGTATTCTAGACTAAAACATACTGTTAGTCGTGCTTTTGCAGCTTGCACTGAAAGCGCTCCCCGAGTAGACTCTAACGAGAGCTAGCTTTTGATGGTAGCAGCTTCCCTGCGGTACTTGTGGTGAACGCTATGAGATTTTGAAGGGTCGCCTTAACAACCATTCCGATGTTACGGTATACAAACCGAGACTCAAAGTTCTACAAGTCTTGCTTTGCAGTGAAAGCTCTCTAAGAGAAGACATTCAGAAGCAGCAGCATTCCATACTAGCAGCTTCCCTGCGGGAGATACTCTCTTTTCCAAAATCGCATTATTACCCGCAGTTAAGTAAAAATTCAGAACCCTAGACTAAAGCATTCTCTTAGGAGGGAATCTGCAGCTTGCAGTGAAAGACATTTCCGAGAAGACTCTAACGAGAGTATGCATTTGATGGTAGAAGCTTCCCTGCGGGAGATACTCTCTTTTCCAAAATCGCGTTATTAGCCGCAGTTAAGTCACAATTCAGAACCCTAGACTAAAGCATTCTCTTAGGAGGGAATCTGCAGCTTACAGTGAAAGAGATTCCAGAGAAGACTCTAACGAGACCCAGCTTTTGATGGTAGCAGTTTCCCTGCGGTACTTGTGCTGAACGCTATGAAATTTTGAAGTGACGCTTTAACAGGCATTCCGCTGTTACAGTACACAAGACGAGACTGAAAGTTCTACAAGTCTTGCTTTGCAGTGAAAGCACTCTAAGAGAAGACGTTCAGAAGCAGCAGCATTCCATGCTAGCATCGTCCCTGCGGGAGATACTCTCTTTTCCAATATCGAGTTATTGGGCGATGTCAAGCCGCAATTCAGTATTCTAGACTAAAACATACTGTTAGTCGTGCTTTTGCAGCTTGCACTGAAAGCGATTCCAGAGAAGACTCTAACGAGAGCAAGCATTTGATGGTAGCAGCTTCCCTGCGGGAGATACTCTCTTTTCCAAAATCGCGTTATTACTCGAAGTTAAGTCACAATTCAGAACCCTACACTAAAGCATTCTCTTAGGAGCGAATCTGCAGCTTGCAATGAAAGAGATTCCAGAGAAGACTCTAACGAGAGTATGCATTTGATGGTAGCAGCTTCCCTGCGGGAGATACTCTCTTT
This sequence comes from Phaenicophaeus curvirostris, assembly GCF_032191515.1. Lineage (NCBI taxonomy): Eukaryota > Metazoa > Chordata > Aves > Cuculiformes > Cuculidae > Phaenicophaeus > Phaenicophaeus curvirostris. The sequence continues at coordinate 15,352,051 of NC_091400.1, read as the reverse complement.
TCTAAAATCGCGTTATTAGCCGCAGTTAAGTCACAATTCAGAACCCTAGACTAAAGCATTCTCTTAGGAGGGAATCTGCAGCTTACAGTGAAAGAGATTCCAGAGAAGATTCTAACGAGAGCAAGCATTTGATGGTAGCAGCTTCCCTGCGGGAGATACTCTCTTTTCCAAAATCGCGTTATTAGCCGCAGTTAAGTCACAATTCAGAACCCTAGACTAAAGCATTCTCTTAGGAGGGAATCTGCAGCTTACAGTGAAAGAGATTCCAGAGAAGACTCTAACGAGAGCAAGCATTTGATGGTAGCAGCTTCCCTGCGGGAGATACTCTCTTTTCCAAAATCGCGTTACTAGCCGCAGTTAAGTCACAATTCAGTACCCTAAACTAAAGCATTCTCTTAGGAGGGAATCTGCAGCTTGCAGTGAAAGCGCTTCCTGAGTAGAGTCTAACGAGACCCAGCTTTTGATGGTAGCAGCTTCCCTGCGGTACTTGTGCTGAACGCTATGAAATTTTGAAGTGACGCTTTAACAGGCATTCCGCTGTTACAGTACACAAGACGAGACTGAAAGTTCTACAAGTCTTGCTTTGCAGTGAAAGCGCTCTAAGAGAAGACGTTCAGAAGCAGCAGCATTCCATGCTAGCATCGTCCCTGCGGGAGATACTCTCTTTTCCATTATCGAGTTATTGGGCGATGTCAAGCCGCAATTCAGTATTCTAGACTAAAACATACTGTTAGTCGTGCTTTTGCAGCTTGCACTGAAAGCGATTCCAGGGAAGACTCTAACCGAGAGTCGTCATTTGATGGTAGCAACTTCCCTGCGGGAGATACTCTCTTTTCCAAAATCGCGTTATTACCCGCAGTTAAGTCACAATTCAGAACCCTAGACTAAAGCATTCTCTTAGGAGGGAATCTGCACCTTGCAGTGAAAGAGATTCCAGAGAAGACTCTAACGAGAGCAAGCATTTGATGGTAGCAGCTTCCCTGCGGGAGATACTCTCTTTTCCAAAATCGCGTTACTAGCCGCAGTTAAGTCACAATTCAGCACCCTAGACTAAAGCATTCTCTTAGGAGGGAATCTGCAGCTTGCAGTGAAAGCGCTTCCTGAGTAGAGTCTAACGAGACCCAGCTTTTGATGGTAGCAGCTTCCCTGCGGTACTTGTGCTGAACGCTATGAGATTTTGAAGGGTCGCCTTACAGCCATTCCGAAGTTACAGTACGCAAGGCGAGACTGAAAGTGCTACAAGTCTTGCTTTACAGTGAAAGCGCTCTAAGAGAAGACATTCAGAAGCAGCAGCAATCCATACTAGCATGTTCCCTCCGGGAGATACTCTCTTTTCCAATATCGAGTTATTGGGTAAGGTCAAGCGGCAATCCAGTATTCTAGACTAAAACATACTGTTAGTCGTGCTTTTGCAGCTTGCACTGAAAGCGCTCCCCGAGTAGACTCTAACGAGAGCTAGCTTTTGATGGTAGCAGCTTCCCTGCGGTACTTGTGCTGAACGCTATGAGATTTTGAAGGGTCGCAGTAACAGCCATTCCGATGTTACAGTACACAAACCGAGACTCAAAGTTCTACAAGTCTTGCTTTGCAGTGAAAGCTCTCTAAGAGAAGACATTCAGAAGCAGCAGCATTCCATACTAGCAGCTTCCCTGCGGGAGATACTCTCTTTTCCAAAATCGCGTTATTACCCGCAGTTAAGTCACAATTCAGAACCCTAGACTAAAGCATTCTCTTAGGAGGGAATCTGCAGCTTACAGTGAAAGAGATTCCAGAGAAGACTCTAACGAGAGCAAGCATTTGATGGTAGCAGCTTCCCTGCGGGAGATACTCTCTTTTCCAAAATCGCGTTACTAGCCGCAGTTAAGTCACAATTCAGTACCCTAAACTAAAGCATTCTCTTAGGAGGGAATCTGCAGCTTGCAGTGAAAGCGCTTCCTGAGTAGAGTCTAACGAGACCCATCTTTTGATGGTAGCAGTTTCCCTGCGGTACTTGTGCTGAACGCTATGAAATTTTGAAGTGACGCTTTAACAGGCATTCCGCTGTTACAGTACACAAGACGAGACTGAAAGTTCTACAAGTCTTGCTTTGCAGTGAAAGCGCTCTAAGAGAAGACGTTCAGAAGCAGCAGCATTCCATGCTAGCATCGTCCCTGCGGGAGATACTCTCTTTTCCAATATCGAGTTATTGGGCGATGTCAAGCCGCAATTCAGTATTCTAGACTAAAACATACTGTTAGTCGTGCTTTTGCAGCTTGCACTGAAAGCGATTCCAGGGAAGACTCTAACCGAGAGTCGTCATTTGATGGTAGCAACTTCCCTGCGGGAGATACTCTCTTTTCCAAAATCGCGTTATTACCCGCAGTTAAGTCACAATTCAGAACCCTAGACTAAAGCATTCTCTTAGGAGGGAATCTGCACCTTGCAGTGACAGAGATTCCAGAGAAGACTCTAACGAGAGGAAGCATTTGATGGTAGCAGCTTCCCTGCGGGAGATACTCTCTTTTCCAAAATCGCGTTATTAGCCGCAGTTAAGTCACAATTCAGAACCCTAGACTAAAGCATTCTCTTAGGAGGGAATCTGCAGCTTGCAGTGAAAGCGCTTCCTGAGTAGAGTCTAACGAGACCCAGCTTTTGATGGTAGCAGCTTCCCTGCGGTACTTGTGCTGAACGCTATGAGATTTTGAAGGGTCGCCTTACAGCCATTCCGAAGTTACAGTACGCAAGGCGAGACTGAAAGTGCTACAAGTCTTGCTTTACAGTGAAAGCGCTCTAAGAGAAGACATTCAGAAGCAGCAGCAATCCATACTAGCATGTTCCCTCCGGGAGATACTCTCTTTTCCAATATCGAGTTATTGGGTAAGGTCAAGCGGCAATCCAGTATTCTAGACTAAAACATACTGTTAGTCGTGCTTTTGCAGCTTGCACTGAAAGCGCTCCCCGAGTAGACTCTAACGAGAGCTAGCTTTTGATGGTAGCAGCTTCCCTGCGGTACTTGTGCTGAACGCTATGAGATTTTGAAGGGTCGCCTTAACAACCATTCCGATGTTACGGTATACAAACCGAGACTCAAAGTTCTACAAGTCTTGCTTTGCAGTGAAAGCTCTCTAAGAGAAGACATTCAGAAGCAGCAGCATTCCATACTAGCAGCTTCCCTGCGGGAGATACTCTCTTTTCCAAAATCGCATTATTACCCGCAGTTAAGTAAAAATTCAGAACCCTAGACTAAAGCATTCTCTTAGGAGGGAATCTGCAGCTTGCAGTGAAAGACATTTCCGAGAAGACTCTAACGAGAGTATGCATTTGATGGTAGCAGCTTCCCTGCGGGAGATACTCTCTTTTCCAAAATCGCGTTATTAGCCGCAGTTAAGTCACAATTCAGAACCCTAGACTAAAGCATTCTCTTAAGAGGGAATCTGCAGCTTACAGTGAAAGAGATTCCAGAGAAGATTCTAACGAGAGCAAGCATTTGATGGTAGCAGCTTCCCTGCGGGAGATACTCTCTTTTCCAAAATCGCGTTATTAGCCGCAGTTAAGTCACAATTCAGAACCCTAGACTAAAGCATTCTCTTAGGAGGGAATCTGCAGCTTACAGTGAAAGAGATTCCAGAGAAGACTCTAACGAGAGCAAGCATTTGATGGTAGCAGCTTCCCTGCGGGAGATACTCTCTTTTCCAAAATCGCGTTACTAGCCGCAGTTAAGTCACAATTCAGTACCCTAAACTAAAGCATTCTCTTAGGAGGGAATCTGCAGCTTGCAGTGAAAGCGCTTCCTGAGTAGAGTCTAACGAGACCCAGCTTTTGATGGTAGCAGTTTCCCTGCGGTACTTGTGCTGAACGCTATGAAATTTTGAAGTGACGCTTTAACAGGCATTCCGCTGTTACAGTACACAAGACGAGACTGAAAGTTCTACAAGTCTTGCTTTGCAGTGAAAGCGCTCTAAGAGAAGACGTTCAGAAGCAGCAGCATTCCATGCTAGCATCGTCCCTGCGGGAGATACTCTCTTTTCCAATATCGAGTTATTGGGCGATGTCAAGCCGCAATTCAGTATTCTAGACTAAAACATACTGTTAGTCGTGCTTTTGCAGCTTGCACTGAAAGCGATTCCAGGGAAGACTCTAACCGAGAGTCGTCATTTGATGGTAGCAACTTCCCTGCGGGAGATACTCTCTTTTCCAAAATCGCGTTATTACCCGCAGTTAAGTCACAATTCAGAACCCTAGACTAAAGCATTCTCTTAGGAGGGAATCTGCACCTTGCAGTGACAGAGATTCCAGAGAAGACTCTAACGAGAGCAAGCATTTGATGGTAGCAGCTTCCCTGCGGGAGATACTCTCTTTTCCAAAATCGCGTTATTAGCCGCAGTTAAGTCACAATTCAGAACCCTAGACTAAAGCATTCTCTTAGGAGGGAATCTGCAGCTTGCAGTGAAAGCGCTTCCTGAGTAGAGTCTAACGAGACCCAGCTTTTGATGGTAGCAGCTTCCCTGCGGTACTTGTGCTGAACGCTATGAGATTTTGAAGGGTCGCCTTACAGCCATTCCGAAGTTACAGTACGCAAGGCGAGACTGCAAGTGCTACAAGTCTTGCTTTACAGTGAAAGCGCTCTAAGAGAAGACATTCAGAAGCAGTAGCAATCCATACTAGCATGTTCCCTCCGGGAGATACTCTCTTTTCCAATATCGAGTTATTGGGTAAGGTCAAGCGGCAATCCAGTATTCTAGACTAAAACATACTGTTAGTCGTGCTTTTGCAGCTTGCACTGAAAGCGCTCCCCGAGTAGACTCTAACGAGAGCTAGCTTTTGATGATAGCAGCTTCCCTGCGGTACTTGTGCTGAACGCTATGAGATTTTGAAGGGTCGCAGTAACAGCCATTCCGATGTTACAGTACACAAACCGAGACTCAAAGTTCTACAAGTCTTGCTTTGCAGTGAAAGCTCTCTAAGAGAAGACATTCAGAAGCAGCAGCATTCCATACTAGCAGCTTCCCTGCGGGAGATACTCTCTTTTCCAAAATCGCATTATTACCCGCAGTTAAGTAAAAATTCAGAACCCTAGACTAAAGCATTCTCTTAGGAGGGAATCTGCAGCTTGCAGTGAAAGACATTTCCGAGAAGACTCTAACGAGAGTATGCATTTGATGGTAGCAGCTTCCCTGCGGGAGATACTCTCTTTTCCAAAATCGCGTTACTAGCCGCAGTTAAGTCACAATTCAGTACCCTAAACTAAAGCATTCTCTTAGGAGGGAATCTGCAGATTGCAGTGAAAGCGCTTCCTGAGTACAGTCTAACGAGACCCAGCTTTTGATGGTAGCAGCTTCCCTGCGGTACTTGTGCTGAACGCTATGAAATTTTGAAGTGACGCTTTAACAGGCATTCCGCTGTTACAGTACACAAGACGAGACTGAAAGTTCTACAAGTCTTGCTTTGCAGTGAAAGCGCTCTAAGAGAAGACGTTCAGAAGCAGCAGCATTCCATGCTAGCATCGTCCCTGCGGGAGATACTCTCTTTTCCAATATCGAGTTATTGGGCGATGTCAAGCCGCAATTCAGTATTCTAGACTAAAACATACTGTTAGTCGTGCTTTTGCAGCTTGCACTGAAAGCGATTCCAGGGAAGACTCTAACCGAGAGTCGTCATTTGATGGTAGCAACTTCCCTGCGGGAGATATTCTCTTTTCCAAAATCGTGTTATTACCCGCAGTTAAGTCACAATTCAGAACCCTAGACTAAAGCATTCTCTTAGGAGGGAATCTGCAGCTTGCAGTGAAAGCGCTTCCTGAGTAGAGTCTAACGAGACCCAGCTTTTGATGGTAGCAGCTTCCCTGCGGTACTTGTGCTGAACGCTATGAGATTTTGAAGGGTCGCCTTACAGCCATTCCGAAGTTACAGTACGCAAGGCGAGACTGAAAGTGCTACAAGTCTTGCTTTACAGTGAAAGCGCTCTAAGAGAAGACATTCAGAAGCAGCAGCAATCCATACTAGCATGTTCCCTCCGGGAGATACTCTCTTTTCCAATATCGAGTTATTGGGTAAGGTCAAGCGGCAATCCAGTATTCTAGACTAAAACATACTGTTAGTCGTGCTTTTGCAGCTTGCACTGAAAGCGCTCCCCGAGTAGACTCTAACGAGAGCTAGCTTTTGATGATAGCAGCTTCCCTGCGGTACTTGTGCTGAACGCTATGAGATTTTGAAGGGTCGCCTTAACAGCCATTCCGATGTTACAGTACACAAACCGAGACTCAAAGTTCTACAAGTCTTGCTTTGCAGTGAAAGCTCTCTAAGAGAAGACATTTAGAAGCAGCAGCATTCCATACTAGCAGCTTCCCTGCGGGAGATACTCTCTTTTCCAAAATCGCATTATTACCCGCAGTTAAGTAAAAATTCAGAACCCTAGACTAAAGCATTCTCTTAGGAGGGAATCTGCAGCTTGCAGTGAAAGACATTTCCGAAAAGACTCTAACGAGAGCAAGCATTTGATGGTAGCAGCTTCCCTGCGGGAGATACTCTCTTTTCCAAAATCGCGTTACTAGCCGCAGTTAAGTCACAATTCAGTACCCTAAACTAAAGCATTCTCTTAGGAGGGAATCTGCAGCTTGCAGTAAAAGCGCTTCCTGAGTAGAGTCTAACGAGACCCAGCTTTTGATGGTAGCAGCTTCCCTGCGGTACTTGTGCTGAACGCTATGAAATTTTGAAGTGACGCTTTAACAGGCATTCCGCTGTTACAGTACACAAGACGAGACTGAAAGTTCTACAAGTCTTGCTTTGCAGTGAAAGCGCTCTAAGAGAAGACGTTCAGAAGCAGCAGCATTCCATGCTAGCATCGTCCCTGCGGGAGATACTCTCTTTTCCAATATCGAGTTATTGGGCGATGTCAAGCCGCAATTCAGTATTCTAGACTAAAACATACTGTTAGTCGTGCTTTTGCAGCTTGCACTGAAAGCGATTCCAGGGAAGACTCTAACCGAGAGTCGTCATTTGATGGTAGCAACTTCCCTGCGGGAGATATTCTCTTTTCCAAAATCGCGTTATTACCTGCAGTTAAGTCACAATTCAGAACCCTAGACTAAAGCATTCTCTTAGGAGGGAATCTGCAGCTTGCAGTGAAAGCGCTTCCTGAGTAGAGTCTAACGAGACCCAGCTTTTGATGGTAGCAGCTTCCCTGCGGTACTTGTGCTGAACGCTATGAGATTTTGAAGGGTCGCCTTACAGCCATTCCGAAGTTACAGTACGCAAGGCGAGACTGCAAGTGCTACAAGTCTTGCTTTACAGTGAAAGCGCTCTAAGAGAAGACATTCAGAAGCAGCAGCAATCCATACTAGCATGTTCCCTCCGGGAGATACTCTCTTTTCCAATATCGAGTTATTGGGTAAGGTCAAGCGGCAATCCAGTATTCTAGACTAAAACATACTGTTAGTCGTGCTTTTGCAGCTTGCACTGAAAGCGCTCCCCGAGTAGACTCTAACGAGAGCTAGCTTTTGATGGTAGCAGCTTCCCTGCGGTACTTGTGCTGAACGCTATGAGATTTTGAAGGGTCGCCTTAACAGGCATTCCGATGTTACAGTACACAAACCGAGACTCAAAGTTCTACAAGTCTTGCTTTGCAGTGAAAGCTCTCTAAGAGAAGACATTCAGAAGCAGCAGCATTCCATACTAGCAGCTTCCCTGCGGGAGATACTCTCTTTTCCAAAATCGCATTATTACCCGCAGTTAAGTAAAAATTCAGAACCCTACACTAAAGCATTCTCTTAGGAGGGAATCTGCAGCTTGCAGTGAAAGACATTTCCGAGAAGACTCTAACGAGAGCAAGCATTTGATGGTAGCAGCTTCCCTGCGGGAGATACTCTCTTTTCCAAAGTCGCGTTATTAGCCGCAGTTAAGTCACAATTCAGAACCCTAGACTAAAGCATTCTCTTAGGAGGGAATCTGCAGCTTGCAGTGAAAGCGCTTCCTGAGTAGAGTCTAACGAGACCCAGCTTTTGATGGTAGCAGCTTCCCTGCGGTACTTGTGCTGAACGCTATGAGACTTTGAAGGGTCGCCTTATAGCCATTCCGAAGTTACAGTACGCAAGGCGAGACTGAAAGTGCTACAAGTCTTGCTTTACAGTGAAAGCGCTCTAAGAGAAGACATTCAGAAGCAGCAGCAATCCATACTAGCATGTTCCCTCCGGGAGATACTCTCTTTTCCAATATCGAGTTATTGGGTAAGGTCAAGCGGCAATCCAGTATTCTAGACTAAAACATACTGTTAGTCGTGCTTTTGCAGCTTGCACTGAAAGCGCTCCCCGAGTAGACTCTAACGAGAGCTAGCTTTTGATGGTAGCAGCTTCCCTGCGGTACTTGTGCTGAACGCTATGAGATTTTGAAGGGTCGCAGTAACAGCCATTCCGATGTTACAGTACACAAACCGAGACTCAAAGTTCTACAAGTCTTGCTTTGCAGTGAAAGCTCTCTAAGAGAAGACATTCAGAAGCAGCAGCATTCCATACTAGCAGCTTCCCTGCGGGAGATACTCTCTTTTCCAAAATCGCGTTATTAGCCGCAGTTAAGTCACAATTCAGAACCCTAGACTAAAGCATTCTCTTAGGAGGGAATCTGCAGCTTACAGTGAAAGAGATTCCAGAGAAGATTCTAACGAGAGCAAGCATTTGATGGTAGCAGCTTCCCTGCGGGAGATACTCTCTTTTCCAAAATCGCGTTATTAGCCGCAGTTAAGTCACAATTCAGAACCCTAGACTAAAGCATTCTCTTTGGAGGGAATCTGCAGCTTGCAGTGAAAGACATTTCCGAAAAGACTCTAACGAGAGCAAGCATTTGATGGTAGCAGCTTCCCTGCGGGAGATACTCTCTTTTCCAAAATCGCGTTACTAGCCGCAGTTAAGTCACAATTCAGTACCCTAAACTAAAGCATTCTCTTAGGAGGGAATCTGCAGCTTGCAGTGAAAGCGCTTCCTGAGTAGAGTCTAACGAGACCCAGCTTTTGATGGTAGCAGTTTCCCTGCGGTACTTGTGCTGAACGCTATGAAATTTTGAAGTGACGCTTTAACAGGCATTCCGCTGTTACAGTACACAAGACGAGACTGAAAGTTCTACAAGTCTTGCTTTGCAGTGAAAGCGCTCTAAGAGAAGACGTTCAGAAGCAGCAGCATTCCATGCTAGCATCGTCCCTGCGGGAGATACTCTCTTTTCCAATATCGAGTTATTGGGCGATGTCAAGCCGCAATTCTGTATTCTAGACTAAAACATACTGTTAGTCGTGCTTTTGCAGCTTGCACTGAAAGCGATTCCAGGGAAGACTCTAACCGAGAGTCGTCATTTGATGGTAGCAACTTCCCTGCGGGAGATACTCTCTTTTCCAAAATCGCGTTATTACCCGCAGTTAAGTCACAATTCAGAACCCTAGACTAAAGCATTCTCTTAGGAGGGAATCTGCACCTTGCAGTGACAGAGATTCCAGAGAAGACTCTAACGAGAGCAAGCATTTGATGGTAGCAGCTTCCCTGCGGGAGATACTCTCTTTTCCAAAATCGCGTTATTAGCCGCAGTTAAGTCACAATTCAGAACCCTAGACTAAAGCATTCTCTTAGGAGGGAATCTGCAGCTTACAGTGAAAGCGCTTCCTGAGTAGAGTCTAACGAGACCCAGCTTTTGATGGTAGCAGCTTCCCTGCGGTACTTGTGCTGAACGCTATGAGATTTTGAAGGGTCGCCTTACAGCCATTCCGAAGTTACAGTACGCAAGGCGAGACTGAAAGTGCTACAAGTCTTGCTTTACAGTGAAAGCGCTCTAAGAGAAGACATTCAGAAGCAGCAGCAATCCATACTAGCATGTTCCCTCCGGGAGATACTCTCTTTTCCAATATCGAGTTATTGGGTAAGGTCAAGCGGCAAGCCAGTATTCCTGACTAAAACATACTGTTAGTCGTGCTTTTGCAGCTTGCACTGAAAGCGCTCCCCGAGTAGACTCTAACGAGAGCTAGCTTTTGATGGTAGCAGCTTCCCTGCGGTACTTGTGCTGAACGCTATGAGATTTTGAAGGGTCGCAGTAACAGCCATTCCGATGTTACAGTACACAAACCGAGACTCAAAGTTCTACAAGTCTTGCTTTGCAGTGAAAGCTCTCTAAGAGAAGACATTCAGAAGCAGCAGCATTCCATACTAGCAGCTTCCCTGCGGGAGATACACTCTTTTCCAAAATCGCATTATTACCCGCAGTTAAGTAAAAATTCAGAACCCTAGACTAAAGCATTCTCTTAGGAGGGAATCTGCAGCTTGCAGTGAAAGACATTTCCGAAAAGACTCTAACGAGAGCAAGCATTTGATGGTAGCAGCTTCCCTGCGGGAGATACTCTCTTTTCCAAAATCGCGTTACTAGCCGCAGTTAAGTCACAATTCAGTACCCTAAACTAAAGCATTCTCTTAGGAGGGAATCTGCAGATTGCAGTGAAAGCGCTTCCTGAGTAGAGTCTAACGAGACCCAGCTTTTGATGGTAGCAGCTTCCCTGCGGTACTTGTGCTGAACGCTATGAAATTTTGAAGTGACGCTTTAACAGGCATTCCGCTGTTACAGTACACAAGACGAGACTGAAAGTTCTACAAGTCTTGCTTTGCAGTGAAAGCGCTCTAAGAGAAGACGTTCAGAAGCAGCAGCAATCCATACTAGCATGTTCCCTCCGGGAGATACTCTCTTTTCCAATATCGAGTTATTGGGTAAGGTCAAGCGGCAATCCAGTATTCCTGACTAAAACATACTGTTAGTCGTGCTTTTGCAGCTTGCACTGAAAGCGCTCCCCGAGTAGACTCTAACGAGAGCTAGCTTTTGATGGTAGCAGCTTCCCTGCGGTACTTGTGCTGAACGCTATGAGATTTTGAAGGGTCGCCTTACAGCCATTCCGAAGTTACAGTACGCAAGGCGAGACTGAAAGTGCTACAAGTCTTGCTTTACAGTGAAAGCGCTCTAAGAGAAGACATTCAGAAGCAGCAGCAATCCATACTAGCATGTTCCCTCCGGGAGATACTCTCTTTTCCAATATCGAGTTATTGGGTAAGGTCAAGCGGCAATCCAGTATTCTAGACTAAAACATACTGTTAGTCGTGCTTTTGCAGCTTGCACTGAAAGCGCTCCCCGAGTAGACTCTAACGAGAGCTAGCTTTTGATGGTAGCAGCTTCCCTGCGGTACTTGTGCTGAACGCTATGAGATTTTGAAGGGTCACAGTAACAGCCATTCCGATGTTACAGTACACAAACCGAGACTCAAAGTTCTACAAGTCTTGCTTTGCAGTGAAAGCTCTCTAAGAGAAGACATTCAGAAGCAGCAGCATTCCATACTAGCAGCTTCCCTGCGGGAGATACTCTCTTTTCCAAAATCGCATTATTACCCGCAGTTAAGTAAAAATTCAGAACCCTAGACTAAAGCATTCTCTTAGGAGGGAATCTGCAGCTTGCAGTGAAAGACATTTCCGAAAAGACTCTAACGAGAGCAAGCATTTGATGGTAGCAGCTTCCCTGCGGGAGATACTCTCTTTTCCAAAATCGCGTTACTAGCCGCAGTTAAGTCACAATTCAGTACCCTAAACTAAAGCATTCTCTTAGGAGGGAATCTGCAGATTGCAGTGAAAGCGCTTCCTGAGTACAGTCTAACGAGACCCAGCTTTTGATGGTAGCAGCTTCCCTGCGGTACTTGTGCTGAACGCTATGAAATTTTGAAGTGACGCTTTAACAGGCATTCCGCTGTTACAGTACACAAGACGAGACTGAAAGTTCTACAAGTCTTGCTTTGCAGTGAAAGCTCTCTAAGAGAAGACATTCAGAAGCAGCAGCATTCCATGCTAGCATCGTCCCTGCGGGAGATACTCTCTTTTCCAAAATCGCGTTATTACCCGCAGTTAAGTCACAATTCAGAACCCTAGACTAAAGCATTCTCTTAGGAGGGAATCTGCAGCTTGCAGTGAAAGAGATTCCAGAGAAGACTCTAACGAGAGCAAGCATTTGATGGTAGCAGCTTCCCTGCGGGAGATACTCTCTTTTCCAAAATCGCGTTATTAGCCGCAGTTAAGTCACAATTCAGAACCCTACACTAAAGCATTCTCTTAGGAGGGAATCTGCAGCTTGCAGTGAAAGCGCTTCCTGAGTAGAGTCTAACGAGACCCAGCTTTTGATGGTAGCAGCTTCCCTGCGGTACTTGTGCTGAACGCTATGAAATTTTTAAGTGACGCTTTAACAGGCATTCCGCTGTTACAGTACACAAGACGAGACTGAAAGTTCTACAAGTCTTGCTTTGCAGTGAAAGCGCTCTAAGAGAAGACGTTCAGAAGCAGCAGCAATCCATACTAGCATGTTCCCTCCGGGAGATACTCTCTTTTCCAATATCGAGTTATTGGGTAAGGTCAAGCGGCAATCCAGTATTCCTGACTAAAACATACTGTTAGTCGTGCTTTTGCAGCTTGCACTGAAAGCGCTCCCCGAGTAGACTCTAACGAGAGCTAGCTTTTGATGGTAGCAGCTTCCCTGCGGTACTTGTGCTGAACGCTATGAGATTTTGAAGGGTCGCCTTAACAACCATTCCGATGTTACGGTATACAAACCGAGACTCAAAGTTCTACAAGTCTTGCTTTGCAGTGAAAGCTCTCTAAGAGAAGACATTCAGAAGCAGCAGCATTCCATACTAGCAGCTTCCCTGCGGGAGATACTCTCTTTTCCAAAATCGCATTATTACCCGCAGTTAAGTAAAAATTCAGAACCCTAGACTAAAGCATTCTCTTAGGAGGGAATCTGCAGCTTGCAGTGAAAGACATTTCCGAGAAGACTCTAACGAGAGTATGCATTTGATGGTAGCAGCTTCCCTGCGGGAGATACTCTCTTTTCCAAAATCGCGTTATTACCCGCAGTTAAGTCACAATTCAGAACCCTAGACTAAAGCATTCTCTTAGGAGGGAATCTGCAGCTTACAGTGAAAGAGATTCCAGAGAAGATTCTAACGAGAGCAAGCATTTGATGGTAGCAGCTTCCCTGCGGGAGATACTCTCTTTTCCAAAATCGCGTTATTAGCCGCAGTTAAGTCACAATTCAGAACCCTAGACTAAAGCATTCTCTTAGGAGGGAATCTGCAGCTTACAGTGAAAGAGATTCCAGAGAAGACTCTAACGAGAGCAAGCATTTGATGGTAGCAGCTTCCCTGCGGGAGATACTCTCTTTTCCAAAATCGCGTTACTAGCCGCAGTTAAGTCACAATTCAGTACCCTAAACTAAAGCATTCTCTTAGGAGGGAATCTGCAGCTTGCAGTGAAAGCGCTTCCTGAGTAGAGTCTAACGAGACCCAGCTTTTGATGGTAGCAGTTTCCCTGCGGTACTTGTGCTGAACGCTATGAAATTTTGAAGTGACGCTTTAACAGGCATTCCGCTGTTACAGTACACAAGACGAGACTGAAAGTTCTACAAGTCTTGCTTTGCAGTGAAAGCGCTCTAAGAGAAGACGTTCAGAAGCAGCAGCATTCCATGCTAGCATCGTCCCTGCGGGAGATACTCTCTTTTCCAATATCGAGTTATTGGGCGATGTCAAGACGCAATTCAGTATTCTAGACTAAAACATACTGTTAGTCGTGCTTTTGCAGCTTGCACTGAAAGCGATTCCAGGGAAGACTCTAACCGAGAGTCGTCATTTGATGGTAGCAACTTCCCTGCGGGAGATACTCTCTTTTCCAAAATCGCGTTATTAGCCGCAGTTAAGTCACAATTCAGAACCCTAGACTAAAGCATTCTCTTAGGAGGGAATCTGCACCTTGCAGTGACAGAGATTCCAGAGAAGACTCTAACGAGAGCAAGCATTTGATGGTAGCAGCTTCCCTGCGGGAGATACTCTCTTTTCCAAAATCGCGTTATTAGCCGCAGTTAAGTCACAATTCAGAACCCTAGACTAAAGCATTCTCTTAGGAGGGAATCTGCAGCTTGCAGTGAAAGCGCTTCCTGAGTAGAGTCTAACGAGACCCAGCTTTTGATGGTAGCAGCTTCCCTGCGGTACTTGTGCTGAACGCTATGAGATTTTGAAGGGTCGCCTTACAGCCATTCCGAAGTTACAGTACGCAAGGCGAGACTGCAAGTGCTACAAGTCTTGCTTTACAGTGAAAGCGCTCTAAGAGAAGACATTCAGAAGCAGCAGCAATCCATACTAGCATGTTCCCTCCGGGAGATACTCTCTTTTCCAATATCGAGTTATTGGGTAAGGTCAAGCGGCAATCCAGTATTCTAGACTAAAACATACTGTTAGTCGTGCTTTTGCAGCTTGCACTGAAAGCGCTCCCCGAGTAGACTCTAACGAGAGCTAGCTTTTGATGGTAGCAGCTTCCCTGCGGTACTTGTGCTGAACGCTATGAGATTTTGAAGGGTCGCAGTAACAGCCATTCCGATGTTACAGTACACAAACCGAGACTCAAAGTTCTACAAGTCTTGCTTTGCAGTGAAAGCTCTCTAAGAGAAGACATTCAGAAGCAGCAGCATTCCATACTAGCAGCTTCCCTGCGGGAGATACTCTCTTTTCCAAAATCGCATTATTACCCGCAGTTAAGTAAAAATTCAGAACCCTAGACTAAAGCATTCTCTTAGGAGGGAATCTGCAGCTTGCAGTGAAAGACATTTCCGAAAAGACTCTAACGAGAGCAAGCATTTGATGGTAGCAGCTTCCCTGCGGGAGATACTCTCTTTTCCAAAATCGCGTTACTAGCCGCAGTTAAGTCACAATTCAGTACCCTAAACTAAAGCATTCTCTTAGGAGGGAATCTGCAGATTGCAGTGAAAGCGCTTCCTGAGTAGAGTCTAACGAGACCCAGCTTTTGATGGTAGCAGCTTCCCTGCGGTACTTGTGCTGAACGCTATGAAATTTTGAAGTGACGCTTTAACAGGCATTCCGCTGTTACAGTACACAAGACGAGACTGAAAGTTCTACAAGTCTTGCTTTGCAGTGAAAGCGCTCTAAGAGAAGACGTTCAGAAGCAGCAGCATTCCATGCTAGCATCGTCCCTGCGGGAGATACTCTCTTTTCCAATATCGAGTTATTGGGCGATGTCAAGCCGCAATTCAGTATTCTAGACTAAAACATACTGTTAGTCGTGCTTTTGCAGCTTGCACTGAAAGCGATTCCAGGGAAGACTCTAACCGAGGGTCCTCATTTGATGGTAGCAACTTCCCTGCGGGAGATACTCTCTTTTCCAAAATCGCGTTATTACCCGCAGATAAGTCACAATTCAGAACCCTAGACTAAAGCATTCTCTTAGGAGGGAATCTGCAGCTTGCAGTGAAAGTGCTTCCTGAGTAGAGTCTAACGAGACCCAGCTTTTGATGGTAGCAGCTTCCCTGCGGTACTTGTGCTGAACGCTATGAGATTTTGAAGGGTCGCCTTACAGCCATTCCGAAGTTACAGTACGCAAGGCGAGACTGCAAGTGCTACAAGTCTTGCTTTACAGTGAAAGCGCTCTAAGAGAAGACATTCAGAAGCAGCAGCAATCCATACTAGCATGTTCCCTCCGGGAGATACTCTCTTTTCCAATATCGAGTTATTGGGTAAGGTCAAGCGGCAATCCAGTATTCTAGACTAAAACATACTGTTAGTTGTGCTTTTGCAGCTTGCACTGAAAGCGCTCCCCGAGTAGACTCTAACGAGAGCTAGCTTTTGATGGTAGCAGCTTCCCTGCGGTACTTGTGCTGAACGCTATGAGATTTTGAAGGGTCGCCTTAACAGCCATTCCGATGTTACAGTACACAAACCGAGACTCAAAGTTCTACAAGTCTTGCTTTGCAGTGAAAGCTCTCTAAGAGAAGACATTCAGAAGCAGCAGCATTCCATACTAGCAGCTTCCCTGCGGGAGATACTCTCTTTTCCAAAATCGCATTATTACCCGCAGTTAAGTAAAAATTCAGAACCCTAGACTAAAGCATTCTCTTAGGAGGGAATCTGCAGCTTGCAGTGAAAGACATTTCCGAGAAGACTCTAACGAGAGCAAGCATTTGATGGTAGCAGCTTCCCTGCGGGAGATACTCTCTTTTCCAAAATCGCGTTATTACTCGAAGTTAAGTCACAATTCAGAACCCTACACTAAAGCATTCTCTTAGGAGGGAATCTGCAGATTGCAGTGAAAGCGCTTCCTGAGTAGAGTCTAACGAGACCCAGCTTTTGATGGTAGCAGCTTCCCTGCGGTACTTGTGCTGAACGCTATGAAATTTTGAAGTGACGCTTTAACAGGCATTCCGCTGTTACAGTACACAAGACGAGACTGAAAGTTCTACAAGTCTTGCTTTGCAGTGAAAGCGCTCTAAGAGAAGACGTTCAGAAGCAGCAGCATTCCATGCTAGCATCGTCCCTGCGGGAGATACTCTCTTTTCCAATATCGAGTTATTGGGCGATGTCAAGACGCAATTCAGTATTCTAGACTAAAACATACTGTTAGTCGTGCTTTTGCAGCTTGCACTGAAAGCGATTCCAGGGAAGACTCTAACCGAGAGTCGTCATTTGATGGTAGCAACTTCCCTGCGGGAGATACTCTCTTTTCCAAAATCGCGTTATTACCCGCAGTTAAGTCACAATTCAGAACCCTAGACTAAAGCATTCTCTTAGGAGGGAATCTGCACCTTGCAGTGACAGAGATTCCAGAGAAGACTCTAACGAGAGCAAGCATTTGATGGTAGCAGCTTCCCAGCGGGAGATACTCTCTTTTCCAAAATCGCGTTATTACCCGCAGTTAAGTCACTATTCAGAACCCTAGACTAAAGCATTCTCTTAGGAGCGAATCTGCAGCTTACTGTGACAGAGATTCCAGAGAAGACTCTAACGAGAGCAAGCATTTGATGGTAGCAGCTTCCCTGCGGGAGATACTCTTTTCCAAAATCGCGTTATTACCCGCAGTTAAGTCACAATTCAGAACCCTAGACTAAAGCATTCTCTTAGGAGGGAATCTGCAGATTGCAGTGAAAGCGCTTCCTGAGTAGAGTCTAACGAGACCCAGCTTTTGATGGTAGCAGCTTCCCTGCGGTACTTGTGCTGAACGCTATGAAATTTGGAAGTGACGCTTTAACAGGCATTCCGCTGTTACAGTACACAAGACGAGACTGAAAGTTCTACAAGTCTTGCTTTGCAGTGAAAGCGCTCTAAGAGAAGACGTTCAGAAGCAGCAGCAATCCATACTAGCATGTTCCCTCCGGGAGATACT
The DNA here is from genome assembly GCF_032191515.1 of Phaenicophaeus curvirostris. Classification (NCBI taxonomy): domain Eukaryota; kingdom Metazoa; phylum Chordata; class Aves; order Cuculiformes; family Cuculidae; genus Phaenicophaeus; species Phaenicophaeus curvirostris. Next base: position 15,334,860 of record NC_091400.1, on the reverse strand, counting down.
CTCTTTTCCAATATCGAGTTATTGGGTAAGGTCAAGCGGCAATCCAGTATTCTAGACTAAAACATACTGTTAGTCGTGCTTTTGCAGCTTGCACTGAAAGCGCTCCCCGAGTAGACTCTAATGAGAGCTAGCTTTTGATGGTAGCAGCTTCCCTGCGGTACTTGTGCTGAACGCTATGAAATTTTGAAGTGACGCTTTAACAGGCATTCCGCTGTTACAGTACACAAACCGAGACACAAAGTTCTACAAGTCTTGCTTTGCAGTGAAAGCTCTCTAAGAGAAGACATTCAGAAGCAGCAGCATTCCATACTAGCAGCTTCCCTGCGGGAGATACTCTCTTTTCCAAAATCGCATTATTACCCGCAGTTAAGTAAAAATTCAGAACCCTAGACTAAAGCATTCTCTTAGGAGGGAATCTGCAGCTTGCAGTGAAAGACATTTCCGAGAAGACTCTAACGAGAGTATGCATTTGATGGTAGCAGCTTCCCTGCGGGAGATACTCTCTTTTCCAAAATCGCGTTACTAGCCGCAGTTAAGTCACAATTCAGAACCCTAGACTAAAGCATTCTCTTAGGAGGGAATCTGCAGCTTGCAGGAAAGCGCTTCCTGAGTAGAGTCTAACGAGACCCAGCTTTTGATGGTAGCAGCTTCCCTGCGGTACTTGTGCTGAACGCTATGAAATTTTGAAGTGACGCTTTAACAGGCATTCCGCTGTTACAGTACACAAGACGAGACTGAAAGTTCTACAAGTCTTGCTTTGCAGTGAAAGCGCTCTAAGAGAAGACGTTCAGAAGCAGCAGCATTCCATGCTAGCATCGTCCCTGCGGGAGATACTCTCTTTTCCAATATCGAGTTATTGGGCGATGTCAAGCCGCAATTCAGTATTCTAGACTAAAACATACTGTTAGTCGTGCTTTTGCAGCTTGCACTGAAAGCGATTCCAGGGAAGACTCTAACCGAGGGTCCTCATTTGATGGTAGCAACTTCCCTGCGGGAGATACTCTCTTTTCCAAAATCGCGTTATTACCCGCAGTTAAGTCACAATTCAGAACCCTAGACTAAAGCATTCTCTTAGGAGGGAATCTGCAGCTTGCAGTGAAAGAGATTCCAGAGAAGACTCTAACGAGAGCAAGCATTTGATGGTAGCAGCTTCCCTGCGGGAGATACTCTCTTTTCCAAAATCGCGTTATTACCCGCAGTTAAGTCACAATTCAGAACCCTACACTAAAGCATTCTCTTAGGAGGGAATCTGCAGCTTGCAGTGAAAGAGATTCCAGAGAAGACTCTAACGAGAGCAAGCATTTGATGGTAGCAGCTTCCCTGCGGGAGATACTCTCTTTTCCAAAATCGCGTTATTACTCGCAGTTAAGTCACAATTCAGAACCCTAGACTAAAGCATTCTCTTAGGAGGGAATCTGCAGATTGCAGTGAAAGCGCTTCCTGAGTAGAGTCTAACGAGACCCAGCTTTTGATGGTAGCAGCTTCCCTGCGGTACTTGTGCTGAACGCTATGAAATTTTTAAGTGACGCTTTAACAGGCATTCCGCTGTTACAGTACACAAGACGAGACTGAAAGTTCTACAAGTCTTGCTTTGCAGTGAAAGCTCTCTAAGAGAAGACGTTCAGAAGCAGCAGCAATCCATACTAGCATGTTCCCTCCGGGAGATACTCTCTTTTCCAATATCGAGTTATTGGGTAAGGTCAAGCGGCAATCCAGTATTCTAGACTAAAACATACTGTTAGTCGTGCTTTTGCAGCTTGCACTGAAAGCGCTCCCCGAGTAGACTCTAACGAGAGCTAGCTTTTGATGGTAGCAGCTTCCCTGCGGTACTTGTGCTGAACGCTATGAGATTTTGAAGGGTCGCCTTAACAGCCATTCCGATGTTACAGTACACAAACCGAGACTCAAAGTTCTACAAGTCTTGCTTTGCAGTGAAAGCTCTCTAAGAGAAGACATTCAGAAGCAGCAGCATTCCATACTAGCAGCTTCCCTGCGGGAGATACTCTCTTTTCCAAAATCGCATTATTACCCGCAGTTAAGTAAAAATTCAGAACCCTACACTAAAGCATTCTCTTAGGAGGGAATCTGCAGCTTGCAGTGAAAGACATTTCCGAGAAGACTCTAACGAGAGCAAGCATTTGATGGTAGCAGCTTCCCTGCGGGAGATACTCTCTTTTCCAAAATCGCGTTATTACTCGAAGTTAAGTCACAATTCAGAACACTACACTAAAGCATTCTCTTAGGAGGGAATCTGCAGATTGCAGTGAAAGCGCTTCCTGAGTAGAGTCTAACGAGACCCAGCTTTTGATGGTAGCAGCTTCCCTGCGGTACTTGTGCTGAACGCTATGAAATTTTGAAGTGACGCTTTAACAGGCATTCCGCTGTTACAGTACACAAGACGAGACTGAAAGTTCTACAAGTCTTGCTTTGCAGTGAAAGCGCTCTAAGAGAAGACGTTCAGAAGCAGCAGCATTCCATGCTAGCATCGTCCCTGCGGGAGATACTCTCTTTTCCAATATCGAGTTATTGGGCGATGTCAAGACGCAATTCAGTATTCTAGACTAAAACATACTGTTAGTCGTGCTTTTGCAGCTTGCACTGAAAGCGATTCCAGGGAAGACTCTAACCGAGAGTCGTCATTTGATGGTAGCAACTTCCCTGCGGGAGATACTCTCTTTTCCAAAATCGCGTTATTACCCGCAGTTAAGTCACAATTCAGAACCCTAGACTAAAGCATTCTCTTAGGAGGGAATCTGCAGCTTACAGTGACAGAGATTCCAGAGAAGACTCTAACGAGAGCAAGCATTTGATGGTAGCAGCTTCCCAGCGGGAGATACTCTCTTTTCCAAAATCGCGTTATTACCCGCAGTTAAGTCACAATTCAGAACCCTAGACTAAAGCATTCTCTTAGGAGCGAATCTGCAGCTTACTGTGACAGAGATTCCAGAGAAGACTCTAACGAGAGCAAGCATTTGATGGTAGCAGCTTCCCTGCGGGAGATACTCTCTTTTCCAAAATCGCGTTATTACCCGCAGTTAAGTCACAATTCAGAACCCTAGACTAAAGCATTCTCTTAGGAGGGAATCTGCAGATTGCAGTGAAAGCGCTTCCTGAGTAGAGTCTAACGAGACCCAGCTTTTGATGGTAGCAGCTTCCCTGCGGTACTTGTGCTGAACGCTATGAAATTTGGAAGTGACGCTTTAACAGGCATTCCGCTGTTACAGTACACAAGACGAGACTGAAAGTTCTACAAGTCTTGCTTTGCAGTGAAAGCGCTCTAAGAGAAGACGTTCAGAAGCAGCAGCAATCCATACTAGCATGTTCCCTCCGGGAGATACTCTCTTTTCCAATATCGAGTTATTGGGTAAGGTCAAGCGGCAATCCAGTATTCTAGACTAAAACATACTGTTAGTCGTGCTTTTGCAGCTTGCACTGAAAGCGCTCCCCGAGTAGACTCTAATGAGAGCTAGCTTTTGATGGTAGCAGCTTCCCTGCGGTACTTGTGCTGAACGCTATGAAATTTTGAAGTGACGCTTTAACAGGCATTCCGCTGTTACAGTACACAAACCGAGACTCAAAGTTCTACAAGTCTTGCTTTGCAGTGAAAGCTCTCTAAGAGAAGACATTCAGAAGCAGCAGCATTCCATACTAGCAGCTTCCCTGCGGGAGATACTCTCTTTTCCAAAATCGCATTATTACCCGCAGTTAAGTAAAAATTCAGAACCCTAGACTAAAGCATTCTCTTAGGAGGGAATCTGCAGCTTGCAGTGAAAGACATTTCCGAGAAGACTCTAACGAGAGCAAGCATTTGATGGTAGCAGCTTCCCTGCGGGATATACTCTCTTTTCCAAAATCGCGTTATTACCCGCAGTTAAGTCACAATTCAGAACCCTAGACTAAACCATTCTCTTAGGATGGAATCTGCAGCTTACAGTGAAAGAGATTCCAGAGAAGATTCTAACGAGAGCAAGCATTTGATGGTAGCAGCTTCCCTGCGGGAGATACTCTCTTTTCCAAAATCGCGTTACTAGCCGCAGTTAAGTCACAATTCAGAACCCTAGACTAAAGCATTCTCTTAGGAGGGAATCTGCAGCTTACAGTGAAAGAGATTCCAGAGAAGACTCTAACGAGAGCAAGCATTTGATGGTAGCAGCTTCCCTGCGGGAGATACTCTCTTTTCCAAAATCGCGTTACTAGCCGCAGTTAAGTCACAATTCAGTACCCTAAACTAAAGCATTCTCTTAGGAGGGAATCTGCAGCTTGCAGTGAAAGCGCTTCCTGAGTAGAGTCTAAGGAGACCCAGCTTTTGATGGTAGCAGCTTCCCTGCGGTACTTGTGCTGAACGCTATGAAATTTTGAAGTGACGCTTTAACAGGCATTCCGCTGTTACAGTACACAAGACGAGACTGAAAGTTCTACAAGTCTTGCTTTGCAGTGAAAGCGCTCTAAGAGAAGACGTTCAGAAGCAGCAGCATTCCATGCTAGCATCGTCCCTGCGGGAGATACTCTCTTTTCCAATATCGAGTTATTGGGCGATGTCAAGCCGCAATTCAGTATTCTAGACTAAAACATACTGTTAGTCGTGCTTTTGCAGCTTGCACTGAAAGCGCTCCCCGAGTAGACTCTAACGAGAGCTAGCTTTTGATGGTAGCAGCTTCCCTGCGGTACTTGTGCTGAACGCTATGAGATTTTGAAGGGTCGCCTTAACAGGCATTCCGCTGTTACAGTACACAAACCGAGACTCAAAGTTCTACAAGTCTTGCTTTGCAGTGAAAGCTCTCTAAGAGAAGACATTCAGAAGCAGCAGCATTCCATACTAGCAGCTTCCCTGCGGGAGATACTCTCTTTTCCAAAATCGCGTTATTACCCGCAGTTAAGTCACAATTCAGAACCCTAGACTAAAGCATTCTCTTAGGAGGGAATCTGCAGCTTGCAGTGAAAGACATTTCCGAGAAGACTCTAACGAGAGCAAGCATTTGATGGTAGCAGCTTCCCTGCGGGAGATACTCTCTTTTCCAAAATCGCGTTACTAGCCGCAGTTAAGTCACAATTCAGAACCCTAGACTAAAGCATTCTCTTAGGAGGGAATCTGCAGCTTGCAGGAAAGCACTTCCTGAGTAGAGTCTAACGAGACCCAGCTTTTGATGGTAGCAGCTTCCCTGCGGTACTTGTGCTGAACGCTATGAAATTTTGAAGTGACGCTTTAACAGGCATTCCGCTGTTACAGTACACAAGACGAGACTGAAAGTTCTACAAGTCTTGCTTTGCAGTGAAAGCGCTCTAAGAGAAGACGTTCAGAAGCAGCAGCATTCCATGCTAGCATCGTCCCTGCGGGAGATACTCTCTTTTCCAATATCGAGTTATTGGGCGATGTCAAGCCGCAATTCAGTATTCTAGACTAAAACATACTGTTAGTCGTGCTTTTGCAGCTTGCACTGAAAGCGATTCCAGGGAAGACTCTAACCGAGGGTCCTCATTTGATGGTAGCAACTTCCCTGCGGGAGATACTCTCTTTTCCAAAATCGCGTTATTACCCGCAGTTAAGTCACAATTCAGAACCCTAGACTAAAGCATTCTCTTAGGAGGGAATCTGCAGCTTGCAGTGAAAGAGATTCCAGAGAAGACTCTAACGAGAGCAAGCATTTGATGGTAGCAGCTTCCCTGCGGGAGATACTCTCTTTTCCAAAATCGCGTTATTACCCGCAGTTAAGTCACAATTCAGAACCCTACACTAAAGCATTCTCTTAGGAGGGAATCTGCAGCTTGCAGTGAAAGAGATTCCAGAGAAGACTCTAACGAGAGCAAGCATTTGATGGTAGCAGCTTCCCTGCGGGAGATACTCTCTTTTCCAAAATCGCGTTATTACTCGCAGTTAAGTCACAATTCAGTACCCTAAACTAAAGCATTCTCTTAGGAGGGAATCTGCAGCTTGCAGTGAAAGCGCTTCCTGAGTAGAGTCTAACGAGACCCAGCTTTTGATGGTAGCAGCTTCCCTGCGGTACTTGTGCTGAACGCTATGAAATTTTGAAGTGACGCTTTAACAGGCATTCCGCTGTTACAGTACACAAGACGAGACTGAAAGTTCTACAAGTCTTGCTTTGCAGTGAAAGCGCTCTAAGAGAAGACGTTCAGAAGCAGCAGCATTCCATGCTAGCATCGTCCCTGCGGGAGATACTCTCTTTTCCAATATCGAGTTATTGGGTGATGTCAAGCCGCAATCCAGTATTCTAGACTAAAACATACTGTTAGTCGTGCTTTTCCAGCTTGCACTGAAAGCGATTCCAGGGAAGACTCTAACCGAGAGTCGTCATTTGATGGTAGCAACTTCCCTGCGGGAGATACTCTCTTTTCCAAAATCGCGTTATTACCCGCAGTTAAGTCACAATTCAGAACCCTAGACTAAAGCATTCTCTTAGGAGGGAATCTGCACCTTGCAGTGACAGAGATTCCAGAGAAGACTCTAACGAGAGCAAGCATTTGATGGTAGCAGCTTCCCTGCGGGAGATACTCTCTTTTCCAAAATCGCGTTATTAGCCGCAGTTAAGTCACAATTCAGAACCCTAGACTAAAGCATTCTCTTAGGAGGGAATCTGCAGCTTACTGTGACAGAGATTCCAGAGAAGACTATAACGAGAGCAAGCATTTGATGGTAGCAGCTTCCCTGCGGGAGATACTCTCTTTTCCAAAATCGCGTTATTACTCGAAGTTAAGTCACAATTCAGAACCCTACACTAAAGCATTCTCTTAGGAGCGAATCTGCAGCTTGCAATGAAAGAGATTCCAGAGAAGACTCTAACGAGAGTATGCATTTGATGGTAGCTGCTTCCCTGCGGGAGATACTCTCTTTTCCAAAATCGCGTTATTACCCGCAGTTAAGTCACAATTCAGAACCCTAGACTAAATCATTCTCTTAGGATGGAATCTGCAGCTTACAGTGAAAGAGATTCCAGAGAAGATTCTAACGAGAGCAAGCATTTGATGGTAGCAGCTTCCCTGCGGGAGATACTCTCTTTTCCAAAATCGCATTATTACCCGCAGTTAAGTAAAAATTCAGAACCCTAGACTAAAGCATTCTCTTAGGAGGGAATCTGCAGCTTGCAGTGAAAGACATTTCCGAGAAGACTCTAACGAGAGCAAGCATTTGATGGTAGCAGCTTCCCTGCGGGAGATACTCTCTTTTCCAAAATCGCGTTATTACTCGAAGTTAAGTCACAATTCAGAACCCTACACTAAAGCATTCTCTTAGGAGCGAATCTGCAGCTTGCAATGAAAGAGATTCCAGAGAAGACTTTAACGAGAGTATGCATTTGATGGTAGCAGCTTCCCTGCGGGATATACTCTCTTTTCCAAAATCGCGTTATTACCCGCAGTTAAGTCACAATTCAGAACCCTAGACTAAACCATTCTCTTAGGATGGAATCTGCAGCTTACAGTGAAAGAGATTCCAGAGAAGATTCTAACGAGAGCAAGCATTTGATGGTAGCAGCTTCCCTGCGGGAGATACTCTCTTTTCCAAAATCGCGTTACTAGCCGCAGTTAAGTCACAATTCAGAACCCTAGACTAAAGCATTCTCTTAGGAGGGAATCTGCAGCTTACAGTGAAAGAGATTCCAGAGAAGACTCTAACGAGAGCAAGCATTTGATGGTAGCAGCTTCCCTGCGGGAGATACTCTCTTTTCCAAAATCGCGTTACTAGCCGCAGTTAAGTCACAATTCAGTACCCTAAACTAAAGCATTCTCTTAGGAGGGAATCTGCAGCTTGCAGTGAAAGCGCTTCCTGAGTAGAGTCTAAGGAGACCCAGCTTTTGATGGTAGCAGCTTCCCTGCGGTACTTGTGCTGAACGCTATGAAATTTTGAAGTGACGCTTTAACAGGCATTCCGCTGTTACAGTACACAAGACGAGACTGAAAGTTCTACAAGTCTTGCTTTGCAGTGAAAGCGCTCTAAGAGAAGACGTTCAGAAGCAGCAGCATTCCATGCTAGCATCGTCCCTGCGGGAGATACTCTCTTTTCCAATATCGAGTTATTGGGCGATGTCAAGCCGCAATTCAGTATTCTAGACTAAAACATACTGTTAGTCGTGCTTTTGCAGCTTGCACTGAAAGCGCTCCCCGAGTAGACTCTAACGAGAGCTAGCTTTTGATGGTAGCAGCTTCCCTGCGGTACTTGTGCTGAACGCTATGAGATTTTGAAGGGTCGCCTTAACAGGCATTCCGCTGTTACAGTACACAAACCGAGACTCAAAGTTCTACAAGTCTTGCTTTGCAGTGAAAGCTCTCTAAGAGAAGACATTCAGAAGCAGCAGCATTCCATACTAGCAGCTTCCCTGCGGGAGATACTCTCTTTTCCAAAATCGCGTTATTACCCGCAGTTAAGTCACAATTCAGAACCCTAGACTAAAGCATTCTCTTAGGAGGGAATCTGCAGCTTGCAGTGAAAGACATTTCCGAGAAGACTCTAACGAGAGCAAGCATTTGATGGTAGCAGCTTCCCTGCGGGAGATACTCTCTTTTCCAAAATCGCGTTACTAGCCGCAGTTAAGTCACAATTCAGAACCCTAGACTAAAGCATTCTCTTAGGAGGGAATCTGCAGCTTGCAGGAAAGCGCTTCCTGAGTAGAGTCTAACGAGACCCAGCTTTTGATGGTAGCAGCTTCCCTGCGGTACTTGTGCTGAACGCTATGAAATTTTGAAGTGACGCTTTAACAGGAATTCCGCTGTTACAGTACACAAGACGAGACTGAAAGTTCTACAAGTCTTGCTTTGCAGTGAAAGCGCTCTAAGAGAAGACGTTCAGAAGCAGCAGCATTCCATGCTAGCATCGTCCCTGCGGGAGATACTCTCTTTTCCAATATCGAGTTATTGGGCGATGTCAAGCCGCAATTCAGTATTCTAGACTAAAACATACTGTTAGTCGTGCTTTTGCAGCTTGCACTGAAAGCGATTCCAGGGAAGACTCTAACCGAGGGTCCTCATTTGATGGTAGCTGCTTCCCTGCGGGAGATACTCTCTTTTCCAAAATCGCGTTATTACCCGCAGTTAAGTCACAATTCAGAACCCTAGACAAAAGCATTCTCTTAGGATGGAATCTGCAGCTTACAGTGAAAGAGATTCCAGAGAAGATTCTAACGAGAGCAAGCATTTGATGGTAGCAGCTTCCCTGCGGGAGATACTCTCTTTTCCAAAATCGCGTTATTACCCGCAGTTAAGTCACAATTCAGAACCCTAGACTAAAGCATTCTCTTAGGAGGGAATCTGCAGCTTACAGTGAAAGAGATTCCAGAGAAGACTCTAACGAGAGCAAGCATTTGATGGTAGCAGCTTCCCTGCGGGAGATACTCTCTTTTCCAAAATCGCGTTACTAGCCGCAGTTAAGTCACAATTCTGTACCCTAAACTAAAGCATTCTCTTAGGAGGGAATCTGCAGCTTGCAGTGAAAGCGCTTCCTGAGTAGAGTCTAACGAGACCCAGCTTTTGATGGTAGCAGCTTCCCTGCGGTACTTGTGCTGAACGCTATGAAATTTTGAAGTGACGCTTTAACAGGCATTCCGCTGTTACAGTACACAAGACGAGACTGAAAGTTCTACAAGTCTTGCTTTGCAGTGAAAGCGCTCTAAGAGAAGACGTTCAGAAGCAGCAGCATTCCATGCTAGCATCGTCCCTGCGGGAGATACTCTCTTTTCCAACATCGAGTTATTGGGCGATGTCAAGCCGCAATTCAGTATTCTAGACTAAAACATACTGTTAGTCGTGCTTTTGCAGCTTGCACTGAAAGCGATTCCAGGGAAGACTCTAACCGAGAGTCGTCATTTGATGGTAGCAACTTCCCTGCGGGAGATACTCTCTTTTCCAAAATCGCGTTATTACCCGCAGTTAAGTCACAATTCAGAACCCTAGACTAAAGCATTCTCTTAGGAGGGAATCTGCAGCTTACAGTGACAGAGATTCCAGAGAAGACTCTAACGAGAGCAAGCATTTGATGGTAGCAGCTTCCCAGCGGGAGATACTCTCTTTTCCAAAATCGCGTTATTACCCGCAGTTAAGTCACAATTCAGAACCCTAGACTAAAGCATTCTCTTAGGAGCGAATCTGCAGCTTACTGTGACAGAGATTCCAGAGAAGACTCTAACGAGAGCAAGCATTTGATGGTAGCAGCTTCCCTGCGGGAGATACTCTCTTTTCCAAAATCGCGTTATTACCCGCAGTTAAGTCACAATTCAGAACCCTAGACTAAAGCATTCTCTTAGGAGGGAATCTGCAGATTGCAGTGAAAGCGCTTCCTGAGTAGAGTCTAACGAGACCCAGCTTTTGATGGTAGCAGCTTCCCTGCGGTACTTGTGCTGAACGCTATGAAATTTGGAAGTGATGCTTTAACAGGCATTCCGCTGTTACAGTACACAAGACGAGACTGAAAGTTCTACAAGTCTTGCTTTGCAGTGAAAGCGCTCTAAGAGAAGACGTTCAGAAGCAGCAGCAATCCATACTAGCATGTTCCCTCCGGGAGATACTCTCTTTTCCAATATCGAGTTATTGGGTAAGGTCAAGCGGCAATCCAGTATTCTAGACTAAAACATACTGTTAGTCGTGCTTTTGCAGCTTGCACTGAAAGCGCTCCCCGAGTAGACTCTAATGAGAGCTAGCTTTTGATGGTAGCAGCTTCCCTGCGGTACTTGTGCTGAACGCTATGAAATTTTGAAGTGACGCTTTAACAGGCATTCCGCTGTTACAGTACACAAACCGAGACTCAAAGTTCTACAAGTCTTGCTTTGCAGTGAAAGCTCTCTAAGAGAAGACATTCAGAAGCAGCAGCATTCCATACTAGCAGCTTCGCTGCGGGAGATACTCTCTTTTCCAAAATCGCATTATTACCCGCAGTTAAGTAAAAATTCAGAACCCTAGACTAAAGCATTCTCTTAGGAGGGAATCTGCAGCTTGCAGTGAAAGACATTTCCGAGAAGACTCTAACGAGAGCAAGCATTTGATGGTAGCAGCTTCCCTGCGGGAGATACTCTCTTTTCCAAAATCGCGTTATTACTCGAAGTTAAGTCACAATTCAGAACCCTACACTAAAGCATTCTCTTAGGAGCGAATCTGCAGCTTGCAATGAAAGAGATTCCAGAGAAGACTTTAACGAGAGTATGCATTTGATGGTAGCAGCTTCCCTGCGGGATATACTCTCTTTTCCAAAATCGCGTTATTACCCGCAGTTAAGTCACAATTCAGAACCCTAGACTAAACCATTCTCTTAGGATGGAATCTGCAGCTTACAGTGAAAGAGATTCCAGAGAAGATTCTAACGAGAGCAAGCATTTGATGGTAGCAGCTTCCCTGCGGGAGATACTCTCTTTTCCAAAATCGCGTTATTACCCGCAGTTAAGTCACAATTCAGAACCCTAGACTAAAGCATTCTCTTAGGAGGGAATCTGCAGCTTACAGTGAAAGAGATTCCAGAGAAGACTCTAACGAGAGCAAGCATTTGATGGTAGCAGCTTCCCTGCGGGAGATACTCTCTTTTCCAAAATCGCGTTACTAGCCGCAGTTAAGTCACAATTCAGTACCCTAAACTAAAGCATTCTCTTAGGAGGGAATCTGCAGCTTGCAGTGAAAGCGCTTCCTGAGTAGAGTCTAAGGAGACCCAGCTTTTGATGGTAGCAGCTTCCCTGCGGTACTTGTGCTGAACGCTATGAAATTTTGAAGTGACGCTTTAACAGGCATTCCGCTGTTACAGTACACAAGACGAGACTGAAAGTTCTACAAGTCTTGCTTTGCAGTGAAAGCGCTCTAAGAGAAGACGTTCAGAAGCAGCAGCATTCCATGCTAGCATCGTCCCTGCGGGAGATACTCTCTTTTCCAATATCGAGTTATTGGGCGATGTCAAGCCGCAATTCAGTATTCTAGACTAAAACATACTGTTAGTCGTGCTTTTGCAGCTTGCACTGAAAGCGCTCCCCGAGTAGACTCTAACGAGAGCTAGCTTTTGATGGTAGCAGCTTCCCTGCGGTACTTGTGCTGAACGCTATGAGATTTTGAAGGGTCGCCTTAACAGGCATTCCGCTGTTACAGTACACAAACCGAGACTCAAAGTTCTACAAGTCTTGCTTTGCAGTGAAAGCTCTCTAAGAGAAGACATTCAGAAGCAGCAGCATTCCATACTAGCAGCTTCCCTGCGGGAGATACTCTCTTTTCCAAAATCGCGTTATTACCCGCAGTTAAGTCACAATTCAGAACCCTAGACTAAAGCATTCTCTTAGGAGGGAATCTGCAGCTTGCAGTGAAAGACATTTCCGAGAAGACTCTAACGAGAGCAAGCATTTGATGGTAGCAGCTTCCCTGCGGGAGATACTCTCTTTTCCAAAATCGCGTTACTAGCCGCAGTTAAGTCACAATTCAGAACCCTAGACTAAAGCATTCTCTTAGGAGGGAATCTGCAGCTTGCAGGAAAGCGCTTCCTGAGTAGAGTCTAACGAGACCCAGCTTTTGATGGTAGCAGCTTCCCTGCGGTACTTGTGCTGAACGCTATGAAATTTTGAAGTGACGCTTTAACAGGCATTCCGCTGTTACAGTACACAAGACGAGACTGAAAGTTCTACAAGTCTTGCTTTGCAGTGAAAGCGCTCTAAGAGAAGACGTTCAGAAGCAGCAGCATTCCATGCTAGCATCGTCCCTGCGGGAGATACTCTCTTTTCCAATATCGAGTTATTGGGCGATGTCAAGCCGCAATTCAGTATTCTAGACTAAAACATACTGTTAGTCGTGCTTTTGCAGCTTGCACTGAAAGCGATTCCAGGGAAGACTCTAACCGAGGGTCCTCATTTGATGGTAGCAACTTCCCTGCGGGAGATACTCTCTTTTCCAAAATCGCGTTATTACCCGCAGTTAAGTCACAATTCAGAACCCTAGACTAAAGCATTCTCTTAGGAGGGAATCTGCAGCTTGCAGTGAAAGAGATTCCAGAGAAGACTCTAACGAGAGCAAGCATTTGATGGTAGCAGCTTCCCTGCGGGAGATACTCTCTTTTCCAAAATCGCGTTATTACCCGCAGTTAAGTCACAATTCAGAACCCTACACTAAAGCATTCTCTTAGGAGGGAATCTGCAGCTTGCAGTGAAAGAGATTCCAGAGAAGACTCTAACGAGAGCAAGCATTTGATGGTAGCAGCTTCCCTGCGGGAGATACTCTCTTTTCCAAAATCGCGTTATTACTCGCAGTTAAGTCACAATTCAGTACCCTAAACTAAAGCATTCTCTTAGGAGGGAATCTGCAGCTTGCAGTGAAAGCGCTTCCTGAGTAGAGTCTAACGAGACCCAGCTTTTGATGGTAGCAGCTTCCCTGCGGTACTTGTGCTGAACGCTATGAAATTTTGAAGTGACGCTTTAACAGGCATTCCGCTGTTACAGTACACAAGACGAGACTGAAAGTTCTACAAGTCTTGCTTTGCAGTGAAAGCGCTCTAAGAGAAGACGTTCAGAAGCAGCAGCATTCCATGCTAGCATCGTCCCTGCGGGAGATACTCTCTTTTCCAATATCGAGTTATTGGGTGATGTCAAGCCGCAATCCAGTATTCTAGACTAAAACATACTGTTAGTCGTGCTTTTCCAGCTTGCACTGAAAGCGATTCCAGGGAAGACTCTAACCGAGAGTCGTCATTTGATGGTAGCAACTTCCCTGCGGGAGATACTCTCTTTTCCAAAATCGCGTTATTACCCGCAGTTAAGTCACAATTCAGAACCCTAGACTAAAGCATTCTCTTAGGAGGGAATCTGCAGCTTACAGTGACAGAGATTCCAGAGAAGACTCTAACGAGAGCAAGCATTTGATGGTAGCAGCTTCCCAGCGGGAGATACTCTCTTTTCCAAAATCGCGTTATTACCCGCAGTTAAGTCACAATTCAGAACCCTAGACTAAAGCATTCTCTTAGGAGCGAATCTGCAGCTTACTGTGACAGAGATTCCAGAGAAGACTCTAACGAGAGCAAGCATTTGATGGTAGCAGCTTCCCTGCGGGAGATACTCTCTTTTCCAAAATCGCGTTATTACCCGCAGTTAAGTCACAATTCAGAACCCTAGACTAAAGCATTCTCTTAGGAGGGAATCTGCAGATTGCAGTGAAAGCGCTTCCTGAGTAGAGTCTAACGAGACCCAGCTTTTGATGGTAGCAGCTTCCCTGCGGTACTTGTGCTGAACGCTATGAAATTTGGAAGTGACGCTTTAACAGGCATTCCGCTGTTACAGTACACAAGACGAGACTGAAAGTTCTACAAGTCTTGCTTTGCAGTGAAAGCGCTCTAAGAGAAGACGTTCAGAAGCAGCAGCAATCCATACTAGCATGTTCCCTCCGGGAGATACTCTCTTTTCCAATATCGAGTTATTGGGTAAGGTCAAGCGGCAATCCAGTATTCTAGACTAAAACATACTGTTAGTCGTGCTTTTGCAGCTTGCACTGAAAGCGCTCCCCGAGTAGACTCTAATGAGAGCTAGCTTTTGATGGTAGCAGCTTCCCTGCGGTACTTGTGCTGAACGCTATGAAATTTTGAAGTGACGCTTTAACAGGCATTCCGCTGTTACAGTACACAAACCGAGACTCAAAGTTCTACAAGTCTTGCTTTGCAGTGAAAGCTCTCTAAGAGAAGACATTCAGAAGCAGCAGCATTCCATACTAGCAGCTTCGCTGCGGGAGATACTCTCTTTTCCAAAATCGCATTATTACCCGCAGTTAAGTAAAAATTCAGAACCCTAGACTAAAGCATTCTCTTAGGAGGGAATCTGCAGCTTGCAGTGAAAGACATTTCCGAGAAGACTCTAACGAGAGCAAGCATTTGATGGTAGCAGCTTCCCTGCGGGAGATACTCTCTTTTCCAAAATCGCGTTATTACTCGAAGTTAAGTCACAATTCAGAACCCTACACTAAAGCATTCTCTTAGGAGCGAATCTGCAGCTTGCAATGAAAGAGATTCCAGAGAAGACTTTAACGAGAGTATGCATTTGATGGTAGCAGCTTCCCTGCGGGATATACTCTCTTTTCCAAAATCGCGTTATTACCCGCAGTTAAGTCACAATTCAGAACCCTAGACTAAACCATTCTCTTAGGATGGAATCTGCAGCTTACAGTGAAAGAGATTCCAGAGAAGATTCTAACGAGAGCAAGCATTTGATGGTAGCAGCTTCCCTGCGGGAGATACTCTCTTTTCCAAAATCGCGTTATTACCCGCAGTTAAGTCACAATTCAGAACCCTAGACTAAAGCATTCTCTTAGGAGGGAATCTGCAGCTTACAGTGAAAGAGATTCCAGAGAAGACTCTAACGAGAGCAAGCATTTGATGGTAGCAGCTTCCCTGCGGGAGATACTCTCTTTTCCAAAATCGCGTTACTAGCCGCAGTTAAGTCACAATTCAGTACCCTAAACTAAAGCATTCTCTTAGGAGGGAATCTGCAGCTTGCAGTGAAAGCGCTTCCTGAGTAGAGTCTAAGGAGACCCAGCTTTTGATGGTAGCAGCTTCCCTGCGGTACTTGTGCTGAACGCTATGAAATTTTGAAGTGACGCTTTAACAGGCATTCCGCTGTTACAGTACACAAGACGAGACTGAAAGTTCTACAAGTCTTGCTTTGCAGTGAAAGCGCTCTAAGAGAAGACGTTCAGAAGCAGCAGCATTCCATGCTAGCATCGTCCCTGCGGGAGATACTCTCTTTTCCAATATCGAGTTATTGGGCGATGTCAAGCCGCAATTCAGTATTCTAGACTAAAACATACTGTTAGTCGTGCTTTTGCAGCTTGCACTGAAAGCGCTCCCCGAGTAGACTCTAACGAGAGCTAGCTTTTGATGGTAGCAGCTTCCCTGCGGTACTTGTGCTGAACGCTATGAGATTTTGAAGGGTCGCCTTAACAGGCATTCCGCTGTTACAGTACACAAACCGAGACTCAAAGTTCTACAAGTCTTGCTTTGCAGTGAAAGCTCTCTAAGAGAAGACATTCAGAAGCAGCAGCATTCCATACTAGCAGCTTCCCTGCGGGAGATACTCTCTTTTCCAAAATCGCGTTATTACCCGCAGTTAAGTCACAATTCAGAACCCTAGACTAAAGCATTCTCTTAGGAGGGAATCTGCAGCTTGCAGTGAAAGACATTTCCGAGAAGACTCTAACGAGAGCAAGCATTTGATGGTAGCAGCTTCCCTGCGGGAGATACTCTCTTTTCCAAAATCGCGTTACTAGCCGCAGTTAAGTCACAATTCAGAACCCTAGACTAAAGCATTCTCTTAGGAGGGAATCTGCAGCTTGCAGGAAAGCGCTTCCTGAGTAGAGTCTAACGAGACCCAGCTTTTGATGGTAGCAGCTTCCCTGCGGTACTTGTGCTGAACGCTATGAAATTTTGAAGTGACGCTTTAACAGGCATTCCGCTGTTACAGTACACAAGACGAGACTGAAAGTTCTACAAGTCTTGCTTTGCAGTGAAAGCGCTCTAAGAGAAGACGTTCAGAAGCAGCAGCATTCCATGCTAGCATCGTCCCTGCGGGAGATACTCTCTTTTCCAATATCGAGTTATTGGGCGATGTCAAGCCGCAATTCAGTATTCTAGACTAAAACATACTGTTAGTCGTGCTTTTGCAGCTTGCACTGAAAGCGATTCCAGGGAAGACTCTAACCGAGGGTCCTCATTTGATGGTAGCAACTTCCCTGCGGGAGATACTCTCTTTTCCAAAATCGCGTTATTACCCGCAGTTAAGTCACAATTCAGAACCCTAGACTAAAGCATTCTCTTAGGAGGGAATCTGCAGCTTGCAGTGAAAGAGATTCCAGAGAAGACTCTAACGAGAGCAAGCATTTGATGGTAGCAGCTTCCCTGCGGGAGATACTCTCTTTTCCAAAATCGCGTTATTACCCGCAGTTAAGTCACAATTCAGAACCCTACACTAAAGCATTCTCTTAGGAGGGAATCTGCAGCTTGCAGTGAAAGAGATTCCAGAGAAGACTCTAACGAGAGCAAGCATTTGATGGTAGCAGCTTCCCTGCGGGAGATACTCTCTTTTCCAAAATCGCGTTATTACTCGCAGTTAAGTCACAATTCAGTACCCTAAACTAAAGCATTCTCTTAGGAGGGAATCTGCAGCTTGCAGTGAAAGCGCTTCCTGAGTAGAGTCTAACGAGACCCAGCTTTTGATGGTAGCAGCTTCCCTGCGGTACTTGTGCTGAACGCTATGAAATTTTGAAGTGACGCTTTAACAGGCATTCCGCTGTTACAGTACACAAGACGAGACTGAAAGTTCTACAAGTCTTGCTTTGCAGTGAAAGCGCTCTAAGAGAAGACGTTCAGAAGCAGCAGCATTCCATGCTAGCATCGTCCCTGCGGGAGATACTCTCTTTTCCAATATCGAGTTATTGGGTGATGTCAAGCCGCAATCCAGTATTCTAGACTAAAACATACTGTTAGTCGTGCTTTTCCAGCTTGCACTGAAAGCGATTCCAGGGAAGACTCTAACCGAGAGTCGTCATTTGATGGTAGCAACTTCCCTGCGGGAGATACTCTCTTTTCCAAAATCGCGTTATTACCCGCAGTTAAGTCACAATTCAGAACCCTAGACTAAAGCATTCTCTTAGGAGGGAATCTGCAGCTTGCAGTGAAAGAGATTCCAGAGAAGACTCTAACGAGAGCAAGCATTTGATGGTAGCAGCTTCCCTGCGGGAGATACTCTCTTTTCCAAAATCGCGTTATTACCCGCAGTTAAGTCACAATTCAGAACCCTACACTAAAGCATTCTCTTAGGAGGGAATCTGCAGCTTGCAGTGAAAGAGATTCCAGAGAAGACTCTAACGAGAGCAAGCATTTGATGGTAGCAGCTTCCCTGCGGGAGATACTCTCTTTTCCAAAATCGCGTTATTACTCGCAGTTAAGTCACAATTCAGTACCCTAAACTAAAGCATTCTCTTAGGAGGGAATCTGCAGCTTGCAGTGAAAGCGCTTCCTGAGTAGAGTCTAACGAGACCCAGCTTTTGATGGTAGCAGCTTCCCTGCGGTACTTGTGCTGAACGCTATGAAATTTTGAAGTGACGCTTTAACAGGCATTCCGCTGTTACAGTACACAAGACGAGACTGAAAGTTCTACAAGTCTTGCTTTGCAGTGAAAGCGCTCTAAGAGAAGACGTTCAGAAGCAGCAGCATTCCATGCTAGCATCGTCCCTGCGGGAGATACTCTCTTTTCCAATATCGAGTTATTGGGTGATGTCAAGCCGCAATCCAGTATTCTAGACTAAAACATACTGTTAGTCGTGCTTTTCCAGCTTGCACTGAAAGCGATTCCAGGGAAGACTCTAACCGAGAGTCGTCATTTGATGGTAGCAACTTCCCTGCGGGAGATACTCTCTTTTCCAAAATCGCGTTATTACCCGCAGTTAAGTCACAATTCAGAACCCTAGACTAAAGCATTCTCTTAGGAGGGAATCTGCAGCTTACAGTGACAGAGATTCCAGAGAAGACTCTAACGAGAGCAAGCATTTGATGGTAGCAGCTTCCCAGCGGGAGATACTCTCTTTTCCAAAATCGCGTTATTACCCGCAGTTAAGTCACAATTCAGAACCCTAGACTAAAGCATTCTCTTAGGAGCGAATCTGCAGCTTACTGTGACAGAGATTCCAGAGAAGACTCTAACGAGAGCAAGCATTTGATGGTAGCAGCTTCCCTGCGGGAGATACTCTCTTTTCCAAAATCGCGTTATTACCCGCAGTTAAGTCACAATTCAGAACCCTAGACTAAAGCATTCTCTTAGGAGGGAATCTGCAGATTGCAGTGAAAGCGCTTCCTGAGTAGAGTCTAACGAGACCCAGCTTTTGATGGTAGCAGCTTCCCTGCGGTACTTGTGCTGAACGCTATGAAATTTGGAAGTGACGCTTTAACAGGCATTCCGCTGTTACAGTACACAAGACGAGACTGAAAGTTCTACAAGTCTTGCTTTGCAGTGAAAGCGCTCTAAGAGAAGACGTTCAGAAGCAGCAGCAATCCATACTAGCATGTTCCCTCCGGGAGATACTCTCTTTTCCAATATCGAGTTATTGGGTAAGGTCAAGCGGCAATCCAGTATTCTAGACTAAAACATACTGTTAGTCGTGCTTTTGCAGCTTGCACTGAAAGCGCTCCCCGAGTAGACTCTAATGAGAGCTAGCTTTTGATGGTAGCAGCTTCCCTGCGGTACTTGTGCTGAACGCTATGAAATTTTGAAGTGACGCTTTAACAGGCATTCCGCTGTTACAGTACACAAACCGAGACTCAAAGTTCTACAAGTCTTGCTTTGCAGTGAAAGCTCTCTAAGAGAAGACATTCAGAAGCAGCAGCATTCCATACTAGCAGCTTCCCTGCGGGAGATACTCTCTTTTCCAAAATCGCATTATTACCCGCAGTTAAGTAAAAATTCAGAACCCTAGACTAAAGCATTCTCTTAGGAGGGAATCTGCAGCTTGCAGTGAAAGACATTTCCGAGAAGACTCTAACGAGAGCAAGCATTTGATGGTAGCAGCTTCCCTGCGGGAGATACTCTCTTTTCCAAAATCGCGTTATTACTCGAAGTTAAGTCACAATTCAGAACCCTACACTAAAGCATTCTCTTAGGAGCGAATCTGCAGCTTGCAATGAAAGAGATTCCAGAGAAGACTTTAACGAGAGTATGCATTTGATGGTAGCAGCTTCCCTGCGGGATATACTCTCTTTTCCAAAATCGCGTTATTACCCGCAGTTAAGTCACAATTCAGAACCCTAGACTAAACCATTCTCTTAGGATGGAATCTGCAGCTTACAGTGAAAGAGATTCCAGAGAAGATTCTAACGAGAGCAAGCATTTGATGGTAGCAGCTTCCCTGCGGGAGATACTCTCTTTTCCAAAATCGCGTTATTACCCGCAGTTAAGTCACAATTCAGAACCCTAGACTAAAGCATTCTCTTAGGAGGGAATCTGCAGCTTACAGTGAAAGAGATTCCAGAGAAGACTCTAACGAGAGCAAGCATTTGATGGTAGCAGCTTCCCTGCGGGAGATACTCTCTTTTCCAAAATCGCGTTACTAGCCGCAGTTAAGTCACAATTCAGTACCCTAAACTAAAGCATTCTCTTAGGAGGGAATCTGCAGCTTGCAGTGAAAGCGCTTCCTGAGTAGAGTCTAAGGAGACCCAGCTTTTGATGGTAGCAGCTTCCCTGCGGTACTTGTGCTGAACGCTATGAAATTTTGAAGTGACGCTTTAACAGGCATTCCGCTGTTACAGTACACAAGACGAGACTGAAAGTTCTACAAGTCTTGCTTTGCAGTGAAAGCGCTCTAAGAGAAGACGTTCAGAAGCAGCAGCATTCCATGCTAGCATCGTCCCTGCGGGAGATACTCTCTTTTCCAATATCGAGTTATTGGGCGATGTCAAGCCGCAATTCAGTATTCTAGACTAAAACATACTGTTAGTCGTGCTTTTGCAGCTTGCACTGAAAGCGCTCCCCGAGTAGACTCTAACGAGAGCTAGCTTTTGATGGTAGCAGCTTCCCTGCGGTACTTGTGCTGAACGCTATGAGATTTTGAAGGGTCGCCTTAACAGGCATTCCGCTGTTACAGTACACAAACCGAGACTCAAAGTTCTACAAGTCTTGCTTTGCAGTGAAAGCTCTCTAAGAGAAGACATTCAGAAGCAGCAGCATTCCATACTAGCAGCTTCCCTGCGGGAGATACTCTCTTTTCCAAAATCGCGTTATTACCCGCAGTTAAGTCACAATTCAGAACCCTAGACTAAAGCATTCTCTTAGGAGGGAATCTGCAGCTTGCAGTGAAAGACATTTCCGAGAAGACTCTAACGAGAGCAAGCATTTGATGGTAGCAGCTTCCCTGCGGGAGATACTCTCTTTTCCAAAATCGCGTTACTAGCCGCAGTTAAGTCACAATTCAGAACCCTAGACTAAAGCATTCTCTTAGGAGGGAATCTGCAGCTTGCAGGAAAGCGCTTCCTGAGTAGAGTCTAACGAGACCCAGCTTTTGATGGTAGCAGCTTCCCTGCGGTACTTGTGCTGAACGCTATGAAATTTTGAAGTGACGCTTTAACAGGCATTCCGCTGTTACAGTACACAAGACGAGACTGAAAGTTCTACAAGTCTTGCTTTGCAGTGAAAGCGCTCTAAGAGAAGACGTTCAGAAGCAGCAGCATTCCATGCTAGCATCGTCCCTGCGGGAGATACTCTCTTTTCCAATATCGAGTTATTGGGCGATGTCAAGCCGCAATTCAGTATTCTAGACTAAAACATACTGTTAGTCGTGCTTTTGCAGCTTGCACTGAAAGCGATTCCAGGGAAGACTCTAACCGAGGGTCCTCATTTGATGGTAGCAACTTCCCTGCGGGAGATACTCTCTTTTCCAAAATCGCGTTATTACCCGCAGTTAAGTCACAATTCAGAACCCTAGACTAAAGCATTCTCTTAGGAGGGAATCTGCAGCTTGCAGTGAAAGAGATTCCAGAGAAGACTCTAACGAGAGCAAGCATTTGATGGTAGCAGCTTCCCTGCGGGAGATACTCTCTTTTCCAAAATCGCGTTATTACCCGCAGTTAAGTCACAATTCAGAACCCTACACTAAAGCATTCTCTTAGGAGGGAATCTGCAGCTTGCAGTGAAAGAGATTCCAGAGAAGACTCTAACGAGAGCAAGCATTTGATGGTAGCAGCTTCCCTGCGGGAGATACTCTCTTTTCCAAAATCGCGTTATTACTCGCAGTTAAGTCACAATTCAGTACCCTAAACTAAAGCATTCTCTTAGGAGGGAATCTGCAGCTTGCAGTGAAAGCGCTTCCTGAGTAGAGTCTAACGAGACCCAGCTTTTGATGGTAGCAGCTTCCCTGCGGTACTTGTGCTGAACGCTATGAAATTTTTAAGTGACGCTTTAAGAGGCATTCCGCTGTTACAGTACACAAGACGAGACTGAAAGTTCTACAAGTCTTGCTTTGCAGTGAAAGCGCTCTAAGAGAAGACGTTCAGAAGCAGCAGCATTCCATGCTAGCATCGTCCCTGCGGGAGATACTCTCTTTTCCAATATCGAGTTATTGGGTGATGTCAAGCCGCAATCCAGTATTCTAGACTAAAACATACTGTTAGTCGTGCTTTTCCAGCTTGCACTGAAAGCGATTCCAGGGAAGACTCTAACCGAGAGTCGTCATTTGATGGTAGCAACTTCCCTGCGGGAGATACTCTCTTTTCCAAAATCGCGTTATTACCCGCAGTTAAGTCACAATTCAGAACCCTAGACTAAAGCATTCTCTTAGGAGGGAATCTGCAGCTTACAGTGACAGAGATTCCAGAGAAGACTCTAACGAGAGCAAGCATTTGATGGTAGCAGCTTCCCAGCGGGAGATACTCTCTTTTCCAAAATCGCGTTATTACCCGCAGTTAAGTCACAATTCAGAACCCTAGACTAAAGCATTCTCTTAGGAGCGAATCTGCAGCTTACTGTGACAGAGATTCCAGAGAAGACTCTAACGAGAGCAAGCATTTGATGGTAGCAGCTTCCCTGCGGGAGATACTCTCTTTTCCAAAATCGCGTTATTACCCGCAGTTAAGTCACAATTCAGAACCCTAGACTAAAGCATTCTCTTAGGAGGGAATCTGCAGATTGCAGTGAAAGCGCTTCCTGAGTAGAGTCTAACGAGACCCAGCTTTTGATGGTAGCAGCTTCCCTGCGGTACTTGTGCTGAACGCTATGAAATTTGGAAGTGACGCTTTAACAGGCATTCCGCTGTTACAGTACACAAGACGAGACTGAAAGTTCTACAAGTCTTGCTTTGCAGTGAAAGCGCTCTAAGAGAAGACGTTCAGAAGCAGCAGCAATCCATACTAGCATGTTCCCTCCGGGAGATACTCTCTTTTCCAATATCGAGTTATTGGGTAAGGTCAAGCGGCAATCCAGTATTCTAGACTAAAACATACTGTTAGTCGTGCTTTTGCAGCTTGCACTGAAAGCGCTCCCCGAGTAGACTCTAATGAGAGCTAGCTTTTGATGGTAGCAGCTTCCCTGCGGTACTTGTGCTGAACGCTATGAAATTTTGAAGTGACGCTTTAACAGGCATTCCGCTGTTACAGTACACAAACCGAGACTCAAAGTTCTACAAGTCTTGCTTTGCAGTGAAAGCTCTCTAAGAGAAGACATTCAGAAGCAGCAGCATTCCATACTAGCAGCTTCCCTGCGGGAGATACTCTCTTTTCCAAAATCGCATTATTACCCGCAGTTAAGTAAAAATTCAGAACCCTAGACTAAAGCATTCTCTTAGGAGGGAATCTGCAGCTTGCAGTGAAAGACATTTCCGAGAAGACTCTAACGAGAGCAAGCATTTGATGGTAGCAGCTTCCCTGCGGGAGATACTCTCTTTTCCAAAATCGCGTTATTACTCGAAGTTAAGTCACAATTCAGAACCCTACACTAAAGCATTCTCTTAGGAGCGAATCTGCAGCTTGCAATGAAAGAGATTCCAGAGAAGACTTTAACGAGAGTATGCATTTGATGGTAGCAGCTTCCCTGCGGGATATACTCTCTTTTCCAAAATCGCGTTATTACCCGCAGTTAAGTCACAATTCAGAACCCTAGACTAAACCATTCTCTTAGGATGGAATCTGCAGCTTACAGTGAAAGAGATTCCAGAGAAGATTCTAACGAGAGCAAGCATTTGATGGTAGCAGCTTCCCTGCGGGAGATACTCTCTTTTCCAAAATCGCGTTATTACCCGCAGTTAAGTCACAATTCAGAACCCTAGACTAAAGCATTCTCTTAGGAGGGAATCTGCAGCTTACAGTGAAAGAGATTCCAGAGAAGACTCTAACGAGAGCAAGCATTTGATGGTAGCAGCTTCCCTGCGGGAGATACTCTCTTTTCCAAAATCGCGTTACTAGCCGCAGTTAAGTCACAATTCAGTACCCTAAACTAAAGCATTCTCTTAGGAGGGAATCTGCAGCTTGCAGTGAAAGCGCTTCCTGAGTAGAGTCTAAGGAGACCCAGCTTTTGATGGTAGCAGCTTCCCTGCGGTACTTGTGCTGAACGCTATGAAATTTTGAAGTGACGCTTTAACAGGCATTCCGCTGTTACAGTACACAAGACGAGACTGAAAGTTCTACAAGTCTTGCTTTGCAGTGAAAGCGCTCTAAGAGAAGACGTTCAGAAGCAGCAGCATTCCATGCTAGCATCGTCCCTGCGGGAGATACTCTCTTTTCCAATATCGAGTTATTGGGCGATGTCAAGCCGCAATTCAGTATTCTAGACTAAAACATACTGTTAGTCGTGCTTTTGCAGCTTGCACTGAAAGCGCTCCCCGAGTAGACTCTAACGAGAGCTAGCTTTTGATGGTAGCAGCTTCCCTGCGGTACTTGTGCTGAACGCTATGAGATTTTGAAGGGTCGCCTTAACAGGCATTCCGCTGTTACAGTACACAAACCGAGACTCAAAGTTCTACAAGTCTTGCTTTGCAGTGAAAGCTCTCTAAGAGAAGACATTCAGAAGCAGCAGCATTCCATACTAGCAGCTTCCCTGCGGGAGATACTCTCTTTTCCAAAATCGCGTTATTACCCGCAGTTAAGTCACAATTCAGAACCCTAGACTAAAGCATTCTCTTAGGAGGGAATCTGCAGCTTGCAGTGAAAGACATTTCCGAGAAGACTCTAACGAGAGCAAGCATTTGATGGTAGCAGCTTCCCTGCGGGAGATACTCTCTTTTCCAAAATCGCGTTACTAGCCGCAGTTAAGTCACAATTCAGAACCCTAGACTAAAGCATTCTCTTAGGAGGGAATCTGCAGCTTGCAGGAAAGCGCTTCCTGAGTAGAGTCTAACGAGACCCAGCTTTTGATGGTAGCAGCTTCCCTGCGGTACTTGTGCTGAACGCTATGAAATTTTGAAGTGACGCTTTAACAGGCATTCCGCTGTTACAGTACACAAGACGAGACTGAAAGTTCTACAAGTCTTGCTTTGCAGTGAAAGCGCTCTAAGAGAAGACGTTCAGAAGCAGCAGCATTCCATGCTAGCATCGTCCCTGCGGGAGATACTCTCTTTTCCAATATCGAGTTATTGGGCGATGTCAAGCCGCAATTCAGTATTCTAGACTAAAACATACTGTTAGTCGTGCTTTTGCAGCTTGCACTGAAAGCGATTCCAGGGAAGACTCTAACCGAGGGTCCTCATTTGATGGTAGCAACTTCCCTGCGGGAGATACTCTCTTTTCCAAAATCGCGTTATTACCCGCAGTTAAGTCACAATTCAGAACCCTAGACTAAAGCATTCTCTTAGGAGGGAATCTGCAGCTTGCAGTGAAAGAGATTCCAGAGAAGACTCTAACGAGAGCAAGCATTTGATGGTAGCAGCTTCCCTGCGGGAGATACTCTCTTTTCCAAAATCGCGTTATTACCCGCAGTTAAGTCACAATTCAGAACCCTACACTAAAGCATTCTCTTAGGAGGGAATCTGCAGCTTGCAGTGAAAGAGATTCCAGAGAAGACTCTAACGAGAGCAAGCATTTGATGGTAGCAGCTTCCCTGCGGGAGATACTCTCTTTTCCAAAATCGCGTTATTACTCGCAGTTAAGTCACAATTCAGTACCCTAAACTAAAGCATTCTCTTAGGAGGGAATCTGCAGCTTGCAGTGAAAGCGCTTCCTGAGTAGAGTCTAACGAGACCCAGCTTTTGATGGTAGCAGCTTCCCTGCGGTACTTGTGCTGAACGCTATGAAATTTTGAAGTGACGCTTTAAGAGGCATTCCGCTGTTACAGTACACAAGACGAGACTGAAAGTTCTACAAGTCTTGCTTTGCAGTGAAAGCGCTCTAAGAGAAGACGTTCAGAAGCAGCAGCATTCCATGCTAGCATCGTCCCTGCGGGAGATACTCTCTTTTCCAATATCGAGTTATTGGGTGATGTCAAGCCGCAATCCAGTATTCTAGACTAAAACATACTGTTAGTCGTGCTTTTCCAGCTTGCACTGAAAGCGATTCCAGGGAAGACTCTAACCGAGAGTCGTCATTTGATGGTAGCAACTTCCCTGCGGGAGATACTCTCTTTTCCAAAATCGCGTTATTACCCGCAGTTAAGTCACAATTCAGAACCCTAGACTAAAGCATTCTCTTAGGAGGGAATCTGCAGCTTACAGTGACAGAGATTCCAGAGAAGACTCTAACGAGAGCAAGCATTTGATGGTAGCAGCTTCCCAGCGGGAGATACTCTCTTTTCCAAAATCGCGTTATTACCCGCAGTTAAGTCACAATTCAGAACCCTAGACTAAAGCATTCTCTTAGGAGCGAATCTGCAGCTTACTGTGACAGAGATTCCAGAGAAGACTCTAACGAGAGCAAGCATTTGATGGTAGCAGCTTCCCTGCGGGAGATACTCTCTTTTCCAAAATCGCGTTATTACCCGCAGTTAAGTCACAATTCAGAACCCTACACTAAAGCATTCTCTTAGGAGGGAATCTGCAGCTTGCAGTGAAAGCGCTTCCTGAGTAGAGTCTAAGGAGACCCAGCTTTTGATGGTAGCAGCTTCCCTGCGGTACTTGTGCTGAACGCTATGAAATTTTGAAGTGACGCTTTAACAGGCATTCCGCTGTTACAGTACACAAGACGAGACTGAAAGTTCTACAAGTCTTACTTTGCAGTGAAAGCGCTCTAAGAGAAGACGTTCAGAAGCAGCAGCATTCCATGCTAGCATCGTCCCTGCGGGAGATACTCTCTTTTCCAATATCGAGTTATTGGGCGATGTCAAGCCGCAATTCAGTATTCTAGACTAAAACATACTGTTAGTCGTGCTTTTGCAGCTTGCACTGAAAGCGCTCCCCGAGTAGACTCTAACGAGAGCTAGCTTTTGATGGTAGCAGCTTCCCTGCGGTACTTGTGCTGAACGCTATGAGATTTTGAAGGGTCGCCTTAACAGGCATTCCGCTGTTACAGTACACAAACCGAGACTCAAAGTTCTACAAGTCTTGCTTTGCAGTGAAAGCTCTCTAAGAGAAGACATTCAGAAGCAGCAGCATTCCATACTAGCAGCTTCCCTGCGGGAGATACTCTCTTTTCCAAAATCGCGTTATTACCCGCAGTTAAGTCACAATTCAGAACCCTAGACTAAAGCATTCTCTTAGGAGGGAATCTGCAGCTTGCAGTGAAAGACATTTCCGAGAAGACTCTAACGAGAGCAAGCATTTGATGGTAGCAGCTTCCCTGCGGGAGATACTCTCTTTTCCAAAATCGCGTTACTAGCCGCAGTTAAGTCACAATTCAGAACCCTAGACTAAAGCATTCTCTTAGGAGGGAATCTGCAGCTTGCAGGAAAGCGCTTCCTGAGTAGAGTCTAACGAGACCCAGCTTTTGATGGTAGCAGCTTCCCTGCGGTACTTGTGCTGAACGCTATGAAATTTTGAAGTGACGCTTTAACAGGCATTCCGCTGTTACAGTACACAAGACGAGACTGAAAGTTCTACAAGTCTTGCTTTGCAGTGAAAGCGCTCTAAGAGAAGACGTTCAGAAGCAGCAGCATTCCATGCTAGCATCGTCCCTGCGGGAGATACTCTCTTTTCCAATATCGAGTTATTGGGCGATGTCAAGCCGCAATTCAGTATTCTAGACTAAAACATACTGTTAGTCGTGCTTTTGCAGCTTGCACTGAAAGCGATTCCAGGGAAGACTCTAACCGAGGGTCCTCATTTGATGGTAGCAACTTCCCTGCGGGAGATACTCTCTTTTCCAAAATCGCGTTATTACCCGCAGTTAAGTCACAATTCAGAACCCTAGACTAAAGCATTCTCTTAGGAGGGAATCTGCAGCTTGCAGTGAAAGAGATTCCAGAGAAGACTCTAACGAGAGCAAGCATTTGATGGTAGCAGCTTCCCTGCGGGAGATACTCTCTTTTCCAAAATCGCGTTATTACCCGCAGTTAAGTCACAATTCAGAACCCTACACTAAAGCATTCTCTTAGGAGGGAATCTGCAGCTTGCAGTGAAAGAGATTCCAGAGAAGACTCTAACGAGAGCAAGCATTTGATGGTAGCAGCTTCCCTGCGGGAGATACTCTCTTTTCCAAAATCGCGTTACTAGCCGCAGTTAAGTCACAATTCAGTACCCTAAACTAAAGCATTCTCTTAGGAGGGAATCTGCAGCTTGCAGTGAAAGCGCTTCCTGAGTAGAGTCTAACGAGACCCAGCTTTTGATGGTAGCAGCTTCCCTGCGGTACTTGTGCTGAACGCTATGAAATTTTGAAGTGACGCTTTAAGAGGCATTCCGCTGTTACAGTACACAAGACGAGACTGAAAGTTCTACAAGTCTTGCTTTGCAGTGAAAGCGCTCTAAGAGAAGACGTTCAGAAGCAGCAGCATTCCATGCTAGCATCGTCCCTGCGGGAGATACTCTCTTTTCCAATATCGAGTTATTGGGTGATGTCAAGCCGCAATCCAGTATTCTAGACTAAAACATACTGTTAGTCGTGCTTTTCCAGCTTGCACTGAAAGCGATTCCAGGGAAGACTCTAACCGAGAGTCGTCATTTGATGGTAGCAACTTCCCTGCGGGAGATACTCTCTTTTCCAAAATCGCGTTATTACCCGCAGTTAAGTCACAATTCAGAACCCTAGACTAAAGCATTCTCTTAGGAGGGAATCTGCACCTTGCAGTGACAGAGATTCCAGAGAAGACTCTAACGAGAGCAAGCATTTGATGGTAGCAGCTTCCCTGCGGGAGATACTCTCTTTTCCAAAATCGCGTTATTAGCCGCAGTTAAGTCACAATTCAGAACCCTAGACTAAAGCATTCTCTTAGGAGGGAATCTGCAGCTTACTGTGACAGAGATTCCAGAGAAGACTCTAACGAGAGCAAGCATTTGATGGTAGCAGCTTCCCTGCGGGAGATACTCTCTTTTCCAAAATCGCGTTATTACTCGCAGTTAAGTCACAATTCAGAACCCTAGACTAAAGCATTCTCTTAGGAGGGAATCTGCAGATTGCAGTGAAAGCGCTTCCTGAGTAGAGTCTAACGAGACCCAGCTTTTGATGGTAGCAGCTTCCCTGCGGTACTTGTGCTGAACGCTATGAAATTTTTAAGTGACGCTTTAACAGGCATTCCGCTGTTACAGTACACAAGACGAGACTGAAAGTTCTACAAGTCTTACTTTGCAGTGAAAGCGCTCTAAGAGAAGACGTTCAGAAGCAGCAGCAATCCATACTAGCATGTTCCCTCCGGGAGATACTCTCTTTTCCAATATCGAGTTATTGGGTAAGGTCAAGCGGCAATCCAGTATTCTAGACTAAAACATACTGTTAGTCGTGCTTTTGCAGCTTGCACTGAAAGCGCTCCCCGAGTAGACTCTAACGAGAGCTAGCTTTTGATGGTAGCAGCTTCCCTGCGGTACTTGTGCTGAACGCTATGAGATTTTGAAGGGTCGCCTTAACAACCATTCCGATGTTACAGTACACAAACCGAGACTCAAAGTTCTACAAGTCTTGCTTTGCAGTGAAAGCTCTCTAAGAGAAGACATTCAGAAGCAGCAGCATTCCATACTAGCAGCTTCGCTGCGGGAGATACTCTCTTTTCCAAAATCGCATTATTACCCGCAGTTAAGTAAAAATTCAGAACCCTAGACTAAAGCATTCTCTTAGGAGGGAATCTGCAGCTTGCAGTGAAAGACATTTCCGAGAAGACTCTAACGAGAGCAAGCATTTGATGGTAGCAGCTTCCCTGCGGGAGATACTCTCTTTTCCAAAATCGCGTTATTACTCGAAGTTAAGTCACAATTCAGAACCCTACACTAAAGCATTCTCTTAGGAGCGAATCTGCAGCTTGCAATGAAAGAGATTCCAGAGAAGACTCTAACGAGAGTATGCATTTGATGGTAGCTGCTTCCCTGCGGGAGATACTCTCTTTTCCAAAATCGCGTTATTACCCGCAGTTAAGTCACAATTCAGAACCCTAGACTAAAGCATTCTCTTAGGAGGGAATCTGCAGCTTACAGTGAAAGAGATTCCAGAGAAGATTCTAACGAGAGCAAGCATTTGATGGTAGCAGCTTCCCTGCGGGAGATACTCTCTTTTCCAAAATCGCGTTATTACCCGCAGTTAAGTCACAATTCAGAACCCTAGACTAAAGCATTCTCTTAGGAGGGAATCTGCAGCTTACTGTGACAGAGATTCCAGAGAAGACTCTAACGAGAGCAAGCATTTGATGGTAGCAGCTTCCCTGCGGGAGATACTCTCTTTTCCAAAATCGCGTTATTACCCGCAGTTAAGTCACAATTCAGAACCCTACACTAAAGCATTCTCTTAGGAGGGAATCTGCACCTTGCAGTGAAAGAGATTCCAGAGAAGACTCTAACGAGAGCAAGCATTTGATGGTAGCAGCTTCCCTGCGGGAGATACTCTCTTTTCCAAAATCGCGTTATTACTCGCAGTTAAGTCACAATTCAGAACCCTAGACTAAAGCATTCTCTTAGGAGGGAATCTGCAGATTGCAGTGAAAGCGCTTCCTGAGTAGAGTCTAACGAGACCCAGCTTTTGATGGTAGCAGCTTCCCTGCGGTACTTGTGCTGAACGCTATGAAATTTTTAAGTGACGCTTTAACAGGCATTCCGCTGTTACAGTACACAAGACGAGACTGAAAGTTCTACAAGTCTTACTTTGCAGTGAAAGCGCTCTAAGAGAAGACGTTCAGAAGCAGCAGCAATCCATACTAGCATGTTCCCTCCGGGAGATACTCTCTTTTCCAATATCGAGTTATTGGGTAAGGTCAAGCGGCAATCCAGTATTCTAGACTAAAACATACTGTTAGTCGTGCTTTTGCAGCTTGCACTGAAAGCGCTCCCCGAGTAGACTCTAACGAGAGCTAGCTTTTGATGGTAGCAGCTTCCCTGCGGTACTTGTGCTGAACGCTATGAGATTTTGAAGGGTCGCTTTAACAGGCATTCCGCTGTTACAGTACACAAACCGAGACTCAAAGTTCTACAAGTCTTGCTTTGCAGTGAAAGCTCTCTAAGAGAAGACATTCAGAAGCAGCAGCATTCCATACTAGCAGCTTCCCTGCGGGAGATACTCTCTTTTCCAAAATCGCATTATTACCCGCAGTTAAGTAAAAATTCAGAACCCTAGACTAAAGCATTCTCTTAGGAGGGAATCTGCAGCTTGCAGTGAAAGACATTTCCGAGAAGACTCTAACGAGAGCAAGCATTTGATGGTAGCAGCTTCCCTGCGGGATATACTCTCTTTTCCAAAATCGCGTTATTACCCGCAGTTAAGTCACAATTCAGAACCCTAGACTAAACCATTCTCTTAGGATGGAATCTGCAGCTTACAGTGAAAGAGATTCCAGAGAAGATTCTAACGAGAGCAAGCATTTGATGGTAGCAGCTTCCCTGCGGGAGATACTCTCTTTTCCAAAATCGCGTTACTAGCCGCAGTTAAGTCACAATTCAGAACCCTAGACTAAAGCATTCTCTTAGGAGGGAATCTGCAGCTTACAGTGAAAGAGATTCCAGAGAAGACTCTAACGAGAGCAAGCATTTGATGGTAGCAGCTTCCCTGCGGGAGATACTCTCTTTTCCAAAATCGCGTTACTAGCCGCAGTTAAGTCACAATTCAGTACCCTAAACTAAAGCATTCTCTTAGGAGGGAATCTGCAGCTTGCAGTGAAAGCGCTTCCTGAGTAGAGTCTAAGGAGACCCAGCTTTTGATGGTAGCAGCTTCCCTGCGGTACTTGTGCTGAACGCTATGAAATTTTGAAGTGACGCTTTAACAGGCATTCCGCTGTTACAGTACACAAGACGAGACTGAAAGTTCTACAAGTCTTGCTTTGCAGTGAAAGCGCTCTAAGAGAAGACGTTCAGAAGCAGCAGCATTCCATGCTAGCATCGTCCCTGCGGGAGATACTCTCTTTTCCAATATCGAGTTATTGGGCGATGTCAAGCCGCAATTCAGTATTCTAGACTAAAACATACTGTTAGTCGTGCTTTTGCAGCTTGCACTGAAAGCGCTCCCCGAGTAGACTCTAACGAGAGCTAGCTTTTGATGGTAGCAGCTTCCCTGCGGTACTTGTGCTGAACGCTATGAGATTTTGAAGGGTCGCCTTAACAGGCATTCCGCTGTTACAGTACACAAACCGAGACTCAAAGTTCTACAAGTCTTGCTTTGCAGTGAAAGCTCTCTAAGAGAAGACATTCAGAAGCAGCAGCATTCCATACTAGCAGCTTCCCTGCGGGAGATACTCTCTTTTCCAAAATCGCGTTATTACCCGCAGTTAAGTCACAATTCAGAACCCTAGACTAAAGCATTCTCTTAGGAGGGAATCTGCAGCTTGCAGTGAAAGACATTTCCGAGAAGACTCTAACGAGAGCAAGCATTTGATGGTAGCAGCTTCCCTGCGGGAGATACTCTCTTTTCCAAAATCGCGTTACTAGCCGCAGTTAAGTCACAATTCAGAACCCTAGACTAAAGCATTCTCTTAGGAGGGAATCTGCAGCTTGCAGGAAAGCACTTCCTGAGTAGAGTCTAACGAGACCCAGCTTTTGATGGTAGCAGCTTCCCTGCGGTACTTGTGCTGAACGCTATGAAATTTTGAAGTGACGCTTTAACAGGCATTCCGCTGTTACAGTACACAAGACGAGACTGAAAGTTCTACAAGTCTTGCTTTGCAGTGAAAGCGCTCTAAGAGAAGACGTTCAGAAGCAGCAGCATTCCATGCTAGCATCGTCCCTGCGGGAGATACTCTCTTTTCCAATATCGAGTTATTGGGCGATGTCAAGCCGCAATTCAGTATTCTAGACTAAAACATACTGTTAGTCGTGCTTTTGCAGCTTGCACTGAAAGCGATTCCAGGGAAGACTCTAACCGAGGGTCCTCATTTGATGGTAGCAACTTCCCTGCGGGAGATACTCTCTTTTCCAAAATCGCGTTATTACCCGCAGTTAAGTCACAATTCAGAACCCTAGACTAAAGCATTCTCTTAGGAGGGAATCTGCAGCTTGCAGTGAAAGAGATTCCAGAGAAGACTCTAACGAGAGCAAGCATTTGATGGTAGCAGCTTCCCTGCGGGAGATACTCTCTTTTCCAAAATCGCGTTATTACCCGCAGTTAAGTCACAATTCAGAACCCTACACTAAAGCATTCTCTTAGGAGGGAATCTGCAGCTTGCAGTGAAAGAGATTCCAGAGAAGACTCTAACGAGAGCAAGCATTTGATGGTAGCAGCTTCCCTGCGGGAGATACTCTCTTTTCCAAAATCGCGTTATTACTCGCAGTTAAGTCACAATTCAGTACCCTAAACTAAAGCATTCTCTTAGGAGGGAAT
This sequence comes from Phaenicophaeus curvirostris, assembly GCF_032191515.1. Lineage (NCBI taxonomy): Eukaryota > Metazoa > Chordata > Aves > Cuculiformes > Cuculidae > Phaenicophaeus > Phaenicophaeus curvirostris. The sequence goes on along the minus strand of NC_091400.1, from coordinate 15,301,583 downwards.
CTGCAGCTTGCAGTGAAAGCGCTTCCTGAGTAGAGTCTAACGAGACCCAGCTTTTGATGGTAGCAGCTTCCCTGCGGTACTTGTGCTGAACGCTATGAAATTTTGAAGTGACGCTTTAACAGGCATTCCGCTGTTACAGTACACAAGACGAGACTGAAAGTTCTACAAGTCTTGCTTTGCAGTGAAAGCGCTCTAAGAGAAGACGTTCAGAAGCAGCAGCATTCCATGCTAGCATCGTCCCTGCGGGAGATACTCTCTTTTCCAATATCGAGTTATTGGGTGATGTCAAGCCGCAATCCAGTATTCTAGACTAAAACATACTGTTAGTCGTGCTTTTCCAGCTTGCACTGAAAGCGATTCCAGGGAAGACTCTAACCGAGAGTCGTCATTTGATGGTAGCAACTTCCCTGCGGGAGATACTCTCTTTTCCAAAATCGCGTTATTACCCGCAGTTAAGTCACAATTCAGAACCCTAGACTAAAGCATTCTCTTAGGAGGGAATCTGCACCTTGCAGTGACAGAGATTCCAGAGAAGACTCTAACGAGAGCAAGCATTTGATGGTAGCAGCTTCCCTGCGGGAGATACTCTCTTTTCCAAAATCGCGTTATTAGCCGCAGTTAAGTCACAATTCAGAACCCTAGACTAAAGCATTCTCTTAGGAGGGAATCTGCAGCTTACTGTGACAGAGATTCCAGAGAAGACTATAACGAGAGCAAGCATTTGATGGTAGCAGCTTCCCTGCGGGAGATACTCTCTTTTCCAAAATCGCGTTATTACTCGAAGTTAAGTCACAATTCAGAACCCTACACTAAAGCATTCTCTTAGGAGCGAATCTGCAGCTTGCAATGAAAGAGATTCCAGAGAAGACTCTAACGAGAGTATGCATTTGATGGTAGCTGCTTCCCTGCGGGAGATACTCTCTTTTCCAAAATCGCGTTATTACCCGCAGTTAAGTCACAATTCAGAACCCTAGACTAAAGCATTCTCTTAGGATGGAATCTGCAGCTTACAGTGAAAGAGATTCCAGAGAAGATTCTAACGAGAGCAAGCATTTGATGGTAGCAGCTTCCCTGCGGGAGATACTCTCTTTTCCAAAATCGCATTATTACCCGCAGTTAAGTAAAAATTCAGAACCCTAGACTAAAGCATTCTCTTAGGAGGGAATCTGCAGCTTGCAGTGAAAGACATTTCCGAGAAGACTCTAACGAGAGCAAGCATTTGATGGTAGCAGCTTCCCTGCGGGAGATACTCTCTTTTCCAAAATCGCGTTATTACTCGAAGTTAAGTCACAATTCAGAACCCTACACTAAAGCATTCTCTTAGGAGCGAATCTGCAGCTTGCAATGAAAGAGATTCCAGAGAAGACTTTAACGAGAGTATGCATTTGATGGTAGCAGCTTCCCTGCGGGATATACTCTCTTTTCCAAAATCGCGTTATTACCCGCAGTTAAGTCACAATTCAGAACCCTAGACTAAACCATTCTCTTAGGATGGAATCTGCAGCTTACAGTGAAAGAGATTCCAGAGAAGATTCTAACGAGAGCAAGCATTTGATGGTAGCAGCTTCCCTGCGGGAGATACTCTCTTTTCCAAAATCGCGTTACTAGCCGCAGTTAAGTCACAATTCAGAACCCTAGACTAAAGCATTCTCTTAGGAGGGAATCTGCAGCTTACAGTGAAAGAGATTCCAGAGAAGACTCTAACGAGAGCAAGCATTTGATGGTAGCAGCTTCCCTGCGGGAGATACTCTCTTTTCCAAAATCGCGTTACTAGCCGCAGTTAAGTCACAATTCAGTACCCTAAACTAAAGCATTCTCTTAGGAGGGAATCTGCAGCTTGCAGTGAAAGCGCTTCCTGAGTAGAGTCTAAGGAGACCCAGCTTTTGATGGTAGCAGCTTCCCTGCGGTACTTGTGCTGAACGCTATGAAATTTTGAAGTGACGCTTTAACAGGCATTCCGCTGTTACAGTACACAAGACGAGACTGAAAGTTCTACAAGTCTTGCTTTGCAGTGAAAGCGCTCTAAGAGAAGACGTTCAGAAGCAGCAGCATTCCATGCTAGCATCGTCCCTGCGGGAGATACTCTCTTTTCCAATATCGAGTTATTGGGCGATGTCAAGCCGCAATTCAGTATTCTAGACTAAAACATACTGTTAGTCGTGCTTTTGCAGCTTGCACTGAAAGCGCTCCCCGAGTAGACTCTAACGAGAGCTAGCTTTTGATGGTAGCAGCTTCCCTGCGGTACTTGTGCTGAACGCTATGAGATTTTGAAGGGTCGCCTTAACAGGCATTCCGCTGTTACAGTACACAAACCGAGACTCAAAGTTCTACAAGTCTTGCTTTGCAGTGAAAGCTCTCTAAGAGAAGACATTCAGAAGCAGCAGCATTCCATACTAGCAGCTTCCCTGCGGGAGATACTCTCTTTTCCAAAATCGCGTTATTACCCGCAGTTAAGTCACAATTCAGAACCCTAGACTAAAGCATTCTCTTAGGAGGGAATCTGCAGCTTGCAGTGAAAGACATTTCCGAGAAGACTCTAACGAGAGCAAGCATTTGATGGTAGCAGCTTCCCTGCGGGAGATACTCTCTTTTCCAAAATCGCGTTACTAGCCGCAGTTAAGTCACAATTCAGAACCCTAGACTAAAGCATTCTCTTAGGAGGGAATCTGCAGCTTGCAGGAAAGCGCTTCCTGAGTAGAGTCTAACGAGACCCAGCTTTTGATGGTAGCAGCTTCCCTGCGGTACTTGTGCTGAACGCTATGAAATTTTGAAGTGACGCTTTAACAGGAATTCCGCTGTTACAGTACACAAGACGAGACTGAAAGTTCTACAAGTCTTGCTTTGCAGTGAAAGCGCTCTAAGAGAAGACGTTCAGAAGCAGCAGCATTCCATGCTAGCATCGTCCCTGCGGGAGATACTCTCTTTTCCAACATCGAGTTATTGGGCGATGTCAAGCCGCAATTCAGTATTCTAGACTAAAACATACTGTTAGTCGTGCTTTTGCAGCTTGCACTGAAAGCGATTCCAGGGAAGACTCTAACCGAGAGTCGTCATTTGATGGTAGCTGCTTCCCTGCGGGAGATACTCTCTTTTCCAAAATCGCGTTATTACCCGCAGTTAAGTCACAATTCAGAACCCTAGACTAAAGCATTCTCTTAGGAGGGAATCTGCAGCTTACAGTGACAGAGATTCCAGAGAAGACTCTAACGAGAGCAAGCATTTGATGGTAGCAGCTTCCCAGCGGGAGATACTCTCTTTTCCAAAATCGCGTTATTACCCGCAGTTAAGTCACAATTCAGAACCCTAGACTAAAGCATTCTCTTAGGAGCGAATCTGCAGCTTACTGTGACAGAGATTCCAGAGAAGACTCTAACGAGAGCAAGCATTTGATGGTAGCAGCTTCCCTGCGGGAGATACTCTCTTTTCCAAAATCGCGTTATTACCCGCAGTTAAGTCACAATTCAGAACCCTAGACTAAAGCATTCTCTTAGGAGGGAATCTGCAGATTGCAGTGAAAGCGCTTCCTGAGTAGAGTCTAACGAGACCCAGCTTTTGATGGTAGCAGCTTCCCTGCGGTACTTGTGCTGAACGCTATGAAATTTGGAAGTGATGCTTTAACAGGCATTCCGCTGTTACAGTACACAAGACGAGACTGAAAGTTCTACAAGTCTTGCTTTGCAGTGAAAGCGCTCTAAGAGAAGACGTTCAGAAGCAGCAGCAATCCATACTAGCATGTTCCCTCCGGGAGATACTCTCTTTTCCAATATCGAGTTATTGGGTAAGGTCAAGCGGCAATCCAGTATTCTAGACTAAAACATACTGTTAGTCGTGCTTTTGCAGCTTGCACTGAAAGCGCTCCCCGAGTAGACTCTAATGAGAGCTAGCTTTTGATGGTAGCAGCTTCCCTGCGGTACTTGTGCTGAACGCTATGAAATTTTGAAGTGACGCTTTAACAGGCATTCCGCTGTTACAGTACACAAACCGAGACTCAAAGTTCTACAAGTCTTGCTTTGCAGTGAAAGCTCTCTAAGAGAAGACATTCAGAAGCAGCAGCATTCCATACTAGCAGCTTCGCTGCGGGAGATACTCTCTTTTCCAAAATCGCATTATTACCCGCAGTTAAGTAAAAATTCAGAACCCTAGACTAAAGCATTCTCTTAGGAGGGAATCTGCAGCTTGCAGTGAAAGACATTTCCGAGAAGACTCTAACGAGAGCAAGCATTTGATGGTAGCAGCTTCCCTGCGGGAGATACTCTCTTTTCCAAAATCGCGTTATTACTCGAAGTTAAGTCACAATTCAGAACCCTACACTAAAGCATTCTCTTAGGAGCGAATCTGCAGCTTGCAATGAAAGAGATTCCAGAGAAGACTTTAACGAGAGTATGCATTTGATGGTAGCAGCTTCCCTGCGGGATATACTCTCTTTTCCAAAATCGCGTTATTACCCGCAGTTAAGTCACAATTCAGAACCCTAGACTAAACCATTCTCTTAGGATGGAATCTGCAGCTTACAGTGAAAGAGATTCCAGAGAAGATTCTAACGAGAGCAAGCATTTGATGGTAGCAGCTTCCCTGCGGGAGATACTCTCTTTTCCAAAATCGCGTTATTACCCGCAGTTAAGTCACAATTCAGAACCCTAGACTAAAGCATTCTCTTAGGAGGGAATCTGCAGCTTACAGTGAAAGAGATTCCAGAGAAGACTCTAACGAGAGCAAGCATTTGATGGTAGCAGCTTCCCTGCGGGAGATACTCTCTTTTCCAAAATCGCGTTACTAGCCGCAGTTAAGTCACAATTCAGTACCCTAAACTAAAGCATTCTCTTAGGAGGGAATCTGCAGCTTGCAGTGAAAGCGCTTCCTGAGTAGAGTCTAAGGAGACCCAGCTTTTGATGGTAGCAGCTTCCCTGCGGTACTTGTGCTGAACGCTATGAAATTTTGAAGTGACGCTTTAACAGGCATTCCGCTGTTACAGTACACAAGACGAGACTGAAAGTTCTACAAGTCTTGCTTTGCAGTGAAAGCGCTCTAAGAGAAGACGTTCAGAAGCAGCAGCATTCCATGCTAGCATCGTCCCTGCGGGAGATACTCTCTTTTCCAATATCGAGTTATTGGGCGATGTCAAGCCGCAATTCAGTATTCTAGACTAAAACATACTGTTAGTCGTGCTTTTGCAGCTTGCACTGAAAGCGCTCCCCGAGTAGACTCTAACGAGAGCTAGCTTTTGATGGTAGCAGCTTCCCTGCGGTACTTGTGCTGAACGCTATGAGATTTTGAAGGGTCGCCTTAACAGGCATTCCGCTGTTACAGTACACAAACCGAGACTCAAAGTTCTACAAGTCTTGCTTTGCAGTGAAAGCTCTCTAAGAGAAGACATTCAGAAGCAGCAGCATTCCATACTAGCAGCTTCCCTGCGGGAGATACTCTCTTTTCCAAAATCGCGTTATTACCCGCAGTTAAGTCACAATTCAGAACCCTAGACTAAAGCATTCTCTTAGGAGGGAATCTGCAGCTTGCAGTGAAAGACATTTCCGAGAAGACTCTAACGAGAGCAAGCATTTGATGGTAGCAGCTTCCCTGCGGGAGATACTCTCTTTTCCAAAATCGCGTTACTAGCCGCAGTTAAGTCACAATTCAGAACCCTAGACTAAAGCATTCTCTTAGGAGGGAATCTGCAGCTTGCAGGAAAGCGCTTCCTGAGTAGAGTCTAACGAGACCCAGCTTTTGATGGTAGCAGCTTCCCTGCGGTACTTGTGCTGAACGCTATGAAATTTTGAAGTGACGCTTTAACAGGCATTCCGCTGTTACAGTACACAAGACGAGACTGAAAGTTCTACAAGTCTTGCTTTGCAGTGAAAGCGCTCTAAGAGAAGACGTTCAGAAGCAGCAGCATTCCATGCTAGCATCGTCCCTGCGGGAGATACTCTCTTTTCCAATATCGAGTTATTGGGCGATGTCAAGCCGCAATTCAGTATTCTAGACTAAAACATACTGTTAGTCGTGCTTTTGCAGCTTGCACTGAAAGCGATTCCAGGGAAGACTCTAACCGAGGGTCCTCATTTGATGGTAGCAACTTCCCTGCGGGAGATACTCTCTTTTCCAAAATCGCGTTATTACCCGCAGTTAAGTCACAATTCAGAACCCTAGACTAAAGCATTCTCTTAGGAGGGAATCTGCAGCTTGCAGTGAAAGAGATTCCAGAGAAGACTCTAACGAGAGCAAGCATTTGATGGTAGCAGCTTCCCTGCGGGAGATACTCTCTTTTCCAAAATCGCGTTATTACCCGCAGTTAAGTCACAATTCAGAACCCTACACTAAAGCATTCTCTTAGGAGGGAATCTGCAGCTTGCAGTGAAAGAGATTCCAGAGAAGACTCTAACGAGAGCAAGCATTTGATGGTAGCAGCTTCCCTGCGGGAGATACTCTCTTTTCCAAAATCGCGTTATTACTCGCAGTTAAGTCACAATTCAGTACCCTAAACTAAAGCATTCTCTTAGGAGGGAATCTGCAGCTTGCAGTGAAAGCGCTTCCTGAGTAGAGTCTAACGAGACCCAGCTTTTGATGGTAGCAGCTTCCCTGCGGTACTTGTGCTGAACGCTATGAAATTTTGAAGTGACGCTTTAACAGGCATTCCGCTGTTACAGTACACAAGACGAGACTGAAAGTTCTACAAGTCTTGCTTTGCAGTGAAAGCGCTCTAAGAGAAGACGTTCAGAAGCAGCAGCATTCCATGCTAGCATCGTCCCTGCGGGAGATACTCTCTTTTCCAATATCGAGTTATTGGGTGATGTCAAGCCGCAATCCAGTATTCTAGACTAAAACATACTGTTAGTCGTGCTTTTCCAGCTTGCACTGAAAGCGATTCCAGGGAAGACTCTAACCGAGAGTCGTCATTTGATGGTAGCAACTTCCCTGCGGGAGATACTCTCTTTTCCAAAATCGCGTTATTACCCGCAGTTAAGTCACAATTCAGAACCCTAGACTAAAGCATTCTCTTAGGAGGGAATCTGCAGCTTACAGTGACAGAGATTCCAGAGAAGACTCTAACGAGAGCAAGCATTTGATGGTAGCAGCTTCCCAGCGGGAGATACTCTCTTTTCCAAAATCGCGTTATTACCCGCAGTTAAGTCACAATTCAGAACCCTAGACTAAAGCATTCTCTTAGGAGCGAATCTGCAGCTTACTGTGACAGAGATTCCAGAGAAGACTCTAACGAGAGCAAGCATTTGATGGTAGCAGCTTCCCTGCGGGAGATACTCTCTTTTCCAAAATCGCGTTATTACCCGCAGTTAAGTCACAATTCAGAACCCTAGACTAAAGCATTCTCTTAGGAGGGAATCTGCAGATTGCAGTGAAAGCGCTTCCTGAGTAGAGTCTAACGAGACCCAGCTTTTGATGGTAGCAGCTTCCCTGCGGTACTTGTGCTGAACGCTATGAAATTTGGAAGTGACGCTTTAACAGGCATTCCGCTGTTACAGTACACAAGACGAGACTGAAAGTTCTACAAGTCTTGCTTTGCAGTGAAAGCGCTCTAAGAGAAGACGTTCAGAAGCAGCAGCAATCCATACTAGCATGTTCCCTCCGGGAGATACTCTCTTTTCCAATATCGAGTTATTGGGTAAGGTCAAGCGGCAATCCAGTATTCTAGACTAAAACATACTGTTAGTCGTGCTTTTGCAGCTTGCACTGAAAGCGCTCCCCGAGTAGACTCTAATGAGAGCTAGCTTTTGATGGTAGCAGCTTCCCTGCGGTACTTGTGCTGAACGCTATGAAATTTTGAAGTGACGCTTTAACAGGCATTCCGCTGTTACAGTACACAAACCGAGACTCAAAGTTCTACAAGTCTTGCTTTGCAGTGAAAGCTCTCTAAGAGAAGACATTCAGAAGCAGCAGCATTCCATACTAGCAGCTTCCCTGCGGGAGATACTCTCTTTTCCAAAATCGCATTATTACCCGCAGTTAAGTAAAAATTCAGAACCCTAGACTAAAGCATTCTCTTAGGAGGGAATCTGCAGCTTGCAGTGAAAGACATTTCCGAGAAGACTCTAACGAGAGCAAGCATTTGATGGTAGCAGCTTCCCTGCGGGAGATACTCTCTTTTCCAAAATCGCGTTATTACTCGAAGTTAAGTCACAATTCAGAACCCTACACTAAAGCATTCTCTTAGGAGCGAATCTGCAGCTTGCAATGAAAGAGATTCCAGAGAAGACTTTAACGAGAGTATGCATTTGATGGTAGCAGCTTCCCTGCGGGATATACTCTCTTTTCCAAAATCGCGTTATTACCCGCAGTTAAGTCACAATTCAGAACCCTAGACTAAACCATTCTCTTAGGATGGAATCTGCAGCTTACAGTGAAAGAGATTCCAGAGAAGATTCTAACGAGAGCAAGCATTTGATGGTAGCAGCTTCCCTGCGGGAGATACTCTCTTTTCCAAAATCGCGTTATTACCCGCAGTTAAGTCACAATTCAGAACCCTAGACTAAAGCATTCTCTTAGGAGGGAATCTGCAGCTTACAGTGAAAGAGATTCCAGAGAAGACTCTAACGAGAGCAAGCATTTGATGGTAGCAGCTTCCCTGCGGGAGATACTCTCTTTTCCAAAATCGCGTTACTAGCCGCAGTTAAGTCACAATTCAGTACCCTAAACTAAAGCATTCTCTTAGGAGGGAATCTGCAGCTTGCAGTGAAAGCGCTTCCTGAGTAGAGTCTAAGGAGACCCAGCTTTTGATGGTAGCAGCTTCCCTGCGGTACTTGTGCTGAACGCTATGAAATTTTGAAGTGACGCTTTAACAGGCATTCCGCTGTTACAGTACACAAGACGAGACTGAAAGTTCTACAAGTCTTGCTTTGCAGTGAAAGCGCTCTAAGAGAAGACGTTCAGAAGCAGCAGCATTCCATGCTAGCATCGTCCCTGCGGGAGATACTCTCTTTTCCAATATCGAGTTATTGGGCGATGTCAAGCCGCAATTCAGTATTCTAGACTAAAACATACTGTTAGTCGTGCTTTTGCAGCTTGCACTGAAAGCGCTCCCCGAGTAGACTCTAACGAGAGCTAGCTTTTGATGGTAGCAGCTTCCCTGCGGTACTTGTGCTGAACGCTATGAGATTTTGAAGGGTCGCCTTAACAGGCATTCCGCTGTTACAGTACACAAACCGAGACTCAAAGTTCTACAAGTCTTGCTTTGCAGTGAAAGCTCTCTAAGAGAAGACATTCAGAAGCAGCAGCATTCCATACTAGCAGCTTCCCTGCGGGAGATACTCTCTTTTCCAAAATCGCGTTATTACCCGCAGTTAAGTCACAATTCAGAACCCTAGACTAAAGCATTCTCTTAGGAGGGAATCTGCAGCTTGCAGTGAAAGACATTTCCGAGAAGACTCTAACGAGAGCAAGCATTTGATGGTAGCAGCTTCCCTGCGGGAGATACTCTCTTTTCCAAAATCGCGTTACTAGCCGCAGTTAAGTCACAATTCAGAACCCTAGACTAAAGCATTCTCTTAGGAGGGAATCTGCAGCTTGCAGGAAAGCGCTTCCTGAGTAGAGTCTAACGAGACCCAGCTTTTGATGGTAGCAGCTTCCCTGCGGTACTTGTGCTGAACGCTATGAAATTTTGAAGTGACGCTTTAAGAGGCATTCCGCTGTTACAGTACACAAGACGAGACTGAAAGTTCTACAAGTCTTGCTTTGCAGTGAAAGCGCTCTAAGAGAAGACGTTCAGAAGCAGCAGCATTCCATGCTAGCATCGTCCCTGCGGGAGATACTCTCTTTTCCAATATCGAGTTATTGGGCGATGTCAAGCCGCAATTCAGTATTCTAGACTAAAACATACTGTTAGTCGTGCTTTTGCAGCTTGCACTGAAAGCGATTCCAGGGAAGACTCTAACCGAGGGTCCTCATTTGATGGTAGCAACTTCCCTGCGGGAGATACTCTCTTTTCCAAAATCGCGTTATTACCCGCAGTTAAGTCACAATTCAGAACCCTAGACTAAAGCATTCTCTTAGGAGGGAATCTGCAGCTTGCAGTGAAAGAGATTCCAGAGAAGACTCTAACGAGAGCAAGCATTTGATGGTAGCAGCTTCCCTGCGGGAGATACTCTCTTTTCCAAAATCGCGTTATTACCCGCAGTTAAGTCACAATTCAGAACCCTACACTAAAGCATTCTCTTAGGAGGGAATCTGCAGCTTGCAGTGAAAGAGATTCCAGAGAAGACTCTAACGAGAGCAAGCATTTGATGGTAGCAGCTTCCCTGCGGGATATACTCTCTTTTCCAAAATCGCGTTATTACCCGCAGTTAAGTCACAATTCAGAACCCTAGACTAAACCATTCTCTTAGGATGGAATCTGCAGCTTACAGTGAAAGAGATTCCAGAGAAGATTCTAACGAGAGCAAGCATTTGATGGTAGCAGCTTCCCTGCGGGAGATACTCTCTTTTCCAAAATCGCGTTATTACCCGCAGTTAAGTCACAATTCAGAACCCTAGACTAAAGCATTCTCTTAGGAGGGAATCTGCAGCTTACAGTGAAAGAGATTCCAGAGAAGACTCTAACGAGAGCAAGCATTTGATGGTAGCAGCTTCCCTGCGGGAGATACTCTCTTTTCCAAAATCGCGTTATTACTCGCAGTTAAGTCACAATTCAGTACCCTAAACTAAAGCATTCTCTTAGGAGGGAATCTGCAGCTTGCAGTGAAAGCGCTTCCTGAGTAGAGTCTAAGGAGACCCAGCTTTTGATGGTAGCAGCTTCCCTGCGGTACTTGTGCTGAACGCTATGAAATTTTGAAGTGACGCTTTATCAGGCATTCCGCTGTTACAGTACACAAGACGAGACTGAAAGTTCTACAAGTCTTGCTTTGCAGTGAAAGCGCTCTAAGAGAAGACGTTCAGAAGCAGCAGCATTCCATGCTAGCATCGTCCCTGCGGGAGATACTCTCTTTTCCAATATCGAGTTATTGGGCGATGTCAAGCCGCAATTCAGTATTCTAGACTAAAACATACTGTTAGTCGTGCTTTTGCAGCTTGCACTGAAAGCGCTCCCCGAGTAGACTCTAACGAGAGCTAGCTTTTGATGGTAGCAGCTTCCCTGCGGTACTTGTGCTGAACGCTATGAGATTTTGAAGGGTCGCCTTAACAGGCATTCCGCTGTTACAGTACACAAACCGAGACTCAAAGTTCTACAAGTCTTGCTTTGCAGTGAAAGCTCTCTAAGAGAAGACATTCAGAAGCAGCAGCATTCCATACTAGCAGCTTCCCTGCGGGAGATACTCTCTTTTCCAAAATCGCGTTATTACCCGCAGTTAAGTCACAATTCAGAACCCTAGACTAAAGCATTCTCTTAGGAGGGAATCTGCAGCTTGCAGTGAAAGACATTTCCGAGAAGACTCTAACGAGAGCAAGCATTTGATGGTAGCAGCTTCCCTGCGGGAGATACTCTCTTTTCCAAAATCGCGTTACTAGCCGCAGTTAAGTCACAATTCAGAACCCTAGACTAAAGCATTCTCTTAGGAGGGAATCTGCAGCTTGCAGGAAAGCGCTTCCTGAGTAGAGTCTAACGAGACCCAGCTTTTGATGGTAGCAGCTTCCCTGCGGTACTTGTGCTGAACGCTATGAAATTTTGAAGTGACGCTTTAACAGGCATTCCGCTGTTACAGTACACAAGACGAGACTGAAAGTTCTACAAGTCTTGCTTTGCAGTGAAAGCGCTCTAAGAGAAGACGTTCAGAAGCAGCAGCATTCCATGCTAGCATCGTCCCTGCGGGAGATACTCTCTTTTCCAATATCGAGTTATTGGGCGATGTCAAGCCGCAATTCAGTATTCTAGACTAAAACATACTGTTAGTCGTGCTTTTGCAGCTTGCACTGAAAGCGATTCCAGGGAAGACTCTAACCGAGGGTCCTCATTTGATGGTAGCAACTTCCCTGCGGGAGATACTCTCTTTTCCAAAATCGCGTTATTACCCGCAGTTAAGTCACAATTCAGAACCCTAGACTAAAGCATTCTCTTAGGAGGGAATCTGCAGCTTGCAGTGAAAGAGATTCCAGAGAAGACTCTAACGAGAGCAAGCATTTGATGGTAGCAGCTTCCCTGCGGGAGATACTCTCTTTTCCAAAATCGCGTTATTACCCGCAGTTAAGTCACAATTCAGAACCCTACACTAAAGCATTCTCTTAGGAGGGAATCTGCAGCTTGCAGTGAAAGAGATTCCAGAGAAGACTCTAACGAGAGCAAGCATTTGATGGTAGCAGCTTCCCTGCGGGAGATACTCTCTTTTCCAAAATCGCGTTATTACTCGCAGTTAAGTCACAATTCAGTACCCTAAACTAAAGCATTCTCTTAGGAGGGAATCTGCAGCTTGCAGTGAAAGCGCTTCCTGAGTAGAGTCTAACGAGACCCAGCTTTTGATGGTAGCAGCTTCCCTGCGGTACTTGTGCTGAACGCTATGAAATTTTGAAGTGACGCTTTAAGAGGCATTCCGCTGTTACAGTACACAAGACGAGACTGAAAGTTCTACAAGTCTTGCTTTGCAGTGAAAGCGCTCTAAGAGAAGACGTTCAGAAGCAGCAGCATTCCATGCTAGCATCGTCCCTGCGGGAGATACTCTCTTTTCCAATATCGAGTTATTGGGTGATGTCAAGCCGCAATCCAGTATTCTAGACTAAAACATACTGTTAGTCGTGCTTTTCCAGCTTGCACTGAAAGCGATTCCAGGGAAGACTCTAACCGAGAGTCGTCATTTGATGGTAGCAACTTCCCTGCGGGAGATACTCTCTTTTCCAAAATCGCGTTATTACCCGCAGTTAAGTCACAATTCAGAACCCTAGACTAAAGCATTCTCTTAGGAGGGAATCTGCAGCTTACAGTGACAGAGATTCCAGAGAAGACTCTAACGAGAGCAAGCATTTGATGGTAGCAGCTTCCCAGCGGGAGATACTCTCTTTTCCAAAATCGCGTTATTACCCGCAGTTAAGTCACAATTCAGAACCCTAGACTAAAGCATTCTCTTAGGAGCGAATCTGCAGCTTACTGTGACAGAGATTCCAGAGAAGACTCTAACGAGAGCAAGCATTTGATGGTAGCAGCTTCCCTGCGGGAGATACTCTCTTTTCCAAAATCGCGTTATTACCCGCAGTTAAGTCACAATTCAGAACCCTAGACTAAAGCATTCTCTTAGGAGGGAATCTGCAGATTGCAGTGAAAGCGCTTCCTGAGTAGAGTCTAACGAGACCCAGCTTTTGATGGTAGCAGCTTCCCTGCGGTACTTGTGCTGAACGCTATGAAATTTGGAAGTGACGCTTTAACAGGCATTCCGCTGTTACAGTACACAAGACGAGACTGAAAGTTCTACAAGTCTTGCTTTGCAGTGAAAGCGCTCTAAGAGAAGACGTTCAGAAGCAGCAGCAATCCATACTAGCATGTTCCCTCCGGGAGATACTCTCTTTTCCAATATCGAGTTATTGGGTAAGGTCAAGCGGCAATCCAGTATTCTAGACTAAAACATACTGTTAGTCGTGCTTTTGCAGCTTGCACTGAAAGCGCTCCCCGAGTAGACTCTAATGAGAGCTAGCTTTTGATGGTAGCAGCTTCCCTGCGGTACTTGTGCTGAACGCTATGAAATTTTGAAGTGACGCTTTAACAGGCATTCCGCTGTTACAGTACACAAACCGAGACTCAAAGTTCTACAAGTCTTGCTTTGCAGTGAAAGCTCTCTAAGAGAAGACATTCAGAAGCAGCAGCATTCCATACTAGCAGCTTCCCTGCGGGAGATACTCTCTTTTCCAAAATCGCATTATTACCCGCAGTTAAGTAAAAATTCAGAACCCTAGACTAAAGCATTCTCTTAGGAGGGAATCTGCAGCTTGCAGTGAAAGACATTTCCGAGAAGACTCTAACGAGAGCAAGCATTTGATGGTAGCAGCTTCCCTGCGGGAGATACTCTCTTTTCCAAAATCGCGTTATTACTCGAAGTTAAGTCACAATTCAGAACCCTACACTAAAGCATTCTCTTAGGAGCGAATCTGCAGCTTGCAATGAAAGAGATTCCAGAGAAGACTTTAACGAGAGTATGCATTTGATGGTAGCAGCTTCCCTGCGGGATATACTCTCTTTTCCAAAATCGCGTTATTACCCGCAGTTAAGTCACAATTCAGAACCCTAGACTAAACCATTCTCTTAGGATGGAATCTGCAGCTTACAGTGAAAGAGATTCCAGAGAAGATTCTAACGAGAGCAAGCATTTGATGGTAGCAGCTTCCCTGCGGGAGATACTCTCTTTTCCAAAATCGCGTTATTACCCGCAGTTAAGTCACAATTCAGAACCCTAGACTAAAGCATTCTCTTAGGAGGGAATCTGCAGCTTACAGTGAAAGAGATTCCAGAGAAGACTCTAACGAGAGCAAGCATTTGATGGTAGCAGCTTCCCTGCGGGAGATACTCTCTTTTCCAAAATCGCGTTACTAGCCGCAGTTAAGTCACAATTCAGTACCCTAAACTAAAGCATTCTCTTAGGAGGGAATCTGCAGCTTGCAGTGAAAGCGCTTCCTGAGTAGAGTCTAAGGAGACCCAGCTTTTGATGGTAGCAGCTTCCCTGCGGTACTTGTGCTGAACGCTATGAAATTTTGAAGTGACGCTTTAACAGGCATTCCGCTGTTACAGTACACAAGACGAGACTGAAAGTTCTACAAGTCTTGCTTTGCAGTGAAAGCGCTCTAAGAGAAGACGTTCAGAAGCAGCAGCATTCCATGCTAGCATCGTCCCTGCGGGAGATACTCTCTTTTCCAATATCGAGTTATTGGGCGATGTCAAGCCGCAATTCAGTATTCTAGACTAAAACATACTGTTAGTCGTGCTTTTGCAGCTTGCACTGAAAGCGCTCCCCGAGTAGACTCTAACGAGAGCTAGCTTTTGATGGTAGCAGCTTCCCTGCGGTACTTGTGCTGAACGCTATGAGATTTTGAAGGGTCGCCTTAACAGGCATTCCGCTGTTACAGTACACAAACCGAGACTCAAAGTTCTACAAGTCTTGCTTTGCAGTGAAAGCTCTCTAAGAGAAGACATTCAGAAGCAGCAGCATTCCATACTAGCAGCTTCCCTGCGGGAGATACTCTCTTTTCCAAAATCGCGTTATTACCCGCAGTTAAGTCACAATTCAGAACCCTAGACTAAAGCATTCTCTTAGGAGGGAATCTGCAGCTTGCAGTGAAAGACATTTCCGAGAAGACTCTAACGAGAGCAAGCATTTGATGGTAGCAGCTTCCCTGCGGGAGATACTCTCTTTTCCAAAATCGCGTTACTAGCCGCAGTTAAGTCACAATTCAGAACCCTAGACTAAAGCATTCTCTTAGGAGGGAATCTGCAGCTTGCAGGAAAGCGCTTCCTGAGTAGAGTCTAACGAGACCCAGCTTTTGATGGTAGCAGCTTCCCTGCGGTACTTGTGCTGAACGCTATGAAATTTTGAAGTGACGCTTTAACAGGCATTCCGCTGTTACAGTACACAAGACGAGACTGAAAGTTCTACAAGTCTTGCTTTGCAGTGAAAGCGCTCTAAGAGAAGACGTTCAGAAGCAGCAGCATTCCATGCTAGCATCGTCCCTGCGGGAGATACTCTCTTTTCCAATATCGAGTTATTGGGCGATGTCAAGCCGCAATTCAGTATTCTAGACTAAAACATACTGTTAGTCGTGCTTTTGCAGCTTGCACTGAAAGCGATTCCAGGGAAGACTCTAACCGAGGGTCCTCATTTGATGGTAGCAACTTCCCTGCGGGAGATACTCTCTTTTCCAAAATCGCGTTATTACCCGCAGTTAAGTCACAATTCAGAACCCTAGACTAAAGCATTCTCTTAGGAGGGAATCTGCAGCTTGCAGTGAAAGAGATTCCAGAGAAGACTCTAACGAGAGCAAGCATTTGATGGTAGCAGCTTCCCTGCGGGAGATACTCTCTTTTCCAAAATCGCGTTATTACCCGCAGTTAAGTCACAATTCAGAACCCTACACTAAAGCATTCTCTTAGGAGGGAATCTGCAGCTTGCAGTGAAAGAGATTCCAGAGAAGACTCTAACGAGAGCAAGCATTTGATGGTAGCAGCTTCCCTGCGGGAGATACTCTCTTTTCCAAAATCGCGTTATTACTCGCAGTTAAGTCACAATTCAGTACCCTAAACTAAAGCATTCTCTTAGGAGGGAATCTGCAGCTTGCAGTGAAAGCGCTTCCTGAGTAGAGTCTAACGAGACCCAGCTTTTGATGGTAGCAGCTTCCCTGCGGTACTTGTGCTGAACGCTATGAAATTTTGAAGTGACGCTTTAAGAGGCATTCCGCTGTTACAGTACACAAGACGAGACTGAAAGTTCTACAAGTCTTGCTTTGCAGTGAAAGCGCTCTAAGAGAAGACGTTCAGAAGCAGCAGCATTCCATGCTAGCATCGTCCCTGCGGGAGATACTCTCTTTTCCAATATCGAGTTATTGGGTGATGTCAAGCCGCAATCCAGTATTCTAGACTAAAACATACTGTTAGTCGTGCTTTTCCAGCTTGCACTGAAAGCGATTCCAGGGAAGACTCTAACCGAGAGTCGTCATTTGATGGTAGCAACTTCCCTGCGGGAGATACTCTCTTTTCCAAAATCGCGTTATTACCCGCAGTTAAGTCACAATTCAGAACCCTAGACTAAAGCATTCTCTTAGGAGGGAATCTGCAGCTTACAGTGACAGAGATTCCAGAGAAGACTCTAACGAGAGCAAGCATTTGATGGTAGCAGCTTCCCAGCGGGAGATACTCTCTTTTCCAAAATCGCGTTATTACCCGCAGTTAAGTCACAATTCAGAACCCTAGACTAAAGCATTCTCTTAGGAGCGAATCTGCAGCTTACTGTGACAGAGATTCCAGAGAAGACTCTAACGAGAGCAAGCATTTGATGGTAGCAGCTTCCCTGCGGGAGATACTCTCTTTTCCAAAATCGCGTTATTACCCGCAGTTAAGTCACAATTCAGAACCCTACACTAAAGCATTCTCTTAGGAGGGAATCTGCAGCTTGCAGTGAAAGCGCTTCCTGAGTAGAGTCTAAGGAGACCCAGCTTTTGATGGTAGCAGCTTCCCTGCGGTACTTGTGCTGAACGCTATGAAATTTTGAAGTGACGCTTTAACAGGCATTCCGCTGTTACAGTACACAAGACGAGACTGAAAGTTCTACAAGTCTTACTTTGCAGTGAAAGCGCTCTAAGAGAAGACGTTCAGAAGCAGCAGCATTCCATGCTAGCATCGTCCCTGCGGGAGATACTCTCTTTTCCAATATCGAGTTATTGGGCGATGTCAAGCCGCAATTCAGTATTCTAGACTAAAACATACTGTTAGTCGTGCTTTTGCAGCTTGCACTGAAAGCGCTCCCCGAGTAGACTCTAACGAGAGCTAGCTTTTGATGGTAGCAGCTTCCCTGCGGTACTTGTGCTGAACGCTATGAGATTTTGAAGGGTCGCCTTAACAGGCATTCCGCTGTTACAGTACACAAACCGAGACTCAAAGTTCTACAAGTCTTGCTTTGCAGTGAAAGCTCTCTAAGAGAAGACATTCAGAAGCAGCAGCATTCCATACTAGCAGCTTCCCTGCGGGAGATACTCTCTTTTCCAAAATCGCGTTATTACCCGCAGTTAAGTCACAATTCAGAACCCTAGACTAAAGCATTCTCTTAGGAGGGAATCTGCAGCTTGCAGTGAAAGACATTTCCGAGAAGACTCTAACGAGAGCAAGCATTTGATGGTAGCAGCTTCCCTGCGGGAGATACTCTCTTTTCCAAAATCGCGTTACTAGCCGCAGTTAAGTCACAATTCAGAACCCTAGACTAAAGCATTCTCTTAGGAGGGAATCTGCAGCTTGCAGGAAAGCGCTTCCTGAGTAGAGTCTAACGAGACCCAGCTTTTGATGGTAGCAGCTTCCCTGCGGTACTTGTGCTGAACGCTATGAAATTTTGAAGTGACGCTTTAACAGGCATTCCGCTGTTACAGTACACAAGACGAGACTGAAAGTTCTACAAGTCTTGCTTTGCAGTGAAAGCGCTCTAAGAGAAGACGTTCAGAAGCAGCAGCATTCCATGCTAGCATCGTCCCTGCGGGAGATACTCTCTTTTCCAATATCGAGTTATTGGGCGATGTCAAGCCGCAATTCAGTATTCTAGACTAAAACATACTGTTAGTCGTGCTTTTGCAGCTTGCACTGAAAGCGATTCCAGGGAAGACTCTAACCGAGGGTCCTCATTTGATGGTAGCAACTTCCCTGCGGGAGATACTCTCTTTTCCAAAATCGCGTTATTACCCGCAGTTAAGTCACAATTCAGAACCCTAGACTAAAGCATTCTCTTAGGAGGGAATCTGCAGCTTGCAGTGAAAGAGATTCCAGAGAAGACTCTAACGAGAGCAAGCATTTGATGGTAGCAGCTTCCCTGCGGGAGATACTCTCTTTTCCAAAATCGCGTTATTACCCGCAGTTAAGTCACAATTCAGAACCCTACACTAAAGCATTCTCTTAGGAGGGAATCTGCAGCTTGCAGTGAAAGAGATTCCAGAGAAGACTCTAACGAGAGCAAGCATTTGATGGTAGCAGCTTCCCTGCGGGAGATACTCTCTTTTCCAAAATCGCGTTACTAGCCGCAGTTAAGTCACAATTCAGTACCCTAAACTAAAGCATTCTCTTAGGAGGGAATCTGCAGCTTGCAGTGAAAGCGCTTCCTGAGTAGAGTCTAACGAGACCCAGCTTTTGATGGTAGCAGCTTCCCTGCGGTACTTGTGCTGAACGCTATGAAATTTTGAAGTGACGCTTTAAGAGGCATTCCGCTGTTACAGTACACAAGACGAGACTGAAAGTTCTACAAGTCTTGCTTTGCAGTGAAAGCGCTCTAAGAGAAGACGTTCAGAAGCAGCAGCATTCCATGCTAGCATCGTCCCTGCGGGAGATACTCTCTTTTCCAATATCGAGTTATTGGGTGATGTCAAGCCGCAATCCAGTATTCTAGACTAAAACATACTGTTAGTCGTGCTTTTCCAGCTTGCACTGAAAGCGATTCCAGGGAAGACTCTAACCGAGAGTCGTCATTTGATGGTAGCAACTTCCCTGCGGGAGATACTCTCTTTTCCAAAATCGCGTTATTACCCGCAGTTAAGTCACAATTCAGAACCCTAGACTAAAGCATTCTCTTAGGAGGGAATCTGCACCTTGCAGTGACAGAGATTCCAGAGAAGACTCTAACGAGAGCAAGCATTTGATGGTAGCAGCTTCCCTGCGGGAGATACTCTCTTTTCCAAAATCGCGTTATTAGCCGCAGTTAAGTCACAATTCAGAACCCTAGACTAAAGCATTCTCTTAGGAGGGAATCTGCAGCTTACTGTGACAGAGATTCCAGAGAAGACTCTAACGAGAGCAAGCATTTGATGGTAGCAGCTTCCCTGCGGGAGATACTCTCTTTTCCAAAATCGCGTTATTACCCGCAGTTAAGTCACAATTCAGAACCCTACACTAAAGCATTCTCTTAGGAGGGAATCTGCACCTTGCAGTGAAAGAGATTCCAGAGAAGACTCTAACGAGAGCAAGCATTTGATGGTAGCAGCTTCCCTGCGGGAGATACTCTCTTTTCCAAAATCGCGTTATTACTCGCAGTTAAGTCACAATTCAGAACCCTAGACTAAAGCATTCTCTTAGGAGGGAATCTGCAGATTGCAGTGAAAGCGCTTCCTGAGTAGAGTCTAACGAGACCCAGCTTTTGATGGTAGCAGCTTCCCTGCGGTACTTGTGCTGAACGCTATGAAATTTTTAAGTGACGCTTTAACAGGCATTCCGCTGTTACAGTACACAAGACGAGACTGAAAGTTCTACAAGTCTTACTTTGCAGTGAAAGCGCTCTAAGAGAAGACGTTCAGAAGCAGCAGCAATCCATACTAGCATGTTCCCTCCGGGAGATACTCTCTTTTCCAATATCGAGTTATTGGGTAAGGTCAAGCGGCAATCCAGTATTCTAGACTAAAACATACTGTTAGTCGTGCTTTTGCAGCTTGCACTGAAAGCGCTCCCCGAGTAGACTCTAACGAGAGCTAGCTTTTGATGGTAGCAGCTTCCCTGCGGTACTTGTGCTGAACGCTATGAGATTTTGAAGGGTCGCCTTAACAACCATTCCGATGTTACAGTACACAAACCGAGACTCAAAGTTCTACAAGTCTTGCTTTGCAGTGAAAGCTCTCTAAGAGAAGACATTCAGAAGCAGCAGCATTCCATACTAGCAGCTTCGCTGCGGGAGATACTCTCTTTTCCAAAATCGCATTATTACCCGCAGTTAAGTAAAAATTCAGAACCCTAGACTAAAGCATTCTCTTAGGAGGGAATCTGCAGCTTGCAGTGAAAGACATTTCCGAGAAGACTCTAACGAGAGCAAGCATTTGATGGTAGCAGCTACCCTGCGGGAGATACTCTCTTTTCCAAAATCGCGTTATTACTCGAAGTTAAGTCACAATTCAGAACCCTACACTAAAGCATTCTCTTAGGAGCGAATCTGCAGCTTGCAATGAAAGAGATTCCAGAGAAGACTCTAACGAGAGTATGCATTTGATGGTAGCTGCTTCCCTGCGGGAGATACTCTCTTTTCCAAAATCGCGTTATTACCCGCAGTTAAGTCACAATTCAGAACCCTAGACTAAAGCATTCTCTTAGGATGGAATCTGCAGCTTACAGTGAAAGAGATTCCAGAGAAGATTCTAACGAGAGCAAGCATTTGATGGTAGCAGCTTCCCTGCGGGAGATACTCTCTTTTCCAAAATCGCGTTATTACCCGCAGTTAAGTCACAATTCAGAACCCTAGACTAAAGCATTCTCTTAGGAGGGAATCTGCAGCTTACAGTGAAAGAGATTCCAGAGAAGACTCTAACGAGAGCAAGCATTTGATGGTAGCAGCTTCCCTGCGGGAGATACTCTCTTTTCCAAAATCGCGTTACTAGCCGCAGTTAAGTCACAATTCAGAACCCTAGACTAAAGCATTCTCTTAGGAGGGAATCTGCAGATTGCAGTGAAAGCGCTTCCTGAGTAGAGTCTAACGAGACCCAGCTTTTGATGGTAGCAGCTTCCCTGCGGTACTTGTGCTGAACGCTATGAAATTTTTAAGTGACGCTTTAACAGGCATTCCGCTGTTACAGTACACAAGACGAGACTGAAAGTTCTACAAGTCTTGCTTTGCAGTGAAAGCGCTCTAAGAGAAGACGTTCAGAAGCAGCAGCATTCCATGCTAGCATCGTCCCTGCGGGAGATACTCTCTTTTCCAACATCGAGTTATTGGGCGATGTCAAGCCGCAATCCAGTATTCTAGACTAAAACATACTGTTAGTCGTGCTTTTGCAGCTTGCACTGAAAGCGATTCCAGGGAAGACTCTAACCGAGAGTCGTCATTTGATGGTAGCAACTTCCCTGCGGGAGATACTCTCTTTTCCAAAATCGCGTTATTACCCGCAGTTAAGTCACAATTCAGAACCCTAGACTAAAGCATTCTCTTAGGAGGGAATCTGCACCTTGCAGTGACAGAGATTCCAGAGAAGACTCTAACGAGAGCAAGCATTTGATGGTAGCAGCTTCCCTGCGGGAGATACTCTCTTTTCCAAAATCGCGTTATTAGCCGCAGTTAAGTCACAATTCAGAACCCTAGACTAAAGCATTCTCTTAGGAGGGAATCTGCAGCTTACTGTGACAGAGATTCCAGAGAAGACTCTAACGAGAGCAAGCATTTGATGGTAGCAGCTTCCCTGCGGGAGATACTCTCTTTTCCAAAATCGCGTTATTACTCGCAGTTAAGTCACAATTCAGAACCCTACACTAAAGCATTCTCTTAGGAGGGAATCTGCACCTTGCAGTGAAAGAGATTCCAGAGAAGACTCTAACGAGAGCAAGCATTTGATGGTAGCAGCTTCCCTGCGGGAGATACTCTCTTTTCCAAAATCGCGTTATTACTCGCAGTTAAGTCACAATTCAGAACCCTAGACTAAAGCATTCTCTTAGGAGGGAATCTGCAGCTTACTGTGACAGAGATTCCAGAGAAGACTCTAAAGAGAGCAAGCATTTGATGGTAGCAGCTTCCCTGCGGGAGATACTCTCTTTTCCAAAATCGCGTTATTACCCGCAGTTAAGTCACAATTCAGAACCCTAGACTAAAGCATTCTCTTAGGAGGGAATCTGCAGCTTACAGTGAAAGAGATTCCAGAGAAGACTCTAACGAGAGCAAGCATTTGATGGTAGCAGCTTCCCTGCGGGAGATACTCTCTTTTCCAAAATCGCGTTACTAGCCGCAGTTAAGTCACAATTCAAACCCTAGACTAAAGCATTCTCTTAGGAGGGAATCTGCAGATTGCAGTGAAAGCGCTTCCTGAGTAGAGTCTAACGAGACCCAGCTTTTGATGGTAGCAGCTTCCCTGCGGTACTTGTGCTGAACGCTATGAAATTTTGAAGTGACGCTTTAACAGGCATTCCGCTGTTACAGTACACAAGACGAGACTGAAAGTTCTACAAGTCTTACTTTGCAGTGAAAGCGCTCTAAGAGAAGACGTTCAGAAGCAGCAGCAATCCATACTAGCATGTTCCCTCCGGGAGATACTCTCTGTTCCAATATCGAGTTATTGGGTAAGGTCAAGCGGCAATCCAGTATTCTAGACTAAAACATACTGTTAGTCGTGCTTTTGCAGCTTGCACTGAAAGCGCTCCCCGAGTAGACTCTAACGAGAGCTAGCTTTTGATGGTAGCAGCTTCCCTGCGTTACTTGTGCTGAACGCTATGAGATTTTGAAGGGTCGCCTTAACAACCATTCCGATGTTACAGTACACAAACCGAGACTCAAAGTTCTACAAGTCTTGCTTTGCAGTGAAAGCTCTCTAAGAGAAGACATTCAGAAGCAGCAGCATTCCATACTAGCAGCTTCCCTGCGGGAGATACTCTCTTTTCCAAAATCGCATTATTACCCGCAGTTAAGTAAAAATTCAGAACCCTAGACTAAAGCATTCTCTTAGGAGGGAATCTGCAGCTTGCAGTGAAAGACATTTCCGAGAAGACTCTAACGAGAGCAAGCACTTGATGGTAGCAGCTTCCCTGCGGGAGATACTCTCTTTTCCAAAATCGCGTTATTACTCGAAGTTAAGTCACAATTCAGAACCCTACACTAAAGCATTCTCTTAGGAGCGAATCTGCAGCTTGCAATGAAAGAGATTCCAGAGAAGACTCTAACGAGAGTATGCATTTGATGGTAGCTGCTTCCCTGCGGGAGATACTCTCTTTTCCAAAATCGCGTTATTACCCGCAGTTAAGTCACAATTCAGAACCCTAGACTAAAGCATTCTCTTAGGATGGAATCTGCAGCTTACAGTGAAAGAGATTCCAGAGAAGATTCTAACGAGAGCAAGCATTTGATGGTAGCAGCTTCCCTGCGGGAGATACTCTCTTTTCCAAAATCGCGTTATTACCCGCAGTTAAGTCACAATTCAGAACCCTAGACTAAAGCATTCTCTTAGGAGGGAATCTGCAGCTTACAGTGAAAGAGATTCCAGAGAAGACTCTAACGAGAGCAAGCATTTGATGGTAGCAGCTTCCCTGCGGGAGATACTCTCTTTTCCAAAATCGCGTTACTAGCCGCAGTTAAGTCACAATTCAGAACCCTAGACTAAAGCATTCTCTTAGGAGGGAATCTGCAGATTGCAGTGAAAGCGCTTCCTGAGTAGAGTCTAACGAGACCCAGCTTTTGATGGTAGCAGCTTCCCTGCGGTACTTGTGCTGAACGCTATGAAATTTTGAAGTGACGCTTTAACAGGCATTCCGCTGTTACAGTACACAAGACGAGACTGAAAGTTCTACAAGTCTTACTTTGCAGTGAAAGCGCTCTAAGAGAAGACGTTCAGAAGCAGCAGCAATCCATACTAGCATGTTCCCTCCGGGAGATACTCTCTTTTCCAATATCGAGTTATTGGGTAAGGTCAAGCGGCAATCCAGTATTCTAGACTAAAACATACTGTTAGTCGTGCTTTTGCAGCTTGCACTGAAAGCGCTCCCCGAGTAGACTCTAACGAGAGCTAGCTTTTGATGGTAGCAGCTTCCCTGCGGTACTTGTGCTGAACGCTATGAGATTTTGAAGGGTCGCCTTAACAACCATTCCGATGTTACAGTACACAAACCGAGACTCAAAGTTCTACAAGTCTTGCTTTGCAGTGAAAGCTCTCTAAGAGAAGACATTCAGAAGCAGCAGCATTCCATACTAGCAGCTTCCCTGCGGGAGATACTCTCTTTTCCAAAATCGCATTATTACCCGCAGTTAAGTAAAAATTCAGAACCCTAGACTAAAGCATTCTCTTAGGAGGGAATCTGCAGCTTGCAGTGAAAGACATTTCCGAGAAGACTCTAACGAGAGCAAGCATTTGATGGTAGCAGCTTCCCTGCGGGAGATACTCTCTTTTCCAAAATCGCGTTATTACTCGAAGTTAAGTCACAATTCAGAACCCTACACTAAAGCATTCTCTTAGGAGCGAATCTGCAGCTTGCAATGAAAGAGATTCCAGAGAAGACTCTAACGAGAGTATGCATTTGATGGTAGCTGCTTCCCTGCGGGAGATACTCTCTTTTCCAAAATCGCGTTATTACCCGCAGTTAAGTCACAATTCAGAACCCTAGACTAAAGCATTCTCTTAGGAGGGAATCTGCACCTTGCAGTGACAGAGATTCCAGAGAAGACTCTAACGAGAGCAAGCATTTGATGGTAGCAGCTTCCCTGCGGGAGATACTCTCTTTTCCAAAATCGCGTTATTAGCCGCAGTTAAGTCACAATTCAGAACCCTAGACTAAAGCATTCTCTTAGGAGGGAATCTGCAGCTTACTGTGACAGAGATTCCAGAGAAGACTATAACGAGAGCAAGCATTTGATGGTAGCAGCTTCCCTGCGGGAGATACTCTCTTTTCCAAAATCGCGTTACTAGCCGCAGTTAAGTCACAATTCAGTACCCTAAACTAAAGCATTCTCTTAGGAGGGAATCTGCAGATTGCAGTGAAAGCGCTTCCTGAGTAGAGTCTAACGAGACCCAGCTTTTGATGGTAGCAGCTTCCCTGCGGTACTTGTGCTGAACGCTATGAAATTTTTAAGTGACGCTTTAACAGGCATTCCGCTGTTACAGTACACAAGACGAGACTGAAAGTTCTACAAGTCTTACTTTGCAGTGAAAGCGCTCTAAGAGAAGACGTTCAGAAGCAGCAGCAATCCATACTAGCATGTTCCCTCCGGGAGATACTCTCTTTTCCAATATCGAGTTATTGGGTAAGGTCAAGCGGCAATCCAGTATTCTAGACTAAAACATACTGTTAGTCGTGCTTTTGCAGCTTGCACTGAAAGCGCTCCCCGAGTAGACTCTAACGAGAGCTAGCTTTTGATGGTAGCAGCTTCCCTGCGGTACTTGTGCTGAACGCTATGAGATTTTGAAGGGTCGCCTTAACAACCATTCCGATGTTACAGTACACAAACCGAGACTCAAAGTTCTACAAGTCTTGCTTTGCAGTGAAAGCTCTCTAAGAGAAGACATTCAGAAGCAGCAGCATTCCATACTAGCAGCTTCCCTGCGGGAGATACTCTCTTTTCCAAAATCGCATTATTACCCGCAGTTAAGTAAAAATTCAGAACCCTACACTAAAGCATTCTCTTAGGAGGGAATCTGCAGCTTGCAGTGAAAGACATTTCCGAGAAGACTCTAACGAGAGCAAGCATTTGATGGTAGCAGCTACCCTGCGGGAGATACTCTCTTTTCCAAAATCGCGTTATTACTCGAAGTTAAGTCACAATTCAGAACCCTACACTAAAGCATTCTCTTAGGAGCGAATCTGCAGCTTGCAATGAAAGAGATTCCAGAGAAGACTCTAACGAGAGTATGCATTTGATGGTAGCAGCTTCCCTGCGGGAGATACTCTCTTTTCCAAAATCGCGTTATTACCCGCAGTTAAGTCACAATTCAGAACCCTAGACTAAAGCATTCTCTTAGGATGGAATCTGCAGCTTACAGTGAAAGAGATTCCAGAGAAGATTCTAACGAGAGCAAGCATTTGATGGTAGCAGCTTCCCTGCGGGAGATACTCTCTTTTCCAAAATCGCGTTATTACCCGCAGTTAAGTCACAATTCAGAACCCTACACTAAAGCATTCTCTTAGGAGGGAATCTGCAGCTTACAGTGAAAGAGATTCCAGAGAAGACTCTAACGAGAGCAAGCATTTGATGGTAGCAGCTTCCCTGCGGGAGATACTCTCTTTTCCAAAATCGCGTTACTAGCCGCAGTTAAGTCACAATTCAGTACCCTAAACTAAAGCATTCTCTTAGGAGGGAATCTGCAGCTTGCAGTGAAAGCGCTTCCTGAGTAGAGTCTAACGAGACCCAGCTTTTGATGGTAGCAGCTTCCCTGCGGTACTTGTGCTGAACGCTATGAAATTTTTAAGTGACGCTTTAACAGGCATTCCGCTGTTACAGTACACAAGACGAGACTGAAAGTTCTACAAGTCTTGCTTTGCAGTGAAAGCGCTCTAAGAGAAGACGTTCAGAAGCAGCAGCATTCCATGCTAGCATCGTCCCTGCGGGAGATACTCTCTTTTCCAACATCGAGTTATTGGGCGATGTCAAGCCGCAATCCAGCATTCTAGACTAAAACATACTGTTAGTCGTGCTTTTGCAGCTTGCACTGAAAGCGATTCCAGGGAAGACTCTAACCGAGAGTCGTCATTTGATGGTAGCAACTTCCCTGCGGGAGATACTCTCTTTTCCAAAATCGCGTTATTACCCGCAGTTAAGTCACAATTCAGAACCCTAGACTAAAGCATTCTCTTAGGAGGGAATCTGCACCTTGCAGTGACAGAGATTCCAGAGAAGACTCTAACGAGAGCAAGCATTTGATGGTAGCAGCTTCCCTGCGGGAGATACTCTCTTTTCCAAAATCGCGTTATTACCCGCAGTTAAGTCACAATTCAGAACCCTAGACTAAAGCATTCTCTTAGGAGGGAATCTGCAGCTTACTGTGACAGAGATTCCAGAGAAGACTCTAACGAGAGCAAGCATTTGATGGTAGCAGCTTCCCTGCGGGAGATACTCTCTTTTCCAAAATCGCGTTATTACTCGCAGTTAAGTCACAATTCAGAACCCTACACTAAAGCATTCTCTTAGGAGGGAATCTGCACCTTGCAGTGAAAGAGATTCCAGAGAAGACTCTAACGAGAGCAAGCATTTGATGGTAGCAGCTTCCCTGCGGGAGATACTCTCTTTTCCAAAATCGCGTTATTACTCGCAGTTAAGTCACAATTCAGAACCCTAGACTAAAGCATTCTCTTAGGAGGGAATCTGCAGCTTGCAGTGAAAGCGCTTCCTGAGTAGAGTCTAACGAGACCCAGCTTTTGATGGTAGCAGCTTCCCTGCGGTACTTGTGCTGAACGCTATGAGATTTTGAAGGGTCGCCTTACAGCCATTCCGAAGTTAAAGTACGCAAGGCGAGACTGAAAGTGCTACAAGTCTTGCTTTGCAGTGAAAGCGCTCTAAGAGAAGACATTCAGAAGCAGCAGCAATCCATACTAGCATGTTCCCTCCGGGAGATACTCTCTTTTCCAATATCGAGTTATTGGGTAAGGTCTAGCGGCAATCCAGTATTCTAGACTAAAACATACTGTTAGTCGTGCGTTTGCAGCTTGCACTGAAAGCGCTCCCCGAGTAGACTCTAACGAGAGCTAGCTTTTGATGGTAGCAGCTTCCCTGCGGTACTTGTGCTGAACGCTATGAGATTTTGAAGGGTCACCTTAACAGCCATTCCGCTGTTACAGTACACAAGACGAGACTGAAAGTTCTACAAGTCTTGCTTTGCAGTGAAAGCGCTCTAAGAGAAGACGTTCAGAAGCAGCAGCATTCCATGCTAGCATCGTCCCTGCGGGAGATACTCTCTTTTACAACATCGAGTTATTGGGCGATGTCAAGCCGCAATCCAGTATTCTAGACTAAAACATACTGTTAGTCGTGCTTTTGCTGCTTGCACTGAAAGCGATTCCAGGGAAGACTCTAACCGAGAGTCGTCATTTGATGGTAGCAACTTCCCTGCGGGAGATACTCTCTTTTCCAAAATCGCGTTATTACTCGCAGTTAAGTCACAATTCAGAACCCTACACTAAAGCATTCTCTTAGGAGGGAATCTGCACCTTGCAGTGAAAGAGATTCCAGAGAAGACTCTAACGAGAGCAAGCATTTGATGGTAGCAGCTTCCCTGCGGGAGATACTCTCTTTTCCAAAATCGCGTTATTACTCGCAGTAAAGTCACAATTCAGAACCCTAGACTAAAGCATTCTCTTAGGAGGGAATCTGCAGATTGCAGTGAAAGCGCTTCCTGAGTAGAGTCTAACGAGACCCAGCTTTTGATGGTAGCAGCTTCCCTGCGGTACTTGTGCTGAACGCTATGAAATTTTTAAGTGACGCTTTAACAGGCATTCCGCTGTTACAGTACACAAGACGAGACTGAAAGTTCTACAAGTCTTACTTTGCAGTGAAAGCGCTCTAAGAGAAGACGTTCAGAAGCAGCAGCAATCCATACTAGCATGTTCCCTCCGGGAGATACTCTCTTTTCCAATATCGAGTTATTGGGTAAGGTCAAGCGGCAATCCAGTATTCTAGACTAAAACATACTGTTAGTCGTGCTTTTGCAGCTTGCACTGAAAGCGCTCCCCGAGTAGACTCTAACGAGAGCTAGCTTTTGATGGTAGCAGCTTCCCTGCGGTACTTGTGCTGAACGCTATGAGATTTTGAAGGGTCGCCTTAACAACCATTCCGATGTTACAGTACACAAACCGAGACTCAAAGTTCTACAAGTCTTGCTTTGCAGTGAAAGCTCTCTAAGAGAAGACATTCAGAAGCAGCAGCATTCCATACTAGCAGCTTCCCTGCGGGAGATACTCTCTTTTCCAAAATCGCATTATTACCCGCAGTTAAGTAAAAATTCAGAACCCTAGACTAAAGCATTCTCTTAGGAGCGAATCTGCAGCTTGCAGTGAAAGACATTTCCGAGAAGACTCTAACGAGAGCAAGCATTTGATGGTAGCAGCTTCCCTGCGGGAGATACTCTCTTTTCCAAAATCGCGTTATTACTCGAAGTTAAGTCACAATTCAGAACCCTACACTAAATCATTCTCTTAGGAGCGAATCTGCAGCTTGCAATGAAAGAGATTCCAGAGAAGACTCTAACGAGAGTATGCATTTGATGGTAGCTGCTTCCCTGTGGGAGATACTCTCTTTTCCAAAATCGCGTTATTACCCGCAGTTAAGTCACAATTCAGAACCCTAGACTAAAGCATTCTCTTAGGATGGAATCTGCAGCTTACAGTGAAAGAGATTCCAGAGAAGATTCTAACGAGAGCAAGCATTTGATGGTAGCAGCTTCCCTGCGGGAGATACTCTCTTTTCCAAAATCGCGTTATTACCCGCAGTTAAGTCACAATTCAGAACCCTAGACTAAAGCATTCTCTTAGGAGGGAATCTGCACCTTGCAGTGACAGAGATTCCAGAGAAGACTCTAACGAGAGCAAGCATTTGATGGTAGCAGCTTCCCTGCGGGAGATACTCTCTTTTCCAAAATCGCGTTACTAGCCGCAGTTAAGTCACAATTCAGTACCCTAAACTAAAGCATTCTCTTAGGAGGGAATCTGCAGCTTGCAGTGAAAGCGCTTCCTGAGTAGAGTCTAACGAGACCCAGCTTTTGATGGTAGCAGCTTCCCTGCGGTACTTGTGCTGAACGCTATGAAATTTTGAAGTGACGCTTTAACAGGCATTCCGCTGTTACAGTACACAAGACGAGACTGAAAGTTCTACAAGTCTTGCTTTGCAGTGAAAGCGCTCTAAGAGAAGACGTTCAGAAGCAGCAGCATTCCATGTTAGCATCGTCCCTGCGGGAGATACTCTCTTTTCCAATATCGAGTTATTGGGCGATGTCAAGCCGCAATCCAGTATTCTAGACTAAAACATACTGTTAGTCGTGCTTTTGCAGCTTGCACTTAAAGCGATTCCAGGGAAGACTCTAACCGAGAGTCGTCATTTGATGGTAGCAACTTCCCTGCGGGAGATACTCTCTTTTCCAAAATCGCGTTATTACCCGCAGTTAAGTCACAATTCAGAACCCTAGACTAAAGCATTCTCTTAGGAGGAAATCTGCACCTTGCAGTGACAGAGATTCCAGAGAAGACTCTAACGAGAGCAAGCATTTGATGGTAGCAGCTTCCCTGCGGGAGATACTCTCTTTTCCAAAATCGCGTTATTACCCGCAGTTAAGTCACAATTCAGAACCCTAGACTAAAGCATTCTCTTAGGAGGGAATCTGCAGCTTGCAGTGAAAGAGATTCCAGAGAAGACTCTAACGAGAGCAAGCATTTGATGGTAGCAGCTTCCCTGCGGGAGATACTCTCTTTTCCAAAATCGCGTTATTAGCCGCAGTTAAGTCACTATTCAGAACCCTAGACTAAAGCATTCTCTTAGGAGGGAATCTGCAGCTTGCAGTGAAAGCGCTTCCTGAGTAGAGTCTAACGAGAGCAAGCATTTGATGGTAGCAGCTTCCCTGCGGTACTTGTGCTGAACGCTATGAGATTTTGAAGGGTCGCCTTACAGCCATTCCGAAGTTACAGTACGCAAGGCGAGACTGAAAGTGCTACAAGTCTTGCTTTGCAGTGAAAGCGCTCTAAGAGAAGACATTCAGAAGCAGCAGCAATCCATACTAGCATGTTCCCTCCGGGAGATACTCTCTTTTCCAATATCGAGTTATTGGGTAAGGTCAAGCGGCAATCCAGTATTCTAGACTAAAACATACTGTTAGTCGTGCTTTTGCAGCTTGCACTGAAAGCGCTCCCCGAGTAGACTCTAACGAGAGCTAGCTTTTGATGGTAGCAGCTTCCCTGCGGTACTTGTGCTGAACGCTATGAGATTTTGAAGGGTCACCTTAACAGCCATTCCGATGTTACAGTACACAAACCGAGACTCAAAGTTCTACAAGTCTTGCTTTGCAGTGAAAGCTCTCTAAGAGAAGACATTCAGAAGCAGCAGCATTCCATACTAGCAGCTTCCCTGCGGGAGATACTCTCTTTTCCAAAATCGCATTATTACCCGCAGTTAAGTAAAAATTCAGAACCCTACACTAAAGCATTCTCTTAGGAGGGAATCTGCAGCTTGCAGTGAAAGACATTTCCGAGAAGACTCTAACGAGAGCAAGCATTTGATGGTAGCAGCTTCCCAGCGGGAGATACTCTCTTTTCCAAAATCGCGTTACTAGCCGCAGTTAAGTCACAATTCAGTACCCTAGACTAAAGCATTCTCTTAGGAGGGAATCTGCAGCTTGCAGTGAAAGCGCTTCCTGAGTAGAGTCTAACGAGACCCAGCTTTTGATGGTAGCAGCTTCCCTGCGGTACTTGTGCTGAACGCTATGAAATTTTGAAGTGACGCTTTAAGAGGCATTCCGCTGTTACAGTACACAAGACGAGACTGAAAGTTCTACAAGTCTTGCTTTGCAGTGAAAGCGCTCTAAGAGAAGACGTTCAGAAGCAGCAGCATTCCATGCTAGCATCGTCCCTGCGGGAGATACTCTCTTTTCCAATATCGAGTTATTGGGCGATGTCAAGCCGCAATTCAGTATTCTCGACTAAAACATACAGTTAGTCGTGCTTTTGCAGCTTGCACTGAAAGCGATTCCAGGGAAGACTCTAACCGAGAGTCGTCATTTGATGGTAGCAATTCCCTGCGGGAGTTTCTCTCTTTTCCAAAATCGCGTTATTAGCCGCAGTTAAGTCACAATTCAGTACCCTAAACTAAAGCATTCTCTTAGGAGGGAATCTGCAGCTTGCAGTGAAAGCGCTTCCTGAGTAGAGTCTAACGAGACCCAGCTTTTGATGGTAGCAGCTTCCCTGCGGTACTTGTGCTGAACGCTATGAAATTTTGAAGTGACGCTTTAAGAGGCATTCCGCTGTTACAGTACACAAGACGAGACTGAAAGTTCTACAAGTCTTGCTTTGCAGTGAAAGCGCTCTAAGAGAAGACGTTCAGAAGCAGCAGCATTCCATGTTAGCATCGTCCCTGCGGGAGATACTCTCTTTTCCAATATCGAGTTATTGGGCGATGTCAAGCCGCAATCCAGTATTCTAGACTAAAACATACTGTTAGTCGTGCTTTTGCAGATTGCACTGAAAGCGATTCCAGGGAAGACTCTAACTGAGAGTCGTCATTTGATGGTAGCAACTTCCCTGCGGGAGATACTCTCTTTTCCAAAATCGCGTTATTACCCGCAGTTAAGTCACAATTCAGAACCCTAGACTAAAGCATTCTCTTAGGAGGGAATCTGCAGCTTGCAGTGAAAGAGATTCCAGAGAAGACTCTAACGAGAGCAAGCATTTGATGGTAGCAGCTTCCCTGCGGGAGATACTCTCTTTTCCAAAATCGCGTTATTACTCGCAGTTAAGTCACAATTCAGAACCCTAGACTAAAGCATTCTCTTAGGAGGGAATCTGCAGCTTGCAGTGAAAGCGCTTCCTGAGTAGAGTCTAACGAGAGCAAGCATTTGATGGTAGCAGCTTCCCTGCGGTACTTGTGCTGAACGCTATGAGATTTTGAAGGGTCGCCTTACAGCCATTCCGAAGTTACAGTACGCAAGGCGAGACTGAAAGTGCTACAAGTCTTGCTTTGCAGTGAAAGCGCTCTAAGAGAAGACATTCAGAAGCAGCAGCAATCCATACTAGCATGTTCCCTCCGGGAGATACTCTCTTTTCCAATATCGAGTTATTGGGTAAGGTCAAGCGGCAATCCAGTATTCTAGACTAAAACATACTGTTAGTCGTGCTTTTGCAGCTTGCACTGAAAGCGCTCCCCGAGTAGACTCTAACGAGAGCTAGCTTTTGATGGTAGCAGCTTCCCTGCGGTACTTGTGCTGAACGCTATGAGATTTTGAAGGGTCGCCTTAACAGCCATTCCGATGTTACAGTACACAAACCGGGACTGAAAGTGCTACAAGTCTTGCTTTGCAGTGAAAGCTCTCTAAGAGAAGACATTCAGAAGCAGCAGCATTCCATACTAGCAGCTTCCCTGCGGGAGATACTCTCTTTTCCAAAATCGCATTATTACCCGCAGTTAAGTCACAATTCAGAACCCTAGACTAAAGCATTCTCTTAGGAGGGAATCTGCAGCTTGCAGTGAAAGACATTTCCGAGAAGACTCTAACGAGAGCAAGCATTTGATGGTAGCAGCTTCCCTGCGGGAGATACTCTCTTTTCCAAAATCGCATACTAGCCGCAGTTAAGTCACAATTCAGAACCCTACACTAAAGCATTCTCTTAGGAGGGAATCTGCAGCTTACAGTGAAAGAGATTCCAGAGAAGACTCTAACGAGAGCAAGCATGTGATGGTAGCAGCTTCCCTGCGGGAGATACTCTCTTTTCCAAAATCGCGTTATTACCCGCAGTTAAGTCACAATTCAGAACCCTACACTAAAGCATTCTCTTAGGAGGGAATCTGCAGCTTGCAGTGAAAGAGATTCCAGAGAAGACTCTAACGAGAGCAAGCATTTGATGGTAGCAGCTTCCCTGCGGGAGATACTCTCTTTTCCAAAATCGCGTTACTAGCCGCAGTTAAGTCACAATTCAGTACCCTAAACTAAAGCATTTTCTTAGGAGGGAATCTGCAGCTTGCAGTGAAAGCGCTTCCTGCCTAGAGTCTAACGAGACCCAGCTTTTCATGGTAGCAGCTTCCCTGCGGTACTTGTGCTGAACGCTATGAAATTTTGAAGTGACGCTTTAACAGGCATTCCGCTGTTACAGTACACAAGACGAGACTGAAAGTTCTACAAGTCTTGCTTTGCAGTGAAAGCGCTCTAAGAGAAGACGTTCAGAAGCAGCAGCATTCCATGCTAGCATCGTCCCTACGGGAGATACTCTCTTTTCCAATATCGACTTATTGGGCGATGTCAAGCTGCAATTCAGTATTCTAGACTTAAACATACTGTTAGTCGTGCTTTTGCAGCTTGCACTGAAAGCGATTCCAGGGAAGACTCTAACCGAGAGTCGTCATTTGATGGTAGCAACTTCCCTGCGGGAGATACTCTCTTTTCCAAAATCGCGTTATTAGCCGCAGTTAAGTCACAATTCAGAACCCTACACTAAAGCATTCTCTTAGGAGGGAATCTGCAGCTTGCAGTGAAAGAGATTCCAGAGAAGACTCTAACGAGAGCAAGCATTTGATGGTAGCAGCTTCCCTGCGGGAGATACTCTCTTTTCCAAAATCGCGTTATTACTCGCAGTTAAGTCACAATTCAGAACCCTACACTAAAGCATTCTCTTAGGAGGGAATCTGCAGCTTGCAGTGAAAGCGCTTCCTGAGTAGAGTCTAACGAGAGCAAGCATTTGATGGTAGCAGCTTCCCTGCGGTACTTGTGCTGAACGCTATGAGATTTTGAAGGGTCGCCTTACAGCCATTCCGAAGTTACAGTACGCAAGGCGAGACTGAAAGTGCTACAAGTCTTGCTTTGCAGTGAAAGCGCTCTAAGAGAAGACATTCAGAAGCAGCAGCAATCCATACTAGCATGTTCCCTCCGGGAGATACTCTCTTTTCCAATATCGAGTTATTGGGTAAGGTCAAGCGGCAATCCAGTATTCTAGACTAAAACATACTGTTAGTCGTGCTTTTGCAGCTTGCACTGATAGCGCTCCCCGAGTAGACTCTAACGAGAGCTAGCTTTTGATGGTAGCAGCTTCCCTGCGGTACTTGTGCTGAACGCTATGAGATTTTGAAGGGTCCCCTAACAGCAATTCCGATGTTACAGTACACAAACCGAGACTCAAAGTTCTACAAGTTTTGCTTTGCAGTGAAAGCTCTCTAAGAGAAGACATTCAGAAGCAGCAGCATTCCATACTAGCAGCTTCCCTGCGGGAGATACTCTCTTTTCCAAAATCGCATTATTACCCGCAGTTAAGTAAAAATTCAGAACCCTAGACTAAAGCATTCTCTTAGGAGGGAATCTGCAGCTTGCAGTGAAAGACATTTCCGAGAAGACTCTAACGAGAGCAAGCATTTGATGGTAGCAGCTTCCCAGCGGGAGATACTCTCTTTTCCAAAATCGCGTTACTAGCCGCAGTTAAGTCACAATTCAGTACCCTAGACTAAAGCATTCTCTTAGGAGGGAATCTGCAGCTTGCAGTGAAAGCGCTTCCTGAGTAGAGTCTAACGAGACCCAGCTTTTGATGGTAGCAGCTTCCCTGCGGTACTTGTGCTGAACGCTATGAAATTTTGAAGTGACGCTTTAAGAGGCATTCCGCTGTTACAGTACACAAGACGAGACTGAAAGTTCTACAAGTCTTGCTTTGCAGTGAAAGCGCTCTAAGAGAAGACGTTCAGAAGCACTAGCATTCCATGCTAGCATCGTCCCTGCGGGAGATACTCTCTTTTCCAATATCGAGTTATTGGGCGATGTCAAGCCGCAATTCAGTATTCTCGACTAAAACATACAGTTAGTCGTGCTTTTGCAGCTTGCACTGAAAGCGATTCCAGGGAAGACTCTAACCGAGAGTCGTCATTTGATGGTAGCAACTTCCCTGCGGGAGTTTCTCTCTTTTCCAAAATCGCGTTATTAGCCGCAGTTAAGTCACAATTCAGAACCCTAGACTAAAGCATTCTCTTAGGAGGGAATCTGCAGCTTACAGTGAAAGAGATTCCAGAGAAGACTCTAACGAGAGCAAGCATGTGATGGTAGCAGCTTCCCTGCGGGAGATACTCTCTTTTCCAAAATCGCGTTATTACCCGCAGTTAAGTCACAATTCAGAACCCTAGATTAAAGCATTCTCTTAGGAGGGAATCTGCGGCTTGCAGTGAAAGAGATTCCAGAGAAGACTCTAACGAGAGCAAGCATTTGATGGTAGCAGCTTCCCTGCGGGAGATACTCTCTTTTCCAAAATCGCGTTACTAGCCGCAGTTAAGTCACAATTCAGTACCCTAAACTAAAGCATTTTCTTAGGAGGGAATCTGCAGCTTGCAGTGAAAGCGCTTCCTGCGTAGAGTCTAACGAGACCCATCTTTTCATGGTAGCAGCTTCCCTGCGGTACTTGTGCTGAACGCTATGAAATTTTGAAGTGACGCTTTAACAGGCATTCCGCTGTTACAGTACACAAGATGAGACTGAAAGTTCTACAAGTCTTGCTTTGCAGTGAAAGCGCTCTAAGAGAAGACGTTCAGAAGCAGCAGCATTCCATGCTAGCATCGTCCCTACGGGAGATACTCTCTTTTCCAATATCGACTTATTGGGCGATGTCAAGCTGCAATTCAGTATTCTAGACTTAAACATACTGTTAGTCGTGCTTTTGCAGCTTGCACTGAAAGCGATTCCAGGGAAGACTCTAACCGAGAGTCGTCATTTGATGGTAGCAACTTCCCTGCGGGAGATACTCTCTTTTCCAAAATCGCGTTATTAGCCGCAGTTAAGTCACAATTCAGAACCCTACACTAAAGCATTCTCTTAGGAGGGAATCTGCAGCTTGCAGTGAAAGAGATTCCAGAGAAGACTCTAACGAGAGCAAGCATTTGATGGTAGCAGCTTCCCTGCGGGAGATACTCTCTTTTCCAAAATCGCGTTATTACTCGCAGTTAAGTCACAATTCAGAACCCTACACTAAAGCATTCTCTTAGGAGGGAATCTGCAGCTTGCAGTGAAAGCGCTTCCTGAGTAGAGTCTAACGAGAGCAAGCATTTGATGGTAGCAGCTTCCCTGCGGTACTTGTGCTGAACGCTATGAGATTTTGAAGGGTCGCCTTACAGCCATTCCGAAGTTACAGTACGCAAGGCGAGACTGAAAGTGCTACAAGTCTTGCTTTGCAGTGAAAGCGCTCTAAGAGAAGACATTCAGAAGCAGCAGCAATCCATACTAGCATGTTCCCTCCGGGAGATACTCTCTTTTCCAATATCGAGTTATTGGGTAAGGTCAAGCGGCAATCCAGTATTCTAGACTAAAACATACTGTTAGTCGTGCTTTTGCAGCTTGCACTGATAGCGCTCCCCGAGTAGACTCTAACGAGAGCTAGCTTTTGATGGTAGCAGCTTCCCTGCGGTACTTGTGCTGAACGCTATGAGATTTTGAAGGGTCCCCTAACAGCAATTCCGATGTTACAGTACACAAACCGAGACTCAAAGTTCTACAAGTCTTGCTTTGCAGTGAAAGCTCTCTAAGAGAAGACATTCAGAAGCAGCAGCATTCCATACTAGCAGCTTCCCTGCGGGAGATACTCTCTTTTCCAAAATCGCATTATTACCCGCAGTTAAGTAAAAATTCAGAACCCTAGACTAAAGCATTCTCTTAGGAGGGAATCTGCAGCTTGCAGTGAAAGACATTTCCGAGAAGACTCTAACGAGAGCAAGCATTTGATGGTAGCAGCTTCCCAGCGGGAGATACTCTCTTTTCCAAAATCGCGTTACTAGCCGCAGTTAAGTCACAATTCAGTACCCTAGACTAAAGCATTCTCTTAGGAGGGAATCTGCAGCTTGCAGTGAAAGCGCTTCCTGAGTAGAGTCTAACGAGACCCAGCTTTTGATGGTAGCAGCTTCCCTGCGGTACTTGTGCTGAACGCTATGAAATTTTGAAGTGACGCTTTAAGAGGCATTCCGCTGTTACAGTACACAAGACGAGACTGAAAGTTCTACAAGTCTTGCTTTGCAGTGAAAGCGCTCTAAGAGAAGACGTTCAGAAGCACTAGCATTCCATGCTAGCATCGTCCCTGCGGGAGATACTCTCTTTTCCAATATCGAGTTATTGGGCGATGTCAAGCCGCAATTCAGTATTCTCGACTAAAACATACAGTTAGTCGTGCTTTTGCAGCTTGCACTGAAAGCGATTCCAGGGAAGACTCTAACCGAGAGTCGTCATTTGATGGTAGCAACTTCCCTGCGGGAGTTTCTCTCTTTTCCAAAATCGCGTTATTAGCCGCAGTTAAGTCACAATTCAGAACCCTAGACTAAAGCATTCTCTTAGGAGGGAATCTGCAGCTTACAGTGAAAGAGATTCCAGAGAAGACTCTAACGAGAGCAAGCATGTGATGGTAGCAGCTTCCCTGCGGGAGATACTCTCTTTTCCAAAATCGCGTTATTACCCGCAGTTAAGTCACAATTCAGAACCCTAGATTAAAGCATTCTCTTAGGAGGGAATCTGCGGCTTGCAGTGAAAGAGATTCCAGAGAAGACTCTAACGAGAGCAAGCATTTGATGGTAGCAGCTTCCCTGCGGGAGATACTCTCTTTTCCAAAATCGCGTTACTAGCCGCAGTTAAGTCACAATTCAGTACCCTAAACTAAAGCATTTTCTTAGGAGGGAATCTGCAGCTTGCAGTGAAAGCGCTTCCTGCGTAGAGTCTAACGAGACCCATCTTTTCATGGTAGCAGCTTCCCTGCGGTACTTGTGCTGAACGCTATGAAATTTTGAAGTGACGCTTTAACAGGCATTCCGCTGTTACAGTACACAAGATGAGACTGAAAGTTCTACAAGTCTTGCTTTGCAGTGAAAGCGCTCTAAGAGAAGACGTTCAGAAGCAGCAGCATTCCATGCTAGCATCGTCCCTACGGGAGATACTCTCTTTTCCAATATCGACTTATTGGGCGATGTCAAGCTGCAATTCAGTATTCTAGACTTAAACATACTGTTAGTCGTGCTTTTGCAGCTTGCACTGAAAGCGATTCCAGGGAAGACTCTAACCGAGAGTCGTCATTTGATGGTAGCAACTTCCCTGCGGGAGATACTCTCTTTTCCAAAATCGCGTTATTAGCCGCAGTTAAGTCACAATTCAGAACCCTAGACTAAAGCATTCTCTTAGGAGGGAATCTGCAGCTTGCAGTGAAAGAGATTCCAGAGAAGACTCTAACGAGAGCAAGCATTTGATGGTAGCAGCTTCCCTGCGGGAGATACTCTCTTTTCCAAAATCGCGTTATTACCCGCAGTTAAGTCACAATTCAGAACCCTACACTAAAGCATTCTCTTAGGAGGGAATCTGCAGCTTGCAGTGAAAGACATTTCCGAGAAGACTCTAACGAGAGCAAGCATTTGATGGTAGCAGCTTCCCTGCGGGAGATACTCTCTTTTCCAAAATCGCGTTACTAGCCGCAGTTAAGTCACAATTCAGTACCCTAAACTAAAGCATTTTCTTAGGAGGGAATCTGCAGCTTGCAGTGAAAGCGCTTCCTGCGTAGAGTCTAACGAGACCCAGCTTTTCATGGTAGCAGCTTCCCTGCGGTACTTGTGCTGAACGCTATGAAATTTTGAAGTGACGCTTTAACAGGCATTCCGCTGTTACAGTACACAAGATGAGACTGAAAGTTCTACAAGTCTTGCTTTGCAGTGAAAGCGCTCTAAGAGAAGACGTTCAGAAGCAGCAGCATTCCATGCTAGTATCGTCCCTACGGGAGATACTCTCTTTTCCAATATCGACTTATTGGGCGATGTCAAGCTGCAATTCAGTATTCTAGACTTAAACATACTGTTAGTCGTGCTTTTGCAGCTTGCACTGAAAGCGATTCCAGGGAAGACTCTAACCGAGAGTCGTCATTTGATGGTAGCAACTTCCCTGCGGGAGATACTCTCTTTTCCAAAATCGCGTTATTAGCCGCAGTTAAGTCACAATTCAGAACCCTACACTAAAGCATTCTCTTAGGAGGGAATCTGCAGCTTGCAGTGAAAGAGATTCCAGAGAAGACTCTAACGAGAGCAAGCATTTGATGGTAGCAGCTTCCCTGCGGGAGATACTCTCTTTTCCAAAATCGCGTTATTACTCGCAGTTAAGTCACAATTCAGAACCCTACACTAAAGCATTCTCTTAGGAGGGAATCTGCAGCTTGCAGTGAAAGCGCTTCCTGAGTAGAGTCTAACGAGAGCAAGCATTTGATGGTAGCAGCTTCCCTGCGGTACTTGTGCTGAACGCTATGAGATTTTGAAGGGTCGCCTTACAGCCATTCCGAAGTTACAGTACGCAAGGCGAGACTGAAAGTGCTACAAGTCTTGCTTTGCAGTGAAAGCGCTCTAAGAGAAGACATTCAGAAGCAGCAGCAATCCATGCTAGCATGTTCCCTCCGGGAGATACTCTCTTTTCCAATATCGAGTTATTGGGTAAGGTCAAGCGGCAATCCAGTATTCTAGACTAAAACATACTGTTAGTCGTGCTTTTGCAGCTTGCACTGAAAGCGCTCCCCGAGTAGACTCTAACGAGAGCTAGCTTTTGATGGTAGCAGCTTCCCTGCGGTACTTGTGCTGAACGCTATGAGATTTTGAAGGGTCGCCTTAACAGCCATTCCGATGTTACAGTACACAAACCGGGACTGAAAGTGCTACAAGTCTTGCTATGCAGTGAAAGCTCTCTAAGAGAAGACATTCAGAAGCAGCAGCATTCCATACTAGCAGCTTCCCTGCGGGAGATACTCTCTTTTCCAAAATCGCATTATTACCCGCAGTTAAGTCACAATTCAGAACCCTAGACTAAAGCATTCTCTTAGGAGGGAATCTGCAGCTTGCAGTGAAAGACATTTCCGAGAAGACTCTAACGAGAGCAAGCATTTGATGGTAGCAGCTTCCCTGCGGGAGATACTCTCTTTTCCAAAATCGCATACTAGCCGCAGTTAAGTCACAATTCAGAACCCTAGACTAAAGCATTCTCTTAGGAGGGAATCTGCAGCTTACAGTGAAAGAGATTCCAGAGAAGACTCTAACGAGAGCAAGCATGTGATGGTAGCAGCTTCCCTGCGGGAGATACTCTCTTTTCCAAAATCGCGTTATTACCCGCAGTTAAGTCACAATTCAGAACCCTAGATTAAAGCATTCTCTTAGGAGGGAATCTGCAGCTTGCAGTGAAAGAGATTCCAGAGAAGACTCTAACGAGAGCAAGCATTTGATGGTAGCAGCTTCCCTGCGGGAGATACTCTCTTTTCCAAAATCGCGTTACTAGCCGCAGTTAAGTCACAATTCAGTACCCTAAACTAAAGCATTTTCTTAGGAGGGAATCTGCAGCTTGCAGTGAAAGCGCTTCCTGCCTAGAGTCTAACGAGACCCAGCTTTTCATGGTAGCAGCTTCCCTGCGGTACTTGTGCTGAACGCTATGAAATTTTGAAGTGACGCTTTAACAGGCATTCCGCTGTTACAGTACACAAGATGAGACTGAAAGTTCTAAAAGTCTTGCTTTGCAGTGAAAGCTCTCTAAGAGAAGACATTCAGAAGCAGCAGCATTCCATACTAGCATCTTCCCTCCGGGAGATACTCTCTTTTCCAAAATCGCATTATAACCCGCAGTTAAGTAAAAATTCAGAACACTAGACTAAAGCATTCTCTTAGGAGGGAATCTGCAGCTTGCACTGAAAGCGCTCCCCGAGTAGACTCTAACGAGAGCTAGCTTTTGATGGTAGCAGCTTCCCTGCGGTACTTGTGCTGAACGCTATGAGATTTTGAAGGGTCGCCTTAACAGCCATTCCGATGTTACAGTACACAAACCGAGACTGAAAGTTCTACAAGTCTTGCTTTGCAGTGAAAGCTCTCTAAGAGAAGACATTCAGAAGCAGCAGCATTCCATACTAGCATCTTCCCTGCGGGAGATACTCTCTTTTCCAAAATCGCATTATTACCCGCAGTTAAGTAAAAATTCAGAACACTAGACTAAAGCATTCTCTTAGGAGGGAATCTGCAGCTTGCAGTGAAAGACATTTCCGAGAAGACTCTAACGAGAGCAAGCATTTGATGGTAGCAGCTTCCCTGCGGGAGATACTCTCTTTTCCAAAATCGCGTTATTACTCGAAGTTAAGTCACAATTCAGAACCCTACACTAAAGCATTCTCTTAGGAGGGAATCTGCAGCTTACAGTGACAGACATTCCAGAGAAGACTCTAACGAGAGCAAGCATTTGATGGTAGCAGCTTCCCTGCGGGAGATACTCTCTTTTCCAAAATCGCGTTATTACCCGCAGTTAAGTCACAATTCAGAACCCTAGACTAAAGCATTCTCTTAGGAGGGAATCTGCAGCTTACAGTGACAGAGATTCCAGAGAAGACTCTAACGAGAGCAAGCATTTGATGGTAGCAGCTTCCCTGCGGGAGATACTCTCTTTTCCAAAATCGCGTTATTACCCGCAGTTAAGTCACAATTCAGAACCCTAGACTAAAGCATTCTCTTAGGAGGGAATCTGCAGCTTGCACTGAAAGCGCTCCCCGAGTAGACTCTAACGAGAGCTAGCTTTTGATGGTAGCAGCTTCCCTGCGGTACTTGTGCTGAACGCTATGGGATTTTGAAGGGTTGCCTTATAGCCATTCCGAAGTTACAGTACGCAAGGCGAGACTGAAAGTGCTACAAGTCTTGCTTTGCAGTGAAAGCGCTCTAAGAGAAGACGTTCAGAAGCAGCAGCAATCCATACTAGCATGTTCCCTCCGGGAGATACTCTCTTTTCCAATATCGAGTTATTGGGTAAGGTCAAGCGGCAATTCAGTATTCTAGACTAAAACATACTGTTAGTCGTGCTTTTGCAGCTTGCACTGAAAGCGCTCCCCGAGTAGACTCTAACGAGAGCTAGCTTTTGATGGTAGCAGCTTCCCTGCGGTACTTGTGCTGAACGCTATGAGATTTTGAAGGGTCGCCTTAACAGCCATTCCGATGTTACAGTACACAAACCGAGACTGAAAGTTCTACAAGTCTTGCTTTGCAGTGAAAGCTCTCTAAGAGAAGACATTCAGAAGCAGCAGCATTCCATACTAGCATCTTCCCTCCGGGAGATACTCTCTTTTCCAAAATCGCATTATAACCCGCAGTTAAGTAAAAATTCAGAACACTAGACTAAAGCATTCTCTTAGGAGGGAATCTGCAGCTTGCAGTGAAAGACATTTCCGAGAAGACTCTAACGAGAGCAAGCATTTGATGGTAGCAGCTTCCCAGCGGGAGATACTCTCTTTTCCAAAATCGCGTTATTACCCGCAGTTAAGTCACAATTCAGAACCCTAGACTAAAGCATTCTCTTAGGAGGGAATCTGCAGCTTGCAGTGAAAGAGATTCCAGAGAAGACTCTAACGAGAGCAAGCATTTGATGGTAGCAGCTTCCCTGCGGGAGATACTCTCTTTTCCAAAATCGCGTTATTACTCGCAGTTAAGTCACAATTCAGAACCCTACACTAAAGCATTCTCTTAGGAGGGAATCTGCAGCTTGCAGTGAAAGCGCTTCCTGAGTAGAGTCTAACGAGACCCAGCTTTTGATGGTAGCAGCTTCCCTGCGGTACTTGTGCTGAACGCTATGAAATTTTGAAGTGACGCTTTAACAGGCATTCCGCTGTTACAGTACACAAGACGAGACTGAAAGTTCTACAAGTCTTGCTTTGCAGTGAAAGCGCTCTAAGAGAAGACGTTCAGAAGCAGCAGCATTCCATGCTAGCATCGTCCCTGCGGGAGATACTCTCTTTTCCAATATCGAGTTATTGGGCGATGTCAAGCCGCAATTCAGTATTCTTGACTAAAACATACAGTTAGTCGTGCTTTTGCAGCTTGCACTGAAAGCGATTCCAGGGAAGACTCTAACCGAGAGTCGTCATTTGATGGTAGCAACTTCCCTGCGGGAGTATCTCTTTTCCAAAATCGCGTTATTACCCGCAGTTAAGAAAAATTCAGAACACTAGACTAAAGCATTCTCTTAGGAGGGAATCTGCAGCTTACAGTGACAGACATTCCAGAGAAGACTCTAACGAGAGCAAGCATTTGATGGTAGCAGCTTCCCTGCGGGAGATACTCTCTTTTCCAAAATCGCATTATAACCCGCAGTTAAGTAAAAATTCAGAACACTAGACTAAAGCATTCTCTTAGGAGGGAATCTGCAGCTTGCACTGAAAGCGCTCCCCGAGTAGACTCTAACGAGAGCTAGCTTTTGATGGTAGCAGCTTCCCTGCGGTACTTGTGCTGAACGCTATGAGATTTTGAAGGGTCGCCTTAACAGCCATTCCGATGTTACAGTACACAAACCGAGACTGAAAGTTCTACAAGTCTTGCTTTGCAGTGAAAGCTCTCTAAGAGAAGACATTCAGAAGCAGCAGCATTCCATACTAGCAGCTTCCCTGCGGGAGATACTCTCTTTTCCAAAATCGCATTATTACCCGCAGTTAAGTAAAAATTCAGAACCCTAGACTAAAGCATTCTCTTAGGAGGGAATCTGCAGCTTGCAGTGAAAGACATTTCCGAGAAGACTCTAACGAGAGCAAGCATTTGATGGTAGCAGCTTCCCTGCGGGAGATACTCTCTTTTCCAAAATCGCGTTATTACTCGAAGTTAAGTCACAATTCAGAACCCTACACTAAAGCATTCTCTTAGGAGGGAATCTGCAGCTTACAGTGACAGAGATTCCAGAGAAGACTCTAACGAGAGCAAGCATTTGATGGTAGCAGCTTCCCTGCGGGAGATACTCTCTTTTCCAAAATCGCGTTATTACCCGCAGTTAAGTCACAATTCAGAACCCTAGACTAAAGCATTCTCTTAGGAGGGAATCTGCAGCTTACAGTGACAGAGATTCCAGAGAAGACTCTAACGAGAGCAAGCATTTGATGGTAGCAGCTTCCCTGCGGGAGATACTCTCTTTTCCAAAATCGCGTTATTACCCGCAGTTAAGTCACAATTCAGAACCCTAGACTAAAGCATTCTCTTAGGAGGGAATCTGCAGCTTGCAGTGAAAGAGATTCCAGAGAAGACTCTAACGAGAGCAAGCATTTGATGGTAGCAGCTTCCCTGCGGGAGATACTCTCTTTTCCAAAATCGCGTTACTAGCCGCAGTTAAGTCACAATTCAGAACCCTAAACTAAAGCATTCTCTTAGGAGGGAATCTGCAGCTTGCAGTGAAAGCGCTTCCTGAGTAGAGTCTAACGAGACCCA
Organism: Phaenicophaeus curvirostris; assembly: GCF_032191515.1. Lineage (NCBI taxonomy): Eukaryota > Metazoa > Chordata > Aves > Cuculiformes > Cuculidae > Phaenicophaeus > Phaenicophaeus curvirostris. The sequence continues at coordinate 15,256,674 of NC_091400.1, read as the reverse complement.
GCTTTTGATGGTAGCAGCTTCCCTGCGGTACTTGTGCTGAACGCTATGAGATTTTGAAGGGTCGCCTTAACAGCCATTCCGATGTTACAGTACACAAACCGAGACTGAAAGTTCTACAAGTCTTGCTTTGCAGTGAAAGCTCTCTAAGAGAAGACATTCAGAAGCAGCAGCATTCCATACTAGCATCTTCCCTCCGGGAGATACTCTCTTTTCCAATATCGAGTTATTGGGTAAGGTCAAGCGGCAATTCAGTATTCTAGACTAAAACATACTGTTAGTCGTGCTTTTGCAGCTTGCACTGATAGCGCTCCCCGAGTAGACTCTAACGAGAGCTAGCTTTTGATGGTAGCAGCTTCCCTGCGGTACTTGTGCTGAACGCTATGAGATTTTGAAGGGTCGCCTTAACAGCCATTCCGATGTTACAGTACACAAACCGAGACTGAAAGTTCTACAAGTCTTGCTTTGCAGTGAAAGCTCTCTAAGAGAAGACATTCAGAAGCAGCAACATTCCATACTAGCATCTTCCTTGCGGGAGATACTCTCTTTTCCAAAATCGCGTTATTACCCGCAGTTAAGTCACAATTCAGAACACTAGACTAAAGCATTCTCTTAGGAGGGAATCTGCAGCTTACAGTGACAGAGATTCCAGAGAAGACTCTAACGAGAGCAAGCATTTGATGGTAGCAGCTTCCCTGCGGGAGATACTCTCTTTTCCAAAATCGCGTTATTACTCGCAGTTAAGTCACAATTCAGAACCCTAGACTAAAGCATTCTCTTAGGAGGGAATCTGCAGCTTACAGTGACAGAGATTCCAGAGAAGACTCTAACGAGAGCAAGCATTTGATGGTAGCAGCTTCCCTGCGGGAGATACTCTCTTTTCCAAAATCGCGTTACTAGCCGCAGTTAAGTCACAATTCAGTACCCTAAACTAAAGCATTCTCTTAGGAGGGAATCTGCAGCTTGCAGTGAAAGCGCTTCCTGAGTAGAGTCTAACGAGACCCAGCTTTTGATGGTAGCAGCTTCCCTGCGGTACTTGTGCTGAACGCTATGAAATTTTGAAGTGACGCTTTAACAGGCATTCCGCTGTTACAGTACACAAGACGAGACTGAAAGTTCTACAAGTCTTGCTTTGCAGTGAAAGCGCTCTAAGAGAAGACGTTCAGAAGCAGCAGCATTCCATGCTAGCATCGTCCCTGCGGGAGATACTCTCTTTTCCAATATCGAGTTATTGGGCGATGTCAAGCCGCAATTCAGTATTCTAGACTAAAACATACTGTTAGTCGTGCTTTTGCAGCTTGCACTGAAAGCGATTCCAGGGAAGACTCTAACCGAGAGTCGTCATTTGATGGTAGCAACTTCCCTGCGGGAGTTTCTCTCTTTTCCAAAATCGCGTTATTACCCGCAGTTAAGTTACAATTCAGTACCCTAGACTAAAGCATTCTCTTAGGAGGGAATCTGCAGCTTACAGTGAAAGACATTTCCGAGAAGACTCTAACGAGAGCAAGCATATGATGGTAGCAGCTTCCCTGCGGGAGATACTCTCTTTTCCAAAATCGCGTTATTACCCGCAGTTAAGTCACAATTCAGAACCCAAGACTAAAGCATTCTCTTAGGAGGGAATCTGCAGCTTGCAGTGAAAGACATTTCCGAGAAGACTCTAACGAGAGCAAGCATTTGATGGTAGCAGCTTCCCTGCGGGAGATACTCTCTTTTCCAAAATCGCGTTATTACCCGCAGTTAAGTCACAATTCAGAACCCTAGACTAAAGCATTCTCTTAGGAGGGAATCTGCAGCTTACAGTGACAGAGATTCCAGAGAAGACTCTAACGAGAGCAAGGATTTGATGGTAGCAGCTTCCCTGCGGGAGATACTCTCTTTTCCAAAATCGTGTTATTACCCGCAGTTAAGTCACAATTCAGAACCCTAGACTAAAGCATTCTCTTAGGAGGGAATCTGCAGCTTGCAGTGAAAGAGATTCCAGAGAAGACTCTAACGAGAGCAAGCATTTGATGGTAGCAGCTTCCCTGCGGGAGATACTCTCTTTTCCAAAATCGCGTTACTAGCCGCAGTTAAGTCACAATTCAGAACCCTAAACTAAAGCATTCTCTTAGGAGGGAATCTGCAGCTTGCAGTGAAAGCGCTTCCTGAGTAGAGTCTAACGAGACCCAGCTTTTGATGGTAGCAGCTTCCCTGCGGTACTTGTGCTGAACGCTATGAGATTTTGAAGGGTCGCCTTAACAGCCATTCCGATGTTACAGTACACAAACCGAGACTGAAAGTTCTACAAGTCTTGCTTTGCAGTGAAAGCTCTCTAAGAGAAGACATTCAGAAGCAGCAGCATTCCATACTAGCATCTTCCCTCCGGGAGATACTCTCTTTTCCAATATCGAGTTATTGGGTAAGGTCAAGCGGCAATCCAGTATTCTAGACTAAAACATACTGTTAGTCGTGCTTTTGCAGCTTGCACTGATAGCGCTCCCCGAGTAGACTCTAACGAGAGCTAGCTTTTGATGGTAGCAGCTTCCCTGCGGTACTTGTGCTGAACGCTATGAGATTTTGAAGGGTCGCCTTAACAGCCATTCCGATGTTACAGTACACAAACCGAGACTGAAAGTTCTACAAGTCTTGCTTTGCAGTGAAAGCTCTCTAAGAGAAGACATTCAGAAGCAGCAACATTCCATACTAGCATCTTCCTTGCGGGAGATACTCTCTTTTCCAAAATCGCGTTATTACCCGCAGTTAAGTCACAATTCAGAACACTAGACTAAAGCATTCTCTTAGGAGGGAATCTGCAGCTTACAGTGACAGAGATTCCAGAGAAGACTCTAACGAGAGCAAGCATTTGATGGTAGCAGCTTCCCTGCGGGAGATACTCTCTTTTCCAAAATCGCGTTATTACTCGCAGTTAAGTCACAATTCAGAACCCTAGACTAAAGCATTCTCTTAGGAGGGAATCTGCAGCTTACAGTGACAGAGATTCCAGAGAAGACTCTAACGAGAGCAAGCATTTGATGGTAGCAGCTTCCCTGCGGGAGATACTCTCTTTTCCAAAATCGCGTTACTAGCCGCAGTTAAGTCACAATTCAGTACCCTAAACTAAAGCATTCTCTTAGGAGGGAATCTGCAGCTTGCAGTGAAAGCGCTTCCTGAGTAGAGTCTAACGAGACCCAGCTTTTGATGGTAGCAGCTTCCCTGCGGTACTTGTGCTGAACGCTATGAAATTTTGAAGTGACGCTTTAACAGGCATTCCGCTGTTACAGTACACAAGACGAGACTGAAAGTTCTACAAGTCTTGCTTTGCAGTGAAAGCGCTCTAAGAGAAGACGTTCAGAAGCAGCAGCATTCCATGCTAGCATCGTCCCTGCGGGAGATACTCTCTTTTCCAATATCGAGTTATTGGGCGATGTCAAGCCGCAATTCAGTATTCTAGACTAAAACATACTGTTAGTCGTGCTTTTGCAGCTTGCACTGAAAGCGATTCCAGGGAAGACTCTAACCGAGAGTCGTCATTTGATGGTAGCAACTTCCCTGCGGGAGTTTCTCTCTTTTCCAAAATCGCGTTATTACCCGCAGTTAAGTTACAATTCAGTACCCTAGACTAAAGCATTCTCTTAGGAGGGAATCTGCAGCTTACAGTGAAAGACATTTCCGAGAAGACTCTAACGAGAGCAAGCATTTGATGGTAGCAGCTTCCCTGCGGGAGATACTCTCTTTTCCAAAATCGCGTTATTACCCGCAGTTAAGTCACAATTCAGAACCCAAGACTAAAGCATTCTCTTAGGAGGGAATCTGCAGCTTGCAGTGAAAGCGCTTCCTGAGTAGAGTCTAACGAGACCCAGCTTTTGATGGTAGCAGCTTCCCTGCGGTACTTGTGCTGAACGCTATGAAATTTTGAAGTGACGCTTTAACAGGCATTCCGCTGTTACAGTACACAAGACGAGACTGAAAGTTCTACAAGTCTTGCTTTGCAGTGAAAGCGCTCTAAGAGAAGACGTTCAGAAGCAGCAGCATTCCATGCTAGCATCGTCCCTGCGGGAGATACTCTCTTTTCCAATATCGAGTTATTGGGCGATGTCAAGCCGCAATTCAGTATTCTAGACTAAAACATACTGTTAGTCGTGCTTTTGCAGCTTGCACTGAAAGCGATTCCAGGGAAGACTCTAACCGAGAGTCGTCATTTGATGGTAGCAACTTCCCTGCGGGAGTTTCTCTCTTTTCCAAAATCGCGTTATTACCCGCAGTTAAGTTACAATTCAGTACCCTAGACTAAAGCATTCTCTTAGGAGGGAATCTGCAGCTTACAGTGAAAGACATTTCCGAGAAGACTCTAACGAGAGCAAGCATATGATGGTAGCAGCTTCCCTGCGGGAGATACTCTCTTTTCCAAAATCGCGTTATTACCCGCAGTTAAGTCACAATTCAGAACCCAAGACTAAAGCATTCTCTTAGGAGGGAATCTGCAGCTTGCAGTGAAAGACATTTCCGAGAAGACTCTAACGAGAGCAAGCATTTGATGGTAGCAGCTTCCCTGCGGGAGATACTCTCTTTTCCAAAATCGCGTTATTACCCGCAGTTAAGTCACAATTCAGAACCCTAGACTAAAGCATTCTCTTAGGAGGGAATCTGCAGCTTACAGTGACAGAGATTCCAGAGAAGACTCTAACGAGAGCAAGGATTTGATGGTAGCAGCTTCCCTGCGGGAGATACTCTCTTTTCCAAAATCGTGTTATTACCCGCAGTTAAGTCACAATTCAGAACCCTAGACTAAAGCATTCTCTTAGGAGGGAATCTGCAGCTTGCAGTGAAAGAGATTCCAGAGAAGACTCTAACGAGAGCAAGCATTTGATGGTAGCAGCTTCCCTGCGGGAGATACTCTCTTTTCCAAAATCGCGTTACTAGCCGCAGTTAAGTCACAATTCAGAACCCTAAACTAAAGCATTCTCTTAGGAGGGAATCTGCAGCTTGCAGTGAAAGCGCTTCCTGAGTAGAGTCTAACGAGACCCAGCTTTTGATGGTAGCAGCTTCCCTGCGGTACTTGTGCTGAACGCTATGAGATTTTGAAGGGTCGCCTTAACAGCCATTCCGATGTTACAGTACACAAACCGAGACTGAAAGTTCTACAAGTCTTGCTTTGCAGTGAAAGCTCTCTAAGAGAAGACATTCAGAAGCAGCAGCATTCCATACTAGCATGTTCCCTCCGGGAGATACTCTCTTTTCCAATATCGAGTTATTGGGTAAGGTCAAGCGGCAATCCAGTATTCTAGACTAAAACATACTGTTAGTCGTGCTTTTGCAGCTTGCACTGATAGCGCTCCCCGAGTAGACTCTAACGAGAGCTAGCTTTTGATGGTAGCAGCTTCCCTGCGGTACTTGTGCTGAACGCTATGAGATTTTGAAGGGTCGCCTTAACAGCCATTCCGATGTTACAGTACACAAACCGAGACTGAAAGTTCTACAAGTCTTGCTTTGCAGTGAAAGCTCTCTAAGAGAAGACATTCAGAAGCAGCAACATTCCATACTAGCATCTTCCTTGCGGGAGATACTCTCTTTTCCAAAATCGCGTTATTACCCGCAGTTAAGTCACAATTCAGAACACTAGACTAAAGCATTCTCTTAGGAGGGAATCTGCAGCTTACAGTGACAGAGATTCCAGAGAAGACTCTAACGAGAGCAAGCATTTGATGGTAGCAGCTTCCCTGCGGGAGATACTCTCTTTTCCAAAATCGCGTTATTACTCGCAGTTAAGTCACAATTCAGAACCCTAGACTAAAGCATTCTCTTAGGAGGGAATCTGCAGCTTACAGTGACAGAGATTCCAGAGAAGACTCTAACGAGAGCAAGCATTTGATGGTAGCAGCTTCCCTGCGGGAGATACTCTCTTTTCCAAAATCGCGTTACTAGCCGCAGTTAAGTCACAATTCAGTACCCTAAACTAAAGCATTCTCTTAGGAGGGAATCTGCAGCTTGCAGTGAAAGCGCTTCCTGAGTAGAGTCTAACGAGACCCAGCTTTTGATGGTAGCAGCTTCCCTGCGGTACTTGTGCTGAACGCTATGAAATTTTGAAGTGACGCTTTAACAGGCATTCCGCTGTTACAGTACACAAGACGAGACTGAAAGTTCTACAAGTCTTGCTTTGCAGTGAAAGCGCTCTAAGAGAAGACGTTCAGAAGCAGCAGCATTCCATGCTAGCATCGTCCCTGCGGGAGATACTCTCTTTTCCAATATCGAGTTATTGGGCGATGTCAAGCCGCAATTCAGTATTCTAGACTAAAACATACTGTTAGTCGTGCTTTTGCAGCTTGCACTGAAAGCGATTCCAGGGAAGACTCTAACCGAGAGTCGTCATTTGATGGTAGCAACTTCCCTGCGGGAGTTTCTCTCTTTTCCAAAATCGCGTTATTACCCGCAGTTAAGTTACAATTCAGTACCCTAGACTAAAGCATTCTCTTAGGAGGGAATCTGCAGCTTACAGTGAAAGACATTTCCGAGAAGACTCTAACGAGAGCAAGCATTTGATGGTAGCAGCTTCCCTGCGGGAGATACTCTCTTTTCCAAAATCGCGTTATTACCCGCAGTTAAGTCACAATTCAGAACCCAAGACTAAAGCATTCTCTTAGGAGGGAATCTGCAGCTTGCAGTGAAAGACATTTCCGAGAAGACTCTAACGAGAGCAAGCATTTGATGGTAGCAGCTTCCCTGCGGGAGATACTCTCTTTTCCAAAATCGCGTTATTACTCGAAGTTAAGTCACAATTCAGAACCCTACACTAAAGCATTCTCTTAGGAGGGAATCTGCAGCTTACAGTGACAGAGATTCCAGAGAAGACTCTAACGAGAGCAAGCATTTGATGGTAGCAGCTTCCCAGCGGGAGATACTCTCTTTTCCAAAATCGCGTTATTACCCGCAGTTAAGTCACAATTCAGAACCCTAGACTAAAGCATTCTCTTAGGAGGGAATCTGCAGCTTACAGTGACAGAGATTCCAGAGAAGACTCTAACGAGAGCAAGGATTTGATGGTAGCAGCTTCCCTGCGGGAGATACTCTCTTTTCCAAAATCGTGTTATTACCCGCAGTTAAGTCACAATTCAGAACCCTAGACTAAAGCATTCTCTTAGGAGGGAATCTGCAGCTTGCAGTGAAAGAGATTCCAGAGAAGACTCTAACGAGAGCAAACATTTGATGTTAGAAGCTTCCCTGCGGGAGATACTCTCTTTTCCAAAATCGCGTTATTACTCGCAGTTAAGTCACAATTCAGAACCCTAGACTAAAGCATTCTCTTAGGAGGGAATCTGCAGCTTACATGAAAGCGCTTCCTGAGAAGACTCTAACGAGAGCAAGCATTTGATGGTAGCAGCTTCCCTGCGGTACTTGTGCTGAACGCTATGAGATTTTGAAGGGTCGCCTTACAGCCATTCCGAAGTTACAGTACGCAAGGCGAGACTGAAAGTTCTACAAGTCTTGCTTTGCAGTGAAAGCGCTCTAAGAGAAGACATTCAGAAGCAGCAGCAATCCATACTAGCATGTTCCCTCCGGGAGATACTCTCTTTTCCAAAATCGCATTATTACCCGCAGTTAAGTCACAATTCAGAACCCTAGACTAAAGCATTCTCTTAGGAGGGAATCTGCAGCTTACAGTGACAGAGATTCCAGAGAAGACTCTAACGAGAGCAAGGATTTGATGGTAGCAGCTTCCCTGCGGGAGATACTCTCTTTTCCAAAATCGTGTTATTACCCGCAGTTAAGTCACAATTCAGAACCCTAGACTAAAGCATTCTCTTAGGAGGGAATCTGCAGCTTGCAGTGAAAGAGATTCCTGAGAAGACTCTAACGAGAGCAAGCATTTGATGGTAGCAGCTTCCCTGCGGGAGATACTCTCTTTTCCAAAATCGCGTTATTACCCGCAGTTAAGTCACAATTCAGAACACTAGACTAAAGCATTCTCTTAGGAGGGAATCTGCAGCTTACAGTGACAGAGATTCCAAAGAAGACTCTAACGAGAGCAAGCATTTGATGGTAGCAGCTTCCCTGCGGTACTTGTGCTGAACGCTATGAGATTTTGAAGGGTCGCCTTACAGCCATTCCGAAGTTACAGTACGCAAGGCGAGACTGAAAGTTCTACAAGTCTTGCTTTGCAGTGAAAGCGCTCTAAGAGAAGACATTCAGAAGCAGCAGCAATCCATACTAGCATGTTCCCTCCGGGAGATACTCTCTTTTCCAAAATCGCATTATTACCCGCAGTTAAGTCACAATTCAGAACCCTAGACTAAAGCATTCTCTTAGGAGGGAATCTGCATCTTACAGTGACAGAGATTCCAGAGAAGACTCTAACGAGAGCAAGGATTTGATGGTAGCAGCTTCCCTGCGGGAGATACTCTCTTTTCCAAAATCGTGTTATTACCCGCAGTTAAGTAAAAATTCAGAACACTAGACTAAAGCATTCTCTTAGGAGGGAATCTGCAGCTTGCAGTGAAAGAGATTCCTGAGAAGACTCTAACGAGAGCAAGCATTTGATGGTAGCAGCTTCCCTGCGGGAGATACTCTCTTTTCCAAAATCGCGTTATTACTCGAAGTTAAGTCACAATTCAGAACCCTACACTAAAGCATTCTCTTAGGAGGGAATCTGCAGCTTACAGTGACAGAGATTCCAGAGAAGACTCTAACGAGAGCAAGCATTTGATGGTAGCAGCTTCCCTGCGGGAGATACTCTCTTTTCCAAAATCGCGTTACTAGCCGCAGTTAAGTCACAATTCAGTACCCTAAACTAAAGCATTCTCTTAGGAGGGAATCTGCAGCTTGCAGTGAAAGCGCTTCCTGAGTAGAGTCTAACGAGACCCAGCTTTTGATGGTAGCAGCTTCCCTGCGGTACTTGTGCTGAACGCTATGAAATTTTGAAGTGACGCTTTAACAGGCATTCCGCTGTTACAGTACACAAGACGAGACTGAAAGTTCTACAAGTCTTGCTTTGCAGTGAAAGCGCTCTAAGAGAAGACGTTCAGAAGCAGCAGCATTCCATGCTAGCATCGTCCCTGCGGGAGATACTCTCTTTTCCAATATCGAGTTATTGGGCGATGTCAAGCCGCAATTCAGTATTCTAGACTAAAACATACTGTTAGTCGTGCTTTTGCAGCTTGCACTGAAAGCGATTCCAGGGAAGACTCTAACCGAGAGTCGTCATTTGATGGTAGCAACTTCCCTGCGGGAGTTTCTCTCTTTTCCAAAATCGCGTTATTACCCGCAGTTAAGTTACAATTCAGTACCCTAGACTAAAGCATTCTCTTAGGAGGGAATCTGCAGCTTACAGTGAAAGACATTTCCGAGAAGACTCTAACGAGAGCAAGCATTTGATGGTAGCAGCTTCCCTGCGGGAGATACTCTCTTTTCCAAAATCGCGTTATTACCCGCAGTTAAGTCACAATTCAGAACCCAAGACTAAAGCATTCTCTTAGGAGGGAATCTGCAGCTTGCAGTGAAAGACATTTCCGAGAAGACTCTAACGAGAGCAAGCATTTGATGGTAGCAGCTTCCCTGCGGGAGATACTCTCTTTTCCAAAATCGCGTTATTACTCGAAGTTAAGTCACAATTCAGAACCCTACACTAAAGCATTCTCTTAGGAGGGAATCTGCAGCTTACAGTGACAGAGATTCCAGAGAAGACTCTAACGAGAGCAAGCATTTGATGGTAGCAGCTTCCCAGCGGGAGATACTCTCTTTTCCAAAATCGCGTTATTACCCGCAGTTAAGTCACAATTCAGAACCCTAGACTAAAGCATTCTCTTAGGAGGGAATCTGCAGCTTACAGTGACAGAGATTCCAGAGAAGACTCTAACGAGAGCAAGGATTTGATGGTAGCAGCTTCCCTGCGGGAGATACTCTCTTTTCCAAAATCGTGTTATTACCCGCAGTTAAGTCACAATTCAGAACCCTAGACTAAAGCATTCTCTTAGGAGGGAATCTGCAGCTTGCAGTGAAAGAGATTCCAGAGAAGACTCTAACGAGAGCAAACATTTGATGTTAGAAGCTTCCCTGCGGGAGATACTCTCTTTTCCAAAATCGCGTTATTACTCGCAGTTAAGTCACAATTCAGAACCCTAGACTAAAGCATTCTCTTAGGAGGGAATCTGCAGCTTACATGAAAGCGCTTCCTGAGAAGACTCTAACGAGAGCAAGCATTTGATGGTAGCAGCTTCCCTGCGGTACTTGTGCTGAACGCTATGAGATTTTGAAGGGTCGCCTTACAGCCATTCCGAAGTTACAGTACGCAAGGCGAGACTGAAAGTTCTACAAGTCTTGCTTTGCAGTGAAAGCGCTCTAAGAGAAGACATTCAGAAGCAGCAGCAATCCATACTAGCATGTTCCCTCCGGGAGATACTCTCTTTTCCAAAATCGCATTATTACCCGCAGTTAAGTCACAATTCAGAACCCTAGACTAAAGCATTCTCTTAGGAGGGAATCTGCAGCTTACAGTGACAGAGATTCCAGAGAAGACTCTAACGAGAGCAAGGATTTGATGGTAGCAGCTTCCCTGCGGGAGATACTCTCTTTTCCAAAATCGTGTTATTACCCGCAGTTAAGTCACAATTCAGAACCCTAGACTAAAGCATTCTCTTAGGAGGGAATCTGCAGCTTGCAGTGAAAGAGATTCCTGAGAAGACTCTAACGAGAGCAAGCATTTGATGGTAGCAGCTTCCCTGCGGGAGATACTCTCTTTTCCAAAATCGCGTTATTACCCGCAGTTAAGTCACAATTCAGAACACTAGACTAAAGCATTCTCTTAGGAGGGAATCTGCAGCTTACAGTGACAGAGATTCCAAAGAAGACTCTAACGAGAGCAAGCATTTGATGGTAGCAGCTTCCCTGCGGTACTTGTGCTGAACGCTATGAGATTTTGAAGGGTCGCCTTACAGCCATTCCGAAGTTACAGTACGCAAGGCAAGACTGAAAGTTCTACAAGTCTTGCTTTGCAGTGAAAGCGCTCTAAGAGAAGACATTCAGAAGCAGCAGCAATCCATACTAGCATGTTCCCTCCGGGAGATACTCTCTTTTCCAAAATCGCATTATTACCCGCAGTTAAGTCACAATTCAGAACCCTAGACTAAAGCATTCTCTTAGGAGGGAATCTGCATCTTACAGTGACAGAGATTCCAGAGAAGACTCTAACGAGAGCAAGGATTTGATGGTAGCAGCTTCCCTGCGGGAGATACTCTCTTTTCCAAAATCGTGTTATTACCCGCAGTTAAGTAAAAATTCAGAACACTAGACTAAAGCATTCTCTTAGGAGGGAATCTGCAGCTTGCAGTGAAAGAGATTCCTGAGAAGACTCTAACGAGAGCAAGCATTTGATGGTAGCAGCTTCCCTGCGGGAGATACTCTCTTTTCCAAAATCGCGTTACTAGCCGCAGTTAAGTCACAATTCAGAACCCTAAACTAAAGCATTCTCTTAGGAGGGAATCTGCAGCTTGCAGTGAAAGCGCTTCCTGAGTAGAGTCTAACGAGACCCAGCTTTTGATGGTAGCAGCTTCCCTGCGGTACTTGTGCTGAACGCTATGAGATTTTGAAGGGTCGCCTTAACAGCCATTCCGATGTTACAGTACACAAACCGAGACTGAAAGTTCTACAAGTCTTGCTTTGCAGTGAAAGCTCTCTAAGAGAAGACATTCAGAAGCAGCAGCATTCCATACTAGCATCTTCCCTCCGGGAGATACTCTCTTTTCCAATATCGAGTTATTGGGTAAGGTCAAGCGGCAATTCAGTATTCTAGACTAAAACATACTGTTAGTCGTGCTTTTGCAGCTTGCACTGATAGCGCTCCCCGAGTAGACTCTAACGAGAGCTAGCTTTTGATGGTAGCAGCTTCCCTGCGGTACTTGTGCTGAACGCTATGAGATTTTGAAGGGTCGCCTTAACAGCCATTCCGATGTTACAGTACACAAACCGAGACTGAAAGTTCTACAAGTCTTGCTTTGCAGTGAAAGCTCTCTAAGAGAAGACATTCAGAAGCAGCAACATTCCATACTAGCATCTTCCTTGCGGGAGATACTCTCTTTTCCAAAATCGCATTATTACCCGCAGTTAAGTAAAAATTCAGAACACTAGACTAAAGCATACTCTTAGGAGGGAATCTGCAGCTTGCAGTGAAAGACATTTCCGAGAAGACTCTAACGAGAGCAAGCATTTGATGGTAGCAGCTTCCCTGCGGGAGATACTGTCTTTTCCAAAATCGCGTTATTACCCGCAGTTAAGTCACAATTCAGAACCCTAGACTAAAGCATTCTCTTAGGAGGGAATCTGCAGCTTGCAGTGAAAGACATTTCCGAGAAGACTCTAACGAGAGCAAGCATTTGATGGTAGCAGCTTCCCTGCGGGAGATACTCTCTTTTCCAAAATCGCGTTATTACTCGAAGTTAAGTCACAATTCAGAACCCTACACTAAAACATTCTCTTAGGAGGGAATCTGCAGCTTACAGTGACAGAGATTCCAGAGAAGACTCTAACGAGAGCAAGCATTTGATGGTAGCAGCTTCCCTGCGGGAGATACTCTCTTTTCCAAAATCGCGTTATTACCCGCAGTTAAGTCACAATTCAGAACCCTAGACTAAAGCATTCTCTTAGGAGGGAATCTGCAGCTTACAGTGACAGAGATTCCAGAGAAGACTCTAACGAGAGCAAGCATTTGATGGTAGCAGCTTCCCTGCGGGAGATACTCTCTTTTCCAAAATCGCGTTACTAGCCGCAGTTAAGTCACAATTCAGTACCCTAAACTAAAGCATTCTCTTAGGAGGGAATCTGCAGCTTGCAGTGAAAGCGCTTCCTGAGTAGAGTCTAACGAGACCCAGCTTTTGATGGTAGCAGCTTCCCTGCGGTACTTGTGCTGAACGCTATGAAATTTTGAAGTGACGCTTTAACAGGCATTCCGCTGTTACAGTACACAAGACGAGACTGAAAGTTCTACAAGTCTTGCTTTGCAGTGAAAGCGCTCTAAGAGAAGACGTTCAGAAGCAGCAGCATTCCATGCTAGCATCGTCCCTGCGGGAGATACTCTCTTTTCCAATATCGAGTTATTGGGCGATGTCAAGCCGCAATTCAGTATTCTTGACTAAAACATACTGTTAGTCGTGCTTTTGCAGCTTGCACTGAAAGCGATTCCAGGGAAGACTCTAACCGAGAGTCGTCATTTGATGGTAGCAACTTCCCTGCGGGAGTATCTCTTTTCCAAAATCGCGTTATTACCCGCAGTTAAGAAAAATTCAGAACACTAGACTAAAGCATTCTCTTAGGAGGGAATCTGCAGCTTACAGTGACAGACATTCCAGAGAAGACTCTAACGAGAGCAAGCATTTGATGGTAGCAGCTTCCCTGCGGGAGATACTCTCTTTTCCAAAATCGCATTATAACCCGCAGTTAAGTAAAAATTCAGAACACTAGACTAAAGCATTCTCTTAGGAGGGAATCTGCAGCTTGCACTGAAAGCGCTCCCCGAGTAGACTCTAACGAGAGCTAGCTTTTGATGGTAGCAGCTTCCCTGCGGTACTTGTGCTGAACGCTATGAGATTTTGAAGGGTCGCCTTAACAGCCATTCCGATGTTACAGTACACAAACCGAGACTGAAAGTTCTACAAGTCTTGCTTTGCAGTGAAAGCTCTCTAAGAGAAGACATTCAGAAGCAGCAGCATTCCATACTAGCATCTTCCCTGCGGGAGATACTCTCTTTTCCAAAATCGCATTATTACCCGCAGTTAAGTAAAAATTCAGAACCCTAGACTAAAGCATTCTCTTAGGAGGGAATCTGCAGCTTGCAGTGAAAGACATTTCCGAGAAGACTCTAACGAGAGCAAGCATTTGATGGTAGCAGCTTCCCTGCGGGAGATACTCTCTTTTCCAAAATCGCGTTATTACTCGAAGTTAAGTCACAATTCAGAACCCTACACTAAAGCATTCTCTTAGGAGGGAATCTGCAGCTTACAGTGACAGAGATTCCAGAGAAGACTCTAACGAGAGCAAGCATTTGATGGTAGCAGCTTCCCTGCGGGAGATACTCTCTTTTCCAAAATCGCGTTATTACCCGCAGTTAAGTCACAATTCAGAACCCTAGACTAAAGCATTCTCTTAGGAGGGAATCTGCAGCTTACAGTGACAGAGATTCCAGAGAAGACTCTAACGAGAGCAAGCATTTGATGGTAGCAGCTTCCCTGCGGGAGATACTCTCTTTTCCAAAATCGCGTTATTACTCGAAGTTAAGTCACAATTCAGAACCCTACACTAAAGCATTCTCTTAGGAGGGAATCTGCAGCTTACAGTGACAGAGATTCCAGAGAAGACTCTAACGAGAGCAAGCATTTGATGGTAGCAGCTTCCCTGCGGGAGATACTCTCTTTTCCAAAATCGTGTTATTACCCGCAGTTAAGTCACAATTCAGAACCCTAGACTAAAGCATTCTCTTAGGAGGGAATCTGCAGCTTGCAGTGAAAGCGCTTCCTGAGTAGAGTCTAACGAGACCCAGCTTTTGATGGTAGCAGCTTCCCTGCGGTACTTGTGCTGAACGCTATGAAATTTTGAAGTGACGCTTTAACAGGCATTCCGCTGTTACAGTACACAAGACGAGACTGAAAGTTCTACAAGTCTTGCTTTGCAGTGAAAGCGCTCTAAGAGAAGACGTTCAGAAGCAGCAGCATTCCATGCTAGCATCGTCCCTGCGGGAGATACTCTCTTTTCCAATATCGAGTTATTGGGCGATGTCAAGCCGCAATTCAGTATTCTTGACTAAAACATACTGTTAGTCGTGCTTTTGCAGCTTGCACTGAAAGCGATTCCAGGGAAGACTCTAACCGAGAGTCGTCATTTGATGGTAGCAACTTCCCTGCGGGAGTATCTCTTTTCCAAAATCGCGTTATTACCCGCAGTTAAGAAAAATTCAGAACACTAGACTAAAGCATTCTCTTAGGAGGGAATCTGCAGCTTACAGTGACAGACATTCCAGAGAAGACTCTAACGAGAGCAAGCATTTGATGGTAGCAGCTTCCCTGCGGGAGATACTCTCTTTTCCAAAATCGCATTATAACCCGCAGTTAAGTAAAAATTCAGAACACTAGACTAAAGCATTCTCTTAGGAGGGAATCTGCAGCTTGCACTGAAAGCGCTCCCCGAGTAGACTCTAACGAGAGCTAGCTTTTGATGGTAGCAGCTTCCCTGCGGTACTTGTGCTGAACGCTATGAGATTTTGAAGGGTCGCCTTAACAGCCATTCCGATGTTACAGTACACAAACCGAGACTGAAAGTTCTACAAGTCTTGCTTTGCAGTGAAAGCTCTCTAAGAGAAGACATTCAGAAGCAGCAGCATTCCATACTAGCATCTTCCCTGCGGGAGATACTCTCTTTTCCAAAATCGCATTATTACCCGCAGTTAAGTAAAAATTCAGAACACTAGACTAAAGCATTCTCTTAGGAGGGAATCTGCAGCTTGCAGTGAAAGACATTTCCGAGAAGACTCTAACGAGAGCAAGCATTTGATGGTAGCAGCTTCCCTGCGGGAGATACTCTCTTTTCCAAAATCGCGTTATTACTCGAAGTTAAGTCACAATTCAGAACCCTACACTAAAGCATTCTCTTAGGAGGGAATCTGCAGCTTACAGTGACAGAGATTCCAGAGAAGACTCTAACGAGAGCAAGCATTTGATGGTAGCAGCTTCCCTGCGGGAGATACTCTCTTTTCCAAAATCGCGTTATTACCCGCAGTTAAGTCACAATTCAGAACCCTAGACTAAAGCATTCTCTTAGGAGGGAATCTGCAGCTTACAGTGACAGAGATTCCAGAGAAGACTCTAACGAGAGCAAGCATTTGATGGTAGCAGCTTCCCTGCGGGAGATACTCTCTTTTCCAAAATCGCGTTATTACCCGCAGTTAAGTCACAATTCAGAACCCTAGACTAAAGCATTCTCTTAGGAGGGAATCTGCAGCTTGCAGTGAAAGAGATTCCAGAGAAGACTCTAACGAGAGCAAGCATTTGATGGTAGCAGCTTCCCTGCGGGAGATACTCTCTTTTCCAAAATCGCGTTACTAGCCGCAGTTAAGTCACAATTCAGAACCCTAAACTAAAGCATTCTCTTAGGAGGGAATCTGCAGCTTGCAGTGAAAGCGCTTCCTGAGTAGAGTCTAACGAGACCCAGCTTTTGATGGTAGCAGCTTCCCTGCGGTACTTGTGCTGAACGCTATGAGATTTTGAAGGGTCGCCTTAACAGCCTTTCCGATGTTACAGTACACAAACCGAGACTGAAAGTTCTACAAGTCTTGCTTTGCAGTGAAAGCTCTCTAAGAGAAGACATTCAGAAGCAGCAGCATTCCATACTAGCATCTTCCCTCCGGGAGATACTCTCTTTTCCAATATCGAGTTATTGGGTAAGGTCAAGCGGCAATTCAGTATTCTAGACTAAAACATACTGTTAGTCGTGCTTTTGCAGCTTGCACTGATAGCGCTCCCCGAGTAGACTCTAACGAGAGCTAGCTTTTGATGGTAGCAGCTTCCCTGCGGTACTTGTGCTGAACGCTATGAGATTTTGAAGGGTCGCCTTAACAGCCATTCCGATGTTACAGTACACAAACCGAGACTGAAAGTTCTACAAGTCTTGCTTTGCAGTGAAAGCTCTCTAAGAGAAGACATTCAGAAGCAGCAACATTCCATACTAGCATCTTCCTTGCGGGAGATACTCTCTTTTCCAAAATCGCGTTATTACCCGCAGTTAAGTCACAATTCAGAACACTAGACTAAAGCATTCTCTTAGGAGGGAATCTGCAGCTTACAGTGACAGAGATTCCAGAGAAGACTCTAACGAGAGCAAGCATTTGATGGTAGCAGCTTCCCTGCGGGAGATACTCTCTTTTCCAAAATCGCGTTATTACTCGCAGTTAAGTCACAATTCAGAACCCTAGACTAAAGCATTCTCTTAGGAGGGAATCTGCAGCTTACAGTGACAGAGATTCCAGAGAAGACTCTAACGAGAGCAAGCATTTGATGGTAGCAGCTTCCCTGCGGGAGATACTCTCTTTTCCAAAATCGCGTTACTAGCCGCAGTTAAGTCACAATTCAGTACCCTAAACTAAAGCATTCTCTTAGGAGGGAATCTGCAGCTTGCAGTGAAAGCGCTTCCTGAGTAGAGTCTAACGAGACCCAGCTTTTGATGGTAGCAGCTTCCCTGCGGTACTTGTGCTGAACGCTATGAAATTTTGAAGTGACGCTTTAACAGGCATTCCGCTGTTACAGTACACAAGACGAGACTGAAAGTTCTACAAGTCTTGCTTTGCAGTGAAAGCGCTCTAAGAGAAGACGTTCAGAAGCAGCAGCATTCCATGCTAGCATCGTCCCTGCGGGAGATACTCTCTTTTCCAATATCGAGTTATTGGGCGATGTCAAGCCGCAATTCAGTATTCTAGACTAAAACATACTGTTAGTCGTGCTTTTGCAGCTTGCACTGAAAGCGATTCCAGGGAAGACTCTAACCGAGAGTCGTCATTTGATGGTAGCAACTTCCCTGCGGGAGTTTCTCTCTTTTCCAAAATCGCGTTATTACCCGCAGTTAAGTTACAATTCAGTACCCTAGACTAAAGCATTCTCTTAGGAGGGAATCTGCAGCTTACAGTGAAAGACATTTCCGAGAAGACTCTAACGAGAGCAAGCATTTGATGGTAGCAGCTTCCCTGCGGGAGATACTCTCTTTTCCAAAATCGCGTTATTACCCGCAGTTAAGTCACAATTCAGAACCCAAGACTAAAGCATTCTCTTAGGAGGGAATCTGCAGCTTGCAGTGAAAGACATTTCCGAGAAGACTCTAACGAGAGCAAGCATTTGATGGTAGCAGCTTCCCTGCGGGAGATACTCTCTTTTCCAAAATCGCGTTATTACTCGAAGTTAAGTCACAATTCAGAACCCTACACTAAAGCATTCTCTTAGGAGGGAATCTGCAGCTTACAGTGACAGAGATTCCAGAGAAGACTCTAACGAGAGCAAGCATTTGATGGTAGCAGCTTCCCAGCGGGAGATACTCTCTTTTCCAAAATCGCGTTATTACCCGCAGTTAAGTCACAATTCAGAACCCTAGACTAAAGCATTCTCTTAGGAGGGAATCTGCAGCTTACAGTGACAGAGATTCCAGAGAAGACTCTAACGAGAGCAAGGATTTGATGGTAGCAGCTTCCCTGCGGGAGATACTCTCTTTTCCAAAATCGTGTTATTACCCGCAGTTAAGTCACAATTCAGAACCCTAGACTAAAGCATTCTCTTAGGAGGGAATCTGCAGCTTGCAGTGAAAGAGATTCCAGAGAAGACTCTAACGAGAGCAAGCATTTGATGGTAGCAGCTTCCCTGCGGGAGATACTCTCTTTTCCAAAATCGCGTTACTAGCCGCAGTTAAGTCACAATTCAGAACCCTAAACTAAAGCATTCTCTTAGGAGGGAATCTGCAGCTTGCAGTGAAAGCGCTTCCTGAGTAGAGTCTAACGAGACCCAGCTTTTGATGGTAGCAGCTTCCCTGCGGTACTTGTGCTGAACGCTATGAGATTTTGAAGGGTCGCCTTAACAGCCATTCCGATGTTACAGTACACAAACCGAGACTGAAAGTTCTACAAGTCTTGCTTTGCAGTGAAAGCTCTCTAAGAGAAGACATTCAGAAGCAGCAGCATTCCATACTAGCATCTTCCCTCCGGGAGATACTCTCTTTTCCAATATCGAGTTATTGGGTAAGGTCAAGCGGCAATTCAGTATTCTAGACTAAAACATACTGTTAGTCGTGCTTTTGCAGCTTGCACTGATAGCGCTCCCCGAGTAGACTCTAACGAGAGCTAGCTTTTGATGGTAGCAGCTTCCCTGCGGTACTTGTGCTGAACGCTATGAGATTTTGAAGGGTCGCCTTAACAGCCATTCCGATGTTACAGTACACAAACCGAGACTGAAAGTTCTACAAGTCTTGCTTTGCAGTGAAAGCTCTCTAAGAGAAGACATTCAGAAGCAGCAACATTCCATACTAGCATCTTCCTTGCGGGAGATACTCTCTTTTCCAAAATCGCGTTATTACCCGCAGTTAAGTCACAATTCAGAACACTAGACTAAAGCATTCTCTTAGGAGGGAATCTGCAGCTTACAGTGACAGAGATTCCAGAGAAGACTCTAACGAGAGCAAGCATTTGATGGTAGCAGCTTCCCTGCGGGAGATACTCTCTTTTCCAAAATCGCGTTATTACTCGCAGTTAAGTCACAATTCAGAACCCTAGACTAAAGCATTCTCTTAGGAGGGAATCTGCAGCTTACAGTGACAGAGATTCCAGAGAAGACTCTAACGAGAGCAAGCATTTGATGGTAGCAGCTTCCCTGCGGGAGATACTCTCTTTTCCAAAATCGCGTTACTAGCCGCAGTTAAGTCACAATTCAGTACCCTAAACTAAAGCATTCTCTTAGGAGGGAATCTGCAGCTTGCAGTGAAAGCGCTTCCTGAGTAGAGTCTAACGAGACCCAGCTTTTGATGGTAGCAGCTTCCCTGCGGTACTTGTGCTGAACGCTATGAAATTTTGAAGTGACGCTTTAACAGGCATTCCGCTGTTACAGTACACAAGACGAGACTGAAAGTTCTACAAGTCTTGCTTTGCAGTGAAAGCGCTCTAAGAGAAGACGTTCAGAAGCAGCAGCATTCCATGCTAGCATCGTCCCTGCGGGAGATACTCTCTTTTCCAATATCGAGTTATTGGGCGATGTCAAGCCGCAATTCAGTATTCTAGACTAAAACATACTGTTAGTCGTGCTTTTGCAGCTTGCACTGAAAGCGATTCCAGGGAAGACTCTAACCGAGAGTCGTCATTTGATGGTAGCAACTTCCCTGCGGGAGTTTCTCTCTTTTCCAAAATCGCGTTATTACCCGCAGTTAAGTTACAATTCAGTACCCTAGACTAAAGCATTCTCTTAGGAGGGAATCTGCAGCTTACAGTGAAAGACATTTCCGAGAAGACTCTAACGAGAGCAAGCATTTGATGGTAGCAGCTTCCCTGCGGGAGATACTCTCTTTTCCAAAATCGCGTTATTACCCGCAGTTAAGTCACAATTCAGAACCCAAGACTAAAGCATTCTCTTAGGAGGGAATCTGCAGCTTGCAGTGAAAGACATTTCCGAGAAGACTCTAACGAGAGCAAGCATTTGATGGTAGCAGCTTCCCTGCGGGAGATACTCTCTTTTCCAAAATCGCGTTATTACTCGAAGTTAAGTCACAATTCAGAACCCTAGACTAAAGCATTCTCTTAGGAGGGAATCTGCAGCTTACAGTGACAGAGATTCCAGAGAAGACTCTAACGAGAGCAAGCATTTGATGGTAGCAGCTTCCCAGCGGGAGATACTCTCTTTTCCAAAATCGCGTTATTACCCGCAGTTAAGTCACAATTCAGAACCCTAGACTAAAGCATTCTCTTAGGAGGGAATCTGCAGCTTACAGTGACAGAGATTCCAGAGAAGACTCTAACGAGAGCAAGGATTTGATGGTAGCAGCTTCCCTGCGGGAGATACTCTCTTTTCCAAAATCGTGTTATTACCCTCAGTTAAGTCACAATTCAGAACCCTAGACTAAAGCATTCTCTTAGGAGGGAATCTGCAGCTTGCAGTGAAAGAGATTCCAGAGAAGACTCTAACGAGAGCAAACATTTGATGTTAGAAGCTTCCCTGCGGGAGATACTCTCTTTTCCAAAATCGCGTTATTACTCGCAGTTAAGTCACAATTCAGAACCCTAGACTAAAGCATTCTCTTAGGAGGGAATCTGCAGCTTACATGAAAGCGCTTCCTGAGAAGACTCTAACGAGAGCAAGCATTTGATGGTAGCAGCTTCCCTGCGGTACTTGTGCTGAACGCTATGAGATTTTGAAGGGTCGCCTTACAGCCATTCCGAAGTTACAGTACGCAAGGCGAGACTGAAAGTTCTACAAGTCTTGCTTTGCAGTGAAAGCGCTCTAAGAGAAGACATTCAGAAGCAGCAGCAATCCATACTAGCATGTTCCCTCCGGGAGATACTCTCTTTTCCAAAATCGCATTATTACCCGCAGTTAAGTCACAATTCAGAACCCTAGACTAAAGCATTCTCTTAGGAGGGAATCTGCATCTTACAGTGACAGAGATTCCAGAGAAGACTCTAACGAGAGCAAGCATTTGATGGTAGCAGCTTCCCTGCGGGAGATACTCTCTTTTCCAAAATCGTGTTATTACCCGCAGTTAAGTAAAAATTCAGAACACTAGACTAAAGCATTCTCTTAGGAGGGAATCTGCAGCTTGCAGTGAAAGAGATTCCTGAGAAGACTCTAACGAGAGCAAGCATTTGATGGTAGCAGCTTCCCTGCGGGAGATACTCTCTTTTCCAAAATCGCGTTATTACCCGCAGTTAAGTCACAATTCAGAACACTAGACTAAAGCATTCTCTTAGGAGGGAATCTGCAGCTTACAGTGACAGAGATTCCAGAGAAGACTCTAACGAGAGCAAGCATTTGATGGTAGCAGCTTCCCTGCGGGAGATACTCTCTTTTCGAAAATCGCGTTATTACTCGCAGTTAAGTCACAATTCAGAACCCTAGACTAAAGCATTCTCTTAGGAGGGAATCTGCAGCTTACAGTGAAAGCGCTTCCTGAGTAGACTCTAACGAGAGCAAGCATTTGATGGTAGCAGCTTCCCTGCGGTACTTGTGCTGAACGCTATGAGATTTTGAAGGGTCGCCTTACAGCCATTCCGAAGTTACAGTACGCAAGGCGAGACTGAAAGTTCTACAAGTCTTGCTTTGCAGTGAAAGCGCTCTAAGAGAAGACATTCAGAAGCAGCAGCAATCCATACTAGCATCTTCCCTGCGGGAGATACTCTCTTTTCCAAAATCGCGTTATTACCCGCAGTTAAGTCACAATTCAGAACCCTAGACTAAAGCATTCTCTTAGGAGGGAATCTGCAGCTTACAGTGACAGAGATTGCAGAGAAGACTCTAACGAGAGCAAGGATTTGATGGTAGCAGCTTCCCTGCGGGAGATACTCTCTTTTCCAAAATCGTGTTATTACCCGCAGTTAAGTCACAATTCAGAACCCTAGACTAAAGCATTCTCTTAGGAGGGAATCTGCAGCTTGCAGTGAAAGAGATTCCAGAGAAGACTCTAACGAGAGCAAACATTTGATGTTAGAAGCTTCCCTGCGGGAGATACTCTCTTTTCCAAAATCGCGTTATTACTCGCAGTTAAGTCACAATTCAGAACCCTAGACTAAAGCATTCTCTTAGGAGGGAATCTGCAGCTTACATGAAAGCGCTTCCTGAGAAGACTCTAACGAGAGCAAGCATTTGATGGTAGCAGCTTCCCTGCGGTACTTGTGCTGAACGCTATGAGATTTTGAAGGGTCGCCTTACAGCCATTCCGAAGTTACAGTACGCAAGGCGAGACTGAAAGTTCTACAAGTCTTGCTTTGCAGTGAAAGCGCTCTAAGAGAAGACATTCAGAAGCAGCAGCAATCCATACTAGCATGTTCCCTCCGGGAGATACTCTCTTTTCCAAAATCGCATTATTACCCGCAGTTAAGTCACAATTCAGAACCCTAGACTAAAGCATTCTCTTAGGATGGAATCTGCATCTTACAGTGACAGAGATTCCAGAGAAGACTCTAACGAGAGCAAGGATTTGATGGTAGCAGCTTCCCTGCGGGAGATACTCTCTTTTCCAAAATCGTGTTATTACCCGCAGTTAAGTAAAAATTCAGAACACTAGACTAAAGCATTCTCTTAGGAGGGAATCTGCAGCTTGCAGTGAAAGAGATTCCTGAGAAGACTCTAACGAGAGCAAGCATTTGATGGTAGCAGCTTCCCTGCGGGAGATACTCTCTTTTCCAAAATCGCGTTACTAGCCGCAGTTAAGTCACAATTCAGAACCCTAAACTAAAGCATTCTCTTAGGAGGGAATCTGCAGCTTGCAGTGAAAGCGCTTCCTGAGTAGAGTCTAACGAGACCCAGCTTTTGATGGTAGCAGCTTCCCTGCGGTACTTGTGCTGAACGCTATGAGATTTTGAAGGGTCGCCTTAACAGCCATTCCGATGTTACAGTACACAAACCGAGACTGAAAGTTCTACAAGTCTTGCTTTGCAGTGAAAGCTCTCTAAGAGAAGACATTCAGAAGCAGCAGCATTCCATACTAGCATCTTCCCTCCGGGAGATACTCTCTTTTCCAATATCGAGTTATTGGGTAAGGTCAAGCGGCAATTCAGTATTCTAGACTAAAACATACTGTTAGTCGTGCTTTTGCAGCTTGCACTGATAGCGCTCCCCGAGTAGACTCTAACGAGAGCTAGCTTTTGATGGTAGCAGCTTCCCTGCGGTACTTGTGCTGAACGCTATGAGATTTTGAAGGGTCGCCTTAACAGCCATTCCGATGTTACAGTACACAAACCGAGACTGAAAGTTCTACAAGTCTTGCTTTGCAGTGAAAGCTCTCTAAGAGAAGACATTCAGAAGCAGCAACATTCCATACTAGCATCTTCCTTGCGGGAGATACTCTCTTTTCCAAAATCGCATTATTACCCGCAGTTAAGTAAAAATTCAGAACACTAGACTAAAGCATACTCTTAGGAGGGAATCTGCAGCTTGCAGTGAAAGACATTTCCGAGAAGACTCTAACGAGAGCAAGCATTTGATGGTAGCAGCTTCCCTGCGGGAGATACTCTCTTTTCCAAAATCGCGTTATTACTCGAAGTTAAGTCACAATTCAGAACCCTACACTAAAACATTCTCTTAGGAGGGAATCTGCAGCTTACAGTGACAGAGATTCCAGAGAAGACTCTAACGAGAGCAAGCATTTGATGGTAGCAGCTTCCCTGCGGGAGATACTCTCTTTTCCAAAATCGCGTTATTACCCGCAGTTAAGTCACAATTCAGAACACTAGACTAAAGCATTCTCTTAGGAGGGAATCTGCAGCTTACAGTGACAGAGATTCCAGAGAAGACTCTAACGAGAGCAAGCATTTGATGGTAGCAGCTTCCCTGCGGGAGATACTCTCTTTTCCAAAATCGCGTTATTACTCGCAGTTAAGTCACAATTCAGAACCCTAGACTAAAGCATTCTCTTAGGAGGGAATCTGCAGCTTACAGTGACAGAGATTCCAGAGAAGACTCTAACGAGAGCAAGCATTTGATGGTAGCAGCTTCCCTGCGGGAGATACTCTCTTTTCCAAAATCGCGTTACTAGCCGCAGTTAAGTCACAATTCAGTACCCTAAACTAAAGCATTCTCTTAGGAGGGAATCTGCAGCTTGCAGTGAAAGCGCTTCCTGAGTAGAGTCTAACGAGACCCAGCTTTTGATGGTAGCAGCTTCCCTGCGGTACTTGTGCTGAACGCTATGAAATTTTGAAGTGACGCTTTAACAGGCATTCCGCTGTTACAGTACACAAGACGAGACTGAAAGTTCTACAAGTCTTGCTTTGCAGTGAAAGCGCTCTAAGAGAAGACGTTCAGAAGCAGCAGCATTCCATGCTAGCATCGTCCCTGCGGGAGATACTCTCTTTTCCAATATCGAGTTATTGGGCGATGTCAAGCCGCAATTCAGTATTCTAGACTAAAACATACTGTTAGTCGTGCTTTTGCAGCTTGCACTGAAAGCGATTCCAGGGAAGACTCTAACCGAGAGTCGTCATTTGATGGTAGCAACTTCCCTGCGGGAGTTTCTCTCTTTTCCAAAATCGCGTTATTACCCGCAGTTAAGTTACAATTCAGTACCCTAGACTAAAGCATTCTCTTAGGAGGGAATCTGCAGCTTACAGTGAAAGACATTTCCGAGAAGACTCTAACGAGAGCAAGCATTTGATGGTAGCAGCTTCCCTGCGGGAGATACTCTCTTTTCCAAAATCGCGTTATTACCCGCAGTTAAGTCACAATTCAGAACCCAAGAATAAAGCATTCTCTTAGGAGGGAATCTGCAGCTTGCAGTGAAAGACATTTCCGAGAAGACTCTAACGAGAGCAAGCATTTGATGGTAGCAGCTTCCCTGCGGGAGATACTCTCTTTTCCAAAATCGCGTTATTACTCGAAGTTAAGTCACAATTCAGAACCCTACACTAAAGCATTCTCTTAGGAGGGAATCTGCAGCTTACAGTGACAGAGATTCCAGAGAAGACTCTAACGAGAGCAAGCATTTGATGGTAGCAGCTTCCCTGCGGGAGATACTCTCTTTTCCAAAATCGCGTTATTACCCGCAGTTAAGTCACAATTCAGAACCCTAGACTAAAGCATTCTCTTAGGAGGGAATCTGCAGCTTACAGTGACAGAGATTCCAGAGAAGACTCTAACGAGAGCAAGGATTTGATGGTAGCAGCTTCCCTGCGGGAGATACTCTCTTTTCCAAAATCGTGTTATTACCCGCAGTTAAGTAAAAATTCAGAACACTCGACTAAAGCATTCTCTTAGGAGGGAATCTGCAGCTTGCAGTGAAAGAGATTCCTGAGAAGACTCTAACGAGAGCAAGCATTTGATGGTAGCAGCTTCCCTGCGGGAGATACTCTCTTTTCCAAAATCGCGTTATTACCCGCAGTTAAGTCACAATTCAGAACACTAGACTAAAGCATTCTCTTAGGAGGGAATCTGCAGCTTACAGTGACAGAGATTCCAGAGAAGACTCTAACGAGAGCAAGCATTTGATGGTAGCAGCTTCCCTGCGGGAGATACTCTCTTTTCGAAAATCGCGTTATTACTCGCAGTTAAGTCACAATTCAGAACCCTAGACTAAAGCATTCTCTTAGGAGGGAATCTGCAGCTTACAGTGAAAGCGCTTCCTGAGTAGACTCTAACGAGAGCAAGCATTTGATGGTAGCAGCTTCCCTGCGGTACTTGTGCTGAACGCTATGAGATTTTGAAGGGTCGCCTTACAGCCATTCCGAAGTTACAGTACGCAAGGCGAGACTGAAAGTTCTACAAGTCTTGCTTTGCAGTGAAAGCACTCTAAGAGAAGACATTCAGAAGCAGCAGCAATCCATACTAGCATCTTCCCTGCGGGAGATACTCTCTTTTCCAAAATCGCGTTATTACCCGCAGTTAAGTCACAATTCAGAACCCTAGACTAAAGCATTCTCTTAGGAGGGAATCTGCAGCTTACAGTGACAGAGATTCCAGAGAAGACTCTAACGAGAGCAAGGATTTGATGGTAGCAGCTTCCCTGCGGGAGATACTCTCTTTTCCAAAATCGTGTTATTACCCGCAGTTAAGTAAAAATTCAGAACACTAGACTAAAGCATTCTCTTAGGAGGGAATCTGCAGCTTGCAGTGAAAGAGATTCCAGAGAAGACTCTAACGAGAGCAAGCATTTGATGGTAGCAGCTTCCCTGCGGGAGATACTCTCTTTTCCAAAATCGCGTTATTACCCGCAGTTAAGTCACAATTCAGAACACTAGACTAAAGCATTCTCTTAGGAGGGAATCTGCAGCTTACAGTGACAGAGATTCCAGAGAAGACTCTAACGAGAGCAAGCATTTGATGGTAGCAGCTTCCCTGCGGGAGATACTCTCTTTTCCAAAATCGCGTTATTACTCGCAGTTAAGTCACAATTCAGTACCCTAAACTAAAGCATTCTGTTAGGAGGGAATCTGCAGCTTGCAGTGAAAGCGCTTCCTGAGTAGAGTCTAACGAGACCCAGCTTTTGATGGTAGCAGCTTCCCTGCGGTACTTGTGCTGAACGCTATGAAATTTTGAAGTGACGCTTTAACAGGCATTCCGCTGTTACAGTACACAAGACGAGACTGAAAGTTCTACAAGTCTTGCTTTGCAGTGAAAGCGCTCTAAGAGAAGACGTTCAGAAGCAGCAGCATTCCATGCTAGCATCGTCCCTGCGGGAGATACTCTCTTTTCCAATATCGAGTTATTGGGCGATGTCAAGCCGCAATTCAGTATTCTAGACTAAAACATACTGTTAGTCGTGCTTTTGCAGCTTGCACTGAAAGCGATTCCAGGGAAGACTCTAACCGAGAGTCGTCATTTGATGGTAGCAACTTCCCTGCGGGAGATACTCTCTTTTCCAAAATCGCGTTATTACCCGCAGTTAAGTAAAAATTCAGAACCCTACACTAAAGCATTCTCTTAGGAGGGAATCTGCAGCTTACAGTGACAGAGATTCCAGAGAAGACTCTAACGAGAGCAAGCATTTGATGGTAGCAGCTTCCCTGCGGGAGATACTCTCTTTTCCAAAATCGCATTATTACCCGCAGTTAAGTCACAATTCAGAACCCTAGACTAAAGCATTCTCTTAGGAGGGAATCTGCAGCTTACAGTGACAGAGATTGCAGAGAAGACTCTAACGAGAGCAAGGATTTGATGGTAGCAGCTTCCCTGCCGGAGATACTCTCTTTTCCAAAATCGTGTTATTACTCGAAGTTAAGTCACAATTCAGAACCCTAGACTAAAGCATTCTCTTAGGAGGGAATCTGCAGCTTGCAGTGAAAGAGATTCCAGAGAAGACTCTAACGAGAGCAAACATTTGATGTTAGAAGCTTCCCTGCGGGAGATACTCTCTTTTCCAAAATCGCGTTATTACTCGCAGTTAAGTCACAATTCAGAACCCTAGACTAAAGCATTCTCTTAGGAGGGAATCTGCAGCTTACAGTGACAGAGATTCCAGAGAAGACTCTAACGAGAGCAAGCATTTGATGGTAGCAGCTTCCCTGCGGGAGATACTCTCTTTTCGAAAATCGCGTTATTACTCGCAGTTAAGTCACAATTCAGAACCCTAGACTAAAGCATTCTCTTAGGAGGGAATCTGCAGCTTACAGTGAAAGCGCTTCCTGAGTAGACTCTAACGAGAGCAAGCATTTGATGGTAGCAGCTTCCCTGCGGTACTTGTGCTGAACGCTATGAGATTTTGAAGGGTCGCCTTACAGCCATTCCGAAGTTACAGTACGCAAGGCGAGACTGAAAGTTCTACAAGTCTTGCTTTGCAGTGAAAGCGCTCTAAGAGAAGACATTCAGAAGCAGCAGCAATCCATACTAGCATCTTCCCTGCGGGAGATACTCTCTTTTCCAAAATCGCGTTATTACCCGCAGTTAAGTCACAATTCAGAACCCTAGACTAAAGCATTCTCTTAGGAGGGAATCTGCAGCTTACAGTGACAGAGATTCCAGAGAAGACTCTAACGAGAGCAAGGATTTGATGGTAGCAGCTTCCCTGCGGGAGATACTCTCTTTTCCAAAATCGTGTTATTACCCGCAGTTAAGTAAAAATTCAGAACACTCGACTAAAGCATTCTCTTAGGAGGGAATCTGCAGCTTGCAGTGAAAGAGATTCCTGAGAAGACTCTAACGAGAGCAAGCATTTGATGGTAGCAGCTTCCCTGCGGGAGATACTCTCTTTTCCAAAATCGCGTTATTACCCGCAGTTAAGTAAAAATTCAGAACCCTACACTAAAGCATTCTCTTAGGAGGGAATCTGCAGCTTACAGTGACAGAGATTCCAGAGAAGACTCTAACGAGAGCAAGCATTTGATGGTAGCAGCTTCCCAGCGGGAGATACTCTCTTTTCCAAAATCGCGTTATTACTCGCAGTTAAGTCACAATTCAGAACCCTAGACTAAAGCATTCTCTTAGGAGGGAATCTGCAGCTTACAGTGACAGAGATTCCAGAGAAGACTCTAACGAGAGCAAGCATTTGATGGTAGCAGCTTCCCTGCGGGAGATACTCTCTTTTCCAAAATCGCGTTACTAGCCGCAGTTAAGTCACAATTCAGTACCCTAAACTAAAGCATTCTGTTAGGAGGGAATCTGCAGCTTGCAGTGAAAGCGCTTCCTGAGTAGAGTCTAACGAGACCCAGCTTTTGATGGTAGCAGCTTCCCTGCGGTACTTGTGCTGAACGCTATGAAATTTTGAAGTGACGCTTTAACAGGCATTCCGCTGTTACAGTACACAAGACGAGACTGAAAGTTCTACAAGTCTTGCTTTGCAGTGAAAGCGCTCTAAGAGAAGACGTTCAGAAGCAGCAGCATTCCATGCTAGCATCGTCCCTGCGGGAGATACTCTCTTTTCCAATATCGAGTTATTGGGCGATGTCAAGCCACAATTCAGTATTCTAGACTAAAACATACTGTTAGTCGTGCTTTTGCAGCTTGCACTAAAAGCGATTCCAGGGAAGACTCTAACCGAGAGTCGTCATTTGATGGTAGCAACTTCCCTGCGGGAGATACTCTCTTTTCCAAAATCGCGTTATTACCCGCAGTTAGGTAAAAATTCAGAACCCTATACTAAAGCATTCTCTTAGGAGGGAATCTGCAGCGTACAGTGACAGAGATTCCAGAGAAGACTCTAACGAGAGCAAGCATTTGATGGTAGCAGCTTCCCAGCGGGAGATACTCTCTTTTCCAAAATCGCGTTATTACCCGCAGTTAAGTCACAATTCAGAACACTAGACTAAAGCATTCTCTTAGGAGGGAATCTGCAGCTTACAGTGACAGAGATTCCAGAGAAGACTCTAACGAGAGCAAGGATTTGATGGTAGCAGCTTCCCTGCGGGAGATACTCTCTTTTCCAAAATTGCGTTATTACTCGCAGTTAAGTCACAATTCAGAACCCTAGACTAAAGCATTCTCTTAGGAGGGAATCTGCAGCTTACAGTGAAAGCGCTTCCTGAGTAGACTCTAACGAGAGCAAGCATTTGATGGTAGCAGCTTCCCTGCGGTAC
This sequence comes from Phaenicophaeus curvirostris, assembly GCF_032191515.1. NCBI lineage: Eukaryota > Metazoa > Chordata > Aves > Cuculiformes > Cuculidae > Phaenicophaeus > Phaenicophaeus curvirostris. The sequence goes on along the minus strand of NC_091400.1, from coordinate 15,226,991 downwards.
TTGTGCTGAACGCTATGAGATTTTGAAGGGTCGCCTTACAGCCATTCCGAAGTTACAGTACGCAAGGCGAGACTGAAAGTTCTACAAGTCTTGCTTTGCAGTGAAAGCGCTCTAAGAGAAGACATTCAGAAGCAGCAGCAATCCATACTAGCATCTTCCCTGCGGGAGATACTCTCTTTTCCAAAATCGCGTTATTACCCGCAGTTAAGTCACAATTCAGAACCCTAGACTAAAGCATTCTCTTAGGAGGGAATCTGCAGCTTACAGTGACAGACATTCCAGAGAAGACTCTAACGAGAGCAAGGATTTGATGGTAGCAGCTTCCCTGCGGGAGATACTCTCTTTTCCAAAATCGTGTTATTACCCGCAGTTAAGTAAAAATTCAGAACACTAGACTAAAGCATTCTCTTAGGAGGGAATCTGCAGCTTGCAGTGAAAGAGATTCCAGAGAAGACTCTAACGAGAGCAAGCATTTGATGGTAGCAGCTTCCCTGCGGGAGATACTCTCTTTTCCAAAATCGCGTTATTACCCGCAGTTAAGTCACAATTCAGAACCCTAGACTAAAGCATTCTCTTAGGAGGGAATCTGCAGCTTACAGTGACAGAGATTCCAGAGAAGACTCTAACGAGAGCAAGCATTTGATGGTAGCAGCTTCCCTGCGGGAGATACTCTCTTTTCCAAAATCGCGTTATTACTCGCAGTTAAGTCACAATTCAGAACCCTAGACTAAAGCATTCTCTTAGGAGGGAATCTGCAGCTTACAGTGAAAGCGCTTCCTGAGTAGAGTCTAACGAGACCCAGCTTTTGATGGTAACAGCTTCCCTGCGGTACTTGTGCTGAACGCTATGAAATTTTGAAGTGACGCTTTAACAGGCATTCCGCTGTTACAGTACACAAGACGAGACTGAAAGTTCTACAAGTCTTGCTTTGCAGTGAAAGCGCTCTAAGAGAAGACGTTCAGAAGCAGCAGCATTCCATGCTAGCATCGTCCCTGCGGGAGATACTCTCTTTTCTAATATCGAGTTATTGGGCGATGTCAAGCCACAATTCAGTATTCTAGACTAAAACATACTGTTAGTCGTGCTTTTGCAGCTTGCACTGAAAGCGATTCCAGGGAAGACTCTAACCGAGAGTCGTCATTTGATGGTAGCAACTTCCCTGCGGGAGATACTCTCTTTTCCAAAATCGCGTTATTACCCGCAGTTAAGTAAAAATTCAGAACCCTAGACTAAAGCATTCTCTTAGGAGGGAATCTGCAGCTTACAGTGACAGAGATTCCAGAGAAGACTCTAACGAGAGCAAGCATTTGATGGTAGCAGCTTCCCAGCGGGAGATACTCTCTTTTCCAAAATCGCGTTATTACCCGCAGTTAAGTCACAATTCAGAACCCTAGACTAAAGCATTCTCTTAGGAGGGAATCTACAGCTTACAGTGACAGAGATTCCAGAGAAGACTCTAACGAGAGCAAGGATTTGATGGTAGCAGCTTCCCTGCGGGAGATACTCTCTTTTCCAAAATCGTGTTATTACCCGCAGTTAAGTAAAAATTCAGAACACTAGACTAAAGCATTCTCTTAGGAGGGAATCTGCAGCTTGCAGTGAAAGAGATTCCAGAGAAGACTCTAACGAGAGCAAGGATTTGATGGTAGCAGCTTCCCTGCGGGAGATACTCTCTTTTCCAAAATCGTGTTATTACCCGCAGTTAAGTCACAATTCAGAACACTAGACTAAAGCATTCTCTTAGGAGGGAATCTGCAGCTTGCAGTGAAAGAGATTCCAGAGAAGACTCTAACGAGAGCAAGCATTTGATGGTAGCAGCTTCCCTGCGGGAGATACTCTCTTTTCCAAAATCGCGTTATTACCCGCAGTTAAGTCACAATTCAGAACACTAGACTAAAGCATTCTCTTAGGAGGGAATCTGCAGCTTACAGTGACAGAGATTCCAGAGAAGACTCTAACGAGAGCAAGCATTTGATGGTAGCAGCTTCCCTGCGGGAGATACTCTCTTTTCCAAAATCGCGTTACTAGCCGCAGTTAAGTCACAATTCAGTACCCTAAACTAAAGCATTCTCTTAGGAGGGAATCTGCAGCTTGCAGTGAAAGCGCTTCCTGAGTAGAGTCTAACGAGACCCAGCTTTTCATGGTAGCAGCTTCCCTGCGGTACTTGTGCTGAACGCTATGAAATTTTGAAGTGACGCTTTAACAGGCATTCCGCTGTTACAGTACACAAGACGAGACTGAAAGTTCTACAAGTCTTGCTTTGCAGTGAAAGCGCTCTAAGAGAAGACGTTCAGAAGCAGCAGCATTCCATGCTAGCATCGTCCCTGCGGGAGATACTCTCTTTTCCAATATCGAGTTATTGGGCGATGTCAAGCCACAATTCAGTATTCTAGACTAAAACATACTGTTAGTCGTGCTTTTGCAGCTTGCACTAAAAGCGATTCCAGGGAAGACTCTAACCGAGAGTCGTCATTTGATGGTAGCAACTTCCCTGCGGGAGATACTCTCTTTTCCAAAATCGCGTTATTACCCGCAGTTAAGTAAAAATTCAGAACCCTATACTAAAGCATTCTCTTAGGAGGGAATCTGCAGCTTACAGTGACAGAGATTCCAGAGAAGACTCTAACGAGAGCAAGCATTTGATGGTAGCAGCTTCCCAGCGGGAGATACTCTCTTTTCCAAAATCGCGTTATTACTCGCAGTTAAGTCACAATTCAGAACACTAGACTAAAGCATTCTCTTAGGAGGGAATCTGCAGCTTACAGTGACAGAGATTCCAGAGAAGACTCTAACGAGAGCAAGGATTTGATGGTAGCAGCTTCCCTGCGGGAGATACTCTCTTTTCCAAAATTGCGTTATTACTCGCAGTTAAGTCACAATTCAGAACCCTAGACTAAAGCATTCTCTTAGGAGGGAATCTGCAGCTTACAGTGAAAGCGCTTCCTGAGTAGACTCTAACGAGAGCAAGCATTTGATGGTAGCAGCTTCCCTGCGGTACTTGTGCTGAACGCTATGAGATTTTGAAGGGTCGCCTTACAGCCATTCCGAAGTTACAGTACGCAAGGCGAGACTGAAAGTTCTACAAGTCTTGCTTTGCAGTGAAAGCGCTCTAAGAGAAGACATTCAGAAGCAGCAGCAATCCATACTAGCATCTTCCCTGCGGGAGATACTCTCTTTTCCAAAATCGCGTTATTACCCGCAGTTAAGTCACAATTCAGAACCCTAGACTAAAGCATTCTCTTAGGAGGGAATCTGCAGCTTACAGTGACAGACATTCCAGAGAAGACTCTAACGAGAGCAAGGATTTGATGGTAGCAGCTTCCCTGCGGGAGATACTCTCTTTTCCAAAATCGTGTTATTACCCGCAGTTAAGTAAAAATTCAGAACACTAGACTAAAGCATTCTCTTAGGAGGGAATCTGCAGCTTGCAGTGAAAGAGATTCCAGAGAAGACTCTAACGAGAGCAAGCATTTGATGGTAGCAGCTTCCCTGCGGGAGATACTCTCTTTTCCAAAATCGCGTTATTACCCGCAGTTAAGTCACAATTCAGAACACTAGACTAAAGCATTCTCTTAGGAGGGAATCTGCAGCTTACAGTGACAGAGATTCCAGAGAAGACTCTAACGAGAGCAAGCATTTGATGGTAGCAGCTTCCCTGCGGGAGATACTCTCTTTTCCAAAATCGCGTTATTACTCGCAGTTAAGTCACAATTCAGAACCCTAGACTAAAGCATTCTCTTAGGAGGGAATCTGCAGCTTACAGTGACAGAGATTCCAGAGAAGACTCTAACGAGAGCAAGCATTTGATGGTAGCAGCTTCCCTGCGGGAGATACTCTCTTTTCCAAAATCGCGTTACTAGCCGCAGTTAAGTCACAATTCAGAACCCTAGACTAAAGCATTCTCTTAGGAGGGAATCTGCAGCTTGCAGTGAAAGCGCTTCCTGAGTAGAGTCTAACGAGAGCAAGCATTTGATGGTAGCAGCTTCCCTGCGGTACTTGTGCTGAACGCTATGAAATTTTGAAGTGACGCTTTAACAGGCATTCCGCTGTTACAGTACACAAGACGAGACTGAAAGTTCTACAAGTCTTGCTTTGCAGTGAAAGCGCTCTAAGAGAAGACGTTCAGAAGCAGCAGCATTCCATGCTAGCATCGTCCCTGCGGGAGATACTCTCTTTTCCAATATCGAGTTATTGGGCGATGTCAAGCCACAATTCAGTATTCTAGACTAAAACATACTGTTAGTCGTGCTTTTGCAGCTTGCACTGAAAGCGATTCCAGGGAAGACTCTAACCGAGAGTCGTCATTTGATGGTAGCAACTTCCCTGCGGGAGATACTCTCTTTTCCAAAATCGCGTTATTACCCGCAGTTAAGTAAAAATTCAGAACCCTACACTAAAGCATTCTCTTAGGAGGGAATCTGCAGCTTACAGTGACAGAGATTCCAGAGAAGACTCTAACGAGAGCAAGCATTTGATGGTAGCAGCTTCCCAGCGGGAGATACTCTCTTTTCCAAAATCGCGTTATTACCCGCAGTTAAGTCACAATTCAGAACCCTAGACTAAAGCATTCTCTTAGGAGGGAATCTGCAGCTTACAGTGACAGAGATTCCAGAGAAGACTCTAACGAGAGCAAGCATTTGATGGTAGCAGCTTCCCTGCGGTACTTGTGCTGAACGCTATGAGATTTTGAAGGGTCGCCTTACAGCCATTCCGAAGTTACAGTACGCAAGGCGAGACTGAAAGTTCTACAAGTCTTGCTTTGCAGTGAAAGCGCTCTAAGAGAAGACATTCAGAAGCAGCAGCAATCCATACTAGCATCTTCCCTGCGGGAGATACTCTCTTTTCCAAAATCGCATTATTACCCGCAGTTAAGTCACAATTCAGAACCCTAGACTAAAGCATTCTCTTAGGAGGGAATCTGCAGCTTACAGTGACAGAGATTCCAGAGAAGACTCTAACGAGAGCAAGGATTTGATGGTAGCAGCTTCCCTGCGGGAGATACTCTCTTTTCCAAAATCGTGTTATTACCCGCAGTTAAGTAAATATTCAGAACACTAGACTAAAGCATTCTCTTAGGAGGGAATCTGCAGCTTGCAGTGAAAGAGATTCCAGAGAAGACTCTAACGAGAGCAAGCATTTGATGGTAGCAGCTTCCCTGCGGGAGATACTCTCTTTTCCAAAATCGCGTTATTTCTCGCAGTTAAGTCACAATTCAGAACACTAGACTAAAGCATTCTCTTAGGAGGGAATCTGCAGCTTGCAGTGAAAGAGATTCCAGAGAAGACTCTAACGAGAGCAAGCATTTGATGGTAGCAGCTTCCCTGCGGGAGATACTCTCTTTTCCAAAATCGTGTTATTACCCGCAGTTAAGTCACAATTCAGAACCCTAGACTAAAGCATTCTCTTAGGAGGGAATCTGCAGCTTGCAGTGAAAGAGATTCCAGAGAAGACTCTAACGAGAGCAAGCATTTGATGGTAGCAGCTTCCCTGCGGGAGATACTCTCTTTTCCAAAATCGCGTTACTAGCTGCAGTTAAGTCACAATTCAGAACCCTAGACTAAAGCATTCTCTTAGGAGGGAATCTGCAGCTTGCAGTGAAAGCGCTTCCTGAGTAGAGTCTAACGAGAGCAAGCATTTGATGGTAGCAGCTTCCCTGCGGTACTTGTGCTGAACGCTATGAAATTTTGAAGTGACGCTTTAACAGGCATTCCGCTGTTACAGTACACAAGACGAGACTGAAAGTTCTACAAGTCTTGCTTTGCAGTGAAAGCGCTCTAAGAGAAGACGTTCAGAAGCAGCAGCATTCCATGCTAGCATCGTCCCTGCGGGAGATACTCTCTTTTCCAATATCGAGTTATTGGGCGATGTCAAGCCACAATTCAGTATTCTAGACTAAAACATACTGTTAGTCGTGCTTTTGCAGCTTGCACTGAAAGCGATTCCAGGGAAGACTCTAACCGAGAGTCGTCATTTGATGGTAGCAACTTCCCTGCGGGAGATACTCTCTTTTCCAAAATCGCGTTATTACCCGCAGTTAAGTAAAAATTCAGAACCCTACACTAAAGCATTCTCTTAGGAGGGAATCTGCAGCTTACAGTGACAGAGATTCCAGAGAAGACTCTAACGAGAGCAAGCATTTGATGGTAGCAGCTTCCCAGCGGGAGATACTCTCTTTTCCAAAATCGCGTTATTAGCCGCAGTTAAGTCACAATTCAGAACCCTAGACTAAAGCATTCTCTTAGGAGGGAATCTGCAGCTTACAGTGACAGAGATTCCAGAGAAGACTCTAACGAGAGCAAGGATTTGATGGTAGCAGCTTCCCTGCGGTACTTGTGCTGAACGCTATGAGATTTTGAAGGGTCGCCTTACAGCCATTCCGAAGTTACAGTACGCAAGGCGAGACTGAAAGTTCTACAAGTCTTGCTTTGCAGTGAAAGCGCTCTAAGAGAAGACATTCAGAAGCAGCAGCAATCCATACTAGCATCTTCCCTGCGGGAGATACTCTCTTTTCCAAAATCGCGTTATTTCTCGCAGTTAAGTCACAATTCAGAACACTAGACTAAAGCATTCTCTTAGGAGGGAATCTGCAGCTTGCAGTGAAAGAGATTCCAGAGAAGACTCTAACGAGAGCAAGCATTTGATGGTAGCAGCTTCCCTGCGGGAGATACTCTCTTTTCCAAAATCGTGTTATTACCCGCAGTTAAGTCACAATTCAGAACCCTAGACTAAAGCATTCTCTTAGGAGGGAATCTGCAGCTTGCAGTGAAAGAGATTCCAGAGAAGACTCTAACGAGAGCAAGCATTTGATGGTAGCAGCTTCCCTGCGGGAGATACTCTCTTTTCCAAAATCGCGTTATTACCCGCAGTTAAGTCACAATTCAGAACCCTAGACTAAAGCATTCTCTTAGGAGGGAATCTGCAGCTTACAGTGACAGAGATTCCAGAGAAGACTCTAACGAGAGCAAGCATTTGATGGTAGCAGCTTCCCTGCGAGAGATACTCTCTTTTCCAAAATCGCGTTATTACTCGCAGTTAAGTCACAATTCAGAACCCTAGACTAAAGCATTCTCTTAGGAGGGAATCTGCAGCTTGCACTGAAAGCGATTCCAGGGAAGACTCTAACGAGAGCAAGCATTTGATGGTAGCAGCTTCCCTGCGGGAGATACTCTCTTTTCCAAAATCGCGTTATTACCCGCAGTTAAGTCACAATTCAGTACCCTAAACTAAAGCATTCTCTTAGGAGGGAATCTGCAGCTTGCAGTGAAAGCGCTTCCTGAGTAGAGTCTAACGAGACCCAGCTTTTGATGGTAGCAGCTTCCCTGCGGTACTTGTGCTGAACGCTATGAAATTTTGAAGTGTCGCTTTAACAGGCATTCCGCTGTTACAGTACACAAGACGAGACTGAAAGTTCTACAAGTCTTGCTTTGCAGTGAAAGCGCTCTAAGAGAAGACGTTCAGAAGCAGCAGCATTCCATGCTAGCATCGTCCCTGCGGGAGATACTCTCTTTTCCAATATCGAGTTATTGGGCGATGTCAAGCCACAATTCAGTATTCTAGACTAAAACATACTGTTAGTCGTGCTTTTGCAGCTTGCACTGAAAGCGATTCCAGGGAAGACTCTAACCGAGAGTCGTCATTTGATGGTAGCAACTTCCCTGCGGGAGATACTCTCTTTTCCAAAATCGCGTTATTACCCGCAGTTAAGTCACAATTCAGAACCCTAGACTTATGCATTCTCTTAGGAGGGAATCTGCAGCTTACAGTGAAAGAGATTCCAGAGAAGACTCTAACGAGAGCAAGCATTTGATGGTAGCAGCTTCCCTGCGGGAGATACTCTCTTTTCCAAAATCGCGTTATTACCCGCAGTTAAGTCACAATTCAGAACCCTAGACTAAAGCATTCTCTTAGGAGGGAATCTGCAGCTTACAGTGACAGAGATTCCAGAGAAGACTCTAACGAGAGCAAGCATTTGATGGTAGCAGCTTCCCTGCGGTACTTGTGCTGAACGCTATGAGATTTTGAAGGGTCGCCTTACAGCCATTCCGAAGTTACAGTACGCAAGGCGAGACTGAAAGTTCTACAAGTCTTGCTTTGCAGTGAAAGCGCTCTAAGAGAAGACATTCAGAAGCAGCAGCAATCCATACTAGCATCTTCCCTGCGGGAGATACTCTCTTTTCCAAAATCGCATTATTACCCGCAGTTAAGTCACAATTCAGAACCCTAGACTAAAGCATTCTCTTAGGAGGGAATCTGCAGCTTACAGTGACAGAGATTCCAGAGAAGACTCTAACGAGAGCAAGGATTTGATGGTAGCAGCTTCCCTGCGGGAGATACTCTCTTTTCCAAAATCGTGTTATTACCCGCAGTTAAGTAAATATTCAGAACACTAGACTAAAGCATTCTCTTAGGAGGGAATCTGCAGCTTGCAGTGAAAGAGATTCCAGAGAAGACTCTAACGAGAGCAAGCATTTGATGGTAGCAGCTTCCCTGCGGGAGATACTCTCTTTTCCAAAATCGCGTTATTTCTCGCAGTTAAGTCACAATTCAGAACACTAGACTAAAGCATTCTCTTAGGAGGGAATCTGCAGCTTGCAGTGAAAGAGATTCCAGAGAAGACTCTAACGAGAGCAAGCATTTGATGGTAGCAGCTTCCCTGCGGGAGATACTCTCTTTTCCAAAATCGTGTTATTACCCGCAGTTAAGTCACAATTCAGAACCCTAGACTAAAGCATTCTCTTAGGAGGGAATCTGCAGCTTGCAGTGAAAGAGATTCCAGAGAAGACTCTAACGAGAGCAAGCATTTGATGGTAGCAGCTTCCCTGCGGGAGATACTCTCTTTTCCAAAATCGCGTTACTAGCTGCAGTTAAGTCACAATTCAGAACCCTAGACTAAAGCATTCTCTTAGGAGGGAATCTGCAGCTTGCAGTGAAAGCGCTTCCTGAGTAGAGTCTAACGAGAGCAAGCATTTGATGGTAGCAGCTTCCCTGCGGTACTTGTGCTGAACGCTATGAAATTTTGAAGTGACGCTTTAACAGGCATTCCGCTGTTACAGTACACAAGACGAGACTGAAAGTTCTACAAGTCTTGCTTTGCAGTGAAAGCGCTCTAAGAGAAGACGTTCAGAAGCAGCAGCATTCCATGCTAGCATCGTCCCTGCGGGAGATACTCTCTTTTCCAATATCGAGTTATTGGGCGATGTCAAGCCACAATTCAGTATTCTAGACTAAAACATACTGTTAGTCGTGCTTTTGCAGCTTGCACTGAAAGCGATTCCAGGGAAGACTCTAACCGAGAGTCGTCATTTGATGGTAGCAACTTCCCTGCGGGAGATACTCTCTTTTCCAAAATCGCGTTATTACCCGCAGTTAAGTAAAAATTCAGAACCCTACACTAAAGCATTCTCTTAGGAGGGAATCTGCAGCTTACAGTGACAGAGATTCCAGAGAAGACTCTAACGAGAGCAAGCATTTGATGGTAGCAGCTTCCCAGCGGGAGATACTCTCTTTTCCAAAATCGCGTTATTAGCCGCAGTTAAGTCACAATTCAGAACCCTAGACTAAAGCATTCTCTTAGGAGGGAATCTGCAGCTTACAGTGACAGAGATTCCAGAGAAGACTCTAACGAGAGCAAGGATTTGATGGTAGCAGCTTCCCTGCGGTACTTGTGCTGAACGCTATGAGATTTTGAAGGGTCGCCTTACAGCCATTCCGAAGTTACAGTACGCAAGGCGAGACTGAAAGTTCTACAAGTCTTGCTTTGCAGTGAAAGCGCTCTAAGAGAAGACATTCAGAAGCAGCAGCAATCCATACTAGCATCTTCCCTGCGGGAGATACTCTCTTTTCCAAAATCGCGTTATTTCTCGCAGTTAAGTCACAATTCAGAACACTAGACTAAAGCATTCTCTTAGGAGGGAATCTGCAGCTTGCAGTGAAAGAGATTCCAGAGAAGACTCTAACGAGAGCAAGCATTTGATGGTAGCAGCTTCCCTGCGGGAGATACTCTCTTTTCCAAAATCGTGTTATTACCCGCAGTTAAGTCACAATTCAGAACCCTAGACTAAAGCATTCTCTTAGGAGGGAATCTGCAGCTTGCAGTGAAAGAGATTCCAGAGAAGACTCTAACGAGAGCAAGCATTTGATGGTAGCAGCTTCCCTGCGGGAGATACTCTCTTTTCCAAAATCGCGTTATTACCCGCAGTTAAGTCACAATTCAGAACCCTAGACTAAAGCATTCTCTTAGGAGGGAATCTGCAGCTTACAGTGACAGAGATTCCAGAGAAGACTCTAACGAGAGCAAGCATTTGATGGTAGCAGCTTCCCTGCGAGAGATACTCTCTTTTCCAAAATCGCGTTATTACTCGCAGTTAAGTCACAATTCAGAACCCTAGACTAAAGCATTCTCTTAGGAGGGAATCTGCAGCTTACAGTGACAGACATTCCAGAGAAGACTCTAACGAGAGCAAGCATTTGATGGTAGCAGCTTCCCTGCGGGAGATACTCTCTTTTCCAAAATCGCGTTACTAGCCGCAGTTAAGTCACAATTCAGTACCCTAAACTAAAGCATTCTCTTAGGAGGGAATCTGCAGCTTGCAGTGAAAGCGCTTCCTGAGTAGAGTCTAACGAGACCCAGCTTTTGATGGTAGCAGCTTCCCTGCGGTACTTGTGCTGAACGCTATGAAATTTTGAAGTGTCGCTTTAACAGGCATTCCGCTGTTACAGTACACAAGACGAGACTGAAAGTTCTACAAGTCTTGCTTTGCAGTGAAAGCGCTCTAAGAGAAGACGTTCAGAAGCAGCAGCATTCCATGCTAGCATCGTCCCTGCGGGAGATACTCTCTTTTCCAATATCGAGTTATTGGGCGATGTCAAGCCACAATTCAGTATTCTAGACTAAAACATACTGTTAGTCGTGCTTTTGCAGCTTGCACTGAAAGCGATTCCAGGGAAGACTCTAACCGAGAGTCGTCATTTGATGGTAGCAACTTCCCTGCGGGAGATACTCTCTTTTCCAAAATCGCGTTATTACCCGCAGTTAAGTCACAATTCAGAACCCTAGACTAAAGCATTCTCTTAGGAGGGAATCTGCAGCTTACAGTGACAGAGATTCCAGAGAAGACTCTAACGAGAGCAAGCATTTGATGGTAGCAGCTTCCCTGCGGGAGATACTCTCTTTTCCAAAATCGCGTTATTACCCGCAGTTAAGTCACAATTCAGAACCCTAGACTAAAGCATTCTCTTAGGAGGGAATCTGCAGCTTACAGTGACAGAGATTCCAGAGAAGACTCTAACGAGAGCAAGCATTTGATGGTAGCAGCTTCCCTGCGGGAGATACTCTCTTTTCCAAAATCGTGTTATTACCCGCAGTTAAGTAAAAATTCAGAACACTAGACTAAAGCATTCTCTTAGGAGGGAATCTGCAGCTTGCAGTGAAAGAGATTCCAGAGAAGACTCTAACGAGAGCAAGCATTTGATGGTAGTAGCTTCCCTGCGGGAGATACTCTCTTTTCCAAAATCGTGTTATTACCCGCAGTTAAGTAAAAATTCAGAACACTAGACTAAAGCATTCTCTTAGGAGGGAATCTGCAGCTTGCAGTGAAAGAGATTCCAGAGAAGACTCTAACGAGAGCAAGCATTTGATGGTAGCAGCTTCCCTGCGGGAGATACTCTCTTTTCCAAAATCGTGTTATTACCCGCAGTTAAGTCACAATTCAGAACCCTAGACTAAAGCATTCTCTTAGGAGGGCATCTGCAGCTTACAGTGACAGAGATTCCAGAGAAGACTCTAACGAGAGCAAGCATTTGATGGTAGCAGCTTCCCTGCGGGAGATACTCTCTTTTCCAAAATCGCGTTATTACTCGCAGTTAAGTCACAATTCAGAACCCTAGACAAAAGCATTCTCTTAGGAGGGAATCTGCAGCTTACAGTGACAGAGATTCCAGAGAAGACTCTAACGAGAGCAAGCATTTGATGGTAGCAGCTTCCCTGCGGGAGATACTCTCTTTTCCAAAATCGCGTTACTAGCCGCAGTTAAGTCACAATTCAGTACCCTAAACTAAAGCATTCTCTTAGGAGGGAATCTGCAGCTTGCAGTGAAAGCGCTTCCTGAGTAGAGTCTAACGAGACCCAGCTTTTGATGGTAGCAGCTTCCCTGCGGTACTTGTGCTGAACGCTATGAAATTTTGAAGTGACGCTTTAACAGGCATTCCGCTGTTACAGTACACAAGACGAGACTGAAAGTTCTACAAGTCTTGCTTTGCAGTGAAAGCGCTCTAAGAGAAGACGTTCAGAAGCAGCAGCATTCCATGCTAGCATCGTCCCTGCGGGAGATACTCTCTTTTCCAATATCGAGTTATTGGGCGATGTCAAGCCACAATTCAGTATTCTAGACTAAAACATACTGTTAGTCGTGCTTTTGCAGCTTGCACTGAAAGCGATTCCAGGGAAGACTCTAACCGAGAGTCGTCATTTGATGGTAGCAACTTCCCTGCGGGAGATACTCTCTTTTCCAAAATCGCGTTATTACCCGCAGTTAAGTAAAAATTCAGAACCCTACACTAAAGCATTCTCTTAGGAGGGAATCTGCAGCTTACAGTGACAGAGATTCCAGAGAAGACTCTAACGAGAGCAAGCATTTGATGGTAGCAGCTTCCCAGCGGGAGATACTCTCTTTTCCAAAATCGCGTTATTAGCCGCAGTTAAGTCACAATTCAGAACCCTAGACTAAAGCATTCTCTTAGGAGGGAATCTGCAGCTTACAGTGACAGAGATTCCAGAGAAGACTCTAACGAGAGCAAGGATTTGATGGTAGCAGCTTCCCTGCGGTACTTGTGCTGAACGCTATGAGATTTTGAAGGGTCGCCTTACAGCCATTCCGAAGTTACAGTACGCAAGGCGAGACTGAAAGTTCTACAAGTCTTGCTTTGCAGTGAAAGCGCTCTAAGAGAAGACATTCAGAAGCAGCAGCAATCCATACTAGCATCTTCCCTGCGGGAGATACTCTCTTTTCCAAAATCGCATTATTACCCGCAGTTAAGTCACAATTCAGAACCCTAGACTAAAGCATTCTCTTAGGAGGGAATCTGCAGCTTACAGTGACAGAGATTCCAGAGAAGACTCTAACGAGAGCAAGGATTTGATGGTAGCAGCTTCCCTGCGGGAGATACTCTCTTTTCCAAAATCGTGTTATTACCCGCAGTTAAGTAAAAATTCAGAACCCTAGACTGAAGCATTCTCTTAGGAGGGAATCTGCAGCTTACAGTGAAAGAGATTCCAGAGAAGACTCTAACGAGAGCAAGCATTTGATGGTAGCAGCTTCCCTGCGGGAGATACTCTCTTTTCCAAAATCGTGTTATTACCCGCAGTTAAGTCACAATTCAGAACCCTAGACTAAAGCATTCTCTTAGGAGGGAATCTGCAGCTTGCAGTGAAAGAGATTCCAGAGAAGACTCTAACGAGAGCAAGCATTTGATGGTAGCAGCTTCCCTGCGGGAGATACTCTCTTTTCCAAAATCGCGTTATTACTCGCAGTTAAGTCACAATTCAGAACACTAGACTAAAGCATTCTCTTAGGAGGGAATCTGCAGCTTGCAGTGAAAGAGATTCCAGAGAAGACTCTAACGAGAGCAAGCATTTGATGGTAGCAGCTTCCCTGCGGGAGATACTCTCTTTTCCAAAATCGTGTTATTACCCGCAGTTAAGTCACAATTCAGAACCCTAGACTAAAGCATTCTCTTAGGAGGGAATCTGCAGCTTGCAGTGAAAGAGATTCCAGAGAAGACTCTAACGAGAGCAAGCATTTGATGGTAGCAGCTTCCCTGCGGGAGATACTCTCTTTTCCAAAATCGCGTTATTACCCGCAGTTAAGTCACAATTCAGAACCCTAGACTAAAGCATTCTCTTAGGAGGGAATCTGCAGCTTACAGTGACAGAGATTCCAGAGAAGACTCTAACGAGAGCAAGCATTTGATGGTAGCAGCTTCCCTGCGGGAGATACTCTCTTTTCCAAAATCGCGTTATTACTCGCAGTTAAGTCACAATTCAGAACCCTAGACTAAAGCATTCTCTTAGGAGGGAATCTGCAGCTTACAGTGACAGAGATTCCAGAGAAGACTCTAACGAGAGCAAGCATTTGATGGTAGCAGCTTCCCTGCGGGAGATACTCTCTTTTCCAAAATCGCGTTACTAGCCGCAGTTAAGTCACAATTCAGTACCCTAAACTAAAGCATTCTCTTAGGAGGGAATCTGCAGCTTGCAGTGAAAGCGCTTCCTGAGTAGAGTCTAACGAGACCCAGCTTTTGATGGTAGCAGCTTCCCTGCGGTACTTGTGCTGAACGCTATGAAATTTTGAAGTGACGCTTTAACAGGCATTCCGCTGTTACAGTACACAAGACGAGACTGAAAGTTCTACAAGTCTTGCTTTGCAGTGAAAGCGCTCTAAGAGAAGACGTTCAGAAGCAGCAGCATTCCATGCTAGCATCGTCCCTGCGGGAGATACTCTCTTTTCCAATATCGAGTTATTGGGCGATGTCAAGCCACAATTCAGTATTCTAGACTAAAACATACTGTTAGTCGTGCTTTTGCAGCTTGCACTGAAAGCGATTCCAGGGAAGACTCTAACCGAGAGTCGTCATTTGATGGTAGCAACTTCCCTGCGGGAGATACTCTCTTTTCCAAAATCGCGTTATTACCCGCAGTTAAGTCACAATTCAGAACCCTAGACTTATGCATTCTCTTAGGAGGGAATCTGCAGCTTACAGTGAAAGAGATTCCAGAGAAGACTCTAACGAGAGCAAGCATTTGATGGTAGCAGCTTCCCTGCGGGAGATACTCTCTTTTCCAAAATCGCGTTATTACCCGCAGTTAAGTCACAATTCAGAACCCTAGACTAAAGCATTCTCTTAGGAGGGAATCTGCAGCTTACAGTGACAGAGATTCCAGAGAAGACTCTAACGAGAGCAAGCATTTGATGGTAGCAGCTTCCCTGCGGTACTTGTGCTGAACGCTATGAGATTTTGAAGGGTCGCCTTACAGCCATTCCGAAGTTACAGTACGCAATGCGAGACTGAAAGTTCTACAAGTCTTGCTTTGCAGTGAAAGCGCTCTAAGAGAAGACATTCAGAAGCAGCAGCAATCCATACTAGCATCTTCCCTGCGGGAGATACTCTCTTTTCCAAAATCGCATTATTACCCGCAGTTAAGTCACAATTCAGAACCCTAGACTAAAGCATTCTCTTAGGAGGGAATCTGCAGCTTACAGTGACAGAGATTCCAGAGAAGACTCTAACGAGAGCAAGCATTTGATGGTAGCAGCTTCCCTGCGGGAGATACTCTCTTTTCCAAAATCGTGTTATTACCCGCAGTTAAGTAAAAATTCAGAACACTAGACTAAAGCATTCTCTTAGGAGGGAATCTGCAGCTTGCAGTGAAAGAGATTCCAGAGAAGACTCTAACGAGAGCAAGCATTTGATGGTAGCAGCTTCCCTGCGGGAGATACTCTCTTTTCCAAAATCGCGTTATTACCCGCAGTTAAGTCACAATTCAGAACCCTAGACTAAAGCATTCTCTTAGGAGGGAATCTGCAGCTTACAGTGACAGAGATTCCAGAGAAGACTCTAACGAGAGCAAGCATTTGATGGTAGCAGCTTCCCTGCGGGAGATACTCTCTTTTCCAAAATCGCGTTACTAGCCGCAGTTAAGTCACAATTCAGTACCCTAAACTAAAGCATTCTCTTAGGAGGGAATCTGCAGCTTGCAGTGAAAGCGCTTCCTGAGTACAGTCTAACGAGACCCAGCTTTTGATGGTAGCAGCTTCCCTGCGGTACTTGTGCTGAACGCTATGAAATTTTGAAGTGACGCTTTAACAGGCATTCCGCTGTTACAGTACACAAGACGAGACTGAAAGTTCTACAAGTCTTGCTTTGCAGTGAAAGCGCTCTAAGAGAAGACGTTCAGAAGCAGCAGCATTCCATGCTAGCATCGTCCCTGCGGGAGATACTCTCTTTTCCAATATCGAGTTATTGGGCGATGTCAAGCCACAATTCAGTATTCTAGACTAAAACATACTGTTAGTCGTGCTTTTGCAGCTTGCACTGAAAGCGATTCCAGGGAAGACTCTAACCGAGAGTCGTCATTTGATGGTAGCAACTTCCCTGCGGGAGTTTCTCTCTTTTCCAAAATCGCGTTATTACCCGCAGTTAAGTAAAAATTCAGAACCCTACACTAAAGCATTCTCTTAGGAGGGAATCTGCAGCTTGCAGTGACAGAGATTCCAGAGAAGACTCTAACGAGAGCAAGCATTTGATGGTAGCAGCTTCCCTGCGGGAGATACTCTCTTTTCTATAATTGCGTTTTTAGCCGCAGTTAAGTCACAATTCAGAACACTAGACTAAAGCATTCTCTTAGGAGGGAATCTGCAGCTTACAGTGACAGAGATTCCAGAGAAGACTCTAACGAGAGCAAGCATTTGATGGTAGCAGCTTCCCTGCGGGAGATACTCTCTTTTCCAAAATCGCGTTATTACTCGCAGTTAAGTCACAATTCAGAACCCTACACTAAAGCATTCTCTTAGGAGGGAATCTGCAGCTTACAGTGACAGAGATTCCAGAGAAGACTCTAACGAGAGCAAGCATTTGATGGTAGCAGCTTCCCTGCGGGAGATACTCTCTTTTCCAAAATCGCGTTACTAGCCGCAGTTAAGTCACAATTCAGTACCCTAAACTAAAGCATTCTCTTAGGAGGGAATCTGCAGCTTGCAGTGAAAGCGCTTCCTGAGTAGAGTCTAGTGAGACCCAGCTTTTGATGGTAGCAGCTTCCCTGCGGTACTTGTGCTGAACGCTATGAAATTTTGAAGTGACGCTTTAACAGGCATTCCGCTGTTACAGTACACAAGACGAGACTGAAAGTTCTACAAGTCTTGCTTTGCAGTGAAAGCGCTCTAAGAGAAGACGTTCAGAAGCAGCAGCATTCCATGCTAGCATCGTCCCTGCGGGAGATACTCTCTTTTCCAATATCGAGTTATTGGGCGATGTCAAGCCACAATTCAGTATTCTAGACTAAAACATACTGTTAGTCGTGCTTTTGCAGCTTGCACTGAAAGCGATTCCAGGGAAGACTCTAACCGAGAGTCGTCATTTGATGGTAGCAACTTCCCTGCGGGAGATACTCTCTTTTCTAAAATCGCGTTATTACCCGCAGTTAAGTCACAATTCAGAACCCTAGACTAAAGCATTCTCTTAGGAGGGAATCTGCAGCTTGCAGTGAAAGAGATTCCAGAGAAGACTCTAACGAGAGCAAGCATTTGATGTTAGAAGCTTCCCTGCGGGAGATACTCTCTTTTCCAAAATCGCGTTATTACTGGCAGTTAAGTCACAATTCAGAACCCTAGACTAAAGCATTCTCTTAGGAGGGAATCTGCAGCTTACAGTGAAAGCGCTTCCTGAGTAGACTCTAACGAGAGCAAGCATTTGATGGTAGCAGCTTCCCTGCGGTACTTGTGCTGAACGCTATGAGATTTGAAGGGTCGCCTTACAGCCATTCCGAAGTTACAGTACGCAAGGCGAGACTGAAAGTTCTACAAGTCTTGCTTTGCAGTGAAAGCGCTCTAAGAGAAGACATTCAGAAGCAGCAGCAATCCATACTAGCATCTTCCCTGCGGGAGATACTCTCTTTTCCAAAATCGCGTTATTACCCGCAGTTAAGTCACAATTCAGAACCCTAGACTAAAGCATTCTCTTAGGAGGGAATCTGCAGCTTACAGTGACAGAGATTCCAGAGAAGACTCTAACGAGAGCAAGGATTTCATGGTAGCAGCTTCCCTGCGGGAGATACTCTCTTTTCCAAAATCGTGTTATTACCCGCAGTTAAGTAAAAATTCAGAACACTAGACTAAAGCATTCTCTTAGGAGGGAATCTGCAGCTTGCAGTGAAAGAGATTCCAGAGAAGACTCTAACGAGAGCAAGCATTTGATGGTAGCAGCTTCCCTGCGGGAGATACTCTCTTTTCCAAAATCGCGTTATTACCCGCAGTTAAGTCACAATTCAGAACACTAGACTAAAGCATTCTCTTAGGAGGGAATCTGCAGCTTACAGTGACAGAGATTCCAGAGAAGACTCTAACGAGAGCAAGCATTTGATGGTAGCAGCTTCCCTGCGGGAGATACTCTCTTTTCCAAAATCGCGTTACTAGCCGCAGTTAAGTCACAATTCAGAACCCTAGACTAAAGCATTCTCTTAGGAGGGAATCTGCAGCTTGCAGTGAAAGCGCTTCCTGAGTAGAGTCTAAGGAGACCCAGCTTTTGATGGTAGCAGCTTCCCTGCGGTACTTGTGCTGAACGCTATGAAATTTTGAAGTGACGCTTTAACAGGCATTCCGCTGTTACAGTACACAAGACGAGACTGAAAGTTCTACAAGTCTTGCTTTGCAGTGAAAGCGCTCTAAGAGAAGACGTTCAGAAGCAGCAGCATTCCATGCTAGCATCGTCCCTGCGGGAGATACTCTCTTTTCCAATATCGAGTTATTGGGCGATGTCAAGCCACAATTCAGTATTCTAGACTAAAACATACTGTTAGTCGTGCTTTTGCAGCTTGCACTGAAAGCGATTCCAGGGAAGACTCTAACCGAGAGTCGTCATTTGATGGTAGCAACTTCCCTGCGGGAGATACTCTCTTTTCCAAAATCGCGTTATTACCCGCAGTTAAGTAAAAATTCAGAACCCTACACTAAAGCATTCTCTTAGGAGGGAATCTGCAGCTTACAGTGACAGAGATTCCAGAGAAGACCCTAACGAGAGCAAGCATTTGATGGTAGCAGCTTCCCAGCGGGAGATACTCTCTTTTCTAAAATCGCGTTATTACCCGCAGTTAAGTCACAATTCAGAACCCTAGACTAAAGCATTCTCTTAGGAGGGAATCTGCAGCTTACAGTGACAGAGATTCCAGAGAAGACTCTAACGAGAGCAAGGATTTGATGGTAGCAGCTTCCCTGCGGGAGATACTCTCTTTTCCAAAATCGTGTTATTACCCGCAGTTAAGTCACAATTCAGAACCCTAGACTAAAGCATTCTCTTAGGAGGGAATCTGCAGCTTGCAGTGAAAGAGATTCCAGAGAAGACTCTAACGAGAGCAAGCATTTGATGTTAGAAGCTTCCCTGCGGGAGATACTCTCTTTTCCAAAATCGCGTTATTACTCGCAGTTAAGTCACAATTCAGTACCCTAAACTAAAGCATTCTCTTAGGAGGGAATCTGCAGCTTACAGTGAAAGCGCTTCCTGAGTAGACTCTAACGAGAGCAAGCATTTGATGGTAGCAGCTTCCCTGCGGTACTTGTGCTGAACGCTATGAGATTTTGAAGGGTCGCCTTACAGCCATTCCGAAGTTACAGTACGCAAGGCGAGACTGAAAGTTCTACAAGTCTTGCTTTGCAGTGAAAGCGCTCTAAGAGAAGACATTCAGAAGCAGCAGCAATCCATACTAGCATCTTCCCTGCGGGAGATACTCTCTTTTCCAAAATCGCGTTATTACCCGCAGTTAAGTCACAATTCAGAACCCTAGACTAAAGCATTCTCTTAGGAGGGAATCTGCAGCTTACAGTGACAGAGATTCCAGAGAAGACTCTAACGAGAGCAAGGATTTCATGGTAGCAGCTTCCCTGCGGGAGATACTCTCTTTTCCAAAATCGTGTTATTACCCGCAGTTAAGTCACAATTCAGAACACTAGACTAAAGCATTCTCTTAGGAGGGAATCTGCAGCTTGCAGTGAAAGAGATTCCAGAGAAGACTCTAACGAGAGCAAGCATTTGATGGTAGCAGCTTCCCTGCGGGAGATACTCTCTTTTCCAAAATCGCGTTATTACTCGCAGTTAAGTCACAATTCAGAACCCTACACTAAAGCATTCTCTTAGGAGGGAATCTGCAGCTTACAGTGACAGAGATTCCAGAGAAGACTCTAACGAGAGCAAGCATTTGATGGTAGCAGCTTCCCTGCGGGAGATACTCTCTTTTCCAAAATCGCGTTACTAGCCGCAGTTAAGTCACAATTCAGTACCCTAAACTAAAGCATTCTCTTAGGAGGGAATCTGCAGCTTGCAGTGAAAGCGCTTCCTGAGTAGAGTCTAACGAGACCCAGCTTTTGATGGTGGCAGCTTCCCTGCGGTACTTGTGCTGAACGCTATGAAATTTTGAAGTGACGCTTTAACAGGCATTCCGCTGTTACAGTACACAAGACGAGACTGAAAGTTCTACAAGTCTTGCTTTGCAGTGAAAGCGCTCTAAGAGAAGACGTTCAGAAGCAGCAGCATTCCATGCTAGCATCGTCCCTGCGGGAGATACTCTCTTTTCCAATATCGAGTTATTGGGCGATGTCAAGCCACAATTCAGTATTCTAGACTAAAACATACTGTTAGTCGTGCTTTTGCAGCTTGCACTGAAAGCGATTCCAGGGAAGACTCTAACCGAGAGTCGTCATTTGATGGTAGCAACTTCCCTGCGGGAGATACTCTCTTTTCCAAAATCGCGTTATTACCCGCAGTTAAGTAAAAATTCAGAACCCTACACTAAAGCATTCTCTTAGGAGGGAATCTGCAGCTTACAGTGACAGAGATTCCAGAGAAGACTCTAACGAGAGCAAGCATTTGATGGTAGCAGCTTCCCAGCGGGAGATACTCTCTTTTCCAAAATCGCGTTATTACCCGCAGTTAAGTCACAATTCAGAACCCTAGACTAAAGCATTCTCTTAGGAGGGAATCTGCAGCTTACAGTGACAGAGATTCCAGAGAAGACTCTAACGAGAGCAAGCATTTGATGGTAGCAGCTTCCCTGCGGTACTTGTGCTGAACGCTATGAGATTTTGAAGGGTCGCCTTACAGCCATTCCGAAGTTACAGTACGCAAGGCGAGACTGAAAGTTCTACAAGTCTTGCTTTGCAGTGAAAGCGCTCTAAGAGAAGACATTCAGAAGCAGCAGCAATCCATACTAGCATCTTCCCTGCGGGAGATACTCTCTTTTCCAAAATCGCGTTATTACCCGCAGTTAAGTAAAAATTCAGAACACTAGACTAAAGCATTCTCTTAGGAGGGAATCTGCAGCTTGCAGTGAAAGAGATTCCAGAGAAGACTCTAACGAGAGCAAGCATTTGATGGTAGCAGCTTCCCTGCGGGAGATACTCTCTTTTCCAAAATCGCGTTATTACCCGCAGTTAAGTCACAATTCAGAACCCTAGACTAAAGCATTCTCTTAGGAGGGAATCTGCAGCTTACAGTGACAGAGATTCCAGAGAAGACTCTAACGAGAGCAAGGATTTGATGGTAGCAGCTTCCCTGCGGGAGATACTCTCTTTTCCAAAATCGTGTTATTACCCGCAGTTAAGTCACAATTCAGAACCCTAGACTAAAGCATTCTCTTAGGAGGGAATCTGCAGCTTGCAGTGAAAGAGATTCCAGAGAAGACTCTAACGAGAGCAAGCATTTGATGGTAGCAGCTTCCCTGCGGGAGATACTCTCTTTTCCAAAATCGCGTTATTACTCGCAGTTAAGTCACAATTCAGTACCCTAAACTAAAGCATTCTCTTAGGAGGGAATCTGCAGCTTACAGTGAAAGCGCTTCCTGAGTAGACTCTAACGAGAGCAAGCATTTGATGGTAGCAGCTTCCCTGCGGTACTTGTGCTGAACGCTATGAGATTTTGAAGGGTCGCCTTACAGCCATTCCGAAGTTACAGTACGCAAGGCGAGACTGAAAGTTCTACAAGTCTTGCTTTGCAGTGAAAGCGCTCTAAGAGAAGACATTCAGAAGCAGCAGCAATCCATACTAGCATCTTCCCTGCGGGAGATACTCTCTTTTCCAAAATCGCGTTATTACCCGCAGTTAAGTCACAATTCAGAACCCTAGACTAAAGCATTCTCTTAGGAGGGAATCTGCAGCTTACAGTGACAGAGATTCCAGAGAAGACTCTAACGAGAGCAAGGATTTGATGGTAGCAGCTTCCTTGCGGGAGATACTCTCTTTTCCAAAATCGTGTTATTACCCGCAGTTAAGTAAAAATTCAGAACACTAGACTAAAGCATTCTCTTAGGAGGGAATCTGCAGCTTGCAGTGAAAGAGATTCCAGAGAAGACTCTAACGAGAGCAAGCATTTGATGGTAGCAGCTTCCCTGCGGGAGATACTCTCTTTTCCAAAATCGCGTTATTACTCGCAGTTAAGTCACAATTCAGAACCCTAGACTAAAGCATTCTCTTAGGAGGGAATCTGCAGCTTACAGTGACAGAGATTCCAGAGAAGACTCTAACGAGAGCAAGCATTTGATGGTAGCAGCTTCCCTGCGGGAGATACTCTCTTTTCCAAAATCGCGTTACTAGCCGCAGTTAAGTCACAATTCAGTACCCTAAACTAAAGCATTCTCTTAGGAGGGAATCTGCAGCTTGCAGTGAAAGCGCTTCCTGAGTAGAGTCTAACGAGACCCAGCTTTTGATGGTGGCAGCTTCCCTGCGGTACTTGTGCTGAACGCTATGAAATTTTGAAGTGACGCTTTAACAGGCATTCCGCTGTTACAGTACACAAGACGAGACTGAAAGTTCTACAAGTCTTGCTTTGCAGTGAAAGCGCTCTAAGAGAAGACGTTCAGAAGCAGCAGCATTCCATGCTAGCATCGTCCCTGCGGGAGATACTCTCTTTTCCAATATCGAGTTATTGGGCGATGTCAAGCCACAATTCAGTATTCTAGACTAAAACATACTGTTAGTCGTGCTTTTGCAGCTTGCACTGAAAGCGATTCCAGGGAAGACTCTAACCGAGAGTCGTCATTTGATGGTAGCAACTTCCCTGCGGGAGATACTCTCTTTTCCAAAATCGCGTTATTACCCGCAGTTAAGTAAAAATTCAGAACCCTACACTAAAGCATTCTCTTAGGAGGGAATCTGCAGCTTACAGTGACAGAGATTCCAGAGAAGACTCTAACGAGAGCAAGCATTTGATGGTAGCAGCTTCCCAGCGGGAGATACTCTCTTTTCCAAAATCGCGTTATTACCCGCAGTTAAGTCACAATTCAGAACCCTAGACTAAAGCATTCTCTTAGGAGGGAATCTGCAGCTTACAGTGACAGAGATTCCAGAGAAGACTCTAACGAGAGCAAGCATTTGATGGTAGCAGCTTCCCTGCGGTACTTGTGCTGAACGCTATGAGATTTTGAAGGGTCGCCTTACAGCCATTCCGAAGTTACAGTACGCAAGGCGAGACTGAAAGTTCTACAAGTCTTGCTTTGCAGTGAAAGCGCTCTAAGAGAAGACATTCAGAAGCAGCAGCAATCCATACTAGCATCTTCCCTGCGGGAGATACTCTCTTTTCCAAAATCGCGTTATTACCCGCAGTTAAGTAAAAATTCAGAACACTAGACTAAAGCATTCTCTTAGGAGGGAATCTGCAGCTTGCAGTGAAAGAGATTCCAGAGAAGACTCTAACGAGAGCAAGCATTTGATGGTAGCAGCTTCCCTGCGGGAGATACTCTCTTTTCCAAAATCGCGTTATTACCCGCAGTTAAGTCACAATTCAGAACCCTAGACTAAAGCATTCTCTTAGGAGGGAATCTGCAGCTTACAGTGACAGAGATTCCAGAGAAGACTCTAACGAGAGCAAGGATTTGATGGTAGCAGCTTCCCTGCGGGAGATACTCTCTTTTCCAAAATCGTGTTATTACCCGCAGTTAAGTCACAATTCAGAACCCTAGACTAAAGCATTCTCTTAGGAGGGAATCTGCAGCTTGCAGTGAAAGAGATTCCAGAGAAGACTCTAACGAGAGCAAGCATTTGATGGTAGCAGCTTCCCTGCGGGAGATACTCTCTTTTCCAAAATCGCGTTATTACTCGCAGTTAAGTCACAATTCAGTACCCTAAACTAAAGCATTCTCTTAGGAGGGAATCTGCAGCTTACAGTGAAAGCGCTTCCTGAGTAGACTCTAACGAGAGCAAGCATTTGATGGTAGCAGCTTCCCTGCGGTACTTGTGCTGAACGCTATGAAATTTTGAAGTGACGCTTTAACAGGCATTCCGCTGTTACAGTACACAAGACGAGACTGAAAGTTCTACAAGTCTTGCTTTGCAGTGAAAGCGCTCTAAGAGAAGACGTTCAGAAGCAGCAGCATTCCATGCTAGCATCGTCCCTGCGGGAGATACTCTCTTTTCCAATATCGAGTTATTGGGCGATGTCAAGCCACAATTCAGTATTCTAGACTAAAACATACTGTTAGTCGTGCTTTTGCAGCTTGCACTGAAAGCGATTCCAGGGAAGACTCTAACCGAGAGTCGTCATTTGATGGTAGCAACTTCCCTGCGGGAGTTTCTCTCTTTTCCAAAATCGCGTTATTACCCGCAGTTAAGTAAAAATTCAGAACCCTACACTAAAGCATTCTCTTAGGAGGGAATCTGCAGCTTACAGTGACAGAGATTCCAGAGAAGACTCTAACGAGAGCAAGCATTTGATGGTAGCAGCTTCCCTGCGGGAGATACTCTCTTTTCTATAATTGCGTTATTAGCCGCAGTTAAGTCACAATTCAGAACACTAGACTAAAGCATTCTCTTAGGAGGGAATCTGCAGCTTACAGTGACAGAGATTCCAGAGAAGACTCTAACGAGAGCAAGCATTTGATGGTAGCAGCTTCCCTGCGGGAGATACTCTCTTTTCCAAAATCGCGTTATTACTCGCAGTTAAGTCACAATTCAGAACCCTAGACTAAAGCATTCTCTTAGGAGGGAATCTGCAGCTTACAGTGACAGAGATTCCAGAGAAGACTCTAACGAGAGCAAGCATTTGATGGTAGCAGCTTCCCTGCGGGAGATACTCTCTTTTCCAAAATCGCGTTACTAGCCGCAGTTAAGTCACAATTCAGTACCCTAAACTAAAGCATTCTCTTAGGAGGGAATCTGCAGCTTGCAGTGAAAGCGCTTCCTGAGTAGAGTCTAACGAGACCCAGCTTTTGATGGTAGCAGCTTCCCTGCGGTACTTGTGCTGAACGCTATGAAATTTTGAAGTGACGCTTTAACAGGCATTCCGCTGTTACAGTACACAAGACGAGACTGAAAGTTCTACAAGTCTTGCTTTGCAGTGAAAGCGCTCTAAGAGAAGACGTTCAGAAGCAGCAGCATTCCATGCTAGCATCGTCCCTGCGGGAGATACTCTCTTTTCCAATATCGAGTTATTGGGCGATGTCAAGCCACAATTCAGTATTCTAGACTAAAACATACTGTTAGTCGTGCTTTTGCAGCTTGCACTGAAAGCGATTCCAGGGAAGACTCTAACCGAGAGTCGTCATTTGATGGTAGCAACTTCCCTGCGGGAGATACTCTCTTTTCCAAAATCGCGTTATTACCCGCAGTTAAGTAAAAATTCAGAACACTAGACTAAAGCATTCTCTTAGGAGGGAATCTGCAGCTTACAGTGACAGAGATTCCAGAGAAGACCCTAACGAGAGCAAGCATTTGATGGTAGCAGCTTCCCAGCGGGAGATACTCTCTTTTCTAAAATCGCGTTATTACCCGCAGTTAAGTCACAATTCAGAACCCTAGACTAAAGCATTCTCTTAGGAGGGAATCTGCAGCTTACAGTGACAGAGATTCCAGAGAAGACTCTAACGAGAGCAAGGATTTGATGGTAGCAGCTTCCCTGCGGGAGATACTCTCTTTTCCAAAATCGTGTTATTACCCGCAGTTAAGTCACAATTCAGAACCCTAGACTAAAGCATTCTCTTAGGAGGGAATCTGCAGCTTGCAGTGAAAGAGATTCCAGAGAAGACTCTAACGAGAGCAAGCATTTGATGGTAGCAGCTTCCCTGCGGGAGATACTCTCTTTTCCAAAATCGCGTTATTACCCGCAGTTAAGTCACAATTCAGAACACTAGACTAAAGCATTCTCTTAGGAGGGAATCTGCAGCTTACAGTGACAGAGATTCCAGAGAAGACTCTAACGAGAGCAAGCATTTGATGGTAGCAGCTTCCCTGCGGGAGATACTCTCTTTTCTAAAATCGCGTTATTACTCGCAGTTAAGTCACAATTCAGAACCCTACACTAAAGCATTCTCTTAGGAGGGAATCTGCAGCTTACAGTGACAGAGATTCCAGAGAAGACTCTAACGAGAGCAAGCATTTGATGGTAGCAGCTTCCCTGCGGGAGATACTCTCTTTTCCAAAATCGCGTTACTAGCCGCAGTTAAGTCACAATTCAGTACCCTAAACTAAAGCATTCTCTTAGGAGGGAATCTGCAGCTTGCAGTGAAAGCGCTTCCTGAGTAGAGTCTAACGAGACCCAGCTTTTGATGGTAGCAGCTTCCCTGCGGTACTTGTGCTGAACGCTATGAAATTTTGAAGTGACGCTTTAACAGGCATTCCGCTGTTACAGTACACAAGACGAGACTGAAAGTTCTACAAGTCTTGCTTTGCAGTGAAAGCGCTCTAAGAGAAGACGTTCAGAAGCAGCAGCATTCCATGCTAGCATCGTCCCTGCGGGAGATACTCTCTTTTCCAATATCGAGTTATTGGGCGATGTCAAGCCACAATTCAGTATTCTAGACTAAAACATACTGTTAGTCGTGCTTTTGCAGCTTGCACTGAAAGCGATTCCAGGGAAGACTCTAACCGAGAGTCGTCATTTGATGGTAGCAACTTCCCTGCGGGAGATACTCTCTTTTCTAAAATCGCGTTATTACCCGCAGTTAAGTCACAATTCAGAACCCTAGACTAAAGCATTCTCTTAGGAGGGAATCTGCAGCTTGCAGTGAAAGAGATTCCAGAGAAGACTCTAACGAGAGCAAGCATTTGATGTTAGAAGCTTCCCTGCGGGAGATACTCTCTTTTCCAAAATCGCGTTATTACTCGCAGTTAAGTCACAATTCAGAACCCTAGACTAAAGCATTCTCTTAGGAGGGAATCTGCAGCTTACAGTGAAAGCGCTTCCTGAGTAGACTCTAACGAGAGCAAGCATTTGATGGTAGCAGCTTCCCTGCGGTACTTGTGCTGAACGCTATGAGATTTGAAGGGTCGCCTTACAGCCATTCCGAAGTTACAGTACGCAAGGCGAGACTGAAAGTTCTACAAGTCTTGCTTTGCAGTGAAAGCGCTCTAAGAGAAGACATTCAGAAGCAGCAGCAATCCATACTAGCATCTTCCCTGCGGGAGATACTCTCTTTTCCAAAATCGCGTTATTACCCGCAGTTAAGTCACAATTCAGAACCCTAGACTAAAGCATTCTCTTAGGAGGGAATCTGCAGCTTACAGTGACAGAGATTCCAGAGAAGACTCTAACGAGAGCAAGGATTTCATGGTAGCAGCTTCCCTGCGGGAGATACTCTCTTTTCCAAAATCGTGTTATTACCCGCAGTTAAGTAAAAATTCAGAACACTAGACTAAAGCATTCTCTTAGGAGGGAATCTGCAGCTTGCAGTGAAAGAGATTCCAGAGAAGACTCTAACGAGAGCAAGCATTTGATGGTAGCAGCTTCCCTGCGGGAGATACTCTCTTTTCCAAAATCGCGTTATTACCCGCAGTTAAGTCACAATTCAGAACACTAGACTAAAGCATTCTCTTAGGAGGGAATCTGCAGCTTACAGTGACAGAGATTCCAGAGAAGACTCTAACGAGAGCAAGCATTTGATGGTAGCAGCTTCCCTGCGGGAGATACTCTCTTTTCCAAAATCGCGTTACTAGCCGCAGTTAAGTCATAATTCAGAACCCTAGACTAAAGCATTCTCTTAGGAGGGAATCTGCAGCTTGCAGTGAAAGCGCTTCCTGAGTAGAGTCTAACGAGACCCAGCTTTTGATGGTAGCAGCTTCCCTGCGGTACTTGTGCTGAACGCTATGAAATTTTGAAGTGACGCTTTAACAGGCATTCCGCTGTTACAGTACACAAGACGAGACTGAAAGTTCTACAAGTCTTGCTTTGCAGTGAAAGCGCTCTAAGAGAAGACGTTCAGAAGCAGCAGCATTCCATGCTAGCATCGTCCCTGCGGGAGATACTCTCTTTTCCAATATCGAGTTATTGGGCGATGTCAAGCCACAATTCAGTATTCTAGACTAAAACATACTGTTAGTCGTGCTTTTGCAGCTTGCACTGAAAGCGATTCCAGGGAAGACTCTAACCGAGAGTCGTCATTTGATGGTAGCAACTTCCCTGCGGGAGATACTCTCTTTTCCAAAATCGCGTTATTACCCGCAGTTAAGTAAAAATTCAGAACCCTACACTAAAGCATTCTCTTAGGAGGGAATCTGCAGCTTACAGTGACAGAGATTCCAGAGAAGACCCTAACGAGAGCAAGCATTTGATGGTAGCAGCTTCCCAGCGGGAGATACTCTCTTTTCTAAAATCGCGTTATTACCCGCAGTTAAGTCACAATTCAGAACCCTAGACTAAAGCATTCTCTTAGGAGGGAATCTGCAGCTTACAGTGACAGAGATTCCAGAGAAGACTCTAACGAGAGCAAGGATTTGATGGTAGCAGCTTCCCTGCGGGAGATACTCTCTTTTCCAAAATCGTGTTATTACCCGCAGTTAAGTCACAATTCAGAACCCTAGACTAAAGCATTCTCTTAGGAGGGAATCTGCAGCTTGCAGTGAAAGAGATTCCAGAGAAGACTCTAACGAGAGCAAGCATTTGATGTTAGAAGCTTCCCTGCGGGAGATACTCTCTTTTCCAAAATCGCGTTATTACTCGCAGTTAAGTCACAATTCAGTACCCTAAACTAAAGCATTCTCTTAGGAGGGAATCTGCAGCTTACAGTGAAAGCGCTTCCTGAGTAGACTCTAACGAGAGCAAGCATTTGATGGTAGCAGCTTCCCTGCGGTACTTGTGCTGAACGCTATGAGATTTTGAAGGGTCGCCTTACAGCCATTCCGAAGTTACAGTACGCAAGGCGAGACTGAAAGTTCTACAAGTCTTGCTTTGCAGTGAAAGCGCTCTAAGAGAAGACATTCAGAAGCAGCAGCAATCCATACTAGCATCTTCCCTGCGGGAGATACTCTCTTTTCCAAAATCGCGTTATTACCCGCAGTTAAGTCACAATTCAGAACCCTAGACTAAAGCATTCTCTTAGGAGGGAATCTGCAGCTTACAGTGACAGAGATTCCAGAGAAGACTCTAACGAGAGCAAGGATTTCATGGTAGCAGCTTCCCTGCGGGAGATACTCTCTTTTCCAAAATCGTGTTATTACCCGCAGTTAAGTCACAATTCAGAACACTAGACTAAAGCATTCTCTTAGGAGGGAATCTGCAGCTTGCAGTGAAAGAGATTCCAGAGAAGACTCTAACGAGAGCAAGCATTTGATGGTAGCAGCTTCCCTGCGGGAGATACTCTCTTTTCCAAAATCGCGTTATTACTCGCAGTTAAGTCACAATTCAGAACCCTAGACTAAAGCATTCTCTTAGGAGGGAATCTGCAGCTTACAGTGACAGAGATTCCAGAGAAGACTCTAACGAGAGCAAGCATTTGATGGTAGCAGCTTCCCTGCGGGAGATACTCTCTTTTCCAAAATCGCGTTACTAGCCGCAGTTAAGTCACAATTCAGTACCCTAAACTAAAGCATTCTCTTAGGAGGGAATCTGCAGCTTGCAGTGAAAGCGCTTCCTGAGTAGAGTCTAACGAGACCCAGCTTTTGATGGTGGCAGCTTCCCTGCGGTACTTGTGCTGAACGCTATGAAATTTTGAAGTGACGCTTTAACAGGCATTCCGCTGTTACAGTACACAAGACGAGACTGAAAGTTCTACAAGTCTTGCTTTGCAGTGAAAGCGCTCTAAGAGAAGACGTTCAGAAGCAGCAGCATTCCATGCTAGCATCGTCCCTGCGGGAGATACTCTCTTTTCCAATATCGAGTTATTGGGCGATGTCAAGCCACAATTCAGTATTCTAGACTAAAACATACTGTTAGTCGTGCTTTTGCAGCTTGCACTGAAAGCGATTCCAGGGAAGACTCTAACCGAGAGTCGTCATTTGATGGTAGCAACTTCCCTGCGGGAGATACTCTCTTTTCCAAAATCGCGTTATTACCCGCAGTTAAGTAAAAATTCAGAACCCTACACTAAAGCATTCTCTTAGGAGGGAATCTGCAGCTTACAGTGACAGAGATTCCAGAGAAGACTCTAACGAGAGCAAGCATTTGATGGTAGCAGCTTCCCAGCGGGAGATACTCTCTTTTCCAAAATCGCGTTATTACCCGCAGTTAAGTCACAATTCAGAACCCTAGACTAAAGCATTCTCTTAGGAGGGAATCTGCAGCTTACAGTGACAGAGATTCCAGAGAAGACTCTAACGAGAGCAAGCATTTGATGGTAGCAGCTTCCCTGCGGTACTTGTGCTGAACGCTATGAGATTTTGAAGGGTCGCCTTACAGCCATTCCGAAGTTACAGTACGCAAGGCGAGACTGAAAGTTCTACAAGTCTTGCTTTGCAGTGAAAGCGCTCTAAGAGAAGACATTCAGAAGCAGCAGCAATCCATACTAGCATCTTCCCTGCGGGAGATACTCTCTTTTCCAAAATCGCGTTATTACCCGCAGTTAAGTAAAAATTCAGAACACTAGACTAAAGCATTCTCTTAGGAGGGAATCTGCAGCTTGCAGTGAAAGAGATTCCAGAGAAGACTCTAACGAGAGCAAGCATTTGATGGTAGCAGCTTCCCTGCGGGAGATACTCTCTTTTCCAAAATCGCGTTATTACCCGCAGTTAAGTCACAATTCAGAACCCTAGACTAAAGCATTCTCTTAGGAGGGAATCTGCAGCTTACAGTGACAGAGATTCCAGAGAAGACTCTAACGAGAGCAAGGATTTGATGGTAGCAGCTTCCCTGCGGGAGATACTCTCTTTTCCAAAATCGTGTTATTACCCGCAGTTAAGTCACAATTCAGAACCCTAGACTAAAGCATTCTCTTAGGAGGGAATCTGCAGCTTGCAGTGAAAGAGATTCCAGAGAAGACTCTAACGAGAGCAAGCATTTGATGGTAGCAGCTTCCCTGCGGGAGATACTCTCTTTTCCAAAATCGCGTTATTACTCGCAGTTAAGTCACAATTCAGTACCCTAAACTAAAGCATTCTCTTAGGAGGGAATCTGCAGCTTACAGTGAAAGCGCTTCCTGAGTAGACTCTAA
The DNA here is from genome assembly GCF_032191515.1 of Phaenicophaeus curvirostris. NCBI lineage: Eukaryota > Metazoa > Chordata > Aves > Cuculiformes > Cuculidae > Phaenicophaeus > Phaenicophaeus curvirostris. Next base: position 15,195,883 of record NC_091400.1, on the reverse strand, counting down.
CGAGAGCAAGCATTTGATGGTAGCAGCTTCCCTGCGGTACTTGTGCTGAACGCTATGAGATTTTGAAGGGTCGCCTTACAGCCATTCCGAAGTTACAGTACGCAAGGCGAGACTGAAAGTTCTACAAGTCTTGCTTTGCAGTGAAAGCGCTCTAAGAGAAGACATTCAGAAGCAGCAGCAATCCATACTAGCATCTTCCCTGCGGGAGATACTCTCTTTTCCAAAATCGCGTTATTACCCGCAGTTAAGTAAAAATTCAGAACCCTAGACTAAAGCATTCTCTTAGGAGGGAATCTGCAGCTTACAGTGACAGAGATTCCAGAGAAGACTCTAACGAGAGCAAGGATTTGATGGTAGCAGCTTCCCTGCGGGAGATACTCTCTTTTCCAAAATCGTGTTATTACCCGCAGTTAAGTAAAAATTCAGAACACTAGACTAAAGCATTCTCTTAGGAGGGAATCTGCAGCTTGCAGTGAAAGAGATTCCAGAGAAGACTCTAACGAGAGCAAGCATTTGATGGTAGCAGCTTCCCTGCGGGAGATACTCTCTTTTCCAAAATCGCGTTATTACTCGCAGTTAAGTCACAATTCAGAACCCTAGACTAAAGCATTCTCTTAGGAGGGAATCTGCAGCTTACAGTGACAGAGATTCCAGAGAAGACTCTAACGAGAGCAAGCATTTGATGGTAGCAGCTTCCCTGCGGGAGATACTCTCTTTTCCAAAATCGCGTTACTAGCCGCAGTTAAGTCACAATTCAGTACCCTAAACTAAAGCATTCTCTTAGGAGGGAATCTGCAGCTTGCAGTGAAAGCGCTTCCTGAGTAGAGTCTAACGAGACCCAGCTTTTGATGGTGGCAGCTTCCCTGCGGTACTTGTGCTGAACGCTATGAAATTTTGAAGTGACGCTTTAACAGGCATTCCGCTGTTACAGTACACAAGACGAGACTGAAAGTTCTACAAGTCTTGCTTTGCAGTGAAAGCGCTCTAAGAGAAGACGTTCAGAAGCAGCAGCATTCCATGCTAGCATCGTCCCTGCGGGAGATACTCTCTTTTCCAATATCGAGTTATTGGGCGATGTCAAGCCACAATTCAGTATTCTAGACTAAAACATACTGTTAGTCGTGCTTTTGCAGCTTGCACTGAAAGCGATTCCAGGGAAGACTCTAACCGAGAGTCGTCATTTGATGGTAGCAACTTCCCTGCGGGAGATACTCTCTTTTCCAAAATCGCGTTATTACCCGCAGTTAAGTAAAAATTCAGAACCCTACACTAAAGCATTCTCTTAGGAGGGAATCTGCAGCTTACAGTGACAGAGATTCCAGAGAAGACTCTAACGAGAGCAAGCATTTGATGGTAGCAGCTTCCCAGCGGGAGATACTCTCTTTTCCAAAATCGCGTTATTACCCGCAGTTAAGTCACAATTCAGAACCCTAGACTAAAGCATTCTCTTAGGAGGGAATCTGCAGCTTACAGTGACAGAGATTCCAGAGAAGACTCTAACGAGAGCAAGCAATTGATGGTAGCAGCTTCCCTGCGGTACTTGTGCTGAACGCTATGAGATTTTGAAGGGTCGCCTTACAGCCATTCCGAAGTTACAGTACGCAAGGCGAGACTGAAAGTTCTACAAGTCTTGCTTTGCAGTGAAAGCGCTCTAAGAGAAGACATTCAGAAGCAGCAGCAATCCATACTAGCATCTTCCCTGCGGGAGATACTCTCTTTTCCAAAATCGCGTTATTACCCGCAGTTAAGTAAAAATTCAGAACACTAGACTAAAGCATTCTCTTAGGAGGGAATCTGCAGCTTGCAGTGAAAGAGATTCCAGAGAAGACTCTAACGAGAGCAAGCATTTGATGGTAGCAGCTTCCCTGCGGGAGATACTCTCTTTTCCAAAATCGCGTTATTACCCGCAGTTAAGTCACAATTCAGAACCCTAGACTAAAGCATTCTCTTAGGAGGGAATCTGCAGCTTACAGTGACAGAGATTCCAGAGAAGACTCTAACGAGAGCAAGGATTTGATGGTAGCAGCTTCCCTGCGGGAGATACTCTCTTTTCCAAAATCGTGTTATTACCCGCAGTTAAGTCACAATTCAGAACCCTAGACTAAAGCATTCTCTTAGGAGGGAATCTGCAGCTTGCAGTGAAAGAGATTCCAGAGAAGACTCTAACGAGAGCAAGCATTTGATGGTAGCAGCTTCCCTGCGGGAGATACTCTCTTTTCCAAAATCGCGTTATTACTCGCAGTTAAGTCACAATTCAGTACCCTAAACTAAAGCATTCTCTTAGGAGGGAATCTGCAGCTTACAGTGAAAGCGCTTCCTGAGTAGACTCTAACGAGAGCAAGCATTTGATGGTAGCAGCTTCCCTGCGGTACTTGTGCTGAACGCTATGAAATTTTGAAGTGACGCTTTAACAGGCATTCCGCTGTTACAGTACACAAGACGAGACTGAAAGTTCTACAAGTCTTGCTTTGCAGTGAAAGCGCTCTAAGAGAAGACGTTCAGAAGCAGCAGCATTCCATGCTAGCATCGTCCCTGCGGGAGATACTCTCTTTTCCAATATCGAGTTATTGGGCGATGTCAAGCCACAATTCAGTATTCTAGACTAAAACATACTGTTAGTCGTGCTTTTGCAGCTTGCACTGAAAGCGATTCCAGGGAAGACTCTAACCGAGAGTCGTCATTTGATGGTAGCAACTTCCCTGCGGGAGTTTCTCTCTTTTCCAAAATCGCGTTATTACCCGCAGTTAAGTAAAAATTCAGAACCCTACACTAAAGCATTCTCTTAGGAGGGAATCTGCAGCTTACAGTGACAGAGATTCCAGAGAAGACTCTAACGAGAGCAAGCATTTGATGGTAGCAGCTTCCCTGCGGGAGATACTCTCTTTTCTATAATTGCGTTATTAGCCGCAGTTAAGTCACAATTCAGAACACTAGACTAAAGCATTCTCTTAGGAGGGAATCTGCAGCTTACAGTGACAGAGATTCCAGAGAAGACTCTAACGAGAGCAAGCATTTGATGGTAGCAGCTTCCCTGCGGGAGATACTCTCTTTTCCAAAATCGCGTTATTACTCGCAGTTAAGTCACAATTCAGAACCCTAGACTAAAGCATTCTCTTAGGAGGGAATCTGCAGCTTACAGTGACAGAGATTCCAGAGAAGACTCTAACGAGAGCAAGCATTTGATGGTAGCAGCTTCCCTGCGGGAGATACTCTCTTTTCCAAAATCGCGTTACTAGCCGCAGTTAAGTCACAATTCAGTACCCTAAACTAAAGCATTCTCTTAGGAGGGAATCTGCAGCTTGCAGTGAAAGCGCTTCCTGAGTAGAGTCTAACGAGACCCAGCTTTTGATGGTAGCAGCTTCCCTGCGGTACTTGTGCTGAACGCTATGAAATTTTGAAGTGACGCTTTAACAGGCATTCCGCTGTTACAGTACACAAGACGAGACTGAAAGTTCTACAAGTCTTGCTTTGCAGTGAAAGCGCTCTAAGAGAAGACGTTCAGAAGCAGCAGCATTCCATGCTAGCATCGTCCCTGCGGGAGATACTCTCTTTTCCAATATCGAGTTATTGGGCGATGTCAAGCCACAATTCAGTATTCTAGACTAAAACATACTGTTAGTCGTGCTTTTGCAGCTTGCACTGAAAGCGATTCCAGGGAAGACTCTAACCGAGAGTCGTCATTTGATGGTAGCAACTTCCCTGCGGGAGATACTCTCTTTTCTAAAATCGCGTTATTACCCGCAGTTAAGTCACAATTCAGAACCCTATACTAAAGCATTCTCTTAGGAGGGAATCTGCAGCTTACAGTGACAGAGATTCCAGAGAAGACTCTAACGAGAGCAAGGATTTGATGGTAGCAGCTTCCCTGCGGGAGATACTCTCTTTTCCAAAATCGTGTTATTACCCGCAGTTAAGTCACAATTCAGAACACTAGACTAAAGCATTCTCTTAGGAGGGAATCTGCAGCTTGCAGTGAAAGAGATTCCAGAGAAGACTCTAACGAGAGCAAGCATTTGATGTTAGAAGCTTCCCTGCGGGAGATACTCTCTTTTCCAAAATCGCGTTATTACTCGCAGTTAAGTCACAATTCAGAACCCTACACTAAAGCATTCTCTTAGGAGGGAATCTGCAGCTTACAGTGAAAGCGCTTCCTGAGTAGACTCTAACGAGAGCAAGCATTTGATGGTAGCAGCTTCCCTGCGGTACTTGTGCTGAACGCTATGAGATTTTGAAGGGTCGCCTTACAGCCATTCCGAAGTTACAGTACGCAAGGCGAGACTGAAAGTTCTACAAGTCTTGCTTTGCAGTGAAAGCGCTCTAAGAGAAGACATTCAGAAGCAGCAGCAATCCATACTAGCATCTTCCCTGCGGGAGATACTCTCTTTTCCAAAATCGCGTTATTACCCGCAGTTAAGTCACAATTCAGAACCCTAGACTAAAGCATTCTCTTAGGAGGGAATCTGCAGCTTACAGTGACAGAGATTCCAGAGAAGACTCTAACGAGAGCAAGGATTTCATGGTAGCAGCTTCCCTGCGGGAGATACTCTCTTTTCCAAAATCGCGTTATTACCCGCAGTTAAGTAAAAATTCAGAACACTAGACTAAAGCATTCTCTTAGGAGGGAATCTGCAGCTTGCAGTGAAAGAGATTCCAGAGAAGACTCTAACGAGAGCAAGCATTTGATGGTAGCAGCTTCCCAGCGGGAGATACTCTCTTTTCCAAAATTGCGTTATTACCCGCAGTTAAGTCACAATTCAGAACACTAGACTAAAGCATTCTCTTAGGAGGGAATCTGCAGCTTACAGTGACAGAGATTCCAGAGAAGACTCTAACGAGAGCAAGCATTTGATGGTAGCAGCTTCCCTGCGGGAGATACTCTCTTTTCCAAAATCGCGTTATTACTCGCAGTTAAGTCACAATTCAGAACCCTAGACTAAAGCATTCTCTTAGGAGGGAATCTGCAGCTTACAGTGACAGAGATTCCAGAGAAGACTCTAACGAGAGCAAGCATTTGATGGTAGCAGCTTCCCTGCGGGAGATACTCTCTTTTCCAAAATCGCGTTACTAGCCGCAGTTAAGTCACAATTCAGTACCCTAAACTAAAGCATTCTCTTAGGAGGGAATCTGCAGCTTGCAGTGAAAGCGCTTCCTGAGTAGAGTCTAACGAGACCCAGCTTTTGATGGTAGCAGCTTCCCTGCGGTACTTGTGCTGAACGCTATGAAATTTTGAAGTGACGCTTTAACAGGCATTCCGCTGTTACAGTACACAAGACGAGACTGAAAGTTCTACAAGTCTTGCTTTGCAGTGAAAGCGCTCTAAGAGAAGACGTTCAGAAGCAGCAGCATTCCATGCTAGCATCGTCCCTGCGGGAGATACTCTCTTTTCCAATATCGAGTTATTGGGCGATGTCAAGCCACAATTCAGTATTCTAGACTAAAACATACTGTTAGTCGTGCTTTTGCAGCTTGCACTGAAAGCGATTCCAGGGAAGACTCTAACCGAGAGTCGTCATTTGATGGTAGCAACTTCCCTGCGGGAGATACTCTCTTTTCCAAAATCGCGTTATTACCCGCAGTTAAGTAAAAATTCAGAACACTAGACTAAAGCATTCTCTTAGGAGGGAATCTGCAGCTTACAGTGACAGAGATTCCAGAGAAGACCCTAACGAGAGCAAGCATTTGATGGTAGCAGCTTCCCAGCGGGAGATACTCTCTTTTCTAAAATCGCGTTATTAGCCGCAGTTAAGTCACAATTCAGAACCCTAGACTAAAGCATTCTCTTAGGAGGGAATCTGCAGCTTACAGTGACAGAGATTCCAGAGAAGACTCTAACGAGAGCAAGGATTTGATGGTAGCAGCTTCCCTGCGGGAGATACTCTCTTTTCCAAAATCGTGTTATTACCCGCAGTTAAGTCACAATTCAGAACCCTAGACTAAAGCATTCTCTTAGGAGGGAATCTGCAGCTTGCAGTGAAAGAGATTCCAGAGAAGACTCTAACGAGAGCAAGCATTTGATGGTAGCAGCTTCCCTGCGGGAGATACTCTCTTTTCCAAAATCGCGTTATTACCCGCAGTTAAGTCACAATTCAGAACCCTAGACTAAAGCATTCTCTTAGGAGGGAATCTGCAGCTTACAGTGACAGAGATTCCAGAGAAGACTCTAACGAGAGCAAGCATTTGATGGTAGCAGCTTCCCTGCGGGAGATACTCTCTTTTCTAAAATCGCGTTATTACTCGCAGTTAAGTCACAATTCAGAACCCTACACTAAAGCATTCTCTTAGGAGGGAATCTGCAGCTTACAGTGACAGAGATTCCAGAGAAGACTCTAACGAGAGCAAGCATTTGATGGTAGCAGCTTCCCTGCGGGAGATACTCTCTTTTCCAAAATCGCGTTACTAGCCGCAGTTAAGTCACAATTCAGTACCCTAAACTAAAGCATTCTCTTAGGAGGGAATCTGCAGCTTGCAGTGAAAGCGCTTCCTGAGTAGAGTCTAACGAGACCCAGCTTTTGATGGTAGCAGCTTCCCTGCGGTACTTGTGCTGAACGCTATGAAATTTTGAAGTGACGCTTTAACAGGCATTCCGCTGTTACAGTACACAAGACGAGACTGAAAGTTCTACAAGTCTTGCTTTGCAGTGAAAGCGCTCTAAGAGAAGACGTTCAGAAGCAGCAGCATTCCATGCTAGCATCGTCCCTGCGGGAGATACTCTCTTTTCCAATATCGAGTTATTGGGCGATGTCAAGCCACAATTCAGTATTCTAGACTAAAACATACTGTTAGTCGTGCTTTTGCAGCTTGCACTGAAAGCGATTCCAGGGAAGACTCTAACCGAGAGTCGTCATTTGATGGTAGCAACTTCCCTGCGGGAGATACTCTCTTTTCCAAAATCGCGTTATTACCCGCAGTTAAGTAAAAATTCAGAACCCTACACTAAAGCATTCTCTTAGGAGGGAATCTGCAGCTTACAGTTGCAGAGATTCCAGAGAAGACTCTAACGAGAGCAAGCATTTGATGGTAGCAGCTTCCCAGCGGGAGATACTCTCTTTTCCAAAATCGCGTTATTACCCGCAGTTAAGTCACAATTCAGAACCCTAGACTAAAGCATTCTCTTAGGAGGGAATCTGCAGCTTACAGTGACAGAGATTCCAGAGAAGACTCTAACGAGAGCAAGGATTTGATGGTAGCAGCTTCCCTGCGGGAGATACTCTCTTTTCCAAAATCGTGTTATTACCCGCAGTTAAGTCACAATTCAGAACCCTAGACTAAAGCATTCTCTTAGGAGGGAATCTGCAGCTTGCAGTGAAAGAGATTCCAGAGAAGACTCTAACGAGAGCAAGGATTTGATGGTAGCAGCTTCCCTGCGGGAGATACTCTCTTTTCCAAAATCGTGTTATTACCCGCAGTTAAGTCACAATTCAGAACACTAGACTAAAGCATTCTCTTAGGAGGGAATCTGCAGCTTGCAGTGAAAGAGATTCCAGAGAAGACTCTAACGAGAGCAAGCATTTGATGTTAGAAGCTTCCCTGCGGGAGATACTCTCTTTTCCAAAATCGCGTTATTACTCGCAGTTAAGTCACAATTCAGAACCCTACACTAAAGCATTCTCTTAGGAGGGAATCTGCAGCTTACAGTGAAAGCGCTTCCTGAGTAGACTCTAACGAGAGCAAGCATTTGATGGTAGCAGCTTCCCTGCGGTACTTGTGCTGAACGCTATGAGATTTTGAAGGGTCGCCTTACAGCCATTCCGAAGTTACAGTACGCAAGGCGAGACTGAAAGTTCTACAAGTCTTGCTTTGCAGTGAAAGCGCTCTAAGAGAAGACATTCAGAAGCAGCAGCAATCCATACTAGCATCTTCCCTGCGGGAGATACTCTCTTTTCCAAAATCGCGTTATTACCCGCAGTTAAGTCACAATTCAGAACCCTAGACTAAAGCATTCTCTTAGGAGGGAATCTGCAGCTTACAGTGACAGAGATTCCAGAGAAGACTCTAACGAGAGCAAGGATTTCATGGTAGCAGCTTCCCTGCGGGAGATACTCTCTTTTCCAAAATCGCGTTATTACCCGCAGTTAAGTAAAAATTCAGAACACTAGACTAAAGCATTCTCTTAGGAGGGAATCTGCAGCTTGCAGTGAAAGAGATTCCAGAGAAGACTCTAACGAGAGCAAGCATTTGATGGTAGCAGCTTCCCTGCGGGAGATACTCTCTTTTCCAAAATCGCGTTATTACTCGCAGTTAAGTCACAATTCAGAACCCTAGACTAAAGCATTCTCTTAGGAGGGAATCTGCAGCTTACAGTGACAGAGATTCCAGAGAAGACTCTAACGAGAGCAAGCATTTGATGGTAGCAGCTTCCCTGCGGGAGATACTCTCTTTTCCAAAATCGCGTTACTAGCCGCAGTTAAGTCACAATTCAGTACCCTAAACTAAAGCATTCTCTTAGGAGGGAATCTGCAGCTTGCAGTGAAAGCGCTTCCTGAGTAGAGTCTAACGAGACCCAGCTTTTGATGGTAGCAGCTTCCCTGCGGTACTTGTGCTGAACGCTATGAAATTTTGAAGTGACGCTTTAACAGGCATTCCGCTGTTACAGTACACAAGACGAGACTGAAAGTTCTACAAGTCTTGCTTTGCAGTGAAAGCGCTCTAAGAGAAGACGTTCAGAAGCAGCAGCATTCCATGCTAGCATCGTCCCTGCGGGAGATACTCTCTTTTCCAATATCGAGTTATTGGGCGATGTCAAGCCACAATTCAGTATTCTAGACTAAAACATACTGTTAGTCGTGCTTTTGCAGCTTGCACTGAAAGCGATTCCAGGGAAGACTCTAACCGAGAGTCGTCATTTGATGGTAGCAACTTCCCTGCGGGAGATACTCTCTTTTCCAAAATCGCGTTATTACCCGCAGTTAAGTAAAAATTCAGAACCCTACACTAAAGCATTCTCTTAGGAGGGAATCTGCAGCTTACAGTGACAGAGATTCCAGAGAAGACCCTAACGAGAGCAAGCATTTGATGGTAGCAGCTTCCCAGCGGGAGATACTCTCTTTTCTAAAATCGCGTTATTAGCCGCAGTTAAGTCACAATTCAGAACCCTAGACTAAAGCATTCTCTTAGGAGGGAATCTGCAGCTTACAGTGAAAGAGATTCCAGAGAAGACTCTAACGAGAGCAAGCATTTGATGGTAGAAGCTTCCCTGCGGGAGATACTCTCTTTTCCAAAATCGCGTTATTACTCGCAGTTAAGTCACAATTCAGTACCCTAAACTAAAGCATTCTCTTAGGAGGGAATCTGCAGCTTACAGTTAAAGCGCTTCCTGAGTAGACTCTAACGAGAGCAAGCATTTGATGGTAGCAGCTTCCCTGCGGTACTTGTGCTGAACGCTATGAGATTTTGAAGGGTCGCCTTACAGCCATTCCGAAGTTACAGTACGCAAGGCGAGACTGAAAGTTCTACAAGTCTTGCTTTGCAGTGAAAGCGCTCTAAGAGAAGACATTCAGAAGCAGCAGCAATCCATACTAGCATCTTCCCTGCGGGAGATACTCTCTTTTCCAAAATCGCGTTATTACCCGCAGTTAAGTCACAATTCAGAACCCTAGACTAAAGCATTCTCTTAGGAGGGAATCTGCAGCTTACAGTGACAGAGATTCCAGAGAAGACTCTAACGAGAGCAAGGATTTCATGGTAGCAGCTTCCCTGCGGGAGATACTCTCTTTTCCAAAATCGTGTTATTACCCGCAGTTAAGTAAAAATTCAGAACACTAGACTAAAGCATTCTCTTAGGAGGGAATCTGCAGCTTGCAGTGAAAGAGATTCCAGAGAAGACTCTAACGAGAGCAAGCATTTGATGGTAGCAGCTTCCCAGCGGGAGATACTCTCTTTTCCAAAATCGCGTTATTACCCGCAGTTAAGTCACAATTCAGAACACTAGACTAAAGCATTCTCTTAGGAGGGAATCTGCAGCTTACAGTGACAGAGATTCCAGAGAAGACTCTAACGAGAGCAAGCATTTGATGGTAGCAGCTTCCCTGCGGGAGATACTCTCTTTTCCAAAATCGCGTTATTACTCGCAGTTAAGTCACAATTCAGAACCCTAGACTAAAGCATTCTCTTAGGAGGGAATCTGCAGCTTACAGTGACAGAGATTCCAGAGAAGACTCTAACGAGAGCAAGCATTTGATGGTAGCAGCTTCCCTGCGGGAGATACTCTCTTTTCCAAAATCGCGTTACTAGCCGCAGTTAAGTCACAATTCAGTACCCTAAACTAAAGCATTCTCTTAGGAGGGAATCTGCAGCTTGCAGTGAAAGCGCTTCCTGAGTAGAGTCTAACGAGACCCAGCTTTTGATGGTAGCAGCTTCCCTGCGGGAGATACTCTCTTTTCCAAAATCGCGTTATTACTCGAAGTTAAGTCACAATTCAGAACCCTACACTAAAGCATTCTCTTAGGAGCGAATCTGCAGCTTGCAATGAAAGAGATTCCAGAGAAGACTCTAACCGAGAGTCGTCATTTGATGGTAGCAACTTCCCTGCGGGAGATACTCTCTTTTCCAAAATCGCGTTATTACCCGCAGTTAAGTCACAATTCAGAACCCTAGACTAAAGCATTCTCTTAGGAGGGAATCTGCAGCTTGCAGTGAAAGAGATTCCAGAGAAGACTCTAACGAGAGCAAGCATTTGATGGTAGCAGCTTCCCAGCGGGAGATACTCTCTTTTCCAAAATCGCGTTATTACCCGCAGTTAAGTCACAATTCAGAACCCTAGACTAAAGCATTCTCTTAGGAGGGAATCTGCAGCTTACAGTGACAGAGATTCCAGAGAAGACTCTAACGAGAGCAAGGATTTGATGGTAGCAGCTTCCCTGCGGGAGATACTCTCTTTTCCAAAATCGTGTTATTACCCGCAGTTAAGTCACAATTCAGAACCCTAGACTAAAGCATTCTCTTAGGAGGGAATCTGCAGCTTGCAGTGAAAGAGATTCCAGAGAAGACTCTAACGAGAGCAAGCATTTGATGTTAGAAGCTTCCCTGCGGGAGATACTCTCTTTTCCAAAATCGCGTTATTACTCGCAGTTAAGTCACAATTCAGAACCCTACACTAAAGCATTCTCTTAGAAGGGAATCTGCAGCTTACAGTGAAAGCGCTTCCTGAGTAGACTCTAACGAGAGCAAGCATTTGATGGTAGCAGCTTCCCTGCGGTACTTGTGCTGAACGCTATGAGATTTTGAAGGGTCGCCTTACAGCCATTCCGAAGTTACAGTACGCAAGGCGAGACTGAAAGTTCTACAAGTCTTGCTTTGCAGTGAAAGCGCTCTAAGAGAAGACATTCAGAAGCAGCAGCATTCCATGCTAGCATCGTCCCTGCGGGAGATACTCTCTTTTCCAATATCGAGTTATTGGGCGATGTCAAGCCACAATTCAGTATTCTAGACTAAAACATACTGTTAGTCGTGCTTTTGCAGCTTGCACTGAAAGCGATTCCAGGGAAGACTCTAACCGAGAGTCGTCATTTGATGGTAGCAACTTCCCTGCGGGAGATACTCTCTTTTCCAAAATCGCGTTATTACCCGCAGTTAAGTAAAAATTCAGAACCCTACACTAAAGCATTCTCTTAGGAGGGAATCTGCAGCTTACAGTGACAGAGATTCCAGAGAAGACCCTAACGAGAGCAAGCATTTGATGGTAGCAGCTTCCCAGCGGGAGATACTCTCTTTTCTAAAATCGCGTTATTACCCGCAGTTAAGTCACAATTCAGAACCCTAGACTAAAGCATTCTCTTAGGAGGGAATCTGCAGCTTACAGTGACAGAGATTCCAGAGAAGACTCTAACGAGAGCAAGGATTTGATGGTAGCAGCTTCCCTGCGGGAGATACTCTCTTTTCCAAAATCGTGTTATTACCCGCAGTTAAGTCACAATTCAGAACCCTAGACTAAAGCATTCTCTTAGGAGGGAATCTGCAGCTTGCAGTGAAAGAGATTCCAGAGAAGACTCTAACGAGAGCAAGCATTTGATGTTAGAAGCTTCCCTGCGGGAGATACTCTCTTTTCCAAAATCGCGTTATTACTCGCAGTTAAGTCACAATTCAGTACCCTAAACTAAAGCATTCTCTTAGGAGGGAATCTGCAGCTTACAGTTAAAGCGCTTCCTGAGTAGACTCTAACGAGAGCAAGCATTTGATGGTAGCAGCTTCCCTGCGGTACTTGTGCTGAACGCTATGAGATTTTGAAGGGTCGCCTTACAGCCATTCCGAAGTTACAGTACGCAAGGCGAGACTGAAAGTTCTACAAGTCTTGCTTTGCAGTGAAAGCGCTCTAAGAGAAGACATTCAGAAGCAGCAGCAATCCATACTAGCATCTTCCCTGCGGGAGATACTCTCTTTTCCAAAATCGCGTTATTACCCGCAGTTAAGTCACAATTCAGAACCCTAGACTAAAGCATTCTCTTAGGAGGGAATCTGCAGCTTACAGTGACAGAGATTCCAGAGAAGACTCTAACGAGAGCAAGGATTTGATGGTAGCAGCTTCCCTGCGGGAGATACTCTCTTTTCCAAAATCGTGTTATTACCCGCAGTTAAGTAAAAATTCAGAACACTAGACTAAAGCATTCTCTTAGGAGGGAATCTGCAGCTTGCAGTGAAAGAGATTCCAGAGAAGACTCTAACGAGAGCAAGCATTTGATGGTAGCAGCTTCCCTGCGGGAGATACTCTCTTTTCCAAAATCGCGTTATTACCCGCAGTTAAGTCACAATTCAGAACACTAGACTAAAGCATTCTCTTAGGAGGGCATCTGCAGCTTACAGTGACAGAGATTCCAGAGAAGACTCTAACGAGAGCAAGCATTTGATGGTAGCAGCTTCCCTGCGGGAGATACTCTCTTTTCCAAAATCGCGTTATTACTCGCAGTTAAGTCACAATTCAGAACCCTAGACTAAAGCATTCTCTTAGGAGGGAATCTGCAGCTTACAGTGACAGAGATTCCAGAGAAGACTCTAACGAGAGCAAGCATTTGATGGTAGCAGCTTCCCTGCGGGAGATACTCTCTTTTCCAAAATCGCGTTACTAGCCGCAGTTAAGTCACAATTCAGTACCCTAAACTAAAGCATTCTCTTAGGAGGGAATCTGCAGCTTGCAGTGAAAGCGCTTCCTGAGTAGAGTCTAACGAGACCCAGCTTTTGATGGTAGCAGCTTCCCTGCGGGAGATACTCTCTTTTCCAAAATCGCGTTATTACTCGAAGTTAAGTCACAATTCAGAACCCTACACTAAAGCATTCTCTTAGGAGCGAATCTGCAGCTTGCAATGAAAGAGATTCCAGAGAAGACTCTAACCGAGAGTCGTCATTTGATGGTAGCAACTTCCCTGCGGGAGATACTCTCTTTTCCAAAATCGCGTTATTACCCGCAGTTAAGTCACAATTCAGAACCCTAGACTAAAGCATTCTCTTAGGAGGGAATCTGCAGCTTGCAGTGAAAGAGATTCCAGAGAAGACTCTAACGAGAGCAAGCATTTGATGGTAGCAGCTTCCCAGCGGGAGATACTCTCTTTTCCAAAATCGCGTTATTACCCGCAGTTAAGTCACAATTCAGAACCCTAGACTAAAGCATTCTCTTAGGAGGGAATCTGCAGCTTACAGTGACAGAGATTCCAGAGAAGACTCTAACGAGAGCAAGGATTTGATGGTAGCAGCTTCCCTGCGGGAGATACTCTCTTTTCCAAAATCGTGTTATTACCCGCAGTTAAGTCACAATTCAGAACCCTAAACTAAAGCATTCTCTTAGGAGGGAATCTGCAGCTTGCAGTGAAAGAGATTCCAGAGAAGACTCTAACGAGAGCAAGCATTTGATGTTAGAAGCTTCCCTGCGGGAGATACTCTCTTTTCCAAAATCGCGTTATTACTCGCAGTTAAGTCACAATTCAGAACCCTACACTAAAGCATTCTCTTAGGAGGGAATCTGCAGCTTACAGTGAAAGCGCTTCCTGAGTAGACTCTAACGAGAGCAAGCATTTGATGGTAGCAGCTTCCCTGCGGTACTTGTGCTGAACGCTATGAGATTTTGAAGGGTCGCCTTACAGCCATTCCGAAGTTACAGTACGCAAGGCGAGACTGAAAGTTCTACAAGCCTTGCTTTGCAGTGAAAGCGCTCTAAGAGAAGACATTCAGAAGCAGCAGCAATCCATACTAGCATCTTCCCTGCGGGAGATACTCTCTTTTCCAAAATCGCGTTATTACCCGCAGTTAAGTCACAATTCAGAACCCTAGACTAAAGCATTCTCTTAGGAGGGAATCTGCAGCTTGCAGTGAAAGAGATTCCAGAGAAGACTCTAACGAGAGCAAGCATTTGATGGTAGCAGCTTCCCTGCGGGAGATACTCTCTTTTCCAAAATCGCGTTATTACTCGCAGTTAAGTCACAATTCAGAACCCTAGACTAAAGCATTCTCTTAGGAGGGAATCTGCAGCTTACAGTGACAGAGATTCCAGAGAAGACTCTAACGAGAGCAAGCATTTGATGGTAGCAGCTTCCCTGCGGGAGATACTCTCTTTTCCAAAATCGCGTTACTAGCCGCAGTTAAGTCACAATTCAGTACCCTAAACTAAAGCATTCTCTTAGGAGGGAATCTGCAGCTTGCAGTGAAAGCGCTTCCTGAGTAGAGTCTAACGAGACCCAGCTTTTGATGGTAGCAGCTTCCCTGCGGTACTTGTGCTGAACGCTATGAAATTTTGAAGTGACGCTTTAACAGGCATTCCGCTGTTACAGTACACAAGACGAGACTGAAAGTTCTACAAGTCTTGCTTTGCAGTGAAAGCGCTCTAAGAGAAGACGTTCAGAAGCAGCAGCATTCCATGCTAGCATCGTCCCTGCGGGAGATACTCTCTTTTCCAATATCGAGTTATTGGGCGATGTCAAGCCACAATTCAGTATTCTAGACTAAAACATACTGTTAGTCGTGCTTTTGCAGCTTGCACTGAAAGCGATTCCAGGGAAGACTCTAACCGAGAGTCGTCATTTGATGGTAGCAACTTCCCTGCGGGAGATACTCTCTTTTCCAAAATCGCGTTATTACCCGCAGTTAAGTAAAAATTCAGAACCCTACACTAAAGCATTCTCTTAGGAGGGAATCTGCAGCTTACAGTGACAGAGATTCCAGAGAAGACTCTAACGAGAGCAAGCATTTGATGGTAGCAGCTTCCCAGCGGGAGATACTCTCTTTTCCAAAATCGCGTTATTACCCGCAGTTAAGTCACAATTCAGAACCCTAGACTAAAGCATTCTCTTAGGAGGGAATCTGCAGCTTACAGTGACAGAGATTCCAGAGAAGACTCTAACGAGAGCAAGGATTTGATGGTAGCAGCTTCCCTGCGGGAGATACTCTCTTTTCCAAAATCGTGTTATTACCCGCAGTTAAGTCACAATTCAGAACCCTAGACTAAAGCATTCTCTTAGGAGGGAATCTGCAGCTTGCAGTGAAAGAGATTCCAGAGAAGACTCTAACGAGAGCAAGCATTTGATGTTAGAAGCTTCCCTGCGGGAGATACTCTCTTTTCCAAAATCGCGTTATTACTCGCAGTTAAGTCACAATTCAGAACCCTACACTAAAGCATTCTCTTAGGAGGGAATCTGCAGCTTACAGTGAAAGCGCTTCCTGAGTAGACTCTAACGAGAGCAAGCATTTGATGGTAGCAGCTTCCCTGCGGTACTTGTGCTGAACGCTATGAGATTTTGAAGGGTCGCCTTACAGCCATTCCGAAGTTACAGTACGCAAGGCGAGACTGAAAGTTCTACAAGTCTTGCTTTGCAGTGAAAGCGCTCTAAGAGAAGACATTCAGAAGCAGCAGCAATCCATACTAGCATCTTCCCTGCGGGAGATACTCTCTTTTCCAAAATCGCGTTATTACCCGCAGTTAAGTCACAATTCAGAACCC
Organism: Phaenicophaeus curvirostris; assembly: GCF_032191515.1. Lineage (NCBI taxonomy): Eukaryota > Metazoa > Chordata > Aves > Cuculiformes > Cuculidae > Phaenicophaeus > Phaenicophaeus curvirostris. Next base: position 15,179,967 of record NC_091400.1, on the reverse strand, counting down.
TAGACTAAAGCATTCTCTTAGGAGGGAATCTGCAGCTTACAGTGACAGAGATTTCAGAGAAGACTCTAACGAGAGCAAGGATTTCATGGTAGCAGCTTCCCTGCGGGAGATACTCTCTTTTCCAAAATCGTGTTATTACCCGCAGTTAAGTAAAAATTCAGAACACTAGACTAAAGCATTCTCTTAGGAGGGAATCTGCAGCTTGCAGTGAAAGAGATTCCAGAGAAGACTCTAACGAGAGCAAGCATTTGATGGTAGCAGCTTCCCTGCGGGAGATACTCTCTTTTCCAAAATCGCGTTATTACCCGCAGTTAAGTCACAATTCAGAACACTAGACTAAAGCATTCTCTTAGGAGGGAATCTGCAGCTTACAGTGACAGAGATTCCAGAGAAGACTCTAACGAGAGCAAGCATTTGATGGTAGCAGCTTCCCTGCGGGAGATACTCTCTTTTCCAAAATCGCGTTATTACTCGCAGTTAAGTCACAATTCAGAACCCTAGACTAAAGCATTCTCTTAGGAGGGAATCTGCAGCTTACAGTGACAGAGATTCCAGAGAAGACTCTAACGAGAGCAAGCATTTGATGGTAGCAGCTTCCCTGCGGGAGATACTCTCTTTTCCAAAATCGCGTTACTAGCCGCAGTTAAGTCACAATTCAGTACCCTAAACTAAAGCATTCTCTTAGGAGGGAATCTGCAGCTTGCAGTGAAAGCGCTTCCTGAGTAGAGTCTAACGAGACCCAGCTTTTGATGGTAGCAGCTTCCCTGCGGTACTTGTGCTGAACGCTATGAAATTTTGAAGTGACGCTTTAACAGGCATTCCGCTGTTACAGTACACAAGACGAGACTGAAAGTTCTACAAGTCTTGCTTTGCAGTGAAAGCACTCTAAGAGAAGACGTTCAGAAGCAGCAGCATTCCATGCTAGCATCGTCCCTGCGGGAGATACTCTCTTTTCCAATATCGAGTTATTGGGCGATGTCAAGCCACAATTCAGTATTCTAGACTAAAACATACTGTTAGTCGTGCTTTTGCAGCTTGCACTGAAAGCGATTCCAGGGAAGACTCTAACCGAGAGTCGTCATTTGATGGTAGCAACTTCCCTGCGGGAGATACTCTCTTTTCCAAAATCGCGTTATTACCCGCAGTTAAGTAAAAATTCAGAACCCTAGACTAAAGCATTCTCTTAGGAGGGAATCTGCAGCTTACAGTGACAGAGATTCCAGAGAAGACTCTAACGAGAGCAAGGATTTGATGGTAGCAGCTTCCCTGCGGGAGATACTCTCTTTTCCAAAATCGTGTTATTACTCGCAGTTAAGTCACAATTCAGTACCCTAAACTAAAGCATTCTCTTAGGAGGGAATCTGCAGCTTACAGTGAAAGCGCTTCCTGAGTAGACTCTAACGAGAGCAAGCATTTGATGGTAGCAGCTTCCCTGCGGTACTTGTGCTGAACGCTATGAGATTTTGAAGGGTCGCCTTACAGCCATTCCGAAGTTACAGTACGCAAGGCGAGACTGAAAGTTCTACAAGTCTTGCTTTGCAGTGAAAGCGCTCTAAGAGAAGACATTCAGAAGCAGCAGCAATCCATACTAGCATCTTCCCTGCGGGAGATACTCTCTTTTCCAAAATCGCGTTATTACCCGCAGTTAAGTCACAATTCAGAACACTAAACTAAAGCATTCTCTTAGGAGGGAATCTGCAGCTTACAGTGACAGAGATTCCAGACAAGACTCTAACGAGAGCAAGGATTTCATGGTAGCAGCTTCCCTGCGGGAGATACTCTCTTTTCCAAAATCGCGTTATTACTCGCAGTTAAGTCACAATTCAGTACCCTAAACTAAAGCATTCTCTTAGGAGGGAATCTGCAGCTTGCAGTGAAAGAGATTCCAGAGAAGACTCTAACGAGAGCAAGCATTTGATGGTAGCAGCTTCCCTGCGGGAGATACTCTCTTTTCCAAAATCGCGTTATTACCCACAGTTAAGTCACGATTCAGAACACTAGACTAAAGCATTCTCTTAGGAGGGAATCTGCAGCTTACAGTGACAGAGATTCCAGAGAAGACTCTAACGAGAGCAAGCATTTGATGGTAGCAGCTTCCCTGCGGGAGATACTCTCTTTTCCAAAATCGCGTTATTACTCGCAGTTAAGTCACAATTCAGAACCCTAGACTAAAGCATTCTCTTAGGAGTGAATCTGCAGCTTACAGTGACAGAGATTCCAGAGAAGACTCTAACGAGAGCAAGCATTTGATGGTAGCAGCTTCCCTGCGGGAGATACTCTCTTTTCCAAAATCGCGTTACTAGCCGCAGTTAAGTCACAATTCAGTACCCTAAACTAAAGCATTCTCTTAGGAGGGAATCTGCAGCTTGCAGTGAAAGCGCTTCCTGAGTAGAGTCTAACGAGACCCAGCTTTTGATGGTAGCAGCTTCCCTGCGGTACTTGTGCTGAACGCTATGAAATTTTGAAGTGACGCTTTAACAGGCATTCCGCTGTTACAGTACACAAGACGAGACTGAAAGTTCTACAAGTCTTGCTTTGCAGTGAAAGCGCTCTAAGAGAAGACGTTCAGAAGCAGCAGCATTCCATGCTAGCATCGTCCCTGCGGGAGATACTCTCTTTTCCAATATCGAGTTATTGGGCGATGTCAAGCCACAATTCAGTATTCTAGACTAAAACATACTGTTAGTCGTGCTTTTGCAGCTTGCACTGAAAGCGATTCCAGGGAAGACTCTAACCGAGAGTCGTCATTTGATGGTAGCAACTTCCCTGCGGGAGATACTCTCTTTTCCAAAATCGCGTTATTACCCGCAGTTAAGTCACGATTCAGAACACTAGACTAAAGCATTCTCTTAGGAGGGAATCTGCAGCTTACAGTGACAGAGATTCCAGAGAAGACTCTAACGAGAGCAAGCATTTGATGGTAGCAGCTTCCCAGCGGGAGATACTCTCTTTTCCAAAATCGCGTTATTACCCGCAGTTAAGTCACAATTCAGAACCCTAGACTAAAGCATTCTCTTAGGAGGGAATCTGCAGCTTACAGTGACAGAGATTCCAGAGAAGACTCTAACGAGAGCAAGGATTTGATGGTAGCAGCTTCCCTGCGGGAGATACTCTCTTTTCCAAAATCGTGTTATTACCCGCAGTTAAGTCACAATTCAGAACCCTAGACTAAAGCATTCTCTTAGGAGGGAATCTGCAGCTTGCAGTGAAAGAGATTCCAGAGAAGACTCTAACGAGAGCAAGCATTTGATGGTAGCAGCTTCCCTGCGGTACTTGTGCTGAACGCTATGAGATTTTGAAGGGTCGCCTTACAGCCATTCCGAAGTTACAGTACGCAAGGCGAGACTGAAAGTTCTACAAGTCTTGCTTTGCAGTGAAAGCGCTCTAAGAGAAGACATTCAGAAGCAGCAGCAATCCATACTAGCATCTTCCCTGCGGGAGATACTCTCTTTTCCAAAATCGCGTTATTACCCGCAGTTAAGTCACAATTCAGAAACCTAGACTAAAGCATTCTCTTAGGAGGGAATCTGCAGCTTACAGTGACAGAGATTCCAGAGAAGACTCTAACGAGAGCAAGGATTTCATGGTAGCAGCTTCCCTGCGGGAGATACTCTCTTTTCCAAAATCGTGTTATTACCCGCAGTTAAGTAAAAATTCAGAACACTAGACTAAAGCATTCTCTTAGGAGGGAATCTGCAGCTTACAGTGACAGAGATTCCAGAGAAGACTCTAACGAGAGCAAGCATTTGATGGTAGCAGCTTCCCTGCGGGAGATACTCTCTTTTCCAAAATCGCGTTATTACCCGCAGTTAAGACACAATTCAGAACACTAGACTAAAGCATTCTCTTAGGAGGGAATCTGCAGCTTACAGTGACAGAGATTCCAGAGAAGACTCTAACGAGAGCAAGCATTTGATGGTAGCAGCTTCCCTGCGGGAGATACTCTCTTTTCCAAAATCGCGTTATTACTCGCAGTTAAGTCACAATTCAGTACCCTAAACTAAAGCATTCTCTTAGGAGGGAATCTGCAGCTTGCAGTGAAAGCGCTTCCTGAGTAGAGTCTAACGAGACCCAGCTTTTGATGGTAGCAGCTTCCCTGCGGTACTTGTGCTGAACGCTATGAAATTTTGAAGTGACGCTTTAACAGGCATTCCGCTGTTACAGTACACAAGACGAGACTGAAAGTTCTACAAGTCTTGCTTTGCAGTGAAAGCGCTCTAAGAGAAGACGTTCAGAAGCAGCAGCATTCCATGCTAGCATCGTCCCTGCGGGAGATACTCTCTTTTCCAATATCGAGTTATTGGGCGATGTCAAGCCACAATTCAGTATTCTAGACTAAAACATACTGTTAGTCGTGCTTTTGCAGCTTGCACTGAAAGCGATTCCAGGGAAGACTCTAACCGAGAGTCGTCATTTGATGGTAGCAACTTCCCTGCGGGAGATACTCTCTTTTCCAAAATCGCGTTATTACCCGCAGTTAAGTAAAAATTCAGAACCCTACACTAAAGCATTCTCTTAGGAGGGAATCTGCAGCTTACAGTGACAGAGATTCCAGAGAAGACCCTAACGAGAGCAAGCATTTGATGGTAGCAGCTTCCCAGCGGGAGATACTCTCTTTTCTAAAATCGCGTTATTACCCGCAGTTAAGTCACAATTCAGAACCCTAGACTAAAGCATTCTCTTAGGAGGGAATCTGCAGCTTACAGTGACAGAGATTCCAGAGAAGACTCTAACGAGAGCAAGGATTTGATGGTAGCAGCTTCCCTGCGGGAGATACTCTCTTTTCCAAAATCGTGTTATTACCCGCAGTTAAGTCACAATTCAGAACCCTAGACTAAAGCATTCTCTTAGGAGGGAATCTGCAGCTTGCAGTGAAAGAGATTCCAGAGAAGACTCTAACGAGAGCAAGCATTTGATGTTAGAAGCTTCCCTGCGGGAGATACTCTCTTTTCCAAAATCGCGTTATTACTCGCAGTTAAGTCACAATTCAGTACCCTAAACTAAAGCATTCTCTTAGGAGGGAATCTGCAGCTTACAGTGAAAGCGCTTCCTGAGTAGACTCTAACGAGAGCAAGCATTTGATGGTAGCAGCTTCCCTGCGGTACTTGTGCTGAACGCTATGAGATTTTGAAGGGTCGCCTTACAGCCATTCCGAAGTTACAGTACGCAAGGCGAGACTGAAAGTTCTACAAGTCTTGCTTTGCAGTGAAAGCGCTCTAAGAGAAGACATTCAGAAGCAGCAGCAATCCATACTAGCATCTTCCCTGCGGGAGATACTCTCTTTTCCAAAATCGCGTTATTACCCGCAGTTAAGTCACAATTCAGAACCCTAGACTAAAGCATTCTCTTAGGAGGGAATCTGCAGCTTACAGTGACAGAGATTCCAGAGAAGACTCTAACGAGAGCAAGGATTTCATGGTAGCAGGTTCCCTGCGGGAGATACTCTCTTTTCCAAAATCGTGTTATTACCCGCAGTTAAGTCACAATTCAGAACCCTAGACTAAAGCATTCTCTTAGGAGGGAATCTGCAGCTTGCAGTGAAAGAGATTCCAGAGAAGACTCTAACGAGAGCAAGCATTTGATGGTAGCAACTTCCCTGCGGGAGATACTCTCTTTTCCAAAATCGCGTTATTACCCGCAGTTAAGTAAAAATTCAGAACCCTACACTAAAGCATTCTCTTAGGAGGGAATCTGCAGCTTACAGTGACAGAGATTCCAGAGAAGACTCTAACGAGAGCAAGCATTTGATGGTAGCAGCTTCCCAGCGGGAGATACTCTCTTTTCCAAAATCGCGTTATTACCCGCAGTTAAGTCACAATTCAGAACCCTAGACTAAAGCATTCTCTTAGGAGGGAATCTGCAGCTTACAGTGACAGAGATTCCAGAGAAGACTCTAACGAGAGCAAGGATTTGATGGTAGCAGCTTCCCTGCGGGAGATACTCTCTTTTCCAAAATCGCGTTATTACCCGCAGTTAAGTCACAATTCAGAACACTAGACTAAAGCATTCTCTTAGGAGGGAATCTGCAGCTTACAGTGACAGAGATTCCAGAGAAGACTCTAACGAGAGCAAGCATTTGATGGTAGCAGCTTCCCTGCGGGAGATACTCTCTTTTCCAAAATCGCGTTATTACTCGCAGTTACGTCACAATTCAGAACACTAGACTAAAGCATTCTCTTAGGAGGGAATCTGCAGCTTACAGTGACAGAGATTCCAGAGAAGACTCTAACGAGAGCAAGCATTTGATGGTAGCAGCTTCCCTGCAGGAGATACTCTCTTTTCCAAAATCGCGTTATTACTCGCAGTTAAGTCACAATTCAGTACCCTAAACTAAAGCATTCTCTTAGGAGGGAATCTGCAGCTTACAGTGAAAGCGCTTCCTGAGTAGACTCTAACGAGAGCAAGCATTTGATGGTAGCAGCTTCCCTGCGGTACTTGTGCTGAACGCTATGAGATTTTGAAGGGTCGCCTTACAGCCATTCCGAAGTTACAGTACGCAAGGCGAGACTGAAAGTTCTACAAGTCTTGCTTTGCAGTGAAAGCGCTCTAAGAGAAGACATTCAGAAGCAGCAGCAATCCATACTAGCATCTTCCCTGCGGGAGATACTCTCTTTTCCAAAATCGCGTTATTACCCGCAGTTAAGTCACAATTCAGAAACCTAGACTAAAGCATTCTCTTAGGAGGGAATCTGCAGCTTACAGTGACAGAGATTCCAGAGAAGACTCTAACGAGAGCAAGGATTTCATGGTAGCAGGTTCCCTGCGGGAGATACTCTCTTTTCCAAAATCGTGTTATTACCCGCAGTTAAGTAAAAATTCAGAACACTAGACTAAAGCATTCTCTTAGGAGGGAATCTGCAGCTTGCAGTGAAAGAGATTCCAGAGAAGACTCTAACGAGAGCAAGCATTTGATGGTAGCAACTTCCCTGCGGGAGATACTCTCTTTTCCAAAATCGCGTTATTACCCGCAGTTAAGTAAAAATTCAGAACCCTACACTAAAGCATTCTCTTAGGAGGGAATCTGCAGCTTACAGTGACAGAGATTCCAGAGAAGACTCTAACGAGAGCAAGCATTTGATGGTAGCAGCTTCCCTGCGGGAGATACTCTCTTTTCCAAAATCGCGTTATTACCCGCAGTTAAGTCACAATTCAGAACCCTAGACTAAAGCATTCTCTTAGGAGGGAATCTGCAGCTTACAGTGACAGAGATTCCAGAGAAGACTCTAACGAGAGCAAGGATTTGATGGTAGCAGCTTCCCTGCGGGAGATACTCTCTTTTCCAAAATCGCGTTATTACCCGCAGTTAAGTCACAATTCAGAACACTAGACTAAAGCATTCTCTTAGGAGGGAATCTGCAGCTTACAGTGACAGAGATTCCAGAGAAGACTCTAACGAGAGCAAGCATTTGATGGTAGCAGCTTCCCTGCGGGAGATACTCTCTTTTCCAAAATCGCGTTATTACTCGCAGTTAAGTCACAATTCAGAACCCTAGACTAAAGCATTCTCTTAGGAGGGAATCTGCAGCTTACAGTGACAGAGATTCCAGAGAAGACTCTAACGAGAGCAAGCATTTGATGGTAGCAGCTTCCCTGCGGGAGATACTCTCTTTTCCAAAATCGCGTTACTAGCCGCAGTTAAGTCACAATTCAGTACCCTAAACTAAAGCATTCTCTTAGGAGGGAATCTGCAGCTTGCAGTGAAAGCGCTTCCTGAGTAGAGTCTAACGAGACCCAGCTTTTGATGGTAGCAGCTTCCCTGCGGTACTTGTGCTGAACGCTATGAAATTTTGAAGTGACGCTTTAACAGGCATTCCGCTGTTACAGTACACAAGACGAGACTGAAAGTTCTACAAGTCTTGCTTTGCAGTGAAAGCGCTCTAAGAGAAGACGTTCAGAAGCAGCAGCATTCCATGCTAGCATCGTCCCTGCGGGAGATACTCTCTTTTCCAATATCGAGTTATTGGGCGATGTCAAGCCACAATTCAGTATTCTAGACTAAAACATACTGTTAGTCGTGCTTTTGCAGCTTGCACTGAAAGCGATTCCAGGGAAGACTCTAACCGAGAGTCGTCATTTGATGGTAGCAACTTCCCTGCGGGAGATACTCTCTTTTCCAAAATCGCGTTATTACCCCCAGTTAAGTAAAAATTCAGAACCCTACACTAAAGCATTCTCTTAGGAGGGAATCTGCAGCTTACAGTGACAGAGATTCCAGAGAAGACTCTAACGAGAGCAAGCATTTGATGGTAGCAGCTTCCCAGCGGGAGATACTCTCTTTTCCAAAATCGCGTTATTACCCGCAGTTAAGTCACAATTCAGAACCCTAGACTAAAGCATTCTCTTAGGAGGGAATCTGCAGCTTACAGTGACAGAGATTCCAGAGAAGACTCTAACGAGAGCAAGGATTTGATGGTAGCAGCTTCCCTGCGGGAGATACTCTCTTTTCCAAAATCGTGTTATTACCCGCAGTTAAGTAAAAATTCAGAACACTAGACTAAAGCATTCTCTTAGGAGGGAATCTGCAGCTTGCAGTGAAAGAGATTCCAGAGAAGACTCTAACGAGAGCAAGCATTTGATGGTAGCAGCTTCCCTGCGGGAGATACTCTCTTTTCCAAAATCGCGTTATTACCCGCAGTTAAGTCACAATTCAGAACCCTAGACTAAAGCATTCTCTTAGGAGGGAATCTGCAGCTTACAGTGACAGAGATTCCAGAGAAGACTCTAACGAGAGCAAGGATTTCATGGTAGCAGCTTCCCTGCGGGAGATACTCTCTTTTCCAAAATCGTGTTATTACCCGCAGTTAAGTCACAATTCAGAACCCTAGACTAAAGCATTCTCTTAGGAGGGAATCTGCAGCTTGCAGTGAAAGAGATTCCAGAGAAGACTCTAACGAGAGCAAGCATTTGATGTTAGAAGCTTCCCTGCGGGAGATACTCTCTTTTCCAAAATCGCGTTATTACTCGCAGTTAAGTCACAATTCAGTACCCTAAACTAAAGCATTCTCTTAGGAGGGAATCTGCAGCTTACAGTGAAAGCGCTTCCTGAGTAGACTCTAACGAGAGCAAGCATTTGATGGTAGCAGCTTCCCTGCGGTACTTGTGCTGAACGCTATGAGATTTTGAAGGGTCGCCTTACAGCCATTCCGAAGTTACAGTACGCAAGGCGAGACTGAAAGTTCTACAAGTCTTGCTTTGCAGTGAAAGCGCTCTAAGAGAAGACATTCAGAAGCAGCAGCAATCCATACTAGCATCTTCCCTGCGGGAGATACTCTCTTTTCCAAAATCGCGTTATTACCCGCAGTTAAGTCACAATTCAGAACCCTAGACTAAAGCATTCTCTTAGGAGGGAATCTGCAGCTTACAGTGACAGAGATTCCAGAGAAGACTCTAACGAGAGCAAGGATTTCATGGTAGCAGGTTCCCTGCGGGAGATACTCTCTTTTCCAAAATCGTGTTATTACCCGCAGTTAAGTAAAAATTCAGAACACTAGACTAAAGCATTCTCTTAGGAGGGAATCTGCAGCTTGCAGTGAAAGAGATTCCAGAGAAGACTCTAACGAGAGCAAGCATTTGATGGTAGCAACTTCCCTGCGGGAGATACTCTCTTTTCCAAAATCGCGTTATTACCCGCAGTTAAGTAAAAATTCAGAACCCTACACTAAAGCATTCTCTTAGGAGGGAATCTGCAGCTTACAGTGACAGAGATTCCAGAGAAGACTCTAACGAGAGCAAGCATTTGATGGTAGCAGCTTCCCTGCGGGAGATACTCTCTTTTCCAAAATCGCGTTATTACCCGCAGTTAAGTCACAATTCAGAACCCTAGACTAAAGCATTCTCTTAGGAGGGAATCTGCAGCTTACAGTGACAGAGATTCCAGAGAAGACTCTAACGAGAGCAAGGATTTGATGGTAGCAGCTTCCCTGCGGGAGATACTCTCTTTTCCAAAATCGCGTTATTACCCGCAGTTAAGTCACAATTCAGAACACTAGACTAAAGCATTCTCTTAGGAGGGAATCTGCAGCTTACAGTGACAGAGATTCCAGAGAAGACTCTAACGAGAGCAAGCATTTGATGGTAGCAGCTTCCCTGCGGGAGATACTCTCTTTTCCAAAATCGCGTTATTACTCGCAGTTAAGTCACAATTCAGAACCCTAGACTAAAGCATTCTCTTAGGAGGGAATCTGCAGCTTACAGTGACAGAGATTCCAGAGAAGACTCTAACGAGAGCAAGCATTTGATGGTAGCAGCTTCCCTGCGGGAGATACTCTCTTTTCCAAAATCGCGTTACTAGCCGCAGTTAAGTCACAATTCAGTACCCTAAACTAAAGCATTCTCTTAGGAGGGAATCTGCAGCTTGCAGTGAAAGCGCTTCCTGAGTAGAGTCTAACGAGACCCAGCTTTTGATGGTAGCAGCTTCCCTGCGGTACTTGTGCTGAACGCTATGAAATTTTGAAGTGACGCTTTAACAGGCATTCCGCTGTTACAGTACACAAGACGAGACTGAAAGTTCTACAAGTCTTGCTTTGCAGTGAAAGCGCTCTAAGAGAAGACGTTCAGAAGCAGCAGCATTCCATGCTAGCATCGTCCCTGCGGGAGATACTCTCTTTTCCAATATCGAGTTATTGGGCGATGTCAAGCCACAATTCAGTATTCTAGACTAAAACATACTGTTAGTCGTGCTTTTGCAGCTTGCACTGAAAGCGATTCCAGGGAAGACTCTAACCGAGAGTCGTCATTTGATGGTAGCAACTTCCCTGCGGGAGATACTCTCTTTTCCAAAATCGCGTTATTACCCCCAGTTAAGTAAAAATTCAGAACCCTACACTAAAGCATTCTCTTAGGAGGGAATCTGCAGCTTACAGTGACAGAGATTCCAGAGAAGACTCTAACGAGAGCAAGCATTTGATGGTAGCAGCTTCCCAGCGGGAGATACTCTCTTTTCCAAAATCGCGTTATTACCCGCAGTTAAGTCACAATTCAGAACCCTAGACTAAAGCATTCTCTTAGGAGGGAATCTGCAGCTTACAGTGACAGAGATTCCAGAGAAGACTCTAACGAGAGCAAGGATTTGATGGTAGCAGCTTCCCTGCGGGAGATACTCTCTTTTCCAAAATCGTGTTATTACCCGCAGTTAAGTAAAAATTCAGAACACTAGACTAAAGCATTCTCTTAGGAGGGAATCTGCAGCTTGCAGTGAAAGAGATTCCAGAGAAGACTCTAACGAGAGCAAGCATTTGATGGTAGCAGCTTCCCTGCGGGAGATACTCTCTTTTCCAAAATCGCGTTATTACCCGCAGTTAAGTCACAATTCAGAACCCTAGACTAAAGCATTCTCTTAGGAGGGAATCTGCAGCTTACAGTGACAGAGATTCCAGAGAAGACTCTAACGAGAGCAAGGATTTCATGGTAGCAGCTTCCCTGCGGGAGATACTCTCTTTTCCAAAATCGTGTTATTACCCGCAGTTAAGTCACAATTCAGAACCCTAGACTAAAGCATTCTCTTAGGAGGGAATCTGCAGCTTGCAGTGAAAGAGATTCCAGAGAAGACTCTAACGAGAGCAAGCATTTGATGGTAGCAGCTTCCCTGCGGGAGATACTCTCTTTTCCAAAATCGCGTTATTACTCGCAGTTAAGTCACAATTCAGAACCCTAGACTAAAGCATTCTCTTAGGAGGGAATCTGCAGCTTACAGTGACAGAGATTCCAGAGAAGACTCTAACGAGAGCAAGCATTTGATGGTAGCAGCTTCCCTGCGGGAGATACTCTCTTTTCCAAAATCGCGTTACTAGCCGCAGTTAAGTCACAATTCAGTACCCTAAACTAAAGCATTCTCTTAGGAGGGAATCTGCAGCTTGCAGTGAAAGCGCTTCCTGAGTAGAGTCTAACGAGACCCAGCTTTTTATGGTAGCAGCTTCCCTGCGGTACTTGTGCTGAACGCTATGAAATTTTGAAGTGACGCTTTAACAGGCATTCCGCTGTTACAGTACACAAGACGAGACTGAAAGTTCTACAAGTCTTGCTTTGCAGTGAAAGCGCTCTAAGAGAAGACGTTCAGAAGCAGCAGCATTCCATGCTAGCATCGTCCCTGCGGGAGATACTCTCTTTTCCAATATCGAGTTATTGGGCGATGTCAAGCCACAATTCAGTATTCTAGACTAAAACATACTGTTAGTCGTGCTTTTGCAGCTTGCACTGAAAGCGATTACAGGGAAGACTCTAACCGAGAGTCGTCATTTGATGGTAGCAACTTCCCTGCGGGAGATACTCTCTTTTCCAAAATCGCGTTATTACCCGCAGTTAAGTAAAAATTCAGAACCCTACACTAAAGCATTCTCTTAGGAGGGAATCTGCAGCTTACAGTGACAGAGATTCCAGAGAAGACTCTAACGAGAGCAAGCATTTGATGGTAGCAGCTTCCCAGCGGGAGATACTCTCTTTTCCAAAATCGCGTTATTACCCGCAGTTAAGTCACAATTCAGAACCCTAGACTAAAGCATTCTCTTAGGAGGGAATCTGCAGCTTACAGTGACAGAGATTCCAGAGAAGACTCTAACGAGAGCAAGGATTTGATGGTAGCAGCTTCCCTGCGGGAGATACTCTCTTTTCCAAAATCGTGTTATTACCCGCAGTTAAGTCACAATTCAGAACCCTAGACTAAAGCATTCTCTTAGGAGGGAATCTGCAGCTTGCAGTGAAAGAGATTCCAGAGAAGACTCTAACGAGAGCAAGCATTTGATGTTAGAAGCTTCCCTGCGGGAGATACTCTCTTTTCCAAAATCGCGTTATTACTCGCAGTTAAGTCTCAATTCAGTACCCTAAACTAAAGCATTCTCTTAGGAGGGAATCTGCAGCTTACAGTGAAAGCGCTTCCTGAGTAGACTCTAACGAGAGCAAGCATTTGATGGTAGCAGCTTCCCTGCGGTACTTGTGCTGAACGCTATGAGATTTTGAAGGGTCGCCTTACAGCCATTCCGAAGTTACAGTACGCAAGGCGAGACTGAAAGTTCTACAAGTCTTGCTTTGCAGTGAAAGCGCTCTAAGAGAAGACATTCAGAAGCAGCAGCAATCCATACTAGCATCTTCCCTGCGGGAGATACTCTCTTTTCCATAATCGCATTATTACCCGCAGTTAAGTCACAATTCAGAACCCTAGACTAAAGCATTCTCTTAGGAGGGAATCTGCAGCTTACAGTGACAGAGATTCCAGAGAAGACTCTAACGAGAGCAAGGATTTCATGGTAGCAGCTTCCCTGCGGGAGATACTCTCTTTTCCAAAATCGTGTTATTACCCGCAGTTAAGTAAAAATTCAGAACACTAGACTAAAGCATTCTCTTAGGAGGGAATCTGCAGCTTGCAGTGAAAGAGATTCCAGAGAAGACTCTAACGAGAGCAAGCATTTGATGGTAGCAGCTTCCCTGCGGGAGATACTCTCTTTTCCAAAATCGCGTTATTACCCGCAGTTAAGTCACAATTCAGAACCCTAGACTAAAGCATTCTCTTAGGAGGGAATCTGCAGCTTGCAGTGAAAGAGATTCCAGAGAAGACTCTAACGAGAGCAAGCATTTGATGTTAGAAGCTTCCCTGCGGGAGATACTCTCTTTTCCAAAATCGCGTTATTACTCGCAGTTAAGTCACAATTCAGAACCCTAGACTAAAGCATTCTCTTAGGAGGGAATCTGCAGCTTACAGTGAAAGCGCTTCCTGAGTAGACTCTAACGAGAGCAAGCATTTGATGGTAGCAGCTTCCCTGCGGTACTTGTGCTGAACGCTATGAGATTTTGAAGGGTCGCCTTACAGCCATTCCGAAGTTACAGTACGCAAGGCGAGACTGAAAGTTCTACAAGTCTTGCTTTGCAGTGAAAGCGCTCTAAGAGAAGACATTCAGAAGCAGCAGCATTCCATGCTAGCATCGTCCCTGCGGGAGATACTCTCTTTTCCAATATCGAGTTATTGGGCGATGTCAAGCCACAATTCAGTATTCTAGACTAAAACATACTGTTAGTCGTGCTTTTGCAGCTTGCACTGAAAGCGATTCCAGGGAAGACTCTAACCGAGAGTCGTCATTTGATGGTAGCAACTTCCCTGCGGGAGATACTCTCTTTTCCAAAATCGCGTTATTACCCGCAGTTAAGTAAAAATTCAGAACCCTACACTAAAGCATTCTCTTAGGAGGGAATCTGCAGCTTACAGTGACAGAGATTCCAGAGAAGACCCTAACGAGAGCAAGCATTTGATGGTAGCAGCTTCCCAGCGGGAGATACTCTCTTTTCTAAAATCGCGTTATTACCCGCAGTTAAGTCACAATTCAGAACCCTAGACTAAAGCATTCTCTTAGGAGGGAATCTGCAGCTTACAGTGACAGAGATTCCAGAGAAGACTCTAACGAGAGCAAGGATTTGATGGTAGCAGCTTCCCTGCGGGAGATACTCTCTTTTCCAAAATCGTGTTATTACCCGCAGTTAAGTCACAATTCAGAACCCTAGACTAAAGCATTCTCTTAGGAGGGAATCTGCAGCTTGCAGTGAAAGAGATTCCAGAGAAGACTCTAACGAGAGCAAGCATTTGATGTTAGAAGCTTCCCTGCGGGAGATACTCTCTTTTCCAAAATCGCGTTATTACTCGCAGTTAAGTCACAATTCAGTACCCTAAACTAAAGCATTCTCTTAGGAGGGAATCTGCAGCTTACAGTGAAAGCGCTTCCTGAGTAGACTCTAACGAGAGCAAGCATTTGATGGTAGCAGCTTCCCTGCGGTACTTGTGCTGAACGCTATGAGATTTTGAAGGGTCGCCTTACAGCCATTCCGAAGTTACAGTACGCAAGGCGAGACTGAAAGTTCTACAAGTCTTGCTTTGCAGTGAAAGCGCTCTAAGAGAAGACATTCAGAAGCAGCAGCAATCCATACTAGCATCTTCCCTGCGGGAGATACTCTCTTTTCCAAAATCGCGTTATTACCCGCAGTTAAGTCACAATTCAGAACCCTAGACTAAAGCATTCTCTTAGGAGGGAATCTGCAGCTTACAGTGACAGAGATTCCAGAGAAGACTCTAACGAGAGCAAGGATTTCATGGTAGCAGCTTCCCTGCGGGAGATACTCTCTTTTCCAAAATCGTGTTATTACCCGCAGTTAAGTAAAAATTCAGAACACTAGACTAAAGCATTCTCTTAGGAGGGAATCTGCAGCTTGCAGTGAAAGAGATTCCAGAGAAGACTCTAACGAGAGCAAGCATTTGATGGTAGCAGCTTCCCTGCGGGAGATACTCTCTTTTCCAAAATCGCGTTATTACCCGCAGTTAAGTCACAATTCAGAACCCTAGACTAAAGCATTCTCTTAGGAGGGAATCTGCAGCTTACAGTGACAGAGATTCCAGAGAAGACTCTAACGAGAGCAAGGATTTGATGGTAGCAGCTTCCCTGCGGGAGATACTCTCTTTTCCAAAATCGCGTTACTAGCCGCAGTTAAGTCACAATTCAGTACCCTAAACTAAAGCATTCTCTTAGGAGGGAATCTGCAGCTTGCAGTGAAAGCGCTTCCTGAGTAGAGTCTAACGAGACCCAGCTTTTGATGGTAGCAGCTTCCCTGCGGTACTTGTGCTGAACGCTATGAAATTTTGAAGTGACGCTTTAACAGGCATTCCGCTGTTACAGTACACAAGACGAGACTGAAAGTTCTACAAGTCTTGCTTTGCAGTGAAAGCACTCTAAGAGAAGACGTTCAGAAGCAGCAGCATTCCATGCTAGCATCGTCCCTGCGGGAGATACTCTCTTTTCCAATATCGAGTTATTGGGCGATGTCAAGCCACAATTCAGTATTCTAGACTAAAACATACTGTTAGTCGTGCTTTTGCAGCTTGCACTGAAAGCGATTCCAGGGAAGACTCTAACCGAGAGTCGTCATTTGATGGTAGCAACTTCCCTGCGGGAGATACTCTCTTTTCCAAAATCGCGTTATTACCCGCAGTTAAGTAAAAATTCAGAACCCTACACTAAAGCATTCTCTTAGGAGGGAATCTGCAGCTTACAGTGACAGAGATTCCAGAGAAGACTCTAACGAGAGCAAGCATTTGATGGTAGCAGCTTCCCAGCGGGAGATACTCTCTTTTCCAAAATCGCGTTATTACCCGCAGTTAAGTCACAATTCAGAACCCTAGACTAAAGCATTCTCTTAGGAGGGAATCTGCAGCTTACAGTGACAGAGATTCCAGAGAAGACTCTAACGAGAGCAAGGATTTGATGGTAGCAGCTTCCCTGCGGGAGATACTCTCTTTTCCAAAATCGTGTTATTACCCGCAGTTAAGTCACAATTCAGAACCCTAGACTAAAGCATTCTCTTAGGAGGGAATCTGCAGCTTGCAGTGAAAGAGATTCCAGAGAAGACTCTAACGAGAGCAAGCATTTGATGGTAGCAGCTTCCCTGCGGGAGATACTCTCTTTTCCAAAATCGCGTTATTACTCGCAGTTAAGTCACAATTCAGTACCCTAAACTAAAGCATTCTCTTAGGAGGGAATCTGCAGCTTGCAGTGAAAGCGCTTCCTGAGTAGAGTCTAACGAGACCCAGCTTTTGATGGTAGCAGCTTCCCTGCGGTACTTGTGCTGAACGCTATGAAATTTTGAAGTGACGCTTTAACAGGCATTCCGCTGTTACAGTACACAAGACGAGACTGAAAGTTCTACAAGTCTTGCTTTGCAGTGAAAGCGCTCTAAGAGAAGACGTTCAGAAGCAGCAGCATTCCATGCTAGCATCGTCCCTGCGGGAGATACTCTCTTTTCCAATATCGAGTTATTGGGCGATGTCAAGCCACAATTCAGTATTCTAGACTAAAACATACTGTTAGTCGTGCTTTTGCAGCTTGCACTGAAAGCGATTCCAGGGAAGACTCTAACCGAGAGTCGTCATTTGATGGTAGCAACTTCCCTGCGGGATATACTCTCTTTTCTAAAATCGCGTTATTACCCGCAGTTAAGTAAAAATTCAGAACCCTACACTAAAGCATTCTCTTAGGAGGGAATCTGCAGCTTACAGTGACAGAGATTCCAGAGAAGACTCTAACGAGAGCAAGCATTTGATGGTAGCAGCTTCCCAGCGGGAGATACTCTCTTTTCCAAAATCGCGTTATTACCCGCAGTTAAGTCACAATTCAGAACCCTAGACTAAAGCATTCTCTTAGGAGGGAATCTGCAGCTTACAGTGACAGAGATTCCAGAGAAGACTCTAACGAGAGCAAGGATTTGATGGTAGCAGCTTCCCTGCGGGAGATACTCTCTTTTCCAAAATCGTGTTATTACCCGCAGTTAAGTCACAATTCAGAACGCTAGACTAAAGCATTCTCTTAGGAGGGAATCTGCAGCTTGCAGTGAAAGAGATTCCAGAGAAGACTCTAACGAGAGCAAGCATTTGATGTTAGAAGCTTCCCTGCGGGAGATACTCTCTTTTCCAAAATCGCGTTATTACTCGCAGTTAAGTCACAATTCAGTACCCTAAACTAAAGCATTCTCTTAGGAGGGAATCTGCAGCTTACAGTGAAAGCGCTTCCTGAGTAGACTCTAACGAGAGCAAGCATTTGATGGTAGCAGCTTCCCTGCGGTACTTGTGCTGAACGCTATGAGATTTTGAAGGGTCGCCTTACAGCCATTCCGAAGTTACAGTACGCAAGGCGAGACTGAAAGTTCTACAAGTCTTGCTTTGCAGTGAAAGCGCTCTAAGAGAAGACATTCAGAAGCAGCAGCAATCCATACTAGCATCTTCCCTGCGGGAGATACTCTCTTTTCCAAAATCGCGTTATTAGCCGCAGTTAAGTCACAATTCAGAACCCTAGACTAAAGCATTCTCTTAGGAGGGAATCTGCAGCTTACAGTGACAGAGATTCCAGAGAAGACTCTAACGAGAGCAAGGATTTGATGGTAGCAGCTTCCCTGCGGGAGATACTCTCTTTTCCAAAATCGTGTTATTACCCGCAGTTAAGTAAAAATTCAGAACACTAGACTAAAGCATTCTCTTAGGAGGGAATCTGCAGCTTGCAGTGAAAGAGATTCCAGAGAAGACTCTAACGAGAGCAAGCATTTGATGGTAGCAGCTTCCCTGCGGGAGATACTCTCTTTTCCAAAATCGTGTTATTACCCGCAGTTAAGTCACAATTCAGAACCCTAGACTAAAGCATTCTCTTAGGAGGGAATCTGCAGCTTACAGTGACAGAGATTCCAGAGAAGACTCTAACGAGAGCAAGGATTTGATGGTAGCAGCTTCCCTGCGGGAGATACTCTCTTTTCCAAAATCGTGTTATTACCCGCAGTTAAGTCACAATTCAGAACCCTAGACTAAAGCATTCTCTTAGGAGGGAATCTGCAGCTTGCAGTGAAAGAGATTCCAGAGAAGACTCTAACGAGAGCAAGGATTTGATGGTAGCAGCTTCCCTGCGGGAGATACTCTCTTTTCCAAAATCGCGTTATTACTCGCAGTTAAGTCACAATTCAGTACCCTAAACTAAAGCATTCTCTTAGGAGGGAATCTGCAGCTTACAGTGAAAGCGCTTCCTGAGTAGACTCTAACGAGAGCAAGCATTTGATGGTAGCAGCTTCCCTGCGGTACTTGTGCTGAACGCTATGAGATTTTGAAGGGTCGCCTTACAGCCATTCCGAAGTTACAGTACGCAAGGCGAGACTGAAAGTTCTACAAGTCTTGCTTTGCAGTGAAAGCGCTCTAAGAGAAGACATTCAGAAGCAGCAGCAATCCATACTAGCATCTTCCCTGCGGGAGATACTCTCTTTTCCATAATCGCATTATTACCCGCAGTTAAGTCACAATTCAGAACCCTAGACTAAAGCATTCTCTTAGGAGGGAATCTGCAGCTTGCAGTGAAAGAGATTCCAGAGAAGACTCTAACGAGAGCAAGCATTTGATGTTAGAAGCTTCCCTGCGGGAGATACTCTCTTTTCCAAAATCGCGTTATTACTCGCAGTTAAGTCACAATTCAGAACCCTAGACTAAAGCATTCTCTTAGGAGGGAATCTGCAGCTTACAGTGAAAGCGCTTCCTGAGTAGACTCTAACGAGAGCAAGCATTTGATGGTAGCAGCTTCCCTGCGGTACTTGTGCTGAACGCTATGAGATTTTGAAGGGTCGCCTTACAGCCATTCCGAAGTTACAGTACGCAAGGCGAGACTGAAAGTTCTACAAGTCTTGCTTTGCAGTGAAAGCGCTCTAAGAGAAGACATTCAGAAGCAGCAGCATTCCATGCTAGCATCGTCCCTGCGGGAGATACTCTCTTTTCCAATATCGAGTTATTGGGCGATGTCAAGCCACAATTCAGTATTCTAGACTAAAACATACTGTTAGTCGTGCTTTTGCAGCTTGCACTGAAAGCGATTACAGGGAAGACTCTAACCGAGAGTCGTGATTTGATGGTAGCAACTTCCCTGCGGGAGATACTCTCTTTTCCAAAATCGCGTTATTACCCGCAGTTAAGTCACAATTCAGAACCCTACACTAAAGCATTCTCTTAGGAGGGAATCTGCAGCTTACAGTGACAGAGATTCCAGAGAAGACTCTAACGAGAGCAAGGATTTCATGGTAGCAGCTTCCCTGCGGGAGATACTCTCTTTTCCAAAATCGCGTTATTACCCGCAGTTAAGTCACAATTCAGAACCCTAGACTAAAGCATTCTCTTAGGAGGGAATCTGCAGCTTACAGTGACAGAGATTCCAGAGAAGACTCTAACGAGAGCAAGCATTTGATGGTAGCAGCTTCCCTGCGGGAGATACGCTCTTTTCCAAAATCGCGTTACTAGCCGCAGTTAAGTCACAATTCAGTACCCTAAACTAAAGCATTCTCTTAGGAGGGAATCTGCAGCTTGCAGTGAAAGCGCTTCCTGAGTAGAGTCTAACGAGACCCAGCTTTTGATGGTAGCAGCTTCCCTGCGGTACTTGTGCTGAACGCTATGAAATTTTGAAGTGACGCTTTAACAGGCATTCCGCTGTTACAGTACACAAGACGAGACTGAAAGTTCTACAAGTCTTGCTTTGCAGTGAAAGCGCTCTAAGAGAAGACGTTCAGAAGCAGCAGCATTCCATGCTAGCATCGTCCCTGCGGGAGATACTCTCTTTTCCAATATCGAGTTATTGGGCGATGTCAAGCCACAATTCAGTATTCTAGACTAAAACATACTGTTAGTCGTGCTTTTGCAGCTTGCACTGAAAGCGATTCCAGGGAAGACTCTAACCGAGAGTCGTCATTTGATGGTAGCAACTTCCCTGCGGGAGATACTCTCTTTTCCAAAATCGCGTTATTACCCGCAGTTAAGTAAAAATTCAGAACCCTACACTAAAGCATTCTCTTAGGAGGGAATCTGCAGCTTACAGTGACAGAGATTCCAGAGAAGACTCTAACGAGAGCAAGCATTTGATGGTAGCAGCTTCCCAGCGGGAGATACTCTCTTTTCCAAAATCGCGTTATTACCCGCAGTTAAGTCACAATTCAGAACCCTAGACTAAAGCATTCTCTTAGGAGGGAATCTGCAGCTTACAGTGACAGAGATTCCAGAGAAGACTCTAACGAGAGCAAGGATTTGATGGTAGCAGCTTCCCTGCGGGAGATACTCTCTTTTCCAAAATCGTGTTATTACCCGCAGTTAAGTCACAATTCAGAACCCTAGACTAAAGCATTCTCTTAGGAGGGAATCTGCAGCTTGCAGTGAAAGAGATTCCAGAGAAGACTCTAACGAGAGCAAGCATTTGATGTTAGAAGCTTCCCTGCGGGAGATACTCTCTTTTCCAAAATCGCGTTATTACTCGCAGTTAAGTCACAATTCAGTACCCTAAACTAAAGCATTCTCTTAGGAGGGAATCTGCAGCTTACAGTGAAAGCGCTTCCTGAGTAGACTCTAACGAGAGCAAGCATTTGATGGTAGCAGCTTCCCTGCGGTACTTGTGCTGAACGCTATGAGATTTTGAAGGGTCGCCTTACAGCCATTCCGAAGTTACAGTACGCAAGGCGAGACTGAAAGTTCTACAAGTCTTGCTTTGCAGTGAAAGCGCTCTAAGAGAAGACATTCAGAAGCAGCAGCAATCCATACTAGCATCTTCCCTGCGGGAGATACTCTCTTTTCCATAATCGCATTATTACCCGCAGTTAAGTCACAATTCAGAACCCTAGACTAAAGCATTCTCTTAGGAGGGAATCTGCAGCTTACAGTGACAGAGATTCCAGAGAAGACTCTAACGAGAGCAAGGATTTGATGGTAGCAGCTTCCCTGCGGGAGATACTCTCTTTTCCAAAATCGTGTTATTACCCGCAGTTAAGTAAAAATTCAGAACACTAGACTAAAGCATTCTCTTAGGAGGGAATCTGCAGCTTGCAGTGAAAGAGATTCCAGAGAAGACTCTAACGAGAGCAAGCATTTGATGGTAGCAGCTTCCCTGCGGGAGATACTCTCTTTTCCAAAATCGCGTTATTACCCGCAGTTAAGTCACAATTCAGAACCCTAGACTAAAGCATTCTCTTAGGAGGGAATCTGCAGCTTACAGTGACAGAGATTCCAGAGAAGACTCTAACGAGAGCAAGGATTTGATGGTAGCAGCTTCCCTGCGGGAGATACTCTCTTTTCCAAAATCGTGTTATTACCCGCAGTTAAGTCACAATTCAGAACCCTAGACTAAAGCATTCTCTTAGGAGGGAATCTGCAGCTTGCAGTGAAAGAGATTCCAGAGAAGACTCTAACGAGAGCAAGGATTTGATGGTAGCAGCTTCCCTGCGGGAGATACTCTCTTTTCCAAAATCGCGTTATTACTCGCAGTTAAGTCACAATTCAGTACCCTAAACTAAAGCATTCTCTTAGGAGGGAATCTGCAGCTTACAGTGAAAGCGCTTCCTGAGTAGACTCTAACGAGAGCAAGCATTTGATGGTAGCAGCTTCCCTGCGGTACTTGTGCTGAACGCTATGAGATTTTGAAGGGTCGCCTTACAGCCATTCCGAAGTTACAGTACGCAAGGCGAGACTGAAAGTTCTACAAGTCTTGCTTTGCAGTGAAAGCGCTCTAAGAGAAGACATTCAGAAGCAGCAGCAATCCATACTAGCATCTTCCCTGCGGGAGATACTCTCTTTTCCATAATCGCATTATTACCCGCAGTTAAGTCACAATTCAGAACCCTAGACTAAAGCATTCTCTTAGGAGGGAATCTGCAGCTTGCAGTGAAAGAGATTCCAGAGAAGACTCTAACGAGAGCAAGCATTTGATGTTAGAAGCTTCCCTGCGGGAGATACTCTCTTTTCCAAAATCGCGTTATTACTCGCAGTTAAGTCACAATTCAGAACCCTAGACTAAAGCATTCTCTTAGGAGGGAATCTGCAGCTTGCAGTGAAAGCGCTTCCTGAGTAGAGTCTAACGAGACCCAGCTTTTGATGGTAGCAGCTTCCCTGCGGTACTTGTGCTGAACGCTATGAAATTTTGAAGTGACGCTTTAACAGGCATTCCGCTGTTACAGTACACAAGACGAGACTGAAAGTTCTACAAGTCTTGCTTTGCAGTGAAAGCGCTCTAAGAGAAGACGTTCAGAAGCAGCAGCATTCCATGCTAGCATCGTCCCTGCGGGAGATACTCTCTTTTCCAATATCGAGTTATTGGGCGATGTCAAGCCACAATTCAGTATTCTAGACTAAAACATACTGTTAGTCGTGCTTTTGCAGCTTGCACTGAAAGCGATTCCAGGGAAGACTCTAACCGAGAGTCGTCATTTGATGGTAGCAACTTCCCTGCGGGAGATACTCTCTTTTCCAAAATCGCGTTATTACCCGCAGTTAAGTAAAAATTCAGAACCCTACACTAAAGCATTCTCTTAGGAGGCAATCTGCAGCTTACAGTGACAGAGATTCCAGAGAAGACTCTAACGAGAGCAAGCATTTGATGGTAGCAGCTTCCCAGCGGGAGATACTCTCTTTTCCAAAATCGCGTTATTACCCGCAGTTAAGTCACAATTCAGAACCCTAGACTAAAGCATTCTCTTAGGAGGGAATCTGCAGCTTGCAGTGAAAGAGATTCCAGAGAAGACTCTAACGAGAGCAAGCATTTGATGTTAGAAGCTTCCCTGCGGGAGATACTCTCTTTTCCAAAATCGCGTTATTACTCGCAGTTAAGTCACAATTCAGTACCCTAAACTAAAGCATTCTCTTAGGAGGGAATCTGCAGCTTACAGTGAAAGCGCTTCCTGAGTAGACTCTAACGAGAGCAAGCATTTGATGGTAGCAGCTTCCCTGCGGTACTTGTGCTGAACGCTATGAGATTTTGAAGGGTCGCCTTACAGCCATTCCGAAGTTACAGTACGCAAGGCGAGACTGAAAGTTCTACAAGTCTTGCTTTGCAGTGAAAGCGCTCTAAGAGAAGACATTCAGAAGCAGCAGCAATCCATACTAGCATCTTCCCTGCGGGAGATACTCTCTTTTCCATAATCGCATTATTACCCGCAGTTAAGTCACAATTCAGAACCCTAGACTAAAGCATTCTCTTAGGAGGGAATCTGCAGCTTACAGTGACAGAGATTCCAGAGAAGACTCTAACGAGAGCAAGGATTTGATGGTAGCAGCTTCCCTGCGGGAGATATTCTCTTTTCCAAAATCGTGTTATTACCCGCAGTTAAGTAAAAATTCAGAACACTAGACTAAAGCATTCTCTTAGGAGGGAATCTGCAGCTTGCAGTGAAAGAGATTCCAGAGAAGACTCTAACGAGAGCAAGCATTTGATGGTAGCAGCTTCCCTGCGGGAGATACTCTCTTTTCCAAAATCGCGTTACTAGCCGCAGTTAAGTCACAATTCAGTACCCTAAACTAAAGCATTCTCTTAGGAGGGAATCTGCAGCTTGCAGTGAAAGCGCTTCCTGAGTAGAGTCTAACGAGACCCAGCTTTTGATGGTAGCAGCTTCCCTGCGGTACTTGTGCTGAACGCTATGAAATTTTGAAGTGACGCTTTAAGAGGCATTCCGCTGTTACAGTACACAAGACGAGACTGAAAGTTCTACAAGTCTTGCTTTGCAGTGAAAGCGCTCTAAGAGAAGACGTTCAGAAGCAGCAGCATTCCATGCTAGCATCGTCCCTGCGGGAGATACTCTCTTTTCCAATATCGAGTTATTGGGCGATGTCAAGCCGCAATTCAGTATTCTCGACTAAAACATACAGTTAGTCGTGCTTTTGCAGCTTGCACTGAAAGCGATTCCAGGGAAGACTCTAACCGAGAGTCGTCATTTGATGGTAGCAACTTCCCTGCGGGAGATACTCTCTTTTCCAAAATTGCGTTATTACTCGCAGTTAAGTCACAATTCAGAACCCTAGACTAAAGCATTCTCTTAGGAGGGAATCTGCAGCTTACAGTGACAGAGATTCCAGAGAAGACTCTAACGAGAGCAAGCATTTGATGGTAGCAGCTTCCCTGCGGGAGATACTCTCTTTTCCAAAATCGCGTTACTAGCCGCAGTTAAGTCACAATTCAGTACCCTAAACTAAAGCATTCTCTTAGGAGGGAATCTGCAGCTTACAGTGAAAGAGATTCCAGAGAAGACTCTAACGAGAGCAAGCATTTGATGGTAGCAGCTTCCCTGCGGTACTTGTGCTGAACGCTATGAGATTTTGAAGGGTCGCCTTACAGCCATTCCGAAGTTACAGTACGCAAGGCGAGACTGAAAGTTCTACAAGTCTTGCTTTGCAGTGAAAGCGCTCTAAGAGAAGACATTCAGAAGCAGCAGCAATCCATACTAGCATCTTCCCTGCGGGAGATACTCTCTTTTCCAAAATCGCGTTATTACCCGCAGTTAAGTCACAATTCAGAACCCTAGACTAAAGCATTCTCTTAGGAGGGAATCTGCAGCTTGCAGTGAAAGACATTTCCGAGAAGACTCTAACGAGAGCAAGCATTTGATGGTAGCAGCTTCCCTGCGGGAGATACTCTCTTTTCCAGAATCGCGTTATTACTCGCAGTTAAGTCACAATTCAGAACCCTAGACTAAAGCATTCTCTTAGGAGGGAATCTGCAGCTTACAGTGACAGAGATTCCAGAGAAGACTCTAACGAGAGCAAGCATTTGATGGTAGCAGCTTCCCTGCGGGAGATACTCTCTTTTCCAAAATCGCGTTATTAGCGGCAGTTAAGTCACAATTCAGAACCCTAGACTAAAGCATTCTCTTAGGAGGGAATCTGCAGCTTGCAGTGAAAGAGATTCCAGAGAAGACTCTAACGAGAGCAAGCATTTGATGGTAGCAGCTTCCCTGCGGGAGATACTCTCTTTTCCAAAATCGCGTTACTAGCCGCAGTTAAGTCACAATTCAGTACCCTAAACTAAAGCATTCTCTTAGGAGGGAATCTGCAGCTTGCAGTGAAAGCGCTTCCTGAGTAGAGTCTAACGAGACCCAGCTTTTGATGGTAGCAGCTTCCCTGCGGTACTTGTGCTGAACGCTATGAAATTTTGAAGTGACGCTTTAACAGGCATTCCGCTGTTACAGTACACAAGACGAGACTGAAAGTTCTACAAGTCTTGCTTTGCAGTGAAAGCGCTCTAAGAGAAGACGTTCAGAAGCAGCAGCATTCCATGCTAGCATCGTCCCTGCGGGAGATACTCTCTTTTCCAATATCGAGTTATTGGGCGATGTCAAGCCGCAATTCAGTATTCTAGACTAAAACATACTGTTAGTCGTGCTTTTGCAACTTGCACTGATAGCGATTCCAGGGAAGACTCTAACCGAGAGTCGTCATTTGATGGTAGCAACTTCCCTGCGGGAGATACACTCTTTTCCAAAATCGCGTTATTACCCGCAGTTAAGTCACAATTCAGAACCCTAGACTAAAGCATTCTCTTAGGAGGGAATCTGCAGCTTACAGTGACAGAGATTCCAGAGAAGACTCTAACGAGAGCAAGTATTTGATGGTAGCAGCTTCCCTGCGGTACTTGTGCTGAACGCTATGAGATTTTGAAGGGTCGCCTTAACAGCCATTCCGATGTTACAGTTCACAAACCGAGACTGAAAGTTCTACAAGTCTTGCTTTGCAGTGAAAGCTCTCTAAGAGAAGACATTCAGAAGCAGCAGCATTCCATACTAGCAACTTCCCTGCGAGAGATACTCTCTTTTCCAAAATCGCATTATTACCCGCAGTTAAGTAAAAATTCAGAACCCTACACTAAAGCATTCTCTTAGGAGGGAATCTGCAGCTTGCAGTGAAAGACATTTCCGAGAAGACTCTAACGAGAGCAAGCATTTGATGGTAGCAGCTTCCCTGCGGGAGATACTCTCTTTTCCAAAATCGCGTTATTACTCGAAGTTAAGTCACAATTCAGAACCCTAGACTAAAGCATTCTCTTAGGAGGGAATCTGCAGCTTACAGTGACAGAGATTCCAGAGAAGACTCTAACGAGAGCAAGCATTTGATGGTAGCAGCTTCCCTGCGGGAGATACTCTCTTTTCCAAAATCGCGTTATTAGCCGCAGTTAAGTCACAATTCAGTACCCTAAACTAAAGCATTCTCTTAGGAGGGAATCTGCAGCTTGCAGTGAAAGCGCTTCCTGAGTAGAGTCTAACGAGACCCAGCTTTTTATGGTAGCAGCTTCCCTGCGGTACTTGTGCTGAACGCTATGAGATTTTGAAGGGTCGCCTTAACAGCCATTCCGATGTTACAGTACACAAACCGAGACTGAAAGTTCTACAAGTCTTGCTTTGCAGTGAAAGCGCTCTAAGAGAAGACATTCAGAAGCAGCAGCATTCCATACTAGCATCTTCCCTGCGGGAGATACTCTCTTTTCCAAAATCGCATTATTACCCGCAGTTAAGTCACAATTCAGAACCCTAGACTAAAGCATTCTCTTAGGAGGGAATCTGCAGCTTGCAGTGAAAGACATTTCCGAGAAGACTCTAACGAGAGTAAGCATTTGATGGTAGCAGCTTCCCTGCGGGAGATACTCTCTTTTCCAAAATCGTGTTATTACCCGCAGTTAAGTCACAATTCAGAACCCTAGACTAAAGCATTCTCTTAGGAGGGAATCTGCAGCTTGCAGTGAAAGAGATTCCAGAGAAGACTCTAACGAGAGCAAGCATTTGATGTTAGAAGCTTCCCTGCGGGAGATACTCTCTTTTCCAAAATCGCGTTATTACTCGCAGTTAAGTCACAATTCAGTACCCTAAACTAAAGCATTCTCTTAGGAGGGAATCTGCAGCTTACAGTGAAAGCGCTTCCTGAGTAGAGTCTAACGAGACCCAGCTTTTGATGGTAGCAGCTTCCCTGCGGTACTTGTGCTGAACGCTATGAGATTTTGAAGGGTCGCCTTACAGCCATTCCGAAGTTACAGTACGCAAGGCGAGACTGAAAGTGCTACAAGTCTTGCTTTGCAGTGAAAGCGCTCTAAGAGAAGACATTCAGAAGCAGCAGCAATCCATACTAGCATGTTCCCTCCGGGAGATACTCTCTTTTCCAATATCGCATTATTACCCGCAGTTAAGTAAAAATTCAGAACCCTAGACTAAAGCATTCTCTTAGGAGGGAATCTGCAGATTGCAGTGAAAGACATTTCCGAGAAGACTCTAACGAGAGCAAGCATTTGATGGTAGCAGCTTCCCTGCGGGAGATACTCTCTTTTCCAAAATCGCGTTATTACCCGCAGTTAAGTCACAATTCAGAACCCTAGACTAAAGCATTCTCTTAGGAGGGAATCTGCAGCTTACAGTGACAGAGATTCCAGAGAAGACTCTAACGAGAGCAAGCATTTGATGGTAGCAGCTTCCCTGCGGGAGATACTCTCTTTTCCAAAATCGTGTTACTAGCCGCAGTTAAGTCACAATTCAGTACCCTAAACTAAAGCATTCTCTTAGGAGGGAATCTGCAGCTTGCAGTGAAAGCGCTTCCTGAGTAGAGTCTAACGAGACCCAGCTTTTGATGGTAGCAGCTTCCCTGCGGTACTTGTGCTGAATGCTATGAAATTTTGAAGTGACGCTTTAACAGGCATTCCGCTGTTACAGTACACAAGACGAGACTGAAAGTTCTACAAGTCTTGCTTTGCAGTGAAAGCGCTCTAAGAGAAGACGTTCAGAAGCAGCAGCATTCCATGCTAGCATCGTCCCTGCGGGAGATACTCTCTTTTCCAATATCGAGTTATTGGGCGATGTCAAGCCACAATTCAGTATTCTAGACTAAAACATACTGTTAGTCGTGCTTTTGCAGCTTGCACTGAAAGCGATTCCAGGGAAGACTCTAACCGAGAGTCGTCATTTGATGGTAGCAACTTCCCTGCGGGAGATACTCTCTTTTCCAAAATCGCGTTATTACCCGCAGTTAAGTAAAAATTCAGAACCCTACACTAAAGCATTCTCTTAGGAGGGAATCTGCAGCTTACAGTGACAGAGATTCCAGAGAAGACTCTAACGAGAGCAAGCATTTGATGGTAGCAGCTTCCCAGCGGGAGATACTCTCTTTTCCAAAATCGCGTTATTAGCCGCAGTTAAGTCACAATTCAGAACCGTAGACTAAAGCATTCTCTTAGGAGGGAATCTGCAACTTACAGTGACAGAGATTCCAGAGAAGACTCTAACGAGAGCAAGGATTTGATGGTAGCAGCTTCCCTGCGGGAGATACTCTCTTTTCCAAAATCGTGTTATTACCCGCAGTTAAGTCACAATTCAGAACCCTAGACTAAAGCATTCTCTTAGGAGGGAATCTGCAGCTTGCAGTGAAAGAGATTCCAGAGAAGACTCTAACGAGAGCAAGCATTTGATGTTAGAAGCTTCCCTGCGGGAGATACTCTCTTTTCCAAAATCGCGTTATTACTCGCAGTTAAGTCACAATTCAGAACCCTACACTAAAGCATTCTCTTAGGAGGGAATCTGCAGCTTACAGTGAAAGCGCTTCCTGAGTAGACTCTAACGAGAGCAAGCATTTGATGGTAGCAGCTTCCCTGCGGTACTTGTGCTGAACGCTATGAGATTTTGAAGGGTCGCCTTACAGCCATTCCGAAGTTACAGTACGCAAGGCGAGACTGAAAGTTCTACAAGTCTTGCTTTGCAGTGAAAGCGCTCTAAGAGAAGACATTCAGAAGCAGCAGCAATCCATACTAGCATCTTCCCTGCGGGAGATACTCTCTTTTCCAAAATCGCATTATTACCCGCAGTTAAGTCACAATTCAGAACCCTAGACTAAAGCATTCTCTTAGGAGGGAATCTGCAGCTTACAGTGACAGAGATTCCAGAGAAGACTCTAACAAGAGCAAGGATTTGATGGTAGCAGCTTCCCTGCGGGAGATACTCTCTTTTCCAAAATCGTGTTATTACCCGCAGTTAAGTAAAAATTCAGAACACTAGACTAAAGCATTCTCTTAGGAGGGAATCTGCAGCTTGCAGTGAAAGAGATTCCAGAGAAGACTCTAACGAGAGCAAGCATTTGATGGTAGCAGCTTCCCTGCGGGAGATACTCTCTTTTCCAAAATCGCGTTATTACCCGCAGTTAAGTCACAATTCAGAACCCTAGACTAAAGCATTCTCTTAGGAGGGAATCTGCAGCTTACAGTGACAGAGATTCCAGAGAAGACTCTAACGAGAGCAAGCATTTGATGGTAGCAGCTTCCCTGCGGGAGATACTCTCTTTTCCAAAATCGCGTTACTAGCCGCAGTTAAGTCACAATTCAGTACCCTACACTAAAGCATTCTCTTAGGAGGGAATCTGCAGCTTGCAGTGAAAGCGCTTCCTGAGTAGAGTCTAACGAGACCCAGCTTTTGATGGTAGCAGCTTCCCTGCGGTACTTGTGCTGAACGCTATGAAATTTTGAAGTGACGCTTTAACAGGCATTCCGCTGTTACAGTACACAAGACGAGACTGAAAGTTCTACAAGTCTTGCTTTGCAGTGAAAGCGCTCTAAGAGAAGACGTTCAGAAGCAGCAGCATTCCATGCTAGCATCGTCCCTGCGGGAGATACTCTCTTTTCCAATATCGAGTTATTGGGCGATGTCAAGCCGCAATTCAGTATTCTAGACTAAAACATACTGTTAGTCGTGCTTTTGCAGCTTGCACTGAAAGCGATTCCAGGGAAGACTCTAACCGAGAGTCGTCATTTGATGGTAGCAACTTCCCTGCGGGAGATACTCTCTTTTCCAAAATCGCGTTATTACCCGCAGTTAAGTAAAAATTCAGAACCCTACACTAAAGCATTCTCTTAGGAGGGAATCTGCAGCTTACAGTGACAGAGATTCCAGAGAAGACTCTAACGAGAGCAAGCATTTGATGGTAGCAGCTTCCCAGCGGGAGATACTCTCTTTTCCAAAATCGCGTTATTACCCGCAGTTAAGTCACAATTCAGAACCCTAGACTAAAGCATTCTCTTAGGAGGGAATCTGCAGCTTGCAGTGAAAGAGATTCCAGAGAAGACTCTAACGAGAGCAAGCATTTGATGGTAGCAGCTTCCCTGCGGTACTTGTGCTGAACGCTATGAGATTTTGAAGGGTCGCCTTACAGCCATTCCGAAGTTACAGTACGCAAGGCGAGACTGAAAGTTCTACAAGTCTTGCTTTGCAGTGAAAGCGCTCTAAGAGAAGACATTCAGAAGCATAGCAATCCATACTAGCATCTTCCCTGCGGGAGATACTCTCTTTTCCAAAATCGCATTATTACCCGCAGTTAAGTAAAAATTCAGAACCCTAGACTAAAGCATTCTCTTAGGAGGGAATCTGCAGATTGCAGTGAAAGACATTTCCGAGAAGACTCTAACGAGAGCAAGCATTTGATGGTAGCAGCTTCCCTGCGGGAGATACTCTCTTTTCCAAAATCGCGTTATTACTCGCAGTTAAGTCACAATTCAGAACCCTAGACTAAAGCATTCTCTTAGGAGGGAATCTGCAGCTTGCAGTGAAAGAGATTCCAGAGAAGACTCTAACGAGAGCAAGCATTTGATGGTAGCAGCTTCCCTGCGGTACTTGTGCTGAACGCTATGAGATTTTGAAGGGTCGCCTTACAGCCATTCCGAAGTTACAGTACGCAAGGCGAGACTGAAAGTTCTACAAGTCTTGCTTTGCAGTGAAAGCGCTCTAAGAGAAGACATTCAGAAGCAGCAGCAATCCATACTAGCATCTTCCCTGCGGGAGATACTCTCTTTTCCAAAATCGCATTATTACCCGCAGTTAAGTCACAATTCAGAACCCTAGACTAAAGCATTCTCTTAGGAGGGAATCTGCAGCTTGCAGTGAAAGACATTTCCGAGAAGACTCTAACGAGAGCAAGCATTTGATGGTAGCAGCTTCCCTGCGGGAGATACTCTCTTTTCCAGAATCGCGTTATTACTCGCAGTTAAGTCACAATTCAGAACCCTAGACTAAAGCATTCTCTTAGGAGGGAATCTGCAGCTTACAGTGACAGAGATTCCAGAGAAGACTCTAACGAGAGCAAGCATTTGATGGTAGCAGCTTCCCTGCGGGAGATACTCTCTTTTCCAAAATCGCGTTATTAGCGGCAGTTAAGTCACAATTCAGAACCCTAGACTAAAGCATTCTCTTAGGAGGGAATCTGCAGCTTGCAGTGAAAGAGATTCCAGAGAAGACTCTAACGAGAGCAAGCATTTGATGGTAGCAGCTTCCCTGCGGGAGATACTCTCTTTTCCAAAATCGCGTTACTAGCCGCAGTTAAGTCACAATTCAGTACCCTAAACTAAAGCATTCTCTTAGGAGGGAATCTGCAGCTTGCAGTGAAAGCGCTTCCTGAGTAGAGTCTAACGAGACCCAGCTTTTGATGGTAGCAGCTTCCCTGCGGTACTTGTGCTGAACGCTATGAAATTTTGAAGTGACGCTTTAACAGGCATTCCGCTGTTACAGTACACAAGACGAGACTGAAAGTTCTACAAGTCTTGCTTTGCAGTGAAAGCGCTCTAAGAGAAGACGTTCAGAAGCAGCAGCATTCCATGCTAGCATCGTCCCTGCGGGAGATACTCTCTTTTCCAATATCGAGTTATTGGGCGATGTCAAGCCGCAATTCAGTATTCTAGACTAAAACATACTGTTAGTCGTGCTTTTGCAACTTGCACTGATAGCGATTCCAGGGAAGACTCTAACCGAGAGTCGTCATTTGATGGTAGCAACTTCCCTGCGGGAGATACACTCTTTTCCAAAATCGCGTTATTACCCGCAGTTAAGTCACAATTCAGAACCCTAGACTAAAGCATTCTCTTAGGAGGGAATCTGCAGCTTACAGTGACAGAGATTCCAGAGAAGACTCTAACGAGAGCAAGTATTTGATGGTAGCAGCTTCCCTGCGGTACTTGTGCTGAACGCTATGAGATTTCGAAGGGTCGCCTTAACAGCCATTCCGATGTTACAGTTCACAAACCGAGACTGAAAGTTCTACAAGTCTTGCTTTGCAGTGA
The DNA here is from genome assembly GCF_032191515.1 of Phaenicophaeus curvirostris. Taxonomy (NCBI): domain Eukaryota; kingdom Metazoa; phylum Chordata; class Aves; order Cuculiformes; family Cuculidae; genus Phaenicophaeus; species Phaenicophaeus curvirostris. The sequence goes on along the minus strand of NC_091400.1, from coordinate 15,147,610 downwards.
AAGCTCTCTAAGAGAAGACATTCAGAAGCAGCAGCATTCCATACTAGCATCTTCCCTGCGAGAGATACTCTCTTTTCCAAAATCGCATTATTACCCGCAGTTAAGTAAAAATTCAGAACCCTACACTAAAACATTCTCTTAGGAGGGAATCTGCAGCTTGCAGTGAAAGACATTTCCGAGAAGACTCTAACGAGAGCAAGCATTTGATGGTAGCAGCTTCCCTGCGGGAGATACTCTCTTTTCCAAAATCGCGTTATTACTCGAAGTTAAGTCACAATTCAGAACCCTAGACTAAAGCATTCTCTTAGGAGGGAATCTGCAGCTTACAGTGACAGAGATTCCAGAGAAGACTCTAACGAGAGCAAGCATTTGATGGTAGCAGCTTCCCTGCGGGAGATACTCTCTTTTCCAAAATCGCGTTATTAGCCGCAGTTAAGTCACAATTCAGTACCCTAAACTAAAGCATTCTCTTAGGAGGGAATCTGCAGCTTGCAGTGAAAGCGCTTCCTGAGTAGAGTCTAACGAGACCCAGCTTTTTATGGTAGCAGCTTCCCTGCGGTACTTGTGCTGAACGCTATGAGATTTTGAAGGGTCGCCTTAACAGCCATTCCGATGTTACAGTACACAAACCGAGACTGAAAGTTCTACAAGTCTTGCTTTGCAGTGAAAGCGCTCTAAGAGAAGACATTCAGAAGGAGCAGCATTCCATACTAGCATCTTCCCTGCGGGAGATACTCTCTTTTCCAAAATCGCATTATTACCCGCAGTTAAGTCACAATTCAGAACCCTAGACTAAAGCATTCTCTTAGGAGGGAATCTGCAGCTTGCAGTGAAAGACATTTCCGAGAAGACTCTAACGAGAGTAAGCATTTGATGGTAGCAGCTTCCCTGCGGGAGATACTCTCTTTTCCAAAATCGTGTTATTACCCGCAGTTAAGTCACAATTCAGAACCCTAGACTAAAGCATTCTCTTAGGAGGGAATCTGCAGCTTGCAGTGAAAGAGATTCCAGAGAAGACTCTAACGAGAGCAAGCATTTGATGTTAGAAGCTTCCCTGCGGGAGATACTCTCTTTTCCAAAATCGCGTTATTACTCGCAGTTAAGTCACAATTCAGTACCCTAAACTAAAGCATTCTCTTAGGAGCGAATCTGCAGCTTGCAGTGAAAGCGCTTCCTGAGTAGAGTCTAACGAGACCCAGCTTTTGATGGTAGCAGCTTCCCTGCGGTACTTGTGCTGAACGCTATGAGATTTTGAAGGGTCGCCTTACAGCCATTCCGAAGTTACAGTACGCAAGGCGAGACTGAAAGTGCTACAAGTCTTGCTTTGCAGTGAAAGCGCTCTAAGAGAAGACATTCAGAAGCAGCAGCAATCCATACTAGCATGTTCCCTCCGGGAGATACTCTCTTTTCCAATATCGCATTATTACCCGCAGTTAAGTAAAAATTCAGAACCCTAGACTAAAGCATTCTCTTAGGAGGGAATCTGCAGATTGCAGTGAAAGACATTTCCGAGAAGACTCTAACGAGAGCAAGCATTTGATGGTAGCAGCTTCCCTGCGGGAGATACTCTCTTTTCCAAAATCGCGTTATTAGCCGCAGTTAAGTCACAATTCAGAACCCTAGACTAAAGCATTCTCTTAGGAGGGAATCTGCAGCTTGCAGTGAAAGAGATTCCAGAGAAGACTCTAACGAGAGCAAGCATTTGATGGTAGCAGCTTCCCTGCGGGAGATACTCTCTTTTCCAAAATCGCGTTACTAGCCGCAGTTAAGTCACAATTCAGTACCCTAAACTAAAGCATTCTCTTAGGAGGGAATCTGCAGCTTGCAGTGAAAGCGCTTCCTGAGTAGAGTCTAACGAGACCCAGCTTTTGATGGTAGCAGCTTCCCTGCGATACTTGTGCTGAACGCTATGAAATTTTGAAGTGACGCTTTAACAGGCATTCCGCTGTTACAGTACACAAGACGAGACTGAAAGTTCTACAAGTCTTGCTTTGCAGTGAAAGCGCTCTAAGAGAAGACGTTCAGAAGCAGCAGCATTCCATGCTAGCATCGTCCCTGCGGGAGATACTCTCTTTTCCAATATCGAGTTATTGGGCGATGTCAAGCCGCAATTCAGTATTCTAGACTAAAACATACTGTTAGTCGTGCTTTTGCAGCTTGCACTGAAAGCGATTCCAGGGAAGACTCTAACCGAGAGTCGTCATTTGATGGTAGCAACTTCCCTGCGGGAGATACTCTCTTTTCCAAAATCGCGTTATTACCCGCAGTTAAGTCACAATTCAGAACCCTAGACTAAAGCATTCTCTTAGGAGGGAATCTGCAGCTTACAGTGACAGAGATTCCAGAGAAGACTCTAACGAGAGCAAGTATTTGATGGTAGCAGCTTCCCTGCGGTACTTGTGCTGAACGCTATGAGATTTTGAAGGGTCGCCTTAACAGCCATTCCGATGTTACAGTTCACAAACCGAGACTGAAAGTTCTACAAGTCTTGCTTTGCAGTGAAAGCTCTCTAAGAGAAGACATTCAGAAGCAGCAGCATTCCATACTAGCATCTTCCCTGCGAGAGATACTCTCTTTTCCAAAATCGCATTATTACCCGCAGTTAAGTAAAAATTCAGAACCCTACACTAAAGCATTCTCTTAGGAGGGAATCTGCAGCTTGCAGTGAAAGACATTTCCGAGAAGACTCTAACGAGAGCAAGCATTTGATGGTAGCAGCTTCCCTGCGGGAGATACTCTCTTTTCCAAAATCGCGTTATTACTCGAAGTTAAGTCACAATTCAGAACCCTAGACTAAAGCATTCTCTTAGGAGGGAATCTGCAGCTTACAGTGACAGAGATTCCAGAGAAGACTCTAACGAGAGCAAGCATTTGATGGTAGCAGCTTCCCTGCGGGAGATACTCTCTTTTCCAAAATCGCGTTATTACCCGCAGTTAAGTCACAATTCAGAACCCTAGACTAAAGCATTCTCTTAGGAGGGAATCTGCAGCTTGCAGTGAAAGAGATTCCAGAGAAGACTCTAACGAGAGCAAGCATTTGATGGTAGCAGCTTCCCTGCGGGAGATACTCTCTTTTCCAAAATCGCGTTATTAGCCGCAGTTAAGTCACAATTCAGTACCCTAAACTAAAGCATTCTCTTAGGAGGGAATCTGCAGCTTGCAGTGAAAGCGCTTCCTGAGTAGAGTCTAACGAGACCCAGCTTTTGATGGTAGCAGCTTCCCTGCGGTACTTGTGCTGAACGCTATGAGATTTTGAAGGGTCGCCTTAACAGCCATTCCGAAGTTACAGTACGCAAGGCGAGACTGAAAGTGCTACAAGTCTTGCTTTGCAGTGAATGCGCTCTAAGAGAAGACATTCAGAAGCAGCAGCAATCCATACTAGCATGTTCCCTCCGGGAGATACTCTCTTTTCCAATATCGCATTATTACCCGCAGTTAAGTAAAAATTCAGAACCCTAGACTAAAGCATTCTCTTAGGAGGGAATCTGCAGATTGCAGTGAAAGACATTTCCGAGAAGACTCTAACGAGAGCAAGCATTTGATGGTAGCAGCTTCCCTGCGGGAGATACTCTCTTTTCCAAAATCGCGTTATTACCCGCAGTTAAGTCACAATTCAGAACCCTAGACTAAAGCATTCTCTTAGGAGGGAATCTGCAGCTTACAGTGACAGAGATTCCAGAGAAGACTCTAACGAGAGCAAGCATTTGATGGTAGCAGCTTCCCTGCGGGAGATACTCTCTTTTCCAAAATCGTGTTACTAGCCGCAGTTAAGTCACAATTCAGTACCCTAAACTAAAGCATTCTCTTAGGAGGGAATCTGCAGCTTGCAGTGAAAGCGCTTCCTGAGTAGAGTCTAACGAGACCCAGCTTTTGATGGTAGCAGCTTCCCTGCGGTACTTGTGCTGAAAGCTATGAAATTTTGAAGTGACGCTTTAACAGGCATTCCGCTGTTACAGTACACAAGACGAGACTGAAAGTTCTACAAGTCTTGCTTTGCAGTGAAAGCGCTCTAAGAGAAGACGTTCAGAAGCAGCAGCATTCCATGCTAGCATCGTCCCTGCGGGAGATACTCTCTTTTCCAATATCGAGTTATTGGGCGATGTCAAGCCACAATTCAGTATTCTAGACTAAAACATACTGTTAGTCGTGCTTTTGCAGCTTGCACTGAAAGCGATTCCAGGGAAGACTCTAACCGAGAGTCGTCATTTGATGGTAGCAACTTCCCTGCGGGAGATACTCTCTTTTCCAAAATCGCGTTATTACCCGCAGTTAAGTAAAAATTCAGAACCCTACACTAAAGCATTCTCTTAGGAGGGAATCTGCAGCTTACAGTGACAGAGATTCCAGAGAAGACTCTAACGAGAGCAAGCATTTGATGGTAGCAGCTTCCCAGCGGGAGATACTCTCTTTTCCAAAATCGCGTTATTAGCCGCAGTTAAGTCACAATTCAGAACCGTAGACTAAAGCATTCTCTTAGGAGGGAATCTGCAACTAACAGTGACAGAGATTCCAGAGAAGACTCTAACGAGAGCAAGGATTTGATGGTAGCAGCTTCCCTGCGGGAGATACTCTCTTTTCCAAAATCGTGTTATTACCCGCAGTTAAGTCACAATTCAGAACCCTAGACTAAAGCATTCTCTTAGGAGGGAATCTGCAGCTTGCAGTGAAAGAGATTCCAGAGAAGACTCTAACGAGAGCAAGCATTTGATGGTAGCAGCTTCCCTGCGGGAGATACTCTCTTTTCCAAAATCGCGTTATTAGCCGCAGTTAAGTCACAATTCAGTACCCTAAACTAAAGCATTCTCTTAGGAGGGAATCTGCAGCTTGCAGTGAAAGCGCTTCCTGAGTAGAGTCTAACGAGACCCAGCTTTTTATGGTAGCAGCTTCCCTGCGGTACTTGTGCTGAACGCTATGAGATTTTAAAGGGTCGCCTTAACAGCCATTCCGATGTTACAGTACACAAACCGAGACTGAAAGTTCTACAAGTCTTGCTTTGCAGTAAAAGCGCTCTAAGAGAAGACATTCAGAAGCAGCAGCATTCCATACTAGCATCTTCCCTGCGGGAGATACTCTCTTTTCCAAAATCGCATTATTACCCGCAGTTAAGTCACAATTCAGAACCCTAGACTAAAGCATTCTCTTAGGAGGGAATCTGCAGCTTGCAGTGAAAGACATTTCCGAGAAGACTCTAACGAGAGTAAGCATTTGATGGTAGCAGCTTCCCTGCGGGAGATACTCTCTTTTCCAAAATCGTGTTATTACCCGCAGTTAAGTCACAATTCAGAACCCTACACTAAAGCATTCTCTTAGGATGGAATCTGCAGCTTGCAGTGAAAGAGATTCCAGAGAAGACTCTAACGAGAGCAAGCATTTGATTGTAGAAGCTTCCCTGCGGGAGATACTCTCTTTTCCAAAATCGCGTTATTAGCCGCAGTTAAGTCACAATTCAGAACCCTACACTAAAGCATTCTCTTAGGAGGGAATCTGCAGCTTGCAGTGAAAGCGCTTCCTGAGTAGAGTCTAACGAGACCCAGCTTTTGATGGTAGCAGCTTCCCTGCGGTACTTGTGCTGAACGCTATGAGATTTTGAAGGGTCGCCTTACAGCCATTCCGAAGTTACAGTACGCAAGGCGAGACTGAAAGTGCTACAAGTCTTGCTTTGCAGTGAAAGCGCTCTAAGAGAAGACATTCAGAAGCAGCAGCAATCCATACTAGCATGTTCCCTCCGGGAGATACTCTCTTTTCCAATATCGCATTATTACCCGCAGTTAAGTAAAAATTCAGAACCCTAGACTAAAGCATTCTCTTAGGAGGGAATCTGCAGATTGCAGTGAAAGACATTTCCGAGAAGACTCTAACGAGAGCAAGCATTTGATGGTAGCAGCTTCCCTGCGGGAGATACTCTCTTTTCCAAAATCGCGTTATTACCCGCAGTTAAGTCACAATTCAGAACACTAGACTAAAGCATTCTCTTAGGAGGGAATCTGCAGCTTACAGTGACAGAGATTCCAGAGAAGACTCTAACGAGAGCAAGGATTTGATGGTAGCAGCTTCCCTGCGGGAGATACTCTCTTTTCCAAAATCGTGTTACTAGCCGCAGTTAAGTCACAATTCAGTACCCTAAACTAAAGCATTCTCTTAGGAGGGAATCTGCAGCTTGCAGTGAAAGCGCTTCCTGAGTAGAGTCTAACGAGACCCAGCTTTTGATGGTAGCAGCTTCCCTGCGGTACTTGTGCTGAACGCTATGAAATTTTGAAGTGACGCTTTAACAGGCATTCCGCTGTTACAGTACACAAGACGAGACTGAAAGTTCTACAAGTCTTGCTTTGCAGTGAAAGCGCTCTAAGAGAAGACGTTCAGAAGCAGCAGCATTCCATGCTAGCATCGTCCCTGCGGGAGATACTCTCTTTTCCAATATCGAGTTATTGGGCGATGTCAAGCCGCAATTCAGTATTCTAGACTAAAACATACTGTTAGTCGTGCTTTTGCAGCTTGCACTGAAAGCGATTCCAGGGAAGACTCTAACCGAGAGTCGTCATTTGATGGTAGCAACTTCCCTGCGGGAGATACTCTCTTTTCCAAAATCGCGTTATTACCCGCAGTTAAGTAAAAATTCAGAACCCTACACTAAAGCATTCTCTTAGGAGGGAATCTGCAGCTTACAGTGACAGAGATTCCAGAGAAGACTCTAACGAGAGCAAGCATTTGATGGTAGCAGCTTCCCAGCGGGAGATACTCTCTTTTCCAAAATCGCGTTATTAGCCGCAGTTAAGTCACAATTCAGAACCGTAGACTAAAGCATTCTCTTAGGAGGGAATCTGCAACTTACAGTGACAGAGATTCCAGAGAAGACTCTAACGAGAGCAAGGATTTGATGGTAGCAGCTTCCCTGCGGGAGATACTCTCTTTTCCAAAATCGTGTTATTACCCGCAGTTAAGTCACAATTCAGAACCCTAGACTAAAGCATTCTCTTAGGAGGGAATCTGCAGCTTGCAGTGAAAGAGATTCCAGAGAAGACTCTAACGAGAGCAAGCATTTGATGGTAGAAGCTTCCCTGCGGGAGATACTCTCTTTTCCAAAATCGCGTTATTAGCCGCAGTTAAGTCACAATTCAGTACCCTAAACTAAAGCATTCTCTTAGGAGGGAATCTGCAGCTTGCAGTGAAAGCGCTTCCTGAGTAGAGTCTAACGAGACCCAGCTTTTTATGGTAGCAGCTTCCCTGCGGTACTTGTGCTGAACGCTATGAGATTTTGAAGGGTCGCCTTAACAGCCATTCCGATGTTACAGTACACAAACCGAGACTGAAAGTTCTACAAGTCTTGCTTTGCAGTGAAAGCGCTCTAAGAGAAGACATTCAGAAGCAGCAGCATTCCATACTAGCATCTTCCCTGCGGGAGATACTCTCTTTTCCAAAATCGCATTATTACCCGCAGTTAAGTCACAATTCAGAACCCTAGACTAAAGCATTCTCTTAGGAGGGAATCTGCAGCTTGCAGTGAAAGACATTTCCGAGAAGACTCTAACGAGAGTAAGCATTTGATGGTAGCAGCTTCCCTGCGGGAGATACTCTCTTTTCCAAAATCGTGTTATTACCCGCAGTTAAGTCACAATTCAGAACCCTACACTAAAGCATTCTCTTAGGATGGAATCTGCAGCTTGCAGTGAAAGAGATTCCAGAGAAGACTCTAACGAGAGCAAGCATTTGATTGTAGAAGCTTCCCTGCGGGAGATACTCTCTTTTCCAAAATCGCGTTATTAGCCGCAGTTAAGTCACAATTCAGAACCCTACACTAAAGCATTCTCTTAGGAGGGAATCTGCAGCTTGCAGTGAAAGCGCTTCCTGAGTAGAGTCTAACGAGACCCAGCTTTTGATGGTAGCAGCTTCCCTGCGGTACTTGTGCTGAACGCTATGAGATTTTGAAGGGTCGCCTTACAGCCATTCCGAAGTTACAGTACGCAAGGCGAGACTGAAAGTGCTACAAGTCTTGCTTTGCAGTGAAAGCGCTCTAAGAGAAGACATTCAGAAGCAGCAGCAATCCATACTAGCATGTTCCCTCCGGGAGATACTCTCTTTTTCAATATCGCATTATTACCCGCAGTTAAGTAAAAATTCAGAACCCTAGACTAAAGCATTCTCTTAGGAGGGAATCTGCAGATTGCAGTGAAAGACATTTCCGAGAAGACTCTAACGAGAGCAAGCATTTGATGGTAGCAGCTTCCCTGCGGGAGATACTCTCTTTTCCAAAATCGCGTTATTACCCGCAGTTAAGTCACAATTCAGAACCCTAGACTAAAGCATTCTCTTAGGAGGGAATCTGCAGCTTACAGTGACAGAGATTCCAGAGAAGACTCTAACGAGAGCAAGCATTTGATGGTAGCAGCTTCCCTGCGGGAGATACTCTCTTTTCCAAAATCGTGTTACTAGCCGCAGTTAAGTCACAATTCAGTACCCTAAACTAAAGCATTCTCTTAGGAGGGAATCTGCAGCTTGCAGTGAAAGCGCTTCCTGAGTAGAGTCTAACGAGACCCAGCTTTTGATGGTAGCAGCTTCCCTGCGGTACTTGTGCTGAAAGCTATGAAATTTTGAAGTGACGCTTTAACAGGCATTCCGCTGTTACAGTACACAAGACGAGACTGAAAGTTCTACAAGTCTTGCTTTGCAGTGAAAGCGCTCTAAGAGAAGACGTTCAGAAGCAGCAGCATTCCATGCTAGCATCGTCCCTGCGGGAGATACTCTCTTTTCCAATATCGAGTTATTGGGCGATGTCAAGCCACAATTCAGTATTCTAGACTAAAACATACTGTTAGTCGTGCTTTTGCAGCTTGCACTGAAAGCGATTCCAGGGAAGACTCTAACCGAGAGTCGTCATTTGATGGTAGCAACTTCCCTGCGGGAGATACTCTCTTTTCCAAAATCGCGTTATTACCCGCAGTTAAGTAAAAATTCAGAACCCTACACTAAAGCATTCTCTTAGGAGGGAATCTGCAGCTTACAGTGACAGAGATTCCAGAGAAGACTCTAACGAGAGCAAGCATTTGATGGTAGCAGCTTCCCAGCGGGAGATACTCTCTTTTCCAAAATCGCGTTATTAGCCGCAGTTAAGTCACAATTCAGAACCGTAGACTAAAGCATTCTCTTAGGAGGGAATCTGCAACTTACAGTGACAGAGATTCCAGAGAAGACTCTAACGAGAGCAAGGATTTGATGGTAGCAGCTTCCCTGCGGGAGATACTCTCTTTTCCAAAATCGTGTTATTACCCGCAGTTAAGTCACAATTCAGAACCCTAGACTAAAGCATTCTCTTAGGAGGGAATCTGCAGCTTGCAGTGAAAGAGATTCCAGAGAAGACTCTAACGAGAGCAAGCATTTGATGGTAGAAGCTTCCCTGCGGGAGATACTCTCTTTTCCAAAATCGCGTTATTAGCCGCAGTTAAGTCACAATTCAGTACCCTAAACTAAAGCATTCTCTTAGGAGGGAATCTGCAGCTTGCAGTGAAAGCGCTTCCTGAGTAGAGTCTAACGAGACCCAGCTTTTTATGGTAGCAGCTTCCCTGCGGTACTTGTGCTGAACGCTATGAGATTTTGAAGGGTCGCCTTAACAGCCATTCCGATGTTACAGTACACAAACCGAGACTGAAAGTTCTACAAGTCTTGCTTTGCAGTGAAAGCGCTCTAAGAGAAGACATTCAGAAGCAGCAGCATTCCATACTAGCATCTTCCCTGCGGGAGATACTCTCTTTTCCAAAATCGCATTATTACCCGCAGTTAAGTCACAATTCAGAACCCTAGACTAAAGCATTCTCTTAGGAGGGAATCTGCAGCTTGCAGTGAAAGACATTTCCGAGAAGACTCTAACGAGAGTAAGCATTTGATGGTAGCAGCTTCCCTGCGGGAGATACTCTCTTTTCCAAAATCGTGTTATTACCCGCAGTTAAGTCACAATTCAGAACCCTACACTAAAGCATTCTCTTAGGATGGAATCTGCAGCTTGCAGTGAAAGAGATTCCAGAGAAGACTCTAACGAGAGCAAGCATTTGATTGTAGAAGCTTCCCTGCGGGAGATACTCTCTTTTCCAAAATCGCGTTATTAGCCGCAGTTAAGTCACAATTCAGAACCCTACACTAAAGCATTCTCTTAGGAGGGAATCTGCAGCTTGCAGTGAAAGCGCTTCCTGAGTAGAGTCTAACGAGACCCAGCTTTTGATGGTAGCAGCTTCCCTGCGGTACTTGTGCTGAACGCTATGAGATTTTGAAGGGTCGCCTTACAGCCATTCCGAAGTTACAGTACGCAAGGCGAGACTGAAAGTGCTACAAGTCTTGCTTTGCAGTGAAAGCGCTCTAAGAGAAGACATTCAGAAGCAGCAGCAATCCATACTAGCATGTTCCCTCCGGGAGATACTCTCTTTTTCAATATCGCATTATTACCCGCAGTTAAGTAAAAATTCAGAACCCTAGACTAAAGCATTCTCTTAGGAGGGAATCTGCAGATTGCAGTGAAAGACATTTCCGAGAAGACTCTAACGAGAGCAAGCATTTGATGGTAGCAGCTTCCCTGCGGGAGATACTCTCTTTTCCAAAATCGCGTTATTACCCGCAGTTAAGTCACAATTCAGAACCCTAGACTAAAGCATTCTCTTAGGAGGGAATCTGCAGCTTACAGTGACAGAGATTCCAGAGAAGACTCTAACGAGAGCAAGCATTTGATGGTAGCAGCTTCCCTGCGGGAGATACTCTCTTTTCCAAAATCGTGTTACTAGCCGCAGTTAAGTCACAATTCAGTACCCTAAACTAAAGCATTCTCTTAGGAGGGAATCTGCAGCTTGCAGTGAAAGCGCTTCCTGAGTAGAGTCTAACGAGACCCAGCTTTTGATGGTAGCAGCTTCCCTGCGGTACTTGTGCTGAAAGCTATGAAATTTTGAAGTGACGCTTTAAGAGGCATTCCGCTGTTACAGTACACAAGACGAGACTGAAAGTTCTACAAGTCTTGCTTTGCAGTGAAAGCGCTCTAAGAGAAGACGTTCAGAAGCAGCAGCATTCCATGCTAGCATCGTCCCTGCGGGAGATACTCTCTTTTCCAATATCGAGTTATTGGGCGATGTCAAGCCACAATTCAGTATTCTAGACTAAAACATACTGTTAGTCGTGCTTTTGCAGCTTGCACTGAAAGCGATTCCAGGGAAGACTCTAACCGAGAGTCGTCATTTGATGGTAGCAACTTCCCTGCGGGAGATACTCTCTTTTCCAAAATCGCGTTATTACCCGCAGTTAAGTAAAAATTCAGAACCCTACACTAAAGCATTCTCTTAGGAGGGAATCTGCAGCTTACAGTGACAGAGATTCCAGAGAAGACTCTAACGAGAGCAAGCATTTGATGGTAGCAGCTTCCCAGCGGGAGATACTCTCTTTTCCAAAATCGCGTTATTAGCCGCAGTTAAGTCACAATTCAGAACCGTAGACTAAAGCATTCTCTTAGGAGGGAATCTGCAACTTACAGTGACAGAGATTCCAGAGAAGACTCTAACGAGAGCAAGGATTTGATGGTAGCAGCTTCCCTGCGGGAGATACTCTCTTTTCCAAAATCGTGTTATTACCCGCAGTTAAGTCACAATTCAGAACCCTAGACTAAAGCATTCTCTTAGGAGGGAATCTGCAGCTTGCAGTGAAAGAGATTCCAGAGAAGACTCTAACGAGAGCAAGCATTTGATGTTAGAAGCTTCCCTGCGGGAGATACTCTCTTTTCCAAAATCGCGTTATTAGCCGCAGTTAAGTCACAATTCAGTACCCTAAACTAAAGCATTCTCTTAGGAGGGAATCTGCAGCTTGCAGTGAAAGCGCTTCCTGAGTAGAGTCTAACGAGACCCAGCTTTTGATGGTAGCAGCTTCCCTGCGGTACTTGTGCTGAACGCTATGAGATTTTGAAGGGTCGCCTTACAGCCATTCCGAAGTTACAGTACGCAAGGCGAGACTGAAAGTGCTACAAGTCTTGCTTTGCAGTGAAAGCGCTCTAAGAGAAGACATTCAGAAGCAGCAGCAATCCATACTAGCATGTTCCCTCCGGGAGATACTCTCTTTTCCAATATCGCATTATTACCCGCAGTTAAGTAAAAATTCAGAACCCTAGACTAAAGCATTCTCTTAGGAGGGAATCTGCAGATTGCAGTGAAAGACATTTCCGAGAAGACTCTAACGAGAGCAAGCATTTGATGGTAGCAGCTTCCCTGCGGGAGAGACTCTCTTTTCCAAAATCGCGTTATTACCCGCAGTTAAGTCACAATTCAGAACCCTAGACTAAAGCATTCTCTTAGGAGGGAATCTGCAGCTTACAGTGACAGAGATTCCAGAGAAGGCTCTAACGAGAGCAAGCATTTGATGGTAGCAGATTCTCTGCGGGAGATACTCTCTTTTCCAAAATCGTGTTACTAGCCGCAGTTAAGTCACAATTCAGTACCCTAAACTAAAGCATTCTCTTAGGAGGGAATCTGCAGCTTGCAGTGAAAGCGCTTCCTGAGTAGAGTCTAACGAGACCCAGCTTTTGATGGTAGCAGCTTCCCTGCGGTACTTGTGCTGAACGCTATGAAATTTTGAAGTGACGCTTTAACAGGCATTCCGCTGTTACAGTACACAAGACGAGACTGAAAGTTCTACAAGTCTTGCTTTGCAGTGAAAGCGCTCTAAGAGAAGACGTTCAGAAGCAGCAGCATTCCATGCTAGCATCGTCCCTGCGGGAGATACTCTCTTTTCCAATATCGAGTTATTGGGCGATGTCAAGCCGCAATTCAGTATTCTAGACTAAAACATACTGTTAGTCGTGCTTTTGCAGCTTGCACTGAAAGCGATTCCAGGGAAGACTCTAACCGAGAGTCGTCATTTGATGGTAGCAACTTCCCTGCGGGAGATACTCTCTTTTCCAAAATCGCGTTATTACCCGCAGTTAAGTAAAAATTCAGAACCCTACACTAAAGCATTCTCTTAGGAGGGAATCTGCAGCTTACAGTGACAGAGATTCCAGAGAAGACTCTAACGAGAGCAAGCATTTGATGGTAGCAGCTTCCCAGCGGGAGATACTCTCTTTTCCAAAATCGCGTTATTAGCCGCAGTTAAGTCACAATTCAGAACCGTAGACTAAAGCATTCTCTTAGGAGGGAATCTGCAACTTACAGTGACAGAGATTCCAGAGAAGACTCTAACGAGAGCAAGGATTTGATGGTAGCAGCTTCCCTGCGGGAGATACTCTCTTTTCCAAAATCGTGTTATTACCCGCAGTTAAGTCACAATTCAGAACCCTAGACTAAAGCATTCTCTTAGGAGGGAATCTGCAGCTTGCAGTGAAAGAGATTCCAGAGAAGACTCTAACGAGAGCAAGCATTTGATGTTAGAAGCTTCCCTGCGGGAGATACTCTCTTTTCCAAAATCGCGTTATTAGCCGCAGTTAAGTCACAATTCAGTACCCTAAACTAAAGCATTCTCTTAGGAGGGAATCTGCAGCTTGCAGTGAAAGCGCTTCCTGAGTAGAGTCTAACGAGACCCAGCTTTTTATGGTAGCAGCTTCCCTGCGGTACTTGTGCTGAACGCTATGAGATTTTGAAGGGTCGCCTTAACAGCCATTCCGATGTTACAGTACACAAACCGAGACTGAAAGTTCTACAAGTCTTGCTTTGCAGTGAAAGCGCTCTAAGAGAAGACATTCAGAAGCAGCAGCATTCCATACTAGCATCTTCCCTGCGGGAGATACTCTCTTTTCCAAAATCGCATTATTACCCGCAGTTAAGTCACAATTCAGAACCCTAGACTAAAGCATTCTCTTAGGAGGGAATCTGCAGCTTGCAGTGAAAGACATTTCCGAGAAGACTCTAACGAGAGTAAGCATTTGATGGTAGCAGCTTCCCTGCGGGAGATACTCTCTTTTCCAAAATCGTGTTATTACCCGCAGTTAAGTCACAATTCAGAACCCTACACTAAAGCATTCTCTTAGGATGGAATCTGCAGCTTGCAGTGAAAGAGATTCCAGAGAAGACTCTAACGAGAGCAAGCATTTGATTGTAGAAGCTTCCCTGCGGGAGATACTCTCTTTTCCAAAATCGCGTTATTAGCCGCAGTTAAGTCACAATTCAGAACCCTACACTAAAGCATTCTCTTAGGAGCGAATCTGCAGCTTGCAGTGAAAGCGCTTCCTGAGTAGAGTCTAACGAGACCCAGCTTTTGATGGTAGCAGCTTCCCTGCGGTACTTGTGCTGAACGCTATGAGATTTTGAAGGGTCGCCTTACAGCCATTCCGAAGTTACAGTACGCAAGGCGAGACTGAAAGTGCTACAAGTCTTGCTTTGCAGTGAATGCGCTCTAAGAGAAGACATTCAGAAGCAGCAGCAATCCATACTAGCATGTTCCCTCCGGGAGATACTCTCTTTTCCAATATCGCATTATTACCCGCAGTTAAGTAAAAATTCAGAACCCTAGACTAAAGCATTCTCTTAGGAGGGAATCTGCAGATTGCAGTGAAAGACATTTCCGAGAAGACTCTAACGAGAGCAAGCATTTGATGGTAGCAGCTTCCCTGCGGGAGAGACTCTCTTTTCCAAAATCGCGTTATTACCCGCAGTTAAGTCACAATTCAGAACCCTAGACTAAAGCATTCTCTTAGGAGGGAATCTGCAGCTTACAGTGACAGAGATTCCAGAGAAGGCTCTAACGAGAGCAAGCATTTGATGGTAGCAGCTTCCCTGCGGGAGATACTCTCTTTTCCAAAATCGTGTTACTAGCCGCAGTTAAGTCACAATTCAGTACCCTAAACTAAAGCATTCTCTTAGGAGGGAATCTGCAGCTTGCAGTGAAAGCGCTTCCTGAGTAGAGTCTAACGAGACCCAGCTTTTGATGGTAGCAGCTTCCCTGCGGTACTTGTGCTGAACGCTATGAAATTTTGAAGTGACGCTTTAACAGGCATTCCGCTGTTACAGTACACAAGACGAGACTGAAAGTTCTACAAGTCTTGCTTTGCAGTGAAAGCGCTCTAAGAGAAGACGTTCAGAAGCAGCAGCATTCCATGCTAGCATCGTCCCTGCGGGAGATACTCTCTTTTCCAATATCGAGTTATTGGGCGATGTCAAGCCACAATTCAGTATTCTAGACTAAAACATACTGTTAGTCGTGCTTTTGCAGCTTGCACTGAAAGCGATTCCAGGGAAGACTCTAACCGAGAGTCGTCATTTGATGGTAGCAACTTCCCTGCGGGAGATACTCTCTTTTCCAAAATCGCGTTATTACCCGCAGTTAAGTAAAAATTCAGAACCCTACACTAAAGCATTCTCTTAGGAGGGAATCTGCAGCTTACAGTGACAGAGATTCCAGAGAAGACTCTAACGAGAGCAAGCATTTGATGGTAGCAGCTTCCCAGCGGGAGATACTCTCTTTTCCAAAATCGCGTTATTAGCCGCAGTTAAGTCACAATTCAGAACCGTAGACTAAAGCATTCTCTTAGGAGGGAATCTGCAACTTACAGTGACAGAGATTCCAGAGAAGACTCTAACGAGAGCAAGGATTTGATGGTAGCAGCTTCCCTGCGGGAGATACTCTCTTTTCCAAAATCGTGTTATTACCCGCAGTTAAGTCACAATTCAGAACCCTAGACTAAAGCATTCTCTTAGGAGGGAATCTGCAGCTTGCAGTGAAAGAGATTCCAGAGAAGACTCTAACGAGAGCAAGCATTTGATGTTAGAAGCTTCCCTGCGGGAGATACTCTCTTTTCCAAAATCGCGTTATTAGCCGCAGTTAAGTCACAATTCAGTACCCTAAACTAAAGCATTCTCTTAGGAGGGAATCTGCAGCTTGCAGTGAAAGCGCTTCCTGAGTAGAGTCTAACGAGACCCAGCTTTTTATGGTAGCAGCTTCCCTGCGGTACTTGTGCTGAACGCTATGAGATTTTGAAGGGTCGCCTTAACAGCCATTCCGATGTTACAGTACACAAACCGAGACTGAAAGTTCTACAAGTCTTGCTTTGCAGTGAAAGCGCTCTAAGAGAAGACATTCAGAAGCAGCAGCATTCCATACTAGCATCTTCCCTGCGGGAGATACTCTCTTTTCCAAAATCGCATTATTACCCGCAGTTAAGTCACAATTCAGAACCCTAGACTAAAGCATTCTCTTAGGAGGGAATCTGCAGCTTGCAGTGAAAGACATTTCCGAGAAGACTCTAACGAGAGTAAGCATTTGATGGTAGCAGCTTCCCTGCGGGAGATACTCTCTTTTCCAAAATCGTGTTATTACCCGCAGTTAAGTCACAATTCAGAACCCTACACTAAAGCATTCTCTTAGGATGGAATCTGCAGCTTGCAGTGAAAGAGATTCCAGAGAAGACTCTAACGAGAGCAAGCATTTGATTGTAGAAGCTTCCCTGCGGGAGATACTCTCTTTTCCAAAATCGCGTTATTACTCGCAGTTAAGTCACAATTCAGAACCCTACACTAAAGCATTCTCTTAGGAGCGAATCTGCAGCTTGCAGTGAAAGCGCTTCCTGAGTAGAGTCTAACGAGACCCAGCTTTTGATGGCAGCAGCTTCCCTGCGGTACTTGTGCTGAACGCTATGAGATTTTGAAGGGTCGCCTTACAGCCATTCCGAAGTTACAGTACGCAAGGCGAGACTGAAAGTGCTACAAGTCTTGCTTTGCAGTGAAAGCGCTCTAAGAGAAGACATTCAGAAGCAGCAGCAATCCATACTAGCATGTTCCCTCCGGGAGATACTCTCTTTTCCAATATCGCATTATTACCCGCAGTTAAGTAAAAATTCAGAACCCTAGACTAAAGCATTCTCTTAGGAGGGAATCTGCAGATTGCAGTGAAAGACATTTCCGAGAAGACTCTAACGAGAGCAAGCATTTGATGGTAGCAGCTTCCCTGCGGGAGATACTCTCTTTTCCAAAATCGCGTTATTACCCGCAGTTAAGTCACAATTCAGAACCCTAGACTAAAGCATTCTCTTAGGAGGGAATCTGCAGCTTACAGTGACAGAGATTCCAGAGAAGACTCTAACGAGAGCAAGCATTTGATGGTAGCAGCTTCCCTGCGGGAGATACTCTCTTTTCCAAAATCGCGTTATTACTCGCAGTTAAGTCACAATTCAGAACCCTACACTAAAGCATTCTCTTAGGAGCGAATCTGCAGCTTGCAGTGAAAGCGCTTCCTGAGTAGAGTCTAACGAGACCCAGCTTTTGATGGTAGCAGCTTCCCTGCGGTACTTGTGCTGAACGCTATGAGATTTTGAAGGGTCGCCTTACAGCCATTCCGAAGTTACAGTACGCAAGGCGAGACTGAAAGTGCTACAAGTCTTGCTTTGCAGTGAAAGCGCTCTAAGAGAAGACGTTCAGAAGCAGCAGCATTCCATGCTAGCATCGTCCCTGCGGGAGATACTCTCTTTTCCAATATCGAGTTATTGGGCGATGTCAAGCCGCAATTCAGTATTCTAGACTAAAACATACTGTTAGTCGTGCTTTTGCAGCTTGCACTGAAAGCGATTCCAGGGAAGACTCTAACCGAGAGTCGTCATTTGATGGTAGCAACTTCCCTGCGGGAGATACTCTCTTTTCCAAAATCGCGTTATTACCCGCAGTTAAGTAAAAATTCAGAACCCTACACTAAAGCATTCTCTTAGGAGGGAATCTGCAGCTTACAGTGACAGAGATTCCAGAGAAGACTCTAACGAGAGCAAGCATTTGATGGTAGCAGCTTCCCAGCGGGAGATACTCTCTTTTCCAAAATCGCGTTATTAGCCGCAGTTAAGTCACAATTCAGAACCGTAGACTAAAGCATTCTCTTAGGAGGGAATCTGCAACTTACAGTGACAGAGATTCCAGAGAAGACTCTAACGAGAGCAAGGATTTGATGGTAGCAGCTTCCCTGCGGGAGATACTCTCTTTTCCAAAATCGTGTTATTACCCGCAGTTAAGTCACAATTCAGAACCCTAGACTAAAGCATTCTCTTAGGAGGGAATCTGCAGCTTGCAGTGAAAGAGATTCCAGAGAAGACTCTAACGAGAGCAAGCATTTGATGTTAGAAGCTTCCCTGCGGGAGATACTCTCTTTTCCAAAATCGCGTTATTAGCCGCAGTTAAGTCACAATTCAGTACCCTAAACTAAAGCATTCTCTTAGGAGGGAATCTGCAGCTTGCAGTGAAAGCGCTTCCTGAGTAGAGTCTAACGAGACCCAGCTTTTTATGGTAGCAGCTTCCCTGCGGTACTTGTGCTGAACGCTATGAGATTTTGAAGGGTCGCCTTAACAGCCATTCCGATGTTACAGTACACAAACCGAGACTGAAAGTTCTACAAGTCTTGCTTTGCAGTGAAAGCGCTCTAAGAGAAGACATTCAGAAGCAGCAGCATTCCATACTAGCATCTTCCCTGCGGGAGATACTCTCTTTTCCAAAATCGCATTATTACCCGCAGTTAAGTCACAATTCAGAACCCTAGACTAAAGCATTCTCTTAGGAGGGAATCTGCAGCTTGCAGTGAAAGACATTTCCGAGAAGACTCTAACGAGAGTAAGCATTTGATGGTAGCAGCTTCCCTGCGGGAGATACTCTCTTTTCCAAAATCGTGTTATTACCCGCAGTTAAGTCACAATTCAGAACCCTACACTAAAGCATTCTCTTAGGATGGAATCTGCAGCTTGCAGTGAAAGAGATTCCAGAGAAGACTCTAACGAGAGCAAGCATTTGATTGTAGAAGCTTCCCTGCGGGAGATACTCTCTTTTCCAAAATCGCGTTATTAGCCGCAGTTAAGTCACAATTCAGAACCCTACACTAAAGCATTCTCTTAGGAGCGAATCTGCAGCTTGCAGTGAAAGCGCTTCCTGAGTAGAGTCTAACGAGACCCAGCTTTTGATGGTAGCAGCTTCCCTGCGGTACTTGTGCTGAACGCTATGAGATTTTGAAGGGTCGCCTTACAGCCATTCCGAAGTTACAGTACGCAAGGCGAGACTGAAAGTGCTACAAGTCTTGCTTTGCAGTGAAAGCGCTCTAAGAGAAGACATTCAGAAGCAGCAGCAATCCATACTAGCATGTTCCCTCCGGGAGATACTCTCTTTTCCAATATCGCATTATTACCCGCAGTTAAGTAAAAATTCAGAACCCTAGACTAAAGCATTCTCTTAGGAGGGAATCTGCAGATTGCAGTGAAAGACATTTCCGAGAAGACTCTAACGAGAGCAAGCATTTGATGGTAGCAGCTTCCCTGCGGGAGAGACTCTCTTTTCCAAAATCGCGTTATTACCCGCAGTTAAGTCACAATTCAGAACCCTAGACTAAAGCATTCTCTTAGGAGGGAATCTGCAGCTTACAGTGACAGAGATTCCAGAGAAGGCTCTAACGAGAGCAAGCATTTGATGGTAGCAGCTTCCCTGCGGGAGATACTCTCTTTTCCAAAATCGTGTTACTAGCCGCAGTTAAGTCACAATTCAGTACCCTAAACTAAAGCATTCTCTTAGGAGGGAATCTGCAGCTTGCAGTGAAAGCGCTTCCTGAGTAGAGTCTAACGAGACCCAGCTTTTGATGGTAGCAGCTTCCCTGCGGTACTTGTGCTGAACGCTATGAAATTTTGAAGTGACGCTTTAACAGGCATTCCGCTGTTACAGTACACAAGACGAGACTGAAAGTTCTACAAGTCTTGCTTTGCAGTGAAAGCGCTCTAAGAGAAGACGTTCAGAAGCAGCAGCATTCCATGCTAGCATCGTCCCTGCGGGAGATACTCTCTTTTCCAATATCGAGTTATTGGGCGATGTCAAGCCACAATTCAGTATTCTAGACTAAAACATACTGTTAGTCGTGCTTTTGCAGCTTGCACTGAAAGCGATTCCAGGGAAGACTCTAACCGAGAGTCGTCATTTGATGGTAGCAACTTCCCTGCGGGAGATACTCTCTTTTCCAAAATCGCGTTATTACCCGCAGTTAAGTCACAATTCAGAACCCTACACTAAAGCATTCTCTTAGGAGGGAATCTGCAGCTTACAGTGACAGAGATTCCAGAGAAGACTCTAACGAGAGCAAGCATTTGATGGTAGCAGCTTCCCAGCGGGAGATACTCTCTTTTCCAAAATCGCGTTATTAGCCGCAGTTAAGTCACAATTCAGAACCCTACACTAAAGCATTCTCTTAGGAGGGAATCTGCAACTTACAGTGACAGAGATTCCAGAGAAGACTCTAACGAGAGCAAGGATTTGATGGTAGCAGCTTCCCTGCGGGAGATACTCTCTTTTCCAAAATCGTGTTATTACCCGCAGTTAAGTCACAATTCAGAACCCTAGACTAAAGCATTCTCTTAGGAGGGAATCTGCAGCTTGCAGTGAAAGAGATTCCAGAGAAGACTCTAACGAGAGCAAGCATTTGATGTTAGAAGCTTCCCTGCGGGAGATACTCTCTTTTCCAAAATCGCGTTATTAGCCGCAGTTAAGTCACAATTCAGTACCCTAAACTAAAGCATTCTCTTAGGAGGGAATCTGCAGCTTGCAGTGAAAGCGCTTCCTGAGTAGAGTCTAACGAGACCCAGCTTTTTATGGTAGCAGCTTCCCTGCGGTACTTGTGCTGAACGCTATGAGATTTTGAAGGGTCGCCTTAACAGCCATTCCGATGTTACAGTACACAAACCGAGACTGAAAGTTCTACAAGTCTTGCTTTGCAGTGAAAGCGCTCTAAGAGAAGACATTCAGAAGCAGCAGCATTCCATACTAGCATCTTCCCTGCGGGAGATACTCTCTTTTCCAAAATCGCATTATTACCCGCAGTTAAGTCACAATTCAGAACCCTAGACTAAAGCATTCTCTTAGGAGGGAATCTGCAGCTTGCAGTGAAAGACATTTCCGAGAAGACTCTAACGAGAGTAAGCATTTGATGGTAGCAGCTTCCCTGCGGGAGATACTCTCTTTTCCAAAATCGTGTTATTACCCGCAGTTAAGTCACAATTCAGAACCCTACACTAAAGCATTCTCTTAGGATGGAATCTGCAGCTTGCAGTGAAAGAGATTCCAGAGAAGACTCTAACGAGAGCAAGCATTTGATTGTAGAAGCTTCCCTGCGGGAGATACTCTCTTTTCCAAAATCGCGTTATTACTCGCAGTTAAGTCACAATTCAGAACCCTACACTAAAGCATTCTCTTAGGAGCGAATCTGCAGCTTGCAGTGAAAGCGCTTCCTGAGTAGAGTCTAACGAGACCCAGCTTTTGATGGTAGCAGCTTCCCTGCGGTACTTGTGCTGAACGCTATGAGATTTTGAAGGGTCGCCTTACAGCCATTCCGAAGTTACAGTACGCAAGGCGAGACTGAAAGTGCTACAAGTCTTGCTTTGCAGTGAAAGCGCTCTAAGAGAAGACATTCAGAAGCAGCAGCAATCCATACTAGCATGTTCCCTCCGGGAGATACTCTCTTTTCCAATATCGCATTATTACCCGCAGTTAAGTAAAAATTCAGAACCCTAGACTAAAGCATTCTCTTAGGAGGGAATCTGCAGATTGCAGTGAAAGACATTTCCGAGAAGACTCTAACGAGAGCAAGCATTTGATGGTAGCAGCTTCCCTGCGGGAGATACTCTCTTTTCCAAAATCGCGTTATTACCCGCAGTTAAGTCACAATTCAGAACCCTAGACTAAAGCATTCTCTTAGGAGGGAATCTGCAGCTTACAGTGACAGAGATTCCAGAGAAGACTCTAACGAGAGCAAGCATTTGATGGTAGCAGCTTCCCTGCGGGAGATACTCTCTTTTCCAAAATCGTGTTACTAGCCGCAGTTAAGTCACAATTCAGTACCCTAAACTAAAGCATTCTCTTAGGAGGGAATCTGCAGCTTGCAGTGAAAGCGCTTCCTGAGTAGAGTCTAACGAGACCCAGCTTTTGATGGTAGCAGCTTCCCTGCGGTACTTGTGCTGAACGCTATGAAATTTTGAAGTGACGCTTTAACAGGCATTCCGCTGTTACAGTACACAAGACGAGACTGAAAGTTCTACAAGTCTTGCTTTGCAGTGAAAGCGCTCTAAGAGAAGACGTTCAGAAGCAGCAGCATTCCATGCTAGCATCGTCCCTGCGGGAGATACTCTCTTTTCCAATATCGAGTTATTGGGCGATGTCAAGCCACAATTCAGTATTCTAGACTAAAACATACTGTTAGTCGTGCTTTTGCAGCTTGCACTGAAAGCGATTCCAGGGAAGACTCTAACCGAGAGTCGTCATTTGATGGTAGCAACTTCCCTGCGGGAGATACTCTCTTTTCCAAAATCGCGTTATTACCCGCAGTTAAGTAAAAATTCAGAACCCTACACTAAAGCATTCTCTTAGGAGGGAATCTGCAGCTTACAGTGACAGAGATTCCAGAGAAGACTCTAACGAGAGCAAGCATTTGATGGTAGCAGCTTCCCAGCGGGAGATACTCTCTTTTCCAAAATCGCGTTATTAGCCGCAGTTAAGTCACAATTCAGAACCGTAGACTAAAGCATTCTCTTAGGAGGGAATCTGCAACTTACAGTGACAGAGATTCCAGAGAAGACTCTAACGAGAGCAAGGATTTGATGGTAGCAGCTTCCCTGCGGGAGATACTCTCTTTTCCAAAATCGTGTTATTACCCGCAGTTAAGCCACAATTCAGAACCCTAGACTAAAGCATTCTCTTAGGAGGGAATCTGCAGCTTGCAGTGAAAGAGATTCCAGAGAAGACTCTAACGAGAGCAAGCATTTGATGTTAGAAGCTTCCCTGCGGGAGATACTCTCTTTTCCAAAATCGCGTTATTAGCCGCAGTTAAGTCACAATTCAGTACCCTAAACTAAAGCATTCTCTTAGGAGGGAATCTGCAGCTTGCAGTGAAAGCGCTTCCTGAGTAGAGTCTAACGAGACCCAGCTTTTTATGGTAGCAGCTTCCCTGCGGTACTTGTGCTGAACGCTATGAGATTTTGAAGGGTCGCCTTAACAGCCATTCCGATGTTACAGTACACAAACCGAGACTGAAAGTTCTACAAGTCTTGCTTTGCAGTGAAAGCGCTCTAAGAGAAGACATTCAGAAGCAGCAGCATTCCATACTAGCATCTTCCCTGCGGGAGATACTCTCTTTTCCAAAATCGCATTATTACCCGCAGTTATGTCACAATTCAGAACCCTAGACTAAAGCATTCTCTTAGGAGGGAATCTGCAGCTTGCAGTGAAAGACATTTCCGAGAAGACTCTAACGAGAGTAAGCATTTGATGGTAGCAGCTTCCCTGCGGGAGATACTCTCTTTTCCAAAATCGTGTTATTACCCGCAGTTAAGTCACAATTCAGAACCCTACACTAAAGCATTCTCTTAGGATGGAATCTGCAGCTTGCAGTGAAAGAGATTCCAGAGAAGACTCTAACGAGAGCAAGCATTTGATTGTAGAAGCTTCCCTGCGGGAGATACTCTCTTTTCCAAAATCGCGTTATTACTCGCAGTTAAGTCACAATTCAGAACCCTACACTAAAGCATTCTCTTAGGAGCGAATCTGCAGCTTGCAGTGAAAGCGCTTCCTGAGTAGAGTCTAACGAGACCCAGCTTTTGATGGTAGCAGCTTCCCTGCGGTACTTGTGCTGAACGCTATGAGATTTTGAAGGGTCGCCTTACAGCCATTCCGAAGTTACAGTACGCAAGGCGAGACTGAAAGTGCTACAAGTCTTGCTTTGCAGTGAAAGCGCTCTAAGAGAAGACATTCAGAAGCAGCAGCAATCCATACTAGCATGTTCCCTCCGGGAGATACTCTCTTTTCCAATATCGCATTATTACCCGCAGTTAAGTAAAAATTCAGAACCCTAGACTAAAGCATTCTCTTAGGAGGGAATCTGCAGATTGCAGTGAAAGACATTTCCGAGAAGACTCTAACGAGAGCAAGCATTTGATGGTAGCAGCTTCCCTGCGGGAGAGACTCTCTTTTCCAAAATCGCGTTATTACCCGCAGTTAAGTCACAATTCAGAACCCTAGACTAAAGCATTCTCTTAGGAGGGAATCTGCAGCTTACAGTGACAGAGATTCCAGAGAAGGCTCTAACGAGAGCAAGCATTTGATGGTAGCAGCTTCCCTGCGGGAGATACTCTCTTTTCCAAAATCGTGTTACTAGCCGCAGTTAAGTCACAATTCAGTACCCTAAACTAAAGCATTCTCTTAGGAGGGAATCTGCAGCTTGCAGTGAAAGCGCTTCCTGAGTAGAGTCTAACGAGACCCAGCTTTTGATGGTAGCAGCTTCCCTGCGGTACTTGTGCTGAACGCTATGAAATTTTGAAGTGACGCTTTAACAGGCATTCCGCTGTTACAGTACACAAGACGAGACTGAAAGTTCTACAAGTCTTGCTTTGCAGTGAAAGCGCTCTAAGAGAAGACGTTCAGAAGCAGCAGCATTCCATGCTAGCATCGTCCCTGCGGGAGATACTCTCTTTTCCAATATCGAGTTATTGGGCGATGTCAAGCCACAATTCAGTATTCTAGACTAAAACATACTGTTAGTCGTGCTTTTGCAGCTTGCACTGAAAGCGATTCCAGGGAAGACTCTAACCGAGAGTCGTCATTTGATGGTAGCAACTTCCCTGCGGGAGATACTCTCTTTTCCAAAATCGCGTTATTACCCGCAGTTAAGTAAAAATTCAGAACCCTACACTAAAGCATTCTCTTAGGAGGGAATCTGCAGCTTACAGTGACAGAGATTCCAGAGAAGACTCTAACGAGAGCAAGCATTTGATGGTAGCAGCTTCCCAGCGGGAGATACTCTCTTTTCCAAAATCGCGTTATTAGCCGCAGTTAAGTCACAATTCAGAACCGTAGACTAAAGCATTCTCTTAGGAGGGAATCTGCAACTTACAGTGACAGAGATTCCAGAGAAGACTCTAACGAGAGCAAGGATTTGATGGTAGCAGCTTCCCTGCGGGAGATACTCTCTTTTCCAAAATCGTGTTATTACCCGCAGTTAAGTCACAATTCAGAACCCTAGACTAAAGCATTCTCTTAGGAGGGAATCTGCAGCTTGCAGTGAAAGAGATTCCAGAGAAGACTCTAACGAGAGCAAGCATTTGATGTTAGAAGCTTCCCTGCGGGAGATACTCTCTTTTCCAAAATCGCGTTATTACTCGCAGTTAAGTCACAATTCAGAACCCTACACTAAAGCATTCTCTTAGGAGGGAATCTGCAGCTTGCAGTGAAAGCGCTTCCTGAGTAGACTCTAACGAGAGCAAGCATTTGATGGTAGCAGCTTCCCTGCGGTACTTGTGCTGAACGCTATGAGATTTTGAAGGGTCGCCTTACAGCCATTCCGAAGTTACAGTACGCAAGGCGAGACTGAAAGTTCTACAAGTCTTGCTTTGCAGTGAAAGCGCTCTAAGAGAAGACATTCAGAAGCAGCAGCAATCCATACTAGCATCTTCCTTGCGGGAGATACTCTCTTTTCCAAAATCGCATTATTACCCGCAGTTAAGTAAAAATTCAGAACCCTAGACTAAAGCATTCTCTTAGGAGGGAATCTGCAGCTTGCAGTGAAAGACATTTCCGAGAAGACTCTAACGAGAGCAAGCATTTGATGGTAGCAGCTTCCCTGCGGGAGATACTCTCTTTCCCAAAATCGCGTTATTACTCGAAGTTAAGTCACAATTCAGAACCCTAGACTAAAGCATTCTCTTAGGAGGGAATCTGCAGCTTACAGTGACAGAGATTCCAGAGAAGACTCTAACGAGAGCAAGCATTTGATGGTAGCAGCTTCCCTGCGGGAGATACTCTCTTTTCCAAAATCGCGTTATTACCCGCAGTTAAGTCACAATTCAGAACCCTAGACTAAAGCATTCTCTTAGGAGGGAATCTGCAGCTTACAGTGACAGAGATTCCAGAGAAGACTCTAACGAGAGCAAGCATTTGATGGTAGCAGCTTCCCTGCGGGAGATACTCTCTTTTCCAAAATCGTGTTACTAGCCGCAGTTAAGTCACAATTCAGTACCCTAAACTAAAGCATTCTCTTAGGAGGGAATCTGCAGCTTGCAGTGAAAGCGCTTCCTGAGTAGAGTCTAACGAGACCCAGCTTTTGATGGTAGCAGCTTCCCTGCGGTACTTGTGCTGAACGCTATGAAATTTTGAAGTGACGCTTTAACAGGCATTCCGCTGTTACAGTACACAAGACGAGACTGAAAGTTCTACAAGTCTTGCTTTGCAGTGAAAGCGCTCTAAGAGAAGACGTTCAGAAGCAGCAGCATTCCATGCTAGCATCGTCCCTGCGGGAGATACTCTCTTTTCCAATATCGAGTTATTGGGCGATGTCAAGCCACAATTCAGTATTCTAGACTAAAACATACTGTTAGTCGTGCTTTTGCAGCTTGCACTGAAAGCGATTCCAGGGAAGACTCTAACCGAGAGTCGTCATTTGATGGTAGCAACTTCCCTGCGGGAGATACTCTCTTTTCCAAAATCGCGTTATTACCCGCAGTTAAGTCACAATTCAGAACCCTACACTAAAGCATTCTCTTAGGAGGGAATCTGCAGCTTACAGTGACAGAGATTCCAGAGAAGACTCTAACGAGAGCAAGCATTTGATTGTAGCAGCTTCCCAGCGGGAGATACTCTCTTTTCCAAAATCGCGTTATTAGCCGCAGTTAAGTCACAATTCAGAACCGTAGACTAAAGCATTCTCTTAGGAGGGAATCTGCAGCTCACAGTGACAGAGATTCCAGAGAAGACTCTAACGAGAGCAAGGATTTGATGGTAGCAGCTTCCCTGCGGGAGATACTCTCTTTTCCAAAATCGTGTTATTACCCGCAGTTAAGTCACAATTCAGAACCCTAGACTAAAGCATTCTCTTAGGAGGGAATCTGCAGCTTGCAGTGAAAGAGATTCCAGAGAAGACTCTAACGAGAGCAAGCATTTGATGTTAGAAGCTTCCCTGCGGGAGATACTCTCTTTTCCAAAATCGCGTTATTACTCGCAGTTAAGTCACAATTCAGAACCCTACACTAAAGCATTCTCTTAGGAGGGAATCTGCAGCTTGCAGTGAAAGCGCTTCCTGAGTAGACTCTAACGAGAGCAAGCATTTGATGGTAGCAGCTTCCCTGCGGTACTTGTGCTGAACGCTATGAGATTTTGAAGGGTCGCCTTACAGCCATTCCGAAGTTACAGTACGCAAGGCGAGACTGAAAGTTCTACAAGTCTTGCTTTGCAGTGAAAGCGCTCTAAGAGAAGACATTCAGAAGCAGCAGCAATCCATACTAGCATCTTCCCTGCGGGAGATACTCTCTTTTCCAAAATCGCATTATTACCCGCAGTTAAGTAAAAATTCAGAACCCTAGACTAAAGCATTCTCTTAGGAGGGAATCTGCAGCTTGCAGTGAAAGACATTTCCGAGAAGACTCTAACGAGAGCAAGCATTTGATGGTAGCAGCTTCCCTGCGGGAGATACTCTCTTTCCCAAAATCGCGTTATTACTCGAAGTTAAGTCACAATTCAGAACCCTAGACTAAAGCATTCTCTTAGGAGGGAATCTGCAGCTTACAGTGACAGAGATTCCAGAGAAGACTCTAACGAGAGCAAGCATTTGATGGTAGCAGCTTCCCTGCGGGAGATACTCTCTTTTCCAAAATCGCGTTATTAGCCGCAGTTAAGTCACAATTCAGAACCCTAGACTAAAGCATTCTCTTAGGAGGGAATCTGCAGCTTGCAGTGAAAGAGATTCCAGAGAAGACTCTAACGAGAGCAAGCATTTGATGGTAGCAGCTTCCCTGCGGGAGATACTCTCTTTTCCAAAATCGCGTTATTAGCCGCAGTTAAGTCACAATTCAGTACCCTAAACTAAAGCATTCTCTTAGGAGGGAATCTGCAGCTTGCAGTGAAAGCGCTTCCTGAGTAGAGTCTAACGAGACCCAGCTTTTGATGGTAGCAGCTTCCCTGCGGTACTTGTGCTGAACGCTATGAAATTTTGAAGTGACGCTTTAACAGGCATTCCGCTGTTACAGTACACAAGACGAGACTGAAAGTTCTACAAGTCTTGCTTTGCAGTGAAAGCGCTCTAAGAGAAGACGTTCAGAAGCAGCAGCATTCCATGCTAGCATCGTCCCTGCGGGAGATACTCTCTTTTCCAATATCGAGTTATTGGGCGATGTCAAGCCGCAATTCAGTATTCTAGACTAAAACATACTGTTAGTCGTGCTTTTGCAGCTTGCACTGAAAGCGATTCCAGGGAAGACTCTAACCGAGAGTCGTCATTTGATGGTAGCAACTTCCCTGCGGGAGATACTCTCTTTTCCAAAATCGCGTTATTAGCCGCAGTTAAGTCACAATTCAGAACCCTAGACTAAAGCATTCTCTTAGGAGGGAATCTGCAGCTTACAGTGACAGAGATTCCAGAGAAGACTCTAACGAGAGCAAGTATTTGATGGTAGCAGCTTCCCTGCGGTACTTGTGCTGAACGCTATGAGATTTTGAAGGGTCGCCTTAACAGCCATTCCGATGTTACAGTACACAAACCGAGACTGAAAGTTCTACAAGTCTTGCTTTGCAGTGAAAGCTCTCTAAGAGAAGACATTCAGAAGCAGCAGCATTCCATACTAGCATCTTCCCTGCGAGAGATACTCTCTTTTCCAAAATCGCATTATTACCCGCAGTTAAGTAAAAATTCAGAACCCTACACTAAAGCATTCTCTTAGGATGGAATCTGCAGCTTGCAGTGAAAGACATTTCCGAGAAGACTCTAACGAGAGCAAGCATTTGATGGTAGCAGCTTCCCTGCGGGAGATACTCTCTTTTCCAAAATCGCGTTATTACCCGCAGTTAAGTCACAATTCAGAACCCTAGACTAAAGCATTCTCTTAGGAGGGAATCTGCAGCTTGCAGTGAAAGAGATTCCAGAGAAGACTCTAACGAGAGCAAGCATTTGATGGTAGCAGCTTCCCTGCGGGAGATACTCTCTTTTCCAAAATCGCGTTATTAGCCGCAGTTAAGTCACAATTCAGTACCCTAAACTAAAGCATTCTCTTAGGAGGGAATCTGCAGCTTGCAGTGAAAGCGCTTCCTGAGTAGAGTCTAACGAGACCCAGCTTTTGATGGTAGCAGCTTCCCTGCGGTACTTGTGCTGAACGCTATGAAATTTTGAAGTGACGCTTTAACAGGCATTCCGCTGTTACAGTACACAAGACGAGACTGAAAGTTCTACAAGTCTTGCTTTGCAGTGAAAGCGCTCTAAGAGAAGACGTTCAGAAGCAGCAGCATTCCATGCTAGCATCGTCCCTGCGGGAGATACTCTCTTTTCCAATATCGAGTTATTGGGCGATGTCAAGCCGCAATTCAGTATTCTAGACTAAAACATACTGTTAGTCGTGCTTTTGCAGCTTGCACTGAAAGCGATTCCAGGGAAGACTCTAACCGAGAGTCGTAATTTGATGGTAGCAACTTCCCTGCGGGAGATACTCTCTTTTCCAAAATCGCGTTATTACCCGCAGTTAAGTCACAATTCAGAACCCTAGACTAAAGCATTCTCTTAGGAGGGAATCTGCAGCTTACAGTGACAGAGATTCCAGAGAAGACTCTAACGAGAGCAAGTATTTGATGGTAGCAGCTTCCCTGCGGTACTTGTGCTGAACGCTATGAGATTTTGAAGGGTCGCCTTAACAGCCATTCCGATGTTACAGTACACAAACCGAGACTGAAAGTTCTACAAGTCTTGCTTTGCAGTGAAAGCTCTCTAAGAGAAGACATTCAGAAGCAGCAGCATTCCATACTAGCATCTTCCCTGCGGGAGATACTCTCTTTTCCAAAATCGCATTATTACCCGCAGTTAAGTAAAAATTCAGAACACTAGACTAAAGCATTCTCTTAGGACGGAATCTGCAGCTTGCAGTGAAAGACATTTCCGAGAAGACTCTAACGAGAGTAAGCATTTGATGGTAGCAGCTTCCCTGCGGGAGACACTCTCTTTTCCAAAATCGTGTTATTACCCGCAGTTAAGTCACAATTCAGAACCCTACACTAAAGCATTCTCTTAGGATGGAATCTGCAGCTTGCAGTGAAAGAGATTCCAGAGAAGACTCTAACGAGAGCAAGCATTTGATGGTAGAAGCTTCCCTGCGGGAGATACTCTCTTTTCCAAAATCGCGTTATTAGCCGCAGTTAAGTCACAATTCAGTACCCTAGACTAAAGCATTCTCTTAGGAGCGAATCTGCAGCTTGCAGTGAAAGCGCTTCCTGAGTAGAGTCTAAGGAGACCCAGCTTTTGATGGTAGCAGCTTCCCTGCGGTACTTGTGCTGAACGCTATGAAATTTTGAAGTGACGCTTTAACAGGCATTCCGCTGTTACAGTACACAAGACGAGACTGAAAGTTCTACAAGTCTTGCTTTGCAGTGAAAGCGCTCTAAGAGAAGACGTTCAGAAGCAGCAGCATTCCATGCTAGCATCGTCCCTGCGGGAGATACTCTCTTTTCCAATATCGAGTTATTGGGCGAAGTCAAGCCGCAATTCAGTATTCTAGACTAAAACATACTGTTAGTCGTGCTTTTGCAGCTTGCACTGAAAGCGATTCCAGGGAAGACTCTAACTGAGAGTCGTCATTTGATGGTAGCAACTTCCCTGCGGGAGTTTCTCTCTTTTCCAAAATCGCGTTATTACCCGCAGTTAAGTAAAAATTCAGAACCCTACACTAAAGCGTTCTCTTAGGAGGGAATCTGCAGCTTACAGTGAAAGACATTCCAAAGAAGACTCTAACGAGAGTCATCATTTGATGGTAGCAGATTCTCTGCGGGAGATACTCTCTTTTCCAATATCGCGTTATTAGCCGCAGTTAAGTCACAATTCAGTACCCTAGACTAAAGCATTCTCTTAGGAGGGAATCTGCAGCTTACAGTGAAAGCGCTTCCTGAGTAGAGTCTAAGGAGACCCAGCTTTTGATGGTAGCAGCTTCCCTGCGGTACTTGTGCTGAACGCTATGAGATTTTGAAGGGTCGCCTTACAGCCATTCCGAAGTTACAGTACGCAAGGCGAGACTGAAAGTGCTACAAGTCTTGCTTTGCAGTGAAAGCGCTCTAAGAGAAGACATTCAGAAGCAGCAGCAATCCATACTAGCATCTTCCCTGCGGGAGATACTCTCTTTTCCAATATCGAGTTATTGGGTAAGGCCAAGCGGCAATTCAGTATTCTAGACTAAATCATACTGTTAGTCGTGCTTTTGCAGCTTGCACTGAAAGCGCTCCCCGAGTAGACTCTAACGAGAGCTAGCTTTTGATGGTAGCAGCTTCCCTGCGGTACTTGTGCTGAACGCTATGAGATTTTGAAGGGTCGCCTTAACAGCCATTCCGATGTTACAGTACACAAACCGAGACTGAAAGTTCTACAAGTCTTGCTTTGCAGTGAAAGCTCTCTAAGAGAAGACATTCAGAAGCAGCAGCATTCCATACTAGCATCTTCCCTGCGGGAGATACTCTCTTTTCCAAAATCGCATTATTACCCGCAGTTAAGTAAAAATTCAGAACACTAGACTAAAGCATTCTCTTAGGACGGAATCTGCAGCTTGCAGTGAAAGACATTTCCGAGAAGACTCTAACGAGAGTAAGCATTTGATGGTAGCAGCTTCCCTGCGGGAGACACTCTCTTTTCCAAAATCGTGTTATTACCCGCAGTTAAGTCACAATTCAGAACCCTACACTAAAGCATTCTCTTAGGATGGAATCTGCAGCTTGCAGTGAAAGAGATTCCAGAGAAGACTCTAACGAGAGCAAGCATTTGATGGAAGAAGCTTCCCTGCGGGAGATACTCTCTTTTCCAATATCGCATTATTAGCCGTAGTTAAGTCACAATTCAGTACCCTAAACTAAAGCATTCTCTTAGGAGGGAATCTGCAGCTTGCAGTGAAAGCGCTTCCTGAGTAGAGTCTAAGGAGACCCAGCTTTTGATGGTAGCAGCTTCCCTGCGGTACTTGTGCTGAACGCTATGAAATTTTGAAGTGACGCTTTAACAGGCATTCCGCTGTTACAGTACACAAGACAAGACTGAAAGTTCTACAAGTCTTGCTTTGCAGTAAAAGCGCTCTAAGAGAAGACGTTCAGAAGCAGCAGCATTCCATGCTAGCATCGTCCCTGCGGGAGATACTCTCTTTTCCAATATCGAGTTATTGGGCGATGTCAAGCCGCAATTCAGTATTCTAGACTAAAACATACTGTTAGTCGTGCTTTTGCAGCTTGCACTGAAAGCGCTCCCCGAGTAGACTCTAACGAGAGCTAGCTTTTGATGGTAGCAGCTTCCCTGCGGTACTTGTGCTGAACGCTATGAGATTTTGAAGGGTCGCCTTAACAGCCATTCCGATGTTACAGTACACAAACCGAGACTGAAAGTTCTACAAGTCTTGCTTTGCAGTGAAAGCTCTCTAAGAGAAGACATTCAGAAGCAGCAGCATTCCATACTAGCATCTTCCCTGCGGGAGATACTCTCTTTTCCAAAATCGCATTATTACCCGCAGTTAAGTCACAATTCAGAACCCTAGACTAAAGCATTCTCTTAGGAGGGAATCTGCAGCTTACACTGAAAGCGATTCCAGGGAAGACTCTAACCGAGAGTCGTCATTTGATGGTAGCAACTTCCCTGCGGGAGTTTCTCTCTTTTCCAAAATCGCGTTATTACCCGCAGTTAAGTAAAAATTCAGAACCCTACACTAAAGCGTTCTCTTAGGAGGGAATCTGCAGCTTACAGTGACAGAGATTCCAGAGAAGACTCTAACGAGAGTCATCATTTGATGGTAGCAGATTCTCTGCGGGAGATACTCTCTTTTCCAATATCGCGTTATTAGCCGCAGTTAAGTCACAATTCAGTACCCTAGACTAAAGCATTCTCTTAGGAGGGAATCTGCAGCTTACAGTGAAAGCGCTTCCTGAGTAGAGTCTAACGAGACCCAGCTTTTGATGGTAGCAGCTTCCCTGCGGTACTTGTGCTGAACGCTATGAGATTTTGAAGGGTCGCCTTACAGCCATTCCGAAGTTACAGTACGCAAGGCGAGACTGAAAGTGCTACAAGTCTTGCTTTGCAGTGAAAGCGCTCTAAGAGAAGACATTCAGAAGCAGCAGCAATCCATACTAGCATCTTCCCTGCGGGAGATACTCTCTTTTCCAATATCGAGTTATTGGGTAAGGCCAAGCGGCAATTCAGTATTCTAGACTAAATCATACTGTTAGTCGTGCTTTTGCAGCTTGAACTGAAAGCGCTCCCCGAGTAGACTCTAACGAGAGCTAGCTTTTGATGGTAGCAGCTTCCCTGCGGTACTTGTGCTGAACGCTATGAGATTTTGAAGGGTCGCCTTAACAGCCATTCCGATGTTACAGTACACAAACCGAGACTGAAAGTTCTACAAGTCTTGCTTTGCAGTGAAAGCTCTCTAAGAGAAGACATTCAGAAGCAGCAGCATTCCATACTAGCATCTTCCCTGCGGGAGATACTCTCTTTTCCAAAATCGCATTATTACCCGCAGTTAAGTAAAAATTCAGAACACTAGACTAAAGCATTCTCTTAGGACGGAATCTGCAGCTTGCAGTGAAAGACATTTCCGAGAAGACTCTAACGAGAGTAAGCATTTGATGGAAGAAGCTTCCCTGCAGGAGATACTCTCTTTTCCAAAATCGCGTTATTAGCCGCAGTTAAGTCACAATTCAGTACCCTAAACTAAAGCATTCTCTTAGGAGGGAATCTGCAGCTTGCAGTGAAAGCGCTTCCTGAGTAGAGTCTAACGAGACCCAGCTTTTGATGGTAGCAGCTTCCCTGCGGTACTTGTGCTGAACGCTATGAAATTTTGAAGTGACGCTTTAACAGGCATTCCGCTGTTACAGTACACAAGACAAGACTGAAAGTTCTACAAGTCTTGCTTTGCAGTAAAAGCGCTCTAAGAGAAGACGTTCAGAAGCAGCAGCATTCCATGCTAGCATCGTCCCTGCGGGAGATACTCTCTTTTCCAATATCGAGTTATTGGGCGATGTCAAGCCGCAATTCAGTATTCTAGACTAAAACATACTGTTAGTCGTGCTTTTGCAGCTTGCACTGAAAGCGCTCCCCGAGTAGACTCTAACGAGAGCTAGCTTTTGATGGTAGCAGCTTCCCTGCGGTACTTGTGCTGAACGCTATGAGATTTTGAAGGGTCGCCTTAACAGCCATTCCGATGTTACAGTACACAAACCGAGACTGAAAGTTCTACAAGTCTTGCTTTGCAGTGAAAGCTCTCTAAGAGAAGACATTCAGAAGCAGCAGCATTCCATACTAGCATCTTCCCTGCGGGAGATACTCTCTTTTCCAAAATCGCATTATTACCCGCAGTTAAGTCACAATTCAGAACCCTAGACTAAAGCATTCTCTTAGGAGGGAATCTGCAGCTTACACTGAAAGCGATTCCAGG
Source organism: Phaenicophaeus curvirostris (assembly GCF_032191515.1). Classification (NCBI taxonomy): domain Eukaryota; kingdom Metazoa; phylum Chordata; class Aves; order Cuculiformes; family Cuculidae; genus Phaenicophaeus; species Phaenicophaeus curvirostris. Next base: position 15,113,256 of record NC_091400.1, on the reverse strand, counting down.
GAAGACTCTAATCGAGAGTCGTCATTTGATGGTAGCAACTTCCCTGCGGGAGTTTCTCTCTTTTCCAAAATCGCGTTATTACCCGCAGTTAAATAAAACTTCAGAACCCTACACTAAAGCATTCTCTTAGGAGGGAATCTGCAGCTTACAGTGAAAGAGATTCCAAAGAAGACTCTAACGAGAGTCATCATTTGATGGTAGCAGATTCTCTGCGGGAGATACTCTCTTTTCCAATATCGCGTTATTAGCCGCAGTTAAGTCACAATTCAGTACCCTAGACTAAAGCATTCTCTTAGGAGGGAATCTGCAGCTTACAGTGAAAGCGCTTCCTGAGTAGAGTCTAACGAGACCCAGCTTTTGATGGTAGCAGCTTCCCTGCGGTACTTGTGCTGAACGCTATGAAATTTTGAAGTGACGCTTTAACAGGCATTCCGCTGTTACAGTACACAAGACGAGACTGAAAGTTCTACAAGTCTTGCTTTGCAGTGAAAGCGCTCTAAGAGAAGACGTTCAGAAGCAGCAGCATTCCATGCTAGCATCGTCCCTGCGGGAGATACTCTCTTTTCCAATATCGAGTTATTGGGCGATGTCAAGCCGCAATTCAGTATTCTAGACTAAAACATACTGTTAGTCGTGCTTTTGCAGCTTGCACTGAAAGCGATTCCAGGGAAGACTCTAACCGAGAGTCGTCATTTGATGGTAGCAACTTCCCTGCGGGAGTTTCTCTCTTTTCCAAAATCGCGTTATTACCCGCAGTTAAGTAAAAATTCAGAACCCTACACTAAAGCGTTCTCTTAGGAGGGAATCTGCAGCTTACAGTGAAAGACATTCCAAAGAAGACTCTAACGAGAGTCATCATTTGATGGTAGCAGATTCTCTGCGGGAGATACTCTCTTTTCCAATATCGCGTTATTAGCCGCAGTTAAGTCACAATTCAGTACCCTAGACTAAAGCATTCTCTTAGGAGGGAATCTGCAGCTTACAGTGAAAGCGCTTCCTGAGTAGAGTCTAACGAGACCCAGCTTTTGATGGTAGCAGCTTCCCTGCGGTACTTGTGCTGAACGCTATGAGATTTTGAAGGGTCGCCTTACAGCCATTCCGAAGTTACAGTACGCAAGGCGAGACTGAAAGTGCTACAAGTCTTGCTTTGCAGTGAAAGCGCTCTAAGAGAAGACATTCAGAAGCAGCAGCAATCCATACTAGCATCTTCCCTGCGGGAGATACTCTCTTTTCCAATATCGAGTTATTGGGTAAGGCCAAGCGGCAATTCAGTATTCTAGACTAAATCATACTGTTAGTCGTGCTTTTGCAGCTTGCACTGAAAGCGCTCCCCGAGTAGACTCTAACGAGAGCTAGCTTTTGATGGTAGCAGCTTCCCTGCGGTACTTGTGCTGAACGCTATGAGATTTTGAAGGGTCGCCTTAACAGCCATTCCGATGTTACAGTACACAAACCGAGACTGAAAGTTCTACAAGTCTTGCTTTGCAGTGAAAGCTCTCTAAGAGAAGACATTCAGAAGCAGCAGCATTCCATACTAGCATCTTCCCTGCGGGAGATACTCTCTTTTCCAAAATCGCATTATTACCCGCAGTTAAGTAAAAATTCAGAACACTAGACTAAAGCATTCTCTTAGGACGGAATCTGCAGCTTGCAGTGAAAGACATTTCCGAGAAGACTCTAACGAGAGTAAGCATTTGATGGAAGAAGCTTCCCTGCGGGAGATACTCTCTTTTCCAAAATCGCGTTATTAGCCGCAGTTAAGTCACAATTCAGTACCCTAAACTAAAGCATTCTCTTAGGAGGGAATCTGCAGCTTGCAGTGAAAGCGCTTCCTGAGTAGAGTCTAACGAGACCCAGCTTTTGATGGTAGCAGCTTCCCTGCGGTACTTGTGCTGAACGCTATGAAATTTTGAAGTGACGCTTTAACAGGCATTCCGCTGTTACAGTACACAAGACAAGACTGAAAGTTCTACAAGTCTTGCTTTGCAGTAAAAGCGCTCTAAGAGAAGACGTTCAGAAGCAGCAGCATTCCATGCTAGCATCGTCCCTGCGGGAGATACTCTCTTTTCCAATATCGAGTTATTGGGCGATGTCAAGCCGCAATTCAGTATTCTAGACTAAAACATACTGTTAGTCGTGCTTTTGCAGCTTGCACTGAAAGCGCTCCCCGAGTAGACTCTAACGAGAGCTAGCTTTTGATGGTAGCAGCTTCCCTGCGTTACTTGTGCTGAACGCTATGAGATTTTGAAGGGTCGCCTTAACAGCCATTCCGATGTTACAGTACACAAACCGAGACTGAAAGTTCTACAAGTCTTGCTTTGCAGTGAAAGCTCTCTAAGAGAAGACATTCAGAAGCAGCAGCATTCCATACTAGCATCTTCCCTGCGGGAGATACTCTCTTTTCCAAAATCGCATTATTACCCGCAGTTAAGTAAATATTCAGAACCCTACACTAAAGCATTCTCTTAGGAGGGAATCTGCAGCTTACACTGAAAGCGATTCCAGGGAAGACTCTAACCGAGAGTCGTCATTTGATGGTAGCAACTTCCCTGCGGGAGTTTCTCTCTTTTCCAAAATCGCGTTATTACCCGCAGTTAAATAAAACTTCAGAACCCTACACTAAAGCATTCTCTTAGGAGGGAATCTGCAGCTTACAGTGAAAGAGATTCCAAAGAAGACTCTAACGAGAGTCATCATTTGATGGTAGCAGATTCTCTGCGGGAGATACTCTCTTTTCCAATATCGCGTTATTAGCCGCAGTTAAGTCACAATTCAGTACCCTAGACTAAAGCATTCTCTTAGGAGGGAATCTGCAGCTTACAGTGAAAGCGCTTCCTGAGTAGAGTCTAACGAGACCCAGCTTTTGATGGTAGCAGCTTCCCTGCGGTACTTGTGCTGAACGCTATGAGATTTTGAAGGGTCGCCTTACAGCCATTCCGAAGTTACAGTACGCAAGGTGAGACTGAAAGTTCTACAAGTCTTGCTTTGCAGTGAAAGCGCTCTAAGAGAAGACGTTCAGAAGCAGCAGCATTCCATGCTAGCATCGTCCCTGCGGGAGATACTCTCTATTCCAATATCGAGTTATTGGGCGATATCAAGCCGCAATTCAGTACTCTAGACTAAAAAGTTCTGTTAGTCGTGCTTATGCAGCTTGTAGTTATAGCGCTCCCCAAGTAGACTCTAACGAGAGTCGTCTTTTGATGGTAGTAGCTTCCCTGCGGTAACTGTGCTGAACGCTATGAAATTTTGAAGTGACGCTTTAACAGGCATTCCGCTGTTACAGTACACAAGACGAGACTGAAAGTTCTACAAGTCTTGCTTTGCAGTGAAAGCGCTCTAAGAGAAGACGTTCAGAAGCAGCAGCATTCCATGCTAGCATCTTCCCTGCGGGAGATACTCTCTTTTCCAATATCGAGTTATTGGGCGATGTCAAGCCGCAATTCAGTATTCTAGACTAAAACATACTGTTAGTCGTGCTTTTGCAGCTTGCACTGAAAGCGATTCCAGGGAAGACTCTAACCGAGAGTCGTCATTTGATGGTAGCAACTTCCCTGCGGGAGATACTCTCTTTTCCAAAATCGCGTTATTACCCGCAGTTAAGTCACAATTCAGAACCCTAGACTAAAGCATTCTCTTAGGAGGGAATCTGCAGCTTACAGTGACAGAGATTCCAGAGAAGACTCTAACGAGAGCAAGTATTTGATGGTAGCAGCTTCCCTGCGGTACTTGTGCTGAACGCTATGAGATTTTGAAGGGTCGCCTTAACAGCCATTCCGATGTTACAGTACACAAACCGAGACTGAAAGTTCTACAAGTATTGCTTTGCAGTGAAAGCTCTCTAAGAGAAGACATTCAGAAGCAGCAGCATTCCATACTAGCATCTTCCCTGCGAGAGATACTCTCTTTTCCAAAATCGCATTATTACCCGCAGTTAAGTAAAAATTCAGAACCCTACACTAAAGCATTCTCTTAGGAGGGAATCTGCAGCTTACAGTGACAGAGATTCCAGAGAAGACTCTAACGAGAGCAAGCATTTGATGGTAGCAGCTTCCCAGCGGGAGATACTCTCTTTTCCAAAATCGCGTTATTACCCGCAGTTAAGTCACAATTCAGAACCCTACACTAAAGCATTCTCTTAGGAGGGAATCTGCAGCTTACAGTGAAAGACATTCCAAAGAAGACTCTAACGAGAGTCATCATTTGATGGTAGCAGATTCTCTGCGGGAGATACTCTCTTTTCCAATATCGCGTTATTAGCCGCAGTTAAGTCACAATTCAGTACCCTAGACTAAAGCATTCTCTTAGGAGGGAATCTGCAGCTTACAGTGAAAGCGCTTCCTGAGTAGAGTCTAAGGAGACCCAGCTTTTGATGGTAGCAGCTTCCCTGCGGTACTTGTGCTGAACGCTATGAGATTTTGAAGGGTCGCCTTACAGCCATTCCGAAGTTACAGTACGCAAGGCGAGACTGAAAGTGCTACAAGTCTTGCTTTGCAGTGAAAGCGCTCTAAGAGAAGACATTCAGAAGCAGCAGCAATCCATACTAGCATCTTCCCTGCGGGAGATACTCTCTTTTCCAATATCGAGTTATTGGGTAAGGCCAAGTGGCAATTCAGTATTCTAGACTAAATCATACTGTTAGTCGTGCTTTTGCAGCTTGAACTGAAAGCGCTCCCCGAGTAGACTCTAACGAGAGCTAGCTTTTGATGGTAGCAGCTTCCCTGCGGTACTTGTGCTGAACGCTATGAGATTTTGAAGGGTCGCCTTAACAGCCATTCCGATGTTACAGTACACAAACCGAGACTGAAAGTTCTACAAGTCTTGCTTTGCAGTGAAAGCTCTCTAAGAGAAGACATTCAGAAGCAGCAGCATTCCATACTAGCATCTTCCCTGCGGGAGATACTCTCTTTTCCAAAATCGCATTATTACCCGCAGTTAAGTAAAAATTCAGAACACTAGACTAAAGCATTCTCTTAGGACGGAATCTGCAGCTTGCAGTGAAAGACATTTCCGAGAAGACTCTAACGAGAGTAAGCATTTGATGGAAGAAGCTTCCCTGCGGGAGATACTCTCTTTTCCAAAATCGCGTTATTAGCCGCAGTTAAGTCACAATTCAGTACCCTAAACTAAAGCATTCTCTTAGGAGGGAATCTGCAGCTTGCAGTGAAAGCGCTTCCTGAGTAGAGTCTAACGAGACCCAGCTTTTGATGGTAGCAGCTTCCCTGCGGTACTTGTGCTGAACGCTATGAAATTTTGAAGTGACGCTTTAACAGGCATTCCGCTGTTACAGTACACAAGACAAGACTGAAAGTTCTACAAGTCTTGCTTTGCAGTAAAAGCGCTCTAAGAGAAGACGTTCAGAAGCAGCAGCATTCCATGCTAGCATCGTCCCTGCGGGAGATACTCTCTTTTCCAATATCGAGTTATTGGGCGATGTCAAGCCGCAATTCAGTATTCTAGACTAAAACATACTGTTAGTCGTGCTTTTGCAGCTTGCACTGAAAGCGCTCCCCGAGTAGACTCTAACGAGAGCTAGCTTTTGATGGTAGCAGCTTCCCTGCGGTACTTGTGCTGAACGCTATGAGATTTTGAAGGGTCGCCTTAACAGCCATTCCGATGTTACAGTACACAAACCGAGACTGAAAGTTCTACAAGTCTTGCTTTGCAGTGAAAGCTCTCTAAGAGAAGACATTCAGAAGCAGCAGCATTCCATACTAGCATCTTCCCTGCGGGAGATACTCTCTTTTCCAAAATCGCATTATTACCCGCAGTTAAGTCACAATTCAGAACCCTAGACTAAAGCATTCTCTTAGGAGGGAATCTGCAGCTTACACTGAAAGCGATTCCAGGGAAGACTCTAATCGAGAGTCGTCATTTGATGGTAGCAACTTCCCTGCGGGAGTTTCTCTCTTTTCCAAAATCGCGTTATTACCCGCAGTTAAATAAAACTTCAGAACCCTACACTAAAGCATTCTCTTAGGAGGGAATCTGCAGCTTACAGTGAAAGAGATTCCAAAGAAGACTCTAACGAGAGTCATCATTTGATGGTAGCAGATTCTCTGCGGGAGATACTCTCTTTTCCAATATCGCGTTATTAGCCGCAGTTAAGTCACAATTCAGTACCCTAGACTAAAGCATTCTCTTAGGAGGGAATCTGCAGCTTACAGTGAAAGCGCTTCCTGAGTAGAGTCTAACGAGACCCAGCTTTTGATGGTAGCAGCTTCCCTGCGGTACTTGTGCTGAACGCTATGAAATTTTGAAGTGACGCTTTAACAGGCATTCCGCTGTTACAGTACACAAGACGAGACTGAAAGTTCTACAAGTCTTGCTTTGCAGTGAAAGCGCTCTAAGAGAAGACGTTCAGAAGCAGCAGCATTCCATGCTAGCATCGTCCCTGCGGGAGATACTCTCTTTTCCAATATCGAGTTATTGGGCGATGTCAAGCCGCAATTCAGTATTCTAGACTAAAACATACTGTTAGTCGTGCTTTTGCAGCTTGCACTGAAAGCGATTCCAGGGAAGACTCTAACCGAGAGTCGTCATTTGATGGTAGCAACTTCCCTGCGGGAGTTTCTCTCTTTTCCAAAATCGCGTTATTACCCGCAGTTAAGTAAAAATTCAGAACCCTACACTAAAGCGTTCTCTTAGGAGGGAATCTGCAGCTTACAGTGAAAGACATTCCAAAGAAGACTCTAACGAGAGTCATCATTTGATGGTAGCAGATTCTCTGCGGGAGATACTCTCTTTTCCAATATCGCGTTATTAGCCGCAGTTAAGTCACAATTCAGTACCCTAGACTAAAGCATTCTCTTAGGAGGGAATCTGCAGCTTACAGTGAAAGCGCTTCCTGAGTAGAGTCTAACGAGACCCAGCTTTTGATGGTAGCAGCTTCCCTGCGGTACTTGTGCTGAACGCTATGAGATTTTGAAGGGTCGCCTTACAGCCATTCCGAAGTTACAGTACGCAAGGCGAGACTGAAAGTGCTACAAGTCTTGCTTTGCAGTGAAAGCGCTCTAAGAGAAGACATTCAGAAGCAGCAGCAATCCATACTAGCATCTTCCCTGCGGGAGATACTCTCTTTTCCAATATCGAGTTATTGGGTAAGGCCAAGCGGCAATTCAGTATTCTAGACTAAATCATACTGTTAGTCGTGCTTTTGCAGCTTGCACTGAAAGCGCTCCCCGAGTAGACTCTAACGAGAGCTAGCTTTTGATGGTAGCAGCTTCCCTGCGGTACTTGTGCTGAACGCTATGAGATTTTGAAGGGTCGCCTTAACAGCCATTCCGATGTTACAGTACACAAACCGAGACTGAAAGTTCTACAAGTCTTGCTTTGCAGTGAAAGCTCTCTAAGAGAAGACATTCAGAAGCAGCAGCATTCCATACTAGCATCTTCCCTGCGGGAGATACTCTCTTTTCCAAAATCGCATTATTACCCGCAGTTAAGTAAAAATTCAGAACACTAGACTAAAGCATTCTCTTAGGACGGAATCTGCAGCTTGCAGTGAAAGACATTTCCGAGAAGACTCTAACGAGAGTAAGCATTTGATGGAAGAAGCTTCCCTGCGGGAGATACTCTCTTTTCCAATATCGCGTTATTAGCCGCAGTTAAGTCACAATTCAGTACCCTAAACTAAAGCATTCTCTTAGGAGGGAATCTGCAGCTTGCAGTGAAAGCGCTTCCTGAGTAGAGTCTAACGAGACCCAGCTTTTGATGGTAGCAGCTTCCCTGCGGTACTTGTGCTGAACGCTATGAAATTTTGAAGTGACGCTTTAACAGGCATTCCGCTGTTACAGTACACAAGACAAGACTGAAAGTTCTACAAGTCTTGCTTTGCAGTAAAAGCGCTCTAAGAGAAGACGTTCAGAAGCAGCAGCATTCCATGCTAGCATCGTCCCTGCGGGAGATACTCTCTTTTCCAATATCGAGTTATTGGGCGATGTCAAGCCGCAATTCAGTATTCTAGACTAAAACATACTGTTAGTCGTGCTTTTGCAGCTTGCACTGAAAGCGCTCCCCGAGTAGACTCTAACGAGAGCTAGCTTTTGATGGTAGCAGCTTCCCTGCGTTACTTGTGCTGAACGCTATGAGATTTTGAAGGGTCGCCTTAACAGCCATTCCGATGTTACAGTACACAAACCGAGACTGAAAGTTCTACAAGTCTTGCTTTGCAGTGAAAGCTCTCTAAGAGAAGACATTCAGAAGCAGCAGCATTCCATACTAGCATCTTCCCTGCGGGAGATACTCTCTTTTCCAAAATCGCATTATTACCCGCAGTTAAGTAAATATTCAGAACCCTACACTAAAGCATTCTCTTAGGAGGGAATCTGCAGCTTACACTGAAAGCGATTCCAGGGAAGACTCTAACCGAGAGTCGTCATTTGATGGTAGCAACTTCCCTGCGGGAGTTTCTCTCTTTTCCAAAATCGCGTTATTACCCGCAGTTAAATAAAACTTCAGAACCCTACACTAAAGCATTCTCTTAGGAGGGAATCTGCAGCTTACAGTGAAAGAGATTCCAAAGAAGACTCTAACGAGAGTCATCATTTGATGGTAGCAGATTCTCTGCGGGAGATACTCTCTTTTCCAATATCGCGTTATTAGCCGCAGTTAAGTCACAATTCAGTACCCTAGACTAAAGCATTCTCTTAGGAGGGAATCTGCAGCTTACAGTGAAAGCGCTTCCTGAGTAGAGTCTAAGGAGACCCAGCTTTTGATGGTAGCAGCTTCCCTGCGGTACTTGTGCTGAACGCTATGAGATTTTGAAGGGTCGCCTTACAGCCATTCCGAAGTTACAGTACGCAAGGTGAGACTGAAAGTTCTACAAGTCTTGCTTTGCAGTGAAAGCGCTCTAAGAGAAGACGTTCAGAAGCAGCAGCATTCCATGCTAGCATCGTCCCTGCGGGAGATACTCTCTATTCCAATATCGAGTTATTGGGCGATATCAAGCCGCAATTCAGTACTCTAGACTAAAAAGTTCTGTTAGTCGTGCTTATGCAGCTTGTAGTTATAGCGCTCCCCAAGTAGACTCTAACGAGAGTCGTCTTTTGATGGTAGTAGCTTCCCTGCGGTAACTGTGCTGAACGCTATGAAATTTTGAAGTGACGCTTTAACAGGCATTCCGCTGTTACAGTACACAAGACGAGACTGAAAGTTCTACAAGTCTTGCTTTGCAGTGAAAGCGCTCTAAGAGAAGACGTTCAGAAGCAGCAGCATTCCATGCTAGCATCTTCCCTGCGGGAGATACTCTCTTTTCCAATATCGAGTTATTGGGCGATGTCAAGCCGCAATTCAGTATTCTAGACTAAAACATACTGTTAGTCGTGCTTTTGCAGCTTGCACTGAAAGCGATTCCAGGGAAGACTCTAACCGAGAGTCGTCATTTGATGGTAGCAACTTCCCTGCGGGAGATACTCTCTTTTCCAAAATCGCGTTATTACCCGCAGTTAAGTCACAATTCAGAACCCTAGACTAAAGCATTCTCTTAGGAGGGAATCTGCAGCTTACAGTGACAGAGATTCCAGAGAAGACTCTAACGAGAGCAAGTATTTGATGGTAGCAGCTTCCCTGCGGTACTTGTGCTGAACGCTATGAGATTTTGAAGGGTCGCCTTAACAGCCATTCCGATGTTACAGTACACAAACCGAGACTGAAAGTTCTACAAGTATTGCTTTGCAGTGAAAGCTCTCTAAGAGAAGACATTCAGAAGCAGCAGCATTCCATACTAGCATCTTCCCTGCGAGAGATACTCTCTTTTCCAAAATCGCATTATTACCCGCAGTTAAGTAAAAATTCAGAACCCTACACTAAAGCATTCTCTTAGGAGGGAATCTGCAGCTTACAGTGACAGAGATTCCAGAGAAGACTCTAACGAGAGCAAGCATTTGATGGTAGCAGCTTCCCAGCGGGAGATACTCTCTTTTCCAAAATCGCGTTATTACCCGCAGTTAAGTCACAATTCAGAACCCTACACTAAAGCATTCTCTTAGGAGGGAATCTGCAGCTTACAGTGAAAGACATTCCAAAGAAGACTCTAACGAGAGTCATCATTTGATGGTAGCAGATTCTCTGCGGGAGATACTCTCTTTTCCAATATCGCGTTATTAGCCGCAGTTAAGTCACAATTCAGTACCCTAGACTAAAGCATTCTCTTAGGAGGGAATCTGCAGCTTACAGTGAAAGCGCTTCCTGAGTAGAGTCTAAGGAGACCCAGCTTTTGATGGTAGCAGCTTCCCTGCGGTACTTGTGCTGAACGCTATGAGATTTTGAAGGGTCGCCTTACAGCCATTCCGAAGTTACAGTACGCAAGGCGAGACTGAAAGTGCTACAAGTCTTGCTTTGCAGTGAAAGCGCTCTAAGAGAAGACATTCAGAAGCAGCAGCAATCCATACTAGCATCTTCCCTGCGGGAGATACTCTCTTTTCCAATATCGAGTTATTGGGTAAGGCCAAGTGGCAATTCAGTATTCTAGACTAAATCATACTGTTAGTCGTGCTTTTGCAGCTTGAACTGAAAGCGCTCCCCGAGTAGACTCTAACGAGAGCTAGCTTTTGATGGTAGCAGCTTCCCTGCGGTACTTGTGCTGAACGCTATGAGATTTTGAAGGGTCGCCTTAACAGCCATTCCGATGTTACAGTACACAAACCGAGACTGAAAGTTCTACAAGTCTTGCTTTGCAGTGAAAGCTCTCTAAGAGAAGACATTCAGAAGCAGCAGCATTCCATACTAGCATCTTCCCTGCGGGAGATACTCTCTTTTCCAAAATCGCATTATTACCCGCAGTTAAGTAAAAATTCAGAACACTAGACTAAAGCATTCTCTTAGGACGGAATCTGCAGCTTGCAGTGAAAGACATTTCCGAGAAGACTCTAACGAGAGTAAGCATTTGATGGAAGAAGCTTCCCTGCGGGAGATACTCTCTTTTCCAAAATCGCGTTATTAGCCGCAGTTAAGTCACAATTCAGTACCCTAAACTAAAGCATTCTCTTAGGAGGGAATCTGCAGCTTGCAGTGAAAGCGCTTCCTGAGTAGAGTCTAACGAGACCCAGCTTTTGATGGTAGCAGCTTCCCTGCGGTACTTGTGCTGAACGCTATGAAATTTTGAAGTGACGCTTTAACAGGCATTCCGCTGTTACAGTACACAAGACAAGACTGAAAGTTCTACAAGTCTTGCTTTGCAGTAAAAGCGCTCTAAGAGAAGACGTTCAGAAGCAGCAGCATTCCATGCTAGCATCGTCCCTGCGGGAGATACTCTCTTTTCCAATATCGAGTTATTGGGCGATGTCAAGCCGCAATTCAGTATTCTAGACTAAAACATACTGTTAGTCGTGCTTTTGCAGCTTGCACTGAAAGCGCTCCCCGAGTAGACTCTAACGAGAGCTAGCTTTTGATGGTAGCAGCTTCCCTGCGGTACTTGTGCTGAACGCTATGAGATTTTGAAGGGTCGCCTTAACAGCCATTCCGATGTTACAGTACACAAACCGAGACTGAAAGTTCTACAAGTCTTGCTTTGCAGTGAAAGCTCTCTAAGAGAAGACATTCAGAAGCAGCAGCATTCCATACTAGCATCTTCCCTGCGGGAGATACTCTCTTTTCCAAAATCGCATTATTACCCGCAGTTAAGTAAATATTCAGAACCCTACACTAAAGCATTCTCTTAGGAGGGAATCTGCAGCTTACAGTGAAAGAGATTCCAAAGAAGACTCTAACGAGAGTCATCATTTGATGGTAGCAACTTCCCTGCGGGAGTTTCTCTCTTTTCCAAAATCGCGTTATTACCCGCAGTTAAATAAAACTTCAGAACCCTACACTAAAGCATTCTCTTAGGAGGGAATCTGCAGCTTACAGTGAAAGAGATTCCAAAGAAGACTCTAACGAGAGTCATCATTTGATGGTAGCAGATTCTCTGCGGGAGATACTCTCTTTTCCAATATCGCGTTATTAGCCGCAGTTAAGTCACAATTCAGTACCCTAGACTAAAGCATTCTCTTAGGAGGGAATCTGCAGCTTACAGTGAAAGCGCTTCCTGAGTAGAGTCTAACGAGACCCAGCTTTTGATGGTAGCAGCTTCCCTGCGGTACTTGTGCTGAACGCTATGAAATTTTGAAGTGACGCTTTAACAGGCATTCCGCTGTTACAGTACACAAGACGAGACTGAAAGTTCTACAAGTCTTGCTTTGCAGTGAAAGCGCTCTAAGAGAAGACGTTCAGAAGCAGCAGCATTCCATGCTAGCATCGTCCCTGCGGGAGATACTCTCTTTTCCAATATCGAGTTATTGGGCGATGTCAAGCCGCAATTCAGTATTCTAGACTAAAACATACTGTTAGTCGTGCTTTTGCAGCTTGCACTGAAAGCGATTCCAGGGAAGACTCTAACCGAGAGTCGTCATTTGATGGTAGCAACTTCCCTGCGGGAGTTTCTCTCTTTTCCAAAATCGCGTTATTACCCGCAGTTAAGTAAAAATTCAGAACCCTACACTAAAGCGTTCTCTTAGGAGGGAATCTGCAGCTTACAGTGAAAGACATTCCAAAGAAGACTCTAACGAGAGTCATCATTTGATGGTAGCAGATTCTCTGCGGGAGATACTCTCTTTTCCAATATCGCGTTATTAGCCGCAGTTAAGTCACAATTCAGTACCCTAGACTAAAGCATTCTCTTAGGAGGGAATCTGCAGCTTACAGTGAAAGCGCTTCCTGAGTAGAGTCTAACGAGACCCAGCTTTTGATGGTAGCAGCTTCCCTGCGGTACTTGTGCTGAACGCTATGAGATTTTGAAGGGTCGCCTTACAGCCATTCCGAAGTTACAGTACGCAAGGCGAGACTGAAAGTGCTACAAGTCTTGCTTTGCAGTGAAAGCGCTCTAAGAGAAGACATTCAGAAGCAGCAGCAATCCATACTAGCATCTTCCCTGCGGGAGATACTCTCTTTTCCAATATCGAGTTATTGGGTAAGGCCAAGCGGCAATTCAGTATTCTAGACTAAATCATACTGTTAGTCGTGCTTTTGCAGCTTGCACTGAAAGCGCTCCCCGAGTAGACTCTAACGAGAGCTAGCTTTTGATGGTAGCAGCTTCCCTGCGGTACTTGTGCTGAACGCTATGAGATTTTGAAGGGTCGCCTTAACAGCCATTCCGATGTTACAGTACACAAACCGAGACTGAAAGTTCTACAAGTCTTGCTTTGCAGTGAAAGCTCTCTAAGAGAAGACATTCAGAAGCAGCAGCATTCCATACTAGCATCTTCCCTGCGGGAGATACTCTCTTTTCCAAAATCGCATTATTACCCGCAGTTAAGTAAAAATTCAGAACACTAGACTAAAGCATTCTCTTAGGACGGAATCTGCAGCTTGCAGTGAAAGACATTTCCGAGAAGACTCTAACGAGAGTAAGCATTTGATGGAAGAAGCTTCCCTGCGGGAGATACTCTCTTTTCCAAAATCGCGTTATTAGCCGCAGTTAAGTCACAATTCAGTACCCTAAACTAAAGCATTCTCTTAGGAGGGAATCTGCAGCTTGCAGTGAAAGCGCTTCCTGAGTAGAGTCTAACGAGACCCAGCTTTTGATGGTAGCAGCTTCCCTGCGGTACTTGTGCTGAACGCTATGAAATTTTGAAGTGACGCTTTAACAGGCATTCCGCTGTTACAGTACACAAGACAAGACTGAAAGTTCTACAAGTCTTGCTTTGCAGTAAAAGCGCTCTAAGAGAAGACGTTCAGAAGCAGCAGCATTCCATGCTAGCATCGTCCCTGCGGGAGATACTCTCTTTTCCAATATCGAGTTATTGGGCGATGTCAAGCCGCAATTCAGTATTCTAGACTAAAACATACTGTTAGTCGTGCTTTTGCAGCTTGCACTGAAAGCGCTCCCCGAGTAGACTCTAACGAGAGCTAGCTTTTGATGGTAGCAGCTTCCCTGTGGTACTTGTGCTGAACGCTATGAGATTTTGAAGGGTCGCCTTAACAGCCATTCCGATGTTACAGTACACAAACCGAGACTGAAAGTTCTACAAGTCTTGCTTTGCAGTGAAAGCTCTCTAAGAGAAGACATTCAGAAGCAGCAGCATTCCATACTAGCATCTTCCCTGCGGGAGATACTCTCTTTTCCAAAATCGCATTATTACCCGCAGTTAAGTAAATATTCAGAACCCTACACTAAAGCATTCTCTTAGGAGGGAATCTGCAGCTTACAGTGAAAGAGATTCCAAAGAAGACTCTAACGAGAGTCATCATTTGATGGTAGCAACTTCCCTGCGGGAGTTTCTCTCTTTTCCAAAATCGCGTTATTACCCGCAGTTAAATAAAACTTCAGAACCCTACACTAAAGCATTCTCTTAGGAGGGAATCTGCAGCTTACAGTGAAAGAGATTCCAAAGAAGACTCTAACGAGAGTCATCATTTGATGGTAGCAGATTCTCTGCGGGAGATACTCTCTTTTCCAATATCGCGTTATTAGCCGCAGTTAAGTCACAATTCAGTACCCTAGACTAAAGCATTCTCTTAGGAGGGAATCTGCAGCTTACAGTGAAAGCGCTTCCTGAGTAGAGTCTAACGAGACCCAGCTTTTGATGGTAGCAGCTTCCCTGCGGTACTTGTGCTGAACGCTATGAAATTTTGAAGTGACGCTTTAACAGGCATTCCGCTGTTACAGTACACAAGACGAGACTGAAAGTTCTACAAGTCTTGCTTTGCAGTGAAAGCGCTCTAAGAGAAGACGTTCAGAAGCAGCAGCATTCCATGCTAGCATCGTCCCTGCGGGAGATACTCTCTTTTCCAATATCGAGTTATTGGGCGATGTCAAGCCGCAATTCAGTATTCTAGACTAAAACATACTGTTAGTCGTGCTTTTGCAGCTTGCACTGAAAGCGATTCCAGGGAAGACTCTAACCGAGAGTCGTCATTTGATGGTAGCAACTTCCCTGCGGGAGTTTCTCTCTTTTCCAAAATCGCGTTATTACCCGCAGTTAAGTAAAAATTCAGAACCCTACACTAAAGCGTTCTCTTAGGAGGGAATCTGCAGCTTACAGTGAAAGACATTCCAAAGAAGACTCTAACGAGAGTCATCATTTGATGGTAGCAGATTCTCTGCGGGAGATACTCTCTTTTCCAATATCGCGTTATTAGCCGCAGTTAAGTCACAATTCAGTACCCTAGACTAAAGCATTCTCTTAGGAGGGAATCTGCAGCTTACAGTGAAAGCGCTTCCTGAGTAGAGTCTAACGAGACCCAGCTTTTGATGGTAGCAGCTTCCCTGCGGTACTTGTGCTGAACGCTATGAGATTTTGAAGGGTCGCCTTACAGCCATTCCGAAGTTACAGTACGCAAGGCGAGACTGAAAGTGCTACAAGTCTTGCTTTGCAGTGAAAGCGCTCTAAGAGAAGACATTCAGAAGCAGCAGCAATCCATACTAGCATCTTCCCTGCGGGAGATACTCTCTTTTCCAATATCGAGTTATTGGGTAAGGCCAAGCGGCAATTCAGTATTCTAGACTAAATCATACTGTTAGTCGTGCTTTTGCAGCTTGCACTGAAAGCGCTCCCCGAGTAGACTCTAACGAGAGCTAGCTTTTGATGGTAGCAGCTTCCCTGCGGTACTTGTGCTGAACGCTATGAGATTTTGAAGGGTCGCCTTAACAGCCATTCCGATGTTACAGTACACAAACCGAGACTGAAAGTTCTACAAGTCTTGCTTTGCAGTGAAAGCTCTCTAAGAGAAGACATTCAGAAGCAGCAGCATTCCATACTAGCATCTTCCCTGCGGGAGATACTCTCTTTTCCAAAATCGCATTATTACCCGCAGTTAAGTAAAAATTCAGAACACTAGACTAAAGCATTCTCTTAGGACGGAATCTGCAGCTTGCAGTGAAAGACATTTCCGAGAAGACTCTAACGAGAGTAAGCATTTGATGGAAGAAGCTTCCCTGCGGGAGATACTCTCTTTTCCAAAATCGCGTTATTAGCCGCAGTTAAGTCACAATTCAGTACCCTAAACTAAAGCATTCTCTTAGGAGGGAATCTGCAGCTTGCAGTGAAAGCGCTTCCTGAGTAGAGTCTAACGAGACCCAGCTTTTGATGGTAGCAGCTTCCCTGCGGTACTTGTGCTGAACGCTATGAAATTTTGAAGTGACGCTTTAACAGGCATTCCGCTGTTACAGTACACAAGACAAGACTGAAAGTTCTACAAGTCTTGCTTTGCAGTAAAAGCGCTCTAAGAGAAGACGTTCAGAAGCAGCAGCATTCCATGCTAGCATCGTCCCTGCGGGAGATACTCTCTTTTCCAATATCGAGTTATTGGGCGATGTCAAGCCGCAATTCAGTATTCTAGACTAAAACATACTGTTAGTCGTGCTTTTGCAGCTTGCACTGAAAGCGCTCCCCGAGTAGACTCTAACGAGAGCTAGCTTTTGATGGTAGCAGCTTCCCTGCGGTACTTGTGCTGAACGCTATGAGATTTTGAAGGGTCGCCTTAACAGCCATTCCGATGTTACAGTACACAAACCGAGACTGAAAGTTCTACAAGTCTTGCTTTGCAGTGAAAGCTCTCTAAGAGAAGACATTCAGAAGCAGCAGCATTCCATACTAGCATCTTCCCTGCGGGAGATACTCTCTTTTCCAAAATCGCATTATTACCCGCAGTTAAGTAAATATTCAGAACCCTACACTAAAGCATTCTCTTAGGAGGGAATCTGCAGCTTACACTGAAAGCGATTCCAGGGAAGACTCTAATCGAGGGTCGTCATTTGATGGTAGCAACTTCCCTGCGGGAGTTTCTCTCTTTTCCAAAATCGCGTTATTACCCGCAGTTAAATAAAACTTCAGAACCCTACACTAAAGCATTCTCTTAGGAGGGAATCTGCAGCTTGCAGTGAAAGACATTTCCGAGAAGACTCTAACGAGAGTAAGCATTTGATGGAAGAAGCTTCCCTGCGGGAGATACTCTCTTTTCCAATATCGCGTTATTAGCCGCAGTTAAGTCACAATTCAGTACCCTAGACTAAAGCATTCTCTTAGGAGGGAATCTGCAGCTTACAGTGAAAGCGCTTCCTGAGTAGAGTCTAACGAGACCCAGCTTTTGATGGTAGCAGCTTCCCTGCGGTACTTGTGCTGAACGCTATGAGATTTTGAAGGGTCGCCTTACAGCCATTCCGAAGTTACAGTACGCAAGGTGAGACTGAAAGTTCTACAAGTCTTGCTTTGCAGTGAAAGCGCTCTAAGAGAAGACGTTCAGAAGCAGCAGCATTCCATGCTAGCATCGTCCCTGCGGGAGATACTCTCTATTCCAATATCGAGTTATTGGGCGATATCAAGCCGCAATTCAGTACTCTAGACTAAAAAGTTCTGTTAGTCGTGCTTATGCAGCTTGTAGTTATAGCGCTCCCCAAGTAGACTCTAACGAGAGTCGTCTTTTGATGGTAGTAGCTTCCCTGCGGTAACTGTGCTGAACGCTATGAAATTTTGAAGTGACGCTTTAACAGGCATTCCGCTGTTACAGTACACAAGACGAGACTGAAAGTTCTACAAGTCTTGCTTTGCAGTGAAAGCGCTCTAAGAGAAGACGTTCAGAAGCAGCAGCATTCCATGCTAGCATCTTCCCTGCGGGAGATACTCTCTTTTCCAATATCGAGTTATTGGGCGATGTCAAGCCGCAATTCAGTATTCTAGACTAAAACATACTGTTAGTCGTGCTTTTGCAGCTTGCACTGAAAGCGATTCCAGGGAAGACTCTAACCGAGAGTCGTCATTTGATGGTAGCAACTTCCCTGCGGGAGTTTCTCTCTTTTCCAAAATCGCGTTATTACCTGCAGTTAAGTAAAAATTCAGAACCCTACACTAAAGCATTCTCTTAGGAGGGAATCTGCAGCTTACAGTGACAGAGATTCCAGAGAAGACTCTAACGAGAGCAAGCATTTGATGGTAGCAGCTTCCCAGCGGGAGATACTCTCTTTTCCAAAATCGCGTTATTACCCGCAGTTAAGTCACAATTCAGAACCCTACACTAAAGCATTCTCTTAGGAGGGAATCTGCAGCTTACAGTGAAAGACATTCCAAAGAAGACTCTAACGAGAGTCATCATTTGATGGTAGCAGATTCTCTGCGGGAGATACTCTCTTTTCTAATATCGCGTTATTAGCCGCAGTTAAGTCACAATTCAGTACCCTAGACTAAAGCATTCTCTTAGGAGGGAATCTGCAGCTTACAGTGAAAGCGCTTCCTGAGTAGAGTCTAAGGAGACCCAGCTTTTGATGGTAGCAGCTTCCCTGCGGTACTTGTGCTGAACGCTATGAGATTTTGAAGGGTCGCCTTACAGCCATTCCGCTGTTACAGTACGCAAGGCGAGACTGAAAGTGCTACAAGTCTTGCTTTGCAGTGAAAGCTCTCTGAGAAGACATTCAGAAGCAGCAGCATTCCATACTAGCATCTTCCCTGCGGGAGTTTCTCTCTTTTCCAAAATAGCATTATTACCCGCAGTTAAGTAAAAATTCAGAACACTAGACTAAAGCATTCTCTTAGGAGGG
Organism: Phaenicophaeus curvirostris; assembly: GCF_032191515.1. Lineage (NCBI taxonomy): Eukaryota > Metazoa > Chordata > Aves > Cuculiformes > Cuculidae > Phaenicophaeus > Phaenicophaeus curvirostris. The sequence goes on along the minus strand of NC_091400.1, from coordinate 15,094,751 downwards.
AATCTGCAGCTTGCAGTGAAAGACATTTCCGAGAAGACTCTAACGAGAGTAAGCATTTGATGGTAGCAGCTTCCTGCGGGAGTTTCTCTCTTTTCCAAAATCGTGTTATTACCCGCAGTTAAGTCACAATTCAGTACCCTAAACTAAAGCATTCTCTTAGGAGGGAATCTGCAGCTTGCAGTGAAAGCGCTTCCTGAGTAGAGTCTAAGGAGACCCAGCTTTTGATGGTAGCAGCTTCCCTGCGGTACTTGTGCTGAACGCTATGAAATTTTGAAGTGACGCTTTAACAGGCATTCCGCTGTTACAGTACACAAGACGAGACTGAAAGTTCTACAAGTCTTGCTTTGCAGTGAAAGCGCTCTAAGAGAAGACGTTCAGAAGCAGCAGCATTCCATGCTAGCATCGTCCCTGCGGGAGATACTCTCTTTTCCAATATCGAGTTATTGGGCGATGTCAAGCCACAATTCAGTATTCTAGACTAAAACATACTGTTAGTCGTGCTTTTGCAGTTTGCACTGAAAGCGCTCCCCGAGTAGACTCTAACGAGAGCTAGCTTTTGATGGTAGCAGCTTCCCTGCGGTACTTGTGCTGAACGCTATGAGATTTTGAAGGGTCGCCTTAACAGCCATTCCGATGTTACAGTACACAAACCGAGACTGAAAGTTCTACAAGTCTTGCTTTGCAGTGAAAGCTCTCTAAGAGAAGACATTCAGAAGCAGCAGCATTCCATACTAGCATCTTCCCTGCGGGAGATACTCTCTTTTCCAAAATCGCATTATTACCCGCAGTTAAGTTAAAATTAAGAACCCTACACTAAAGCATTCTCTTAGGAGGGAATCTGCAGCTTGCAGTGAAAGACATTTCCGAGAAGACTCTAACGAGAGCAAGCATTTGATGGTAGCAGCTTCCCTGCGGGAGATACTGTCTTTTCCAAAATCGCGTTATTACTCGCAGTTAAGTCACAATTCAGAACCCTACACTAAAGCATTCTCTTAGGAGGGAATCTGCAGCTTGCAGTGAAAGCGATTCCAGACAAGACTCTAACGAGAGTATGCATTTGATGGTAGCAGCTTCCCTGCGGGAGATACTCTCTTTTCCAAAATCGCGTTATTACCCGCAGTTAAGTCACAATTCAGTACCCTACACTAAAGCATTCTCTTAGGAGGGAATCTGCAGCTTACACTGAAAGCGATTCCAGGGAAGACTCTAACCGAGAGTCGTCATTTGATGGTAGCAACTTCCCTGCGGGAGTTTCTCTCTTTTCCAAAATCGCGTTATTACCCGCAGTTAAATAAAAATTCAGAACCCTACACTAAAGCATTCTCTTAGGAGGGAATCTGCAGCTTACAGTGAAAGAGATTCCAAAGAAGACTCTAACGAGAGCAAGCATTTGATGGTAGCAGCTTCCCAGCGGGAGATACTCTCTTTTCCAAAATCGCGTTATTACCCGCAGTTAAGTCACAATTCAGAACCCTACACTAAAGCATTCTCTTAGGAGGGAATCTGCAGCTTACAGTGAAAGACATTCCAAAGAAGACTCTAACGAGAGTCATCATTTGATGGTAGCAGATTCTCTGCGGGAGATACTCTCTTTTCCAATATCGCGTTATTAGCCGCAGTTAAGTCACAATTCAGTACCCTAGACTAAAGCATTCTCTTAGGAGGGAATCTGCAGCTTACAGTGAAAGCGCTTCCTGAGTAGAGTCTAAGGAGACCCAGCTTTTGATGGTAGCAGCTTCCCTGCGGTACTTGTGCTGAACGCTATGAGATTTTGAAGGGTCGCCTTACAGCCATTCCGCTGTTACAGTACGCAAGGCGAGACTGAAAGTGCTACAAGTCTTGCTTTGCAGTGAAAGCTCTCTGAGAAGACATTCAGAAGCAGCAGCATTCCATACTAGCATCTTCCCTGCGGGAGATACTCTCTTTTCCAAAATAGCATTATTACCCGCAGTTAAGTAAAAATTCAGAACACTAGACTAAAGCATTCTCTTAGGAGGGAATCTGCAGCTTGCAGTGAAAGACATTTCCGAGAAGACTCTAACGAGAGTAAGCATTTGATGGTAGCAGCTTCCTGCGGGAGTTTCTCTCTTTTCCAAAATCGTGTTATTACCCGCAGTTAAGTCACAATTCAGTACCCTAAACTAAAGCATTCTCTTAGGAGGGAATCTGCAGCTTGCAGTGAAAGCGCTTCCTGAGTAGAGTCTAAGGAGACCCAGCTTTTGATGGTAGCAGCTTCCCTGCGGTACTTGTGCTGAACGCTATGAAATTTTGAAGTGACGCTTTAACAGGCATTCCGCTGTTACAGTACACAAGACGAGACTGAAAGTTCTACAAGTCTTGCTTTGCAGTGAAAGCGCTCTAAGAGAAGACGTTCAGAAGCAGCAGCATTCCATGCTAGCATCGTCCCTGCGGGAGATACTCTCTTTTCCAATATCGAGTTATTGGGCGATGTCAAGCCGCAATTCAGTATTCTAGACTAAAACATACTGTTAGTCGTGCTTTTGCAGTTTGCACTGAAAGCGCTCCCCGAGTAGACTCTAACGAGAGCTAGCTTTTGATGGTAGCAGCTTCCCTGCGGTACTTGTGCTGAACGCTATGAGATTTTGAAGGGTCGCCTTAACAGCCATTCCGATGTTACAGTACACAAACCGAGACTGAAAGTTCTACAAGTCTTGCTTTGCAGTGAAAGCTCTCTAAGAGAAGACATTCAGAAGCAGCAGCATTCCATACTAGCATCTTCCCTGCGGGAGATACTCTCTTTTCCAAAATCGCATTATTACCCGCAGTTAAGTTAAAATTCAGAACCCTACACTAAAGCATTCTCTTAGGAGGGAATCTGCAGCTTGCAGTGAAAGACATTTCCGAGAAGACTCTAACGAGAGCAAGCATTTGATGGTAGCAGCTTCCCTGCGGGAGATACTGTCTTTTCCAAAATCGCGTTATTACTCGCAGTTAAGTCACAATTCAGAACCCTACACTAAAGCATTCTCTTAGGAGGGAATCTGCAGCTTGCAGTGAAAGCGATTCCAGACAAGACTCTAACGAGAGTATGCATTTGATGGTAGCAGCTTCCCTGCGGGAGATACTCTCTTTTCCAAAATCGCGTTATTACCCGCAGTTAAGTCACAATTCAGTACCCTACACTAAAGCATTCTCTTAGGAGGGAATCTGCAGCTTACACTGAAAGCGATTCCAGGGAAGACTCTAACCGAGAGTCGTCATTTGATGGTAGCAACTTCCCTGCGGGAGTTTCTCTCTTTTCCAAAATCGCGTTATTACCCACAGTTAAATAAAAATTCAGAACCCTACACTAAAGCATTCTCTTAGGAGGGAATCTGCAGCTTACAGTGAAAGACATTCCAAAGAAGACTCTAACGAGAGTCATCATTTGATGGTAGCAGATTCTCTGCGGGAGATACTCTCTTTTCCAATATCGCGTTCTTAGCCGCAGTTAAGTCACAATTCAGTACCCTAGACTAAAGCATTCTCTTAGGAGGGAATCTGCAGCTTACAGTGAAAGCGCTTCCTGAGTAGAGTCTAAGGAGACCCAGCTTTTGATGGTAGCAGCTTCCCTGCGGTAACTGTGCTGAACGCTATGAGATTTTGAAGGGTCGCCTTACAGCCATTCCGAAGTTACAGTACGCAAGGCGAGACTGAAAGTTCTACAAGTCTTGCTTTGCAGTGAAAGCGCTCTAAGAGAAGACATTCAGAAGCAGCAGCAATCCATACTAGCATCTTCCCTGCGGGAGATACTCTCTTTTCCAATATCGAGTTATTGGGTAAGGCCAAGCGGCAATTCAGTATTCTAGACTAAATCATACTGTTAGTCGTGCTGTTGCAGCTTGCACTGAAAGCCCTTCCAGAGAAGACTCTAATGAGTGTCATCATTTCATGGTAACAGCTTCCCTGCATGTGATACTCTCTTTTATATAAACGCGTTTTATGCTGCAGTTAAGTCACCATTCAGAACCCTACACTAAAGCATTCTCTTAGGAGGGAATCTGCAGCTTGCAGTGAAAGCGATTCCAGAGAAGACTCTAACGAGAGCAAGCATTAAATGGTAGAAGCTTCCCTGCGGGAGAAACTCTCTTTTCCAAAATCGCGTTATTAGCCGCAGTTAAGTCACAATTCAGTACCCTACACTAAAGCTTTCTTTTCGGAGGGAATCTGCAGCTTGCAGTGAAAGCGCTTCCTGAGTAGAGTCTAACGAGACCCAGCTTTTGATGGTAGCAGCTTCCCTGCGGTACTTGTGCTGAACGCTATGAAATTTTAAAGTGACGCTTTAACAGGCATTCCGCTGTTACAGTACACAAGACGAGACTGAAAGTTCTACAAGTCTTGCTTTGCAGTGAAAGCGCTCTAAGAGAAGACGTTCAGAAGCAGCAGCATTCCATGCTAGCATCTTCCCTGCGGGAGATACTCTCTATTCCAATATCGAGTTATTGGGCGATATCAAGCCGCAATTCAGTACTCTAGACTAAAAAGTTCTGTTAGTCGTGCTTATGCAGCTTGTAGTTATAGCGCTCCCCAAGTAGACTCTAACGAGAGCCGTCTTTTGATGGTAGTAGCTTCCCTGCGGTAACTGTGCTGAACGCTATGAAATTTTGAAGTGACGCTTTAACAGGCATTCCGCTGTTACAGTACACAAGACGAGACTGAAAGTTCTACAAGTCTTGCTTTGCAGTGAAAGCGCTCTAAGAGAAGACATTCAGAAGCAGCAGCAATCCATACTAGCATCTTCCCTCCGGGAGATACTCTCTTTTCCAATATCGAGTTATTGGGTAAGGTCAAGCGGCAATTCAGTATTCTAGACTAAAACATACTGTTAGTCGTGGTTTTGCAGCTTGCACTGAAAGCGCTCCCCGAGTAGACTCTAACGAGAGCTAGCTTTTGATGGTAGCAGCTTCCCTGCGGTACTTGTTCTGAACGCTATGAGATTTTGAAGGGTCGCCTTAACAGCCATTCCGATGTTACAGTACACAAACCGAGACTGAAAGTTCTACAAGTCTTGCTTTGCAGTGAAAGCTCTCTAAGAGAAGACATTCAGAAGCAGCAGCATTCCATACTAGCATCTTCCCTGCGGGAGATACTCTCTTTTCCAAAATCGCATTATTACCCGCAGTTAAGTAAAAATTCAGAACACTAGACTAAAGCATTCTCTTAGGAGGGAATCTGCAGCTTGCAGTGAAAGACATTTCCGAGAAGACTCTAACGAGAGCAAGCATTTGATGGTAGCAGCTTCCCTGCGGGAGATACTGTCTTTTCCAAAATCGCGTTATTAGCCGCAGTTAAGTCACAATTCAGAACCCTAGACTAAAACATTCTCTTAGGAGGGAATCTGCAGCTTACAGTGACAGAGATTCCAGAGAAGACTCTAACGAGAGCAAGCATTTGATGGTAGCAGCTTCCCTGCGGGAGATACTCTCTTTTCCAAAATCGCGTTATTAGCCGCAGTTAAGTCACAATTCAGAACCCTAGACTAAAGCATTCTCTTAGGAGGGAATCTGCAGCTTGCAGTGAAAGAGATTCCAGAGAAGACTCTAACGAGAGCAAGCATTTGATGGTAGCAGCTTCCCTGCGGGAGATACTCTCTTTTCCAAAATCGCGTTACTAGCCGCAGTTAAGTCACAATTCAGTACCCTAAACTAAAGCATTCTCTTAGGAGGGAATCTGCAGCTTGCAGTGAAAGCGCTTCCTGAGTAGAGTCTAACGAGACCCAGCTTTTGATGGTAGCAGCTTCCCTGCGGTACTTGTGCTGAACGCTATGAAATTTTGAAGTGACGCTTTAACAGGCATTCCGCTGTTACAGTACACAAGACGAGACTGAAAGTTCTACAAGTCTTGCTTTGCAGTGAAAGCGCTCTAAGAGAAGACGTTCAGAAGCAGCAGCATTCCATGCTAGCATCGTCCCTGCGGGAGATACTCTCTTTTCCAATATCGAGTTATTGGGCGATGTCAAGCCGCAATTCAGTATTCTAGACTAAAACATACTGTTAGTCGTGCTTTTGCAGCTTGCACTGAAAGCGATTCCAGGGAAGACTCTAACCGAGAGTCGTCATTTGATGGTAGCAACTTCCCTGCGGGAGTTTCTCTCTTTTCCAAAATCGCGTTATTACCCGCAGTTAAGTCACAATTCAGAACCCTACACTAAAGCATTCTCTTAGGAGGGAATCTGCAGCTTACAGTGACAGAGATTCCAGAGAAGACTCTAACGAGAGCAAGCATCTGATGGTAGCAGCTTCCCAGCGGGAGATACTCTCTTTTCCAAAATCGCGTTATTACCCGCAGTTAAGTCACAATTCAGAACCCTAGACTAAAGCATTCTCTTAGGAGGGAATCTGCAGCTTGCAGTGAAAGAGATTCCAGAGAAGACTCTAACGAGAGCAAGCATTTGATGGTAGCAGCTTCCCTGCGGGAGATACTCTCTTTTCCAAAATCGCGTTACTAGCCGCAGTTAAGTCACAATTCAGTACCCTAAACTAAAGCATTCTCTTAGGAGGGAATCTGCAGCTTGCAGTGAAAGCGCTTCCTGAGTAGAGTCTAAGGAGACCCAGCTTTTGATGGTAGCAGCTTCCCTGCGGTACTTGTGCTGAACGCTATGAAATTTTGAAGTGACGCTTTAACAGGCATTCCGCTGTTACAGTACACAAGACGAGACTGAAAGTTCTACAAGTCTTGCTTTGCAGTGAAAGCGCTCTAAGAGAAGACGTTCAGAAGCAGCAGCATTCCATGCTAGCATCGTCCCTGCGGGAGATACTCTCTTTTCCAATATCGAGTTATTGGGCGATGTCAAGCCGCAATTCAGTATTCTAGACTAAAACATACTGTTAGTCGTGCTTTTGCAGCTTGCACTGAAAGCGATTCCAGGGAAGACTCTAACCGAGAGTCGTCATTTGATGGTAGCAACTTCCCTGCGGGAGTTTCTCTCTTTTCCAAAATCGCGTTATTACCTGCAGTTAAGTAAAAATTCAGAACCCTACACTAAACATTCTCTTAGGAGGGAATCTGCAGCTTACAGTGACAGAGATTCCAGAGAAGACTCTAACGAAAGCAAGGATTTGATGGTAGCAGCTTCCCAGCGGGAGATACTCTCTTTTCCAAAATCGCGTTATTAGCCGCAGTTAAGTCACAATTCAGAACCCTAGACTAAAGCATTCTCTTAGGAGGGAATCTGCAGCTTACAGTGACAGAGATTCCAGAGAAGGCTCTAACGAGAGCAAGCATTTGATGGTAGAAGCTTCCCTGCGGGAGATACTCTCTTTTCCAAAATCGCGTTATTACCCGCAGTTAAGTAAAAATTCAGAACCCTACACTAAAGCATTCTCTTAGGAGGGAATCTGCAGCTTGCAGTGAAAGCGCTCCCCGAGTAGACTCTAACGAGAGCTAGCTTTTGATGGTAGCAGCTTCCCTGCGGTACTTGTGCTGAACGCTATGAGATTTTGAAGGGTCGCCTTACAGCCATTCCGAAGTTACAGTACGCAAGGCGAGACTGAAAGTGCTACAAGTCTTGCTTTGTAGTGAAAGCGCTCTAAGAGAAGACATTCAGAAGCAGCAGCAATCCATACTAGCATCTTCCCTCCGGGAGATACTCTCTTTTCCAATATCGAGTTATTGGGTAACGTCAAGCGGCAATTCAGTATTCTAGACTAAAACATACTGTTAGTCGTGCTTTTGCAGCTTGCACTGAAAGCGCTCCCCGAGTAGACTCTAACGAGAGCTAGCTTTTGATGGTAGCAGCTTCCCTGCGGTACTTGTGCTGAACGCTATGAGATTTTGAAGGGTCGCCTTAACAGCCATTCCGATGTTACAGTACACAAACCGAGACTGAAAGTTCTACAAGTCTTGCTTTGCAGTGAAAGCTCTCTAAGAGAAGACATTCAGAAGCAGCAGCATTCCATACTAGCATCTTCCCTGCGGGAGATACTCTCTTTTCCAAAATCGCATTATTACCCGCAGTTAAGTAAAAATTCAGAACACTAGACTAAAGCATTCTCTTAGGAGGGAATCTGCAGCTTGCAGTGAAAGACATTTCCGAGAAGACTCTAACGAGAGCAAGCATTTGATGGTAGCAGCTTCCCTGCGGGAGATACTCTCTTTTCCAAAATCGCGTTATTACCCGCAGTTAAGTCACAATTCAGAACCCTAGACTAAAGCATTCTCTTAGGAGGGAATCTGCAGCTTGCAGTGAAAGAGATTCCAGAGAAGACTCTAACGAGAGCAAGCATTTGATGGTAGCAGCTTCCCTGCGGGAGATACTCTCTTTTCCAAAATCGCGTTACTAGCCGCAGTTAAGTCACAATTCAGTACCCTAAACTAAAGCATTCTCTTAGGAGGGAATCTGCAGCTTGCAGTGAAAGTGCTTCCTGAGTAGAGTCTAACGAGACCCAGCTTTTGATGGTAGCAGCTTCCCTGCGGTACTTGTGCTGAACGCTATGAAATTTTGAAGTGACGCTTTAACAGGCATTCCGCTGTTACAGTACACAAGAGGAGACTGAAAGTTCTACAAGTCTTGCTTTGCAGTGAAAGCGCTCTAAGAGAAGACGTTCAGAAGCAGCAGCATTCCATGCTAGCATCGTCCCTGCGGGAGATACTCTCTTTTCCAATATCGAGTTATTGGGCGATGTCAAGCCGCAATTCAGTATTCTAGACTAAAACATACTGTTAGTCGTGCTTTTGCAGCTTGCACTGAAAGCGATTCCAGGGAAGACTCTAACCGAGAGTCGTCATTTGATGGTAGCAACTTCCCTGCGGGAGTTTCTCTCTTTTCCAAAATCGCGTTATTACCTGCAGTTAAGTAAAAATTCAGAACCCTACACTAAAGCATTCTCTTAGGAGGGAATCTGCAGCTTACAGTGACAGAGATTCCAGAGAAGACTCTAACGAGAGCAAGCATTTGATGGTAGCAGCTTCCCTGCGGGAGATACTCTCTTTTCCAAAATCGCGTTATTACTCGCAGTTAAGTAACAATTCAGAACCCTACACTAAAGCATTCTCTTAGGAGGGAATCTGCAGCTTGCAGTGAAAGCGATTCCAGACAAGACTCTAACGAGAGTATGCATTTGATGGTAGCAGCTTCCCTGCGGGAGATACTCTCTTTTCCAAAATCGCGTTATTACCCGCAGTTAAGTCACAATTCAGTACCCTACACTAAAGCATTCTCTTAGGAGGGAATCTGCAGCTTACACTGAAAGCGATTCCAGGGAAGACTCTAACCCAGAGTCGTCATTTGATGGTAGCAACTTCCCTGCGGGAGATACTCTCTTTTCCAAAATCGCGTTATTACCCACAGTTAAATAAAAATTCAGAACCCTACACTAAAGCATTCTCTTAGGAGGGAATCTGCAGCTTACAATGAAAGAGATTCCAAAGAAGACTCTAACGAGAGTCATCATTTGATGGTAGCAGATTCTCTGCGGGAGATACTCTCTTTTCCAATATCGCGTTATTAGCCGCAGTTAAGTCACAATTCAGTACCCTAGACTAAATCATTCTCTTAGGAGGGAATCTGCAGCTTACAGTGAAAGCGCTTCCTGAGTAGAGTCTAAGGAGACCCAGCTTTTGATGGTAGCAGCTTCCCTGCGGTAACTGTGCTGAACGCTATGAGATTTTGAAGGGTCGCCTTACAGCCATTCCGAAGTTACAGTACGCAAGGCGAGACTGAAAGTTCTACAAGTCTTGCTTTGCAGTGAAAGCGCTCTAAGAGAAGACATTCAGAAGCAGCAGCAATCCATACTAGCATCTTCCCTCCGGGAGATACTCTCTTTTCCAATATCGAGTTATTGGGTAAGGCCAAGCGGCAATTCAGTATTCTAGACTAAATCATACTGTTAGTCGTGCTGTTGCAGCTTGCACTGAAAGCCCTTCCAGAGAAGACTCTAATGAGTGTCATCATTTCATGGTAACAGCTTCCCTGCATGTGATACTCTCTTTTATATAAACGCGTTTTATGCTGCAGTTAAGTCACCATTCAGAACCCTACATTAAGGATTCTCTTAGGAGGGAATCTGCAGCTTGCAGTGAAAGCGATTCCAGAGAAGACTCTAACGAGAGCAAGCATTAAATGGTAGAAGCTTCCCTGCGGGAGATACTCTCTTTTCCAAAATCGCGTTATTACTCGCAGTTAAGTCACAATTCAGAACCCTAGACTAAAGCATTCTCTTAGGAGGGAATCTGCAGCTTACAGTGACAGAGATTCCAGAGAAGACTCTAACGAGAGCAAGCATTTGATGGTAGCAGCTTCCCAGCGGGAGATACTCTCTTTTCCAAAATCGCGTTATTACCCGCAGTTAAGTCACAATTCAGAACCCTACACTAAAGCATTCTCTTAGGAGGGAATCTGCAGCTTGCAGTGAAAGAGATTCCAGAGAAGACTCTAACGAGAGCAAGCATTTGATGGTAGCAGCTTCCCTGCGGGAGATACTCTCTTTTCCAAAATCGCGTTACTAGCCGCAGTTAAGTCACAATTCAGTACCCTAAACTAAAGCATTCTCTTAGGAGGGAATCTGCAGCTTGCAGTGAAAGCGCTTCCTGAGTAGAGTCTAACGAGACCCAGCTTTTGATGGTAGCAGCTTCCCTGCGGTACTTGTGCTGAACGCTATGAAATTTTGAAGTGACGCTTTAACAGGCATTCCGCTGTTACAGTACACAAGACGAGACTGAAAGTTCTACAAGTCTTGCTTTGCAGTGAAAGCGCTCCAAGAGAAGACGTTCAGAAGCAGCAGCATTCCATGCTAGCATCGTCCCTGCGGGAGATACTCTCTTTTCCAATATCGAGTTATTGGGCGATGTCAAGCCGCAATTCAGTATTCTAGACTAAAACATACTGTTAGTCGTGCTTTTGCAGCTTGCACTGAAAGCGATTCCAGGGAAGACTCTAACCGAGAGTCGTCATTTGATGGTAGCAACTTCCCTGCGGGAGTTTCTCTCTTTTCCAAAATCGCGTTATTACCTGCAGTTAAGTAAAAATTCAGAACCCTACACTAAAGCATTCTCTTAGGAGGGAATCTGCAGCTTACAGTGACAGAGATTCCAGAGAAGACTCTAACGAGAGCAAGCATTTGATGGTAGCAGCTTCCCAGCGGGAGATACTCTCTTTTCCAAAATCGCGTTATTAGCCGCAGTTAAGTCACAATTCAGAACCGTAGACTAAAGCATTCTCTTAGGAGGGAATCTGCAGCTTACAGTGACAGAGATTCCAGAGAAGACTCTAACGAGAGCAAGGATTTGATGGTAGCAGCTTCCCTGCGGGAGATACTCTCTTTTCCAAAATCGCGTTACTAGCCGCAGTTAAGTCAAAATTCAGAACCCTAGACTAAAGCATTCTCTTAGGAGGGAATCTGCAGCTTGCAGTGAAAGAGATTCCAGAGAAGACTCTAACGAGAGCAAGCATTTGATGGTAGAAGCTTCCCTGCGGGAGATACTCTCTTTTCCAAAATCGCGTTACTAGCCGCAGTTAAGTCACAATTCAGAACCCTACACTAAAGCATTCTCTTAGGAGGGAATCTGCAGCTTGCATTGAAAGCGCTCCCCGAGTAGACTCTAACGAGAGCTAGCTTTTGATGGTAGCAGCTTCCCTGCGGTACTTGTGCTGAACGCTATGAGATTTTGAAGGGTCGCCTTACAGCCATTCCGAAGTTACAGTACGCAAGGCGAGACTGAAAGTGCTACAAGTCTTGCTTTGCAGTGAAAGCGCTCCAAGAGAAGACATTCAGAAGCAGCAGCAATCCATACTAGCATCTTCCCTCCGGGAGATACTCTCTTTTCCAATATCGAGTTATTGGGTAAGGTCAAGCGGCAATTCAGTATTCTAGACTAAAACATACTGTTAGTCGTGCTTTTGCAGCTTGCACTGAAAGCGCTCCCCGAGTAGACTCTAACGAGAGCTAGCTTTTGATGGTAGCAGCTTCCCTGCGGTACTTGTGCTGAACGCTATGAGATTTTGAAGGGTCGCCTTAACAGCCATTCCAATGTTACAGTACACAAACCGAGACTGAAATTTCTACAAGTCTTGCTTTGCAGTGAAAGCTCTCTAAGAGAAGACATTCAGAAGCAGCAGCATTCCATACTAGCATCTTCCCTGCGGGAGACACTCTCTTTTCCAAAATCGCATTATTACCCGCAGTTAAGACACAATTCAGTACCCTAAACTAAAGCATTCTCTTAGGAGGGAATCTGCAGCTTGCAGTGAAAGCGCTTCCTGAGTAGAGTCTAACGAGACCCAGCTTTTGATGGTAGCAGCTTCCCTGCGGTACTTGTGCTGAACGCTATGAAATTTTGAAGTTACGCTTTAACAGGCATTCCGCTGTTACAGTACGCAAGACGAGACTGAAAGTTCTACAAGTCTTGCTTTGCAGTGAAAGCGCTCCAAGAGAAGACATTCAGAAGCAGCAGCATTCCATGCTAGCATCGTCCCTGCGGGAGATACTCTCTTTTCCAATATCGAGTTATTGGGTAAGGTCAAGCGGCAATTCAGTATTCTAGACTAAAACATACTGTTAGTCGTGCTTTTGCAGCTTGCACTGAAAGCGCTTCCAGAGAAGACTCTAACGAGAGTCATCATTTGATGGTAGCAGCTTCCCTGCGGGAGATACTCTCTTTTCTATAATCGCGTTATTAGCCGCAGTTAAGTAACAATTCAGAACCCTACACTAATGCTTTCTGTTAGAAGGGAATCTGCAGCTTGCAGTGAAAGCGTTACTGAATAGAGTCTAACAAGACCCAGCTTTTGATGGTAGTAGCTTCCCTGCGGTAACTGTGCTGAACGCTATGAAATTTTGAAGTGACGCTTTAACAGGCATTCCGCTGTTACAGTACACAAGACGAGACTGAAAGTTCTACAAGTCTTGCTTTGCAGTGAAAGCGCTCTAAGAGAAGACGTTCAGAAGCAGCAGCATTCCATGCTAGCATCGTCCCTGCGGGAGATACTCTCTTTTCCAATATCGAGTTATTGGGCGATGTCAAGCCGCAATTCAGTACTCTAGACTAAAACATACTGTTAGTCGTGCTTTTGCAGCTTGCACTGAAAGCGATTCCAGGGAAGACTCTAACCGAGAGTCGTCATTTGATGGTAGCAACTTCCCTGCGGGAGTTTCTCTCTTTTCCAAAATCGCGTTATTACCTGCAGTTAAGTAAAAATTCAGAACCCTACACTAAAGCATTCTCTTAGGAGGGAATCTGCAGCTTACAGTGAAAGAGATTCCAAAGAAGACTCTAACGAGAGCAAGCATTTGATGGTAGCAGATTCTCTGCGGGAGATACTCTCTTTTCCAATATCGCGTTATTAGCCGCAGTTAAGTCACAATTCAGTACCCTAGACTAAAGCATTCTCTTAGGAGGGAATCTGCAGCTTACAGTGAAAGCGCTTCCTGAGTAGAGTCTAAGGAGACCCAGCTTTTGATGGTAGCAGCTTCCCTGCGGTACTTGTGCTGAACGCTATGAGATTTTGAAGGGTCGCCTTAACAGCCATTCCGATGTTACAGTACACAAACCGAGACTGAAAGTTCTACAAGTCTTGCTTTGCAGTGAAAGCTCTCTAAGAGAAGACATTCAGAAGCAGCAGCATTCCATACTAGCATCTTCCCTGCGGGAGATACTCTCTTTTCCAAAATCGCGTTATTACCCGCAGTTAAGTAAAAATTCAGAACCCTACACTAAAGCATTCTCTTAGGAGGGAATCTGCAGCTTGCAGTGAAAGACATTTCCGAGAAGACTCTAACGAGAGCAAGCATTTGATGGTAGCAGCTTCCCTGCGGGAGATACTCTCTTTTCCAAAATCGCGTTATTACCCGCAGTTAAATAAAAATTCAGAACCCTACACTAAAGCATTCTCTTAGGAGGGAATCTGCAGCTTACAGTGAAAGCGATTCCAGAGAAGACTCTAACGAGAGCAAGCATTAAATGGTAGAAGCTTCCCTGCGGGAGATACTCTCTTTTCCAAAATCGCGTTATTAGCCGCAGTTAAGTCACAATTCAGAACCCTAGACTAAAACATTCTCTTAGGAGGGAATCTGCAGCTTGCAGTGAAAGCGCTTCCTGAGCAGAGTCTAACGAGACCCAGCTTTTGATGGTAGCAGCTTCCCTGCGGTACTTGTGCTGAACGCTATGAAATTTTAAAGTGACGCTTTAACAGGCATTCCGCTGTTACAGTACACAAGACGAGACTGAAAGTTCTACAAGTCTTGCTTTGCAGTGAAAGCGCTCTAAGAGAAGACGTTCAGAAGCAGCAGCATTCCATGCTAGCATCTTCCCTGCGGGAGATACTCTCTTTTCCAATATCGAGTTACTGGGTAAAGTCAAGCCGCAATTCAGTATTCTAGACTAAAACATACTGTTAGTCGTGCTTTTGCAGCTTGCACTGAAAGCGCTTCCAGAGAAGACTCTAACGAGAGTAAGCATTTGATGGTAGCAGCTTCCCTGCGGGAGATACTCTCTTTTCTGTAATCGCGTTATAAGCAGCAGTTAAGTCACAATTCAGTACCCTAGACTAAAGCATTCTCTTAGGAGGGAATCTGCAGCTTGCTGTGAAAGCGCTTCCAGAGAAGACTCTAACGAGAGTCATCATTTGATGGTAGCAGCTTCCCTGCGGGAGATACTCTCTTTTCTATAATCGCGTTATTAGCCGCAGTTAAGTAACAATTCAGAACCCTACACTAATGCTTTCTGTTAGAAGGGAATCTGCAGCTTGCAGTGAAAGCGTTACTGAATAGAGTCTAACAAGACCCAGCTTTTGATGGTAGCAGCTTCCCTGCGGTACTTGTGCTGAACGCTATGAGATTTTGAAGGGTCGCCTTACAGCCATTCCGAAGTTACAGTACGCAAGACGAGACTGAAAGTTCTACAAGTCTTGCTTTGCTGTGAAAGCGCTCTAAGAGAAGACGTTCAGAAGCAGCAGCATTCCATGCTAGCATCTTCCCTGCGGGAGATACTCTCTATTCCAATATCGAGTTATTGGGCGATGTCAAGCCGCAATTCAGTACTCTAGACTAAAAAGTTCTGTTAGTCGTGCTTATGCAGCTTGTAGTTATAGCGCTCCCCAAGTAGACTCTAACGAGAGCTAGCTTTTGATGTTAGTAGCTTCCCTGCGGTAACTGTGCTGAACGCTATGAAATTTTGAAGTGACGCTTTAACAGGCATTCCGATGTTACAGTACACAAGACGAGACTGAAAGTTCTACAAGTCTTGCTTTGCAGTGAAAGCGCTCTAAGAGAAGACGTTCAGAAGCAGCAGCATTCCATGCTAGCATCTTCCCTGCGGGAGATACTCTCTTTTCCAATATCGTGTTATTGGGTAAGGTCAAGGCGCAATTCAGTATTCTAGACTAAAACATACTGTTAGTCGTGCTTTTGCAGCTTGCACTGAAAGCCCTTCCAGAGAGGACTCTAATGAGTGTCATCATTTCATGGTAGCAGCTTCCCTGCATGTGATACTCTCTTTTCCAAAATCGCGTTATTACCCGCAGTTAAGTCACAATTGAGAATCCTACATTAAAGCATTCTCTTAGGAGGGAATCTGCAGCTTACAGTGAAAGAGATTCCAAAGAAGACTCTAACGAGAGTCATCATTTGATGTTAGCAGATTCTCTGCGGGAGATACTCTCTTTTCCAAAATCGCGTTATTAGCCGCAGTTAAGTCACAATTCAGTACCCTAGACTAAAGCATTCTCTTAGGAGGGAATCTGCAGCTTGCAGTGAAAGCGCTTCCTGAGTAGAGTCTAAGGAGACCCAGCTTTTGATGGTAGCAGCTTCCCTGCGGTACTTGTGCTGAACGCTATGAGATTTTGAAGGGTCCCCTTACAGCCATTCCGAAGTTACAGTACGCAAGACGAGACTGAAATTCTACAAGTCTTGCTTAGCAGTGAAAGCTCTCTAAGTGAAGACATTCAGAAGCAGCAGCAATCCATACTAGCATCTTCCCTGCGGGAGATACTCTCTTTTCCAATATCGAGTTATTGTCTAAGGTCAAGCCGCAATTCAGTATTCTAGACTAAAACACACTGTTAGTCGTGCTTTTGCAACTTGCAGTGAAAGTGATTCCAGGGAATGCTCTAACGAGAGTCATCATTTGATGGTAGCAGCTTCCCTGCAGAAGATACTCTCTTTTCCAATATCGCGTTATTACCCGCAGTTAAGTCACCATTCAGAACCCTACACTAAAGCATTCTCTTAGGAGGGAATCTGCAGCTTGCAGTGAAAGCGATTCCAGGGAAGACTCTAACGAGAGTAAGCATTTAAGGTAGCAGCTTCCCTGCGGGAGATACTCTCTTTTCCAAAATCGCGTTATTACCCGCAGTTAAGTCACAATTCAGAACCCTAGACTAAAACATTCTCTTAGGAGGGAATCTGCAGCTTGCAGTGAAAGAGATTCCAGAGAAGACTCTAACGAGAGCAAGGATTTGATGGTAGAAGCTTCCCTGCGGGAGATACTCTCTTTTCCAAAATCGCGTTATTACCCGCAGTTAAATAAAAATTCAGAACCCGAGACTAAAGCATTCTCTTAGGAGGGAATCTGCAGCTTGCAGTGAAAGAGATTCCAGAGAAGACTCTAACGAGAGCAAGCATTTGATGGTAGCAGCTTCCCTGCGGTACTTGTGCTGAACGCTATGAGATTTTGAAGGGTCGCCTTACAGCCATTCCGAAGTTACAGTACGCAAGGCGAGACTGAAAGTTCTACAAGTCTTGCTTTGCAGTGAAAGCGCTCTAAGAGAAGACATTCAGAAGCAGCAGCAATCCATACTAGCATCTTCCCTCCGGGAGATACTCTCTTTTCCAATATCGAGTTATTGGGTAAGGCCAAGTGGCAATTCAGTATTCTAGACAAAAACATACTGTTAGTCGTGCTTTTGCAGCTTGCACTGAAAGCGCTTCCAGAGAAGACTCTAATGAGAGTAAGCATTGGATGCTAGCAGCTTCCCTGCATTAGATACTCTCTTTTATATAAACGCGTTTTATGCTGCAGTTAAGTCACCATTCAGAACCCTACACTAAAGCATTCTCTTAGGAGGGAATCTGCAGCTTACACTGAAAGCGATTCCAGGGAAGACTCTAACGAGAGTAAGCATTTGATGGTAGCAGCTTCCCTGCGGGAGATACTCTTTTCCAAAATCGTGTTATTACCCGCAGTTAAGTCACAATTCAGAACCCTACACTAAAGCATTCTCTTAGGAGGGAATCTGCAGCTTGCAGTGAAAGAGATTCCAGAGAAGACTCTAACGAGAGCAAGGATTTGATGGTAGAAGCTTCCCTGCGGGAGATACTCTCTTTTCCAAAATCGCGTTACTAGCCGCAGTTAAGTCACAATTTAGTACCCTACACTAAAGCTTTCTTTTCGGAGGGAATCTGCAGCTTGCAGTGAAAGCGCTTCCTGAGTAGAGTCTAAGGAGACCCAGCTTTTGATGGTAGCAGCTTCCCTGCGGTACTTGTGCTGAACGCTATGAAATTTTGAAGTGACGCTTTAAGAGGCATTCCGCTGTTACAGTACACAAGACGAGACTGAAAGTTCTACAAGTCTTGCTTTGCAGTGAAAGCGCTCTAAGAGAAGACGTTCAGAAGCAGCAGCATTCCATGCTAGCATCGTCCCTGCGGGAGATACTCTCTTTTCCAATATCGAGTTATTGGGCGATGTCAAGCCGCAATTCAGTATTCCAGAATAAAACATACTGTTAGCCGTGCTTTTGCAGCTTGCACTGAAAGCGATTCCAGGGAAGACTCTAACCGAGAGTCGTCATTTGATGGTAGCAACTTCCCTGCGGGAGTTTCTCTCTTTTCCAAAATCGCATAATTACTCGCAGTTAAGTAAAAATTCAGAACCCTACACTAAAGCATTCTCTTAGGAGGGAATCTGCAGCTTGCAGTGAAAGCGATTCCAGGGAAGACTCTAACGAGAGCAAGCATTTGATGGTAGCAGCTTCCCTGCGGGAGATACTCTCTTTTCTATAATCGCGTTATTAGCCGCAGTTAAGTAACAATTCAGAACCCTACACTAATGCTTTCTGTTAGAAAGGAATCTGCAGCTTGCAGTGAAAGCGATTCCAGGGAAGACTCTAACGAGAGTCATCATTTGATGGTAGCAGCTTCCCTGCAGAAGATACTCTCTTTTCCAATATCGCGTTATTACCCGCAGTTAAGTAAAAATTCAGAACCCTACACTAAAGCATTCTCTTAGGAGGGAATCTGCAGCTTGCAGTGAAAGCGATTCCAGGGAAGACTCTAATGAGAGTAAGCATTTAAGGTAGCAGCTTCCCTGCGGGAGATACTCTCTTTTCCAAAATCGCGTTATTACCCGCAGTTAAGTCACAATTCAGAACCCTAGACTAAAACATTCTCTTAGGAGGGAATCTGCAGCTTGCAGTGAAAGAGATTCCAGAGAAGACTCTAACGAGAGCAAGGATTTGATGGTAGAAGCTTCCCTGCGGGAGATACTCTCTTTTCCAAAATCGCGTTACTAGCCGCAGTTAAGTCACAATTCAGTACCCTAGACTAAAGCTTTCTTTTCGGAGGGAATCTGCAGCTTGCAGTGAAAGCGCTTCCTGAGTAGAGTCTAAGGAGACCCAGCTTTTGATGGTAGCAGCTTCCCTGCGGTACTTGTGCTGAACGCTATGAGATTTTGAAGGGTCGCCTTACAGCCATTCCGAAGTTACAGTACGCAAGACGAGACTGAAAGTTCTACAAGTCTTGCTTTGCTGTGAAAGCGCTCTAAGAGAAGACGTTCAGAATCAGCAGCATTCCATGCTAGCATCTTCCCTGCGGGAGATACTCTCTATTCCAATATCGAGTTATTGGGCGATGTCAAGCCGCAATTCAGTACTCCAGACTAAAAAGTTCTGTTAGTCGTGCTTATGCAGCTTGTAGTTACAGCGCTCCCCAAGTAGACTCTAACGAGAGCTAGCTTTTGATGTTAGTAGCTTCCCTGCGGTAACTGTGCTGAACGCTATGAAATTTTGAAGTGACGCTTTAACAGGCATTCCGATGTTACAGTACGCAAGACGAGACTGAAAGTTCTACAAGTCTTGCTTTGCTGTGAAAGCGCTCTAAGAGAAGACGTTCAGAAGCAGCAGCATTCCATGCTAGCATCTTCCCTGCGGGAGATACTCTTTTTTCCAATATTGTGTTATTGGGTAAGGTCAAGGCGCAATTCAGTATTCTAGACTAAAAAACACTGTTAGTCGTGCTTTTGCAGCTTGCACTGAAAGCCCTTCCAGAGAAGACTCTAATGAGTGTCATCATTTCATGGTAGCAGCTTCCCTGCATGTGATACTCTCTTTTCCAAAATCGCGTTATAAGCGGCAGTTAAGTCACAATTGAGAATCCTACATTAAAGCATTCTCTTAGGAGGGAATCTGCAGCTTGCACTGAAAGCGATTCCAGGGAAGACTCTAACCGAGAGTCGTCATTTGATGGTAGCAGCTTCCCAGCGGGAGATACTCTCTTTTCCAAAATCGCGTTCTTAGCCGCAGTTAAGTCACAATTCAGTACCCTAGACTAAAGCATTCTCTTAGGAGGGAATCTGCAGCTTACAGTGACAGAGATTCCAGAGGAGACTCTAACGAGAGCAAGGATTTGATGGTAGAAGCTTCCCTGCGGGAGATACTCTCTTTTCCAAAATCGCGTTATTAGCCGCAGTTAAGTCACAATTCAGTACCCTACACTAAAGCTTTCTTTTCGGAGGGAATCTGCAGCTTGCAGTGAAAGCGCTTCCTGAGTAGAGTCTAACGAGACCCAGCTTTTGATGGTAGCAGCTTCCCTGCGGTACTTGTGCTGAACGCTATGAAATTTTGAAGTGACGCTTTAACAGGCATTCCGCTGTTACAGTACACAAGACGAGACTGAAAGTTCTACAAGTCTTGCTTTGCTGTGAAAGCGCTCTAAGAGAAGACGTTCAGAATCAGCAGCATTCCATGCTAGCATCTTCCCTGCGGGAGATACTCTGTCTTCCAAAATCGCGTTATTAGGCACTTTTAAGTCACAATTCAGTACTCTAGACTAAAACGTTCTGTTAGTCGTGGTTTTGAAGTTTGCAGTGAAAGCACTTCCAGAGAAGACTCTAACGATAGCCAGCATTTGTTGGTAGCAGGCTCCCTGTGGTAGTAGTGCTGAACGATCAGGAATTTTGAAGTGACGCTTTAATAGCCATTCCGATGTTACAGTACACAAGCTGAGACTGAAAGTTCTACAAGTCTTGCTTTGCACTGAAAGCGCTCTAAGAGAAGACATTCAGAAGCAGCAGCATTCCATACTAGCATCTTCCCTGCGGGAGATACTCTCTTTTCCAAAATCGCATTATTAGCCGCAGTTAAGTCAGAATTCTGTACCCTGTATTCAAGCTTTCCGTTAGGAGGGAATCGGCAGCTTGCAGTGAAAGCGCTTCCAGAGAAGACTCTAACGAGAGCCATCAGTCGAAGGTAGCACCTTCCCTGCGGGAGATACTCTCTTTTCCAAAATCAAGTTATTAGCAGCAGTCAAGTCACAATTCAGTATCCTAAACTAATACGTTCTGTTAGTCGTACTTCTGCACCTTGCAGTGAAAACGCTTCCCAAGAAGACTGTAAGGAGAGCCAGCAGTTGATGGTAGCAGCTTCCCTGTGGTACTTGTGCTGAACGGTACGAAATTTTGAAGTGACGCTTTAATACCCATTCCGTTGTTACAGTACACAAGCCAAGACTGAAATTTCTACAAGTCTTGCTTTGCACTGAAAGCGCTCTAAGAGAAGACATTCAGAAGCAGCAGCATTCCGTGCTAGCATCTTCCCTGTGGGAGATACTCTCTTTTCCAATATCGAGTTACTGGGCGCAGTCAAGTCACAATTCTGTACCCTAGACTAAGAAGTTCTGTTGGTCATGCTTTTGCAGCTTGCAGTGAAAGCGTTTCCTGAGAGGACTCTAACGAGAGCCAGCATTTGATGGTAGCAGCTTCCCTGCAGTACTAACACTGAACGGTATGAAATTTTGAAGTGACACTTTAATAGCCATTCTGATGTTACAGTACACAAGCCGAGACTGAAATTTCTACAAGTCTTGCGTTGCAGTGAGAGTGCTCTAAGAGAAGACATTCAGAAGCAGTAGGATTCCATGCTAGCATCTTCCCTGCGGGAGATACTCTCTTTTCCAATATTACATTAAGAACATTAAGAAGCCATAATATTATAGTGCTCTCTTTTGTTCAAAATTCATATTTGATTTTGCTACAAGTCTCAAAACAAAGGCACGTTATAAATGAATAGAGAGTCAAATGCGGACAGTGAGAGGAATCCAAAGCAAGCTGATAGGGTAAGTGCTCCTGTACAAGAGAACCTTAAGAGGTCATCACTAGCCTGGAAAGTGACAGATTAACAAGATTATAACAAGCATCTAAAGTAAGCTACTGAGATGTAGAGAACATAAAAATCAGATGCCTTTCTTCACGTTGTGTACTAAAACCATGCATGTGCACACATGAAGACTCCTTTTTCCCCCTCAAATCCTACAAAATGAAATGCAAAAAATTAGAAAGGGTAAAAGGAAGGAATCCCCAGAACAGTATTCCTCTCACAGACAGCGCTGTGCAACTGGGAGCAGGACTATACTCTCACAGCTCTGAGAGATGCGCTTCTTTGCAGAATTCCCAAGTTTACTAGGCTTGAGTGCGCACTTCTTACTACTCATGTTATTGGATAAAATACCAGAAAGTGGTCTTTAATTTTCAGGGACTAGCTTAGGAGTCACCATTGGCTTCACAGTGTGTTGGCACTGGTGGCATTACTAACTTTAGATATATATTCCTATTTGCTACCATGCCCTTGACTAATGAAACCGGACTAAGAACAAAAGAAACCACCACCAACCTATTCCTACACCCTTTCTAATATTTTTTTTTATTGTGGGAATATTCTCTTATTTATTTGAAACCATAATATCATGCTGTCTTGAAAGAAATCATGGGTTATGGCCTTGAGAAGAACATCTTAAGTTGATGGAGTCATCAAACAAAATATTCGCAAACTGAGTCTTCAGCAAGTTCCTTTGCCTCAAGACTGTTTCAGGACTGCAGGCAGAATACATCAGGTTCACAGGAATGAGCTTCAGAAGAATTTATTTTCTCACATGAGTACAAGTATAAGAAGGAAAATAAATATAAGAATGAATGAATGAATGAATAAATAAAAAAAATTTTAAAAAAAGGAACTAAAAACCTCTTAGCCACTTGTTCACACATGTACCAAAAATGGGGATGGACATTGCAAACATGACAACTTACCAGCTGAAATAAAGAATCCTTTAAGAAGCCCAACACTTACCCTAAATGTGAAAGACAGATACTACCTTATGCTAAAACAATGAAAATCCTAGTAACTAGCACAATGTTAGACATTAGACATCACTGTCTTGGAGAAGAAAAGCATCAGGCTTCTGCAGCAAAATTCCAGATTTCTTCATACTCAAACCACAGCACCCTGCTTTCAAGGGGAGAAACTTTGCAGAGGTATTTTGTAGATTAGTCTGCTTTGCTTTTACTCCTGGCTACGTGAAGCCTCTGTTTTCATTAACATAGGTAACGTTTGTTCAGACAGCTCTCTGGCTGATCAGTGGTGGCACAGTAAGCCAGCACCTTCCCTTCAGCCTTACTCCCTCCCTTCTTGGGTGCAAGGAGCAGACCCTGGACTTCAGAGCCTCCAGCACTCCTGCTCAGGACCCCTGACACTGCCTTGCAGGGCAGAGAACCACTGCAGGGGGCTTGTTTCAAAGCTGAGGAGTTCCCACTTTGGTATAGGACCCAGCCAATTAAACATTTAAAACTAATCTTGTCCCATCAGATCCGTCTAGTCCACAATACACGTTCTACCACATAACTCACCTGCCCTCCTGCAAAAGCCTGCGCTGTACATGCCCTACAACGTTGTTACTGGTACTGCTAGAATATTAAGAAAGAAGAAAATGCAGCTGAGACAAGTATCTCTGCAAGAAAGAAAGGAACCAGAACACCTGGCGAGATCTTCATCTGATGTTACCATAGAAGGGCTCTGTTACTGGGCACCTATTCCAGTTTTTTGTTCTGTTTCTTGCCTTAAAAGAATCCTGTTACAAAATGGGATGATCCCACTGTGCTGCGAGTTTGGAAACACATGCACACGCAAACACAAAAAAGTAGAACAGTAGAATAAATCAAGTCTGAGAAAGGATTTATTTTTACTTCAACTGCACAAGTATATGTGCGTGTGTTTTTAATTAGAAAAAGATGTCTGCACTCATCTTGCTGTGCCCCACGCTGTGCCAACCTAAACCCTGCCAATGATTCTGAATAGTCAAACAAACCTCTGTCCCTCCCCAAACATCCACCATTCAGTTAAATAAAACAAGTAACAAGGGAAGAAAAATAGACCTCAAAAGGAGCTCATTTCCAAATGTAAAGGTCTAACCTGAGGAATACCCATTTTCATGCAAATCTGAATTCTTCCTGCTCATATATATGGACCTAGAATTATCTGTTCACTTAACACTCTAAGCTTCTCTCATGCTATTAACAGGGAGGAGCAAATTAAAGTAAAATGGAATGAAAATCCCTCAAAACAATGAAAGAGAACCTTATATCCCCTGCTCCCAAACCAGCAAAAGAACATGAAAACAAACTTGTGCTCTCAGGGCAATAAATAGGGGAAAAAAGTGGGTTGGAAACCCAAACCCATCTTGCACAGCAAAAGACGGGTAGGTCTGCCAGGTCATGGGAGAGTCCTACTGTAAGCATCAGTTCTGACAATTGATCTGTTCTTTGTCCCTTTTGGAGTGCATGGAAAAAAGTCTTCAATTCAGCCAGTCTCCAACTCAGTCCTACCTTTACAGTACAGACAAACTTACAACCCCTCCACTGAAAAGTGGAGCTCAATGAGCTTACGTTTTCTTTTATCTATAGTGAAATAATTACATTTTACCCTGAATTGTAAATGATCTCTCTAGTGGTGGCTCCATCCAAATAAGCTACTCCCAGCCTTGCACAAGGTACAGACTGTTTCTATTAATTCACAGAGACAAGGCCAGGAGAATTAGCTACCCATTTAGGACCAATAGGAGAATCCAATAGGAGAATTAGCTACCCTAATACTTTTCTTTTTTTTTTACTATTATTATTCTTTTCTCATTGTTCATACATATGTCCAGGATTAAGGCAGAACTAAAAATTTTCAATGGAATGTATATAAAAGATCTGACCCACACTATCATCACAAAGATTAATATAGGTTACCATAATTTTAACAAGAAAATCACCTAGACCATAGGATAATAAGATGAAACACTAGTCAAAATATAATAAACTGGCCTGCTTTAACACATCCTGTACTATTCCACACATAAGACAATAGTGAAAAAAACGTATGGAAATAGCTGGCAGACACAACATCATAGAATGAACTCTAATGTGAAAGCCAAGTGCTGACATGAAGACATCAGCTGCAGAGATCTTGGTGAACTGTAGTCATTATCAGGTCAGCATTTTTCCTATAAGCTATTTGTAAGTGTCTTTAATCTTTGTTAGCATTAAATAGGGAAGAGAAGGAGTAACAGGGAAGGAATCAAAATAATAGGAGACACAAATTAGCAGCATGTGCCGTATGAGCCACTGTCTTGTAACAATATGGCTTTGCAGAGTTTTCATTCTTTGTAATGCTGTAAGAAGATGTATTAGGAAAAACACTGATTATTTATGTTCCTGGAGGAAAAAAACCACTGTAGTGATCTGATGAGAATAATGTTATGCAGTGAACGTGACAGCTTCTGTGGACTGCTATCATAGAATGGTTTGGGTGGGAAAGAATCTTTTAAAGGCCATTTATTCCAACCCCTCCTGCCATGAGCAGGGACATCATCAACTGCATCAGGTTACTCAGAGCTCATAACTCATAACTCAGAATCACCCCATTAAAATAAATTATTTGGCATAGGACATAGAATCACTAAGCAGCTCAAGGAAGGATGTAGGATTTGGGGAGGATTTGAGGGAGAGAAGCAGTTTACCTAACAACAACCGTTAGCCTGTGGTATAACAAAAGAACACTCATAAGCAATAGAGTCCTAATGATACCTGAGAATCACTAGGAGAGAAGAACAGCCCCTGACCAGGTTCCCTCCTGATAGTGTTTTCTGACAGCAGGTTCAGCTCCCTTGCAACTCTTCAGCCACACACTACTCTGACAATCTTCACTTCCCAACACAGTCTTCGAGCAGCAATTCTGGTGCATAAGATGCAAAGAATAACGGTGATAGCATGATGCATACCTGCAGAGTAGAAAGAGCTGCATACCTAAACTTAATCAGCATTTCCTCCAAATGTGTCAAACAATGCTGTGCTTTCATTATGTAAACCATCCATGGAAAGAAATGCCACAGTAGGTAAAGAAATTATTAACCACGTTTCAAAGTGATTAGTAGATATTATATTTACTACACTACCTCCCTTTCCGCACCTTATAGCAAGCAAGGTTACTTCAAAGTGTAGCTGGTTTAGTTCACTTACCTAGAGAAATTCTTCCTTCATTTCTCTGTACTCCGATGTGATGACTGGAAGGGTCATCTTTGTAACAAGGACAGCATATGCTAGGTCAGCATTCTTGTGTAATACCTCTCAAAAATTATAAACACCTGAATTGTGAACTTACCTCAAATTCATAGAACCTTATGTTTGCGTTGGAAGAGAACTTAAAGATCATCTAATTCCAACTCCCCCGCCATCTGCAGAGACACCTTCCACTGGATCAAGCTGCTAAAGCCCCATCCAACCTGGACTTGAATTATCATGACCAATTATTCAGAAAATATTTTATTCCAAACGAAACCAAAGCCAGTGAAATTACAGGAGACCTACTTTTACTATGGATTATCTTGTCCCTTGGAAAAAAGTTTGTAACAAAAGAATTAAAAGGGGTGAACTATGTTAATTCATTCTCCTAGGAGGACACCTGTGAGTTTGGAAAGGGACTTCTTATCAATTCAGGATCCTACCCGTGAAAAGGCCAGAAGGGACTCTTGGGTTTTGCCCCGCAGGCAGACTCTCTGAATATCAGACTGATATTCAAACATTTTAGCTTCTAGTCCCCAGAGCTCTACCTCAGAGCAGTCACTTTGGTCTGGTTCATTGGACCTATTCTTATCAGTCAGGTCTCCTTTTATGGTCCATCTACCTCAAGATAAAAACCTTACTGTTTAAAACCTAATCAGCATCCTGTTTGCATTATGCATGGTAAATCTCCACTGAGTTCAGCCTGCACATAGTAAAGAGCGTCTGAACTCTAAATCAGCACAGAAACCACTTTGATACTCATTAGCACTTAGGAGGGCTCATAAGCAAGTACTCATTAGGATAGATCATGAATAGACTGTAGATAGACTGTGAATCAGCTCCTGCCTCCTCTCAGTAAAAACTGTCTGCAGCCTCACCCTTGAGCACATCACGCAGAGCACACGATGCTTCACCAAGCATGGAAGGTCCTGGGAAATCCTCATGAATCGTTGCCTATGGCAAGCAAAGCTCCTCTGCTAATTTTGCTCCTTCAACAGAAGCATTACCTATGATTCCTGTTACAACAGGAATTGTAACAGCAATCATACACAGTATGTTCCCTGCATTCTCTGGATTTTAGAAAGCTAAACGTAATTTCTTTTTGCCATGAGGGGAAGAAAAGGAAAGCATCATTATCAGACTGTGATAAGTGCTATACTAACAGGTAACTACAGACTTGATCTAGCTGTCAGTAAAAATGGGTAAGACCCTCCTAGACAGCACTGATTAATGCTTTGATATGTGTATTTTAAAACACTATTTCCAGACTATAAAAGCACTGCTTATCAAATGAAATACATTATGTTTAAAAATTCCATTATATGCATTTTAAGGAAAAGAAATTTTACTGCAGCAAATATACTACTAAAACGTTTCTGAGGTACAAATATCTCATCTCCAGTTCTTTCAGAAACTGCAAACAAATAATTAGCCTTTCTGAACTCCAGAGTTTGTAGCCTGTAGTTAATGTGATGTTACTAATGCATTTATAAACACCAGGCTCCAAAGCCAACACTGAGATATTCCATCACAACTTAGATCTCTCATTAGCTTCACCACCCTGACCAACATGCTGTCACTGGCAGAATGTTTGACAGTTTACATTACCTGCAGACATGAGTTCATGTCAATTCAATTAAGAAAGATTAATTCCAGAACTGACAATGCATAAATATTTTTAAATTACACCTGGCCTTGTTGGCAGTGCTTACTCCTAGGCTGACTTTAGAAGAGAGAACATGTCTATAGCCTCCTGGGCAGAAAAGGAAACTAGAAGGAAGGTGAAAGAAAGAATTTATTATGAATTCTGTATTCCATCATACTGTCCGACTCTATCTTTTTTAATCCCCTCCACCCTTCCCTCCCAATAATTAAACAAGCTTATCTCTCCCTGTCTGTTACAGAATGAAAGGAAACAGGAAAGATTCGATCCAAACAGCCACTGCCAGAAAATTGTCAGTGACATCTTTATGATGATAATTTGCTGACTGGCTGAGGTCTAATTTGTGTACATTATTGCTTTGGAAGGCATTCAGATACCATGGTGATAGACACCATAGAAGAATGTAGATAGATATCATTTGACGTTTATCTTCATGAACAAAGACCTGGGTAACTCCCCACTGATTGCACTTCTGATGAGTGAAGATAACTGTCACATCAGACTAAACCATCTCATGTTCTAATGAAACACTCTTACTCTTGTCTCTGATGTGTAAAAATACCTAGTTTCAGTGCATATGAACAGGCTTAGCTAGGTAAGCATCAAGCACAGGGTGATAAAATGATTTGCTCACTGTCATCAAACAGGTCAGGGAGGCAGAGGAGCCAGATTTATTAAATTCTGGTCCAAGGTTTAATCTTCTAGGAAAAAAAACCCTAAAACCTTTCTCTGAGATTTCAATGTAACTTTTACACAGCTATTGCCTGAAAGAGCATTTCAAAAAGGAAAAACTCTCCAGTGCTATAGTCAAATCAGTGCCACACTCAAATAATAAACTGTGCTGAGAATGTACAGTCCCTCATAAGCATTGCTAGTATCCTGCTTTCGGGCTCAGAGTTTTATCTTTGTGCTAAGTTATGCCTAACTGTGCAGATGCACCAGCTTCAGTGACACTAACATTGCTTGATGCTAAACAAGGCATATGTCCTCAACGCAATAGGAGCAGGAATCTCTACTAAAACACAAACTGGGGGTGCAGGAGGGAGCATTCAGACACTAATGGAAAAGGCAGGGAGAGGTAACATGCTCCTGCCATTTTTAAGTCCCATGGACTGTTTCTTCTTGTCCTATTGAGTGAGCTTGGTATTAGGGTTAAATGGGACAAAAGGAGTCACAGAATCCAGTTCCACTGACTAAGTATTCAAGGTTCTATGCTTTGACATGACTTTTATAATTTTTTCTACACCCACTGGTTGAAAAGATGGATTGAGAGGCTTGCAAGGTACACTAAACTCATAAAATCTGAGTATTTCTGTACTACCCAATATGAGGCAGCACAAAAAAACCAGACAAATGCAGCAAGAAAAAACAAACTCAGAAAGTAATAGTGTTTTCAAGTTCCTTCTAAGATACATGTTTGAGCAGATACTAAAACATTGTCCAAATTCAGGGGTTTAGCTTGGTTTCCCAAGATACAAAAGCTTATGCTGCTGTATTGTTTGCTGACTCCTCGCTCATCCATCCTTTCCTAAACAGGCTTGAAGCTGCTGGCCAGGCTCCATCTCAAATACACAAGGCTTCTAGGTGACCAGGAGTGTATATGAAAATTCAGGATGGATCCAATAAAAGGTGTAGGCACTTTCATGTTGGCCAGCAGGCAGATCCTATTATCAGGAGCCTCTCTTCCCTATGAAGTATATTGATTGAATCAGATGACACAAAATCAAAGCCAAAGTAGTCAGCACATGGAACAGCCTACACCTGACCAAATGAGAAGAAATAAGGGCAAGTGTGTCTGAAATTCACCCTCTGAAGCCTCCCATGTGGGAAGAGAATTACATAAAAAATGATGTTTAGCCCACTCAATGTGGAATTTTAGCCCTCAAGGACTCTTGTTAATTTTATTCAATTATTATCTTGTGTAAATGTGGTGCTCACTTTGTTTTTTTCTAAATATTTGGTTTTATTTTAAAATCCTGCACTGTACTTGCCAGAGTATTAATTGTTTGTCACTAATTTTATCATAAGGCATGCAACCAATACATTTCCAGATTCTGCCTTCAGCTTATGGGGGACCTTTCTGTTCTGGTTAGAATTTTTTTTTCAAAGACTGGTGATCTTTAGGATGTGCCAGGAGAAACAAAATGTTTCAGAGGCTAAACCTTTACCAAATCACTTCAGGATATATATACACACATTACTATTAACAGATGGCTGTGGATAACTTTCTGCATTTACCACCTCTCAAAGTCTCAAAATATTAAGAAGTCCATTCAATTCATACTGTCCCTCACATTTTAAACTAGTTTCTGCATGAGCCATATCTAAAGAGCATCTTCCAAACACAATTACCTTTGTCTTTTAAAAAGCCGGTTCTAAGCTATGTTAAAATAACCAGGTTTGTTGGTTTTCATGAATAAGGGACGGGGGGGGTGGGTGGGAAGTCTACTTTGTTCCTTGTACTTCCCAGTTTTGCACAATTTTTTTTTTAACTGCAGACATTCTGTGTGGCTCTAAAACATGCTGGAGCAAGAGTCACATGTCAATAGCTTCATTAAAATACCATGCTGATTAGATAATGTGAAAAGACCTGGCCTTTAGAAGTATAAAAGCAGAGAAGAAAGATCAAAATGAGTAAACCTTTAACACAAGAAAGGAGCACAACTATAATCAATGAGAGTCCAGCAGCTAAATGAAAAAAAGCCACATAAAGACCAACTGAAAAGAGGATACATGCAATGTATAAAAAATTCATGCCTAAGACTCTAGGAAGAGAGAAGAGCAGTCATAGTTTGCAACAGACATCTGTGGTCTGTGTTAAGTGTGACTCCATGTCACAGCATGTGACAGTACAGTCATAGCTAAGCAAATGCCCAGCCTCACCGCCTCCTTTTCCTCTTTCTTCTCTGCTTAGACTATGGCTGAGTTTGCACCAGTAAGGCAATATCTTAATAAGAAAAAACCAGAAAGAACAAAGTCTATTTTAGTGGGATTCTGATCTCTTCAATGTGTGACACCAGGTAAGGCTACTTGATCCTCTGGCAAGCAGGCATGAGTAATGTAATGCAGTTGAAGAGTGTTGAGGTGAAACTAAACAGTGGAATTACTAGAATTGGGATGTGAAAGTTAGGTGGTCTCCTCCCAACTTTTTTGAGGAAGGGCAGGGGGTAGTCCTGGACAAAGATGACATGAAATTCTACTGAATAAGACACTGCAAGTGATGCACACATGAGAAAAGAAAATACAATAAATTATAGAAAGCACTTCTGAGAAAACTACAGTTTTATCTTTTCAAATATCCTCCCTCAAAATGACACTTCAACAGAAATGTGTTTTGCTATCCTAACATTCAAGGATTTGACAGTTTAAACAAATCTTATATTTGGCAAAAAGACTACTCAGAAGTGTAGGTGAAGGAGAGCAACATATTTTATGCAGATTAATGAAAGTCAAACACCACAAGTGCTTCAATGGGTGAATAAGGCATGAGGAAAACTATCCATCAATGGAAGACAGTTTATCAGTTTATCTTAAAACAGTATTACACATCTCCAGCCAGCAGATTTCTAAGCATAGCAGAACAGCCTTTTTCTTTTTTTTTTCCCTCTCCCCCAGCAATTCCTAAAGACACCTCCATAAAGCATTTTAAAAGCCCAGAGATACCCTCCCATTATCAAGTTCTTAACATACCCATAAGAAAGTTAGGTCAGAATGCAAAATAAAATTGTCTGAACACAGTTATAGTATGGGGAGGAATTCCAGTTTACTGAACAAGTAATATTTTTAATATTGCTTCTACATCATGCATATTGTATTTCAGTCTGTCTCAAAGTTTTTTGCCCCAAACCTATGTAATTAAATGTATCATGGCAAACATGCACATATTCACAAAGAATCTGCTATTTATACATGACCGTCAAATCTTAGGCATTCAGTATAGCACGCCAGTAGAGAGTAAGAGATCTTATCCCTAAGTCTCATTATTTGGGTCATGAATAAGATTAGAAAGGATTGCTGCGTCTCAAAATTGGACAACAACAAACAAGGGAGCTACAGAAGAGCGATAAACACAATAGACCAAAAGAGAGAAACATACATCCAAGGCACTATGTCACTGTCCTACTTCATTTATAAAAGAGTTGGTTAGTAATGAGCATTAATTTAGCTTACATTTTTTAATGGTATGACATTATTCTAGACATACATCTTCAGTCAAAATGGAATAGTGCCGTATTAGCTTACTTTTTACATGCAATGTAGTTGCAAAATTAGCTAAAAAGCAAAACCATTTAGGAAAAATATGAAACTCAAATAGGATGCACACAGTGAAAATCTGCTCTAATTGCATGATTTACCCAAAAAGAAGTGTAAATCAATATACCATTTTCATCTTGACTCTCTGTAAATGTTTCATGTGAAAAAATGTGATAATTAATGTTTCTATACTCTTATGCCTAAGGAGTCATTACAATCAGCCTTTGTTTGCTACAGAGTTGGCAGCACAGACCTGCTGCATTTGAGAAGGGAATGTTTTAGGGTCATTTAACATTATATCACTCTTGGTGATCCAAGAGCTGCTATAATTCTGCCAAAGAGTATAGAGGGTTTCCCAGTCAAGTTTCATCCTGATTTTGATTATTGTTTATCTCTAGTCCACATCTGAATTGTTGTAGTAAAATAGAGGAAGTTTTACTCCTGAATTTGAGGTCAACTTGTAATGAACCATGGTTTCAATCGCATGAACAGCTGCTTCTTTTATAAGCAAAAAGGGTTCACTTACAGTTCAGGGAAACACAGTAATAATTTAAGGAACAAGGAAGCTTCTATTCATTTCTTTATTTTTTTGTATGTTTTTGAAACATTTTGACATCTCTGTGCCTATAGTGGACTTGTCTGAATAGAATGTAATATTGACACTATTCTACTTTACAAAAAATGAACAAAGTGAATGTTAAACCCAGAGATACAGTAGACCTATCAATCATCATATAAAAGCCTTTTTCATTAGGAACTTCATTTTTCATAGGAAGAAAAACTATTATTGAACTTCTAAAACTTTGTAACTCAAGTAACTCAAGTAAATCAGGTATGCTCTCTGAAAAGAGTACCAAAAATATCTGGAAATGACAACAAACCACAAGGGGAAAACATCCAACCCCCCGAGATATTACTAAAGTTAGTGGGACATAAAATTTCTTACAATTAACTGAGACCTCAACAGAAAAAAAAAAAAGGGATTTGTTGTTTGGTTGTGTCTTTTTTTTTAAACCCTAATTTATAAATGTTTTCTAGATGAGCGGGACTAATTTCCTGAATTACAGAACTAACTAAATAAAAGAAGATAAATTAGGAATTTTACATTTGTTCTCTTTAGCTCATTTGTCCAACTAAGATATGTTAAAGTACTTGTAAGCTGAATGGTTTTAAGAGGTGAATTTAACAACCCTTTTGGCATTTGTCATCTCAAACATATTTTGGGTTCCTACCTTTTCGTTAATCAGCCTGTTTGCATTTGGCAAAGCGTAGGTCACTGGACTGGAAGCCAAGAGACTTAGGCTGTACTCCTGGCACAGCCATTCAGTTGTCATACGATACTAGGTAAATCTTTGTGGGACAGATTTATTCATTGTGATTCTTAATCATCCGAGTAACCCCCATGGCATCTCACTGAAGCTCATTCTCAAATAATTTCCCATTTTAGCATTGAACATCATGTGTTAAGGTCTCTACAGTTAGTCCCGAAACTTCTGTGAGCTCAGTTTCACTATTTGTACAGGGAGTGGATGCCCATCTCAGAATGTTCTCTGAGACAAGACTGCCATCTTTTCACCTTAACTTACATTCCAGTAAAGGTCTTATGTACTTTGATGGTTGTAATAGGGTTTCTCCCTTGAGTAGCAGACAAACCGATTTGTTGCTTATGCTTATGGCTAAGCATGAAGCAGGAGTTTTTCACTTTTCTTCCCCAGGAATAAATGAATACTCCTTTTCCCCACTGCATAGCCTTCCTTGAAGGTAATGAGATGGTCTTGCAGATACCCAATACAGTAGTAACTCAAATTTTAAGCCAAAAACTTTAGACAGACTTCTGAACTCCTTCTTTATCTATTTTTTGCTTCTTTTATACTTTAAAATATCCAGCTGTGTCCAAGAAAGGGGGAAAAATCATGTAACTGTCATTGTTGTGAGACTCTCAGCACCAGCCTGTTTTCTTTTTCTCACTTTAAGACATAAGTGTTCTGCTCCCAAGGCTCTCCCTGCTCTGCAGTGTCTAAGTCACCCCACTCTCATAACCTACTGTCAACACTGCCTTCTTGCCATCAGTCTACTCACTCCAAATCAAGCACAGGGATCCTCTGCATGCTAGTAGTATTTGTGTTCTTATAATGAAGTCCTAATGGGAAGTGCAGCACTGAATATAGAAAGGCAACTAACAAGGGGCAAGGCATAGAAGTATAATTGTCAACAGACCTATATCTGGCATTCAGATCCATTCCATAAGTCACTGATGACAAAGATGAGGCTGCTGGCCATCAGCCAGCACCACCTGATGCTTCAGAAGTCCAAAACTGGGAGTTCACTTGAGGTGTTTAGAATTACTGTGCAATATTTAAGATCACCCAGACACCAAATACATCCCTATAGCAACACAGAAATCACTTTGCTGGACAGAAACAGGGTGAAGTCATTGCCCCCACTCACAGTTGTCCTGAAGAGAACTTTACCAGTTCTCCTTCCTAATCTTTACAGAAAACTTTACCCTCTCTGTTTCTACTACTGTTACTTCAATTCAGCTTGGACTTGTCCAAGCTATTCCATATCTGTGCAACTCTGTTCAGTGGACCAGCTCCTTATTTTCAGGAACTGAAAAGATGAAGAGAACCTGGTGCTTTTACTTTAGCTCACTCATTTCATTAGTCAGCCATATGCACTCATTTTTCCATTATTTTACTGATACAGCAAGGTTCTTGATTTCCACCTGTCCTTTTAAATAAGATTTTACTTGCCAATACCAGCACGCCCACTCACACCAGGCTCTCCTACTTACAAGTATTCATTTAAATGTAACCAACTGCTTTGCGATCCACTTTAATTCCTATTTATCTTTCTTCTTAAGCAAGTAGCCATCATCAAGTATAAATATCGTTAGCAGTGATCTCACATACTAAAGATTTACATAAATTTAATGGGGTGGGGGTTGGTTTCTCTGTAACGTATTTTAGCATGGTGATATCAAGGCAATTCCAAATCCAGTGCCTTGAGAGTTTTATTTTACTTAGAAGACAAAGTTATGACAACTTCCAACCCACCTGAAGGAAAACTGTCACAAGGAATTCTAAAAGCCAATTCTAAATAGGCAAATGTCCTGAATTTAGAAGTGAACGCTTTCTTCAGCTCTTGGGAAATACTCAGCTTTTCATAGGCAAACTAGCTGATGGAGAGAGAATCCCAGGAAGAAAGGAATGAGAAAATTAAACATATGAAAGGGTGCATGATTATTGGGCTGCACCTTCAGTCATGGTTGAGCTGTTACTTGCCAACAGGTTCTTGTCTTCTTTCTAAAGTGGCTGAGGTAGGGATGAGCTAATTCACAGCATTTTATTTGGCCTAATTCAGAAAATATGCAGCAATCCACTACAGCATGCACTGTTCTGCAAAGTTATTTTATTCATGCTATGTATCTCCAGGGCTTAGAGACACTTGGAAACTTACATTTCTGAAACATGCTGCTCTCCACACGTCCTCCTTCCTCCCTAACACTTGCTGTAAATCACTTCTTTACCAGATTAAAAAGTAACCCATTGATCAGGGTACGCTAACCTCAGATTCTTTGTTGGATTGGCCATTTTTAAAATGTCACAGAACGGCAGGACACACTTCCTATCATTCATCCAATGACACAATACACTGCAAAGGAAAAACAGCACGATGAAAGTAATCTTGCCAAGTCCTATCCAAGCAAGAATTCTTGCCAAATATTGGAGTGCACACTTGTGGTAACTGGGTTAATGCAATTCTCATATTTGAAGCTTTTTTCTTCCTTAATTTTTGATGGAGCAGAAGTCTTATGGAATCTTGACATTTCTAACTCACAACATGGCTTCTTTTCATGCCCAGTTAGGTGTGTTTACATTATTATTTTTCCTAGTCTCTCGTTTTTCTATTTTTGATGCTTCCTAAATTAAGGATAATTTACTGATTCTGAAGCATGACTAGCAAAGCAATGCTACTCATAATGCCCCTTCATGTTTGTACTATGCATCATAGATTTTCTTTCTTGTTATACCAAACTAAGACACCTTGGTAAGGCAAACACTCGACCCCCTAAAGGTCTGCATGTGTCCTTTCATTTAAAATTTGGGATTCTTGTTTTTAACTTAAGTAAGATTTGCTTGCATACATTTGCCCTGCTCAAACTATATAAATAATCCTCAAGTGCAAATAGTAATTTAACAAACAGAAG
Organism: Phaenicophaeus curvirostris; assembly: GCF_032191515.1. NCBI lineage: Eukaryota > Metazoa > Chordata > Aves > Cuculiformes > Cuculidae > Phaenicophaeus > Phaenicophaeus curvirostris. Next base: position 15,059,106 of record NC_091400.1, on the reverse strand, counting down.
TTTCTAATCTATTACCTCACCTACCAGAAGAGATTAAAAATTAGAGATGCTTTACTTTGTCAGCCTTGAACACACAGAAGTGTTTAATATTGTTTGAGTAAGGTACAGATCCTTTTTCTGAAGCTAATGTTCTCAAAATGATTTTTAGTTACTCAAAGTTACTAATTGTTTCAAAAAAAAAGGATGCTCTGGCACATACCAAAAAACCTTCACCTTTAAGAGCAAATTATCTCCTACAACCAATGGTGTTTTTCTGAAATATCCCCCATAAAATTTTGTCCTATGTTATGCAGAGCTACCCAGACTTGATTAAAAGAGCTCTTAAATTTTTTTCCTACAAGATTTCTGTCTGCCTTCTCTAATAGCATAACTTGGATAAGAAACAAATGCCAGATTATAGAATCATAGAATCATAGAATAACCAGGTTGGAAGAGACCCACCGGATCATCGAGTCCAACCATTCCTATCAAACACTAAACCATGCCCCTTAGCACTTCGTCGACCCATGCCTTAAACACCTCCAGGGAAGGTGAATCAACCACCTCCCTGGGTAGCCTGTGCCAGTGCCCAATGACCCTTTCTGTGAAAAATTTTTTCCTAATGTCCAGCCTAAATCTCCCCTGGCAGAGCTTGAGGCCATTCCCTCCTTGTCCTGTCCCCTGTCACTTGGGAGAAGAGGCCAGCACCCTCCTCTCTACAACCTCCCTTCAGGTAGTTATAGAGAGCAATGAGGTCTCCCCTCAGCCTCCTCCAGGCTAAACAACCCCAGCTCTCTCAGTCGCTCCTCATAAGGCCTGTTCTCCAGCCCTTTCACCAGCTTTGTTGCTCTTCTCTGGACTCGTTCCAGAGCCTCAACATCCTTCTTGTGGTGAGGGGCCTAGAACTGAACACAGGATTCGAGGAGCGGTCTCACCAGTGCCGAGTACAGAGGGAGAATAACCTCCCTGGACCTGCTGGTCACACCATTTCTGATACAAGCCAAGATGCCATTGGCCTTCTTGGCCACCTGGGCACACTGCTGGCTCTTGTTCAGTCAGCTGTCAGCCAACACCCCCAGGTCCCTCTCCTCCAGGCAGCTTTCTAGACAGACTTCTCCTAGTCTGTAGCACTGCATAGGGTTGTTGTGCCCCAAGTGCAGGGCCCAGCATCTGGCCTTGTTAAACCTCATGCCATTTGACTCTGCCCAGTTGTCCAGCCTGTCCAGATCCCTTTGCAGAGCCTCTCTACCCTCCAGCAGGTCAACACTTCCACCCAGCTTAGTGTTGTCCGCAAACTTGCTAAGGGTGTGCTCGATGCCTTCATCCAGGTCATTGATAAAGACATTGAACGGGGCTGGACCCAGCACTGAGCCCTGGGGAACCCCACTTGTCACTGGCCTCCAGCTGGATTTCACACCATTTACCACCACTCTCTGGGCCCGGCCATCCAACCAGTTTTCCACCCAGGAGAGTGTGCGCCTCTCCAGGCCAGAGGCTGACAGTTTCCTGAGCAGAATGCTGTGAGACACTGTGTCAAAGGCTTTACTGAAGTCCGGGAAGACAACATCCACAGCCTTTCCCTCATCCAGCAGCCGAGTCACTTTGTCATAGAAGGCGATCAGGTTAGTTTGGCAAGACCTGCCTTTTGTGAACCCATGTTGACTGGGCCTGATCACCTGGTTCTCTTGCATGTGCTTCATGATAGCACTCAAGATCACCTGCTGCATGACTTTCCCTGGCACTGAGGTCAGACTGACAGGCCTGTAGTTTCCTGGGTCCTCCCTGCAACCCTTCTTGTAGACGGGCACAACATCAGCCAGCCTCCAGTCCAGTGGGACTTCCCCAGTCTTCCAGGGCTGTTGGAAGATGATGGAAAGGGGTTTGGCCAGCACATCCGCCAGCTCCTTCAATACCCTTGGATGAATCCTGTCCGGCCCCATAGACTTGTGGGTGTCTAGTCGGGCTAACAAGGCTCTGACCACCTCCTCTTGGATCATGGGAGCCTCATTTTGCTCCTCTAGCTCCTGGGTTTGTACACAGACGGAACGACTTTCTTTACAATTAAAGACTGAGGCAAAGAAGGCATTAAGCACCTCAGCCTTTTCCTCATCCCCTGTCATTGTTGTTCCTTCTGCATTCAATAGAGACTGTATGGTCTCCCTAGTCCTCCTTTTATTATTTATATATTTATAGAAGGATTTTTTGTTATCTTTCACAGACATTGCCAATCTGATTTCTACTGAGCCTTAGCCCTTCTGATTTTTTCTCTACACAATCTCACTTCCCTCCTGTAGTCCACCCAAGAGGCCTGTCCCCTCTTACAGAGCCCATAAACATTTCTCTTCTTCTTGATATCACTCAGGATAGCTGAGCATATACATTCAATGAGTCTTTTTTTTCCATGAAGAAAGACTGATCTATAGCTAACTCAGCCTATGATTCCAGACTAGAACCTTATGAGGGAGATAGAAAAGGAGGAAGTGGAAGAGAAGGTGGCTGCTCTGAACCTGCTGGTCTTTTCCAGTTCTGGACAAGTAGAGTGCCTGAAGTGCAAATCTAGTTCCACACTGCTCCTTTTTGTCTCAAAGGTAAACAGAAAGAAAGAAAGAACAACAAAACCAACAGTAAGAAATCAATAGGAAATTACCCAACTTAGAAATGTTTTTCTGATTCAAGCTTTGGAAGCCTCTCTAAGTACATTCATGTGCTCCAAGCTTCAAATTACTTCCTGGAATTAATGAAAAGAGCCATTCCCGTTCTGAAATCCACAACATAAGAAGGATATGAAACTGTTGGAATGAGCCAAGAGGAGGGCCATGAAGATGATCAGAGGGCTGGAGCACCTCTGCCATGAGGACAGGCTGAGAGAGCTTGGGTTGTTCACTGTGGAGAAGAGAAGGCTCCAGGGAGACCCTATAGCGACCTTTCAGTACCTGAAGGGGGTACAAGAAAGCTGGGGAGGGACTTTTTTATGAGGGCATGTAGTCATAGGGGAGTGGCTTTAAATTGGAAGGGGGAAGATTTAGATTAGAATTTCTTCATGATGAGGGTGGTGAGGCACTGGCACAGGTTGCCCGGGGAAGCTGTGGCTGCCCCATCCCTGGAGGTGTTCAAGCCCAGGTTGGATGGGGCCTTGAGCAGCCTAATCTGGTGGGAAGTGTCCCTGCCCATGGCAGTGGGGTTGGAACTAGATGACCTTTAATGTCCCTTCCAACCCAAATCATTCTATGATTCTTTGGAATGAAGCACTTTGAAGTTTGAAGCTTATACAGAAGAAGGTTCCAAAAGTAAGCTTTTCTTTCAGTATAGAGCAAACAGTATGTAAACATGTATGCCATGTTTTTCAGCTTCTCTTATCTGAAAACCATTACATGCATATTACCAGATCAGCACAACTATAACAATCATCACTGGTTAAATATCTATTTAGGAAGTTAGACTTACAATCAACAAGCAGTAACAGAACATGAATTAAATTTAAAATGTGAAAAAAAAAATACGGTAGTTCATTGTACCAGCCAAGGTATGGAACAAATCCTTATAGCCAAAGAAAGACAGCAGATAAGAAATAGAGATCGAAAGAAGCTCCTAACTGCCAACAAACATGTATTTATTTAATGGACATTATTAAATGCTCTAAATGAGTGAGCTCTACAAAGCTAGTCAACACCTGAAGAAGTCGTACATAAACAAGTATAAACCAAACAAGACAGAAGTAAGTGCTAACTAAAGTTACTGAACAGGCCTACTTTGCAGTATGAAACAGAGTAGCCACCATTTGTAAGGTTTCTCAATGAAATATGAGAAAATTTTACCTCTAGCAGAGGCATACTAGGTGCCAGACTCCTTGATAACATTTTGGCACATGTATTACTTAAGCCTTTGAAAGCCTCCTTCACAACCTGGTCGACAAACCTGTCTGTCGTATCTCCAGCAGTATTACAAACCTCTGTATTCCCATCAAGAAATAAATTCAAGATAAAAGGTGACAGCAGCGGGTATCACAGGCCCCAGCCTTCTATGAACTCTGAAAAGAAATTAATCACATTTTATGTTTTGCTGCTTCCTTATAAGCATGCCACCAGTGCTTCAGATCACTGCTTTTAAGCAGCAAAACCAGGCTAAGATGTTCAGTTCATATACAGCTGTCAACTTCTAACAGTATTATGAAGTACAGTGTAGCACCTTGGCTTTATTTCCATCTTCAGTGAGTCTTTCTGAGCTAGGTTAAATCTTCACAGGCTTGTAATTATGCCTTTTAATACAGCTCATCTGATGAAGGAAAATGCCTCTGCAAGTAGTTACTATTCACAGTTCACTACTTAACAGAACTAACTTTAGAGTTATAAAACACAGTGAATCTACTGCTTTACCAGGTGGCATCACTTTGCTTCATGAGATGTTTGTAATAGCAAGTCATTAGCTACTAGTATATCCATCACATTAACTCAAAGCAGTATTAAGACTCATCACTCATTCTTCTTTTCTCTTTTAGCTACTAAGCTTGCTACTGTCTTTGGTTCTACTTTCATTATCATTTGCTTTTCATGCTAATCATACTTTGATTTAGCATTCCTCTGGAGGTCTGCTTTTGCTAAGATAGTGCTGAGGTAAAGATCTGTTACTTAGAGGATGCAATTTACTGTCACTGATAAAGAATCATGCAGGGAGACAAAGCAAGTAAGCCTGAAGAAAACAGAATGCAAGCTGGCTAAAAAATGGGAATACTGTGTGTGGGATAGTAATATGGAGTGACAGAAGGCTGTTACAAGTAACTAGAATAGAACACAGGAGAAACTCCAGGTTCCAAAATAGTGCAAAGGGACACTATGCTGTGAACTCTGATCCTGGAATTCAGACAGCATCACTGTATTCTGCTCTCAAAGCACATGATAAGGTATCGAACAGGAGATTCAAGTACCTGACAGAGCATGGATATTTTTTTTAAACTAACCATAGCACATCAAACAGTATTTAGACCCTAAATACGATCATGAAGGAAAAACAGCTATGCTAAAATGCAATGGTGAAAAGGAGACTTCATTAAAGTTCTATGTGCATAATAAGAAAGAATGTCAAGCATGGCACTGCCATATTATGCCCAATACAGATTCCTCAGATTTTTAAGAAATGAACAACAAACATACATCCAAATACAAACACAAGAAATTTTTTATCACTTACAAAGTTGAAGAAATAGGTGTGAAAGTCTCAAACTTAATGCAGTGAGGGGAAAAAAACATTTGAGGATAGGGTTTGCCTTCTTTGCTTTATAACATTGGATGTTTCCATCCTGGTTACAATTAGCAAATCCAACTACCTTTTGTGTTAAACCAAGGAAACATCAGTTCACTGAACTTCCAAGGTGAAACCCGCAGGAAAGTTAACAGGAGTTACAGCAGCCTAGATTTTGATGCCTTCAGTCACACCGATTAGTACTATTAAAAAACAATTCAAAAACAAGCAATCAAACAAGACACAGGCAATAAACCTTCCAAGTACTATAGAGATTAGCTTTCGTACTGAACCAACGTGAACATGCAGCCTACTCTTGGCACAATATAAACATTTTTCAGTCAGATGATGCTTCATTTATATGTATCTCTACTAAAGAGGAATTTCCTTTACACAGATAAGACTGCAGCATGCACACGTATGTATATGTGTATTGTGCATATGCACAATGGAATGTATCTCAGCCATGGTAATCCCATCAGATTGTGAAGGTTTATGAATGAAATCCAGAGGCCTCACAGAATGCCATCAATGATGAGCCATTTTATAGACTGAGAAATAACAACAACACTTTAAGAAAACTGGAATCTGTAGCCAGAGACACGCTAATGTAAAAAACACTGCTTTTTGAATTGCATGCTTGATAGAACCATTCTCCACCAACAATGCTCAAGGATCTGCACTGCTGTTTAGAAAAGTCAAATCAGGTCTAGATATAGCGGCAACTGCCAGTACACAATTATACAGTCATTACAGTTAAAAAAAAAGTATACCAGGAGTACTGGTATTGCCATACTTTGTCCTCCCAACCTGCCTAATCTCATAAAATGGTAAACTATGAGCAATAGATGACAGTTTTACTTCTGTGGATATACTCAGGTTATCCAGACCCAGCCTTCTGCCAACATATTTCAGTAACTATTGTGCAAATGCAAGTATTGTGGCATCACTATGATCTGTTTTAGAAATACAAAATTACTAAAGCAGGACTCAGTTACAACTTTCTTTAGGGTTGTCAAGTTACATAAGGAGGAATAGAGACACTTGATGTAACTAAATGCTAGCTGAAATAAGTGCTAAGCTTCTTTGCTTAAACAGGTCAAATCCCATAGTCAGCATTTAGAAAACATCAAAGTGAAGTTAATAGGATTCCTCCCTAGACAGTTATAGCAAATTGGCCCCTGTGATAAAGGAATAAATCAATTCTGTAATGTCAAGGATTTTAAGCAGATTAGAACAACCAGGATACATTTCTGTATTTCCATCTTAATATACAGCTGACTGTACTATATTTAGAGGATGACACATCTTCAATGTGCTTCCCAAAATTACAGCAAAACATGACAACTTTCACCCCTGTTTCAGTCTCTAGTCACACTACTTTATTGTATATTATTTATTAGATCACAATGATCATATCCTTCTTTTGACCCCAATCCTTGAAAAAAATACCACAGACTGTTAAAATACTTACAGTAAAAGCATCCATCTAATATAACTACTTGAGCAAAACAGTATGCTCTATCAGGAATTAAAAACTGGTTTCACTGAGGATCACTTGACATAGGAATGAACTCACTGAGCATGGAAGGTAAAGACAAAGGGTGTTAAAATAGAAGTGAAATGTTGCAAGGAGCGTTTCCCCTTAATGAATTACTGGGAGATTTGTAGCAGGCCAGCCAGGGTAAGTCTTTCAGCATGTGTATCCAGAAGTGTCATGGACTTGCTGCACTATATCCTTGCTGCCCTTTCCATGAACTGGACAGTTTCCTTTCACCAGTTTATTTTCACTTCTATTCTGGCAGCTGTCTACAGCAGTAGGCATTTATCTTAAATAATTTGCTACTTGTTGAAGAATTCATTGGAGGGGGTGGGAAGAGGGAAATAGCCATTCTTGGTGCACCATGTCATAACTGATTGAAAAGAAAATTCAATAAAGATAAAACAGATTTCCCACAGGTTTTTCCCCCACTTCAGAGGGAATCTTAGATATACCTTTCCCCTCCCCCAAGCAAAATACAACCAGAACTTGCTGAATTTAACCTTCCAGTTATTGTAAGTTACACAATTTAAGGAAGCTCTTTGCTTTTACTCAAATCCTCCAAAGGATTTTCCTTACAGAAAAATGCTCAGTGGTGACTAAAAGTAAACATGCTAATAAATAAAGTGAGTGTTATGGCTTTTCCTTTCTTTTCACACTACTACCCTCCTGCAATAATGTGGCAGAGACTTTGATGAAAACTATGGCCAGCAATTAACCTCAAGAACACGGTTTTGGGAACAAATAGATCAGGCAGTAGAAATTCAAAAGGTAGGAGCAGTCTCTAATGGGAATTTTGCTGAAATCTACTTTATAATACTTAATTTCTGTATCATGAGCAAAATGATCATTTTTCCCAAGTCAATGTCAAATGTTATTGGCAATATAAAGGGCTGTTCCAAGCAGGAAATAAAATTAAAAGAAAGAAAAAAAGTAAATGTTTCCAATCTCCCTATTGGCTACAGTTATGGGAGGCTGGCAAAGTACATTGCAAAGCAGACCTTATGAAGTGTTTGGTAATTTTTATTAAATAGGAGCAAAAGCAAAATGGGAAAGAGTGAAAGTAAAATTACATTCTTCTGTTGCACATATGAAACCCAAGGGAACAACTTGTATTCCAAGCACTGGTGGTTACAAATTATTTGATGAAAGACTGGTAGCTGTTAAACTTCAACGGTTTTCTAGGCTTTATACAAATTCTGTGAAGTCAGAAGTTCACTGCAGCAGGTGAAAAACCAGGCAACCCTCTGTAGCCCTCATTTTCTCTCATTTGAATGCAACAGTTTACGCTGCAAGTTTGCATACTGTAGCCTCACAATAAAGAAGAATGGTAATTTGCTATTTAGAGTAGCTCATCTTTCCAGACTGAGCTAGCACTGAAACCCCCCCATTTCCCAGTTGCAGAGCTGAAAAAAAAAAACCAAAACCAAAAAAACAACCAAACAAAAAACCTCAACAACAACAAAACTCATTGCTTACGTAACATATTCATTATATTTACAAAATGCATGCTGTTTCTATCCCATTATCTCAGGACAGTTTCAAAAGCAGAAAAACAACAGACAATGTTGGAAAACAATCTATTTTCTTTTCACCATGAAGTGTGAGTAATAACTGGCATTCTCCAAACAGAGATTAACAATGTTGAACCAGATGTTCCCCATTTTGCAATTGCCTACATCTCAAAAATCCGTTTGGAAAAATCCTACCTCCAGAGTTCAAATTCAAGCTTGAACAAAACAAACTGAACAACCACCATCTGCCCAACCGCAACCTCCACTGAATGCAAGACTGTAAATATCAGTAAAATGATATATAAAATCAATTTTAAAATTTACGTGTGCACATGATTATGTGAAGGCAGTTACAGAAGACTTATAATCAGAACCTCAACTGCAGTGTCCCAAATCACCTAACATTTCATAAAAAAAATTAGCTTCAGCTATGTGAGTAAGTCTCCTTTAAGTCATCCAAAAATGAAACAGCCGCTTTGACTCTAGTTACAATCAAAACCAGACAGATTTGCTCCAGTTCTACTCTGCTAGGAGTTGGTTGAAATTTTCATGAGTATATGAATTTCTATGAGGATTGAATTTCAAAGCACAGGATATCTTATAAGAATTGCTAATCTTGAAATATTTCCCTTGAAATCTTACGGCATGCGAATGCCATTTTACCTGTGCCCATTTTTTCAATGCAACCTTAAATTATACTGGAGCAAAACCTCTTTACTCAATACTTTGAGGGAAGCAACAGTGGGAATTCCACCAGTAGTTCCCTCTATATAGAGAGAGACTTAGAAAACTATTCAAATTTTAAATTCAAATTGAAATTGAAACCTAGTAAGCTGGTTAATTTGCATGTATGGTGGAGTGGTCTCAGACTTGTTACAGCTATGTTTCCCTAGAAGGGTCTAAAGAGAAATGAACATCAATACTGTATTATAAATTCTGAAGATCATAAAAAAATGTGATACAGGAGCCAGTTAAACTCTAGTAATCTGCCTCACTAACCAGCAGTCTGACATCATCACATAAGGCATTTTCAAAATGAGATGAGCTTCTGTACTTTAAATATCTGGCAAAGGAGTACATAATGTATCATCAGGAGTGCTGTTACCATCAGTTTATAGTAATACAGATATGCAATTCAAAAGCACTGATGATAGATTTATCAGTATTCTAACATTAAAAGTCAATTTAGCCCCAGTCACCTATGAGGAGGCACCAGCCAGGGGCTGTATGTTCTTAAAAAGAAAATAGGAATTACAAAGCTGGAGCAGTGGTACCTAGCAAAATCTGTGCAGTCTATGAGTCAAGTTTTGTTTTCTTCAGAACTCGGCTTGACAGCCGTATTGATAATGTAACAGTGGCTCTTGCCAAACCAACATACCATTGTCAGCTTCATTCTAGTCACAGCTGATTAAGCAAAAGTTAAGTTTATCCAATATTTTGCATTATAAATTTCTCCTTTCAACAGTCTATAATTTTGTGACTCTCAAACCAAATAATCTGAACATTACCACTCCCCTTCTCTGCCCTGGGAAAGTCTTCTGGAGAGCTTCGAAGCAATAGTATCACTGCTCCCTGAAATGAGAATAACTTTTCCCCATCAATATATTCAGATGATAATGCTTAGCAGGATAATGCCTGAGAACAAGGACTTAAAACTTGGCTGGGGGAGAACTTTATATTGCATTTGCAGACTAGGAGAGGAGCCAGTGAGAAAAAAGAAAATAGGGAAAAGAAAAAAACAAAAAGATTCGATCAGATCTCAGCAAAAGAGATCATGTGTGCAAATTACTTCTCCACTGAGTAGACAACAAGCTACAGGTACTGCCGCTGCAAAACCTGTGACAGAAATCCCTGTGGGATCAACTCTATGAAAATGCATCCTCTGGAAATACATTGACATTGTTCACAAACAAGTAATTTTTGTATTTTTTTTCTTTAAAAAACAACCAGCCAATAATAGCCAAAATCCTTTAAAGCATAAGCAACATTTTTCCCTGATATATCAGATATCCACCCAGACTGGAGTCCCAAGCTCGGCAGAAACTCTTGCACCAGATTCTTCACCAGGATAAATCCTGCAGATTTATCATACTTCGTAAAATGGAGGGTTACCCATATCAGCTTGTGGAGCTGCTCTGAAAACAAAATGTCTTTAACTAAGATCTCTGAAGCCTAAGAGTTGCAGAAGGCACACTTGAGAAAACTCAGTATATATCGTAGATAATAAGGAGGGTTTGAATCTCAAGTTATAAACAGTGGTATGCTCAAATTAACTGGAAGAGGTATACAAATGCAATTGCATGCAGCTACAAAAGGAGTCAGACTGCCCAAAACACGTGAAATCATGGCCACACATTTCCAGATTTCTTCCCCTTCATGTTTCGCTTCCCGCATTAGCTGCTGATAAAAAACATTTTGCCACTACTTAGCCAGGCAGAGAAAGAGACAAAGCCAAAACTCAGAAAGTTGTTACATGGTTTATTTACTTAAAAAAACATGTTTTTATTATAACCTGAATGAGGCTTAATAACTACATTCTGGGAATTAAAGATTCAAACTCAGAGTTCTTAAGTGCATTTTTCCATGGAGCCAAGCTTTCAGAGATGCTGCACGGTCTAGTGCTGGTAAGAGAAAAAGACTGGGAGCCTTTAGGATAATGGGTCCTAGTCCAAATTCACAGCACTCACTCATAGTCTGGGACAAGTCACTTGACCTACTATGCCCCCAACAGCCCAGCTGGCAAATGCAGAAAGAAAAGCAGAAATCCTGAATGAAAAACAGTTATTATGACTAAGATCAGCTTCTGGCTAAATCAAACATCAAATAAAATGTGTTTTCCATATGGAAGCTGCTTTCCTGAAGTGGAATAAAATGTAAATGCCTGTCAATTATAATGATCTGAGAGGCAAGTGGTGAGAAAAGCAGTTCTGTGACAGACCAACAGGAAAGACTCAGCCAGGAATGAAGGACAGTTTTTGAGGTGCAGAGAAATGGGAGACAGAAGGTAGTCATGCATCTGGCAGCAACAAAGATGAAACCACTATTTGAGGAGGTCAGAGACGACAATGTGTCTGAGTCAGAAAAGGTCACTTATTCAGTATTCCAGCTGTAAGATGAAAGAATGAAAGTGGAGTTTTTTCAAAGCAGAGACCACAGAACATCTAAAAGGTGGACTGTTATTTGAAAATGCCACTGACAGATATGATGAATCCATCCTTTCAGCCCAAACAATTTCTTATCAGCTCTTGGTTTTACCTTTTCCTTCTCCTCTCTTGCACTTCTCTAAACAGTCATCCCAGGAATCCAGTCTTTTCACTAAATTTCAGTAGGCTACTCCTAACTTTAACAATACTGCACTGCTCTAAATACTGGATCATCTGAAAAATTGTGACCTTCTACAATTCTGCTAAAACCCTCACATCATAGACATACCAGTACAAGGAGATGAGATATTCCCTAGGAAACAGTGCAGCCAGGACTTAGACTTGCATGTTTTCCAGCAGATCAAAAGGTTGTTCATCCAAAAAAGATCATGGATCTTTCTGCTACTCTGCTACATAAAGACTTCATTATGGAAGGCAGAGGTAGAAAGCTCTATGCTTTCTTTCCATATGGAAGATTAATCTTGAGGCCAGGTACTTCCCCTATCCTGGACCACACACTAGCCCACCAGCATTCAAACAAGATTGCTCCAAGCACGTCCATGTGAGAAGCTAACCAGCTCTCACAGAAAAAGCAGAATAAAGATGACATTTCCTCTGTTCTGCCTCTCCTGAAGTGTGTTTTCAGCACATCTTCGTGACTGAAACCCATTCCTGTAAACTACAGTGGTTTGGGGAGGGAAGCACATTTCATATGCCAACAAAACAGCTGAAGCTGCAGTGTCATTCCTTATTGGTATTTGCATGAGGTTCATACGAAGGCAAATAAATAAGGCTACTAGTAAAACAGATGAGTTTTAAAAAATTAATACCTTCTGTAAGCACACAGAATCCAAACCACAAAAGAAACAAGTACAGCATCCAAGATCTTGATCTCCAGCATGTCCACACACTTATAGATTCGCCAGCTGAGAACTCATGATTTTAGAGAAAACAGAAACTACAGAAGTCAGACATCCTTGAAGTAAAACACAGGCTGAACAGTCTGTCAGCAATAGCAGGGAACTGTCAACCAAGTGAAAGAGCCAGAGTCTGAGAGGTATCCATCTACAGATTGAAGAGTGGGCTGTTTAAAGGAAGAAATTTATTTCCTTGGACTCACTCTACAGAGCCAAAACAAACTATCAAAGTGTTGAATGGACATTAGTATCCAGTTCAAGTTGGAAACATGCCATTAGGAAGTCCGCTAATATAACTGACCACAGAAGGAGCTCCTGCAGAGGTTGATAAAGCTTGTTTGAAACATTAAAAAAAGCAAACTTACGCAGAACTTGAGTTTAAAGAACTGTCCATATCAGAAACCTGCAGCAGGGGATGCCCTGATACACACCAGCACTTAGGGCACACCAAGGTGGAAACAGAGAAACCAGTGAGGAGTGCCACTTCACCGTGCAGCCTTGGGCAGGTCCACAAGGGTACAAAAATGCACTCTGGCAGCTCCCTACAACAGTACAACTTCCAAAGAACTGTGGTGAAAAACATCAGTAGCATAGATTTTTTTATGGGCCGTTAAGCCTCACTTTCATCTGGCCAGGAGAAAGCTGAAGTTAAAAAAACGCTTTTAACAGTTATAGTAAAAGCAGTTTAAAGAAGGCTAAGGAAAGAGAGGGCAGCAGCTAAGCAAGTGGCTGACGGCTCAAGTAAACTGCAGTCTTACAGTATGCAAACAATAGAAAGAATGAGACCCGCTAACCACAACTTGGCTGGGTACCTGATCTGATGAAAAGGAGGATATGAAACATGAAACTGCATTAATTTATAGTTAGCCTGCTGTCAGTGACTCTCCTTGAACAGGAAAGTTGGGATTGTTCTGTAAGAGGGAAGCAAAGCTCTGTCCTGACAGTATCCTTAGAAGGATGTCAAAGAAAACACCTCAGCATCCCAATGTAGACAAAAACCAAGACAAACTTCTTGTTGGAATTATTCAAGTTGAACGTTTTCATTTATTATCTTACCACTGTTTTCATCATCTCTTTCTTTGCCATTATCAAGCAAGCTGCTATGTATTTAAACACTCCTGTTAATACAGTTAAAGACACAAATACTTGGGCCTGTCACTGGAAGAAAGATCTCAAGGCCCCTTCGGGCAAACAGTGAAACTGCAACTATTGCTGCTACCAACTTTTTGCCCGAACCAATGCAAGACTTGACCACATTGGCTTTGAGCTAGGGCTGCAATTTAACACATCCATGTTCCTTTCTGGGAACACATCAAAACTACTAAATTATTTTCAGACTTCTGAGCAGTCAGATGACCAGGCTCTTACACTTTTGGTGTGCTTTCTGTTAACACAGTAAACCCATATACTAGCACACAAACCCTTTCGCTGTAGTCTCAGTACCAGTCTCAGCTTTTCTGTTGTTCAGCCCTTACTTTAAGTGACTTCAGTTTAAACTCCGTGTCAGTCCCCAGAAGACTGGTGCATCTAGTAATTAACCAAACTAATGACATATTTATGAAGTAAAAACATAGCACTGTAATATTTACCCTTAAGGTATACTATTTGAAAAAGAAGTTCAAAGCCTCTACTGCATTGTGTGGATAAGATCAGGAAACACTGAATTAGTAATGGTTCAGCCTTTGGAAAAAATGTACAAAATTTCCACCTCTGACATCCAAAAATATTTTAAATATTTTTATGTCAAGTCTAAACAGAATATTTCTGAAATCACTTTAATGATTTTTCAATCTTACCTTGCAAGCAGAGCCAAAAGGCCAAAATACCACTGACAGTTCTCTTCTACAAATATGTGCAAATAGACATGCAAGAGGTTAATACCATAAATAACTTTTTATGTTTCAGGTTTCCAAGTCAACTCTTTAAGTGTCAAGAAGATTAGGAAAACCTGTCACTATTTTAGGTGCTTAGATCAACAAAAATCAGAACTTCAGCATTCTTGAAGCAGGTAACAGGCTTTCTTTCTCTGCTTACACAATGTCAGTGTATCAACATAAGTAATATAAATAAATTTTTTTATAAAATTATAATAAATAACAAACATAGCAGATTTGTCATCTTTGTTTAATAATTTGTTTTAACAAACAACAAATAATAATACATAAATTAGAAAAGCCTAATAGTTCAAGTTTTCACAAGCAATATGACACCTATGCCTGTCTTACCCCATCCTGGAGTTATTTCCTTCCAATAAATAATCTGATCACTCCAATTAACATCAGCCTGAATGGAAAAATGGATTGTATCTATCATCAATATTATTCTACTTCAGTCAAAGCAATATGAGAGATGAATACATTCCAGTTTATGAGAGAATAATACAGTCTAATTTATGATTTGGTACCAGATGAGTTTGACCTTTTTTACTTAACTTCAGCCCTGAATCTCAGCACCTATAATTTTTTGCTATTTGTTCCTACACAGAACTTAGATGAACTCTGGGAAGAAACATCTAACAAAAAAGTGAGACTCGCTTGGTTATTATTGATTTTTTTCATTATAACTCTAAAATACATTAAATGCACTGTATAGCAATTACTATACCTTTAGGAGTACTGATTATAAAAACAGGATGTTAGGACCTGCCACAGTGAATTAGACCCTGAACATCTATTTGTGCAAGATACGTATAAGAGAAGGAAAACTGTTCTTCTATTGGCTCACTAAAGGTGATTAAACAGACAATAAATTGAAAAGTACTGTATAGTGTAAACATTAGTGCTGCAGCCTGGTTTTAGCAGAATATTCTTCAGTAAAACTCATGTTCCCAAATGGAAGAAGAAAATTATGTTTAAAACAACTGACCGTGTTCAGAATAGGAGAAAAATAACCTATCCTTCCTAGCTCTCAGTTAGCTATACCAGCATCAACAACTGGAAACGATGAAGTGTCACCTCAGCATTAGTTAATACTGTGCTCAGTTAGAAATACACACAAAACTCTGGACTAAACTGTGACTTGCAAAAACAAACTAGACAATAACCACCATGCCTGAAATTATCTTCAGCCCACAGCTTATATAGCTCTTCAGGAAGATTATGCATATATTGTACCTCTATATGGATTCCCATGATGCTGTCAGAGAAGGGACTTAATGCTCAGTTGGCTTAAAGCCATCTCCATGCCCTCTCCAGTGCTAGGCTGCATCACAGTACCCAAGGTCACTTGCTGACAATGTTATGGGAGGCTGCCCAGAAGATTTTCTGGATGAGAGGGCAGGAAAGGTCTCAGTAAACAGCCTTCCTCACCTAGACCTAGAATTCTGAAAGCCTGTTGCAATGCTCTGTGATTTTGTACCCAATATAAAGGGACTAAGGAAAGACTTACATGCATATTTATAACTTAGATTATAACCAAATTCCCAGAGAAGTTCATGCTGCAGATCACTGATGTGGTATATAATGTGTCCTGCCAGCACCAGTAGGAAGCTATTACCACTGAAATGCACTGCTTGTATTCTGCAAATTCTACTTTTGCTTCCCCAGCTTCTTCACACAACAGCCTGAAAGCTGGAAGAAAGCTCATGCTTGATGCAGCAGATCTAGTTGCATAGTTAAGTATCACCAACTCTGGAATAGGTTCATTTGGTTAAGGTAAGGTACAGCAGCAGAACTGCTCAAGATAACAAACATTCACAGCTCTCAGACATCACATGCAATGCACTATATCTTACAAGGTGCATTTTTTCCATTTAGCAGACACAAGCCTTCAGAAAGAGGGAGGAGATAGGGTAGTGACCCCAAAAATGGTCACAACTCATATCACAGGCTCCATCACAATCTCAATTACAACTATGGACTTAACAGCACAGATTTTGTTCAGTTGCAGATATCCACCAAATGTGACATTTCCTCATTCTCCTCTCTTTGTTGTTCACAAAGAACACAATTGCTAGTTTCTTCCCTATGTTTGCATCTCTTCTTTGCTGAGTAATGCAAGAATAGCAATGAATTATTTCCAGCAATTAAGTTACTCTTCCTGAAAGAGCAGGTGCCTCACACAGACCAAATGCAGAAATTGTAACAAAAATATGTAATTATTTTATGTTTTCCTTAAATAAGAAGTTTTGAGAGTGTTGTAATCATATAAGCCCCCAAAACAAGGTCCTAGCATAAAGAAAACTTTAAAAATTCCAACTTCTTCTAATTTAAAAAATCAGAAAACATATGTGATACTAAAAATATGTATTTCAGATAAAGACATGTTTGGTTTGCTGCTTTTTTTTAAAAAGGGGAGCCCTGAATTAAAATTTATGAACAGTCAAGGCAACAGTCTTAAGTCAGTAATTATTTCTGATTCCAAATTTAAGTCTGAAAAAGAAATACTGGTTCTTCCTGCGAGATTGAATCTCCAGACCTACTAGTAGGAAGAAAAAGGTAGGCATAAGGAATTCCTTTTCACGGAAAAGAAGCTGATTTTTCTACAGGCTCTTCAGTTTCTGGTAAGTTTCCACATTCAAAAATATTTCTGTTCAAACGTATTCACCCACACGTTTTTATTATCTAATAAGTAGGTGAAAATTGCATTGACTGATTTTTCATTCCTAACAGTCTTACAGTTCACATATGCTTGTAAAACCTGCTCAACTCTAGAGTATCTCATGAGATGACATAGATTCAAACCTTAAACAAATACAAAAAGCCATGACCTATTTGTTTTGATATTCTGCAGTGTTCCAGACTAGGAGAAAAGCCATCACTGAAACCATGAGACATACAAGACTTCACAATTTATTAAGAAGATTAGCTGGGTTTAGTTTGTGCAGTAATGATTAGTCACTGAATATGTGTTGGTTTGAAAGCCTAAAAGGTCAGGGATCAAGGAATTATTTGGCTTAATTGTGTTTAGTTTTTCCATCTTTTAAATAGTTAAAAATCTCTTTAAGTCAAGCAGAACTTTGCAAATGCAAACTCCAAGTATATTCTACACAGAATAACAAATGCACCTTAAATACCACATGTTTATTCACTTTCGGATTATATTTGTAGAACTGCCTGCTGTGAAATGACAAAGTTCATGGTTCATCTGAACTTTTGAACTCAAGTGAGTATTTGACACAGCAAAACAATCTAAATGAACCTAACACAAAGTTTTCATAGTTAAAACCTAGCTTTCAGGCCTTTGTCTGGGGCAATTGGGTAGGAAAGTTCTTTATTGATGTTGTAAAAACTACCAGTTTAATAACAGGCAGGGAGAGTGGAGAGATCAGTGGAAAAAGCACCTTAGCATTTCTGAAATAGTGCTGGTTTTGTAGTTCGTTGAACTTTACCTGACCCCATTACGAAGGCTTCCCCAGGACAAGTTGTAGCTGCATTTGCAACAAGACCGAAGTTTCCTATCTTATTTCAAATAGGCTCCGGGGCTGGGAGTTCACAGATAAAATTAGTTTAAAAAAAATACAAAAACGCAAAAAACACTCAGCACACATGAATTCACTTGGCTCCCTGCACTGCTATTTTAGTTTTATTTTCGGGCTAGATTCTCTTCATTATGGAGATGTTGAAATCTTTTTCCAAAATGAAAAAGTTTGCCACCTGCGTTCCTGACATAAACCAGAAAAAGTCCTTAAAAAAAAGGGAAAGCACAGCGCATTTAAGATTCTTGTGCTCATGCTAGATCTCAGCCTGCGTGCAAATGACTGCTATGATCCTTTCTGAGTGTTAGTAACAATCCCACAGCACTGTCAATTCACGCTTTATCAATTTTAGACCTAACAACCATCAGAATTTAGAAAACATTTTGAGGCTTTTAAAATTACATTTAAGACCCTGCAAGATGTCGTGTACTTCAAGTTCACAATCAGTTTCATAACTCACTGATGCACATGAATGACAAAGATATCTGACCACAGGATTCAAATCAGCCTTAAGACTATCAACAGGTGAGGGATAAAACCCTACAGCTGTTTGGTCCCCTGTAAATTCCCGGTGAAAATAATCATGCCACACGTAAACCTGTATTTCACCAGCCTGTGAGACTGGAGTCGCTCACTACCTCCTTCCATCTGAAGGAACAGTAAAAAACAGCCTAGAGGCTACTGAAAGAGAGCAGCTGTAATCAACACTGACAATTTTACAGCTAATGTCACCTCTGTGATGTGGCTTACTAATAAAGTTATATATACATCCGTATATACATACACAGATGCACGGATATATATATATGGATATATATATACACGGATACATATATATATATACACACATATATATGTATGTATTTTTATATATACATACATATGTATATATATATATGTGTGTGTATATATATGTATGTATATATATAAATGTTTTTATTCAGCTGAACTGTGTCAGGAAGACAGATTCGGGAATTAGAAAATTCCTAAAGCAAGTTAAAGACATTTTATGACTAACTCTTCCAAACTAACCGTTTTACCCCAAGGTCGACATACAGAGCTCTTATTTCCAACCCTTCCACTTGGTTTGCAGGCAAGTTTTACTCCCAAGGTAGCTGCTCCTTTCCCCGTTCCCCCAAGCCGATAACGTTCCGCAGGAAGGAGGGAAGGGAACGCTTATCTCACCCTCTTGAAGAACAGAAAAGTGAACCAAGGACTAGGGGCTCGGGGCCGCGCATCCCCGGGTGCCGCTCAGGTGTGCGCGCAGCAGGCTCTGCCCCGCTCTCTATCACCCAATTAACAAGTTAAACAGCTGCAAACAGCCATGAGGAAGAGCTTCAACTGGCACCCGGAGCCAGCTGAAGGCACGCTCAGTTCCAGCCGGCCAGACGAAGGGGTGCCTTGTGCCGCAATTAACAGCCCCGGTGCCTCGCGAAAGGCACTAACGCCGCAAGGGTTCGGCCGGGGAGGGAGGCGGCTCATCCCTGCGGCAGAGCTGCTGCACCCCGGGAGCCGAAAAAAGGCTGCGGCACCCGCAGGTCGAATCCAGCCCTCCCTTTCGGCCGGGGAGACCCGTCAGTGATGGCTGAGGTTGATTTTAAAATTACTTATTTTCAGTTTAAGGATTGATCTGTGCTCTGCGATATCCTGAAATAAGCACGGCAGCTGGCAGTGGCTCCCTGGATCACTGTTCAATGGGCAACACTCAACTGAAACTCCAGGTAGGGACAGGATCTAAAGCAATAGCATTTTGTGCACGCCAATAGAATCCTAGAATCACAGAATCATAGAATAACCAGGTTGGAAGAGACCCATCGGGTCATGAGTCCAACCATTCCTATCAAACACTAAACCATGCCCCTTAGCACCTCGTCCACCTGTCCCTTAAACACCTCCAGAGAAAGTGACTCAACCACCTCCCTGGGCAGCCTGTTCCAGTGCCCAATGACCCTTTCTGTGAAATTTTTTTTCCTAATGTCCAGCCTAAACCTCCCCTGGTGGAGCTTGAGGCCATTCCCTCTTGTCCTGTCCCCTGTCACTTGGGAGAAGAGGCCAGCACCCTCCTCTCCACAACCTCCTTTCAGGTAGTTGTAGAAAGCAATGAGGTCTCCCCTCAACCTCCTCTTCTCCAGGCTAAACAACCCCAGCTCTCAGCCGTTCCTCATAAGGCCTGTTCTCCAGCTCCTTCACCAGCTTCATTGCTCGTCTCTGGACTCTCTCCAGAGCCTCAACATCCTTCTTGTGGTGAGGGGCCCAGAACTGAACACAGTATTGAAGGAACGATCTCACCAGTGCGGAGTACGATGGTGTCATAGAACGATTTGGGTTGGAAGGGACGTTAAAGATCATGCAGTCTCAACCCTTCTGCCATGGGCAGAGCCACCTCCCACTGCTCAAAGCCTTGAACACCTCCAGGAATGGGCCATCCATGACTTCTCTGGGCAACCTGTTACAGTGCCTCAGCACCTTCAGAGTAAAAAAATTATTCCTAATATCGAATCTGAATCTCCCCTCTTTCAGCTTAAAACCATCAGCCCTCATTCTATCACTGTACTCCCTCTTAAAGGGTCTTTCCTACAGGTTATCTTTCAGTACTGGAAGGTTGCTATAAGGTCTCCCTGGAGCCTTCTTTTCTCTAGGCTAAACAAGCCAAACAATACTTGTATTGTTATCAGAGATATGAAAATTAATCATCCGAATCATTGCTTGATTGGTTCTATGCGTTGCCCATGAAGTGTCTAAATTCACACCTGCGATGCTCTAGGAATTAATCTTTTGAACTTTTCAAGGGATAAAGTTGTTTCTTCATTCCCTCTCCCAGCTGTTGAATTCCCCCTGTCGAGAACCACAAACCCAGCTAAGCCTGAATCCAAGGTGCAAGATGCACCCTGCAACTAGGCTGGACCATTGAAATTAACCCTTGATTTCTTAGCCAGCTAAGCACCGTGCTAACTAAGTTAGCCTTGCTGGGCTTTGCTTTCCAGTCAAGCCTTCTGCAACACAAGAAGGAGAATTTCTTTACCCCTGATATCCAGGAGCAATTTTGCTGTTTCCTGCTCCTCTGTGAAAATGCTGTGGGCTGGGATTTGCCTAAACTAAAGGTGGAGGAGGAGTGGCTGTTGGCACCCATATAGTGACCCAGGGAGAAAGTTACCTCTGGCATCTGGAATGACAATGGATATGAAAGATTTTGTTGCCAGCCCCCCGGAGGCTGCTGTCGCCTTCACACTCACAGGTGTGGATGACCCATATGTGTCTAAATCCTTCAGATCCCCTTGTCTTTCTTCTGAGAAGTTCAGAAGAGTATATCAAGCCTATTCCCCAACTGGAACACTGAATTTTCTGTGAGACTTAGGAAGCTGACCCTTGCTCTGTAGACCCTGTGTGTGCCCCTGCTCTCCTATTTCTTTCTAATTTGTTGTGGGACTTGTACTGGCAGCCTATTACAGAAGCATCAATCAAATCAGCTCCTAAAATGGCTTGTTAGACTGCTATGTTTGATGCATGCATTTTTAAGAGATTTGGAGGGGGAAAGTTTTGAAGCAAACTGTACCACTCATATTGTGTGAGGCCAGTGTTATTAATTCTGGAGTCAGGAGAAGCAAAGTAGCAAATATATGTGAATATGCAGGGTATAGTGCTTGGAACCAAGTAGCAAATGCCACAAGCTTTTTGAAAGGCTGTGTTCAGATATCACATCTTTAATCACACAGAATCCCCCTGCTTGGTGCTGAAGAAAGGTTAGGTCTACAAAACAATTCAAGATACACAGTAGATCATGCAAAACTTAAGTCTGCTCTTTAGGGGCTGTTGTGTGTTGCTATTTCATAAGCTAAAGGGTATCAGCAAACAACTTTGGCCTCTGGGAAACATATTTTTGTACACAGTATTATTAGTTATTCTTCTGTTGGCATCACTGCAGGTCTTAGCAATGTTGCATAAATACAAAAGCCCCTAAGTCCCCATCCCTGTTAAATAAAGGAGAATAAATTACAGCAGAGTTTTACAACACCAGAGCAATTCTTATCAGCTTGAGGAGCAGGAATCTCAGGACTCCAGCAGCCTGAGGTTGACAATTTTTTGTATGCATTGTATTTAAGGGCAATGAAGATAAATAGGTTGCACTTCTAAAGAAGTTCTTAATGAAGCTTCTGCCAGATACATGGATGAAAGCACTATGATACTATTCTGAAAATGTTACATGTGGAAAATAGACACTGGCATCATTAACAGATTAAAAATAGGAGTCGACCTTTAGATGCTGAATGAGAAGCTCATATAAGCTATGAAACTCCTTAAAAGAAAAGACTAGTCACTTACGCTGAGTTAGACTATGGAGAGAATGATTGTGAGGGAGAGATAAGTGAAATAACAGTCTAGGAAAATAATTTTTTAAGCCATCTTTTTGAACAGAAATGAATGGAGAAAAACTAAATTTGTTAAAACCAGGCAAAAAGATGTGTTAGAAGCTGAGATATGAGCGGGTGAGAGTTTTCTAAGAAGGTTTTGTCTGTGTAGGTATCTGGAGGTCATGGATCAGAAAATATCTGTAAGATAAATATAGTGCCATGGTCAACACTCAAATTCTTGGTGTCATGCAGACAAATGGGTGAAGGTTTATTACATGGAACTCAAGCTGATGCACATGGCCTGTGGGTCAGTTCCTTGGACCAGACACCAGCTATCATCATCTCCTGTTTGGCAGCTAATCAGAATGATTTGTTCCTCACTTGGATGTTCCCCTGGACATTTGATTTTTTTCTGCCAGTTTTGAACCATTTTGGACAATATTAGAGGTAAAAGTATTAACACAGGTAGAAATATAGACTTGGAACTCAACTAGTTCTAGTCTATAAACTCCAAGGCAAAGGCTATTATGTTTCATAACCATAAAAATGTTTTTTTTATGGCTAGGATTTGAAAGAATGTATGTTAGGTCTGTACTGAGATTTGTCTGAAAAATAAAGCTCTGAAAAACATCGTAAGGAAGGCAATTTTTTGGTTCCTTCCATTGATCTCATTGCATTTCTCTGATCACTGATTACACCTTTTCTTTAGTTTAGCTCAGTGTAAACGGATCATGCTGTAAGCCTGTTACTCAAAAATGCAGGATCAGTACATTGAGAGAAATGTAAAGAAAGGTACTCAGACTTTCCACGTTATCAATATAAGTACAAAGATGTATTTTTCATTCATTTTTTATCTTCTTTTTCTGGTATTTCCTGTAGTGCTTTTATGTAATCAGTACCAGCTGTATTGTTAATGCAGCTCCCAGCAATGTAGGTTTCCAGCTCGAATAATTGACAGCTTTCTCCACTGACCTCATCATCTATTGAGGCGTAGTCTCCAAAACACTTCCCACAGACACACTCTTACTGCTTGCATATTCTTAACTCCTACCTCTGGTTACTGTACTGTCAGATTACATTTTGGTCTCTGTCTATCCATAGTTCTGTAGTTTCTGGAAATTAATGTGGTGATGTTGCTAAAGTGTTGTGAAATGTACATATCTTGGTCATTCTGTCATTTATTATAAGACTATGATTCTGGCAGAGCATCCTTTTTATTAAATGTTCATGCATGTTTTGTCAGCAGCTGTCCTTCCTCTGTCCATACCTAAAACTGCAGCAAGGTATTACAATCTCAACAAGAACTTAGAGATCAATACACACTACTAAGTTTTACTTTAGCCAGTCTGTGGTCTCCTCTATTGATTTTGTTCTGTTCAACACTCTTAATTCTCTCAGGAGTGTGGTTACATACTCTGCTGACCGAGGTCTGCCCTCCAAATGAGTTTTCAGTGGAAAAGGTTAATGTTGCAGTCCCTTCATACCCTCTATTTGTGGGTGGTGTCAGCACTGCCCTTGCTGCAACCATACTGCCCTGACATGTTCTCAGATGAAACAGATAAGGTAGTACCTCTGCCTGATCATTCAGCAAAGATTTCCCACAAGACGGTCTTACATCTTTTGTCTGTAGTAATGCAACTGCTTCCTCTAGCGTATTTGTGGCAGTACCTTTACCTTTAAGGCCTTTGGCTTATATATTTTATCTGGTTTACATCTCTCCATCTGATCAGTTTTGTTTTCAAATCTGTGTGCAGTCTTTAGAAGGAGTGTGTCATTAAAACCAGCTAGTACTAGTCACTGTTAACTGCTGCCTTCCTTTGCAAGAGGCATGCTGTGCTGCTGCTGGATCTATTGCCCCAATAAACATCACATCTGTGACCTCTGCTCATTCTTTTTCCTGGACCTCTGTGTTTCTCTCTTGGGAAGCACCCTTTTTGCAGAGGGCTTTTCTTTCCCTTTTGAACACAGCTTACCAGAGGTTACCATGTGCTTGCGGTTTTGCTTTTAATGGGATGATTGTTGCTTCATTACTTACTTCCCAGTTTTCTTCCCTCTTGGTTCAATGTGCAGTTTGTAGTCTACCAAACCTTGCTGTTCCTTATCTTTTCTAAAGCAACATCTCCCTCAATCAAATTCATTTAGGGCCTTTCAATCAGGTATCATGCAAAGTTCACTTCAACTGATTAACATAAATGAACATAAATTTCTGACATAAATGAACTCTGGATTAGACCTTCTAGTATTTAACCTGATCAAGTACCTCACAGAGCAGTTGATGACAAAGTTTTCAATATTCTTTTTCTATATAGAGGAAAAATAAGTTCTATTTCAAAAGACTTCTGTTGATCTTACAATCACAAAAATCAAACTTTCTCCTCCATCTCACAAAATGGCAAAACAAACCAGGGAAGGGTCCAAATCTTTCCATAAACCGACCTGTAAAGGCTATAGGATGCATGTGTATCATTGCTTTTCCTGGAACACAACACATGTTGATCCATGGGCTCTAAGCTGTCTTGGCACAACTGAAGCAGGACTTTGTTGTGAAATTTGCGTCTGTGATACAGATTACTTTGCACAGTAGCACGAATATCTTGCCTTACAACCCATGCAGGGTTGCTTAAAGATGGCAAGAGTACATTATGGCATTACCTAGGGACTACTACTTTTATGAACTTCCAGTGAAGCAAGTGGGATTACTCAGCTTCAGTAATGCAAGCAGAAATCATTCTCAAATGAATGTTTTCAACAGATCTGTATGTAGACTTCACAAAAGACTATCATATTTCAATAAATGTCCATAGTTGACTAAAAATATTTAATTTCTGTATTTTCTGCTTAATTTTAGAATTTTCTGTTTAGTATTTTAACATTTTTAGTCTACTCAAAAAGTAAACAAAGGAAGAGGTGAAGGTGTTTCACAGACAAAATTGCTTCAGGCAACTGTCAAATGTAAAATTCAGTGGAAAGCTCTAGCATGTCTCTAGTTTAACTTAGTTGAGGAATGCTGCAAAAACAGGTGTTGTCTGACACAAGCAATAATTATCTTTCACCTTGATGGATGTTAGTTTAATCTGGTTTTTACATGGTAGCTAGGTCTCAGCTGGGTTAATGCCAGAAAGCAGATGAGATGTTTTGCGTACTTTGCGTATGACAATACCCCAGACAGTTTTTACTCCCCTTTTTTATTTATCATATGGAACAGTTTTGATAGTCTCAGTGACTTATCCATTAAATTTTAACTCTAGATTCATTTTATGTTATGCTATCAATGCATTTTAAATGAGTTCAGAATTAAACTGTTGGTTGTTGAGTATTTTAGTGGAAGAAAAGATACTAATGAACAGAATATACTTCTAAAATGTGGATGGTGACCTATGCAATATTCACCAAGCAAGATGGCTTAAAGTACAAGGTTAGAGGAAGAAACTTAAAACCCACAACCTGTCATTGCTTTGCATAGATTAAAACTAGAGGGAAAGAAGCCTGTAAGTTCTGTTTGTTATCCAAAACACTTTGCTTTTCAGTGATTACATCCTTCGTCATATGAAGTCATTCCAAACTAGACTACACCCTTCCTATGCCCTTGAGAGATTTGCTAGCCCTGTGGGCACAGGAATGGTCTGTAAACCATGCTTACCTTAAACTTGGCACAATTTCAGGGATTCTCTTTGCATAAAGATGAATAGTGTTTGAACAGTTTCTTCAAGGTGTTACGCAACAAATACAGCAAGTTAAACATAAGGCACACAGGAACTCCTGGTCTGGCAGTCTTTTCTACAGAGCTTAAATTAATAAATATGTGGTACACCACCTCTGACGTGAGGTTCTTGGTGATATTTCTTGCTTGTGCACACACATGATGTTATATGTTGGAATGACATCATACTAGCACTCACAGCTGATTGTTGGCTGATACCAAAATGTATACAAGTACATGCTAATTTCCACCAGATTACGTTGTCCAATCAAATCTCATCTATTTCTTAGGAGATCCTGATGGATAAATTTTCTGAACACCCTTGCAATTCAGCCACCTTCAAGAAAAAAAAAAGAGGTCAGCATTCAATGGTGCTGCACTGATTCTCTAATTTACATTCCCCCTCTTAATATTAATAGCTCTGACACAACACAGAATTTCATCATGACAGCAACCTTCTGCACTGAAAATGGTAGGTTAATAGCATTGGTTGCCTCTGAACACAAACACACACACCCCCACACACCCACCCTTACTTCTCCCACGGTACAGAATAGCCAATAGTTTAGGTAATCTCCTTGTGATTTAGACTGGTTTTGTTGCATGTGAAGGCTATGAAGCTTTTTTTAGCTGCATTAAAAATTTACTTCTAGATTTCAGCTTCCAAATTCTTTATTTTAAGGAGCCCTGAGTTGAAAGGTTCAAAAACTTTGGCATACATATACTTCTTTCCATAGTCTGTGCATCCTGAGACATTTACTGTTGCTCTGGTGTTACAGTATTAGGCTAAAACAACATGAAAGCACTGTTCCAAAGGACGGTACATAGCAGGAGCAGAAGACATAACTACCTGAAAACGTGTGCTGAAAGCAATTTGTGGTCCGCGGAGCTTACAGATACACAGAGAAAAATTGTCCCTCTGTCACGTTTCTGAAGAAGATTATTAGAAAATTTTTCTTGGTCCCCACGAAAGCCAAATACTGGAGGGACATGGCAAACTCTCCCTAAAGAGTTGTCAGTAAATACCAGTGCTCTAGGCTGATGATAAATTTTGAAACTGCAGTTTGCCTCAGAGAAAACAAAAGTCACATAATACAGGCTAAAAGAACACAAAGCACAACAAAAAAAAATAACAAGAAAGACATATGTAGTAATGCTATCACAGCACAGCAAACGAGAAAAATAACACAGCAGCATTCTAAGTTGAGGAATTTTATTTCAGTTGGGTAACTTTCTGCAAAAAATATGGACCAATTGTTGAGTTATTTAAAAATCTCATCTCATGTATGTTTTCATTCCTTACTAGTAAAATGAGTGTAACACTTTTTCTCTAATATACTCATGCTTCTCCAGCAGGAAATGATTTCAGGATTGTGTTTTCATTTCTAGAGGACAGCTCAAAATTTGAGAATAGCTTTTTATATATTGTATACACAAATATAGTTTCAGAGTTGTACATCTATTTGTTCATCTTTCAGGTTCCCCATTTCAACATGACCCTCAAACCACAAACCTTGCATGCAATACAATGCCTGGCAGATGATTGTATACTGTACAGAAAAGAAACAAAAGATAAAAAGACATCACCACATGTGCTTTAGATATTTAATAAAAATACTTATGGATATCTTTTAATTAAAAGCGAAGACTAAGTCTTATAACAGGTGCCCAGGAATTTCTGTGAAAGACATTCATATGAAAGATTGGCCAGCTTTCAATAGGAATCTGGTTCTATTTTGTCAGTGTTTTTAAGATGGCATTATGATTTATTTAGCAGCAGCTGGAGATATTATTACTAACATATGTGTCCCTCTCAGGGTAAGTGTCGGAAACACTCAGCAGATACAATAATAATGTTTTTGGATGTTGCTACTATAGTCAGAGAAAGTCTATACATGTAAAGTAAGAGGAAAAAACCTCTGCACCTGCATAGGTAGAAAATACAAAAAAGCAGAAAATTCATACTCAAGTTTGTACAACAATTCATAAGCATTTTTTAGCCAGAACCTCAGGAATTTCAGACTCTGTAGAATCCTATGTCTTTGAAGAGTTTTCTTTAAAAGGTTGATTTAGAAACCATACACAAAGCCCTGTAATTAGAATGAAACTCCAGTAGTTAAGACATGAGCTGAAGAGTTGAAAACCAGTGTAGAAGTACGTCATTCACCAGAAGACTGACACAGTTATGAACTGAAGCATACTGAGCCATATGTGAAATTGGAATAATAACAATTTCCTTGTTAAGAAAAATGCAAAGAAAATGCATTGGAACTGCAGTACTGAGGTATTACACTCACAGTGACCGCACATAGGACTGACCAATTCTCAGATATGTCTCCAGTGCTGTTCAGGAAGGTTCTTAGTAGTTTGTGAGTGAAAATTGCAAAAGAATTATTCAGCTCTGCATAGTGACAGCACAGAAGCACAGCCGTACTCACTGAATTAATGCATCTTCTTCAGGTACGGATGGCAAACATGGAGAAGATGCAAACCTCCCAAGAGCCTGTACAAATATTCAATTTTAGACAGTTACCAAAAAATCATCCAAACCCTCAAAAAATGCCATCCTTTGTGCACGAATGAAAGAGTGCATGAATAACAGAATCGGCATAGTCTAGGTAAAATCTTTTGAAGAATGTGGAATAGCTCAAGAGACAAATACAAGAAAATTTAGCACCCATGTTTTTAAATAAAATTTAAAGACCCAAGGAAAAATAAAAACCAAATACTACTCAGAGACTTACTTCAGGGAGCTGACAGAATATTTGGTAGAAATACACAATCACTAAAGTTAATGAAGAGTAGAAGAAAAGACCAATGTGAGTCAGATAGTCTTCCATGTACATAAAAACACAAAGAGCTAGAACATACTGTGAAGCTGGTGCTACTCTGCACGGTGTTTGAAGGAAAACTCCAGATATCTTCTATTCAAATCAGCAAAATCAGAATTGGGAAAAAGAGAGAGAGGAAATATTATTTCTAACATTATTCTAAACGCCACAAGGACTGTCAAAAATAATCAATAAATAATATTTGTGAGAAAAGCCAAAAGTTGAATTGCAAAAAGAAATTGTTTCTTTCCCTGTCCCACTGCCTCAATGAGGCCAAAAGCAGCTGGAGACTTGGAGATGTCTGTAAGGAAACAGGGATAAGAAACAGCTTTCCTGTGCAGAAGCAATACCAGGAGAAGCAATGTAGCCAATCCTGATTGCTACTGCATATTTCGATCCACGTGCCTTGTTGATGGCTGATCCTTGGTCATATCTTAACATAACTTGACTGTTGAATAGCAGCTGCTGAGTGAGTAGATTCAAAACTTTAGAGGCAAATACAGCTAAATTTTGCAAAATTCCAGATAAAGAGTAGTTTTCCTCCTCCAGCACAACTAGATTGATGTGAATGTACTGTTGAGGGGCTGGAGTAGATGATCTCCAGAGGTCATTCCCAACCCCTATCATTCTGTGTTTCTGTTAAGAGCACTTTAGGCCTCTATGGGATAATGAAGCTCTAAAGAAATTACGTGAGACTGACCAGCTCATACCTTTATTTGGGGGAAAATGACCACAAGTTGTTTTCTTCTCTTTCTCTTGGACTTACTGAATAGCAGCAATTTTTCTGCTTTTCATTTGTGTATGAACTGTTCAAGACCACATCCAACACACCACTGCTTTTCTGTAGCCTTTAATAAATATCATGCCACTTATGTGGCTAAAATGAGAAGAGTATAGAACAATTAAAGCTGAACCTTGATCTGCTTGTATTTGGCATGCTTCAAAGTAAATAATATGCAGGGTTTGGGTTTTTTTTTTCCTTTTTCCTGTTCTATCCTCCCAAAGCCATGTACTGGAATACGTAAAAAATTAATTGGAAGAAATTTTGGCAGCAGACAGATGTTATCTTTAGTTTTGTGAAGCAACTGGATCTGAATAGTATCTATGTTTTAGGGAGAGTCTCTCCTTCTTGTGCAGTCAGTCTAAAAGTAAGGTTTGAATTAGATGTTTGATGCAATATAGCTGATGAGGGTTACTGCCTTATTTTGTTTCCCACCATTTAGAGAGATTTACAGTAGTGAGAAAAACATTTTTAACTACATAGCCTTGTCTTACCATGGTTCCAAATCAGGAGTCTTTAAAAGATAGCTGGAATATAATTATTTCTAGCATTTGTCCCTTATTACAGATCTCATTATAGATTACAGATCACTCTGTAAACGGCATAATTTTTTATTTTTAATATATTTTAATAGTTCAGATTTCTTCTTCCTAAACATCACATTTTTACCAGAAACAAATACTTCGCTCATTTAATAATGATATTTATCTATCTAGTTAACATCACTAGCATTCTATTACTGCACAAAGCACAAAATATAAAAGGAGCCCTTTTTTTTCACTTATATGTGAAACCTCAAATAAAAACATGCTTTCTGTTGTTTTAAAGAAGAAGCTGCAGCATTACAAAAGGAACACAAACGTGTGAAATTTTTTGTCCCTTGTCCTGCAGCTGATCTACTTAGATGGGCCATTTTGACATCCCTATGAAAGGTATGAAACCCTGCTTCAAGGAAATTGCTTATGATTAAGGGATAATAAAAAGGGATGTTTAATCTTTTATTCTAGCCCACCTAACACACATTAATGACCATCAACAGTTTTTAACCCTTATGGAAGACAAGATCTTCTATTCTCTTCTAAAAAAATGACTTTACCTATTGTTCCTTATGCATTTGATTTGAAACACAAATGTGTACACAAACACTGGAATGAAATATGTATTCTATCTGTTTGTGCTACATGAATTTACTAACTAGTCAGAAATTATTTAGCTATCAGTGATTTGTGTTTCATTGAAATAATGATGTATGTGCAAAATAAATTATGTACCTGCTGAAAATATGTACACAGTAGAGAGAAACTACAGTACAGCTCTATATCTGTTATAAGAAATTGTGGCATTTAATTATTTTTTAATTTCTGCTTTTTACTACAAAATATTAATATGAAATTAATACAAACTGCTAGCTTACTAAGGGGGCTACAAAATAGCGTATACACTTTTTTTTGCCACGTTTTGCACGTATCCTCAGTCTTGCTGACAGCTCTACTAATTCTGAATTCGCTCTCTTGAATTTATCCCATTATGGAAGAAGTTTATATAAGTTTGCTTATTTGATTACTGAACCTGGTATGTATACGTAAGAGTTTAAGCTATTCTAAGTTTATGCCTGTGATTTGATTTAATTTCATATATCTGTCACAGGACTAATTGCTTTACATTTTTGAATGACATAGGAAAAAATAAATTCTAAGATTTGAAGAGATGATGTAAGAGAACAAGAGCTCAGACTGAACTGCAGAAACTATTTCCCCCACAAATTCTGATTTTAAATGCCTGCATTCTTAAACATGGAAATGACTGTCTTTGGATGACAGCTTATGAGGCACATTCAGCAATATGTAACAGGAAAAGATCAATTTTCCTTTATCAAATGCCAAAGAAGAAAGCTGAGGCTTTGGTCGCTCTGCAAATGGATTACGTAGTTAATCCACTAAAATATTATGGATAATGAGAACTATTCCTGCACCACAGAAGTATTAAAAATTAGTAGTAAGCAGTGTGCTGTTATACAAATACTTATTTTCTCAAGTAAGTCAGACGTTTAGCAGTGCTATTACAGCGTTGGTATACTTCATGATTTCTTCTCCCTCCCTTTTAGAGGGAGCATCCAGGTTAAATGAAACATCCCCAAAAGCCCTCAGTTGTATTTTTTATTTCTTTGCATTCAGATTGGCTATTTATGAATTGTACTGCCTTCTGAAGCGGAGCAGGTATAAAACCACGATTGCCATTTCATATGCTTGGTTTCAAATGTCTCAGAGTTTTAGAAGTAGGACATTTTAAAGAAAACCACACATTCAACTCCATACTGAAGGCCAAAGACTAATATTTTGAAAACCTCTTATTCAAAGACCTGTTATCTTTGCTTGACCTTATTTCCTGTCATTGCCAATAAGTGAGTTGCTTCTACTCACTCTAATAGCCATATAGTATAACCCTTGCTGTGAACAACTGCTATTTATGCATCCCTTTGTAGAACGCTCCAATCTTAGGAAGTCATATGTCTGCCTCAGAAGGGTCATTTACAAACAGCCCCTTGTTTGACCTAAGGGATACATAACATTGCCTCGCCCTGTACTTTTTACCTTGTGTACCGTACTTCCTTCCTTTCGTGTTAAACACAGCACAGGTGGTTCTGTCATTTAAAACTGGGCGTCTAAGTCTAAAGTCAACTGCAGAACTGTTTATCTTCTTATAATTTTTAGCTGGATTTCAGAAGGTATTAAGATGTAGTTATCTTTCTTTGAGGATGAAAACCTACTTTTCATGGCTTCTTTCCATTTCATAAAGAAAATATTTTGGTCTGTTACCAGACATATTTGTCATCTAACCAAATATGAGTCTGAACCACATACTTTCTCCCTTTTCCAGAATATTAGTAAGTCATGGATTTAAAAAGATATAGGAACAAACAGGTATTAGGAGTCTCTACCTGAAGGATGATAAACCTTTTACGTTATTAAAAGAATGCCCAATGTACAAATTACAGAAGGTATTTTACAAGAGTCCAACCATTAAAACTTTTTGAAGCTTTTTTGAAAACATTGTCCATAGCTGTAAAAAAGAAAATTCCTCTTCTAATTTCTAAGTTCCATTGTGCTTCAAAATTACCTAGATCTCAAAAGAACGTAAAACCATAAAATGATACAGAAGTGAAGACATTAGTGTATATATGAAGGCATTAGCATAGACATAATTTCTATGCAATTAGGAGAATATTATTATTTCTTGAAGCGTCTTTGTCTATTAGGACAGATAAACTATGCCAGGTCCATATTACAAAGATTTAATCAGTCAATAAATAAAAAGATGATATTTTTCACAACTGTAATCATGAGAATTTTTTCATCAGCTTTGAAAATATTTCATAATTTTGATTCTGCTCTGTCCTGCTACTGCATTCTGTCCCCTCTGTTATGGGAGGGATTAGTTATTGAATATTGCATGGATGTACCATAAAGCTGCACTTGTTAACAATACCATCATCCACATTTTAAATGAAAATATTTTCTACTTTTCTTGACAACAAGTTAATGATTGTTTTGAAGGGAATTGTACAGAACTAACACATGAAGCTAATCTCTACCAGTGGGAATTCAAAGTAAATTTG
The DNA here is from genome assembly GCF_032191515.1 of Phaenicophaeus curvirostris. Lineage (NCBI taxonomy): Eukaryota > Metazoa > Chordata > Aves > Cuculiformes > Cuculidae > Phaenicophaeus > Phaenicophaeus curvirostris. The sequence continues at coordinate 15,026,085 of NC_091400.1, read as the reverse complement.
TCAGAGTGGGTGGGACATTTTGTGATGGTTTGTTTTGAGAAAATAACAGGATTTCTGGGCACAGAAAATGCCTGCAGTGGAGCACTGGATGTTATGCTTCCAAAGTGGTTGTTAGTTAATGTAAATAAGGTAGGAGTTGAGAGAGCTGTGAGGTAGTTCGGAATTTTACTAGGGGGAAGATGCTGAAAGGCAGAATATTTGGTCAGAGGTGCTTAGAGGATAAATTACTACTGTAATTTCTCAATGATTGGTTTTCTGACCGTCTCATTTCATAAGATGACAAAAAGCTGGAGGGGGATGCTGTCCACAAGAAGACAATCAGAACAACTCACAAGAGAAATAGATGCTCCACAAGACTGCAATAGCAAAAGTGGGATGAAAAGTAACGTATAAAGTACAAGTATATATTTAGCAACTAATAATGGGAATTTAAATTAGACTAAGGGCTCATCAGCTGGAAATAAATGAAGGAAAAAAAAGAAGATCAGGAGGTATTACCTGATAATGGAAAGACTGAGTCACAAACACGATATGACTGAGAAAAGCCAAAACTGAACCTGGAATATATAAGGCAAGCCATTTCCAGTGGAAACAGTAAAATATTCATAACACTGGAGAAGGTGTTCAAGCCTCATCTGAAATATTGTTCACATGAGCCCGCATTTTAATCATAGAATCATAGAATCACCAGGTTGGAAAAGACCCACCGGATCATCGAGTCCAACGATTAAATGAATCTTTGTTCAAAATTGAATGATCAAAGAGAAGAATTGCTGCACTGACAGGATCCTGGAGAAGAAAATGAAAAGGCTCGTGTGATGCAATAAAAAGAAATCTGCTAGGATGGTTCTCTATGAATAAAAGAAGAAATAAATACTCAAAATGGGGAAAATCTTATTTAATTTGAAAACCAAATTAGTGCAAGTATAAATAGATACAACCTAGTCCTGAGCAATTTTTTTTCTGGTTTTCAAAGAAAGTTTTAACTATTAGAAAAGTAATATTCAAGAAGAGCTTTCCATTAAGAACAGCAGAAACAAAAAAATGTGTCTTTTTAAGATCAAGTTTGATGCATTTTGAGAATGGGTTCTGTGACCAGATAGTAGTTACCTGCAACAGCAGTGTCAAAGAAGGTATTTTCTACGATAACATATATTGCTTATGATAAAAAAATGTGAACACTGATATAAAAATAACCACATTGTTGCCAAAATAAAGTTATCTTTAAAATAACATCTGCAAGTATTGATATATTAACATAGTTTCTCTCAAAATTAAAATCTAGACACAACAGTTCTTTCTTTCCCCACTTCCTCCCACCACTTGCATCAGCAGACACTAAATTTGGCACGAACCATTTCACCAAGTAATAATAATGGAAGGAATATATTATATAAAGATGTTGGCCTGGTTGTATTGAAAGTTCAGTATATTGTTACATCCAAAACAAAACATACCTTAGGATGCGGTGAAGCATAGAAGGATTTTTTTTTTTTACAGTCAGTGTGAGTATTTTAGTTTCTAGTTTTTGTGGTGCATGATGATATTATGCTAAGGAGTTATTAGTCTGTAATTATTAGTCCTGCTGTTTTAACTCAGACTTATCATAACACCTTTTCAGAAAAGGTGATTCTTTTACATAAATTGTGCATTTGAGTAAGGAATGCAAAATTGGATCCCCATTTACGACACTGAAATAATATGAACAAACCAATAAGGTATGAAAGAACACGGAATTTAGATTTTGCATTGATTCAGTCCATAACACAGCTGTTTTCCAGATTTAACCCTCATATTCCAAATTCTCCTGCTACGTGATAAATCAGAATCAGAAAAGTTCAGGTCTATGAATATCTTTTACTCATTTTCGCTTTCCAGGTAGAGATAATAAAGCAGACAATGTTCACATCAAGCAGAGAAATAGTCACAGTCCATTTAAAAAATCTGAGCATTTCTGCAGTAAGCCAGGGTTGCTGCTTCTTGCCTCACTCTTTCTTGTCAGTTTGAACTACCGTGAACCTTTGGAATTATAGTGTAACTAGAAGCTTAGTTTCATATTTTGAAATACACTCCTCTAAAAAATCAAACTCATTCATCATTAGAAAGGTTGGGCATTTGTTATCCAGTGCTAAGGTCATAGGTGGCAGTGTGAAAAAAAGATAGAGAAGAACACATCAACTCCACGCTTGCCCAGCCCTCTCACCACCATGGCAGCCTAATGACAACATCAAACTCATCCTCAGCCTAATCAAGCTCTTTCCAATAAATGTACAACTTCACAAAAGGTGTAGCCAAGCCCCTTGCTTTCAGACAAAGACCTCACCTCCCTTATTAGAATCCTGCTTCCTGGCCAGACCAGTGAATACTTACCTTGCTCTGGCACACTTGTGCTAGGCAAAGTGAAATTTCTCCTCCAGAGCTGAGCACTCCACCATGCTGCTGGAGGCTCCGTGGTTAGGAATGCTTTCCCACAAAAGGGAAAAAGCCTGTCACCCAGTCAAGGTACAACTTACGTTTCCTAAGTCTTGGATTGCAACTTTCATTAGTAGGCAATTAGGTGAAAAGGAGACACCATTGCTATTTTCCCTCTTTCAGATGATATCCTGAGTATATCTAGTAGAAAAGCAATGCATCTAGGGCTCTCTAGATCCATAGATTATTAAGCACAAAGAAAGGGCAGAAAATATCTTTTTAGATTCCTAGTCCGTGCTTCAGATTCCTAGATGCTATGATAAAATTCTAAATAATAATTAAAAAAAACAAGGATAGGCTTTTTACAGGACTCCTGGGTAAAGACTAGATTGCTAGAGAAGTTCTGCAAGAACCTTTCACTAGATACACCCAGATTGTCAAGTGGAATTTCGCTATCAGCTCAAATGAGGTTCTCTGCCATATTCCTTGCTTTTGTACCTAACACCGCATTGTCCTGGTATTAGACAATGCCAACTTGAAATCATATCTTTACCCATTACCAATTAACTTCATTTGAGTGTCTTAGCAATTTCTTATCATATCATTTATTTAGAATAAAATCTGTAACAGGGATTGTTTTATTTTATTGTTTTGATAGACGTGGGTTTAATTCAGCAAAAAGGTAAAAATAAAGCAGCAAGCTACAAATACTGACAAGAGTCCAGTTAAGATTCACTTCTGAATGTCCACCTAAAACTGAAACCCATCAGAAATAAATTTTTTCTTCCCTAGTCTTCTATACATCAACATGTATCTTTTATCTTTTTGGTAATTCAGCCAGTACCTGAATATGTCAGAATTTGGAGTTCTTCACGTTTATGTTTTTCCAACTTTTTTCATATAGGCAGTCGGATCAGGTACCGTGACTTTCAGCTGTAGCCTGTTACATGGTGTGAACACAGTAGCTGTTACTGCTTTTGCCTCAATGTTACGTACTCCTGAAGGCTTCAACAATTGAACAATGGGGTGCCAGTTTTCCTCAGTAGAACTAGGCAAGATTTTGATTTCATTATGATCTCCAGAAGCTGTTCCTGAAAGTACACTGGATGTGAAAGCCCTCCAGAAATTAATTTCCCAGCTTTTGAAGTGACAGCTACATCCTTAGCTTCAACTTGTTCTGCAAAGGCTGTCTGCATGGTGGAAACACTGGCCAAGGACAGGCCAATGTACAGAATCGGGTCTGGAGATAAGTGCAACATTATCCGTGTTCCTCAGCCTGCAATTTTCACACAGCCAGTCTGTTTGGATTAATGACTTTGGTTTCTTGTAGAAACTCTCAAGCTGGGAAATAGAAGCCATACACTTTCAGATAACATAACCACCCTCTCTGTGAGACAATATGATTGGGAAAAGTCTGATGATCAAAAATGCTTCCTGTGAACTTCACACTGTTATTGGGATGCTGAGCACATACCATCATTATATAAAACTATTTTTACTAATAAAAACCCAAACAAAAAAGCTGTCATAAAGGAAAAGCAAATGTGAACCAATCTCTCACATGTACAGTGCAGGTAGAACACACCATTTGTTTAGTATCGACATTCTTCTATTGAGTGGTCAGTCACCCATAACCCCGAACATATCAGTCTATGTCATAACCAATGCATAGCAATCATAGTGTTCATCTGGAAAGAATATAAACCACAAATTACCCATGACATGCTGATAGTTTTGTTTACCTCATTTGCACTTTCACTTGAAAACAATTAGCCAGCTAAACTATTATTAATTACGTTGCCCGAATACTGTGTTTATCACTAGTTGCACAGAAGCTGTGAGAAAACATCCAGCCTTTTGTCTGAAAAACCTGACACACTGATCACTTTCGCTACCATAAAATGCTTCTGTTCTGGAATTAACCAGTCAAAGTCAGATCCTGTGCCTCTGCAATTAGCAGGCAGAGCTGAGCCTCCCTCCAAGGGAGAAGACATAAAAGACTAACAAACAAAAGTTGCACCTTCACCAAAACAAGATAATGACTCAGTTTCCCCACCTGAGGAGATGAAAAAATGCATGAATCGAAGATGGGTGCTAGGGTCATTGCTCTTCTGGAAGATGTTCAAATTTACCAGCAGAGCAAGAAAACCTAGATGGAACGTAACAGGTGAAAATCTAGCACAGAAAATAAACAGAGCTCTGGACTCAAGCAGCTAACATGAAAGAGCTGTTGGTACAGGCTTGCCTACAACAGCATTTTGAGCACCGTCTTGGTCTGTAGATACCAGCACAACAGGCAATCTCTTCTTCCTAGTGCCAGGCCATTCTGATAACAACCTTGAACAAGTCAGAGAGAGATATCTGAACAATGTTTAAGACATCATCATAGTCACAGTACTGCATAGTACACCAATGACAATAATCATAGAATCACCAGGTTGGAAAAGACCCATTGGATCATCGAGTCCAACCATTCCTATCAAACACTAAACCATGACCCTCAGCACCTCGTCCACCCGTCCCTTAAACACCTTCAGGGAAGGTGAATCAACCACCTCCCTGAGCAGCCTGTTCTAGTGCGCAATGACCCTTTCCATGAAAAATTTTTTCCTAATGTTCAGCCTGAACCTTCCCTGGCAGAGCTTGAGGCCATTCCCTCTTGTCCTGTCCCCTGTCACTTGGGAGAAGAGGCCAGCACCCTCCTAGATGTCCACCATCCAGCTATATGTCTTCATAGCTGTGCTTTCAAAGGAGCAAACCACTTTCTGCAGGGACAGAGAGACATGAAGAACCGTACTGAAGGTGACAACTAAGGAATCAGCAATCCAAGGAAGGGAACTCAGGCCCCAGCTGAGCAGTCTGGGACCTACTCAGGATACGTGGAAACCCCTTTTCTCTGTGGCAAAGAATGGTGAAAAGGGCCCACACATTTGTCAATAGATAGCACTGCACTCCATGTTGAAGTGGTTCGATAATCGGCATCCAGCAGCTGCTGCATAAGGCCACATGGGTAGAAGAAATTGCTAAATTATTTGACTTGTAAACCAGTTTGAAATGCTAACTGCAGAGTATTTGTCTGAGTGATAAACTCTTTAAGGAGAAACCTTTGATCTCCAGTCAAGTAAAGACCCTTAAAAGTCCTGAAGTCTGGGGTAGCCAACCCTGAAGACCTTTGTTTGCAGCCATCACTGGAAGAGGGGGAGGGAAAAAGCGTTTTGCACAGTAATTGCCCAGAAGTTTGGCTTTGCTTGTAAAGCTGGAAGGCGAAAGGCTGTGCAGGTCCCTTCCCTCCCTCCAGCGAAAAGCTGTCCAGCTTTATGGTATAAGGCAGTCCTTAACCTTAAACTAATGACCAAGCTTAGCAAATAAAATTGTAATCAGTAAAAAAGGTTTATAGATGGTGAATTTTTTTGTTTATGAAAAAACATTTTTAGGATCAAATTAGAAGTGGCCTGTGGTATCCCTTAAATGCAGCATGTTGCAATACATTTTTTTGGTTCTAGCAATGAAACGCAGGAGTTCAATCTGCGTGCTCATTCTGGTAGAAACACTTACTCACCGAGTCCAGATCAATAGGGCCAAAGCCTGCGCATGTGCTAACCGTCATTCTTCAGCATCACTCCAGCTAAAAGCAGCAGAGGGTTGTGGTGCCACTACAGTCCTCTCAGCAGAGTAAGAGGATAGTTGAACCATATGTAAACTCTCTCCTGCCACTGCACAGGCAACCTCTAGGGAAGACAGGCAGGGTTACCAACCTTTTCTGTCTCCTGGGCTTATTCATGGATAATATTCTTAATTTCCAAAATTCCTTGTGACAGAAGGAACCAAAGTTAAACAAAAATCTACCAGAAATTGTTAAGGCCTGATTGTCACTGATTGTTCCTCCTGTGTCCTTTCACCACCACCACCACCCTCTGGACAAAAGTTCACAGCTGACTAGCAATGCCTGTGAATGGCAGATCTTTTACTGCTAGCTGTAGCCTCTCCTGAGCTCCCAAATGGAATGGTGTTGCTTGGCGGGGTCATCTGTTTATTTAAAATAGGACTGGGATCAAAAGTTCATTTTCATAGACCATTAAAGGACAATGATATATTAACAACGTCAGCCACTGCTGAGTTGGGCTGGATGCAACTTATAGGTGAATGACACCATATGCCAGCCACCCTGTTTGTTACCAGATTTCTTTCAAGTACCTTCCCTATACCTCTCAGGGAATATGGAAACAGTCACCTTCCATACCAACCTAGAAGGTGCACCTGCAGGCAAACTCTGACACATTATCTTCCCCTTAGATGCCACTAGTGGCTCGATACACCATATTTACAGATAACCCACCAGCCAATTGGATTTGTTTCTGTGAACCAGTAACATGCAATTTCTGACCAGCACAATCTTACTCATCTTCCACTTTCCTGGTCACAAGGAAAACTCTGAAAGACCTATTACTTGTGGAGCATTAACTATTCAGGTCAGAGAAAAAAAAAATAACGAGAAAGGATGAAAAAAAGAAATTTCTGAGTCTTCAGACAGCAGTTCTGAAAAAGTGAGCAGCAATTCACATTGTTTCCACAGGCAGCCCCCTGAAAAGTCTGAGGAAATATGACAGTGAATGATATTTTGTGTAAAAGCCTGAGTTATTGTTCAGGCTTGTAAATTATTTGACAGTGGTTTTGCCAGTTAACCGTAAAAGCTCCAGTCCAATGCAGAGTTAAAGCAAATTTCTACAGAAACACAAAGGAAAACTTCCTTAATCCAATAAGGACACTGAGAGCATGCATCTGACAGACACATCTGCTGAAGGCCCAGTATAAATTTTCTGCTGGAAAAGCATAGATTTTTTTTTTTTCTCACGGCACATTTAAACACTCAAGAGAAAGTGAGGGCTCAACTCACCAAATCCCATGCTCCTCCACACAGCCACCCAGTTCACAGCTAATTCCAAGAAGACATGGAGCCCTGTCTGCAGCTACAGCTGTCAGTCCTGCCCACACAGGACGGGTCCTGCCCGGCTCTCCAAACCCCTCTCCAAAAAGGCAAAGTCTTGGGTTTTTTGATGACATTTTGAAAGGCCTTTTCTCAACTCAAGGGTCTTTCTGCCTGTGTAGTGTTTTGACTCACTGTTTCAGTGTGCTTCAACTACCTCATCCAATCCATTAGAAAGTGCCCAGAAATAGTGTAGACCAGTGCCAGACCCTTCTTCCACCAGAGGAAAATCAGAAAACTGGGAAGGAAGAAGCGGCAAACCCTTGTGCCCTGGGCAGCACCAGTACAGCTTAAGGGACTTCTGCTGTGGTCTGCGGATCACACATATGTCTGGTGGCACCCATTAACTGCTCTCAGCATAACAATGGCCCTTTTTTATCCCTGCCCATACTCCCTGTCCCAATTAAATGAGCTATTTCCCAGACAAATAAAGACAGGAGAGACTGCCTTCACTAGGGGTGGGAGACTGGGGAAGGAATTTCATATGGGAGCAATGGGAGCCTACTGATAAGTGGTGGGGAGCTTGGGCCACCCTGAACACTGCTGTAGAAGATGAGGGGAAAGGGAAAGCCTAGAGGAGAGAAGTGCAGGGAGTATGAGAAGACATGAAACCACATTTACCCTCTGTCTAGTGATCTGCAGGAAGGAAAGAAAACCATGGTGCAGGGGCAGATACTAGGGATCAGGGACATGCAGGAGCTCAAAGGAGGATGTGAAAGGAGGAAACGAACAGGAAGGTGGCCCTGGCGACTTTGCCAGCTCTGCCTACAGGAGCTGCAACATGTGTGAGTGTTCAGCAGAGCCAGCTAGAAAAGGGCTAGGTTTCTGCTCTCCTCAGACATTACTTCCTGTCTTCTCAGCCCAAGGAAACTGAGTAGGCAGGAGGGCAGCCACACTGACCTTGCCCCAATCTGGATCCCACTCCTGTGCTTCTGTTTTGGCTACAAGGACAGCACATCTGATCCAGAAACTTCTTCTGAAATCCTTCTTCCAAAATCCTTGTGCTTCCTTGAGCTTTTGGGGAAAAGAGGCAAACAAGTAGCAGCAGCTGGATGGGACACACAAAGCTGTATCACAGAAATACTAGGTTGGAAAAGACCTCAAGGATCGTTGAGTCCAACTATTCCTACCAACCACTAAATCATATCCCTGAGCACATCCACCCATCTTTTAAACACCTCCAGGGAAGGTGACTCAACCACCTCCCTGGGCAGCCTCTGCCAGTGCCCGATGACCCTTTCTGTGAATTTTTTTTTTCTGATGTCCAGCCGCAACCTCCCCTGGTGCACCTTGAGGCCATTCCCCCTTGTCCTGTCCCCTGTCGCTTGGCAGAAGAGGCCAGCTCCCACCTCTCTACAACCTCCTTTCAGGTGGTATCTTTCTTGAAGCAAGACTGCTGGACCTATGAAACTCCAAGCGGTGGGGCAAGGAGAGAAACCCCTCCAGTACTGGACAGCTGCTTGCTGGGCTGGCTGAGCTGCATTAGGGGTGAGCCCTGCAAAGGAGATTCATCCTCATGCTCTCTTTTAACACGGAGGGTTCACAAGGAAGTAGCTGTCAGTGGTTCTACCATAGCAATGGCACCTATTTTGCAACCCAGAGGGCAGGGCCAGGACACATGATGGCCGTGGGGCATGTTGGGAGGTCTCTGGTTTAGTAAGACCAGCAGTGAGGCCTGCCCAGTTTTGTGGAAGTTGAGATGGAGTGTTGCATCCTGCCCAAATCTCTCACACCGAGCCTTTTCCCTCTTTGTGCCTTTCTTAAACTCGTCACTGTCCCACAATCATAATCAAACTACAGAGTAGGAGCTTTTGGCATAAAAGATAGACTGACACTAAAAGTGTGCCCTTGCAGGCCATTGTAATGAAAATTCTGTTTTAACAGAAAATGTTCACTGCCATCAATATACATAAACCAGAATATTATTGCATCGCTGTATTGTCACAACCCAGAGAGGTCAGAGAGCTTTGGGGAAGACATTGAAAGCATGTTTTGATTGTAGACCTCCACAAACGTAATTCTGCTGAAAGGATGAAGCTGATCAACACTGTAATCAGAACATTACTAGAAGGTGCCTTTCCTGGATATCTCCCTCCTGATCCATCCACTCTTTAACTCCCTATTATAACCATACTGATGCTTCTGTACACAGGACCAACTTGCTTGTATGGGCACCTCTGCCCACCCTTTCCACAGGCTGCAGTAGCAAGGGAATTAGCTGAGGGTGTACTAAGAGCAAAAGCCTTTGCAGGAGAGAGTTTGCAGCACAGTTTCTCCCCTTTCTCATCCAAGTTCGCTCTCTTCAATAAGCCCCTTCTTAACATTGCTGTGACTTTCTTTTCCCCTTCATGCTGTAATACTGGTGCTGAATTTTGATGAGAGAAGACCAGGTGCAGCCCATGGCATTTATTTATTTAGAAGCAAATGCAACTTTTTGATTAGTATTTTGGAGTTATGGAGAAGAATGCTAGTTCAGCTGCTTCTCTCAATCTAGAATGAGTTCTTATATTTTTATATGGCCAATTAAAAGAAACACTTGCCTTGAATCCACAGCTGTATTTTTTCTTTTAGATATTCCAGTCACTTCTGGTCTTACATTAATGTTAGCTCTTTATATAATTCATACAGTGGCCACAGGAACAAAAAAAAGTTAATTTCTTAACTGTAGCTTTCCTCTTTTTATGTTTGCAATTTCAATTAACTGTTCTAAATAACTGACAACATGGAATATAAAACACTCCTGCAACAATGTAGGTCTAACAGCAATTACATTGATTTACTCTGGACCATGTTAAGTTCAGGGAGTAGGATAAAGAGACAAGAGTTTAAAACTTCTTTCACACTGATGTAATAAATTCAGTACATAGCTTTAAAGTTAGGGCAAAATAGCTGGTAACTGAAAGTCAAAAAAACCCCTTGTTTTGTTTTCCACTGTGATAGGAAACAATAGATTATGGGAAAGTTCTTCAGAAGGTGATCAGAGGAAAAGTTCACCAGCATCTATCATGGACCGTGTCTCTGTGGCCTGCTGGGATAGGAGGGAGGGACATAAAGGTGTCAGCAGTTGAACTGGTACAGTAAATCACAGTAGCGCTAGTAAAGTGCAATGGCAGCCTAGTGTAAATGCCTTCAGACTTCTATTTCTTCTCCGAGGTTGTACCCGGGACACGTCCCCTCTTTGTGACCTTATCTCTGGGGCAGTGGATTGTGCACTGGTCTCTTCTCTTTAGTTTACGAGGACTAATCCTTTGGCAGGTTAATAAAAGGTGAAAAGAACAATCACCAAGGAGCCGCCAAAATAAACAAGTAGTACCTTTGACTGCTTAAAGATTCTCAGTTTTCCTCATCAGCATGCTCAACCCACCTCCTCTCTCTCTTTCTAAATACTTCAATAATAAGTACATCTGTAAACTGTTGATTAAAAAAAAAAAAAAGTACTGACAGTATGCAAAGCAGGAGAACAATAAGACCATTCCATGAGACGTGGATGCTTTCCCTTTGCAGGCATGTAACTTGTCTCTGTAAATATGTACTTTTCTGTGCATGTCCCCATGGTTGGAATGTGTAGTATTTTTCTAGAAATACTGGCAATCAGTGATCAGCACTCTCTCAGTCACAGTTTGTGGAAGGTTCCCTCAGAAATGTCTAAAATCTGAGACATTTCATTTCATAGAATGAGCAAAAAGGTCATGACACGCTGTTACTTCAAGCAATCTGTTGATAAGATTAATGAACTTTTCCCTTTAACTGCTAGATTTATAATGCTTGCAATGGTGCTGTAGGCAGCATAATTAACATAAATAACACATATTTGATATAGCAATACCAAGAGTGAGAGAAGTCAGGACAAGAGGAAAGAAAGGTGAAAGGTGAAAATAATCTATGTGTTGTACAGCCGTGGCTGTGGGGCAGTGCTGGAGCAGCAGGGCTGGTGGCTTCGCTGGTGGCTCCCCATTGTTCCCACCCTATCTCCTTCCATTCTTGTCAAAGTTAAGGACAATTCACAAAAAAGGAGGCTATTGCAAGGCCAGGAAGTGGTTTCCAATTACTCTGTGGTCCCTAGGCTTCAAAGGAAAGTTTTGGAGAGAAGCAGGGTATTTTATGAGTAGATATATGATATAGACTTGTAGGTAAGAGCAAAAAAACCCAACCCAATTCACACACTACTATAGCTAGCAACATACTATCCAATCCCCTCCTTCCTTGCCCAAAGGACACAGATAGGTTGTTAATTCAAAGGGGCCAAGACATGAAATAAAGGCTATTGGGCAAAGCATACCACAGCCTCTCACCTCCTGGAGTTAATTAGTCAACAAGCCAAGAAAATGAAGACTTGCCATCAATCCATTGCAAATTCAGATCTAATCCTGAAAAGATGTTTGTTCTGCTGACATTTTACACAGAAAAGGAGTATATTTCTCAGATAGAGATATACTAAATCAATGTTAACCCTATACAGCTAAAGCAGAAAAAAGCCCTTAAAACAGTAATTACTGGAGCAAGCTACTCCATTTAAAGCAGCAGTAACAGAGATGACTTAACACAGTTTTGGTAGATGTGTGTCTGCACACAGCTCCTTAAGCTGTGTCAGCTGTACTTAGACTCTTGTTCAGGACACAGATCTGCATATTCATACTGATCTTCTCAGCTCCCAGCCACCTCGGAAAACTACTAACCTGCATCCTATACAAAAGAGAGCAAATGATAAATTTTATCTCTGGGCTTGTGAGGGGCCCTCAGCTCTGGAATTTATTCCCCCGTTTGCTTGAAAACAGCCTCCAACAATCTTTGACCTTCTGGGTAAGCTGTGAGGCCCAAATCCAAGGATTTGTTCTGGGGGAGGCATAAGGAAGGTTGGCATTTGTGGGTGTGGTAGGAAAGCATGTTGTCAACAACTGATTTAGTCCTTGATTTATAATTTTCTCATGTTGTGGCAGTTATCCTGTATGGCAGTGTAAATTCAACCTATGGTGACTTAGCCTTTCCTAAATGGTCATAAATTGGGAAAAAAAATGCCTTGAAATCAACCAGCGTATGAATGATTGTGTGTTTGTGAACAAAATGACCTGGCAAACAAGTACATTATAAGTCACTTTTGCTAAAATGATCCTTCCAGCCTTACAAATCACAGAAGTTCTGCATGTGTCTCTAGGGCGCTAAGAGCACATACAAGGGAATCAGCATTGTTGGGACTGCTGATAAAGGAAAAAATAACACTTTAATTAACTGAGAATACTTAATATGTCACCCTGTCCATGTTGCAACTGCATGGTGAGCTGTAAACGCCTATTAAAACAGCACTAGTATGTCCTACTACCAAACTTCTCATCTGTCCCCTTTTAAAAATATTTTAATCTGAAAATCTTTAAAAGCTGTCTCTGCTGATCTTACTCTTTGGATGTAAATAGATTTGTTAAATATTTTATTTCTAACCCACCCACGAAGTTACGTTCATTTACATGACTTAATGAAGGCTGCATTATTCATTGAACTTCTCCTATAACATTTCTCATATGACATTATTAAACAAGTGAAGCAAGCCAGTCTAGTAATAAGCCTTCTCTAAACTTGCTGCCAGTTATGTTTCCTTTCTCCTAATCTATCACTCTAATGGTTGCAACTAATAAACTTCTTGAACCTTTGCTGCTAATCTGTATATGTTTTGCATTGCATGCTTGACAGAGAATTTACAATACAAACCACCTGGCAAACAAAACTATCTGGATTAACAAATGCTATCGAAACCCACCCATTCTTTTTTGTTATAATAGAGAAGACAACTACATGTAACATAGTACCTTTAAGCCATAAATGAAGTAACGAATTTGGGGCTGGAACACACCCCTATCAAGCAGTATGTCCCAAACACAATATTTGTGACTCTTTTCATAATTTCAAAAAACATTGCCAAAAGCCAATAGATTGAAGTTTCATTTATTTTGTGAATGTTAAACAGAGACACAGCCTTGTACAGGATCCTATAGGCTTGCATACAATCCTGTTAGATTGTTATAGGAAAGATGGTATGTAATAATTTGGAGGTAAAGAAATTCTGCAATGGGTTGCTTGCTCTTGGGCTACTTGATATGTACTCAGGACTAAGTCAAAAGTAGTTGGATTTTCAGGGAACCTAAGTACTGCAGGTCCTTTTGAGACAGCAAATTTTGAGAATTTATAGCTGACAAAAATTAATTCTAGTACTTAACAAAAAAGAAGAGAGAGATGGATCTCAGGGTCTAATATTATGCACATTACTTTTAAATGACAGGGACATATTCTTTTATCAGCATCCACTCTGAACACTTCTGCTGATGCATAGAATTAACAGAACACAGCAGTGTTCTGTTCTCAAAGATTACTAGATGTAGATTGTAAAAAGAGTTTTCAAAATTTCCCATAGCACTTAGGAGAAGGATGGAATCCATCCTAAGGATGGAATATTTTACATATTATTAAGTGTTTTTCTTGGTACCTCTCCAAAGGTTATACTAAATAACTGACCACAATAAAATAAGAAAACATACAATAGATTGAAATGGAGTTGAAAGAACAGCAACTTTTTGTAAGCCTTTCATCTTGCAAGGGATAGGAAAAAACTCTCATAGTAAAGACACAAGATAAAGTAAACATCAGAAAGGTAAGTGGAAAACTTTAAATATACAAGGCTTCAAATGACACTGTTCCTTCAATAGGTGCTTTTATGAACCAAAAGAAAAAATCCTCTCCCCGATCAATTGCTGAAAATAACACAGCCTACTAGGACAAAAATAAATAGGACAAAACTAGGACAAAATAAATAAACTGATCAAATTATTTTTAAGCAATCAATATTCTTTTATTCCCAGTCTTCAGAATTCATTTGCACTTTTTTTTTTCCTACTCATATAACCACTTTCAAGAGTCACTATCACCTGTACTGACTTTATCTGGGAATACTATTGTCTTTCAATCAGGAACTGATTTATCAGGTAGCATTCCTCAATGTGCATTTATACCAATGTCATTCTTTGATGTCATTTCTATTCAAGAACGGCTATAACTGCATGTCGTTAGGAACAACACATTTAACACTACATAGATATTTCAGAAATTCTAAGCACCGAGTATGCTGCAGGAGTTATTATTATTCATACAGGTTTAGGAGAAGCATAGGTTCCAGTTACCCATCTCACCCCCAGAAAAGAACCAGCATGTTACACATAAATCATGGTTTTTTACTCCAGGACTGACCAAAGCATAGCACCTATGAACCATATGTGTTTTTTTACGAGAGGCATAGTCAATTACTTTCCTTTCAAGTGGCAGATTAACTAAGATCAGGAATATGAAATCCCCCCAAAAGGCCCAATGATAAGAAGGGAGCGAGCGCTCCCCACCAAACATCAATGTGTTTCAAACTTCAATGTGTTTCGACTTGGAGCAGAAGTCACATAGAGTAACACACAATAACACTTAAAAAGACAAAGTCAGAGCATTGCTCTAGGAACTACCTGTCAACAGTGGTTAGGTTGAAGGAGCAGATTCTTCTTCCTGCCTCCTCCCTTTCCACTGCAGCACCCCAGCACAAACCACGGTTCATGCAGCGAGCTGGACCAAGGTGTGTCTGAAAAACAATGAGGTTTGGGTAGATACTTATTCAGCAAGATCAGTTCCTGGATCCAACATAATAAGAGGAGTAGGAGCTGGGGGTGCAGGAACAGGTCAGCCCCAAAGAAGAAGCCACAGCTTCAGCGTGTACCCACCACCAGGCACTGCTGAACAGGCAAAGCTACATAATCATACCAGAGCTCACCTGAACTGGGTCTGTAGCCAGCATCTAAGCTGCCGAGATACAGCTGCATAGAGGAGATTAGCATAGGTTGTAAAACCTGCTCAAGAAGTTGGGCAAATATTTTAGCAATTAACCCACATTACTGCAGCTACACAGCTACCATTTCTGGGGATGGTTTGTTTAAAGCTAACTCCAAGATGCCTAAATTACACAGTTGTGACAGACCATTTAACTGCAGAGATAAATGATACAGGGGCAGTGCCTAACATACGTTATGTTGTCATGATTTACAACAGCTGAGGATGTGCCCTCAGATGTCCAGACAAAATCAAATTAGGTATATGATTTTTTTTTTCTCCAAACATAAATGCCTTACAACCCTGACTCAAAAATAAAAAGGAAACAGAGAAATACATGTATCAACTTAGACTTAGGCTGTAAAAGAGTGTTTATATTCCCTATATTCCCCAGACAGCATTTAGATTCCCATTCTTTATAAAAACGAAATATAAACTAAAATAATGTGAAGAACATGCAAAACATTCCCACACAGAAAATATTTCAATTAAAAATAAACAGAACATATAAAGAATATCAGCATCTATTTGGAGTTGCAGAATGTTGTAATGTTAAGGAGGAAAAGGTTAACAAGGAATACCAAGACAAGAGTCTTGCTGTTCTCCAGCCTTCAGGATCACCTCCAAACTGGGATCAGGGTTTGCAGTTTTCCACTGCTATATTGATAATAAAGGGCTCTTAAACTGAGATTACTCATCAAATCTCTGAAAAATGTAACAGTAATGGAATTTTGCATAGTAAAAATTATTTAAGATATTAAACATCGCCAAGAAGATGCAGGCAAAATCTAAAAGGAATATTTTTTTCATTTTAAAACTGTTTAAAAAAATCAATATGAAAAGGTCTTGATAGTTACATTCATTTTTATACACAGGTTGCGCCTAAGGTCTTATATTACACATTTAAAACACTAGCTGAAACCACATTGAAAGCATTATAGAAACACTCCTTAAAAAAAAACCCAAAACCTTATAGATGCTATTAAACACCTGCAGTGAATTTAAGGAACTTAACTTGTCCTTGATTTTTACCTTTGGAGAACATAACAAAAAGTAACCGTTTTCCAGAAGCAAACAAAAATAATTAAATTAGTCTATATGGTGCTATAAATGTTCATGACACTGAATTACGCTGGTTTACTTTGTAGGTGTTTATAGAGCCAGCTGATGTTGTTTGACTTTTGAGGGAAGACTAATAGGTGTAGTAATGGGGGGAGGGGGGGGTGTAAAAAAACTTTATGGTTAGGCAAAAGCAGGGGTCATGCCTAGGGCATTTTATCTGCCCTGCTTACACACACCCAGGGAATTGCATCTCAACAGTCGATTCCCTTTTAATCAATTCACATTAGCGCCTGCCTTTTAGTTTTTCACTTTGCTGAATTCCAGGAAAGAAGTTCCTAAACCAAATGCATACTTTATCTCTGATCGAGTCAGAGCTGTTGCTTTTTAAAAAGAAATCATAGCAGATTTTATTTGCTCTAGCAGCTGATAAGAGACACCTTCATGAGTAAATATTCATAGTCAGCAGACCCAACACCAAACAAGATCCAGTGGTCTGTTTACACAGGTCAGCAGTAATATGGGAGGAGAGAACTTTATGGAATTCCACCCCCACCCCCCAATCCATTTTCTCTAGCTACAGAGAAAATATGTAACTCATTACACATTAGTCTTCTGCTTCCCTTTACTTTCTTATTTACTATGTCTCAAGATTATGTGCTTGATAGACCTGCAGCATGTGCTGTCACTCCATGCGTTTTCAGCAAGTGAGTATATTTTGCTCTGGCCACTTACAGGCTAAAACTTACAAATTACTTTTCACAAGTGATAACTACATTGAGGGTGGGAGGCAGGGGGAGGCATAGAAATAGCGAACAGCTCATTCACAAAAGCAGATCTGATATTACATCCTTTAGACTCACTGGGGTTAAGCTACTTTCTCTAGCATACATGCAGATCTTCATACAGAGGATCATAAAAAATAAACTTTATTATCAAACTTAAAATTCACACATTAAACATAAGATCTAGACAAATAATACTGAAAACATTCTCAAACAATAGCCATTTTAGGTAATTTGGATGAGCAGCTAGTTACCATTGTTTCAAATTTCTTAATACGTACACCATCGTGAATTGCCTTCAACTGCTTAGCTGGCCAGCTTGGAGTAAGATTTTTAAATAGGGGAAAACTTATTTCTATAGAAATAACATTATCTAATTATGAATCAGAGACCCATAATTGTAGTGCTTGGAGAAAAAAATATCATAGCCTTTTGAAATACTTAGAGGACATAAATACCTATTGTACATTTACAAGTTTAAATATTTAAAGGCCTTTGTTACTGTAAAAAGTTACTATGTACATAATAGATGCTATGTAGAAATCCAGCCAGAGACAAGCATTGAGCTTTCAGATTTGGCCGCTGAAACCTACGAATTTGGTAGGCAGATTGTCCACAGGGTACACTATAGGGCCAGTCTTCATTGTAGGAGGTCCATTCAGCAGCTGCCAGTCACAGCTCCGAGCCAACTCCACTGTAAATATTTTTAGAAGGACTTTTGCGAACTCTTTGCCCACGCAGCTCCTCAAACCCCCACCAAAAGGAATGAAACTGAACCTAGAGGAATCCTCTGGAGATGGAGACATGAAGCGATCCGGGTTAAATTCATCCTTGTTGGTAAAGAGATCTGCCACGTCGTGGGTATCGCAGATACTGTAAATAACATTCCAGCCTTTAGGGATCTGGTAACCCTGTCAAAAGAAGAGAAGGGACATGAAGCACCTTGCTGTGTTAAATAAGATGAAGTGTTGCTACAGGATGTGTCAGCACATCCCACCTCCCCTCCTGGCTTCCTCCAGGTCACTCTAAAGCAGAAAGGCTATGTGAACGCTCCAGTCCTGTGCAGCAGCACTGAGGAGTGGAGCCCAAGCCCCGCTTACGTTTAGCTCAAGGGTCTTGAGTGCAACTCGAAATCCTCCAGGAACAGGAGGGCTCAGCCTGAGGGTCTCTTTGATGACACAGCCAGTGTACTTCAGCTGCTCCAAGACCTCCATGTCCAGCTGCTTCTCTTGGCTGGGACCGCACAGTAATCCCTAGAAAGGAAGATGCTGCCGTGACTTCCCAGGGAACAGGCAGCCAGGGCTCTCGGCACCTCAAAGCAGCTGCCCCTCAGCAAGTGCTATTTTCCTGCCACCTCCTAAAAGAAAGGCACCACCTGGGTCAAGGGGAGCCCTGTCTGTGACACCTCTCCTGGAGGTACTTTACCAATGCCTGCTCCCATGAAATGGCTCCAGGGTAAACACTCACCTTCACCTGCAGCTCTTTCCTCACTTTCTGCAGGACATCGTGGTGCAGCCCTAGAAAGGCAATCAGTGACGTGGCAGCGCTAGCAGTGGTTTCATGGCCCCCAAACAGCAGCTCTGTGGCAGACTCCTTCAGCTCCTGAAGTACAGGACAGAATAACATAAACCAGGTCTTGAATATAGTACCAGGCCCACTCCACCACCACATCGCTGAGCATCGCTCCTAGGCTGGAGCAGATGCCCAGGGCCAAGATTGGGGTGGCACTTATGCTTGCTGGGGACACGGTCCCAGTCCCATGTTTCCCATCACACAGCCTGGTTGTGGCTCCCACACCCCAGTGAGCTACATAAGCCAGTTTATTGCACTGGGAGAGGGGGCTGAGCCTCCTGCCCTCTCCTTTTGGCCCCAGAAGATAAGCGCCCTGCCGACGGAGGGGCTGGGGGAAAGGGAACCTCACCTGCATGTTGAGCTGCTCCCCGTTGGCCTGCGTGTGCTCCATCAGCAGCTGCAGCGCATCCTTGTAGCCACCCTCGGGCTCCTTACAGGCCATCTTGGCACGGATGTTCTCCTCGATCTTGGCATGTATGATGTTTCGTGCCCGCAAGCCCTGGCCGGGAAGCAGGGAGAGATGAGTAAGGTGGGACCCCGGCCCTTCTGCTGCCCCTCCGAGCTGGTCCCCGCTGCCCCGGCCACCGGGAGCCTTACTCGGTAGAGCCCGCTGAAGGGCACGTCGATGGGGAGGGAGAAGAGGTTGCGGATCATTTCCTCGAAGGCCTCCACCAGCTGCCGCTCGCCGTCGGGGCTGGCCTGGTGGGGCTGGAAGCCCAGCAGGATCCTCATGGCGATGCGGAACATGAGGCGCTTCACCTCGGGGTAGACCAGCAGGCAGGGCCCGGAGGCGCCCAGCCAGCGCAGCAGGCAGGCGCTCACCTCCTCCTGGATGACGGGTACGTAGTGCTGCAGCGCGTCCCGGGAGAAGGCTCGCATGATCACCTGCCCGGGGGGACGGGGAGGAGGAAGGGGACACGGGCTCAGCCGCCGCGCCCGGGGCTGCCGCCCGCTCCCCGCCCGCCGTCGGGGCCGGTCGGTACCTTCTTGCGGTGTTTGTGCTGCGCGTTGTGGAGGTTGGAGAGGCAGCCCGAGCCCAGGATAGTCCGCACCGACGCGGGCCACTGCACCGACACCAGCCGGTGCTCGCCCAGCAGGATGCGCCGCACGTTCTCGGCGCCCATCACCCGCACCGTGGGGCGCCCGAAGAGGTGAGTCTTGTAGATGAAGCCGTATTTCCTACGCTTCATCTGCAGGAATTTCCGCCTCTACACCGGGACGAGGCGGGGAAGAGAGTGAGATTTACCGGAGGAGGAGAGGAGCGGGCGGGGAGGGCGGCTCTCTCCCACCTGGCTGCGGGCGCTCGGCGGCTCCCCCGCGGCCAGAGGAGGGGCCGGGGCGCCTCGCCGTCGCCTCCCTTACCTGCAGCACCATCTGCAGCGTCTCCCCGAAGAAGGGGAGTCCCATAGTGCCCGGGGGCAGCGGGAGCGGGCAGCTGGGGTCGCGGCCGGTCGCGCAGTATAAGTCCCAGAGCTTGACGGCGGCCAGAAAGAGTAGCAGGGGCAGGAGGAAGGTGTACAGGGCGCTGGCGACCAGGGTGGAAAAGCCCATGGCTGGGGGAGCGCGACCGGCCCCGGAGCTCCGACCGCGCGGGCCAGGCTCGCCGCGGGCCGCCTTTTTATACCCTTCCCAGGTCGCTGCCCACCCTACCTTGGTCCGATAAATTAGTTCACCCAAAGTTCATCTTTAATTGCGGATCGCGGCGTGGCTCCTCCCCCCGAAATCTTTAACTATTTGCTCCGCGCGGCGCGTCCCGCCCGTACCACGGGAAAAGGTGCTGCCGGCCACCCCAAATCACCGGGAGCGCCCAGAGACACCGCTCTGGGAGTGGGCCGGCCGGGGCTCCCTCTGCCCGGGGGTGGCGGCCGGTGCGGGCTCTGGACGGGGCGGGCAGAGCCGCCGCCCTCGGCTTCACCTCGGAGGGGCCCGGCTCGTGTTTCTGCGCGGCCGCGGGGGAAGGAGCCGCGGACAGCCGAGTCCCGTCGCGGCCTCCCGGTGCGAGTTCAAGCGCGGGTCACGGAGGGAAAGGGAGGTGAGCGCCGAAAGGAAACACCCGCCCTGACGCGCCCGCTCCGCTGCCCGCAGCTCCCGCCTCCCGGCGCCGTCGGGGCGGCCGCGAGGGGCGAGGGCACCGGCCGCGGGGCTCGGCTGCTGCCCCTAAACCATCCCTTTCGCTTTTGCCCCCTTTTTCCCTTTCCTTTTCCCTCCCTGGTACTTTTCCTTCCTCGCTGCTACACGAGCTCAATAAACGCTGGAAGTCGTGCGTGTGTTTGTGCAGGGAGAGGGAGGGGAAATAACGTCGCTTTGAATTTTTTTTTTTCCTCTCTGACGACCGGCGCATCGCGCGGGACCCTTTCCTCCTGTGGGGCTGCCCACCTCCGCGGCCCCCGGTGCCTCCCGGTGCCTCCCCGCCCTCGGGGTGCGGCGGCCGCGCCCTGACCCGGCGCTGACCCGCGTGTGACCTACAACACGGACCGTGACATCTGCGTGAACCCGGCCGGCAACCGCGCCAAGTTCACTGTCTATCAAAATAACGAGATACGGTGGCCTGAGCACCGATAATTGCCACAGGAAGGCTTTATTATCTCCCCAGCTGTGTATTCTGCAGCCATCGGCTCGAAAAGAATCAAATGGTAAAGAGTGAAAGGGATAATTAAAAACATCTTGGAAGAGGGTCAAGAAATTAACAGCCTAATATGAACAAACTTTCATTACAAGTAACAATTATTACACTTCGTTTGGAAATGCTCGTGTTTATCTACAAACAAAATCTGTTTTGAGTCTTTTATTTCTTTTTTAACAACTAGATTTGCCTTATGTTTTTCAGCGGGTGGCTGCGGGGCTTATCAGCCCTCGGGGTAATTTTTAAGTGCGCTGCTGGAGGAGCCCCGGCCATCCCGCACCTGGTGCTGGGCTCTGTATGTCCAGCCCTGCCCACAGTGGGAGCCCTCATGGCCCGTGGGTCACAGCCAGTGGCTCCTGAGCCCACATTGCCCGCAGGTCACAGCCAGCCAGTGGCTCCTGCCAATTAAAATTAGTCATTGCCACTTGCAGCCACCACCTACTGAGTTCACCTCCGATAGCCAGATTCACCTTTCAGGACAAGGTCAGGAGGGGCAGAGGCTCTGGTTCACTACAGGGTCGACCTGCCAACAGCACTTAACTCAGCCCTGCAGTTCAACCTCTTCCAGATTTGACCCGGCACATTTGGGAGCTGTGTTTCTGCCCTAGGTAGTGTTGTGCTCGCTCCACAGCTCTCTGACTGCTAACAGCAGCACACGCCCTGTGCAGAGCCCCAGCATGGACGTGCAACAGGGACTGGCCAGGGTTGGTCAGTTTTAGCCTGGTGCTGAAGGAGGACAGAGATTCAGGGGACAGGGGCTCTCCCCAGAGCCTTTCCAAAGGGACTATTACTCATGGCACATTTCTGTCCTCGCAGGTCAAATTGATGCTGTCCTTCACACAGAGCCTTCAGGCCCAGGAAGGGACTCAAGGGACAACCCAGATGATTTCCCTCGTTGCTTCCACACAGGATGAGTGACAGTGGGGAGCAGAGGTGACATTGAAAGGAGCTGATAAACAGATTGCAGTAGAGCAAGGACCTGGGCTCAGCTCTGTTCTCAGTGCAAGCAACAGGAGTCACTTCATTTTACATAGGAGAGAAATACCCATGTCTCAGTGAGGCAGGTGGTACTCAAAAGCCACCTTACAGGGTGCCCTCAATACCCAGGCTTATCCCCAAGTATCACCCCTTGGATGGACCCACAGAGCTGCTGTCCTGGCACCTGCCCCAGCAGAGACAGGATGCAGGAGGTGACACAGTCACTCTGTACAGCCAGCCACTATGTCACCTTGCAAATGCCCCCTCTGCAAAGAGAACAGCATCATCAGGAATGGAATTCTTAGCATAAATCAGACATATTCAGAAATGCTGGTTTTCTAAATGTTTATTCCCCAAAGGCCCCTTCCCTGCTTCCGTCCACCTCCTCAGTCAGGAGGATAGCAGCCTGTGGGGACCCTGGAGACGGGCTTCATGGCAGACCCCAGGCAGCAGCGCAGTGCTCAGCCACAACATACACAGCTATTACTACTGGTGAATGAGACACCGTCTGAGCTGGCTCTAATGGGAAGTGCAGGAGTGAGATTAAATATTTACAATAAAAACCACTTTGTGCTCTGTTATTCTAGTTAAGGTGATGCTGTGGATCTTTCCTCTTTTTACATCTCTTAAAAGCTGTATGGTGTGCGGGGTCCTGCCTTGCCTATAATACACCCACAGGAGATAACCCTGGGACAGAAAGGCTCTGGGAGCCTTAGCTGTGTGACTGGGCATTTTGCTCCCCATCCCTGGAGACTGGGGACGTGTGTGGGGCCGGGGCTGGCTGAACCCCCATGGAGGATGCTCCCTGCAAGCAGCTTCAATGGCTTTTACCCCCAGGCTGGGGCTGAGGCTCACCCCAATGCTCAAGGACAAGACCCTCCCTAATGGCTTGTACATCAAGAGGGGGAAAACCGCAAAAAGTATCTTTGAGGTTTGTCTCTGCAGTGACCCAGTGCCATACCCAGCCTGAGGCAGCAGACACATGGCTCCCGCAGCCATGGAAGGGCATCAATGCCAGAGCTGAGGGGGGCAGCACAACCCCGGCTCAGGCCTCGCTGCCGCAGCGGCTGGGCTGCAAGGGGTGGAAGTAGAGTTGCAGCCCATCGTTGATGGGGTGCACGATGGGCACGGTCTGCATGGCAGGGTAGCCAGGGGTTGCCAGCTCCCAGCGGGCCGTGCTGACCAGCTCAATGGCCAGCAGCTTGAGAATGGCCTGTGCAAGCTCCTTGCCAATGCAGCCCCGTGCCCCTCCACCAAAGGGAATGTAGTGGAAGCGGCCTGTGGCCTCCGTCTGGGTGGCACTGAAGCGGTCAGGGTCGAAGCTGCCAGGAGGGCTCTGGTAGATGGTGGCCGTCTCATGTGTGTCACGGATGCTGTACATGACACTCCAGCCTTTGGGGATCTGGTAGCCCTGTTGGAGAGAAGAGGGGAGAGGAGCATTACGTGCCTGTGTACTTAGTGCACGTGAGCAGAGGGTGCCTGGGGCAGCCCCACCACACTGCCCATCTGCTCTGCAGCTACTTTTCTCCCCAGCCTAGCTAGGACTCACAGAGTCTGCTGGATGCCACCTCCCCTGAGCTACACTGCCAGGCACCACCACTGTGTTGGACACAGGGTACTGAGAGGCAGTGGCAGGCAGCAGCTCCCTAACAGCATGACAGTACCTGAGGCACTTACATCCAGCTCAAAAGTCTGCAGTGCCGTTCTGTAGCCTCCAGAGACGGGGGGCAGCACCCGCAGCACCTCCTTAATCACACAGTCCAGGTAGCGCAGATGGTTCAGCTTCTCCAAGCTGATGTCCGAGGGGCAGCTCTCCCCTGATGGCACCCACAGGTGGGGGCCTGCACAGGGACTGTTCTGGAGGAGGGTGGGCTCTGGTGGGGCACAGAGCTGGGAAGAACTTTCCTCCGTTGGACCTGAGGGCTGTCTGTCTTTCTTGTGAGTGTCTTTAGCCATGGGGTAAAGTGGCTTCTCACTGTCCCTGCTCTGGGAAGTGAGGGTGTCCGGGCAGGGTCCCTCAGGGCAGTGCTCACGCTGCTCATACAGCTCGTGGGACATCAGCTCCTGCCTTATTTTTTCAATCACTGAGGGGTGCTTCAGTAGCAGGAGGATCAGAGAGGTGCTGGCACTAGCCGTGGTGAAAAAAGCAGCAAATATGAGCTCAATTGCTGACTCCTGGGAGAGGAAAGAAGGTGAGAAGTTTGAATGCAATTTTAAACTGGTGACATTTAAACAGGTGATTCAGACTGTTCTCAGCTTTTGCAGGTTTTGTCCCTGGGCAGAGGGCCCTGACCCCTCCCCCCAGGTCTCCACAAACCTGCACCTACTCTGGGCTGGCAGAGACCAAAACAAGACACTCTTGTTCTTCCATTTCTGTATGAATTGGACATCAATTTGCCAAGTGACTGATGCAGAAACACAATTGAGATGAGTTCACATCACCTCCAATCCAACTCTTCTGAGCTTTCCTCTCAAGACTTAGAAATTTTGAAGAAGCATTTTAGCATGCATTTTAACATACTGAGTGAAGTGCATTTCAAACATTACACTTCATACCTGCATCTGCTAATTCCCCTTTGCTTTTACCTTCCTGCCCAGCCAGCGATTATGAGGCTGTGTGTTTATGCATAAATCCTAGATGCTCTGGCAGCTAAAATGGTTTGCATTTGATCCATCTCCAGTTATAATCAAACATTTGCCTGTCTGGGAGCACACTCAAGCCAACAGGGTCAAAAGTAGAAAGACCTCTCTGCTACAGCAGGTCGGCCCAGGAGGTGCGGTAGCTGGCAGCAAGCTCTCCTGCAGGGATGCACACACCACGCAAGGGATTTGCTCACTTTTCAAGCTTTACATACTGAAGTACAGCAGCGTTCCTGATAGCGCTGTAGCAGATGTGTCCATAACAAGTTAGGAGGTTAACCAGCTCAGATGAACCACAACACAGTCAAATGCGTAATAAGTGCCTTGTCCCAGCTCAAGGAACCCCACACAGCCTTCTAGTTTTTCTGAGACTGCCTATATGGCACAGCACATGCCAGGCTGCTGTGGGCTGTTTGCAGCACCCTGTGATCAATTATTGGAAATTATTTTCCAAAAGATAAGGGTTGCCCAGAGCTGGGTCATAGTATGACATGTCTTTGAAGCCAACATAAGCCTCAGACTTACAGCACCATCTGAAGGTGCCAGAGGTTCCATAGCACCAGTCTGGGAGCACTGAGGCCAGAGGCTTGACCCAAAAGCCACGGGAGAAGCTGGACGGAGAAGCACAAGTAACCGCCAGCCTGGGAGGGACTGGGACCTGGCTGGCACTACTAAGCACTAATCGCTCCAGCCCAGGGGCAAAGTGGAGCGAAAAACCCCAGGGAAAATGAGCAGTTTCCTTTCACACAGCTATGTGTTTGGATTTTAAATTGGTCTGACACGACCGGTTTCGGGAGAGGTGAAGCCAAAATCACAGGGAGGGACACTTGAAGCCTGAAGGTACCTGAAGCCAAGTCTGGTTAGGTCAAGGGTAATGTAATAAGGATTATTTTTTGCTACCGTCCCCAGTGCCATATATTGGCTGGACTATAGGCTTTTGCCAAAGTGCAGCTCTCAAGGGCATCTTTCAGCTGAAATAAAACCTCTGAAATAACAGATCCCTGTCGGCCCCTATCACACCTCCTGCAGGCATGAGCATGAATTTTTACATTCACAAGGTAGCAGACGCAGCTGAAAAATCTCTCAATTCCACCACTTGCAATTAAAACCAGAGATGTTTCAACAACACGCAAGGAATTCAGGGCAGGCTCTGCAATTTGAAATAACAGCCCTTATGACTCCCTGCATCAACCTCTGACAGTGCTGCTACATAAGATGTGACACCGAGCTGCTGGCTTTCCCTCCTTGCTTTCACAAGGCCAACATAACCCGTGGCTGGGGAGCAGCACCTTCCCACAGCTTCACCAGAGTTGTCTCTGTGCTGTATCCTGACTTGCATCTGGGGAGGCAGGACCAGTGGTGTTCGGGTTCCACCCAGCCAGCTGGTGACAGCACTGTAGAATCGGGTCGGGGGGTGTTTAATCCTTCCAAGGTTTTAAATGTTCTAAACCAGTAGCTTTGGCAAAGTGATATCTTTTTAATGACTTTTCCATTTCCAGTGTCCTGCTGAGTTCACACCAGCAGTGCAAATCACCGTGTATTTAGGGAAACTTCTGGGAAGACAGCCCTTAAAAATAATTTGAACAAAACCCCAAATCAGTAACTATTGTGTGCCACTGTTTGGAGTGCCTCTCAAAGTCCAGGACTCTGAGACAGCTTTTGTCTTTTTATCCAATTACACCATGTCACTGGATGAGAGCTCTACTACTGTTTTACTAGAATGGAGAATATTGCCATAATTGCAACCACAAGTTGTTCAGTTTGCAAGTTAGTTTTTTAAATACAAATAAGGTAGCTATGTTCTAACTGTAAAAGTCAAGGACAGCATATGTGTGTACTGTCACTGGAATCAGGTGACTCGAGTCACTGCCATGTTGCTCTGTGGTCCATTTAATATCCCCTTATTCCATTTGTGGTCAGAACCAGAGACATGATGAGACATCATGTAATTATTCATGTGTAATAACCATGTGAATACTAACAGATTAATCGATCTTAATCACAGTTTGAATCACAGGCAATTACCTTTAAAAAATATATATTTTTTATAAAAGCATCCTATTAGAATAACTAATATAATTATAATTACATTTTTTAGGAATATATATACAGGTTCTAATTTATCTAACAGTCACTATAAAGTTTTTCAAATATTTTAGATTTAGGGATTACACTTTCACAAAATCTTTATAAAACATTAGTCTTTGAATAAACACCTAAATAAATGGTAAAACTATGCCTGTTCAATACTATTAAACTATGTTCAAATACCTTTATACTCTATTCATCTGCTATACTCATGCAAAACTACTTCAAAACTTGTTATATAAATGCAGTATTGTCTGTCATTCACTGACACCAAGTGACCTGGAGCTAGGAATAACAGAGTACTAATGCCAATTTTCTCCCCAATATCTTTGGCAAAACACTCTTCACATTCACTCAGTAGTTTTGGCTCGGTAAAGACAATTGAGTTCCTCCCTAAACCAGAGTGATGTATCATAGCAATCCACAAGCTAGATGATCTAATTAATGATGAGGTGATAGGAAATGACCCAGAATCTCTCATTCGATCCTTGGACCCATTTTGATATATCGTCTCAGAGATTCCTGGGCTCACAGCCCCGATGATCTACACACCATGCTATGCCAGATGCTAGGGGATGTTTGAGAAGCACATGACTAGCTCTAAATATTCCCAAGATTTTATTTTCGAGGTTACTGAGTGCACACTGACATCCAGAACTTTGGCACAGCCACATAGTCCTACCAGGGTTCTAAGTCAGGCTGAAGCCTGGTAGCCGTGAAAAGAAAAGGTAAAAGAGGCATGTGCTCCCTTTTTAAATACCAGCTCTCTTCTAATGCAGAGACACAATTCTACAAGAGCATATGAGCATGCCAAGTCCAGGCTTTCTTGCCTGTGTCTTCAGCATTGGTAAGAGGAAGGCAGGAGCCAGTGGCTGGTGGCAGGAGCCAGTGCCTGGTGGCAGGAGCCAGTGCCTGGTGGCAGGTCCACGCACAACCCTCCTCTCAAACAGCCACTGAGTCAGAAGGGACATTACAAGGGTGGAGTTCTCCTTACCTTTAGCTCCTGCATGGTGAATTCTTTGCCATGCTCCTTGGCACTGTTTATTATGAAATCCAGGGCATCGTTGTGATCTTTTGGGTTGTTTCCCTGCAGTTTTTCCCGTATAGCATTCTCCATAAACTCATGTAGCATGTTCCGTGCTTTGATTCCCTGCAGGAGGCAGACAGAGTTCAGGAGAGCCTTAGGAACTGCCCGCTTCTCCACAGAGACCAGAGGACCCCAACTGTGGCAATCCTTAATCCCAGGATCTGTAACAGCAAGAACTACTTAATCTGTTGCCCAGCTCCAGAGCCTTGCAAAAGGCAGCAGTTTGGGGGGAACTGCTGCAAATTCTGTTGCCTTGCTGTTGTGAATCAAATACAGCAAGTCCTAAGAAATATTCTGAGAGGAAGAGACAGGAGTAAATGCACGATACAGAGTCCAGAGGCATCTGCACTGAACAAACCCACGGTCACATAGGGTCCAAAAGAAGCTTATCCAAAAGGACAAGAAACCGTGACTTAGTAAAAATGAGTCCAAGCAGCCGGGCAGATCTGACACAAGAAAAATTAGTGGCTTTACCAGGGTATAGTAAATAAAAACACATTAATCACACCCAGCTCATCTCCAGTTGCGTTGCACTCCGGTGCAGCAAAACATTTGAGTAAGATCTCTGCAAGTCAAGTGATCAGCCATCTCTTTGCCAAGTGGGATGGATGGAGTCACAAAGTATGTGCTTCTGTACCAAGATGCCTCCTGCAAAAACCAGAAGGAGCAGAGATTTGGGGTGAAAAATGGCCATGACCAGGTAGCAGGAAGAAGATACAAAATCTGAGATTTGATGTGGGAACAACTGGATAAAGGAAACAAGGCAGGGAGCAAGGGAAAAGAAAAAGGGACCTAAACGTAAGTTGAAGAGGTTGGTCTGGAGCCAGACAGGTTGCAGCTGACATGAGAGAAGGGAGGGATGGGAGTTTAAAGCTCAAACTGGTGGCAACCTGTAAAGGGAAATAGACAAGGGAAAAATGAGCTTTGAATTGGTGGATAAGAGCAGCAGGAAGGCTGGAGAACTGGGACTGGCTGAAGTAAGGTGATCTGGTGTGGCAGAACTCACAGTGGAAATAAGACATTGCACAGGACATGGCTAAAAGTGGTAGAACATTTGAGCGGTGGTGAGGATGGGTAACCCAAAGGCAGAAGAAGGGATGCAGACTGAAATGGGACAGGAGAGGTAGGGCACAGGACCAATACCTAGAGCAGGAACTGGGGAGGGAGGCAAGGAGGAGCAGGGCAGCAGGGAAGAACTAGAGGCAGAAGAGACTGTCCCTCTACCATGTTCCCCTCCAGGACCCCTTGCTGTCTCTCTGCTGATGCGGGACAAGGGACCAAACCTGAGGTGTGCTGTGCCCACCTGCCTTTATGCTCATGCCCACAAACCCCTCACCCCATGCGCTGATACGAGTCCAGGCAGGATGAGATGGGACAGGACCAGACATGAGGGACTAACCAAAGCCAATAGAAGCAACAAATGGGGTAAGGAAGAAGAGAAGCCCTGTGCTGTACAGTGAGCTGGAGCCAACCAGGAGCAGGTAAGAAGTGCAGAGAGAAGAGGAGACACCTGAGGCGGTTAAGACACCAAGCCCTTGGACCTAGCAGAGGGTGCCACCATGTGTCCTGCCCCACCAGAAGTGCTCCTTGGTGGACCTGGGGAAAGAGGGTCTGTACCGCTGGGGTCTTGGACCCTGCCCCCAGGCAGAGGGTGCAGAGCAGGCGGCAATACCTTGCGCAGCCCGCTGAAGGGTATGTTGAGGGGCAAGGAGAAAAGGTTCTCCACCAGCTGTTCAAAGGTTTTGGCCAGGTCCTTGAACCGTTTTTCCTCCAGATGGAGCCCCAGCAGAATCTGAGCTGCAATGCGGAAAGTTAAGGTTTTAGCAGAAGAATAAACGGCGATGGAGCCCGGCTCCATGCACCAGCCCCGCAGCTCCCAGCTCACAACCTTCTGGATCCGTGGCAGGTAGCTCTCCAGGGCGGCACGACTGAACACTCTGGCCAGGATCTAGGAGAAGGAGGGGAACAGAGGGAGGCGGTTAAAGCGTGGGGGGTCCTGGGTAGCACCAAGGCCCGGGCCCAGGCAGGAGGTACTGCCTGAGCTGCGCGTTCTTTCGGGGCGGCTGTGAGGCTCACCTTGCGGCGCTGGCGGTGCAGGTCACCGACGGAGCCGAGCAGCGTGTGGGAGCCCAGGATGATCTGGGTGCTCTGGGGCCACTGCGTGCTGACCAGTGTGTGCTCACCCAGCAGGATCTTGCGGATGTTGTCAGCGCCTGTCACTCGCACCACTGGCCGGCCCAGGAGGTGAGTCTTGAACACGTTCCCGTACTTCTTCCGCCGGGAGCTGTGGAAGCGGGAGCCCTGGGGGCGAGCCACAGGTCAGCGTGGGGCTCCCGATGGCACCTTCCCTGCTCACCCTGTCCCCTCGCACCTCACCTGGAGCAGCCAGTGCAGGGTCTCCCCGAAGAAGGGCCAGCCCATGGAGCCCTCAGGCAGCGGCAGGGCGCTGCTGTGGTCCCGGCTGAGGCTCCAGCGCAGCGCCCACAGGTGCCGGCACAGGACGCCCAGCAGCACCAGAGCAGCCAGCACCGCCACCGCGGGCCAGGGCAGCCCCAGCATCCTCTGGGCTGCGGCTGCCGCCCGGCCCCACTCACCTCCCGCTGCCGGTTTGCCCCTCAGCCACGTTTATATAGATATTGGCCACTTACGCCCCAACCACCTTCGGAGATGACGTCTCCACTGCATATTTAAGCAGCGCAGCCAAGTGTGGTGATTGGAGCGGGAGCGCCAGAGCCGCGAGCGAGGGGCACGGGACGCCCTCCTGCCCAGGCTGGGGACCAGGCGCCCCGCTCCACCCCCCCCCAGCCAGCCCTGCCGGTCCCCCCCCGGCGGTACCCAAGCTCCGAGGTGTCTTCCAGTGCACGAAATCATACAGGAACACGGGTGAGGTTCGTATTACTGTATTTAGACTGTCAATAACTTAAAATTACAGCGAAAATGTACATTATTTTTTTACACGTTCTGTTTGGTTTGTATTTGTTAGACATTCTCGTTATGTCTAAAAGAGCCAGGAGGGGACAGTGCAAAGAGACCAACGGTGGGGTGAAAGGCAAACGGCTGGGATGGGTCTGGCTATGGAAAGTGCATACTGACAGAGGCGGCACAAAACCAAGTGGCAAATCTATTCCTTACAGTGACCTGGGGAAAAGAACCCAGGATCTTACAAAAGTACAGTTAGAAATAGTACCCCTGAGGAACAAAACCAAATCAAACCAAAAAAATGTCACATTATAAAGAACTCAAATGGTTATTTACATTCACAACCTCAAGATTAAACCCTTCTGGAGAATAAAGCCTACAAGTGCTAATGCTAAATAAATATCAAGTCTAGTTATCAGGTAGTTTTCAAAGGTACTAAAAATCAAAAGATTTTTTTTATACCTCCAGACTACAAAATCTGGTGTACAAAATTATGTCCAATCACTTTAAGACTAATATACATTTAATGCAGGAAAACAACGGGTGCATCTGAGATGCAAGTATCTCAATGCTTAAAAAACCCATAAAATTAGGATTCATCCAGAAAACAACAAGTAAAGGATTATTTCTCAAGTAATTCCTACCTAGAGCAAAATTTTGGACACTATGTCTTGCAGATATTTAAATAACATATTTACAGTTCAGCTGTTCCATGTACAATATGACTGAGCTCGTTTTTATTGCACAATCTCATTTTTCACCATTTGATTACAATATACAAAATAGTATTCAATCCATTAAAAATACGTACAAAGAATTGTTTGTTGAAGATTCCATGTACAAGCCACTGACTGCATTTTTCCTTTACTTGGTTGAATGACTGTCCTAACTGATATCACTTGTTTACTTAGTAGAAATAATGGCTAAGAAATATCTCTTGACGTGATGAGATACCGTCGATTCAACAGGCCTATGTGTGCTGGGACATACCATTCACTAAACTCCTAAGCTGCTTTACTACAGTCTCTATTAGCTTCTGCTTGTCACGATCATTCTTCCTGAACTGAGCAAAAATGTTGTTCTTTTTGCTAGAATCTTTCATTCTGGAGAAATAAAAAAAACAACGATAGAGACGCATTAGAAACATAATTTGAAAAGGAAAAACCTGACTATTTAAATAGGTTTACTTTCGTTCCTCTTTTGATCTTTCTGATAATAACAGAAAAATTACAAAACCTGTTATCTCCGTGTTCTTAAATTTAACTTCTGCTATGAGGAAGTCGTTTTAACAAGTATTACTTCACACATTGCTGGCAAGTATTAAGCAAAAAGCACTTGGGCACAAGCCGGCCCTACCAATTGCGCTAGGAGAGATGCAAACCACAAAACCCGTTAGCGTCATCTGCCTCCATGGTAGGTTCAGACTCGGCGAACGGGCATGTTTCATTCACCGTCAAATTACCCAGTTCCATCAGCGCTGATCTCCCGGATCAACGGATTTAAAAACGAAATTCAGGAAATAATATAAATTGAAGCAATAATAATTGGTTACAATGCACGATACGTACCCTCTGTGAACTCTGCAAAACAGGTATTCACCGCAGGCAGGAGAGGAGAGAAAACACCGTTAGAAAGCGCCTTTAAGTCCCGGTGTGTCGATGCGGTTTCTAAACGCGGTTTGATGCCCTCCCCGGCTCCACTGCCGCTTTCCCCCCTCCCTAAGGCAGCAGCTCGGGATGCCGTCAGCCACTCGGGACCCTCCAGCACCGCCTGCACTTACTTCTCTAGGAGCGTGAGGGCCGTGCCCGGACTGACCCGCAGGTATTTGGAGGTGGCCTGCCCATAATCTGCCAGGTAGGTGGACCAGTCCCACACCATGAAGAGGTCCAGGAGCTGTGGGGGAACAAGGGGGTGAGGGAGCATGAAGGGACTCTGCGGGCAGAGGTACCCAGCCGGGAGCCCGCAGCCCTGCTGCAGCTCCTGCCTGGAGCCCGTAGACCTGCCTGGAGCCCAGAGCTCCTGTCACAGCTCCTGCCTGGAGCCTGCAGCTCCTTTCTGGAGCCTGCAGCCCTCCCTGGAGCCCGCAGCTCCTTTCTGGAGCCCGCAGCTCCTGCACGGAACCCATGGATCCTGCCGCAGCTCCTGCCTGGAGCCTGCAGCCCTGCCTGCAGCTCCTGCCTGGAGCCTGCAGCCTTGCCTGGAGCCCGCAGCCCTGCCGCAGCTCCTGCCCAGAGTCCCTCACCTGCCCGTTTCTCCCTCCAACTCTTCCTGCCTCCCTCCATGGGCCAAGGGCAGCTGTGTGGGTTTGGCCCACGAAGGGGATGATAATGGCTTCACCCCTTGCTTTACCATGGGGGGTGCAAAGGGGACACTCGTGTCTGTGGCTGTTCACAGTAATTTAAACCAGAGGTTCAGGTAGTCTCAATTAAGTGAATTAAACAACCCCTGCTTTGCTCTCCATGGTGACTGATCCCTGTGATTTAGCCCCAAGCCCATGGCACAGTTCTGGCCCAAACTAACCCCAAACACTTAAACGGGACAATAAAAAGCCTCCGAGCGCAGCCTCGCATCTGGCCACAGTTTTGAGTTAGGCCTCTGACTCACAGATCTCAGAACAGCCTGTTTCTGCAGGCGGGCGTGATGCCTAACTCCGGCAGCCAGCACCCGCGCAGCCCGCAGAGCCTAATTCCCCATCTGCCATCATGGGTGCGGGCCAGGCACCGCTGGGCGCCCTGCCCAGGCTGCCCGGGGCCAGGGCACAGGCGGCACAGCCCGGCGCAGCCTTTCCCACAGCTACCTGGTGGCCCCGCTCCCGCTGACGTCAATGGCATGGTGCCCCAGCCTCCCCCCGCCACTGACGCCTGGCCTCATCCCCCTGCAGAGGGCTAACGTAGGCTTGCTCTCAGGATGCCCGCTGTTAGCCAAATCTTCTGTTATAATGAGCATGGGGAACCATGAGAAACACTTTCCCCTGGCCTGCAGTGCCTGTGGCTGCTCTGCTGTGCTGCATCCTCACTGTAACCTAGAGCCCCTGACTGCCTGCAGGCCTTGCTACACCAGTAAGGCTGGGAAAGGTGGGATGGAACAGGACTTTCTGTAAAAATAAACACTTTAGGAAACATAACTGACTATTACAGGTTATACCATTTTACTATTTAAATAAAGAACTCTTTTCACTTTAAACATTTGCTTCTGCTGAGCTAGGCCAGAGCTGTTACAGCTGGGGCACAACAGCAAGCGCCCTGGCTCCCACAGGCACAGCTGCAGCAGGCACCTGCTCCTCTGCCTTCTCAACATAAGCTAAGAGCAGGGCTGCACCTCCAAGCCTTGCCGTACTCAAACCTCTCAGTCTGATAAGACATCACACATCTCCAGTAAACCCCAAAATTATCACACCAACTTAATCACAAAATAAAAGCATACACCAGGTCTTCACAGCTTCAAGTTCACATGCTCTTTTCCTGCAATTTTTTCTACTTCTTAACCCCTTTCATGTGTTATTTTCAAATGGAGTGTCTAATTTAAACAAATCATCTTGTAATAATTACTCCTTCCATATTTGTAGCATAGACTTTTATGAATATGCAGTAATATTTCCTAACTTCCTAATGGCCCTCAGGTACAGTTACTCCTCTGTCGTTCCAAAGTCCTCCAGAGATCATTACAAAGCTCAGTAACATCTAGATTTTACATTGGCCTATATCATTTGCATGAAAGGTGTATAAAAAGCAAGGAGGCTATTTCATTCACTGCTGACTACATATCCATGATATCAAGGTTAAGTGCAAATAGTTCTTTCTCACAAAGCTCTTTCTCAGAACGGCCACAATCAATTCTACTGAACTGGAGTAGAGAACATGTGTTCAGTCATTTGGGAAGGCTCTGGATAACTCAGGAATTAGTGGCATTTGTGAAACCCACAGCCCCAGTTGCTGCTGCATTCTACTTATCTTTTCTTATTACTTGCACTACAACAGTCAGTAGCATGCAGTCCTCAGAGAGGCTGCATAGTACATTCAAAAGAACAATCAAGAGTGGAAAGACAGGACAGGCAGATGTACAACACAGACTGGGAGCCACAGGAACCCAAACTATATAATCTGGAGACTTCATCTGCCCTCTGCCTTACAGAGAAGTGAAAAGAATGTATTAAAAAATTATTACTAATTACAATGCCACTTGTCATGGGATCCACATGGGAAATGGTGCTTAAGAAAGGACTATACCGACACTCCTATAGCAGTTGTGTGCAGTAAATCAAAGGCAGAGGATTTAACTTCTTATCCCAACTGTAACACTGGAATTCAGGATTGTGCAGTCCAAAGCCATTGATGACCAATACAATTACAGTGCTGGCAAATTCAAACAAACATTCCTGCCACCATGACATGAGTGATTTTCACACCATACTTACAGTGCTTGAATCAACTGCCCAACTGTGTCATGGCTCTGGGATATCTCAGTGATAGTGATGGCTACGGTGGAAAATTACACCTCATTTGTCACCTGACCAAACACAGGTGGGTTTGGAGGGATCTAAACAGACCACTGAGTCTTTGCTTTTCAAGACCAGATAAAACATGTCCCAAGATAATATGAAACATATTCTGGCTCTGAAGAGTGACCACCCTGAGAGACACTATTGGCAAGGGGGATGCACCCAGAGCCCCTTCCCTGCTCCACGCTTGGTCAAAGAGCTGCATACAACCAGCCTCACGCTATTAAATCTCCTAAATTAAAGCAGCTGTCATAACATGCAGCAATGTAACACAAAGGTCCAGGGACATGCAATTAAATGACACAAGCCACCCTTCCTTCCGCACATGTGTTCAGGGGCTGCATGGACAAATGTGTCCTGCTACTGGAGTAAATTCGACCAAGCCGCAGACACTGCTGGAGACCGAACTGCTGCTGTGCACAATTATGCATTGTGCATTTTGTTCCCCTTACAGCTGCAGTTTTGCATTGTGGCACATTGCTGTACATAATGGGCTTTGACAACACGTACTGTACACTGTGGGTGGGCAAGAGCTGCCTGGTGTGCAGCTCTTCGGATCTGTGTCCTGGCCATTCAGATCACCTGCATCTGACTTGGCAGATGTACAGTCAATTCAGGCACTTTGAGAGGGGAGCAGGCTGGCGAGCAGCCACTGGCAGCAAGGACAGTCTAGCAGAAATGAGCTGCTGGTCCCAGGACCAGCTACTGGTTCCCATACATGTGTATGGGAAAGAACTTCAGCCCACTCTTACAAAGCTTCCCTGGAGCACAGCCCCAAATTCACCTTTACTCCTGCAGCGGTGCTGCAATGGCATTGACCCTACAGACTGCTTCAACTTCCACTACTGTATTCTTTCTGATTTACACTGCCTTTTGCTACAAAAATATGTGCCTTATTTAAATAGAGCACTTGAATTCCTCCTCCTCCTCCTATAAAAACCTCAGTTAAAGTGAGTGTCCTGGATGCAGGCATATGATCTGGAAGACATCCCATCCAGTCAAAGCAGCAGAAAAATATTTGGGCTACTTCACATGATTTGAACATACCCTTGGAAAGACAAAACTAGTAATAAACATTGGCCTACCTAATCCTTTGATAGATAATTTTTATTTTAGTAAAGGATAAAGTTATCTTGAAATTTATACATAAAGACTATTGAAAATAGGCGCAGAACAGAAAGATTCAAAAAGTCTCTTTTCTTAATTCATGCAAACAGATAGCTACATGAAATTCATCGTGAGAACTTGGCCAACTCTTCAACAAAGGAGAAAAAACCCCTAAATTTTCCCTATATTTTTCTGTATTTTCAATCACAATAGATGCATATTAAAGTGATTTTATAATGTGACAGGGACTACATGTCTGCAAAACCACAGGGAGAGGGAACAGCCTTTGGTAATGTTACACGGTACTCAAGATGAAGATATAAAGAAAACAATTTGTGGACTTGGCTTGACATGCTGTCATGACTCATACTAGAGAGATGTAATGTGTGGGATACTTTAAGTTCCACTGAAATAAAAGAAGGCTCTAAATCTTTGCAGTTTTAAATACTGTGAGTACTGCTAATGTGGAAAAAGAAAAATTGCATCCCGGGCAAGTCTAATCGTTAAAGCGTTAGTTTTGCCAAAAGGAGTATCAGCTACGATTAAGAAAACCCAAAACATTCAGGGGATTTAACTTCAGGTGAGCTTACCCCAAGGCTTCTCAGTTGTGAAGCATGAAGTACAGGAGAATTTGCCGGTTCTATGACAGTGGCAACTAGAATCAACCTACTAAAGGCCAAATTGCAGCAACCTTTCCCTAGTAATATTTTATCCGCTAAAACTGTTGCTATTACCAAAACAATAACTGAAAATGAGATATATTGTCTAGCAAGGAATGGTCCACACTGACATGCACTGTACTAAGAGAAGTACATGCACAGAATAAATCCTGGCAACAAATATTTTCCTGCTCAAAAAATCAATCAAAATCCACACAGTGCAGTACATCACACTGACACTGCCAGCTGTGACTTCTTTAGAACGCACATTGTTTGCCTTAGACTCATAATAGGAAAGATGTTTATTTTGCACATACACCTTTCCAAGGCTAAGATGTACAGGAGCTACTTCACACTGAACAGAACAGCAATCTCTCCCACAACTCTCAAGAGTCTGGAGGCAGTGCAGACCAAGAGTTGTTAGTCAGCAGCTCGGCCCCAACTAAGGAGCCACGGAGGGTGCTCTGTCAGAACCAGCTTATCAATGTGGCTGAAACACTGTGAAGAACCTAATAATGTATGTACTCTGCTATGCAAGAACAATGGCACTGTTGCACTCTCTTTATCCCATAACAACTGCGAAAAATAGGAATAAGCTGAGGCAGGCAACACTATACCTGAAAATTTCATAATGGAGTATGTTTCAAAAGGAGCAAAGGAACAGATCTTCAAGCGTTTCTGACTAGGCATAATTAACAAAAGAGTTTGCAGAGAAGCGTCTATCTATGTGCACGAATCGTTGCCAAAAAAAATGAAGTAACATAGGAAAAAAGCTTTATCCTTACTATTACAGTACGTCAGGCGAAGTGTTCAATAGACTGTCCATTTACTTACACTTACAGGACAGATAGGGTATAAACTTCTGCCTTATTTAGAGGATTCACCTCTTATAAAGGTGTAATAAAAGAAGATCCTTCATCCTTTGGGACCATCAGGGTTGATGATCAGAGATCAGTATGATCCTTTTACTGTATACGAAAAAGTGTTATCCTCTCAAACTGCATTATCAGCCACATATTTTTCTATCACTATAGATAACTTGAGACCTGTGGGTGCTGTTACACACTCACATTTTGAACAACAGACTGATTTGCCAGCTTTTTTTCCTGTCTATGTATTTTCTAAATGCCTTTTATGTGTCTAACACAAGCTCATTCTGCTCAAAATAAATACCACGTGGGAAAAATGCTTATATATGCTCACATAAAAGGCTATAGTAATTTCTTACATTATACAGATAGTACTGCTGCTTTTATTTAGAAGATTTTTATTTTAAACAGAACAATCTTATTGTAAATAATACTAAACTATTTTAGCAGCTAAAAGAGGTCTTACTTTAAGACCTTGATAGCTAAAAGGTTTGTTTAACACAAAACATTACAATATTGATGCCACGGGGTGGGGTGGGGGAGGAATTCTTAAGATTTTAGGGACGGAATTCTGGTTTCATATAGGGCACTTATTTGTTCTTCAAGTTCAGAACTGCTCTTTCCAGATATCGAAGCGATATGGCCATGTTTGGCTATAAATTAATGGTAATCATTGCTCAGTAAAGCTTTGTCTTTTATTACCTAAAGTCCCGAGTAGCTCATCCAGTCCTGAATTTAGGCCACCTCGTAATTATGTGAGAAATCTATGCACTGGGAACTGCTGGAATCGACCATCCGACCCTTTCAAATGTTCAAATGCTGTTTCAACCTCTTGTCACATCCTCAAATATCATACAGATGCCCTTTGCTTTTTACTTTTGGGCAACTGTCAGGAATAATCTTGGAAGAGAACACAACTTCGGGAACTAGCTATCCACAGAGTCAACAGAAGGGCTTCACAGAAGAAGCATCTATTAGACAACACTGAGCGTGTTAGATATACTAGAAAAATGTAATTTTAAATTATCAAGGTATCTTGGTACAAGTTACAGTAGTGCTGTCACCTCCTTTAAAGGATAAGAATGTCAGTAAATAGCTTCGATTTTACAACTAGGCATTCCTGATTCAGGGGCTGGGAAGAAAAATGACTTGTACACTTAGTACCCTGCTTACCTATCTGCAAACCCAAATATTCCATCAAAAGAAAAGTAATTTGACGTATCACTGTCAGTTATGTTCTTCTGGCCCACGGTCCTTGCTCACAAGCTGAATTTTTCTTATGCTAAACAGTTTATTAACCCCTAATCACCCAGTTACTTCTGCACTTGATTGCATGCGTAATTACCTTTTGTCAGGTACAATTTGCCTGATAAACATGTCAGAACACTTGCTGCTTAGTCTATTGAAACAGATAAATGCTGTCTTTCCACAGCCTTCGGGCATAATTAACAGGGGAGTAAAAAACAACAACAACAAAAAAAAGGCAGTTATAAAAACAGACAGAAGCTGATTCAGTGAGGCAGGAGTTCACAGCGTGCAGGCCGCCAATGCCCATGGCTGGCCCGCTATGCTTGCCTGAGTGCTTATTGAGCTCCAGCCTGCTGTAACAGGGCAACATGGGCAGCCTCAAAACAGAGTTAAAGTAGGTTTCCACGTGAACTTCAAAAAAAGAGTGGGATGACGCCCGTTTGGGGAAAAAAAAACCAACAAAAACAACGAAGTGAAGCAACAGATAATGATATTGGTAGAGTCCCTGTCGTCGTTATGTGTTGCCCTCAAGCAGCCTCCCTGGGATGGGCCCAGGGACTGAAAAATTAAAAGGAGGCAGAGAAAAAAAGAAAAGGAAAGGCAAAAAGGGCAAGATGTGGGGGGAAAACAAAACAAAACAGGCAAAAAAGCAGCTTTGTGGGCTCAGTTGCTTCTAATTTCTGCCCCGTAGTGTTTGCAGGTTACGTACCCAGGCACTAAGGGAGTGCAAAAAAAGAAATCCTTACCTGACCTCTGGATAACCCAAACAGGAGATTAGCCCATTTCCAAGCAAAGCAGGTTGTCACACTGTTAGGCCAATTGCTTCTATTGACACTTTGCATAAACATCTTACACAGGGTGATCAGAAAGGACTGTTATGCCATTAACGCTCTTTTTATTTTTTTTTATACCTAAACCTTACAGAATAAAGGCTTTTTGGAGCCAGGGATAACAAAAGGGTCAAGAGGTCACAAACATTCCTTTAAGTAGGTAAAAATCGGGGAAGTTTAGATTCATTGAAAAGTGCAAATTGGAATTTTTTTTGCATCTTGCAACATTCCAGAACGCTCAGCTTTTTCTAATTTTACTTCTAGCAAATTCATTAATCTACTTAATTGAGCATTTTTACTTTTCTTTTAAATAAGAGAATGCTAAACCCTTCATTTTAGGAAACAGCGAGCTGTCTAATCTTCTCAGCTAATCAGTAATCTAAACAGATTTCGACGTTACCATTAAAATCCTCATGAGTATCAGTGTAAAAAAATATATACTTTTTTTCTTGAAGTGGTATGACTGAACAGCCTCTCACATACAGTTTTGACCTATAATTTACACAGCATGTGGTTTGCACTGTGCACAGCAAAATATTCTGTATTTCCCTTTGGTTTGTTTTTGCTTTGATCAGAGATGGAAACAATCTCCCTTTAATAGTATAAAAGCCACCTGCTGGGCATCGCAGAGTACAGCTAATTGGTATATTCTTTGAAATTTAGATATAATGGATTTTGACCTCCTTAATTAAAAAAATCCCAAAGCCTTGAATACTGGTGATCTCTTCTGGGAAATGAACTGTGCCAAGCATATTCAACTGCAAGTTACGTTCAATCTTTTCTTAAGAGAGAATACAGAAATAACATTGCAATTTCTTCCTTCAGGATGCACGGCTTTTGATCTAGAAAAAAGCCCCCTGACTGTTGTTAGCTATGTATCATTTAAGTCATTAAGATAAAGGAATAGCAAATATATTATTATTTCAAGTATTACTATTTGTATTGGGGTTTGGAGTTAAAAAGCTTCAAAGATTAAGGGGACTTTTTCATTTTAAACTTAGCAAGCTCACAAAAGCCACTCACAAATGTCCCAGCTCTCAACATTTCCTACCCCAAGAAGCTCACACTGTACCGATATATACCTTTTATTCAGAAGAATAAATGGGCTTGATGACCCAAGAGGAAGCCTGTCAACCAGAATCATTGTTGTTTCATAATTTCTGACATAACGTTAACTTCTCAGTGGAGCTATAATCTCATCGGTTTGTGAACTCTAAAGCAACGCTGCCTTCCTTTTGTTAAAACACTTATTTGTACTCTGCCCAGCATAATGGGGCCGTGGTCCATGACTGGAACTCATCAGCACTGCAGTAACACAGCTATACAACAACAACATTTTCTTTTTAGTCTCTGCTTATGTTTCATGCACAAGTATGCATGAATATATGTTACACACGTACAAACTTATTTCTAATGAATTAACAAAAAAACACCTGCATGAACATGAAGATAACACCCTCAGTAGTTCACCAAATGTTATTTCCTTTGTTTATTAAAGCATGCACATAATGAAAGCACTTACTAGATTGGAACTAAAATGTGAGGGACCAGAATCAGAACTCCACAAAGACCAGTCTTGTTCACTCTAAACATTTCCTGGTCACAAAGAAACTACAGAAGTATTTAAAACACAGATATTTAAGTCCAGCTTAGAAGGAAAAAAAAGAGAGAGTTCACTAACTGTAGAATGACACAGCACCAATCAATTGCAATTATCACTTAATCAGTCGGCGTTCGTTACTGCTGGCAAATACCTTGTTAGCCTGGTTAGCAAGTCTGCCTGCCACTTGCCAAAACATTTTTTTTTATTTACTCCTGGTGACTATTTAGTGAATGTGGTGAATTTTAAAATCCCCCACTACTGATCACATAACTGGAACAACACACATCGGTCTTTTATTTCAAAGTGTATATTGATCTCTCGATCTGTGAATGCCTCCCTATAGTTTATGCTACTCTTTTTCTGGATTGGTATAACAAATGCATTTTCAAAGCGATGTTATGGGGACTTAGCTATGCAATTCCCATTAGTGTCAATGGGGGTCGCAGGCTAAATTCCTAGAAAACGCTTTGAAAACTGAGCCCTGGATTTTCAAAGGAAGAATAGTTGTGTTAGAAAGGCAGTGTCTTTCAATTTTTAAGCCGTTCCATTATATGCACACTTTTTTTTTTTTTTCACTGTGCATTTAAAAATTGTGCATTGGGGACATTTAAATGTTTACAAAAATGAAACAGTTTTATATTTACATGCTTCCATCTGTTTCAAATGTATAAGTGAAGACCATATCTGTCACTATCATGAATGCTGGGATACAATCTTTAACACATTTTTAGGTGTATAATGTATAAACTTAGAGGTTGTGACAGCTGAACCACTGGGAATTGTTGTTATGCTAAGAAAAAACTTTAAAAGTTACTTGTGTTCAATTAAGTCCTTTATAACCTAAATTCTCTGAAAGGGTGGAATTCTTTCCTAAAATCTGGACCGTACACTCTGGGATATGTCTGATCTCGTTATATTCACAAGCAAGCCCAAATACATTTTTTTACTGACTGGCACTTCAAGTGAACTTAGGCCAGCCTACACAATAAAACGCTTGCTGTTGAAGTCACATGAACAACTTGTTGTTGTTACTATAACCAGAAAAACACTCACAACATATAATTTTTACAACTACCATTAAAACTTCAAGCAGCCCAAAATGTAACATCTGAAGAATGCCAATAAAAATTAGTCACTGAAGCAAATGCAAATAGCTTGGGCCCTCAGCAATACACAGTAAGGCAACAAGGAATACCTCTTCAAAGAATATTTGTTTAATTACAGTGCAAATGTTTATTATGAAGTGTATTCTTCATCATCACTAAAGAACAAGCTGGACTAGTAGTAAAAGAACCATCTTTTGAGCCTAGAAACAGGGAAGAGTTTGAAAAGCAGGAGCCTGGCAGACAGTCAGGCTCCAGAGGGCACGGGTTCAGGCCAAATTGCTCCTGTCAAGCCCATCAGCCAATACACGAAGTCCCATTAGACAAAGCATAAAACTATGTCAATGGTAAAATTTGTGTGGATTAAAAAATAAGTATTATGCAATGGTCAGGTCATTCATAATTTTTTTTTTGTTTTCGACCTTCTGAGGCAGAGGCAACACGCTCAAACAGCACGCAAGGCTGACAAGTGCAGCCCCTCAAAACAGAGCATCCACCTCTGACCTGAACAACACTTCGAAAATACTATTTAAGCTTTTTAAATTATAAGGCATCTAATACAGCCAGTTAATCTTATGCTGTCACTTTCATTTGGCTTCTCTTTTTTTTTTCTTTTTTAAACAGAGATTCTCAAGTAGCATTAAACAGTAAAATTTACCCAAAACATTATTAACTAAAGA
This sequence comes from Phaenicophaeus curvirostris, assembly GCF_032191515.1. Classification (NCBI taxonomy): domain Eukaryota; kingdom Metazoa; phylum Chordata; class Aves; order Cuculiformes; family Cuculidae; genus Phaenicophaeus; species Phaenicophaeus curvirostris. The sequence continues at coordinate 14,982,493 of NC_091400.1, read as the reverse complement.
GGTGATTTTTAGAGGTCTGATTACTAAACTTACTTTTTCTATACAAACCTCTTTCAAATGCGTAAGATTTATTAACAGATTTGCTTTTAAGTAGTTGCTTGTCTATGAAATAACACCATAATTGGCATGTGATGTGGCACAGTACCTTAAAATACTTCTTGCGGGGATTAAAATGGTAGCATTTGTCTCAATCTTCCTGTACAAATCTGTTGGAGGTGTTTCACTAAAAAAGGTGTATTAAAAATTTTTAAGATCCATTGTTAAAATGAACTGTTTTAGAGAAGGTAGGAATTAATTAAAAAACATCTAACTTGATGTAACTGGAATAAAATTTAAACACAAAACAACAACTCCCATATTGTGTTCTGGAATTGAATACATTTGTCTTTTCTATCATATTTACTATTTAGTAGTATCCATGTGAGTAACCAGATGCCTGCAGTCTTACCAGAGGTCAATATCTATACTATACAATGAAAAGTCATTCTCTGACAAATGTTGTTTTGAACTAATCCAAACTTGTCCTTGTATGCATGCACACCTAATCTATAAAGTCAGGCTGCGGTACCCTAGAACTAAACAACAGTAGTGATCTGCCCATGTATAATTACAACTCCCAAGTTTAAATTTCAGTCTGATTACTTCTAGGTTTGAAGGAAGGAGTTTTAAATACATGGCCCTGGCATGCAAATATAAACTGATGCCTATGGGAAGACAAGCAAGCATGACACAACTCCATAGCATCAACCTTGTGCTCCCAGAGGAGGCAAGGACTTCAGCTGTTTGTGTGCAGCTGCAGCTCACAGAACTGACCCAGGAAGCTGCCAGCCTGGCCACAGGAAAATTCAGTAGTAGAATGGAATATTTCCTTCTCCTAGCTTTCCAGTTATTTCTTGTCATATTCTGACTTGAACTAAAACAACAGAGAAAATTACATCTAGGAAAAACACTGAAATTACACTGTTACAGCGACTGAGCCTTACAACCGAGCAGGAGGATATAGATCAGGTCTGTAAGGTTTATGAGCACTTCTTGATTTTGCAGTATTTGATCTCCACAGAGGTTGGGGATCTCTAGTGTGCACTTAGGAAACACGTCTCCACTGAGGTAACCAGGGGTACCACAGCCTGCTAGTAGGGGAAATTTGTAGGGGAATTCACAGGTAGGGGAAAATAGTTTCAACACAACAGCGTAATTATTTTTTCATATATAACTTGTTGGTTTCTTTTGGTTTATTTTTCAGATTTGTATGGTTCTCAAAAAGATGCAGATCTAAAATAAAAAATCACAGAGTCTCAGTGCTCTGGATTCTTATGTTAGGTGGCCACCAAAGCCCTCAGCCTTTTATACATAAGGCATCTCTCTGAAAAACCTCTGCTGGAAGCAGATATAGATATAGAAACTGTTCAATAAAGCATCTCAGCTGATCTTGGGTGCTGAATTAGAATATGTGGAAAGCCACTAAAATCTAAGATATAACAGGCCAGAAACCAGCACCATTTTATTTGCATCCAGTGAAACAAAAATCCAATGCAATCTATAAGACAAACACTTAGAGATGTGCTCATCATGAGTTTACTGTAAACAAATAGTTATTTCTTCCAAAGCAGTGCACTCAGGGTATGGCTGCAGAACCACCCTTCATAGCAGATGAAGTTACATCCCTTAGGGAAAGCTATACTAGATCTGGGAACCACTGGACAAGGAATTCCACAATCAGTAGCTCAGGAATGTAAATATAGACAAGTTAAAAGCAAAGCCAAAATCACTAGACAAAAGTTTCATATTCTTTCCTGGACAACCTTCACTTTCTTTTTCAGCTACTACAAGAAGTTTATGCCCACATTTCTATCTGTCAAGTGACTTTAAAAACATTTTAGCAAATACTAGAGCCTGTATAAAATTCCACTATGTTTTTTTCTTGTCTAGATAACTTGCTTTAGCAAAGGCTTCTGAGCCCAGTAAGAAACCATAATAACTCAGAATTTATTTTTGTTGGCTTTTTGCAAAAGATCTTTCTTCTCCTGCTGCTATGTTTGCAAACTTTTTAGGAAAAACCCTTTCTGCTTAATGTCAGTAGTCCACTTCTCTAAGAATCACATCTTCAAGAAATTATTCTCCTTACAGTGTGATCTTTTTGTTTACAATATGCCCTTTCTCATCACTTCTCAGATTGTATTTTCTTAAAATGTTTAATCTGAGAAATTAATTTCATAATTGCTCCAGAAGAGAGAAAAAATCCAAACTACATAATATGTAATTTGTAATAATTACACTTCATATCTCAGCTCCAATAGATCCCAATACACATGGATTCTATTGCTGAGCAAGGATAGCACAACTCAGCTTCTAATGCCTCCTGCAACTCATAAACCTTTTCCCCTGAATTTATTTGCCACTTTGAAATGTTATCCCTTTCTGGCAAGTAATCCTGTGCTAGATTCTTTTGCTTCTTAAATGAACATTATTCTCACTCTTTATTAACTGACCACATCTATTATCACATGTAAGCAGTGCTAATCCTCTAGTAATTAACACCCTTATTAGAGTAATTTTAACTCAAAGAAGTTTAAACCACATTATTTGTTTTATTTAATTAAGCTATGGGGACTGCTTTACACTATCATTTCAGTTTTCTGCCTGTGCCTTTTTCATCTACCAGTTACTCAGGTTCCTCTCACCCCATGTATTCTGTCTAGGAATTACCCAACGTTATTCTCTTTCACTGTGAACCTTTTAAACTATCCTCTACGTCGAGAGCTGCAAGACTTAGGAACTATATTGAACTTATTACCATTCCCAAAACTATCACTCGGATGTACATTTCAATGATATTATCAAATCTCTATTTCCACGAGACTCGATAGCCTGTTTGTGCTTAAAATGAAAGAGCCACTTTTAATGTATCCTAAGCAAGAGCAGCTATTTTTATTTAAACTTTAGACTGGCAAAAAGGAAGGAGAATCAGAATGCACTGAGTTGTGCCACTTAGAAAGGCTGGCTCAGCACTTTGTTACTTTGAAAATAAACTTTTAAAATTGTATTTTGTACATATGTGCGTCTTCTGCATGTTCCTTTCTATGGGAAAATAATCAATACCTATGTTCTCCTGCAGATCTCAGGTAAGCTACTTAACTGACATGTTTGACACAGGGTCAAAAGATGAAAATTGTTTTCTGGTTTAACTGCATCACATTACACTGTGCATTCTGGAAGAGTGCAGGCTAATTGTGTGTCCTCCTCGAACAATTTGCTGGAGGCATGCGACTGAAACCGGGAAAGCTTGTGTTCTCCTGGGAATAAGGCAACACAATGGCTTCATGGACTTTATACACCATTAACTGTGCACTGAAAGTCTTTCCTTTCCTTTGGGTAAAAACACCTCTTCAGACTTTTAATGTTTGAAAAAAAGGTTCTTAATAGGTCTCAGCATAAACCATACAAAATGATAAACACAGAAAGAAAAGGATAAAGACAATAAAGTGCATTTATAGACAGGAACTGACATTTTCCTCTTTCTTTTCTTCATCGTCTTTTTTTTCCTCCATCATCTACTACTTTACTCATATTTTGACATTTTTTCATTATTTTTTTCTCTCACCATCACTCTCTCTACAATTGTGTGGTTTCCTAAATTATGTTCCTCCTTTGCTACTAAAGCTCTAAGGAAAAGTTCCCTTCAAGAATTTTTCTTTAGGTTCTAAAACACATAAAATTTGTACATAAATTTTACTTGTTATTTCAACATTCTTTAAAACAATGCAACTTCTAAGATGACAAACCAGAAACACCCATAAAAGACATAAATGTTAACATTTAAGCCAGTACGATACAAAAATGTGCCTAAGAACTGTCGGTACAGGCAAATCATCTATAGTATAATCAGTTCACTTCAATCAGAAAACAGTTATTTACACAACAGTAGTTTCTTTTGCCTCCTATTAGTATCTTTGTACTAACAGAAAGAAAATGAGGTTTTTAGTATACCAGGTTTTACTGACTGATTGGAGGCAGTCAGAGAGTCAGAATAATATTTTTTAATTCTTATTTCTGCAGTGCTAAAAGCCCCAGCTGAAGAGCAGTGTACTTTATAGTACATATTGCACAAACCCTTTTGAAGATTTGATCTTTTGTTCTAAAACATTATCATCCAAATTAATAAATATTCATTAACGACATTTCACTTACTCAATTCACTGTCATACTATGCCTATGTACATTCTTCTTTGTGGTGTTCTGAAACAGAGAGAAATCCTTGATTTCTTGTTGTAAAGGGTTCCTTTGATTCTTCTGAATTTTACATTGGCCCTATAGTAACTTCTAAAGAAGAAATGAACTGCCTTTCTTTTCACAGAAGAAACTAAAAATAGGGAAAACATGGTATATTATTCCTGCTCTCTGTGACAGACAGATAATTTAAAGAAGGAATGGAATCCAAGTATGCTGATTGATGCAAATGAAAAAATACTGAAGGCAAATCTGTAGGGTTCAGGTGTTAGCAGAGCTGCCCAATATATACTACGTACCAGTGGTACTACCAGTGTAGCTAAGGCTGGAGGATGTAAGCAATCTGGGAGCAGAAATTATTGAATAAGCTAATGCAGCTACCAGCCCCATGGCTCCCCAATGGGTGACGAGGACTCATAGATGTTAAAAGAATACAAATAACTTGAAGGAAAACAATTATTTTCTTCTCTTGTGTTGTTCAATTAACAATGCTCATTCATTACTCATAGGAACCACATACCACCCACAGGATTCAGAGGAAGTCCTGTGGAGCTGGGGGCTCCAAAACTGAACTCCATCCATCAGCTGAGGGCTACAGAGGACCCAGACACAATAGTAGAGATCCTGCAGCAATTGGCTGTCAGCAGGGAGACAACAGCTTGATATAATGTATTCACAAACTTCAGGAAAGTCACACACCTAAATCTTGCTTCCTTGCATTTACATCATTTCTTATGTGACAAAGATAAATGTGGAGATCAGATGGAGAGCAAAATTGCTAGCAAAAGGAAACTATTACAGAGAAGCTTCACTCCACTGAATAACTTTGACTGAACGGGATGTGTATCACTAACTCAAGAAAGGGTAAGCAGGAATATAGAAATATAATAGGTACATGGATCACAGAATCACAGAATCACAGAATCACAGAATAACCAGGTTGGAAGAGACCCAACGGATCATCGAGTCCAACCGTTCCCATCAAACACTAAACCATATCCCTCAGCACCTCAACCATTACTTCTAATTCAGGCAAGAGATTTGTTAATTAAGAAATTATCTGAAAGTAAGCTTTCTGAAACCCTTCTACTGACAGATCCTTCTGCAAAAGAATAGAAACCTTCTCCAGACAGAGCTTAGTTTGTGCTTTCTCTCATAATATCCTTGGAAGTGACTACGTGATGAGCCTTCTTGAATAGAAGGGCTTTCCAGAGACATGTCTTCAACCATAACAACAGCTCTGCAGCTTTTTGAATGAATTAACTATTTCTAAACCTTGTCTTGTGAAAGCACTGATGACTAAGAAGAAGAGCTGAAAGCTGATTAAACGTGACAGGTGGTAGTATTTAGATAGGGACTCAGATATGTCCATCTAAATAGCCTTGACAGCAGGTTTTGCCTTTTTTGATCAACTTTTCCAGTGAAACACCTAGTAACTTTTATGATGGTACTATTTAGAAGCTGGAACTCCCCTGCACTGTTTTAAGTAGTCATGAGTTTCACCTGCATGTGACAAATGAGATCAATAAACGCCATTTCCCATCTGAGTTCCCACACCTATAAATTCACCTAACACTAACAACTTCCCTCAGTTTGGTTCAATTAAGGCTTATGTTCTTTTGCAAAGGCTGTTATGTGCAGGTCTCTAAGTCAAGCTGAGCCAGTGCTTCACAAATTCTGCCATTTTCTAATAACACAGTACAGCTTTCTTGTCAGCCTATATAATTCCTGTGTATATCTGGTTCAACAAGTGAAGAACCATGAGAACTACATCCTTAAATGACCTCGCTTAAAGAAACAAGAAAATTATTTTCTGTTTTTGGTAACTTCCATGGTTTAGGTTCCTACAGCATTCTTTACTGTCAGTTAGAAGATGACATTCAGCTTAAGCATTATACCTTTCATCACAGTCTTTAGTGCACAAGCTAGTATACTTTCCTCTGAAGAAACTGGTACAGTTTTTGCCATAGATGGAGTAGTGTATCTTGTAGTTACATGGTCAAATGCACATTGTTTTATTTAAGTAAGTATTGATAGGGCTACTGAAGTAAAGTACCAGTCTCTCTACACCAAATTTTTAAAACCTGTTTTCAGGTATGCCCCCTTGTTGTCTGTAAGCCAGGATCTAGAGCAAAAACTTGGCAAACTATAGATGTGTTATTTGCACTTCTCTGCCGAAAAAGAGGAATTCAGATATTGAACTGGACACAATCTGTTTTGCATTGAATTTGATAAATGATTTAACATCCCAAAGAACACACATGCACCCAATACCTGGCATGTGTGCTCTTACTTCTTGGCAGTAACAGTATAGGAATATCCAATGGCAGGAAATGACTGACTTGCCATCCTGCTTTTATTCTGCAAATCCTTATCAAGATAGTGGATCCAAAGTCATGCTTGTGTTTGACCCCCGCCGCTAATTTCTGTGCATTTGTTTCCGAAGCTTCCCAATTCCTACCAGCTGGCAGTTATAAATCCCATCCAAGTAACAAGCTGACTTGTTTCTGTGTACAGAGCACTGATCGAGATCTTCCTCACAAATATCTGTGCACACAACTTGTGATCTGAGACTACTGTGATTACCTATAGGCTTCAGAGAATCTAGCTGAAAAGGAGAAATCAAAAGCAAAAGATTCTACTGGGGAATATAAGGGTGTACAAACAAATTGTAATGTTCATATGAAGAATTCCCATTTACTTGTAAGAATACTGTATTCTGAAAAGACATTGTGTCCCCCCTGCAAGTCAGATAACACACATTTAGCATGCCGTCATACTCAGATCAGCTATGCATATGCATGCTACCAGTATGATATGAATACATGAGATATTGAGCCTTGAAGTGTCCCTGTTAGGCTCACAGTGTGCCCTCTTTCTGTTTCAGTGCAGAGGCAGTTTATGGAGAAGGGGAAGGCCAGTAGGAGTGTTGCTTCCTTCCTCAGCAGAGCGAGATCTATGGTCTGAAATCCGAAGAGGTGCACCTCCTGCTTTGTTGCTGTCTGAAATCTGAGCTCCTCTCTTTAGCTGAATAAGCAGCATTGCACTGAAAACTAGAGAAGCACAAATCCCATTACATAACACCCTGAGGCTGGGCTTCATGTTACAGATGTAATGTGCTTCTCTGCTTGTTCAGAGAAGCTGGGGAGTGCATGGGGTGGGGAAAGGGATCAGTAAGCATTGTGAAAGAGCCTCTGTGAAGATGAAAGTCTCAACAACCGTTTCCCTCAGGAAGCGAAAGATGAAATACTCTGTACTACTTGCTAATTAAAATTTCAGTCTGTTGCCTTATGAAAGAGAAGCTTACTTTTATCTTTAAACTCTAAAGTTTTTAAGACTTACTCCTAAACATACTGATAGGGATTTCTCCCTCTTGGAAAATCCCGATGTTTTTTCAGGTCAAGGCTCTTCTGAAGAGTAGAGGCCAGGGGTAGGTGTACCCTACTCATTTCAAAGCATAGGCACTGTGTGGCTGGCAGCTCGTGAAGGAATCCACAGCACATCTTTGAAGCCCTCGACCTCCAAGAGTCACAGTGGATAGGTTTGGCAACAGGCTGCAACTTATTCTTGGAGGTCTTCTAAAGGGCTCATGAGTGTTCTCCACAGGGAACACAGATGGTTAGAGCTTCAGTATGCTTTACGTTTGGGGAATTGGAGACAAGCCAGAGCTGAAATGCAGTTACTACCACAGGAAATGAATTCAAATTAAAAACTACAAACAAACAGTGGGGAAGACTGAGCTGTCAGCCTGCCTTCAGTGGCAGACAATCTTGTGGCTGGGATTGAAGCCTAGTGATCTGTGACACAGTTCCTACCTACAACGAGTTAGTTCTGAGTTTAACAGAAGCACAGTATCATCTCACAGTGATGACTGAGAAAAGGAAGAAAGAGGACGACAGTATTAAGTACTAGTGAGAAATTTCTCCATCGACTATATTTACACCCGTTGCATGCAACACTACAGTTTAGAAGGTTAGCAATATTTCTCACCAACAATACACCAGAAAATGCATTACAAAGTAAATGAAGAAGCAACCCAGGAAACTATCCATGTAATTTTCATTTCAATGCTTTGGAATCAGAAGAAAATGCATTAATAAATATCAAGTATCAATTTTTAGAAGGAGTATATATTGTTTATTCACAATAAACTGAGCTCATAAAGGTGCTTATCTACATGCTTATTTACACACATAATAAACAAAAGTCTGACAAAAATGTATCTTCTGATGTTTCTATGGTAAATTATACTGTTTAATAATCACACTGATTACATTATGACTTTATATCTAATTTATCTCTAATTTTAGCAAAATATTAACAGAATTTGCTGAAAATCTTTGATAATTTAATCCCATACCTATGCAGAATTTATGGACCTTGTCATTCACAGTCCTTGGTCTCACAGACTGGGGCACATCACTATCAGACTGTAAACTCTATCTTACCCTGTGGCTGGAGGTACTGCTATGGTGGCTGCTTAACTTAAGGGTTACCAACAGCACATGATTATATTCACTTGAGATGGCTGCTCCTGCTGCAGGACCAGCACTGACAACAACTGCAGGATATTAACAATACATCATTAAGTGCCAAAAGGACACAGACGAGACACTATTCTCCTCACCTCTAGTAAAATAAGGAAATGCCACAATCACCCAGCTGAGTACTTGCCTGAGTTCAGACAGCAGAGGAAGAAGGCCTTTGGAACTGAATTAGTGCTCTCGGTAGAAACACTAGAAACAACTTGCAAATGCTAAAGTGAAAAGAAGCCAAGCTGCATCTGCAGCTTGGGTTATAACTCTGCAGGCAATGAACTGATTTCAAGAATAGGCATTTGTTACTACACAGTTGGTTATCAATCAGGAAATTTGCCCTAGGACAGTAACTATTGACCTCTCAAGCTACCACAAGGTTATTGTTCCCGTCCATTACACACTACACTGGCTCCCAAAGAATAATGCACAAATTGAAAGATTCAAGCCTTTTCTCACAGTATTTAAGTATTCAGGACATCTAAGAAACTGCCTCACATTCCAGAACTGTAACCCTAGTCTTTAGGCACTAAAGAACAGATCATAACCAGGACAAAACTAATTCATGTCAGAGGCTGAGCTTCCTCAAAGACTAATTCAAGTAGGACTAACTAAGACCTGTTTACTTTTGAAGGTTAACTCCAATTGACCTAGGATCTGAATCAGTAGCAAAATCCCCAAAGTTCATTCCACCTCACTTTGGGCCACTGCACTATTTATTCAGGCTCTCCGATCCAGAGATTATCTTCAGAGTGTGATGTGGGTTTCAGGAGAGCTGTGTCACCTTCACAACATGCCAGAGGCCAGGCTTCTTAAAGCAGTACATGCCACTTGGACAATTGTCTTGCTGAGTTGGCCTTCCCCTCAGTTGCTTTAAGAAAGTGGGGCAAAAGGGTGCACGTATATATGACTATAACTCATATTGCTTGTCTTAGTCTATGAGGCACGACACAATTACTACAGCTGTACAGAACCACAATTCTATCCCAATTTGCTTAGCAGCTGTTCGCTGCAATAGGAGCTGCAAGTTTCTAGATGATCATCTCTATCACTATGGGGAACTGTACATTAGTGTTCTCCCTGCAGTAACATTTAGGTATCTCTCTAAGAAAATACTGTGTGTTATTCTGCGGTTTTACAGCCACTGCCCATCTTCCTGGGCCTGAAGCACAATCTCCTCTCAGCCCAGGGATGAAACTACATAGGTACGGATCCCCTTTGGAGAACAGTCCATTGGCTGCCATAGATGCGAAGATTACTACTGTTGCAAAAGCCAAGTACGTTTTTGACTATGCTCATTAACTATCAGTCAGTATGAAGCAAGTAAAATGATACTTCCATTTTAAGTTAAGAGTGGTGAAGCACTGGAACAAGATGCCCAGAGAAGTGGCAGAGTCTCCACCCCTGGAGGTGTTTAAAAAACATGTAGACGTGGCACTTCAGGAAATGATTTAGAAGGCATGGTGGTGTTTGGCTGACAGTTGAACTTAATGATCTTAGAGGTCTTTTCCAACCTTAACAATTCTATGAAGTAAACTACTCACACATAGAAAAGACTGTCCAAACACAAAATTATCCTGCATTCATTTGTTTAGGTTACTCCATATGACAGATGAGCTTTTACGATCTTCAGAAATTGTGCCCCCTGCCCAGTTATTTTCTGTCTTGTGTGCCAAACATGTATCAGAGCACAGTCTAAATGTAAAAATCAGAAAGTCATCTATGTACATAAAAGCCTTCCACCTGGCAGAAGAAAACAGAATAGAGAAAAAATGTGATTTGCATGATTAGTCAACCACACCAAGTCACCTCTGTAAGATGCTGAGATACAATGGTTATGGGAACAGCACAAAAATCTATATTGACCAGGGTTTCTACAGATTACTAAGATCTTTAAGGAGCATTTTAAGTATGAGCATAGGAGGTGATAGCATAAGGAGAAAGAGGTGGCTCATCAAAGAGGACACTGCTAAGTGCCTGGCCTCTTCATGATTCCTGGCCTCTTAGAGCTTCCTGCTACTAACTTCTGTTCCCTTCTTAGACACAGCTCCTCATGCCAACTATTTCTCTTTCTGTTTGCTCTTTTATGTCCGTGCAAGGAAGAAGGAAAGTGGGCTTGCTGTGGACAACGTGCCATCCACACATTGTCTTCAGGAAAAAAAAAAAGGATTAGGAACTCTTAGGATGAAAATAGCTATGACAATTCTGTTCAGAGCTGCTCTTCCCTCCACAGCAATCATCCAAGTGTAACTCTTCCCCTCTGTCCTCCAAGCTGGCTCCTTCTAAGTGACTTTACTTCTTTACTAAAGTGTGCTACAATATCCTACTGCCCAATCCTCATTAATCTTACACACTCCCCTACTACAACAGGGAGTGAGTAAGCTGTTGTTGAGATAACTGGCTTCCATTAGCAACCATGTGATTAGCAGGACGATAAAGTCTTTTCCCTTGTGGGTCAGCTGCTTTTTAAGAAGAGGGCAATGCTTCTGATCCATCTTTTAGCTACAGTCTCTCACGGAGTCCCAAATCTCCTGCATTTTAGCTTTGACACGGTTCAAGCTTTCCCCCTTGGATCAGCCCCTACCTGTCATCAGCTCCTCTGTACCAAACAGCCAATATCAGGAGTCTGACCTCAGGGCACAGTCCGGGTGGGCAGGTAAAACCTGACCACTGGACCTACTTCCTTATCTTTCATATCCTACAATTCATGAAAAAGTATCAAATTCAAACTAAAAACCAGAAGCATGACCTTTCATAAGAACTTTCTGAAAAAGGCTCTGTTGCCTTTCTAAGTATCCTTGAAAAGAACTGTCATCCACCCTATTAGGATAGAAATGGATCACAAATAAGGAAGAGAGGGAAAACACTGCAAATCCTTGGTAAATGTTTTTAACGTGTGCTTGCAATAGCTTTTGGTAAGGCACATAGTAAAAAATATAGTAAAACCCAAATCAAAACAAATACACTATAACTGTTCTAAATCTACAAGCTCCAGTTGCTACCCAACAGAGAGCTGCCCAGACTTTTGCTGTTTATGAAGTACCTGAAATGGATTAGATTCCCTTAGCATAAGAGCATCCTCTATGAAGTATTATTTGCATCAGGAGAATTCTAAATATAAATTGCTAACATAAAATGAGAGCTATCATTAGCACGTCCCTATTTATGTGACATGCTCCACAGCTGCTGCTTAAAACATCCAAAAATATTATTTATTTCCTGTAGCAAGTTTGTACACACTCTGCCCTACTGCAGAGCTGGAAACCACATTTTCCTCTGAAACAAACACAGGCTCTGCAAGGATTTATACCACTTTGGCTGATGACAGAAACAGTGCCAAAATCTCTCAGCATCCTTACCTTTCAACTAAACTGACTTAGTACAAATTGGAAGATGTTTAGTCACATCTAACATTGATAATAAAAGGAGAATAAAGAAGAATTCAAAAGAGGAAGACTGCTAGTCAAGGCAAGACTTGTGGCATTTGAAGTCTGTCACAGCACATCTTCACATACTGAATTCTGGAACTCCTAATGTACACGTATCACATTAACAAATCTTATGGCCACAATCCTATATCTTCTTCATGTAGTTCACAGTTATCCCACTGTATCCCATTGTTGTATTACTGTGAGAATGTAACAGGCAACTCTACCTTTTAACTTTTGTATTTAAAAATACACTTTAATTAAGCCCTTTCTAAATCTTAGGAGAAACTGGAATACTTTTGCCTCAGGAATTTTCCCTTCTGAAAGGCCTTTTCATTATCTTGCTGTGAAAAGCCTACTAAATTATTGAAAGCAAAATATTCTTACTACATGGATAATTTGGCACTGAATTCTTTCTACATTTCTCTTCTTTTCTGATTGCTTTGACAGGTGCTGAAAAGTATCACCAACATCTGCAAAAAGCTAAACCCCCCATGCGAAGTTAATGATTCATTTCGCTATTTAAATAACACATTCATGATTTTGTGAAATAATAAATCATAATGTGAAATAAATCATAACAAAAGTATGAAAAGTTTTTGAAAATTATTTGCTATGGGTGGACACAGTGTTGGAACTTACAGAGAGCAAGGAATAGAAATAACTACATGAAATTAAGATAAGTAGATTCCAGTCTGGAAAAACCTTCCTTTGGGCAAGAACTGTGGAAAAGTGCTTCCAATATTAAGGCATTTAAAATAGATATAAAATTGATATAGAATAAAGATCAGTCAGTCAAAATAAAGCTTTCTAAGATTTTACAAGTATTCTATGTAACAAATTGAGGAAAGGAAATGCTATATAATACCATACTCGATTCTGCTTTCTGGGAAGTAGTTTTGTAGACAAAAAAACATTGCTCAAAATGGATTCAGGCCAGCACATACCAGGGTAAAACATACACTGTTGCAAGAAGGTGTCACAGGATCTTTACAAAACTGTCAGAACCAAAATTCAACCTTACAAGCATGTTAAGAGTACCACCAGTAGCACAGTGCCCCCTAACAACACATTGGAGAAACAGTTTTACGCTAAATTAGAGGGAATAGGGCCACTAATAACACTTCAAATAACTGCTTTTCAAAACTAATTACATGGGAATGCAAAAACATGAAAGGTTCTTGAATTTAATAACCTCAGCATTGGTCAAAAGGGGAAATTAGTAGGATAAAAAACAACAAGTAGTGTCTTACTTGTCTGAGGTCGATGAAAGCTAACTGCAGGGTGTCTCCCTGGAATCCTGGCACAGGCTCAGAACTAGCAAACACTGCAAAGAAAGGTTAAAAATATTACAGATGTAGATGTTCAAAAAATCTAACAGAAATCAAGTTCTATGCAATATAAAAGCTATCTAATATTAAAATGAAACAAGTTTGACAGAAATACATTAAGCTAATAACTCACAGTCATTAAAAATGAACAAACCCAAAACCAACTTTCCCATCATTTTTCCAATAATACCAAAGAATAACACATTTAGGTGTATTATGAGGAATTTTGCTTAAACCTCTAACCCAATAGTAATGCTACAACCATAGAAGCCAACAACTTTTTTTGGCCTGAAGTCAATGATTACTGAAGAATTTCAAAATAATAACAATTCCATGGCTGTCAACATATTTTCAAGCATCTGTTTTTCTTAAGAGCATCTGTTCTATAAAACCCCCACCTCTGGCCAAACAGCAATAAAAGACAAACACCAAGGTGGGAGTTAGTTTAATGCGTAGACGACAAGTGGAAAGCTCTATGTGCCACAGTCTGAGCAGAGCTGAAATGCCTGCTCACGTCTTTTAGCCATCTTACTGATAATGAACTTCAGTGCTTTTTTAAGCCCAAAATAGGCTGTCAAAATTGGAAGGCAAAACTATATTTAAAATACAAAAAAAAAAGGTAACGTTTAGGGTAATGAACAAAAGTCAGCTATTTGTTTAACTTAGGAAATCATTAATAACTGCCAAACCTAAAAATAAATATACTTTTGTTGTTCTTGTCCCAGACATGCGTTAGCAACTGACACAGACACACTCACAGCCCCACTCAAACTCTTTTTCTTATGCTCTTCAGTTAGAGCTCTTAACAAAACAAAGCAGATATTACTGTAACAGTTTTAGTGAGATGTCACCTGAGGCAGTGAAAGGCAACATGTTTTTCCAAGTTTGAGAAACAGGTCATGTAATGGTAGAGGAAACACAACACGTATCCAAAACATTTCTAGACCCAGTGCTTAACTGTACTACGCCACATGGACTCCTACTAACATTTGAAAATAACATTAAATCCTTCATTGAATTTTTTTTAATGGCTAGTTATAAAATTTGGATCACCCAGTGAAAATAACATCCAGAAAGACACTTGTGTCGCAGCTAACATGATGGTAAAATAATGGGTACAATTATTTACTTCTGAATGTATGGTTTCAAAGTAAAGCAGACTAATGAATTCAGACAGACTATTCACAAGCCTGAAAATTATTATTATTTTCACTTCCATGACATTCCCTATAAAGATTCTTACTTAAGTGGTACATGAAGTTACTAAAACCATCTCAGAATATCTAGGAACAGCTTAGTAAGAGATGCATATAGTGTCAGAGTATCAGCTTTACAAATAAAGGCAGAATTTATTGCTTGTAGCGTGAAAAATTTTATGGACAATCATGTAATAGGAGAATGAATTAAACTCAAATATTGCTTGATTCTTCACCAACTAAAGGCATAAAAATACGAATCAAATGCCCTGAGGAGAACAATGTAACATCATAGACAAATATTGGCAAGTGTTGGCAAACACTCACTGATTACTGTATTCAAGTCTGAATTTTAAATTGTCTGGTTTTCCTACTTTACAAGTAACACCAACTTTCTAGGGGAGTTTTCAGAGTTTCAATTTACCACAAAGATGCTCCTAAGTAAAAGAAGGTAAAAAATAGTAGAAAAAAGCATATCCCAATCTCAGTATTTTATCAAGAGAGTTTGCTACTAAGCAAACTTTGTTCTTTAAAAGCAGCAAAGAGAAAACTGTCTGTGCAACCACCAGCCTAGAGAGGAACAAAAGATCTCCAGGCCTACAAAAGCACCTTTCTGAACACCCATGGCTAAAGGATTGTGTGCCTCCACGGCTGTCTTCTGCAGGTATTCATGGCCACTGAGTCCACCCTTTCTTCAAGGACAGACAGGCCTACGATGCTGGCCCTGTGGTCACTAAAAGACACTGTTCAAAATGAGAACACCATTCTGTCTCAGGGAATTCTTAGCAATGCCCCACAGCAAACAGCTAAACAGACACATGGGTTATGAGCTGTAGCAGCATACTAAATAAGAAGGATAAGTGTGACGGTCAGAAGGGGTCTTTTCTACTTCCCCTGAACAAGGAAGAACAAGCTGCACGATTGGTGAAAAATAAGGCCCATCTGTCTGATCCTGTATAATTTTCCATTCATACACAGTACACTGATACCAGCATCCCCAACCTGAGCTTCTCCGGTCCCTCCACAATGGTAGCACAGGGAGGAGGAAGCTCATAAGGCAAAGGAACAGTTACAGAACTGAAAAGTGAATGTAACTGAAAAGTATCACCTGCAGCAAAATTTTTCAGTTAGCTATGGGCTATATTTTGGGAGGTACTTTCCTATAATGGGATACTTTTGTTTCCCACAAGGCAAATGTTTGCATCTTTTCTGCAACTCACAAGGCTAACATAGCTTGGAATTTATCCTAATGCATTAAGTAATGCAGTATTATTTAGTTTCTCTACATAGTATCTACTACCATTGCACACAAGGTACCAAACTTAATTATTTTGCTCTCTTTAACCACAATTTCAGATTATAGATGCATTTACACCACCAGGGACACTCATTATAGCACAAGCATTTATTCTCACAGTTGGGTCATTTTTGACAGGTGACTACAGTAGAATTTGTTTCGTTATTACAATTTCATGAGTTCAAAGGGCAAAAAGTTAATCTACTTATGGTAACGGTCAGCCAGCTCCCCCTCCTGCCCCTGGCTCAGGGCTTTTAAGTTTTGCTAGCAATTTTACAAAGCTAATTAAATACTTTCTACTGCACAGCATTTTAGGAAGATATTATAAGAACAGGATTAACATTCTTAATGTCTTTGTCCTAAGGGTCCTTTTCCAGATTGTAATGAAACATTGTCATATATATCTCTCTTAAAATACTCACCCCCTACATTCATTCTAGGCTTAAAGAGGATTTGGAGGGGTAGGGGGCTGGCTGGTTGTTTGTTTTAACATTCATAAGAACATTCAGGAATTCTATAATACATGAGAATGAAACGCAAAGATCTCCATTAAACTGTCATACAGCAAACAACCAGCTGCTTGGCAATCTGAATCAGAAACTCCAATGGTTTGGGGAAAATAGGCTAAAAATATGCATTATATGAATCTGGTATTGACAAGGGTTTTGTTAACATCTTCTTTTCCTGCACTTTGCTGATAATGACCTTTTCTGTGTAAATAGAACAGCAGCTTTGGCACAATGTGCGTCCATAATACGTACAGTCTCAATGTACTTTCTACAACAGCCAGTTTAGGAATTTACAGGAGATAGGATCCAATGAAAAAGTATATAATAAACCCCAAACAGTCTGGGAGGTAACACATGCATAAGAATGGCAAATTTAAATATTGTGAAAAGCACTTCAGTCCATTTTCTCTTGAATACTTTGCTTTGATGTTATAATTATGTTTTGTATACAGGACATATGGGAATTGATGCATATATGTGTTAATGGTTATCTTAAGAAAAAGGACGTGTCTGCTAAAATGGAATTTAAGACATCTTTATAAATTGTACTGAATTTCTGTGATCTTCTAGATTTATTAACAGGTCTCTTCATTTTATTCTCTCTAACTCCTATATTTTAGTCACCTGGTTGTGCTTCCCTGTTGGTTTGGGAATTCAGTACCTAATTCCTGAGAAACAGTTTTGTTATTCACTGGCAGAAATCAAAAATCAGAGTCCAGACTTTGGATTGAAAGCTAAATTAGGACAGTGTTACTTGGGTCTCACAGCATCAATTCAAAGGCAGGACAGCAAAGCTACAAATGTATTTCTAAAGGAGAAGGGAGAATCAGGTGACTATCACAGCAGTGGTCAGCCACTTTGCAGCCCTGCTGGATGCTCCAGCTGTTCAAACATGCCTGGAGGGAGCCTCGCTGAGGGAGCTGCCAGCTGGCTGGGCAGCAGCCCCTAGCCCTGCCCCCAGCCCTGGCAAGATTTCCTTGCTTCCCCTCACTCCTGTGCTGCCATATGTGACTGCCAGATGAAGGACAATCTCAAGTGAGCTAAGTTAACCTGGCTTCCCAGATGGGAGAGGATGCAGGCAAAGTGAGGGGCCTCCTGAAGAGAATACCGTGCCTTTTCAAGGAAAAACAGGATTTGGGTTCCTCAGCTAGTGGCATGCCCACCTGGAGACCACCTTTGTGTATGCTCAATAGAGAGCAATTGCGTCAAGATCTCTGCTGCTCTTGGAGCAGCTACTGCAGCTCTCCACATAGTAGGCGAAAAAGGAGGGACTGGCAGGAATTCCTGTGTAGGGCCAGTTGGGAAGCTGCTTTGTGCTAATTCTCTGCTAACACATGCTAATTTATAGGCAGGACCCAAAACCTTTTCATCCTTACATGGATTCATGTGTGGGTGAAAAAGTATTCAATCATGCCTCATTCTGCCAGTTAACCCCGTCTCACAATTCAGCAATGTGAAAACACGTAAGTCATAAAAATTACTGGGAACTCTTACAGCAAATAGAATTCCCAATAAGTTCTAATTCCTTAATAAAATGCTGATGTGAGGTATCTAGATCTGGGTGGCATCTCTAAACCTAATTTTCTATTATATATACCTTGCTTTGCATAAAGTGAGATAGAGTAACCCACATTTGATTTTCCTCTTCAAGAAATGGCAAATGCTACCCCTCCCCAATCTTCTTCCCTTCTTGGGACACTGAAATGCAACATGCTAGCAACAGATTCTTAGTTGGGTTTCATTCAATGGGACCTACAACATTTTATTTTTCTGAATATTGTTGTAAGAATCTTAATCATCCCTGTGGAAGATAACCATTGAGAAAGAATGGGGTAAAATAGAGAGATAAAACACTACTCTAAGTTAGAAATATATAGAGAGAGTAGAGAAAGACTTCAATTAGAACAGGACACACTGAAAGAAAACTGAAGGGTTTTTTACAAATGTTTTTTACAAAGCATCAGACAAGACTACCTGCTTCAAACGCTTCCAAATTTTCTGCTCTGCTTCTTAAAGTTAAGTACTTCACCACAAGATGACCTCATTCCTGCCCTCCTTTCTTTCTTGGAAGACCACTTACCATTCCAACTATCTTCTGTGACTAAGAACTGCAGTATTTACTAACTTCAACAGATTGTTGCTCATTAAGAGACTGTTGGGTTGTTTGCTGGACTGCTGATTGTTTTTTAATGGAAAAAAACATCTGACAAGTAATCACATTTTCCGCCTTTTATTTAGCTCTCCTCCAGTCCATATGAAAAAGAATAAAAATGTAATGTTAAGGATCAGAATAAATATCTAGAATATTGCCAAGAATTTTTATAAATACACCTTCAGACATTCATAACATTCTACATCTCACATATCTGCTCAGTTCAAAATACACCCAAGTATACTCCACCGTGCCTATAAGTAAAATGTCAAAACCATGTATACAATACAGTAGAAAACTACCCAATGACTGTGAATTTTTTGCACACTCTAAGCACTAACTGGAATGTCACTGTTGCATCCATTAATCCCAAAGCGTCCAAGACTAAAGCTGGGGGACAGTGATGAGGAGGAACATAAATCACTGCCTGCGATGGACCTTATTAATGAAACTAGAAAAGCAAAGCAGTCTTTGAGCAGAATCTTATGCCAAGATTGTAAGATGTCGTTTGTTGCAACGTACTATTTTGACAAGCTTCCATAATTATATTTAACCCACTCAAAGGATTTTTTGTTAACATACTTGAACAGCTTTGCAGAAAAGAAGAATCAAAGTTTATTCTATTCACATCTGTACAGCTCATGCTAGGAGTTACACCATGGTACATTCAGTCTTTAAGTTAGCAGTTTTCTGAAACTTCCCCATTCTGACTCAAAGTTTCCCATGTCCTGTCCACACCATATGGCTAGTAAGACAGCTACATACAACAAAACATGTTGTCTTAAGGTTATATTTTAATCTTAAATAATGAAAATATATCCTGTTAGATTAAATAAAATTCTACTAAGATCTCATCACTGATTTTGACTGTTGAGCAACCAAAGATGGTAGAAAGAGCGATAACAGAAATTACACAGTACATAACAGGGTAAATGCTGAGATGAAAAAGGTCTGAAAACAATCCACACACCAGACGACAGCTGGACTAATTGGGACTTCTCATTACTTTGTTGTGAACATACTGTTCATATTGTGAAAGTCACCTGCAAGGCATGCATTATATCCTCTCTACTGCTAGAAATCCCTGAGTGAAACAGTGAATTCGTTAATCTACAGAGTAGTGAAGTACTGCGCTGTTCACAGGTGATATTTTGAGTATTAGTAATATGGTAGTGGGCAAGCTTTCTTTGCTGTTACATTATTGGTTCAGAGGCAGATGACTGTATACAGATGCACTAATTCAGCCTGTCTAGATGAATGATTATAATGGCAATGTTACGAACACTATGGAATTTCTGGTTTTCTCATGCGAGATCTTTTTTTACATCTAGGAAACTATGAAAATGCACAGACACCCCTGCCCACCTGCCTGTAAAGGACACTTAAGTTTGCAACATGAAGCATACTAAAAGTAAAAAAGGGATCAAACCATCACCGGGCCAACTTGTGCAATCATGAGACAAATTTTAATGTCATGATCACAAGTATTTTTTTCAATTGGACCCCAATAATCCCATCAGTTCACTCCATGCACTGAAAGGCCTTAAGGCCATGTAATGAAAGACTGTCAGAAAGGTGCCTGCTCTACCTTTTACAGAGTTCAGCTGGAATGTAACAAATAAGGCAGGAGAAAGAAAGACAAAGCTATGGTTAAAATGCCAGAAGTGCCCCTTAACTCTGTCCCCGGAGTCTCAGAAGAACAGTTTGCCAAAAGGGTTGAAATCAAATTGCTTGAAATCAAAATTTCCAGATTCCCATAGGTAGCTGCTAATTGAGAAGTCATCAATTTTTTTATGTGTCCAAACAAAAAATCTCAGGATACGACTTCCAGAACTGCCCCGTTTTAGAGCTGTCACCAAAATGATTGAGATCTGTGCTTCAGACATATAAAAGGAAAGATACTATGGAGAAAAAGAGCATAAGAATCTAAAAATATGCATTAAGAAAAATCCTAGTGAGCTTTTTTCACTGTGTATCAGTCATCATCTATAAAACCAGGCCTAAAATCTATTGATAGCATGATGTTACAGAAGGAACTTCCTTTACACCTTACCTTCAGTGGTGAGCTCTATGCAAAACAGGAGGAAATTTATGCTGTCTTCAGTGCTGGATTGAATGAGTTTTATAAAACAAGTCTGATCCATATTTTAAACAGTGAGAATAAAACAACACCTGATGTTTACTGAATGAGTACTGCTATTCTGCATAGCGAGTAAGGCCGTAGTAATTCCAGCAAGGAGGAAACCCCATGTAACAGCACATTTTAAATTTGTATCATAATAAATAAACTCAAGAGGGAAAATTAAAATTTCACAGACATTTGATCTTTTTTCCCTCAACTATAAAAGAACAATATTTATGTAGTGGTTTTGGGAAATTTTGTACTAGAACACAAGTCTTTTTACTGGGTAAAGCAACTACAATTCTATTAAGAGTAACAGCCGATGTACGTTTCAATTAAATACTTGAGTTAAAAAAAAAGTTTCATAAAAATATTCCCATAAATGTTAATATTCCCATAAATGTTAATATTCCCATAAATACTTTTACAAAAGCTGTACTGTAATTTTATTTTTTTTTAAAGACAAAGCCTCAGTAGACTATGGAAAAAAGATAATTTTATGTCTTATGTTAAAGAATACTTTTTCAATGTTAAGACAGATATAGATAGTTATACTGGAACATCTACTTACATTCACACTGTATCACATCTAAATTAAACTGCTGAATTGCTCCCATGCTTATTTGTTTTAATTCACTGTCCAGTAGCATCTGCATTAGGGATGTTGAAAGATGCTGGCAGGCTGACATGCAAGCTGTCTGGGCCACTTTTCCCTAGTAGAAAGAGCAACAGGTTTTAAGACAGAAACTAATTATACGCCACTATTATCGGAATTGATTTTAACATACTCTCAAAGTCTTAATGATGTATGTTTTAGATTAGAAGAAGAAAGATCACACTTAATGTTACTTCTTTGACCAGTTAGCTTTGTTTCTATTAAATCAATCAGGGAACCAAATTAAATGTATGTTAAAGCAATTATTGATATTTCTTCCAGAAATCCAACAGTCTTGAATACAAGGACATTTCCAAAATTATAAGTTGCTGAAGCATATGAACAGCTCCGTGGATTTATTTATCTTAGGTTTTTTTTACCCAAGCAGAATAAAAGTAAGAATGGAATGAAAATCAACATGCTGCATATTTTTAACAACCATAGTAAAAAAACTCCCAAACTTTACATAAAGCAAACCCACTGATTTCAGTTGGAGCATTTCTCATAACGGCTTGTGCTAATTACTGGTTCTTCAATTGCTTGAACTCCATCTCAAAGCCAAATTGTATGAAATATTAATGCTTATCCATCATCTTTTCAGGTGCTTAATAAAGCAGTGCTGTCAGTAATCAACTACCTAGAAAATGAAATGTAGCCCTCTCCTGTACAAAATGGAAATAATTTTCCCAATCACGGTCTAGCAACATTTCTCTTTATGATGTATGTGTAATTGAGACAATCTTCCAAACATGAGACTAAAGCACAAAATCAGACGTTAATTTGATAAACTATTAAAAATCTACTACAGAAAAATTGAAAGATATGGAAATTCTGTCTTAGAAAACCAATTCAGATCAGATAGTTGATCAGATGGCACCATTCTGTTCATATCACTGCAACCTCTTAGAGCAGAGTGATCTTGGCTTTCAAATGCGAATCTCTGATAGGTAACTAATAACATGCTTACAGAAATCATAGCTACATAATACATCTACTGGAGCACACACAGCTATCGTTTTACTTATATCCATCTGTAAACTGAATACACCTATTCTCTAAAGCAATGGTTTCCCAGTTGTTTTCTGGAAATTCAGGTTGATCAATTTACTGCTGGCCCATGGAAACTCATATAAGCAGTGAAAATTGGTAAGGAAAGACAGCAGACCAGTGTTCCAAAACGTTTGGCAAGTCCTGCTTCAACACTGGAAAAGCTAGATCTTGTTCTTAGTAAGATAACTTGCTTATATCATTGAAGTTTCACATATACATGTAACGGAAAGCAAATTTAGCCCTAAATATTTGTATTTTCAAAATGTATTATTTATTAAAATGTAATTAAAATATAGACAATACAATGAAAAGCGTTCACTCTCCACACACGTCACACCAAAGCACTAAATGGCTTTTGATAATACCCCTTTAGCATTACGACACCTTCAACTGTTAGGAGCTTTATATCTAAAATGAGATGTCAGTTTCTTAATTGAAAATCTCAGAAAATCAAATAACATTCTTGACCAAAACAGATGAACTGACAATGAGGAATGTAAGAGACACTGCAAGAACAGCATGCTTAAAGGTCTCCCAAACCCAATGGTAATTACATTGGGAGACACGCAGCTCTCTTCCCCAAGCAGAACAACATGAATATGAATAGAAATAAAAGAAGAGGAAAAGAAGGGAGAAAAAAGGAAGGAAAAAATGAGGTGAGAAGGGGAATCAGTGGGCCACAGCTCATCTAATTACAGTGTAGTAGGCTTTAAATACTTAACGGAAATGTCATTTTGATTTAATGGAACAATTAGTGCATCTCTGTTTAACATACTGCTCCATCAAACCAGCTCCATGTCCTATTTACGCTACCACTATAATGTAATAAAAATTCAACCAGATTAATAGGCTGTCAAGAAAAAAATTAACATTCAATTTATTTTAAATGCAACCAATGTGCACTCCTCTATTATTCTAAATGAAAGACAGAATTTTGTATCTCTAAGAAGCACCTGTAGCTAGTTGTAATCTGGCAAATAGTACTGGAGCACAAGATAATGGTTATGATACAGAAATGACATGGTAAAAGCGACTTGGATTTTAAATGTGTAATGCTTATTTTAAAATTTCATAAAATGGAAACATCCTAACATTGTTACTATTTCCAACTATGTAACTTGAACTACAGGCTTATTGTTCACATGACACATCAACAAATAACAGCAGTTAACTATACACAGTTTATACTTACTTAATATAATCACTTGACTTTCTTAAATCTAGAGAAAAAACGAAGCTATGTATATAAATCAAAATGCTGAATTTTAACCAAGAGAAATGTAAACATTACTGTTATCCTCTTCAAAATTCAGTGCTTCCCAGATCAAAATACGTTGGATGCATGATATTCAGAAAAGAATGGAATTAAAATTTCTGTTTGACAAATGAGATCTAGTTAAAAATTTATCTCCAAATTTCCACCATCCACCAATTAATAAACTCCTTGCCATTTTTTCATAGTGCTTTTGAAGAGGAAATTTAAGCACTTGTGAACATAGCAATAACATATTTCTCTTTCAGTATTAAACAAATCTCAGTTAGTTTTAAAACATTTTTAATGTTTATTATTTGCCTGTTTGGGGTTTTTAAATTACTATTGTTATTTTTTAAGGGGGGGTGGCGTGGTTACTGTATGTAGAAATTAAATACCTATATCCAATAGCATGCAGAGATTCAGCAGGCTTCTCACACTGGCTTTGGCTGCCTGTCATTTGCAGACAGTACTATTATCTCTGCTGTGCTTATGCTAATTGTTGCTATCTACAAAGCCTATTCTTCCACTCAACCAATGTAAAGTTTAGAAGACAAGGATCCTATTCTGTAAGCAAAAGCACCTGCTAATAGTATTAAAGGCAACTGTTTTTTCACCCAGCCTTCACATTTCGCTGAAATACAAGTTTGTAAAAAGAGAAAACCCTTAGACAAACTTCTTATATTTCAAAGGAGCTTGTAAAGAGAATCTGCTGACATATTAAATCCTTTATATAGGACCCAAAGCTTTTGTCCTAAGAACAATTGCAGCAAAGAGACATTTGGCTCCAAGGAAATTCCCAGAGGGTCAGCCATATGCATCTTTCCACAGCACCTTCGCAGTACGGCTTTCTAAGACCCATGCTAGCTGTCTCAAAAGCAGCTTTCATCATTCACTATGGTGTCAGTCAATATGATTTATGGACTGCATTCAACAAAGTCAAAGCATATAGAACAAGAAATATGACTACAATCTGCTAATTTGTTTTGTATTGAGTCGCTTAGGAGTCTCAGCCTGACATCAGGTCTTTGACCAGCAACACAATTAACTGGCCAGCAACAGATTCATCCATCCTCCCTGCCAGGCTGCGTCAATCAAAGACAGCATGAAGTAGCATTTGGAGAAATCGGTAAGAATTTACCCATTCTCTAAGCAGCCTGGGGAGGCTGTTGACTGACAGGTTTTGAATATAGCTGCAGAAATCCACCACCCCTTCGCCCTCACTGCAAGCTGTGAAATTAGGCTTTTGCTGCCAATCACAGAAACAATAAAATAACACAAACTGCCATCCTCAGCATAAAAGGAAATGACAAAACTTATCTGTTGAATCTAAGAGTTAAGCTGAAGAATTAATTTGACAATTTGAAATGACATAATGAAAAACTTTCTGAAAATGCAAAGAAGCAAAATATACAGATTTTGTCAGTCATAACTAAAGCATGATATTACTTAGCATCAGGACTAAAATCCAACTTTTGAACTATTGATAAAATACAAGTTTACTAAAAAACAGTAATGGAATTTTTAAGAATCATTTTTTTTCCAGTCTCTGCCCCAAAGTTTATTGAAATAATAAAAATTATCTACCTGAAAGTAATTTGTAACTGTTACTTCTCAATAGCCATTCTTTTCCAAAGAGTTGCCCAATACTAACTTTGGACCAACAAAGCACATACCTAGAACAAAACTTCAGCTAATACTAAATTTCAGAACACTTACGTATACACGCTCTATTGTTTCAAAATACCTGATCTGAAAATAGAAGGGGCTTTTTTGCTTTAACTATTTAAAATATAAACTAAAAAATGCAGGTCCTTAATAACATTTTGACCGCGCAGTTGATTTCATGAGATTAACAGCTGTATAAAGAAATTCTGAACTGCTTTTTGATTCAACGCACCTAACAACACTATAAACTGCAATATGAACTTAAACCAGGATGTAAAAAACCTGAAAACAAAGATAATCTCAAAAGAATAAATTCTTGTGCCTTTAGAAAGCAGAACCATTAAAAACTTCATGACACATATTATAACCTTCCAAAAGCAACACAGTCTCTGAAATTCTGCAAGCGCTTGGTCATGGCATAACCAGCACACGGACTCCTATTCTACATTAACAGGAAGTACTTCTACACGAAATATTCAGTATTTGTAGTGTTCATGACACCTATTAGCTTGACAGTCCAACATAAAGGCTAAGTACTGAAATCACAGAAATGTTCACTGGAACGAACCACCAGCGTCACATCTAGTCCAACCTCCTACTTGGAGTAGGACTATTGCTAACATCAGTTCAGGTCTGTTATCCTTTTTTCTGACTAAGCCTTCAAGACAATCAAGAATGGGAATTCAACAGCCACTCTGATTAACTTCCCCAACAATGTATTACTCTCTTCATGCAAAGTTTTTCTTTAATATCAAAGCTTCACCTCCAAAGCTTCTACCTGTGACCATAGCCACTTGTGAATTTGATGGTCCGACCGAGAAGAGTTTAGTTCCATCACCTATCTATCTGTTCTTCAAGAGGTTGTCAGCTACCACTTGATCTCTCCCCAGCCTTCTCTTTGACAGACTAAGTAACCCACCTCCCTAAACCTCCATTTGAAACTCATGTGCTCTAGGCTCCTCACACCTTGGAAGACTGCTTCTTAGATCCTTTCTTCAGATCCACAAAGCTACTACTCAGTCAGCTGCTTTCCAGATTGCAGCAACAACTGGGGTTATTCTCATATCATGCAGTCTAAGTGCCTTGCATATTCGTTCACTTAAAACAGTGAACAGCAAAGTATACATTTGCTGCTGTACACTGCTTAAGTGAACAAGATTCAACCATATTATTAGAAACAAATTAGTAAAAGTAAGTTCAGGAATTCAGTACTCAGAAACCACTTTTAACAGAATAGTATTAATTTCGACACTGTCATTATAATGGAAATTCTTATACAAAAATCCATGACCTGAAAATAATCAGGGCTTGGAAGAATTCTTAAATTAAATCCATCACCTTCTTAAAAAAAAAAAAAGAAAAAAAAAAGATAAAAATTGAGCAGACATTCCCTTGACCCCAGGCAGATGTAGCAGAGAAATGCTGGAACTTTCACTGACTCTTCATTCTGCTTTATCATTCTACCCTTATTCTGAGTGCATGTCTCACAGCTGCATTTTGATACCTGACCTCTCTTCCAAAAGGTCTCATAGTCGCCTCTAAATTATCTCATTTGGGATGCAAGGCACACCCCACCAACCTTCTGCAAGGTTTTTAGGGCTCCAGCTGTCCCAGTGTATGAAAGCCCAGTGTTAGTCATTAACCTGATTCCTGCATGCAACCACACAAAGTACGCAGCAAGTCATCAGCAAAACAGAAGGGTCTTTTTATTAAATGATTAAAAATTGAAGCAATAAGCCTGCAGGCAGTTCATAGTTTTTCAGTTCACATGCTTTTTCTTCATCTTGCATCTACTTACCGACATAGCTGCATGGTCATTGTTGTTATTCTGAGAAGGAAACCAGTAAGGCAATCAAAACAAAAAAATTAAGATGTACTGTCAACATCAAAAAAAAAAAGGATAAAGAATTTGTAGCAATAAAAGGTAAGGAAAAGCTTCCAAAAAGAACAATCACAGCTAACAAAGTCCTTAAATTATTTTTTTTTTAAACCTGGAAATTATATATTATAGAAAAACACTAATTTGGCAATAAAATGTTTTCCTGTGATAAGGAACCATATGTCAAAATATTAAAGTAGCAAACTTAAAATGACAAAGTGTCAGTTGATATGCCTTTCCAGAAAGTTTTTATTTTAAGAAAGAACATATTCCAACGTACTTAGGTTAAAAAATAAATGCCATGATTACCATCTTGGCTTACAGAGGCATTAACATACATCATTAACATACTTCGTTCAAGGAAGACTTAGAACGGCTCAGGACAGTAGGAATCTAAATGTAACACAACCCATTGATAGATTTTAAAGTAAATCTAATGATAATATAGCTAGTGGGTAGAATAAAGCTATTTTCTTTTCCAAAACTGCTTACTAAATACAGTAAATAAACACAGATGAGAAAACCAAGATACAAAACTTAAGAGAAAAATCAAAGCTTCACAGACGCAAGGCATTTCCAGTGATTCAACAGAGGTATTGGACTCCAAGTAAGTTGTGCCATGAATTGTGCAGGTTCAGTAAAACTGAGATCATGGTCTACCTGATCCAGAGCTCTAATGTTCCAATAAAAATAATGCAAATTGCATAAAAAAGACAAGAAACATAAGTTGTATTTTTTACAAGCCATGTCCACACTATTACAGACTAGAGTAGAGTCCCACATGGAAGCACAAAGAGAGACCCATCTCTGTGCATTTACACAGCTTACACATACTGCTAAAATAAAACAGGACTATAATGACAGGAACCTAACAAATTCAATGAAGAATTGTTAAAGAACATATTATAGCATTATAAGAAGACCAGAGTTTGAAACAATCTAAGAGAAAGTCAGTCATCCTTGAATGAGACTATGGAGAACCAATGTGGCCAGCCGGTGCCCCTAGCCCTGGCTCAACGCCCTCTAACATGATTGGATACCCTAAGGGAGGAAGAAAAGAGACTCCTCTACTTGTCTGCACTTTTCCATACTAGAGTTATGTGCAGCAGCTAGAACTTTTGTTCTTTGATTTCTAATTATACAAAAGGTTCTGAGAAACTCTTTGAGCAGGTTCTGCCAGCCATACAAAAATTAGCCACACAAAAATTATTAGGAAAATTACACAGGGACATCAATGAAAATAAACACTAAAACTATATTCCAGATCCTAATTATGGTATATGAGAATCTATCTCAGTAAGCGCTTTGGACTGCTAAACTATTTTATTGAGTTTTAGAATCTTGTTCTAGCCTTATCTTTGAAAATTCTTTTACTGTAAATATTCTCTTAAGGAAAATAACTTAACACAACAAACTATTTATACATTTTCACATAACCTCCACATCTCATGCACAACATTCATAGGACTGTTTCTACAACTGGCCATAATAAGGCCTAATACACAGGATAAGTCAAAAGTCACAAGAATCCTTTTGCCAGACCAGACTAGTTGTCCACACAGTTCTACACCCTGCCTGTTAGCTGACCGGAGTTTGAAATTACAGAATAACCTCTTTGTAGGAACTAGCTTTCTCCAAAGGCTGACCAGGAAATCATTTCTATTCCGTTCACACTTTTCAAGTCCTAATGCCACAGTTGCTTCTTTCCATCCCTCTTAACACATTACTTTTTTTCTGTCTGTGGCTCATTTTCGAACAGTTATATCATAACATACATTCATGACAGACTGCTGTACATCCTCCTCTAGAAGCTGCACATCCCTTCACTGCCACACGCATATGACCAATGAGGAGCAGTGCCATTTGTTCATATCACTTTGTATAGGAAGTTACAATGCACTTAACTACCTAACACACTTGCTATTCTTTATCAAAAAAAGCTCAACTGACTTGGCACAGAAGCAAATGCCTCACACATCACATCAATATCGCACAATACATTTTCAGTGGGTTCTGTCTTTGACTTAATAATAAAAAAGGAGACTGAAAAATCACAGCCTCTTCACATGTGAATTGGAAGACCAGGTAAGCCCACTATGCCAGCAACTTCAACACCTTGCTGTGTAAGTAAAGACATTATCTTTTATTTCCAGTCTGGAGCCTCAGAACATTCATACACATACGAGGACTCGGTGTCTATAGGCATTGCATGTGGGTAAAGCACTCGGACATCATCGTGACAGTAGCAACCAAGGACAAGCTGATGAAAAGCAGACGTAGCTTGAAAGATTTATTAAAGCTACTCCAGATCTATGAAGCTATAAACTTAAACTATTATGATGATAAAGGAAACTAGAAATAGTCTTTTTTTGTCTTAAAGCAAGGGAAAATCAGACAACAGAATGTAACAATTAGTACATACAATGGGTTAATAGTACCCTTTTAGCTGGGGCAAAATAACACATGATATATTTCAATATGAACAAGCATTCATTTTGATGAAGCTCAGTTAACCAGAATCAAATGTCTTGTTATGATCAAAACAATTTAACTAAAAACAACCTTGGAGAATCCAAGACCTCCATAATCTTATGCACAAATGCAAGATTTGCACCAATCCTGCACTGTTGTCTGAACTAATGGACATGGACACAGAACAAATATGGTTAATTAAAAAGGCCATCTAATGCTATAGAAAACTGCATGAATTTTTACAGTATTTATAAATTAACTGCTAACCATAATACTAAAGTTTTGTCTAAAAGTATTATATTACTATGAGTAAGCATCATCAACATACTAAAACACATTTGAAAATGTATCTGTAATGAAAAAAATTTAAAAATACATCTGCCAGCACGTGCACAATTCCAAATCACATCTATCTTCAAAATCTTAATAAGATTTTGATAGTAATAAGATATCTTATTTAAAATAAGATAATGCTTCAATAGTTTGAAATTAAACTTAATTTTGAACACTTACAGGTAAATGAGTAAAAACTTGAAACGTGCTTCTTAAAAAGTTAATAAGGTCCATTAAATATCCACTTGCTCTTCCATCTGATTCAGACATTGTCCAATCATAATCAGCAATCTGAATAAATTCATCTATTTTTTGGTTAAGTTTTGTGTATATTTCTCCTTCCGCAGCATGCCTTGCATCCTGAAAAATAATCATGTTCAATTGTTAGAATTCTAAAATATTATTAGAATGCAGATGAAAGTGTACTCAGCAAAATGGAAGTTTTCTCTTTTTCTTAGATTCAAAAATTATTTTATTTAAATCAATATTTTAACTCTTAGAGTACATTGGAGGCTGTGGTTTTTAAAATACTACCATAATGTATACTATAAGAATGTTTATAACAGAATATGCCTACAGAATAATCTAAGTTCTTGGAGACAAATCAAATTGCTTTACCATCTTCACAAGAGTCACATTTAATTCAGCCTTGCAAATTTATTAACCCCGACACAAAGTTTATTTGTCCTCTTTTACAAAGATAATAAAAAAAATAATAAAAGAATCAAGCAATCACGCGATTTTTATGTAATTAATGTCTTAAAGCTGCACACCTGAAGAATATCATTTTTCATCCTCCTTTAAATACCCTGATCATTGCACACTGCGATTCAGAGCACTCTGCTACTTCCACCCCCTCCAACTTTTCATTCTGCTACCACCTGGATTCTGCTTTTCAGAACAATACAGCGATAAAGTCTACCATTTACTGTGAAGTGCGTTTCCAATGCTGTCTTATTTGTTTAGGGGACATCCTCACAGATGCAATGGCATCTATGTCCAGATGCCTGATAAGGCATATTTTGCTAGAAATATGTGCTTTTGCCAGCTTGGAGTTTAAAGATGCTCAATAAATTCTATGTTCTAATTCTGGCTCAACATGAAGCTTTCTCCATTGATCTTGAGAAATAAATCAAGTAAGATATTTGAAGTGAACTGGTCAGCTGCTGAAGGGTTTTAGAGAGTAAAAATAGGCTGGATATACTGAAGCAACATAAAAGCAGGCGAAATTCCCACTGCTAGCTTGCTCTGGGAGACTGAAAGCTGTAAATAAGAAAGGAAAAAAGAAAAATGGGGGAAAAAAAAAAGATTATCCGAGATTAAGGGTGGCATTGCATTGAATGTGTCAAAGTCAGTTTTCAGTCAAGCCTCAGGCCACGAGGCAATTCAGAAGGAAGAAAGCTTGTGGTCCTGCCATGTATAAATATCAAAGTATGTTTCATTAAAAATAGCATTTTTACTGCCAAACCAAGCCTCCACTGAACAGCTCTCCCAATCCAACACACAAGAATCTGGCAATCTGTTAATATGTCAAATAAAGGAATATACTGACAACCACAATTTTGAGATGGCTATGACTATAAAAGCTTCAATTAAAGTCGAGTCTATATTTAAAGTTTCTCACTAGTAATGAGACCTCAGTTTCAACAATCTGTAATGTCACAACTTGCAAATATATCTGATTAGGTTTACAGTAATTGCTTGGATCTTTTGTTTGGGTGGGGTTTGGGTTTTTTTTTTTTGTTTAAAATCTAAGCCATTTATGGAGTGGTTGTGTAATCTTTACCAGTTAAGATGATTTACCAGCAGTGGCAAGATTAGTCCTTCAGTTTTTGTTTTGGAAGCTGGTTTTTGGCTACCTTTTATTTTGGTTTGGTTCTTGGTTTAAAATTGGAAAGGTGCGCTGCCAGTACTTTAAGAGTGTAGCTCTGTTCCTTGAGAAAACTGTGAACAGCTGAATAATTGGATTTCAAATCCAGAAGTTACTTCTGAGGAGAAGCACGGTGAATCTCATGCACAAGCCAAGAAAGAGCAAGTTCGGAATACTAAGATTTGGGATGACTCCTAGAGGCAGATAAATTAACTCCATCTCTTCTTTTGATGCAGTGACAGAATTGTTTACTAGATTTTCCCCTGTTATAAAGGGAAAAGGGCAAATGATGGGCATTTGTTAAATGTCTTTTCTTCCAGAAGATGTCCTGAAGTCTTGCACAGGATGAGGTGCTGTGTATCTGGCTCTCTAACATTTCACTGTTTTATGCTGAGACTCTGGGCTCAAAACCCCCTATCAACTAGATCTGCAAATGTATCTATTTATGCTTAGTGTGACTTCTGATTTAAACAAAGAAAAAGAATGGTCATTCAAAGCTGGAAAACGTGGCTACAAATATCGAAAGTGACACAATTTTTCAATACGATAAAAAGAAACAAGTAGTGGTGGGTCTTTTTAAAAAAGCCAGGTTAAACAATGCTTGGAGACTTTGAAGGACATCTTAATACGAGATCTTACATACAAAAATAAGAAAAACAGCCCTCTAAAATAGTAGCCATTCAATAGATCTGAAGGCTTCTATTAAAAAAATACAATCTAGATGTACTTATAAGATCACCTCATGGAATGTAAATATGATCGACGCTGCTAATCAAAGGAGATTTTTGATGCCTCAGAAAGAATAGGGGTGACACGATTTGTCACCAGGAGATGAATTTAATAACAGTAGAACATATCAAACTCTGGGAGGGCCCAGTTGGGGAACTGCAAGCAGTCTTTCATTAAAACAGAGAGGGGGAAAAAAAAAAAAAAAAGAGGGATTAACAAGAAAAGGATTTTCTGCTATAAGTGGAGAACGTTGCACTAACAAGTTCTCCAGGGAAAAAGACAGGAGAGAAACCATTAAAAAAATGACATGTTTGCCAGCATTCATTCTGTGTTTTTCCAAGGTGCATAGATACTAAGCTGACTAAACACAGTTATAATATTCTGTGATTTTCTCCTATAGAACCCAGGTGGTTTATAGGATAGTTAAACATAGCTTACAGCATAAACAATCTGCACAAAATATTATGCAAACTTTCAACTGCGTCTATTAAAGCCATCTTACCTCTTCGTGAAATCATGCATTAAGTGTTTCATTTGAATGATAAAAAGATTATTGACTGACCTTACATGAAAATATCTATAGATACGCAAATTTAAAGGCACACATGCATTATATATACACAACATGCAAACCAGGCAGCCTAGATCCCAAGGACAGGGCGAAATCAGTAAAACTACTGATAGGACAACGGTAACCTAACTACAACTGCTAGGCTAGAACCTTTCTGTCCTGCCCTATTTGTTAAATCCTTAGCAAAACAAATGACAGCTAACAGGAAAATTGCTGGCAATCAACTGGAAATATGAAGTGTCTTGCAACGATGATGCCTTATTCCACTTCACCCATCTTTTAACATCTATGCCAGAGGGGATATTATAATAGGATAGACTACATAATGCATCAAGAGAAAAAAAATCAAATAGAGAAAACAAAACTACTCTCAATAGGATTAGTCCTCTTTATCCCATAAATACAAGAAATCACTCTCCTTTGTTTCAGTGTATGCTAAAAAACCCCAAATACCTACAGTTCAAGTTGCAGCTGCTTTGGAATCCCTGATGACTTTTTGTATGGTTCTGTTTCTTTTTCAAAAATATCTGTATAGAAGCCCCAAGTGACTAAGAATGCAACGTACTGGCTGATTTAATGGCCCATGGAAACCTACACAAGATTATTCTTCTGTCAGCATGTTTTCTTTAGAAAGAGAACTCCAAACCACCTCCAAATACATATATTTGCTTCTATTACAAACAAATAAAAGCAAAGCTACTTGGCCAGTCTCAACTGATGAAAACTGTTTTGTACCATATTCTATGTATATGAATGTCACGCATATGAATATCAAAACGGTTCTTTGATGTACACAACTATATGGTGCTTGAAAGAAGTACCTGGCGCTCAATCACCACCAGAGCATGAAGGATCTCAAAGCATGTCTACACCTGTCCCCAGGGCCACCATGCAGGAGGGTTTCTGGTGCAGGGCCATTCACTGGCCTGAGACCAAAACACCTTTGCACTCAGTATAACTAGTCCAGCTGCTGGGATCATGTCTTAGAGCTTACTAGGGTCGCTATGACATAAAACAGCCTGAGCAAGGATTAAAATTTTGACTAATTTATTTTAGGGATAAATCTTCATCATCTTGAGTTACCCAACGTTATGTGTGTAAATTGTCTTCAGCAATTTCATTCATATGTGCAGATTTCTCCTTACTACCACGTCTGCCTTACATCTGCAAAAGGACCAAGGCCTTTTGAGCGATATGAATACACAGATGAGTGTACAGTTTTTGCTTTGCCAAGGACATCATATACAAGTCACTCTGTATTTTTGCTTTAGCTTCCCCTTTTCAAAATTCTTCACCATTTTTGTATAGACAAATACAAAAAAGACTAGGAGAGCTTCATCTGTTAATGAGAGGAGGAGCCATAGACAGAAAGAAAACTGCGACATCTTTTTATTTTAGGATTACTTTATATCTGGCTTACAAACATTGCCACGCTAGCTGTCGAAATTACAGTCGTCTATGCTGAGTAAACATCACTGAAGATTTACTTCAATTTTTTGAGATATAAGCTTAAATACCTCTGCTATTTCTAAAAAATGTCAGAGAAAATGGTTTGTGCAGATAAGAAGATGCCATACGTTAGAAACAGGCAAGTTACCAGTAATCATTTTAACAATTATAACTGTGTATACAAATTTAAAGGACACCTAAATAAAATATGAATTCTGAAAATGTAACTGAATAATTTATGCTTTGTAGCACATTAATAGTGCTTTTATATTACTAACATAGGCAATTTGAAAATATACCACAAAATATTTATATTGTAGATTAAAAACAAATAAATATTACAAATATTTTAGATTAAACTAGCTGTTTTGCTGAATTACATTCAAAAAGGGGAAATGTTACATAAACTGGCGCTTAATCTGTTGAAAGATTCTGGTGCAGTTAAGCTGAGCTTGTAATTTCATAACTTACTAGAAGATGGATTTGAAAGAGAATATTGATGCTTCTCATGAACTGACATATTTCAGATCATATCAATAACATAAAACCGGTGTTTATCCGCACAATGTATTGAATTAACAGTTCAGAATTGTTTTAGAGTAAAAAATGAACTAATGTGCAGCTTTGCCCTCACCCTCTTTTGTTTTAAAATGCTTCATTTATAGTGATTTTA
Source organism: Phaenicophaeus curvirostris (assembly GCF_032191515.1). Classification (NCBI taxonomy): domain Eukaryota; kingdom Metazoa; phylum Chordata; class Aves; order Cuculiformes; family Cuculidae; genus Phaenicophaeus; species Phaenicophaeus curvirostris. Next base: position 14,947,095 of record NC_091400.1, on the reverse strand, counting down.
ATGGAATTTTTCAGACATAGTCGTATAACGGATGACATATCCCATACCTTAAATGTAGAAAGTCCATAAAGTCTTGCAGTGTGAACAGTCACTTGTGAAACATTTGTAATGTTAGATATAAAATCCTCAAGGTATTTACAAGCTTGTTCCAGGTGTGTTGTGTTTATGATGATTTGAACAAGCTACAAGAGAAAAAAATTCTTGTAAAAGTCTTTTGTCTCACTGTCATTTCAGTTTGTAAACGGTTACTTATCTCAGCAACAAAGCTACTAGAAATTAACTATGGGATTTCAGGTTACTACCTATTAACCGTTACTTTGGAAGTTTGCTTTCAAATACCACTAAGGAGACATACTACAGTTCACGTGCAAATTATGCCATTTTAAAAAGGAGGATTGCAGACACATACTCGGTGAAATAAATCCAATTGGCATTTTGAAATTAAAAAGGGGAAATAAACGAAAATGTATTGCCAGAAGCAAATAATTAATTTGTAACACAGAAATCATTTTTTTAAAAATTACTGCTATAACATTTGGATTTTTTTTCCCACAAAACTGTCTGCTGAATGATGGAATCTTAAGTTAGGGAATTAAAAAAAAAAAAAGTGGTCAACTCCTTCCTTCATTCAGTAATGGTAACAACCTGCTTATACATGATACAGATGTTCTTATAAGCAAGGCCTGCATTCCCATTCAGTTCACAGATTGGACAATGTAAATAATGCGTAGTAACAGAAATATCAGTACATTACATTTTAATTCTGCATATTGCCTGCTGTAGTGTACACTGATATAATACTTCATAAAATGCTTTCTCTTTGTAACATTTTTCTCATAAAACATATTGATTTGATAATGAAACACCTCAAAAAATACTAGTGAATTTATTTTCACATCCTTGAAAATATTTCTGCACCAACTTCAAGAACACAGAAAACTGTATCTCAGAAAACAGTTACAGCTTGTCTTGTTACCATGGCTATATATAATTTATTAAGCTCCTTCCTCTTCCTCATCATCTTGATTTAATCTATACAAGAGGTTCTTGCAGCTTCAACACAACATCCAATGTGACATATCCGTGCTCTAACAACAGTTTAAGTCCTCTCAGCACATTTGAGCAGGTACCTGCTGTCTCCTGACACTGCATGTACTTGCAGTGAATGTTCAGACTGATTCACAGTCTTGCCCTGTCTTATTTGGTCCAATAAACAAATTAAACCAAGTGCCTCAGCGAAGAAACAACATGCACAAAAACATTAAAATATTTTAATTGCAATTACTATAGAAAAGTTGAATGTGTTAGAGTGAACTTCAGATTTTAGATTTCTTGATCTGGTAGGTTTAATCTGAAACTTCACACTTTCTCCCTTCACCCCTTTTCTTAAAAAAAGGAAGAAAAAGAAATTCATCAATGTGCTACTAATTCCTACACAGGAGCAAACACATGAACCGTGCTCTGTATGCAACCAAAGAAGCCAGAGTCTTTCACCCATTTCCTGCAAAACTCCGTTTATCACACTGGAGACAGAACTCTTCCATTGCCATCTCCCTCTTAAAAGGCATCCCTGTGTAAATATTTTTCCAACTAGACCCAACAATGTATTATATTATTTATGTAACAGATATTGGTTTTTTCTATGCATCATCTTTCACCTCTTTCAATTTTCTATTTTAAAGCACACACCACTAGTTTTTTCTTAAAAAAATCTTAATACCACGTATATATCTACATTTATAATAATTTTAGCGCTGTCTTAAAAACCCACAGTTTTGAGTACGTGTTTTAAAACTTACCTCTGTTAAACCTATATGAGGTTTTTTAATTAGGTTCTGTAAACAACTACTTAGAGTTCTCGTAAGCAGTAAATTTGTAGATTTTCTGAGCATGTCATCTATTTCTGTTGAGCTGAAAAAAATGTTTATTTTTACAATTATGCTGTACATGACAATACTTCGGCAGTAATAATGCTTTTAATTTTCTCTGCAAAGGGAACTTGCCACGATAACACATCCCTATGTGCATTTAATTTCTAGTTGCTCCAATTTTCTGTGATCTAGCACACTGAACATCTTTCACTTACCAAATTATCCATTAACTGAATTTCAACACTGCAGCAAAACCTGTTATTTTTAGACTTTGGACATGTTTATTGACACAGCAGTTCCGAAAGAGTAATTTGTGGGTTTTAATGAGTTACTAAGGAGGTCAACACACGCTCATTAGCACGTGTAAATTATAAACAGTAACAATTAAGAATGTGTGAAAGCGAGCTATTTATATCTTTAACAGTGGAGAAGTGGGTGACTGGCCGCAAATAACTTCCAGATTTAAGAGCTATGAATGTTAATTTATGTGATTAAAACTAAGCTTTTGAAAGCCATAGGAGGAAAGGAAACGGGAAAACTGTGATGTTTTCCATTCAAAAAAGGTGGGATGGAGAAGGGAATCAGCTTTCCAGATAGCACATTTTGTCAAAGCACAGAGAAGGGAAAACAAATTTGAAGTAATGAGGGATGTTACCCAATTATTTCTGAAATGGTCAGTGTTAAAATACATTTTTCCAATCTTATACGCTTTCTTAAATAAATAAAATCTCTAGATTACTCAAACCAGTGATAGTGTTTAAAAACCCCAGCAATGTTTTAGACTGCTTACAATACCTAGCTGCCCTCACCCATAACGTATAAAATATACAAAATATATGTAATAGGATTTGGAATCATCAATTAAACAGAATGAAAATAGAAATGTGTAAATTATATGTAAACTATGAAACAAGCAAAGCTAGCAAGTACACAAGAAAATATATTTTCAATTTAATATACACTTTTAGGTAACCTGGAAGTTATAAGTTACCTTACAGTCACATTGCAGATACTTTAAACTTACCTGCGGTGAAGTGACTCTGAAAACTTAAGGCTTGCATAAATAAATTCCTTAACCTGGATATAAATCTGAGGCACTGACTGAGACATTGGAAGCTTCTTTGGAAAAGATTGCTGTCAAAAAAAGATAATACTATCTTACACTTGAAATTGATTCTAAGGAGAGATTGGTATTAAATGGAACAATTAGAAAGCCACTTAACACTAACAATATTTTAATCTAACTTAAGGTTTTCTGTTTCACACCAAATACAAACAGCAGTCTGTGTGGGGCTGACTTCCACCTTTGTCAAAATAGCTTAGAAGCAAAATAATAGAACAATAAAGTTTGGAGACTGTAATTTAAGATCCCTCTGAAAAAATAAATTTACAAGCACACAATAGAAACAAAGTCTCAAACCATTTTTAATCTGAATGAACAATATAGTTGTAAATTGGATAAGAGGTTCAAAAATGTAATCCTTTTTTGCCAAAAAAAGCAGTGAAAAAGAAAAAAAAGGTTTGAGAAGTTTAGTACATTTGGGGTTTTCTAACTATCTTTAGAATGTTTAGGCATGTATATTCACTATCATATATTTACTTCCTCTCAGTGGCTCACAAAAAACAAAGCAGTTTGAATTATTTTCAACAATCTGGATTAACATGGGAAACACTAGTAGTCTGTAAGAATAAAATCATGCTTCTCACTTCAATTTTAAAGCTGATATTGTATTTGGGAGGACAAAAATAAACACATTTGAATAAAATCCACATGTACCAAATAGATATTTCTGCATTGAATACATAATTTTTAAAATTTGCAAAACACTATTTTTTTTTTACTCTATAAAAAATGAATGAGAAAAATAATTAGCAACTGGTATAATCCTTGGAGAATTTAATTTCTCTTAAACAAATAATCAACAGCAGCTCAACATTTGTGTATTAGAAAAACAAGACAAAACAGATTAACTTCAGATTTCCCTAACTGTGCCTCTTTAATAAAGATTAGGTGGTGTGAAAAACATATGGAGTAAATGCCAGGTTTTTGTGTCATTCAACAGCAATTAAAAACAATTACTTTAACAACAGAATTTACTTTACACATGGGTTCATCTGATTTAAGCAATTCATTTTTTACAGATATATCAAGTGCTGTTACATACAACTATTGCAGATTATCACAATAATCTGTCAGCAGGGCTTGAGTTTCAACCTTCATATATTAAACAATATACAAGAAGCCACTCTTTATCCAATACAGGCCAGTATAGGAGGACAGAAAATTTTCAGTCTAATTATTAGAGTAGGCAGCAAAAAAAACCCCAAAATGATACATGAGCTAATTGATTCACTTCTGAACACAGAAAGGGAGTAAAATGAGATGATATAATCAATGATAGTTTGGCAGATTCAATCTAAACAGCAGAGTGCGGACAAGGCTCCTTTGTCCAGTCAGACTGAATTTGCTACGTTAAATACCTCATAGGTTATGGTCATAATTCTGCCTGGTGTGCTGTAAACAACTCCTATGATAAACTTACCTGTAAAATGTGAGGGTGATTCATCCTAATCTACAGTTAAAAGTGAAGCACTCACTCATGTTTGTCTCCCTTTAAATTAAGACAAACAGACATTTTCAAAGGTGAAATCCCCCTTAATCTGTAAAAGGCATCAGAGATGCATCAACTGGAATTAGCCCTTTAGGGTGTCTGTTCCTCTCTATCAACTACACAGCCTCCTTCAGCAACTAGCCTGAACTTAAACATCTATTTTCAGTTGTTGGTTTTTGTTTGTTTTTTTTTTCTTTAAACATCAAAATGTAGACTAAAATAACCCACCTAATAGGACCTCCCACTGCCTTTTAACCTGAGGCAACTGCCTTTTAACCTGAGACAGGTGAAGTGGATGAGATTATAAACAGCAACCAGTAAAAGCGATGTTGGAGCATTTATGAAGTCTCCCCTCCATGTAGATACCCTGCTGCCTGGTAACACATAATGTAACACTGCAGTCTTTCCTTCTGCAATGATATTTAAGGATTCTTTCTCCTCTATCCCACTGCCTCATTGACAAAACTTATATGAACTCAGCGATCTTTAAGACTTCTGCCTCTTTGCTAAATTTGGTTGAAATCAACTAAACAGCTTCAAAAATTGCTAGGACACAAGAAAATAAACCTCTTAGACTGCCCTATTTCTAATGATGTCCTTCTGCTTTACATACAGGTTTCCAAGCTCTTTTCAAGAGAGATGTGTAGAAAACGTTATTCCTCCTTTATAGATGAATTAACAGGGACAGAGAGATGTGAAGTGACTTACCAGCACCACACAGCCTGGGAGCAGAATCCAACTGGATTCCTAGCTTTACTCTCAAGCTCATCAGCCTAAACACTAGGCATCAGTGAGATTCTGCCCATACAATATCCACAAATATAAAGTGCTGCTCCCTATGAAATATTATAGAAATCCCTCTCTTGTCATAAGCCAAAATGAAAATTGTTCGGCAGAAAGCATATATTTCCCTTCTGGTAAAATAAGAGCCAAAGCTTTGTATTAATCATACATCTATGTAACTACACATGTCTACACAAGTAACGTCCACACACATATGCTGATACATCAGATGGAGTGAGAGAGGTTAGCATTAAAATTTAGTGCAAGTTAAAAATCTCTGCAATTTATTACCAAAATTGGTCATGCTAAACAGTATCCAGGGCGTGGTATACTTCTAACACTGTAAGGGATTTCCATTCTGTTTATCTTATTTTAGTATTATAATGGCTAAGTAAACAAAGTTGATGAAGGAAAGCATTCAGCAAGCACTATGGAGTCTTATTAAAAATGAACACAAAACCCACCTTTAGTTTTTCATCTTTACTGTAACGATGTATTAATGACATGCAGCTGTTACATTTGCCCAATAAATCCCTCCTGAATCATAGAATTAGAGTATTTTATTACTTTTTCAGGTATCTGTACCGATGGATCGTGTTCAAAGGAGCTTCCCTCCACAACATTACTCCCACTGTCATTTGGTTCTTAGATTTAGCTCCTCTCTATAGATTCCACCGAGGGCCTGTTATTTCTTCATGGGTACTACCAAAACCATATTTGAATAGCAGAACATAGTAATCACCGTTCCACAAAAGGAATTGTAGTGAAAGAATGGCTGAGGCTGTGAAAGCTTATCCTACTGGAATGCTAGTACAGCAGAATTATTAACAGTCCCTTCACGTTTATTTTGCTGCATATGTTTAAACACAAATAGTCAATTTTAAAAGTGAAATTAAAAGTTGCTGTTGCTAACAGATCCTTGCTTCACACATATTTTTGCAATACTACAGCATACAGTATACTGTGTTACTAAATGCAATGAGTTGAAACAAAATTTAAGTTAACTAATTAAAGACAGATTGTTTCATAATTACATAAAGACTGTACCAATTAAAGTGTTTTATTAATTTGTTTACAAAACAATGGGTTTAATTAATCCTTCAAACACCAGAGCAAATTACTAAAGCTTTAATTTTCATATTTATTTATGACTGGGTAATTACAAACAAAGAAGGTGATTTAGCTTCTTAATCTACATAGCTTTTCAAATTTAAATTACTTTCTAATTATAAAAATCATCACTGGCCCAAATATCTTTAACTGGATTTTGGAAAACTTTAATAACAAACTATTCCTTACCTTATCAAGTTCTGGATCCTGAAAAGGAAATTTGCTTATAACTATTTTGTATTCCTCCTCATTTGCTACAGGAATAGGGCTGTAGTTGTCCGCTTCAAAAATATCCCTGGTGAATTAGTAAGGTAAAAAAAATTTAGGACGTGTAATTTAATTATTTTCCAGTGTTGAAACATGTAAATGAATATGAATTTTACTACCACACACTAAGGTGTGCAGCTTCAAAAAATTATGAACTGCAATCATTATAATTTCAGACATCCATATTATTTTCAGACAAATTTAAAAGCAAATTGTATATGCTAACTCTTCTTACCATGTCTCATCACAGACAAAAAAATAGCTGAAAGCATTTTAATAGGTATGACTCAAAGCATAATACAGCAAAGGAACTTTAAATCAACCAGTCAACTGCAGAATAAACTGTAATAAGATATTTGCTAATTATGGTAGCCCACACTTTGCCTACAATAAAGCAGACATTCATTGTCATAGCTACCTATAGGCAGTGGAGATGGTTCAGGTTACTTCAACTGGGGATGTAACCACAGCTTTACTTAAGTACCCTCTGGACTTTTCTACTATCCAACCAACTATATCAGGAATCTATAAAGCATGAGAACCTTAGACACTAGACTTAATCGGTCAATTTAATTTTAAGGTTTTCTGCAATACAATGTAACTCTTATTGTGGTAAACAACATTTAGATATCACATTCTATATGCAAACAGCCTTGGGAGTACAGTCCCAAGCTGCTTGTTCCTGGGTGAACAATTGACTCAATCAAATGAGTCCAAGGAACAAGTGCATTAAACCTGCATTAAAAAAAACCATGAAGATATATTGGCAGTGTAATTGTCTGCCAGGGAGATACACCTATCAGCTAACTGTAAACATTAAAACAAGCTAAATTAGGAACCTAATGCCCTACTGCAACAGCTTAAAGTGATTAGGCTCCCTATGAAGAAAAACAGTTGTCTCCCTCCTGCATATCTCTCAAATAATGTCTCTTTGGAGACTTTCTTTGTCTTCATTAACTGCATAAACACTCAATAACTCTTCTCCTGAATAAATAGTGACATGTGATGAATGCCTTAGTGCATACCCGATTCATACACAATTCTGAGCTAATAAATTCTTTCAAAATTACAACAAAGTAAAACTTTAAGTAAGAAAAAACCCCAATAGATACAATACAAATACAATTATTTTTAAATACTAACCTGAACAAGCCAGACCACTTTTTAAGAAGTGTTTCATTGTACTGGTCTCTAATCTCAAATAAAAGATCAAATAGCCGATTCACAGGAAAACCATAACCCTAAGGTATAAAAATAAAAAGAATCAATAATTCCAGAACACACTCAATTCCTACCACAACACTTCAGGACTCTGAGATGAGACTTATTACTCAATATTACCCTTCTATAAAACAAATTACAGTACTGTAACACACCACAACAATTAAAAGATTTTGTATAAAATCCTTAATAAATACTTCAAGCTGTGCTTTCAGTTTTCGAGCAGAAATTTGTCTTATTTCTCTATAACATTTTAACTTGCTATTTATGCATACAACTAATCATCTTCATCAGTCTGTTAAACACTGGTTGAATACTTGCCAATGACTGGAGAGCTAATGATAACTGCAATGCTATTCTTGCTTAAGATCAGAAGTAAAGCATTTACAAAAGGCAAAAATGTACATGAACTATAACGTTAACATTAGTTTTGCATAGATACAAACAACTGGATGCTACTTGGATAGCCCAGGATGCATACATTAAGTATGGAAAAGAGGACCAAGCAAGAAATACTTATATTTTTTAAATATTATTGTGTAACTTTGCTCTTGATTTGTATACATAACATCAGGGAAATCTACAGTATTGCACTTAATCACTCAGAGGAAGAATTTGACAGTAGGAATTTCAGTTAAATTACTAATATAATACGTACCTGCAAAGTATCAGCAAATACTACAATGAGATTCTTCAGTTCCAGAATAAGGTCAGGATCACTGCAGTATGACTGAAAGTGAGAAATTCAGGTTTTGTTAAAAGTATTTAAAATATGGGACATGTTTTCAAAGAATATTAGCATAGAAGGTTAAATTCCCCAGCCTCATCCCTTCACCTGACTGACTGCCTTAGTAAAAGCAACTTAGACGCACTTGTCTTCATTTAGTCCAGCTACATAAAAGTATCTGCTAAATTTTTATATGAACTATCAGTAGTACAAAAGCTCAGAAAAAGTAAACTAAAATACGATGTTCAGTATATTGTACCAAGATTCAAAATTAGCAAATTATTTCTGTGGAATGTAAGCACACATTAAAATGCTCTGCTAAATCAACTTCAGAAAGGTTTCCACAGGACTTGCTTTTTAACACAATGCCTGGGTCTAACTAGTGCTAACAGTGCCACCTCAGGCGGTTTCCGAGCTGTGTGAGGAATACACTATAAAATTCTTTCTAAAAAAGTTCATATTACAGGTTTGATGGTAAGAAGTCAAGACATTAAGTTATTTACTAAATGACTGAAGTTTTATTTTCAGAGGTGTGGTATCATACAACTAAAACTTTCACATTAGCTTCATTATTTGCAATACTGGATAAAATAAAAACTATTTACATTAAAATTATTTAAAGCTGTATGAGAACATAGTATTGGTTAGAGACTATTTATGCCTTTTTCACCTTTCTCTAATTTTTGCTCTTAGCATATTTTAATAAAGTAAGAGTTTGGTTTACAATACCTCCTAAGACAACCTACACTTATTTAAAGATTAGTCTGTGGTAGGATGTTATTAGAGATTGTGATACAATTGATTTTTATGGGAGTTACGCATTTTGAGAAGAAATAGCGATTAACTTCATGACAAGCACTGAAGAGTTCTCTAGAGACTGCAGTACTTTCACTCCTTAATTAACATTCTTATATAGGTGTCTAAATCTATAAGCAGCCGATTAACTTGCAAAGTATTTAGCTTAAAAAAATGCTTGAATATATCTCAATTTATTCCAATTCTCCACAAGAATTAAAAATATTAGAACAGCTCATTTACAACTGATCAATAAAGGCCCTATGCTGAAACTATAATGGCTATCTGAACTTTTCCCCATTTTTACTCAGTTTATATGAAATGTAAAATACTTCTCAACTTAAAGATCAACTGTAATAAAAACTAAAATAATATTGCATAAAGGAACTGCTTCTCGCAAACCTTAAAAAGAGAAAGATAAAACTCTTATGCATTCCAATAGCAAAAGTTACACCAATAGTAAAGACTGAAGTAATTTACTATGAGTCAGTCTGAGTGAACAATGGTATTCCATTGGTTTGCACAAAGGAATAAGAAATAGCACGCAGCTATTCAGCATCATAGGAGCTAAAGTACAAACATAACTTTAGGAGACACACTTTGAAAGTAATAAAATACTCAGCCGATACAGAATTACAATCCAACATCTGTGAAGATTTTTCTGCTACCTCTACCTCAACACAAACGTATTACTACTATAGCATTGAAAAGATAGCTCCAAGGGTTTTGCTGGTGGAGTTTATTTTGGAAACACAGCATTTGGAATGATAATTAGGAACTATTTCCTGGTGGTGCTTTCAGTGCTGAACTATTCAATCTGATCTAATGAAGAGGTCAGTTGGGACTAATGAGGAAGGATTGCAATAATAACAGCAGATTAACTCTGCATATTCTAAACTGCTGGACTAAGAGAAGGTTTGGAGGACCCAGTGAGTTGTAAATCAGTGAAGGATTATGCAAATAGCCCATGGCTGCAAATCACAGCCTGATACTGTTGGAAAAACAAAAGCCTGGCAGGCTCTCTCCCAAATCTGAGCAATTTTTAATCACAAGGAAAAGAAAACATGAGAGGTGTAGTTTTTCACTTTGTTCCTATCCCAGCTTAAATATACAGAGCTCTGAAGTAAGAAGATTTAAATTGGTAAGACTTCTGACTTACTGAATGCGTTCTAAGAACAGCAATTATCTTGGAAAGGGCCATGTTCCATAGTTCATCGGTATATGTTCTAGTTACCAATCCTTGGGTTACATGCAAAATGTGGTCTTCTACTACAAAGAAACTAAAACAAAATAGCATTAAATTATTAAGCTGTTTTGTAATACTACAGCAAATTCTATCCTTTCACACACAGGCATAGTCAAACCCTTCCCCAGTCAAGCAGTGACACTTTGGTAGGTTTAGTGTTTTGCTTCGCCCAGCATGAAGTCAAAATGCGAGAAGTTTGTTTCATGCCAGCTGCAGCCCAGGCTGCTGCAGGGTCCTTGTGGGGCACCGTACTGGTAGGAACTGGATGCTCTTCCCCACTCGGATCCAGCAACAACCACTCACATGATATGTACAGAAACTGAATCTTGCAGAAGAAAGTATTCAGACAATGGGAGAACAGAGAGTGAATTAATGATCAGTATAGTAAAACTGAAATAAATGTCTGTTTAGAAAACTTACCCTACAATTTGACTGAAGTATCTTCTATAGCCTTCTACTGTTTCATGCTTTCAGGGAAAAAGAAAACAAGTTTATGAATAAAAATGCCACAAAGCACTAGGTACAACTCAAATCGATGCAAAAAACAAATGTATTGGTTACCATGCTTGACTGTGGCTGCAGAACTAATCTTGCTTGTTTCCTTCTTTGTTTCCTGTAATAATTTTCAAATATTTCTCCATCACCCTAAAATGTGACAAAAGTAGTTCAACACTGTCTCAGTAAGAAAAAAATGCTTCTTAAATTAAGGGTAGACTTCTCTTAAACAAGGGCATATATTTTGCATTTATTCCACACACAAATCTCCAGATGACCCCAGGAAAGTTTTGCATGCATGAAATATGCAGAAGTTATCTTCTCTTTTTCACAGAGTCTACAGAATGTACTATAAATAAGGACTTTGCTCATGTGCCTACGTTTTGTCAAACAATATTACGTATTTTAAGCAATATTTATGTTTTTAAACTTCAACTTTCAGATTATATTAATACTTATAGACAAGGCATATTACCTACCACTCCATAACCGTGTCTCCTAAAATTTTTCTCTAGGTTATTCAAGAAAATAAATGCATTGTAAAGTTAAGCTACAAAAAAGTTTCTGTGAATATATTATACATCTGAACACCACATGCATTAGCTTTGCCCAAACCCTGTCTACCGCCTCCCATCTCCACTCCCCCAGCCTCCGAGATATTTATTTAATATTTGGTTATTCTCTTTGGAATTGGTAAATACAATGACTGTGGGTTTCAATGTTTGTCCAATCACAGCCCTCAAAAACACAATACCCTCTGTGCCTAATGATTAAATTGTGAGGAATTCAAGTGACATCCTACCCATCTTATTATAATGACCATACAGTAGAAATCATCTGTCCATTTGGCATCTGTACTACATTGACTTGCTCTCAAAAAGTAAAATACCTTTATGATGTCACCTTAATACATACCAAAACTGAGTAGATGTGCAAACACCTATAGACTGGAGAAAAGTCTACAAGATCTTGTGCAGTTAAAACCTGAAAAAGGAAAGGAAAAAGAAAAGTATATAAAGCATAAAAAGCATATAATCTAGAACGTGTGATACATCACCAACAGAACTCGTCCCCTTGAAAAGGACCCAAAAATGGATGGGTATCATCACAAGAGAATAAATTACTTGCTCAACTCTCCCCTCCATTTGTACTACAGTACTAGATTTTATTTGCATTACAAGACCAAATTCCTTTCACTGTGTTTTCAGAGCACCACATACAAAGGTCTCAGTACTTACTGTTTTATTAAATTTATGAATACTGAGTATTTAACAGCTGAAACAGTTCTAATACAAGCTGAAGTACTCAACACAGAATAACTACAAGTTCTGTCCAACTGAATGTCCCCAAACATGATGCTAAAGCTAGCATTAATACAATTAATATTTTGGCACTATTTTTCCCTCCTAAAATGCTGATCTGGAATGGTGTCCCTCAAAAGTCTTCTCTAGTTCTTCCTAACTAACACTGGCCATCTACAAACAGTGTATTGCAAGTTTTGTTCAATAAACCTACAAAACTCACTTTAAATACAACATACTGATTTAGCATAACGCTACCTCTTCTTCATGTTCATCATCATCTTCAAGCGTTCGCTTCAATGTAATTTCATTCTTGGTTTCCAAAATTCTGCTTCTACCTAAATGCATATTCCAACCATAGTTTACATTATTCTGCTTCTGAAGAGCGGTACTAAAGGTTTTCTGCTGCTGTGCCTGTTTTAAAAGTAGTACAAGTAAAGAGGGATGTAATGCAAATTTCATCACTGATGAGTATACACTATGACATGAAAACCATCCGGTGCTATTGAAAACACATCAGTATAATTGCAAGATGTGTGCTCTCAGCCTACAGAGATGATTTTGTCCCAAATAGTTCTCAGATGATAAATGAATTCAAAAGATAATTTCAGCATAATTTTTTCCTAATCTCCAGAATGCCATTTAAGAGGCAGAAAAAAAAAGTAACCTGTAATTCTCCTGATCAAACTGCAAACAGAGAATCAATATGTAAATGAAGAGCAGTTATATCAGAGCTTCCAGCTGTTTGTCTGCTGTCTTCAGTTCAGCCTTAGTCAGCAATCACCTGTAGATGCCAAATGCACTATATTGTCCTTTCTACTGGAAGAAATGCAACAAGGTAGTACAGTATAATGTTGCAATTAAGTTTCATTTATAATCATCAATGCTGCCTCTTACAAGAACCTTAAATGACAAAATACCAACCCAACAAAAAGTCACATGACAAATTCAGTTGTTCTCCAAGCAAAAAAAAGCATGAACTGCTTTAAAGCTTGCCCAGTACCAGTGCTTTGAAACGGCAGATTATTTTGTGATGGAACAGGTGAGGGCTTCAGCTGTCCCAGTCTCCTTCTGGCTCTCACCTAAGAACCAGGATGTTATCTCTATATTTTATAGTCTTACCCTTGCTGGCTGGCCAGATAGGCTGCTTTTTGTCTTTCTGTAGTAGCTGCTGAATTGCAGACTGTCTAGCAGTTGACTAGTATTTCACAATTTTGTGCAACTCGACATACATGGCATTCCTCCTTCCCTTCCCAGGAAGGAAACCTACTTCTCTAGGACATAGATAAAAATCTGTTAAAGGAAGTTTGATGCCACTGAGGTGTCACGCTGTTGCTTCCTATGTTAGCCAAGGGACCATTAGAACTGACAGCTTCATGTCCAGGAGAAGAAATCAGCCAAGGTGTAAGCAAGCACTTCACAGCTCTCCATCTTTACTCTAAGGTCTATGTGCTGGCTGTAATCCTTAGAAAAAACTTTTCCGCTAACCAAAGACTCAACACTGACATTTTCAGTAGACAACCGGACAGAAGACATCCTGTTAGGTCAGCTTACCTGCTTCATGGCAGTTTCCCCAATTCTGTCAGAATGCTTTCGAATACTCTCTAAGAAATCCTTGAGATCTGACATGGATATTTCTTTTATTTCTTCACGCAGTTTTGGAAGATTTTCTATCATTATCTGGCAAAACCGGTATTGACTTACTCTGGGAAGATATAGATTTTCTAGTTGTTCCATTGTTTTTAAAGCAGAATAGTATCTACAAAGAGATTAAAATCAAATTAGCTTCTTATAAAATTTTAATAAAATACTTTCATCAAATCTAGCAATATCACGATGCAAACAATCTCCATCTAATGAAATCACTCTGTTTTTAGAAAAAGTAAGAAATAAAAGGTCATCCACATAAGGCTTTATTTTGGAAAAAACAGTGAACTGTCAAAGCAACTCAGTCAAGTCAAAATTTTAAGTAGGCTCCTATGGTAGTAGCTGTTCTGATCAACAGTCCTATGCCACACGGAGCAGCCTGCAAAAGGGAGGCATTGAAGTCATAACAATTATCTCCCCTTCTAGATTAAATTTATTAGGGTTTTTCATTAGTAGTTCTTTCTGAAAGCACAAATTGCCAATAACCCAACATGGCAGTATATGCACCAAATAATGAAAAAAACCTTGGAAAACTGTGCCTGTATGTATCTGTCTTCTTTTGGTACATGTAAACATATACAAACATCCACACTCACTCTCTTTCCACCATTCTGAGCTGGAACAGACATGTATATGCTTATCTTGAGCAATATTTTTTCCAGCAGTATACAATATTTCACTGCAAACCACTGAACTATTTACTTTTCTGACAAAATACAGTATACCCCACCAAGAAAATGACTACTTTAAACAAGCATTAAGAGTTTAAAAAAAAACCCCGCAAGCCAACAACCAAGTTTCCATAATTTACTCTATTCTTTCTGTTAGCCTACAGACTATTTGTAGCAGAAATATGGAAGATATGACCTAAGACGGGAAAAAAACCGCAATACGAAGACACACTCCCTCATGTCCATACACTACACAGATGTCGTGCAGTCCATTCATAACTATGTTGTGAAACTTCACATAAAGGATGAGTTTAAAGAAATACTCAACTTAACTGCAAACTAAATAAAAAAATTCAAGAAGGACTCAAACAATTTTGACAATGGAAAGCTACCAAATGCTAAGACATCAAATCTATCTGTTACTACAATTACTACTGTTACTACTGACCTGTCTTCAGTCTCAGTTCTCTCATGGATTATATAGGGGCTGTGGGGTCACCTTTTACTTCCTAAAACCATTTACCAACTTCGGGCCTGTAGCATATAAGTAAAATGTTGATACTTTCCGCTGACTTAGCAAAACATTTAAAGGAGGAAATTTTAATTTAGGGAAATCGATTTTCATACTCTTAGTAGAGACATGAACACCACAAGGAGGCAAATCAGAGCTGAGTCAGGGTCTTATATGCCTGTTCCTAAAGTCAATACTCTTCCCTATTCAGTTTTCAAATGTCACACAGGCTCCTAAGGCAGAATACTTGTGAAAATTTTTACTTTATTGAAAAGATGAAGCAAAACAGAAGTGGGCCAATACTGAGATAGACAGCAAAAATAATGAGGCAATAAACAGAAACTCCATAATCAACAAAACTGCGATGTCAATAACATTTTAAAGAGAGGTACAGGAAACAGGTTAAATGTGAATAGGACAGCAATTAGTTGTAGATGCGACAATAATTTTCCTTTAAGCAGTATTCTCACCAGCCACTCAGCCCAGACAGTGTTGTTAAAAATGCATTTAGTTTGGCCTATTAGAACAGAAAAGGTAAACCGATGCCTTCTAGCTTGGTCTTGAATGGGAAAAGTAGAAAAACTAAAATCAGACTTGATTTCACTTGCTGTTAGTTCCAATCCTTTCTTTCCACAAATACAGCCTTAGCCTATTTTTAGCTTTCCGTACTTTAACTTTAGCTCCTTTTTCTTCCTGAAAGTCCTACACAATCAGTGGTGGAAAATTGCCACATCATTTTGAAAGGGAAAAGCTGAATATAAGCTAAGTCCCTTCAAATGTTCAAGAAAACCTGAAAAAGTGTCCTGTCTAGTTCTTTTGCTTCTGGATAGAATGGATATAGTTCAAAATGAAGTTCAGTTAAAGCTGCTGGCTCCCCTTCTGTACAAAAGTAATAATAAATTATTAATACTTCAGTAATAACTTCTTGTTCCATTCTGAAATAAGCACATTGTTTTGCATTTTCTCAATCAAGACATTTCTAAGCCAACAATTCAGCATAGCTGGAGGATGGGAAAAGTATTCTCTTTTATTCCAGAACACAACCGCTTTCAGGAGGCTGCAAATAAAGAGGTTTCAAGTGTAAATTAGGAGCTTTTGTTTATTATATACTTGGTTTATATAAAATATACATAAGGCGATGGGAATGTTGCAGGTAACAAGGGGTCTGGGGGTTTTATGTGTGTGGGTTTTGTTTTTTTTAAATAGTAAATGACCAAGAGTGCCACATGGTGAGACTTCTGGGGAACAAAACCATAATAGCATCCAAATAGTATAGAAGGTTTTTATTTAAATTATACAGATCAGCTTATCAGAACACTGTTAGTTCATCTGGAAGGTTTTTGACTGCTGTCTCCAAGATCAGAATTTACATAATCCACTTTAAATCCATTCTAGAGTCCCTTACTAATTATATATATAAATATGGAGCTCAAGACCTCGCCCTTTTAACATCTGTTCTGATAAAGCACTGAAGTCTTATTAATTTGAAGGTCATCTGCAGGTCAGGATTTAAACTAAAAAGTTTTGCATACGGTTTCATGGAATTATATATTTGTATATTCTGTTTTAAAAATTCCACAGATTTAGCTCAATGCTGAAGATTTTAACAATATTATTAGTTCCCATCATGTTGTCAACCATATAAGGTGAACATGCCCATTCGACTACAAATGAGTTAAAGAAGGATCTTCAATGTTATTTTTTTCATATAAATACAGCAGTCCTCTCTCTATTCTTCTGAGCTCATCCTGCAAATATATGTTCCCCAATGCAAAATTTATAATGTAAGACAGAAGTCTGAAACACAAATAGAAGTCACATAATAAGACTGTCCCAAACTGAACCATCTTGTCATTAGAACCAGAAAACCATAAGATGGATTTTACTAACATCACCAAACTATAAAAATGGAAACTTCTAAAATCAGCAAGAAGCATGACTAGAAAAAAACAAGCCAAACAAAAACAACACACACACAGAAGACTGGTATTAGTGTTTTGTATTGTCTTATTCTATAATTGAGCCGGCATTTTACAAAATGTCCAAGTCACAGCCACAGAGTAATTGGGTCTGTATCAGAATTTTAAACTTCAACACACAAAAAATCCAAAATGAAAACAAAGTGAACATTACTATAGTGTATACAAAGTATTAACTTATGTTTTAAGTGACAGTCAGAACTTTTAAGATTTTTCTCAGCTGAGCATCTCTTGGAGGCAGTTACAAAAAATACCATAACTTACTAAAAAAGCCACATCAAGTTAAATTAGAGCAGTCAAGAAGCTACACAGAACAGGAGCAAGATAAACTTGAAGGCTGTGAATTTTATGGAGAAAAACACATTTTTTAAAAGCCTTTTGTGTAAAGAAACGTATAGTTATGTCCCAAAACTTGCTGCTGAAAAAACAAGAGGGAGAGATAAGCCTAAAATTCTTCTTTTATTTTAATTAAGGAAACAAACTTAATTTACAAAGTTCTCCGACTTCTGTGCTTCCCTCAAATTCTATATTCTATAGAATATTCTATATTCCTGCTTACTACATTTTCACTGAGTAAATATGAAAAACTTCTTGTACTCTACCAAACAAATTTATGGGAGTTCATTGGAATTCTTCAGTAAAACTCTGGAAAAGTCACATTCACAGAGATCTTGAAGATTATCTGTTGAAATTGCAATGGAAAAACTCTTCACCACAGGAACAACAATTTATTTATTCGTTTGGTTTTAAATCCAGTTGTCTTAACAATTCTAAACCTAATATTTAAACTTCCCCAGCATATCAATTTTGTCAGTTGCCTGAAAGGAGCACAAACCAATATCAAGGCAGCACTAGCTCTGAAACCTCTGTAAAGTGAGTCAAGAGCTAAATGTCTCTGAAAATCAGATTAAAGAATTGCTGCGTGAAAAGACCAAGACCTGTGGAATACCTCTTTCATTGCCAATGATGTGGTAGGAAATTTTTTTAAAATAGAAATTTTCAACCAAATAGGGTTGTGAGAACAGTGAGAAAGTAAGCAGCTGACAGTTCCGTATCAAACATATTTTGATGGGGTGGATTTATCCAGTTACATGATACCTCTGGGAAGTATTGATTCACAGTTAGTAAAATCTAGTGCTTCATTTTGACATGGTTCCAAAACAATGCAGAAAACCAAAATCAAATCACCATTGGTATTAACTGTTTCGATATCTTTCCATACAAACATGGGCAGAACCAAATTATAGAAACATTGAAGTTTTCCCATTTGCATTCTTTATGTCTTAAAGCTTACTTGAAAGCTTGGAGGGTTTATACAGAGAAAGGCTGCATGACTGTCTCCGTGAGACTTAGTAACCTGAATAACTAATCAACTCTGTCTTTCCCACAGTTCAGAAGAAAGCTTCTAGTGAGGTCAGAAAGCAAATCCAAGTCTTCCAGGTCAAAAAGCTCATTCTGAAACATCATACTCTTTCTTTAGTCCTTCTCACAGTAGATTCAGGAAGATTTGGCAACAAACTTAACAGATTATTTCCTCTTCATTGTATGGTGGGTTTGGGGTTTTTCTTGTAATACTTAATTGTGGAAGACTTGCAAACCCGCCAGTTCTAACAATTCCCAATTAGACCACAATCTCTTGAAGCGGTTTGGAACTTTCTCCAGAGACACACATCGAAATCCAAACACACAGACCATAATAACATAGCTGTATACAATGTGTGATGATCTTATCTCTGACTTAAAATTAAAGACCTAGGTAGTTCAGTTGAAATGCACAGCCCCCACCAAGCGTTTTGGAGAGCAGTGGAGAAACCACACCTCTTCCCAGTGCTTCCTCAGCAAAGACTTTAAAACCTCCATAACTCTTTCCAGCCAATCCTGTCTGTTTGGAGCAGATTCCGCAGTTCCTTCCTCTCTCAACTACAGTTCTTGTCAATTTGTGTTATGTATGGCTCAGGAGACAGATAAATAGGATACAGAGCCTTTCACCCCTAGGTCATCGGTTCAAATGTAGCCCATGTTCATACGGATCAAAAGTTGCTATCAACAGATGGCTTTTTGGGTTACCCAGTAAGCCTCCATTCCATCTGCATAAACCATTACATATTCCAGACCCAAAATCCTGCATTACCTAAAAAACTGCCATGGAGATGAGGAAATGGAATTCCAACCTTTATCCTAAAACAACTGTTCCCCAAAAATATAGAATATCCATGCTTTCTTCTTCCCTTCCTTTAAACACTAGGAATTCATAGTGGAAGACTGTAAGACAATGTAATAATGAAAATATTCTAAAAGGCTGCAAACAGATTAAGTCAAAAGAAAATAAGTCTTTTTAAAAAAGAACAACAGAAGCTTTGCTGCACTAACAAACCTCAGTGAAGGTTTATGAGAAAAATTACTTTGCCGAAAATAAACATTCCTCATTGTCTAGCTAAGACAGGGATCATGAATGCTCCTCTCTCTGACCCTTTCAGGACAGCTTCACAGCACAACTCAGGAAGGTCATTTAGAAATTCCTTTTACTTAAATACCTCAGCTATCAGGTCTTTGCACTGATGCTATGGATGTCTTGCTATTGCTTAATCATTTAGTTATGAAGTCCAGGACAGACTCACTCTTTGGATCCTGTTGCCTTGTGAGGGACAAGGAAATTACCATTTGAATCACCTGCAGGTTCCAGGTATAGCCACCTCTAGGCTGTATTACAGGGAATTGTCAGTCACAGGCAAAGCCGTAACTGTAGTGTGGCTAATGAAAGAGATACGAGCTGGAGACGTAGCCTGCAGCAGAGTCTAAACCTTCTGCACTCCGTGTGATTTCAAGGCATGGCAGATCAAAGCTATGGCACCTCTCCTCTCCCTTAGATCTTTTTATGGTACGACAATGACATGTCCAAACCCCTTAATTCAGTATATTGTCCCTTGACTTAAGGCTTCCTGTCTGGCAACTCCTTCCACAGAAAAACTATCAGATCTGAATCTCTTAAATATATAGAAATCTACATTTAGATTTGAAGAGTACTGATAATTTCTCAGAAAGCACATCAACCATCAGTGGACTCTACAAAACTACTCACAAAAATGGAGTCAAAATGCTAAAAGCCATCTGCTATTTTATCTCACCTAAGTGAGACGACATTAGGAATTATAACTTCCCTTGCAATTCTAAAACTGGGATGCTGCTTGTCTTGTGTGACAGAGCAAAAGAATGGTAGAATGCAGGCCTTGACCCTACCATTTCCATTTTTTCAACACGCAAAGCACAGCACACTCTACAGACTACCTTGTAGAAGCAGTACCATTCAGACAGCACAACCTGCAGTCTGTTCTCTGACCAGAGCAGCAAGGGCATCAGACTGTTTACATCTTTCGTTGAGCTGCTCCAAGAGCACTGCAACAACACATGGCTACCTACTCTTAAGCAGATGTCTAAACAGTGTTCTGTTCAGAGGAAACTGTACAGCAGTCAAGCTGACAAGATCTACCACACTGGTTCACATCTAGCAAGTTTTGATTGTAATAAGAGATAGCATAGTGCCATAACTACTAGATTATTCTCCTAGTTCTTATATTTCTGCAGACCTCCCAGGCAGCACAAGTATCATGTAGCTCGTACACCACTGTTGAAGAACCACCAGATTTGCTGCAGTGCCGATTGATTTGATGTGTACAGTAGATCTGACACATTTTGGACATGTCTGCACAGAGGTTTTAGAGCCAATTTGCTCAGACACAGTGGCCGCTGTTGAGGATTTTCAGATGTCCAGCGGTACGGCAAGAGGTGTTTACTATCCAGAAATCCAAACAGTCCAAAAGTAAATCTAGATCACAGAGTAGCCCTGTAGACACTTGACTACACATAGCTAGTCCCAAATGGAAACAGTCAGATCCAGACAGACTACAGTGATGCCAAGCACACAAAGAGGTAATGACAATGATTTTGAACCCAGCAAGAGAAGACAGAGCAACTAGCATGATTGAGGCTGTATGAAAAGCAGGCAGGCAGGATGGTGGAAATGATGCTGTAGAAATCAGGAAGAACAAAATGTCAGCAGAAGAATTCCTGGGGTGGATGTGCATGAGGTGCAAGGCAGCAGCAGTCACCCCAAAGGGACAGGGTGACAGCTACAGGAGGTCAGAGGCATCCAAGCTGCCACAAAGAGAGAACTGGGAATACTGGAGTTACAGCAGCAGTGAGTGGCGCTCTCAGAAGATGGAAAGTGAAGACAGCACAGGAAGGAGCAACTGATCAGGTACTAGTTAGAAATCACTGTTCTAGAAGTTTATTTAGTTATTTCAGTTTGTCACAGAGTGGGAAAAGAAACCCAACACATTTTCTACATTTCATTCTCATAGTCCCACATACACAAAAGATTAGCAGAGATACTAAATAGGTCTGAAGAAAGGTATATGGAGTTAAATAACCTTTTTTCTTGAATTATTAATTTGATTTAAATATATCATGATAGATAAATCAGCTGTTAATAGACTCTGCAAAGATCTTTACTCCCTATAGATCTTGCTTCGTAAGCTGTTTTAAGTATTAAAAAAAATACATTCTACTTCATATTTTGCCATCAGAATTTCACTGCATGTCATGCTTATTTAAGTAAACATTATTTTTCTGGCAATCACTAAGCTCCTAGAAGCTTTTATATTTAATACAACATTTATTCACTTGTAGTGCCATGCCTGAAACACAGACAAGGTATTAAGAAAACTCTACATACCAAGCAGCAGAACTTGCAGTTTAGAGACTATTTACATGTCTACATTAGTGTTTGATAGTCTATTGACAAAAGCTGTATTTTACTCATATTAATAAGCTCACTCACCTTTTTACATTCATCTGCTCTTTTAGTTTGCTGTACATTTCCAGTACTGTAAAAAAACCCAAGCAGATTAACCCATTGGTCTTATTGTGGCTTTAGTTAATAAAAGAGGAAAATATATATTGTAAAGGACAAAATAAACCATAGAAAAGGTTCTTCTAAATTTACATTATTGAATTCCTACTGTAGCATAAACGTGATAAAAATAGCAAAAAAAAAATCTAGAATGCAGCTAAAGAACTGAACTCTTAAAACAGCTTTTAAATGAAGAAGAATTATGATTAAACAAAGCACTAGATAAGTATATGTAGATCAAGTATATTCATCCACTTACTACATAACTTCATCTCTATTGGCAGTCTATGACCTGTCTCCATTACATGGCAACAGTACCACCTACTGTACTAATAACAAGTCAACAACAAACCTTTACAGAGAAAGTTTCTCAAATCTGTTTTATGCCAACGTCATGAACAGGAAAAAATCCTTATAGAGTTGTGTGCAATCCTACAATATTACCTTTTTGAGGTAATTTAGAGCTCTTACATTCCCTTAAAAAAAAAACCCTGTATTGACATAGAGCTAAAAGTACAACGCTGAAACAGAATCATTAGTATTTTGCATAGAATTCAAAGAGTAAAAAACCACCCTCTTAAGCAACAAACCCATTATTTATCATATTAAAAATATTACATCATTCAAAGCTGCACGTAGTTACATTGTTTGCATCGTTTATATCTAGCTCACTGTCTTTTCACAAAGCGGCATAATTGCGCTATGTCAAATGTAAAAGACATGCAATCTACACGTGGACATCTGTTTAAAACCCACTAATTCTGCTGTTAAACTTGATGTTACAGGACCCCAACTTAAAAAATATAATTATTTTGTATTTTGGCTCTTTACCATCATATTGAGCTCTAAGTGACTAACCTGGAAGACACAACTGTAGTTTTTCCACAACTGTTGTAATATTCCGTTGCTGAACTCTACATCGAATTATTTCCTCTGTTTGGGCTATCACCTTAGAGATTTAAAAAAAAAAATAAATCACAAATTATGCAGTAAGTTTAATTTGCTACAAATATTCATATTCATAATGCCCCTATAGGGAGCATCATTTTCTCACCTCTTTCCCAGCATCCTGAAGCCTTCGGTTGGTATCAGTAACTTGGACCTTAAAAATAATTTCACCTTTGTTAGACAAATATGCATATATTGCCCTGATGTGACTGCTCACCCTTGTAATCAGATCATGCTTCATGAGAAACTTAGAACAAAGAAATGCAAATTCAAATTAACTCTACAGCTTGAACTTGAACTTTTGATCGCAAAGGGCTTTTGTTAACTTCAATTACTTATGACAGTTCTTTCTAACAGATTCTGTGGCAAACTTCTCAAATTTACTTGGGATTTTTGAACTTTCCTTGTTTCTGTAGGTCTGTCAAACAATTCAAATCATTGACCCAATTGACCACTGGTCCCTTTTTGATAACCTCAATGAGCTCTATGGGCCATTCATTGTCTGTAAGAAATGGTGATTGCATTTTATGGTAATTAAACATTCATACTTTGCTGAATGCAAACACTGGGTGGTTGATTAACATCAAACGTGGAAATCTCCAAACCACAGCAACATTTTAATGCTGCAGGTGCAGGCAAAGCTCGACCTCAGATTTTCCCACATAGTAAGTGACTCATTAGGTCATCATAATAAGGAAGCACATTCTAGTTTATTAAAAATCTCATTAATTTCTGAACAAAGATGCTCAATGACCTCATTGATGCTGTATTTGGTCTCTTGTTATCTGAATATCCTTTATGTAATGCTCTTCTAATCATAACCTCTGATGAACTACGCTCATTCTGTCTGGCGTGCATTATTTTGCTCTCAAAAGTGTAAAGAGAGCTAAAAGGGACGGATCCCATAATTCACTATTCTGCACTCCGATTTGGGAGTAAATCTTCGTTCTCATTTCTAATGAAAACTACTAACTCCACCTACTTTCCTACTCATTACAGACTAAAGAAAATTTATTTTTCATGCATAATTGGAGTACTTTCATTTTTCTAATCAATATTTTATTTTTTCTAAGTTCGGACTTATAAATGCATGATTAGAGAAAGATCTACAAAAGAAATACTGGTTTTACCATTTTCGCTGTTTAGCTTCTGAGAAAGCCTTTAAAAAGGGCAAGATAATTTTGGTAACATTTTCTGAAAACATAGATTTAAAAAAAATCAGAATTAGAGCTAATGAAATATTCAGCTTTGTAAATGTAAATTACTGGATCAGGCAACACAGCTATAATCACAAATCCTAAATAATCCACTTCTAAAAACTTCTTGTAAACAGAGTGTATGTGATAATCACTAAATTCTTATTCTTCAGTAAAAGAGTCAAGTTCCTTCTTTTAAATTCAAACACAATGATATATGAAACTCTGAAAATCTAGTTCCTTACCTTTAATTTCTCTGCATCAGCTCTAACTTTAAGGAGTTCTGTAATAGCATCCACAAAGCCCTGATGGTGAAAATTGCACATCTTTTCTATCTCCCTGTCATGGTTACGTATGCAGGCATCTAGTTTTTCCATAAACCTCTGATGTGCATTTGGTTGGTCATCATATACAGACCTGTTAAATACAAATAAGAAAATGAAAGTTCACTTTCCCTCCCAGTTAAAAATAGCATGCAAGTATCTTTATTGAAATCTCTCTCTTAAAAAGAAAATAAAAGCACATAAACATGATGCTATGGTGGCACCGTTTGCGAGTCACTCCACCAAAATCAGCATTAAAAGAGAGATGGCACAAAACTGAGAACTGAACCCAGCCCTTATGGCATTAATCCAGGTGCTTAACCAGTTACATCATGGTTGACCTGAGCCTCACTGGTCTGTTATTTATGCCTTAATGCTCAAATACAGGTACAAAAGAATCAGTTTCTCTGGACACCTCAAATAGCACGGATTGCTTTACTACTTCAAATTCCACTCTTCACTAAATATAAAGAAGTGCAAACACACAAATTTGCTTTTCTGGTATTCCTAACATCAGAGTTATCCAACTAAATCAAGGTTGGATGCTTCCAGCCAGAAAGACAGAAGCGCTGTGTAGCAGCAGCCGGACCCCTGGCAGATGGCAATCCCCGTGACACGCATATGCCTAAGGCTGCTACCTCAGTGGGATCTTACTTTCAGGAAAGGCTAAATCAGTCCTTTGTTCCACTTTACTAATTGTTTGAATCATACACTGAAAACCTCAAGCAGGAAACATGACTCTAGGAGAAATTACTGGTGTAGCTTGTTGAGCTCTGTCAGAAATAGCTTGGAAAAACTCCCAAGTGTGAAAGTGAGCAAAGGAGATGGAGAGAATTTAAAGCTTTAGACTTAGCAGAGGAAGAGGTATTACAGAGAACTGTGCTGGAAATCAAAGTTAAGAGGTCTTCCAGGAAACCTAAGGCAAAGGCAGTCCCAAAATTCAACCAGTAACTTCAAATAGCAAGAAAAGCAAAGACAGATAATTTTTGAAGTAGCTTTTCAGACAGAATGAGAACAGCAATATAAGGATGATACAATCATACATATACAAATGTGTTTGTATGGCAAACTACAAGCACTTAAAAATATCAGGAGACTGAACATCTTTAAATTACTTTTTTTTTAGCCTCAAATTTCCTTTCATAATTGCAAAGGGTTTTTTTGCTTTAAAAATTTAAAAAAAAAATAAATCTTAAGATGGGAGGGGGGAAGTATGATGTTCCAGAAGTACATTCTTAAGCTCAAGGCCCAGGCAACACTGAGTCAAAGCCTCTAAAACTCCTGAGCAGAGAGAAAGTACGTCCCTCCCACTCGTCTCAGAGAAGTCTGACTTCCCATATAGTTCAAGATCATCTTTCTAACCAGACAGCTGCGCTCTGCCAAGATTTGGCATTATCATCACTCATTCAAACTTCTACATGACTATCTGACAAAAACATGATCCTTCAAGGAAGAAAAGAATATAGAAGAGATTGAAAAGACTCTTGTAACTAGATTCTTCATCCTTTTTGAGTTCCTTTTGACCTTGGACAATATACTCAGAGAAACAACTGAAATCAGAGAAATGAGAGAAGCAGTAAACTGTCCTACACACCAAAGGAAGAAAGCCAGCTCCGGATAGCCTGCTTGTCATAGGTATTTTCTCAGGGAAAAATCTATTCAATAAAATATTCCTTGAATATCCCCCATTTGCTTATGATTTATAGGAAAATAAGGCTAAGGTACTAAAAGGCAAGCTTTTTCCTCCAAAGCTCACCAGG
This sequence comes from Phaenicophaeus curvirostris, assembly GCF_032191515.1. Taxonomy (NCBI): domain Eukaryota; kingdom Metazoa; phylum Chordata; class Aves; order Cuculiformes; family Cuculidae; genus Phaenicophaeus; species Phaenicophaeus curvirostris. The sequence goes on along the minus strand of NC_091400.1, from coordinate 14,920,723 downwards.
GTAAAAGCCATGGTTGTTGACCCATGTAGTAGTTCACAAAGGGAAAAACACACCCCTCATCCTTTCCACCACTGCAGTTTGAAATAACTGCTGGAAGCTGCGAATGTGTGACAGTCAGACTGCCAGAGGTTCCCATCAGACTACCAGAAAGGTGCCCCTCAAGGCTGCCCAGGAAAACTGATGTTTAAAGGTCTGTGGTGAAAGATCATGAGTGACCCAAACCTGCCCATGGGAAACACCTGCACATAGAGCCTGGTGCTGTTTGGAGCAACCTGATCTGAGAGGAAAGAAAGGTGCAAAACACACAGTCAGCATTGAGTGAGCTCTCATTAGGCAACCAAATGTTCTGCATCTGAAGACATGGGGGGAAGCACATAGACCATATCACTGTTAGGTCTAAAGAAGTAGGGAAGGGATGAGAAAAAAAGGTTCCACAACTAATGTTGTAGTGCTCCAAAATACACAGTACAGGCTACAGGAGAGCTGCTCTGTCCTGTAAAAGAAGTGTCAGAGATGCTGGAGGGACATCCATTTGTTTCCAAGGTACCATTCCTGGAGAAGAAACAAAAAGAACAGGAGGACCAGAGGCATGAGATAGCGCCTTCACAGACACCAGGCATGCATGACCTTCCTCTGAATGGGCTGGACTCACCACCTACAGCACACTGGATGCTAAAGCAAAAAAAAAAAAGAAAAAACATTCAATGTATTACTGCTTCCTTGAGCCTTTCATTTCAGGGTGGAAAGAGGCTCTGAGTTTAGGTCTCCTTCCAGTGTTCTCAAAGGGAAGGAAGAAAGAAGCATCATTATCACAAAGATACAAGACTTGTGTCAATCACTGTGTACTCATAACTGCAAGTTGTGTAAGATAACTGTAAGTGAAAACAGTAGCAGAACACAATAGACCAAATAAACCTAACATGAGATACAAGATGGTATATGGAGGAACTCCATATTTGAGTTTGCACTACCAAACTTTCTTTAGTGGTAACAATGCAATGTCTTTTGGGACTTCTATTGTGTGATGATTTTGGGGTATCCAGTAGCTGCACTTGAGCATGGCTGTCTTGATACCTTTTTATTGATTTTTATTGCTGTTAAAATGCTGAGAAATGGAAATGACTTACAATCGGGAGATCTCTCTTTAAAATGTTATCAAACAATTCCATATAACATAGTCAGAAATTCTGAAAGTACATACAATGTAGCATAGGTGATACAGTATTCACTGTTATAAAAATCAGTATTTTTTTCCTTCAGTATTAAAATTACTTATATTTTAGTTTTATGATAACAAATAAAGTACTGATTGATAATTCTCAGGGGTGTTATCAAGGTATTTAATTCAAAATCAAACACACAAGGAATATGTGTTTAAAATTGGGGGCGGGGGAATCAATACTGTGTATGTCCCATACACTGCCTTAACCTACCTTATTAAAATAAGAGTTATTATTTTATGTTCTACATTATATTGTTTTCTGAAGAAATACTAATAACATGATGATCTGTTATCTATGACAGCATTTTGATGGGCCCCCTCAAGATTCACTAGTAGTATAACTTCCATATTAATTACATATGTAGACAGCTCCATCTTGTGGGAACAGTAACAAATCAACCCTCTTCAGCACACTGGTGGCAAAATTCCTGAGACACAGCTACTCACCTTTAAAGAAATAACTTGTCACGGTATATAAAATAAATCCACACTTTGTATCATAACTTCCTGATCTAGGTGATAAGTAAGAAGACTGATTAAACATATTTACTAACTTTCTAAAGAAAGTAAGTCTGACCTAAAGCACGGGTCTTCTTTAAAGTATAAGTGTACCCAAGAAAACCACACCATCTCTGGCCACAGACAGAAATTAGGCTTTTTCTCAGACCTTCAAACACAACTGAGGCTTTGCATGCCTGATTTACCCATTATGGGACATCACACAGAGTACAGAATTGTTTATTTCCAATACCGAAGCTTATTTTCTGTGCATGCATTTCAAAATCTACCTGCACTTAGCTAAAAAATGTAATCACTGCCTTTGAATAACTACCTACAGGTGTACATTTCGACAGATTACGGTACTGCAAACAATCCTGACAGTAATTCTGCATTTTTCAAAGTTAAACTATCAGGCAGACAAATCACAATATTGCAATATCTTGGAGAGAGACATGGAATCCTGAAAGCATCCTACAGCAAATTCTTTTAAATTACAAGACAAAATTAACAGTATTTACAAGACATGCTCCTAGTTCTGCTAGGAAGAGAGTGAGGAAGTAGTAACCCTTCCAGATGCATTTCCTCAGAAGATGATCATTACAAGCAATTACGTCTACCCTAAAAACCTCTCTCACTTTAAGTTGCTTCACATACACCAGGAAACCAAGGTCAAACATGCACAGGTTACCAAGAGAAATTTTACATATGTAAAACATAGTTCTTTCAAATTTCATTTTACATTTATACACTTCTGAATGAAGAACCTCAAGGAAGCTTTTCAGCTTTAGGGGCCCCTGAAGTGGATGCCAGTGGTCTGTAACACAGCACAAATTTGAACTGAACAAAACTGAAAGACATGATCAGTTTGTATTACAGCTGCTTTCAACCTGTAATCTATACAGCTGTAGGAACTTACAGACTGCTAGCGGTTGATTCACACTACAAAACTCTGAAGAGCAAGCTTTTTCTCAGCATGAGTCTTCCAAACGGAGGAAAAAAAAAAAAAAAAAAGGAGAAAAATCGCTGATGTTGGAGACAGAAGTTTGTATTTGATTTTGGCACCAAAAAAAAACCCAAACCAACCTTCCACAATACACCATCTTAATTTTCAATCTGGAATGAGAGAACATTAACTTTAGTGACTAATTAGACATAAGTACTGCAAATCACCCTAACTGATGGGACAAGCAGGGCACCGCAGCGCTGAAGGATTTTTCTGGGGTTATTTTCTGGGGTTACCAGGTTATTTGTCCATATTTTCCAGAACTCTGTGTATAGACAGACTTTTATTTCCTGACTCATCCCAACAACTAGGTAATGAGTATTACAATACCATAATACAAGGTAAATGTAAGACTGCAGAAAGTACTCGGAAGAAGGAAAAATTAACTGGGAATAGTCAGAGACTGCTTAAACTACTTTAAGAGAAAGATGTCTCGGTCACTGCCTCAATGTTACTGAAATAAGAATATTTTTACCTCAACCTATTCTTACTGCTGGGCTAAAGGGAGAAAGACAAGCATAAACAGATTTTATTTCAGGTCTCAATGCAAAGTGAAGGAGAACTTTCAGACATGCAACCATTTTCCAATGGAAGAAAATCAAACAATGTTACTTTATAAAAAAAAAACCAAACAAAACAACTTTATTTTCAAAAGTAAAACACAACATGAAAAATATGTACTTAGTAGGTCTTAATGACAATTTGTTTATGATTACATGCAAAAATCTTCTGAAGCACCAGAGGGCACCATTCTATGCACAAAAATACCAGACATTGACGCTAATCTCCAGAAAGCTAAAATTCAGCCAACCATAAAGCTTAACCTGCCATCAACTCCACCTGACCCTTTACAAAATAATAGTTTTCAAATCAATTATCCTCAAATCATATGATACATTATATAATGACAACTCCATACACATGCATTACCACTCTAAGTCATTAGCATAGATCTATCTCTTCACAAATGGTAACAGTACAGCTTCAAAAGTACATTTCTGCTATCATTTCTGTGCATGCAGCCAAGATACATACCATAAATGCCTGAGAGCAAATGGGATTAAAAGAGGATCAGCATTTCACTAAAGGGGATGGAAATACAAAGTTACAGGCCAAAAAAAAAATCGTGAGCCCAGAAATTAATGTAATACATTGACCAAACTACTGGAAAGGCAAGCAAAGGACATGTATACAGACTAGTGTCAAAGGAGAGGAGCCTAAAAATAGTTTTTGACAGTTCAGCAAATACCCTAAGTTTGATTTTTCCTTCCTCATCCCCACCATCATATCTATGTCATCTTCCATCTAGAAAATGAGAATAATCAGAAACTTGAACACAACTTCCACTGTAATCTACTTCATAAGAATTTAGCATGGAAAAGTGAATTGCAAGAGGAATCACAGTGAGAACTAAAGTAATTATGTCTCTTATATTTATGGCAATACCTGTAACTTTTTAATGGTAAGCAGAATTGCTGTGGTACCTAAGCTTCAGACAAAAATGAACATGAAGAGTTTATTTTACTAAAAATTAAAGCTCCATACTCTCATAAGAAAAAAATGTTGCAGGAGATTATAAATTCCTGGTTGGTGATAAATAATCCTGTCAATTAAAAATCATCATTAAAATGGTCTATCAGGTATAGAAAAAAAATTATTTAACAAATCCGTTTTGGGTTTCAGAAGATCTACTATTCCTGGAAGGGTTTGGGAACTGTTTTTGTGTTTAGGGTTGGTTTTTTTTTTCATGGACAATGATTCAATTTTTAATTGCAATCCATGCTCAGGAGAAACATCCCTGAGCTTATGAAGCATCGTGAGAGTGAACAATTCTCTTCCTAGTAATCATGGATTATAAAAGATTCTAACAGCAGCAAAGACTCTTAAAACAGATCATCTATTTAAAAAAATAGATGTCAGAAAAAAAGAAAAACAACAATCTTTTTACAGGACAACATAGCTATTCACTAATGACTTATCGTTTTCCACCATTTTCACACACTCCCAACCCATCCTGTTCTCTCCCATTTCTAGGAGGAATTGCAGGTTCCCCACCCCTGCCTACATTGCCACAATGTCTTTTATTTCCTGATTACACATGACATATGTAGCAATTAAACCCTGTACACACATTCCTTACATGGTACTGATAACCACTTAGTAAGTGCCAATCACTTACATCTCCATGAATGCTGTGACAATGATGGGAATTGCACCTATAGGCACAATAGTTGTTCAGGTCTGGCACGGAACACAAGCCCGACCACGCAACTTCTGAACTGCAAGGGATGCAAGAGATAAAGATTCTATTGTAGAACTTCAGATTTAGCATTATGGGGAAAAAAATAATTTTTTAACTTATTACTCTGATCAGTTAAACCCAGTTACAAAAAAAAGAAACTCAGACATAAAATTTATACTCTATTTTTCAAAGTAATAATTAAAGCAAAACATACGTGGAAATAAACCAACTCCCCAGTGAAGAAATTCTGCTTATGAAAAATCATGTTTTTAGAAAATATATCTTGTTACCACAGCCAATTTTGTACTGAGGCTACAGGTGCTCTCCTCTAGCTCCCATATACACACTGCAAGAGCAAGAAGTGGCCCAGTAGATGTTTGTCCTCTCCCTCCGTTTCCCACTTGATAAAAACAAACAAAACCAAAACAAGCAACAAAAATGCAAACATTAAATAAAGTTGCACAAAACACTGGCCAGGCAAATTAAGATTCTGCCCTTAAACCAGACCTGTCATTGTGACTATAACCATGGCATCCTTGCCCTCAATACTGCACCACACACTCCACTTAAGCTGCAATTTCACAGGAAACATTGCAGAAACTTCCTTTGTCCTACAATACACAAAGACATTTTCTGTTTACACAAACTGCAAACTTCGTAGGGACTTTTCCATGGAGTAATTTTATATAGGTTTCTGCATACACCCTAAAAAACTTTATAAAATAATGTCCAGGTGTTTCCTGTGATTCAACTGAAGTTATGGTAATAAGCACATTTCTTAAAATCTAAGCAGTCTTTCTACACCAGGCACTACGTAGGGTCCAGTTCTGCCATCCTTGTTCATAATTACATCTCACTGCTCTATTTAAAAGATTATATTACATGCCAGAACAATGCAGAACTCAAGCTATGGCCTAATCAGAGAAAATATTTTATTAATCTTAGTTTAGCTGTTATGCGTTACTTACTTGGTTTTCCTGGATGTGCAATTTCTGTGAATTGTTCTCACTAATAATATCCTGTTTCTATGAGCAGGAAAGGGCCGAGTACAGTTTGTTAGTTAACATTACTTCCTATAAGCACGGTCCATATTCTGTAGTGGCAGCACTACAGCAGTCATTGTTCATGCTGGATAAGCAATGGATCACGCTGATGGCTGTTAATGGACATTCTCTGCAGCGAAACATGAACTGATAATCAGTAAACCCAGATTTGCAATAGACTTCCTCCTTCCTGTTTTTACACTGCTGACCAAGGAGATGCCTCTTCCTGCTAAGCCTTCATGTGACTTACTGATGTATGAAGCAAGAAACCAAAAAACAAGTGCTGCAATATTTTTTTTTCTGATTTTGTGCTGTAATAGTAGATAAAACAGACAAAGAAAATTCCAGCTTCACTCACTTCTATGCAAGCTATTGCCAAATGACTAAATGTGAGTTTGGCCATCTATTTCATATACCCAAATGGATACAGTGGACATAGTTGGAACCTATGTTATTTCATAGAAAACAGAACAAGAAGCTAAAGTCCATATAGAAATATTCATATCTTCCCTTATTGTTTCCAAAGAGTGTAATATAAATTGCTCCATTTTTAGAAGCAATGAATTCTTCTCAATGAAAACGTGAGTTTTTAAGTTTTTAAAGATTTGATCAGATTTCTATTATACATGTCCCAGAAATAACTGGTAATCTATTACAACCTACAGCTAATCTGTCTTCTTTATCTGGGGCACTTCGGACATAATCTTCAAGATAAGTACGTACCAATTGTTTCTGTAGAACCTCCACAAGACATTAAAATAGAACAGAACATTTAATGTCACAGATGTCTAAGTTAGTTACTTCAAAAGGCTTTGAATACCACCACTACACAGATGTAAATATTTTCGAAATCAAGAAGTTCCAGATTAAATAAAATATCCAGTAACTAAAATTTCAAAAGTAGTTGGATTAAGAACGTATTCTATTCAAACTAGATAATTCTTAGACGTGTCACGTTCTTTCACAAACATAAAATCAAAGCTTATATTTTCCAATAATTTTTTATTAATTTTTGTTAACTCTGTGAGCTCATATAGCCTGTATGTAGAAAATCATTGTGTATTTTTCTCATGAAAATCAACAGCCTGTACTACCTATCTTCTGCACCTGCACGTTTCCCAGGATCACTTTAGAAAATGAAAGTTGACTTTTAAAAAGTCTGGTTTTAATACAAAAGCCCAACTAAAACTAACTCATAGTGTTTCTCTCTGCTAGGAAGCAACTAACAGTGTTGAAGCAACTTGCTTCTACTACTCTGTTACCTCACTCCAGTCCTCTGCCTGCTGGATAAACTGACTTAAGTGGCAGAAAATCTGTTCGTGTTTTAGGGAAAGGTGATGCCCCAGAAATTCTACATTGGCTACCTGACTACAGTTTCCTAAGTTTATGAAACAAAACAGAACGAACATACAGTGTATCAACTATGTTACTTCTACATGGAAATGAACTAAAAACAAAACTCAGAAGAAGAGGCTGCCTTCTTGTAATCAATGGAGCAGAGATCCTTCAGTCACTGCACACCAGGAAGCGTGCGAACTGTGAAAGGCGCAGAGAGCCACAACCAACAGAAACACCTAAGTGCCTGTGACAGAAAGGAGAGTACAGTGTATTAAAATTGAAGTGTGTAATATTTGAAAGTTTAAACAATTCTTTTTTACATTGAAATGTCTCAAAAGTATCCCCCTAGGCACACACACTACTTGAATGCACTATTCATTTTGTATTACTCTGATTCATGAAGAATTGCAAGTTTTGCAAGCAAATTACTTTCTCTGAGACATAGTGAAAATCCCACTCACATATAAAAAAAATTCTATATACATAAAGTCCCAGCTCTGTCTGCAGGTCCCTGGCGCAGAACTGTTCAAAGATAGCTTTTAAGTCCCATCAGACCTCAAGTTTTTCCACACTCTAAAACCTGCTTCTTTCCTTTTTAATTCCTCTGTCAGTGATTAAGTTCCCGACTAGTTTGGTATTACTGGCAAAGGCTGAGGTACAGGAAGGGCTTCAGCCAGGCTCCAGGAGAGACTGTTAACTCCTTCCTGCACAGGACACAGGTTGTCAGGCATACAAATAATTCCTTAGCAGACATAGACAAGATGAGGAAGAGACACATTTTTGAGCATACCTTAAGCTGAACATCAAATCGAACATGATGTCATTGTTTTACCAAAGTGTGTGGTGACAGGGTTTAGGTTTGGGCATTTCATCCACCATCAGATAATAGCCAGAAAGACTGGCAACAGCTAAATTTTATAACTAGCCACAGCAAGTCCTTCAGTAAGATAAAATCTAACGTGATTACTTGATGCTGATGCAAAGCTAGGTTGATGTTTTTGAACAAGTTAGTACTTAATAGTTTACTACAACCCACAGAAATAGTTTCCTATTTGCAAACTCATTCCTGGCATTCTCTTAGAAGCATTATTTAAGAAATATCAATCCTCACAGACTTTCATGAGCTCATTTTAGAAGTATAATCCATAAGATGCCACATGATAAAACTTGCCTAACTGCAGTTGCTGTAATTTCAGCCTTGTAGGTGCAAATGCTCCAGCACCTACAGGTCACAAACAGGCTTATATTTAATTCAATTATGCTAATGCTCGTCAGGTAGATATCCATATTGAGGAAATGGCAAAGTCTCAGAGCAATTGTTCAGCAGCGCACACAGAAAGCTGGACTACAGTGTATACTCTTGGCTTTCCTCAAAAACCTGCAAGAATGTAAGTACTCATGTGACTGACATTTGCGAAGGATGTAAAATTATGCATTTGCTATGCATATGGCTGGTCCAAAATCTGGGTCAGCAGACGCTAAATAAAATCAGCTAGAGGAATAAGTCGATGAAGAAATTACATGAATAACAATTGGCTTTCCTGAATTTCACTGATGTAACAGTGAATAAGCTGTTCATATGACAGGAAGGATAAAGCTCGATGAGACACAGTGATACAAACTGCATGAACCACATATCAAAGTGACTTATTCTGGATCTCTCAGCATACCATTCCTCTATTTTAAAAGCTTTACTGTATTTTGAAACATGTTTTCTAAACATGGGAACAATTTCAAGCTCTTTGGTAATGCTTGTGAAATCTGAGAGAGCTATTTCAGAAGTATTCTTCACATAGGTTACAAGTTAGGTTAAAGCTTCATTTGGCAATTGCCCATTTGGAAAACACTGCAAGAACTGAGTCAGAAGCTGATGCAGAAACACTTTAAAAGATCAAGACAACCTGATTTCAGACACACATTTCATGACAAATTCTATCACAATTCAACCTAAAGATTTTTTTGCACAACAGAAAAATGCAGATATGATTACCCACAAACAGTCTCAGGCTTTATAAAAAGTAGATACAGTATTACGTTGAAACTTTCAGCAATGGAAGCTAATCCTTAGCTTCTTCTAAAATACATTTTGCTACCAATGGCAAATCTGCCTGAAATATCAGGGTAGCTTACAGAGAAATCAGAACTGCACATCTGCCGCTAAACATATAAATGCCAGAATAATCAGTCTACAGTACAAGCTTTTCTTACACTGTTTTGACTCTGAGGAATGGACTAGTGATAGAAGAATATTTCTCCTTCACAGCAATACGCATGGCGAAGGACCTACTCACATAGACAGTTGCTTTATCTAATCATTCCCTTACAACTTAAAACACTCAGAATATCAACAAATCCTGCACCAACTGACAAACCCTGCAACTGACACTACAAGCCAGCCACCGATACACTGCTCAGGAGTCAGGATACACTGCTCTCAGCGAGCAGGCCATTCTCCTTACTCTGTAGCAACCCACTTGCAAAGCAGGTGTTAGCTACTACAATAAAGGTAAACTGATATATAATCAACGAAGATACAGACTATTGAGTTTCAAACTCTAAAAATAGCTTATAATATTGTAAAACAGCATTCAATTTGTAATTGAAATACACGATCAAGCCATTTTGGTTCTAATTCAAGACACTGCTTGATGATCTCCGAGCCCTTTTATGTTTGGTCTGCATTTAAAACAAGACTAAGCCAAAAATGCAAACGGCTGGCTCAGAAACCAAAACAATGAGAAAACAGAAAAAATGCCTTTAGATAATCATACCAGACAAGTTAGACCACAGGGCAAAAATAAAGGCAACCACACTGTCATTGGAAACCACACCACAAATCCCAACAGCCCATTGGAAAGTACTCAGAAAAAATATTTCCCAGCTGAAATATGACTGTGCTGTACTCTCTTCCCACACCCAGAGAAGTCATTCATACTGCCTATGCTACCGATTACTAACTATTCTGTTAAAGATACAGAATGACATAACTAAATCATGCCTGCTAATAATTGTAGCATGTGCTTTCGTTAAAACAAGTTACGTTGAGGTTTCAGAACATGCTGTCATACTCCAAAGGATATTTTGGGCATCTTGTTCACTTGGTTTTGGACAGACCCCCTCAACGGATACAGGGGACAGGCCCCGCAATGGATACAGGTATATAGCCAAAATACAAATTATGGCTCCCAGCCTGTGTAAAGCACCTGCACTTGCAAAGTGTACCACAACTCAGTAAAAGCAGCAGAATTAGACTCTCAATCCTTAATTCTATCTCTGACTTTTCTTAGAAATCTTGATCAGGAAAGACAGAACAGTCTTCCTTGGACCACTATTGCTACCTTTGCTTCCTCAGCTTATTCCTCTAATGATGCCTTACTGAAGTGTGCCTTTACGTTCAGCTTTTCTGCAGTACAAGGACAGACGTTCAGGATTGAAGAGTTATCAACTGCTTCTAACACTTCACCCATACTAATTTATGAGGCTCACAACAAACCTACATCCCACCTCCAAACTCTCTTCAACCTAAATGAGGAAAAAGCCGCAACATGCAGAAATGATTTTGCTTTGCAGCAGGGTGGTTCAGAGTTGTCTTTACCAGTGCAATGCAGCCCTAGGTCAGTGGAAGGTCACTGCAGCATACTGCAGCATCAGACAGAAATCTAACAGCTCTTGTCTGTGTCATGCCTGTAGCCAGAGATAACATACCAGTGTGATGTCTTCCCAGGAGGCCGTCTAAGAACTCTGCAAAGAAGTTTCACGGCCAGCACAACTTACAGAAAACTAGAAGATGCTCTAACACCTACCAGCTGACAGCTAGGTGATGACAGATTTCAGGAGCAGAGAAACAGAGAAGTTGGCTAAAAGCATTTTTACACTGACTTTCGAGGTGCGTTTCTGAGCTGCAATTGAGTCAAAGCCACAGAGCACATTCCACTTAAAGATACACCCACAGACACAGCACCTCCTTATCAACTGCACCTTAGCTACAAAACTGCCATAATTGATGCCTCCATAAGTTTTTTATTTTATCTGACTTTTGTATTAGTTGTTTAGTCAACTGTTTGTCGGCATGGAGGTACTCCTGACCATCTGTGAATGGGGGTCACAGACCACAGCAAACTCAGTGACACAAATCTCATGAGATGAAATGTTTAGAAAAATTCTACCATACGCTTACGTAGCACATCATCAAGCTGTAGTTTAAGATTCCTGTATTTTTAAAAAAGGACTTTTAAATATTACACATTACCACAAGCTCAAAGAGACTCCTAAGTATAACACATCAGGACATTGCTAGAAACACAATTCTACTCTTTCGAGCTCCACTTTGACCTACTTCAACCAACATAAAACTAACTAACCAGCAGATAAACTCAATTGTTTTATTCCGAATAGATTTTATCTTATTAGTTACATTGGAGCATTCAGCAGGGTATTCAAGAAGTTTGACAACTCTTAAAAACTGACTCGACATTTTGTTAATATGTATTTATATGGAGTTCAGACTGGGCCTGAATGTTTTTCGTTATTAACCTTGTAACTTTTGTATTAACTTTTGTAACTTTGTTTGGAGAGGGACATGGGAATTGCCTATCTTTTGTATTGCCTTTTTTCTTTTTCCTTTATAAAGATGACAAATGTGCGGACAACTCTCTCTGGTTTTGCAAAGCCCAACAGTCTGTATATGACATGAATTATAAAATATTAGCATGTTATATAAAAAGGTGAGAGTGACAAGCCTTTAACAGGTGTTGTCATTAATATTGTTTAGTTAGCCATCAAGGCTAGAAAGATGCTGATAGAAGTTTCAGTCTGCTGAAAAAAAAATTAATCCTGGCATGCCATAAACACAGCCTGCCTATTTAATGAAAGGCACATTATACAGTTGATTTAAGTCTCACTTATAATGACTCAGCAAGTGTCACTAAATTTACAGATGCAAGGTAAATACTAGCATTTTTTAAATCAGTAAATTAATCCACTTAAAATTTAAAAAGAAAATTAATTTGATAACATGAAGAGATCGTATTTGATATTTCTTGACAGCAATCTTTATGAGCTAGCTTACTCTCCTAAACACTCATATTAGCTCTACCTTGATTCCTCCTATAAAAGGCCTGCATTGAGCATTCCTATAGATGGGTGGATCTCAGCACTAGAAAATCACCTGCAGAATCACTCCGTATGTTGCTCCTTAACTGTAAATTACACACAAAACCATTACAGATCTAATATGCTATTAACTTTTATATCATAAGCACAAGCACTGCTGCTGTTCTAGTGGGGTCAGAAGCAGCACCCCACTAGGGCAGGGATAGCTGCACGAAACTGGCAAACAAAACCCTGAAGAAAAACAAGCGCAGAAACGTGTTTCCATGGAATCTATGTAGGGCCCACAAAAAAATTATACTTCCTTTTTGAAGCATGGATGCATTAGGAAAATACTGAGATTTCTCTATGAACAATTAAGGATAAGTCAGATCTTGCATATCCTACAATCTTCAGTATTTCATATTACCTCATACTACTTATCTGAGCTGCTAACCTTAAGCCCCTTCCTCTGTTATGCTACTTAAGTACGTAGATTGGTATTTCATTTCATCTCACAATGCCACTGTCTCCCAGCATTACATAGGTTACAAAAATGTTCCATTACACATAATGAAATGAATGTTATTTCAGTCATTACATGAATTGGTATCAATGCTTCCATGACTGGAAATCAATGGATCACCTTATGCTGTAGCCTCATGCAACCGCACGTGGAATTACTCAACTCATTTCTTTGACTTATATTGCTTAGCAAATAAAATCCATATCTTGTGTAGAAAATCATGTCCCATTTTACGCTCATACTTTTGTTCAGTGGAATAGATTTTAAAATTAAATGTGGGATTTTAGGCTTTTCCCTTTTACATATCGATTCAGAAGTTTTACTAGATGTGCCTGGACAGATAGCTACAGTTCTCATTTTAAAAACTTCTGTTCTTATAAAGTAGCACCATATTTCTGTGATGTTGGCTGGAGTCCTTTCAAAACACTCAGACAGGTGTAACCCTTCTTTGCCTAATTTCTTTGATTTGCAAATGAACACTATAGGTTAAATCAGACCAACACTGCACTTCTTGAAGTCAGCAATGCAAAACGCCCCTCTGAAAAGTCAGTAAGATAACAAGATAGGCAGGACAGATAAGATATAAATAGAAAAAGAAAGGGTAAGAACATGTAAATAAATGAAGAAATCAAATATTTCTAAAAACTCTGACACGTTTTAAATGTATAATATGGATAAGAGATTCATATTGTCCCCTCCTTCTTTTACATCCCTCCCCCATCCACACCTGTGGTTCCCAAACATGTGTCTTCCACTGTGCAGCCTGGTTCTCTGTATGCCCTTACATAGGTTCCTCTTATACAAGCTCTATACTGGAGATGGTTGCAAAATTGCAATTATATTTAATATTTTGTTGCTAAGTTTTTTGTTTTAGTGTATTTTTTGCAGACATCAGCTCCAACCTGCCCAGGCTTGTTAGCTGAAACATGGTTAGGCTGTCTCCAGAGACAGCACAAGTGTGAAAGCATCTCAGCTGCTTTCACTCAACCTGAGCTCACAAATTCTTGCAAGTGAAGCTCTTCGTGATGCTCAACTTCACACCACCACACGGTATTCACAACACCGGTTGTGTTCAAGGAACACAAGGCGAAATTAGAACACAGTTCACCCTGAGCTGGCCTCAAAGACCAAGCTGAACCCAAAGCAGACGCTGCGTGATGTCTGGACCACCCCTCCATTTGGGTTCTTTGAGGACTGATGAGCCCCAGCCTCACACAAATGCCCAGACTGCCACCTCCCACACAGCCCTCAGCGCCACAGGACCCACTGCGGACACACACAGCTAACCACAAAATCATTCAACCCAAAGTGCAAAATTACCCATTTCACATATGATGTACATTTTTCTTTCATCAGTTCTCCCCCATCAGGTTCGCCATCTGCATATCCTGCCCTTGCCCTCTCCCAGCCCTGCCCACGCTCTCCAGCAGGAATCACGCCCTCTCCAGGAGAAGCCAGCAGGGCTGTGCTCACCACCCCGAGGCAGCCTGCCGCACAAACCGCCTTTTCCAGTTCCCTGCACACAGGCTTTCTGCATCTTCCCAAAGAGATAACGCGCTAAATCGCAATCCTCTCTCTCTGGTTTGGCAGGTGCCCATGCTTTTTCCACTCCTTTCAGACATCTGAAATGGGCATAAACTGGAGAGGGGCAGACTGAGACTAGATGTAAGGAGGATTCTCTTCACTATGAGGCACTGGCACAGGTTGCCCAGGGAAGCTGTGGCTGCCCCATCTCTGGAGGTGTTCAGGGCCAGGTTGGATGGAGCCTTGAGCAACTTGATCTAGTGGGAGGTGTCCCTGCCCATCGCAGGAGGGTTGGAACCGGATGATCTATAAGGTCCCTTCCAACCCAAGCTATTCTATGATTCCACGACAAGGGGGAACAACCTCAGGCTACGCCAGGCGAGGCGACTCTGAGATCCCGTGGCCACGGAAGCACCAGCTCAGCCCCGGGATGAAGGATCCGCTTCCCCCAGCACCTTCCCCACCCGCGGTTCTCCCCGCCAGGCCCTGCTCAAACGGAAGGCGCCGACGCTATTCCAGCAGCAACGACCGAGCCTCTCCTTCTCTCGGACGCGCAGGCTACGACACCCGGCAGCGCGTCGAACCGGAGGAAAGGAGGGCGGGCGGGGAAAGGTCATTTCGCGACGTCTCAGCCCGTGCCGGGCGCTGTCACGCTCCCCGCGGGCGGGGGCGGCGATTCCGGACCCCGCGACAACGCCCGGCCCGGCCCGGCCCCTCGGGGGGCCGCTCACCTCAGCGTGGGCCCCACGCAGGCCGTGTCGGTGCTCTCGATCTCCTGCAAGATACGCTCGTGCTCGGGCAGGCTCTCCGCCATCTTGGGGGGCGGCGCCCGGCGGGCGAGGCGATGGCCGGCTGGGACCGAGCCGCGGGACCGCCCCGCCCTGCGCCACCTGCCCGCGGCCGCCCCGCCCCGCGGAGACCGGGGTTCGCTGCCACCGCCCAAAAGGGGGTTGTGGAGTGGTGGGATTGGTCTCTTCTCCCAGGATGAGGGGCAGATTTAGACTAGACATAGGGAGGAAATTATTCACCATGAGAGTGGTAAGGCACGGGCACAGGTTGCCCAAGGAGGCTGTGGCTGCCCCATCCCTGGAGGTGTTCAAGGCCAGGTTGGATGGAGCCTTGGGCAGCCTGGTCTAGTGGTAGGTGTCCCTGCCCGTGACAGGGGGGTTTGAACTAGATGATCTTTAAGGTCCCTTCCAACCCAAAATATTCTACGATTCATAGAATCACTAAGTTGGAAAGGACCCAGTGGATCATCAAGTCCAACCATTCCTATAAAACACTAAACCATGCCCCTCAGCAACTCATAAACCCGTCTTTTAAACACCTCCAGGGAAGGTGTCTCAACCACCTCTCTGGGCAGCCTCTTCCACTGCCCAGTGACCCTTTCCGTGAAATTTTTTTTCCTGGTGTCAAGCCTAAACCTCCCCTGGTGGAGCTTGAGGCCATTCCCTCTTGTCCTGTCCCCTGTCTCTTGGGAGAAGAGGCCAGCTCCCTCCTCTCCACACTTTCCCCACGCCATGGTTCTCTGCCCCTAGGCCCTGCTCAAGCTGAAGGCGCAGGCAGTTTTCCAACAGGGAAGACCAATCCAACAGGCAGCCTTATCTAGTGGGAGGTGTTCCTGTCCATGGCAGGGGGATTGGAACTGGAAGAACTTTAAGGTCCCTTCCAAAACAAACTACTCTGATTCTATGACAAGGGGGAATGGCCTCAAGTTGCACCAGGGGAGGTTCAGATCGGACATTAGGAAAAAAATTTTTCACCAAAAAGGTTATGAAGCACTGGAACAGGCTTGTCCAGGGAGGTGGTTGAGTCACCATCCCTGGAGGTATTTAAAAGGCAGGTAGATGAGGTGCTTAAGAATATGGATTAGTGGCAGATAGGTATGGTTGGACTCAATGATCTCAGAGTTCTTTTCCAACCTGGTGGTTCTCTGACTTTATGAACCCTTACAGTGAAGAAATTTTTCCTACTATCCAGTCAGAATATCCCCTGGTATGGCTTGAGGCCATTCCCTCTCATCCTATCCCTGGCTCAGCACACTGGTGCCTTGCAAGCAGAATCCCCTCCAAGCCTGGGCACCCCAGGATGCCCTGACCCATGCCCTTCTCGCAGCTGCACTGTGGGGGTGCCCTGAGGGCTCACAGGGTCAAACCCAGCCACTTCCTTTGGTGCGGTCCTGCTTAATTTCTCGGGGTGGTCCATTTTAATTAATTTCTGTGGTTTGGTTTGCTTTTAACTGCTAATGCCAGCAGCACCGACCCCTGACACAGAAAGTCTGCAGGGGTTTCTGCGTTAAAGTCAGGTCACCAACTAGTTTCCTTCCTTCCTTCCTTCAGGTGATGGGGACTTGGGTATCAGAGTAAAATCAGAACAGCCCAAAAGTGCACCTTTTTATGCACTGGCTGGCTGCACTTCTTCAGAAACTGGCGTGCTGTTTGCTAGTGCCCTCCAGCACAGGTCCAGCAATACTGCCTTTCCAATGAAGAAGGAATAGACCATTTCCTATTTAAATTATATATTTGGTGGTTTGTGGCCAAAGATAAGCTATTCCTCAGGTTTTGCATGCTTGGGAGGCAGGATACACCTGCTTTCTGGGCAAAGTTAACTGCACAAAAGTGGGAAGCCAGCATAAAGAAATAGGCCTGGAGTGTGAAACTCCAGGGCAATGTGTGCTTCTGCAGTGGAGAACTGACAGCAGTTTAGAACTGCAAATGCATCCAATTCCAGACACCAGCCAGTTACAATTGTGCTTGGCATCCTTCCAGTTACTGTAATCAAACTTGTCATCTCTCCTGCCCTTATGCAACTGCACCTGGATGCTGGTTAATGAGCAAATGAACCAAAGACTCTGCATATCTTGTCGATGCTTGTGGGTTTATCACATTCAGTGTTGATTCAGATGAATCAACAAGGACTGTTCCAGACATAGATAAATGCCTACAAAGTGCATGAAAGAAAACAGGAAAAATCCTACAGGCTACTGCTGCAGTAGTATTTCCATCAAGAAATCACTCGAATGCAGTAACAATCCTTTCACATTCCCTTTTTTTCCCCACCACTAAATTACTGAAGTAGTAGATTGGCACATATGTTTTTTAGGGTAAATTACATTTTCTTTTTTTAGCCTGATAGTCACTGCAATCGGATGCCTACAGTGCCAGGCAGGCTATTTTTAAAACTCTTCTACGGATACTGACAGTATACTTAGGCACATAACATTATAATCTTTAATGTATTACTTTTTTCTAGGCATGAATATGCAGAGGAAATTTTTTCAGTTGCACTTTTACCATTAAAAGGTGCCATAAGCTGCAAATGAAAAAGTATTAAAATAGTCAGATATGTAGGAATATCAAGAGTGAAACCTTATGTACTCATTTCTTTCTGATCAAAAAAAAGAGGTTGCATTTATAAAAAACTAAGAATAACCAATCTTAAAAATATAGCTAAAAACACTCCTACACAAAAAAGCACTTTTCTGCTTGTTTTCAAGTTTAAGAGTAATTTCTTCCTTCACAGAGAATCAGCAGCCAGCCTTCAGTGTTTGTATTTTTTTCATTTAGGGATAATCACACAGAAATTAAACTAAATCTTCTGGTAGATTTCAGGTCAGGAAAGCAAATTTTCTAATATATTGGGCTGAGTCAAAGAGCTATAGAATGGAGCAAATCCATCATGAACAATATAATATTATCTAAACAATGCATACCTTAAGGTGGTTCCAAGGGGCAGCTGAAAGGACTGGATCTCAGCAAGAGCATTTTCATATATCTGATCTTTGTTTTCTTCTATATACAATTCTGACAGATTTAACTTGCTTTTGTTTGCCATATATTAGCATAAAACTAGTCTAACTTCAAGAGAGGACTTTTATTCTGATTATTATAGTTGACTAAGTGAATCTGTAGTCAGCAAAACCAGGCATGAAAAAACAGATCCTGCACTAACCTCGTGACTCCTGAGGACTTTGTGTCCAAGAATGGTGCACAGCTGCTGTTTTCCTGTCTCTGCTGGTAACATTTGCCTTGTATGCAGTACCCAGGCCTGCACAGTCCTTTTGCGTGTGTGTCCTATTTATTTAACAGGAAATTTACTGGCAAAAATAATATTTCTACATCCTTTTAATAGTTCACCACCAATAAATGTTAAGCCTGAAATCTAGTCAGTTTGAAAACACAATTTTAAGGTCATCTCAGACAAGAGATATCAATGCTCAATTTCTCTGTTAAGTTGTATGAGATTAAAAATATTATTTTAAAAAAAGTCTTTTTCATTTTGCTGTGTAAAAAGCCTGCGTACATAAGAAATTAGCTGTATTTATTAAGCAGGGTTATGGACCTCATAAAGCAGACTGGAAAAGCAGAGAAACATTTATGTTCTTCTGTTTTTCCTTTTCAGCATTAATAGATGCTATTTATAATAACAGTGCGAAAAATCTTCTAGGAGAACTGTGATTTTTATTTGAACGTGCAGTAAATCAGCTGGTTACTAATTCATTACCCCTGTGGAATACTGGAAGGAAAGGACATAGATAAACTCCTACAGATGCTGACAGCAGTACTGCTGTCAAGTCATTGTGATTATGATCATAGAATCATAGAATAACCAGGTTGGAAGAGACCCACCGGATCATCGAGTCCAACCGTTCCTATCAAACACTAAACCATGCCCCTTAGCACCTCATCCACCCGTGCCTCAAACACCTCCAGGGAAGGTGAATCAACCACCTCCCTGGGTAGCCTGTTCCAGTGCCCAATGACCCTTTCTGTGAAAAATTTTTTCCTAATGTCCAGTCTAAATCTCCCCTGGTGATGCTTGAGGCCATTCCCTCTTGTCCTGTCCCCTGTCACTTGGGAGAAGAGGTCAGCACCCTCCTCTCTACAACGTCCTTTCAGGTAGTTATAGAGAGCAATGAGGTCTCCCCTCAGCCTCCTCCAGGCTAAACAACCCTGATGATGGCAAAGAAAATACTTTGCACAACTGCCACCAATTATTTTGGTTTCAGGCAGTTGTTTCAAACACAAGACTCTAGGTCTTCCCATTTTAACAACTTTTTAGAAGCCTCATTCAATGTTATGCAACATAATCAGACTTACTGTATTTGGATATTTTTGGTATTTCAAACATTTTAATTATAACTTCCCTCGAATCTCAGTACTGTTCTTGACAAAATTGATGAGAGTCTTTACAGATGTGGTGGAGTCAGCAGCTAAATGCAGGAAAACAGAAGCTATTCATTTCTATCTAGAACAATACACTATTTATTCACTACCCTGTGCCCAGCGGGAACGAAAAAGGGGGTGAGTTGCAGCAGCAGTGGGAAAGAGCTCTGAAGGCTGCATGAGTTATACATGTACATATCTGTAACAAGTTCCTTTGGACAAGTTGCTTTAATCAACTGTTTATTTTAAAACCAAAATTAAGTAATTGGTCAGTTAGGATTAATACCCAATTCATTTCCCCCTTTTGTCTTGTAAACAGAGTTGTGAGCCACTTTTACACCTTTTGCAAGGAATAGGAGCTTGTGATTGACCCATCCAGCCACTGGATGTCACACGAATGCAGATGAAAGGATAGCAGAACTACTCATTCTTATCTAAACAGGCACCAGATTAATTTATCAGTTATGAGGTGATACTGTAAAAGTAAACTGCAAAAGTTATTATACTGCATAAGCTGAAGCTTAAGCTTATTCAAGTAATATAAGAAAGTACATCTGCTGCCACTGTGGCAGTTAAGTCAGAGACACTCTGGACATCTACACCAAACACTGTGGCTTGCAAAAAAATAGGACACCGCAATGGGAGCTTTATAGAGAGTGCTTTTGTGAATGCTTTTATGCAATTTTAAGAGGGTTTGGTACTTTCGGTACAATTCTTTCTCCCTTTCTTCCCAAAAACTCACACAGAAATATGCTTCAGGTATAAACCAGCTAAAATAAACAGTACTCTGCATCTGTTTACAAGTGTTGTAGGTATCACAGCTGCCTTGAAAGAAATAAGTTTAACAACAAAGCGAAACCATGTAAAAAGAAACAAATAAATACAAAGATGACTGACAAATAAACTGGCAGATGTTACATTTGTTCAGTTGTGGAAGTGGGTGTTGAGGTACCTTGGTTCACAGTACAGGGTTAGATCAAATCACACTAGGCCCCAGTGCTTGGCTTTCTGGAGTGGTTTACACCTGAGCCAAATCTGTGCAAAACTTAAACATGGAGAAGGATCTAATGTATAGTGGTGGATCTGTAGCTGAACTCAGATCTGTGGGCAGGAGTCCACTAATAGCTGCCAAAAGCCCTTTCTGCTGCAGGAGGTCCTGCTTCTTCCCCATGCTGTCCGTCCAGCCTGTGCTCCCTCTCTCCATTTCTGTCTTCTGCTCTTCCACACCTCCTCAATAATCCCAGTGATGATTAGATGTGCCCAAAGTCTACTGCCTTGTCCAAGGAAATAAAGTTGTGTTGCAAGAAGACAAATTCAGTACTGTGACATCATGCAAGCTGATACATTCATCAACTTCTGGCAGAAAAGTGTATCTTTACTTCACAACATGCTCAGAGGCTGCAGCTGGACAGACTACCAGCCATGACAGTCCTAAATATTTAATTAATATGGTTTTATGTTATGATACTCCCCATGTTGAAAGGGAGAGTTGGAATTATCATTTATGAAGTATCTTACTTGTACTAGTTGCAATTCAACCAGGTCAAGAAGCATGAGAAAGTATTCATCTGCTAGAAGTCCATGAAATAAAAAAGGAAGATATTTTTCTGTGTGTAAATTCTCACTGCTTCTCTGAAGGAGGTATTTCATTGCCTGGACAGGCAGAAACCTCAGGGCCTGTGAGCTGTAAAGACAGCTGCTGACACCTTTCCAATTGTCCTGAGATTGTCCGTTGAAAAAATATGCCAAAGAACCTATTTCTTGCCAAAGGTGTAAAAGTGGTTCACAACTCTGTACAGAATATGAGGTGAAATGAAGGCAAATATCAATAAGATTGTGAAGCAGGACACAGGGCCTTATCTACAGCAAAGCCACTTTTGCCACGTCCTTTCTCCTTTTCCTTCTCTAATTCCTACTATTCCTCAACCACAATGGATTACCAGAGGGCCAAGAACTGCTGGTTTGAATCCAGCCTGCCTGCGTTAAGGCTTTAAAAATAGGTTTTACTCACATGACAATTACAAAAAGAGTAGCATGTGCTGCAGTAGAGTCATCTTTGCTGGGTGCGTGATTCCAGTGTGCTTTTTCTTTTAAATTACCAGTGCAAGATTAGCAGCAGCAGCATCAGAGGTTTGTTGAATTTTCTGTCCCAGCTGGACTGGAAACCATTTTGAATGATTCATGGAAAAGAGGGAAGGGGGAGGATGTCTACCCTCAAATGGAATTACTATAGATAATTTTCACATGCAATGTCATCCATAACAAATTACTTCATTGGTCACTGCCTGGATGTCTCCTCTTTACATCCTCCACAAGGACAATAATGGCATTAGTCATTTCTCTGGCATCTCCTCTGATGCTGCCTTTTTTCCTGGGCTCATCCACAGACTAGACTCTTTCAAACTAGCTCTTTCTCCCTAGAAACTGGGAACATTTGCTGCTCCTGATTACCTTGTGCCTGACCCATTTGTGCCTGCCTTTTGGATGAAACATGGTGGCAACATCCCTGTCAAATGGTTCTTGGAAGGGACAGGCAGATAAGTAGCTGCTAGAATTACCACTGCCATCTTTTACCTTGGTGCAGAGGCATTTTGAAGTGTTTTATTGAATTTCTATGCTGAACAGCCACCCGAGTTCCTTGATGAATAGAAGATTTACCAGGAGGAAGACGGAAACTCTTAACTCTTTTCTTGCTCCTTTTTCTAGCACCTTGAATACCTCTAATCATACACACACACATACCTGTACCTCTCCACGAGCAGTATAGCTACACCAAGCTCAGCCTGGCCCATTTCATCATAACAAAATAATTTTCCACAAATACACCCTTGTAAGTTTGGAATGAGATGCTCAGACTAGTATAGTGCTCAAGGCTGTGCCAGTAGGAATAGGGAACCTTTGCCCAAGGAAATATAGCAAGAGTAGCTATGCAGGAACAGAAAATTCATTGTAACCTATGCAGTAATAAACTCTGTACAACATATGCTGGGCTGAATGGAGTAGAGTTTTGGCATGAGCTGACAGCAACACATAGAAGACTGCAATCTTTTCTATATAAAAAGTGGCCTCTGGTACCCTTGTAAACCTCTTCATTCAATATACCAAAAAAAGAAAAAAATTATTCCCGGAATTTTTCATTTTTGAGAAGAAACCATGAAATCGTGCATGAAATCAGAGTTTTAAAATAATCTTAATAAAAGGTATAGTGGTTACCTACTTCTTGTGCTTTGATCTTTATAATTACTGGGGGTTTTTTTAGATTAAATACATCTTGAACGCATTAATAAATTTAATACTAACCTTTAGAAACTATAAGATAACATTCCCAGATTAGGTAGAAGGCCCCTGTGTATGATTCACAGCCATTTTCTGCAAATGAGTATGATTTTTACTTGTCCCAAATGCACTTCATTGCAATAAAGGTATGTTTTAGGTTATTGCATGTAAAACTGTTATTTCTATTTAAAAGTAACATTTATTGTCGCATATAATGGTGGCCAAGAAGGCCAATGGCATCTTGGCTTGTATCAGAAATGGCGTGACCAGCAGGTCCAGGGAGGTTATTCTCCCTCTGTACTCGGCACTGGTGAGACCGCTCCTTGAATACCGTGTTCAGTTCTGG
This sequence comes from Phaenicophaeus curvirostris, assembly GCF_032191515.1. Lineage (NCBI taxonomy): Eukaryota > Metazoa > Chordata > Aves > Cuculiformes > Cuculidae > Phaenicophaeus > Phaenicophaeus curvirostris. The sequence goes on along the minus strand of NC_091400.1, from coordinate 14,897,449 downwards.
GCCCCTCACCATAAGAAGGATGCTGAGGCTCTGGAGAGAGTCCAGAGAAGAGCAACAAAGCTGGTGAAAGGGCTGGAGAACAGGCCTTATGAGGAGCGGCTGAGAGAGCTGGGGTTGTTTAGCCTGGAGAAGAGGAGGCTGAGGGGTGACCTCATTGCTCTCTACAACTACCTGAAAGGACGTTGCAGAGAGGAGGGTGCTGGCCTCTTCTCCCAAGTGACAGGGGACAGGACAAGAGGGAATGGCCTCAAGCTCCGCCAGGGGAGGTTTAGGCTAGACGTTAGGAAAAAATTCTTTACAGAAAGGGTCATTGGGCACTGGAACAGGCTGCCCAGGGAGGTGGTTGAGTCACCTTCCCTGGAGGTGTTTAAGGCACGGGTGGATGAGGTGCTGAGGGATATGGTTTAGTGTTTGATAGGAACGGTTGGACTCGATGATCCGGTGGGTCTCTTCCAACCTGGTTATTCTGTGATCCTGTGATATTATATACACACATTAAGCCAATGAGAATGTGTTAGGAATTAGAATGTGTTAGGAATTGCTTTAGCACTCAGACCACTTCTATGACTAAAAATAATACTTTTCTAGAATTGAATTTCTACTGTCTCTCTACAGTGCATTACTACTAAAACATCTCTTTAGCAAGCATCTGATAAAATGTACTTTTTTAAGGTTGCTGACTTTCCTGATCACTCCATACTGCCAAGATATTGCATACCATCAGGGAAATGTCTTTTTCAGAGTGTTTAAGTGAGTTTAACTTCCTGAGTTTTAGTCAAAATCTGTAAATACATTGCTTTCTGTTTTAATTACACTGTATTTAAGAATTGGACAGTGCCTATAACGATTTTGACCTAAAGACTGAGGATATAACATTCTAGCGTGCACTTACAACCATTATTTGTATAGTAAATTGCTCAAAACAACAGACATCTCTCCCATTAGGAGGCCAGTGCATCACTAACTGCTTCTGACATTTCATTGACTTCTTTCAAGTGCCTAAAAATATCAGGAGAGATCCTCAGCTGGTGCTGATGTTATCTTTGTAAAAGTCAATAAAGCCATTGAAGACTTCTGGCTGAACAGAGGCACTTTTGTCCAACAGCAGCGAGAATAAGAGGGGAATCACTCTTATCATATGTGTTTATATAAAGTTCAAAACCATTGAGGAACAAGTACTGTTTCATTTTCATTGCAACATCCTGACCATTGAACAGTGCCCAGCCCCAACTCCGGGTATACGCAAAAAGTAATTAACACATCAGACTAAATAAGTGCCTCTACTTTATTTTAACACAACATTTGAATTTCAGATTTGAAGGAGACACTGCTTAATAACATTGAATAATAGCTTATAAAGTAGCTTCCTCATCATTCTCCGGAATAAAATACTAATGTGTAAAAAAAAAAAAAAGATTCTCTGCTTACTAGTGCTTTTAAGGAACAATTAAACCCCTGAGATAAGGATGTGCCCCAGGAGCCTAAGGGGTTTTCTTCCTTGTAGGCAGTGTCAGGCTGCATTACAGACACCTCCCTGGAGAACATTGTTTGGACCAGAAGGGCTTTTTTTTCTCCCCACATTAAGAACATCTAGTTTTATACAACCACAGTGTTTCAATTCCTTACAAAACCCAGAAGAACATTCCTGAGAGATCCACTCCCTGTTCTAGTTTGGGGTACAAGGAAGGCAGAAATCAAAACTGCTTTTGAGGTTAGGAAGAATGCATAATGGATGTTGACTGGCAATGACCAAGTGACCCCAGCTTGGCAAGTTGCTGTCAGCTGGATCACAGCAAATGACAGACACCATGCCTGTTCTGAGCCCACTCTCACTACAAACTAAACAACTTTAATTGAAACTGCCATGAACAACCCACTCAAAATGTTGATCGTTTTTATCATGGCCTATATTTTTTTAATGATTTGAGGGAAAAAATATCCCTTGTCTGAATATAAGCTTGGATCATTTTAGCTCACAATTAATTAAACTAAATGTCTCCACAGATATATTCGGTCTCTCAGGTTCTTATTTCAGTTTAGTTAGAATTCCACCTAACTGACTTAAGTGAAATAACTAATAACTCTGCCTTTAAAAAAGGAATATTATCAGACAGCTTTTTGTACCAGTTCTCTGCAGGTCAGGCTTCTGCTTCTGCCACATTCTCCACTCGTGCCCCACTGAAGTTCGCAAGACAGGATAATTAACATTAGCTTACCCCTGCCTGATGGTTGTTATTTTAATTATCCTACTAGTCAGACGTGGCCAGAGGAAACCTTCAGAATTAATTTTGCTAAAGAGCCCATGCCTAACTATTTAGTAGTGTTAACAACAAAAAGAAAATTTAAAGGAAGTGTCTTGACAATATCTCCTGCTTAGATAACATGGGTTGTATTACTGTGAAAGATCAAAAAAAACCGTTGCCAAATAGTACTATACTTCAAGAGAAAATATTTTTTCCAGTAAATGAATACAGGAACTATTACTTAGAGTGTCACACCATGCTGGCTGCTTTTTGGTAATAGTTCCTAGCTATCTTCAATTAACATAGCAGGTTAGACCTTGTAAATCAACACTAATAGCTCTGGTTCCACTTGGTTTTTGAGAACATTCCAATCCGCAAACACTTTTTCCACTGAAAACTGAACAGTTACAATAAGACTCTGTTTTGGTAAGAAAATAGGAAATGATGCTAAACAAACGGGAATGTTTATTTAGAAATTCCAAGGCCATTAATTTATATTAAGAAACTGTTTGTGCTCAGAGACTGTAATCACAAGGTGATGTGAATCATTGATCACAAAAGGACTTTATAGATAAGGAGCAAGTACGGCACTAGATGATTGTATTATATATTAACAACTTTCACGAGCAGCTTTTGCTGATTCATTTGGCAGGAAGTGAGCTGCCATGGGAGATTTCTAGGGGAGGAACAATCAACAATATTTTCATATAAAATAACCTCTAGTTAGTGTATTGTTCTCACAATGTTTGATAATGAAAGCTTTCCTGTTTAAGAAAAAAACCCATAAATCACGAAAACAAAGGCAGACCTGGTTTAGTGTTACATGGCTATAAATATGCATGCAGCCTGGCAAAGTACAGGAAGGGTCTGATCAATTAAAAAAATGGAAAGCTGGTAAGTACTCCTTGTGAAATTGCTGCATAGTTGGGAATTAAATTATAGTAACTACTATTCTTTTCTGTGCCCTTATCTACCCTCTTGTTACAAAGCTCACTCACTATAGCATAGCTGAGATTTACTCCCAAAAGCAGTACTTGCTTTCCATTCAGGAGACAAGGATCCCCACGACCTTGCAGCTGAGCCTCTCTGGGCCCATGCATCGCACAAGGAGGCTGTTACAGGTAGATAAGGGAGCTTGATGCTTCAAAAATTGAAACTGAATCACCATAAACAAGACCCAATGTAACAGGACAGATCCAGCACCCCAGGACACAGATGTCACCATGCCAGCCTCAAACCCAGCAGGGCGTGCACCGTGGTGGCACTTTGGGACTAGAAGCGAGACAGTTACAACAGCAGCACAGTGAGCCAAGCCAGAGGGTCCTTATGGCTCTGACAGGGTGAAGAGGGGCTGGTGGGTTTGCATTATACATTGCATTATAGCTAGTCCACAAAGGTGAATGCAGTGAGCCCACAAGTCCTCTGCCCACCGGCCCATGTCAAGTATGCTTTGCCCACAATGACAGCAGGGGCCATTTGGCTTTCTTAAACTCTTTCATTCCTACCACTGGTACAAATAGACAAAAAAATTCAAACACCCGTAACTACCCTTAGTTATAACTTGATCTGCGATGGGACTGCCCAAGCACAATGCATTTGGGAACACGTGGAGGAGAAAAGAGGACACAAGTGAGAGAACGTACCAAGGAGCCCAGAAGAGTAAAAGATGCTGCAGTATATTTTATAGGCACTTGTAGGTTCTGCTCTACTCAGATACCAGCTGTGTAGCTCTTTAACACAGATCTTCCCATTATTTCTACAGTTCTTGTCCTTAAATGCATAGTAACTAGATGGGAGCAGATTTAGGAGGTAATCCATTAGAATGACTAATAAAGGTGCAATCCATGGAAAACAAGGTAATTCTCAACCTTCACCAGTACTGGAAGGATTTAGATTTGCACTGCGCAGAAATTCTACAGAAGTGAGAAATCAAACAATTATTTCACTCAGAAGAACTGATAACAATAAGTTACAGGTATTTTTATTTTCTGTCCTCCTAGTGAAGGATACAGTCCTGCAGACAGAATGTCCTCTTATTTATTTAAAAAATTGTCAAAGTTAAATAAAAGGTGATTCTATGTATCTTATATACTCGTATATCTTTATATTTATATACCTTGGGTAGTTACAAAAACAAATATATATCTCTTCTTTCTATTAACAGGCATTAGAGAAATGTTTAACTGTGGTGGGTGCCAGTTTCTAAAATAAGTCTTGGCTTGCTTCATAGATCTCAAGTAAAGGAAAAACATGCTTCCAGTGATAAATCATATCAGTGATCATTTACACCTGGAGATGCTGTCTCACAAGAAACTTCTATGTTAGCCATTGCCACCCTTCTCCCCTATCTCTCTGTATAATATAAGCTTTACATTTACAGTTCCCTTTTCCTCTTAAAGGCCACATGTCATTGTCAGAGCTTATGAACACAGCAGCGTTCACTTGAAATGCAATGTTTAGCAGTATTGCCCATCTCTTCTTCAAAACCTTGGAGGAAAACTTGCTCAACAGAGACACAAAGAAATTAAGGCTTCAGTTTTTGGTTTTTTGGGGTTTTTTTGGATGCTCTGACTACAGACTTGCCTTCAAAAGGCACACAGGTGTTTTCCTTGCCCAAGACGCGCTATCGTCCAGACCTGGAGTCCATCACAGACCACTGCCCAGGCACAACAGGAAGAAAAACCAGCCTTAACTCAGAATTTCCCTGTGTATTTAAATCTGAGGTTTAATGATTTTATTTTTTTTTTTGTAAATGTAGGGGTTGAGTTTGAATAGTACTTTAAGCACTAAACTGCTCCTTAATGTTTGGAGGGGATTAAGTTCAGAGTTCATTGTGTTGTCTGTCATTTTAAAAAGATTAGATAGTTTAGTTTGGCTCCTACTGGCAATGTAAAAGTCTCTCTGTGTATATATTGACTGTCTGGAGTCATTATCAAAGCTTCTAAAACCAATCAACACCTTGTAAACAAAAGTCCCATTATTTTCCTGATCCTGATAAGATTTACATGGTATCCACTATTTTTTATGATTCATTGAACTGTTAGAGATATTCATACTGTAACAGGTTATGTGATAAATTATTACTAATTCAATTAGCAAATCAAACTTTGGAAAACATGAATGAATGTAACCCATCATAAACCGTGTCAGGTATAACTTGTAGTTTTGGTTTTGGCTTGTGAAAATTCTGAAAGGTTTCAAATATCCTTGCAGGAAAAAAGATCTTTTCAAAGAGAGATTTCAAACTTAGAATTTTTCTGGTGACTATTACTAAACTAAGAAGTAATATTTTGTGGAGGAGCTTGGTGTACTAAAATAGTAGATTATGGTCGTGTAGTAGGAAAGCTGTACACCAGACTACTACTATATCATTGTTTAATTGATGAACTATTTATTTTTCAAATAACTGTACAAAAAATCAAGTTGAGTTAAAGGCCTAGAGTCCAAAGTCATTCTCAAGAAGTGACTGAAGGGTTTTAGCTGGTTTATAAAGTTGCAAAGCTAAAATGACAGGGCTGTCAACTGAACAAATCACATTGTAAATATTGTCCAGGACTTCCGTTTGTAAGTCAGATGCTACAAACACAGCACTGTGTTGCAGTATATTTCTGAAATAGAACATTTACTGTAATTATTTAGAAGAAGATGGATTATTAAATCATAAAGCATAACAGGCTAAGTAAATTCCATTTCCTTAGAGAATTTTAATTTAATTAAAGAATTTAATTAGAGAATTTTAGCATAATTTTACAACCATTCTGTCATGGCAATGTTCTGTCACATAAGGGGGCAAGTTAAGATGCTCCAGGAAATGTAAGAGTTTTTCTTAGACCTGATGGTATAGTTGGTTAAAAAAGGTTTCTGAAAACCCAGCTTATGCACAGCACATCATCTAGGGTTCTAACATAAACTGGTTTTAAGGAAAGCCTGTTTCTTTTGAACTTCAACTCACATTGTGCAACAACTTAAATCATTCCCTTTTTGGTCATATTTAGACACAATGCTTTAAGTAGTGCCTTTTCCCATTAGAATAATTTCTCAAAGAATTTATAGCCTTCAAGGTAAAGGCTTGTGTAATGGGATTATAACCATAACAACTACACAATAGCATCATTAAGGGTACTTCAGCTGCATTTACTTTGCCAGTGCTTGAATTTATTGCTACTCTGTAAAGTCTCGATTCAGGAAAAAATACATTTAGCTCAATTTATAGAGCTGACTTTGCCCGAGAGAGATGGGAACTAAAATGATTTGAGATAGAATCAAAGAATTCCATCTTTTTAATTAGTCTGTTAAAGGCAGGAGCACCTAATACAAATATTTAACTCTGTTGTTGAACACTACTGCTGAAGTAATGAAGAACTAATTTATAGGGAGCTCTAAATTCACTTGACAATTATTTTCTTGGATTATGACTTCTCAAATTGCTGTTTATTGCCAATAGCACTACAGTTCGACATAAACAGGATTCATGGGATTAGTGCACTGTCCTGGTAAGGATGTTTAATCTTCATTTTAAATGAGATATGGTAATTGAACCCCTTTTTGGTTGTGTAAGATGTGCCTTTAAACAAGGTTAGCTATTTTTATACACACTAATGAATCACTAGCTAAAAACCCTTTTTGGTTATATGCCAGGCTCGCCTTGTTACCTACTGTTCTCAGTAAATATAAAGCATGAGGTGAAGAGGTGGTAGAGGAAGGGAAATTACTGCTTAATGATCTAATATAAATAAGACATTAACCAATACTGCTTTAAAAAGTTCAGCATCAATGGAATTATTAAAAAAAAAAAAAGGAAAAACATCACTTGGCCACTAAGTACACTAAGCAGACAGTTAAAATTCAGCCAGTTTAGCATTTAAGAAAGTAATTTAAACATTGTTTTCTTAAAAATAAGTTTCATAAACTCCATAGGTTTCTTTGCAACTGAACTGATGCACAGCAAACCTTAACAGAGAGCTAGAAACAGGATTTCCTCTCAGTTTTAGGATGAGCCCTTTCAAGCACAGTTAAAGCAAGCTCATGATTCATATACAGATTTACTTTGTCAGAGTCAAGCAATTGCAAAACTTCCAGAAAAATAAGGGACCCAGGTTCCTTGCCTGTTTACTTTGTCATTCCTACTGTCTGCAAGATAGCAAGCATTTTAAGATCATTTTAAATAGCTGAGTACAACACAGAGCTGCTTATCATTAGAGTTTTTTAAAGCTCTGTGCCATAGGGAGTCAACATCTTTGAGACAGTCTCCGGAGTAGTTTTTACAGAGCCTTTCAATTCTCCTTCCTTAGCTACAGGGGTCATTGCAGCACTGTTTGAAGGATGAACATAGCATACCTGCGCATTCAGCTTTCCATTTAGGTAGGTACAGGTTTAAGGGGGAGATACACATGCTGCTGGTCTAACATTTGTGAATTATGGTTCAACACCGTGAATTATGGAACCCTGTTTTTGCATCTGTGGCTTCCTTCACTGTTGGGGTACAGCTGACTTCTATTGTTGTAAGGCATCAGAGGCTGCTCTAGGAAACTGATGGCGGTTGGGACCTTTTCTGTGGCCCTGTGGGAAATGGCACAGCACGGCTCCCATCCACACACCTAGACCATCTCCTGCTGTATAACACTATGGCCTCATTCTTTCTGACTGCTGGGAGCCAAGTGCCAGCTTCTGCCATGCCCCGGCAATTCAATGAGGGAAGCTGGTTGTTAAAGGTGACAACTGCCAATGAAACAAAACAGACATCACAGACCTGAGCTCTGTCTTGATGTTCATCCATGTCAACACAGCCAGGGAGCCCATGGGCTCTGTGATCCACCTCGCACCTGGAATAGCAGTGTGACCGCAAGTACAAATTTTCAAAGGGTCAGAAAGCCAGAAATCCACCAACAGGCAGCATTTCCTGATGGGTGAAGTGTGTAGGATTCACTGAGGATGCACCCTCACAGACCCTGGCCCTAAATATCCTACTGGGTCAAGAACTTCCCCATGGTCCCAGCAAAAAGTATCCCAGCTTTCCTCCCTCAAAAGCATTGCAGAGTCCAGCCATGCAAGGGGCGGGGCGGGGGGGACAAGATTTGCCCCAAAATCCTCCCCCTTCACTAGTGAGGCGTGCCTGTGAGGCAGGCATAGGAAAGGGAAGCAGCAGTGAAAGCAAAGCCCCCTCCTCATTTGGTGGAGAAGCCAAACCTCCAAGGTGGTACCCATGACATCACTGCAAACAGAGCAGAGAGTGCCTTGGGGATGGATTGGGAATTGTGTGATTTTCCAAGGATGAAGGACTCAGCAACAGAGAGATCCTGCCGAGTCTCTTCCTAGAAGTTTACATTTTGCATGTAAGAACAAATTCTTGTTTTTTCCAAATGAAAATATTAACTTCTGGTTACTTCTGATTTCTATCATGTGGAACAATGACGTAACACCCTCTGATGTTATGTGACTGCCAGGAAGACGACAAATGACTTCTTGGTTCCTTGTAAGTGTGCTTTCTCGCATCTGATGTTTCCAAAAGTTAACATGCAAATTCATCAGTGTTATTAGGGCACCAAATACAAAGAAACATTTTCATCCTCTGTCGCTCTTGTTGAAAAATGTTCTCACCCAGTTCTCACTTATTCTAACTTACAGGTTTTGAGACATTGGAATTCATATTTCTAGGCCACTGGTCTGTTCCAGTTAATTCTTGTTAATGCTAGTTTTTAAATGTCTTAGGAGGGCAATATGGAAGCACTTCATCAAATTCAGAAATGCTGGGTTAGGAAAGCAGAAATGTCATCTTTCTCCTCTTCTTCTGTGCCCCCTTGCAAGAACCCCAATTATATTAGACTGTAACAATGATTTTTCTGCCAAAACAAGGTAGCAACATTTCTGAAAATCAGTGAATTACTGTTGCTCTTCCTTCAAATACAGAAATAATTTCTAGATAAAACATTCGGGTTGCATTAATAATACAACTGGTATCAAATACCATTCTTCACCTATTTTAATTGGATTTTTTGTACAACAATTCCTAAAAAAATTAGAAGTTGTTCTACCTAGTTTTGTGATGCCTGATGTCCTAGCAACAATTCATGCAACAATGGAGTCATATCAACAGATCCCACGCTTTTCAAGATTCATTAAATCATTTTTTTCTGCAGATGGAGCTTTTATTATTCTTCCTCCCCTATCTAGAGCAACGTATGAAAACCTGAATAACAAACTCAAAAAATGAAAGTTTATATATGCTTTCAAACATATTAAAGCACCAGTCATTAAAACTGAAGATGTTCATCTCTCTACAGGTTAGAGGTCAGTGGAGTTTAGCAAACAGGCTAGAGCATGTACATAAAGGTGATGTCTTTTCTAAAAGACCAGAACTATTCCACTCTGCTTAAGTCTCTTGCAGGTAACCCATGGACATATTTAAATTAGATTATTTTGATGTCATACTTGAGCACAGTTGTGCAAGGGGTAACAGCTGGTATCTCATAGCTGGAGGGAAAAAAAGAAGTCTACACTGACTATAATGAAGTATAGCAAAAGACATTTACATCATTCCAGCTGGTGCACTTATATTTACCTTCTGCTAATGGCACAGTACAGCAGAACTGATCAGATATTCCTCATTGCACTTGCTGGTTAATCTAAGAGTCAATCACTCATTGACTAGAATTCAGAGTTGAAGATCATGAGTTGTCTCTCCCTATGGCATTTATGTGGTTAACCAAGGCCTATACCCATACACTCAGTCCCTAGTTCTTAAAGTGCTCAGAAGCAAGAGATCACTAGACACTCTCAATTTCCAGAAGTCTAGATAGGCTCTAAAGAAAGAGTGTTTAGCAGTGTTCTGGCTTTTATAGACTCAGGAGCACCCTGCTCACAAACTGCATATAGAGAAATCTACTCCAATATGAGAAAAATCCTCAAAAATAAACCAACATGCACTCCTAGTCCCTCAAGACAACTTTACAAGAAGATTTTGAAACAATGATTGGTGTGAAGAACATCTGTATGTTACCCACAGAAACTCTTATTTAGCATAACCCCCCACATTTTAATAAATCAGTTTCCACACAACCATAGAGACATAGGTATTCTCCTTTCTATCTGTCCTTTAAAACAGAACTGGCCTATCTAAATTAAATACACGAGTCACCAGGTAAGAACTTAAAAGACGTGAACTTACTCTGATAAAGACTGCTGTCAAGCTCTTTAAAACTCTGCAACTAATTTTGAATTCCTTAAAGCCAATTTATATTCAATATTGAATCTGAATTTAGAACCTCATCCACTACTTTGTTAATCCAACACAACTGTTCAGAAAACTCTGCATAAATGACATAACATATCCAGTCATGCCCAATAACAGCTTACATGGTTTTGAAAGTTTTGTGTCAATTATATACAATGTCTTTTGACTGATGAAGAAGCAGAGGACTTGATGTGGTCTTAATGTTATAGCTGAAGATTCGTGTGGCATTGAAGAATCCTCATCAACACCTGGCTGTGCTACACTTATTTCTACTAATTTTTGTAAATAAAGTATCTAGAAAGCAAAAATCCTTCATTAAAACTGGCAAGTGAATTGATTCACCATTCCCCAGCCTAGCAAGCAGAGTCTTCAGATCATTAGCTGGAGCCAAGTCTGATTAGATCTGTGGCTACTCTTCAGATAAAGTCATCTATGTTCCATCTTTCAAATGCACCATCCTCTGTGCATCTGGGAATACAGTTCTGTACATGCAGAAGAATCAGTGTGAGTCATCAGAAGCAGAGTATGTGAGGTGCTAAGTTGACCTGTAGAGCCAGGAACTCCGAGCTTAGGGTCAAATTTTTCTTTCCCTGCTCAAATAGAGTGCCAGACATATGTATGTACATGCACTGCCCAGTAAGTAACACTGCTGGCAAAAAGCATGACTAGCTTGTTCCTCAAGATTCACTGACCTTTAGGTCTTAACATTTTATGAAATCTCACTGAAAATAGTACATCTTCAGTAACTTCTTATAAGACTCCCACTGAAGATGGGCTGTCTAGCATATCCCACTCTAGGTTAGCTGACTGGGAGCAACACTGCCACAACAGACAGAGAGCTGCTTAGGATTGGGATAATGCATGTTATCCCCCACCCCAAAAAAACCCACAAACAAACAGCCTGTTCTCTAGCAGGTTAAAGCAAGCTAAACCAATTATCTGGGAAACCAAAACAAATGTTGTGTTTCCTTAAACACGTCAGCATTTTGTTGTTCTAAAAAAGCCTCTCTGTGCTTGCAAATCACCACATTATACGAGCATCACAGAACCACAGATTAACTCGCTGTGCTTTTAGGTAAGGAGATATCGCCTGTTTCACAGATGGGACTCTGAAGTGTAGACTAATTTTACTAAATAACTTACCCAATGATAAACTGCAAACAAGTGGCAAAGCAGAAAATTAGATCTCCTAAATCTCAGCCCAGAACCTTCAGCACAAGATGACCCATGCTTTGCAAAAATGGGTGCCCCTGTTTTATTTCTGGTACTTCCAGGCTCTGATGGGGCTGGAAGTATTCCAGCAAAAGAAGGAAGTGGAGAAGAGAGTGAAAAATTGAACAAATACAAGCGTAACCAAAGTTTTTTTGCAACCTCAAATTTGGTTTAAGTTGCGGACAGACCTTAGGATGTTTTTTCAAAGCAAATCAATCTCTAAATCAAAGTCTATGACTTGTGGCCTAAGTTTCCTTTTTAAAGCAGGTTAATAACTGTATCTAAAAATACAAGTGAGACTAAAGCAATTTAAAAGTCAGACATTCAAGGTTCAATCTTAATTTACTGCTGAACATAATCTCATGGAGAACTGTTGAATCTGCTGCTCACGATACAAGTTTCCTGACCTCTACCCCGAGACTGGATCAAGGAATGAGAATAACATAACAAATTTTCTTCTGTTTTGGCACTCTCTCAACTTGCTGACTGACAGGTCAGACAAGCACTGCTCCGGGTGCAAGAAAAGGAGCAGAAAACTATGGCACAGAGAAAGAAGTGGGACTGTGTTTTTCAGCAGCAGATAGCTGGCACAGCAAAGCTAACCTACCACCAAGCCACATGAAATGAGGAAAATTTGGTCACACATTAAGAAAGCTATTCCTTTTGGACTGGGAAGAAGAAGGGCCTCTCTCTTTTGCTCTTGCTTGCCTAGAGAATTTTCCCAGACTGGTACCACTATGACTGCAAAAATGTTGTGGTCTTCTGAGCAGCTAAAACTTCTACAGGAAAGACAAACCCATCTCTGATAGAGTAATTGACGAAAAATCATAAACTGAGGTTGTGGATCCACTATTAGGCTATCTTGTAGGATAAATTCAGAACTGATCAGGCATGAATACCATGATCACCTACATCTTGGTTAATTGGTTATGTTTAATTTTTTTTTAAGAAAAAAGAAGATTACAGAAAGACTGAGTGCAATGCTTTTATGTCACAGAGTCCCACATTTCTGATCAGGCACATGGTTCACTAAAACCAGTTTTATCTATCAGAACCACAGCCAAAAATTTACACACAGTGTACAGAAGCTTGTCTGCACGCTACAGTGTAATTGCTTCAGCTTCCAGAAGACAACAAATCGCTAAGATAGGTGTTGTTTTTCAGTTTAGCACCAGGCTCCCAACAAGATGAAAACTGCTTGTGGTAAATATGATAGCTAGCAGCCTGAACAATAGCAGTTAAAACAACAGCCTAAATCCTGTAGTGTATCTGGAAAATGTGTGAACAGTTTTGCTAGTGTGGTGATAAGAAGTTTAAATTAACACACATTAACATACCTGGAGTCTTACAGCAACTCCAAACCAAGAAATCATTTAGCTGGTGCTTCTTCATCCTGGTTGACCTTGGCTGGATTTAAACAGAACTTTAAAGCTGACACCATCTTATGTGCTTTCTCAAGCAGAGACATAAGGACCCTGAATTAGAACCAAAGAAAAAACAAACCAAAATAACAAAATCAAAACACAACCAGAAGGAATTATTTTTAAAAGCAGAACCTCAATTAGAAAAGCGAATCTAGTAATTCAACTGGTAAGACCTTTCATGTCCACTGGAGTCCATGAGCCACAGACCATCAGGAGAGGTGGACCATCTATATGTGTCCAGTGACACAAAGGGTCCCATCACCTACTTGAATATTTAAGACTTTATGAATAACAATAACATACATTGTATTAATCAATATAGACAACAGCAACACCTATAACTATAAACATCAAGAAAAGATAAACATAATGGAGGTAGTAACTACCAAACCCTTATTATCCCCTCACCCCCAAGACAGGGGCAGTTGAGTTGTAGACTGCATTTTTAGGGTGGTGTGAGGTTGCACAAAGCAGAACTACACAAAACTTCCAGTTTTCACTGTGAAACATACACAAAAAGCTGTATGGCTGCTTAGGACCTGTAAGCTTGATTCACAGCATTGATTGTCCATACTGACTAACAAAAGCAGAGGTTGTTTCCTCACAGTGAAAATGGAAGAATTCTTCACAAAGCAACTCCATGCATTTGCTTCCTGCAAAGGTTTGCTCTTTTCAAATTAAAATTATTTTGAAGCTACATAAGACTTTTTGAGGTGGAATCTTGACTTCCACTTTTGCTACATAATCAGACTGTGAGAGAAGGGGAGGAAAGCTAAGTTGCTTTAAAAAAAATCCTTGGTTTTAAGCACTTTCCTGTTTTCCAGCCAGCAGTGAGAGTTTGTTCCCCACAAAGGACTATCAATGCTCAAAACTGCAGCACAGAGCAGCATGTCCTACACTTTTCAAAGTTTTCTTTAGCTCCATGGAGTACAGCTAAGGCCCACACCTCCTGTGGAAAAAGTGGTGGGAGGCAGCAACCGAAGGCAGGAAAACACAATAAAATGCCTCTCATGGTTTCCTTGGCATAGCAAGGCAGAGTGGAAAACAGTGGAATTAGAAAACTGGATTATTTCCCAGCTCCCTGTCAAGGATTGGCAGGAAAAGGTCTGCCAGCACCTCGAGACATCCCTACAGGGGATCCCTACTGGGGTCCCTTCCTTCAGGCAGGATGGGTCTGCTAAAGTCATGCACTTCCCCAAGCCGTTGTTTGATGAGATTTGGAGTAATCTCCTAATCATGTTCATCAGCCCATATAGCAGTTAAAATAATGCGAAAAAGGAGAAAAAAAACCCAACACCCACCCTCAACCAGTTTCTGTCCGTGTTCTATTACCAACAATTTTTTTCACAAGTAAGAAAAGAGACATCAAGAGAGAATGGACTTTTACTTTGCTTTTTACTGTTGAGTAATTTAAACTTTTTTTCCTTTTTGTAGTACTAGCATATTTTAGTAAACAAAGAGCATGTTACATCATGGATCTGAGGGTAGATAGCAGCTTAACTTCATATTCTCAGTTTTGTATCTATCATGTGGTTAAAACACACACCAGAAGCATGTGGAAGGAGCAGAAATGGCCCTAAAGCTGCAGCTTCGGGGACTGGCAGGCGTGTATCAGACACTGCAACGGCAGGACACTTATCAGCTAACACAAAACCAACTTGTGTTGAGTAAAAGGGCCAATATAGTTAAGTAAGATAAGGCAAAGGATGTGGGAGAGGGTAGTATTAAAAACCAGAGTCAGCGGAGAGGAGCTGTTGCTTATAGCAGAAGTATTGCTACACAGTTTGAATAGGCTTCCTGTGGTTGCCCAGAAAGACTAACATCTGGCAATGCAGGGAACTCCTTTATCAAGGGTACAGAAAATAGAAACTTGACCACAAAGGTGGGAGTGCAGGTTCATAAGCTGTAGCCAACCTCTTACAGTAATTGCTGTCCTTATTTGTTATGGTCTTGTTAAGCTTATTTGACACAGTTGCCTATATAACCATCTACCATTTCAGATTTGCCGGAATGACATTCAGCTGAAAACATATGGATTCAAAATTTTAGAGTGTTTTTTTAATGCAGCAGTGCACACCAAGTGAATCCCAGCCGGGTTTGGGGGTTTGTGTTTTGTTTTCGTTTGGTTTTTTTCTTTTTTTTTTTACTGTACAAGTAATATTTTGGTTGTCATTGTAGTTTACACAGTAAAAACAGGCAAACTGTGTCACTTTTTAAAAAAGTGATAAATTTAAAAACAAGAAGTGAAACAGTGCAGATACCTGACACTACACCAATTCTGCTACCTTAGCTACACTAACAACAGAAATAGTTCTGTCCTGTTTAGATAGACTTTGTTTTGCTACATGACTGCATATGCAGTGAAGTGATATCAAGTCCTGAGGGTCCACTCCTTTGATGAGTTAAGCACACAAAGGCCCACATTTTGATGCAATCTGATATCATATATTTAAGTCCTAGACAAACTGCAACTGTGAGGAAGTGATAAACAGAACTTCCTGCACAAAGCCGCCTGAGATAACACGGAAAAACATGGACTGGAAAAAAGGAGACATGATTGCTACAGAACTAAAAGGGAACTGTTCCGCTCTTAATAAATAACCCTTTCTTTTTCACGTGGCAATTGCAAAAGCCTAAGCACAAGTGACTAAGATTCAGTGCACTGTGGAGCAGTTCTACTCACGCATTTCTGAAATGAGTCTTTGAGGAACTACACTTAATTCTTAGCTTACCAGATCCGTGTTCTCCCAAAGGCTCCTGTCCTGCAGCAAGAGCCCTGCAACTCAGAAACCTCCCAGCTAATATTTTTACTTCCACTTTAAAGAAAGTTCAAGAAAGCAAAACTAAGAAGTCTAATCAAATGGAGGAATAAGGAGGGATTGGTTAAAGACTAAGGCCAGATTGTCTCCAGTGAGGGGGGGGAAAAAAACTATAGGAAACATGATTAATTCCTTCTCATGGAGTTTCCCCTTGATTTTGCATTAACATCACCTCAGATTCCAAGAAATTTAACATAATTATTTTGAATTCACTTCATGAATGTTTGTGCAGCCAAATTTCCCTCACACTGGAAGTAGTATGGGAACAGAGCTTCAAGTGTGAGTACTTAACATGGACAATAATTTTTTTTAATTAAAATTTAGAAAATATTTGAAATATGGAAGTGTTTCTTCATATACAAACAAACTAGAACAGCAAATCAAAATCCATGGAACTTAACGGTCCAAAGCATGCAATTTCTAAAGCAAAATATCAAGAATTCATGGTAAACCGTTCACCAGTTGGGGAGACAGGGAGTAAGTCTTGCAAGATAGACTTACTTATTGTCAGATGCACAGGCAAATCACTGAATCTGGGAAGAGATTCCACAGGTACTTCTACGACAGCCCACCTACTATACAAACATCTACTCTAACCTCATGGGATGATATTCAAGAATAAACCTCAACATTGAATCCTCCTTTAGAGACACCAGAAGGGATCCAGCCTCAAGACATTACAAGCTGTTCTGATACAGAGAACGTCTCTTAACTTTTGCCTGTACTTTGCATTTCTTTTTATACATTGGGGGCCAGGAGGGTGATAAGCTCAGCCTCTGTAAGGAGTCAGGAGAGACATAACTGCAGTATATACTGTATATTACTGATGTAATACATTATATTAAAAAGGAATCAAATGCTACCCATCCTTGAAGAGTTTTAAACTTCTGCTTCTGTTGCAAGCTTATGAAGTAATAGAGGAAACATAATGGCTGATTGAATTCATGTGATGACTCTGTGGTAACACTCCCAGAGATTTGCCCTGTACGGTGTTTCTCGACACAGAAAGAGCTCTCATGTCGGCATTTCTTTTGGTTCTTTCCAGCCCTTGCACATAGCTGGCTGGATCTAAACCTTACCTTAAGCCATCAGAGCAGCATTTCAGACACCATGAGCACAACTGTACTGAGCCCAAGAAAACCAAGCCAAAGGTTTACTGCGTGTTCTGTCTGTGAAATAGCAATGTGTTTTAAACAAAAACAAATAAAAAACTAAACAAAAAAAAAACCCAAACCCACACAACCAAAATCTGGCCGAAAAACTTCTCAACAGTATTTTTAATTGGATCATTTCAGGAGGCTGATTTAGAGCACAGCCACACCAACAGTGGAGCAGCTGCAGCAGTAATCTGTGTGTCAGGCAGGAAGGAGGAGAATCAGATTTGACTCTGAAGAAATTGTAAATCAAAACATAGCCCAGTGATTGCTGACAACTATGTAGTCAGAGTTTCAGGCTACAGAAAAATACCAGGCCTAAAACTGTGTTCCTTCATAGACTCAATAGATTCACCATTCCAGGAGCTAACAGTGATTATTTTTCTGATAGCCTCCTAGCTGTATACTCCAGCAAAGAAACAAATGCCACAGATGATTACAGGGTTCTTATGATTTAAGAGACAGTGACTGCCACAGTGGCAGTAACGGGTAAAAACCTTTTAAACAAGTGATAAAATACACAAATGCTAGTCAATTTTGTCCTATTTCCATCATATTGCAAATATGGAGACTTGCTCATTTGTAATCTAATTCAAAATTGATTACTTTCCTTTTAAGCTTACATATTTGCTAATTGTATTCTGAGCTCTTGTACATTTCCTCCCCTAGAGGGATTCCTCTTGCAGTTAAATTTGTGTAATCAGTTAGAGAGCAATTTGTATTTTTGAGGTGTGAGATGCTATTGAATAACATTTTCCTCATGAACTCATGAGCTGCTTGTTCACTTGGGAATTATGGTAGAAATTATTGAACAAACATTTTTATCATAGTCAAAACAAGTTTTGTTTTCATTATACTAAGTTATCTCAAAAGCAATATTTAGTATAACACTTGAGTGACTAGTTTATTGTTACTTAGATAGCCTAGTGATAGGCACCTTAGGAAAAAAAACAAAAATAGGTAGTAGACCAAGCTATAAGTAGTAAACACTCTCAGTCTCCTTCTCTTTCAGTATGAATACAACTGAAAGTCTTCACAGTGGTGGTAATCTCTTTATCTTGGCTATGAATGAAATATTGATTTTTCAATTGCCGAAACAACTCTGCTGAACAGATATTTGTGACTGCAGAAAGAGTGCTCATCTGATGTGAACCAGTGGACAGAGAAGCCTTGTGCGTCAGCAATGGATTCTTAAAACAAATAAGATGTCACTTAAATATTATAAAAAACAACAACAAAAAAGTTTGATTTTTAGTCCTGCAAATGTGACACTGTGCCAACTTTGCTCCACATAACAAGTCTCAAGAAGCTCTCCTGGGAATGTTTATATTGTGCTTTTATCCAGGCTTCATATCTGCTTTTGAATTGTGACAACAGTTTGACCGTTTTCATGTTAAAAGCTTCCTGCCTTTGTCATGAAAGAAGCTTTTCATCAATATCTATAGACAACAGTCAAAACAGGAATTCAGGACTATTGCTGCAGATTCTATGAGCACCTGGAAGTGCTTGCACACCAATACCACCTGAGTCCCCCCTCAGCTCACGTCTTCAGCCAGTGCCAGTGCCCTAAACACTAGCAAAAGCAAAGCAGAGGGTAATTGGGCCCAAATACCGCTACTGGATCCAGTTGTACCATCAGTTAATTATGCATTTTAAAAGTCTTGGAAAAAAATTGTTTTCTGTTTTAATATGACAGAATAAAAATTTGACAAGCATGCTTAGATCCTACTACAGTGTGAAAAGTACAAAACATTTTAAAGAAGTTTTTATGTACATAAACACATGTGTACATGGGAAAATCTCATACATGAGTATGGCTGAGCTTTTCATATGCAAGATTTGTCAGTTTGGGGTTTGATTTTTATATTTAACACTACAGAGCAGTCACTATTCTCATCATACCCAAATCAAATAAACTATTCACATCTCTGTACCTCAGAATATATTGCCTTCCACCTATGAGAAATTCTATTTGAAAGAAAATGCTATGCAAAAGACTAAAATAGCAACGGATCAGGCAGAAGCCAGTGTCTTTCCCTGAAGAATTAGATAGCTCAAAACTTCAGTGCAATGAAAAGAAATTGGAAAGTATGATTCGCCTTTTAGATTGTTTTAGTTGAATAACGAATAGACTGAAGTTCCTTTTTTTCAGAGTATAGTCAAATAGTGATTATGCAAAGTGTGCAATTCTGAACAGCTAATTAAGTGGCAGCCCCAAATCTTTTAGCTGAACAAGCAGCTTTTTAAAAAGCCAGGAAGCCTGTGCCTTGTGTATGAGTTGTTAATTTTTTAAAGAAAAAATTATTATCAGTTACTCTAGTGATTCATCTCTCCGTGAAGTTTTACCTGTGCAAAAAATAACCATCTATAGGATTCAATGTACTTTTTTCATCAGAGCACTTTCCGTTTGAAGCTCCCAGGGAAGACACTATTTCCTAAATGAGAAAGTAAACCATAAAGAAAGTAGAAGACTAACGTGAACAACTGATACAATCTGGTTCTCCAGTATCTTCATTCAGGACTAAACCCCAACCTTTATTACATCATACCTAAGAAACAAGATCTTCTTACATTTTTCCAAAGGTCATTTTAACATTAACTTGGAGTTGGATGTGTTTTCTTCCTATCAGATATGTACAGAAAAGGGAGTGAAATATTAAAAAATGAGTTTGAGTAAGAGTCACATACTTTGAGAGACATGGTGGGATCTCCTGGAAACTACAAAGTAAAAGACAATTTTTGAACTTTTTCCTTGAAAGTAAGCTACACATTTGGGACCATGTAATTCCAGTGGTTTTAGAGAACTACTCAGTACAGTGGAAAAACATACTTCAAAATGGATGTATTTGTCTACAGTCCCCAAGCAGCAACTTCGATAACATTACTTTTGGCAAAGCCAAAAGCAGTGGTGGGGTTTGTTTTAAATGCTTACTTAAAAAATTCTGAGATTCTCTGGACGTTAATCAGTTGAGTGCAAGTTCTTTAAAGTTCAGTGTAAACTACCAACTGTTGCTTTAAGAGAAATTTTCTAGTACCTTTTACTTATTTTTTTGAAGCCTGAAAAGAACCTGAAGTAAATCAACTCTCAGTCAAGCACCACATTAGTCCTGTCACAGAAGGTTAACCCCTCAACAATGTAATTGAATGTCTTTAGGCTGTTCCTTATGTACAGTAATGGATACACTTGACTACGAAAAAAAGCCATTACTACCCAGGACCCATTTTAGGAGGAACAGCATCTGAATATGCTGAACAAAAGACAGCAAGCATCACACAAGCAGGCACCTAAAGGATACACAATTCATTTGGATCAAAAAACCTCTTAGCACACTCTTACTTTACTAGGGAATGTTCATTAACATCTTATTTGGATTAGGACACTTACTTATTAAAGCCATCACATCAATTTCATTTTCGGAAACCTCTTAGCATTAAAAAGTTTTCTCCAAATTTATGTACATTTAATGGCATGTTACTTTATGATGCAGATTGTTATATATATCCCAGCAGGAATGGGCAAACAGTATTTAGATAAACAAACAAAAAAATCTGAAAGCATAAGATACTTCAGTAATAAAAAAGACAATTTAATGCTTTTCCCATTTTTTTATAATGGAAATATCACTTTGTGTAATGGGCACTATTACTAGACTTTTATTTTAGGAGCCAGGAACGCTGACTCAAGTACTTAGCTTATATTACCCTGTTATCTCTGAGTGGAGTCTTCAACAGAAGAGAAAACTATGTGAGACGTTCTTGGAACTCTGTTTGACTTACTTTACTATGTCTCCTAGGTGTTGAGTGAAGTCTGTCACTATCCCAGAAAGTTCCTTAACTCCATGGTTTTCACAAACTTATATATCCCATTTATCTTCCAGTTCACCTGGGAGTTACAGAAAACCTCAGCTAAGTTTTTAACAAGCTACAACTGAGCACAGGGCTGAGATACCAAGCTCCACTCTTCCCCTGGAATGCCACAGCTCAGGTAGGGACACAAAGATGATTCTATCAGAGCACAAACTAGACATGCTTCCTGTCCATTACTTAGCCAGATAGCCAGGAAAAGGTCAACTATATGATTTTTATAAATCATTGTTTCCTGAACATAGTCGGTCACTGAATTTCAGTTAACCTGTAGCATCAAATTTTTATCTGTGCATGGTTAAGATGCATGGTCAACTGAAACACTGAGAGGTTACACGTCTCAAAGGGCTTGCTGAGGTTACCTACCATTACCTGCCTGGAGAAGCTTTGCTGAAACTTGGGTTTCCCAAAATTTTAAGCCAATTTAAATGCATGCTCCAACTGTCCCTACTGAAATGCATGATCTTACTGTGTCTCTTCTCGGAGCATGAGCAGCCATGAAACTATGTGGCCTGTTAAATCAGCGAAATTCTGCTGAAAATTAACTTGAAAAAATACAAATAGAGTGGTTAGCTTTCACTAGCATGAGTTTACACAAAACGTATGGGAACAGCGACTGGGAAGAGAAGAGCCAGAAAAACCCTTTTGGCTGCATCTTCTTAAAGCAATGGTGGAAACATCAGGAGGGCACCATGAGCTGCAGCAGGGATAGCAAGAGGTTTTTGCAATGATTTAAAACTGAGTTGTTTTGAAACAGTACATTGGCCATATGCTTCTATGCTGCCTCCTGCTGAGGATGCTAAAGAGCTCAGTAAAGCTCACAAACAGCTTCTTGGTAGGTATTATCACTCCTGTTTTACAGGAATGAGGATGTGGACAGAGCTTGCATTGTTTACCTGAAGCAAAAAGCAAAAAGAAGACAGACTGAAAAACAAAACCACTGATCCTTGATTCCCACCACTATGTTAATTAATAAATCAATTGTGACCAACATGCAGAAAATTAAGAAATGCCCCCTGAGTATTTGCTAGTGAGTTAGGCAAATGAGCAGCTGCATAGCCACACCAGAGCTTGCTCGGCTGCACAGGCAGAGAAGAGCAGAGCACACAGGACCAGCACCCCCAGGGCTGTGTGCTCTGCCAGAGGAGGCATCTGGTAAGTCTGTGAGAATAAACAAGGGTAGGCACAAGGTGTGAATTAGACACAGATACACAACTCACAGATTTGAACAGGTTCTTGAGCATGCAGTGTGTTGACTGGTCTTGACCTTGTCCTGTCCATGATGTTCTACACCTCGCACAGGATCTTCTTGGTGATGAGATACAAGGGGCAGACACTTTTTTGTCATCACTGGCAAGGCATGGAAGAGTGTGCACAGCCCCATGAGCCCACTGTTAAGTTATACCACTCCCAGCTAGGAAAAAAATGCAACAATAATGCTATTGAAGGAGGATGTGGTATTTTATTTTATCCCATTTTAAAAACACACATTGTATAAGACTAGAAAAAGCTTTGTCATTACTCCAGTGCCTGTATGAAGCAATGCAAAAATATATTGCAGCCTCCCACATTCCCTTGAACCTCATGGAGGAAGCAAAGCTTTATTTCACTGCATAGAGTAGTAAAAATCAGATTAACACCCAATTTAGCATAGTTTCTGACCCTAGACTTCTGACTTCCTTTTACACCACTTTGTATTGACACGAATGACAGCCCACATTCTGGGGTAATGGATATTCACATCTCACCTATTCAAAAGGTATTTGCTAGTTGGCTGTTAAGTATTTTCATCTTGTTGTGGTGAAGGCTATAACACCACAAGTGAACAAGATGCCTCTCCCCTTGGAACCATGTAGACTGCAGTTAGATGGGCCTTTGAGGCTGCATCAGAGAGGTACCAAGAGCTGAGGAGTACAAAGCAGGTGAACACAAAGCAGCTGGGTCCACCAAGATTTGGTGTGTACTGACTTCTGACATCTGTTTTAAGTATTAATAATGGTGCTTATATGTGTGTTTTTTCTTTCAGAGAAGTCATCTTAACCTAGATTATACTAAATTCTGTTGTAAACTCTCCAAAATTCCCAGTGGGCAACCCAGCTATTTATAACGTACACTTAATTCTAAAAAAAAGTCCAAACCCTTTCGTCACCAAGCTCCAAATAAGCCACGTTTCAATCCTCCAGACTTTGGTGATATACAAGAAAGACTTGGGTAGAACTGAAGCACCTAGAAGAAGTGTAACCCAGCTCCTTCCCCTAACACTGGGGGCAGACTTAATTTTCCTGGCATTTACCCTTTGCTGCACGTGAGCACACAGGCCTTCTTCAACGTGAACGCTACTGCCTGCCTCAACGTATCTAAGGTATCTGGTCTCACCAATTGCCTAGCGGATCTATGCAAAGGCTTGTTTTCTTTTTGTCCTCCTCAGGAGCATTTTTAATAAGTAATAGAGGAGCCGTTTTCATGAGTCAGGAAATCAACAGACTCATCAGAATCAGCTATTTTGGCTACAAGGACAACACTGAAGAATCATAGCAGTGGCAGTGACAGAGAACAGGACACTGCTGCACGACAGATTGGGGGGATCCAGTGAAGCAGGGCTTCAAGGGCTCTGTGTTCAGATCATTCATAGAGGCTTGTAGTGGACACGCATTTCCATGGTCATTCACATTCTGCCTCAGCAGAAGCCCTGAAGCAGGAATGGTGACAAGCGTGGGGAAAAAAAGTTTTTTGGAGAACATTAACCTGTGGCCTGGGCCACAGTTGTTCAGTTGTTCATCACTTCTCAGACTCCGGGGAACACCAGTTTAGAGATCCTAACTAAGGAAGGAAGCACCTGGATGTCCAATTTTGAGCAACAAATGTAGTGAAGGGGCTGGAGAGAGCTGGGACAGCTGAGAGAGCTGGGGTTGTTTAGCCTGGAGGAGGCTGAGGGGAGACCTCATTGCTCTCTACAACTACCTGAAGGGAGGTTGTAGAGAGGAGGGTGCTGACCTCTTCTCCCAAGTGCCAGGGGACAGGACAAGAGGGAATGGCCTCAAGCATCACCAGGGGAGATTTAGACTGGACATTAGGAAAAAATTTTTCACAGAAAGGGTCATTGGGCACTGGAACAGGCTACCCAGGGAGGTGGTTGATTCACCTTCCCTGGAGGTGTTTAAGGCATGGGTGGACGAGGTGCTAAGGGGTATGGTTTAGTGTTTGATAGGAATGGTTGGACTCGATGATCCAGTGGGTCTCTTCCAACCTGGTTATTCTATGGTTCTATGATTCTATTTTAATGCCAGACAGCCTTTCCCAAACAGCTGCCATGCCAACTGCTTCCTCTCGGTTCCTATACCAGAACGTGCATGAAACTAGAATATGGCATTTAGACAAAAAAAGGCCATTAAAGGGAGCTGAACAATGTCAAAACCATTCACTAGGCATGCATTTCCATTGGAAGTGACGTATGTTGGGAGAGTGTTTCCCAGGCGGGAACAGGAGCTGGAAATGTAGGTTCCAATAATTCTCAGTGCCACAGGGTTTAGCAGCTGCTCTCTTTAAGCTTCCCACTGCATATACCCCAGGCACAGGCATTAGCAAGCACAGCAAAGTCACAGTAATAGTAATTTAAAAAATCTATATTAATCATGTACCCTTATAAAACAACACATAAAATAAACACTGTAAGAGTGGTAGTTTCCTAAGTCATTTTATTCTCTGAACATTCCCAAGTTAGCTGAACTGGAATTTTTACAGATATTTGCTACAGCTTTACTTCAGATGCATTAGCACAAATTCAAAATAAACAACCTAGAAACAATGGAGGGGCTTTGCGCTTTCATTACCATGACCAAGAGCAGAACATGACCCACTGAAAAGTATCCCAAAGCCAGACTTGGGGAATGCTTAGAAGATCCAACACAACCAAATTCTTTCAGGCAGGAGTGACTCCTCCATACTATAAACAACGTATTAAAGGCAACTTCCTTAAATCTTTTCTGGAAAGAAATTTTTGTCATGGTTGCAGGCATTTCCCCCAACATTTTCATCTTTGTTGTTTCAATCTTTGATAGTGCGGGGAGGAAATTAGACAACTTGTGGATATTGCTGCTACCCTTCAATTCTACTGATAACAGTTGTGGAAACATACACATAAGAATAACTTCCTGAATGAAACAATATTTAGCACATATAGAAGCTTTTGTTCTTGTTGCCTGGAGGATATATAGTTTTACACAATTATAGTGACTTTTAAATGCCCATTAAAAACCTACTAGGATGTGTGAGTGCTCCCTTTGAAAAATGAAAAGCGGACAAATCAGGCAGATTTTTTCCAGATAGAAGGGACAAACAGATATGTGTTAGCTCCATTTTTTTTAAGCCAGTTTTATCATAACAGGAAGCATTACTCATTCTAGATTTGATGTTGAATTGCATTACAAAAAAAATATGATGAGCAGTGGACAGAACTTTCCTCTTTTTATTTCATGACCTTGAACAGATTTTTCAGGAGAAGCCAATGCGTCATCAGTTGAAACACATTCAGCCACAGAACTGAAGACACAGGGCTTTGATTCTCCTGCCCCCAAAATCACAAAGAATCCACATGCTTTTGCTTCACTCTTGCATAAAAAGAAACACCTGAGACATATCTGTCACAACAAAACTATTAAAAAAAATCAAACCTGTTCCATTTCCCCAGTAGATTATACTTTACACTCTTGTAAGACATGGCAATAACTTGGGAACACAAAAATGGCCATATTGGGTCAGACCAAAAGTCTGTGTAAACAACCACCCTCCAGCACTGATCTTCTGTGTTGGATAATTAAGGATGAGAGCAAGAACAAAACAATGAATAAAAACTAAGCAAGGTGAAACAGCCTCTTACAACTGCATACACTTACCTGTTTCTTTCCTCAGAAATCCTGAAAGGCAAGAATGACCTCCCTACTGCTCCTCCCAGATCTCCAGAAGGAAAGCAAAGGAGGAAACTGGGCCAGAGGAAGTAAACTAAATAAGAACAAAGAGACAACAGGTGTTTCTTATTTTTGTTCATGGTAGGTAAGTAATAGGCTTGTCATTTCCTGAGGCAGAATTCAGACCATGATTTCTAAGAACTTTTCTAATTTTTCTAAGAAATCATGGTGTCTGTAACTTTATTAAACTTAGCTTTTCCTTATTCTGTGCTAGATCATGAAGATGTTCATAGTTCACCTGCACTGTAAATTTAGCAATTCTATTTTCTAGGGTACATGGTCGTAACCTTGCACATGTTACTGCCAAGTATTATCATTATGCCTCTCTAATTTTAAATAAATACAAAACTAGCAGTTCTGATATTACATAATGGGTTAAAAATCACAGCATTTTCCCCTCCCAAGCCAGTGTTCAACATAGTTACCAACACATTTAAACAGGATTGAGTCTCACATTGAATAGAAACAAAACGCGCTCAGTCATTTACCAGCACTTAAATATACACATGTAGTCTTTAAAATTCATCTTAATTTATTCACTTTTGTAGAACAGTTATTTCTGCTCTGGTTGGGAAGGTTAAGGGAAGTCTTTGGCATCTTATAGCAGACATAACAAATTTCAAGTACAAAGATCGTAATTCCCATCACTCTGCAAACCTTGCATAGTTATTCACCCTAATTCTAGGTCTGAATTACCATCATCTGAGATTTAAAAAATTAAAAACAGCAGAAATTAAACCTGTAGATTTCAATCTCCATGGTTTTGAGATACTTTATGCTATATAGGAGGACCATACTAGATCTCGCCACGTAACAAAACAAATGCATGTGTTTTATTTCATTTATTTCAGCCTAACATGACAAGGACATAATCCAATCTTCTTTATCAGTCTTTCCAGCTGCCTGGGTAAAAAGTAAGCATTTACAAAACTGAGGTGCATGGGGAGCACTGTCTCTTGGTGTTTAGGTAGAAATGCAAAGTAAAAACAAGTCTTCCGCTTTAAACAGATTGGCTTTAAAGTTTGAACAAATCAGAAATGTTTTTTTAAATTTAAATCTGTAAAACAGCCTGACAACTGCTTTACTCTTTCTGAGTATGCCTGAGATTAGAACCTTAATCTAAATTCATAAACTTAATCTAAGTCTTAATCTAAGCATGTCCCTTCCTTTGATTTTCTGACTGGAAGACTGAGCTGTGGTATAAGAAGGATGAGGCATCACCGACAGTCACTTCTTCATGAGCAGGCCAGGACGGTGGATACACCACTGAGGCCGGGAAGGATTTTCTTTCGAAACTTGCTTGATGAGGTTAGGTCAACGTCAAATACTTCTGAACATCTCATCCTTGTCAGGGTATTTCAGCTTCTGCTTTGCACTGTTGGGTGCATACTCAGAGGTCTGGGGTTTGGTACTGCACTCACCCCACCTAAATGGCAGTTACATAAATAATACACTGGCCAGCCCTCATGCTGACCCATCAGCTAACAAGTAGCAGCAGCAGGGGCTGTATGGAAATGAAAGGGGACAATGAGTGGAAAAAGAAGCTGTGCAACTTCAACACAGCTCCTCCCATCCCCTCCTATATAAGGAGACTATGATGCCTGTGAGAAGACCAAATCTGATGAGTTAGGACATTTCTTCCTGTCCTTGGTTTATGGGTTTTTTTGGGTGCCTCCACCCACACCATTGCCCCATTAAAGCTGTGGCCAAGGCAACCCTGAGAACTTTGCCTGTAAACAGGAGCATCTTCAGCAAGTTAGAAAACTTCAAAGTATGACCTTCACCGTCTCTGTTAACAATGAAAAACTATGAGTTCCCTTGCTTTAGAAAAGTCAGAAAATTGAGAAAAGCATGTTTGTTCTAGACATCAAACAGGTTCTTACTTGCATTCTGATTCTTTTACCCTTTAGCTGCACATTTTCTGATTTTTCTTTGACAATGTCACAGTTACAGGGCCTTTGAACTTGTTTTTAATGAAAACTCAGATTATCACGCAACAGCAAGAACTGAGGCTGCAAACAAACTCTAAAACTCCGTGCAATAAACAGTGCACTATGAAGAGCTGGCGACACCTCTGTTGTGTGACCCTGGGTAAATCTGTGCCTCTTTGCTCCCTTACCACTAAGTAAACAGATGCCAGAGCAGAGATACTCTGTGTACCAAGCTCACACGTGAAAGCTGCTGAGACAGTGAGATCACAGAGACCTTTGCTTTGGTGTCATCACCGTGGAAAGACACAAGTACTGAATCAAAGGCGTCAGGTCTTTCATGTGAATAAAGTGCTGATCCCACAAGCTTGGGGGCCTCTGCTGGCTGGCACTGCTGAGCACAGAAGAGCTGCCTTCATGCCATGTCAGCAAACAAAAGGTGCTGTTCCAGTGGTCCCAGAGGTTGATGCCACCTCTGCAGGTTTTGATGAGAATGTTAACCTCTATGCTATCTCAAGTGCTAACCTCAACTCATCACACGGGTAATTTTGCCTTGGTAACAGCACAGCAACATGAGTTATAACAGAGAATTGATAGCTCCAGCTGGTAGACCTGGGGTATAGGAACAAGGCAGCTATCTAGACTTGTCAAACACATACCATACAGGTTAGCATAGGTAAGAGGGAAGCTTCTTTTAGCACTTTTAGATGCACAGATGACTACTTTTTGTAGCTGGAGGAGCACTGCAGGACTGCTCTCCCCACAGCATCTTTTCCCCTCCTCCCAGGCCCTGCAGGGAGGAAGGGCTCTCTGCCACCCTCCCGCTGCTGCCACCACATCCAACTAGGGTAGAGCCTCTGTGCCCCTGGGGACAGCACAGAGGACGGAAGGGTGGGCCCAGAGAAGGAAAGAGTGGGTGGACTGCAAGCAGGCACAAATATGTATGACTCTCCTCCCACTTTCTAGTGGGTCTCACTGGGTAAGTTGCTTTATTTCCCTACCTTCTGCTCTACCCAAAGCAGAGGGGAAAATTAAAGCCCAGTCACTGAAATCACCACTGGTTGCAGTGAAGGATTATTGTACCCTCGGGCTAGTGATAGCTGGACACTGTCAATAAGGACAGGACGGGACGGGAACAGAGATAAGCTGCAACTGAAGTTCTTGAAACAGATTGCATCCTCAGGTTTTGGACATCTCTTCCTTTAGCCTTTTTTGGGGAGGAGGGAAATTCATATATGCCTGTAAAATAAAAAGTGTTGTTTTCAATCTCCTGAGCAACTGATTTTCCACACATACTTTCCCTACCAAAAGCCAGTCACCACAGGTACACGGTTGTTTTACTCATGCAGATGCTGATATTGGCTTCAATGGAATCAACCAAATTAAAAAGAAAGAGAATGGGCAGAGTGAGTTATCCTTTTTCCAAGTCAGTGACTTGATTGCCCTTGCGCTTCTGGAGACAGGACAAAGTTCAGGTTTGACTTTAAATCTTGCAATTCATTTCATTTAGATAATCACAAAATCGTGCCAAACTTCCTAAACAGATACATGTTTCATAGTTCTAATGGAGTTACTGCACTGAACACAGAGTCTGTTGTGCAACTCACCCACTTATTATCCGGCAGAGCTTCAGCCAGTCCTGCAAGAAGCCATTCACCTGCCAGTATGGATTAGGGACCAAGCACTGGACGTCACGGCAGCTCTTCTTGCTGGGATTTCACTTACCTTTTTATTACTACTTTACCAATTTTGATAAAACTAGTAAGCTCCGTAAGCAGAGCCTGGTGAAGTGAAAGGTGTCACAGGAGAAATAGAAATTCCCAGCTCTTTTTTAACGCCTTGGGTTGTCACAGCTATCCCAGCAGTGCTGCAGCCACATCAGTAGGTCTGTGGTACAGCATCCACTTCTAAAGCAAAGAAGAAAGAAGAGGGGGATTTAGAAATCAATGCTAAACAGTTTTCCTGTATTTATAACACAACTTGGTATGATTTGGACTTCACTAGAGGAGTGCAGTGCAGCATTTGTATAACTTGAGGATGTGCCCATTTTGTATCTGAGCCTACATCGCTTCAGAAAATGTAGGTGGCTTTCATGGTCTTAAATATACCTCTAGCGGGGCCTGTGAGTTTATTACCTCTTCTCATAGAAAGAGCAAGTAATACAATAGAAGTCAGTAGAACTAATGATATCCCAAATGCAGACCTTCTGAGCCCAGGGTGCTGGGCACTGGCATATTCAAGTTGTCTGTAAAAGCTGGGGCGCAGGGCAATGCATTGACAAAAACCACTCAAACCACCATGTGGATAACAGCACAGGCCTGAGAAGGGTTTTAGAGCTACAGGATCCTCTGGAATCATCTTATCTGATCAACAGAGACCATGTAGTTTCAGCTTCTCCATTTTGTGTGGAAAATCTTTTTTCTTGGTACTTGTTCACAAAAAAAAAAGCACGAAACAAACCAAACCAAAACAAAAAGCAACCAAAAAAACACCCCAAACATTCATAAAGAGAAGAAACCAAAAGTCAAGGAAGAAATGGAAGTCCAGCAGTAGTTTTAACTCCAGCTTCAGTTACCTTGGAAGCAAGAGTGCAGTATTTAAATAACTTTTGGCCACTTGGTCAATTTAAGCTATTTCTGTGCCATCAAAACCTGATTTATAGTCTGGAACTTATCTGCTGTTATACAGCCAAATGAATTTTAAAGATCAACCTGTTATAATACGACCAAACCCAAAAGTTTTAAGGAAATGACAACTGACCCCTCTCCACAGCAGCACGAGTGCTCCAAGAGGCAGCTGTAATGGCATAAATGGGTGGTTTATCAGCTTTCTGCAGGGACTGACAAACTCACGTCAAATGAGGCATTAAAGCCCTATTTTTGAAAACTGTGATAAATACCAGCTAATCTACTGACCTAATATATATTGAGTCAAATATTTAGTTTTGCATTAAATCTAAATCCAACATTAGAGCATTTCCTCTTGATTAAAAAGGATAAAATGTAGATGCTGTTTTATGCTCCAGTTCCCACATCTAATTAATGCTCAACATTTGGAGCCATTTCTGACATTACAAATGTATTAGCAAACATGCCAAGGAAAGGGGGGAGGCACAAGGGAAACAAGTGCAAAATCTATATGCTTAATTCATATTTCTCCATTTGCAGTGGCTAATATGTTATTGCAGACACTATTTGCAGACACTTGCCCTTCCAGTGAACAGCTAACTTCCCTGATTGCTTGTATAAACAGTCTTCTAGATCTGGAGACAGAGGTTGTAAGAGAACACATAGCTAATTTAATTTTAGTATCATTAGGAATTAAAAGCAGGACATTAACAGAGTCACAGTAAATGTCAGCTAGGCAATATAAGCATCAAACAATACAACTAATAAAAGCCTTAATATTTATGAGTGATTATATGAAATGGTTTGTAAGAAAGATTATTCTCTTGGGAATAAGATGTACTGATTAGAGAAAAGATTACTGCCGAGATAAAATTAAACACTTTTCCTATCATATGTTAGTGATCTTAATAGGCATGAGGAAATTCTGCTTTTAAATGTGTATATATATTTATAAGCTAGTTAATCACCTACTCATATCTAGAAACTGAATGAGATAAATCCTCATAAATCACTGAAGTATCGTCATCCATCATACATTATATTCTCAACAGTAAGCTTTCACTGATTCTTGGAAGGCAAATACTTGAGAAATGTGTTTTACTGTCAAATATTACAACTTGAAACTCTAGTAGTTTCAAAATGCACTGTACTTTAATGGCTGCTTTTCTAGAGAACACATTTTAGAAAGCTTAAATGAAATCCAGTGCTGTGTAAGAGCATGAGCTGAACTGAAATGAAAAAGGAATGAAATACACAATATAAGTAGCCACCTACCATCTTCATTTTAGGAAATTTGTTGATTTATTGATTAGTAAAAAGATGTCTCCACGCTGACACTTCTAGATAAGTCTGCCATGTGTATCAATACCAAATGCAAGCTGTGGGATTTGGTGTAGTTCATGGTAGCAGAGACAGTTCTTTGTGCTCTGGAAATAAACTGAAAATCACTGAAAGTAAACACAGAAGGCAAAAAACACCCACAAAACTAGGGAGAGCATAAAAAAAATGGACTTCAGAATTAAATACCTATTATAGTCAAGAGAATTATATCCAGGTTTCCCCACCTGTTCTGCAAAGGGTTCCTGTGAATGTATATACATACATCAGCATGTGTCCTTCAGGATGCAGGTTTGGAGATATTTGTCATTTAAGAAGCAGTATGAACTTTATAGCCAGTCAACCACCTTCAGAGTTTGCCTCCTCCACTTCATGGGTCTGTAAGGGGGAGGAGATCACATACAGAAGTGATATCCTTATACAACTCTTTTGGTGGGTAGTTGCTTTTATTCAATTTCCTCAGTTTCTTATCTCAAAACCACAAAGATCTTAAAGCAGAATGACAGTTCAGAACAATTCTGCAAATACTTGGCTCTGGGCATTTTCCTGACCTGGCTATTCCCAGAGCTTCTCTCTGCAGGACTTCCTATCACACAGCCCTCTGCTCAGAGGAGAGGTTCCAGGCTCCGATTTCCACCAGGATGGCTCTCCAGGTCCTCTTACCAAGTAAGAAGTCAACTCACTGCTGACAGCAGCTGTCAGAAAGAAATGTCTTTGAATCACTGTTTAAAATCATTTAATTGTTCCTGTAAACAAATCACAGACAAAGTTATACTGGCTCCACCCCTTCTGAAAAAAAGGGTTTGTGCTAATAAAACCTGAGCGAGATTTCAGTACCATTTTGGACAGACAGGTTGACCATAATAACACTGGCACAACAGACTTGACTGTTGACAGTGCAGGTGAGACATGGAGTAGCTCTTCACAGCTCCTCCTCTTTCTGCCCAATTCCACAGTTAATACGGCAATATGGAGTGGTGCAGGACAAAGACATCCCCTTCCCAACACCCTAGAAAGACAATAACCATTAGAAAAATTAAAAAAAAAAAAACAGGAAAGAAAAAACCAAACAAAACCACCCCAAAACCTATACTTGGACCCTGGGTAGTTTTGCAGCCTGAAACACCTAAGCTGATGTTGTCCTGTGAAAAAAGGGTGTTCTGTCTTTTTCATGCCACTGTTTGTGTTACAATGTAAAATACCTTTTGGCACCTGCTGTAACATTAAGGAAGACTCCCTGTGAATACCCTAAAATTTGGGATGATCCCATAGTTTATATCAATGCCTTGTGCAGAAGCCAGTTGCCAATTTACACAACCTCAATATACACTAGTCATTTCATTTGTCTTGCATTTCACACTTCAATTCAGGTACCTAAAATCCTAAGTAACTGGTACACCTGTAGTTTGGGAGCTACTTATGTATGGGAACTTATGAAATAAATAACTCTTGGAAGATGATATTTATATTTCCTGAGAAGTTTGGAGCCATGCGCTCTAAGGTTGGAGTATTTACACCTTCCTTCATCACCATGATGTGCTTTTGTTCCTTCTTCGTATTTTGATAATCACCAAAGAGACTGTAAGTGGTTCAAAGATTGGCACAAAACCAGAAACAGCCATTTGGTGGAATAAACACAAAACGTGGGAAGCCCCGGTGTTACTGAACTGGTTCTAAACAATTTCTCAACTACTAATATCAACCATTACCCTTCTGTGAAGAAAAAAAGTTAAAAGAGTGATTCTTCTTTATCTCTCATTCTGGAACTTGATTCATAACCTCGTTACCTATTCATGCTGAGAACAGAACATGTATAGATCCTTTTGAGAGTTCGTCAAGTTCTTGTGATTAAAGTCACATCGCTTGCAAAGATGAAGAAACTCACCCCAAACTCCTTCTTCTGCAAGAAAGCCAGCTGTCTTTCTATGAACTGGTCTAAAACCAAACCAAACAAACAAAAGTATGCAAGGAAGCGGAACTCTTGCCACAAGGGTTTTGAAAAGGGTTTCTCACATTACTATATAACCATCAACTGATCACTGGGACAATCACTCTGCAAAATGAAAATGTGTTAATCCGGAAGAATGTGTTCATGTGACATTTGGAAATACATGAGATGTCACATGTTACCAGCAGAGCTTATGTCACCGCCATGTGCGCTGTGCCATGTGAAATCTAGGAGGTGCTATGCAAAGCCCTGCCAGCAGCTTCCAAAGTAAGGATGCCAGGCACAAGATGAGTCATCCTTGCTGCTCTGGAGCCTCCAGAGCACCATTACTTTGTGTTGGCATCTACAGCATCTTCACAGCACAGGGCTTCTTCCTCCCCAGGGATGCCTAATGCTGTCTTACTTTACATTTATCCTTAAAACAACCTCTGGTTTGTGCCAGGCACTGAACAACTTCTTACATTTGTATTTGAAACAGCTGTAATGTCAAGAAATTGTGATTTTCCTTCTTCCACTTTCCACTCTCTTGATAAGGTTTGAATATTTAGACGAAGCCTTAAAATATTTAAAAGTTTACAGTTCATTTAAGCAAGCAAAAAAACATGTTTCACATCCATATATGTCTTTACATACACAGTGCACAACAGTCATCCAAGACCTCTCACATGGAGAAGGCTTATTTGGATGCTAAAAATATCACGTTTACACTTGTAAATCACCATTAGCAAATGATTTTCCTAATGCTTTAGACAATAAAGTAGCAAAGTGCAGCTGCTTCAGCCAGAATGGTATTTTAGTGATTTTTAAGAACTTAATGAGAGCAGGTAATTGACCAGTGAAGCTAAAAATTTTACCTTCAATTAAACAATCAACAGCTCCGTACATCGACATAATCATTTTCGCCCCTCCACCTCCTGTTATCAAATCAATATGTGGGTAGCAGTTGTCTAAGAAACCACTTCCTCTGTGCTTCTAAAGCAGTGTTCAGGACCCGTTTTAAAGCATTTATTCAATCAGTCCAGTGTAATCTGCAAATAATGGAAAGTATGTAGTAATGCAGATTCCGTAAGCAACCAAGGAAAAATAAGGCCTTAATTCATTTGCTGTTTAATGGCATTATTTATCCTACATTTGTTCTGGTGCAACCAACAAATAACTTAACACTCCACATTTTAAAATATAATCATCTGTGCTTCAGTTGGCAGTGCTAGAGGTATTTTTTATATATATATGTATATATATGAAATAAGATTGTAAAGGTCATATTAATGAGTATCACACTATTGATAGTTCAGGAGACAGTCCTATGAGGTGAAAGTATCATATTGGAAAAAAAATATAATGGAACATAAAATAATTTCATCAGGAAACCCCTTCCAAGGTCTACATTACAAAAAAGCAATCTCACTTCGGAGTGGTTGATAATGAATCAATATAAACGGCTCTCCCTGACCACAAATGTTAGTGTAAGATATTTGTTGCTTGAAGCAGAGGGAACTCCTGCCATCTTGCAAAAGATTTTGAAATCAAGCAGTCATATCCCACTGAATGTTACATACTGAGGAGTTCTGGTGTTGTGTCACCTGTAAGCATCTGTAGCATAATTTTCCTCTCCAGCAAAAAATGTTTCTTTCCGTCTGCAGGTAGCATATACTTTATTACAGCAAAAATATCAGGCAATGATTCAGAAAGGAGGAGAAACTGCAGTGCAATCTGGAGATGTTAACAGATAACTTAGTGACTTTCCAGTGTAAGGGTTTTTAAATTAAGGCATTCAAATTAAGGGTATTCAAAGATATTGGGTCCAGCCCCGTTCAATGTCTTTATCAATGACCTGGATGAAGGCATTGAGTGCACCCTTAGCAAGTTTGCAGACGACACTAAGCTGGGTGGAGGTGTCGATCTGCTGGAGGGTAGGGAGGCTCTGCAAAGGGATCTGGACACGCTGGACCACTGGGCTGAGTCCAATGGCATGAGGTTTAACAAGGCCAAATGCTGGGTCCTGCACTTGGGGCACAACAACCCTATGCAGTGCTACAGACTAGGAGAGGTCTGGCTAGAAAGCTGCCTGGAGGAGAGGGACCTGGGGGTGTTGGCTGACAGCTGACTGAACATGAGCCAGCAGTGTGCCCAGGTGGCCAAGAAGGCCAATGGCATCTTGGCTTGTATCAGAAACGGCGTGACCAGCAGGTCCAGGGAGGTTATTCTCCCTCTGTACTCGGCACTGGTGAGACCGCTCCTCGAATCCTGTGTTCAGTTCTAGGCCCCTCACCACAAGAAGGATGTTGAGGCTCTGGAGTGAGTCCAGAGAAGAGCAACCAAGCTGGTGAGGGGGCTGGAGAGCAGGTCTTATGAGGAGCAGCTGAGAGAGCTGGGGTTGTTTAGCCTGGAGAAGAGGAGGCTGAGGGGAGACCTCATTGCTCTCTATAACTACCTGAAGGGAGGTTGTAGAGAGGAGGGTGCTGACCTCTTCTCCCAAGTGCCAGGGGACAGGACAAGAGGGAATGGCCTCAAGCATCACCAGGGGAGATTTAGACTGGACATTAGGAAAAAATTTTTCACAGAAAGGGTCATTGGGCACTGGAACAGGCTACCCAGGGAGGTGGTTGATTCACCTTCCCTGGAGGTGTTTAAGGCATGGGTGGACGAGGTGCTAAGGGGTATGGTTTAGTGTTTGATAGGAGTGGTTGGACTCGATGATCCGGTGGGTCTCTTCCATCCTGGTTATTCTATGATTCTATATGCTGATATTCACCACCTGCACTCCTGTGAGTACACCCTGGCTGCCCAAGCACTCCCAGTGGTTTGGGGAGGGGGGAAGGTAGCTGGTGGAGCAAACCAGAGCTGAATATGAGCAATATTCATTGTGAGAGTAGCACTGGCAGAAAATGGGTGTCTTTTATTCAGCTACTGCAGTGTCAGCATTGTCTTCTTGTACCACAACATGGGAAATGGTGAACAACATGAAGACTACCTGTATGCAGTTTTGACCAAGACTTTCAAAAGCAACTAGTGATCTGCTTGGGTTCAATCTGTAGCTTCCCAAAAAGAGTTACTGTAAAGAACTGTGACTTTGGAGAAGTGCTGTGTATCTCCTGCCTCTCACAGAGGCAAGATCTAGGTGGCAGAGCTTGCCAAGAGCAGTTGTCTCTGCTGCTGCAGCTGTCGCTGCTGCCTCACTGAATAAAATCATAGAATCATAAAATCACTAGGTTGGAAAGGACCCACTGAATCATCGAGTCCAAACATTAAAAGCAGAGTCCTTCGCTCAGAGCAAGATGCTCAGGGGCCAGAGCTGCTATTGCACCAAGGAGACAAGGTTGTCTCAGGCACTATGTCAGTGACTGAACCAACACTGCCTGAGTCAGCCTCCAGGGCCAAAGCCAGAGAAACGGGCTTGGCTCAGCAGGGCAGACTCCACCCTTCTCCTAGCAGGGTGTGCTAACCACTAGATTATCCCAAAAGCTTACCAGGGTAAGTCTGGTCCCTGCTGCCAGAGTGGTGCCTCCACTTTACCCAAAACAATCATTTTGCAAATTTGCTTTTGTCGTTTAACAAACTTCAGAAGAAGCTCCTGGTTTGTTCTGCTGCCTACAAGAGGACCCCATGAGGGCTGCAGAGCCACCGTTCCACCCCACTCTCTTTGCCTCTGAGCCCCTGAAGCCTCTTCTACGCACAGCATAGCTCCTCCTGAGCTGTTCCCACCACCCTGATTTGATTTCAGCCAACAGAGCAACTCATTCACAGCCAACCAGCACTGACATGCTCAAAGCCGAATTAAATCCCGTGTCTTACTAGCCAAGGAGCCCAGAACCCACCAACAAAACTCAACCAACTACCACAACCTTCTCTGATGTGCCAGCAGAGCTTCGACACCCTTCAGCCAAAATGAACCTAGCTCGTACAGCCCTTTGCTTTAAAGTATTAACATCCTTAAAACTGCTTACACCAACCTTGGCTGTTTTCACTTAAGGTAGGTTTGGAAAGGACTCCCTTGGCAGAACCAAAACGGCCTGGTGACAACTGGGAGGACAGGTCCCTGGAGAGTAACCTCAGCCACTGGCCCAGCCTTTTGCAGAACTGGGTCTTTTTATACCTTAAGTCTACAACAGGTCTGAGCTGCTCTCTGACTCTGTGTGCTAGATTAGGAGGTTTTCAGCTGGGTAAGAGGGTTCCTTCTTATACAGAGAAGGAAGTGGAACAACTGATGTGCATAAGTTACTTCTTCCCCTTTTAACCTGTGATCTTTATCCTGATAGCTGCAGTAAGTCACTGAGATACCATTGCATGGTAGTGGACAGTCCTGACTCATTCTAAAGTGGCTGTACCCTCATGTAGTTGTATCCCAGGACAAGTAATCCCTTCC
The DNA here is from genome assembly GCF_032191515.1 of Phaenicophaeus curvirostris. Taxonomy (NCBI): domain Eukaryota; kingdom Metazoa; phylum Chordata; class Aves; order Cuculiformes; family Cuculidae; genus Phaenicophaeus; species Phaenicophaeus curvirostris. The sequence continues at coordinate 14,859,332 of NC_091400.1, read as the reverse complement.
AGTACATCCAGACTAGGATAAAAGTTGTGGGTTTAAATATATTAGTTAACACAGCTTGACTAACACGTTTTAAAACCTTGCATAGATAGGACAAGTCAAATACTAAAAGGTGTTAAAAAGTGTTTTCTAAGTCATTCTAAAAATACAAGTTCTACACCTGTCTAGACAACGACAGAACACTTTTTAAAATGCCATGCCATGCTCGTGGGAAGTCCCACTGCAACAGCCAAGGAGAATTACAGCACAGGAAACAATCAATAAGTTTCTCCACATAAGTCTTCAAAGTGATGGGGCAGATTGACATATGGGGAAATCCTGAAGGCCTTGTCTAGACAAGAGAAAAAAGGTCTTTTCTTTCAGTAGATTTAGTTCAGTCAGGCCCTCTTTTTTCAAAAGCAAAACCTACTACAAGTCTACTAAAAACATCTTCTGATCAGTTTTAGCAGGTCATCATCTGGGCTCCTGACTGACTGTAACTCAGCCTGCTAAACTCATGTAAAGGTACCAAGGTCTAGTGTTTGTCAGATGGGATTTTTAGTCCTTAAATAAGATTGATTGAATTAGGTCTCCTAGAAATGGCCCTTTCCCTAAGGGAAATGAGATGGCAGCTCCTTTTCTATGCCCATTCAATGTTTTAGCCCAAGTGATTTGCCTAAAAATTGTACCACAAATGCAAAGTTTGATGTGTCTTTAGTATTTTTAGCTGTGAGCACTCACACATTTCTTACATGCCACAAGACAGCAGTTGGGGTTGACTTGTACTTCGTTTTCACTGAAATGTACTCAGACAAAACCCTCGACCTAATCTGCTCCTTTAAACACCTACTTGAAAATGTCCAGCCTGCATGCATGCACACATAGCCCTCGTAGTAACTGTCATCTTCTACAAAAGTCATCAGATAAATTCTTAGTCATTGATATCCTTACACTGTTTTGCTTCTGCCAAGCTGACTGGAGAGCGGACAAGTTACAGTAACTGTTTCCCAGAATTGTGCTAACATCTTTGACATCTTGAACAATACTTTCAGGAAAGAAAAAATAAAGAAATAAAAAAGGGGAGAAGTCACTATTGAAGAACAAACATGAGCCCAGCCTCCCTGACTGTTTAATGTCAGGCTCTTTTTATAAGGGAAAAAATAAAGATTATTAGTTCTATTTATTAATAAGGCTTAATGATATGGGTGGGTATCAGTCTGGTAGGAAAAAAAAAATCTACATCTCAATTAGTCACATTAGACTTAATGTCTTTATGACATGGGTGGGTATCTGACAGCCAGGGGAAAACTCACAAGTCACCAACTCAGCTGAAAGAGTCCACCAAATAATAATTTGCTGGTATAATTCCAGGTGACCAAAATAACACCATATGGGCTTGCTTGCAACTGCCTGGGTTTAGTAGTCATTTGTCAATAGCTCTCAAACAATGGAGCTGTGAAATGGAGTCACTTAAGCTGGGGCTTTTTCACGACCTGTAAAGTTTTCTTGGCCTTGGCCTGCACCACCTGAAATGTTTTGGAAACACACATTGATTTCCTGTTTTGAGTAGATAGGAAAAAAAACAAATCTCCCGTGCTTGTGAGATCTGCAGCCAATAATATCCATGATTCAGAGTAAGACAATCACTCCACAGCTGACAAAGGCTCTTCGGTGAGCAGTTGTCACCTACAGACCTGGACAAAAATATTTCCATCCTTGCTAAACCCAAACCTCCATTAAATGTTAATGGGAAGCTGATCCAAATCAGATCAGCATGCTCTGCCCTGCCGGCAACGGTTATTCCAGGTTTCCAGCACTGTCGATCTTGGAACATTTTCACGTGCTAAAATAACATCTTTAAAATATAACCTTTTATATAGACATACTTAGCTGAGAGGCAGTAATACCCACGCAGAGATTTTTTTTTTGTCCTCTGAGAAGACATCTAACAACAGATTCCTTTGGGGCCTAGTATCATTTATTGTCATCCTCTAAGCTGAGCAGTAAACATTCTAATAGGACCAGAAGAAGGTTCTTTTCAGCGAAAGCAAACTTTTAGGAGCCCTAAGTTATTATTTCCTATTATTGTGCAATGAAAGAGGCTGTGGCCGTTTCAGCGTCAAGGATTAAAGTGTCCAGGATTGCCAACACCGTGCAAACTCTTTCCTCCTCCCACCGCGGCAGCTCTGGATGCTCCCAGCGCCCACGCGTGTCCCTGCCCCGGGAGCCAAAGTACAGCGGCGGCCGGTCGATATCCCACCCTCTGGAAAACGGGTCTGCAAAGCAAAGGCCGATGAACCTAACGACTAAAAATATAAGTACCTGACCCGGAGGATTAATCACACACTGTCAAGCCGAAATCGGTGCAATTCTTCCAATCATTAACGTTTTGCTTACAAAAATGTGCTTGCTGTTTGTTTTTCTGCTAAATGATAACCATTTTCAAGTTGAATCGGCTGATAAAAAAAGTCGAAAACAAGACGGGAGTTGTGCTGGAAAGGTCATACGTGCTAGTTCGGCATGAAATAGCCAACGGGCAAACAAACCGGGGAGCGGAGAGCGGCTCGGCGGGGGCTCGCCGCCTTTAGCGAACGGTGCAAAGCGCTTTGGCTGCTTTTCTCTTACCGAGAAGAAGCGGCTGCCCGGGCAGAGCCGCTCCCCGCCGCGCCGTGGGCAGAGAATCATCGAATAGTGTGGATTGGAAAGGACTTAAAGGACCTTAAAGTTCCAAGCCTCCTGCGAAGGGCACCCCCCGCGTGTCTCCCCGCACGTGCATTTCCACAGCGCGGGTGACGGCGCTGCCGTCACCTCTCCCGACGCCCTGGAAATCCACATCCCGGCCCGTCGGCTGTGTCTGCGCTCCCCGCCCGCAGGGAGCACGGATCCCCTGGCCGCTTCTCCGCGACCCCGCTCCAGCGGACACTGCCCCGCGCCCCGAGCCGTCCCGTCGGGCCAGAAGAGCCTCTCCGGGCTCCCACCCGTCGCGACGGCTCCGCCCACGCGTGTCCCCGCGGGAAAGCGCGGCCGGAGCGCGAAGCCGCCCTGAAGGGGCGACGCCAGCTGCGCGCTCCCCGATGTCGGACAGACGGGAGCGGGAAAAAAACGAAAGGGAAAGGGCCGGGATGCCCCTTCCCGATGACCTCGCCCGCTCCCCGCACCCTCGCAGCTCCGAGCCTTCCCTGCCGCCCTCGGGGCCCGGGTGAGACCCGCGACGGCAGCTCTTGAGAGAGGGGGAGAGGCGAAGGATGGAGAAATCTTGGCCGCACGCTCGCTGCCCCTGAGGGCGACCCCTTCTTGCGCGGACCCATCCCGGCGCTAGGACAGGGCAATAGCACCCGTGGTCGTTCCCGGGGCTGCCGAGCGGGGAGCGCTCCAGGCTCGTCCCCGCCACCCCCGGGCTTCTCCTCTCCTCGCAGCCCCCGCCAACAGGTGGCAACGGAACCTCCCGCTTCGCTCCGCGCCTTCGGGCCGCGTTCCGAGCGCAGTTCTAAACGAATAAAGCCGAAGCTCAAGCTGAAGGTTATTCAGAAAATTCAGCTGCGTTCGCCCTCTCAGACGCGACTCACCTGTTGCCCTAAGGGTCCGTCGTGTCCCCCCCCCCCCAGTCATTTGCTGCTCCCCAAGAGCCTTTCCCGGCACTAACAGCCGCCGGGGGGCGGTTCCTGCCCGCAGGGTCGGGGGGCGGCAGAGCCTGGAGGGTGCGGGGCTCCCCGGCATGCACGTTTCCCGTCCTCCTCCGGGATCCCGGCTCCTTCCCCGCGCCCCCATCGTTTCGGAGAAAGGGCGATGAATAAGCACTGTTGACTCAGGCGGGTCAGCGGCTCCCAGCTGGGGTCGATGCCCGCTACCCCCGGACCCCCCCGGGCTTGGGGCGACTAGGGGATCGGCACCTGCGCTTCCAGCCGGGGCTCGCACGGACCTTTCTCTCCTCCTCCCGCCGCGAAGACCTTTCCCGAGCGGGCACAAACCCGAGATGCAGGTGGCAGGCTGGAAAACAGAAAAAAAAAAAAAAGAAAAAACAAAAGAAACAATGAGACCACGCGAGATCCCTGCAACGCGAGGGCTCCCACGGGGCAGCGGAGACCGGAGAGAAAAGCCCATTCCACGCCTGGGACGAGCAGTGGAGGTTCAGCAGTTCTCCTTCCATTTACTGGACAGCCAGCGACGCTGTTGATGCAGAGCCGAGTTTTATTTCACAGACGAGTCCATCAAAAATTAAATACCAGGTTTTGCTTTTTTTTTTTGTTTTAACATTGAACAAATATGTACAAAATATGAACAACGTGAGGTATAAAACCGCAAGACTTTTAAAGAAAACTAGTATATACAGAAGCAGATATGTATACAATGGGCATTCTCTTCCCACAGCTGTGCCCCCACAGCTGATGCCCCTCCGACAGCAGGGCACTATCACTCCCTGCATTTTTGTTTCAAATACAAAAATCTGTAAAAAACAGCACTAGAGATTTTCAAGAAGAAAAATACGTTTGGTTTTTTTTTCCCTGCAAATGGAACTGTCCAGATTGCAGGGCAAAGTCCTCAAAAATCTGAGAAGGCACATGTCATCTCAAACAAGAAGAAAAATTAATCTGCCCAAAGACTCTCCCTGATGAATGATGTCTCAGCAGAGCACCACAGCAGGGAAAAGTGTGCGAGCATAAGGCACTTGTCGGGATGGTCAAATCCCTCCCTATTTCACAGAGTATGTTTCTCTGCTTGCAAAGGGTGTTTAAATTAATCTACTTAAACTACATTTGTTATACAAAGGGCTTAGACCTGCAATCTGTACTCACTTCCACACTAGCTAGAGAGGAGTTTTGCCTGATCACCAACAGCAGCTGATTCAGGACCCCCGCTCCATGAGTAAGGACAGGTTCCAGTATTATATTCCAGTTAGAACATTGATTAATGTACAAATATAACTTACAAATAATTAAATACAAACCATGTTCCTTTGAACAAATTAGAGATCTGCTGAAAACGAACTGTTTGCGGAAAATACATCTTTCTTTCTCTGCTTATTATAAAACGAGTCTATTTGGTGTTTTGTTGTTGTTTTTTCTTTCAGTGGAACAGTGAACGCTTTCTCCCATAGCACAGTATTCTTCCAAACCAGCCCCTGGTAAAGTCCAAGCCAAGTTAGGGTCCACTCTCTGCATGGGGCCGTTAGTGGGTAGGATTATAATAGCCTTTATCGCCTTCAATGTCCACTTCTTGATCGGAGTCATTGGAGACGTCTGATTCCAGGTCCTCCTGTGAGGCTGGCGAGGGGGTGTACTGCGAGCCATCCAGGGAGACCTCCTTACCCTTCTGCTCAGGGGTCGCACGGCTCTCCGGCCTTTGCTCACTGTGCCTGTCAGCACCTTCCATGTCTTCTTTTTTGGCAGCCTGAGGATTCTCCTGCAATGAAAGAAGCCTGCTTTATATGGAAATATGGGCCATGGAGCCAGGAGGCCAAGGAATTGCTGTTATGCTGGGTGGTAAAACCACCTCGGGTTTCCTGCAGGAAAAGGCAGGTGTCCTGCTACTTCCTCAGGGGTCCTGTCCATAAACCTCCTTAAGTGGGCTAGGGCTGGGCACACAGGGGCTCAGCTCTGATCCCACTCCCCACCAGCCACAGGGGCTGCTGCCTTGAGTAAGGCTCCTTGGCAATGGATATCACATCCACTTCAAAAGAGTCAGGAGCTGCTAGAGCCCAGGAACCTCTGAACTTTTGTCTTTAGCAAAGCAAATGTTTATTATGAGTCTACAAACACTGACACGCAGCTTCCTCCTGCCCTGATCTTTCTTTAATTACATGCAATGGCAAAAGGCAGGAGGCTGAATCCATCAGCGGCCCAAAAGCAAATGGGAAAAAATTACTAATTAAGCTAAAACTCAATATTAAAACCCTCAACATTAAAAACAAACCAAAACAAAAGCCCATTTCCAAGGCAGGAGTAGCCCTGCATTGGCAGCCGTCTGCAGAGCCCAGTCCCCTAAGGGGGCATGAAATGATACTCGGAAGCAAAGAGAAAGCAGGCAGAGACACGTACCCATGATATAACCATGTGGGCTCGGAGAAATGCATGCGACTGAATGAAAAGGAGGAAATGACTTAAAATGGCTGAGATCCCAAGGCAGCTCTCTGGACACTGTGGCGCAGGTTGGGCCCCACTGCAGAGGCACCGCTGGGACCTGGCCTCTCCGTGGCCAGAGCAAAGTGGTTTTATTAAACTATTAATTGAAGTACGGGTTAAACCCAGCGAAAGGTCACAGAACAAATACATGTAGACCATGGCTCTGTGACTAGTTTTCTTATTATTTTTATGCTAAAGGCTGATTTACCAGTATAACTCAGCTGTCCCTGTCACACTTACTGCAGCCATACTCAGGGCACAATGTGGGGAACTCCACAAACCTCTGAGCCTCGGCCTTGCTCTGACTGAGCCAGACAGGATTGGGCCCTCTGGGCTGTAAGAAAAAGATTTATCTGCTGAAGCACAATTTTTAAGGGAAGGGAAACCACTTCAACCTCTTGGCCTCATAGGCTGTAACTGTAAACAAAAAGTAAAAGCTACTCTATTTTCCATGTGGGTCTTAAAAAAAAACAAGGCCTTTGTACCTGCCTCTCCCAAGGTCTGCAGAATAAATCGACTAGTGTCTATTAAGAAAGGGTGATTTAAAAGACCACTAAATACCCTTCTCCAAAACAACCGCTTAAGTAATTTACTAACAATTACTTATCTTCTCCAGATTAATTGGCTAAACAACATATGGGTTTACAAAACAATTAGCGTGGAGTTTTAACAGGCAGTGTGTGAAAGCCGGGCATAATTGATATAGGAACTACATTAGGAGCTTTTAACGTTAGTGCTGCCTGAACGAGCCCTCATGGATTCCAGCATGACTATTTGTCTTTTTAATCAAGGTGAAGAGGTTAAACAGCCTTTCAGATGACTTCTGCATACAACCTGGAATAGGCGAGCACTGCAATAAGATAAGACAATTAAAATACTTCTTTCTATAGAAACAGAAACATCCCCGTACCTGCTTTAGACGCCTCCATTTGGCTCTGCGATTCTGAAACCACGTTTTGACCTAAGCAACGACAACGAGAGAAGGAACGGGGTAGTCTGGGAGCGGGAAAGCGCCAGGAGCCCTAAACCCGAGCCAGGGGCCCTAAACCTGAGCCAGGGGCACAGAGTAGGTGCCGCCCCACCGCGTCCCCCCCGGCCGCCCGGGGATGCTCGGGGACGGGGCGCTTCTCCGGCCTCACCTGCCTCTCGCTGAGCTGCAGCATCTTGGCCAGGCGCTTTCTCTCCGGCGGGGAGAGGTATTTCTGCGTCTCGAACTTCTTCTCCAGCTCGACGGTCTGGTCGTTGGAGAAACGGACCTGCCCCCCTTTCCTCTTGTGCAGCGGCCGCTGGATGAAGGGGCTCCAGAGCAGGGGCTTCCCTTCAAAGAGAAGCACAGCGCCGGGGTCAGCGCCCGAGCCCCGCTCAGCGCCCGCTCAGCGCCCGCTCAGCGTCTTCGTTTCCCCCCGTTCCCAGTCGCCGCCTCTGATTTTTCACCCCCGCCGAAGAGAGAGACCAGTTAAAGCCACTCTACGGGTTTTGGCAACATTTCCGTCAATGTGTTTCCTGTTGGTCTATCTCGCAAAGAAAAGAGAGAGAGAGGAGGAAAAAAAAAATAGACCTTTGCTTCCTTCTGCCCTGGCAGCCCCAAAGATACCGGCTGCCTCGCTCCGCGCCGCCAAGCGGGGGACACGGGGGGCCGGGGATGCGTCCACACCAGGTCACGGCGTGTCCCCCGCTCCCCTCGGGGCAAGAAGCGACCCCGGGACGGGGACTCGCCTCCAGGTGCCCCCGGGATCCAGGTGCCCCCGGGCTCAGCCCCGCGGAGGGGCGGCAGCTCGTCCCGGGGCCGGAGCCTCCGGCCGGGGCCACTGAGTCACTCTGTTTGTCTTTCTGTCTTGCTGCCTGCACCCTTTGAAATTCGCTGCATTGTTTTTCAAGATTTTGCTTGCGTCAGGCTTTAGTAATTCTGGTGCAAAACAGGCTCAAAAAATAGGAAGCGACTGGTTATTTTAGCTGTCATAAAGTCACATCCCACACAGAGGAAATGAACAATATCAGAAAAACGGATCCCGGCTATCAAAAGTCGAGTGTTTCCTGAATTTGTGTGTATTGAGGATGTCGATAAAGTAATCAGCAATGTGCACGACTGCCGGGGAAGAGCCTGCTTCGGGCGGCCAGGAAAACACTTAACAGCTTCTGAAACCAGATTTACTCCTATCGAGAGCTCAAGGTTTCCTGTATGAACGGAAAGGGTCAGCCTCTTTTCACTGCACCGGCGCGGTGAGTCAGGTCCAGTTTTGCAATCCCGAAGGGAGAGCGCCGCAGCCCCGCACCGGCCCCGCTGCCCCCGCGCCGCCCCGTCGGGGGGACGCGGCGAGCGGAGCCTCCCGGCCGTTTTTCGCGTCCACCGCAGGAAAAAAGCCGAGATCTGCCACGCGATCTCCCGGTATAATTAAAGCTCCCCACCAAAACCACACGCGACATTAACTAAGGACACTGTCAGAGTCACTCGCTTGAAGGAAAACAAATCTGAGTCACCGCGGGCGCGCACTGCGGTCTCGCTGCCAGCGCCGGAGCGCGGCTTTAATTTACTGGAAATCAGACGGGGACCGGAGGGAGACGGGCGCGAGGGGCGCGTCGCGGTCACTCCCCGCTGCCCCCCAGCCCCGACGGCGGGACGGGAAGGGACCCGGAGCCTGGGACCCGGAGCCTGGGGGCGGGAGGGGGGAACACGGCTTACCCAGGGGGTCCTGCCGGATCAGGGCGTGCGCGTAGTCGCCGACGGCGCGGGGGAAGGAGTAGAGGGGCCCGGCGTAGGCGCCGGTGCCGTAGGTGGCTGCGAGGTGGTGTGAGAAGGCCGGGTGGATGGGGGTCGGCTCGTAGACGGGGGCCCGGTACGGGGGCACCAGGCTGGTGAAGGAGGAGTTGGGCGACGGCAGCGTCGGCGGGGCGGGCAGGGAGTGGGGGGCCGGGGCGGCGGCGGGGCCGCGGCCCAGGATGTCCTCGATGTAGAAGGGCGTGGGGTGCGCGGGCTGCAGCAGCGGCGTGGGCGCGTACAGCGGGACGCCCAGCGGTGCCGGCGCGGCGCCCGGCGGCTGGTACTGCATAGCGAGCGGCCGGCCGCCCCCGCGCAGGAGCCGGCTCCGACCGCGGCGGCTGCCCGCCTGCTGGCACCGCCGCCGCGGGTTTCTCTGGGCTCGGGTTACCCTTCGATAGGTTTCTATCGGCGCGGGGCGGAGCCCGCGTGGTCGCTGTCCCCTTCCTGCCGCAGCTCCGTGCAGCCAATGAGCCCGGACAGGGAAGGGGGAAACCGCCCCCCAGCCGCCGAGCGCTCCCCCCGCCCTCCCCCCCGCCCCGTCCCGAGCGAACTCCCCGCGGCGCCGAGAGGCCTCCGCCGCGGCCCCGGGGAGCCCGGGCGGCCCGCGCCCCGACGGCCCCGGTCGGGGGTCCCCGCGCTGCCCCTGGTGGCTCCCGCGCTTCGGGCGTCCCCGCGGCGGCGAGCGCGGCCCCCAGAGGGGCGGCCCGGCCCTGGGTCGGCGGAGGAGGCGGAGGAGGGGGTGCGCGGCCACCTCCCGGGGCTCGCCCTTTTCCGCGCGCTTCGGCAAGGGCCCCGCGGGCGCCGCCTGGCTGCGCGGCCCGCGAAGGGGGCGCGAAGGGCTCCCGGACCGGCCGAGACCTGGCGGGGCGCGATGCCGTGCCGGACGGTTTTCCGCTCCGCGCCCCGACGGCCGCCGGGAGCCTGCGGGGGGCGAGGGGCGGTGCGCGGCGGCCCCGCTCCCCGGCAGCCCCAGCAGCGCCGGTGCCGTTCGTTCACCCCCGCCGGGGGTTCCCTGCCGTCCGCGCGGCTCCTGCGCCTCTGCCAGCCGGCCGGGGGGCGGCAGCGGCTCCGCTCTCCCCGACACCCGCCCGGGGACTCGCCCCGACGGCACCGGGACCCGCCTTCTCCCCGGCCGCGGGAGCGGAGGCTGCAGCCCCGACGGCCGCCCGTCCCCATCCCTATCCCCCACCTCCATCCCCTGTCCCTGTGCCCCGTCCCCATCCCTATCCCCCATCTCCATCTCCTGTCCCTATTCCCCGTCCCTGTGCCCCGTCCCCATCCCTGTCCCCCGTCTCCGTCTCCGAGCACGGAAAGCTGTGAAGGAAGAGCAGGTGCGGGGTTAACCGACTTTCTTTTATTAAAAGGTCTCCATTTCAAACCCACGAAGACGTTAATAACTAAGAGGCTCAGAATAAGACGAAAGGGTGTTGGTGAAATGGAAATATATATATATTTTAATAATATAGGGAGGTTGTGGGGCTTTTTTCTTTACATTGTTAACAAATGCCAAATCTCACCTTTAAAGCGTGGTCTTGTGTCTTGTAAATATCAGGTACACGTAAAACGAGCTGACAGTTTTGATTATTTTTTCTTTCGGTGCTCAGTCTCCCAGGCATTGCTCTTTCCAAGGGGTTTAGCTGATGTTTTCATCTGGAAGTGTTGGATTTGCAGCTTGATTTACTTAATAAATGTACAGTAAACCGATGACCCGTTGCCCCCTGGAATAACGACGTGTGTGATACAAGGCAGCGGTACGAAGGGCCTCCACAATATTTTACAAGCTGTCGATTCAAAATCCTGAGAACAAGTTTAAGCAAAAAGAAAAAAAAAACAAACATGTTTTTCTGTATCATTGGAAAACAAATAAATAGAGGAAGAGATTATTTTTTCTGACTTTTATACCAGCAATAGGCCTTGTTAAAAGGAAGTTTTAATGGCACAGTTATTACATTCCACTACCACTGCATAATCCCTAACAAGAAAAATGAGGCACTTAATTTTGCAGTTCCACAGCGTCGCCCCTTTCAAATTCAATTGTTAGACCTCAGCCTTCCTCCTTTCACGGGTTGGAGACTATTAAATCTGCATTCATGAAATGTCACATTTATTGAACTACATAATTTTTTAATATCACTAGTGCAGGTTTTATAGTTGATTTTATTGTTTTTATGGCCATTCGGGGCTCTAAAACCTGGATTTTTTCAATGTTGTCCTTATGATTTTTTTCACACAGTCAGAACTAATAAAATTGAACAGTTGTGACTTTTTAATGCAAGGGGGCTCGGAGTTTCAATATTTTCACTCTGCTGGATACTAAAACCAATAAAAATACATGAGATTTTAATTATTTTCTGGATTAAATAAAACCTTTTCCCTTTCTTTTGGAACGTGAATGTTGTTTGTAGTTTCTGTTACAGGAGATGATAACACAGCTTCGGATAAAATCCATTATTACCAATATTGCTGCGATGAATACAGTTTTGACTGTATTTTACAGCCTAACGGGCACTTAAAGTAAGATGCTGTAGACACCACAAGACCAACGCAACCAAAATAAGGCTTTAATATTTCTATTATTTCTTCGTGTTCCCTTTGGAAAGCGCTCCAATTTACCTGAAAAACTTCGGGAGAGACAGAGAATTCACTCTTTTCCCGATTTAAAAAAGGAAAAATAGTTCACATTAATTTTCTTGGAATGCGCTTGAAACACCCCCAAGTTTTCTTGCTAATCTGGGGATTTCTGGAGGGCGGTGGGTGGGATGTGAGCATCCCCGCACCGGCACAAGCTCAGCCCGAAGGGATTGGCTGGAGAACTCATTATTTCGTGTAATAACTTCGGGGCCCTGTCCTCCCCTTCACTTTCCGCGAAATCCCCCGCCGTCGAGGGGTTCTGAGCTCAAGGAAGAAAGAAATCGCAATAACAACCCGAGACCCCGGGACGCGCTCCTGACGGGGCGGGCGGGGAGGGCAGCGGCGGGGAGGGGAGAAGGGGGTTAAATATGCCTCTTCGAGAGCCTCTCAGACCGGGGGCCGGCGGGGACGGGGTCCAACAGGCTCCCCGGGGGCCCTCGACGGCTGCTCTCCGCCCCGCAAGTGCCCACGAGCCGCGCCCGAAGGCTGCTCCATCGCTGCCCTGAGCCTCTTGCCCTCCCCTTCCAGCGCCCATCCCGCCTGGAGCAGCTTTCCCCAAGGACGGAGCCCCTCAGGTGCCTCTGGAAGAAGCCCTTACTGGAGGAGCGGGCAGCCCACGGGCTCTGGTGGGGCTGCGGAGCCTCCTGCTCCCGGTGCTGCAGGAGACCGGCTGCGGGTGGCCGCAGGGGCAGCGTCGCTTTCCTTTCGCATTTTTGTGTCACTGGGTTCGGGAGTGGCACTAACATGAAACACCTGGACGGCAGCAGGGAGCTGGTCACCGGGCAGATGTGTTAAAAGAAAATACTTTAAAAACCAGTCAAACAAACAAACAAACAAAACCAAATCCCCACCCCCAAACCTTAAAAAAAAATTCAGAAAATTAATATTTCCAAACCAGCGACAAATGGCAGGTGGTGTTTCCAGCGCTCCCCCAGTTATCTGCAATAAACAGCCCACAGAAGATTTCTGATTCCTAGGCTGGTTAATCTGGGCAATACATGAATTACTTCACAGTTCTAAGTGAAATGAGTCTCAAAGAACAGAACTATTTCTATGCCTTGCAGGTTCTGTTACCATTAATGTATTTTTTTGGCATGGTACCTGCTCGGTTTCTGCTCTCAAAAGTGGGAGTTTCACCCAGAATAGCGCCCTGCATGACACTGCAGACTTCAGGAGAGTTACACCAGAGATTAATCACTCTTAGCTGAAATAACTGTGTCTGGCTGTACAGAACTAGAGAGTGATCCAGCAAAGTCCATCTTTTAACAGCCAGAGGAGGCTACCAGCACCGTCATCCCCAAATGCTACAGGGCGCTTTCCAAGAGGATCCATCCCGCAGCCATTCCACCCCTTCCTATTACTGAAAATACTTCAAGACTCTTCCAAGAGAGGTGTGGCCACAGCCTTGAACACCTTCCAAGAAGGAAATAGGAGGGAGTTCACCTCTCCCATTTTCCTAGCACCATAGAAGCCAGACTGCTCCAGACAGAGGGACTGTACATTGCGGGGTGATGTCAGTCGGTGCTGCCATCTTCCAGATAACTCATCTGTTTGATATTCCTCATCCTCACCATCATGATTTGATTTACTAAATGAATTATGATCATCATAAGCATTAATTCAGGTCATTCTTAAAGGGATTCACTAGATGTAGCAGAACAAGACGAATCTTGGTCTAAAAATGGGTGGACAACATGTGAACTATTATTCTAAGCAGAGCTGGCAGGAGCTTATCATTTTTCCATCCTACATCTCTACATTCATCTGATTATGATTTTGCCAAATTTAAATCATCCAGGTGGAAAAAATTCTGTTCTAGGGGAATCTGCCTCATGCTGAGTGTGTTTAAGGTTTCAGCGAAACTGGTTCAGCTGTTTCTGAGCGTTGGATTAGAGGAAAACAGCTTTTTTTTCCCTGATGTTTTGACTTCCTTTTCTTAAAACCTGCGGTGCCCCCACCACTAGGGAGATCAAAGTGTCCAGCCAAAAGTCAACCAGGGGTTGCCTCCTTGGTTTTTCCTTTGCTCTTCCACGTGGGGCTGTGATTTACAGTCAAGCAAAATAAAGATTCCAAACTAAAGACACAGACACCTTGCAAATGTTCAGGCCACTCATGGGCCTCACTTGGCTCTCTGACGATTTGAGAGCTCTTCTTTCTTTGGCACTGGATATTTGTGGGTATGAGACACATGCTGCCACCAGCAAATGCCCTTTCCCCATACACTGTCAACAGCTCTGAGAAGGAAAAAAAAAAGCCGCAGGAAAACTTTAATGGTGCTTTTGAGTCTTGTCAAGGATTTCCAAGCCAACACGTTCCAGACTCTCGGGGGAGCACACTGGTAAGGTGCCTCCATTTCCTTTAGCCTCCAATATAGTTAATACCTCTTCTGAGACACCTTGACTAGCAGAGTAGGATATGCAACATTAATGGCTCTGTGGTAAAAGGAAGGAACACATGGCCCCGTACTATAAACACAGATTCATACCACTTGCTTTCTGGACTGGGCTATCCTAGTGATTGCCATGATACCAGCTTCTCTAAACAAGAGTTTAAATCTAATTCAGCTCACGTGTGACATAATTCACCAATTCTTCTGAATTGCAAAGAAGCATCCTATAAAACCACATGGGCTTCAATGTTTTTCTTGGAATGCGCTTTCCTAACCCTTCCTTGGCCTGAAGAGTTTCTTATCTGACCATTATGAGAATGTGGTGAACAACGGTATGAAAAACAAAGCAATATATTGTTCCTTACAGGCTCATATTTCCTATGTATCTGCCACCACAAACCATGAGCTATTTTGGATCCTGCCTATAAGTGCAACTGAAAGCTGCTTGGTTAATTACATTTGTTTGGGGTGATGGCAACTGTAACATGTTAAAACTTCCCTGTTTTCTTATGTGTTGGCTACACACATAAAGATTACACCCAAAATACATACAATTCCCAGGGTCTAGATTGTCTCTCACATCTTGCACAATCAGTTACGTAAGTGCAAACTGAATGTAAAATGCTGCTAACACAGACTGCTGGCTACTGTACACCCACTCTGTGTTGATATAAATGACTATAACAAGATACCAGACAATGGAGAATCTGCCTAAACTCTAGTGATGACAAAACATCTTTTTCTTTTTCTTTTTTTTTTTTTACTGAGTAGTCAGAATACAAAACATTGTATGTTTCAAAGAGGACTTGTGCAGCAAGATTTTTCGCTGTAACAGTTCAAACGAGTCCAAAGTACACACAGCTAAATTTGATGTCAGTAGGAATTAGGTATGAGTAGGGAATGTTACTTAGTTATTTTTGTTAATGTTTTGCAGAGCTTACACATTCACTCTACATTTTTTAGCAAACTTTATCATTTTGGCATCAAAAAATCAATCCCAGGGTAGGTTTGTTTTATCTGGAGCTGATACGCACATTCAGTTGCTGTTAATAGTCAAATATAGAAGCTTACAATAACAATTTATCTACCTATTAATAGCTGTTTAACAGGAGCTAGAAGGATGGAGCTGAAATCTGTCCTCATCTGAAAAATAGATTGCTAGACTTTCAGGTGCAGGAACTCTTCAAAGGCTTCATTTCCATGGGTAGCAGCCAAAATACTTGGATAGAATTGGCACAAAAAGGCTAGAGGAGGAATTGCCTTAAGGACAGAATCAGAATTTGTGTAATTTGTCCACTGAAGCTGATGATTTTCATAGGCAAAGCATTCGTTTTTTCATGACTGAATGACAGAATATGCCCTGATGGTTGCACATGGAAATATCTTGTAAAGTACAATGTTAAACGGCAGAAATGAAGGGAAGAATAGTGTTTCCCTATAGCAGATATCTCACCCTCTTGCTCCTGCTCCTGAGCTGAGGTCTCCCTGTAATGGAAACTGCGTAGCCCAGAATTGACTGATGAAACGCAGCAGCATCAGTCACAGACAGTACCCATTCTCCACTCTCTGAGTCCAGAGGACCTTCTTGTGCCAGTTATGCCCTGGTAGTTCACACCAGAGGTGGCAGGAGAGTTACTGCTAGCTCTGATGACACCACATGTTTTCCTGATAGTGGCAAAATCTCAGTCTCCCAGGCTACTAGCGGCACTTTCAGTTACACAGAGTATTTGGCACCTACTGATGAGGATTTCTGCTCTGTGATGGGGACTCAGGAGGATGCCACATCCCCTGGAAGCACAGCTAACCTGGCCTTTGCACAGCTTGCTCTACTACATGCGCAGGATAGGGGAGGACTGACTTCAGAGACGCCCAGCTCTGCCTACAGCTCTGGTTTGGCCCCTGATAACGCTATCACGGAGCGAAGAGGAAACCCATGTGATCTGGGAGATAAAGCAAAACGAGGATGCTTTCCCCGGTGGAAGTGGAGGGTAATGGCTTCCATTCAATGTGTGGGATATAGGAGCAAGTTAGTTTATTTTTACTGTTCTGAAAGCATGCATAATGTAATAAACAGAGCCTTGCTTTAGCTCTGTATTCACTTCTGGCTGTCTGAAATGATGTGAGCTCACGCTGGCTCAGAGGAAGGTGTAGGTAACCATCCCAAGTGGGTCTTTGCAATGTCTCATTTAATTCACCCACTCCACCAATAATCACCTGTCAGGCAAGTCAACGTCCAGGTCCCTTTTGAGTCTGGAAATAAGGGGAATGCTTTTTCAAAGCTGCATGCTTTACTGTGCCCTATGAGTTTATTTCATAGCCTTCTGGGTTTTTGATTTTTCTTCCCTGGAATCTAGTGGGGAAATTTGTCTTCATTGAGCTATTGTATTTCCACACTTTGCTCCCCTGTGCTGGCAGTGCCGGTCATGGAAAACTCTTGAAATGCTTGTGCAGCTGACAGTCCAGCTCTCTTGATAGGCATGAAATCAGGCTGATGGCAAGATACTTTATACCAAATACACACATAAGTGGGAACTGGGAGGATAGTCTATGCTAGGACAGCAATACCTACACCATGATTTGTACTCATTATAACACTTTTAGTGAAAGCAAACCAAAAAGTAAATCATGCTTGACATGAAAATAAATATACCCATATAAAATCTATATATATATGTAAAATCTGTATTCAAAACATTACAGTTCTTTCCTAACACTTTAAGGATTGGGTTTGATTAAATTTTCAGAAGAGCTGCTCTTTCTCAATCCTGACTTAGTTTGGCCACCTCGTAATCTTACCTCATGCCAGTACTGGGGCCTGAAACTGTAGGTGCAGACACAGGAATTTTAGTATTGCAGAGTCTAAACCATAGCCCAGATGTTACTTCGAACTCAAACAATGACATCAGAGCCAAACCCAATGCAGATGCTAATCCAAATCTTGATCTCTTACCATACTTTATTTTAAAGTGACTGCTTTAAAACCTTACAGCAAAATCGCTATAAAAAGATGCAAACAGGTGTCTGAATGCTACCTTCCGCAGCCAGACAGGTGGTACGTAGTTGCTGAGAAAAGGCAGCAGGACTTCAAGAGCTCAGTGCTATATCCTTGTAGATGCTTGCACACTGTTCATCTCAGCTGCTGTAATTCAGAGCAGAGTAATTCAGAGGCAGATCTACAGTCCGTTTCGCACGTACATCTGCTGGATCAGGCACATGCAGGAAATGCCTGAAGAAGGAGCACTGTGTTGGGGCTCCACATGCTTCTCCCCTAGCCCAGCATAGGAAGCAAGTTTTCATGGTTCAAAACTGTGTCCTCTTCCAGGGACTCCAACAGCAACAGACAATGCAGTTTGTGGGGATCATTCATCTGACGAGCAATGAGGAACGTTATGCGCATGGGTCACATGGTAATCCATGCAGTTCTTCATATGTCAAGGCACAGCCAAAGATACAATCAGCATGTGAACAAACACTGGATTTTTTAAACCTGTTCAGACTCACAGGATATGTAGAACATCTAGGGAAGAAACACAAGAAGCAGGCTGCTCACCAGGATAGAAACTTCAGAGACATTGTAGATTGTGTGAGAGGCCTGCTAATTACAGATTTATAATAGACCAAAATGATTCCTCATATAAAATTACCAATACGTATTAGAAATTAACTGGAGAAAACACAACTTCCTCCTAGAGAACAGTTTATATGCTGCCCTCTCTACAGTTGTGTTTTAAATTTGTGTAACCTGACTTTAGAAAAAAAAAATAATTTCAGTAATTTTCTTTAAAAGTTCATGCCAATGAAAGTTTCAGAATTGATTAACGTAATCTAACCAATTAATTAATATGATCTCATCAATATAAACTGAAGGCTGAAGTAGCTCACCTTTCTTCTTGAAGAACATCTGACAGCCTGGGAGGAACTGGGTGAACTTTGCCTGACTTTTGCCATTGTGTTACCTTCTAGGAGATTGCTTCAGAAGAAAAGGTCTTTTTCTGCAGTCCCAGATGTACTGAAAATCCGACCATAAGTGAAGGCTGGTTTAGTTGGACCATGATTACAGAGTCAAGTCAGGATGGTCTACCTCCAAAGATAAGTAAGCAATATAATTTTAGGATGTGCTTGAACCAAGCACTTACTGCATTGCTTCATTTCTGTATCTTCCTGAGCTGCTTTTCTATTGGGTTTGTACTTTTCAAATTATGTTACATTTCACATCAGGACTGAGTCTACTGGGAGACATGACCTTGCTCTTTATGTAGCCTTCATAGCACACATCTGACACCTGTAAAATATTAAACTGTAAGAATGTATGTTAAAGTCAGTTAGCCAGGATAAGTGTGTTCTATAGATAAATGAGTTTGTTTGGGAGAGAGCACCACAGCCTGTCAAAACCTCAGTCTGTGTCACTTGAAGAGTAAATTTCTGAAGAGTCAGGATGCTCCAGATAACCATATAATCAGAGAAGCTAGCAGAAGGAAGTCTCATTGGCAAGGTTTGCCACACAGCATGCACTCCTCAAAACCCTGCTGCTGTTACATCTGTGGCAATCTGATGCTCTTTCATTTTCTGCCTGCTCTTTTCATTTTCTTGCATTTTCATTCCATGCTGCAGTTTCATTTTTTGTACAGTTTCCTTCATATTTAGTTCATTTATGGGCTTTGGACACAGCAGTCTCCCTATTTGTGGGTTTCAGGACATGAATAACTTCTTAGGAGTACACTGACACCTATGGATAAAGGGAACGACTAATCCTGTCTCAGCTATCTGCCTGCACCCTAAGTTAGATCCAGGGATTTGTGCTCTCCAGAGAACATCTGAACCGAGGTCAAGGTCCTGCTACCTATTGCCACGGACAGGAGTGTGAATGGGACACAAACAGCACTTCTGTCTGGTTTTGGGACGTGCAGAGCAATGGCTCCAGCAGCACCAGTTGGGCCTTTACGTTGGGTCATGAGTAGGTGGCTCAAGCCCCTCATCACTGCGGGCAAGCACTGACCACATTGTG
This sequence comes from Phaenicophaeus curvirostris, assembly GCF_032191515.1. Lineage (NCBI taxonomy): Eukaryota > Metazoa > Chordata > Aves > Cuculiformes > Cuculidae > Phaenicophaeus > Phaenicophaeus curvirostris. Next base: position 14,840,454 of record NC_091400.1, on the reverse strand, counting down.
CCCACACTTCTCTCCACTGGGCAAAAGCATCATAACCTCTGCTCCTGGCAAACATTATGTGGTGAGACCTGGAATTGCCAGGTCAAACCCAGACATCAGGCAGGGCCAGGAATGGTGAAGTATTGTTATTACATTTTCTTTCTGCTAAGCTCATCATTACTTATGCTACTCTCTTGTCCCACACAAACCTAGTTCCTCTCATTCCTGCAGGTTTTGCACTTAAAGCATTAGTTAACTGTTACTATGGCATCTTAACTCCCTAAGTGATGGTTAGAAAACGATGCTGTCAGCTATTTGTAGTTTTTCTCATCAGCCAGTTCTTATAGCCACAGTTGGCTTTTCTTCTCTGAACTTCCTCCAGCTTGTCTTCCTGGTAACGAGGTGCGGAGAACTGTGCTCACCTTTTCCAGATGCTACCTCACTTCAGTTCCAAGAAGAGAAGCTCGCTTGCTCTTTCCCTTTGGTATGTCTCCATGAGAGCCCCAAATTATGTTGTCATTTTTAACTGTCACATCACCTAGCAAATTCAAATGCAAATTCAGAGGCCCTCCTTGCCCAGGCAGGTCAAAACATCTTTTTAACCCTAAGAGAAAAGGAGGATGGCAGACCTTACTTTTCTGACAAACATTGCCCAATTTTGTAGGGAACTCAGGTTGTTTTCTAACTCTTCATGCTAATCAGGTAAATTGGCTTATTTATGACAGGGAGAAGAACAATAGGAAGTACTAACTAACCCCTACTGGTGGTCAGAGTAAAGCAAAAACAAAGCTGGTTTCCAGTTCTCCACACTGAGACTGATTTTCCATTGTCATTCAACATTATCTTCCCATTTAAGTCTGCCCATGCAATTCTGTTGCGCATCCTGTCATTCTGTTTTAGCAGGTTTAAAACAAACAGAAGGAAGTACTTTTTCACACAGTGCATAATTAAACTGTGGGACTTGTTGCCATGTGAAGCGCTGGATGCCAAAAGTGCAAGTGGGAAAAGGAGAAGACAGATTAATGGAGGATCGGTACATTGATGAGTACAAAACATAGTAGCTTGCTCACAGCATTTGGCTCAGGAAGCCCTTCGACCACTGTTTGATGAAGGCAGGAAAGGATTTCTTTATCTATGACTGTTTCTCACACAGCAGCCTGTTCTGGTCACTGGCAGGAAGAAGGTATTGCAGTTAATGATCTGTTTTAGTAGAGCAGCTCTAATGTTCCTCTCCTAATGAGAGAGACAGATGTCAATAAATGCCTCTAAGTTTAAAAAATTAATCTTTAAGCTGAACATTGACTCTGGCACTTCTGAATTCCTCTTTGGGCATTTTTATCACATTTGATCCACCTGACGTTAATACACGAAGTTTACAGCAAAGCGTACAACTGAAATGAGATATTTTAAGGCTTCAGGATGACTACATTTGTTAGCCAAGCCAAAAGACTGGTTTTACAGATATTATAGGTTGGATCAACTTCATCAGGGACTGATGTCAAGAGGAAACCTGTTATCTATGCTGTGAAAGTTGTATCTCCTCTTGGAGATCTCTCCCCTCCCTGAACAAACGCTCCCACCAGCCAACATGGTGCAGTCTTTTCTTGTTGACTTTGCTCTGTAATTGCTGATTTATCAGTCCCTGAGACTTCTCAGTTTGTCCTGACTGACAAGCAGACCTGTACACACACACACAGAGTCAGGAAGGAGAGGACAGAAGGCTGGCTAGGTGAGGTGCGAGCCCTGGCCCTGTGGCCGCCGTGGCTCTTGCCTCAGCACAGAGCCTCGCTCCACAGGCTGCACTAGTTGCTCCAGTCGGGGAGGGAGGGAAAACTGGCCCATAATTCTGATAGCATCATGAGTTGCTTTCGTTTCTTGTTTTGTGTGTTTGGCTGCAAAACATGTAGCCTGATTTCATCTGCATCGCTTTGTCATTGAGGTTTCTTTCTGCATCATTCAGAATGACAGCATCTCATTTTGGTCAGAGCTCCATTTCCCCACTTCTGCATTAGCTCAGATTGTGTGCTAACTGCCTTGGTAACTGCAGATAGATTCACTCAGACAAGGTAATGAATAGGATCAAGTGATTAATTTCTACTGTGGAGAAAGCTGTATGCGTTTATCTACATTATGTTGTTAAAATGCACATGGTTAAGTAAAAGCTAGAAACCAGTCTGTTTGTTGGCTGGGGGCCCACCTCACCAGGAAGGTAATGGTAATGCAAAAGGATTGAATTCAGAGGCCTTATTTTCTCTTTGTTGCCAGCAGCCCCAAAGTACATTTCCTTGGATTTTGGAGAATTTTTCAGATCCTTTGGTTGCAGAAGGCCAGGTCAGGCTGAGCATCTGACCGAATTAGCCATCTGCTACTTTAGCGCCATCACGAAGTACTTGAAAGTCAGCATCTTCAATATTACTAAATCAAATTTTCTAAATGTTGCTTTAGTTTCGTGTCTTGCACGACAAGAATCATAGAATCATAGAATCACCAGGATGGAAGAGACCCACCGGATCATCGAGTCCAACCATTCCTATCAACCTAAACCATTCCCCTTAGCACCTCGTCCACCCGTGCCTTAAACACCTCCAGGGAAGGTGAATCAACCACCTCCCTGGGTAGCCTGTTCCAGTGCCCAACGACCCTTTCTGTGAAAAATTTTTTTCCTAATGTCCAGCCTAAATCTCCCCTGGCGGAGCTTGAGGCCATTCCCTCTTGTCCTGTCCCCTGTCACTTGGGAGAAGAGGCCAGCACCCTCCTCTCCACAACCTCCTTTCAGGTAGTTGTAGAGAGCAATGAGGTCTCCCCTCAGCCTCCTCTTCTCCAGGCTAAACAACCCCAGCTCTCTCAGCCGCTCCTCATAAGACCTGCTCTCCAGCCCCCTCACCAGCTTGGTTGCTCTTCTCTGGACTCACTCCAGAGCCTCAACATCCTTCTTGTGGTGAGGAGCCCAGAACTGAACACAGGATTTGAGGAGCGGTCTCACCAGTGCCGAGTACAGAGGGAGAATAACCTCCCTGGACCTGCTGGTCACACCATTTCTGATACAAGCCAAGATGCCATTGGCCTTCTTGGCCACCTGGGCACACTGCTGGCTCTTGTTCAGTCGGCTGTCAACCAACACCCCCAGGTCCCTCTCCTCCAGGCAGCTTTCTAGCCAGACCTCTCCTAGTCTGTAGCACTGCATAGGGTTGTTGTGCCCCAAGTGCAGGACCCGGCATTTGACCTTGTTAAACCTCATGCCATTGGACTCAGCCCAGTGGTCCAGCGTGTCCAGATCCCTTTGCAGAGCCTCCCTACCCTCCAGCAGATCGACACTTCCACCCAGCTTAGTGTCGTCTGCAAACTTGCTAAGGGTGCACTCAATGCCTTCATCCGGGTCATTGATAAAGACATTGAACGGGGCTGGACCCAGCACTGAGCCCTGGGGAACCCCACTTGTCACTGGCCTCCAGCTGGATTTCACACCATTTACCACCACTCTCTGGGCCTGGCCATCCAACCAGTTTTCCACCCAGGAGAGTGTGCGCCTCTCCAGGCCAGAGGCTGACAGTTTCTCAAGCAGAATGCTGTGAGAAACTGTGTCAAAGGCTTTACTGAAGTCCAGGAAGACCACATCCACAGCCTTTCCCTCATCCAGCAGCCGAGTCACTTTGTCATAGAAGGCGATCAGGTTAGTTTGGCAAGACCTGCCTTTTGTGAACCCCTGTTGACTGGGCCTGATCACCCGGTTCTCTTGCATGTGCTTCGTGATAGCACTCAAGATCACGTGTTCCATGACTTTCCCTGGCACTGAGGTCAGACTGACAGGCCTGTAGTTCCCTGGGTCCTCCCTGCTGCCCTTCTCGTAGATGGGCACAACATCAGCCAGCCTCCAGTCCAGTGGGACTTCCCCAGTCTTCCAGGACTGTTGGAAGATGATGGAAAGGGGTTTGGCCAGCACATCCGCCAGCTCCTTCAATACCCTTGGATGAATCCCGTCCGGCCCCATAGACTTGTGGGTGTCTAGTCGGGCTAGCAAGGCTCTGACCACCTCCTCTTGGATCACGGGAGCCTCATTTTGCTCCTCTAGCTCCTGGGTTTGTACACAGACGGAACAACTTTCTTTACAATTAAAGACTGAGGCAAAGAAGGCATTAAGTACCTCAGCCTTTTCCTCATCCCCTCTTGGGAAAGCTTACACTTGAGTCAAGTGTTATAAGCAGCACTGATTCTCTTTTTTTTTTGTCTAAGTGCTGCTGGGATGGAGAACGTGAACTCCCAGCGAGAGATGCAGCAATGACTACAGTAGCATCGTGCTGCCAGACAAGGAACAGAAAAAAACATGGTCCAATAACTCTGGACTGGAAGCTTGGGACCTGAATACCTGCAGCTGGAGTTCAGGTCACCACATCCGTGCCTGTCTGTGCCTGTTCACCTGCTCTCCAGTGAGTCTTTTAGACTAAATTCTTCTACAGTTATGATCTGCACAGTGCCCTGTTCAGTGTATCTTGGTGGGGAGCTCTTGGAATGTCCTTAATTTAAATATTAATTATGACACGAAAAGCAGTGATCCAAACATTCAAGCCATAGTCTTGAAAGGAGCGATCAAAGGCCAGTTTATTAGCCCTATTTCACTAACAAGTTACTATTCCTCCCCCCCGCAATATTATCAAGCCTTATTCTGTCAATCAGATATTAAGATACTAGTTCTCAGCATTTCCAGTGCCAATTATTTTTGTCTCTACAGACTGAGGAGCACTACTTATGATGCAGAATACTCCGTAGAAATAATAGGTTAAAATAAATAGGCAACCTAATCCCAAAGGCAAAGAGCTAGGCCTGGACACCAGGCAAGATAATCAGGGAATAACTAACACAGATAATCAGCAAATCATTCAAATGAATTGATTTGGCTCTGGCTGGCGTCCCCATTTCTGCCTGAAAGCTTCAGTGAAATCCAAATAAGTGGCAGTTATCTTACTGTCTCTTCCTGTTATCTAACTCTAATGACAGCAGGGGAGAGAGGGGGAAATCATGTCTTTGAACAGGATCACGGCCTTTCATTTAAAGTAAATATTACATCAAAATGGAGACTGCCTGAAGAATGAGTCTGCCTTAGCTTAGTCCTGAGCAGATTAAGTAATGTATTAAACCCAGACAATATCAGATTCTTGCAAGGGTTTCAGCACCTTCAGTACCAATACACACACAGCAGAGCAGAAAGTGCTATTTAAAATAACCTATAGGTGGTTAACAGTACAGCATGAGATAGCTGTGAAGAGTCAAAATCCAGCCAAGGCATCTGCATTTTACATTTCTATAAGAGTCTTTAGCATTAAAAAAACACAACAGGAAAATTCAAAGTGAGGGATGCTTGTCCCAGATTCATCTATGTACTTGTAGCATCCAAGTTAAATCGTTACCTCCTTAGGTTCTCATGTAGCTGTAGGAGAGAAACAAGTAGGGCACCCAGCACCTTCTGAGGTTCCAGCCTTTCTCCCCTGACATTGGGAAGAGCAGAGCATGGCAGGGTTCTCACTTAGGTACCTAAACAAACGTAAGTAGGGTGAATCCAGGACATGCTTTACTTTAGGAGGAAAACTTGGGGCCAGTAGGTGGCTTGAGCACAAGATGAAAGTCTCCAACTAAGCTTCACCTGAGCTTCTGAGCTCTATCAAAACCAGCCACAGCTGCTGAAGAGGTGATGAGGGCTGAAACCCCACCTTCTGCCACACTGAGCTCCAGCTGAATTTGGGATTGGACCCCCCAGCACACTAAATGCAAGTGGAGATAATTGCAGCTCCATGAAGACAAGGTCCAGACTGTGGTAGTGTGAGAAGAGATACACGGGCTGTGCTTCAACAGCATCTTTTGTTGGCCAGCCAGGTAGGCAGCAGGGGTAGTCAGCCCTCAAGACATGGCAGCGTTAACTGTCAGCACCCATGTGTCATCACCCTTCTTATTTTTACCCAGAGTGCCTACTCACTTCTAACTGGATTTCTGTGGCTGTTCACACAGCAGGAGCGCTACAGAGATGAGGAATTTCTCTGTAAAATTTGGATCCTAGTAGAGCAAGATCCATATTTACCCTTGCGGCAAGTAGTGAAGGGTAGATCATCAGGAGTGTCTGCACAAGAACAACACATCAAAAATATAGAGGGCACAAAGCATTTTATAGTTCTTCTGCTAGAGGAAGCTGCACCAGGAACAATTCCATAGGACAACTGGGCATTAACTTAAGTTACACAGAACTTTGCTTTGGGCACCAAGCTGCTTTGCTGTGTTCCAAACTGAGCACAACAGACACTGTGTTGGCATCTGCATTGTAGCCCAGCAACCAGCAGCCTGACATTTCTAGAAAACCGTCCTTGTGAGGTGCTGCTCACTTCCTCTGCACTCTGCCATCTAGCTAACCCTTCTTTCCAGAAGCTGCAAAAACATGGAAGAACTAATCACAATTAGCTATAACTACACAAAGATCCTGCAGCCAACTGTATTTCATTAAAAACCCCGGGAATTGTCAAATACTCAGTCTTATACCACAGTTTAAAATGGCCCTCTTCAAGTACCCCCTCTTTCCTTCCAGCACCCCCTCTTTCCTTCCAGCACTGGTCTAAAACACCAAAACAGCCACAATGTGTTACAAACCTGTGATGTTGTGAATTAGAACTAGAATCCAAAAGTGAATATTAGAGTAAAATTATGCCATGAGCATTCCAATAGAATTACTCTTGTATTGGATAGTTCCCATGTTGTTAAAGGAATGTACTGTCAGTAGGTTTGAATATATTTCTTTTGGTGCTTTCCCAAGTTCTCTAACATTTGCTGTATTGCTCCACATTTTCAAAAGATTGTACCCAGATGGATGGATGGTATTCAGGGATGGAGAGGTACATGACAAAAACCAATACAATTTAAAAATATTAAATAAGTTCCAAGTAGCCTCCTTTTTGCAAGGTCCAAATAATTTCCTTAATAATGACTCTTTTAATACTTAAAGCTTACTAAAAGCTGGATTTTACCACAGTTCCAACATCTTTTTCAACGTGCCGTTCTGAAAAATTTAATAACACATCTGAGAAATAACAGGATAAAACTCCACTGCATAACACATTTGTACTTAGTACTTTTTTTCTGTTTTGTTTTACTTCTGTAACTTTAAAAATATTTTGATCCTGTTTTATTGGAAAGAAAATAAATTGAAAGTGAGGCTTCAACACAAACAATTCTTCGCAGCAGGAGGTAAAAAGTCTGAAAAATCAACGCAGGCTAAAAATGTTCAGGGAGTATTAAATATAATGGAAAGAAAGCACCTATCACAACTGAATTTTCGCTGCTAAAACAGTTTTATGTTTGCTATTCACAGGTACTAACATTTACGATAGTAACCTTTATAAAGTCAATTTAATTATCTTTATCTTATTACAAATAATAAATCTAGTTGTCCTACAATGAAAATCAATTGTCAACATAAGCTATGGTTAACATCTAATAAAACAGCCCTCTGTAAATCCATGATTAATAAGATTGGCTTCTGTATTAACTAACAGACATCATAAAATTTCCTTCCTTGCATTAATCTGTATATTCAAGGTTCATCTTGCTGGACTGAATTTCCTAAAATAAACTAACCGGTAGAGTGAATGAGCAAAATTTTGATGCCTATCATTATGTTATAACCATTTGAATATCTGTCTCTAGCTGAATGATTTTGAAATTAATGCCATATTTTAATTAAGTCATAGAAGATGGTGGCTAAAGCAAATGATAAGTGATTCACTACTTTGTTTCCTTTAGTTTCTAAACATAATGATAATATCACTTATGTTTTGTTTTCAGCATAGGGGAAGTTAATTGAAATGTGAAAAACCAATTTACTAAAGCAGTCTTCACGTATGACAAGTGTTACTTAAGCTCTTGTGTCCAGAAAAAGTTGGAATTTACTCCCTCAGAAACATATTTACAAGTTTCTGCTCCCAAAGCAGGAGTGGTGGTGCTCAGATTCCGCAAAGTTATGTTTCAAAGACAAGGGCTATCTGTGCCATCCTTTGGAGTTTCGAAAGGTTCCTCTTCCTGTGCCCCACATGATGCCCAAGGAGACAGGCATGAGACAGGGGCCACTACAAGCAGAGCCAGCTTCATCTGACATTGGGCCTGGTCTTTTAACTGAGCAATAGCATCATACCTACCCTGAAAGCCCACAAAGTCATTTTAGCAAGTAGGGAAGTGGGTATGCTTTAAGTACCAGAGAAAGATCACACAATATTAGGGGCGAAAACAAACTCCAGGCTTGCCTAGATGCACCTTTCAAAACCCCATGAAATCTTTTGGTCATACAGACCAAACAGGGCCTTCAGTTTTGTTTTTTAGCGTCTTTATCAACTCAGTGCATACTTCAGAAAACAGAGAATCTGTTCCTTCACCTTATTACTTTAGTATAAATTGAGTGACTGCAGTGGGTTAGCCTCGTGTAAAACTGGATTTGTGGAGTTGGGAAACCGGTCTTCTGAGAGAGAAATCATTGTTGTCACTCAAGTGGCTGGGGAGTAGGAGAAGATAAGTATCTAATCATGTATTTAGTCTGTTTTGTTTAATATTTGTCACAAATGCTAGAGGACCCCATTTTCTTTCCTGCTAATCCTGCACTTCACAAAATTTGTGTGAATCTGGCAAAAAAAACCCTAAATATATTTTTTTAAAAATTAACTTCTGCTAAAGAAAACATAGTCTCTTATCACATGAAAAAATCTTCACATAGTAGCTTTAGTGCTCTGGACGTCATCAGAATAAAAGTATAGTCAAAACTATACTTATATTATCAACAATTGCATATGATTATATCTAGAAAGATTTGGAACTAACGTACTTTTAATGTCATATTTCTGTTCTTTTCATTCTTACATTTTGGTAAATTTTTAATAAAGAAAACACACTAGTCAAGTTCTAAGTTCTAGTCATTGTGCCTCATTCTTTGAAGTACAATGTTTAGGTCATGAACAGACCAAGAGTCATAAAAGCATTTAAAGTACAACCAAGGAAGCGAAGGAAACATTTATATAGGTTTAATATTTTGAAGAAGTAAACAACCCAATTCATGTCCCTTATTTAAAAAAAAAATACCTGAGTTTCCATTACCTGAAAGATGACTCTTCTCATAAGGTTTTAGAAATCTGGAGACATGGAACAATTTTTAGACCTCATAAAAATGGCAGCTTGTTTCTATCCTCTATCCTGACAAGAGGCTGCTGGACCAAGCATTTTCTCCTTTTTATCTGTCTGAAGAGCACTTGTGCACAATAACATGCTCTTCTTTTAGTAGCTCAGCCAGTCTGGTGAAGTGAAAGAATAAATCCCTATGTTCAGAGTACTTCCAAAATCATCTTTGGTTCCCTAAAGATTTAAACATTCACTTTGTGGCACTGTGTTCATACTTCTAACATTTTCAAGAGGGAGGATAACAGTGCTGCTGTGGATTGAGTTTGTGTTCAACCTACAAGAACAGCCTGCTTCACTAGGTGGTCTACACCTCACCTATAATACCATGTCACATAAAGCCCACTAATGCAAAGCCTAGCATGATTTATTGTTATTTAACTTTATAAAGTAACTGTGTGGGTGGGTGTGCAGTTTATAGAGCATTACCCTCTACCATAAAAAGTAGTTTCTACCAGGGAAAGAAAAAAAGAACAGTCAAATGGTTATAAACACTTGTTTAAAAAGTGTATATTTATCAGCTATTTATTTTAAAATGTGTTTCTTTTTTTTTCCTACTTTTAATGCACTGGAACATCATAACTCTTTCTTTTTTCCCTTCAATCTCTTCCTGATAAAAAAGGGATGTTAAATTTTAGTTTCATTTTTCTAATTCCTTCTAGATTTACTTTTTCTTTTATCCCCCCAAAGAGTTACAGGCTTCCTCATTTCCTCTACCTATTTAACAGGTGATTGCAACAGCGACTGACACCTAGCAGGAAAAAGAAAGGCAGTGTCTAGCAACTATACACCTTCTCCTCACTCCCCTCTAGCCCCACACAATTGCTTCTGATACCCAGAATAAAACCACCCATCAACAGCAGTCAGTCAGCTTAGACTTCTTTCCTCTCTTCAAATAAACACTGCATCCCCCAACAACTCTGATGCAGCAAGTGCTTCAGCTCCCCAGTTTACAGGAAGAAGCAGGAAGTTTCCTTTCCTCCATTTCCTCCTAAACTGCTCATTTTTCACTTGAAAAGCAAGCTGGTGGCTCTGATTGCCTGTGTTTCCTGTGGCCCTTTTATCAGGTTCTCTACATTCCCTCTTTATATGCATTTAAGCTCGTACTTTTCCTCGTTTCATTTCTCCATATCACATTCATTGTATATGAGTTTTTCATTAAATCAAGAGCTGTCCAATTTGGTCACCAATCCAGAATCTGAAAATTCATCAAATTGACCAGAATGTGGCCATGTACTACAGCCCCAGCCACAAGGGTCATCCAGCTCAGCTGGACTGACTCAGTCAGGGTACAACCTTGCTATTTATTCTGTGGAAAAGGCTTCCTCCTCTTCTCATAAAGGATGCCTTACGACAACACTGTGCCATTTCTTCCCTCTGGATTAGAGCTGCAAATCCAGTGACTACATACAAGAAAAAACTCTTGCTTCATTTTCCTTCTCCTTTTATCCATCTATAATACATTGTACAATACACCAAAGCAAACAGGCATTGCTTCTGCTTTGGGCAATGCCCAGCTGGTGGGGAACCCAGAGCACAGATCAGGACAAAGATATAGCTACCAAGTGTCTATGGCCTTCCAGCTAAGCTCAAGATGTCAGATGCATTATCTTTTTCTCAAATACAGCACTTCATGAAACAATCCCTTATCCAAGCTCAAATATAGTTAACATCAGGGAAGCATAAATTTTATATTAATTTTTGAAACCTGTTCTTTTAATGGATGTTTGACAAAAGAGCTTGGCAAAATATTTATTTCTAAGTCCTGGTTAGTGACCAAGACTTGAGCCTTGAACTGACAGTTCAGCGTTAGAGCCATCTAGTGGGAGACGAGACACAGAGAACTGAGGCACGTTCTGCATCCACGTTTTCCGTACTATTCAGCTTTCCAGTGTGACCTCTAAATACCAGGACCCATGAAACAATGACCTGCCCTGCCAGCCTTGCAAACACAAAAAAACATGACTCTGAGGGGTCCTTCAGGAAAAAGGAAAAAAAGCACGCAAGCCATCCATTAAACTCATACAGATGTTAAGGCTCCCAGTTGTCAGCAAAGCAGTCTATGCCTGTATCAGGTTGAAACCAAATCACTAAGGCAGAGGAGACAGTTTCAAAGAGGATAAAAAAGTCAGGAAGCACAGATTCTGGTGCAATCGATGAATGCAAGCCTCTTTGGGTACTAGCTGTTCCAGTTTGTTCACACTGATCCTGTGAATTCCATAGGGAAAACAAAGCAGGCGAAAGGCTTACACAAGTCTCTCATATGGGGCACAGGCCATTTCAATACAGCAGTAGGATTAACTCTTCTGGTAGAATTTCAGTAAGTGATTTCTTGAACAGTCTTGGAAGGTCATGCTTGTATCTAGTCAGGCATGTGGTACAAGAAAATGGATCCTAGGCCCTGGAGAGTTAAGTCCATTAAGTCTGTCTGAAGGAGACAGTCCTGCAGCTTGCAGTGTTTCAAGGCCCTTGCCATAGAACTGTTTAGTATATAGGCTAGGTACTAACACCCCCCTAAAAATCACTACAGTTCATAGAATCAATGCAAGGGCATACTTCAAATTACATCTTTCTATCCTTATCAGGACTGTAGTGTGCTGTCTGAACAGTGCCAAAAGTAAATCTAGTTGCCATACTTTCTCAAACACAAATTGAGACGTGGACCACCTCTCTGAAGAAAGATCAGCTTAAGCCTGCAAGCTAGATATAGAAAAATGAACACTCTTTTAAATCACATTTTGACAACTAGCTAAGAATAGTGCCTCCATGTAAATTAAGGCTGCCTTCCACTGTCTCTCCCCCTCCTATCGTAACCCTATTCACCTACTTTTTTAGGGGACCATAGCTTGAAGTTCTCTTCAAATTCTTAGGTAAGCAGCATGAAAAGAGCAGCTGGTCAAATGCTACTGTCAGTTACTGGAAATTCACCATTACACAACATAGTAGCTACATTTATAACCAGATTTGCATGTTTTAATATTAAGTATCTATATAGATATAAAAATGCTGCCAGTTTACAATACATAAGCTGTGACTGAAAACAGCATATCCAAGCCCACAAATCACAGCTGCATGTTAAGAAAAGATTAGTGGGGTTCATTTAATGAAGAACGGAGATCAGGAAAAAAATTTTTCACAGAAAGGGTCATCCGACACAGGAACAGGCTGCCCAGGGAGATGGTTGAGTCCCCAGCCCTGGACGTCTTTAAGAGACAGGTAGATGAGGTACTCAAGGACATGGTTTAGTGGCAGATAGGAATGGTCAGACTCAATGATCTAAGAGGTCTTTTCCAAGCCAGTGATTCTATGAAGCACCAAAACAAAGTTTTGTCTATTATGAAACCAGAGTGAATCACTTTTTTCTGATAGCACAAGACTTAACCTGGTAATAGAAGATGAAAGTCATGTAAGCTTTGTTTTCCATGTATCAATGATTTAGTTGAAGAATTTATTTGAAGTATCCCAGACATAAGACAGCTATCCACTTCATAGAAACAGAATCAAACTAAAAAGCAGGTACAAAACCAGAATGCGTATTTACAGTCAATAATAATAAAAAAAAACAGTAGCATTTTCCCTACATCCCTTTCCACTCTGAGAAACACAAAACAGTCTTATTTGTCACTGCAAGTCTATTTAACATACAGCACCATAATCTGTAGAGGGGTTGGGTTTTTTTATTTGAGTCTATTAATACATTGCAAGCTACAGCATATAAAAATGGGACAAATGCAGGAAATCTGGCATGCCAATCTTTAATCCAACTTTGCATCAGCTTAGCACTATAAACAGAGACTGAGAATAACCAGAGAAAGTTATGGCTCAGCAGACAATTAGACGGAGGTTTTACAAAACCAGGACCTGCAGTGGAAATATCTTAGTTCAGTGATCTTAAAGGAGGCTTAAATTTAGGAAGAAATGGTTCTGTCATATCTTCTGTTTCGTTCTTCCCCACAGTAGCTGCAGATTTGTTCTCTTTATCCTTTTTGTGACTCCTTTTGTGCTGGGATTTAAAGAAAATGTTCAATGTTAAGAGAATACAAAAAAATTAAAGACTACTTTCTGATGTACAATGGAGAACACAGTGTTCTGAGAAAAAAGTTGGTAGTTCCTAATATTGCATTTACTAAATAGATTTATTGTATATATCTGGCAGTTCAGCAGCTACTTTTAAGGGATCCACGACAAGTAAAAACACACCACCCCTCAAACCAAACCTGAGCCTAAAATACCAGGGGGTCACACTGGTACACTGCTGGAGCAAAAGGGTCAAAAAAGTAGGGAAGTAAAAAAATTAAAAAAAAAAAACCAACCCAAAAAAACCAAACAAGTGAAGGATCAAAAATACCAATATACTAATAATACTAATATACCACTGTTACATACATGCTTTCTTTTTTTCATAATACACACGTGTCTAGTAAGTTTTGACAAGTTTTTCATGCAGGATTATTTGCTGAGGTGTTTTCTGTCTGCCCAGCATGTCAGAAATTTGTTATTTTTTTCTGCTGTTAACTGTTATCAGAATCCACTGTTACTCTAGCTCACATTTAAGAAAGCGTGTTCTACAGCATTTAAAGGAACTGTAAGACTACACTAAATGATAGTAGATGACTTCGGACTACCACCCTATTATGGAAAAATAGGTTTTCTTCACTCTTAAATACAGAGTCGTTTATAATATCTCTGGAAGTTACCTGGAAAAAAGGAACACCACCACTTGCATGGCAGCATATGTCTGTATCCTTTAACGATCTGTCAGTAGCAAGGCTTTCACCAAATTCTTGCAAACCTTCCTCCTTTTCCAACAAGTCCTAAACAGAAGGTTTTGTATTAAATGTCTGGATTTCCTAAGTGAATGTACAAAGCATGATTAGCTCTATAAAACACATCACATTTCCATTTTTGGAAATTAATGCCTTTTCTTAGTTTTGACACAAACAATATCTTGAAAAGCTCAGCACACATGACACAAACTACCCCATAAAAAAAAAAAAAAAGGCAGCAACAGCTCTGGAGGTTCTAGTTAACTCTCCTCAATGGCATGAAAGAATTCCTAAAGATGTGAAATCTTCATTGAAAAACCTCATTTGCCATTTATACACATACCTGATCTGCATTATGCTCCACCTCCTTTGACACATCGTTTAGCATCACATCAAGCTTTTGTTTGTTTTGCCTTAATTGTTCCAGTAGTAGTTCCCGGGGCTCCGTTCTCACAAGTGTGACTGGGTAGAAGTAGTCTTTTCTCTGCGGAGTTGTCCCTTTAATGAGGATTGCACTCATGAAAGGCACTATTAAACACTTTCAGCATTTACTTTAAATACAAATCCTAAAATTTTACATTAACTCAACAAAGAAATCACACTTTGTTCACTCATCATTCTTTGTATATACCTTAAAAAAAAAGGTGTAAAGTTGCTAGTTGTATTATGTCCTCATTAACCTTCACTTACAAAGCCTGCAACTCAAATTGCTTTCTGCCAGACCATTCTGTCCCCAATCTACTTTAAATACCTGTTGGAATATCCACTTTAAGAGCCTCTTGCAGGAAACCATTAACCTGAGTCAGTCCATGCTGTGCTTGATCATTAAGTGCCAGCTTCTGCTCCAGAAGTATCTCCAGATCAACTTTTATCTGATCAAGCAGGCCATTTATTGCCTCCTCCTCAGCAGCCTTTTGTCTATCAATAGAGTCAACAACCTCAGCTATTGCTTTATCACAGTTCTCTTCATTTTTCTGAAAACAAAAGCAAAACATGCACACAATCAAAAACACCAACAGGAAAGGTAAGGTTATGGCCTCTTTTCTGAGATGTGGTGCATGATTAGTGAGATGACCTGAAACGAAACAACTGAGAGACCTCAAATTAAGAGGTTTCAGTGCCAGTTTCACACTCTCATTTCAAGAACTATCTTCAGAAGAGAGTCAGTTTTGTAGAAAGTATGATCATTTTAGAGAGCTACTCATAAGAACAAAGATGATGCCAGACGGTTCAGATCAGACTCCTAGTGCTTCTATGCACAAGCCTGTACAGAATTAGGATATTCAAGAGAAAAGTGAAAATTCCTACAAGCACTAGAATCTTTATGCATTTTTAGGGGAAAAGGAGGAAACCACCTATTCTTAGCCATTCCCATTGGAAGGAAACTCCTGAAGTTTTCAGTAGATTTAACAGATACAGGGATATCTTGACATCACAAACAGTTTGAACAGTTTTTCTTCCTGAAAATTAGCAAAACATTGGATTTGTCTATTGCATCACCTATTAGAACAATAAACCAAGAAGAATAGGAAGTGAAGTTTGCAATGGAAATTATTGTGCAAATCTTCCAGGGACATTACTGGTAGATAAAGCTTTAGAGATATGTACTACCAAAAAGATGTGAAAAAGCCCAAATTGCAAATGGAAGTTAGCCACATGGGATTAACCAAGACACCTTTTTTGAAGTTATTTGCACTTTGAACTCACTCTTCATTTAAGCTTTTGATTTTCTCCGATTGCATCTGTTTAAACTGAGCAACATGAGTCTGCTGTGATCAAAAAACACACAATTTTGTTCTGACTGTAAGTGAGAACGTCTATCCGTCCCTCCCTCCCACCCAAATTCTACTGTAAAAGTTGGTCTCAATGTTGTATTAGACTACAAATGACTATAGGTACCTTTTGGAAGGCCCAGAGTCTCTCTTTGTCATCACTGAGGGACAGTAGTTGGTGACTGGTAAAGTCTACTATCCGAGCAGTTGTAAATTCACCCCATTTATCAGTATCCTGAGAGACAATTCGGAGATTGCTGAGAAGTTTTCGACAGTGGTCAGTGGATTCTTCCACCATCATCTTGTTTGCAGCATTTAAGATCCTGAGCTCTTGAGAGAAATTATCCAGAGACGCAGTAAATTTGCTATGATTGGAAGTTGTACTGCTGACTAAGTCTGTAGTTTTCCTGCAACAACATATTTGTAGCAGAGATTTTGAAAGGTGGATTTTAACACATTCTACATTTAGAAATACTTGACACCAGAACCATGGAAGTACTGCAGTTCTGTCAAGCCAGTTAATTATAATGAAGTTTCTCTACCTAGTAAATTTACAAGTTGCAGCACTCTGAGCAGTAGATTTGTTAAATCTCCTAAAAACCCGTCCACAAACTAAAAAACATCTTTGGCAAGACCTTAGTTATTCAGTCTATAATTTAATGAAACATACTGCACTAGATACACTATTATACTTCAAGATAAGTTTTTATGGCACAAAGTTCTGAAGTGCAGTCATGCTGAGGGCTGTTCATCAGCATGTCGCTCCCAAAATGCTGGTCTCTTTTCTGCAATATGCTCAAGTAAAAAGTTTGAGGAAAAGGCTTGTAGATCTACCTTTTACTCTGGGGAAAGGTGAATTACGATCTACATTGAGGCAGAACTCAGATCTAACAAAGCCTTCTGAACAATACCTATAAGTATATAAATATGAAGAGCATCTAATTTTTCAGTCCTCTTGATACTTCATTTTATCTTGCATCAGTATACATCAAAAGTAATCTGCTACTCACAGGTGAACATTTTCTTGCACAGCAGTGATGGCAGTCTTCAAACTCGCATTTTTTGTGAGTACATTCGTAAAGCTCTTCTGAGTCTCCTGCGCAAACAGGTCAAGCTGGCTTTGCAGTGAGGACATTAATTCAACTGTGCTCTATTAAGAAAATACATTTCACTGTTATTCTGCACTTTTAAAGAGTACTTGAATGACTTTATTAAATATGCAGTAACGTTCTAAATTTTAAGGTACAAATTTGTGCTGAGAAGACAAGACACTATGCTTTTGGAGATACACATACAGATAAACATACTGTACATGCTCAGAGCAAGGGTAAGGTTTTGGTTACCTTCCTACATAGCTTCTTACAGGAGCCCAAAAGCTGAAAAAAAATGAGTGTCATCAAGTTACTGTCCTAACACTTCTTCTGAAGCAAGTACAACTGTTCACTGCTACAAAGACTTTAAATCAAAGCAAGCAATTGCACTCAGCATTGGGATTTCTTCTTACTCTGAACATACCTTTGTATGTGCCAACCTCGTCATTTCTACTTCTTCTTTTAAATTCTCACAATCGCTTTGAAGCTGAGCAAAAGCACTGGTTGTTTCTTCCTGTAATTTTTTCAGAGTGAGAGAAATATCTCCAAAGAAGGTATCCATTTCCTTTTTATGATCTTCCATCTTTGAAAAAAGTTTTGTTTAAAGTTAGATATTTGTCTTTAGATAAGAACTGGATACTTTTCCAGCATAATTTATATAGAAATAGACTATACCCCAAGGAAATTGTCAAAGGCACTAATAAAGTATCATGCATAAAAGTTGCAAAACAGAGAAATCTGAAGTTATAGCCCACACCAAGTTCTAGTCTTTGTTCCAATCACAAAGATTTGGCATGTGAGGTGAACAAAACAGGAAGACAAAGACAAGGCACTTGGTTAAGACAAGAGGAAGAAGCAAGGGCTGGTAAACCATAGGCTGTTTGCTCTCTAAGTCTGAAAACCAGTAAAAAGCCCCTAGACAAGGGGAGGTGATTTGACATGAGGCATAATAGACAGATGAGGAAAAGTTTCAGTGAGAACAACAGATCAGCAGGAACAAAGATTTGTACTTACACAACAGAGAAAAAGGAATGAAAGAACGAGGCTTCAATTCTACATAAACATCATGACAGACTAGAACTAAAAACTGAAGCAAAGGACTTTTTATAGATGCAGTGTTGTCTGCACTTACAATTACTCTTAACAACATAGAGCATCATATTCCCCAGGAATAAAAGTGGCTACAGAAAAAGTTTGGTATGACAGCAGGAGACATTGGAGTAATAAGAATGGTTTACGTTGGTTATTTTAGATTCTTAAAATAAAGGAGAGTGTACATTAAGGATATTATAAAATGTTTGCTACGTATAGTTTTAGGCACCCCTATTTTACCAGTGTTCTGTGGCATTTAGGTGAGCAGTTGTGCCAATACAGGTAACAAGCAAATACACCACACTCCGAACTGGAAAAGACATCTAAAAGAACCAGCTAAAATGTGGAACTCATGGGGCAGAATAAAGAAGAAAAGGACAGACCAGAAGTGGAAACACTTTGGCACACCACAGAAAACACACCAAAGGGTTAGCTGTAAATTAAATAAAATAGAAGAGGACAGGATAAAGAGACAACTTATGTGCATTACCTTGTCAGCCACAGCTGAATAATTTTTCAAGTTACTCTGAAATTGACACTTGAGCCCCAGAACAAATTGTACCATTGGTGTCAAGTCATCTAATGCTCTTCCTAATCCAGCTGTATGTTCCTCCTAGAAACAGCAGTAAAACCAGAAAGAGCAAATAGGATGTCATTGTTCCTTCATCTAAATTTGTAAGAAGCTACCTATGCACTCTGCTATTACAGTATTTGCTATACAGTGCACTACATCTTGTGGTAGTGAAATGGGAGGGGAAGCAGGGAGGGACATAATCACGGCCAACTGCGAAAAGACAGTAGAGAGCATCGTGAAAAAAATTATACAATATTTACAGGACTCCTTTTGATCAAGAACTATTTCATATATTTATGTAAGTAACATAAGAGTATGTAAATTTACTAACAATTAATCTCAGTAGCTCAGCTTTACAATCAATTGACAGATTCTCATGTTGTATTATTTTTTCAGACATGTGAGAAACTTCAGTAGACACCAATTCTTTAACAGAGGCAAAAGATGCTGATACAACCGATGCGAGAATATTAGCTGCTGAAGAACTGGAAGACAGGAGGTCACCTACAAAAGAAATCAAAAAGCATTACAAACCTGTGTAAGACAGGAACTCTTTATTGTTCATCTCACATTACCTTCTTAGAGCACAGGAAGGCTGCTGATCATCCCAGATACATTATTACTGGTGCAATTGTAATAATTCTTTAAAATAAAGCCTCTTCCGCTTACTAAAATGGATACGGGCTTCAGTACAACTGTTACAAAAATTCAGGATGACATACTGATACGGGTATTACACTTACCTACAAAATTTGTGTAAGATGTCAACATCTGTTGTTGCTTCAAACTGTTTTCCGTAACTAAATCTTGTATTTTGTTGAACAAAACATTCATTTGTTCTGCAAATATATTTTGGGCAGTAGTATTATGTTGATCAACAGCCTTCTTACGGTCCAGTTTTGCATGGAGACCAAACACATCTTTTGTAGTTTCTTCAACTGTACTAAGTAACTACAATTTTAAAAGTTATTTTAGTCAGTCTTTAAACAAGAAAACAAGCATATATTATATATACAAAAGCAACTGTACTTCTGAGTTAAAGGAGAAGTTATGTCCCTTGAAAGACATCATCAAATTACAACTGTTCTTAATCCTGGTGTTATGGCATTTACAGTATTCAAACACAGGAAAGTTACCTACTACAGATCACTTGTTCAGACTTTGAAATTAAAGCATTAATAAAGGGCATGCTCGGTATTTAAGGAATTAAGATGATTTATCACAGAATAGTAACTGAAAAAAATTCCTAACCACTTCAACTTTTTCTGAAAGATTTGACAATAAATATATTCTTTAACAGTACTCAAGCAAGAGCTTTTCAGCACTAGTTCTGTGAAAAATAATTTACAATTTGAACATAAGGTGGATTCTTTGTTTCATAGCCAGCATAAATAACTTCTGTATCCCTTTCTCTCACACAGACACCCCATGACCCACAGGCAAAAAAATAGGCATCCCCTAACAACCATACAAGTATCAGAGTAAAAAAATTATCATATTGACTAAAAGATACAAGTTTTATCACTTTGCAGTTTAAACAGAAGGACATGCTGTCCCCCCTATCAAGCCTGTTCTGATAATTACAACCAATCTACAACCACTTCAAAGCCATGTCTAAAACAGAGGTGCCAGGGCAATAGTTTCTATTATTCATTCAGCAAGTATAAATGACATCTTTGCACACACCTTTGCAAAGCTTTTTTAAAATTTCTACCCCATTTGTTTATAACTTACGGCTGGCCCAACAAATGAGCAAAAAGCCCTATTGATTCTGCAAAACAATTAATCTAAACAGCTACCACAAAGTGCTGAACTCTCATGACATACTGTCCCAAAGGAAAGGTAGCTCCAGACCAAGCAGTATGTTTAGCAGTCAACCATCAATATTACCATACAGAAAATCCAGCAGTCTTAAGTAGCTTTTCATCATAACACTATTAATAGAGAGAACTAATCCTAGTTTTCCATCTTAAATTCAGGTTTTGTCACATTCACATCATGCAACAATTTCTTGGAACAGCACATGAAACTCCAAAAGATTGAAACCCAACATTAGAGGCAAGAACTGTGTCAACCTTGCCAGCTGTGCCATGAAGTTTTTGTTCTGTGTTTTCCAAAACTGAAACCACATATTCTTCTTCAGCCAAATGAACCTTGGTTTCTTCCAGATCTTTCTGTGTTTCTTCCAATTCTTTCTCCTTGATCTGCAGATCTGTTTTACACTGTTCAAGTTGATTTTTACTAACATTGAACAGTTCCGTGATCTAAGGTCGAAGACAAACATCAATAGGTCAACATTGTTTTTTATAAGTTCAGCAGTCCCTCTTCTCAAATTATGCTACAATACTAGAAGGCAAGTTGTCATCTACCAATGTAGCAGCTGTAAGGCTCAGAGGTCTTAAATCTAGACTGTAGATTCATATAGTCTCCGTATTCAATAGAAGTATCACAAACCAACATGATTTTCACTGTAATAATCCCTTGCTTCCTTATTTGAACCACAAGACCTAACAATTGCCACAGCACAAGAAAAAACCCACTAAACAAATGTAAGCAGAAAGAACAAGGAAGACAGTCACACTGAAAACCCAACAAAGCAAAAGTGGCTGACATGAAAATAGCTTAAAAGAAATAAATATGACATCCTGCAGCCTCACATATGATGTTCCAACATCCTAACTTCAAAGATTAGAAGGTTTCCACTCTTGACTAATTAGGGGACTTTAAGAACAAAACCTCTTCAGAATGTTCTTTGTTCAAACTTTTTTCCTCCTTCTCCAAAGGTTTCTTTCGGTTTTGGAGTAGATAAGTCATAAATGAAAAGCGTTACTTACTCTTTTCACTTCTTCCTCCATAACAGCAATTTTGTCAATATATTTAGCAATCTGTTCTTCCTGAACTGTCAGCTTTCCATTAAGAGCTCTTAAGCAAGGATTGAAACAAAAAAAAAATTAGTTGAGCAAGAGCTGATTTCAAGACTGTCCACTGTTTTTTATACTACATATTTAGCAAATTAAAAGAAAAAACATTGCTAACTTCTGTATGAAAAGCATGTCATTTTCACTTAACACAGAAAAGATTTAATTTTCCATTATAAAATTTCTGTGGAAACCAGCCCTCTTAAAATGAAGCAAACTGCATCAAGTTTGCTGTCCTATAGAGCCTCACTCTGAAAGAAAGGCTACATGCTGTAAATCTGCCTGCTGGCTATGGTTATCACAAATTCCACATATAAATAAAATTCACAGTGCAAATCTCTTCTTTAGGCTTCTATCTGTGCAATAATTCCTTTCTAAAGAACAAACTGATTGGTCAGTTAAAATCTGCTGACTATCTTCAATTTTTTGTTGTGAAAACAGATTTGAAAGCATTTCAGTATAAGGATAGGCACAAGTATCTGAGATTTATCATTAGTCATTTTATAGACATTTTAAGACTTACTCATAATTTTCAAGGGAAATATAGACCCCATTTTTTTCTCGTGTAGCGGCAAGGTCTCGCTTCAGACGCTCAATCTCTTCAGTATATTCCTGCATAAAGAAACAATCACATGTATGCCCAAAAATTTCTACTTTGCTTTCAAGATTTAGCTTAACAGATACTTCACAAAGAGCCTCATGGAAGTTTTGTAGAAGCACAGGAGAAAAGCACTTCTGTTCCAAATTAGTTCACTATAGCATCATTTAAATCCATACCATCGGATATATGTAGCGCATTGAAGCTTCCCATTTGAATCATACTTAGTTGCATATAGGGTCCAACAAAAAAAACACAGTAACCCTATAGCTCAAGAACCAAGAGTGGGAAGAGACAAACATTGTTATAGAACATACATATATATATATATATATATATATATATAAAAACCTGTCACAGTGACACAGGGCTCAACTAGATCACTTCACTCAGTAGAAGAGGATGCGTGTTCAAACACTGACATTTTCTTACCCTTGTTTAGAAAATGCTGGTGTGCACCAGCCCTCAACACTGTCTGTGAAGCGGTTTTTAGCTAAAAACAACATTACTATGCTTGAGCACCCGCCTTATTCACCAGACCCGGCTCCCTCTTCTCTAAGATCATATCAGTGCTCAAAAGGAACGCATTTTTTGTTAGTAGAAAGTGTGAAAGCAAAAATGACTGGGATCGATCCTCAACAGCCTTTCAGAAAGTGATCTGTGGAATTGCTTTGAACATTGGCAGCATCGTATGCAGCTGTATGTCAACTCAGAAGGGAAATATTTTGAAGGTGATCATAGTTAATTTTCTTAATTTGTTAAATAAAGAGTTAAAGGCACAGTCATTTTTTGTGTTGGACCTCATATAACAGCTTATAGTGAGAACTGCCTCTTCTTTAGTAAGTCAGCTACTTTATATCGGCTTATCATTCATACCTACTGATATAGTTCACTTTAAGGCACTTTCTAGGGAATGGAGCTGCTAATACAGCAAGTCCAGAAAAAATATCCAGTGTCATTTAGTGGCTCTCCACTAACTTGTAAACAGGTAATCCATACGTGAGTCATAGCTAGCAGCAATAGCCCTCTCTTATTCAGCTTTAGTCTTGTTAGATACTGAAACTGTTACTAAGTGACTAATAAACGAACAAGTAGAACAGCCAAGTTCAAATGCATCAGTTCAGTGATTAAGTCACCTCAGAGAAGCACTGCTATTAGCTGTAGCTTTTCAATAACTTCATAATTCTTGCATAGCAAAAACTGTGCTAACAGGACAAACCTAATGCACAAATTAATTTGCGAAGATATGTCCAGCTTACCTTAATAAGAGCTTTTTTTGTTAACTTCTGATTAACTTCAGGCTTGTTCATTATGTTCTTTGCTCTGTGGGCATATTCCAGTGTACTCAGTGTCTCCTGTGATAAATAGATGTAACACTAGGTCAAGCTGAGGAGTTAACTGATGTTTCTACTGTTAGCAAAATATAATATCTATTTCAAGAGTAGATTTTCAGACCTAAACTTACCTCAAGATTTATAGATGCAGGAGAAACTGTGGCAATTATGGATGTTTTTGTTCGTCCTCCAAGAGAGTCTTGCAGAATTCTTGTGAGTTTAGATTCCCTGTATGGAATATGTGGGGCTCTTTCAACTAGAGCAGTAATAACTCTTCCTAGCGTTAGGAGAGACTGGTTGATATTGCCAGCTTCACGAGCTCTTCTGTCAACCGCCCCAGATCGACCAATGTTTTCACTTCCTGCAAGATCGACCTGAAAGTGAAAAGCAAGGACAAGCTTCTGTCTTAAATCCTCCTGAAGAACACTTACCTTGTAGTGTTACAGAACACAACATACATGAACTAAATTATGAGTTGCTCAGGAGACATTGGGGTAACAAACGTGACTAACATTTCCAGAGTGGCAAATATAGTTCATATCACTTTATGATAAACAATGATTTTTTTTTTCCCCCTCCCTTATCAGGAAAAAAAAAACCCAAACAAGAACACCTTAGATTCCCAAGAGAATGAGGTCAGATTATTCTAGTTAATTACTTCAATAATATAATCAATGATATTTAGTTCAAATACTTACCAAGTTTAGCTTTCCAATTTTAACAAGTTCTTCTCCATCTATCGTTGTCTCTTTCATATGGATGGTAATCGAAAACACAGAGTGGGAACGGCTATAAAAGAATTTAGTTTCAGACAGATATCCCATTAAAGTCAAATCATCTGCTTGCTACATGACACTGCTGGAGCTTAGGTATCCATGCTCTTCTTGAGGAATAAATTCAGCCCATTAATTGGGACTTAAATATTTTCAATACACAAAGTTATTCTACAAAGAATATTTGTGTGTATACATATAAATACAGTACTTAAAACCAGTGATGAAGCAACTGGATGACATTTGCCTCATTCAGTCCTGGTAAATTTTATCTTATTTCAAGGAAAAGCAAGAGAACCACTCCGGGTTTGTTCTTATTTGTGTGGTCTAAAGTCGGAGACATCAAGAAAACTGGCTTGTTTCTGAAGTGGGGAAGAACTCTACCTGGAATATGCGTTCAGGTAGGTAGCTGCAGTTGTTCTTTTTGCTGCACCCCTTTCCAGGATTTGGTAGACTTCATATTTGTTGTGTACAGTTACTTCTTCCAAGCCTTTAATAATTACACCCCTCTGTTAGAAAATAATGCAGTCTTATGAAACACATCTCGGCAATTCTGAGAGAGCCTTAAGATAACAAATTTTTAGAAGACAGTGCTAACCTTGTTTCGAGGGTCATCAAACATCTGCAGTCTTTCTCCAACATCAGCTGCAGGATTCAAGAGGTCAAAAAGCTCCTCATTATAGATTTCCAAAAGAGAGACCTTCACTGAAAATTCAGTACCATTTTCTGCGAGTTTTTCAAATATTTGATGCAGTGTACGGGGTATTATACCTGCTAGTGGATCCTATAAATTAAAGTGAAGTATTTAACACAAAAATGTACTGAAAGAGATTAGGGGACGGGGAGTGGAATTTCAGCTAAATAATCTGATTTCATATAAACAAGAATACCTTGGGCAAAGATTATCTTCCATATAAGGATCACCAGGACTTGTATACATGCATTGAAGTTGTAAAGTTTTGATTTTCATACAAATGAATGAGACCATTTCTTAATATACTAATATTTAAAGGAAAGTCAGCTCTAGGATTTAAAAGGCATTAACTTTAGAGGGGTTTTCTGCAATTTCTAACTTTGAACAGACAAGAGAAATCTCAGAAGTGAAGATACCTCTTCCCAAGTATATTCTTTATTGGGTGACCGTTCCCCTTCCATTGTGAAGGTCTTACCAGTACCAGTTTGGCCATAACTGTGAGAATAGGAAAAAAAAAATGTAAACAAATAAACTAAAATTAAAATAAAACTTCCCAATAATAATTATTGGCTTACTTACGCAAACACTGTACAGTTGTAGCCCATAATAACTTCATCCAAAATAGGACATACAACACTCCGGTATACATCAATCTGCTTTGCCTGAGCTCCAAAAACCTGTCGAGGTAAAGACAACACATGCCATTTATCCGTAATGTACGGTATCACATGATACAGTAATCAGACCATACTAAAAAAAAAAATATAGTAGCTTGTTTCTAAAAGTCCCCAACTTGACAAGCAGTTTACCATATCAAATGTGTAAGTCTTTCTTGATGTTTTATCTGTCACTCCTCCAACACGGACGCTAACTTCTTTTCTCGCTTTATCACAGTCCACAACAGAATGGGAGTTTGTTTTACGTTCTGAGGCATTAAAAGGCCTAAAAAGACATGAGTTAAGAACATCTGATTGATATCATTATTAACAGGAATATAAACTGACAAAACTAATATCACTCAGTTTAAAGATCCAGAATGGTGTACTTGAGTAAAAGGAGCAAAGCTTTTAACTTAATTGGCTTAAAAACTGGTTAAGGAAAAACTGCCACAAGTTTCCAGACCTTGTTTCTCCTTCCACCCACTGTGAGACAACTCAAGTATCTGCAGCTTTCACTGTTTTCATATATATTTTTTAACAAGTTAATAAACGCTTTTAAGGTCATTTAGATGTGTATACAGCTAACTTGCATTAGAAAACATTGTTCACTTGCAGGGCGGTGGAATATTAAAAATACCAAATAGTTGTATAAATAAGAGCCTTCAAAATAAAGGAAAAGCTTAAACTTGAAAGTTAAGGCAATAGTGAATCAAACAAAGTTTCAACATTTCCTTTTTTTTTTTTTTCTCATTTACACAAGCAATGAAGCCTACATCTCACAGCAATGACACAACTCTCAAGTACCAGAAATACCAATAGACCCTCCTAACACAACAGTATGCAGCACTACAAAAACCTTTACAATGCTGGTGCATTTGAACAGAATTAGTGAATTGCGAATAGAATTTAATAAGGCATACAAAACATCAAGTTTGGCATGAGTACACATAGCTTTTTACTCTGATTTTAAGTAAAGTTTAATAGAGGTGTAATAAAAGTTTAGAAGCTTGATGGTGAAGCTTTGTTCACATCACCAAGTTAATAAACTTGTTGCACACAATTTTCCTTGAAAGGACATTTGCAACAGTTCCTCCCAAAAGGCACCAAATGACCACAGGCTGAAACCTAAAAGCATAAAATGCTATTTTATTACTCATTTAGTAGCACTACTGCACTGAATGCCTATGCTACCTTCATAGCTGCCCTGAACAGTCAACTTAACAATAGAACTTCTTGCAGCCTTAGAAATCTTCAAAATATTTTGACTTCAGATGTTGTCTCATTAAATTATGTTAAGAAAATATATCTATATACCACAAGCACATGGCATCTTGAGCTTCCTGACTCTTGCAATGAACATTTCTGCCTGATCACAGCACTGAGGCTGAAGTGTTAGATTCTAACTAGACCACTAGATACTTTTGTGCAAGAGTGATTGGTGATGACAGATGACCATCAAAATCTTGTTCACAAGGGCAAGTTACGTTTTCGAGTTTATGACTTTTAAAATAAGAGGAGGCTGAAAAATTAATATATTCTGCTCTGATATAACGGTGAGCCAATTAAACACCGAAGCCTTATGGTACGATAATCCACAACTTTGAGTAGAGGAACAATTCAGTGAGACTTGAGCATATGTGCAGGTCATCCCCACTAGACAAGCAGCAAGCTGGCATGCTGTGGTGGCGCTTGATCTTAGGTTCACCCTCCTATGTATGAACCACATAAAACATTGGTATTGTTAACGTGCATGCCAGGTTTCCAAATATACGTTTTACCAAAGCAGAGTGAATGTGTTGCTTGAAAAGATTTTTGACAAGCTCAGACACAACAGGTTTTGAAGCAAATTTGGATGCAAATTAACACAATTGTATCTACCTGCCTAATTGTATCTATCTGTATGATAAGTAGAACCCAACTGATGCAGAAGGTGAAAGGAATACGTACTAGCTGAAATACACTGAATGCCTATTAAAAAAAAAATTGCATTCCAAAAATAAAATAATTTTTAATTTCTGTTTTCATTGAGCATATGTAAAAGTGGAACTTCAAAGCATGACGATATAGTGATTGCAAAAGGCATTAATAATAATATGCAGTCTAACGTTGGGAGTTCTGGTTCACAAAAAAACCTTCCAAAGGTGTTTTGAACACTACTACTAATGGTATTGCACTTTTAACAAACATCACTTTAAGAACATTTATGATCCAGTATCAGTGAGCAAGTCTTTAAAGTCACCTCAAAATTACAAAGAGAGCTTAATTATTTGGTACATGAAATTTGTCACATCCTACCAAAAACCAAATTCACTGTATCAACCAAAGAAGCTTGTCATTATTCCTTAAGAGGTTGACTCCTGTAGTTTTTTGGTCTGAATTCAGAGAGCCTGCGTCACTGAATTTATATGAAGAATACACGTCAGCTGGTGCAGCAAAAACTTTATCCCCTGTTCCATCGGAGTAGCTTCCCACAGGAGGTCACAGGAAAGAAAATCTCAGTTTTGATTTTGCGTGTCTTGACTATCAGCCATACTGACCCTCATCCAGCTCTTCTGCACATTCCTACGCAGCTTCATATCGGGCGCACAAAGTGAGGAAGTGGGGAAGAGATGTAACGGTTAGAAGGTGAAAGAAGGAAGTTTTAGATCAGATATTAGAAAGAATTTTTTTTCCTGTGTGGGTGGCGGGGCCCCAGCCCAGGGAAGTCGCAGCTGTCCGTGGGAGCAATGCATGAAGCTGGTACCAAGCACATTAGAATAAACATTATTAAAAACACACCAGGTGTTCCGAACTAAACACAGAGGCTGACACATCTTGAACGCGTGAGAAGACCAGGCTAGGAAAAACCGCCTGGGAATAAGCGATTGGAGATACGGCTGAGAACAGCCAGGACAGCGTAGAACGGACGAAACCATCCTGTTAGTCTGAAGGTCGGAAAACCGAGAAACTGTAAAAATATCTGAACGAGAGAAGCCAGAGAAACAGTAGTAGCGCTTTCTTAATTTGACTCCTGTATGCCGTGCTGATTAAAAAGAACACACTTGAAGTAACCCGCGAGGTCTGCGTTTCTTTCCCCGCCGCGGCTGCCCCGCCTCTAGGGGTGTCCAAGGCCGGACGAGGCTCCGAGCAGCCCGCGGGCAGCGGGGGCGGAACTGGGCGACCTTTAAAGGCCCCTCCTGAGCAGACCCGCCGCGATCCCCGGCCGCTCCCTCGCCTACCTGCAGCGCACCACCACCTGGATGTTCTTGCCCTTCTCCTCCTTGGCGCTCCCGCCGCTCTGGGAGCTAAAGGAAGCCATGGCGGAACCCGAGGGCAACCGAGAGAGAGAAAGAGAGGCGGAAGGAGCCGCAGGACGCGAGACACCCGCCGCCTTCGAACCGCGCCGCGCCACACCCCGGCCAATCAGCGGCGGCACGCAGGGCACCACGGGAATGCCTTTGAAATGCTGGCGGGCGCGCGCGCGCG
Source organism: Phaenicophaeus curvirostris (assembly GCF_032191515.1). NCBI lineage: Eukaryota > Metazoa > Chordata > Aves > Cuculiformes > Cuculidae > Phaenicophaeus > Phaenicophaeus curvirostris. Next base: position 14,811,547 of record NC_091400.1, on the reverse strand, counting down.
TCCCCGCCCCCGCGCCGTCACGTGACCGGCGGCCTGGAGGAGCGGGTTGCCCGCCCCCCCGTGACGTCAGGCTCTCACCTGCCCTCCTCGCTGCCTTCCCTGGTGCCCGAGCGCTGCGAGCCTCTCCTGCAGTCTTTGCTGGCAGGTCTTTGCCGTGCTTGCTTCCCTCCTGTGCACCCCCCGCCCCAGGCTCGCCCATCAGTCCGTGTTGTCTTTAAACAGAATCACTAGGTTGGAAAAGACCCACTGGATCATCGAGTCCAACCATTCCTATCAACCATTAAACCATGCCCCTCAGCACTTCATGCACCCGTCTTTTAAACACCTCCAGGGATAGTGACTGAACCACCTCCCTGGGCAGCCTGTTCAAAATACGAGATGTGAGAATTAATCCTGCTGCAGCTGGTTTGAGTGTTTAATTATCTTGTAATATAAATCTGTCTTGGATCGAGACCTGCCCAGAGAGGTGGTTGTCACCATTCCCAGAGGTAGACAAGATACTCAAGGACGTAGTTTAGTAGTAGACAGGAATGGTTGAACTAAGAGGCCTTTTCCAACCTAGTGATTCTATGAATCTATGATAATATGCAAACAATCTCCAGACATGGACACATAACCTGAAAGAATAAGCACTCTAAGTCTTAGAATTGCAAGAATTTATTGATATGCTCAATTGTCTTGTAAGATGTCAGTGTTTTAGGTCAAGACAACCTGTCTTAGGGCTGCAAGAATTTGTTAACTTGTAAGATGTAGTTGTCTTAGGTCAGGAGATAATCTGAAGGGAGTCTCCAGATGTGGTTGGATAACCTAAAAAAATAAGCATTCTTTGATGATTTACACAGTTCTTTGTCTAAAACTAGTATATATACTCACTGCTTTTGTAAGATGAAATGCCTTTTTTAGAAGGGCATCCAATACAGCACTGACTTGTAAAATAAAAATATTATTGCCTTTGCTTCAAAGACTTTGTCCTTTTCAGTATTTTACCAGTGAATAAGTGTTTCTCACAAGGGCAGTTGTAGAGAGGAACACTCCATCAGTGGCCAGGGCAGTGGAACCCTTACTTTGCCTGTTTGAAATAAAACCCAGTATTCTATTTCTATTTGTGCGGCAAGGGACAGCGTTCCCTGTTCCCAGCAGGGCACCCTCGGTCAGCTCACCCTGCATTTGCCACAGAACTACAGCAGGCGCTCTCTGTCCCCGCTCCAAGCGCTGCCTGCTGAGCCTTCTGCAGGCTCCAACTCCAACACAACTCATCACCACCCACTCTGAACGCTACAGGCAACTTCCCACGTGCTGACAGGCTGGTATCGCCTGCTCCAGTAGTGGGAAAATCCTATGTCAGAATGAAAATAAATAGTTAAAGGCTCAGGACAAAACACCACAGTGCACCATATCAATCCTTTGATTTTGAAACCAGACCATGTGAACCACTTGCCAAGTACAAGTTTGCTTCCTCTTGCAAGCAGTTTCATTTCTATCACCCTAGTTTCTGTGTGAGAGCTTCTTTAGGATAGGATTAAAAGCTTTGCTAGTTGGAGATCTATGTCAGGATAACAGGTCCCGTGGGTGAAAGGGCAGAAGCAGATGTTAAAGAAGATGTAACTGGTCTGATACGCCTTGCTCTCCACATATCCATTCTGTCAGACTATCATCTACCTGTTGTGGCCTACAGCGCTTTGCTGTTGCTGTTCTATGGCCAGTTGTTCTGGTTGCTGAAATTCAGATTACCCATCTATAATTCTGCAGGTTCTTCTCCTTTTTATTTTAAAGTTTGCTGCTTTGAAATTTAAGCCTCCTCAATGGGTTCTTAAACTTAATAACAAATGAATCCTAACCTGTAAGGCTTGCACTAATTTTTCTGGCAGTGACATGAAGCAGTGTGACATTATGCTCCTCTACCATTTATCTCAAAAGTTAGAACAATGTCAGAATCAATCAATCACACACTAGGTGTGAAGAACAGGATCTGAGAAATACACATATTATTTCTGTAGAAAAGGACATAAGAGTTAAATTCCTAGACTGCTGTGAGCAGAAATCGATTCAGAAAACATTAACATTCAATAAATTTATATGCTATTCCAAGTACAGACTGATGATGAGACAAGAGCTATGAAATCTTTATAGCGATTAATAACAATTTTCATGTCCAATCTGAGTGAGTATGTAAAAGTTTACTGCTTGCACACCACTGAAAACAATACAATATTGAAGTATATATAGCATATAAATACATTACACAAAAAGAACACTACTTTGCAAGAACAGATATTTGGAAGTTAGTAACCGCCAGGTGAATTACTAGCCTTCAACATAGATTTTTAACCTTTTGGCCTAAAACCTAGAAATAAGGCAATAGTTCTGTAGAAAAGGTTTCTAAGAAAACACAACACAACAAAAAATCTATATGCATAGACAACTAAGGAACCTGCATTTCTTAACAGTCTTGGAGCTTAACTTTCCAACCAAAATGAGATTGGTGGATTGGTATTACTAAGATATGCTATTTTTTTTCCTCTAATGAAACACTAAAAATCACAATAATACAATTTCCAGTTAAGTGAAGCTTTAACCAAGTAGGAAAATTAATATAACAGTGACATCCATTGCAAACACATTGAGACAACCCTTATTCTTAGCTGCTTTTTGTATTCCATATATGCTAAAAGCAAAAATAATTCATACAGGCAATTGTGTAGGAGCTACTGCTGGACTGAAAAATCAAATGCAGGTATGTGAATTTACTGAATCTTCACCTTTTGTTCTATACTCCTTCATACAGATGATAGATAGAAGGCAGCACTGGAACACAGAACTCTTTTCTTCCTATTGCTGCCTGTTCGTTCTTTTCTAATATGAAAGCATAACTTGCATTAGTCAAAATTTTGCTCAAAATATAAACATGTCTCTCACAAACACAGAAGAAAAGAAAAGATCATTCAATGCTGCATTTAAATATGAGTGATCTATTTAATGACTGGGAGTTGAATCTGGCTGGTGGCTAACTTTGCTATAGCCTTTGTAAGTAGAAAATACATATTTCTGGTAATCAATTAGCTTACAAAGTGCATGCAATTTAACAGCTGCAGCTTTTTTTACAAAATCAGTTTATAGTATAGGTTGCATGTGGAGACATTTTACAGAGAAGAAGGCCTGGATGCTGTGGGACTGATTGATACTGAGCAATTCTAACAAGGCCTTGAAACAGAGAACTGAAAGATAAACAAAGGCTAGTTTGGAGCTAGTTTGGTGGGAACACGTACCAACTAAAAGGAAAACAATGGAAGAGAACTATCCACATAGTTAATTTTAGCGTAACTTGGTTTCTTAGCATGTGCGGTAGTTTAGCCAATAATATGTTAGTAATAGCTTTATGGACAGCAACCTTTAGCCAATAATACACTGTAGATACCCTTGTGGGCACCCAGTTAACTAAAAAGGGTTTATAAAGAAACAGCTAAGCTCAATAAAACAGGGAGCTAGCACTTCACGAGCAATACAAATAAATATGAGAAAAAAGAAACAAGAATTCTTCTTAAGATAGTTTTAACAGTGTTGGGAGAATGACCTTTAAGAAGGCATGCACATCATCTGTGACAAATGTTTTATTTTTTTTTAAAGAGAGACAAAAACATTAGAGAAAAATAAATGATATAATAATACAACTGCCAGTGTAATGACTTTGGTAGAGATTACTGATCCCCACTTATTGATCAAAAAGGACAATTTTCCACTGAAGCCTGCCAACAAGAAGTCACAGTAGTATAGTGAGATCATAGACAATGCATGTCTTAAAAAAAATGTTTTCCTAGGATCTGTATTACAGGCTCTGGGTAATTATAGGTATGCAGACCTGACAAATAGTAAAACTGTTGATAATAAACATAATTAGATAAGAATTAAGAAAGGTTTTAATGACAGAGAGATATAATTTATACAAATTATAAGTTTGAGTGAGACTTCTTCAAGGCTTAGTAACACTTATTTTGATTACCAACATGTTACACAGTATATGAGCTGCACTGAAATATGGGAAATTTAATACTGTTTAATATTATCAGTGGTACAGGAAAAATTTACTCATTAATTGCATGCTCACAGTAAATGAACATAAAGTAATTTCTAGTCTTTGAATAGCCTGTCCCATTGGCCAGTTATATTCTAAACTGTTGTCCACATACAGAAAGTTAAACAATAAGGACTTAAACACACTCTACACTGGTATATTCTTGGCTGAGGACAGGGTTTTGCTCCTTTAGTTAAAGTACCAGGATGACTATTTTACTGTTAAAAAACAAAGAGATGATGCAATAAAATAACTACCTTATTGAAAAATTATTGAAAACTACCTTTGTGAAATATTAAGGACTCAGGGCATATATAACATGATAAAAACCAGAATTGGTTTCAACTAACCAGGGAAAATACACAGAATAAAGGATGTCTTTTTCTGCATGTCTGCCATTATCACTGTCCAACACAGATGGTAGCACTTTTACATCTTTTTATAGTTACAGTCACCATAATAAAAAATCAACACCACACGCAGTGGGGTGTATGCATTTGTGTAATTATTTCAGAGTAAAGCTAATAATTTTCTATACGCCTACCTGTTTTTGGTTAAAGCATGCAGCTGTGTGACACCCTTGACATAAAAGGAAAAGAAACAATGAATAGGAGAATAGGAAACATATACTTGACTGAAATCAACAGGAAATGTCTCCTTGGTTTCTCATTACCTTTTGACTTTAATATTTTAAAATTATATTCTTTCAGTATTTTTTATACTGAGAGCAGTCAACAAATGATCTTTTCTAATATAAGCCTTGTCATGAAATTGCCACTATTTATTTTGGAGTGGAAATAACAATCAGAAGCTACACTTTCTTTTCAGCCTAAGGCCAGTTTGCTAGAAAGCCCTTTAATCTGAATTTAATAAAAAATCTTAGCTAGGTGGGAAAATATGTTTCCATTAGAAGCATAACAAGGTTGTGCCTGGCTTTTGACACTTGCTGCCTCTTTGCTTTCAAAAGGAATAAAAAATACCAGATTTATTCTAAATTATTTGTAACCTGACTACTTTGAGGATCACTTTCGCCGCACTGTACAGTTATGTCACATATCGTGATCTCCACACTGCTACTGTATAGGGAATTTTACTTCATGGGTAATTTCAACACTCACACTAAATCATACTTAAGTTCATTTCATCTTTAGGACAGGACCTGTTTTTCCACTAAGGCAGATGAAGAAGGCAGGACTGAAAGCACCAACTGTCTATGAGCGATTCAAGTTTCATGGGGAAGAAATCTTAGCTGCTGGACTACACCGAGAAAGGAATTTTACTGAAAGTCTCCTTTACTTTTGCTGATGGTGTTGTATTAGAAGTATCTTTAAAACATGGAAGATACCCAATACAGTGGATGAGTGTAATTTTGGCTAGTAGACACACAGAGGGCTTAGATTGTAAGAACACAGTTTGCCCTGAATAAACATCAGTGCCATTGAATAGCCACTAAATAAGCTTACAGTGGATAAAACAGGTGTAAAGTACAGTAGGTGTGACCTCTATTGCACACCTTTGCTGCAATAGCTACAAGAGTCAGACTGCATGCAACAGACAGATGCATGAGGAGGTGTGATCTTTCATCACCACAGCTACAGAAGCGGAAGGGCTTGCATTACATGCAGACCACCAAAGGCTTGCAGGTGTAGTGTACTTTGCTTTCACAGCATCGGCCCTGTGTATATCCTAGGCAAGACCTAGCCAGAAAGGCGGGATTTGTCAGAGCAGCCAAATACACATCAGGCCAGCATTAGCTAAATATATACATTTGTCTACATTAGGCTAGCAAACTCTCTGTCAGGACCTGAAAAAGGAATAAACTGCTTGAAACTCTATATACTTTTATAGCATTCACCCCTGCATGATAACTGATACAATGTGCCTAAAACTTGTGTTAACCATAAAGGCAGAAGCATTTCTACTATACATGCAATTTAAAGAAGTGACTCCAATTCACCTTTTAATCCTCCAGTTGCTTCAGAAAGGGAGGAGAGAGATTGCAAAGAGGCACTCATCTGACAGTGTGCTTTCTGCCAGACACAAAGGGATTATACCCTCTCTGATGCACTGGCAAAGTAAATTTAAAAGTAAATTTAAGATCTCACCATTTATCCTGTCCTTTTTCTCTCTGGCCTGATCTTGACTTTTACATGCACTAGGAAATGGAAAAAAAAAAACAAACAACAAACAACAGACTGCTTCAAACCAGAACCCAATGAGGACAAAGATATCCTTCATTTTTGCAGGAGTTAACATATTGTGCTAAAATTAGGCTCCCACACATTTCTAAAACCAACCAGTTAATTTAGCTGAAAACTACCAACCGCCTTGCTCCAACCAGGACTAGTTAACTTGAGAGACAGTTCTGCATCTAAACTAAGGCCAGAAGTGTGGGTGTACTTTATGTAGACAAAACTGGGTAGCTCAGGTACTGGTAAATGCATCTCTATAGCAGCGCAGACCTCAGTGGAAGCCAGCAGCTGAATGTCTACTCAAATTCCCTCACAGATTTTGTTGACCAGATGGAGCAGCATGCTGCCACTTCTAACTGCTAATTTGACCAAAACTGACTAGTTTAAAGCTACTTCCAAAACCTATTCAGTCCCATCTTTGGCTGCAGAAAGAACCTTCGCTAAGTCATCAGGTCACATCTTTCTACTTCTTTTATGGTAGGAAGAGGGTTCTGTGAACTTCCAGATGTGAGATTCCACCTGTAATAAACGACAAGCAGTGGGGAAGCTGAAATTGGACACTAAATATAGCACATTGAGGGTTTGGGGGTTTTTTTTAGCTTTTAGAAATAAGACATGGGAAAGTAGATACATCAGAAGAAAGCACATTACTAGAACTGCGAAGAGCAGGGTTTGGGGGGAGAGTTATTTATTTATTAAGGCAGCCAACCACAACCACGATGTTCTCCCGGCGAGAACCTACCAAGAACAAAAATCTCTCCCCAGAAAACCAAATACAGGGAGTTGTAACAGAAGTGCGGCCTCTCCTGCGGGGAGAGGGCGGGGCGGGCGGGAGCCGCGTCCCGCAGCGCTGCGGGGCCGAGGGGAGGCTTCGGCACCCGCTGTCCTGGCAGAGCTGCAAATCGCCGCCGCGCCCACTGTGCTCCAATTACGAGCCGCCTTATGTGTCGGCTCCCGCCGGCAGGGACGGGGACACCGGGCGCGCGGCTTCCCGCTCCGCTGCCCCGGGAGCGGCTCTGCCTCAGTCCCCCGCATCCGTCCCCCAATCCCGCGGCTGTCTCACCCCCCATCCATGCCCCTCCATTCCACCCCCCTCAACTTTACTTACACCCCCAAACCCCCTCCTGCAGCTCTACCCCCCGCCGCAGCCCCCCTACTCCCCCTCCCGCAGCTCTGCCCCCCTGCTCACCCCTGCTCTCCCTCCCTCGCCCCCTTCCCACGGCTCTGCCCCCTCCGCAGCCCTCCTACTCTCCCTCCCGCGGTTCTGCTCCCCCAATCCGCCCTTCCCCACTGTTCTGCCCCACAAGCCCGCGGCTCTGCCCCACCCCCCCGCTCCCCCTTCTCCCTCCCGCGGCTCTGTTCCATCCCTCAGCTCCCCTACTCTTCCCCCTCGCCCCTTCCCGCGGCTCTGCCCCCCTCGCAGCCCCCCTACTCCCCCCAACCCCGGCTCTGCCCCCCCCACCCGCCGCGACGAGTGTCTCCCCGGCTCCCCGCCCAGCCGCCCCCGCCTCCTCCGAGCGGCCGCCCCCGCCGCAGCTGCAGCGCCGGCAGCGCAGGCGGTTCCCGCAGCCCCAGGTACGGGCCCGGCGGGGAGGGGTTGCGGCCGCGTGGGGGGCGGGGGGGCGGCGCGTGGCAAGATGGCGCCGCCGGGCCGCGGCGCGCTGTGAGGCGAGTGGGGCCGGGGCATGCGGCAGCGGCTGCTTCCTGCGCTGAGGCGGGCTCTGCTGCGCTCGCAGGCGCCCTGCGCCGCCCCGCTGCTCTCCCGCTGCCGGCGGAGCGGATTCCACGGGTACGGGGGCCGCGGGAGGCGCGGGACCCCTGCCCCGCGCGGGGCCTGGTGGGGTAGGGGGTGCCGGGGCGGCGGGAAGGCCGGGCCCGCCCCGGGGAGCCGCCAGTGGCCCCTCCGCTGCGAGAACCGCCGAGGCCGCTTTGTTGGGCTTCTGCTCCCCCCACCCCCCTTCTCTTAAGGAAACGTGGAATTTTCGCGTTGTTTAACTTTTGCCGTCTTCCCGATCCGTGAATGTTTTTTAAAAAAAGTTTAATTTTTATTAAAAAGAAATTGGTGTAGAGTTGGCCGACATTGCAGGTTGGCGAGGGGCGGCGGGCGAGCTCGGGCCGGGCCGAGGGGCCGCGCACCCGCCCGGGGAGCCGTTCCGGGCCGGGGCTGGGCGAGGGAGAGAGCCTGAGCGTTTCCTTTCGTTCCGGGAGGCTGTGGCGGAGCCTATATTTAACGCCGCGAAAGTAAGAGACGTCAAAAGTAGCATCTTTTGGGGAAGGAAAAAGTGAGTTCTGATGACTCATGCCGTCAGGGCTCGCGTGTCAAAATACGGATGCGCCCTGGCTCTCGGTAATTGGTGTCTGTGCTCCAGTGAGGTAGAGGTGAGCCCTAGGGTGTGTTCCGAGCCGGTGCTTTTCTCGGGCTGTAGTTTCTCCTGATAGATTGCTCCTCCATAAGTAAGTAAATATGTGCGATATTTGGATGTAGCTTTATGTATGTGAGTATATGTTACGTTTGTCATGTTTTGTTTTTATGCTGCCTTTAACCGCGATTTAATCGTAAAATCATGGAATGGTTTGGGTTGGAGGGGACCTGAAAGATCATCTGATTCCAGCCCCTCTGCAATGGGCCCGGACACGTCCCACTAGAATAGTTCGTTTGATTTTAATTGTGAATTAGGATTTGCAGAAATAATGATGAAATGACAGCAGGTATAGTGCTTTCATGTAATAATTTTTTTTTTTTTGTTAAGATGGCAAACGTGAAAACTTTAATAGTCTTTTTTTCAATTGCATGTTCCCTGTATAAGTTTTTCCTGGATTTTGTTCATCTTCTCACCTTTTTTCAGCTTTAACTTTTTCTTCTTGTATAATTTTTAACCTTCATCTGTACATTGAGTTGCAAGATAATTTCTCAGAACTACTTGCCTACCCGTTTTCATCTCACCTACGGCATTGAAATTATCTGTTCGTACTTTGCACGTGAGTACAAAAGTAGTTCCCTACCCTGTTAGGTCCAGAAGAAGAAAGAGGGAAGGGACATAAAGTTCATTACCTCCAGCGTTTCACCGAACTGGAAGTTTTTAGGCGTCTAGCTAAGGGTCATTGCAAGTTGTTGTAGAAATCATTTACTAAAAATACTGTCAGACCATTTGAAAGATCGCTTGTTGGGTTGATATTTTTAATTTATTAATTCTATTGTATTAGATGCTCTCATAATACTTTTGTTGTATTGATCTTTTAACAGGGTAAAATCAGAGCATTTGTTATAAAAAAATGTCTATAGAGGAATTAATTTAATCGGTTATTTGTCTAGTTATGTGTTTGTATCTGCTTGGCCCATCAGTGAGTGTCTTCGTGTTCTCTGCTTTTGTGATGTCCGTAAGTTGATAAAATATGGAGCTTGTTAGAAAGCTATAGTGAACAACTTTCAAATTAGTTCTCATCTTCTGTGGCTTGTTTTTAAAATGAGTCAGAACTACACCTTGCCTGAACAATTGAAATGGGAAGAAATGCTGTGACGCTGAGAATTTACTTACAGCATTAACAGTAGAACTGGAATTTAATTGTCCAAAATTGTAAAAAATTAACCACAAGATAGGTAAACAGCCAGGACTTTCTTTGTTGAATACACCGCTGACTCTTGCAAACTGCTCCTTGTTACAGGTCTGTTGGTTATATCAAAGCTGTAGTGTTAGGTAAACAGTTGCTTTTAATGTGGGATTATAGCACTTTTAATGAATCAGAGCTCTAAAGTTCTTTCTGGTTTTGTTGCCAGATCAGATTTTCTTGCCAGTTCTGTCATCTTTCTGTGTGTATTTCTCGTCGTTATGCAGTATAACTAAAGTTTTAGTCTCATCTTATTTTTTTAATTCAGACCTCACAAGTTTTTCTTTTTGAGGGTATGAGACAGATGGTAACATAAAGTGTTAAGTGAGTTGGCTTTACAAAGAGTCTCGGGCAATCTGATATGCTATTTGCAGGTAGAATGTATGAAATACACATCAAAATACAGTTGAAATAAAGCACAGAGGTCTCTCCTGTAGCATCCAGTTTTGTTTCCTAGCATGTTCAGGGCTGTGTGCTAGACACCACTGCTGCACTGTGCTTGTGGACCAAGCCCAGCAGCTGTGAGGTGGTAGAGGAAAAACTTCAGGGTGGGAGGAAGAGAGAATGAGAACCACTGACTTGCAATATATGGTATGGAAAGCAATTAATTGAATTAGTGAGTATGTTTCTGAAGAAAATGAATGAAATATACTTTTAAGTAGCTGGTCATATAATGCAGATACTGGTCTTATCAGTCTTGTTCTTAGTATGCAGTTTGAGACTCTGGTGGAAATAGCAATGCAAGCCAATGTATTGTGCCAGATTTGTGAAATCGTTCTGAAGATCCTGGGTGATTGTAACATCTAAAGATCAAAACCAGATAATTTTACTTACCTTTGAAAAAGAGTTAATCTTTCAGACAATTAAAGGCTTGAAAATGTGTTTGGAATTTACCTCATCTTCAGCGATCTTGTAAAAAACTGAAGCAATGAAGTGCTAGAGAAAAATTAATTTCAATTTTTTTTTCAAATTTTTATTTCTGCTGAACTTGGATAAAACTTCTTTACCTTGGAGAGTATGTTTTGATGAATTGTTTGAGACAATTTTTGGAGCAATAAGAAAAGCTTAAATGATTTAGAAAATTCTTAAAACTTACTATGCTTTATTACTATGTCTGAAATACGATTGTGAAAATACTGTGGTTTTGTTTGACGTTTTTACCCAGTGCTTTGGAAGCTGTGGAACGGTCAAATTGAGGAATGTAGTTTCAGGGCATTAAATGGGCTTTATGGCATCTTGATTGTATGTCCCGTCCTGTTTGACCAACATAGGACTATTGAAAACACACATCATCTTACTAGTCAGGCCAGTTACTCAGCTAGGGCCTGATCATACATGTGAAGCTCCCAGTGCCCTTGTTTTTGCCAAGTTCACAAATGATATTGTCTGATGCTACTGGTAATTCCTGTACACTGGTGTTGGAGGTTCTACTGTCATGTTGGCAATGAAACCTTCGGCACACCAAGTTTTACTGCTGTGATCTAGGAGCTGTTGAATCTGGACCCTCTGGGAATGAGAGCGAGGCAGGCATCTGCCCAGGCCACCATGGCTTGACGGAATTTTCCAAGTCAGTTACAGACTTGGCAAAAAGCCGCAGACTGAGAGTCTGAAAATGCTTTAATTGTAGTGAGATTTCAGAATTTACTCTAAATGATCTATGTGATAAACTTGTGTAAATATTCATCAACTTCAAACATGCATGATTTGGTATGATCAGTTGTTCTTAATAACATTGTAGCACTGATTAAATCATTGTAGGTCTTTGTAGATGGAGCTTTTTTGTGTGAAGTAATGTACTCAATTCCTGAGGGGTTTAAAAGTGATAAAACATTTTAACATTTTTGAGCAGTTTATCTACTTGTGCAGTCTATCTGCCTGTGTATGCAGTCAGATTTATTTAGATTAGCATCAGGAATGTGTTGGGATCTTATGCATTCTCAAGATTTGTGACAAGTAAATTCACAGGTAAACTCACAGAAGGTTGATGCTTTATGGATGTTGAATGATGTGAACTGTTTTAGTCTCTAGATGTGTAAAGGAATGATTGCTAGTCTTGTCTGTTGTGGCCTGAAAGAGGTTTGACTAGTCTCCTGAAGCATCCTTTATGGTAATGATCACCTGAGTTGATTGTACTCCATGTTTTCAATTACACATTCTTTGTAAGAGAACTTAGTAAAAACATTTGTCCGATTCTAGGAAAAAAACTGTACTGCCTACAGATCAGTCTTAAGAAATAGCTTTTAATTATAGCATACATGTGAACTGAGAGGCTAAGAGGAGGTGGATTGTTGGTTGACTTACTGGTAGCATCACTGTTACACATACAAGAATGTCATAATGCCATTGAATTCTACCGCAGTTGTGAGGGGAGGTAGGTGCCAGGGTCAAAGAGGAGGGGTGAAGACCTATGGAAGAATGGAGATTTTTATTGTTGCAAAGCCTCAAGCTTGTAACTGAAGAAGTTCACAGACTCCTCCAGAGTACTCAACTCAGTTCTATTATCCCTCTAAGAATGGTGAGAAAACTCTGGCTGGTAGCTCTGCAGCACTGGGCTTCCTGCCGAAGCACACAGCACCTCTTCCACTCCAGGCAATGGCAGCTGAAGAAATCTTTATGCAAGTTACTAAGAACTGTAAACCAAAATGCATTGCGGCTGAGAGAGCTGGAGTTGTTGAGCCTGGAGAAGAGGAGGCTGAGGGGAGACCTCATTGCTCTCTACAACTACCTGAAAGGAGGTTGTAGAGAGGAGGGTGCTGGCCTCTTCTCCCAAGTGACAGGGGACAGGACAAGCTCTGCCAGGGGAGGTTTAGGCTGGACATTAGGAAAAAATTTTTCACAGAAAGGGTCGTTGGGCACTGGCAGAGGCTACCCAGGGAGGTGGTTGAGTCAGCTTCCCTGGAGGTGTTTAAGGCATGCGTGGACGAGGTGCTAAGGGGCATGGTTTAGTGATTGATAGGAATGGTTGGACTCGATGATCCGGTGGGTCTCTTCCAACCTGGTGGTTCTATGAAATAATACAGCCAACACATTGGCAGTGGTAGCTCCCTCTTGGGACAGAACAGAGAGAGGAGGTTTTGGCTCAACAAAGGTTTCACTTCACTCTGGTACATGGTTGGCAATTAAGTTTGGAATTAAAAAAAAAAAAAAAAAGACCCAAACTAAAAAGGGAATGCATGTAATTAAACTACAGAACTTGTAACAGGTGCAAAATGTGACATTGAATGTTACTGTAGTTTTTGTGTAGTTGCAAATATACAGAACTTGAATAACAATTGTTTTGCAGTTAGCATGACATATTGAGCGTATTGAAAAGATAGATGAAACATGAGCTGAAAATGAGGAGCTGGAAACGAGGAGCAATTCAGATCCTGGTGTACGCAAGTGTAAACTTAAGTGAGCATGTTGCAACACCCACAGGTATGTCCATAGAATGAATTTGGCTTCAGCAGCATAAAAGCTTGAAGCAAACACCAGATTTTAAGGCAACTGATGTAAACTGAAAGCAAGCATCAAAGTCTTCTGAGCTAGTAACTGTTGCCTTTCATCTGGTTACTGCAAGCTGATTAATGTTTACAGTCATTCATGTTGCTCAGACCTATGCACCAGAATTTGACTTAAATATGTGCAGCCTGTCGTGGAAAAAAAACCCCAAATCTTGAGAAGCACTTTAGAGTTTGTGCTTTGAGGGTCACATTTTTATTAGCTAGTTACATTCTTGCGTTGAAGCAACCCTCAGGAGTTTCTGTTAATTGGTTTTCAAATATGATCCTTTAATTATTCAAACATTGAACTTAGATTTGACTAGACTGGCTGATTTTTAATTAAAGTAAGTCTTCTAAAATAACTTCGAAAGGTTAAAATAGTCAGGCAGAATCATATATCACTTGATCGCTCTCTGTAATACTCTGTTTTCGGGTGGAACCTGGCATCCCCAGAGAGCCTTTCTGGTTCCAAAGGTCTGCCTACCTGGAAATGATTAAAAAAATGAATAGAATGTAATTTTACTTGAGAGTGCTATAGTTTGAAATTCAGTATCTGTTCTATCTGATACTTTTCTTGTACAGGGGAAGTAATTTTGATGATGAGGAGGAATGTTTAACATTTCCTAGTCACTGAATAGGGACACTACTCCCAGTTCAAACATCCCCATTCTTTTCCTTTTTCTTTCCAGCTCTATCACCTAGCATCTTGCCACCTGTAATTTTTGAGCCAGTGGAAGAATTGTCGGTGCCACAGTAATGCTTTGTATTTGTTCTTGCTGTCTTTTCTTTGTTGTATCTTTCTCTGTTGCTATTTTATGAAAGTAGTATGACAGCATTTCTTTTAATTACATTTTTATTAGGATATTGGCTCTGCAATAAATGTATCATCTAGTTTATGGATGAAGTTCTTTGCTACTGACCATCAGCATTGAATGCTCACTGTAATGACAGCGTAGGAAATAGATGTAGCGCATGTACTTCAGGACGGCATCTAAACATGATTTTCGGAATTAAGCAACTTATCAAAAAACTACAGGAAATACAGACTTCTTTCTCTTTCCGTTACTTTTTTCCCTGTGGTCAAAAGCAGTTCTGTTTTCAAGAAGTGGTTTGTAGTGGATGAGAGGTCTTATGTGAAACAATGGAAAATGGTATTGTTATAAAGCAGTTGCACTTAGACAATTTAAAGGTTGCGCAGAAAAGCAGTTACACAAAGGAATGTTTAATATTATGTCTTGTAGTTTACTCCTTAAGAAAAAGAAATTCTATAAATACTCTATCTTAAGCGAAATCTTCTTTCTTAGCTTTTTTGTTGTAATGACATAGCACCAGGAAGAACAGTATTTAGGAAAGTATGGATCCTGTTTTTTTGATGCGTTGCCTTCCAGGAGTATTACATAGTTGATCTGCTCTTGCTTTTATGAGTTGTCTGATACTGCGGTTTAGTTTGAAGGGTAGTAATTGTGGGTTAATCATGGAAACCCATTTGAAGTTGAGAATGTTTTACTCACAGTGCCCACTGAAATAACAGTGAAGGCAGAGATACAAGTTTCAGTTCTTAGTTTAAAGGCTTAATTACTGACTTTGACCTTTTGAAAATTGTAGCTTTTTTCCTCTACTGAAATTTGACTACCAAGCTGGAGGTAGCCTATGAAGGAGGCAGAAATAACGAATGATAATGAAATGAAGTGGAGGTGTGTGGCTACACAAGACATCAATTGAAATCTCATAAGATTTCACAGAAGCTGCGTAATTTGATGAATCACATTGGAAAGATGAGTCATCTGAACTAACAGTAAAGTTCTGTGACTTAATGATGTGGTGTAGGAATAACAAAGAGATATCAGATGACAAGGAAATTGTATAACATTTAAAAAAAAACTTGGAAGTTTATAGTATATATGCATCTTACAATAAGCAACTAGTATCGTAATGAGATGGAATATTTTGGCTGAAAATAAAGTAATAGTTGTTCCTTAGCAAAAGTGAAATTGGGAAATTCAGAGACCTTACGTTGCTACCTACTTAGATATGTCAATCCAATACTATTGCGTGGAAGTGAAGTACAATTAAGAGCAGTTTAGTTACTGATTTTCATCTATGAAAAATAGTGTCTGTTCTCGCTTCATAAATTTTACATGGTATCTTAAGTACAGTAGAATATTTCACTTAGGACTCTGAACAAAAAGGCATTTTTATATTAAGTTAGCACAAAAATAATTGACCTTTTTAACCATCAATTTTAAGGCAGCATATCTCAGCCTAGAATGAATTTTTTCAATCAAAATAAGAAACATTAGAATCTATGCATTTTTGCCAACAAGAAACAAATCTGTATATTCTGGTATAATAGAATTTTGGAGTCTTGGAACTGATGAATTCTTTTGAGGTGTTTTGAGCTGCTGGTTGGTTGTGGAAAACCTTTTCTTGCAGGAAGTTGTTGAGATGCTTGAAAATGTGGTAATCAGTGGCAGAGTGGTCTGGTGAGTGAGCTGAGCGAGAATGAGTTTGTAGCTCAGTTCTTGCGGCTTCTGCAGAGCCATTCATGAGATGTGGTCTGGTGTTGGCATGGAGGAGAACTAGTCCTTTCCAGCTGTCCAAGGTTGGATGTAAACATTACAGTTCTCAGTGCATTTTGTTGGTTTCCTAGCAATAATACCCTGTGATGGTTTTGCCAGGAGTCAAGAAGTTGTAGTGGATGATTCCACTTGCTGACCACCAAACAGTGACCACAGCCTTCTTTTGATGCAGCGTCAGTTTGGGGAAATGTTTTGGTGCTTCATCTTGTTCCACCCGCTGTTTGGAATGCCATCAGTTGTCTTAGAAAATCCATTTTCTTTCACGTCACAATGTAATCAAGAAATGGATCATTTTTATTGTGCAAAATAAGTGCAAAGCAGGCTTCGTAACAGTGATTTGGCACTCATTTGAGATTTTTAATTTTTCCTGTTTGGTGCAAATGTTGAACAACTGTTGAATGGTGAACATTTAAGTTGTTCTGCAATCTCTCAAGTTGTTTTGCTTGGGCCTGCTTCAATACTGTCCCCCAGTTGTTTGTTGCACGTTGCAGCAGGATGTCTTCTCTTGTTTCCGTTATAGAAGTTTTGGAACCAATGCCACGTTTGTTGACAATCCCCCAGCCAAATGCT
The DNA here is from genome assembly GCF_032191515.1 of Phaenicophaeus curvirostris. NCBI lineage: Eukaryota > Metazoa > Chordata > Aves > Cuculiformes > Cuculidae > Phaenicophaeus > Phaenicophaeus curvirostris. The sequence goes on along the minus strand of NC_091400.1, from coordinate 14,795,049 downwards.
TGGTTGATATTGCTAGCAGTTTCCTCTGCTTTACACCCCCTTTTGAACTCGTACAACAAAATTGCTTGAATTTGCTCTTTTTTCCCCACCTTTAATTTGACAGTGTAATATAAAAGAGAATGAACAGTGCATTGAAGTGCCCATTTTAAAAAGTTACTTTGTACTCTTTATGGCTCTTGCGTAGAGACATTCAGATTCTGATTAATCATTGATGCTTTCTGTACTCAGTGCTTCTATGGTTTTTTAAAGTTTGGATTATAATCCCTGTTTGTAATTTTACTTTCTTTCATGTAAAGTTGCATTATAACTTAAGTCTGTTTAAAAGTTCTAAAGTAATCTTTTTACTTCTTTCTAAAGTATTCAAAGATCTAGTGCTTACTTTACTGTTTTGGGGTTTTTTTACATATATATCACTTTCCTCAAGCATAAATCCAGTTTTACATAAATGTTCATTATGCTACAGGTGAAAATCTTAATTTTCTGATTCACAAACAGCTTTTCACTGATTCTGCTGTAGACTTAGCGTTCAGAAATTTTCTCCCCTTAAAGAGCTCATTATTAACAGCATGTTACCAGCCTCATTATAACACTGACAATGATGACTGTGTATCTGCTGGCTTCAAGTTGGCTGTTGTTTTTATACCATAGAATCGTAGAATCACATGAATAAATGGGAAGGAGATAATCCAGAGGGACCAGAGGCTGCAGAACTACTTTCTGTTTTAAGAATGATGCAATATTTTAGGAAGGAGCTTTGATTAGCTAGTTGCCTTTTTCATTTGTAATTTTAAACTGTAAACAAAATATATAATCTGATTTTTTTGTTTGTTTGTTGTATGTCTGGTAACATTGAGAATGCAGTGGATTTGCTAGCTAGAGAGTTAGTTAAAATGTCATGACTGGAGACCTGAAACAATGTGTATGATGAGATCTGTGCAGTCCTTCATGTTGCACATCCCGTACGGTCTTAAAGGTTGTATGCAGTCTTAAAACTTGGATGAAATTCCTTGAACTGTACAACCTGAAAATGGAAAAGTAAATACTGTGAAACTCTTTGTTATCTCTGTGATGCTTACAGGATGGTATTTCTCATGCCTCTGTATATGTTGTGGTAGGAAGTTAGACTCGCATCTGGTTTTCTTTTGTAAATGAAGTTAGTTCAGCAATGACTAATGAACCTCCTGTAGGAATTTACTTGGCAATATGGCAAGCAACACTTCACTGCAGGAAAAGCCTGAGTTTGGTTGGTGCTGTATATTTATAATAGGCCCCATTCTACAACCCTTCCTGTAAAGCCAGGTTAGAATTCAGTAGTTGTTCCCCACAGGAATTCAACATATGATAGGCTCAGAGCATAGCACTGATTTCCCGTTTCTGGGATCTGTTATGTGTATGTGTGTGGTTGGTTTGTTCAGGGTTTTTTTTTGTGTTGGTGTTTGGTTTTTGTTTTTTTTTTTTTTTTATTTCAAAATGCAGCCTGGTAGTTCGATGCTACCTCCCCAAATATCCAAGTCAGAATGTCTCACCTTTTCTCTTAGCTTTTGAAAAAATAGAATAACCAGAGTTTATAACACCAATCACACTTGGTTTCTTAGCACTTCAGAATAGTACCATTCAAGAAGCATGTCTGTAGCATGTCTGTTAAACCAATAGTAATTGAAACACGTGAGACTGTTCCTGTTCATTGTGTCAGTTCTGTAGCGTGTTTGTAATTTTATGGCAATATTGTAAATGGTGTTGCTCTTTCTTGCTTGAGTTTACAAATCCAGTGGCTTACTAGTAAAATTTTGTTTATCTGATAACTGCGAAGTTAAGACATTCATAATATAACCACCAATCCAGACACATGAAATACTTCACTGAAGCTTGAAAGTATGCTTGAGATAGCATAGTATGCTTCATTTAGTTTAATTTTTATCATAATTGAATAGGGGATGCTATTTCTTTATAAAATTATTTTTCTAATTACCATTAGTATGAAACTTTAAACACTCAATTACATGATCTATCGTTTTGTCATGTTGCTTGGTCTTCAGGGTTTGTTGTTTAATTTTGGTTTGGTTGTTGTTTTTTTTTAAATATCTCTCAGGGTCTGAATTATACTTTTAGGCCAGTTCTGTGAGTTGTGCACAGAACAAAATTTCTTGCTATCTCTATTGCTCGGTATTCTCTAATATAATATCAGCAAGACTTAAATAAAAGTTGTAAGTGAAATTTTTTCTGTTTCATTGTAAGGTTTCAGGAAGAGACAAACAACAAAATGAACAATCCAGCTATTAAGAGAATAACAAATGAAATTATCAAATCACCTGAGGATAAACGAGAATATCGTGGACTGGAATTGGCAAATGGCATTAAAGCTCTTCTCATTAGTGATCCTACCACAGATAAGTCTTCAGCAGCACTTGATGTGCACATAGGTATTTAATGCATGTTTTGTTCATTATATGATTAATAAAAATGCTTTACATTTTGGTATCTTCGTTGTAGATAAACTGACAGGAGTGCTATCTGGCTGGCAGCCTGGTCTTTTATAGTAATTTAGAGTTTAATTCTTTGATGCATCAAGTTGAAAATTATTAGACTTATTTAAATTCCCGTACTGTACTCTGTGTGTACTCAAGTGTAGCTCTGTCAGTAGCAAGACCTCTTTTAACTATTAAGTTTCGTGTTATGAAAGATCTTTTGGAAGCAGAAAAGGGGCGGGGGTGAGTGCAATTATTTCAGACAGCTCCATCTGTCATGTCAGACTTTTTTTTCATGTTAAGTTGTTGATGTGTAGAGGTGTGAAAATGCTGTAAGTGCTGGAGGAGTTAGAGGACACTTAAGCGTGCAGACAGAAATACTGGAAATAGAAGAGGAAGGCAGTTACTTTGACTTTTTGGAATAGTGGAAGCCTTTTCTTACATTGGAGGTATTTCTCAAGCTTGTGTAGTTTCTCAGTTGCTTGGAAAGTATGATGCACAGACACATTACCTAAGCATCCTTACTTGTTACAGAAGTGTGCTCTTGCCATGTTTGTAGTTGAGAGCTTCTGCTACTGTTGTTAAGACAGAAGTAGTAGAGTAACTTTGAAAACTTCTGGTTTTTTTTTTATGGAGTTGACTGTCAAAAATTAATTTTCTAGTTCAGAGGATCCCAGATGTATGACAGAAATAGCCAACTGCAGTATCTAGTTCCTGCACGTGTTCTGTGGGAGATGTATCTGTTGCCTTCATCTCTGCCCTCCCATTGCACGTAGTTGCACACTCCAAAGCAGGACTGCCAGACTCAAACTTCCACGTTCCTGGCTTCCATTCTACCACATTGGCATTGTCTTTTAATCTGCATGCCTTCACACCTAATAGCTGGTCATTGAGAGCTGCTTGTGTTCAGGCAATTATAGGTTATTGCTTGTCCTATAAACCACAGGATAAACACCTCCTTAATTGTGCCTGGCAATTGCTGCCTTTTAACACAGTGCCGTTATTAAAGTCAAGGTATAGAAGTCAGAACATTGTGATCTGCCAGGTCTTTACAGATTATGAGTCATGGACTTCAATTGAAAAACTGTCTCTAGAAGGCACTGCAGGCTGATCTGGAGAGGCAATTTGAGACACTAATTGGTTCAGTTACTCATTCCAAATTTTTTTTTTTTTTTTAAGATTGAGCTTAGTTGACTTTAGCTGCACAAGGTGTCTACTTGTATCTACAGAGTTGATATAATTGCCTAAGGCAACATACTGTAACGTAAAACACTTTAAAAGATTTAATGTTTTAATATTACTTTTTATGAATTGTTACATGAAGTTTTTCCTCCTGCAGGATCCTTGTCTGATCCCCCGAACATTGCTGGGCTTAGTCATTTTTGTGAGCATATGCTGTTTCTGGGAACCAAGAAATATCCAAAAGAGAATGAGTATAGCCAATTTCTTAGTGAGCATGCTGGGAGCTCAAATGCTTTCACGAGTGGAGAACATACCAACTATTACTTTGATGTGTCACATGAACATCTAGAAGGTGCGCTAGACAGGTAAATATATTTTTTATATTTATTCTTTTGTTATATAGGTGGTATTTGGAATAGTGTGAAAGTTTTTTTGTTAGTTTTATCATTATGATAATAAAGATAGGGTTGAGAGTGCTGGATTTGTTCAAACTTATACCAGATATTTTTCAGTTAAGTTTTGCTCAGGTGTTTTCACCTAGCAGAGTTTTTCACCAAGGCAGAGTTTTTGAAGTTCAGACACAGTGTTTATACTGAATATTTTTGGAAGTGTGGGGCACAGAATATGATCTGGAACTTGGGCATTGTGCAAATGCCCCGTCTAATCAAATACTGTGCTTCCCATTGCATCATTATTTAGTTGATAGCAAAAGAAGGATGACATCTAGAAATACATTAAGATGACTTTAATAAAAGGAACTCACCAAAATCTCTGCCTTCTGTGGGAGGGGATGGAATTTGTAAGGTGTATAGTCCATGAAGTAGAATGGATTTTCCCTTTGGATTTTACCTGGATGTCTGGCAAGACTGATTTGATTTGTGAGATTAAAAGCTGCTTGCAGCTAATCTTCAAAACAGTAATAATTTTCAGTGTATTAATTATTTTGAAAGATCCTTCTTGATCCTTGTAATGTCCTGTGTTAATGTTGTGTTGTCTGCATGTGTAAATAAAGAAGTTGAGAAATATAGTGAATAAGTGTCAGAACTGTTACAGAATTTTTTAAAAAATGTGTAAAAAATAATATATTCAGCTGTTTTCAGGAGGTACTAAGTTTCATACTTTTCTGTGGCCATTTATGTACAGCACTCTTGACTTGAATTAATTTTTTTCTGTTCAGATTTGCCCAGTTTTTCCTGTGCCCTTTGTTTGATGAAAGCTGCAAAGACAGGGAAGTGAATGCTGTTGATTCTGAGCATGAGAAGAATCTGATGAATGATGCCTGGAGGTTGTTTCAATTGGAGAAGGCCACTGGAAACCCCAATCATCCCTTCAGTAAATTTGGAACAGGTTTGTCAGAATACAGTTGTCCATCCATTGGAGTTCTGTGGAATATACATAGTAGTATTGTTTATATAAAATTGTTAAGGACAGACTGAAACAATTCCCTTTTTTTCTTCTCCATATGTGTTTATTCTGGTGTTTTATTATATTTTCCACATCGTAGACCAAACATAGATAGACAAGAACGTAGGAAATGGAGCGATCCAAAACTTGCAACACAATGATGAAGTTCCCTTTATGATTCTGGTAATTACTGCAGTGAATGCTGCTTTCCAGTTACTGGATTTGTCATAATTTGGTACTGCTAAGTCTTTGTTCATAACAGTGAATGAACCATGTTTAAATTGTTGTTAGCTACATGCTCTTTTTGCTGACTGGTGTTGTGTTAGGACTAGATGACAGTGAGTAGGTTGAGTCAGAAAGATCAGCCAAGTAACGTGAAAATTTCTGAGTATGAATATAAAACAAAATCTTAAGCATAAAACAGAAGAGTAGTAGATGGACAAATGAAACAGCCTTGGACAAATCCCAATCTTATGGCTGTAAGATTTTTGACTTTTATTACTCACATAATGCTTAATAGCAATTTAAAATAAATACCCTTAAACCTCAATTTAAAAACCATTAAAGTAGGATCCCATACTTATGGTCAAAACCACAGATGTTCAGTGCTTTGGCAGAAGTTCAGATAGTTGTGGTTTTTTGTTGTGGTTTGTTTTTTTTTTAAATGGAAGTTATCGTGTATTGCTCTGATCACTAATAAAGAGGTTGTCTGAAACGGAAACTGTAATTTTATTCCATAAACAGGTAAATTTGAAAATAAAGTCTTGGGAGCCACATACTTGTAGGCAGGCAGGCAGGCAGGCATCCAAAATACGTTCTGTAATCTCTACTACTAAAGAGCATTATTTTTTAATTTATAGATAGCACTTGAAAATTGTAAGAGGAAAGTGCAGAAGTGGTTTTTCAACAATATAAGAAGGTTTTGTGGCTGACACAAGTTGAAATGTTTTTACGGGGAGAGTTCCTGAAATGTTCTCAAGTTCAATAGCAATGCTCATACCTGCCTCTTCTTAGATTAGGCTCTGATTCCGCAATTATAGTGCGTAGCCTTTCCTGTAAATCTGACTTTGTAGAAGTAGAGCCCAGCTTTGATCGTTTTTTTATTTACTGAAAGAGATGACAACTGTGATTTGGTTTTCATGACGACTTCAGCTGACATCCTTCTTGTTGGTTCCTTTTGACCAGCTGAGATGATGTTAGTCTAGCAGAATACCAGAAAGACTTCAGGTCACTCCTTATTGCTGTCCAGCCTGTTTTGCCAGCAAACCTTCTGTTGCCTTTTGTCTGTCTAGAGAAACAAATGCACTATAATCTTCCAGCTTTCATGTTAGGATTTCCATTTTGTCCCCAGAAACCCTTCACCCGTCTCCCTGGATTAATCTCTGTGATGGTAATTCTTCTCCATCAGTACCCTCAACAGTGTCAAGTACTTTCCAACACACTTTTGCACTGCCTAGTGTCCATTTTCCTACACTGTGTCTTCTGATTGCTGCCACTTAATATACTCTAGTACTACCACACCACAGTTACTGAGCTAAAGCTTTAGCTTTGATTTTAATTCTAATTCTAATTTAAATGTTTATATTTTTTTACTTTATTTTAATGTTATTGATTCTGTGCGGATAAAGACAGTAGTCTATCTAAAACTTATGCATTTTATTTCTCTGCAGACGTGTAGGAATGCAGACAAAATATTTTAAACTTAGTACCCTAATTATAATTTTTAGATATGATTAAGAATCCTTGTTTTGCTTACATAAGAACTTGAAAAACAAAGAAAATAAAGCAATGTATTGCCTCAGGCAACCTCTCTATGATGATTTATTAAATGTTGCAGTTGTAATTAGAATTGTACCTAATCATCGACTGTCTGGACAGTATACTTCTTTATGTAGCTAGTTTTGCCTCATTGGTTTGGTTTAACTTAAATCTGTGATTGTAGGGTTTGTGCACAGGGTGTATGTGTATACCAGGCATGCTCATCCAGTGGCCTCCCTTGCTGTTTTTCCTATAAACACACAAGTAAACTATTCTGCTACTTTTTCTTGCCTTATTCTTCCTCCTTGTCCCTTGTCCTCTTCTATACCTGGTCTGATTGTGGCTTAAGGGAGTTACTGGTCTCAAAGTCAATAGATGGAGTATTAGTTTACAATTTTCATCTGTAGATTCTGTTGACCGTTTTGTGTGTCCTTGTAGTAATGGGAAGTGGAGATTTTTCTGTTGTTTCAAATTCTTTCTTTTACTAAGCCTGAGTTCTGCTTTGACTGTAAATGCGGAGTATGTCCTTAGATTAAATTATTGAAAGCTTGATGTTGGTTGCACAAATTAACAGGAGGATAACTTCATGGAGAAAGTTTACTATCTTCTTATAGGTTTATTCAGGGAGAGTAGTAGTTCTTTTCCCCTCTGTTCTACCGCAGCAACAGCTTAGCTGTTTGTGAAGTGGAGGCTGAACAGACAATTTACAGATTATGTTTGTAAGTTAGTAATTACTTCATTTAATATACTAGCCTGTGAGCTATGGCATACATTGCCACAAATAAATGATTTCGCATAGTGATTCCTGTGACAGGAGTTTGTGCATGGGAGTAAAACCCACTTAAAGGGTTCTTATTGGCACCTTTCTTCTTCTGAATTAGAGCCTGGGACTACTTGTATTGCTTTGAAATAATCCATTCAAATTAAAAAGATTAATTTGGAAGACTAAAACATCTTCGGTTCTTTATGAATGTGCAGAGAGAAGTATTTATTGTCTCTGATAAGCTGAGAGGTTCTTAGTCCAGTTTGCCTATTATGCATAGTAATTATTTTAAAAACTATTATCCCTCTGGAGGAAGCATATTTATTTATTTATATTTGTAAATTCATAAATATCAAGTATTGTTAACTTCTCTTTTATGTTACAGGGAACAAACTCACTCTGGAAACTAGACCAACCAAAGAAGGAATAGATGTAAGAGAAGAGCTACTGAAGTTCCATTCTACTTATTATTCATCAAATTTAATGGCTATTTGTGTCTTAGGAAGAGGTGAGTTGTGTTTTGTTGCTTAAGGCTTCACCTGTATTTGTTTGAAGAAAACAAAATGTATGGAAGTGTCTGAAAAATTTACAGAAGGGAAAAAAAGAACGACTTGTACAGACAGACCAAACGTTATTTTGTGTTTAGTGAAGTCTCCAAAGCAACTTGCAATGTATAATTATGTGTTTATAGCTTACAATAGGAAAAAAAAAAAGCTGGAATTTTAAAATCCGTTAGTAAGCCAGTGGTTGCTGTCATTGTATGTTTGTTATATGAAGACTGATGCCTGTCTCATTTCAGATGTTGGGAGGGCTTTTGATACTGGTTTCATATCTTAGACTTCCACTACAAAAAAATTCTTGTCATCAAAAGATGACATAACATAACATTTAGATAAAAGGCTTCACCTAACTTCTGCATGGACTTAAGAGAGGTTCTGACTGTTTAAAATCTTCCACAGTTGAGATCATGTTTACACAGGTTTGCCAAAAATTTAACAACAGAGTGTGGCCTAGTAGGTATGTGGGTAATACCACTTCATATGTATAATATAAAACAAATTAAAATATGTGTCAGTAAAAAGTTGTGGAAGAATTGGAATATAATAAGTATTTAAATTTTGCTAAAATTAAATAAGGGAATTAAATTACTGTTTTTATCTGAACAAAAGCAAAATTCACTGAGTAATCATAGAGCTTTAGTGCAGCAGTTTACATATAGACTCTTAAATGGATACTTTTCTTGTAAGAATCACCCTGACAGCTGGGAATCTGTCCCAAAGAAAACCCTCGCTGTAGTTGTAAAGCTTAAATGAATGAGCATGTTGCTTACACAGGTAAAAAAAAAAATGTTCTTTAATAGAACTATGTGCAGTTCACAAACTTGAATTATAGAGTGATCTAGCTTAGTTTACATTGATTTTTTTTTTTCTCTCTCTCCTGCATTGTTCTTTCAGGGTAATGTAGGAGCACACATATGTTGAGTGGGAAAGATTCTAAATCTAACTGCGATTGTTTTGACTTAACAAGATGACCACTTTTTGAAATCTATTGAGGATTAAGGTTGTACTTTGAGACATACAAGAAACACACCATTTTTGCTTCAGTGCCCACCTTTGAAAGGCATATACTTAAAAACTTAATGGATGAGTCTCTTGTGTCTTGCTCTCACTTTGAGAAGTGCTCCAGAAAGCATTTCTTTAAGCAAATACATATTTTGAAGGCAGTATTTCAGCAGCAGCAGTATAGGGCAGCTTAGGTGGATTTGTGCACAACATTAAATTCTTTCTGCAAATGGTCTTCCTCTCCATCTTGAAGAGTACTGGAGTCAGGGACTGAAACTAAAATGGATGTAAAAGTAGAAGTGCTTAAATAGGTCACAGTGTGTGAAATTTTGGGGTACTGAGGACAGATGACCCTCGCTTATAGTGTACATAAAGTACTGGTGGTGAGCTGAGGCTGAAGAAAAGCCAAGTTTGGGTAAAGATGCTTTCACTCTGGAAAACCTGCAGCTGTAATTCCATGACCCTTAAGCTTTTTGTGGAATGCTTATTTTTGTAAATGTTCAAGATCTGCTGTTTCCTCTCTTCAGTTCCAGCTTAGATTCATCAGTACAGTTTAAAAATGTTTTTTTTCCAGTGACAGGACTTACTTTAATCATGGTTGAAGCCTTCTTTTAATAAACATGGTGCTTATAGCGTGTTATAGTTCAACACTTAAGTATTTATATAGATTTCCTTTTTGAAATTAATGGTCATCGTACCATTAAAACTACTTTTCTGTGTAATTCCTGTTTCCCCCAAAGAATTTACAAAATCCAAATTTGCCAGACTCTTCATATAATGATTACACTTTTTCTAATGTTTGTGTATTATAGAATCCTTGGATGAGCTGACTTGCTTAGTGGTAAAGTTATTTTCAGAAGTAGAGAATAAAAACGTCCCTGTACCAGAGTTTCCTGAACATCCTTTCCAAGAAGAACATCTTCGGGTACGTATAGAGATACCTCTTTCAGCAGGAGTGTATACCTTAGAAGATATTTTTTCATGTTTCAGTAATACATTATGCACTTCAATACTTCTTTATCAGTGTCCTTGTTAAGTTCCATATTTCTGTCTTCATTTTCCACCCACTTTTCCATGCTGAGTGTATTTTATATAATTTATAGTAAGGATTGTACAATTTGTTGCAGCTGTAAGCTAGTGAGAGATCCTCTGTGTGTTCGCATCATGAATGGCAAAAGTGTAGCCCTAAGTTTTACATACCTGTCCTTTTGCGATTTTGTTGATGTTTGTAGTAAAATGTGTGTGTGAAGGGAACGTGTGTGCTCCTGCGAATAATAAGATAATGAGAGTTTCCTTTTGTTTATGGATCTTATTTTTTCCCCTCCCTCAGCAACTTTATAAAGTGGTACCTATTAAGGACATTAGAAATCTTTATGTCACGTTTCCTATACCAGACCTTCAGAAGTACTATAAATCAAACCCTGGCCATTACCTTGGTCATCTGATTGGACATGAAGGCCCAGGGAGTCTCTTATCAGAACTTAAAGCCAAAGGTAAGTCCTTTGATAGTAAAGAATTAAAAAGTTATTTAATACATTAATTATTTAATGATTTTTTAAAGCTTAGGTCAATTCCAGGTGAAACATTGCTCTCTGTGTTCAGTTTAAATCCCCTAGCTGTTTCAGTAAGTAATAACAGGCACTCTGACTACTGAAGCTATTATTTTCTTGCATTCCGCATTATGCACCCGTGTTTGGAGAGTTACTTAAACTTTTTCATAATGATATTGTCTCTTTTTGTCAGTGACTTAAAGACTACTATTGGGTATCTTAATATTTGGAAGACTACAAGAGGGTATCTTCCACTATTTTTCTTTGTACTACTGTGTTCCAAACTGAAATAAATTACCCAGTAATCAAATGATCTTGGGTTTTTCTTGTCACTCTGAGCACAAAATCAGATAGGTCTGACTTGTGTTATGTTTAACTGGCGCTGGTGCTATAGGTGTTCAGTAGCATAAATTGTTACAGATATATTTATGTAATGTATTTGCTCTTTGATTTCATAGGATGGGTAAATACTCTTGTTGGAGGACAGAAGGAAGGTGCTAGAGGTTTCATGTTTTTCATCATTAACGTGGACTTGACAGAGGAAGGACTTTGTAAGTGAAGCACTGTGCCTGTATTCAGTGTTATTCCTGATCTGATGGGTTTGTGTTTGTATCCAAAGAGACTAATTGTGTTTATAGCTTGAAAGCTGATTTATGTATATTAACTGGTTAATCCTCTGTGTTTAGGTCTTCTCATTATGCTAACACTTAATCTAACATAAGAAATAGACGTATTTGAGGTTATATTAAATTTAGGTATTGCACTAAATATTTTAAAGTAAATTTCTTTAAAAAAAATTTTTAATACCTTTGTGTGCTACTTAATCATACTATTTAGACATGAGTTAAATTATATTATAAATCAATATCTTAATGTGAAACATGTTCAGTGCAGTTCTCGGAATTAGATGGGGACCTAAACATATGTCTTAAATTCATGTCTGAGAAAAACATGTTTAACTTTGCCAGTGGGATTGCAGATTTACTTAATTATCTTGATGTATCAGGATGTAATTAAAAATAAAACCATACATATTTGTGTTCATCAGAATTTTTTATTTGTGTAGAACTGAGTGAAATTATTAAGGAGGTATTTTTTCTTTTCAGTGCACGTTGAAGACATTATTTTGCACATGTTTCAATATATTCAAAAACTACGTACAGAAGGACCTCAAGAATGGGTTTTCCAGGAGTGCAAGGTGCAGTGATTGATGCTTGGAATATGTGGTGTTTGTATCTTTTCAAATTTTTGGATTATGAATAGAAACAGATTGCTTGGATGTGGAAATAGCTTTTAATAATCGTTTAATAATTTAAGTTTATTGATTTTAAATGTGCAATGTGACACAAATGACAAGTACGTTCAGAATATATTGTCTTTACGTATCTGTGAAATTCATTTTTTAGAGCTGCGACTTTACATTTTGTAATGATAGAATAAAGGTGGAGGTAGAATTAGCTGACCCTGTCCATGAGATTTTGCATAACCATCCTTAGTCTTCACTGAGGGTAAAGCATGGGGAGGCGTTTGCTGTAAGGGTTAACATTGAGTTGGAAATTGAAGTGGCTGTTATTCTGTCCCTCTCTTCTTTCATGTATCAAATTGTATAGATGAGATTGTAAAAGCAGTAGGATTTTAATCTCCTGTTCCTTATCTCATCTTTTTGAGAGGTGAACTAAAACTTTGAGATTTCCATCCTTCCATCTCATCCCCATGTCTTTCACTTGCTCCTCTTGTATCACTCCCAGCACTCCTGAGACTGTGAGGCAAGTCAGAAGTCCTGGTAAACTAGTGTGAAAAGAGTCATCTTCTGTGTTTATTTTCAGCTAAATCGTTGAATTAACCAGACTCTCTGTGTGGTTTCACAGAAGGATGGGCTGTGCCTTTCATTGGCTTTGTGGTCTTAGATCTCTTTCATTCACCCTTGCTATTGTAGTCTTAAGAATGATGTGTTCTGTTTCTGTGGCTAAGACAGCATAAGGAAACATGCTTTTCTGTCTCTAAATTTACCTTTTGACTGGCTGAACAAAAGGAACAGAAAAGGAAGAGGGAAAGACTTCAGTTCATTAACACACAATTTAACATTGCACTGGAACACTATGTATTGTTTGTATAGAAGTTGATGTGTTTTCAAACTATCAGGAAATTTAAATATGTGAGAGATAGGACGGGTATTTTAGTGCAAACAGGACTTGAAAGACTTGTATGTGTAACACGTCACATTATGAGACTGTGAAACGGCTTGTGAATTTTTTGCAACTTGAATATAGCTGATAGCTTTTGTGTTAGGTACCTAACTACTACAAAATGGATACAACAAAACTTCCTTTTCTTACTTTATAGAAAGGAATTAAGTAGCCAGTAATTATTCTTAAAATAGTCTCTAATACGTGCTTTTCAACCCTTCTTATGCTGTTTCCTAGGATCTAAACGCTGTGGCATTCAGATTTAAAGATAAAGAACGACCACGAGGTTATACATCAAAGCTTGGAGGAATGTTGCATGTAAGTGTGGGGGGCTTTTTTTGTTTATTTGTTTGGTTTGTACAGTATAGAAATAATTTGGCAGTGTGTTTGATTATACTCTTTGAAGTATAGATATTTCCAGAGGTCTTTTGCGCTTGTTGAGCTTGAGAAGCTAATATCATGCTGCATAGGTCTTAGTTTTGGCAGTCAGTAAGTCAAATTTCCTTCACTCTTTATGATTTTATACTTCTATATTTGGTAGAGCAAATTTTACAGTAACTGGAGTTACTATTTGATCTGTTTCAGTGTTTTTTAAGACCTATGTACCTGGTCATTCTGTGCCTGCCTGACAGCTACGTGTTCTCTAGGGAAATGCTAGAGAGATAGTATTTTATCAAAGAGACAAGCAGTATGTTTCTAAATGCTTCCATGGTTAGCAATGTTGAAATACTTCAGTCAGCAGAAATGTTCATTTTAGGGTAGCAAATAAGGAATTTTTAACTCTACTAATGTGATTATGTATTGGTACTGAAAGAATCATCATGTAGTTTGTACTTAGTCTTCATAATCCTTGCAAAATTCAGTTCCCTCATTTTGCACTAAAGGAAGATTAAGTAATTTTTTTGTCTAGTGAAATTCATGCAACTTTTATACATTGCAACCATTCTCCATTGCGCAGCTAATGTCTGCATCTGATGAGAGGGATTTTTGGTTTCTTTGCGTGAATTCCTGTTAATGCTCTTACACCTTTAATTTGTAAAGTCTAAAATAACAATCTTTAATTCTGAAATTGTCTTTCTGTTTACTGAAAAACTTCAGCCTTAACTGAAAACATTTAAATGTATGAAGGCACTCCTATTTGGGATGCCATCTCCTGGTTTTGTTCTGTCAAATGCATGAAATCTCTTTAACAAATGGACTTCTAACTTCTGGAACAGTGGACTGTATTTGTTGGATCATTCATGATTACAATTGCTGTCTCCAAAAAGCAGGCCAGGAAGTTGCCAGCAGTGTTCCAAAGAGCAGGGTATTGATTCAGGGCTTTTTTTCCCCTGTGCTTTTCTTTTGGTATGCTTTGTGGTGTGAATGGTAATTCTGATTCTGCTGTTAGTTGCTTGGATGCTACTAGAAAAAGAACTTTTCTGATTCTCTTTATTGCCTTTGAATCGTACTATAGTTACGCTTTGAATTAAGAAAGCAAGAACTGTAGTAACACATACTAGCTGTTTTTTGTAACTTGGAGAACAACCTGTGTAGAAATTAGCATCAGTAAATGTAATGTCATAAGTTGTTACGCATTTACCAAGAGGAATAAAACTTCCCTTTTTACTCAACAAAACAGAAATTTCTCTTTTTAAAGTACATTTGGGTTGGTCTAAGGTCTTGTTGTCAAATTTTATTTCTATTTTATGTGTAGGCTTGATGTTTTCCATATAGTTCTCCTGTGGCTTGCAGTGCCCTTTTTGTTTTGTGTTCTTAATTGTATAATTTTAAAACTTAATTTTAATCTGGTTGTTGTAGGTAGATTGTTTTAGTCTGTTTTATTTTAGTTAAATTGTGCTCTGACTTTGCTAAAAAATAATCATATATCACAATATGGTTGAGTTTGGACTGGGCATATGGAGATAATCTTGTCCAACCCTCCTGCTCAAGCAGTACAAAAATAACAAACTAACCAAATAAATTTCATGTTCAATTCCAACTGAGGGACAGACTGCTCCCTCTGTTTGTAAAGGAAATAAAGCATAGACTTTTGGTCGCTATGTATCGTCTTGGTAATTTCAGATTAGTAGTGCATAGATTACTTAATCTCCTCTTCCAGTTGCTTAGTCTGCGTAGCTATATATGCAGCCTGTAGGTAAATGAGCATTCTTCAGTGTATGATGAATCTTTTGGACAAGGCCTTTCAAATTCTGCTAAAGGCATTCTCATTTGAATTTTGGTTTGGTTCATTGTCCTTGGTCTTCACCCACCCTGGCCCTTTCCCTTTTCCAAAATTCTATGTGTGAGTTATCCTGTTCTGGAAGTCACACTGGTTTGGTTCATTGTCCTTGGTCTTCACCCACCCTGGCCCTTTCCCTTTTCCAAAATTCCATGTGTGAGTTATCCTGTTCTGGAAGTCATTCCACTATAGTTCTGTGTGTAATGCATGTCATTCAGAAAGCCATCTCATGATAGTTCTGGTCACTAGAAGTACACTTGTATGGCAAACTACACGTACTCGGTGCTTAGGTCACCTGCTATTTTTCACCTTGGAAAACAAATGCTTATCAACAAAGTTTTCCTGTCAACCACACTAACAATTTTCAAAGGAATTTTAACTGTGTTTCTTAAATTGCCAAATTGCCTTAAAGAGATTCTCAATTTCCTCCTAAATAAAAAAAAAGTTAGGTTTAAAATTGTGTAGATTTGTATTACGTTCTTAGATGATTGAAATATAGTTTCCTTTCAAGTACTGTAAGTAAAAATTCTTAGGGAACCTTAAAAAGCTTAGTAGTGGTTTTGGGGGTTTATTTTTAATTTGTTTCATTTTTCCCAGATACACTTCGGTGAGTAGTAGGTGTTCCTTTATCCTCCAGGGGTCAGCATTTACCATATTACTTCTACTTTCGTTACTTCAAAACAGTATTTAACTGTGGATGACTCTATATAAAGACATAAAATATTTCAAGAGAAAAGAATGGCAATATGTTGTATATAAAAATATATAATACAGGAGAAATATGATTGCACAGTTGGAGAAATACTCCTTGTTATCATTTAAGAAAAAGGTTCTAAGACATCTGTGCACTTCAAACTTGAAATCACCAGGGTAATGTGGATTTAGTGACCAAAAGTATACACTTACATTTTCTTTATGAAACAGTAATCTTTTCATGCTTAGTTTTTAATACATGTTTTTGGGCTTTGTCCTTTAGTATTATCCTATAGAAGAAGTGTTGGCTGCTGAATATTTGCTTGAAGAATTCAGGCCTGATTTAATAGAGATGGTACTGGATAAATTGAGACCAGAAAATGTTCGGTAAGTTAAACTGCAGTAACTTGTATTTTAACCCAAACATTATAAGAAAGCAGGTGAACTAATGGAAACAAATTCCTAAGTGTCTTTAGCAGCTACAAAGTAAATATCACTGAAAAAGAGCTAGTTGTTCTGTGTGTTAATGTCTCTTCTGCCCATTGAAAGCAAGCACTCCTAAGTGCATGCAACTTCCTGTTCAAACAGAAATGTCCTTTCAGTCCTTTCTATGCAGGATGTCTTCCTCAGACTGAAATTTTTTTCAGGAAGGTACTCAGAATAACTCAACTGTTTCTGAGAAAAAGCCTAGTAAAATTATCCTGCCCCACTAAATTCTTCAGACATTTTGTATGCAATGCTCTAATGTTCCCAATTTGGAGCTAGGTGTGGAATTCTCTTAAGAGGATGGCTTTTATCTGCTGTGTATATTTTATTTTCCCTATGGAGAGCTACAAAACTTCATGCAGATTAGCAGACCCTGTGAAAAATAAAATGTATGATACAACATAAACAAGCTCTTGCTTGTGACTCTATGTATCAGTCTTACTGTATTTGAGCACCTGTTTATCAGTGTTTAAGAAGCCAGGTAAATGATATAAAAAATTTATTTGGGAGGAGTCTGTTTCTGGATATGTTCCACCTGGAAATTTTCAAACAGTGTTGGGTATAGAGAGACAGTGAGGCATGCATGCGTATATTTCTAGTGTTTATATATTTCATCCTTCTGAAATTGCTGTGAATTATTTAAAAGTTTGGGCATGACTCTTCACTGTACTTGTTTGTATGACAAAATCTGTCTTGATTATTCATTTTATGCTTTGTTTTTGAATAAAATTGGATTATGAACTGTATTTTCAAATGTCATGGGGTTCTGATGTTTCTAGGGGTGTATAGTAACGATAGAATAAATACAGCTGCCTATGTCAGTGACAATAGTTGCCATAGTAATTAATGTCCTTTAAAGAAGGGCCTGCATCTTTGTGTGTGGGTGTGCATCAATGTGTAATGTGTGTGGGATACTGCAACTGAAGCTTGAGTATTTTGAGAGACCTATTTTGAACAAACAATACTTTTGAAGAAAATTTCCATGTTCTCTTTCCTATTGTATCAAGTACTTCTACTTTGAATGTATTTTCATGTTGATCTATTGCCCAGTTCTTGGAAATTTGATACAAGAGCTCACCTTTAACATAAAAACGGGTTTTAGTGATGAAGAGAAAATATATAAATATCTTTCTTTTATATATATATAATATATATGAGAGCTTAACCAAATTCCACATGAATTTGAAGTTTTAACTGGTTTTAGAGTTGTTTACAAGTAAACCATTTTTTCTAGTGGTTTAGTAAACAAGCTACAGGTGTGTGATCAGAGCTGGTGTTCATTATAGCTTCACACAGCTTTAAAATGTGGCTCTTAATATTACAAGAAAACAGTCAATATTGTCTTAGAGAAAGATGCCTTTCGTAATTTGGGTCTGTGTTACTAGCCAGTGAGCTTCCAAAGCATCTGCTTGCTTGAATTTTCAAAAATTGCTAGAGGAAATTAATGTGTGTAAATACATTTGTAGACTCTAAGTTTATCAGATGCTGCTGGATGCCACAGACTGTTCATCAGTTTTATCTGTTATCCTGTGCTGGCTACACCAGCATTTTGACACTCCCTTCTAGGTGATAGTACTTCAGCATAAAATAGCCGTAATTGTTCAAAAATTTTTAGTGAGAAGGGAAAGTGTAGAGAATGCAGGCAGAGGGAGAAAGTCCAAGTCTATAGAATGTGTTCAGAAGCATGGGGATAGCAGTAACAACTTTAAGAAGAATTTAGACTGTTATGTGATGTGCTTCTTTCAAATACGCAGTAAACAGCTGTTACACAATGTTCTTTTATTTTGCTTAATATAAACCCATATTTGTACTTGCTTTTGCAATTCTGTATTCCTCTTTGTCCTTAGCTTAAAAAAAAAGGCAAGAAAAGTGCAAGATGAGCAACTATCTGATTAGAGAAAGAGGAAAAATCACTTCTAAAAGACAAAGAATTTAGCTCTAACTTATCTGAAACATTAGTAACCAGGGAAAATAATTGTTTACTGTTACATATATATCATATAGAGTAATTCTGTAGGATTACATCAGTCTTCTTGCATTTGACAAGTGACTTGCTGGAGATGGGAATATTCTGTGCACTCAGTAATTGTGGATTAATTTTAAATTAAAAAGGGATTTTTTTTCAAGATGAAACACATTGAGAACAAATAACAACTGGAGATGATCAGCTTTAGTATTAGAAGCATCGGTTCCTCAGACAATAGAGATAATTGTTTCATCTCAGCTTTTCAAATTTAACCTGTCTTAAATGCTGTGTTTGTTACTTCAAATAGCAAAGTACAGTGTGTTTATAGTGGAAAGGCACAGTGGTGGGTGTGTTTGGAAACTGAATTTGATAGAATAAGTATGCTTTTCTGTACAGCAAGCCTTAAAGTTTTCATAATGGAAGAGAGATGGTGGCATAGTGTCTGAATCAAGAAAGCTCATGGTCAGAGTGGGATGTTCATTTAATAACTTCTGTGTATGGTAGTCTCCATGTAATCTCGAGCTTTCAGTGTCTTGGGTCTCACCCTGTACTTTCTTTCTGGATGCTGTAAGAAATGCATTGTGTTCCATCTTTCCTCTGGGCTAACCACATTGTCTCTTCACTTGACCTGGTTTAAGCTATTAGATTACAGTGACTGTGTAATTTTAAGCATTTGAATAAAAAAACCGAGATAAAGGGACTCTCAAAACTGCAATCTACCTGGTTTTATAGGCTCTTCAGTTTATTGTTAAAGAAATGGTAACTTCTTTTTGTTGCAGAGGTTTTAGTAGGGTTTAACGATAGTAAATACAAGTAGGTTAGTTTTCTGAAGCTTAAATGCCCACAGCTGGACTGTGAAGGCTTAAGTACAAAATGTATAAACTGGGGAGTGACCAAATACTGATGTAATACAGTTCTAGCAGTGGAAGTCAGCAAAGTGCTGGTATTCTAATGTGGATCTAACAAGGTCCACAGGAGGCCTATAATGATGTAGCAGCAGGCATACTTTGAGTTTTTGAGTGGTATGTGGTCAGAGGAATGACAAATGTATTGCTTATTATGTGTAGACTAAATCAATACCAGTGTTTCCTATTGCTATGTCAACTATACATTTGCATCTTGGTTCACTTTTAGTGAATAGTTTAAACTATTTGTCTTCTCTAAAACTATAACTTCTAAAACGAAACCCAGAACGTTAAACCAGTTTGAGATTGTGTTGTATTGCTTTTTCCTGCTTCTCTAAATGATACCATTTTTCAGCGTAGACTCGAAATTATAGTTGTGGTTCTATGTAAGTTGGTTATGACAATACTGGAGGTGGATTTTTCTCATGTCAATTCAAGTTTAGTGGGAATGAAATGCTTATATTTAGGGCATCAGGTGTTTACAGATCTGAGCTAATTAGACTTCCCTATTTTCATGTGATTGAAACAAAATATTTAGTTGTATATAGTACTGTATTCCTTTTAAACACATTTTAATCACTTATCTTTTGAAATTAAAAGCAGAACGAACTGAACTAGGATTTTCTCCATCTTTCATTTGAATAAGATACTTCAAAGTGCAGCAAATATAACGGGGAGCATAATTTTATAGTGTCTTCTATTTTGAATTGCTGGCAAGATATTTTGGGGAAGAAGGACCCCGTTAGTAAGGTATTACTGAAAGTGATTTTGTGGTACGTCACAAAGATCCAAGAAAGCCACTGTGAATTTGCATTTTTAGTGAGCTCTCTTGAAAGAGTGAGTTGTGATTATAGATGCTGACATAAGTGTCCCTTTGTGTTACAATTTTTTTTTTATTACATCTGTATCTATAAGTCTGTTTTAAACTGATGTCCAGAAAGTACTTTCATCCTTTTGTATTTGCTTGAGCAATTGTACATAGTGAAAATTTGTGGAGTTGTGCTTTTGGGTATCAATGTGAGTCCTGACTGTTCACTGGGGTTTATGCTTACGTTTATCTTTCTATTATCCTTTTTTATGAAAGAATTAGTATGTGCCACATCATCCTAACTTTGCCTGTTGGGGTATTTTGCTGTTTTGTTTTGCTTTTTTCCTTTTTATGCCTTGCATAAATTGTGTCCTAGAATGGTTTTGTTTCTGTTGATTTGGATTTTTTCTTTGTATAATGGTTTTATTTATAATTCCCTTTTCATAACCCTACTGGAATTCACCTACACTCTGGACTTTTCTTGGCATATGTATGTTGAGGTAGCTGAATTCACAGTTAGAGACTACTGTTTGATGTCTTTTAAAAAAGTTTAGCTTTTCAACTGTTCTTCTCTTAACAGTGTTTCTAAAAAGTATGGCAAGATATCCATACTCACAGATGGTAGCAAGTGTCCATATGTGCTTCTATTTGACTGAACCATAAAAGGAAATTTTCATTTTCTCCTCCTCCCTCCTGCCCCCACACACTACTTGTTGCAGTTAGTCACTTAATTTCTGTAAGAGAGAAACCTTTTTAAGATGGAAGTATCATTTTCATTTGTTCAAACTGCATTGGGTTTTGCCAGCCATCTGTGAAAATAAGGGGATAAACTTGGCATGTGTCACAGTCTTAGCTGCAAAACGCAATTTTCCCATCATTTCCAAGACAATTTTTTCCCCTCATCATCTGCAGAATAGATGCTCTTATTAAAATTTAAGAAGCCAGTGACTCATCAGATTAAGCAACTAAAGAACATTTCCCCCTGGATAGTAACTGGACTTACTTCCTCTTTTGTTTTCTTAAGTGCAGGGCGAGGAGTATCCTAGAGGGAAGAAAAATAAAATTACTGCTGGAAATGTTGATACAGAAATTTCTAAAGCCTGAAATTTCACAGATACTGGGCAAACAGTTATTTCAATGTGTTAGGTTGTGCTCATCCCTGGCGATAAACATGTTACAAACATGTAATGCATGTGTTTATTTTTTTAATTGCGTTGTGTCTGAGTAAGGATTTTGAAAATCAAAAGTTGTTCACTTATTTCCCCCGCAAACCACTGTGTTTGTAGAGACCTAGTTTTGTTGAAGCCTAACAAATAACTCCATGCTTTTGCAGCAAGATTAGAATGATGTACCCCAGTCACACATCTCTGCATATGATTTTTCCTCTTATTCTGTTTTCTGTGGCTTTATGCGGAAATGGCTTTGAATAAGCCTACGTTGCTTCGTGTTGGTTTTACTGATGGTTTTGAGGGAAGTTATAAACAAATTTTGGCTTTTTTTGTCTCAGTCATGTTATTTTATGTACTTAAATAAGATGGGTGTGATTTTTTTCTGTTGTTCGACAATATCATAGTTTAGGAGATAGAGTTTAAATTAGTTCCTTAAAAAGCAGTTGTTCCTTTTTAAATATAAATTCTTTTTTTTTGCAATAATTTGCTTTTGCATGGCTGTTACTAATATCACAAATACTGTGGTCTCAGTCTATTACTGTTTCACCCTAAGAAGCTTTTTATGTGAATCTAGAATATAAGAGTCCTTTCTTGGAGGTACATTCCTTTTAAAGGACACATTCTCTTCCCAGGTAATGCCTTTATTGGATCTGTCACTTGTAGCTTTATTTTGATTTCAGGAGAGTGAAAAACAAGGTGGTATCTAGTAAATATATTTCACATCATAGAAATTGTGCTTGTTTTTGAAAATCAACCATAACTGAAGACCACAGTTTGCATGTACAATAGTGTTCATACAAGGGTAAATTGCATTTGTAGTTTCAGCTGTGTTCCATGTTATGGAACATGGAATCCTAATTGCACTGGTTGAGTTTAAATATGTTACAAATAGGGCCTATTAAAGATCGCATGATTGCCTGTCTTGCTTTTCCAGTGCATTTAAACACTGTCTTAAACTGTGTGGATGTTTGTAATGCCGTAGGGCACAACACAAAAATGAAAAGCAAAAATAACATTAAATAATTGGTAACTTTAAAGATACATCACTATACGTTTAAATAACTGCATGGCATGGCATTGCATTTCCACATGTGGCGCTTCTTTTCCTGTTCTGGTGTTCGTTGCTGTTAGTGCTTGTCTCTTGCTTGGTTTAGCTTGTAAGTCTCAAGCAGATGAAATGTCATTTGTGGTTTTTTTTTGGTTTTGTATGGTTGAGCTCAAAATGTAAGTCATCATTCCAGTAGTGATTTGGGGCATAGGGAGGGCAGGAGGATACCTTGAAGCAGAACCACTTGAAGAATTGCGATTCTAATTTCCACAATTTCATTTCTATATGTTGAGCAGACAGAATTATTCTTAGCTCTTTAATTTTAGTATCTTCCTACAACAAAATTTTGTGTGCTTGGATTGCCACTGCTGCAAGAGCATAGGTATGTTTAAGAAGGGTAGAAGGAGAGGGTATCAAATAACAGACATCTGTATATTATGGCATAAAACACCTTTGTCTTGCTGCTCAGATTGCATGATTATTAGAATTTTATCAGGATAATCTTTTACCTTAAGACTATTTTATTTGTATTTTTATTTAATGGGCAGAAAGGCTTCGTAGGTTGTTCTGAAATTCTAGAAATTTTATAGTCTCTTAGAAATTTTATAGTCTCTTAGCAACTTCATCTGTACATGGTGGAGCTGTTGCTCACCAACTGTCTAAGTTAAAATTCAAAACATAATAGAATATTCCTCTGGCTCATTTGAATGTAAACAACATTCTCTATAATAGATTTCACCTTGTCAACTGAGCGTCTGCTGTGCTGCAAAAACAAATACTCTCCAGGGTCTGAGCGCTTAGTTCTTTGCTGAATATTTATTTAGAATTGTTTCTTTTGTATAAAAAATGAAATAGATGTAACATGCAAAGAAATATGAAACCATTTTATGTGAAGTCACAATAAAAATGTTAACTATTTCTATTGCCATTTTCAATGTGAAATTCGTTAATTTCTTAATCTTAAAGGTGAACATCCTCATTCTGGTTTCGGGTATTGCATAACTTTTGCAGAGTAGCGAGGTTTGTTTTGTGCGTGTGTATGTGTCTGCATGTTCATTGCTAATCGTGTGGTTCTTTCAAAGTTGGGGAGTAAACTTCCTCCCTTCCTCAGCCCAGAGGAAATCTGCATCCCTGAAATGTGACGTTTGATTACCTCTCTTTGATTACCTCTCTTTTGTGCGTATGATATTGTCTCAAAATCAGACAGTCTGTGGTGCAAGTCCTGTGTCACTTTTTAATCTGTTGCTAGAGGCTGACTCTTTACAATCCCACACGCCTCCGAGAAGTACTTCTCATTTATTAAAATACGTCTGTTCTCCTGCTACTTGAACTGTAAACACAGGTTAAATTATTAATAATTTGAAAATCTCCATAATATAACTAAATCCTGTGTTCTTCAGCCTTCTTGGATCATTTAGCCGTTTATGTGTAAACATTAGATGACAAGGTAGGGATGAGGACGTGGGCATTTACAATATTAATAGTCCATGTATTTAAATTTTCCAGTTTATTGCAAAATTCATCCTAAAGGTATTCTCCAGTAATGTATTTGTAAAGTAAAGTATTGTAGCTTGAGGCACATCCATTTGCCTGTTCTAATTTACACCCCACTTTGCTGTGCACACTAGATAGACACAACAGAATGTTCCTAGCCTGAAGATATTGTGATTTTAAAAATAACACTTATATTGCATATCTTTTGATGTATTAATATGCATTTTAGCCATCTGGACAAGATTTGACAAAAATGCATTACTGTGCTATTCCTCATCTAGAGATTATTAAATATATGTAGGAGGTAATTGTGCTACATTTTTAACCATTTAAGAATTACTATAAACTTCTGTTTACTCTTAAAGCATGTTACTTATTTCCATTGAATAATCTTTTGTGTTGTAGATAGTTAAAAAGAATAAAAACATTATCTTGATACCTAATATGAAGACTACTGAAAAAGTACTGTTTGTAATTTTCTTTAGTTAGCTGTATTCTTAGTTCAAGGATTGTCTGTACGATGCTCTTAGTCACATAGTTTTGCTTGAGGTAGTCCTGTGAGAACCAGGGAGTTGGACTTGATCTGTATGGGTCCCCTCCAATTGAGCTATTCTATGATTTAGGTTTCTAATTCAGTATGTTTCCATTGGATTGACTGTAAAACGCATTAATCTTCCTGCTTTTCTTCCCTTCACCTCAAAAAAAACCAAACCTAAAACAAAACAGAAAAAAAAGGGGTAGATACAGATAGCAATCTGAAATGAGACTGTGAGAATAACACAAAATAAAGAAACTCTTGTTACTGTCAGGTTATGAATGGGAGAGTAAAACTGCAATAACATAATCTAAAATGCTAGGTCTGGAATAAAATTTCTGTTATCAGTATTTTCACTTATCTGTGTGTTGATAGAGGTGTTATAAAAAATGTTGTAGTCACCTCATTAATTCTGAAGATCTCAAGGACTGCTTTCTGTGTTTCCTGGAACAAGGACAAAGTCTAAATAGTAGGATTTGCATGCCTCTATAATTGTGTGTAACTCTGTTTGCTAAAGTTGTAACACTTTAGCAAAACAGTAAAATTAAATTGCACCGATAACCTGACTTCATGGTTAACGTTAGTTTTTAGTTCAGTATACATATACTTGCTATCCAAATGTTTTCTGTAGTTGTCCAGGAACTCTTTCTAGAAATAAATGTGTACTAGTAATGAAACAGAATAGTGCTCTGAATGATTCCTCACAGTCTTTTCTCAGGCACATTCATGCCCAAGTGCTTTGTCTCTTTGTTTTCAGAGTTGCAATAGTTTCCAAGTCTTTTGAAGGAAAAACTGATCGAACAGAAGACTGGTATGGAACACAGTACAAGCAAGAAGCAATTTCTGATGAAGTTATTAAGGCATGTTCAAACTTTTAATATATTCTAATATCTATAAATGAAAGACAGTAGTATATTTTTTGCCTAATAGTCCATTTAATTGAAGGGATAACTTAAACCTGCTGCTCTACATAGCATGAAAATTGTGGAATGAATCTGTTTATAAGATCATTACTTCTCATAGTATTAGTCCTTAGATTTCAAATATTTATTACATAGGACAGATACGTTTCAATGGTTTTAAACCATGTTAAGTGTATAAGATTTGTTTTAAAAGATCCATAATATGCAGGGGCTACTTAAAAATGTAGGCATTAAGTTTTTAAAACTTGAAAATCTCTATTGAATGTTAATGAACTAATCTGTGATTAAAAAAGAATCTCTTTACAACTGCTGTTTGTAACTGTGTTTCTGAAATTGATTTTTGCAACTTAGAAAATTAGTATATTTTGCCAAATAACGAGCTAAAAGTGAAAACTCCAAAAGAGGAGATGAGGAAATTCTTATTGAAACTTGTTATTGATCTGTTCCTTTAAGAGGAAATGGCTGTAAAATACACCCTAGGGCTATACTGGACCTACCAAGCGTACATTGAACAGAGGTTTCTTAGGAACACTTCACTGCTTTTAGCTTGTCCATGCCTATATTCTTGATTAGAGTTCCTGCTTATGTGTTTAGTTTAATACCTTTGTTTAGAGTTTACAGTAGCAGAAAAGGTGAGACACAAAGCTACTACCCACTCTACTTGTAAGCTTTTCAAAGTTATTTTTATCGTCCTCCTCAGAGCAGTTCATCCTGCTGACAGCCTGCTCCAACATGGTGTCTCAGATATTTTTCTTTCACTGTTATTGTAATAGTATTTACACACAAGTTAGTGGAACGCATTTTAAAATATTTTTTTACATCATTAAATAAACAAGTAAATATCCTTTAATTATGCAGAAATTATACTTGGTCTCATTGTTTCTCCTGTTTGTCTAGAAATGGCAAAATGCTGACTTGAATGGGAAATTCAAGCTTCCAATGAAGAATGAGTTCATTCCTACTAACTTTGAGATTTTGCCATTGGAAAAAGATGCGACACAATATCCTGCCCTTGTCAAGGTAAGTATCTGTATTTGTTCCCTTTGCTAGCTTCTGGGAAGTTAGCAGTTAACTCCTGTGTGTAGTTTAAGTACAGATTGTGTTGTATTCCGAAGTATAATAAACAAAAGCACAAAACTTACAGATATTGCTAGAAGGACAATAGAGGTTCATTCTTGCTACACTTTGGATTATGGCTGTTCGTGTTCCTATGAAAATAAATCTACAAACAGCTTGAACTCTCTTTACCCTTTGAAAGCGTGTTAACAATTGAAGTAAGCATTAAAGCTCTTTATTCAGCAGAAGGGTGACTGCCACTCAGTTTTTTTTTTATTTGACAGTGCTCAGTAAGTTGAGAGTGTAGACAGGGCTATTCTTTTATAACTGCATATGGAAAAAGCTTGCAATTGCATGGAAAAAGAGGGAGACGTGTAAGCAAATACCACTCCAGTCTCCTGGAAGCATCATTTAATGATCCCAGTGTGTTTAGAAAATCTCAGGTTTTCTGAATATCTAAAATTTAGTAAAAATTACTTCTTGCTACTCAAGCGTAGTTCTGTTTGCTGATCCTTTTCTTTG
Organism: Phaenicophaeus curvirostris; assembly: GCF_032191515.1. Taxonomy (NCBI): domain Eukaryota; kingdom Metazoa; phylum Chordata; class Aves; order Cuculiformes; family Cuculidae; genus Phaenicophaeus; species Phaenicophaeus curvirostris. Next base: position 14,768,353 of record NC_091400.1, on the reverse strand, counting down.
TTCTAGGCTTAGTTGGAGGATAAATAGAGAGAGTCTTCTGCAATTACACATAGTGCTTCAGTTTGCTCAGTTCAGGAATACTTTTTTCAAACGATATTAATTTAAGTCCCCTTTAGTACGAAGACATCCTTCAGTAAAACATTTGTTCTGCATAGGGTGTTTTAGGTATATATTTGAAGCAGTGTTATTAACAGAGGAGGACTTTGAGCCTGTGTTCATGTTCATCCTGAACTGAAATGCTAAACCTCAACAGGGACACATGCTACAGCTACATTAAGTAACACTAATTGGTTTGCTACAGAAACTTTGTGCTCCTTCAGTGTCTCTGTAGCAACTAAGCAATCAATCCATGCAAAAGCTTTACTTTAAGGCGTTATTGCTTTAGAAATGTATTTGCTTTTAGTTTATATTCTCTCTTTAAAATACTTTTTCTGAGGGAAAATGTTTTTAATCTTCTGTATTTGATGAAATAACTGTTATCTATTTTGCATGCATCTCTTATTTTCTCCCCAGCTGTATATCTATGCCATTTTCTTTCAGTGGGCCCTGACATTTGTCTGACCTCACAACAAAACACTGATGAGCTAAATAAGCAGAGATTAAAAAAAGCAGGTTTTCTGCTGTTTTATATGCCTAAGTGAGCTTACTGTGGCCTGGGCCAGTGTTGTGGAGAAAGTGGGGGGGCATGAACACAGGTGCAGGAACAGGGTGACTGTTTCCATTGGCAGCATGTCACCAGCTCACCTCTGTTGTAATGGCACATCTTGCTCTGAAAAACCCTCAGTAAAGTGGGCAGTTAGGATATGGACTTTGGCTATATCTTTTTGATTTTTATTTTAGGAGTAGAATATTGTTTAGAGGAGGGTGTTATGTAAGGGACAAGACATTTCTTTTATGCAGAAAGGAGGTGGAAAATACCACACAAAATTTCTGAGAAGCAAAGAATATCTGCTTAAGAACATGAAAAAGAGATAATTTGAGAAATACTGTGAGAAAGCATAATAACACGCCATGGCAAGGGTGTTAGATATAGATGATCTTTAAGATCCTTTCTAGCCCAAAGAGGGACAGTATCTATATCACAGCTTTTGTGAGAGAAAAAGCAATAGGGAAGATTGTTTAGATTCTTTCCTGTAGTGGGAGATGATTCTAAAAAATTGTGGTGGCAAATCTTCTAACTTACTTCCAGATATTTTTACTACTTGTCCTAGACGTTTGGGGTTTGTTACCAATGTTGCTTTAGAATAACATACAATGCATTAATACTTTTTAGTAAAGCGTTAAATACACAAGTGTATTCTTAGTCAAAAACATGTTGTTATATGCTGCTGTAATGCTGTCCCCATATTGCACATCTTCTAATTGCCAGCGTTAGCAGAGAATTATGAGAAGCTAACTTCATCTTTGTCTTTGATCAATCCTGCTCTGGAGAATTAGTTCCTAGTTTGACTATAAGCTTATTCACAATGCTGCAGCCATTTAACTGCGTGTTAAGGTCATGTGGCAAGAAGAGTTTCCATAAGCTTAGATGGACAAACACACAAGCATATACAGCAAAAATATGAATTTAAGAACACGACACTGAACTGAGATTTGAAATGGTGAAGAGACACTTCTAAAAATAGTGTAATATATTACAGTTAAACATTAAGTGACTTAACAAAACCTCTTTTCTTGGCACAGGATACTGCTATGAGCAAGTTATGGTTCAAGCAAGATGACAAATTTTTTTTGCCAAAAGCTTGTCTCAACTTTGAGTTTTTCAGGTATGCAGTGTTAAGTATATCACACAAATTGCTCTCCAGTAGTTTTTTGTTTGTTTGAAATCTGCATTTCTGTGGCAAAAAATTTCTTGCATGCATCAAGGCTTTAAAACATTTGCCCTTACTTGGGAATATGCAGTAAGATACAGATAGCAGAGGTTCATGAAAGTTATGTAGTAATTGAATACCCAGCGCTTTTAGGTGCTCTATTTACATTAACAGGAAAAGTTTATCTAAAAATACTTCTAAACCAAATTTTCTTCGATCTTTTATTTGCTATACCTGAAATATGCCTGCCAATAGCACCTACTACATATTGCAATATAACTTTTTTTAAAATGGGAGTGTGTTTTTTTAATTAATGACTAGATCATAATTAGTTTAAGATAGTGTTTTCTTTCTAAAATGCTCTCCTGCTAATAAGTTTAGTTTCAAATTCTATTTTAATTTGTGTAATGCAAATCAGTGTAAAATTTTAAGTGCTTAAAATTGTGGGATTTTATTTAACTGACACCAATAATTGATTTTTAATTTTTAGAAGCACACCGACTGTACTATCTGTGAATGTGTGATTCTTACCTCAAGATGCATGATGAAGTGCTATAATGTTATTTCTGGTCTTGCGTTATTTTCATCACAGGAAAATTACCTTTTTTTTCTTTTTTTCTTTTTTTTTTTAAAGAGAGTAGGACAATGATGTACCCTCTCAGTGTTTCTTTCAAGTAATAATTTCTAACTTTTGAATTTAAAAAAAATACTGCTGTCTTCAGAGTATTGTACTACTGAAAGTGAAAATAATTTTAGGAACTTGACTCCTTTGGCCTAACTGATTTGGTGATATTGATGGAAAGGCTATTATATCCGCTCCGGTAGATGCTCATAAATGCAATGTTGAGTCCTCGCTTTGAGTAAAATGTTTTTTGGCAGAATTTTAGGTCCACTTTTTTTCAGAGTGTCAGATCTCAGTATTGGTGTTAGTACTAGCTGGTGAAAATAGGTTGCCTGGGCGTTTCCTCTTTCTTTTTGAAACCACAGGGCAAACTTTACAACTATTTAAACTTTGATGCGTCAGGAAATGGAAGATCAAAATGGTAACTGCCCATCTTGTATTGAGAGAAAAACACTTAAAATACTTTGCTTTCTTTATTCATACCCGGTGGCTTTCTGATTTACTATGTCTGGCCAAAACCCAAAATAGGATTTTATTGATGGAGACAGAGTTTGTTATACTGTTGGGTTTTGTTTTGGTTTGGTTTTTTTTAATCAATTGAAAATGAACTGTACGAGGTTCAATCTCCTTATCAGTTTATGAAAGATAGAAAGATAATAATTTTAAGTAGAGCACACAAAGGTCTAAGTATGTGCACATATACGCAATATCATAGAATCATAGAATGGTTCAGATTGGAAGGGACCTTTAAAGGTCATCCAGTCCAACCACACTGCGGTGGCCATCTTAAACTAGATGTATGGGGATAGTCTTTCCCAGTTAGATTTGTTCTGTAATCTCAGTAAGCTCTTCTGAAAAACTAGGAGTACTGAAGCTTTGCTGACTTATGTAATGGAATTGTTTGCCTCTTTCTTCCTAGGAATGGTTACAGATAGAAAACTGTCTGTTTTTAGATTTGGGGGCAAGAATTCTTTCCCTTTATTTAAAAATAAGATGGTAATTGTATATGAAGGGGTGTGAGGAGATGCTGACAATATTGGGTGCATCGTCTCCAAAAGAAGTTGTTAGCAGGTTTGTCTGGATTTGATGCTTAAGAAGGATTCTTAGTGAATATCTATTTTGAGACTTGGTCATGCTGATAGTCATTGGAGGAAAAGGTGAAATGAACAGTGTGTATTCATGAGACTTGAAGAAGTTACTCGTAGCTCTTTTGATCAAGTGAGTTGGTGAACAAAGCCATCTTAATAACATGGGTTTTCATAAACAGTTTTAGACTCAGTTCTAGATCAGAATAAGATGTCTATGTTGCCTTGGAGCTGATTACAAGAATTTGTTCACACTACCAACTGCTTCAGTAAGATAGAAAAAAATAATAGCAGGATTTCTTCTGACTGCAGCCCTGATCATCATGAATCATTGAACGAATTCATGAGCCAGATGTTATTAGCAGCAATGGCTGTGTGAATTAATTAAGAGGAGGTTGATGAGGGAGATTTCTCTCTTGAAAGATACAAATCCAGTAGGAACAATTGGAGCATATGAACCTGTTGAAGTCACCTTGTTCCAAAACTGAAAATCCTTACATGATGCAATAGTTGCATTTAAGAAACACCACAGTAAAATCCTCTGTCATGAGATTTATAATCCAGCTTAAAGGATGATGATAAGCTTTTGCTTTTCTCTGAATTTTGTCTGAAGAACTCAACAAGTATCCTTTTTGAAAGGAAACAGAATAAGAGTGTTTTGCAAACTTTTTAGAAAGTAGTTGTGAACTCTGCGCTTCAAGTTTCCCAAGGGTTAGAGGGGTGGATGTTAAAAATACAATGCTAATTATTTGTAACTGGATACTTGCTTGTAGTTTTAATAAATATTTCAAGTAACATTAATTGCTCATAAAGTAGCCCAATATCAACACTTCAGTGTTTATTCTGGCAATGCCACTCACAGCCCTGTTGGAAAGGGGAAAAGCCTAGTCTTTAAGATTTTTTCAAGTACACAGTCAGTGACTGAGTTGTTCTGCTTCCTCAAGTCCAGTCAAAGAAAGGTAAACTAAAAATAACCATATATTTACAAAGTTGTCAGTAATAGAAAGCAACTCCCAGAACACTGATAGAATAATTGTTTTCTGTTTTTTTTTCATTTCAAGATTAATTATTTGGTAGTTTTCATTATTTCAAAACTCCCTGTTGGCCTTTGCTAGCTAAATGAGTTCACAGATGTTATAACTGATACAGGCATAGTAATCACTTAAACTGATTAAGTCTCTATTCTAGTATCAAAGTGGAAAAGAATATAATGAGTTTGGAGGAAGATTTCAGATAACATGGGGTTGACCTATATCTTGCTTTGAATTCAGTCTTAATTAAAAAATCCAATATTAATTAGATTTGCATCATTGGGCATATTGAAATTGCTCAGTTTGGAGAAATTCTTACTGTGGGGAGAAAAGCAGATAGTAGAGTCCTATTTATTTATTTTTTTTACTGACCTGTGTGCTTAAATTGCATGAGCCCACAAAAATTAACCCAGTGGTAGTAAAAAAGCATATCCTAGGCTAAGTCCTTGGCTGATTTCAGACTGTAGCAGGCTCTGATTCTCTAATAGATATATATGTATTTAATATCTTCCCATGCTTCCTTTCTGTAATCTGAAAGGAAAGAGAAGTCAAGGCCTATTAGGAACCTTCTTAAAAATACCTTTGCAATGTATTTTAAAGTTATCAGCATGCGTGTTTTGGTGATGTGATCTTTGTTTTACTATGTTAAGGTTGGCACACACTACGAAATACCTTACTGTGTAGGCATGAACATCTACGATAGTGTGTCTCCGAATATAAGCATTAGCAGCTGCTTAAGGAAATTAAGGCAAATGGTGTGGTTTTGAATTGCGAGCTGTATCCTGACAGCAGTTTATTTTTTAGATGCTGTAGATGATCTATGAAATAGATGATGAATTTACACACACTTCAGAAACTTTTGAAATACATATCCATAGTACAAATAACTCACTTTGACTTTGCAAATCCTAAAACCACACAGATATTTAGCAGTTAGTGTGGTTGAAATGTGACTTAAGTGTTTGAGTTGCATTTCTTTCTTTGAGAAAATTGCCACAATACGATGCGATCAGATGCTTCTAGTATAACACTTGGGATTGCATATTTTGTTGCCATTGAAAAAATAACATGAAAAATAATGGTTGTGTGAAAGCAGGTATTCCCTACTTCTTTTCTGAGCTGATCTTAGCACGTACTGCATGCTTTTCATGCTGCAAATAGTTGATCTTTTAATTTTTATTGCAGAAACTACTTTGTTTTCCAATAGTGTAAAAGCGTTAATTAGATTAATGTGTACTATGTAGGCTTTCATTTCTTTGTTAAATTATGTTGGTATGTTTGGTTTATTTTACTCTTGGTGAATTCTGAATGTGCAGCAAAATGACCATAACATGTCTTTATTTACAAGCACAAATAAGGGAATAACTCTGGAATCTTTACCATACTTGGGCATCATTCAAGCCACAGGCAAGCTAAGTCGTTATTTTTAGGTATGTTCATATTTGGCTTTAAATGGAAATCCTTCATGATGGGATCCATCAGCATACTCACACTGAATATTCAGGTCAAACTTAAAAGACCAAAAGAAACTGAGAAATAGTTTTAAACTGCATATTTTACTTTCAACATTTTCTTCCAGCCCATTTGCTTACGTGGATCCCTTGCATTGTAACATGGCCTATTTGTACCTTGAACTACTCAAAGACTCCCTCAACGAGTATGCATATGCAGCAGAACTAGCTGGCTTGAACTATGATCTGCAAAATACCATCTATGGGATGTATGTAAGTACCCAAATCAAGGAAAAGCTTAGAGCCTTAAAACTACTTCCACTCATCAACATTTTTAATATTGATTTGATGGAAGCACTTTTATTTTAAAAATGGGTCTAAGGCTGTTGCTCCTTTTGATCTTGGTTATTAACCATCCTCTCTTTAATTTGAATTTTAAGTTGAATTTTTTTCAAAGTCTTCAACAGTCTTTCCATTCATATTAAACAAATTTTCTTCTTTATTTTTCTATCATTCATGAAATAATTAGTTGTACGATTTCTTCCTTCATTTAAAAAAAAAGAAAAAAAGCAACCCTAATCCAAGCTTACATATTTGTTTCAGTTCGTCAGATATTTATTAAGAACTTTCTGATTGATGGGGTAGAAGACCCCCTTTTTATATTATTAAATAAATGGTACTCTTCAGCTTTCCTGTTCAAGAGCTACTGATCATGAGGCTGCATATACATACTCTTCAGTCATGTTTCTTCATCCATTACTTTGTCACTGCTTGAGGTATCAAAGCATTTCTTTTGTTTTTCTTTTTGTTAGTCGCTACATTTATGCTGATCCTCTCCATTGCAACATGACATACCTGTTTATCAGGTTATTGAAGGATGATTTAAAAGAGTATACATATGCAGCACGCCTCTCAGGTTTGATCTATGGCATTGCATCAGGAATGAATGCAATACTTGTAAGTAAGAAAAAAATGCAGGAGGAAATGAAACAGCTTGGGAGTTGTTGAGCTTGGAGAAAACATTTGACTTTTGCATTTCTAAATGAGATGGTTAATGTTTTTTTCCTTGCATATATCTCATTAATTAAAGGCAAAGCAAAACAGTGTTTTTTAATCAGTACTGAGTGACCTGTTTACGATTGCAGTGTCTTGTGAACACGTGTGCAGTGCAATTGTTGCATTCTAGTTCACGTTTTTATTTGCTTGCATGGTAATCTTGGAAGTACTGTTGCTGGTGTCTGTAAAAAAATAATAACTTTTCTGTTGAATGAGGTGCAACTTTGAAGATTTTGTTACAGTTCTCTAATTGTGCTATAGTGAGGTGTGGAAATGGATTGTGCATGTGATCATTAGAATGCAATGCTGGATATTAATAACTTTTCCTTAGTGTTTGCTTTTATTGCGTGTTTTAGAATATGTTTTAAAGTGCTGACAATACCTACTTGATAAATACTTACAGTATGATAAAGGGTTATCTCTTAGCTTCTCTTGTGAGATTTATGATAGGAGATTTTAATAGTCTCTCTTGAAGTTCTGTTAAAAGCTTCTATTAACCATCATTTTATGCCAAAATGTGTTTTGAAATTTCTTGTAGAAGTATTATCTTACAAAGCATCTTAGTAAGAAAATTATGTATTGTATATTATTGTCTTCATGTTTTCTGTGTGAAAGAGAGTGCTGCAATTTCTGTTTGTTTTTTTTTTAATCCAACACAAATCGTTTTGCTGGTAGGATTCACTTAACTTACCGCAAACATGGATATCTATTTTCAGTTTCAAAACTTGCACATGTTTTTGTGGTCAGAGTTAATTCCTTTAATAAAAAAAGGGAGGGGAGAAGGGTTGGATGTGTAATTTTTTTTCATTTTTAGTAGCAGTCTAGGAGTTTAGAGTTACTTTAATACTAGATGGTTTTTGTAGTGTCTTTATATTCTTTTGTTGTAGATTCTGTTATCATGTGTTAAAATCCGTTTACTCCATTTTGGTATCTAGGAACTTCTAATATTCTTTTCTGTATTGTGAGCAGTTTTATGGACAATAGGTGTAATTTGTACAACATTGATACGTTAAGCAAGGGCAGATGTTGCACTGAAAGGTCATCTGTGCTGATGGAACATTTTGGGTTCTTGCACTAACTTACGATATTGACCTCTGTCATAAATCCATTTACCACAACTTGTTTTTCAAACTAATGGTTCAGGTATATTTTAGCAACTAGAGAAGAAAAATTTCTTCATAATGGAAGTCAGGAATTCACCTGTATGTTGGTTTCTGTTGTAAAATGTAGTTTTACCCTTAATAATTAAACTGCACAAATCCAGTTAAACTCCTGTTTCCAGATACCAAATTTTGAAGGTTGTTTTTTTTCCCCCTCTACAGAAGTAGAGCACCCAGTCCCTTCACTATGCAAACTTTCTGTAGCTTGATGTAATTTTTAAGTTTCTATGTTGTTTTTTCTAATGACTTTTTTCTTTATTCTGTGTATATTGTCCAAAAAATATGTATGACTAGATCAATATCTCATTACGGTTGTAGACTGTAAGTCTCTTGCTGTTTCAGCCCAGCACCGTCATGGCTGTAATTTGTGCTGCTGTTAACAGTACCCACTTTCTTGTAGTATTGCTTACTTTTGCTTAAGAAAAATACATTTCTGAGCAACAGGTTAACCAGGAAAAAAATATTAAAAGTAAATTGGAGATAACATTTAAGAAGATTGTGGATCTAGATTTTGTTACTAAAATGAAAAACCTGGAGTAAAACCATTTCAGTACGCCAATGTACAGTTTGCTGACTGGACTCAATATTTTTAATCATTAAAAATCTATTTTGAATACAAACTACTTACATCTACATGAAATTACATTATTTCACTGCATTCAGAACTCCTGGGAAAATATGCGATATTATATTTGTCAGTTAATTATCTTTTGATGGATAAAGGGATTTTATTTCAGAATGAGTTAATGTAGAATAACATTGAATTTGGAGTAAGTGTTGAAAAGTTTATTGTCCGTTGAATTATACAAAACTTGGTAATTGTCTTGTTCTTTTATCTTCCACGTTTAAAGCAAATTATGTGCTTTTTTCATAGCTTTCTGTGAAAGGTTATAATGACAAGCAGCATATCTTGCTCAAGAAGATCATTGAGAAAATGGCTACTTTTGAGATTGATGAAAAAAGATTTGAAATTATCAAGGAAGCGGTAAGCTACATGAGAAATATTCGTTTTGGGAGTAATTTAAATTGAACGCATTAACTTTAAATGAAATCTAAGGGCTGATTATCCATAGAAGTACAAGATTTTCATATAGTTTTAAGATATTTCCCTGATTGTCTTTACAGTTCACTTGGACTTTGTTTCTCTATTATGCATGTTTTGTCATTTTATATAGAGTTTTGTTACATTGGCCTTTTGTGTATGTAAAATAGGGACAAAATACAAAAGAGTCAATAGGGAGATTGCAGCTTTCCCCCTCATGTCTACATCTAATGGAGCAGGGAGATCCCAGCTTCTGGCTTCTGTTTGGAACAGACAGAAGGTGCATCCTCATGCTCATTGTTTCTCACTTGCGTGCCCTGAAGTGAGTGAGTTTTTTCCAGTACTGGAAATGATCCCAGTTTGCCAAAACTATTAGTTTGTGCTTTCTAGATCCTCTTATAGAGGAAAAAGGATTTGAATTATTTTGCAACGGTGCAGCTGGATTGGAAAGAGTTTCTTTGGAGAAACTCACTGATTCTTCTCTTATACCTCCTTTATCCAGGCAAAGAATTTCCCAGATGCTCCTATATTTTTCTAAGGAAGTCACACCAGGGAATCAGCTGGGAACAAAGTACATTTTCTGTTAGCAATATTCCCCTTCCTGGACAGTCATCATAGAATGTTTATTTCCTGGGTAAAGTGACTTGATCTAAGTACTTGTTTAGGTGTAACTGCAATAGTTTAGGTTCAAGCTATTAATTTTATGGAAATTTGATTTCATGCTCATTTCAGCTGCTTAATCCATAGGCCCAGAAGCTCACATTATTACTAAGGTAGTTTAACACTTTTTTTAACAGGTCTAACAAGCAAGAGAATGTTCTTGACATTTGCCATGTATCTCTTTGATGGTACACACAGTTCAGATTACAAGGTTAATATTTTATGTTTAGAAATAGAGTTCTGTTATTTGAACTTAATTTTTTGTTTTAGTACATGAGATCGCTTAACAACTTCAGGGCTGAACAGCCTCACCAGCATGCAATGTATTATCTCCGACTCCTGATGACAGAAGTTGCTTGGACCAAAGATGAATTAAAAGAAGCTCTAGATGGTAATGTTCTGTCAGTTTTAAACTTAATTATTTTTATTTTTCCTATGGAAAATGTCTTGTTACTAAACTGGTGAGCATACCCTTGCCAAGTTCAGCTCCAGCTGCACCTTGGCCTTCCTGACCCTATCCCTACACAATCAGGCAGCATTCCGGTACGCTTCCAAGGTTCTGTCCCTGCTTGCGCTATCTGTGCAGTCTCCTCTTCTCCTAAGTTTGACCAGCAGGTCTCTACGCCACGCTGGTCTCTTCCCTTCCCTGCCTGATTTCCTACATCTGAGGACTGAGTGCTCTTGTGATATGTGGAAAGTACCCTTAAATATTTGCCACCTCTGTTCTGCTTGCTCCCTTGTCCCTGAGGACCGTTTCCCAGAGGGTCCTACTGACTAACTCCTTGAAGAGCTGAAAGTTTGCTTTCCTAAAATTTAGAGTCCTGAGTATAGTCCTCACCTGTCCCATATCCCTCAGGATCTTGGACTACACCCAAGATCGTGACATCACTGATGAGCTCACTTGCATTGGTGACCATCAGATCCATTATTGCATCCCCTTGGGTAGGGTTGTCTAGTATTTGGGTTAAGAAATTATCTTCAATGCACTCTTGTAGTCTCCTGGATTGCCTACAGCTTGCTGTGCTAATTTTCCAGGACATGTCACGATGGTTGAAGCCCCCCAGTAGGATGTGAGCATGCAAGCGTGAAGCCTCCTGTAGATTGATTTTGTGATGTCTTGTTGGAATGCACAGACATTCTCTTTCAAGAAGAGAATCTGGCTTTTATATTGATTTGAGCAAGTGGATACAGAACACATATCCGTAGTTGTCAGAATGACACATACCATACTGTTCGAAGTTGGGATGCTGAAAACTGCTTCATTAAGATAGGCTCCATAGATGCCCTAAGCCGGCTGCAAAGGGGTGTTTGTTTTTTCTACAGGATTGCTCCAGGATAAAAATGTAAACATTTAGTTGCATAGTTCCTTGACTGATTGCAGGTGTCTGAGATTAGCAGTGGTGTCGGTGCTGCCTGTGAAGTCAATGACAAAAGTAATGTTGATTTTCGTGGCAGTGGGTTCAGCCATATGTAGGTCATTCCTTTTTTAATGCCTAGTGAATTTTGAAAAAAGTAAGAAATTTTCTGTTCTATGTGTAGGTTGTCTTTATAAGATTAATGCTACTGCATTCAGCATAAGAATAGCTAAAAATGGAATGCTGTTGAAAGCATAGAACCTGTGTGTATGTGTACTCTGAGATACATTGCAAAAATATTTTTCTTGTGTTTTGTTTGTTACAAAGATGCTACCAAAACACCATATTTGAATTGAGGTTCTTTTTTTATTCTTGATGGTAAATACACAGTGTATTTTTTGAGCATTATAAACTACATACTGCTTGTTTAGTTAAGAACTAAGGCTTCATCTTGGAACACCACATGAGTTATTATGACTGTTTTCTCTGGAGACTGAGTGTGTGTTCAGCATGATTGGAAAGAAGGCTTTTTTTTTTTTTTTTTTTCTATTTTTGGAATCTGGGTCAGATGGTTTGTGAATCCTAAGCAAAACAAACTATATGATGAGTGCTCTTATTTAGACCTGGAAACTTTCCAGTGCTGCATTTTTAAGGAGAGATTCACTTTTTCATGATGATGGGTTTCTCCTCTAAGAAATACACTATATCTAATGATGAGTTAGGTGGTACTTAATGTAAAAATGCATGTAACTGATTTAACTGTCTCAATACCTATTTTAGATGTCACTCTTCCCCGCCTCAAGGCCTTTATAGCTCAACTGTTGTCACGGTTACACATTGAAGCTCTTCTCCATGGCAATATAACAAAACAGGTTGGTGTGATACTTTGTTTAATAAAACACTTTTTATTAAAAGCAGCATAAAAAATGAAACATTAGTTTAATCTCAGATCTTAAAGCAGTTTCACTAAATACGATCTCATCATTTGATTTCATACTTCTTTATCTTTATGGGATTATCACTGTGTAGTTTTTTTCTATTTTATATTTATTACTCTAAGTGCTGCCCTTGTGCTGCTCTTAGGAAATTAATGATAAACAACTTATAATCTGAATATTTTAAAGTCTATCTTTTATGTCATTACTGTGATGTGATCGAGCTGAATAAGGAACATTGTGCTGCAGATCCTGCTTTTCCATTTAAGTTTCAGGTTGACAAAGAAAGATAGAAGGATCCAAGATACTTCCAAAGGGGTATTGCTTTGGAAAAAGCCAGTCAGGAATGATGTGCCATAAAAAACAAGTGTCAGCTCTCGGTTGCGTCTTTTCGGGAGTAAAAATCAGAAAACATTCATTCTGTCTTCATTAAAATAGTAATGGTTTGTATTTCCACAGGAAATCTAACCAAATATTTGAATATATGTACCAATACAGCATGTAGTCTTTCTTGTAAGTTTTTTCATTCTTTTTTTGTGGGGCTGATATAGCAGCATTTCTGTGTTAGACCAGCTCTGTGATACTTTACTAGCAGGAGGTGTTACAAACGCTGCTAGTGACTAGTGAGTATATGGAGAAGAAAGTTAACTATTAAGGAGGTGAAAAATAAAAAGGTGGAACCAATAGCACTGGATGCACAAAGTTGAAGAATGTCTCTAAATTTTTTTTTCTAATTTTATAGAGTATTTTTCATGTGAAGAAATGTAAGAGTCTCACTTTTCTTAGAATCATAGAATAGTTTGGATTGGAAGGGACTTAAAAGATCATCTAGTTCCAACCCCCCTGCCAAGGGCAGGGACACGTCCCACTAGATCAGGCTGCCCAAGGCCCCATCCAGCCTGGCCTTGAACACCTCCAGGGAGGTGGCAGCCACAACTTCCGTGGGCAACTTGTTCCAGTGCCTCACCACACTCATGGTGAAGAAATTCCTCCTTATGTCTAGTCTAATCTGCCCTTTTCCAGTTTATGCCCATTGCCCGTAGTTCTGTCATTACAAGGCTTTGTAAAAAGTCCCTCCCCAGCTTTCTTGTAGGCCCTTCAGGTACTGGAAGGCCTCCTACAAGTACTTTTTTTCTTACTTGTTTCTTACACGTTTGTATAGGAAAGTTAGTTCCTTCTGAAATATACCTGAATGACTAGATGTTTCAGATTTGCTTGATGATGCAGACAGCAGAGAACTGCATTCTTCAGGTGGCATAAGTGGGTGGCTATTGAAGACTCCTACAGCTGGAGAACTGGGAACGGTAGGCTGTTACACCCATAGCTGTGTAATATTCAGAAATCTCCAAACCTCCCTGAATAGATGTGGGTAGGAAAACTTCTCTGTGTTTTGCTGCCCATCATTATAGTGAGCATCACTGACAAAGCTCTGAAATTTTAGCCTGGATCTAGAATTTTTTTCAACTTAAACTGAATCAAAATTGACACACCCTTGTAACAGCTTCCAGTACTGAGATTTTTGTTAGTGAAACTGTACTTTTTGAAAAACTAGACCTGCCTAGCTGCTTAAAATTCTCATTTCTTCAACTAATTTCATTCTGATATATGGTTTTTTGACTGTTCCTTTTATTTTTTTGCTGCAAGTGGATAAATAGTAAACCTATCCTGTTTAGACATCTGTCTGAACAGTGTTGCTGTAAATACTCTGTTTTAATACCATAACCTTATAGGAGGAACGTATAGTATTTTTCTCTAACTGTTAGACATCAATCTTCTTGTCTTTTATATCGGAGGGGTGATGAAGAGTAGCATGATTAAGTTTTCAGACCTTTTGCATGTTTTTGAGAAGATCGCTTGTGTTGTAAGTTTCTGGCAGCGCACTGAGACTTGGGCTTTCAGCCAAAACTACTTTGTAGGAATTTACTGTAATTTCCAGTATGCAGGCTTCAAGGATACCTGACCTTTAGCAGGTAAAGCTTTTGAAGTTAAATCCTTGAATGAAACTAATGCTTTTTCAATTTTTTACTGCTCACGATTTTTAAAAAAATTATTATTATTTTAATCTATCGAAAAAAAGAAAGTCACTGCGCAAGAAGTCGTGATACTACCAGCACATCAGTGGAAGGCATGCTTGAAATTAACCATTGATTTGTTTTCTTAGAATTCCATTTGATGTGGTGTCATTTGTTTTGTAGACATACCTTGTAGGTATCTCACTTTCAAACTTTGAAAGATGAATACATCAAAGTGGTGAAGGGAAAGGGAAGAAAATCCATTGAATTTTAATCTCAAAAGCACTGGGGAGGAAGAGTAGTAGTTAAACATGTAAATAAGATAAATGTCAAAGCAAACAAACAAATAAAACCCCAACCAACCATCACCCCCAAACCTCCACTTAACTTCTACGGTTTTTATTAAATTACAATATTTCTGCTTTTTGTTCATGATTTTTTTTTCTGTTCTCTCACATCACCATCAATAATCTTAGCCTGCTATTAGATACAGAATAACTAATGATTGTTAAAAATCCTATTGTTCTTTCCAGGCTGCATTAGGAATTATGCAGATGGTTGAGGACACACTCATTGAGCATGCTCATACAAAGCCGCTCCTCCCCAGTCAGCTAGTGAGATACAGAGAAGTGCAACTTCCTGACAGTAAGTTAAATGATTTATTTACAGTTTTTTAATGCATGCTAAATTGAGAGTCTCTGTTTACTCGTGGCATTTTAGAATTAATATTATTCTGTCGCTAGGAGTTTATTTCAAAATCAGACTTACTTCAAATTATTTTAAATTATACCTTTAAAGATATAATTAGGGTGTGGTTTTGCTAATAAAGTTGTACGCTAGTATATCATCCTTCTGGTATACTTGAAAATGAATTTGTTTTCGTTTTTAATCTGTGTATGAAAATTGGACTTCTTGGGGTAGGAACTAGATTAAGGTCCCTTCCAGCCCAAGCCATTTTATGATTCTATGATTCAATCCTAATTTGCTCTGTATGATTTATGGAAATAAGAGCGCGCGCGCGCGCTCTCTCTCTCTCTCTCTATCTCTCTCTCTCTCTCTCTCTCTCTCTCACACACACATAGTGGGCACATTTGAGTAAGCATTATTCTTTGAGCCTTTTTGTGTATTAATTGACTATTCAGTGAAGGATTGTTCTAAACAAATCTAGCTTTTTGAGGAAATTAAAAGCTCTTATACAAGTAACTTTGTATTTTTTTAATAAAAGTTCTTTTGATCTCCTCATGTTTTTACATGATTTTACTTCTATTGGGCAACAAAAAGTCTTACGTGTCTTACATATAAGAAAGAAGGTTCAAGGAATTGCTGGGAGTTACACAGGAATGATGACATATGTAGCGATACAGCCAAAGTATCCACAGTGACAGACCATTATCTCCTTAATTGTGGACAATTAAGAATGTACATTTTTATGTTTTTTATTCTTTTAGGAGGCTGGTTTGTATATCAACAGAGAAATGAAGTTCATAACAATTGTGGCATTGAAATATATTATCAGACAGACATGCAGAGCACTTCTGAGAACATGTTTTTGGAGCTCTTTTGTCAAATTATCTCGGAACCATGTTTCAATACTCTGCGCACTAAGGAACAATTAGGTAAGTTTTCCCATAGTGATTCTGTGTCTGTATACACACACGCAAACATACTCACATGCTTACATGAGACATGATGAGGTAGGTGTTCTTTCCCTGCTTATTGAATGCCATTTAAGACACTTGGTAAATGTAAAAAACTTTAACTGCTGATGACTTAAAGGAATGCTACTGTGTACATACTCTAAATTGAGAAGAAGCAAGCACTATTTTTAAGATAAAACTGAAATACCTGAAATCAGTGCTGGCTTAAAAAGGAGTTTGATCACTGTACAGAAAATTTCATATCCCAGATTTTTACTGAAAGAAGAAGAGATCGTTTTCCTAAGTTTTAGATCTTCCTAAACAATCAGTAGTAGCAGTTTGGTCTTTCCTACATGTGATCCTTCTTCCAGCTGCACTTAATGATTCACAAGCCCTAGCTTAGGAATACTGCTTTATGGGTCATGGTAAGCTGCCATGCTAAATACATTTCAAGCTTTTTAAGAATACAGCTGTTCACTGTTCACAAATAATTGTTACCTGAACCACTAAGACTGAAATCTCATAAAGTCATTCCAAACAGGGTAACAAGAAGAGACAGAGATTTTACATGACAATTTGCGTGACTGAAATACTGTTAAGGAAGACTATAGTTTACCCAAGGGTGAGAGGCAGGGGAATGTCTTGGCATGGAGACTATGAACGTACCAGGGAGTTCAGTAAGATCAGGCTTTTTGTGAATAAGTAACAGAATCAGTCATACCATACTAATCATAGGGATTTTAACTATCTAAGTCTTGGATGCAAGACTGTTTGGAAAGTCATGACTGAGGAATCAAAAAGAATAGTTCATTAGAAAAACAGTGTTCTGCCATGCTTTGTGGTCATCCAATGCTATTTAGAATTTTCTTCAAAACTCTAGATGATATATACTTACTAAAGAACTTACTAAGTGTGAATATACTTACTAAATCTTCAGATAATACTAAGCTGGGAGAGAATGCAAGTGTGTGGGAAGATAGAATTCAAAATTAGTTTGACTTTTTGGAAACGTGACTTGGATGAAGACACGATGCAATTTGCTGGAAACAGTTTGGTGGGAGTAACCAATGGCACAGATAGAAGCTAGAAAGCAAGTGGCTAGGTAGGAGTTACGTAGAAAATGATCTACAGGTTGTAGTGGATTGGAAGTAGAACATAAATCAGTAGTGTTGCGCTGCTGTGTCAAACACTGGGATGTATAAATGGGAGCTTCCCAGGTGCGCACACAATAATACTCCTATATTGTTCAGCTAAGGACTTGGAAATACTGTATCCAGTTTTGACATGAGCATCGAAGAACAATTAGAGAGCTATAAAAATAGTTAAAAGACTGAAATGTGACAGATTTGTTATTAAGAGACGGGATGATGACTGATAAAAGGCATGGGTGTTCAGATAAGCAAAAGCTGCAACAGAAAGGAAGGGAATAGTATTTTCTTTCTATCTAATTGCTAAGGTGAGAAAACAGTGGTGTTACATTGCAGCAAAGAGAATTCAGAGTAGAAATTGTGAAAAAAATAGTTAGTTTCTAATGTTTAATCTAATGAAGCACCAGAGAGGAAGGCATAATTTCTGATTACCTAGTCCTGATGTTAGAATTTCCTTTGCCCTGCCTTGGTCTGCCTCATCTCCTCCTTGCCCCTTCCTAGAAATGGTATTTGTCTCAGTGGGATAAAGAAGTTTTAAAAAACCACAGTGGCATATTTTGCAAACCTGCATTATTTAATTTATGGTACAGCGTTATACTTACCATACAACTGCCTTCCAGTCAAACATGCAATGTTTGGCAAGCAATGCTGGAACAAGGGATTTCCTTTAATTTGTGACTTTTGCTGTTTTGCCAAGGTTACATTGTGTTCAGTGGTCCACGTCGGGCAAATGGCATTCAAGGACTGCGATTTATTATCCAATCTGAAAAGCCACCACACTATTTAGAAAGCAGAGTCGAAGCGTTCTTAAAAACTATGGAGAAATGCATAGAAGACATGACAGAAGAGGCCTTCCAAAAACACATCCAAGCTTTAGCAATTCGTCGTCTAGACAAACCAAAGAAGCTGTCTGCAGAATGTGCTAAATACTGGGGAGAAATCATTTCTCAGCAGTATAACTTTGACAGAGGTAAGACAAATCATATTTCTTTTAAAACTGAATGCTGTAGTTTGGCTCTGCTTGTGACTGTTGAATGTCATGTTCATGTGAGAACAACTTAAATTTTTACATAGCCTGTGCATACTTTAATATAGTTTTTGTGATTTGTGTCCTACAAGTTATATTTTGTCCTTCTACCCTGAGAAAATATCTCATTTGTGGAGACTGTGCTCTCCCTGCTGTGGGAGCCATCAGTAGTAGAGGATAAATGCATTCCATGATGTTTGCCATATGATGTGCATTGGTGAATGCACACTTTACTGACATTCTGTTCTTTCCCTTAAGACTCAGTGAGACACAGAGCAGGTCAAGGATTGGAAGTGGTTTGAATGCAAATGTCGATGTTGCATAAGCTCAGATTTCTTTCTGTGCTGTTAAGATATCTGTGTGACATACATACCTAATACTTGACTGAGGTGCATTCAGATACTCTTAGACATTCCTGACGGTGTGTGCATTGATGAACCCTATTCCTCTTCCCATGGCATTGTTCTTTTGAGGAAGCATTGGCATTGGCCACAGCAGGTATCTTGACTAACACGTGACCTGTCTTAGCTTAGGGTAGGCTTGAAGAAATGTGGTTTTTTTTAATCCATGGTATTTTGAAGGTTATAAGCTTGTACATGACTAGGTGAGACCCAGCTTCTGTTGTTATTACTGTAAATGGGCTGACAGTTAGTTATACTGTGATTCTACATAGGTAGTATTGAAGTTATATTTTTCCCTTTTTTATCCTTGGTTGAAGATTATTTTTTTATCCAAAATACTTAGGTATATTAGTAATATAGTTTTATAACATTTAAAAAAGAAGTTTTAGGTACAGATCAGCTTTTCCTCACCTTTTCATATTGAACTCCTATTCACAGCTATAATTTTCCATCTTCCATGCATAATATGATTCCTACATAAAATGCACTCTGTATCCTGTGACTTCTGTTCTGCTTTACATACACAGTATTGGCCTTCCACAACAGCAAATACAGTCTTTTTGGTCAACAGTGTTTAGGTGAGCTGTTTAAATAATGAAGAATTTTGAGCTGTCATCTAGGTTGGTCTTGAAAGAATAAGAGCTACTGCCAGGGTTTCATGCCTGGGTATAAGGAGTGGTGTGGAAACTTATCCCCGCAAGTACTTTTTTTTTATTTTTTTCTTGTGTCTGATGGAACAGTTTAATTTTTCTCTACCTTAAGTTTCTGGTTTTACCATAATTGGATCTATATTATCACTCTGGAATTTCTTACTGCTGACTGTAGACATATCTTTCATATCTAAATCCTGCTCAATTTGTTATTTTCCTTGACTTTTATATCTTTAACTTTCTTCTGCTCAGTAGTAGTTTTATTTCATTAATGATTCTAATATGACTAGGATTGTCAAAATCAGAAATTCATATTCCAGCCTTAAGAAGGGAAAATGTTTTTTCTACAGGTATTTGCATTTTTATTATTACTTTTACTGTTTTACTTAATTTAAAACATTTCTCTAAAATGTCATTGATTTTTTCCAAACTGCCTTTTGTTGATTTTTTTTTTTTAAATTTCCTGCATGTAGAACTTCATGTTAATTAATTACAGGTATGATGTAGGCACTGTTCCTTACATTTATTTAAAAGTACATTCTGCTGAAGTACATCCTACCATCCTGTTTCCTCACTGGAGTAAAAACCATCTACAATCACTATGCATTAGAAATATGTAGCATTGATTTGAAGGTGGTACACTGCAGCAGGTGTATCTGTTTAGCTATTGAATAAAATACGCTACCATCGGTATTCTTTAAACATGCATTTTTTTAATAAGTCCAATCAAATGCACTTACTGAAGTATAATTTTCTGCCAGGCTTCCGATGACTCTTATAGTGATGTAAGTATTAGCTTGAAATTTAAGAATGAAAAGCATACCATTTGCAGTCAATTGCAGCATGTGAAAGAATAATACTTTGGTTAAGTAGTGTGCTAATAACCAGCTATGATTTGCAGACTTGTTTCAATTTTTACTATTTTTCTGCAGATAATATTGAAGTGGCTTATCTAAAGACCCTGACCAAGAATGATATTATACAGTTCTACAAGGTAAGTTAGTCATTTAGTGAAAATGTACTTGGAAAGAGATTTAGACTGAACGGAATGTTATTTGTGAGTCATGAAAGTATATACTTATGCCTGTTTAGGTAGGGGATATGATTGATGCCAATACCTTGATAATAATTTTGTTTCCTGAATCTTACTTAGTGGCAGCTAGCACACTAAAAATTGTGAAGGATTGGGTTTTGTTCTGTGTTTTGTTGTTGGAGTGGTTTTTTTTTTTCTTATTTTCCTCTTGTCTTATTTATCCTTTCTCTCTGAATAACAAATGCTTTGCTGTATGACTCGACGGCCAAGCTTGGCCAGAATTATTTTTATCCTTCAGTAAATGATTTGGCTTATTTTGTGTGCAAGTTACTGTATTGCAGAGTGTACATATTGTTTTATTACTTGTGAAGCAGCTAATAGGTATGGGGACACTTTGAAAGGTAATGTAGACATATTTCTTTGGAATTTAGTATTGGATGGAATATTTTTTGCCCATGAAGCAGCATAAATGTGTGTTTCTGTGTTCTTTTCTCTCTTGAGGGAGGGCTAATGTCTTTCAAAACAGTTTCCCTTTTGTACTCTTTATTATCCTTCTCCCTATCCAAGGTCATTTTTACATTACTATCTATTTTTATGAACTTTAGTCTTAATGCTTAAAACTGATTATTGTTTACATGGCACAGTGACCACTAACATCTTTGGTTGGCTATTGGGTTTTTTTGTTTGGCTTTTTTTTTTTTTAAAGTATGATAGCATGGCTGAAGATAAGCAGCAAATACAAACAGTAAATGGAATTTCAATAGCTGTTATTTAGTAAATGATAACTTGAACATGTATATCTGGTATCCCAGAGCAGAAATAACTGGCTAGATTGGTAAGCTAGTCCAGTTGAGTTTAATAATTGTTTTCAGGGTGATGTGCTTCCAGAAGACTGATAGGGATTGAAAATGCTGTGGAGATTTTTTAGGTTGCATTCATGATACTGTGATAATTAATAGTTGAATTCCTATAACTTCCAGTTTTTCTGAGTCCTAAACAGTACGTGAATTTCTTAACTGGATTGTAAAACAATTCACAGTACTGTATGGATGACTTAATAATAATATTTGAAGGGACATTCCTCATTTTAAAGTTTAAATTAAAATTTAAATATTCTCATTCTCTTACTGTTTTATAAATATATCTGAGGGATACTTCCCACACCTGAAGGACTTGATGTTTTTTACTGTAGCTGCTGTTGGCAATAGATGCTCCCAGAAGACACAAGGTATCAGTGCATGTCCTTGCAAGGGAAATGGATTCCTGTAAGTATTATGCTGAATATATTATTTAATCAATTCCTATTCAATCAAGCCATAGTTAAAGACAGCCATGTTATATGATACAAATACAATGTAAGAAAAACTCAACTCTTGAGGTTAGGTACCTTTCAGAGGAAAAAGGATTTCTTTTTATAGATTTCCTTCATCTAGGTGTTTCAAAAATTTGACTGATGTTTGTGGCCGTTCTTCAGCTGTTCTGAAGTATATTGATATTAAACCAAATTTATCTTAAAATAGCATTCCTTTTTTTTTCCCAACAGGATATTTTAAAATAAACATACAACTCTCAGGGAAAACTGAAGTTAGAATTTGCAGTTCTCAATACAATGTTGGAGGAGCAGGTTTCTGACAGGCAATTAATGTCCACAGTTTTATTCACACACTCTCAAAGGAAAAACAAACAACCCAAAACAAAACCCACAGTCCTCTGGGAATGTCCAACATTATATTTACACTTGAGAAAGTAAAAGTTTCTTTAGATTTTATTTTCAAATAATCTAGATTAGCTGTGCATTGTAAACTGTGTTGCTGCGTTTTAGACTTCAAGAAGGAAAAGGTTGGAAGTGTTTCTGCTTAATATAAATAAACTGAGAGGAAAAACTTCTGTTTTGTGCGGATTTTATACTGGACTTAAATTCCAACATGTAACTGGTTACAAAATCAAGAATATTGAAGGCCTGTGTTTGGAACAGAAAGAAGCAGATAGCCTGTCATGTAACTCCGTCCAGTCTCAGAACGATTGATATTTCTGGTACCATGGAAATCGTTGCTCTGCAGCTGAGTAAGGAAGACTTGCTTCAAAGCATCTTTCCAGTTTTTATGATTAATCATTGCAGAAAGGAAATGGCTCTAGTATTTTCCCTATCTAGAGAAAACTTTTTAAAATGTAGTGGCTACATTACCAGAATGGTTTATTGTTTGCATGGGATGGTGTCTTCCCAAGACAAGGGTGAGAATAGGAAACAACCTAACAAGCGGTTACTGTCACAGAGATTATAGCAAGGTATTCTCTCTACATACTCCCCAGTCCTAAACCATTTCATAGAATCATAGAATAACCAGGTTGGAAGAGACCCACCAGATCATTGAGTCCAATCATTCCTATCAAACACTAAACCATACCCCTTAGCACCTCATCCACCCATGCCTTAAACACCTCCAGGGAAGGTGACTCAACCACCTCCCTGGGCAGCCTGTTCCAGTGCCCAATGACCCTTCCTGTGAAAAATATTTTCCTAATGTCCAGCGTGGCCTCTCTTCTGTCATGAAAGAAAAATTGGGACTTTGATGCATTTTCCATGAGTGCAAACGAGCATTCTTCTAAGTGCAGGTGCCCACTCTTTAGAGAGTAGCACAAAAGCTTCCCAGAGAGAACCTCTCCTCCTGGAGGCAGACACGCCATTTTCTCTGAGAACAGGAAAGAGCTTGGAGTAGTAGAGAGGAGATCTGGAATTTGAGGAATGGGAAGCACTTGAACTCCTGTGGTGAAGGTTAGGGTTGGAATTTGAGAATGGAGGTAGAGAATGAGCATAGGCAGGGAGGACTTGGAATTGCTATCCAGAATTTTGGTACATGGAGTAGCCTCCACAGGCCTAGCCTCAGTAAAAGATGTACTGCTCTTGCATTGCTTTTGTTGCATATGCCACTGACATTTACTACTGTGTTCATAATTTGTACTGGAAAACAGGTGTAAGTGTTCATTGATCAGTATATTAACAATTTTTATTTCTGCATTCTCTTTATGTGTAAATAAAATGAATAAAAACTACTGCCTCAGCACATGTTCTCAAGTCAAATCTTGGTTTAAGGTCATTGTATTTCTAAAGACAGCACTGAAGTATAAAACCAGAACATTAGAAAGTCTAATTTAGAGATACTTAAAGATTAATAACCTGTCATTTACATAGATACTTGTCTCATAAGAGAAAGCAGTTTAATATGTAAAAGTTACTGTTTAAATTATGGTCCTGAATTTATTTTGATGATGTTAAATAGGCCCTGTTGTTGGAGAGTTTCCATGTCAAAATGATGTGAACTTGGCACCAGCACCACCACTACCACAGGTAAAAAAACTCAACACACCAGAAATCCCAGGCTTTGACCTTAACGTGGAAGTTCAGTATCATTAAATGTAAATTTATAGGGGAGAAACTAACTTCTTGAAATTCATGCTTTTGTGGGGCTGATGTTTCACCTATTTTCCAGATGTATTGTCATCCTCAGTAACAACAGGGATTTTTCCTGATACTTTTTTTTTCTTTTTAAGTCTGTCCTGCTACTCTTTTAACTCCACTGAGTATCTGCACTGTGGAGTAAAATACAGATTATCATTGTCTGAAAATACTGATTGTATATGATTGGATGTATCAATTGCCAAGAGAAAGATGCATATGCATCGACAAATTTATCATCTTTGTTTAAAAAAAAAACCAAAAACCCTCAAACCCAGCCCCAAACCAACAGCAACAAAACCAGCTATCTTAATAGTCATTATCTTAAAGCCTAAAATGTTAATGCCTATCCCTGTCAGTGTGTAACCTCAGGAGGAAGCAATTTGTCAAATTCTACCATGCAGGTATTGCAGATTTCGCTCTGTGGTGACATATGATAGCAGTGGGCCCTTAATGGGCCTTACATGAATTTTCTTGAAGGATGGTGACATGTGTCCCATAGATAGTTAACTTTTCAAAATGCAGTAGTAGATCTGTGTTCTTATTCAGTCCTTATAGGTGAAATAATCACCATGGGTGGAAATTTCCATATGGATCGTATGTAGATTTATTAGCCATTATGACTGAAATATTAAAAAGTTACTTTGTTACTGCAAGTAAAAGTAATAGTTCATAGTATTGCTGTTGGTTTTATGATCTTGCCTCTGATATTTAAAGGGTTGATGGGATGTTCTGAAGTAGAACTTGTAAATTAAAAGACAACTGCGTTTACTGAAGTTTCTGCCATTATTAGGAATGCAATTACTGCATTATAGCTATTGTTTTAAATTATCTAGAGTAAATACAAAACCATTTATTTCATAAGAAGTAACACTGTTTTGAGTGATGCTGTAATCATGAAATGCGAATCACTAGCATGGTAGAAAAGAGCAAGAAAGACATGTTTATCTGTAGTTATAGCAAAAGTTAATGAAAAGCGAGTAATTTCTCACTTCTCTGGTTAAAGATGTTGAGCAGACTTTCTTGCATACACTTCTTTGCAGCCAAGTGTGATTGAAAATATGACAGAATTCAAGCGCAGTCTGCCACTCTTTCCACTGGTGAAACCACATATCAATTTCATGGCTGCAAAACTGTGAAGAATGCGGATGGATGAAGAAATGCAAATAATCAGTGCTGACATGGTTTCAGGGGACTTCATGATTAAAAAATTATTAAAGATCATTAGGATAGATGGTTCTGTCCGTTACGAAAGTCCCAAATTCCTTCTTGGTTCATTTGACATTAGCTGTGTTAGGGATAGAGAGTATATAAAAATCAGTCGTGGTCATGTGTCATTTCTATTACAGACAACCTGTTGAAAACCAAAATCAACTGAAACAATAAGAATAAAAAAAACTTGTAGTTGCAGTGTATTTTTAAAACAGTATAACCCTTCAAATGTTCATTTTGATAAAATAACCCTCCAGAGCAAACAAAATCACTTGAAATATCCTTATTACTCCTGAAAAACACTGTTTAGTATCCCAATAATTATCTTATTGGGGGCTGGAGGGGGTGAGAAAAATAGGTCCTTTTTGGGATGGTGTCAATAATTTTTCTTATAAATAGAGACTTTCACATTTTTTTGAAGTGATGTGTTGAATGATACTTTTTTAATTGATCCTTAATGCAACCAACATATTTTCTATTTAAGTTTTATGAAGACTGGGGGAGGGGGAGGGAAAGAAATTTGACAACACATAGTAAGTAACATGGTAGTGAGTGACAGAGTTGTCTTAATGAGAATAATTGAAAATGTGGGCATGATTTTAATCTTTCTGTACAAATTTGGGGACATTTTATATTAAAACTAGTAAAATGCTGGAAACACTTTAATAGTGCATCTTATTTTTGTAAGCAAAAGTGTTGTCCCAGTCTGTTGATACTGTCATCATCTTGTTCAGTTGTTCAGTGTTACTGTGAATTGTTTCCATTTAGTATAGAAAATACTTTATTTGGTGTCATTGTTTGTTTCCAGTTGTGCATAAACTGATGGAATAGACTTAAGTCTATTTTACTACATTTGTTATGTTAGGTGTCAGTCCATCGAAGTACTTACAAGTGCAAATAACCTTAAGAACACGTTAGTTCTTGTCTCAAGAACAGGTGAATGTCAGATACGGGCCCCATAATACATCAGATTGTTCTGATACATCTGTGTGGGTCCTTCTTGTCCTTCAGGAAGGCAATTCGGATGGCACAGTACTGGGATAGTGGTACCGCTGTAGCACGGGTTGTGGTTCAGGTTACATCACAAAATGTTTAGTCCCACTTCTTTTAAGAAGGATGCGTAAAACCCGGAAGGCTCAAGAGTCTATGCTGAAATACTCTATCATTTTACTAAATTATTAAATACATTTATATAAAACAATATATGGTGTCTAATCACCATTTACTGACTTGTGCAGAGTGGTCTTGTGCTTGGGATGGCACGCAAATAAAGAAAGGTAAGGGAGCATCTCACTAAATTCTTCTGCCTGTTTGACGCATAAAACTGATTGCAATTATTCAGACAGGATAGAGTATGCAAAGCACTGAAGATATAATATCTGCCCATCAGGGGTGTTACTGATCATTTACTGCTTATTAAAAGAACTTGAAACAAAGGCCCTGATATGACATGCATGTTGTCACACATCAGAATCCTGCTGTATTCAATAGAGCTGTTCTTGTCCTTGAATCAATGTTCTTTCTTACACTGGCTCTGAAGCCAAATTAAATCAAAGTTTGACAGGGGAAGGACCTTCATTCGTCTTTGTCTGAAAGCCTTTTCTAACGGAATAAATACACTGTATTTAAAAGGTGTTTTAAAGGTTAAAAGCACACGTTTCAACGTGCTTATAATAAATTTGATGATTGTGATGTAACCTGTTGCCAGGGAAGGCATTTTTTTGTAGCCTGAGGAGGAAAAAAACTGAACATAGTATAAGCAAAACCAGTAAAATTGTCTGTTCATCACATTTTTCATGGATCTTTCACATAAAATGGGCTTTTTGCCCTCTTGCATTTTTCTTTTGTTTATAGTTTTCTTTTAGAAAAAGTATTTGTATTATATATAATAAAAGTTTCAACAACTTGTTATAAAAATATATATTTTGGGATCTAGTATTTAAACATACCACTCTTACAGTGAATAAAATGAAACTGCTTCTATTGTGTGTAAAAATAAATAAATATATATATTCATGGGAGTACTATCAACTCTAATTTTAACAAATTATAAATACATTGGAATGGCAGTGTACTTAACACAAGCTCAAAGGTCATGTTTTCCAGATGGAAAAATGCTGAATTTCAAAGTTCTATGACTGGATGTGGAAACCCATGTAGTTTTCCAGCAACTCTTAATCACTCTTAAGTGTTCTCCAGCATTTTACAGTTTCTGAGTTTGATATAGCAGTAAATTTTGATAAACTCAGGCATACTAATGGATTCATTTTAATGGATCCAAAGCTGCAGTGTCTACAAGCAATAAAAACTACCTAGAATACACTGTAATTCAATTTTAGTGCTTGTTAATTAGTTTATGTAAGAAACCATAAATTATTATTACATAACTGTAATTTTTGCAAGTGCTATTTTAAGCAGTTGGTGTGGAATTGGGTGCATGTGACACAGCCAGTATGACAGAATGCTAGAGTTATTCTGTTTACAATAAACAATCTGAATTTACTGTTTGGAGTTCTTAATTTTTTTCATTTTATTTTTTTGCATACTGGTAATGTTACATCTATCAGTCTGTGCATGTTTATTAGTGTACGTTAATTGTGATTTTCTGCTATCTAGTTGCCTGGAGTAGTGAGGCTGAAGAGCGTTGCTTGAGAAGTGTTCCCAGTCACTCCTGGGGAAGTTTCAGAGGACTTCTTAGGTAGATCTGCCTCTGTTGTTCTCTTGAGTGCATGAAAACTTGATAATACAAAACCAGAAATACTTGCACGAGACAGGATTTCAATTATCCAATCTGAAATGGTAAATTCGGAGCATTACTGCAGCCAGACTGGGTTGTGCCTGGTGCAGCTTTACAGTGTTGCTTTTGAGAAATTACTTTCCCTCGTCATTTTCTTTGTTCTGTGCACTCCAGAAGATTACGTTTAACAAGGTTAGGAGTGAGTGTGATTGTTAGAACAGTAGACAGTGTCAGTTTTGAACTGTTGACAGCATAAAGATACAAAGTCAGCAGGCACTTCTGCTGATATGAAGGGGCTTCTTGCAGTAACGTCTGACAGGTTGCAATGTTAAAAAGATCGGGTTTATCCTTGACAGTGGGAGGAGTGGTTTGTACTCTCAGTAGAGAAATAAAATGCCTGCAACACACCTGGAAAATTATTTGTCCATGACATCAGAACCCTCTTTCTCCACTTCCAGCTTTTAGGGACTGATGACATTGGCTTTATTGTCTTTTGCAAAAAAAAATCAAACTATCCATATTTACTTCCACTGTTCCTGTTAGCTATTAAAAATGCTTGAGCTTTTTCAGGGTATTGTTTAAGTTCTTGGACATGAACAGCCCTTATTGATGATGTGTTCTACAGTGTAATTATGATGTGTGGAGAAATGCCTTTTACATTTTATTTAATTTTTCTAGCTCTTATTTTGGCATGAGGTCGGCGAGTTTTATTCTTCCTTCTCTCTACCATTTAACTAGTTAATTTGGTTTTGCTATAGCTCCTCTGTAAAGTGAAAAATTGTTATCTTCTACACCTTTCTTCCTTTGTTTTCCCCATATTTCCTTTCCCCATATTTCCTTTCCATATTTCCTTTCATTGAACCGATGCGGTCACCTACAATGGCGCCTGGGTCCTTCCCTTGGGCTGGTACCTAATTTGATATTCCAATCCAGCTCTGAAATCCTTTGTTTTCAAGTCAGTTTTTAATACTGTTGCTGCATGCTGCACAATACAAGGCACCTCTGTACTATTTTAAGAAAGAAGAGATCTGAAACTTGGGCAGCTTTCTTACTTTGCTTATAATTTCCAGAGAAGCCTGGCTGATGTAGAAAGGCTTTTACTTGAAACATTTCAGAGCATGCTTACCATTCAAAGAATTTACTTGTAAGTCTGTGCTGTGGGTGAAATCTGAACTGCAATGCAAAGGAATAAAGTGTGCCTAAGGCCAAAGGCCCAGCAGAAGGGGAAATGTCACAGTTACGACAGCTTACTTGAACTTAACTTGGAACAGAATTTAAGATTGAAAGTATTTATGGCTTCTTAATTTAATATTTCTAAGCAACCACTATGGGGTGTCGGCCCCACACTGCCGAGCATCTGCCTTTTAGGACTCTTTAGTGATGCAGAACAAAATTCTGAATTAAATATCTGCACTGTTTGTGCAGCACATGAGGGAAGATGCACAGGTCCAAGGGACTTCAGGTTACTGTTGCACTGAGCGAGGAAGTGACCAGTCTTAGCCAGTGGGAAACTCAAGTGAGAGGCATCCAAGTTTAAATTCTGTATCTTTCTGAGGATTCGCCACTGTCTTACTATGTGTTAGATGTGCTTCCTTCTGCTTCAGATTTCCATTACAGGTTTTCACTGCCAGCTCAGTTTCCCTTTCAGGAAGGAGAGGAAAGGATTGTGGTACATTCTAGCATTTGCCAGTCATGTAAACTTCTCACTGGAGCAGTGGCTGGAACTTGGGACACTCTTCCAGCCCTCCCCTCCGCTGTTACACGGAACTGGGTGTCCCATGGTACATATGTGCTCATATTCTGGTGGTGAACACTTACTCCACAAAGTTAGAACAGGTTCAAGAGAGGGAATGGGGAGGTCCGCAGCCTGCATTACCAGCCTCCTGGGAAGTGGGAAAAATGGAGAAAATACTAATAGTAAATGGAAATTAAGTTGATTTTTTTGGTAACTTGCACTAACTGCTGAGTTGTTGTGTAGAAGAACATGCTTTATGTGTGAAGTTTGTTGTAAAGGATGAGCTCCAGTGACAGGAGAAATAGAAGGAGACTTGGTTGTAGATTCCTGGGAGAAGTAGGAGATCAATACTAATGCATTTTATATAGTTAAGTCTGAGTCAAATCGGAGCATGTGCAAAAGTGGTATTCTGGGAAATAGAAAACACACAATGTGGGTGCATGCAAATGTTCATGAAAGATGAGACTGGACTTTGAAAATCTAAACCTTGGATGTGGTGTCTTTTAGTGGGCAGGGGTCCAAAAAATTTGCTGAGTAGAATTAAGCAGTGCACTTGACAAGGCAATGTTAAAATATCAGAAATATGTGAACATTTCACAGCAGTTGTGCTCAAAAATGCTTTGCTTGGTTTTCTGCAACTTGTCTAGCTTGCTTTGGAATGAAGTAATGTTAGCAGGACAGGTTTCAACCCAAATGATTATTTGTGCTTGTGTGTAAAAGCCAGGGAAGGTCACAACAGATGAGTGCTTATCAGTGCTCTGGTGTCAGTAAGCTGTCACTTTATCTTCTTGTCACTACAGTAACTTTTAGCCTGCTCATACTTGTGTGTTCCAAGTCTTCTGCAGTACCGGGGGGAAAAAAAAGTGTTCCGTATGACCACTTCCTGCAAATGAAACTCTCTTTTGACTGTGCGATACCATTGTCTTTCACTGGCACAGTTCTGTTAAGGGTGAAGCTTCAGGAACCTTTTAAAAAAAACTAAACTATCTATGCAGCTAATTGTTCTATTTCAGAGATTGGATCAATATTAATTTCCAGATAAAGTTGTAGGAGGATAAAGTAATTGTGACAAATCCACAGCATTAAATGTATTTTAGGAACACAGGAATCTGTACGTATAACTGGATCTGGCATCTCCACAAGCTTATTGTTTAGTTCTGATAATTTCTATCATCTTCAAAGGCAGAGACATCTGCTGTTCATCTTGCATTACACCACATCTTGCTGTCCAAGGGGAGAGGACCAGAGTGCTCCCATTGTCACATCAGCTAAGTGTCACTGATATCCCTTTAGCACTGGCTGTGGCCTGCATGCGTGTTCCTAGGATATTTTTTCTGAACTTGCCTTCTAATCGTGGCAAGCGCTATCCATACAATTGTACAAACAGGGCATCTACAGTGTGTCTTAAGCCTAGAGAGCCACGCTGGACTGCAGTGGAAGCACAGCAAAGTGGGAGATGTAAGCAAGTAGAACTATTTCAGAAACAATTTGAAAACTGGTGCTACTCAGCTGCAGCAGGAGACTGATCTGCTGCTGTATGAACAATGTGATCTTATTGCTGTGAGTGTAATAAAAATTTACCTTATGCAGCCCTGTCCTGGCAGCAGGCAGATTTAAGAGTGGAATAGCTTGTAGGCTTTGTGTAACTTAAAGAATGCATATAAGAAGAATGTTTGTAGTTTGGATTTTCCACTTGAATTTAAATGTCAGTAATTACTAGTTTAAAGATGTTACGAATGTGAAAATACAAAAGATTGTATTAAGCTCAGTGTATACAAAATGTAAGAGTGAGCTGGGGTGCATGCCTGTGCCATGAGCCACTTTATAAAGATACTGTTGCAATGGAAGATAGTGCATATGAGTTGAAAGCAACAAGTTGCATGCCATTTTGCACTTCTTGTCTGATAATCATGTCTATCTGTCATGTCATTGTGTATAAAGTATAAATTCCTGTGAAAAGGCATCGTGTTATGTCTGTCTGTAAACTACCAATGCACAACTGTGGCTTTGTATAGCTAATAACATGTATTAGGCTTTTCTAAATGTTGAATTGAGTAATTATGAGTGCGTACAAGACCTTATTTTCAGGACACCTTGTAGAGTCTGAGCAGTCTAAGTTTCTTTGAGCTTTGAAAGCAACAGAATAAAAGATAGCAGAATGTCTTGTTAATTTTATTAACTCTGTATTCTCTACTAAACAGACACAAAAAAAGGCAGTTGACATAATTTGGAGATTAAACCCTAACTAAATCCTTAAGATGTCCTGACAATTAGAGTAAATGTGTTGCCCTGTCGTATGTTGATAGCCCTAGATTATAGATTAGGTGTCTCTTAAAATGGTTTTGGCATAAATTCTCACTAGTCTTTTATAATAATATTAAATAATGTTGGAATAGCTTGATGGTGCTGGAATTACTGTAACATTCAGCTTTTTTTCTTTAATTTGAGATCTGGATTTAAAGTCTCAGCCTTGTATTGAAAGAACATTGAACAGAGTCTTATAGTTCTATATCTTGCTGGATTGAGCTTTAATTTGGTGATGATGTTACAGAGATGTGCGACAAAGATGAGTTACAAAGATGTCGGAGGAGGTGCTTTGTTATTCCCCAGGGGTAACAAGCAAAAAGAGAAACCCTGAGATAATGTATACTGACACTTGTGAAGTATGCATTTGTTATGTAATTAATCTGTCACTTTTTCTTCAGCTAAAGTAAATAATACACCTTCCAAAACTGTGTGGAAAGATTTAATAAGTCTGGTTGTCCAGCAGCTCAAGAAGAGATAGTTGTTTAGCAAATGGACTGCAAGACTGCAACACAAAATCAAAAGCAGGTGTAGGTTTGTGTGTGCGATTAAAGCAGACTATAAGGGATAGCACAGTCAGTAAGCTTAAACTATTTTACTTATTCTTCTGGTAGTTTGTGGGTCCATGGAGATTGCTCAAATGTTATACGAGAAGAGTCCTGGTGATTGCATGCACAGTCCTGCTAGGCTGGCATTGCAGGAGAGAGACTGCACTGCTTGGAGAGGTATAAAGGGAGTGGATAGCACTACAGTGTCCACAGACCAACAGCAGCTCTTGGATACAGAAAGCTGAATTGGTCATGTTCTTTCTTATCCTGGAAGTATGACTGACCCAAGCTGTCAGGAGAAAAAAGGCCTCTGTTGGCCCTTTGCAGCCTCAAATGCGTTGAGCAAATAGTGTAAGTTCTGTTCTTGAGCAGCAGCTACAGCACATCCTCCCTACTCAACAGGTCTTTCTATCCTTTGGTTTGATTTAATATTAAATGTTACTGCCTTTTTCTAGTCAGAAGGGAAGTTCAAGTCTATCTCCTCTGTTGCAGTTTTTACAGTTGCTGTTAGTGCTGTTTCCAACCAGTTGCCGGTGCCTCCAGGCAGTGGCTGCGTGTTTGTATTGGAAATTACCTGTTGCCTCCAGTGCCTCATCTACAGAATGAACAACACAGCAGAACTGGGTGGTTTATTCATGGTGTTGCAAGACTTTGGTTTGATCGGTTTTGGTTTTGGTACCTTGCTGAGTCTTCAGAGCTGGCACTTATCAAAATATTTTTTTCACCTGGTAAGTCAAGCGGGAGTGACTTAACTGACAGTAAATATTGAACTCTTGAGTGCCATTTTTGCAGTAACGAATTCTAGATCAGGATTGTATCCTTAATTTGCAGAGAAATGTTCAGGTTTATGATGTAGTCGTGCATATTCAATCACTACTTCCTGCTGCTTCACCAGGTTGGGGTAGAGGAAGGCTAGGAAAGGAAGAACTGAATCTTTTTTGTTGTTGTTAGGTTTTCTTACCTGTTTCAAAGTTTAAAGAAAATTTGCTATGCAAGAAATCAAATTTCATATCTTAATTTGTAGAAAGTGTCAAGTTTTAAAAAACACGGTACACTGTAATTTTTTTTAATGTAAAGTTCAATTCTCATTGCTTGGAAAACAGCATTTACTTCCCAAAAAAATCAGCTTAAACAGTTCACGATAAAACAAGCAGCTTTTGTGTCATCTTTCCTGCACACTGTAACTAAACTTCCTCTTGGTGCTATACGGTACAACATTTGCTGTTGTTCCCTGTAGCCTTGTAAAGAGTTGTGCATCTCTTCTTAATGCATGCAAATGATTTTCTTCATTCTGCTGAAGAAAAGTGTATGATGCTACAGATAAAACCATAAAACTTTAAATGCTCCATCAGAGAAAATAAATCACTTTTAAATCGCAGAGATGGTCCAGGTGTGTATTTTGTAAGGAGTGAGACTGTGTGAAGGCTTTATCTTCACCAGTTTAGTGTTTCATTAGGTGTCCTGTGGCTAAAACTGCTTTCCAAGGGCTCTCCAAGGTGGCGGTGATGGCAGCCCCACTTCCCCCTGCTCCTAGGGGGGAGCATCTGTCCCCGGGGGTGTGTGGAACAAGGTGGCAGTGCTGGAGGCAGCCAGGCCCTGGGCTGCCACAGGCTCGGCTTCATCTCACAGCTGCCTCTGGCTTTTTTTCTTTTAAAAGGGATGCGAGGTGTCCATGAATTAGAGGGTTAATTTGCAGCAACAAGTGGAGCTGCAGCTTTGCTGTGCACCAAGCACAAGACTGATGTGATGCCTATTCTGAGAAAAAAACTCCCATATATATATATACACCAAAAAAACACAAATGTATATTAGGTCTCATTCGTCAGCACAGCAGAACACTGGTACTGCTCCCTCCTGGCCAGCCCTGGGGAAGGTTGTCTGTGTGGTGTTGCCACTGTAGCAACAGGCACCGCAGGGAAACTCAGGAAAAGAGAAGGAATTTTTGCCTTTGAAGCAAGTTGCAGAGAGGGGTGTGGGAGGCTCTGGAACAGAGTGATTGGTCACCTCATGGACACATCCCTTCATGAGAATAAAGTGCTGGTGGCACAGACATAGGGGTATAATTGTGAAGTGTTAAAAGAAAAGGAAAACTGGAAGCTGGAGGTGGGGAGCAGTCCCTCATTTTGTGTTACTGTGGTGACACAGATGTGTGTTATCTCCGCCAGGGAGAGCCACGTGATCTGTCACGTGCTGGATGTGCCAGCAGTGAGGACATGTGTGTTTGTGTGATAAGCCCACATCACTGGCATTTCGAGGTTCTGGAAGGCAGCAAAAGAACTGAGGCATGTACTCTGCTCCAGGCTCTGATGGTGATAGACTTCCATGTCATCTTCCTTTCCCCTGTCTCTGGATCTGCATCCTTCTCCCCTGGCAGTCTCAGTCCTCACCTCCTCACCTCTTTGTCACTTCCTTCATCCAGTCTGTGATCTGCTAGCCCCAAGCTCTCTGTGTTATGAATTAATGCCATGATTTCTTACCCATTTTTCCCAATGACTACTCAGTCCCCAATCTCTTTGTCCCTCATTCGCTACAGCTGTTGTTGAATCCACATTTTATCTTTTGCCTTTGAGTAGGATAGGCTAAGCAGGGAAGTCACTGAGAGCTCTGGAGGAGGCTTTCTGCTTGGAGGTGCAGCTGCACTGCACTGCAGGTAGCAATAAGGTGCTAAGATCCATTTCTTCTCTTAATGTGCCCCTTACACACACACAAAAAAAAAATGTGGGAAATTCCAGTTCAGTTTCATCAAATCCCAACTGAGCAGCTTCAGACTTCAAATCTGCAACATGTTTGGGAAGAGTATTTGTACAAGTCACAAAAGCCTCAACCACAAATCTGAAGTCCTCACCACCTAATTTTCAGTTCCCTGCTTCAAACTTTGAGCCTGTTGGAGATCGGCCACAAATTCTCATAAGGTGACGGAAGCGTCACATTGACCCCTCAAAAGTTTGTACTGAGTGTCCTCTCATCTCTAGACTTTCTACTCTAGGGGAGTGTGTGTCCGTGTAGGTTTGTGCAGACACAAGTGCTGGGAAAAGAGGAGCAGCAGGAGCCTTCATTGCAGAGCAAAAGAAGCAAAATTGCTCTGGCAGCAGAAGGTAACTCGCACTGACCGCGTACCTTGTGCAGTGAAAGAACAGTAGTATACAGGAGCCAGGAACTGTCTGCCCCTTCCTCTGTTCTTCGCGGTGCAGCAGGAGCTTTCTTTTCACCTGCTTCATCTTCTGAGCATCCCTGGGCTGCACCTGGCCGGGGTGGATCGCTAACATGTCTACTGGGAAGAGATGCCTGGTTCGCACGTTGGAAGGATAAACTGCTTATCCTGCTTTCTGTAATTCTGTCAGAGAGAGCAAAAGCTCGTCTGACTGGTTTAACTTAACGGTAAGTACAAGGCAATATGGTTGAAGGAGATAGATATATAGATAGAAAGAAAATGGAGAAAGGATTCTCAATCAGCTGATTCATATTTAAAGGCTTTATTCTGCTTGCTCTTTCTTTCTAAAAATAATTTCTTTTCTGGTTTGGAGAAATAAGATACAAATGATACCCTGGCAAGAAGTGCATAAAATGTGACATTAATAAATTGTCCTCTCTAGAGCTGTAAGCTTGAGAAGAACATTCCAGAGACAATGAGTGTTCTTGGCTTGAGAGAAGTCCTGTCCATTAGAAATATGCCCCTCTGAAGACTAATCTGAACTTTTGAGCTTTCAATTGAATAATTGCCCTGTGAGATTTGAAATATTTTGAATTATTTAAGTTCCCATTCACCATATTGAATAACATTGCAGCTGGTGATTTAAAATGTTGCTGAATTAATGATATTTTGTTAAATTCCCTTTTGTCTTCCCTTTGTCAGTTTTTTTATTTCAAAGATCTCAGCTGATGCAGACAGTGTATCCCTCCAGTGCAGGGGAGAGATGAGTCAGCCTTTCACGGAGAACAGGTCAGAGTCACACACATCGTGCTGTAATAAATTACCTAAATCTAGCAGTAAAGAAAAAGGTGAATTCACGTAGGTGAGTCAGGGTGAGTCTTCTGAGCTGACTGCATCAGTTATGTGGCTGCCTTGCAAGCAGCAGATGCAGGTGCTCCGTCCTCCTCCCTGGTGCCCAGCTCATGCTGCTGGGGCCTGGAGCTGCTCCTGCAGGAAGGACACAGGCCTTACACTGGCTTGGTCCAAGCTGTGCTTTCGGGTTACCCAGATTTATGGGAAGTCTGGTACAAGTCTGTTACATACAGTATGAAAAGAACAGATGGATCTATTGTTCTGGCACCTTTCGTCATCCACTTTTTAATTCACCCTTGTAAATCTGAGGTCTCCAAAGAATTTTAATAGTAGCTATTATTTAAATAAGACCAATATTTGATTAATAGCATTAGCTGTGAATGTAGACCCTGCACATGATGTAGATATGTGAGTGAACTCTGTACAAAGAGCTGCTTTGGAAGCTGGGCTGCATGGTTGCCCCTGAGGCCTTTGGCAGAGCCATGCGCTCCTGCTGCCCAAGGCTCACAAGTTCGGAGCAGAGCAAGTGCTGCTGGCCCCTTCACGCAGGACCCACCGCAGGAGCTCAAGTGCAGCATTTTTGGTCAGAGCTGGTTCACATATTGATGCCTCACACCACACACAATGTAATCGCCTCTGATCTGCCTCGTCTCCAAAACTGCAAACTAAACATGATTCAAAGAAGGCAGGCCTGCAGCCACAACTTGAAGAGAATATGAGATGGGATGAGAAATTACACCCTTGCTGATGTCTGG
This sequence comes from Phaenicophaeus curvirostris, assembly GCF_032191515.1. Classification (NCBI taxonomy): domain Eukaryota; kingdom Metazoa; phylum Chordata; class Aves; order Cuculiformes; family Cuculidae; genus Phaenicophaeus; species Phaenicophaeus curvirostris. The sequence continues at coordinate 14,731,489 of NC_091400.1, read as the reverse complement.
CCTGTCTGTAAAGCTGTAGTGTGGTCTGTTGGCATTTTGGTGTCAGAGCCTTCTAAGGTACCACTAAAACCAGAGGATTTATAAATAAAAACACTGTACCTTCTGAGGAAAAAAAACAGTGCGCACACTTCTTCAACAGAGCAGATTAACCTCAATGCCATCCTTAGGTGAGACAAGCAACAGCAAACTCAGCTGTCTGCATTAGGCTGTGCTTTCACCGCCTGGTGTGTGCTTTCACAGGCCTTTCCTAAGCCCTAGGAGATCTGGCCTTGGCTTTGCTCCCACAGGACAGGTACTGTTCTGCCAGCCCAGCTCCAGTACACAGGAATTACCTTCAGGTCAGCCCAGAGCTCCAAGCTGCCGCTGCCCCAGGGGAGGCCCCTTGTGCAGGTATGCCCTAGGCTGGCACCAGCTCAGGTCTGCAGATCCTTTTGTTGCGTGCATCATTAAATAAGAGGAAGGGAAAAAGGGTCTCAGCCCAGCTCTGAGCTTTCTCCTAGCAGCCCTTGCAGCTGTCCTGCTGCTGGAGCTGGGAGCAGGTTACTCCCTGCTGCCTGGGGGAGCTGGTCACAAGTGGTGGCCGGGTGCCAGGACAGGGGCTTCAGCTGTGGTTGCAGGTGCATCCTCTGGAGGCAACTCAGCCTTGAGCAGGAGCATCAAGATCTCACCCAGAAGAATCCTGCTAGCATCCAGCAATCACGTGGAAGGTAGGAACAGGCCAGGTGCAGTATAATTTGAAATACCAGGTGGCATATCCAAGCTTCATTGCATCACATAGTTGCTCTATGATGACCTCTGCTCATCCAGCAAAGATCACACCCGAGTTGTGTAACGGCACCTTGAACCAGCTGAAATTAATTCTGCAAGAACATCCAGCTGTCACAAATGAGTCAAATACACATGAGAACCTCCCCTCCTCCAAGGGGATTCAACATTTTATATCTTCAAGTGGTTGCTCTGTTTCAATAGATGAAAAACAGTTGGTTCGTAGGACTTCCAGGACTGAAAAATCAGATTGTGCAGGTATAAGCAACCCTGCAGTCCTTGCCTGTAGCACCCTTCACACTTCAGTCACTACCTGATTTTGTTTCATTGAGTGATTCATCAGCTCCCCCAACTTTTTGGCACACACTGCCATTGGCAGGTGAGCTCCCCACACAAGTGGAAGAGCTTTGTTATCAATATTGAGCAAAAAGGCAGATTTTGTTTTGTGTGTGCACATTGGCAGGGTAGGATAAACAGAGGTTTCCTTTTATAATGCTGATATATTTTAGAACACAAACTGGACAATATGCACTACTTAAGACATAAGAACCAATTTCATCTGTTACTAGTAACAAGAATTCAACTTTGTTGTACCCTCTCCCCATCTTTCTGCTTCCTTGACCTATTGGACAGGGAATTTTAAGTCTTGTTACTGTATTCTGTTCCTCTGCAAATCAATTAGTAAAGAAAGAGACTTGACTTTCAGAAAAGGGTTATTAAAGAAAAAAAGGTATTTTTAGTTCATCTAATTACATCTCAAAAATGCAATAAGGAAAAAATCTACTTTGGGAATACAGGAAATGTTAGGAATCAAAAATACAGCACTACTTTTGGAATCTGCTTACCACATGCCATCTAATTGTGGTGCACATTTGATTTATCCTAATTACACGTCAGTGTATTTGCTTTCTGACTGAAGCAGAACTGCCACAAACTGAATTCACCTTGCTTATGCCTTTTGCACCTTTCCTGTGGTGCGCAACGGCATGAGCCTTGTTCTTTTAAAAACAGAGTAGAAGCAAACCAAAACTAACCCCCCCATGCAAGCTGCACATCAGGGCTGATGTATAAATCCTCAGTTTCTCATGGTCATGTTCTTATGTGTGCTTTAGCATTGGCTCAGGGGCTACCATTCATATGGACATAGTTTAGGTGCAAGAGGATTACCTGCCTTCCCTGATGATTATGCAGCTGCCCAAAGGGATGAATTCAAGTCTTACACACTGCTTTTTTCTAATACTTTGTTAACTGGCTCCTGAAGAGTGTCCAGATGCAACTAATTACCCTGTCATTAGGCTCTTAAAGCTGACCATCTAACAGGCTTTTGAAGGTGGCCAGCTTACATGTGATAGAGGATGGTTTGTTCTGACTTTCTTTGAACAGTCACTTGTGCCTGCCATAAATGGTTGTATTCCTCACTGATGAGGCACTCTAAGGGAGGTTTATGGCATTTAAGTAACATGATAACAGGGATTATGGAAGATGCATTCTGCTTGTCAATAACAGGTTTGCAAATAGTTACTTAGGTAACAAGAGAACTCGAGCTGCACTGAGTAAGGACTTTGGCCACCATTCTGACAGCAGGCAGCCAGTAACACTGGCTCCTACATGCATCCCACACAGTTCTGGGAGCTGGCTGCAGTATTGTTTCCCATTCTAGCAACCTCCTATAATTACACCATCTGCAACTGCAGTTTTCCATGGAGGGATTTTTCACGGTCTTGGTACTTAGTTGAAGAGACTGACACACAGAAAGCTAAATGCTACAAGGCACAGGGTATTGGCTTTTGCAGAGGATGTACTCGAGATTCATGCTTGGTCAAGAAAGACCGCACAGTGCTCAGGTTTTTGAGAAGACACGATCCCTGACATCTGGGACAATTTCCATGATGTGTTGCTGGAATTGTCTCTCAAATGTCTCCACAGATGCCAACAGTAAAGCTCATTTATGTTTTTCTTGGTCCTAAGCTGCAGATTAGATTAGAAAATCTACAGATTTTCTGTATCTGCAGATACAGAAAATATTCCTGTAGGCTGCTACTGAATCTACTGTCAAGTGTTACAGAAAGTGATTCCAACAAAACATGCATGGGATGTAGTTCAGCAATTACTGAAATGCTTTGAACAGGAGTTACAGAGAAGAGCATCATTGACTGTGATCACCTATTCCAACTCTATCCAAAACAGCTTAAGACCTCAAGACTCAGGAAATACACGTATATTTTCTGTCATTTAGCATATAAATAGCTACCGGTAAATGTTATAAATGTCTTTTAAAAAAAAAACAACTATTTTCTTAGTAAGTCTTACCACCTATTAACCAGAAGAGCTTTCACTTTTGAGCCAATTTAGAAAGCAAGCTAGCACAATTCTGTTCATAAAGAATCTAAGGCTGAACAAAGAAATGCAAGCACCTGTATTTTTGAAACCACTTGCGAATTTACTGCTTAGGTTAGTTTGCATTTTCATTTTTCTTTGAAACAAGATGGGAAAAGAAGCTGTTACCAGTAAGATGGTTTGCAACTTAAAGACAGTGCAATTCCATGTCTGCAATAGCTGACAGGGCTTGGTAATGTGGGAAGGTCACTTGCATTGCATGGTATTTAATTTATGCTAAGTGGAAAGCACTTTCATTTTTATAGTACCATGAAATTTAACAACACTGTGGGGTAGAGAACCCTGCAGTTAGAAGATACTGGTGCTTTTTCAAAATAAACCACTGTCAGAACAAACCTACTATTGCTCTGCATTTAAAAAGGTACCAAAGAATTTAAGAAAAAATAGAAACTTATGCTTAAATAAAGTTTAGACTGAATTATCCTTATGGGGTTGCAACAATTTTCTCTGCCACTCTCAGCAGTCAAAAGAATTGCTGTTACGTTAGCTCTGAGAAATCCCACTAGCCATTCATGTGTTGGTACTGAAGGCATCTGGTCCAAGTCTCAGATTCAACATGGTAAAATGGCATTTTTTTCTACCTCTGAAACAATCTTAAATTAAGTTTTTATTTCTTCAACCCCCCTATTCAAAAGGTTTTCATCATGTAACGCATGGTCCAGAAAGCTTCCGCAATGCTTCTTGTCCAATGGGAGTTATTGTAACACTATATACACTTAAACAACATCTGTCTTAGACTAATATTTATGCATATATAAATCTCTGAAGCTAAAGTGCAAATAAACTGGAGAAGCAGAGCTTTCGTCATGCACTGCAGACTTATCTGAAACAGAGAAATGCAGGCAGCTCATGCAAGAGTAATGCTAGCAACAAACTTTGAGTCACACATGGGATCTGAACCTCGAATTACGCAAGTGAGGCAAGGTAGTAGAGATTTTCTTATATCAACTGAGTCAAACACTTCTAAACCAGCTATCATCTTGCTGCAAAAAGAAACCCAAAACCCATTCTTGCTGTTCATAAACATAGCACAGAATCAAAAATGGGTTTATCTTATGTATCTTATCTCCTGCGCATGAGAATTCTCTGGAAAACTGGTAGGAGGCGGCTCTTCCAGAGGTAGTGAGTAGGGGTAGGAGCTTCTTGTTGTAATGCAGAGAAGAGACAGTTATTCACAAAACAGCCCTTAGACTCAGAGTAAATATTTGATCACCGTGTTCCTTTAACAGCTCCCATTAGTCGAAGCTAAGTGTTGCTGTTTGTAGAAATAGTAAAGGAGCAATTGAAAGCAACAACACACTCAGCCCCTGAAGCTGTGTGTACTGGATTCACAGTGGCCTGAAGCTGGAAGTTGCTTTTCTGGGGGGGTTGATTTTTTTTGTTGTTGTTGTTTTTTGGGTTTTTTTAATAAAAATAAGCACAGCATTCCTATGGAGACTCACTGCTGTGGCAACTGCTTTTCCATGGCTTAGTCATCCAGCATTAAATGAAGTGCCTGTAAGATGTGTTTTGACAGCTGCTGCTGAGCTGTTTAGTTGGGGCAGTTTCAAGTCATGTCTGCTATTTGCTTTTAGTGGTTCTGGAATGGAGGTTTTCTACTGAGGTACATAACATTGTAAAACAGACGTAACTGCTTTATGCTTAGAATACTCAGAGGTGCAAAAGCGATTAAATACCCAAAGCATGTGAATAACTAGCTGTCAAGAATGGCCAAAGAGGCCACAGATCTTCAAACCTTCTTGAGGTGCAGGGCCACGATCTGAAGGACATGGTTCACCTCTGTTTAAAGAGCAGAATTGTTTTTCACTTGCAGTAATATTCTTCACACACACATCTAGGGACTGTTGCCTTTTTGGAAAGCGAGATGTATTACCCTAGCTCTTGAACAAGGGCCTTGAAGTGAATAAATAATCTTACCCTGGCTTTCTATAAATTAGTAAAGCAGAAAGAATCTGAATCATTGAACTCTGAATGGTAAACTTTGACACAAATACTTCTAGTACTACAGCTCATTCCAACAGAGCAACCTGTTAAACAGCAGTGAGGAAAGAAGTCTTGGCCTCAGTGCCTACAAGAACTGAACCAACTCATTAAGGAACACTGGCTTCCAATTTCCCCAGATTATGCTGGAATTAAGTGAAACAGATTAAAGTGAGAATCCCCCCCAAATCATTTTAGAGTGGGAGAGACTAGTGCAAGAAGGCTTGCCTCTGCAGTCAAAAGTGTTACAAAACAGTAGTTAGGTACTGAGAGGCTGTGAGGACAAGGAGGATTCAGTGGCATATTCCAAGCACATATGAGAAGAGTACTCGCTTACCTCACTGAGTTAAATATCAAGTACATGTGGCTTCTTGAAGCATTTCAAGTTTTCCCCCTGAAAACCTTGATAGAAACAGTTAAGAATAATTTGTCAATTTAGTCATGGTAGAAGAGTCAAAGGTCTCAGTTTAGAGAAATGGAGATAAAAGTAAGCAAGTTGGCAACAGCTGAATTCCTCATATGTTAAAATGAAAATAAATCAAGCCATTTAGATTATTGAAGAAGACAGCAGATACTTTGCAGACACTGCACAGCCTGTAGGTTTTTAGGTCATCTTAAATACTGCCTGCAACAAATTCTATTTAGTTGACAAAATTGTAAACAGATTTGATCTTGACAGCATGTAGTCGTGTGATGGATCAAACCGTTGTGTCAGTCCTAGCAAGAACCATTTTCCAATATGTTGCTATTTACATGTAAGTACTTATCTAAAGCCAAGAAAACTTCCTAGTACAATTTTTTTTTTATTTATAAGAACACATATACTGGGAAAAGAACTTCTGAAAACTCAGAACAAAGGCTTGTTTCCATAAACAGTTCCTCTCCCAGGCTAATGCACTAATTAACTTTCAGCCTCCTCAAAGTTCCTTTCAATCTAACAAGCGCTATCCCAATCAAGTAGCCACATGTCCCTGTCTTGAGAAAAAAACAGGAGGAAAATAAAGGTGACAAGTAACACCTACATGCCAAAATAGAATCACTGCCATTTTAATTACCCTTCAGAAGCAGAACTCAAACTGCACAAGAAGTAATACTCAACTACTTCTGGGGTTTGGCCAATAATTTGTCTCTCCCTACATAGGTAGACCAGAGTAGTGATTTTGCAGGGCTGCAGAGGAAGGGTCCTGTGAGTGAGAGGACAACTGCTAAGACTTTTTTCAGAATTCCCTAGTTTTTACTTATACTCCTATCTCATGCTTTCCTATATCAAACTACCCACAAACAAAACAAACCCCACAAACAAAACAAACCCCACAAACAAAACAAACCCCACAAACAAAACAAACCCCACAAACAAAACAAACCCCACAAACAAAACAAACCCCACAAACAAAACAAACCCCACAAACAAAACAAACCCCACAAACAAAACACACATCAACACAAGTTTTCTAGTAGGCAACTGCTGCCAAAAGAATTCCACTAGACTTTGTAGTGAGTGTGGCATTTGTTCTTAAAAATGGGAAGCAGAATTGCTAGCACAGCATTTTTTATGAGAACAGATAACATTAATGTACTCAGTGATGCATTAAACAAATTTGATCCTAGCTCTCCAAAAAAGAAAACCCAAAGTGGCATGGATGCAGAATATTAAATATGGGGTTCCAAAAGCAAGATTACTGATGCAACCATAAATGGATCCCTGACCTTTGTAGCTCTACTTCTCCTAGCTCTCTCCATCAGTAAAAAACACTGTGCAGACAAAGAGACATACTTGTACATGATTAAAAACTTTTCTAAAAAGCAGCTAGTAAGAAGCTGCTGTGAACAACCTTCAAACACCTCTTCCGTAGACTTGTCCAAGTTCCACACTATGCATTTAAAAAAGGGGAATCCTCACAGCTGCCACAATACACATTATGCAGCTAAAATTCTAGTAAAAATTGTGTCCTCAATTAAAAGAGACAATTCTGATTGAAGTCATAATTCCTAAGCATACCTGTTCCTACAAGCACAGAACTACTCTAAGTACTGGAGAGGTCTTAAATAGCTACACAGTTGAATCCTTCTCTGATAACTAAGGGAGACAGCTGACCTTTGAGAAACAACTCCTGATGAGGAGGGAATTAATTATACTTCAAACAAGGCAACTCATGGAAATTCTTATAAAGAAAAGCTTTTTGCAGGGGAAAGAGTATGAAGGAAAGAACAACTGTTCAAACAAAAAATAGTGAAAAGTGTAGTAGGGCTCCATCTACATCTAAGAGTTTACAGGAGGGAAGAAAAAAAGGGGAGAAGCATCTCCAATGTATTTATGTAATCACAGCTCAGATAATTTCTGCCTTTATGTTGATATACTCAAAGGCTAAGAGAAATGTGATATAACATCATATCTGTTCTGGAAGTAATGAGACATAAATTAGCCATTAGTGGAAAACATACTTCCTAGAGCCAGTATTCTTTTCAAATGGAGAGGGATCAGTGTATTCCCCAAATAAATGCTGCATATCAGCCAACCCAGAATGTCATAACTCCCGGCCCAAGCTCAGTGTTATCAGAAGTTGTTAGTGTTGCAGCCATTCTTTAGCTTTAAATGTTTAAGACGTGCATTCCCCTATTTCATTTATTTATCAATAGAGAGGAAGAAAAAAATACAAAAAATGTAAATGTAAGTTTAAAGCCTTTCAGTAATTCTTCATTCCTTCCCAAGGTATTTCTTTAGGCTATCAACTTGATTATATAAAACACATTTTTCACTTATAAGTTTTGCTTCAGGCTTTTGTTTAACTGACAAAGTACACTAGGGAGTGTAAAAAATATTTATTCAACCTAAATCAATGCAACTATAAATTGCAGTACTTAAGAACAAGATCTACAACAGAGTAATGAACTTTTGCCACTCAGGTGAAGTTTTATAATCCATACAGTATTTTTATAATTGTATTTTTACAACAGCTTTAGCTTCCCAGAGGAAACAAGCAGCTTTCCCATCAACTAGGTTTCAAACACACTAATTTGCACCATTATCTTCATGAGACTTAAAAAACTGTAATAAATTGGTTGGAAATACACACAGTGAAGACCACTGAAAAGCTGTTCTCTCGAAATGAGGAGTTCTGTAAGAAATACACATTATATTGTTTCAAGACTATCTTAGAGAAAGTAGCAACAAGCAGAGGTTGCTACTCTAGAGTTTTATATAAAAGTGAGCCCACTAAGACAAATATCATCAGCATACTTACAAGATTATAGGAATTCATCAGTTACAGCAAGAACCTCAAAAGTATTTGATATTGATCGAATGTATAATTTTAAATACTTGTATAGTTTTTGAATACTAGTTGGCCATTATATACAGTTCTGTACAGCTCTGAAATATTACATCTCAGTAATTAAGATAAATATACTATAGAAAAGGTACTATATTTTGAATTTCTCTAACATACATTATTGCAGTCAGATATGAAGTTCATTCTGCATTTACCTAATTTCTGGTGAAAAGAAGTATTTACTTAGGAATACTCCCACTAAATGATTTTTTTCAAAACCTTTCTCCATGCATCTGACATACTAACATGAACAAGGAAAAATAAAAACAGCTTTGAGAAAAACAAATAAATTGCTATTAAGAAAAAACTTCAAATACTAAATCTAGGTTAGGTCTGGTATGAATATTAAATGGCTGCATTACATTTGTCAAAATTGAACTTCACAAAAGAGTTAATTTTTGTTGAAGTTAAATTTATAAATACATCAAATTGCTGAAGTGCTAATGTCTCCCTCAGCTGGCTACTCTGAACATATTGTAACAGTAAAGCTTACTGTATAAACAAACTTACTTTATTCCACATTTAAGATTTATCCTTTAGTCCTTTACAGAATGGAGCCAAGTTGCCTTAAGAGTGGCTAGCCTGCCGGTATGTACCATATGCAGAGCAGGTACTCAAAGGGTAGTGCTTCCTTTTCCCACTGGGACCCTCCCACTGGAGCCACTATGGGCAGCAAAGCACCCAGTCTTGGTACAGAGCTGAGTTAAGCACCCAAGTCTGGAAGTTTAGAAAGGTGCCTCATCTGTCAGTTTAAATGTAACTTTAGTGTCCGATATTGTTTCCTCACATATTCACTGCTCTTTGTACTTGTAGGGACATTTCCATCATCAAAAGTAGCAGGAAAACCAAACAAGCCCTCTAATACTTAACTACTAAAAAAGCAACTGAAATTTACTTCCTGTCATGTAATTATTTTACTGTGGAGGAAAAAAATGCTATCCAGCACCAATTACTAAACAGTAAAAGAGCAATGAGAAAATAACACCAGGCACCGCAGAAGATACAACAGAACAGTAAAAATTATCAGTAATAAAATAGTCACCTAGAAGCCACGCTAATTTCAGCACCTAGTACTTAGACAGCTAAAGCTGACAGAGTTTTGTAGAGTGATCTCTCTTCTGCATTCTCTGAGCAGTCACTTGAGTATTTTGCACTCCTATAAGGAAACCTTTATTGACTGATGTCCCACAATTACTTCTCCTTGGTAATGACTCACACTTCCTTTCTAAAAAAAAAACCAACCCTTCATTGTGTGAAATGCTGGACTGGATGATAGTGAGGGTATGAAAACACATATAGAAAAGGCATTTGGATATAGCCTGCATTAACTACAGAATGGAAAATGGTCTTGTTCTGTAGTTGATGCTTTTTCCCCCCCCCACCATTCAGCACATTGGCTCAAAGGAAATAATTCTGAAGCCTGTTGCCCAACAGAAATACCCAAAATTAATGAAAGCCAAATCACATTCTTAGGTTCAGTGGTTAACAAAAAGATTTACCCTGCCACAAATCAGTACTTTATTATAGTTAAAGAGAAAAAAAAATAGGAGCAGCAACTTATCACAATTCTTCACTACTGTGCAATAATGATGGAACCAATACAGCATGGAAATCTGTCAGGTAGGACTGTACGACCTCTGGAGATCACAGTGTTATGCTCCTTCTTGCTCAGGATAATTTAAAATTTTGCGGTGAGCTTGGCGCAAATATTGCTGCTGTTTGAAGTACACCTTAAAAGCTCCTTTTATAGCAACAAAAGCAATTCCACCCTGAAATAAAAAGATATTTTGAAAACCCGAAAAGTTCAGTGTCATATCAGTGCAAACATTCTTCTTAAAAACTTAACGTCAAAGAGGATTTTTTTTCTCCAGTCATAAAACATTTTCTTTTGAAGTTAGCTAATGAGGACAACACCAAATGAGTATCTCAAAATTTTCTGTCACAATGCAGATGTTAACGTTATTAAAGGGATTACATACTGCATCTGTAAGACCTTTTGAAAGTTTGTATTTGCTTGGAAGTCTGATAAATATACACAAAACACATCCTACATAAAGAACAAAGTAAAATGCATATAGGTATCTGCTTTCCTCCCTTCTCTGAATATACACTATACACAGCACAAAGAATAATTACTGTTCTGTAATCAGGCTGTGAAAAAGGCCATCTGCCAAAAGCAAGCGTGGAATGAAATAAAATCTGATCTTTCTGAAACATTTTTTTTCCTAGAAAGTTTTACAATATTTTTATCTCTGGTCTTCCAAGAAGAGACCCTAAGAAGCCTTTAGTCTGCATTAATGGTTGAATTATCACTATTTCTTCCATATGGAGGAGACAGGTACGTGAACATGTTGGAACTTAGAAGAGGGGCTAAAGTGACAGTCAGATGACCAGGAATACCATCTTACCAAACTCAGTGAGCTTCCCCTTGAAAGGCTGCAAACCAGGGAGGTTATTCATAAAGGAAGAGATTCTCTCTTCTCTTTGTCCTCCCCATCTCCAACTTCTATGGAGAGTTTATTTTCTCTCTCCTTATTGAAATGAGTAAAAAAGGCCTTCTTTCTCTCAAAGAAGTAGTTAACAGACACTAATATGAAAAGGTGGATAATATAAACCCCAGTCTTCCCTTACAAAGACTGTTCTTAGAAGATGCTAGTTACTCATCTTCATGATCATAATTACTGCCAGGGTCTGCCTAGTACAGTACTAGACACAAGTTTCAACCATGTCTTGAACTGCGATTAGTTTCAGTCATAAAGGACAAAGTCTCACACACATGTGATTTGTCCACTGCCAAGATCAGCAACCTTAAAAAAAAAAAAACACTTTCCCTTAATCAAATGCCACTCAAGTTCTAGATCAATTTATGTTCCTTTTTCCTTTTCCTCCCTCCCCCACAACGCTTTATATTGCCATATTATTGTTTATAAAATCAACAATGCTGGATCTTACCAAGATTGTCCTTTGTAAATTTGAGTTAACGCTGCTGAACATCAGCTTGCCAACTATTGTAGCAATAGTAGGGAAAACTAAAGCTCCACACAGAATTCGGGTAGCAGAGACATGATCTGCTAAAGGGTTGGCTTCTGCTGGAATACGAGGAACAGGACATCCAATGCCTACAGAGGTAAGAGTGAGGGAAGAAAAGGTTACATAGCCACTGCTTTACACAGAACAAGTGCCCACCCCAACTCCATTACAAATCTATAGCCCAATTACTTTTTGAGAACTATCCCTCTTCACAGTGAATATCCCATTTCCATTAAATGACTGTATTCATTTTTACTTTCAAAATAAGATCCACGAGTTTTTGTGGCTTATTTTCTTACTAAGGCCTTAAACGAAACTGTGCTCCTGCTCCTCTTGCCCCACCTTTCTTAGTAGGTACTATACAAACACAATCTAAATAAAGGGAAGGTAAAATAGACCGAAGGTGTTAATCACCTCTACTTTACAAGAGCAAAACCCACTTGCCTGTCCTCATCTCCTTAAAAGCACAAATTCAAGCTCGATATTTCCTTTCTACATTTAATCACATTACCTGGAAATATGCTGTTCAAAATTTGTAGCTTATTAGAGTATTTGCGCCACAGTCTGAGCACATAGTCCTCCCAACGAATCATCTTGCCCAATATTAGCATGACTGGGATAGTGGGAAGTCCAATCAAAAGAAATAAAGGATCAGCTCTCTCCATCACGTCAAGACCTTCTTTGTGACCCACAACCTGGTAAATACATATATAGCTGACAAACAAAGGCCACAACTGAACAAAGAATGTAACTTGTAAAAAGACTAGTTCATTTGGGGCTGCCCACGCATTTTAAGGTAAAAGAAAAAAAATTACTCCTTTTTACCTAAGGTACTTTGTTTCCTGAAGTGCATTGGCTTCTTGTTTTCCTCACAAATGCAAAAAGCTATCAAGTCTTTGCTTACAAAGAACTCAGAATTAGGTGGTGAGAACATGCAACGATAGTGAAATTTAAAAAGAAAAAAAAGTCAAAAAACCCTCAAACCCAACAAAACCCAGTACTTCTGGAATAGGCAGGACACAGGGAAGAAGCTAGGGTAATGTACCACAGTACCTTCATACTGTGCCTTTTAGCCTTGCTTTGAAAACCACTGCATTTTATTCTACTAGAACAGGAATTTATGTTATACACCGCTCTCCAAAACAGGCATAACCAATCTGGTTGCTGCCAATAGATTATTCCTGCAAAAAATATTCAGTGTTTTCTTCCAGCTTCTTCACTATATTCACCCAAATTGTGATGCCTGACATTATCCTTTTTCTCTGTATAGTCCTTGTCCATCAAAAAAAATCATCAAAATCTCATCTCTTCTGCTTTAGATTACAATTTTTCTCTGTTTTCAGTAAGCCCATATTATTACTGACATAGGTACTAGAGTCACAATGGCAATTCTGTATTTATTTTTCTCCATCTGAACCTTCACCTCTAAAAAACAGATTTTGTGTTTTCCTCTGGCCCTCCAACGGAAGGAAAGGAGCCTGAAGTGCATCAGGAAACAAGTGGCATTAAACCTAGCAAATCTGGGGTGGCAGAAGGGGTGGTACAGTTTCCTTCCACTCTCAATTTAATCTCCTCCATTATGAGCAAAACCAAATTATTCTCTAAGCCAGTGCACCCTCCCATTTAATCAAAAAACATTAACTGAGAAGAAAATAACTAATTCTTCATACCTAGGATTTGACCAGCTGTCTAAACTAATGTTTAAATAGATCCTTATTTCAAAAGCAAAACAACTACAGACATAAACCTTTATGTTTCCATTTGGTTATGTGGTTCTGGAGAACTAAAAAGGTCATATATGTTCCTACAGAAAACGGCTCAAGTGTAGCAGTGAGCACAGACACTGAATAGCAAGATCACAAGAGCAGAAGTAGGAAAAATAAATATTTTTTCCCTTTCAACTAACCATACAGTCTGAAGAATTTGAAACCCTATACTACTGCTTTTCAGTGTTTTGCATTTGTTTTTTATGAATTAATTGCACCAGTTAAGAACATGCATTTTTCTTTATAAGGTGGAAGGACTGAAACATTCACTATGTCTCAAAACACTTCATGCTACCAACAAAAATTTTCTGCAGCTAAAAAGATTACTCTCATACCTTTTCTGAAGAACTAGACTACCCCTTAGTTGTGAAGTGGTAATGGTTCCTTTGCTGTAAGAATGTAATAATGTAAAGTTCACCAGCCTGCTATAGACAGGGCAGTTGGCTGCAGCAGTGAAGTTTGTTAGTTGCAGACTGAGCCATGTTTGAATAGGCACACTTATCTTTACCCAGCAGGATCAGTTAAAAGTGAAAAGCCTTCTATCTGCCCATCTTGAATTATTCTGTTAACTACACTGAACGTGCTGAAAGAAGCTAAAATGAGTTTTAAGCCAAGGAACAAAAAAAAAAAAGAGTCTCAGTTAACTGACTTGTTCTTTAGAATAACATCTTTCAAAGCTGGTAAGAAGAGGAAATACACGTGTACCTGCATCACTGTCACGGCTCCATATGTAACAGCTGTCCAGTATATAGAGCCCACCATTATTCCAGCTGCAGCAAATGGACATGCCTTTGAGATCAGTCGATCTGCAAGATCCAAAACGTAAACAACTGGACCTATGATAAAGGAAAAGTAAGGTTTCAAGATATAGAGATGTATACATGTAAAAGAATGCTGAAGAATGCTCTTCAGCACCTATCACTGATCAGAGAGAAAGAACTTAGCAAAATGCAAGACTGACATCCCACACAGGCTGTTTAAATGAGAATGTGTAATTAAAAAGCTACTAAGCTAAACTTGTAACTTATTTCTACCTACCATTTCCAAACCTTCTGAGAGATGAGGTGCCAAGGATTTTTCTTTTTTTACCTTTCTAAAGGTAAAAGTCTTGTATTTTGCATTCTCCAAAGATGAAAAAAAAAAAAATCACTTGGAGTTCAATTCTTAGCTTGAATACTCCTAGTACATAACAACTTTATACTTTTAGTTTTTTCAGGATAGTAATAACTTAGACTCTGTTCCCAAAAAAGATTGTCTTTGAACTATCATATTTACAACAAATGAATTAAAAGCTGTATATTTAAATGTATAATCAAGATTTGAAATTGACATCAAAAAAGTTTGCTGAAAATTTATTTCCATCAGCCACAATGACAAGTGTAATACATCCAGTTTTAGGTTGGGGTCCCCCCCCCCTTTTTTTTTTTAAGTAACAGGGTAGGAGCTACAGCAGTAGCATGCAGAAACCTTGTTAGAAGGATTGCAACTTTTTTTTCATACAGAGGTATGCGCATGAATACCATGCTGAAGAGGAACAATTTAAGCACACCTAGCTTATATGCAGTCATGACAGAAGGCACTGTAAATATTGCCAAGTCATGTATCAGACTACTGGGCAGTTCAAGAAACTTGAGCAGAATATCACTTAACGTACAGACTCAAGTTCTTCACCTACTCATGTACTTCAAATTGGTTACCTTTGCCTGCACCTTCTAGTACAGCATGCATTCTTTGTTTTAGTAATAAACTCTTGTTCTAAGCACCTTCCTATGTGGCTTGTAACACAGTAAACACTTCACCAGCACCCAGCTTTAACTACACCAACTGATGAAAACTAGTCCATAAGTAGCTGACAAAGGGTGATGACAAAGATGATACTCAAGCTGAGCATCCTATTATTATTTATTAGGTACCAAAATTAAAGGGTTTCAGAAGGAATGCTACTCAAAATACAAAAAACTGGAACAATTAGTTCAACTGTATGAATGGTTACGTTTAACTTTCAGGGCAGACTTAAAGTGCTCAGATGTCTATCGATGTGCTAAAAGTAGCAACAAGGCCATAACTGGGAGTACTAAATGCACAGTAATTTATACATCTTGACTGTTTCCCACAGTCACGGAAAAAGTTGTTTAGTTGTACCATTTTGAAAACTTACATTTGGTTGAAGAAGGGGAAGACTCAAAACCCCCATCATACTTTGCAAGTCCAAAAGGGCAACACAAAGCACTGCAGCTTGCGTTGCATATCTTGGCAAGGAGACCTGACAACAGCAGAAGCCTAACATTCAAAGTACTAACACATCACACCTACTGATACTAAACATCACTTTAGAAGCAAGCTACAGAATTAGGTATAGGATCTTGAGAAAAGACTAGAAAAACAATTATTCCAATTTTTTCTTTAATTGGCCCTCTAGGAAGCAAGTAGTGAGCAAGAAGGGCAAATGTAACAGTTTCTTTTAAGATGATATTAAGAAAGAAGCAGGAAATTAAATATCACTGACATACAAATTAAGGAGATATAAAATACAAAAATACTTTTCATTTCATGAAAATGATCATGCTTTAACAGAGCTTTTTCTGCAAAACTTATTTTTTAAAATGAAATAATTATCTAAAAGATACTTTGGTGACTTTCAAAGTGGCAGTAATATTTTCCTTTTTAATAAAAAAGTTCTCAGAAGAGACCAAAATAGCTAGTAAGAATATAGTACCAATCTCTAAAACTGACATGCACTATCAAATCTGAAACAGAATTATAATTTTAAGATACAACACAAGAGGGGTTGTTTTGAATTGGTAATACATAAAAAAAGACATCCACTGTTACTTATAGATATATTTGTTTATGTCTCCTCAAGTTGATATTACTTCAAAACTATAACCATAAATAAAAGACGTGTTAGTGAGCGCCCTTTCACAGAGATTTGCTTTTCAAAAAAAGTTCCCAGCAGGATATTAGAGAAGACTTTATGTAAACAAGTTTTTGAACTATGATACCTAAGGGAAACTTTAGCTGTTCCTTCTTCCCTGCTCAAGTAATTTTCGTTTCTTGACAGGTAATGTCTTCAAAAGATATCTACTCCAGCAGAGACAAGGCTACTGGCAAGGCTGCTTGAAAACACCTTCCTGTCCTAACTCTGCTTGATGTGACCTTGACTGACTTATAGCTGAGTTGTGATAGGACACTTCTGGCTTGCTAAAAAAAGCTACAACAGGGCAAGACTGTCTCTCTTGTTTAAGGCATTTGAAAGTCAGGATTGATGTCTGATGGATCCAAATTCACTTCCCTGTTTTACTATAGATGCCTTGTGTACTGTTACACAAGTCTGAATTTTTATGTCCTTCTCATCTTTAAAAATGGAAAAAGATGGTATTATGAGAGAAAAATACATCAAAAGATTCTTACATGCCTGCATGCTAGAGCTGAACAATCTCGTGCAAGAATTTTGGGCCAGCTTCAGAAGCCTAGAATGTTAGCAGTTAGGAATCTTAGCTTTTCATAGTTAAAGTATGCCACAAATTGCAAGAACAAATGAAAATGCCTCTCCAAACTACAGTTGCTTCCCCTTTTTCCCCACTGCCAAAATAAAACACGCATGCAGCACATATTGAGAATTTCAAAAAACTCCAGATTTTGCAGTACGTTGTAAGCATCCAGATATCAAGCCATTTTCTTCCCCTAAGCTAATGCTAAACGTTATCATTTGATGTCTTCATTATGGAGATGAAG
The DNA here is from genome assembly GCF_032191515.1 of Phaenicophaeus curvirostris. Lineage (NCBI taxonomy): Eukaryota > Metazoa > Chordata > Aves > Cuculiformes > Cuculidae > Phaenicophaeus > Phaenicophaeus curvirostris. The sequence continues at coordinate 14,714,487 of NC_091400.1, read as the reverse complement.
ATTCCTCTCTACCTTATCCTTACTGGCAAAGCTGAATTGCGGTTGATACATTAATAACTTGGTAGCATATTTAACACTGGTTTGTTTTCTTGAGTATCAACAATACACTATTCTCTTCCCCATTACTCAGTGCTCTGTTGTGGAAATAAATGCCATCACCCATATAAAATTCCCTTCACACATTAATTTTGTCAGCCCTTATACTAACAGGAAAGAGGTTCTGTCCCAAAGAACTGACAGTGCAAGTTGTTTTCAGCTGTTTAGTACAGAAGATACTTTACGAAAACCTTCAAAATCCTCTAAATGCTTGTACTCACACGCTGTATCAGCAGTTCTTTAACACACAGTTTTACTTTTTTTTCTTTTAAAAAAATTTTTCCATGGCAACTTTTCATTTTCTTGCCCTACTTAATATACCCCAAAGAACATATGGGCAAATGAAGGCTGGAATAACAGCAACCACTGCTAATTTAAATATATGCAACAGACTGTGCAGCGCAGTGCCTTACTCAGCTACTCAAGTAAGCAGACTCTAGAAGACCATATCCAATTTTTCTTTCACCACAAAAAGAGACAGAGCAGTGCCTAGCAAACAAAATTCTGCCTCTTGAATACAGGGCAACAGTGATCCAGGAATACCTCCCATACAAAGTAAAATTACATTTTTCTGGTAACGCAACAGCTTCCTCAGTAAAATTCTCTGAATTTCCTTCAATAACAGTTTTTCTGCAAGCTGAGAAAAGTATGCGTTTACATGTTAATATGTGGCAACTGCTGAAAGAAGTCACCCTCACTCAACAAGAAAAAAAGACAAACCGCAAATCACATTAACCATGAATTAATTATAGGACAACCACTTGTAAGACTTATCAATATACCTAAGTCGAAAAAATCCAAAACATGCTTTTCAGAGGGTATTTAACTAAGCCACCAAAGAGGACATGAGAAGGAAATAAAGTTCTTTCTTTCCATCTGGAAAAAGGAATAGAAGTTTTCAACAGAGCTGATGCTCTGAACACCAAGTGGAAAAAAACCAAAGTAGGAACAACAGAAAGAAAGAACCTGTTATATTACGCTTAAAAGTTAAATGATAAATATCTTACCTAGCTTTGGAAATACTATTAAATATTCTGCATTACACTGAGGGCAAGCAACTCTAGCAGTACTGTTTCCTCTTTGCTTTTCATCCACCCAGCGCTGTAGACAAGTCTGATGAACCCATTTTGTAGAGCCCCTGCACCTGCAAGGTCTCACCCATTCTGCTGTCCGATCATCCTCATCAGTGGCAAAACAAACCCAGCAGCTTCTGTAATTAAAGGAGTAAAAAATAAATTTAAGTATGTAAAAGTAGCAAAAAAAAAAAAAAAAAAAATCAACTTTCACATGTGAAAGCCATTTTGTACCAGAGTCATTTTCTGGTATGAATGTAATATTACAGACATCTAAACAACTGCTTTTAATACATTCCAAATTAGTATTTTAACTTTTAGATAACTTATGAATTAAAAAACACTAGGACCATGGTTCAAACTTTGAATAATTAAGCACATGAAAAATCCAGCAGGTATTTTAGTAAGTTTTAAAAATTAAAAACATAATATTAACACAGTGCCTTACTTGGGAAACTAAATACAATCTGCTTAAGTGACAAAAGCAACACAAATGATACAGTGTGTCACAAAAACTGTGAAGAATTATATTAAATTCATTCCTTCTCTTTGAAAAGATAAAGCAGTTCATTTGGATTCATGATTTTGTTCAAAATAAGGAAAGTTACAAAGTACTTCAAGAACACTATTGTACCAGTAGAGGAGGAAATTTCTGCACTGAAGAATTACGTGGATATATAAAATCCAAACATAATAATTCTACAAGGAAAAAGCACAAGACTGGCAAGCTAGGTAATCACACCTGAAGAGAGCACACACCATAGTAATTCCCAGATATCTGATCTGATGATTAGGCCAGACCCTTGGTCACCTTACAACTTGCAAGAGAAAGTAAAATATGCATCTAAGCTAGGAAAATATCAGACATGATGATCCAATAATTTAGTTCTAACTGTGAAATAATTTGGTAACTCTCATACTGAAGATACAGAAGTTTAAATTCTGGTTTATTAGCTACCAAAATAAGGATCTTGCTAAAAGCATATCATCATGTGATATGTTTTTTTAAATATTTCACACAAGCCATTCCAAATTTAGTTAAACCTTTATAAAAGCATACAGCAACACCACCCCTATAATCTAACTACCAAGATACAAGCTAATTAGACATAATGGACTAACTGAAGTTTTGCAGCACTACTTTGATGCTGAAGTTTTGTTCTTTTAACAATTTGAGTAAATAATATTAAGATGAAACAGAAAAATGTTAAGATTCAAGAATCTTGATTCTAGTTTGATGTGGGGATATTAGTAATACTTTTCTTCTCTCCTCTAGCATTTGTTTTCTGTAATAAACCTTCTTCCAAGCCTCTTAAACACGTCAATTCATCTTTTTCCTTGTTCCAGCCTCTCAACTACTCCTCAGTTTTATTCCCTCTCACCCTCTTATCTTTTGTTTCAGTCTGCCGTTTCTGTAAACCACATCTAACCTTTATCACCATCTGGGAGAAGAAATTAGAGTTTAGAAGTCCCCTCCAACTCTCGTCATTTTGTCAGATCATCATATTGTCTCTTTTTGAAATCAGTGCTAAATAGTTGTTAGAAAACTTATTCGACAAATTTATACTTGTATATAAACTGAAGTGCTTCCTTCTACACCCCCTTTCAAAACAAACCCCAAAAAACCAAAACCACACACAACCCCATGAAAGCCAAACACTTGAAACTAACCAAAGCTTGTTAGGCAGAATTTAGAAGGAATTTACATGCACAGCAAGGGTCAATCTTGCTAGAACCACTTTCAAAGCAACAAAAATATAATAATTCCTTGAAAAGGTCACTATTTTCTCCCTAGCATGTCAGTTGCAAACAGGTTGGCAGATTTGGTCGTTTTTAACTTCATGAGTAGAAAAGTAGAGGAAATCTACAATGGGAAATTTAAATTTTGTGAAGTTCAAACCTGAAGTAATGAAAACTACTGTTGTCTAACAGTTTCCTGTTAAGACCTCACTATTTTGGATAGATGGTGTTCTATCTGTAAATTGAAAACGTTTCTCTACCAAGAATAACCATGTTTTGTTTATAGGAATAACTGTGCCTATACAAAAATTTGCAGACGACTTTTAGAGTACTCAATCTTTTTCTGTTTTATAGCATTGCAAGTATACTGAAATCAAGTTGCAGAGTTGTAAGAGCCAAATATACCCTGTAGCAACTTACTACTGGCACATTTGTGCAAGGGAACACAATTTGAGATGCAGATTCGAAGGAAGACTGCAGAAAAAAACAGTTTAATATTGAATAACATAAAACAAATGTATCTGTCATGTCCATATGTCCACTTGTAAGTACAGAATATATTACAGTAAGTACAGGTGCTCTAAAACTAGACCTGCATCAGTTTGCATTCAAGAAGACTATTCAGTTGGAAGACTGACATCCTGAATCAGAACAGCAATTTTTTTCCATTTGTCTTAATGGGAAGGTAAAAGCAAAGTCTGACTTTGCTTCTTCTGACCTCCCTCACAACTTCTGTTCAAAGCAGAATCAAGTTATGGACTCCTGTAATAACATCCCTCTTTTCACCTTCATTCTCCCAATATGTACCTATAGCAGTCCCAAATGAAAGGACACCTCAACCTTCCTACATAAGAGGAGGAAAGACAGTCAAGTCACAAGTTAATAAGAATCTACATGAAAATGCTGAGACCACCACAAAGATTTGAAAGTATTACAAAGCATAGCAAACATTTTGATTCATTGCACTTGAGAAGATCTTAAGTAACACAAGCTCTTGCAACGTTCATTAATTTTCTATTTACACCAACAATTCCCACATTTAGTGTAAGAATAAACAATACAATACAACACAACACTACTGATGATTGTTCCTCTTCAACAATTTTTTGCTGCATTAAACGTTTACTTGTTCATTTCACACCCTATTTAGGTCTACAACTGCTGTAAATATGTGACTTTAATTTTTATTTTAGAACTACAGGCTTAACAATAGAGCTAGTTAGATCTGTTGCTGCCAGAGAGGTTGGATGTCATCACACCACACTAGTCTAAAGTTCATTCAAATAATTACACACTTAGGCATGAACATAATCTCATTACACTGCAATTTTAACCACCAAATTTGCCCATGAATACTCTGTAGGTTAAATTCTGTTCAAGTTTTCTGTTAAGGTTAATAAGTCAAGAAAAATATGCATCTTTTAATTGCTTTATCCAATTCTTGCCAGGCAGTCATATCTGAAACCCTGAAAAGCTTCACAAAATTCTCTACAGGCTTAAACCTTTAGCAAGTCATGAATAATGAACAGTAAGTTCCTTGTTTTCAGTCATGAGCTTTATCTCTTTCCATTGACAGCAGCTACAGTAAAAAGGCTAAATAAAACCGTTTCAAAACAAGTATCTTGGCTCTTGCCAGATTTTCCATTTTCTTGTACTGAATAAAATATGACCTTGATTCTTACCACTGAATCAGGCTGCTACTCAGATCACCTGAAATAGAAAAGGCTGACAAGGTGGAATAATGCATTGCTTCCAATAGCAACTCAAGCCTTCTTCCTTGATGACTTTCTGCAGAGCCAAATCAATAACACTAATGTCTTTTTCCACACTTTCTTGGCTTAAAAAAAGAAAAAAAAATCAAAACAAAACATACACAAACCCCATGCCAATATAATTATTTCAGCTTTGGCTACAGGATTACAAATGCCTTTTAGATTCGGCTCCCCAGCATCTAAAACGTTCTAGTCTCAACAATTCTATTCTGACTCCAAGAATAACTCACTCACTGCATCTGTTTTGCTCACTATTAAATACAAATTCTTTTCAGGATACTGCATATATTAAGAGCAAAGCAGATGGAGATAAAGTTGTATTAAAGAATTGACCTTTGTTCTCAAGGAGGCATGACCGTGCAAGCAATTCAAAAAGGTACTTAAAAAGCAATATGTAGTAAAAAGTTGGCAGAAATCTTGAAAGCTCCATAAGTCCTGCAGAAGTCCTTGTGTCCACAACACTTAATGGAAGATGACTTGTGAGATTGGGATGTCATAGCTGCTTTTTTTTTTTTTTTCCTGCACTGCAAGAAAGAATGCAAGAAGTCTTGAATTTTTTTCCCCTGATGTTCAGTGGCACACGTGTATGAACAGCAAGGAAACAAAGTTTCTGAGAAAATTCTCACAAGACCTAACCCTTACCAGGGGAAATGCAAATCTGAACATGCATGACATGCTCTGGAGCCATAAGCTAAAAATAATTTTTCCTTTTATTACAGATTCTTCATAGAAGATAAGAAATCTCTTTAAGGAAACTTTTCTGCATTTCTCCCACATCATAAAGTACATCTCTTTCACCTCAGCTGTAGTTTGCTGGTATCTTGCTACCAGAGTAAAGCATCCTTGTTCTGCTAAGCAGTAAGTGACTGACTGACTTACTGTAATTGAATTTCACATCCAAAAAGGAGAAAAGTGAAAAGGCTGAAACAACTGATAGCAATGATAGCACAGAGGACTAAAGCAGTGGGGGGGTGAAAACATATCTTGAAAGCACTCGAATAACTGGACATAAAAAGGCACTGTTCCAAAGGATGACCCTCAAATCTCCTGTTTCTAAGAAGCAACTTTTCATGATCTTCTATGAAAAAAAAATTATGAATTGTCTATACTGACAGATAAGATATCTTTGATGAGGAATAGCAATAAGCTTCCACTACACTTGCCAATTACACTCTAAATACTATAAGATCACGTGTAAAGTGGGAAGACTAGGATGTCAGAAAAATCAAGTGAGTTACTTAGCAGCATGCAACACAGGTAGCCTGCTTTGGAAATCACTAGAGTTTTAGTAAACTGTTCTCTCAAAAAGCAAGCAAAACAATGCGCTGTAACTTCTACTGCCACACACTTCCTGAGTTTGAAGGAAGCAACAGGAATAAGATTCTTGTGCTAGAGGGTCACTACCTGGTCACAACATAATGCAAACCTAGCCTATTTATCCTTGATAAAGGCTATGAAGAGGGGAATGCCACTTAACCTAAGAAATACTAGCTTATGCCATGCTTCAAAGAAGAGATTAAGTGCTGGAAGAGATGAACTCAGCTGCAAAGCCTAAAGCATCATGAAGGCTTCAACAGCAGAACACATGCAGACCTATCTACCAGAATGGTGGTAGCAAATGAAGACTGCAACAGGATCACAGAATCATAGAATAACCAGGTTGGAAGAGACCCACCGGATCATTGAGTCCAACCGCTCCTATCAAACACTAAACCATATCCCTCAGCACCTTGTCCACCCGTGCCTTAGACACCTCCAGGGAAGGTGAATCAACCACCTCCCTGGGCAGCCTGTTCCAGTGCCCAATGACCCTTTCTGTAAAGAATTTTTTCCTAACGTCTAGCCTAAACCTCCCCTGGCGGAGCTTGAGGCCATTCCCTCTTGTCCTGTCCCCTGTCACTTGGGAGAAGAGGCCAGCACCCTCCTCTCTACAACGTCCTTTCAGGTAGTTGTAGAGAGCAATGAGGTCACCCCTCAGCCTCCTCTTCTCCAGGCTAAACAACCCCAGCTCTCTCAGCCGCTCCTCATAAGGCCTGTTCTCCAGCCCCTTCACCAGCTTTGTTGCTCTTCTCTGGACTCTCTACAGAGCCTCAACATCCTTCTTGTGGTGAGAGGCCCAGAACTGAACACAGGATTCGAGGAGCGGTCTCATCAGTGCCGAGTACAGAGGGAGAATAACTTCCCTGGACCTGCTGGTCACACCATTTCTGATACAAGCCAAGATGCCATTGGCCTTCTTGGCCACCTGGGCACACTGCTGGCTCTTGTTCAGTCGGCTGTCAACCAACACATCCAGGTCCCTCTCCTCCAGGCAGCTTTCTTGACAGACTTCTCCTAGTCTGTAGCACTGCATAGGGTTGTTGTGCCCCAAGTGCAGGACCCAGCATTTGGCCTTGTTAAACCTCATGCCATTGGACTCTGCCCAGCGGTCCAGCCTGTTCAGATCCCTTTGCAGAGCCTCCCGACCCTCCAGCAGATCGATGGAGCACCATTCTTTCCCCCATATTTTCCTAGCCATCACACACAGCAGAAAATATTTTTATCTTCACCCCAAGCTCTATCAAACTCAAAAAATCCTTACACTATCCTAAGGGGAAAAACCCCCAAACACACACACCGAGTGAGTGACAGAGCAAAAGTAGTAGTCTTAGGTGCTCCACCTTCTGCAACCCTTTATAAGGAAACATTAACAGCTATACGCCAGCCCAGATCGTTCAACTAGAAAACATGCTGTCACCTCAAAACAAAGTCTAAAATCTTGAAAAGAAGTTCCTGAAAGTCATGTGACCTAATACCCAATTCTGCTCTGCCAAGACATCAAGACCAGGGTGTAATGCCAAATAAAGGAGAAGCTGATGAGAACCTAGAAACAGTAGTAACTAGTCTTTACTACAAAATTAGTGCTTTCATTAAAAACAGCAGTGGAAGGTTAAATAGAAGCTATCAGACTTATGTTGCTGTGAACATATGGCCACAAAAGTGGTATCCATATACAGGTTCTGACTTCCTCTAATCACAGGACAAGCACTGTTTAGATTTTAAACAGCCTTTAATAAAAGCCTGTGTATGACTAAAACCCAATAAGCAGTCAAACACAAAACTAAAACATAATTAACTAGAAACTGTACCAGAAAGATCTAGTGATTACCAGAAACTCAATTTAAACTTATTTATGTATTCTCAACTATAGCTCAAATTAAGGAGAAATATTTTTCTACTTGAGCTAACCACACTACATAAAAGCAGAGATACAAGTAAAGGACAATTCATAGAATCCTGCTGGCAACATTCTAGTTTGTGGATAAAATTAAACCCGACTGCCAGCCAGCACCTATAGTGCTTGAATTGTGCCTTACATGGCTTCGGCAGCCTTTGCCCAGCTTAGAGTAAGAAATCCCCCACAGATCAAGCTATCTCTTTGGGTTTTAGCCTCTAGTTTGTCATAGACAATCTAGACCATCAGTAAAAAAATTACCTTTCATTCTGGAAAAATTAAACTTTCACAAAGTTATTTGGGCATATCCCTTTTTCAAGGACTTCAAAATTCAGTCTTCTTAAAGGCTATGTTTAATATTATCATACTTCCACTGTTCAAAAGGAAAATCTGATAAGCCACCAAAGCTCAGTGGCCTTGCTGTCAGTCTCTAAACATACAAAGAACTTTGATGGGTTTTTTTAAGGGAGGAAGGGAAAACAGTGCCCTTCTAGAAATGTGCATGTGACAAATCAGGTAAAACTACTACTCATACAATAAGCAACTTATGACTAAAACATTACACTTTCTGCTAGTTAAACTGTTATTATATATTAGCAGCCTGGCATACAAGTTCAATAATTTAAGCTACTGAGGGCCACCTGGGGGCAGTGACCCTTATGTTTAGGAAATAAAAGCGACTAAGACCAAGTGGAAAAAAAAAGCCAAACAACAAAACCAAAACAAAGAACCCATACACACACCCCCTCTAATTTACTTCCAAAACTGAAATACACTTTGAACCACATGATCTGGAAAGAAAAGCTGAATATATAGTCAAATATATACATACATAGCAAACACTGAAGAATACTTAACAGCACAAAGTTTATACATCAGCCATTTCATGGTGGTCTTTTTTCCACAATGCAGACAGGGGAAAACATAGGGAAAATATTTTCTTAAGCTTTGTTTGACAAAGCTGCCAATAATCACAAACACAGAAAGTAACAGAGCTATGAAGCAACTAGCAAATTGTTTTAGAGGCTAAAGTTACTTCTTTGAATGTTCCTTTAAATATCTTAATGATGCATTAATTGCCTGTAATATTCAGAGTTGCATGGCAATATGTCTGAAAGCTCCTCCTAATGAGAAAAATGAAATCTGCAGAAAGTCCTTTAAGTCTTAGCTTCTCTCAAATGTCTAATTGCAGAGCAGCATAATGTCAAGGTATAACTGAAATAGTAGGAGGCTCAATCAGCTAGAATTCATACTAATATGCGCCCTGGCTAAAGAAATAAAGCTGCTAGCATGTTCAAGATATTCCAAGAACTCTACACGTATCCTTCTCTAACAAAGAACATGACCTACCAGTAAAGTAGGAAACCCAACTACTGACAAGCTGTACTATTTGATTTATGTACAAGTAAGATTATTTAAAGAAGAATGGATTATTACTTGAAGCTAAAAATAATTGTAACGGTTCTACCAACACCGCCAGATTTAGCAAAGGAAGGCAGCTTCAGACCTCAAAGTAGCTTTAAAAGCCATTCTTGCTGTAATTCAACTGCAATCTACTATATTAAACTCTTACAGTAGATCTCACTCCCTAGAGATATCACACATTTCACCATGTGCTAAACTTCAGGGTTTGACTGTCTCCATGGTTTCCAATATATCAGACTTAACTTGCCAAACAATAAAAATATAACTGTAAAACAAGTAACCATATATCTAAGTTCCATAATTTGAGGCCTCCTGGAAAAGGCATCTTAAACTATAGCCTTGATCACAGTCATTCTAACCTGAATTCCACTGTTTAAGGAAAAAAAAGCATTTGCATCATTGTTTTCAGTAGCTCAGTTAATACCCTCTCCAGTTAAGCAATGACACTTAAACCAACACACAGAAAACATTGGTGGGGAAAAACCAAACTTTTAATCGAGAACAGCGCACAGAAAATTACTCGCTTGGCTCTTCAAATCACTGATACTAAACAACCACAGTTAAATAGAAGATAGGGAAGGGTTTGTGTTAAAAACATCAACTGAGGCAGCAGAAAATTGATCTCAAGCTCTAGAACACAGGAGATCATTTCCTTGTAAAAAGAATGCCACAATGCCCTAAGATACTGCTATAGCTTAATTACATATCTAAAATATTACCCAGTCAATGTTCCCCCCAAACAACTTCCTAACATAATTGAAGAAATTAAAGATATTAGCATTGAGGCTAAACTTGATATCAAAGCAATTCTGCTCACAGCACATTGCTTGCTTGAAAATGCTACTTGTGGACCAAGGTTACAAATCACCGCACAACTGCTTCATTGCTATATCAGAATTCTTTAATTAGCTGTGCCATTCAATGAGTGGTAAATATTCAACGTTTCCTCTGTTAACCAAGCTGTAAGTTAATGCCAGTGTTTGACAAACTCAAAGGAATTTAACTTTAATCTTCACTCCTACAAGTTCTCAGACAAGGGATAGCAAGCATTAGTCCTTCGTATCTCTTGGAGGATTTACTTTTCCATAACAGAAGGTTAACATTTACTTACTAGCTTCCTTAATCAAGCACTAACCATATCTGTGTTTTCAAAAATCAGTAACAAGATGTTTTTAATCTGCTGTTTCAAACTGGAACATTAAATACAATTCCCAGTCTCAGAAGGTAAAAACACATAGCTTTATTCAACTAGCATTAAACAATGTTGCTGTGCACAGGGGGAAAGGGGAAGAGACTTGCTTCAGAAAAATATCAATAGTGGTGTTTGTGGCACACGTACAGAGTAGATGACAGATGTTACCAATATAATAAGTGACACACATACAGAATAGGCCATGTTTGACATGTCTAAAACTGGAACAGTCGTGACATTGAACTGTTGCTGTGATAATCAAAACACAGAAGACAGAAAATGGAAAATTACATTCCACTCAGAGTTTGCATGATGTGAGCTCAATCTCTTGCAGAAATTTTCCAGTATTACATGGGTAATGTAAAAATACAAATCAGTCTTTAGGCACAATATCTTTAGATACAAAAGTAAACAAAAAAAAGAAAAATAAGAAGTGCAGTCCTCAAGCTGTGAAAACTGCTTTGCACTCGAGAGTTTATAGAACAGACACTATTACTCGAATCATTCTCAGCTTATAACTACTGTTCTTATTAGAGAATTTACAGTGCAAAAAAAGCAAACCAAAAAGCTCTACTTAAGTCAGTCATCTTATATCCTCTTAATATACATAATAAAAACAGATGAGACCTAAAAATTACCAGAAAGTTTTCAATGCCAAGAAGATACATTCTTGGGACATTAACAAAAAATACCACCCAAATGTGGCAAATATTGAAAATGTCTTTATTCTGAATAGATGTGAGCAAAACTCCAAGGTGTCTGATGAAAAAGAACTCTCCTTGGCACCCTGCTGAACTGACTGCATCACTCACCAGAAGAACAGTAGCAAGCACTCAGCATTTAAAAGTGGAGATTTTGATTGGAATTTTTCTTATCCATATTAGTTAGACAAGAAGCCTACCATCCTTTCCTCAAACACTATCACAAAAATCCTTACCCTACACAGTTTCATTGAATGGTAGAAAGCCATAAACAAAAAGGACTTGTATTAGCATTAAAATAACAGCAGAGAAAAAAAAATAAGTAGAGAAAAGGAAAAAGCAAGATTCCAGTCCCATTAGCCAAAAAAATTCATCTAAACTTTTGGCTGTGGATTTCAGAGCAAGTGCTAGAAAAGGTATGTGCAGATTTGCCCAAAACTATTAAGTGTCCTCCCATATTGGCAACTCTAGCACAGTATGTCCATGTCACATGGTGCAAATAGAGCCCTAATACTCCGTTGTCTCCCTGTTTAAATGTAGACCTGCTATCATAGAATTATTTGGGTAGGAAGGGACCACAGGAGGTCTCTAGTCAGACCACTTGTGCAAAGCAGAAGTAACACTGAGAATTCAGATTGGATGGTCAGAGTTTTCTCTACTTGGGTTTTGAAAAGCCCCACGGACAGAGATTCACAGCTGCCCTGGTCAACCTATGCCAAAGTTTGATGGCATCACTCCCCATGCCCACATGCTGAAAACTTTTCTGTTCAAATTTACAGTTGTTGTTCTCATCATCCTTCATGAGACTCCAAGACAAGTCAGACTGTCTTCTCAAGAACCTTCTTGGTAGGTATTAGGAGGTTATTAGGTCTCCCAAAGCCACCTCTTCTTCAGGCTAAGCAGGCTCAGAATAGTATTCTCATTCTTCTGCACTGAAGATGGATTTACTACTTGTGCTGATCTACAAATGCTAGTAAAAAAATGAGCAAGTCTTTTGATATAGGTATTACATCCCATAACAAGCTAGCACCCAACTCACTTTGTTGCTGAGGAAGAAAATAAGATGCATCAAAAACCACCTATCACTTTCACACACAAAACTTCCCACCTACTCTCAGTAAGTCCATAAGCAGGTTAAGCTGTCAAAAGCGCCAAGCAAACAAGTCCTAAACAGGTGGCATTCTCATTATCGCTCTAAGTACTGCTTTAAAAGATGTTCCAAAATTAATACCTAAACCTTGATCCTTCTCTATAAATTGTTATAAAGATATTTATGCAATGCATTTGCATTAACTGTCAAAAGTTTTAACTTCAGTGAGCACTGCAAGACACTGCCAAAGGAAACAATCACAGTTAAGTGCTACTATAGAGGTCTGAGCGCTTTCATGTAGCAGATGTCAATTAAAAAAAAGATTTTTGTATAGCTTTTTTAGATTAAGCAGATACAATGTATAAAAATAATATTTCAATGCCATAACAATACATGGAATACAAATTTTTAATAACAAAAATGATAAATACACTCTCAGGATTTTCCCCATATTTAAATAACAGGAATTGCCTTCTATCTGCAGACAGAAGTTAGCAGTTAAGCAGCAATTAACACACATATGTTTGTTCCTAAGCACATCAAAGCAGAGGTCAAGGATATAAATATAATACACATAAAATGACAGGCAAAAAGTTAACACAGTTTACAAATCACATGCTGATACTTTTATTCTACAGACTGGCAAAGCGCATTCTACAAGTCTGCAATAAGTTCTCACTAATCATCTTCACTGATAAGACAAAGGAAGAACTCAATCTCTGCAGAACTTTCTCCATAAAGAGAACTGCAATAGCAGGGGATGTACCCAGAATGAAGGAATGATGAAAAAGTCAAGCTATGAGAAAGTTATTACTGTTCAAACTTGGTTTTTTCCATCCTATATCAACATCAGTTTCCAATCAGTTGGAGATAAAGATAGATGAAAACACCTTTTTTCCTTTCTGGTAGGATATTAACTCAGCACAACCCATTCTTTATTCTTGTACTTTATTCTTTCTAAGCATGCATAGCCTACTTTAGAGGAACAACAGAAAGCCAGGTACTTGTAGCTGCTGACAGAGTTTGACCAGAAGCCAAGGAAAGTCCCCTTTCAAAAAAAGTGACTGTGTTGTTTAGAAAGCAATTCCTTCACGTAGGGCAACAAAAAGGTATGCTTGTTCAGAACAAGTAGAACAGACTGAGAAATTGCAGAGACTGTAAATAGTTTGTGAAAAGTAAAAATATTACATAAATCCTGTATTTTATGTTGTTTATTACTCTGCGTATCTTATCCAGATGAACTTCACTCCTAAAAAGATTTACTCCTGTCAACTTTAGTCAGTGAGATTATTCACAGCACTCAACATCCACAAGTTAAAGGAGTTCAGAATAAAGGTCTTAAATCAAGGCCCACATTACACTAATTATACTGTCTAAACTGTAACACTGAGGTCTCAATCTAAACTTATGTGTTTGGTTACTAAAGTATCAACAGTTAATTGCCCAAATAAACCTAAATCAATGCTGCACTTCCAGAGAAGGAAGCAAAAGATTCCTACCAACACACATGCTAACTGGAATGAACAGAGCAACTAAAAATTATGTACAAAAACACTGTTTACGTTTTTTTTCATTTAAATAGAAACTCCACGATTTCACTATTTTGCAGCTTTTGAACCTCAACTGCTAGCATTTTTCTCAGAAACCAGTGTTCTGGCAAAGAGAAAATTAAGTTGCAATGGTATACCTCTCTTAACAGTGTAAGTAATTTCTTAGGCGAACCATAATTCTGCATTTTATCTTCAACTGCTTCTAAAGTCTACCTGCAATTTCAACTCCATTGACTTCTTTAAATAAGGAATGGCAAGAATAGAAGACAAAACAGTTATATGAATTTACTCTAGTTTCTATGAAGGAAGGCTGCATATCGTCCACAACTGAACCAACTGCTATCCATTCCGAAAATAAAGCATGTGAAATCAAAAGTTAAACCACCTTAAATCTATCATTACATTGATTCTTCAGCATGCACCTGCACGAGCCTTCAACAGATTATTTACCACATTTCGACAAGCATATCTGAACACTGAAAGAACAAAAGGCAGAAGTGACTGCGTTCTGGCCAGCTGGCAAATACAAGGGAAGGAGGGAGCAGGACTTGTCTTTATGTCACATCGTATAAGAAGCACCACAAACTACTACCACAGAACATGCTTTAAAAAAAACCCCAAACCCCCAGCATTCCAAACCCTTGGTATAACCAATTGCAAGAGCAATCCACACACAATCCAAAGGAAGTCAACAGAATAAAGCTTAAAAATATGAGTACATTTTTGCATTATGGCTCCCATTAAGGTAGATATAGGCAATGACATAACTAGGGAAACGCTGCTGTGCAGCTAAGCATTTGGGTTTTTGGGGACAAGAGATTGACCAGACTTCCTTCATGACTACATTAGAGAGCACCTATGATATATTCATCATAAAAGTAATAGTTTTAAAAATCTGACCACACTGAAGATTAATCAAATATTTACATCATCTAGGTTTTCTGTCAACATGGGCTTGCCATTGACTTTGTGATATCAAGTACGTGTTTAACAACTGTTTTTCAAGTCTTGTCACTTCAGAAAGTGACTGCTCAACCAACACAGTAAAAATACTGCACAGCAAGATAACTTGTTATTAGTCTTGTTTTCTTATATGTATCCCAACAGCAAATCTGGTAAGACCCCATCTGTAAGCTCCGTAAGAACACAAAGTAGAACAGGATCACAGCCAACTGAAGTCCTGGCAATAGCATGCAAGCTATTACAGAAAGCTATAAAATAGGAAACTGACACGATGTAGCAACAGACATAACATAAAACCAAACTGAATTTACACATTAGTTCTGCTTAAAAACATAACTAAAATATAAAGCCAAATTATATTTGACAACCAAATGATACAGGAAAAATTCTAAGTATTTAAAGGATTAAGTTTTTAATCTAATAGAGCACCACAATCTGCCAGAAAGTTCAGCATATCTTCAAAGTTACTCAGAATGAAAAAGTTTGAAAAAATGCATTATGAAGAGAGACTACCTGTTGTAACAGGTGCTACAGGGTAGCTAGAAGAATTGTTGTCAAACAGTGCTGAGCACAGAAAGCTTACAGGACCTAATTGAAAAAGAAACATGAAAAAAAGCCCATAAATCCCTGAGGGTTATTTGTCTTTTTCAAAAATATATTTGAAAGCACAAGGAGGACTGACTCTGGTCATGATCTTGGCATACTGGGCACAGGAATTTCACTGTAAAACATTCAACATCCTAACACCATTCAGAAAATAATATTCCTAGGTATTTCCTTAAAATAATGGTTTCATATTAAAAATGTGTATAGAATATTTAAAAGGCCCCTGCCTATTAAAATTTGACAAATGCATTAGTATTGACTTTCAAGTTAAGTCTGCCCTGCGCGCTCCATAGAGTAATAGCTATAATTTCTAAGACACTTTCATGTAATCTGTCAATTATACTTAAACAAAACTTGAAAAACATTTTTACATGGATTTACAGCATACAAAAAACCCTGCCAAATCACTTCCATTCTTTAATGGAAATTCCTATCATTCTGCAATTTATCCATTAAGACAACATGAATAAAGGGATAAAAAGTAATAAAACCTTATAATTCAGACAGACTACCAATCACTGCCTTCAAGTACACACATCAGTCCAAGAACATTGCCCTTTACTACAGATTGCAAAGAATTTAGCATGCAGAAAGGGATGGCATTTCAAGGCTATTATCTAGGCCTCTTATTTAAGCATGAGCTAGAAGAAAAATAATTAACAAGAGGGATGTAAATTCCAGTTTTGAGGCTAGAAATGATCGTGATAATCATCTGGATACTTTCCTAAATGCTGCAGTTAACTTCAGAATACAGTGTCACTTCATGGTCATGTCTGCTTCTCATGCCTCTTCTATTAACGATGCAGCCAATCCTTCAGGCAAGTGTAATACCCTTAGCTAGAAATTTCAAGTAACAAACGCCTTAGACCTTGACAGCTATTTACCCTCTTTGTTACAAATGTGTGGTTTGCTTCTAGAATGAAATTATGTAGGGAAATTTAAGGAGGATGGAATGCAAAAACACATAGAAGATTAATCCCAGGCAACAAAGTTGAGATGTTATCAAGACACTCCTTATACTGGAGAAATCCAAATTGCTTTAATAAGGAAAAAAACACATTTAATCATACAGATGTACAAGGTAAGAGTCAAGAGAAGCCAATCATTCTCTTTCACAAATACATAATTAAAGAACTTTCTGCAAGAGCTCTGACCCTTGTATACAAAACAGTGCATACATTCAGACCTGCAGCAAAGCTTACTCCTGAGATGACAGGACATCACCACTCGCAGTATGACTGACTTAGGTATTAGAAACAAAAGAAAATGCTATTTTTTTTCCCCCTCTTAATGACTTAACTGAAAAGCTGCTTTCTGCATCCTTCGCTAAGAGATCTGAATTCAATTTAAAAGTATGTGCTTTGTATTAGGTTATAATCCATTAATAGTTACTCTTAAGCTTTTGAATACTTACTTTCTCCTCTTACATGGGAAAACAACTGTCATTAGCAATAAAGACAATAGCTTAGTAGAGGCACTTCAACCCCTCAGAATCCCTACAGATCATTCATCTACAGTTTAGGCCCCCTAATGTGAAATACTGCAGGTTTACCCTGATCATCACTACATACCAGGTGAAAACAGTTACGTATGCCTTCAGAAAAAAAAGAAGTGAAGGAAAATTGGTTTCTTACAGTGTAACCTTGCTCCATAGTCCAAATATTTAACTGAAAAATTATTTAAACTGACTACATTTTGAAGTCTTGGTTGTTCCAAAATCCTTCTGTTGGTATTGTGCTGTACTCTGAATTAAATTCTTATTAAAAATATGTCTCCTTCTTAATGTTCCATTCATCACTCCTCACACTACTGTTTCTAAAGTTTCTTACACTGAGCCCAACACATTCTCATATGAAAGCTGTAGCCTTTCTCCATGCCTCCTTTCATACTACCTAGATACTTAAAACTTTTTCCTCCACTGTTCTCATTAAGAAAGTCAGGGACACTCCCAATTGTTTTAGATTATATCAACTCCAAGTTTACTGGAAAAAAACATTTTGAAAAGTGCCTGAGATACAAATTACAATTTCACAAAGCTGAAAGGATACAAGAATATCAAATGTACATCAGACCCCACATACCCACTCCACATAACAATTGAAGGACAGTAAACTGGTTAACTATTTTCCCTCTTTTTAATTAATTAACAGCTGCTCACAACACATTATAAACACCTTCTTACAGCCATTTCCTAAAAAAAGTGAACTAGAACATCATGGTATGATAAAACCACCACAGAACACGGAGTCCACTCAGAACATGTACCATGGTTTCCTAGAACTTGAAAACATAAACTGAACACTTTCCTAATAATATTTCTAAAAATCTACTTCCTTCTTGCCTCTTGGATTTGCACTGGTGGTTCTTGACTGCCAGCCGCCTTGACAGGCATTGCTCCAAATTTTAACCTAAATCATCCCATTGTCACCTCTCACTTCTTCAGTTTTTCTAAACCATAAAGAACTTTCCCTGACTCTCTCCCCAATTCACCTTTACCCTCTTTCCACACCAAACTGAAATTTTTCCTCCTCATCTCCCAGGCTGCACAAGTTCTGCCCCTGCCTGATGACTGTCTGTATTACACTAAATCCTTTTTCCCCTAAGGACCTTTCCTTAGCAGCGAACCTGGAAAGGACCTTTCCTTAGCAGCGAACCTGGAAAGGACCTTTCCTTGTGGCGAACCTGGAAAACTAAGAGGTTTTCTTTGCTTCCTTACCATGAAAACTTGACAGGGTCATCAACAGAAGCCTAATTTTTTTTGGGGGTACCAATCTTCTGAAATACCAATCCTCAATTACCAGGCTACCATAATTCCCGCAATAAAAGTCTACCTATGTCTTTTTGTTTACATGGGCGGGTCCTAAGGGCTTACGGGATGACTCAAAATTAAACATAAACAACCTTAAGCTCTCAGTAGAACAGGGTGAAAGTGCTACATAAAAGCATAACAACAAAATAGGTGTAGTAAATATAATTTAAGAGTTCGTAAGCATCCTTCCTCCCCTACGCTTAAGCCAAAGTAGCTTTTAAGTCTAAAAGCACTATGAAGAGCAATCATAGAATCATAGAACGTGCCGAGTTGGAAGGGACCCACAAGGATCATCGAGTCTCACTCCTGACTCTGCACAGGACAACCTCAAAATTCACACAACGTTTCTGAGGGCCTGAAATCGCAGGCTTTCTTCGAAGATCATAATAAGCGGCAACAGAAGTCACAAGGCCGGTCCAGCTTTGCCGTGTCCCGGCGCCGCATTCGCGCTTCCCGCACCCCCAGCCCCTCCTCCCGCCCAAGCGCCGCCACACCGACAGCCCCGCACCCCTCCCCCGGGGCCACCAAAGTTCCCAGAAGCCCAAAAGCAAATCCGCCCCCGGTGGGCGGCGGGGGCTCGGCGTCCCGTACCTGTCGGTACCCTGCGGCAGCGCCAGGCCCGTCTGCTCGGCCATAGCGGCGCGGCCGGACAAAGGCGCCTCAGACGCGCGCGGCGAAGAGGCGCGAGGCCGCGCCGCCGCCCAGGCCCCTCCCTGCAGGCGGAGCGCGCGGAGCTGCGCGGCGCGGGCCGGCCAAGCGCTCAGCGGCTCCTCCGCGGGGTCAGCGCGGCCACGACGCCCGTCCCCAGCCGCAGCGCGACGCCGTGCGCCTGCGCCGAGGGAGGGGGCGCCCGCGGCACGCTGGGAAATGTAGTCCCGCTGGGAGCTTAAAGTCCCGTCCACCCACTTCCCGGAGAGGGATGCGGTTGGGCGCGCACGTGGGCCCAGGGCTGGGGGCCGCCACTCGCGTTCCGGTTCGCAGGCGCGAGCCACGGTGGGAAACTAATCCGGCTGAAGTGCTTCCAAATGAACTGTGTCACGTGTCCCGGAGTCAATACAGAGCGTCACAGCCTGGGAAGCTGAAAATGCGGACCCTGAAAAGCCTTTATAGAACCAAGAGGTCCCCGCCCATGGCACGGGGTGGGGACTTGGAACGCGATGATCTTTAAGGCCCCTTCCAACCCAAATTGTTCTATGGTTCTATGAATAGCACATGGAGGGGAGTCAACTTCCCATTCTTCAACATTAGTGTCTGTCTCTGTCTTCTCAGTCCAAGCGTATTGCGGTTTTGCATCCATGTAAAGGCCCTGTCTCACGCATCGCATTCCCCTAGCAAAGATCCTGCTTTTCAGAGGCAGCGGTGACATTCCAGATTCTTGGGAAGGCTGATTAGTAAAGATCAGATTTGAATCTTGCTTCTCAGGTTATATATAATTCAGACGTATGTATGTCTTTAATAAATTGATCTTGTAATAAACTTTGTTATGTGCAACTTCTCTTTGATACCTTGTGTAAATTATAGGTTTGTTAGGCTGCAGTTGCTGTACAAGGAAGCTCTGTCTGTGCTCTCCCCACCCTGAGTAGCTGCATCAACCTATTTCTGGTCTTGGCTGAGACGAGTAGCAATTGCATAGTTATGTACCGAAGTACACGTATATAGAGATCAGGTAAAACAGGAAGGAAACCACTGAATATACTGGATTCTTTGACCATGCTGCCTTAGCGAGGGAAAAATCAGTCTGGTTTTCAGAGTCTCTGTTGAGAGAAAAGTGTCATCAAGATGTATGCAAAATACCTGGACTTGGACCTTTACCATATGTATGGAGTAGGGGGGTGTTTTTTCTTTTCTGATTGCTACAAGTATCATAAACAGGAATGGTAAAGTAATTACAGTGATGTAAATGTTCATTACAGAAGTATGTGTAGAAGCAGGTATGAAGATGGCATCATGCTGACACCCTATCCCAGAAAATTCGTGTTGTATTTATTCTTAGGACAGTGAAAATTGAGTTTGCTTGCACTGTTGAGAAGTCTTGGAGGTACAGTGGCCTGAGTAAACCATATGGGCAGAGCTGCCTGGAAGAGAACCTAATACACGCTGTCCTAATTACAGCTGTTTGTCAAACGTAAGAGCAATATTAGACATCAGAGTTTCTGGTCCCTAACCTTGTTCTGGAATAAACACATTGTCTGTTGCCAAGAGCATTGATCAGCTAGACTAGCCAAATACTTAGGATTAATATATTTAATCTGAAACTTTACAAATGGAGATAGGGAAGCTGCATTTATTCCTAAAGTAATGTGAGTTGTGCAATTTCTGTATTTTTGCTTTGGAGTGGGAAGGATATGCTAGTTGTCTGCCATTTAGGTTAAAGCTATGTGGGAATTAGTTGATAAGTTTTGCTGCAGCTGGTGTGCATGTTTAATTATCTTGCCATATAAATCTGTCATGTATCGAGAAATAATATGTAGACGATATCCAGACATGATGCTTAGCTGTCTAACAAGATACAGTTGGCAACAATAACCTGACGGGAGTCTCCAGACATGGTTGAATACGCCAAAAATATAATGAGCAACCTTGAAGAGATTTATATTCTTTGTTTAAAACTAGTATATATACTGGCTGTTTTTCGTAGGATCTTATGCCTTTTTTAGAAGGGCATCCAATTCAGCACTGAATTGTAAAATAAAAACATTATTATCTTTGCTTCGAAGTCTTTGTCCTTTTTAATATTTTACCAGTGAATGAGTGTTTCTCACAGCTATGAGGACATGATGACTAATAATGGCTGTGAGCAACACTTACCTGAAGAAATGTAACCAGGACTCAGGATCGCTTGGCTACCAGTTGAGGCTGAAGAACAGTCTGTGACAAAGTCAGCCACTTTTCTCTACCACTGGCACAGGAAGGGATGACACGACTGGAGAAAACTTGAATATCGGGTCAAATAGCGAATATTTGGTGGGTTTGGATGTTTTTTTTCCCCCTTGCTTTTTTTCCAAACATGAAATATAAAAAAATAATAGGATACATAATATGATAAGGGGTAATAGTTTTAAACTGAAAGAGGGTAGATTAAGATTGGACATAAGGAAGAATTTTTTTATGATGAGGGTGGTGAAACACTGGAACAGGTTGCCCAGAGAGGTGGTAGATGACCCATCCCTGGAAATATTCAAGGCTAGGTTGGATGGGTCTGTGAGCAACCTGATCCAGTTGAAGATGTCCCTGTTTATTGCAGAGAGGTTGCACTAGATGACCTTTAAAGGTTCCCTCCAACCCAAACTATCCCATACATATCTTAAAGATCCTGAAATTTAAAAACAAATTTGTGCCTTTTTATTGTTCAGGAGTTTGTTGGACAGCTTGGGGGACGTATACTCCATTTGTGTGCTGTTCTCAGAACTGAAGTGTGATCCTAAAATATGTATATATAACTAACTCATTCTAAATTAGAGAAAAAAATCCTTATTCCCTGACAGAGCAAGAGTTGTCATTCCATCCTCATCTCTTCCCCTTAACAAGACCGGATATACAGCTGCTCTATTCAAATGCTTGCTTTATTCTCCTTAACAATCTCCTCCTTCAGTTCACTCTCCCTCATGCCCTTTTTCTCTTAGTTTTCTTTCTGCTTTTTATTCTTTTTGCTTCCTTCTTTGCGATGGCAGTTTCCACTGTAAATCTCAGGTTGCCTCTTGCAGTTTTTTTCATTTTTTAAATTATTGCTTCCCGATCATCACTAAACAGAGTCTTCTTTGTTCCTTTCTTCTGTCTCCATGATGCTCATTGCACTGTCTCCCTCTGTCCTCTCTTACCTTCACCTGGTAGTAGCTGCATTTGAGCACAGAGAGAACTCTCCTGGGAGCAGATTCCCTTTCGCCAATGCAAAATAAGGGAAAATGATTGCTACTAATTGCGATTTGACTGAGCTCAGCGCCACTGATATTAACGGAGGTGCAGCCATTTTGAATTAAATAAAACTGCACATTTGAAGGCAAGTACAGACCTTAATGAAAATCATCAAAAAGAAGAAAAGCTATCCAGAGCTTAAAAATGACCCCTGAATTTAGCTTCAGATTTATGTCAAAAGATCACATTTTAAAATACAAAATTGTTCGATAACAAATCCATACAGTTTATCCTTATTAAAGAAGTTGACAAGTGATTACTGTAAAACTAATACAGAGGTGTATTAAATATTTATCTGACCATTTCAGTGAGGCCTGAAAAAGAGGCCGAATAATGAAAGAGCTGTATTTTAATACAGTTGTTTTGATCTGACAGCATTAGGGGTGTTGGAATTATTCAGTGTGTTCAGCAAAGCTAAGTAACTTGGCAATATGGGAGTATTCTAGTTTGGCAAAACTGCATTTTAACTGCTAAGATAGTAATATTGAAAATCAAACTACAAGATTGATTAGATTTTTTTTAATTTACACGATTCTATCTTTAAAAAGACAAGGAACATAACAAATCTAAACTGAGAAAAATATTTCTACAATAAAACTTGTTTTGTTTGGTAGCATAATACTTCATTTTAACCTTCAAGCTAGGTGGAATATTCACTGGCAAAAAGACTAGCATGGTGTGTTAGTCATAGTAGGCTTGAATTGCTTCATAATGAATTTCATAAAATAAAAATACACTCAGTTCAATGTTAATTGAATTAGCTAGGCTTATGTGGGCCTTTCTTACATTTATTTCTTTGGAATGGGCCCAGGTCAAGTAATTCAGATACCAGATTGAATTAAGCTCTTGTGTTCTGATATAGCTGTTGTTATTATCTTTTAACTTACAGTTAGGAAAGAGTTGGCTGGTAGAAATAAAAAATGTTTTTCTTCTAGTGCCTAGTTGACAAAAAACTGTCTTTATGTTTTCATTTTCTTTCTGGAATGCTTCTCCATTTGTGAATATCATAATGAGCACTTTCCTTATCTTAATAATTGATCTGCAAAGTGAAGCTGTCCCCTGGGAAGTACTGTCAGCAATGGTGTGGCCCCTTCCACACCAATCCTCAAATGATCTGAAAAGCAATAACCCAGAAGCAAATACGAATATAAAGGAAGGGTATAGAAAGACTAGAGCCAGCCCTGTGCTAGCTGGGATGTTGCAACAAATGAAATATTTTCAGCTGCTGTTTTTCAAGGGCATTTTTCCTGCCCTTAATGATTCACAGTAGCACAAACAGGTCAGAGCAAGTGTTGAGAAACTCTTAATTACAGCATTGATTTAAGGCAGGTAGACCATATTGTCCAACATAAACAGACTGTAGAAAGCAGAGACATAAGTATTTTAATAACACACTTTCAACTGCCCTAATTTATCTGTCTCAGCTCTCTTTCACCCATAAAGCTATGCATATTTCATCCTTTGAAAAATCAGCCTGCAATTTTATTAAATGCTGATATTTTCATACTTCTGTTTTTAGCTATGTAATTTCCATGCAAACATTAGTATTTGGACCTAGCTAATTAATAATATGAATAATTACCCAGAATAAATATCCAGAATAATTCATGGACCAGTACAAGAAAACACAAGTGCCAATAAACAATATTCTGAAAACTTTAGCTAGCCTACATTAATCATCACAATATTAATATGAGGGGAACTCCTGTCAGGCTGTATATTGATGTGGAGGTTGGAAATATGCGGATAATGGGTAGAAGAAAGGAAGTAGCTGAAATGTGTAACTGCAGCATACAAAGTAGATTTTCTTCAGTTTAACAACGTGACACAATCTCCTTTGTACTAGTTGAATACTTTGAAGCTGGTATGAGCTTAAAATTAATTTCTTATACTAGAAGTTTGGAAGGAAGTTTGAAAATGCTAGAACTATTTCTTTGTCTGGCAATTGTTCAGAACAGGTAGCTATTTTGACCCAGGCTCGTAAGTTGAACTGCATATTTAATTATTCACTTTCAGCTCAGTCTGACAGATATTTATTTTCCTAGAGCTGGTGATTCAGATCGCAGCAATTTTCTTTGGAAGGCGGGAGGGTGTACTTATTATTTTTCTTTCCGAGCCCTCTTCCTTTGAGGATAGGCAGCAGGGAAATGCCATCCATAGCTCAGACTTCAAACCCCATGATTCCTGGGGAGAGCATGCGCTGAGAGCTCCCAATTGTCAAAGTGCTCTTGCCAGAGTGGTGGACTATTTGTCAAATACCAAACCCGAAAGAAGAAAATAAATATACTGTCATTTTGTTGATCTTTAAATACAGAACATTCAAAGGTAACTGTTCCTTAAAAATTTCTGTGTTGACTGTGTGGCTTACTGCATGCAAATGGTGCTGGTATTGCTGTGGGGATATAGATTTCCTGTACTGGATTGTAAATTTGTACAAATACTTATACCAGCAAACAATCAAGAGCTACTGCATATTAGCCCAACAATAGACACTGGCTGGCCTGTCTTTCAAAGTCATTTATGATCCAGTGTTTTTCCATTCGGGCTGGCTTCATTCATCAAAGGTAGGTCTTGACCTTGACAAGAGGGTTGAATTGTGCAGTGAGTTTTACCTTTAAGAAGCAATATGAAAACAAATGTGGATTACAGTCCTTAGGCTAACGTTCAAAACCAGCTAGCTACATCATATTTGAAGCAACTGCTGTGCTAGTCACTATAGACAATCTAGAAGCTAGCTGGTTTAAACACACTTTATTGACAACAGAATTTTAACATTTCAGCTGCTATGTTTTTCTCTCTAAATATATTTTTATACTGCTAGCTCAGAACCAGGAGAGGGATACATATAATCATTTTCTCTCTCTGATGTGGGATAATCAGTAATTTTATCTAGCCCTAGGAATAATATTATTTTGATAGAAATGAAGCTAATGGAACACTACAGAGAGTTTGGTATATTATGTTTTACTGCAGTACTGCTTTAAACTGCCTCACAAGGTATTCTGCACCCCCACCAGCAGCAGCAGAGCGGCCTGTTAGAGCTGCAATAGTTTACTCCATTTTTACATAGTCTGTTCATGACCCCTTGCTGTTCGATTTACATATTAAACAGGTAAATAATAGGGAGCATGAACAGTAACTTACCGGGTAAGAGAAAACTGTCCTGATGTTCATTTTAACTAAGAAGTGTGTGTATGGCTCAGAAGAGATTTAAAAGAAAAAAACAAAGAAAAAAAATGTTAAAGGCATACATGAACCATCTAAAAATTCTTGATGTCTTTTAATGTTACATGAAAACAACAATCCTAAAAAATGGAATCCTAGGGAAGTACATGTCATACGATTAACTCAATAGAAGTGCAATTAGGTATTCAGTGATGGTAATCTTTGACATCGTTAATTAAGTGATTTTTGGCTCATTTAATATAGTTTTGAGATTTAGAACAATCTTTTTAATTGACTAAAAGTGTGCAATATGTGTAGGTTCCTGTTCTAGTTTCATGCAATTGCTCTTCATCGATGACTGTATAAGCAGTGGTCATAATTGTCTTGCAAAATAATAATCAAATCATAACATGTCCTGTTTTATATGAAGCATTTCTTGTAGGTATGACTCAACTATTTTACATATGTTTACTTTTTAAAGCGTCAACTTATGCATTGATTTAGCAAACAATTTGCATCACTAGTCTTAGTCTTATACACATAAGATGACTTTTAGTGTGGCATGTCTATATTTTAGATATTTCAATTCTCCTCATTTTTGTTTTTCATTGTGAAAGCATCAGAAGCATCATAGTGTAATAATACCTCCCAGATCTTCTAATTTTGACCTTATTTTTTTTTCCCGATGAATGAATGACTGATTATTTCGTATATATAGAAATACAGTGAGTAGAAATACCCTCAAGCAAAGGACTGCCTTGATGCAAAATAGCATTTTACGCGGAAAGATCGGAAGGTTACTGAAGGTAAATGTAACGCGCAACGGTTGCTTTGTGTGCGTGCCTGTCTGTCTGTCTGTCCCTCGTCCCGTCCTTGCCATCCTTTCTGGTGCCCTGAGCAAAGCAGAAAAAGGCTAGAAAAGGATCTTGCAGCTCCGAGCCGCTCCCGTGTCGGTGCGAGGCTCCCTGTGTGCTCTCTCTGTGATACATGGAAATAATTGAAAGCTTGTTTGTTAATTAAGGAAAATCAGTACCCGGCTCCTTTAAAGGTCCCCTAATAGAAAAAGGGGGTGGAGAAGAGCGAAGCCCGATGTCTTTTTAACCTTGCTGAAGGACGCGGCAGTATTTATTGACGTATGCAAATAACCAGGGGGAGGAGGTGGAGGAGGAGGAGGGTGCTTGGAAAAACAGGAACCAGAATCAGTTTCTCATTGCAGGGTGAGAGCTCTGAGTTCCGGTGTAAGAGAAAAGAGACGTGGCGAAATTGCTGTGTATCTCTGCCCTATAAGCACATCTCTCATTTAGACTGAAGGGAAACAAGGCATCAAAAAGGGTGAAGCATCTTAAAAAATATTTTAAAGGCAACCTAGCACGATCAAAGGTTGCATGTTCCTAAATGGGGTGGGGGGTGGGGAGGAGGATTACGGGTTTGCCTTGCCAATTGCTCCAGCGTAGCACCAGCAATAGGACGAGATTTTTGGCCGGCAAACGATTAGAAGAGCCTGCTTTGTGGTATGAATGACAGTGTTAATAATCTGTCTTTGTGGTTCTTTCCCCTACCGTTCCAGCTGCGCAAACCATGCAGGATGATTTACTGATGGACAAAAGCAAAGCCCAGCCCCAGCAGCAGCAGCGGCAGCAGCAAGATCCAAACTCAGCAGAAGCCCCCTCTACACCCATCTCGTCGGAGACGCCCAAACCAGAAGACAACGGTTCAGTGACTAGTATCGGCACATCGGCTCCTTCCCAAAATAGCAAGGAGAAAATGCAGATGGAGTCTCCCATTTTGCCTGGCTTGAGCTTTCACCAGCCTCAACAAGAACCTGCAGCCGGCACCTCCTTGTCTCCCTCCTTCGGCAGCACCTGGTCTACAGGGACTACAAACACGGTGGATGATAGCTTTTTCCAAGGAATTACTCCGGTCAATGGGACAATGCTTTTCCAGAATTTTCCACACCATGTCAACCCTGTATTTGGTGGCACTTTCTCTCCTCAAATTGGCCTAGCTCAGACTCAACACCACCAACAGCAGCAGCAGCAGCAAGCTCAGCAGCAGCAGCAGCGGAGGTCACCTGTGAGCCCTAATCAGGCCCCCTTTGCCCAGAGAAATGCTGCTTATAGCCATCAGCCCATCATGACCAGCAAACCATCTTCGTCCTCTGCCTCCTCTTCTTCCTCCTCCAGCTGGAATAACCATCAAAACGCGGCTTGGAGTACACCTTCCAACCCTTGGGGTGGGCTGCAGGCTGGTAGGGACCCTCGAAGGGCAGTTGGAGTGGGGGTCGGCGTGGGAGTGGGGGTCGGTGTACCCTCCCCCCTTAATCCCATTTCACCCCTTAAAAAACCGTTCTCCAGCAATGTAATTGCCCCTCCGAAGTTCCCACGAGCGGCACCCTTAACCCCCAAATCCTGGATGGAAGACAATGCATTCAGGACGGACAATGGCAACAATCTGTTGCCTTTTCAGGTAAATGTCTACGTGCACCTTCTCCCTGGTGACAGCTATCACAAACTTGTATTTCTTGCAAGGGTGTATTTCACGTTACTGTTGTATCCAAGAGGCATCTCCATAGTTCTCATTTGCATCGAATCGTCGCCTTATATGAAAGAAATGGGGTTGATCCTAGGGAGTGCATACACAAAGATTCAAAATTCTGGCTTAAGGTTTATAGTCTTACTTTTCTTGTAACTTATTCTTAAATATAACAAGGCTTTTTGATTATTTTTCTTTTTTTTTCTTTCTTTTTTTTTTCACATCTGAAAGGTAATAGCCTTCCTTCATGAAAAACGGGTTTGGCAAGCTGTGCTCTGTTGGTGCTGTGTGTGATCACTTTTTTTCGTATTCTCCATATGTGAGAAGCAGGAGACATTTAAATTGCTGGCTTCAGTTTTCTAACTGGCATGTTAATTTTAATCGAAGATGCTTCTTGATCTAAAATCTGGTTAATTATTTTATCACAATTGAAGTAACTAATTGGCCTTATGTCATGGTGGGATTTAAGAGGGAGTCTGCTCGCATAAGATGTATTTATGAAAAGCTGTATATGTCTGATATATAAACCCTGCTGTGATTCACAGTGGACGCCTAGAATACATCTAGAAGCAGCATGGGTGTGTATGGAAAGAGTGGCGTATCTGGCCTTTCCAGCAAGGAAAAGCCTAATAAAATTGATATGATTTAGAAATGGCAGGGAGGTATTGTATGAAATAAACCATTTTATGCTGTTCAAAATATTTGCAGAGAAAAGAGACAATAGGACACGACCTTCAGAGCCATATTGCAATGGAGTCTATTTACTAGCTACATAGCTCTGAAATATTTAAAGCTGCAGTGCCCTTTGCTTTTTTTTTTTGTCTATGATGACAAAGCAGATCGATTGCAGCTGAAACTGGGCCACATAGAAGATTTGCAATTTTAATGCAGAATGGAACCTGTCATGGTGTGAAATCCATTTTAAGTTAAAGAAGCAGAGCGTACACTTGCAGTTTTATTGATACAAGGTGAAATGAATGTCAAATTTCTTATAGGTTAGCTTTTTTGGTCTCAGACAAATTGAAATTTTCTGTTTTGAAATGCAGTTAAATCGTTCATATATGCTTTCTCTTTAGGTCTTCTCAACAGCATGAGCTCTCAAATGTTTTCAGATTACCAGTATGGTAAGAATATAATCTAGATTGACAGTAATACAAAAAAGTAAAAAGTAAAAAAATAAATAAAAATCACCCCCCCATTACTTTAAGACGTGGTTCAAGTAAAACATATGCGTTCCTGTGCACTTTCCAGTCCCATTCAAAGAGGGCACCTTATAGTCAGCCCTGACATTTCATTTTGCTGCTTCATTCTGTTTAAAGGGAGAGTTGCTAATTTTTATTGGCTACCCTAAACGAAGGTAGAGTGGGTGAACTGCTGGTCAATATCTCTGTAGCACTCAAGCCTGAAGGAAGGTTATACTTCACACACAATATGCCTGGTGAAACTACTGTGTTGCACGAAGCGCAGCAACAAAAAAAAAATAATGAATATAGCTCCTAGTACTTTCTTAGGAATAGGGAATGTGTTTCAATTTCCAATTATTTTTTTTTTAATTGTCCACATGTAAGACACTACAAAATCTGTTGGATTTGAATTATTAGGGTAAACAACAGTAAATGGTCTTATTTCTGTGGTTTGGTCAGTGAGATACCTCTTTAATGAATCCACAGTGTTATTATTGTGGCTGTAAATTGTCATAAATTAAACTAACAGGTACTTAGTCATTACTGGGAAAAAATAGATAAATATTTTTAAAAAATAGCTCATTTGATTTTAAAATTAAAGTTGTGCTATTTGGAAACTGATTTTCTTCTCTGTAACTTTAACCTGATATTTTCCTATGCAGCTGTAAGCAAGTACTTAGAATACTCTCAGCACCTGTTAGAATAACAGTCTGATTTCAGAGACTCAGAAATTTTGTGTATTTTTTCCAGTTAGGCTCCTTTTAATACAAACCACTCAATTTTGCTTACAAGACTTTCATCTGAGTTAATGTTGATCTCTCCCGTATTTAACAAATTGCCAAACAAGTCTTGAAACCATCCTATCAATAGGAGTTAACTGTTTAGTTGCATTGATATAAGTGGAATTAAAATTCATATAAAAATGAAATATTTGCTGCTTGGGTTCTGGTTGGCTTTTTTGAATTTTTTTTTTTCCCCTTCCTCCTTCTCCCTGCCCCACTCCCTGCCCTCAGAAATTGGGCAATATGTTGACACAGTAAGTTCTGCTGGTCAGCACTATCAAGTAATTCTGGGAGGTTTATCCATGTACATTTGCCAGCCTTCATATGCAACTGTTCGACCTGCTTCAGAAATACCTTTCAGTAAGCTTGGTAGCAACATGTTAATGCACACTACCAAGTTTTGCGCTAACCTGTTCTTTTCTGTTATGCTGAGGTTTTAAGAGCTCTTCAAATTTGTGGTTTATATTTCATTAATTCCTTAAGATAGAAATTTCAAGATGTTCTAAGTAAAACAAAAAATATTAATGTGTTCACCAGTTGAATTAACATCAATTATACCTATTTTTTAATTTGGGTCTTTGCAGTGATCAAAAATTTTAAGCATATAACTTCTACAATTGAGGTTTGTATTCAGAGGCTGAAGACAGCTGATACTCAACTACTGATATATCTAGTTCTAGGAAAAAAATGCTGAATTTGAAAGCATTTTTTTTAAGAACCAGTATATAAAGCAATATGCTAGACATCTTCATCCCTGAATTTGAGTAATACTTAAGTGCACCTCATGTCACAACCAGTTGTCATCTGTCCCAAGGACTTGTGCTGCAGAATGTATCAGAACATTTAAAATATAAATGGTTAGTGATTTTGTTGGCGTCTGCCTTGTGATTTGTGTTGAAAGGCAACTAAAAGTGCTTTGGAGGAGGCTTTATGTACTTCCCGAGGCAAAGTGATTGCAAGATGTCAGAAAAAAAACCCATTGAAGATAGGAAGCTGATAGTTAGAAGGGAAAAGAAAAAGAAGCAATTGGTCTGGAATGATATGTGTGGCAAATATGATTTGGAGATAAGGTCATAGATGTGGAACAAGGCCAGAAATGAAATAAAGAAATGTGGCCAGATTGCTATTCTGAATTTTTGTCGGCATCTGAGTGGTCCAGGCAAAGGTGTGATTGTCATCTGACAGGCAGTAGTGTGGTGCCACTAGATGATCCTTATTTCTGGCTCTTGAGGCTGGCATTAACCGATTGTCCCTGGGACGTGGGCAATGGTTCAGTTCCTTTTTACAACCGTGGTGGGCCTCGAAAAGAGCCATTGTTGTCTTGTTCTTCTGAGCTGCTCCCAGAATTCTCTTTTCCTTCCTCTCTCAGGTAAATAGTGTGTTGCTTTTGGCCATATGAAGGTATTGGGACACAGCTTGTGAGGTTAGGAGGATTGATAGTGCCTGAAATAGACCCTTGGAAGCATGGATAAGAAATTCTCTTTACAGTAGAGAAGACAGAAAAGGAAACGAGTGTGCTAGTTAAGGAAATTTATCTTATGGATTTTTAATAATAACAATGTTACAACAATTTCCTAGAAATTGTTCAAGTTTTGCTGTTTTCTGAGTAATGTACGTTAGAAACAATAAATCACAATTCCAAGTTTTAGATTTAAAAAATGCATGGCAATGTAGTGCTCTGAAGATTCTGGCATTTATCAAGTCGTTCTTGGCAGCTTTACTGATAAATACTTCTCTAGCAGAAATTAATAAGGTGATATTTATTGCGGATAAAGATGATTTTATAATGCTATCTTTTGCAGAGAGGCTGAGAGAGGTTTTTTTGGGGAATGTGTTTGCTTTTTGTTTTTTTCCTAATTGATTTCAATAGGAATTTGTCTGGACTCAGATAAAATTATAAGCTAAATTTTGAAATTACAGAATCACAGAATAACCAGGCTGGAAGAGACCCACCGGATCACCGAGTCCAAAAAATTAGATAGAACTTTAGTATTTCATACTTAAACAAAATACAAATAGAAACATGCAGTGAGTTTGTGTATAAATAGAAATATATATGTTTGTATGAATATACAGATATGCTAATTAGTAATACATTAGCAGGCACAAGTACTTTGTCATGTGTTGTACTGAACACAGTGTAGCTGTTTGTTCAGTAAAATGAAGGACGAGGGAATGGCCACTGCATAATGTTTGTAATTCCAGTGTGACTTTGGGTTGATGGTTAATAGACAGCTTCTTAAGAAGCTGCTTTCTTAAAACACTTGAAGTTCTTCAGGCCTGTCACATCAGCCCAAACTTAGCTTTTTCCATGCAGTATGTATTGATATTCAAAATAAATTGTGTGCATACGTACACATGCATATAAATTTACATGCATATGCAGTAAACTAATACAGAGTAATATTTGCCTTCAAGTCCTAGGGAAAATACTATTAAATTCACTGTTAAGTTCAATTTTTATAATGTTTGTGTTAACTTCTTCACAGGCAATGAACTGGCTGTAGCTTTTTTGTCATAGTTGTGTTTAATAACACTACAATAGTAGTAGTAGTAATAGTTTAATAACTACTACCTGAAATGCATATTAGGATATCTCATATGTATATATGTTTGTGTCTGTATTAAAAATGATGACTGAATTAAAATTAGTTCCAAGTATTGCAACATTCACTAGTGTAACAAGCACAGAATTATATTTATGAGTAAATGAGTTTTACTGGCCAATACACTCTGGCAACTGTAATTTAAAAATCTTTGTTTAAATCTAGGTAACTTGTTTTGGCAACCAGAAATATTTGTATGCAATAAGTCTATTTGAAGATTAATTTTTAAAATGTGATATCTATTCTAAATTTGACATTCTGGGCTCTTGACAATATAGTAGGTAACCATACTTAGTAGCATTATTGGTATCTTGAAAACTATTTCTTAACACATAGGAAAAAGAAAAACATCTAACCTTAATTTTTCTTACGTGATGACAGACAAGTACTGGCAGCCTGTAACTTCATAAACAACAGAGTTAAAAAAAAAAAAAAAAAGGACCTAGTTCTTATGAAAGCAACTTAGTCCACTTCACTTCATACCCCGCACCCTGTTGTTACTATTAATGAACACGATATGTAGCTGGAATCTGAATATTAAAACATAAGGGCAATTCATGGTATCTCTAGTGCTCCACTGTGGCAGGTGCAAACAATACATGACATTCCAGCTGCAGTAGCTGTCAAGTATTTTGCAATTTTTGTGAGATTTTAAGTTTGAGTTCTACATGTTGATATTTTCAGACTAATAAAAATGCAATAACAGTGCAGAAGAAAAAGGTGATGACTGTTTCATACTTAAAGTATAGTGATTTGAGCGCTAGTTACTTGTTGATTGTTGTTTTAGTTTTAAGTAACCAGTTGAATCATAGATAAGCCCTCAAAGTTAGCGAAGGTAGAGCAAAGGTGTCATTTCAGTGTGTAGTTGATATTCTGAGCAACTCCATATATAGGCAGGACATACTTAAAAAAAAATTAAGGTATTAATATAGAACAACAAATCAATAACTTTTCCTAAAGATTTGATAAACTATTTATCTGCCTTTCCTTTGGGAGGTAAGATAGAAGAGAAGGTGAAGGGCATGGCAGTTTATTTTACTATTTCCCTTCTTGGATCATCCCCAGTTCTTTTTTTTTTTTTTTTTTACTGGAGGCTGCTCTCTGTTCCAGGTGATTTTTGTGAAGAAAATATGAGTTTACTAAGTGGATGATTATGAAGGTTTCCATTTCTTAGCAGTTGATGAAATAGCTCTCCTTTCTTTAAGGTTACTGATGAATGATTCCTGACTGAAACATACCAAAGGGGAGGTAAAACATAGCACTGCTTGGTTTGAAGTTATACAGTGATCTTTAACTGTACATATCTGAATTTTGCTTGGAGTGGGTAGACTATTGTGCTTTCAAAAAATTTTAAATTAGGCTGAAGAGAAAAACATCATACCAAGGCTATCCAGTGCTGACCTTTGAGAGAGGCTCTACAGCTCTCTGGCATCTGTTTGTTTTCTGCCATCTGTTTGTTTTTCTTTTTCCTACTGATCACTTGATTGTGTTACAAGTTTGAAAAATAAATAAATAAATGAAAGATGCTAGTTTTAAAAATATAATCAAAACTTTATTTCAAATTGTGGCAAAAACTCCCACAGGAAATAAAGGCCTTTACAAACTTCACTGTTTTTCCCCAAATAAGCACACTGCTTTGACTTTACTTTTGCTTTTATCATAGTAACATGTAAATTGTCGTTTAAGGAAAAGGATCTATTCAAGACCTTTAGCATAATGTCAGTTAGCAGACTTTAGATAGAAGTGTCTCTTTTCTCTTTCTTTTTGCTATTTCTTCCCACTCTGTCTTCTGAACTCCTAGAAATCAATAGGGAAAGCTTTTACTGTATAATCATTGGCTGCAATTAAATGCTGAAAATGGAGCCCTGTATTATTTAGGAGTGAAAGGCGACTTTTTGCTCATATCCCATGTCTTCAAAAGGATACTGTTTTTATTGACAGAAGATATCAAAAGCTAGGGAAGGAAATACTGTATGATCATTACATGGGAGAAACAATAGAAATAGGTGAAAGTTAGTGCCTTCTTTCAGAGGTAGGTAATCAGACTGTTGTGGCTTTGTAGTTTATTGCAAGCCCGGTTAAGTGCTTAGTTTTGCAAGATACTGCCTGAAGTAGTTCTTACTGTTTCTCGTCTGAACCTACTTGTTCAATAGGGTCGGGTAGAAATAAAACTTCAGATAGGGCAGGAAATGGAGATTTCTAATTCCTGTTTACTCAGCATGAGGTCAGCCGAATTTCCCTTTGGACTGTTTCTGGTGGTATGTGGGCTAACAAGCTTCCTCCTATAGGAAGACTCCCTAAAAGTCTGTGTGTGTTTAGAGATTTTCTTTTTCTCTCTAGTCAGCAAAAAGTGTAAGTGGAATGTGTAGTATGAAAGAAATAAACCATGCGTACTTTGAAGCTTTAGGCAGATTTTCCATTCCTAGTAGTATTAGCATTTTGCGTACAAATATATGCAAAACATAGATGTATAAAAATTTATAATCTGTATCTGGGTATGTATAAGCAGGTTCATTTTCTCCAGAAAACGGTTGTAATTAATTTTCAGTAACACCTCCTTTGGAACTACATTGACAAAGTATAGGTTTTGCTGTTATTGAGATAATTTGCCTCTTTTTCAAACTTAAGCTAAACCTGTTTTTTTTTTATTCGGCTACTTTGCAAGTTGAAATGTTATAGTTTTCCATTTTCTTTTTCTGACAAGTGTGTCAGAGCAATGTTTAGACTTTTCAGGTTTTAGGCTATTGTGACATTTTATACTCTCTAATTAAATTACTATGTTTTGTTTCATTATTTCTTCTTTATTTAATTTTCCCACTTCGTTTAGTGGGAATTTACAAATAGTGCAAAGGCATTGCTTTTGAGCAGTTACTAGAATATTATACATACCGATAATAAGCAGCTGCCTCAAGATAGATGAGTGTACTGGTTTTGTATATAGAAATGGATCTTCATTCTAATATTTTTACTGTGGTAAATTTTGGAGTTTTTAAAAGGCAAATTATGAAATGCCACAAGTCCTTTGCTTGTGCATCTTAAAACTTGGTCAAGATTTCCATAAGCTTCAATTATATGTTTCTCTCTTCCTATAAGTTCCCAGTAGCATTTGTAAAACACAGCTGCTGTGCATACTTAATAACATGAGAGGTTTTAAGTAGATTTAAATAAATTCAGGGACAATGGAGTTTTCATGAATACTGGCCAGAAGTTATAAATTGAGAAATTTTAACCAAGTGATTACTTAGAAGATGCTGAACAGATTTTCTTTCCCCGCCCTCACACTCATCTTCCAGAATGTGTGTCTTAGGATGGATTTGCATACAGATTGACAGAAAAACACTTCTGACATAAAATAAGAAAGCTTTATCTTTAACATGTTTTTTTATATATATAATTTTCTTTTATGTTGTAATTGTGTGTGGATGTTCCAGTGGAATCAGTCTTTCCTACATGGAAGAATGCTTGTAAAGGCGCTCATCTTAAAAAGATTCATCCTATAAAGTTATTTTTGGCAACTCTGCAGGTAACTTAAAGCTGACCTTTTAATGGGAAATGTCAGGCAGCTTTAGGAACTGATGCTATATACAATGTATTATGTTTCTGAATTAATATGTTCTATATATAAAAATGGCTTTTGAAAACAAAGAAAATCACCCACTGAAGCTTTCTGGTATTTTTTTTTTCTCAAGTGGTAGAGTAAGCTTTATTTCCTAAAGGAAGTCTTTCAATTATGGCTTCTTATGAAAGTTGTTAAAAATAAAACATAACTTTAAAACATTTGCATAGTAAAATATTCTTTTGATTTAAATGAAAATTCATAATTCCTCGTTGGAAGTTACTGCTTCACTCTGCTTGAAGCAGTGGAAATGTTTTAGTTTCTTACTGCTGGTTTTTAGTTATCAGCAAGGGAAAAAAATAAAAGGAAGGAATTGGTGTATTGTCTTGAATGATTATGTAATTCCTACCTGACAAGAATTAAAAAGGCCAACCCAGTGATTTTGACTGGATTTTGAAAGATCAAGTTTTAATCATCTCTATACCATCAGTACTACTGCATTATCACTATTGCCTAGTTTATTTAAAATGTTTGAGTAGATTAGATAAACTAAACTTAGCAACAGGAAATAGAACCACCAAACTCATATTTTTCTTCAGGTTTTTGTTATTTTTTCAAATTTAGGCTTTTTTCAGTTATTCTGTAATTTTCCAAGTTTTTAGTGGTTATGCTTAGTCTTTTATATGGTCATAATGGAGGGGGAAAAAGCAAATTTTATGTATCTATGTGTATTTTCTAAATGCTTGCTACAGTGTGTGTGTTGAAATGTGAACTGCAGGGTTTTCACTTTTTACAAGGCCTTAACATCCTAAAAAGTCTCTTGGATGTTTCTTCAATCTTAAACTTACTGTGCTATCTCTTCCACTAATCTCAGATTTCTTCTGCCTCTATCCTTATTAAAAAAACCCAAAATTATATTTCAAATCAAAACCGAATTAACATTTTTTTTTTTCTTTCCAAGTTTTACTTTCATGGTAAAATCAGCAATCATGACAGTTTACTAAAACTTTGACAGGCATCTGTCTGTGAAATGCAATTTCATTTTAGTTACATGCCATACAATGTTTGTAACAAACAATTCTTACCCTGAAAGAATTTAGACTGTTAAACAAAAAAAGGCATGGCATAGGTTAATAGCTTTGGAGCTTGTGCCAGGTATTGTTGGACCATCTCCTCAGCTTAGCCATGCTCAGTCTTAGCCTTTATACATTTATTTTTACTTTCACCTGGGATGATTTTCTTTTACAGAATTTTAGACGTTTTTTTTTAGGACCTATTAGTACAACTGCTTTTTCTGATGCAATTTAAAATAGTATTTTTTAAAGTATTTGTTTAACTTGACTTACAGAGTTGCTTGATAGAGTTGTATCTGCTTGGTTTATCACCTAGAAAGTAAAAGACACAAATCTAAACTTCTTTTTATGGTCTATCATGCTTTATGCGTCCAGAAATAAGGTGGAGAATGAGCAGCATGTGATAGAAAATCATGAAATGTTATATGACCTTATGGGGTCAACAGATCATACTTCAGAAACTTTAAGTCTAATATACAAAACTCCCAGGTTCCTTGTGGTCTTGCAGGGAAATGTTTTCCAGGGTGCTATTTGGCGATTTTTTAGGGAGATCCTTTAATGTAGTATTCTACTTTATGAAGGAGATTTGTTAAAAGCAATTATGAATGCTTTCAGCTTCATTAATATAGCTAGTGGTTGGTGTTATTGCCATTCACTACGTGACCTTTACAGTAACTGTACATTTGTGAAGGGTTAATAGATTATTAATGTATTAGCTGATTGTTAAGTTCCAGCATATTAACAGATGGCTAGTAACCAAATCTAATGCTATCTATTTGTGTGCTTAGTAACCATTAAGATGTATAATAACCAAGTCTGTCAAATGTTTATAACATACTTCATGGTTTTGTAATTTTCTTTAAACTAGTTATAAAGATACCTTTTAAATTATGGCTACCATAACAGTCAGACCTAATACTTCATCTTGTTAAATAATTCTCTTATTTAGTCTTTCTAGGGTCATATTGTTTCTTCCTGCATAATTTAAAAAAAAAAAAAAAAAAGAGAAAAAAAAAGTTGAAAACGGTGAAACATCTTAGAGTGGCCGAAAGAGCTTTTCTTAAATGTCACAAAGCCCGAAGCAGCAGCTGACTGTGCAGTAAGAAGACTAAGGCAGAGCAAGAGGGAGGAGGATGCAGTAGTCAGGAATAAGGAAAAGCAGAATTTTAATAATAAAAAATGGAAGTGAAGTTGTGGTATTTTCATGTATTGTAATCCAAGATAACAATATACCTGTTCATTTTCGGTGGATGATTTCTGCAAATAAAATCTTGCAGACATTAGGCTGGATTCAGGATTGTAGTGCTAAGGGTCTTCCGCTTGGTGGCTGCTGCTACAGTTGGCTGCTAATAAATGAAGCTGCACTTGTGACTTCTGAATAATAAAACCAACCATAATTGTCAGCAGTTATAATTAACGTTTTGATACAAGCTTCTTCAGACAGTCTTGCCTCCCTTGTCTAAACAGGAACACACTCTGCTGATGTGGTTTTGCAGAGTAGAAATAGTAGATTAGTTATATAACAATATTTTCTTGTTTGGCTAGGGAGAAGTAACCATGCCCCATTTAGAACTACTTGAAAATGGATTACAGTAGATGTTGCCATTTGTTTGGAAGGCTTCACTTTCTAGAGAAAATGTAAAGTTTTCTTGCTATTTCCTTTACATAGTAGCTTGTTTGAATATAGATTTGAACTGGTCAGTGTTTCAAAATGTAGCTCGGTCCTTGGCTACTTTGGGTGTGTCGGAAGGAGAATAAATTAAAAGGAAAAAATACAATGGAAATTGTTTTTTAAATGAATGTGGATAGATGCAAAAGGCAACCCTACTAGAAATATAAATTTTCATACAGTCTGCAGGTTTTTTTTCTTTTCTACACTTAACATTTATACTAATGCTTATAATTGGCCAGAAGTTAACTAATAAACTCATGTCTTTATCCTTTCTTTACCCTTCTTTCTGGTTGATGGAGTCCTAGTTGATAATGAATATTGATTCCTTGAGGTCATGACCTTGTAGTTACTGCTATTAAATATCATCCTGCTTTGCTGCAGTTCTTCAAATTAATTCTTCTTGTATGATGAGCTGATCTCTCTGTATTGATGACATCTTGTAAATATTAGTACATTCCTACTTTGAAAAACAATATTATTGATAAAATTGATCTCAAGATTTGTCTTTAAGAAGCTCCATTAGTCACCTTTATTTAGCAGATTTCTCTGTCACTATCGTGTCTTTCCCATTTTGTCATTTTCTTTCTTACCTCAGTTGCCCTTATTCCCATTTTTATCCCACTTATGTAGTTACTTTGCTTGTAGCGCTATAGGAAATGCTACACTGACATCCTTGTTAGATCAGTCATATCATTTTCTGATATGAACCAGAAATCATACTTTACAGGATGTGTGGCACCATTAACTCATGATACTGCCTTGTATCTGCTTTTTATTTCTTAAAGAGAAGACATCCTTGAATTTCAGCCATAAAAACTACAGTTTCTATAGTTTCATGTCCTGCTTCAGTTATTGCAGTTCGTGTTATTATTTTGCTGGTCAGATATGCACAGTGCTCACATTCTTACTTGGACTGCCTTTAGTTTTTCCACTAACTGGGACTTGCTGACTGATTACAGTGTTTACATGCAACTGATGTCTGTTATTGAATTGGGTAGCTGACATTGCTTTGCCTCTTACTGTTTTCCCATCTTCAGCATTTGCCCTCGTTTATCTATTTTCTCCTCTGTATGTGAAGACTGATTATGAAGGCTATCTCATTTTCTCCTGACTTGTGATATGTTTTTGTTTAATTCTATCATCAGTCGTGATAGACTTTTTCCTGGACTTTTGTTGTCCAAAGTGTTTGTGTTGAACTTGCTATGGTTTCACTGGGCGTACCTGAGTGGCTGAACATCCTGGTTCTTTCCTTATGGCAGTATTTCTTAAGGTGCTTGTCAAAGTTTGTTTACTTGTACAAAAAAGAAAAATTATCTTGCAAATCAGGTAGGCTTTTATCTCCATACATTTTTTTCTGTGTAGGGCAATCTTTACTGAATTTGTTGTGTGCTATATCAGTTTAACTCTTATAATGTAGAAGGAAAGCATTCTTCTTGCTCTTATGCGTATTCTTTCTAATTTCTGTGAGGGGTTTATATAAAAATTCCCTTTTGGTTAACTGCGTGTTCATACAAATACTTGTATGTCTTGTATGTTATTTCAGAATTATTTTAAATCCTTCTGTTCAGATATGCACTAGTAATTTGGATGCATAACCCCTAACTGACAACACAAAAATTCTTGTGGCCTCTTCAAAGAGGAAGAAATACCTATTCCAGTTCTTTTCATAGTTCTAACATAAGCATTTAGGTACCTTGTGCGTGACACAGTTGTTCTTTTCATCATATCCTGTATGTCTTTAAGTCCTTTTGGTAAGAAAAGATGGAAGTATGTATAGTGTAATTCAGTTGTTATTTTAATATATTAATATTGAATTTGTTATTAAACTGATTTTTTTCATCTACGGGATGATTCAGCACTTAAAACTGGAAACATTTCTTCTTTGTTTACGAAATGTGATCTGAAATCAAGTTGCACATAATTGATTTGAAGAACTGCTTTTATTAAAACATGATTTTGAGATGGTAATTTTTTTCCTCCACTTCTGCCCTTCCTTCCCTTAAGTGGAGCTTAATGCTATGAGTGATCTTTATATCTCTGCTCTCTGCTGTTTTGCACCTGTTGCAAATGTGTAGCCTTTGGTAACTTTGAAGTTGATCAAATAGTTCACATTAGGAAAAGGATTGCCTCGTATCCCAGTGGCTATACAGGAGTCCTCAACTCATGAGTGGCTGCACAGCTTGAGAGATCCCGTAGTCCTCTCTCTGTTATGAGAAGGTGGCTGTGAAAGCTTGGGATTCTATGATACTTTGTCCTCCATAAAATCCCAGAATGGAGAACATTTGCAAACTAACTATTCTCAATCCCCATTAGGAAGAAGGTGGCAGAGTAGAGTTTTGTGTGCACCTCTTTAAAGAAGGTTTAAATTCTTTTTTTTGTCAATTTGACAAATTGCCATGCATGTTAGTTGTGCTGTAGTATTATAAAGTTAAGGTTTGGGCAACTTACACAAGCAATTTTACTAGTTAAAAGTATATGGCAGCTAATAGTTAATAATTTTCTTTAAATCCTGTTGGATGCAAGGTGACATCACATGGGAAAGATTACCTCCTTGTCTTCTCTGGGAGATGTTTTCCTTGAGAGTATTTATTGCCTGGTTTATACCTGTGGGTAAATATTAGTGAATAACTCCATTCCCCTCCTTTACTGAATGACTGTTCCCAATATATTTAACATCTTCTTGGTTTCCCTTTAGAAGAAAAGGGCTATATTGACATTGAAATGACAAAATTACTGTCCTCTCTAAGGGCAGTTCTTGAAACCAATAGGTGAAGATATTTTTCTGTAAAGGCGAGTGAAATGTCTTACCCCTTACCATACACAAAAGCGCTATTCCTGTTTCAGAGAAACCCTTGATATTCCTTAGTGGTGGCTATAGAAAATGAGGCTACTGAACAATGGTATTCTGACATCTGCTAGAAAAGAATACAAGTAGTAACTGTCAATCTCCTGTTTTGTCTCGTTATCCTGTATTATCATGAGAGAGGCTGCTTCTATTGCTAATCTTTCTGATTTCTGAATCTTTTCCTGATAGAGTACATTATGTGGTCCAGACAGCAAAATGTGATCATTCAAATCCTTTCACGCTGTAGCATCCTCAATACTCCCTTCTCTTCTGTTTGCAGTCTTTGTAGCACTTTCGTCTTGCGATTTGAGGTTTGCACTCAAGTTGTGCTGTTTTAGCTGGCAAGCTGTACTTAGCTCAGTGTTAGTTTTCCTTGGTCTGGAACACAGGCATCATTCTGTTGAATAGAGTGGTAGAGCCCCAAAAGGTAACTTATCAGTGTTGAGCTCTTGCAGAGCAAGCCAATGAACCAGTTAAATGATGTCATTTTAATAGCTCAAGGGTATAATGAATGGCCTTGTAAATTCTACTGCTGACATCTCTCTTTTTTTTTTTCCACTTGCTTGTTTTTGTGAATTGATGATCATCTTGAGTGTAACTACTTTAGTCCTATTTTTTACAAGTGTTAGAACCATGTGTTACTGGAATCAGTAATTATAATGAAAAGTGGGTACATCAGCTTTTTAAGATGCATTCAGCAGCAGCACTGATGAGCAGATTTTTATCTAAAGCATCATGTTGAACAAAATATGACTAAACATAAATCCTGTCAGTGAGTGCTCAGTTAGTTGGAATGTCTGCAAATCATTCCCTACAGTAGTGTAATGGCTGTAAGAAAAATAGCTGTAGTTTGTAGTTTCTTTTGATTTTTTTTTAAGTTGTTGTGGGGTCTTTGTTTGGTTTTTTTAAACACATTGTCTAATTGTTTTGATGGCAAAAGGAAGTTGTTTGAAATATTAATTGTATTACATTTCTCTTTGTTGGTAATAAACAGCATTCGCTATTGGAGCATTAGTTTAGGTGATTTCAGCATTTGACAAAGGGCTTTACTGTCTTTGAATATGAGGTGGGGAAATAACACTTGTGAATTGTGTCAATAGGACACTTGGCATATTATAGAAGGCTGTGTTGGAAGACTAGTTAAGGGTACTTCAAAGAACACAATAAGTAGGCTATTAATTTTCTGATGAAAGAAATGAACAACATAATGTAGGACAATATATATATGTATTTATTTATTTTTATATGTATAGTTTGTATCCAGTAGAGCCTTACTGTGTTTGTTTTCCTGCAACTCCAAAACGTGAATAGGTTAAACCAAGGAAACACTTGCACTAAGTCTGTGCTGTAGCTACCACGTCTGTTCAGGAAAAGGCAGGGTAAATTCTATTATTTTCTTCCTTGCAGTTTGCAAGCAAATATTGAATATTCA
Source organism: Phaenicophaeus curvirostris (assembly GCF_032191515.1). Classification (NCBI taxonomy): domain Eukaryota; kingdom Metazoa; phylum Chordata; class Aves; order Cuculiformes; family Cuculidae; genus Phaenicophaeus; species Phaenicophaeus curvirostris. The sequence continues at coordinate 14,671,497 of NC_091400.1, read as the reverse complement.
GTAACTTGTCGGGATATTCTATTTAAGTGATTATGATGCCAATTCTTATGGCTATAATGCCCGGACATTTTTTGATATATTTTGCGCATTTATTAAGTGTGTGCAAGGAGGGAATCTCATCTTAACTGCGAAGTAAAATGACCTTTAAACCAAATAATATAATAGAATTACAAATACTAGTATATATGTAGTGCCTGTTGTATCTTTTCATATTTCTGTGCTTTTTGGTTCATTTGGAACTAAAAATAGCAAAAGATTTTAGTTTTCTTTTAACATTCTAAAACTTAGAATTTACAAGGGGGTCAAGTTTGAATACAATCTTTACCTTAAGTAGGTTGTTTTCAAGGCTTTTGGATTCAATCTGAGTTCTTGCATGTTAGCTATAAAACTTTATATAACACAGCCATGATGATTAAATGTCACAAACCAGAGTTCTGAAGTGTTGTTATTCAAATTATATGGAAAAGTTTCCATAATCTATATAAAATTAGATTATTTTTTAATATTTATATTAAACGTCCTTATTTTTCTTAGGAGCTTTTTGAACAAGCCTTAAAAAAATTCACATTTTGCCCAGTGAACCTCTGAACATCTTTAAAGGTGACATGTGCTGCAGTTGGTAGTGACAAGAGACAAATGTGTGAAAAATCAAGGTGTTTTGTCTGTGGGTGTTCCAAGAGCAATAATAACATAAGAAAACATTCCCCTTTTTGTTCCGATAGAAGAATGTAATAAATCCAGTTTAGTTTGATACTATCTAAAATTAACGGGAAAGATTAAAAAAGATTGTAAAATAAAATTCTATGAAGACTTAGCACTGGTAGCTCTGCTGTAATGTTCTTATAATGGGCATAGACAGATTTCCATATTTTTCCCTCCTAACTACATTTTATGCCTTTTTATTTGTTTTGTTTCATTTTGTGTTTTTATGAAATCCAGTATAAGGAAAAAGATTACTGAGGTTTCTGGTTATTCTAGTTCTGCATGCATTTGTGTTGTAAGTCACATTGTTACTGGCAGCATTCCAGTACCAAGCTGCAAAGGAAGTAACACTCGCTATTTACAGTTGTTTGATTCTTTTGCTAAGTGATCATTTTCCTTCATCATGTGACTGTGTTCCTCAGATTTCCTCTCTTTTGAAAGATTTTTTTTTTTTTAACTTTACTGAGAACGCAAGCAGGATTGCATCACAGTGAAGCTGCTAGGAGCTAAAGACAGCTCAGTGAATACCCAGAGCTTGCTGTGTGTGATCATTCATGTGCACCATCATGACAGATTGAGCATGTCCCAAGCTAAACTGCTGTAATACTATTTTTGCAGTTGCTTGTCTTGCTGCTTTGGATTAGGATACTGGAGGAAGACAAACTTGTTTTCCTTGCGTTCTTAGTAATAACCCCTGCTGCAGGTGCTAGAACAGAGTGAATGAGCTCAGTTTAAAGGAGTGCTAGCATTTTACCCTGTATTAATTGAAAGCTCTGCTTCCATTGACTTCAGCTTTAGCTGGCAATTCCTAACAGTCCTGTGCAGCCAAATCCAGGCTTATGTTGGGCACAGAAGAATGGAACGCAGCAGAGACCACAGTGACAAAGTTTGCATTGGTAGATAAGTTGATGAAGCCAGAAGGTAGATAAGTTGATGAAGCCATTCCTCAGGATCTCAACTCCTCCTTCTGATCGAAGTACTACATGTCATGTCTGAGAAAGTAAAAAGTGCTGGGACTTTTGTGAGCCTAACTGGAATTTTGGTATTCTCCTGGAAACAGTTAATAGTTCAGTGAGCAGAGCCTGTCTTGTTGCTCTGCAGAGTTGGGCTGCGTGGTGCCATTTACTGGTGCAGGAAGCTAAAAAAATCTAGGGCAGCATGAAAATGTAGAATGCAGATAAATTACTGACACTGGCATGTTGTTCAGAATGTAGGAAGCTTGGAAGCTTAATAGGAAGTCAGTTAGCAGGTGGACTGAAATATATAGACACAGGTGTGGGTACCTGGGGTTTTGTTGCCTGTGTAGTACAGATAATAGGCAGGTCAGATTTATCTGTCAGCTCAGTGTGTATTTTATGCTGCAGATGCAGATGACCATGCTAATGAGGATTCAACACATATATAAATATATGGTTAAGGATTTTGAATACGGACAATAGCTAGGCTTGGGCATCGTGTTAGGTTCCTGATAGGCTTTCTTAGGGTAAAACTTCTCACTTTGTGACTGTAGTTTAATCAATTAATAGTCAAATGTCTCTGCTGCCATAATCCTCTACAGATGCGGAAGATAAAGGTGCAGCTTTAGTTTCTGGAGCAAGGTGCATGTTCTCTATTTCTCTGCCATAAGATATGTTGATAATGTCCTTTTCAGTTCACTAATTCCAGTTACTTCGGGCTATGCATTCAAGCTGGAAGAGGTGGTGAGGAAGCCAGGCTGTATTAAGGTCCACTTATCATCTGTTGTGCCCCAGCTATAGGTCTGGTCTTGGCTTTGTCACTCATAATGTAGTCATATATTCTTTTCTCATTCTTTCTTTCCTTCTTACTATTGAAGATGTGGTTTGTGTATCTATTGGGAGGGAGCTGAAGGAGTGCTAAGTATGCCTTGCCCTTACATGCCCATGTTCTGAGTGTGAAGGGGGCAGGACAAAGCACACCACATTACAGGCCATGACAAAGGGAAAAATTCTTTTGATTCCAAATTATGCACATACATGTCAATTACTTCAAGTACTGCTAAGTAATCTTTGTTTTATAATTAAGATAACCCTTAACTTTAAGAATGTCTTTTTCCCTCCTGGAGCTGGCTGACATGCTGATTACACCTCAGCCATCTCCTGGAATAAGCAACACAGGTATCAGTCCTAGAGATAAACAGGCCTCTTCAAAGCACTGTTTTGATTAATTCCTGGAGCTGGTTCATTATGCATATTGGATGGAGACAGGAGATCTCTGAAAAATTATTATGGTTCTGTAATTAAAGACTCACGTAATACATATGCATAAAAGTGAAAAACACAGGTAAAAATGCAAATTCTTGCATTTTAAAATTTTATTTTAGTGCCTTCACTCTGCAGGTTTGGTTTTTTTTTTTGCAAACTTACTGTTTGGTGGGTTGTTTTTTTAAAATTAACAGACATGTTATAGGGTCAGTATTCTATGACATTTTTGATCAGCCTTACGAGTAAGATGCTTAAAGGTATAAAGTTAAGACCCAACTTCAACTGGAGGTCCATCTCACTTTGTGATCCTTCAGATACCTGATCCTATGTATGCTTTTGTAATTTTTCACTATCCTTAACGTATACATTTTAAGGAAGTCTGTATTGTGGATGAATACGTAGATAATAGCCGAAGGCTGGGATTTAAAGTGTTGGGACTTTAAGAATTGTTATTACTAAGCTGTTTTTCTTTCTTTTAAGACTAGAGCATTTTAAGAACTGAAATATGCTGCCACATACACTAGAAGCTATCAAGGAGGGAGCTGCTCTCTGTGCACAGCAGAAGTACAATGCAACATGCGCAACCTGGACTTAATCTTTTGCTAAGTTAATGATTGCTGTGTAGCCAAAGGCAGTGTCTTGTAGCTGGAGGTTTTTCTTTTATCCATAATGTAGTTTATCTAAGTAGGTCTTAGGATACTTGTTGTCTCTAAAAGATCCTAGCAGAATTTCCAGACGTGCTGGATTTTCAAACTATTTCTCTAAGTTTTTTTTATTCTACTTTATCATTCTGTAGTTTATATTTTGATTTCCATTCATGGTTATAGTCCCAGAACTTCCTCGCAAAGTTCTCATGTACTACTAAGGACCTCTGTGAGTCCCTTCTGTTGTTACATTGTTTGGCAGTAGATTGGTAGTCTGTGGAAACACAATGCAAAAAGCAAATCCAGGAGACGGAATAGTATCAGCTCACAAAACCAGGAGAATCTGTTCATGCTGAGAAATAAGGAAACATCATCCTGTGCGTGTATGTGCAGAAGCACCAGCCTTCTTGGAAAAACTTGCTGTATTTAGGAAGCAACCTTCAAATCTGCTGAGTACAAATGAGTTACTACTGAAAATGAAAGCTACTAAAAAAAATGGTAGTAGCCTTTTTATTTAGCATCTAAAATGTTAGACATGACTTGTTTGTTTTATCACACACACTACTAAGTCTCCAGTCATCATGCATTGTACTTAATGCACATGCCGCAATGTATTCATAAAAATCTGTTGTGTCCAGATTTCCTTTACTTGATTTAGCTTGCTCAAGTACTATTGTGAGAAGTGTTATAAATACCTAGGTAAAGGATTTTGATTAAAGTGATCTTTGTGTGTCCAGTGTAGGTCTATTTTAATAATAAAACTATGTTGCAATTTTGTACTTTCCTTAAAAGGTTACGAAGATCCTACATTCTAGCAAAACTGCCTGGTATGGTCTTGCCTTTGATGCAATGATTTTTTTTCTCCCCTTTTTTTTCACGTGTGACCATGTGCACAACTCCTTGGGAAGCTCTACAGGAAACCAAGATCTGCCAGGGATTTGCTGCAATAGTAGCATTCTTAAAATATAACATGCATATGTTAATAAATGACAATTAAATTCAAATTGTAGGATGTATTCTCTTCTGAACTCACTCCTTCCAGCCTCTAAGACTGTAATCTCAGGAATGGTTAAAGCTGGAATAAACTATCATTGTGGCAAAAGCAGCAGTCCTGCCCTTCTGCATTCCTGCCAGCCTTAGTTTTGCCAGCTCAGCTCTACTGTAGCTATATAGCAAACCAGATCAGAGCACTGATCTGACTGAAAAATACTTCCCCACCCCTATTCAGGATATAAGCTGTATGTTTGCTTTCATGTTTTTCCTTAAAAAACGTGCTGTTGTTCAGTACTGTAACACCTGATCTCCTTACATAATCACAGTAAGGATATTTAAAAGATACTTAAAAGAAACAGAAAGCCAAGACTAAAATTATTTCTTTCAGAGAATAATATAGATACTACGTAATCAAATTACTAATACATCACAAGAATGGGTATGATTTTTTTACGTCCAAGATACTTTCTTTCTTTTCTATCTAGCCTTGCACTTCTTTTAATAAAGCTATTAAGAAATAAACCAAATTTTTCTCTCCTACTACGTATTACTAAGTGGTGGGTTGCTTTTGCTGAAATCAAGTTTTCACTTACGAAAACAAAAAAGTCCTCAGGCTTTGGGCATTTTTTTTGTTGTTGTTGGTTTGTTTCTTTGTCTTTTTGTTTGTTTTGGTTTTGGTTGGTTTTTTTTTTTCTTTCTTCAAGATCTCTTTTAGATTTCCTGGGAATACATTTTATTTGATATTCCACAGGTATTGGTCCACTGGTATAAGTGAATGAATACTCTTTCAAATACAGCATACAAGTGTTGGTGTTCTAAGCAACTGTAGAAGACATAAAAGAAAAAAAAACGGTCACCAATGAAACAAGGGGATCAGTCTGTTGTGCTGTCCTGTTGCATACTATAGTATTGATACATGGGCATGGGTAGACTGTTCCTGGGGTTTGAAACTGGTTATTGTAATAAGCTTGCTAAAGGTTGTTCATGTTGTGCTTGTATCTTTCGGGTTGTTTTGTTTTGTTCTTTTTCCCTATTACTTATTTAAAAAAACAGAAGCTGAACTACAGTGAATTAAAAATGGGAGATCCAAACAATACAAACAACCCTTGCTCAGGTTTTTGAGTGCCCTGCTCTGAAAGTGTTGCACATCCTATCTTGTGGTTTGTTTTGTCTTACATGTATTGTGCTTTCCTTAAACCTGTGAGATTCATTTTATACATTTGAGGATTTACTTGGTACTTTCTGGAACAAATGTGCCTGCTGGCATTTTGACTATTTCTTGCTTCTGGTCTTATGTTGAGCGAGCACCATGACAGAAGGCAGATGATGAAGCTGTAAACCAGAAATCTTTGAACTCTGAAAAAAAATCACTTCTCTGTGTAAACATTAATATTGCTCTATTTCGATGTTCTTATTTAAATGACGATTTTTAGAATTAACTATTGCTTGTATATATATATTTTTACAAGTATCAAAAAGCCTCTCTGCATAGCTATGCTGGTGAAAGCAGCAGTTGAAAAATGAAGGGTATTATTTTAACAAGCATAGGCTTATATTTATCTTTTTTCTCATAAAAAGTTCTATCAAGAAGAAATGTAGAATTAGATGCTGGAATTTTATAAAATAAGAAATGAGCCTGTGTTAGAAAATTATCTTTTCTGTAACGATCTTTTTTGTGTTTTGTTTTTGTTTTTTTTTTTTTTCTTCTAGGATCGGAATAGGCCCTATGACACTTTTAACTTGCACTCTTTGGAAAATTCCTTAATGGATATGATAAGGACTGATCATGAGCCTCTGAAAGGTAAACACTACCCTCCCAGTGGCCCACCAATGAGTTTCGCTGATATAATGTGGAGGAATCATTTTACAGGTTAGGAATATTCATATGTCCATGCTTGCTTGGTGTTTAAACAAAAATCAGCTTTTCAGAATTGCTATAAACTTTTTGCTAATGAATGAGTTGTCAGTTCTGTAAAACTCCTGTTTTCCCATCTTAAGATGATCATCTCAACTGTAGGAAAATAAGATGAAATGTGAATACATTTATTATACGTGAACAATCATAATATTACGTAACTGGCATTTCTGAAGCTTTTGTGAATCAGCAGATTGCACAGTTGGGTCTCCTGCTGCAGTCACTCAGTTCAGAAAATATGTAGTGCAACTGAGGTCCAATTGTTATGTTCAACATCTTATTCAGAGTTAATACTACTCTTATTTTTGGATCATCAGCTAGTATACAGAACTTACTCTCTACAGTTGCTTCAGATTTCTTCTAAAAAAATGTATCCTAATGTGGATTTTTGAATTGTTAGGAGGAGACAAAAGCTATTGGATGTTAAGTACTCAGAAAATTTTGATTATTTATGCTAATAAACTGTGCTTGCTCTACCAGGTGTAGCATTGGACATGAAGCCATTTATAATACTTAGCTAATACTCAATAGTGAAAAGTTGTGGCAGCATTTCAATGAATAAATATCCCTGATTGACCTGCACACTACTCTATCTTAATCTTTCATAGGTTAAGATTAAAAATAGATACACATTCTTGCTCAGTCACATCCTTGCTGACTCTGAAGACTGAAGCTGGCAGTAAGCCGATAGAAAGGCAGTATTGAGCTAAAAGTATTCCCAACCTCTAAGAAGCCAGGACACTGAAACTGATAGAGAAAAAATTTAGTTGTTTCTGTAACTTACTATACTAATGCATATACATACACTTTTCAGATGTCATTTCTGCTTCTTTTGCCCCCTCTCCATTTATGTGTTAACACGTGGACAAATATTTTTTCTTGTGCCTTTTTAGTTGTGTTTCCAGGTACACAGTTTTTTTTACGGTTATACCAAACTGGTTCTGTACTCTGAACTCTTTTAATGTGTGCTTTCCACTATTATCTTGAAATTTGTAGTGCTAGGACCTTCATGTGTCTTTAACCATTATTCAGCTATCTAAACTGGCAAGAAATACTGTCTCCTATCTATTCTGATCATCATCCTTCAAAATAAGTGTTAACCTGAAACTTAGGAAAGACAAGCTGAATAAAATTGAGATTTTTGCTGCATATACATTTCATGTGGTTGGTATTAAAGAAAATGTCTAAATTACTACAAAGTAGATGTAAGTATTTATTGTATAATATTTAATTAAATGTATTATCATCCAGATCAAACTCCATATTTTTAAAATCAGTATTTATTTCAAAATACAAATTGAGATTAATCTTTTAAAGGCTGAATTTACCTGTGAACCTGAGCATGGACAAAAATGAGAAAGATTAGATTAGAAATTCTATTACATCAATTATCACAGAAGTGCAATTTTGTTTATCCTTTTATTATTGTGTCTTTATAACCATTTTAAAGTGTTTTTTTCATCAATATTTTAGCAAATGGGATAATAATGGGTACATTGTGTTGTTGGGTTTTTCTTTCAAGAGTAGTTTCCAATACTCGGCTGAGCTTGCCTATGGAAGGGTTGCAAGTGGTGTATTCCACAGCTGCATCTGAGTGTCATAATGCTATTTAATGTTGGTGTTTTGCATGAGATAGAAATGAAATTCTTGGTTTCCTTAAGCATTTTCATGCTTTTCAAGAAAAGTGTCCTTTCCAAAATAAGCTTAATATTTTTATCTTTGCTAGGTTATTGACTTATGTAGGAGACTGACTAGTTTAAATAGACATTGTTTACATCTGCTCAAAAAGTAAAACCAAAGGGTTGTGTGTTAATTACAAAGTTTGAGTTGATCTTTTCCGTTTGCCAATGGGACTGTTAGCTTTACTTTTTTCTCTAACAAACGCTTCTGTCACTTACTAGATGTGCTCTTTCAGTCTTGTTTTCTCACAATGCTGCCTCACCTGTTCTGGCTTTCCTGCTTCATTACTTAGCTCTCCTCCAGCTTCCAGTCCAGTGACTGTTGAAGTCTTATTTCCTATTAGTTATCTCTCTCTGTCTCTGCCTAGCTGCTTTTTTCCTCACTGATATAGTTAATTCCCTGTCTTGCTTTCTTTTCCTCCTCCCTCTGACTACAGGGCTTACTTTGCTAACATCCAGCCTTGGCTTGACCTATCTCCTGTTTTCACACTATGCAGCATGACTGGCAATATTCGTAGGAGTGGCTGTTTGAGGACATGTTCATTCTCTCTTCCAAGAAGTGATGTCTTCCTCTGTGTTACACAGAACTATGTTACTATTTTAACTGAATCCTTTTCATAAAAACCTAGAAATTATTTCTGCAAATATCAATCCACTTCTTAAATCACATTCCTATTGCATTTTTTATCATTCCCTTTTCTGTGAAAATTGGTCTCAACTCTTCCCTTGCACCTCCAACTGTCTCTTCTTCCTCTACAAAAGATGCAGAAGGTTTTCAACTGCTGTCCTTCCCTGCACCTTGCTTAGATGTCACTTAATTTGTTTTCTAAACTCAGTTGTTCTTTTCTTACTTATCCCATTCTCTTCCTGCTCTGCCTGTTACAGTAGCAGCATGTTTAATCACCTTGAGGAAGTGATTGACTCTGCTTGTTTTTATTTGTTTCTTAACTCGTCACATTTTAATTTATTTTCACCTTGAAGATTTTTGAGTACACTGGTAAGGTACTTCAGCTTGAGTTTTCAGCTCCTTATAGAACATTCCTGTGTGAATGCTCCTTGTACAAAGTTTAAACTGCTGTTTATGGAATGTTATTAACTTAGCCAAATCTCAGAGCTACTTCCTCTTCATTTTACCTCCTCTGTCTTTCTTAGTAAACTGGGTGTGTTTTTTCCCTTTAAATCTTCCCTTATTTTGGCAACTGTGGCTGTCCTCTCTTAGGTTTTGTGCAGCTTTTTCTTGTGTAGGTAGAAAGTACAACCGCCACAAAAATCATGGTTTAAAAGCCAAGTGGACAATGAAAAATAATGACATGGCTTTCAAAGTACTTTTTTAAATCATTCACCTTTTGGTAAACAAGCCTTGTTTTTTTCAAATAATTTTAGGCAACAGTGTTTAAATCAATTGGCCTTATTTGCTCTCTGAATTTTTAAACAGAAGGGATGAAAAGATGAGTGCCAAAAGCCTCTAATTTTGAAAACGCAGAGATTTAATTCTAGAAAAGCTGTATGTGTCTTGCAGCATCCAATGCATGTTACAAAGCCAGTGTAGCTATTTCAGGATCATTTAATCCTGCTGCTGGCTACAGTCTTCAGCAAAGGCATATTTTTAGGAGTACTGTCTGTATGTGTATTCATTAATGAAATATTGCAAGTGGTTTATCTGAAGCTTGGAACTTAGCCTGGAATATAGCCCCTCTTGGCATGTGTGCCCCCTCACATCCAAGCAGATGTTTGACATGAAAAATAATGATCTTGGATATAGAACAAGGGCTTTAGGTTAGAATGTGGGCAGGAAGGTTAATCATAAAAGATTCTGATGTGAAGACCAAGTTGAAATGATTCTAGGATATTTTCTTCTTATTTTGGTGTACAAGTTCTTCATGCTCTGCATTGTTCAGTTGAGGTTGTGGAGGAGGTCAGGCATAAGAAATGAAAAGCCTATCTCTTGTTTGTAGTTGTTGAAGCTCTGTACCTGAATCCGAGGTATGATCAGACTTTGTCCTGCAGATCATGGACATTGAGTTTATTTCAAGATAACCAAAATAGGCCACTTTTTTTTTTTTTTTTTAAAGCATGATCCACTTAGTCTTGAGGGGGCATGTGATTAAATGACTTCTTTGGGGAGGTGGTGCTTTCAAGTGTAGAACAGGAGAAAGGCTGAAGGACTGTTACTGCAGCAGAAACTAACTGATCATCAGTCTTGCAATATTGAATCTAGGAGAGCTAGGGTCACTTAGTTCTTTTTCAGTGCTTCTTGCTGTAAAAGATTTAATACCTCTCTCTGAGGTATCTGGAGTTAGATAAATCACCAGCTTATCCATCTACATTGCATTTTATGTTGAGCCCAGTCTTGGGAGAAGGTGTTAGGTGTCGGCTCTAATTCTGTATTTGTGTAAAACAAGATTTCTTTTTATCAGTTTTTTGTACCAGATAGGGGTACCTTGCTGTAGGCTCCTGTCTTTCTGTCCTCATGGTCTGGGAATGGTGTAACTTTACAAAGCGTTTGCCATTTTCATGATTTGAGATTTAGAGGATGTAAACTCATTAAAAAGGAAGTCTGACTTTCTTTTCTCCCACAGCAGTTGGACAGACTTCCTTACCTGCTTTCTCTGCCACCAAGACCAGCTTCAATGTTTTTCTTCTCTTTCAGTCAATACTCATAAATCCTTTTCTCCTTTCAGAAAGGAGGAAAAAGAGGGAAAAAGTACAGTAAAGGAATTGTTTAGCCTCTTTGAGTTCAAAACAAATTACTGTATATGGCCAAGGGTATCAAATTGTTCCCTGTGCCAGTCATAACCAGGCCTACATGACAGCAGTGTGCAGTATTTTCTAAGACATTTTTCCTGAACTGTCTCACTTACTTTCCGAGTTCTCAATAAAATGTATTATATGCTACAAAAACACGGGGCAGAGCTTTGCTTTAGTGAGGAAAGGATATATTTGCAATATTTTGTAACCTGTAGGTATTTATGTACTGCTTCTACCTAATGCTGTTGGGTAGAACAGAATTATCAGAATAGCTATGAGAAGTTGCTGCTTATTAGTGACTAAAACATTTTTTTTTCTACATCAAAGTGTCCCCTGTCCATAGTGTAATACGTCACTGTTGCAACATCTTTATCTGTGTCAAACTATTGCATTGCAACACAGAGTCATTCTGATCTATAAAAAATATTTTGATCAGTAGTAACTAGCAGCAGCTTTTGTTCTATTTTTAAATAATTAAATAAAATATTTCAGGTGTCTTAGATTACATGCTATGCACATGTGCTACTGAGGTCATCAAACTGAATCAAAATATAAAATGGAAAGAAATCATGTCCCCTCAAAATACGGTTACAGTAGTTAACTGTAATATTTGGGATTTATTCTAAATCAGAATGGAAACACACTTTGTAATGTGCAAATCCCCAACCAACAGGAATTCTGAGCTTTCCATGAAGTATTAATGTGACACATCTTCAAGTGTGTGTATTTGGAGACAGCATAAGTATAAGGAGAATTTTAAGAGCAGTGTTTATTAAAACTAATTTTAATGGATGTCATATTGTAGGATACATAAAATATATGCTGATTGTATTATAAAATTTCAGTAGAATGTATGTTTTCCCTGACTATCTTAGCAGAGATTGTTTGAGATTGTGGCTACAAACGTACAACAGTTTAGAGGAAGAAAGAGCATCAGTGGGGAAACTTTATCTTGATTTTCAATACGTGATATGAGTGACACCCAAATATTTACACTACAAAAAATGAAGTTACTGGGATTATTACTTATAAGATTCTGTGAAGACTGTGTCAGGTCATATGAGAACTAAGTAAAATTTAAGATTTCCTTTTTATATTTAACTTAACTATGTTGTTTATGAGGTCTGACAGCAGCGTTTGAAAATTATATGCAAGTTAGACAATCCACATAGAATGGGCCTTTACTTTTCCATCTTGATCTTCAGTTAACTTCAATGCACGCCACCAGATTTTGTTCAGCTCCAATTGTTAACAGGCTTTTTGTAAGCAAGGCAGTAAGTTTGCCACATGACCTGAGAAAAGTGAAGGTGAATGGATGATATTTGTGTTTGCAGTCAGCAGCTGAACACAAAGGTCATGCAAATAGAACAAACGTTCTCATCTTAGTCCTAGAAATGGTGCCACCCAGTTAGAACTTCTTGCATCACTTTTGCTAGAAAAAAAGTGCACGGTAACAGTTTTTCTCAAAATCTCGGTGCCCATCAGATTCCTTTCCATAAATGCACATGAAAAACAGAGTGAACAGATGTGTTTGCATGTCTGTTGGTGTGTGAAATTAGGCCACTCACTCTAATCCTTTTAAAGGTAGCATACTCTGTTTCCTTTCCATTTGAAACTCTGCTTATGTAAGAAAATCCTCCCCCCCAGCTTTTTTTCCAGTGCTTTCTTCAGTAATCTTGTATTATGATCATACTTCCTAATTTGCTGCTGGCATCCAGCATGTCCTTGTCTTTGACCTGCTGAATCTATTTTGAGTAGGATTCATGGGGTTTTTTTTTTGTTTGCTCTGTTTAGTTTAAGGACTGCTGATAAAGATATCAAATTTTCCTCCTTTTTTCCACTTTTTCATTGTATTATTGAAGACTGGCTTCACAGAGGCCTTAAGCTCTTTCTCTTTTATTTTTTCCCCCCCCTTCACTTCTCTGGTTTTTTTTAAGGGTTTTGCATACTATAGTGTAGATTTCTAATGGAAATGTCTGTTTTCCTATTAGTTTATTTTACTCCCTTCCTCCCCCACAACTTGCTAATAAGAACACTAGTATTGCTTGTTTGAGTACAGTTCTAGAACTGCATTTAGAAAGGGCATATGTATGCATTTACTTGTCTACCCCTTATAAGAAAAGCCATATTTCTTACGTTCATCAGGTCTTGCTTTTAAAATACTAGTATTTTGAAAGTGTAACTAGTTTCAAGCTAAAAATGCTTCACTACTTAAATATATGCAAGACCTTTGTATTTTTCTGGAGCAATGCAATTTACTAATGAAGAGTGCATTTTGTTGATATGTATATGCTGTTATATTTTAAAGGTTGCTTTCTCTACTGATGGCATATATTTGTTTAGTCAGTGATAGGAAAAACTTAGCTTCTGCAAGCTCTATTACTGATTCATATCTGATAATTATACATTTCTTTTCACATTGCCGCAATAAGTATTTGCACAGTAAAAATGTGTATGTGTAAACACAGTAATAATTCTTCTTATTTCCTTTCTGGCAAACAATGGTATTTTTGTTCTGCTGAATATGTTAATGTGTAAAAGATGCATAAATTGAAAGTAGGTGTTTAAATTATGGGTGTGAACAAATGTCAGAGAGACTTAAAAAAAGGGCTAGGGGGGTGGAGAAAAGAAAGAAAGAACCCAACAAGCTTCTTCATGGAGTTACCTTTTATTTTTATTGTTTTTATGCACCTGCTTACACAGTTCTTGCTTTTAAAATTGTTTTGGGCACATATATTGAGTGAGGACGCATCAGTTTCAGGTGTCTGGGTTTGGGGCAAGAGGAGAGAATGGCCTGGGGTCTACTCAGGTAAAGATGATTAAAATACTTAAATAGACACACAGATGCTTCATGCTTTTTGGCCATTTGTGGGTCATGGCACAAAGACTCATAGCTGTCCTGGGGCATGAGTGTGTGGGTGTGGATGTTAGATTGTGCTGTAATCGAGACCCTCAAATACACTTTTCACTTGGGTGAAAATAATCTTATTACAGACATTTGAGGGAACTCTGGTCTTGCTTTGATTTTTGCACTTTTCTGTATCTAAACTTTGCTCTATGCCACTTGCTACCTGTCCATCCAAATAACTATTGTTGTTTTGTAATGTGTTTTGTTGGCACAAACTTTGAAATCATTTGATGGAAGAGATAAGAATGTTAAAGGAGTAATTTATTGCTAAGGAAGTATAGCAGACTTAGTCCTGTTGCCTGTATCATTTGACCTTGCCACTGAAGTCCTCATCCTAATTTGTAATTAGTACCAACAATGAACTATGTGAGAGGAAGCTCTCATTCCCATTAAGTACAGGACAGGTTAAAATCAGGCTGGCTTATGCTGAATACTAGTTGCTGAATTGGTATAGGTGCTTGATCTTGGTGAAAGCCATGAGGTGTAACAGTGCAAGAGGTTTTACTCAGTATATAACCAATCATCGCTGTTCTTGCAGTGTTGATTGTAACATGGCATTGATGAGGACAGGTAACTAATCTTAAACATCCTTCATTGAGTGAGTGTTGATGTCCAGGTGCTGATTAGGATTTCACAACTTAGGAAAATTATAGAGCACTTAAGAAGAGAAAATGAATTAAAAGAGAAAATAAATTCAGAAATCTTTCAAAGCAAAACCAGTAGTTGCAGCTCTGGAACTGTTTAATCACTGATGTTTGTTTCAGAGGTGGGAAAATAATGATGATATAGAAATATGAAATAGAAGATTGGTTTTACTCTTTGTTGTAAACAGATTGTCCTCATAAGCTTGAATACCTGTTAGAAATAGTGGATTTTAAAGTTGAAATTAAGACCACCACTATGGGCAAGCCTGGCACTAGACTGTCAAAAAAACTATAGTGTGGTAAAACTGTGCTTGATACCCAGTTTTATTTCTGAAACAGTGTTTTGGGGTTTTTTTTCAAAACTGTTCATGTAACTTGAAATTATCTAGATAAATTTAAGAAGTCAGATTGTCTGTTTGTGAAAGATTTAATAAAGGCTCATGTGTCGGAAGGATGCACTTCCTTAAGTTATTGGAAAGATTTCAGAATTGTTTCAAAATCTTGACTCTTTTCTAAGAATGAAGTGAAGTTAAATTACAATTGAATCTTCTTGTTTCCAATGTAATACAGAATCTGAGTTCACATATTTGAGATGTGCGCTAAGAAGGCATTGGGCTCTCTGCCATGACATGCATGGTATTGAACAGAGTACTTTAGGCAGTCCAGCCAGAAAAGCCTCTCCAAATGCTGTTAGGAGTGAATTTAAGGAATCTAATGACATAAGATATGCAAAAGAACGGCTTGATCTGTACAAGAATCATTAAACCCTCAAGTATACTCTGAAATATTTAGAGAGCTGTAAGTATACAACTGGATTATTTATTTTTTTTTTAAATTTGGAATGGAGAAGAGTTATATGAAACAGTGATTATTTTTGCAGCCTAACTGCAGTAACATAAAGTGTGTGTTATAAAAGCATGTAATTAAAAATATACACAGTAGATAGTTATGAAACCAAGACAGACAAACTGAAAATGGCAGATGTACACTGAATACAAATACTGCAGATGTTTTTACTGGAAAGATTCCTATTTATGGCTTCAGCGAACTGCTGCAGTCCATAACTTCTGTGCTTGAACTTCTCTGCGTTTCTGCATATTGCGCTTAATAATCTCAAAAAGCAGAAAACTTATAACAGGTTCTGTTTTGAAACTGTAATTAGACATGTGCCCTTATATAGACTTCATAAAGGACCAGGTAGCATACATGTGCTTTTCTTAAAATTGATTGTTTTCTGATAGTCACTTCTCTGTTTAACACAAAATATGTCCTTGAAGGTGCATTTTTCTTATTTATGTGTCACAGTTTAATATTGCATCTTTAAATATATATATATTTTATGCTCTCTTCTTGTTCCTTAGGTAATTATGCAGTTTTGCAATCTGCACATGACCTCTTCCCCCCTCCCCCCCTGTTGAATAGTTTGCTTCAAATAACAAGATAATAAAATATAGTAGCGAATATGAAAGGCTGTAGAATTATTGGTAACTAATTGTTTTGATTGGTGCATTACCAGTCTGCTTTAAATGCTTTTAATACAGGTGTGTTTTGAAAGTATTCCATTAATCTGTTTTTACAGAGTTGCACTAGGGGTCCTCTGGAGATGCCCAGTGTTACCCCACGTTGTTGCGTAGCTCAGTGTGAGAACATGTCCTTCTGTTTGTGCTGCTCTCTATATGCTGCTCCTCTCAAAAGATAGCTGACAAGAACTGTTTAAAAATAGCACGCCAAGGGCAGGTGACAAAATGTCATGCAAGCAGCACCTGGTCCAGTGACAGCTTGAAGGGAGGGAAAGAAAAACCCCAGATGTCACAGATACAGTCTATTTCTGAAGCTGGTCAAACAGCGTAATTTCAGCTTCAGCAGTGGAAAAGAGAAGGCCCCATCCAAGCACTGCGCATTCAGATTTTACTCTTTCTTTTTTACAGTAGTTCCCTTTTTTCTATTAAAAGTATTAGTTTACAAGTATAGACTATTAAATACATCTTTTCTCTTTGCAAGTAACACTTGTGACCTCACACTCATTAATATGCCATTAAGGAAAAGGGAATTAATGCCTATCTGCTCCAGATTTCTGAGAATTTTCACACAAGCTTATACTAACTGAAATAATAGTAACTTAATGTTTCTGCAGTGCCAGATTTATGTGAAAATATGTATAGGAGAAATGTCTGTAATTAGGAAATCTGAAGTAGTTAATGAAGATCTTTCTAAAAAGCTTTGCTGAAAGAGTTGGAGAGTAAAAATGGGAATTTTATTTACCTTCCTCCTGCCCCTGCTTCTTCCTGGACGTGCTGTTTGCATTATAATTTTATTGTGGTAGCACTTTTTTTTTTTTAAAAAAAAAGAATGGGAAAACTATAATATGAAGAAAACATATATTTGTTTTTCTTGACCTGCTTGTGACAGTTTCAGAGGTGTATTGAAACTTCATGTTGCATCTGTTCAGAAAGAATATTAATTACAGCACAGCAGTCTGTGACTGGGAATAGAAGGCTCTAACTTATTGGTAGGAACAAAAAATAATGGAGGAGAATGGCTTTGTTTCTGCTTCGTCAAAGCTTATTTGTTAAAACTTGGTTTTGCTAAAGTACAGGAACTTAATGCTTATACTGGTTCTTCAGAGTAGTGACTAGGTCTTGAGCTCCCACACTGGAGCCCAATGTAGGGAAGAAATGTAGATTGCCTGCTTCCTTTATCTCCTGGCCTTAACCATCCATCTAGCACCTAGGGATACAGAGAGCATAGGAAATAGATTACAACGCTCAAGTTCCTTACGTTACTTAATTGAAATAACATTTTATGTGGCTTTAAGGATCACTTAGAGCCTTTTCCACACAGGGACTGACATCCAATCATAGTGTTCAGATTGTTTCCACGGTTTAATAAAGAATGCCCTGTTACAAAGTTTCTTCAGGGTAAAAGTTTAATGCTTCAGCTCAGTTAAATAGTATCTAAAAGTGATCTGGACAGTAGTGGTGTTTGGCTTATTTTGTGCTTTGAGGGTAAAAGTAGATTTCAGTGGACTGTCTCCTTTGAAACAAAATAACTGAGTTTTCTTGCTCCACCCACCCTTTCAGTTCGTGAAGTCATTGGAAATCGTGTAAAGCCAACATTTCAATTGTTAAATCTCACCTGAGAAAAAGGGTACCAATTTGCACCTCTCTAGCTTCCTGGAAAAATACCGTAACAGATTTCATTTGTATTTTATGATGTACCCTCTGTGTATGATGGTCTTATACTATGGGTCAAGAATAAATACTTTTCAAAGTGCATATGAATGTACTCCATGAGAACAATGCTCCCTCCAACCTATTATGTCAAATAGTAAACCACAGCAGATTCTTGGGCAAGAACACAAAAAAAAGCAGGATAAGCATTCTGTCTCCAACAACCTGTTAATTCAAGAGCTTATGATGTCACAGGTAGTATGGAAAACAATGACTTATTTGTACTGATTAAGTGGAGTTTTTGTAATGCTGTGCTCATTTGAAGCTACTGTAAATGGCATAACTGCAGCAAGGTTGACCTTTGAGGCCTTATTTTCAAAGGGTAAATGTAATACTTTACTAGTACAAAGCAAAGGGCTGCATTAAAACCAATTATTTCATTGTTTATTCTGTGATTTTCAGTATTTTAAGTATGTAACACTAAAAGCACTACGTCATTAAAGGTTGTAAATGTGTATTCTTGGGAAGTTATCCTCAGTAGAGGAAGTAGATGGAAGATTCACAGCTACCTTGACTGTTCATCCCCTTTAGCATTTTTTTATGTTAATGAATTTAATTCAGTTTTGAAATAAAAGCAGTAAAAATAGCTTTTATTTACATTGCAGGGCGTATGGGAATAAACTTCCACCATCCAGGAACAGACAACATTATGGCTCTAAATAGTAAGTAGTTAATACCTTGTGACTAATATTGTCATGCTGAATGTTATTTCTTACATTTACTGTGTATAGAGCTGTACAGTGAAATATAAATATGTCTAATAATATTTGCATAGAAGTTTGTGCACTATCTTAAAATGTTTTTCATAAATCAATTATCTCTGATTTTATTGGTAGAATTGGTGATTCTTTCTGTTAGCTTTAAAATAGATTTATGTTCCACCCAGAGCTTCATAATGCCTGCTATATCTAATATTGCAAAACAGTTTCTATTGTTCCTCCTTTTCTAGGTGTGTATAATCTGTACCTTTAATTTCCAATGTCTCTTCAGTTATATTTCTTCTTTTTGGGATGATTTATTGCAGGTTTTGCATACGATTACACTGACTGATAGAGTTTACTTTATTTCCCTAAAACTTTATGTAGACAGGATTGAAGTTTTGACATCTAAATGGTGAGGAAAAAGTATGAGGCTGAACTTCACTGAACTATTACTGCTTTTTGTTCATGTTGCGAGAAAAAAAAAATCCAGTCATGAATATGTGCGTTCTAAAAACCTGCCAAAATGCACCTGGAAGCTCTGGAGAAAGCTTCATGTCACTGAGTGGGGGTGGAATGGGGTATGAGGCACCACCAGCGTGATGTAGAACTGAACCATCCAAATCAAAGCGTAGTTTTTGTCCATCAAATCCTAAGGAAAACTAATTGTTTTGAAATGTCTGTTTTGACTTAAAATGTTATATTGGAGATACTAGCATTAATTTACTAACTTCTCTAAAATTTTTTGCCTTTGTGCTGTCTATGTAAATTATATTGTGTACAGTTGAAAAGTGCAGGGGTTTTGCGAGTTACAAACAGAATTTAAAAAACATAAATGTGAAGAACTGAAAATCTGTACTAGACAAGATGTGAGGGTTTTAACATTTCCCTTTATATGCTGGCTTTTGGAACCTACAAGACTGCTTGTGCTCTTTTTCTCAGTTTTACATTGGTAATGACGAGGTGATATCTTGCAGTTTCTGTTGTCGTAGCATACACGCCCCATTTTCTTATGGGCATGTGAAATTGTCATGTAATTGACTGGGAGAAATGCTCAATTTAATTAATGATTTTAATAAGAGGAAGATGTTCATGTGGGTGTGCATTGTGTAAGTAGTTCAACGCAGTGCTGTCTGCTGGTGTTTGACATTAAGGAGGAATTTCTTCACCATGAGAATGGTGAGACATCGGCACAGGTTGCCCAGGGAAGTTGTGGCTGCCCCATCCCTGAAGGTGTTCAAGGCCTGTTTGGATGGGACCTTGGGCAGCCTTATTTATTGGGATGTGTCCCTGCCCTTGGCAGGGGAATTGGAACAGGATGATCTTCTAACCCAAACTATTGGAGCAACTCACTTTTATCCTAAGTGGATGAATATATTCTATTTCTGCAACTGCTAGATAAAATAAAAAAAATGCCTTTTTAATGAAAATAATATTTAAGAAAATATTTCTTCCTTCCTGCCTAATTTGTTTGAAAATTTTGCAGCAGCTATATAATCTAATTGTTTTTAAAAGATAATGATCCTTTGCAGCTATAGTCCTGGTGAATGGCTAAAAGGTTAGTATAACTAACTGAGCACCTAAACAAAATATATTCATTCCAATGTTTAAAATATGGGTTTATTGAAATATTAACTCTTTAAATAAACCTGTAATCATAAATATGCGATTTATGCAAAATAACAGTGATTGTTCTTTTGAATGAAATTCAGCACAAATCAAGTCTGGATAAATTCCCATGCGTTTTTCCTCTCCTGCGTCTCTTCTCACTCCCGTTCTTTACTAGGCAAGGGCACATCATTTTTGGGCATCAGTAAGTCCAAGAAGCTAGTTATTAACACTGTGAAACCTGTTGGGTTTTGCTTTTACATGTTTGAAGATTTGAGGCTAAAAGCAAGCATTCATTTACATAAGCTTAAAAATTGCTTTCTATTACTTAAGTTCTCTTTTGTATGCAGCTAAACCTGAGAAATTTAGAACTAAGTATACTCCTATGTGATTCATTACCTTTGCCATGGGAAAATATACTAAAGAAAGTTAGTCCAAGAAGAAACATTCTTTCCTGTGCTGGAGTGGTTGTGGCTTGGGTTTAAAATAATAAAATTTATAAAATAAAGATTCCTCAAAGAGGTTGTATCCCAGTAATCTTTTGAACAATTTGGAGAATTTGCCCAACTTCTTTAAATCATAAGACTTGTAATATCTATATATAATTCCTCTGAAACTAAACACTGTCTTCTCAACCTGTGAATACAGCCTTCACGTTCTATTTATAGTTGCTGCTGCCTAAGCATTTTTCCCTTTCCCTGTGAAGACACAGTAATAAGCCTTGAGATTTATTACTCAAAGCTAAATTTCTCACTAACAGGAGTCTTTTGAAGCTGAAAGTCAACGTAGGCTCATGCCAACAGCAACGCAAGACTTCACGTGTTGCAGGGAGAGGGGAAGGTTTCTTGGGGGTATTTGTCTATTTAGCTCCTTCTCATCCTTTATGACAACACTTTCCACTGTATTTCAGCTCGTTTTCTTATTTATTGATTGCAGCCTTTTGAAACAAAGCATTCTCCTGACTGACTGTCTTGAGCAACTGTCCGTAAATGTTGAAGGGGATTGTTCAGTCTGTGGGGAGGTGTTACATGCATAGTTGGCAGGGCCTGGTGCAGAACATAATAGAACCATTTTGTTCATCATTGTGCAAAGCTATAAGTCGCCATCATCTCAAAGCATTGATTCCTGAAATAATAGAATTAGTGAGATGGAAGAGAATACTTCTAAATCCATAATTATTATTAGCCTTTTCTTGTTATTACTGGCGTTAGTACATACACAAACTACGGTTGCACGTGTGTATAAGCATGGTTGTATTGCAGAAGTGCTCAAAGTTCTCTATCAGAATTAGGCTTCTATTGAAATATTCTATTAAAATATTCAGAGATCTGAGCATTATCCATCCTCAAGAGCATTTAAACAAAAGGAAGATGGCAATATTTAGATTTGAAACTAATTTGAAACTAAACTAAATTTGAAACTAAACTCACTTTGTGCAAAGACCAAAAGCTATAGCTTTTGTCTGTACTAGCTCTAACTGAAATTTCTTTAGTTGAAACTGTGTTTTTAACCAAGTAATGACATCTACTAAACTTTTAGTAATATCATTCATACAGAACAGCATTACAATTTTTATAAGCTTTCATATATAGCACCTTATTAAATACAATTGATACTGCAGTTTCTGGGGAAATGTGGGGGAAATTGAATTATCAATTTTATTCATGTAAATTAATATATTAGCTTAAATAAAAACCATTAACTGATGATCCTTTCTAGATGTTTGCCATACTTATTAAAAGTTAATTTTGCAGTACTAAGCAAACCCCCAAAATAAATTCATTTGCCTTGCCAAAATTAACTCAACGGTGTCCTGTCTCCTACTTTTGCTACTATTCACTCCCATGTGCAGTCATACGTTTCTGCAGCTGTTGCTTCTGTTTGGGGGACACTGGATGTTCTCTTGAGTCAATATGTGCTATTTTTCAGTTAGCTATATAAACAGGGCTGAATGATCAGTGTGAATGCGCAGTCACCTATGTGCTAGCTAGTGAGCTATCTTTAATGCTGCTTCTGAACTCCAAAAAGCCAACAATAAACTTCTGGGAGAGAGAAGTATAGCAGATGAAAAAGGGAGACAGAGAATAAATGTGTGAACTTTCTAAGAAAACACTGACCTGTACTGCTGGAATCCTCGATGACCTTCTGTAAAATGAATTTAGACTAAAGGCAGTCAAACAAACAAATGAAAAAAAACCAAACCCTTTGTGAAATGCTGGAATTTTGTTTTTCCTAAAGCTCCTCTGTACAGCGACTTTGCAGTGCTGTTGAACTTTAACTGTTCCATCTGCTTCCAATGTTCATTCTTGTCTCATATGAAAATGCGTCATCTGTGAGGTCTGGTACTGTTTGTTCTCCATCTGACTATCTTTTCTTTTCATGAGTGTTATTTAGTTCTGTTTGTTCTGAATAGAACAATTTTAAAAATAGGTTAAAGCAAGGGTTTGGAGCACCTTTTTACATGTTTATGTAGAGATTTAGTTTTTGTTTCATTAATATAGATAATTATGTGAGGGAGTTGTCATGCCGTGACAGAAAATTTAATTGCAGCAAAACACTTGCATTTTTAATTTTCATGCTTCTTTGGGTTTTAAAACTGCCTTACCTCTTAAAGAGCTGTTGTGCTGGGCTCTTCCTATATTTTGATGTACTGTTTTCAAACACATAGTATATTTAGGTATAACCAGGTTGCTGAAATAGCATTTTATATTTAAATTTTTTTGCTAATGCTGTTTGTACACCTTGAAATGAAGCACTCCGAATAGACATTTTACTGAACTATTTTTGTCTTCCAAAATTTTGGGTTGGCAGTTTAATGGCTAATAAAAATTTGCTTTTTGTAGTGATAATATTCTGGGGAAAATGTGCACCTAAATTTTGAAAGATGTCAGTCTCTCCTAATAGTTTGGTACCTGCCTATAGGAATTTGCTGAGTCAGGTTACTAAGATGTTACTAGCTTATTAACATATAAGGTGTAGTATGAGGGGAAAAAGACACTGAGAGCTATTAAGGTTTGGAAAACTAGACCTGGGTTAATTGTAAAGAGAGTAGAGTTTATTTAACTGGAGAGAAGAAAATGAATGTTGTGAAGTGTGACATAGCAAAGGCAGCAGGATTGTAAGAGTCTCAGAGTGTGTGAACTGTCACTTTATATATAACCTTGTTAAGTTTTTCAGAACCAGCTGTACAGACAGTTAGTTACTGGTGCTGCCTTGGGGGCTGTTCACTGGGCTAGCTGATCGCTCCCAAGTCCCTTCTATACCTGTTTAATTAAAAAAAGAGGAGGGAGGGAAGTTGGGGCAACAATAAAACAAGCATTTTCTTCTTTCTTCTCTTCAGTTTTTTTATATTAGTGTCCACATGTTCTGAGATATGGTTTGGCTGTTACTGAACGCCCTCTTATCAGTGATTGCTAAAGTCTTTTTGTAGCAGAGGAAATACTTTTAAAAAATTTTCTTCCTTTCAATCCAACTGTTTGGGTTCTTACTACCTTCTTGTTTGTCTGAAATTTTTTTCCCCACCACTCTTCCTGCCTCATAACCTTAACAATGTGCTTTCCTTTCACCTATGTGATCCTCCTGATTGTGTGTGAGTGCCATCTGTTTCTGTGGAATTTTAAGAACAAGGTTAGCAAGGCTATTCCCCAAGCATTATTTATGATGCTAGAAGAGATGAGATGGAAGTCCAGAATTGGGTTTGGTAGATTAGAAGCAATATGAAGGAAGTTCCTATCAGCCTGTTAGAAATGTGAGGTTTTATCATTAGTCTATTTTTTTAAACTAAACAAAGAGATGTTTGGCTGCTCAATATGACTAAGGAAGGACAGTCTAAGCAGTTTAAACAATAGTTTTGAGTATCATGCAGTTTACATGTGTTCGATCAAGTGTTTGAAGTTCAGTGTGTTGGCCTTAACTGCATCAGCTTGCATGTAGATTCTGTTTTTCCAGTGATGGGATTTGGTTGTATATGTATGTCAGCATATGTTACTGGGGAGATGGTTGTAATGCTTGCATTGCTAGCATTAGATAACAGCGAACCAGAAGAGACTGCTCAGGCCAAATTATCTAAGCACCCATTTGCACATCCAGCCCAAATCTTGGTGGAAATTTAGAACCACCTTTTGAAACACTCTTAGATTTATCCCAGTCCCAAATCATTTGGATTACATGTTTTCTTTCAAAGATCCCTTTAAGAAGACTGGAGGATAGAAGTTGTTCTTTGTGAACAGATTTTCTAGCCATAGAAAAAGGGAAAGAAAGAGTATTATTTTTTTAAACAAGCTGTTCTGTTGCATAGCTCATCATGAAAAATATCCCCTCAAATCTCAAATGCTGAAACATGCTGAAGTAAAAATGCTATTCCTGAAAAAAATGGGGCAAGTGTTCTGCAAATAACAGATTCATGTATAGAAAACTTTCTTTGGAAGCAAATAGATGTCTGTGCACATAAATCCCAGTGCAAACATACTATGGCAAGGAATCTAGATGTTAATATAGTGAACCATGTTTAATTTGTTATTTTCCCAATGTATTTCTTATTTTTCTCCATGCTTTGATTTGCACAACACACTGAGTTTTATCATGTCATGCTGAGTTATCACCTCCCTTCTTATCTAGATAAAATCCAGAAATTGTCCTTCAAGAAATAGTGTTTTATATGCAGTTAATTCATGCCGGTTCAAGCATTGGCATTGTCTTTGTATGCAAACAGTTCTTGTCAACCTTAGCACCTATTTTAGTTAGTAAAAATGCTGATTGTAATCTAAACTATATTTATGTGCATATATTTTTATTTTATTCTGATAGCTACTAGTTAAGTTATTCAAACTACTTCTGCTTCAGCTACTGTCTTTCATATACCTCCAACTGCATAAAAATCCACTTTTTAAATAGAACATACCTTACCTAGGGCTTACTCAGTGACAATTTTTTTCCATGTTTTAACAGTATATTAGATATCCTTGATCATTCAGACTGAGTAGCATGGACTGATAGTGTGATTAGAGAAAGCTTTCACTTCTAGTTATAATATGGAAAGAGTGTAGATCTAGTTCTTTTAAGTTAATGTTTCATGGATTTACCAATTTAAACTGTTTCATCCATATACAATGTGCAGGTCCAATGCTGTACTATAATAAAGCAATAAAAAAATGAGAAAACAAATGTGACACAGATCAGATGCCAGCAATTTGTAAGTCACAATCATATTTGGCATATAAGATCTCATGACTTAGGCATTTTAGTTCATCTAAAAAAAAAATTAAGGGTAAAGTAAAGATTATTTTCATGGTCTAACAAAATTTAGTAACATTATAAGTGTGTTTTCAGCTTCTTAATTTTATAGAATTCTTCCAGTTAGGAGCATTGTACAGATATCTTTTGTGACAGATTCAAATCCCTGTGTGGACAGTGTAAAGTCCTTGTGAAGGCAGTGTTTTCCAAATTATTTTCTGGTAGTCTAAAATGCTACTTTTGGCATTTCCCATAATATCACGAAATATGCTTCTGCACTTGTATGACATTGTGGATTTTGCCATTGATGCATGTCTTGTTGAAATGCTGTATTAATTCTGGGGGTTACAAAGACATTTTGTCAGACTGGTTTTATTCATATGAACATACAGGCTATTGAATTCATATTGCTTTGGTAGAATTTTAGTATTTACAGATGGTTAATTATTTAAATTGAAGCATAATTGGAAAATGTTTTCCATAACTAATTAATAAAATGTAAAATTAATTCTTTTAATTAGGATTACTGTTGATTATGTTTATTGCTTCTTAAAACCATCATCCAAAAATATTATTTTATAGTACTGTAAGTCTGATATGTCTGATTTTTTAAATACCTTTGCTATGTTGGAAATTTGCACAGTAGGTATGCTCCTTTTTTTTTCCTTTTTTCCTCCCTGGCTGTTTCATCTTCAAACTTTTTCTCTTGTCTTGGGTTGTTTGAATTTCATCTTGCACTTTTTGAATGTCTTTTCCTTCTTTATGGTGGGAGGGGAAAAAGAGGAGAGGTAGAAGCTAAATTTTCTTTGCTTTTGGAGCTAAATCTAATGACTCCTGTACCGACAATTTTCTTCTGTGTTTACATGCAGCCAGGAGCTATGGGCGGAGAAGAGGTAAAAGTATTTACTACATGTTTTGTTTGCTGAATAGTGGGAGAAATAAATATTTTAGTTCTCTTATGATAAGATGATGTTACCAACTTCAATATTGTTTGGTTGATCAATTGCTTCATATAAATCAGTCTCATGTTCTTCATTTGCAAAACATCTCCCGTTTAATAGCAGCTTAAAGTAATTTTGAGCTGATAACTTCAAGTGTGTTGCTATTACTGGTGAGCTGGAGGATGACTGAATGTGAAGACTCTTTCATAACACATTTATAACTTCAAATGTGTAGTGTTCAAAAAAATGACTTTTCAGGTGGCTTTTTTTGTAGATGTGCAATCACAGAATCACTAGGTTGGAAAAGACCCACAGGATCATTGAGTCCAACCAATATTGTTGTGCATTAGGCATTTAAAAAATACTTTTTTCTTAGCTGAAATGCCTTTCATTGAATATATTATACTTGAGGATTATGAGCACATTTTAGCTTTATTTCATCATAGGCAACCCTTAAATAAAAGCAGACCAAAACCATATTACAAATGTACACTGATGCATATAAGTTTATTCTGAAAGATTAGTGAGCATGGATGATAGTTAAGCTTGCTGACTAACAGGAAAGTTACTAATATAGCTTACATTTATGTACTGTGCTGTAGCTTACATAGACTGTTTTTTATTGAGAAAACAATAGTGAAGATTGCTTATTTTAACACTTAGAGTTGGGCAGTGCTATCTGCTTGGGGTATTTTGGCATTAAGCTTCATTTTTATCTTCTTTTTCATGTATGTTCTGTGACAGCTATGCATGTGACATTGCTTCTTTTTCAACATGTAGAACTTGCATCGAGTTTGTGAAGAAGCTTGGAGACAAACCTAACCAAACAGGCAGAGCTGATAGTGTATAAGTAACTTGTAGTTTGCCCATATGTTTGTATTGAGGTACTAGGCTGTACTGGCTGTAACTAACACAGTTTATAATACAGAATTTAAGCTGATTTTTTTTCAAAGCCAAGTGGTTTTAGTTTCTATTTGATAGCTAAAATAAAAAGAAAATATTTAAGTTTCCTCGCAAACTTACCTTCTTCATATTCTTCCCCACTTCCAGAGAACAGGCTGTTGAACAGAGCACGGATCTTGAAAGCATCCTAATACTTGTACTTTTTCAGTGCTCTCATGGTACTAAAGCAAACTGAAAAGTATGGAAAATATGTAATATCAGATATTCTCTGTATGTGTGAAGACTGTTTAATCTCATTTTAAGATTGTGGCAAGTGTTTTCGTGTTGGTCAAGTGGCACCTCCACCGAAGTGAGGGAGGTGGGAATCAATTGGACACTATTAACTTCTTGCAACTCATGTTTACTTGAGGAAGGGAAATATAGTAATGTGGCAGTAGGTGTGATGAATATGGCGCAGGCTGTTTGGTACAAATTGTAGTGAGGATAAAACAGGGCAAACAAGTTCTGAATGTGCTGGACTTAAAGAATTTTTTTTTTTCTTTTTACTTTACCAAAAAAACATGTTTCCCTACGTAATAATTGTTTCCCATGTGAAATTCAGGCTTTTCTGTAGTAACAAGTAGACTTATATGTGTGTGTGCATGTGTGTCTTGTCATTAATGTTAGGGGGTTTGTGATGTGCTTTATTCATACAATATTAAAGCCTGTGGTATTCTTGCTTTTTCATTACTTTGAATTTTCTAATATTGCTTTGAGCTTTCTTAACCTTAAGAAACATGAAATTTTGCAGTAGTCTGTTAATAAAACAAGGTGTTGTTTATCAAATGTTCTCATATATCCCTCTCTATTATTGTTTTTACCATTTGCATTGTGGTAGTACGTAGAGTACCCAGCAGCGAATCTGTGCAGGGACTTATTTCATGTTTATTATAGTTGGATATTTTAATTAGTGCTTGATTCTGTCACTGTGACTAAGCATCTTCAGTGACAAGAGGTTTTGTCAGAAATTCCTTGGGGCTCTCTACTTGATCCACTGTTTAATTTGAAGTGAGCATTTCTTTGTAGGTATCGTACTTACAGCTGTTGAGTCATGGTCTTTTAGGGACCTTGTTTTTAACTTTTACAACCAGTTTTTCAAGTGCAGATGTAAGCACAGCTATGGGGAATTTGCCCCAAATCTGTTCTGCTACACTACCAACTCAGAGATGCCAGGGAGGGGCATAGGGTATAAAAATAGGGCATTTAGTGATGCTTTCCCATAATACTCTCTTTCCCATAATAATACTCTCTTTCCCATAATAATACTCTCTTTCCCATAATAATACTCTCTTTCCCATAATAATACTCTCTTTCCCATAATAATACTCTCTTTCCCATAATAATACTCTCTTTCCCATAATACTCTCTGTGAGATTTGCCTCTGGGGGTTTTTTGAGGTGATGTCTCAATATTTATTGCTTCAGAATGGGTTTTTCTCCTGCTTTTGCTCATTGCCTTTTCTGAACCTACAGAAACATTCCAGCATCCTAAAAAGCCTGTGGTAAGGGGGTTCTACAGTTTGACTTGCTTTCAACTTTGCTATGTGCTGATTGTATTTTGTGCACCTCAGTTTCCCCTTACTGGAAGAGACAGTGAACCATTGCTCCCTATGCCCTTGTCTATATGCTTTCCATTGTTTTAAATGCATACTTCATACATTTAACTCTAAACCACAAAGTTTTAGGTCATCTTTTGCATTTAATTAAGGCGAGTCCAATGCTTGCAGACTATCAAGCATCTGGTGCAAGATGTTCTGTCTTGCTTTTTAAGCTGCTGTGCATTTTTCTTATGTCCTTCAGCAGTCAGCACTTCTTCAGTCTCTTCTGTAGATCTGTATTTTGGTTGAACGCCTTGTTCTAGTATATATTAATTTGATATGTCAACTTCTACTGATGGCTTATGTTTGGTTTTTGGTTTGTATTTCATGGTAAGGTGGGTTGGAGGGGTGGAAATTAAAAGATTATTTAGCTTCTTTGTAATGTCAGTCTCTTAAGAATACTTTCAAATTTTCTAGTTTTCAAGGGGGTTCCTGATTTGATATTTTTATGTAATTTTAGCCTTCATATTTATTATTTCTTTCATGCATGTGTTCTTTTATGCTGAAATGTGTATGCTTATATATGTGCTGTTTGACCATTAGTGGAGTATTCATCAGTAGTCTATCTTGGTTTATGCTCTAAATCCACCGCTTCTGACAGCCAGTTATACTAGACTTTGAAGAGTAGCATCTCTAAATCCTCCGATTATGGCATTTACCATGTTTTTTATATTGGTGCCTAAAAGCACAATAGGATTTTTGTATCTGCGATCTCAGTCATTGTTGTGCATTCAATAGATTCTTTCTAATCAAGACTTCTTCAGTGTCTATTTTCATGAAAATCAGGCCTGTTATGTATAAGTCCAAACATCATCTCTGTTTGTTTGTTATCTTGTTTACCATATACAGGATTGCTGCTTCTTTTTGTCATCTGTCTTTTTTACCACTACTGTCTTTTACTATTACTGATATTTGCAACCTATAAATTTTCTGACTAGTGTCTTTTTGCATGTCTTGATTTTTCTCCTCCTCCTTGTTTTTATTTCCTGTACTTTACTGGGCTGTTAATACCAATAAGTACTAATTCTTCCTTAGGTCTTGCTGGAAGTCAGATTCATGTGATCAATTACCTTTTCAATTTAATTATGTGCCTTGCTATTTATATTTGTAATTAACCCTCTATAAACTGTTTGAATCAATTAATTATAATTCCATCCCTGGGAGCAATTCTCCATGATATGTGGGAACGATGAGCCTTTTCTGTTGAGATGGGGTTCCCATTTATACATCTCTCTACATTGCAGGGTTTATTTTTCAGCTCAGGTACAGGGAATTATTACATTCTAAATTGGCATGTTCTACACTGTGGCTTATGTACAAACTTTGAATATTTCTTCACTTCTTGTTTAAGAAATCTGTCTTAAGATAATATGTGTATATTTTTGGTAGGAAGGGCAACAAGTTAATTGCATCAGGTGATCACAAATTCTTTACCTTTCATTGACAAACTGAGTAGCAGCCGTTTATGTTGCTTGTTATTAATTCATTACTGAAAGGCTGCTTTGACTCTGAGTTAGCAGACTCCTAGGTAACAACTTTTTTTCTTTGAGTGCAAATTTTTTCTGGTTTATTTAATAAGTTTTTAAAGATTTTTTTTTTTTCTTGTCAGCTGAGATTCTTGCTTTGCCTACATGTTTAAAATCCACAAAGCTTTTCTGTGTTTATTTTGCCGTTTGCCCCCTGTATTCAGACAGGGGCTCAGCTCACTAGAGGAGGAAATGATGTAGCCCTTGTGGTTAGGACCCTGTAAAGCTCTCTGAAGACTGTCCTGCTCTGCGGTGCAATGACGTGAGGGATCTGTTCTTTAAGATCATTCCTTCAAGATCCATTATGGAAGATTTAAATCTCTAAGAATGTTTGACATGTAAATCTTACAAAGGTTCTTTCTGTAGCTATGACACACAATTTCATCTGGTAACTTGTTTTTTGTTGCTAGGCATTTACATGTGTTTGTTTTAAAGCTAGGGTAGGTTTATTGCCTTGACATATTATTGTCATAATATGTTCTTGGAAAAATAGAAGCAATACTAATGAACATCCTTTGGATAACTGGGCCACTTAGCCAGGCCCTTTAATGCAAATTCTGTTAAAGCAAAACAGTAAAAGGAAAAGATAGTGCTTTTTTTATTGAAATATATAATCCTCCAGGAAATAGCGTTAACTATAGATACTACAAAATCTGTTACAGGTCGGTCTTCACTTTTTCCTTTTGAAGATGGCTTCCTAGATGACAGTCATGGAGATCAATCTTTATCATCGGGTCTCAGCTCTCCGACACGCTGTCAGAATGGTGAAAGAGTGGAACGCTATTCTAGAAAGGTGTTTGTTGGAGGTCTTCCTCCTGACATTGATGAAGGTACTGTGAATAAGATACATTGGTGTGATGTGGGAATTGGTTTTCATATAATCACTTTAAAAAGATCAAATATTCATAAAACCAAATGTATTTTACCAGGTATGTTGCTTGCAGTGTATGTGGCATTATTTAAAACAAACACACACCACCATTCCCTGAACACAGGTGAATTCACTTGACATTCTTTTCTACAGTCGATCAGAAGAGATGGAGACAGAAATGCCTGCGTAACAGGTCTTCTCATGTGCAATAGTAGCCTGTGTTCCCATGTATGTCAAGTGGCAAAGCTGAAAAAGGGAATTTAGTGGGTACCATCACTCCTCCGTAGTCTTTTCCTGTTCTTTTTAGAAGATGTGGTTGACTTTAAGGACATTGTTAATACAGTCCTTACCAAAACAAATCAGAGTTTAATTAATCAATTCTTATATCCAGCATATGTACAGTGTTCAGTTGACAAATGTAGGGCAATTAATACAGTTAAAAATAATAACCAGCTTAGTAGGTACGGTCAGGTTTTTTTCAATCAGTATCTGCTTTACTTGTGTGCCCCCACACACCAACTCCCAAACCAAAATCATGACAGGGTTTGATGTATTAGTAATATTATAGCTAGAATCCACCATTATCTAGCTTCAGTTGGCATACATAGGGAATTTGAGGATGCCTTATAGTGAAAAGAGAGCTATCTTTGAATTCGATCTACTAAGCTTGAATGCTAAGCCACATGCAATTTTAATAAAGAAATAGCATGAGTTGCAAACCTGCGGTTTACAAACAGCTCAAGTGCAATTCCCAAGTTACTTCATAGTTGCAGGACTGGTGATACAAGGACCTCTGGGTAAGTTCAGTCCCCAGGTGTAAGAAGATGCAGGACAACAGGTCGCTGATAATCAATATATATGCCCAACCTATCCTGCAAGGAATTCACATGGCCACTTGGGAGCTGTTACCCTCTTCCAGAGGTTTACTCCAGTAGCACCATTTTTCTTCAGCTCGTAATTTATGCGATATGTATTTTGTGGCTCTAGTTGCTTGAAAAATCTGACATGCAACTCTTAGAGTCAGATAAAGTGGACACATCTCAAACAGCAATAAAAAAGGTGGAAAACATCTGCCTTTGTTTTCAAACATTTCTTCTGATGGATTGTTGTTCTGATCATTCTAGCATCACATTAGACACATTTTTAAATTAATTCTTTCTTTAAAGTACATAAATAAAAAAGAAAAAAAGAATTAAAAAATAACAATACCTTTTTTTTTTCTGAAGCATTTGCACATAAAACAAAGTTGTCCTGTAGTATAGTCTGAGATGTGTGTTCCACAGTGTTCCTAAATTGGAAAAAAAAAAAAAAAGGCAAAGAAATAACTTGGTAATTCAATGCAGATTTCCAGAGGGGACTGAGGAAGGTGAAATCCCCACAGTCGCATGACCTGATGCAGCCTGCTTTCTAAGGCATGCTACAAGGGGTGGCTGTGCTGACATATAGCTCCTCCATCAGTCCCATGTGGCTGCATCTGACCCTGCTTTGTGTCTATAATTAGAAATAGACTACAGCTGAAGCATATTCACTTCTGATGGATCATGTTCGCATTTAATCCTGCAGCAAACTTGCATTAGTGGAATGTGAAATTACTTTAAGCAACCATGTACAGCATAGAGGTAAAAGAATATTTAGGTACCCTCTATGCACATTATTACAGTTTTCACTGTTCTTAATAGGTGTAGAATATAATCTGTTTTGATTTTTTTAAAAGTAAGAATTTTTACCTTGCCACCATCAGTCTTCAGATTCTCTCTAAGGTCCCTCATTTGTTTTTTGTAGATGAGATCACTGCCAGCTTTCGTAGGTTTGGACCTCTTGTGGTGGACTGGCCTCACAAAGCTGAAAGCAAGTCATATTTTCCACCTAAAGGTAATCAGTTTAAAATACGTTTATGAAGGCTGTTCTGGTAAAAAGAAGCTACGTCTGCAATGTGGCAATCCGTTACAAAGAAAAGATTTGACTCTTCATGATGAATTTTCTCTCTTTCAACATGCATATTCTTAATAGTTGTCATGATGTGAAAAACACAATTCAATGACTGAAAGGTGGTCCTGTGTGTATACTTCTTCAGTGAGCCTGGAGTCCTTTAATCCTGCCTTAATTTATGCAAGGTTTTAGAAGGCAAGTTGTGGAAATTTCCTAGTGCCGATTCTTTTGTGGTTTGCATATTGTAGAAAGTATAGGAGTAATGGCTGGAAGTCATGATGAATGCAGTATTTTGTAGAAAAGCACGAGTCCTCTTTGTGTGCGTTCTCATCCAAGAAGCTGCAACGATGCTCTGAACCACAAGGTCTGCATCAAGGCTGCCCAAGTACTGAACCACAGTAATGAGCTCTGCTAAGAGAGGGCAGACTGGCATCATGAGCTGCTGTCAGAGTTTCTAGATTGGAACTGGTTTGCTTCAGGTTGCGTGCAGATGAGGGAATTTTACATCTGTCAACAAACACTATGCAGACCTGTTTTGGTTGAGAAAGAACAGTTTATGGGAAACCTGTTTGGGAGGATTACTTGGCCAAATCTAATTGCTCTTATTTTATCCTAGTCTTTCCTATGATTTTTATAATACCACAGACACCATATTCTCAGTCAGTTGTGCCTCTTGCATGTAGTTTGGGAGTTCACTCATGATCTGAAACAGTAGCATGAAATTATACACAGAATTTCTGTTCTGCATGTTAAGATTTTATGTTCTCACTGAACCTGAAAGCTCTTAATTGCTCATTAAGGCCACTGTTTATTTTGGCAGGACAATGGGCTGTTCAGTCAGTGAACTAGCTAATCCTAGAGTATTTTCATAGGATCATAGAATAGTTTGGGTTGGAAGGGACCTTAAAGATCATCCAGTTCCAACCCCCCTGCCGTGGGCAGGGACACGTCCCACTAGATCAGGCTGCCCAAGGCCTCATCCTACCTGGCCTTGAACAACTCCAGGGAAGTGGCAGCCACAGCTTCCCTGGGCAACCTGTGCCAGGGCCTCACCACTCTCATAGTGAAGAAATTCTTCCTTAGGTCTAGTCTCAATCTGCCCCTCTCCAGTTTATACCCATATTTTGGTAGATATATTTTAACTGTAACAGGGCCACACAAAAAAAGGCAACTTAATTTAACTGGAAGTTTAAGTGCTGGAGGCTGGGTAACTCTGTGACAAATACTTGCCCTATAAATGGTATCTGAGGCACTTAAAAACAGAACAAAACCCCATACACACTCCCTCTTTCCTATTCCATTCTCACAACTCAGCTTTACTGTCACTAACTACTTATGCAAAATTTGTTCTTGAATTTAAAAATTGAAAAAAAAAACCCAAACGAGCAACAAAACACCAAAAGCCTTAAACACTCCCCCCAGGTATTTCTAAAGACAGTTGGTAAAATATATGATTTTCCCTTTCATTTTTAAAGGTCTTTAGGGTCTTTGTGGCTAGCGAGTTATGACTGTACCTTCACCTACAAGTTAAAAAAGTTATGGTAAAACCACCTTCACCTTCTCCCTAATATCTCCTAGTACTCTCCATTTTTTCTTTTTTAATTTTTTTCTTATTAAAACAATAAGTAACTACTAATGGTAGGTCAACATGGGCCTTCTGATTATGATTTTGTTCTGTATCTGACAGTGGACTAGTTATGCCTCGCCAAACTTGTAAAAATATTTTTGAGTAAGTTCTACTTTAGCAGAAGACAAGGGAATGCAGCCTCACTTCTATTTTTGTCTTAATTCTAATATAGGAAACAGCTTTCAAAGCCCCTGCCAGTTGCTCTAAATGTCTGTCTGAAAGTGCTAACCAACAGTCAATCCCAACTGTTCCAGATTTATTTATAACTGACTTCTTAGTTATCAATTAGGGGTGCAGCATCACACATCCTGCATTCCTGTCTTTGAGATTCACTTACATTCATGTTAAGCTCTGTAGGTCAAATGTGTATGATTTACTGTGATCCTATATAGACAGCATCTGCATAAAAGACAGAATGTTATTACCAGGAAGCAAAGTGTAAAGTTTGAGTGTGTGTTATAATTTTTTTCACAGTTTTTTGGTCTATTTTATAAAGAGTATTTGTTTTCCTCAGTTATTATGGAATGATTGACAGAATTATGACAATAAAATGCCTCCACTGCTTTTTCATTACAAGTTCTTTTAGAACTAAAGTTGTACTTTTAAAAAACACTTATTTTAAGCTGTTTTGACTCATTACCCAGCATTTTAAAAAAAAGATATTATAATATTTAAAAATGAAAAGGGATATTTGAAATTATGCTTGGTGCAAAATTCAGTGATATGACTTCAGCTGTCAAGCGTTCATGAATTCAAATGTTTTCTCCCTTCCTTTTTCTGGATATCTTCTCTTCCATGTTGCATTGCTAGTCTGTAAATTCTCAGACTTTTTTTTATATGATTCTTTCAAATGGAAAACAAAAAAAAAAAAGAAAATTATAGAGGAGAGAATGAGATGGTGTTTGTGTGCTAGCAATCTCAAAGGAAAACAAGAATAATGGATTGTTGGAATGCAGTGGGGGTGATGTGGAGGCTAATTCTTGTTTGCATGTTAATAAAGCCTGACCTCCAAAGCTTCACCCACCTACTTGAATGTGCCCTGCTGGAAGTAAAATTGAACCTTGCTCTTTCTGAAAATATGCTATCATCTCCAGTCAGTCTTTAGTGTTCTTTTGATGGACAGCCTTTTGTATTACTCTTTTGTGTCTGTAGGGTCAGAGCAGTGGGCAGCACCTGGACTTATAACAGAGTTCATTTTTTTGTTTGTTTTTTGTTTGCTTTGATAAGCATTCGTTTAGAGGTTTGGAGCAGACAACATCAGTAGTTGATGCCATGGGTCAGCATTGTCTGCTGAGTTTTACAATGGGCGGTTTTACACCATGGTTTTCTGTCTTGTTACCTCCAGATGATGACATCCCTCACAGTCGTGAGTGTATTAATACAGACTTCCAGTATCTACTTATTGGCATAATTTATTGAATTTGTGGAATGTCTACTATGTTGGTGCAGTATATAAATTCCCTATAGTCACACTATATTAGGAACACTTGGTAATCATAGTGCTAGGAACAAAAGGTTACAGGAACTGTTAGCCATGACTAATCTGATCAAGCATGAAATCTGAAAGATTAAAATAAAACATTGCTTAAGGTCTAGTGACCTCCCTCACCACTGCCACCCGTACTCCCCACCCCCCGATGGCTTTATCTGGTTAGTTTAGTGAGCAGTTCAGGCTATAGATGTCTAGTTAGTTCTAGCAAGTCTTATTAGTTAATTCATGTTAGTATGGTTGGTTAGCTTAAGTGCAGTGGCATAAAAGCTGTTTTCAGCACTTAGCTGGAGTCCAGAAATGTTCCTGCAGCACTGAGCTTGAACAAAGAAGCGTTTCCTGGATTTGGCATCCTGAGCAGGATCATGTCACCTGTGGTCCACTTAGGCACGTTATCTCAGATTTAGTGCTGGACCCAGTGGATATAAATGGTTTTGTGGGAAATAGGCTGAACTGCAGTCTTCAGCATGGTGAGTTACATAAGGCTGATTTCAGTGCAGTGCCTGCATTGTGATTTTGGACCTTCAGGGATCACAGACCAACATGGATGTGTCTGCACAATGTTCCCTGAGCACACCTGTACTATCTACATTGTCCGGGTTTTCCTGTTTTCCCAGAGGTTTCTGTTACCCTTTGCATCTTGCCTGATGTTACAGAAAACACTGTCAGTGTGTGTTTATGAAAGCAATCTGATTTGGTCAATGGTTGAGTTTTGGTTAGTATAATAACAAAACCAAATTAATCTAATAGAGCAAACAGCTCTTATAGGATGCACTGGTTGCCACTGAGTTCAATATTCAGGTTGCTGAGAGGAGAGGGACTGGTGGCACTAAGCTGTTTTGTCACTGGAAGTATTATGCACTTGGGCAAGAGAAGCTGATAACAGCTGACAATGCATATTAAGAGGTTCCTGTTGCTAGTTCTGAGCATTGACTTAACATTTCTCTTGACGCCTCCTGTGTATTGTAAAGCTTAGCACCATGTTTTTATGTTGGTGTCATCCATGAGGCGATTTTAATGCTTTGCTTCTGACTAAGGCCACTTCATTCCTATTGCCTGAAAAATCTTTGGATTACTTCCTTTGGCATCTGTTTGGATATGTTAGTAACGGAACTAGCAAAATTATAAATGCCATGTGTTGGTCTTGGGTAAGCAGATGCTTAGTTTGTAATGTGTTTACTTGGCTTTCACTACAGGATTTGGAGAATTAAATATGGTTTGTGGCTAAGTATTTTTTTGGGTACCTATGAGATGCTGAGAAGTAATGAAATATATGTTAAATGTTATCAAATGTAGTTACGCTTTGCCATGGCACAGTGTATTTATTTCTGAGAAAATCCAGATAATTCATATTTCATTAAATAGAAATTTATGGTTTTTTTACTTATTTGCTGGTCTGCTGAGTTAGGCAATGCTTATGCTAACTACAGTAATTTTTTTCCCAATTTGTTTTTTTTGTTAAACAGATGGTGCTAACTCTTTTGAAAACATTCTTTAAGGGTTTTTTTTAACAGATTGCTAGCTTTAAAACAACTTTTTAAGAAGTCTACTGACTTTGCTTTGTGATAACTATGGTTTTTTTCTAGCAGTCATTAAAAACTGCACAACATTTAAAAAAGACAGGAACTATGCTAAGTAATTCCTCTGTTCCTTTCCATTTAGGAGGACTGATGTTTGGATAAAGACAGGAGTAAGAAATGAAGCGTGGTAGAGCTTGGAGATAGGATGGGTTTGGAATGGGAGGAATGCTTTGGCTTTACAGTTGATTTACATGTGTAGTGCAGCAATCTGATCCTCATGTGTTTTCCCCTGTTCTTCAATTAGTTCATTTGTTTCTTTATAAAAATAAGCACAGTTCTTCCTACTGCTCCGCAGGGGACACGAAAGGTTAACAAGATCTAAAGAAGAAAATAGTGTATGCAAAGTTGCACAAAGTAACACTATGAAGTGATTCTCATGCTTTTATTTAAAACAACTCGTGACAGACAGACTGTAGGAGCCTTCCTGATGATATCTAAGGTATCATTAGGTGGGAATGCTATTGTTGATAGTCTTCTGACTGATCTTGATTTTATGGATGAGGACCATTTGCATGATTAATTCCATTGCCACTGCGGTAGCAATGGTAGCTTCTACCAGAAGAGCAAGAATGAATGATTGCAAGGAAGAAGTATGGAAGGCAGAATTGTGATTTCACCAGCCATATTCACAAGAAGGTATCTGGTTTGTCTGAACAGAGCAATCTGTTGTGCTGTAACTAATTGCTTTGATTTAACTGATGCAATACCATATCACCAAAGTCCAGCATAAAATGCCTAGCCACCTTGAGGTTTGTATTCTAAAACCTCAAGTCAGAGGGCATAGTATTTGCTAGAATGGAAACTGACATTCCTTATCAAGAAATACATCGTATGGCAAAGAGAGATGCATCAGTCTTTACCATTGACATCTGAGGTCATGTATTTAATTTGTAGTCCCTGTGTCATTCTACAGCAGGGCAGCATAATCTCAGGTCAATGCAATTCACTCAGTGTGATGGCAAAATGCAGTACATACCCAACTACAGAAGAGCACATTAGTAACTTAAGGTAGGTTTTGTACAGAATTTTCTTGTAGTTTTTTGATGACTTTGGTTTAAAACTCCCTTTCTGGAGATCTGCACGTTATTTCCTGTCTTGTTCTAAATGAGGATTCTTGGTGGTCTACTGATAATTTTGATTTTAAACTGTCTGTCTTTGAGGCTACTGTGCCAGTTATCAAAGAGCATACAAGGAGCTTGCTTCATAAAACGGAATCTCTGTCCATAAAACTATGCCATTTGTAATTTATTTATCTAGGGGTAAAAAAGTATCTGATGAGGCAAAATATAAAAATGTTTTTTGAACAATCAAGCCTAGGCAGAACAAATCTGATTTTGAAGTAGCGTTGCAGGATTATTCTCTCCCAGCTTTCATGTTGCTTTCAACAAAAGCTATTTACTTTCAGAATTGCTAGGTGGCTATAAATTTTTTTAAATCCCTGATGAAACTGCATTTTTCTGGCAGGCATTTGTTGACCCTTCTTCAGTCTGCAACAGAAAAATGACCAGGTCTCTTCAGAAGGGGCTCAGCATCCATAGTCTCTACTGGGCTTGGTAGTAAAGGTGTTTCCATCAATCTCGTTTGTTAATTATGACTGCAGTAACCGATTAAGTAAATAAAGCTATTTATTATGTGGAGAATATAATGACTGCAGCCAAATATTCCTAATGAAATTCAGGTTTTCCTAATGAAAACCTTGTTTTGAGAGCCAATATACTGTGCAATTTTAGAAAGGACGGGTGGTGTAGAGCTCAGGAATGAAATTTGGGGTTCTGGGTTCTACTATGAAGTCATAAAGCAGAGTAAATCCAACTCCAGCAGCTGCTAGCTTCCTCGTTAGTAAAACCCAAATGTTGTTATGAGAGAAAAATATTTTTTAAAAATCAGTTTCTCTCTGCCTACTTCCTTCTCTTCTTTATTCTCCTTATGTAGTGTCAGAGAGCTTTTTCCAATCAAGACATGACAATTTGATGTAACTCCCTTAATTACTGGATCGGCTCCTTTTCAGGACTGTTCTTGAGCTGCGGGGGCAGCATTGGAGGAGTGGGGAGATACTGGGCTGCAATTACTGATAATGGCACTCAATTATTATTCTCAGTTATTATTCTGCAAGGACTGATCTTGGAACACCATATGATTGATAACACTCTAAGAAGTCTCTTTAATGTAATGGGAATGTATAAAATTATTTGATATCTGCTTATAACACAAAAGAAGGCTGTTGTCCAAATTTAGATCTCTGTACTGTCAATAAATTTATCCCTCCTTTATGTTTGGGTAGGGTTTTGAGAGAGGGAAGTTTGTTCTGCAGCTATGAGTAATAAAATTTTGGAAAAACCTTCCATTATTAAGGAAAGATTTTCAAGGTGCTTATTTTCTTGCAGTCAATCAAGTTAAGGAGCTTCAGCAACCACAACCTGAAAACATTCCATGTGTGAGTGAACATTCAAACCAGTTATTAACCAGCAATGCCCCACAGCAGCAATTGAGCAACTGGCTACTTGATAAGAAGAGCCAAAGCCTAGTAATGAAGCTCTGCATTATGTCTTAAGAAATTTCTTAAAACTTAAGTTCCTCTCCAGGTACAGCTCACTCATTGTGAATTGCAGGTTATCTGTTTGCTCACAGGAGAATTAGTCATACAAAATCAGGAGATAATGCAGCTGGCTTGGTCTATGTAAATGACATGGGGTTATCTTCTCTTTTTGATTGAAGTTCTTTATTTTGAATGAAGCTGTTGACGACCGTCTGAAATGTTTTGTGTACCACAGCTCTGATAACTGCTGTTTCCTTTCTTCTTTAAAAATAAATTTTAAGATAGTGTTTAAAATGAAAACCACTTATATTGCAATGCCCAACATAAAATTTTATTTATTAAAAATATCTGACCAGATAAAAAGTAGCCTAGATCTTTGGACCTTTGCTTTCTTCCCCTGAAAATCTTCGTGTTTATTTTACCTCATGCTGACATTATGCATAAAATAGAAGCTGAAATCAAGCAGACAATTTATATTTATCTAGGAGTATTCTATGTTAATGTTGCTTGGAGTAGAATTGGAAGTTGGCTTATTTGCAAAGAGGAGTTGCAGGTTTTGTTCGAACTTGGAAACTGATCTCTCTTCAGCCATCTGTTCAGAGTAAAAGCAGCAGCAGCAGCAGACCTGATCCCCTCCGGACGATGACAATGACCTGCTCTGCCCAGAGCAATCAACATTTCATATTGCCCTTGAAAACCAAAATTGAAAAATTTGAAAAACCTGAGTTTACTTGCTTTTTTCATATTTATGAATATAAAGGAATGTTTTTTCATGCTGCTAACCTAGTAAACTTCACAAAGATAGCTCTTGCCTCATCAAAAATTTAGTCTTTGTCTTATGATTAATTCATGGGACTATTCTTATAACTACAATAAACTGAATTGCATGTTATAGCCCTTCTTTTATGTTTTTATACCCTTTAATTCTGATTTATAACTGCCATAGATCATGTTGCAGTCTGCAGTTTTAAAATGGCTGTGACCTTTGAAAGAGGAGACAACCCTTTAAATTTGCTGTTGCGATGTTTTACACTAGTGTAGAAGTAAAATGCCAGATAAAAAGAGAGGCTTGTAGAATTAGCTTTTAGCTTAAAAAAAAAAAAAAGCCTGTCACAGTACAGGTGGGTAGGAATATTTTTTTACTACAGGATAAACTGAGATGGTGTATGTATAATGGAGTGGGTTTTTTTCCCCCACAAGTGGTGAAAGTAGCTATGACTAGGAAATCCTTTTCTTAACACACTTTGGAATTGAAATGACTTTATAAATCCTTAGCTGTATATATTCACCATAGCACTATTGAGATGTTGTCTTTTCTATTCAGCACTGAAGTGCAGAGGAACCATTGGGGCACCCATATCCCAAAAATAGTGCATGTCCTCATGGAGCAAGTAGACATGGTTTGGGGTTTTTTTCCTTTTGAATTGAAGATGTGAGGGGAAAAAACTCTGCATAATATTTATGACAGCATAGGAAAATTCTAATTTTTCTGTTATTTGTGATATGATAAGATCATTAGTAGGAACGGTTAAATGTTAGTTTCAGTTATTTTGGAAATTATTTCTATTATTTTCTCAGAGATGTGGACTGTTTAATGGTAAAATTGGAATTACAAAGACATGCCATTTATTTTGCCAAAGCTGCTGATACAGAACCTCAATTTTCATTCAACCCTTCCATATGATCTGCTTACTTGCTGACTTCTCTTGATATGTATCCTCCCTTCCATTTAACTGTGCACATTTATTTGATTGCTATTTAGATTCGGGATCCAATTATTTTTCAATGGAACTGAGGATATGGAATACATACCTTTAATTGAAAACAAACAAAACCTACCCCAAAACTTGTCTGTAGTGTGGTCTATGGAGAATTTCTTACATATAAGATTACTCAGTACTCATGAAAAACGTGTAAAAATGAATATGAATGTTACTGTAAATTTCTTATACACCTTTTGTGTTTTACAGAAAGGAACCAGTAATGGGGTCATACACTGCCTGCCATTTAAAATTAGACTGACTAAAAGAAATTTGTCTTTGCAGCCCTGACTAATATATAATTTCTCTCTTCTGCAGTAGCTAAGTGAGATTACAGCCCTTTCTGTTTTAAGGTTTCTTAAGTATTTAAAGTCTTTGATGTTCTGGGTTTTTTTTTAAATGCAGTCGTGTCACTGCAATATTAAAAGAAAGTCTGCATTTTTTAACCCTTCAGATTTTTATTTTTCAAAATTGACTTTCATTTTTAATAGTTGTTTCATCTTTGCATTTAGACATGTGTTTATTCATGTTCAAAGCATCTTTTAATAAGATTACTAAGGGTGACTTTGAGCAATGACCCTTTGTCATCACATGAACTGATTTAGAAAATCAGTTCACACTGTTTCTAAATGTTCTTTTGCTGTGGGCTTTGAAAAGAAATTTATTCTAAAAGTTCTCAAAAATACAACCATAATTCAATTCAGAACTATTTTTAAAAATCCAGAAAAAAAAGAAAGTGCTATTTATATTCCATGAAAACATTAAGTCTATTTAAATCTCCTTTTTTGAGGTAGCCATCTCAACCGTCTAAAAATAAACCCAAAGGAATGAGATGAGAACATTAATTTTCTTTGCAAGTTCAACTCCATCTTTTTTTTTTTTTTACATGATAGTATGAGGTAGATATACATATTGAAATACGTTTATAAGAGATCTTAGGTGGATGGTAGATTTTATTGTAACCTTGGAGCCTATAAAAAAACATCAGAGAAGACAGTCTAAACTTTAAAAAGATAGAATGGAAGAAAATGTGC
Source organism: Phaenicophaeus curvirostris (assembly GCF_032191515.1). Taxonomy (NCBI): domain Eukaryota; kingdom Metazoa; phylum Chordata; class Aves; order Cuculiformes; family Cuculidae; genus Phaenicophaeus; species Phaenicophaeus curvirostris. Next base: position 14,628,442 of record NC_091400.1, on the reverse strand, counting down.
TTCAAAGGTACTTTAATGTTTTTCAATTGTAAGTAGTCTTTCCATTTTATATATGAATTTAATGCTTGTCACTGCTCAAAGTCTGTTCTTACTTGGTATGTGGTGTGTAAAGAGAAGTGAAAGTCCTGCTTACGTCAATATCAGCGTTATAAAATTGCAAACACATGCCCCTGAGAATATGATTTCTATGTCTGATTTTTAAGTGGGCTGATTTTTGGAAAGCATGGATTTGAGGTCAATTACTGAGGCAATCAATAGATGATATGCAGACCTCCGACAGTGATATTCAAATATTCTTTGACTTTATATAATTCTTCATTACAGTTTTTTTATTTATTTGAAAAGTAGCTGTGATTCAAAGATCCAGAAATAGGTTAATCTTTCCCTCTTAGTTATATAACATTTGAATGCCAAAATGCTGGCTTTGTACCAGAAGATGCAGCTTGTGGGTTTTTATTTCAACAGCAATTTATATGTTGCTGTTCTCAAATGCAAGAACTTAAAGAACTTATTAATTACCTTTAGTATCCACAAGTTGAGCATAACACGGTAAACTTCAGTTAATTTAAACAGATGGAACTAATTCATAATTAACTGAAATTTCAAAGAAAATCTGTGAGTGAATTCAATCCACTCTGGACTCCATTAAAGGAGAGATCCGTGCAGCTACTCCATTAGCACCTTTCTGAAATATTCCTCATCACTAAGTAACTAGAGACTGTTCAGTTAACCTTAGCACTCATAATGTTAGTAATTAATTGCTTAAAGGAGCGTAACAAGTGTAGCATACCAAACCTTTTTCTGCCTTCTCCTTTTGGGCTACGAAACACAATCAATGATTTCATTTCATTCCACCAAACTTTGTGCCTAAGGGTGGAGCTGTACAAAAAAGGGGTTACTAGGTTTAGAAGAATAAAATAAAGCCCTTTTTTTTTAAAAAAAATCTTTTGTTCAGGGATGCTTTCAAATGCAGTCTGTCTCTTGCTGGAGGGCCATGAAAGGCATGAAGTAGCATCATCTTCTACTCTGAGAAATATTTTGGTCTAGGTGTCAAGATGGTCTTCTCTGATAAACTCTACCAGCTATGGCTTGGCTAGGTGTTTGCAAGGCCAATGTGTGTTTATTTTCTTCCTTGCCTGATGCACTTTTTATACCTTCTGCCTTAATAAATGTTTGAGTAGTTGTTTTCATTTGAATTACGTTGAGGAAGAATGGGCAGAATATGTGCATGATGCACTTCTGGATAAGACTTAAATGTGTTTGCCTGTGACCTGTGCCAACATGCTGGCTTTTAACATGAAAGAACGAATATCAAGATTCTGCTAAGAAAGGCAGAATAAGTACCTTAAGCTTTCCATCTATCATTTTGTTTTGAAGAGATCACTGAAGCCTTATTACAAAATGTGCTTTCAGTAATACAGGAAGATTCCCATCATTAGAGAAGGTTTGCCTTTGTTGATATTAATTGAAATAATTTGTTTGTTCTCAGCAAGGTTAAGTGAAATTAGACCAACTGGACTAAATTATCCTTTCGCAGAGAAATTGTGTCACTGTTTAGCTGTCAGAACGGGATGTGAACAAAGGAGCTTCATTCTTGTACTGCTTTCCATAAAATAACAAATCCTTGAGGTCAAGGCTGAGGAGCTCCTAGGCTGTGCTTCAGAATCTAGGCACATTAATCTTCTCATCTTCCTTCTGCTGTACACCCCTCTGAAAGTTGTAGTGGCTTTTCTTACAAAAAAATACAGTGTTGCCCTTTTCCAGTGAATTACAAAGGGCAATTTTTATTGTCAGGCTACAGTGGTGTGTTATACCAACATCTGAGAAGGAGCTGGATTGTTTCTGCTCTGCCAAGAAGCCACATATCTGTGTATATAGAATATTCAGCTGTTGTCACGTACCTTCCTGTTTTCTGGGGCTTCGAATGTCTCATTTGTTTTATTTTGTGGAATCTGAGTCAGGAGCAGTCCTTCGAGCCCTCAAACCTTTAGAAACATCAAAAGGATTACTTCTGAAGTTTGTCTGCAGCAAACTGCGACAGTGTGCTGCCAAATTCTGCTGATGAGGATTAAAGTTTTGAAATTCACCAAATTTCTTACTTCTTGGGAAAAAAGCATATGCTCTAAGTCATATGATACCTGTGATGCACAGAGAGGAGAATGTGCTGAAGCACATGATGCTGAACAATTTGAAGCCACTTTCAGCACCTGCCAAATAATGCAAGTTATTTGGATTAATGCATTTTTGTTTTGGAGACCAATCATATTAATTCTACCTCACCTAGTGTGAACAGGAATTAAGTGTCTTTTAAACCTAGATGCCCCTGTAACTGACCATTGTGAATGTCAACTGGCCATGCAATAAAGCATTTATGAGATTAGGCTCATCTCATTGTCTGTAGTAGAAATTGAAATAGAAATGCACAGTAGAACAGGATGTAATGCCTAAAGTAGATGTTTTTGAGAATCTCGTCAGGAAGGAATATTCTTAGAGTTATAATGCTATAATGTTACAGAGTTGTAATGTTACAGCCAAATTTAGCACTTAAATTCAGCCAACAGCAAAAGAAAATTAATTACTGTTAGTTTACAGATTGGCATTCTGTTTTTATTTTAAATTGTGGCTAAAGATATTAAAAATGGTGGTTTGTGTCTGTGCAAAAATGTCATTTCATTATTAAAATGCATGTAGAGTGAGATAATTATTTATGCAATGTCAGTTTCGGAATTTGCATTTTCTGATTTTATATTTTATACTGGAATCTGAGCTCACAATGCATCTCCTGCTATGGAGTTCCAATCAAATGAAATGTATTTGCTTGTATGAGCAAGCAAATGCAGCTCTAAAGAGTGGTATGGTGAGCAAGGGACTAAGTCTTCAGTAAATGCAACATCTAGCACTTCCCACTGCTCAGGGGAACGAGCTGCACCTTTCTGATTATAAGGTTTTTGCATCCCTATGGCTTCTAGGAAATGAGTAATAATACCTTTAACTCTAGCAGGTATCTTTATTGTCCATACCAGCCTCTACATGATCCTTGTATTATATGAACTTCCTTATCTTTTATTTCAGTGTAATCTTTGTTTATATTGAAAAGCTGAAGTCCTTGAATAATTGGAATAGATGCACAATCACAGTGTTTAAAATAATGCTGAATATCACGTTATGCTAGTCCAGCCTGCTTGCTTTTCTAGATTAACATTAGTCTGCTACTTGTACCTGCTTACCTGTCTTTCTTCAGAGGGCTCATAGAGACTCCATAGCGGGCAGGAGAATATGTTAACAGTCACAGAGGTCTAGAGGAGTGAGGAGGTGTTAACTTAAACTTCATGGTAGGCACTAGCCCTAGGTTAGAAAACTGAATTCTTACTAACTTCGACTGCTCTTGTAATGCAGCAGCCAGAGAAAATTAATGAGTATCCATTTGGTTAATTTTAACTGGTTTGTGAAATTATGATCACACTGTTACCATACCCCCGGATGGCTGGCAATTCCACCTACCACAGGTGCAACCTCTTACTATGACCCAGAAAAACCTGATAAAACTTCACAGAAGAAAAAAGAGTTCCAAGCTGTGGCCACGATTTTTGCTAAGTTATTAAGCCACAATAAATGTTTACCAATTTTCATTTTGACTTTATACTAAAGAAATTTCCAGTATTTCACTGCTTTAAGATTATAAACATCTGAAATAGACAAAATTATTTTTTTTTAGAGTTGGAATCTTATGATCTGGTCAGAAGATAAATCCTAAATGTTTAAATCTATTTAAATATGTTGTAAACCATTTGTTTAAAGTATGCATAAATGTATGTGGATTCTTATCTCTATTTTATAGTACTGGAGTGATCTGCACTGCATCTTCTGTGAATTTGTCTCAAGGCATTTACATAAATTTAAGGCAAGGATTGGGCTGAGCCATAAAATATGATCAGTTGGTTTTGGAGGTGTAGTTGCCATGGCAGTCTTCTCCCAGTATCTAGTTTTCTGACTGGGGCATTTTATAATGCTGCAAGAACTACTAAAGATACTTTAACTTGTATAAAGTTTTTGTTCTGATACTTTAGTATAGTCAGAAGGGATGGTGTGAAGTGAAGATGTAATAAGTGCATGGATGGAAAATAAAATGACGCAAAAATTGATAATGATTACAAGCTAATTATTTTCGAACTCAGTAAATGTAATTAGTTTTGTAAAGTCTAAAACTATGGTGTTGAAGTGTGTTTGTCTTTAGAGGAGTGTTTTAAGAGCATTACATCTGCTAGAGAGGAAACCAATGTTTTTACTCAAGAAGTATTTAACTTTTTATTGGGACTAGTACCTTTAATCTGCTTCAACTCTATGTATGCAAGTTCCTTGTTTGCTAGCAAGAGTGATCGTAGAATCATAGAATAACCAGGTTGGAAGAGACCCACCGGATCATCAAGTCCAACCATTCCTATCAAACACTAAACCATGCCCCTTAGCACCTCGTCCACCCATGCCTTAAACACCTCCAGGGAAGGTGAATCAACCACCTCCCTGGGCAGCCTGTTCCAGTGCCCAGTGACCCTTTCTGTGAAGAATTTTTTCCTAATGTCCAGCCTAAATCTCCCCTGGCAGAGCTTGAGGCCATTCCCTCTTGTCCTGTCCCCTGTCACTTGGGAGAAGAGGCCAGCACCCTCCTCTCTACAACGTCCTTTCAGGTAGTTGTAGAGAGCAATGAGGTCTCCCCTCAGCCTCCTCTTCTCCAGGCTAAACAACCCCAGCTCTCTCAGCCGCTCCTCATAAGACCTGCTCTCCAGCCCCCTCACCAGCTTTGTTGCTCTTCTCTGGACTCACTCCAGAGCCTCAACATCCTTCTTGTGGTGAGAGGCCCAGAACTGAACACAGGATTCGAGGAGCGGTCTCATCAGTGCCGAGTACAGAGGGAGAATAACTTCCCTGGACCTGCTGGTCACACCATTTCTGATACAAGCCAAGATGCCATTGGCCTTCTTGGCCACCTGGGCACACTGCTGGCTCTTGTTCAGTCGGCTGTCAGCCAACACCCCCAGGTCCCTCTCCTCCAGGCAGCTTTCTAGCCAGACTTCTCCTAGTCTGTAGCACTGCATAGGGTTGTTGTGCCCCAGGTGCAGGACCCGGCATTTGGCCTTGTTAAACCTCATGCCATTGGACTCAGCCCAGTAGTCCAGCCTGTTCAGATCCCTTTGCAGAGCCTCCCTACCCTCCAGCAGATCAACACTTCCACCCAGCTTAGTGTCGTCTGCAAACTTGCTAAGGGTGCACTCAATGCCTTCATCCGGGTCATTGATAAAGACATTGAACAGGGCTGGACCTAGCACTGAGCCCTGGGGAACCCCACTCAATAGTTTGATGATCAAACTATTTTGTTTTCTTGGGCAAGTCAGTCTTTCTAGGCGGGTTCTGGCCTATAACTATGTTGGTAACAAGCTTAGCTCAGATTTGGTTGTTGGATAATAAGAATGCTTTATTCACCAGCCTATGTTCTCACTGCTCAAAATCATTAATTAATCAAATAAACACACTCCTATGTAGCAAACACTCTTGTCTCCATTCTGAAATCAATAGTGTATGAGGGTACAATCTATTTGGTGAACTTAAAGTATGAAAACAAACTAACAGCCTTAATAGTTATTTGTAATTTATATATCTCATTCACTTCTTGGGTTTGTTTTCTGTATTACAAAAATGCTTTATAAATTAATTTGTTCTTTTTCTTTCTTGTGCATTTATCCTTTCCAAGGTTATGCCTTTCTGCTATTCCAGGAAGAAAGCTCTGTACAAGCTCTGATAGATGCCTGTCTGGAAGAAGATGGGAAACTTTACTTGTGTGTGTCAAGTCCCACAATCAAAGATAAACCAGTAAGTATCTTATGCCATAACATTCATGCTGGTTTCTAACCCATTTGATATTACTTTTTTCAGTTAATAAATAGATAAACACACACTTAGTTAATTGAGTTGTCTATTTCCTGTTGCTGTCCTTGCCGTTACGTTGAATTGGCTTTCTGTATCAGTGTAACATGATTTTAGTATTTGCTTCTTTCTGATAGATGCCATGTTCAATTAACTTTTATATATAGTACTTCTGATGTCTCACAGGAATATGCATCCTTTTATAATGTTAGCTGTAAAACAATTGACTTATAATTTTCCCCTCAATATTATTCTAAGAAGAGAAAGCCTTATTCAGTGAAGAAACTTAACCCCTCCCAAATTAAAATATAGATGTCATCAAATATCCCCTGTACTTCATTAGGTTTCTTGATTTTTTTTTTTCTGCATTCAATAGCTAATACATTTTAAGTTAGGTCTCATTTACCTTATATGAACTGCACGTTAAAAACAAATAATGCAGGTGGCTATAGCATAATAGGAGATACAGGGCAACTTATTTCTATTGTTCACATCTTTAATACTCTGTAATACTAGTCTTCTTGTGGCTACGGATACGTATGGATTAGATGGAAACTACAGACAAATCTGATCAGCTAAAAATGAGCTGCCTACTAAAAGGCTTGCACAGAGTGCACAGAGAAATGAACAACCCAGTATTACAGTACAGTGAGTGTCCATATGTGATTTTTAGGATTAAAAAAAGGACATATGAGCAACTTCATCCAAATAATTTCTGAGCAGGTTTTTTTGTGTGTAATCTAATGATTTTCTATCAGCTCTGTTGCCTGCTGCTTAACAGAAGTGAGCATTCTCATATTATAAAAACTCCTTTTGTATCCAAGCACAGAAATTCATTTTATACCCATTGTACCAGCGCTTTAAAATTTGTGCATCACTATGCTATTTCAGGAAAGACAGAAGCCCAAGCTGCAACTGTAATTGCATATAGATGGTAAAATACTCTGAAAGTCCTTTCACAGATTTCTTATTGTAATGGCACTTAGGGGCAGGGAATTAATTGGGTAAGAGTTTGCTATGATGAAATTTAACTCAAGCCTGGCCTCTAGAGGTGGTAAATGAATTGTCCACCTTCTTTCAAACACTTAGATAAGCTATGTTCTCAAATTGTTTTGGTGCTTATACCTCTGATTTACAGTTTTTGCTAAGTTAAAATTATATTTTTAATTATAGAAATATTTTGAAGTTATTTTGTAGTTTTAGTTGAGTGTTCAAGTCCTTCTACTAAAAACAATCCTTAATACAGGTGCAAATTCGACCTTGGAACCTAAGTGACAGTGACTTTGTGATGGATGGGTCTCAGCCTTTGGATCCAAGAAAAACGATCTTTGTTGGAGGAGTTCCACGGCCGCTCAGAGCTGGTGAGTAGAAGAAGGAGCATGTAGAGTCATTCCAGGTGAAGCAGAGAAGATGAGAAAAGATATAGAGTATATGTAAAAGAGCAGAAAATATACCTCGTCTCTTCCCAAGGTTGTAGTTCTCTTTCTAAATCAGTGAGTGTCTGTGAACATTTTTTTATCTTTTAAATAGTTTGCTATTTAGGATTTTCAATAGAAAGTTTTCTCCAAGTTTGCATAATATTATAGAACTTGGCTGGTAATTTTTAATGTATATCATCTTAATCCTAGCCCTGATATGCTTGCTGAGGTGCAGACTATTTCCCCTTTCCCTTGACTAGATGACAGACTCCTCCCAGCCCCTTTCCAAACCAATTCCAACTGCAGCTTTATGATTTCTCTTTACATTTTTCTCAACCCTAACCTTAATTTTCCCATGGAGCTATAGACAAGGCCTCTCAACCATTGTCCAGAAGAAAAATTTCTTCCGTCTCAGGGCTCTTGGTAGCACCACTCTGTACTGAACACTACTTTCCAGATCCATTCCTAATGTAACTCTGTTTCTCAATCTTTTTTTCCATCTTTATCTCTTTTTCTTCACTTTTATTTGCAGAGCCATAGAAAAGAATCCTTAGTTTTTGGCTGGAGGAAACATTTATTTCAGCCCAGATTTCCTGGCAGCCCGTACTTTGATTTGAAGGCCCCTTTTCTGCACCGTTCCCAACTGTAGCTCGACACTCTTATCTTTCTTTCTAACTCTTATGTTTTGGGGAAGCCAATGACAAAGTCAGAAAGCCATTAGCAAGTTGAAACATGCTTTCTGGCAGACCTCATGTCCATTTAGTAGTCCCTCCCCATCCTCACTCCAAATCAGCTGCATGATTTCTCATTTTAATCCTTTCTAATCTAATCCTGGTTTTCCAGGGTGGTAGGAGCCAAGGTCCCTCAGTCACTGAACTGGAAGAAAGACTTGTGTATTGGTTTTCCTGGTAACCTCTGCTTTCCCTTGGCAACCACTTTCCAGCCAACTAGAACTTCAGCTACTCACTTTGTCTTTCTTGTAATCCTAATTGGTTTAGGAAGCTGTACACTAGGTCCATCAGCCATTGCTGACAGTAGGATTTCTCCCAGCCCAGATTTCTTGGCAGCCTTCATTTTTCTCGCCATCTTAAAATAAGATGTAATTGTGAGACAGTAATTATGTAGATAGTAACAATTAAACATTACCCCATTTCTGATTATACCCTTTATAAAACTGTATGGCATTTGGCATGATTACATTTGAAATGCATTACATTTGAAAACTGGTGCCTTTAAATAGTTAACTTCTCCAAAGCCAACAAATAATTTCCGGTTTTTCTTGTTTGCAGATTTAAAGATCTAATACAAAAGTTTTTCCTAAGATGTCTGAACACTGCATGATTTCCTTGCCCTAGAATTCTATCTACTTTTTGTCTGTTGGCAAGAGTAACTTACTAGGACTACTATTGTAAATGTTTTCAAGCATTCCTGATATTTATCCCATACTGTCATTTGCTGAGATCATTACCTAAATGATGATTCCAAATCAGTAGAAAGCAGAAGAATCTGCTAGTCACTACTTGATGCTGATAGTTCTCCCTTGCTGTTCGGAGCAAAATTATTATCTGGTTTGTAGAATGAGTCAGATATTTGTTTGCTCATTGCAAATGGACAGCTTAGCATATGATCTTCCCTTAACGTGACACCTGCGTTTATACGAAGATACATACAAATTTAAAAATTGTTTCTATTCTATACATAATTAACTAGTGAGAACTTTGTGAGAACTACAAAGTTTTAAATATTTAGTATATCTTTTACATTGTATCTTGGATGCTAAATTTTAACTTGCTACCAAAAGTGTTTTCATACATTAATGTAAAAAAGTGTTGATTTAGCAGGGCCTGTACAGGACCCAGAGTCTTAGTGAGGGCCTGCCCTTCATCCATCTGACAAAGTTGTTTGCCTATCTCCTTTTCAGAGAACTTGGTTTGGTGACCATACATCTTCGCACAGTTTACGTTCCTTTTCTCCACTTCATTCAGCCTTTTCTCCACTTCTTCCTGTTTTTTCCCTTAACTTTCCTCCTGTGTGTTTTCTCAGCCATGCAGTCAGCCTGTCTTATTTTATAAATGATATTCATAACTTCTTTAGGGTTATTCTTAGTGTCAGCAAAAGCAACAAACCATTTTAAAAGATCCACAATCAATTTAATGTTCTATGAAAATACTAAGTTGCACCCACAATGCTTTAAGTTGATTTAAGTGAGATAACTTCTGATGTTTCACAAAATTTTGTTTCAAATGTAAAACACTTCCCTCATGTCTTTTCAGCCTTAGTACTTAGGGCAAAATATCAAATTCTAAATACAGGAAACTCTTTAAGTGATCTTATATGTAAACTAGTGTTAACAAGCCTGGCTGGAGGTGGGGGAGATCCTGAGTACCTAATTCCAAATAGAATCATAGAATAACCAGGTTGGAAGAGACCCACCGGATCATCGAGTCCAACCATTCCAATACCACAGTTTTAGTTTTCAATATGATAAATATTAAAGCATTTGATCTGAGACCTACTTTAACAATGCAACTGCATTTTTGCACAGTTCAGTCAAACTAGGCTTCTTTTTACAGATTCTAGTTTTTGCCTTTTATGTTTTACTGTAATTTGTGTAGGCTTGTTTCAGTCTGTTAAAACTAACATTTGGGTTTGCTGTTTTAGAATTTGGAAGTCAAGTACACTAAGGCAAATAGCACTTTTTTTTTAATGCAACAAACCAAACATAACACTACTATTTATGTTAAAACAGTTATATTTAACAATTGACTTCTTGCAGTTGAATTGGCAATGATTATGGACCGTTTATATGGAGGTGTCTGCTATGCTGGCATTGATACAGACCCAGAGTTGAAGTATCCAAAAGGTGCTGGCAGAGTGGCTTTCTCCAATCAGCAGAGCTATATTGCTGCTATCAGTGCTCGCTTTGTCCAGCTCCAACATAATGACATTGATAAACGGGTGAGTAAAATAGCATGGAGCAGAGTGGTTGTTACTCACAAAACCATACAGAAATGAAAAACATCTTTATATTTATATTGGGTTGGAGAACCCTGTAACCTCTGTTCTTCAGATGATATTTGTTAATTATTTAAAAGCTTGTTTAAGCAGCTAAAGCGGAGTGAAAAATACATCTTAAACAACTGTTTAACAATAAACCCAGAAAACAGTTGGTTGTAAGCTCACTTGCTTTTAATGTTGTTTTGAATTCTGAAGGTCTAACACTGTTGTATTTCTCAGCTTCTTTCTTCTCCTTTAGATGTTTGTTTATTGTGCATCAACAGCTTTGAGTTAGGGGCTACTTATATAGCTTCTGGCATTTCTGCTACTATTAGGCAACATTTTCTGTTGGCAATGTACATCTAAACTTGTGGTTCCTAGAACACAGGTTTATCATTACAGGTGATGCTGACCTCAAAAGTCTTGAGAATTATTTAACCAGAACCAGTTGCCGATAGATGCTTGATAGCCAAAAGGGAGGAAAATGAGATGATTTTGTTCAGTCCATATGAAATCCTGGTTTCTAAAGGGCTGTTCAGGGATAGAGGGAATTTAATGTATTTACTGAAATCTGAGTTGAAAATGTTACTTAATTTCCATGATATTTATTTACCTTTAGACCTTCTGTCTTCACCTCTTGAATACATGTGCAAATAACACCGATGTTCTTGGGGACTTGGCATTTAGTATTATTCAAAATAGCATACAGCGTGCACTGCTGCTTTATATTTTTACAATAGGGATAGGTTGTTTTCTACTTAATCTAATATAAATTGCTTCATAAGAAGTCAACGTGATGGGTGTCTATTGTATGCATTATACATATAACAACACACAGCTGCAAAGCCCAAGCTATTCTAATTTTCTCTTTAAAATAGAAACTGAGCTTTTTGTTGAATTAGATGAGATCATGGAGTTATAAGTCCTCAAACTATTTTTCTATGGTGCTGCAAAACTTCATGATTTTAACTAAGACAAGGCTATTCCTAAATATTTCTCTTTTTTCCTGAAAAACTTTACAGAGAGGCTAAGAAGATTAATTCTGGAGTCTTAATCACAATGTTGAACCTTGAGGTTTTTATATCAGCCATGCTTAAAAACTTGCAGTTTGTTTTCTCTAAGCTTTAGCAAAGAGCCACAAATTATGCTAGCTGGTAGCTTTTTCCATCAATCAATGCTTTTCCCAGGTGGTTGATGTATAATTTAAGTTTACCTAATTATATTTTATCAGTTTTTAAAATAGGTTTATGTGTGAGTTTGAAGAAGCATGAAGTCTCTTAATCAGTCCTGAAGTATACATTTTTAAACCTTATAAATTGAGCTCCCTGAGTTGTACAGCACACATTTTTCAAATTATTTCACTAGTAGCCAAAACAAAAAAAGGAGTGAGAGAAAGAGAGAGAGAATCTATTTCAGACCTGCACAATTCATGCCTTGGAAATGTGAGTAGGTAGGGATCTAGAGATGTGCTGGACACTGGACCTGCTTTCTTCCAGTTTCATTTGAGATAGCTCTGTTTTATTTTACATGATGCTTCTAATTTTAGTGGTAGGGCATCTGGTATGCAAAATGGCAGTTATTCAGACTTGTTCCATGCAATACTAGTAGCACAGGGTAATTTAAAAATAAATAAATTGGCAGTTGTAGGTGTTCCATAGGCGAGAAATACAATTCGCTATATAAGCTTTACTTTGATTGAGTAACATTTGTTGAAATGTGATCAGGATAAGCTGAAGTAAAAATTCAGCATAAAGCTTTTTTGTTTAATATGTTTCTTATTTTACAACTTAATGTATCTTTCTGTGTTTCATTAATACTGTATGTATTTAAGCGTAGTTACAGGAGTCAAGTTTTCCTTGCAATATACGAAATTCCAGATTAGTACTTGTGCAGTTACAGCAAAATTATTTATACTAAAAGAACATATAATTCCATATTTTTCTGTTTATTTTAATGTACTTAAACCACTTCATAAATCACAGAGTCATAAGAATTACACATGTATAAACTAATGATTTCCCCAGAATGAATAAACACTCAATTTAAAAGCGTGGGCTTGATTCTTGGGAACGGGCACACCGGAGAGAACTTGCACATTGTCAACTTCTGTAAGAATATTTTTGCAAGTGCCTAGTCATGCATTGAAATACTGCTGTGTTTGGCCCAAGTGCTTTAAAACCAAAAAGAATTCCAGTCCTAAGATGTTTATAACTGAGTGTAGGACAAAAGTCAGCAGCAATCCAGCCTATTTGTAATTGATGGCAAGGCCACAGCTGGAACAACTATGAAATCTTATTACATTTCTAGAGGTAAAAATCTTTAGGTAGTGATTTTTGCACACATAAGGCGAAGTATTTAAAACAAATGCATTTAGTTTTGTTAAATGAAAATAAGATTCAAATTAATTAGTCTGGTCCTGCATTTTGGGTTCTCAACAAAGAAACAAAGATAACTCTCTGGAAAAAAAAAAACTGTGGAACTCATCAGGCCTCTGAAGTTTAGAAATATAAGGGTTTTTTCTCTATTAGTTTTCTTCCTAAATGCTACTTTCTCACGCCCTGCCCCCATAACTGTGTTCACATCCCTTGAGGCTTTTTAGATGACAGCAAAATCCTTGGAGATGCTGTCTTTAGTGTAATTCCATCTTAGTACTTTCACTTACCTAACTTTTCCAAGAAATGTTGAAGAGTTACCAAAGCATGCTCTTTTTCCTTGAGATTTTTGTGACACATGAAGTGGTTGATATGAAAACTTAACTGCCGGCCTCTTCGGGTTAATCCAACATCAGCTGAAATGCTTCAAGACAGTCAAAAGGATTATGATATTGTTCCTTCTGTTTATGCTTGGCAAAACTATGTGATCATCTTACAGTTATTTTTCTTCTTCCTGGTGCAGGTGGAAGTGAAGCCATATGTGCTGGATGATCAGATGTGTGATGAATGCCAGGGCACTCGCTGTGGTGGAAAATTTGCTCCATTTTTCTGTGCCAATGTTACCTGTTTGCAGTATTACTGTGAATACTGCTGGGCAAGCATACACTCTCGTGCTGGGCGAGAGTTCCACAAACCACTGGTAAAGGAGGGAGGTGATCGGCCCCGCCACGTCCCGTTCCGCTGGAGCTGAACCCCAGGCCTCACCCAGCAACAAGTACTGGAGTAGATAAAATCGAGTGAAAAGAGAGCGCTGCCTCAGGGCTTAGTGTTCTGGAAATCTGTGCATTCGTCCTCGACTTTAATGAAGATATGGGTCTTTTTATTACTATTATTATTATTTACAGTCACATTACTGAACTCAGTGTCCAGTATAATACAAACCGGCAGAGTGTAACTGTACTGATTTTGCACTTTGATTCACACAAACATCTGCTTGATACCTTAATTTCCTACACAAGACTTGTCACTAGTGACATTATGTAGACTGCCATTCTCATCAGCCTTCCCTGGGTTGATGTGTATGTGATGAAGATTTTTTTTATTATAATTATTTTTATTTTTAAACTGGAGCATGCACTTATTTTCAGAAATTTAGACTTGCCCCTAGCAGATGACTTACCAAAGGTAATATTCACAAGTAGGTGGCAGATGTAGCAAAAACTTAAACAAATATTCAGCAATCATTAGTTTGGGTCATTTAGAGCAGTAATATCCCTTAAAGAAAATAAGCCTTTAGTTGCTCTCCATTTTGACTTGTAAGGATGATACCTCATAAGCTGGATCAGACTTTTTTCTTTTGTTTTGCTGAGGGTTTTTTTTGTTTGTTTTTGGTTTTGGTTTGTGGTTTTTTTTGTTAGGTCTTTTAGTGTTATGTAAATGTATGCTGCAATAGCTTTTGCTGCTATTAAAATGGTATTACTAATACCATAATACTCTATTCAGGCTAGGGTATCAATTAAAAAATGAATATGTGATTAAAATAGTGATGGCTGCTGAAAGGAGATCAGTATAGCATACAAAAAAGCTTCCAAGGAAGGTCAATATTTTTTGACTGCATGTTTACTTAATCAGGTTGCTGCATGCAATAAATTTTATATATGTCTAATATAAAACCTGCCCACAATGCACAAATTATGAATCTACGTAGGCTACAAAATACTCAGTAACAAAAAAAAATTGATTACTGACTGGAGGAAGGCATGCCTCAGTAAATGTAATGCTTCTGAAATTAGGATCAGCCCATTACAGAATGACTTATATTACCACAAATATAAAAACTAGCTGTAGGATATTCTTAAAACAAATTTGTGGATGGTAGATGAAGTACTTTGCGGTGCTCTGTTATATATCGTGCAATTTATTTTATATAGTAAAGTGATTATGTCTAGTACTGTGATCAAACTTAACTGTTAAAGCCTCTGTATCCAACATTAACACATTTTTGACAGTTCCTAACAGGTACAAAACCAGAAATGAGCTCTTAGTTACAATCTCTCTCCTAACACTTGCATCATTTACGTAGCTGCAGACCTTGTCCAGAAAACCAAAGAGCTCATGCTAGCGTACGTACACTACCAATTAGATAGTCTGTCAAACTAATAAACTAGGCACATTTAAGAAAGCTAGGGAAAAAAAGTGGTGCTAAAGAAATGTCTGCATATAAAAGTTACATGCGATGTTTGCTCTGTGGATGTGGCGTTATCTCTCTAATCCCTGGATGTATCCTGTGAAGCTTGAATACAGTTAAGACCTGCTAACACAGTGGACATTTTTTTAGCATGAACTATGGGGCTGCAGATAGCGTATAAATATAAACACACTTGGTATACTAATGATTGTGAGAATGTGTACACTATTTGTTTTCTTTTTCCTCCTTTGTTTTTGCAGTTCTGGGGACAATCTGACTGGATATGACACCGCATAGTAGATTTCAATGTTCTGGGTTTTGTTTGTTGTGATGTCCTTGTTTGTGTCTAATTTAGTAAGCTGTTTTTCCCAATGTTCAGTTGTGAGTATTGGCTTTGAAAGGATTTTTTTTCTGTTTTTGGAAAAAAAAAAGAAAAAAATAGTTTTTTACTGGTTTAAAATGCTTATTATAATTATCCCTTTTGAAGTTACTTCTGGGCGTTTTTGTGATATTGCTTTTCCCAGCCCAGGTGTCTTTTTTTGTTTTTTTTTTTCATCTGTACAAGACATTTTGTTATGCACTACTTTTTCTATCTAGACAGTTTTCAACAGTTGGCTGATGATTTTTTTTTAAAGAAAAAGGCATGCTTTCTGACTGACATGATCTTTTGCAATACCTCAATTTTGAAATATAGGAAAGAAAATGATATTTTCTAAGTAAGTTTATTCAGAAAAAATATATATTAATTTAATTCTGCAAGAAAAATGATTTAAGAGATGGGTAACTTTATTTTTTTCATGCTTATTTGAGTTTTTTTGAAAATGAAGAAGTTAGAGCTTTATAACTGTAATATTGAAAATCATAGCTAACCTACAGAAATCTACCTAATTACGTGAAAGAAGTAAACCTTTTTGAAGAAATACCCCTCTTTCATGTAGAAAAATACCCCCAGAAAGAAAGAGAGAGAGAGAGAGAAGCTGGAAAATGTACAATACAGCATAATGTTGGATTAAATCTAAAACAAAATCATCGTAAAGAACAGGTGTTAACACAAACTCCATTTGGTGCTGAAAGTTGTGAATAGAAGGTGAAAAAATATTTTCCCTTAATTTGTATATTTATAATCAAGTGTGATTATGCACGACTGACCAGAATTGTGAGAGTTCTTCTGTTTGTATTTTTTTAAAGAGAACTTTTTTTAGTTTATTAAATTATGACATGCTCCCTTTTGTTTTGTAAATGAATGTGCCCCTGAGTTGTTAATATGTTATATTAAAAGAGGGTCCTTCAAAAAAAGCTATTTTTTAAAATATGGAGTTCTGAACTGCAACTTGACTAAGAAGCCCCTGGGTACAACAGGTCCTATTGTGGCCTTTTCTGATGTGAGACTTGAACTAGTCGATTTTTTTGAAGGCTAACCTAACCTCGACTATTTGTTGTTATGTGCAATACTGTTTGTACTGTTTGTATAAAAAAAAGAAAAATGAAAAGAAAAAAGGCATAAATCTTTATTGCAGATTTATTTTCATTGCAGACTTTAGACATTGTGATTCACTAAAATCATTTTTCTACTGTCAAATATGTACCTTTTCTTCATGCTGGTATTTTTTCAATAGTAATGTAGCCTTTGTACTGAGACAAATTTTCATTGTTATTTTTAGAAAGATTTTTTGCTAAGAAAAAAATTAAACATATTTACATATTTTTCATTTTTATTTCGTATTTTCTTTAAGGAGTGCTTTCTCAACCATTAATATAGTTGTTTCTGGGAGAGACTTTCATATCTGGTCAATGTCATTAATATTATTTTGTATTTTTACTTGGAATAAATTAATTTTATGATGCTAATTCTTTAAAAGTTTATTTTTTTCATTTTCAGTTATTTTTGAAGCTAAAAATCTTTGTAATATTGTTACTAAAGTGTCTAGTTTTTTGAAATGCAAAGCTTTATGTATTAACTTGCTGATGTGGTTTACAATAGTGTGGCAATGATGAAAATGGTTGGTTATGTAAAGTGATTGGAAAATTGTAACAAAGAATTGGGCAATAAAATGACAGAATGAAGCAGAAAAAATGTGATATTTTGAAAAGCCTTTTCCTTTATCAAAATGATTTAGGGAGATAATAGGGATGTCACAGTACCAGTTCGCTGTCTAGATTTATACACCACCAGTGTTGATGAAATACTATTGCCATTATAAGGAACTAAATCTACTGAAACAATGGGTTTTTGACCCTGCCCATTCAGCATAATGCTCCATTACTTTTCTCATCATGAACTCGACAAACTCTTTTTGATAGTCTTAGATTGAACCTCCTAAAATATATATTCGTCATTGTATTTTGCCACCATGTTATTTATTTAATTAAATTGACCCTTTCCTGCACAACTTACTTCCTGCATACGTTTATCAGTGGCAGCATGGATCAGACTGCAGGTACCCACATCATTTTCTAACCACATTACCACACAGTGTCGGTAGCTGCCTAGTTAATGCAAAATAATGTCCGTCCGTTTCCTGGTAGCAATGCAGTAACCCATATTGCCACCGTGTCTGAACATCCATTCAGCTTCTTTGTCTTTCTCCATTCTTCTCTGCCTTTCTTGTATCTTTGTCCTTTTTTTTTCTTTTCTATTGGCAATACCAAGTGCCAGCATCAAAACACCTTTCGCTTCACCTCCATTTACATCGCCTTGTTTCCCTATGCAGCCAGAAGAAACCCCTTCCTGAAGCCAGTGACTCTGTTCCGGCATCTAAAACGATCCAGACTAAAACTGGTGTTGCGTAAACAGGGCATACAATGACTTTCTCTAGACAAACGAATTACTTCAACAAGTTATCGATGACTTTTAGACTAGAAAGTTAGAGTGGCTCATCTGTAACTTGCGGAAAGAAATGTGTCCAGAGTTAGTCTATTGTGTATCCTCTGTGTGTTCAGTTCTGTAAGTAATGTATAGACTAGATCAAATAGTGAAGTAAAATTTAGACTCAAATTAGGTACTACTGGTTGGAATGTATGCAAATTGCAAACCAAGGAGATTAAGGAATGAAGAGGGAATAAAAGAATTCCTGCTAAGTGGTACAAAGTTTATGCTTATATTTCTGCCTACATGCTTGTATTTTATAGCCTGCTAGCAAGGCATGGGCTAAAACAAATTGTATTGCAAATATGCAGTTAGCAAATAACTTTGCTGATTTCACTATCTGTTAGAGTAGTTAAAAAAAAAAGAAAAAAAAGAAAAAAAAAAAAGGCGCTTAACTGGGAAAAGCTCCCATGTTAATATTTCAGTATTGTGACATCTCTACTTGCAAGGTATGAGTGAAAGATTAGTCACAGATTTATAGAAATGTCTCTTTTGTTTAATCTGGCTTGTATGTAGTTGCTTTTATGCTAGTTTGTATGATGTCAGCTAAACCCTTTTTCTTTTCCTTCCTTCCTTTCTTTTTTTTTAAAAAAAAAAAACAGACCAACTTCGTAATCTCTGCTGCTATAGTGTTCTATCATACCACAGAGTATTTTATATTCATGTTAGTGACTACTCTATACCCCAAATGGGTAGCTGATCAGAAATCACATTGGTCACATAATTCTGACACACTCAAATTTACATGAGAAAAAGTTTAGCAGTAAGTAGAAAACCAGGGTGCTAATAAGAGATAATTTTGGCTTTTTTTTCCTGGATGCAATTCTGTTGGGGTATAAAGTATTAGATATTTGTAATTTTACTGTCAAAATAATGGACATAACTTTTAGAGTATTCACAGCTAAGATCTCTGTACTTGTTTTTCAACTAATTTTAAATGTACTGTATCTTTTGTTACATGTTCTCTTAGATTGTTTTTGCTAGTAATTCTAACAAGGCTTCTTCCTTTTTGGCTTGGACTAATGCTTGTATGGAACTGCAGTACTGTGACTAAACATGGAGCTCAATGCTGCTATTGCTTACAACTGCTTAAACTTTGTAGTTTGGACTTTATTTTTTTTCTGTAATAACTTATTAAATATAGTTGTATGAAGTACTGATATTTGTCATCCTTTGCACATGCTAAGGAAATCCTGGGATATACATTATGGGAACGTAAGCTAGCTACAAGCCCCCCAAATCTTGTGTTGGAAAACTGCTTACACTAGGTAAGGTTAAGCAAATACAACACCTTACTTGCATGCACACAAACTATCTTTTCTAGTTATTTTATAATACAGGTATACAGTCCACTTATGTTTTCTGTCTAAAATGGGAAAGCTGCTCTTGAGAAGGCATTTATAATGCTAACTGGAAGGTAAATACAAAAATATATACTATGGGAATATTTCTGAGACTGTACTTTTCCCCACCAAATGCGATATCAAGTGCTTAAAAAAAAAAGGAACTGTTGATTTACTTTCTCTGAATGTAACAAAAATTGCTGCCTAACTTACATTGCACGTTTTTGTTACCCATTTAATAATGACTGCAGGTTAGAGATTAGACTGATGGTTGAAAAAGGAAAAAGCACCACAACACTAGTTTCTAATGTTTTTTATTTTAAGGATAGGAGGTGGTTAAAGCTCAGTGATATGACTGTTTGGAACTCCACAGAATACTTGTTGAAGAATTTTGATTTCTGCTGTGTCAGGGCAGGTGAAGACCACAAGAGCAGCGCATGTTCTGTGTCACTGCTTCCTTTCAGTATCCACATAAACGCAGCTCAACAGCCTGGCTGGAACTATCAGCACTCGAAATTACAGGCTGACTTCAGTATGTTCTACTTATACAGGAACTGCCTAGTTTGACACTAGACATTAAATGCCCTTTGGAAACTACAGGAAAAGCTGAGGAGCTGTGCTGACTCAGCGCTGTGCATGTTCCTTTAGTGTGCAGAGTGCTGTGGTTCGGGTTATGCTATTTTATCCTAACATTACCATGTACAATAGCTCATGCATATGTAAGGAAAAAGCTCAAATGCCAGAAAACAAAAAAGAGCACTCAAGTGTAGACCTGTTTTCAAACTGGTAGTAAATAATCATAACTCATGAGAATGGTCTGGTGACTGTTCTTTCAGGAGATGTGGTTTTACAAGACAGTGACCTGCAATAGGAATTCTAGTAGTAAATAAATGTTTCAGAACTTGTGGGATTCTGGTTACTTCAGAGTTACCTTTCAGAAAGGAGTTCTTATAAACACCTTTCAGTGAATGAGTGTTAAACTGCTTATTAAAGCCTCTCTCAGAGTCCATCTGGACAAAATCAATCTGAGTTTACCTCCATCCTCTTTAAAGTGAACAGTTGTGGGAGGAAGCGCAGCCTCTTTGGAACTTTTAATCCCCTGTCCTTCTGTTACTGCATTACTGCTAAAGTAAACCATGCTGCTTGTAAGGTACTGATACCGGTTATTTTCCTTCTCCAGCATTTAACTCAGCCATTGCTTGCATTAAAAAAAAGTTGCACTAATTTAATTTAAACAAATGTACTTAAGTAACTACAAAAGGCAGCATGGCCTCTTTTGCTTCGTGTTTGTATGTGTTACTTTTGCTAGGCTTAAACTGGATTAAAATAGCTACCTATATGACTGTTAAAGCTTGTGTTTTAAACTTATTTAGGCACGCTTTTAAGCTAGATATTGTTGCGCTCAAGGCATCAAAGCAACATCACCCCTCATGCAGACCTGCCAGAGCTCACATCTTGAAAGCCCAAACCTACTTTCTTCAGGTTTACCAAAACCTAAACAGCGTAAGCATGGGCAGGAGAACTGCTGGATCAGACAGAGAATGGTGTTTAAAACAAACAAGATATTTAACCTGTTTTCATAAAAATGTTGCTACATTACAAATGTAGCTACTTACAAAACCCATACACCACACAGTCTTATTCTGAATGCAGGATCAAGCTGCATACATCAGGCACGCACAAACTGTGCCTATTCAAATGAATTCTCTCTCCCCAGTGGTAAGCAAGGCTTTGCAAAGTTTATCTTGGGGTAACAACCTGTACCTACAGCAGTTTGAGAAGGAAACATGACAAAAGCCCAGAAATGTCCTCCTTTTCCTGTTTTGGAAGGAGAAATAAAATATCAGCAATTATAAAGTCCTATGGCAGGCCCTTGGAATTATTTAGGACAAAGCTCATGCTGCCCTACTTCCAGCACAGCCGTGTTCCAGAATGGCCATGCCAACCTGACAAGCACCATCGGCCCTTGGGGCTAAATGAGTAAAACAAGGTAACCATTCTCTACTTTTAGGTACCCGAATGACACTCATGTGCTGCTGCCTCCTAAAATGCCCTTCAATCTGCTGTCTAGCGTTGCTTGTGCCCATGTTTTCTGAACAGGGATATGTAAAGCTGCTTGTGTCTCAACACTTCTGAAGTGTTCTGTAACCAAAGATCTACTGAGATTATCAAGGTGTTTTGATGTAATTTATTACCTGCAGGCCTAAACACAGAAAGTACTTGCAAACGTATTTAAAGGACTAGGTTTCACGTAAGGGAGAGCAGAGGTGTGTTTCTCCTTATCTATCCAATAGCCTGAGCGACTAAAACACTTCGGATTTTAGAAATTTTTTCTTTTCCAAATTTCCTGCATTACAGAGCGAGAACTAAACCTTTTTGCTCATGGCTGTAGCAACTACTCTAACTATTTTGTGACACATACTTTGGTTGCTACCAAGTGAAGAAATCCATTCTCTGGAACAGCATAAGCATAACCCCTGAGGTAAATAAAAAAAATGATAAAAATGGTTGTTCAGAAAATGACATGTAACAAGATACTGACCTCTGATATACCTTCTTGACTTCCTTGTCAGCTTCAACATGTGCTACAGACCCATTGGAATAAAAGTTTGAATACAATATGAAAATAATTCTGAAAAACACTGCCAAAAACATGGCAAAGATGCAACTCGTGATCTCACATTTCCTCCAAGATCCTCGCCTTTCAAAGTTACAAAAAAGGCTTCTAATCTCATTGTCACATCACAGAATGCGGTTTGAGTCAAATAAAAACCACATGAAAGTCTAAGAGAAGGGCAAAATCTTATTCATACTGTAATGAATCGCTCCATCTGTGCCTTGTGCACATTGTTGCAGTCCTTCTGGTGTAAGAACAAACCTTAGTGTTATCTGTGAACTTGCTGAGGGTGCACTCGATCTCACTGTCTATGTCATCAATGAAAGTATTAAACAGCACTGGTCCCAGTACAGACCCCTGAGGGACACCTCTTGTCGCAAATCTCCATCTGGACACTGAGCTATTGACCACTACCCTCTGAGTGTGACCATTCAACCAATTTCTTACCCACCAAACAGTCCATTCTCAAAACAACTATGTGAAATTACTTGCTAATCAATATGGTATGCAATATCAAAGTCCAAAAGAATGCATAAAAGGTAAGGGATAGAATATTGTTGCCACTAATTTGAGGTGAGAATTCTATATTACAGGCTTCAGAGGGACACTGCTTCACCCAAAAATGTTTCAACTTTCACCCAGTTCTTACTGGCTCCAGCTTTACACAAAACATTAATGTTACTCTGGTTACTTACTTATGTTACAGTCTGTCTAAACATCTCTAGCTTAGGAAATGCCTAATCATTGCTTTCTACCCACTGACAAACTTACTTGATTGCACCTAACGACCTGTAAGTGAACACTAGTAAAAGTGATGTGGGGAGGAATGGGGAAAGGTTAAGCAGTTCATTTCATCCACTTTTTATCTAGAAAACTTCAGTCAGTGACAGAAATAAGTAGGAGTATTTGATACCCATTATAACATAAACTCAGAAATAGGGCAGAAACCAGAACAAAGAGCTCAATCCTGCCAAGCGGGTGTCCAAACTATTCAATTAGTAAGTAATCCATTTACTCTCACCTTAGCCAAGAAAACCTTGATTTGTTTTACGTAAAGCGTAACAAGAGGAAACAAAACCCTTCCTCCAGCTTCAGGCAGCATAATGCAAGCTAACTCTACTGTCCACATGTGCTCTACAGGTGCCTAACTCAAGGACATGGATGATGCTCTGGCCACCACAAACTAAACAACTAAAAAAATCAAACTCAGAGCTAAAATGTTCTAGCACTTTAGAGTTTAGAGGCAGAAGCAGAGAACTACCAGTACTTTATGACCATGTAATGAAAGCACTACCCCCACAGCACGTGGGTTATAAATATGACAAACTGTAAGCGCCTCCTTCCAATTAAAAGAAAGTAAACGTTCACAGTTGTGATTCTGGGACACATTTTCCCCAATGATCAGCCAGAAATTTGGTAACATTTTGTTCTGGAAAAATCCCTGAGGTACCAGGAAATTTCACTGCTAAAATTCCTTCGGCCACACTACTTCAATGACTGCTCTGAAAAGAAGGTTAATAAAGACTGTGTAGCCAGAAGGCCAAAAAAATACCCAGGGCTTACTGAGTCTGCAAATCTGCACACCATTATGCAACTCAATAACTCTTGTATCTAACTCACTGCTGTGAAACGGCTGTTGATAGCTAATCCTCAGTAAAGCTAGGTGTCATATGAAACAAAGGAAAAGGAAAACTAATGTAAAAATACATGGAATCCTCTGCATTTGTCAGACTATCCACGTAGAATATACATTAAAAAACCCTGAAATTCACATCCATCCTGTGAGTGTGGGCTCCACTGTACACAGTATATATAGAGCAAGTGTAGATAGTAAAAGGAAAAGCGGCGAAGTATCTGAGACATAATAAAGGACTGTTCATAGAAACCGTAGTTCAGTGTACCTGTGACAGAGCAACCACAGTCCTGAAGACGCCTGCCACTGCTCAAAAGTAGGACAGTGACTTCTGTTTTGAAAAGGATTTTAAGGAACATCATATCTGTCTCGCTCTTGATTTCTTGTTTCTGAATAACATATGAGGACAAGCGGGCAACAGTGGCCTTTCCATTGAGGAGCGACACCAAACACAGGGCAACACAATGTGACATGCTCCTTTTGCTTTTTTAAGTACTCTTCAAACTCATGCTCTCCTAACCTAATTTAAGTAGAATTTAGAACTATATTTATAGCAGCTTTTGAGCTCTGGAAACTGCCTTCACTTGCAGTAATGACATTCTCTAGTAATTAAATTGTTTATTATAAGCTGCGGTGTTGCCTCTGAGAAAAGCAGTTTGGGCTAATCCTGTCTGCTTTAATCCTAATTATTATGGATCAAACTCTTCACTTGTGTTTCTGTCAAGTGTGAAGAGTTCACAGGGATTGGTTGTGTCAGTTCTTTTCACCGGGGAATTAAGCTGCATTCAAAATGCTGCAGGAGCTAATGCAGAGTCAGCAAGAGGCAGTGTCTTTCTATCAGAGTCCTTTTAAATTATGCTCTGAAGGAGGGATGTAACAGAAATCCAGCCCTGAACTCTTTGTATTAAATATTCAAACTGAATCCTTGCCCAATTCCTGTGCCAGTTCCAAATACAGATTAGAAATTTGGGGCTTGTGGGTGGGAATGTTGTCCTCCATTTTGTGATCCTTGCAGAAACTGGGCTGTGAGAACAACCTGTTGGCCCCAGGAAAGGGAGTCACTCTGCTCGAGAGTCGCTCAGCTGCAACATTCGAGTCCTGAAAACTTTGCCCTCTCATCTTCCTAAAGCTCAGGCTGTACAGCTGAGCTGGGGCCCATGTGACCGTGGGTCTGTCAGGCTCCTGCTAAAACGAGTTCTCTCTGGCTGTCTCCAGCACACATACTGTTCCCACAGACCGAGCCTGTCATCACCAGCTGTACCACCTGCTTGCACTCCTGGGGCCCTTCTGCATCTCCTCCTATTACCAAGCCAATTACTTGTTATAGCCTCATCCTGGCAGTGGGACAAGGCAATCAGGGAAGACGCGACTTCTCTCTGGATCTGAAGAACATGATATCCCTTCTGAGGCAGCAGAAGGTGACTGATACCACCTCTCTGTCATTTCCACCTCTCCTCATGAGCACAGTCCCAGCCATGCTCTAGACCTTTACACACAACTCTCCTCAGATCATCCTCACTCTCGAGGATGAACAGAAGCCTTATTTCAGGACTGCGCAGCTAAGGAAAGAGCAATATCAGGCTGTGCTGTCTGATGCAGCCCACAGAGCTTCACACTCCCATTTTCTCTATAGAAGCCATGAAAACCTGTCATAAGCTGCACCCCACTTCTTGTTGCTTTGCTTGTTAATATTTGGGCTGCACCTAGTAACAGCTGTGTATTTTCTGACAGAACTCCCCCAGCAACTTGTGGCTTTTCCCACTGCCTGGAGGAGGAGCTGAAGATGTGAAGGTCAGCTAGGATGTAGCAGGGAGGGTGGTCCCCAAGACTACAAGATACTTATCTAGATAGACCATCTCTGACGTGAAGTTGCCTTCTGAAGGCAACTGAACACTGGAAGGCCCAGGCAGTACTTCAAGTGCTTAGGAGGTGCCTCTCCTGATCAGCCAATGACCCCTGTAATTCCACGTCCCATCTCAGAGAGCTGCCAGTCTGAAATGCTTAAGCAGGAGGCAAAAAGAATTCTTATTTCGGCAACTGTGGAACTTGCCCCATAGGAGAATTTTGCTGGAATACATCACAAGTCCCAGGAAATGAGGAAGGATTTGATGCATATGTACAGCAGTGACGTGTATGGTTTGGAAAACCTAAGACAGAACAAGACTCACATAAAAAAAGGCACGTGCCTCAAAGGTATAGGCAATGCCAGTTCTGAAAACAAGAAAGAGCTAAATACATATTTAATGAAATAGCAAGTAAGTTTACTTGATACGCTTGGGTGGTAAACAGCAACAGTACAGCCTCACAGGAAAAACAAGTCTATTTCTTGCTTCACCATACTCCCATTTTGACTAGGGCCAGGCTGGATAATTCAAGTAGTTCAAAGGGTTCACAGGAAAAAAATCCCAATCCCAGTGCAAAAGCAATTCCTTTTCTAACATACCTCTTCATTCCTTATCTGTATTGCCATACATACTTCTTAACTTTGTGGAATAAATACCCAACTTCATAAAAGCTTGTGTAAAATGTTTGCTAATTAGCTGGATTGCATTTTCATGCAATCTAGCTAATGAATATCAGCTTTAGCAATGCACTTTGCATAGCTTCTCAAAGTTAACCATAGGGTGTTTATTCCCTTCAAGTTATCTGTCCAGTCTATAAATGATAGATCCTCACAGAATGGTAGCTAAAGAAGACTTGCTGTCTGTGCTGACAGAGCAAAGCAGGCTACCACTTTTGTACCACAACAGAGTAAAGCAGAAATGCTGTTAAATTTGGAGGAAGACTCCTGGGAGCCAAGATCTGAACAGCTATAGGAGCCAGAAATTCCCTAGTTAGCAAAGCACTTAAACACAAGCCAGACTGACTGGAATTACTTGTGTGCTTAAAATTGCATATGCACTGAAGTAATTGCCAAAATGGGGCCAGTGGCTATGTCTGAAATGCTGAGCCAAAGTATTCCCTACCCCAGCACTTACCAATGTTTCTGCTGTTGAATCTGCATAAAGACCGATGTCATTAATACATAACTGAAGCCCTTGACTGAAAGACCATGAAGGACCAAGTGTTAAACATTAAACTAGACATTTGTTGACCTGGGCATAGATCATATGGCTATATTGGTAGCACATCGAAGCCAAATGTAACCTGTAAAGAAAGGAATTAGGCAGAAATCCTGTCAGATTTTCTGCATAGCTGTGTCCATGCTTTCAAAACACAATCTAATGACACCCAGCTCAAGCAGATGCCATATCCAGCTCCTGAATGAGGACAGAAATCTCAGACTGAAGGGAATTCCTCCAGTTTGCTGTCTGTTAAGCCTTTCACCTGCATTTGCTCCTGGCTGATGTAGTGACACTCCATCAAAATGGTTTCTAAGAATATCACATACATCACTTAGAGTGCCACATAATTCAGGGCTAAGCAACACAGCACAGGGAATTAACCCTTTATTTCCATTTGTAGCTCTTGGAAGAATGAGACATTAATTCAGCTACTCATTTCAGAGAAAAAAATCTAGTATCTGCCCTGTTTAAAATCAGGTGGGTAGGTGAAAATTCAGGGTTGGCAGATGAAGCAGACGATAGATTGCAGGCAGAGAGACTGCACATGGGAGTCAGGATGTTCTCTGGCATGATCCTATTTATGAACAGCCAACATGAATTGTTCCTTCTGTCAGCGGAGGAGAAATAAGTGAAACACAGAGACAGTGTCTGAAGTCACACCTGCAAATGCCTTTGAAGGTGAAATTGTTGATGTGGAAAATCTTTCACACTTCCTTAATCATATTTCACTGTAGGGCCAGACTGAAAAACTAAAATAGGATGTAATTAAGAATTAAAGTCCAAAACTGTTCCTTAAAACCCCTACTCAGCTGCTTCATAACCTTGAAGCTGTCTGAACTCTGTCTGCCCAAAGCTGCCTTTGTTCAGACCCAGAATTGCTGGCAAAGAAGAACAGGTCAGTCAGTACCTACCTGAACAGAACCAAAACCCAAAGAGCAAGTGCTCTTACAGACCTCCATTGTCCACTTTCATTCCATACCACCAAACCAGAAGCTGTACCTTCCATCTTTTCTCACAATTCATCAGAAGAGTTTTAGTTATATTGACATATTAAGGAAGAAAGAAATAAAAATTGCTGACTGCAAGGGACACAGGTGTAAATTCCAAGTGACATTCCCACATGCTAAAGAAGGGCAAGATCCCAGATGTGCTGCTGTCCATACCATTTCCTGTCAGCTAACTCCAGAAAAGTGTCGTTGCCAAGTATGAAAGCATCTAACTGCCCCTGACACTCTGCAGGTTCAGAATTCTCCTGCTAGCTAACATATCTAACAGCCTATACAGATGCACTTAACTTCCTGGGCTTATAAGATATTGCCCTCATCTATATACAATGTTCTATGTCTCAAATAATTACAGTTACTAGGAATGCATGTTAACATACTAGAAGGTGAATCAGAACAATCCACTGTGACAAAAACAATAACCTGTCTAAACCTGGGCCACTCCCATGACAGCAATATATTCTCTGATTACAGAGGACATTTTGGCAGCCACAAATCTTGTGAGTGAAAACACACACACCACAACACTTATGTTGCACCTGTGGAATAATTAGTGACATTACTTGCATTAAAAGCTCCTTGTACACCATAAGTAGGGTGCAACAAACTGTATATACTCTACCTGTGCTTAAATATGCCCTTCTGTGATTACATTGGCCACTTTTAATTAAAACTATTTTGTGTGACTTCCTTTAGCTTTAAAACCAAAGAAATTAGAAGCCAGAGTAATTTCAGCAGTGACTATCTTTGCAGTTGCTCTTTATTACAACCTGGCACCAAATCAGTGAGAAGGAATTTCTAACTACACCTTCGAGATCAGGGCTGACTTATGTCAATGCATATTCACTTGTTGTGTCTTCTGCTGCTGGTCATGGTTAAGAGGTTTCCACTCCCTTGATACTCAACCCTACATCTGTATAAGTGTTCCACCCAACATACAGGTATCAATAAGGCTAGTCTGATTTTCAGTCAAATGCAATCTAACCAATCACAATCCATCTCCTTCAATCTGCCACAACTGCACAAGAGTTTTGAACATTTATAACGTTTGCAAAAATTCCCAGCCTCCTCCTTTCCAAGAAAATATTAATCAGTAGACAGCTAAGAGTGGTAAAAGTTCCTCCTTCTCAGACCAGTTCATAATTTCCCATTCAAAGCCCATGCTGTCAATTGTCTTTGAAATTATTTCAGTTTCATCAGCGTCTAAAAGCCTCAAAGTAAAGCAGCGCTTTATTGGGCCTGGCATTACATAAAGCACAGACAGATTCTGTCATGAAGTTCTTTGAGTCTAAGTAGGCAAAAACACACAGAGCACATAAAAGGAACAGAAGGACTGAAAATAAGTGACTTGTCTGAGATCATACAGCAAGCAAGTCAGGAATGCATTGGTCTCACTTGTAATAATCAATAAACTCAGACCTTTTTTCAAAAGAAAAAAGTAATCAGTGTGATGATCTATTTCTGTCTCCATTGTAGAAAACACTTATTGGTGCCTATTAATGTTGATAGTTGACAACTACAAGGATTTCAAAAGCTTTAATTGCTGGTTCTTTCCTGCTGCATAAAGACTCAGGGTTGAAAGTCTGATCCTGTTTGTAGGAACTGGGTTGGGTAGAGAGGTTATGCTTGTTTCACATTTAACTGGCTCCCTACTCTCAGCACTAGATTTTATTAGGTCAGTGCTTCAAAGATGTGCCTATGATGTCCAATAGACTATGGCAGCTATGGCAGCATTCAAACAAACCTTGTACTCACAAGAGCACAATACAGAGGCTTCTTCTCAGAAATATCCCATTACATACAACCTCATTTTCAACTGAGACTGAATTAGTCAGAACCTTTTCAATGTACTTATGTTAGCCCTACAAACCCCTCTGGATTGCAAATCATTGTGGCAGAAGTGGGAAGAAAAGGCTTGCTCAGACATTAGGAACAATTCAGGCATCCAAGCTCACAACAGTTATGACTCAGTCTGGCTTGATTTCTAGTGAGCAGATTAAAATGCATGGTTAGTACCAAATAAAGCATGAAGAATAGTATCACCTTTGTCTGCCCCTCACACTGTTCTGCTTATAGAGCTGTAGAAGACCATCCCCCCTACTGGTGATACCAGTACCCGTACCTTCAGAAAGACGGTACCTTCAGCTTCCTGCTTACAGCGATTTTATGATGGGTCAGGGCTGGATTCAGAGATGCAGAAGACTGTTGAGGTAGCTCTCAGCTTCGTTTTATCTTCCCAAGTTCTAGGATGAATATAGTGAGATCATTCCTATTCTTCAAGTTGCTCTGATCCAATCACTGTATTTTAAAAATGATAACAAAGCAGCATTTTTATTAGTGCATTTAATAGAGTCATAGAATAGTTTGGGCTGGAAGGCACCTTAAAGATCATCCAGTTCCAAACCCTTGCCATGGACAGGGACACGCCATTGACTGCCCATTGACACGCCATTGACTGCTACATTGACTGCCCAAGGGCCCATTCAACCTGGCCTCGAACACCTCCAGGGATGAGGCACCTATAACATCTAAAGTTAAATTCTAAAGGATGTAACTCTGCCCGCTGCATTAACTTTTTTGTTTTGCTTTATTCTTAGAAGAGCTAATGGGGCTGATTTCCTCACTGCAGGCCAAATTGCTGTGAGAGTGTTGTCTTTTCTTTGGCCCACTGGGCAGGATGCTGTCATCTTTTTGAAGCAATAAAGATATTCTTCATTTACACTGAAAAGACACTTAATAGAAAATTATATGGTGTGATATCATTTGGGATAAACAAACTCCTGTCTGTCAGGTTTTTTTCTCTATCCACTAGACAATGAGGCAGAGATTTTCCAAGTAACTGTAGGTAAGTAGCAGCTACATTATCAGGACTTTCTTTGCATTTTAGCCAAAGGAAGTTTTGCTTAACATTAATAAATTGAATGGTTTGTGATGCAGAGACAGCATGAAATGCCAGACTACAGTGAGCAGCTTGACACCCTTGGACATGCACACTCTCGGCTCTTCAAGATGCTTCAGTTTGTTTTGCTTTGTGGCACATCCACAGCCTAGGGGGTTGCACGTCTCCACAATAACACTGCTGAACAAGCACTCTGGACAGTAACAAGAGAAACAGAAGGACCTGTGCTGCCATTTGCCCCTGGTGCTCCAGCTCTGCTCAAAAAGGGACACGAGCTGTTATCAGGTATTTGTGCCCTCTTATGCAATCAGGAAGAGGAGCACTTATTTCTGAATCCAGCCTTGGTTTAAGTGAGACAAAAATACCACATTACTCAGAAAGGAAAAGTTACAGGCATAGGAGAAATGACCTTTCTGCTTTCCCATTTCTGAAACACGTCATTTGCTTTTGAAACTTTAAATGCTGATGAGGAATTTTGTTCCCCAAATTTTTTGAGCAACATTCCTTCCTGCACTTCGCATGCTCTATCAAATTTACCTACAAACTTTATTACAATCTCTACAATCTGCATCACTAGACACTTCCTAAAATATAATTTATAGTGTGTGAAACAGTTGCTGTATGTTTGCAGAGTACTGGCAGATTACATGATCTCCAACACTTTTTTCAACTCAGTAACTAACATAAATATATGAAAGTGCCTTCTTTCTTGATATCACATTTCTGAGCAACCAATGGCGATTCCACAAGAATTTTTGTCAGTCATCCATAGGAAGCAATGAGGTAGGACTCAGCTTTACCAGCTCCCAAATATTTAGGGGAATGTTTCTTACTCCATTACCCCCAAGTAAAGGTCTCTGCTAGACTCAACAAGATTTTTTACACAAGATCCTTGAATTTCCAGCTATAATTCTAGCCCTCATATGGCCAGATGGAAGTCTGAAAACACGATGCTGAAGTCTGAAAACACGATGCCTAAGATTTTTGTTATTTTGTGAACTGCTTTAGTTTAAAACTGACAGCTGATCCTAATGGAAGTATGGGCTGGGGTATGTGGGAAAAGTAAAAAAACCTTTGTCTCTGCTGTAAAAACTCTTGCATTCCTGCTACAAAACATTATTCTAGTGGCTTTCTTAAGGTATTGTGTATTTTTAGTCATAGACAGATCTTGATGCTTTTCAGCTGCTTTGAATTTCTCTGAGTGTTGATATACAAAAAGTCATGATATATAAAGCAACTAT
This sequence comes from Phaenicophaeus curvirostris, assembly GCF_032191515.1. Classification (NCBI taxonomy): domain Eukaryota; kingdom Metazoa; phylum Chordata; class Aves; order Cuculiformes; family Cuculidae; genus Phaenicophaeus; species Phaenicophaeus curvirostris. Next base: position 14,596,880 of record NC_091400.1, on the reverse strand, counting down.
GCGTCTGAAATCTTTCAGTATGCAAGAGATCTAATTCTGTTATTGTGTCCTCAGCTTTAAATACTCTTAATTAGCAGCTGCATCCAATCTTTTAATGTCTGTAACATTCTGAAGCCACATGCTGTTCAGATTGCCCTTCCGATTTTAATCTGAGTTAAATTAGGGTTTAACTTATACTCATCTCCCAAGTTCTTCAGCTGTGACTAATCCTTACAGCTCAGTGATTTTGCTGGTGTTTGTTACTTGTGCCATGCTGCTAAATTGCTCCTACCTGTCCTAACAAGCTCTCTGAGTGGGCCAACTGACAACTGTGAAAAAACAAAATGAAAACGAAAACAGCAACAAACTCTCCTAAACTTAATTGAGTGGTGTGAGAAACAGGTTACCTCATCAGCTTTTGTAATTTTCAGGGATTAATTAAAGGATAATGTTTGCTGCAGATGTGTTTATGAGGCAATAAATAGCTTTTGTGGCTGATTAAATGCTAAAACAAAGCTGATAAAGTCCTCTAATATTTTCAAAAGCCATTTGGTGCCTTGAATACATCCCTGCCATGGATGCAAGTCTTGCTGCAAGACGGATCATCAGCAGATTAATGAAACAGAGAGTTCTCCTTGCCTCTAAAGACCTTGAGTAGATCTACAGATAAATTCATAAGGCATGCAATTCAGCCCCAAATCCAGGTTAGTCCTTCCTCATCAAGAAACAGACAAAATGCAGATGAAGATGGTGACTGTGCTGCTCTACAAACACTTCAGCAGTCCGCAAGCCACCTCCTCAGGCCAAGCACCATCATTTTCCCTGCAAGCCTGCAAAACCCTATAACACCCGTGAGCAAACCCATATAAACTGCTACGTAGAATACGTACTAGTGTCTGTACTAGTATCAAATTGAATCTTGGGAACTGGTGAACGATTAGGTCCTCTCCTTCTGTGATATTTGAAGAACAGAACAAAAGCAAAAGGCATTAAGACTGCAGAGAACCTGCATCTGCCAGAACTTCAGGAGCCAAAAAAGATGGGAGGTCAAGATAACCCTGATTTTGAACCTTATATGGAAACTTCAAAGGAGGCCAGATGCCAATGAAATAGGGCAGGGGTCTGCTTTGCAAACTCAATAAAGGACTGTGGGGAGAATGCACAAAGGGGGAGGACACCTATTATGATTAGCATTGTGAGATGGGATTAATATGCATGATTTTTACAAGAAATGTAATAGATACGTACAAGTTCGGTGTATAAATAACTGCTACTCATAACCATCAATATACATGCCATGTGGATCAATCCTCCATGTATCTGATACCAAATTATAAGGATGCCTGTGCCTTAAGACCTCCAATAGGTGTTAAGAAGTTTCTTTCCTGATTTTGGTGACACCTACTCCCCACCATCTTTAGCAGCAGCTGGGCAGTGTTGCTGCTGCTGGGGGAGAGGACTGCTCCCCAACCCATCTCAGCCCTGGCTATGAGGGAGGTATTCGGGGGGAGCCCAATGGCAAACCTAGGGGTGGGATGCAACAGAGGAGGGGAGGGTGTTTTGAGGCCAGCTTGCACTGAGCAACGGCAGCTGTCGGTACCTCAGAGTGAGGTGGGGAGCTGCTAGGGGGGGCTGCACTGTCCCTGGGCTTTCCCTGAAAAACATTGTGTTACGTGGAGCAGCGTTGCAGGCTTCTGGAAAGGTTGACGGGTGAGGCAGGGCAGGCTCTGCGTGCTTCCCTGTGGAAACTACCATCCAGGCTGCCTCTGGCGCTACTGCCACCCCACTTCCTGTGTCCCCAGTGCGTGCTGTGGGACAAGCTGGAGGAGGGACGGTTTTCTGTTATTATTATTATCATAATTGTATTATCATCATTGCAATTTTGATTTGAGTGTGAAGGATGGTGAATATACGAAGGCAGCCCCAGCTGCTGCATCCCCACAGCCAGGGCTGGGCCTTCGAGTCCACAGGTGAGAGTTGTGTAATATTTCTGCTCAAGGAGGAAGAGACCAGAGCAGCACGCTGGGCTCCCAGGGGTGAGGAATTCAAACCTCTTCCACAGCCCTACTGTGGTGGCTCTAGGACCAGTGACCACAACTGTATTTGAAGGGAAGAATACTGCACAGTGGGAACCAGACTGAGACAAGGACAATGGGCTGATGGCAAGTGCATCTCATGTCCCTCCCTCCTCCTTCACTTACCCAGGCCCACACAGCCCATGTAAACTGTCATGGCATGGAGTTTTGTTGGGTTTTTTTTCACTCTTCTAGCTTTGTTTGCTGCCTTACTCTTCATCTGATATATAATAGGCACAGCCAAAGAATGCTGTAACTTGTAACTGTGAGAACACACAGTTCTGAATTTTATAAACAATAATTAATGACTGCTGACTGCATCAGCCGTGATAAGCCTGAAATGCTGATCACATCTTTCAGCTCTTACCAGGGCAGCAAAGCAGAAGTATCAACTTTGAATTCTGCCAGATTGTTCTTTCCAGCTTGCAAATGAACTGATTATTTAACTGATATGATGTCTAAGTGGGTGAGCATTAAATTAATTGTAAACAAAGACAAGTACTGGTGCGCCAGCACTGACTGTTATTTTGGTTGGTGCGCATGATGCTTTTCCCTGCATTCTCTTGAAAACACATTCTCCTGAATATGAGTACTGGCAGTATTTTGACTTTATGCACAGATACAAACTTTGCCTATGTAGTCATCCAAAGCTTCCCAAAGGACAGAAAATAGCACCTTGGTACTTTTCATTTGGTTGACAAGATTATTGTGTTTTGTGAGTGATGATACTTGCAAGATAGAGGTGCCAAGGGTGAACAGTTGCAAACATCCCAGAACTATTTTATAAGTTTGACTGAGATGTGGGCAGCGTGGAGAAATAGATCAAAACACAGAGCAGCTTTTTCCTAAAGCCATGCTTGTTTTGCTAGCACAAATTCAAAAGTCAAATGTGCTCCTAGGTGAAGTAGCTCTGATTCAGAAGAGAAGCAGGAATCTGAGTGCATTGCTTTCTGTGGGTTGATGACTTTTTCATGTCTTCCTTCTCTGGCTGTGGGAGAGATCACATACAATTCAACCAACTTCCTTCAAGCTGTGTTTACTGACTTGCAGAAGCAGCTAGAGCTGAACATCTGCATTAGGTCTCCCCCTGGGTTATCCTTACAGATTTCTACTTGAAGGCTTTAGTTCTAGGATGCTAAGCTGTGATTGATAATTAAAATGCTGTAAGTGCTGCATGAGTCATGTGAAACAGGGTCAGCATACATAAACATGTATCTGGAGGGAACAATATTTATTCAAAGAGAAATAACACAGAGACAGTAGTAAAAAGCATACCACAGTTAACCACTCAATTCACTTGCTGCAGTACACTGGTAAGTATTCCTGTTCTCTTAATGGGGTATCTAAGCAGCCAGCCTGCATAAACTGTGACATGTAATTACTCTGACACATGGGAAATCTCTGGCAGGCACAGATTTGGCACAGACAGCGCAGCATCACCCTGCAAAGGCCCCTGGAACCGGAGGGTATTGGAGACACGGCCAGGATGTTCCAATAGCTCAGCTATTTCTGAGCCTCTGACTGCAGACCAGTTCAACTTGCTGCGTTCCTGGAACAGCCCTTTGGCTGGAGGCAACATATTACTGTTCCTTCCTCTCCATTTCTGCATTTCACCATTCCCTGTTTTTCCAGCAGTTTTCATACCTGAGTCTGGGTTTGAAGTTGCAGCTCTCTGGATCAAATTCCTTCCCCCACCTAAAATGAGAAATTGAGCATTAAATGTTTCCTTCAATATGTGGAATTTTCCACTTACAACTTGTCAGATTCTAGTCTGAATTTCACTTTAAAAGAAAATACTGCAGGTCATTATCTGTAAGATCATATGTTTGTTGATTACTTGCTAAATTAACAACAGACACTGAACATCGAGTTAGCATGATGTTAGCTCTACACTGAACATCGAGTTAGCATGATGTTAGCTCTACACATGATGTAGAGCTAAGAGAATAGCACAAGTCTTGAGTGTGTGACTTTTTCAAGGCTTGGGGGAAGGGGGAGAGAAGGTAAAGGAAAGATAACCTAACAAAGTTCCTCCATGTTTGAGTTCCCTAGTGTTATCTGGTGTTAAATATTTTGTTTCTTCAGCTATCCTTCTCTTCCAGTTAAAGTATTCAAGATATGGCACAGTTTAGCGTTAGAATTTGTATAGTCTTTCACATATTTATACTAAAATGGTGCCAGCGTTTTAGTCAATGTAAATGCAGTCTTAGGCCTGTTTGTGCAAGCAGTGGGTGTGTTAATTTTTTCACGGAATCTCATGTTGTTAATCTGCACAGAAACTTCAGATTCTGAGAACCAGCCTCTTGTCCCATTCAGCTGTACATTCCCTGAGTTTATTGAGCAATCAGAGTAGATATGGAGGTTCAGATTAGATATCAGAAAGAAATTTTTCACAGAAAGGGTCATCAGGCACTGGCAGAGGCTGCCCAGGCAGGTGGTAGAGTCACTGCCATCCCTGGAGGTGCTTAAAAGACAGGTAAACAAGGTGCTCAGGGATATGTTTTAGGGGCAGATAGAAAGGGTTGGACTTGATGATCCAAGAGGTCTTTTCTAACCTCGTGAGCCTAGGATCAGTCGTGCACAAGTCTTGAGAATTACAGTAGTGTGTGTGAGGAATGGCACATTTGAAGTGATGATGGTTGAGGGTGTCACCCCACACAGCTGGCAGGGCAGTATTAGCACTCAGATAGGCACTTGGAGTCACTGAAGTGGATGGGCTCTAGTTGATTAAAGAAAAATCTATCAGAAGCTATAGAAATTACTATCCTTGTCATAGCGTACCTTAAATATTTGCACTGAAAGCTCCAACAGTTGTATTTCAAATGCGCCTTTTTTTGTTAGTTGTCTTTGTTTTTCTTGGAAGTGACTGTACTTTTCAAACCTGAACTTAGTGGCTGGTACACTTGTTGGGTAATAAGGATATAAGCATCATTCCTGACTTTATGAAGGGCTGCGCAAGTAGCCTCATTGTGTGATTGATGGGTATTCTCACATGGGCATAGTGAAAGCACCCTCTGGGCTATTACAACATCTGTGCCTGGAAAGATGTCCCCAAGATTTTAACTTAACGTGGCTCCATTGTGCAAGTGCTTTATGACCACACGCAGTCCCTCCTTACTCTTGTTTGTTTAATAAGATCAGTATTTTGTTTTCTTAGTTTGTGCAGTACAATCTCAAGCCTTTACCACATCTTTTACTGCTTAGAATTCAAAACTTCCTCTGAAAATGCCTACCGCCAGCTACTGCCTGCTTCTGGTATATAGTATCTATCTCAGTTTTATAAATCCCTTGTGAGATGAGGAGGTGCTATTTCTCCTCCAAGCCTTGGCTCTCCTCAGTGAAAGTAGTAAAAAGACAAATCTATTATACTTGAGCTCTTGACATCAAGCACCCAAGCCCTATTTTTATACTGACTGCTCTGAGAATCAATAAATCATTGTTCTGAGACTTCAGCTTCAAAGTGATGAGCCTCCTGGCCTTAACTCCTTCCAACCAGCAGTAACAGAGACCTTAATTTCACTGCAACCTGCATTTCATGAGACTTTCTTGAAAAGTCATTTAAATTGAAAAAGAAAGTACTAAATCTATTTAAAATATTTTTTCATAGCTCTACTGATTATTGAAGCAAAACATTTTTAAGTGTTTTGAAAGATTGATGTTCATGTGTTCTGGTTTGTGTAGATGCAATGCTGGTCAGGTACAACTTAAATGGAGACATAAAGTTGCAAGTTCAGATGCATGTGCCTACAAGAAGTTCATAAAAAAGGCTTAACTTCAGCAAAGGACAGTTCTCTGCAATAAGAGATGGAAACATGCATTTGTGGAATTCATTACAGATTATCAGGTCCAAGTTTTTGGCATGAAACAATTTGTAGAACATTTGCACTGTAGAAATACCCTTGTTCAGAGTGTGAAAAAGGTAAATACAGCTCAATTTCCTCTTTGCATGCGGTTACAGTGACTGAACAGTTATAAATATCTAAACATGAACAACAATTAAAGCAACATTACAATGGTGGAGTACTGAAATATTTCACTTTCCTGAGCTATTCTTAAGATTTTGATTGCTTTAGGTACATGCAGTTGTTAATGTCAAGGCACTAAGAGGGCAATAAAGCTCTAAGTAACAGCTATATTCTGGACAATAGAGTAATAAAGAGAGGAAGAGCGCTACAGAACCGGAGATCCTTCCATACTTCAAAAGGCTACTGAAGGAAGGTCTTTGAAAATCAAAACCAAACCAGAACATAGTTCAACATCATATATTTAGCTGTTGGCCAAAAAAAAAATTTTAGCATCCCTCTACTGGAAAGGGTGGTTTTCTCAGACACCTTGTTGAGCAGAATCCCCCATTTCAGCCAAAGTTTGACTCTGATTTTGGCTGCCAGAGGCGCAACTAAAGCTTCATTCCTGAATAAACAGTGTAACTCAATGTATACCACCAAAACTGCTGTGGAAAAGAATAATTAGGAACTAGTGAAATCATTAAAAAGAATGGAGCCAACCAATGCAGTTTCTGACACAAATTCAAAGTTCATGTCTTTTACTGGGACACTGAAAGAATTCAGATAAATAATCATCTCTCTAAGAATTCTTATACAGAGAGAGCTGCCCTTCACATAACTCACTTAACCTTGATGTAAAAGGATATAAAGCACGTCCCTGCTTGGTCTGAAGAAAAAAACTGCAGCTTCCAAGGTTTGGTTGACAAAGCAATTTGCCACTAGTCAGTAATTGCTGTGGTCCTTAAGATTTCACACTTGCCCTACAACACTGCTTTATTTAATGCTGCATGCCTGCCTATATTTAGCACGTTATTTACCATTCGTAAGCAAGTTAACTAAATGCTATGTATGTGTTTTCATCCTAGAAATTTTCCACAACTCCTAACATGGCTTACATTGCCCTACTTCTCAGAATAAGACTTAATCAGAAAGATGTGATGATTGCTTTGTTATCCTTTAGAACCACAAAAGTGTAGTAAAATTTGTGTTACCACTAATAGCAAGTGTAAGCATTTGTCTTTAAATATGGTAATTTTAAAGTAAAATGCAAGCTTTCTAGAAATAATAGGCATCTAGTAAAACAAACAAACAAAAGACTGAATTTGAAGTAATTTCAGTTTACCTAAATGAGTACACATACCTTGGGTCTTCAGTGTAATTCTGATTTCAGCAGGCTTAAAAAAAAAAACCAAAACCCAAAAACCTCAAAAACATTAGGCAGCAGGATTAAAAACACCCACAACAGTCATAACTATTCGCAGAAAAAAAACCAGCTTCCTGCTTAAATGGATGCCAAAGATGTGGCGCATTGAGAAAAACATAAGAACTCACTCTGACAAGACTAACATGTTTCAGAAGGCATGTTTATGGAGGCTCGGTGCAGGCTTGCAGGAGATTTTTTTTCCATTTAGTTTCAAGCAGAATTTCAAACAGTCTTAGGATTCAGTTGAAAAGCACCATTACACATTGTAGTGTCAAAACAGTTCTTCCAGCCCAGAATGTGGTCACCAGTAAAAGGTAGTTAATTTCCATAAACCAGAAAGCTTTGAATCTGGGACTAACATTTGGAGGTCTTGCTTTGGTTACTATTGGTGTTCTTTTGATGCCATTAAATAATGTAAATAGCCCAATAATTCAGTGCAAACTACATACTATGCACCAAGCCTTGGCTATTCATGATTCCACTCACTGGTCATGGGTTTTGGGACATGCAGTGACTGAACTTGCAGTCAATTCAAGGTTGAGGCTTTGTCTTCATTAGCAAATAATACACTGCAGTAGGGGCAGAGCTGTAGAGAAAAGGGTTGATGCTGAGAACCTGACATCCATGCACTACCTTTGAAGTTTTTATTTCAGCCTAGTTCTGGTCCAGCTGAACACCAATTAAACAAGTCAAGGGCAGTTAGAGGCATTCCAAGAGCACATTTCTTCCTTAAGTTCTCCTGTAACTGAATGCAGTTTGTTTATTGAGAACATGGTAAAATGGTCTGTTAGCTTGGAAAGCGCAAAATGTTGTAAGTTAAATATTAAGGTAACTAAAAATGTTTTTAATAAACTTAATGCAGTGTTCCTGCTGGCTTCCATTCAAAAGTATTAACTTAGAGAACACTTAGAATCAGTCAGTACATGTAATAATCCTGAAACAACTACTGTAGGTTCTGCTCCCCCCAGTTTCCCAGGTGCAGGAGTGCTTTTGATGTCATATCCAAGAGAGCCATCACAGAGTATTCTGGTTGCATAGCAACCTCAATGTGATAAATAACTGGTTTAAAGCAGTCCATTGCAGTGTATTTCTTTTCCAACAGGAGCTGAACAGTTTCCTGCACTGCAACTAATAAAACTCAAAGAAAAACATACACAGTGTTTTAAGACTAAATATCTTGTTATTTCTGGGCACTATCACCAAATCACTGCACCAATGTATCTTAATGTACCTAGTATTCCAGCATTACAATTTCTCCACAAACACAACACCAAGCCCCATCTTGTCTCTCCCCCACACCTGGATTATTAAAAGCATAACAGAACAGTTCTGCATATGAAGGTAGAAATAATCTAACATATATATAGCAATCCAGCTGTAATTTCCAAAAGCATTAGTTTCTCACCTAATTAGCTACAGTGAGTCTTCTCTACAGAAAGACCTAAACAGACATATACAACATACAAGTTAGATATTCCCAGTTTTGTTTATTTTCATGGAATGCTAATTTAGTTACAATATGGCAGTTCATAACTACTGAAATGTGACATTAGTTAATTTCCAATGCTGCAGAACAGTCTTGATTTATATATATTGTTTTAAAACAATCTTATTTTACATGGCTGAGGTCTCTGGTGGTTTTTAAGCTCCAACGCTTATGCACACAGCAAGCTACAAACCTTAGGTTTTATATTTATACATATATTCTATGTATTCAGACAACTGCTGTAAGTTATCTATAATTTAATATTTATAAAAAGTGCACATACTGGTGCATATGCACATCTAGAAACACACCTCTACTACTGCCTCCCTTCTTATAAAAAGCTGTATAACATACAGCCATATTATTCTTGTTCATTGCTATTGAAGTCCTTTACTATCTTCATTACACAATTTCAACTATTCAATTCCCTCAAACTGAATGTAGGTACTTCTACGTATATTTCCTCCTAAAGAAAAAAACTCCTCCCTATTCCTTTAAGAAGGTTTAAATCATGCATCAGTTAGTAAACAGTTACTTTAGCATGGATTTTAGAATCCTAGACAGTGTAAAATCTACTTTTGGAAAATGTCTGTGTATTTTATTTCTTCTTTTAGTTACAAAAAATATATAGGATTGAAACATACTGAATACATGCATCTCTCAAAGTGGCTATATTCTAGCCTTATAGATAAATTAAAAAAGTACACCCCTGCTAACAGGATGCAAACATGGCCTCAAATAGGCCATTACCTGTATTTAATATAGCTCATTACATTAAAAATTTCAAGTCAGCTGTTCTCTTAAGATGGTGTCAAAAGACTGAAGAGTATATCATATTTATATTCAATTTACAAAGATGGGTGCACACACCTAGTGCCTTATAATTATTCAATACTTTCAAGGCTTTTAGGCTTTGCCTCTGGTGACAGAAGTCCTGAACTGATCTGAAAATTTAAGTTGAAAATTATATTTAATACAACATAAAAGCAAGTTGTGTTTAAAAGAAAGATGTACACTGAACAACCTGAAGTACTCAAACAACCATACAAAACTATTATGGATACAGAAAGAAATAATGGTGGACTTAACTTCAAACAGAAGTAACACTTGCTAACATATGTAAAAACTTGCTTTGTTTTATTATTCTACCAAGCAAGAATTCGCAGCCATCCAGAACAAGTAAAATTCAAACCACCTCACAATGTTTACATTTAAAGTTCTTTTACACAGTGCAAACGTTTAAGACAGAATAACTTCCCCAGTGAAACAGATGGCACTACTCGGTGCCAATCGCTTGAAGATTCTTCTTTCAATAAGTCTATTTACACATTAAGCTAAAGGTTCACTATATATGCTTTGAAGTTTGCTGAATATCAGCAGAAAAATAAGTGAACTAGCAGCAGCTGAATTATGAATACATGACAGTTACTTTAATGAATGCATAAAGTTTTCAAGATTGTATTCAGTGTCATACTGTTCTTGATCCCATAGTTCTCCAAGGTTTTCGAGTACTGATTTCATTGATGCTTTCCCAGAAGAGGAAGAGGTATCGGCTTTTTCAGTTTTTCCATCCTTCACAAAAGAAATAAAAAATAAACATACAGACTAATGTTCTCCAGAATATACTGAATTCTTTTGAGTCTGATGATTGTTTCGGGGAAATATCACTTCCTCCAGTTTTTCAGAGCTGTCTACTAGTCATCATTTCAACTTCAAGTGTTGGTCTCATTACATTCTACATTTCAAAGAAAAGTTTTTCCCTAAGCTTACTCTATTTTTGGTAAGTATTCGTAAAAATGGTTTTTACCTTGTCAAGAGTGAACAGATCAAGAAGTTGTTCTGTTCCCATGCTCTGCAGGCTTGTGTTTTCTTGGCTAATCACTGTATTTGCAATATTCATTTTGAACTTTTGAAGACCCATGATCTTCTCCTCCAGAGTTCCCCTGGTTATCAGGCGATATACATTAACAACACGTTTCTGAAAGAAAAAAGAACACTTAGCTAAAAAATATCTTAAGAATTTGAGAAAGGATAACCTTTTAACAGTCATCACAAACAGTATGAAAGCTGTTTGGCTTGGAGGTACCATCCAGTTATTGTACTCAGTAAGTCAGACTGACATCAGGTGAAAAGAATGCAACTATACCAGCAAATAAGAGGCAATTGCATCCGTTATCAGGAAGTCAAGAATTCACCACTTTTTATGGCTCTAAAGAGACTAAGAGCAATCACTCTCTCCCTGTCCAGGCATCAAAGGGCAACCCTGTGGGGCTTTCCCTTCAGTTCCTTGACTCAGGAGCATCTATTTCTCCACTGAAGGGTGATTCTTCCCTGGCATCTCCTCAGCAGCTCAGGAAGTACAGAAGAGAAGGTATACCCAGACGGGGATAAGATACACAAGTACATACTACATCATCTACTTTTTGCAAGAAAACAGTATGAATGGAAGCTCAGTGGAAAACCCCAGAAATCCCTTTTACTATATGCTACATCCTTATCCACACTTGAAGTATGAGGAGTTCAGCAAGGGGAAAAAAAAAACCCAAACAACTTATGGGAAACTATTTTTCACCTGTCCAATACGATGTGCCCGATCCATGGCTTGCAGATCTCTCATTGGATTCCAGTCATGTTCAACAAATACTACTGTATCAGCACCTGTTAAGTTAAGTCCCAACCCACCAACATGAGTGGTGAGCAAAAGAACATCTATAGATGGGTCGTTATTGAACCTGCATTCAAAAAAGTTAAGCACAGTAAGTTTCATTTAAACAATGACTTTATGAACCTCAACTGCTTTGAGGCAGACAAAAGAACGATTTTGTACCATAAAAATAACAGTTCATTACAGTTATCCTCATATTACTAATGAAGGGATATGCTTACCGTGAAACAATGGAATGCCTCTGGCCAGCAGGTATGCTACCATCTAGTCGTAAGTAAGTAACTGAAGGTAACTGAGGTCTCAGAAGATCATGCTCCACGATATCCAGCATGCTTTTAAGTTGACAGAAGATAAGTACTCTGTGCTGGGCTACTACAGCTTCTGTACCGCTTTCTGAAGAGCCACCATTCCCCAAACCACAATCTAGCAGCAGCTTAAAGTAAAAGAACATTAAAGCGTAACACCAAAATGGCAGTAGGTCTCATGAATATTAACAATGATGTACTAGCATAAGTAGAAATAAGAGAAACTATAGACTACAGAAGGTAGTCTGTAAATGACAGTCACTGAAGTAATAACACAAAGTTTGGCTTCACTGTTAAACTATGAAAAATTTAGAGACAGAATAGTAACAGTCTTTGTTTTGCTTTACTTACAAAATTTAAATTATGCAATACAATGTAGCTTTATAAAGATAAGTTTCCCATTTAATAAATAGGAAAAAAGGTCTTCTGTAACATGAGGGATAGCAGAAAGAATAAAAGTATGGCAGCAAAAACTATGTAATCATCATCATCTTGAAGCAAGCTTGTGCTTCTCCCTCTCCCCCTTGAATTAACAGCAGAAATGGGGCATACGACTAAACCCCTCCATACTCCATTTCATTTGCTACTTAACTACTGTTTTACAATCAGTTTTAACCTTCATGAAATTTATAAAACAAAACCTTCTAAACATCAGTAGAGACACTAAGAAAATTAGCACAACGCGTGAGTCTACTTACTTGTTTCAAAGCAGACAGCTTGGGTGCATGCTGGATATCTCGAAGAGACGAATTATGAGCTGCTAGCTGCTCTGTAATTCTTTTATATTCTGGATGTTGAGCTGTTAACACTAATGCTGGATGGTTGCACAGTTTCCGTAAGTATTGCAATGCCTTTATTTAGGAAATGAAGTTCAAACAACTGGTTAGCAACAACGTAGGTACAGAAAAGGATAAAAAAGCCTGAAAAATATAGGGGCCACTCCGCCACACTCAACAGCTTTGATTTCAGCACATATTCTCATTCAAATAAAGTTTTACATTATATTAATAAAATCTCTATTTCAAACAGTATCCAGTAACTGTCAGGAGCATGATCTTGGTTCCTGTTGCAGGAACAGTGTAAAGACTACCATTTCCCACATCTTCCCGTGAGTGTGGGATGCAGCAGATGCACAGCAGAGCTTCGCTGAGCCTTTGAAAATTATTGTTTCCAATTAGCCAAAACAATCTGCAGTTCTGCAAGACCGTGAAGATTCATAAATTCAGATCTAACCTTAAGGAAACTTTTTGTTCATGTTTTATAATCTTGATTTTGTAGAACTGATGAGATTAAAATTAGTTCCTTGTTGTTTTGAAGTTCTGCACATTCAGTAATCTGTTTTTAATTGAGAACAACACCCACAAAATAACTGAACATGAGTTGAGCGGAACACACTTAAGTTTAAGATTGTTCGATATGACTTAAGAGAAAAACATAATTTAAGCATAATAGCTATAACATCACATTCTAGGCAATCTGATCCAAAAATCTGAATTTCTTATTTGTATCCCATGACCACAAATGTGTAAGTTAACTATTTTTATTTTAATTTTATTAAACCCAGAAATACAGTTACCAGAAATAAAACGGAATAGGTGGTAAAAATTACTGAAGAACTCTCTACCTGAAACACATGACCTGTAGCTTTAAGTTTTGGTTTTTCAGTTTCTTCGTTCAGTGAAATTGAAGAAACTGTTTCATCGATATCACATTTGGCACGAGACTTGGCAAAATCTTCATAAAGCTGAACCTGTAGATCAGGCCCCAGACAAAAGAATGAGTACGTTTTCCTGACAGAAAATGAATAGTCATTTCTAGAATTTAATTCTGAATTAAAGTTTTAAATTATCATAAATCAAGAAAGCTATTTTATATGTAGCATAAGTTCAGCATTAACAGTGGTATATCTTGCAATTCATTTTCTTTCATTTTGGAAACTATTATTTAAACAGTGTGCAGAAGCCTAGATGTTGATCTTGTAGAATGATGCCAGAAATTATGCCAAAGAAACACTCTAATGCAACTGGATGAAAGTTAGTTTTTAAACATGTACTAGAAAAACTTTAATCCATCCAGAGAATCCTGACATCAGACTGATCCAGGAATACAGAAGTGGTTCCTTTGTGGTCTTAACTGTCCTGAAATAAAATCTAAGCTTCCAGACACTTTCAAAGCATACCTGTAGAGGACTGAGAACACAGTAATAATCTTGAATAATTTTGGGCGGAAGATCTTGCAGTACATCCTCTTTCATTCTCCTTAGCAGGAATGGCAGAACTTGGCGGTGTAGTGCTTCCATTGCAAGAACCCCTAAGTAAAGGGCACCAACACAGTATTTCAGAAAGGAAAAAAAGTAATTTTCAAAAACATTGTCCTTCATCAATCTTTTACATTGGAACTCATAGCACTCTTTCCATTAAAAATTCTCATTTAAAGGAAGGGAAGGAGAAATTCAAGATTTAATGTTTGATCCTTACCAGCCTCTTGTTCTCGACTGGAGCTTCGGGCATCTCTGCTTGCCAGTATTGGTTTGCCATAACGAGCTGCAAATTGGCGTTCAGTACCCAAAAACCCCGGCATAAGGAAGTCAAACAACGACCACAACTCCAAGACATTGTTCTGAACATAAAAGAAACACCTGTTACATTATTTTCAAAATAATTAATTGTTACAAGTTATCAGAAACATTTTCATACTTATTTTATACTGCCTATAAAACACTACAAACACAACACTTTAGGCTTTTAAGCTCCTGGAACTTTGTGGCTTATTCATCAACTGAAGTTACAAGACCACCTGTACATGCACTTGTAACATAAGTGCGTCAAACACAGTAGGAAGTGTTAAGTCACACCCTGAGTTTTTGGCCAACAAAGCCCAGGAGATAGTTTCTTTATCCTAGATACTCCACAAACAAGTCCTTAGAATAAAGTCCACAATCTGGAGGTCTCAGAGTCAAGTTTCTTGCCAATTTCAAAGAAAAGCAGTTACCTGGATAGGTGTCCCAGAAAGAATTATCCTGTAATTGGCAGTCAGCTGTTTTACTGCTTTTGACAGCTTTGTCTTTCCATTTTTTATTACATGGCCTTCATCAAGAATGCAGTAATTAAACTTAATATTTCTAGAAAGAAAGACGACAGATTTAAGTAGCATTTAAAACCCCAAGCTATTGAAAACTCCAAAAACCAAGCCAATTCTTACCTGAAGAAGTCAATGTCATTTCTCACAACATCATATGAAGCCACTATAAGATTGTGTCTTTTCACCTGGTGTTGTAATCTTAAAAAAAAAAAAAAGAGATCATAACTTAAGCATCCCTTACATATGCTATTATTTCAGCATTTAATGATGCCATCACAAGTTTTACCATGCCCACAAACTACGCCTCTGTAGCAGTAGTAAAGTGAAACAAAATTCAGCATGATTTTAGTCTACCCAAGTCATAAATGCAAAATCTATTACCTTGCTCTCTCAGTAGGAGGTCCCGTATAGTGCAAAGGATTAAGATATTCTTTTGAGCAAAATTTGCCCACTTCATCCACCCAGTGTCCTGTGAGCGTAGGTGGGCACACCACCAAGGAGGGAAGAGGAACACTGTCCACCAGTTTTGTTCTTGCATATTCCTGAGCCCTTTAAGAATATCAGAACAAGTTAAAAAAAACCCCATTTTTCACAGAACAGTTGAGATTGGAAGGGACCCCTATTCAAGCAGGGGCACCTACAGCCAGTTGCCTACCACAGTTAAACCCTATTATTAAAGTCATTAAGATAGAATGTTATTTGTTTAAGCTCACCTGTGGCAATGATCACCTGCAAGAATGCAAATGGATTGTAAGGTTTTCCCTAAGCCCATGTCATCACAAAGAATTCCATGAAGTTTGTATTTATTGAGAAATGCCAGCCAGTTCACTCCATCCTGAAATCAGAAAATAAAAAGACTGCTTCAGAAGTAAAAAACAGATTTTGACTAGTTAAGCTTTACCTCAAACATCTCTTATATTCTATCATCCATCAGTGCCCAACCACGAGCTTATTTACCATCATAAATGTATCCTCCCTACAGCCTATTTGCTCAAAGCAGAAGGGAATAAAGGGAGAAACAGAAGCAGCCAAACAGTGCAACGAGGCCTGGCCTTGCAGTGGTGAGCTGCTACTGTCAGCGAAAAAAGACAGAATCCAGAAGGGAAAAAAATATCATGAACAGAAAAACAGTGTAAGTGGCATGCATTACTTAATTCCTTCTTCTTTGCCCTAGAGTCCAAGATGAACACTGCACAGCTAAAACTAAACCAAAAACCAGAAACCCAGTACCCAACCAACTCCTACCTTTCTGTAGGACCTTATCAGACTAGAACTTATTGCTATAAAAATAGAAGCTGTTACCTGCTGGTATTTTCTGAGTTCTGCTTTAATTGGTACTGGAATTTTATAGTTTTCCAGTTTTTTTCCATCCAATAATTGTTCCAGAAAGTGACGTTCTTTAGCTTTCATTCGGATTAATTCTTCAGACATGTTTGGTGGATCCGGTATACCAGCCTGTGATAATATTTTTGAAGCAGTATTGTAAGAGATACAGGACTTAATTCTCACACAGACAATAAGAAACAAAACCCTATTCCAGCTTAGACATTTTAAACAGGTGGCAAAGACCTGCAATCTCCTCAATTGTATAAATCCAAATTCAGTAATATGCAAGGAATCAAACAAGTATCAACTCTGGTATTTTTAAGTTCACATACTTAATATAATTCAATACCTGATGCTGAACTCCCTTGACTGGAAAAGGAAGTCTTAAGGGAGCTCTTGAGTAAGTGCAGAAAAGAACATAGACTCATCATGCCTAAGTATGCAACTAATAAAACAAGTATTCCACGTTTTTGAGATGATCACTAAATTCTGTTAAAATTACTTAAAAAATCTAAGCTACACACACTCCAGAAGATTGTATTCAGATGTCTATGAAAGGCACTGGTGTGAATGACATTGGAATGAACAGCGGCATGCCAGAAATTAATTTCTAGATTGCTCGCTTGAAACGCTTTCAGCGTTTCAGTGTAAGCATTCAGAAAGCGCTCCAGTTGAGGCAGATTGATAGTTATCAGATTCAAAGGCTCTATTACGCTAAATTAAAAATTAAGATACTAAACACATTAAGCTGACTTTTCTTCTCATTAGAACATGCAAATGAATTCTGAACTGTCTATTACCATCTGCTGGTGAAAATAAGTTACTCAAAAGCCTTACAGTCCTCCAAGTGCAGTATTAGAAATTATCTGAGGTATGCAAGTTGTAGGAGGAGTGAAAAGCAAATCTGTACCGATTAAACACTACTTGATCATAATTATAATCTTTTGCCCAAAGCTAGAGGGTATTTTTTTTATTTTAAGAGGTAGGAATAAGTAAGTGCACTTATTGTCACACTATTTCTATTACTGCTATTTCATTTTTTTTCTTTTAGATCAGTATTTTTTTTAATTTATCTCTCTTGACCACATATACATCATCACACTTGGCTATGGAGAACACACATGTAACTTGCAAGACTTTTGAGCCAAAACTAGCAAAAGCAGCATTACATGCATAATTAATGAATATACACTTTAACTTCATGCACACAGTTGAAACGAGTTTAAGAGAAACTTAACTTTAATTTACAAAATTACTAACAGAGGGTCCCATTGTACATTATAAAGCACACATTGTCAAGTATCTGTTATGGACACAACATCTATAAAACAATTTAGTTATTCAGCATTTAACATGCCAGAAGCTTGACTCTGCGGCTCATGAGAAAACAAATAGGACAGTTTATATATATTCATATATGTACAACTTGAGCTTACCTCAAGAGGCATGAGTCTAATTAGCGTTGCAAAGCACTGAGTAGCCATGAAACGTACACTGTCTGTCTGATCACTCATTCTGCCCAGAACAGGAACCACCAGAAGAACAATGTATGGAACAATACCAACATCCAGCTGCTCCATTACGCCTGGATCAGTTATTAAGGAAACAGCTTTTAACAGTTCATAAATTGATGTCAGACAATCCTACCTGGCAGATTTCACACTTTGTGTGACAAGAAGAAAACACCTTAATTTATTTCATTCCTCCTCTCACTTTTTTCAGGCAACAGTTTTTGTTGCTTCAAATTATGCAGCTGCAAAGAGGTTTCTGCATTTTTGAATACTCAAGAAAGGATACATGCAAGAGCTTCAATTGCACCTTCTTGTTTGGTGTTGTCATCTATTGCTCCCAACCAGGGTAGAACTTTCTCTAGAAAGACATTCATTGTTTCCATGGTAGCTATTTTGCTCATAACACCTACACAACGAGCAGCCATGTGTCTCACTGCAGTACTGGGATGTTGAAGGCACATATAAAGATGAAGCAAATGCTGTATTAACTGAATAACGGGAGTGGAAAAAAAATGGTTAATACAGATTATAAACAAATTACTGAATTATTATGAAGTACATAATCTTTAAAAGTCAATATTCTCCCAAAGAATCCTTGAAATGACTTCTTATGAAATCTAACTGTTCAGAACAAAAAAACATGTTTCGGAAGCAAAACTCAATTGAACTTTGAACAAGTATGACTCCCTAATACAGTTAAAATCAAGAGCAACAAAACGTTTAGGGTTTTAGTCAAAAAGCAAACTGAAGAAGCTCTTGATAATTAAGGAAGTGTTTCACATTGGAGAAAATACAGTACTAAGTACTCAGAACTTTTTATAAAAAAAATCATTATTGGTTAAATACAGACACTTAGATTAAAACATTCCTTCTGGCTAGTAAATTCGTCCTACGCACATCCCATACTTGTTTGGGCAGAAGAATTAACCATGTTGGGAGTCTTATTAACTATGTGACAAGGAAGACACACAGAAGAAAATTCACTTCTTAATGGGATACATCTGTACACGCGTGCCTTTCATCAACACAGATACATTTTTTATGTTAGATAACTTAGTCAGTTTTTTCCTAGTGTGGAAGTTTCTAAGTATTAGTTACAATGAACCAATTCCACTCTCCGACACACTGCAATGTAGGTTTTCGGTTGTGGTTTTATTTTTCTTTTTGATACTAGTATACAGTATCAGCACCCCCAAAACTAATCTACACATTAACTACAAACCACATGTGTATTTATAAAATGTATGAATATATACGTGTGTAACAAAAATCGTTCCCTGTCATATGCTAAATTCATTCCAAATCACTTCAGTATTTTATTAAAATAGATAAGAAACAACTCCATATGTTCCATATGAATTTTCTCCACCTGCTCAGAATTCCACAGCCATTCCTCAGGCTCATCCTTTCCCACCATATCCTTTTGAGACAGTTCTGGCCTACTTATTCCTCAGACCGGAACCTTTTTTCTATTTTTATCATCCTGTTGCCTTTCTCCATGCCTCTTCCACTGCCACAAAAATTATTCTGAAGTACAGTACTGCAGATAGGATAGTTCTGTGAAAGTATCAGCTGAATGTAAGATACTGGTTTAAAAGAAACAATGAAAAGTTAAGAAACAGAACAAGAAAGTTGCCGTTATGTCTGTACCTAGCCTAACTCCAGGATATGTTTCCTATGTAGAATAGTCACGACAAAGCCTGGAACTGTCCATAACATGTTAGTACACTGAGTGGTGAGCAAAAAGAAAAAACCTAATCAAATCCAGTCTACTTGGGGATAACTGAGGTCTTCCATAGTTTTCGCATTCCCTGCATCAGGAGCCTGTCTGCTCTTGAGGTTTAGGAGATGCGGAGTTAGAATAAAGCCGAACTGAGATGTTGATTTCAATGTAACAACAGCACAAACATTATCGTAACTCAAACTTCAAACACAACCTTGTTAGGGCAATTTAATCTAGAAAAGGGTAGGCCAGATCTAAATTGTAGTAAGGTGTTTGTTTTTGTGGTTTATTCTACAACCTGCATAAACAAATATAGAATTTAACGTCCTTGAGGACACAGGAAAAAAAATTTTGAGGCATAACAGTTTAACTGCTGAAAGTAGAAGGCTATATCTTCAGTTTATCAAGACTAGGATACAGGACATGGAGAGCAGGCAGGCTAACAAGTGCAATAAAACCACCATTTGAGCAAAATTAGAAAAACACTTAAAAAGAACCCTTGCAAAACAAAGATTTAAAACAGTGGCAACGAACAGACTTAATTGCTTCATACAAAAGCTGCTTTGGGATATGATTACCAGAGGATGTAGTTGAGCATCCATCGAAGCTGCTGTTGTTTCAAAAACCTGTAAAGAATTTACTAGCTCCTGGGCAGAAGCATCTCCTCTTTCCAGTAAGGACTTTCGGTCTGTTAAAAACAGAAAAGGTATTCAGTTTAAGCCTGACGTATTGCACCCAATCTATCAACCCCCTCAGCTTAAATTGGAGGTGTAATTACCAAAATTATTTGTGTGAATGTTGTTCCTTAATGATCCAACCATAGCATCCCACAGATGTGGCAACCCTGTTGCCATTTCAGCACCAAAATGTTTAGCTATGGTAGATAAGGCAAATTCTGCTCCTCTTCTCTGCACAACATAAGGTTTCTGAGCCTAGAATTAAGCAATTTAACAAAGCGGTGAGGACATACACAGTGAAGAATAACCACAGTTTTCAAGGATTCAATTCTGTTTGTGTTTACAGCTACCTACAACAAATTTGCTGGACAATTCTTTCATTAAGGTAAAAGCATGAATTTTTAATAGTATATTATTTAAATACTATAGATTTGGAGATATGGGCAATATAAGACACCTAAACCAGCAGTACACTATCAAACCTTCCTAAAAGGAATACTTGACTCGTTATTAAGCCTTCTTGCCCATCCTCTCCTGAAAGAGGAATTGGTAACAATCACTTGAATAATCAAGAACAAAATCAACACTACTTTGGAATCACAGTTCTGTGAGGACCTTACTAAGGCATGCTGAAGTTCAACAACAGAATAGTAACAAAGAAAATTCAGCATATCAAGTATGGAAATCACACATCCTAAAGCCAGGCATGTTTCAAATAGTGGTTTTAATGCTTTAGAACTTTCACTGTGCATCAAGATGAGCAACTGTTTAACAGGACAGCCACAGCACAGTCTATAAATCCATGCACATGGACTTCCACATCAAGATATTCACATCCTGTACTAAATGTAAGGTATTTCAGGAGAATTAGTTTTCTTAATGACACACTGAAGAGTTAAAACATCATCATCAACATATGCTGTTTGCATCACAAAATTTTGCATCAACTGAATTCTCTCATGAAAAGATCCTGGACATTCTTATTATAACACTATCAATTCCAGTGAATTCAAACTAACAGATGTGCAAGTTGCAAACCCAAGTTTTTGACATTTACCTCATCAAGTTCTGTAGGAATGCTTCCACTACTGCCAGTGGGGAGATCTGCAATTGGGGCTTTTGGAGCTTTCGGAGTAGGACCTCGCCGACTTGTGATGGCAAATGCAGCTTTCTGATGTCTGTACAGTGTAATTATTCCCCTGTGCTTAGTAACTGTATGATGCATCCCATCTTTATCAGAGTTGGGGCCTAAAGGAGAAGGCAGAAAACAACCAACAATTTAATCTGTAGTTTAAAACTACAGGTCATTTGCAAATTTCAGTGTCCTTTAAAAAAAATGTCATGGTCCTCAGGGATGGAAAATTTAAGCACAGTTACTCTGTCAAGCAGATTACAGACTTGAAGAGAAAATATAAGTGTGCAAACTTATAAAGTGTGCCATATATGTACTTCTTCAGCAAGAAACAAAAGTAACAAAACTTCAGTCAAATACAAAAAGTTGTGCACAATTGATTTTTACATATAAAACAATACATCATGTTCTAAAATCTAAAGTTATGCTCTGTGTCTTTAGTAAAAGTTCAAGACCTCTACCATGACACAATACCATATGCCATCAGTACCTTTACATCAGTTTATGTTTCTATTTATGCTTATCAGCTTCATTTTTAGTCAGACATGAATGTGTTTCTACAGAGACAAAAGGAGGTCACATTCATTAAAAAACCAAAGGTTTTTGAAGGTCAAACCCTAAAGCAGGTTAGAATCTTAGAGTATTAAGATTAATTCGTGTTGTTCATTCATCCCATATATTTTTATCAAGGGACAGTTAAAGAAAATCCATGATCACAGTATGCACAGCATTCTTTGGTCATTTCAAACATTGTCCTCAACCTCTATTATCTAATTATTAGCCTACAGATCACAATACAACTCAGATTTTTTTTTATACCAGACTATTCTAAATTCCATACAGATTCAATCAAAAGCTTCATAACACATGAGTGAAATGTGATCATAAATATGCAATAACTGAACAACAGTGAATAAGAACTGGAACAATGGTTTTCTATACCTAAAGACCTGAAAACTACAAACATTTGTATACTTTGTCATTTATGATACCTAAATGAAGTACTTACTACTAAATGAACACTCAATTGCTGGCATTTAAAAAAAACAACACTGAAAGACTCGCTCAAATATTCATTTTAAGAATCCTGGCAGTCCCAGATATCATACCTTTTGAGTTTTCATGGCCACCCTGAGGCTGTGCAGGACATGCTGCTAGCGGGGTAAGATGTGGATCCACACAGAGGGAGTTGCAGAGATTTTTTATAATCTTTGAATTGGGACAAGGAGACCTTGTTGTGCACTGCTGAAGTAACTTTGCTATACATGAAGCCACATAGTTTTGTACAAGTGTATTCTCCTCTTTTTTGATAGCTTCCATTAGAGGTTTTATAACAGGATTTAGTTTTTCTGGAAGTTGCTGCAAGTTCACAACTGCACATGCAGCAAATGTGTGGACACGCAGATGCAACACTTGCCATTCTTGATTCGTTTCTGTTACAGTCATTTGGACTTGCTGTCGTTTACTGTCCAACTGCTGTAGAACTTTAGAATTCAAAGTAAAGGATGATGTCACTTCATTGAAAACAGAAGTAACCTAATAAAAGAAAGAGTTAATCTGTTTTATTTACTGTATAATGGGATATCCTCTGGAAATCACAGTTCTCATGGCAGAACACATATCACTTCACCTGGAAATAACATCTCCATTTTTTCAGCAAATAGCAAGAAATTCTCTAAAACGTAGTTTCTGGAATCTTGAACTGCAGCTCAAGGGGAAAATCAGGCATACAATGAACATTTCAAATCTAGTATTAGTTTACATACTCCTCCAATTGTAGATATACCTGCTAGATATATCCAGATATTCTGGTAATATTTATTAAGCACATGATGAATAAGCAAAGGAGAATATCCTATGAATACAAGGGGTCAGAAAAGATATGCAAAGTCCAGTGCATGATGGAGTTGTTTATAAGCTGGTTTTCTTTTGCAGAAAGAGGCTGGGATAAAAATCTAAGGAAAAAGTTTGCACAACACAGTAGCTGCAGGGCTTGTTGTATCCTTTCCCACTCAAACTGGCTCACTAGCATTGCTTTCACCTGTTTCCTGGGAAAGACTACAAGTTACATGGCATCATGGAAATGCTGAAGTTACTCAACTGAGAGACTAGTTAGGCTCCTAAGTAAAGGAAAGATGAGAGTATTAGTCTGAGGGGATTTTTTTTTTTTTTGCCTTCTACTTACAAATGTTCAGGTCAAGTCTTCCATCTATCAGATTTGTACTGTTTCATTCTCACGTTCAAGAGTGTACCTGCCCTGATAAGCAAGACTAACAAGCTGGCAACAGAGAAGGCGGCTGAAGTGCTCATCTTTTTTGCCTCAAGAGCTATCTTTTATTAGCACACTTAAATCTCAAAATATCAATGTTTAAAAAAACCAACTGAACAAGCAGGAAAAAAAACGACTTCAAAGCACTTCTTGGGGGAAGTCAGTGGGAATAAGGTCTAGAATTCACACAATTTAGTAGTCTTTTGACAATAGGTTTGTGGGAGCTCCAGTCTGCTTTTTGTTCTTCTTACATTTCAACACTAAGAAAATTTCAACAGTGAAACATAAATCTGTCTCTTTTTCCCCTCCTGTTAAGTATCTACCTTGCATTTTAGTCAATTTCTGGCACAGTCTGTAAACACTGCAGTGGAAGGGGTACCTGTTCCATACCTCATGTCAAAAGATGTGTAAAGTAACCACATTATTTCTGAAAGTTACCATCTGTATAATAATTATGCTGACGATATATTTCAAGACAAGAACAGATTTGACGGAAGAGCAGGCACTTCTACTTACCAGTTCATTAGCTTGATCTATTGTAAATACACTGCAGTTTACTCTGTTTCCAATATCAATGTTTGCATCAGCTAACAGTGAGATGAGTTGTTTACATTCATTCTGCATCCGTGTAAAAGGAACAGCAATTTCATCGTAATAGAGGTGTTCCGAAAGGACCCCAAGTAAACGAGGTTGCACACAAAGAGCAACAGCTGTACACTCCTATAACAGCAAAAGATGCAATTTGTATTTCCCAGAAATCAGTTTCTTTTGTTCACTTTTAGGCACTAAAAGCACAAACTCCAAAAATCCAGTCTCCAGAAGTACCATTAACATTTGTAACCCAGAATATTAACGATTAACAAAACCTTCAGTCTGCCACTAGAACAGAAGTGACGGTGAATATAAGGAAGACAGTCACATTAAAAGGAAACACTGGTCCTGATAACACACACCTTGAGAATAGAGTTATTTGTAGAAATTGAACATATTTACGGATTCATAGTTCTGACAGCTGGCATTTAGCTATTAAGTAACGTATTCCCCTTACCTTTCCCATTTTAGTATTTATACATACAAATAGCATTTTAGCTTATTAACCAAAATTTTACCTAAAGCTAAGTGGCAGATGATAAGCTGTGGATTAAGGTAGTAAGCCAAACTTATTTTTGCTGCAGGAACATCCTACCTTTTGCAAGGCTGCCCACTCACAAATCACTAACGCAACACTAATCCTCTGCAAGGCAGATTTAGAATTCAAGTGGAAGAGCAGTAGCTGAGCCAATGATTCAGCTGGCTTTATTTCTTGAGTAACAGTATTTACACCTGGGTCACAAATACAGCAACAAAGTGCTCCCAGCAACCTGACAAAAGGAGAAAGAACAGTCACTTAAAATTACTCTGCAATTAATGATTCAAACTGAACATGCCAAAAGAGTCCACATAATTAGATTTGCAAAAACACTATCGAGAAAAGATAAATAGCTTTTGATTATTTTTTTCAGATTTCCAGTAAACTGACTTTGCTGCCATCATCCGAGCTCGCATGACAACATAATCCCTGGTTGCTGGATCTTCTGCAATGCTCTCTGCCCCAGCAATATATTCCTGAATTGCTTCCTTATTCTGGATTTGACCTTGACGCTGTTTAGCACCTGCCTTTTCCTGTGGAAAAAAAGATGGGAGAGGTCAAAAGTAAGTATCTGTAATAGAAAAGATGAATTCTTACTCCATACACTTCTAGCAATCATCATACCATGCACCAGTTGAGCTAAGCCTCAACATTTCTTCGATAACCAACTTCCTAAAGTAGTTAATCAGTGCAAATCACCTCTCCACTAGTAGTATCTTAGGGTTCTATTAAGCATATAATATGGTTCCTTCACTAATACTCAACACATAGCTGATAAACTGAGTCCACATAGAGGAAAACAGAAAACCTCTTTCAGCATGTTTTCAGAAAAACACAATGCTTTTGCACTTAAGTCAGCCTTGCAAACAGATGGTTTTCGAACCACAAAGATAAAGAATCCGTGAAGTATTCATAGGGAGCATGCTACATGACAGAACTTTGAATTCCTGTGGATAACCTGACAAGAACTATTCTGCTCTACAGAACTGAGGTTAAGATAGGTTACATTCAGAGTTGTAGAAAGGCACCACCACACCACTCCCCTCCAACACCTTTAAAACATGTCTTTATGTACAGCTAATCAATTTCCTGCTTTCCCCAAAACAGTTAGTGAGCTCACATTTCACTTACTTTTGACCTGGTTTTTACTTCGAGCAACATATTTAAGTCAATGGGCAAATGAGATGGCTGCATCATTAAGCAGAGCCAGGCTCCCATCCATGGACAAGCAGCTGCAACCACATACTGTACAGATGCCTTGCTTAGGAGTTCCAGCCACACCTTGAGAAAGAACCATAGTGTAAATCATAAAAGTTTGTATGTGCTGATAAACTGTAGGAACCATCCTATTGTCTTTCACTCTATAGCAAAGTATCACAGACTGTGTTCACGTCAACTATTTTGTAGTTAGCCTATCTGCACAAAAGTGCAGATAATAAGAAAGAGCAGGACACACAAACACTAAATATCTAGGTTGTAAGTCATGCAAATACCTTGTGAATAAGATCCAGAATTTCTTGGTTGCTTTCTAAGATACAAAATTGAAATATGTGCCTCAACATGTCTTGCAGAATTGGAGACAGCCACGTTGACGAGCTCTGAAATAAGGACATCACATGATCAAGTAGATTCCACTACCTATCTTAGTAGAACACTAACTCCAATTCTTACCTGGTCTTGGGTAGACAGCAGTGTGAATAATGTTTCCAACGCTGCTTTTCGCACAGAAGATATAGTGTGATGCAGGAACGGCCACACACGTGGGACCAAAACTGTGAGTGACTGCTGAATACTTTTACATGAAGGGGAGACAGAGGCAGTGACAGGGGAAAGAAAAAACAAATACACACAGAGCTAAGTTAATTTTGTTCATCATCAGTTAAAGTTCTATCCAAAAGAAAGCAAAAAAATAAAATACTATTGCACATGCTTGGCAATTTTTAGTGAAGATCATATTACTACTGCTCAAACATTAAGGTAGTTTGAGTCAGTATCTTTTTTCAGGAAAATACTGTTTTTCCTTACTGCTATAAAGACCTAGTTGATTCAAGCACACATTTTTACCATGTTGTTTCCCAGATTATACTTCAGGCTTTGTTTGGATTTGGGCAAAACCCAACTTCAGCAGTGACAGTCACACAGGATGAGAAAGATGAGATGTGGGAACGATCTGCCTGAAGTGCAGATACTGTGAGTTCACCATGTTTATTATGAAAATTATTAACATCCTGACATGGAATTCCTCTAATTTTGCAGAGAGAAACTTAGCATTATCTTCAACCAGTCACAGAATTACTTATACTTCAAACTTGTAGCTTTCTCTAGAACAGTTCCAATACAAAAGTTATACAGGTACATGCATATGTTTTACTGTAAAAAGTTTGCTCTCTTTGGAGTTTGTCAAAGAGCAGGCATCAAGAAGTTTGTGGGCAGGACCACCATATGAATGGAACCAATATGCTTTATTAAAATACCTGAGATAAATGGGGAAGGGGGGGAAGTCACATATAAACAATGTCTAGCACCTTTTAATTCATTACTAAGGTAATGAAAATAGGAGCACTGTTCTAACCTTCACTTTAAGAAAAAGTAAAATTAAAATACTGCTTTAAATCAAGCATCTCCTTGGCATGATTCAAGAGCAGTTTTGGTTGCTTCAGTTTAAAAAAAAATGAGCAGTCAAACCTGCAATACTACAGCAATACTAATTTAAAAGTTACCTGCATTTGCGGACCTGAGGATAAGTCAGAAGCGAAGAGAGAAGGATCATGATGCTGTTTGTGGAAGCTGTCAAGTCATCCAACTCCAGAAGCGCATCCCACAAAGTATTGAGAATAAAAGGCACCTACACAAATAAGCAGAACAGGTTATTAAAAAAAAAAAAAAACAAAAACGGAAAATCCAAGTGCTGCCTTTAAGTATCATTTTCTTCACTCAGACCAAAAGTGAACTTTTCAATCAGAAATGAGGAAAACAATTTGTTTACCTTCTGAGACTGAAGTTGGACCAGGCTTTCCACTACTGGTACTAAAGATGCTGCAGCAACAGCTCTGACATCATCATCCAGATCTTGGAGACCTTCAATTATTGCAGGTAACACTTTCGGCAATAAAGTGTTGATCATGTCCTGCCGAAAAGATCAAAAGCATTTTTTAAGTTTAAAAATCACATAAGAGCATGTCTTAATTGTTTTGGGCATTAAGTGCATGAATAAATCCATTTATTATTATATAACAGAAGCTACAGGTCCAAGACTATAATCTAAATATTTTAAGTTACTACTCACGAAGTAAAACCTAGATTATAAATTTGAACGAACTGTAACTCAGCTCAGTTTTGATGAAAACAAAGCAACGTTTGCAGAATAATACCACACATAGATTAAACCTCTTGCAGTACTCTGCTCTGTTAACCTAACACACAAAAGTATTATCAAAACCAAGCAACCCTCTACTTATGTTTTGTGCAAGTAACTTATCAACTTACAATAGTACAACTTTGCTATGTACTGGCAGACTTCTGCAGTCTGGATGTAAAAATGCAGTCACGCATCTCCTAACTCACATGAGACTGCAGTGCAAGTAAGCTTGTTTTATGGTACCTATCCTACTGCTCAGCCACATCCTCAACTTTAAGCAGAGCTTTTTGTTCCAAAGGTCTCTGTAATTTCTACCAGGGTTATTACCTGACGCACTGCCAAAGCGTACTTTATTCCCAGGAGACCACCATGTCTTACTTCCCACTGTTCCTGCGTGAGCAGCTTCAGGAGAACATCCACAGTTTTATGAACTCCAGTCTCATTCATGTGTTTCAATACTACACCCAAAGTCTGAGCACAAGTCTCACGTACTGGTGCTACCACCTAGTATGAAATAAATGATAAAACAGATATTTCAGTATGAAATGTCTTGGAAAGAAACCAGTGAGTCAGATGACCGAAACTGCTGTGCAAACAATACGAAATTTATGTATCAGTGACTTCGCAACAACCATCTCTGAGCAGTTACAACAGGAACATGCAGTATCACTGTACAAAACAGTGATCCACTGCATCATTCTCCTGCAGAAGCCTACGATCCACCTGTCCCCTCAGAGAGAAACTTACCTCATCTGAAACAAAGTCTCCAAATCTGTCCAACGCAAACACACAAAGAAGTCTAATAACCAAGTCTTCCAGCCACTCCTGATGCTGCTGAATCATCTGTAAAGAGAAAAATTGAACACTTAGACTATATTTATTCATAAAGTTATTTCTGATACCTTCACTTTAGCTAATATTTATAAGAGATGACAACATACACTCAAATTGACTGAATATAGTCATCCTGCACAGACAGTCAAGGCAAAAAGTCAGCACTAGTTCAGTTCACATGGCTTATTACAACCACCGTAATTAGAGAGTACCTCGTAAAGTATACATATAATTTTATCCCCACACAGCACACAAGGATAAGGTCACTCAGATAAACCATCCTGACTAACGTCAACACATTCTAGGCAAGTCAATGCTTGAAGAATATTTACAAATAAGCAAACTATGAAACACTACTTCATTGTGGGAGAGCCAGTGAAAAGAACAAGATTTAGACCACGCTTGACTTGAACCTCTGGCCCCTGCTAATTAAAGTCCCAATAGCTCTGTAACTCTGAATTTCAGAGCAAAAGTTCCATAAAAGCAGCACCTCAGGCATCACCTTTCTCATTTCCATGGTTCAGATACTAAATCACTACCTTCCTTGACAACTGCTCATATTACAGATTACATGTTCCCATACATATAAAAAAATTATGGCCTGCATACAGCCTGCACAGCAACCTTTCAAGCTAGCCTAGAGTATACATACCCTTTCCATGAACAGTTAAGAAACTGTTTAAAGTATCTTATCCCTCCAGCATGTGTTACTATTACCCTGCAGCCTCCATTGAAGAAATACTCAGGAAAGCAAGGACAGATAGCAACTTGTGCTTTCCCTATTTAAAATCAAGCTGAAGAAGTAGCTTGATTTACATTTCACAAGTGTATCTCCTCATTCTTCAATACTCTCTACACCACAAGCTCTCCCAGTTACCTTTACAGCAAGGAAGTCAGTATGAATCTGGATGGGATCCACTACTAGTAAAGAAGCTATTACTTGTGAGAATATTTTAGAAGTGTTTTTCTTTTAAATAGATCTTTCAAATACTACTTCTCATAATAACAAAGCAAGCAGATCAACAGAATAACATTACTATTTAAGTGATTAGAATTAAATGATCTGAGACACTTGAATTACATAACCAACTTGTCAATTTTGTTTCTGTGTACCCTCACCACAGCCTGAGAAGTAGTATTTTCTAGTATGGAAGCCAGTGTTTAATAGCTTTACACATCACCTACATATTAACGGCTGCTTATACAGTAGTATTGGTTTTTTTATAAAACCTTTTAAAAAGAACATCAACATTTCATCAGTATATACAGTGACTTCATCCAGATTATTCTGAGCAGGCAAATCTCATGGTTTATACTCCCCCAGACCAACCACCACCTACAAAGCTTCTGTTTTCTGAACTTCATTAAAGTAACATGTTAAGTCTCCATGACTGGTAACTTACCTCTTCCAAAGAGCTATCTCCCATTTTACCACCACTTTTACCATGAGCTTTAAGTATCTCTCTCAGTCCAGTACCCGCACCATGTCGCACCTAGAAGTGAAATAAAAAGTCAATTTGAAAACACTTAGGAATAGAAGATTAAAAACTACACTGGGTAACTGAAACAATTCTTCTTTACTCTCAACAGAGATGTTTCAAGTGCTGCACAGTTAGTGGTAGACTTGTGGAGAAAGGGTAGTATTTTATTAGATCAGATGAAATACTTAAAATACTAACCTGTCACAAGACAAGCTGTTTTTTCCTAAGTATTTGCCAGCTACAGACAGGAGTAATTAAGAATTGCTTCTATTCTCTAACACATTGGATATTGTTATTATATTTGCAGTAATGTGGCCAAAGACAGTTTTCATTTAGTTTTACCTCACTGTGTTCTAAGGACAGTAGTTTTGAGAGAAAGAGGAAGAAATTGCTGGTTTTAGTAAATTTATAAGCTAAAGAAAAGCAATATTTTTATATTTCTTAGAACCTTCTATTCCCTTTTACATTATAAATATGTTTCTTCAGCAGACTTTGGATCCACACTGAATACTCTGCGGTCTGCAAACGAAATTTATGTGAACAGTACTCTGCATAGCTTACAAACCTGATTTGCTTGGCTAAATATTTAAACTAAGTACATAACAAGTGATATGGGAAAGCAAGTTATAGTCACTTAAATGTTCCCACCATACAGCTCAACACACTAGGAAGAGTTCTGGAAATCACAGACCACCAGTGGAGACAGCCTAGTCTTAAAATCCTACTTGTTCATCATACACCAATAATTTAGAATCATAGAATCAAAGAATAACCAGGTTGGAAGAGACCCACTGGATCATCGAGTACAACCATTCCTATCAAACAATAAACCACGCCCCTTAGCACCTCGTCCACCCGTGCCTTAAACACCTCCAGGGAAGGTGAATCAACCACCTCCCTGGGCAGCCTGTTCCAGTGCCCAACGACCCTTTCTGTGAAAATTTTTTTCCTAATGTCCAGCCTAAACCTCCCCTGGCGGAGCTTGAGGCCATTCCCTCTTGTCCTGTCCCCTGTCACTTGGGAGAAGAGGCCAGCACCCTCCTCTCTGCAACCTCCTTTCAGGTAGTTATAGAGAGCCATGAGGTCTCCCCTCAGCCTCCTCTTCTCCAGGCTAAACAGCCTCAGCTCTCTCAGCCGTTCCTCATAAGGCCTGTTCTCCAGCCCCCTCACCAGCTTGGTTGCTCTTCTCTGGACTCGCTCCAGAGCCTCAACATCCTTCTTGTGTTGAGGGCCCCAGAACTGAACACAGGATTCGAGGAGCGGTCTCACCAGTGCCGAGTACAGAGGGAGAATAACCTCCCTGGACCTGCTGGTCACACCGTTTCTGATACAAGCCAAGATGCCATTGACCTTCTTGGCCACCTGGGCACACTGCTGGCTCATATTCAGTCGGATGTCAACCAATTTGATCCAATATTGCTTATGAGCTAGGTTTTACCAGAGAAGAGGAAGACTGTGCTGGTTAGCTTCTCAGCCTCAGCAAACAGCAAGACAGACAAGTGTATAAAGGAAGTGCCAGTTGTAAGATTGAACTGGCCTGACTTCAGCTGCCTATAAGATAAGCAAGAAATCTGAACTAGTCATCCAGGCTGTCTCTAGATACTACAAGAAGATGCCAGAGTGTCATTTTAAGCATTTTTGAAGTAGTTTAACTTGGTTTTCATCCAGAACACACCATAATAATGATTCTATAGTGGTCTACTTCCTTAATTAATATGTGTGCACCCTATATCAAACGTACTAAGAAAGCTATGAGAATGTCTGCAGTCCAGAGAACACATGGACTTCAGCTTCAGCTGGAAACACTCCGCCTTCAAGTAAGGTGAGGGTTATTAGCTCAGATGCAGCGATGTGCCACAAATACAATTATCCTTTTTCAAGGCCCAAAATAACTGTGGTGACAGCATACGTTCTATCTCTGCATTTCCAAGACTGAAGTCTGTATGGGCATAGAGGACTTGCTATCACTGAAACTCTGCTACAAATACATCCAAGTATGTTATAGTTGGCATTAACAATCTATTTTTTCAAAAGATCAACTTTTTAATTAAAAACTGAAGTTAGTTGACAACAGTTATTTCCATCTTCTGCTCAAGGAATAGAGAACATTGGCAGCTACTTCATATTTTTGCTTGGAACTGTACCAAAGTTTGGGGAAAATAGTATAGGATTGAATAACAGGGTGAACAGACCACGTTTTGAAACCTGAAAGTAAGTTTTCTAGGCAACCAAATATACAGGTTTTGTAGCTGGTATTTACTATCATCCTAAAAACAAAATTAAAAGTTCCTTTTTATAAATTAAGAGAACAACTGATAATAGGTAGTCTACTCCCCTTTTATCAATGGGGGAATTTTCCTTCCCTTTTTACTAGTTTAGCATTAGAAAAAACATGCCACTGTTGTCAGCAATAGACTCTTCCAAAAGTGTTTAAAATCTTGACTGTTTAAACTACTTAATATTTTTGAACATAGATTCATGTGCTTTTATTTTGCTTTAATTTCAATACTTCCAGAATTCTCACTTATTATCACTGTTTTCCTTATCTTTCCCACTCTCCAGCTGAATATACATTACACATCTGTTTTCATTTTCCCTTTTAGTAAGTCTTAAAAAACCACTTCAATTCTCCAAAAGCACATATGTCATAACTACATAATTTGTATTTACAAGTAACACATTTTGATATCTATCAAAACGCTCTTAAGTTCTACGCATGCAGTTTTTGTTTCTATTGAAGCCTTTAAAAAAATCTAGTTATACCTTAGATACCACACGTCTTACCTCCCAAGAAGGGTTAAAGAGATCATTGCACACCTCCTCACAAAAGCTTTCCAGAGGCCATTCATTTGTCTAAATTAAAAAAATTACATATATATTATTAAGTATAAGATTTAAAGAGAAAGGGATAATGCAAATGTTTCTTACATCGTAAGCCACTTAACACATGGAGATAACAGACTATCAGAAGTTTAAACACTTCTTTGCTACTGGACAGAGCTGTAGAAAACAACCAACCATTTTCCGCACTTCAGAAACTTTGCTGATTGGCAGTGGATCTTTTAAAAAGCTCATGAAGTATGTCTGTTAGTAGCGTAACCTCTTTATGCTCTGGAATCCAGCCTCCTTTTAGGAACCACATTAAGGCAGAAAATTAAGTTTCTTATCCTCCTCAGTGATTCTCTAAATTTATGAACGTCATATTTAAAGAACAGAATAGGCAAGACTGTTTGAAATTACGCTATATAATCAAACTGGGTCAATTAATCTAGCAATAAACACCACCCCATTTCAAAACACATTCCACATTTTTGACAGCCAGAAGTGTATCCATTATCCCCAAGTATCCTAGAAGGAAACGGACATGGCTGTGGAAAAGAAATTATGATACTAACATTAGTAAGTTCATACTATCAGAACACTTGAAAGGCAAGCAACCAGTAGCTATTCAAGCCTGCAGTTACTGTTAATATCTCAAATTTTCTAATAATCATTTCACAAATAAGAATTTAATCACCAAGCTATGTCTGGAAAAAATTATTTTTGTAGAATACAGATTAAAGATAAAGCATCTTCAAATAGACTCCTATGCACAATTTGTATTCTGGTATAGTATTTCTTACAAATTTTCAGATTTTCAGACTATTGAAACAAATGCCAAGTTTTTCCAAGACTAAGGTAACTTTTTAAATCTTAAACTACTAAAGAAAGGCTTAATTTAGAATTAGGCTCTAATTAAATTAAGGCAAAGATTAAATAAAGTGTACATGAACATGTAGTTCAAATTATTTATGGCTCAGTGTAATCCTATCATCTAAGTGTTTAGCACAGTTTTACAGTTTAATACTCAGGTCTGACACCTATAATCCACCTACTCAGGTTCACTTGGATCACAAACTGCTACCAATGGATTAAATTTATTTTCTTTCTCAATGCTGTACAGAGTTTGAAGCTCATTTGCATCATCACATATACAAGTAAGCTGGCAATGGCATTCTTTATTCCATTTCTCTTGATGCCAGAATGACTGAAGAATTTGGAAGCATAAAGGAGTTTTGCTTTACATTACTCTGCTAAAAAACTGAATAACCGTTCTTGCCGAGAGCAAAACGCCACACCATACCTCTTCTGGAGCATTTTCTACCAATGTTTTTGAGTCTGTGGCAGGCTGGTTGATGACAACACTTGCAACTTTTCTTCTCTTTTCTTCTGGTTCCCCATCAGTGCTATCATTACTGAGAATTAACAAGAATAAATTTATGAACTGAAAGTATGCTTATGGGGAAGTAATTACTCCTAAAACTGAAGTCTTCAGAGACAGTGAAGTGTGGCAAGAATACAAAACCGATTTAACACTGAAATAGACAAAATAGGCAATAAGTTTACATGTAAAAATTTTCAGCGAGAAACAGCAGAATACTGTTCTAAATGAGCAAACTTCAGCCTTTTCCAAGAAATACAAAAATCCTTAAATATAATCAAGGAAAGATAATATTGTTTACTGCTTGTTATAAACACAGTAGGTACAATAATAAGTCACTACAAACTAAAGTGAGGAACACAGCATGCTTTAGCAAGTTATTTCTTCTTAAATCCCCTATTTTCATGCCCTATTCTGAAGCCATATATAACAGGGGCAAACGACAAATTTGAACTATAGCATCCCCTTACTTCAATATTCCTCTGAAGATACATCCTTAACAAATCCCTACTGAGAATAAGCATGGAACAAGTGTTTTACCACCAGCACACTCAGCACATAGAACAAAGACATAGACTGAAGGAAGTTTTTCAACAGATAAATCAAATCACAATCTTGGCTTAACTGAAATAAAAGCAAACCAGTTTACTATTATACCTCTTCTCATTAGCTTCCACTGCATCTCTGGATCTTTGCTTTGCAAATAGCTTAGCCATTCTTTTGGCTTTATTCTTTTGTCTACTGCTCATACCAGCTCGAAATTCTGAGTCAATTAACTCCGCAGCCTGAAGAGTCTGAAAGAAGTAATTCATTGTCAATTCTTCTCACAATGGAAGTCCTGAAAAATCCTCAAATCCACATTGCTTTCAGTTTCCCCAACCCTCCATCATTACAAGTTCAGAGCAGCAGTTTGACGTCTAACAATACTAACAGGCAACTATGTGGCACAGAATTCAGGAAGCTTAAGCCACCATATTGGACATTGACCATCATACTCAAAACAAAAACCATAACCACAGAACAACAAGTAGAGAAAACCCACTGTATTACTGCTTGCAGTAAAACAGCCCGAGGTTTTACCTACAGGTTGTTTGTTTACTAGTGAAACTGAAGAAGGAGAATAGTCCAGATCTTCATCATTGAAGAGATCTTCAGTATTCATCCCAATTGCAGCACCCATGTCTAAGCCAAGTTTCTTTTGTAACAGCTTCCTCTGCCGTGCTATCCTCTCTTTATGATCAATTTCACCTAAAATTTTTTTTTAAAAAAAAAGATACATCACATTTCCAACCAGACATACTATTGAGGATCTGGTCAACAAAATAACATGAAAAAGCCAAAAGTTAAAGATTTATATTGTATTTGGTTAAAACATCAATAAATTCTTTTAAACCAAGTCACACCTTTTCTGCTGCTGAAGCTACACTAGTACTTAAACAGCAATCAATTTTAAAGCAGAAAATAGTTCTCCTGAAATTCATTAAATTATACTTGGTCTACAGAAGTTTAAAAAAAGTTACCCTCAATTTTTAGGAAAGTGCACTTTGAAAGGAGTAAATAAACACACTAAAAAAATAATCCA
This sequence comes from Phaenicophaeus curvirostris, assembly GCF_032191515.1. Lineage (NCBI taxonomy): Eukaryota > Metazoa > Chordata > Aves > Cuculiformes > Cuculidae > Phaenicophaeus > Phaenicophaeus curvirostris. The sequence continues at coordinate 14,560,858 of NC_091400.1, read as the reverse complement.
GCAACCGATTCAAGAACCAGCACTTTTCATGGAGCCCATGCATCCTTGTGGGATCTGTTGTTTTTGGCAGTTTTGTATTCTGGGTTTTTTTCCCCATTCTGTTTCTTTTCCTCCTAAACTTCATTTTCTGTCAGGAAACAGAGCTAAGAAATAACAACCACCAATAAAACCACTCTAATGATATTTGATCCTATATCCTGTATTAAGCTATGTTGAATCTGAACCCATTTTCTTCAGAAACATTCTTCCTTGTAAAATGCACTAGATCCAGGTGTCTCCTTTCCCTCTGCCCAAATACACTCCTGATGGCAATGTAAACTGAAACCTAAGTATGATTTTCCAAGGGTGCCTAAGCCTGTTAATCTTATCCTCAAGCTTCATGTGTCAGACAAAGCACATCTAGAAGTTCACAGAAAGCTGTTATCAAGAATGCTGTGAAGCTTCAACACTAATTACTGAACACTCAAACTTCGGAATTGCTCACACTCACATAAAAAATAGAGTATTTTAAGTGTCCAAGTAGAGTAAACCTGCCAAGTAAATAAAAACTTGGAGATTGTATGGCCCTCAGACTTTGCTTTCTTTTTACACATGCAGCATGGAAACCAGTTCGGAGAAGTTTTGTTTTTTTTTTTGTCAATGACCTGCACATAAACTTGTAGGTAGGTGATGAATATTAGCAACATTTTGTGGTATACACCAGGTTAAGCAGTAGTTAATTGCGTTTATACCAATCAGTACCTTTTTCCCCCCCAAACGGCATTTGACTAACAAGTAGAGAAATACTAACAACCTCCATTTTCTAGAAAATACTTTTCCTTTCACAAGTTCATCTTAGGAACAGGTATCAAAGACTGCTAATTCCAAAGAGTATTTAGCTTGCTGTACATACACTCACACTGGCTACTTAGTTGAAAAGGAAAGCTGCTCCCAAATGCCAAAGAGAAAGCAGACTTTGTACATTTTCCCCACCAGTTACAAAAGGAACAACTAAAGATATTTTTAGTTTAATTTTTCTTACTTTCTGATATTATATTTTCTATTTATTTTCGTTCATGAAATTTACATGCAATCATACAACACTAGGATAAATATCAGACTTCTATGAAATAGTGTCCTACAGTGTCCTACCACGATGAGAGTGGTGAGGCGCTGGCACAGGTTGCCCAAGGAAGTTGTGGATGCTCCCCTGCAGGTATTCAAGGCCAGGTCAGATGGGTCCTTGAGCAGCCTGATCTGGTGGGAGGTATCCTTGCTCATGGTAGGGGGACTGGATTTAGATCTTTAAGGTCCTTTCCAACCCAAACAATTCTATGCTTCTATGATTCTATCTGATTTCTGTACAGATAAGGTTTGTTTAGAAGACATGAAACTTGTACATCCTAGCACATAACATGGCAAGCAGTAAAACAGCAGGAAGGTTTAACAGACAGGATACTGCTTAAGTGGCAGGAGCCATTGGTTCTGTTCCTTGCTAAGCTGCTCATGTTCTGTGGACAGGGAACATTTGAATCAGGGCTATACAGTTAGGACAGATTCTTTGCTATAGCATAATTTCATTTGGTGCAGCAACTGGAAGACAGACTGGAATTAGAACAGGCAAGAATAGTTAACAGCAAAAAAAAATAGAATAAAGTAATTCAATGCCACTACACTGATATAAAGTAATACTCAGCTAAAAACTTACAGAAAGATATCTGACAAGTGACTTGTAACAAAAGATATTACATAGGCACTGATATTTGACCTTCCAACTTTGACAGTTTTATCATAGTATTTTTCACACAATCTTTTTATATTTAAACCTTCAAGCTTTCAAATAAGCCACATCCTCCTACCGCATTTGGGAACATTTTAATGAAGAAGTAGTGACACTTCCTGCACCTTTTTAAAAAATAAAGTCTACAGAAGCCTTTAATATTGCTTCTTCTGCTCCCTCCTTGAGGTTATCACTCATCTTTCCCCCGTACACACACTAATTCTGGTAATAGAAAGAAAACAAAAAATATGCCCTCCTAAAAATACTATTTAATCTGAGAAAGATAAGACAAACCAATTATGCTGGGCAATATTTTCTTTTGTTATTTCCTAGCATTCTGAGAAATCATGGATGACTGGTCTCAATACAACAAGCTTTCAAGTCAGTAAGTTCTCTTGCCTGCAAGTAAAATAAAGATATACCTGATTTATCATCTTGGACTTCAAATTCAGCACCAGCAGATCCAAGAAGAGATGCACCATGTTTTAACAATCGACATATATCAAATCTGTCAAAACGCAACCGATCTGTTGAAGGTGAATCTTCCATAGGACTTTCTGAGCCTGGTTCTAGATAGGACATTGAAAATAATTTTAAGGACAACATGATGAATTTTTTGTTCAAAGTTCTGGCAAAAGATTAAGCAGGAGGAAGAAATAAATTGTTTCTTATCAGGCATACACCTTCTTGATTCACAAAGGGTAAAGGTACCATTTTGCAAAGACAGATTGAAAAAGCTCACTTACACGCTTAATTGTATAGAAAATTTTAACGTTTTTCCCCTGATAAATTTTACTTTTTAAAATCTTGGGACACTGACATTCCACTAGGTCTCTCCGTGCACACAGAGCCAACTTGCCGTTTCACCTGCATATGGCTCACAAACAGCTAACACTATATCCACAGCCAAGCATCCCAGCTAGGGAAGCTGGAGAGTAGTCTTAAGCATGTGAAAAAGTCAGCTACCAAAGGCTGCTGAAGACCATTTATGAACTCTTGTCAATACAGTTGCAGGTACAGTACAGAACAGATTTGTTCCTCACAAGGTGTCTCAATTCCTGGTTATGAATTCACTTCCAATGTATTCCCTCCTCTCAACATTCAGATTAGCATGTTCTGTGACTACTAGTCATGTGCTGTTTCATACCCAAAAAGACTTGACATTGCAATATTATCCAGCACTTGCATCCTGAATTACCATCAGTAGTATAAATACAACTGTTACCTACAAGAAATACAGCACTTAGTTCGGTGTGTTTCATCCCCCTCACACACTTATTTATGAAAGCTTCTTCACTTACAATGACTGAAGTCTAAGTGCATATAGAATACTGCACAAAACCACCACCTGTGTTTCTTCAGACCTGAAGAACTGGTTAACTTTTCGTTACACAGATACAAAAAAGTGATTTATAGCAAGCCTAAGAACATAAATGCGACCAATCAGACCACTACAAACACAGAACTGTTTGGGCTGGAAAGTACCTTAAAGATCATCTATTTCTAACCCTCCTGCCATGTGCAGGGATACCTTCCACTGGATCAGAGTGCTCAAAGCCTCATCCAACCTGGCCTTGAACATCTCCAGAGACAGGTCATCCATGACTTCTCTGGGCAACCTGTTCTAGTACCTCCCCATCCTCAAAGCAAAACATTTCTTCCCCCTATCTAAGGTAAATCTCATCTTCTTCAGCTTAAAACCATTACTCTCATCCTATCACTGTACTCTGACAGAAACAGCTGCTCCCTCAGCTTTCCTGTAGGCCTCCCCTAAGTACTAGAAGGGTGCTATAAGGTCTCCACAGAGCCTTCTCCTCTCAAGGCTGAACAAGCCTGTGAACACGTGTTTGACTACTACATCAAACAATTTTACTGAAATAAGACCCACAGCTACACAGCCAGTTAGCATTGTTAAATGGTACTGTTTTCTCAAACATACTTAATTGCCTTTTCCATTTCGTATCTGATAAGCAGGTACACAAGAACTAGACAATGCATGTAACCCATCATTTGAAACAGCTGCCATACTTGAAAGAATGTTAGGTTGCCCTAATTCCCATGTACAAAAGGAATGCTGTTTAAAATTCTTGGAACTAGACTAGTGAAAATAACTTCTATCCTTGGTAAAACAGTCTATAAATCAATTTCAGTGTATGGACAAATGTGAAAGAGTCAGAATGGCTCCTGAAAAATTGACCCGATTATCAATGCCTTTAAACAGCTCCACCAAATGGATAGAGGGGATACAGTGGACATAATATATTCAAAAAGTTTTGGCAAGATTTCACGTTAACAAATTGAAGGAACTAAGCTACCACATTTTACAGACTGAAAGCTAGTTAAAGACAGAGAAAAGCTAGCTTCGGAGTCCTTCAGGAATCAGTATTGCAACCAATTCTCAGCCTTCATGAACGGGAAAGAGATTTCACTACACTCTCTTCACCAAGCATGTAGGAGACTAAGCTCTTCTGCACAACCAAAAGCCACAATGGCACTAAGGAATTCAAGGACAACTCTCAGACTAATGGGCAAAAAGGCAGACAACATGCAGAATGAATAACTTAAAATATGCCAACACAATACTGAAATTTAGAGCTGGCAGTTAACATTCAATAAAGATCTTGAGTGCATTTCTCAGTTTCCTGTATTCATCAGCTTATTCAGCAGTGACAGCCAAAACAGCTGTACTGTAGAAGTACTGGGCATTATCAGGACACTGAAAACATGAAGTGCATAATTTTACCACTATGTATGAGTACTCTAGAGATGTAGGTACACTGTGCAGTTCTCTGCATCACAAGGAGAACATGAGTAAGAAAAAGCAGAGGACAGCGTTATCTAAAAAAAAGAAAGCAGCTGTCCTCCAAAGGAAGACTGAAGAGACCAGAACTCTTCGATCTGGGAAGAAGAAAGTTTTTGGAGGAAAGAGAGTATGATGGTTTACAAAAATCATAAAGGCAGTAGATAAGTCAAATGCAGAACTTGTTTGTCAAGTTCAATAGCAACCAGGAGGCACTGAATGAAGCAAATGAGATCACTACAAAACAGATAGCGGTTTTGTTGTTGTTTTGGTTTTTTGTTTGTTTGGGGTTTTTTGAATAGTTAGTGAATTTCTGGAACCTGTACCACATTAGCCTGTAAACAGAGTGCCAACAGGTTCAGACAAAAATCACTGACAATCAGTCCATAACCTGACAATAAAAGCAACTCTAAAATCCCTAACATGACAATTTTGGATGCAAAATGAGTACAAATAGAAAGACTTCAGCAAGCTGCCATTTCACCTCCCACAGAAAGGCGATTTGAGCAAAGGAACAGAGAACTGTCTGCAAAACACTGTGACAAAGTTCATTGGTAATGCTTTTCTTCCATTTTACTAGCTATTATTCCTTCTATTCATAAAAGTAAAGCCTTACGAGGGTACAGACCACAAGCAAAGGAATATTAGAAACAAAGGTCACACAAATCATTGTAATTTCAAATGAACATCTAAAGCCAGATGTTTACTACAGTTCATGCAAATAAAAAAAACGCTTATAAAAACCAGAATGACACAGTTGCCATGAAAAGTCTCATGTAGCAATCAGTTTGCACCAGAAAATGAGTTCATTTAAGCAGCACCTTGTTTTGATCTTGGAGTTGGATTCCACTCAGGTACATTCTTCACTATTGCTTCGACAGCCTGGCCAGCCGCAATACGAGTATCCCAATTAGTGCTTCGTAAATATACCAACACCTTTAAGGAGAAACAAATAAATAAATTTTTGCTTAAAATGTACTATCCTAAAATCCATCAGCTACTGTGCTCTATTAAAACACATAATGCTATGGATTAAGGCAACACTGAAACAATAAAAACAGACAAGAAAAGAAACCAAAGAAATATTAGCAGCCTTCTCTATGTTGCTGACTGCTTAGTAGAACTCTTGCCATAGGCAGACATTAAGAATTTAAGATCTATTTAGCCCCATCAGTGAAACAACTGATTTCCTCCAGGTACTAAACAAGGCTTGAGACTGTTTGATTTTCTTTGTTTTCTGAAAGGAAGTGTTCAGAAGAGATTAATAGACCTTAAAACTCCCTTTAAGTCATTTAACCCAAGAAGGAAGACAACATGCGTCACCTGAAGCAACATCTGCTCTTCTAAACTGATTTACCACTATGTCTCAAATCTGGAAAAGCTATTGCTTTTTCTAAAAGTGGTTTGATAGTCATGATTACTTGGCCATTCAATGCCACCAATTGCAGTGAGGACACCTGTTCAATACAAGTAGAATTGAGGTCACTCTGCCATCTCCAGCTGTCAGATATAGACTATTTTTGGTATTTTTACTGCACTTGGCCAGATTGAAGTCTGAAACTAATGGAAATCTCTTTCCATTTTCCAGCCTTTTTAAAGGCATGCAGTCTTCTATATTCTTAAAGCTGAATCAGAACAGTAACAATCTTTAAAGGCAGAGGCAGAATTTTTATAAGTAAGAATCTCAGTATAGAAGAAAATTTGAACTTACAGCAAACATTGAATATCTATATTGAATGCAAAGTGAAACTAGACTTGCGTAACCATTTCAGAGGCTGACCGAACAGCAGGCTGAACAGAAGTAGACTCCTAATTTTCTCCAGCTTCCCAGTTGCAGAGAACACAAGACTACTATACCTTTACTACTTGTTCCCACAGACAACAGAACCCACACCCCTTTAAGCAAGCTTTAGTCTCACCATTAAAATACTGAAGGCAAGCTCAAAAAAAACCCCAAGATGCTTACTTTAGATAAGAGATTATTCAGTTCATGAGGATGCAGTTTCACTACTTCTCCAAGTTGCTGTGCAGCTGCTTTTCTTGTTACTGGTGTTGTACCGGTGTCCAGTAAAATAAAGAGACGATCAAGCCTAAACACAATTGACAAAAAACCAGAAGTGTTATATTATTCTTAGTTCAGCAGCCCACTTCTATTAATATTTTCCTGCATTTTTCAGTTTATCTAAGGCAAACAGAAAAAATGCTCACCTGAACACTATCATTTAACAGGATGACAAAACATACTTTTTTCTAATAATAAGCACAGTTGTTCTAAAACCATATTTAATTTGGTTAAAATTAACAGTAAAATTGTTAGAAACATTTTAGAAATCTGCAGTTACAAGAAACAGCTGTTCCCTTTGTTCTGTGACAGAAGTTTTTCAATACTGAAAAATACTGTTAAGTTTTAAAAAATCTTCATCAAATTCTCTCTGATGGAGAAAGCTTGACTTCTTGTATTCTGCATTACCATTTATTTTGAAGACGTGGCCTATCATCTATAATAGCAAACTGCTTTTCCAGAATACGACAAATTTTCACTTTTCATCTATTTCCCCCTAACTATCTGGAAAACATAAGACCAAACCTGTTGCTATATTTACAGTTTTGAAATAATGTTTTGAAATAATCCTATGAAATACAGGAATTTAACCAGCAGATCTGTTTTCACATAACTCTGTATTTAGTGAAAGAGACCATGACCATCTATTTTCAGAAGAGCCAGGTTATTTCTTTAGAATTACCAAATGATAAAGTCATTGTATTAAAAAAGCAGGCAAAAATGGAGACTAACAAGATAACCAAATTAATGATGGAAGTTACAAATGTTCATCATTCCCTTCACTGTAAGTGGGATAGTTAGAACTCTTTACAGTGTGTCTAGTTTATCCATTAGTTATTGGGCAGCATGAATGAGAGTCTAGAATCTGCCTACACAGCACAATCAGAACTGCCCCTCCTAGCCTTAATCATAAAAAAATCCTACAAAAATTGCAATATGAAGCTGGAATTCAAACAGCAGTGAAGGTCACCTAGATCAGCCTAATGAAATAATGATACGTATACCCTGAACGGCTCCCCTTTTCATAAACACATACCCTAGGCTTGAGCAAATAAGAGAAAAGAAAAAATGGGTTTCGCCTGTTAGTCTGTTGCTACTAGTAACATTTCACCAAAATTGCCTTTAACATTAGTTCCAATCATAAAAAAAACCAACAGAAACCAAGAAAAACCCTCTTTCCAACATCAGTAGATTTTGCATTTTCTTTCACAAACTTATTCGCAAAAGTAAATGTGGTTTACTTTCTAATGTGTCACAACACATTAGAAATCTACAAAGCCAAGACAGTAATGCCACAGAAATAGTCCAAAAATCCAAACACTCTCACAATCTAACACTATAGATCCAGATTTATATCATATATTTTTATTATTATATATCCAGATTAATATCCTTATATAAAAAAACTAATTGAAAGCATTTCCAATCATTCTACTATTTCAGACACACTTCTGATATTTGCCAGCATTGAAATAATACTGCTGCTACTAAAACAAGTGAGCTCATTTCAATTTCTGTAGATAAAACTGGAGTTTCAATCGCTAAGATTTACTAGTTAGTAAATTGTTTAAAAGTTACATAAAAACTAAAACCTAAATATATCTAAACTAGGAGTTGTATGATTAGACAGTCAATGAGGAAGGCAAAAGCTTTATAGATCAAACTATTTCAAATCACTGATAGTGGACTAGTCAGGGAGAACATACCTGATACTTTTACCAGCACTTTTACATTAGTACATTTGACAGTAATAACCCAATTTGATTTGCAGCACTATTATTCAGTACAAAATATGCTAGCTTGCAGAGCAACCACAGCTTGCTCCAACTTGCTTGTTCTCTCATTCTTAGACTCACCCCTTACATTTTTCATTTCTCCACAAAACCTGTGTTCCAAACTCAATAAGTTTGCCCATTTACCACCACCCACTCCTATAACTATCAAAGTATCTTTTTTTCCATCTCCAAAGTTAAGCTAAATGTGCAACTTAGACCACTTCCTCAGCTATAACTCTTCATGTGTCAAAACAGGAGGAAACCACTATGACAGCCTACCCCGGGGTTTCATTCCAATCTTTGTTACAACACTAGATCTGCCCTCTTAAATCCCACAACCTGTTAAAGCTGCATTACCTGCAAAATACACTTGTTTGGTGGATAGCTGCAGTATGCTTAGTTTGTAATTTATGATTTTAAATTGAAATATCCTTAACTTAGACCCAAATGCAAAATGAAACTAAAAAAACTTCTTACGTCTCACATCTCCGTAGAAAGGTTTTAGCGTTCAAACCCAGCAGAAAGAATGGAAATGGGATCAGCAAATACAGCTAGCAATATGTGACTAACAGTACTCCTCATCGCACCAACCACTCTTCCTTTCATACCCCAGACTTCAGTGATTTACAATTCCCAAACAATTAATATCTTGGAGGTATTAAGTTCTGGTGTTGCTACAGAAGAGCACAGTACAGCCTGAACTCTCCTGCTCTAGTTGGAAGGGTAGCACTGAGAAAGTTGCCACTGATCAGCAGTGCTAGGGTTTTTTAAATTATAAGTTTCCATTCCAAGTTTCATTAAGAATTAAAAAAAACCCTAAAAATTCTAAAATTAATTACGAGGACCTGCAGTTTGGAAAGAAGTTTAAGTTCTGACAAGGTTTTCATTCTCAGACAAAAAAACTGAAGTCTCTAAAACAGTTCTTACAAGGCAAAGAGACCTATAAGCTTTCTAGTGGCATGTGGCTCTTCTCTCATACTAGAGAACGCTACAAGCAAAGCACTGCGCGGCTCACGCCATTCACAAATGAAATAAGTCCAAATCAGTGTGATAAAGTGAAATGCTCTACAACACATATAAAGTTCTTCATTATTTCATGAAAGAGTTCAACACAGGCTGTCAAAAAAGTTTTTAAGCATATGGAAGACAAGCAAACAAGAGATAGATGTAGTACTTACAGGAAAAAAAAGAATTAAAAAGAAAACCAAAAAGATTTATGGATTGTTATGAAAAATCTAAATACCAATGAAAGCTAAAAATGAAATCTCCCTCTAAAACTACTTCTCCTGCACATTAACCACTGTAATCAGAGCTTAAATACACAAAGTCCTCCACTTATAACTCCTAAGCAATGGTTTAGACAACTTTGACCATCACCTTCCAATCCTAAGTCAACTACATCCCATTGATAGGGCAGCAACCGTACTCCACTTCTCTGTGAGCTCAACTTGTTCAAAGGTAGACACCTTTTTCCTCTCACCTGAGAAATGCTAGGTTTTCTAATCACTGCTTAAATGTATTGGCAAGACAGAACTTGAAGCAGCAATTCAAAGTTATTACAAACAGCATTACACTCCAAGTATTTTTCCTTCTAAGAAATACCACATGAGCTTTTACACTGACACAGAGCTCATTAGAAATGTTTATGACAAAAAAAAAAAAATCAATTCAAGTGCTTAAGAACAGGGATCTAGTAACATCTGAGACACCTCAAAATAAGACATACACATGGGGTCAGCAGACATAATGCAGGAAATCTTTGTTTTTAAACATGCTAGAAGTATTTAAAATACGGATAGATGTGGCACCTAGGGACACAGTCTAGCGGTGGACTTGGTAGTGTTTGGTTTAGGGTTGGACTCTGCCTTAAAGATCTAATTCAGCCTATACAATTCTGTGATTCTATCATCCTGAATTAGCAAGGACACATTATACCATCTAAACTACCACCAGAGACCTTGATCAGGCAAATGATCTACTACTCAAACAATTTTGTCTAACAATCCTAAAAAAGAAATAATCCTTAGGGAAAGATTGCAGGCAAGAATAATTCTAAACAATAAACAATTGCTATTCTGATTAAAAGCAATACAAATGAAAAGTTGGCTGTCATAAGAGGGAACATCATCCCCCTAACCAACACTTAACACAGAATGATTGAGCATACAGGCTTAGTTCAGTTAACTAAAGCGGGTCTTGTGAATAAAAGTACATAAAAACTACTATTAACCCCACTCACTAAACACAGCAAGCCTTTTGCCCTTACAGTGCATTATTGCTAAGACTACAAACAAAAAAATTACTAAGGACAAACATGAGATCAAATATTTTCAGAAGAGCCACCACTGCTTACTCAGTGGCACTCTTGGCAGCATGGTGACTGTGTTCTAGTCACTGCTTTCAGTTTGCACATTCAGCATTAAGCTCAGATAGACATGACTGTACTTGGGCACAGTAGGCAAAGTTTGCAACAGATCACCCTTTCTGTTCTTCATGCTAATCTTCAGCAGTTCCTTGCTACCTAGAGGTATGTCTCCAAACAGAGAGCTAATCTCCTTTGGAAGGAACAGTTATAATATTAAAAGCAAACTTGACAGCACTCCTGTGGAAACTGGAGGATGTTGATTTGAAAGCCTTTCAGCTACACACGTATTAGAAAGCTAACAGCAGGATAGTTACTGAGCAAGTCAAGATACAGAGGTTATCAACAGCATGTCCAAAACTTTGCCAAAAGACTACCTTGTATAAACTACCCAAAATCTGAATGGATTTGGTCCCCACAGGACTTCAGATGGGGAAACTTTCAGCTTGTTGATTTCAATTAGATGAGGCTTGAAAGGAACAGTGAACCCATCACTGTTATCAATGAAGGGATCCATTTGGACTCTACATCTCTGTGGTCACTACTATGTTCAACTGGCCAAGGAGCAGTGGCTGACAGTAAAGGCCAGCTGATGCAGAACAGCTGCTAACTATCCTAGTATATCCTCCAACCCATGACAATTATGCGCCTGCACAAGACACCCTTAGCAGCACAGTCACTGGAACATTAAGGTCAAACTCAGCCTAGAGCTCTTCAGAAAACTGCTAGCTGGCACCCATCACAAGACAACGGAACACTCTCAGGGCTTGACAGTAAAAATCATATTTCTACACCTTACAGCTCCCTCCCAGGCACTACTTCTTAGTACAGAAATAGCCTAGAAGGCATCCCTACATTAAAAATTAGGCTTGACGCTGTGAAATTCAACTTAAGTTCTAATGTGGAGATGCCCTAGCTTTTCTTGTTGCCCTGACAACCTTTGGTGGAGTTTCATCATTTGGTCAAGTCCCAGCTTAGTCAGCTTTGCAGCTCAAAAAACTCAAGCCCCTACTTAAGCACACTGTTAAGTGATCAAGTAATGAACTTTCTAATATACAGTCAGCAAGCAAGATTAAAAACACACTGAATAGAAGTCAGAACAAATAAAATGTGATTATATATAAAGAACAGAAAGTGATTTTTCCTTCTCCTAGGTGGGAGATTTTGGAGTAAATGGTTATGAAGGTGGTGCTGTGGACAACAGAAACCTTGTTTCCTACAGAACAGTGAAAGAAACAACTGGAATGAAACAAGTGTTCCGTGACATCCGTCACAGTATTATATACTTCATATGGAAGCCAACTGAACATTAAAACTAGTACAGTTAACTTAATATGAAATGTTTATTTCATAATATATGATCCATAGCATTAGGCTGTACAAGTTTTGTTTGTAAATGGTTACATGTGTAGCTATATCCAACAATACAGCACAAAAATGTATGATCAATTACATTACGAAAACTGTAAGAAAGAACAGGAAAGTAAAAAAGCTGTAAAGACATAGTAATATAAGAAGTACATCAACAAGTTACATAGGCAATGCCCTGGCGAAAATTCAAATTCTAGCTGCTGGAGCAGGTCAGAATTCTTATAAGAGTGCAATCCTGACTTTTAACTTTCATTCATAGGTGCTGGAGAAATTTTGCAGCTCTATCTCATTTGGCAGTAGTGCGCAAGGAACTTCTGCCTCTCCCCTCCACATCACTGTGTTGGCACTCCCTCCCACAAACAGCAACAGGAAAGGCAGTCCACTGTTCTGGTCTTTTAGTTAATAACCTCCATCTACAAGAGAAGGAATGATGGTGCCAGTGTACACCTTTAAGTAGGAGTGACAACATACTTCTTGTTCAGCTTAACTCGATTTTCACAGAAGAGGTGCCACAACAAAATAGCTTCCAAACAAGCAAGCGGCTGAGCTCTCTTTATAAAGTCTGTGATAACCTCAAAACAACATTTCTAAAAGGTATATAAGGCCCATAAAAGAGTTCCGGTGGATAATTCCGGTATCTTGTAAGAACTACAACCTGCCAGGGATGCAATATTAAACTTGAAATATTACATAAGCAAGGATGACAGCCAGTGCAGCCATTTGTTCTTGGGAAGACTTAGTCCTACACTTCAAAAGCCAGGAGCAACCAACATATTAGATCCACTTGTCTTCCAGGAGATTTACTGTCATAGCCTTCCAAAATTACCATTTATTTTAAAATAAAAACTAGGTCTCTAATTTACATATTACCAGTTAGACAAAAATCCAAATAATTGAAACACTGAAGGCTCCAAAAACTAGTATTAAACTTACATGGAACAAATTAAGGATGGTTCACAAAAGCAGCAAGTTATGACCCTCCCCCATACTTGTTTAAGGAAGTGCCTGGAAAATACCCTGAAGAGGTTGTCTTTAAGGTATCTCAGGGTGAACCTAAAGCTATACCTACTAAAATAAAATTGTTTATTCTTAATGCATCTTACTAGCTTCGTGAATGTAATCGTGTTTATTCTCCTTTGTATTGTGAGGGCCCTCAAAAATAGGGGAAAATCCATTATTCCAATACCAAGGCTGTTAATGAAACCTGACGTGCCTTTGAACACATTAAAAAAAAAGTTTTATTAGAGACTGAAAGAGACTATCAACATTATTATCTACTGAAACTCAATCACCTTCAGTCACCCATTTATGAGCACTGTCATTTCCCATAAACTGGCAGCATTGCTATTCTACCTGAAGTATCTTAAAAGAGCGCTGGTGAGCCACTGTATTTATTCACTCGGATCGTATACTTTGTAGGAAGGATGCTGAAGGAAAACTTTTCACTTCCTTCTTCTCAGTTCCACTACCAAGAAATTAGTTTATTAACCATGCAGGCAAAAAAGTATGCACACATACTTTTAAGACTGGAGACAGGAGATAAAGCCTACCAAATTAGCTTGCACATTCACAGAAAGAACATCAAACTTCCCACGCCTCTATACATTCTTCTGGAGGATTTTGTTCACTAGCCTTTTCAGCGTGAAACTATCAAAGATGCACATATTCTGCAACATCTTTTGGTATGAGGGATCTAATCTTTACAGAAGAGTTATATAGAAGCAGGTCTTCAGTCCACCTAACAGCAGAATCCAGTACAACAAGCATGTATACATACAATATAAAATAAAATATTGGAATCTTTTGTCAACAAATTAAAATTAAGTGGCAATTGTTTAAGATGGCATTACAAAGAGCAAAGCTGCAAATTCTCAGTTTAGTTTTGAGATATTTCAAAGCATTTCCTATATTTGTTTTAATCTTCTTGAACAGAAGAGGATTTTGAGAAAGGTTTTCAACCAGCCAAACAGCAGAAATTAAACTTTACTGGGAAAACAACCACTAGATAATTTACTGGTTTGAGCATGTAAAAATACCCCTGTCCCCACCTCCAAAAGTAGTTATTTTACTCGCTATGCATCCAATATAGAACCAACCCTAATGAAGTTTTTTTTGTTCAATGTTTGGTATGCAAAGGCTATGGTGCTTGGAGAAAGATGAACTTGAATCAACTTCTCCCTCACTTTCCACACTTCTATAGTCAGAATCATTCAACAATGAAATATTGTGTTGGTCCTTCAAAAATATAAAATGCTGCTGTAACTACCTAAAAGAAAAGTGCAGATCTCTACAATTAAATGGACACACTAAGTGCAACAACCACAGCCTTTACAGAAGCATAGTTATGTGGTACACAAGTGTACAAAACAATTACTTATAAACTGTCTGAAAGGAAAGTACCTTAGAAATTAAATGTACTTAAGTAACAGGTGAAGAAAGTTTTTATTTATAAAAGCAACGTTGCTGTTATCTCATCTCTGTTCCTATGGTCCAGCATCCAAAAGGTTCATTTGTCAAGAGCTTATGTGTAGCTTCAAAGGGGTATGGACAGGTTTTGCTATTGTTTTGCTATTTCTGTTAAACATCTGTGAGGCCAAATTTACACAGTATCACTTCTTACAATTATAGAAGCATTGGAGCTTGCCAGGAATAACCAAGACCTTAGAGCACTGTAAAATATGCAATTCTTTTACTTAACTTGCATGTGGAATTGAAGCAATTCTATACATACCAACTCACAAGTACAACAGCAGGTTTATTAGTTCTCTACCTTGTGTTCAATTTGCGTAACATTTTGATCTTAAAAGGCCACTCTGAAGGAGTTTGTCACACCTGACATTAACACGCCAACTTCTAGCAGTCCAGGCTGAAGCTCAGAATAACCCATATCTAAACCAAAAGTTTTTCCTGTCAGTTAGCAGACCAAACAGGTGTTAACTAAAGCCTTGCATAGAGCACTACTGCTTTTCACTGATGTCATGTGATTTTACAGAAGTACAGAAACACTGGTGACAGAATTTGAAACCTATCTTCAGGGAAGACACTACCTCAGCATACAGCTGGAAAGCTTTACCTTGATATTCCATTTAGCCTCCACATCACATGTACATTAGTACAGTTATTTAAGCAGACTGTCCTAGACCTAATGTAATTAGAATACTACTCTATGTTACACGATGGCTTACAGTAGTTATTTTAGTGTAAACAGGAGCCTTTTTACAGCAATTCTTACCACTTCCAGAATCTTACAGACCGCTATGGAAAGA
Organism: Phaenicophaeus curvirostris; assembly: GCF_032191515.1. NCBI lineage: Eukaryota > Metazoa > Chordata > Aves > Cuculiformes > Cuculidae > Phaenicophaeus > Phaenicophaeus curvirostris. Next base: position 14,545,463 of record NC_091400.1, on the reverse strand, counting down.
AAACTCTAATGTAAAACAAGCTGGTAGAAAAAAAGAGCAGAATAAGATAAAGGGATACTTTGTAGAAACTACAAAGCTCAAACTAAGACACCTGCTACTTTAAGTCTTAAAACGTATGTACTGCTGCTGTAAGTTTAGGTGAACAGTGGATTTCCATTACAAATTCTTTAAGCAGAATTGTGAACTTACTTATATACAGCTTCAGAAACAGCATTTACTTCTGTTATAGCACTTCAGAAGTGCAGAGATACTACCAATACATGACTTGAGGCTAAGCTATCACAAGGTTAATTTGGATTTATCGTTTCTTTTCAACTATCCTGTGGGGAAGCTTATATGCCCATTTCACACACACACACAAAAAAAGATGGCAGGAACTTGTGCTCAGCATTTCTTTGTATTACAGCTCCATTAAGACATACTGTTTCTGAAAGCACTTCAAATGCTGGCACACCCCAGTACACGTGTGTGTGAGCAGATAACTACCCCACGTCTTGAAGCAGAGCCAGAGCACACTGATCACTTTTCCCCACACAAGCTTGTCCTATTTCGGTTACTTCACAGCTAAGGGCCCCGAAAGGCAAAAGGGTTCCATGCCAGCTCTCGAGACTCGGTACCGTTCCCCCCCGTTCCCTAGCAGTTCACCCCGAGGAAGGGCCGGCCAACAAAACGAAGGAGTGGAATTCAGGAGGAAGCCCGAGAGGCCCCGGCAGAGCCTCACGGCCCCAGGCCCCGCCGGGCCCGGCGAGGCCTCCGCGGGCTCCCGACGCGAGAGGCCGCCCTCGGCCCCGCACGCAGCCGGGTGGAGACCCGCGGACCCCGGCCCACGCCGCCCTCGCCCCCCCATTCCCGGCTCCCACCGACCTGGAGACGGCCATGGCCGCGCTGGCGGGGGCACCCCCGGGAGGGCGGGCGCGGGGGCCTGGCTCGGGTCGGGGCCCGCGGGGAGCGGCGGAGCGCGGCGGTGCCCAGCGAGGGTCGAGGTCTCGCTCCCCCCGCGGGGGCGGCGGCGGCACGGCCGGGAGCGGGGCGCGGCGCTCGGAGCACGAGTTAAAGCCTCTATTCCCCCATGGCCGGGACTAAGCCAAATGCCTGGTTTTATACGAGCAGCCATCTTGTATTTATTCCCTTCCTCCATGATAGCCGCTTCCTGATTGGCGAGCGCGCCCAGCCGCGGCCAATGGCGACAGCGCTTCTAGGAGCGAGGAGGGCGGCGCGCACGGCGTCCGGGCTGAGCGGGGCCGGCCGCGGCGCCCGCCGAGCCACTGGCGGGGGGGCGCGGGCCTCGGGCGGGGCGAACCATCTGCGGGGGGGGGGGTAAGCCAAGGGAGAGCGCCGCAGCCCCTCGAGCCGAGGGGAGCGGAGAGGCGGCGGAACGCCAAGTAGTCGCGGCTCCCGTCCGGTCCACCGGGTGTTGGAGCTTTTCCCCCGGAGCGCGGCGGGAGAGGGCGGCCGGGAAGCCCGCGTGCTCGCGCCGACACCCCCCCGCCCGCAGAGGTGCGCTGCTCCTCGGGTTACGCGAGGCGCGGCCTCTCGGCCCGCAGAGGCGGCGGCTCCCGGCATGCACCGCGCGGGGATCCAGCCGCTCCTGGCCTGCGCGTCGGGTGCCTCGGGTGCTTGCGAGGGTTTATTGATTGCCCCTCCCCCCCAGTCACGGTGGCTTCGTTAGCGGCCTCGGTGCTGTCCCCGTTCCGGTGTCTCCCTCCTGCCTGCAGCAGCGGCACCCTCCCCCCGAGCCGCTGGCGGCGTGCGGAGCGGGACGGGCTTAAAGGCGCCCCGATCCCCGCGCGGCCGGCCGGGGGTCCCGTAGCTCTCGGAAGAGAAGGCCGAGCTGAGACATCAGCCTCAGACCAACCGTATGCTGGTTGATGAAAAGCCGGCAGTGTGCGCTCACAGCCCAGGAGGCCAACAGATTCCTGGGCTGCTGCAAGAAAAGGGTGGCCAGCAGGTCGAGGGAGGTGGTTGTGCCCCTCTATTCCTCTCTTGTGAGCCTCATTTGGAATACTGTGTCCAGTTGTGGAATCCTCAACATCAGAAGGAAGTGGAGCTGTTGGAATGGGTCCAGAGAAGGGCTACAAAGATGATCCAAGAGCTGGAGCACCTCCCATATGAGGACAGGCCAAGAGAGTTGGGGTTGATCAGGTTGGAGAAGACTGAGCAGACCTTATAGCAACCTTCCAGTACCTGAAGGGGCTACCAGAAATCTGTGGAGGGACTGTTTACAAATGCATGTAGTGATAGGACTAGGAACAATGGCCATAAACTGGAAAGGCACAGATTTAGACTGGACATAAAGAAGAATTTCTTCACTATGGGAGTGGTGAGGCAGTGGTACAGGTTGCCCAGGGAACCTGTGGCTGCCCTGTTTCTGGAGGTGTTCAGGGCCCGGTCAGATGGGGTCTTGGGCAGCCTGGTCTAGGGGGAGGTGTCCCTGCCCATGGCAGCGGAGTTGAAACTAGACGATCTTTAAGGTCCCTTCCAACCCAAACTATTCTATGATTCTATGTGAATTAATGATCCTGGACAGGGATGGAGATCTAGCTGATGGGTGTAACCTTTCTGTGATAAGTTGAAAACAATAATACTTTTCTGTAAGTGGTGCATAAACTTGCATAAATACATGAATTTGCATAATACTGCATTATAGTTTCCCTCTAAAGCCCATTGTGTTGCTGTTTGGTACCAAACCTTTCTACTTTCTCCTGGATGGTCTGCCTGTCCCTGGAGTACTTCACTCTTCATGTGTGGGTCTGCTCATTCATTCAGTAGCATATATCTATTCTAAATAAACGTACTCATGACATCTGCATGTTTGCTGTCAGTTTACAGTTTTGTAGACAAGACACTGCTACCTCAATCTATTCCATATATTCTATATGTATGTGGGTCCAGCCTATATTTGAGTCCTCTGGAAAGGTTTGGCCCAGCTTGCTCTTTCCTGCTTGTTCTTTCTGCTGTCTTTTGGTGGAAGCTCTGTGGTGACAAGGGGCTGAGGTTAAAGCAGCAACTTCAAGAACAGCAAACACCAGCAATATGAGTTTCTCCAAGGCCTCTATATTGCGCAATGTGGCACAGACTTAATTTTCAGGGGTAGACACACTTTTTGTCACAGTGCTACACTCAATGATCCAGACAATACTTTTTCCCTGTCACGGCTCTGATGTAGAAACTACTTTTGGATAGCTCCACATGCATCCAGTTACAGAATACACCAAAAACAGTGGTTTGGTTTTATTTATTTTTTTTTGTTGGAGGCCTAGAGCCTCTTACTGAAGTACCCCAAAACTACACACATCTTCCTTTCTGCCATCATACACCATCATGTGCTGCAGGTGCATTTGCCTGCATCCCTGACCCATGATCCAAGGCATATGTCTGCTCCTGTCCCATGTGTCCACGTGTTTTCACATGATGTGGTGCCTGCTAGTCAGTCACATGATGGGGAGGAACAGCAGTGAGTTGGGGAAGGGAGCAGGCTGATGGTGGATATATTTTTCTTGTGTGTAAGATGCTGTTGACAGGGAGGTACTGCAAACGTCCTTGATAATACCTCTGCATTTGTGTAGCCAGGAACCAGCAACCATCCTTTCCTGCTGGGGGTGTTACTGAAATGACCCTCAGGTGCTGTTTCCAATTCTAAAAGTCCGTTTCTTCTTAAGTTCTTCAAAAACGTTTTGAGCATTGTTTTAATTGCAGTCAAGGCAAAGTGCTGATCAAGCATGCAATAAAACTTGTTTTGAACAACTCCATGGTGGTTTTCCTACTCGATAAAAATCAGTGCAGGAAAAATGATGGTGGGTCTTAACACACTGAGTACTTGCTGAAATGATGAGAAACTGCAGTCCAAGCAAAACAATCTCCAAAGATAGAAAGAATGACCTGTCATTTACCTAATAGTAGGGATTCTGGACTGAAACACAATTAATACAAGTTTAATACTGTATATTTTAATATTTTGATGTCATTTTAGATAAAGCACATTTTACTTAACTGGTCACCTTTATTGTCTGCTCAGTCTTTTTCCTACACCCTGTGAAAACCTGTTCTTCTTTGTCCATGCATCTGTTCACCTGCTCTGTAAGTCATACCAATCCTTTTTGCACATGTGTTTTCTTTTGACCCATTTTTCAAGGAGCAGCCACACATTGTGTCCTGTTTCTTTTCACATGTGTAAAAGAATCCTTCCCCCCCACCCAAATCTGCTCTATGACAGTATACTCTCTCAAACCTGTTCCTAAATTAGGTAAAACACAATCATTTCCAGTCAGTTGGTATGTGATGATCATTACTTCCTGCATTGATCTCACTTATTTTTATTTTCCTCTTCCTGCCTGCAGTGTTCACCTGTGAACTCCTACTGCTTAGTCTGCAGATTCATAGTGGCTGCAGCTTTCTTGTTATGTATGCCTGTAGAGCCTAGGGAGAAATGGTGCAGTCTGCAAGAGCTACAGCTGTGCAAATAGTAAATGGCAGATGCACAGTTTTCCTGGCAGAATCCCTCCTGATTAGACCTGACATACCATATCTTCTACATGTTCTAGTCTTCTAGTTTTATTTTTCCAGTTAGTTTTTCGTGCCCTGAAGGTTTGTAGATTTGCATTGCTTATGATAACACCAACTTCTCTGTAACTGCAGGTATAACATTTGATGCCTCCTAGTCTAGTAAAAAAAATTTTTTTTCTAATAGTTTGCATGTACTTTAGTGGCTGTATTATTTGATATCTAAATCCCCCTGGAAACCTTGTCTGAAGAGAAGGTGCTTTTAGAAGCTCATCCTTACTTGCAGTTTGTTCAGATACCTCTGCTGGTATCTTAATCACTACCATTATTTTGAATATCTGGGGAAAAATTTCTCTGAGATAAGTTTATGTATTATGTATTAAATTGTGCTGGTTCTTTGCAATGTATGTTTCGTAATGATATTTTCTGTTTTGAGGTCTGCTAACTAACCAGTTATTTTGTAGGCTGTTTCAAATATACTTTAAAATTCTTATTCATTTTTATACATTTAACTGTTTCTTCTTCAAGTGTTATTTAATCTTCCTAGTTTTTATTTTACATTTCATCTCTGTTGCTTAGGCCCCTTTTTTACTAGTGACACCAAAATAAGAATTCTGATTGCTGAAGGATATTTTTTTCTTGAATAATCTCGTTTCTCGCTAATTAATACTTTTTATTGCACTTCTGCTTATTTTTTACTTACAAGTGTATTTATTTTTTATCATCTAAGATTCACTAGTTTCCATGCCAACTCTCATGCTTTTAATGGTCTCATTTTTACTCCAAGGCAATTTTTGACTAGCTGCATAACCTTCTTGAAAGCCTCCTTAAAAAGTGGCAACTTGCACATGGTCCTCCTTTTAAGTTCTTCACCATAAGAAATGCAGACTGGAGGCTGGATGATGACTGGTGGCTCTTGTAGTATAAAAACACCTCAGAGATACCTGTGGAATGCCTTATTCTGAGAGACAAATCAGGGCAAAGGCAGTACCACCCAAGATACAATTAGCAACATTTGAGAAAAAAAGGTTGATAGGCTCCAATTTCTCAACATCAAACAGGATTGTAATAACAATCACCAATTAATAAAAATCACCAATATCTAAAAGCTTCTGAATGTCACCAGATCTGTATAATTATCTTATCATATGTCATCACCCCGATCATATTTAACATTGTACAATTTTCCTGAATGAGAGGCTCCTGATACAACAGAGAGAGAAAACTTGTGATCCTCTTTGTTTGGATGCACTTTATGTATATAACTGTAAGTTCCTTAGTTTTGTCTAGCTGTTATCCTTGCTTCTGGTTTAAATAAATAGTTCATAGTTTGGGTCATTTATTGTTTCTGTGGCATGTTTTTTAGGAAAGGATATAATCTATCATTTACTTAGAGTTGCTCTCTTTTTCCAAAATAAGTTTTCTGCTTACATTTAAACCCTCCCTCATTTTTCTACTCTCTGTAGCCTGTTATTAGTAACTACATCACTTCCCATGTCAATAAAGTGACTAAAGTGTAGGTATGTTCATTAAATCTAGCTTATGAATTCTTATGAAGTATTAGGAGATTAACAATAGTAACTCCTATGGACAACTGTATCTTTATACCTAGTCTCTCATTGACGTTTAGTAGAGCAGACACCTCCATTTATATACAGAAATTTATATATATGTTTCTAATGCACATATAAATACATTTGTATATAGATATACATACGTGTATATATATACATTAATTAAATATTTTATATCCAGAAAGGAGACTGAAGGGGAGAAACTCTCCTGCTAAGTATCTAAGTGGGCTTTTGAGGATCAACATAACAGGCAAAGGTGAGCCACAGTTAGAGATGACAAGAAATGGAAATAATGAGGTCAAACTCTTCCTGTAAATCTGCAAGTCTTTTTTGCATAGACCTGTAGAAAAACGCAACATGGAAACAACCTGTGTGTCTGTAAAATATTTTCCTTTATTTCAGTAGTCAGATTGTTCTTTTTTTCATGAACTGAGGCATGAGGGACATTAGCCTATGCAGTTAAAAAAACCCAGTGAGTATAATTCCAGTGTGCACAAACTGAATACAAAGACCATAAATAGAAAAGCACCTCTGTCATCAGGGACATAAGGATTCAGAAACAAACTATAATGCTGAATTAACAGGGCCAGAGGTTTCACATCTAGTCCAGCTCTTTCCAAAAGCTGTTGTTTTTCAAAGATAGAAAAGAAAGCTAATCTGTGGCATCGTCACAAGTTCTGCTGCACTTAATGAGTTCAAATTAGATTTAAAAATGAGTTGGGTGAACATATCCTTTGCTTACTATAAATTTGTTGTAATTGGTATATTAAGTGGTAGAATGCAATTTATGTTTTTCTTTTAATTTGTGAACACTAATTATCAGAGTATATTTTAGGCCTACTAAAGATTTCTGTTGTGTAACTTTTGAAATCAAAATTTACTGTTTATCACGTACCAGAATTGTGATTAAATAGCTCCAACCTGATATAGATACCAGGATATGGTGGTCTCATTTTTCAGCTGGGGTGTGCAGACAAAAATGAATCAGCTGTAACATTCACTTTGCAATGCCAGTTTATACTTTCTTTCTTCTATTTACTATGTGAATTCCTCAACATCTGAATACACCCCAAAGATGCACTGAGATGTGATTAACTGATATCAACAATAGCTTGTACTCTCTGATCTTCTCCTTAAGGAGTTAATTTTGCTGTACAGACCTTTTTTTCGTAGTATAACTTGAAAAGTAAAAACTTATCCCTGTTTATGTTAGAAGAGGTCTTTTGGAGAACTGCATGAGGATTGTCCTCAACTGCACCAACTTTTAAGTTTCTCTGTTTGGGGGCTCTCTCATCTTGCTTTGGGGAACATTCAGTCCTGAACGTTCCTAATAAAGGAAGAAAATGCCTCCTACTTTCAGTATGACTCTGCGCTGACTTGCTTATATTATTTCTTCTAGAGGCAGTTACTTCAGATTTGTTTGTTACACTTCAATTCGTAACTGCAACTTTTGTATGATAGATACAGTAATGGCAACTTATAGAGTGTTCTGATACTGCCCTGAAAGCGTGCAATAAGACAGATATGTATTTGTAATATACAAATTCGATTTGATTCTCAGATTCCTCAAATGATGGTATTCCTCACATCCAGTAAAAACCTAGCTTGTTTTCAATGTGTAAAACAGATTTGTGGAGTAGTTTCTAAGCTGATTGTTTGATGTTCATATTGTATTCTGGATGGAATATCTTCAGCATAGACTAGACTAGATTTAAAGCTGAAAGGGAAACCTTAATTAGTTTTAAGCTCCCACATGACTTTATTGCAGGATTAGAGGCCTGATTGCTCCTGTATTTTTTGATAACTATTATTTACATCAGCATGGCACTCACACAGAACCACAGGCACGGCTTAGAAGACCCAGATAAGAAGTTGCCAGAAATTCCTCCTGCACTATGTGCCCTCTTTTTTTTATACCCCATAATCTCTCACCAGCTTTTTATACATACATGTCTTGCACGTTTCTTCCCTTGTGCTGATAACTCTCTCTCCCTGACATTTTTATTTTCCCTCCTCTCATAATTTTTCTCTTTTCTAATATTTTTTTCCTCTCCCCTTTATCCCCACCCCTTCATTATCTTCTCACCTCAGAAGAAAGGAGAACCAGGTTACCTCCTCACCTGGTTTCTTTTTATAATCTGTTTTTTTCTGACTCCCCACAAGAAGAAAGGGATCTGCGGGTTTGGCAGTTGCTATCCATTGGAACCAGTAAGGCACAGTCTATTGACAACTGGAGCAAATAAGAGTCAGCCTGGAGAAGAAGCAAAGGCTACTGGTTGATAACAGCATGGAAACTGTTGCTTTTTGTTTGCATACACATTTTAAATAAACTGCTGTTCACAGGGATTCATATCCACTTCCTGAACATCATACAAAAGACACATTCCTTCTTTCTCCAGCACTGAGTAGAATTGAAAACACAAATGATCTTTGGGTATCTGCCTTTCTGGATGCCTCATGTGAAGCATCTTAAGAAGGAACTGATCTTCAGAAGGTAGCACTCAGGACACTTAAACACTGGTCCTGGTGCACTCGTCATAGCAATGCACCCCAGATTTGAATTGTAATACATCACTAATCACTTCTGCACAAGAAAAAACTCTGCAGCTTGCTAGCAGTTACTGTAGATGGAAATAAACAGGAAAGGATTGTGATTGTACTTAGGGCCCCTTGTAAATGTAATTTTTATGAGTGCCACTGTAATACAATATTCAGTTAAAAACCAAGAAGCATTTAATTTAATTCACTTGCATTCTCCTCCATGTGAATCAATTAGTGATTGACTACTACAGATGCAAATATGCAGTGATGACTCAGCTGTGGAATTTGAGATAGATGTCAGTAACAGTTTGTAATGTATCATGTGGGCTTAGCTCTGCCTAATTCCATTAGGAACAACAGAGAAGAAAGAATTTAGGATAAGGCTAAAAAAAATTATATACAAACCTCATTTTTCACAGAATCACAGAATCACAGAATCACAGAATAACCAGGTTGGAAGAGACCCACCGGATCACCGAGTCCAACCGTTCCTACCAAACACTAAACCATATCCCTCAGCACCTCGTCCACCCGTGCCTTAAACACCTCCAGGGAAGGTGACTCAACCACCTCCCTGGGCAGCCTGTTCCAGTGCCCAATGACCCTTTCTGTAAAGAATTTTTTCCTAACGTCTAGCCTAAACCTCCCCTGTCGGAGCTTGAGGCCATTCCCTCTTGTCCTGTCCCCTGTCACAAATTTTTGGCTATTTTCATACAGTCATTTCAAAGCCATTCGTGGAAACATCATCGCTATTAATTTTGCTTGAAAAGAAGGATCCAACAGTTACAAAAGTGATGTTTATTTTGTCCAATAGCAGGAATTAATCCATTTGACTGTATCTAAACCCTCAAAGGTCCTGCTGGAACTGTCTGAGGACCGGTAGCAGCTACTGCTGCTCCTAACTCCTGATGCCACTTTTCTCTTTCAGCTGAGCTCTCCAGTGCAGTAGCTTTCCAGAGTTCCAAGCCACCCTAGCATCCCCACTCTGAAGTAACAAAGGATTGGTTGTAGGCTCACTTCAATCCTAAAAAACATAATTCAAACCCCAAAGCAAAAATATGAGAGGAGTGTTTGCTCTTTATTCACTTTATGAATACTGCATACATAGTACAAAAACCCTCCCAAATGCTTGTAATACCAGTCCTTACTTCTCAGCTCCCTGTTGGAGAATACCAGGGTGGGACATGACATTTTTTGTTGTGTTTTTAAAGAATCTGGCTCAAGAGTAGCCTATGTTGCAGATCCTCCTCATCTCCAAATAAAGGAACTGAGAAATTTTCGCAGCTTATCCCCAATCTAAAAAAAGACAAAAAAAAAAAAAAAAGGAAAGGAACAAATGCCTTTTCTGAATATTTAGAGCTCCACAACCAGTTTATATCTAGAGAACTTCATTCCTGAGACCACATGAATGAGTGTGGGAATGTAAGGGCAGATTACAAAGAGGATTGTAAATGCACCCAAGTGACTTGCAGCTGGGGTGTAGAAAAAATATATATGGTAGTAATCCTTGTTTAAGTCTTACGTGCTTGACAAGTAGAACCTCTGTATTTGGATAACATAGGCCTGTGATAAACCTGGAGGCGCCCTCAAGAACATGCTCAAGATTCTTGCCCTGCTGTGAGAAGATCAAAGCACAGTGGAAAACTACACCTGTGTGAATCCTTGCTATACAGACAAGCCCAGCAGGTTCGGCAATACTCTCTCACAAGGACCAAGCACTGTGGTGACTGTGCTCCTGTTTGCGTGCCTCTGCCCAGGTGCTACTTTGGAGATATCCTGGTTTGCAAGGTAATAGAAATTAATTTATTCTTTGCATTTCATCTGTGGGTTTGTAGTTCTTTCTGCATCCTGCCTGTGCTGGCTGACACAGCAAGGCTCCTAATCAGACACTGAATGGGAAATACAATTCACTAGCTGCTATGAAAACGAGAAAACTATTTACTTTGTACAATGAATAAAGCCAAAGTTGTTCCACTAGTTGGAAAGACAATGCAGTTAGAATTTAAATCCACAGAATCCTTGGATTTTGGGAACTTTTTGCATGCGTTACAAAACAACAGGAGTTGCCAGATGTTTCAGTTACCAAATCTAGTCCTTATTTAGTAGCTATAGAATCATGAATTCAGAAATCTCTCTTATGCTGTTAGTTAAAAGGCAAAAAAGATTTGTGGGTTCTGGCTTTGCACACCAGGGTGGTTTTTTTTTCAGTTTTCTAGTGTAGACTTAGAACCTCTTTCTTGCTTTATGCTTTACAGCTATACTGCTTTTGAGGCGGTTTCTTAGCTGCATGACTTAAGTATCTAGCAATCATTTTAATTGTTTATTTTAATATCATGGTCTAGCTTTATCCTTATTCACTGTGATGCCTTTAAAAACATTAATTTATGAACATATTAATAATGAAAAATGAATATTTTTTAATTTACCCAAATATTGCAATAATACTGTTTTCCACCCTATGAATTAAGATTTGTTTACCCACAGTAGAAGCTGTTGGTGCTACTGTGCAGCTGCTAGAACAAATTTCATTACTCTTCAATGCGCTGCCTTCTTGAGATCCACTGAATCGGGAGTTCAGAGGAGACCGTCCAACACACAACTCTTACAAGTAACTTACACGAGGAAGTCATTCTATTCTAATTATATTACTCTCCTTTGCTGTAAAAAGAAACTAGCATAAAATAGAAGTGGAGAATAACACAGATATGACCGACAAACAGGGAGGTGTAACTACGCAGGCACTGGTAATCTCGGCCAATTGGGACAGGCAAGCCAATAATATGTGACCTACCTCATTACCTGCACTGGGCTATTCCAAAAAAAAGATAGCCTATGGGATCAGGAAAAAATATACAATCAGAATGGGATATTCAGATTACTGAAAAGCAAGATTGACATTTAGAGTATCCAAACTCCATTTGCTTCCACTTTTTTAGCAATTTGGGAAAAATTCTGCTATGAAAAGAGTGCAAATAGGTCAGTTCAGTCAATGATATGGAAAATCTGGAACTAAACTTCAATGCTGTGGAGATTGTTAGCAATAATTCCAACTACTATTTTAAATTAAATAATGATGTGGACATAACTTTGCTTCATTCATTTCACAGTATTTTTTCTATAATTTTAATGCTAGTCTACCTGATAGTGCAGTATTTTATTATGTCTTCTGCATCCAGAAATAACATACATTTTAAAGAAATCTAAAATAAAAGAGACAACTACAGTCACTTGGAAAGTTGTTTTAAGGTATGGGGTTCCAATTTCACTGAAACGAAGGACTACTTTAATTCAATGTGTACTGAGACCTTGTCTCCAACTACACTTAACAAATACACCCTAACATCAGCAGAAGCTAATCTTAGAATAGTTCTCTACTACTGAAATTTGCATTTTCCTAATTTGTTAAGAAATAGTATTGGTCCACATACAAATTAAAATGGGTAAAAGTAAGTCTAATCTGAGCAAACATTGTCCTTTTTATTCAGTTCCAGTTGTAGCGCTCTCTTGGCAGCGAATCATAATGTGTCCTCTCTTCCTTTTCAGGTCTGTAATCTAATGGCAGGCCATAATTGTAGTCAACTGTTACAACTGGTAATCTTTTGCTTTGTTCCATCTCTCTGGTAGTTTCACCTTGAAAAGGTTTTCTTTCATAGTCTACTGAACTATCTTCTTGGTGTACAGATGAAGATGGATGCATTGTTCGTGAAGAATATGGTGCAAATCTGTGTTTTCCTCTATTAAATTCACCTGAAGGATGTATTCTCCTATTCCCTTCAGGACTATTTGGTCGATTACTGTAAGAAGAACAAATATGAACAGTGAAATCCTTAGAAAGCAAACGACTGATTCATTATTGGTGGCAACGTTTTTTCCAATACTAGTTGTTACAATTACAGATCTTTATAGTAAGTAGTTCTTCTAGAAGATATTTTGTTTCAAGTGCTGTTTCTAATTAAAATTCCCTCCTTACTGAGTGTTTCTTTACCTATGGGGCCAGTTTTGTTCCAAAGCCCATGTTTTAATTTTGGTGAATACTATGTAATAGTATATCTCCAGTACATAGTCTCAATAGGCACTAATATACTTTGGATTTGTATCTCCAAATATGTTAATTATTTATTCTTCTATAACAGAAGAATCACTCTCCTACAAAATACATATGGAAAGATCTAAAAATGCATATACAGTACATATACTTTTTGCTTCAGATTCTCCACACTCAAGTACCTTTTATTACAAAGTTGTGTATAAACACAATTCAGAACAATCTTTGTAATTTTAAAATCTTCTCCCTCACTGAACCATAGATTAATTTAGACTGGAAAGGATCTCTACAGGTACCGAGGGCCACCCGTTCAAAGTAGATCTGATTAGATAAGTCTGTGTAGGGGCCATGTCCAGCTAAGTTCTGAGTACCTCCAAGGATGGGGATTTTAGAGCTGCTCTGGGCAACCTGTTTCAGTGTCTGACCATCCGTCACAATAAAACTCATTAGCTTGTTGTAGACAGCAGCTAAGAGTTCAATACAGCTTCTGCATTCTGCTTTTTTGCTTATTGACAATAGCTTTTAGTATTTTTGTAGCACATCAGCTTGAACTGTGCTTGTCAAATGTCAATGACTTATGTTAGGGATTCTGAAACCATTTCATAGTCACACTGAAATTCAATAAAGATGGACCACTAATTAGTCACATTATTTGCTCACTGCTCACATTCAATGGTTTAAACTGTATTTAAGCAAAAGTACGAGTATTAATTTTTACACTGTGCAGTTAATTTGTATTTTTTAGCTGGGAAACTGGGGGAATAACAGCATAAAGGTAAATCAGAAAACAGTACGTGAAATCTGATATTTACCTATAACTTCTGTTAAAGTCATCATTACTAGACCCATAATCTCTGTGAAGTGAAGGAGATGAGGAGAAATGAGGTTCTGGTGCATTTTCAAGGGAAGAAAGAGATTGACTTCTGCAAATAACCAAAAGAACTGCATGGTAAGAAGAGTACAAATGGTTGTAACCTTTTCAATAATATGTATTTATCAAATAAGATAAAATATTTTTACTTTTAATTAAAATTTACTTTAAAATTTAATAAAAATTATATTATTGTAATAGTTTAACACCTCAAGACAGTATGCTTCATTGTAATGATAGACTACCCTCTGTTTCACCTGTACAATAGAAGAGATTAAATCGAACTTCACTAGTCCAAGGAACATCTGAAACATGGTCTGAAATATTAAAAGTATTTTTACATATGTCAGAATCCAATAAGTTTACTAATAAGCAATATATGTATTTTGGAGGATATGATGCAAGTCCAGAAGCAAAGACATTCATAACAAATAATGAACTCATGAAGTAAACAAATGCAAGTCAAACTTCCTTTGTAGCCTTACTGTTTATATCTGCTTAGCTAAGCACATAAATAAAATTTCATATCCTGTTCTGTGTTGAGGATTGCTTTTTAGATGTAATTTTCTATACATAACAAAGTAGGACAAAGAGCTTTGTTTCATGCTGACTCTGAAAAGGTAAAGAAAACACATAAGCTTAAATTTAAAGAAGCACAACCTTATAATTTAGGAAACACTGGCTTCCAAAGCTGCATCACTCCAGGCTTACATCAAACCCTTCTGTAAGTATAAACAGAATTAATTAACTGACCACTTATATGATTTTTAAGGGGATGATTAATTGATTTCAGATTATTTTAAAAATAAATTAATTTGAAGTATAATTTAAAAGTGTTGAGGCTTGCAGTTTTACTCTCTAATACTGGTCTTAGAGCTCAAGGATGTTTACCTGTCTGAACACCATTCACGCGGCAAGTCATTGTGACCTGGATGATCACGAAAAGGTCTTGACCTTTGTCCATGACCTTTACTAACATAATCAAAATCTTTTAACTGAGTCTCTTCCTGTAAGACATCATAAGGCTGATGGTCATGAAAAGGTCTGTGTCTTTGTCCAGGACCTTTATTATCATAATCTTGTAGTTGAACCTCTGTTTTTAATTCATTGCATGGCTGGTGATCATTGAAAGGTCTCAACCTCTGCCCACAGCCCCTATTAACAAATTCAAAATCTCCCATTTGCATCTGTGGCTGTAAGTCATCATGTGACTGATAGTCATGGAAAGATCTCAGTCTTTGGCCAGGACCTTTGCTGACACAATTTAACTCTTTCAGCTGCATCTGAGCCTGAAATTCATCACGAGATTGGTGGTCATGAAATGGTCTTCGTCTCTGGCCATGGCCTCTGCTACCAAAGTCAAAATCCTTTGACTGCCTGTCTTCCTGCAAATCACTGTGGGATGGATGGTCAGGAAAAGATCTCTGCCTTTGTCCATGGCCTCTGTTAAATTCAGCGTCCCTCGATTGTCCCCATGCCTGTAAATTATCATGAAACTGGTGTCCATGAAAAGGCCTCAACCTTTGTCCAGGTCCCTCGCTACTGAATTCTAGGTCCTTCGGGGGCAGGTCTTCTTGATAATCATCATAAAACTGGTGATCAGGAAAGGGTCTTTGCCTCTGTGCCTGTCCTCTATTGTAGTCCCAATTTCTTGTCTGCATTGGTGCTCTTAAATCATCTTGAGTCTGATGGTCATGAAATGGTCTTCGTCTCTGTCCAAGTCCCTTATTTATGAAATCAAAATCTCTTAATTGTATCTGTTCTTGCACATCATTGTGAGAATGGTCATCATAAATTCTTAATCTTTTCCCAGACCTGTAAAGAAGTTTGTCTTAAATATAACATCATACTTATAAGTGCTACAAGTCATTAATTAAAACAAATTTTTTAACTAGGAATTGATATGAAAGACATTGCAAGTAAAATATATAGGTATCAAAGATACTTAGAATCCAGACTGGAAGATTACAAAACTTGCAGTGTCATCGTAGAAACTGTGACAAACATTCAACTGTGATCCTATAGTGCTTCTTAGACAGCCAAACCCAGTTATTCCAAGTTAATTGAAAATAAGTGCGGAGTGCTGTAGAATAATAAAGAAGTACAGGCAAAGTAAAGCTCTGATTTTTCCTAAGTGAACTAATTACTTATGGATTTCTAATGGTACACATTCCCTTTCTTTCCTTTATCTTTTCACTGTTTTATCAAATTCTGTAAATATTTTGCCTGAGCAGACTATATTCATAACATCTCTTTTAAATTAGAGTATCTATAGAATTTTTTCTCAATAAGAAACCACTGTCTTTCCCAGTGTGGTTTTTTTGGCTTTTAAATCCATGTTTCAGCCTATTACCCCTGCAAATCTTCATTTGGGAACCGCTCTACAGATCCTTCCATTGTATGTGGCGGAGGAATGATGTCTTCATCTGAATCCCAAACATCCATTCCAAGGTTACTAAGAAGAATAAAAACCTCTCATTAGCTTCCTTTTTTAAAACACACTATTCATACAGAGAAAAATAGAAACCAAACATATAAAATTCTTTAGTTTAAAATGACAGAATGTTTTGTATATCAAGTTAACTTTACAGACATTCGTAACTTATCAAATTTTAATCCTGTAAATTTATTTTGGGAAGGGCTGCAGGAAAAGCAAAGAGAATACCTAAACTTCCTAAGCTTGGAACAACATCCTAAAGGATATGAGACAAGCACCGTACCTATTCAAAACTCTGACACGACTAACTTAATCATGCACAGACTATAAAACAATGATAGAAGTAAACCAAATAGAATTCAATTAAACTAAAAAGATTCAAATCAGTCAGGTGTTATTTTAAAATGAATTTACTGCTCTAGGATATCATTGGCACAAATAACTTAGGAAGATGTAATAGTAAGCTATTTTTAGGTGAGTATAATAAGCATAAAATTCATACACAATAGGGATACAACTCATGTGAACAGAGAAGCTGAGAACAACTTTCCACTTCAAACAGTTTTACCCATACATTTTTATTCCTAAAACTGGTGCACTTTTTTTTTCCCAAATATCTGGTTCTACCATGCCAACAATAGCAGCCAGATCACAGGACTATAAAGAAATCTTTGAAGTAGCTCCTTTCAGCTTACAATGAGAGAATAAAAAAATCAATACACTTGCACAGTATGATGACGCCCTACCAATATTCAACAGTAGTTGTCAGAACAATAAAATCTTTTGTATAATATAAAGTCAGAAGGTGAACAAAGGAAGTACACCACATCACGTTATTCATATTGCAAGTCTTACAATGTGTACGTAGTTGCATATTAAAGGCTTAAGATGGGATTGGCTTATGGTTAATTTTGATTAAATTGGCTTAAGATTAATTTTGGCTTATAACTGGAAGTGAACTTTTCAAAATGCCAATATCAGTTTCAAAATACTGTAAAAATCTTAACCATACAACTAAAATCTTTTGTTTACCTTCTCATTGGTTGTGTTCTGAGATCTGAGAGATACACAAGACCATCCATGCGATGACCTCTAGCATCACCAAAAGCTAAAGGAAAAAAAGGAAAAAAAGATACAAGTCTAATGAAATGTGCTGAAACTGAGCCACAAAAATGTGAAAGGTCAAGTTTCTGTTCACCATTGGTTTCTGAATTTCAAACAATTCTAACTTGATATTTAATACTTCAGTAAGCTGGCATCATTGCAGCATTTTTTTTTTTTAGAACAACTGAAACTAGCAGCTCAGGTAGCAACTCAGGACTGAAAAATCTTCAAAGCAAAACAGAAAAAAATTATTTTAAGCAGCTGAAACATACTCCTACTATGCTGCCAATTTGCTAATGCTCAAGCCTTGCCTGGAACAGAATCAACAGCCAGAAAAATCTTCTACGGAAGCCAGCACATGAAATAACTCTAAGGATACTAAAATAGATTTGTAGTATTTATGACTACAGTTGTAGTGATTGTGAACTACAACCTGATATGTGCCTTAGTTCAAACTGTATAAATACCGTGGATCGCTGCCTCTGGATCCCAGCCTTCAACATCTATGAGGTATCTGAAGAAAAATACGATTGTATTATCATCTCAAAGAGATTATAGATTAAAATAAGAACACTATCTTTCGTGAACAATGATGTCTGTTTTTATACAACCCTTACCTACATATAAGGTAGCCAGTTCTATTAATTCCATTAGTACAGTGAACGCCAATGAGTTTCTCTATCAAAAAGGAAAGCACAGTCTTTAATAGTTCAGGAAGTGAAATTACTAAAAAATTAGTGCAAGCAAAAAAAAAAAGCTGTATTTTTCTATCAAAGTAATGATAAAAGTAATGATAAATAATGCTTGTTATTTACAAGAATATACTGTCCAGTATTTACACATCCAGATTTTGTCCTCTTCATGCTGGATATCTAGCAGCAGTTAGCTCACTACTTCCAAACCTGTGAAGACTGAGATTAACTCTGCAGAATGTAGGAAAAAAGAAAGAGGAGTAATGACAGCTAAAGTGGCTGGACTCAGCCAGAACTACAATAACAGAAGAAAAAGAATAAAATAGGATTTTGCAAGCAAATCTAAACAAGGCAAAAGTAAAATTGAGCAACTTGGTTTACAGATTCTTGTAAAACTTACAAAAATGAGGAAATACACATAATGCCCCTAGTATCTAGGATTATGAAATATATTACTAGAAGAATTCATTTAACTGGACTAAAAATGTGGATCATTACGGGGATGAACCATAGAGATGAGATTAAAAGAAGCACTCTAGTAGGAACTGGTAATCTCTAAAGAAATATTTTTTCAGAACAGTTATACTAAGCAGCTAAAAGCTAAAAAGCAGAATAACTTACTATTATTATGGTGTTTCAAATGAGGTATTTCTAATAGAATTGGGGAAACACTAACACGGGCATGCTTGGCACTGATAAAACCTTATCCAGACTATCCCATGCAATCTAATTACCCATATTTCATGAAAAAAATGAAATAAGTATAGGAAGGGCTACTATGATGGTCACAAAAAATGGTACATGAGAAGGGAACTAGGAAGCTTGTCTTATTTAGTCTGTAAAACCAAATCCGAGATTCTGAATAGAATAAAGGGGATGGAGAACAACAATACTTAAGGACAAAGCTGGCATAAGGAGAAATGTGTATTAACTGGTTTTAGGCTAGATTTTAGAAGAAAAACTTTAATCATCACAAGAACAAATCTGTGATGGAGACAAAGTGCTGACAGATGGACTCTGAAATGGGACTTCAATAATTTTTGAATGGGATAAAATATAGATGTTTGCCACAGAACAGGACAGTCACATTGCCATGTAAGTTTATTATAAGTTTGTGTCCTAACAATTCAGACACTAAAAACTTTAACTTCTCAAAAATCATATTTAAAAAGAATCCTGAGAAATTTTAGAGGCAACCTAAAACAGAAGGCAAGTTACTATGAGTAAGTCAATGAAAATACGAAAGTTCTCCCAGCTCCCAAGTTACATAAACCCTGCCAAAATGGCCTTGCCAGCTGGAAACACAGGTCTTCATCTAGTAACAAAGTAGGAATTTATCCTCTCAATTCTGAAAATCAGAAGTAATTAGATTCAAATACAAACTATTCTTTGTCACAAGAAAAATCAATAGATCAAAACCAAAAGAAAAATAATAATTTCCAACTCATTTCCGTGAGCCAAAAAACAGCAAAGGAAGAACTTACACAGCAACTTCATGAGCAAGGACAAAAGTTTTTTCTTATACATTAATTTTTCCCAGTACCTCTAATTCAGGTTCTTACACATGAGATTTATGTCAGGATTCTTTCACAAAAGTGAACTTACAGGCAAACCACAATTATCCTCTGCAGTGAAACCTGTACGCGCTTGAACAGTTAATATCCCTACTTTCTCACAGAGAATGCTTAAGTAACCACAGCAAACAGCACAAAAAAGCTTGAAATAATGGTCCTCTGATATTGGACAAACAGTTAAAAATTGCCTACAATGAATCACTAGCGAAAAAAAGCAAGAAGGCAAAAGTTGCAAACAGGCTATGGCAAAATACGTACAAATTTATTTCTGCAAAAAGTGCCTTATATCATCTCAGCAAGAACTGTAGTATTGCATAAACACTAAAACAGTTGCAGATCCCCACTGTTAGGATAGCGGGGCAATAATAGACTCATAAATCAAAAAAACTGCTACATCGGACTAAATGGACAAGTTGCTCACACGTATCAGTGCCTAGTGCCATCAGAGAAACGCTGTGCTATTTAGAGCATCCATAAAGGGCTGGCAGCTACAACATTACGCTGATGGTAGACAGATGAAAGCCTTGTTGATTTGACACATAATGCAAATATAAATATACTACCATTACGAAGGACATTAAAATCACTAGTAATTGTTGAAAAAGACATGTTTTAGAAGCAAAAAGAGAAACATCATGGTTCACATAAATCTTATTATGATAATAAAGTGGAAAGGGCTATGTAAAGTCTGAGATCCTGGGTGACTTAAGTATCTGTTGAAATTAATAAATGATACAATTATCACTGAAGTATAATTTGTGGTCTTTGACGGCATAAGATGCCAATAATTACCATTTCCTGCATTTTCCCACAAGAATTTTCTGACCCATTTTTTGAACTGTAGGATAGTAGCATTATCAGGGACTTCAAGTCCAACAGTATAAAGTTTCTTGTACTGCACGCTTTTAGGTAAATCCTAGCAACAAGAAGAAAAAAAAAGAAATGTAAAAGGTCTTGCATTCATAAAAAATCTTAGGCAGTATCTACAATAATGCAAATGAAACACAGTAGCTTAAATGTTGACTAGAAAATTAAACCAATCTTGACATAGTTCTATAGAGACATACTCTCAGAAACTACCATTTATATTTCCACTTTAAAGACCCGATCTCAAACAAAGAACAGTTTCTACACAAGACTTGTTCATCCCTGGTAATAAGGCAGCATATCAACTAAAGAGAGCAGGTTCTTGTAATTCCATTTTAACTCATTTTACAATCATCAGCAATATTTGTCCCTCCCACACACAATTATAGATATACACTTATATATTCACTCCTTTAATGCTTACAGCCTACGTATGTTCAAAGAGTAACATTCAGTTATAACACTTCTATTTCTTCTCTTTTTCAATAGGAGCCTGATTACTTACAATTGTTTGGACCACACAGGTAGAAAATTTGAAATTAATAAAGTAATTTAAAAATGTGCACTTGATTACACTGAAGATCAATTAAAAAAAAGACTCTATGAATAAACAAGAATGTCTTCAAGGCTCAGACTGTAAGTCGTCTGCAACTTTTCTGCAGTGCCTGGCACCAAAGTCTTTATCCATTACTCTGAGTTACCATAAGACAAATAAGCCACAAATGCAAATAGCTGGGAGAAGGAGTTATTTCCTCTATGATAAAGCATTTAGTTCCTATTGGAGACACAAAATAAGTCTAGATGGCTCACTAGTCTATACCAATTCAAGGTAAACAAACATGTAAATACTTTAAAACAAAGGTTGCAGTAACTATTTTTTTCTGTTACTTTGCTTACGTTACCTTAACTTCATAGTATCGTGTGGTATATGTTAAGTCAATAACTAATCCAAGCTCCACATTTTGGGCCTTCATTGCAGCAATCAAGTCTTTCGGTGTAAATTTCTGTGTTGGGGTAAGCCTCTGGTTAATTGCCTACAATAAAAATGGAAAAAATTTCCCTTTTAAGTTCTAATAACCAGACATTTGTAATATTCAGCTGTTTTAATTAGGACTAGGAAACATCATTCAAAAGGGCTGTTCACAGTATCTGGATTATATCCATGTATTATGCAGATAAATAATGAAAAGGAAACAAATAAAGATAGCAGGAATTTGTGTATTCCTATTCAGAGGAACAATCAAGGAAACGTGAGATCTTCCACTCGTATGATGTTAACAAACATTATTAAAATAAGCACTAATTTGATAGATACAATAATCCTGCAAAACGCAGCAATCTGTTCCCCAAAACATACTTTATCTTGCACAATAACACAAAAATAACAGTATAATAAACATAAAACATTAGAAGTTGTCATACAAGAGTTCATTTATTCTAAAGATTTTGAATTTCTCCCCACAAATTATTTGCAGACATTTTTATCCCTGCTTCATCACTTGGCAAAATGTACTTGCATGTCATTTAGCACTGGGAAATATTAAATAAGACTAAAACATGGTGACTAAGAAAGCTGCATGTTGGTGGGTAATGAATAATTAGTTTAATTGGACAGAAACAGTGGGAAAAATGTTTACTCACCCTATTGTAGCTGTGTTTTTTGAAATGTGCTCTTCATTCAAGATATGAAAACGCCTCATACACACAATACTGCATTTTCTTTGAACAGGGTGCTTGCTCATTGTGACATCCTTTTGACAAAAGCTCAGCCACAACTAAACAGTGGCAAGGACGCAGCAGCCTCAACCACCTCTCAATTGATTAATAAGAAATTCAAGCAGATTGGACTCAGAAGTAGTGGAAACGAAGGCAGCTACAGACCACATAGAGCCACAGACCTCTTAGAGCCACAGATGGTATAGAGCAACTAACCATTCCTTCTTTGACTGTACCGATTATAATCTAAGATGCTAGCAAGCACTTATCTTGAGTTTGGAAACAGAGACAGGAAACCAAATTAAAGAATAAAGAGCAGAATAGTCCTGTCAAAGTTCGCATGTGATTAGGAAGCTTGAGCTAAAATGAGTACGGTAGATAGCATATAGAAGCACTCAGTCCTATGCATATCATGTACTGGTGGTGCACTGCCTAAAAAACAGTGAAAGTAGAGGTTGAAATGAAACAAACATATTCAGCAGTGACTTCTACTGAAATATGAAGCTGAATTTATTAACTTTGAGGTGACAATTCTGAATGTGCAAACGTTCTCCTGTAGAGCATTGGAGATTTTTTTTCTTTTACTATGTGAAGTCACAAACTGAGGTGGAACACAGTTTACAAAACCAAACATACTAAACATACTTCTGAATAGAGCAGTTAAATGTGTTACAAAAGACTATTTGGAATTTTCTGAAAAACTCCGGTGGAGTATTCAGTTTAGGTGTTTAATTGGGCTTTGAGAATGTGAAAAATTTGTATCTATTCAAACCTTCTAGCATGGGAATTTGCCCAGTCCTTACTATGCCACAATGTTACTGTTTGCATATAGTTATTATCTGAAAGGAAGGACAGAAAATCCTTCCAAGTAAACCCATAACCTTATAGCCTTTACTACCAGCTTCAAGTCTTGAAATACTGAAAATATGTTTTTTCCTTTTGAGTGAAATCACCAATCATCAGTTTCCTAATAGGTAGTCAAGAGGGAAACTGCTGCATACTTAAGAGGCCTGTTTCACCAGTTTAATAACAGGATTTCTGACAGACATTGACCAATCAGTTCTTCAGCTTTTCCAGATGGGCTTACTGACCTCCACGGTCATTGCAAAGACATCACAGTTTAGCCAGTCATGCATTTTATGTGTATTCTGCCACAAAGTCCACGAGGTTCAAGCACAGTCTCCGGCTGATTTGTCATATCTGTATCTTACATAGTTGAGACTGAACAAACCAATAGGACAGAAATGTTACAGGTTTTGCTGTCTTGGGTACCAGACTTTAGATCTGGCCAAGTTCAAAAACAGCTTCAAAAAACAGGGATCCATGCCCCAGTGAGATCCGCACGCCTAGAAGGTAGCAACATGCTGAAGCAGAGTGCCTGCCTGTGATACATTGCTATAAACGTTCTTTGAGCATGCCTGCAATTTTTATGATCTCTCGTGGAATTCCTTACAGACCATCACAGGAGCTACAGGGAAAGGGTGCATTTAACAATGAAATACCTTCCTCCGAAACCTTGACCGGCACGGACGAGGAACTGGAAATACACGCATTGAAAAATTCCTACAATAGTGCATCTATGCAAAAAAATTGGTGTTGGATCAAGTGGAATTACAGGAGCTGATGCAAAAAATCCTCTCTCAAATACCTCAATGACAAAGAAGTAATTATAAATATACTGAATTTTATATTCACTGCTAGATGTGACCACTGTCTCAGTCTTTGGTAGAAAGGCACATGGCTACTGTATTCTCCATCAGTATGAAGAACATGACCAATGTCAAGCATGAGATCCGTGGTGTCAAAGGAACCAAACCATCACACTAAAGATGTAAAAGCAGCTGCAGGAAGCAAACCCTGCAAGCAATGCACTTCAGTCATTGCTGATAAAAGCGAACTGAATGGTGACAAAAAACATAATGGGCACCAATATACCAGAAGAATCAATATTTCTTAATATTAATACTAGAGTGCGATCTGTAGACAACACTTTAGACAGAATATTTACTCTTAACTGAAGAGTTATGTCTAGCCACTGAACTTTAAAAGAGCTCAGAAACTTTTAATTCCTGTGTATCTGGAGCAAGAACTTGTAAGAGTTAATTTCCACAGCACTTGTGTTAATTCATACAGAAGGGCAAATTTGTCCTGTTTGCCCTAACTTGCCCAAATTTTCCCTATACCCCAATCCAATGAAGAACTGAACAGTCTAAAAAAGATGACTTCCACATTTTTATTGTCAGACAGAATTAAAAGATCTGACTCAGTGTATTTAATAGATTAGGAAGGCACTCCATGTTAGTAAGGATCTTAGGGAAGTACTAACACATTAATAAATCTATGAAGACTTCTTTTTTAAATTCCTCCAGATCACAGAGCTTTTTGCATATGAAATAGGTAATCTGAATCTATAATTTTAAAAGAACTGCAATGTCTGGTATCCTTTAATGAGTGCTCAATTTCTGTAAAATTATATTTTGGCTTACATTCCTCAGATTGTTATTCACATCACAACCCGTTCCATATGATTTTCTTACAACAGTCATGAAAAGATTTTAAATAAGATAATGAATTTAGGCCACTTAACAGTGATCAAATTAACCGTACTGACTGATAAGAGATAAAAAGTGTAACACCAAATAAAAATTCTATGAGAAATAATATAGCATATTATGTAAAAAAGCTACTAGTAGATGACTGGAATGGTTAAATCTGAGTAAACTTTTTTTTCCATAAAACTTTCCTGAAGTTTGCATGAATATCCATGCTATTCTTCATTACTTTTGCACTGTATCTTACAGAGTCAATTTGTAGTTACTTTTTATACATACCCCTTTTAAAGGTACTTTGAATGCAATAAATCTAGTTCCTGGTATAGGCTGTCCAACCGGTGTCAAACTCCGCCATCTGTAATGAAACAAAATATTTATTTTTAAATATTTTCAAATGACATGATTCAAGAGAAGGCATCTGCAGATTCAGGTGAAACTTTTTTTTTTTTTTTTAAGATTTTCTCGTAGGATTAAATCTTTGGTAAAACAGAGAAGATAAAAATTATACTCCTTTAAAGTTATAAGTTCTTTCTAAAATTCTCCAAGCAGAAAGGTATTAGTTATCCTTTTTTTCTTTTCTGTGATGGGCCGTACCATTTACTAGCACATTATATTAAGATCTAGATTTCCAAATAGCAGGATCCAATGGTTCTAAATTTCCTTAGCCACAAAATCAAGCGATCATAACTGATAGACGCGAGCTTGACACAATGACCAACTAAATCCTGATATGTAAAAAAAACCTTTTTAAAATTCCATTTTCCATTAGTAACCTGCCTGTTTCACCAAGAAACTAAGATCTTTTCAAAATAACTATAAACATTTGTTATTACATATTTGAATAAAGCGAATAGATTAGCATTATTTGTGGATAAAAGAAACAGGGAGTCGCCTAAACACTGCTTGAAGAATATCAAAAGAATATTGCTACTGAACAGGGCAGAAGCTTATTTAGCACACTACACAGCTTAAAGATACTTCTACTGTTTGCAAGTCTAAATTCAGAAGTCATTATAAAACACATATTTATTCTCTGTAGAGCACTACCACAAAGAAAATACTCCTTAGAGATAACATGCACTATTGTTCTCATTATACAGTAGAATTACTTTGCCAAATCTGCAATTATTCCATGAAGTGTTTTCAAGGTATTGTCATGACATCTGAAAACAAATCTTTTTCCTTCCTCCTCCCTCAACTTCCAAAAAATTGCTCCCCTAAAAATGGTAGGACAGTGCAAACAAAACATGAAATGCAAAGTTTACTTTCATTAAAAAAACAACAAAGCTTCTAGATTTTGCAAATGTGTTTACTTTGTAATATGCTTATTTTCAAAGAACATTCTTGACTGCATTTTCTCTTGGTACTTTGAAAAATATAGAAAATATTCCATCACACCAAAACTTTGCAAAAAGTCACCTACTAATGCTAAGATTTATTACATCACCCAAAACACTAGTAATTCCAAACCCACAAAGAACTGGTGTTCTTTTCATAGAAGAATTTAGGACTTCAATTTCTTCTCCTCGCATGAGGACAGACTATGTCTATGACCTCAGAAGATTCAGCTGGATGACATAAAATCAACACGGCCTTTTGCATTTTCAGCTTGTACCTCAACTATTAAAACAGAAAACATTTTCATAAGAGCCTTTAACACTGGTGCCCATTCACTTATTGAATCTTCTGAATTAACATTTAAATATCTCCTTTTAAAAAAGAGCATCCAATAGCTTCTATATTACTTTCCAATTTTCACAAACCCACATAATTTATGAATTAAACTGAATACTCTATTTTGAAATATTCTAACGACTAAGTACTTTGCTTTGTTCACGGTTCCCAACTTTGTACCTCATAATTGCAGTGAGGGAATAAAACCAGTCTCCTACATCATGCATTTCCTTATTTTAGGATAGTTGGATACAGGGGCAAAAAAAGCACATTCTCAATCAGTGGACTTTGAAAAGTATCAGTCAAAAAATTACACATTGTGTATTATGGAAGAGATGTGTTGAGAAGTCTTCCCAAGCGAATTTTCAAAAGCTTGTAAATTTGGAAGCCTGGCAGCTGCACACTAGCTGTAAAATACGACAACAAAAACCAGAGACTATGTTTCATTTATCCTAGTTTAATAGGTGAATTTTATATAGATATGTGTGTGTCAATTACGATCATAAACAGTGTAAGTGCATGTAAAATATTTTATTACTCAAGCTAACAAAACCCATAACAATGAAATATCTTAGTTGCAAGAAGCAGTTAAAAAAACCAAAACCAACAAAATCGACAGAAAACCTGTGAAAACCACCCTGTGCATATTTTAATTTTATCTCATTCACTTCAACTTAGAAAGGTACTAAATGCTCTGAACCACATTTAGACATGTACTTAATCTGAACTACTGTTAAAATTAATGACAAAGTCAGGTTTAATACTAGCTCCTGTGTCTTGCTGATTTTAATAACTCTTGAAATTACGTCTTTATTTAAAACAAGGAAATACTCTTCCTGCTTTTGTTCCTAAACTTCCAAATAGAATTAGAAAATGGGCTGTACCTCAAGATATAGAACCTAGTGCAGCAAATGCTTTTATAGTAATAAAACAAACAAGAATGCAGTATTTTTTCTTCAACCTAGTTCAATTACTTGCTGGTGTTATGTCTACTAATAAAATGTTCAAAATGCTTTATGAAAGTAGGATTTAATCTGATAGCCAGACATATTCA
The DNA here is from genome assembly GCF_032191515.1 of Phaenicophaeus curvirostris. Taxonomy (NCBI): domain Eukaryota; kingdom Metazoa; phylum Chordata; class Aves; order Cuculiformes; family Cuculidae; genus Phaenicophaeus; species Phaenicophaeus curvirostris. The sequence goes on along the minus strand of NC_091400.1, from coordinate 14,518,262 downwards.
ACATACAAATATTTAGACACATTCTGAAGGAAGGCAGAAAAAAATCCCAACCACAAAAGACCAATTACATTCTGTAGTAAGAAAACTTAAAAGATGCCATAAACCAGAAATTGAGATATTTTTAAACCTGCTTTCTCTTGGAAAACTACGAGTGGAAATCTACTATGATTCCTATAAATACAAGCAATTATCAGCCGATAAGAAATGATACAAAAAAGGCTTAAGAAAAAAAAAAAAATCTTACTTTCTATAATTAGCAGCATAACAAAGAATTCGTGAAAATTCTGAACATTTTTTCAGAGTAAGGGATTAACAGTACAATGCACCAGGATTACACAGATTATTGTCACACTGTAATAATCTTAGGGGTTTATTCTCCTGTTTTTAAAGCTATTTAAATCCTCCCATTAAAAAAAGCTGCAAAATCAGCAAGAAACTCAAAAGCTGCTGACAGCTCTATGGTAGAACATGAGCAGAAGGCACCCTTCATCAGAAAAGATAAAGGGTACGTGTCCCATGTTATCTTTAAATTTATGTTTAAAAAGGAAATTTCAGCATATTGCTTGGAGAACTAAAAATTATCTCAAATTAAGAACAGCAGATTGAAATTAAGTACTTCAAAGAAAGTAGCAGTTTAATAAAAAGTGACATATCACACGTGATATATTTTCAATCACAGCTTTATTTTTCTAAGTTTTCAAACAGGCAAACAATCAGCGCACTACACGCAGATCAAGACCTGAATAAATAACTGAATAAATGAACTAATTATTTTACTATTTACCTTTCACAGTTCCCATTTCTCTATCATGTTTTGTCTCTATTACTCCCAAACAACCACCACCAATTAAAATACAGGCAATATCTGAAGCTATGCTTGACATTTCAAGGGTTTCTACAATTCTGGAGCCTCTCATGAACATCTATGACTATGAAGTAGTTATAAGTTTAGAACAAGCACAGCAAATTGAATGCCAAAACATTAAAAAATGATAATTTTCTAACTGTAGAGAAACTCAAGTCTGAAATGCTGTCAGTGGTAGCAAGATCATATAGAAAGTACTACTTGGAACCTCCTCTCCTTTTTGTCTATTGGTATTCCATGATATACACAAAGCTTTATTTTCCAAGTGGTTTCCATACCTCTATGGACACCAGATTCAATACTATTCTGTTGAAGAAAAGATAGGCCTACAAAGACCACAGCACGCTATCACGGCAAAACACATACTGAACAGGTCCAAAGCAGAAGAGAGGGAATATAGCTCTCAATCATCTGTAACTACACAAATTCTCACTTTGCTTTTCTTCAACCTTTGCAATTGGGATACAAATAACACAAATAAGACATAACTTGTAAAAAAATAGTTTGGATGTAAAGCATGGGAGAAAGTTTCATTATCATGCCAATAAGTAATCGCATATCTTTGTACTTGTGTATTTTAACACAAGATATGGGCCTTCAAGCTTTATAGCAAACCTATCATTACTCAGGTATTATAAGATGTGATTTCTCTCCATCCTACATTTTTAAATGCAAACACTCTATGCCTGATGGTATGAAGTACTTTCACTTTACAACTAAACTTTCACCTTATGGTTACCTTTTTCTCTCATCCATCCTTGAACATGCACAATCAGTTATGCCATAGACTTTAAGATTCCTGTCTACATGAAAACGTTGATGCTTTTAAGTCCACACAGAAATAATTCAGTTAAATAACTATGTTTATGGTACATAGGCCGAAATAGGTCGGGTTTGCCCATACCCCATCCTGGTATTTTTTCATACCGCTCAAGAGAAATATGCAAGAGGACATTTCTGAAGATGCTTTTAAGAACTGAACTTGAGTTTGTGAAATTATACTCACAACAAGATTTTGGATGCTGATACACAAATGTATAAATCTGTAAAAACAACACAGTACTTTATGACTGTTAAGTAACTTGAACTCCTTTTACTGGCCGGTTCTTCACTAAAATATTACAGTACGCAGCTACTGGAGGACAATAGCATTTCAGACACTGAAGAATCAGAACTTGTATATGGTGGAAGCTGCAGCACAAGGGGTCACTTGAATCCCTCTTAGAGTGATGTCTCACTTTATTACAAAATTACTTCTCTACCACTTCTTTCTAGAATTGAGACTGCAATGGGCACTGTACACCTTAGCTCTGCTCCAAGATATCACTGGGAAAAGGGAGAAATGCTTTTTGCTATGAAGGAATACAGCAAGTCCTGTTTCCAGCCCACCTCCTCCTCTCACTGCTAGAATAAAGACTGTGCAAATAGCATCAGATCAAACATTCAGAGCTAGGGCTTAGCGACAGGGGCACAAGAACAAGAATAGGCCAAGAAGAACAAGGTACAAGACCAGCAGTGCAGATCCAGTGGTGACACTGGCGATCAGTACCACTTTAACAAAACTTAAGGTGCCAAGTATACTCAAATTGCTGATATCTGGCATGGCTGTGCAGTGCTACAACACAACCCTTACATAAAGGCAACTTTAATTATACTGCAGAGACACTATTGTAAAGTGACAGTAAGTAGCTGACCAGTTAAAAATCACTATTTCTTGTTTAGTTGTGCTATTCCTAGCTACTTATAATTGAAATCTCAAATTTATTGTTTTGCTTTAATTAGCATAATGATATTTGGATTAAAACTACTAAGAATTGTATAAAGGATTTCAGGTAGTAACAGAATCTTAAAAAATGTCTGTATGTAGGGTGACTTTCTTATCTACTACATGCAGTATCATTTAAACCAAAACAGTTACTATTAGATTTATTGCTATTACAATACTGTGATATGATTCAGGTTGTACTTCCATAGTATGCTACCATCTGGACCGGTCCTTATGCTACAGCATACCACAATCTCACTTCTGCCAAGACTGTTTCTGGGGCCAGTAAAGTACACATGCAGGATCACCTACTCCAAAATTAGATCTCCTTAAGTCCTCTTCAAGGGTTCATTGCTTTTTTTTTCCCTCCTGGTGTGGTAAACTAACTCACATGCACATAGTAATTCACAACATGCTGTACTAGCACAGAGACGACATCAATATACTGCTGCATGAGATTGGGAAATTTACAATTCCTTAAACTCTCTTACTGCCAAAACCCCAATACTGTGAATGTCTAGCCCGCTTTGTTAATAGTATAAAAAGGTATGTATATAGAGAAACACTTCAGTATCATGAAGTTTGTCAGATGGTAACACTAACTTTCTAACCAATTACTCCACCATAGATGTTTCTCTCCTTAAAAGATACACAGGTACCAGCTTCCAATCACAGAAGCCAAAAGTCTAGTCCACTGCTTCTTCTGTGGTTCAGAGAAGAAATGTGTGTAGCCTGAAAGCTGCACCAGTTCAAATACAGAAGGGAAAAAAAAAGAAGGGAGAAATGAACACCCAATTCTCAAAGTTTTACCAATAATTTCCAGGTGTGGGTAAAGCAAGGAGGACAGCAATTCTTTCAGGCTTTCTACTTTACTGCTTACACTGACTTAAGCTCAACTTTTAACTGAAATTTGATAGAACCTTTCACAGCAAGACATACTTAAATAGGTTTTTTAAAATTTTATTCTACCTTTAATCCCCAAGTTTGTCAGCTATGAGAAAAGCTTCAGTTTCTTGAAGTTATTTTGTTAAACTTTGTTCGTCTTTTGCTTCTATTTACTGCTTTTAAGCCAATGTATTTTGCAGGAAAACATGCTATTTTTATTGCTCCTCCTAAGAATGTTTTTAATAAACTTATTTAACACTACCCCTGAAACCACGATGCCAACGTTTCCTCAAATAATGTATAGATTGCAAATTATTATCACATTACAGCATGCCTTTATATCTCAGCACACCCTCCTGAGAAATTTGTACCAATACCAGCAGTAATACACATGGGCTAAACCTTCAGGCTCGGATTTTTATTTTTTTTTTATTCAGTAGAGCTGGATAATAAAACTATATCTGTCTTACATGTGATCATTCTGGGCTTTCCATGTGCATTCCCAATCAAGTCATCAGAAAGCATTTGGGCTCTTTTTATTATTATTTTTGCTGATAAAACCATTTTTGTTGCGTTCTTGTTAAAAACAGAAATGCAGGATGTTTCTGGATCTGAAGCCACAAAAATATTCCTTGATCACTCTCATGCAACCACCTGCTCCCACCTTATCAGCTCTTCTCCCACTCCTGGTAGGAAACATCTGAGTAGTCAGAACAGACTACTCTCCCATTCGCCCAGTAAGTCTGCACCTCGGGGTAAGAAGGGTACGAAGAAGGGAGTGTGTTTGGTTGATGAAGGAGAAGTGTTCACAGACAGGCTGGAGCTTTATACTCACCTGGGGGATGAAGGGTTGAGTTGTTCCTGTTTTGGAGAAGATACCTACCTTACCTGGCTGTAGGTGGTGCAGGTGCTTGCAGAAAGAAAGTGCTGGGGCAGTCAGCGCCCCTTTCTCTGCGGGCAGGACTTTGCCTGCTCCTGCCTCTTGCTTGGAGTGAGGGATACTTACCCGTCGGGGATAGTATTCTTCTTTACCATGCTGAGAAGCAGGAGCAGGCAGAGCAGGAGACCCCGGTGAAAACGGGCACTGCAGCAAAGGAGAGAGAACCGCGCAGTTAACACGGTGCTAACCTCTTTCTCCATCAGTGGGTCTTTCACGGGGCTGACTCTCAAGAAAAATAAACTAAGCAGTTAGCTGGGGCTCGAGGCCATCCTGAGCAAGTTCTCCAGCTTGCAAGCTAGCCTATTTTCACCACTGCTGCAGTACAAGAGGGAAAGACAACTCACCTCTCCTCTCCAAAAGATCAAAAGAAAAAGAGAGGAGAAGCAGGAGGTTTCTCTCTAGCTCTAGCAGCAGGGATGAAGACCTTCCCGTACCTCGGAGCAGCCTGTCCTGCCCTCGCGCTCCCGCAGCCACAACCCTCGTCTCAACGAGCAGGAGCCGCGGGCAGCTGCAAGAGGCGAAGCCGGCACCTCAGCGAGGGCAGGGCTGTCCCCCGCCCCTCTCGCTACCCGAGGCAGGTGCGGCCCCGCGGGACGTTGGTCGCCGCCACGGCCCGTGCGCACCAAAGGCGGGGAGAGGACGAGGGGCGCTCGCCCATCGCCGCCGCGGTGCTGGAGGCTACCAGGCTCCTTCCTCAAGGCTGGGAGCCGCGGGCAGGACCGGCCGAGCCAGGGCGGGGAGGAACAGAGAGCGGGGCAGGGTGGGAGGTGGCAGCCCGGCTGCGGGGGTTGGGAGGGAGGGGGGCGGTCGGTCAGCTTTGGGAGCAGGGGATGGGCTGCAGCAGGGGAGGCGCCGGCGAGGCGGGGAGCACCGGGGCTGCGGGCGGCCCGTACCCTGACACGATTTCCCTTGCAGAGGAAGGTTGGTGCGAGACAGAACGTTCACGAACGGCGCTCAACTGCGCCTGCGCTGCGGCCGCCGGAACAGTACGGGAATGGGGGGGAGGATTTCACCTCCTACTCGGGAGCCCCGAGTGCGCCTGCGCAATGGGGGGGGGGGGCGCGCTGGGGGCGCGGCGGGAGCGCGGGATTGGAGGTGGAGCTGAGCAGTGAGGGGGTGAGGGCTGTAAGGGTTCTGCCCTTGGCCCTGCCTCTTCCACGGCGCTTCCTCGATAACTGAATTAACGCACAAGTGCTATGAAGCGGTAATGGCGTTCTGGTGTTTCTCGTTTACTAATTTTTTTTTTGTGTGTTTTAAAACGAAGCTGCGAAAGTTAGATTTCGGAGTTTAAGTCCTTTGCTACGTAATTAATAAGCCCGCGTATTAATTACAGTACTGCAGTGTAGTCTGAAATTACTGTGCTGGTATTAAAGAAACGGAACAACTATATTTCTGTTTTAACATTTCTAAGATGAGTTTCACAGAATTCGTCAGTCGTGAGTGTATTTGGGTTTGTTTTTAAGTTAATATACTAGAGAAAAAAATCCCAACTATAACTCCTGAATGCGCTGGACTCCTGAACAGGGCAAGAGGGAATGGCCTCAAGCTCCGCCAGGGGAGGTTTAGGCTGGACATTGGGAAAGCATTTTTCACGGAAAGGGTTACTGGGCACTGACGGAGGCTGCCCAGGGAGGTGGTTGAGTCACCTTCCCTGGAGGTGTTTAAGGGATGGGTGGACAAGGTGCTGAGGGCCATGGTTTTGATAGGTGTTTGATAGGAATGGTGGGACTCGATGATCCGGTGGGTCTTTTCCAACCTGGTGATTCTGTGGTTCTATACACTTTAGTCTCTTATTGCTTCTTTCACTTTTTTATTGCACATTTTAAAGCAGTGTTTGTATAACTTTTTTACTCTGCTCAATGAAATGTACTCTGAAGCAATGTTGCTTTTTCCCTATATGTGTTTAAACTTCTTTATTTTTCTAATGCAGACACTTAAAATTAATGGATCCTGATCAGAAACAAAATCAGAAGTCATCAAAATAAATAAGGGAGACAACTTTAAAAACACCAGATTGCTTAGTTTTGTTTACACTACTGCAAAGAAAGAACTAGAAAATACATTGCAAATGCGTGTGTTCCATAAGTGATGTTTTGCCAGAAATCTTCACTTTTGTCCTTTTGTCCACAACTATGTAAGACACGTTTCATGTCTGATTTCACTATATCAGTGGAATGAGAGCAGAAAGTGTAATTTATGCTTTAGACCTGAGAGTTCAGGGTAGAAGGAGATTAGTACTCTTTTTGATACACATAGGAATTGAAATAGCTTTAAAACAGAAAGCGTCCTCATCCACCCACCCCCCACAGCATCCCCCAAAACTTAGTTTGAAGCCGAGAGATTGTGGCATGGTTCCGTGTAGAAAGGCCAGTCTTACCGGAATGCATTTCACATGTGCAGGAAACGATTTTTCAGTCCCTGATCACACCTTGAGTGATGTGTGATCAGCTTAAGCAAGCACCTATGCATGCAGTTAAGTTCTCTTTGAGAGCCGTCATGTTCATTCTCGTTGCTGAAATGCTGTCTGAACATGCCTGTGCAGTTTATTCTGAGAAAATGGAGATGGCTATTCCATGGTATTTCATCACTTGGCTTTCTGCACTACTATTTTGTGAAGTTGTAGCAGTTGGCTCGCAAGCAACCTGAGGCATTCAGTATAGGGTGGAGTGGGCCATAGAGTGCTTTCTCTGCTTTTAGAGAAAGGTACACTGTAGGAAAAATGGATTAAATTGCTTCTTTGAAGACATTTGTGTTGTCACTGTACTACCAAAAAAAAAAAAAAAAGTACTGAAAATGTTATTGAGTTTATATCTGCTAAGAGTAAAGTAGTGTTTTTTAGGAAATTTAATTGGCATTGTATATTTTAACTAGTTGGGTAGTTGTTGGGTTTTGTAAGGTGTTTGTTTCTTAGTGATAACTGATAATTTGCATGGTTACCACAACATTACTGTGGAAAAGTTTGTTGTTGTGAAATCTATAATCAATAGGAGTACAAGAAGTTTTCTTAGTAAGTTTTCTGGTTTTGAGTATAAAACTTATTTACAGTCACAGAATACAAAATGCAGGTTATATCTTGGGTTTTCTTTGGGTTTGTGAGTGAGTGTTGTGAAAGCTACCTATATTTTAGCCATCAAGTACAACATAGCTATCAGCATTCTATAGCAGTATTTTCAAGGTTTATGTGAGGACGGTGCTGTGCTGTCTTTATCATTTCCAGAAATGGTGGAAAATAAATCCTGTGTCTTCGAGAAAGAAAATATGTAACCTGTAGTTGTAAAATAATTTAATCTGAAGGAAAGACAAAGACCACAGTGTAATTCACCATTGTTTAGGAGAACCTTGTAGAATTATCAGGTGCTGTATTTAAGAGAGAGCGATGAATTATTGAAATTCTCATAACACTATCTTTGAAGAATAGCTGAATTTGACTTCTTCACACTTAGGCAGAAAATAGTCTTCCTGAAACCTAACACTACAAATAACACAGATCTATAGTAAAAGTTCTAATATAAGCAAGCATCCTGCATCTTTCTGGAGATAGAGAATCCACTTCCTTGTCTTAGTTTATACTCATATTTAATCATGCATTCAGTTTCTTGACTCTTATTTCTTTTTGTGTACAAGAGCAGTCATTGTGGACATGGTAAGTTCTTCTTTCAGTATGTTTAAGAAGACTGAAGTTGATTTGAGTAGTACATAGTAATTTATTACGTTTCTTAAATCCCTCACTTTCCCAGCCTTCTGGTAATTATTTTGCAGCTCTTTACGGTATTGTTTCTTGTTTTCCTCTATCATGTTTTAAAATATGGACCCGTATGTTGCATTAGTATTGGCTAGGTCAGTACTAGGTAGATTTGCAATTCCTCTGTACTCTATAATGAAAAAATCATAGCTGCTATTTTTGTTTTACATTTACATGGAATTCTATCTACAGTTTGATTTTTATTTTAACTTCTAGTTAATTTTTACAGTGACTGCTTTTTCAGGATACCTTTTGCAGGTGTGATGTACTTTCTTCCATAGTGCAGTTTTGTTATTAAAAAGTATCTTGTGTGAGTGTATGTGGCTTGAGGAATATGCACTGCTATAGTTCTGTGAGAATTTACCATTCTTTCATCGGTTCTGTTCTACAACCTGTACAGTTTTATTTGAGATGTCATTTTTTCTTGGGCTGTGCAGTAAGCCTTTTCATCTGTAGGTCACAAGGAGCTTTCTAGGTTCAAATCAAGTTGTCCTTATCACTCAACCCTATTTTTCTGTACTTTGAAATTATAGTGCATTCCCAAAGCTTGTGCTTTTATTTGTTGTCACTTGACTGTGGTGTCAGATACAATAGCAGCGTGGATTAAACAGAGGATCTCCTTCACAGCTGGAGGCAATGCCAAATTCTTTTCTAACTAGATGTTTCAAAATAGACCATCTCCTTAGTCAAGGATGTGCAAATCATGCAGATTTAAAAAGCAGCTAATAATCCTTGCTTAAGCTGATTTATTTTTGTGTTTAATGTCTTTAGAATTTCATTGGGTGGTGCTGTTTAGTTTGCTTAATTATTCCCATGTACTACACACGTTCCCACACACTATGCCGAGTTGTTGTCAGTGGATGACAGCCAGAACGCTTGTACTTGGAAGCATGTTCTGCAAATTTAAACCACGATTTACAGTGAAACAGCTGTTGTACTGTTGGTCCTCATTATTTGTTTGTTAATATGTTTTGACATCTTTTGACATCTGATGCTGTGTCATTTAACATGGATTATGGAACATATACATTAAATGTTTTACGCAAATATTTTGAGTTTGTTCTTCTCTGCTCTATCGTATCTTATTCCTTCAAAGACTTTCTTCTCTCTTGTCCTAGATTAACTGCTTTCATACAGCAGTTTTGAGATATCCCGTTTATGAAACGTAAAAATATGCTTTCCATATACAGTTTCTGATGCTTTTCATATTGGTTTATTCCTCTTGGCTTTCAATACAGACTGATAATTCATACCTGTTCATTTTTGTGTATTTATTCTATTGTACCTTCACTTTTTTGGTCTCCTGTATAGTTACTAAATGTCAGATAGGCACTTAAAGAATACAAAATTCTGTTAATGGCAAAGCTGGTATAGATCTGTAATAGCTTTTTTTTCCTTTTTCTAATTTAAGTAGTGTGGATTTGCATGCATCAGTGTAGCTGATAAGAGTGAAGTCCCTTTTGAAAAGGCAAAACTTGCATCCAGTGATTTGGCTTGGATTTTTTCAAAGAAATGCTTGTGCATTTCTGAGGGATGTTTGCATGCAGTTGAATTACATTGTTAGATTGAAGGAAGATTATGTACTCACAGCTGAGCTGTACTGTAAATCAAATATCTTGAAAAGGTTACAGCTCTCTGAACGATATATGTATTATCTTGGTAATGGTACAGTGTGATAATACCTAATATTCCTGATGAATTTAATGTCAAATACTGGTTTGCACGTGATAGGTTTGTACAGAATTTTACTGGTTATTAGTCTCTTTTCCTGTATTGTGAATGAAGAAGCCTACATTTTAGTCTGATTTTTTTTTTAAGAATATAATAATAAATCAGAAACAATGCTGAATCAACCCCCCTATATTTTAATTTCATTGTATGGAGTGCTAATCTTGATTCTTGCAGTCTCTGACAGAGTTTTGAGCTGTAAACGGCAGAGGGAGCAAATGCCGTGGGCAGCACTCACTGAAAATGCCTTCAGTCATCAAGAATCAGGCTGAGAGTTTGCCCAAGACTCATCCAAACTCCGGATTTTTGTGTCAGAAAAGAATCCATTTGGAAGTTAGCAATAAATGTTAAATCTCAAAGAGCAGACACGTTAAGCATTTTAGTTTATTAATATTTCTATCCACTAATAAAAACATGACAGCTGTTAGTCAAACAGCTAACGTAGGACAAATACTATATGGGATTTTCCTTTTATTTAAAACATTGGTTTTGATAGTTTATTGAAGGTATTGAATGTGTTGGTCGATGACAAATAGAAGAACTTGTAAATTAGAACCTACAGGAAGGTAGTAAAATGAAAATGCTTATTTACATATTTCCTGCTACTACGCAGCAAAACTTGACCAGTCAGATAGAAATCTAATAATTTAGTATTTATACATGCTTACAGGGAATAGTCCTATTGAACTTAGTGGCAATTCCCATGGCTTAAAGTAGAGGTTTGAGAGTTTAATTTCTTCATGTTCACTCATCATCAGCAGTACTAGTACACGGTGCCTGAGGCCTTACTGCTGAGGAGGGATGCCTCCAAACCTCTTAAGTACTTTGACTCCCTTAAGTGAGGAACACATGCTGCTGTCTTCCCCATCCCCATCAGGTCAGCCTTAACTTTGCACCTACTTGAACAGTGTCAGGACAGTGGCTGGAAAACAGAGGGTGGGCACAAGGTCTGTTACCATGCACAGAAGGAAGCTGCCAAGAAGCATGATGAACATGCTGGTTTTAGGCTATGATTTACGTAGTCCTGTGAGGAGCAGAGAGTTAGGCTTGATGATCCTTATTACTTCCTTCCAGCTTGAGATGATCTATGAACAGAAGTGGCCCATGTGGAGATGCTTAGTCTTTTGATTAAGTTTGTGTCTTCATACAAGGATTATTATGAGGTGCACAGTCATATCCTTTGCAGAATAGAATTCTATGAAAGTTATCTGCCTGAGCATTCACTAGGTGACTGTCCTTTCAGAGATCATGATGAAGCCCAAGTTAGTAGGGCCACACTTCTGTAAGTATCCAATGGAATTACATTAACTTAGTTTGCCTGTATTCCTACAAATCACTATGCAGTTGCCTGTCTTCTAGAAAGATGGGCACAGAACAGAACTGGTACACTGTAATGCTGGAAATTGCTGGTTCTGAGAACTGACAACTCTTCTGAGAAAAAACTAAGATTTGGGAGCAGTTGTGATCAGAGAAGGATTTACTGAGGAGGCTGAAGTGGCTGCAACTTCCCCTTCCCATGTTTAGGATTGCTTGTTGAAGCAGATGTTCCTGGTCATATGATGGGGGAACAGTCATGCAGCTCTTCTGTAGTTGCTTTATTTAAGTGGAGCAGGAAGAGAAACCCAGGAAAAGAAAGACTGTTTTAAATTAAAAGACAGCAATGATGTAAGAACAAATGTCTGTGAATATGTTTAAGTTCACAGAACACAACTCATGAGCTTTAAATCTTGTCAGACCAAAGTTTCAGAGCAATTTGATGAAAGAGTTTATATGACACGTTTGCTTATGATAATAAGGCATTAGACTTAACGACCTAGGGATCTTCTCTAGCATGTTTTTATTCAAGCTTTCATCTATGAGAATTTGCTTCAAGGTTTTTGTAACAGATTTCAGCCCAAGTCATTTCCCTTGGCTGATAGAGTTCTGTAGTGGTTTGTGGTTGTTAAGACTCTGCTTTTTCTCCTAGGGTTTTTAGAGACCTGCAAGGATTGTGGAGATTGCTATTTTTTTTCTTAAAGTTTTAAAGAAAATTATTTGAAGTGAAAGTGGTGAAATGCTTGGTAGTAGAAGTGCCCAAGTCCACAACTGTGCTGTTTCTGTAGTGAGTTTTATTACAGCTGTAGTAGGGGATAGCTTAAAAGAAGCAGATGAAGTCTGGATTGGGTTCTGAACACCACTCACTTTATCCTGAAAGGAGACACCAAGGGATACGTCTTTTTCCTACAGAAAACATCCTCTCTGAACTCTGTCTGACAGGCTGCCAATACTGACCTCTACCTGTTCTTGTTAAGTGTTTCTGAATTGTAAGTTATCAGCCATTCAAATGTTAAAATGTGGGTGAGGTGCTACACCTGTGAGGTAGCAAAGTATAAACTTTAAACTTTGTTTGAAAGCCATATACTTGCTGTAGTCAGTTAAAATGAAGTGGAAACTTTGCTTCATTTGGCAGGGGGGAGAGGGTGACCTTTCAAATATATTTAAAAAATATACACACAAACAACACTTTATAAAATGGCTTTTTCTTTTCTGTCAACAAATTTTGACTTAGATGTACCTTTCTTTCTAGATGAAAAAGAGAAACTACATCCTTTGATGTCAGGCACACTCATGTGTGCTTTATCCTGGGCAGCTGATGAAGGAAGGTGCTTTCCTGTAGCACCTGTTTCTCACCTGATCAGTTCTGCTTGATGCAGGTGGTAGTGAATTGTATATTTTTAAGGTTTATCAGGATTCTCATCTGTTAAGAATTCACATTCAGAACTGTGAGAAATTTTTGTATGAAGGCTTAGGATTTCTTAGCACTTCCTAGTTAAAATTTTTTAATAGCTGTAATATTAAATTGAATAATCTGATTAATCTGTTAGAATTGGAAATATGTTCTAAAAATTATATACATTATAAGCAATTTCTGATACAATGAATATTTTTTCCTTTAAATGTTCTGCAATTAATGATTTTATGTGCCAAAAAAAATAAATTCAGAAATGGCTACTGGAATTTGATGGCTCAGTAACACAGAAACTTATTGAATGGACCAAAGAAGTTGAGTTTTATCCAAAGTACCCTGAGTATTTATGTATGATGGAATCAATTATGGTATTGTTTAGCAGATTTTGATAGCACATGTTAGGAGACAGCATACTTGCAGATAGTATTCATATTTTTCATACACATTCTTTGGCTTCAAGATTACAAATAACAGAATAACAGGGACTGAGTTAAGGGTAATTATGTTGTAAAAGAATTTCATAGATAAGAGCAAAGCAAGGGAATAAACTTGAGTATTTATCGTAGTTATTTAAAACTGCAGGACAGAGCTGGTGCCTGAGATTAGGTCTTTTACCATGAGAAAGCTGTATCTTTTGCTGCAGTTACAGAAAGGTCACTTCTGTGACTGGGATAAAGATCCTGTCCTTTCCAGATGTACAGATGTCTTGCACATGATTAGTAACTCTGGGATGTCATGGGCACATGGGATTTATTGTATGTATGCAGATTAACTCTAGAGAGTACAGGCTATAATTCTGATGTGAGGGCGTTGCATTGGATTAACACTGCATATCCTGTATGGTTCATCTAGTTGTGCTCTGTACATCTCAGGCATCTAGTAACTCTTAACAGGGACAGCAGCTATCTCATAACCCAGTGAAAAGAGAAAAGTTAAGTGATTACTTCGCAAGAAACATCTTTAATTTACAGTACTACTCACTAGAAAAGGCAGTTGTTTGTGTCTTGGATGATATTTATGATGCAGAAAAAAAAAATTATGTACATTTTAAAGTAAAACTATAACAAAGGAAGTAGAACAAGCATTAATGTATCCTTTTATTTTTAAAAATTCACTCCAGTAAAAAATATGGGTTTCTTTACAAACAAAACCCACTATAGATTGGCCTGACAAGTAATTCCTGCTTAGATAAGCCACAAACTACTATATGTTTATGCTGTTGGTGCTAGTCAGAAATGTTATCCGAAATCTTGAGGAAATTTGTGTAAATGCTGTAAAGGCTAATTAAAAAAAAAAGTTATTCTGAAATTGCAACAGTTTGTAAATTCCTCCAGCCTTGTTTTTGCATTCCCTCACAGTATGCAACATCCAAGGAACAAACCATTCCAAACTGTTTTGTTTTGAACAAGTGCAAGAAGAATTTAACTTTGTTGCTGAGGAAGAGACTAAAAAGTGTAAATGCTTCCAGCTCTCACAATTTACAGCTTTAGGTAGTTAAACTACTATTTTGAACAAGTACCTCTGTAGGGTTATACCATGTAGTAGGTCAGGAATTTAGTATTTCAGATAAAGTCTTTATTTTAACTTGTGTGTGACAAATTGTATTCATTTTAATCTCTACCTTTTTAAAAATATTTTCTGAATTCAGCTTTCCTATTTCTTTATATGTTCATGTAGCAGAGAATTTGGTCCATTATTAGCTTTCAGCACATTTGGATTAATTGCAATTAGAAGCATATTAGAAATATTTGTTAACAGTAAGTTTTTGTGATCCACATCCAATAAGAAGTGTATTATAGCCTGCAAAATTTTGTACTTACAGGTATTAGTCTAGGTATTATGGTACTTTGAACAAAACAAACTGGTTTTCCCTCAAATATCCTTAAAGAGAAGCTCTGGGGAAAAATGTAGTTGAAAATTAACATTTTTATTAGATACTGCATCTAGTATGCTGATTTTTGTAGGCTGGAAGACTTCTCACACAGTCTTTATGGGTTGTGGATGGGATTGGATATCCCATGACACATTGTGAGCTCCCATACTTGAGCTGCCACAATTTATCAATGAGATGAAGTTCCGAGACAGAGAGAGTCAGGAAAGGCAATGGCATTCACTAAAGAAGTACAGACATTGTTCCATTTAAATGTTTCTGGTTTTAGAAAAAATCTGGGTTCTCTAAAATGTTCAAACTTTCCAGCTACAATTAGAAATTTCCCAAGAAACGTGACATTCTGTGAAATAGTTCTGCTGTTGAAATTCTGTGTTTACTTTCTTCAAGAAGCCAACTGATAGGAACTTCTGTCTTTTGTTAAAAATCTTGTAGGTCCTCTTTCAGTTAGTCATTTTAAGAATTGGATATCAGGATCAATAACATCTGTCACACCCCTAGAATTGTCCTAAGAATTGGTTATTCACAACGTTTTATTTCTACCATGTACATCCAGTTTAAATTTATCAAGATTCAGTTTCCTGGAATTGTTTTTCAGTATGTTGATACATTATGACCCCATACTAGATACAGTCGTCTTGTGCAGTCACTGATAGGCTATTGGTAACGCTCTGCATTTATAGTTTTATTGACTTGCGTGAGTCTGTCTCTAGAATGGAAGTTTTCATGTACATTTTTCTTGAAACTCTTTCTGAAGCTTTCCCAGTCATTAAATTCATAAATTAGGGAATTTTTGTAAAATAAATGTTTTCATACCACTCTGTCCTTATGCCAAGATTAGCAACGAAATTCTTTGTTCTTTAACTCTTTCATGCAGAGAATGGATGTATTCTGGGAGTCATTAGCTTTGGAGGTCCATTTTTTTAAGATTCTGGCCAGTGTTTACATTTTTCTTTATTGTTGCCAGAAAAAAAAATGTGTGGATTGTTAGGGCAAACTGTGAACTTAAAGGGAAATAAAGCCTGGGATAATAAGTGGTATAAACAACTGACACAAATATTGATTAATAATTGGTACAGGCTGCCCAGGGAAGTGGTGGAGTCAACATCCCTGGAGGTGTTAAAAATCATGTAGATGTTGTATTTTGGGACATGATTTAATAGGCATGATGGTGTTGGATTGGATGATCTTAGAGGCCTTTTCCATCCTTGATGACTCTATGATTCTAGGGAAAAAGAAATTACATAAAATACATTGAGTATATGAAGTATCTGCTATCTCAGTTCTCAAAACATTGAATATCATGGTGACTTTTTGAAAAAAAAAAAACATTTCCCGAGTAACTACTTCCAGTTATTATCATTATAGACATTATAAAATTATTTTAGACCTTTCTTGTAAGCCTGTGGATCAACACATGCTGTGCTATCAGGGATAGTTGTGCACAGGGCTATTCATTGGATGCTTACTTGAAGAGCTGTAGATTTTTGAAATTCTTGTAATTTCAAAGAAATGTATAACTACATGTGCAGGTGTCAGAAGAAGCAGCAGCTATCTGGGTTGCCCACTCGTCTGCTGAATATCTTATGAGTAAACTGCCAGGTAAAAGAGGGAGCTGAAAGGCATGAGTAGGTGGCAGGAAAAAACTAACATCATACGAAGAAAAGCATTGTTTTACCTGTGTAACCAGAACCTGACATCTCCTGTGCCTTTATAATATTTGAAAGTTTTGATCTTTCTCTTCTTTGAGCTCTAGACCCCTTGTTAAGACTTCTGTCTTGATGTTTTCTGTCTTGACAACAACTATTTTCTATATTGCTATACTACTGTTCTCCATTTAGTTCAAAATATGCTACCAGAGGGAACTTTTCAGATGCTTTGGTGCAAAGCAGGCAGCTGCTCTTCCTGTGATGTTCAGGGAAGACAGACAGCTGGTGAGATGAGAAAGTGTTCACAATGTCGGGAACCCTTCCTCTGATACTGGAGCTCCTCTAGGATACTGCAACTATAATTTGGAATAGTTATGTTGCTGTTACGTGTGGTTTTTTTGATAGAGATCTTTTTTTGTATTAGTTTGAAAAGATGAACTCTGAGCTTAGGACTCTTGACTCTTTGGCCTGCACAGCACCATCCTGCACCCAGCCATGCTTATCAGTTCAAAGCACAGTGTTGTATGGAAATTGATGTATCTGACTTCCATGGGCTTTGGAAATGATACAACTGCATTAACACTGTGCTGCATCTTGACCTAAGAAACCCATCAAGGTCCAAGCTAGCATATGAGGAACCAGTTCTGGCATCTACGTCTGCAACACCCTTAGTTGTTACTTGTTTAATCTGCCAAAGAACAGTTTTAGCTTTGTGTTCTCAATTATGTCATCTTTGCATTTTGATAGTATGTCTCATAAGTGTTGCAATAGCCAGGCATATACAAAAGAACTGCCTTGGATCAGTTACTGTTCTGTTCTTGGCTCCTTGAGAATATAAAATTAAATAGAATATAGTCCTATAGTATTCACAAAACTCCTTAGAAATTTTGTCTTTTATAAAAGCAAGGTAATAAGATTTCAGAGTGATGATATTCTACAGTGCCCAGTAGTACATAATGTAACAAGAAGTGTTTTGAGTATTATTGTTTGTGAGTATTCCTTGTATCTCTGTGCATCTTGGAGCTGATGTGAAGACAACCCTCTGCTTACTACCTTGAGTCCAAAATAGGCTTTTCACAAAACCTTTTAAAGAAGCACTTCTCTTGTCCGATTTGTGACCACAGTGAAAGCTGGAGGTGTGTTTCCCTTATGATGAGGAAAGCATGGAGGCCTGAAGGAGGAACTGAAGTGAAGTTTGTCTGAGCAACACAAAGAGTTCAGAGAAGAACAGAAAGTTCAGTCACAATATTTAGATTATTCTTGTCAAGCTTCTGCATTCAGCCATAGCTGATGCCTATCATGAGAACATATACAGCAGAAAGTTTGGAGAAAAGAATGAATTAAGGGGTGTTACAGCTGTGTAAGTGATATTTTTTTAATGAACTATTTTACAGATTCCTTTTATTTAAATTACCTTTGTCAACTTGAATAGGATCATGGAAAGCGACTTGTAGAATGCTGGAGGTCTTAATATCAATTTCATTCTACAAGTTCCTTAGATTTTAATATTTAAGAGCATCATTCCAAGATTTCTCTATTACTTCTCTGAGACTAGAAGACTAGCAAAGACTGTTTCCCAAGAGAATTTGTCACAGGATGCGCCCTCCTGGGTTGAGTCCAATACTGGTCTACTTGTCAAGTATTGTTCTTTTCTGGAACTTAGTGAATAGAATCCTTTGAGGAATATATAAAAAAAAATGTCATTTCCTTTTATTTCATATGATACAATATGAATCAGATGTAATACTTCAAATGCCATCTCTTATACTCTATTCAAATGATTTTATGTAATACAGACCTGTGAGCAAAAATATGTGATTGTAGTGCACTTCATATGATTATACCGTAAGTTTTACTTGGATACACTTTGAATAAGACATTTATTTCCTACAGAAGTGTGTGATGGACAGAATTTTCAAGTTAATACAATTTTTAACTATCGTTTCAACAGTAAAGCCACCTAAAGTGGCTATCATCCACCAAAAGTAGTTCAAAATAATTTGAGTATCAGTTTAGTAGGTATGCTTATTCATTAAAAATTGCAAAATAGGATAGATTAATGCCTTGGAGCACACAATATTATTTACCTACATGATTTTCCTATGTAGACAGGCTTTGAAGTTACAAATCAAAGTAATTTGTATGTTCTAGTTTATAGGACACTGAAAAGAAACAGCTCTTCAAAGGGCATGCATTTTTAAAAGAAATGTAAAGCACAGTTTCCAAACAGAAGAAATAATAACTTGTGGTTTTAACAATGAAGGAAGGTGAGTTTTAGTAATGAAGTGTATTAATGGTGCTGAATCTGTTCATAGAAACTGTATGCACCATAATTATTTGCTTTACAGAGAGGAAAAAAGTAAAATCTTTAATTGCTAGCTAAATACAGCCTATATGGTTTGCTATGACAGTGCAGCTGGTGTATGGAAACAACCATGTCATAATACAGTTACAGTTTTCAAGCTGAATTATGCAAACTGTGGCAACTTTTTCCTCAAAGAGCTTTAGAGGAAGTGTGTGAGGCAGAGGAAGAAAGGGATGCTCTTAAAAGCACACAAAATGCTTTTATATCCAGGGGAGAAACCAATATTACAGTAGGGACAGAATTCCTGGTGAACAGTTTATTCCTTTTATTTTTGTGTATAGTATCACATCAGCTTGGCTGTGGGAATCAAGAACAACATGCAGTACTCTCATGTAAATATTTTCTGTATTTTTCATTATTCAACAAATATTTGCACCTTTTTACTTCAATGTCTAAGAAAAGTACACAGCATATGAAGTGCTTAGCAGAATGAAATACACACCATTATACCACAACAATTTATTGAAAAGTAACTGCTTTACAGTATCAAATCTATGAAAGTCCTCTGCTTTCTGCATTTAGTCAGAGCTGCTAAGTGGAAAGCGCAAGACATCCTGTCATAGGCACTTATTGACTAATTTGTATTAAGAGGTATTTATTCTTTACCTCCATTAGTATTTGGGTTAAATCCTGAATGATTTCATTAGCTGCGTAAATGCTTAATCTCTTGAAAATCCTGCTAAGCTCTTGCCCTCATGGAAAGCTGTGATAATTCGTTGTAGTTAATTTTGTATTTAATTCATTGCCTTTCACTTCCACTAATGTTCCTTGGTTTTCTTTTTTCTAATAATGGAGAGATGAATAAGAAAACCAATTTTACCCTGTCTGTCTTACTATTTTGCACACCTCTGCCGTTTTCTCTTACTAGATTCTTCTTTAAGCAATACCATTTTTTTCAGTCTGTCAGTGCCATCAGTGCAATTGTATGTGAGGTGAAATTAAACAGAATACTTTTAGATGTTGATGATTTTAATCCTGCTTTTTTTCAACATACAGTAGTATTCGTGAGATAGCTGTAACTTGTGCTGTAATTATTCTTTTGACATATGAAAGACTACTTCATTCAGAGTTGTGGAGGGTCTCTTCCAACCTGGTGATTCTATGATTCCTCAAATGAAAGTGAACAATTTGTAAAAGGTTGCGGAAGACAGTGCTGCTTATCCATGTTTTATAGTGTAAGTATGTAAGAAAGCTAAATAGATTCTTTACTTTCTTTTTCCACTGGATGTGTTCATCATTGCTGATACCTGTTTTGTGTTGCTATGTTGGAAAAAATGGCATTTGTACTAACGCTGGAAAAAAATCTTTTGGAACCTCTTAATAGGGCTGTATTGCAAGTGGATTGTTATGTGCAGTTCAATACATTCTTATCCCTTCCAGAGTGTTGACTGCTTTGTCAGTGAGGGAGAATGCAAGAATAGAGTTAAATCAGCAGGGAGATAGAATGCTTTCCTTTTAAATATAAACCAATGCATGAACTGACATAAATATAAATAGGAATATATAAACAGGGTATGGCTTGTGGAAACAAACAAAACAGGCAGCATTCTTGAAGAGAAAGTGGCGATGGAAGTGCTTCTAAGCTACTTCTGTGTTCTCAGAATCTTGATTGAGGAAGTGGAAAATATTCTTGATGTAGCTTAGCCTTTGTGGTCCCTCCTAGGTATAGTGCTGCATGCTTGCTGCCTTTTTACCAACTAGTTCTCCTAAGGCTTTGGAGACTTTACAAGAGGTTCTCAAAACAGACTTGCAGCCTTCTCTGTGGTGAGAGAGGATCCCCTTAGAGCACATAATCTGAACCCAGGATTAGAATCCTGGCGGGGATTTTTCCACTAGTAGGGAACTTGTTTCCTGGCAGGTTCCTGTTTTCACATCTGTAATTCAACAGTCTTTTGGATGCATGGCTACACACCCACTCCATCTGTCAAAAAAGATAGTCTTGGTATTCCTACTCTCTGCTAGAAGGTTATGAAATATCCAAGTCCTTGGAGATTGTCCTTACTGTGCCACAGCGAGTGCGTACGAAGATAAGTTACAAGCACCGAGATCTAATGCAAGGCCAGAAGTGTAGAACCACTCTCAAATTACAGGCACTTTCCCTGGAAACTCAGTCTGCGGCATTTCTGAAGAACTTCTCCATCTCTGAAGGTCTGCAGCAATGCCATCTGCAGTGCCCTTCCTCCCCCTGCAAAATCAGTGCATCTGAACATACGGCACACTTAACAAAATATTACTGTTGTTGCTGTTTTAAAAACAAACAAAACAACTAGAAAACTCTTCTCTAAGAAACATAATTGACAAATGGTTGGAATGCAAATGTGCATATTGGTGACCTCTGTAGAAAAAGATAGTGCAGAACACTCTTTGGCACAATCTTTCACAACACGTGCTGTTAATAGACAGATTCACAACTTGCCCTTCTGCTGTGGAGTCCCACTAGAAGTCTGTATGTCAAACTGAAAGGTGGGCAAGTCTTAAAAGTACCCAGGCTGATGGGCTCCAGTATTGGAACATCCATACTGTAACTGTGCCAGTGTGTCAATACAGAGAATAATGCTCAGTTATTTCTACTCAATTGTCTGTTTTAATTTTCTGAAAATAAGTAATGCTTTACATATCTGTCTTTGTTTTCTTAAATATGACAGAGCTTTCATAACTATTGTAAATAAAAATAACTGCTTGTAGCTCTTGACAAAAAGCTGTTCTAGTATTAAAAGTATAAGATTGCCAGTATCACTTTTTTGAAAAAAGAAAAACAACAAAAAAACCCACAACAAAATGAATTCAACCCCCTTCCCTTGAACTACTATACTTCTTTTGTTCTTGTTTTCTTTGTTATAGCTGTGCATACATTGTTGAACTATACAATGTTTAAGCATATGCTGTGGGTGCAATTGGCTTTAAAGCCCCCTTCCTGCATGATTTCCTTCCCTTTTTTTTTTTTCTTTTTTTTATTGTAAAGTCAGAGTGTTCCCAAAGCTTGTTAAGAGTGTCACAGAAAGGGTAGGGAGAAAGAAGAAAGTCTTTACATCTTCAGCCCACACACAGGATGATGTAAGACAGATTAGGGTCATTTTACATATTAAAAAAAACCAACCCAACACACACAGAGAAGCATAACACACACTGGAGCATTCTTACTCAAAACTAGTTTTATTTTTAAAAATAAGTTGAATGCATAGCACTCACAAAGATTCCATTGTTTTGGACTTTTTGCATTTAGGAACACCATTCTTATTTATGCCATAAAACCCACCTTTTGGTTCTAATACTAAGAACAGCATATTTTTAATGTACACCAGTAAAGCCCTTTTAAATAATATATTGAAACTGTTCAGTGTACATTTTCTCTGTAGTGGTTGTGCAGCTGTAGTGTGAAAAAACTCAGACTAATTAATAAATTAAAAACAAACAGCATGTAGTAGAACTTTTTACAGTTGAACTAATGTCTTAAAATAGTCAAATAAAAAATACCCTATTAAATGTAAATTTGCAGTATTAACTAACTGAGTAAGCCCCCCGCGCATTATAATTCCAGTGTTAAGTATTAGTTAAATTTTATATATCAAATGCCTATGGGATAAATTCACTAATACCCCCCAAAAAAGAGGAGCCTATACTGCTGTGTCACAAATAAAGATGACAAGTAAGCTGATTTAAAGATTTTACAGAAAAAAAATTGCTACAGGCATCTGCTGTTATTTCAAGTCATGGTCTATTACAAGACTGTACATTCATAGCATCAGAGGTAGTTAGAGCACTGAGGACTTGGATAGAGCATTGCAACAAAATGAAACTGGCAGAAAGAAGTCCATTTCCCTCTTAAATGGGTAACAATGCTAAATAAAAAGCATGGCATCTTAGGAGGTGGAAAGTCTCTACTTAATGCTACCCTCAGACATGGCAAAATAGTCATCAAGTGATGGAAAGGTGGGAAAAAACCCCAAACCAACTTGCAGTTTCATTAAAGAACTGATCATACTGTGCCTATTTCAAAGTTGATTCTCTAGCATAAAGCAGAGAAGGTCATCTCTTTCGTTCACACTTTTATCCCCTTGCACATATATGCTACAAAAGCCCATAACAGAAATTGGGATTTAGGCAAAAAAAAACCAAACGACCAAACAAGAGAATCAGGATTTCTTCTCCTCAACAGTAAATAGGTTTTTGTAGCATAATCTCATTCAGCCCCAGAAAAAATGAACACAGCTGTCCTCCCTCCATTCTGAATGTTATGGTAAGGCCCCTCTCTCCTGTGATAAAGCCTTTATGTTGATATTGATAATGTATGTTAATTTGCCCCTAGTTTCAAAACAGTCACAGTAAGATTCACAATACTTCTGTGTCATTAGATGGTACACAATTTAAGTGCTGCCGTCAAGACCGGAGAAAAAGGTGGTAAAAGAACAAACAAAACAGAAAAAAAGCGCCTTAGGCTGATGTACTATAAAGATATTTTACAGTACTAAGAAACCTGTCATCCATACACCTTCCTCCCATGCTCTGTCACAGGAGAAAGTCAGGTATCTGCTTTTTTTAAAAAAAATAAATCCTCCATTAATAGCTCTACCACCATTTTCATCCAAGAGTGGGATGAGTGAAGCTTTCCACCCTCAGACTATCCACTCCACAGGAGATAGTGTAATTTCATAAAGTTATTAGCACCTTAATTGTGATAAAGCAGTTCACTCTGCAATATAATTTTGATCCACCCGTTTAGAAGAGTAAATCTCTGTATTTTCTTCTGGAACTCCCAAATAGTAGAAGAAGTTGCGCCACTGTTACCTGAGAATTTCCCTCCACTGTAAGTCTGACAGAACTGGATTTCTACAAGCATTTAACTGTTCTTTTTTTGCATAAGCAATACTGTCAGTCCAACTGGAGGATGCCTTCTGTTGGTTAATAATACATGTGTGTTTGTGTGTGTGTACACAGAGGAATCTCAGCCACTGTAGTAGTTTTGGTACAGTACAAGTTCAGCTGAAACTCTCTTTTCTTCAATTACTCAATACCACGCTGCTGAGCGGTTCACATCTAGATTCTGCGAACACTAACATATCCCTTTGGTACTCTGCGTATAGATGCCCTGAAGAAAAGCCATTCCACTTGCTATAGTTTCTTCTCTCTCTGCCTTCTTCTCTCGAGTTATACCCAATTAAGCATACAAACCAGCAGCAGAGAGTAATGAGTAGAAAATTCCCTGAGTTAGTATGAATGAGTTACTTTAACCATAAAAAGGATAGGGAGGAGAAAAGAACTAAAAATATAGTGTCTATTCTGTGAGGTACAAAACTTAAAAACTAGCCAAAATACCAGTTAACTCAAATGCCTTAGTCTAAAGCAAATATGCAACACAAGTGCCAAAAAAGGGGCAAGAGCATGGAGTCAGCCAGATGAGACTTGTTTCTTCCTGTGGCCCCAGTGTCTGGAGAAACCTGACATTTAATGGATTCTTAAGTTCCAGTAAGTTTAAAGTAAGTGTTAATACTGCATGGTGGTATCACATAAATGTCTTCAAAATAATACTGCATATCTCCTTCATTAAAAGGTAAGTTTGTAAGTTAGTCCACAGCTATTTTTCTTTTGACTAGTATTTCAAAGAGGTGTGTTGGAAGCAGAGCATTCTGAGTACCAGAGTAAGCACTTACTACTCCCAGGTATGCACATTCTTTTTAGAGGGTGTTCTGTGTGCTTATTTTTTGCAGTCTGCATTTGAGCTATGGGACTCGTTGCCAATCCAGTTGCTTTTTTTTTTCTGGAAAGGCACTTTTTATTGAATTTGTTGCCCTCAAAATTACTTGAGGTTTAACACAACCTAAACCAATTCCCCTCAACAGAACTTACCACCCCGAACAAACAAGCACAAAACAATTTTGTATTTATCACCTCTCAAAGCAGGGAGTAATACAGGAATATCGTCCATTCACTTGGTAACTCCGGTTGTAGGAGACACTTAGACATGGCTTCACTTCTAGTGGAACAGCTAGTGACATCGCAGCACCAGTCTGTACATGGCCTCGACCCTGAACACTAGACTGTAAGGCAGCAGGACAAGTCTGAAGTGGGAAAGATGCCGTTTGATTGGAGGATAATATCTGTTGACAGTTTTGCTGGTGTGACACCTGATGGTGATACTGTAATGAAGATTGATGAGTTTGGAGATACCGTGGCATGTGCTGTTGAGCATTATTAGCCTGTTGAGAAGTTGGAGCTGAGGCCTGGAATACAGTATGTTGGGCAGATTGAGCACGTTGTCCTTTTTGCTTGTTTGCTTCCTTCACATCATTATCATGTGCACTAAAATTGATAAGACAGTTCATGAAAATAGACATTAAAATAATTTAACCTCTTTGGGTTAACTTTTAAGAGCACTCCAACAAATGGTGCAATTATCTGAAAGCTTTCAAAGCTATTTTTTTTTTTAAATCATTTTAGTCTACTCTTTAAAATAATTTAAGTTTTTAAAATTTTTTTCTTGAGGATACATTTCTTTTCAGTATTTCACTTCATAGCAACACAAAATGCAGATAAAAGCCAAGTACAATACAAATAATATAGCAGTATCTAAAATTACCAGCATAATAATGTCTGCTAGCGTACTGCACTAAAGTGCCAGATGACCAGAACCCAAAATTAAAACTTACTTGCTGCTCCTACCTCATTTAAATTGGGTAATAGAGAATAGGGATTTTAAAGACATGACATCAGAGGGATTTTAAAGATCTACATTACAATACTAAAAGAACATATGTATATTTATATTGGACCCTGCTTTGAACAGTGGAAATGCATTTTTTTTTTCTTCGCCTCACCTTTTTTCTCTCCTACCCAGTACTTAAGTTAGACAGTTTAGCTCCCCTGAATTCCCTTTGATTTACACCCAATCTCAAACATATTTAGACATACTCTTTTTCTTGCTTTTATGCTGAGGTCAAGCAGGTGCCACCTACACATTTCAGTCAGGCCTAAATCTCAAAAATCATCCAAGTTTTGTGGTACTGCCTATGCAGAGCAGATCTCTTGAAGACAGTGAGCGTTCAATACCTCGCTGTTTTTTCATAAGGGGTTGCTATCTTTTTACGGTCCACTGCAAAGATGACTGAAAGGTTTTGCCCACACCCCCCTGCTACCCCAGCGGTTCCAGAGCAATACTGAAAACACTCCTGCAACAGCACTTGCATGCCTTACGTACTATCCCTTCCATTTCACATATTAGTGAAGCCAAAACAGACTGTCAGAGGTGATAACACCACAATTATAAGATACGATGCTCCCAGATACAGCTGTTCCTGTACTTCTATGGACCACAACTATATTTAGCTCAAGGCAAAAGCAAACTCCTGCAGGAGTAAAGCAGTTACATGGGCATAGGTTTTGACATAAAGGTTTAGAATAGAAGAACTGATCATATAAAAACTCCTCGCAGTAAGGTTCACTTGGCATTTGCTGGCATTTTTATCTCATGTTAGCTGCATCTCTCCACTGTAGAGCAAACATCAATACAGCAAAACTGGTTACAACCTTCTCAGTGTTTCCTCCCCCAAAGATAGCCACTCAAGCAGTCTGCATGTTTGAGCCATAATCTGGAGCATCCCTTGAACTTCAACAGCATAGAGTCTTCAGAGTAAGTAGAAGCCCCTGTGCCTTTGGTACTCCTTGCAATCTCTTTTTCCTCTCTGAGCACAGTACAGAGATTGGAAACAAGCTATTTAACAGGCTCTCAAAGCATGCCAAAAAGATGTTCAGTGAAAATGCAAGGCTGAGGTTTGCTTGTTGAAAGAACAGGGAAGAGGTTTGATCTGACAAGGTTTTCTCTTTTGGAAAGAATAAAATAGTTACCTAAGTATTGTTAGAATAGAAAAATTGAAATTAAAGAAATTTACTTGCAGCGCTAACAGTAATTAAGCACACCAACAAATGCAAAAATGAGCTTAAAAAAAGTTGCTGTTGTTAACTTACATTAATAGTCGTTCAATACATGGCATTAGGAAATCCCAGGAGTATGCAGTAAGATGATGCAGTCGGGTAGGCCATGTTGGCGAGAGACGCAAGATAATCCTTGAAGAAGCCACGCATGCAGTAGCGACTAAAGAAGGGGCATAATTTAAGAATGCATGATCTAGAAAGGAGTAGGAAAAAGATTCGTTTAAGTTGGAGATTTTCTGTCAAGACAACAAAGGCATCTTTACCTGAAATAAGTAACTCACCTTGCAGCGATACTTCCAGAAAGTAATCAGCATATTTTGCCATATATAACTTAGTCTTCTCTAGGCAAACCATTGGCCAACCATCATGAAGATCAGTCTCATGGACAGCAATAGAAAGATAATAGTCGATGAAATGAGCAGCAGTTGGGAGGCACAAATTCCACTGAAATGTTTCTAGCAATAACAACTCCATATGAAGCAAATTCTGTTTTGTTAGTACCAAATTCATGTTAGTCATACAACCCAAGCTGTTCAACTGTTCAAGTTTGGGAACACTGTCTTCCTTTTCTTCAAATTTACCTTCAGGTGAACACAAAGAAGAGGGGAGGAAAAAAAAGGTTCAGCATGAGTGAACTATAAAAGAGATAGATATCTACTGTCTGCACTGGTCATATTTCAATTCTACTGTGTCAAACAAGCTTCAGACTTTCCTGCAGATGCAGAGCTCAAACTGAAGATGTCATCAGATGCAAAAAGGGGTATGTGCCATAATGGGTTAAATTTCACCAGGTAACGTCAAACACCATGTACAAAACAGTTCCACGTTTCCTGTTGGTTTTCCTGCCCTGGCACACAAAAGCCAGTTGCCAAGAGCAGAAGCTCTTTAGGACATCACAGGCACTGCATATGCAAGTTTTTGACACAAAAATATTGTGTAAGGTGTCCCCATCATCAATGAAATACTACTGTGATGTGAGTTGCAATACACAACACCACAGCATTTGGCTTTAATCACCCTCCTATCCCCGTGCACCCGTTTTGTTTCTAAAACTCTATTAGAGTATAGCTAGAGCTCTAGCTAATGTGCCTGCTTTTAATGCCTGTTATGGTAGGTAGTTTTTAGATTTTATAGCTGATAAGCTGCTCCAGTGTTTTAAACAAGTGGAGTTCAGCAACGTGCACCTGAAAACCCACACTGCCATAGATACTGTTTCAACTTTAACACTACTAGTTGCTTCAGCGTTCCTTGGACTTCAGCTTGTCAGGCCTGTATGTTTTTAGCCTAAAGCAAAATTGTGTACACAGAAAACCCATTAAAAAGTGAAATGTCTCACATTTCCACATGGTTTGCCACATGGTTGTGCTGTTTCAATTTCATTGCAAATTCTGTCCATCTTACACTCGCTATTCAGTATGACACGGTATGTTGTTAATGCACATTTTTAGAGAGTTTTGCAGGACTGAACGTACTGAATGTTTGCTTTTTTCAACAGTGGAGGTACTTACACTCGACTTAATCCAACATCAGTCCCAGTCTGTTAAGTTTTTGTTTCCTGTACTCAGGAAATTACAGGAGTAAAAGTTTCAGTAGTTGCAATCATTTCTCGTATTGCTTTTGTAAACTTATCAGGTATATCAGTGTGACTAGTCCAACTTATTGCACCACAGATTAAACTGCTTGTTTAAGCCACATAGGGCAAAAGTTTAAAATAGCATTATGGTTTGTGCTTTCTGAACCAATCTATGCACTGCCACTCAGAAGAGCAACTACTCCAGGCTTTTGGAGCTCTACTTACAGCTTGTTATGAAAGATGGCAGAGGTTTTTTTTTTAAAATTATAATTTTCTTCAGAAGATGAATTTCATCTGAAAATCTGGCATTAGTTCAAAGCCAATCCTTTTTCCTAAATGGATTACACTCGTTTCTGAGACAAGGTTTTCATACTCAGCACCTCATCTCTTGCCTAGTGATGATTGCTGACTGGTGGCATACAGTCCAAGTTTATCCGCAGAAGAATTTGAAATAACCTTTTTCTTGTTTAACTGTTCTGCTGAATAGCTGTATTGGTGGAGTTAGGGGATGCAATGAAAGGAAGCAGTATATAAAACATAGCTAACACCTCAGTACTCTGTTTTCTAGGGAAGAGGGCCTAGAGCCACAACACTATGCACCCTGAGAAAGCAAAAATAGATTCAGAGAAACAGATCAGCAGAAACTGAACCAACAGTTAGTTCTGCTGCCAGGACCCATTACTCTGAATCTACTGGTTTAAGAACAAGTGCCAGCAGGTACCCCAGTAAGCTACACCCACATCTAAAAGGGGACATCACAAATGTCAGAAGATAGATACACATTACAAGACTCTAGACAAGGTCAATGTAAGCAGCACTGATCATAAAGAATGCCTGTAATTAATTCTGTCTTCAGATTACTGTCATTCACTGATGTATTTCACCAGTATTACATTTTGTACGTGACCATAGAGGAGGTATGCTAGCCTTAGCCTGTTTAAAGAACACTGCATTTTCTGAAATCTTAAGTACTCAGAACCACAGAGCACCATCGGCCAGGTGCAGTACAGTCTACATATGGTTTAATTAATTTCTTCCTTTATCACAGATATGCAAATTTCTCATTTCCAGCACTGGATCTACCAACTTTGAGATGTCCTTAGAAAGGCAGTCTTTCTATTCCTACAATACAGCTCTGAAAGTTCACCTTAAAACCATTTGTTTCCAAGCTTAAACACTGCTTTTTAATTGCAGTTTCTTTTTCCTTTCCTCAGTCTCATCAGGTACCAACAGAAGTCAAAATGAGAGGTTAAAGAAAGGCTCTACAAGTTGGGCCAAACTGATAGACCCTAATCTGCCTGTCTATTATAACCACTTTGTTTTCCCCATCTGCTGTATCCCATCAAGACATGCCTTGTGCTTGGCAGCAGAACCTAGATTGCTTTAGTTAAAGTTTGGTGCCACATACTTACTTGCTAAAAGTAAACAGGAAAGAGCAACCACATGCAGCTGCTGTATAGATATGTCATAACGATCCATAAAGAGGTCCAACAGATACACAGCTAGATGTCGTGCAGCAGGACAGAGTCTGAATCGATTGCTCACAATGGCAATTAAATCTGCAAAATATCTTCTCAGATGTAACTGGGGAGATTGGCCTTTGTAGGAGGGCAGCTTCAGCTCCTAGATGGACAGCAGCATGCAATTTTAATAAAACCATCATTCAATTTGAATTAGCATCAGATTATATAGCTGATATCCTCAAATTTATCACAGAATTTTCAAAGTATTTATACCCACCATTTCAGCATCAGAAGAAAATCTATTCATTGTATTACATAAGAAGTAAGAAATAACTTGGTTCTGCACAACATTAGTATAAAAATCATCCAATTGGGCAATCACCTGGAGTGACTTCACCTTTTACCATTTCTCTTCCATTTCCTCTAATGCAAAGGCTGTACCTCCCAGCAGGGAAACTGCAAGGGTATGCAAGTGCTCCTCAGCTGCTTCAATGCAAAGTCCAATAGCTTAACTCAACACTCTCCTGCTGCAGCTCAAGTCTGAGCAACCAAACTTTGTACTGAAGTGTTTGCATGTTCCAGTGCTACTAGATCTCCTGCAGGTGCCTCCAGGAGAAGGGCACTAACAGCTAGCTGAAAGTAGAAACATTAGGGAGAGGAATGGGGTGTGCACGCGTCAACATTTGCTGCGTGCACATGTTTAAATCCTGACTTAATCTGATCTGATTGATGTTGCACTGACACCGATTACAGTGTGCGCTCAGGCATTCAGTTAAGCATACATAAACCTCACGTGGTCTGAAATTCAGGGGGGAACCCCATAAAACAAAAGCCCTACCAGCACCATAGATGAGAAAAATCTGTAACACAATCTATTTTGAATACAAAGTTCGGCATGGTCAAAAGAGCATTCCCCAGTCTCCTGCCTCGTAGGTAGCATCTCCTCTCGTACACAGCAGCAGTGCTGTCTTCTGTTATCATGAATAAATTTATGACTTAGAATAAATTTATGAATGAATAAATTTATGAGTTATTTATTGTGCAGCCCAGATTGAGTAGGATTTTGAGTACAATTAAATTCCCTGGAGGACAGGCTGATGACATCAAGACGGAATAAAGTCACCCAAAATTTTCAAAGTTCGAAAGTCAATTAAAAGTTCTGAAGCACGTCAGTAAAGTGAAAAAAAAACCAAACAAAACAAACCAACACTCCCTCCTCACCTACTAAGCTTTAAAATTCACCTTTCAGGAGACTAACTTGGGTTGAACAATTGTAACTTTGGTACCAAACAGATGATCCTACCCTTCTCTTGGGTATCTTCCCCCCACCCCGTTCCTGCAAATAAAACCCCCAAACTTCTAGCAGTCACACCTTCAGGACAACTAATCATAGAATAGTTTGGGTTGGAAGGGACCTTAAAGATCACCTAGTTCCACCCCCTCTGCCATGGGCAGGAACATCCCACTGGATCAGGCTGCCCAAGGCCCCATCCAACCTGGCCCTGAACACCTCCAGGGATGGGGCAGCTACATCTTCCCTGGGCAACCTGGACCAGTAGCTCACCACTCTCACAGTGAAGAAATTCCTCCTTAGGTCTAGTCTAAATCTACCCCTCTCCAGTTTATACCCATTGCTTCTAGAAACCCACTCATCAAGCACCATCAGGAAGCAAAAGCTCATTTTTAGTAGGTTCAGTCACTGCCAACCGGTTTTCGGCTCTGGGCACCAGGCACTTCCCTGGGGAAGCAGCCGCTCCGAGCCACCTGCGCTCGGTCCCCGCTCGCCCCGGGCCCCTACGTCTCTCTGCGACGCGGCCGAGCGGCCGCCGCGGAGCTCGGGACCATTCCCCCCTCCCCCGACACAGGGCTACCTTGTACCGCAGCGCCTGGTGGATGTCGGCCGCCAGCTGCCCCGTCCACCACTGCGGCTCCAGCTCCATAGGCGCGGCGCGGGGCCCGGACACAGCGGAGGAAGCGGCGCCGGCTGAGGGGTGGGACGGCCAGCGCCGCCCTCGCCCCCTCCTCGCTCGATTAAACGCTCTCAGCTGCCGCCCGCGCCGCGGGGCCGCCCCAGCGCCCCGGCCCAGCTGGCCGCCATGCGGGGCACAAGTGGGGCTCGTTAAAGCGGGGGACGCGGCGGAGCCGGCGAGCGCGCGCGCCCCGACGAAAGGGCGGGCGCCGCGTCCCCCGAACGAAGCCGCCGCTCCCCCTACGCACCGGCGCGGCCGCCCCAGGGCTCCCCCGCCATCACGCGGCAGCGCCGCCCGCTCCGCTCATTGTTAAAGCGCCGAGCGGGCCTGCTGTGTACAAAGCCGGGCAGCGCCCGCCCGCCGGCCAATCCGCGGCCGCCTGACAGCGCGGCAGCCGCCCGCCGGCCAATCCGCGGCCGCCTGACAGCGCGGCCGCCGCCCGCCGGCCAATCCGCGGCCGCCTGACAGCGCGGCCGCCGCCCGCCGGCCAATCCGCGGCCGCCTGACAGCGCGGCCGCCGCCCGCCGGCCAATCCGCGGCCGCCTGACAGCGCGGCCGCCGCCCGCCGGCCAATCCGCGGCCGCCTGACAGCGCGGCCGCCGCCCGCCGGCCAATCCGCGGCCGCCTGACAGCGCGGCCGCCGCCCGCCGGCCAATCCGCGGCCGCCTGACAGCGCGGCCGCCGCCCGCCGGCCAATCCGCGGCCGCCTGACAGCGCGGCCGCCGCCCGCCGGCCAATCCGCGGCCGCCTGACAGCGCGGCCGCCGCCCGCCGGCCAATCCGCGGCCGCCTGACAGCGCGGCCGCCGCCCGCCGGCCAATCCGCGGCCGCCTGACAGCGCGGCCGCCTGACAGCGCGGCCGCCTGACAGCGCGGCCCCCGCCCGCCGGCCAATCCGCGGCCGTCTGACAGCGCGGCCCCCGCCCGCCGGCCAATCCGCGGCCGCCTGACAGCGCGGCCCCCGCCCGCCGGCCAATCCGCGGCCGCCTGACAGCGCGGCCCCCGCCCGCCGGCCAATCCGCGGCCGCCTGACAGCGCGGCCCCTGCCCGCCGGCCCATTGCTCGCTGCCTTACAGCGCTGCCCTCCCCGTCGGCCGATCCAGCGCCGCCTTACAGCTCGACCCGCCCGACGGGCACCAATCAAGAGCGCGGCGCTCACGGGGCGCGCGCGGTAAAGGCTTGGCCTCGCGCAGCTGCCGTAGCAGTCCCTTAAAATTCCGCGGAAGGGGGGATAGGGCTGCTTTAGAGGCGCTGTCGCTGTGGGGAGGGGCTCTTTGCCTCAGGCCCCACAGGGATCCTGCACCCTTGAGGGGCGGCCTGTGGGGCTTTTAGTGCATCGCGGCCCGAGCTCTGACAGAGTTTTGCCCTCCGCCCTGTTCTCTTCCCCTTTTTAGTTGCGCTGTGAAGCTTTTAGCGCGTTGTGGCGGGTGTCCTGCAGCTCTTTCGCATTTCAGGTGCGGTTTCCTTTCAGCGGGAGAGCCTGCGCACCTATTGAGTTACAGAAGCCACGAGCCATGAGGTTTGTTTTGTGGTGAGCTCTTGTTCACTACTGGTGCACACGTCCTCCTGAACAGCCTTTGCTGCCCACCTGAGGGAAGAGGCCTCTGTCTCCTAACAGAGGAGCACTTCACGAGGTTCAGCTCGTGCCCCTGGTGTCACAGTGGGTGTTGTGCACCTCTTGAGTTCAGAAAGCCCTCTTGGGGATGCTTTTCACTTGGTAACCTGCTGTTATAGAGGTATTACAAATAATACTTGCTGCTTTGTAGTGGTTTATGTTGTTGAGCTCCTAAATACCTGAACAACTTGGTAACTGAGGATGTAAAACAGTACAACATACAACAAGCAATGCAAAGTGGTGAGGAACAAATACTTGGGATGCAGTTTCTGTTGGGGGAATATCTCGATTTTTCATTTTTATCCATGCTCAGACTTTTTTTTTTTTTAATTAAGAAAAATGGAAAGTCTTGACATAGCTAGTTTATTGACTTTGTAGCCAGGACTGTAAAAGCCTGTTTACATATGCATGTCTAACTTAAACGGGTGGTATTATGGACTGCAGTGGCCTGCTTCATCTGAGGAGGTGTACTCCTAGGTGGAAGTCCGTGTTTGTGAGGATGCATTTCTCATGCCATTTCCGTTAATGACAGATTTAATTATATAATGTTACATATTTTTTCTAAAGAGAAAAGTAGAGAAATGCTAGTATTTTTGTGCATGAATACATAATTGAGCAAATTCTTCAGCTGTTTAGATTAGCTATCTGAGATCTGTGGACTATTGACAAAGCAGCATTTTGCTGTTCTGATGACTTTTTATCTCAGTTCTGTGCATTGTTTTGAAGGCATGCTCAAGCTAATTTTGCTTTTAAAATTGTTTGTTCTTAAAGAAAAGTAATACCAAATTTTATACTTCAAAGGCAAGATAAATCTCGAGCAGGTTCTTAATAGAGACATAGTCTTCACCACACCTTTATGGCCTTCAAAAATGTGTTGCCTGCTTGAAGACAGGAAAGCAAATAAACATCAACGTGTTAAAAAGCTGTTACAATGGGCCCAAACAGAGAAGTGAGTTCTACTCTTGTGTGTTGGGAGAAATTACTGTTAGCACTGCTGTCTCCCCACAGGGCTTTTTAACCATGTGGATTAGTCTGTTGCTGAAGTGTTAAGTGTTAGAAGGGTGGGAGTAAAGTAGATACTTGCTGTGTATCAGATACTCAGATGTGCTTGCCTGACTTGGATAAGAAGTGTGGTCCTGATAAAGCCAAGTACTGACAGCTATTTGTATAAAATACTTGAGGAAAACAACAGTGCTGTGGTTACTTGCCATACCACAAAGACGACTGAGCTGTTGGAACTACTTATTTCAGCTCCTTGTAACGCTTCTTCACTGCCTTTTTCCAAGTTGCCGTGCACTCCACAGCCTATCTTGAATTGCTGATCTTGTCAATAGTTACAGCTGTGTCTGCTTTTTATGCAATTAAAAGATGGGTTTGGAAAGAGCCTCATCATCTGCCCAAGGCTAGGATTGCTTCTGGCATTTGTTTTTCTGATCTTGGAAACATCCAGAAAATCATTCCATTTAAAAAGTCAAAGCATTTCTGTACAACCACGTTGTTATCTGCAGGAAGCATACATTTCTGTTTGCACTGTTAATCCCAACTGGAAGAACTGACAGTCTTAGAACCTCCAAACTCGAGTGGATTGCTTTCGGAGTCTAGGGCTTCCAAGATCAGAGTTTAAGGGTTGGGTTTAGTTTAGTGCAATTGTAATGAGACTTGTAATGATCTTATAATACCCAGTAGTATTTTTTTTTAACTGGTGCAGATTTTATCTGCTTTCAGTGGTCAAGGCTGTGTACAGTGCTTTATTTCCACCTTCATCCCCTGTGTGTAAGTTAGGACAGAATCAACACTTCCTCACTCAATCCTTAGAATAAACAGAGGATTTTAAAGGTTACTTCCAGTGGCAGTAAAGTTTTAATTATCAAGAAACTGGCAGTGTGAAGTTTTTCCATTTGTGTGTAGTATATGGAACCTGATAAAACAGAAAATGGAACCAAATGTTATGAAACTATTTTGAAATGGATATCCTCTTTCTGTTACTGGCTGTGTATCACATAAGCAAATACTTATGTCTTGAGGGGGAAATAAGACTGGGTGTGAGAGCTGGTGTCTGTGCTTTGAAAAGATGCCAGAAGTACTGTTATTCTTGGAATTCCCTAAGAAAAATTGTGACCTGCACTCTATGCAAAACAGGCTAGAAGGTAACCTGTGAGATCTGAACTAAAGTGCTTGTAACGTTTTTGTGGAATCTTCTAAAAAGGGTGCTGCTGAAGTCTTAAAATTTACGGACGTGTAACTCGCAGGTTACAGTCTTAATGCAGTTTCAGACTTTGTGGGTGAGCTGACTTCCCTTTGTAGTTACTGAGAGGTTAGATCTGCATCTGAGGAGTTGATGCATGTATTTATGTGTTTAAGCTGCTTTTTCCTCACTAAGTGTGTTGGGTTTTTTTGGGTTTTCTTGTGGTTCTTCTTGGCCTGTGAAAAAGAAACTTGGCTTTTGAAGAACAATGAAGAACTTGCAGGTAATTGCCAATTGCGTCAAGTACTCTGATCTTGAGAACCACCATCTCTCTAGATTAGAAACCTTTTCCTGCTCTTATACTGTTTCTGAGACATTGTTTTAGTGCTAATGGTGCATTGACCACAGAGTACAAAGTTTCTGAAGACTAACACATTGTTTAACTTCTGTGCCTATTGTCATAAGATGAATCTTTGAAGTTTGATTTTGTCTTGACTGGCAGAATTAGATGAGTCAGTCACTTCAACTACTTAAGCAGAGTCCAAGACAAACTGAATTCTGGGGTGACAGAGGTGAAACAAATATTTAAATAACAGCTAAATCACTATGTTAATTGTTGTTTTGTTTATTTGCTCTTGCTTTTGTTTTGATGCTCCTTGGTCATTCTCATCTGAATAAAGAGATAGTAATTCCATAAAAGGCATTTTTGAAGGGCTGCATTTTTTTTGAGTTGTAACATGAGAAGCTCAGTTTCGTTAAACTGAGCATTATTTAAAAGCGAAATAATTCAAACTTAGTTCCCATGTTTCTTAAGGCTGAGCAAGTTAGCTCTGCTTTTGTCACTGTATTTGTTGATCTTATTTTCAAACAGAGGCTGCATCTGATGACATTTGTAGCAGTAATATTTCAAAGGCATTTAATTAAAGAGAATGAATCACTCTAAAGACAGGACTGTAACTGCTCACAGAGCCCTTTTGCACCATGGTGATAGTTGAAATGTCAGTAAAAAGAGTTGTAACACTTAAGAAGCGAGGGCGGTCTCCAGCTGAGAGTACTTCAGGTTGTATTTGTAAATGCCTGTGTTGAATGTACTCTGTGGGTAAGATTTTCAGTCTAGGGATTTGGATTCCCCGAATAGCTACTGAAATGTGATTATTAGATTTGATCTTAGCTGGTAAATGTCCTTTGGAATTGTTGACCGTAGTTATTAATACAGCTGTTAAGAGAGAAAGCATCTGAGACTGCTTCGCCCTGAATGATATGTGCTTTTCACAAAGCATTTTACCAAACAATTTGGCTTTAAGTGTTTTACTATCCTGTGGGAAGCTTTAAAAAAATGTGCACCCACTAATGTTTTATTTGGCATGAGAATAAATGTATAAGTTTTTGATATGTGTTTGAATGAAGAAACATTTATGTAAGTGGAAGAGTGTTGATGGATATAGCTTGTACTGCGGGGTTTTTCTTTTCTGTAAGTCACACTCAGTTTAGGAAATAATTTTGTCAGTAACTAAAAGGATGGGAGGAATTTTGCATCTAAAGCATATGCACTTCCTGCTCGGAAGTCTTCAGCTCATTTAACTGGAATTTAGGCAAGGTTACTTGTTGTGCAGTTAGCTTAGGGATGGAGTGGTTAATGATATGTTGTTGTTCCTGTCAAACATGTTTTGATTTTAGAATCTGATCCACAGAATCTAAGAAGGGCAAAGTGGCCTCTTCCTTTTCCTTTCAAACCAAAGGTCCAACAAAGAAGTTTGGGGGTTTTGTATATATTACTATTCAGGGCTGCCAAATTAAGAGCCAGCTCAGACAAAGTACTACAAAGTTAATGCTTTACCTGGTGGTGGTTGCTGTGGAGGAGAGCTGCATGCAGACGTGGGCTCACATCTGCAGGAGGGCTTGGTCTTTGTGGTGCTTCTTGTTGAAGTACCTGACTAGTAGGTTTCAGACTTGTAGTCAGGCACAAGTGGAAAACTTTGCGCTACTAGTTTCTTGTTAATGAAAACCCAACTGCTACTCTTGAAAGGAATTATTAATATCTTCTGTTTGTTCTGTACTGATTTACGTGCACAGGGATAAAGCAGGGAGGTGTACTTCCTTTTAGGTAAGGAAGGACTGCTGTTAGGTCTTTCTGGAGCTGTCTCTTCTCTGTGCTGTAGAAGACCAGATCACTCAGCCTCTCTTGAAAGGGCTGGTGCTCCAGTCCTCAAGCATCTAGGTGGCCATCTGATAAGTTTGCTTCAGCTCATCAATGTCTTTGTTGTGCTGGGGGGAGGAGGAGGTCCCAAATCTGGATGCAGTATTCTAGATGTGGTGCAGGGAGTGTTAAGTAGAGGGTGATAATCACTTCTTTTGATTATTTTGCAATGGTCCTGTTAATGCAGGCCAGACGCTGTTAGCCTTCTTCAGTGCCAGGGCATACTGTTGGCTCAGGTTCACCTTGCTACTGTGGGAGTCTTCAGCTTCCCTGTAGTGCTGGCTGGTCTGTGTTGTGCTCTCTTCCAGGAGGTTTGCCAGGGTCACAGCATGTTTTACTCTGTCCACAAGACAAAAAAACCCAAATGAAGAATGATAAATTGGACAGAGTTGGGGCCGGGGTAAATCCTGCCTAAATCCCACAGGGTTTATGTGTGTTTGAAGCACTTTGTTCCTTGATCCATTACTTGGAAGTGCTGTGTCTTATTCCGTTTGGTTGATAGTAATAAGCTTGTGGTTTGGGGCTGTGCTGTGTAGGAATAGTGTATCCTAATTTGATCACATCACAGTGAGATCTAGGATCTGGTTCTGCAACGGTATCTGAGATGGATGTGGCCAAATCTGCATTTGATAGTCAGAGCCCAGGGGCTCCAAATATAATCCTTGTGTCTCACTATGCTGAAAGTTTTTGAGATTTTTATGTTCGGGATACATTTTACTGCCAGGCACGTGGTCACATGTTAAAAGAGCTGATTAGCTCTATCATATTTGGTTAATGTGTGGAAGTACCTTTCTCAAGTTTCATGGACAAATAGACTCTTCACTTTTGCTTCCTAGTATCTTCTTATGCTATTCAGTACATAATTATCTAGTCACTACATATCTGAGACACGTTTCAACAGTCAGTACTCTTTATTTTCAGTCATTGCATTGTGACTCATTACACCCACTGCATTATTGAAAATGCAGAAACATACCTCCATTTGGATGCTGTTAAAAGCCCTGTATGGCTGTTTTAAAAAGTGTGTTAAATGAACAATCGAGTTGAAAGGAATAGAAGGGTAAAATGAACCCAGACTGTTTTGTTTCACAGCTCGTTGCCAGTGGTACTCCCATCTATAACTTTAGTTTTAGGTTTGATGAATACATGTGTTGACTTGTACAAAAGCTGTGTCCTGACAGGTAGTTAACACCTCGTGGGAGAAAGAATTCAGAAAGAAATCAGCATTTACTGCTCCTCTAACAATAAGGAATTAAACAATATTAAGATATTCTGCCCTAGGAAGAAAAGGGCCATCTCAGCCACCCTGTGTAAGAGGAACTCATGAGACATTGCTCATTTTGCACCTTAACCTACATCAGACTTGGAGGAAAAGTGCTGTCAAGAGTCACTGTGCGTTTGTGCCTGGGTTCTATTTAGTGGCTTTGCACATTGCATTGCTGTGACTGTGTGCAGTTTCTGATAAAGTCATATGTTTGTTTTCCTGTCCCATTTGGGGTTACTTTAAGGACAGTGTGTAAGAACCACCTCTATTGCACTACATATGAAAAAAAATTATATAACTCTCAGTCTGAAATTAGAGATATCAATATGGTAAATAAATGGTATCTGTGAAACACTCATACATTACCATATTTTAAATTTGTACAAAATTCTCTTTGGCAAGAAAAACTAGCACTTCATGTTTCTCCTCTTACTAATGGCCTCAGTCTTAAGAAATGCCAGCTTGTGTTTTTCCTTTGAGTAGTGGTCCAACAATTTCAAAACAGATGGCAAAAATAAATCTTTGTGTTTGAGTCATTGCTTTGCTTAGTATGTGACTGTGATTAGAGTAGGTATTGCTTGTATGAAAGAATTTGATTGATACTGCTGGGTGTTTGTTTTGTGGAAGTTTGTTATATTTTGTAATTTATTCTTTCCTTGAAAATACTTGTGGAATTCTTTTGAGATTACCATCTGCAGTTTGTAACTGTTTACCAACTGCAGTTTGTAACACAGTAGTGTTACTTAGCTATAAAAGTCAAGAAGTATAATTATTAGTTCCTGGTTGGTTTTTGTAAATAGTCTTCAGAATTAAATTTGACTCAGTTCTGATCCTCTTTTAAAAGTTTTATGAACATAAACAGTCCCATTTAAAGATACCCTGTTTTGTGCATCAGTGTGTTTACATGCTCAAGACTGTCTTTTTGTGTCTATGTGGTGCTGTAGAAGAGCAAGAGCTCTGGACTGTGGAAGGTGAATGGAAATGCATCTCGTAATGTTGGGGTAGGAGATTGATCAGGGGAGGGGTCATATGGTAGGATGGAGCTGGAGAAGGGCAGAAGTGGGTGGTTAATAGGAGTCACCATGAACTATTAAATCCTCAGAGACTGGTGTTCAGAGCAGTGCTCAAACACTGATATGCATGATTGGAGTCATCATGGAAAGGTTGACTTTTCAAACAATATCAGATGTTGATTGCTAAATCAACATGTATGTTAGATTGCAGAGGCTAAATATGGAAAAAAGCCTGTCAGATTAGACTGACTTTTCCAATGATTACGTTTTACTGCCTGAACATGCTTATTAAAGATTTCAGATAAGCATTTCTATAGTAATGATCTAAAAGTGAAATGAAAAAAAAAACCCACCACATTTTACTTAGATTTAAATTATTAATTTTGTTATGTTAATTTTTAATTTTGTTATGAAAATCAGAGGTATAACGCTGCAGAGACAGAGCCACTGATGCTGGAACCAATTTGGGTTATGGTTTAATGAAAAATTAAGTTCAACTTTGGGACTCCTCCTAGTGGTTTAAAAATGCATTGCTGCACAACCCAAAGCTTTGATCTGGCATCAAGTTTCTCTGATAGTTAGGCTTTGTTTAAAATGTTTAATTGGGCTATGCTTCTGCTAGTTAGATAAACTATTGTCTCTTAGTGCTACCTTTACTTTATATAAGAACAGAAATAATTTATTCTCTGACAGCCACTGTAAAGCTTATGTAAAATTATAAAGCGAGTATAAACTCTGTTATTTATACTCTCGCTATTTTAATCACATCATATGTGATTGTTTAGATCCTGATATAGATCAAATTTCTACTGCTGGCTCATCCAACAGCACATAGATCTGGTATTATTGCCTATGGAAGCCTGGGTTTACCTATGGATAAGAACATTAATCCTCTAGGTTTCTGAATTTCACTTCCTTGTTCTATGAAGAAGTTAGCTGTGGCCCTAGTAACTACTAACAGTCACACTGTGTGATCACTGGATGCAAGTAATCCTGCAAATCTAACTCATCTAAATACTTCCACTGAAATCAAATGAGTTATGTGAGATAAGGTGGCAGGCTTTGTCTTAAGGAGTATATAAGATGGAGCAACTGTTAATGTAGTTACTGGAACCAAAAGGACAATGAAGGCTTTGTTTATTTATTTATTTTTTTAATATCAATGGAAGAGACTGAAAGCTAAAAATATTTTAAAAAGATAGAATGATGTCCTCCTTGCTCAGCTTTGTTGAACTATAATACAAATCGACTGAATTTAGAGAAAAAAACAGTAGGAGTCATAAAAGAATCTACTGGTTTTGCTACTGAGTTCAGATTAGGTCATATTGAATATAATTTTATGGCCTTTCTCTAGTGGTTTGTGAGTACTTTCCAGTGCCAAAATATACATTTTTGGCTGATTAATGGTCTGCAGTTAGATGAAGGCAAGCAGTGAAATATTCTGAGGTTGCAAAACACACAGTGAATTGACAGAGCTCTCCAGCACAGCTACAACATCCTCCTAATGACAGGAAAAACATTATTTCAGTGTCCCCATCCCACTTGACTGGGATTTTGCATTTTTCATGAAGCTACTTCAGTCATGATGTAAAATTTAATAATAGCAATGTACATTTAACTACTTAAGAAAGACTTCGGCAGAGAAAATGAGGGAACAAGCCAGCAACATATGATCAGAGAAATCTCCATGGATCTCTAATAGCCCATGGGTCATGGAGTGAGGAAAGTGGATGCATGGATGCAGGGAAAGTTACATACAGTGCATACATCTGTTTCCAGCTATTTTCAAATGTGGATTATTTGCAACATAAATCTGTATAAATGTATTGAGATTAATTTTATAGTGTCATGCAATCACCGTTGTGTTATTTAAGCGTGCCATAAGGAGCAACGAAATGAGCTC
Source organism: Phaenicophaeus curvirostris (assembly GCF_032191515.1). Lineage (NCBI taxonomy): Eukaryota > Metazoa > Chordata > Aves > Cuculiformes > Cuculidae > Phaenicophaeus > Phaenicophaeus curvirostris. Next base: position 14,476,600 of record NC_091400.1, on the reverse strand, counting down.
AGCAGTACTGCAGAAGAGAACATGCCATTCGTCCTGCCTTCCAATTTTTAGCTTCTTCCTGAAATAGAGGAATAAATGGCATAATTCCAACCAGGATTGTTTTGTGAACACCTAGACTACTTACTTAAATAAGAGCCTGATATGGGGAGAAAATCTCAGTTTGGGGAATGCAATGTAATGTGGGCTATTTTTCAAGTAATTTAGAAAGAGTTCTCAGGAGTAAGGTTCCAGGGTAATTACTCATGCCTGTCAGGGGCCCGCCCTGGGAGCATTGCCTAACTTTGACCTGCTTCCAATCGTCTGGGAAACAGCCAGATTGCTCAGTGGAAATAATAAAACGTTCAAAGGCTGTATTTGCATAATTGAAACATGTCATAAGCATGTAATTACTGAAGTTTAATTGAGGGCTCCCAATAATACAGATTTTTTAAACTGATGCTTGTTACTGCAACAACTTAGTTCTGCTCCCACTGAAGTTAGTTCAAGTTTTGATACTGAGAAATTATAGTTCTTGATTTGTCAAATTCTCTACAGTCTTTACTGAATATTTTATTATTTTCAGTGTTGTATGCACCAGAAACAGTTCCATACCATTCCTCTTCCCAGCTGTAGGAATAGTCATAATTTGAGTGAGTAGCTTTCTGCCTCACAGAACCTGTTTTACCTGGAATATAAATATAATTGAGAAAAACTAATCCCTTCAGAAGCTAAAGACTGAATGGTTATGAATACATGCTATTTTGAGGGCCTAGAAACTATATTAATTGCTTGAGCTGTCTCTGAGCCTCCCCTACCTGACAGGAATAGGAGCTGTCTTTGGAAGCTCAAAGGATGCTACTTTGCCTAAGTGTGGCTTTAGTGCCTCTTACATACTCAGTATGTTCCCAAACACCATCACACTAACTGCCTGCAGGCTTTTTACATTATGAAGCAAGTGTGTTTATGAGAACGTCATATTCCTGGCTACTTTGAGGACCAGCATTTAGGAAGAGCATAGATACAGCCTGCTGTGAGAACTGTTGTGATTTCTACTTGCGAGACCCTAGCTGACAATGATGGAGGCATTGGGCTGAAATTTGCTGAATTTGCCATGACCCTTTTCCTGATAATGAAATGTATCTGTTTACAGAGCTGTCAAATATAGAGCTGCCACTTGCCTTCTAATTCTCCAACACTAAGCTGCATGGAAGTGTCGATCTGCTGGAGGGTAGGGAGTCTCTTCAAAGGGATCTGGACAGGCTGGACTGCTGGGCTGAGACCAATGGCATGAGGTTTAACAAGGGTAAATGCTGGGTCCTTCACTTGGGGCACAACAACCCTATACAGCTACAGACTAGGAGAAGAGTGGCTAGAAAGCTGCCTGGAGGAGAGGGACCTGGGGGTGCTAGTTGACAGCCGACTGAACATGAGCCAGCAATGTGCCCAGGTGGCCAAGAAGGCCAATGGCATGAGTTGTCATGATTATTGTGAATTCTTGTTTGTTTGGGATTCTTCAAAGCAAATTTAAGGAAGGCAAGAATGTTCATTCATTGCTATTATTCCAATATCCAGTAGCCATAATACCCAGAGCAGTTTTCATCTCCAAGTGTTTTAATAACATCTTTTTTCCTCATTGACAAGTCATCATCTTGAACTCCTAGATAAATTAAACCAAGGCAGAAAGTAGAGGCAGCTGCCTGAGATCAGGGAAAATGGGTACCACAATCCCTGTTAGCAAATTTCAATTCTTTTTTTGTTTGTTTTTTATTTTTCTGGAAATGGTGTGTGACTCAGGTACTCACTAAGCTAAAAATTTCTGACTCTTGGTCTCGGTGGTTTGGCCTCTCTGCAGATAATTGAGTGGGCTGGGTGAAGATCACTGAATCATGTCTAGTCTGGCAGGAATGACTGTAAGAACTGCCAGCATGTAAGTGTAGAGGTCATAGGATGCTCTGGAGACTGACATATTCGTGACATCAAAGCTTTTAATGGTCGCTGGTCAGGGATACTCCTTTGGCATTTGGTGAGCCCGTTATTAGACCCAAGGCCATAGGGCTGGAACTGAAAACTTGTATCTGCACTCCAGGCAAAGTGCAGGAAGCCACCACACTAAACCAGGGAAGGTTGGCAGGCTAGATAAAGAGGCTTTTATCTAACACTTGAGATGTTGCACAAATATTTGATTTTACTAGCTCATGAATCGTGTCTTGGCTTGAGAAGGCTGGTATCACTGTAAACCTCTGTTTGCTTCAGAACACTTACCTGGAAGGTCTCCCATGACGACTAGATTGATTGGGACCTTAGTGAAGGCCCGTGGTGAGAAACTAGTGCTGATGCTAATGACTCAGGTTTGGAGTGATGCAACCTGTGACTAAGTGGCTGCACTCCCAGAGAGACTGCCACAACCTCAGCAAGCACAGTGCAAGGCACTGCTCTCAGGCTTGCGTCAGCTCTGGCTTCCAAGTTTGTACGTGCACATTTTTTTCTGTATTCTTCAGCAAGGATCCATCTCAGTTCCCCTGAAATGCGATGGCAAAATCCTTTGCAACTCCCCTGGGTGCCCTGCTGAATTGAACCACACAGTTCATCTGCAACAGTAAGTGACAAGCTGGTGCCTTAGAGCTCCATTGACTGTGCATGTCTGTAGAGCAGAAGGCATATGTATTTGTGTGTGCATATGTGTGTGAAATTGGATATGCATACTGTGGAACACTGCCAATCAGCAGCAGAGCAATCAGACAAAGAGCTTTTGTTGCTATCTCTTCTCTTGAGGAGCTTGTTGTGATCAATATAGAATGTGAGAAAGAAGCAGAAGATCCAATGTTCCTTTTACATTTATATATATGTATATGTTTTTTTCATTAGTAACAGTTGGATATCTTTCCTGAGTGTAGTTAAACTTAAGTGGGATGATATTAAAGTCAATAAACATAGGTAACATCATTTTGTTTACTTACATAGCAGTCCTCATTTAAGCATTTCTAGTTTTCCCTTCAGTGCCTGAAAAGGAAGACATGAATGCTAGGGGACAGCAGGATGAATGTATGAAAAAGGAAAAAGAAACCCTTCAAGTCTAAGCATTCTTACTTAGTATATTGAAGTGTTCAGCCCTGGGATTTAAGGAGCTGGAAACAAGGGAGAGCTGAGCACAGCACCAGGGCCCGTGCTCAGCTGATGAGTTTAAGTTGGTGCAACTCGCTGTGTGCTGCAGCCCGTGATTAGTAGTAGGTGAGTCTCAACCCGAAACTTGCTTGGATACACGCCAGCATCTCGGGATTTCACTCCTATCCTGGTTTGCCAAGTCGACAGGGGTGTCTCAGAATATTTAGAAACAGCACCGCTTTTTTACCTCTAGAGGGACCACCATGATCAGAGATGAAGCCTGCCGCACGTCGGCGAACAGCTCGGCGCTCTCTTTTCTCTTCCTTATCCGCTCTGCCCGAAGACAGACCGCTCCAGGCTTTGTCCGATCAATAATGATGAGACAGTGAAAGGAGAGCAACCGTGGGAAGCGACATTTAGACAGGAATTAAATTGGCAGTGTGCTGCCTGCGAGCGCTGTGTTCAGTGCGGTGAGAAATCCCTCCCCGTACAACTCGACTGTCTGCTGCACAGTCCCCTCTTTTTCCTCCCGAGAGGACAGTGTAGGCACAGGAATGTACTCATTAGGGCTACTACTCTCTATAATTTGTAGCTGCAGTTCAAATCCCCTTGAACCACTGTCCTTCTCCAGTCTGACCTCTTCCATCACAATCAGGGCATAATAAGCTTTCAGAAATTTGTGATTTACCTGATGTCTGGACATCCCTTTATAATTCTTGGCTCTGTGTCTCTGAACACACTCTGTGTCTCTGTGTCAGTTATGCTGTGAAATTTCTGCTATGACCAGTTAGGGTTCACCTAAAATGAGAAATCACTCATTCACTTCTTCATCAAAGTGAATGTGGTCTCCTTGTTTGTGTATCTCCAAACTAATCTGAACTTGCTCTTCAGCATGACTACGCTCTTTCAAACAAAATTCTGCATAGTTTCTTCCTGCTTGTTGCCATATGTGTCTCCATGATCCCTCTAATTTATTTACTTCTGTTAAGTACTTACAGTGAAATGCTTTGACTACATTTTCAGCTTTTTGATCTTAAACCTCCATAAATGGGGGAAAAAACTTTTAAATATGCAAATAGAGATATATAGAAAACATACATAAGAAAACACTATAGCTAGTTAAATTGAATTTTATGTCTGTGATAAGCAAAGTCTTTCCTTTTCGGCTCAGAGCTCCAGGTCATGGCTGCATGACCACACAAGGTATGTTTTTCTTACATTTCTCTGTCCTGACTGTTAACATAGCTGTGTTTTACCTAAGATGACTTAGTGTTGCTGTTACTGGCATTCAGAGAGATGAAACTTATGTTTTCTCTTCATACATAAAGCCTGGACTAGCTATCTTTCTTCAGCAGTACACTGAATATGTATCTGTGAGCCCTCATGATAGTCTGTTGACTCTGTAATGGACTGGAAAAGAGTGTGGGACACTGGAAAAATGCAAAAAAAAGCTATTACAGTTCTTCTGCAGCAAACTCTTGAAAGAACTAAAGAAAAATGGCCTTGTTATTAAGGTGCTAGACAGATAGGTTGGTGATTTGGATTTATGCATTAGCTTTGCAAGATATCACTTATCTGACCATCATTTAATCTCTCTGAGGCTTTCTTTACCATTACTGCAATGAAAATAATCATAATTATTTTCTGCTGTCTATGTAGGCTTTCAGGGTGCTGATTGTCTAATGCTTTGTAGAGCTCTAAGCCCCACTAAACCTTGAGCTGGTGTGATACTGTAGGCATTGCTGCACTTACTGGTCAGCTTTATGTGCTTCTGCTATGCTGCCAGAGAGAACAAAAAGCCAGGTGGGAAGGTGACTTTCTGGCATGTTTTTATTCCCAGCTCCCCTCGCTGGATATCTGAGTTTGTGGACCAACAGCCTGATGTAGCAAGCCAGCACCTGCCTGCAGGGAACTGAATACTGCTTGGTGCCTGCAGAATGGATGACCAGAAACAAACCAATTGCAAAACATGCCAGACCCATATTAACTTCAGGAGGCTTCCCAGCTATAGATTTTGGTGTGTAAGTAATAAAGACCAGCAGGTGCTCCAACACCTGTGGGACTTGGTAGTGAAGCTCATGTGCTTTCACTGGCTTGGCTTACAGCCCTGGGAAAACCATCTCTTGGAGATATTCTAGGAGAATTGTCTGTGTCTCCCTTGGGCTTGATTGGACAATTCTCAGCTGTTCTCCAGTGGGAAGAGGAGACTGGTGAGTTACATATAGTAAGGGGAAGGCTGTGGTTGCAGGAGAGAGTTGGCATCACCACCAGTTTGCCTACTTTGAGATTTCTATTTGAGCAATAAACTGAACCCTTAAAGACAGAATTGCATCCAGATTGGCCACAGTGGCAGTCCTTTTTGAGCAGAGAACCAGGCAAGCAGTTTACAGGTGCTGAAGACCTATTTCAGAGCACTAACAATAGTGTTCAGGAACACCTGGCTAACAGTTCATTCCTCCTTTCTCCAATCACCTCATTTAATGGCCATCTTATTTTCCTATAGGCTTCAGATAATAACAAGGCAGATTGATCTTCTTTGCTCCTTCTGCATATTGGAGTTCTTTTAGCTACCACGATCATGAAGCGCCTTGTTTTATTTAAGGCAGAAGCTGGAGATTAAAAGTCTTGCTCAATGATTCTTTGGTGATGGTGGGAGGATTTCACACGATCCTCCGAGAAGAACAGGAGGCTTTAATCTGCAAACAACATCCCATCAAGAACTGAAATATTACACATAGATCTCTCTGCGTTTATTATAATTCACTATGTTGAATTAAGTGAATTCATGCTACAGTGAAATAAAGACAGAGAGAATTGAAGAACTTTGTCTGCTTTAGAAGTACAGAATGGTTGTTTTTTTTGCAACAATAAGTCAGTTTCGACCGATAGGGACTATTTAGCACAATTTCCTCTGTGTTCAGTAAACAGGAAGAAATAGGCAGCTGAGGTATCTTTCTGGTAGTGAACTCAAGATTATAGGATCAAATACAGAGACCTCATGGAGGCAAGTACAACGCTTCCTTGTACTTTAGGAGTCTTGGTGTTGAAGCATATTTAAAGTTCTATTTGTTGACCATTTTGTAGGATGCTCGTTTTTATCGCTTATCACAAAAGGGTATTAATGTTTCATAGTTATTTCTTCCAGTGATTGGCTCTCATCTTCTTCAGTACTGGCTGCTGCTTTCAATTCATAGTTCCAATGCAAGGTATGCTTTGTGCCAAAATATTTTCTATGAGTCTCTGTTCCAAGCCCTACACACAGCAATAAAGTGGTCTGCCGTCAGTTAATCTTTAGTATCTCTGCTGAATGTGAATCTACCCAGGGTAAAATCTTGTTTGTCCCCTGCCAGTTTGGAGGGAACCTCCTCTTTCCCATTCCTCATCTTGGCTCGCTCAGACTGACATACACTTTATAAAAGATCTGCGGAACATTCCTCTCTCCTGGCAACATGTTTTGGAGCACTAACAAAGAGCAGGAGGTTTCACAAAATAATCAGTCCTATTTCATCTCTCTCCAAAACTGTTCATTTGGACTGTAGTATTGAATGACATGAAATAGTCTAGCAAGGCAACTTAAATAAAAAGAATTGCACTTAAAGACATGGGCTCTTGTGTCATGGCACAGGTCTGTTCTTGACCCTCTTGGTGTCTGTGCATTACACATAGGGCAGAGAACTGCTGAACTCCTGGTATTTTCTGGTTGGTGTAGCTGCCTGGCCAGCCAGCTGAGACTAGTAAGCAAGTTTCAAGCTGGCCAAAGTTTTTTTTATTTTCCTATTATAATAGAAAATTTTCCATGCAACATAGGCTGATTACTGGCCACCCTGCTGGTCTGCCTTGCTCTTTCCAACAGTGTGAGATTTGATGCAGCTTTTCTACATGGCTGGGTGGTTGCAATTGCTTTCCAGCTAGCAAAATTGTCATGGAGTGTCCAGAAAACCCGTGAAATTGGTTAATTTCTTCTGTGAAGTATTCAGTTCTCACTTTAATTTCTTCAGATTATAATGCCCAACAGACTTATTTTTGCAAGCATCTAAGTCTGTCCCCCAGCTAATTTAAAACAACAGCTCAAGGGTTTCTTTCTTGAAAACTGCCTCATCCCTTCCCCGCACTACCTTTTCATCTTCCTACAGCTCACTTACAGTTAAGCTATTGCAGGTTGTCACTCTTAAAGGAAGATAGCATTGATGAAGCTTGTAGGGGCTTTTTTTGGGGTCCCATTCTGGTCTTGCATCCTGTAGATACAGTGTAATCAAACAGCAGGAAGCAGTTTCACAGCAACCATGCTCTTTTTCTGTTTCTTGTGTGAAGATTATGGAAAAACAAAGTAGCAGAAAAGTTGCAGAGACAGCCCTCTCTAATGGTTTTGCTGTTCTCTTGGAATCCTCCTTGAGTACTTATGTTTTTATCCCTCAATCATATCCTGCTATATAAACCAGTCTTTCACCTCTTCCAACTTTATCAGACCTTTGGGCAACCCCACAGACAAAGTTACTGTCCCAGTATTCCCTGTGACCTCTTCTGGGGCCAGTGGTTTTCCATTGTTTCAACTATTTTTAAACAAAGGGGCATTGCCCTGATTTAGCTGAGAGCACTGTGGGTATGAAAACCAGCAGCTTCAGAAAGGTGTTGTGACCACATTGTTGGCAACACATCAAAATAGAATGGGATTTAGGGATGCCAAAATGACCTGTTTTACTGCCCAGCATGGTTGGAGTCTTCATTATCATGCACAGAATTTGTTACCTGCATTGCTGAACTTGTAACTCATGCAAGCTTTTACTTGTGTGAGTCACCTTCTACACTCTTGGAGGCTTCTACAGATTCATGTACTAAATCACTTCTGTGCTCACAAGATGAGATTTCTTATTGCTGCTGCAAATTAAAACCAACAATTTTATTTGCTTTTAGTGTTATAGTCCTGTAATCATTCAGGCAGCATGCCCAGCCTTTACTACTATCTATCTATCTGTCTGTCTATCTATCTATCTATCTATCTATCTATCTATCTATCTATCTATCTATCTTCCTTGTTACAGAATATTCCATAGTGGTCAACTTTCCTGCAGGGGTTTCTGAACTCTGAAGTGCCAAAATCATTGGTTCTAAAAACTACCTACTTTATATTGAACTTGCATCTTTAATGCTTCTGCTGATCTGCTGTGGATACACAGATCTCTTTAGAGGGATCAGGGAATACTTAACATATGCATTTGGTATGGTGGTTGTTTTTTTAAATATAGAGCACAAATACAAATGTACTTGAAAACCTGGTTCCCCCATCCAAGGTAAAAAAACCCTGTTACTGCTGTGGAGAAGTCCCTCCATGTTACATGGGATGAGGTCTCCTATAATTTTTTATTCTTCTAGGGAAGCTGACTTTAGCTTCTCAGATAAGGAATGTGATGAAGCTTCTATCCACAGTTGTGTTGCAGCTACCTTTATAACCTTCTAAAAGGATCTTTACTCCCTCTGGAACTGGAAGTAGCCTCAATATAGTTGCCTCACATGTCATGTCACCATCTTCAGGATCCTTTTTCTTTCTCTGCAGAGACGTTGCTTCCTTGGCTTCTGCTCAAAGAAATGTCCATGAGAGACGTTTAGAGTTTATCTGAATGTTGCAAGTCTGAAATACTTGTTATAGTACATTTAATTTTCCATTTGTTTGTCATTGATTTAAATTAGATAGTTACAAAATGCCTTAAATCTGTACAAGCCAACTTTTCAAGGGAAAGGAAAAGGAACTCTACAGCCTAAATTTTCTCCTTTCTCTTATACAACGTTAACAAAGTCAATGCAAATATATTTTCCACAGAGGAAGCTACGTTTACTTGAGGTTTCCTGCTGACCGCATTTTCATGTTGTTCCTAGTGCTCTGTGCCTGTTTTCCATCTGCTGCTTGCAGACTCCCCGCTTTAATTAAGTTCCCAGGTCAGCTTTTATTTTTTCTCTTTTTTTTGACCCCCAATTTTTAAAACAATTATACTGAAAGCAGTGGTCAAAACTTGAAAGGGAAATCATGTGTTGGAGTAAAAATGGAAGAAGTGAGCTATAGTCTGGCTGAGACACTCCAGGGGCTTAGGTGTCTGGATGACAAAGTAACTAGGATAAGGAGAGAATGTTAGTTGCAATTAAAAAGTCTGAGTTTGAGGTTAGATTTAATATCAGGGGGCAACATCCGATTTCCATAGTAAGTCCTACAGGCAGCTGAGATCACATCTCTAAGGAGTAGCATATGGGTTCCTTTTCCCCAATTACATCAGAGTAAGTGGGGCTAGGTGGAAATGACACCAGGCCAATATGTTAACTTTGACCTGTCCAAAAGTTACACTTCAGAAACATAAATTCATATTTTACCTAGTGAGTTTTCTTGTTCTTTCATAAAACAGCACAGCTCCTGTGAAAACATCTGAGAATTTTCATCGTTTAGAGTTGCTAGGTAGTATTTCCAGTGCTGGAGATACAGAGTAGAAGCAACATGGCCAAAAATGTGGATCTGGAGAAGGAAAGTCACAATTCGAGTGTCTTCTTGTCTTCCATCTTTCTCACAGTATTAGCATAGACAAGTCATATACACATATGACATAAGCATAGACACAGCCTTTACTCGCTTACATCATCTCCATCAAAAGTATGCAGGCAGATGGACAGTGGTTTACACTAAATGATTGGGTGCACTGGGAATGTAAAGGGAATCAGCTGAAAAACGCCCTGGGAGTGTGTCACCCAGAGGGATGTTACAAGATTTTGTGGTCAATGTAGACCTGCCTGTGGAAGAGGCAATGGAGAGGGACAAGCTCCAGCGTTGCCAGCCAGCAAGAGGAGAAGCAGTGTATTCCACTTCACTGCAATGTCTCTGTATTATGTGGTGAGGGAGATCATAGAATCATAGAATAACCAGGTTGGAAGAGACCCACTGGATCATCCAGTCCAACCGTTCCTATCAAACACTAAACCATTCCGCTTAGCACCTCGTCCACCCGTGCCTTAAACACCTCCAGGGAAGGTGAATCAACCACCTCCCTGGGCAGCCTGTTCCAGTGCCCAGTGACCCTTTCTGTGAAAAATTTTTTCCTAATGTCCAGCCTAAACCTCCCCTGGCAGAGCTTGAGGCCATTCCCTCTTGTCCTGTCCCCTGTCACTTGGGAGAAGAGGCCAGCACCCTCCTCTCTACAACCACCTTTCAGGTAGTTGTAGAAAACCATGAGGTCTCCCCTCAGCCTCCTCTTCTCCAGGCTAAACAACTCCAGCTCTCTCAGCTGCTCCTCATAAGACCTGCACTCCAGCCCCCTCACCAGCTTGGTTGCTCTTCTCTGGACTCGCTCCAGAGCCTCAACATCCTTCTTGTGGTGAGGGGCCCAGAACTGAACACAGGATTCGAGGAGTGGTCTCACCAATGCCGAGTACAAAGGGAGAATAACCTCCCTGGACCTGCTGGTCACGCCATTTCTGATACAGGCCAAGATGCCATTGGCCTTCTTGGCCAACTGGGCATGCTGCTGGCTCTTATTCAGTCGGCTGTCAATCAACAACCCCCAGGTCCCTCTCCTCCAGGCAGTTTTCTAGACAGACTTCTCCTAGTCTGTAGCACTGCATAGGGTTGTTGTGCCCCAAGTGCAGGACCCGGCATTTGGCCTTGTTAAACCTCATGCCATTGGTCTCAGCCCAGCGGTCCAGCCTGTCCAGATCCCTTTGCAGAGCCTCCCTACCCTCCAGCAGATCAACACTTCCACCCAGCTTAGTGTCGTCCGCAAACTTGCTAAGGGTGCACTCAATGCCTTCATCCAGGTCATTGATAAAGACATTGAACAGGGCTGGACCTAGCACTGAGCCCTGGGGAACCCCACTTGTCACCGGCCTCCAGCTGGATTTCACACCATTTACCACCACTCTCTGGACCCGGCCATCCAACCAGTTTTCCACCCAGGAGAGCGTGCACCTGTCCAGGCCAGAGGCTGACAGTTTCTCAAGCAGAGTGCTGTGAGAAACTGTGTCAAAGGCTTTACTGAAGTCCAGGAAGACCACATCCACAGCCTTTCCCTCATCCAGCAGCCGAGTCACTTTGTCATAGAAGGCGATCAGATTAGTTTGGCAAGACCTGCCTTTTGTGAACCCATGTTGACTGGGCCTGATCACCTGGTTCTCTTGCATGTGCTTCATGATAGCACTCAAGATCACCTGCTGCATGACTTTCCCTGGCACTGAGGTCAGACTGACAGGCCTGTAGTTCCCTGGGTCCTCCCTGCGACCCTTCTTGTAGATGGGCACATCAGCCAGCCTCCAGTCTAGTGGGACTTCCCCAGTCTTCCAGGACTGTTGTAAGATGATGGAAAGCAGTTTGGCCAGCACATCCGCCAGCTCCTTCAATACCCTTGGATGAATCCGATCCAGCCCCATAGACTTGTGGGTGTCTAGTCGGGCTAGCAAGGCTCTGACCACCTCCTCTTGGATCACGGGAGCCTCATTTTGCTCCTTTAGCTCCTGGGTTTGTACACAGACGGAATGACTTTCTTTACAATTAAAGACTGAGGCAAAGAAGGCATTAAGTACCTCAGCCTTTTCCTCATCCCCTGTCACTGTTGTTCCTTCTGCGTCCAATAGGGACTGTATGGTCTCCCTAGTCCTCCTTTTATTATTTATATATTTATAGAAGGATTTTTTGTTATCTTTCACAGACTTGGCCAATCTGATTCCTAGCTGAGCCTTAGCCCTTCTGATTTTTTCTCTACACAGTCTCACTTCCCTCCTGTAGTCCACCCAAGAGGCCTGTCCCCTCTTCCAGAGCCCATAAACATTTCTCTTCTTCTTGATATCACTCAAGATCTCTCTGTTCAACCAAGCTGGCTTTCTCCCCTGCTGGCTTTTTTTCCAGAACATGGGGATGGCTTTCTCCTGAGCTGCTAGGATTTCCTTTTTGAAGAGCTCCCAGCCCTCATGGGCTCCCTTGGCCTTAAGTACTGTCTCCCATGAGACTTCACCAACCAGCCTTCTGAAGAGATCAAAGTCTGCCCTCTGGAAATTTAATGCTACCGTCCTACTAACAACCCTCTTCACTTCACCTAGAAGAGAAAACCCTATCATCTCATGATCACTTAGTCCTAGGTGTCCACCTACTGCCACATCCCCCACAAGGCCTTCTGTGTTCACAAACAGCAGGTCCAGGAGGGCACCTTCCCTTGTTGGTTCATTCACCAGCTGTGCAAGGAAGCTGTCTTCCACACACTCCAAGAACCTCCTAGACTGCTTCCTTTCTGCTGTATTGTACTTCCAGCAGATATCAGGAAGATTGAAATCTCCCACAAGAACGAGAGGCATCCATCTAGAGATTAACCCCAGCTGTTTATAGAAGAGCTCATCAGCTGCTTCTCCTTGGCTGGGTGGTCTGTAACAGACTCCCATCACAAAATCTACCTTCTGGTGGGCTCCTCTGATTTTAACCCACAGGCACTCAATCTCCTCATCACCACAATCCATCTCAACGGAGTCCAAGTCCTCCCTTACAAAGAAGGCTACCCCACCTCCTCTCCTGCCCTTCCTATCCCGCCTGAAGAGTTTGTATCCCTTCATCAGTTTATCTATGATGATGTTATGAGAAACTGTTGAAAGCCTTTAGTAAAGTCAAAATAAACAACATCCATGTCATCATAGAAGGACATCAGTTGTTCAGCCATGATTTCTGCTGACTGTTCTCAATTACCCTCTTGTCCATCTTTTTGTTTCAAATGTTTTTTTCAGGGTTATTTGCTCCATCACCTTCCCAGGGACTGTGATAAGGCTGATGTGCCTGCAGTTCTAGATTCTCTGTCTTGGCCTTCCTGAAGATGAGTGACAGGAAACCCCTAGTTCCTGTGACTTTTCAAAGATTTTTGAAAGTAGCCTTACAATGGCTTTAACCAGCTCCCTCAGCACTCAAAAGATGCATCTCATGGACTGTATGCCCAGTTTGTTTAAATGTTCTCTAATTTGATCTTCATTTCAGACTTTTTTTTGGCAACACATTCAGCCAAAGACTGGAGTCTTCACATCAAAAGTATTTTGTCACATTGTAGACAACTGATAGAGGATGGCTTGCACCAAGTGATACTATCAGTATGTGACATGTGCATTACAGCATTCTTAATCCACTAAAGATGGTACGCAGCCTATTTTCCTTTATCTAACTAGTAGTTAACCATGTAGTTAAGAAATAGTTGTTTACATTCACTCTATAGTTAATGGAGAAAGATGGACATCTCTATTTGACTCATCCCACTTATTTTGGATTAATTCTACCCTTGGTATCCTAGGGAATGACCATTTAGTATCTTTTCATTCCCTAATCGTATGCCATGTCCAATTGCATACCATTCTATCCAGTTAAAACTTCAAGCACAAAATGCTCTTCAGTTTTAATGAAAACAAGTTTTTAACATACATCTATAACATTTCTAGCTGTACTGTCAAAGGCTAGAATTCTTTGCTTTGATCAGGGACATGGATTAGGAAAAAGGCACAAGGTGGAAAAATGTGAATGTGAAAGGTGGAATAAAAGCTATGACATCTTAATAGACAGCAGCTGCTTATTTTCTGACACAGACAATACAGAGCCTGCAAAACATCAGAATTCGCTGTGAACTAGCTCATAACAATGGGACACTGAAAAGCAGGGCCACCAAGAAGATGGCCTAAAGTTTGGTTTATCTGCTTGGATATATTTTTCTGGGACTTTCACAACACTGCAGAAATGTGAGCTTTCCCCCCTGTTCCTGCAGAGATCCTTTGTAGCTGTTCCCCAGGTCTCTCAGGAAGCAGTGGGATTTTTCCAGCATATTTTCCATCTAATAAGATGCAGTGTTGGGTGCCAGACCTTGAGATGGTGTATGCTTTCCTGCAGAGATCCCTGCAAAATTTGCCAGTAGAACCACTAACCTGCATAGTCCTGGCATAGAGCAAAAACTGATAAGGCATCAGCTGCACCAAGGTCAGAAAAAAATCCTACCAGACAGTGGGTCACAATAAAAGCAACGTAATGGACATTTTTACTAAGCCTGCACATGATACCTTCTCTGTAATTTAATCATTCTTAAATAGTGCATTAGATTATACTGTACTACATTAGCTATCATTCTTAAGGAGAACTATTTTCTCTTGTAGGGAATACAGAGTATTTCATATGATAATACGATGCTCTTCTATTATCTGTGTTTTCAAATTACTTCCATAGTGATGTTTTATGTGTTTCATGTTCTTTTATTGATACTTGCATGAAAACACGTCTGAACTATGTATAATGGCAGTCATATGTGAGTATGCCTTTTTTTCTCATAGTGTTCCCTTCAGTGAACCACAAAGTCTGAGGATTATGAGGGTTTGTATAATTTTATTGCCAAAGTGACTAAAGGCTGAGACTTTTTTCACTGTTCTTTATGGTTTTTTTTTTTTGATAAATAATATGATAAATGTTGACAGAAGAAAATTTAGATTTCAGGGAAATCTCCTGATTGCATGAAAAGACTTTAGGATGTACTTGACATAAGGAATTTCTTTGATGATGTAAAGTTATGGCATAGATTAATTGGCAGCTGTGTTTCGGGTGAACGTGGCCAGAATGATACTTCACCTTAGGAATTACCAGCTCTTGGACTGGCCTTTTCCAGTTTTGTATAACTGATACCACATTAAAGTACTGCAGGTAGTTCATCATGGATGCAGCTAAGAGTCCAGCCTTATAAATCTAAGCTTTCTAATCAGATAATCTGATAAATGTCCTTGTTGGAAGTGCACAAGAATGCTGGGTGGAAGGGAACAGCTGGAATCCTTTTTAAGTCTAATTGCCTCAAATGCACTATTATTTTCATTTATGATATAGTCAACAGTTGGACAGTGTGTGGTGCGTAGGCCACCTTTTAACATCAGTTTAGCCCTGCCAGGAAAGGGAAGGAGAGTCATTAATCCTCCACGGTAGTTTTGGACACAGCACCCCACAATCATAATGCAAGCTTGCTCACCATTATTCTAACATTACTAACTGGGAGGGGTTCAGCAGACATGTCTGGTATTCTCTGACGTCCACCTGGTATCCAATTTCCAGCAGAGTTTGATGAGAAACATGAAGTTCAAGCAACTTCCCCAAGGTTACACCATAAGTGGCTCAGCTGGGATTAGGACCCAGATTGTCCTTGTTCCTAATCTTTTGCGTTATTAATCACTGTAGTGTCTTTTTACAAATACTTAACGAGCTCGAATTTGTAGATTTAGAAACAAAATGTTACAGCCAAACTCACTTAATTGGGCAGAACAGATTTCATGAGAAGGCAGACAATGAAACAGCATTAACAAAGCTAATTTGTAACTGAAATGGAAAATAATCAAGACTGGATTTTGCTTGTGGGAACTATTATTTTAATGGTGATGTTGCACTTCTTGATATCTTATCTGCACATCCAGGCACTCTCTCTTATCAACTGTCAATACATATGCTATTGAGGAAAATGATATTTCCTGAACTTTTTTGATTCTGGATTTACCTTTATTACAACTCAAAGTAATTGTCTGACCAGCAATTTAGTAACAAGGTGGCTGTCCCATGCTTTATTTGTCCTTTTGTAAAACTCTGTGTGATGCGAATACTGTAGCATTTGTGACTATAAAATTGTTATAATGTAGTTATTTCACTTATCTCTTGTGTGGGGTGGAGTACTCTGCCTTTCAGAGGAAACTCAGCAACAGAGTTTTTAGTTAGCACGAGGAATGCCTGTGATTTTCCATATCTCTTAACTGAAAGCCCCGGTCAGTATTATGGAGCATGGAACAGTTTATAGTGCCAGCTGGTTTTAATTAAAGGCTTAGTTTCCCCAATGCAAAGGCAGTTCATTACAAACCAACAAACATGTTCACACCAGTATTCTGCTCTGTTTCTGTAAACAGGAATGGGTACAATGCGCATGTCTGGAGAACTGCTTGGAAAGCCTTGTGGGTCACAGAACTAAAATAATAGCTAACACATCTCACATGGATTAAGGAGCCAGGAAAACAAAAACGTCTTTATTTAGCCTGTTGTTACACCATGTCAACACACTGTAACTGATCTGCTGCCATTATGTGGTGAAACCCAAAGCCATGGGGCACAATTAAAAGGCAAACTGGCACCTGGTGTCTCCAATACACCTTTTGAAATAGCTAGAAAGAGACTATGAGTCCTATCAAGGGATTGAGGATGGTATATGAAGGGTTTTCCATGGTAGGTTTGTACTTCAAAGTTAGCCCAGTACTATATGGCCTGGACTCCTATATAAAGGGAGTTTGATCTCTATATCCAGTCTTTAAAAGTTACCACTAGGTGTTAATCATCTCAGCCAAAGTGCCAAAGATGAATGACTGTGAGAGTGGGACTCAATTGCAGTGTGATTACAGATAATTAAATGTCATTACATAGTTGTGGGGCTACACAGAGAAACTTCTGTTGTGCTACGACCTTTGCCAGACCTGAACTGCAGCAGAGGATTCACTACCTAAAGACTCAAAATGCAAGATGACTCAACATTTAAGAATTGTTTAATATATTAAACCAACAGATTATTAAATTTTAGTTTAAAAATAATGCTTTAAAATCCATTTGAAATCTCAAAAAGAGCCAATGAAACAGATTAAGACTGAACAAAATAGTGGGATGTCTGTCAATGTCTAACTTGATATCGTGATGAGATGTTGGATCAGATGGAGACTTTTTCAGAGCAGTTTCTAGAAGACCCAGACAAAGTTCAGCATGTGGTGATATAGCAAATGTACAAAAAAGTACAAAGGCTTGAGCAAAATAAAGTAATTTACTTTCCCATTAGATTCAATGTTGGTAGGGATTCATTAAGAGAGGTTTATCAGCAGTGACGTGAATGGAAGTTATCATTCTTTAAGCAGCAGGGTGGAAACAAGTTGTGTCCAATTTTGCACAGAGATATTTCCACAGTTTCCACAGAACACATCAGCAAGCAAACACTCACACCTGAATGTTGTTTATTTCTCCCATTAGATTTTGGTTTGAAGTGTATGTATGTATCTAAGGTTAAAATGTAGGAAGTTATGTTGATAATCATGAGAAAAAACGTTTTATATCAGAAGTGTCACCCAGTTCTTGAAAAAGAAACTCAGTTTCCTAGTAGATAGCAAAGAAGGTACAAAGGTGCTGATCTGTAAAATATGGACAAAGAAATATTTTAAGCTAATATAATAGCAATCATTGCAGAGCAATTTCATCTTATAAAGAACTAATTCTTTTAGGACCTTTATGAGTGTACACCTCCACTCCAACTGATGGATAAACTCAGGCAGAGAGGTTAAGTGACCTGACCTGAAGTGTCCAAGTGTGGACATGTGCGCCCAAGCTGTAAAAACATATGAGAGGGCTCTACTGACAGACACTCACAACTACTGGAAATGCAAAAAGGGACAGAAGTTATGGTGTTATCAAATACATAATACCATGTCTTATGTTATGACACAGAACAGCTTGGTGATTTTAAATATTTCAGTTTGTGTACACGTACCTTCCAAAAAAGGAAATTAGCACCCGCCTTGTTAAAGAAAGCAAGATTAGTACTCAGGATGTATTTTGTAATGTTGCATCAGAAAGAGAGTACGTGCAATGGTGTGTGGTTTCTAGCTCGTTTTCTACCAAGAGTAAAATCTTCCCCATTTTGAGAAAGGCTTGAGGATTGTCTTATCTTCTCAGCATCCCTGTGCATGAACAGATCATTGCAATTTGCTTTGCTTCAAACTTACTTGGGTTTGCTACTCCCTCTCATCTCACCTGGGGACCTGTGTTCCAGCTCACATGTGGTTTGACTGAAAAAAGAGTGTTGGGGTCCTTCATTAGTATCTGCTGCTGAGGAAGATGCTGTGTCACCCAACACATACTGCTAGCTCAGCTATTGCTGAAAGCTGCAAAGATGCTTCCCACAGTCAGTTCAGGCTTCTCTCTCTTAGTCATCTGGCCATAACTAGTTTTCAAAAGGATAATGGCCTCACCTCTGAGCTAGTTGATTAGTGCAACCTGTCTTGACATACGGGAAATGGGACAGGATACTCTGGATGCGTTAATGTCTTTTAGTTGTAATTACGCTCTAGATTCTTGCTCTTGAGTGTTGGTTCTTGTCTAAAATCCCAGTCCAATTTTCTTTTTTCTAGACCTTGTCCTAGTTCCTCTTCCTACTGAATGCTAGTTCCTAATCCTGACCTTAATCTCTTCAGCCTTGGTTCCTAGCTCTTGCCTCTTTCTTTTCTAGCCCTACTTTCTTTTTTAAGTTAGCTTGCCAGACCTTGTTTTAGCTATGACTACTCCCCATCCTGAAGACACCTGCATACACTGAGACTAAAACTACAGTGAGCTGAATGTTATCATCTTCACTTAATATGCAAACTTTAGCTTTCATGAGACTGAGACATACTCAAAGGACAGTGGCTTTGGTATTGTATAATCAAGAAATAGATATACAGAAATTCTTCTTCTGGTACCAAGGCAAGCTACTCATGAAGGTGAATCTCATCTTTCAGCAGATTATTATAAACTGAATTACATGTGGTAGAGCCATAAATACAGCAATAAACATTCTGAAATTTTTGTTTACACATTTCTAAGAATACTTCTTCCATATGTTGTCTGGGAACACTCCCCCGTGCCCTAATAATGAGAATAAAGTCATCTCTTTCTCACTTCACATAATGGGAAGGCAGAGAGATGCTTTCTCCACATGTTTCCAAAGAAGACTCAGTAACTTGCTAAGAATGTCTCCTCATTCGTTCTACAAACTCTTAGTAAGCAATTGACCAGAAATTGTATTTGAAAAAAGCTGTGTTCAGAGTAAGTATTTGTAGGATATCCAGTTATAAACAGGGCCTCTTAACTGGATGTGTCCATCTGGTGGGGGTACTAAAATAATTAACACAGGGAACTGATATACAGAGTCTATTTTGCAGAGCATCATCTGGTCAAAAGCAGATTCCAAGGGAGATGTAGAAGGGGAGGCCAAATGCTGCTCTCTTCCCAGACTGCTCTCCCAGAGCATAGCAATCTGAGGCTCAGGGTCATCCTGATTCAGAGGCTGTATCTTTCATTTTAATAACTTGGAGTTATTTTTGTTTGGTGGTTGGTTTTGTTTGTTTTTTTCCTTCCATGAATTTGTCTCATAGCTTGTCAAACTCATGTGAATTCTTGGTACCCTTAATTTCTTGTGAAAGTATGTTCCTTAACTTAACTCTTAATTGCATATAGCACCCCACTTATTTGTTTTGCACTGGCTTCTTGATAAATTAATTTTGCCTTCTAATTCCCTTACTAGAAGAAATGGTGAGCAGTCATCGTTTGCTCACCTCCTTCATATCACTGCAATCACATTAGCTCTTAAGTCATTCCTCCTCATGGATGAGAAGTTGGAGTTTTTTCATTCTTCTACTAAAGTGATTCCATGCATTTCAGTGCCTTCTTTGTAACTCTTCTGGGTTTGCGATATCCAGATTGAGAAACAGAAGCCAGAACTGCATACAGTGTGGAAGATATATCCATAGCCAAGATTCATGTAACAGTACGGTGATGTTTACTGTTTTGTTCTCTACTCATTTTCAGGAGCAGAGAACAAAACTATTTACAGACACTACTACTTTTTTTACAGACTTTTCTTATCAATGACCATCACATCGCACAGATACTTTTTTGTGGGAGGTATTAGTCATTCTGGAGTTCATAATTTTCTATACAAAATTACTATTGCTTTTTCTAACATATATTACTTGATACTGTAATGAATTTCGTCTTCCTGTTTATTGCCTGGTTCTTCAGCACCGTGAACACTGTTGGCAACTCTTTGCAGAAAACTGTGAATTTAATTATTTGTCATCATCACTTTGTCATGGTGCTATTTCACCCTTCCTCTCCATGAGCAGTGCAGGCCTTAACGGAGAATTTTGTGGGGCCTTCTGGCAACTTCCAAGAAAATCAATTTTAAATTCCAAAATACTATACAATAAATCCATATGTTCATGTTTTCTGTGCTCTCTTTAGAGTTTCTTTCAATTTGCTCTATATGGACGTAAGACTTATTAACCCAAAGCTCTTCAGTTCACCTCATAAATCCTGTAAAACAATTGGTCCCACATGCCATCTTCTATTCTTTTGGCACCACTTAGCTGTGTTGGAAGAGTTACACCTCACATATATTTGGGCAGCCATTTCATTGTTTACTCCACCGGAACTCCTGGATCTGGTCTTACTGACTTTGCTACCGTTAATTTTGTTGTTCTATGACCTTTTCTATTGACATTTTGAGACAATTGAAGTCCTTCACACATATTCCATAAAGAAGAGTTTTAATGTAGAAACCTCCACAAATCTGTTCTTACAGATGCAAATAATTCATTTCGATTTTCTCCTGAGGTTTGATTTTCTGAGTGCTCATTTTGTACCTTGCTCATCTATTGGCTGCACAGATTTTCTGGAAGGGTTCCTGTTTCTTATATTTTTCTTATGACGTGGGCTAAATCATGCCTGCCTTACAGCACATAAAATTCTGAATCACTTTGTGCCTTTTACTAACAGCAAGTAAAACTTAATCTCATGCATTTGGCTGTTACAGCATTTATTTATTTTATTTATTAAATATATACTTTATAAAAAGTAATTAATTGATATTTCTTTACTGTCTTGTCTGTAATGAGATTGTAAACCATATTCTTATGGCTCTTGGCAGCTACAGCTACTACTGTTCTGTGCCAGAACAGCTCAAAAGATTATCTGTCTTTCCAGAAGACACCACATTCTGACTATGTTCATGAAAACTATACTGAAAAATGTCTGTCTTTGTGGTACAACTGGGTAGGCAATATTGCAGACAGCAAAGGCTGGAAATCCATGGACAAAGGAACCATGGACTAAACACACTTAGATGAAGGAAAATTATGATGAGGAATTGGCAGTTGTTGCTCAGCATTGTTGGCCAACTGCTTAAAAGGACAGTTTTTGAACTAAAAGCAAAAAAAGAAGTGAGATACCTCTGCTATTTCTTTGAAGAATATCTGGTTCATATGAGTTAGAGAAGATCTATTCTAACACCAACAAAAAGCCCAAGTCAAGTAATCTTACTGTTAGATAGTTGGTTCAAATTCTGGTAAAGGCCAGTGAATAGATAATGTAATCTTACAGATAAACAACACAGTGTAAATGGAAGGTTCCAAGGAAATACATCTATTCAGTTCCAAACTGGTTCAGTCATTAGTGCTGCTAACTTGAATTTCTTGTATTATTCTTTATAGTAAATGTATTCTTGCATAGAAGCTTTTCGGTAGGATCTTTTGAGTTCATTCTTCAAATCTATTATTTCCATACCAATCTACTTACAAAAAGCTCCAAACTGTGCTTGGCACTAAAATAAATAATAGATTGTCCAGGCAGAGTTATTTTTTTTCATAAAGTACGGTGAACTTGAAACAATTCTTGTAGGAATGAACTGCCCTATGCCTGTAAGAGTTCCATATGTTTTTCTCTAAGATAAAGTATCAGTTCGCCGTGAAAATCAGAAAACTGCCTTTCTACAAGGAAATTATTTCTGATAGAGATTATTGGCTTCAATGATCAAATATTTTGCAACGTACGGCTGCCTATAGATAACTGCCAATGAAGTAAAATAAAGATCTTTATTTTTAGAATCTGTTTGATTGTTTTTTAATAGTAAATGACCTGGTTTTGCTTCATTGGTTAAAAGAGTAGGAAAGCATAATGGCAAGACTATTAATGCTGACACCTAATAATATCATTGTTAATATCAGAGCATTACTACATTATCATTATGGGTCTACCTGCACATCTACAGTGACACTGTGATAGTGAAAGTAGTCATTAATTTTAGCTTTCCTTGAAGGTTTCACGGTGTCAATCAGTCTTAGAGCTATCTAAACCATAACTGTTAAAATTGTGGGAATAAAAGTTCAAATGACAACAACTACAGCACTGCCAAACCTGCCAGCATCTGCATATTCAGAAAATATATTTGCTTTCCAGTTCTGTGCACTCACTTCTGAAACTCTGGAGAAGACTCTGGTCTCACCTGGATTTCCTTGATGGTTTTCAGTTTAGTTTCTACTCTGAGTGTGGTAAGACAGCAGCTGTTGCATTTATTGGTCATGTCTTCAGTGGTGAGCGCATGTCATAGTTTATAAGGGGTTCCGAGTACTTCTGCAAAATGGAAAGGTCGTAGACTATTACTTAGAAATTTGGGGAAGGATTTTTGTGGATGCTGACTCTTATGACTAAAGAGCTCTTTGGTGCGTTTGCCCATTGTTGTAATTTTTCATTGGATTGCCACTTTCCTTTTTTCTATGTATTTGTATACAAAACTTAATCCCAATATAAATTTATTTTTAGAAGCATGTGGTTTGATTCCTCATGTACTGCAAAGAATATCAATGTATATGATAAATTACATGGTAGCCTTTCTTATTTCTTTCTGTTCTTGGTGTTAACTCACAGGCTTTCTTCTCTACTTGACATCCACACGTGTTATAAATTTAAATTATGAAGCTACAGCAAGAATACTTGTTTCTATCTTTATATGCCTATTTGTTGGGATGAACAGTTGAGAATATGATGTAGATTTTAATTTCAGATGAGGAATACCACTATTCTAACACAAATTTGATACTGTAGCTGCTTGTTAAACTGATGATTTTCATGGTAATTCTTTTTCATTATCTTTTCTGGCTTTATGGCTGCAGTCAGAACTATGTTGTTTCTCATTTTTTCCTTCAGTTGTAGTTAGTTTCCGGATCCTCCAAAAAACTATGAGCACCTCCATTTTTGACAATTTCGTGTAATGAATTAAGAGGGCAGAAGAATTTGAAGATTTGCATGCAAATCACCAGTATATTCCTCTGCTTGCTTTTGGCACAGATTATTTCATTTGCGTATAGTAGAACCATCGATGGAAATAACTCTATTCCTGAAGATATTCTTTAGGGCCAAAACCCCCACCCCAAAATAGCTTCTATTCATTTCCTCTTACAATCCAGGAAATAAGTGATGTTAGTCAGAGTGAGGACTTAAAAATAAGTTCACATTAAATGGATCTTTATTACATGCGCACACAGACACACTCAAAGACAGCAACCTTCCCCTTTTTACGCATGATTACATTTGAGAACAAAAGTGTATTTCTTAGATGTTGTTGCAACTACTATGATGTGGCAATGCTTCTGGATAAAAATTTAGTTTAATTGCTCAGTCAAATTGCTCATGAGTTAGTTAAAGCTTTTTCCTTTGGGTACCTAAACCTTTCTGCTCTTTGCTTTAGATTTTTGAATGCTACTTCATAAATGGAGAAAGGCTTTCCTTTTCAATGACCTCTCCACTCACAATTTGTCTTTCTAATCAATTTCTGCTGTGGTTGCCCATTTTTTGGCCCTGGTCTGAATTTCCTGTTTCACACATGCCTTCAAGTGCACTGGTGGCCTTGTTTCTGGTGATCTCCCACACGCATTAAAATTTAGCACAGATGTTTAATGCATGCTACTACTAACAAAAGCAGTTTATCCTTCTTCTAAGCAGCAACGATGTTGTGCAAACATTTATTTTGTAGTGATTTCCAGCTTGGTCTTTGTGTTATTTTGAGCCCATGAAAACATACCAACTTATCACGTTCTGAATGCCTTCACTGCTGCCGTCTCCTGTAGATACCAGAGTTTTGTTTAGAGTGGACCACAAGCAGCCTCTGCGAGGACTGCTCTTTCTGGGTTTTTTTTACATGGGTCATCAGCCCTCCCTGCCCAGTGCCACTAATGGCCGCTGGACTGCACGCACTCTTGAGTGGAGGCAAGTGCAACAGTACTGAAAGTTAATAACCGGCTGTGGCGTGTAGCCAAGGCCCAGCAGGGACATGTGGCCAGGCTGTCCCTACGGCTGTGCCATGTAGCCGAGGCCCTGTGGGACCACACGGCCGTGCTGTCCCTATGGCCACGGCGTCCCTATGTCCGTGCTGTGTGGCCGAGGCCCAGCGGGGCCATGTGGACAGGCTGCCCCCTATGGCCGTTGCCGTGTGCCCCATTCCCAGCGGGGCCTCCACGGCTGCTCGAGGGAAGAGAGTAGGGGAGGGCCTAGCCTTGTGTTCCCCTACCGCCCCCACCACGCTCTGCCACATCTAAGGCAGCAGCGGTGGCGGTGAAGGAGGAGGAGTAAGGCAGCGGGACCGCGGCCACCACGCCCCGCGCAGCCCCGCCCAACCCTGAGCCTCGTCGGCCGCCATCCGCCCGCCCAGGTGGACGTGTATCCCTCCGCCGCGGCCGCCCCGAGCGCCGGGCTCGCCGACCCGTAGTGCCCGGATGGAAACCGTTATGGCCGCCGACAGCGACGCGCCGGGTATGGGGACGGGCGAGGTAACTCCGCGAGGGGATCCGGACGCGGAGGAGGCGGCGGGGGAAGCGGTCCGGAGGCGGCTTGGAGCGGGCGGGAGGAGCGAGCGGCGGCGGGGCTGAGCCGTTAAATAGTCCCGCGCCCACTTCGGCTGCGGGGCGGGCGGTGGAAGGACGGCGTCCTGCCGTGGATGGCGGAGGCGCTGTATCGCTTCGCCGCGCTGAGGCGGGAGGGGGCGCCCCGCTCGTCCCCGCCCCGCGCCGCGCTGGGGGAGCCCGTGGGGCGCCGGTGTCCCCCGCTCCCTCCCAGGTGCCTCCTGGCGGGGCGGGAGCGGCAGGTGGGGGTGGAATTCGCTGTCCTTTCACGCGTTCCTCCTGGACTCGCGGCTTTTGCCGTGTGGGACGGGGCTGTCCGAACCCCCGTGCCCGGTGGCTCCCGGAGATCGAGTTCTTCTGCCCGTTCCCTCACGTGTCCCGGTCTCTGCCGAGGTGAAGGCATCTGCGGACACACATGGGATGGCACCGAGCACGGGAAATCATTTAGGGCACTGTCTTACTTGTTCTTTTGTTATCTTGAAGTAAAATTTACATGGGTATCTACAGTTTTCACAGAAAGCTTCAAAATATTACCTTGCCTGCAAAGATACATTTTTAATTTCTGTTTTTTATCCCCCATTTGTTTGTTTTAAATGGAAAAATCTGTAAAAGGTGCCTAGCTTAGGAGTGCCTTACTCCTAGCTGTCAGTTCTCATGAGGATAAAGAATATAGGTAAAACTTTTTCTTCTCTGTGTACTTTATTAAAATAATGGTGTATTGGAGCATTTTTTCGAGAAGAGAATTGAGGCTTGGAGCCTCAGGTGGTTACTTGTTCTTGTGCTTAGTGTTAGTTATCTTTTGAGAGTTAAATTTGGCACATGCTTATATACATATCCAGGTTTTGTATGCATGTATCTCCTGTATAAACTGCTTATTTAACTATTGCAAATGTAATATTCCACTCCCCCAGCTTTTGTACAACTTTCTAGAAAATTATAACTAGATGTTTGCTATGGAATTTATTACAATTTTTACTTGATCAAGGTAAGTTTCTTCAGAGTCCATGTTAAAATTCAGTGTGTTGAGGTACCAGTTACATGCTTTCTGTCTTTTTTTTTTTCATTTATCGTATGTTCGTGCTTACTACTTGCAAATGCCTGAGAGGTATTGACAAAGCTAAGGTTAAAGTAGGCTGTGTTTGGTAGCAATTTTTAAACCTGCTTATTTATTTAGAATTTGTGTTGTATTTGATAGTGTTCTTTGGGAGAGAGCACAGTAGGTATTTGCAGTTGGCTTTCTGTCTTCAGTGATTTAAAAACACAAATAATGTACAATTGTGAAGGATTTATGCTTTTTGGCTTATTCTTTCAGTTATGCTTATATTTACACTTCCTAAAATATCTTTCTTTTGGTTTCCAGACTTTTTTCGGTGTTCCTCCTGACTGTGGCCTTTTCTGAGTTTTACAGATTTACCTCTTCTGTGCGTGTGGAAAAATGTTAAAAAGGCTGTTGAAGAACTGAAGTAAAGTCTTTTCTTAATGTGTAAGTCTTGACTACTTCTTTGATAATGTACACTTAAAGATCCCTTGAATTTATTTTACTAGTTGGTTGTTTATAGTAAATATTTTTATCATGCTGCAGGTTTTTGTTGATAGTTGCATGCTACCCAATAATAACATAGCTAAACTGTCATTTGTGTGGTTAATTAGTTGAGAGATCTCAAATCACGTTTGAATATACTCAGCTGAGACTCTTTGCAAACATGTTTTATCCAGTTAATGAAATGTTGCCTAATTGAAGACCATGTTTGCCCCATGTTAAAAACCTGAGGTTTGTTCTCTGCAAGATACTGCATCTACTTCTCACTGTAGTGTTAGTTGCATACATATTTCAGATTTCAGTATTTGACAGTGTAACATTTTAATCTGATTGATAGGCAGCTGCCGTCAGCATCGTGCAACCAGTAACCTCTGTTGCATCTTTCTTTAGTAAACAAACCCAAGTAATTTTTACTTAGTTATTTTTTATGTGGGAGTTCAGTTTTGTACTATTTAGAAAGAGATTTACCATTGACAAGAGAAAGCATTAGAATACAGTACTCATTTGATGGAAATGGAACATAGTGTAGAGGAGCTGTTCTTTTCTGAAAGCTCAAAGTAGAGCAGTATCCCATGTATTAATCTCCTCTGTGGAAGATGGGAAATGTATTCTTGAGGTTAAAAAAGGAGGAAAAAAAAAAAAAAAGAAAAATTCCTGTACCTGAAGTGTTTTAGTTTGGGAAGACTCCCTAGCAGGCAGAGTGTGCTTATGTCTGTGGGTTGCTTTTTTTTGGTTTTTGAATGTCAGATTGTACAGTTGAAATCTTGCAGATCTCATAGCGGATGAACGCAATTAATTGAATTTATTTGATATTGGAGTTTGTACAAAATGGAAAAGTTTTTGCTTGTTATTTCAAGAATGTTGCAGAAATGCTAATATTTTTTCCAAAGGAGTGCAATAAAGCATATGCTTAAAAAAAAATAAATCCCTCAAGTGTTTTGCTTTTCTTGCAATGTGATACTTGAACATGGCCTTGAAAATTTTTCAGTCTCCATTTCCTTTGTCAGGTATTTACATATTTAATGCTAGATACTTCCTTCTCACAGGACTGTGGCAAAACATTTGGAAGACCTTAATGGTGATGCTTATGATGGCCTGGAGCTCCAGAAGCAGCTCTTGCACTTCATCACAATGAGCGAGAGCATGCGATCATTCTTTCAGTGTGAATGTGAATAAATGGGATGATCTAATGAGTTCCAAGTCTCTACTGCTTCAGGGTGGGCAGGGGAACAGTGCAGAGGAGCTGCTGATCAGATTTCAGCCACACTTAACTAACTTGCTACTGAAGAAGAAAGTGATGCTGTGACTTCTGCTGTGGAAAAAGTTCTTAGCAAAAATTTTTATATACCAGTGAAGAAACAGTTCTTGTTCCTTTTCAGTTTCACTTTTCAAAATCCAAATTATTTCCACTGCTATTCCATTTTCTGCTTATTTTATGTTGACGTGTGGGAGTGTTGTTTAAGCATAGGTTTGAGCTCTATAAACTGGCAGTGTAGCCTCTTATGTAAACACTGACACTAAGTTTGTAGCGAGACTTTGGTGCTGACCATACTTATTTGAGCCTCTTAATCCATGTTGTCAGTCATGCTCCTGTTCTGAAAAGATTAACTTATACCGAGGAGTATATGGTGAGAAACCCAAGTTAACTACTTCAGACTTGCATGATACTAAAAGTAGGCATGAGAAAAATCATTATGGAGGAGTGTGGTGGGTTTCTTGGTGTTTATAAAGGTAAAGTCTCTGTTCAGTAAAGTAGGTCTTGTGCCAGATTTTGATTTTCTTTTTAAGCACAATAGTTATCTACTAGTTGAGTAACAGATTTGAGTAATAAAATACCAATGCCTGCTGAATTTGACTTGGTTTTGGTACTTCAGGTATGTTAAGTTAGTGATCCATCTGGTAGAGAAGGTACTGTGTTCATATTTGCTTGAAATCCTGAATCAGTAATAAATACTAGCTTCATTTAAAAAAAAACCCCAAAAAGCAGCTCATGGAATTTCTCATGCTTACAGGCTGTCCTGTTTGAACAAAACCAAAATTTGATGGCATGAAATGGCAATGTTTTTGTCTTTCAGTACATGTTGTCCTTTAAAGCTTCTGTTTCAAGATTTATGTCTGTACTGTGGGGAAAAATACCCAAACAACAAATCAACAAAGAAGAAAAGCTC
Source organism: Phaenicophaeus curvirostris (assembly GCF_032191515.1). Lineage (NCBI taxonomy): Eukaryota > Metazoa > Chordata > Aves > Cuculiformes > Cuculidae > Phaenicophaeus > Phaenicophaeus curvirostris. The sequence goes on along the minus strand of NC_091400.1, from coordinate 14,448,352 downwards.
CCACCCAAACACAAACAAACAAAAAAAGGTTACAGTGTAACACTTCATTTTTGTTATTCTTTTTTCTTTCAAATGCCATTATAAAAATCACCAACTTCTGAGGTTGGCATGTGTCTATTAATGAATTGTAACGAGTATGCTAATTGTGTTAGTTTTAAGTGTAATATTTGCTTTGTTTGTTTTCTGATTTCAGGAGAATAAAATGGGGAAGTTCTAGAACCTTGAGAATAACTTGGCGCAGCAGTCATTTTAGCTGCAGGAACTAAGACTAGTCTCAAGAATTCTTTTAAAGAAAAGGAAAACGTAAAATCATGCCATCTGAAAAGGAACATTTTTTTCCTGATAAAAAGCAAATTGATTTGTTGAAACACAATGCTCCAAAGAATTTTTCTACAGATGCTGCTTTGGAAAAAGCGCTGGTGAATGATCCTTTAAGTGTGATGACTCGACCAGCAATTTTGGGTGTTGATACCACGTATGAACTAAAAAATGTGAAAATTGATTTGCCCAGGGTGAACATTCCAAATGAAGTATTAATGGAACATGAAATTGATAGATTTAGAAAACTCTTTCAGTGTAAACAGCGAACTGCAAGGAAGTCCTTAAGTCTAGAGAAAATAAATGGAAGCAATCCCAGTTGTTCAGAGGGAACTCCCTTGCAAAGTAAACCAGAAGTGCAATTTGAAGAAGGGTTCAGAACTACAGCAAAGATACTGAATTTCACTTGTACGAAGTGCAAGGATAACATTAGATACAGCCCGAATGATCTACAGAAACATTTTCAGTTGTTACACTGTGGTGAGTTGCCTTTCTATCCTTGTGAGATGTGTAGCTTCTCGGCTAATGATTTTCAGTCATTTAAACAGCATAGACGCACCCATCGTAGCACTTTAGTAAAATGTGAGCTCTGTAATGATGAGCATGTGTACACTTTGTTGGATTTGACAAAACACTTCACATCAAAGCATTGTGTAAATGGTCACTTTCAATGTGAAAAGTGTGGGTTTTCTACCCAGGATGTGGGCACATTTGTTCAGCACATTCACAGACATAATGAGATTCAATATAAATGTGGAAAATGCCACCACGTAAGCTTTACAAAAGAGGAATTCCAGAAGCATAATCTTCTTCATACCGGTGTGTTCCTTTTTGGTTGTCAATATTGCAGTTACAGCACACCACGGAAAGACTATCTTTTAAAACACATCATAGCTTTGCATAGAGACCATTTATATGCGAAAGAAAAACTGGAGAAGGATAAATGTGATAAAAGAATAATGAAAGCACCAGCAGGACTGAAGCTTGTGTTAAGAAGGTATAAAATGGGAACATCGAAAAAAGCACTCTGGAGACGGAAAAAGATAAGCAATGGAAGTGACAAAACTGGACAAAAAAATGTACAAGTGCTGAGAAGTGTGAATAAAATTCAAGCAAAAGCCCAGGAGCTGAACCAGGGTTTGAGAGATATGGAAGCAAATGAAGAGAAAGATCAAATTATGTATACCGAAAAACATAATTTCACAGGTGGAGTGCTCTCTACTGCACAATACAGTAAAGCAGATGATGGAATGAATTACGGCCTGGGATTGTTGAAAAATGCTGTTCATGGGCCAACGGTATTGATGGTCAAAAACAATAAAATATCTGTTCCAGCAAATTACAGTGCTAAATTTATGGGGTTTAAAACAGTAGATGGAAAACAGCATATTGTTATAAAATTATTACCTACAAGTAAGCAAAATGCGCATTTGTTGGGTCGGAAAACTGATCCTATTAAAGATGGCTCTGCAACTCCTCTGCTACAGACTGCTGATCCCTGTGGCTTGTCTTCAGGTGCTTTGCCACAGGTAACTGATCAGTCAACCTTGAAGAACAATTCTGTTCACCCATTAACATCCCCTTCATTTTCTTGTTCTGCTCCACATTCAGGAAAAACAAAAGTGGGAATACAAAGTAACTCCTTATTGTATGGTAGGAGTGTTTCTCAAACCGTAGCATCTTCTCATGTAGCTGTAGGAAAAAGCCTAAATTATTTTCCAACAAAGTTGGACTCAGGTGTATCTCCGTGTGATGAAGTGGCAAAACTTGGAATTCGAAATTGGGGAAACTATAGTCCTCCAAGTCATCCTCGCGTATTACCACCTGCTATTGCAAATAAGCTTCACTATGACCCTATGAAAATGCCGTTCTTTCCTGAGCTGAAAATACAGAATGGTGGCCTGAATAATAGTAATGGAACTAATAATCTCTATTACTCAACTTCAGTGGATTCTTCTAATGAAGGGTTGCTGTCTTTTCACAACTATTCCAAAATGGGCACTTCCGATAATCCATGTAGCATTTGGATGTCAACAGATGACAGATACAAAGAATTTATATCTAGCAAAACAGTTTATTTTCAGAACAGCAGAAGTCAATCTGCATCTTCATGTTCAGAATCAGTGAAAGGTTTAAAACCAGAGGAAGTTGTATCAGCCCGATCAAATACTAATAAAACTTATGGACACGTAAACACTAAGACTAACTCTGTGTCTTCTAAAAGCCAGTCTAAATGTGTTGACAGTGAGTGTTTTATGGAGGTCCAGCAGAATGGCCAGCAATATTTGGACGCTGACAATCATGAAGGCTTTGAGAACGTACCTGAGGAATTCCAAGAAAATGCCTCTGATTGTGTTAACTCAGTTTTAATGCCTAAAATCACATCTGTTTTCTCATTGCAAAGTGAACAGGCAGCTAATTATTTATCGCCTGAAATAAACCAGATACTGCAAGATGTTTTAAAAGTGAAAGCAACTGCTCGACAAGAATTGCACAGCAAGTCAAATAACTGCATAAAACCTTCCGATGAGCTTTCTGGTCATCAAACAGGGAATACAGCCTTTGTGCATTTGAAAGGCTCAGCAACTTCACGTGGTTTTCAGAGGCCTTCTAATGTAGGCTTTAATTTATGTAAGAGAGAGTTGAACACAAGATGTAGCACAAATGAAGGTACACATTGTGGGAGAGAAAGACAGACATGCAGAGCATCATTCGATTCACAGGGAAGGGATAAATTATCCAGAACTCCAGGTGCTGGTACATTGCTAAAAACTCATTCTGATGAAATCCTAACACAGCAGTTGGTAAAAGATAGAATAGCGTCTACAACCCAGAACCCTAACAGCTTTTTACCAGTTCTTCAGGAACAGAGGAAACCTTTTTTAGTTCAGTCCCCTCCGTCAGGATTTTTTGTCCCTTTACATCTTGCTAACCAGCCCAGGCTAAAGGTGGTTTCAGGAAGGTCTCTTCCGTCAACCAGTGCGTCAGATGGGCATGTGACAAAAGGGGTACCTGCATCTTATGTCTTAAACAAAGGACCTGGAATGGTTTTAACTTTTAGCAAGGCAGTTGGAACGGTTGCAAATATCCCTGGCAATAGTTCTCAGATTTTAGGGGAAGTTGCATCTAGAGAAAATGGTAAAATAACCATACCGGCTTCAAAAATGGAGGGGAAAAATGACAGTTTCAGAAGTGTAACAAGTTCCTGTAATAGGAGAGCAGGTAGTACAGCAAATGAGTCATTGAATAGCGTGCCATTCAAAGGGCCTTTTGTAATTACAAACTCACCAGGGTCATCTGTGAAAGGGATTTCTTATTTGAAGGAGTTATCAGAGCATCCAGATGCTGTCTTTGGTTCCTTGGAGTCAGTAAACCAACAGGAAATTAAACAGAAACAACATGTTTATGCACTTTTGCCTGATGGACAGCAGGCAGTTTTTCTGAAATGTATGACGCCGAACAAGCCCGTAATTCATAAATGTAGTGCTTTTCAGGATAATACTCATTCTCAAGATTGTCAACCAAAGAAAACTGGAGCCATGCAACAAAAGCTTTTGCTGAAAATTAAGACTTCTACTTCAGACACACTGACTGATACCACTCAGTCAGTAAGCAACTTGCTGCCCCCACTACAGTTGGATCACTTGCAGTCCCTTACTCCTGCACTAGCACAGAAACAAACTAACCTTACTTCTCATGATGCCTTAATCTTACCAGGTAGGTCAATGCCAGCAAATGCCACTTTGGCAAGCTCTAATGCAGCATGTTGTGTGCCGCCTGTAGAACCTGTTTATTCTATTAAGTCTGCAGGGACGTGGTTGCAGAAAGGGTCTGTTGAGAGTACACAAGTAGTTGCTAACAACAGGAACTACTTTAGTAGTCGCAAGTCCACATGGGGCACCCGAAACAGGACTGCAAAAGTAAAACCTCGTTTAAAAGAAGCTGGATCTAGAAGTTCAGAAACTGTGAGTGCACAGAGAAACAATTTCAAACGGAAAAGTAAGGATAATTGCCCAGAGCCTCCAAGAAAGAAAGTGATGTTGCACAGAAGGTGTAAGGAGAAGAATCAAACTGAAGTTGTTAGTGAAGCAGGTGGCCCTTACAAACCAAGGGCATCAAAAGAAACTGTGAGGACTTTGAAATTACTTCCTTTCAATTCTAAACAGCTTGTAAAATGCCCTCGGAGAAATCAACCGGTTGTTGTGCTCAACCATCCTGATGCGGATGTTCCAGAAGTTGTAAATGTAATGAAAACGATTGCCAAGTTTAAGGGTCACGTTCTTAAGGTTTCATTGTCAAAAAGAACTATTGAAGCACTTCTGCAGCCCACCTTCTGCAATCCCATGGGCATAACTACTGATGATCTTTCTCGGAAGAGGCACAGGACAATAAAACCTATTAGCCCTGTCAAAGAAAGATTTGTCTTAAAATTGACACTGAAAAAGACTAGCAAAAACAATTACCAGATTGTGAAAACTACCTCTGATGATACCTTTAAAGCTAAGTTTAGCTGCTGGTTTTGTGGTAGAATATTTGACAATCAGGATAGTTGGGTAGGACATGGACAGAGGCATCTGATGGAGGCTACTCGAGATTGGAATTCATTAATGTAATGATCACCAATGAAGAAAATAAAAAATAAATATCATGCATTACAGTTTTTAAAAAGAGAATCAGTTGAATTAGGAGACAAGTTATTTTGTTTTTATTTCAGTATTGTAACTGAAGTTTAAAAATTATGCAAAGTGCTTGTGTTTTAAAAGGAAATCTGTTGCCATTGAGCTTTGAGATAGATCAAGGAACTTTGTGGTTTAGATAACTTGTAACTAACTGCAAATACAATTCCATAAAAAATATATATTATTTTTTATTACTGCTATCTTGTTCTATATTTTGATTCTGTGAAATGAGTCTTCAGGGCTTTTGTTCTGTACATATTTTTATACTTTTCAGTTATTTGTTATAATTCTTGCACAGAAGCTCCCCCCCCACTCCAATTTTCAGTTCTGTGCATGCACTACTAAAAACAATTTAAAATTTTTTTTCAACTGCATGCAGCTGTTGTCCTGGGATTTTTGTTATTTTCACTTGTCAGCTCTTGATTTTGTTTTTCAGGGATTGAACACTACTGTTAGCAAGTGCCTAAAAGATGTGAAACAGTTTACATTATGTCAACTGTGTAACCATAGGTCCAAATGAGGGCCGTTTCCCCAATAATTTCATTTAAACAAAGCCATATGTGAATGCTTTAAGCTATATTGCTATGCACATGACACTTGTACTATTTCTCTGCAGTTTGTCTACTTTCTTAGTGAAGTATTTTTCATATAAATTAATAAAACACGTTAACAATTCTGTTAATATGGCAAGCCTGAGAATGGAATCAGTTGAAAATATGCAGTATATATATTCATGACATATATGGTGTTTAAGAATGGTGAACATTCCTAATCTGTATTGCCTCTGTCACTATTAAATTTGCTATAACTTGTTTCTACAGAATATGACTTTGATCATTTATAGAAAAAAATTCTATTTTGTTTTATACTCCAGGAACCATATAGGATGCCAGGATATGGTGAAATGCAAAGCACCATTTCAGGCCTATAACTGTGCTATAGTTTTATTCCAGGTGGATGTAATTTGTCCCCATAATGACTAAATAGTATTTTCTACCATTGCATATTCAGATTAACTGCCTTTTAAGGTACCAGGGGTTTGGCAAAATCAAGGCTTGAGTTATTCCTCCCTCATTTTGCTGGCCAGTAGGGTAATATTCCTAGGAGCCTACTTGTTCCTACTTACAGTTTTAGGGATAATGATGAAGGAAGAATATGCTTCACATTTCTTAATGTTTATGTGACGGTATATAGACAAAAGACCTCATCTTATCCATAGTGACTGAGAGTAAACAAATGAAGGTCCTTATTAACCACAGTAAATATTATGTTTAGAGGCTTTGTCTTCCAGTTTCTTAATGAACCTGGAGGCCAGATCCAGTCTTCAGTCAGAGTGCCCATATCACATGATTTCACATCTAAGATGTCATCTTCCAGTGCTTGGGCAAAAGGTATTCAAGTACTGGAAGATGATATCTTAGGTGTGTAAGCAAGCTTCCCAAATTTTTGATGGAAAAACCAGTAAAAATTGAATACTTAATTGAATACTTAGACTTAAAGAGGACTGGGGCATTTAAATCTGTGCTGGTTTTTGATTGTACAGAAGCCCAGCTCTAGTTCTCTTTGACTGTTTCCAAAAAGTAAAACTGAAGATTGACTTGCTACTATTGAAACAATTGGAAGTCTTTCATGAATGTCACAGGGATGCCACCAGTAACAGAATTCAACTTATGTTTTAAAAAGTATTATAATGAAAATTATTTAAAACCCAATTGCTTCAGTAGCTGGTTGTGGTTGTTGTTTTTTTTTTTTTAATTGGAAGGAAGATGCACACAAGCTTTATAGCTGGTGGGTTAGTTATATGTGAGAGTCAACCGAAGTGTGTAAGACAAGGCACCATAGTTTGGGTGAAGTAGCATACAGTTGGTATATATTCTGTATCAAAATAGGATCATTTTGTGCTGCATAATGGGCTTGAGCTCTAACATCAGTTTGGCTAGGAGCTTTGAGGATGACTAGTGCAGAGGTAGAGAAGTGTGTTGGAAAGAAACAGCATTAGGAAAGGACAAAAATGTGTTAAGCTTTTTTGACTGGAAGGTTCTATTGGTTGCCTCAGCTTACTCTCTTATAAACCCTGAAATCAAACCCCTGCATTCTGGACATTGGCAGAAATATCTGTGACATTTGTTGCTAAAACCTACTCAGTGCAAATTCACTAAGGATGACCAATTTTGGTAACACTTACGTAGCATTGAGGTGGAAGTTCTGCTGTAGAGTTTGGGGTTTATATTGATAAATATATCGGTGAATCATGAGAGTGACAACTGTCATTGGATTTTTTTTCCCCTCCAGCTTGTTTTCCTAGGCTTTGAGTAACCTTAAACAATACTGTGAAAAAGAACATTGTAAACTAGGAAATGTTGAAACAAGGTTGCTTTATAGAGTCTTAATTCATTGTCATGTATCCCTTCATCCATGGCCATCCATCTCATTCAGTTCAGAGAATCGTTGCTTCCTCTTGAGAAGTGGTGTAATATTTTGTTACCCCACCCCTAATTATCTCCTTGTATTATTTAGTGCACATTGCTCAAGTACTGTTCTGAATATGTAGTTCTTCTTTTCTTGTGAGCTTTTCCATAATTGTTTGAAAGCCTAAGAGTTTGGCATTTCTGCAGTTCGGATTTCAAAGAATCTCAAGTGAGGCTTCAGTGACATGAAGATCATAATTAATGATCATCAGGAGAAAGTTTGGCCTAAGCAATCTGACCAGCATCGCATTGGATGGTGCAGTAGGATGTGTGGGGACAATATACAGTTCTTCAATGAAATGTTCAACTGTTTTGAGAATATGAGGTTACCTTTTACTGGCTGACTCCTGCAATGTTTGTCTGTGCATTTGCAGCATCTTTAGTCAATGGGAAAAATCAATTTAGTCAATTAAAAATCCTGATGCTATTGATTCAGCAGCCAATACAGAATCTAGGAAATGGGAATTTACTATACCTGAAACTTGCTCAAACTTTTCTCCAGCCAACTTTTCTCTGTGTTTCAAAATATGTCTACACCACACTCTGCCCAAGCTATAGGGGATCCAGCTTGGGTATGGAAAGCAGAGCAACTAGTCTGCTTCCTTTCTTCCTGTATCAAACTGTCAGCATAATAAAATAGGTCATAAAATACTGGTGGGTTTAGGGTCCACGTCCCTCCAGCCCCGAGCCTTATTTTGTGCCTAGGATGTCATCATTGCGGGGTGAATGGATTATTTTGTGGAACATGATGCTGCCTCTCACATCCCTGCCTCATTTTGTTGTTCAAACTGTAGAGGACCTCTGTAATGATGTAGGACAAAGTTAAAAAGACAGGGTTGAGTATGAAAGTAGTTTAATGCTCATCTGTGTAAAGCATATTTGTTAGTTGTAGATCTGCTACAAAGTTCCATGTAGTGCTGAGCACTTGGAGCTTAGGGGGAGGAGCAAAGCAGCAGCGCTTTGAGTATGGAAAGGCTAGATAGTAATAATTACCTTAAAAATCTGATACTTAGTCTCTCCTGGAAGTTTATAGGTACACTTAAGTTTCACTTTTTCATGTCTTTTTTTTCCCCCCAGTTCTATGATGGTGATACTATGTATTTAACTCAGAAAGCAATGTTTGAGATAGTTTAAAACCATAGTTTAAATTTGTGCAGTATATGAGAGAATAAGGCAAAGACTCTGCATGACTGCCAAGAAAACTAATTATCAAGTGGCTGCTTTTCCATAGAGTATTTTCCACTGTGAATATTGCTTGAAATAGTGACCTTCCGAAGTGAGGCTTTGTATAACTAGATAATATCAGTACACATACAGGAGAAGTAAATTAAGCTCACAGAGACTATTAACTTTCGTTAATTTTGAGACCTTGACTTGGCAATCTTAATGTTTTGAACATTAAACTAGAACTAAGTGCACTATACTAATTAATAGCAGCTGAACAATATACTAAACAGCATTTATGTTGTACTGCAAACTGTTAAGACTCAGGCTTGTGTGAAGTCTATATACATCGTTTTTTGCATGCCAGCGTTACATTTGCTTCACATCTTAGATAAGTAGTATCTGTTGCAGAGGGAAGAAACAGTAGTTGCAGTAAGGTAGGTAGCCATGTGCTTCACTGTGTTAGTAAGCAGTCCTTTATAGAATAGGTGCATTACTCCTAGAAGTAATTGATCAGAACCACAAGGAAGCAGCTGCAGAATACAGCTACAACATAGCTTGGAGTGACTGACCGAGGCTTGCAAGTCTTGGCTTAGTCTTGCCTTAAATGCCTTGCAGCTAATCCTAGAGAACACTGTCTAATCTGGAACAAAAGGAACAAAACAGATGTGGATAAAGGGTCAGTTTTGAAACATGTTTAAGGTGGATAAGTTTTCAGGTCCAGCAAAATCAAATGCATCTAGAACTGATTAACAACTTCCTAATAGTTTTTCATTGGTGCAATTTATACATGCATCAATTTTCACCACTTCAACTTTTGGGAAAATTACTTTGTTCACAACAATACAGTAAGTAAAGATGGAGATGGAATAGGCTTGTAAAAAGGTTTTTTTTGTGCATGTCTGTAAACTAATTCTGCAAGAATGGGGTAGGTGGGTGGTTTAGCAATAAAACAACTGGCAATTTAAAGACAAAAGATTTGAGAGCTATTAAGCCAAATTTAGAAGCTAAAGTTTTAAGAAGTGATAATTATAACAGGACTTGTGAAGGAGTACATACAAGTATATGCATTATAACATCAATGATGCTTTCTTGCTGGAAGGATGCTAAGAAAGGTTGACTTTACAATATTTAATTTTTAATTTTATTTGCACATTGGAAAGTACAAACAAAAATATTAATGAAACAGAGTAAAGCTTAGGAAAAGGACAATACATGTCCATTAATCTAAAATATTCAGTCAGCTTTATTGCCACTAATCACATGAAGTACACAGTCCTATTTTCAGTTTGTACACAGCAGTACATAAGGTCAAGTTGTTCTAGCTTCTCAGGCAGTGCATTTTACAAAGAATTTGCTGAAAGCAATGGTCTGTGGTAAATGTAACAAACAAGAGTAGAGCATTGTGGGTATTCTCATTTTTAAAGTGAAAATATCCTACAGGAAATCTATCTTTAAATAGCAGTCAAAGGGCTGGGCTGTAGTATGCAGTTGTTCTTCATGTGACTGAATACCCGTGTGGTGTCACAGATGGGAAACACAGATGAGAGTCTATCTGCTTTGGCTTCTTGGGTTAAATAAGAGTGCTTTTCTGATAAAGGGATGTGGGGTTGAACTTCATGAACTGCATCTCTTACTACTCAGTAGATGCTCTTAAAGAGTGTTTTCCGTCATTTTCTTCTTTTAATACCCAATCCATGTGCTTTTGAATGTTGAAAGAAACGATTAAAGAAAGTCTTCATTTCAGCAGTTCAGTTTGATTAAGAAACTCTAACAATGTGTTTCAGTTTTGTAGAGTCTTTTGTGTTGTTTTGGCTGTCAATTAGAACCAGGGAGGTGCGCTGATGATTCTCTACTATTTCAGCAACAGTGTCGAAGCGCTAGATAGAGGAAACAAAAACTGCATTAGCACTGGCTTTTTTTTAATACCATAATACTGACAGTAATCACTGCATTGTCTTTCTCTTTGCTTCTCTCACCACTGAAGAAAGTGGAGCTATGACTATAAGTGAGATGCTCTGCCTTTTTGCAAGAGTGCCAATTCTGCTTTCAGCCCTGATTCTAGTCATAAACAGATTAAATTTGGATAATGAAAGATACTGTGGCCACTAGCTGTCTCATCTCATACTCCTTTCTATTTGATTGCCACCTGCACAAGCTGAGCCACAGAGACTGTTATATGGCATATTAAACTTACACGGCTTTCAGTTTACCTTAATATGTATTAGTGCAGACTGGCAGTTTGGAAGCTGCTTCATCTGCGGTTCATCCACCTCAGTGAGAGGGAAGGCAATCTCCAGGACTAAACCGGTACAGCCAGCCATCACTGTCACTATAAATTAATATCCAGAATCTGCTACGTCTGTGCTTTTCTTTTTGGTCTTTGGCTAAATAGAAATTTGGGACTGTCTTTCTCCTGAGGTAATTTTTAACTCTTTGTTGAAGGCCAGATGAGGCCTAAGCTATTATATATTCTGTAACCTCAAAACCATTGCCTAGGAGGAACATAATTAGGCTAAGGCAAACCTACATTCATATCCCTGAAAAGTCTACTCTATGCAGTGATAACAGTTTTTATTGGTATTTGGGTTCCAAGTTTCTGAATTGCTGTCAGAGTAGTTATCATCTGTGTAGTATAATAGCCAACCAGTGAATTTTGTATGCTAGAACTAGAGTTTAATATTTTCTTTGTGTGAAAACAGGGTTAAAAGTACTGTCATTCTCATTTTTGATAGTGTTTGGGGTTGGTTTTGTTTGTTTTATTGGGTTTTTTTGGGGGTGTGTGTGGTTTGTTTTGGTTGGTTTTTTGTTTGTTTTGAGCATGGCTGTTGTTCTTTTATGGTTTTCCAGCAAACTTAGCTAGAATAGAGGATTATAAACAGCTGGAGAACTTATTGAGCAGCTGCAGCTCTGATTCTGGTGACTTTTTAAGAAAGCTTTGTGAGTATGTTTCAAACTTGATCTGTGATTTTAAGTACAGTATGGAGGAGTTGATATTACACTGTTTTCTCTAGCTTGATAGATCAGTCATTATATAGGGTATGCATTTTTTTTGATACATGAAGAATCCTTTTGATCATAGTGCAATATATTGCAAACCTTGCTTAAAGGTATACAATTGAAAACTGATAGCAACCCTCCCCATCATCTTACCTCTTCACCACTTTTTTCTCTGCCCAGTGCATACTGTCTTGTTGATTCAATAAATCGTATAGGAATGTTGTATACTCTTCTGTTGTAAAACACAACCAGTGTGTATGGTTGCCGTGAATCCTGTCCAGAACTTTTTCTTATTAGAAAAGATCCATCCTAAAGAAAGAGAACTAGTAAGTGTATTCAGCTTATTTTTCCCCAATAACTTTGGGTTTATCTTAATATTTTCATCTATATTAGCATTAAACCCTTTTCTCCCACTAGAAAACCCACAGAGCAGGAAATGGGAAATATACATGTGTTCCTGCTGCCTAACAGTATCTTACAAAGGTGCTATTTAACAGTCACCTTTGCTGCTGCCTGCTCTCTCTCAGCCAGAGAAAGATGAAGTAAACACAGAGTAGCAGCTATCTGTTGGGGTCCATAGATCCTCAGGAAATGAAGTTGCTATCTGTGGTGGTAGTAGGTAGGCAAGAAAGCAGTGGGAGGTGGGGATACTGTTTCTCTGGAGCTGTAAAAAGCACTCTGATAAGATAAGCGCCTACAGCTACTGGCATTGTATCCCAGCACTCACTAGCTAGTAGTAGCCACACTGGTGATAACCCCGTGCTCTGTCCCTTTATCCTGCTTCGGGGAATTAGGCAGCACTGTAGGTGTACCTAATGCTGAGGATGCAACTCTACATGTTACTGTTCCCTTCTGTGACACTAACTTTTGTACACAGAATAGTTGAGAGAACTCAAATTCTCAAAATACCTAAAGGCATAGTGCTGCTATTTCAAAATGGATAGCAGCATCAGCCTCTTTCTTGGACAGTGGTGGAGATCATTTAAAAGTCATGGGGCTTTGCCTTCCATTTTAGCTTGTGAGCTCTTTAGCACGTAACAACCTCTCTGCAGTGCACCAGTCCCAGTTACACTAATGCAACTTTGCTTTGGGATTGAAACCATAGTTACATAGTTTCACCACCAATTTCATGTTTGACAGTATTTGCATGGCACAGTATTCTGACCTGTTCAGAAAAGAATGATGTTCTTATTGTATTTCTGGTTATCTTTGGATTTTTTTTTTTTATAAAATCAACATTCTTCAAAAGTGACCTACCTTGTTTGATCGGTACAATGCATCTTCTGCTGTTTTCCTATCACAGGTAGCAGCATACCATGCTTTACTATGAACACCAGCATCCTAGAAAGAGAGAAACAGTGTTTCACCTGTAAAATAATAATAACAATAATAATAAAGAATATGGCCTGTAGGAGAGTTACTATAAATAATAACAGCTGTGAGGAACTCAAATGCAGAACACTAGAAAATACAGAATGTGGAAAATTCCTTGTCCAGAGCTTGCTGTTTTTGTTGGATAAAGAACTACTAGTGTGTCAAAACAGTTGTAATAGATGTCTGATAGAAGGCTGATATGTGACAGAAGAGAGACAGATATCCAGAGGAAAGCAATAAGGTTCAACTAGAGGATAGTTTGGTATTTTTAAAGCAGGAAGATATTCTAGTAGAATTTAAAGAGGATATCCAGGAAATGTTAAGGAATAAATTGACCATCAACAATTTAAATGCTGCTCAGCTGTGGTCTAGCCAATGAAATGTTGAGATTTGGTAGGCATCTAAGTTTTGTAAATGAAGTTTCCCATATACTTAATGCTATTTGGGAACATGATCACAATTGCCTCCATCTGACTAATACAGAGGTTGGATAAGTGCATCTTTTCCCCTTTTTGTTGTTATTGAATAAGGACAAATGGATGGAGCCCTACAAAGCAGAGGAATAATTAATGGCTTCCTCTACTAATACAACAGTTTGGCTCCAGTGAAGTTCTTCAGCACCTGAGACACGAGATATGGATTCAGTTCCGGTTCTTTTTTTTTGACTGAGTCTGAATATATCCCTATATTTAACACAGTGTTCTTATTTAAAGGCATAAACCCATGTTTACTATGGAGAAAGATTACATCTGTGACAGAGTACAAGTGCAGTTTATATTTTATAATGTATCTCTTGGGTGCCTCATTTCTGTGTCTTATCCCCTGTGAACACCTCACCAAGATCATCCTTCTCTCCACCTTAAAGACAGATGAATTCTGTTTTAGGAAAAAGCTCTCATAGCAAGGGAAACGCAAAGACAAATAAAAATTAGAGGAGGTGATGGCAGTTGTGAGTGAGTAGTACAAGATTATAATTTGAAGAAGTAGAAAATTGGGTAGTAAAATGCAGGGTTGAGTGTACATTTGGGAACAGAAGTGGGGGAAAGGTATGGGGGATTTTAGAGAATTATGAAAAGAAATAATACCATTTTTTTACCATTTTACCATAATACCATTTGTTTACCATTTTTATTTTTGTCTGTTTTTGTGTTTGACTGCCAGGTTGGTTTTCTGTCAGTTTAATGAGTTGGCTCAGCCTGCTGCAGGATCAAAGGAACACCAGAGAAGGCTGTGGCTGGGAGGGGAGTTAACAGTGAAGAAAAAGCAGAGCCTCCATTTTGGGGGCGCTGCACTAAATTCTTACACTGGCACGTAACTTTATCTCCAAAGTTCTTCCACGTATTTCTCCAGTCACACTCTTCATTGTAAAAAAATAGGATAGGAGGAATTGCAAGTATGCAAGGTACTCAGCCACTCAGAGAATGAGTCCAGTAAGATGAATTTCGTTCAACAGAACAAGGTATCAACTTACCCCAGACCTTTCTTCTAATACTGTCTATGGCCTATAGTCTGGAGACAGAGAGCTGCTGCCAAAATTTGGGTGGGAGCCAAATATATGATGAAACTTAGAGGCATGAATCATGACTGCAAGCACCTGTACTCTGCAGGATTCTAAAGCATGATGTCACTGTACTTAATTGGTGGGAAAACAACCCTAATTAATAGTTTATATATATATATATTTTAAAAAATGGTTGTTTTTATTAAGCTCTACTTTAGCCCACATCTTTTACATAAAAGCTGCAAATGTAATTGTTACAAGCTGTTTATTTAGTGTCTGCTGGATTGTTTATTTGAAAGCAATTTTTATAATAAATATCCAGTATGACATACTGTTAAAATTTTTCCAGAACTTTAAGTCCTTGGTGTTCTTCACTGTTGTACTATGTTTGTCACATCAGGCTTTAGAACATTTAATATTGTTGGCTCTGCATAATAAGCCTTTGTTTTGCACTCAACAGAACTGCTTTTTTTTACCTTGTTTGTGACTACTAGGCTAATAAGAATGGCCTCCTGCAATTTTTCATCTCCCTTCATCCAAAATAAGAATAAGGTTTATAGTATTGAAATGAAAATAACTCTTTGCTTAGATTATTCAAAGCTTATTGCTGGGATGGATCAAGAACTGGTTGTAAAACTGAAAGCTCTAACAGTAATGAAAAGAGTTCCACTTAAAGAGATGGAAAGGAATGGGATGTGAGAGAGACTAAGGCACATAGAGGAAGGCATCACAGCATCCTCTGAGAGGGGCAGCAGTGATTTTCCTCTTGGTAAAACTTTGCTGACACCCCAAACCACAATGAACCGGGCAGTGCTCCTAGAAGTGATTCTGCCCTCTGTGATTCTATCCTGCTCTGTTGGGCCAGTCACAGGGCATACCTGTCTCCTCCTACTAATTTCTGGGATTTCTTAGAGCATCAATTTATTGCAAGCTAATGCTAATAGCCGCAGATAGCTTCACTGTATCTGCTTTGTGCATACCTTATTTTTTTTCAGAACACAGTACGTATGGCTATAAGTTAGAAAAAAAGTAGGCAATTAAAAACTCTTTATAGCCATCTCTATCAAAGTCTAGACTTAAATACATCACCACAGATTTAGAAGCACAGAATCATGGAAAAGTTAGGGTTGGAAGGGACCTTAAAGATCATCTAGTTCCAATGCCCCCGCCACGGGCAGTGACAACCCACTAGATCAGGTCACCCAAGGCCCCATCCAACCTGGCCTTGAACACCTCCAGGGATGTGGCAGCCACAACTTCCCTTCGCAACCTGTTCCAGTGCCTCACTACTCTTATGGTGAAGAAGTTCTTCCTAATGCCTAATCTAATTTCCTACAGTTTGTTAAAGCTCTCTTAGGCCACATGTTCTAAGCATTTTTTTGTATGAAAGGTAACATTCAGATTATCAGAAAATCTTCACCGCAAAAGGGTACATGGATGCCCTCCACAAAGGGATATGATTTTTATTTAGAAAGGAGGTATAGGCAGAAATACTACTCTAACCTGTGGATAAGAGGATTTCTGTAATGTGAATTTAGATAATGTTATACCTGGTCTGCAGAATTTGAAGCAGATGAAATGCTGCTGTGAGAAGTACCCAGAGAATGGCTTGCAGCTTCTGGCTTTTCTAGAAAACAGAAAGAGCAACACATAAATTTTCAAAGTATCTTTGTAATGCTGTAGGAAAATGATGTGTTACAAAGACTTTGAAGATCTGGATGTTTAGTATCACTTAGTAAAGTTATCTACAATAGCTACTACAAGTGCCTGCTCAAAAGAAGAGCCTTGCTTATAAAGAGACGAACAGTTTGGCTAACAGCTTGGTTAATAACCAGAGCCAGACTTAAAAATGCAAGACCCCCCCCCCTTGCTCCACACCACCTGTGTGAATCAGTAAGAAAATGCAGGAACACAATGCAAAAAGTACTCTCAGTCCAGTGTGAGTACTAGTCATGTAGGTGAAGGATTCAGAAAAACCAAGTGTAGCTCACAGACAATTTCTCACAAATTTAGTCCCAATTGAAACATTTGTATATATGTGCAAGAAGTCTAAGCAGCCAAAAAGAGAAGCAGAACCAGTAGATTATGAAGCTTAATTATAATTGTCATAACAAAGTATGGTAGAAAATAGCTATTAGTGCTAA
Organism: Phaenicophaeus curvirostris; assembly: GCF_032191515.1. Classification (NCBI taxonomy): domain Eukaryota; kingdom Metazoa; phylum Chordata; class Aves; order Cuculiformes; family Cuculidae; genus Phaenicophaeus; species Phaenicophaeus curvirostris. Next base: position 14,431,704 of record NC_091400.1, on the reverse strand, counting down.
GATACAGATGTCAAGGACTGTAAGAAATAGGTCAACTATTTCCCTTCTAGCATTGTATAGTAATACTATGACAGAAATATGGGAAATAAGCATAGATAATTTTTTTTTGGTAAAAGAATTGTTGTCAAAGATAGAATAGGTGTCTGGTATAGGTAGTGGTGATCAGAGCTGGGTACAGATCAATGTAATTGTAATAGAGAAGAAGACTGTAGAAAGTTGAGTCGTATTTAGTCTTTTATTCGTGGGACACTATTTACTTTTGGGTTTACTTATTGGGAGAAAAAATATGCTACTATAAAAATACTTATTCCTGGACATGATACTTTACAGACTGCTTTGTGAAGTCTTCACTAATAGAATTCTGATTTAGATTTTGGTTTCAGAAAGTGATAAGAATGTTGCAAAGAAGGTCATACAATGACTCGGAATTAAAGATTCGGTTGACCTGGAGAACTTAGAGACACCTGCCTGAAGTAGGTTTACTGCTTCTTTTGTAGTGAAGATGTGACTATCTGTAAGCTGCAGTCCAAGTACAGCAGAGACATTGTAAGGAACAGTTCCAGCTCACAATGAATGAATGATCACCTGAAGAAGGCTATTCAATATAAAGAGTTTTGATTTTTCTGTCAAATTTTGACTGACCAGCTGCAAAAGCTACAGCTGAAAAGTACGTTGTGTGAATTAAGAATTGCCAGAAATCGGTGTGAATTAGACTTTACAAAAAGGAAACTGAAATAAGTAATAAGATTTCTTAGCTGTGTAAAAAGGAAAGAGAAATGAGTTAAGAATTTTATTGATTTTAAAGATAATCTAGGTAACTAAACCAATAGTAATTGTAGTTCTGGTACAGAAAGAAATGGAAATTTCCACAGCCAAATTGGAAAACAAAACTCAAATAGCTTAGTACAACTGAACTGGTGGATCCAGATAATCTTTATGCCAGAAATTTTAAAACTGGGACATGAAATTACAGGGCCGGCAACAATTATTTTAAGTAAATTTCAAGTCAGGGTGGTACTGTACAATTTAAACAATACCAAACACAATTGCTACACTTAAAGTGGAAAAAAAAGAGACCTGAGCAACTACAGCCTTTTTGTCTGACTCAACAGAACACAAGAATTTGAAGGAAAGACCATAAAAATCTGGTGGTAAAGGTATAAACAAGAGAAAATCTTAAATTTACCCAAGTAGATAAAATGTTACAGTGCTCTCATAAAATAACAGTTCTACAAAGAGGAACTATGGTACTGTACTTATGCTGGACTTCAGTAGAGCAATTGACACTGTGCCATACAGGGAATTAACACATTTTATCAAAAAGATAACACTAGGCTTGTATGATGACAAGGAAGAGATGGCAAGTTATGCTGAAGGGAATTAGTGATGGGACCAACTGTATCTGTGGTTAAGTTATGGGACCAATTCCCACCCATTTATACAATAACCCTAATATACTCCCTTAATTTTACTAGCTGAACTAAGGTCCTTCATACTTAGTCTTCTCTTTGTAGGCATTACAGAGACAAATGTGAATTCCAAACTAATGGATATGCACGGCATCGTGAAATAATCTTAATTCAAAGATTAATTTGAAATTACAAGTTAATCATGTTTTAATTCAAAATGTGAATTATACTTACTTGGGAGAATTGAGGACTTCTGGAGCAAAGGCCTGAAATAAATATCAAGAAATTACAGAAGGGTCTGAGGAGATCTACTTGGTTCTGAAAACATTAAAATCGTGCATTTGAAGCATGCAATGGTAGAATGTGTTCCATCTCACCCATCTGTCCACTGAGAAATAAGGGCCAGATATGGAAAAAAAATAGAAAAAAAGTATTCCCCACCACTACTGACTTAAGCATCTGGTTTCAATCTCCATCACCTAATTATATCTTCCCAAACTTTTTGGTGGTGGTTACTGTACTTGGATGCATTTGCCATGTGTTATTTTTTGCTACTGAGAGGCTTCAAGAAATATGACTTGCAAAAAGCAACAGAAGTCTGCAGAGAAAACAGTGCTCCTCTTTGAACTTTTCACAGCTGTGTTCAGGCCAAGCAGTAGGAGCTGGTGCACTGAAGTATTCAAAAGAATATGAAAAGTGATTTTACTTTTGGGCACCACTTGGAAGGGGTGGAAGCAGAAGCTCTTGGTTGGAAGCTCGTCGTCGTTCTGCTGCTGTAGGTTTTTCTGTAGTTTGGGAAAACAAATTGTAGTCAAGATTTCTTCAGAAATATATTGTCACAGATATGTGAGTCGCAGTAGTTGAAGGAGAGTTTTTTTAACTATTATAATTTTGTTTTTTTTCCTTACATGGCTGTTTACCATCCTGCTGCTTTCTTTATTGACTAGTGGTATACCACCACATCTTTAGGCAAACAGCTGCTCTGTGAATGCCTGCAGGAGCTCAGCAGGAGACTCCTGAGAGGTGAGCTGTGGGACCCAGAGCAAGCTGCTGGTGCAGGCTGCCTACAAGAGCTCAGCCAGAGGAGGTGTGGCTGGCTGGCTGCATCTTACCCTTCTCTTAGCCAGCAGCTCCTGCTGAGTTTTAACTTGGAAGAGCTGCTGCCTTGCACAGAGGCAACAGACATTCTCTGCCTGTGCGAGGGACTGGCTCATGCCAGGAGCTGGCTCTGTGTGAAGTGGTTCTTGCCGAGTTTGGAATCATGCACTTGCACTTTGCCTCCCTTCCTCCCTCTCCACTTTGAGGACTAAATGGCACATTGCTGGTCTGTTATGTTGTACATTACCCTGCCAGTAACCTCAATAGTTTTACTGTGACTGCTTTTAGAGAACAATGATATTGGTGCAACTAAGGCTGGCTAGGTCCAGTTCAAAACTGTTAAACCAAACCTCTCTCAAAAACCTAGAATAAATTGAATGCGGTGTTGTTAGTTTCTCTGTTTTTAATAAAAAGAAAATTTAATTCTGATAAATGTAAAATTTTTCACAGTAGGGGAGATAATTTACCTTCATTTGCAGTTAAGGTCTCTCTGGAAGGTAAACATGGTTTCTGCAATAAAACAGAAGGAAACAAATACTAAGTGGTATGTCACTTGTAAGCATGTGTTGTACCTTATATTTTTTTTATGAACTAGTTTACATTTGGAATTGACAGCATCCTGGAGGGATAAAGAAGTAGGAATGTGGCCATTCTGTAAAGAACCTCTAGTTGTATCACCTTGAAGACTGTGATTTTGCAAAGCAGATTTGGAAAGAATCCCAGTTTGTATATTTAAATAGATGGACAAAAGTGAAATTTAGAGATGCATGCTTTTTTTAAGTTTATTGTGTAAAAAATTATTCATTCTTATCTCAAGTCTAAAGACAAAGACCCTACGCCAAATACTTGCAAACCAAAATTTGAGTATTTTCATCTTCATCAAGATATACTCACAGATGTCTGAACACTTTTTTCACTAGAAGTTAAACTGTCAGTTTGACTCATTGTAAAAACTCCCCCAACCTTTCAGTTTCTTTTTTTCCCCCTCCATTTTGAAACAACAAAAACCAACTCTCAGTTTAAAAACATTTTTCAACTTAATTACTTTGAAAATTTCCACCATTTCTCTCACTTTCTTCAACAAGAAGTTTTGGGGTTTTTTTCTAATCATGAAATACTTACTGAAAAACCTCTGACAAATTCTGGTGAAATCCTGCATCTTTGAGCTATCACTCTTACAATAAATTCGTGTTTCCCACATGCAGCTCTACCCTTTTCAGGGAATACTTCTGAATGGCCTGTGTTCCCATTTATTTCTCACCTCCTTCAGTTCTTGCAATGTGTTTATTTTTACATCCTAGAGTACTGAATCCAAATATCCCTTTAATTAAAATATTTTTTCTACTTGAGCTTTCTCACTGTTGTTAGTTCATGTAACTGCACCCAAGTATTTCCTTTCTTCATAACTGTTTCTCCTATTCTTTTTATGCATTTATGTTGTACACAAACTCATGATAAGTTCTCACAATAAATTAAAAACCACCTGTAAAATTGTTTCATTATGCAATTACAAGGCAACTTACTGGTGAATTTACTGCATTAGAAATTTTCTTTCTGTAAATTAGAGGAAAAAGAAAAGGAGTATGGTTACTTAGCAGATATATTAATTCATTTAGCTACTAACTATCAGGTTCATAGACTCTCAAGATATTTCTGGACAAGATGGGATGCTTCTCCTTATTAGACAGCTGTAGCAGAATAAGGGTATTGGATGTAGTGTGGGTACTCAGGAAAGGTACTTAGAATATGCAAAGAAGCTACACTCAGTCCAATGCTTAAGATGACAACTTGTGTGGGGCATATTTTTATTGAAAACCACAACCTGAAAACCACATGCATGTATAGCCATGCATGTGTTATTGCTGCAGTATGTGACTAAGTTAAGCATGCCATCTAGCACCTGCCATCAGTGGCTGGCACTGAAGAGCACTGGCGCTGGTATTTAAGCAGTATTCCTCCAGAAATAACAGAAGAATACCTTACCTTTATCTAGTCAAGATATCTTTCATGAACAGCAATCAAAATTGCTTCTGAATTCTGATTGCCATAGGCAAAGGTAGGAGTTAGCTCCTACTACACCTAGTAATTAACCCCTTCCCAATCACAGAAGTAGTTTTATTATTTTTTTACTCACAGGCCTCTTGGTAAAGGAGACGGAGCTGCTCCAGTTGGAAAGCTGGATTCCTGTGCGTTATTGAAGCTATGATCTAGAGATGCAAATGACATATTTAGTATGCAATAGTAGCTGTATCTGAACAGATGGTTTTCCTCACTGCCATTTCAGTGTTAATGTAACAAAAGTAAAAAATATCCATTGGTTTAATTTTTGTCTTCACATGTTTTCACTCCAATTATACTAAGAAAATAGTTCAGTACCATTTCTTGCTTATTGCAGATAAAATTTACACTGACACATTCCACCATATGCTGTATTAAGGTCACCAGTGACATACTGACAACAAATTCCACTCATATTGCCATGTTTTTAGTACAGAGCGCTTACTTTCATTATTACTCTTCGCTTCGTGGTCCTGTAATTGAAAAATATATTAGATTATTAGATTTTATGAGAAGCAATTAAAAAAGGAATTATTATTAATTAAGAAGTACATAAATAATCTGATCATGTTAATATATAGCAATCTTTAAGGCAACATTTGAACAAAATGCTTATAGTAACCAGGATACTTTTTATCAGCTTTCATGCAGCATTAGAAAAAATTTAGTAAACATAAATCTAATTTTGAACATTCTAACAACTTTGGGATTGCTTGTAGTATTGGAAAATTGGCCCTGAATTTTGCAGCAAGACCTTTTAGTTCATGTTTCATTTCTGAGCTAGAAAGCAGAAATTTTGCAGCAGATTTAAATATATTAAAACCACATTTTCCACTGAAGGAGGATACTGAGTATATAGTCTTTCCCAGGTTCTTTTGGAGATGCTTTCTTTTGCCTCCTTATTCTTGTCTTTTAGTGAATCAGACTTCAATATGATAATTACCTTTCAAAGGGGCAACAGCAATTTGTCAGTTTCCTTCCACTGGGTTAATTAGTTTTTACTAATGTTTTACAAACGCATCCATTTTGTGGTTGAAGAGGTACATCATCCAACAGCTGAGGGAGTTAAACATTAATTTTCTCCTAATCAGCCCAGGCCTCTGAGAGGAAGAAGGGTTACAGTTCTGTTGACATGATCACATGCTTGAGCACAGACTGAATGGGAGCAGTTAGCAGATGTTTTGGTTATTGTTTTGCTTTGTCTGTGTGCATAGCCAGGGATGGAAAGGCACAGCACATCATGCTCATTCCCATGTTTTTCTTTAAAATTGGAAGGGCCAGCCACTTACACAACAACCAACGACCCCAAAATTTGGATTACACTGGGTAATTCTTTCCTAGACTGACTCTTGTGCCAAACCAGGTAACTGCAAATACCCAGGAGCTGCACACATCCCTTGTACAGATGAGTATTTGTTTGGGAGCTCCATCTAGGTGCTACAAAAGTCTGTGTGCGGCCCCAGCAAAACAACAGTCTTTTGCGATTCTCTGCAAAGCTAGGATTATGCTCATCTTAGAGGTAAGCTCTGAGAATTAATTAATGGAGAGGTTTTCAGGTGCCATGTGGCACTCAAATATGTTCTGAAGCAGAAATATTCTTGTTAGTGCTGATCAGAGTGGAATATCTATCCAACATTGTCCCTTCAGAAGGATTTCTTTTTCTAATCTTATACTGGTAAGTTGATCTAAAAAAATCCTGGACTTGGCACCACTCAGGAATTGTTCATCATCTTATCAGGACACATATCTAAGGAATAACATTGTGATGAGGTGGAAGAGAAGCTAAAATGCTGCTGCTGTTGTACGTAGAGGTGTGCAACACTTACCCCTAGACCCTACACTGCTTCCCACAATACTTTGTATCTCTAGAAGTTTAAGATTATAAGATCTTCTTATACCACCTGCATTATGTTACCGTAGCATCTAATGCTATAGCATGACCTCAAACTCCTGATTTTAAGTGTCTTAATTTCTTTATGTAGTTTCTGGTAGCCTGATAATTTCTTAAGGAGAATTCAGTGCACCGGGCTGGGACATAGCTTTTGGCAGACACTGATGTAGTTACTGTCACCTTGTTTCTTGGTGGTTTGCTTCTCATGTGCACCCTCTCTTGTGCTAGCACAACTGTTACTACAGCTATGGTGCAGAACAATGTATGGAACTAATCTGGCTGAAAAAGAACCTTTTAGGCATTTGCTTTTTCCCCATTTGCTGCAGTTAAACAAGTTTGCAAGTAGCTTGCTTCAGAAAACCTTTGTTCCAGCACAGTGGAAAGGACAGACTGGGAACAAGAACAGAAGAGAAATGACAAACACAACCTTAGGAAGCCAGAGCTTGTAATTACTTCTCCATGGACTGCATTTTCTCATAATACTGATTACTCAGACTACTCAGGTTCAGTTTTCAGAAGGTATTAATCGTTCCTCGTGAAAGAAACGAGGCTCAATGAATGTGCTTCAGATTGAGCAAAATTGCCCATCACCACTGAAGGAAATGTTCCTGGAGTATTTTCTTAGCACAAGAAATTATTTTTGTGGACTGAGACCTATAACTAGCCCTTAAAACATCTGAAGTTTTAGTTGGATCAATACACATGTCCAGTGTACCTCTTTTGTCCAAAAGATTAATAGCCACAATTACAATCTTAGATCAACAGTCATCTGTTTCTGTTATTTAATCCAGATAATAAAAGGCATCAGAGTTTCTAGCTGTATATATAGAAAACACAGAACAGCCTAAGCTTAACTTATTCTTTTATAGTTGCACATCAATTACTCACTGCTTTTGGATGAAGACGATTTCTGGGAAGAGGCAAAATATTTCTGGAAAATATACATAAGTTAAGATGAGTAGGATTTATTTATTTAATTGCTTGGCTCACGTACACATTTCAAGATCTAGAGAGGAGGAGGTCTGCATTTAATTGAGAGGAGGAATAAATGCATTTAATTGCAGCTAGGCACTGCTGCTGTGGTTCTGGCGATGCTATGCTCTTAGTGCGGAACAATTCTAGAAGAACTTCTGTCCCGGACCTCGAGTCCTCTGCAATTGAGCACAGAACCTCACCAAACACTGACACAGAGTGTTGTGGATGACACCTGCTCTTCCTGAGGCACATGGACCATTTTGTAGAGCAATGTCCTAGAGATGAGACAGTGGTTACAAAGCAGCTTCCTGCAGTTCTGGGGACACAGGAGTGAATGGGCTGCATACTCAGATTTCCTTTGCCTCTTTTCCTGCAGACACTTGGAACATAAATCATGGTTTTCATCTTCTTTAAAAGCAATCCTGTACACCATCCTCTGCAAAAATATCTCACTTGCAAGGGAGCAGAGGTAGGTAACAGGACTTTTAATTGGCTTCTTGAGATGTTTTACCCCCTTCACTGGATCCCTACAGGGATACTCAAGAACATAGCACCCATTTGGAAAAATGGCTTGAACACAAAATTCTGCAGGGAAATGAGAACTTTCAGTTCTTACATTTTCCCACAGTCCCTAGCTATTTGTGTGTCCTAACAATTGCTTATTGTCTGTGGGCTACACTATATAGAGAAGAGAATTTTTCTTTCATTACTGCTTGCTACTGGTAGAAGCTGCTGTTGACTTACCTGGACTTATCCAGCTTAGATGAGTCTCTAGTTATGCTGTGCATGTGGGAGTGCTCCATGTTCTGAGCGGGCATGGACAGAAGTGGCTTAGTGAATCTAGAAATAAAACAGAAAGGAAAATTCTATTTAACAACAGTGAAAGGCAACTTCTGTTTCTCCCCCTCTGCCACCTCGAAAGTCCAGAAAGTACCCTTTAAGAGGTATTTCTTTTTAACATGTGTTATGTTTAGGTTATTGAAACTATCACAGAATCAGATGCCAAATTATGTGTAGATAATCTAAAGAGAGAATTTCTGTATGTAGATCTTCTAGAAAGAGAACTATTAAACAAAATATCTAGATGAGAAGCAATATTTTCTGACAAGTTTTAAATAATACACCTACCCATAGCAATGGCTTACCTCGTTACTGGTGGTGGCGATGTTTTTTCCTGTAAGAAAAAGGGCACTGAATTATTTGGTCATGTTTTGAGTTAATACATTTATACGATCCCATTTATGTTATCACAGTGATATCTTATTTTTTATATAGATTTCTAGTAGAGCCTCGCAGTAATCCATATTACGTTGGGAGAGGCAAGAAGTGACCATAAGTAAATCTGCGAAGCCCTGAGTACACTGCTTTGGCTGTATGTCATGTCAGTACCAGCAAGTGGCAAGAAAATTACTTTGTCAGAACTGTCACTGCTACTTTGCTGCAGTTCTGCTTCTAGAAAGCATTCCCTTAGGCTGCTGTGTTCCAGACTGGATCACTATTATACAAGACCAGGAAACTTCAGCCCCTTCCTGTTTTTTTTCTGTTCTCCAGACCTTCTGAATTGGTTTGCCAGCTTTTCTGTGAAAGAAGTGTCAGAAAGCTTTAAATACAGACAGATATATTCCAATTTTCCCCCACTGGTCATGATTTTTTACAATCACATTTCTTCCCTGACTTGCATTGCCCTCAGGCAAACTATAGAAAGGTCTTACCTCTTCTTCAGGAACCTCATAGACTTCTGTAGGACAGGGAGGAAAAACCACATTCTTTGGTTAGCAAAAATGTACTACATGTTTCCAGAAAAACTGATCAGAATTTGCATCAATTGTACTTCTGCCTCTGGAAAAATAACTGAGAAGTTGCCGAGAACTTGATTCTGCCTCCAAAACCCTGGCACAGCTACACCCCTGGTTTGCTAGTGAGAACATCAGGAAAGGTCCCAGGAAGTCTGATAAACAGTCTCTGCATTAACGAACATTCCCTTACCACGCAAGCTTGCTCGTTTGTTTTATTTTTTCTTTCTCTTTTCCCTCCAAAGCAGGATAAGTGCTTGTGTTGAACGAAGCTGGGATGGTTTGGCAAAGTGTGTTATCACACTTGTGTTAGCATTTAGCCTTTCCTGGACTTTCAGGGAGAAAGAGAACAGTTAAATCATAAATACAAGCTGGCTCATTTGTGTGGCCAACTTCAGTCCCTGAGTTCTGTCCATAGGTGTATTTTAATTAATAGATACTAAAACCCAGCACCACTGGCATTCTTATCTAGGCCCAGTTTCTTCAATTAAAATAGAATTATATTTCAACAATTTGTTTTTAATCAGATTTCATCACTTTTATTGCACTGAAAAATGCCCACATTCCCACCAGGGGGAGATGTTCTATTTTTTTCGTAACAGCTGTCAGGAGCTGGTTGTTGCTTGACACTGATTTGCAGAAAGGCTGAGATTGAAAAGGGCATTTTAAAATGTTTGGTAAGTAACTCACAAAATCTTAAGTCATTCAGAAAAAACGCTTATGTAGTTTATGACTTGAAAACACATTGCTCATGAATATGCAAAAACACTTAAAGAACTGTATGATCAGTCTGTAAAGGTTACATTCCACGCAATTAATAACACGATGAGGATGCAAAACAACTTGGAGTTATACTTCCTTAACCTTTCTAAGCTATGCTATCCTGCATTTACAAAACCAAATATGATTATGTGCTTCTGCTATTGTTTCTTTTCCCAAATACATCCCCTTTTACAGAACTTAAACAGGAACACCTTTATCACAGGTGAACACAAAACATCAACTTATATAGAATTTCTTCAAGGTTGAACCTTTTAAAGTACTGAGTCTTAATTCCTATAGTGAAATGGGATTACTAATGTACTAAGTTGTATAATTGTTTTTGTTGTATTGATCCATTTGCTTTCCCCTGCTAAAGCAAAAGACTAAAAATAATTTGATTTGGGGCAAAAGACTTGTTCTAGTTTTATTCATGCTTAAAACGGATTTACTAGCTAGGCAAAATAACGGCTATAACACAGAAAAACCTAAAGGGGAACATATTTTTGTTTTACTCAAGTATGTTGTATGGTTTGTGTTGTGAACATATCAAGTGTAATTTAATATTCCTCAGTCTTGGATTATTTTATTTTAACAGGGATGTAAAACCTACATACCTTGCATATCAGAAATAAGAGAAGGCTTTGGAGAAGTAGGAGGGGCTGGCTTTGTTGTCTTCATAAATCTGCTCACAGGAGCTAAAAAACATTTTATTCATGTACATATATACTTATGCATGTGTGTATACACACCCATTTCTATACATACACATATGTATTAAAAACTAAGAGTAACATTTATACAATAACAGTAAATATTTTATTGGTCCAAGTGACATCTTTCCTGTGCGATATTGAAGAAATCAACTGAGGCAGAAAGCAGCCCTCATTGTAAAAGGGAAACATTATTCAGTGCTTGTGTCTTGCTGAATAGGTTTGTTACTGTAAGCAACGTCAGAGAGCAGAACTACATACTCTACCCTGTTAACTTTATACCTTTCAACTGTAATAATTTTGGCTTCCAATACAGTTAAAAAAATGTTTTTCTTGGCCTTGTTATGGGCCAAAGGAGCCAAGTGCCTTTTTTCCCAGGCTGCATTCTCTTTAACAGCAGCACCTCCACTCTTTGAAGCCTAGCAATAAATGTTCATTTGATCAATTTGTTCCACTGCTGTTCCTAACAAGACAATAATTACTAGCTTAAATGACTAAAACTCACATCTTGTAGGTAGTGATATGCTGCTTTCTGTGGGTTCAATATAGTTATCGTCATCATTGTCCACTGGCACAATGTAATTATCCTACGAGAAATGCAGAAGAAAAATCAACCAGTTAAACCGCCATCATAACCAGGCATAAAACTCAACAGTTTGTTGTTAACAGCTTATCAATAGTTGCTGTTTCACAGTGACTGTTATTTCAGACATTTATCATACTCTACACATCCAAGACTGAAAACCTTTTACCAAATTACTCCTATTCTGGACTGGTGGATAAAAGCCCTCCCTTCCCTTTGAGGCTGATCGCTCCTCAATGCCTGCAGTTTGTTATAGATGAGCAGAAACTATTCTGTGTTCTAAAGAGCCTCCTTGGCAGATATCCACTAGGAATCAGCATGGTATTCACAAGTCACTGCTTGTGATGTACAAAGTGATTGGTACCATAGAGGCTAAGAAAGAGATCAGACCGTGGTATTGCTGTGTAGTCTATCTTACGACTGGTGTGGGGGTCATCAGTTCTTTAAACTGTCAAAACAAGTACATCTATAGACATTACCTCATCATCACTACATTCCTTCGGCTTCAGTGGTAATTTTGGTTTTGCAGCAGGAGATGGCAAAGGCAGGGATGGCACAGCTGGTTTCTTTGGTCTGGACATGGCTGGACTGGGCATACTCAGGAGATGTTTGTTGATAGCAGGAAGCTGATGGTGACTGGTGCGATTGTCTTTTAATATGGAAGAAAAAGAACAATTTTAGTAAAAGTTACACATTAGCCTCTGGACAGTCTTCTACCTGTGCAAACAAGTCTTCACTGTGGCTGCAGCCCAGGTCAAAAGATCGACCTGGACATATTCTGGTCCTGGTACAGAGAATTATGTACAAACTGATCCTATTTCATAACTCGGGGTCACAACCTAGTCCTCAGTATCAGGCTGCAAGAGAGGACTTAGATGCCAACTGTTGTATGAACAACTGTTAAACTCCTTGGGGAAAAGATGGTGGCTGGGTGGTATAGTCCATTAGTTACTATGTCCAGTGACAATATGAGCTTTGGCAATAGAAAGTGAGAAAGAACACATCTGACACTTGAGAAGAACAACTGTTACAGTGCAAAGGATGGGACTAAAACACAAATTATGCCAAGTTCTTTAGGATGTAATTTTAAAAATACCTCCCCTTTTCAAAGAACACATAGGCAATGTGCTGATAAAATTTTATGAGAACATATGTGGCATTTTAGCACTTTGATTATTCTCTAACAGTCTTGTATCATACCAAAATGAAAGCAGGCAGCAAGCCAATATTTCTTTTCCCCATGGCCCAAATCTTCATCTAACTGAAGCTGACTTTCATTCACTCCAGTGCTATCTGCCCATGGTTTAAAAATATGAAAACGGGAAGAAAACAGGCATTTATGCTGGACTGATGTAAATTAAGTCTTGATCTTGTCCTGTTTTTCAAAATATTTAATCTTCTCAGGACCAATCCTAAAGGACAATACGGACTGAATATTTTGTCTGCTTTGCACCTTGTTTTACTGCTTATGGAATAACGTTTTGAGACAGAGAAAAGATTAAGAAGCAGCCTGTCTAGTCATACGTGCTTAATCTTCAATACAAATTCCTGCATTAAATTATACAGATGAATCTGGAGCCAAGTTAGTGAACTCCCAATACCTTTGCTTGAATTTTGTAGTTAGCAGATGTCTATCAAAGTCTCTAGGACACATCATAATAAAATTCTAAACATTGCTAGCAGCAATACTAACCTTAGTATTGTTTTACCCCTGAAAGCTGAAGACTTGATTGTCAGAATTAAAAGCAAACACGTGGGTGAAGCACAACTTAGCCCATTTGAGGCAATCTCTCATTTGGTACTGACAAATAAACATTTATCAAGCTGACATAGCCAACCGGCCCATAACTACCTGCGTATTCACCCCTAGAAACAGGGAATGCAGAAGCAATCTTCTTTTTCTCCTGTTCACTTGGAGGCGGCTCATAGCTGTCATCAGGATTCTCTTCACTAGGGACCACATACATCTCCGAGTCAGAGTGGCCATCTGGATTTTCATAATCGCTGTCCTAGAAAGAAATTCCCATTTGTCATCTCATAGCAGTGTATGTCAAATATCCTTTCAGGAGTACAATTAATTAAATTAAAAGAACACATTCTTGAAAGGACACATTAGTGCACCTTTTGGTGCTCCCTCTCTAACAAATAAGCATTCCTGCTTGCCTCTCCTTCTGCCCCTCCTAGGAGCTTCCAGCTCCCTGTCTCCTTGCTATCTTCAATAAGTCTTTTCACACCAAGAGTTCAGTCTACAAATTATAGACCAATAGTTGTTTCTCTTCACAGGACAGTTCCTTCTTAGTTCCAAGCGTGACTCCCGATGTGTCCTGTCAGTTCCTCTCCATTTCCTACTGAAAGAGGACTCAGGAGCTAACTCCAGAAGGAAACTAGTCACTTTAGGCTGATGGTTGTACACTATGGCAATTATATGGCTGCTGACCATGACTTGCTTCATTCTAACGTTCTCTAAAATCTTATCAGAAATTTTTCATTTTTAGGAAGAAGTGGCTTTCCTCTTCACACACCTTCCACCCTCCCTCCCTCAAATGATCTTACTGGTTTCTGAAATTACAGTTTGAGAAATCCTTCAAAGCAATGTCACATGCTTACTCATCCAAAAGGTTTAGCATCCATGGCTATCACTGACAGTGCTTCTGAGCTTATTTCTAAGCTGAATGTAAACCATCACATAGCTAAAAATCAGTGGCTCCTTGTAAATAATGCTGATATAACAAATAATACTACTGAAATGTTATCTTAAGTTCAACCGCAAGTAGACAATTCATGAATAAAATTTTATTATTATTGCTTGTGCTGAACTTGTTGCTACAGTAACCACCTACTACCCCAAAATATGTACTTACAAAATCATCTGACCATTGCTCCTCTTCATTGTCTGCATGTTCTAAACCAAACAGAGTTATTTAAGAAGACAGAATAGTGAACATAAACATTTTTCTTAAGTGTGGATTCCGTTAAAAAACAAGTGGTTAAAACTTCCTAAACAGTTCAGACAAACATATGGCTTGGACCGAATAGTAAATGCTTGCTTGTTTTTGATAAGTTGTTTCAGAGCTGTTGGAAAAAAGTTAAAAACTGACAAACTGCAGATGGCTTCACCAGCAGAGCATGCACTTTACCCACGTGGCCTGCTAACATTTAAGTAGGAATTAGAATTTCTACATAATGGATTTATCGCTGACTTCTGGGCTTTACACTTTGTTTTTTCGTTAAAGCTCCAAGACAGCATGCTAATTACAAGAGTTTACTGTAAACAGGGAAAAATTATCATCCAACTTCCAAACTCTGTCCTCTTTGCTTCAGTTGTCCTACTATTGTCTCTGTAACAGGACAGCTGTTAACTTGTAAAAAGAGGCATGGACTAGTTGGTGGGCAGTGCTGTATGATAATATAGCTCTACCATCTAAGATATTATAATTCATTACATCATCATCACATTAACGATATTAACATCCTGAATCTGTGAGGATCCATTTGTTCATTTATTTCCCTATTTACTTTCACTTCACTTCACAATTTCTGGCAGAAAGGACTGGACATGAATTCTCCATTTTCAGAGCAGCCTATATGCAGAACCCTGGTAAATACAGATTTTGAAGGAGTAGCTTCTTGCTACTCTTTCTTCATACTAGGACAACTTGTCATATTTTCCTTTCCTCAGTTCAGAGATCTGAACTACATTCAGAGTTCTGGATAACGGTATATTTTTCTCTCATTAAAAACAAATCACAAGGGAAGTGTAGCTGAAATACCATTAGGCGTATAAGTATCAAATATACACAGAGACACAGTTTAAATTCACATTAGTACAGCCTTACCTGAAGCATAATCCCTTTGTGGTAGACTTGGCGGAGTTTTTTTTTTTAGCCTGTAAACAGTAATTATTACATTTATGATCTAATACAGAAAGGAACATTAGCAAGACACATAAAAAAGATGATAACAAAAGATACCTGCAGCTGGAGAAATAGATTACCATCACAGATGCTTAGCAAATAGCTGCAGTAGAATGCTTTGAAAAACTAGAAACAGATAACAAATTAGAATCTAATCTGAGTTTGGTTTTTTTTTTCTTTTTGCTAAGAACATATTTTGAAAGAACAGCTTCCTTGCCGCTTCATTTCCAATGCAGAAACAGATAACATAGGGGTCTGAGATAAATGCGTATCTATCTGAAGATTAAAAACTGTTCAGGCTAACAGAGACTTTTCTAAGTCTATGGCATAAGAAAGTCATGCAGTACTCTCCAGTTGTATTTTTATAACTATCATTTTGTATGCACTTCACTTTCTTATTAATGTTCAAATGCATATTAGGTCTTTCAGGGCCAGATTCCGCCTCCAGTTGCTATTATTTCTGCGGTGTCACGCCCCTTTTTTGGTAAATAACGTTATAATGGCACTTATGATACCAAGTGAATCAGAAGATAATTTGTAGAAACACTGAGAGGATCTTTGTGGTTATACATATACATATATATATGTTTGCTAAATATATACTTACACACACAAACAGGAGTGTATATATATGCAATATACGTGTATAGACGTTCATGTAGGGACTCCTGTCCTTACATATATATGTGTATAAATATGCATACTCATTTTCCCTAAACTGCAGCTGTCCAGAGAAGACTCTGAATTACAGTCAGTCAATTTATCAATTATTTCACTACTCTGTAAAAAAAATTGAAGAATTTGGGTTTAAAGTCAAATCAAATGGTACGTGTATGACGTCAGAGGCCAGACAGATGGATCTGAAGAGCAAAACCACCTTTGCTTCTTGTAGCCATACAAAATATTAACACGGTTTACATTAAAATGACTTCTCAAAGTGACTTTTGAACATCGACAGCTTCCCTGTAGCACTGATGGGACCTCACCATTGACCTGAACCTCTGTCCACTGAATTGATGGCTTTATTCATTCTTAATCAGATCCTAACAAATTAAATTGCAAAAATAAGCAAATTGTTTAAAAAATTGTCCACAAAGAATTTAAAATATTTTCTTGGGACCTCTGAGCAATAATGATGTCTAAAAATTCTGCTTTACTACAAGAATTTGATGCAGTATTTAGGTCCTGAGCATGCTGCTTAGGTGTGACTATTCAGGCACCAATGTAACTCAGGGTGGTGGCATGCTAGCACTAACACATTAATTTATAAACTTTTCCCATGTATTTTTAGAAATGCTTTGGATTCTTTAGTGTTGAATTAATAAAATTCTGTTGTTTAGATAGTCACAGAAAAAAATGCACAGGCATGAATCAATGAATAAATGGTGCAGGCATTGCTAAAGCTCAACCCTCCCCCAAACAACAAAAAACCAAATAAAAACCAATCTAGGCATATTATTTTTGAAGTGTTTACCCACTTTCTTCATTATTAACAACACTAATGACAGATAACTTCCCCCTTCAAGTCTTTAACTTCCTGCAGCCAATATAACTTAGTGTACAAACAGTAAATTAAGAAGCATTCTCAACAGTCCTGCTGTTGCCCTCTGTCCAGGTTAGCACAGGCAAGTTAGAAAAGAAAACCCAGGGCCACTGCCAGGGCAGATGTCATGTCTTAGGGAGATTATACCAAAATTATTAATGTACTTTGCAACACATCTTCTGTGACTTCTTCAGAGACAGAGGAGACTTGGAAAATAGTGGAACTGAGGCAATAGTAAGAGGCTGTCTGGGTCATGGAGTAAATACATTTCCAAGCTGCTAAGCAAAAGACTTCAACACTTGGTCCCAGGCCCTGTAAATCCTGGCAGTGGCCCCAACAGAAAATGTAAATATGTTATAATGAAAGCATACAAAGCACAGAACAGAAGTCTGTGTCTAAGCAACCTATAATGCCATTGTGCAGCTCTGAAATAGCATACCTATCCCAAGTATCTTTGCCAGTTTTGCAAATTAAGGCCACTTGTTCATTTTGGAACCTGAATATCAACAGAAGAAAAGAAATAATGTTTCTGTCACAAGGCTGAAACGGTTCACAGCCATATCTACGTTTGCTAAAATTTCTCCAAATACGTTAATTACTCTAAAATTCAAATCCACTTAAAAAGTAATTATCATGGTACTGGTATGACTTACTGAGTGCCAGAACTGAAATGATGCAATAGGAGCTTCACTTAGGGAGAGCCAAAACTCTACCTGTCTGCAAACCACAATGCCAAGCTCAAAAGACATAATCCCTATGCCAAGGAGCATTTACCTAGCTATTTGAGATTCCGATGTAATTATCCACCTAGAAGCTTGCAGAGTGACAGCTGACTCAGTCCTGTTTCCCTGAAGTTAACGAGAAAGGACTGAAAGAGTCACACACCATCCAACCGAGCATGTATATATCAGCGGAAGACAAAATGATTTCCTGACATATCTTTTAAGAGAATTATACAAAGTCATAGCAAATGCAATTTCCATGTACAATATTCTAGTGCTACTCTGTTCTGGACATAAGTTACAAGCAGTGAAGCACAAATAATGCAAGTTTCCATTTACTTTAATGAGACTAGTATGTTTCCAAAATTTAACAGAAAAGTTGTTTTCTGTAGATTTTGAAATATGTCTGAGAAATTTCAGTTCTAAAAGACCCAATAAAATCCAAGTACATTTTTGAGAATATGTTTACAGGTTTTAAAAGCAACATTACACATCCTACTATACACATTTTGGCTTCAACAAATAATCAGCATTTGAGAATTTTCATGTAATGAGGTCAAGATGCTGCTCACACAAGAACAGAACACAATGTACAGAAATTCACAATAACTTTTAGGAGAATAAAGCTATTACATTTCATAAAACGATATAGTCAGAGATTTCCCTTCTATAGCATTCTGAGGTTGATCCAACAAAGCATTTAGGCATCTGCTTAACTTCTCACTTAAGGAGTCCTGCAGGAATTGCAAATGTTAATCATGTGCTTCAAGTTATGGCACGTTTGTGTTTTCCTGCACTAAATGGAGAACTTTTAAATAAATTACAGCAGAGGTCTGGGTTTTCTAGCAGCACTTGTTTTTACAGACTACACCCAGAGAAAAAACTAAACACCTACTTAGCAGTAGCCTTTTATAAGTAGCACTTAATTCTCTTACAGATGCATTTCCTGTCTGGTGTTTCTGTTCACTCTCCCAGCACTTAAGATATGCTTAAGAAACCTTTGTTTTCAACAGTCTTTCACTTCTTCTGTTGTTAATTCTGTACAAAGTTGGCTCCCTTCTCATGAACCATATTAACTTAACAAGTTTTATAAAAATTACGCATTAGTCCTAAGTGCACTAGATCATCACACTTCTGATTAATCGAACTCTGCAAAAAAAACCACCCCATTTTCAGAGTTCCAAACAGTTGCAATCCATCTGACAGATAAACCTTTTCTGAGCAGTATTCTTATGACCAAGAGGAACGGTTTGTTACTGCTTTGGAAGTACCTGGTGACTGCACAAAAAAAAAATTTTGAAACTTCTTCGTTTTAAAGTGTTATTACTCCTCTTTTGCGCATTTACTTTACAATGTGCTGTGGCAGTGAAACGGCCACATTGTTATGATTTATTAATCTTCACTTTGATGAAATACTGTTTTATTAATAAAAATCCTGGCATCCAAAACATTCTATTCAGTCACATATTGAAATTTGTTACTTCAGAATACAATTAAAATTAAGTCTTATCCTTTTCCCTAGTTTTTTTTCCTAAGCGTGGTTCAGCTTGATGTTAGTACTTTCCTCTCACTGTTTAATTCACAAAATACCACTTCTCCCTCTGCTGAGGGTTTTATCATGGATATCTTCTAGTTGCAGCTATGCATCCTGAAGACACATTTAGTGACACAAATAATTTTCACTGCCTGAAGTTACCACCTAAGTTATAAATGGTGTCAGGAAGACGGACCAGGCAAATCTGAAGTAAAAACTTACCAACTAAAAAGCTGGGTAGAGCAGATGGGATGAAGATGAATTTTCTTTCCATTTTTCAGATCCCAGGGCAAATACAAGTTAAAGATATGCACACTTTGACTGTATGCAGTCAGACAAATAAATACAAATGCACGATTTCTGATGTCTTTGCAAAGGCACTTTTGATAGGATGTGACATTGCAACGAGGAGAGTATTCAACATGTTATTTCAGGATGTACCAGAACTTTATAATGAAATCCTGACTTTGCTGAATATGCAGTATGACTTTTAGCATTGATTTCAATGGAGCTAATATTCCACTGAATACAGCCTAGAGGCCTAAAGCTTATGATTTAGAAACAAAAGCTCTGCCTTTATTACAGTGTCTTTCAACCATCTGGAAACCATCTGGCAGAGTGAAACCTACGATTTCTTTCTGGCTTCCCTGTTCTGTTTTATAGCCTGTGAATATGAAGAAAATGCCCCCAGCTCTTATTGTTTATACAACCTTGGCTTCACCAATTGCATCTACACCCGAGTACGTGAGCCTTTTTGGCATCACGATCTGCAAGCAACTGAGACTCCAGTATTGTAAACTGTTTTGCATGTGATTAAGGGCAAGGAGGTGAATGGTAGCTTACAGTGACAGTTCTAACTGTCAGAACATTTTGAGTCAGGATAGGGAATAGACAACAGGAACTTTTAAGCAACTAAGAAGATTTGTAGTTTTCTTCACTGCTCTTCAGACTGCTTTCTGCAGACCTTTAAGACACACATGGAAGGTAGACATATTCCTACCCACCTGCACACCACAGAAGAACTAGACTGGAGAACAAGACACTTGATGCAAGACCTTCTCTAACTTGTTTGCATAGTCAAGAGCCAATCCAGATTTTAGAAGTTTCTTAAATACTGGTAATAAGTCAAATGTATTTCATAAGTATTTGACCATTCTTTCGTTTTCAGTAGCAGAAGCTTACTACACATGTGACCACTTTAAGGCTTGGCATAAACAAGTACACTATTTGACATCTCAAAAATTATTTCTACTTATCATAGGTTTGAATTCAAGCTAAATCAATGGGTTTTTTTTCCAGCATAGAGACATATTCCTCATCTGTGCTACCTAAAGCCAATTTTTAGCTCAGTTTTTCCTGCTTCAGTCATGTCTAGATCTTTGACTTTTAATAAAATAATCCTATAACTGAAACAGAGGAAGTGATCAACTGGAGAACAGCATTTTTTAGAAAAAGCATCTACTAAAAATGGAACAAAAAGCCCCCAAAGGACACATTCAGATGAATACAGCCAGCTCTAATTTTGCAAAGCATGCCATCTCTTGTACAAATCTTATCAATGTTGTCAACTCATGCTTTTATTGCAAGTCTTATGTGCTGGGTTCAAGATCTGTGTTCTTAAGTGATGTGCAAATGTGAGATTTTTCTTTTTTCTTCAATTTTTTTTTAAAAAGTAAGAGTGGGTTTCTGATATTCGTAACTGCAGAAGAGATTAATATGATTCAGATGAACCACAGAGGTATTGGAAAGATTATCATATGTATTTTTTTTTACATCTCAATTTGTATTCTTATAGCTAGGTGAGGTGAAATGTGAGTTTTGTGCTGCAGTCATAGATGAAAAGAGTTTTTACGAGCCTGCTTTTTTTGTGGATTTTTTTTTTAATCTTGACAGAATCAAAGTATTGCAGTGTCATAGCAGCAATCTCATATCTGACATTTAATGAGGACACCTCTGGCCTTCCCAGCTTCAGCTACTTTAGTTATTGTTATTTTTTCCCTTGTCTGTCCCCTTACTCTCAGGGAAGGACACACAGTAAGAGCAACACTGATTAACAGCAGAATTCAAGTCTATGCAATTATAGGAGACAATTTGCTGCCTCAAATCATAAATCTGAAATGTTTCTATTGTTTCTGCAATCTGTTTTCCTCTCCAAGGCATTGAAACGGGACACACTACAACATTATTAACATTAAATACACTTAAACTACTACTGTGAAGTAGGAAGCCACCTTTTATTAAAAAGCAACAACAAAAACAGCCAGTCACTCTCACTCTTCTCCCCTCCAAATACCCACTCATAGCTTTTACAGTCTAGAAGTTCTTCCCTGTGAGCAGGTCCCAGGTGAAAGAGATTTTGCACACAGATGTCTGAATGCAGCAGTCTAGTTACATATGCACTGTGTGACTAAAACCATGCTCAGATTAAATTATAGATCCAAGTAGTAGAAAGGCATTTTAAGGGAAAATTTTCTTTTGTGTTTGTGTGGAAATAACATATGCACATACCACACGACTGTGATTTACTGCACATTGCTGCAGTGTGAGAGTGAAAGAGGATGAGGAAAGGAAAAAAGTGATCTTGAGAATCTATCCAGTACATCAGGTGTTACCATCAGAGTCTGCTCAGGGTTTGCGGGCAGAAACACAGCTGCCATAGAGGCCCCAAAGGAGGGCTTGCAACTTAAGGTTATTCCACCTGCCCAGGGAATGGGAGAGCCAGGTGGGCACTGCTGTTCCTAGAAGTGTATCCCCCTTCTCTGCCAGGGATGGTGGCTGCTCCACAAACATCAGCCTTGCTTGGGCTGGCAGCAGGGGCAATAGCTGCGCCAGCCCAGCTTTCCAGAGCTCTTGTATAGCCAATGCAGGCAGAACCCTACTCCTGCTCCCACTCCACTGATTGCTTTGTACATACCTACAGTTAGCTCTTGTTAAAACCACACCTTTTCTTTTCCTTGGAACTGAACCATCACGGTCACTCTTTAAGAACAATTTTAAGCAATGTTTGTGTGCCTTATGTACCACAGCTTATTTCTAGAATTTAACATGGTTGCCCTAGAAACACTGCAGATATTGTGCACTAATTAACTTTTAAAAGTACTTAGTACTTCTGTTGTCAATGACCCATGTAAAGAAAGACATCTGAATGAGAAAATCACATCCAAATGGAAGTTCAATGCATATGAGCTATTGCATTACAAAAAAGTGCTAAATAGCTAATTGGTTTAAATAGATGTTTGACTGGAAACAGTGAATAGTGTATTCATTTGACAAGGATGTAGAATTACTGGAATTTCTTTCTATGCATAAATACACATGAATATTTTATGACACTCATCCATGCAACACTAATATGCATGCTGTTTAGCTCTTCTTACTGGAATAAGGATATTAGGTAATGCTAGGTTTTGTTTTATGGGACTGAAACACAGGAGGACTTCAGCATTTTTATGGGAATGATGTCTGACCAGTTGGTTCAAGCTGGAGCTCAAATTAACACTTAATTGCAGCAGGTAGCCTAAACAGTGGCCTAAGGAGAAAGGCACAACCCCAAACAACATCTGATGATCATTCCCAAAGAATATGCAAGAAAAAATGCCTTTAACCCAAATACTGTTTTTCTGGACTATAAACACAAGCCTCAGTGGAGGCCAGTTCTACATCTCCATCATGATAGGAAAGGTTGGACTCGATGATCCTGGGGGTCTTTTCCAACCTAGTGATTCTGTGATCTCTTGTGATACTCTTAATACTGATAACAATTCTGCACGCTGCAGTCTAGACTGAAGCTCTTTACATACGCTGAAGCACGTTCCTCTAGAATAGCATGTTCCCATCACTAAAGTACTGTACACTGTGCTAGCAATCTGAACTTCCCAAAATTGATAAACCAGGATTGGCATTCAAACTTACTTTTTGAACTTGTTTATTATCCCACTTTCATTTTTCTTGATGTCATGCACCATCTTTTGAAGCTTTCTGTAAGATATTAAACAAAACCAGCATTAAAATTGTGGTTGAACACCCATTTATACAAATTAAGAAAATTACAGGAAATGCATTTCCAGTAATATTTCACACATCAAAAATCTTTAACGTATTTTCATTAAGAGCTCAGTTGCCAAATCATTTGTGTTTGAAGTTTCCCTCCCTTTTTAAAAGACCTCTTTGACTTTGTGTTATCCTTCTCCTAAATACACTTAATTGCAGGTCAAACAATCGAGTTAAGGGTAAGTGCATCAGAAAAGAAGGTCATTGCCTAAATTAATAGTTTAGAATATTGCAATGTTAGCATTTTGTTCAGCACTGACTTTACAACACTTCACAGCTACAACAGGAACGCCCTCTGATATCTGACCTTACATAAGTCATTTTTTCACTGGACAGTTTACCTCATTCCTGTAGTGTTTGAAGTTCTAACAGTAGGGCGAAAATGATACATTCCTGGGCTCAGACTGTCTGAGAAACCATCAGAGCGTCTGTGACTCAGCTGTAAAACCTCATGATCTCAGGACTCCAGTTACATGGATTGATATCTGCAGTCATAGACTGCTGTAATTCATCAGCTGCACTGACTTCATTAAAACTGTACTTTCATTTTTCACTCATAGAATCATAGAATCACCAGGTTGGAAGAGACCCACCGGATCATCGAGTCCAACCATTCCTATCAAACAATAAACCATGCCCCTCAGCACCTCGTCCACCCGTGCCTTAAACACCTCCAGGGAAGGTGAATCAACCACCTCCCTGGGCAGCCTGTTCCACTGCCCAATGACCCTTTCTGTCAAAAATTTTTTCCTAATGTCCAGCCTAAACCTCCCCTGGTGGAGCTTGAGGCCATTCCCTCTTGTCCTGTCCCCTGTCACTTGGGAGAAGAGGCCAGCACCCTCCTCTCTACAACGTCCTTTCAGATAGCTGTAGAGAGCAATGAGGTCTCCCCTCAGCCTCCTCTTCTCCAGGCCAAACAACCCCAGCTCTCTCAGCTGCTCCTCGTAAGGCCTGCTCTCCAGCCCCCTCACCAGCTTTGTTGCTCTTCTCTGGACTCACTCCAGAGCCTCAACATCCTTCTTGTGGTGAGGGGCCCAGAACTGAACACAGGATTCGAGGAGCGGTCTCACCAGTGCCAAGTACAGAGGGAGAATAACCTCCTTGGACCTGCTGGTCATGCCGTTTCTGATACAAGCCAAGATGCCACTGGCCTTCTTGGCCACCTGGGCACACTGCTGGCTCATATTCAGTCAGCTGTCAACCAACACCCCAGGTCCCTCTCCTCCAGGCAGCTTTCTAGACAGACTTCTCCTAGTCTGTAGCACTGCATAGGGTTGTTGTGCCCCAAGTGCAGGACCTGCCATTTGGCCTTGTTAAACCTCATGCCATTGGACTCAGCCCAGTAGTCCAGCCTGTTCAGATCCCTTTGCAGAGCCTCCTTACCCTCCAGCAGATCAACACTTCCACCCAGCTTAGTGTCATCTGCAAACTTGCTAAGGGTTCGCTCAATGCCTTCATCTAGGTCATTGATAAAGATATTGAACAGGGCTGGACCCAGCACTGAGCCCTGGGGAATCCCACTTGTCACTGGCCTCCAGCTGGGTTTCACACCATTTCCCACCACTCTCTGGACCCGGCCATCCAACCAGTTTTCCACCCAGGAGAGTGTGCGCCTGTCCAGGCCAGAGGCTGACAGTTTCTCAAGCAGAATGCTGTGAGAAACTGTGTCAAAGGCTTTACTGAAGTCCAGGAAGACCACATCCACAGCCTTTCCCTCATCCAGCAGCCAAGTCACTTTGTCATAGAAGGCAATCAGGTTAGTTTGGCAAGACCTGCCTTTTGTGAACCCATGTTGACTGGGCCTGATGACATTCTCTTGCATGTGCTTCATGATAGCACTCAAGATCACCTGCTCCATGACTCTCCCTGGCACTGAGATCAGACTGACAGGCCTGTAGTTCCCTGGATCCTCCCTGCGACCCTTCTTGTAGATGGGCACAACATCAGCCAGCCTCCAGTCCAGTGGAACTTCCCCAGTCTTCCAGGACTGCTGGAAGATGATGGAAAGGGTTTTGGCCAGCACATCTGCCTGCTCCTTCAATACCCTTGGGTGAATCCCTTCTGGCCCCATAGACTTCTATAGAAGTTTCTAGTATGAGTAGACTTCCAACAGGTTTCACTACAAAATCAGTATTCTGTGTAAAGTTATGTCTGTGTTTTTAACACTGACTTAATTTTAGCAATATGGAGTTTTTAAATGAGAAGCAAGGATGAGACTCCAAATGATAGCTGCTGAGTGTGCCCAGCAGTGTGCCCAGGTGGCCAAGAAGGCCAATGGCATCTTGGTCTGTATCAGAAATGGCGTGACCAGCAGGTCCAGGGTGGTTATTCTCCCTCTGTACTTGGCACTGGTGAGACTGCTCCTCGAATACTGTGTTCAGTTCTGGGCCCCTCACCACAAGAAGGATGTTGAGGCTCTAGAGCGAGTCCAGAGAAGAGCAACCAAGCTGGTGAAGGGGCTGGAGAACAGGCCTTATGAGGAACTGCTGAGAGAGCTGGGGTTGTTTAGCCTGGAGAAGAGGAGGCTGAGGGGTGACCTCATTGCTCTCTACAACTACCTGAAAGGAGGTTGTAGAGAGCAGGGTGCTGGCCTCTTCTCCCAAGTGACAGGGGACAGGACAAGAGGGAATGGCCTCAAGCTCCGCCAGAAGAGGTTTAGGCTGGACATTAGGAAAAAATTTTTGACAGAAAGGGTCATTGGGCACTGGAACAGGCTGCCCAGGGAGGTGGTTAAGTCACCTTCCCTGGAGGTGTTTAAGGCACGGGTGGACGAGGTGCTAAGCGGAATGGTTTCGTGTTTGATAGGAATGGTTGGACTCGATGATCCGGTGGGTCTCTTCCAACCTGGTGATTCTATGATTCTATATTTTTAGTATCTTCACATAGTGTAAGTTTTTCCTGCTAACCTAAACTAAGTACTCTTTAGTAGACCTGAGCTGAAGATTGTATCAAACCAAAAAAGGAATGTAATGACATTTTTCAAAAAAGGCTTAGATTTTTTTTTTGCCTTCAATTCTTCATTGTAAATTGTCTATGTCATTCCACATTATATTCTTGCCTATCTCATCTCTGATGTACAACCTGGCTAGCAAAAAAACTGTTGGAAGCTTTGCTTACAAAGAGAACTACAAACATCAAAGTATCCTCTTTTTTTAAAGCTTTCTTTAAACTTGAAACCTTATTATTCAGAAGGTTGAATAATGCACAGATCTTCACCACTAGTAATTACAGCTGTCTCTGAAAAATTAAAGTTTCTCAAAGGAAATTGGAATTAGATGAGAATTACCTAAACAAAATCAAAAATAACTGCACTAACATTATTTGATTATTTGTCTGCCGTCCATTGTTCAGGCGGAGCAGCCATGTGACCACTCAAAGCATCAGGTAGCGGCCAAGTATTCGCCTTAGCCTGAAAGGGACCCTCCTACCCCTGCCACTGATTTTGGAGTAATCATACCAGTTAGTGCCAGTTAATCCCACTTCATGAGATTTGCTTAAAAGGAACAGTTAAACAACTGAGTACTTCTAAAATTTAGTTTAATAATGTTTATTAACAGAACAGATAATCTGATCCTTTCATTATGTCAGTTGGAATTGAGTGATATACCACAGTTTCAGCAGCCCTGTGATACACCAACATGTATTATCCTGCTCTGACAGATTAGGTCATGGGTTTGATACTTAAAGATTATTCCTAGAGCCTAAATATTTGCGAAATTTTACTTAAAAAGCAACTCAATGCATTCTTTTTAGGTTCTCAACTCAGCAAAAAGAAAATGAGGAGAATAACTGACAATTCACAAGCACATCTTTAACTTCTGCTCAAAACTCACATTATTAATTTACAGCAGAAGGACATAGTGCTTCTGATATAAAAAAATTAATTACTTATAGGTGTGAGAAACAGATGCACAGCGAAATATTTCAAGATTTCCTGCTACAATGCACTACATCTTTAACAAAACCTTGGATTATACATTGAATCTGCATATCTGGAGTGAAGACCTTAGAGGAACAACTGCTTTTCTGTGGGTTCCCTTCTGCCCCCCACCTGATATATTCAGCTTCTGGTTATGCTTATACATCACAAATAGCCATCTTCTGCAGTTTACCGTTTCCTTCTTGTGCCCCAGCTGGCACCTGGTAGTAGCTATAAATGAAAAGTAATGAGGAATGAAAAGAATGAGAAGAGATACAAATGGACCAGTTCAGTTTGGGGATTATGGTTGTTTGCAAGTGCTTGTGTCCTTTTCAAAAAGGCTCATCAGCCCTTAATTACAAATGCATATAAGCATCAATTATTTTTCTTCCTGTATTTATCATTTGTTAGAGATAGGACCCAAACAAAAAAAAAATAATCTAACTGTAGATGTAGATCTGAATAATGATTACTGCTCATGTGATATTAACATATCTTTATGATAGCAAAATTATGGCTTTATTTCTCATTTTTAACATGTCTGATTTTATTTCATATTGTCACTTTGGCCTCTGAAAAAAAATCCACACAAACAAGTAAAACCCACCCCAAAATTTTAACTATGACTACCCACAACAGTTTGCTTTTCATTTGATCATATTTAGGTGAATTGATTAGATAAGTGTTCCATGTGTGTTCAATAAAGCCATATCTTAAAAAAAGTACTTTAATACATGTTTCCATTTAATAAAAAGATGCATTTAAATTAGAAATAATTGCATGTGCTGCTACTCATGCTATCAGTTATTTTTCCCATGTAGAAGGGTTGAAAGACAAACATTCCAATTTTGCATAATTAAATTCCACAAAAATCCCTGGCTCTCTAATCCCTTACTTTTTCAGAAGCCATTTCATTTTTCAATTGCAAATTGTGATAAATTAGGGAGTATCTAATATGTATTTGCGCAACTTTTTCAATTTTTACAGTTATGTAGCTCTTGCAGGAGCTGGTAGAATACTTAGTTAGTTGCCTCCTGACAACTTAACTTGTATCTGGCCTGTGAATGCAAGCAGAAAACCAGTGCAATGTATAGTGATAAGTGTCGGAAGTCATCAAGCATGAATGATCTCCAGTTCAAGTGAAATCCCCTTTTACCCATGAAGTTGAGCAAGCTGCAAAAACCAGTCTGTCCAGTTAGCTAGAGGCTGAGACTTCTTGAGGTTTCAGCTGACGTAATAGGCTAAACCCAACAAGTTTGACAAAGAACTGCTTGTCTACCGTGATTTTAGAAAGACAGTAGAAAAAAATGAGAGACAGATAGCAAAACCTATAAGCAACAGGATTCTCCAAAACCTTAGGCGTATCACCCAGGCCCAAAGTCCATTCCAAAGTGATGAAGAAAGTAAAGCACAGGAAGGCATTTATATCGTTAACATTTTGCCTGGATCTGCTCTCACTTTTCCTTTACTTAAGGCAATGCTCCAAGTAAAATTCTTCCCACAATGAACCTCTTACCAGAGAAGCAGCCCTGAGAGTACCTAGGAAATGGAGACTCCCATGACCCACTGTAGAAAGCCCTTGCATCAGGTACGTAACTACAGCCTTCTTTCTTCACAACACATCTGAGTCAGGATCTCATTACCAACTATTGTTTATTCTCTAGTCCTTCTCTTGTGATGAACAGATACTAGAAACATTCAAGGACCTCAATCAATTGATACCGTAAATGAAAATAATCAGTAATGCAAGTTTTGCCTTGCAATACATGTAATTAAAGATAATTCAACAGTCAAACTTAAGAATTGTTTCTCAAATACAAGTACCAGCTTTTCATTTAACTTGGTTAAGAGCTTTTTATGTGAAATTAGGCTTGCAGATAAAAGTACAGTCTGTGTCACTGTTAATTTTTGAAAACACCTTTCAGCAATTTTGAGATACACTTTAACTGTAACAGATACAGACTAGATGGGACCTTTTCATCAGGAACTTGCTGCACACAGATTTTTCAGACTTCTGCAAGTGAAAAGTTTAGAAGTTTTGGATCTAGGTGCTTCTAAAAAGTTTTAGGTTTCTAAGAAATACATTCTATATGTAGAAGAGAATTAAAAAGACAAAAAAAAAGACTATTCAATGAATCCTAAACGAAAACATATTCTAGTCATGTGTTGTCGTTTTTCATATCTTATCAGTTTTGACCTCCAGCAATTCAGGATTATCAGATGCACTGAAAAAGAGGTCACTAGCTGTGATACACACAAAGGAAGGCAGAAAGGTTTACCCCTGCAAATACAATCTACCCCCAAAGAAGGATTCACTATGTCACAAAATACTTAGGTGTGCTCAAGGGCTGGCAGAGTTATCTTGAGATAAATGCAAAAGGAACAAACCCACCCTCTCTTTGATCTGGTCACAGCTCAGCATATGAGGAATGTATGTCAAGTGAAGGGTGATGGGTGGCCTGGCCCATGACACAGCCCCACTCTCATGTATCAGCTGGAAGCTTCTGGCTCTTTCACACACAAGCTATCCCACAAAGGCTTTCCAAAGTTTAAAAGAGAAAAATACAAATAAGACGAAGAAGAATAAAACATGTAACAAGCTTTCATCTCAGATGTACCTGTATCTTCTCCTTCTCAGATGCAAGATGAAGTACAGGATCCCCAGACTTTAGAAAGAGAAGTCTGTCCTAATTTCAGACCTGTGTAATAAGCATTTTTCCCACCATTCAGACTATTTTTTGAGAAATTGTATTTCAGTATTATAAATGTGGGAAGACATTTGCAAATACATATTCTGTAGCAATGTATATTATTTAAGCAGTCAGCATGAATAGCTCCTCAGTGTTCATGGCCTCCCCCTGCTCCTGTGAACAGAGAGATCTCCCCTGTGCTCACACAGCACAATTCACCTACTTGTCCACAGCAAGTTCAGTATTTTGGACCGTAAGTACGCATGGAAATTGTCAGTATTTTAGCTGTACAGCTGCCTATACCACATGTAGCTGCCTCTTGAAAAAATCCCTATCCGTACTCACAGACTTATTTTTTATTTTTTAAATTGCAGAATGTTGAACAGGATACATTCAGACAGGTCTGCAAGGGAAGCTTTGTAATACTGAATATGTAAATATTGCTTAAGTGACCTGCATATTGCTTCTTCTCCTAATGTCAGTTAAATCTTCCAGTAATAAAGTTGAATTTGTTTCAAAATAGTAACAACAACTTCAAAGAATCATCACACTGTAAATCAGTCAGTTCACACTTGAGTATCAGTTTTTACACCATTTTGGGTACACCTGTTTCTGACTGCAGGGCATCCTGTAGTTCTGTGTACAGAAAGTCCCATTTTCTGAAGATCATTACTACCTCCATTCACTTAAAGTGAGACCGTGGGTAAATGTTGCCCGCATCTTTGTCTTGAGAAAGGCAGCATAACAGATCACAAAGGTATTTGTTCTTTGGGCAAAGTCAAATGCTTAGCATTGGAAATGTAGACTATACTAAGCAGAAATTTAGACCTAAAAGAAAAGTATCACCTCTGTTATTTAAAAAAAAAAAAAAATTAAACCAAGAAACTAAATTGTGCCTCTCACAGCACAATTATTCCACCATCTTCCATCCAGATGGTCTTTGTGTTTTTATTAGTGTTTAGTTTTATAAACAGGTGTGCAGGTGACCAAATTAACAAAGAAAGTTATTGTTTCTGGACAAAAAGGAAGACGCCTGCTTGGTGGGGGGGCAGGGAACTTGCTCCCCTAGATGGGTAGCTGTAGAGGTATCATTTGAGATTTTGAAAAGCTTTAAGTTCCTATCTAGGACTATCTTCTCAAACTTAACGAACAAGAAAATTACCACCTTAAAATAGGCTTCCATTAACACAGTACTCTTGATATAGCCTTTGTGGAAGAACATAAATGTTAGTGAGTTGGGTGAGTGACTTCGCAAGATCAAATTTTATATTACTTGATAGTTTTGTTTTTTATGATTTGATTTAGATGTAACAACTCCCTGCCCATCCATCTCCCTTCTACTTGCACTGCAGAAAGCAAAACAAAATTCCCAAATACAGAAATCACTTAATTCCCCTCATTAAGCCACTTTCAGGTGCTTCAGATTCTGCTCCCCCCACCAAATCATATGCATCCCACAACAGCAAGAGTTGAGTTCCCTTGCAAAGAAATGCAAAGCTGATATCAGCTGGCTGGATCGGAGCTAGTGCTGGCTGTGTGTATGACGCATAAAGACATAGCTGAATTCTTGAGGTCCAATCAGATAAACTGCTCCAGTTGCTGCTGGTCTAGAATATGAGGTTACTGCACCTTCCAATGCCTTTCATGACGGGAGAGGAAGTTTGGAGCTGGTAACCTGTGACACCAAACCATCAGTTCAAGGCATTAAGACTTTGATCTTTATCTGTAAAGCTTTCTCAAAGCTGTGAAGAAAAGTTGAAAGAGGCTTGCTTGCGGGGGAGAAGTCAATTACAGACGCCTATCTGAGAGGAAGCAGGAACATTGAATTGTCTTCTGCTGTGTTCATGAGATGCACAAGAGGAAATGACTATGAATACTTCAGTTTTGTCAAGAGTATTGATTTTTAAGTCTGAATTACATCCTATTCTGCTCACTTTTCAATCATCCACTGTTTTGCCTAAAGGCAAACCCAGCAGGTGTTTACATGGTACACACAGAATCACAGAAAGGCTAAATATTGATAATACTTTTCATCTTCATATGCCCTTTACATAACCTTCACAAAGAAGCTGTCAATCTCTTTTACTAGTAAGTACTAATACAGACTGAGTATATGAAAGTATGTAGCATATAAAGGCATAATGTCTTTGACACAAATCAGTCCTAACATGAAATTAAATAGAGTAACTACTTTGAGATGACTAGGAATGCTGCACATTGGAAAAACGTATACAGATTTATTGGTGGGGCTGAGACAACTAAAGCCCCAATCAACGACACCAACTGCTTGGCGCAACTCCTTTGTCCTTTTAGACGTGAGTATGTACAGACACTACAATAGATTTCATGTGTTTAAACTGTACAGTATTTTTTTGCAATTACTCTTTTCTATTTAGCAGAGAAAAGTAGTAGACTTGGTTCCTATTCTTGTTCTTTACTGCTTTTGGGGACTTCACAGTTGTGTTTTGAATATCAGAAAGCAGTGATGGCCAGGCACTTTTTAGTATAGTTTTTAAATTATAGATATTTAATAAAAGCTGAAGGCATTTCAGGTTTGGACACCTCTTCCCTCTTATCCAGGTTTCTCTCCCCTTTATCCCAACTGGAATGTAGGGATACTGTAAGTAGTAGAATAATTATGATATGCTAAGGGAGTATTGCACATCACTGCTTGACACAAAGTTAAAACGTTTTCTGTTCTGTAATTGATCAGCTCTGTTCAGAGTCTTTTTGGTTAACTGACCCCTTTTATACACCAGCTGTATGGATATGAGCTGATGAATTAAAAAAACACCAACAAAAAAACCAACCCACGCAGAAGCTACATTCACAAAGCCTACTCTATTTTTCTGAAGGGTTTGCAAGCTGCAGAGGAAAACTAAACGCATTAGGTTATTCTAAAATACAGTTCCAGTTAAAACTAACTGAGCTCTGTAGCTCCCTGAAGGTGAGCCTGGTAGGTTAGAAGTGCAAGTAGAGAAATTTAAAAGAGAAAAGTGGTTTTTATATTTCACCAAAAAGAGGAAGCACAAAGTCATTGCAGGGAAATGAATAACAACAGGACTTGGTATGGATCCAGAAAATTACCACCTGTCAGTGATAACATTACTTTTAGTCACAATTCTACGAGCATTTTTTGAAAGGTGAGATAACATTTCTGTCATTCCTGCAGGCATGTAGATTGAAAGCATACTACAGTCACATGAAGGACATGACAGTGAATGAAAAACTAAGAAAACTGAGTGAATTGAACACAGAAAGATGAGGACTTAATTTTGATTTGGTGTTCCAGAGTGTTTTTCCATCTGTTTTTCCTCCTCTTTTGTGTCTCCCAGAAATTTCAGATCTGACATTTTAGTTCTGGCTACCTATTGAAGGACATTAAAAAAATCTATGTCTAACTATCTAATGGACTTGATAAAGATTTAGCCAGATGTTTAAGCACACGTCTAACTTCAAGTACCTTAAAGTTAGGTAAGCATTTAAACAGTGTTAAGGTCTTGCTAACATGGGCACATGAGCACTGACACAAGAGGAATAAATCTACTACATATTGGAATGCAGCCTTCCTCACTCTGTGCCATTTAAGATTTCTACTAAAATACATTCCTAATGTAGTGATTTTAATCCAGTAAGTTCATAAACTGTGAAAGAATAAAAAAAAAAAGTGTGCTTTTTCATTGGGCTGGAAAAATTTATTGACTCAAAAGTTTTAGGGCTAGGTACTGTGTCAACTAGAGAAAAGGGAGGTGTGTCTAAACAGCCTCTTAGCTCCAATACTTAAACCCAAACTGGATTTATATGCATAATGGTCTTCACTTGCTTTAGCAAATAGTGGTTTGACAGCCAAATAAAACAGAGCAGAATTTCTAGGTATGGCATTAAGCTTTAAACACTTCCATTAGCCAACTCCTAACAATAAGGTAACCCCAAATATTTTAATGCTGCCCAGTATTTGCAAGTCGCTAAGACTGGTTCCAAGACAGTAGCTTGTATATAGGTTCTAGATACACTGAGCAGATGTAAGAAGTTTAGAATCACTAATTTTAGAGTTTTTATAAATTTGCATTGCTTTCTGTAGAGCCAGAATTTCTCTTAAAGTACTGCATTATTGGTTCTGTCCATTTGTATTCAGCTTGAATAAGAGTAAAGGGAAAACAAACATTACTGGACTTGCAGCATGTTTTTTAAACTGCCCTTTACAGCCCAGTACTTGCTTTAGCATTGTCTGACAAGATTTTTTTCCTCTCCCAGGCAGTTTCTCTACAGGAATGCTGGAGTTGGAAGGAGATGGGAATGCTCTATTGTTTCTCTCTAAAGCACAGCTTTTTTTTTGTTTTTTTCACAGAAGGGAGGAGCCATTGGCAGGGATCTAATAGAGGCTACTCGTGGATCTACTGGTCTTCTTTATTTCGTACTGAAGTCTATCCATTTTTGTTAGAACTTTGTAGAAATATTCCGATCCCTATGGTACTTTATGCAGCCCACATGGGCTACCACTGAAAGGGGAAATTCTACTCATCTCTGCCCTCAGTGCTTACATAGCTATGATGAATCACGAAACTTCCAGCTGGGAAACTAACTTCTCTCTTCTTTTGCCAGTTTAGATACCAGCAGGATCAGATTTAGCTTCATCACACAGCAATGGGAACCTCAGTGCCAGCGTAAGAACAGAGACAAATGATAGGGTGAGCAGGGAGATCAAGAGGGTGAAAGAACAGTACCTACTCTTTTGGCAGCAGGTCAAGCTTATGCTAAATTAAACTGGTCACATATTTACGGCTTCTCTAGCATTTAGCTGCATCTGTACTTCTTGCAGAGAGGCTTATAGTGTCTATATTTCAAGACATGAAGAAATCATTTAGTCTTATAGTATAGCCACTTGTATTAATAGGCTACTTCACCTATTTGCCCTTGCATTAAGCTTGAAAAGATGAGCATATGCTTTTCAAGCTTAATGCAAGGGCATATGCTTATCTTTCCCATATTATTGCCTCAAGATGCATATTTTTCAGTTTCTGTTCTGCAGATAACTGAAATCTTATTTTTTCCTCTACGTTTGGACACCGAAACACTGCCTGCAATGTTGATCTTGCTCGTCTTTTAAACACAAAGCAGAAACAATGGAATTCTTAGGTATATAAAAATGTTCCAGATGTATCTCGTACAGCCTATTACAACCCTGAAGATGGTTATTTAGGATTTCTTATCAGGTTAAATGGTTTTCCAAAACTAAATTCACCAAAGGAGAACTAAAACTTCATTCCATTACTCTTGATTAACTTTTTCAACTGTTGACTTACAAGAGCTTTGTGTCTAAAGACTATCAGACGGTAGAGTAATTTTGCAAGGTGTTAAAGGAAGCCACTAAAACACTACTTATTTTCAAATAAAGATGTATTTATAACAATTTCTACCAATGTGGGAACTCTTCCCCACCCCTTGATAATCTACTGTTGTCTTACAACTCCGTTATAGATGACACAAGCCATAAAAATGTGCAAGGCTTTTTGCAACATTTTATGGTTGTTATATTTGCCTTTCAAAAGAAACGCATCTATCACATTACAATGTAGAGTGTAGTGTGTAGGTCTTGAATGATTTTGTAAAACACAAAACTGCTTTGTTCTAGGATCGACATATCACTGGGTACCTGCAATGTCATATTATGATTTAATATCTAGCACTTTGCACAGCTGTATGGGCCATAGTATTAAACTAAATGTGAAAAATATGCTGTAATGTTTTTGGTTTTTTCCATGGCCAAGAAAATAAATTTTGGAGTTGTTTGTTTGGCTATTGGTCATTTATTATTTGACTTTAAAAAAAACCAGCAACTCTTTAGATCCAATCTTTATTACTAACTTTTGCTGAATAACCGACAGTCATAGGCCTAAGACAATGTCATTTTTGACTGTTGTAGCTGTCAAACACTCCTGCTGTGGACGTGTGTTTTGGAACAACTACAACATCACTAGAAGACCTAATTTTATTTGGAAGAGTGTACACACGAAGCAGTGGTGGAATAAGCTATGCCAGTGACAGAACAATTTTGCCAGCATAAGTATAATGAAACTCTAGGTAGTCTATAAGCGTAACAGGTCTTGTGAATAGACTCTACTCTTAGACTTCTCCCTACATACAGAGATTAAACTGGGGCTTTTTACCTTAGCTTCAATATTGCACTGTGTCACTTCATCCACATTGCCATATTTTAATTTAAAACAAAGGTAAATCACAATCACACACACTTTTATAATGAAATGCTTGTGTGAAGAGAAGGAAAGGAAGAAGGACAAATATAGATAGGGTGGAGGCTATACTATGCTGAAGCAAGGTCAGATGGAGAAGCAACAGGAGGACTTGACTGGAGAAGTCACATTAGGGAGAAAGAAGGGATTTTCACAGTGGTATTTGAGGAAGCTTGCATTTCATGTCTCATTTCATTCCAAAGTCCAGAGGTGAGAGAGATTCATCAGCTATTTAAGCTGACAGAGAGCTAGAGAAAACAGACTATACAATTTTATCATTTAGTCACTACCCCACACCTTGTATGGCAAACTGGACCTAACAGTCCTACAGAAAGAACTTTGCTTGTGAACTACTTTGGCCCCATGCCTGTGAAATTCAACTTTAAAGACCATGTACAGTCAGAACCGTGATTTCATGTGATCTAACATTCAGCCTATGTTTTGTTGGGTGAAAATGTTGGTGCACCACAAAAGCTGCCACTGTGGCAAAGTGTTACTGCATGGTGGGAAGCTGTCAGGAGAAACTGAAGGCAGAGGCAGATGGCTGCTGGAAAAGGCAATGGGTGGGTGGTGTCCCACAAGACCCTCATGGCCATTCTGTCCTTAGGGCCTGAGGATGGATGCTTTTGCTAAAAAGAGGAGAACAGAGCAGGCAGAAGAGGAGAAGCAGCGGGGGCATGGCTTGTGATGAAGAGATGATATTGAACAACTAGAAGGGGCCAGTCTAGGAAAACGTCAACGTGGAACAGTTCTTCTGATTTAGGCCCTTAAACTGCTCAGTGGTGTACAAGTAACTGGGCATTTGCATAGCCTTTCATCCAAAGGCTACGTAACTAAAAGGAGGAACAGGAGATAAATTTGGATGTGGACTCTGGTGCCCAGTTCTGTCATGCAGAGCATTCTCCAGCTCACTTGCTAACTCCATTTTCTTTCCTACTTGAAAAAACAGATTAAATTTCTGTTTGCTACTATTCATCATTAACAGGAATTAGGAGAACTAATTATTTTCTCAAAACTAATGTCTGGATATCAGTTTACAGTTAAATATAATTTAACTCCCAAGTGAATGAATTTTCTACCTTATGCTTTCAAGAGGAAATGGTACCAGAAAATTTTCTGTTAAATAAAAGATCTAGTAGTTACAGTCAAGCTATTGCTATCAGTACAAAGTTAATGAACCACATATACCTTCAGATTTGATAAGCAACTAATAGACATTCAGGCATTAAGGAAATGCATCTTGATTTTGATAGAATTCAGACTTAAATTCTATTTAGCAAGAGATGGTAAACCAAAACATTGCCCAACCTGCTTTTATTCACGTGCATTTGATTTGGGAGTTGTGGTTGAAGATAGTGATTTTAGTGATATGTGCAGGGTGGGGCAGGGTGGAGGCAGGGAAGAACTGCTACACACTAATAAAGTCATCTGATGTGAACATTAAATTATGCTCTTATAAAGGTCTGTTTGCAATCTGGAAGTTGATGGCTGCATGACCTTAGGCAAGTGAAAGCATGTGGTACACTTCTCTTTCTTGCCATGGTTTGCCCATCACTGCAGTGGTGATGGTAATGATGCCTTTGAAAAGACTTGGTGATACACAGCTAAAGACAGCTATGAGCAGAGGGTCACTATTCAGGTTTGTGGTCATAAAAAAAAAATGCAGTAAGTCTGAAGAGATCCTGTAACAGAATCACACATAGCAGCTAGATATTCTTTAAAGACTGGGAAGCATAGTCTCATAGTCTAACCACAAAAGACTCTGCAAGTTTAATGCTCTATCTTTTGAGTTGCTAATTTCCAGTTACCTTTGCTGCCTACCATCCCTGATTATGAGTGCATTTATTTATACATACATTTGCAGCATAATTTTTTTTTCTGCAAGTTCTGGCTGAAATCAATGCACACTAGAACCTACCATGGCAGTATGGCTGCTGCTTATGTATTCACTCCACTCTTCAGAAAAACATTCAAAATACCAAGTTATTTGTTTCTATCATAAATTAATTTATCTTGTAATAACAAAGCTTTGGAATTATTTTTTGCTGACTTTAGGAAAGCAATCAGAACATAGAACATACTCTGAAGGAATGCTTGCATAATAACATGCATGTCTTATAACAAACACTATAAAAATAATACTGGAATTCCATGAAGTTCCAGCATTCCTGTCCAACTGATATTCAAGTTGAGTAATTTAACTGCAGCGCCCACACCATAACATGGCAGTTAAAGAGGCACATAACACTTACATTTCTTATTGTTTCAAACAAAAAAAAAGAAAAAAAAAACTAAACAAAAAACCCCAAACAAATGGAATATGCTAAGAATTCAGACCTGACATAAGACTTTCTAATGCAACAAAAAGCTACGTCTGGTAGGCTCACATATACACATGGAGAATAGATGAACTTAGCAAAACCACATAATATCTAGTTTTTCAGGTCGAAAACAGTTAAAAAAAATCATAAGCTCTACTCTCAGAGACTGACTTAAAAGCAATGCTACTTGAATTTTTGCGGCTACAAAGCAGAAATTTCAAGAAAGCAGTCTTTAGAAATAAGCGACCTATAATTACAGCAACTGAAATTATGTTTGCTAGGAATATTTGTCCACATGGCATCTGGGTTAAGGTAGGTTTTTAATGCAATCATTTCATTCATGTAACACTCAGTACAAACCCTGAACCATCTGTGTCTTCCATGCAGACAGGATGCTATACTAAGAAGTCAACTGCACTGTCAACAAGTCACATAGTGCAAGGGGGCATTAAGCTATTTCAGAGAAGAAAGAAATGGTTGCCGCCATGTTATGCTGAACCTTTCCTGTATTTATACATCTCTGCTAAACTTATTCTACAAATATGTATTAGGGGGAAGCTCTGTTATGAGTTAGTAGAATTCTCACACTAGTAAGACCATGTAGCCAAGTACCCAGGTTTCTTTCTCAGGAGGTATTTCCTATGCTCCACTCAAAGCACGTATGCACTTTCACTGTGTATAGTGACAATACTCACATGGTTGAGAAATGTGTGCTCCCATATTCCTTGCACAACTAGAGTGAATTGGCCATGAGAAGGAGAGAAAAAGTGGCTTTTTATACTCCAAGATAATACAGGAAATCAGAGCTACCTCCTCTTCTTCCTTGCTTTACAACATATTAAAACTTCAGACAAGAATGTGAGCCCGTGTAAAGATGCAGCAGGGGTGCCTTTCCGGTTTAGGGCAACAAGTTGTGGATCATTATAACGTGGACCC
Source organism: Phaenicophaeus curvirostris (assembly GCF_032191515.1). Taxonomy (NCBI): domain Eukaryota; kingdom Metazoa; phylum Chordata; class Aves; order Cuculiformes; family Cuculidae; genus Phaenicophaeus; species Phaenicophaeus curvirostris. Next base: position 14,392,545 of record NC_091400.1, on the reverse strand, counting down.
CCTCTGTATACTTGACAGTAATCCTGCTTTAATTGTTTGCCACTGTGCAGAAGATGCATCCCAGATAAATTTTATCAAACATGGAGTTTATTTCTTTGTGTACCAGTAACCATCTTGATGACATCAAGCTTTCAACCATATCACTTAACTTGCTATCTTGAGATAGATAGTTCAGACCAACACTAAACTCCGACACCATTTAGGCCATTTTAGACTATTTAAGGTGATAAATTGCAGACATTGAGGAAATTAATTGTCTTGTTTTCCTCGTCCATCGAGGCTTACACAGACTTCTTGTCTGGGCTGTAGGGTGCAGTCTGCTAGGCTTTTATAAGGTGTGCCTAGCTGAAGAATATAAGGGTCACTGCAGCTTTTCAAGTATACCCCATCCCCTCTAGTACTTCATCAGTGTGGAAAGAATAGATATCAAGAAATGCCTTTGCATCAAAATTAGCTTTACAAGGAATTATTCCGATTTTCCTGAAGGTTTCTGGGAAAAAGTAGTCTTGAGAATGGTTTATAAATTAATATAGAGTGCTTAAGTATGATTTTTTTAGGAAAAGTATTTTTTCAGGCAAAAAAAAGTTTCTATGCTACTTTACTCTGAAACAGGACTTCTCTTAACTATTCAGAAAAAAGAAGTCACAATGAAAGAGCCTCGAGTTGCCAACTCCACCATCGCACCACTCGAGCCACTAAAAATACCTCACCAATGGTCAGCTGCAGCAGCCCTCCAATTTTTCCTCTCCAAGCCTGTATTTAACACAGTCCTTCACTTAGGAACACTTCCCGTTTCCCCGTTCCCTCCGCTCCCCCGGTTCTTTCGAAGATTAGCAAGTCCCTGCCCATGGCAGGCAGGGTGCAACTAGATCATCTTTAAGGTCCCTTCCGACCTAAACTATCCTACGATTCTACGAGCTTAACTGCAGAGACCATCTTCATAAGAGACCGATTAAACCACGCAGCGGTTAATTCAACTTCTCCAATTTGCATAAGACTCATACATCCCAGCGAGTTAAAGACAACTTTCTTACAGTAGATACTTAAAAAAAAAAGCCCAAACCACAACATTCTTCTCCTCGCAGACGACTCAAACGCGCGTTTTGCTTTGAAACCCATGCCCGTGCCCGTGCCCGAGCCCCAGCCCCGCATCCCCCCGCGCTGCCCCGGCCACCGCGTTTCGCTCTCCAACTCCTGCCTACTTCCTCGTGGCCGAGGCTCCCGGGGCCCCGCAGGCGGGACCGGCCCTACCTGAGCTTCTCCCCGGCCGGCACGGTCAGCTTGTTCAGCTTCTCCATTCCCCGCCAGGACGCGGCAATCCCGACCCGCACCTGCCGCCGCCGTGACCCGCAGCGTGGGGGAAGCTTCTCCGCCAATAAAGCCTCCGCGGGGCCAAATCGCAGCCGTCGAAGCCTCCCTCCTTCTCTCCCTCCTACCGGCAGGGGAGGGACCCGCCGCCCCGCCCCGCCCGGAGCGCACAGGTGATGGCGGCACCGGGAGCCGAGGTGGAGCTTTCGGGAATGGAAAGGCAACGCTTCGCTCACCCGCTCCTCCCTCCAGCCCTCTCGGAGCGCCCTAGGGAAGCTCTGGCTTGGCTAAGGAGGAAGGGAGCCGGTAGTTCGCGCCCCCGGCCGCGCAGAGGGCTGGGTTTAGAGCGGGTTCCTACGCCCGCGGCTGCGATGCAGGTGCCTGGTTCTACAGACTAGGAGAAGTCTGTCTAGAAAGCTGCCTGGAGGAGAGGGACCTGGGGGTGTTGGTTGGCAGCTGACTGAACATGAGCCAGCAGTGTGCCCAGGTGGCCAAGAAGGCCAATGGCATCTTGCTTGTATCAGAAATGGCGTGACCAGCAGGTCCAAGGAGGTTATTCTCCCTCTGTACTTGGCACTGGTGAGACCGCTCCTCGAATCCTGTGTTCAGTTCTGGGCCCCTCACCACAAGAAGGATGTTGAGGCTCTGGAGCAAGGCCTGAGAAGAGCAACGAAGCTGGTGAAGGGGCTGGAGAACAGGCCTTATGAGGAACTGCTGAGAGAGCTGGGGTTGTTTAGCCTGGAGAAGAGGAGGCTGAGGGGAGACCTCATTGCTCTCTACAACTACCTGAAAGGAGGTTGTAGAGAGGAGGGTGCTGACCTCTTCTCCCAAGTGACAGGGGACAGGACAAGAGGGAATGGCCTCAAGCTCTGCCAGGGGAGGTTTAGGCTGGACATTAGGAAAAAATTTTTGACAGAAAGGGTCATTGGGCAGTGGAACAGGCTGCCCAGGGAGGTGGTTGATTCACCTTCCCTGGAGGTGTTTAAGGCACGGTGAATGAGGTGCTGAGGGACATGGTTTCGTGTTTGATAGGAATGGTTGGACTCGATGATCCAGTGGGTCTCTTCCAACCTGGCTAGTCTATGATTTTATGATTCTATGAAAAAGATTATTGGAGAGAATAACAGTAATGCTTAGAAAAAGGTAGTGACTTTCAAATAAGAGATACAACACAGTCAATAGCTCTTCCTTATGGAGAAATATTACAGGAAGTGAGGGCTGAACATTGTGAGTGGAGTAGTCATGTTGAAATTATGAAGCATCAAATGTAACATAAATGGAACAAGGAGCCTAAAAAAAAAAAAGGTGGAACTTTAATCACTGTGGGATAAGTGAAGGTCAGCATTAGAAACAGGTTAAGCAGTCTTATGGCACAAACTACCATCAATAGCTCTTCCATCACCTTGGGAAGTGGTTGATTCACCTTCCCTGGAGGTGTTTAAGGCACGGGTGGATGAGGTCCTGAGGGACATGGTTTAGTGATTGATGGGAATGGTTGGACTCGATGATCCAGTGGGTCCTTTCCAACCTAGTGATTCTATGATTCTATGATTCCCTTCTCCTCTCTGCTTCCTGGAGCAGGTGTGCCAGGACTTTCCCCTTCCCACAGGTTCACCAGCAAAGCTAGAGAAAATCATCTTGTTATCCCTATCCTATTGAATATCCCTGTCAGGGAAAGAAAAGTATTTCCTCGTCCTATTTCTCAGACTAAGGCAGGAGGAAACACAGATCCTTCCAGGGACATGGCTGTTACCACCAAAATCTAGGCAGCTGAACTGTGTTTAATGGCTCTGATAGCTCTTGACCTGGGATTTTTTTTTACTCAGTCTTGGGCCCAACCTTTTTTCCTCTTAAAATATGAACTTTATATACAGCTGATTGTTTCTGCAGAGCAACGTAAGCAGGTATTCATTTTCAGCCTTTAGAGAATCATAGAGTTATTAAGCTTGGAAAAGACCTCTAAGATCAAGTGCAACTGTCAGAACACCACCACTGTACCTACTAAATCATATCCCAGAGTACCACGTCTAAACATTTTTTGAACATCTCCTGAAACACTCTTGCTGCTCTCTTTCGCTGTCTTTGGCCTGTCTGCAGCTCAGTTTATCAGCTGAGGCTCCTCTAGACAGGAAACCTGCTTATTTGTCATTTGGTTTGTTGTTTTTGTTTTTTAAAAGTACATCTGCACAATGTTAATATATTAGCCATTGTTTGGTTTTACCTGCCTGGAAGTCAGTACAGGGAAAGGAGGTAAATGCTTGTCCTCACAGCCCAGGCCCTTTGCATGCTTATACTTGGCATAGCTTCCTTCCCTTTATATCCACTCCTATCAAGATGCACTGGCACTGGGAATTTTTCTGGGCGGAAGGAGTCCAGATGCAGAGGTTGCTCCTACCAGGAGATGTAGCCTAAGCTGTCTCTCTTTGCTCATGCAGCCCCTTCCCCCCCAAAAAAAAGCACATACAAATCTCAGTATCCCACAGTTATTGTAAACTCAAGGCATCTGAGAGATTGGTTTTTCCTGGCCACCTACGTGCTGATCCTGGGAAGCCAACGGAGAGTCAAGAGCAGGCGAAGCCCTGAAATTAAAGAAGGAAGATGCCCTTCCCCAAATGTCAAACGAAGCCTTTCTAGTTAAAATGGAATTCCTCTGCTTCCCCATTTAAAATGCATTTGTGCACCAAAAATATCTGGATGTAAACAGTGTAGCCTCAACAGAAAATTACTATAGCCTGTTTCGCTCTTGTCTGCCTCCAAATCAGCCTCTCAGCAAATCTGCCTCTCCAAATCAGCCTCAACACCATCTCCCCTGGTGTTGAGAAAGCTTGGTTGGGTACAAGAAGAAAGGACAATCGGTAGAGAAAAATAAAGAACATGACCAAGCCCCACCAAACAGCCCTAGACCTCTTCCTTTTGCCCACCCTGTGGTTTCAGAGTCCAAAGTTTTGGCCCATACTGGGACTGATCCTGTCTGTAATCGAGGGAGTGTTTGTATATTCCATAAGGAGAGGAGCAAACTGCAGTTTGCAGCTGCTGAGGAGGGCCTGGCAGACCTGTACCAGAGGCAGACCAGTTGAGTGGCAGTGGTTCCTCCGTCCTTCCAGTGTTATTCATCACCCCAAAATGGTGTTTCTGGGGGCCCAGGAAGCACCCTGCCTCTCCCTTCAGGAGCTCCAGGAGGGCCTGGGGGTGGTGGCAAGTATGAGCCACGTGGCAAACATAATGACATGCTATTTTTGTAGTTGTAACCCCAGCAACTGTCTGACTTAATTTGCTCATTTGGAGAATGCCAAAGAGGAACTGGGATTTGTTTTGCCATGTGGGTGGCATATTGACTTTAGTGATAGTTAATGCAAAACTCTCTTTCCCAGCCACAAGTTCTTGGCAGAGGAGAATAGGTTTCAAGGGATGCCTGTGCCACCTTTATGCTCTCTGGAAAATCTGGGGCCAGCATGGATGGTGTGGGATGCATGGTCACTGTCTGACAAGTGCTGCTGCCTGCTGTGAGATGGCCTAGCAGTCAGGACCAGTCTGAGGGACAAGTCTCAGAGCTGTGGAGCATAATGGTGCCTGGGAGAATATATTTTGATGTTCTGGATAAGACTTTTTGCAGAGGTTCCCACAGTACTGGTGTTCTGGAGCGCCATCATTCAAGCCCTTTACCTAAATGGTATTTCTTACCTAATGTTTTAAGAACCTGCATTCACACGGGCTCTGCCATGTGAATTTATTTTCACATATATGGATACAAAAGATACAGGATAAATTCCTGGCACCATTACTTAACACAAGTAATGGAGGATTTGCCAGTAAATTCCCTTGGCAGACAGGTTCATAGAATACGTATGATTTTGTTTTCTATTTTTGATGCTCAAAACACCATTAAAATTTTGGAAAACATCTCCTAAATTCTTGGACAGATTTGCTAAATGCCAGTGACCATTGCAACATAATTTTGTCATCACTGCAAGTGTCGTGGCTTAGTCTGGGTTTGTCCCTCTCATCTTCCCCCAGTATGACTCATTATACTCATGAACAAAAAAGTTTTTGAAAGCAAGTTATTTATCTTGTGTGTTCAGAAACTAAAATTATTTTTCACTCCCTTTTCTATTTTCTGCTGTTTATTTCCCACCAGGTCATTCCTTGTACATGCTGCCTCACTCTGGCAGCTTGTTCTGGTTTCTGTTTAAAACCTGTAAGGTCATCAAGGCATGGTCAAAACCAGACTTGATGGAACAGACTGTCTGAGACTGTGAATATCCTACCCTCATTTGGTCAAAATTTGCTGTGAATTGCCAGATATTTCCAATTTACTCAGGGCTCCAATTTTCTATACCTTATCGTTTATGGGTTGACTTTCTTCTCTGATATAAAACTCATGTAGCACAGAAACAAGGGATCAGAATTGTCTGAAGCAATTTAGTCCTTGGTAAGTGGTGTTCTGATCGAACAAGCATCTTCGTGCAAGTTGTTGTAGAGAAAGCTTTAGGCAAAATCTAGAGTTTGACTGCTATCACTGACAAGACTGATAGTTTTTTCTTGGCTGATGGTTTCTTTCTGACTCCTTTGATGACTTCTTTTTCTGAGTTTCACTGAAATGAATGCTCCCTAGTTGAATATCTTCCAGTACAAGGTTTGTATGATGATTTTGGGATTGTCACAGTTTCCTGCTGAAGTTACTAATATCGCTAATATTCATATTAAAATGTTAAATATGTTATAAAATATCAGCTTTACTTATCTTCAAATTCATAAGCTTGGATGCCAGCACCTTTTTATGGAGACCATTCATGCTGCTATTGTCTTAATGTATACTACAGATTATGACTATGTTTAGTCTAGGGAACTTAGGGGACTGTTTGAGTTCCTCATCTGGGTTGGCAGCCAAAGCCACATCCTGACCGCCTAACTGGGTGAGGCTCAGTGATGCAACAGCAACTACCCATAACCTCCTCTGCATGACAAGAAACCTTGGGAATGTGTCCCATGCAGGAGCTGTGGCACACAGGAGATGGGCAACCAAGCTGCAGGAGCGAGGATGAGAAGTCCAAGCTAGTGTATAAGTAGAGCCTTGGCTCTACGATGCCATTTCTGAACTTCTAGGATTTCACATAGCTGAGATAAAAAGTAGAGAATTGTAAACTGTATCATGTAGCATAAAAAATTAGTGAATAAAAAAAAAGTAGATTAGTTTAAAATGTCAATTTACAGTAAATATTTTTAATGTTTACTTTTATTTCTAATGCTTTGAGGAGACAGTGCTGCATCAAAGGATCTCAACGACCTATGCATGACTGTTTCAAGAGGAAGCTACTTTTTACAGATTACGTTAATGCTCATAGATACAGTCTAGTGCCTTCAATGTATATAAAACAGCTGAGGAACCTGATCTGTAGTAAGCAATTGGTTTGATAACCAAGTTTCAATTTTATTCATAATATGACCATATAGGACTTACTTTTTCTCTGTCATGCTAGAAAATCTGTATCTTCGCCCCTTGTTAATTAGTAAAATTTTGTCTCCAACATTAATAGAGCAGATCATGCCAAATTTTTTCTTAGAAGTACTGAGAAGTCAAGGATGCAACTCTTTATAGGAAAGAGTTTTTCAAATGGATTTCATGTGCAACGTGTCTTGCCATGTAGCTAGTGTATTTGCTCTTTTTGACTTTCCTACTGCTGGGCAATGTGGGGAACCACAAGATGTTGTGCTCTTTAAGAGACACCTTTGTGAGTGTTTGTTTGGCATTTCCTTCAGGAAGTCCCGACAAAAGAGCAACAATGTAAGGCCTGCTGAGAAATGTGTAAAATGTTTGAAGATTCACTTCAAAATATCTGTCTGATATTACTGTCTTGAGGTCATAGTATTTCACCTAGCACAGAGGTACTTCTCTCTGCTTATATCTACATGCTGTCTGGAATCTCTCTCAGACTCTGATAATTGCTTCAAAGAGAGTATTTGTTCATATGTAAAGGTCTCTATTTAAAATTTGAGTCTACTTCTTGAGCTCTGACTGCTGCTTCTACTGGGATAGCACTAACGGTGAGATCTCCAACAATGGAAAGAGTGTAATGTGAATGTAACTGTAGCCAATCAGCAGCAGGGATTTGGCTTGATCAGTCTGTGTTGACGTGAATGTGACTAAATGATTGCTACAGTTCTGCTTTTCAGGGCTGTGGAAGTTTAGTGAAAATAGTCAAAATTGATACCACCTACATCTGAATTGGAAAACAGCCCAAATTCATACCACCTGAATGTGAACTGGAATACCTGTAGACAGGTTGGAGGCTTGAATTTTTGCTAAAGCACTCCTGTTTTTAAGTGTTTTGTATGTATTGGATCTCTTCTGCTTCTAGAATATCCATAGAAGATGTGCTGTGGGAATGTAGAGTGGAGGGGAAATGGAGAGTTAGCACTAGACTGTCACATGCCTGGGAGGGTTTTGTGCTCGATCATACGGGTCTGAATGCAAATCTGTGGAACTTGGTACGAGGCCAAAAGAACACTCAAACTCTATTGTTTAAAACTATACCAATTTAGACATAATTTTGTTTCCCCTCAATTTCTATTTCAGTTGATAGACTGTCTACTTAACTTACCGTTCAGTGTCCCATAGCTGGTATTTGGAAACCGTGAGTTTATGGTACAAGGAGCGATTGAGAGAGCTGGGGTTGTTTAGCCTGGAGAAGAGGAGGCTGAGGGGAGACCTCATTGCTCTCTACAACTACCTGAAGGGAGGTTGTGGAGAGGAGGGAGCTGGCCTCTTCTCCCAAGTGACAGGGGACAGGACAAGAGGGAATGGCCTCAAGCTCCGCCAGGGGAGGTTCAGGCTTGACATAAGGAAAAAATTCTTCACTGAAAGGGTCATTAGGCAATGGAATGGTCTGCCCAGGGAGGTGGTTGACTCGCCTTCCCTGGAGGTCTTTAAGGTGCGAGTGGATGAGGTACTGAGGGGCATGGTTTAGAGATTGGTGGGAATGGTTGGACTTGATGATCCAGTGGGTCTCTTCCAACCTGGTGATTCTATGACTTTTCATGACATTCTCTGTATTTACTACTTAATGATTGCTATAAATAGATGAAATGCTGCTGCTTCATGTTTAAAATGCTACATCTCTGTTTTTCTCCAAGCATTGCTCTCAGACTTTCATTACCTAGCCTGTTTGAATCAATTTTTGATATTTCCAGGATGCGTATAAGCTGTTTTAAACTAGAAAATACAACTCATACAGCAGAAGTGACATGTGGGCATTTAGTTGTGTCTTAGAACATGAAAGGAAGGTAATGTTCTATCCCAAGTATTTTTAAATAATAGTAATTTTCAGAAGTTCTAGTCTCCTCACTGTGGGTCAAATGGATCAGTGCCAAGTTTTAGTTTTGGAAGACTCCTAGCAACTTCCCTAGAAATCTTGACACTTGAACCTGCTATCACTTTGGATAATAAATGACATAGCCAAAGTTGCTCATATAGTAGTAGTTCGGGATGTATTTGAAAATGCAACTCTAAATTTAGTTGAAAGGGATTTGGGTTGACCTTTAGGCTGACTGGATGAAACAGGTTGTGTGCATAGGCATGTATTGCAGGGTAGGCAAAGATGTGAAACCAGTAAATTTAGTAGGATTTTCTCATAAAGGGATGTATGAACAAACTAATTTTAGCACCTGTAGAGAAAATGTGTTGTATTTCTCTGGGGACAAACTGACTGTGTAAAAAGCTGCACTTCTGCTTTTCAGTTTTACTGTCATCTGTCCCACATACACACAGAAACACAAGATTTTCTCTTGCAGACAGACTAATTACTTAATGTTAAATTGAAAGCATTTGGGGTCAGATTGCACTGAGAACCTTGACCTGTGCTGGAGTGAACCAACAACCACAGTGACTCTGAAGAATAATGCCACTGCTTGGTTTGCAAACCGTATCCCCTTCCAGTAGTCAAGAGTGACTGCAACAGAGATAGTTATCACTGGCAAGCTTTAGTCTAGCTTTTATCCTAACAACAGAAAGGAGGGCATAGGGGCATGGGCTTCTTTGCAGGCTGGTAAGCCACTCTTGTTTCAGACTTTTCTCTGAGGTTTGTGTACCCTGCTCTCCTGTCCTTCCTCCTCATCTCTTGCTACATCTGGATTAAATCTTGGATAAGTTTGGTTCCCTGTCTGTCCTCCTGTCTGAGGTGTGGACTTACCCTAGAGGGTATCGAAGAGGCCATAGTGGGAGCTCTTAGCAGAATGGGTTATTTGGCTCTAGTTCCGAGAATGAGACTTGCATGGGCCAGAGGAAGATAGGCAAGGAGAAGGGTTTTGTGTCATTCCTTTCTGTGAATGCTTACCCAACACCAGTCAGAATTCAAACATAGATAGTGAATGGTCTAAATACATTGTGTCCCTGCTGACAAAATCACTGTGTATACTCACAGACAAAAGCTTGTGCAAAGTTTTCAAAATTCAAAATGAAAGGTATGTCTTAAAATGAAGTTATTTTTGGACAGCACTGATACTGTTTACATATTATCGTGATGTCTTCAGTACCTCGAATGCTGATAACCCATGCCACTGTGTTTCAAAGTGTTCTTGGTGCATTGGTTGTGAATGGACAACACCTCAAATCTGATACAGAAAGTGGGACTTTCCCAGAAATTGGTGTTCCATCCTGTGGACTCTGCAGGACCTGTACATGATAGGTATATACGTATATTCATATTTTTGTTTTGACTTAGACTGATTCTGGACCATGTACACCCTTAATCTTGAAGAATTTAATTCCATTATTCATTGTGGTTGAGAGAGGATATGATACTATATTCATCTTGACTATATTAGAGAAGTGTTGCTAGAAAGACATAAACTGTAAAGGCTCTGGGCTGTGGTCTGAAATTAGCTACTTTTTTATTTTTCAGTATTTTATTAGAGGCCCCTTTTTTAAAAAAAAGCTGGAAACCAATGAAGTATCAATGCAATGGAGATATATCATACATGCTTTGTACTACTTCTGGTTAAAACCTGAAATTGTTGAAATTTTGGGTTTATTTTTTATATTTTCAATAAATCTATGGAAAGCAATTATCTAGCAGAAAATACTTGGAAGACTATACATATGAATCATACTTCTGCTTCTTGATAGACAAAATAATGACAGGAAATATTTGAGATTGGATTTTTTTTCAGAGTATACTTTACATTTTATTCTGGGCCGTAGGTGTCCAAACCCCATCTAGTTATGAATAATTTCTTAAACGTTACTTGTACCAGTAATATAAAAGGAATATAGCTGACATTTCAAGCAATACAAACAGTCCTTTTACTTCTGTGATCTTGAACTGTGATATCTAGTCATTAAAGCAACAATATGGATATGCCTTATATTCCCAAATATTCATTCAAAATGGTATTGCTTGAGCCAGAAGAATGTGATAAGGAAGATATATACTGATAAAGGTAATTAATTATATCAGCCAGATTAGGGATTTAGCAAAGGGTCTGATTACTATTACTTTTATTAAATATGTGGTAAGGCAAATTAATTGAAATAGTAAGATATTTTTAGGTTACTGTCGGTATTCAGAGAGCTTTGTAAAATAATAAAAAGCCATGAAACTGGGCAGTGAGGAACTAAATAGGAGAAATGACAGAGCTGTGGTAGCAGGTGTCTGGGGAAACTGAAGTGCCCAGAATTGTGAAAAAGAAACTGAGACTTAATGTTCCGTCAAGGATATAATTGGAGAGTACCTAAAATGTGCAGTGGCAGTGGGTGAAACAGAATGGAAAGCAGGAGAACTGGTACAACAACTGTAAAATACTTAAAATGTCCTTTTCCCCGCTCAGAACTCTTGACTATTAGGAACAGAAAGAGATTGTCAGACTTTGAAAAACATGGCTTGTGGAATAATAAAATAAAGTATGTTTTAAAACGTATCAGGCAATACTGTTCCATTACAATTTTTAACAGCCATTTCAGCTGAGACCAAGACAGCTTTGGGCAGGGAGACTGAGCTATCTCCCTATTCAGGAGAATATCCTTTCATCCCTCTGGCAGGTTGATAAAATAACCTGTGAGAGGTAGTCTGAGTAATCCTGAACTGTAACATATTGCAGGGAAGCTGTATATACTAGCATGACAAGAGACTGGCCACAGTCTGGTCTGAAAACACCTTGTCTCTTCAAGAAATCAGAGCATGTCTGAATTTTACTTCTAAGAATTGTAAACAAACATGGAAATTGTAAAGTCAAAGAGTTTTAATGTTGTGTGGTGGAGTATGGTGCCAGAGCTGCTGATGATTAAGCAGTCACTAGAACAAGGCCTAAGGCAGCTGCACCTTGAGACAAGGTGTTTCAGATCATGTGCAGCATCCAGTGGTGCAGCCTTCCTTCTTCTGGCAGCTGAGTAGATTCTGTGCTTGATGCCAGGTCCTCAGTCCCTATGCTGCACCCACTTGCAAGTGTACAGACGGTTTGACGCACTGAAAATTAGAGAAAGCTAGCGTGGAGGTTTACTGTGACTCAATTTCACAAATATGTGCAGTTATGGTTACAGACAATCTATCGAGAGAGGCTCTTTGGTGCTCTGAATCACGTGTTGATGAATGTTAATGCCACCTGTCATGTAAATATATACAAGTACCGTCATGGCACTGTCTGGTGTTACTGAGGTAGTTCTGCATTCCTCACATTGGTGTTGCTCTTGGAAAGGGAGTTTATGAGAAAGATGCTAGTAAAGAGGTATTCTTTTGCATGCTCAATGAAATTTCTGCATTTTTGGGGGTAAATCTTTAAAATATACATTTTTGGCAAATTTATTAATTCTATGCGTTAACACCTGTAGCTGTGCAGGCTGTTGGGTTTCAGGTCTTGAATTCTGTAACACAAAGAGCTGCTGTGGCATTCCTACCAACGGCACTTCATCTTTTGCCAGGCCAGCTGTGCTGAGCAAGCTCTCCTGAAGCTGTTTCAAGTGACTGGTTTTTATAGCACCAACTGTCTGGCTTGCAGCTGCAACAAGCTCTCCTGCTGCAGTCCCTTAGCTTCTCCTTGCAGCTCATCTTGTAACTTCTCTACGCTGCTTGAGTAGAAGACCCCATTTTTAAGCACTGCAGTTTTCATAGCTTAGTATCTTGTCTCAACCATTTAGCTGTTCTCCTCTCATTTCTGAATTCAAGAATGTGTGAATGAAAGGGTTTAACACTTCCCTTCATTATCTTAATGAAATGCTGCATGGACCACCTGCCATCACAGAACAAACACATGAACTAATGAATGAAGCTCTGCATGCTTATACAAAAGAAAAAGAGGTTACATTTTCACTTGTTTTCACAGAGGTTAGTCTAAAGTGAGAAGCATGAAATGTCTCTGTTGCAGAGAGCATAAATATGTATTGATAATATGCTGTAAATTAAATATTGTATTTCTTTCAAAAACTGAGAGATCTCTAGTTTGGAGACTTGGAGCAAAATGAGCCAACACATCCGTTCTGTTTTCTGCCTAGTGTGTACTTGAGCTGGGCCACAGGTGGAATTCTGCTAAAATGAGATTATAAATTAATAGTCCTTCACACTTCATTGCTTGAATGAGACAGAAGTTATTTTCTTCTGAGTTTGGAGTCCCAGGTGCAGCACCTTCTGACTAACAAATATGGTTTTCTAAAAGGGAAGAAAGACCAGTGAACTGAAACTACAACAACCTCTTCTCTGTGGTCTGAGTAGAGCCATGTAATAGAGAAAAGGAAAGCATGTCAACTGACAGGGTGGAGGAAAAAGATCCTGTCCAGATGTATGATGATGGTGAAGTACAGGTTTGTGATTTGAGCAACAGCTTCCATTTTTGGTTCTGCTTCTGACTTTGTGTATAAACATAAGCAGGTCATTTGGATGTGTGTCTTAAAAAGGTGACTTGTTTCTCTAATTTTTTTTGGTACTTGAGTTGCTCTGTGACTGTTACCCTAATGATAATTAGGCTGGTCTAGAGCACTAACAAATATAAATGCTTTTACTGTCACTAAAACTTAGTGAGGTTAAGTTGACAGTGACAGATCTGGCTCTCCTTACAGCTGGACCAGCATATGCTTTTTTCTGAGGGTGATCCACTCTTGCTCTTCAAAGATGGTTAATAGACATCTAGTATTCTTATGCACTAGTCTTACACACTGTTATCAAAAAGACTCTGTGATTTATCTTGCTTTATGTCCCTAAAAGTGAGCATAGTGTTTCCAATATTAAAGAAACACTTCCATAATTATACCGTTAACGTCCCCCAAATGGCATTCCATAGATGGCCAGCCATGGAAAGATACCATGAAAGTAGACTGGGCAAACTTGGCTAATTCTAAAATTTTCTAATTTAGAAGTTGCCCTGAACAGGCTTCAGAGCAGAGAGTAATTGAGAATCATGGGACTGATGAAGAGGAGGAGACTCCGGAGACAATTTTAGGCTTCTACTGATTTATATATTATTTATACATAAATAAGTAAGCTAAGATGGCAACCTCTGCAACTGTCTCTGTGTTTTCTTATCTGAGATAGGGAGGATAAAGCGTCCCATGGTAGATACTCAGAAAAGTTGAAACTCGTTTCCATCACAGATATCAAGAGCATTCGGAAGAAAAATTGGGATTTCCTCTGACATCTTCATTTCTTATCAGTTCTTTGGTGACCTCCAGACAATGTCAACTGGTATTTCAACTGTTTGATAATGGGATTATTTTCAGTCAAGAAGGATGGGGAAAAGGACAGAGGCATTCCTCATTATTGCAATAGTGCTAATTCAGTCTAACCATGGTATTTGCAGAAAGATATATATATGTTGTATATTCTTTCTACCCAGCCCAGGGACAGGAATAGAATCCACAGAACCACAAAAACTAAAACATTGCCAAATTAGTTTCCACTTTAACACAGATGCAATACTGCAGCATGGTAACATGTGAATTGCCACCATTGCTATTTGGAAGGCAGTAAGATCCCAGCAGTCATCCAATCATCTGGATATTGGGACTTGATCAGAAAATACAAACTTGTGTATATTTTGTGTATTTTTGTATATTTGCAACTTTTGAGAGAAAGGTATTGCTACTGTTTGCAGTATCTGTTTCAAAGATTGAAGGCTGTTTTATTTACAATATTTAGGATTTCATTAATGCTAAGAAAAAAGCCCAGCTATAGATTCATAGTCTTGGAATGTGTCTGTGTTCACCTGACTAGGCAGTTCTTTTGACATGGAGCTGAGATGAGGAAGGTGCTGTGATTAAACTGTGGTCTGAGGTTCAAATCCATGCAGTGGTGGTGCCACTAGGCTTTTAACACTGCGATCTTTCCATTCTTTCCAAGCTTTGGCAAAACACTTCAAAAATTATTTCAGAATACTGGTTTTGCCTGTGTTTAGATCCAAGAGAGCATGGTGAACAGTCTAGTTACAAGAACATAAGTGAACTAGAAGGACTTGAAACACAATATGACCCTGAGATATGAGGATGCCTTTCCTCCTTCTCAAGAAACTTGTGTCATTACAAAAGTCTTGATTGCTCATGGCAGGATGGAACAGAAACTGCTGTAATGCAAGTGTCTGTTGCCCCCTTTCTGCTGCAGGAGTGTAATATTCTCTGCTGCTATAAAGGGAGGCAAGACGGTGCTGCTTTGCTGAGCTAGAATTTCCTAGATCCTCTGTGAAAAGGAGAATATCTAGAATTGATTCTTATCAGCAGGCAATGGCTGCCTCTGTAAATATTTAATGCCTGAGTAGACATTTTTTTCATAGCCTTTCTGTGCTAAAAATGAGTAAATAATATATATAAATGTGATTTAAAGTAAAATTCAGATGCATTTTTTTTCTTTGGTGTGTATATAGCTACCAAGGAACTGTTCTATGTTACCCTGCATCAAAAACTAAGGAAATCAAGGAACTAAGCTTATATGTTTAGACATAAAACATTTCAGCTTGAGTCAGAACTGATATTTAAATGGTACGGCATAGTTAAAAAGCCATTATGGTATATCCCAGGAGAGAGGAAATCCTTTCCTACTTACTAAGTGTTGGGGTAGAATTCCTCTACCACCTTTGCTTTTTCAGCTTGGAGCTTTCTCTGGAGTGGGGAAAGCCCAAATGCAGATTGCCACAAGATTTCCATACTGCTGCATAAAGAGACAGCAAAAGCTCTTTGTCTTTATTATTTCTTAAGGAAACAGTCTAATTATCGTAGAAATCTCATTGATTTTATCAGTATTTTTATCAAGATTTGTCTTTGGCTAAGCAAAATAATACGCAGAAATAAAAATATAGGAGCAAAAAATCAAAATATTTTATGGTGAAACTGAAAGAATCACTTTGCACACCCTACATTTATTAACTAAGAATAAATTTAATAATAATGCCTATGTAATCCCCACTTCCAAACAGGATTAGAAAATTCTCTCTGTGTGAAATTTGAATGTCATTGTAGCCTGTTAAAAGTCTATTGATTTTTTCTAGTCTTCTCTTTTATTTTATTCTTAATTTTAACTGTTGTCTTAATTGTTTATACCTTCTATTTTCCTGTGTTTTTAATGAGAAGTAAAAATGTAATGGAAGAAAATGTACTATGCAAGTGTTTGGGATACAGATTCTCACTCGAAACATGAACAATGAATTAAAATGTACTGAAATGTCTGACTGGGTTTTGAGAAAAGATATGTGTAAATCTCTGTCACGAGTAGTCTAGAACTGATTTTGCCTGTGGAGGCCTGTTTGCCCTTTGAATCCTGGCTCTCTTTTGCTGCCTACAAGTCCAGGGTGGCCCCTGGCAGTGCAGAGGTCTGTCTGCAGCTGCAGCAATGGCATATTTGCCACTGCTTGGCCAATAATCTCCACAATATTCAGAGGTCCGCAGTGCAAGTAACTCCTGTGGCCCAGTGGCATAACAGCTGGTGAGTGGGACTTCAGGAAGCAAGCGATGGCTTTCACCTGCAGTGCAGCTGTACAGTTTTCCTTACTATTTTAACTAAAGACATCACAATTCCTGATGCTTTTCCATTATAGCACTCCTGTGAGATAGGTAAATACCATTATTTCAACACTGCAGATGTAAAAGGAAACATGGAGTGCTAAAATAATTTAGCAAAGTTTAGTTAGGCAAAGCAAGCACTCAAATCCACCTTTATGAAATCCAGATGTAGTGATTATTGGACACCATCACTCCAAAAGATTTTGCGTTATGAACTCTCTCCTTTTAGCTACAAAAAGGATAAGAGTGAATCCAGGCCTTTGCACTTGGTGTATGGAGAACTTGTGGATTTAAACGTTGACAGCTGTGAAAAAGCTGGAAAGTGGATTTTCCACATGAGGTTGTTTGCCTTCCTTAATGAAGAAGTAAAAGAAAAAATGTAGGTGGAGGGAGGAGGATGAGAAAGGAGTTAATGTGTAATGTTTTTTGTGGCTGCAGTTTGAAATATACATATGCAAGCATTTCAAGCAGAGCATCTCACCATTATGAAGGTACTTTCCTGATATGTAAATCTCTTACAGTTGAGAGTTTATTCATATGTCTCAGCAAAAGACATCTCCTCCACTTGGAAGGGAAGATGTGCTAATTTCAGTCTGGAGTTATTAAAAATTATGACCAAATGAAAAATAGATGTTAGGAACTTATCTAGAAATCAACCTTAATTACAGAACAATTACTTGATTAATGAATAGCAAATATTTCTACATATACTATAAATTCTGGTAAAATAAACTAGTAACATTTTTTCACAGCAGTGAAAATTGATAGATTTTTATTTCAAGAAAATGAGATCAGATGTGGCCTACACCATACTTAAACAAAGCTTGTAATTATATGTTCCTTGTCACAGTTCACTTACTATCCAGGATCTCCTATAGCTGCTTGTTGCTGTATAAAAATTGTAAGCTCAAGACTTGACATTTCGTACCTGATTTTCTGGTGAAGGTTTCTCATTTACTCAGTAATCCAACACAGCCACTTCTGGATTTTCACATGTTAGACAACACCGATTTTATGATGAAAGATTACAGGCCTGATTTTGGAAAACAGTCCCCAGACCTCATGAGTTAAGAGCAAAATTTATTTTGAGTTTAGTTTGGGATGAATTTCTAATCACATTAGGTGCAAAGAAGGCCTTTTAATTTCACGGTTGCTGGGAAAGGGAAACTTGGGTAAGCTGAAACCCTTGTGAAACAACTTCTGCATCAACATCTGATACTGCAAGTCTTGGACTATCTACTCTGAGGTGATTGTGCTGCAACTGCAATTCTTCCTCGAGATGTGTGTCATTGAGTTATAGTGAATATAGTTATATACCAATCTCATTTGCACTGTGTGTTGAAATAAGTGCATGACTTTAGTCAGTGGGATGGATGTTTGATGGGAAATATCTGGAAAGTGCTAAACTATTGCCATTCCTGAGAGAGAACTTGTTCAGTGTTTTGGGTGACGGCAGGTTTTCAGGGTGAGAATGCATCAACTAAATCCGCAAAACACAACGTTGACTTTGCAGGAAGAAGGGATTTAAGAGAAGCTTGGATTTCAACATGATGTCAGAACTTGTTGAAAACATATACCTTGTTTGTTGCACAACCCTGGCAGCCAGCTCCAGAGAGGGTATTGACAGTACCTTGCTGTCCCATGTTTGAAAGCAGTACCTCTCTTCTGTTATTGCTTCGGGAAGCAAGGAAGGAAAACTTTAATTATTGCATTTCAGGGATAGGGTAGAAAACTAGTAGAGACCGCACCTTGGTAATTTTAATACTATATTTGCTAGCTGCTCAGAAGCAATCTAGGTAGACCTGTGGCTTTAAGTGTTGATGGGAACTAGTTTAGAACTAGTAAACAAAGGTCTCATCCTTCATTGACTTAATATTCACCCTCTCTACAATTTCCCCCAAAATGATGTCCCATTAGACTTAATTGCTTTGCAAGAATGTCCTTTGTTGTTTTCCTTACTCAGATAGTTAATTATTAAAACAAGCCCAGAAGAATATTAACTTATGCTCTCATGAAATTCCTATCAACAGGGTAAAAATGCCTCCAAGTTCCTCCAGTTTCTTATCAATAGAGTGGGATTAAAAAAACAGTTCTGTTTTCATAAATGGATATAATGTTTTCCCATCTAGGGAAAAAAATGCTACATCGAATAATAACAAACATTAGATGAAGAACAACTCCGTATTAGACTGAACTCTTCTTGGTTTCATTGGCTTGTAGAGAAAACTTATTTCTGAGCAATAATAAAAGAGAAACAATATACTTGAACATTAAAGGATATCCTTCTAAATGATCTTGATTTGTCAGAAATTACATGAAGGCATTTCCTAACTCCTTCTCCTTCCTCTATTTGCTTATTCAATATTCTATTTAAATTACTTTCAACATAGGACTTTATTAATCTGATCACTTAAATCTAAGGAACAGATGAAGAAATTCTGAAAATTTGGCCTCATACACCACACAAGTAAAGAGCCTTTGTATTCTGTAAGAAGCTGAATTTGTGCTTTTCCTAATATTAGGCTTGTCCCTGTCTATTCTGAGGAATTACATCACCCAGCAGCTGGTGCAAAAGAGACTTTGTCAGCAGATCTGAACCACAGTTCTTGTAAACCATCCCGGCTCCTAATCATGAGGAAGTTCCACTCCATCAATTGATGCCCTTCACATAAGCAGGAGGTTTCATTTCTAGTTTTTCCTTATTTATTAACAGAGAAACTGTCAGAGTACAACAGAGTATTAGTTATTTAATGGGAAAGTAGAAAATAATGAGAAACTTACGGCTGGTGCATTATTTTGAATTGGCTCAGTTCATAATCTGATATATTCTGAAAAGAGAGAAAAAAGATTTTGCATTTTAAATAAAGATTAATTTAATCAAGAACAATCCATTAAGTGAATTGTGTGACATTTTAGTCACACATTTTCCTTAATGAATGAAGCAAAGACCTAAAAAATAGTTTTTATTTTTGTAGCTACATGGTTGGCGCATCTTGGTTAATACTTAACTTTTTATCGCTGGCCTGTTGTAACATTTCTGGAAAGCTGGTAGCACACACTGCATTGTTAAACTGGAATTTAACCAGGTATGTGGCAGATTAAATTATGCTGGTTAATGAATCATTCAAAAAGTGATAAGGAAGCCATTTCAAATGGCTTGCTTCGCCACAGAATTTCTTTGGATTTTTTTTTCACTGAAATCAGGAGGTTAGTAGAACAATGGCCAAGTAGAATATTATTTTAACAGCGTTTGGGAGACTGTTAACTCCCAGCTCAGTCTGTTCTTGTGCTAGACTTGTGCACAAGTCCCCAACCCATGAAAAACTGGGGATGAAAAAGAATTTTGCATCTGCCACCTTGCATATACAGTGCCCATTCTAGTGCTGCATGAGCTAATGTGGGTACTGGAAACAGGTTCACAAAACCATTTCAATAGTTTGTATAGCTCCATATACCTTTAATCTCAACGTGTCAGAGTCCCTGCACTGCAATGAAGCAGCAGAAGTACTTCTGTGTTCAAGTTAGGGCGCACCTTGAGTTTTAAGATAGCCCAAATTAAACCTTTTTTTTAATCTATAGATTTTCTTTTAGTGCAGAATTTCTTGTAAAATCTCTGAATTATACCCAGACCAAGTGTGTGATTGCATATTTTCAGTACAGAAACCTGCTAATGCTTGATTTCAACAGGGGATAGGTCAGGCTGAAAACACGACCATTTAATAGATGTAATTCTAACCCTCCTTCTACTTTTATTTGTGTCAGAAAGAGGAAATTATTTGCTTGTTTCTTGAGACTTCCTAGGCACACCTATAAGGGATGCGAAACCTTGAAAATGAGTACTTTCAGCAATTTTAGTGATACTGAGTTCATAGTAATACGATGGATGTTTGCTCAGCTCTGCTCTCTGTTTTTCTGAATAACACCCCACCCATTACTCCCATTCTAGTAAGATCTTGGAGAAAACATATTTCCTCTGCCTGTATTTAAATTCAAGGGAATATCTGCATTTCTTCAAGTTCTTGGGTATATTTGTTGTGAAGAGCCCCCTACATTTAATAGTTCAGCATGTAACTATACCATAACAAAGAGCAGCTGTATACGAGATCTAGAGACTAACCCTATAGCTCAGGAACCAAGAGTGGGAAGGGAGAGACAAAGAGGCAGTTGTAGAACATATTCTGACCTGTCACAGTGAGACAAGGTTCAGATCAATTGCTTCACTCAGTATGAGTGGACACATGTTCAAATATAGATGTTTTCTTACCCTTGGACAGAAAATATCAGTGTGTGCCAGCCCACAAGGCTTTGTGAAGCAGCTTTTAGCTAACAACATCACTGTGCTTGGGCACTCCCTTTACCAGACCGGCCTTTCTCTTCCCAAAGATCAAGACGATGCTCAAAGGAGCAGTAGGAGTTTTGTCAGTAGATGTGAAAGCAGAAATGACGGGGCTCCTCAACAGCTGATCTGTGGAATTGGTTTGAGCCTTGGCAGCATTGGATGCAGCTGTGTGTCAACTCAGAAGGTGAAGCTATTTTGAAGGTGATCATAGCTGATTTTCTTGAGCTGTTAAATAAAAAGAGTTGCAGGCACAGTCTCTTTACTTTTGTGTCAGATCTGTATCTACATGTAGTGGATATGGTAGTCAGCAGATCTAGACGTCACCAACTACTTGAGGGAATTTAAAACTATAGGGAGCTGTCTGATTGCCATACAAGCCCGTCTGGGCTCCTCAGACAGTGCCAGCTGTAATGATGACTCACTAAATTGCCTCTGCAGATCAATGACCAGCAATATTAGGGCTGTTTCTTCCCTTTCCACCCTTTCTCCTTGCACTTTCTAAATAAGAGGAGGAAGCAGCTATGTTTTGTCATTGTAAGGAATTGATTTTTGGTGCCACCTTTTTCTTTGCAAAATAGGGTATTTGAACCTTTACTTATGTGCATTAAGATTGCTGAGGTATAATTCCTGTAATTCTTTCTGCCCTTCTAAGCTGCTGTTTGCTGGAAAATGCTGCTTAAGCAGTAAGGGCTGCAATTGAGCTTACTAGATGAGGAAGCTATGAATCTAAGCATTTCCCATACTCGTGAATGTTTTATAGAGAGTGTTTTATTTTAAATATTTTTTTTTTTTCCTGAGACAATCTTCAATAAGGGGATTAAACTACAAGACTCCCTGAAGTTTGAGGAGATTGGCATCAATGGGTCTGGCTGAAAGGTAACTTTTCTTATTTTGTATGCTTATTTTTTTACAAGAAGTTGCACCACTGATTGCAACTAAAAGCTGCATTTTAACAACAAAATCCTGGTCCTAGGAAAGAGTACAAAGGTATCTTGCAAACTCTAATTCTTCCATGTTTTAGTTATCCCATGCTCCTATTGTTGCTTATGTTATACATTATCAGTGATTCACGTTGGAATGAACGCGCTATTTTGCAAATGAATGTGTTTGATGAAGAAGTTAATGTAGTTTCTTTATTGGAGGAATTTGTGTTACCAAGTATACAGTGAGGAACTAAAGGAACAGAGTGGGAGTTATTGTGGGTTTTTGTATTTACAGTTTCATATTAGAGGGCAATTTAGAAAGCATAGAGGAATTACGTTCTCTTGCAACCTGCTATTGATTTCCTCTCTTCTACTGGCTGCTTCATTTACCTGACATCAACTTTCTCAGCTCACTTACATAGTTCAGTAGCTAAGGGTAACCAAAACTCTTAGCTTGCAAATCGAGTCAGCCAGCTTTGTTCTGCAGATAGTATCATGGAAGAAGAGAAATGCTCTAGTGGTGCTTATGTTTGAGGTGTGCCTCTTGCTTCTTTACTTGCAAAGGCATGTCTCGGATCTGAACCTATGTTGCTGTAGCTGTTTGCTAGCATAGGTTCTGAAAAAGGTGAAGCCTCGTATCAAAAGGAAACGGAAGTTCAATTTCTGTACAATCTTGAACTGTAGTCCTGTAAGTAGGTTTTATGCATTTTTGTCTGGAAAAGTTTAGATGGACTTATGCACCTGGGCTGTGCAGTGCACACATAGTGAACTGGCATGTCTGAGGTTCTCCAGTTCTGTGCACGTGATTTGCAAATGGCCAGCACGTATGTGTTGCTTACATGCCTTGGCTGGGTGGGACTTGCGACATTTTGCAGACTTGGGGACATGCAGAGGATGACTGGTAGGTGGATAAGGGGGAAGTCGGCATGCAAACGGAGTCCTAGCTTGAGGAGACTGAGTAAGTGCGGTAGGAAGGTAAAGGGTGTGGGCCTCTTACATGGAATAGAATGATCTAACATAATATGTGGCATGTATGGCACCTCCCCAGGTTTAGCATTTCTCTAAGGAAGGCTTATAAGTCACAAATGCAGCTGTCAGAGGTCATGAGAGCAGACATATTTTGGCCTCCAGGTTTGCTTTGGAGATCTTTTTTTCACGCTTTCACAGCTCCTAGCTGGGGTTATACTAAGGGATATTTTAATTGAGTTATTGCCTCAAAATTTTTTTTAATGTCTTTGAAGAAAAGTTACCTACATAGATGATTGTGTGATACAGTTTTTGCAATTACATTTTTAAGTTCATATAAGCACATCTCTTTCTCCTTCTTTACTTCTCAACCCCTCCTGGGAGCTTAGCACCTGCATGAGATGGTTATAGCTGCAGGTGCCAATAATAATTGAACAATCCAGGAGAGCCCTGCAGGATCAGTAGAAGTCTGAAAAGGTCAAATTTTCACGTGAATGAGGATGAGGGGATCCTTTTGACTTTATGATAAACAAGCATACTGTGTTACTAGGTAAGCTGTCAATATCTGACCAGTAAAGCTGCATGTAAAGAGACAGTCTTGTCGTTACCTTACAGTAATGTTGAGTTGAACTACATACTGTGACATTGCCAGTATAGACCAGTTAGGAGAGGCTTGCTGAGAAATGAGTAAATGAGTTTGTTCTTTTTTTTTTTAAATTATTTTCTTCCCCTTTGTATATATGTATCTCTTTTTATATATATTGGAATGTGATAGGGTATAATGAATTTGACTTCCTCAACACCCTTTTCAACTTTTTTGGGAAGTAAAGCACCCAGATTTATTTTATATTGTTATGGTGAAATAAATGTATAATATATTATAAAAGCTGTACATTCAGTATGATCAACTTTATTTTAAGACTTATTTATATTATATATTACCTGTTTGGTAAAGACAAAAAGACCTGAAAGAAGCCAAGGCTAGAAGGCCAATGGCATCTTGGCTTGTATCAGAAACGGTGTGACCAGCAGGTCCAGCGAGGTTATTCTCCCTTTGGACTCGGCCCTGGTGAGACCGCTCGTTGAATCCTGTGTTCAGTTCTGGGCCCCTCACCACAAGAAGGATGTTGAGGCTCTGAAGCGAGTCCAGAGAAGAGCAACAAAACTGGTGAAGGGGCTGGAGAACAGGCCTTATGAGGAGCGGCTGAGAGAGCTGGGGTTGTTCAGCCAGGAGAAGAGGAGGCTGAGGGGAGACCTCATTGCTCTCTATAACTACCTGAAAGGTAGTTGTAGAGAGGAGGATGCTGGCCTCTTCTCCCAGGTGACAGGGGACAGGACAAGAGGGAATGGCCTCAAGCTCCGCCAGGGGAGGTTCAGGCTGAACATTAGGAAAAAAATTTTCACAGAAAGGGTCATTGGGCACTGGAACAGACTGCCCAGGGAGGTGGTTGATTCACCTTCCCTGGAGGTGTTTAAAAGACCAGGGCAGGGGGGGATGAGGTGCTGAGGGACATGGTTTAGTGTTTGATAGGAATGGTTGGACTGGATGATCCTGTGGGTCTTTTCCAACCTGGTGATTCTATGATTCTATGAATCCACAGCTACATTTTTCCCTTCTGGGAGACAGAAATCTGGAGTGAAAATAAAAATGATCTAAATTCAAGTAGTTGATATGAGTGAAAATCTGTAAAATCATGGAGTTGTAATAATTCATGTTAATCGTATTTCCTATTAACTGGCATAATAGAGTATCCGTGATTGGAAAACGAAAATCTGGCATTTCTTAGTAAAACTGTCCTTATGGAATAAGAATAAGATCTCTTTGCTGTCCTCTAGAAATACAGCCTGAGCTGTGATGTCTGGCAAAAAACTATCACAGTGTCTCAACCTGAGTAAATAATGTAATAAATACGCAGTGGAATTTTTTTAGTTTTTTTTTTTTCTTAGATAAATAAGAGCTGTGCCTGACAGTGGGTAAAAAAAAGCAGTAGAGAAGGTAAATAAAATCCCTAAAATTAAAGATCAGTCAGAAAGAATGGCATAATAAAGAAATGTTTCTATTGTGAATGGAGAATTTCTATTTTTAAGGTATTTGTACATTTTAAAGTGTATAAAGCTGACATCTAGTGGTAGCAAGAGCACTTTGTATGTAAAGTGGCTTTATAGTGAGACCAGTTTTCATAGCAGATTAATGGGTTGTAACTACATTACATACTGAAATTGCAATTCCCTGTACTTTAGCCTAATTCAAGTCCTATTTCTTTGCATAAAAAATTAATCTTTCAAGTTAAATCTTGTTCCTTTAAGTAAGGTCTTGCTGATGTAGTGCAAGGTCATGGTGTGTGTCCATCTTGATGAATGCATGGTCTCCTACTAGAGAAGTGTCATCCTGATGAACAGTTTCATTAGAGAGGAAAAGGTGCAAAGGATGTTAGCATTAAAATACTTCCATCCAAAAAAGTGAGGATAAGGGTTAAAGAATCTCAGCAGGGTCACTGAGGAAATTGTTTTAGCAGCTACCAATTTTAGACCTGTTATGAATAAACAGAAATCAGGCTTCCGAGCTGTGATGCATGACTAAGATGTGGTATTACTCAAAGTGTAAGCTTTGCTGGAAGAGGAAGCAGGGCTTTATGACCAAGACTCATCTTGCATGAACTCAAGCAAGATGTGTGGAGTCTGAATCAACAGAGCATATAGGGAAGCGTTTAAATCTTTCTTCTTGAAGACGAGAGTATGTTCATTTGCTGGGGTCTGTGCTTAAGTGTTTTTTTTGAGTCATAGTTGCTATCCTCATTTGTTATTCATATCTTAATTCAAATAACATTAAAAAAAACCTTACTTTTCTATTTTCTTGCACATTTTGTCTATCTTATTCAGATTTAAGTGTCTTTGAAGCAAAAAACCCCTTGCTAAAACCTTTTTATAAGGGGTGGGGGGGAAAAGGAAAGTTATGCAAAAGTGAAATATTAATTATTTTTTAAATGTCTTAGGGGTGCCATATTGGTAGTCAAAGGGTGCAGTTTAGGATGAATGTAACAAAGTAATAGCAGAGTTCAAACCTATCTTCCAGATAATAAAATGAAAGAGACCAGCATCAGAAGGCTGGATGGAGACAGGCATGAATCTGAAGAAATAAGGAAAGGAAAAGTGCTTCAGTGAAAGTGTAATTAGGAGTGGCTAAAAATAGTACTAAAATCATAGCTTGTTTTTTTCAGGATTGGCAGTTCATGGCAAGAATTGTTAAAGTACATTGGTGATTTGTTTGACTATAAGTGTTTATTTTACAGTCTTCTCAGTTCATAATTATTTCAAATATTTCAAAGGTAAAAAATGCTGGTAGCATAATTCTAGTGAAACATAGATCCATTTTCGTTTCGAGGCTGAGGTGAATCCAGCTATACTGCCTCTATCATTCCATATCTGTTACTTTTGAAACACAGCGAATCATATTTGTTGAACACAAATGTTGACATTCTGTAATGAAACTAAAGTCACAGTTGTAGAAGTGGTATAACAAACAGCTGCTGTTAGTTCAGATAGGTGAGCCTGTATATTATAGAGCTGCTCTGTAAGGAAAAGATTAGTTGTTAATGGTCATGCCAGCCAGAGCTGGGCAATGCAGTCTTATCTGTCCTGAGCTGGTAATCCAGCACAGGTGCTTAACAGTTCTGATATACTTTTGACCTTTCAGGTCTGAGTGTGGGAGAGGTGGCAATGACATGAGGCCAACTGCTATATGCAGAGTCCCTCTAGCTTTGTCTGCACTAGGGCTTCTCTTTGCTGCTTAGGCACCGATGCATTTCTAAAGCAGCGAAATCATTAGGATAAGTCATGCTAGGAGCACCAGAATTGTTAGTATTCATGATATTGCTAAGATTTCACAGCAGCCATCTCTGCATTTGACTTACATAAGACCTTGCATAGTACAAATGAAGCTGAGCTGTTATCAGTATTGGTAGCAAGGGAATGTATTCGGGAAGTGCTTGGTGTTAATGTGACTGTGGAGATAGGTTACTTGGTCCATTGTGAATTTGTGAGCCATCAGAAAGTGCTGCTAGTATTTTGTCCTCAGGCATGGTTTTAGCTGAACAAAACTGTTCTTCTAATGTGATGTTACTGAAAGTTCTCTTCAACATGTTGTGGGAGTTTGAGGTCTAGGTATCTATCATGCTGGAGGAACAGTAGAGTATTTTACATTTTTTTTAGAAGAGTCAGAATTGCTTTAGCACCACTGATGAAAACCTGTTTGTATTATTGCTGCTCTATCATTTCAAGTAAAACCCAAAGTTTTTTTCATTAATAATTGCATTAGATTGAATATATTTTGAACTATTTTATGGTCTTGCCAGTACTCCAAGGAGTCTGCACTGCATACCCTGCCATGTTTACTTAACTGTTGAGATGTTGCAACCTTTTTTTTTTTTTGAGAAAAAGATATTTTCCTGCAATGGTAGCTCAGCGAATTGCTGTGGTTTACATTATTTTGAGGAAACTGCCTTTTGCAATAACTGAAGTGCACTTGTCTAAGGTTAACCATTTTTGCTTTGAAAGAGGTCCAATGAAAGACTCAACTGGTTGATCCTTAGCTCTCATATAAGTTATGAGTGGGTTTGCCTATGATTTATTAGTTTATGACCTAGGGTTTCCAGCTCATTCTATACCCCAGGAGCTGCTTGCTCACACTTGGCTATCCAAGTCTTTTTTTGGACCAGTCGTGTTCAATCTTACGTGCTGAATGAATCATCCTCTCCCTGAAAGCTGGCTGCAGAAATAGCCTTTGTCTAAGACATTTATGTTGATTTGCAACATAAATCTGTCTTTTTAGTACATGTGATGGGAAAGTTTATATTACTTTTCCTAGAACATGGGTGTCCCCATTAGTCTCAGGCTGACCTGATGAAGATACGGGAAGTTTCCAAGGTTCTTTCAGAAATTATACTATCTTCCTTACTGACAGTATAATGCTGTGTGGGCTGAGCTCCATATTTGCATGTCATTATTGAAAGGACACTAACTGGAACACAGAAAATAAAAACCACTTCCCTTATCTTTATTGTAATGTACTGCTATATGCTTAAGCAAATTAAAATGGGTTTTGCAGTTTGAAAAAGGAAGCAAATCGCCACATACATAAATAACTGTGGCCACTAGAAATTTAGCCTTGGCAAAAACCAGAGGCTGCCACTGATGTGGTCTGCAAGATGAGGAAGTCTAATTTGGTTTTTTTTTTCATTTTTTATTTTTCTGTGAGAAAGAGAATCCACTAGAGCCAGCTGGAAGTCTTCTAGCAGAAACATTACTCTCTCAAAATACTTGATTGTTTTGCAGGACTATTTTCACTTCATCAATGATTAATAAATATTATATATACTATAATTATATATATATAAAATTATATATATTATAATTATATATATAATTATATATTATATATATAAATATTTATAAAAATATTTGGAGTTGAATGAATTTATTTTGGTGTATTTAATATAAATCAAAAGTCTCAAATGAAGCACTTCAGTGCTACTGCTTTAGTGGTTCCGAAACATTTTATTTTTATAGGAAGCTTGCAATTATTCATTCTAATTCAGAACAAAGGGAAATATTGAAATGTTGCAAGTTCCATTTTTGGCTATATCTAAGAACTAATGGCCTGGAAAATATTTCCAGTCTGTAGTCACGATACCAATGACTCAAGATCTCAAAGAAACACAACATGCTGCAGAAATGTCCTAACATGGGGTCCTGCTGAAAGCAGAACTGTTGCTTTAGGAACTGACCTTTCCCCAGGATTTAGCCCAAGGTGGGACTGCACTAGGCAACTGACAAATTTTGGACACACTTTAAAAGGGACATTTAACAGGATTTACACTGTCAGCTGCTTTTAATAATCTTGGCCTTTGACAGGGCTGTTCCACATCTGAGCTACTTCCTCCTACCTGCATTCACTTTCCAATAACTGCAAGCAGGTGACTTGAGTCAAGTGGTACCCTTTTGCATCCAGCTTATTAAAACACTGTTGGGAAAACAAGTACAATAAAATATGTTTCTATAAATATATCAATAGCAGAAGGAGGGCTAAGGAGAATCCCTAGCCTTTATTGGTTGTGGGGGACATCAAGAGCAGTTGCTACCTGGGTACCCAGCACAGAGCTGGAAGCCAGGGATTGGAAGCAGAATGGAAACCTATAATCCAAGAGGAGATGATTAATAACCTGCTACTCTACCTAGACATGCACAAGTCTAAGGGACTGGACAAGATCCACCCAAGAGTACTGAAGGAACTGGTGGAAGGGCTTATCAAGCCCCTTTCAATCATTTATCAGCGGCCCTAGCTAAAAGGGGAGATTCCAGTTGACTGGGTATTAGCAAACATGA
The DNA here is from genome assembly GCF_032191515.1 of Phaenicophaeus curvirostris. NCBI lineage: Eukaryota > Metazoa > Chordata > Aves > Cuculiformes > Cuculidae > Phaenicophaeus > Phaenicophaeus curvirostris. Next base: position 14,363,663 of record NC_091400.1, on the reverse strand, counting down.
TGACCATCCACAAAAAGGGCTGGAAGGAGGCTCTGGGGAACTACAGGCCTTCAGCCTGACTTTGATGCCAGGGGAGGTTTCGGAGCAAGTCATCTTGAGTGCCATCATATTGCATATACAGGATAACCAGGTGATCAGCTCCAGTTAGCATGGGTTTATGAAGGACAGGTTCTACCTGACTAATCTGATCTCCTTCTATGACAAGGTGACCCATTTAATGGATGAGGAAATGCCTGTGGATTTTGTCTACCTAGACTTTAGTAAAGCCATTGACACAATTTCCCACAGAATTCTCCTGAAAAAAATGGCTACTCATGGCTTGGATGGGTGTACTCTTCACTGGCTAAAAGAAATGGCTGGATGACTGGGCCCAAAGAGCTGTGGTGAGTGGAGTTAAATCTGGTTGGTGGCTGGTCACAAGTAGTGTTCCCCAGGGCTCAGTGTTTGGTCTGATTTTGTTTAATATCTTTATCAATGATCTAGACAAGGGGATCGAGTGTGCCCTCAGTAACTTTGCAGACGATACCAAGCTGGGTGAGAGTGCTGATCTCTTTGGCACAAGGAAGGCTCTACAGAGGCATCTGGACAGGCTGGATCTATGGACTGAGGCCAGCTGCATGGGATTCAACAAGGCCAAGTGCTGAGTCCTGCACTTGGGCTGCAAGCCCATGCAGTGCTATAGGCTTGGGGACATATGGCTGGAGAGCTGTCTGGTGGAAAGTGACCTGTGGTAGTGGGTTGACAGCTGACTGAACATGAGCCAGCAGTGTTCCCAGGTGTTCAGAAAGGCCAGTAGCATCCTGTCATGTATCACAAATGGTGTGGCAGCAGGACTAGGGAAGTGATTGTCCTCCAGTTCTTGGCACTAGTGAGGCTGCACCTGGAATACTGTGTTCAGTTTTGGGCCCCTCACTACAAGACAGACATGGAGTTGCTGGAGTGCCTGCTATGAAGGGCAATGAAGCTGGTGAAGGGTTTTATGAAGAGTGGCTGAGGGAACTTGGGTTGTTTAGTCTGGAGAAGAGGAGGCTGAGGGGAGACTTTGTTGTTCTTTACAACTACCTGAAAGGAGGTTGTAGTGAAGTGGGTGTTGATCTCTCCTCCCAGGTAACAAGTGATAGGATAAGAGGAATTGGCTTCAAGTTGCACCAGGAAGGTTTAGGCTAGATATTAGGATATATTACTTTCCTGAAAGGGTTGTCAAACATGGGAAAAAGCTGCCCACGGAAGTGATTGAGTCACCATCTCTGGAGGTATTTAAAAGGTGTGGTGCTTAGGGACATGGTTTAGTGGTGACCTTGGCAGTGTTAGGTTTCTGGTCAGACTCCATGTTCTTAAAGGTCTTTTCTAATGTAAACAATTCTATGATGCTGTGAAACTGTTCCTTCAAGTTATCTAGTTTGCTTAGTGAAGAAATGGAGGGAAGTAGGAGCTAAAATAGTTGTGCTGGTGGCATTTTCGGTGTCTGAATATTGACATAGTAGGAACAGTACTGTCTTGGAATGACAGCAGAGGCGGTCTTGGTGGAAGATGCTCTGTGCACTGCATTGAAAAACAAAATTCCCTTTATTTTCTGGGTATTAAGAGCTTCCATCCTGCTCTTGTGAGGGAGGCTGAAAACGACAACAGGAAATAGCACAGCAGGAATTAATTCTTGGGTCACTGATAGGTAAGAGTGGCAAAGACCCTTGTTACTTGGGGAAATCAAGTCATAATCCTATCGAAATGCTGCTACATGGGACAAATAATTCAACAGATTAACTCTGCAGGTGTCTCAGCGTGTTGGGAGCGATGGGATTAATATTGGAAAATCCCAGAAAGTGGGGGATTTTGGGCCTTAAGCTCTCCTCTGTTGGCCAAGGGCCTGGGAACTGTGCAGAAGTGCTCCCTGCTGACGCTGTCTGCAAAAGCAGCTACCTTCTGCTTTCCTGCATCTGGACAAAACCAATAATTATAGCAAGAAGTGCTGGGAAAGAGCTGAGCCTGAAAATCCTGTACAGAAGGGGTGTGAGAATCGTCTCGCCTCTCAGAGCAAAGACTATGGCAGAAGCAGTCAGCAATCTTAAAACTGCAACAGCAGTCTTAAAAGCAAAACCTGTATGTGAGAGTATTCTTGAAAGATTAAGAAAGATCATATGCATAATTTTAAACACGTTACGTTTCGTCAAAGGAAGTAGAAGTAGCTACTCTTAATGACAAGAATAAATGCCCTTACTGAATCAGAAACCAAATGTGACTTTGTACGTGCCTGGCAGCTCCAAAAACACTGATGACTAGCCACCTTCTCTTTAGAAATAAATCACATCATAAGCTCCTTCACAGCATGGTAAGTGTGGATGAGCACTTCTAATATGGGGTGGAACGCATGTATAGCACAGAGCCATACACCTCTCCTGCTCCACGATGCTGTGCAGAGTGCTAGGCAGCCCTGGCTGGTGAGAACCAGCTCTTGAAGGGGAAAAGCCAGAGATGACTGGCATAATTTTAACCAGTTCTTATTAGTGAGGCGAAGACCTTTAGCCAAGTATTTCCCAAGAAAACGTCTACAAAGAAGCTAATGACATTTGATTTAAACAGCTCCTTGTTTTTTCCCAGTTTGGCAATTTGAAAGACAGCCTGTAAATATAACACTTCCTCCCTCTGCTATCTTTCTGGGATGCCATAAGTTTTGTTAGCGTACTTAAATGGTTTAATTAAAATCTTTTCTAGTTCAATGCAATAAGCAATGTCTCCTGTCAGTGCAACGTGCCTGGTACTAATGATGTTTCCAGATGATAAATTGTTGTGGGGATAGCTACAAAGCTAGAGAGTAACTTAATTTGATGGCTTTGATTTTGTTATACTTCAGTTGTCATGAGCTGAACAGATAATGCTAGTTAGAAAGAAGCAAAGGAAAAGGTGCTTTGTATGTTTCTTATCTCCTCTGTTCTTGTATGGAAATTGAACAGTGTAATGACCCATTTATCAGTGACGTATATCTATGACATGTTTATCTATTAGTTTCATTTCAGTAGGAAAAAGAGCTCATGCGTTGGATATGGACTCAATATATTAGGTTAAACCAAGTTCCCAGTGTTTGTGTGTGTACTTCTCTGCAGAATATCAGTGTATAACAGTATGTAATATCTGTGTCTTTTCTACCTCTGTATTGCTGCTTGTTCTTTACACAAAACTGTTAATGTGGATTTCATGCTGGATCTGAGTACTTATTCAAAGTCCTGGGGCACCCAGTGTGTACCTCATCCCCTGCCCTGTCAGCACTATGCATCTCTAAAAATATGAATATCGATCTTCTCTTTCTTCGACACTTGGTGTTAGCCAAACATGTTCATATCTACATCTGAAGTTTTCAATGTTTTAAGTATTCAGGCTATATAATCCTGCTCTTAGCATGTTCTACATTGATTTTATAGTTTTAGGTAGTGTTTGGAAATGGACTTGAAACAGACTTTTTGCTGTTTCTTGAAGTGACCCTAGTTATTTGTGAATGAGGCAATTAAAAAGTGGATTATAGAATTGATGCCAACTGTCATTGAAATTACTGTTCCACTATATATAAGCACATGTGAATCTCTTTTAGAAAAAAAAATGTTTCTACCAATTTTTTTAGATTTAAATTACAGTAGTTAGTAACTGCAGTTATTGTGCAAGAAATAATAGGATATGTATTTAAAATGTCTAAAAATAAATTTCTTTGTTTCAAGATTTTATAAGTAATTGACACAACATGCTGTTGAGAAACAAGATTAAATGCTTAGAAGAAATCCCAGGTTTCCACTAAAATACAGTTTCTTTTCCTGACAGTTCATGAAACTAACATTTGAATTTCAGTCTGGTACCATCTGACCATTTTGGAGCAGTGTATCTTTAAATCTATTAGCAAGCTTGTGCAGAGTTTAGAGTGGGAGGGGAAAGGAAGTTTTCTTTGAGAGAAGCTGAGCTACTGAAAGTTTTGGAATGTTAGACAAACCAGCTGAGATAGATTAATGGGCAAAGAGCAAGAGAAGAGGTCAAAACTGTACATGCAAATGTCCTTTCACATCTAGTAATTTCTGAAGATTCACATGGCTTCTAAAATAAGCTCATTCCAGGGATACAATATGCACATTTGCAATATTAGTCTGTCATCTGGTATCTGAAAGCCAGTGATATTTATGCTAGGACAAGAGAGACTAATAAGTTTATTTTAGATGAGTCTCCTAGCCCTAGTTGCCATGTGTGGGAGTACATTGCAGACAAGAGTGACTGCTGGTTGACTTTCTTTCCCTTTTTCACCCCCAACCATTGACTAATACTGAAATTTATCTTACAGTGAATATTTCTAGTTTTAGTTGCATGCCATTTAAAATACTTAAATCTAGGTTTTAAACTAATCTATAGTTCAGAGTGACTGGCATGTACTATAGTCTACATGCAGAAGCAAACTAGTCAAGAGGCAGTAGTAGAAAATGATCATATATAACAGCCATCCTTATGACTGGGCCCATACAATTGTAAAATGGGGAAAAAAAAACACAAAAAGAGAAAGCCACTTTAACTTTTATATGGGTTGATTAAATGTAAAATGTTGCCAATTTTTCCCTACATACTAGAAGTTAGTCCACCACTGTGTTAAAAGGTTTGAAATGAGTCCCTTACCAATGTGAATGCAGTCCTTCAAGTCACCACAGGCAGAATTAAATAACACTATTGGATAAAACCAGTGAATTTTGATTACCTAAATTTCCTTCATGTTTTACTAAATACTGTAAGTATTTCTCAGCATGGCTTTCCCAATTCACTTTAGTGACTAAAGGTGCTAGCAATGAGCATACAACTTCAGTTATGGAATCCAACTACTTGTAGCTATTTCTGGTGGAATTAAAATGCAAAAACTCCTCAATAAATAAAGATGAACACAGAATGGATATTGTTGCTAAATCTATATTTTATGTTAGCGTATTTTCCTCAGTATTGGAGGGGAGAGAAGAAAAGACTTGACACTTCAGACACACTTAGATAAACAAAATCCATTTAGAAATTTCTCCTTATGAATTAATAATATAATATAGCCCATAATAATAGGCACCTCCTGCATAAACCTAGAAAAGTATTGCATTTCCACTCCAGAAAACCTAAACAAAGTAAGTAAATTTTCTTTTCCTTTAGTACTCTCTAACTGTACTGTTTTTTTATATGTGATTGTAATTACACAGCCAGATAATAAACCTGCATAGTATGACCAGATGCATTCTGAGGTACTTAAAAAGTACCACTTGTTTTTCCTTATTTTCTTGTATTGCAACCCCTGCCAAGTTAAAGACCTTGGTGTTTCCCATTCTCATGTGTTTGTAAAATGAACGCTGCTTCCTGTTATTATCTGTATGTAAGAGTGAATCTGCAGCTTATTCAGGTATGTATGTGAATGCGCACATGTTCAGATGATGGATCTTGGGATGGTTGTTGACCTTGTGACTGAAGGCTGTGCTTATGTGGAGTGTCTGTAGATCTGGGTACCATTTAGCATGACAAAAGTGACTCTATTTGGCTTTAGCTAATGAAAATTCATATCCAAGATTTCATGAATAAGGGTTACTTCAAACTGAAGCTCAACAAAGGCAAAATCATATTAAAGAATTTCTTGGCCATGGGACTGTTTTTCATGTTATGTTGTAGAAATCCAGCTATTGTCTGCAAATGTCAGATTATACTCATTTTATCTATGCTGCCCAAATGGATGTTTCTCCCATTTGGAACCAATATGGTGGTTTGTGTTATGACAAAAAACACAGGAAAGCATAAAAAAAAAAAATCTCCTATGGCTTGATTGTTGAGTTCCTCTGTTTCTCATGTTCCTGAATTTATTCATGAGCACAGTCACAAAAATCCTTCAAAATTCAACAGAAACTGTAGTGCTATGCTGTAAAATTCAAGAATACTTAATTGGATGGGGAAAGGAAGAAACAATAATACCATAAATAATGCATGGTACAGTTCTAAAAAAGACTGAAATTTGTTGGTAGAGGACTTCCTGTTGGAAAATTCTGTATGATATGACCAAATATAACCCAGGCTTTGGATATGATGCCCTCATTCTTCTAGACTTTATTTTTCTTCATAGTGCCTCTCTAAAATGCAGTGCTGCGTTTGTACAGATGCAGATAGTGTGAACCACCTGAATCAAAAGCATTCAGGTAAGAGGTTGAGTGTGTGCTTTCTTTTTTTTTGTTGGATTTTTTTGGTTTTTGTTTTTTTTGTTCCAGTGACGAGCCTCCTTCACTTGCAACACATTGCTGGCACATATAGACATTTCTCTAATTTGTTTTTTATACACCTCCAGGACCCAGGCAATCCCATGCACAAATTAATTGTTGTATTTTCCCCCCTCACGGGAAACTAGGAATTCAGGGCAAATGTAAATATTTAACTTGGGTAGTTCTGAGTGAGTGAAATAGATTTCAGCTATAAATATAAAAGGTATGTTTTTAATCTAACATCTCTGTTTTTTTTTAACAAAACTGTAACTGTATAGTTATTTGTTTCTACATTAACCTACATTCAAATGGTTAAGGACTCTGCCTATTCATATTATTCTGATCATGTGTTATTTTAGCATATTGGGACTTCTAAGTATAATGCAAAATCAAGTTTTAACTATCAATGTCATACCATGACAAATCAGCCCTGGGAAACTGTAAGGTTTTAATACTTCAGTCTTATGCTTTTCAAGGACTATGTTGCAATAAGCACAGACAAAATCACCTTTTAGAAATGTAGATTGTGTTTGAACAGCAAGGGGCAAAATAGTCAAACTGTTAAATGAAAAAGCCTGGCTACACAAGAACAGTGGAGAAAATAAGAAAAGCATAGTAACAGTATTAAAGCATTCTATAGCAGGTCTGAAGAATATTAATTAACAATTTAAGGTATCTTTCACAGGAATTTTATGCCTACTTGTTTACTAATAGAAACTCAAATCCTGCGAGTAATAGTACCTACAGGAAATCAAGTGCCCTGTAAGTAGAAACTGTGCTTCTGCATTTGACACACTAATGTGAATTTTGGGTAGATTTTACCCTTCAGTATTCCACAAGCCTAAAACACATGAAATGATTTCAATTCTTCTAAGCACTAGTTTTGCGGGACCCTTGGGATTTCTAATTTTTTTCCAGTATGTCTTTTTTTCTGAACATCGGTGTGTGATGTGGGTTTCCAGCAATGAAACCCAAACTTCAAGACAGATTTATTTTATTTGTTTTTTTAAAAATTATTTCTAGCCACCTTTCATTTCTGCAGTCAGGACTCCAATTAGTTTGCTTTAATTTATCAGGAACAGAAACTCAACATGTATGTCCTTGGAAATTTATCTCATTTTGGCTCTGGCATCACCCACTGGCCCACGTAGCATGTTTACATTTGGAACATTTCTGGGTTCCCTTTTCTTTGAAACAGAAACTTATACTAAAAGCAGCTATATTATTTAATACAATCCTGTACTTGCTTAGAAAATTGATGAATTCTTCCCTTCCTGAGCACAGTGGAAATAAACAACTTAAGACTTCAAACTCTCCCTGGCCTGTTCACAAGGAGCCCTTTCTCCCTGCTATACTGTCTGGTTCTCATAGAATTTCCTTGTTTTTGGAGGAACTGTATGTATTCACCTCTCAAACCCAATAGTCCTACAGGTTGTCCCCTTCTTAAAAATCAAATGTTATAAAGCAGTTTTTCTAAGCTTGCTTGTGCTTTCTCATGAGAATAACATTCAGCTGGTTTTAGTCTTTGCTGCAGAAAGTATTTTCCCAGGGACCTTCAGAAATCTATTCCAGGCTAAGAGCATTATGTTCCCCCTCATCAACAAGATAGTTAAGGTAGTTCAAGTGCATTATCCTTGGGAACTCCCAGTTTAATTAGATTGAGATTGTGCCTACTTTGAATTTATTGTCTAATTCTTTTCATTCTCATGATGTTAAGGAATGACAGAGTTATAAATTTAGTCTGGTCAGTGATGTCTAGATGTGTAGAACCTGTTATCCTCACTGCTATGTTTCTGTTACATGATTCCTAGATTTTCAGCATTTCTTTGTAAGACTAAATTTTCTCATAAATTAAAAATTCTAATAGTAAAAAAGATTCCTGGGAAAGAAACTGGACCCCCAAATGAACATAAATTCTTCGTTATTTATCCTGCATTTTATGAAATATGTATGCGAGATGTTATGTAGATACGAGACTAGCAAAATCAAACGTGCTTAGGCTCTCCCTTCTTGTGGATACACTATTACCTTCTGAGTAATTTTCAGTTTTGCTTTCATGTCTCTTGTACCTGCAATTTTTGATATAACATACCCTTTCACAGAACTAGCATAGGCTTTGGTATCAATAAAATGGCTTGTGCACAACTGTTGTGGGTGTACAGTTGGAGCAAGAGAGATTTATTGTTTTCAGTTCTTTAATATCTTTCAGTCATTTTAGGAAACAATATTTACAGAAGGAAATGCTACTTGCAAATTGTTTAGTGTTCCCACCAATTAGTTCAGGTCTTCCTCATTCTTCTGAGAAAATGGGTTTTAATTTTTAAAAGCCAAGTATTTCTGCAAAGCTTACATTCCTGAGCTTTATTTTATTCCACTCATTCCAGAAAGGTAGGATACTCATCTTATAAATAGAGCCTTGTCTAAATCTGTTTCTCTAGGAAATTCACGCTGATTGTTCTAGTTTAGTTGTCTGTTAATAGTAAAGCATGAATTATAACTTGCTCAAGTGCTTCTATGAGCCACAGTGGGCTAATGCTTTCCAACTGCTAAGTATCTTGAGTGACATTCAGACTAACATAGACAAAAGTGCCTATAATCGTTTAGTTGGTCGCTTGGCATTGCAAGAGCTGCAGCTGTCAGTATGCAATGACAAATTTGATTCATGTTTTGTACATATATGTATAAGTACTTTTTAATAAGAAAAGTACATATTGGGGAAAAAAGAAAACCTTCTGTCTTCTCTGCTTGAGAGGGTTTGCTGACTTCCTGTGGGACTTGTTCACTGAAACTTGTAATAACTTCATGAAATAATCTTTGTGTAACTTAAAACATGCCTCTGTCTACTGATGATTTTTGTCTTTTTTTCCCCTCTAATATCAGTGTTGTAAAGCAATGAAAAAAAAAACTTGGCATTTTATTATCAGCTAATATGAAAGCAGAATGACTAAATCATGATGTTGTAGGGATTCTAGATAATTTCTCAAATGTTTAACAGCTGGAGTTTTACAACAGGAGAATGATTATGGTTTCCAGCTAGATTTTAAAAATGACTAATGATTTTAGGCATTAGTGTTTTAAAGTTCCAACTTGCATACATTGTAAAAGCTCTTGATTTTCATAAAGGAAGGAGTATAAAAGCACCCAAAATGAAGATTCTTCAAATTGCAAGTTGTCTCTAAAGACAATTTACTAAAATGATCTCATAGGGAGTGCTTTTATATACTGAGGATGTTTGAATAAGACAGAGACAGGGGGAAGTTCAATTTTGGAAAGCCTGAGACTATATGGACTTAATCTGTTTTTCAGCTCTGAGCTTACAAAGTCAATGTTGGAAACTGACACAATGGCTTAAAAATTTCCAGGACCTCTTAAATTCTTTTCATGTCCCTTGAATTTGAAAGGGCCACAAAACTTGAAGGATATTTTTAATAACATTTAAAATTATCAGTAAACTTCAAGAACAAAGAATTCTGCATCAAAAGATATTCCTTTAATCCATATTTAATGTAATTATGAATAATTTGACACTTAAAATGTGATTGGATTGTAGTGTTCCAGAGCTTAAAGACTGGAAAGCAGAAAAGTACTTCCCATCATTTGCAGCTACTGCATAAACCAAACAAATTTAAGTTCAAATCCTTTCTGGCAGCAGCATCTGGAATACGAATAGAAATGTTGTTCTGTCATAGAAAAAATTAAGGGGCCACTCCTGCAATAGATAGTTTTGCTCTGGCTCAAACTTTCTTACTACAGGATTAGTTCGCTAGATCATGGCATTAGACAGTTTTATTAAAGTGCTTTTCAGATATTTGAAAGTACTTAGCAGGAAAAAAAAATCGGAATGATTGGATACATATTCAGTTTCTAAGCTACTGTTCATGGGAATCTAGTGATAATTACATTTGTGTCTCAATCTAGTATTTTCTTTCGAGTGTTTTCTTTACTAGTGTCAATATATTTTGAAATTAATATGTTGATAGCTCAAATAACTTGTTCTTGTGTGTCAGATGATAATGCATAACTTTACAGTGCCCTAGATTTCAGAAATTATATCTATATTTGGTAACTTATCTTCATATTGATCCTCTGTTTTCTTTTTAAGAATAAGGACAAATATGCAATTTTTGCTTTTACTTTACAGATGCATTATGCCTTATTGAATATACATGAATATGTAATGCCCTTGCACCTTACTGCTTAATTGAAGATGATTGATAAGCAGCAGATATGCTAAGCTCTGAAGTATTTCCCTTTTAGCCCTTGTCTAATAAGGTCACTCTTTGATTCTAGTTACTTTGTTTAACAACATTTGCCTCCTTTCTATCATACATTTTTATCATTTTCCTCTTTGCTTACCAAAGGCAGAACAAAAATGCCTGTGTCGCTTCTACTCACATAAAACACTTGAGTACCCCTAAATGTTAGTATTGAGGTTTAGTGAGACTGTAAAAAAGCTTTTTATTTATATGGCTTTCTGCGATACGTGGTATACCATGAAACCCTGGCTGTGGAATTGTGGCATTTAGCTGCCAACAGCCAGCCCAAGGTCTTGACTCAACTGTAGTTGCAACTTGCATCCTGTTTCTTAGGATCTCACCCATATACAAGCTTTCTATGTCTGCTTGTTACCTGAGGAAAAAGCTGCAACAGTATTTTTCCCAGAGGAAGTAGGTTATGAAGAAATACTTGGCGTACTTATTTCTGTTAATTTTTGAAGTTCTGTTGTTTAATTTTCTTAGCCCTGTTGTTTCTGTAGGACCTAGAAAACAATTAAGCTTATAAGCCCAAGGAATTGATGGTCCAAATTTTAGTTGTAAAACTGAGTACCTGGGGTGCATGTCAGATCTAATTGAATGAAACCTGATGCTGGTTAGCTCTTTCTTAATGGATACCCAGGCAGCCAAACCCAATTTTAATCTGTTTTTCCACCTATTCCCCTATTCCATGCTGCTAAATACCTCTCGGTATTGGGAAACAATCTCTTAACAGAAACAGAGGAAGTGATTTAGGTCTTGTGGGACTGCAGCATTCATGTAGCAACAAAGGAGTTCTAGGTGTGCTGTGTTCGGTCGTTATGGTCACTAGAGAAAGCAGATGTGGTTCCTGTCCTTTCTTGTTTGCTGTTTCTGCATTGCAGGGGTGGGAAGGAGCACCCAAATGAGACATTGGTTGCTTTTTCTCAGAAGCAATGCTGACATAAATGGATGTCAAAGTACAGCCTTAGCAAGTTGAAGCTGGTAAGATCTAGCAGCGTTTTGCACTGGCAGGGAGGTACAAATCTCCCACGGGAAGACACAAGTTACATTCTCTAAATATTAGTCAAAACCCCCCCAGTAGTGTATTGGTTAGGGAAATGGGACTAGTTTTCTCCAAGGCACTCGTAATCCAACCATGGGATTCAAAACATTTTGAAATAGCAACAAAGAGAAATACTAATACATGAAAGTTGTTTGGAATCAATATCTGACCATTTTGCTATGTTTGAGATTTCTTTTACTAAAAATTTTATATGCAAATCCAATACGAAAATCTGCCTCTTTTCAGTTCTGAAGTTCAAGTCAAAATTCACTGCTTTTTATACCTCTTTCAATCTGCCGCTGGGAACTCGAAACAGAATTTAAAAAAACATCAAGCAAGCAACCTACTCTTAGAGGGAACTGAAAAGCAGAATGCGGTGTAGCAAGTTCAGACATTAAAAAGCTGCAGCGCAGCTGTGGTGAAATGCTGATATGTACATTAAGACTAGATTAATGTCATTCAGGTGTGCCCTGCATATTGAATAACTATCACAAGTAGAGTACTATTAATAAAAAATGAAATTGCACAGTATACTTCAGACCTAATATACCACCTTTTTGCATTCTTAGATCCCATGGAAGTGTAAAAGAAGAGCTATCTCTTCTCAATTTTTATAAAATGCCTGTGATTTTTTTTTTCTGTAAAAGATAAGTTTGATACTAGTTATATTTACAAAACAGAATATAATATTATTACAAAGGTGATTCTCTTTTAAGCACTCAAAGACAAGAAATATTCAAAGAATCGACCATATAAATGTTGCTTACTCTATTTCTATTCTCAGTTAAAATTGATTTAAGATGTTGTGGCCAACTTAGACATATTATGTGGCTCCAGTGCCTGCATGAATCAACTCTGAACATTTTAAACTTCAAAAAGACTCTAGTATTGATAAATCTCTTTCAAATATAATGTATTTTTATTTAACTTGAAGGATGTGGTGTGCAGGAAGGCCTGAAGTTTTGTGTTAGCTATGTGGCAAGCTTTAGGATAATTATCTGCAGCATTTCTCCTGCTTTTGACAACATTCTTTCTTCAGAAAAATTGAAAAGATGAGTGTCCTTGCTGAAACCACACAGGAAACATGGGCACACCAGGTGTGTTGGTGATTTTTATCCCGTAATAAATGTGCAGCACACATTGCTTTCCAGTAAATATAACTTCCAGTGAGGCTCACTGGCAGGCCAGCAAGCTGCCTGTCCCAGAGGAGCATCGCCTCTCTGGATTTTTGTCCTATCTCATTAATACAACAAACCTGTGCTGCACAGGCCTAAGGTTTCTGTGCCGTGGTAGGAGGCAGAGGTTTGAGGCAGGCTGGAGGAGATTTTTGGTGAGACAGACAGATGTGCATTTAAGTATCTGTCTAATATTGGGTAGACAGATGGCAACGCTGCACGTAATGTTGCAAGATATCTATATATGTGCATAGTGTCTCCATGCACTCTTCTCTAGTGGTAAACTTGTGTTTGCTTTTTATGAATTATTAATATGTGAAGGAAAACCTGCCTCTCCTATCTAGCAGATGTCATCAGGCTTGCTCAAATGTTTTCTGTTTTCTTTCTTTTGTCCATTGCTGTCTAGACTGCCATATTTTCTCTAGTGAGTTTTAGTTCAATGTCCAAAGATGATATTGAATTTGTGACTTTGCAGAGTGTAGAAAAGTAAGTCATATATCCATTAACTGATGATAAAGTGAAGAGCAAGACCCAAGTTTCTTGCCAAAGGTAATAAACAGACATGGTAAGAGAATCAGGATTTTTGAATTTTGGATTTCCAGACACCTCCCCACAAACCAGTAGATCCAGTTAAGGGATCACGCTTTAAGTGATTCAGGATTTCTGAGTGGAAGTGTGTACACTAGCCATCTGGTTACTCCACCATATATTGGTAAAGTGGGTCTACTTAGGTTGTGCTTTCTAAATTGGGCACAGAAGGAGCTTTTCATTCCTGGAATAGTATAGATTTCTTGTATACTAGGCTAGGAACTTGGAATAAAAAAGTAGGCTTTTAATTTAATTACTTACAAGTGAATATACCTATTAGTTTGTACAGCATCTTGTAGTTACTCAAATATTGCTATCAATGATGGCAAAATATAGATTCTTGAATCATAATTTTTTTAGTATTGTCATAACTAATTCTGTTTCAAGCATATCTTATTACAGATTTGTCTTGTTGACAATGCTACTGAACAATTCAAGAACACGTGAAAGCTGTAGGAAGGTTACAACTGGTGTGTGAGACTTGTCTCATTTTCTCTACAATCAAAAATGGATGTTGCTCATTGTATCACGCATACTGACATGTTTTCTGCAGTGCAAGATGATCTTTAAAGATGTGTTAGTGAGAACAGATAGTTTGGAGAACACACTAGTAAATGCTTTCATTTTTAGTCATATTGCTTTTAAAAAAAATTATATCTCAGACCATCACTAGAGACCATCCATTGTTCCTCCTGCTTTTTTCACTTGTATTTTTTATTAGGTTACCACTAATATCTGACAAGATTTCTCCTGTCTTTTTCCACTGCTGCTGTACAGTTTTACTTTGAGCAGGCACGAGAAGCCAACACATTCTCCCTTAGCTTTAACTTCCCTCTCTCTCATCCAGTAATGAAGATTACAGCACATTTAGAAATTCAAATTATAATATGAGAATGGGACAGGAATCAGTCTCTGTTTGACAGCTTTGTTTGCCCCACTAAACTATCATGAATTGTTAGTAAAACTTAATTTTATTCTGTGGCCACGCAGTTTTAAACAATGTGAAGCTACATACGCCTGAGTATCTGTGGTCTTAATGAATCACTTTGTTGACCCCTGCAGAATGTTTTATGTAAGAGTTTGGTTATTTGATTGCAACTAATTAGAAGAAAGGACTAGAATAAATTCTTGAACTGGGGCAAATCCTCTACCGTTAATTCCATTTGTGTAGCTATTGAAGTAAAAGACCTTTGAGATCTCTTTCAAAACTAAAGTAATTTTTATAATTTATTAATGCACTGCAGAGGAATTGTTTGTTTGGCACTTCATTGCTCAATAGAGCTGTTTCCTGGATGTGTATGGAGTTGTATTTGCTTTTTATGTGACCCAAGGGCTCCAGTCCTACCAAGGAAGTTAGTGGAATTTTTTGGTAATTTTTCATCTGTAAACTTCTATTGTAAAAGTAACATAGAATTCTGTACTAGTAGATAAGCTTAATCATTCAGGTTTTACAAAGAAGCTTTTACATAAACAATGACTTTACAACAGACATATTTTTTTAAAAAAACCCCAAATCCCTCTAAGTCATATTTCCTGAGAGGTTCCCTGCTACAGTTTTATGCTAATGACTGATTCAACATATCTACACTTTCTCTGGAGGGGAAGAAGAGCTGGCTGGTATTTATGTTTTGTAGGGGTGTTCCTTGAATCTGGAACATAAGTCAACCCACTAAAATGGGAAATCAGAGCGATTGATGAAGTGTATGTAAAGAAGGAATATATCAGATTATTTCCTGGCACCGTAAGGAATACAAAACATAAGCTGAAATATGCTTCAATGGTACTTTTTATGAAATATTTGCTTACCAAGAAATGAGATCCATTCATGACCAGTTCTTCTACAATGACAGCAGATTCAGGCATTCCAAACTAAGGTGAGAAAAAAAAAGTAGAATTATTACAATAGTATGGAACCTGACATTTATAAAGAAACTAATTAATATTTCCATGGTCAAATGCTTGGGGTTGTGGAAATCTTTATAGTATTTAGCGTGGTTAATTAGAAACCCTGGCTAGACAGGAGCGAGCCTGGACGTGGGGCACTGGTGATTTGGAGAGGGTGTGCTGGTAAGGACCACCAGTAGATCACCACACAGAAAGTGGGGATGAACACACCTGGGGGTGGTAAGGGAGATACAGGCACTCTGGAGCTAGCTACTCCAGTTACCAAGCAATTGGGAATGAACTCTGTTCTCTCTAAGAGGGCTGAAGGCTCGGTAGCTCAGCTGAAGTGCATTTACACCAATGCATGCAGCATGGGGAATAAGAAGGAAGAGCTAGAAGCTGTTGTAGGGCAGGGGAGGCTATGATGTAGTTGTCATCACAGAAACGTGGTGGGATGACTCGTATAACTGGAGTGCAGCTATGGTGGGGTACAAACTCTTCAGGCAGGATAGGAAGGGTAGGAGAGGAGGCGCAGCAGCCCTCTTTGGTGTCCAAGTCCTCCCTTACATTGAGATGGATTGTGGTGATGAGGAGGTTGAGTGCGTGTGGGTTAAAATCAGAGGAGCCCATAAGAAGGTAGATTTTGTGATGGGAGTCTGTTACAGACCACCCAGCTAAGGAGAAGCAGCTGATGAGCTCTTCTATAAACAGCTGGGGTTAATTTCTAATTTTGTTCTTGTGGGAGATTTCAATCTTCCTGATATCTGCTGGAAGTACAATACAGCAGAAAGGAAGCAGTCTAGGAGGTTCCTGGAGTGTGTGGAAGACAGCTTCCTTGCACAGCTGGTGAATGAACCAACAAGGGAAGGTGCCCTCCTGGACCTGCTGTTTGTGAACAGAGAAGGCCTTGTGGGGGATGTGGCAGTAGGTGGGCACCTAGGCCAAAGTGATCATGAGATGATAGGGTTTTCTGTTCTAGGTGAAGAGGGTGGTTAGTAGGACAGTAGCATTAAATTTCCAGAGGGCAGACTTTGAACTCTTCAGAAGGCTGGTTGGCAAAGTCTCATGGGAGACAGTACTTAAGGCCAAGGGAGCCCATGAGGGCTGGGAGCTCTTCAAAAAGGAAATCCTAGCAGCTCAGGAGAAAGCCATCCCCATGTTCTGGAAAAAAAGCTAGCAGGGGAGAAAGCCAGCTTGGTTGAACAGAGAGATCTTGAGTGATATCAAGAAGAAGAGAAATGTTTATGGGCTCTGGAAGAGGGGACAGGCCTCTTGGGTGGACTACAGGAGGGAAGTGAGATTGTGTAGAGAAAAAATCAGAAGGGCTAAGGCTCAACTAGAAATCAGATTGGCCAAGTCTGTGAAAGATAACAAAAAATCCTTCTATAAATGTATAAATAATAAAAGGAGGACTAGGGAGACCATACAGTCCCTATTGGACGCAGAAGGAACAACAGTGACAGGGGATGAGGAAAAGGCTGAGGTACTTAATGCCTTCTTTGCCTCAGTCTTTAATTGTAAAGAAAGTCGTTCCGTCTGTGTACAAGCCCAGGAGCTAGAGGAGCAAAATGAGGCTCCTGTGATCCAAGAGGAGGTGGTCAGAGCCTTGCTAGCCCGACTAGACACCCACAAGTCTATGCGGCCGGACGGGATTCATCCAAGGGTATTGAAGGAGCTGGCGGATGTGCTGGCCAAACTGCTTTCCATCAGTCCTGGAAGACTGGGGAAGTCCCACTGGACTGGAGGCTGGCTGATGTGCCCATCTACAAGAAGGGTCGCAGGGAGGACCCAGGGAACTACAGGCCTGTCAGTCTGACCTCAGTGCCAGGGAAAGTCATGGAGCAGGTGATCTTGAGTGCTATCATGAAGCACATGCAAGAGAATGTCATCAGGCCCAGTCAACATGGGTTCACAAAAGGCAGGTCTTGCCAAACTAACCTGATTGCCTTCTATGACAAAGTGACTTGGCTGCTGGATGAGGGAAAGGCTGTGGATGTGGTCTTCCTGGACTTCAGTAAAGCCTTTGACACAGTTTCTCACAGCATTCTGCTTGAGAAACTGTCAGCCTCTGGCCTGGACAGGCGCACGCTCTCCTGGGTGGAAAACTGGTTGGATGGCCAGGCCCAGAGAGTGGTAGTAAATGAAGTTTACTCCAGCTGGAGGCCAGTGACAAGTGGGGTTCCCCAGGGCTCAGTGCTGGGTCCAGCCCTGTTCAATGTCTTTATCAATGACCTGGATGAAGGCATTGAGTGCACCCTTAGCAAGTTTGCGGACGACACTAAGCTGGGTGGAAGTGTTTATCTGCTGGAGGGTAGGGAGGCTCTGCAAAGGGATCTGAACAGGCTGGACTACTGGGCAGAGTCCAATGGCATGAGGTTTAACAAGGCCAAATGCTGGGTCCTGCACTTGGGACACAACAACCCTGTGCAGTGCTACAGACTAGGAGAAGTCTGTCTAGAAAGCTGCCTGGAGGAGAGGGACCTGGGGGTGTTGGTTGACAGCTGACTGAACATGAGCCAGCAGTGTGCCCAGGTGGCCAAGAAGGCCAATCGCATCTTGGCCTGTATCAGAAACGGCGTGACCAGCAGGCCCAGGGAGGTTATTCTCCCTCTGTACTTGGCCCTGGTGAGACCGCTCCTCGAATCCTGTGTTCAGTTCTGGGCCCCTCACCACAAGAAGGATGTTGAGGCTCTGGAGCGAGTCCAGAGAAGAGCAACAAAGCTGGTGAGGGGGCTGGAGAACAGGCCTTATGAGGAACTGCTGAGAGAGCTGGGGTTGTTTAGCCTGGAGAAGAGGAGGCTGAGGGGAGACCTCATTGCTCTCTACAACTACCTGAAAGGAGGTTGTAGAGAGGAGGGAGCTGGCCTCTTCCCCCAAGTGACAGGGGACAGGACAAGAGGGAATGGCCTCAAGCTCCGCCAGGGGAGGTTTAGGCTGGACATTAGGAAAAAATTGTTCACAGAAAGGGTCATTGGGCAGTGGAACAGGCTGCCCAGGGAGGTGGTTGATTCACCTTCCCTGGAGGTGTTTAAGGCACGGTGAATGAGGTGCTGAGGGACATGGTTTCGTGTTTGATAGGAATGGTTGGACTCGATGATCCAGTGGGTCTCTTCCAACCTGGCTAGTCTATGATTTTATGATTCTATGAAAAAGATTATTGGAGAGAATAACAGTAATGCTTAGAAAAAGGTAGTGACTTTCAAATAAGAGATACAACACAGTCAATAGCTCTTCCTTATGGAGAAATATTACAGGAAGTGAGGGCTGAACATTGTGAGTGGAGTAGTCATGTTGAAATTATGAAGCATCAAATGTAACATAAATGGAACAAGGAGCCTAAAAAAAAAAAAGGTGGAACTTTAATCACTGTGGGATAAGTGAAGGTCAGCATTAGAAACAGGTTAAGCAGTCTTATGGCACAAACTACCATCAATAGCTCTTCCATCACCTTGGGAAGTGGTTCTGTCACTGACTGCCAGCAAAGGCTATAGAAGATAAAGCTCTGTTGTCGTGCCTGTTTATCAACCTGTTGTATGCACTCATTGTCTGGTTTCAGCACCAGGTAATCAGGATGAGTGTCTTGCAGTTCCCATGATAGATGGGCACTGCTGGAAAGAATTCAGGTTCAGGAACAGGATTTCTCATCTATAACATAGTTGTGGTAGTGCTGTTTTTTAGGAAAGGTGGTGTTGATTATAAATTAAAATGAAAGAGGAATGTCCATAAGTGATCTCTTTATAACATAATCCAAATAGTAATCTGGGGAAAAAAATGTGGGAGTTTATTAAAAAAAAACCAGTAAGGAATGGAGCAAGGCTGAAGATGTCCCGAAAGTTTCATGGGTGCTTTAGCCTGTCTTTTCAAAGAAATTGCACTGTTATACTTGGAAAGTGTGTGCGGGGGGGATTCTGGAAGTCATATGGCTTAGTTTTAAGGTAGTCCTCTGAGGAGCATGGAGTTGCACTTGAAGAGTCTTATGTCTTTGTTCCAATGTGTGATATTCTTTTCTTTGAGAATGTACCACTCTTGAAATGAGTATTATTATTATTTTTATATTTAGTGTAAATGAGTTTTAGTATTTGTAATGCTTAGCTGTAATATTCTGTGGCAGTAATGACCAACTCGGACATTAATGGAAGAATAGTAGTGAAAATAAATTATTCTCAAAGAAATGTTTATGTGTGGATTTTCTAATGTAATTCTTCTTCTATAGTACTTAAAACTGATTGCAGTACTTTAACAAACATTGAAAGTGATTTTATCTACTTTTTCGATATGGAAGTTTTATACTTGGACATATATTCAGTCATTTTATTTTGCCTATGAGCCAATATTTCTGTGTTTTAGTTTAAAAATTGTTCTTTTATACTGTGGTTGGGAGAATGCTGCTTGTTTGCCCTCAAAGGAGAGGGTTGCTGTAGGTGTTGGACTGAAGATTGTTTGTGGGATGTGTTAATTTGTCATCAGTTGCACAGATGTTGCTGGAGAGGCAAAGAATCAAGGTAATGCATAGATTTTGCTCTTGGCTTTTGTCTGTTTCTAGTTATTTGCTCTGTCTGCAGTTACTGGCTCTGATGAGCTACTGCTGTGTTTTGCCTTATGCTATTAATCAAGCATGTAACTTTTGTGTAAGGGAAAAAATCTGATCTTTTTATATCGTTCGCCTGTCAGACAAGCAGATGTCTCAGTACTAGTGTTTGGTGATGATCACTGAACCTTTCATTTTCTTACTAATACAGCATGAAGATCAGTACTAAGGAGAGGGATTAGGCTTCTTGGCAAATGGAGACCAAGCAGATAAACGCGGAACGCATCACGGAATATCTCAGTGTTGTCACGATTAGACTGTAGATGCAAGATAATGGGAAAGTGAGTACATGCACATGACTAGCAGGATTCCATTATTATCTTTGCTTATTTAAAATGAAAAAAGCAAAATCAATAGGGTTAATTATTTTTTAGTAGCGAAGTTATTGATTTTATGCAACATGCTTTTTGTGGTGCTGAAAACACTTAGCAGAATGGCTAGTTAATTTCTGTACTTATCATAGAATTATAGAATAGTTTGGGTTGGAAGGGACCTTTAAGATCATCTAGTTTCAATCCCCCTGCAATAGGCAGGGACACCTCCCACTAGATCAGGCTGCCCAAGGCCCCATGCAACTCGGCCTTGAACACTTCCAGGGATGGGGCATCCATGAGTTTCCTGGGCAATCTCTCTTAGTGGCTTACGACCCTCATCATGAAGAAATTTCTTCTTGTGTCTAGTCTAAATCTGCACCTCTCCAATTTATAGCCATTCACCCTAGTCCTATCACTATGTGCCATTTGAAACGTCCCTCTTGTAGGCCCCCTTCAGGTACTGGAACGTTGCTGTAAGGTCTCCTCAGAACCTTCTCTTCTCCAGGCTGAACAACCTCAACTCTCCCAGCCTGTTCTCATAGAGGAGGTGCTCCAGCCCTCTGGTCATCCTTGCAGCCCTCCTCTGAATATATTCCAACTGCTCCATATCCTTTTTATCCTTTTGAGGATTCCAGAACTGGACACAGTACTCCAGATGATTCTGCGCCTCTATTCCTCTCTTATGAGACCTCACCTCCATTGACCTGCTGGCCATGCTTCTTTTAGTGCGGCATAGGATTCCATTGGCCTTCTGGGCTGTGAGCATACATTGCCAGCTCATGTCAAGCTTCTCATCAACCAGCACCCTGAACTCCTTCTCTGCTCTCAATCACATCATCCCCCAGCCTGTATTAAAACAACAGATCACCCCTACCCAGGTATAGGACCTTGCACTTGGCCTTGTTGAACCTTACAAGGTTCACATGGACCCACTTCTCCAACTTGTCCAGGTCCCTCTGGAAGATATCCCATCCTTCTCGTGTGGTGACTGCACCACCCAGCTTGGTGTCATCTACAGATTTGCTGAGGGTGCACTTAATCTCATTGTCTATATAACAGATGAAGATATTAAACAGCACTGGTCCTGGTACAGACCTCTGAGGGTCACCACTTGTCACGGATCTCCATCTGGACTTCAAGTCATTGACCACTACTCTCTGAATACAACCATCCAACCAATTTCTTATCCACCCAACAGTCCACCCATCAAGTCCATACCTGTTCAATTTAGAGAGAAGGGTGTTGTGGGTAGCCATGTCAAAGGCTTTGCAGAAATCTAGATAGATCCCATCTGTTGGTTTTCCTGTGTCCACTGCTGTGGTTACCCCATCATAGAAAGCCACTAGGTTGGTCATACAGGAGTCGCCCCTGGTGAAGCCATCCTGGCTGTCACTAGTCTCACGACACACAAAAATCTGTTTTGGAAACATCATTAAGTCTGCAAAGTTAAGTAAATGCTAGAATTGCTCTGTATATACATACATACATATGCCTTGTATATAGGTATTATGGCATCAGCCTCAGTATACCTCCTCTGGAGGATCCAGACACAGTTCCACAGCACATAAAAGCTGATGTGAATTTCCTGAATATATCACATGATATTCAGTGCTCACCGCTTTTCTATCTTGTGTGCCTGTACCACACAGTATTCAAAACCTCTCTGAACCCAGAATGTTTTTTATTTTGCTCTTCTACAGCACTCTTTATATTGCTGAGGGCTTCAGAAACATTAATGAACTGCATTTTCTAAGACCACCCTGTGAGATGAAAACCTTATTAGTAAGGGGGTTGAGTTGCACCGGTAATAAAACTCACACAGGTTCCAGTGGGTTTGGATGCTTAACAAGGGTTATTCAGGATCTGTGCGATATACATGCATGTCTGCATATTCATTATTTCTGAGTGGAGCTGCCACACTGTGGTTGCAACTCACCTTTTGCTACTTCTGCAAATCAGAGCCTGGAATTTCAAGTCAAACACTCGGGAAATGTCATGTTTTCTCTGGGTAACTTGAATGGCTTCAGGTAAAAATGCTGAGCTGGGGCAGTGACATAATCTGATATTTCAAGGCAGAATTGAGTTGACATTACCAGGAATTCATTCTGTCTCTTTCAGCAAGCCCTGGCCTTGTGTACCTGACAGTTCTCTAACAACCCAGAGTAGTACACAAAAAATAAAAGTTTTGGTTTTTGGGGTTTTTTTTTGGTGGTTTTGCTTGTTTGGTTGTGTGGGGTTTTTTGTGTTGGAGGAGGCAGATTTTTATGAATGGAAAAGGTAGCATACAAATAAACAATTACAGACTATCATAACGTGTATGTGAAAGGGGGCACAATCATTTTACAGAGGTAATTCCGTTTCTGGCACTTACAACACTCAGTGCTTTCTGCAATCTTAGCAGCACTAGTTTAGGGTTTATGTAAGTGTATGCCCAGTCTCTGAGGGGGAGTTCAGAACTGCCCCCTAGCGTGTTAGCTGGCTGTGGGAAGGACAGCGGTACCAGGGCCTCAGGCTCTGGGATCAGGAGGTGAACAGCTCTAGATGTGGTGGCTGCAGGCAAATGGCTGCTACTACCCAGCACACATCTTTGATATGCAGAATGATTAAGTGCTTAATGCTGGTTATACTGTAGTAATTATAACATTTGGCTGCTTTAATCAGTGATGTGAGTGTAAGCATAGGCATTAATAGCTTTTTATGGAGTTGGGAGATACTCTCTTACCAAGTATGGAGCCAGTAGTTCTGGTGTGCCTGCTGAAATGCATCTAGAGGTCTATGAGTTGTTGAACAATTAATATTAATTTTGTCTCGTTTTCTGCTGTAAAAGTTCAGGATACTTTAAAATAATTATATCTTCTATTAATTAGTCTGATTTACTTTAAGCTGGAACACTCTAATTAATACTCTGAGTAGCTTCTCACAGTAATGAGTTTGCAGTTTAACCAATACGTTCCCATTATAGTATACATTAATTCCATGGAACAGGTTAGGTTTGTCAATGAGAGGATAATGGTCCACCTGCAATACATCTGCATTGTGAAACTGTTGGTTTTTTTTTTTTTAGATTATACATGCATGAACTATTTACGCATAAAGCAAAATGGAAGCATAATAAGTGAATGTTTTAAACTTTGGCCTATTTTTTATGTAGCTACAAGTGGATACTTCATAACACTCTTATTTTCTTTGAAAAAAGGTTGTATGCTCCTTCAATAGAAAAGGATGGGAAACCTTAATGACAATAAATTCTCACTGATGGTCTAAAGGAGGTACTGGAAAAGATTTGTGCTTCTACAGTTAGAAGTAGGATGTACATGAGATAGGAAAAATCCCACACATAAAGTTATAATGAAACTTACATTACAAAAACCAAAAGGAATGTAAAGTGAGACTATATATCAAAATGCAGTAAATGGACTTATTTGCAGGTAGACTTTAAAACTTGAGCCATAGTATTTGGTAAATTACAAGGCCAAATCTGATGTAATAAAAACCAAACCATTATGTCCTGGTTCTATATCTTGGAGGAGGTTATTCAAGTAATGAAAGGAAGCTTGGAATATTTTATACAATTCAAGTTACTTTATATATACTAGAAAAGACATTGCAGACCTAGGAAAGGTGCAGGCAGACAAAGGAATGATTAGAAAAAAGCTCAAGTACTTTAAGCAATATCTAGAAACTACTGTGGGTATATATGCATTGAGAAGAAAAGATGAGCAGTAGATTCTTATTGACATACTGTAAATCTTTAAGCAATATTCCAATATAAAGTATAGACTCACTTTCCATGAAATGGTTATTTCTTCCCAGCAGGAAATAAATTGGGGCATGAAATACCTTTCTTATTATAAGATATGTCCATGTAAGCAAACATTTTCATATGATTTGCCATGTAGGAGATAGCAGCTTCTACCATGAATTAAATTTCTATAAAAATTAAGAAAGCACCAAGAAACTCACATAATATTAACAAGCTTTTGGGGATGACAATTGCTGACTAATCTATTTTCAGTACTTTTGAATATCTGTGCCTGATTTAGGATAAGATATCTATTTTTCAAAGATAAATCCAGTAAGACTTTCTGCTAGCTGAATGTAGACCCAACTGTCTAGAGTGTTACACTGTCTTGGGAGATCTGCAACTTGAAAAGCTGTCCAGTTCTCAAATTCTTCTTGAGATGGTTGTTTTGTGGCCATGTTGCTACCCAGTGAGGAAGACTCGATCTGTATAAAGAACACAGAACTGTTGCTTCACTGGTTTTTACTAAGCTGCTGTAGAAATCCTAGGAGGAAGTTCTGTTTGCTCACTTACAGTGAATGCCTATAACGGGTGATTTAGGAAGTACTAATGTTCTTTTATGAGTGACTGTTTCCAGTATAAGAAAACTGAAAGTAGTTATGTCAACATATGCAAATATCTATCAAGACTGAAATCGGTTACATAAATCCTGCTGAAAATTAGTATATGAAATATTTCTGAGTTATCAGCATCTTAGAGGTTTAAATATGGAAATTATTTTTCATATCTATTACAAAAACAATTAGTGATAGGTGTCTCTTGCCTATCTTGGATTCCTTGATCTAGGTGCTTGGATCTGTCTTCAGGTTCTATTTGACTTGCTTGTGGGTTTTGACATATTGTGCTGTGGTTTCAGATAGAAAAAAAAAATAGAGCTCAGTTGCAGAATGTTTACTTCCATACTGTCATGTCATATAATCTCATTCTTTGTCAAGTCTGAGCATTGTACTCTTGCACCTGAATAAATAGTGCAGTTACTCTAAGATGATGTATGATCTAAAGTTTTGGTGTTTTGGTTTTATTTGGTTATCCCCTCCCCTGTCATTATAAGTACTACTAAATAACAAATTGTTAATAAATTCCTTCCAGTGCTGCATTATCTTTTCAGAAAGCTCGGGCCCAGATGGAGTTGAGAGGGAGCAGAGATGAGGAGGCTTAGGATGGGCACTTCTATCTCTTCCCACCTCTGTTGTTGTCCAGCCATCTTCTGAGCTATGTCCCTGCCCCACTCACAGTCCATCTCTGGCTCATCACCTCTAACATGGAATACACTTCCAGTTTGAGAGGAGCATCATACATCATTCTTAAACTGGAGAAGAGAGCAGGGTGCATATTTGAAAATGGAGCAAGGGGGAAAATCCGGAGAGTCATTGCTTTGTAGAACGGGCAATAAAATTGCAAAGATGCAGCTGCTGAAACAAACACAGATTATTTTACTTAGCAGTTGTGAGTCATCACAACAGGAGAAATATGAAAGCTTCCATAAAAGGCTGGAGACCAAGGAATGTTATATTCTGCTTTCCAATTACTCTTCCTGTTTTACTTCCCAGTGCAAAATGGATTTGGGGCACATGTTCAAAGATTAAAATGGATTTCAGCTGAATTGAAATGTCTCATCTGCTATCCTCCTTCAAATTTTCTTATGTGTAACTTTGCTTTTTGATTGACTAACAGGTCAGTTTTTGCCACTGCATACTCTTAATTCTTTATTGTCTTGTGGCTTTGCAGACCATTGAATCTGGCAAAACTCAGCTCCCGGAATTTCAGAAACACAGAACTGAGATAGAAACCTTTGCAATTTAAACTTTTCCTCCTTAGAATAATCTCCAAGTGACTGGCTGTGCATCCTAAATGAAAAGTTATGTTGAATATACTTTTTTGGCTGTCAGTTGTTCCAAGGGGGCAACTTCTCCCTGGGTGCCAAGAGGGACTGATACTCTCTTCCACTGTTTGCAGGAATGGGAGAGAGGTGCATATATTCCTTAAGAAATTTTGTTTGCTTAGTTTAAGTTTAGGAGTAGTTGCGTCAGTAATAGGGCCTTTGTGTGGGGTTGAGGTGGGAAGAAGCTGGGTGGGAGGTGCGAGTTAAAGGTTTAATGGTTGCTTAGGGGAAATAGCAAAAAAATCAGATGGCATCAGGTGTGAAATATGAACAGCAATGGTGTTAATTTTGCAGTACTGGCTGAATTTGGTTACTGTGTAGGTGTAAGCAGCTCTAGTTCAGAACATCTCAAAGACAGATTAAAAATCATGGGTTTAGGATTTTGCAATTCAATGCATGCTGGCAGTGTGCTCCTCTTTTGACCGTGGACAAGTAGGCCGCCACCGTTTTCAGAAATACTGGCAAGCAAAGCGTTGCTCTAATGCTGCCTGCTGACCTCTGCTCTTATGTTCCTACACATGTGGTATGAACTGGAGGTCTGCCCTTCCACCTTGCCCACTTTGCTGTGCCCAGGACTCCCTCTTCTCCTATCTGACTTCACTCTGATTGCCCTCCCCCAATGCTAACTTTTCGCTAAATCTCCTATCATTGCCTGTGTTGACATTGCCTTAATTTGTAATCTGGGTTTTCAGGCGAGTATTCTCAAGTCCAATGTTTATATAGTTTGCCTCTCTTCATTGAATGAGACTGATATCTATTTGGGAAGGTCATATTCAGGTGGTTGAATCATAGTGACTGTAGCTCGCAAGAAATATTTTTGCCACTTGTACTTTTGTCAGGTTAAAAATGATAACAGTGGACATGGGAAAAGCAGTGGATGTGATCTATCTGGACTTCTGTAAAGCCTTTGACAGGGCCACCCACAACATCTTTCTTTCTAAATTGGATTTGATGGGTGGACTGTTGGGTGGATAAGAAATTGGTTGGATAGTCATATTCAGAGAGTAGTGGTCGATGACTTGAAGTCCAGATGGAGATCCGTGACAAGTGGTGTCCCTCAGAGGTCCGTACCAGTGCTGTTTAACATCTTCATCAGTTATACGGACAGTGAGATTAAGTGCACCCTCAGCAAATTCGCAGTTGACACCAAGCTGGGTGGTACAGTTGCTGCATCAGAAGGATGGGATATCATCCAGAAGGATCTGGACAAGCTTATTGAATCATGAGCTTCAGCAAGGCCCTACACTTGGGTAGGGGAAATCTGCTGTTTCAGTACAGGCTGGGGGATGATGTGGTTGTGAGCCATCCTGAGGAGGACGACTTTGGGGTGCTGGCTGATGAGAAGCTTGACGCAAGCTTGGCACACAAGGCCAACAGTATCCCCTGAACTGCATCAAATGAAGCATTGTCAGCAGGTCAATGGAGGAGCTTCTGCTCCTCTATTCTGCTCTTGTGAGACCCCACCTGGAGTATTGTGCCAGATCTAGAATTTCCAACATAAGAAGGATATTGAACTGTTGGAATAGGTCAAGAGAAGGGCCACAAAGAGGATCAGGGGGCTGGAGTACCTTTGCTATCAGTACAAACTCAAAGGGTTTTGGTTGTCCAGTACCTTAAGGCAGCTTACAGGAAGCTGGGGAGGCACTTGTTACAAGGGCATGGAGGGATAGGATAAGGGGCAATGGCTTTAAGTTGCAAGAGGGACGACGGGTTAGGCATTAGGAAGGAATTCTTCATGATGAGGGTAGTGATACACTGAAACAGGTTGCCCAGGGAAGTTGAGTGCCCTGTCCCTGAAGTGTTGGATGGTGCCTTGAGTGACCTGGTCTAGTGGGAGGTGTCTCTCCGCCACAGGGAGGGTTGAACTAGGTTATGTTTAAGATCCCTTCCAACCTGAACCATTCTATGATTCTAAGAACTGGATTCCTGCAGCTGATCTCTTGATGCCAATATTGATGTTGGGTTGATCAGTGCTGCAGTTGTGTTTTCTTGTTTGTTCAGCAAAAATGGAGAATACTATCCTGCACTTCTACTTGCTTTCCACTACTCTCAAGGGGATTATTTCAAGAAATGTTGGCTAGGATTACCCTGTGGGTTGTGGTGGGGGTATCATTGAGCAGAATACTAAGGCACAGATGCTAGGTGCCTACACATTACTTTCAAGCAGGTTGTAGGGACTTGAATGAGAACAAGCGCTAGCCTGTCATGGTCACTTACTACTGAATAATCACTGAAGCTTCTTGATCTGACATGGACACTGGCAGACTTAATGTCTTTGGGTACATGTGCGTAGTTTTATCTGTTATTTTAAACTTGTATCTAACTAGAGACAAACACTTTTTATCCAAAGTGCTTACAATTTTGCTCCTCAAAAAAAAGGCAGAATTCTGATTCTGTATATTAAGAAATTTCTTTTTTTTGGACCCCTAGGAAAACATGACATCTAATACTTGAGAAATACAAAATTTCAAGAGAATCTTAGTTAATACATGCATTTTATACACCAGGTAATTTGACCTCAAAACAGAAAGTAATTTCAATACATAACTTGTACATAAAGCAGAGTTAACACATCATTACAGTACGTATTTGAGGTGGTTGAGTCACCTTCCCTGGAGGTGTTTAAGGTACGGGTGGACGAGGTGCTAAGGGGCATGGTTTAGTGTTTGATAGGAATGGTTGGACTTGATGATCTGGTGGGTCTCTTCCAACCTGGTTATTCTATGGTTCTTTTCTTTTCCTACAGTCTGGAATGTGCAAGCCAGATAGGAGGCATGTTTTATAGGCTACAGCTCCTTGGAGTTTTATAAAGTAAGCTATCATTTTGTGATTTCATAGAAATCAATAATAAACAATATAAGAATGGATTCTTAGATCATGCTACTGGCATTTCTTACTAAATACAGCTATATATTTTCATGAACATAAGCACTAAATGTGTTAAATTATTTCAAAACTTTCAAAGTCAAGTTCTGCTTTACAAAAACTACAGCAGCTGTATGCATCTAATTTTACTGGATATAACACTAGAATATTGCTCCTGGGAAAATGTATTTAGGCAAAATAATTCAATGAATTATTACTGTATATAAAATATAAAAATAACTAGCAGAACATGACTTACCGTATACTCTCTTTTCTTTGCTCAGGCACACATGTTAGAGTTGATTCCAGAGAAGTTAAAGTAGCAGTTTCTCATGCTTGCTCTTCCTCCTTAAACTGTCCCATATGTATTTTGTTGTTGTTAGTGTGATTGACAGGCTTGGCATCTGTGGTGGTTGGGAGAAAAAACTTTCTTAAAGTAAAAAGCTGGAATAATGTCATAATGTAAGTTCACAGAGAACACCAGAAAATGAAAGCTTACTTACGTCTATCTGTGTAGGAGTTTGATAAAACTTTGCTAATTGTTTTTGCCTTATTTTTGTTTATCAGGAAATAAAAATAACAGAGTCAGGGGACATTATAGGGTCTTGAAGTGACCTCAGGAGATCTGCGTATGGCTTTCACAGAGAGGCAGGATCAAATACAACTAGAACAAATTGACTCAGTCTCAAAAATAGATTTTGTAACCCCATTTTCTTACTGTGAGTTCTCGGGGTAGCATCAGGTTCACCATGTCCTTGGGTGGCACAGCAGAAGGAAGAACTCTAATAATTGTATGCTGGGGGGGTACAAGTGAAAGTGCACATTGGTAAGGATAATTGCTGTCTAAGCACCAGATGGTTTGGACCTGGACCTTCTCTCCCTCTCCTGCGGAAGCAAACCCTGTTTCTCTAACATTTCTTCATAAGTATGATTGTCTTGTTTAGTCTTTTTATTCTCAGCACTCTCTTCAATTTGGCTCCGTCTTACTTGAAAAACAAGGTGGCCAAACTGGTCCCAGCATGCTGTTATTTATCCTGTGATAACTGCTTCTGTCTCAGCAATATCCAGATATGCTTTAGATGTGTGCTGGTTATTCAACATCCATGTCGTTAATAAAATACTGAATGCAGTTAAGGCTGTAACAAATTCCTATGGGACTCTGGTAGAAATACCCACTGAGTTTCCAAGTGATTCACAGATATCTTCTTGAAGTGAGTCAGATGAGCACTTACAATATATGGTAATTTCATCAGATTTCTCTAGTTTGCATGTGATGTTTTTTGTATGTAACTACACCATAGCCTTAGTGATAAAATGTACTTTGGACCCCTTATCTACTTAGTAGCTATCATCAAGGAAGGAAATGAGACTGTTTTGACACAGTTTTTCTGGCAAGTCAGTTTTTACTGTGATATTAAAAAAACGATTTATAAGTATATTGAGACCCAATATTTTCTTTGGTATATTTCTCATAATTAAAGTTGGGCTGACTGTTCTGTAGTTCTCTATTCTTCCTCACTCATGTTTAAGGATGCATGTTTGCCCTACTTTGGCTACTGTCATTTTACTGACCCACATTATTTTCTGAATTCTTAGCATTCAAGAGTTCAAGGAAAAGCTTTGGCTAGTTCTTTACATAATCTTTATTGAGAATTTGATTATACCATTCTTTAAATTTCTAATCCATCTTAATATCAGTAAGAAATATTCTGATCCTGCTATGGCTGTTATCAAAATTAAGCATCTGGTCACAATCTTTTCTGTGATGACTAATTAAACATTTCCATTTTCTCTCGTATTTGTTATTTATTCTCTTTTTTTCCACTGAAGTGTGGACTTGTAATTCCCTCTGTTTTTCTCTTAATAATATTTCAGGAACCACAGTGACCTGACTGGACTTTGGATGAATCTGTGGGTGAGGGAAGTGTCACAAGCTTTTCCAGCAATGCAACATGTAAGTACTAAGAGAAGGAGTTTCTTACAAAAATGTTTCTCCAGAAAGCAATTGTGACCTTAGGACTGCTTAGCTTAATTGCATTCTGTCATGTGCCTTTATCTTTAAATTGCTTTTTAGTTTTCAGCATTTGTTGTTTGGAAGTTCTTGATGAAATTCTAAAACTCATGCAACAAGAAACTATTAAAAATTATTTTTTTTCTACAGCAATGCTGTATTGCCTACAACTGACACATATTCTTATAGTAATAAAACTGTAATGTTAGGTTGCCCCATTACAAAAGTTATTATGAACTTATCTCAGAACATGGCAGACTGAACAACAACTTTCCTGTTTTTCCAAGAGAATTGGGGCTTAGAAGCTATAACTAGTTCCATATGATAACACATGCTCTTTCAGTGGCAACATGTACTATTGCTTTTTGAGTTATAGTTGAATATTTTTTTCCTACTATGCCTGCCAATTATATGAGGCATGAAAATGGAGTTCAAGGGTCTTGGGTTCCCTTTGGGACCGACATGGTTTATTTTTTATGATTTAGATAAGTCTTGGAGTTTTTCAGAGGCCAAAGGGAACTCTGCCTGAATACTTTGTGGATCTTTGCAAATCTCCTTAATTTCTGCCCTGATCTTTCCCCCAATCCTTATTCCTGTGATAGGGGTTAGTTCTGTAGCTTACCATAGCAAACCTTAATATATCAATGATAGCTCAAATCTTAAGAAAGCTTTCAGTTATAAAATGAGCATGTGAGTTTTGTAGATGTGTATTCTTCTGGTTTTGGTGTTTGTTTTTTTTTTCCCCCTTCCAATTCTACTAACTGCATGATGTATTCATTATTTTTATGATTTTTTTTTAAAACTTGTTATATGGAGCAATAATCTGTAGAACTTCTTTGAGCAATAATCTTAGCAGTCAACGTGAGTTATTGGAGGATCCTGGCATCTAGGTTATGTTACTGAAAAATAATTAACTCTTCACGGTAAGGAATGAATACCCTTTATGTGAATTATTTAATTGAAGTCTCTCTCTGTCTGTAACCTTAAACAGTAACTGTAAAATGCATTTCCTTCTCATGATCTCAAAAGACCCAGAGCCAAGGAAGCCTTAAATGGAAGAGAACAGAAAACATGAAAAACCAAGCCCCAGACCAGAAAAACTTGCAAGAAATATTAACACCGGTGTTGTATCAAGGAGACTGTATCTGCACAGTGATTTGAAACCTGTCACCTCTAAATCCCTTTCACTATACACAATTTACTGCATAAATATGACCTCTTTCTTTATTTCACTTGTTCTCCAACCCATTCCTGCAGCTGAATTTTAATTATAGCTAAACGCTAAGGTTTTTTGTTTGCTTGTTTTGTCACAGAGGCTGGATACATGGCATAAAACCCATTGTCTTAAGGACAGTTGCTCTTTGTGTTATCATTCTGCCTTTTAAAATCTTTTTATATGCCTTTTGAAAGTTTGATCTTCTCTCTGAATATAGCAACAGATGCAGGCATTATTCCAAAGAGGCTTTCCCCACACCTAACCATGCATTAAAAATTTACTTATTCTCACGTGTATTTCTTTGTAAACTGAATTTTGCACTTGGTTTTCTTTACATTTTAAAACCCCGTGTTTTTAACCAGTACAATAATATATAACAGTAATAAAACCCCAAACAGCTACAGAAATGAGATTGTTCATCAGAAATTCTCTTTGATTTTTTTGAAGTCTGGAATTGATGCTGTAATGCTTGATTGTGATATCCTTTGTGAGTACTTGCAGTTTAACCGGGCCACTTTTTTTTGATTTTTATTCTTTTGAACACCTTGGCAGAAGTTGCTGTCTCTTCCTCTATATTCATATGCTGGATTGTGTGGTTTGCACTTAACATTTTGTTTTTTCTTTATAGAAACTATCCTTTGAAATTAATCTGTGTATTGACTATTCTGATAAAAATATAGGAAAATGTGTATTAACAGAATTATGTCTGGCAGCACTTACATGCATTAAAATCTAATGAGTAAATTTCAAATCAGAATGCCAGTATTATTTCTGTGTATTTTCTTATAATTTACATAAAATTCCTAGGTGGCTTGAATTTGAAAAGCTGTGACTGATGCTTATTTTAAATATTTTGTATATGTTCTTTTGATGGATTTTCTTAGCGTAATGAATTCTTAGTTAAACACTATTGATTTCTTTGAGGCTTGTACATTGATACGTGTAGAAAGTCTTGTACCATGCACTTGACTTTTGATATGAGATAAATGGCAAAATGTTAAATTAGTATTTCAGCTCCCAGTGGGCATACTAATGCATCATTTCATGGTATTTTACAGTGGGAGATCTCAACAAAAGGTTGACTCTGTCGGTGTTGGAGACTGCTGTGAAGATAGTATTGAGAACCAGTGTGATGGGGGTTTTCTGCTGCATCTGTTCCTTCCCATGTCCAGAGTTCTGTCATTGCAGTTAACTTGACCAACTCCAGCTAACTGTAGTTAGAGACAATTCCAGATGATGTTTCTAAGAAATCTGCCTCAGTATGGCTTCCAAAAGAGGGCTTAGTTTAAAAAAAAATGCACAGAGATGTGCATTTAATTCAAATATTATGGCTGCCACTCATTTCTTGGAGGTACAGACAGAGGTATGTCTCCATTCCCCACTTGTCCCTCACTTCCACTGTACTCCTTACAGTGCTTGTAAACTTTGGAACAGCCTTTGATATTTCAGTACATCTAGCTGCCAAGCAGCAGCTATTTTGATTTCCACAGCGAACTAGTATCATTCCAATTTACTGAATTGATAGAGGCTTGAACCAGAAAAAAAAAAATCAGTGTCTACAGTTCTTGGAGTTATAATTGAAGTATTTGTCGTTAGGATGCATTGTTAACAAGGAATGTAAAAGTACATAATGGAAAACTGAATTGCCTCTGTTTTGGAGAGGTATTTCTTCCTACAGGTTCAAAGTAAGGATGGCATTTCTCCCATGGTCTTCCTAAGCTGGGAAACTTGGAAAGAAGCATTGAAACAATAGCAAAGCATCAGTGTACTGCTGTTATAGTATCAGTATTATAGTGTATGTAGTATATAGTGTAAATATAGTGTATGTATGCTATATAGTATAGTAGTATAGCATAGTATTATAGTACAGCATTATGATGTAGTATTTCTGTGCTACTGACATGCAGAAATCTTCCAAAAATATGTACCAGGTACATTGCTAAATTTCATAGCTTTAGTTCTATTTACCTACAACAATTGTGATAAATCTGGATAGGGAAAATAACTGGTGGGGGAACAGGATGCTGCAAATTCTAGGACTTTTCTGTAGGACAGCAGAAGGTCTGAGGGAAACTGCAGTCAATTGCTGTATGGGCAGGTCTGAGAACAGGTACAGAGTTGTTTGGACAGGGTACTTATTTCTTATTGTCATCTAGAGAGGAAGTGTGTTGTAGTTTCACCTTGAGCTGGCAGCTAAACAGTACACAGTCACTCTTTCGCTACTCTCCACCCTGCAGGATGGAGATGAGACTTGGAAAAAAAGGAAGGTTCATGGGCTGAGGTAAATACAGGTTTAATAGAACAATAAAAAAATATAATAATAATAACAATATGTATAAAAGAATATATTAAAATACAACTGCTCACCACTTGATGATTAGCCCACTTGATGATCAGTAATTTCAGTGAACACAGCAACAAGCAGAACAGAGAATGTGGAATCTGCATCATGTATCTACCCACTAGCTAAATTCCCATTTTTATACTAGGCATGATGACATGGTATGGAATACTCCATTGGCAAGTTTGGGTTAACTGTCCTAGCTCTACACCTGTAAACTAGCAAAACATGGGGAAGTGAATATCCCTTGATTTTGTAGCAACAACTAAAACTATTAATGCATTATCAGCATACTTCTCATACTGAATCTAAAACCAGCAGCTGCTGAGAAGAAAACTAACTTTATCCCAACCAAGTATAGACATTAGCTGGCAAAAACTAAAAAAAAAAAAATATAGAAGGAAACAGTGATAATTTTGGGGAGCCCAGAGAGTTTAGGGAAGCATGTTGTTTGCTTTTGTGGATGAGAAAAATTGAGTGGATTGGAGCAGAACACACATGTTTAATCTGGCCAACATCCAGGTGTTGTTTGGATCAAAAATCAGTAGAGCTCCTCCTTACTTCCAGCAAACACAGCACTGAAAAATAAGTTGGAAAAATGAATTTGAGACTGTTAAATGAAGACAGAAGAAAGGCAGAAATTCTAAAGGGGAAGGGGGCGCCTCAGATACTGCATAGAGAAACTGAAGAGATTGACAAAGAGAGTGAGTGTAGAAGTGAAAAGGTACAAGAAAATGAGAAAGGAGGTGAGAAGGAGACAAGCTATATAAATAAAGAATGTTTGGCAAGGTTTTTGGACTCATAAATAGAGCTTTTACATGTCTTGTGTCCTCAGCTTGCTGACATAGATAAAATTTTACGAGCAGAGTTTATTTGACGGTCAGCAGAGAAGGAATATGATAAAATCTCAATATATAAGAAAGACCTTAACAGCTGAGAGATCTATAGGTTTGAGTGTTTTTTTGATTCAGACTGCAGTATTTGGGGAAATCTCAAAGAGATATTTCAATACATATTATGTTTTTGTTCATTATTTAGGTAATTATGTCAAAATTTCATAACCTTTCGTTTGAGCTATTTTTTTTATTTGCTTTTGCTTATTTAGGTGATGGCAATGCTGTTGAACCTCTCTATAAGCACAGTACTAAGTGAAACTAGATCTAAGTAATATGATCTTAAGATAACAAGAAAGGTATGGAAGGAATGTTCAGTGACAGTTTCTAGGGAATATACTAGGGAGTGCTAGGCTCAATATCCATGCATGTTGCAACTTAACAGAGAAAACTGCAGTAACAGCTCCTCTTGTATGTTGTAAACATTCCTCTGATAAGCTTTTTTAAGAATCTAGATATGAGGAGTTCTGTATGCATCCATCCACTGGTGGTATAAATATTGTATTTTTGACCTTCAGATTTTCCCTCTTGATATCTGGTTAAGTGATATATTTGCCAGTCTGACACTGCTGACATTCTGTCTGCCTGGTCTAACGTTATTATATCATGTTTCCTTGTGATCCCATTGGCATAGGAATGATATATCTCAAAGGATGAACATACTTTGAAGAAACATGGGAAATAAATACGCTGGCTAAACTTCATATACAAGACTTTTGTTAAAAAATGCCTTCTTCAGTGTCTTGTATAATTGACTTATATAATTTAGATGTATTTAAGAACACTACTGTTTTATCTGATAATGTAAAGGAGGATGAGCTCCTATTCAGGCAGACACTGGTTACCTCAATTATGGCTTTAGTCAGATTTTCCCTTGTTTTTGATTTCCCATGCACTATTATTGGGCTTTGCAAGATAATATACTGAACAGTAGTGGAAATAGAATCTTCCTGTTTTCCTTCAGTGGTTAATGCTTGACTTCACTAGAAATTCTCTTCTCTATAACTAGTGAAAGTTCACTTCTAGAAAAGTAAACCGTAATACGCATGAGTTGAGAAGGAATAAATACGTAAAAATTTTGTGCTCTAGTATAATTTTTCCTCTGCTTGTTTTATATTTTTAAGCATACCACAAAAGCAACCCTACCTTACAATTCCATGCTTGTTTTCAAAAGTTGATTTGGATATATGATGTAAATGAGACTTTGATAATGTTACCTACATTCCTGATAAATTGAAGTCTATTTTGATTCAAGTATTTTATGAAAAGTCAGTTGGAGTTGTTCATGCACAACCTTCATGTCCCCATTCCTTTGTTATTAAAAAGAAAAGAAATGAGAACTTAAGCAAAAAAAAAAAAGGCCAAAATAAATGTCAGGCTGATAAAAACCTTACCACTGACCTTCAGAACAGTGAGATTTGACTATGATATGATTACTCTCTGAGGTCAGAAGTTTCAAATCAAACAAGCAGTGATGACTTTAGTCCTCTGCAGCCTACAAATTCTGCGTAACATCCCGTGCCTCGTTTGCCATGTTGTTTCCACTTTGCATAGAATGATCTATTATTTCTGTTTGCAATTTTCCATCTCACCGTTATTGGCAGACTACAGCAGGTAACTGAACTCTCTGACAATTCTTACCTCTTTGTCAACTATTCCCCAGTTCATAACCAAAGCACTTAATGTGCTGTATATGTGACTGGCATATGTAACTGCAAGAGCTATGAGAGTATACAGTGGCCCTGATTTACCTGTATCAGCAAAATGAAAAGGAATGGCTCATAGCTTAAAACTGATTACAGCTTATTTGGTCTCATTGTGAAGTTGCTGTTAACTGTCATACATCCCTACCCTTTCCTGTTGACTTAGGTGGCTGGCCTTAGTTTAGTTTGATTTACAGGCATGGAAATTATTTTATCATTGAGAGTTAAGTCTATCGCA
This sequence comes from Phaenicophaeus curvirostris, assembly GCF_032191515.1. Taxonomy (NCBI): domain Eukaryota; kingdom Metazoa; phylum Chordata; class Aves; order Cuculiformes; family Cuculidae; genus Phaenicophaeus; species Phaenicophaeus curvirostris. Next base: position 14,326,632 of record NC_091400.1, on the reverse strand, counting down.
GCACGGGCTGGAGGCACTCTGATCCAGTGTCCCTATCTCATCACAGAGATGATGCCATTGATGCTGCTTACCCTGCCAGCCTAGCTTTTGGATTTCTACTGCCAGTTGGCAGACTGCTTACATTAGCTTCTAGAGTCATTTATTTGTTTCTGGTTTTAAAGCTCTTTAACTTGTGAAGACCAATAGCTACAAAATTGCTTTGAGATTACATCTGGAAAGCCACACTCATTAACTCGTTACTTTCCTTACTAGGGGTCTTACTGATTTTTTTTCCCCATAATTTTATCTAGCAAGGCTTGATAAATAAATGCAGGTTCAAGCAATGCAAAATCAAGATATTGCAAGACCTAAGTGCTGAAAACTAGTTTGCATAGACAGGGAGTCAATAGAGGTTCTGCTTAGGATGGACTGAACTCAGGAAGTTTATGATACTATAAATACTATTTTTTTTTTCATTTTTCTTCTTATTCTCACAAGAGATGAATTTCGGTCAGCTCTCCTACCTCTTGCTGTCTCACTCGCAGCATGTGAAACTCTGTGAGTCAACGTTCTCTGTAAGAGCAGAACAGCAGGAGAGCAAGTCCTGGACAAATTAAATATTTTTGTGGAGGTGTTCTTAGATTAGTCTCCAGTAAGTTATTACCTCTATGCCAGCAAATTTGAGAGCCCAGATACTTGCTTGTTAAGAGGCTCTTTGAAACAAATGTAGGCTGAAATGCATTGCTCCTGCACAAGTGTGGTTATGAATCTCTGAGAGGGTAAGAAGCATCCTGGGAGGCATGTGGTGGCCAATTTTTGCTGGCTGTCAGAAAGACTGGCTTCCAGCCAGCTGCTGATTGAAAGCTGACTAAAAAAAAAAAAAAAGAGATCCCTCTGTTTGGTGTGAGGCAATATATTTACATGGACTGTCTTTCTGCTTCCCCTTTTTTCTGGGTCTCTTTCAACTGGTCTGCCTCCAGATTGCAAATTGCCTCTGGGAGCAAGGAGTTGTTCTCCTCCTCAAAGATTAGAAGCATCTCAACAATTAGGTGATGGAAAAGCCATTTTTTATATTTCCACAATGTGTCTGAAACACAGAGCCTTTGTATTTACGGCATTTAATCCTCTAACACAAGCATCCTTGCCTATACTACTTTATAACTAGTAAGAAAATACTTTTACAATATTATTAACTCAAGTTTTAGTGACTGATAGAAGCATTTCCATGCAATTGCGTAAAGAATTCCAGAGCATCCATCCTACAAAAGTAGACTCTGTCCAAATACAATCAATCTCAGAGAGAGCAAAATTGGAATGTAGCATTTCATGTAAAATTTCTCAGTGATATCTGTTAGCTTCATAACAGTAGAAGAATTTAGGAGAAAATTTGACAGGAATAACTCTCCTGTCTTTAGAAGCTAGCCACTTTCTTTAAGACCTAGTTGTAAAATTTTTACTTAATAGAAGAATTTGGTTTGTAGGTATCGTTTTGTTTGGAAACTTGGAAAGCAGAATCAAGTTCCAAATCAATTCACTTCTTGAATGGAGCTAACCCCGCACTGTTCAATTCTTGTGCATCCTTTAATGTGCTTGTAGGAAATGGATCTTCAGATTTTCTCTTATGGTCCCAGAAGAGATTAATATAGTACTGGAAATTATTTATCAAATGTTTTATGGGTATGTCAGTGTTGATGCTTAATTTTTGATGAGGACATCTCAGTATGTGTTTGCCCAGTTTCCCAATGGATTGTATCCATTGGGCTGTTTGCACACTGGGTGGTCTAATAAAAGTTCTAAATATTTTTTTTCCATTCACTCTCACAAAATGCACTGCAGAATGTTGTTAATCTGATTATTTTATTTAGAGATATAAACTGCAAATCCATCTCAGAAAAACCCACTCATTTTTATAAATGGAGTAAGCAAAGATAAAAGCGCTAGCAGAAAGGGTGCCTTTCAGCAAATTACTTTTATCAAAATGACCCTAGAACTATTCGGTTAAAATTCAGGGAGAACAACTTGAATCAAATGAAGTGCTATCTATTTCCAGAGAGGATCTTAATCCTTAACACTACAGGATCTTCTGGGAGAAGTTAGCGCTTGCCTTTCTTTGAAGTTACCTACTGAATTCTGAAGACTTTGCAAGAGAGCAGAGCACTTTGCTGGACTGACAGCACAAAGGTGGTGGAATCATATCGCCGTTAATGAGAGTTTTTCAGCACATTTTGACAAGATGAGCTGGAGCTAAAAAGAAGCAAAGGGGATTGATGGTAACTATGCATTTCACCATTTCAATAACATTTCAGATAGGGGTATGAACACTATTTTTTTTCCCCCATCTCCTGCCTGAAACATGATGAGGACATAGTAGAACAAGGAATGTATACTAGCGCAAATTGCACTGAGGAATAAGATGTTACAGTTGGTTATAGTGGGTGAAATACCCTGTATGTTTTCTTTCAGAACTAGGGTGAAAATGGGAATGGCAGAAGACTTTTTGAATAGTGAAAAGCATTTTATAGTGAACAGCTTTTAGTTAGCTGATCTCATATAATGTGTAGCTAGTAACACTGTCTTCTAAAAAAATTGCATAATGAAGTTGAATATTCTGCGCATTATGAAGTGAGTATTTTGAAATCTACTGATTAGAAGAAAGAGTAGTAAACTCAGAAGTGGAAATTATTCTCATCAAATATACTCTTTTCATGCAGCAGAGTGAAAGTGGCAGTGGCCACGTACACACACGGAACAGTTTTTTCTACTTCAGGAAAATGTATTGACTACCTTTTAAATGATACTATATTTTGCCATGCTATGTTGGTTTCTTACAGGATTAACATGCAAATTCAAATAACACAGTAGCAAATATTTTGCCAACAATGCATAAGATGTATTTACAGTCCAGAGTAAATCCCAATAAGAGAAAGACATTAGTCAGCCAACCCCGATTTAAACAATTATTTTCCTATAGATTTGTTCAATATATTTATTCTGAAAATTAATGGTGGCGATAAAAAACACTTTTCAAAGCAAAACAGTGAACAGTTATCTGCAGTTGCAGACAATCTGCAGTTGCAAGTATCAATCATCACAGATTTATTCAATGAAACAGTTTCTAAGACGAGCTGCAATGCTATAGGCCTAGATTAACTCTGATATTATAAACATATGGTGCATATATGAGATGCTAACATTTAATCAAGAGAAACGGACTATTATAATGCCGATTTGTAACAGACCATAAGAGGGAGTACTTAACAACTACATTGAATCGTTGGAGCTCAGAAACAGAGAGAAAGCTTGAGCTTTAATGCAAGGCAGCTGAATGTAGGTAATCTCTTCAACTCTTTCTGGCAATGAAAATCAATTTCCTAAAAGAAGACTTAGTCAGGTCTTAGGCTCAAAATAAAGATGTCACTCTATGTATATATAAAATCAAATAGTAAATGCCTTACTGAACCAGAACCATTGTAATTAATTTTATAAAATGGAGTGGGTTTTTTGGTTACTTGGAAAGGAGTGTGACAGTTTCTTCCTTTATTTGTCTAAATGTTTAGTTTAGTAAGTGTAAAGTTGGGAATATTTACACATACGAAATTACCGTTTCATTTTCTTTCTCATATTTATGCAACAAACAAAATTTCTAACAGTAATTTTACCATAGATAGTTCATGCATTTTTATGTTGATGTTGTTTACTAAGAGATCTTCTATTGTTACTGCTGTAACTGAGATAGGAATCTAGCTCACAGGATAGATTCACACAGGAGGCATTGCATCTGTCAGATAGCTGGCAGCTCATTGGCTTGTTTTGAGATCTGTGGATAAAAAACCAATGCAGATTAATGACAAGATATAGGATTGTACTTTTATTTTAACTGACACTTGGTATTAAAGGAACTTAACATAATAGTTGACTGTTAGTTTATCCTGGCAAATTCTGTGTGGAAGACATTAGTAGAGTAATACTACACTTTAAAAGGGAAATGTTTTTTCTTGTCAGTGAGTTTGTTTAGGGGAAACAGGGAGTGTGTTCTCAGTCCAGGGTGGTAGTTCAAACTCCTTTTGCAGGTGAACTATTTCAGTATTTGACATTTCTTCCCTTTCCCACCACAACCAGTGATCACAAAAATGTAGGAACTTAGCTGAGCGGTTCTTAGCACAGAATTGTCCTCAGGTAGGAACATCATCCCTTTGTATTGAAGTAATTGATCCAAATCATTCACTGAACAATACTTCCTCCATTTCTATTTGCTGTTCAGATATTTGTTGGGTAAAATATTTTTAGATCCAGTCCTGGAATCTGATTTTAAAAAAAAAGTCTTTTGCTTGATTAATTTCTATCTTATGTTTTGCAACCTTCAATTACAAAGTATGAATTAGTTCCAGAAAAAAATTAATTCCAGAAATAAATTAGTTCCATTTACATCTAGAACAAATCCCATGAATAAAGAAATTAAACAAATAGGGATAGTACCTTTCTGCAGTGAACATAAGAGTCATATGAGTAATAAGACTGGAACTTAATTGTCATGCCTTGAAAAACACAGAACTTGTACAGCCATTTTGTAGGCTATTATGGTGTAATATTCTTGCCTGGTTAGTACAATAACAGATAGCTAGATAGAAAGCAAATGTGCCCCAGATTAATGCACCCCTTCAATCTCTGAATCCCACAGGAAAAAGTGGCTGTCCTGAATCTCTGGTGATTAGGACTGTTGTGTCCAATAAAGTACTACCATCTGAATCATAAATGTTTTCAACATTGAGCATATGACCTATGATATACAGACAAAATATTTTTGATGTTCATTGAAGTGACATGTGTGTATGCATTTGTACACACCAGTATGCAGGTACAAAGCACTTTTTTTTTTTTTTTCATCAGTTGCAGAGTAGTGGTAACCGCTCTTCAGCTCTTACTGAGCTCTTGCTTACTCATTTAGACTTCTGAAAATCTTAAATGAAATCCTTACTGAAACATGATTTTTTTGCCATTCGTTTGAGTTACAGTTTTACTAGCTGAAGCAGAAATAATCCAGAGGATGGCCTTAAACAAGGAAAGAAAATGGAAACTACTAAGTGTGGAAATCACAGTACTCGTCTTAGACATTTTCATGAAGGCTTCAAACAAAAATTTATAAGTGCATAGGTATTAAGATTTTAAGTGGCTAACTGTCATATAGGGTGTGACCTTTTGGGTAACAAATTATGATTTATGTAAGAAAATTCTTTCTGTATATCCTATGACTGACTCATCTAAAGTATGTATTTCATACAATATCCAGCTTTGATTAAAAATTTGCAGTGTTTGAAAATTTGCCATAATTCAGCTGCATGGAAATTGATGAAGGTAAATGGGTCATATCTGCCATGTATTTCTGGTGAGAGCTTGAATTTAAATCATAGAATCATAGAATTGTTTGGTTGGAAGTTACTTTTGACCAACCATACCTGTCCACTACTAAACTATGTTCTTGAGCACCTCGTCCACCTGTCTTTTAAATAACTCCAGAGATGGTGACTCAATCACTTTCCTGGGCAGCCTGTTCCAGTACCTGATAACCCTTTCAGTGAAGAATTTTTTTCCTGATATCTTATCTCTACCTCCCCTTAAGGCCCTTTCCTCTTGTCCTACTACTTCTTACACTGGAGAAGAGACCAACATTCATCGTGCTACAACCTCCTTTCAGGTGGTTGTAGACAATGATAATGTCTCCCCTCAGTCTCCTCTTCTTAAGGCTGAACAACCCCAGTTCCCTCAGCTGCTCCTCATAGGGCTTGTTCTCCAACCCCTTCACTAGCTTCGTTACTCTTCTCTGGATATGCTCCAGTGCCTTTATGTCCTTATAAGTGAAGGGCTCAGAACGGAATACAGTATTTGAGGTGTGTCCTCACCAGTGCTGAGTACAGGAGAAGGATGACTTCCCTGGTTCTGCTGGCCATACTGTTTCTGATACAGGCCAGGATGGCATTGACCTTCTTGGCTAGCTGGGCACACTGCTAGCTCATGTTCAGCCACTGTCAACTAACAACCTTAAGCTCTTCTCGACCAGGCAGCTTTCCAGCCACTCTTCCTCAAGCCTGTTGAATTGCACTAGGTTATTGTGTCCCAAGTGCAGGACCTGGCACTTGGCCTTGTTGAACGTCATATTGTTGGTCACAACCCATTGATCCAGCCAGTCCAGATCCCTCTGTAGAGCCTCTCTACCCTCAAGAAGATAAACTCTTACCCCCAGCTTAGTGTTGGCCACAGACTTACTAAGGGTACGTTCAATCCCTTCATCCAGATTATTGGTAAAGATATTGAACAGAATAGGACCTAACACTGAGCCCTGGGGAACACCACATGTGACTGGCCTCCAGCTGAATTTAACTTCATTAACCACCTTTCTTTTGGTCCAGCCATCCAGACAGCTTTTTACCCAGTAGGGGCTATGCCTGTCCAGGCCTTTGGTAGCCAGTTTCTCAAGCAGAATACTGTGAGAAACAGTGCCTAAGTCCTTCATCCGCTAAGGGAAATAACCTTGTCATAGCAAGAGATGAGGTTAGTTTGGCAGGTTCTACCTTTCATGAACCTGTGTGTTTATGTGATTGTCCTGTGTGTGCTGTGTGACAGCCCTCAAGATGATCTACTCTATGACCTCCCCTGGCACTGAGATCAGACTGACAGGACTGAAGTTAATTTTTCAAGATAGCTACACCTAGATATATTTGGTGTAATATGTAAGTATATCCCATTATGCCTAGTATTGATACACCAAAACATGACTATTAAAAAAATCGAGATAATAATTAAAGAAATGGTTGCAGCTTCTTTAAACAGTAACATATGTTTAACACCCCCACCCCCCTGATAATCACACCTCACCTCACTGTTCAGTGCTGTTATGAAAATCTAAGAAAAGCCAGAGATCTAACATATAATGTATGGAACTGGCTGTAGTGAGGTTCATGCTGCACCTACCCATTTAGGAATCAGTGTCTACAAAACTTAGATGTGTCTATCATCATTGCATCTAATGTTTTTCCAACAGTGCTGTAATTCTGCTAAATTCAGCAGCATTACCTCCAAGATGTTTAATTAAGACAGGGACTTCTACGTTGACTTGTCTTTTAATCAACTTTTTGAGAATAGAGTAATTTCTTTTTAGTGGATTCTGACTACGTAATGCCAGATTCTGCTGAGCAGAGAAACCAGAGCTTTGTTACAGAAAAATCTGGAAAAGATTTTTATTTTTTTGTTTTACTTTTCATTTTAAAATGATATTATAAAATATAAATAACCCTAAATTCAAAAATAAGTATTTAGGAAAGTAAATATTGTGAAATTGCTTTATGTTGCCTGTCTTCACAACGAATGAAATGTATTGTTCAGTCTAAATTGAGTATGGATATTTTTGGATAATTGATACAAGGAGTTTCATTTTTGGTTGAATGAACACTTTCAGTCACAAAGAAACATTTTGGTTCTGTTTAATGGAAAATATTCTGCCTTTTCTAATCAAATATTTCTTTCAGCAAATGAATGGAAGGCACTTTCTTTACCTGCTTGCATTCAGTATAAAGCACTTAACAACATGGATGCACTAATTTGTCCAAGAACTATATTTAATTTGGGACCTGATAGTGTCACTTTACAGGATGAAGAAAAGGTTTATTTAGATTAAATAGCAAAGAGGTGCAAAAGCTGAGCTGAATGTTCTGCAGAGGGAAAATATTGCTTGTGTGGCCACAAAGCCAGGTGGCTTCTCCAGAGTCGAGTCTGACTCCAGTCTGTCAGACACTGTTAGACCAAACACAGCTGTTGCCTCCCCACACCTAACACACTTGTACAAACAGGAAAGTTTCTTTATTTGCACAGGAATTAATTGGCCATAAACCCATTTGGCAATGTGGAGAAATAATCCTGGTAATCCTTACCCCTGCTACCCTAAAATTGTCTGCATGCCCAGAACTGCTACCTCAATAGTCCTTTTAGACATAGGCCACGGGATCCTATTGAATTCAACTCATAACTGTACTGAACTCTGAACCCCAAAGATCTAACCTGTCCATTAATATTGAAAAAATATTTCTATTAGACAAAATCCAAACACGTGTTTCAGACTTGCATCAGTGCTGAATCAATTTTCTCATGTCCAGACTTAGTCTAAAATACAGCCAAGTGAGGTCTGTTTTCTCATAACCTTAAAATTATCCCAACCTGGTGGTTGTTGCGTTAACCATAATAAATGGAAGCTAATGGCCTGGGCTGAATCTAGTCCAGTGGCCCCTTTGATAATGATACTTCAGGATATATTATCTGACATTGTTGACCTGCATCCTAGCTCTTACCCCAAATTTAGGCTTTCTTACCTACCTTAAGTCCAAGGTTATTCTCACTGCCCTTGTATAGCTATCTTAAACATCTCTTCTGGGTGAGTACAAACCAAACTTAAACCCTAATATATATTTCAGAACTTATCTCAACCCCTTTTTATTTCTTTTCCTGTCTTTCCGCTGTAGACATAATCTTTATCCAAAGCATCATCCTGTTCTCTTCATATGCAAAAGTGGTATTTATTACCCAAAATATTACAGGCCATGGGGTGAAATAATTTTAAGAGCCCTGTATTTGGTCTATGTACAGTCTTAACCTTCCTGTAGAAGTTTTTGCCCTTGATTTCAGGTTGATGCTGCTTTGGTCTTTCCCCTATATTTAGAATAGGAACACAAACGGTTCCTCAGTACAGGATTTGTGTATAGGAGAGCTGAGGTTTAAATTTCAGGCACACAGTTAGGACAGTATCTCAAAAGATTGTGGGGCCAGATTCTTATATCTGTGGGTAACAGGATTGCTGCTTAATAATTTGCAACTTAGGCTTTCTTAAAAACATAAGGCTTAAGGCTGCTGTACTAGAAAACTGTTATATTTTCTTATAGATGAAAAAGATGGAAAAGTTATGACCTAAATGGAACATGAATGACTTTGGAGTTTCTAGTCACTTGTTAAAATGAAAAACCTGAAGAGTGCCGAGTATGCCACTTAAATTTATCTGTGTGCCTAGTTTAAAATATGTGGATTAAGAAGTGTTTCAGCCACTTTTCAGGCACAATGAGCGTGAATTAGTGTGAAAAGTGATATATAACTGATCAGGTGTATTCAGTTTATTTGTAGTACTGAAGCAATCTTAACAAGGTTGAGGTTTTTAATGTATCCATTTAAATGGATACCTGTGCAATGTGGTTTCTTTGGAAGCAAGCAACAGGGCAGACCTTCAGTCATTGCTGTAACAAGAAAATACTCTCAAATTTAACAAGCAAAAAAAAAACCTGAGCAGTCACTTGTTTAATGTGTTGCCAAAATCTTATTTCCTCTGGAGAGGACTGAGGAGGCTGTATAGCCTTTTCTAAAAAGCAAGTCATAAAGCCACTAGCTATATCATCTTATTAATTAAGTGACTTCTCAGCTGAGTCTTCAAACCTCAGATTGCTTAGGCTTTGCCAGAGTAAGGGTTTTTAAATTTTTCTTTGTGGTTTACAGAGTGAGGTGCAGCAGTCAACTTTGTTTGGCTTAGACATTTTATAGAGTGGCCGAGTTATAAATTTTCATGTCAGATGTCCAGTACTGGGTTGTGAGTGACAAGGTGATAACAAATTGTAATTCTGTTATAGGTACTAGATATCTAAAGTAGTTTAGTTTTATGAGTTTTAAGCTCCATTATTTTTCTAACAATTTTTTACACAATGGACATGCTAAATTGCTGTGCCAAGCAATGTAAAATAGCCTTGAGAACGTTATGAATCCAAAAGTATAGTAGGACTGAATATAACTGAAGTAGTAGTCAGTTACTTTTTCTTTCTCATTCAGTCCTTTAAAAAAAAAAGCTATCCTCAATTTCTGGCCCTCACATGCACCCTTGTACATTGTACTGCCATCTGTTTACACAGGTATTTGTGCTCTAACATTCTTGTGGGTAGTGCAGCTGTGGAGGTTGCTTAAGGTGATCACCTGGTGGTTTGCTGGGGAGCAGCAAGGAGTGCACACCACAGCTTCGTATGTCACCACAAAGGCTGGTTGGTTTTGTGTTTTGTTGTCTGTTGGCTTTGACCAGTGAGTAGCAAAGAGAATATGTGTGTGTGTGTATATATGTATATATATAGTTGTTAAAATTAAAGAGTGCTTGCCCCAACATTTACTAAATCTAGCTGTTAGAACTGTAACTTCAATACATTGGCAAAATAATTTTATATGGAACTGAACAGATAAGAAATTATGTGTGCATATGCATATTGTATATATGTACATACATAATTCATAATTATATGCAAATGCTCTAAAGGTATTTTTTATACCTTTCAAATTTTATTTGATGATGTCTACCAAAGCATAGCTGTTTAGAGTATTTGTTTAAGGCCTTTATCATATACCCTTGATATTTGCTTACCTCCTTGCCATCATCAAATCCTTCCTCCTCAGAAATCATTCTTCTGGACAAAGCCATATTTTTCCACTCAAGGCAGCAAAGTGAAGAATATTTCCTCTAATATTCTCTCCTTCAAATGTGAAATTTTTTTATTCCCTCTCAGAAAAGTCTGCTCTTACCATTTGATTTATGTAGTTCCTTTAGCCTCCCTTTATCTATATTCATCAAGAAATATTTATGTTTGGTTTCCTTTCACAGTGCTGTATGTAACCAGAGCAGTAAGGGCTGTTGCAAAGTTGGTCTGAAACTTTTCTTCCAGCCCTCTAAACTGAGCCTAATCATCTGCAGTCATCCCCCAACTTGATTTTTCAACACCTGTACAATGTGTGTAAAAGGATCAATTCATTTAAACTCATGTTATGTATATACTAGTGAAATAAGTAACCAGAAAGCCATTCAGTCTGCATGAAGTGAAAGATATACACCACACAGAGTGACTTGTGATAGAGAACTTTCTGGATTTACTGATTTATGAAAATATACATAAATTTTCCCTTTGTAGGGTATGCAATATGACATGTTTTGTACCTTGTTAGATGCCTATGCAAGATAATGGACTGACTGATCAAACTGTTTGTAGATACAAAATCATACGGTTAACAAAATATAATTTTATGAATGTTAAATGACACTTTTATATACAGCTTATAATTTATCATATCTGTGTATATAGTTTCTACATTGTCTTCCATTTTGCTTACATAAACAAAATACTTTTTCTTATTTGTAACATAAGAGATATCTTGGACTTCTTTCCCAAACATTTAAAAGCATGACTACATCTTACTTCATTATTTTAATCTTAGTAGCTCACTACTATTGCAGTACTTTTCTCTCTAGACTGTTTCTTCTTGGTATGATTTTGATCTGCCCTCACTTGCAGCTGTTAGAGCCGCAGTCTGTGTACGTCATACCCATGGCTTCCTCCTCCTTTGAAGGTTATTGTGCTGTTGCTGTCCATGTTATGTTGAGAAATTCAGGTGTTCTGTGCTATAAGTCTGCAAAGAAGAGACTGGTGGATAAGTCTATGCCAGAGAAATGGCAGTATTTCCCTTAATTCCTCATGTAAGTACCTCAGTGGTCTAGCCAAAGTACCGAAATCTACAGGAGATTTTGACCAAACCCTCCTATTTGATTAATTTGCTCTGAGCAGTGAAAACTGGGTGATAGATTGGTATCCCTTCTATGAATCAAGTTTGTAGATGAGCAGCCTGGAGTAGTTATATGATAACTTCTGCATCTACTGGTACCTACTCTCCATAACCATTAGCACAATCTCAGGATTCAGGGCTTTCTCTCCTCCCATGTGGCTTGATTTAATGTATTTGTAATTGCACATATTTCAACACAATTAAACAAAACAGAGGCTAAATTTGTCCATCTATCATGCTTGTATTCATGATGTTTTGAATGCGCCTTGTAAACCCCATAATGATATGCCAACAGCAAAATAAAACTATGATATTGAATAGTGTCTTTAATAAAATTATGAATTGAGAAGAGACTGAATTAAAATGTCTTTAAATTATAAGCAGCATGTATTTTTACTAAAATATTGAGTAAATTGCTGTAACAGAACAGCTTTCACAAATAGATTTACCTGCTTTATATTCTTCTTGCTGTTATGCTTCATAATACATGGTAATTATTAGTTTAGCATAGGAATATAAAACCAGAAGAATTTAGGAAACCGTTGTTGAAGCTTTTTGACAGAAAGTTCTTTGGTACTGTGAGGTTTTCTGATTTGTAACTTTACTGAATTACCAGCTCCATTCATAGTCATGTGATAGTTCATGGAGTCTGACTTTTCAAATAGCAGAAAAGTTGCTTTCATTTCTTAAAACTGAATCTTCTCTACAGAAATAAACACAGGAAAGAGGAGCAAAGCTCATAATTATAAGTACTTCCATTAGGTGGAATTATACTGTCTCTTTGAATAGTATAAAAATGTGTCAAATCTTGTCATGGAATTTTCTACTAAGGAAGTGTGCATCATAAAATAACGGCACAGATTTACATCTGTGATTTAAGGAGTAAGAAATATGGCTCTAAAGGCTGTCTTCTCAAAAAGGCTGTCTTCTACAGAGGGCATGGCTTTCTTATCAAGATTGATCAACATAGGTTCACTTCTATGTATGAAATGCTACACTGGGGCAGGGTTTGTAGGGGCTATTACCACTTTGAATGGGTTTAGTAATATTGATTTTTCTGCAAGGTTAAATGAGACACCAAATGTTGAGATAGCCTGAAAGAGGAACTGCCAGTGGCCTTAAGAATCCAATTTTTATGATTTCATTGTAATGAAAGGCAGAGCCATCAAATCCATCATGCAAAATAAAAAATATTTAAGTGTTTTGTTATACTCTAGGCAGCTGCGAAATTATAGGTGAAGACAGTACGAAATGGAAAGAATGTTTTGTTTTAATCCAAAACCACTATGTCAAGTGGTTTTGGATTAAATAAGAGGCCAACGTGATAAAGCGAACTTTTCCCTGCTATGAATTAATCACCCAACTAGGTCACTTCTGCTGTAATTAGTCCTGCATTAGTGGAACTCAGTACCTCAATAAATCAAAAAGGTGAAGATTTGGCCCTATTCCACCCTGCTCTCTAATTTTCTTCAGCTCAAATTTCTAGAATAAAAAAGGCTTCTAACTGATTTTTCCTTCACCTGCAAAATTCATTACATGTCACTCAGATGAACATCTGTTTTGTTTTCTCTCTGGAGATAACACAGAGATAGTGTAATAATCGGCAGCAATTCTTTCATCTTGTCTGATGCTGGCTCTGACTTGTTCCTACAGCTTATTTCAGTGCAGTGTGCTGAAAGAGGTCTGTGAGGACTCTGCTGTTTGCCATGGCCTGCTGCTTTTGCTCAATAGCCAGAAACTGAGATAAACTTTCTTATCTTGGTGTGATTTGCATAAACTTTTGAGAGGACAAGGGGGCATACTGCATAATGTTATTCATAAGTTTTTCTTCCCTCTGCAACAACATTATCCATGGTACTTTCTCTGATTTACTCCTCTCTCTTATATTACCTGGTCTGATTATCCCCTCAGCTTCATGATGTGGGAATTGCAAGCCAAAGAAGCTTTCCTGTACTACTGAAAATTGAATGTATAATTGAAAGCTTTATGTGAAAAATAACAATGGCCTTTTCCTGTTTTTCATTATTTTTGGCTTAAGTACATCTATCTTTATTAAATGCATTATGCTTTATTTTCTGTACCTGTTGAAGACACATATCTCTCATATGGTGGTGTTTGTTTATTCTGTAAGGTAAATAGATCTAGAACTGCAACTGCAGTGTTACTGCAAGATGCATCAATTGTACCATCTAGTAACTATCACAACAACTAATTAAAAAGATACATGATCAATTTAGCTGTTAGAGTAGCATTGTCTTACTAGAGAATCAGGAGAGGAGATAAGGATTCTTTACAAGAGAATGAAGGTGGCAGGATAAGTATTTTTGTATAACTGTGTATTCATTTTTAGCATTACCTTTTTGTAGAATAAGTTTCTGAAATATCTGTAGGAATATTATTTTGGTCATCACTGAAAGAAACAATCCTTTCAGCTGCCTGAATATAGACCAAACAACACCATTTGTGTTGCTCCTCATCTCTGAAAGGTTGTTTGGCATTTAATTAGTGGAAATGTCCTTAAAACTGGCAATGAGGTGACTGTGAGAGTCTAAGTAAGTGGTACTCAATATCTAGAGACCTTTACCCTTGTAAACTGTATTTGGAACAGATGTATAACTGTCAAAGAACCTGCCTGACCATGTGTATTGATGGGATCGTGCAGATATGTCTCTGCTTGTTGCTGAGAGGTTCCCAAGGCTCTAATGAGACTACATTGTATAGGAAACCATTGATGCAGTAGCACAAAAAAAAAAAAATCAAAGAATAGTCCAATAACTGTCACAACAAGGAGCAGCAGCTGCCATTAGCAGAGTAACTAAAGAGAACAATTGTAAGCCTTGTTACTGAACAGAGAGGCTGAAGGAACAGTGAAAATAATAGTTTCCAGGGAATATAGGCATACTGATAGCTCCTGCCAGGATTTGTCACCAATTACTTTTTCCCATGCTGTAAGGGAGGGGACACGATTGCTCTATTTAATTATTCAGCACTGTGATATCACTTTTCCCTAGTTTCTAGAAAAAGCTTAGAAGAACAAATCCTTTCCATAGTAGCTGTGTATACAATCAGTTAAAGAAGCCGTTAGCTTTTGTGTTTAATCTACATGGGTAGGTTTTGAGAGATGTTGCTGAATACATTTTTCTTATTCAGTTTTTCATCTCCCATTTGAGGGTGATGGGAGAAAAGGATAATAAGCAGCTATTCTGACCACATATATCATAAATGTTGTACATTTAATGACAGTAGCTACAAGATTTTGTCCCCTCTAAGCCTGCTTTATCTTACAAGCTAAATTCCATGATACAGTCAAGGAAAAATATTCAGAGCATACAAACAATTCATCAGTTTTTCAAAATTCTTGGTCATTTGGGTATTTTATGGAGTTTATCATCTTTGATATGAATAACTCAAGCGTGCGTACTTCAAAATTGATTTTTAAATGTAACTGAACATCTTCAGAATATAGTTTTTAGCATTTCCTTATCTTTGATAATATTACATTAATTCAAAACACTGGAGTCAAATGCAATAGCATGATGTTCTGTTTATTTTGTAAACTACCCAGATGGCTTTACCATGCCCATTTTGTAAGAATTTATATATTAATATATGGGGTAAAAATAGGGACTAAAGGAAAAGAGTTATGCAACATGTGTCCAAACAAGGTTTGCTGGTGCAGATAGCAATGTCCAGGAGTTCCAGGTACTGATCCGTTTTTGTCTGACGGAAATGATGGAAAAGTTTTAGTTAAGCTTGTCGCTTACCTACTTAAAAAGAATGAAAACTTTCCATGTAATGTGGAATTAAGGAGTAAAACTTGAGGCCTTCGTGAATCCAAATAGCTCCCTGGTGTCAAGTAAAGGAGGAGGTTGAGGTAAAGCAAATAAATAAAAGATGAATAACCAAGCCTGTACTTATTCATAAGAGATAAAACTTCACAAAAAAAATTTCTTAATTATTTTATGTTTTGATATACATAGATCCTTCAAGTTTCTGTGTTGGGTAAGTGTAAATGGTACCAATATAGATACGTTCTATGTAATAACTCTTTTAAAAATATAATTGGCTTACACAGAGCTTTTACTAAATCCAGGAAAAATGCCTGTCGTATTATTTTTAGGTAGTAAGAGAACAGGTATCAACAGCAAAGGCAGTGCTTAGCAGCCAAGAAGGCCAGAATTTAAACAATAGGAAAGTCATGTCAATGTCTGAACAGAAACAAATATCAGAAGGATTTTAAAGTTTCTAAGAAATTGTTAATTGGAAAATACTGAATTACCAAAGAATTTAAAATGAAAAAGCTAAGAAAAAATAATCCCCATGAAACACTGATACATTGTTAAGCCTGTGTGAAATCAAAAAAAGTGTCCAAATGAACATATCTTTAGTTTTTATTGATGGTGCTTGAGGGATGCTTTCTCTGAAGGCTGGCATACTGCAGCTGTGTATTGAAAGCACCTTTCATCACTCTTCATTCTTCAGAGGAAAGCTATATAAAATGGGCAAGTAGCATTTTATAAAACATTTAGAATGCAGTTCACATGAAAGCAGGGAACTAAAAGGCTGTCTGTCAATGATCAAGAAGGTGCAGTGAAAGGACATGTAGAATACTGAAATTCAGAAAAGCTGAACTGTGTTTTCTGGGAACTGTGTGCTCCTGCACTTTCCCTCCTGAGGAAACTCCCTCTGAGGCCAAATCAGTACTATGGGCTTCAGGCTGAGGTCTGTACTAGACTCTGCTTGAAACGCTGTTGTAGGCAGACTTCACTAGTGATGAAAGACATTTACTTAAATACCCATCACCATTTGCGTACATTTTGTTCTTAATCTGTGTCTTTGGTAATGCATAGAACTGATTCATGGCTAGAACTTCAGAACTAGGAAATCTGTGCTAGGCTTCCCTGCAGGGATTTGAACTACTCTGAACTCCAGGAGGCTGTATTGAGATGAAAAAATTTCTGCAAGTTTCTGTGGTTTTAGGCCACTCATCATATGTGGTGGAGAGTAAGGTCATAACTCAGATAATGGGATACTTTTTCGTTGTGATAAATAAAAGCATGCTTTTCTCTGCTATATTTGCTCTCCCTCTAACGCATATTCTACTTGCTGTGTTACTGTCAAAAATATTATAATTTAATGTCATAGGAGAGTAGGTTATTCACTCACCTGGGATATGGAAATCCTGTTCATTTTAGAAGGTATGTTTAATAAATTTGCATCCTTGGCAGAGACCTTTTCATGATATTATACCATGTTTATTAGACAGATAAAATCTCTTTGCATTAGTTTCAAAGCCAGAAATTCATTCCAAAGGAGCCGAGTGCCTGGGTTACTTAGATATTTTGAAAATCCCAGTAGGTCTCTGTTTGCAGCTTTTTGGCTCCTAAATACCCTCGGAAATCTGGCTCAAGAGTTATTACAGTAACATGAAGGAATAATAACTTATGTTTTTCATGCCAGAAGGATTTCACTGGCACTGAGAATCTTGATGCTACACTGGGGGAAATTATATTTACATGTTTGAGAGCACTGAATTAATTATAACATAAAATAAGACTTTGTTTAACATATGTAAAGATTCTGTTCTCAAATATACTATTCCTTGTAGGGCTTGAGATAAAGTAAAGCATTTTACCAAGTCTGGGAAGGCTCTAAACAGGGAGATGGCCAGTGTTCAATGGTTGATTAGTCGTCTGGAAAACAGACACGGAGCAACCAAAACAGATTGCTCAGCCTTAATGCCATACCAATCACTTTTTTTTTTTCTTCCCTGCTGCTATTCTTTTGCTTAAGCCTCTTAAAGTCTGCTTGTCCATTTTGGAGTTCCTATAAAAATATTTAATATAATTTCAAAATAACCTTGAAATTATTTATTTTGACAATTTTAATGTTATGAATCAGAAAGAGGAATAGATATTTTGGCTTCTGGGTTATCCTTAGGCAAGGGAAGAAGTAAATAGAGTCTAGTCTATGTACTGAACTACATATATATTTTCTTCATGGCCTCAGGAAGTCCCCAGAGCTGAAAGCTCTATATTAATTTTTGATGGCTATTTTCTATTCTGATGAAAACAGTTTTTTTATGTCTGTGATAATATAGTTGAAGCAGCAAGAGCCATAGGGCTGGGAAAATGCTGGTAATTTAATTTTAAACTTATGGCTATAATTGTAGGAAACAGTTTCTGACTCATTTTCCATAAATCAGGTTGTATATCCATCCGTGATAAAATGACTGAAAGTAGAATTGATAGATCTGAGTTAGGCAGGATTTTTCCACCTTGCTTCATCCCCTGAACATGAGCAATAAGAATTGCTAGGTATAACATTTCTGACACCCTCTGAAGGACTGACAAAATCCGAATTCTCTGCTACACTAAAAATAAAAATCCAGCTTGATGTGAAAATGCAGATACTTGCCACTGAAGTAGATGTCTGTTGAGATAGATACACATGCTCTAAACCTGGTTGTTTACACTCACTTTCCTGTGTCAGAAATTCAGGGTGGTACCTAACTGGATCCAATACAAATATCTGCAACAAATTTTAGTGTGGTTCCCTGATGACTAATGCTCCATCTTATAGACAAGGATGTTATGTAGCCTCTATAATCTCCTCTGTAGCTGTTTTGAAGGCCTCCGGGTGCTTACAAGAAGGAAGGCAGTTACCTTTTGCCTACTGTACCTGCTGCAGGTAGCAGAACATTCTGTGGTAAATAGTAGAAAGTGATGTTAACAATGGGCACCAAAGGATATTTAAACACATCTTTAATGCTTTCTTTTTGTCTTTCGTTGCCTTAGTATCAAAACTGCAAAGGATATCTTTTACCGTCAATTTAAGTTTGAAAAGTTGAACTTCTTTTGCTCTCTTAATAAAAACACTCTTCTTTGTTAATCAAATTAATTACACAGAAGTAGCAAGTGTACAGGCTATTCTGCAACATATTTATGTATTGTTATTTGGTTGTTTTCTAAGGTGTAATTTGTAATTAAAAATAGGAATAAACAATACGTTTTTTTAATAAATTGAAAATTACAGTTCCCTGCAGTTTGGAAAAGCGAGATTTGGAAAAGATTTGAAAGTAGAAATTGATGGAATGGGGCCATTAAAACAGCGGAAGACCTGCTTCTGGTTGATATTTTGAGATAATTTTACTCTAATCAATATTATTTGGAAAAAGTCTTTATAGGTAATGGCTGTTTTAAGGAATGAAAGCATGTATGCATCTGTCTGGAGTAATTCTGTACAAGAAGCACCAGGTGGTAGAAAGCAAGTGATGTTTCTGCTGGTGTAGCACCTGTTTTTGATTTCAGAGGGAAAACAGAAGAAAATTACTTCAATGGGTGGTGACATTAAATACAGCTGCTGCCTGGCAGAAAGTATTTTATCTCCCCTTTACCCAAGAGAAAATACTTCTGCCTTGCATCATGGATAGAATGAAAGCTCCAGCTGCATCCTACCAGAGGAAAAGACAGAAAGGGATGAATTCCCAAAGTCTTTCCTGTAGTTACGAAGTAAAGTTCAATAAGTTAGTCATTTTTATTATGCAGAGGAAGATGGGCATGACCAGAAGGACGTTTTTGATGGAGTTGGCAAGAAGAAAAGGTTTCAGAGTAGAAAGTGAGCTAAGGTAGGAAAATATTTACATCTGTAGACATAACGACAAGTAATGCTGCTTGAAACGTTCTAATTTAGTAAATACAATCATACAAGTGACCATGGCTGAAGATTTTGCCTATCTATTTAGTGGATATACTTAGCTCTTCCCACTGTGAACATGCTTCAGGATTTCTGCGGGTGTCATTCATTTCTATTACCTTCTGAACAGAGAGCAGACAGAACTCAAATAATAGCAAAATTTCCTATCTCTTACCTCTAAAATCTGTGTTTCTAATTTATCTGAAATCTGCCAATTTTCATGTGTCTCCTTTTTTTCAGTGTGCTTCTTCTTGTATTGAAAATAAAAAACATACTCTATGAATTTGCAAATATTTTTCACGAGATATGTTTCTATGCATTCATATAGTCTCAGTGGAATCAATGAATTGTGTCTTCAGCTGATCTAAATCAGCCATTGTTTATTTCCCCCTTGAGGTCAGCTTGAGATTAATCTAAATTTAATGGCCAATTTCTGAAATGAAAAAAAGTTAATATATAGGAATGGAAAATGTGATGGGTTGAGGGGAGCATTTCTCTAGAACATCTTTGGTACTCTAATGTTTAATTTTCCTGTGAGTGTGCCTGTTACACTGATGGGAGTTTCAAAGTTACTGGCTTACACTTTGGTACAATCTGGGAGAGTACTGGAGAAAAAAACTAGGAATGAAATATCACAGATGTGACATTTCAGGGTGAAAATATACTCCAGCCGCAGATTTATCTGATGGTGTTTCAATAAGCCTTCCTCCAAACAGTGCCTTTCATGAGCAATAGTTATATCATTATGCAGTTTTCCAAAAGTTGCATCATTATGTATGTTCTCTGAAAAGCTGGAAGAAAACCAAGAATTGATCATTTCTTTGTATCTGTATGCAGATAGTATACAATTGGGTCCTCCCTATAAAAGCTCCTTTCCACAGATTTTTCAATCCCATCAACTCTGAAAGCCCGAGGAAGAAGGGCAGATGAAATAATTTGTAAAGCATGATTCAAGCAGGTATTGAACAGAAGTAGGCAATTAGCAACTGATACAAAACTAATTGAATTCTTGGGGAAAAAAAATGAACTGGGCTGTTCTGAATCCTACATCAACAGTCTGTTGAGGACTGAGTAGAAGCTTTATCTGGGCTGCTTTGACACACAGGTGTATATATTGCCAGTATTTCCAACTTCTATAAGTTGTATGCAAAGCAGGTGATACGTTTAATTCCAGTTTAGCTGCTAATGGATAGAATAGAACTGTTTAACTGTTGATTTTTGGGTTTGAAAATGCCAGAATGAATGCTAAATTTGTGACGTTCTGTGCCAAGAAAAAAGCACAGCTGCAGAGGTACCAGAGGAAACTGGTGCACAGCAGCTAAACTGCTGCTGTGAGCATAGCGATGGCAAAGTTTCTAGATCTGCAGCTTGCTTCAAATACATTGCATATGAATATTTCATATAAAGTGAAATAAACCACAGGAAACAGAAGTTCTGTGTCTCTGGTTTTTGTTTGGTTTTTGTTTTTTTTTTCTCAAGTGAAGATGTGACAGTTTAATTAAAGTACAACATAGCATGCTTAAATAGTAAGAAAACCAATAGTACCTCATAGTGGTTCAACTAGCCTAGATTTGTAATATTTTAGATTAAAATAAATTGGGAATTTTTTTTTTAATAGACTTGACTCTACAAGTTGCACAATATGGACAGACAATTGTGCTATGTCATGAGTTTCATATTTATGAAGTAGAGTACATTCAATACACTTCTCATATTTCCAAAATACAGTACATTTTAATTTATTGCAGAGTTATGTGATAGCCTGTTTTGCTGGGATGACTTCAGTATTTGTCATTGCAATTAAATAAAATCAGTGATTATTTGTACAAATGGGGGTCACAGGGACAGGCCAAGGCGTATTGTTGGTCTCCTAGAAAGCAGTTTGCTTTGAAATGGTTTTGAATGGTTTAGTGTTTGATGGGAATAGTTGGACTCGATGATCCGGTGGGTCTCTTCCAACCTGGTTATTCTATGATTCTATGAAAGTTTGTGCAGTCTGCCTTCAACAGTTAGCACACGTCATTTTTAAAGTCCATACCAACCAACTACATCTATCAGTGGTACCTGGTTGGACCAGTTGATGCCTTAACTTCTCAAGGTGTTATAGAAAGGCTGTAAAGCAATATGTCAGGTCCATTTTAAATTTACTGTATATGCATAAGGGCTGTCACCAACATTGGGTAGCAGGAGGTTACAGAGGCTTACAAATGGAGGCGGCTGCCATCAGGATGATTTATGTTCCAATTCTAGGCTTATTTCTATAAGAACTAAGTCAAATAATGACACTACCTGTCTGTGCCTTTCCTTCAAGAAATTTAGGAATCTGGTGACTGATATCAATTAATGTTGGCATATACTTCAGAGATACTGAGTTCCTACATTTTTCATGAAAATAAAGTTTCCTCCTTTATGTGCTGTTGTCTTTTGTGTGTGACAGCACCCTTGTGGAGTATGTGAGGAGGGGGAACACTAGGAATTGCTCAAAATTTCCTACCGTTTTAGTAGATTTCTAAACTTTCTGAGGAGAATCAGCAGGCCAGGTAGAAATTTACAGGTCATCCTAAATATGTATGTAATTTTTCTCTTGAAATCTAACCTTGCCCCTGTCCATTATTTTCCTATAGAAGGTGCAGAACTGTGGGTTTTTAATCATGAAGTACTGTGGGATTCTTTCCAATGTTATTTTAGTACACCAACCCTAACGTAGTGTAATAACCTTTGTGCTACCACATTTTTTAAGTGAAGTACACCGTATAACCTATTGGCCAATAACTCAATCTGTAAATTTTATGTTACAAAATTGATATCTTAGTTTAGTTAAGAGGCTGGCCTCTTAGTAGCAAGGAAGTGGTCTTTGAATGGAGTGCATAATTAGTAAATCTTAAGTCATGAACATTTGAGAATGCCATATGAAAAAAGCTTAATATAAATACAGAAAAAGTTAAATTTTTAAAAAGATATTACTAGTTGCAAAGGTTTAAAGAATAATTGTTAACAGACTTTTTAATAGTGTAAAGCATTCATTCATCGATCAGGAATGTTGAGAAGGTGTCATAAAGCAGGCTTTTCATTATGGTACTGCTTGTGCAAGCCAAATATCTTCAGAGCTGCAAAAAAAAGTGTGTAATAGGTTAGTGTCTTACGGAAGGAAAATGATACTGAAAGGGAGAAAATACTGCACTTACAGGAGCCGTCAGGCTAAAGTCTTTCCTCAAAGCAGATTCAGTGACTGGAAGAGATAGACTGTGATATGAAAATGCAACTGCTTCCCACAAACTAACGTACAATAAATACTACAATTTTTAGGAAGTGCATGGTAAGTAAAAATGGAAATAGTGACTCTGTCTTTGTACAGTTGGGTTCAGGATAAAAATAAAACCCCTATTTGTGTACTTCTTGTCAGTGAGTCTGTCACTCATATTGTGGCTGAGAACAACTCTTACCCGGAGGTGCTGGACTGGCTGAGAGGACAGTCTGTTGGTGACATCTCCAGGTTTGAATTGCTGGATATCTCCTGGTTCACTGCCTGCATGGAAGCAGGAAGACCAGTTGATGCAGAAACGAAGTATCGTCTCATGGTAAGAAAGGTCCTTTAGTGCAAATCCAATAACAATCAAAACAAATGACTGTGATTTTTTTTTTCCCTAAGAACATGGATACACTTGTTGTGATATAACTTCTGAATTTAAAAACTATTTTCCCCTGAAATTTACATGAGTAACTGAGACAGTTTTAACAGATTAAAAAGACCTTCCATACTTTCTATGTAAGTGTTTGGTAATGCTAGGTCACTAAAAGATAACATAGATCTTTCATGTAAAAAAGGCATGCTATTAAAAGGGAAATAACCATCAATGAAGCGCTTGCTGTTATTGTGGTACTTGTGGTATTTCCACAAAGACTTCAACTTTATGGTAAATGTCTCATTGAGACCAGTGTGTTTTAATGGACTCCTGATGGAATACTTTGCCTCTTCAAAACAATACAAAAATATTAAAACCTCTGCTGTTTGCATTTGATCATCTAACTGCTGGGTCCTTGAAGAACCTGTGAAATAAAG
Source organism: Phaenicophaeus curvirostris (assembly GCF_032191515.1). Taxonomy (NCBI): domain Eukaryota; kingdom Metazoa; phylum Chordata; class Aves; order Cuculiformes; family Cuculidae; genus Phaenicophaeus; species Phaenicophaeus curvirostris. The sequence continues at coordinate 14,303,279 of NC_091400.1, read as the reverse complement.
GCTGCTTCAGTCTGTGAACGTGCATTTACAAACTTGGCGCCATCGAGTAAAACTGTGCTAAGAAAAAAAAGATTTAATTATGTTGGATTATCTCTTAGTGGGAGCTGTAAGTCAGAGGATATTGTGAATGGCAGACTGATTTGGTGAATGGTATTTGGTGAATGATGACTTGTTTTCCTCTGATCTATACCTGTCAAGATAACGTGTTAATTTCTTAAATGGGAGCCTAGTGTGAAAGGGTAGTATTCAATAACCCCAGTACAGGCTGGAAACGGTGAGGGTGTGGTGAGGATGCCTGGGCATGCTGTGCTCTGTGTGATAACAGTGTGTGCTGCTGGGCCATGAAATAGACCCTGCATTGTGGCCTGATGAATCTATTCCCTTGTTCTACATACCCTCCAGTCTCACAGTGATGGATATAACATGCACTGGTGAAGAAATTAATTCGTACATCAAGAGAATTACAAGTCTGATCTAAAGCTCTCTCAAATGATGAATTCCTGCTGATTTCTGAGGGTCTGGATTAGGCTCTGTGTGACCCGTGACCTCAACGCAAAATGGAAAATGTGTAAACACTGGGAACATGGCAGGATCCACAGTGCATACCTTCCTGTGAGACAGAGGATGCCTGAATATTTAATAGCAGTAATGTTTGCTGCTTCTTCATCCTCGTATTTAGATTATGAAGGAAGATTCATAAATACCACCTTTCTCCAAGAAAAACTGCAGCTCTAGATTTTTTTTTTCAGTCATCTTCCATTGCCAGAAACTATTTTCCAAGATTTTAGATGCAAGAATTACTGTTTAATAACACTCAGGGAGGAGGGGGAAGTGGGTACAGCAGATGGAGCTGTCACTCTCAGACTCAACATAATTCCATGACAGAATATGAATTTATATTTGCAATTCCTCCAATGAAGTACTTGTGCAGCATATTTATGTTATTTTCAGTGAAACTGCTAGGGGGAGAATAGACCAAAGAAATTAGTGCAAACCAGAAAAAACCTGGAAACATTGTAACTGCTGCATTATTTAATCTCACAGGCAAATAAGCCATAAATACTGGGAATGCAAAAAAGTTCTCTAAACAATAAATAAATAAAAAATGTGAACAGAACACTGTGAATTTTGCTGAGTTTCATGCCAGGATTAGATGTAAACCAAATTAACTTTTATGTATATTCCTAATTTCAGTAGTGCGTTAAACCATACAGATTTAGATATCTCAGAAAATATCTTTTCATAGATTTTTTTTTCCTTTGCAAAGCAAGAAATGCCTTGTCTTTCTCAAAAACATCACCAATGATACTGAAACTTACCTTCTTTTTTTTCCTCTAATCAAAAAGCAGACTACTGCAAGAGGAATTGCCTTAGTTTTCTTTATATTTTATAGAAAGACCTGCTCTGAAAAAGGTAGCAGCACTGTCAAGAGATCATTATTATACTTTGAGATTGGCTCTGCAAGTAAGAGCTTCTGATTTTATTGCAACATAAAGATTTCATGCTAATAAATGTAGAGTGCAATAAGCAGGCCAGTGAAAGATATACTGTTAACTTTAAAGGCTTTAATTACATAGCGGCTCTAAAATAATAAACAATTTTGTAAAGCAGACAAGGAAGGAAGTAAAAGGATTCTAGAAGTTCAGCAAATCTAAAAATAATTTTATTGTTGCGGTGTCACTGTGATTTCTTTTTTCTGCCTTGAGAAATGAGGAAGTTTGAAGTAGAGCTTAATTTTCTTTTTAACTACCAGACTGAAATCGTACATAATGTAATTTAATTGGAATTTCACTGAAGACAAATTTGGTCCATTATATCAGTGTTGTAAAATGCTAAATGAAAGTGAGTTAACGAACCTTGAACTCAGTCTACATCATGAAGATGATGAGGTAAAAGGAATGGATTGCAGTGGGGCAGTGAGTGAAGTCTCATCTGCATGTAGGTTAGTGGTTAATATCAATAGCAGTAAGATTCCATCTTTCATATCTTACAGTGCCCTGTTTGGAAGGTTGTTATTCAGGACATTTGTTTTAAAATATTACTAAAATGAAATGTCTTTCTCCATGCAAAACAAGGGGAATAAAGTCAGAGTTACAGACCAATAGCTAACATATTAATTAGGGTTGTCACTGAAGTACACCTTTCTGTGGTTGCAAAAGGTCTGAGGGATGCTCTGATGTTAGTGATTTATAGTGTGTGAAAGGTTGGGTAACCAGATCTAAGCTGGCATGAATTCCTACTGATTAATTCTGTAACAGTTGATTTTTATAGTTAATAGGCATAATTTAATTTCATAGGCTATGGAAGTATGGTAGACAAACACACACTTTAAAGGAAATAACAATATTTTTCTGGCAAAGAAATGCCTTTGTCCAGAAACACCTTCCCCACCACAAGCAGATGGATATTCTGGTCAGAATGTGGACATTAATACATATACAAGGGCATGCCCATATGCTAGAAAGTTCTTGGGTAATGGAAATGAAAGAGGCAGTGAGGTTTCAGAGGTGTAAAAAGAAAGGAAGAAAATAAGTGAGTTGATATCCTCAGCAGCTTTAGGAACTGTTCCGTGACTGCCCCTCTACTGCCTCTTCCTCAGACAGAAGCTAAAATTTGTTAGTTATATTTTTGGAAAGGGAAAAAGATTTATTTCCTTGAACAAAGGATTTCCCTCCAAATTAAGAAAAGGAAGTAGCATGTTTTCAGATCCACTGCCATATTATGTGTCAGGCAACTCATATTTAATGTTTTCTGGCCTATCTCACACTGTTGCCTCATGAAGGAGGGAGTCTTTATCTAATGGAAGAGAACCTTCATACTGACAGTCAGAATTTCCCAGAAAATAAAATGAAATTTATGAAGAAGAAGGCATCCAGTTTATAAAATGCTGGATATCAGCAGACTGTATTATTTGATCAATGCTGTCTGGACTTTACAGAGCTGCTGCCTGTTGACTAATGTGGCCTGACAGTCTCTTGTATCTGCTCACCTTTTTCACTGCTGCTTCATTTTTATTCTTTGTTATTTCCCTATATGCTTATACTTCTTTGTGCATTAAAAAAATAGTTTGACAAAGAGCAAAGTAGTCCTCTATGTGATTAATTTTGCAACCAAGCCTCTGCTGTACAAACTGATGGTAGTAACACAGGCTGATTTTCCTGCTTATGCCACGTGGAAAATGTCAATGTGAAGGAGTGGCAGTGATATTCAATGTTACTCCAGCCTGTATGTGGGGTACAAACTCTGACTAGCTCTAGCAATCAAGTAGCTTACACATCTGAGTATTTTTCAGTGATTGCCCTGTGCAGTGTACCATAAGTTCATTTTAATATAGTGGAGTTATTTGCAAAACTAGGAATTTTAATGCTTACATTTTTCTCATACCCGTAGTTGTTTCTTCCTAATACTATAAATGATTTTGTGGTAATGTGAGTTTCCAGGATTGCTTGTTCTACACTGTAATTGCTACTGGATGAAACTTTAGGTTTCTCCCATAATCCGTACAAATGGTTTTATCCCATCTGGTCTTCCCACCAAAAAGCAATATCAATCCTGTTCTTATGTGTGGGTGGTGATAGATCATCTCTGTAGTTCTCATGCAGGCATCATAATATTCCATAAAAATCAGGCTATAGTAATTATCGTTCGCTAGACATTTTCGCTACTGATTTCTAGCCAAAGTTTCTTCTGTTATATATAATCAAGTCCTCGTAATTAAAAGCATAACTATTACTGATTAAGAAAAATGCTTAAATATCTCTGCTAAGGCAGGAAAGGACATTTATATGTCAGTCTATCAATGTATTGAACACATAAAATTTCTGTGTTAATTTGCTCTCATCCTTAATGCCAGGTAATACTACATGTGGCTCTTGTTCTTTGTGTGTCTATATCCTAATGAAGATAATAGCTTATTATATGTTCCATTCAGTAATGTTCTGTTTGTTCACAGTCTTTGCAGCTGGCACTATCATTTCAAGCAGTATATTAGTGGTAATCAATCATAGTTTATATGATTTAAAATCAGTTTTAAAGTATAATTCATAAATGTGTGTGAAAGTGGATGAGTTGTGCTGTTGATCCTGCTGAATCCCATTTTGGTTATTCCCAAGAGTGGTCTTGCATGTAAAATAGCTTCCTTCCTTTCACTGTATACTATGAAAACTGCCATATAATTCACCACTCTTTCAGCTGTGCAAGCAAATGCCTTTGCAGTGTGTGCGTAAATACTGTTATTTAACTACTCTGTATCAAATACAAAGGCAATTTAGCATGAAATTATATGAGGGTGTGTGTTTGTGAAGGCACATACACATATTTATAGGTTTGCCTAGCACAGATGCTAGCTTTATGTCTGCATGTCTTTGGACACATGGAAGAAAGGGCTCATCATTCCATTACTGGGATGAAAGTTTCCTCCATGTATCTTTGTTGAACCTTTTTCCCTGTGGCGTTTGGCTAGCACACTGCAATATGGTTTTTTGACAGACCTGCCAAATGTTTTCAGAAAAAATGACAAATAGCAAAAAAGTACAGGAAAATGTTGAGAATATTTTCAGTGTTTCCAAATATTTTGGATTTGGGCACTTCTAGTGGAAGCAAAGGAATTGAAGTTCTGGGTACATAAAATAGCAGAAAAGCTTGTGCTAATTTTTTCCAGTTGCTCAGTGTTCAGGACTCTCGCATGTTGAGAACTCATGCTCAGGATTCTCTTTTCTAGTGGGGACACGACTCTGTATCTTGCCTTTCAGGAGAAGGGATGGGTTGCCCACAGACATTTTTGTTGATTCTGTCAGTTTTGCATGGTGCAGAACTGGGCAAAAAGTGAATAAGCGTGGAGGTAGCCTGATGTTTGGGAAACTCCCATTTGAGATTTGGCACCTGTCTCCTTTTCCTTGCTCCAGTGAGCACCTAAAAATGGTGTCTGAATTGGATTATGTATGGAAGGGGTTTAGTGAGAAATTGCGTCATAAGGTGAACACTGGCTGTTGGATAAAAAGATGGAAATTACTCTTTTGTGGCTATTTGTAAACGTTTCCTTTGCTTTATCATGACCCCAAATCGGAACATTTGGTGTAATGAATTAAATAGAAAGCAAAAAAAACTTCTTCATTTTACCTGGAAGAGGAGGGGAAAATTTATTTTAAAGCCATACGTTTTTCTTCCACCATTGAACTTATCTACAGATCAAAAATGTCAGTTATTTGAGAACTTCTATTTGTTTTTTTTTCCCCCCTGAATCATGAAGTGTTTTCTTTCAAGCATATTGACTCTTAAAGCTTTGTAGTTTTTCAATCTTACTGCAATAATAAGAGGAGTAGTAGAAGAAACTCGCCATGTAGGGAGATATATTCTTTTAAAATGACAGTGCCATTGAAAATCCCCTGCAAAAACTTCCTGAAGGCAATGAAAAATTCCAGTAATCACCAGGTAAACTGGTATTGTCAATGCAGCCAATGTGAAATTAAATGCTTTTTCTAAGACGGTGGTAGGAGCATTATTCTCTTACCTCTCTTTAAAGGTACATATTTTAGGCTGATGAAATGTATTTTTATTATTTCAAGCTATTTTACAGGTCACCAACCCTTCTTTCTTTCTTTCCTTTTTTTTTTCTTCTTGTTAGGAAAAAGATCGCGCTCCTCCTTTGAATACACCTGAATCAGAAGTGCCATTATTTAATGCAAGCAAAGTATCTCAGTATTCTTGTCAAAGGAAGACAACTTTAAATAACTACAACAAGAAATTCACGGTAATACTTTTTCTATCCATGAAATAAAACCTAACATAAGTAAAATAATTAATACAGTAGTTGCATCAATATTTTCTGTAGCACCCTTATCAAATTCATGAGTTAAATAGGCAGCACAATTATAACAATTTAAAAAAGTTATAAATCTGCCATACTTAAAATTGAGTGCAAGCTTAATTACATCTTTCAAGTGTTGCTGATAGCTTAACACAGTGGGTCTTTAAATATATTAATAGCTTGTAAGCATGTGAATTTTTAAAACAAATGATAGAATAACATTCTGAAAATGTCTTTTAGCCTTTCATCACAGTCTTATTTGACAAGTTGGAAGTCATGATAAGAAAAAGTTTGGTTTGAGTCTGTCCAAACTGTCCATGGTTGCTGTGCTGCTTTCTGTTTTGCTTAGGTGTTCAGTTCTTCAAAGTGTGGTTGTAACTAAGCAATTATGAAAATGAGAAGCTTACAAAAGATTGTGGAATCAATGTAACTACTTTAATATGACCCCAAACCCCCCTTAAATTGTCTACTTAAATAGAACTCCTAGAGACACTCATATTTCTTATTTAATCCTCATAACAGTACACAGTACAGCGAGTATGAAGAGCCCGAGTCATCAGTTCTAAATGCCCCTTTACTGGGGAATGACTCCTCTTGGCTGGTTGTGGATACAGTGACAACTGTTCAATAGGAAACACTTGATGCAGAGCTCTAATGTAGTGTAGTTTGAGTATATCTGACATAGTTATATTCATATGTTTCAACTATAACATGAAACACCTCCTTGTCTACCTAAAATTTTATTATTTATTTTGTTATAATTTTTATGCTCATTCTCTGTGTGTGTACCTATAAATGCACATAAATCTTCCAAATAAATATTATATGTGAGATCCATATTAAAAAAGAATAACAGATACCAGTAATTTGAGAATAATTAAAAACCCCCAAACATTTACAAGATAAATACTAAAGCCTCTGGGAATTCAGAACTAAAGATAAACCTAAAAGCAACTCCAAAATGTTTTGATCTGGGAATGCACAGTTAAAAATTAAACAAACTAAATTTTTCCTTGTAGTGATGCTTTGAAATAATAAACAATTATCCTAGTTATATAATAGTGCTTATGGTACTCAAGTAGGTTAAAACATTTGCTTATTTAAAAGATTTTTTTGAGCAACCTGATGGGAATTGAGTTTCATCTTTGCTTTGAGCCTGAGGCTGGACTAGAGATCTCTTGAGGTCTCTCTCAGCCCCAGTGATTCCAACATTCCTGAAACTACTTTTTTTGAAATGGGTACCATGCCCTACCTCCTGGTAGAAAAACAAAGCTGTGAATGTTACCATTTAACCTCCTGAAAGCAGTCATTCTTTTTCACTGTTTACAAATATCAAAAACACTCTGCTGTTAGGGAAGATATCAGACCAAACACAGTGTGACCCAAAGATTCTGTAAAACACCTTCCTTCTTGGAGAAATAGAAAGTACATGCCTTAGTTCAATGATTTCTGAAAACAGTGGAGTGTGGGAGTCTGTCTCTTTGTTGAATTTTCCGTAGCAGGACATTTTGTCAGTCATTCTCAAGATAAATTTAAAAGTAATTGTGATGGATTATGACAAAGTAGAATGGCTAACCCTAGCAGGCACGAAGTTGTTGTTGATTTTCAATTATCATTAATACTTTAATCGCAGAAATGTCTAGAATAAGGTAGTTCCCTTTTTAATGATACCTTTAAAATTGTTTTAATTTTGAAATATTGATTATCTTTATTTGTAAATGCACACAGTATTTTTCCATTTTCAGAGTCTGAGTGCTATAAATCTACTGAATATATAGTTCATTTTCTAGCTGCTGAATTCCTGAATTTAATCCAAGATTCAGTTCAAATGAAAACTATGACAGCAGCAGCATATTCATTGAGTGATTTCTGTTATACCTGTTTCACAGAGAGACAGTCTCTAAATTATTTTGAGGTTTCTCATTGCAGCAGTCTTAATGTCAGAGTACAACTTGTATTTGATAAATTAATTTACGTGACATATTAGAAGTAGGGCAGTTTAATGACTGAAGCACTGAGACTCCCTTTTGTTATCTTATATATCAAACATTTCTGAGTCTGCGTAGAAATTAGGTTTCGTAGTGACAAAGGTGGCAGTTTTTCATCCTCATACTTTGAGAGTAACTGTTCTGAGTTCGTGTTATATTTCATTTATGGATATGGTACTGAACAAGTTGATAATGCATATAAGTCTGTCTAGCAACTGCATCTTGACAGCTGTAATGTGTGGTGGGTTGACCTTGGCCTGATGCCTGGTGCCCACCAAGACACTTAATCACTCCCCTCTTCAGCAGGACCAAAATATGATGGAAAACCACCTTGTGGGTCAAGACTAAAGGCAATCTAATAAAAGCAAAAGCAAATGCCACATGTGGAAGCAAAGGAAAACAAAATATTTATTCTCTACTTCCTGTCAGCTGATGATGTCCAGCTACTTCCCGGGAAGCAGGCCAGTGCAAAGAACATCAGCATGAGGGCTGCTATGGGGAAAATTAACTCCATCTCAGCCAGACACAAAACATGGTGTAACTCCTTAGGGCTGATGCTCTTCCTCTCACAATGTAAGTCTGCAGAGACAACTGAAGGCTTGGGTGTTTATGCACTGCAAGAGCTGGTCTGTTCCCTAGTGGCCAGCCAGTTAGTCTGCTGAATGCCACAGGAGTCTGATTTTCAGTTTTCATGTTGTTTTGTCAGTTTTGTATTATACCTGTAATTCACGTGATCGGATATAAGTGTTGCAACAGATTTTTTAGTGCGAGCACTTAGCAGATGCACTGAAGCATTGGTGTAATTCACTTGGGCATGCTGTGGGCAGCCAACCATTAAATGACAGATTTTCGTTAGCTCAGTGCTGTATATCCTGAAAATTAGGTCCAAACCATCTTGAATTGTGTGTTGATGATAGTATTTCGTTATAACAACTTTATTGTGTATGCTGAGGTTGTGGTGGTTTAGTACACTAGATGCAGTTTCTGTGTTCAACTGTCCCATGTTTCCTGTCCATTGTTATATCCGGCAAATAACTTACAGAAGGGTGTGCCAAACCAGTTTTACATCACAGAATAATCTACACAAGGGTTGGCAAAGATGGTGCAGATGTGAAGGTTTCATGACTATGTTAAATATGAGGCAAATCCTACAGGTGAGCTTAAGCTGTGCAGATGAGTAAAGTTGTAAAACAAAAGGGCAGATTGCTTCACCAGAAGCTGTATCTTAGCATGTTTCCTTTATGCTTGTCTTTAACATTAATGTTATTACAGAATATAATATTGCAATGTTCTCTGGTTGATTTGTAAATAGCTAGCCATCCTCCTCCTCTCCCATTGGAGATATACACAGGGGAGCTACATTGTGTTTTCATGTGGTAAAATAAATGGACTCATTCTACTGTGCCCGAGAAGGGTTGTTGGATTTGAATATTAAACCACACTGCAATAAAATTCAGAAAGACATTATTCTGTAAGGAAAATACAATTTAATTCTTACAGAAGAAACTAATTAAGTCAGAGGCAATTGGTTCTGTGATTCTGAGGCTTATTGCTAATGCTACTGAATGTTACTCTGCTTTGGCAGTTACTCATAGTAATGAGAAAGTGGATGTTTAGCATGGAAAGATGGCTGGTTTCCTTTCTAATCTGTCAGAGGAAAAGAACCGACTTCCTTTTATTTTTTTCCTCTTCTTTTTTACCTACAGAAACACGTATCAGTTATGCTGGTGTCTCAATCTCCTTGAATCCTGTGTTCAGTTCTGGGCCCCTCACCACAAGAAGGATGTTGAGGCTCTGGAACGAGTCCAGAGAAGAGCAACAAAGCTGGTGAGGGGGCTGGAGAGCAGGTCTTACAAGGAGCGGCTGAGAGAGTTGGGGTTGTTCGGTCTGGAGAAGAGGAGGCTGAGGGGAGACCTCATTGCTCTCTACAGATACCTGAAAGGAGGTTGTAGAGAGGAGGGTGCTGGCCTCTTCTCCCAAGTGACAGGGGACAGGACAAGAGGGAATGGCCTCAAGTTCCACCAGGGGAGGTTTAGGCTGGACATTAGGAAAAAATTCTTCACAGAAAGGGTCATTGGGCACTGGAACAGGCTGCCCAGGGAGGTGGTTGAGTCACCTTCCCTGGAGGTGTTTAAGGCACAGGTGGACAAGGTGCCAAGGGGAATGGTTTCGTGTTTGATAGGAATGGTTGGACTCAATGATCTGTTGGGTCTCTTCCAACCTGGTTATTCTATGATTCTATGATTATTATTCCATTTTAAAACAGACCTTGGGAGAACATCAGCTTTAATTTTATAATGAACTTGGGAGTTCTGTAGGTAGAAAACCACTAACTGAATGCACACCTTTAATGACATGAGTTTTCTTATTGATATAGCTTACTTCAGTAAAAATTCTCTAGATGCTACATCAAAATTGAAATTTTTTAAATGCATGTTAATTGTATACCTGTCCAAAATGAACCAGTGTTTTGGTCTAAGGAAGAAATATATCTTCCTGTTTTTAGTGGAAGTGGGAGGGTGTTCCCTAAAATACAGCCAGAATATAAATGAACCTGTACTTTTTGGCAACTCCAATTTATATGTATACATCAAGTCTATGCTGCTTTCTTTGATTGTATTAATATGTGTAATATATGTTTAACACCTTATGTTTCTTATTACACTGCATGTTTTTATCTAGGTCAATGTTATGTGATTGACACTACCTGCGTTTTTGTCCTTTGTCAGTATACCTTTTCTCACAATTGGCTTGTTTGCATTCATATTACATGGAAACATGTGGAATCTTCTCAAGTGTGCCACTCTTGTTTGTCGTAAGAAATTAACCTAGAGCTATCAGATACTCATTTCTTACAATTGTGTGTATACAAGGACTCTGAGACTTTGCACAGTCTACTATTGCTATTATTCTTTCTCTCAGCTCCTTTGTTTCTCTAGCTAATGTAAGATGATGTGATCCCATCTTTGGACGTGGACAAGCATTGGGCGTTTTAGTTCAGATACTAACAATAAAATGAAAAAAATCAGGTTGAACAAAACTGGATCATTTTATTTATTTGGAAATCACTTTAGCCAATACTGCAAGTTGACTCGAATTGATCTGAAAATGTTTATTTTCTCTCTCTGTGTATAAAAAATGTATTCGTATGCCCTATGTCTCTTCCTATTGATGCATGAGATTAGGATTTACACTGGGAAAAGGGAGCAGAAAATTATTTGAATGGGTTGTTGTTCTAAATCTCTTTAAAATCACTTTGGTCGGTTTTGAATGGACACCAAACAGTGGCAACAGCAATGTGATGAGAACTGGGACCCTCCCTTTGGATTTATGTCTAACTAAATAAACTTCAAGTAGAAAACAGTGATTGAAAGGAAATGCGGTTTAACTCAAATTGCTTTTCTGAGCATAATAATCCTTCAACCAGGCATCACAGAGAATTTTTTTGTTTAGCACACTTTGCCATTTAGTGGATTATGTTCACCTGTACAATTTTTTCATTTGTGCTGCAGTGGCTTTTGCAGGCTCAATTAAGATAGGGCCTTTTTTATAAGAGATGCTGTACAAATACATTGTAAAAGACAATTCAAACCCTGGAGAGTTCATAGCCCTAATAGACAACAAATGAAAGATAGCAAAGGAAACAATGGCAGGGAGGTCTGAAGCAGCCTTCCAAGGTCACACAGCAACAGAGCAGTAGACGTAGGCATGGGAATAAGACGAGCTCCCTGTCCATGAAGCTGAAATGCTTTCTTTACAAACCAGATTAGATATAAAATATTTTCTTGGTAGTATAATATTGGTGATGTCCTTGCAGGATCTCAAATGGAGGTTATTAAAGACTATTTTGCAGGTAGCAATGGAACTGGTCTGATAATCTTGTTGAAACAAGGGTAGTATGAGGTGTAGCTTGAGACCATGAGATGCTTTTTCTTTTCTGAATGTGTGCATTCTTGTACTCTCATAACTCACATTGAAAGTTATTGGGTTAGCTGTTCAGCAGGACAGACTTGCATATCATTATTAATTTTTATTTTTTCCCCTGAAACTCATTGCCATGTATTAGGTGAGAATCTTTCTCTTCATGTGGATGTTAGCATTGTGATTTTTAGTATTTATAATATAATATTTTACTGTGCATTTTTATATGTGCAAGATGCTTACTGGCAACTTTGCTTTGTTAATTATATTTTATGTCATGAGGTCTTAAATAGCAGATACTAAATGAACTTCAAAATTTCTGTCAGTACATCCATCTTCTTCCGTATTTTTAACATAATTCAACAAAATTTTTGTGTAGCTTTGTATCTGACCTGCTGGGATCCATAATTTCATTCCATCCCCAGATTTTTCTGTAGCCTAAGTATCATTAACATAATTTTCCAAAATTCAAGACGTTTGAAAATGTCTTGAAAATTTGCAATAACTGCAAAACTGAGATGTAGCCCAGTTATCTTTCACATTTAATTAGAGCTGCCCCTACAGAATACCCTGGCGATTATGAAATCCCACATTTTGGACATTTCTAGAAAATTAGCATCCTGTTAAATTTTTACCTTTTGGATCGGTAATCTGAGTACTGAACTGATTGATAAAAAGATGGTGAAGTGCTTCATGTAAGAAATGCAAATATTTAGAATGAACGAGGAGTAGGCAACTTGCCTTTTTGAATCATCATAAGTAGATTTCACCAGAGACATAATAGATTGCAAAAGGTTTTTTTCAGCTAATATAGGAGTTCATATACTTCTCCCTCTGGAATGTAATTCAGTATGGGTTATACTACTCAACAGACAGTTTCTTCACTTGGAGATCAATTGCTTTCTTTTCTTAAAGCAGAAAGATTTTATCAAAAAGAGTGTCAAAAGCAATTTTATGTAAAAAGACAGATCTGTAATTAAGTGCAGCATTTGCAAGCAATGTTTTGTACAGGGAATAATGAATATTCAATACCATTTAATTGTTTATTTAAAACAGCATAATGAGCTTTGCAAAGGCAGGAAAACACTGAAAAATGCAAACTAGAATCATAACAATGCTTTGATTATATTTTCTCATTGACTGTCAACACCTTAGCAGTAAAATGCTACATGTGGTTGTCTTTTTCAATAGCAGTGGTGACACAGCTTTTCTGAAAACTGCCCTCCTGCCAGCAGGAAGGGGCTGATACCTCTCTAAAGCAGCAGTGGTGCTGGTATATGAAGGCACATTTATCACGATGGCTGATTATTCAGTGTAGAATACATCTATTTAAATGTGCATGTGAGAGGCCGCCTGTTGGGAGTGAGAAAAAAACATACCTAGACTTTTTGAGCCTCCTAATCAAGAAGATGATTTTGCCACTCTCTGTCATTACTAGGTACTGCTGAGCAGGTGATTAGGAGGAGCGGTTTCTGCCTATGTTTAGTCTGTATAGACTATTTTAACAAGGTAGCAATTATATCTTTTTGGCTCTGTCCACTGATTAATCCTGCTATTGTTAACTGGCATAGAAAATATCTTGCCAGGCACTCCTTTCATGAGTATTCACGTGCACAGAGTGTAAAGATAGGAAAAAGAAAGAAAAAGTAATCATAATTTTGTGAGTGGAACTGTAAACCATGCTTAAAGCAAGAATTAGCTTTTTCTACTACATAATAGAAAAGAATATTTGTAGCTGGTAAACAATAAAAAAAAAAGACTTGGGAGAACATCTAAAAACCCATGACAGAGGAAACATCCGACTCATCACCCCGCTTGTAAAATATATTTCCCCATTTGCTTTGCAGTACTGTGTATGCTGTTTTTCCTTCCATATGAAAACTGGCATGAATTGTTGTTACTTGTAACCTTGAACTGGTATTATGCCGTTTTTCTGCATTAATTGTCTTTCTGAATAGGAAATATAACGTGCATCTGCCTTTAACCAGGTGTGTAATTAAATACAACATAATCTATCAAGCAAATAAATATCTTAACTGTGAAAAAAAAAAGAATAACAGTTGAATAAATCCAATAATTAGCCACTGCAAGAGCTTTAAAGAGAGCAGTAAATAAGCTAAGGTTTAGTGTACTATTTTTGTAATGGAATGCTTTTCTGGTCTGTTTGGTTTTTTTTCCTCAAAGGAATGTTCCCCTTCCCCCCTCAGCCCTCCCTGACCTTTGATCCCTTATACACAAGGGCTGGTCAAATGTAAATAGAGGTAGAAAGTTCCAGGTCAAGAATCTTACTAAACAGCTGTCTATCTCAAGAGGTCTTTCATGAAATATTATGAAAAAATTGCACAGCGGTCCCTAATCAGGGTAATCAGGGTAGTCGATAAATAAATATGCAGGCAAGGGGAAAATTCTTACAGTGAAATGGATAAGCAGTGACTGAGACTTAGAAAGATCAAGGAGTGAAGTTATACTGGTAATACACAGAACAAAGCAAATTATCTTTAGCAAGCCCTAATTAATTATGTTTTATGCATTTTAACATGGTAGTGCAGAGGGAAAAGAAGAAGGAAAGTGAAGTGGTTTTGTTCAGCTAAGTGTACATATTTCTTCTAAAGAAATACTGTCAAACCAATTAAAATTCATATTTTTTATTTGTTAAGCAGAAAGTTTTGCAAATCCTAGCATCAGCAAGCAGAACATTTTCTTGAAGGTTTTGATTAAACCCTTCATTTTGCTTCAATGAGATGCTAGGGTTTATAATCTGAACAACACAATGGTGGTCTGTTTTTCTAGAACTAACCAAACAATGAAGCATCACATGTAAATAAATCTACAGTTAGTGTGAAATGCACATTCAATTTTAAGAAGTTGTTCTATTTTAATGATCTACATAAATGTAGCTCAAGTAAAAATCTTTGTTGTTGTTTAAATGAGACTTTATTGTTTCAGTGCAGGGTGACAAGATGCTGTTCTCTGTTCCACAGATGTAATAAAGGGATGACTTCACTGGATTTGCTGTGATGCCAGTTAGTTGGAACTAACTCCAGTTCACCTGGAGACACTACACATGTAGCATTTAGGATAAGCAAGGCCTGCTGGTTTTCACTTGGCACATTAATGCTAAGATAAAAACCAAACCAAAATCTAAAATTACTTTTCTTTAAACTATATAGTGATACATTTACTTACAAATTATATGAAAGCTGCATCTAAATACTAACAATGATCCCATAATCACTAAGGGCAGGAACACGCTCTTATTTATATTCCTTCCTACTATCCACTGCAGTCATTGTTCTAGGAAGCCGTTTGCTGCTGATAGCTGTATCACAAGTTGTTACTCTTCCTTATTCCAAACCCATTTCTGAACAGACACTTGGACTACAGTTCAGTGAAGTGATAATTCCAGGCAGATGTACACTGACAGCCACCTTTTTTTGTTATTTTGTAATGCCTCTTGGGTCAATGTAGAAACAGGAGTAAGCTGGGAAACAGGAATGGTGTGCAGCAACTAATATAGAGGGGCATATGGCCATTTCAAGCCTGGGATCAAGCTGTTCTTTAGAGACTGTCTGAAGAATAAGAAAAGGGATCTCTGGCAGGAGTGCAGGACACAATGCAGTATGGAAGCTTCACAAAGCTGCCTTGTTTCTGGTGTGTACCTAGCCTGCTCTGTGCCATTAGAATGGTGTACAAGAGCATCCCTAACCTTGAGGTGTGGGATGCATTTTACAGAAACACTTTGAACCTGAAAGTCTTTTCTGGAAATGACACACTCTTAAACATCTCTGAAGACACCACTTAATTTTTCAACTTGAAAATTTTTGAAGTTGTGTGCAAGATTTTGTTAAAAACTCAGATTCCCAGCTGCTGATGAGCTGCAGGCATATGCAAGTTCTTACTTTAAGTTATTCACAAACTTTCTGTGCAACATTTCTCTCCCAAAACATAGTATTTACAATGGGAAACACTTCACTGCTATGCAATCTGTTCCCTGTATTTAATTCCTAAAAATTGCTGCTATTAAGATATATATTGCTGCTATTAATATATATATTCTGGGAGACAGGGAGACTCCCAAGGTGCATAAATTACATGTGGATAGTTTTGGGTTTCTTTTTAAAATGTACTTGTAATCTCCAGGCAGTTTTGAGTGCATTAAACCAAGCCATAAATAGCTGAAGGGCCGTGAAGGAAATGTTTTCCAAAAACTTGTAAAAATGCTACAGATTATGACGTTATTTCACATTGATTTATTATATCTGCACAGAATATGAGACGTCTGTCTCTCAGAAGATTTTAATGTTTCGCTTTATTACAGATCAGAATATTTTCTCAGAATTGCCTCTAAAATGCAACTTTCGTGATAGCTGGAATATTTAAAGTGGCTAGAAAATTATGCTGAATTTTTCTTTTAATGAACTCTATCTTTGAACTCTAGTATAAAGAAATCATTTTTGAATTAGCATACAAAGTAACCTTTTTAAGGCATATACTGAATAGTTCAACCTTTTACTAAACTCTAACTTTTCTACACCTCTTCCATCCCCACTCCCCAGGATGCCTTGGAAATAATGGCTGAAAATTATGAGTTCAAAGAAAATGAAATATTCTGCCTGGAATTTCTGAGAACAGCTTCTGTGCTGAAATTTCTTCCATTTCCCGTAACCAGAATGAAAGACATACAAGGGTTACCCTGCATGGGAGACCGAGTCAGAGATGTGATCGAGGTGAAGTACCTCTGCATTATCTGCCATTTGATTCTTTTGCACATCTACTTTTTGAGGTCACAGAGTGCAGCTTTGGTATTTGTATGTTTTTACGCAACCTTCTGTATTTCCTGTAATAACATTTTATTATCCTTGTTATTAAGAATGCAATGATTTCTGGAAACCTTTTGTAGTAACATAAGGTTCTGTCGTGGAACCCCTGCCCTTAGGAATAAAGGTAATTAATTCATAAATACAAATTAATAAATAATGCAGTATCATCTTTGTATGTAATTTTTAAAGTCTTACTCTGTTTTGGATGTGACAGGTTAATAGTTTCATTCATGTGACCTCTGCCCTTGGCAACATCACTTTGCTCACCTAAATACTATTTTTGCAAACCTGATAAATATTTTAGCACTTTAATGTTAAATCCTATGTTGCTATGAGTTATAGCAGAGCCTTTTATCTAGGTGATGGATGAACTTTACAGTCTTACTGGAGCTTTGAGCTCCCCTGCATTTTCCTTTAAATCTTAGCCTTTTCAGGACCCCACAACTCAGGTGCTGTTATTCCAGCAGGGGGATCAGGGGATCTCAGCTATTTGGAGAGGTCATTCCTGAGTGTTGTGATTCTCTCTGGCTCCTTGTTCGCCTCACCCCATCAGTTAAGAATGTAGTGTCTCAAGTGTTCTTTGTATCTACTGCCTGCTGACTGAGAATTCAGTTATGATTCCACAGAAAATACGATGATTTGGGGGATTTTATTGGTAGGAGGTTTTTTTTGTTTGTTAGTTTTAATCAGAAAGACTGAAGGAACTATACGCTCAAGGAAAAAATATATCTGTCCTTACAATGCTCTTACTTTTAAGAGAAGTAAACTCAACAAAACAATGAAATCTAATTTTCAGGACAACTCATCGATAGCTCATGTAAATAACAGCTTTCTGACTGTGAATTTATGAGCAAATAAGTACTGTGAAATATATTCCATGGTCCTAGTTTCTACTTCATCGTTCAGTAATTTTCTGTCTCAAAAAGGGTTGCAGAATTTTGTCCTAGTGGAATAAAACAGTATGCTTGATAAGGATGCTCTTCATGTTTTTACAGATTGACATGACTTTCTTTTAGATTATTTTATAAATCTAACCATAATCTTGATTTTTTTTTAACTAATGCTTTCCTTTTTATAGGAGGTTATTGAAGAAGGAGAGAGTTCTAGAGCTGAAGAAGTGTTAAATGATGAACGATACAAATCATTTAAGGTAAATCTTTTGAGGTTTGTTGCTGTGGTTTAAAATTGCTTCTATTTTATTCTGTTTAGTTGAGCTTAGGCATAACCATTAATTTTATTATAAAAGAACATCCAATATCAAGTATAAAGAAAGTAAGGTCTTGCATAAAAGGAAAAGGAAAGAGAGAAACTGTAGTAGAATAAGGAATAAAGGTAAAATCAGTTACCTTTCTAGTTAATGTAAGGCATACATAGTTAAGCTTGAACTGAGTCTTTTCCCTGCAAAGTAATGTAATGCATACTCTTTGCTGTAAGTTTAACCCATTGTTTGGTATATTTTTCCCCTCAGTTGATTATCTTTATAACACTACACGATCCTAATCTGATATTAGGAAAATACCAGGTGAAGAAGATGACTCATCTATGTCAATTCTCTTTTTGTGTGAGGCAGAAGGAAGAGGACTTGAGATATTTATTTGTTAGGCAGATTGTAGGTTGAGAGTCATGGTAGAACTTCTTTCTAGTTATGGGGAATCTAAAAAACATACATACTGCAATTTCCATTTGTTAAGTTGTGAGTGAATTCTCCATTGGAAATATATACACCAGAAAAATATTTTTTTCAATTTTGTCTGCAATTTTAGTCTCTAGAAATAATCTGTTCGCGCTTTCAGAAAAATTTAATTCAGAGAGTAAAAGGAATGGCATTATTTAATTCTCTCTGGCGTTATTCGCTTTTACTTCAGCTATTGAAAGGCTCTTCTGTTCTCTCTGAGATATAATACAATTATGAAAGGTTGTTCAGTTATAGTTATTGATGTCATCTGCAGCAATACTCAGAAAAGACATATAGATTCACATGTGTAGCAGGATTCAAGAAACAGACTTGCTTATTAATGGTAATAAAGATTGAGGATCAGTCATTAAATCTTATGCTTCAGAGTTTAAGAAAATTTCTGGGAGATTAGGCTAAAATCTATCAGGGGACAGATTATCTCAAATATCCTTTATGTGTTGTTTCACATACCAAATTGCAACAAATTTACGTAGTTCTTTTGTTAGCTGAGTACTATCTCAATGTTTTCGCTAAATTTGCTGTAACAAATTTTTTCCAAGCAATTTTTTGTGTGTTTGTAATATAGCCAAGTAGAATCCCATAATATTAGTGAATTCCTAAATTTCACTGTTTAGCGTGTTTCTGGTAACTGCTGCAAAACACTCATCATGACTGAAAAGATCACTCCTGGTCCCAGGACCACAGTTATCGAACAACTGAAATAAATATACAGTCTATGTTTTAGATGTAGGGTACATGAATTACATGGTAAATTTGCCTGCTTATAGAAGTGGTTGCTGCACACAAATTCATATAATTCATTTTCACCAGCTAAAAAAGAGCAGTACTTGCATACACAATTTGAAGAAATGGGTTACCTGCTACTCACACTGTACTCTTGGCAGTGTCTGTAAATTAACATCTATAAATACACTGAATAATAATGGATCTTAGTATAGGAAGGAAAAAAATATGGCTTTTCTTTCCTAAAATTTTGAACAGTGGCATAGAATCAATTTTCTTTAGTTCTTTATCCCAATATTAATTAAGTCTTTTGGAATCATTCTAAACTCGGTAATAGAACCTTTTGAAAATCTTTTAGTACTAGCAAAAAGCATTAAAAGATATCAATCTTTTATATTTAAAAAATCACATGCTTTCACAAACACTCATGATTCAGACAAAGAAGAGGTAATTTCCTCCATTATATGCAAAATGTAGGGCAATTCCTATTTAATGTTATCCATAATTTTCATTGTTCTCTTTATCTTAATTATTTCCAAGGAATTAATCTCATTAATAAAACACAAAATAAAGCTACTATGGTTGGAATTCAGAGGTTGTAGATTCAATGGAAAACAGCAGTTATTCTTGTCTTACACAGCTACTCATTGAATTCTATAAAAGTACAAAGAAACTATTGAGAGCTTCAGTATTGACAAACTGAACATGAAGAACGTGCTCTAGGGCAAACATGAAAGTTTTCCCTTATGCTTTCATATCACTGTTCATCTGAGATATTGATCCACTGAATAATGCTTACAACTGTGACATTTTTGCTTTACATCCTTTCTTGGGGAATAAGTTATTGTACAAAATTACTTTGGAATAAATGGAAAATAACCATACTAAAACATCTGAGACTGGTAGATTTAGTTTTTTTTTCTCCAGTGGGCAAAATAAGAAAACCTGTACTCCAAATAAGAAAGTGTAGCTTGGCTCACATGAGGACTGAAGAATTCTATGACTGTTTATAACATGCAAGAAAACAAAAATTACTATTTGTACTTGAAATTGAATCCCATTTTGGAAAACAGTGTTTGGCATGACCTCCAAATGTATGTGTTTTA
Organism: Phaenicophaeus curvirostris; assembly: GCF_032191515.1. Taxonomy (NCBI): domain Eukaryota; kingdom Metazoa; phylum Chordata; class Aves; order Cuculiformes; family Cuculidae; genus Phaenicophaeus; species Phaenicophaeus curvirostris. The sequence continues at coordinate 14,283,219 of NC_091400.1, read as the reverse complement.
CAGAATGCAATATAGGAATAGATTAGTTGTCTTTTAGTACTTACTGTTTGTTTCCATGCACCATTGAGACCCATTGCCTTCAGTGCAGAATTTCAAGAGACAGAGGGTTCCCACTGACTCCATCTCTCAAGAGGGCTGCAGCACTGGATTGTGGCTGCCCCATTCCTGGAAGTGCTCAAGACCAGGTTGGATGGGGCCTTGAGCAGCCTGATCTAGTGGGAGGTGTCCCTGCCCATGGCAGGGGGTTGGACCTGGATGATCTTTAAGGTCCCTTCCAACCTAAACCATCCTATGGTAATTATTTAGATTTCATTTTAATAAGAACTGCTCATGTCTAAAACTAATTGTCTATTCAACAGAACTATGCAAAGGAAGGAAGCTGAATCTGTATGTTTGCATGACGCTATTTTTTATCTTCAGTGTAGGATAAACTTTGCCCAATATTTTCCCAGTGAACCCTTGTCATTATCTACTTATAGTTAGTTTACTGCTTCTTTAGAAAACAACACTGAAATATGTATTCTTCTACTGACTTTAGCAATTTACTTCAGTCTTTGGAGTGGGAGTGAAGACATCTGAGAAATGGTACAGAATGGGTTTACGAACTGTGGAAGAGGTAAAAGCTGACAAGACCCTGAAGCTATCAAAAATGCAGAAAGCAGGTGAGGTGGAAGTCTCAAAAACTTATAAGAACTTGATAACAGAATCAGAAGTGGAGGTAAAGTTCATTTATACATTCTTTTTTTTTTTTTTCTGCACTGTCCTGTGACTATTAAACTATTAGGTTAAGATATATTTGGACTAACAGAGCTTCTAATTATAGATGATGTTATTAGAAACATATGAACATGCATGTATTTTTAAATGCTGATGCAGATAGCCAGTAAAATCTGCTCTTATACACAAAGCTATTAATGTGTTGTTATCGCAAAGGTCATGGCAAAATTAAATTAGGAAAGCTTAGAACTACTTTTCAGAGGGGATCTATCTGCTTCAAGGCAGCCCTACTTTAGTGATAAATCGAGATTTGTAATAAAATATTTGTAAAATTGTTTCCATAATACTAGCACGTCATAACTTTAAAGAGTTAGTCATGATCAAATGAATAATGTTGCTTCCACACAGATTTTTCTGTCTGTACATGTGTCTGTGCCATTTTCCTAAATAAAGGAATACATATAAACAAAGGAACCAGTTGCGTTAGAAGGAGGTTATAGAACATGACATTGAAATAATAAAACTTTATTTTTGCATTAAATTCCCATGTTATGCATCACCCCAGAATCCCTTGGATCAGGTTGCCCACCTTCATGCTCCTTTGTCCTTTTTTCTTTTACATGTCATATCAAAATGTGAAGCAAGTGGCAGGACTGGACTTCTTTTGATACACACTCTGTCATCAGACATAAAGATAGCTGGGATATTTCAAATACCTCTGAGCCCTGCACTTGCATAGACCACCATGATTTTGGGAAATGCGCCTTTTAAAGTAGCATGTCCAGAAATGCCATTGATGGGACCTGGTAGGAAAGACAGAGTAATTTATAAATATTGAAGTTCTCAGCAAGTGGAGCAATTATCCTGGCTGCTATGTTGTTGTAAGTTGTAACTGTTATTGCAATAGTAGCTGCTGTTACAGTTGATGATAAATTATAATGACAAAAATCTATATAAACTATAAGGACAAAGATGAGAGAAGAGGCTGTCTCGTGGCTCTAATCACCAACACCCAGGGCAGGAGACTGACTTCAGGAATGGTGGGAAGGAAGAAAAAGACTCCTGAAAAGGCTGGATCAAAATATATTTCTTCCCACAACGTGTCCTGAAACAAGCCCATAGCTTCAGGTTCAAGATTAAGGACTTAATTCTTGCTGTTGGATAGGGTTCCTTTGCCCATGGTATGATGTGTGGTTTAACTTCTTATTAAGAGATGGCTTTTTCACACAAGGCTTACTATGTAGAGTTTGATAATCCCACAGAGTGATCAACACTTTTTTTCCTTTGATTTCCAGGGTTTCTCTACTATGAGGACCTTGTTAGCTGTGTATCTAAAGCAGAAGCTGATGCAGTAAGCTTGATTGTCAAGAATACTGTCTGCACGTTTCTACCGGATGCTTTAGTTACCATAACTGGTGGCTTCAGGAGGTGAGTGAAAACAAATGAAGTCACTTGGCTGTTTTACTCCAGTACACAAAAAAATGGTGTTTGTATCTTGGAAAAATCAAAGAAGCTTAGAGGAAAAGTATCAGAATTTTTTTTCAATGATTTTTTTTTCCATTTTCCTTTCCTTATCTTTTTAAATGGGGGAGAAATCCTGACATTCCCAGGTTCCTGTGTTTTATTACTGTACAAGGTTGGTTTGTCAGAACAAATTATGTCTAAGACTATCTTGCTGGAAAACGAAGTTTAGATCATATACTGTACTTGAGTGTATTTTTTCCTCTTTTAGTGGATCTGAATTCCCAAGGCTGACACTAGATTTTTTAGTCTGGAGAAAAGGAGATTGAGGAGAGACCTTATTGCTATTTACAACAACTTGAAAGGAGGTGGTAGTGAAGAGGGTGTTGGTCTCTTCTCAGAATCACAGAATCACAGAATCACCAGGTTGGAAGAGACCCACTGGATCATCGAGTCCAACCGTTCCCATCAAACACTAAAACATATCCCTCAGCACCTCATCCACCCGTGCCTTAAACACCTCCAGGGAAGGTGACTCAACCACCTCCCTGGGCAGCCTGTTCCAGTGCCCAATGACCCTTTCTGTAAAGAATTTTTTCCTAATGTCTAGCCTAAACCTCCCCTGGCGGAGCTTGAGGCCATTCCCTCTTGTCCTGTCCCCTGTCACTTGGGAGAAGAGGTCGGCACCCTCCTCTCTACAACGTCCTTTCAGGTAGTTGTAGAGAGCAATGAGGTCTCCCCTCAGCCTCCTCTTCTCCAGACCGAACAACCCCAACTCTCTCAGCCGCTCCTCATAAGGCCTTTTCTCCAGCCCTTTCACCAGCTTTGTTGCTCTTCTCTGGACTCACTCCAGAGCCTCAACATCCTTCTTGTGGTGAGGGGCCCAGAGCTGAACACAGTATTCGAGGAGCGGTCTCACCAGGGCCGAGTACAGAGGGAGGATAACCTCCCTGGACCTGCTGGTCACGCCATTTCTGATACAAGCCAAGATGCCATTGGCCTTCTTGGCCACCTGGGCACACTGCTGGCTCATATTCAGTCGGTTGTCAACCAACACACCCAGGTCCCTCTCCTCCAGGCAGCTTTCTAGACAGACTTCTCCTAGTCTGTAGCACTGCATAGGGTTGTTGTGCCCCAAGTGCAGGACCCGGCCTTTGGCCTTGTTAAACCTCATGCCATTGGACTCTGCCCAGCGGTCCAGCCTGTTCAGATCCCTTTGCATCCCTTTCTCACAAGTAACAAGTGACAGGACAAGAGGAAATGGCCTCAAGTTGCATTGGTGAAGTTTAGACTGGGTATTAGGAAATATTACTTCCCCAAAACAATTGTCAAGCACTAGAACAGTCTGCCCAAAGAACTGGTGGCATCACCATTCCTGAAGGGGTTTAAAAGATGTGTGGATGTGGTGTTTAGGGACATGGTTTAGTGGTGGACTTGGTAGTGCTGGGTTAAGGGTTGGACTTGATGAATTTAAAGATCTTTTCCAAACTAAATTTTTCTGTGATTCTATATTCTTTGTGTTTTGGTTAGTATAGCTTCATATGAGAGTTTAGGAGAAGTTTTTCTTTTATTTACTCCTTTTTCTTGTGCTTATCTGGGTCATCTTGAAACAGAAATTACAACACCGAAATGCATGGAAGAGGAAAGTAGAAAATTGTAGTTATGAAATAAATAAATCACACCCACACAGTGTGGGATGCATTTCATTGTCTATCTATGAGGCCTAACAGTGCAATTGTAGAGAAACAAGTATTGAAGATGCTGATAAAGTAACATATAAAGCATACCATGGACAATGTTATCAGAAAGACTGATTTTACCATGCAGTCTATTAGAATCAGAAATTGACATGGCATTATTTTCAGTACTCAGCCCCTCTTATTTTGAATTGCTAAGATTTAAGACTGTTTTCTTCTTAAATTTAATGAGGCGAATTCTGAGGTGGGGAATAACGCTTACATTACAGGTTACAAAAGCCACTGAGGGTGAAGTTGATCTTCCAGTACTCAGTTAATAAGAGGTCCTGGCATGGAAGGAAAAAACACTATTTTAGTGTGTGACATCACTGATTAGTACTGTGTTTGGCCCAGGTATCTGCAAGGTGGGAGTGTAGTTTAGGCTCTGTTACCACTTTTAAATGAGTGTTGTACTGAGGACCTGATAATTTTTTCCTCATTTTTTAAAAATTTAATTTTATACTATGAAGGGATTTAGGGTGTTTTCGGTAGTAATAGCACTATCTCCTCTTGCATATACTAGTTTCTTTTAGATATGTGTTAAATCTATTTATTAATAATATTAGCAGTGATCCAGTATTGCTAGTAATGATGAGCAGACAGGGAATTCACACTGGTTTTCATGGCAGTGAATACTCCAGTTTTGCCCTTTTCCTCCCATACCTCCATGTTAGGACATGGCTTCACAGTGACTTCGGCAAAAAGTTGTCGTGGGCTGAGTCGTTATCACCACATTCTGCAGTATCCTGGATATTTACTAACTTGATTTAGCTGCTGATACATGGTTTTGACACAAGAGGTGGTCTAGATTGAGGGCTTCGTAAAAGTAAAAAAATGCTTGGAAGAAGCATTATATTCTTTGTGTGTTTTATGGCTTCAGTCTCTGTAGTGGTTATTTATATCTCAGTACAAAACCAAAAAACAAACAAACAAAAACAGCACCAAAAACCAACTAAACAGATTTGTCTGTAGAAATTCAGAAAAGGACCTGGAATAATAATTAAATAAAATAAGAGGAAAAAAAAAATGTTCATTAACTGCAGTTCCAATATGGCTGTATTTTAGTGTTGCTCTGTGCTTTGTCCATGTCATTCACAAATTATTTACAAATTAGGTTTCACACTCAAATAATTGTGTTACACCTGCAGTGGCAGGATTGTATGGCTATGATATGAACACATAGTACCTATTGGTGACATAGTAACTTTTATTTTAGAAATTACGTAGGCATCCTATTGGTCTTGTGATTTCAGTTCTGACTTTCTCAGCTGAGATTTACTTAGACGTACTTTTGTTAGCTTCTGTCTTTGTCTTAAGATAAAGTAGACCAAGAACTGACTTTGTTTTAGATAAGGCTTCATATTGTAGTTCTTGAGAAGGTGTCCGAGTGTCTCGGGCAATGCATCAAGCAGAATAACTAGTGCCTATCCTGTCTTATTTGTTGGAGTAGGAAGCCAATCTTCAGGAGAGTTTTTCTCAGACTCTTATTATCGATTTCTGTTCTAACATGAGCCTAGTCGTAGATCACTATCTCCTTGCTTGAATTTTATATTATCTTTTAGAAACCAGGATTTGAGGCTCTGTAACATTTGGAGATAAAGATTGCTAATAGAAAAGCAATAAAGAGAGCAAAGGACAGGATCAGTGTGTTTGTCAGGCAGCAATACTGCCAAGCTTTAGTATATTACAATGTAGAAGTTCCCTGTGTGCAGTGACATTTCCTTCAAGGCAAAGGAATGCATAAAGGAATGACAAGGAACAGGACTCTGCTCTTTTCTCTAATACATCAAGAAAGTAATTTAAGATATTTCTCCTTTCCAACTCAGAGGTAAAGTAAAATGAAATAGCTAGGACAAAGAAACGTATCAAGACATTGTATTACAGGGTCACAAACTGATGAATAACTAAAGTTATTGTGGCACATTCATAATAGAACTGAGACTTCTATAAGGCAACTGGAATCGCAATTATCTGACTGTATGGACACATGCTTATAAATGAGAGAATATGAGGTAGCATGTATGCAGAATAATTCACTTTCCAAACTCTTGGTACATACTCAAGACTTTGGGGTTTATTTAACTGAGCTAGTTACATTGCAAATGATCGAATTTCTTGATAAATCCTTATAAAAGGTAGAAGTATTCTTAAGCAGGCTGTACAGGTTCTACAATGAGGTGAGAACACCTGACGTGAATCTAAATCTTTTTTAGGTTCTGAGAAGCAAATGTGCTTGAAGTCCTATTATGCAATTTTTATACTTTTTTCCTCAGATCTGGGATTAAAATAGTGCCAGATTTCAAATTAACATAATAAATTTAGCAGAAGTTGTTTTCATTAAGATTTTAGACAAACTCCTAACAGGGGTTCCTTATTCTACTCACACCTTGTCACTACTGTGTATCTTTACATTTACATGATTCTTAGATACAGTTATTTCTATTGAGTTTTTTACTCCAAAATACGGACTATAATAGGGGAAGACATAAGCTGTACCCAGCTGCTTAAGTACAAATACTGTGATTTCTGCTCACTTTCTTCCACTGCTGTTATAAGTAAAATTTTTATCTGTTCTTTTTTTTCATTTTGTCGGGGAGAAATCTGCTATAAAGAAGCTGTGAGGCAAGCTGCTCACTGAACATTTGAGCTGGTACAGTTGTTCGCGCAAACTCTAATTTAAGCAGATCCTAGAAGAATCTAGCAGTCCTTCCAGGAACAGACTGAACAGACTGGATATTACTTATGAGCACAGCTTTACCTCTGATAAACTATAGTCCGCTTTGGATGAGGCTTTTAACCCAGAGTTGTTCTAATCTAATCTATTTGGTCTTAAAGCTTAGCAAAACAGCTTCACGTTACTGAACTCCATGAGTTTAGGAGTGTTTCACTTTGAGGTACTGGAATTGTCCAAATAAAAATATTCTGTGGCAGGCATTAGAGGTACAACAGCTGGGGAAGAACAGAGATCATCACTAGTTTCTCCTTCCAATTTTTCATAACCCATTAAAAAATAAGTTGAGAAAGGAGAAAATTTTTATCCAAATTAATGGCTAGCCAAGTCTATTTAGAAGATAATCTATTGGAGTAATATTCAGACACTTCACTTTGTCATTAGAGGTTTGATTATTTTTCCACTCATTTAATCTGTTATTAGCCATGATGAATCATGAAGTAGAAGCTGATGAATAAAGTATCTGGAAATTGCAGACAAGAACAACTTTGTTAGAACCCATGGAACAGTTGAGTACTCAGCACAGTGCATCCTTCCAAAACCTTTCAAAAACTGTCTTGTTGATCCAAGATTTTTTACATGCTGTAGTCTACTCAAACCTTTACCACTTTCACAGGTTTATCAGCTCGTAGGAAGGATATTGTTTAGTTATAATACTTCTCTCTAAAGTTACTTCAAGTGCAGAGTGGTGGTGGCAATACCCCTGATATCTGTTAACCCAGAGATTTTGCCCTGTATTTGTAGAGTCAGAAACTTCCTGGCTTAGCCTTGCTGTTTCCATAACCTGCACCTCGTGGAATTAATTTTTAACAATCTTTATATTTAGCATTTTCCTTTCCTATCATCACTGATGTTAATTACTGGTAAGTAAGGTAGGGCAATGCAAGCAATGTGCATGCGGCAAGATATGAAATGCCAGATTTTATTATTTTAGGAATATTACAAGAAAGCGTTTTACAAATATCACAAAGAATATTACAAATCCTAGCACTTAACTTCTAACGGAATTAGAAAAAAATAAGAATCAAAACCCATACTAGGGGCAGTGTATTTCACTGTCAGGCAGTCAATCTGAAATTTTACTCATTTACTGATACACAATTGGATTTGTTACCATTTTAATTCTAGACAAAGTTTCTATATGAAACTGGCTGAAATCTTCAAAATTACTGCATGATGACTGCTTTGTTCTCCATACTTCATTTGTTTGTATACAGTCTATGGAATTTTGGCAGTAGCATTTCCAAATTACAAATGAAAACAAACATGTAGTGGTAAACCAAGGTATCAGAAGCACACTACTAGCAGTAAGATAAGATGTTGTCTTAAAAATAAATTATTTCTTTACAGCTCATGTAAAATGTTTTGTTCATTTGATGTCCGAATCTGATATTCAATGTTAAAATGAAAACCAAAGTGTGCAATTAATAGAAAAATGTAAGAATTTATAGTAAAGATGCAACTATTTCTAGTGTAATGACAAGACTAAAATCCACAGCACCAAATGGCTTTGACCACAAATTGTGAGTAGGTTGCCTTTTCCTGTAAGAGGTTATTTTAAAATAGCTTATGAGAGAAAGTTTCCAGTTGAGCTCCGGCTGATAACTGCATAGATCTACTTGGCCGTTATCAGAGGCAGAGATGCCCCGTCATAGAGAGTCCTGCTGGTAGATGTGGTAAGACACAAAAGTTTAAAAGCAGCAACAATAGAAGTGATTCAGAGCAAGAGAGAAACTTGCTGTGAGCAGAAAATTTATATATGCATGTGCATGTGTTCAGTAATAACGCACATTTATACAAAGACTCTCAACTAATCATGGAACTCAAAGAATTTTTCTCCGTTTGTGTTATTTTTTTCTGATTTGCCTTTTAAGGTCACTTTCAATCACTTTTGGTATACAAGGGTCAGACATTTGAGAATTCTGGGTTTCTGAATTGCATGGAAGTATTTTTAGAATGCTTGCTGCTGCATAAGACCAAAATGTTAATGGATTTACTAAGTCAAATTAAATTTTAATGGACGTGTTTTAATTTTTCTTTTAGCCTGTTCACATCCTTTAAGTAGCATTAAATGTGATTCAGTTGTCTTCTAATATCCAGCTGACCTGAATAGCCTTTTCAATTAGCCTTTTAGATGAAGCAGATCTGATACATTTTAAATAAATAAAGATATCTTTTTATTGGTTAAATGCTGGTATTCACAGCTCATTTAATCCATTTATTGAGATGCAATGTCAGAAGAATAACAGTTTCTTTGTGCAATGTTGGTGGATAATGTGTAGAGATAAGACAAAAAATGCAGTATCTTTGTTTTGTAAGTGAATGGGATTTAAGAAACGGGAAATAAAAAAGATGTGTTTAAGATCTTAAGAAAGCAGTATGACTGGGAAATAAAGAAAAATATTTTCCAAGAAGTTACACATTGAAAACAGTTTAGGAAACGGTGAGAAAAATAGTGAGCTAACAATGCAGATTCCTCTCATAAATTTATTCTGACTTCTTTCAGTAGATAGAAGGCCAATATTTATCTGTCCATTCTGTATTAATGTCATATGTTTTAATTTCATCTTTCCATGGATTATTTTAATGCTTACAATGTAATATGCCTATTATTTATACAAAAAGTAATAGAAATTATTTGAAACCTGCCGCAGTTCATTCAAAAGCATCTTTGATGTTTCCATAATTCTGTTTGATGTTTGTTCTTATTTTTGGATGACAGTTACTCAAAATCTTCACTATATAACAGGGACACCCTACTGTGATAAAATCTTTGCTGGGTATGGGGGCTGGCATAGGCAAAGAGGATTCTGGGTTTATTTCTCAGCATGGGATACAGCAAAAGCAATCTGGGGCATCTGTTATGTAAAAGGGCTGGGTTGAGGATGATATGGAGTGCAGATGTGCATCATTTCCAGTTGCTTTCATTATCGAAGCACAAGAGAATGGTAGTGTCCTTTGCTAGAGAAAACTTCAGCACTGACTTTGGTTTGACTGGTTTAGTTGCTTCTGTGAGTGTCAGTTTATAAACTTGTCCACAAGCAACTTGCTTTCTCCTGATGTAAAGTCGTACCTCTGAAACAAGTACCGCAATGGCTGGCTCATTAGACTCACCTAAGTGGAAAGCAGCAGTGACAGCTGTCAGTACAAATAACAGTACTCCCAACTCCAGCAGTTTGTACAGTGACATTCTTTAAAGTAATAAATATAACATTAGAATTCGAAAATGCTAAAACATACTTTGCATTATTTACACAATTTTCTAGACGAGTTTGCCAAAGTGAATGTTTTGAAAAGTTATATAAGGGGTTTATAATGCAAGTATTTATAGTCCTAATATAGCAGTGAAATACTTAATAACTTATATTCTACTGACTATTCCCATGTTAAAATGGTTAGGTATAAAAAGTGTTGTGATTTTAATATGCTAGGTTAACTGAAAATTATTCATTTAGGATTTTAGAATAATTAACATATGCAGTACAGGTGACTGCATTATGAAATTGAAACATGTAAATTTTTAAGTTCTAGTGTAACTTATATTGAAAGCACTTCTCTCTTTTTTTGTTGGAAGGGGAAATGCTCTACCTTTCCTTGAACACAATTCTCCCAAATACATGATTCTTGTAATTTACAAATACGTTATTTTCAGCGAGCATAAAAACATATGAATAAGATCACAACAAAAGATCTTATACACAGGTCACAGGCATTGGTGCTGATACAGTTTGACTAGAACACCATTTTATCAAAAAAAAAATCAAGTCCAATGGCCTCAGGCGTTATTATAACATACAATCTGGAGCTGGGCAGTGGGGCATGTTGCATGGTACAGAGCATGTACTAAAACTGATTTACCGGTGTAATTTTATAAGCTGGAAAATCTGCTTCCTACACTAAAGGTGAACTCTTGCTCTCTGAATGTTTTTGTAATTTGGGATTAATATAGTATGTCATGAGGGAATAAAAGCTGTTCTGATTAAAAGGATGCTGTACCAAATAATTGCTACCTAACATTAATGTGTACAAAGATATGTTCACAGACTAAAGGAGCTTAATTTTAAACATCCGGAGAGAGAATAACAAGTAATTCTTTACAAGAAAATCTCAGGCAAGATCAATGATAACCTTAGAACGATTCTGTAGCAGAGGTGTGTTGTATGTGCTGCAGTTAATTTGAAGTGCATAAAATAGGGCTCATGCAGTTTGCAGACTCATTCTTTTTCATGCTACTGTTATTGGATATATTATAATAGGAATAGTATACAGGGATAATATAAACAGCTAATTTTCAGTAAGTGTTGAATTCCATCACGTGCTTCCCTGTGTCTAAATTCTTTCAAGATTTGGTTAACTATCTTTGCAATTTATTTTAGTGGCTTTTCCTTAATGTTTGGTAGTTGGTTTTGTTTTTTCTTTAATACAGATATATAGGCAAATTTGTGTGTTAATATTTGGGAATAAATTTGATGAAGGGAGATGTAGACAACATGAGTATTACAAGCTAAAACACATCAATGGTGTTATAGAACACTTCTATATCCAGAAACTAATATAGTGAATGAAGTAGATCTTTGGATAGGACTTTGATAGGAATGGTTGGACTCGATGATCTGGTGGGTCTCTTCCAATCTGGTTATTCTATGATTCTATACATTTACATTTAGGGTTAGTTGGAGAATATCTGCCAAATGTTTATAAGTACTGTTTGTTTTCTGTGAAAATTTTCAACTCTTCAGTGAAGAACTGGACAGAAATGCAGTTCTGTTGCGTGGTAGGGACTATAATTCAACTGATTTATAATTCTTTAGTGAAATGAGGTTTTTGGTAAGAATTTCTCTTCCATGATGAACCTCAGTTATAGGATCTATATACTGTATTTTGTCATTTCACCTAAAGACAGGTAATGTGCGTCGTGAAAGAGGTAGTCAGAGGCACAAACCTCTGTGAAGTGTTACAGTGCCTTTTAAAGATCACTGAAATATTTTGATTCAGGTTTTGTCCAAAAAATTGAAATAATAACTTGAATTAAAAATTCTTATTTATATTTAAATATCCAAACAAAACCTTTTGATTTTTCATTTTCCTGACCAACTCTTTTAAATCCTTGTTGTAAATAATAGACAAAGTGATTGGAGCACTGATTGATTTCTGAAATGCTCAGCCAGTGAAGTTAAATGAAGAGATTTTAATAGTCAGGCCAGGAAACATGTTGAGGTAGGATATTTAAAATATACAACTTGAAAGGTATTTGATGTAAGTGGATGAGCACTAGGATTTTTACAGGCTGTCTCACAAATAAATAGCTATAGAGCAAAATAAAGTCACTATAGTACATAAAACTCTTAAGTACAAATCTTCTAAAAGTTATAGAGCAGTAGGAGGACTATTAAGACAGTGGGATATATTCAGAGAAAGATGAAGTAGCAAGGTAAAGAGACAGGAGATTTCAGATAAGTTGGAAAGATAAAAGAGAAAGATAAAGAAGAGGAGGTAAAATCAAAGGTATACGTGGCCTTGATGAGATAAGAGTGCGTAGTTCGTTAGACAGTTCTGTTCCTTAGATTTTATCTATAAAATAGCTCCATTGGGGTTCACCTGCAAAAAAGAGGATGCCTACAAGAATTCAAGCAACTCAAGGTGGGAATGAAGGGAGACAGATGGTAACACTGTCTTTGTAACACTGAGACACCTGCAGAAGAAAGTGGCATTATCTAAAGGAAAATCAAATCAAAACTCTACAGAAAGGCAAATTGAAACAAAACTCTCCCAGCAGTAGTCAGCTGTAAGGTGGCATTAATGGGTCAAGGATAGAGCCTGATTATGATTAAGAGATTTAATTAATGTGTTAAGAAAGAATAGTGCTAATGATGCCTGGCCAGCTTTCAGTCAGGCACATGTGGGTGCATCAGAAAACAAGAGTCTATTTCATGTTTTGTTTTGGATAGTGGTACATAAGCATCTCTTTACCTGTGAGTTCCGATGCATGTCCCTAAGCAATTCAGGACAGAAGTAAAAAGAACTCATTACATTTTGTCTTGCTTGCAGTACTTCTTGAATGTGTGTTGCCTCCTTTGAGCTTTCTGATCCCTCAAGTGTTTTCAAGTATATCTCTTACTATTCACATTTAGCAAAATAACTTTGTCCGTATGTTTTGCTCATAAGTGTTTCAGGGCATCTACACCACAGATGAAGTTGTTCTGAAGATTTTTCCCTCTATTAGTGAGTAGTTACTAAGAGGAACAATATTTTCCCATGGTTCACTGTTTGCAAAAGAGGTTTTGCAGGCTCACATGCTAGAAAGTTCAGGGTTTGCAGGATCAAATGTTGTTTATGAAGTCAAGGTATTAAAAATGAGTTCTAATTATGATATGTAGTATACTGCATCACTTTTACTGTGGTTTTATTCCTTGAAAGCTGGCTTGAAAACAGGATATTTATAGTAGAGTTTACTCTTTGCTGATTTGCTCTTTAGCATAAGTCAAAGTTTATTATAGGCTAGTTAGTAGCTTTAAAGACAGTTGACAGCACAAGAAGAGAATCATGAGAAATTCTGCAAGCATTGGTGACCCTGTATTATGCTTAGAGCAACCAGAGGGTACATTTTGCAGATCTCTGAGCAAGAGTAGCCATAACATTGTAATGAAGTGTGACATAATCGTGCTAGCAGTGTGGGGATGTGATAATGAGGAGATAACTGCTGGCTAAGTTTGGTTGGGTTTTTTTTGTGTTGGGATGTAACCAGACGGGAAATATAAGTCAGATAACAAGGAAAAGACTAAAAAGATTAGAAATAAATCATGCAGTAAATGCTTGAATTACAAGATATAGCCAGAAATGGTTCTTTTAGTAGCTTTCAGTTTGGGAATGGTGGGATTTATTATGGATTGTTGCTATGCTGTGGGAAAGCTGGATGGAAATGTTTCAGGCAATCTTTTTGAAGATTGGAATCAGCATTAAATAGAGAGTTGCAAAACCTTCTAAGATAGACTCAGTTATAATCATCAGCTATGGTAGCTGACTATTAGGGGCTGTCTTGGAGAACAAGAACAGCAAAAAAACCCCAAAACAGAGATGCAACACTCAAAAGTTACATTCTCAGAGTATTGCCATGTCATGGTTTGGGAATTAAGTAAGTTGCTTAATAATCAGTTTTCAATTTAGGATTAAATCAACCAAATCATCTTTGTGAGCTCCTTAGATCGATGGAGGATCATGTCTTGAAGAAGAGCGAGGAATTTTTGTAAAGGAGTGTAACAGGATTTCACTATGGATTTTCTTCAGGTAGAAGGTAGATTTAGTGAAAGATTTGTCTGCACTTTAAAAAACTTTTCTGGTATGCTTATACTTCTAGAATACATTGGCAGCCTTTCTCTGTGGAGATGCAGTGTTTCTTGGCCAGTATATTTTAAATGATTTTGAATTTAATTTTATGTTTGAAAACTGTGGCATAATTGTTGCATCCCATAATTGTCACATAGAACATGTTCATTTTAATAGTAAATAATATTTTCTCTGTAAAAGCCTAGTATTCTAAACATAGCCCATAAGTTAAGAGTAAAGTCCTCTTCCCTTAGACAAAATTAGTAGATTATACAATCCAAATTAATCTCAAAAGATGGCAATCTAATTTTCTGTAGATTATGCTTCTGTAAAAATCCCAACTACCTTTCTTACAATACGGATATGCAAGTTCAGTTAAAGAAAATCCATGTGTCAGCTCAGTTCTGGAAAGACTTAACAGTTCATTCTAAAACTTCAAGTGAGTGAATGTCATTACAGCTAAACATATTGTACACATGCTTGAAGTTTAAACGGCAACCACACAGCTGTTTAATTTGAAATTAGTGGCTATTATATTCCATTATATGGAATAGATTAATAAAATATCTTAAAGTAATCACACCTGAAGTAGAATTGTACACATTGCCAGAATGTTCAGCTTCGTAAATCAGTCTTTCATGTCTTTGTGACTAACCCGAATGCATGAACTGCACTCCTCAGCTGTCACACCACCAGTTCAGACAGAAGTCTTAATCCTGTTTTATGTTAGAATCTGGGGAGGTGTCATTTTTCGGGTTGCCTTTTTTTTTTTTTTTATCGCCAGTGGATGCAAGCAATGTATTTCTCAGTTCAAGGAATTTTAATAGAAAACCTGTCATGTTTATATAACTTCCAGTACAGCTGAGCAGGAAGCGAATAGAAACCTTTATTTTTACGGTAGGTTGATTCTACAGATTGTCCCATCACTACCAAGTAAGTGAAACTCATACTGAACATTTGATATCATTCAGACATTCTGAAAATGCATGTTTCTTTCCTTGCATGAACAATAGTATCGTCTTTTAAATTGTTTAAAGTGAATGTTTTGATTTTTGAAAATGCCAAAGTAGCCATGTAGTAAAAAGAATGTTTTGATGGAAATTTCTGTGGCAAAGGTATATGACAAAGAAATAATCCTTTTGAAGGTCTCAAGAGAATTAGCCAGAACAAATTAGAATGTGAGAACCTTATGAGGTTTAACAAGGCCAAGTGCAAGGTCCTGTGCCCGGGTCAGGTCAACCTCCGATTTCAGTACACGATGGGAATGAAATGATTGAGAACTGCTCTACAGAGAAGGTCTTGGGGGTGCTGGTCAATGAGAAGCTCAACATGAGCCAGCTATGTGCGCCCGCAGCCCAGAAGGCCAACAGTATCCCCTGAGCTGCATCCAAAGAATCATGGCCAGCAGGTTGAGGGAGGTGATTCTGCCCCTCTGTTCCTCTCTTGTAAGACCTCGTCTGGAGTACTCTGTCCAGTTCTGGAGTCCTCAACATAAGAAGGATATGGAGCTGTTGGAACGGGTCCAGACGAGGCTACAAAGGTGATCAGAGGGCTGGAGCACCTCCCATACAAGGGCAGGCTGAGAGGAGGTGGGCTTGTTCAGCCTGGAGAAGAGAAGGCTCTGAGGAGATCTTACAGTGACCTTCCAGTAACTGAAAGGAGCCTACAAGGAAGTTGGAGAGGAACTGTTCATAAAGGCCTGTGGTGAGAGGACAAGAGGGAACAGGTATAAACTGGAGAGGGGCAAATTTAGGCTTGATATAAGGAAGAATTTCTTCACCATGAAAGTGGTGACACTGACACAGGTTGCCCAGGGAAGTTGTGGATGCCCCATCCCTGGAGATGTTCAAGGCTAGGCTGGATGGGGCCTTGGGCAGCCTGATCTAGTGGGATGTCCCTTCCCATGGCGGGGGGGGTGGAACTAGACGATCTTTAAGGTCCCTCCCAACCCTAACTATTCTATGATTTTATGAATACACATTTTCAACCCACCACAAGAAAGCTTCAATATAGCAAAAACTCTTGCTTAAAGATATTTGTCGATTTTGTTACAGTGTCAGTAATACTTTTTTCTGTCTTCTTTCAAAATAAAATATTGTATCTTAAATATTAACTTATATATATTAATGAGATTCTAAGTAAGTAGGACAGAAATATAATTCTCTCTTGGACAATAAAAATCTAAACTAGTAAATGGAAACTGCCTTAGTTGCAAAATAATTTTTTCTAGTTAAAAAAAAGTAACTATGATTAGTAGTTTCACAAAAGCATTTTTTAAATATCCTGCTTTCATAATTAATAATTCAGACTGTTGTCTACTTATTTCAGTAAATAATTTGAACGCAGCTGACCTTTCTGTTTTTTCTGCTGCGTTATTAATGATGTTGAAGAGATCACGAGGTTATTGTTCTGGCAATATGTAACTTGCTTAGCTGAGGTTCTGGGTTGCAAATAATGCTGTTTGAAATGTGGTACCTAAGTAAATTATGTACTAGATAGACGGAAGCAAAGAAATGGGAAGCTTTGTGGTTTACAAATCCAGAATGTCAATGTATTTCAACCATTCTGTTCCACCATTAGGCATTAAGGGTACACGTATAATCTACAGCCACCTCTTGATTGCTCCATCTACATATCTTATGATTACAAAATTCCTCCAGCAGAACACCAGTAGATGGTGGACATAGCACCCGAATCAGAGCAATGATTAATCCAGATCTAGAAGGTTACAGCTCTTTCCCAGTTTGTAGCCTGTCCAGAAAACCACTTATCACCAACTACCTACTCTTTGTTAAACAGAAGTCCCTCAAAACCTTAACCTTCTCCTTCCATAATCTCATGTTGATTTATTGTTTGTTAAATGAAGAGGTAATTTTCTTTACCTTTTTTTCTTTGTTAGGTTGTTTCACCCTCCCCCCATCCCCAAAGTTCATTGTACTCTCTGAGAGTTCACTGAAATATATGGCGGTTTTGAGTGTGCTGATCTCTTTGTTGTATTCTTCACAAGCAGAGGTAGTTGAAATTCCTTGTCCCTCAGTCTGCATAATTCTGAAGCCTTTATTAAGCCTTTGAACCAGCCCAAAAGGGCCTAGCTATTTCAGGATGTCCAAACAGGTCTAATCTGCAGTGCTTACTCTTATAAATAATATAAATGTACTTTCTCTCCAGTCAAGTGTGTATCTTTAGTACTTAATACATATTGGAATATGTTCTTTATTTTGCCTGCAGATTTCAGAATAATTTAAATTCTACAATTTCTGATAATCAAAGATTCTGTATCACTGTCATACAGACTGTTTCTTAAGAGTGAGAAAGCTTGCTCCATGTTATCATAAAATATGCTGACAGTCAAGTTTACACATGCAAAACTAGATAAATGTTTTCAGACTAAAGCAGCATCTGCATACTTTTACATTCCAGATAAATATATAAGATCCCAAATCCGCATCAATAGTCGTTGGACTGTATATCTTTTCCAAACAGTGTTGAAGAGGTTTTGCTTTGCCATTGATAGGCACCCAGCAAAATTTATGTATGTATGTGATGTCATTTGAAATGCTTGATTGGAATGGAATATAATTTAAAGGATTTGCCGAGACAGCGAAAGCAAAACTTCAGCAATGTATTTTGTGACTTTAAATATAACTGTGACAGATCGGTATGGTACATTTCATAAGCTTTAAAAGCTTGAAATTATATGGACAGCTTCCAGGTACACTTGCATTATTTACATAAAATTGAGACAGCACTCTCAGTGACTCAAAGCTTAAACATAGTTTTGTTTTGGTTGATAGAACAGTGAATTTACTTCAAACATAGAATTCAGAGAGAATCCAGACAAAAGACCTTAGTAGCAAAATGTTGTCTTGTGTGCATTTCAAAATGGGATAAATATTCAACATCAGGGTATAATTGGTGACAGCCACATTCAGGCATTTATGTCATAGAAAGCTGGAAGACAATAATGCCATCTAGGCAGCACAACTATCATAATACGTAGAGACATCCATACTTTCTAATTAAGGAGTAGGTGAGGGAAAGGATGCCATCCAGAGGGATCATAACAGATTTGAGAGGTGAGCCTGTGCTAACCTCATGAAGTTCAACAAAGCCAAGTGCAAGGTCCTGCAGCTGGGTAGGGGCAATCCCAAGCACAATTACAGGCTGGATGGAGAATGGATTGAGAGTAGTCCTGAAGAGAAGGATTTGGGGGTGCTCAACATGTGTGCTTGCAGCCTGGAAAGCCAACTGTATCCTGGGAAGAAGTGTAACCAGCAGGGAAAGGGAGGTGATTTTGCCCCTCTACTCCACTCTTGTGAGACCTCGACTGAAGTACTGCATTCAGTTCTGGAGTCCTGAGCACGGGGAGGACACGGATCTGTTCGAGTCCAGAGGAAGGCCATGAAGATGATCAGAGGACTGGAGCCTGTCCCCTCTGAGGACAGGCTGAGAGAGTTGGGATTGTTCAGCCTAGAGAAGAGAAGGCTTTGAGGAGACCTTATAGAAGCCTTCCGGTACTTCAAGGGGACCTATAGAAAATCTGGGGAGGGACTCTTTATCAAGGAGTGTAGTGTTAGGATGAAGGGTACTGATTTTAAGTTGAAAGAGTGGAGGTTTAGTTTAGATATAAGGAAGAAATGTGAGTGTGGTGAGGCTCTGGAACAGCTTGCCCGAAGAAGTCGTGGATGTCCCCTCCCTGGAGGTGTTCAAGACCAGGCTGGATGAGGCTATGAGCAACCTGATCCAATGGACAATGTCCCTGCCCATGGCAGAGAGGTTGGAGCTGGGTGATCTTTAAGGTCCCTTCCAACGCAAACCATTCTGCGATTCCATGACTTCATTCTTACATGGCCCTTGTCCTAATTTGCTACAACAGTATTTTTTTTCACCCAAAAATTGCCTCAAAATGAGTCAGAGTATCTCTCAAAACTGCATGGTATCTTTTCAGTTAAATATATCATTAATTCAGTGTTAGCTTTAATTGTCTGCTGGAGGCAGAATTTATTTCAGTTATTTAATTTGATTATTTCTATTTTAGGCATTAATCAGCATCTTATTAAACTATCTCACAGGTTTTAATTGTGCCCCAAAATAACCCTGTGATGTACTGTCAGGAAAGAATTAATCCTCAAGGGGCAGGAATTCTAGAAATTTCTTTGATACAGAATACAAAATTTCTGTCAGTTTGAGTTTAGATTTCTGGAAATATCTAACTCTTATTTTTTTTATCAACTTGTACAAAGCAAGTCCAGTAGGGTGACTGAAATGTTGAGCACTAAAATCAGAGTCTCAGAGCAACAAAGCTGGTGAAGGGGCTGGAGATGTTCTCCTCTTATGAGGAGCGGCTGAGAGAGCTGGGGTTGTTTAGCCTGGAGAAGAGGAGACTGAGGGGAGACCTCATTGCTCTCTACAACTACCTGAAAGGACGTTGTAGAGAGGAGGGTGCTGGCCTCTTCTTCCAAGTGACAGGGGACAGGACAAGAGGGAATGGCCTCAAGCTCCGCCAGGGGAGGTTTAGGCTAGACATTAGGAAAAAATTCTTTACAGAAAGGGTCATTGGGCACTGGAACAGGCTGCCCAGGGAGGTGGTTGAGTCACCTTCCCTGGAGGTGTTTAAGGCACGGGTGGATGAGGTGCTGAGGGATATGGTTTAGTGTTTGATGGGAACGGTTGGACTCGATGATCCAGTGGGTCTCTTCCAACCTGGTTATTCTGTGATTCTGTGATTCTGTGAAAATATTTACGCAAGTACTTTCCCAAAGTGATGCTTCTCATCTCAACAGGTATTTTATAGTACATTACCATCTATATGGCATTAAAAAGAAAAGAAAATGAGTATTGACAGTGGCTGGAAACAGCTAGTGCCAAACTGTCTTCATAAGCAGCTGGGATCTAATTCAAACGATAAACCAGGAGACCAGAAATTACCCCAAGAAGGCAGAAATTCCCATACCCATATTTGTCTTCCACAGAGCCCTGATGAGATTGTGCTTTATTGTTTTCCTCATTACTTCAGGCATATTACTTGATTTTTGAAAAGCAGAGACTGACTCTGTGCATGGACTGAGTTGGGATTCATTCACTCAGCATGAAATAACAAATGACACCTGCCATAGGTATTTGATGTGGTAGATAAGGAGAGGATCCTTCTCAGTTTTTAATTTTTTTGATAACCATGGGCAAAATTATGATCTAGGATTTGTAATTATCTATTGCATAAAATAATCTGATAATCTATACAGCACTCCTCCTGTTTACCACTCCAGCCCTTCAATGGAAGTTTTTAGTTCTGGAATCAAAGCAATCTGTGATTCAAAACCTACAACCTTCAGGAAGTTTAGAATGTCTTTGTGTGATAAATGGTATAGATGAGCCTTCTGACTATCTTTGATGAACTGTAAAATGATATCATGCCTTTGGCATCCTCATCAATCTTATGCCTTTGCCCTGTTTAAGGCAGAGGTATAAAGATCATGCACCTGGAGAGCAAGTGAGGCTGCTGGTAGAATTTGACATATTTGAGTGTCCCCAGTTTATTCTGGCTGAATGTTCCCTCTTCCACTCTCCCTCCACTGACAAAGTAGTCATTGCACAGCGTGAGTCAGGCTTGTGAATGGTTGCTTTTTGCATTCTGCCGTCTCTGTTTTCTATGTGTCAGTGTTTCTGGATTGTTAACTTTGGCTGAGCTGCTTTTGCAGTTCAGTGAGCGTTTATTTTCTTGCTACCTACTCTATATGTATGTGAACCACTGTTGCATTAACACTGTTGAATCTAAATGTTGTTTTGAAAATGTGGACCTGACTTGAATATTAAGGAAAACTGCTAAGCTAAAGCTGACAGTGATTTGAAGTCAGGTTTGTGGTGTACAGGGTTTAGCCAGTCGTTTATGATAACAGTGAACTGGTATAGTATTATGCTTCTACGCAGGCTGTTAATACTCTTTGCGGTATTGATCAGAATATGTAATTGGAGTTTCTGAGGAAATAACTTCAAACAAATGTTACAGTATTTTATTGTAATTTGGAGGACACCCTCCTCCCCTGTCACAAATAGGACAACTTTCTAACTATTTGTTTTAGCTATTACCCAATTGTTGTTGCAAACAAAATGAGGATGTTGCAAACACTGTTATTTCTTCCATTCAACAAAATTCCTCAGCACAGAATAACTGCAGAAAACCTTGCACAGACGTAGTTCTGTTCATTTTCTTGGAAAGTGTCGTCTTCTTTCCTGTCAGTGTACTAATTATTTACCTAGCAAAGGTCAACATCCTTTTGATTCAATAAAGCAACTTGGTTCAGATTTCAGACCTGAAAAAAGATCAGAAGAAAGTGTGCTGAAATAATGATTTCTGATTAAACTCTGAAATCAGTAAATTCACTCAGGCAAAATATTCTGAGAATTTTGTTTATTGGTCTGCTTTGCATTTATATTTTATTAAACTGCTAGTAATTTATAACTGAACATAGAACATTATGGAAAAAGGTTTTGAAAATCTGTAGTATCACAGGCAAGAATTATTCTTGGCTGAATGAAATGTGTGATGACTTTGCTATCAATAGAATTTTTCTGCTCTGGCTGTCAAACAGCCCACACTTTCACCTTCTATTTAATATTTGTATCATTGTTACACTCCAGTACTTCCAGCTTAAAGATTTTTGGTTTTCTCTTGTAATGGGGTTTATACAAGGAAAATATGTAGTTCTTTACAGTTTCAGTAACAGTAACTCAGAATTACTTTAATATCTGGCTGTAAGAAATTGTCCATCTCTTCTTCAAGGTCTCAGCAAAGACTGCTTAATAAGCAAATCCACAAGCATGCACACTACCTGGGATTTGGAACAAAAATTTCTGTTCCTCTTCTAAGAAGGCATATGCTGGTGGGAGATGGGCAGTAGAGGTACCTTACTCAGGACAGCAAATATCAGAGAGAGAATTACCACATCACTTCTATTTGTTCAAACTCAACATAAGTCAAATAATAGTTCTACATTGCCAATACAGTGGGAGTTAAATCGGAAACAGTGTAGAGGATCCCTACCTAGAGTAAAAGCATGGCATGCGTATCAGAGTAGTCAGAAAGAAATCTTTGAACTATAAGTGCACGTTTGATTGTAGCTGTAATTATGTGTTTGACTATGCATGCACACTGAGGCTACTAGTGTTTTACCTCAGGAACATGCATTTTACAGTACTTATAAATTATCTGTTTATTATATGTAAAAGGAACGATCCTGCTACTTAAAATAACAACAGCAAAAGGAGAATTCCAACAATGTTAAAGATAATTAATTGACTATGAAGAAACATTTACCAGCTTTATACAAGTTTAGTCAGCCAATAATTGAACACACAGATACGTAAGTATATATAAATATATGTGACAAACCCTACTGTGCTGTAATCAATGGCCACATTCCCTTCAGCTTTAATGGAACAACAGTCTGAATCTATGTGCACCTTACTGCATATTTTTGCACGATCTACAAGCCATGAACAATAAATACTTTTAATTTACTAGGTTGCTTTTCTAATTTAAGGAAGGTAGTACATTTTTCTAGGATTAAATACATTACTTGGTAGAGTACTAGTGGAAATTAGACGAAATATTCCAGTAACAGCCTGACAAACTCAGTCAGAAATTAATTCAATGCAAATTAGTTCAAGGAGAAGCTGAAATGTAACTCTGACAATAACAAGAATTTTATGTTGTGTGCCTTGGTATCAGATTTAAATACTCTAACTTTGCCAATAAAAAGGATTTCAATAAATGCTCTCTGTCTTGGGAAATAGGTGGTCAGTGAGACACCTTAGATCTCTTGGGATTTTACGGTTGGACTGGTACAGGACTTCGCAGATGTAGTGAAACTGAAATATTCATATGTGGATTACCAGAGGAAGAATCAGGAATTAACTCCCAATTCCATCAGCTTCCAATTTCTTCCTCTGATGTTTTAAAATAATTATAGGCAAGTTTTCTTAAGCCACTTTCTGCATCTTGTAGGATTGTAATAGTAAATTTCCTTTGAAAAACTATTTTGAGACATGTAAATAAAAGGTTCTGTGTAAGAGCATTAGATTATGATGGCAATTCGAGAGATAATGAATGTCAACCTATAAAATAACTCAGAAAGTGTTACATTGAATACCAAATGGGTTTTCTGTGTTTGTGTTTAGTTTCTAAGCTTAGACTGATGCTTTGTTTAAACCTTCTTTTGAAATAACTTCCACCTGTTTAAGCAGCTTTGACTTTGCTGCAGACATGGCACAATAGTTGCATTATAGTGAATTAAACTGCTTGTCAAATGTAAAACCTAGATTTTCCTTTCCTTATTTCTTGCTGCTAGTGCTGTTCGACTATCCATCAGTTAGATGATTTTCTGTCACAGAAATGGCAGTTGACATGTCTGCCAGTCCATCCTGTTCCTACAAGTTTCCAAGTTTAAGAAATCAGATTCAGTTCTAGGTACTATTTTAAGAGAATGAACTATTTCATTAAATATGAAAAAGCAAAACTTTTGGGATGTACAGGTCCAATTTTCACTGCTTGTATAACAGTTCACAAGTTCTCTGAACTCTGGACACAGTGGTGACCTGAACTATAACGTCATGTACCCTTGTAAACATCAGCAAATCAGACTTTTCTATGAACACAGGAAAGGGATCTGGAGGTGTGTAACAATTCAGTGTCACTACTCCAGATTACAAGTTTACTTCACCTTCTGCATAATGCATCCAGTTGCAGAAATGTCTCCTCTGCTCCTTTGTCCTTAGGCTGGCCTGATTACAGCCAATGAATAGACGTGTATGTAGTCCTTGTTGCAGTATTTAGACCAAAATGAAAACCTTGTATTAGTTCTGCAATAGTCAAATGAATTACACTATAAGATAAATTCTCAGATGTTCTCAAACAGTTTTTAGTTCTGAAGGGAAACATTCCAAAGGCATGCTTTTACCTGTTTTCCCATGATAGTTACATCTTAATCTGACTTATGGTTAACATATTTGGTAAGTAGATGAAAGGCAAGCTGGATGCTTAAACTTAAATGCAGAAAACAAGAGGTTATGACATCATTTTTCAATAAGAGTATTTATAATTAAACTTCGTGCATATGGATTTAATTGTGAAATCCTTTGTGGGTGTAATAAAGAAGCTCCAGTCACATTAAAGCTGAACTGTTCTCAAAAAAAAAATCAAGCTCAACCTCTGCAAAAAGCATTGTTATATTTTAAAAGAAAAGAAATGTGAAATACTCAGAGATTTTGTCTGCCATGAAAAGAAACAATAAAATTATTCATAATCACAGTTTTTTTGACTAAAGAGTCCATCAAAAGCTACAGAAAAATAGTTAAGCCTACAGTAGTCAGACTGGGAAGTTTATGTGCTATTACAGCACTGGATTCCTAATATGTACTATGGTATTTTGATTGTTTGTTTTTTTTACCCAAAGATGAATGAAATGTTCTTTTCTGGGACTTAAGGGGAAGACAGAGAGAGATTTAACACCACCAAATGGAGCTGCAGTATCTGGTTAAACAACAGAGCAAACACATCAAAAAGCTTAAATTATTGTCTAACAAAGAACATTGACAGAGCCAATAAAAGAAATAGATTCCATTTTGATCAAGTTTCAAGAAACATTGCTCTCTCTTTCTGCCGCAAACACTTTTTACAATATAACAAAAATATTCTCTTTGAAAGCAGTGTGAAATTCAACAGGAACTTAACTCTGTTATTCTTCTTGTTATTTATTGCTTCTAGGGGTAAGAAGATTGGACATGATATAGATTTTTTGATCACCAATCCAGGACCAGGAGAAGATGATGAACTTCTGCACAAAGTTGTTGACTTATGGAAAAAGCAGGTATGAAGTAAATAACATCTGGCAAAAAAAAGGATGCATTCTAGTAGAACTGAATTAATCCTCCAAAGTGCTTAAAGAATGTTGACTCCTTTTTATAGATGACTTCAGTGTTTTGAAATTGAATATTTCTCTGTCTGGTTATTAATCATTGCAATCTAAGTGCATCCTCCCGGTCTGAATGCTAAAGTTGAAGGTTATATCAGAAGTGCTCTGCGCACATTCTTTTATATCTTACTAAACAATATACAGCTAGTTAGAGGTAAGAAATCAAGCTAGGTGGAGTTTTGAGTGATACAGTAAAACTGTTCTTATACTTTGAAACAGAACTGTATTTCTTTAATTTCTCCTTGAGATGGGAGTAGTTTCTCCCAAAGGGAGAACTGCTTCAGGGAGCTCCAGCTGTTAGCATAGTAGATTTGGGTGACTTCATGGCGTGAGGTGAGCAAGTCTGAAATCTTAGGTACCAAAGCCCTGGAATTCTGGCTTACTTTTAGCCCATAGATTAGCATTTTTCCTGGCAACCACTGGAATATTGTAAAAATTGACAGTCTCCCATGATGTCTGGGTTTGGAAGCATGCACACATTTCACAAAGGAATTGTTCATCAAAGTTTGGTTTTGGTCTTTAAGTTGAAAGAGTCTGAATTATAGCAGCTGCAGGTAACCCAAAATATTCCTGGATCAGAAATATGGTATGTTTGTAATAGTAAGCTTTTGTTTCTTTTTCTGCATTACTAGCCAGCTAAGATATTTTTTCAACATCTACTACCTGTGCAGTTCACATTAATTGAGTACATTTAAACAAGTAAAAGGCTAACACTGTCTGAGTTGAATCACCAAATGCCCCACTACTAAGTCAAGTCAGCTTTCAGTGCAGATAGCCTGCAGGGAATGCTTTGGAATTGATTCTTGAACTATATACTTTTATTAACGTATAATGGTTTAACACGTGGATGACATTAAAAACATCCAACCAGACAGAAGTTTATATGACTACATAAAGTTATCTGTTTCAAGGTGGCCAAAACCTCTCAACTGTCTTTAATGGAAAGGCTTAAAACTTGTTTTTCCTCATAAAATACCACCTCATCTGAATTCCTTTTCCCTTCAGGTGACCTTTGGTCTTTGAAATATTAACAGATTATTATTAATTTCTTAGGTTTCTGTGACTTTCATTATAATTCTGTATGGAGATTGCCTGTATTGATGTAGACTGCTAGCAGGTATAATTTATCATACTCCAATGAAAAGAAATGAAGCTGTGGCAATTAATGAGTGCTGAGGAGCTACTTTATTTTTATCTTTTTATTATTTATGTAAGTTTTTTTTCTCAGTCATTCTACTCCCTTTATTCTGAGAAAAGTTGTGTTTTTTCTTAGAAGCTATTCTTTTACCTTCTTAAACAGACTTGCACCTCTAGGAAGCCATGTGTGGGTCCTTCAAAAATCCTATTTATTATCACAGAGCAGAAAGGAGAAGTGACAACAGGCTGAAGCTTGAGTCTGCCCCGAGTTCAGCCTTTCATTCCTTCTCCCATTCCTTCACACACAACTTACATTAATGAGAACAATGGCTGTGATCTGAGAAGTCTGGCAACTGCTGAAGCTTTTCAGGTCACTCTGATCTGCTCTCATTAAATGGAGTTGAAAGGAAAGAAATAAAAAATAAATTGTTCTTGCTGATTTTTTTTTAAGGATAAAATATGGGAGAAGTGAGTGCAAGGGAGAGTATGGGAGATGAAAGGTGGCCAACGGTTTAATGAAAAGATTAGAACTAGAATCCGAGCATGAAGAACATGTTAGAATGGGAGATGCACAATGGCCATAGAAACCAAACCCAAACATGCTGGGGATTGTTTAAAACTATGGTCAAATATTTTCTGTATTCTGTTTGTCCTCAAGAATTTTATGGCTTATAATACTAGCCATACTGCCTCTCTGTGGCAGTTGCAATGTACAGGCTCTTACTGGCACTACAAAAGAATAAGCTGCCAGCAACATCAAAATTCAAAAAAGAAAGAGAGGAATTATACTCCTCTTGCCTTTTTATTACATTGGATTTCTAAGGAGAGAGAGGAACACAAAAAAACCCCAGACCTAAAGCATTTTTACACTTTTTGACACGACACCTGTCATGTGCTTCACAGCTTTCTGTAATACTTCTGTGTTACTGCTTCAAAGCTGAAATTCATCAAAGAACATCACTGAGGTCATGATGGTGACTTCCTTTTGGGAGCTCTTAGGGAAGAATTCTGCAATGTTTAACTTCTAAACTATGAACCTCAGCCTTATTTAAATAGTTTAAAAGGGCCTTTTCCTTAAGTTTAATATAACAAGATCCTTCTGTTGAAAGCTGCTGAAAACTAAGTGGTTAAATCAACACCAGCATGCACTTTGATGCAGCATTGCCAGGGATAAATGGTCTGAGGAACACAGAACACAAAGTCACCATTAAGCTTCAAAGTGGCAAAACAGAAAACCTGCAATGCAGTACACAGGTTATGGTTTTCATGATTCCAAAAATCTTCATAAGGAAAGGAATTAATTACTTCTTTGGGTCAAATCTTGGAGTCCATGGGAAAACAGGCTGAGCACCTGTGTCGATGCAGCTTCATTTACAGACTCTGTAAAGACATATTCTCTTTTTGCTGAAAACCTATGTAACTATATATAGCTCTGTTCCAGTTGTTATATATGTCCTTTCAACAAAGGAAGAGATACTGTTACTAAGACATTCCTGTGCTCTTCTTTTTTTCTCTTTATATTAATGCAAGTATAATATTGCATTTTTCTTTTGGCTTTTTAGAAAAATGAGGAAAGTAGATGCCTGCCTGTGCTGACTTTTTTTTAGTATATAGGTGGTCGGATTTAGACTCTATTATTCATCCTTGCTGAAGTGAACAAGACGGGAAGAGGAAGGCTTGTTCTTCCATTAGGGCAGATGGTGAAGAGCAAGTAACTGGTCTTCCTTTTTCATTGCTGGGAAGCTTTTATAAATTGCATTCAGAGAACAGCAGCACATTTGTTATTGAGCAACAGCTGGATTTTAGCAGCTACAAAGCCTGTTTCTAAGACAAGATACAGACACGGTTAAGAGGCTGGAACAAAGACCTCATCTTTTTCAGATGAATGCTCTGCCTATAAGGATGCAGAGCTCCGTCATGAACACATATTGTCTCACCTTTTGACTCAATGCCTTATGATTTTTTTGTTGCATTCTGGCTCAGCTTCAGCAGGAACTGAGGACACTTTTACCTAAAAAAGCATTTACAGGCAAAAATCCAAATATGGGGTATTGGTGACTGTGTGCGACTGTCCTGAGATTTCACTGAGACAAAATACTCTAGTTTCTCATCTGCTTGCCCATGAAGAGAGAAACCACTGCATGCTGTGATATCTTGCTGGATTTCTCAAGTGCTCAGAAACAAACATTCTACTAAAACTTTCCAGCTACTGTAGGAATTCCATTTCTTTTGTAATCCAGATAGAGATGGGCTTTAATTTCTAATTTCTTGCACCAAAACTGAAATTTGAACTTCATGTGAATAAAGAGGACACAAATACTGATACAGACTATGGCATGTGTAAAACTGGTGATCTGAGCATTTTGTCTACAAAAAACATACAGGACTGGAAATGTATGTACTTGGAACTATAACACTTTAGCAAAACTTCACCTAGTTAGGATTCTGCCTGGGGAAATAAATTATTTAGATTTGTTCTGGGATAAGGTATGTAATGCCTCAAATATGAAAGAGCAAGAAGGGCAATGAAGCAAGAGATGAGAAAGCCCTGATGAAGTAGCTAGAAGATTTTTATAGAGGAATGGAAGAATGTCAGTGCTTAATAAAAACTTGAACTAATCAATTAATGGTCAATGATCAATGAGTTAAATTTTTAGCATGAAACGCAAGACTATTAACCTGAAGGCGGGCACAGTTCAGCAAAAAGATTGAGATAATAAGCAGTTATACATTAATGTTCAACAGCTGTTTTGAGTCTATATTTGGAAATAGCAAGCATCAGTGCCTTGTGACTTTGGAGTAAAATTAAGAAATAATATCTGTTTTAAAAATGGATGTGAGAAAGCACCTGCTAAAATTAAGCATTTTGAAATTGGCAGACTTAGAAACTGGTAATCCAAGAGAATGAGCTAGATAAGGAGTTTTCACATATTAGTTGATAATAAATTTTCAAAATCGGGAAAAATTCCAAAGAAGAGAAAGAATGTCAATGCAAGTCAAATAGTTCTTATTAAAAAGGTTGGCCTAGAGACCCCTAAAGGACTCTGTGACTGATTCCCAGTAAGATAATGGGATCATTAATTTGGAACTATCATCAACAAAATCTGGAGACTGAAAGCACAATAATATCTATCAGTGCCTCTTCATGGAAGTCTTAATATTGTAAGTGTTCTTTTGTTTCAGTTTGGCTTTTGGGTTTTTTTTTTGTTGGAATTACATGTCTGAGTGATAAGTAATTTTATTGCTGTAAAGTGTTCTTTCAGGTATCTAACATATTATCATATAAAGTTACCACAGTTGCACTAAGTAAAAAGAAAAAAAATAAAAATCAAACCCTGGCATTTAATATGGACATATTCTCCAAAAATCAGTTTATGAACCTGTGTTCATAAGGGTTGTGACCTGGAGAACATTGTAGTTAAACATCAATAGACAGCAAGTAAAACCCTTTCTATACAGTCTCAGTTCAATATTACATTTAAACCTATCCAAACCACACAACTAATAGGATTCTTTACCATATATTAAGGGTTATGTTAACTAAAATCAGGAGGCATTCTTGACCATGCTTTTTTATGGTGAAACTAGTA
Source organism: Phaenicophaeus curvirostris (assembly GCF_032191515.1). NCBI lineage: Eukaryota > Metazoa > Chordata > Aves > Cuculiformes > Cuculidae > Phaenicophaeus > Phaenicophaeus curvirostris. Next base: position 14,253,554 of record NC_091400.1, on the reverse strand, counting down.
TCAGAATTCCTAGTCCAGAGGAAGGAGAATATGTAAACATTTAAGGGCCTTTGAAGGACAGATAAGAAATGTATCCAAGGAACTTAAGGAATCCTGATGTTGGAAATGTTAAGAAACTGAGTCTATTCATCTCATCAGCGAGAAATCTGAGAGGTGGGTTTAATCAATGTGTAGGTTTAAATAAATGTAAAAAGAGGTATGAAAAGACATGACAGTTGTAGGTTTGTTGATCTCGAAGATCAAAACCAATTAGATGATCTAGTCAGAATGTGAAGTTATTAAGTTCAGTGTAGTAGTTTTTGTTCTAGGTGTAATATTTAAACACCTGATAGACTACTGAGGATGTGGTTTATGCACTATTGTTACTAACCTTTATAAAAAGGTTACATTTCTTTTGCAAAAGCAAATCATAGAATTATAGAATCATAGAATGGTTTGAGTTGAAAGGAACCTTAAAGATCATCTAATTCCACCTCCCTGCCATGGGCAGGGACACCTCCCACGAGATCAGGCTTCTCGAGGCCCTAACCAACCTGGCCTTGAACGCCTCCAGGGATAGGGCAGCCACAGCTTCCCTGGGCAACCTGTGCCAGTGCCTCCCCCCCTCATTGTGAAGAAATTCCTCCTTAGGTCTAGTCTAATCTGCCCCTCTCCAGTTCACAGCCATTCACCCCAGTCCTATCTCTAAATGCCTTTATAAAAAGTCCCTACTCAGCTTTCTGATACAGAAGGCTCTACTTTCAGTGAAATCAGGAGCTCAGAGGAGGCAATCACAGCGTTCTCCTATATTTTATGAATCCATAAAAGCTAAATTAAGGCTGAGAGTACCAGGACTTAGGCACACATCTAAGTGTTTTCATCATGTGGAAACATTGTCAGAAAGCGGAATCTTTTTACCAGCTAAGCCCTCCTGCTGGAACACTGAGCATTGTTGTATTATTATGTGTATTAATCTCCATTTCTATTGTGAAGACTCACGGATGATTGAAGAAAGTGGTGTGATAGACAATATCTGCTTTACTTCTTTGTTATTGTGTATTTGATGTTTTGTATTCTTTAAAAAGGATGTGCTGGGCAGCAGAGAGAGTCTCTTTCCTGTCTTGTCCCAACTGCTGTGCTTTGGGTGATGAAAGGTTTTCTGGCTGGTGGGAGATTACACTTTACCTGAGGGCAGCTGAACATGCTGAGCTTTAAGAAGCTTTGGGAGTGCAGAGTAAGTCTGAGATGTCCAGGAAATCAGTAGCCTTGGAAGGTGCCTAGAAATGCAAAGAATAGGCACAAAGACATGCCAAAGAATTGACAGAAAGATGCTTTTCCTAATGGCCTAGAATGGATAGTGCAGAGCTTACTGCAATCCCAGGAGCCATCAAAAGACTGCTTGGTACAGAGCAATGCTGGAAGAAAGCCCTACCCCTGTGCTGGATTAGAAGGAGTTATGTTACAATGCTCTATTACTTCTATTTTTTTCACTCTGAATGTTCTTTATTCTAAAAAGAAAATCTGGTCCATGTTTTAGCAAAATCTGTCTCTTGAAGATCAACAAATTCTTGTGCACTACTTCAAACAAAAGGCATGTGCAGGGCCCATCCATCTCTCTGGAGACTCCACACCTTGTCACAAGGAGATCTTGCACAACAGACACAATCCAAATGCTCTGTTGGGAATCTGTCAGCAAGACCGTGCTTTGGACTATTCTGTTTTTCTAGATGTCTGCCAAGTGGGAAAGCATCAGTCCCTACTCAGAAATTTCTATTGATGTAACTACAAAAGGCTTATGAAAAACGAATGAAGGGAAGAATTGCAAATACTGTCTCCTTAGTACAGGGCAGGACATCACCACTCTCAGATGACCACTCACCACTGCAGGCTTCAGTCAAAGAACCTGCTGATATTTTTCCAAATCTACAGCTGTTTCGTTTTTCTACTTAGCCAGATTTGGCCCAGCACAGTTGTGCGTTTACTGTAACTGCATTTTACATTAACTTTTAAGACAACTGTTTAGAAACTCTGGAATTTCATTAAAACCAGTCTAGCAATTCAATGTGAACAATGTCTTCTCTTTAGGACTTACTGCTATATTGTGATATCATTGAATCAACATTTGTAAAGGAACAGCTACCAAGCAGAAAAGTTGATGCCATGGATAATTTTCAGAAGTGTTTTGCAATTTTAAAATTGTATCAGCCAAAAGTAGACAAGAGCAGTTACAACACGTCAGAAAAAATTGATATGGCAGAAGTCAAAGACTGGAAGGCAATCCGTGTGGATCTTGTCATAACCCCCTTTGAGCAATATGCATATGCTCTGTTAGGCTGGACAGGCTCGCGGGTAAGTAACCACAACAGTCTAGATTTTCTTAGAATTGCTAACCTATTTTTGCTGTTGTAGGACTATGCAAAGTTCATGGATTTTTAAAAAATGTCGCTTCTCGCCGCATGTCACATTTCATGCTCTCATCAACCCATGATCATAGGTTGGAGCTGTTGAACTCATTACTGACATTTATGGATGTCTCTAGAGGAGTTAGCATCTGTTTTCCTTGAAGCTTAGTGTTTAGGTTCACAGACTGAAAAGCTAGATGTTCAGTCTTTTTACATCATACGAGTGTTAACAAGCAATGTAAATTGTTACTGAGTGTGGAGATGATTTGGAAAGTGTCACAGAATTTTACAGGAAATTAAACATTTGAGTAAGAGAGGCTCTGCATTGGAACTTAATTTTTGGTAGGAAATTGAAAATGATTTGACATCTTTCTTTTTGGATTAGATAAAAAGTTTTGTTTCAGTTGTATTTTGAATGTTTCAAATCATAAACAATTGGGAAATTTTAAAATTTACACATTGGTTTTGAATTAGAATAAAATGTTTCGAATGATACTTTAATAAGCTAAGAAATCTTGAAATTATAGCTGCTTTCACAATAGACACTGTAGTCAGTGGTTATAATATAAAATAATAAATTATTTACAACATAAAATATTCTGTCTAAATGCAAACTCAAGACTCAAATTATGAATCTCTCTCCAGGCAGAATTATTTTTTAATCCATTCTACATGCTTGCCTTCTGATGTTCATTTTCTTAGGGAGTGATTACATGGTATAGCAGAGAACTCCTGAGCCTGCACTGAAGGGTCTTTTTAATGTGCTAGAAGCAGTAAAGTCGCATTGCAACTCTTTTCTACTCAGGTTAATTGGAAGCAAGATGGTTTAGACCAGGCAAAATGTTGCAATTCAGGTGTTGTCCTGCTGAGCTGATGAGTTACTTCAGTCACTTCTTTTTTGAGATGATAAAAGGTATTTATTCAGACCTTGGATTAAGCTTTGCAGACTTTGGGGTCCTTATCGTGAAAGTGTTTGGCTACTTAAAAGCCTTTCTCTCAACTCTGTAGGTGGGTGCCTACACTAAAAATGCACTTTGTGAGGCTTTTTGGTTGAGTAGACAATGACTCCATCTTTCTGTGCCCCACTCAGCTCCTGCTTCCCATTGAGCTAATTCACCTGCACACTTTTGGGACCCATAATAGGCCATACAAAAGCTTACTTTCCTGTACAGTGCCTCTCTATTCTCAGACTAACCAACTGAAATGGTGGACCATTGCCCATCAAAACATTCTCTCTTAAATAATCCATCATTTCAGCCTTTTGTATTTTGATAAAGGTAATTTTAACATGGTCATTTATTAATTTGGTGTTGGAGCTCTTACAGAAACAGTAATAATTTTGATTTCTCAAAATTGCTCATATTTGTTATATCTTTTATAGCAATTTGGACGTGATTTGCGGAGATATGCTACTCATGAACGGAAGATGATATTGGATAACCATGCCTTATATGACAGGAGAAAGGTACTGTTTATTCTCAGGAAGAAAGTTATCCTGGTTTTATTTCTGAACATGCATTTTCAGTTTATTTTTTTAATATTCAAGTATAGAGAATATTTTAGCTCAATTCTCTCTCTATTATGTGGTAAAACAGTCCCACATTCACAAGATTTAGTTTCACAGAGCCTGATTAAATCTTACCTAGCAAATCCAGAAATCCTTTTTGGCGTTGCTAAGGTAGTTCAGGAAATGTAGCAAGAAACATTCATTAGACAATGGTGTTTGAAAGGAATTTTGCAACCTTCACAAAACTGAGAACAACTTCTCTGCAGTATTTAAGGAAAGTATTTTGCTGTCCCATTTCAGAATGTAAGGTCATTTCTGTGTCACAGGCACAATTTCAACAGGGGTTGTGCTGATATTTCAAAGGAAGAAGGGAAGTTGAAGATGGCCTGAGGAAGTTTTTGTAGGGTATGGTAGTAAGTGTAGATCAGGGATTGTCCAACTTTTAGAACCTTGCCTTCAGAAGTCTCTGTGGAGTTCTGTTTAGTCAGGTTTGCTAATCTTGGTAGTAATTGGTAGTATTTCTGGTCTAAATGGTCTTGGCTACAGTTGTACTGATCTTTGCATTTATCTGGCTTCATGTCTGTATTTGTATTAGGCCATTTTAATAATAAGCAAAAATCAATATTGAAGATGTTTATTGATGTCATTGTAGGGGAAGCCAAAAGTAACATGCCAAGATTTTACATTAATCTTTCCTATATGTTCCTTATAATGGAGACTGCTTTTAGCATCTCTACTTAAATGCAGCATCGTCTCATTGTTTGTGAGACATAGCAGTGATCTAAGCCCTGGCTCCATTTTAGCTGTCTCCAAATGTGCCTGTCAGGCTCAGATGCTGCAGTACTCTCAGGTCACATAGAAACTTGGGGAAATGATCAGACTAATGATCCATTTAGTCAAATATCCTGTCTCCAACAACTGTAAGTACTAGCTGGTTCAGAAGAAAATATAACATTGCATAATAGATAAACATGCAAACAAACGTCTAAGGGGGAAGTTGCTTAATGAACTCAGAGATGATGTCAATGTCTTTTCTGCTTATTTTTTATATTTCCAGAGCATTCAAAATATAACGTTTTTGTCTCAACATAATATAGCAAATGTTAGTATCTGTATGTCAATATGTGCTCTGTTAGATAGTTTTTTAGGTGTAACTGGTATCTGCACTAGGGAAATAGAAAGAATTGAAGAAATGCCAGCTTTATATTTTTTTGTGCAGCAAAATTTGCCTGCTTGGTAAACAAATAAATATCATTATACCTGCTTCTTTTATCCAGAACTCTGAAGAATTCAGTGATGCCAAAGTATTATTATTTTTTTTTATTGTGTTTAGGCTTTATATCTGACATAACATTCAAATCCTTCTGGAAAAGAAAATGTGAGTTTCCACACAAATTTCACTAGACTAGCCAGGATGTTTCACAGATAAATGATGAAGTTATCTTCACAATGCCCACTGGGAAGAGACATGCTCTTGTCTTCCCAAATTTTCAAGTAAAGAGCTGAGGCAGAGAAAGATTTAAGGCCCTAAAAAAATGTTGCATGTGGCCTGACATTGCTCTTGTTAAGTATCTGCCTCAGGACTTTGAAAAATACATAGAATTGTGTATATCCATGACATGTTTCCTAAAGGCGTCAGCTGTAGCTGAATTTCTGCGCCTTCTACGTGTCAACTTACATTTCCTCACTGCACTACCCAAAACCAAAAAAGAATTAATAGGAGGACTGAGAAGCAAGATTTCAAAATTTTTCCATCTTACTTATGATGCAGGAGTTCTATGACAAGAGCACAGAAAAAAAAATCCAAGCTTCCAGGGCAAATTCAAACAGTTTTAACCATAAAGTCCTTAGTCTAGGACTTCCATGTATCAAATAAATGACACAAATGGATGGATCAAATGTCCCTTTCTGCTGGGGACTCCACTTTCAAATGTTTCTCCCCTCCATAATAATATCTTCAGTCTCCCTTTTCTCATTTAAGCCAGGTTACTTCAAAAATTTATTTTCTGCTGCAAAACACAGGTATAGTACAGATTTCAAAACAAGAAGTCATGACAATCTGCGGATACAGCAGAATACTGTTCTTGTTCCTGCTGCATTCTCAGAAATAGGGAAATTACATTAGCTGAATTTTTCCACAAAGAAAGAAAGGGAGATATATAATATACAAAATTTCAGACCAGGCAGCACTAAAGTTATAATCTACTTAAAATAGGGTCTTTTTTTCATAGTGTTGTTCTAACAATATCCTCTGCCCCCCACTAAGTATACAACTGTTTGCAGTCTAATGTGTTAAATTCAAATTTTTTTTTCTTATTTTTAACTTTGTGATTTTGCACGGAGATATTCACATAAAGGACATTTTGAGCATAAAGCCTTCCCCACGGCCACCCATTGTGTAATAAAGTCAAGAATGTGCAAAATAAAGCAATGATGTCTGTAACTGTGAAGCTTGAGATGATGACCCACAGTGGGAGAGGGGAATTTTGCATTAAGTTGTGTGACCACCAAGGTTTATTAATTTTTAGGGTCACCAAGTTGGTAAAATCAGTGATGAAAAGAATTACTAACTTTAGTGGCAGCAAACATATATCCAAATTATGAAATGTTTGGGATTTTTCTTAATTAAAAAAAATTATGAAGATGAGAGAATCTTCCTTACTGTAATTGTAGTGCTTCTATTTACAAAACATTTGATGGAGGAGAAGCAGTAAAAAGACGGATCTTCTACCTGTATTGTCTCTTAAATTTAGATTAGAACATGAACATATGTATTTCATAGGGACATTTTTCTTAGTGATAGGAAATCTTCCTTTCTCAAAGGAAAGCTTTCTCAAAGCTAAAAGCAATCAGGAAACATCTCTTGTGCAAGATGTTCAAGATCCTTCAACACAATTTTAATTAAGGTTAATTAGGCAATATAGGTTAAAACTGAATCACATCTTTCCATGTTCCTCTCCTTGTTTACTGAAGAGAGATTACCTAATGACATTGGTTCCATCCAGGCAAACTTTCATGCAGGGCTCTATAGCAGTCATAGGGGTATAATTCAACAGCTGGGCCAAATATTTTCTGCTGTATTCTACTTATTGTATTACTCTGTGTACGCACAGAGCAAAAGGGATAGAAAAGACAAGGACAGTCATACTAATTCTGGATCCTGATGAAGACATAATCCGTTCTTTGAAAACACTTGCCTGTCATTATTTAAAATTTTGTAAGCTGGCATAAGATGTTCATATAATATGCTATGGCAAATAGATTATTTTTCTTTAAAATGGAATGTAACAGTGCCTGTAAGAGATTATTTCATTATAAAAAACAACTGTTTCTTGGTTTGTGCTTCATTCTGTTATATAATTTGTTATACTTTATTCTTCTATATTAATATTTACCATCCCTTTGGCAGTGGAACTTCCACCGTGGCCAAGTGCCTGAAATGTAATGTATGTCAGACAATCCCAGATTCCAGCATTCAAAATGTTGCATCAGGAGAGAATCCTGATTACTTTAATGTATTTTCAAAGGGATTCTGACAGGAATAGGGAGTATTAACACAGCAGTTAGGAATCAATTACATAGCTTTGCAGAGGGGAACAAAAGGAACGCATATTTCCTCCAGGGACTCGTTACAAAGTTACACTGTGAAATTATTCCTCAGCCTTGATTGTTTTGTTTCTTTTTTCTAGTGTGAATCTTTTTCATATGTTTGTTGGTTTTGGAAGACAGTATGCAACTACCAAACTAATGATTTTTTCAGTTCTGTAATTAAAAAATCATTTTGTAGATTGTCCTTTGGTAGAAAAAACGTGACAACAAAAATTTAAAATTTACTACCCATTACCTGTCACCCTATTTTTGATTAAAAAATGACTAGATTTCAAACCTCTGCCTCTTAGACCTGTATTCTAAAGCTATTGAAATGAGCACATGTATATACCAACTTGAAGTATGATGTTCCTGTTATTCCCATTAGCTAGAAATCAAACCTTACAATGATTCCCACACTTATGGAATACAGGAGTTTGTTGATCAACTATCAGGAAAAAAGAGAAAATAAGTATTCCCAGTGTTTTATAATATTATTATTGCTGTTGCATTGGCTACAAATGGCATGACACATTTATGAACTGGGCTAATAGAAGTCTTACTGTAAAACTTCCCTGAATCATGAATGAACAATAGGCTTTCTACATAAAGTAGCATTGCTTTTACAAACAAAGAATTTAATTTTTCTGTGTAAACCAGAAGCCATCTGAAGCATAGGCTCTTCCTCAAAAAATTAAGATCTGTAAGCTGAAAACCATGGTACCACTGATTGTTTTTACACCCCTGCATGTTGGATTGGGGGTCATTTATTCCTTAACCCAATATAACAAATTTTTGGTTACAACATGCATTGTGTAGAGACTTAAACAAGAGCTAATAGGACCTATGTTGTGTACTTATATGACGTGGTCATCAGTTCACTGTCTGAACTGCAGGTTTTATGTACTCGTGTATATATAAGTATTTATGTATACACATAAAGATATGGTTTGCCACATAGTGAGATTAGAAAGGCATTTTCTTCACAACAGTTAGACGTTTGTGATGTACTGGAGAAATCATTAGCAAGTTTCGACAACATCATGACAGCTTTTTAACTTGGTGAAATGGAGAGAAATCTAGTGGATCTAACTAAAGATGATACAACCCTGTTTTATTTTTAAACACTTGTCTTTAAGCAGAACAAGTATCATCTGCTTGCATGAGAATGCAATAAATGCATTATTTATTATCATTTTAATGTTTTGTTATCTTAGAAGTGATTTTTAACATGGCTGGCAAATACACAGGGTTTCTATTCTTAAAACAGTAGCTGTCCTTTAAGTATGAGTGCCTCTCCCCTTTTACAGTGCCAGCAACTTGGAATAAGATTCAGGAACCACCTAGGTTGTTGATTGCTCCTTTACCAAATTCTGGTGCTGTTAGCTAGGGGAGAGAATCCTTGTCATGCAGAAGGGCACTGTGGGGAATGTCTGAAGCTGGACTCTCTGGTAGTGGATTTTTGTACTCTTCATCAAGAAGGTGGATAAGACTTAATGTCTGGAATGACTGTTCTCCCATGAAATGACTCTAGGACTCAGGTGTATACTTTCCTTCAGTAAGAATATTATGTAAGAAGAAACTTCCTTGTTCTCCACAATATGAAGTGCTGTGGTCTGGTCAGCTTATAAACTTAGCATCATCTTTAATTTTGAAGTTTGCTCCACCATAAATCTAACATTTTATTATCTGTCTGTATTCTCCACACCTTTACGTTGTCTCTATGCTTAATCTCATCCAAGTCTCCTTTCCTCCCAGTTTGACATTTATGAATTCAGTTTTCTAGACTCATATTTTTGTAGATTCCAATATTGCTACCTACTTTCTCACAGGTACTATTAATACCACTTTGAAATCCAGGGAATGACTGTAAGAAAGGTGGCTATAGGTTAATGGTGTAAAATGTCAATTTGAGAAATTACTTTCCTTACCCCAGTATTGAGAGGATCCAGTAGGCCCTTGTGAGTTACTTAGAGAGCTGCTGTAACTTTGGAAGACATAAACTGTGTCTTTCTGCTAAAATTAAAATGAACCCATTTTAAATACAGCCTAAATTCCAGACTGTAATAAATAAATTGAAATTCAAGTTCCCAAAATATCCTCATCAAGAAAATCTGTGATTTTTTTATCTAAGCTGGTTTTGTTTTAACTTCTGTTATTCTGACATTTGCTGTGGCTGTTAGTTCAGCATTGTTGCAAAACCTTTTTGTTGCTTCTTACTCTTAAAATTCCGCAGGAACATAAATGTGTTGGATTCTTCTTTTTTTCTGACTCTGTGTCTCTGGATATTATCTGAGGTTGCAGCTTGCCAGTCATAAATGCCAGACTTTTGTCATGCTGTTCTTTCTCAAGGTTCATCCATTTGAAGGTCCAATCCAGATACCCAATCTCTGTTATAAACAGTTGTAGATTTTTTGCAGTCTGGCTGAATGAAGCTCTCTCTGTTCTCTCTGGTTCTCTATGGGTAGTCACTAGATACAAAAGGTCTTTTTTCACCTTCCAAAAAACCTAAACCACGTGATTGTTGTGACACTGTGTCTGCCATTGGCATCTGATGTTTGGCTGATGATTGTGAAGACAGTTGTACCACAAACTTCCATTCCCATTGAGGGAACCCAGCCTAGATAACTGTTAGCATTTAAAGGAAGGATTGTATGAGCAGGCTGAAAATAATGTGATATTTCTGTAAGTTTGATTCTTCAGGGTTGTGCACCATCCAAGCCCTGAACTTGCAGATGTCTTAAGTGCACAGCCAAATCACCCTGAAATACGTGTGTAAAATTTTGCACATACTGCTGGTATTTTGGCCCAACAGAGAAAACAATCAAGAACAGCTTTTAAATATGTGTGGATGGCATGCTTATGCAGTCTGGAAATAACATTTGGGGATGACCTATTCTATTCGTGCCTGTTCTTACTCTAGAGAAGGTCTGTTCTTGTCTAGTATATATGTCTTTTCTTGTATAGTTTTGTAATAGGGCATTGTGTCAGGCTGGTAGACTGATGAGATTACATTCAGCCAAAGGATCATGTACCTGTTCAGAGGTGTGATGTCAGAGGGTGTATTCAAGCAATTTTCAGGTTTTCATGTTCTCTGAATATTTTGTCGTTTAATCTTGATTTGGCTTGCAAAACAGCAACATGAGAAGGTGGGAAAAAAATTGGAATCAAGTGACAGTTGTGTGAACTGAAGAGATCACGTAGTTTATTCTAATAAGACCTGAGGAAAGACAATGGTCCAGAGGTTTGACTAATAGCTTTGCAGCTGGGTCCTGAATGTAGCCAAATTTTCTGTGTAGTTTTAAACAAGTCATCTAACCTTCCCACAATCAGGGGAATTATGTAAAGTAAGGTTAGGTAGTTAACCACTGTGGCAAAAAAAATAGTTCAGATTAATGAAGGATTTTGATCACTCAGAGTTTTGCCTTTCCCTATAACTAGGAGAAAGAACAAATGTTTAATGAAGAATTTTGATAATTCAAAAATTGGCTTATTGCCTGAATCAGAAGGAGAGTCGAAATGTTGACACCTTCTGCAAAAGGAGATGCATTTTGAATTTCAGCTTTGGAAACAATCCACAGATCCAACTGTTCCAAACCTTCAAAGCTCAGACAGCTCTTGGGGCTGCAAGCTCAGAGGCACTCAGCTTGGCTGACTGCTCCAGGCTCATGGAACCAATAAGCTCTGAGGACCCTGGCTCTGATGTAATTAAAATGACTTATTTGAATTCAGGCTCCCAGTAGCCTGTCAAGCAAGTTTTTGAGAAGATGGGCGAGGTGGCAGAAGCACAAATAGGTTTCGATTTTAAGAAGTGTCTGTTAAACTAGATTCTATTTGCTTTTCTTTTTTTCAGGGCAATATTTTGATAATTACATAATTTTTATGAAACACAGGTTTAAGTGAGTAGGAAAATTCCTACAGAACAAAATTAATTAGTGTTTTGCTGAATAGATTGGTTCACAAAACAATGGGATATTATGTTTATGTTACTATACATCTGTTAAGTAGAAATATTGTTCCTTAGAACTGCCTTTTCTCTGGGAATCATCGGAAGGTGTAGTCCAGTGATTGTCAGCCAGTAGCATCCATATATAGTTCTTCTCTGTAGAGCTTGGTGTGAGGATTCCCCAAACTTAAGTACAGAAGATGCTTCTGAAAGATCTACTTTGCTGTGGAAAGCCCAGCCCTATCACTCATACAGTGGGTAAAACAGTTTCTAAAATGCAGCGTTCATCAAACTTTTTTGCTGTTACTTCCTAACTAAACTCACTTATCTGAATTAGTTTAAAACTAGTACCTTTATCAAATACTTCAGAACCCATACTGTCAGAAAACAAACTGGTTTTTGGTTGTTTCTACATTTTGGTAAATATTTGGAAACTTCCTTGTAGCTACAGTAAAGAAGGATGTTTAAAACTTCCCTACTGTACTTCACAGATTCAGCTATGGTGGGATCCCTATTGCTCTTACCTTTCCTTCAAGGTATATTCACTGTTCTTGTTGCAGTTTGCTGTTTTTAACTGTACTCAGAACCAAAGAGCCTGGTAGAAGTCTGCTGTGTTTATTATCTGAGCTGTAATAATTTCCCATTTCATAGAAGACTGCATAAAATAAGAACTAGTTTCATCTACTCCATGCCAGAAGTTCTGATTTATGTATTTCCTCATATCATTGTCTTTTGAGTACACAAGCAAGCATGTGGGACTAAGGCTGAATGAGAGGTGGGATGGGCTAAATGCACTAAGCTGCCGCAGGTCCTTTTAATTCCTGTTTTGTCGCAGGAGGTTTCTAGGGATTGCACGTGGAACAGCTTCATGGCTGGGTCCTGGTTGTGTAGAAAGTATCTCTTTTCACACCACTACCCAGCGGAGAATTTCAAGCTGGTTGTGGGATCTGAGGGTTAGATTTGTCTTGTAGATTTAGATTTTGATCTTATATAAAACTTTATGTTCTCATGAAAATATTCCAGAAAATAACTTTTAAGTCCAATTATTACTTTATGTAGGTCAAAGCAGCAAAATGAAACAATGTAAATAATTATCACTGCTTTTTTTGTAAAAGAGAAGCTGGGGTTCCTAGGGTGTAACAGATTGATTAAATTATTAGCGTAGGAATGTTCTTGCATTAACATTGTAGGTTGTTGGTGTTTTGTAAGAGGAGGGCACAAACTCAATGTTATTTTGAAGAGTTATTGGAGCAGAAAGCTGTTATTAGTTTTATGTCCAATGAAAATTTAGGACTGGAAATAGCTGCCTTAATATTTTCTATTGTTAAAGAAATATTGGAAAAAATATGACATTTTATGCAGGAAACTGTTTAAGATTGATGACGAATTTGCATTTAAAAAACATTGTGTGAATTTGAATGGCATTAGAAGTTATTTAGTTGTTGAATAGCAAGAAAGGCAGGTTATATAACTACTCTGAATAGTAAATTCAGAAGATGCTCTGCATACTTTATAATGGGACCCAGATTTGTGAAACATTAAGTGCTGTACAATGACAATGAAAATAGTAAAACGTTCCAAATTTTTTGAAAGAACAGTTAGTTTTTATTGGGAAACCAGTATAAGCATGAAAGGAAAATTTATCCTGGGATTTCTCCACAATGTGAAGATCACTCTTCCGTGGTCTTTAATCACTTGCCTGCAAAAAGCATTTCTATTTAGGAAAACCATAACTGGCTCTGCAGGCAGGGTTTACCCTGTTTGTCACTGCATGCATGTGTAAAGCCAAATGAAGGTGTGATTGCAGCCCAGGTAAATAACTATTGTATCACTGTAAAGCTTTGACGGGTTGGCTCAAGAGTGTAAGTTTGCTGAATTCTGCTGCTACCGTCTTTTGCTCAAGTAGTTGCTTCACATATAACCACAATGTTTGCAGCAGGCAGCCTATCCAGCCATGCTTGGCAACATGCTTGAACTTTTAGCCTCTCCCAGGATATTCAGAATTTTCTCTGGCTGAGACTAAGCCTGTGTGGCTGGCACGCTTCTTAGCTGTAACTTTTATTTTGGAGTAAGTCTTACCTGACAGTGACCGCACTGGTTAGCAAAGTTATGTTTGTGTGGTGGTTTGTCTTAAGGAATGGAACCAGCTCTGAGGAAGCCAGACTGATGGCAGAAGTCTGGGCATCTCCTGCACTTCCTATAACTTTGTGAACAGGTCTCCTAATTAAAAAACCAGCTTTATTTTCCAATCATTGATTCTTTTCTGTCACTAATCAATACATTATTTCCCAAAAACATATGTCACTGGGAAGAATATCTGGGTATGATTCTTTTACCTCATTTTATTACATGAAGGTGTGTAATATTAATGCATTTAACTATGTATTCAAATTTATTGTCTCAAAATCAGTTTTCTTGTGTCATCTCAGAAGGTCTGCTCCACACTAACTTTCACTGAAAAAAAGATGCCTGCAGAAGTTTACTTGCACAGTTAAAGAGACATTTTTAATGATTCTTTAAAAACTGGATGTTATGGGCTTATTTTGGCAGATGCTGCTTTAAAACTATGAAGTTATAACAGCAAGCCAGTCAGCCTTGATATCATCTTGATGAATTAAACATGCTGCAGCTGCAGAGTTTGCTTTAGATGTTTGCAATAATGACTAGATTAAAGCTAAAGTAAACATAAAGATCCTAAGTTTATAATATTGATTTCCAATGTGATCAGTTGCTCACAGAATCGTTACTAAAATTAAACACTGAGTCACTGTAAACAGATGCATATACTTTCATTTAAATTCCAATTCTTCTTACTCTCTCAGGAAAGCAGAAATTGCATATGTGATTTGGGGGATTTGTTCCTTTTGCACCTGGCTTATTTTTTAAAATTAAGAATTAAAGTAGTCTGGATTTCTTACCTCTTCGTAAATTAAAAAAATGATTATGCATTTTTTTTCCAAAGTGTGCTTTTTCCCCACTGTTTTCTCAGCAGTTTAAATGTTTCACAGATAACATATGATAGGTTTTTTTTAACAAAATCTGCATATAATTAATTTATATGTTTAGTTAAATTTAATACCTTTTTAATAGCAAGCTGTACATCTAACACAAAGATAAATGTACCTAATTGTTCTTTCCTTTGCTCAGTGTGTTTTCTGAACAGTTCAGTGAAACCTGCACTGCTAATGAAGAGAGCTCTCAGAATGCATAAATAGTTTCGGATCCAAAATATTTTGACTATACTTTTTATTCATTTTGATTTCTAGGGCAGTACAGAGTCAACCATTTTCAAGTGTTTAAATTCAATTATTCAATCAATATGCTTGGGTAAGTTATTGGATGTGGGGCAGGTAACATAATCTGAGATTTTCTGGTAAAAGAAAAAAAAAATATTGAGAAGAATCATAGAGTCATAGAATCACAGAATTGTAGAATCATAGAATGGTTTGAGTTGGAAGGGACCTGTAAAGGTCATGTAGCCCACCCCCCTTGCTGTGAGCAGGGATGTCTTCAAATAGATGAGGTTGCTCAGAGCCTCATCCAGCCTGACCTTGAATATTTCCAGGGATGAGGCATCTACCTCTTCTCTGGGCAACCTGTTCCAGCCTTTTGCCACCCTCACTGCAAAAATTTTCTTTCTGACATCTGGGCTAATTTTACTCTGTTTTAGTTTAAAATCATTACCCCTTGTCCTATCGCAACAGACCCTGCTAAAAAGCCTGTCCCTGTCTTTCTTATAAGTCCCCTTTAAGTGTTCAAAGGCCACAATAAGGTCTTCCTGGAGCCTTGTCTTCCCTGGGCTGAACAACACCAACTCTTTCAGCATTCCTCACAGGAGGGATATTCCATCCCTCAGGTTATTTTTGCGACCTCCTCTGGATGTACTCCAACAGGTCCATGTCTTTCCTGTGCTAAAGACTCTGGAGCTGGACCCGGTACTGCAGGTGAGGTCTCACCAGACTAGAGTAAAGGGGAAGAATCACCTCCTGGCCATGCTTCTTTTGATGAAGCCTAGGATATGGTTGGCCTTCTGAGCTATGAGCACATATTGTTGACTCCTGTCCAGTTTTCCATCCACCAGCACCCCAAGTCCTTCTCCACAGAGCTGCTAACAAGCCATACACCCTCCAGCCTGTATTGATATCTGGAGTTGCCTTGACATATGTGCAAGACCCTGCACTTGGCCTTGTTGAACCCTCATGAGGTTCATATGGGCCTACTTCTCCAGCCTGTGCAGGTCCCTCTGGATGGCGTTCTGTCCCTCAGGCATGTCAGCACATCACTCAGCCAGGCGTGTCAGTTGCACCACTCTGCTTGATGTCATCTGCAAACTTGCTGAGGGTGTACTCAGTCTCACTCTCTTTGATGTGTTTCATAAAATCCAGAATTCTTCATTTTTCTTGTTTCATTCATTCATGTGAACCTTTATAGAGAAAATTACAACAAACCAACTTAACAGTATTTGACAAGCTAAAGCTACTGTACAGACAAGCATAGACTTAAAACAAAACAGAAATATAGCTAAAATGGAAAAAGAAGTAATCCCTGCTAATCTTTTTAGTGATTTGTGATAGGACACATTATCAGAGAACTACAGGGGCAATGTGATTTTGTTCTGGTTTTGTTTACAAGAATGTGCTATTTAACATTTTTGTCTGGGTTCTCAGATAGAAAGTTAAAAGCTTCTCTTCATTTTGTGTGCCTGAAACTGAAAACATATTCTAGTAGACTGGATGGTAATGTATTGTACTCTTTATTTATTCTGGAATGTTTTTAATTATTAAAGTGGCAATGGGAGATTGGATTCATAACTATGTAGTGTTTACAATAAAGTAACTACATATCTGTCATTTTAACTAGAGAATAGTTCTATTTCATGCACCGCATGGTGTTGTTTATAAACTAAATTTTAGCAAAGACAAAAGTGCTCATTCAGTTAAGTCAACAGATTATATTAATGTGTTTTAATGTTTTAAAGTGTCAGCTCTTCAGTGCTGGTCTTTTTCTTTCTGCTTCATCAAAGCTACTTGGAGTCAATGCTTTCCATGTAGAAAGCCTGAAGACATTTTGCTACTTCATGCTATGAAATAGTTAATAGGTAGCTGCCTAGGATATAGTAACATTAGGCTGATTATCCTATTTTACTCAGTGAATCTACTTCCTATTTTTTAGAAGTTTAATAAGAATAAACCTATAACGACAGTTAGAGAACAGTTGTAAGAGAAATATTCAAGTATGATATTTCTGATCAAAAGCACAGGATGTGTCCAGTGGTAAAATGAAATGAGAATTTACGATTCTGGCTTCTATTACCTTCAAAAATTATTCATGCCCAGAATTATTAGAATAAAATCCACTGCATGATTTTGCATCAGTACCATTACACGTGACTTTTTTCCTGAGGGTATTGAGTCAATGGGTAATGCCTGTAATACTGCATTTTCAATCATAGTTTGTTATAATGTCATTTCAAAGAGTAATTTTTTTTCTCTCTGATTTATTTAACATCTTATTTGTAGCTGGATTGGGAACAAGTTAGTTTTTATTTTAAAGCAGTCAGGGTGATATGATTACTATAGAAAATGCCAGTTAAACAGGAAAAGTACATTTGGAGATAATATAATGTCAAAAACACTTCAGGTTATTAACCATGATGATACCATCAAAGGGGAAATGCATGGTGTCTGCACAGTGCTGTGGAATATTGTTATTAAACTTGATTAAACACTTTACATTTCTAGCACAATTAGTACTTCAGTATTTAATTTCCTAGAATCATCATGAAATTGTTTGTATTGTCGATAGTCTCATTCACAGACATAGCATAAATATTTAGCAAAATATCTAATTACCAGCAAAGCAAAAATCACCAGCAGTGTCTTAAAAAGAAAAATTTCTCCCAAAAAAAAAAGAAGAAAAAGAACAAGACATGACTGGTAAAAACAGGAAGGAAAAACACCTGAAAGTTGTTAGTTCTATTGCTTATGAAAGTACTAGAAGGTAGATGCTCAGATATTATAACGATCTACAAAATGTAAAAAATATGTGCTGACCATAACAAATATTACTCAGAGTAAAATACACTAGCAGGTAATTATCACACAGTTCCTAAGGGCTTGATCCTGTCACATTTTTTCAAAAGGCAGTGTCTTATTGTCTCACTGACTAGTGATGTATGCTGACCCTCTCAGGCTCGCTAGCTGTTATGAATATCAAGACCACAGAGAAGTTTCATTTTTTAATGCATTGCTTTCTGACAGCATTCATACTGCACAAGATAATCATTGAATACAAATATTTGAAACCTCTTATATAATAACAGGATTATACGCATTTTTGTCTGGAAATTGCTTTACCTAGATTTTTTTTCTCATTACTTCCTCTATTCCCTCTCTTCCCTCTCCATAAAATCATTTAGCTCACTGTGAAAGTTACTGATTACAGTGATTCTTGTTAGCACTTTGTTTATCTTGTTAAGTCAGGTAATTATTTTGGAGAAGTAGCCAACATTTTATAGATTGATGTTACATTGTATTCCCAAACTTTCACTATAGATTGAAGGCACCGTACCTCATATCCTTCCGTGTACTGCAGAAATTTATGGATCTTCTGTAACACTTTCTCTACAGTTGCTTTACAGAGTTCTTGGTCTGACAGTGGTATAAAATTGCAAAGCTATTTGTTACACTGAAGCTCAGAGGAGATTTATGTTTTCAACCAAAGATGTACAACATAATTTCTTGTAAAGTTAACAGTAGCATAGAAGACTAAAGTAAAATAGCTGGCTTCTTGAACAGGGTTTTCAAAGTATGTTTTAATCTTGGTCATTACAAGTCAGTAAAGGCGGAGCAGAGTTAGTTGCAATCATGAAGGTAAGCTCTGTGGCAGAACATGACAGAGGGAAATCCTGGTGCAGGGTCTGCATCCTTTTATCGATAGCCATAAATGCATGGATTGAGGTGCACATCCAGCTGTTGAAAGAAAATAGAATCATAGTCCCTATGGATATAATCAAATTCTGCTGCTGAATTCAATAATTTTTAAGTGTTGATGGCAGCACTGGGGACCTCTTAGCTATTTTAGTTAAAAACTCTCTGTACTACCACATGTATTCCTTTTTGACATATAAAATAAAATCACAGCCCTCTGCTGTAGTTAGGTGCTCAATGATGCTCAATGACTCAAATTCTACATGGTAAAGGGCAGAATATAGCACGGAGCTAGATATTCAAGGAAGATTTTAAATAAATGTTTGAGAGAGGATTGCTTTTGCTTACATCTCTTGTATTATTATCAATCATACTAATCAATGTATACTAAATTCAAATATAGACAAAAGCATGTCGTAATAGCCACAGCAAAATGTTTTTCTTTGAAATCTATTCCTTTCTACCACTGTAGGTAGTATTCATACATTTTCTCATAGGTTTCTTCAAGCCTTGTGGCTTTAACCTTTCAGAGATACTAGCTGGCCCAGTCAACACACAAGATCAGTCTACAAGAAATTACTCCAGAAAGTGATTTCTTTTTATAATGGAGAAGGTGGGGATATCTTTGTGCAAGTAAACAAGTTTTGAAAAGAAAGGGATTGAGACACTTAAAGTTTGAAATACCCTTCCTCACCCTCCCTTGCAGCTGCTATTTTTGCTAAGTCACTTTGCAGGAATTGCCTGCATCTTCCTCTCAGAAACCCATTTGTTCAGAAATCCATAAAGATAAAACAAAGACAGGTTAATGTTTTTTATTCAACCTGCTGCAGGGCTTTATTAAGACCTGAAGAAGTTTATCTAGAGTATTACTTTTCCGCCAGCTTCTCTTTCCATTACT
Organism: Phaenicophaeus curvirostris; assembly: GCF_032191515.1. Taxonomy (NCBI): domain Eukaryota; kingdom Metazoa; phylum Chordata; class Aves; order Cuculiformes; family Cuculidae; genus Phaenicophaeus; species Phaenicophaeus curvirostris. The sequence goes on along the minus strand of NC_091400.1, from coordinate 14,234,305 downwards.
TTTTTTCTAGGCACCCTTTCATTTTTGCTTTTTGCCTATAAATTTGTGTGGTTCTGTAAATTTTAGTTGGAGTAAAGCATTCTGAGTAATTTTATTAGAGATTTTAGCCTGAGTTAACATCTACTTGAAGAAAACAATTCAGGAGGAGTGTCTGAACTAAAATTCTGCTAAACATTTCTTTTCACTGTTTTCTGAAGTTTTACCTTCCTGACTTGCTGTATGTGTTGTACACATTTTCTGTATAAGTGCTGAACTGCAGAAGCTCATCAGCATGTTCAGTATTGTAAGTAGTGTTAGCAGAAGATGAGGTCATGTCAAATCATTCAGTAACACTTCCCTCCGTCCTGTTTTTTGTTTTTTGCTAGTCTGTTACTAACATCCTCTCTTTTGTCCTTCTCTCCGCCTTTATATTTTACTTATTTTTAGAAACTGTGACTAGCATCTCCATATTACGGTTCCAGCATAAACCTAATTGAAGTTGATGGGGAATCAAGAATATGATCTACTCAAAATGATTATTTTGGGACTTGCAATAACTTAATTGTCAATAAATAGAATGTCCAACTAGTTGTGTCATGGAGTGAGTTTCGGTAATTTTTCATCAATCAGTCTGTATAATCTGATTACCTTTTTTTCTGAACGACCTTCCTGAGAGAAGTGCCTAGCTGAAATAGAACATATGTTCTCTCTGTTTGTCTTGTCTTCCTTTGGACTTTCAGGATGCAGTTTCTTTGATGGTGGGCCTTGTACTTGTCACATCCAAGAATTCCTAGGCATCTGCATTCAGTGCATTCAGTGGTTGGCTTTGGATCTCGACTTTTTGTTTCCTTACCAGAGGTTGACTTTTCTGTGACTTCAGTGTTTTCAAGATTTTTTTTTTTTTGGTTGTGAGTTAGTGGTGATATTCAGGCTAGTGAGGCAGAGCAGGCTTCCAGGTGAAAAACAGCAGTGACTTTCCATGTTTTCATAAGGCTTGTTTGCTAAGGTTCACCAGAAATCCATGCAGCTCACTGTAGTTAAATGAAAAATCCTATAACTTTGGACGGTCTTTAATTTTGCACCGAGAACTTACTTTTCTCCTCTAACTGAACTTGTCCTGGCAGTCACAGGAACTAACATTTAATTCTCAGAAACAGGAAGCAAGTGGAATTACGTTGATATAAATCACTAGATGTGGGTCTAAGGACTTTTAACTTCCCATTGATAAAATCCACGTGGCAGAATTGTCTCTTTGTTCCTTCTTTTTTTCTTAACTTTCAGGCAGATAGAATTTCTATTTTTACAGAATTATAAACCTTTTTTCATTGCAATGCTGATAATATAATAAATGGAAGTGTGACTATTCCAATCTTTCAAATACCTGTTTATTTCTTTTCTCCTCAGTCTTTTCCAAGTTAGAAGAAGCTGCTTGAGGCTATTGTCACACATGGCATTTAATAATCATATATCAAGAAACAATTTTATGAATGCTATAACCTTTTTACAAAAAGAATCACCACTGATTGTTTTAGCATTTATAGACATTCACCTATAAAAGTGACAGTTGTTTGCATCTATATTTGTTATTTCTAACATTTTCACAGATGAGAAATAATTTAATACTATACCCATATATTGTCAGAATCTTGCTCTGAATTCAATAAAATATGAACATAGAGTACAGAAGATAGCTGCAGTCAATCTAAGAATTGCAGAAACTGCTACAAAAAAGCACTTCAATGTATTGTTTTGTGGACAAGATTGTGCTGACTTTTTTAATCCAATGATCAGACTCCCTCATTAGCTGAATATCTTCAACATGGTATGCAGGAGTTTAGGTCAAAGTCATCTTAAAATCATGTCATAAAATAATGAAATATAAATAAATATAAAAATAATGAAATACATTTAAGGTCTACATTGTAAAAGGCCGATTTATTTACTTCCTAAAAGTTTCTGCAGTACTAGTGTGATCTGCATCCAGTTGAGTTGTTCTGGGAAAAATGGCTCAGTAGCAGAGAATGGATAGGGTAGCGCTCAGGTCAGGTAAACACATGTCAACAATCCCACTGCTAATCATGGGGAAATTACTTGCTACTTGATGCATTACTTACGTTTCAACCTTCACAGTTCTTTCTTTAAGCTCATTTTAATAATTTAGTTAATAGCTATTCATATATTTTTAGAGGGTATGAATGTTATTTGAGCAAATGGAATCAGAGAAGAAGGGAGCGCTAGCAGTTTAGTAGCTTTATACCTCTAATCTAAGAAACCATCTTAGCATTTTCTGTAAATTGTAGCTCATTGGCGTTATGGTACCCTGCTTCACCAAGTGCAGTGGCCTTCCATATCTACAGAAGTGCTTTCAGATGCTGGAAGCTGTTGCAAGTAATGCTGAGTACATCATCTCTGCATTGGTCCCAATTATCTTTAATTAAAAACCTGTAATTGACTTGACATAAGTGATGATGTGTGACAATTTCACTAAAGTGACAAATATATATGGAAGATAAATTTAAGGTGCATTATGGTTATCTTTAACTGTGGTTGATTAAACATTAAGGTGTTGTTACCGTCATTCATCTACAATTGACTTTGCTCACAAAACTTATTTTTAGAATGGACTCTGTCCTTTTCTTTTCTGTTGTTCGTTTATCATTGTCATGCTTATAGCCAATGTAATAATTCCAGGCATGTAAACTGATGAGGCTTTGGAGTGCTTCCTATTTATAATTCAGTGTACTGGAAATACTACAAAGTTAGAGATAATCGTATTTCTATTATATCTTCATTTTTATGAGTTAAAAAAGGAAAGTAAATATTAAAGTAATTAAACCATATAAAAATTAGTGCGAGAACACCAAAGTTAAATAAGAAAATACCTAAGTAAGGGTTTTACATTTTAAAGCATTCAATGTCATTGAGGTACAAAGAGAAGGTTAGAATATATGTATGTGTTAGTGACATTCCCACATACTTGTCTAGAAGCAAAGTTGTATCAAACAGTTTTGTAATTTGCTAAGGAGATACTATTGGCAATATTCTATCCTCCAGCCCCCACACAGAGCACCCTCTGCCCAATTTATTTGATGAAACAGCGTGCCGGAAGGAGTCCAGATAGACCTTAATGATTATAGCCCTTGACGGTCTTTTGCTGAAGGAAGGAGGGTGCCTCCTTCACAGCGTTATAGCTTTCCGAAAGATAATGAAATCCTTTGGTGTATGAGTGCATTCTCCCTGAATAACAGTTGTAGAGGAAAGTCAGCACTATGAAAACAGTAGGAAAAATGGGATATGGAAGGAAATTCTTTGGTGTTTGAAAGGGCTTGATTTTGCTATGACTAAATGCTCAAATAGTGTATAAAATAGAGTTGGACCAGAACGTTATAGTTAATTCCAGATTCTCAGCTATTGCCAAGCATGATGGGGTTTAAAGAAATAAATAAATCAAGTTTCCACATTGTCTCATCTTCAGACTGTTGGTTGGCACATGTACATATGTTATACATTGAAACCTGGAGAACTTTGCTCTCCTGCAGGTTCTACTAGTACAAAACCATTAAATCCCATTTCATCAATTATACTGTCTACATGGTTTACTGGCTTTTGTTTTGAGGTACTCATGTTCAAACTAACTTCCTAAGTTCATCTTAAGATGTGGAAAATACTAATGAAATGCCATGGTGACAGGCTGAGAGTTACTTATAGTATTAATTATAATAGATTACTCAATTTTGTATTTTGCAGCACACTAGCAGGATATCGGTCTACTTGGAATGTGATTAAATGTGTGCCTTTCAGGAAGGCTGAGTTAATGTTGGAAAGCATGGGTAGACTGTTTCAGGAACTTTGTGTACACAAAGCTTACAGAGCAGCTGTGGGGAAAGCAACAGCTTCTGTGTCTCCTTTTGTTCAATGTAGTGTCATGGCAGTATTTTTCCTTCCTGTCCAAGCAGTGGAAAGGAAGATGGATGGCCAGAATAGAGCTAGGCTGGGTGGATGTCTAAGCAGCATAATTTCATTTCTACGGTCTGAAGAATTTATCTAGTCTTACTGAAAGTACGGGTTGCTTAATATATAAACATTGCATGTCAAGTGGCCCAAGTTTCATATAATAATAAGATCCATTGTGTTATGAAAATCAGGAATTTGTGCAGAGTAATTTCTACTATTCTCTGACTTCTTGGCATCTTTTCTTCTGTGTCTTTACCAGGTAAATTGCTAACCATATTTTAAGATTTCCTGTCTTGATGCATAGGGTCAACCTACTTACGTTGAGCTGCTCAAGAAGTAAGTTAGAGACACACATGAAGATACTCCAGAAATGGAAGAGAAAAAGGGGTCTGATGTATTTTCCAGTACATCAAACTTTTTCTGATCATATAAATGACGTGTGTACAAAATCAGTAAAATCAGTATTTGCCTCCAAAATAAACATGTGCAGTTGACCACTGCTGATTTATATACCTTGAACTAGAATTCTACTTCATTAAGTAATGGTTTTGTTTTTCTGGCTTCATCATACTAAAATGTGAGATGAAACCAAGTGACAAAACATCTGTTTGAAATTTTGCCGTTAGGACATCATCAAGTAGTTCTTGCTCTGTGCCTTCGCTCTCTGCTTCTGTTTCATCAGAAGTATTATTGATCATTAATGCCAAAATGAGAAATAAGAGGTAGCTAGCAGCTCACATAAGAAAACATTTAAATGACAGCTGTTCTACACTAGGTGTAGTTAATGGTCATGGTTGCTGTAGTTAATGGTCATGTTCGTAACCACAAATGCAATATTTACATCCATTGAAATAACAGATTTGAATAAATGGGATAAAAATAGAGTGATACCAGCTGTTCCAGAGCATTGTTTTTTGTAAGCTTGATTGATGTTGATTAAGCATGTCTTGGATCTGCTGAATATTAGTAAGAAGCTGAAAAAAAAATCACAAGTATGCAAGCCGATCATTACTTCTCTTGAGCAAAAAGAAAAGAAAAAAGGAAGAAAGAACAGTAGTGAATGCAATAATCATATTTTCATCACCGTATAAGCTCTGCATAGATTGACAAACAAACAAAATAATAGGTTATGATTAACATTAATGACACTTAAATTGCTATAGCTGTTGGCAGATATCAGCTAGAGATTCATTTAGAAACATGGTTTGCAGCTACTGAGAATGGTATTCAGCATCAGATTCTTTGTATTAGAAATTTTCGTTGCCAAGTGAATGAAATGAGTTTTGTTTGCAGAAAAACATAGAGTGACAGAACAAAAGAAATAAAATGCAATTTGGGGTCCTAGAGATATGAGGAGCTTCTGTTAAAGAGTATCTATAACATCTGTCAAAAAATGTAAGATTGTTTTACTTTTTTTGCAGTAATGTACATGTATGGGTTGCTCTCTCTTGTTCTTACTAGTAAGAGAAAGCAAAAGAAAAAAAAAAGCCTTAAAATCCCATCCTCCCAGGACCAGCTCTAGGAAAAAGTTGTCTCCAGTATTGTTATCCAATGAGCAGTTTTCAATGCCTTCTCTCCTTTACTTTTATTCTGTGGAATGACTTGTTTTCTAATGTTTTTTCTAGTCCTCTCTATATGAAAAAGGATCACTTTTGCCTGGTCAATTTTTTTCATTTTTTCCTTTTATTCTAGAATCTGACATTTGTACTTCCTAGAAAAAAAGGAACATTATTTTTCTATGCTTTATACACAGTCTTTGCTATTTCACATGCAACTTTTTTTGTGGAGGATAAAATACCTCAGAAAAGAGGAGACTTTTCTTATACTACAGATGTCAAAGCAAAAAGTCATACCATGTTTGTCCTGATTTGATTTTAAGTAAATAAATAAATAAAATCCCTGAAGCAATGGGAAAAATTATTCCCTCAAATTTCTAATATAGTGTGTTTAAATACGAGAAGTGTCTCATAGAAACTTGGCTATACGTAACTAGTGTAACCATCAAATCAGCTTGAATGCATTTCTAGAGAACACTATTACTTTAATTTAAAAAGCACTGATGGTTTTCTTAAGAAAGTCAAGCTATTGACCCTCATGGAAGGAAAATGAATGTTTTTAGTTTAGTCTTAATACTTGTGCACAGAGACTTGAAAAAGTAAATAAAAGCAAAGAGTTGTAAACCAGTCATTAGAACTGACAGCCTCAAGCAGCTTTAGAATTATATTTTAACTTACTTTAACTTGCAAGGTCAGCACACAGATGAAGACAGTGTATTCTGTAGAGGATGCAATGGGTAGAACTGTCAAAAATTAACTGCTTTTAAACAGCAAGAAACATTAAGTGAAATTTCCTTCTAACATCCTTATTGATTTCCTTTTTTTAAATTCTTCCACAGAGGATCTTTCTCAAAGCTGGAAGTGAGGAAGAAATCTTTGCACATCTTGGCTTGGATTATGTTGAACCATGGGAAAGGAATGCTTAAAACAATTTGCCACTGTATATTCATCAGTTGGTCAGCTGGTAGCAACAGTATTTCTGCCTATCCTGCAGTCTGATTTATACGTACATATATATACATAAAAATATGCCTCTCTATGTCAACTAAAAAAATTTAAAAGCATATTACTTAGAATCTACTATATATGCTGACATTCCTAAGAAACAAGAGTTTAAGTTCTTCCAAATCCTTTCCAGCATTTTCTGTTTTGTTCTTTGAAGTTTCGACATAGGAATGACAAGATAGAGCTTGCTTTGTGGGGAAAACTTGAAACTAGTGAGATTTTTGCTTGTGATAGGAACGTAACATTCCTGTGAATAACACTTGCTAGTTAAAATACTGTCAGCTGTTGCAGTACCTAAGCAATATAAAATGTTTGAGTTGAGTCAAAAAGTTACTGAAATTCATGTTTACCTTTAACAGAATTTCTTAAGTATTTTGCTGAGTCTACATATAAAATTTCTGCAGTATATAAGGCTTAATGACCCAAGCAGTGGTTAGTGTGGCAGTTTCACCAAGTAGAAGCTTCAGCTGTAATATTTTTATAGGTGGCGCACCACTCTACAAAAATCATAAACAAGTTGAGGGTTCAGTAAGAGCTAAAAGTGTTTCACAGGAAGAGGTTTTGGAAAGTACAAGTGGAATGACTCAGTAGCATTCTTCAACTGTGAGGAAAAAATACTATAAATTTGGAGTACTGATTTGGACTACTGATTTGGACTAAAGAAGATTCAAATGGTGATATGATGGTCCTCAGTAAGGAATTTGAATTATAACCTGCATGAAAACAACTGCTTTGACTCTCAGGCGGATGCTGCTGTGGGGTGAGAGATTTTAATAGTCTATACTCAATTTAGACAGCTGGAAATGTATTTCTTAGTAGATATATATGCTTTGGAATGGAAGTTTGCCCAAGCTGTTTGGCTTTTGGCTGCTCTGGAATGGTATTCTCTCTTTTTTTTGTTAGATATTAATCTTAGATGTGAAAGACTTTCTAAGACAAGCAATCCTATGAGATATTTTGTTTTCAGAAAATTTCCAGGTAGCTCTTCTGAGTGTAATGATTCTGAAGAATGTGTAATGCATTTATCCTTTAATGAACAAAGGCATTTAGTGCTTTAGTATATAAAGTTACTTACTGACCTTTCATTTGTCATTTGTAGAATAAAGGTGAAAAAGAACACCAAGACTGGCCACACAATTTTCTTCCTTAAAAGCCTGTTAAGGCTGGTATCACATCTTGGCATGACAGGGCTTTGCACAACAATTATTACTGACAGTAATGGCTTCCCACATTCTAATGATGGCAATATTCCATGGCAACGTAGACTTGAAATTTCTACACACACATAAAATATGCCAAGATTTAAAAATGTAGCGCTTAACTACAGGATGAATGACCTAAAGAACAAGTGCTAAAGCCGTTGCTGGTAGGAGAAAATTAAATAGGAACTTCTGAGAAGCTGCTTCTCCAAAGGATGATTTTGTTAGAACAGTACAGAGGATAGTACAAGTATTAACAAGATTTCCAATGTATAGTTTTATATGCAACCATCCCTTTCTGGCTAGTAAAATAGATAGTAGCTGTATTTTTGTGAGATGTATTGATTCATATTGTGGTTAGACTCAATACTATAAAAAAACTTTGAAACTATCAGTTCACATTAAATTATATTTATTTGTTTCCAATATCTTTTAGGGTACAGTATGCACATCCCACTTTCTATCTCCTCTACTGTATTAATGAAAAATACTCATATCCAGTTTTATGAATTTATTTGCCAGGGTAAAACGTTAGAGAGTCCAGCCTAAAAAGGACTATAGGAAAATTGATCCTTTTTGTGAACAATGGATCAGATTTGGCAACAAGGACCTTATTGAATAAACACATCCATGTGGGCCACAGGTAGTGAAGAGATTTCTTAAGCTTTAGCAAACAACCTGAAATAAAAGCTAAACAGGAATTAGCTTTATCAGACTTACTGCAAGAAATACATGCTATGCTATGAATCCATTCTATAATTTGCTTAATCTTAAGATATAAGCAATTTAAATTCTGTGATTTAAACCTTATTTGATACCATTAGTAGCAATGTAGGCAAGACATTTTTGTAGAGATAAAGTTACATGACAACTTTGATACTGAGCAAAAATATGCTGGTTTTGTTTGCTTGTTCCATTCAACCGAGGAATGGACTTTTAAAGAGGACGGCATCGCAAACTGTTCTAAAACCTCTGTCAGAGAAGTACAGGAATGTGATAACAGCATAGAGTTTTATTCTTGCCTGTGCCACTAAAACTGTACTTTTAAGTGCAGTTTTGCTAGCTGAGCTGAAATTACAACACTGCTTTTCTAAACTGCTTTAACTAGAAAGCACTGGCATTGCTTCTTGCTTTATTGTGCTGATGTATGAAGCACTTTCTCTGTGTTTTGTGTCAGGATGCTGACACTTAAGTAGCAATGACGTTTTTTCCATCCTAATGGAAGAGAACAAAAGCTACAGAACCTTATCTAAATATACTTACTACTCGGCCAATATTTATCAGAAATTATAAATTCCAGTTGTGCTGTTTCTGTATACTTCAAGCCATGGAGGAAATACGAAACGTTCTGATTTCCACATAAAGAAAGGTTTGAAATTTGCAACTCCCATCTTGCCTGCCTGTGCGTCACTTATAATTATGCCACCTGTGGAGGAGATGATACCAGACATCGGTTCTGTCAGCTGATTCAGTACTGTAAGAAAAAAGAATATCACTATTCTTTTCTTTCCCTCTTGTTTATTGAACTTTTTTTTTAATACATGAATGAAAAAAGCATTACTCACTGGATCAAGTATTATAAAAAAATTGCAGAATTGTTTAATGAGGAGTTAGATTAAATAGGTCAGATTACATCACCAGGATGGTTTGACTATAGAGCTTCTCTTATGAACACACCCACTGAAGAAGCTGGTAGCCCAGTCACTCCCATAGCTACTGTATCATCCCTGACAGCATTAGCCAAACTCATTGTGTATGCAAAGGCAGAGCCAGAAATGTGTAAACTCAGTTTTAGTAAACAAACTGTGAAAAGTAACATGATGTTTCTTGTGTCAATTAAGTCTAGTCCCACAATTCTGGACAGTCTCAGCCCTGTAATGAGTTCAGTTGTTCTTGATGGTGGTAGCCAATTAAGATTATAACTAGAAAAGACAGAAGCCATACAGAAGAAGAGGAAAGGAGTAGATTAAAGGAAAGAAAACCTTTATCAGCTGAGCATATCTGGATCCATGAGAATATTAGAACTCCCTGCAGTGAACTGTGGGAGTCCATAGTAATGATGTTTCTGAACTCTTGAAGGACAGGTGAGGCCTGAGGGCCTGGTAAAGGGCAAACACTTGTAAGAAGAAGAGACCGATGTCTATAATCGTAGGCAGGGAAGAGACAAGTTCAGATAATATCTCCTAAATTACTAGAATTATTAATAAATTTTATTTTTAAAGCACCTAGAGGAAAACAAAGTGTTAAGTTGTTGGTAACTTGTTAATCAGAAACAAATCATATTAAACTAATTCAGTTGCAAAGTCCCTGGAGGCTGATTTTGAAAATGTCCATCCCTCCTCCTCTGCTTCTATGTCAAGGCAATTTGGCAAGTAGTGAGAGGAGAAGGATTTGTTTTTATAAGCATCTACAAACTGACACTATAAAAAAATTAATCTCAGGGAAAAACAGCTAAAAGTTAAAGAGTCGCTTGTAGTAAGTGGTGGTTTGTCAAGTACCCCAGATAATGTTTTCCAGTGACAACCATGATATAACATACATTGTATAGGCAATGTAATGTAGTCATTAAATACTAAGAAATAAAACAAATCCAAACACACAATCATACAGATTCTTTGCAACAAGTCTCTTAAGACAAAAGCAATTAAACATATTTAGACTGATGGGTAATAATATAGTTAACGTCATCAGTGAATCTAAGTGATATCATATACTAAAGGACAAACTTATTGTGTCTACATAACTCTACAAAACTGCAGATTTCGGCAATGTAAATATTCATACAGCTGGCAGTAGAAACTTGAAGGTACATAGACCCTCTGGAAATTACTGGAAATCTGAGAACTGCTGCTATTTTACATAAATAGAACTTAAGAAACAAAACAAAACCCACAGCCCAAATACCTGCATAGTTTATAATCCATAAATTAAATATGTTTTCTACAGCTTATGGCCAGAATTGTTTGGATTTCTCAGGTGAGGCTATCTTATGCCTTAGCGTGAAAATTATTCTCTTGTTCAACAACTATTTCTTGCTCAAATAGAGTTTCCTTCAGCAACTGCAGTTAAAAGAATCAACTCCTGGATCTGAAAGGGTAATTGAAGAAGTCACATAAACAAAGACAGGGACCTCTAAAAATCTTCCATAGAGGTTAAGCTACTGCTGACATTACTGTCGATCTAACTGGGAGACAATGCTGGAGGCTTTGACTTTAAGGGCCCAATAGGGGCCACATCCATAAAAATGTCATATGTATTGCTATACGCCAGTCAGAGCTTCAGAGCTTTCCACTTCTAAATCCAGCTAATTAGCTAATCTCTGTCTGTATATACATCAAGCCTCCTGTTTGTTTTTTTTAGTAATGTTTCATTTTACAAAGATGGCCACGTTATATTTGCCCTTGCTATGTAGATACACTAAGTGGCTTTTATTTTAATCAGGATGCATCAAATGTAACATGTTTTAGCTGGATGCTCCATGCGAAAAAAGATCAGTTTACAGTCATGGCTAGTTGTCTGCCTTTGGGATCTAATTTACTTAGGATTAATTGTCTTGTGCCTGTTTACAGCTTCTTTTGCATTATTTGTGGTGTTATACATGAGGTCTGGATTGATCTAATTCTGGATTGAGTCTGGATTTATTTGTAATGAAAAATTTTCATCTTTGACTATGAAAATGAATTGCCCTATAACTCTGCCTTTATTCTACTGTGCATGTGTGGCCTCACACCTTGCTCAGGTGTCTACATGGATCATTTATTCCACATTTCCATTTTAGCTCCACTTTCCTGTGTTCAGCGTTACAGTGATTTGTAGCTAGATTGTGATTCTGTGGAAACCAAAATAAACACCAGCTGACGTGTTGAACTTTAAAAACACAAACCTCGCATATTGTTTCTTTCATTTTGAATGGTCATTTCTTTGTTTGAAGGTTGTGTGAAAATGTACTTTGCCCCAGCTTGGCCAAAGGTGCTTTGCTGAAGACAAATATTCTCTGCTGTGGTATCACCTCGTGCAGTGGGAAATCATGAATAGGGAAGCCTTTGCCATACATGCTGTTCAAAATCCTTCAGAATACTTAATTTTAAAATATATATAATTACTTCCTTAATAAGTGTGTCTTCTACACAACCCATAAAATCTCACGCTATTTTTCACCTAATACCTCCATACAAACAGTATTCTCAAATACAAGTTGCATTGCAGGCACTACTGAGCTACATATCCCAGAATACCAAGTGCGTTGTTACATCACTTGGTTGATCAGGATCAATCAAACCTGCAGCTGTTGACTGAGAAATCACAAGCTGAGTAAGTATGACGACTCCCAGTTTGCTGTGTTTTACTAAGTAAACATACTTACTTGAAAAACAAACTACTATTTTGTTGTTGTTGCAGCATTTGGTTCTAGTTCCTTTGTGACTGCGCAGCAAAAAATACTGCCACATGATATTTTGTCTTTTGTGTTGCATTCTCTGCAAAATTAACATGCTAATTCAAAGCGATTTTTGGAAGTGAGGAAGCTTCTCAATTCCTTTGCCATCATTTTTAAGTTAAAAGGAAAAAAACATTTATGTGAAATCAACTCAGAAGCATTTTAATTAAATAAAGACATCTTTTCTAGCAGGAGTAACATTATTTCATGTATTTGTATATAGACACACACACTACATATAAATGAGACTAAATTTTTCTGTTTGCTTCACTGTCTTTTTCTCTTCGTGAAGTATTCATTAAGGTACAATAGAAAATAGCACGAGAAGTCTCCATTTTTGAAGAATAGATGATTTCTCTGTGAGGGAAAAGGTAGATTGTATTCCAGAAGTTGGTTGTTGCAACACTGAAGGGAAAAAAAGAGCAAATAATAAAAACCTTATCCTGGCACTTTGGAGATAAGATAGTAATATTTGTATTTTCTAACCACCAAAAGAGAGATGATTGGAATTATTTGCACATCTGGGTAGAGAGGTTGAGGAACTTATATAGCTTCAAAAGTGGAGCTTGACAAGGTTATGTAATTGTGTGGCTGGGTAGGAGTGTTTATGCAGATGGAAACTATTGATGATAATACAAATCTGAAAGTGTTCAGTTTCTGGTAGCCTAAGGATGGGTTGAAAGACCATATGGTCCTGTAGCTTTCATGACTATACTCTATGAATCTCACACTTCAATATGCAATGGCTCGGAAGTTTTGCTTTTGCACACTTATGAAACACAGATCAAAGAGACAATGTTCAGCAGGCTAGGTAGAATCTACTGCTTCCAGTGATCATGATATCCTTGTGTTCCTGTTTAAGCTGTATCACGATATATGAGTTGGTTTTCCAGGTTTTAAACTAAACTATGGTATCAGATATATAACTGTGCCTTTTGGCCTTTTGCACTGTGCTTTTAAGTATGCTAAATGCTGATAGAAAGTAACTTTTGAGTTGGTGGTATGTGAGTGGGAAGTGGTTGTTCTGGAAACCCTTCCAGACTAGTTGCAGGGCTCTTGACAAATGATGGATGATATAATATGACTCTTTCATGATACCAACACTAAAAAAAAAGCCAAATACTGCAAATACCAATAACTGTTTGGATAAAATAGTAGAATTACAGAGGGAATACAAATATTTCTCTCCCATTCTGCCTCACCCCTTGCCCTCAATTTGATCTGACGTCATTAGGGGAAGAGGACACGTATCTCAGGAAATCTACTGTCAGCTACAGAACAAGTGCTCTCCTCCTACTACTTATAGATGGGATTTACAATGCCTTTCTTTATCTACTTGCCTGAAGAACCTAGAGTTTCCCTTTGACCAGAAAATGGAATATTGAACCTCTTTAAGAAAATTTCTCTCATATTCAAATAAATGAGGCTATGCGTGTATAGAGGGAAAAATTTTCAAAAGCACCCAAGTAAGAGAGAAAGTGTGGATGAGTGGGCCACTCCACTGTGAATTTTAGAGACAGATGGCTGCTAAGACAATCTGCTCTAAATGATAAATGACTATACATTAAAGCCTACAAACCACAAATAAACACAGAAAGTGCCTCCAAGAAACATTTGAACTGAAGTTCAACGATCATACAAAATTACTAGCAAATCAAGAATTACAAGCTGTTAAAAAGAAAAAAGCCTGAATATAGAATAAACATTCATTTAATGTAAGGGAGGGATAGAGACGTATGAAGGCTAATCAGAGCTGTCAGCAATGAACTTAATATTACAATTATTCTAGTCCCTGAGAAATCAAAAGAACTTTAACGAGATGTGTTAAACCCTGTGGGGGATGAGTGAGGGGAGGGATCCCTTGCCCAATAACATGGGTATAGACTAATTCCTGCAAAACCAAACTTGATGCATAAGGTAGGACAAAATAGCCACAGGCAAATGGGCAAGAATAATTAAAATGAGTGATGATGAACTACTATGAGTCACAAATTTTAAGTTAAATTTGTAATATTTATAAAACAGTCATGGAAGCCCACCTGAGAGCTGAAGTAAATTACATTAAATTAATAGAGTTCAAGAAAAACAAATGATATAATACCTCATAGTGTGATAAATGTCTATCTCCATGGGCTAATTGTGACAAATCACTATTATAAGTAATTATTTTTTACTGGTGGGAAAGGGGAGCAGTCTCTTCAAAAGTATCCAGCTTCCCGATTCTAATATCTCAGCAATTCCTTATAAAAGAAGAAAATAGCATCAACAGTTATACTTATTGCAACAGGAAAACTTAATTGGGAAGTGTTTTTTTAAAGAATGCAATTATGTTAAAAAGACACATGAATTTTGAATGAAAATAGCTGAGAAATTTTCTATACGCGAGGTTGAACACATGAAAAGGAATACCATCACAGCATTGGCAAGAGCTAGGAATGGGTGAAAATTTTGAGGTCTAGGGAGATCTTGATTGAAATAACAAGAAAATTGTAAATTTACTTCGGAAGGCACTGGATGTATATCAATAAAGAAATGTGTTCAATAGTTTGTCTGCTAGGTCATGTTAAATGTGATTCAGAGTGGATGATGAATGAAATTATATCATTTTAAGTTATCCACCCATGATATCTAACTTTTTTCCTCCAATTTTTTTCTCTTTTTCCCTCCAAATTTTGCTTGCATAGACTGCTCATTTTCCCTTTTTACTTCTTCATAAAGATTACACAAACAGCCAGATAGTGTTAAGTACGAGTTGAATTTCTCCGTAAATAGTTTATCTGAAAGGAGACAAAGAAGATATAACATACTCTCAAATTATTATGCTGATATGTCAGCCATAGGATGCCACCCAGTTCTCTAATGGAACTGACGTTTAAGCCTAAAATTCTTAGCCTTCCATGTGTGTGGTTTATATTCTTGCCACTGTATGGATTTCCTACTGCAAAATGCAGAAGTCATGTTTATAGTTTTTGGTCTGTCATACAAAGCTGATCAAGAACATATTGTTATGAATTGCAGTGCCACATCAGACCAGTGTTTAACTTGCAATTATTTCGCTTTATTTATGCCTGTGAAGACTTAATGAAGTAAGTTACTCAAGTTTTCTTTCTGAGAATATATTACTCAAAATTAGCTCATAACTTAGAAAATTAGGAATTCTTGCAAGTAATTCCATCTTTGAAGTTGAATATTTAACAACCACAAACAGAGTTCATATGCACAGATTAAACAAAGATAATAATAAAGTGTTATCTCTCTTGCTCCTTACTTTTCTTTTCTTGGGGATTTTTTGATTAACTTTACCTTCCTCTAGAACTGAGAAAAAAAAATGGCTCCCTGATTGTATTCTCAAGCTAATTGATTTTTAAAAAGGTACTATGGCTATTAAAAATATCTTCTCAAAACACTAAATGCAGTTTATGGAATTCATTAGCATTCATAACTGATAATGCAAATGTGAATTACGTCATGGTACACTCGATATACCATCTGTTCCAGAAAGAAATACATCTGTTGGTAAATGCAAACTGTGGAGCTTATGTGGTATGCAATATGTTCAGATACTGTATGGGATAAATAAATTGGACATTGACAATCTATTGTGTTAGAAGCATTCAGCTACTTTCTTATTTTAAAAAGAGGAGGAGCTCAGCTGCAAGTATTTTTGAGACATAGAAGGAAATTATTGTGCCATGCCCCATCCAGATGGCTTTTGCTGAAGCCAGTCACTAACAGGACGCTGCAAACATAATCTACAGTTATGAGATGATTTAATGTAGCATGGACATAGATGAATGTGCTCCTCTTCCATAGAGGTTTCTGTGTCTGAATTTTTGTGATGGAGATTACACTACAATTTGTAATATTTTTTGAATTAGCTGTATTTTCTGGTTTATAGGATGAAAGTTATGATTATGAAACTTATATTCACATGTATGACTGATAAAGAAGACTATTGCATCTTTAATAATTATAAATAGCATCAACACATGTATATAACTGCATTTTTTTAATGTACTCCGCTGATATAAAAAGGGGAAATGGGCAGTAGTTTTAGAATTCTGAGGGTTAAGCTAGCTCTTCTAGAATAGAATATAATCTTAAAAAATCTAACCCTTGTAGTATCTAGTGCTTTTTCCCCCTCATTTAGAGTCTTCTATTTTCAGATTCATTTGTTCAATTGATTTAAAATGCTTAGACAATGAAATTATTTTTTTTTACAACTGAGCGGGACAACTCAGGCAGAGGTGAAAACCACTGTTCTGGAACCATATGCTATTATAGAAAAGGTAGCACCAACAGTACTTCATAAATTTCCTTGACAACTCTCCATCCATTCTTTGTCATCTCATAGAAAGAGTTTTTAACATATTTAACAAACTTTTAAGTACGCAGAAATGCGTATTTGAACATATATCTAAAAAGGCAGAAAACTTATAAAAATGTCAGGATTTTTGTTTCAGTTTAAACTTCCCCCCCAAGCAGCGTTGTAAGAAGGAATTTGTCAAAATTTGTTGCTAAGTAAGTCAAACTAATGTTTGTGCTAATGATGATTTGCAGGTTCTGCTTGTTTAAGCATCTTAAACTACTGATGTTTATTTGAAAGGGAATAAAAGCCTTTTTCTGGTATGCATAACACTGGCATTACTTTTTTATAGAGCAATCCAAAAGACTGGGAACCCTTGCTCAAGAAGAGGGTTTCTGTAATTCTTCTCTGCAAGAACCCTTGTGACGTTTTCATAGTCTGTCTCCACATTGCTTTTGAACAGCTCTTAAGCTTTTTACTCCAAGTTGTCCTTGCATGTCATTGTTTCTTTTCTTCAGTTTTCCAGTATGTCCACGTTCATTTTCAGGCCACAGAAAGTGATGGAAGAATGCTGCAGACAAAATACATTTAAACTCTTTGTTTGGATCAGACTCATCAGTCAACTGTCCTGTATGATACTGTTAATATCCGTGGTACTCTGGACTCCATGAATCTGAGAGAGCTTTTTATCCTTAAGAATGTCAGCTGGGGTGAGTCTTACTTTGTATCAGTGTCAGCACATTTAGTCACCTGCAACATAACTGACTAACCAATACATGATGGAAAATCTTTGCAAAAACAAACACTAAAAATGAGTAGAAGTAGCAGTTCTTTTAAATTGTATTTTAAATTGTTTCCAAATATTGCTGCATTGAAAGAAGCAGATGCTGTGGATTGATATTCAAAGTACTAAGAAAGATGAATGCCTGGACTAAACTTTTTGCTACATATAGTTTCCCCAGCTGTACTACCAGTGCTGTAGCTAGAATATCTAATTTTAACCCATTATCTGTAACGGAAGTGAGCCACATATTTTCTTGACTTGAAGAGTTTTTCTTCTGTCAGTCTTTCCTGGGACTTGTGGTTTATTCTGTACTCCATTTTAACATATTGCAAATATGTTTTTCAAGTGTCAAGTGCATGAACAGAGATAAACATAAATGGTCTAGAAAATTCCAGAGAAGACGCAGGCAACAGGACTTTTTACAGGCTCAAGTTTATATATCAAAAAAAAAAATGATTTGGAAATATGGACAAGTTCACAGCTGCCTTGCTGTAAGAAATAAAAGAATAGCCCAAGATATCAATATCCAGATAATAAAAGAATGGTTTTTCTTTCTTTGTTGAAATAAAGATAAGTTAATAGAATGAACATAAGCCTTAACTATCAATCACGAGGCTAGCAGGTCTCTTCTCTTTTTCAGATTTGTACTCAAGGTTGTGTATAAGAATGGCTATTTACTTAAGAGGAACATAGCAGCTAAACAACCTTTGCTACTTTTCTGTTTGGAAAATGTTACAATAAAGTAGCAGAGATCAGACAAATGATGCACAAACAACAAAAATGCCCAAGGGATAGAAGGTGTTGAAGGATGGTACAGGTGAGTATCAGCATCCATGCAGGGACATACAAACATTGCCAAAGAATTTGGCCTCTAATTGCCAGTACATAGACCAGGAACAGTGCTGGGCCAAGAATGGACTGCTCTGAGGGACATAAGGCCTGAGAATATGCTCCATCGGAAATTGAAAATCCCACAGCAGGCCAAGGTCAGAAACTTTCCACTAGTCTGCAAATTACAGCTGGACGAGAACAATATACACACTGTAGGAAAAATACAGTACTTGAAATCTTCACATTAGAGTCCTATGGAGTGATGACTTGAAGAACACAAATAATTGCATAAAAAATGAAAGTATTTTTAATATTTTTGCTCAGTCATATAATTCCAGTATAATTCATAGCATATTTAAAGAAATTAATGGCCTTTAGATGCAAAAGGCAACCGATTGAAAGCTTACACCATATAGATTTCTTTGTTTATTGATTGTCCTAACAGCAAATCAAAGCAAAATGGCAGTCAAAAACATTTGACAAAAATTTAGAAAATATATTATATTAAATAAATGTAATAAATTATTTCTGCAAGTACTTCAGCTTAAAGAAACAAAACCAAAACTAGCTATGCAATCTGTGTTTTTTAATAATACTTTATGTAATTTTTGCTCTGTGAATCTGGGGACCTTCTTAAACTGGTGTTTACACATGGCAGGAAACATGGAAGTAGGCGTTGAACAGTAGGTGTTGGTGACTGCCATGGAGATGCAAAATACCACTCAATCATTGTTAATCTGTAGAATATGCCAGAAATCTTGTTTGTCAGTCTTTAAAAAGGAGGAAAGCCTGAGAAAACAGATATGGGAGTGAAATCCAAGAAGAAAAGGGGATGTGGGGAGTGAGGCAGTAACAGAATTCACAGGAAGATGCTTTCTCCTGGGGGAGAGTGGAGGTGCTGGCAGTTGACAGATCACAATAAAGGGCTGTCTTATATGCCTCACAACACTGGAGAAAGGACATAGAAAAGCTAGAGGAATAAAAGTTTTAAAGATAGTGCTTTAGCAAATAAGGCCTAAAGAGATGAAGTTGCTATAATCTAAATACAACAAAAACTACTATGTAAATGAAACACTTATAAGAAATCAAAGGAATGGCTGTTATTCTCCAGCTGTCAGTTCACTGAGCAGTCTTTTTTGCAGGGCTGCGACAGGACAGTGGGGATGTTCTCTTCCAGTATAGGATGAGATAGAAGTATAGTGCAGATGGTCCTGTCTCCTTCCATGTGATCACAAAAATCCTTCTCTCTTCTCAGTCTGTTTTAAGATAACAATGTCACATTGCAAAGCCAAAGTAGATCTAAGGCTTGTAAGAACCCTTCATTGCAAATGTGAGATTTAGGATTAAAATGGGATCAAAGAAATTAATAAGCATTATGTAATTTACCACTAGTTATGGAGGAGGCTTTTCTGTGGCTTTCGTGTTAGTTATTCTGCACTTGAAAATGCTGCATTATTTATTGTATGCATAAAACTTGATTCTGTAAGGTCTGTGAAGAGCTTTTTTATTAAAAAGAAGTGGCAGCACCAACAGCAAACACTGAAGTCATGAGTGCTACTACCTCCCTTAATTTGTATCAAGAGTATATTTTAAATTTACATTTTTTTCAGAGGATCCTGGTTCTAATAGACAGTTGGATATTTAAAATGTGAAAGATGACAGGTTGATTAGTTTTTGTTTGTACAGCTTTTAAAGCTAAGAATGTAACATAAATAATACAGTACATTATTTGCAATGGGTGAAGAAACAGAACAGCAGTTACCTTAGAACATCAGTTCCTCTTTACCAAGATGTTTTGGAGAAACTGTGCTACTGTGTTGAGAATATTACATACATATTCAAACCGTGCATTTA
Source organism: Phaenicophaeus curvirostris (assembly GCF_032191515.1). Lineage (NCBI taxonomy): Eukaryota > Metazoa > Chordata > Aves > Cuculiformes > Cuculidae > Phaenicophaeus > Phaenicophaeus curvirostris. The sequence continues at coordinate 14,214,402 of NC_091400.1, read as the reverse complement.
TTATACTCAGTAGTTAAATTCTAATTAATATGAGCTATTTACCATTCTATTTGTCATGGGAGATACCATGGTTTCGGGCTTTAACAGTTAACTGGATTGTATTTCTAATAAAGAGAGATCTTGTAATACGGTAAACTATCATTTTCAGCTGGTGTTCACAATATATGGTTTTAGCCCTGCTATAACTTACATGTGTGCTCATTTCCTCTCTGTTTATGTTTGGCTTCTTTCTACTGATCTATCAATTATAGAAATTTTCAGTTCACTCTCATTTCATTTTTTTTAAATGTTGTCATTTTCAATGAAGGAATGAAGTATAGAGGCAATATGAATTACAATGTGTAATACAGAACATCTGTTTGTTTTCTTTATTGCTAAAACTCGGTGGCAGCCAACTTATGGATTAGATGCTGGTTACAGTATATATATCCATATATATATATATGGATTAGATGCTTCTTATACCCCACAGTATCTCAGAAATCTGCAAACTATTTTCTAGTTCCTTATGCACTGACGGTCCTAGGTATACATGTACTAGACCCTGTTCACTAGGGAGGTTGTATAAGAGGTACAGGAAAAGTTACAGGTTGAAAGGATCTTCATCTATTATAGTCTAGAAAACTTCTGGGGTACTAAGGTACAACCACTACACTGTAGTTTCAATGAAATTAATAATTAGTAAAACTAGTTATTTATTGGTCTTTTCATAGACTGTGCTTAGATAGATTGAGGACCATTTAAAGGAATGTGTCATCTGTATAGTTCTAAAAATAATAAAGTGACAGAATCAGCATCTGCTGTTTTTCAGTTGAAGTTTGTTGTTTGTTTGCTACAGTACAAAAAAGAGCAAAAAGCAAATCACTGCCAACTGTGTAATTATATGCGATGATGTATATTTTAAATGTTTAAATAATTGTTAAAATAACCTTCCTAGTTTTCTACAATAAGTAGTGCAAATTGTCAAGTATTATGATTCCAAATGTACTGCTTTCTCTGTTCTATAATCAATGAAAGATTTAATGGCCTTTATCTTAAAAAGTGATTCACCTAAGTGTATTGTGTTTTCTTGGTTTTGTTAGGCATCAGTTGGATGCTTTTCAAAGCATTTGAAAGGCAACATATCATTTTTTTGCAGATGTGTGACCAGGATTTAAGTAAGCATGATTTTTTAATATATATATATATACATTGCTTGATAGCTAATAATTCTTCCTGAAAATCAATGACTTACATACCCTTATCCCCTGCCACCTATCTCTTGGACCAACACATTGATCAGGTAGTTAGCATCTGCAGTGGTGGCTGAACTTTCCAAGGATGTTGTTGCATCTTTGCCAAGGTCACATACCACCATGCTGACCTACAAGCAAGCCAATGACTGAATCAACATTTACTACTTTTTTTCTGCTCCAAGACATGATGTCTGTCCACCACTGTTGCACTGATATGGGAATGTAAAAGCTGTCCAGAGACCGCGGCTCCCCCATCCTGCTGCTAGACTGTGTCAAACTGAGAGGGGTTGTGAATATGAGAAGGGTTGTAGTAATATGGTCTGGCCCTTAGTTATTGTAGTCCCTAATGAGCTGCCTTTTGTGGTACTTTCCTTCTGCTCCATTTTGATTAATGCCCATAGGTGAGCATGGAACATGACTAAACCATTAATATTAGGACATCATTTTTTTTTCTCTGAGAGCAGCACTGACTTCTCAGGGATGATCCTCTTGATTATTCACAGCGATGATTTCTTAGGGTACACTTAAATGAGAGATGACAATGTACCTTAGAACCACCCCCCAGTCTTACACTTTATGTTCATATTACATTAAAATAAACTCTGGTAGAGTAAATCCCTGGAGAGCAATGTTTTTACAGTCTCGTTACTACCTAGTGTATTAGACCATGGCAAAAACATAGCTTAATTAAAAATATATCCTGTTACAGTGAATGATCACTTGGCAGCAATGGTTATTTTAAAACTTTATCTAAGGCCTTTAAACTAAGCTTTCACCATCTGTTCTACTTTCTAATTATACATGCAAAAAGAAGATAATTCACAAGTGTATCATAAAAGTGGATAATGTAATTGATTAAATGATATTGCTATGTGCATGTGTTTAGTTATTCAATGCCTCTGTTTTGCTTTTTAGCTCATAAATCACTCTGAGTACATTGTACAGTGACTTTTTCTTGGCAACAGATAAGAGACGTACTCTTATATTTTGAGAGGAGGCATTGAACTGATGGTAATGATGGATGGAAGGAGAATACCAGAGAGGTACAAATACTGTCAAACATCAACTATGCATGCTTCAGTTCTTTGAAAGTGTTGGACCAACTTGCAGTACTTCACATACGAGGACCTACTTACTGTCTTACATTAAATAAAGAGCAAGGAAGAATTGCTTGTTTAAAGGACATCTGACAGTCAGCATATAAACTTTTGCATGACATTAAAATATCTGTGCACTTTTATGAATGGAAATCTTGGAGCTTTGTTTTGCTATGTCATCCAGGTGCTTATTTTACTTTCAAAAGTACTAAAATGAATTCAATTTCTATTACATGTTAAGATTAAATTCATCTAGGGACTTAGGGAAGGAAAATAGCCTCTATGTTAAAACAGCTAGAAAAAAAGGAAAAGCCACAATAAGTGGAAAGAAAAATTACTTATCATTTGTTACCACAAACAGGAAAGTAACTGAATTCACAGATTTCAAGTAACATTTAAATCTGAAGAACAGTGTAGCCTTTGCAATACTTACTTTCCTTAAAACTAGGAGATTTTAGTGAATCCACAGAAAACTCTGGTTAGGAACAGATACTCCAGCCTAAGGTCTGCTTTGATGAGATCTTGGTCAGGCAAGATGAAGTAGGAATTTGAAGTGATTCTACAAAGCTCTAGTTAAATTGTAGTCTCCCTGTAGATTAATCTGTTTGAAGATCTACTTAGTACTAGCTGTACTTCCATTTCATTTTTAGTGTTTCTCCAGTAACTTTTCTACAGTAATATGTACATTGCGGTACGTGTCCTAAGTGTGTACATAAAACACATTGCACAAGCACACATTTGTCTGACTGGATTAAAGAAAATACTTATTATGAAATGTTTTAAAAGGTGCCTGAAATTAAGCAGAAGGAAACTTCATTCTTATATTTTTAGCATTTTACCCATTTAGCAGTCTATCCATTTATGCCGTAGTTTTTGTGATTCCCAATGGGTTTTAGCTGACTTCCTCCCAAACAGCTCTTCTCTGTTACATTTGTCCCCTGATTAAAGTAGACAAGGAGGGAGACTTCTCTGTGGCATTAATGTATATTTAATCTAGATCATTACTTTTGTAGTTTGGCCTCAGTCTTCTTCCAAGGACTTTAGTACACACCCCAGTGATGTCCCATCATGTCTTCTGCTCTTTCTCTAATATCTCCTTCCCTCATTCTGACAGGTAATTTAGAAGGCCTGCCACTCATCTTCCTTGCATTTGATTCCCCTGGGTGTGAATGGATTGAAAGGTGGAATGCCGTGAAACAAACCAATCTGTAGCATGTTTGAGTATTTTAATAAATATTTTAAAATATTTGTATTGACTCCACAAGGATTTCCTAAGTATTAGCTATGCAGTCCACACAGGACACTACCGTGATTTTGCCAAAAAACAACAACATATTTTTATTTCCTAACTTTATATATATATATAAAAAAAAAATATAAAAATAAATAATAATTTCCTCTTTTATGCTTTAAGTTTATGCTTAACATGTATTTGCTTGTCTATTAGGTTTGCATGGCAAGGTTTTTGTAAGTGGGTGAGGAGCTACAGGGGAAATTGCTAGAAGATTCCCCCATGTCCAATAAAGCCACTGCCAGCCAGCTCCAAGGTGAGTGAGGTGGACTCACCATGATGGTGGCACTGCCTCTGGGATAACATATTTAAGAGGGGAAAAACAAACCTTGCACAACAGAAACTGCAGCTGGAGAGAGAAGTGCAAACATGTAAGAGAATCCACCCTGCAGGCACCCAGGTCAGTGAAGAAGGAGGGGGAGGAGGTGCTCCAGGTACCAGAACAGAGATTTCTCTGCATGGTGAGGCAGGCAGTCCCCCTGCAGCCCATGGAGATAGAGTGGAGCAAAAATCCACCTGCAGTCCATGGAGGACACCACACCAGAGCACATGGAAGCCGGAAGGAGGCTGTGACCCCATGGGAAGCCGGTGTAGAAGCAGGTCCTGCCAGGAGAAGGACACACACTGTAGCAGTCTTTTCCTGAAGGACTGCTGTCCCTGGGAAGGACCCAAGCTCAAGCAGTTTGTGAAAAACTGCAGCTTGTGGGAAGGACTCATGTCGGAGAAGTTCATGGAGAGCTGTCTCCCATGGGAGGGACTCCACACCGGAGCAGGGGAAGAGTGTGAGTCCTCCCTTTGAGGAGAAAGGAGTAACAGAGACAACATGTGAAGCAAGTAGAGAAGATTGTGAGTGAAGTTGAGCCCGGGAAGAAGGAAGAGATGGGGAGAAAGTGTTTTAAGATTTAGTTTTTATTTTCTCATTACCCTACTCTGATTTGATGGTAATAAATTAAACTTATTTCCCCAAGCTGAGTCTGCTTTGCCTGTGCCAGCAATTGCTGAGCAATTTCCCTGTCCTTATCTTGACCCTTAAGCCTTTCATTATATTTTCTCTCACCTGTCCAGCTGAGGAGAGGAGCGATAGAACAGCTTTGATGGGCACCTGGCATGCAGCCAGAGTCAATCCACCACAGCTTGGAGGCAAAAGAAATGTATGATGGTGTGCTAAAAAGCAAACCTACTAAATCCCTAGAGGAGTCTGTAAGACAGCCATAATCTGCAATGATATATTGCTTGGAAGAGCAGACAAAACAGGCATGTGTCTAACTCAGCACCTGCAGAAGACAATAAACTCCATCAATTAGGCAGTGATACTTTACCTTAAAATATACAGGCATGTGCAAAGTCTCATTTACTTCACAGGTCTGAGTCAGAACACATGCAAGGGGATGAGAGGTCCAAGTACAGATTGTAAACAGTAGGATTAGAGCTAAAGCCACCTGAATCAGTGGGGATTCTTATGCTGTCTTACAGGGGACTGTGAATTGGTCCCTGAATTATTTATTCTGAACTCTGAACAGATATTCCTTAATCTATCCAACCTGTTGTTCATGAACATAGGTTTTGCAACTAGTCAGTCCTCTGCTATGAGTATACTGGCACTGTCAAAATTGGCTTCACAGAATTAGCTACCTTCTGAAACAATAAAAATATCTAATTATATCAAGTTCAGAGCAGGTTGGTATTTTGGAGGTTCATTAAACTAACTCAAGTAGATGAACCAATTACTCTTGTTTCTAAAATGTTCATACTCTTCTAGAAGTCAACAGCAAAAGAGCACTTTTATAGAAAAAAAAAGAAGTTATACCATTCCAGATGTAAATACCTCCAGTCTCCTGCTGTGCAGCCTATATACACAAGACTTAATTTTATCATTTTTTTTCCTGTGTTCCAAACCATCATACTCCTTTCACTTACTCTATATCCTCCTGTGCTGCTATGTTTCTCTCAATTTTTTTAAAGATTTATTGCACATAGGATTTTCCTTCCTTTATATTGTCTTTTTGTTGATTTGTTTTTTCAAACTTTAGTGGAATGTAATTCTTATGCTACAATCAGAGTTTAAATTTCAAAAGCAAAATTTTCTCTTAAGTTTGAAAATGGGAAAGGATAAAAGGAATCCTTATTATACCCAATCTTTTAAAACCCCAGAAGAGCCAGTAAAGAAATCTCCAAAGGTTCAGTAGTTTTAAAAAGAGAGTCTTTCTCTGAAGCAATAATTTAATATGGCAGATCTTTTGAGTTTTTCTGTAACTAGGGAACAGTCTTTTTTAACTTTCCAGTAAGAAACAATGACAGCGATCCTGACTCAGCGTGACAATGCTTATAGTAGATGTTACTTATATCATAATATAAATTATTTTGAGATATGATGTCAGTTGCAGAAAGAGTCTAAGAGGCTCTCTGATCAGTGATGAGAAATTGTTCATTAGGTAATTGTAGCTCATATGGCGATCTACAGAGCAAAGCAGTTTTGGCCAGCTGCCCGAATTCACTTCATCACATGCTTAAGTTTAATTAGACTTTGTAGACTGATGGATTATAAAGCCAAAAGGGCCCACTGGGATCATCCACAGTAACCTCCTTTGCAGCACAGGCTGGAGACGTTTGCTCAACAAATCCTCGTTCAAAGAACAAAAGTCTCTACCGTCAGGTATCCCCTTTTGTTGTAAAAAGTCTTGTGGTGAGTTGTGACCCTTGGTACCATTGACCTAGTGTTTCCTAAGTACCTTTGTTCAGATATCTCCCTTACCTGATGTTTTACACCAGTTAAAACCAACTGCTGAGCTCATTCTGCTGCTCTCAGCTGCCTGCCCACTGGGCATCTCGTTGGGTTCCTACTGGTGAGCCTTGGCAGTTTGTGGGCTGCTTCCAGGCCCAGCTGGCTGGCTCTGCTGGCCACAGGTGGGGTGAAGCCTACCATGACCTCCTGTGTTTTGTTTTCACCACAAAGAAATGGCTCTTTGTGCCTCACAATCTGCTGCAACATCTACATGCCAGGATGGGAGCAGCCTATGCAGAACATTCTTTTCTTTTTTTTCCTTCATCCTCAGAAAAAAAATCAAACTTTCTGCCCTGCAGTGCAGGGCCAGGGCTGGCACCTTCATAACATTTAGTGGTGTGGCCCCATGGGGATGGTGCCACAGGTGTCCCAAAATTCCTCTCCGAGCCTGGCCTGGCTCTTTCTGGGGACCAGTTGCTCTCTCGGTCCTTCCAGTAAAATGTGCCCATGTGTGAGATCCGAATGCCTCCACACGACATCAAAACAAGATCTCCCCACATCATGGTCTGGATGGAACTCAAGAAAGTGGTGGGCCACCAGAGCTAGATTTTAAGACTTCTGAGTTGCCTTTAATTAGTCAGCAACTTACAAAATTATCTCCCCAAGTGAGGAATGCAAGTCTACTTTGTAAGCGTGATTGTCACTTAAATTCAAGTAAGTACATACGGCATGCAAGAGTAGAAAGGGATTCAATATAATAGACTGACTGGTGATAGTCTCAATTTCCACAGGTACAAAAAGGAAACATCAAATAACTGGTAAAAAATGGGTAGGTTTCAATGGCAACCAGTGCAGGTTTTTGGAAATCTAATGGTGTACACTTCAGGTGGTGTATTAAACACACTGAGATCTTCCTTTCTGGCTCACCAACCTTAATATTGAGATTGTGTTCTTCATGCCTTGATCCTGCCTTTGGAACTATGCATGCTCGTAATTAATTCTAAAGGGTATTTCATTTTAGGCAGAAGGATTATGTGAAAACTGAATGAACCAATCTGTAAAGGGAACAAAGAAAAAAAGTTCTCAGTTAAAGTGAAAGAACAGTATTTCTGAGTTTTGGAGTGTTTTTTTTCAAAGTAAGAAGTGAGTAGCAACATAGAGTTATTTACTTTGCATACTTGTACTTACCCATACTTTCAGAAGTTGTAACATTCAGACTTAAAATTGCATTTCACTACAAAACCTGTGTCTGCACTTGTGCCTCATTAGCATTTATACTCTGCAGCTGATGACAATAAAACTCAGCTGTAGCTGAGTTCCATGAGGATCACGCTGACCACTTTCCAGGTTTGATACTATATGAATAACCTTCTTAGACTAATACTAATTAACTTTGTACAATTTCTGCTGTAATTTTCTGAGCCACTTAGGATTGCTCTCAGCCAATTGCATACATGGCAAAAGGTTAATTGTTTGTGAAATACAAAGAAAAGGACACTTTGGTGACTCCCATTAGAAATTAAGAAAATAATGAAATCTTTCTTTGGGAATTCATCTACTTCATTTGTGATGCACCATTTGCAAAAATTCTATGATATTCAGATATGTATTTTCAAGAGCAGGGTGTGACAAAAGCAGAATGTACACTTATATAAACTGATGGCATGAATTTCTGTTCGGAAACAGTTTAAGCTTGTCTGTTTTGAGAGGAATTATATAATGGATATATATATATATTAAATGCATGTATTTCTTATGTCAACCAGGGCATGCTGAATTGTTCAAATTAGCCCACAGAGTGTAGGAAAATCGTACTTATATACGTTACAACTACTATCAGACAAATAGGGATTGCATAATTATTATGGCATGAAATATTTGTGTGGCATATCATTTCTAGAAGAAACACGAATTGCCAAACATATCCAATAAATGAGAAAAAAACCTGCATGTGATACCACGCAGTAACACAGCTTTTTAGAGCTTATTTAAAGCTGATGTATAATGCAGAGTTTGTAGAAACCTCTTAATTTTTACTTTTTAATGCATTTGTTATATATTGTCTGTTTCTTTCTGACTTCGTTATGAAGAATCTCATATTGAAGATTTCTGAAAATAAAGAGAAAATTATTTTTAAAATGGTGGAATAAATCTTTTAAAAGTGAAGAAATACTGTGACCATATCAGGTAATTATTTATTCATCATTCACATAAATTATGTTCCTTCTGCTCAAGTAACAGTTGCTTCTTTGTCCCTAATGCTACTGTTGGGGCTTATACTTCCTCCTCAGCTTGGTCTTCCATATTTGATCATGTAAGCAAAGCTGAGATCTATCAGCTGTGATGAATTTTATATATATAAAGATCTCATATATGGGGAAATAAGGCAGGTCTTTGCCATCCAGAATTGTAGAACATTGTGGAAAAAAAAATATTTTGGAAAAAGGATGGGGTAGGGAAATAAAAAACTAGAAAGCTAGCATCTGGAAGACTTGGTGCTGCAAGTGAGGTAAAGGTAAAAAAACTGCTTTTGGTGCTAAAAATTTTGCTGTTGATTTCATTTTGCATAGCTGAAATTATTGGGAAAGTTGAAACTTGGGCCCTGAGTGGCATTTAGGGTACATTTATCTTGTACAACTTAGCACTACTTTGCTTTCTTGATCATCAGTATATAATCATCCCCTGGGTGAAATATCTGCTTAATTGAATTCAGTGGGTATTTTCCCATTGTTTTAAAGAAGGACTAGACTTTATGCTTATACATACTTACTTCTTTACTAATGTTGATGAAGCATGAGAAGCAAATAGTTTATAATGAAAAGTTCCTCTTGCTGTCTTCACAATTATCATTTCCAGCTGCTGCAGGTTATTTAAATTGGGAGAAATCGCATTTCCTCTCATTGGCAGCAGCAGTAGAATCAGCAACGCCAACAACCAGCAGAACTTCCATTGCTTCTAAAGCCTTTTAATAGGTGAGTAATATTTGAGTGGATGTTATTATTCCTGGTGTAAAAATAAAGAAAAGCAAATATAGAACTATGTGTTCTGTTTTTAAAAAAAGCTTTTTTTGAACAGTTCTTTGGTTGGAAAGGGAAAATGACTCATTGATAAACTTGAAGCAGCATAGAGAAGCAGTAAAAGCAATGATTTTTACTGAAGATTTGACAAGAAGTCATGTCGTTCCTGTCTGGAGTGACATTGACAAGGGAATTAGATTCTGGATAAAGTTTCATTTCAAAAACTGATTTAAGATTATTTGAGAGAATTGAATGGAGAGAATCTTTAGGGTCTAGAATGAGCTGGCTGATTTTGTGGCTGTGAACTATACAAGTACAGGGTTTTAAGCTTTTTATGCCTTCAGCTTTCTTACATTTTGTCTTCTCTACTGAGCTTGATAATTGAAGGATTGATTACTGGAAGTTCTGAAAGATGTTTCCACCATGTGGAAAACAGCCATTTAGGAATGTTCTGAATATCGCAACCGAATAGATAGAATTCTAACAGAAGAAACTAGGAAATATTCACTTCTTATGGAAACTATATCTACCAACTGTCTGGAAATGAATGTTGGAATTTTTTTGCAAGTGGGATCTGTGGAATCATGCTGTAGAGGACAGTGGTCAAAGGATTGGGTTTTTTGCCATTGTTGCAGTGGATTTTCATGATTGCAGTACGTTTCTTTTGTAGTCAAAAATAATATATTCACTGAGAATGTCAACTGTGACTTGTAAACAGACTTGATCTTTCAAAGAATTATTCCTACTGTCTCTTCTATAATTTTCCACATAAAACCAATCAATTTACACAGGCCACTGAAGAGAGATTAATCAGTTCACCCAGGCTAGAGTCAGAAGCTACTGATGTGAGGCACCATTTTTAAAAAAAATAAAAATCAGAAACAAAGCCAAATGGGAGATTTTATTTTCAAGTTCAAGGTATTTCAAGCAATGTTCTTTGTGCGCTTTGTCTGATTCATTTTATGCTGCAGACCATATTTATGCTGCAGACCATAGAAACTGCTTATCTCAGTGGTGAGGAAAATCTGTGCCTCTAATACAAATGAGGAAGTAAACTGACTTCTGAAGAATGCTTCTCTCTGCTTGTAGTGAAGCTGAGTTCTTGGAAGAATACTGTCAGTCACTCCAGGCTTGTGAAGTGTGGTGTTCTAAAACCCTTTGTTCCCCTTTACTTACAGTGCAGATGGTGCAAAAGTTTAATCTAAACAGAATGTATAGTTAGAAGCCTAGACAGCCTGTGATCAAGAGACCACAAATGGGGACAATTTGGTTTTGCAAACTTTTAATATGATTACAGGGTTAATGACTTGAAAATCAACCTGGCAATTTTGCATGATTAGAAAAGTGATATTCACGTTGATTTCTTATCATGGGTCCAAATGGATACAGGTTTCTACCACAAATTACATATAATTTATCTTGTATGTGACTCAATGCATCTCGGTTTCAGTCTCTTAACAGTCTCAGCTACTCTGTGCATGGAGCTGTTCTGTTGTTTTGACAGGCGAAGACAGATCAAAATTGTGTACTAACCGCTTTTGTGCGCCATTGAGTCTATATATAGAGCTAAGGAAAATGAACTCAGAGAATTTTAATTTTTAAAGGATTTTGGATTACAGCTATCTGATGTTTATGCAAAAATAGATTCCTTAGAGAGCACTTACCTATATATTGAAACAAAACCTCATATTTGTATTACTCAACTGAGTGTGAAAATCTTTATTTTCATTGGGCAAAAGAGTAAATTGGAAAGGGGATGATCAGAGTGTTCCTTCATGTTGTAAACTCTAAGTCTGAAGAAGTATGTTGTCCAGTTACAGTTTTGTACCATAAGGGTTTTTTTTCCTGCTAGTTCTAATAAAAGGCTGTGTGGACTGACCTTAAAAGTGGTAAGGGCTAAAGCTTAGGGCAAGACCTAAGAAATTGAAGGAGCAGTTTGAATTATGTTATAACACAGCAGAGATTTTTCAGTGCTAGAACATTTTGGTAGCAGAATCATTTGAGGGCAAAAAGAATTGACTGCTCACTGTTCAGGAGTCTCTGATCAAAGGAAGTGAAAGCTGAATGAGATGTCTCAGTAGTCCAGAATAAAAAAATCATAACTCGTAGTAATATTTCTCATTTTAAGTTTGCATGTGGCATAGGTGGCAAGTCCTTGAGTGTGCAAGAAGTTGCTTTATAATTTCTCAACCATTGCAAACTGGACCATATGATCTGCAAGCCCCACGCTGTCTGTGAGGATTATACTTCCCATATATTGCCCATCTTTCTAGCCACTTAAAAGGCACTATTTGAATGATTTCAGTATGCAAGTGAAAGGCAAAATTTCTCTGTATCATTTTCTTGCTAATTCTTGGGCAAGGGCAGCTACAAACCAACTTGTATGGCTGTACTACTAGTATGTGTCTAAGATTTCCTTGGAATTTTGTTCATAATTGTTAGAAATTCCAAGGAGTATGGAAATGACTGCCAAGCTGTTAGGTTGGTTTTTATTTATTACTACTTATTTTAATCCATCATCTACTTTTAAAACGTGTGTGAATGGTGACTAAGAAAATTGAACAGCTTATTATTATGCAGGAATCTGCCTCTATACTGGGAGAAAAAAGAAGACTGAAAACAGCTGATAAACATTCTTAGACCTAAATTCACGAGATTATTTCAACAGGAAAAATTCAGTCTCTCCTTCCTTGAACTATAAGCCTAGAATATAATTACATAGTTTTAGGCTGCCTATGTTGAGTTGAGAATCAAGTGAAAAGCCAATTTTTTCATCTTCTGAAAAATGATAATTTACCGTTGTTGAAATCCATCTTTTTCAAAGATATAATGACATGTTTTCCTCTTATCTATCCTTAAAACATTAAATCTTTTATATGAATTGGTTGACAGTTTTTGAGGGATAACCTTTTCAATATCATAAAATAAATGAAAGTGGTGAAGGATTTAGATTCAAAATGCTTTACCAGTGCACTAATAATTTGATGAGCACTGCTATCATCTTTCTAAAATGGCATTAGATTAAATCTTTTTCATCCGGCAAATTCTTTTGAAGAGTCTCACCTTTAAAAGTTGATGACGCAAACCAGCTTGAAAATGTGATTGTGGTATGTGAAATGCCTTGTCTCTGGAATCAATTATTTATGATGCATGATGAATATTTTGTATGTTTCTTTACAGGACTCGTTACCTTAGTAGTACTCTTTTGAAAACTAAACTTACAAGGAAGGGCATAATATAATTCCCTCTCCATAGTAAGATCTTGTCTTTGGTAACTTAGCACATTTTTCTCCAGGCATTCATGTCAGCAGCGCATGACCATGATGTGAAAGGAAATTGCTTCCAACGCCTCTAAAATTGCTTGCTTGGCTTGAATTAATCTTAATCGAATTTCTGTCAGAGATGTTTAAAAACCTTACAGAATCTCATCCTTTGAGCACAGCTTTGCTAATTTGATTCTACATTCCAAAGTGACACCAAATTTTGAGGCCCTGCAGGGCTGCTGTTGTTGATAATGTTTCTATGCGGGTGGCATGAACCACACTGTTCATTAATGTGACATACCTTTTATAATGAATGTCCTCATATAATAGTAAGGGATGCAAGTTCATTGTTCTCCTATTTAACTGTGTTGCCTCCTTGTCTAAAGGACCAATGTGCTTTCAGTCTTCAGAAAGACAAACTAAGAAAAATACAATGTATTTATCTTCAGTTATTTAAATTTGGAAGAAAGACAAATTACTAATCTTAAAAAATTGATTAGTTTTTCATTAAGATAATCCAAAACTTAAGATATTTGCCACAAGAGAAAACTCCAGAAAGTGCAGAAGGATCTCTGTGATATCAACATATGACTTAGAAATTACTTCGAGTTTGTAACACTTCAGATAAGTTTCAGATACTTGATACATTGAGTTATTTCTAAATGTGGAATCGGATCCAAGTTTCCGGTTACTGAATTGTGTGTAATTAATGCTCTTAGATATTTCTAAACAATGTTATTTAATTGTACAACATTTATTCTAACTTAATATCCAAGGCGTTCCTGAAGGTACTTTTAAAAAAACTGAATAACAGTATTCCTACAGAAGTTAGTAACACCAAGTTGATCAGTGAGCTCAAAATATTGGATGTTCCTTTTTGAAATAAATATCAAACATGGTTGAAAATAATAGTCTCGTTATTTTTCTCAAACTATCAATGAAATAGTATTGTCTTAAAATAAGAGTAGCTTAAGTGTGTTGTCTAGTAATAAAGCATAGAGAATCGTTCATAAACAGTCTACATATGGACAAATGAGGTACAAGGTCTCAGTTTGGAGTTTCTATTTCCTGCACTGATGGCTCATTCAAAGAGCAGAGGATATTCTGTTGTGCACTTTCTCTAAAACAGATTCAACTCTCTTTAATATCTAATATGGAACAAAGCTGACAGGAATAAGCAATGTATTTTCCTTGACTTTGTCTTACATTTTGTCACCTATGGTATATCCCATCATAGATTAACAGGATACAATGTAAGCATCAATATGTAGCCAGAAAAGTCAGACATGCAGTTGTTATTAGAAAGCAATTTTATTTTTTATTCTGGTACTTTCCTAGCTCTTTGAAGATATGTATGTATAATTCATGAACTTTGCAGCTTTGTGAGTAGAATTATACTTTACTACATGTTTATTAGCAGGAAAAATAAGTAATTATTTTAGAGATTTTTTTTTTTACCTAAATGTCAGACCTGCATATAACGTATTATTCCTCAATGCACTTGTATAATTCTGATAGGTGTACTTACAAATAATTAATATTTTCATTCAGATAGTTACAGGGAGAACAGACTTTAAATGATGTAGCCATCTTGCACACATGTCTGTATACATATATGTATGTTAAGAAAACTATACTATTTAAAGGCAGACTTACGCTCTATGCTTTCTCACTGTAATCTATGAAAGGCTGCACTGATTTTTAACAGCAATATAGGGGTGATGGTTCCTGAAGTTAACACTAACAGTTAATTCTTCCTATTTTCTTCAGTAGGCTTTTTTTTTTTCCATGATGCAGCCAGCTTCCCTCAACTGATTTATACTGCATCGTGTTCTTCACTACATCATTGCAATGACAGTAAGGTTTCTTTTTTTATTTCCTCTTTTTAAGTGCTTTATAGGGATTTCCTTAATTTTGGAGTGCGCATTGTTTTGTGGTTGTCATCACTTGTTCAGTATGCTACTAAGCTAGGAGTTCCTCTGAGAGTTTGAGGAGAATGCTGCTGATGTTTTATGAGTTTTATTACTTTTTATGTAATCTGTTCTACACAATTTCTTTTTAAACTTTATTTATGTTGACCCTGTAAAGATAGGTGTGACTGTAGTACTGTCCAGTAGTTTTTTCAGTAAGGTCTTTACTCTGTAGTCTACATTGGTTTCACTAACCTGCTTTGACCCCAGCACCTGCTGAGAATGAATTGAGAGAACTCCACTTAGTTTATTATACTTTCTTCTCAGACTTGAGAAGGTGTTTTTAAGCTCTATGAAATGATGTTTTGAAGAGGTGACCTTTGAGGGCTGGAAAGAAAGAGGTCAGGGAAATGGGTATGGTATGTATTTTTTTCCTTCTCTTTATCCATAGAACAACAGGAAATTTGCACTGGTATATGAATTATCATGGTACTAAGTCTTGAAAGAATCTCTTTAGTACTTAAAAACCCTATTAAAAGAATTTGAAGAAGGTGGTGGTGGCTGTCAGCTGTGTTTCCTTGCCTTTCCTATGAACTGCAGGTCATTACAGGGTAGGTCTCAAAAGAGCTGCAGATTTTGCAAAGTGGGACCACTAAAACAATTTTTGAAAAAAAACCTCATTTTCTGTTCCTTTGTAGGTCTTACGAGACTGGGAAATGTTCCAAGTCTGTTCAGCATCCTGAAGGACAAATGTTATCTATGATAGCAAAGCAGTGTTATTTTGTTTTGAACTGAAATACTGGAATTGTTTACATAGATGATCTTGTTATCCTTTATGAAACTACTTACCTCAACTATAAGAAGAAGTTGAATGTAAATATCCTTAAATTTCTTAGTGAAATAAGCCTTTCTGATAAAGGTTCTTCAAAGAGAACAAGTGTATCGTATGCCACAGTATCAAAATGAGCTAAGTATTTGTGCAAGTTCTCATTCACCACCTTATCTGAGCTGAGCGCAGGGAGGTGACTGTAAAGTTCGTTTATGACTACATTTAAAATCACTGCTAAATCATTCTTGTGAATATAGCTTTGGGCTCTTTATTACACAAATTGGCCAAGTATATTTCCCTATTTGTAATCCTCTGCTGGGTTTGGCAGCAGCGACAAAGTAACTTCAAACATTGGCTAAGATAGGAGGTGTGTCTCTAAGACAGAAAGTAAATTTGCAAAATAAGCTTATAAAACTGAGAAAAGAGGAGCATGTTGTAGCTTTCCGTTTCACACTTGTCCACTCCTGCAGAAGTGCAAATGGACAGTAGGAGAAGTGCTTTTCAAGCTAAATATTTTCAGGAGTGGCTCCATATTCTGTGGCCTACTAAAGGCTTGTAAGAACAACTCCTTATCTGGGTAAATTAAAACATAGGGTGGGGTTTTTTTCTTAGGGAACACTTCTTTTCTTGTCTTTTCAATACGTTTATACAATCCTGAAAAGCTTCTGTGGTTCGAAGAATATATTCAAACGAGAAACTCTGGCTTGGTCAAAACTTCCTGAAGAACACTTGCCTACATCATTAGAGTAATTTAAGAGTTTCCAATCCCACAGGCCACAATGACCTCATTCTTTAAGCTTATTTTTAAATAGGGAGGACTCACATTGTTTCACTTTTACAGATAGCTCTGAATGCCAGAATGTGGTGGATGGCTCCAGAAACAGACTACGAAATAAGTCTTGTCTTAGAATCACAGTTTCAGTGCTGGTTACATTTGTTCAGTATAGTGTGGGTTACGGGCTCATTTAGCCCCTTCTCTGAAGGATGCTTGAGTTCCATTTTGAGTTCCAGCTTGAGCTATTTGGTGCTTTGCTGCATGTGTTTCTCAGATAGCATCTGTTGTGATCTCCTTCAAGGCATGATGAGCCAGAAAAGCATCATCCTGGAGTCTGGCAGGGCACTTCCAGTTGAGCTGTAATGAGATAGGCCATCCATTTTAAGTCGGAAGTTGTGTTTTATTGCACTTTGATTTGCATGACCTTGGTATTCTACTTGCATTATTCACTCTGCAACTCCTATAGCATCATCTTGGGAGTGCAAAGAGCAAATTTGGTTGTTCTTTCTGCTCTATGCAGGAAATTAGGAGCTGTGATGAAATGAGAGTACTGCTTCCAAGTTAGTTTGTAATATTTAAATAAACATTTGCAACACTGAAGGTTTGAGTAGTATTGGGAAAAGAACTTCCTTAAACCTGTTACTGATCTCTTTAAAGTTGCAGTCTTTTTTTTTTAAGCAAAAATGTAATATAATATAATGAAAACCATTTTGGATTGCACACTGCTGAAGAGTTGGTGCAGTAAAGTTCATCCTGGTTATTGGATTTTTACTGCTTGCTATAAGAAATTAGAAGAAAAATGTGTGAATTACAAACTTTTGATTCACGTTTTGAGTTTCTAAAGTTCTTTCTCAGACCTACCTATTTTGCAAAATCCCACAATTACTATCCACGACTGACACAAAGTAATTTTTCTTATTATGGAAATGTAAAGTAATCATCAGCTCACCAACATCAGTGTTGCTCAGAAAGTTCATTGCAAGGTAAATGCTAAAAGTTCTTTTTTACTTTGAAGCCTAAAGCAATTTTATACTGTTTTTTTCATTACTATACATAGTTCATATTGTCTTTTTCAGTTTAAAGTATCTGCTTGCCTGCTTACAATTCCTTTCTCTGCAGTCTTTGCATGTATATATTTTTTTTCCATGTACCCAGCAAGTGCCCTACATTCATTGCTATTTTCTAAGAATGATGGGAACTTCTAAATCAAGTTCTGCTTTAACTCAGGTGACCTTGCCTTGTTTCTCTCACTTTCAGATTCTTGTGTACATTCTGCAGCTTGATCACCAAAAGTTTGGTTGAACCAGTGCTTTATTTGATATTTCTTACAGTCTGTTTTTCTGAAATTCAAATGACCACAATCAGGAAATATAATAGACTGTGGATGCTGAGAAGAAAAAAATGATATTTCCCAGGTATTCATACTTCTGTGTAGTCACTATTAACGGAGCCCACATTAATAATGTCTAAGATTCCTCATAATCTCTTGCCAGCAGAATACATGAAGATTATTGGTTTAATTTAGATTTTGATTCTTTTTGCAGGAGGAAAACTGTATTTGTGATACACATAGCAAAAACCTTTTGTTGGCATTCCAGTTTGCTTGCTCTAAGCAAAAACTGAATGGCTTCAAGAAAATTTGGTAAAAATAGCTTAAGGAGAATTAACAAGGGATATGAAGAAAAACTTATTCTTATATCTCAATATGAATAACATTTAACCTTAAAAGTCTCTTATGACAGCACCAAAAATCCTGCATGAATTATAGTTATTAATGAAGGTGGATGCTTGGTTAGATTGAAAGCTGTAGCTTTCTACAAATCATGAGGTACTTAATCAGATGACCTTTTTACTAGGAGACAAATATAGGCATCCAAAAGATGCCTATCTCACCTATCATCTCACCTATTTAAGACACTTGATTTCAGACGAAATGCATCTAGAGATGCCTATGTCTTACGCTGACTATAAAGGGAGTTCAGTAACTTACTTAAACTATATGCCTACCTTTTTATACAGCTAACTGTAAATACATTATCTACAGCTATGGAAAGAGGCATGATTAGTTTGTCATTTTTAATATGCCTTCGTAAGACCTTTAAAGTGAGAAAATACAACTGGCAATCTAATGCTAATGGTCAAACTGCTAGTGTAATTTTGACAAAGCCTCGTACGTTTAAGGTCACTTCTTCCTTTAATTCATATTGCAAATTTGCTTTTCTCTGATTATGACCAAAAGTATTGTTGCCATGGCAGCAAGCTTTTGCTCTTGAAGAATAGAAAGGGCAATGTAACACACACAAAAATAAGCATAAACTTTTTGGGTAGGGAGAGGGTATAAAAGGAAATGACTTTACAGAAAGTACATTTATGAATGAATTTGGCTTGTTTAATTTACCTTATGCCAAAGACAACTGTAATAGCATTTAGAATCTGAGATTTCAGCTAGGTTAGAGCAAGGATCAGACAGGACAATCTTGATTTCTTGTACAGGAGATGGTGTACAATACACATCTCGCTTATGTCCTGAAAAGAAGACATAGCACAGGTTAGAATTAGATCAGCACAGTAGAATAAATATTAAAATTCAACTACATTCCTTGCTATCATATGGCTTGTCCCTGGTATTAGTGTGCCTGTTCACCCTCTATTGTGGTCTCTTTTTCTTATCATCTGCCTCTTGCACTAGATTACAGGTACAGAGGCTTAAGTGGCTGAGCATTTGATAGGTATTATGGAAAGGACAAGGGAAAATAGAGGATCTTCTTGATTTAGAATAGATAGCAGGCAAAGACTAAAGGTCCTACGTTGCTGATTCCAGTCATCATGTTTTGCTTAAAACCTTGCAAGGTTTCCCAGTAACAAGTAATCACGGTGTTTGCCAGGAATGGAATTATTGTCTTCCCCCTTTGCCCAAGGTAGCATGGGATGCCTTGAATTGTTGTGGATCAGTGTGTGTGTTGAGGCTGAACTGAATTAGATGTCATTTGAGAGAATAGTGAGTCACTCCCTTTCTCTGAGAAGCCTGGCATTTTAGAAAATGTTTGTGTTGTGAAAGTTATCTATGTGTCCTTTGTAATCAACTTAAAACTCGCATTGAGGTTTCCTAAAACATGAAGAAACTATACAGTATGTATAGGTGGGTCTTGAATAAATGTAAGCAGCTCAGTTTTTCCTCAAATCTTTTAGTTAGATTCTTGATTACATCACCTTATAGGACTCCCTATGTGGTGTGGATGTTACTATATCAGTGGAACATCATCACAAGGTTTGTAATTTCAGGCTTATGCCTTCTTAGCTGACAAATGGACTTTCAGTGCAACAATGCCATTTTCTCTTCCTACATGTCTTCCACAGGCTGCTTGATATTGCAGTTTTGTGGCCAGCTTTTAAAAATTCCATTTCTTAATTTCATGGTCTGCTTCTCATAGTGTAAATCTTTGGCAATCACTGTCCCGTTGTTGAAGGATGTTTCTCAGTTTCTTATTGTGGGTAAAAAACATTTATTTTGGTTGAAAGTAATGAATAGGTGACAGTTTCTGGGAGACTTGTGAATATAAGCATCCTTCAATGATTAGTATGATTTCATTATCTGTATATTTAATTTTAGATTGTCTGCAAGGTACCAAGCAGCCACCTCAGAAACCTGGTTGTTTTGTTGTTTGCATGTGTAGATATTCTTCATTTTGGCAAACTACAAGCTCCATTTAATCTCTTTGATCTATGTTTTTGAGAATCTTCATTTTCTCAGAAATAAATTAATTTCCCAGACTAGCATGAATTTAACCACTTCTCCCAAAATTTCTATATGTTCCCTAGACTGCTTCTCATAAGCTAGTGTTTCAGAAACTCTGCCAGGATATAATTTTAAAGATCTAGCAGATACTAAATCTAACAATTGGCAAGGGGGTTTTGACTGTATTTGAACAGAACATATTTTGTAAAATGAAATGAGGTGTCAGTTGTTTACAGTATCACTTTAGAGCAAATGTATGTTTCAGTCAGAATGAGTTCAGAATTTGGGCTTTTTTTAATTTGTTTGTTTGTTCCTGTTGGGGGCTTTTATGATGTGGTGGTGGGTTTTGGAGGTGTAGTTTGGGTTCGTTCTGTTTTTTTTAAATTTACTGATGTTTGTACTCTGGGTTCCAATAGAGGGTGACTGAATTCCACCAATAAGAAGGAGGGGAGAACCAAGGCCACCTAACCAAAACCTTATCAGTATCTTTGCAGGTATTCTCCTAGCATTTTTGATGGCAATTCTACTTCCCAGTCATGTTCATTTGTAATTGTAAATGAAAGCATAGCTTGTAATTTTCCAGCCTGTAGCTGTGGGCAATTAATATGTGGAAACTGGAAGAAGGTGTAGATGAATGTCATGGCTAAAGAGTATTTCACAATCTGCTTCTGCTACTTTATCACCTTATGGTTCTTTTTTTTATGTAATTAAAACAATCCTATGATTTTTCAGACACGACATACTTTATCTTGTGAAATTTATTCTACTCAGTAGGAATCTTTGCAAGTTCTCTCCAGCTGAAGCAATAGATTAAGGTACATTTGTGCAGCTCCATAAACTGCCTTCTCGCCATCATGTGATTTAGTTAATAACATTTATTTTTCCAACTATTCAGGCCAGCATTCATTTAGAAAGAATGAGAGAAATTGTGTAATTAACTGTGTATAAATTTAAGAACAACAACAAAAAAAATCTTTGTCTTAGGAGAGCTATGTTTTCCCTGAAGCGCATCTGAAACTTAGGTAAATGGAAACACCAGCCTTTCATACAGTAATTCTCAGAGAAATGTACAGGTAGCAATTTTACTGATGTAATGAAACCTGTCATTTTCTATATTGGTGCCAAGCAGAAATCAGAATGACTAAATGACACTTAAATTGAGTTCCATAAAATAAGGAAATGAGGACTAAATAGCAGAAACATGCTCAATAACAGAAAATGAAAGGGTATAACGCAGAACATACCTTTGAGAAGGTACTGTTTCAAGGAAGTGTTTCAAGCAGCATATAACCTCTTTTCTTTTTTATTTTAACCTTGTAGCCTTTGATACTCTTAGTTTACTTCCTAAGGGCTAGTAGATTATTAAATTTGAATTCAATTTCAAGTTGATTGGAAAGGAACTAGAGAATCTTACAATAAATTTGTTTTGGTGTGCTCCCAGTTGATTTTAGTAAGGCATCTTTTCAGTTAGTTGCGCAAAACTGAATAGCAGCAACACATGGGACAAAAGCTTGGTCCCAAGGAGGACTTCCCTGGTCATTCTTTACTTGCAATGTTTCACACTGTCCAGCTATTTGTATTGATTTGTTTCTTCCTATATATACAGTTCAGGGGCCAGGAAATAATTATGTAAAAATTGGTCCCAGGTCATACGTATCAAAAAGCATTTTGAGCATAATTGTAATTTGCATGTCTACTATCATCTAAACACTTTTAAAAAATTGCAGGATATTATTATTCTTGGCTAAAACTATTTAACCTGAAATAACTTTACATTCTTATGAGTATTACCAAAATCATGATAAAAATAGGCTAAATAACATTAGCACTATTAGGAATTCAGATGGTTTATTTCTCATCTGTTAGAAGCATAAAGTGTATTCTGAAGCTATTCTTTTATATCTTTTAAGACTTCACTTCAGAAATACTACAAGATTTGATGCTGAAAACCTGGACTATAGCTCTAACAACCTTGTTGTCAACAATGTAGAGAATATAACAATTCTCTCTTGTGATTTTCCACTTTACGTTGCTGCAAAGTCTGACAGTATTGGTTTCCAGTTCAGAGCCAACTGCAGAGTGTGCCTGAATCTCTGTGAGGTTATGTCAGTTCACAGGCCCCTTAAATCAGCTATAGCAAATTGTGGGCAAAATGGGCAAAAAACATACTTACAGATTTATTTAAGAATTAAGTGCTTAAATACGTTATCAATGCATAAATTAATAATGATTTTTTTTTTTAGACATAAGCTTGTGTTTTATCTGCCAATTTCTTTGGTGGTTACTTGCTTACCTCACATATCAGAAATATGCCTGCCTTTTCATGAGTCTGCCTAACTGGGAATTTTCACTGAACTGATATAAATACTACATGTATAATTATTAGACATAGCAAGGATGTTAATTTTGTAGTACACTAACTCCTGCGTGTCAGTGGGCTACCTCAAAGAAATTCAGAGAATTGTATAAGAAAATCATGGATATGCCTAACATCAATATATATGGGAAATAATCTATAAATGGGGAAAACAATTGGGGAGGGGGAAGGGAAGTTAGAGCACATTTAAATAATTACGAATTTTAAAAGCACTGCATTTATCTGAAGTATTGTGCAACTTGTTCCTTCTGGAGTACAGACTCTCAGATTTCTAGGGGTTTGCTTGAGATGCCGGAGGATCCAAATAATTCCCATGTCATGACAAATTTCTACTTTTTTTTTTTAATTAGGAAACACCTTCTCTCACTTAGACTTGTTAAGATAATGCTTAATGCTAACAGTAACGCTTTACATCCCTTTACATGATTATTGTCTCTATCAGTAGAATTCAGTGAACTAAGTAAGCTTTCACTATTTATTTATAGTTATTTGAGTACTTTAGAAAAACAGCAGTAGCTTGGTAGAGCAGTTGGTATCTGGTTTTCCAGTTGTTTTACTCATGGTTGCATTACTTACTTCTGAGGTTACCAAATGTTTTCTTTCCTGTTCTGTCATAATGTCAAAGCGATTTTTGTGGTGTGTAGTTTCATTTTTTTTAATAGGGTCTTCCCTCTTTAGCAGAGACTCTCCTGTTCTCCCTTTTTTTTGGTCTGAAGACAAACTGCTTGGCTGGAAATCAGTTTTGATGAAGGTGCAAAAGACTTATGTAGCTAAAAGCAATGTGTAATTAATCAAATTTCCCAATTAAGCTGTGTGTCCAGATGTTATATCTCTAGCTGTTTTACTATTTAGTTCAATGTTTCTATTAAAAACATGCTTGGACAAAACTTTTTTTTAACATCCAGTGGATGTTTACCTAAAGCAAGGTAAACATAGAAGTAGTGGCCTATTGAAAAACTGAAAAAGCTGTTGCTTAAACATTAAATTATGACAAACTGTTTCTCAAAGTGCAGTTGGACTGTTTGTGTACAGGTTCTATTTTGTCCATTTTTTACTGGTTTATATCATCATTAAGTTATTATGTGTTTGTTGAATGTGAAGAATATTCCCCCTTTTACCAGGATAAATGAAATGAGCAAAGAGTTCAGGTACTTCAAAAGCAAATTCCCAGAAGGATTTTCTGAAAAAGGGAGAGGAGTTAGCATATAAAAATTCATGCAAAAGTTTTCATTTCCTGCTGAACATCCTTATTTCATTTTTCACTTTTCTTTCCTAGCTAGCAAGAACCTATTCATCATCATAGACAAAGAATGACATTTTTCCAAATACTTTGTATAACTGGAGAGAAATTCCCCTTTTGCTTTATTGAATATCTCATAGAGGATTTGTCCTTTATTCTAAAGCATTTTTAATGCTATTTTTCTCTTTCTTGAAGTGCTGTTAAATGGTTCACTGATGCCAGCAATCTGTGTGTGTATAGACCAGGTTTCTTCAAGTGAAATGTCTGAATGTATTCCTGAGATTCCCTTTGTGCTTTGACTTTAAGTAGTCACCTGAATATTCCTGTGTATTTTGTGAATATTTTTAGGTACGTTTAATAACATGCTTTATTACAATCTGTGCACTACTACATATTTAAAGACACTTTAGATCTGCAGGATGTTAACTATTATGATATTTGGTGAAAATTCTTAATTTATTTTTTATTCGTATTGCACAAGTACTCAATAATTATTTCCCTATGCCTTAAACAAAAATCTCATCCGAGGTTTGTTTCACATTTCATGCTTAATTAGAAAATCTACAATCCTGTTGCAAAATAATTCTATTTCCTAGTTCACTTTGACTGTCTCCAGATGCTGATTGCCCAGTTAGAGTAACTGAAGCAAACAAAATTTATTTATAAATACAATAAATCTGTTAAAATTATTTTTTCTCCATTAAGTATTCTTTTATCTTAATTTACACAATTGATTGTGGTATGGTATAATATCTGTTCAGCAAATACCAGCACTAGGATTGAACAGCCTTCAGACACTGATTGTTTGGATAATCACTTTTAATGTTTTAATGTTTACATTATGACTTACATACTGTGGTTTTGCTCCGTATGGTTTTTGTTTGTTTTTTTTTTTTTGAACAGAGGGACAAAAAAGAATGAATAGAAATTACTATGCATTTATTTACTACCCTTGTTTCAAATATACATTACAGAGAGTAAATGCTAAAGTGAGTATTCACAGTGTCTAACTTCAGCCATTTAACTGTAATGTCTGTGCTAAGAACTGCTCTGAATATTGTCAAATAATATGGGGAAGCAGAAGGCTTTGTAATTGTATTCTGGACTTTTTATTGAACTATTTAATGCTAACAATAAGCACAGAAAAGGAGAAAATACAGAGCTTGTACAAAGACCTTGAAGGGAAATGTTGAGTAAACTACCAATATATGAACATTTTTAGTAAATTTAACAAGCTGGATCAAAGCCTTTGTCTGTAGTATATAAAGCACTTGAGAAATTTTGGTTTGCTTATAAGCTTTTCTGGCCTCTTCTGCATTAGAAATTGGTAGCCTTTTAACAAGATTTTAATCAATCTCAGCAATCCTTTTAATACTCCAAATAGAAACAGTTAACTAAATAAATATTTACCTGCAATTTAAATACAAAATGTAATTACTTCTAGCCAATTTTATAATACTGTCATTGACTGACATGGCACTGCATTTTCAAGAAGTATAGCTGATCAGTGTTTCAAACTTACGTTCTTTTTGATAATATGTACAGGTCTTGTTGCAGATTGGCCCCGTTTTAATTGTTTAATACTATATTACAGTCTTGGGCATCTTTTGAACTGCCATCAAATATTCTTAGAACATGCATTATTTTCTTCAGTAAGTCTCGTTTGGGTCTAGATTAGGTTTAGTGTTGTTTCAATAAACTCTGAGTGGGATCCAAATATGAGGTGGGTTAGCTGTTAAAAGAGTCTCCTGAAAGGCAAAAGATGTGCAGGAATTTTAAAGAAAACAAAACAAAAAAAATTAATTAAAAGGTCAGAAATGTGAATGAACTTTGCTATATGTGCCAATAATGTTTTGATGGGAAAGCTCGTGGGATAGAGGTCAGTCAAGAACACAGAACAGCTGCTAGAACAGTTCATGTGACCAGCATCTGGCCACATTCCCACCCCCTGGCCTTTTAGATGAGGACAGGAGTCGGTTAGGAATTTCCTTGACCAGGGAGAGTGGATTAAATGTGATTCTGGGAAGGATCATGCATATCGTATTTGTGTATGTAGTAGGTGTGCTGTTTGGAGGAAGGAGTATAGTGTGTGGCCCTTGAGTTCTAGCTGAAAAAGCAGAGTGATCTGCAATGGCTGGAAAATAGGAAACCATTACCATAGAGAGTAAAGATATTAAAGCTCTTGATGTAATTTCTTTTGGCAATTTGAAGGCTTAATACCTGAAGTTACAGGGCAGTCCTGCAACCTCTCCACTCTTGTAGAAGAGACACATTGCTGAAACATGCTATCCAGTTTTTGCATCTAACTTTTCGTGTGATTCCATCAGTGGCATCAAGCAATCACCCTGCAATTTTACCGCTATGGTACTGTCTAGTTCATCTGGAGAATGTGCCACACCATCTTTACAAAGGCTATGCACTTCTGGTTATAAAGTTATTAATACAGTATTATGATAGCGAACTGAGATTAAATTATTCAGATTTCATTGTAATACACTGAGTTTTTCAATACCTAGAAATGTTCATCTGAATTTATTTTAAAGTGAAAACCTACCTCTATTCCAATTATTTCATGGACATGCTTTAGAGAGAGGCGCAAAGCTAATGTATTACAGTATCATAAATAACAAATTATATTTGTAGTGGCATCAGTACAGTAATTTATTATCTTTCTTTTTAAAAAAACCAACAAACATTGAAAAGGGATTTCAAGCACTCCATCTAAATCTCAATATGGCTGTAGCTTTGCATACATTTTCAAAATTACACTTCATTCTCTGGGCCATAACTGTCAACAGTCATGATTAATTTTGCAGCAGCTAAAAACCTTTGAATTCCTTTTTGAAATTATTTTAATCTGCATTGTCTTATATCCTGCCATATCTTATACCTCATTTGTAACTTAGACCAGCTGACTGAGAAAAATTGGTGGTCCTGCACTTCACTAGTAATCAATTGTAAATACATTATTAATAAGACTTTTTTTTATTCTGTCAAATGGTTGCTCCTTTAAATACTACAGCAAACTTTTTGTGTAAGTGGAGCTGAATAAATCAGTTTCATTAAGCCTGTTTTTTATTTTGGCTCTTTCAGCTGAGCAGGTGATATTGGCATTCATTGACCTGCACCCTCAAACTGTCCTCTTCTCAGCTGAAATACTATTATTTATTGCTGTGTTTCAGGTATGCTACGTCTGGACTAGGATGAAAGGAGAGCTATTCCATGTAACTGATTTGCAAAGAGAGACTGGAAAGAAAGGCCTTGCTGAGTACAAAGGAGCTGTAGGAAGAGGGATGGTTTTGCAGCAAGTAAAAATAAAGCAAGTCAAAAATCCAGTGCCAAAGAGGGGTTTGCAGCAGGTCTTCCCTGGGCTGCCAAGAAGTGGTGGCAGGCAGGGTTTATGCTGTGGTGCGGAGCACAGATCCTCTGCTTGGATTTGATTCCATACCTAAGCTATGTGGGTAAGGGAAGGCTCTGTTGGCTTCACAGGGCTCGCTGGACTCGCTTAGAGCTGTCTGTCTGTGCCCAGCAAGCAGAAGCCTGTTAGGGACAGTAAGCCAGGGTGGGAGCAGGAGATCACATTTGATCTGCTCTTGCCTCACCAGTGAGGTGTACTTATTCTGCTTGAGTTCCTGATTTATTGCGAATAATTAATGATTGTGTTAACACCCAAAGTTCTCACTCAGTCTTCACAAGGCAGAAAACTTGCTTAGCAAGAGTAAGAACAGTGCAAAGACTGAATCTCAGACTTGCTTATGAATTTACCAGCCTATATACTAGAATAATGCTGTATTTGTTCTCATGGGTACTAGGAAATAGTCCTTACGGGTTTTAGGTTCACAGGTTGTGGAATATAGGCTTTTCCATGTTCATGCATCAAAGAGAGGTATGAGGAGAGGCCTTTGAGAATTGTCTGCAGAAATACATATTTCGCACTGTGCTTCACCACTGGGGAAATAGAACCTTTGGGACTTGAGACAGTATTAGCCTGTCAAGCCAAGGGCATGGAAGGAAACCCGGAGGGAATACACAAATGTCCATATGGGCTAGATCCCTGCTGGTTTTCAGTGGGACATCATTCTCCTACTACTTAGCCCTTCACAACTGCCACTATTTTAATAAGTGGGAATATTTAGGTGTAAATACTCTCCAATACTTCAAGTCAACGGCTTCCTGGGTTTATTGAGATTTATAAATACACCTACAAGACTTTCAAACTTTTTTTCATTAGTTTTATAAGGGATAGCTGATTTGTTTCAAAATTTCAAAGTTCCCCCACCAGACAGCAGTTAGAAATGTGTATTTCTCCATTCTTTGCATCCCTCTTCCATATTTTAGCAGTGATTACTGTTATTACCTAGAATCAGTGTGTAACAGACAGCATTTCACTTGTCGAACCGTATACAGTCTTTCAATTAAAATCTCTATGAAGAGCAACATGCTGTTATTTTCCACCTCAATAGCATGTGTACAACACATAGAATAAGGATCAAATTATTCTCGTTTTTCCAGTATAAACAAAAAATTGCATTTTATACATGTGGAGAATCACAGCTGTGGGCACACCTAAAATTTCTGTAATGTTTTCAGTATTAAACTTCTCAATTAAAACATTTATCTGAGAGAAGATCCTAGTAACTCTGCATACAGTTTAGATAATCATTATTTGGTTAAAAAGTGACTAAAAATGTATTCTACTATTGTTTACTAGGGTATTTCTTTTTTTAATTCTCCACAACATGACAGTTATAATTTCCTTTTAGGAGCAGTTGATTATGTTTATTAAAGAGCTTTGAAAGTTCTCGTCATAGTATGTTGTAGTCACTGCTGTTTATCCTCTAGAGAAAAAAAAAAAGAGCTAAAAATATGCCTAATAATATTATAAGTAACACGAATGATAACTTTGCCACTTTTCAGAGCTCTTAACCTGTTAAGCCATAAGCTGTATGTAATACTACTATTTAGGAATTCCAGACTTTGACAGAGTTCTTGAGAAAAATGAAGGAAATAAAGAGATTATATTCTTGCACCCAAAATTTAGGAGAACTTGGACAGAATATGTTGCTTTTAAAAGGCTTCAGCTTTTTGTCAGAGAAAAGCAATAAAGAATAATTGTTCCTTTTTTCCCCCCCTTTTTATATTACTTATTGATATGGTGTTCTCTGAAATACAGTAACAGATAGACCAGACAGGCATACTTTATTAAGAAATATGCTTCTTGATTACGGTAAGAACATTTCGGCTTATTTTATTAGTTAGACGTAATTGAACGATTAATGGGAGTAGCTAATGTTCTTCATATTTTCAGTTGGTAGGCTGCCCATTTGGATCCTTATTCCACTTTAAAGTGCAGTTGTTTCATCAATTCAAGTGTCATCTGACAAAAGAGGAGGTCAGGCTCAACTAGTTCAAAGCAGCTTGGCATAACATGACTTCTGACTCTGATTGTGTTTGAAAAGAAAAATATTTCAAGGCTTGTTAGGCTATCAGTCCTGTACTGTGACTGTAAGTGAATATCATTGAAAAATAAGAACGATAGTTCAATTTAGTTTTTAAAAAAACAACTTCTCTGTTTTCCATTTTATAAAGATTCGTGCTTGTTCAGTTAGCTTTTAATGATATCATGGTAACAAAAGAAATAAAATTATCTAGGTTTTGATGAGGCAACTCTGAATAAAAAGTTCTTAGACAAAAACTTCTTTTAAAATCTGCTTTGTTTGGTGTGGTGTTTTTCAAATTGAAGTTACAAAAGCACAATTAGAAATAAACCATAGGAACAATACTACCCTCTATTAGAAGACTGCAGGTAGAAGTAAGAGGAAGTAATTCTAGGAAGCATGTAGAGGATATGAAAAAATTGGCATTACTGAGAGAGGAAATAAAAAGTAAGAAGCATTTGTTATGTAAAGTTTCATAGGCAGAAGGTTCTCAGGAATGTTCTTACATTGGATATTGTCTCTAGTATGCAGCAACCTTTTCTGGATGAAAAATCATCCATAGCTGAAAGTCAAGAAATTGAGTAGAAGAGGGCTACGTATAGCTCTTTGTGTCTTACTAATTAGACTGTGTGACTTAATTGGGTGGATAATCATTATCTGTCAGTAAATGCAGATTTACGTCTTGTGAGCTAAGTGATAAGGCTTCGTTAGTTTCAGTGTAATAAGGAAGGTTTGGTCTTATATTTGATATTCAGATGCATTTTATTTTCAAAGTGTGATTGAATTCTATCTTGATGTGAATTCTCTGAACTTTCACAACAAGATTATTACCTATCTTGAGGAAGCTGGGAAAATATCTTGACTCAGATCTCTCCTGGGTGCTATGAACTTAGTTCTTCCATGCTCAGGGGAAAAGCATTCTGTCTATAATGTCCCATGACCTAAGAAAAACAAACCATCACTTTTAATACTGTAACTAATGCCTATGATGGTATGTATTTGGTGTTCGTTGTTAGTTTCTGTTTCTTTTTAATCCTTCCCTGGAAACTATGAATGTTCTCCTTCTTTCATCCCATGCATATTTTTTTCCTTTATCCTGTTGTAATAAGCAGCATAGATAAAATGTCCTGCATCCCTTTGTATCATACGGTTTGAAGGCATGAGGATGCCAGTTCTTTTGGAGAAGAATACTTCTTTTCAAGGGTTGCAACAAAATGCAAAATCAGTAAAGGAGTCAGCCTCAACGTTTCCAAAGAGCATGCAGGGTGTTAGGATGTTTTTACTCCTTTTCGCTCTCTTGTCAGGTAATAATAAGATATGAACGGACACTGAATGTTCTCCAAGTGGAAAACTGCATCTGCTCTCCATGTGGTCAAAGTGCTATTTTCTTTAACCAAAAAAATTGGTAGCTTCGAAGTGTGGAACACCTGACCTCAAATCAAATAAAAAATCTGCATGTTGTAGTGAGGTTAAAAATTCTTATTTCAGACTGCAGGCTGAACCCAAGCTAGGAGTGAATGTCATAACTGCTATTTACATGAATGGGATTTTTTTCCCCCTCATTTTTTTAGAGGCTGGAATTTAGACCTCAGGGTCATATGATCTGCTGTTTCTTGATTGAAACTAGTTTTCAGTCTCTGATTATTCACCAGTTATGACAAACTGATTTCTACTAATGAAAACTCTCAAATCGTCCTTCACAAGTTTTTACTGTCATTTCTTTTTTAGCCTTAGGCTTTGAGAATCATACAGTGAACTGACTATAAATTAGCTCTAGAGTAAAGAGCAAAATCTTACACTGAAATGTGACCCTGCAATAATTGACAAGGTGACCCAGAGGGTTCCATGTATTGTGATACTCTTTTTATCTTCAGGAAAATTAGTGGTCCTTGTGATTCCTTGTAGATTCCAGTGCTGCTTTTATGCAGATGACTTTGCAATCTACATTAGTGGCCCATCTGTCACAGACCTTCTAGCTGAAGTATAATATAATTTGAGCCTTATGTAATTGAATGCTGAAAAATAGATTTAACAAGGTGTTCCCATTTCATCTTGACTTTGAATTCTGGAATAATTTTTTTCAAAATATGCCACTTGAGCATAGTTCTTGGAAAATAGTTTTGTTTGGGTTTTTTTTATACTACACTTTGTTTTTTAGCTTTTTATGCATTTGTTTGGTTACTTTATCAATTATTATAAACTAAAACGAGGTTATTTCTCTACATTAGTAAGATTTTTCTTGTGTAAGACAGGTTTTTAATTGCTAAAAATTCATTCTAGTGATCACCTACATAGTGTAACTTTTAATCGATTTAACTTAAAATTCATATGTTGTGCTATATTTCCATTTGATTTACTTTTGCTTTTTACCTTTGGAGTTTCCTTGGGAACCCAAGTTTATACTGAACTGATTATGTTGGAAAGGACATTCTACCTGGTCTTACTCAGATTCACCTATAGAAACGTGCTTACTTGTAAGACTCTGAAGCCTTATATTTTACGTATCAGCATTAAGGAATGATATGGGAGATTGCATGCTGGAAATCAGTAGTTTTTGAAAATTATTTAAAGCCAGTGTGGAAAACTGACTAAACACCCTTATTGTGCTGAAGTTAAAGGGGTGATGTGACCTAAGACATAAGAGCACATTAATGCTAGTAAGAGGTGGAAAGATGCATGTTGTATTTGTATGATCAGGACAGTAACTCTTTTTGGAATACTAGATTCCCTTTTGGAACACATAATTTGAGGAAGATGCTAAAATATTAGAGTTTTGGAGAAGACCTGCAAATGAGGTGATAAGATTAGAAAGAAGGACTCTGAAGCTTTAAATGGAATCAGTTTGAGCAAATCCTTCTGTGATGCAGAACAAACTATCTGATTGCAATAATCCTTTCTCTGCTAAATAACTTTGAACTGTTGATTATCTTTATGATGAAATGTTATTAAGCTATTGTTCTAGAAAATTCCTTAAAAATGAGGCATTCTTTCAGATCTGATACAGGCATATTTAATGCATTAAGCTTAAAAATTGCTTATAATTAGCCTTTAGTGTTTCATGGTTGATGATAAATCCTGGCTTCATTTGAAATTATCCTGGGTTAAAACATTTCTTTTTAAACTCATTTTAACTATGTTACTGTATTGGAACTAGCTAAAAGATTTTAACTGAGTTTTTTTTTTTAATTCCAATTTATACTAAATACAATATAAAATGCTTGTTTCCAGTGTTTTCTTGATGGCACCATTCTGATGACTCATTATTGCAAACTATTATCATTGCGGTCATTCTTTGATAATGTGCAGAATTGGAACAATAAATCACTGATATATCATTGGAAAAACTGGTAATTCTATGCATTTATTTTAGCAACGTGTGAGGGTTTGTATGTGTTGTGGGGTGGTGTTATGAATTTAGTGATCTGTAGTTAGTAAAGAATCACAGATGTTTTCAGAGGACAACTCGGTTTATGGGTGGGTCATCTTACGCAGGGAAGGTGCCTCTAACAGGCTTTAGGATTTCTAAGTGACAAGTCTCAAGACTGATATTTGAATTGTAAGCCTAAGTTCAGAACCCGCATCTCAGAAGCATTTAAGTAACAAACTCTAACTGATATATTTTCATTTGGATTCAACATCTAAATACATTAAGCATCTGAACCTGAAGATACGTATCCAAGGTTACACACGGGCAAGAAACTGAATCTCCAGGCTGATGGTCTAGCCATCAGATAGTATTTGCACACACCTCACTTCTCCCTCATCACCCCCTCAATTCTTCCTAACAGCTTCTTACTCTAAGAGGAAGAATGTAAATTATTGAACAGTTGAGTTATTCCTGAGAAAGCAGTGACATCAAAAGGCTTCAGGGATCATAGTGCAGAGCCAAGAGACCTACAAAAGTAATGCAAAGTTCTTTGGTATACAAGTAAGCAAATACTGAGTAAAATAAGTGATGCTGCATTATACTGCATTAATGAGACTGTTATAGCTATGCCCTCCATGGTTTAAAACACATGCTGGAAAATTGGTAAACATTTCTGCAGGAGCCACAGCAATGATTCAAGGTCAGAAAAACTGACTTGGAATGAAAGACAAGAAGCTCTGTCTAGTTATTTTACTCAAGAAAAAAACTGAGAAGAAATTTAATATATCTATTGGTATTCCCAGGGAGTGAAAAAATCTGATGGTAAAGGGCTCTTTAATCTATCTGATAAAGACGTAAGAAGATCTGGTAGCTAGCATCTGAAGGCAGAAAAATTCAGATTAGGTATTTCATGCATGTTTTATTAGGGAAATTGGTAAGCCAAAACATTAGGTGTATTTTTCACTGCTTCAAATATTTAAATTTGAAAGCTTTTTTTATCTTTTAATTGTCATTTGGTTGTAGTACATTACAGTAAATTCAAAGTTATAGGGTTGATTATAGCCATGTTTGTGTGAAACAGTATGTTATATGATGCCAGTCACAACAGACGACAATAATCATTCTTCCTCACCTTAGGAATTCATGACTGACTTATTTTTTACTGTGTGACTTGCAATAGCATCTAGATAAGATAAACTTAGATTTTTGAGGTATCATCCTGTTAGATGTTAAACATATGCAGTTTCTGGTTCTAGAGATTTGTTAATCCAAGTAATTAGTAATGTATGAGCTCTTGACTTTGGTTAATTATAGTAATTCTCATATATGTCTGGAAGGGTTATCTGTGGAGGATGAGAGATTGAGTTTGTTCATCTGTCGCAATGGTGGTTATGGCAGAAATGAAGAGAGTTTGCAGGCAGCACTCTTCTAATGAAAGTGTGTGCTTTCACTATAACACAGGACTCCATGGGACTCTGAACTGCTTCTTTCTTCACTGAGGTTCATTTCAGAGTGATTTTGCTTAGTAGTCTGGTAGATGTAATTTTTCTTTGAATTACTCAAACATCTCAAGTTGCAGATAATTTTCAGTGATGTTGGCTCTGTCCTCAGAAGGAAGATAGATAGATGGAATATCATATAAAGATTTTAATAAATGTATACATATCCTATGATATTTAAATTATGGATTTGAGTATTCCAGCTATTCAAATACTACACTACAGATAAACAGATGTGATTGGTACTTAACTGCCTGCAACTATAGACTGAATTCACAAAATCTGTCACCCACAAAATCCATAGACACAAAGTAGGTTTCTGGAAGTGAAAATATACTACGCTTCTGTGAGCTCTCCCTTACTATGCAGCTTTAAACTTAGTCATTTACTCTAATATGTGAATCAAGTTCTATATTTACTTTTAGGAACTATTACTTCAGAAACAAAGGACACAACCAGTTTACATTCAAAGCCAAACAGAAAGCTATGGATTTCAAAATATTCATACTGAAATAGATTAAATAATCAAGTAAATCACAGGGAGTCCTTAGGCGATACTTTTTAGAGTATAGCCTGTTTTCTGTCTTTTCTAGCGAATTGCAGATCTAATGATTTGCAGATCCTCAAATATCATGCCAGTAATTTGCAAATTAACATACTATTAGGGGGCAAAAATTGGGCAATATTTTCTGTCTTTTAGAGTTATGTTGTCTTATGGATTTGGTAGCATGAAGAAAGCAGTAAAATTCACCAAGGGTGAAACTCCTGGCAGAAAGCCAGAAAAAGAATGTGCTCCAATTACATTGTGCTTGAGATGTGTTATGACATGGCTTTATTGAAAAAATTGTAGGACTAGAATTCTTGAAGAATTATTCTCAAATGATTTCTGGTATGCTGTGTGGATACCACTGTAATAGAAGAACATCTCAGAAAATCAATTAAGTTACAATCTCTAGCAATCGTGAGGGACTGCTATTTTCCCAGACAGAACTGAGTAAGATTAAAAAGTTTTCCCAAGGTCATGTACAAAGTTACTATTGAGGTAGGCACCAACTAGAGTCAGAAGGAAATCAGATTTTTATTCCATTAATGCAGAATTTTCTTTGTGGAATATAGAATGAGAGTAAATGTGAATTCTATGAAAAGCTCTTGAACGTTTGTATGTACTTTGTTGAACTTGAGGTCTTTTGCTTTCATCTTGTGATTTTGAACTTAAAAAAAAAAGTGAATGAAAAATCCTACCAAAAAATGGTAAAGTTGATGTTTTGCTTGTGCAAAAGAAATATTTGGAAGGTTTTTTTTTTCTAAACTGAAGTTTGTGCAAAATCACCAAATCTGCAGGTTTTCCTTGTAAAAGCAAAATAGCAGTTTCTTTCAACATTTTGATGAAACGATTCTGATGAACAATTCCATCTACAGGTCTTTTGTCCATTTCCTTCACTAAAAGTTCATTACATTTTACAAAGGACACCAGTATGAGATATATGTTTTTAAAATAAATGAAAACTGTGTAATTTAAAAGTAGAGATTTGGCTATAGAATGAACTATGCATCAAAGTTTGCCATTATACCTACTCCATTTTTCTTCTTAGAGCCTAAATTCAAAATATATTGCAGTTGCAATGATAGGAAATGCTGCTGCTCTGGTACAGAAGTACTTTTGCATTTAATTTTAATTCAGATTACCTAAGATGCACTCTTTAATACGTAAAAGTAGATTCTTCGTACACTTACAGAGGTGAAAAGGACCTATTAGATTACTATTTTCTTGCCAGTCCAAGAGTTTCCATTTAATTACAACCTGAGGGGTATTTTCTTTATCATTAGAGAGGTGCATGTATGCCATGTAATTATTTCAGTCCAGCTTTCTGGGGTTTTCTAATATTTCTGACAGGAAAATGTAACAATGTTTAAGATAATAACAAGGGATAGGTTGACTGTCAGATTACAAATCCTTAAAGAGTTCTGACAAGATTAGTTTTAAGAATGCTGCATTCCTATGCTAATGAAATGCTCGAAGGTAGTGAAGAAAAGAATGCCACATCATTCTTTGCATTTCCTTGTGCTCAAATCTCTTCTTTGGAACTAAAATGTAATTCTAGGACAAACTAGGCATAGACTAGTATACTGACCTGATAACTGTCTGCCCTATTTTGACTCAGAGCTGGAACACTGAAAGAACACTATTTTAATCTTGTTTGAGTTCATCTTTTATAAGAACTCAGGACTTAGTTCAAGATGCTTGCAGACCTTGCAAGCCTTTATTGTTCAATTCAAATCCAAATTTTTTTTCTGTAAGTCCACACTGTTATTGATATGAACCAAATATGTTTGACAATTACAGCTGGAATTTGGAATGCATTTATATTATGCAGTGGAATATAGTATAATGTATAATGCACCTAGGAGGGAACAACTCCATGTACTAGTTCAGGCTGGTAATTGTCTGCATCTCTGCAGAAAAGGACCTGGAGTTCCTGGTGGACACAACAGAGTATGAATTAGCAATGTGACCTTTTAGCAATGGCAGTGGAACACACACTCAGCTGCATCAGCAAGAATGAAGCAGTGAGGATAGAGAAGTGAATTTTCCCCTCCTTTCAGCATTTACAATGATGTGTCTGGAACATTGTGTCCAATTTTGGTCTCCTCAATAAAAGACATTGACAAATCAGAGAGGTCTGGTGTAACACTTTTAAGATGCCTGGGGACCTGGAGGATATGACATATGATGAGAGACTGTAAGAAGTGTTTGTTTAATCTGGAGAAAGTCTAAAGGGAGCTCTAATTGCTGTCCTCCACTATGTAAAGGAGGACTAGATAGAAGAGGGAGCAATAATCTTCTGAGATGCACAGTAAAAGAACAAGAGGCAACAATTGCTAACTGCAAGGGGAAACTCCAACTGGTTGTAAGCTAAAAATAATCAGTTAGGTTGTTCAAGCACTTGTTAGTTCCCAAGAGAATCTGTGAAATCCTCATCCTTGGAGAAAAAAAACCAATAAGTTTTTGAGCACATACAGTGTGTGTGATTCTGTGATTATTTGTTCTCTGCTTTTAACACCACTCTACCACCACTTTTGGTCTAGTGCCAGGCAATTCAATAATATATATACTAGCAGTAGTAATTACTGAAAACTTTTTTATTTATTTTCTTGAAATAATTCCATAGATTTTCACTGTTACAGATAACTAGTGTTCTAACTTGCAGTAGAACCTGTTATCCCTCAAATAGGGAGCTTAGAAAATAAGTTGTTGGGAAAATATTCCTTTCACGATGGAATCAGCTGTTAATATTCAAAAGGAATATATTGTAACTAGCTCACACTATCTTTCTCCAGGGAAAGAAGCTAAAGAACTTAAGTAATATTTCAGATAGATTTCAGTTCTTTATGATGAACATAGCTATTCAGTTGCTGACATATAATGGCAAATATTTTTTTATACAAGCTTAGCCTGCATGCCTAATGTTATTAATCAATGCTATGATGTTTAATAACATCAACTTACTCATTTAGGGCATTGGAGTATTGATCTGTCTTTTCAGAAAATTGCACTAGAGTTTTACTATGAACCACTCTGCATAAAATCATAACTCTGAAATTTCACTACGTATGATTCTCAATCCTGATAGGCTTAGTAAGTAAATAGTCTGGTTAAATACTCACAGTAGACTTTCAGTAGTGGTGCAGTGCGCTGACCCACATATTTTGTCAAGAACTTCAGTTTTTGTAATGAAGTCGCATGCCTTTACTATTTGAGAAAGATGCCCAATAATATTACTTATTCTGGAGAAATATTACTCAATTCATATCTATAAATAAATTTTGGAATTCCTGAGAGTTTTTAAAAAAACAGTTTAGTTTTTCTATTCTTTTCCTATTGTCTATTCATTTCTGCAATATTCTTCTATAACTTGATACTGCTTGTCAGAAAACAAAATATAATTATGCCAAACCAGAAATTCTTCTAGATCAGTGTCATATAAATAACAGATTCCATAGTTTCACTGCCTGGTAACTAAACTCTTTTGCATTATGGAGTGTAGCTAAACAGTTTATCTTATTTTGAAGAATATGCAAACCTAAGGGAATGACTAGTTTTACAAACACAGGTATAAAAAAAAGTGTCGCCCCCTTTGATATTAAGAAAATATTCAAAGCCCAGTGTTTTGAGAGTAGGGGGAAAGTTAAAGGAGAAAGATTGATCAAGGATTATGTGATATTCAAATTGAATATTGAACAGTGTGTTAAGTGTCCTTCAATGAATGGCAGCAACAGTCAGAAAGACTGTGAATTCCTATTTTACACCATGTATGCATACAATAGGTCAAAGTTATACATTGTAAGTGCTGCATCCAGCTCTGGAGTATTCAGCATAAGAAAGCCATGGATCTGTTGGAAATGTACTGGAAGAGGGTCACAAAACTGATCAGAGGGTTGGAACACCTCTCCTGTGAGGAGAGGCTGAGGCAGTTGGGGTTGTTCAGCCTGGAGAAGAAAAGACTCTAGAGAGACCTTATTGTGGTCTTTCAATGCTTACAGGGAGCTTATGAGAATGATGGGGCCACTTTTTAGTATGATCTGTAGCAATAGGACAAGGGGCAATGGTTTTAAACCAAGAGGGTAGATTTAAACTAAATATAAGGAAGTAATTTTTTACATTGAGGGCTCTGAAACACCGGAAATGGTTGCCGAGTGAAGTGGTAGATGCCCCATCTCTGGAAAGACTCAAGGTTAGGGTGTACAGGTTTTCTTATGGCAGGAGGGGCTGGACTAGATGACCTTTAAAGGTTCCTTCCAACCCAAATCATTCTATGATCTGATTTCTAACTGCCCTAGGTTAGTCTAGGACAAATTCTTTTGCATGCAGGTCTTGTGCAGTTTTTGTGGATTAAGTAAATTTTGTTCAATTTTTATTAATTAAATAAATTTATTGAGTATAACATCACATTACATACACAACATAAAAGTTTGTGGAACAAAACTTCAGTAAGTCTTTTATTTTTACAGATTTATTGGAAACTATCACTCTACAATAGTAAGGGAATTCCTTAGGTGTATATATTTGGCTCAGCAGCTGCGTAATGTGGCTAAATTAATCCATGTCAGGAAATTTTCACAGGACAAGTCCCCACAAGCTACATGCTTGTAAGCTGTAATTTGCTCAAATGGTTCAAATAAAAGATCAAGCAGAGCAAAAGGCAATGTTTCAATAAGTCTTTGCTGTTATAAAATCACTAATGACAGAGAATTCCAAATCCTGCTGCTTATTATTTAAGTTGTGCCTCTGAAGTAAATTGTACCCTAATCATACCACTCCATTATGAAAAAGGTCGTCTTCTGCTACTTAGAGATAGACAAATCCCAGACTGAGATCTGGGGACTTACTTATTTTTGTGGCTTTTTTTTATTATAGATTTGATAAGAAGGAAAAGAAAAAAGTATTCATATAAAGCATTGTCTTTTTTTAAAAAAAACCAACAAAGCACTCTTATTCATGAACATGAATAAAAGTATAGAAATTAAAATTATTGAATGAAGAGAAACAGTAGTTAAACTCTCTTAAAACTCTTAAACATGTATTCTAGAGCTCAAGAGTCTCTTTAAACTTGTTCTGTTGCTGTGTAAAATTTGAAGAGTTTTGTCTTAAGTCCAAAGAAAATAAATTCCTGTAACAAGGCATCCTTACTTACTGATAAGTTTATTTTTATTGATTACTTGTAAAAATTACATCAAATGATACGAGGATTGCCTTTTCTGTCCTTGATAACAAATTATTATCTTGTTTAAGAGTCATATATGCAATTGCAACAATTTTGGTGATGTGTAAGAGAGGACTCAAAGCTTCTGCAGTAAAACTAGAAGAACTGGAACAATTTTGCTCTATTGCCAAATACGTTTTCTTACTGCTCTTAAAACTTCAGTTTTAAATTGTAGCATTACCTGCTACAAAGCCTTAAAAATGAAGGATTTTATGGGATTTTTTTTTCTACTTTTACCAGTTCAGATATAAGTTATGTATTTACCCTTCTATTTCAGTGGCAAAACAAGGATCTGACTGTAATGATGAGGCAGAAAATACTCTAATTTTGAGAAACAATTGCTTAAAACCACATCTATTATTTAAGTGAAAATTCACTAATAATACAGGAAATTCACTAATCATAATACAGGAAATTCACTAATAATACAGGAAAAAATGTTTCACACTCCATATGCTGTTCTTGAGAACCCAACAGAATCAGGTAGCTCAGTGTGAACTATACTTTTAGAACAGTATTCATACAAAAATTCAAATGGATTATAAAATGTGATTAAAACTATGATGTATGAAGAAATTATTTTATCTACATCTAATATTAGTGTATCTTTTGTTGGTATAAATAATTACAATAGCAGGAATCATACATATTGTATGATCCATATATAATCCTAGCAGCTCAGGAGAAAGCCATCCCCATGTTCCGGAAAAAAAGCTGGCAGGGGAGAAAGCCAGCTTGGTTGAACAGAGAGATCTTGAGTGATATCAAGAAGAAGAGAAATGTTTATGGGCTCTGGAAGAGGGGACAGGCCTCTTGGGTGGACTACAGTAGGGAAGTGAGACTGTGTAGAGAAAAAATCAGAAGGGCTAAGGCTCAGCTAGGAATCAGGTTGGCCAAGTCTGTGAAAGATAACAAAAAAATCCTTCTATAAATGTATAAATAATAAAAGGAGGACTAGGGAGACCATACAGTCCCTATTGGACGCAGAAGGAACAACAGTGACAAGGGATGAGGAAAAGGCTGAGGTACTTAATGCCTTCTTTGCCTCAGTCTTTAATTGTAAAGAAAGTCGTTCTGTCTGTGTACAAACCCAGGAGCTAGAGGAGCAAAATGAGGCTCCTGTGATCCAAGAGGAGGTGGTCAGAGCCTTGCTAGCCCGACTAGACACCCACAAGTCTATGGGGCTGGATCGGATTCACCCAAGGGTATTGAAGGAGCTGGCGGATGTGCTGGCCAAACCCCTTTCCATCATCTTCCAACAGTCCTGGAAGACTGGGGAAGTCCCACTGGACTGGAGGCTGGCTGATATTTTGCCCATCTACAAGAAGGGTCGCAGGGAGGACCCAGGAAACTACAGGCCTGTCAGTCTGACCTCAGTGCCAGGGAAAGTCATGGAGCAGGTGATCTTGAGTGCTATCGTGAAGCACATGCAAGAGAACCAGGTGATCAGGCCCAGTCAACATGGGTTCACAAAAGGCAGGTCTTGCCAAACTAACCTGATTGCCTTCTATGACAAAGTGACTTGGCTGCTGGATGAGGGAAAGGCTGTGGATGTGGTCTTCCTGGACTTCAGTAAAGCCTTTGACACAGTTTCTCACAGCATTCTGCTTGAGAAACTGT
Organism: Phaenicophaeus curvirostris; assembly: GCF_032191515.1. NCBI lineage: Eukaryota > Metazoa > Chordata > Aves > Cuculiformes > Cuculidae > Phaenicophaeus > Phaenicophaeus curvirostris. Next base: position 14,173,224 of record NC_091400.1, on the reverse strand, counting down.
CAGCCTCTGGCCTGGAGAGGCGCACGCTCTCCTGGGTGGAAAACTGGTTGGATGGCCAGGCCCAGAGAGTGGTAGTAAATGAAGTTTACTCCAGCTGGAGGCCAGTGACAAGTGGGGTTCCCCAGGGCTCAGTGCTGGGTCCAGCCCTGTTCAATGTCTTTATCAATGACCTGGATGAAGGCATTGAGTGCACCCTTAGCAAGTTTGCGGACGACACTAAGCTGGGTGGAAGTGTTTATCTGCTGGAGGGTAGGGAGGCTCTGCAAAGGGATCTGAACAGGCTGGACTGCTGGGCAGAGTCCAATGGCATGAGGTTTAACAAGGCCAAGTGTCGGGTCCTGCACTTGGGGCACAACAACCCTATGCAGTGCTACAGACTAGGAGAAGTCTGTCTAGAAAGCTGCCTGGAGGAGAGGGACCTTGGGGTGTTGGTTGACAGCCGACTGAACATGAGCCAGCAGTGTGCCCAGGTGGCCAAGAAGGCCAATGGCATCTTGGCTTGTATCAGAAACGGCGTGACCAGCAGGTCCAGGGAGGTTATTCTCCCTCTGTACTCGGCACTGGTGAGACCGCTCCTCGAATCCTGTGTTCAGTTCTGGGTCCCTCACCACAAGAAGGATGTTGAGGCTCTGGAGTGAGTCCAGAGAAGAGCAACCAAGCTGGTGAGGGGGCTGGAGTGCAGGTCTTATGAGGAGCAGGTGAAAGAGCTGGGGTTGTTTAGCCTGGAGAAGAGGAGGCTGAGGGGAGACCTCATTGCTCTCTACAACTACCTGAAAGGAGGTTGTGGAGAGGAGGGTGCTGGCCTCTTCTCCCAAGTGACAGGGGACAGGACAAGAGGGAATGGCCTCAAGCTCCGCCAGAGGAGGTTTAGGCTGGGCATTAGGAAAAAATTTTTCACAGAAAGGGTCATTGGGCACTGGAACAGGCTGCCCAGGGAGGTGGTTGATTCACCTTCCCTGGAGGTGTTTAAGGCACGGGTGGACGAGGTGCTAAGGAGCATGGTTTATTGTTTGATAGGAATGGTTGGACTCGATGATCTGGTGGGTCTCTTCCAACCTGGTTATTCTACGATTCTATGATTCTAGTATTCTACATCTTGATTGGAATGATTAACTTCATTTCTTGATAATGGCTTAATACTTGAATTAATATTAACTAATTGTACCTATCTTGCTTTAGGAATCTTTGTGCAGTTGCTGAATGATCATATTAGAATGATATAGAAATAGAACTGTAATGTTTTAAATTTATATAAAGTTCTCAGTCTTTTTCTGGAGATGCCCTAAACCCTTGTACTAGTATGATATTCCTAACTTTGTGGATAATGTAATTTAAAGAAAAAAACCACTTTGACTAAGCTTTATGACTTTGTACTCCTGTAACTGAAGTTCCCTCAAGATCCTTTAGAGCATTAATAGTACAAATCTTAGCTGTAAATCTGAGAACGGTAATTTTCAGAATGTTAGCAGTTCAATGTACATGAGTCAGATTCTGACCTCAGAAGAGTAAGCCTGTTACAGCCAAATACATTATGTATGTGCTCCTCTAATTTGCTGTTCTTACCATGTCATCTAATAGATAGCATTATACCATGTAAAAATTGCACTCATCTTCACAGAAATGACAAAGCCTGATTGATCTTGCCCCTTTTAAGATAAATTTTCAGGGGTCCAATGCAACAACCACAGACATTAAGTGAAGTTTCTACCAAATTCAGTGAGTGCTGTGGCACTCCAAGATAAGAGGCAACCTATATAACAAAACACAGAATTTAAACAAGGAGTTTACTATGTGAAATGCAGCCCTAAATGAGTCACAAAATGACCATAACATTTCAGACTTCTCTTTAACAGTTATTGGAGCTGATGAAAATCTTGAGATGTTGTTCAGCATTTGATCAATAAATCCTTAGCTTCTTTTCAAAAGCATACTCTTCCTGTGCGTTTGAGCTGACATAAAGTTTCAGCCTCAGAAAGACAGAGAGGAAAAGAACAAGGATTACTGAATCTCAAGAGGGCCCTTTCTCCTGCATTTTTTTCTCAGTGAAGTTATTTTGGAGATATATGTATCTGTGACCTAACAAATCAAAAACTTGACTGTGGATACAAAGGAGGGGAAAATTCTCAACAGCTTGTTCATTATGATTTTCCGATTATATTCCAGAAGATGTTTAGGAATTCTAAGTAAGAATAGATTGCATGCATATTTTACAGTTCTTGAAACATAATATTAATGTATAGCTTAACTAAAGATATCAGGATGTATTTGTTACGTCTTAAATTTATGAACAAAAGTAGGAAAGCAATGCAAAGGTTTGCTTTTATTCTCTGTTGGTTTTGTTTGTTTGGGGTTGCTTTTTTTAAGGTGAGAGGGCTATAATCCTTTCCTACTGCTTACACTGACACAGCTCGTAGAGTACTGAATATCATCCTGTTGTTAGAAGACAGCACGATATTGATAATTTCTCATGCAATAGTAAGCTTTTATTTTTCCTTTTTCTACACTCAGTGAATAGTGCAATTTGTGAAAATCTAGCAGAGTTGTTTTTGGTATAAATATCATCCTTTAATGAATACAGTAGAAACATGTCTTTTTATTTTCTTATTAAATGTTTCCTTGTGATCTTAATACCGCTAGTATGCCCTCCACTTTAAGTGATAGTGTTTCATGTGTATCAGTTGTATCTCAAGACTACCATGGTTAGCACGTCAAAATCTTCAGTTGTCCACTTAAAGAAATTAGTGTGGGAAAATCTATTTCATTAAATCTGTTTATTTCAGTGGGAATACATATTCCGGCTTTTTTGGGTTTTTTCTTCTGCTTGTTACATAACTATTTCTGCATACTGTTGAGCAACAAGCCTGTAATTGCCTTGATTTCTTCTGGTCTTTTTTACACTTTCTTTGAATACAGTTGTCCTGTTTGCAATGCTCTCACCATTAGGCACTGCACTTACCTTACAGAGTAGTTAAAAATCCTGATATAAGGATTATCTTTTCCCCCACCATTCAGCTGATTTTACTGAGCCTACTTTTATTTTAAATATGAGCAGTTTGGATTTTGTCTTCATTTCTGCTAGCCAACTTTCCCTTGCCGTCATGTTTTATAGTAGTCTTACTGAAAATTAAGGTAAGGAATTTCAGGACCTTATTATCCCAAATTTCACAGGTTTTATTAAGCTGTGTTCATCTTCTGTCAAAATACTTCTTCTTTTCTTATGTTTTTAGGGGTTTGGCTGAAGAACTTCTTAATGATGTGCTTTTATTATTTGGACAAACCGAAATTCAGTGCGATCACTGACAATTCTCGAAGTTCTTCCTGTGCATTTTTTGTATTCCTGTATATGGCTCTTTTTTTTTTTTTTTGTGTAGCCTATCTGTTTACTTGGAAGAGTATTTGGAAGAGGTTTCTCAATTAGATCTGAAGCCTTGTAACACCATTTATAGTATGATTTTCAGGTTGATTTTTTCTTTTTTTAAATAAAGATTCTTTACATTTCAATTCCTGAGCTTTTCATTTCAGAACACTTCATTAATACATTCCAATTAATTAAACTTGCTTCTTCATAAATACAAAAAATATAGTTATGGAGCTAGTACCAGTCTGTGACTCCAAAGAAAGCTGCTAAAGATGGCACCCCATCAGCTAGTAAATTTGTCTTGATCCTATATGACACTTCATTAGGTGGAAGAGAACAGTGAAATAGGTGCTTCCATTTCTGGCTGGTAAATTGTAGCCTCACCATGCACACAGTTCCTGTGGAAACCTCTCTGCACAACCTCAGCAGCTGAGGTTGCTTGTGCTGCCTCCACATAGGCATGCACACAAAACCTTTGTCAAAAAGACTGCCTTTGTACCCATACTCAGATTCATTCTGCCTACTTTTAGACATGAAAGCAAAAACTCCTAAACTGAGATCCTTGTTGAGCTTGCCAACAAAAGACAGGCACTACCAGCATGTGGTCATCTCATGGGTAAGCAGACTTACAAACTTATGGAGATTTTTCTCTCTCTTTCCCATTACAGCAGAAGCCTAGATTTACCAGCCTTCTAATATCGAGGTTTCACCTAAATCCTTAAATCAAGTAGAAAAACCTAATTCCTTTCTATTTTCTTTCCTACGTTCCTTTCATTTTTCAGTAGATTGCTTATTCTCTTTTATAGAAGACTAACTGTACAGATTATGAATGTTAGAATTGGTGAGCAAACTCTTTGTGTGCATATACACAAACTCTGTGTTCATATCTCAAACTATTTGCATTATTTGAAAATACAGTTGATGCTTTATTTACACTACATCAGGGCCATAATCCATAATGAAATTACATAAGAACTTCAGAGTCATGTAGTGAAGCAGTGATCATAATTTCTCCTGAGATCATCTGTCCCATATCAAAATTTTATTTTACTCTATTAAATTAAAAAGATTACTCATCCATATCTACTATTTGTATCTCAAAGCAAACAAAATCGATGGAATCTACATTAAAAATTATGGCTTGTTCTTTTTCCAAATAAAATGCTTTTGAAAGTATTTGGATTAAACTTTCAAAGGATATACCTATAAAGCTGTCCAAAGGAAACATTGTTTCAATTTTTTTAAATTGCAGTAACTAGAATTCCGGTGGGGTTGAGTATTAACTGATTTTAATAGAAGATTCTTCACGTAGAAATTATGCAATTAAATGTTTATATCACTTGTCAAATAATATATGAACCATTTTGGCATAAATTATCAGATGGGTAGAACTTAGCTAGATCCAGATAGTGATTTACTGAAGGAATCTGTAGCTGTCATCTTTAGACAGTAGCTGAATTTAGAAAAACAGCTTTTTACCCAGAGGTAAACCTGATTCTAAAAAAATCTCTGTACCTAAATATGAGGGAAAGGAGGATGTCTGGGCACAGTTCTGAACTTTAATTTACTTCAGTCACCCCCAAATTACAGATACCTTGTAGACACATGCTGAAGTGCCTTCTTTACTTTTTTTTTTTAATAGTTACTATAATAGAAAGCAGGACAACTGCTTGACTTAATGATATTGTCATGAATCTGATATTCCGCAAACCAAAAAAATCACAACACTCTTTAAGTGCCCTGTCTGCACGTACATACAGAATCACTAGGTTGGAAAAGACCCACAGGATCATAGAGTCCAACCATTCCTATCAATCACTAAACCATGCCCCTCAGCACCTCATCCACCCGTCTTCTAAACACCTCTAGGGATGGTGAATCAACCACCTCCCTGGGCAGCCTGTTCCAGTGCCCAATGACCCTTTCTGTGAAAAATTTTTTCCTTATGTCCAGCCTGAACCTCCCCTGGCGGAGCTTGAGGCCATTCCCTCTCATCCTGTCCCCTGTCACTTGGGAGAAGAGACCAGCACCCTCCTCTTTACAACCTCCTTTCAGGTAGTTGTAAAGAGCAATGAGGTCTCCCCTCAGCCTCCTCTTCTCCAGGCTGAACAACCCCAGCTCTCTCAGCTGTTCCTCATTAGACTTGTTCTCCAGTCCCTTCACCAGCTTCTTCACTCTTCTCTGGACACGCTCCAGAGCCTCAGTATGTATATACATTTATATACATATATACACACACATATATATATATTTAAGCATATGTTGAAAAGTGTAGTTTTTGTCATTTTTTTACTGGTTTTGTATGATACTACCATACCATTTTGCTGTTTTCAGATAAAAATTCTACACTTACTTTTCTACACTAAAGTAAAGAAGCAGAATCATATGTTGATTGTTTGTGTCTTGCAATAAATCTGTCTGCATTATTGGGCTATTCTTTTCTAGTGTAATTAACACTCAAAATGTTGTGTTGTGAGATGTCTTCCAACAGAGGAGAATGGCTTACTAAGCTTTGAAGAGTAGTACAGCTTTTATACAGGTAGCTTTTGTAGTTGATGTTTTTCTTTGCCAAATGTAAGACAGAGACAATAGGCTATTTTGTCCTTCTGAAATAATTTTAGTCTAACCAATGATGCCGTGGAATTTTTTTATGTGTTATTGAATATGTACCACTTCCTCAACTCCTGCTGATCTAAATTACTTGGAGACACTGGGAGTATACTTGCTTTCACAGGTATTTCTAGCAACTAATTGCCTGTGAAAATTCATTTGGTTATTTGCAACATGAAGTGACAGGAAGTGTTATGAGAGCAGTAGGTAAAATATATTCCCAGCTCACCTGCCTCTGGTTTTTAATTCTATTGATTGAGCTTTAGCATGTAGATTGTATTTCCGCTCCACTGACTACTCTATCAATAATTAAATAACGCAGATTTTATTTCTATATGAAATTAACATTGTAGTATATAATGTTATATATACTATGGAATATTTACTTATATGGAATATATATATGGAATATATATGGAATTATATATGGAATATATACTATGGAATATTTATAGTTATATAAACTTCTGGAATGTTATTCAATTTTATCACGGGAAAAATTGTTCTAGTTAACTGGAAGGAATAATAATGGCATGTGCTATCCTGACCTTCCATCATTATCTCTTCGTATAATTGAAATCACGGTCTCATTTCAATTGGCATAGTTTAATGGAACTTTTATCCTCCCCTCACCCAAGTCCTGTAGGATTCAAATATTTTGTGGCCGTGTGTACCATGATCCAGAGCACACAGGAATAATTCTCTCATTTAGTCTGGCAGCAAAGCCACACAGATACCACTCCTTTCAATTCATAGCCTGTGAGAATTAATACTGCCTAAGAAAAATACAGAAAAAGAATAGCCAAGATGAAAAATTAGCTTATACCCCAATGTTTACACACAAGAACCCTAACGTACAACTGCAAAGAAAAGCCCCACAAATGGACCAGATTTGCCACATATAATTCAAACTTTTCCTAATAGAGCAATTAAAAAAACATTTGATATAAGAGCTATGAGACTGTGAAATCACCAGTATTCTCTGTTACTGAAAAATACACTTGGCTCCATGCTTTATAAATACATGCTACAAGATGTTGCACATCTTTAGCATTTATTTGTCTGTGGATATAGAGATGTAGAAAAGGTTTATTTTCTGCTAAGTATTCTTTTCTAATTTCAATTGTGAATTAAATCAGGCATTTTAAACTAATACTCCACCTTGTTTTAAATGATACACCAAAGACTTATTTCTGTATAGTGTACCTTCTCTCTATATTTTCATTGCAAATGCGTGGTGATTGTCTGAATTTTAATGAAAAATACCTACCTGCTGTGCAATGTTTAAATAAGTTTTTAGGATTGTACTGGAACAATATTTTGGAGGAACTACTTTTTCCATAAAGTCTTTTGCTCTCTTAAAAAAAAACTATAGGTGATTTTTATTACTTTGTCATCACTTTTTCATTCAGTAACTTTGGGTAAGATATATAATACCTATTGAAAGAGCTTTCATCTACTGAAGATGACTAGTTGGTCATCGGCACAATTTTCAATCCATATAAAAATTTCCTCCACAACGAATCGTTCATTGTGACTACATATTTTCTTCATAACAGAGGGTAAATACATGCTACGTTCAAGTGTGTTGGTTAATATCTAAACTGCTGGTTTCAGTAGTGCTTCACTGCAAATACAGGCATCCATTATACCTCATCGGTTGTTTAGGTAAGCTCAAAGCACACCATACATTTCTCATGTACTCTACCTTCTGCGGGAACCTAACCTGCCTAAAAGGGCCAGAAAAAAACTGTAGTTCACTTCAGGCAATTCCTTCTCTGAATAGCTGGCAAATTAGACCCATTGGCATGGCTGTGTCCCTGTTGTACTATTGAAATGTAGTCTGAGAAATAATTTTCAAAGGAATATAGGATTTTCGTGGTTACTTTAATAGAGTTAGGTGATTAATTATCCCCTGATTCCAAATCCTCACTGTGCTACACTGTTTTATTTCATAGCTTCCCTTTCTGCCATCTAAGGGATCTTTGAAGAACCACTTTTCGTTGCAGATATGCTTGCAAAACTAGATGACTTCTCTTATACTGCAGTGCAAATCTATAGAGTGCTTTGAAGGTGAACAACTTATTCCTCAGTTTGCATTTGCTGGATCCATGTATTCAGAGGGAAAATAATGAAGAGAACAAGCAGTGAACAGACGTATTGTTGTTGTCCTGTCTTGCTTGCTTTGGATTCCAAGCTGATTAGAGCTCATTTAAGGTCAGCAATTTAATTCTTAAGAACAGGGTTTACAATGGTCCTGACTGAGTTCAGGCCATGATACCCGAGTTCACTAACAAGGCTTCTCACTTGAATACTTTCCTCCTCTTTCTCTTTCTTACATAAGTTTCTTTCTAGATTTGGCTTGAATAGTTTTCTATTTCTTTCCCCTTTTGTTGCAAAATAGGGATATAATTAAAAATATCTCCAATTTTATGTTTTCCTATCTTTTCTTTCTACTTATCTAGCTCTTTCTGTAGGAAAATTGGATTTTTGGAAGATTTTTAGAACTCAAAGCTCTCATTATCCCCTGAGTAATGTTACCAATTTCTTTATTGATCTACTATCTTCTTTGTCTGCCTTCCATTTTTTAAACTATCACAAAGACTGTCTATCCCTTTCTTTTACTGGCTAGACAATGAGAAAATTGTTCTCCAAAATAAGCACAACTGATGCCATTTTTTTTCTTGGAATTGCGTATTTGATCTGTCAGTTGTCCCACCAGTTTCAAAAACAGCTAGAACTATAAAGTTGGACTGGAAAAAATAGAATGAGGATGCATACTCTTCAGCCTTACACACTCTAGAACAAGACTAGAAATAAATACTTCTGCTTGTAACTTCTACCATATTTTTGAATAGTGCATTTAAAACACAATGGTTTCGTGCATGATTTAGCAACTGAACAAAAATACAGCACCAAATTTTCCTTATCAAAATGTTTAAAAGGCAAAAATATTATTAAAGGCAAATAAAAATATTATTAAAAGGCGAAGAAAGAGTGATTCTGAGAGGAAGAGATATTTTAAAAGGGAGCATATGTGAAAGGAACACAAAAATTTCTGTTGCCTTCAACTAAGTAGACACCATATTGCAAACATTTTGTCGGTTATATTCTTGTGACAATACCATGTTTTGCACCTAATTAAGTGCAGTTACAGTTTTCATATGATTTTCCATTCTATGTAGACAATAGCTGGATGGAGTTGCAATCACAGTAACAGAAACAGTTATGTTAGAACTCTAATTTTGAAGGAAAAAGAACTGTTTTTTAAAAACTAATGAGGCTTAAAACAATGACTCACCTGTTCAAGCATTTCCAGGGCAAAAACTTCCATTTCAATTGTGTCTTTACACCAACTACTGTCAGTCAAAGAAAAGGAGTAACATTAAAAGAGCTAGGAGAAAGGAAATAATTTTATTTGAAGCAATGATTGAAACGTACACTGTGACACCATCTAATGCTTATCATTCCTGTCCCCAATTCTCTTCTCTGTCATTGTGTTACCCTTTGTCATACATAAAATTACACTGTAAATTCCTTCAAGGCAAGTTTTTTGCCTTAATTTATTTTCCAAACTGCCAGCAGTCTTGGGGTGCTGTATAATAGTGTGCTGGATCTCATTAGTTTGCAGATATATTTTGATACAAGTAACAGCATATGTTTAATTTGCTAACAAGGTTATTCAAAGACAGGGTTTTTCCCCCCCTATATTTCTTGCTACCCGCTTCTCTCCCTGTGTAAACCTGAGTGCTTGCAGACACACACATAAGTACCTCTTTGTAGGACCTCACACATGTATGTCTCTTAAAACAGTACAGGTTTGGGGCTCAAATGGACAATATTTGTTTTTTGTGTTTCAGTGTGGCTCAGGCCTATAAGGAGACACATGCTCTGTATCTCAAAGGATTTTCCCAGAAATTCAGTCTGGTTTTCCCTAACACAGGCAAAACTTATGATGAAATCAGAGCACCTACAGCCTCTAAGTCCATGAATCCTGCTGTTTCTGAAGTCTCAGATCTCAGCTGTTGGCTTAATGGGAGTTTTGCCCTGTGTAGTACTGAGTTTCTTCATCTCTCATTGACTTCATTGAGAGTTGAAAGATGCTCAGCTGGTGATGGCAGGTACCAGTAGAAATCTAAATGCCCAGATCACTTTTATTATCTAAGTATTGAGAAAGAGTAATCCTATCTAAGGAGTGATAGGAGGCATTTTATACTCATACTTGCCTATCACTAGGCTGTCTTCAAAATAAGCAGTCATGCTTTCTTCTACCCCTCCCCTCAGTTTGCTGATTTCATGGAAAACAAATGTTCTACGGGCTTTTGTAATTTTTTTTCCTATTAAATTGCTTACAGATTGACTCCTTGTGTAATCACAAATTGAATAGACTGGATCTGAATATTAGACTCGGTATGGAAAAAAGTGGAAACTAGTGGCAGGATCCTGCTATTAGGTGTTTCTCAATATAATTTGAAACTGAACCCAGTGATATTGGTAAAGGAGAGGTCTGACAAAATTCTGATTATTTATTTGCATAAGTGTACATGTGAAGACTACTTTAGTTAGCCAGTATCTGCATGATGGTGTTCTGACAGTTTTTTCAGATCATTACCTGGACATTAGGTGGGTTCATATATTTGGATGATATTTGCTGATATCTCCCTTACAGAGCTTCTGGGTAATTCTAGGTTTTCATAAATGTGAAATAAATTAGTATTTTGAAAATAGCTGGATCTCCTACTGGTAATTCAGAAAGCCTTTGGGTCATCTTTTCTGTCATTCTAAACACAGTTTCATAAGTTTATTTCCATTTTTTTGTGATACTGTATGAAATGGCAATTTTTCAACAGTCACTTTAAGAAACTTTGAATTTTCCCCTTCTGTCAAATTTTAAAATACTATTGACAAAAATGAGTGGTAAAGTTATAAGTAGAATCCAACCAATTTCCCAATATATTATAGATCTCATCCATCAGTGACTACAGATAAGTAAAGAAAGCACTTGTAACACTTGTAACAAGATGCTCTGTTGTTCTCTGTATTGCAGTACTTCTTTTTTTTGGGTTTTTTTTTCTCAAGTTAATGCCATAATGGACAGTATCAGTAATAACTTTGGAAACAAGATTCTGTAGACTACATTGTTTGCTTTTAATGAAAACTAGTAATTTGCACAACTCAGATGTAGTAGCCATGTTAGTGCCTCTTATAATGTATTCAAATTTTTTGGAGAGTACATACACTTTGTCATCTTTCTTATAATTTGTTTTTTCTTTTTTCAATCTATCTTTTTTAAATTCAAATTTTAGATCCAAGAATAGAATGTTCTAGAAGATGGTTATACAGCTAAATAAAATCAGGAAACAGTCAGAATAGTTATTAATTACACTCTTTGACTTGATAATTGCTGAATAACTGAAAACTGGGAAAGATTTGCAAGGCCAGATTCATTAGCTGATTTAATTCAGCCATCTAGAAGTTACTTGTTACTGTGTTCATCACCAAAACTCCCTTTGTAACTCTTTGAGGAAAAGAGGAGCTGCCAGAAGGTTCATTGCTTCCACCTTAAATACCTACAGAGGAATTGTTAAGCAAGAAGTTCAGTCAGCCTGTTTAAAGACAACTAAGCTTAGCTGAAGAAAAAACCTTTGCTAGTGTATGTTTGCTTAAAAAAAAAAAAGGCCTAAAGATTGACTTCAATGGAACAAAAACTCTGTCCAGTGAATTAGATCATTGGGCTGTGGTTTTTTAACATGTTTTAATTGGACACTGATTCTCACTATCTAGCTGTAAAACTCTATAGCTAACAGAAGTTTGTCATTAGGAACTTCATCAAAGGCTTTCTAAAAATATAAATAACTAATGTAATCTGCTGTTAAAATTTGTAGGTTCCTATATAATATCCACAAAGTTAGGTGGCTAGAATTTTCCTTATGCTGTACTATGCTAGTTATCCCTTATTAAATTATTGCTATCCCTCAGAGGCACATTCTGAAATACTTCTTACCTACTTATTTTTTCAATGCCATTTCTCATTGCTAATTACCTGGAAAGATGTGGGCAACATCTGACCCAAATCTTAAGAGTAAAAAAAGTGTTTTTCCAGTCTTTTTAAAGAAGTTATGGTTTTCTTCTGATTGATGTGAAATTTTTTTTATATGATGAGATAGCCTGAAAACATGGATGAACCATAGATCAGATCCTCTTGATCTCTTTACAGTTCAGACTTGGAAGGAAAGAAAGGGCAAAGAATGAATTTTAAAAGTCAACTACTTGCCCTTTTGTCTATAATTTATCCAGGGTCTGAAACAGCCCACACAACCTAAAATAGCTAACAAGATAGTCTTCGTGGTTGTGAATTGCTGGAGTTTAGTATAACTTGCTTTGAACTCCCTGAACTAAGGTATCCAGAGATATACCTTGCATGCCAAAGGGGTAAACAGCTAATGGAGAGCCCAGTATTCAAACAGAAATATTACCCCAAAATCCTTTTCCTCCCATTCTTTTGTAAGCACAATTCCTTTTCTGCTTACAAAGAGGTTAGAGTGTGGGATGAAATTTGTCTCCAAGCACATGGTAAAATTAGACTTTTGTCCCATGAGTAAAAGTCTCTACTCTGTCCAGAGCCACAATAGGAAACAGTGTTCCGTCAAAAGTAGTACAATATTCCTCATCTCTCTCAAGGGGAAGAATATTGACAGTATGAAAATGACACTTTTCTGTTTCAGCAACTTCACATTTCTAGTACTTTGCCATCACAGTTCTGTAGATAATTCACTAAGGGCTCTAGGCAATACTGATCAAGTTATGTAGGAGGAAAAAAAAAAGTAACCAAAACTCATGGTTTTCATTGTGCAGCTCTTAACTGGTTTTGTGTAGAATGCCTGTGAATAGTGCTTTGTTGTTTTTTAAATGATGCTGGCCTACAATGAAAAGGAATCAACAATGTATAAGCACTCTTAAAAAACCTACTGCATGATCAAGGACAAGAAATTGAAGTGAGAGCCTTACCAGTATATAATGCTGCTCTGTGCCATTGCTAATGATAGCCTTTGAATAACAATCATTAAGCAATAATTGGTATTCCTAAAGAATTTAAAAATTATGTCACTACATTAAAATGTGCAAGTTTATGTAAATTGATGCAATGTCACTTGCGGTACTAAAACTGTTTATTTTTGTGACCATTTTAGGAAAAAACTTGTTTCTATCATTTTTTTAATTTATTCATAAAATTGGGAACAGGCAAGCTCTTTTTGTATTTTAATTAGCTACGGCTTTAGTTTTTGTTCTTGTTCTTGATGTTTTTATTCTATAGTTGGCCCAAACACTGAGATAAATACACTACCTTATCAAATAAGGACACTTTCTATTCTTATAAGAAGGGGGTGGCAGCTACTTTCTCTCATCTTTACTGGAGAGGTTCTCGGAGAATATTCCTCAAGAAATTGTATTTGTAAAATCTGATTTGGACAGAATTCGCATCAGCAGCCTCCTAATTTGCTTTTGCTATCACTCCAGCTGAGATCAGCTACATAGGATTTGATAGATAAGAGTTGTGGGGGTTTGGAGGTCAATCATTATCGCTAAACAAGATTTTAAACCTCTGAGACAGATTATTTCCCCATTACCTACATTGCTCTGTATGCTTTGTGAACTGTGGGCTGCCCAGGGGCCAGGGATCCTCCAATGGGAAAAAGCTAAAGTAACACCCACTAGACAGGCTCAGTGCTTACCGTCCTGCTTACCCGCATCAGTCTTATCAGTGCTATATGGGCACTTTGAAATGGTGGTCATCCAAGGGCTGCTCGAATTGAATTATGAGACAATGGAAACTGACTCAAGATCAGAAAGCACAAACAAGATCAACATCTTGAGCTGAGCCATCTGGTCTCATTGCTGTAAATGATTTATTAGAAAACTCAAGTTTTTGTCTGGGTAGGGCCACAGCCTGATTATAGGGCCTGTGAATACCACCTTTAATATATGAGATGATCACTTAGTAGTGTTTAGCAGATTTAGTAAAATCTCTAAATAAAAAAAAATAGCATCTGATCACCCAAACAAAACAAAACAAACAAAGCAACAGAGAAAACCACCACAAAATGCAATGACTTTTCCTCTTTTCCTTTATTCATTTCCAGGCACCAGTTAATACAGTGAATAAGAATAGAGAATTGTTCGAGAAGGAAAAACTTCTAAAGGACAAATCCAGAATGTATGACTCTGAGAACAAAAGGAATGTTTGGGGAAATGCCTAGGATAGCAATTTTTTCCAGCTTGATGAGATTTTTTCTTGATGGACATTGTGTTTGAGTTTATTGGTTTAAAAAAAATTAACTTAATATTCATTTACATAGTCACGTTTGGTGGTAGAAATAGTCATGAGTGGAGCTGCCTCACTGTTACATTAACATGCAGTACAAGAATTAAATGTGTTGATATCTCATAAATTATTTTATGCTCCCTTCCAAGGAAAAACCCAAATTATACAAGTTAAATATATTAACACAACATTCTTTTGTAAAATGATATATCATTTATTTCCATGAGTTATAGATGATCTCATAACTCATGAGTGATGGAGCAAAACAGAGCTGGAAGTGAGTTATAAAAAGTCATTGGTAGAAATAAATGATGTATACAGAATCAGCCTGCTCTAGATGTTCTCTTTATGGAACACTGGTTTTCATTGTAGACTGTGCATTGATGGACTGTAATATTTTATATTAAGTGCTGAAGCAATATTAGTGCCCTGGTTGAAGAAGTGTGACTGCGTGGTAGTATTGCCAGTGGTTTGGAAGAAGCATTTGTGTAAAGATAAGTAAAGGGCTGTGGTTTGGGTTTTTACCCTTGCTCCTGAAACTTATTACTAACTTAGGCAAAGAGGAAGTAATTACAGATGGACAAGGAGGAGCAAATTAACAAATTATTCATAGTTTTTGGTAGATTACTCATGAAAGTGTATAGAGATCCTGTTTCCAGGAAACTGCAGACAACCCTGTATCAAATACAGAGGAAATGGTGGAGAGCAGGTAGAGCCAGAGGACTAATGGGTAAAGAGTTTAGAAAAATTTGCTTTCATAAAACTGGCTGTAGAAATTACCAGGTAAGATAATAATATTCCAGGTGCATTGTAGAGAGCTAGATTGTCTTTGTGTATATCTCCTACTCCTACAGTGTTCTGTTAGTACTAAAGATTTTCCAAATGAGGAGCTCAGTCACTCTATCTTCTCTATAAGGCAAATGGAGATAACTCATCTGAAACATGGGTCATCCTCTAAGGGAAATTATCTCTGGATCTTGATTACATAGGAAATGTAGGCAACTTTACTAAGCTTTGGTGCCTCAAAAGACACGATAGATGCACAGCTCAAACTGGAGTGTGATGCTATGTGAAAATGACTACTGCAAAGTATATACAAAGGATGAACAAAGGTCAGTAGAGAGGTAACTTTACTTTGAACGGCACAAAAATTGCAGTTGCTTATTGCTGAAAATGGGAAGGTTAAAAAAGGGCAAAGTTATTAAAGCTGGAGAAAACAGTCTCGTAGAGATACATGACAATAAAGAACTTGTTCTGTATGGCATCCCAAGGTTGAAGTGACTTACTTATGATCCAGAAGTACAAGAATAAATATACTAAGTAAGTGTTAAAAGACTTAAGCTAGTAGAAAACAAAAAATTCTTGTAATAATTACTTCTGGCTGGAAGCGAAAGCCAAACAAATTCAAATGAGTAGTAAGGCATAGTTTCACAGCAGCAATGGTATTTAAACTTCAGAGCAAAAAAGCCAAGGGCAGTGTTTGTTTCCCTATCTCTCTGTCTTCAAATCAAGACTAGATGTTTTTCAGTAATATGTTAAACATAAACTACTGACCTGAGTACAACTGAAAATTATATTTAATGACCTATGATATACAGGGTCAGAATAGATGATCTAATGGATTCTTCCTGCCTTGAACTGTATGAAAAAGTTAATGGAGCTGCACCACTTTACAGAGACATAGAATTTTTCTTTCATGTCGATTACTCAGCACATTATTTATTTTTTTTTTTTACAACTGGCCTGTGTAAATTTATGTAGAACTGGCTTTACTTTGAAGGTTTTATTCCATGTATTACTATACAGAGATACAGATGGCCTATCAGCTCCTCACATTAAGCTGACTTTAAATTCATTTAGCAAAATTATTTCCATTTTTTAAAAGTATTAATGCCATCCTCATCACTAGTTCAAGTCAAACAAATATGCTTTGCTTTGCACTCAAATGTTCATGTCCCTAATTAATTCAAATGTAACCATTCACTACACCTTCATTCCCATATTCCTCCTCCTCTGTGTCTCACAGGTTTTTATGGTAATTAGAGGGTTGGAATTACAAATTCTCATAGTCTTGTGGGGTTTTTTACCTTCTTTTTCTCACCTCATCTTTAAGCAGAATTTTATTCTCATGTTTCTTCTTGCCCTGGAGAGCTGCACAACCTCCCTAGTGCTATCCTTATTCTTTTTCCTACCTAGTCGCTTAATCCCAGACTGATTCATTATATTTCTCTGAGGCTCACTGTAGCAAATTTTTGGTTCTGATTTTTCTCCTGATACAGGCAGTCCTACTTTCCCCCGTCTCTTTCATGTTTTTGTCTTCCAGAAAGTCTGGAAGCCCTGTGTTTAGAATTAATATCCTTCCTTGGGAATATATCATGTTTCTCATGTAAGTACTACACTACCATGCATTTTATTACCAGATGTTCATATTTTGAATATCGTATTTCTGTAATGGCATCATCAGAAACAGTATCCTAGTTACACACCGGATGTAGAGCCACTCCATGAATATTTCATTACTCTGCTCATGGATGATTCTCCTCAAGTGTCTTTTATAGCTTAGTTTCATGGTGATTCAATTGTCCCATTGTTGAGCAAGTTCTTTTTAACCATTATCACTGGTTCTAGTAGTTCTAAGCCTCAGTTCTCATTGCTCTAGTATAAATAATTATGCACACTTTTTCTTCCTGTGAGAGTATCTTTAAAAAAAGGGGGCCTTATTGTCACTGTTTTGTCAGGATCTGAACTTCCTAAAGGACAGGGGGTATTCTATCCTTGGGCAGTGCTAATTTCGGTAATTGACTAAACTAGTCAGTCCTTTTAGTTCAGTGTCATAACTTTGATAGCAGGTAGTGCCAGATGCTTCACTGGAGGGTGAAACACTTGTTCATAGAGAAATTTTTTTTCTTTAAAACACATCAAGCACTAACTGCCTTACTTTCTAATGTGCTCTATATCTACCATTTATGCAGTACTATTTTTCTTTTGGTATTTTTGGAACACTCTCTAACTTCACATATTCACAGAATCTCTAGGTTGGAAAATACCTCCAGGGTCATAGAATCCAACTTCTCTCAATGCCTTTTCAAAAACAATACTTTATTAGCTGTAGCCATCCTTGAATTGTATGTGGAATGTGTGAACTGATATGCATACCCCAGACTCAAGTATATTAAAACTATTTCCTGTCTCAAATAATTTAGGAAGAATTCCTCTCTCCCAACATCAAATTATTTTATATGACATGAGTTTGAAATATTCAAAGTTCACCTTTTCATTTAGGATCATAACCAAGAACCATTACAGTCCATGAAAAAATAAATTAATATTTTTCTTTCTTATTATATAATTCTTAGCTATTTTTGGAAGTTTTATGCTATCCTTAAATTGAGAAAAAGATTTAACAGCATTGCCTAGGGCATCTCAAGAACTCAAACAGAATCATTACTGATACTTGTCTTAATGTTATCTCAAGTAGGGAGTTGAAAGCTGAGTACACAGAGAATGCTGCTCCAACAACAGAAACACAAAGTGAACATCCCCAAGTTATGTAGAGGCTGGGTCTGCATGTGAGGATGCTTCACGTTATTATATTACATAACACTGTTCTACTTTGTGTAGAAGGTTCCTATATCCATCTTTATGGCACATTAATTGTGGACATTTAGGACAAAGCAGGACCAGCATCACTAACCTAGAGTACAGATTCTGCTACAGCCTTGAAGCTCTTACTGAAATGTGGTGAAACAAAGATTGCAAGCATTCTGAGTACCCGAAGAATAGAGACTGGGCTGAGACGATGCTATTCCATCCATCCACTTTCTTTTACATTATTTCTAATCAACATACTATTTTTATCATAACAGGGAAAAATCCTGAACGAGATAATGAGAGTCACATTAACCCATGAAAAGTTAATCTTTGACATACTTTTCCTCAGTAATCAGCAGAAGGGAAAAATAAACCACCTCTTTATCATAATAAGCACCTAATTTATACAACCTAAGGACTGGATTCCTGGAACAAAGTGAATTTATGTTTTTCCTGATATGATTATTAGAAATGTCTCCAGTATCTCATTTAGACTTTCATTTCTTCATCCTATAATTCTATTATCATTTGCTGTCATTCAAGAGGACAGGAAAGGGCATACAACAGAAGTATAAACCTGATGGCCAGCTTACTCATAAACTCAATTGCAAACTCAGCATCAGAAAAGGAGTATCTTTTTTTTTTTCTAATTTCAGTAGAGATGTGGAAAGCTATGATCTTGCAAGAATATAATATTATAAACCTGGTGATTCTATGATTCTATGATAATGAATAAGATTAAATGCCTTTTTTCCTACCGTGCATATGGAAATAAAGCTAATGTTCAGATTTAATACATACAAAAAGTGACACAGAACTAACTTCTATCAC
This sequence comes from Phaenicophaeus curvirostris, assembly GCF_032191515.1. Lineage (NCBI taxonomy): Eukaryota > Metazoa > Chordata > Aves > Cuculiformes > Cuculidae > Phaenicophaeus > Phaenicophaeus curvirostris. Next base: position 14,154,511 of record NC_091400.1, on the reverse strand, counting down.
ATTTTTATCAACACAATATTAATGTATTTTATCTCCTCATAAACAGAGTATGGTAATAATAACATGACCACTAATACCAATCAGAATTCCATTAGCTAGTATTTTGGTATATTGTGTTCAGCATTTTGTAGGAGAGTTTAAAGTTAGTTAAGTAAAAAGGATGCTGGTGCTCTCAAATGCAGACATAACTGTTGGATGACCTGATCTAACTTACTTCTTTCTCAGGTCTTTTTATTTTATTTGTAAATCTGAAAGGCTTGAGTGTATGTGATAGACTGTCAAATAATTGTTGAAGAAACACTGTTTACTTGAAAAACACTGTGGGAAATATGCTCAATTCCATCTCTTAGAAATAACACTGTAACCTGAAATGCTAATCGAGATGCATATCCTCCAATCCAACTGTGTATGTGATGGTAAATATACAGGAATAGTGAAATTGTCCACTGAAATATATGCTTAAAAGGAAACTTCACTTAATATTTCCTAATAAATCTTAGCATTTAATTTAATTTTTTATATTATGTTGAGCATCAGGCAGATGTTTTTATAGAACTATGTGTCAAAACCACAGGATCTTACTCCTGTTTGGTAATATTTTTCTTCTAGCTATCCTTTTCGGGTTTTCCCCAGTTGCACGACTTTATAATAAATTTCACCCACTGTGAGAGTCTGCAGTCAAACCAACCTTCCACAAATCAGGACAATTAATGACAGTGAAGGCTATGTGAAACATATCAGAAAAGTTCACTTAAGAGTATAGGGGTTTTTGTGAAGTAGAGATCAGACGCAGCTACTTTGTGCAATAGGTTTTCCATCTCTGACAATGGGCAGTCACATAGATTATATTTTTGTTTTGGAGCAATAACTCTTGAAATGGAGTAAGTACTGAGAGAATGCAGATTCACAGCCTGACATTTTTTTGCATTATTTTTCCTAAATGAAAAGTCCCAATTTCAGCATTTCCTTTTAATTTATAGCAGTTCTTCATCAGGATAATAAGTACCAAATTATTTACTTCAGAGGATTGAGAGGATTACTTAGTTAACGTTTAAAAAGCACTTTGAAGATAAAAAGCACTATTGAGCTGCTTAAGACTTACTGAATATTTAATTATCTAAAGATCCCACTCTCCCCCCTACAGGTTATTCCTACATAGAGGAGAGTAAACTCTGAGCTTCATATCATGACTTTCAAAGCCAGGCTTTTAAAATACTATAAGTTTCAAAAATTTGCTTTATTAATGGCCTGAATCTGATCTTTTTTAACTCAATAGCAGAAGTCTAACAGATTCCATTGAAGCATGATGTAGCTGTTCAGAATAAACAAGTTGGAACAATGATTAGAGCCCATGTCCACATTACTTTACGTTTTTTCTTACTTTGTGTGTGTGTATATATATATACATACATATATATATATATAGGTACATGCACAGATGGTGGCTTATACATGAGTGAGATGTTTTTTTAATTTGAGGCTTTAAGTGTATGTAACTCATTCCTTCATAAAATTCCCTTTCAGAGAGACAGGCTGACCATGCGGGAACCTTCACAGGCAAAATGGATCCCATTACAATATCTGAACAGAACAGATGAATGATCTTCACAACAGTGGGGAAAACAGCTCTTGAAAAGGCTCCACCTGGTTCCTATATGCTGGCCAACTCACAGCTAACACAGAGACCTCATACGAAGAAATGGAGAGAAAGGAAAGAGTTTCTGAACATGACATTCAGAGTCAGCCTTGTTCGCAACAGAATCATCGAAGGTACCAGTCTTTTCTTCAATATCTTAACTGTTACAAGCCACCCTAAGTGATCAGTGTAAGGTAAAAATTACGTATGCTGAGGATGGGAATCTCCCTTCTGACTAATCAGTTTGGGAAATACTGTTGCACACACATCAGTTCTTTAATGTAGGCATCAGCCCTCCAAACACCAATGTACTTACTTAATTTTGTAAACATTAAATACTTCTTGCTTCTGGTATGACTGATTAGGAGTCAGATGTTAAGTATTTGTTAACAATAGCTTACTTATGGCTTAAATTCATAAATATATGCCATTTGAGAAAAAGTCGTGAGAGTTATATATTTAACTGGAGCTCATACTTGATTCTTCCCTAAGATAAAGAACAGTATCTCAACCTGGACTCATTTGAATTTGACCTTTTAATGTGCTACAGCAGCATACTATCTTATGCTTTTAGCTGTGTTGGCTCTTAAATCAGGGTCTAGATGTAAAAGGTCACATTGAATTCCTGAGTTACATTTTTAACAAGAACCACTCTTAAGTTTTTCATGATTAATATCAAGAATACACAGGGATTATAAAGAGAAAAGAGTAAAGGAGTGAGGGGGGATTTGATTAACAAATTGGCCTCTTTAGACTCTCATTTGTTTGCAGGCATAGCCTAGCCTGATGACAGGAGGCACAGCTAAAGAAGTGATGGTTAAAACACAATGCTATGAAATAAAAAATTACTTGGTCTTTCAAGTGAGAATGTAAATCTTGAGTTAAAAAAATTCATGTTTGGTCCATGCACCTCGCACATTTCCAAAGTACAGAAGTTAATTATAAGTTTATGGGTTTATGCTTCTAAAATATTCCTCTCCTACAGGATCTCATGAAATATGTGTTTACAGGAAACTGTGGAAACAATGACTCACCTTTTCAATAATTTACACAGGATAATTTCTTGAAAAGCAAGACCAGCAGGGGCTTTTTTCCTGATTGCAAAGGATTTGGCTAGCTACCTCTGGATACTTTCAAAATAAGGAGAAATTTCAAAGTAGAATCTAAATGATGTTTGCTCTTTGGCAATACAGTTTTACTACTAATTACTACAGTCCTCCAAACCACAGCCTCATATATGTTACTAGGATGCTTCAAAATTTTGTTTCTGACTGGTGTCAGAAACACTGACTGATGCTCCAAACGCTGCTGTACGTAATTGTAACAGATTCCTCCCGCTACATAAAAACCACTTGGGTTTCTCCAGCTTTTCTTAGGGTGTTTCTACATACTCTCTGTAGGCCATGGTGTTTTTCTCAAATGTGGTTTGAGAGACTGTAAGTAAGTGATTGTCAACACTTAAAACCAAAGTGATCGAAACCTAGATTATGTTCTGTCCTGAAATACAGCAAAAAGGAGTGAAATTATGTCACCGAGGAAACGGTGCGCTAAACATTGTGACACTTCCAAGTTCAATTTAAGTGGACCAAGCAACAAATAGGCTGTGTCAGAAAAAGGTTTTTATATGCATACATGTAGTTGACTGAAACCCGCCCCAATGACCACCCTCCTGAAGCACCCAGTGACGTGTGACACTCCCTTTGACCGGTGTCTGTGTCAAGCTCTTGGGGGGAGTCTCAGCACCAATGCATAACAGTTCCACCTCAGGCACCCCACTTCTACACTCTGCTGGGTGTCCACACAGAAATATTCCCCTGGCCAAACCCAGCCTGTGCTGCCTGGATAGCCAGATATTGACACAAGCTGCCAATCAGGCCACAGTTTGCCCTTCCAACAGTTCCAGGTACCATTCTCCTGTTGATCCACAGCCCACAGCAAGGCTCATTGCATTCAGATCCTCTCTGCATTGTCACACCAGCCATGGCTCATTATGCCAAGGCCTTGTTTGCAGTGTCTGCTTGGCCATGACTAATTACACTCAGTCACTCAGTCCTCGGTCAAGGTAAATCCATGACGCTACCATGTCAAATGAAGCCTATACATATGCCTCCACTCATAGCAAACATTTATTCCTATCAGGAATAAATTAAACTCTGAGATGTTTTTTGGAATCATGTTTCTGCATCCTAAATACTGTGCTACTCTATGGTCTAGTCTGTAACATAAGTTACAAGTCCATAATGTAAGTTACAAGACCTATTTGCGTTCCTCCGGTTCACAGCTGAAAACCAGAGCCCCAAGGGAACAGGATTAAAGTATGAGCAATGTGGATACGATGCTATTTTTCCTTGGCTACATCCCCTATTGAAGTAGCTTCAAGAAGAAAGCACATAGAGTTGCCACAACAGATAAAACATACCTCCAGGATATTGTTATAATGGTGTCAGAAATATAATGAACCCTTTCAAGTAGTTCTTACAGACAGCCCTGCAGAACCTAACAATATTTTCATAATGAAGAAAATTCAGGTGCTTTGTAGCTAAAAAATACAGCAGGTCCATGCAAATGCTCAAACATAACATGATGTCCAGCATAATGAATACGTTAAATGAATAGCCACAGGATACAGAAAATGTTCTACAAGTCTGCCCCATTAATCTTCTAAGAGAGTGAGAATCTGCTACAACACTGGAATTTTCTTTTGGGATTTTCTAATTTAACGCTTATTGTAGTCAACGATTATTGTAGTCTTCATTTCATTCTGAGCCTGAAAATAGTAGCTAATGAAATTTGACCTTATAGACAAAGAGCAAACCAAATAATATTAGTGCTCATCAATACAAAAAGCAAAAAAAACAGTAAGCAAGCATTTCAAAAAGGTCTACGTGTAAAAAGTGCATTTCTGAATTTCAGAAGTATTTTAAATTCTTGCAGTGACCTGTATGACCTTCTCATCAATCTGCACCACATGAATAAAGCAGCCACCCCAAACTCATGCCATTAAAAATTGTAATAACTGTCTGACATGCACGTGCAACATTATGCTGGGGATCAATTTGGCCCAGAGCATTCCATTAAAACACAAAGTGAGTTTCAAATGTATATGTTAAAATGAAGCATCAGCTATAATGAAAAACGAAGCAGAACAGAGTGGGGTTTAGGTATTAGTATGCATTTTCCTTTAGAGAACATTTTGCTACACTTGTATTATGCATAATGCCATTGCACATTTGATGTACAATCAATCCACATTTTATTTTGCTTTTTAAATTATCCCATGAAAAGTACAGGTCAATCAATGTACTTTGCTCTAGAGAGATGGTGGTGTTATTTGAATTGCTACTGCTTTTTAATATTTAGTTTTCAATAAAGCCTTGCTTATGGTCCGCTAGCTAGCAAACAAATACTTAGGAAAATGTGGCCCGTAATCTGAAGTTCAGCATCTTTATTTGAATTATGAAGCTTTGGTAAGCTTAGAACAAGACAGATAAAATGTATCTGAGTGGCCTGGTTATAACTTGTTCTTCATATGTAACCACTGAATGTTCAGAGATTGAAATCACTCCACCACCTTGGCATTCTCATATAAGTTCATATAGCGGGATACCTAAGAAATCATTCTATTGGAATTAATGTGAGGAATTCAGTCACAGATAGGTGAAAACTGAAAAACTACTTGAGGGTGTGTTTGCCTTTTACCAAGCACAAAATATGCTTCTATAGATAACCCTGACATGAAAAGTGTATCCGTAAGTATATAATAGGCTGGGCAAGTGTTGATCAATGACTGGAGAAGGTCATTTAAGATTTTGAAAGTCCTGGACATGTTTTGGCTTGGCCAAAGAGCGTAGGTGAGACTTCCATTAGTGCATTTATGTAACTTTAGCAGGGTTACCACTGAGGAAATTGGTTGTCCCTGACACCAGATGCACATGGAATTTTTAATGTGTGAAAGTATTGCAAGGCAGACTTATTCCCAGAAGACAATAAATGCACCCTTTGGATTCTATGTCTAGAAAGTCATCGAGGCTACTGTATACACTGATATTTTTAAATCTCAAATATTATCAGTGAAAACCTATAGTTATGAATTTCTCCCCACTGTAAGCTATTTATTTGTTGGAGGAGGCAGCCAGTGCTTCACACTTGCCAATCTGTGTGAAGTTCTAAGGACATCTGTATTACTGCGTTGAAGTCACTGTACTTGTGCAGTGACTAATTTTATGTAGCTTCAGAGTTTTACATTAATACCAAACTTTAAGTCCACTTATTCTGCATTGACTAAATCAAATTTATTCTTTAATTTCCTTGCTTCCATCTTGAAATTAGAATATAATAAACGATTCCTTAATTTTCTCACAGAAAATCAGCAGATTTTATACTACAAAACAATACAAAATTGTTTTTTTCCAGTCTAATATGGTACACAGCAGATTTCAGCCTGTAATTAATTTTGTAATGAAGCGGTAAATAGGGCTTTGAAAGATAAATACTGACAGGTGTGTTACTAGCATTGTAATATTTTTTCAATATGAAAAGTTTCTCAAAGTTTCCATCATATATAATTACAGTACTTACAAAAGCATTTCCCAACACAGAAAAAGGCTAAATTTAGTAGCAGCCAACCTGTCATTCTACTTCCTTTTTCAGCATTCCTACTTTTCTTGGAGGTCATTTTTAATGAGTATTTACAAGCACTGGAAAAAATCAGGTGCGTAAATTAACTACCAATTAAGATAGTTAAAAAAGAAAAAGAAAAATTTAATTACTGGTTTCTGTATATAAGTCCACTCTTTATTATGCAGTATGCCTGCATATTTATCACATAACAATTACCCGGGCTCTGAAGAAAAGTGATGTTTTCATTGTGTTGCAGTCCTGAATCTGGATATAACATGAAGCAAAAGAATTTTCTTTCAACTTTTTATGTCAGTGGGTACCATTGAAAGAATGTTATCACAGTTTAATATAGCAAGTGCTTAATTATTTCTATATAACACTTCTCCCCCATTTAATATCATTGACATTCTGGAGTGGCTGTTGACCTAATTTTCAATTAATTGCAATGAGAATATAGAATTGCCTTTAAAGCAATGAATTTTTTTCACTGGATTACGCATGATGGCTGAAATGGTGAATTCATAATTGATAAACTTTGTTACTACCATCAATAGTGAACTGGCATTATTACTCAAAAACTTACAAAACTGTAATATCGTCAGAAAATATACAAAGTGCTGAGAATAGGACTCCTTAGAAAATATCACATTTATTTATAAGACAGAAAACAATGTAATATCTACAAATACATAATTAACTGCCTACATATTGGGATGTTAACATACTAATTATCCTATGAAATATAATTATGTGATAACCATGTGTTTTAGGCAACTGCATCGGGATTTGACTGAGTAGCATAATCAACATTTGTCATTACACTCATAAAAGAAGGGAAAATGTTTTTCTTTCCATCAGAGAAAGAACAGGAGATAAGGTGAAGAAAGAAAACAAGGTGAAAAAGATCCATTTACTGTAAATTAATTCACCCCAATGAATCCCAGAGTTAGTACAAAAAAAGGGTGTAGATTCTTATAGTTGCAATTTCAATGCAGGCCTTTAGATGCCAAAACAGAGTGGAATCTGGAAATGTAAATGAAATGCTATGGATATCTGCAAGAGTTAAAAGGTAAGCTATGAGCCTGCAATTGAAATCCCAATCTGATGAGTAAATTATCCAAGAAGGAAATACTGAGAAGGTGAAGATAACTTCTAACCTTTCGTAACTGTCCACTGAAGACCAACAAGCAGTGTCTCTCTCCAGTATATACCCGTTTAATCTTTATTTTGAAGATTTCAGATAAGTTTACTCTTTGTTTAAAATCTAACCACTGGCACAGAAGACAAAGAAGATAACAGGGTAGTGACAATGCTCTTTTCATATAACAAGCTTTTGTCCAATTCTTCAGTTATCTTTTGGGAACTTCACTGAAACCCAGGAGAATTATGTAACTAATTACTTTTGTTAACATGATGACTAGAAGTCAGAACACTACTCAGAATACTTAAGACGTAAAATCAAGGTCCTCCTCTGCTTGAGGGGATTCAAATCTTGTATTCTCAGAGACTGAGCTAGTCCTGCATACATCCAGAGTCAAAATTCCAGTCACTCACGTGTAGAGTTCAGCTACTGTCAGATGATATCAGGATTTTGTAGCAGTATTAGTTTCATCAATTGATCAATTCAGTCATGGTGGTGCAAGAACTTTAATGCCAATAAGACAGACAGATGGGAAGTAAAGTCAGCAGATGGTAAATACTCCCGAGTACCTGTGACCTCTCTGTTGTACATCAAAGCATTATTCCTTCTACTTTTTTTTTCAGAGACGTCTCTCAAAATAAACACTATTAGAGCAAATGGAAAGCAATTAGATTGCTGGCGACATCTCAGAATAAAGGATACATGCATGAAGTTTAAGTAATATGCAGACTGTAACTTACACCATCAGAGACACTTACAGTATGCATTCATTCAGTCCTGTAATAGCTATGGACTGTATGCAGCACTTGCTATCAAAATTAGCCTCAGCTAACTGAATGTTATTTGTCTCTTTCCATTTCATTGTTCGCTATCATTTATTGTTGATATCTGCACTACTAGCACCACATGAATCACCTTAAAGTAATTTAATCAGCCAAGTTATGCTGTCACTTAATATTGACTCAACTCAACTACATTAGTATAAAGTGAATGTATAATTTGCTCAATGACCAAAAATTCAAGGAGATGATGTTGTAATATAGATTGCATTCTTATCTTCTGGATTTCAAGTTCATTGCCCTCTAGTAGGTCTTTTATCCTCACACTGATGATGAGGGTTAACAGTAGCCGTTAGTAGCTATTAGTGAGATACAGCTCATATGTACCACCCACTGCTCACTCTCAGACTGGCTATTATTTCACATAGAATTACTTTTCAGTGTTCAAGTCAAGCATGACAGTATAGTAATGCTCAGCCAAGGACACAGACTATTATCTGCAAATAGATAATAAATATTCAGGATTTTGTTTAAAAAAAAATCAATGTATGTTGTGGTTTTTTTTATTCCCGTGTTTTCCACATAGCTGGATAAAAGGACTGAAAACAGCAATATATATGATCAAGGAAGAATGCAGCATAAGTCGGAATTCTGTACAGGCTGGTAAAATTCTAAGATCTCATACAATGACACGTGTATGTAAGACTTTATTCGTTAACATGAGAGGCTATCTGGTGGTTTGTTGTGAAAAAAAGAACCAACCAAAAACAAACTGTGAAGACCTTAGGCACCACACAGCTACATCACGTAATATTTTATTTTTTTTTGTAGTCCATTGATGGTCTTATAGAGAGACCTGCACACTGCAAAATACAGTAAAAGGTACATATGATTCCTCTCTTTTCTTTGACCTTTGATCTGTCAAAAAGATAAGTGAAAATGACATTTTGCACCAGGTACCTAACTCCTTGATTAGAGTTGTTCCTGCCCTTTCCTGCAGGTGGTGTATTTCTGTTGCTTTTGGCTATAACACAATTGGCAAACAAGAAAGCCTATGAGGAGTTTTCACCACTCTGAGGTATTTTTCAGAAAGTGTTGAAGGTTTGTTTTTTTAAAACTTTTAAAATCTGGAAGGTAATGTCACATGGAAGTGGAGTTTTGAAATCATGGTGCCACAGATGAATATAATATACTCCAAAGACATTACGCAGATATTTTGCCCCATATATATATATATATATATATATAGTATCTATTCTATGTAACTAACTGCAAATTATTGTCTTGAACAAAAATAAATAGGGTATCCTTACCTTAAAGAGTAAGTTGTTGACCAGACAACAGAAACGCTCTAAGTAATAATCTTGAACTTTGAGATTTTCAGTTTCTTAACTGTACAGTTTGGGGAAATTCTACAGCATTTTGTGGAGAATAACATAAATACTCCATACCCAACCTTTTAAAAAAAAAAACCACTGTATTGTTCTCATTCAAAATACTCCAGATTTCATATTCACACTTCTGTATTTTATATTTTGAATTTTCAATTCAACAAAACCATGTAAAATCAAAACAATTGAGTATTTGAAATGCTGGAAACTTCACAATTAAACCGACATTTATGTCTCTGAAAAGAGCACAAAGGGCTGTATAAAAATGCAAACATTTTCATGATTTTTTTTTCCAGAATCAATAGAAAAGTGATTTGCTATATCTTCATAGTCCCAGTCTTATTCCAGTCCTGCGTGTTTATGTGACCTGCTGAACTTTGACGATCATAGTGTTATCATATATAGAATATTTGGGCACTGATATCTATTATTGTCATGCCTTTATCATTAGTTACCTTCTCTAACCTTTCCATCATGCACAGTTTTTTCAGAAGACTTTTATTTAGTTCTGCCTCACTTGTGGAAGTATTGAATAGCTTCAGGATTTATACTGATATATGAAGAACTCCACAAGAAATATTTTTTCCAATTCTTCAATTAGTAAGTCTTCATTCTGTTTAGCGTAAGATCTGTAGATATTCTTTTGCACTAATTTTCTGTCAGATTATTTTAAAGCGCCAGTTCAAATGCTGCACAAAGGCTATTGTGTGTCTTCAGTTACTTTTATCTCTGAAGCCAGGAATTTTATTGAAGAATGAAATCAGGTAGTTTGACAAGACAGAATATGTGTAAATTCAATCCTGTGACCCTTGTAAATATGGCCAGTGTTGTTTTTTTACCTGTAGTTTTAGTCAATTGACTTTCATATTAGTGTTCCCACATCTTCCATGATGTTCGTGCCAGACTAACCAGTCTGAAAAGAACTATTGTGATCCCCTCTATTGATTTGGGGTTTTTTTTCCATAGTGATAAAGCATTAGTACTCTTCCAGGCATTTGAAATTCTCTGGTAGCACTAGGAACACAGTGATCTTTTGTACTCTTTAGTATGTTCTTGTAAGTCTTTCAGGTAAGGATTCTTTGAGCCTCCTGATTATAAAATAATCAGTTTTAAGTCAACCTGCTTAGATGATTTAAACATATCATCAAATGTCTTCCAAAATACAGTTCAAACATGTTTACTGAATGTTCATCCATTTCATACCTCATCTCTAGCAATTTCAGAGTTTCTGTCTGAAAAGGTGTCTTTTTTACTCCTCCTAATATAAACTAAAAGATCCTCCTTATTTCCTTTTAAGTTGTCACCCATACATTTTCCAAATGTCTTATCAGTAAACTCCAGATTGGTTTCTACTGCTATTGATTTTTTTCTTATTTTTGATATATTGACTTGTATTAAAAATTGCTGCCCTTGGCCAGGATGGACTTTCATCAAATTTAAAGCCATAGCTAAACCAAATATTTTTGTATTGTACTGATTATTTTGGCCTTCCACTGTCTCATTTTGTGGATCTTAGTATGGTTTTTTTTCATTGAATTTGCCTTGTAGTCACTTCATATGCAATTGCCAGCAGCTTAGGAAAGTTACCTGCATCAACCCTGCCCAGGACAGCACAGTTTCTCTGTCACATAATGGGGGAAACACTGCATCTTCACAGAATCACAGAATAACCAGGTTGGAAGAGACCCACCGGATCACAGAGTCCAACCATTCCTATCAAACACTAAACCATGTCCCTCAGCACCTCGTCCACCCGTGCCTTAAACACCTCCAGGGAAGGTGAATCAACCACCTCCCTGGGCAGCCTGTTCCAGTGCCCAATGACCCTTTCTGTAAAGAATTTTTTCCTAATGTCCAGCCTAAACCTCCCCTGGCAGAGCTTGAGGCCATTCCCTCTTGTCCTGTCCCCTGTCACTTGGGAGAAGAGGCCAGCACCCTCCTCTCCACAACCTCCTTTCAGGTAGTTGTAAAGAGCAATGAGGTCTCCCCTCAGCCTCCTCTTCTCCAGGCTAAACAACCCCAGCTCTCTCAGCTGCTCCTTGTAAGACCTGCTCTCCAGCCCCCTCACCAGCTTGGTTGCTCTTCTCTGGACTCACTCCAGAGCCTCAACATCCTTCTTGTGGTGAGGAGCCCAGAACTGAACACAAGATTCAAGGAGCGGTCTCACCAGTGCCGAGTACAGAGGGAGAATAACCTCCCTGGACCTGCTGGTCACGCCGTTTCTGATACAAGCCAAGATGCCATTGGCCTTCTTGGCCACCTGGGCACACTGCTGGCTCATGTTCAGTCGGCTGTCAACCAACACCCCAAGGTCCCTCTCCTCCAGGTAGCTTTCTAGACAGACTTCTCCTAGTCTGTAGCACTGCATAGGGTTGTTGTACCCCAAGTGCAGGACCCGACACTTGGCCTTGTTAAACCTCATGCCATTGGACTCAGCCCAGTAGTCCAGCCTGTTCAGATCCCTTTGCAGAGCCTCCCTACCCTCCAGCAGATCGACACTTCCACCCAGCTTAGTGTCGTCCGCAAACTTGCTAAGGGTGCACTCAATGCCTTCATCCAGGTCATTGATAAAGACATTGAACAGGGCTGGACCCAGCACTGAGCCCTGGGGAACCCCACTTGTCACTGGCCTCCAGCTGGAGTAAACTTCATTTACCACCACTCTCTGGGCCTGGCCATCCAACCAGTTTTCCACCTAGGAGAGCGTGCGCCTCTCCAGGCCAGAGGCTGACAGTTTCTCAAGCAGAATGCTGTGAGAAACTGTGTCAAAGGCTTTACTGAAGTCCAGGAAGACCACATCCACAGCCTTTCCCTCATCCAGCAGCCAAGTCACTTTGTCATAGAAGGCAATCAGGTTAGTTTGGCAAGACCTGCCTTTTGTGAACCCATGTTGACTGGGCCTGATCACCTGGTTCTCTTGCATGTGCTTCATGATAGCACTCAAGATCACCTGCTGCATGACTTTCCCTGGCACTGAGGTCAGACTGACAGGCCTGTAGTTTCCTGGGTCCTCCCTGCGACCCTTCTTGTAGATGGGCAAAATATCAGCCAGCCTCCAGTCCAGTGGGACTTCCCCAGTCTTCTAGGACTGTTGGAAGATGATGGAAAGGGGTTTGGCCAGCACATCCGCCAGCTCCTTCAATACCCTTGGGTGAATCCCGTCTGGCCCCATAGACTTGTGGGTGTCTAGTCGGGCTAGCAAGGCTCTGACCACCTCCTCTTGGATCACAGGAGCCTCATTTTACTCCTCTAGCTCCTGGGTTTGTACACAGACAGAACGACTTTCTTTACAATTAAAGACTGAGGCAAAGAAGGCATTAAGTACCTCAGCCTTTTCCTCATCCCCTGTCACTGTTGTTCCTTCTGTGTCCAATAGGGACTGTATGGTCTCCCTAGTCCTCCTTTTATTATTTATATATTTGTAGAAAGATTTTTTGTTATCTTTCACAGACTTGGCTAATCTGATTCCTAGCTGAGCCTTAGCCCTTCTGATTTTTTCTCTACACAGTCTCACTTCACTCCTGTAGTCCACCCAAGAGGCCTGTCCCCTCTTCCAGAGCCCATAAACATTTCTCCTCTTCTTGATATCACTCAAGATCTCTCTGTTCAACCAAGCTGGCTTTCTCCCCTGCTGGCTTTTTTTCCGGAACATGGGGATGGCTTTCTCCTGAGCTACTAGGACTTGCTTTTTGAAGAGCTCCCAGCCCTCATGGGCTCCCTTGCCCTTGAGTACTGTCTCCCATGAGACTTCACCAACCAGTCTTCTGAAGAGATCAAAGTCTCTTGTTCTCTATCTCACTTTTAAAGAAATTAGGTAATGATCACTGGCTCCCAAACAACCTCTAACGTCTTATCTTGAAAGTAAACCATTCTAATAATTTTAAGGGCCAAAATAGTTATATATAGTTGGGTAAAGTTGTGGTTTGGGTTGGGTTTTTTTTCGTTCAGTAAATATTTCTTTATCAATATATACAAAAAACATTCAATGTATAGCTCCCAGTTTATGCAAAAATAGGTTTCTTTTTTTTATTTGCACACATTATTGGCAGGCATTTTGAACAGAATTAATCTCACTGATCTTATCTGATAACCTGTAATAGATTTCTGCCTTAGCATTGCTATCATATTCTTTTAGATGCATTTAAAAACCTATACTTCTGATTTACCAGTAATTCTAAAAGAGATAGAATGCTGAATATGTAGAATGCCTCTCCTATCTACACTTCTTTTGCATAGTCCACCTTTTTGAATATGCACTAATGAGTTACACTTGAATTTGAGTAATGAGTCATTACATCAGATCTCAGGAATGCCAGTTATGCCCAATTCCTTTTCCACAATGAGAATTTTCTATTTCTTTTGGTTCTTACAGCATTTCATAGGGTGCACATGTAAGCAACTGAAAAATATCCCCTTTTTCTCGGTATTTTTTTGTCATATCAGCTCAATTTATTCATGAGAGCACAGATTTAAATCTAGTGATAACCAAGCTAGCTGTAAACAAGCAAGATTAGATATAAGAAGCTGTCAAGTTGCAATGGCATAAAATTCAGCTTAGGCTAATATACTTAGATATTATTTGAGAGCTCACCTGAAATCAGGATTGTATTCTGTTTGCCTCCTTACTTCACAGCATTGATTATTAAGTGTCCTCCCAGTTCCTTCAACCAGTCTCATACTGTTTGCAGGATATCTCACAAGAATATGACACATCATGATGTCTTCTTCAAAAACATTTCAGTTACTGGTATTTTAGATCTGTTCAGAAATCTCTGAAGATGAAGGAGATTCCCAGCACCAACAGGTCAGTAAAACAGAGAAAAAGGCCAAGGCTTCTGAAAGAATGCACAGACGTGCAGTGATATTTGAAAATCATGCACTAACCTTTTAATAAACACACACAGTATTTAAAAAACGAAACAAACCCACAAAGTCTCTCATTCTTAGATTTTTCACAAGTCACAATTTCTCCTATTACAACACTTACTTCCAAAACTCTCTAACTGCTTCATGTTTATTCTAAACATGAGTGCCAGATGGCACTCACCCTCAGGCCAAACATACCTTCCGTGCCTTGACACTTCTTTTGTTTTTGAGAGCATGATGCTTTTGCAGAAGCTGCAGCAAAGACAGAGGATAGAAAATGAAAACTGGTTTCAAATAGAATGGGATGTTCTCCACTCACGTAACTATTTCATTTGTACCACATAGTTCGGAAAACTTCAGCATCTTCCTATCAACCCTCTAGCCTTACATATTAAGTCTTGCAGCTTATCTTCAAGTAGAATTGAGTCTCAGCTGCAACTGCTCGTGTTGTCTGCAGTGTCCACTTCTAAGGCAGTTCATGGTCACTATGTTTTTCATGGTCATCATGTTTTTCTCTCCTTAGATGTCTGTTCCAAAGCCTGTTAAAATCAGTGTAAGGACTACAATCAGCTTAGCCAGTTTCTCGTATCACCACAGTTTTTTTCCCAAGTTCTGTAAGCACTGTTGCTACTAAGACAAAGAAATTCATGGGAAACTAACCAGACAAATGTCTGTGGATAAATTCTTTTTGGACCAGTTTATACTGAGCATTGTCAAAACAAAAAACAACCTTCACACTGAAGACCTACCAGTTTACCAGACAGGCAAATGAAGGCAGTTGGTTAGCTTAATATTTGTACAATAGTTTCTGTTAAAGCTGCCTTATTAGTACTCTTCACTCAAATGCAGAGAAGAAAGAATTTTGCAGCGTAGTGATAACTGCTTTCTTATATTATCTGTTGCTTTTTTGAGTTCCAGCAAGCCACAATGAGAGATCTTAGTGAAACAAAATCACAATCACGAGAAAATATTTTATTATCTTGTCCTGTTCTATAGATCTGGGGCCCTAGGGATCTTGCAAGACCAAGCTCACTAAAATGAGTCTAGTTCTAGAGGATTTTTTCTGGACTAAACTTAGTTGGCTATTGGGCTGGCACATTTTTGTATTTTGAAGTGTTTAGAGCTTTTCTGAAATACTTGGAAATATTAGATTTTTAACTATACTACTGCCTTTATGACCCTAAAAGGTCACATCTATTATATTCTGCAGTCAAAGCAGCTCAGCAGGGAATCTCATCTCTGATGTCCCAAATTATGCAGAATCTCATCCGTCTAATTGCACATCATGTACAGTGACTTTTAAAGAATATTTTTAAGCCCTGAGACTGCTACTAACCTTTAAAAATTGCTCAATCCATTTGTTGTGCCACCTCCTATCACCTGGTTCATTTTTGTCTTGTATGATTGTTAAGTTTAAAAAAAAAGAAAGCTCAAAAACCTGCTGATTTTTCTGTGTTTAAGCACAGAAAAAGCTGCCCCAGTCGCATTGTTATGGCTTATACAGGGCATGCATATGGCTTAATTACAATGCTGGTTTTACATAAAGTTCAAAGCTATCACACCCTTTGTATAGTATTTCCTTAAAAGATCTTCTTGCGTGGCCTCAGTGGGTTCTTGTACTCTTGTACTGCTGAATATTATCATGAAGGACCATGTTTTGCATGGGTATTCAAACTATCATATTGATTTTGTCTCTGTGTAAAAAGTGCTGAAATATACATCTAGAACTGAAGGAATCTTCACTGGGATTAAAAGGAGTGCATAGTAGATATTGAATTCCAATGGCAGCTGACTTCTTCACTCAGAGAATTATCTATAAAAGTCTCTGCCAGTATCTTTCCTGTGCTTTTGAGAAATCTGGGAATTAAACTTCAACATGTGACAAGGTATTTATTACTGCAGTTTATGCTTTTAAGGAAATTAAACATGCGTATATATTTTTTTATGTATAAAATACTCACAGGGAGTTGATAAACTATTATATTTTCCTAACTAGTTTAAATTTACTCCCTTTTTGCACAGATTCTGCAAAACTAAAATTACTGTACATTTCAAACATCCAACCATTCCTGATTGGATCTTAGTTGAGGTTACTGATCAAGACAGATTCTTTATCACACAACTTGTACGTCAAAAATTGTGGATTCCTCCAAATTCATGAAGCCAAGAAAAGTGTACATGGAATATGATTGCAAAAATTTCAGTTCCAGACAAAACCTGAAGATTTTTTTATTTTAAAAAAATAAGGAAAAATGGTTTTGAATGTGTAATTTTTTACCTGCACCCCAGACCAACATAAATATTTGCAGGAATCTGTGAGAATTAGAGTTTAAGAAGCTCGAATAAGAATGTTTAATCTATGTTAACGTTTTCTTACCTTTGTGCATGACAATCAACAGAACTAGATCCATGGGATGGGAGGTTCTGTTATGGGTAGACAGTGCAGGGGTTTGTGCAATTTTAAGAAGAGCAGAAATATTTCAATGTGTTTGCAGTTTGCATTTGTTAATATTAATCCCTAAAACACTTGCCCTCCACACAATGAAACAAAATAACTTTAGGTCCCCTTTGGTAATACTGGTTTTGACAGATGTGCAATTTGGGGAAAAAACTACATATTATTCCGTGTAAGACTCAATGTATTAATGTAATTTCCTAAACTATAAATTAACAAACTACAATACTCTGCCCAGGAGTTTCAGTGACTAAGACACTGTGGGGAAAATGTTTAAGTATTCTTTTTCATGAAAAACATCATGTGGTTAACTAGGATTCAATAGCACAAACTATAATTTGAAACATATGAAAACTCCCTAGTACATACACCAATTAATACAAGAAAGTTCTTCTTTTGGGATTTCCCAGTGTTATCTGATTTGTAAGGAGAAGTCACAGAATCACAGAATAACCAGGTTGGAAGAGACCCACCGGATCATCAAGTCCAACCGTTCCCATCAAACACTAAACCAAGTCCAGCCATGCAGAGCAATTCTAGTTGTGCAGGAGCAGAGTATTTGCTGTGTTGCTTCCTGCAGACATGGACTGTAAGGGGTTCATAGGTAGAAAAGTGTACTGTTCAGAAATGTGAAGATGATGAATTTTTTTTATGTGATGTTCATGTTCATTTAAAGGTGAATTTATTCAGACTGGAATGCATTTAAGTTTATGATTACATTTTAGAATGACTAAAAAGAAAGACCTTTCTTCTTTAAAGCCTGCTGTAAAGGAATAACTATAAAGGTAAAGGATAACATCATATGGATAATAAATAATGAACAGTTTAAGTATTTTCCTTCCACTTCTGATAAAATAGTAATAGATAATATTTCTTTAACCTCACCTTGCTGTGTAACTCCAGCAGGATTTTTTTACCATCTTTCTGTGCCATATCACAAAGACTGAGTTCTATCTCTTAATACCTGTCCCTGTCGCACTTTGGTCTTTCAGCAGGCATATATGCTTAAATGTGATCACTACCTTGCAGCAAGGTAAGATATGGAAGAACACTATCTGGCCTACAGTAACACAGAAACTAAACAGATTTTGTCACTGCAAGAATATCTTAGTACTTAACAGTGTTGTGAAGATAACTATGAAAAACATATTTTGTGGTGTATAGTCTGATTCTGAGTGA
The DNA here is from genome assembly GCF_032191515.1 of Phaenicophaeus curvirostris. Classification (NCBI taxonomy): domain Eukaryota; kingdom Metazoa; phylum Chordata; class Aves; order Cuculiformes; family Cuculidae; genus Phaenicophaeus; species Phaenicophaeus curvirostris. Next base: position 14,136,444 of record NC_091400.1, on the reverse strand, counting down.
TGTTTCTCTTTCAACTACTCACAAGCTCAGTGGGTACTATCTCATGTGTGGATTTTTTAAGCAGTATTTGATGTCTAAATAATCAAAATAAGTGTCAAGGGGTGCTTCTGTTCCAGACAGTTAATATTTTGTACTTCAGGACTGATTTTTTTTTTGAAAGCAATTTAATTGTTAAAAGCACTTTTCATTCCCAAATTAAATCTGTATAACTCTTCAGAAAAGCACAAACGACTCTACAGCTTTTGTAGAGCACCCCCCTGTACTTTTTTTTTTTTTTTTACTCACACAAATCTAATTCCAATAGTATTTCAGATTTATATACTTCTGGAAAAGATTGATTGAAAAGATTAATGACTGTTTATTGATTTGCTGTTTCTTAAGAAACATAATACTATACGTTTACATTGCAGGAGTTAATAAATTATAGTGAATTCCTCACAGCATTATCAAACCATGTGAATTTGTGTATCTGATCAAATATTTATTAGCTGCAGTTTCTTCCTACACTGATTTTTCTTTTCATTTATTGCTCTAGGCCTTGCTGCACAGCACCAAGGTGATACTCGTGGGTATATGCCCCCAAAAGAAAGGCAATCATTATGAAATACCCAACTTCAAAACGACAGGCTGCCTGAATTTTTATTTTTGTTGTGTTTTTTTTCCTTTAAGAAAACTGCTACACTATTTAATTATCTTTTCTAGCTCATTTACTTGACCTATATTAAAATTAAACAGAAACAAAATTTCATTATCTAAGCTGATAATAGACATTCATTTCTGTTGAATGATATCCTAAGCTTTTCATACTTATACTTAAGCTCTTCTAGTTGCTATAGTTGCAACAGAATGTGATTCATTCTGATTCCTCATTCAGTGTTTACTGTCTTGGTAGAGGTCTGCTCTGTGTTGTTTTCCTTCTCCATAAACATTTTAATTGTGCAAAAAGTCATTGCACTGAACTAGTCTGAAACTTTGGAACCAGTAAATGTACCTATAAGGCTTGTGGGAGACTGATAGCTGAACAAAAATGAAATGTCAATGAAAAAGAAGGAAAAATGTTGACATTTCCCATCCCTTTTCAGTTTCAACACTAAGCCACCATTAAAGTCCTCTGGGTGTGATGCCTTGTTTCAATGCAGTTAACTCAGTGAGGCAATCTGCACCGCTGACACAGCAGGAACACAACTATCAAACCGTATATATCCTATTTTCTCCGATGAGCCTTCGGCACCTTTGAGTAAAGTAGAACCTCCTGTCAATTGAAGAGACAGACTAACAATAACTCCCCCTTCTACCATGCTCATTTCAGAGTTTCGTTTACCCTGTCATATTGGATAAGTTCATAGGATAGAGAATTATTTTCTGGACTTTGATCAAATATACTTTGCAGCAGGACCTTGATTCTCCAAGCACTGCACTGCAAGTTGAATCCCTTTTATAATATGAACATCTGTGAGTCTATTTTAAAATAGATTGAAAGAAAAAAACACATGCTTTGCTCAGGAAAATATCACAACTTTGGGTTTTCTGCATTTCTGTAGAGGCATTGAAAGCTTTGGAGGAACCTGTTTTCCATAGTTTCATGACAAGATATGAACACACATAAAAAAAAAAAAACAGGCACTACCTTCTCATTCCATTCTCTTCAATGTTCTTAAAAATGGAGACATCTTCAGAAGAACTAAGCTAAATTGTAATACTGCTGCAGAAAGCAAACAAAAGGACACAAGCAGAATATTTCTGAATTACAGCTTACAAGAACGCACGTTTAATGAAGAACAATAGGGAGAAAGTCTCGAGAAAGTGCAAAGTCATATACTTTGTAAGGTCTATGTATTTATTTAGAGTCATAGAAATAGATGAAGAGGTGCCTATGCTGAATTCTAGGCATCCTTGGCAATTATAAAAAAGCATAAGCAACGTAAAGAACAAAGCACTCTGCAGCAATACACAGCAATACACAGAACTATGTATTAGACCTTACAGCAACAGGAAAGGAAGAGAAACCATGTCTTCCTCATTCACTTTCTCCCCAGGCACTGAGGAACTCAGGTGCAGGATCACAGGATGCATATAATACTGCACTTAGTCTATTTCATTACTTATTTCTTTGCACTAGGTAGGTAGATATCCCCTCTGTGTGTATATATAGTCTTGTACGAAATGTGAGAAATAATGGTCTATTTCATTGATTCTGTGTTAGTGAACAAGAAATCCCCTATAGGTAGTCACTGGCTAATACCTTGTTATAGATTCATAGACAATGTTTGACCTGATGCGCTGTCTTTCAGTGTTCTTTCTTTGTATAACCAACCAAACATGCATATGGAAAACTATGACAGAGCTTGAAGAAATTTAACATCAGTCGCAAGATTCCTAAACGATACGTTGAAGGTGAAGACCTCTCGTCTTTATTACACAATATTAAACCAATTTGGAGAAATCTAAATTTTACAAGTGAAATTTTTGATAAAACAATAGTCAGACTTCTATTGTTCCATTAGCTTGGCCCTAGACAGTGGTATAAAGGGGGCACTATTTAAGTATTGAGCAGTACTGCGTTTCAGATTCTGAATTATTTAGGTCTGCTAAAGCATTGAAATCAGCAAAGCTTTGTCCACAGCACTAGGCAAGTATCTAAAATGTTTTGGGTGGGGTTCTTTTAAGTCAGAAAGCTGGTTGATCATATCTTCAAGTAACTCCATTAGGAGTTTCATTAGGTAGGAGAATGCTTCTCTTATCAGTTAGTGGCAGTTCAAATTTTACAAAGAGCAGTGTATTCTGTCATTCTGTCCTGGGGAGTGCTTGTTGTGCTGATGCTTTTCCCTTGTTTGCTCTTTCCTTCCACATTCTGGGAAGAGGCATGAGGGAACAATATGATGTCTAATATGATTGCATGAAGTTAAGTCAGAGATGTGCCTTTTTGTCTGTTTGATTCTAAAGGCAGTCAGGTTTGAGTTTTGATGTGCACTTTGAGAGAGGTAACTACTGCACAGATGCTGTGAAGGTGTCTCTTAAGATGAAGATTACACCTTTTTCATCTAAATGCTTATCAGTGCTTAAAAACTACACAGAAAGATATTCAAGTTTTTGACAAGTATTATCACCCATTTAGTTAAAGCAGCTAAGTAGAGAGATTTGCAAGAAAAATATCAGGACTTAAGCGTCTAACATGAATGAAAATGTCTGAGTTTCAAAGAATCACAAGAAAAAATATAGAGTAAAGGTTAAAAAAAAAGGCCTATGGCAATAAACAAGGAGCTGTCTAACAGCATTAAAACCAATAAACACAGGAATTAGAGTTTTTGCAGCAAGACTATAAGGGTTATGTTTCAGTAAGGTCACAGCACAGATGAATTGTCAACAAGTAACCTTAGCCCTGACAACAGAAAGATGACAAAATAGTCACAGTCCATTTTATGAGCATTTCCCCCTTGTTGTTCCCCCATGAAGACAGATTGTACCTACACGTATACCCTAAATGATGAAACAGTAAGAGTCGTGTGGACTCAGAATGATAGATGTTGAAATAAGCAAGATTCCAAGGCAAAAGACTCTGCTATAATTGTTTTATTGTCAGCAATCAAGAGAAATCTAGGGCACGTAGCAAGCTCTTGATACCAGCCATCACTGGTCCTCCATGCTTATACAAGGGATTTTGACCAGACCAGAGATAAACGCATCTTGGTGCTCATGAGTACGGCAATACAAGAACACACGAGTGAAATCCAAGAGAACGTGTGTGAATTACTGGAATCAGTTTTGTTTAAAATAAATATCATCTTCTCCTTCCATAAGGTTTTACACTGAATTTTGTTACATTAAATTCCTACAAATGCAGACACTTGCTGATTCCAGAGACCTCTTCATATTGTACAGCGTGCTATACTTTTGCATCCACAAAGAAAAACAAGCCAAATTTTATTGCAATGTCCTTATTTTCCTCTCTCCCTTTCCTCCTTTTCCTCCCTTCCCTCCCTTCCTTTCCTTCCTTTCCTTCCTCCCTTCCTTCCCTTCCTTCCTCCCTTCCTTCCCTTCCTTCCTCCCTCCCTCTTGGGATGTCAGTGTGCTTTGCTTTTTATACAGAGACAGAGAGAAAATAACTAAATTGCTTTCTCCACCTGTTTACATATGGTACTTTGTTTCTAGGCAGACTAATTAAGGATTTAAAGGAGGATATTCAAAGGTAGAAATGGCAATTAGGTATCTAACTCAACTGAGAAAACTACAAGAATTTTATTACAGAAATTGATAAACACTTCCTTTTCCATAAGAAAAATGGAAATAAATTTTTTTTTGTCTTTATTTTCTACTATAAGCCCATGTTTCCAGTACACGCAATGCTGTAACTGCTGTAAACATATAACAGCCAAGCTAAGTAAACCAAGTAAAGCAGTGTACAGGTGTGATTATGCTGGTTTTAAAACACAGGCTACTATCTGTATACTTAAGTATGACACAATATGTGGAATATTTTGAAACTTCGCAAAGCAGTATATTTCAAAGTAGAATATTTTGATTTCAGCTAAAGTGCAGCTAAGCTTCATCTAAGCAGTTGTGGGGGTTTTGGAAGTTACACAGAATGTCCCTCTGATGGCACGTTTTGGTTTTTTTTTTAAATGGTGTTTTCCAAACATTGTTTGTTCTTTGAAGATGGAAATGCCTTGTGTGAAGTATGATCTGTGCTGAACAAATGTCTCTTCTTGTGTAACCACCTCTGCTTGCAGTATTTTCTATCTTAAATCCAAGGTTAAGCAGAGAGTTGGAGCCAGCTCCAAATTAGCATGAGTTTCATAACATTAAAATTAGACCTTGGAAATTAATAGAATATGCATAAGATTTCTGGGAAAATTTATACATATGCATGTAAATGGGAAATATATTCTGTAACTAGCCTTTGTCTCGTTGCACATGATTGCTGGAGATCACTCCCAGGCCTGATAAAGGATGCTTCCTTCCTAAAACTCCGAAATGAGTCTTAGAGAGCTTTATTTGCTGGCAATTTTGGTATCAAGTATACTTTAAATGCAGTAACTTAACTCACTGAGCCTGAGCCTCTACTGTGAGACATAGTCTAAAATCAGAGAAGCCCTGTGGAATATTAAAACCTGTCTTTTGGTGGTGTATTACATTAACTTTGCAAAGAATTCAATTATTCTCAAATCTTGCAGGATAAGTCCCAGTTTATTAACTTCTGGTGAGTTTTGCCTTGATAAAATCACTCTTGTATATCTTTATTTGTAAAATTAGGGATATTGTGGCTTCAACTACCATAAGAGTTCAGGCATTATCACCAATTTTTTCTCTTTGCTTGGAATAACATCTAGAAAGTTATAAGCTCCTGTTACCCTGTGAATGAAAATGTGAATTTCTGTAATTAGGAACACAGACACAGTGACCTTAAGTGAAGGTCATATCCTTACAAGGAGATTTATAAAGACAGTGACAAGCACACATGCTGCTGAAACATAACCCTCTGAACTGCACTGCATAGAAGTTGTAGTAATAATTCATAGGTTTTGTGGGGTTTTTTTAATTAATTCAGCGATGGATGAAATCTCTTATGTCTTGCTTTTATTGTCTCTTTCTGACATTTGCCATGTAATTATCATCTTTTAACGTTTCATAGGATTTCTCAACTATTTTCTGTTCTGCAAAATTATTTTCGCTGTTGGTCTATACCTTTATGATCAAGTCTTTAAAAAATTAGATCATAGTATCCCTGCACAGACTCCTAATGCCCAAAACTCAAAGCAGCAACAGATAGGTATTTCCCAGGATTTCAAGGGAAAGTCTTTTAAATTAAGGATTTATAACTGGAGTTGTATTTCAATCTAAAATTGAAACATCAGTAACATTTTTATTATTCTCAAGTAAGAGCTTTTCTTTATGTAAGTTTGAAGAATGTTATATTTCTGGTTAATTTTTATTTTTAAAAATTCTTGAATGTGGAAACTACTTGTAATCCTCTCAGTGCTCTCTAAAATGCTTGGTGTGCTAGTGATTCTCATTCTTGTGTTATTTCTAATTGTATTTTTTGAAATTAAATATATCCTAGCAACAAAAGGTTGATTAATTTGCCTGTCCTGAACTCAGATTAATACATTAGATATATTTTCCTCTGAAACTGTTTCCATAAGTTAGGCAAGATCAAGTCAGAAAAATCTTAAAAAGGTTTCTCAACAATTTTTGTGGGTTTATAGGTTTCTGTGCTATTACATAGAATGGCATGGATTTAAATAGTTTATTTTGCCTTCATTTTGTTCGGCATTTGAATATTGTTTACTTGAGGACATTGATCATACTATCACAACTGGGAAAAACAATGTTCTTGGTAAAATGTATAAGCTGTGCTAATTAATATATAGTTTTCATACTATATATGGAAGGAGCAATTATTTGAAATATAACACAGGAGCAATTATTTGAAATAGCTTGGTGCATGAGATAAAAATAAATGTTCAGTACAACAGCCTGAAATACTGTGTTATGAAGCCATGAAAGAGTTTAGACAAAAACCCTGAAATTCTTTGATAAAATTAATCCAACAGAAGAATAAAAATATGTTCCTCCCATTGGAACTACCAGCATAACAAGAAAGGATGAAAACTATGTCAGGTCAGAACTTGAAAGTGCACAGATCTAGCAGCTTTGAAAGGATCTTCTCAAAATCAGATAATTTCACCTGTTTCTGTTTACTGTGAAAAGTAAACAGTGCCTAAATCACCACTTCCCTTAAAGAGAAGCTCTGCAGTGGATAACATTTTCTAAGACAATACCACAACAGAATATGTTTTCTCACTGCAGTATCTGTTAACTGTGCATCTTTGGTATCAGTTTGGAATCAGATAGTTCTGAGACTGAAGGAATAACACTTGTCTATTCAAATACCCATGGCACAGTTAGGCAGGGAGTAAGTGATGCCTGCACACTTGGGGTTTGGGGGTCGGATCCTAAAGGGGAAGATTTTTATATTGCAGTCCAAGACTGCAGAAGCAGCAGTAAATGTACTTTTCCAGAAGTATTATAGGAGAACATACTCTGACATTTCCATCTTCAGCCAACTCCATCCAGTCTTTAGCTCCTGTTGGACAGTTGCAGACCCACCTGTGAAAGGAAGATCACAACTATTGTAGACACACTGTCTATGAAATTTCAGAGTCTACATGTCATGGAAGATAAACGCAACCACATGATTGCAGCCAGCAGGGCACTCTGGTGACGTGCAGCTTCCAGTAAAAAAATTAACTATTAAGGGCTACTTCATATGTGTCTAAATAATTTTTTTACTGCGTGGTATAGACATTTCAATGTCTTTTTTTAAACAGGAGTTTCGGGCATTGCTTGATGAATGGAAATGATGCAAGTACTGCAGTTTTAAAACTTCTAACTCTCTTCCCTGGGAATTATTGGTGGCTCAGCTAAGGTTCAGCAATGAAGTGTGCGTTTTCCCATACCCTTTCAATGTTTGAACAGGTTTCCTTAAAGTGAACCCATATCACTTTGCAGTGAAAGCAATGAAGAACAGTCACACTGTTATTTCCTGCATCTCACCTGAGAAAGGGTAATAAATTCCTAAGTTTCTTTAACTGAATCATAGAATCATAGAATCATAGAATAATCAGGTTGGAAGAGACCCAACGGATCATCAAGTCCAACCATTCCTATCAAACACTAAACCATGCTCCTTAGCACCTCGTCCACCCGTGCCTTAAACACCTCCAGGAAAGGTGAATCAACCACTTCCCTGGGCAGCCTGTTCCAGTGCCCAATGACCCTTTCTGTGAAAAATTTTTCCCTAATGTCCAGCCTAAACCTCCTCTGGCGGAGCTTGAGGCCATTCCCTCTTGTCCTGTCCCCTGTCACTTGGGAGAAGAGGCCAGCTCCCTCCTCTCTACAACCTCCTTTCAGGTATCTGTAGAGAGCAATGAGGTCTCCCCTCAGCCTCCTCTTCTCCAGGCTAAACAACCCCAGCTCTCTCAGCCGCTCCTCATAAGGCCTATTCTCCAGCCCCCTTCACCAGCTTTGTTGCTCTTCTCTGGACTCACTCCAGAGCCTCAACATCCTTCTTGTGGTGAGGAGCCCAGAACTGAACACAGGATTCGAGGAGCGGTCTCACCAGTGCCGAGTACAGAGGGAGAATAACCTCCCTGGACCTGCTGGTCATGCCATTTCTGATACAAGCCAAGATGCCATTGGCCTTCTTGGCCACCTGGGCACACTGCTGGCTCATGTTCAGTCGGCTGTCAACCAACATCCCCAGGTTCCTCTCCTCCAGGCAGCTTTCTAGACAGATTTCTCCTAGTCTGTAGCACTGCATAGGGTCACACTGTGATTTTATCATAGCATTGATTGCCAATGTCACTTAAATATTTTTGAAAATGTGAATGTTGAATCTGTGATTAGCCTCTAACAATCATATTTTTCTCCTTTCCTAACAACAGTTTTTTGCAAACTTCATCTTGTGAATTTCATTTGACTCTCATTTAAAATTTTTTTCATTACTTCATTTCATGATTCACTGCGATGTCCTAATTGCTGTGGTACTGTCCTAAATTTGCAACAGGTTAGCCCTTTTAGATCGTTCTTTGCTGTTTACTGTTTCACTGATATTAAATATTTGGGTAAGGAATATTCCAATTTAAGTTTCTGAGAACGTTTCAAAGAAATTGGAAAGTCTGAAGAGAAAGTGGTGGTTGTTTGCAATCAAAGTGTTGTTTACATGGTGCCTGGAGGGTGCTAGATGCCACAAATACCACATCCTAGAGATCTCAAGAGGAAGCTACTGGAGAAAGACTTACTGAGGGGGAGAAACAGAGAGGGCAGGGGAAGGAAAGAGAAACAAGCCAGAACCCACAAAAAACTACATTAAAAAAAATGCTTTTATTTCTCATGTGCAAAAATAAGAGAAAAGAGAAAGTAAGGAGCAGATTTCTAATGTAAAGGCATACGAAGTGGCCAAAAGATTAATAAAACTGTCAGACTTATTTGGTAGAAAGTCTTTTACATTTTTGTGAAGGGTTATGGATATCTTCTGTCCTTGGCAGAACTAATGGCTAGGAGTCAGGCCTGGCTGTAAGGTATTATGCATGTGTAAGATTCTTGGAGCAAACCAATCAAGAATGGAAACTTCATTAAATCGATTGCTTTTTTTAATCTGTCCCCTTCACAGCTGTCATATTCAAAGGGTACAAGAATGATAGCTGACCTTCTGGATATAAAAATGACATTTAAAACTATGAATGAAGTACAGATTAATCCAGTTATAAAAGGAAAATGCATCACATCATTTCTTTGTCTTTGGTATTACTGTTTTGCAGTGATAACCTGTCTTAGTTGAAATCTGTGAGAATTTACAATTGATTTTAACTCAGCTAAATGCGTCATTTCCTGGCGTTGGAAAAAGACTGACTGAAGAGCTTAAGGGTTTCTATTGTGTGCTTTTATTTTTGGAAACTATGCAAATAGAGTTCCTAATGTATTCTAATCCAAAACTAACATATACTGGGCCTGATTTCCATGATTGCTTTAAGTAGCTTTCCCACACTCTGGTGGCTAGGATGTACACTTGGGAAGTAGGAGGCATAGATTTGAACTTACACTGTCTAAGGAGAACAAAACCACAGGTTTTATGCTTTTGAACAGATTAGCCTAATCGGTGAGTTGTTTTGAAAAAGACAGGTATCATCAGCCAGCTAAGCTCCAGAATAAGTGAGTCCTGACTGTTAAAGTGCTTGTCTTCAGCAAATTATTCAAGTATTTTCCTCAAAACATGGAGGTCCTTAGTATGCTGTACTGTCACTGGTACATTTGGTGGGGGTTTAGGCTCATTGTTATGCTCCTGTCATTTATTGGCTGCAATTTGGTATACCCCAACTTACTGAAGAGTTTTTGTGGGACAGCCTACAGAGCTTCTTGTCTGTCTTTATTGCTGAGGGGAACCTAGGTGCCTAACTGTGACTCCTGGATCATCGTTTTAGAATCAGCCATCTAAGTAGGCTTCTGCCTACATCAGAAATACTTCTTCTCTTTCTTTATATCCTAATACCATCGCTTTAAGGAAGCTGTTTGGTCAACATTTACTGCTTCACTTCTTGTTTCCCCCCAAAAAAGGTCTTTCAGGCGCTAGTATTCTTGAAAGTGCTGAAAATAAGTCAGATCAACTGTAACAATCATAACTGATGTAGTAGTAATAGTTGTCCAAGGCCTAGCCTAAGAGTGGGAGATTAAGCTGGGATCAACCCTTTCATTGTTGTCTCTCCTACTTTAACCATCTTAGTGGTTAATTTGTAACAGAGACCAGGTCTGGTTGGACAGTTTCTGATGAAACATTTCCATCAGGCAGGTTTGTCAGGAAAAAAATGGAAATGTTGTAATTGTGATCAACTTTTTTACTTAAACCAGACAAGTTTCTGATAAAATCCTGTTTTTCTGATAACATCAAAACAGCTCACTAGTCTCAACTAGCTCCTTGGTAGCCCATGGGCAATTGCAGACCCAGGAACTGTGGGGGAGCCAGGGACTGTGGATTTTCCACAGACTAATAATCTGTTTTCCACACAACCGCCACTCTTTAAAGTCCCTGGTAGTTTTAATGGAAAGTACTTTTGAGTCCTTTTAGCAACGGTCTAGGACAGGAGATTTCAAGGTGTATTCTAAAAACTATGGTGAATAGTTAAGTGGCCATGGAACTGTGCAACAAAATTCTCACCAATAATCTTTTGAAATGGATATATTCCAGCTCCTGGAAAATGAAATTTACTTACATAAGTAGAAAAATGTGGTGATTTTCTGATTTTTTTCCAAATTCTTGAAGGTAGAGAAAGGGCTGTTGTTTTTTTTTCCCTCCTATGAGTAGACGTTAATTTTTTACAGAGCAATTTGCTAATTCTGTTATCTCAACAGAATTTTATAACTACATCCTTCATAATTACAATCATCACTGTCAGTTTAGTGAGCTTGCAAATATGCAGGGATTTGTGCGGTATCTTCTCCCTCCAATAGAGTCCAACAGTATCTTTAAGAAGTCATTGGAGAAAGGATGTGGTAGCAATCCCACTATACAGAAATCTCTATTTTGTTAGAACATGCTTTATAGTGCAAAAAGCATTAACTTTTCCTCTCTTGCTAGCTTCTGTAGTGTAGCATTTTACTCAGCTGATGCTCTGTTAAAAAAAAAAAAAAAGATACAGGCAAGAACTGTTCTTGCTCTACAGCTGTAGTATCTGTATGAGGAAAGATAAATTCCTGTAGAACTTTTTCGTTTTTTCTTAATGTGAATAAGCTGCTAAGCTGACAAAATATTCCATGATATTTTACTCTTTCATGAAGCAACACTAGAAAATGGGGGGGAGGGCATGAGTGGGTGGTTGGAATCTAAACCCACAAATCATTAAGTCATAATTCCATCAGCTTCCATTTCTAACAAGTTTTGATGCAGTGAAAGTCAGTGTATGCAGTGGAAATTACCCCAGTATGAAAACAGTGAGCTTGATTTTTTCATTTCCTCTTTTTTCATCGAAATCATTGCACCAGTGCAGAAGTTAAGTATAAAATGTTATTGTATTGATTTGAGTTTCTCAACACCTAATCAGCCACAAGACAGCAGGGTGTTGTGATGACAACAGGTCAGAGCATCATTGCTTCTAATACTGCCTCTTCTAAAAGAAGGCCTATTTATGCCTATAGCAGAAAAATTAACTTATTTTTGCAAGTTAAATTGTGTTGTTAAGCTAGTGTTTTTCAAACTCCTTACTGACAAAAACTCTGGAACATCATTTAAAACTAGCTCAAATTTCAGATAAACATTTTCTCATATTTTTGCTGATTTAGGGATATAAATTACTGTCATTGTTCTTTTTCCAGCAAAGTGCAAGAGATAATTAAAAGGAGCACATATGTGTGAAGTACTGAATACAGCTTGCTAAATGTCTTAACAAAGTTTATCTAACTGTAAGGCATTTGCTAGTCAAATACAGATAATCTAAACTATTCCAGATGTATCTTCAGATTTAAAAAAAACCTTAAAACAGAGAAAGGCACCATGAAGTACTTCACACCCAAAGCGTGACTTGCCATAAAATTAACATAATAGTTTTGGATTCCTGACACCTTCCACTCCAAATCTTACCCATTTATTGCAATGAAACAGTTGACCCTATTTACATGAAATTTTTAGTATTTTGGTTTGACAAGATTTTCAAGCTAACAAAGCCTTGCTCCATACACATTGTTTTTCTATATAGCCCTAATTTTGCATAATTGCGTAGTAATTAATGCCTTATGAACAAACTCCGGCAGCTGTATTCATTGCAGCAGAGATGACAGAGTTGTGTTGCTGTGTTTGGCTTTTCAGCCTAAAGCTATTTTAAATACTTAATGGAATTTCATTTTTCACCCTGGTATTTAAACTATTTCTCCATTAAAGATCCCTGACATTCTTACGACAGTAGATGAAGCTGAGTGACATAAGCCTCTGCCCTCTTGTGGCAAATCAGTTTGGTGAAGAGAGCTAATGATTAAAGAATATTTTAAGCTTCAGCAGCATTTCTATAAAATGGTAAAATGTTTTAAGGGTTCGGTTCTGCAGGCACTGAAATCTTCATCTACTCGTGTAGTTTCCTAACAGAGCAAGACCCATGGGGAGAAAATGACTGACCTAATCCAGCTCTGCCATTAAAACTCTGCTTTGGACACATTTATTTTCAAATAATAAAAAAAATTAGTCCCTGTGCCATGGTGATGGATAAAGCTCTGCTTTCAAGAGATTGCTCAGACATTCTGCAACTTCTCTACTGAGACTAACCAAGATGATTTGTCATTGTAAATATCCTGACACCCTGAAAAATCATCAAATGTGGGAATTAGCAGTAACAGTTCAGTCCCATCTTCTAGAGATGCCAGAGAGAATTAACTGAAGGAATATTTAATCAAGGTATACTTCGATACAAATGTGAAACAGAAAACGTGTGTGTGAGTGCACTGTCATCACAAGGAGCTTAAGGAGTGCAATTTAGGCAAGGAAAATACTTTTTCCTTATTTGTAACCCTAGCAGAGAAGTACTTTTCAAGTATATTTTTCAAGGCACTTGCTGATTCAGCAAACTCCATTTCTTGTTTTGAGCTTCTGACATAGTTTGTGGGTGGTTCACCCTGAAAAGAACAGGTATAATAATAGAAAGAGGGGAGACATACAGTTGTGAACAGAAGTAGAGGGTCATGAGGAATCTGTTGAGACAGGCTAAGCAGCTCTGGGTATATTGAAAGCCACAAGAAGTTACAATAAATGAGTGATGATGGTTAAAGTGTAGAAGAACAGAAAAACGTAGTTAAGGGAGACTGGATGACAGGTTTTGCTTGTCTGTGCAGAACCGCTCTTCTAATTTACTCTTGGAACCAGATCAGAAGGGTCTTAGCTCCAATTCAGTGTAATAAAAGGCTGTGAAACTTTCTAAAGGAGGAGAAAGAAAAAAATTTAGAAAAAAAACCCCACCATAACAACAAAAACCCAAAACAAACAAACAACCCTCCAGGTTCAGCAAACAGAAAAATAATCTCAAGCTAAGTATAACACGGTAGTAATGTATTTCCTTCATGATATTTATTAGCAGTAGATTTGAACTGTAGCAATTACTTCTGTTTCAACCTTGTGCTCAATGCTCTAAGATCAGAAATCCTATCTATTTACTGATAAAAATGGGACACTCATTTAGCAGTCATTTGATTTTGCTGTAGTAGTAGTATGTGCAGGTATAAGGGTCTGTCTGTTACCTAGTTTTTTTTCCCTTAATGGCCACAAAGTGCTATGATATATTTAAATACTAGCAAATGTGTCCACAATAAATAAAACCATGCGGTATTCAGATATTGGATTGCTGAAGAAAACTGGCTGTAAAAATGATAGCACAAAAAAAAAAAATCAAAGCTCATAAGAATAAAAAGTAAAAATAGGAAAGTAGAAATTACCAATACTTTAAAAATACCAGTTAATAATTAATAGTGTGATAACATCTGTCTCTCTGTTTGTAATGCAGTATCTACTGAATGTCCTAGCCAGTCAATACCAGGGTATATTCTAGGAATCAATCAACAGAATGCTATTGATTTGGGGATCTATCAGGAAAAACAACAACAAAAGGCAAAAGAGAGGATAATGGAGCTTTTGCCACGTGTTTGAAAGAATCTCATCTTTACTATTTCTGCAGTTGTCTGTAACGTATGGCACTCATACTGCCTTCTGTCCAACCTTGCTGCTTTCCCTTACACAGTTTAAGAGATCTTGACATCAAATTTATTGTCTTCCAAAGAAATAGTAACAGAAAGGGGCAAAAAAAATTTAAAAAAAAAATTGTGTGTGCACAAAGACTGAAAATACTGAAATAACCTCAGCAGGGAAGCAGTAGGACTGAAGTAAACACAGACCCTACCACGGAGTAAAGTGGAGCAAGGGAAATTCTGGACATTGTAGCTCCCAGTAAGCAAACAGCATAGAAAGTGGCGGGTCCTTATGTAAGTGAAAAGGGAACATGAGAGTCCATGGTGCCCCTAAAGGGTGTGAGACATGCCACAATGGTGTGGTCTGTCACAGATGCAGTGTGTGCAGAGCTCCAGCTGACAGAAGAAAACAAGGGATGCGAGCAGGTGTTCAGACTGAGAGAGCCCTGCCCAGGCATGAGAGAGTGAGTAGGAAAGCTGCAGAGAGAGGTGAAGGGAGAACAGAGAAAAGCCAGGAATCACTGAGGTCTTCAGTGAACTTCGCTTTACAAAACCTATCAGGGTTATTGCTGTCATATGCATATAATTGAAAATAATAAAAAGAAACAGTGTGGATTAGCATCCATGTAGTTGTGAGCATATTTATTATTAAATCCCACTTCTTCATGTCCTCTGTGTAGTGCTACCATGAGCAGAAAGCCTACCATTTCTCAAACATCTGTTTCAAAAGACTGATGAATATTTGCTTACAGAAGCATGTATCTAACATTTAAGCACTTTCAGCAACTCTTGGAAACAACTAGCTCATAATGAGCAGCTTCCATACTAAGAAACTATACTAAAATGCTTATTAAAAACTTTAAAATGTTAAGACCCTGATTTTAACAAGAAAAAGGCCACACAATGATTCGCTCACTCTGAGGAGCCATTTTGAGGTGTTGTTTCTACAAGGCAGAAAATAATTGCTGCAAGTAAGTTCTATTTCACTACAAGCTTTTGTGCCAGGACAATGTCTGGAGGTACATCAAAGCCTGCTGAGGTTGAGTGCTTTGTGACAGATTCCTGAAGAACTGTAAGAACAGAGTTTTGACATGATACTTCATAGAAGTTATTTGGTGTTTTCTTGTGCTTCTTCATGAACCTTTATTTCACTTCCTTCATCATCATCAGGGCTAAGGTGCTACCTTCTCAACCACGCTGTGAAGATTAGAGTTTGACAAGATACTTAAGCCAGGAAAAAAAAGGAAGATGGAGAAACTTTTTCCTGACACCAGCTGCTCCAGAGAAGGGGAGTGACAATGAGTTCTTGCTACAGAGGTACACCATAAAAAAGAGGGACTTGGCTTATAAGCAGGGCTTTTCCTTGTGTTTCTTGACCACA
This sequence comes from Phaenicophaeus curvirostris, assembly GCF_032191515.1. Classification (NCBI taxonomy): domain Eukaryota; kingdom Metazoa; phylum Chordata; class Aves; order Cuculiformes; family Cuculidae; genus Phaenicophaeus; species Phaenicophaeus curvirostris. The sequence continues at coordinate 14,120,849 of NC_091400.1, read as the reverse complement.
GAATAGTGTGGCCAATATTTGAGAATTCTGACTGCTTGAAGCTGTCCCTGAAGAATCATTCAGGTTTCTTTGTGAAGATCCTTCCCAGAGATCTCAGGATTCTAAAAAATCCACCCCAGATTAAAGTCAATCTTGGAACTTGAATGCTTTGGTTAGCTGAACCACAAAGATAGAAATGGAAATACATAAATAAAAAATATCTTCTTCTTTCCCCTAAACATTAGGACTGTTTATTTTTGCCTTGAAATGTAAACTCTTCTCATCCACATAAACCTAAGCTGTATTTTGAAACTTCTGGTCACTTTGCAAAATGCAAAAATGCCTAAAATGAACTTACTACTGTTAATTTTAACTATTCTGTTTGAGGTATTGTTTCATATCAAATACGCATAAGATGGAGGTATTGTAATGTTACAGATTTAGAAAGCAACAATGCTATGAAAAATACATGGAGTGCATGTGCATAACAGCTTAAAGCCTACATTATTTATTTTTTTTAATCCATACCTCTACATGCTTAAAGCTGAACATAAATTTTCAGGACCTCAATGCCTGGGAGCACCTGTTTCTATTATGCTGGAGACTGTGCAGTTGCATAGTGTGAGATGCTGCATGTCATGAAGAGCTGATACTTTAGTTAGATAAAAGTGAGGAAGAAAAGCTTATTTAGGGATTACAGATGAAGAAGTGAGGGCCAGACAGAATAAATGCCCTTTGCCAGGTCACATGGCTTTCTAGCCAAAATAAGAAATAAATCTTGTTCACATGCTCTATCTTCCATAAATGTTGAGTAACTACAGTTGTTTGCTTAATAAAAAAATCACTCAAATCCTTAAAAACAGGTATGATGTGTCAATATTCTTTTGCAGAATGTACAACTTCATATTTGTACGCAGTGCTTCCTGGCATAGTCAATTGGAGTTATATCATTCTCTGAAATGAGAATAGGATTTCAGCCATTCAGTTCATCTCAAATGTTATTAACATGTTAATCTTAGAAAAGATATTAAAGGTTTTCCAGTACAGAACTCTGCTGATTGTTAAGGGTCTGAGATACATCCTTGTTAGTTATGTACCTGCCCTAATGCCTCAGATCCAAACATCTCTACACCCACACAGTAATTCTACTCAGATCTTTTCTTGAGAATTCAAGCATGCTATATATGCATGCTGCTAGTAGAATGTGGAAACTCAAGACTGTTAATCTATTATTGATAGGCCTCCTGATCCAGAAGTAGCCACAGTGCTCCTGTGGCTACTAACAAGAAGCAAATTTTTTTTATGAGTTCACTGGCCTCGTGCATGTAGTTTAGATACTTCACTTCAGCATTCTGTATCTTAATTCCCTTTGTCTTATGTATGTGAATTGCACTCCCACAGATCGTATTCTGTACTATTGAAAGATATTGCACTTATGAGGAAGTAATGAAAACTTAAGAGACGTTAATTTGTAGGAAAGACCTGGGGTACAGATATTTGGAAGTATCTCCCTTTTTCCTTCCTGCTCAAACACGTTTGAAATACTGTTATAAAATATGCATTGAGAACCACAATGATAAATTGTTCCTTCACATTCTTTAAATAGACAAAAGAGTTCTTGCAAATTATGCAGATTTTAAAGATATAAATCAAATAACCAATATATCTTCAGTATACCTTGTTTTCTGCAATTATCTGCATAATTACCATAATTGCTCTTTATATTCAATGCATTTTAGTAATATTCTAATTGCTATTATGTTCCTGAAAATGTTATATTTCTAGTCATTATCAACAGATGGCATATGTGCTTGGCATCATAAATCATATATCATATCAAAGTAAAATGTCACTTTATCCTTTGCTAACTTGGCTAATTTTGGAGGGAGAGGGAATCTACTTCTGAAAAATTTCTATTTTAGGTATCTAAGTATTGCTTTAGATCATAGGGTTGCATACATCATGAAGTTAACATCCATTAAGAAAGGAAAACTACTCAAATTAGAGCTTGACCAAAATGCCACATGAATGTATTTACTTTCAACTTTGATGCCCAATTCCGCATCAGATAGAAAAAACAAGCTACATAACAACAATTAAAAAAATACATAATAAGAAAAAACAAGTTTTGGATATATTCAACAAAAATTCTGAGGTTAGTTTTTCTTCCATTGTTAGTTATATTTATATGAGCTTTTAAAGGCAAACATGATTTCTGCCTGTCCATTCTCTGAAGCAATATGAGCCTGTTCTCGCTAAATATGAACCATCCAGCAGCTATATATCTTCAGTAACATGACAGTATGTGTAGCTACAACACCCCATATCACAGCAATCCATGGCTGTTGTTCTGAAGATGATTTCCTCTAATCAGCTCAAAATGTAGGCAGGCTGAAATTGCATCTGGTGGTAAAATACAGTGTAGATATATACTCTGTTAATATAATCTGATTTTGTGTGTCATTCAGTGGGCCTGGACTCAGTATTTTAGTTCATTCTAATCAGAAGATTTCTACTTCCCTTTGCTGGTAAATTTTTCATATAGAGTCTGCTGGATACCTAGGACAATCATGCATCTCCAAAACTCTCAAGCATCCAGAGAAAAAAAAAAACGTAAAATTAAAGCTTTACTTCTTATATTTATGGTTTTTAAATAAGATGCAAAGCTATTATTGCCATTAGTAGCAGATCTGAGGAATAAACTATACAGCACAGAGCACTTGTAGATTTTTGTTGGCTTGCTTTGAAATTATTTTAGAACAGTTACTGTTTAAAAGGTTGCTATGACATAAACCTTCACTAAAGTTACAGAGGATGCACCACCATTCTGCTCCCCAAAAAAGCTTTGATCCTTAGTGATAATCTTGGATGCCGAATGACAACTGAATGCACTTATATTTTGGAACCTCCAGAACGCTTTCTGTGGAGGATTGATCTGAATAAGTGTGGGAACCATGGAAGGGAACTCAACAAAGAGTTAAAAATAATATTTTATTTCAAATCAGCAAAACTGAGCTAGGGAATGACTCAAGACAATTTTTAAGAGGTTTTTTTTGTTTTGGTTTGGGTTTTTGTGCCTGTTCCGTTTTGCTTGTATAATGGAACCAGAAGACCCAGATTATGTAAAGAGAGTTCCCAAAATTTTGAAAAGGTGCTTCTGGTCTTGATGTCTCAATTAGTGGATACGTAGTACAAGAATATTTTTAGGGGATGAGTACCTACATTCACCACATCAACGTCAGCTGGATTTTAAAAGTACAAACTGTTCTGAAAAATCAGACCCCAGTTTTGCATAGCCTGGATGTGTCAAAATTGAAGGCATTTTTTTAAATCTTTGTAATTACCTTTATCTGTAGAGCTAATGAGCAATTAGGTCCATCTAAAAAAATTCTTAGGCAGATTCATTATTTTCAGTGTTAATCTGGATGGTAGCCTTTGTCTACAAAGTATTATGTCTTAATAGTGGAGAGATTATTTTGCTCATATGCCTTTTGCTTTGTTTTTAGAACATTATGTGGTACCTAAGACCACATGAATACAATTATTCTTTGGTTTTTTGGAGAGCGAAGTCTAATTAAGCAGGTCTCCACTGTTACAGGCACAGCTGTGAAAGAATTGACTGTGACATGAGTTATGTACCCCAAACTGAAGGCAAGGTTGCTGAATGGAAGATTAGGTTTATTATTTGAGAGTAGAATCCACACCAAAAAGAGATAATAAACATAAGAAGAATACACGTACCATCCTTTTCTTGGTTTAGGTGATTTCCTTTTTGGACAAGTGTGGTAAGTTGTTCTTTTAATGTCAGCCTGTTCTGTTAAAGACTAAAATCATTACTGAGCAAGTTTATTTGATGGGTTAGAGTCCAAGAGAAGAGGATTCTATTTAGTTAAAACAACCCATAGTGCTCTGATGTGTCAAAACGGCCCAATTAATGTATACACTTACCAATAAAAAACTCTTAACAGAAATATCAAAAACTATCGCAAAGAGACCAAGTATCAAAAACTAAATTAAGTCAAAGGCTACCCTTTTTTAGTTTAATTACTGATGTTTCCTCAACTGCCCACCTATAAAAAGTGTTCATTTCCCTGTTCACTTCTTTTCTGAAATTGTTAGTTTGACTGTTTCAGACAAGGATAATTTGACTCAAAAAAAGAGAGATATCCATCTTGATTTTGTGATGCAAATCTTAAATGCTTCGCTTGTATGTTTTCAAATTCCTCTCTCATGGTTCAATAGCAAATTCTCAATTGACTTCTACAAACATAGGTGCAGATGTGAGAGGTCTATTTCATTATACACGTGTAAACAACTGAAAATATCTTCAACAGGAAAGCAGGACTTCAAGGAACTGAGGACTCTTAACTTGGAAATATGCAACATATTAAGGGAGCAGCAGTAGATTCAGTTTCCAGGCTACTATAAAATGAGCTCAGCCTATAAAGTAGTTTCTGAGCTGAACAAAGTGTAACTAGCTCACTTAGAAGTATTACAAGTATTATTTTTTCATAATTTTGTGTTTAAAACCTTCCAGATTTGCTCAGACTCATTTAAACTGAAATGATTATAGCTCCATATGTGAAAATGTAGGCCAAAATATTTTATATATTGAAGTATCTCCATTTTAGATTTATTTTATTTTTACCCTAGGCATTTCCTTTAAAGTGTTTTTTTCCTTGAGACTTATCTGCTACCAAGCCTTTTTTTCTGCCAAGGACTTCAAAATTTAAGGCTGTGGAGCACCACTGATTTTTAAAAATTTAATTAAATAACTGTTAGACCAACCACGCAGATATAAGAACTTTAAACAGCTTGAACTTTACAGACATGGAGAAGTTAGCAGGAGGAAACAGATAAAGGTTGGAATGAATAAAATAAAAGCATGGAATATGATTATTGTTAGCATAATCACCTATCAGTTAGTCTCTCTTTCATTTAGCTGATTGGTAAGACTTCACATTTTCCTTTGAAAATGGTGGATGTACCCTGCTATTTGCATTAGTTTCTTCTGCATCTTTTACTATCATTCTTAAATCCAGTGAGTTTTTATCCTGATAAAAGAATAATAACCATTCTATAATGTCAATAAATAACATCTAACACTTTCTGAACATCTACGTAGACAAAGTTAAGTTTAAATGCAACTTGCAGGAAAAAAAACAAGCAAACATACAAAATCAGTAAGATATCAACATATATCACCCTTTGCCATCTCCTGCATTCCAAACACTTCCATGAGGTAGATACACTTGGAGCTATAAGCTTGTGCCCGCTTCCCATATGCTACACAGAAAACATCACTTGATTCATGGAGTTCAATTCCCCGTTGTAAATGTGTATGCATCTGTCATCATTGTTTTAGGAGCACTGAGAAGAATACATCTCTTTTCCTTCAAAGCTTCACGTGAAAAGATGTCATGCAGTGCTTACAAAATGGACTGCCTATACCAAGGCAAAGGTTGTCCTGTAAATTATTATGATATGGGTACATTTCTTTATATTTGCTGTAATGTGCTTTACCTGAACAATCTTCTGAATGACAGTGGAAAGGATAGTAACTTTTTAGCCACGCTATCTAAGCTCTCTTCAAAACAGATCTGAGAGTAAATGACAAAGCTGCAATAGTCTAATGACTTCTTTATATGATTATTACTACTTTTGGCAAAGGACAGAAAAAGGAAAAATTCTATCATAGATGGATTTAATGAGCCAGCGAAGGTGATTCAGTGTTACCACAGCAATCAGATTGGTTGTATGTAAACTACTTTTCCATTAATATTTTTTCAGCCTGAAGAGTAATCAGTTATGCATCAATGTAGACTGACTAACCATTCAATATATTTTGCATTACAGACTAAACATACTATTTTAAATCCCTCCCTTTGAAACCATTTTTGCATCTGGAGTTCAGCAGTATAGTAGATGGTGACAAATTCCAGGAATCGGTGGGCTGAAATTATACAAGTTGCTTCAAAATACAGGAGTTTAATATATCATAGAATCATAGAATCATAGAATAACCAGGTTGGAAGAGACGCACCGGATCATCGAGTCCAACCATTCCTATCAAACACTAAACCATGCCCCTTGGCACCTCATCCACCCGTGCCTTAAACACCTCCAGGGAAGGTGAATCAACCACCTCCCTGGGCAGCCTGTTCCAGTGCCCAATGACCCTTTCTGTAAAAATTTTTTCCTAATGTCCAGCCTAAATCTCCTCTGGCGGAGCTTGAGGCCTTTCCCTCTTGTCCTGTCCCCTGGCACTTGGGAGAAGAGGCCAGCACCCTCCTCTCTACAAACTCCTTTCAGGTAGTTGTAGAGAGCAATGAGGTCTCCCCTGAGCCTCCTCTTCTCCAGGCTAAACAACCCCAGGTCTCTCAGCCGTTCCTCCTAAGGCCTGTAATATGATGAATGGCTATTTATGGTTTGTATACTCTCGGTATGAGTAGCAATTTATGCCGTAAAACTGATAGGTTTCTGTCCTAACTTTCCAATCTAGCAGTGAAAACATTAGTGAGGATCAGTTTCCTTCTTGACTTCACAATATTTGCAGAATTACTGTAGACTATATGATCAGCAACTATGAACCAAAAGGAAATAAATACATTGAAGAATTGTGTTGACACACAGTAGTACATAAGAATGAAACTACTGATGCAGAGGGAAAGATGGCTTTCCCTGAAGTCAATGGGAATTTTGCTACTGGGTTCTACATTGCCGACATTTCTGTGTCTCTACACAGAGTTTGGCTTTTGTAACCTTGAATGGCTGTACAGTTCATTTGCTTTCCTATCCCTCCCCACCCATTTTCTCATCTTCCTACTCTTCCCCCTCCTTCCTTACCTCTCTTTGGCTCTTGCTCTATATCTGCTGCATCTGCCAGGCAGTTAAATTTTAAAATAGTTTTTCCCTTTGAAGTGCTAATGCCAGCACTGCTATTTCTATAGAAAGTAACTTTACTGGCTGTTGTGGTTTGCTTTTACTCTTTGTTTTATGTCTTTGTATGTGTATATGTAGGGTGCTATGTGATCTTAACTGTGAAGAGCTGGCAAAAATGGAAAGAAAGACAAAAATCTTCTAATTAAGCTTTATAAATAAAAATTAAATCCCAGCTGCTGCACCCCAGGCTATGATTTTGTCAGATCTCACAAACTAAGCAGGTAGAACTTGGTAATTAGATAAGAGACCTCTGAGGAAAATCCAGGGTGCTGTATGTGGTGGCACAGAAAACTCAATAGCTGCTACAGTTACATTTCAGTAAGTATTAAATCCTTGCTTATGTTGTTCTTTCTTCATTCAGTCCATCAGTGGCTACTAAACACGACAAGTCTGTGCAGAACTTCTGTTTCAGAAAACCTTTATGCTGTTTATTGCTAGAAGGTAGAAGGATGTTCTTCTGAAAGGACCACTTTATATACACACTGTTTTTACAGTCTTTAACCGTCTGCTAGTGGTTGAGGAAAGGAAAGTGGATGAACTATACATTGGTGACAGAGTACTGGACCTTTGATCAGTTCCAGCGTGGCATTCGTATGATTTTTTAAGAGCCAGAATTTTTTTGTGTATTGAGCACTTGAGTTCACAAGTCTTAATACACTCTTGTCTTCTTCCAGATGGTTCTTTCCGCTGTTCAATAAAATACATGTGTGTGTTCATTTCAAACACCTATATTTACCTTATTTACAACTACTCTTGTATAACGACCATTATAAAATATGCTGTACATTTATGTAACAAAGTAAAAAAAATGTATTCCATACTTGAATGTTAACTATAAAGAATCTGGGAGTCCTTACTGATACTGCGAGACTTGGAAAACTCAGCGGTGTCTATTTTAAATATTTACGTTTTGTTCTTTTGCACTGGGAATGTTTCATTCATGAGTGTGTTGCATCTTCCACATAAGTTGTTTGATTTATTTGCAGGTATAGAAAAAACTCCACTGATTAATAATTAAGTCATCACTGAGAAAATTAATCATTTGCACTATCTGGATTATCCTCAAGGTTTGCTTGAGATTTGAGATAACCATTTCCTGGTTATTAATGTACTCATTCTTTAGTAAGCTGAATGGTTACTCAAAGCTGTCCCCTTGTATGGGTGTTTCTCTGAGCTGATCTTATTGGTTTACAAGAAGCTACAAAATCCCATTTCCCTGAACAAGGCAATGGAATATTCCTTCACCACTTGCTCCAAGCTAGAGTTAGCACATCATCCCAAGGGCTCCCTCCATTTCTTAGTTTTTTTCAAGGCCCTGAGGGCAAATTCAAAAGATGCATGCCTAAATTCTCCTTTATTTTTTCCTAGACTTGCTGGTGAGGGCACGTCAGTGTGTTGGGGAGGTTACAGACACCTAAATCTTCACAGAGAGGTCGAGAATTTAAAAAAAAAAATTCTTCTGTATAGAAGTATCTTTTTGATTTAGCAGGTCTGGAATATTTGAATGATAGATAGATATACTTGTTTCAGCTCCCAAAGCATAAATAATCTTATGAACACCTTAAAGGAAGGTGTACTTCTGGAAGTATGAGGTGGGAATTCTGTAAATCAATTAATGATGGTATGTATATTTACATCTGAGATTTATCACGCTGTCACACAGCTGTTATTGTGCCCAATGGCTGGTCAAAATTTGAGGCTCTGTAGACTTTTTCCACCACAAGAAAGAACTGTTAGTAGAGATTGATCTTTTTTCAGTGCAGTCCTGTTTCCTAAAAGCTACATTTAAAAAATCCTGTTTCCTTTATATATTATACATATTGAAAAAGCTTATTCAACCCATGTCAATCTGTGCCAGCAGTACAAAGCCTGTCTAGCTCTTCTCTTTGGTACCTGTTCTTTGGCAGTAATTTGACAGTAGCTCCTTCTACATATTGACTATTTCTATATGTTGATGCATGTCCCGCATACAGAGCCCCTATTTGTTTCACTTGTACTTATTTATTCAGCAAACCATTCCACCCACTTCATTCATATTCTCAGTTCTCTCTTTCAAGCTTTTGTTTTGCACAGAGACCTGTAATTGTGTTTGGGGTTTAGAGACTACAGTCATTCCAGTTACTTGTTCCTGCAAAGGAGCATAATGACTTCTTATATCTATCTTAAATGAAGAAGGACAGCTATACCCATGAGCTGCAATGAGGTTTACCTGACCTATAATTTTACAGCATTATAAACCACATTTCAAGTGAAACCAGGGCTTGCAAAACAACAGAGGTCTTGGTTCAGTATTGTGGTGTCATTTTCTTTTCAGTGATGTCAGGTCCGTTCCTACAGAAGCAGGATATACATTGAGGTTCTGTAGGGCAGGGCTGCAACACCCTTTACTCTTTGGCTAATTGCACAGCTTCAGGAGGATGTTCAGAAATTATGTACTGTAGACACCAGCTCTGTCTGCAACTTGCCCTAGCTGCGTATCGATAATTTTGTACTGTGAGAGAACTACAAAAACAATTTTACTTTTTGTTACAGTCCTCTCTGAGGACTGTAGAACTGAGAAGGTAGAACTCAGCTGGAACCAGCAATGCGGAGTGATGCCTGGTTTTGATCATCTTATTCTTTGCTGTGACTGTTCATTCACTCTTTGTATTTTCACTCTTTTATTTCTTCAGTTCAGTGCCTCTGGTGACACAATTCACAGCAATGCAATGGACATAAGTGTGAGAGTACTTAAAATCAAAGACAGTTTTAAAAATCAGAAATAACATATATGGCAAACTCTTTCAGTTTCAAAAATTATCTGCGCCTGTTTGGAATCCCCTCAGTAACGCTTGAGAAATGACAGAATTGCCCCATTTTTTGAAAATACATTTGTCATCTTTTAATACCACTGATGCCCTCTCAGTAACTTATGTCTCTTGTTTAACTATTAATAAGGATTTCTAACAGTCTGTATAACTTCAGTGAAAAGTTGTCATTTAATGATAGTTATCAGGAATTGCGATACTTAATTACTAAATAAAGATGAGAAAAATGCATTCTCTGAAGTATTTCAAAGATTGATACTGTATTGAACAGCTGTGTTTGCCTATGTCAGACCTTGAGGTTTCATATGATAAAGTTCATGTAAGTTTTATGCAGATTGAAGTCCACATTTGTGTAGATAATCTAGCTTTGTTATAAAGCTGGAAAGAAAAGGTCTTTGGAGAATGAGGAAATGTTGAGACAAATTCACTCTTAATGATCTCTAGTGGCTTGATTACACAAAGGTATATCTGTTCCACTATTTGTCAAATGTTTAATTCACTTAAAAGTTAATTGAAAATCAAGGCAAAAGATAACCTTTACGGCTTGAATTTTAGTCTGTAGTTCACACTGAAACAAATACTCAAACATAATTCAACTGAAACCACGGCACCTGTGTAGTGGACAGAATCAGTTGTAAATCAGGCCAACTTCATTAACTTTAGTGGATGAATAATTATGATCAAACTTTTGAGTATTAAGCCTTGAATCAAGCAAATGTCATATGACCTTCAGGCCAGGGATACTTCACATAGCTGTATTACTATGATTTGCTTTTATTTTTACTAAATCAGGATTGATCCTATCACAAAATATTTTACCTTCAATGTAATTTATTTTCTAGGAAAAAAACAATCTAGAATTATATTTTATATAAACTACTGCAACTGGGAATTTCACATCAAGTACCATGAACCCTCAGAGAAAATTCAGTGAATGAAATCCTAGCCCTCACAAAGGAACTAGCAGAATTTATTTGATTTTTGTGTGATCAAGATTTCATCTAAAGTCCTTGATAGAGTTGCAGCAAGACTAAATGTCTAGGTATGACAGTACTGAAACTTGAAGTGATCCACATTATGAACACACATATTACTTGAAATATTTCCAATGAATCTGTGTCTATATAAACTCAGGGGTTGCAGTAGTGGAACTATGCATCCATATGTAATAAATCTGTCTATATTTTATTAACAATAAGGCATTAGCCTTATCAGCAAGGATGTTAATCATTTAGTAGAAACATAAGGTTGTACTTCAATTAAAAAAAAAAAAAAAGAAAACCAGGCAATGAAATTTTGGATACTTTTATAGGTATATAGCTCTGCAAAAGTCACTGAGATGACTCATGAACAAAATTGCCCATCCAATTGGGTTCTGTGATAAGTGATCTGGAGAATTTCCAAAAATACTCAGAAGAAACAAATGAAAAACATTGAAAATATGTCCCTTCTTCCCCCTTCTCTAGCCATGATGATACTTCCTTGAGTCATAGTCCTAGGACATTTGAAAATAGGAAATCTAGCACAGCAGACATAGGCCTTTCACCAGGCTAGCCATGCATGTTTTCTCCTCTATCCTTTTAATTTATGTATCATAAACATGACACCTCATTCACCATCGTATTTAACACCTTTGCTTTTTCCAGAGCTTAATGGTAGCTACCTAGAAGCAGGTGTGTGTACCTGGGCAACTACTTAAATGGAAGATGTGAAAACTAGGCCCAAAACTGTGAAGCAGATAAGGACTTGCAAAAGGAAGAGGGCTCATGTTCAAAAGAGATCAATGTATAACATGGAATTTGCTAGAATCTTTAAGAATCAGTCTTACTCTTTCAGTATTTCTTAATAATTTCACTAGTAATCCCAGAACAAAAGAAAATGTGAAATTCACTTTTGATTCCCAACTTGTCAACAGCAGACACAAGATATTGGAGCCAAGAAACTGTTAGATTATAGGGTAACAAAGTTTAAGACTATGCTCTACAGCCTAAGAAAAACTTTTGGTACAATCTGGTAGCTTGAGAATCAAAAGCTTTACAGGATGACAGAAATTTGTTGTTAGTACTGAGCACAGGACATACTATGAACTACTGACATAGAAAAGTTATGAAAGAAAATAAGGCCAATCCCATCTTACTCAGTGTCTAAATGGAGATATGCAACTTAGTTAATACTATTATGCACATTACTAGTTAGAGTTTACTAGAATGTCACATATACAACTCTGTCCATCAGCATTTAAGACAGACTAATTCAAACTGTAATAAGTCATCGAAGTCATCAGGGAAATACAGAACTTTTTTATTAAGAGAAATTAGAAGAGGATGTGGTTCAATTAAGTAAAAAAAATGAGCATTGTATATAGATACATCAAATGTTAAACAGAAGAGAATAATATTTGAGAACATTATTGGGAGAGAAAAGACAATTTCTAATCAAAGGAGTGATGCTCAGGCACTGCCTTCAGTAGGAACAGTGAAAGAAATTGATTTTAAGATTAACCACTGGATTACAGAAGATATTAGGTAATGTAGTCTGCTGAAAAGCAACAAGTTTTGGATTGGTTATACAAAAATCTAATTTTTTTTAATCGCTCCCCACTCCTTCTCCTGAGTCAACTTTCTACTCTTGTAGGAGTTTTGTGAAGATGTCCCTTGTGGCAAACTAAAGCCTTTACCCATGTCCCGTGTAGCCACGGGCATCAGTGTGAGAGTGTCCCTTTTTTTTGTTTTTCACCTTTTCCTGCTAAAACTATGTACTCCTGTGGAACTTTTTATTATGGCAAATTGACCTTTTTTTTTTTTCAATAAAAACTAGATGGAATAGTTCCATCTAATATTATGCAATTATGTTGGAACACCTGTACTAAGTGCAATGAAGTAATATGGTGGCTGGAAGCAGCCAGAAAACAATGAAGAAAATTAAACCTACATGAAAAACAGACACCAGAATTAAAGGAAAACTTTGCTTCATCAGAATATTAATCAGGATGCACACTTCTAAAAAAAAAAAAAAAGAGAGAAAAATAGCTCTCTGACAAATCTCTGTCAAGTTTAATTTTAAAAGGTCAAAATCAGCTTTGCCCATGTTCTTATCCTACAGTAAAAATGGCTTGCAATACACAGGAACTCTCAGAATCTAAAAATTTGAAGAAAATACAAAAATTTTGAAAAAGAGGGCAATTACGTTTTTCTCTGCAGAAGCCAAATAAGCATTATTTTTAAAAGAAAATTCAGCTGTAGTTCTCAAGCTTTGTTGTTCCAAATGTGTAGTCTAAATGAAAGCATTCAAGTACCAAACATGGAGATTTTAATCCTGCTGTAAGTGCAAACCACAGTGCAACCTCAGCTGTGGAGTTACAAGTAATTAGTCCTTTGGATACAAGTAACACAAAATCTATACCATAATGGGAAAAAAAAAAACCTAACGTCATGTAAGTGAAATTTACCCATAATAGTGCTCTACCTTTTATTTTCTTCTTTGTCCTAACATAGCTTTAATTTTTATCATCTACGATTAGCTATCTAAGGGCTTGTGACAACTTGGAGGATCCCTCTACATAAAGCTTCTGAATTCTGTTTGTTACTTAGGAATCTCTATATGAAGCTGTTAGGTTGAAAATTCTTCATTAGTCCAAAAATCCACAACAGGTGCCAGAAGAAATTTTTGCTCAATATTCCATATAGAATTCTTAAACCTTGATGACATCCTATTCAAATACAGTCCCTCAAAGCATGATGATGCTACCAGGTAGGCAAACCTGATTTTATAAATGAGGTTAGGAGGTGATAAATAGGTAATAAATCATCTGCTCTCATTAAGCTTCACCACCTGATAAAAGAGCAATCTGATTAACAAGATGAAGTGGCTGTAAGGGCAAATGTCTTTTGCTTGGTGTTGTAGACCAAGTACAGCTGGTAGTAAGTATTGAAGAGGGATGCTGGACCTGTAGGACTTCTATCTGTATTTGCAGTGGAAGAGAAATGCAAATGGGGTCCTGTATTTAACATCTGTTCGAAATCCTTAAAATCCGAGTGGTTGCTTACCCCCACTGCAGAGAGCTCCAAGTCCAGCGTACTGCAAGTTAAAACTAATGGTATTGGAAGCAATCAGCGTTGCTCCTCAGAAGTGAGGGCAGGAAAAGCCCCCGTGCCAAGAAAGGCTCCGGAGGGCTGAGAAAAGAGCCGGTGCTGCTGCTTCAGCAGCCCCAGGCGAGCCCTCCTTCTCCATCAAGCGTGGAGAAACCCGGCTTCAACACCTGGCAAGTGGCCCAACAGTTGTTTTAAGGAAGCTTGGGGGGAAGGCGGAGGGTGGGGAGTTGGATACTTTTCGTGTAAATGAGCCCGGTGCCGGTCGGTAGCCTTTGTGCTGCTCGGGGCTGTCGCGCTGCCCACTGCGCGCTCGGCAGCGGGTGAGGGGCAGCCCGTTCTCCGCTGACCTGGGGAATAATCCCTCCCCGGCACTCGGCTGAGCGAGTCCCCACGGTCCCTTCGCGCCGCCCCGACCGTATTTTCTCAGCCCCTTCTCCCCGAGCCGGCGGGGCACGGGCAGGGCGAGCCGGGCGCAGCCTCCCCGAGCCCCGGGGCGAGCTCCGGCGGGAGGGGCGCCGCCTCTCTGCCCCCTCCCCAGCTCTCCGCCTGCCTCCTCTCCCCGGTCACCGCGACTGAGGAATATAATCGCGATGTGGCCGGCGTTCACGCGTTTCTGCGGGGCGGGTTGTGTGAGAGGAGCGAGCAGAGCGCCGGCCCTGGCGCGGAGCCGCCGCAGCGCTCTCCATGGCTCCGCAGGAGGTAACGGGAGTCGGGGCTCGAATCCTCGAGGTTCCCGGGAAGGGGGCGGCGGTGTCGAAGCGGGCACGGCGGCTTTAACTTGCCGGGAGGGGCGAGAGAAGTAAGCATATTGAGAAGTAAGCATATGAGAGCAGGAGAGCGATTTTTAATCCACGGGCGGGGGCTGTGGGGGGCAGGGGAGGGAGGCTCACGTCTCGTCCCCCCCCCCCCGCCCCCGGCCCGTGGATTAAAAATCGCTCTCCTGCCTGCGCCGGAGCCGGGTTCTCACTTTTATCGCCGCCGCTACTGTCAGAAACGCTGTGGCTCCAGCAGTAAGAACGGCGAGTCCCCTGCCTCCCTCCATCCCTCCCTCCGCCGGCTCCGCGTGGGAAATTAGCGGCTTGAGGATCCGTTAGCTTCATCTTCCCCGCTTGCGCGAGAGCGATGAAGACTCGCTAATTAACGTGCATAGGAGGGAATGATCTCTGAAGGAAAGGAGAAATACCCCGGTGCACCTGGTCCGCCGAGACTTGGCGTCTGAATCGGGAGGAGAGCGATAAATCATGTAAAGTGTTGGCGGCGGAGCCGGCTGCTGGGAGCTCTAGGATTATGTTTCCAAATGCTGAATTTATGTTTCCCACTAGGAAAAGACTGAAGCGCAGGTCAGATATAAAGTACGTCGTTTCATTTAAAGCTAAACTGTAGTTATTTATTGTAATTCTGGAGGGGATTTGCCTTCTCTCCTGATTAAATAGAAAGTATAGCATGTAGGAATGATTTACATGTTATAGCCTGAAATCTCTTGCAGAGTTGGAAGCGGTTGATGGTATAAGGGTGATGCTTTAGAATCACATATATCTTCTTTATTTTTGCTACACGTGGTAAGACTGAGAATAACCAGGCTGTTAAATTTTGCTTTCCATTTTTAGTCAGTAGAAAACCATATTTTCTCAGGTACAGAATGGAGAAAACTCAGACTAGGAGACCACAGCTTCCACTGAAAAGGTTGACTTTCTCAACTACAGCAACTGAAATCTGTGTGATGTCTGCTTTGATTATCTCCATCCTTTGATAAAGACTTTTAAAATGCGATAAACTGCATCCAAGAATTTCACTTACTGCCTCTGAGGCAGCACTGTAATAGTTCTTGACACTTGCCTATTAAATGAGCTGAACTGGAGAGAACCACTGTTCAGTAAGGTGTTTGTGTTTAGGGATATTTATTCCTGTGGCAGGTATTTCATCATAAAGTAGGATGTGAGAGGTTTAGGCTGGTAAGAGCATGGTTTCATATTGTAGAAATTATAAATAATATAATTTTATTACATCAATGAATTTTCACAAAATTGACTAGTTTGCTAGCAAAACTAGACTGATATTTTGTCATCTTAGATGAAACTGATTTGGGTTGGGGTTAATTGCTTTAGTAGCCTAACATTTTTGATAATACTGTAAATGGCAAATATCGTTAAGTTATTTTGTTCCAATTATGTAAAAGATATTGCCTTCTGATTAAAAAGATACTGTGTGTTATGGATAGATACTGTACATTGTGTTAAGTCATGTCATCAGAATGAGGGAATAAAGGAGCTTGTGTTCTTCAACAGCACATGTGATTTGCAAGTTTCGTAAGTTGTAAGCTTACTGTAAAAATGTGTCTACATGCATGGCAAAAGAGGGCTGTACTAGTAAAATAAACTAATAATAACCCAGAAATCTATGAGGTAAGCAAGAACATTTGAGGTAGGCTAACCACTCAATGTGCTTACTTTGAAAACTAGGTGTGTATGCAGTAGTTTTCGTGTCACTATTCTACAGCAACAAAATAAGGGAGCAAAAAATGAGCACAAGTCAAATAAAAAGACAAAAATTTAAAAGGAGGGTTTAAGAGGGGGAAGAAACATTTTGAAATGGAGTTTTTGTCAAATCCAAGACTGCATGTCGTTGTTGAACTAAGTAGTGCTCTCATGTACAGCGGTTTATGACGTTTAAGGTAGAAAACTCAGTCTAATCTATAACAGACCAAGTAAAAGGGATTTTGTTGTTAAGGATTTACTTTATTACAGAAAAAGAGATAGTAGGGGTAAAATGACAGTCAACAAAAGTGGAATTAATTTTGGAACTTCAACAGGAGAGCAATTTGTTTCTTTTCTGATTTTTCTGTCTCTAACTGGAAATTGTATAATAAAAAACTGTCTCCAAAGTGGCCCAAGTATACTAAGTGGTGGGCATTTATTGGTCTGAGATATGAGTTTAATAGAAATACTTTTCCTGTGTAACTGGCATGGTTCTGGCCTGTCCTTTGGCTGTGTAAATCATACATGGATAACACAGAAGTTCTGAAAAAAATAGGTATTTGAATGATTTTCGTTTCAGTGTACATTAAGTGAAATTTACATTTGGCTGCCAAAGGGTGGATGAAGTTATATTGGAAAACCTTTTGCTTCTTATCTAGTTTAAAAATTAAAAAATAATTTGTCGGCCACAAGGATTTGGGGAAATGTGTTTATAGTCACCAGACTTCATTGTGCATACAGTAATGACTTGTGCTTGTGCAATGGGTTGTGGGCTTGGTGACTTCAGCAAATCATATGATGGACTTGCCTACCTTTTCAACATTTGCGTGAGGTTGAGCATGCTTTTTGTGTCATGAAAGCGTAGTGCAACATATTTCTTGATGGACATAGCTTTGAAAGGAGTTGAATGGAGAAGAGTTAGCTGTCTTCAACATTGCTTAATGTTCTCTTAATGCTATACAAATAACTCTGTGGCAACTGCTCTGTATCTGTAGTCACGTGAATATGCCCCTTCTGTTTTCTATGGCTGTTTTTGAATTACACATTTCCTTAAGAATACTTTTGAATGGATGGTTGAATGATTAACATAGAAGTAGTATGTTACACGGGGTGGGGGTAGCTGTATGTCCTCAGAAAAGCTTATGAGAAGTTTTCAGGTAGCAACATCAGTGTAGAAAGGACAGTGCCAGTATTTGAGGCTTATATCAGATTCTTTTTTTGGCTGTTTGTTAAACTGGCAATGAGGACAAATATTTAACGAGGCAATATAATTTCAGTATGTTTGCAGTGCACTACTCTGTTTAGTTGCTGATTAAATCTTTTGATCTCAAGGAGAGGTTCTAGTCATTTACTTTGATGCAATATTCTATAAAAATACGTAAGCTAGAGGGGTAGTGGTTTAAGTCTTCAGGCTGTTTTCTCTTAAAGGTAAAAAAATTGCATGTAGTTCACTCATAGCCTCAGTTGAGCTTTAGTGGGAATAGTGGGAATGAAAAGACTGGGAAGCGGGGAGCAGAACAGAGAGCAGTTCTTCACTATAGTAATTGAGAGATGAAGGAAAAGCCTTTCTGAGCTAGGCAACAATCTTACCTAATCCCGGTCATAAAGTCACCACAGTCTACCTTAAAGCCACTGAAGTACTTAGCCCTGTTGCTCCTTCTGGAAAGATGTTTCATAACCTCTTTCCTAAGTCTTCAAACTTTCTTTTAAATTCCAGCCTAAATGTATTCTTTGTTTCTTAATTTTTAATATCGCAATATTATTATTTGAAAACAACTTCCTTGGTGTGTCGCCATCAATGAATTATGAAAATTGATCATGTGCCTTCCTCAGCTTTTATGTGCAAGGATAAAACAAGCAGAGCAAGCACCTTTTAGTCTGTCTAGTAAAACAGAATAATTAAGGAAGGTAGAGCCTGGTAATTTGATTCCCTGGAATCTGAATGTACCTTACCTGTTATCAAATATATACCTTGAAGTGTTTCCTCAGTCTTGAATAATAGTGCTAATACTGTATTTGGTCTGCTGAAAATACTTTATCAGATATTGGTGAAGATCAAGTTTGTTTTGAAGGTGTGCCAGGTTGGGTTAATCTTGCAGTAAACTAGACGTGGGTGCATAATTTCTCATTTCCTGTTGCTCTCAAATTATAAGACAATATATAATCACGGAAATTCTACACTGTAATCACGTGGCTTTGAAGAGTTACTAAATAGTTTCTCATTTCTAATATGCCTATTCCAACAATTCTCCAATGTCTTCTTTCAGTTAGCAAGAGCCTGCCCTGTATCAAGAGTGCTTCCTGTGACCAGTTTTTATTGGAACACCTATACTTTGTGCCAGGTTCACAGACATGAAATAAGATGAGTCTGAAGAAGGATTTTAGCCAAGTCCATTTAGTATGGCACTGTTAGTCAGTTTTATATACACATTATTTTTGTGTTACACCCTATATTTTCCAACTCAGTAAATGTTTGCTGGGTGATACCATTTCAAATTCTTTAGTGAACTCTCAAGAGATTAGACTGTGGATTTCCTCTGCCTTAATGTTTACTTTTAAAAGTTGACTTCTTTGCTCCAGACTAGTATGCCTTTTTAAAGTTATGTTGAAATTATTTTTTTTTTAATTGTCCTCCTTATTGCTGATTACCTTTAAAGTGAAGAAAAGAAACCCCTAACTTTTCATGTATTGAAGTCAGGGTAACTATTGCCTAGGTCACTTGCTTCTCATTCTTACACCTAAGCATCACATTTTCTGCTCTGCAGTATGCTCTCCAATTTGATCCAGCTTTTGTTTTGCTACTCACTGTTTAAAAGGAGTTGTACTTTACAGATTTCTGATGATGAAACTTGGTCCTTTGTAAATTCCCTACCCTGCGGCAAATCCATTAAATAATCCTTGGAAGAATTATAACCAAATGGCTCAAAAGCCATTGTGACTTTGTCATTGAGAATAGGGGACTGATCCACACACTTTTTTTCCCTAATACTTGGTTTAATTTCCTAGGTCAGCTTTATGTCCCTACTGATTCTTTCTTTCCTTGTTCCCCCTTATAGTCACTGTACATTCTGTTAAGCTGATGAGACGGTGTTCTCTTGAGACTTAACAAAAAAAAAAAGGATAGAGGTGGAATTTTTAGGATGATATGGGCAACACTTCAGTCATGAAAATGTACTATTGAAGTGGAAAGTAGTAATTGTAATTCAAAATTTACTTAGGTCCTATGTTTGTGATAAGTAGAACTGTTGAAATTATTTAAAGACTAGATATCACTTTAGGAAGAATGCTCAGTGTGGCTCCACAGAACATAATAATGTCTTGCTGCTGAAAGGGCTTTTAAGCCCTTTTTTCAGTATTATGTTGAAGATTCCTTGACCTCAAAAGTGTAGACTCCTTCCAGGATTCTGGGGTTTTTTTTGGTTTTGTTTTGGTTTTGCTGGAATATCTATCTTTCTTTTGAGATCTTTGTTTTCTGTTAAAGCAGATTCCTATATTCCATCCAGTCCTTGTTTCTACTGGGATCTATGAAACAAATGACTGTTAGCAGAGCTTTATCTGTATTCCTGCTGCCTACCAAAGTTCTGAATGGAAACTGAGGAGTTGACAGAATCACTTGCTAGTGTTGCTATAGGACTACACTTCCATTTGTAGCCTTAGAAAGCCATTACTCTTTCATGCATGTTTAGAAGTTTAGGTTTTCTAGTTGTTGATCTAAGTATCTGTTCAAGTATTGAAGAAATTTCTATGGGGGAAAAAAACGCAGTTAACTCCCACTGGCTAAAACTAACAAATAGATTAGGAAGTTTTTATGACTCCAGAAGAAAGGTAAGCCCTTCATATTAATGAAATAGATGTTTCTAACTGAAATGTAAAGTGGAAAAGCTACTAAAGGGATGTATGTGCTGCAATGGCTTGAATAACTTGAGGTGGAATAAGCATATGGGTATATTTCATTAATTAAGTTAGTGTGGGTTTGAAACAACTGTGTTTTTTAATGTTTCATTTTTTAATATAAATAATATTGTGCGTTAATCTTACTTTTATTGCATTTTAAAGTTGGAACTTTTTTAAACCTTTCACTAGTGTTGATTTTGCTTAATTCCCAAAGGGTAACAGGTTTTCCGTGGAAATACAGTGGTGTAGTGTCACTCTTACTTCATACTTAAAATTTTTAATTGTACATAAGAAAGCAGAGTATGTCAGGTAATACATGTCATGTATGACATTTTCAAACATTGAAAATTCAGCATAAGACATTGACATTATCATGCTAATTAGCAGTAGTTTACTTTTATATATGTAATGGAGCTGTTGACGCAAAAGATCGAGTTGATATATATCCACAGAATTACAGACCTGGAGAAGGTGGAGAAGACCTCTGAAGATCATCTAGTCCAATCCTCCTACTCAAAACAGGGTCACCTAGAGGGTATTGCCAAGGGCTATCTCAAGTTAGAGTTTGAATTATCTCCAAGGATGGAAACTTTACAGCCTTGTTAGGCAAGGTGTTTCAGTTTTGAACAATCCTCACATGCAAATGTTTCTTCCTTTGTTCAAATGGAATTTCTTGTATTTCTGTTTGACTTTTGCCTCTTGTTCTTTCACTGGATGCTACTGAAAAGAATCTGTGGCTTCTTTTCTCTCTCCCATGAGGTTTTTATACATACTAATAAGATGCCTCCTGAGCCTTCTCCAGGCTAAACAATCCCAGTTCTTTCAGCCTCTACATAGGACAGCAAGTCCAATCCCTGTATCATCTCTGTGGCGCTTTAATGGATGCACACCAGTATGTCCATGTCCTTCTACTGGGATGTGAGCTCACTGGTGCTGAGGGAAAGGATCACCTCTCCTGGCCTGCTGGCAGTGCTTTTCCTAATGCAGCTCAGGAGCATGTTGGCCTTCATTGCTGCAAGGGCACTTTCCTGGCTCATATTCAACTTCTTACCCACTAGGACCTCCCCTCCCCTTCCCAGTTGCTTTCCATCTGGTTGGTCCCTAGCCT
Organism: Phaenicophaeus curvirostris; assembly: GCF_032191515.1. NCBI lineage: Eukaryota > Metazoa > Chordata > Aves > Cuculiformes > Cuculidae > Phaenicophaeus > Phaenicophaeus curvirostris. The sequence continues at coordinate 14,099,554 of NC_091400.1, read as the reverse complement.
TTTCTAGTGAATAGGGTCATTCCTCTCTGGGTGAGGAATGTGCTTTTCCTTTTTCTGAACTTCATTTCTCCTCCCTGTTGAGGTTCCTCTGAATAGCAGTACAACTATTCCCAATTTCACATGGTCTGCCAACTTGCACTCAGTCCCATTATTCAGTTCATTAATGAAAATGTTAAACACGATCTGCCCCAGTATCAGCCTTTGGTGTGCACCATTAGTAACTGGCGTCCAGCTAAATTTTGTGGCAGTGATCACAATCCTCTGAGCCCAGCATTCCACCAGTTTTCATTTCACCTCACTTCCATACTTCAACAGGAATAGTGTAGATTACTACTGCTGTGTGGCCAGGATAATTAAGAGATAAAAGTGTCTTTTTCAGAATCTTTCCTTGTTCGTATTTAATAGTGCTGGCACTTATGTGCACACACACACTAATTGACAGTTGTCACAGAGAAGATAGAGTTATTTTATATGGCACACAGGCACTCCTTTTTTTGGCATTGGATTTACTTGCCCTTCTCAATTTTAAGGGAGAAGGACCCTCTGGGCTGGTACAGGTATGGAGGTTTTGAAATATGTAGTCTTGAAATTGATTGTGAAATGGGGAGGTGAATTAATCAAGCTAAGGCCAAGGTTCATGAAGCATAAATGGGCTTTCATTGAGCTGAAGCAATTGTGTATCTTATGTTAGAAAAATGCAGGGGCTTTTAAATATATGCTTGCTTCAGATGATAAAAACTCTTGGGAAAAAAATGCATCTGTATTCCACATTTCGTCTTGCTATGCAATACTCACCTGTTTTGCCAGCAGCGGAAGAGACACTGGACTACCCTCATTGTAAGCAAAGCTTAAGATTTTTATGGTGATACTTAGTACTCTGTTCAAGTCTCTTGGTCTACAATTAAGCTGTTTTGTCTCAGGAAAATTTATTCAATATAGCTTGAACAGAAGGAGTTTTCTGTTGGCTTATTAAGTCACTGGTGCATTTGCTCTTAGCTAAAAAGTTTTACTTTCTTTGTGTGCGTGTGTGTTCATAGAAGGCCAAGGAAGAGGAACTTTTTCATTAAATGAAGGCCTTCCATTTACAAAATACTGCAAGAGGTAATACTTAAAATATGGAAAATACTGATTCTCTTTTTTCTCCTCCTTGAAACAAAGATGTAGTGTCCTAGGGACACAGTCATGAGCTAACTGTACTTTCAACTTAATATATTGACACTGATTTTGAGATGAGATCTAGTTTTTGCAATTTGATTCTGAATTCACATTATGTGGGAAGTCCATTGGAAAAATGGAAAAATTCTACTTCTCTGTGTGGTGCTGATGCATTTCATGATGCCTCCAAAATTTGGAGAGGTTCTTGGCATCTAAGCTGCAGAGAACAGGTGGGAATCAAAGAAGTGCTAATGGGCACTTGTGCAAGAACACAGCTCTAGCCTTTACCCTTATTTCCAAAATCAATATAAATGCACATGCTCATCATCTGAATTTCAGAAAAATAATTATTTGTGTTTCCTTCTTTTTTTGTTGTTTGAAATTTCCTGTTAAACACTGTACATCTGTTTAACTTCAAAAGGCAGAGCAATTCCTTTTCAGATGATGCTGTAAAAGGTGCAGACATAGTTATTAGGTAAAATGTTACACGTTACCTGCAGAACAATGGAGAAAAATATTTGATATTCTTCCTTACTATGATCATTCAGAGTACTAACCAACCATTTTGTGTATTTTGTGTACATTTAAGTCTATACAAGTAAAGTCTTATCTTTTTGTTACCTTAAAAGATGTTTAAAGAGTGAAGAAAACTCCTAATTAAACTATGTTTAAACTGCAGACAGAAGACTCTTTTTAGCAGGGATTGACCACAGAAAATGAGTGCTAAGACTGTATTTATTTACAATGGGATCTTAGTGGATATTTGAAAAAAAATCTGAGAGCCCAAAAGCAGGATAATTGGGAGACAGGTTGTGTTGATAAATGGCAAAATATCAGTAGAGATACTGGGTTTTAGACATGAGTGAATAAAGTAATCCAAATATTGAGAATAACTGTTTGGCTTCTGAATGGAGAGAAACTAGGCTACTTTTGTCCTTGTCATAATTTAGCATTTGTGTTGTGTTTACTAGGTACAAAACTCCTATTAATGATCTTCATTTCACCCTCTGAAGGAGTTAGGTAATCTTCTACAAATGAACAGCACAGGGCCAATATATTTTAGACTTAGAAATCAGATGAGTTTGAATTTTGATATAAATTTGTTTGAAGTATATAAAGGACAGACTATATTACTCTGTATCCAAAATCAGCTCTTACAAGATATGCTTTCATTTTTAAGGAACAAAGATACAGGGTTTCATTCTGAACACTTGAATAACATCATGTCTCTTTGATAATGGAGCCTAGTCAGATGTAGTTTTTCCTGAATTAATGTGTTGGCTACTATACTGAACAATTTTTTATAGGTTTATACAGAATAGATCTTTAATTTGCAAAGATTATGTCAGATTTAGCTTCTATTTTTGTGGAAAGGTGGTTACACATGGAAAGAGGGAGCTTGTCTTTCATGTCTCCACCCTCCTTTGGTTGACAGACTTTCCCTCCAGCAATCAGTTGACAGCAATCAGTTTGAGGATTATTTCTGGAAGGAAAAGGTTTACAGCTTTACTTCAACAGTAAGATTAAAAAGAAAGTAGCTGTCATCTATTTAACTAGTTAAAATCATAGCCATAAAAATGCCATATTACTCAGCTAAGCTGTTCTGTACATTTTATGCAGTAAGCAGACCTTATTAAATGAAAAGCAGTCAAGCCTTGCAAACAACAGTTTGTAACATAAAATACAAGTAATTAAATTCTGACTGGAACTTCAGATTTTATTGTTTATTGTTCCTAAATAAACTAATTCTTTACAATAAGCCTTATATAGATATGGTAATGAGATATTTTAACTTGTGACCTCGCATATGAAGGAAACATAGCTCTCAGAATAAAAACGTTAATGTCTTATACCAGCCAGATTCTCGAGCGTCTTCTAGACTCACCTCACATTAATTCCCATGCTGCCATGTTTCCCATTGTACCATTTATAAAGAAAAGTACTGTCAAGTTTAAGATGGAAAATCATTTGCAGTTGTCAATTTTGACACTTTCTAGTGATAGATTCCTATGATGCAGTATGAAAACAAGCATCTAAGATTTTTTTTTTTCTAGGTTGCAACAGTTGGGTGTCTTTTAGACCTAATCCCCAAACATTAGGTTCTGTCAGTCTCAGAAAGACCCAACTCTGTTTCCTTAGTACCACATGCAACCTTTAGTTTATTTTGTAAACAACTTTAGTTAGATGGTGCTTTGTTGGGGTTTTCAATCTGTTTGCTTAATTTGCGGAACTTAATTTTATGGCTTTGATTTTGTTCTGTACTATTAAATGTTGAGTTTTCTAGTAGTTTTTATAACCTGTGCATCACTGATTTTCTGGCTATGATATTTTTCCCTCCCCTCCTATAGTAGATTAATGAAATATCCCTAAAATGCATAGACTTTTTGTGCTTCTGGGGGTTTCCGAATTCAAAATCTAACATGTGCACTGGAGAATGAAGAAAAAGAAAAGGCTTGTTATTTTCATACTCTACTGCATTCTTATGTTAGCTCCAAGTTGCTGGATCCTAAAACTAAGATCCATGCCTGTACACTGAAAAAAATCCTGAGAGATTAGGCCTCTTTAGCCTGTTTGAAAGCTGAATGTTTTTGTTGTTTTCACTTTTTTTTTAATCTGCTCTCAGCAAAATTATGGAAGTTGAAGTACAAGCATAAAAGGCCAGCCATCAAACATTTAAATAAATGTCTTGCTCTCCTATGTCTTGATAGCATAAATACTGCCAGTGATAGAAAACAGAAATTTCAAAACTCGATTTGTCTTGAAAAGAGAACTGTTAGGATAATTGTGTATGGAATTTTAGAAAATGGAAATAATGTAAATCTCCACTAAAGAGTCATTCCTCAAAGTCAGGTATTCAGAAAAGAACATCGTATCTCTTTTGGTTTGAATCCTTGCACGGTCATATGCACAGAATATTGTGCTTTAATACTCCAAGGAATTGTTCTACTTTGCTTCTGTAATGAAGCAGTTTCCTTTAATCAAACAGAAGCCAATAGAAATACACAAGCACTGAACATAGCTCTGTATTGTCTACTGGGAGATACTTAAATTTGTACTAGCTTGCACTAGAAGGAAATGCTGCTAAAACATTTTGTTTTAGTTTGGTTTGTTTCTGTAAAAACTCTAATATTCAGTGTGTAAAACTTCCATTTAAAAAAAAAATCAGATAATATCATGTACAGTAATTACATTAATTACAGGCTACCCAGGGAGGTGGTTGATTCACCTTCTCTGGAGGTGTTTAAGGCATGGGTGGACAAGGTGCTAAGGGGCATGGTTTAGTGTTTGATAGGAATGGTTGGACTCGATGATCTGGTGGGTCTCTTCCAACCTGGTGATTCTACGATTCTGTGATTCTAATTAGACAATTAACTGTTGTCCAGTTGCAGGCTAATACTGTACATGTTTTAACATGTTATTCTGGTACAAGCAGACCATATTACTTGGCACTGTAGATAAAGAAATATGGCCTGCTCTGCTGTTTATAATTTACTTTTTGTGATCCTAGGATATTCCTATTTGTTAAATGGAAATAGTCATTTGTGTGTGTATATATATATACACGCACACATGTGAGGGAGGAAATAACTAGGTCTGAAATAGCAGGTATTTTTTTGTATGGAGCTGGTTTTGCGATTATCTATAAAAGATAGCTAGCTAAAAAGATTCAGAGGAAGAAGAATGTTAGGGTGGCAGAGTAATTTTCAAAAATTATGAATCTGAAAATACAAACTGTCTCTGCATATAGCTTATTATATGCATGTTAGTGTTATAACATAGTCCGTGCCTGTGCAGTCATGTGCTGTTTGATCCTGGTCCCATGAAATGTCTTCATTGTGCACAGTTAATAACAAGTTACTTCGTAATTTTTCATTTTTTGAGGATAATAAGATTATAACAATTTTTTTCAATCTTATTTTTTTAAATAGATGCAGCAACCAAAGCATACACAATCAGTTGTTACATAGGAGGCTTCGGGTAAGGCTCGGAATTAAGTTTGGGGTTTGCAGCTGTTTATTGAGAGATGTTCAGTATGAGTCTTTACTGAATAGTGTGCTTCATGTACAGTGGTTTAAATAGACTGCAGTGTGTAATTGAGGTGAGCTTGTTTTTACCACTGAAAATGGTACTTACATAAAGCATGAAGGCATTTTAGGAGAGGAATTGTGGGGTTGGTTAGAAACTTTTGTAAGGAATGTATCTATTGACACACAATTTCAGCTTAATATTTCATGAGAATATATTAATTCTGTCTAATACAATTGCTCTTTTCTGCTCCTAGCTGACTTCAAGGGAACTGCAGGTCCCAGGAATCCCAGCTGTCAGGCAGAACTTGCCACACTGGCAGCAGGAAATATGTATAGCTAGGGGAGCTTGTTTCACCTAACTTAATGAAAAAAATCTCTTCTTTTTCTTTTAACAAAGAGCTTGAGGAAAACATCTTTCCCTTTCTCCATCCCCTCCAAATTATTTAAGATATTTTATTTCTTAAGTGGAATAATTTCTTGTACTAGTGAAGTTTCAAAATTCCTCAGAATATGAATTCTACCATCCAGTTAGCTAAGTATCTAAGTATGAAATAACTTCATCTTAATCTCTTAATATCTAACTTACTCTAATTTTGATGTTGAGTAAATCATAGAATCATAGAATCACCAGGTTGGAAGAGACCCACCAGATCGAGTCCAACCGTTCCTATCAAACACTAAACCGTGCCCCTTAGCACCTCATCCACCCATGCCTTAAACACCTCCAGGGAAGGTGAATCAACGACCTCCCTGGGCAGCCTGTTCCAGTGTCCAATGACCCTTTCTGTGAAAAATTTTTTCCTAATGTCCAGCCTAAACCTCCCCTGGCAGAGCTTGAGGCCATTCCCTCTTGTCCTGTCCCCTGTCACTTGGGAGAAGAGGCCATCACCCTCCTCTCTACAACCTCCTTTCAGGTAGTTGTAGAGAGCAATGAGGTCTCCCCTCAGCCTCCTCTTCTCCAGGCTAAACAACCCCAGCTCTCTCAGCTGCTCCTCATAAGACCTGCTCTCCAGCCCCCTCACCAGCTTGGTTGCTCTTCTCTGGACTCTAGAGCCTCAACATCCTTCTTGTGGTGAGGGGCCCAGAACTGAACACAGTATTCGAGGAGCGGTCTCACCAGTGCCGAGTACAGAGGGAGAATAACCTCCCTGGACCTGCTGGTCACGCCGTTTCTGATACAAGCCAAGATGCCATACCTACTTAGCTTTAATACGTTCCTGTTTAATGTGGAATGTCTCTGAAAAGTGAATGTTGAATATTGCAATCAATTTGTAAGGTCATAAGGAAAACATTTTGCTTGTTTGAAGTTTTATAAATTGATCCGCTTTTGTTTAATGTCAAGGGAATGATTTTAGGAAGGCTGAGCAAGATGAGAAGGGCTATAAGTGTTTTTCCCTCAAAATAGCTAGACAATCCTTTCTAAGGCCCATTCAGTATTATTCAGGCAGGTGTGGCAGAGAAGGTCGCACCAACCTCTTTGCCGATGATAAGGTTTCTTTCCTCAATTTAATACATAACGCAGTTATTTTTTCAGAAGATGCTTTATTCTGTGCTCAGGAAGGAGGAACGTTCAGCATACTTTAGTCACATTTTTTTTTAGTTACTGTATTTATGTTTCTTCTGTGTTCTGATTTCTTTTTCATTTGTTTCCTGTTATCTGTTGTTAAGTGTAATCAATATCTAGTGCAGACTTCTTTTTATGGGTTCTATTTTTACAGATTTGTTCCCTTGAAGTATGTGGTTCCCTTGATGCACATTTATGCTTTTTTCTTATAGCTTCTTGGGGGTGGTTGTTTATTGGGGTTTTTGGGGGGGGAGGTGTTTTAGGCTTTTTTTAAATTATTTTTTATTTCTAGATCTGTTTTTACTCTCTGCTTGTCATTCTTCACCATCTTCCAGTCTCCCAGGTGTGGTTTTATGAGTTCTGAAATGAAATCTCAAACTGTTCAACTGCAGGTCTTGATTAGTGCTGCCTGGGATGGAATTTTCTTCTGAAATGTTTTTTGAGTAGATGACACCAGTTTGTCAAAACTCTACCTGTTCACCTGTATTTTGACAAAATCAATAATTCAGTGGTCCGGTGCTCACCTGGTATTTGGATTGCACTAAAATGGGCAGAATCAGGGCTTTGTCTTGTCATGTTCTGCTTGCACTGGGTAAATATCTTCTTCTTTTTTTTTTTTTTCCCATTTTATGTTGAGAAAGTGTCTGCAGAGTATAACGTTACATTTCTTTGTGAGCAAACATTTGGCTCCACAACTTTAGATGTAAATGAACTTTGGGTTTGGGATGTTTTTGTCACATCTTAAAGTAAAAAATTTGGAAGTAACAGGGTGCTTGTAGTTAAGTTTTTCTGAAAGGTTCTTCAGAATATTATCATTCACTTCTATGTGGCTGTGACAGGGAGTATAGAATTTAATAGTACAACATAGGACTCATTTAGGATTTGAAACCTGGCTCGTCTCCTACGTGCTTTTGAATTCACATCTTCTGCTTGCTTGGAGAGTGTCTACACTATTTGTTCATAGGGTGTTTTGTGGTAAAATATTGGATTTGGACATTTACAGTGGTAGTCTTTTATTATTTTAATATCAATGAGATGGAGAATACAGCCATTGTGCCCACAGCCCTCCCCTGAAGAAGTGAACTGCACCTCAGATCTTGCTATCTTTAAGGGCAGTTGCCTTAGATACAATTTCACTTCTGATCTTTGGGTAGTTTTAATTAATGCCTGCAAACTGAAATAGTTTCACAAAGTGAGTGAGGAATGGACCTTGAGGTTTTTTAATTTTTGTATTTATTTTTCTTGATTTTCTTCCAGCACCGGAAAGTGGGTAGGCAGGTATAGAGGAAGGTTAATGTTCAGATACCTCCAGGCAATATGGTTGTTCTTCGTTTCCCATTGTCTCCTGAATGCTTCCTCTGACTTTTGATGCTCTCGGTTTTATGTTACCAAATGATATGTTTTAGAAAATATCTGTTTATGGAGAATTGATATGTAATGTTTCTGAAAGCTAGACTGAATTTAAAGGAGTCATTTTTGCAAATTCTTGCTTCATATTTAAAGGAATTTAGTCCTATACATGTATGTACTTTATTATATACTAACAATGCTTTTTCTTTGGCTTACTTACAAGTAAACAAAATAAATTTCTCTAATGATGTTTTCCTCTTATTTTTCACTGAAGGCAGGTAATAGACCTTTACATCAGTATTTGAAACACAGTGGGTTTTAATTGTCAGGTTTCACCAGACACTTTAGCATGAGTACTTGCAAGCATAGCATCAGTTGTGCTGAAATCCATGAAGCTGTATATGATTGAAGTTACAGTTGCTTAAATTGAGCTTGGTTTAGTACTTTTGAGAAGGGTGTTTGTTTAATATTGCCGCACATAGTCAAATGAAACAAACTTTTTAAAAAAGCCCATGCAATATCAAATTTTGAAAAGGACCTTAGCAGAGGAAAAGTGATATGCTGAAATTTATTTTTTCAGTTTAAGAATGTTTTAAGGAGCTGGCACTTTTAATCACTTTCAGGTGATATTTGGATTGTGATATTGAAAGAAAGGCTTCCAACTTTGCAAATTATGCTAAATTGGGAGAAACAAAATGGTCATATTTTGTACAAAATAACTTAGGTTAGTTAAACATTAAGTCTTATAACTGTCAGGTGTAGTTAAATGCTGATATGTAATATTACTCTGGGACAAGATTTGAATGGAGGGCACCTACTGAGTGGAAAGATCTTGGAGTGTGCTGATCAGCAGAGAGAGAGCGAAAAGGACCTTTTAGAAGAATACCTGGTGTATAAAGCACTGTTTGAATACAGTTTACTGTAGATGAGGGAAAAGAAAAGAGTTAAATATATAAATAAATTGAATTTGTAGAAGTTTAACTCATATATACATGGGAGCATTCAATGTTAAACTGAAATAAACATTTTATTTCAATCATATTAAGTCAGTGGCTATATAACACTTCTTCCTTGTCTCCATTCAGTGTATTTCACTGAGTGAACGTTTTATTTCTTAAGAAATAAATGTACACATGGATCAATATATTAGATTTAATTTGGTTTCATATTCCTGAATTTTCTTATATTGATGTGACTTCAGCTCTTATCTGGCAAATTAAGGTGTACTGTATGCATTTCAGAATAGTTACTTCATGTGCTCAAGTCGTAGTTTCACATTATCCCCTAGTTAAAACACAAACAGGTTAAAAATACCATTGTATCTTCTTTCCGAATACCAGATGTAACCTTCTGCGTGTGAAACTTATTTTGGAAAGGACAGTAGAGAGCAAATAGAATATAATAAAAAAAAATGTGATGTAATCTTCTTTCTGGGGGGAGCAAGAGCATGAAACACATTGAACAATAGGGTAGAAAGATAGATGTGCATGTTTTAATGGAGTCTAGGTAAGAGGAATGTCTGAGATTAATCCAGTGATGAATTAGGTGCTATCCTACTCTCATAGTCAGTGCTCATCAGACTTGTTATTCTGTGGTAATCCAGTTTCTCTGTGTGACACCAGTGTATAAGAGGAGAGTCTTTGCCGGCAAAGCCCAGTGCTATCCAGTTTCCTGCCTGCCTTTCTTATAGACCAAAATGTGAATGTATGCTGCACTCCACTTCCAAGTATGGCCTTCTTTGCCCTTCATCAGATTCTGCATTTGGCACAGAAAGCATAAGAACTGAGAGTCTGTTCTGCATCTACTGGCTTGACTTCATTGGTGAATCAGAAAGATGGGGCTCAGGTTGTCTGTCAGTGGAAAAGCTGAGATTTCTGCTGTGAATAATCAACAGTTGGCTAGCAGGTGTGCACAGAAGGATTTGACTGTAGAGTCTTGTAGTGGAAAGCTAGTGTTTTATCATTCATATAATTGGTGTCTGAAATCCATCTGCAGCCATGTGTCGACAGACAGCTGAGGTTAGAAATTAACAGTCTCTAAGCAGTGATAGCCAGTTTTGGAGTAAAATGTGGGTGCTACAGGAATGTGATAGTGCTGATGCTGAGCCAGTGTTGGAAGCTGGGGGACAGATGGAGCCTTAAAATAAAGTTTTAGTCCCATAAACTTGACCAAATTCTAATGTAAATATGCTGTTTGCCTACCGTGACTGTCTTACTTTGAGGACAGTGTAAAATGAAGAAAAGAATTTGTAAAATATCCATGATGCAAGGGAGCAATTCTAACACTAGCATTATAAAATCTTAAACACCCAAAATTAACCTTGTGAAGTTAATCTTGTATGCCCTCCCATACTCAGTTCTTTAACATTACAAAGGTCTTGAGGGGAGGAGTGGGTGTGGCAGATGCTCATCTTTTTACTTGCTCTTCGTCTATGGTCATCTTAAATTAATTCTGTGCTTAGTCATTTCTGAGGCTACGGTAAGGAAATAACATCTGTTAGGCTTGAAATTCTTGCTATTTGCTTTTAACTAAAGTAGGCAGTTCCCTTTTATCTCTTTTTGTGTTCTTTTTTTAATGTCCCAAGCATATTGAATGGGTATTTTTGTGGAAGCAGCCTGCATGCCCTAAACATCACCCTGTCATTCTAATTCTTAAATTGAAACCTTTAATTTTAGGTTTTTATATATTGTCTCGGTGTAAATGCTGTCTTTTCCCTCTGTTTGTCAAAAAGATTAATGTAAGAGTAGAGTATTAGCCTAGCACAGCGTTGTATTAGCTAGTTTGTCTTTCTAGAAAGGATCTCTATTCCTTTATTGCATGTTTTGTTTGAATTTGTTGACAGTAAGAGTAGCATCCCATTGAAGGAAAAAAAATTTCTTTTTGTAAAGCTAACAAAGGAACAAATCCATATAACAGAAGTGTCACAGAAAAGTGGTCATACTTTACATGACTTGCACCTTTAGAGTAAAAAACAGAAACAGATCCAGTCATTTAGTGTGATTCTTGACTACTACAATCACAGTGTTTGAGAGTAGTTGTGTAAGTGAACAGGCAGAAAAATAATAAAAGCACTTTGGCATTTAAGGGTATATACTGTTTGAATTCTTCCCTGAAGAAGCATGGGGTTGCTAGTTTTCACGTTTAGATAGGATGAAAGAATAATTTAAACTTCATTTGTAGCACTGCTAACTGAAGCTGATGAGCCACTGCCTTTCATTTAAGAAGCACCAAAACAAAGATATGTCACTCAGTAAAGTAACAGTACATGTAGTTGAATAATTCTTATCAGAAATGAGGAAGTGACACAAAGGTGAAAATGAGCCAAATGCTCATGACTTTGTGCAAATGACTACTTGAAGTGTGAATGTAGACACTGCTTTGTGAGAGCTCTTTAGATGGAATGGTAGAGGAAGATGAGTAGTAGGGAACAGGAAACAGTTGCCTGCTTGTGTTTTGTTGTACTAAGAAAAGTGGAACTTAACCGCTCTCTGTAAATAAACAAGATTGCATCAGTCACCAAGTTCCACCATCTGTTTTGTTCCTTAATCAGAAGAAACCTTAAAAACCTTTTATGTAGCTGTTTAGGTTGGCTGTAGTTGAGCTGATCCCACCTAAAGCAAGAACCGACTTTTCCCTGTTAAAAATAATCAAGATAAGAAAGGAAAAAACATGTTCATCATACTTTGAAGTATCTCATCTCAGATCAGAATGATTGTCCCAAGAGATCTCTGGAGAACTTCAGTTTTCTCATTTATTTTTTTTAGAGCATCAGGAGCACTTTAGTCTGTTGTGGAAGCAGTTATTAAATCTGCACTGTGCACTCTAACTCACTTTTGAAAGACTTGCACCTGCTTCCATTGAAATGTCAGAGAAGACATCCTTAGGTATTGGATGAGGAAAGGACTGAATGTACATCTTGTATCTGTCTTGTTACACAACTGCTCAGTAACAAGAACTGTAATTGCCAAAAAAAAAATTAGTCACATTGAAAATGGGAAGAGATTAATCCTTTCAGAACCAGATGCTGTTTAATTAAGTTAGGTAAATTTGAAGCTGCGTATAATATGGTCTTTAATCTGGGCTGGCTTAGAAGTATGAGAGTCTGTAATCTACAGCGTAGGTAATGTGCAAGATAATTATGTATGTCTACTAAAAATGTTGTTTCCCATACCATTTTGACTCTTACTATATGTGAGAGTACTTAAAACTTGTTGCAGAATTAGCATTTAACATTTCTCTTAACTTACCTTTACTTTAAGAGTCTTTTTCCAATGCCATGCAATTCTTACAGGAGTGAATCAATCATGTCCATACTGTGTGTATTTCCAGGACATATATATTGTGTGTTTTGGTTGGATTTTTTTGCTTGTTTTTGTTTAACAGTGGTAGAGCTAGCTCAGACCCTATTCAATTCCTTAAAAATAAATTGTGAACACTTCTGTCATAGAGTATAGGCTCATACAGTAATTCAGGTTGGAAGAGTCTTCAGGAGGTTATCTTGGTCCAGCTCTCTGCTCTAAACAGTGTCAGAATTGAAGTCAGGCCAGGTTAGTAAAGATTTTCCCATCTTGGTCTTGAAAATGTCTGAGGACAGAGACTTGAGGCAACCTGTTATAATTCCTGACTGTCTTCACTGTAAAGAGGCTTTTTCTTATATGCTGTCGGTCTTTTACATTTCAGCTTACATCTATCGTCTTGTGTCCTCTCACCACACAACACTATGAAGAACCTGGCTCCAACATTGTGATGACCTCCTTGTAGGCCAGTTCCTTTGTTGTTAATAGTAGCATTCTAGATGTTTAAGTACCTCACTTAAAAGAATGGCTTTCTTTTTTGTGGTTCTGATACCAAAAAGGTATTGGTGGCACTTCATTGTATGTGTCTAATCTTCTCTGTCGTAGATGTGATTACTTAAAGAGAAGACCCAGGAAGATCATATCAATGTTTATAAATATTTGATTGGAGACTGCAGAGATGATGAACTCTTTTCAGTGGTGCCCAGTCACAGAATAATAGACACTGGGTGCACTGAAACACATGAAATCCACCTGAACATAAGAAAATGGTATTTTACTTTGAAGGAGGTTTGGAGTGGTAGGTTTGGGGTTTGAGGTTGTTTTTTTTATTATTATTTGAAAATAATTGTAGATAGGCAAGTTTAACATGATGATAAAGAGATGAGATACAATTTGATGGAAGCCAACTGAACAGTAGCTAAAATACTGCATTTTATTCAGAAGCATATATCTGTTGAAATGAGACTGAAAAGATCCTGACATTCTTGTTTCCTTTTGTGAATCCATTAGGTCGAATTACCTCAGTAACATTAATCATTTCAGTAAAACTTCTTGGTTGTGTCTCCAATCAGTTCCTATTTTTCCAATAGGAAAAATAGTATTCTGAGTCATTGTATAACCAACAATTATTCTTGGTTTTTGGTTATGTATCTCTCAGATTTTATAAAGTAAGTAGGGCAAGTATGAGTTTGTTCTATTAGGTGTACATACCAAACCAGACTTTTTTAAAAAGAAATTCGATTTCAGCCTGAACTGAATTTTCCACAGAATAAAGTAATTTGAAATTGCACTCAGATTTATAGAAATGCAAGAGCCTTAAAGATGCAGGAGCAGGCTGTCCCTGTGTGCCACAAGACAAACTGGGCAGGAAGACATCTGGCAAGACTCTGGCAACTATTGTAAGAGAGAACAAAAAATTATTTTACAACAAAAGAAGAATCTCCATCCTTTATTGTATATGGAGAAGAGGATAAGGAAAAGGCTGAGCTTCTTAATTCCTTTTTTGCCTCAGTCTTGAATAGTCAGACTATATGCCCAGGGTAATCAGCCTCCTGGGATGGCAGACAGGGATGGAGAACAGGATAAAATCCCCAGGAGGAAGCAGTCAATGATGTGCTATGCCACCTGAACACTCACAAGTCCATGGAACCAGACAGGAGAGAGTCCTGAGAGTCGTGAGGGACCTGACAGAGAAGCTTGCCAAGCCACCCTCCATCCAGTGGGTCTTTTCCAACCTGGTGATTCTATGATTCTATGATTTATCAGCAGTCCTGGTTAACACAGGAGGTCCCAGACCCATCCAGAAGAAAAGCTAGAAAAGGGATCCAGGGCACTACAGGCCTGTCAGCCTGGCTCCAGTACCAGGAAAGGTTATGGAGCAGTTCACTTTGAATGCACTCACCAGGCAAGTGCCGGACAACCAGGGCATCAGGCCATGTCAGTGTGGCTTCCTGAAGTGCAAGTCTTGCTTGACCAACCAGATCTCCTTCTGTGACCAGGTAACCCACCCAGTAGATAAAGGAAAGGCTGTGGATTTTATCTATCTAGACTTCAGTAAAGTTTTTGATACTGCCTCCCACAGCATTCTCCTAGAAAAGCTGGTGGCTCACAGCTTAGACAGGTGTACACGTCACTGGGAAAAAAAATGGCTGGACGGCTGAGCCCAGAGGGTTAAATGGGGTTAAATCCAACTGGCGGCCAGTCACAAATGGCGTTCCCCAGAGCTCACTGTTGGGGCTGGTCTCATTAAATATCTTTTTCAGTGATATGGATGAGGGGATTGAGTGCTCCCTTAGTGAGTTTGCAGATGACACCAAATTGGGTGGGAGTGTTGTTCTGCTCAAGGACAGGAAGGCTCTGCAGAGGAACCTGGGTTGGCTGGATCAATGGGCTGATGGATCAGTTGTATGAAATTCAACAATGCCAGGTGTTGGGTCCTGCTCTTGGGCCACAAAACCCCCATGTATCAATACAGGCTTGGGAATGAATTGCTGGAAAGTTGCCTGTGAGAAAAGGACCCGGGGATGCTGGTTGACAGCCAGGTGAGCATGAGCCAGCAATGTGCTCAGGTAGCCAAGAAGGCCAACAGCATCCTGGCTTGTGTCAAAAATGGTGTGACCAGCATGACTAGAGAAGCGATTGTGCCCCTGTACTCAGCACTAATGAGGCTGCACTTTGAATATTGTGTTCAGTTCAGACCCATAAGCTCTTGATGCCCTCAACCATCTCCAGGTGGAGCTCCGTGCACTCCAATTGGTAACTGACACAGAGGGCGACACACCCTCCTCGCTTCCCCTGCCTGTTCTTCCTAAAGAGCCTGTAACCATTCCAATACTGCAGTCATAGGATCCATCCCACCATGTGTCCATGGTGACCAGTCTTGTCTGCACTCAAAAAGAAGTATTTGTTACTAATGTCAACTGGAATAGTCTATTTTGTCATAGCTGCCAGACTCTGAGATCATAGATTGAGATTAGGGTGTTGGGCAAAATCCTGACATTACTGCAAGACACAAATTTGGCACAAATCCTAATTATTTTGTCAACCTAAGGTAAAGTTATATGTAAGAAATACTCCTCGAGACATGCCTTTCTCTGCCTGGAGATTACTTCCCCACCTGTGAAGTAGTCCTGGGGAAACTAAACAAATGGGTATAAATGGAGAGACATCAGTGAAAAGACTTTGAGATTTTCCTATCATAGCATGTCTGCCTTGTAAGTTTTCCCACAGAGATTGTCAGGCTCTGCATTTACATTAGAAAATATGTCTCCAGTATATTGGATGGCAGGGTTTTATGAGAACTTTATTTTGTGAGAATAGTAAAAACTAGAAACAAAAACTTTCTTTCAGAAGCTAAACCTCTAATCCTTGATTACTTGGCTGGGAAAGTGACAGTTAATCCACTTGGTACTGTTAAGAATTATATCTCTGTTCTGGTTTTCGTTTTCTCCTTGGGCAACAAAACCCGAAGAATTTAGTATGCTTGTCATATACCTCTCCCCTGTCAAAGCAGTAATCTTAAGACAGCTCCCATGGGAGCAGACTGTTTTGCCAAATCTTTTACATAGATGCAAAACCTCTCAGTAGCCATAGTATTTTGTAGGGGGGTTTATGTGGATTTTTTATTGAGATGAACTCCTGTGTATGCTTAGCACCCAAGGATATCTGGATTTCTTGTAGTCATGTACAAATTTAAGCCAACTGCTTGGAGAAACCATCTCTATAGTAATATTCTTCAGTTTTACTGGAATTTCTGAAAATGAGGTGTTATACATATCAACAGCCTAGATCATGTTTCAAGCACAAAACTCATGGTTACAAGGTTCTAACTTTTGGAGTTCAGTCATCCACTTGAAGAGTCATCAGAATATGTGTCTGTAGTGGAGTGATTTGATAAAAGTGTTTTTGAAAAAGAAGTATAAACAACCTTTGAAAAAGAACAAATCTGGCTTAGAAACATTTGTTACAATCAAGTTTCCTCTTTCAGCCATGGAAGCGATAATCAAGTTCTGAGATAGAAGATTGCCTTTGGGTTTTAGAAACTTATTTTTAGGTGAAAGTGAATTTTCATTGTTGTTCCTTTATTATCTGTGGTGACTCTGTGCTAGGTAAGATGTTTTCCTGTATTGATGTGCTTTGCTAGGAAGTCACTTGCTGATCACTTCACATAGTAAGTTTTGATTCTCTGATATCCTGGACATTAAACGTGAATGTGAGATTTTATTCAGGCTTTTTGATTTTCTTACATTTCCCAAAAAATGAACTGCAAATGCAAATCAATGTACTCAGGTTTAGAGGCAGGTATTTGTAGACGTAGGTATCCTTGAGGAAATATCTTTAACCTATATGTGAATTTGGGGGGGGTTCTAAAATTTTTTTTGGAATGTGATTATTCTAATTGTTTCTTCAGAGAGGGAAGAAAAAGATACTCCTTCTGCCCCCAAAGCCTCTGTCATAGAAGCACCATTCACATCTTTCTTTCAATTTTGTTTCGTAACAAATATTTTTAGAATCAAAACCAAAAAAATCCTGAGTTAAAAAGTCATTAATGTACAGTTTTCCCTGCTTCTTATCATCTCAATTAGTTATTATAACTGCAACTGTTTTAAGGAATGTTTTAGTTCTATCTCATCTATCACTTTAAACATGACACATTTAAACTCTCTCCAGATGTCATAATTTCTTTTTTAAATTTTAGGATTTGTTTTCAGGAAAATGGAAGCAAAGTGTAGATGTAAAATAACATTACAGATATCTGCTGCTTCCTGTTGACACTGTAAAATTTTATCAGATTGCCTTCTGTTTCAAATAGATTTTAAAAAATATTTTTTTACAATATGTATTGATTTGTTCTTAGTTTTGTCCTCTGTTTCTCAGATGATCTGTTTGGGACGCTGGACACAGCTTCAGGCAGCAGCTTTTTAGCATTTGCTAATTGGTAACACCACAAGGAAACTGCAAATGCGTTTCTTAAAATGAAAATCAGGAAGGACATTGTCGGGCACAGATACGAAGCAGGGCATAAAGTGTCACGGAGCACCTGCTAGTTGCTGATGTTTATGTGCTTGAGCAGTTGGTGGTATTTAGAAGTGACATGACACATTGAGATCCATCAGTCTGATAACAATGAGTACCACAGCCCATGCAATGGGCTAACAGAAACACTGGTAAAGTTCAGTCAATAATGGAGTGCTGTGGCTATAATTATGACAGACAGTGATGCCTACCAATTTTACAAAAAAAAAAAATAAGCATATAAACTTCCTGTTACGTACCTTTTAATAGCCTAAATGTAATGTAGTTAGGCTTTTTTCCTTGTCTGAAAAATGATGTGATGATATTGAAATGTTGCTTTTTTTTTCTTAATCTATTTTTCAGAAAAATGAGCTACATTAAAGTGTTTCAAGCATATCAGAATATTCTGAGCTGCTTCATTTAGTGATCTGTTTTGAAACATGATACAAACACAAAGGCAACAGTTTGTAACTTCAGGTGACTAACTCATTTTTAACAGAAACTTTTCTGCTAAAGTGATTTAGTAGCATCAGTGGTGGTAAAGAATAGTGTTTATTGTTTCAATAAATGATACCGCCCTCTAGATACTCCACAGTAATTTTTTATTTATATTTGTATGTACAGCTTCACTTACAAACTTTCAAGTTAAAATATAGTTGATGATGCTTGATGAATATAGCACTCTTACTACAGACTAAAGTATTTTGCAATGGTGCAGTGGAGGGCTAGCTAGAAGATTACATATTTTAGACATGAAATGATACCATGATACCAAGTACATTCTAATTGCACATTATTACTTTTGTTTGTTTCCTCCTATCTATGCTATCTATGGTGACTGGTATAGACAGTGCTGTGGCATATATAACAGAGCTCTCAAGACAGCTATTAAGCTACTATAAAGTTACACAAGTCACTATTTTTAATAGCATAGTAACTCACACCTTTAAGTCTTATTTGTCATTTTGAAGCCCTGAAAATGTGCCACAGAATAGGTTATATATTAAAGGCATTATTACTGGAGTTATTCATATTGTACGTTGTTAGAATTATAGATTACTGTACTTTTAACTAGTCAGATGTAAGTTTTTTCTAGCTGTTCTGATAAAGTTATGATACTTTTACCACTTCTCATAACTTTGATCTCTGATTAGAATTATATAATACCAAAGTTGTTTTCTGAGATTCTTGCTGCTTTTTAATTGTTTCTAAGAGCATCAAAGACTAGAATGCAATTGATATTCTTATAGCAATTATAGTGTTGGTTTATTGCAGAATTCTAAGCATAACCTTCATGATGAGGCACTGCATGTGAAACAAGTCATTATTAAACTGCAGAAAAGAATCTGCACACATTTAAATACTAGTAAAAGTTTCAAGCCAGACTTACTTCACTCTTGAATTTATAACTTCTAACCTTAAGCTTGTTCAAGGGAGAAGACTTGCTGTGCATGCACTAATGAGGTCACATACATGTAGTAACTCTAAGATCTAATTCATTGAAACTGTTGCTGGTGCATTTTGCAGATGTGAACACACACGGCAACTTTATACTAATGTCGCTATGATTGTAACTCTTATTTTGGCTCCTAGGGGACTGTTTTGTTTATAAACTATGTCTTATGCTAATAGATGTCAATTTTTAACCAGCCCAGATGTTGACTGTAAGTGTAATCCCATGCTCTCTCCAGAGATGAGGCTGTCTGAGAGCTATACAAAAACAACCCTTGAAGGACTGAAAGTGAGGAATTCTATATTTCTTTTTAAATACTTTTGCTTTTATACATATTATTAGTACTCCTTGATTTTACCAAGCAGTATATTTTCTTTTTTTTTGGAAATTATTGGGAAATGTCCCATAACTAAACAAATACCAACAATGCCCTGTCTTCAGGGCAAGTAGAAAACACATTAAGACTTAAAACCAAATTGTGTTTGATAAATTCTGTGCTAAAAAATAACTTCCAGTGAAGACTTTTTCTGTTTAACTATATTCTGTTCCTGAATATTTGAGAACACCTATAGTGACCATTTTGCAGTGTCCACGTTGGGCCATGTTGAGTATCTGGCACTTCTTTATAAATGAAGTGCATTATATATATTAGGTTTTTGATTGAATCTTTTGGGGATTAGACTTCTTAAACCTTCCAATTCTACTTATTTCAGGAAATATTTAGGGAAAGTGAAGGTGATGCTTTGATATCTGTTTCATTTTCTTTTTCCTATTTTCTTTTTACTGTGTTCCTGCAACCATCTGTTCTTTTTTATTTAGTTTTATGCAAGAAAGTTCTTACTCAGGGTGAAATGAGCTTTATGCAAAATGCTGTGTGCTTCTAAATCCTCATAAAAAGGTGTTGGATTTTTGCACAGGGATAACATTCCTTTGCACAACAGTCTCAGAAAGGGAGGGGGAAAAAGCTAAATTTAACTGGTGGCTTTTTTGTGACCTTTTTTATTGACGGTGTTTTTAAAAGCATGTTTTTTAATATACTGATATTTAATAAGTGGCAGTCAATGTTGCAAGGAGCTCAAAGGCTTTTTGTTCTTTGTTCTCTTAGACAGGATTTAATATGTGAGGCTACTGTTTAACAGCACTCTGTGCTGTTAACATTTCCTGTCTTACTTTTGTCTGTGGTTTAGTTTAGGTGGATCTTTAGGCATTTCAGCAGGATGCAGCCAGAATACTTTGTTTTATCAAATTAGCTTTCTTCCATTTCTTATTTTTGTGGCGTTCTGTGTTTGCCTCTTTCAACATATATTTCACAGAGGACTACAGTTACAATCAGCAGAGTATAGTAATTTAAGAAGCAGTTACTGGAAGCCAGCAACGTGGCACAAAGTTATCTAACTACTTCTTGGAGAGCAAATGGTATAGTTATAATTTTTCATGACCTTTGATCTAGATTAATCATGCTTTACTTCAGAAACTAATTAACTGATCATATGTGAGGTGATATTCTCTTGTCCTGTATGTACCAGCTTTATAATCAAACAGCAATCACATTATACTAGAAGCTCTTGTAATACAATTGTTAGTCAGTTTTCCGTTTTCCGTTTATTACAAATGCTCATTGAAAAACAAATCCAAATACTACAACTTGGTAAGGGCTTAGCGGCAGTCTTGCTGCCATTCAAGCAGTGCAGACTGCGCTTTAAGCACAAGGGGGCTGAAGCTGAAACCACTTTCCTTTTGCTGTGCAGGTTGCTCCTTCCCTCTCCCATGTCCTGGCAGACAGACTCCCTCTCTTAAATTCATGGAGGCAATACTTTTCCTTCAGCTTCATCTCTTGATGACTGCTGTGGAATCCCAAGGTCACAAGAGGAGGAAATGCTCAATGGGAGGAGATGAAATGTACATGTCTTAGAAGGGACCGTGGACTTCACTGTTCTCTTCTAGCCACATAAAATTCTCCTGATTTCTGAGAGCTGGGCTACAGGTCAAAGTCCCAGAGATTTCATTAAACTATTGCTTTTACTGTGTTATTCATTTGGTTTGATAAGAGTCTGATTTGAACATAGAGGAAGGAAATTAATGGAGTGGAATATCAGGCTTCTAACTCTAATTTGTATCAGACCGTTTCTGAAAAGTAGTCCTCATCAAGCAAGCCTTTTAAAGGATCATTTACCCTCTGACAGTTTATTTTAATTAGATTAATTTTAAAAAGCAATTTCTAGATCTCCTCACCTACCCCAAAATTTATTTCTCTGCTCTTGTTTCTTTTGAGGTGGCAAATATTGGGGAAAAGAAGTAGTAAAGCACCTTGTCTGTAGATTCTTGAAGTCATTTTACTTGCAGGCAGGTGAAAATTTGAAAGATTGAATCTCCATGTGGGTGATTACTGGCAGCATGCTGCAAGTTTTCTACAGCAGAAAATATTTCATTATAGGTGCAACTAAAATCTCAGTTGACAGGTGCATTTCAAAGAATAAATAACAATGAAGTGACAAGGTATTAAAAATAAAATTTTACACTAGAAAGGTAAAATTATCAGGACAAGACAGGGGGAGCTCTCTTTCAGTACAACTTAAATTGAAATGTAAAGGCTATCTAACTCTTTGCAACTCTTCTTAATTAAAAAGTTTAGGTAGATTTTTTTTTTAATGTTTTTTTCACTGTGCCTGGATTTTAATTCTTTATTTAACTCTACTGTGTATTCTCTCCAGCAGACTTAGTAGCTCAACCTCATTTACTATTAAGAAATTTAAAAAATTGCCCAAAGGGGAGGGGAAGAATACCGGTCTTAAAAATGGAATCTTATATATTTTTTCCTGAAGTCTTTTTGTTCTGTTACTTATCCAGGTAGTTTATCATTTACAGAAAAAAATGTATCTAGGCTTCAAAATAAAGTATGTAATTTTTAAAGTATTATTTTCTTTGAAAGCAGTTTGCAATAACACTGTTGGAACTGACGCTGAGTGGAGTAGACATTAATAGCATTTGGCAGTGTCTAAGCAGGAGACCTACCTCACCACCTGCAACATCCAAACTAAACTCAAAGTCTGTTTATAGTGGAAAGGGTGCACCACAGCTCCTTTTTAAAAACAGTCTGCTGTGGTGGATTTAGGTCTTCTCTGTGTGCATTGACTTGTTACCCAGTGACACTCTCCTTTTGGAACATGACCCTTTGTTGGCAGTAGCAGCTGTGAATCCTGTTATAAGGCAGATAAGGCATTTCAGTAACTAGTAGAAGCTTACTGTTTCAGGTCTAATCTCTACTACCAGAAGAATGGGGAAGCCCTCCACTTCTCAGATTTTTAAACTACTAGGCTTTCTAAGCTTTTTCATGCCAGTTGCCTTTTCAAGCAGCATCTTCTATTGCATTCCTTTCCTCAGGATATTTGAAAAATTATATTTTATTGCTGTATTTCTTACGCAAAATTGCAAAAGGCACGTTTTATTTTACAATTATGTCACATGTCCACTTTTAGAGTAGAAGATTAATATCAAGCCTAGGTGCAACCAAACCCTCATGTATATAAGCATTTATAGTATTTATTTAAAGAATTTGGGCATGGCTTGTAAATGATCAAAAGGACGCTTGGATGTGATACTGTTCCTTGTGGAGTGAGTTTTTTCTCTGAGTAGGAAGAGGCCTTTCAGTGACCTCTGGTAGTTCCACAAATGCCTTTGCTATCTGAAGTTTTCCCTCAAAAAAGATTCACTATTACTGAGGTATTCTATTTCCTTGCCTACTCAGATTAAAGAGCCTGTTCTTAATTAGTAGTAAGATTTAGTTCCCAGCCACTCCAGCTTTGTCTTCCCTGCAGTCAAGGGACTTAACAAAATAGTGATATCTCAACTGTTGGAGGAAAATTATTGTTGGAGGAAAAATATTGGTTTTCTTATTTACTGTATTACAATGTGTTTTGGAATTCAAGCCTGGGACCACTGGGTGGGGCTGTACAAATGCCAAAGACTTCTGCCTACAAGTGTTTATAGTCTAAGCATGAATTAAGAGACAGCAGATGGGTACAAACTAAGAAAAGAGTAATATAAGGAAACAATGTGATGTTAGAAGGTAATACTTCAGCAAAGGAACAGTTGGCTTTTGGGGGCCAAGAAAGCAAAGAACTTAAAATAAATCAATGAAATATCTTTGCTGATACATTCAAGGATGTTTTCCATGCAGAAGGGCACCATAGGAGAAAACTGCAATCCTGCAAGTAAAGGAATGGACAACAGAAGTACAGTTGGATGATGATAAATGAAAGGTGGCAACAGACAAGGGTAGATTATGAAGCACTAAAAAAAAAAAAAAAGAGAAGCAGAGGAAGACAATGCAGATTTTTGGCCTGTATTTTGATAGCTCCAAATCCTTTTAACTTTTCTTCTTTTAAATAATTATGTTGTGGAAAATTAGGGTTAGAGCATTCATCCTATTTACAGCATATTACAGCTTATAAGAAAAGCTGCATGTTAAGCTGGCATAGCATTTTCTGTTCTCGTTAAGTTGCAGTAACTACAGAATCCAAATTATTTAGAGACTGAGAAACCTTCCGAGAATATATCTTATTCTTTCCTTTTGTGTGTCAGGTTGTTGAAAATTTCACGCTGAACGGCTACTGCCATGCTTAATTAGCAAGCAGATCACAGGAGAAAGTGCTTCTTCACCAACTGAGACCAGCAGGTATTGACAAGAAAGCCATGTAAACTCTACAAATGACTGCTGGTGTGCTTGAAACAGCAGAAAAATATGTTCACTTCAATGTCCCTGGGGCATTTAGCATTGTGTATTAGACATCAGCTTTTACTGGAAATGTGAGCACAGGGCTTGTGAACCTGCAGAAATCTATAGATAATGTTCCAGCTATTTGAAAAAAGCCCACACGCTTATTCGTAGAGTTGTCTTGAGAGACAACACACACTTATTGGTAGAGTTGTCAAGAGAACTTGGTGGGTTCAAAACTTTTTTTTCTAGGGGATACAAAATGAAAAAGAGATTATTCATTTTTCTGCTTTTCATTATAGTTTTAAATCTACTTTTGGTTCCTTTTTCTTCCATGTATCAGGACTACAGCGGTAAAGCAGTCCTTTTCTCAAAACAGCAAGATCCTCTCTCTCTCTACCACCATGGAAATTTTAATTTCTCTAGTAAAATGGTTCTCATAAAGCAGAAAGAAAAGGAAAAAAAATATGGAAGCCTTTGTTAATCTTTATTAAATTCTGCAAAGAACTGATACCTTTGAAAATAAAATACTGCTGTTTGTTATTTTACTAGCAGAGAAGTAATTCTACATCCTAATTACAAGCAACTGGGATTCCCAAACCATGTTGGTGAATAAACTGTTATATTGACCCTTCAGAGCAATCAGGATGCAGGCAAGTGTTAAAGAGCTGGCTGGCTTGACCACAGAATCCTCATTTGTGAAGGTGCTTTGTTTATTATTAGAACCTTTGGCTTCAACAGACCAAGGACCCCAGGAATACTTTGTGCTATAAATTTATATTAAAACACAGCCCACTCATGGGGGAATGTGTGAAAATATATATGTGTACGTGAAAACATCTCAATCATTCTGTGTAAAAATAATCTGAAAGTAAGATACATAAATATATTCAGCATACAAATTACAGTGTATTAGGGAATTCAGTGTATTTCTACCTCGCTTAACTTTGAAGTCCTCTGTAACTTATGAATTTAAGAGCACTCATGACTAGTTATGCAGAATTTCTCTCTTTATAAAATTTAAAAACTATGTCCATTTTGTATGCCTAGTCGCAGATATACGTGTGCATTGATATTGCATGTGTGAATTCAGGTGCCATATTGTAGCGTGAGACTAAAGCATTTCCTTTTAATTGTCATGCTACATACTGTTTTTCATCAGTAAGATTAAAAACTGGTAACCCATAGGTAACATGAACTGCTACCTCAGTTATCTACATGCATGATCAACTTTATTATTCTGAGTAGACATATTAAAATAATAATGCTAATAATGGTAAGCACATAAGCAAATATTCACTTTCAAAGAAAATAATATGAGAAAGTATTTTCTGTTGCTTTGAAAAATATTTAGCATATATTTTTAAAGTACTTATTAATTTCATATGCCTTTATCCTTATCTGTTTGGCATAGTTATTATTAGATGATGTGTACCTGGCCACTCTTATTAATATGGATTGTATTTGTAGAAGTCTTGCAGCTGTGAAAACTTGGGCTTGGATATTAAAGATTGTCTATTTAGAATGGAAGCATTAAAATATACTGGAAATTTCTGAGTAAGTTTCCTTGTGTTTCTGTCCCTATGGAGTCTTGAAATGTTCTTGCATATATATTTCTGTATCTTATTTTCATAGAAAATTACTAGTTTGAGCTTTTTTTGGTTCTGGGTGCTAATTTGTCACACTTCATCAAGTATTTAAGAATGTGTGAGCAATTCCAATGATTTTGAAAGTAAGCTATTAATACATGCCTAAAGGTTTATACTTGCTGAAGTGAAGTCCAAGTGCTAGATACAACAATATAGTTAAAATATTCCAAGACTCGATGTGGAAGTATCAACTGAAGTTGCTGAAATTGCAGCGTGATATGGAAGTAATTATATGCATATTTTGCTTGGTTGTCTTAGGGGATGACAAATTAATGATAGCAAACACTTAAGTATATCTTGTTTGACTGAAGGAATTCTAAAGTGTGCTTAAATTGAAGAACACAGGATTACTGTTTTTAGTCATGTTTTGAATAGGGAGAAAAAGTGAAAATTTAGTTCTCTAAGTTAATTGAGATATTGACAACTGATCTTCAAGAAATAAATTGTAAATTACCAAATGGCCTGTTATGGATTGTGTTTGAACGTGTGTTACGTTAAAAGGCTTTCTGCATTTATTCATGCTGGAAAGGGGTACAGCTGTACACATATAAAATGTTATGTGTCATGTCAACAGGTAATTTCTCTGTTTTTAAAGTCAGTATTATGTTAATGCTTTTTAAAGCACCGTAGAACCCTAAATACATCAATATATTCTTGTGAAAGGGATAAACTGCTAGCATTGTTATAGCACCAAACCCTGTTCTCTTCTGTTTGTTTCACTTTTCTGCAAAGTCAGCGATTTTCATAGAATTGTAGAATCACCAGGTTGGAAGAGACCCACCGGATCATCGAGTCCAACCATTCCCACCAATCTCTAAACCATGCCCCTCAGTACCTCATCCACCCGCACCTTAAACACCTCCAGGGAAGGCGAGTCAACCTCCTCCCTGGGCAGACCGTTCCATTGCCTAATGACCCTTTCTGTGAAAAATTTTTTCCTAATGTCCAGCCTAAACCTCCCCTGGCAGAGCTTGAGGCCATTCCCTCTTGTCCTGTCCCCTGTCACTTGGGAGAAGAGGCCAGCTCCCTCCTCTCCACAACCTCCCTTCAGGTAGTTGTAGAGAGCAATGAGGTCTCCCCTCAGCCTCCTCTTCTCCAGGCTAAACAACCCCAGCTCTCTCAGCCGCTCCTTGTAAGACCTGCTCTCCAGCCCCTTCACCAGGTTTGTCGCCCTTCCCTGGACACACTCCAGAGCCTCAACATCCTTCTTGTGGTGAGGGGCCCAGAACTGAACACAGGATTCGAGGAGCGGTCTCACCAGTGCCGAGTACAGAGGGAGAATAACCTCCCTGGACCTGCTGGTCATGCCATTTCTGACACAGGCCAAGATGCCATTGGCCTTCTTGGCCACCTGGGCACACTGCTGGCTCATGTTCAGTCGGCTGTTGAGCAACACTCCCACGTCCCCCTCCTCCAGGGCAGCTTTCCAGCTAGGCTTCTCCTAGTCTGTAGCACTGCATAGGGTTGTTGTACCCCAAGTGCAGGACCCGACACTTGGCCTTGTTAAACCTCATGCCATTGGTCTCTGCCCAGCAGTCCAGCCTGTTCAGATCCCTTTGCAGAGCCTCCCTACCCTCCAGCAGATCGACACTTCCACCCAGCTTAGTGTCGTCTGCAAACTTGCTAAGGGTGCACTCAACGCCTTCATCCAGGTCACTGATAAAGACATTGAACAGGGCTGGACCCAGCACTGAGCCCTGGGGACACCACTTGTAACTGGCCTCCAGCTGGATTTCACGCCATTTCCCACCACTCTCTGGGCCTGGCCATCCAACCAGCTTTCCACCTAGGAGAGTGTGCGCCTCTCCAGGCCAGAGGCTGACAGTTTCTCAAGCAGAATGCTGTGAGAAACTGTGTCAAAGGCTTTACTGAAATCCAGGAAGACCACATCCACAGCCTTTCCCTCATCCAGCAGCCAAGTCACTTTGTCATAGAAGGCAATCAGGTTAGTTTGGCAAGACCTGCCTTTCGTTTAATTGCTTCCTTACTTTCTGAAGAACCCTGAATCTGTATGCGTTAATCTACTTAAGTTTTATATGTGACCATTTTAAGCAAACTTTAACTGAACAGCTTATTTCATTGATTTCAGTTGTTGTAGTTCAGATATTTTATTTGCAATGTTCAGTGAAGTTTGCTGGTAGAGCAAATTACCAATATAACACCAATTACACTGTAAAAAACCAATAGCTTCTATTGAATTGGAAAAAACCTAAGAGCTTTGTTAAAGAAATACTGAATTCCTTAGTTATGGCAAACAAGGTTCAGGGATTTGGGGTGGAAAGCTGGTCAAAGTTGAGGGAAGTTTTCATGGGTTGAGTAAAGTGCTGACAATTCTTTGTTATATTATAAAGCCCTGTTGAACAAAACAACACTAGAGCTTCTCAAAGAGCCAGTTGCTGTACAGTTTTATAACCTGAACAAAGCAATTTTTCCGACCTTCATTCTTGGATGCAGCTCAACTCAGTAAGTTGCCAATTTCAAGGGGAAAAAAAGCACCTTGGGCAGGCACCCAGGACCTGAGAATTTCTGCTGACAGTTTTTTGGCAAATTTGTCTGCATCTGAAAACCAGATTTCCTAATAAATTGTGTTTAGTGGCATTGTTGTAAATAATTCTAACAGTAATTAAAATGGCAAAGATAGGTGGGGCTATGGAGGGGGAGTAGGGAGGAATCAAGTGTAGAAATAAAAGGGGTGAGGTGAGGCTGTGAAGGTAAATGCTGAGAGTGCAGAGAAAGTTAAATAGGACAGAGAAAGATCATGGAGAGCATATAGCAGTGCCATAAGTATAGATGATAGGTGTTATTTTATTGTAAATGGGTATGTGCTTAAGTGTTTTGGGATAAGCAGTGTGTAGAGTCATAGCTCGATTTCAGAGAAGTTACATAGATTTAGCCAAATAATAAAATGTTACGAGTAAAGACAATCACTGGATGCTGGGAAAGTATGCTTGGAAAAAAAATCACTTTGTTTCCCTTGGTATTGTACGCTCCCTTATGTGTCCATGACAGGCAATTGCTAGGAAGTGGATAGAGGACAAGTTAAATGCTTGATCCACCCAAATATAGCCTTTCTTAGATAAAGCTTAACAAACATATCAGTTAAAACTCCTGCCAAGATGCAAGCATGCTTCAGTTTGCATGTAGCTTCACTGATGGATTGCTGGTTTTGTTTCTTTTGCTGTGTTCATATTAACTTGACTTAGTCTGAAATTAACATCTCCATTGAGATGATTGGGTAGCATCTCTACAGCTTTGCTGTTATTGAAAAGTTACATGTAAGTATCTTACTTTCATGGTGAATATTCATATATTTTTTCTGCATTTAATCACACATCAACTACTGCCGTGTATTTAATTCCTATACTTTCTTTCTAATACTTCTTCAATGAGGGTTGCACTGCAGAGTTCACTGTTTATTGACAGAAAGCTACGTTGGACTACATAATTTTTAAGCTTAAGAAAAACAATATGCATTACATTAATGACCTGGATGATGGAGGAGACATAGGTGACACTAAGCGAGGAAGGAGGCAAGCACACTGGAGGACAGAACTGAATGTCAAAATGTTGCAGCTATATTCAAGAGCTGGTTTGAATTAACTAGGTTGCAGTTTAGTATGGGCAAGTGCAAGTAGAAATAAACATAAATGCTTAGTTATGGACTAGCTAAAAGTTCTGCACAGAAGAATTTTACATGATTTGATAGATGAGAAACTGCCCAAGAATTAATGCCATACAAACAGAAAAGCAAGAAGAATGCTTATTTAAGATACTAAAAACTGTATTGTGAAATGCAGCTTAAAATGTCTTTTGTTGGCAGTTCGTTCTTTCTTTTTTTTTATTTACTTTACTTAGGTCTTCAGTAATATTTAGTGGCAATGGCTCTCCTAAATTAATTATGCATTGTTCAGAGCATATAATTTTGTCAGTTTTAATTTTGTTACCTTCCCATTTCACTGAAACACATTTTTCCTGAACTTGCAAGGGAATGAGCAAGGCTTATCCTGGTTCATTTATCTAATGTAGCAGTCAAAGTACAAACTCCTAAAAAAGAAAATACACACTTCTTTTCACTGTGTCCTTATATTGACAAATTACTTATGCTTGCAATCTTCTGTTGACAACCACCTCTGAACTCTCTCTCTCTTTAGAGAGAGATTGACCAGAATGAAACACGTTGTTTCTAGTCACTCTGAAGCCTTGATTTACCAAAATACATTAAAATTGTGCTGGCATTATCTCTCACTGCTTTTGCATACTAATAGTGTACTTGCCTTTGTCCATGGCTGTGCATCAAGCTGAAGTTTTCACAGACATTTTTGAGTATTTAACAGACAGTCATAGTGGTAGGGCTTTCCAGGAAAACTGAGGGATCTAGGTGTCCATCTCTGATTTGAAATTCAAATTTCAAATGAATTAGTAACTGAAGCTCCCTTGGGCTCCTTTGAAACTCTCAGCCTGTGCCTTTTTTTTCTGAAGAGATACATGGTGCAAAGACTTGAATTAACCGGATGCTGAAGATTTCCAACACATTTTAACACTTTGGTTTCTGAGCTATTTTTTTAATCCACGTGGAATCTTTGCTTTTTTACCTGGAAACTAATAGTAAAGTATTTTATCAAAAGGTCAGGTAAGCTATGTAAAACTCTTCTTTTCCCTGTGCTATTTAGCTTGCATGGTAACGGAATGTAAAATCCATGTATAAATTTTGCTCAGCAAAAAGAAATATGTATTGGATCATAGGGGAAGGAGGGTGTAATCCGAATAAATTGATTTAATTGTACCATATGATGGTTCCCTTCCATGTTGGTTTTTTTTTTTCCCACTGTAATTTCTATCAATTTGTATCAATGTCTATGATTTTTTTTAATATTGTTCAGAGCTTTAAAATTGTTGTCTTTCAACGTGGGGGCTGTTATTGCTTCATAGTTCATCAACTCTGTAATTTAAAATCCCTCCAGAACATCTGGATATATTTCTAAACATGCATGGTGCTTTAACATTTCCTTTATTGTTCAGCTGCAGCAATGCAACTCACTGTTAGAATCTTAAGGAAGCTGTTTTATGGTTTCCTCCACCTTTCTATCACATAGACAAGTATTTGCATTTGTAGTATCACTGCAAGGTGAGAGAGACAGTTCCTAAGAGCACAGGGTGAGGAAGAGAGTGGAATATTTCAAAACTTCCATAACTTTGCTACTAAGTAAATTATTCTATTATTGACTTCTATGAGACTAAAATTACACCACTGTAAATACTTCTGAAAAATTTCACCCTCAGGTCTTTTCTTCAAGGAGAAAATTACTGTAAGAAATCTGAGGTGTAAATTTTAAACCATGTTAGGTGCTGAGATCTAATTCTCCATGTGAATAATCTTAGACTGTGGGGAGGTTGCTCTACTTGGAGAGCATGTAATGAACTGTAACTTCAAACTCCATCTCAGTATTTTATGGTGTCACTGTCCAAGGTATGTTTGCTCCAGCCCCCACAGGAAAATGTGGAAACAGCTCAGGTTTGTTCAGTCTCCACTCCAATCACAATCATGATTCCTTACCACTTTTGCCTTCCTACATACCTGTGCTATAGTAAAATCTAATATTTTCTAAGGTTTGTTATGTTGTAACAAATCAAAGTTCTTCTGTGCATGAACAGCTGTTTATATTTCCAGTGTATACACATTTATCTATATTTATCAGCATCAGTTGCATTGCTTGTGAACCCAAGTAATTTAAATTATTGAATCTGACTGCACTAGTTTCTGTTAGCGCCTGTTCTTTATTTCTCTATGTGTATATATGTGTGTGTATATTTACACAAATATAGATCCTAAGTCTGGTCATTGAAATTATTAATAACATAGTTTTGCCTACAGATACTTAATTTTTTTGTTTTCATAACTTCCATTGCTTTCTCCATCTTTCCACTTTCACCAGCAGCTTTGTGGTACTTTTAGTAGAAGCTGGTGATATATTATAATTTAAAATACTTCACATTCAGTTTCTCTTGCATACTTAAGAACACAGCAGATCCATAATGTTTTATGAAATAGATTGGACTTCATAATTTATTTCTACTGCTACTTTTAAATTTGACTGAAATTTCATTTCTGAAACATTCTCAGTCTGTGAATGACAATTATATCGGTCATTTTTTTTAAATGTCAGGGGAAATACCTTTAATTTATGAATGGTTTTGACATGATTCTCTCTTATTTCTTATATAATTTTGGTAAGCCCCATAGTATAGGAATTGAGATTTTTCACATTCAGTATTTGAACCTCCTATTTCTCACACACCAATACTTTAGTGTTGCTTGATTATAACATCTTGATTCTGATCTCAAAATTTCCTTTGAACTATTTGTTATCTATAAAGTCAGAGTAAGTGACTTTCTTTTGACTACAATTCCCTTTAAGGCATTGTAGGTGTGACAGCTTTCCAAGTACATCCATGTCAGATTTTCCCCTCTGGACAGAAAGGTTCTGGAAGAAATTTAACCTGCTCTTAATATTAATTTTTTTTCGCTTGAAATATATTTAAATTGATAGATGCCGTAAAGAATAAGTGGGACATGAGTGTGAAAATATTTTAGCTAAGAAATGTCAAACTACAGATCTAACATGAAAATTCAGCATTAAAAATGTAAACTAATATATACAATTTATAGTTTCCAGAAGAAATGCTGTCCTTACTTGAGAGTAAAAGCTATTACCGTTGCTTTAAAACAGAGCTGGCATCAATAACTGATAGCTTACACTGCTTACTTGCATTACCTTTTTTAGCATGCTATAAACAGAAATAACTATTCCATATTTTATAGTTACAAATTAAATTTAAAATCCAGATTTATTTTCCCCTGTGGGCACATATTCAAGGTAAGAAGACTGAACATTCATAATCAGAATGCAGAAAAAAATCCTTTATTACCACAAAATTAAACATGATGTTGCTTTAAATAGAAGTCTACATTTTTTCACAAACTTATCTGGGAGGAAATAGTATTAACGCTGTGCTTCACAGTCCACTTTATTTATCAGTGACCAAACAGTAAGTTACTAAAAGCTGAGAGTATGAGGATTGAGAGGTTTTGATAAGTAATTCTAGGAATTCAGCAGAGATCCTCTTTCCCTAACTAAATTACATATTAACCTTTCCCAATTACTGCATGTTTGTGATTTAAAAAAAAAAAAAAATATATTTAAAGTTCTATTGAAATGTTGCAATATTTGGACATATGTCATCAGCTGCAAATAGGTAGTCTGCAAACATTTGCCAGAGAATCTTTACACATATTCAGGTAAGTTTCTTCCATCTTGCCGAGTTGGAAATTGCTTGTATAAGTGTCTGAGAAAGTTGGTCTTCAGTGGAGTTCTCAGCCATCCTAGAGATACAATAGTTTCAGATGCTCAACTTCTTTAAAGATTACACCACTGTTTACATAGGGAATTAAGGTTCTCTGGTCTTACATTCAGCACTATCCAACCCCATTTTACTAATGGAGGAAAGTACTGTTCACTGTGGATAATGGCAGCAGAATATTTTTCTGATTTTATGTGCTTTTAGACAGTCTGATTTGAAAGTGATGCTTCGCTTTCTTTTTATTTCTGTGAATCACACCAGGCCTCCAAATTAAGTGGTATTAAGGTGTTGATACTTGTTCCTCAAAAAGTTTAAAGTAGCTGCTGAGTTACCGATGAAGGATGCCACAGCAAATGTGCTGAAAATATGTCTGTTAACACTGTAGAAAAACTCAGATTGCATTGAGAATGGAAAAAATAAAGTACTTGAGGGTAAAATGTACAGTGAGATAATTAATTTTTTTTTAATTGCACCATGCATAGGAGGCGCTGTGTATGCTTATAAAGCAAGAGAAGCAAACAGGAGACTGGGTTGGGGGAAAGAGGAGAAAGAGTTGCTTTGTTTTCCATTGAAATTTTAGAAGTTTTAATATATGTTTATACATCTTGAATACTTTGACTTTGGCTGGACTACTGACGTGCCTACAGGCTCAGCCTGTACATCAAAGTTTGAAAAATTGGGACTGCAGAAAAGCTTTTCTTAGTCCTGTCTTTCCTAACTAAGAATAGCAAAAGGCAGTCAGATAGAGCCCCTACTAAATCTTAGAAATCCTGGAGATAAGCATCGTAGGTATTTGGTATTAGCTATCCACTCTCAGACTTTTCAGAGTGGTGAGTATTCTTTTACTGTGTTTTAACATAATATTTTGGCAGTGGGAACAGGTCTGGTAAAGAGCAAAGGATCTTATTTCTGTCTTTCTATGATATCCAGAGAATCAACTGGTTTTTACTTGCTGTGTATTTTCTGACTGTCATCTTTGACTCTCTGTTTAGTCTGAGGAGCAGTGCTAAAGAAGCACGAGTTTGACACACTGGGATATTTTCCGTGTTATGCTCTGGTTATTAGGCTTTTTCAAATGTTATCTCAGTTGCTTTAATACCTGTGTCTCTGCAGCTGCCTTCTGCCTTGAACGTGCGCATAACTTGATAATGGGCATGTGTTGAAGAAATTAGTAGAGTTTTTATTCAACAAGAGTATTATATGTCTGTTTATTTTCTAGTGTGTTTGCCTGTTCTGTATTACGGTATTACCTTCTTTGTTAACAAGGATTTGCTTACTCATGTGAGACAGAGTAATTAGTTTTAAGAGTTGCTAGGCCATTGCTTTCTGTGATCTCTGGCTTCAAGATCCGTGTGTTTATTTACTTTAAGGAGAGGTGTACTATGAGGTGCGTTTTGTATAACTTTGTATTCTTTGATACCAAAAGTAAGTATGTGTAAACTCTATGTGAACTGGGTATGTTTCTTACTTATGCAAATCCTGTTATTCCATCAAACATTCATACTCACTCAGGCCTTTTGTCTCTGGCTGTTATCTTGATCTTGTCTCTTACTAGGGCCTATGCCAGTACCCATAATATCAAAATTTTCAGCCTGAAATCAGTCATCTAGGTGATATGTATTTTCAGCTGCTTTATCTTCCTGCACATCCTGTTTTATAGTCATTCTTTTTTTTAAAAATGCTCTTGAGCCCTTTTTTATTTTTCCCTGCAGTATTTTTCACAATCCTGAACTAAAACCTATTAAAAATATCAAGTACTTAAGAAGCCAGAAAAATAAGCCCTTTGGTTGCATGTAGTAATGAAGTAATTCTTAAACTTTGTTCAGTCATCCTTTGCAGGACCAGATCACTTCAGTTCTGATGGGCCTCTCAGCTGCTCTGTTTTATTGTGGGTGAATTTTCAGCTCACTTTGTCTGTGCTTCTTCTTGGTGTCCGAGTTTGACATTAGAAGGTCTCCAGTCTGCTGATTATTGGATAGTACATTTTATTACCAAGGGAAGGATCAGTTTATTTTATGCCTTGCATAATGGGGTCGTGCAGCCGTTATACACTGAATCTTACCAGTCAGCATCCATATAACTGCTTCTCAGAGACTAATGTCAGAACCTTGGACAAATTCTCTGAAAAAGTATTATAAACAGAGGGTAAGATACTGAGCTTGGGTCAGCAGGCTTGGCTGAAATGCTTAACTGTGAGAGAGCATTCAAGGTAAGGGACAAAGGAGCTTCTGTGCCTGCAAGACTTGTGCTTCGTGACTTCTCTCCCTGGGCAGCTCCTCACATGTCACTCCTGGCTGTCTTAAGTAACTCCCCATGCAGCTCTGCCTGCAGTGCTCTCACACTCGACTGGGCCAGTGCTGAGAATGTAAGGTATAACATTGACAAGTTCTGCCCCAAGAACTCTTCCGATTTTGGAGTCCTTGAAGTGTAATGCTTCCAAATCCCCACCAGTTCAGATTACCAGGGAGTTTATGATTTTTGTGGTTTTTATAATGCCAGCAAGCTGTGCTCTTTACAAGAGCGTATAATAGGTTCTAAGGTCACCTGTTTGACATGGGTGTCCTGTAGGAATTTGATGTTCTGTATGACAGAAAGCTAACCTGTCCTCATCCTTATCAGATGCTCCTGTCACCATCTCTGACCCCCTAAGGCGTCTTTTCCTTTGAAAGACAGGTCTCAAATAAATCCTCTGCAGCAAATTCTAACTTTAATTCCTAAACAACAGTGAGTATTAAGGCGTTCTTTGTGACAATGAGTGTGGGCAAATGAATAATATTCAAGTAGTTATACCAGAAGTAAAGAGGTTGAAGTTTCGCCTTAGTAAGATCTGTAGAAATAAACACAACAGCTAGTTATCAGCCATACATTGTTACATCTTGCACCTTTATAATTACACAGTTACTGTTTAATTGTCTGAAGACCTGGCATGGCATCTTTTTTACTTCAATTTATGTTAGTCCTGGTGCATAATTAACAATTAGAGATTTAAGTTTAATTCAACAAAATGATGTGATTCCATTTGAAATATGCCAGTGTGATACGTAGAGTGATTAGACATTTAAAATCAGCCTTTTCATCTGTATTAATCTGACAACTATCTATGCTTTACATCTTAATAGGAACAGAATTTTTTAATGTTTATTTAGAGATATGCTTAGAATGTACCTGGCTTTACGGACTAAACATATTAACAGTCTTTATGACATTATAATTCAGTAACTTTTATGTGGGTGTATCGTATTTCTCAAAGAGACCATAAAATATAAACAGGTTACAGCTGTAGAAGGTTTATTTAGCTCAGAAATATATTAGTGTATTTATACTATATAAATTACTGTATATAAGATACTGCTATATATTTGCAGTCATATCATCAGGCAATTTTCTATCTTGAGTTATCAGAAGAAGGAATTGCAAAATATAATGCTAGCCCTAGGGAAGCAGACTTTTTTCAATACTCCTGTCTGCTAATATCACCTGCCAGTGATTTAATGTGTTTATAGTTTATGCTAACCTTTCTTAGCTTTCCTTTTAATACATTATAGTCTGTGTACCTGGTAGAAGGGAAGCCTGCAGCCAATTGCTGTTACTTTGCAGCTCCTATCTTCAGTCACCAAATAGCTATCTTTTTTTTTAATTATTATTCCTGAAAGGTAGTAACTGTTGGCTGTTATAAAACTGCAATCTCATTAGAAAAGCTTTGTGCTAATAAGTTCACTCCTGATATTAGGACTCTAAAATGTTAATGTCTTTGTCTTTCTTTAGGATTATACTTTTTATTTTGACACTTAGAGATGGCTTTAGACTCTTCCATTTCCAGAAGAGTTGTTATGACAGGAATAGAGCATTTTGGGACAGTCTTTGGCACTGAATTTTTTTAAGTAAGTAGTGCATCATTTAAGAATTCTTAGTACACCTCCATATTAAAAATATGTCCATAATTAGAGTAAGATGAAAGTGAACAGGAGTGCATACAGGAATGTTAATATTTGTTGTCAGTAGTATGAACTGCTGCAATATTTGTTTGATTTTTGTACTTTCTTAGTCCTCTACTCTTTCAACTTAACTTGAAGCTCTGTTATGAAACTCCAATGTCATATTTTTCTCGCACTCAGCCTTGATTGCTTTCTCCAGTTTGCATTAGACATTTTCCACAGTGACAAGTGGGAGGTATTCTTTGTGTCCAATCTGGATCTATTTATGGAAACTGACTATACTTTCCTAACAGGTTTTGATGAAACCCAGTAATGATGTCACAGGAATGTTATTTAGTTATTACACTTAATCGGGCAGTGGAGTATAGATTAAATGTGTAGCAGAGTAGTGCCATGCCCCATCTGAAAATAAAGGGTTATCACATGCTGGAATAACCGTCCTTTCACACATAGTCTTTAATTTCATGAAACTGATTTGGGATTCTTCTGAATCAGATCTCACTGGAATGTTTAGGACACAGCTATAAAAATATTCAGTTGTACCTATTGCTAATGATCTCATTCTAGCATAAACCTAAAGTAATTTCACTGCTTATAATAAAATTAAGGTCTACTCAGAACTGTTTATATGTAGGAAACTTTTTCAAATTTTTACATATTTTTCACATTTGGAAATGTGCTCTCGTGTCCTGAACTCAGTCTGGGCATATCTGATCTGTGTGGATAGAAGTAGCTGAATTTTCTTTCCTTTTACTTCATATTAAAGAGGATACATTTTTGTTCCATTATTGGACATGTGCCAAGTATTTTTAAATTTACATTATTTCACAGACAATTCTGTAAAGCAGAATTAAGGTATTATGAACAGGATTTTTGATGGTTGTATTGCTTCTAACATTTAATGCTTTGAATTAATAGAATTAATCATAGCTTTATTGGATTTGAATAAATTTATATTGGATTGTGTTAAGCAATGTATCCTATATACACTGGATTAGTCATTTGCCTGTTTTTCAAAAATGTATAAGCCATACTGAGAGCAGATCTGCATTTATTATGCAGTGTAACTAGCTCTACTTTTACCAAAGGAAAGAAAAACAACAGCCCAATTTCAGATATTTGAAAACTTTTAGTGTTGTATTATTGTTGTTGTTATTTATTATATATGTTATTTGTTACATAAAGTCAGTGTATTTGGACACTTTTCACTGGCATAACTGTCATTGCGGTATGACTTTCTTTTAAAAAATTCCTGGAACAGTTCACCTCATATGACCTTTTCTTATGAATAGTTAGGCTGCTGTAGTTTTTTTATATTGTCAGTATTAGAGATGTTCTTAATTATAACGATATAACTGAGCTGTTACAAATTTGTGTGCCAGTAAGCATAAAATGTTTGAATTGTACTCTTCTCAGTGGCTGATTTCTGTGTTGGGATGAATTGATGTCTAGCAGGAATAAACAGGAAAGGGAGTACACTTTTTGATCCAGATATATTTTTTAAATTCAAACAAAAACTGGTGCTTTATTATACTTGTTCTGACCACCTCCCCTTGTTGTAGTTTTCAGCAGTGAACAGGAGTATTTCTGCATAAATACTGTGAAAAAACAAAATCCTGAGTTTGTATTTGCTTTCATTTGGGGCAGGGGGTGGTGGCAGGTGGGAAGAAACTGCCATATTAACAAAATACTCTAATCTTATGCTGGAGCTTTGACGACTCTCTTTGCTTTTCAGTTCAGTGCGTAACCAAGTATAACTTACCATAAGAGATGTGAGTGGCTGCCATGAAATGGCACAAAGTTGGAATTGGGAAGGGAATTGGATGCCCAGGGGTTTTTACTCTTGGCTGGACTATAAACCTGCAGTATGACCTGGAGCAGATCACATTAACCCTGACTTTTCAAACCATTTGCACTCCTGAACTGGATCTATAGGTTGGTCAATTACAATTTCCTGTAAAGTGAGAATGGTGCCTTAATAGGGTGCAGACAGTTCATTAACATAAAGTGCTATGAAATTGTCTAATGAAAAGTGTTACAGGAAGTAGAAAGTATTATTAGAAATTAATAATATTATAAATTAGTAGAATATGATGTTGTACTTTACCCTGAAGCAAGATAAATCATAAGCTGCTTAGATGGCTTTTTTTTTACAATAGAGTGCAGTAGTTAAGGGTCTTGAGAACATTTCTACAATATTAAAATGATTTTTCAGCCAGGGTATTAGCTTCTCCTGTCTAGTCAAGTTTTAGCAAAGTAAAACAAACAAAAGCCTAAGGTATTATTTACTTCATTAGTCCTCTCTGCAGCATGACTTTTTTTTCCTAAACTTCATTTCTGCTTAATAAGTATTTTATCTGTTGATATTCTGTATGTTACTAAGCAACACCAACTCTACCAAATAATAAGGAAAAGAACCCCATGTAATAAGGCACTATAATTCCGATCATGTATCGTGAGGTTAATTTCTTAGGACTACTCTGAGATTCAAAGAGTGTGCTGTGCAGTGATGTAAAATATATTGTTTTCATTATAAAAAGCGGTTCATATCTTCTAAAAATGTGCATTTAATTGCATAATGGCAGAAAAACAACACAAAAATTACTCAAATAAGATTCCAATTATATTTGATAAATCATCTTTAAAACCTTTAAAAGTACGTAGCAATTATAACCTAACCACAGGATCTAACATCTTAGAGCTTCATCAAAATCAATCAAATATCTTAGGCTGAAGCTGGAATGTTGTACTGATGGAATTACTCCCAAAGGCAATTTTGATCTATGGGCACCAGTTTTACAGCACATTCTGAATTCCATTACTTCTGGTAGTATTTCCTGGGTAAGGTTTTGTTCTAGCAATGACTCTTAAGAAATTTCTATTATATAAAACAACTAATTAATTGCAAACCAGTTAAACTAGCATAATTGTTTTCAAAAATGCTTCTAATACTTTGGTCCATAGAAAATGCAGAATCCCTTCTGTCAATCGCTTCTAAGTGTGTTTTGAGAGAACTGATGATTTCAGATGGTAAATTAAATAGACTGTCATTCATTCACATCACATGTGAAATTGAAAAATATCTTGGAAGAGTAGTATTTCTTTAGTTCTAAATATGAATTTCTCATTCAGCTTCCAGGTTTCTTTGAGTGACAGTATTTGCACCTCGTTCTTAGGTACATGAAACCAGATAACTATCAGTTAATTAGGGATAAAATGATATTAGTGTGTTGGGGTTTTTTAATAAAAGAAAAAAGTCAATTTGAGCATTTTTTCGTCTATCATCAGATCTAGAAAGAACACACCACTGTCTGTGTTACCACAGAGTACCCGGTCTCAAATGCTTTTGTATCTTTTCTTTTTATCCTGGTTTTAGTTTATTTCAGAGAAATTCTTTTTTCTCTCCTCTTCTATTTTTTAGTTATAAATCTATTTGGACTCAAGAATACTTCTTTTCAAAAATTCTAAAAGTAATTTTCTTTCTGGTTAAATGAAGTTGCCTAAAATACCTGTTAAGAATCAGTTCACAAAACTGTTTCAAGATGGGCTAGGTCCAGAATTTAATTTAGATAATGAACTATATGTCTCCACCTTGATATTTGCAAGGCATTTCTTTGTTGGCAGACATTCAGTCTAGTCCTGCCTTAGTTTCAGAGTGCTTGTAATCTTATGTATGCAGCTGTATACGTATTATACTGTATAATGTGCTGGGTCTATCAGCACAAAAAAAGGTAAAATGAAAAAAAAGTGTAAGGTTATTACAAAACAATTCCTCAATCTTCCTGAAAGAAATTTAATTTAAAAATGTGAAGAATAGAATGTAAATTTACACTGGGGTTTTTGAACTGGTTAAAGAAAGATTAATTGCTCCCTGTTCCCCTCCCCTTTGCCTCAAATCCCAGCCCATTGGCATCACAGATCTGGAAAGCAGCCGTACTGAGAAGAGTATTTTCAAAGCCATCTTATGTGTAGCTCTATCCTGACTCAGAATGGACTTAGGAACCTTGTGAATCACCATAAATTTTGCTTGAAATTATTAAAGCAGAGTCACTGTCTACAAACTTGCTTAACACTTGAAGGCTGGTATTTCAGGCAACATCTGGGGTGTGATGCCGCAGATTGCGTGGTTAGTGTTTTGCGGGAGTTTTTCAAAACCAACATTAGCTGCCATTGCAGCAGAATACATTTTGATTCCTCAGCAGGACTAAATATCATGTTTACCATTTTCCAAACTTGCCACCCAAAAGAGTAGTCAGTCTGAAAAACAGAACTACAAATGGTTTTGCTATAAACATATCTGTTCTTCCATCCTGTAATTGCTATAGAAATGCTTGCATTTCTTGCTCCCAAGAACTTTAAATAGAACTTTGGTATTAATGTTCTTAGTAAAAAACGTATGGCATTTAAAGTGAAATTTTCTTTCAGGTTTGTAGAAGCAAACAGTATTTTCTCTGGCATCTGATTAAAAATTGAATTTGTACTTGGACTTTTCCAATATTTTCTAAGTGTATGAACATCTGGTTGAAGCTGTGCTCTTTTTGAAGAAGCAGTTGTCCTTTAGGTCTTGCTTGGGCATAACAGGTAATGCTCTCCACAGATCTACCCAGTAAAGGTCGCAGTTTATTTTTAAAATTTTTTTTAGGGTTAAAACTATTTAAATTTTTTAAGTTTTAAAATTTTTAAATTTAAGTTTTAAATACAAATTTTAAAAATTTATAGGGGTTTTTTAGGGTTTTAGAGTTAATATTTGCTAGGTATCTGTGAATTTAGAATTACTCTTAACAAGAGTCATACCCTAGATATCCAAGAAGATGGAGTAGGTTTTAATAAGATTTAGAAAATAGATTAATGAATCTGCTGCGTTGCCTAGGCTGTTACTATAAAAATATTCTTGTCTTAGATGTTTAAGTCTGTAAAGTAAGTCTCAAAGTAAACAATTTTAAAACAGAAGTACTGAGTGCTCCTCAGAACCATGACAAATGGGAATTGGCTCTGTTTTCTAAGGTCGTTTCTAAGAGTAGAAGTACTGTGACCAATATATTCAGAAAAAGAAAGACTGACTGACAGCGGAACTGAATAAGCAGCTAAAGTTGTAGTGTACCTGAGACTACTTTAAAATATGAGCCATAATTCAAACAGATTCCAAAACAGGTATTGTTTTTTAAATGATTGCATTTTGTTTTGGTTTTTAAATTATTTCAAATGTTAGCAACACATTTATAGTGACATTTTCTTTCAGTCACATGTAAGCTTACACATAAGCACATACATGCAAGCATAGAACTTTTATAACATTTTTAAGAAATTTAACATTCACCACTTCTTTAAAATGCTCATATTCTGTGCAGATTAAGAAAAAGAAGATATCTAGCTGTAACCAGACTTACTTCCCAGCAAGATTTTTTAAGTGCCTAGAAAGAGTGTAGCTTATAGCTCTTATAGCTCCTTAGCTTTGGAGAAACTGCAAAATATTATCTGAAGGTTTGATTTTGCCAAGGTTTTCCCAATACTTCACAGAATCACAGAATAACCAGGTTGGAAGAGACCCACCGGATCATCGAGTCCAACCATTCTTATCAAACACTAAACCATATCCCTCAGCACCTCGTCCACCCGTGCCTTAAACACCTCCAGGGAAGGTGAATCAACCACCTCCCTGGGCAGCCTGTTCCAGTGCCCAATGACCCTTTCTGTAAAGAATTTTTTCCTAATGTCTAGCCTAAACCTCCCCTGGCAGAGCTTGAGGCCATTCCCTCTTGTCCTGTCCCCTGTCACTTGGGAGAAGAGGCCAGCTCCCTCCTCTCTACAACGTCCTTTCAGGTAGTTGTAGAGAGCAATGAGGTCACCCCTCAGCCTCCTCTTCTCCAGGCTAAACAACCCCAGCTCTCTCAGCCGCTCCTCATAAGGCCTGTTCTCCAGCCCTTTCACCAGCTTCGTTGCTCTTCTCTGGACTCACTCCAGAGCCTCAACATCCTTCTTGTGGTGAGGGGCCCAGAACTGAACACAGTATTCGAGGAGCGGCCTCACCAGTGCCGAGTACAGAGGGAGAATAACCTCCCTGGACCTGCTGGTCATGCCGTTTCTCATACAAGCCAAGATGCCGTTGGCCTTCTTGGCCACCTGGGCACACTGCTGGCTCATATTCAGTCGGCTGTCAACCAACACACCCAGGTCCCTCTCCTCCAGGCAGCTTTCTAGACAGACTTCTCCTAGTCTGTAGCACTGCATAGGGTTGTTGTGCCCCAAGTGCAGGACTTAAGTGACTATACTTCACAAGAACTTGAGAGTTGCAATTAATCCACCCTTTCTTGTTTGGTTTTTTCCAACACTGATCCAATTCAAACATTTCGCTCTTGCTTTGTCAGTTTTCTACTCTAAAGGGCTCAGATTCCAAAATTTTGCCTGTATCTGTGCTTTGTTTTCTGTGCCTAACTAAACAGAGCTTTTTTCCTATAATCCATAGCTCACTGGAAACCAAGTGGATGCACCACAAACCAGTACTATTATTTAGATTAGGGTATACTATTCTAGCAGGGGATTTGTGGAATGGCATTGACATTCAAAAGTGCTTTGGAATTATTATTAGTATCATATGCCAAGAAAAATACATGGTTTGTATACTAGGGAACTCAAAGCAAGCAACTAACAGGAATTTTAAACCAAGTAAACAATTCTATTGTTTAGAGGAAAGAAAGGCTGTTGAGGGGTTAGTAGCCATCGTTGATCCCCAGTAGCTAAGGAAAAGAAAACAGCATATGAGGGGCAGGGTGGTGGTGGTGTTCTTCTGAAATAAGGAAAACAAATAACTTCGGTATAATTTTCTGTTGTGATGAGAGATTAGATTTGAGAATTGAATTGTGAGTTGATATTCCAGCTGGTGATGGGTTTAGAAATACTGATCTGTCTTATTTTATTTTGTAGATGCTTCAGAAACTTGCTGTGTGTTTACCACGGGTTCTGCCAACCAGCTCGGGAGGGGACTTTCTCATCTTTTCATTAGTCAAGCATAACATTATCTTGAAGTAGTTATTCCTCTCCACATGGCCATCCTACTAGTGTCAGCTTATCTTCTGCTGATTCATGCCCAGGGTGCTCCTGCTGAGAATGGGGCACTATTGGAAACACTGAAGTCACAAGTAGGATTATGCAGCAATAAAAGTGAACACTATACATCACAGGTGAGACCTCCAGGCACAAGCCGTCAAATACCTCAGACAATCATCATAGGAGTTCGTAAAGGAGGGACAAGGGCTTTGCTGGAAATGTTGGATATTCATCCTAATATTGTGGTAGCAGCTACAGAAGTCCACTTCTTTGACTGGGATGAAAATTATGTGAAAGGAATAGACTGGTATAGAAATCTGATGCCATTTTCTTATGGAAATCAGATTACAATTGAGAAAACACCAGGCTATTTTACATCACCGCAGGCTCCAGAAAGAATTCATGACATGAATAGCTCCATTAAACTGCTGCTTATTCTAAGAGATCCAACTGAGAGAGTTATATCTGACTATACCCAAGTGTATTACAACAGAGTAGAAAGCCACAAACCTGTTCAGCTTTTTGAAGATATTGTTATTAAAAATGGAGCACTTAATACCAAATACAAGGCTATTCAGAGAAGTCTGTATGATGTTCATATGGAAAAGTGGCTTAAACATTTCAGTTTGGATCAGATTCACATAGTGGATGGCAATACTTTGATTAAGGACCCTCTTCCTGAATTACAAAAAGTTGAAAGATTTCTAAATCTTCCTTCACGAATTATGTCTTCTAACTTTTATTTTAACCAAACCAAGGGATTCTACTGCATCAGAAGTGATGGAAGGGAGAGATGTTTACATGAATCGAAAGGGCGCCCCCATCCTCTTGTTAACAGCACTGTTTTAAAGCAACTGCATTCTTACTTCAGAGAGCACAATGCAAAATTTTACAAAATGGTTAATCATTCCTTTGACTGGCATTAGTGCATTTGGGATCAATGTTTCTTTAAAAGGGCCTGAAACAAACTCTTTTCAAAGATATCATTCTAAACTGTAGAAATTCATATTATGAGAACTTAATGTACTGGTTATATGCTTCAAATAACACATCTGTTATCTCATTGAAACACTACTACTTATGTTGGGGAAAAACAGGTTTCACTTATTTGTATGACTAGTCAGTCTTACGCTGATCTTTCTTCCATCATGCAAATACATTAACTTCAATGGACTTATTCAGATATGTATCTGCTACAAGATTTGTGCTCTTTTGGAAAAATGACTGCTTCTAAATGTGTAAAAAAAATGTAAATATTTGAAATTGTATTATTCTAAATGTTCTGTAATTTTTGTTGTTAGTATTTTTTTATATCATTCACAATGATAGTGGCATTGATTTCTAGAATTTTTCATACAATAAATTAAATTGTATGTTAAAACAGGGGCATA
Source organism: Phaenicophaeus curvirostris (assembly GCF_032191515.1). Taxonomy (NCBI): domain Eukaryota; kingdom Metazoa; phylum Chordata; class Aves; order Cuculiformes; family Cuculidae; genus Phaenicophaeus; species Phaenicophaeus curvirostris. Next base: position 14,054,601 of record NC_091400.1, on the reverse strand, counting down.
CATAGTGCCTCCAATAAATAATACATCCTCTGGTAACATGACAAAGTTCTTAATCAATTAATTATAAAAGGAATCTATTTCACCTATGATTTCGAATAGGTGAACTAGAAGCTCCATGTCTGTATGTCATTAGTACCATGCTCTCACTATCTTAGTTTGCAAAAAAATATCTCCAAAGTAAGGATATGAACTGTTTGAAGAAGCTTTAACTGAGAGTTCTGAATGTAAAGAAATTAAAATATCCCGGACAACCTCAATTTTCACTGCTATTCTATACACTAAAAAAAGGGCAAAAAATTATTACTGTCAGCAGCTGTACAAATATTTGATTATATAAATTAGGTCATTTTGCTCTTGAATGGAAAGGCTCTTCATTAGTACTACTGTATTAATCATGTTTGTATTCTGTGGCTAGTTATTCTATTGCTCTTTTGGCTTTAGTTTAATTATCTCCATTGGCACATTCATTCTTGTTTAAAAAAAAAAAGTAATTAGTTGCTTGCCTTCTAAAGCATGGAGTAATTTTATTTTGCCATTTATAATGCAGATCAATGGATATTCGCAAAGTTAAAATAACAAAATTTTGTACTGTATATCTCAGATATAGTGTTCGATATGCTAGGTTACTCAGATTATATCTAAAAAACACACCCATCTATACCCCTGCATTAGGGCTTTTTTTAATTTTTTTAATTTTATTTTACAGTATTGTGTTGGTCTGCTCTCCTTTTCATGTGAACATTTTATAATATATCAATACCAAAGAAGAAAATCAACTTGAAATGTTAAATATGGTGCCAGATAGAACAACAGACACAGATGCACTTGTTTGAAATTGTATCTTGCAATTCAGAAACTCTGTTGCACCCCCGAGTAGAAGCATTCATTAGGAACATTCCTCTTTAAGCTTCTCAGGACACTGGTGAGCTGTAGCTGTGGGCCCACTCTGAGCATCACAGCATCAAACGGCCTGACCCTGTTGAGGATCCTGGATCCATGTCCCTCTGTCTAAGCCACTGTGCAGCCTGTGTGTTCCTAACATGGGATTCGGGTCTTCCACTTCACAGGCTAAAAGGTATGTATTGCAGCACTAATTTTTAGACTTCTAATGCTTTATGAGTGGGCTACTTGGTTGTCAGGCAGGTAGCAGTATTCAGCTGGAGCTAGACAGACTCAGACCCAGCCAGACTTCATGGAAATAGCCTTCATCAAATGTTCCCTCAATAAATGTAAAATGTTAAAAAATAATATAATAAATCTTATTCTTTATCTCTTCCACTACTTGTCTGTGTATATATGAGAGAAAATTATATTTATTTGTCATTAGCGTATAACTAACCTCTAAAATTATCTTTTTGAAGTATGATTATTTACTACATTTCTAATTCTACAGATAGATGTTCCGAATTGTTATTTATTTCTTTCACCTTATCTGATATTGTGGCTTCTTAATCATTAATATTGATGAGATCTGAGCATTACTCAGAAGTACAAAGTTGACCTGAAACAGGTGTGGAAATATGAATGCATTTCTTTCAAACTATCCAAAGAATAGGATGTTTTTGCTTGTCTTACACCATCTCTACAAGGACTTTGGATAGGCAAACTGTGTAGTCTAACAATACTTTCTTTGTCATTTGTCAAGTAAAAAGTTACCCAGAAAAATTCTGAACTCTGCATCAACAGGGCGATTTTTATATTGCACCAGCACTTTTTATTTTGTGGGCACAACATTTTTATCTAGCAACAGAAGCCCCAAGTGCAGATTCCCTATAGTTTTTGACAGAGCCTATTCTTCTAATCAGTGCAATCTCAGTGATGAACAAAATTCATTCCACTAATTTCAGAAATACAGTATTGAAGGTTTTCTCGTTCTTGATGATTCCATTTCCATTTGATAGTACTGAATAAGAATACAATTGTCATCTTTTTTTTTTCCCACGGAAAACAATGTCTACTTTAGCAAAGGTTTCAGGTAGTAGCCAGTAAGTGAAGAGCTCACATGTCTATATGTCACATTGAATTTCATACGCTTCAAAAAAAAAAACCAAAAAAAATCTAATGTCTTTCTGTATTTATGCTTGCAGGCATCAAGTCTTTCTTTCTCTTTTGTTTCTAAAGTTTACAGCTAATTTTAAATAAGTTGAATGCAGGAACACCGGTTGGCAGAAGCTGTATTAATCTTTGAAAATGCAGGTCCCTTTCCAGAATTTATATTTCAAGGACAGCTGATGTGTATGGCTTAGTGATGCATATATCTACTTGATTTGTTAGCACTCTTCATTCCAGCTCAGCATTTTTGGGAAGGACAGAGTTGATGGAATGAATTCAATGCTCATTTTAGAGTTTACTAATACTAGAAGAAATATATTATGCATAGTGTAATTTGGGTGAGGGGTTGATTGTTTTGGTTTGGTTTTACGTATATCAAGATTCTCATCTGAAGTTTTGTTTTGGTAAATGGTCTACAAAGATGCAATTTAATCTCTACATAACAGAATTCAAGAAATGTGGTAGACTATAATTTAATATTGCTAATTGTTTTAATCCATTTCTCATTTGCTGGTCTGGAAAATATTATCTTATTTAGTCTTGACCTTCTCCATTCTTATCGTCAATGATAACCTCCTTCACTCATCCTCAGGATGCAGATCAGAGCACCTTAATTGAAGAGCCGCTGAGCCATACTTCAGTAATACTGAAATAAAGAATACTCCATTTTTGGCACTTGGAATTGAAAACTAATCAAATTTTGGAAGCTCACAGTCAGTTTAAAGATGTTATTTACAAGATCGATCTCATTTTAAGAAATTACAAATATCTCTTATGAATTTCCACAGTTGATAGCAAAACATAAATTACTCCTCCCCGAATTAGTCATCAAAGGATTTTCACCTCATCATTTGATGCTCAAGAGGTTTTTTTGCAGAAACAAGTTTAATGCTGGACAGTTGCTTAAAAAGATCATGCCGTTGTTTCAAAGGTTTTGGGGGGAATCTGAAAGAGACGATGTAGACATGAGTAAGAGTAATGCAGAATTTGTGATGATTTGGGCAGCTCACTGATGTTGGTTTGCATTCCATGAGTATTAAGCTTTCACCTTAAATACTGTTCCTTTTTTTATTTATTTAAAATGTCACAGCTATAGTTGCTTTGATCCAATATCACTGTCAATTAACAATATAAAGCAGCTGCAGCTGTTAACTGGATCAGTTCCGCCTTTGTCACAATAAGCAGCACGCTTACATGTAATACCTAGATGACTCTAATATAAGTATATTTTATATGGGATATATATATTACCTATAGTACATAAAGAAAAGGCTTTGGGAAACTTAAGAACTAGGGGTTTGCCCCAAAAAGTTCCTACCGTTTAAATTAATGGGAAGAAAACAAAGTGCTTCCTCTGTTGCACTCACCCCATTGTTTCACCAGGAAAAGAGTTGGATTTTTGAATTGCATGCTCTGTATCTAGCTGCTCTAAGGCCTGGGGTTGACTTCTGTTCTTTTCTTTCACAGCTTAGCCTTAATAGCGAATTTACAGTTCTCATAATGAATATCTGTTAAAACAGAGACATTTTTGGAATATCCATATGCAATATTGTGGAGAACTTCTCAGAGGGCATACACGTAATGCACATCATTGTATGCTGCTACACATCAGCTACTTCAGTACAAAGGCAATAGATTTTCTTGTAAAATGTATCAAAAAAAAGATTATATAGACAGCTGTAGAGTTTTCTGTCTTCGTGCGTATTTCAAGAGTGCATCAAAGCAAAATTTAAAAAACTTTGACTGTTTATTGCCTTTGTTAATTGAGATGCTGTCATGAGTTGGACAAAAAAATTAATATTCTTATACATATAAAATCTTGTTAAATCTACGTGATCAAAAAAAAAAACCAGGTTATTAATTTGCTTTATAGCAGCACAGTTTAAAACAAACAAAAAAAAAAAAAGACACACATGCACGCACACCAGTACCTGGATTCATAGTAAGAGTTGCACAATAAAAATACTGTCAATAATATTTCTTTGTGGAGAAACGAACATTTAAATTATTTAAAATTATGTTCCTGTAAATCATTATTTTCTATACTTGTGGATTCATTTCCTTCAAAGCTTGAATTTTATCATAGAAATTAAGAGACAATTGGAATTGGAGTTAAAATCAGTAATAATTTGCCTAGCACATTAATCATTACCAGCAGTTAATGGCCAAATAATCGCCGCTTTTATTATTGCACGTTTCAGTGTGACTTACTAATTTTTTTTTGCTATTTTATAAAACAAATTTAAAAGTTAGAACCAGCAGTGCATGAAAAAATTCAGAAATATCATTCTGTGACTATGGAGGAATTGTCATGTCTTTAAGGTTAATTAACAGTGACATGAGCTTGCCCCTAACAAACCCTTTCTGATGCAAAATGGTCATACACTGCATGTTTTTCCTTGCATGCTTTTTCAGTTCCATTACAAAAACCTCTCAGTAAGTTTTTAAAGAAAAATAGCTTTTTGCCAGTAGTACAGTTTTTTCTTAAAGGACATTTCTCTGGTTTTGTATTGCGTCCTCTGAGGTAAAAAAAAGGGAGTTTGAGTCACACTGAAAGTGGAGAGTTTTCATATCAGAATTAGGACTTTTACTTCTGTTTATTACAGTTCTCAGGGAAGAACATTTTTATATAGGGACTGATAATAGTTTAACAATATCTTTGTATTTCTTCACTCTTCAGTAGGTAATACAACTATGGTATAGCTATTCCGAAGAATATTACTCTAAACTCTTATGTTGTTACTCTAAAACACTGACAGATCTAAATCTGATTGTAGTAATAAAAGGGTAGCACAGGTAATTAAAAATTCATTCCCTTTGCCCCTTGTATTGGCTAAGATTTTCTTATTTTTTAGCTCTTCTGCTGTGAACATTTTGATCCATCATAAACTTCCCATTAGGAATATATCAGCCAATATGGTAATAGGAAAAAATAAGGTAAGGGCAACTAGAATGCAATAATGCCTGAGCTGAAGGCCACCTTCTGCTAAATATTTGTTGACATAATATGTGACAGTTACAGATTAAAATTATGATTGGCCTGATAAGACAATGCATAGGACTAAGTAGCATGCTGGTCCCAGGATTTATCTAGGTATTCTACATATCTGAATTGATTTTACAGTCACTATGCTGTTAGGGATGTAGGTGAATATACATTTTGAAAACAGCGCATTTCATTTTATTAGAGAATATTACAATAATGTAGGAGAGGTTGAATATATCGTGTATCCTTGGGTGAAATGCTGCAGTGCTACTAAGGCAAATTGGATGGGAAGTAACATGGGATGCAAGTCTACAACTCCAGACAGGTGACACAGATGGAATACTATAAACTACAGGGCATGCGTTGCTGCCTTGAGTGAAGAAAAATTAGAGGTTCATAAACAACATATGCTATGTTTACACACACGCACATCATACACAGCTTGAAAAATACACTCAGTCTAAACCAAAAACAAGTAGAATCTACATCTGTGCACTAAAGCCATCCTGTTGAAGGCATATGGAACCAGGGGTAATGGTTCCAGTATGAGCTCTCTGTAACTTAGTTGTTGTTGTATCAGTAAACTGAAGTATATGCGGGCCATGCTCTAGGCATCTTCTGTGAGCTAGCACCATATACTGTTCTTAATATTTTCACATTGCAGACAATGGGTATTGTATTCTCAGAGTCAAAGTAAGCTTCATCACTAGGTGTTTGACAGAAAACCCATATTTATGTGAATGAAGTTCTTTGTCGAGTGCACATACGACAACATAAATAAAATAGATGAACAGATTCTCTGGAAAAAATGGGTAATGAGTCATGTACTTAGGGCCTGTTTATATATAGTAAGCATAGGAGAATAGGGTTCAAGTAAACAGCCTTTCACACTTTTCAAAAATAAACTTTGTGTGTTTTCTTTAATTTAAGGTGGGTAACATCTCCTCTACATTGTTTAATAACAAACTTAAAATTAAAATTTATCTGAAGAAGTTAAAATATTTTTGTTTCAGTGTCTTAAACAGGGAATTACCATTCGAAAGTTACTACATTTTTAGTAGCGTTAGAAAACTCTTCACTTTCTTTTTAGTTCCTTTCTGCCTTGTTACCACATTTCACTTGAATAAATATTTTCATAGCAAATACCCTTTTTGCTAGCTGATTTCAATGTTATATGGGCACAGTTCACACTTCTAATCACATGCATTAAGTATGCAAAAAATAGCTATCACCCTAACTGTCTTACATTTCCACATAAGTGGAAAAAATAGCATCACTTTAAATGGATACTTGCTGAATCACACGGAGTATTGTGTGTGCCAGTGTAGAGAGAGAGATCAGGACAGCTTCAGCCAGTCAAATGACTGCTTACAACATCATTTTTTAGTTCGGAAAGAGTGATTTTCACCTTGCATCAACCAATCATTTAGGCTTCAATCTGAGGAAAAACCTCTTTCAGTTCTTAGGGTACTTGCATGGAAATTAGTGGTTAGGTGCCTTTTTTCCTCAAATTACCCGCAGGACAGGGTTTTTTTGCTGAATTGCAGTATATATTCCATTGCTAACAGCAGCTGATAACTTTGGAAGCCCTATTTAATTTCTTTTGCTAGGTGCTGGCTCCTACGTTATTTTGTCAAAAAAACCAATCGTCATAGATGGTAATTATTCCAGAGAAATACAGCCACCCAGAAAAGTATGAATAAAATATACTAATCCTGCTTTCTGTAGCTACAGATACAATAAGCCAGAAAATACAGAAGCTTGTTATCTTGTTAGGGTCCTTTGTCCATGACACCTTTTTATCAAATAAGTATTGGGTACAGTTAAATGTGCTTATATGACTGCCTGTCCTAATCATCTGTGTATTGTGATCAAAGGGAACAGGATTATGTTACCTCACTTTAATACTAAAACCCAGGCTGTTTATTTCACATAAACACAAATTCACTGCCAGTGAGTCACTATCTTTCATTTTCTTCTCTATCTATAAATTCTTCCCTGTGTTTTTGGGGTTTGGTTGGTTTGGAGTTTTTTCATTTAATAATGAGTTCTGGCTTTTCTCTTTATGGAATAATTATTTTTTTATCTTGAGTTTTCCTGATCTAGGAGAAGTCAAAGCCAAAACATATACTACAGCTTTCAAAAATAAATAAATTTTGTCTCTGTGCTGCATTTGTATGCCAAGCAATCAGTTTACAAATTTGCAAGCAATTCAGACAACATATCTAATCTTAACACACATAGCAAGCATAATGATTGAGGATATTTCTTGGAGGTTAGGAAAAAAAAAATCACCTTCCATTTTAAAAAAATAAATATTTATTTGATATTTAACAGAAGCATTTTTGACTCATGTGCTCCGCTAATGTAAGTGGCACTCATTTCAGTCAGCTACAGTGACTGCAATAAAACTACTGTAAATCGTAACTAAGGATCTGAAATTTATATACATAGAGAATGCTACTTCATTCTTAGGTGGCTAATAAGCCAAATGAAATAACTATACTTTCTGAAACATAAATAGCCTTATCACTTATTACACAAACTAAACATTTGATAGTAATGCTAATATAGAAGCTGTTTATCTCTTAATTTGATTTTTCTGTAGAAATTCTAGTCAGTGAGCTAGTCAATGACAAGCAATAAACTGGGTTCTCTAACTTTGTATATAAATGAGTGTATTTACTGCAAGGAGAGGAGGGGGTGAAATTCCTTTATTTGCATCGCTGGCCTCATTCTGTCAACATATCACCCAGATTGCTGGATACACACAGAGATGCATTCTGGCAATGCTAGGAAGGGGCCTGCATTTCCTGCTGTCTGTTTCAACTTATTAGTAATAGGATGATGCTTCTGGCACATCTAAAATAAATTAATATCGGATTAATTCCATTCAAAAAGGTGTCAGGAAAACACATTGAAGATGCATTCATCACAATCTTGAGACCAATATGTTTTTTAAAAAAAGGGTATTGTATTTGCTATGTTTACAAGTATAGTTGTCTAAACCCGAGTCAAATGACAGAATGTATTTTCACACTTTCCAACATCTCTTCAGTGCTGATTAAGTTACCAGTTCATAAAATAAATATAAATATAGCATTTTCAACACTAACAGCAGCACAAAGAATTTTTTTATTACTTTAGAAAATATCTTGTCTGAACTACCAAAAGATGGGGTTTTTGTTGCTGCTGCTTCAAAGTTATGTCCACTGGACATTTCTTTTTCACTGATGACTGTTTAGATCTTTATGAATATCAAGGAATCACAGTGCAAAAATAGTTTTTTAAGTGGTAATAGGCTGGACAAGAAAACTGTCAAACTTTACATAACTGACTTATGTCTAGTACTGGTTGAAAAAATGTATATAACTATATCTAACCAAACTATACGTTGTATAACACAATGCCAGAAGTAAGAGCAATTGAAAAGTCTGAAAAACATTTTAGCAATTGTGGTACCTTATTGATAGGAAGACCAAAATAAACAGAGCAAATGGGAGACTGATTCTGTAGCTTTGACCAGAAAAAATTCCCACCTATAACAGACATACAGTTGAGCTAAGGCTGCAGATCTGGACCACTGATTTGAATGTGCTATATTCTGATATTTAATTTACATTACTTGTGTCTTCAGTAGGACCTCAGATACAGTTATATCCTACTCAAGGTAAGTAAACCTGTCAGTATTTCACTGGATGTGAGGATGAATTAGGATTTACTCGTCTTGTAGTCATGACAGGCAGATGAAATACAGCTACAGTAATAAAGATTCCTTTAGCAAAAGAGCCTCAGGTTGTTTAGTAGCTTGCCCTTAGAGTATTTTACAAGTGAAGACCATAAAAAACTTATTTGTCTGAAGGATTAAATATCTTATGATTTAAAATCAGCAAGCATATTAGCCTCTCAAAAATGCTCAGAAACACTGGAAATTAAGCTGAAAAAGTAAAATTAATAATTTTTTATAGGCAGTGTCCAAGGCAAAGAGTGATGACTCTTTAATAAGATTAAAACATTTCTGCAGTCTTTTTTCCTTATTCTTCTCCTTTATATAATGACTAATAATAGTCAAATAATCACAACTAAATGTATTGTTGCACAGAGCTTTCCAGTTATAGGTGGAAAACATACTTCTAAGTATACTAAATTTGAGATGCATTTGAGCTTTAGAGGGAAAACATTCCACATACCCAGTACTCCAGAGGAAGGTACTGTACACGCTCAGCTTATTCCATTTCAGAAAGCCCTCAGGCCCAAAATCTCTCTCTCCTTACTGTCAAGATTGAAATGGAATATGGGGCATCAGAAGCTCAAAAAAGCACTTGGGATACAATCCTCTTGGGACTTTAAATATTAACATGAAAAATCTTAAACCTTGGGCTACCAGGCAGCTGAAACAGATAGCAAAACATTGTGGAGAGTCACACTCCCTCCTCCTGATCTCTCCTTGCAACAGTAATACAACTACACAGTGAATCAGCTGCAGGCAACAGATCATTTATGCAAGCTGCCCCATGTACTGCATGTATTTCTTTAATCTGTCTGCCATTTCACAAAGATATGCATCGTGATTATCATCAGGGAATTCAAACAGGGCTTGATCTCATTTTCATCGCAATAAAGTTAACAGTGGCTCCAGGTCCTTGAACTGCAGCCTCTAGTCAATAACAGAACATAGACCACACAACCTGCTGGCCTGCAGGAATGGTTCCTCATCACAATGCAAAAGGCCTAGGGAAATAACACTTTCTTCAGACCTCCTGCCTGAACCAATCATGATAAATTAAATCTGCAGGGAATCTGTCTTAGCTGATCTCGTCTTCTTGTCACGTACTTCAGTCACATCAGTGGAAAACAATTGCATGTATTCTTTAGTTGTGATTGGATATAGATCATGCCAACTCAAGCCATCTTCCTCTCAAACTCTCAGTAAGTCAAATTATGCTTTACCCATAAGTATAGAGAACCAAACCAGAACACTGTAAGAAAAAATGCTAGGCAAAAACAGGCAAAAAAACCAAGAACAAAACAAACAAACAAAAAAACTAGATTCAAAAGCATGCTGGCACCATCTGCCATCCCAAGTGAGTTAGCAAAATAAGCCAGTCCCTAAGAACTGCAAGACTGAAAGAGAAATCACAGGTTTCTTTATACTATCCAGTCTGATTTTACCTTCAGTTTTTAAGCCTTCAGGGTGTCCTAGTGTCATAGATCAATGCTTTTATCTATAACCAGAAAAAACAGGCAATTTCTTTAATTAAAAAATAATAAGCCAAGATTCTTACACTAATATATTCCCAAATTTCCAATAGCTGAAACTTTGCAGGGAAAAAAAAGCAATTACCTTGAGGCTTGCACTTCAAACATGGGAGCTGGCAAAGTTGGAGAGAGATTCAGCACACACTTCCTCTTTTCTAGTTAATTAGCTGGAGAACCATCCGGATCTGCAGTAGCAGAGAGAAGATGACGGAAAAAGGTGGTAAGGTAAACACTTATGAATCACAGGGACCGCACTCTACTTATCAGGTCCTTGTTTAATTTTATGCTAAATGGCACAGTTCAAAGCCATGTTCTTCTGCTACTTTAATCTAAACTTGGCTCATGGTAGGAACTTGTAACATTTAGATCAAACTCTATGAGACAATCACTTCCATTAATATAGAGGATATATTCTTTTGTTGACAATAATCAGTGATATGTATCCTTTACATTCCTTCTTTCCTTGTAATGAAACGTGTTATTCTTTAAAAAGATTTGTGCAACATTTTAAAAAGAAGCTCCAGATGTTCAATCTCTGACCTATGGTATTCTTTAGATAACTTAGATTATCCATATTTCATGTGGATTTTTCTCTTACTCAGTTATTAAGCTTTCCTGTATGCTTGAGCAAGAAGGGAGTTAAATCAGATTGGAGCTATATTCACACTCCAATACTGACAGGCATTTTGCCTATAAGAATGAAGTATAAATTACACAATGAATGTCTGATTTGACAGCTAACATACTTGTGATTCTTGATGTATTATAGGTCGAAGTTAGGAAGTCTGTTACAGATAGGAATGACATAAAGTTTACATGTATAAACAGATTCACATATGAAAGATTTTTTTTTTAAGTGATGGGAAGCAACAATTTCACAGTAATCTTTTAGTTTATTTTCAACCAAATAACCTGTACTTTGACACTTTGTAAAAAAATCACAATGTGAAATTTCCTTCTGTCTTTGGAAGGAGTGTGTGCTGCTAGATCCTAATCTCTCCTCTATCCTATTTACATCTATTTCAGTTTATCCACACCTCAATCACCGTGACCAAATAACTGAGGAGAAACTAAATTGTTTCAAAGCCTTTTGTAAAGAGGAAAGAGCAGTTTTCTCTTCAAAGCTCCAGGCTTACTGGCCAGCTGTTAATTCACTGCGACTTCCTTCAGCAGTAGTTAAATTGGATGCATGTTTAACCAGGGAAAATTTTGCAAAAAGGAAAGGTGAGTGTTGCAACAGTTTCTTTACATGATGCTATAGAACTTTAAATAAAAATTAAAAAGTCACTCCCTCTGCAGACAATGCCTCTATTGATCTGCACCACTGTTAGCATCCTTTATTTATGTAATTCTGCACCAATCAATACATAATCACAAAGACTGTGCTATTCCCTAAGCAGATCCCTGAACTGTGCAGCACACGCTTGCACCTCTGCTACAGGCAAACTGTCCCTGGGGACAGGTAGACAGTTCTCTGTAGTGGTATATCAGTGGTGGCTTATTGTCTAATCTACTGATAAACCTTGACAAAGAAAAATGGAATGAAAAATAAATTATCTTCCAAATTTCTTAAATGCAATGGATCCTTGATTTTCTGTATCTGGGGGATTGGGGGGTGGGGGAATCAATCTGAGAACATCTGGGAAGGAAGGGAGAAAAAGATATGCATTTATTTACTCCAAAAGCAGACATTCGACACAGCTTCTGAACTGAGAGAAATTTCAAACCACACAGTAGAAGTCAATATTAAGATCATTCCTGTCATACATGGGATATATAAAATAATGCCCATACTTAATCTGGAAAAAGTTAAAATGTATCGTGGTAATATGCAGAATTACTTAGATGCTGGGTGAGGGGGTTGGGAGGGATATCAACAAATGCTAAATAGTTCTTTATTCTGTAAAGAGAAAAGAAATACTGAATTAAACAGTAAAGAACAAGTTGATGTATCGTATAAGGAAAACAGAGAGATAAAATTAAATGGTTTACTGTTTCTTATGTATTTTATGTAAATATATTATATGAGTATGTTGAATCTCATCCATTACATTGTTATTTTTAGATATATCAGGTGATTTATTTTCTTTCAAGATTAATTCATGCTGTTTGAGTATTCACTGTGGTGTATATAGAATACTGATGGGTTTAGGAATATGCTGTATTGTAAGAATTATCTCTCAACTAAACTTATTTTACATAATGTGCTTCTAATGATAGAAAATGCCAATATGAACATTAACAACCAAACATGTTCAATCAGATACAGAATAGTTAGAATATTTTTCAGACAAATTAAGACCTTGGTGGATGGTCTTGGATTTTAAAGATAAATCGTAGCTGTATAAGTTTCATCCAATTAATTAGAATGACTAGCAGTTTGAGCTGACAGCTGCAATTATCTTTTTTTTCCTGCCACAGCAGTAGTTTCTTATTTTTTCTGCAGGTAATTGTTTGTGTTTCCTGTGGGAAAGCAAAACAGAAAAAAAAAAAAAAAAAAAGCATTTCAAGATTAGTTTTCCTTAAAGAAGTCCTACCTGTTTCCTTTTCACTAAAGCTATGTTTCAATCACAAGTATCTAATTTGTTCAAGTATTTTTACATCTGTCTATGTATTATTTTCACTCATTAGTGTCAAACAGGCACACAGGATTTTCTGGCTGGCAAAAAAGTTACTGGAATTAAATATGGATTTATTTTTTTTAGTGCATGCAAGAATGCAGTACATATTTCTAAATAAGTATATTAAAATTTGTTATTTCTATGTAAGGAGAACAGGTACTGACTGTAGGCTCAGTAGATTTTTCAAATGTATCTATTTAAAATGCAAATGTATGGATATGTGAATATCGTATTGTAAGTCTATGAAGAGCCGCTTTAAATGTCTACAATCCTAATTATTTTTTTCAAATGATTCCTGGGGAATCTTTCACTCGGATCATCTTTCAATTTTTAATTTACTTTATTACAATCTCAATAAATCATCACATTGTCAACTTCTCTATCTGGAATTCATTAACATATCAGAAGATAATTTATCGGTCACATCTCATATATTGCTTCTCATACATCAATTTGTCATTTCTCTGCTTTCGTTTTCCTTTGTATGAACTAAGAAAATTGTATCTCATTTCAAATTTCTATTAATCCAGGCCATATAAATTTTAACTGTTTGAAGTCACCTAAATGCTTAAATTAGTTTGCATATGCCAAATTATTAAAATGTTTTGCTTGATGAAAAATATTCTAAACTTCTGAAGTATAGAAAAGGTTAAATTTAAGACTCATCAGTGCTGACAAAATCTTGCAGTAACAGCTTAATAACCATCTATGCATGGCTAAGAACCATTTAGCTCTAACAGTATTAACAGCATTAATACAGCAAGACTTCCGTTTTCTGTGCAATCTTGGACAAGTCACTTAAGCTTCCCTGAATCCCAGAGCATTTCTGTAGGAGATCAATCACAAGAATGGACTAGTGCCCTAGGTAAACACTCTCATTCTGGCATACACAAGGCACTATGAAACAGCTACGTGTTGCCCTCACTCAGAAAATGCAGTGTTCCTACTTCATGGAAGCGTAGGAATATGAATCATTCAAGATTATAAGGCAATCAGGCACACATAAAACCTACAATGTCATATAAGTAACTGCACGTCTGAGCTAATATGATCAAAGTCATACTAAAAATGCTTCTAGTAGCTGGACATCTGCCTCCATTAGAAGCCAGGCACTTATATTAAGGTGAAATACATAGTCTCAAATTGCATCTACACCTTTTTTGAATTTCCCTTGATGGCTAGGGTGGCAGAAAAGAGCTATTGTGTAAATGAGATTCAATCTTAAGACACCAGATATTGCTTGCTGGAACCGAGGTTTTGCAAAATTCAGTTACAGTACACAGACTGTCCTGAGATAGATGTGAATTCCATGTGGATTAGCAGCAACTGGAAAATCACTAAGGCTTTGTCAAGTCAAGTAATATGCAGCAGAGGAAGAAATATTCACTTCAAGAATACAGTTTCTCTGACCTGTTTTAGACATGTATGCAAGATAATAAAAATATTCACTAAAAGTGTCTGTTTCCATTCACTGAAATCTTCAAAAGAGTTAACAATTGTAAATATTTACACTGGAAATGTTCAAGTTTAAACAGATTAATCTTACCCAAATTCCCATCAAGAGAACAACCAATGAAAAGTGTTTATCTGTAAACGTGGATGAAAACAACAATATTCGCCCCCATTCTGGCAACCAAAGAAGCTGTTGTGGCTGTAAATAATTATGGGAGTTCAAGTTGAGGTATTCTCTTTGATTTATATACCTCCTATTTTTATATATCATTGTACTTATATTTGAATTTATATGTGATTTGTTCAGTAGTGCTCTGCAAAGTACTCAAATATATTTCTACTAATTGCTGTTATGAACCCTTAAAAGGAAGCTTCAATCAGCTCCTGACTTGTCTCAATGAACTCCTGAAAGAAAATGACAATAAATTATTATATTCCAGGAAAAAAGTCCCGTTGTCCTTTAATTTCACTTTATCTCCTTACTTCATGCTTCAAGAAAGAACTAAAAAGAAGACATTCGGTTTTTACTAATCTTCTCACCTCAATCAAATTCCTATTCTTCATCTTATTCAGAATGAATTATCCTGGTCCTTTTCAATCTCTTTGTTCCTATAAAGTACTACTACACCTTTAATCACTTTCTTAACACCTCTCTGAACTTTTTCAGGCTCAGCTTTATCTTTCTTAGGCAGCTGTCAGAGAAGGCACTGAGATCACAAACATGAGTAACACTTTCTTAGATAGGGTTTCTCAGATTACCACTGAGTTTATCCACTCACTTGTTCATTCCTTGAACTTAAAAAAACCAAGATATATCAGTTTATAGACTGTAAACGATCTTCTAGATTACACAGTAACATGAGGTAGAATTTGTGAAAGTTTCAAATGACAATACAAACTTGTAATCTCTTGTAAATACAAGGTAGACATGAAAACAAAGTGACAGTCTGCCAAAGCAAATATTTTACAACTCCAGGGGAAGACTGGGAAAATATTGCAAATTGTATAGTGGAAAATACAGGCCTAACAGTCACAGAACTGGGAGAAAATATAAAGAACAGGGTGAGTTAAGAGAAAGAATAAGTCATAGGAAATCAAAAAAAAAAGGAGAATATTACTTGGTCTAGGGAATCTGCCTAGGTGGAAGGAGTAAGAGTGGCAGGAGAAAGATACTTCAAGAAATCAGGGATATTTTACTCTAGCAAGTGCCAGAGAAAACTAATTCCCATAAAGCCCGTATCAAATTTTGGGTTGAATCCTATGAATTTTGTCTAAGACACAGACAACCTTTCTATCCTTTCCTGTCCATGCCAAAGAGATATGAGGTTGGATGCGAAGGAGAAAACAATAAAGAATAACTTTTCCTGGACAAAAATTTAACTGACTTTGTAAAGTTTTATTGTTAGTTGGAAAAAAGAACAGAGTTGGCATAACACAGCTGAATGATCTTGAGAGTAAAGCCATCACTCAAACTCTCGAAATATTTCCTACATATTTTTCACATAACATTGGCAGAGTATTTGCACCAAATTGACATAACTGTTGATATCAACCTAGTTACATGAGGGATAAGTTTAAGTCACATCTTATTAAAAAATTGCAGCTATTTCAAGTCAAATAAAGAAGAAGAGACTAAGCATTCCATCAAAATAGTTGCTTAAACAGATTCTGCATGACCACGGGGTGAGAGGGGAGAACAAAACCACAAAGGTTTGCAGAGAATTCTAGGAATAACAGATGAGCTGAATTCACCGAAACAAGCATTCTCTTGGAACCAAAGGTTTTTTAACTATTTTTAGCCAAATTTTGTAGCACCAGGATGACATCAAGTGGCTGCTCAAACCAATTACTCCACATTTGCTAGAAACTGTCATTATCACATCTCTCTAAAACCTAATCCTACTGTGTAAACATAATTGTATTACCAACAACTGCCTCTATTTTAAATTCAGTTTTTGCTTGTCTTAAGTTCAAGGCCTCTGTGCTTTCCTCAATCCTCTCCCCAGAAATAATAAAACTAGAAACCTTCCAACTCATGAAACAAACCTCTTTTTCCTCTGATATCTTTCAGTACAGGAAATCAAAAATATATATATTTCTTTGGATTTAATGGGTTTATAAAACTTTATAATATCTGGAATAATTAGGCTTAACTAGTCAGTCTTTAACGAGAAAGAAAGAAATTCATATAATAAATTGAAAGATCTTGGTGTGTGAGGCAGATTATTAATAATTGAAAGAAATTTCATGGCTTAATATGGTGAGAAGAATCATTCACTGGAACAGCCCCCCCAGTGATATGGTTGAGTCCCCATTGCTGACAAAGTACTTTTTGAGTTTATTAATAATATAATTCACTATTGTTTGTATTTCTCAAAACTTTATTCCAAGGAAAGTCTATCTTCAAATATGGCAGTACAGATTATAGTACAAAACTGAATTTTGCAGACAACCAGGTATCTAAGAGCATTTATAAGACAATCACTTTCCAACATGAAGAATGTGATCTTGAATGTTTACATGTTTCATTCCTAGCTGTTGCACAGAATTTAAGAAAAATTTAAGAAAAAATATTCATAGAAAGCTTTATCACCACAAGAACATAACCTTTCTTTTAAAAAGCCAGGTGTATTCTGCCTGCCTTTTCTGGATATTACTTTGAATAAATCTCCTGCGTCTAACAGCCAGTTTCCACATATCTCACAAGAATTACACCTATAGCTAATTTTTGTATATTTCAAATTCATTTCAAAGTAGCTCTCATTTTAAATGTTATTACGGGTGCAATGACCAGATGGAGAGAAACAAAGAGAGAGAGCATCACCAAGTAAGCTTGTTTTCTCAAGGAGTTTATTTTAAATAAATAACCAAACATATTAATTTTCAAGGTGTCTGTTTCCATTCTTCCTCATGCTCTCCCAATGTCCTTTATGAATTTATTGAAGGCTAAAAGACTTCCACATTCCTTCTATTATTTCCTTTTCCAAATGTACTTGAAAAGATTACCCACTCTGAAGATGCCTTGCAAAATATACGTATAGGAGTTTTGTCCAGCCCTTGTCTTGGCAGCAGTTTCTACTCTACTTGCATGTCAAGCGATATCTTCATTCAAATACTCAAATGACACCAAGCTGTCGAGTCCTGCCAAGAGTTCTTCTAGGTTATGTTGTCATGTTTTTATTTAAAAGCTCTGACTGACTCCTGGAAAGATGTTTTTATCTCTTATGAAGCCCACAGTAAGGTGATCTGTGCTCATTCCTAGAAAAGCAGGCCTTAAGTAAGCTACTTGTCTAGAAGAAGTAGGCTGTCCTTCAGAGTCTGATAGTCACCCAAAAGCCCTCAGGGACTTTTCTAACAAGACAGTCACTTTGTCTTGTCTCAGCTTTGGGGTTTCAGAGCTGAACTTGATGAGGAATGACAGTTCCTAGCCATGGTAGACCCTGGAACTTATAAACTTCTTTTAGATGATGGATAGAAATCCTGCTGCATTTAATATGTGATTTTATGGTACTGGGTATAATGCACTTTTTATAAGTATTTTTCCTCTAAATAGCCATGCATTTTTTTTCTCCAGTCATTTATTCATACTGCAAGCAGCTTTAGAACAACACAAGCACTAGGGTTGTAGGCATTATCAGGATTAATTTAATTAGAGTTACTGTACTAGCAAGTTAGCAATCACCAGAGGAAAGATAAACGTCTGGTACTGTTTTCAATGAAAATCACAACAAAATGCATGAATTCTATCAGGAATAGTCTTGTGGTCCTAACAATTTTAATATTGTGGGGTTTAAATTTTTTTCTTTTTACTAAAACACTGCAAATTCAAGCAACTGTAAAGTTCAGGCCACTATACTTTAGAAGAACTCAAACTATTGCCATCTGCATAGTCTTACAAATAACTGGCCAGGTGTTCAGCTGAAATAGTTCAGTTGGCTTTTCCTATTTGATTCCCATTTCATGTCCAACTTTGGTATCTCTACCCATTAATTTTCTTTTCTTGCTGCTAGATCAAAAGGATTTTCTTTCATTACTTCTTTGTTTTTATTTTGTTCAGAATATTTCTTGTCTTTTCTTTTTAGGACAAACTAGAGGGTGAACTCTAAACTTTGAAAGCATATTTGATGGTCATGATGCACAGATAAGATATCATGCCTCTACTTCAGACTGAAAATAGAGAATACAGAATTAACTGCTAACCAGCTGACGTTGTTAAGTCATTGGCCATAGAACATTGTCAGAGAATGGAAACATGGGGCACTCATCTAAAGCGCTTTATACATTAATTCAAATATATTTGATAAATAGCAATAAAACATTAGTCACACCAGAAAACCTAAAAAAAATGACAGTACATCTTATTTCTTGATAAAGGACAGATATAATCAGTTAGGAAACTCGTTCATATTGTTGACAGATGCATGTTCTAGTTTCCATAGTTTATTTCTCAAAGTTTTCAGGTTTTGCCTCTAAATTAAGGCTAATAACATGTGAATGTCTGAGAGAGAGTATGAGCAAGCACAAGAAGGGAGAGAGAGAGTACACATGTCCACAAAAACTGCTGAAAGTCATTTTCCATAGGCTTAAGCTATAATGATGAAAACAATCTCACAATAAAAAATTGTAGCTACTTGAGAAACTCTGTTGAGGTTCCTTTTTAACAATAATTCAACATGTTGGCCAATATTGACATCACTGGGAAAATAAAACTTTTCCAAGTACAGGAGCAAAGGAACAAATGGGTTGTAATGCGGCATTCAGCATAAAACCAGAGAGAGAGATTTTCTTTCCAAATTCCATGATAGTTTGTGTCCTCATTTTCTTTTGGCCTAGAAAACACTGAGAAAGAGAATGTGGTCTGAGTACTGAACAGGAGGTTTGGATACCTTCCTTTTTAAGGATTAGGAAGGACCTTTACTGGCAGACAAGAAGAAGAAATTAATTAGAGGATTTGAGACAATGGGGGAAAAATAAGCTACTGAAGCAATCATATTAAATGCCAAGTACTTTGTAAATGACAGAATTACTTTGTTTTGATTTCATTGTTTTAATGAGAAAATATTCAAAAGTCTAAATTTGAGGCTTGTTTTAGGTTTATCTCTTGAGTATCAGATTCTTACCTGATGGAAATTCACATAGTTCCACTGACTTCACTGTAACCAGCTGAAGTTTATCAGCCACAGCCTAGTATCAAAAGAAAACACCCAACTTTCACAACTGCAATGCCTGCCACAATGCTAACAAGTGACTTTTTCCTCTCTGATGTAGGGTGCTTTTATAACTTGAGGTATAATTAGTCACAAAGAAAGAAGTGGGAAAAGGAAAACTTTTAAAATCCATTTCTGCTTCTACTGACATACACAATACTTGATATTACAAATTAAAAGCAGGTTGTAAAACAACAAGATAAAATAATGTAGTTATATTTGATTCATTAATGCAATCTTGCATTGTGAATCTAGCCATCAAGAAGGTTTATGCTGCTGCTTAGTCAACTGCAGGCAAATGAAAAGCTTCAGAAATGGCATATTAATGGATTACATCCTTTCATCAACAGACTTATGTTTTCCTTTTTTTACTGGCGTACTAGTGGTATCACTTATGGCTACTCATTATGTCCTTACCTAGTTTTAGCTCCAAGCTAAGCTCAGGCTTAGAGATCACATCCCTAAGTGCTCAGGCAATGCTTTTACAGCATCTTACTTTGGCACTTATTATATTTCCTTTTCCTATATGACCTTTTTTTTTTTTTTTTTTTTTTTGCACTAAGAAGCCATAGATGAATATCTAGTGTTAGCGATAGTCTGGTTTTGAGCAGAAGGTTTGACTAGATGACCCTTAAAGGTCCCTTCCAACCAGTATTTCTGTGATTCTGCAAATACTTATTCACTAAGTGTTGATTTCTAAACAGATATGAAATATTACATTAAGAACAGTATAGTATATATATATATATAGTATATATATATATATAGTTGGGTTTTACTGCAATTTACTCATCAGAATACAGTCAACAGTGATTTTGTGAGCCACAGGATATCACTCCCACTTAGTAATCAATGGTTGTTATCTCAGAAAAATTTTTTTACAAAAAATGT
This sequence comes from Phaenicophaeus curvirostris, assembly GCF_032191515.1. Lineage (NCBI taxonomy): Eukaryota > Metazoa > Chordata > Aves > Cuculiformes > Cuculidae > Phaenicophaeus > Phaenicophaeus curvirostris. The sequence continues at coordinate 14,034,133 of NC_091400.1, read as the reverse complement.
TGTCCTGGTTTTTAGTATCCTAAGAAAGATAACTATTTCAAGCCTTAAATGTTGATAATCGGCTGGTACCATCTCATGATACACATAGATGTTTTAATAGTTATAAAGACAGGCAAAAAGATAATTTTTATTTTCAACATCATGTGGAAATAATCAAACAAAATCACTTCATTTTGCCACAAAGGGTTCAATTCCCTACTCCTTTACATTTAATCACAATAATTTACACCTGTTCAAACACTATGTAATTTGTTACTGAACTGGACTGGTTTCATTTAACACCTAGTTTTACTCTGCATATGTGCAAATTAATATAAAAGGTGCAAACCAGTAGAGAGTTAGGATTCAAGGCAGAAAATTATTGTCTGGTGATTAAAATTTCATAATACATTTATAGAATCAAAGTTCATCTGAGGCAATTCCTAAGAGTACAACTAAATACATATGAAGATACCTGAAACACTTATTTTTGCCACCTGGCAAGAGGTTTGGGTTTGCCCAAGGCTATAAACTAGATAGAGTTATTCCCACATGAATGTCCAGAAATAGCTGGTCCCAGGTTTTCAACTCTGTATCTCTGGAATGTCCCACGCAAACTAGGCAGTAAAACCAAAGTATGGCAGAACTTATGAGCCCTAGTTTCCTTGTGGGCTTTGCCTCCAGATCTGAAGAAATTAAATACTGTCACAGGCAAAGCAGTGTTAACATTCAGGGAATTTATTTTTACTATATTTACTTTACTGCCACTTAACACAAACTTCTAATCACCAATTCAAGCATTGGGAAAAAAGAAAACATAAGTAAGTAAACAAATACTTACAGAAACAGCTTTCTTCCCCAGGCTGAGCTCAAGCCAAACTCCTACCCTCTGCCATTTGCAAGTCTCAGTTTTATTTTCACCATGGGTTGTGTTCTCTCCATGCCAGTTCCCTTGGTGAGTCGATTGGCAGTGAAGGAGGTTGATGACAAGCGTGTAATGGCCGCTTTATGCAACTCATTTCCTGGGCCAGGAAAATTAGGTACACAAACAATAAATTAAGATAATATCAAGAAATTTGTGTTACAGGAACAGCCAGTCAGCAGAATTTGCGGCGAATAAGGAAGCTTTCTCCTAGGAAGACTCAAGTTGATACAAGGCTTCTCAATTTTTCTGGCTTTTTTAAAGCACCAAAAGAAAAGGAGAAGTCCCTAGAAAAACAGTTGTCATACAAATTTGCTGCAAGCACAGTATGAGCCCCAGCAGGCAGATTCCAAGATAACAGGGTGATAAAGGACTTGACTTCAAACTTAAAAGCTATAGGAAGAACCTGTAGGATGTTGAACAGGAGCTAAAAGGCTCTCCTGCAGCTAGATTGATTTAAAGAATTTTCAGCTTCAGAAAAGGTGAAAGTCTCTCCATAAATGGAAAAAACATTTTACATAGTCTAGAAGACAGTGTAAAGAAACAGAACAGATAACAAAAGAGCTGGTGTGTGTAATCATCAAGCCAGGAAAAAGCTAAACAGACATAATATTTATTTGCAGTTTCCCCATTAACAAGAGTGATTATATGCTCTAATAAGAAATACCTAATTTGGGTGCCTAAACTAAGAAACCAAGTTTCTATGCAGAAACAAAGAAGCTTGCTGGACTATGACACCCAGGCATTAATTTATTTTGTACTTCCCTGCAAAGAAAACATAAGGTTGTGCTTTTGACCCCACATCTGCTTCAAAAGGCATGCATTTGACATCACATTATTCTTTCTCACTAACTAAATCACATTGGGATATAGCGGCAACACTCTGATAGCAATGACCTCCAGGAATTTTTGCTATTGATTTCTTTATTACCAGCACTTCACTCTTTCACGGCAGGATAACGTGAAAAATTTCAGGAGTTTTTTCTACATCAGATGAGCCAGCCTACATGGAAGAACACAAGATTGTGCTGGTATATCCATGCTAACTCAGGTTCCAAAAGCAATAGAGATGAATTACCATATTTTTCTGCCCTGAGTATTTTATCAGCAAAGCAACTAACCTAAGAAAACATTGATCTTCCAAAGCTGTAGTTCTTTCAAGATCTAAGTAAGTACATAGTACTGCTTTGTGCCATCTTAACACTTGCCAACAGCTGAATTTATGTGAAAACACGGAGGCCAGTCTTCTAGGCTGACTTCTCTGGTTTGGACCAAAATATAAGTGAATCATAGAATCATAAAATCACTAGGTTGGAAAAGACCCACTCGATCATCGAGTCCAACCATTCCATCAATCACTAGTAAACAAATTCTGGTCTCACATGTGATGATCTTTCTTTAACCTCTATACTCGTGGCTCATGAAACATTGTATTATTTTCCCATGTATAAGTTCACTATACAGCATCTGTAGTTTCCTCTGTCTTGTGCAGGTACATTGGAAATCAGGACAGCATTTTCACCCTCTGCCAAAAGAAGTCACTTGTCTTCAAGAAATCCAGGCTTACATTCATTATACCAGTGTACTTCAGGCTGATTGTCTTAATCTTTAAAATTGTCTAGATCAGGACATATACTCTTTCCCGTATTTGTGCTTATCACTTTTTGTTCATACTACATTTTTCTGCTGAAACACAAATCATTATCATTCTTAAAAATTGTTACATTTATAGGGTTTTAGTTAGACTGGTTAAGGTTCCTTGTGTCACATTCATCAAGTCCAGGATCTTCCAGCATTTCAGGAATAAACCAAAGCAAGCCCTCTTGCTAATGGATCCTGGTATCTCTCTGTTGTAGCGCTACCATTTTTATACCACATCAGATTATAATCAGGGTGAAGCATGGGCAACATAATTATTGGGCAACTATTAGCTGTAGGCTCTTTGACAAGCACAAAGCAATCACAAATAATGCGTTATTTAGCACCGAACAGAGGTATCAGTAGGATGAGATGATCAATGAGCAAAATTAGAGATCTTTTGCTTATCTTTATTTAGTTGCCATGTATGTGATTTTCCTGTACCTTGCCAATGAGCTGATCAACAGTCTTGGAGTTTCAGTCTACTTCCTTTCAGCATCAAGTAGGAATTCATTTTGCAGTCAGTGCTTTGAAGGCACTGGCACAGGTTGCCACTTCCCTAGAAGTGTTCAAGGACAGGTTGGAAGGGGCCTTGAGCAGCCTCATCTGGTGGGAGGTGTCCCTCCCCATGGATGATCTTTAAGGTCCCTTCCAACCCAAACCATTCTATGATTCTATGAATTGATTGGATTAACTCCTACCAGAAATTACGGAGGAGAAAAAAAGGAAAAGAAATTGGAAGATTACAACAATTAATATCTCTGTTTGTGTAAGTATGTCAACGAATGGCTGCAGCTGACTAGGAATGGATGGGAGATTTTACAGTTTCTCTGCTACTTCCCCATCATTTATCACAAATGGCTTGCTGTTCAGGACTGAGCAAGGTGAAAGACTGCACAGTCTAATTTATGCAAATTAAACTTACATTTTCAAAGACCATTTTTGTTTATTTGTATTTTCAGTTTGCCTTTTATATGACTGTAAAAGATGTGACTATATACAGGAAACACCTCTGGAGGAAGGAGTGAGTTTTCTAAAATCCAGCACACATACAATTTTAAATAGCCCTTATCTTTTGAACCTGGAGTTCATTGCTACAGGGTTTGGGGTCTTTGGGCAGTGCAAAAAAAACTGTAATCTGTGGATGTAAAAAATAAAGTCTCAACATAAATATTTTCTTCTGACTGTGTGCTAGATACTGGTTTTGTCTGTTACTTTAGGTTCAAGAGCCAGTGCTTATATTAAAACAACATATGCTTCAGCAGTTTCTCTAATCAATACAATATAGAAGTAACATCTAGCATAAAGATAACAAATGATACTACGAAAGATACATCCTTCTCTTTCTAGATAATCTACTCTGACAGTGTATACATTGTCCCTCTCAGGCAAATATAAATTTATCATAGGAGTAGGTCAAAGACTAGAACCATTCATGTAGTGCTGGTAGTGAAAGCACGAAAACATCCCATGTCATCATCTTTCCTACAGCTTCTCTGGAACTAATGTTCATCTACATTGATAACTTCAGCATAAGTGGTAATGCAGACTGGCTTCCTGTTAATAATTACAGTTTACCATATCATATTCATGCCAGTTGGGAATTCAACAGTTGAATAAACAGTGCAAAACTCTTAACCCCTGTCATGGGAAAGCATAAGATAGTGCAAAGTATAAGTAAAATTAGGGCAAACATGAAACTGACCATTCATTCATCTTTAAGTGCAAAACTTAAAAGTTACAACAAAGATTTTGATAAATAACAAAAGAAGTTAGCAACCTATGGTGACAGAAGCATGGCAAGATTATAATATTCAAACATAAAAACAGTTCATAATCTTTAAATATAAACAAAATTATCTTCTCCTCAAAGTAAATTGCAGTGCCAATGCAAATCAAGCTTGCAACACAGGTTCTGGAGCTCAGACATCCAGCTTCTTGTGTAAGGAAAGTTTTGTTTATATGTGTTAAATATCAAAACCGAAGGAAATCTCTCCCTCTAGTCTGTTTTTTATTCACTTGCTATTCCAGCCTATAGGATCTCAAGATATCTTAAATTTGTTGTGTTTTTTCATTGTTCTAACTAAAGTCACCTTAATGACAGCAAAAGGAATAGCAAAACCTTTTTTTTAGGCAACCCCAGGAGTCTGCTGAGCTGGCAGATCTTCTTGAGCTCTCACAGCTTTAATTTTAACATTGAAAGGCTAATCAAGCTGCATTTTTAAACTCTGTGAAATGTTACTTCCTGCTGTTAGATTCAGTGCTAGTAATTATATACTGCTTTTCACAGGGGGACGGGATGAATATCTGTGTAAAGCCTTCTTACCTAAACAGGGCAGAATGCCTTTTTGCTATTGGAAGAAGGAGCTCCTGGAGTGCATTGAAGATAATTTCTTATTCCAGCTGATAGAGACTCCCACCTGAGGACGTGCGATACTGGACCTGATGGTCACTAAAACAAGTGAAACGTGGTTGGATGGTTGTATTCAGAGAGTAGTGGTCAATGGCTCCAAGTCCAGATGGAGACATGTGACAAGTGGTGTCCCTCAGGGGTCTGTACTGGGACTGGTGCTGTTTAATACCTTCATCAATGACATTGACAGCAAGATTGAGTACAACCTCAGCAAGTTCGCAGATGACACCAAGCTGAGTGGTGTAGTTGCCACACCGGAAGTATGGGATGTCATCCAGAGGGACCTGGACAGGCTGGAGAAGTGGGGCTGTGAGAACCTCATGAGATTCAACAAATTCTACACCTGGGTCGGGGCAATCTCCAATTTCAGTACACAGTGGGGGATGATGTGATTGAGAGCTGCCCTACAGAGAAGGACCTGGGGGTGCTGGTCGATGAGAAGCTCAACATGAGCCAGCTATGTGCATTCACAGCCCAGAAGGCCAACTGTATCCTGGGCTGCATCCAAAGAAGCATGGCCAGCAGGTTGAGGGAGGTGGCTCTGCACCTCTATTCCCCTCTTGTAAGACCTCATCTGGAGTACTGTGTCCAGTTCCGGAACCCCCAACATAAGAACGATATGGAACTGTTGGAAGGGGTCCAGAGGAGGCTACAAAGATGATCAGAGGGCTGCAGCACCTTCCATACAAGGACAGGCGTAGAGAGTTGGGCTTGTTCAGCCTGGAGAAGAGAAGGCTCCAAGGAGATCTTACAGTGACCTTCCAGTACCTGAAAGGAGCCTATAAGAAAGCTGGAGAGGGACTATTCATAAAGGCTTGTGGTGACAGGATGAGGGGGAAAGTGTATAAACTGGAGAGGGCCAAATTTAGGCTTCATATAAGGAAGAATTTCTTTGCCATGAGTGTGGTGAGACACTGGAACAGGTTGTCCAGGGAAGTTGTGGATGCCCCATCCCTGGAGGTGTTCAAGACCAGGTTGGATGGGGTCTTGGGCAGCCTGATCTAGTGGGATGTCCCTTCCCATGGCAGGGGGGCTGGAACTAGATGATCTTTAAGGTCATTTCCAACCCTAACTATTCTATGATTCTAAGTTCACTCAAATGCTAACTTTGCTGCAATTTCATTTTTGTTAAGGTCATTATGCTCATATAGAACTAGTTCATTGCCTGAGTTCAGCTCTTCTCAAGAAGTTCTGCTTGGATCTGGGGATGTACATAAAGCAGACATCTAACAACAGAAGTATTTGAAAAAAATATTAGCTTAATTTTCTGAAGAACTTACTGTAAACATAAAAACGTTGTACAGTATAACATTAACATGAAGCACATTTAAGGAACAAAATTCAATCAAATGATCTTTTGAGACAAAAATATTGCAGTATTTTAATAGGACAGCTATTCAAATGGATTAACTAAATTGATTCCTCTGTATGTCAGGAATTGATGTCTCTGTATATTCTTTGACTTTTATGTCCATAATGATCTTTAAAAATCAACATAAACCACAAAAGATCGACCTGGTTTGAACATAAAATTCTCAGAATGAGAACAACTAAACCGATTAATGTAATTATAAACACTTCTTGCATTCTCCCACTAACTTTATTCAAAAAAAAAAAAACAACAGTAGAACAATCTGAATTTTAGTTTAATGTCAGTAGGACATTTTCCAGCAGAACTAGTTAGACTTTTTTAAGAAGGAAAAGATCTCTCAGCTTTCTGTATGTTGTTAACAGAAAACACAGAAGAAAGCCCAGAATTTGTCTTTGTTGATTCTAGTTTACTTGAGACTGAGTCTCGGCCCTGTTGTGCTTGTCTATTGTAACAGCTTTTCTCTTATCTGCTCTCAGTGCAGTCAACTGAGACAGCAAAAGAGTCATCCTCTTAGGTTCAAGGGCTAATTACTACCTATACTCTGTAGTAGTACCCAGGTAGTAAATTACTTTCAAATTGCTGCTTTTGGAAGAAAGCAGTATTCAGATACAAGCAAGGGAGACAGAGCTGGAAGTCTTATCTAATCTGTAACGCAATTAAAGTACACGTGAAAAGGGTAGTGGTAATATTCTTTTGTCCCTCACACACAGAGATACTGTGCATAGTACCTGAGATCAAAGGGTGCTATGTCAGTGTTAATTCATTGTGAATAACACAAAGAGTGAGAAGTTGCATGTGGCTGAGCACACAGAGGATCTATTCTATAGAGACTGGAAATGAAGTGATGAAATGAAGCATTTGTTTTAAAAACTCCCCAGCCTGTAGTTTGATACAAATCAGGATGTTGATTGAGATTTAGTATCTTCTTGGCTGCCTCAGAACAGCTAAAATCATCAAGAATTTTTGCCTTTTCAAATAAAGATATGTAGCTTTTACATTTTCCTGTACACATGATACCATCTTTTCTAACTGAAAGAAAAAATAGTGTAGTGGACAAAACAGGGAAGATAAGGGAAACTTTTATGGGGGAGGGGAAGGCGGGGGGAAGGGAGGATGTTTAATTGAGAACAAGAGGAGAGCAGAAGAGATCAAGGAACATTAGAAAAGAGACCCAGAACGCGTATTGAATAGCATTTAGTATACTGAAATTTGAGAACAGACTAAGTATGGCAAATCTGTGACAATATTAAGTTCCAATAGTTATTGATCTATTTTATGTATCTTCCTTTAGACATCATCTACAACTCAACTTATTTTCATAGTGTGGCAATATACCTTTTCTCACCTCTACAGAATCACAGAATGGTTTGGGTTGGCAAAGACCTTTAAGATCTTAGAGTCCGACCATCAATCCAGCCCTGCTAAGTTCTCCATTAGACCATGTCTTCAAGCACAACTTCTACTCTTCATTTCAACACTTCCAGGGATGGCGACTCAACCACCTCCCTGGGCAGCCTATTCCAATGCGTAACAACCCTTTCAGTAAAGAAATTCCTCCTAATATTCAACCTAAATATCCTCTAGCGCATCTTGAGGCCATTTCTCCTTGTCCGGTCTCTAGCTACCAGGGAGAAGAGACCAAACCCTCCCTCACTAAAACATCCTTTTAGGAACTTGCAGAAAGCCTGTCTTCTTTCACTTATTGTTTAATAAGTAAACAGAAAACTACTCTTGTTGTTAAATCAGCTAACAACTTATATTACTATCTTTATTTCAGTCCTTCACAGCGGTCAATAGTAGGTGGATGAGAGATAATGAACATGAGTTGAAAGAACAGAGGTTCTAACTTAGTATAAGGAAAAACTTATGACCATTAGGACTGACAAGCACTGTGAGATTTTGCAGCTTCATTCTTGGGGGTTTTCACAGCCCAATGGGCTATTGGGAAGAAATTTTTTACTGTAAGGGTAGTGAGGCACTGGAACAGGCTGACCAGAGAAGCCATGGATGCCCCATCCCTGGAAGTGCTGAAGGCCAGGTTGGATGGGGCCTTTAGCAGCCTGGTCTAGTAGAAGGTGTCCCTGTCCATGGCAAGGGGGGTGGAACTGGATGATCTTTAAGATCCCTTTCAACCCAATCTATTCTATGATTCTCTGAGTCTATGATTATATGATATCTGACCTGGATTTGGATGTAGGAGAATGTCATGCCTTTATATCTAGATTCAACATTAAGAGATTAAACTCAAAATAAAACCTTTAGATTATTTAGGTGGCAATTTCGTTTCACTTGGCTATTACTGCCATCTAGTGATATAATTTTCAATCTTCAAAACTTTTGATTTAGAAATTCTGTTGTATCAGCTGCCTGTGGAAAGGTACAGCACATATTCCAAAATCTACACTTCATTTACTTGCTAAGGTAATATACTCCATACTTGTATGAAACTATGTATATTTTTCCGTATTTATGTAGTTTTTAATGTTAATGTTTTTTCTGTCTTCCCTGTAAGCATGAACTTGAAGACTCAGATAATCATGAGGAAACTGTCCAGAGCCATAATAGTATTTTATAACATGCTCAGCTTTGTTTTCTGGCAAATTTCCTTTGAACAAATCATATTATTCATGACTGCAGTGGTTGTTGGTAAATAATTCGTAATTATTTGTATGAATATAAATTATGAAAATAATTATGGTCAAGTAAAGGGAGCTAATTTCTTCCTCTTTTCAGTGAGGAGGAAGTGTCCCATCATTGCTTCAAAACTGATCAATTCCCAAATCTTCTACCTACCTAACATGAGACCACACAGTAAGAAAACATTTAAGAGTGAAAAGTGACCCCTATGATATTACTGGAGGCTGAAGGCACACAACTGTTATCATTAAGGTAAATTGCCTATTAGAAACATTCATTATTTATCTGTGGTTTGATGTCTTTAAATCAAGATTAGTCTTTCTAAAGAATTTGCTAGAGCTCAACTTGACAATTTAATTCGTATGAAAAGATGGGGTTTTTACAATCATCTGGGTTTACTGCCTAAGTAGCAAACTACTTAATGATTTTTTATAGTTATGTGTATTTTAATTATTTCCTTTTTTTCAGTCAGATTATCTCACTTCCCTGCAAAATCATCCAATTCACAGCGCACCTGAGTTTAAGTTGGTTTATACATTCAACATAAAGAGATATAGATTCATAGAATCATAGAATCACCACATTGGAAGAGAACCACCGGATCATCGAGTCCAACCATTCCTATCAAACAATAAACCATGCCCCTCAGCACCTCGTCCACCCATGCCTTAAACACCTCCAGGGAAGGTGAATCAACCACCTCCCTGGGCAGCCTGTTCCAGTGCCCAATGACCATTTCTGTGAAGAATTTTTTCCTAATGTCCAGCCTAAATCTCCCCTGGTGGAGCTTGAGGCCATTCCCTCTTGTCCTGTCCGCTGGCACTTGGGAGAAGAGGCCAGCTCCCTCCTCTCCACAACCTCCCTTCAGGTAGTTCTAGAGAGCAATGAGGTCTCCCCTCAGCCTCCTCTTCTCCAGGCTAAACAACCCCAGCTCTCTCAGCCGCTTCTCGTAAGACTTGTTCTCCAGCCCCTTCACCAGCCTTGTTGCTCTTCTCTGGACTTGTTCCAGAGCCTCAACATCGTTCTTGTGGTGAGGGGCCCAGAACTGAACACAGCATTCGAGGAGCAGTCTCACCAGTGCCGAGTACAGAGGGAGAATAACCTCCCTGGACCTGCTGGTCACGCCATTTCTGATACAAGCCAAGGTGCCATTGGCCTTCTTGGCCACCTGGGCACACTGCTGGCTCATGTTCAGTCGGCTGTCAACCAACACCCCGAGGTCTTTCTCCTCCAGGCAGCTTTCTAGACAGACTTCTCCTAGTCTGTAGCACTGCATAGGGTTGTTGTGCCCCAAGTGCAGGACCCGGCATTTGGCCTTGTTAAACCTCATGCCATTGGTCTCAGCCCAGTGGTCCAGATCCCTTTGCAGAGCCTCCTTACCCTCCAGCAGATAAACACTTCCACCCAGCTTAGTGTCGTCTGCAAACTTGCTAAGGGTGCACTCGATGCCTTCATCTAGGTCACTGATAAAGACATTGAACAGGGCTGGACCCAGCACTGAGCCCTGGGGAACCCCACTTGTCACTGGCCTCCAGCTGGATTTCACACCATTTCCCACCACTCTCTGGGCCTGGCCATCCAACCAGCTTTCCACCTAGGAGAGCGTGCGCCTCTCCAGGCCAGAGGCTGACAGTTTCTCAAGCAGAATGCTGTGAGAAACTGTGTCAAAGGCTTTACTGAAGTCCAGGAAGACCACATCCACAGCCTTTCCCTCATCCAGCAGCCAAGTCAATTTGTCATAGAAGGCAATCAGGTTAGTTTGGCAAGACCTGCCTTTTGTGAACCCATGTTGACTGGGCCTGATCACCTGGTTCTCTTGCATGTGCTTCATGATAGCACTCAAGATCACCTGCTGCATGACTTTCCCTGGCACTGAGGTCAGACTGACAGGCCTGGAGTTTCCTGGGTCCTCCCTGCGACCCTTCTTGTAGATGGGCACAACATCAGCCAGCCTCCAGCCCACTGGGACTTCCCCAGTCTTCCAGGACTATTGGAAGATGATGGAAAGGGGTTTGGCCAGCACATCTGCCAGCTCCTTCAATACCCTTGGATGAATCCCATCCTGCCCCATAGACTTGTGGGTGTCTAGTCGGGTTAGCAAGGCTCTGACCACCTCCTCTTGGATCATGGGAGCCTCATTTTGCTCCTCTAGCTCCTGGGTTTATACACAGACGGAATGACTTTCTTTACAATTAAAGACTGAGGCAAAGAAGGCATTAAGTACCTCAGCCTTTTCCTCATCCCCTGTCACTGTTGTTCCTTCTGCGTCCAATAGGGACTGTATGGTCTCCCTAGTCCTCCTTTTATTATTTATATATTTATAGAAGGATTTTTTGTTATCTTTCACAGACTTGGCCAATCTGATTTCTAGTTGAGCCTTAGCCCTTCTGATTTTTTCTCTACACAATCTCACTTCCCTCCTGTAGTCCACCCAAGAGGCCTGTCCCCTCTTCCAGAGCCCATAAACATTTCTCTTCTTCTTGATATCACTCAAGATCTCTCTGTTCAACCAAGCTGTTTTTCTCCCCTGCCAGCTTTTTTTCCGGAACATGGGGATGGCTTTCTCCTGAGCTGCTAGGATTTCCTTTTTGACGAGCTCCCAGCCCTCATGGGCTCCCTTGCCCTTGAGTACCGTCTCCCATGAGACTTCGCCAACCAGCCTTCTGAAGAGTTCAAAGTCTGCCCTCTGGAAATTTAATGCTACTGTCCTACTAACCACCCTCTTCACTTCACCTAGAACAGAAAACCCTATCATCTCAGGATCACTTTGGCCTAGGCGCCCACCAGCTGCCACATCCCCCACAAGGCCTTCTCTGTTCACAAACAGCAGGTCCAGGAGGGCGCTCTCCCTTGTTGGTTCATTCACCAGCTGTGCAAGGAAGTTGTCTTCCACACACTCCAGGAACCTCCTAGACTGCTTCCTTTCTGCTGTATTGTACTTCCAGCAGATACCAGGAAGATTGAAGTCTCCCACAAGAATGAGAGGCATCCATCTAGAGATTAACCCCAGCTGTTTATAGAAGAGCTCATCAGCTGCTTCTCCTTGGCTGGGTGGTCTGTAACAGACTCCCATCACAAAATCTACCTTCTGGTGGGCTCCTCTGATTTTAACCCACAGGCACTCAATCTCCTCATCACCACAATCCATCTCAACGGAGTCCAAGTCCTCCCTTACAAAAAGGGCTACCCCACCTCCTCTCCTACCCTTCCTATCTCACCTGAATAGTTTGTACCCCACCATAGCTGTACTCCAGTTATGAGTCATCCCACCACGTTTCTGTGATGGCAACATCATAGGCTCCTTGCCCTACGACAGCTTCCAGCTCTTCCTTCTTATTCCCCATGCTGCATGCATTGGTGTAAATGCACTTCAGCTGAGCCGCTGAGCCTTCAGCCCTCTTAGAGGGAACAGAGTTCATTCCCAATTACCTGGTAACTGGAGTAGCTAGCTCCAGAGTGCCCGTATCTCCCTTAGCACCCTCAGGTGTGTTCTCCCCCACTTTCTGTGTGGTGAGGTACTGGTGGTCCACACCAGCACACCCTCTCCGAATCACCATTGCCCCACATCCAGGCTTGTTCCTGTCAAGCCTGGGATCAACCCCCTCCCCCTTCACATCTAGTTTAAAGCTTGATTTATGAGCTTAGCTAGGTTTTTAGCAAGGGCTTTAGTCCCCCTAGGAGACACATGTGTCCCATCCTTAGCAAGAAAGCCTGGGGGTACGTGAGCCACCCCATGATCAAAGAAGCCAAAGCCCCTCTCCTCGCACCAGGCTCGGAGTCAGGCATTAATTGACTTCTTCTTCCCGACTTCCTGCTCCTCTCTATTTAGCATTGGGATGGAGCAGAATACTATTTGTGCCCCAGAGCCCTCCATCATTTTCCCAATGGCCCTGAAGTCATTCTTGATGGTTTTGGTCTTTCTGTTTACTAGATCATTGTTACCAGTTTGGACTACTATCAGAGGATAGTAGTCTGTCTCGTGGACCAGGGAAGGAAGTTTTCTAGCTACCTCCCTCACTGATGCCCCCAGTAAGCAGCAGACCTCTCTGTGGAGCAGGTCCGGTGTGCAAATGGGTCCCTCCTTTCCTTTTAGGAGGGAGTCCCCTACAACAATCACCCTGCTCTTCTTCTTAATGGAGGATGTTTTCATCTTTTTCTGAGGATGGTGCAGCCTAGGGAAGGATTCTAGGCTGTGGGAGCCATCATCCTCATCCTCAGGGTTGGATTCCACCTGCAGCACCTGGTACTTGTTCACCAGGGGGATCTGGGGTTTTGGTGCCTGGGTGAGGGGAGCAGGTTTCTTTTGTCTGGCAGGAACTTGCTGCCATTCCCCATCTCTTGTAACCCCAACCTTGCAGTTTGCAGGTGGATGGTGTTTGGACACACCAGCTCCAGCAGGCTGCTGAGTTAGTGAGAGGGCACTACTCCACCGGTCTATCTCCCTCTCACACTCCCTGATGGTCCTCAGCCTCTTTACCTCCTCCCTTAACTCCTCCACCATGTGAAGAAGTTCCCCCACTCGAGCGCAGCTTTCACAAGTGGAGCCAGTAACAGAGGCACGAGCCGGTGTGGGAGGGGGGCACTGCCTGCAGCCCAGGGTCTGGGTAGCTGCATGCACCTACTGTGGTTCTGTCTGAGTGGCAGTATCCATCCTGCCTGCTGCAGCACACGGAGCAGCTTTAATCTTCTGCCGGGTGGCCACCGTGGTCCTCAGTGCCTGGTGTCTTCTGTCTAGTCTCTAGGTCCTCTCTGCGCCCTGCCTTCACGCCCTGCCCGCTCAAACTGCCACGCTCCTCTTTGCCCCGCTTCAGGTCGCGGTGCTCCCAGGGGACTGTTTAAATCTCCCGCGGTAGCCACCAGGACCGCCCCCTCCCGTCAGGCACAGCGCGGGACCAGCGTGTGGGGCCTGTCAGGACCCCCGCCCCCGCCTAGGTTTTTCTGGGGTTTTCCCGGCTCAGGGAAGCTCCCACCGCCTCAAAAAGTCCACCCCACCACAGAACTCACCGTCCTGCTGCCGGGTGCTGCCGAAGAAGCAGTGTTAATGGCTTCTCCGCGTTTAAATCTCCCCTCTCCGCATTTAAATCAATGTCTAAGAATCTCAAACTTGACATAACCATATCAACCATATACAAATTTGGTTTTGATTGTTAATTGAACTGCACACACAAGCCTTCCCACACAGTTCTGCCATGGGGCAGTTCAGACTTTTACCGTAGCTAGTCACAGGTGCCTGGATCACAGACCAAGTCCTAAGGATTCAGTCACTTTCTCTTCACAGTTTGATCTTCATCTCTCTGCTTGTACTGCTACAGGCCTCTAGGGCATATTTTTAGGCTTATTTTGATGTCTCTCCTTGGTATCTCCCTTAACTGTCACAGAAATACCTTTCTACCTGTCTGTCCTCAGCTCAGCTGAACAAACTGTGTGTAATCTGCTTCAGAAGTCTGTGACCTGGGGAGCCGAATAACAAGGCCACAGAAAAGATTATAGATGCACTTTCTTGGAGAACCTATTCCCCTCAGCATCAATTTAGCAGAGTATTTAGCTTACATGTGTTAAGCACACAGTCTGTGGAACATTGGCATTCTTTGAGTAATTCTTGGCTCCTTCATTCTAGCAGAAACTTGCAGAATAAGCACTTTGACTGCCATTATCATTGTGAGCTGATGAATATTCTGTTTGAATATTTCCAAACACCAAATGTTTTCCTGCATTTTCCAGTTCTCAGTGTTAAACAAACATGTACATTTTATTCTGAGTTTGGACTTAATTCCACACAAAGTAAAACCTGATAATTTAGCACTAAGGCAATGCCATTGTAACTTTTAGAAGTAAACTCAGTTCTAGCTCACATTATTCTAATTAGCTCTGAGTTACACTGTTTTGAGAGCCTCTGAGTTAAACCGTTTTGTGAGCCTCTGAGTTAAACCTCATATCTAAAGCAAGAGATGACTTCAAGTGATAGAAAAGTGTGCATTTTGAATTATTTTTTCAAGAAACTATCTGCTTGTGTCAGAAATCAAAGCAAAGATAGAAAGTGGAAATGATACCTATTCTGAGAAATTTTATTGTAAAATTCTGTAACTTGGCAGAGATAGCAAAGGGAATCAGACAGGTGCTTTCTAATTAGTGTATTACCCAGAACTGGTTCATGAAAAAGCAACAGTAAATATTTAACTCTGACATGAAGTAAAGATAATAACTAACAAATTTTTTTTGAGGGAAACAGCTGTTGGCTATTGCAAAAAATACCAGCATGAGATGAAGTTAGACATATGGTCTTGAATTGATCTACTAGTTCATCACTGCCAAAAGGGGGGGACCTTGTTCCTCCTGTTTCTGACTATATGCACTGTGCTTTCCTTCTTTCACACTTCTATTCTGGCTTTCCCACACATCATACCCTGCATTGAGTTAATTCAACTTGTCTAACAAAAGAACAAGAACCTGGCAAAGAAACGAGAGTTTGTCTAGTATTTGAAGACTTGAATCAATTTATCACACAATCAGTTAAACGCTAGAGCTGATGTAAAGGAAAAAAAGGTGGGATCATGCAGCTAAAAACAACTGAGGAAAAACTTACCTAATCTCACAAGTGCAAGCTGGTAGAATACATCAGTCATGAACTCACTTTATCCTCAAACTGTACCTCCAAATCATGCTTATTGCTGAGATTTAGCTCCATTTTCAAACCTCCTATATAGTCTTGCTCCCTTGTTCCCTCTGATACCTCAGTTCCAGTGCTTGTCCAACCAGTGTACTGTGCTGACATTCATTTTTCCATTGTCACTTACATACTTTACTGAGTTAGTGTGCCTTCAAATAAGATAAAATAGCAGAGATCAAGTCAAACAAATTATTTTGGAAACGCTGGCTTGGAGAAGCCAGGCTAGTCCACAGAAATCATACTGGCTTAGTTTGAAACTAAATTGCAGTCTCCCTCAAACTTAGAAAACACTTCCCTGCTTCCTCCCTTCTCCTCCTCCTTCCTTCCCCCACCCCCCACCACCCCCCAAAAAAAAGGTATTTCCATACAATACTCTCATTTTTCATTCCATTTCCCTTTCATCAATATTTTGGACTACATCAGTCTTTCTTGAACTAAGGACACATCAATGATAACAGAACAGGACCACTGGAAGATAGAACTGGGACATGATTTTGAAGAAGGATAACTAGAAGATAAGTAGAGAGTACTAGGCTAATATTTAACCCACCCTACTCCTGATCTTTATTGCAACTGAGATATTATCCGAGGCTTACAGTTTGCATTTCTCAGCAGCAGACACGAGCAGCATGTAAAACTATTTTATTCTAATGGTAATTGAAGCAACCTAGCTGAAAAATATTACCATACTGTAATTAATTGAAAAAAAACCAAGGCTGAGCTAAATGTCAACTTTCAAAATACTATAATCTTATAAAACTGATTATTTGCTGTCATAAAAGCGAATCTATTATAACTAAGTCCCTGTAAGGACAATATGCCAAGTATGATAAAATAACCACCTATAAGGCTGTAGAGTTCAGCAGTTTGTATGCACTATAGAGTTTCAGTTATATGCACTATAATCACAGACTTTATAACCTTTGATAAAAATAAATTAAATCCACAACTGCCATGAAAATTTTGCCTTATCACAGTGGGCTACTTATCTTTATATATTAAAATATTAATAACACAAGGTATATGGAAATATTTGTTTTCTGCTATAAATCTGAACTTCTTTTTAAGCAAACCTGTGCATATCTGTTGCAAAAAGGGAAAGGATTAAATGCTGTGATTTTTGTCCCAGTTTGGAAATAGTATGCTCAAAAATGAAAGATAGACCAATTCACATTTGCTTTTTTCATTTTGCTAAATGTAATACTTGGGAAAAGTTTTGAGCTGTCAACATTAGAGATGCAATTTGACTGCTCACTTACAAGGTTCAAGAAAATGCATTAATCAGCTATTGAACTAGCCCACCAAAAACATCAGTTCTCCAGTGACCACCTCTAGGTCAAGTCACGAGTCACTTTCCTTCAAACCTCTACAATTCTCACTGGTTTGTTGAAAATTATTAGGCTAAGTTAGGTGTGATCATTGTTGTGGAACAATCTCAAGATGCACCCCTTTTCTCCTACAGATAGCTCAGTGTTACAGCCCTATCACATAAAACACATCAACTAACACCACTCCCACAAAGATCAACTTTGAAGTGGAACATACGTAAGGAGATCTCTAGGTACAGCATCCTGCTCAAAGCAGGGTCAGCTTTGGGATCAGATTAAATTCCTTGGGGCTTTATCCATTTAGGTACTGAAAGCCTCCCCTTCTGAAACTCATCTTCTCTGGGCAGTCTGCTCCAATGTGAAAGCAAATCCGCCCTGAAACAGGATGACTGAATGATTTCCTTTGTACAGGCAGACACTATTGGGCAGTAAAAATACTAAAGGACTATGCTAAATTGTGGCTTAGAAAAGACCTAAGGTCTGATTTCTGGCAAAAGCAAAAATGAAATAAATTGGACAGCTGAGGTTCAGCAGAACAGACTCTTCTTCTCTTACAGCTGCTCCGAGGGATACAACAAGAGAAAGTAGCAGCTTGTAAATACCCTTTGAAATACAGAACACTGCTTTGGCTTTCTTCCTCAGAGCCAGATTACCTGAAAAGCTTTTTTTTTTTTTCTCTTTCCTGACCTACTCCTTCTTGATGAGAAGCGAGCTGGGAAATTCTGGACAGCTGTTAGTTCAGGTGACATCCATAAGGCAGTTTTCTTTTAAAATTCAGATGGCTGCACATCTAAATAAAACAAGGCTGAAAACAGCAGGTCTTAATTATTTCATTCATCAATGGCATCTGGCAGACTGCATCTGAAAAAAATTATAAAACAAACTCATAGGATCAAAAGTGATTCGATCTTAGAACACTCAATTGAATGATGAAACAGCTACCTTTTATTTAACTACACGCTAATGTCCCTTCTCAATACTAGAAACTAGGTTAAGGCCTAAATAAAAATCAAATTCAGAGAACACTCAGTCTACATTTAAATAATTTCCAACCTAAATAACTGTTTAAAAAGAGCAAATTGTGACTATACATTATCACATTCTGTAACTGCCCATTTCACTCTCTTGGGCATTAGTTAAAAACCACAAATATTTAGAATTAATTCCTTAATCCTTTCTGAATTCATAATTTCATTTTTATTAGAAAATATGTTACATAAGACAATCACTAGAAATAGATTATGGAACTTTAAATTATGTATATAGGATTAAATACTGACATCCTTGAGATTTCACTAAACAGCAATATACTGTTAAAAGACAAAAAAAATTATACTAGGAAGTTTGAAACTAAACATTGAAACTGGTTTGCACTTCTAACTTTGCAGCTATCAGTGATCAACTGGAATGCACGTCTTATTTTTTGTTCTAACTCAGCTGCAGAGAAGTTGTTTGGGCTTCAGTTGCCACAGAGTGTTACAGAGTATCTTTATGGGGAGAAAATATTAGATAACAGAGAATTATCTAATTCTTGAAGAACAGACTAACAAGACTCAATCATGAGAAACTGAAATAGAAGATAAATACAAATCAAGACCTTAAACAGGGTGTTGGGGGGGGTGGGGAGTAGACGGGGCATGGACAGGACGGACACAAAATTAAAAAGGAAAACAAGGGTCCCATCTTTTGATGTTCCAGTTAAAATTAGTTGATCTTTTAAATGATAAACTATGGTAAAACAAAATTACTAGGCTAAACAGCAGAGACGACAGTAAAATTTATCTGCCTGTTAAAGTGATCACCTCACATTAAACAGCAGCCCTACTGTGAAGGACTTGTGGATACTGGTGCATGAAAAGCTGGATGTGAACCAGCAGTGTGCACTCACAGCCCAGAAAGCCAACCATATCCTGGGCTACACCAAAAGAACTGGGGCCAGCAAGTCATGGGAAGTGATTCTGCCCCTCTTCTCTGGTGAGGCCTCACCTGGAGCACTGCATCCAGCTCTGGAGTCCTCAGCGCAAGAAAGACATGGACCTATTGGAACAGGTCCAGCAAAGGGCCACAAAACTGATCCAAGGGATGGAACACTTCTCTGAGGAAAGGCTGAGAGAGCTGGAATTGTTCAGTCTAGAGAATGGAAGGCTGAAGGGACACCTTTCAATACATAAAGGGGGCTTATAAGAAATACAGTGACAGAATTTTTTAGCAATAGGACATGGGGTTTTAAGCTAAAAAGGGGACATTTAGACAAGCTCTGTGGAAGAATTTTTTTTTTTACCATGAGGGCAGTGAAACACTGGAACAGGTTGTCCAGAAAGGTGGTAGATGCCCCATCCCTGGGAATAGTCAAGGCCAGGTTGGCTGGGGCTCTGAGAAACTTAACTCAGCTGAGGATGTCCCTACATCCTCAGAGGGTTTGGACTAGATGGCCTTCAAAGGTCCCTTCCACCCCAAATCATTCTACGATTCTATTAAACCTTCTAATACTTCTTGTCACCTTGATTTCCATGAATGCCAGCTCATTTGCTGTGTTTTGCATCAAAACAAAATTATAGTTTATTAGTTTCAGAGCACCTTCTAGTGTAAATACAACAGGTGAGAGAGAATCAAAACAGAATTAAGCCAAATCTTAACTCAGGGAGAAAAAGCAAAATAATCCCAAGAGATTTTACTTTTCTAGGGCTTAATATACTGAGAGAGAGTTCATTCTAACAAGAAGAGACAAATATTTTCACTACATTGTCTGACAAAATGAATTCTCTGGCTACAAAATGGAAAATGAAAATGTCGATATTCCCCTTCAAAAAAGTAATTTTTAGGCACTAATTCTGTTCATTTTTATGTAGTCTTGCATTTCATCTGTGTCTTGCTGATGATTATATTGTGGTTTGCAATAGTTTGAGAACAAGGGCATAACATAAGTAGCTTTTGCAATTATTAATAGATTCCTTATGAGAATACTTTTCATCTAAAAAGTCCATTCTGCAAAAAGGGAAGGCTTTTCACTACAAAAATTTCACTGTTACTAAAGCTCTGATTTGTGTACATTTTGACAGGCTTCAAATCCTTATTTTTGGTGAAGTATTTTTAAAGATACATATATACTGGAACAATACAATACAGCGGTTTCTCTATAAACAATATTTTTAATAATTTTAAACAACAATGTTGACTTTTGAGACTAGTATAGTTCCAGAATGGAATAAAATATATTCAAGGTTTTTCTACACACCATACATGCTAATAAGCTCAGCACAACGTTTAAATGGCTCAGAAATGGTCACAAAATAAAACAAGAATATGGCCCTTGGTCATTCTGCTGAATACTTGCTACAGGGCCGAAGTAGCTCCTATAAAGCTGAAGAGACGCCTTTTATCATAGCGAGTGAACTTCTGAGTTAAGATTCTCGGAAGTTATTTGGAATATAAGTGCCACTTTTACAAATCTGATGCTCCTAAAAATCAAATCTGAAGAAAATTCTGCATTAAGATTATTTAAAAAATGAGACCTCTAACGGGCAGTTGCAGAAGAGACATTCAAAATCACTATCAACTTCTTAGTACATTGGCCCTGGTTGTTCATTCATAGGTTTGTTGTAAGTCCCAAAAATGTTTACCTCTAACTAGGTTACAGATTGCAAACTTGTAGGATCCTGCTGTCACCTACATTTACAGTTACATTATTGATTAATAACATGTTGAAATAAGCTTCATTCAGTGTAGACATACTCAATTTGTAATGGAAGAACTCTGTATGGTGAGAAAGGCTGAAAATTTAATGCTTTTTTTTCTTTATCTTTTTTATGAATTCTGAATTTCACTTGCAACTGAATTCATGTCTTTCTTTAGCTGTTAGCAATGATCCTGAAATTTTGTATTCTACACCAAACTTTGGGGCAGAGGTACACCGCGCCCCCATAATAAATCAAATTATGAAAGAAAGCAGATAGCAGGCACATTCCTGAAAACAGAGGAGCAGACTTTACCTTTCAGTAGCAGAGAACTGTAAAGTTTGTTCAGCAGTCCCAAAGAACCATGCCTGAAGGATGCTGTTCCACAAGTTTGAAATGTTCTAAATTTTCAGTTCAAAATAGGTTGTGCTGTTCAGCAGATTAAAATGGCAAATTCAAATACCTCTCACTGAGAGGTTTTCTGGTTTTCATCAAGACTTGAGAAAAAAAAAAGCTGCTGCTAAGCTGGGCATTTCTTTTTCTGATCTGGAAGGTAACTTTCAAAACAAGTACTTTCAAAACATTTATTGTCTCTAGGGACAGGAAACGTAGGGGGCAATTATTTTTTTCATAGCTCAAAGTAGTCTGTGTTATCTTGTCTCCAGGCATATTTGTACCTGCACTTCTTACCACGAAGGTGGAAATTTATGTACTTTTGTCATAAGCTAAATGACACATTAACCTCTAACACAGACATGGTTGTTTTCATTCCTCACATAAATTAACAGACTAATTTCACCTTAATGTTTACCTGAATAGTTTACCTTAAACCACTAAGGTTTATGGAAACTACACATAAGCAAATCTATTTAAGAATAATATGTGTTGTTCACTGTGAGTCAACCAATATATGGTAAGATTTTTTTTTTCTAGTAAAGGCTATTTAAAAGGCCAAGTGTAGTTCACATTTAGCTATGTTAAAATTCTCTATTTTGAAAGCAGAAATGCAATGCTTCGTGGTTCACTTTAACTTTGGGTTTAGTATAACAATTATCTCATAACACTATATATCGATTATAACCATATTTAAACTAAGACCAGAAAATAAATAATGAAGGCATCAAAATTCTACCCTAGGACACACTATGTCTGAAGGAACAGGGAGTTTTTTAAAACAAGAAAAGGTGTTCTTAAAAAATAGACTAGAAGACTGCTAATCACAACCATCAAATATTAGCAAGCAGTCTACAATAAATATGTTCAAGTTAGTATGCTCTGCTGACCGAAGCATTATATTAACAAAATCTCATGTCCTGAAATATGAATTGTAATCATAGCATGTGGAATCAGTGGCTGATAATTTTTCAGTAGGTTGCTACGAGTAGAAATAAGATACTCAAATCAAACATGCCTTAATTTTATTCTTACTCCACTTAATTATTTAATCTTGTGGACTATCTGAAACCGAGCCTGAGGCAGGAGCAAGAATTTAAAGTCTGACTAAGGTTGGGGTGCTGTATTTTTAGAATGTACAAATTAGACACTTGAGAGAAACTTTGCTTTTAAGAAGGGTGAACAATATAATAACAAATCCTTTGATCAGGCTACATATAATGAAAATATACTGTACTTGTACTCAGAAATATGTCTGCTGTAACATTACTTTAAAAACGTAGTAAATGAAATAAGTAAAAACTGTCCATAAGCAGTTAAGAACAGTTGACCTCTTCATATCCATAACTTCAACATTGTGTCATAGTGTTTTCACAAGAATGCTCTCCAAACAGCTTTCAAGGTTAATTTTGCTGTTACTCCCTCTGGCATGGTAAGAAGATAATTCTGTCTCCTCGTTAATTTCTTTCCCAGCTCGTTTGATATCAGTAACTTGTACCAATGCTAAATGAAGTTTTCATCTTTTGTCAAGGCCGCTATTTGAATTTGTCTGTCTATTATATTTCTAAAGGTAACACTGAACTTCAAAGGATGTAGAAAAACATGGGATGTTTTTTGTTTGACTCAGATTGCTGGGAATGTTGTATACCTTCATTGACAACATCGTAGGGCAAGCTACTGTATTTTTCCATTTCTGTTTCTGAGGAATTAAAATTGAAGAGGATTTGCTTGAACCTGATCAAAAGTATTTGCCCCTATGGCTGCATAAAACATTGGGGAAAAAAAATAAATCTGCTAGTCTAAATGTCCAACATCAAGATATAAATTAACTGCATAAGCCTTAAAGTTTTACTTCTCAGATGATATTCACAAAAAAATTGTTCCATTCCTCCTATTAGTCACACTAGTAATTCTACAGAAATAAGACTATTCCTCTAAGTATAAACATGCTTTTTTTTTTTAATTTGGGGGATGTGATCCTTTTGGACACACTTAGCTTAGTTGTTGACACAATTAATTGATTCAGACTTAAACTAAGGACTAGATGTAACAACAGCACTATATGTTCAGAAATCCCTTCTTAATAAAATGCACAAGTTTCAAGTTTGAACAAGCTCCTAAATATTACAATATCAGCAGCATGAAGGTACAGTGCTATTGTATATTGTACAGCAAAAAAACTTCTGAGCCTGCTGCTGTGAATTAACGTAATTTCAGCCCACAAATTTTTATTTACTTACACCAGCTGAGGATCTGGTCCACAGGAAGTGCATTATTTTGCATTTGAGGTTAACAGACTGCTCAGATGTGTTACCACCATTTCCTAATCATTCAGACAAATGCCTGAAATTCTCAAAATCTTCTGAGCCAATCCACATATTTACAGGGGAAATAAATCCTCACATTTTATTAACATGAATAGTGAGGTTTAACTTTGAACATGCTGGATTCCCCAGTATTACACTGAGATCATTAGGAATAACTACAAGGAATGAAGAGCGCAAAGTCACCTGCCAACAAAGACAAAGTGAGAAGAATGTTAAAAACTGTTCATACGTGCTCCTTTCTAATGAAATATAAGATGCCAATGATTCAAATACTTCTAGTGCTCAACTTTAAACAGTGCTGCTTTTTTTTTTTTTTCTTTTTCTGGATGCAAATGAGTCTGCAGGGGCTTAAAATGAAAATTATGTCAAATTATTACTCAATTAATTTGAGTGATCCACTCCTGTCATACAGGAAGACATAGTTCAGACATGAGAAGCCAGTACTGCAAAGCCATTTTGTAGAGCACACATCCTGCTGTATATATTTGGTAGAAATACAGAGGCGTGAGACAGCTTATTTCCCCCCCCCAGTCATAATATTATAATAAACCTAAAAATCTTTTCCAGGAAACTGTGGAACAAGATGTTTGCCCTACTGAGGACACAAGGGAATTGGCAGCTCCTGAGCTGTTTAGCCCATTTCCTCACTGATACTCTGGGGAAAATACCTGCATGCAAAAGCATCTTGCAACATATATCATATGTTTGAAATGGATCAGTTAACAAATGAATAACGGAGCACCACATTTTAGTTCAGAGAGAGAGTGGCCAGCATCAACACTTGAGTAACAGTCCAAATTTAGTCTGCACTAATGTACACAATTTAAACCAATTATTTTTATTTTCTTTTTAAGACAGCTGGACTGGTACTCGGGGCCCAGAGCAGTTTGCAATTTAAAACAGCTCTGCACCACATAAGTGAGAAGTACAGCTGTCTATGTTCAAGTTCTACCCACAGATCACCCACACAAACACATAGCTAAGCATAAGTTAACAGTGTTTAGAAAAATGTTTTGAAAAAAGTTTTTGAGGCTCCTCTAAAGCCCAGTGTTTTCATTGGGAATTTTTCACTGACTCCAGTGAACACTGAATCAGATCTCTGATCATGAGTTCTTTCCTGCAGTTTGCAAACACTTAACTTTGTCCACCCTATTTGGCCCAGGAAAAGTTTTGAAGGCCAACTACTGTAGCTTGCATTCTTTCAGTAGTTAAGATGCTTGCCAACTTCATTCTTTCAGACACAAAATACGCAAACTTTCTTTCTAATATCTTTGCCCATTACCATTCATGTAGGTAGTATTTTTTTTTATTTATGCTTCAACTTTCTGGGCACAGTTCATGGATCTTCATTTTAAGGCAATTTAATTAAAAAGAAAAAGAATAATGCATCTTGCTAAACAATTAGAACTTGTCATTTGCAAACAAGAATGCTCATTTTCTTTTGCTTACATAATGCTTATATAAATGTATTTTATGCAAATGAACATTTTTTGCAAGGATCACTCACCTCCTGCTTTTATGCATTCAGTATATTTACCTGAAATTAACTTGCCCATATCGTACTTTTAGCTAAACATCTAAGACTTTAGGCACTGAATGGTGAAATAATTTATACTGATAAAAAAAATCTGAACCTGGGGAGAATGTTGCTTTATGAAACTTCCAAAGTAGCCTAACATTACATATAAATGTAATGTACATATTCAGTATTTTTCAATTATCCTTTCCATTATAATGTTTACCTCAAATACAATAAATAAGAGTAATCTAGTTACATGATTGTACAGGTAATTTTGTCTGGTTACAAAATAAACTAAAACTTGCAGCCTGACTGGGTCATAATTTAAATGCACAAGTTTTGGCTGCAAAGCCCTTGGCAGCTACCCCGAGTGTCTGTTAAGAGGCTGTGTTTAGATTTTTATTTGATGAAAGACACAGGGCAATGTCGGTCTGTAGCGTCATTGGAAGAAGCTAAACGTTACAGGGAAAGAGCCTGACTGCATTCTATTAAGAACATTACAGAACAAAACTGTTGTTCTTACTCCAAACAGCCAAGTACAAAAGAGAAAACAGAGTAGGGAAAAACAATGAGACAGTTACTCACACAAATTAGTGCTAACAAATTAGTTAGCAAAATTAACGTGGCAAAAGGTGAATTTTAATAGAGGATTTCTAGAAAGCTAATAGAAGCTTTGCTGATGTAAAAGAAAGTCAATGTCGTATAGTAGAAAGCCTAAGATTCTTATTTGAAAAAGGAACAGTAACTGTTGTCATACTTAGTTAATGAGAGGCACAAATCAGCTTCTCAGTGGTGAATGAAAGGAGACTGATACCAGTACTGACAGTGTATGAAAGGCCTTGAAAACAAAACAAAAGAAAAGAAAGCAGCTCGCATTTCATACAAGAGGAAAGAGGAAAGCAAAAAGGCCACAATCCACTTCTAAATAATGTTGCTGTACCTATCCCAAACTGCGTATACACTACTCCTGAAAAAATCCCAATTTAGGCCACTGTAACCCAAAGCAATTTTAGATTATAGAAACAACTATTAATCGGAATGTTTTTAAAGCTATCTTCAGAATGTACTTTTTAATTATACTCATCCATAGCTGCTTATCATAGTTAAAGACAGAGGCCAGTTGAGATCATGCTTATATACCTATACAAATGCACATGCACTAACTGTACATTTATGAAGAATGCCAAATTTATTGTGGATACTAAAGATCCTTTCATGTCAGCTGTCTGAAATTTTGTCTATTATTATGATGTTGTTAATCAGAAAAGGTCCAGTGATCCAATAAAAAAAACTTTAAAAAAAGTATGAAACTGGGGTTAGAGGAAAGAAGAAACCATGTATATGAGTGTGGGTGTGTATGTTCAGCTGTGAAGCCGCTACCATAGACTGGCAGATCCCATTCCAGTTAATATTAATTTTCAGTCCATATTTAGAATATAAAAAGTAACTTGCATAAAAAAACAGGTTTTCATTTCTGATCTTGACCCTTTTGGACATCACACAGAATGTGAAGTTACAAATGAACATTCCAGTTTTATATCAGGTGCTATGGTAGAAGGTCTAACAAATATAACTTCTACATTTAAAATTTATAAGAAATTCATTAGAAAAGTCACAGCCCTTTTGTATCCAAAGGTTGTTGAGAAATAATATGCTAAAAATCTGGGCACTCAAACGGCAACTACAGCTTTAACTTTTAAAAGCTAAGCCTACAAGCTGCGATACAGGTCCGATGAATTACATTCCAACTTCTTGTCCTTCAAAGTTGCAATTAAAGCATTATAAATAATGTGGCTGATAGAAGATAAATCTAGGGCTTTCTCTCACATCTGTGTGTTATAGTTACTTAGCTTTCCCTTCTGGCTGCCTCTACTCTGAAACTATTATTCATGGAGAGACAGCTTACAAATGTTTGCTTTAGATGAGCAATCTAGAATAGCTTTTAACATTAGAAAGGGGCTGTTCAAACAGAGCACTCAAAAACTGGCAGCTACAAACAATTAAGGATGTTCTTTACTTAGGCCATTAGATTTTAAATATCAGTTTAAAAATGCCAAACTCTTCCCTCCTCCCCGAGGCAATGATCAATAAATTAATAACACCAAGAACATTGGGATGGCTTCTTTCAGATTCATTAGCATTGACAAACACATAAATCTTCATAGTCCATGACTATAACACCAAAGATTATTTTAAAACACCACTTACAGTGATTAATATAAATTGTTAGTTCTACTTAAAAAAATAATGTAAGATACACAATATAGAATTACTGAGGTTTGAATGGAAAGAGTGAGTGTATTTATCCAGGCTGTTTTCCACTCAGTGTAGGAGTCAGCCTGGACATGTTTGCCCAACTTGCGCACATTTAGCCTAAAAGGAGGTTGATCACTGACTCTCAGTCCTACATCTTTCCAGTTGTATAAGAATACAGAAATTAGTTCGCCAAACATTCGAAATAACTAGCATTACCACACATGTTTTGCCATCCAGGTTCATTGCAAAACATAACAAAAAAGCAAGGTTCACATACTAACCAAGGAATCACTGCTTTTCCACCTCTGCAGATATTTACAGCATTAGACTACTCAAAAGGTCATATTAACCTTTGCATGATCCTGTCTTTTTTGAGACAGTAAGTTAGTGAATCATCTTTTAATAATAAATAGACAGCTGGGGTTTGGGATTTGCAAAAACACATAGACAAACACAACTGCCCATAAATTACATTTTAAAAAGTCCCTTTCATACTCTTTAAGACACCAGGTAAGAGGGAGTTCTGGTGTAAGCTGATGAAGAATGTGTTCCAGATCTTCATAAGCACTATAATCTGTCGTTTTAAAAATACACTACAGGATAGTTGGGATTTCTAGTTTCACTATTTCTAACTGCTCAGGAGGAGTTGAAACAATAAATATCATCTAAGATAAACCACTGCTGTGTAATTAATTTGACTGCTTCTTTACTTCTTGTAGTTTTTTTAAACAGCGGCTAACAGCTATGATACACAGGACTCCACATATGCATGAAGTGAAATTTGCATGGATCTTTTTACAGGAAAAGGTTGTTAAATACAAACATTTCTGATACCAAATTACACATACAATGCATAAAATTTGCCATAGAAAGCAATCAGGTTAGTTTGGCAAGACCTGCCTTTTGTGAACCCAGGTTGACTGGGCCTGATCTCCCCATTCTCTTGCATGTGCTTCATGACAGCACTCAAGATCACCTGTTCCATGACTTCTCCTGGCACTGAGGTCAGACTGACAGGCCTGTAGTTCCCTGGATCCTCCCCGCGACCCTTCTTGTAGATGGGCACATCAGCCAGCCTCCAGCCCACTGGGACTTCCCCAGTCTTCCAGGACTATTGGAAGATGATGGAAAGGGGTTTGACAAGCACATCTGCCAGCTCCCTCAGTACTCTTGGATGGATCCCATCTGGCCCCATAGACTTGTGGGTGTCTAGCTGGGCAAGCAAGTCTCTAACCACCTCCTCTTGGATCATGGGAGCTTTGTTCTGCTCCTCTAACTCCTGGGCATGTATGCACAGGGAACAACTTTCCTTACTATTAAAGACTGAGGCAAAGAAGGCATTGAGTACCTCAACCTTGTCCTCATCCTTTGTTGCAGTTGTTCATTTGCATCCAATAAGGACTGAAACGCACAGGTAAGCAATCCTTCAGACGCAGGTAAGCAATCTTATTGGAGGTAAGCTCCTTCACACACGGGTGAGCAATCTTATTACTCTCAGCAAGAACACTTACCTGAATAGCCACTTCTGTTTATAAAGATGGAAGTCTCATACCCCACTCCAGATTTCACCATCTAATGTCTAAACGCAACATTCTCAAGTTTGATGGTGCTTTCACCCTGCATTAGATGGTCTTTCTAGGACTCTAAGCATAACTAGGGCCTATATGGCAGCTCTTTGGTGTTCAGTCCCCCAAAGAAAACAAACAAATAAACAAAACACACACACACTCTCACAGACTCTCTCTATATATACATATACACATACACACATCTATCAAAGAAAACATACTAAAAGCAGAACTGACAATTCTTCTAGCATGTCTGTTATATGAGAATCAGTTTAGCAGTGCTCTTGAACAGTCTCTGTTTTTGTGCAGGGTAGGTTTTCTCTCTCCAGGTGATGTTACTGTCCAATTGAAGGCAGAAACCCAGCAGAGCTTGTGTAAGCATTGAATATCACAAATCACAAAGCATACAATACTTGCTTCAGGACACAGCCAGGAAGGCTTCAGAACCTCTCTGAAGAAAAAATGAAAATCAATTGCAATTCTTGTAAAAATATAAGGAAAATAAAACCAGAAATCATTTTTATATTTCAAGGCACTGTGCACAAATGCAATGACTGTTGTGACAGGAAGGAACAAACTGAACCCGAAAGACAGCAACTTGAAAGGAAATGGTTAAAGACTTTGTTAGCAAATACAATACGATAGCAAGTATGGTGAAAGATGTTTCCCAGCCATGGCATCCAGCAGGGAGCCTCACTGGTGCCTGGATAAGCAAAGGAAAGCCTTGTACACAGACCTTGATATCTCCCCACTAAAGTCGTATTTGCAGTGAAGGACATTGATAGAGATTCTCAAAAAAAGCATGCTAGGGAAAGGAGGGGGGAGGTTAGACGGAAAACACAGCACAGGCTTTGAGAACAAGAAGTCCTCTCCCAGATTTTCCAAACACCATTGACGTATGTGAAAGAAAACACAGACGATAAATTCTCGTTCTCAGCGCACATTGCAAGCCATCCGTTTAATTATTCCTATCAGTCCTGCTGCCCATTGCATTCCCATTTCTACCTCCCCCAATATACGAACGATACTTCCCATGTTTTCAGCAGTTTTACAAAGCAGCGCCTTTTGTGCACCCAATCTGCAGGTGCAGCAAAGACCTTGGCAAGGGGTAAACCAATTATCACTTGTGAAAACAGTTACACTGTCTTGTTCATACTTCTTCAAGGTCTTGAGCAAAGCATAAATTCTCATGAAAACGAAGTTATTGCAGTTCGAGCATCAGACAGCTAACCAGGTAAGTCTTATTGCTGTTTGTAGAGATGATTTTACACTATTTTGTAGCTTACCAACTTCTTTTCTCTCATGCATTTGTTCAGTAATTCAAACAGGTATTTTTGCAGCTCTTTGGAAAGCCTCAGACGTTATGCAGTAGAGCAAGATACAGAAAATGGGATATTGTCACTGACTTATAATTCATCTTCAGGTAAGTTCTACAGAGATGTCTCTTTGCTTTTTATAAGAACTCTATGCTTTCTTTTGTGTAGTTCAAAAAATGAAATTGCACTGATGAATTTTTAACATAACAAATACTGTTAAGTCTCTACTGAATCCTAGGTATTAATGTTGTTTGTCTCATACTTTAACCTGTGTTTTATCCTGCGCTAGTGTTTAACAGCCTTACAGTTCAAAAGAAAAAGTACTTTGTGAAGAATATAATTTATTTTTATTCTCCTTAATCTATATGTTTATATTCCAGGTCTGATCTTGCCGCAAGTGAAGCTGATATTGATCTGGCTCGTTGTTCCTTTTTCCTATGCATATACTTCTTTGGGAACTGACTCTAAAGAGGCATAGGGCATGGGAAAATGGGGCAACTGAGATACTTCACCATCCACTTTAAACAGCATTGCTGAGGTGACTGTAGCAATGTATAGAGAAGACAGATGTATGAAGAAATCAAAGGTAACTTTATAAAATTCACACTTAACCATCAAAAACTGAATTAAAAAATACCAGCATTATTTACTCCAGTGTCATGGTTGAATGTTGGTTTCATCTAAAATTCTGATTTATTACAAGAATAATATTTTAAGCATTTATCCAACTAAAGTATTTAATCTTCATTTGGCTTAATGTTCCATCTAAAATATACACATTGCTAAGAATCTGCTTCTGTAGTCCTTATCCCCGTGAGCCTGCAGATGAAATAATATGAATGTAGTCACGCAAACTGCAAAAATGCAATTCTTTAAACCTATCTCAGTTGCTCGGAGTCAGCCTTCACTGAATTCAGTTAGTGCTGCCTCAGATCTGTAAGTGGGCTGTCTTCAATGTACTATTCTTAGGACTTGATGCTTTAAGATCCCAAGTATCTTTTACATGATGCCTGCATGTGAACATCAGGCAGTTAGTAATATATCAAATAATAAACATGCTAATTTTTTTTTCTTCTCTTCTTCACCCACAGGTATCTTCAAAGTGGAAGTGTGGAAGTGTAGAAGTTCTCTCCGGTTTTTTTTCATTCAGTAGAAAAATGGTCATTAAACATGTTTTATGTTAATGCCCTATTACTTTCATTTAGTCTAAATAGTATTAGTATTAGTCTAATAGTATTACATCAGTTCTGATGAAAAAAATATTACTATTATTAAACAATGTTAACCGTACAAAACACACATCAAACAAAAATCTAATGTTTGTCACAGATGAAAAGTTTGTATTACCCTGTATCACAAATTCTGACAAGACTTGTAAGGCTGTATACTCAGGAAAAGCACAACTACATGCATTACACAGAATCACTAGGTTGGAAAAGACCCACTAGATCATCAAGTCCAACCATTCCTGTCAATCACAAGAAGCCATTTTACTCAGTGGTTATTATTATGCCGTACTATTCCAGTCTAAATTACTATTTTAGAAGTTACTATTTCATTTGTCTGTAACATAGTAGTTTTAGAGAACTATTCTGTTTACACGTCACTTTTTTTCTTAAAAGTAAATAAAAAATTGCATCCACAACTGTATCTTTATTCACTCATTTAATATCAAAACTTGTGGTAATGGGGATGTAAGTACATAAATAATACATTATTCAATTCACTTGTGAAAGAATGAAAAGGTGTTTTGAATATTAAAAAATATTAAATCTAATAACTGTCATTAAAATCAAGAGGAACCTACAGAATTACTGCACATAAAGGTGGAAAAAAGGCATACAAACCAAACAAAAATCCAAATAAACACGAGAAAATAACCCATGTAAGGTATAGTTTTCCAGATTCCACAGACATTTCACATTAATATAACACTTAATATAACACTTAAAAAAATTGCAATTCCATCAGAACAGTGTATATTTTACCTTTAATATCCTTCTTGTATAACTTAGCCTGTAACAGTTCTTAGAGCCCACTGCAACAAAGTCAGAACTGATGTTTTGTTTGAGTTTTCTTTTAAAGACACAGGGTACACAGTTTAAATTAAAAGCTAGTAGAAAAAAATATAGTCATCTCAGGTATAAGCAAAAGAGAAGAAAACAAAGTCTTTGAGTTTGGAGTGAAATCAGTAAAAATATCAGGCCAAAGAGCAATCATATCAAACATGGTATTAGCAAGTCAATTAGCAAGATACACAAAATCAAACTGGGAATAAGGGGAATAACTTTAGCTCATTCAGCTTATTTAATAGTAACTACCCAGTGGCGTAAAATGAAGGCCTGGAAAAATGCAAAGAATACTGCAATACAAAGAAAATCACAATTAAGGATTTTACGGTTCAACAGCTATACGGCAATTTGTACACTGTCTGAGTTAAACGGGCAGTGAAAGGTTTAACAAAATTCCCTTGCACAAATACACTCCCACGTAGATTCTTTGTGTTATTACTCATATAACTCCTTGGAAAAGGTGAAAAAAAGTGACACGGGAGAGGGAAAAGTGTGAACATACCTCTATCTGCAAATAAAAGTACAAAAAGCTCATTACTAAAAAGTTAAGTCAGCTACAAATCAAGAAAGCGATGAACACTTACACTACACTACTTGCACAAAGAGGGAAGCACCATACTGGAAATTACTTTTGATCATTTGTTGTTCTAAAGCACTGCAAATGTACCTCTAATACTGGCAGAAATATAGTAAAATTCACAAGCATAGAGTTTTAAAGTAATTACGTTACCAATTTTTCTACCCAGGGATAGTGTCATTTGCTTTCTAACAGCAGAAACATGATTAGAACCATGCCATTCTATAGCAAACAAACAATCAAAAAAATCACCCAAAGATTACTAAAAAACAAGCTTTGGTTACTTTACAACAAACATCAATACTTTGCATTACTATGACCGAAGTCTAATCATGTCAAGCTCCACATTCTGTACAATTCCTTCTCTGGACTCTGTAACAGAAAATGGAAACAGATTTTCCATTTTGGAAATTTTTTCCCCATTGTAACTCATCTGAACCAAGATTTGTTTCAAAACTCTTATCTAGTACTGGTTTTGAACTAGATAATTAGTATATATTTTATGCACAAATTTATAGTATCAACTTGTACTTATATGTGACACTTCAAGCTAATTTAATACTGGACATCTCAGTTCTGAAGTCAGATGTGCAAGCAAACGACTTTATAGCTGGGAAGAATTTTAAATTGGGAACTATTTATAAACAGGAATATAATTATAAAAATGTATTATTAATATAATCAGCTCAAACAATGTAAACACATGCACATCCTGGATATCAGGAGAAATCACTCAGTGAAGAAAGATATATCATCTAGAAATCCTGGTTACACATCCTTCATAGCAGGAATTTTACATAGTTTCAGCAAAGCAATAGCCACGTGAAGGTTCGTATGTCTGAAACACACAGAGTTATCTTCTAATTTTAACTAATTTTTAATCTTTTCATATCCCTACAAGAATCTTCGCAGCAAAAAGAGAAGGTGCATACTGCTTTACATACAGGAGTATATGCTGTTTATCGCTTCGACATATACAAAGCACTTAATCCATCCAGTTTCAGACTGGTAATACATACATGACAGAGGTGATGAAAGCAAACACACAGCACAGAAAACTATAAAGGTTAAATAATAAACCACCTAAAATAATAATTTTAATTCAAGCTTGTCAGAATAATTTTTCAAACAGAAAAATCCATATTCCACAATGTGGAGCATCCTTAAAATATTCCCCAAACAGAAGACTACCTTATTGGTACTAAATCTGTACAACATTGCAGTTGTTACAGAGTTATTCTATGTAGCATGTTTTCTGTAGAAAGATCTGGTAAGCACACGTGAAAAAAAAAAAAAAATCAGGTAACCCCTGAATATTTATTTTTTATTTTTTCCTAAATGCTTTAATGTACCTCCAGGAACAAATACATTTACCTAAAAAAAAAACTATATTGAAAAAATAAAACTTTTTTATATGAATGCAGCGAATATTATGAAAT
Source organism: Phaenicophaeus curvirostris (assembly GCF_032191515.1). Classification (NCBI taxonomy): domain Eukaryota; kingdom Metazoa; phylum Chordata; class Aves; order Cuculiformes; family Cuculidae; genus Phaenicophaeus; species Phaenicophaeus curvirostris. The sequence continues at coordinate 14,000,036 of NC_091400.1, read as the reverse complement.
TAATCCACTGTTCCAAACTAATGGGCACAGCACGAGGAGAAGCAGAAAAGAAATCAGCTTAGTCTAAGTTGCAGTGCCTACACTTTCAAAATGTTCTGGCCAACTAAACTTTCCTATTGTTTTGGTGCTGTATTCTGTAGTCACAGCTTAAAAGCACTGAAAAGGATAGAAGGGGTGACATTTCAGACCCCTTCCTTCTTCCTCTCCCGATGGTCTCTTCTTGGATTAGCACTGCCTGTGGCAGTTTCCAAACCCTTTCATGTGCGACTTTAACTTAGTTAAAACATTTTTTAAAAGCAGCTAAAAAAATAAATAAAAAAATAAACAAACCAAATGCCCACAGCCAAACAAAGCCATAGTTTTCTGTTCTGATAGTGGATTATGCATGAATCAGGTCTCCAGAGGAATCCAAATCCTAGCAAAAGTTAAGGAGCAGGAGTGTGCAACCAGAATCTAAAAAGATAAGTGTTACAGCACTGTGAGCTATTAGGTAACGTCACTTACAGTTGTGGAACTGTTCTCTAAGAAGCACAAATAGTTCAGACAAATCAACAGGAAGCAGAAACTAGATTTTCTGAAGAAGAAATGCTGCAAGAGAAATTCAGTGGTGCTGACAACACCACTTGAAAAGAAGTCTCTGGGATCTGACAGAGTTAGGAACTAAACTAATGCTGTCAAGTTTTGAGCTGGTAGAGAAAAGCTGGCCTTCAGCTGCTTAGTATATTTTGCCACTTAAAAATAATTTTTTTCTTAACCCTGTCTTCTTTAGTTTACATACTGGGAGATAGATACTGGGATCTAAACAGGCTGGACCGCTGGGCTGAGACCAATGGCATGAGGTTTAACAAGGCCAAGTGCCAGGTCCTGCACTTGGGGCACAACAACCCTATGCAGTGCTACAGACTAGGAGAAGCCTAGCTGGAAAGCTGCCAGGAGGAGAAGAACCTGGGGGGGTTGGTTGACAGCCGACTGAACATGAGCCAGCAGTGTGCCCAGGTGGCCAAGAAGGCCAATGGCATCTTGGCTTGTATCAGAAATGGCGTGACCAGCAGGTCCAGGGAGGTTATTCTCCCTCTGTACTTGGCCCTGGTGAGACCGCTCCTCGAATACTGTGTTCAGTTCTGGGCCCCTCACCACAAGAAGGATGTTGAAGCTCTGGAGCTAGTCCAGAGAAGAGCAACAAAGCCGGTGAAGGGGCTAGAGAACAGGCCTTACGAGGAACGGCTGAGAGAGCTGGGGTTGAGAGCTTCTCCAGCTGAGCCTGGAGAAGAGGAGGCTGAGGGGAGACCTCATTGCTCTCTAGAACTACCTGAAGGGAGGTTGTGGAGAGGAGGGAGCTGGCCTCTTCTCCCAAGTGCCAGAGGACAGGACAAGAGGGAATGGCCTCAAGCTCCACCAGGGGAGGTTCAGGCTCGACATAAGGAAAAAATTTTTCACAGAAAGGGTCATTAGGCAATGGAACAATCTGCCCAGAGAGGTGGTTGATTCACCTTCCCTGGAGGTGTTTAAGGTGCGGGTGGATGAGGTACTGAGGGGCATGGTTTAGAGATTGGTGGGAATGGTTGGACTCAATGATCTGGTGGGTCTCTTCCAACCTAGTGATTCTATGATTCTATAAACATCATGGGTTTCAATTACATCTAAAGCATTTTAATATCTCAAAAAAAACCCAAAAAAAGGCCTTCTCAGAAGTCAGGCTAAATTAACTTCATTGCAAAGTTTTTCATTATCACTGCATACAATAGGATTACAAGACACAGGGGAAATCTTTTTTCAGAAATCCTGCTTTCATCTTTGGTAACAATGTGCATTACATGACTGGTGTCCTGCTTTTCCCATAACTCCCTATTCTTACTTTTGTCTCACTGTACTTGTGGTTTAAACCAGACCAGGGACCAACCTGCCTAGGGGAAAAAAACTCCACTTCCCTCAGAGCGGAATCAGTCCTCTGATCTGATTCATTTTGTACCTGAAAAAGCAGCTGCATCAATACAGTGAAGGAAGAGAAGTTGGAAGGACACTTAGGAATAACTTTGGAATCGCAGTTTAAGGAAAGAGAGTGTTTACATTTTCTCTGTACTCGCTGGCTCCTACACGCAAATACTTATGACAGATTTGCCCTAGAGAAAAGAGGCAGGACTTAGCTAGAGAGAAATATATTCATCTCCCCCTTTTTTCAAAAAACTCGTTGACACTTGTAAATTTAATTTATCTGTTACACTGCCTGTCAGCACTGGTGTAAGTCACAGTGAGAACACAATAAGGAATCACAGTCCGTACAACCACATACAGTATTTTGTTACAAAACCAAATACAGTTAGCAGCAACATAGTACAGCATGAAGGTTTATTTTTAACTGCAACTAAGCCTAAGTTTTCAAATTCATGTTTCAGCATCTATATAAAACTTTTGCTTTTTTGCTTTTTTTTTTTCCTTTTTTCTTTTGCAGATGCTGAGAGCTCAGTTTCATTACTACACGTGAACAAGGTGTATTTCTACAGGAAAATCTGAGCAGATTAAACAGCTCACAGACACTGAAAAGGAACAGTCCCTCACAACTTCCTCATCCTGTTTACCTTGCACCAATTCAGGCTAGTTTTCTAACCCTCAGTTAATTCTTACAAAAACCATCCAGAAATAAGAAAATTGTTGGGGTTAGGCTTAAAAAAAAAAAAAAAAAGAAAGACAAACAGAATACATCAAAACAATTTCAAAAGTTTTTCTTTGTTAACTGTTTTGCTTTTTTTTTTTTCTGCTGAAGAACTACAGCTTAAAGAGAATTTACACACCATGCGTGTGCAAGGTTTGGGGAATCCTGACTCAGTCCTCAACTGCACAGTTTGGGACCAATCTGAGAGGGGAGGTGGGTTTTTTATTATTTGTTTGGGGCTCGGGATTTTTATTGTCTGTTGGGTTGGGGGTTTTGGGGAGGGTAGTTTTTTTTGGGGGGAGGGTAGTTTTACTATATCAAACCAATGCTACCGCAATGTAATTAATAAGCTCTATTTCTTCTAACTTCCAGTGCTTGGACTTGATAGGCAGCGTAAAAGCACCAGGTGCATATCTGTACTTTTCCTTATGAAAACCGTTCCAACTTTTAACAAGCCCTTAAGTGTATTCCTCGCCAAAGCCAAGTCGATTAGCTTTCACAGAGGGTCCAGAGCGGGCCAGCTGGGCCTCGGCCTTGTCCCAAGGCTCCTCCTCTCCTGCTAAGGACAGGAGGGTCTCTCCCATGCTCCCGGCGCTCCTCCTGCCGGCGCTGCCGGGAAACACCGAGAGAAGGAACCGGCTGCCCTGAGGGGAAAAGCAACAGCAAACTCAGGGAGACTGGGCTTACAAAAGCAGGTTGCCCAGGGAGGCTGTGGCTGCCCCATCCCCGGAGGAGTTCAAGGCCAGGTTGGATGGGCCTTGGGCAGCCTGATCTAGTGGGAGGTGTCCCTGCCCATGGCAGGGGAGTTAGAACTGGTGTCTTCCAACCCAAACTATTCTATGGCACAAGAACTATTGCTGGGAGTAAAGAAGGTCGTACTTTTTGGGCTTTTTCTGTTCTCTTCCTCTTCTGCAAGCCACCTGCTTCCATAATACAATTCCCTTTAGAACTTGGAATGCTTATTCCAGTTAGCAAAATGTATCTTTTACCACTTTTGATAGTGAGTGCACAGTGTGGATTTTTTTTTTTTCCTAAGAATAATGAATCTTTGTAAATATCAAGCAATCTACTAGGAGTTAAAACATGTTGGAATACTGAAGGACTTTTTCATGGAAAATGGGCATATGAACAATCCGGCCTATGAGTCGATAGACTAAGAGTTACAAGCCAAGGACAACTGAAGAGCGATACCCGTGAGAAATAAGGGAGTACAAGAATGAGATGAACAACCCCCTGATGCTGCAAAGAGGAACTTTGGGCCTGTGAGGATAGCAACCAATCAGACAATCAGTGTATTTGTGTGGACGCATGATATTAACCAATGCTAAAGTAAAGATTTACATACTGGTCGCGTGTACTATTGCCTTTTCTATAAAAGCTTTGTGCAGGCAGTAATAAAGTGAACATTCGCTGATCATATTGATCTCTGCGTTTGATTCCTGATCTCCCACCAAAAACAGACTAGAATTACTCACACAATCTTAATTCTGCTTAGTAATACATGCATTACAATGCAGTATTAATTCAGTCCTCTTGGTCCTATAAATCATTACTATTTTTTCCCCATAGGATCCGTCCTCCATTCTGCGAGATCAAAGCCTTACCAGCTGTAGATCTGGGAAGCTGTAGATCAAGTGAAGAAGGGAAAGCAGGAAGAGAAAGGAAAAAATCTTACCATGAAGAAAGGTTAACAATGTGTCAAACAACTTATTTCTTCTTGTCAGGAACAGATTTCCTGTGAGACGGGTTAAGTTTTTTTTTAAACAAATACCCTTACATTTTCTCTTAAATTTTTGTGTCTTATAATGTGTCAAGGAGGTTAAATCAAGATTAGGCACTATTAGAATTTTAATTCTAAAAAAGTATTGTTTTGTATTAAAAGTATTTGTTTCCATTACCATATGATATCCTTTAAGGAAGAAAAGCATTACCCACTGTCAGACGGAGCTTGAAAGAAAGAATAGTCAACCCCTTTATTGGAGCACAATCAGTCTTGTTACTCAACTGTTACTGAACTACAGATGTACAGTACTTAACAAATAAAGTGCATGCTTTCAACCCATTAGCTGATTTTGCTTTGAGTTCTGCGAAGTGCCACTAGGTGACAGAATTGAGCACCATCATAAGGAGGCCTCGCACCAGTGCAAGCCTGCAACATTCAATTCAATAAAGCACGCCAGCAAAGAGCAGAGGACTACTACAGGGTCAAACTAATCTAATCAGAGCCATGAAAGTAACAGTCATATTCAAAAATAGTAATTTATTTTCTAGCGAGTTACATACACTCCAGTTCCAACCTTAGTTTCTCTCGCTGGAAACAGTGATTATACTGACTCATTGACTCTAAAGACACCAGCATTTATTCATATAAAGCAACAAAGGTACTCAGCACTGAAAGGAATCATCCTGCTTCTTTTTCATCCCTTCCATACTCCAAGGACTCCTCTGTGAAAATTATACAGCTCAGCCAAATTTTCAGTGTGGGGCTTTAGCTTTTCTAATTGTTAGAATGCCATTTTCTTTTCTGTTTTCCTTCTGTTTCCTGCTAACTTAGAAACCTGAATGGATTGCCTGATATCAGAGGGTAACCTAAATTCAGATGTGAGAAGGAGCATGCCCAGAAAAAGGGAGAGGGAGCAAAAATACTCCATTCAACTGCAGAGAGCTGGTAGATCCACTGCACACATTTCTTATATCTAGGTGTGTCCTTTGTGTGAAGTAAAAATTAATGTAGCACATAACATTTTTATCTGATTAGTGCCCTTTATATTTGTTCAAATGAACCTGTCTCTAGTGTTCTTCATTGCATAGATGCTTTGACTGCTAGCATACTGAAAAATCATAGTACAGCTTCTACACATTAACATTTTCCATAATCAAACCAACACCACAAGAATAATTGTTCCTTTGTAGGAAATTATCTTCACAATTAATACAATTACTAAAAAACTTATTAATTACTATGAGTCACTGTAAAGTTAGTTCAACAACAGACTTAAATAGGCAAAAGAAAACATAGCTATCAGTGCTACTAAACATTTTCGCTGAGATCTTGGTCAAGAAAGGTCATCATTTAATCTCAGCAATAACATGTGAGTCCATTACACCTTCACTACACAGCTTTAGCTTACTACTTACATTCAAAGCTTTGGTCATCATGTCTTCTGTAGTCTACGTATTCATATGAAGTGCTAATAATCAAGGGAAGATTGGATAAATGTTTCATCACAGGATCTGCTGATTGTTAATTGCTAACTAGAAAGACACGGCAATTACCCTTTAAATTGTAATTACTTTCATGTGATGGTCACTTATTGCATTACAATCACTTCATCAAAGTCCCCTGAATGGGAACTCTGCCTCTTGCAGTAACGTGTATCTTAGGTAAATCATCATAATAACACTCACTGCACAAACATTAGCATTTAAAAATAAAATTCCCTTCAAGTATGGTTTTATTATGTTTATCACCTTCATAGCCATTGACTCTCCCTCTTTTAGTTTTGTTGAGCTCCCTGTTTAGTTTTATTCTGACACTGCAGTGTCAAACAGTCTGGCAAAAACAAAATTTGTTATGAACAAGGACACTCCCCCACACCCCCCCAGAAAAACCAAACCAACTCAGTAAAAGCTCTGATATCTACTGAAGGAAACAACAGAATGATCTTATATTAGAAAAATCATGTTAAATAATACTAAAAGCCTTTAAAAGCAAATCATACATTGAGTTTCTAACATAGGAGAACAATGTACATCTTATCTAGTGTAGTCACATGCCAACACAGGAAAGTTTAGACATTGTGTCATCCACTTCTGATTATAATAAACAGGGCAGTATGGACATGCATGGGCAGCCACCAGAGCCACTTTCATTTTATGTCGGCATATGGTTTTCTGCTAACAGTTATACCAACACAAAAATGTTGTTCCAGATACATTTTATCACACCCAAGAAGCAGCAAAAGTCATTAATGGTATGTCAGTGTTGTTTATAGTTATAAATTAAAACTACTAGCATGTTAAGTGATTATTAAATGCAAAAATACCCTCAACAAAAATTCTCACAGCAATTCTGACAGAAGTCCATGAAAGTTTTTGTCACCCGCAACAAAAGCAAAGGAGATCCCCCATCTGCACGCTTTAAAAAGACAGTTGACTTTCAAAAAGAGCTGGGCAACATGGAAATCCCTACTCCTAGCCGCTTAAGTACAGTTTAAAAGCCAAACTACTTCAGAGATGCAAACAAATTCTAGGTGATTCAATCCCATTAAAAACATAGGAAGGAAGTCTCACCGGTGTAACCACAGCATGAGTCTGAAACACCACACTGCTACAAAAATACTATATTAGCTTCCTGTGTCTTTTCCTATTAAGACTTTTATCCTAAAAGCTATGAAATAGATTATTTCAATCTAGTCAGATAATATAATGATCAATGATTGAAGGGGTTAAAAAAAAAACAATCACACAAACCCACTAGTTTAATTGACACTAAAAACCAAACTTTAAAACTGACATCATAGTGGCAATCCTTTTGGTGCTTAAAAACATCTGTTCATCTATTAAAATAATCACAACAATAATTAACAACTAGAAAAAGTAATACAATAAAGAAATTATATCTTACTGATCCTTCTCACTATATGTTATCTATAACACTAAACATATTACAACAATTCACTTCAGAAATCGTCTATGACTATCATTTTTCCAAGCCAAATTTTATTCTTTCCAGGACTAATTTGTAAGTTTGTAGGACTAGGAATCAATCTAACTGAAAATATATGTAATGGTCCATTTCAAGCAAATAGTACTAAGCACTGAGTTATTTCCCAGGTTCAAGATTATACCTGAAGATTGTCATCAAAGCAGACTACTAAACAACCGTCTCCTTCCTGGCTGCTGGTTTGCTTCTAAGATTTATTTCATCTGGTAAGTGCAAAAAGAGAATCTGCATTTCTCTGTGGGTTTTGTGGTTTAGGGTTTGGGGTTTTTTTATTATAACTATTATAGCTTTTTTATTCTAACTTGTATCTTAATTGTTTCTAAAAGCTGTACATTGCTGTGGGTGGAATTAAAAGCACATGAAGACAATGCAGTTGCCATCTCTGTTAGTCTATTCAGATAAGCTTTTTGGTAAAACTTAAATGTCATCTATGCAGTCATTTCTTTTCTTTGAGGCTATGTAGTAACCTCCTGGAATTTTCATTTAAAAAAAAAAAAAAAAGACTTCCCTGGTGGATATTCAAGAGAATTTTTCTGTTTATTACAAGCCACAGAAGTATATATGAAAAGTATTCAAAGTCAACATCTAAAAAATTCTTACTTCTGTCATGCTTCAGCACACTTAACAAAAGATCATGTAAATCCCATTACGATTTGTGGGAGAAAATACTATTCCTGTCTGAGAAAACATAGAAAATCTTAGGAGAAAAAGAGCTAGAAGGCCAGCATTATCTGCCATCTTACTACAAATACATCACCCTTCATAAAAGGTGATGTGAAGTTCTTTGAAGTCTAAGAATTAACATGCTGTATCAAACGTTCATCTCTGTGTGAAAGCTAGTTCATTATCTCTGACTGTATAAACTCAAGCAGTAGTGACTGTTTACTGAAACAACCTGTAAATGTGTTAGCCTGTGTTTGCAGAGGATAAGGACTGTGCCATCTCAGGCCCACTTCAGACCACTGAAGTGGTCCTTTTCTAACTCTTATCTGCATCATCATTGAGCAGACTGCCTCTGAACAGGGTTTACACTCCTCTTCTTTGATCTACTCTATAAGAACATCAGAACTGTTTACTTTGAAATGCACTATTCTTTCTTGGGGTGAAGGGAAAGGAGATCATGTTTTAAGATACTAACAGATCAATTGAAACCAAATAGTTCCAATATCCTGAAACTTAACTGCTCATTGCTTAGTCTTATTATTAAATAAATGCATAAAAATTAACTCCTCCTACTACCTTGAAGTCTTGAATTAGAATTCCCATCTTACATTCTACAAGTGACCTAGCAAACAGCCATGCTAACACCACTGCAATCAAGTTTCAAACTTCCTCTCCCTGAAGACTTCTTTAGATCTCTGATACTACGTGAACTGAAGCCAACCACCATCCCTTATGCTTCAGAGGAAGATGAAAGTCCTAATTGCAGCAATCTGCCTCATGGACAGCAGTGAAAATTATTTAGCACTGCATTCCCAACTGACCTGCTGACTTCATAAAGAGTAGCGTGTTACTCATAGGCATATTGGAAAGATACTAGTATCAGAGTTTCTCCATAATTTTTACCTCTGTGCAAGCTCAAGGACTGCTTATTTGCTTCTACCTCAAGTTGCTTTCCCTCGCTGGTAGAAAAGCAACAGGATTCTTCCCAGTCTTTCATCAAATGGGCAAGAAGAACTCCAAATTTGGGATTGAGTCTCGTGAAACAGACCTCTCTAGGTTTTCCTTTATAACCAGTACCTTCTGAATCCTTGTCTTTCATACCAAGAGATTAAGACTGAAAATCGTGGTGCAGTTCAAGAGCTGAGGCCAGCTCGGAAAGTGCAGGTCAAATGAAATTATCAGCAGCTACGTGGTGGGGAGATGACTGGGATCTGAACTTGGTGCCAGGTCAGGTAACCTTGAGTCCTGCTAACCAAGGCGCTCCAAGATTAGGCAGATGTAACAATCCCCTGAAAGGAGAGATTAAAGTGCCTCTCAAATGGGGGCCTTTATTCTCCACCTCATCTGATGCTTCGCAGCCAGGTGAGCGCTGCCTCAGCCCTCACAGAACAAAGCGGGGAGTTCAAGTTCAGGGGTGCCTCAAGATCTCTGGGGGTCAGGGACAGGATGGGCCACCTGTCAGCCTCACCTCTCTGGCAAAGAACAAGCTCAGGCAGGCTCACATCCCTGCTTCAGCTGGCAGAGTTGAGTGTCAAACCAGAGACAACACATGCATGGAAACAGTGAATATAAACGGTGAAACCTCATCGGAGGTAAAAATATTTGCACAATCATCGGAATTTCCATTTTCAGGCTAATTTTTCACTGAAAACTCATATGTACTCAGTAGTATTGCAGGAAACCTCTCAGAATGGAAGTAGCCGTGCTCAGCCTTTTTAACCCAACTGCACCAGTTGAGCTACAGTCCTGGTCCAAACCTGGTCTCTTGAGTGACTGGCTTGCTGTGCATCGTGGATTGATTCCTCTTCATGCCTAGGCAATTACTCTGCATTGAATACAGGTCAACATTATTGGCCTGCAAAAATATTCTGTCGCTTGGGTACTAAGTCTTGACTTCAGGATGTGTTAATGTATGGTAAAGGGGCAAGTAGGTTAGTGCTTCACTCTTTCTTTCTTACCCTCAGATTAGAACCTGGTTTCAGAATCATCATACAAAGTTTAAATGGCAGACTCAAGATGCCAGGGTGGAAGCTCTTTTCTCAGGTTTATTTCTGCCCTATCATTGTTTGTCAGATATTGCTACCTCCAGCTATTCTCACGGGGTGGACGTCGATGTCTCTTCTGCCTCCACTGTTTCTCCTCACACAGCTATGCCAAACCCTGTCTTGTCGTTACACTCTGTTCCAGCTTAGTCCCTTCAGCCAGTTTTGCCAAATCCAGCTTTACTGTTGCCTCCTAGCCCAGGATTATCTCATTACACTTCTGTAATTCCAGCAATGACTCTAACTGATGACCAGAAAAGACTGAGGTTCCAGCCATATCTTCCTTCCTGTTAAAAATGCCAAAGATAACCTGCAATCTAAATTAGAACTGCCAAATATCTCTATGAGTAATTATTTAAATTATTTTTATATTAAATGTACTAACGATTTGGTTTTATTTTTTAAATCAAATTTTGGGGTTTATGTTAAAGGAGAAAATAATTTTGCTTGTACTAGAGAAGTAATATTGAGGGTGGAGGTCTTGGAACTTTCCTTATTCCTACAGTCTTCACTATGCTGCATTGAAACTTTTATAAAAAATTTCCATTAAAAAAATGTAACAGATAATTATTAAAAACCAACCATTATACATGTAGAATTTAAGGGGTTATTTATAAACTACAGCAAACACACTGAAATTAAAATGGTACCAAAGGTGGCAGCTCTGTGAACAAAAGTGAACAGGTTGTCATACTGTCAAAAGAGAGTATTGTCTTTTACCTGGATATTCTGCACAATTTCTAAAGTGGTCCCCCTATTTGTTGATGTAGATAATCCATTTATGCATCTGAAGAGAGGTTAGGCTGTGGAATCAATTGGCAACCACATATTTTGATGCCGGTACCAAATATACTTGTAATTTAAATCTACTTATGAAAATAATGGAGCTGTTCACAAGTTCTGGTCTGCTGGGACACTCAGAATGAAAATGTTTGGTTTTACTTCTCAAGTTTCAGCTGTAAGCTGACACCCTCACTAATTTTAAACTGCAAGTTTCTGTTAATCTTGCTATCAGGAATACCCGGGGCCATTCCTAAAAAAAAAACAAAAACCAAAACTGAAGCAAGCTTTATGGAAAACGGCAAAGCTGAGGCTTTAGGGTATAGTGAGAAACAAAAGACCTTGCATCAGCATAAAGGTGTGATTACATCTCTCCTTCCCTGCCCATCCTAACCTGCTTGCCAGGTGACTATTAAACTACCTCACAATTGCAAAGGGGAAGGGGGGTGGGTAGCTCACAACACTAAACAAACCACCCCACCCTTTGCTTGCTTTTCAGAAGAAAAGTTAACAAACAGGGCCTACAGCATCCTTGTGCTGGGCTTTCCCATCTTCCCCTCTCCCCACCAGCTGTGATATAGGGCTAAGGAGAACAAAGTTGAAATCAGTCTTTGGTAGATAACAGCAATGAGATAGAGGAGGGAACGTACTTCCACCCAAATTCCTGTCTCCTATGTCTCATCTCATTTTTGATTATAAGCTCTGGTGAAAAAAAGAAATCCCTGAGCATGCCAAGGTTATCTCTGAACCTGCTCCCAAACACCCAAAATTTCCCAGTCTGGTGGGAAGTGTGGGAGACACTTGAAGGAGTTTCCACCACCACACACCTCAGTGCACACCAAGACGCTGGTCTGAGATGTGCCAAGGCAGCTGAAAGGGACACAGGGAAGATGCAGCATGACTATTACCTGAAAGGTCAGCCTGCAATGAGTCCTCTTGGAGTCAGGATGGCATCTGGAACAGCATAATTGGAGAAAATTCTCTTTTCACCTTCCCACCTCATCCTTTTACAAGTCAGAAAGCCCTAGGCTATTAAATCGAAACTCTCCACAGCTCACTGGATCGGAGGGTCAACGGGGGAAATTTAGTAGTCAATCAACATAGTTTCTAATGCATTTAGAAGATCTTTCAGGTGAATTAAAGAAACTTCATTGAAGCCTAAAAGGTCAATAAGAAATGTTTGCCACGAAGAAAACAAACGAATTTCAGGTTTGAACACAAAAACTTGAGCTATTACCTTAAAATGTTTCTTCTAAAGGGTTCAATTTACTAAAAAAGGTTCGTTGTGCAGTTATCATGGGCATTTAGTAGTGAATTAAAGGCCAATTTTTTCAAATTAAAATCTCATTTAGATAATATGGCTACAAACCAGATATTTTTTTTGTGAAGCATTTGTTTTGGTAATTGTAAAACTTTAAAATTCTATACTTAAGGCTCAAACTGTTTAATGCCCATTAAAGACACATCGATTTAATTAACATTTGTGATTAACCCAGCTGATGGTTTCAGGTGGAAGATGGGACTGGAAATTCAAAGGAATAAATTATTTTATTTTCAGGAAGAAAAACTCAAAGTTTATCCTTCCTTCCTGGAGGATGCACTTAGCCAAAGCCCAATACAATGCACTTGCTGAAGTCCAGGCTCCCAAACACACTCAAACAACATACAAACTATTTTCAGCGTAAGTGTAGAAAATCAGATAAGATGTATTTAAACATCTATATCATTCATTACTCCAAACTGAAATTCAGGTGACCATGATTGTTTACACTGCACAAGTGCAACCTTTATAGATTTGGCACATGTAACTGGTCTTTTAATATGTTTATTTCGGACTAACTGCCCTAGACCAGAGGAGAGTGGGCAAAAGGTTTCTGCTGCCGCTTTTTGCTCCCTCCAGTTCCCTTTCGGCAGCTTTCTTTCACTCTGTGGTCTTGTCAATGAAGACAAGACTACCAGTATTTAAATAAATAATACAATAGCCTATCAAACGAAACGTCACTAAGAGTGGCATCACATCTAATATATTTTAATGTCAATTAGTACAAATATAAAATTATTCCTTTTCACATTTAACTTAAAATAATAAACACATACTCTTTCAAATAAGACAAGAAATTCCGAGCACAAAATAATACATCACAACGCATGAAACTTTTCCCCTTTGCCTGGCCCCATTTCTTCCCCTATAACGCATACACAGGGTGGCATTGCTTGTCCATTTTCTTCTGAATAACCGGGTGGAAAGGAGGATGAGGAAGGAAGTGTTGAAGGTAGTACGGTAGCTCATTTGTCATGAAGCGATAGGTGTTCTGCGATGCATCATATCTGGGGAAGGGTAAACTGAACTGCACAGCAGGCACTGGGGCAAAAGGGAGGAGTCTGTGGTGCTGGGGAGCAAAGGGGAAGTGGAGACCGTCCTGAAAGAGGGGGAGCGGGGCCCCCGGGGGGTAGCTGTAGCTGTAGAGAGGAGCAGGCGACACGAGGCTGTGCTGCTGGTCCCGTATCTGCCTCTTCAGCTTCATCCTCCGGTTCTGAAACCAGGTCTTGATCTGAGTAACAAAAAGAACAGGGTAAGAAGCAAATCAGGGGCTTCACTTAGAAGTAATGTGCAAACTATTAGCAGCTGTATCTCGGCTGCCTTTGCCGTTCCGCTGGAATTGAGAGTTGGACTGATGCTTTCATCAAGGGCAGAAGACCTGGGGAGCATAGAGGGGAAGGGTGTCCGTGTTCAGCGATTTTAGATTAATCTTACTCTGGAGTTTTTAAGACCGCATATAAGCTTTGCAAGATCGCTGTACATCAAGGCCAAGCAGTTTACCTTATTAAGAAATAAAGGAAGGTCGATACCCGGCCAGTAGAAATTGTCTCCATGTTCCTCGAGTGTTAACTCGATAATCCTCGAGGGATCCCACCCTCCCTTCCCCCGTTGCGCAGTACGGCCGCCCCAGGGAGGGACCTGCTTCCCCCGGGACCTACCTGGATCTCGGAGAGCTGCAAGGCAGCCGCCAGCTTCCTCCGCTCCGAGGCCCCCAGGTACTTCTGGCGCTGGAAGGTCTTCTCCAGCCTGCAGACCTGCTCCGAGGTGAAAGCGGTGCGGGCCCGTCGCTGCCTCCCGCTGCCGCCGCCCTCCAGGGCGCGCTCCCCGCTCTCGCTCTCGTAGCCCGAGGACTCGTCGCCGCTCTGCCAGCCGCCGTGGGGGGCTGCAAACGACAGAGGGGAAGGGCGGCGGTGAGGCCCCTTTCCTCGTCCCGCCGCACCCCCGGCCCGCTCCCCTCCCTGCGCCCACCTGGCTCCGAGGGCCGCGGGTCGGTGCTGCTCCCGGGGCTGCCCGCGCCCCGCTCCGCCGCGCAGGGCTGGCTGCCCGCAGGCCGGCTCTGCCGCTCCCGCCGGGGCTCGGCTCTGGCCAGGAGGGGGGCGCGGGGCGGGGCCGCGCAGCAGATGTGGGGCCTGGCCCAGCGGGGCTCGGTCTCCGCCGAAGGGAGCTCGGCCCGGTTCATGTCGGAAAGGGGCTAGGGCACCACCGGGCTCGGCTCGCTTTTATACGGGAGCTCCGGGCTCGTTAGCGAGCGTGAACCCACATCAAAGTGGGAATCGAGCAGAGATAACAGCTGCTGGCGAGGAGGGAAGTTCACACGTGTGGCAAATGTCTTACAGCCCCTGGCTCCAGCGAGTCTGCGGGGCCGGGAGACCCCCTTGAAGTGCAAAGCTGCCCCGCTCCCCCGGAGGGCAGGGCACGGGCAGACCCGGCCCCGCCGTGGGGCGGACAAAGACACCGGTGGTGCCGATAACGGTGCGGGTTTTACCCGCTCCCTTTCCAGCCGGCGAGTCCCACACCGCGCGGGTCCCCGAAACCGGCCATGAGCGCCTGGCCGACCCGCCGTCCGGGGCTTCACCTCGGGGCAGCCGCCCTGGGAAAAGCCGCGGGATGCCTCTGCAGAGGAGCCTCGGCTCCCGAGGCTGCGCCCTCGCCTCGGCCGGGGTGAGGGGCAGCCGGGCCCTCTCAGCTTGAACTTGGCGCCATCTGTCTAGCCAGAAAAAGCAACCCATCTCCCGAAGGGTAGAGCCATCAAAGCGCTAAGCGAGCAGCGAAGATCGCACCTCGTCAACTTCAAACTAGCCCAATCCACACGTCGCTTCCCGAGAAGGACGGTGCCCTTGTTATGCAGGGAGAACAAGACCCCCTCCCAGCTGAGCTTGGCTGGGGAAGGGGACATCCCGGCCTCCCAGCCTCTGCCAGGGCTCTTCTTGTGTCCAGCTTACTCCCGATTTTTAGCCAGCCCGGTGAAAATATCGCCCCGACCACGACCCCACTGGCAATACCGATACTGGGATAACACGTTCTAACTCAATGCTTCCTAAAGACCAGGGGAAGCTATCGCCATCCCTGTGTCTGGGTGAATGCACTGACAGGACCTCAGTTTCCACTAAACTCCTCGGGGTTCCCAGCAAGATCCACAACTAAAACAAGTGGAAGCCATAAACCTGGGTCTAACGGGGCAGGAGATTTTTTTCTTTGTAAGAACAAAGCAACAATCTCTCACGTATGAGTACATGTGCGTTTTCTTTCTCTTAAGAAAAATAAAAAGTCAAACGCCCCAAACCAACTCCTCTCAGAAGTCTCCAATTTATAATAAGAGATCAAGAGAGAAAATCGTATTCGTACTACACATTTTCATTGTTCCAAGCATTCCTGTAACTCAACGACCCCCGGAGTTGGCAGTGTTATCAACCCCTCCCACCTCCAAGGGCAGCACTGGCTGATCCAGCTGTGGCCCCAGAGGAGCGATAAAGCTCTGGGAGGTAGAGCAATGCCAACGCCTTACCAAGCCCACAGAGCCCAGGATTTGGATTCCTTCTGCAGCTCTGCTTGCAACATCAGCCCCCAAGGGCAGGGATGGGAGAGGTTGCACAGTTCTGATAGAGAGATCGGGCTGTTCCTTATGGGGTCCCGGGCACAGCCACTAATGGAGGTTCAGTTACCTCTGGCACAAGACTGTCATTTTGGTCGATTATGCACAAGCCAGTGTAAGAACCCAAGCATTTGAACACTGAGCTGAAGACCAGACTCCCCTCTGAGTCAGAAACCCATACCTGTGAATGCCACTGACCTAACAAAAAACACCTTAACATAGGAGCACTTAAAGCCCATAGCATTTCCGAGACACATTTCAGATGAACAGGAACAGGTAACTCACTGCTTCTCAAAAGAGCTAAGTGCCTGCATATTGATGCTAATTGCTTCTGGATGTCATAACTATTCCTGAACAATCCACCCGTGTTTGCTCCATCTTTTTCTGGAGCAAATGCACCCCTGTACTCACTATCTGCATGTTATTTCAGAGCAGTCATTTCTGAATCACCCCACGTGCAGACAAATCCAAACAGAAACTCAGCCTCCACTAGGTATAAATTCTTCCACAGCAAGTTGTTGCTTGTAATGCATTGTGTACTATCCGCAGAGCCCGACTGCCTAGTCAAAAACAAGTTTGAAGGCAGTACCTGAAAAACACTGGGACTCAGGAGCTCCTAAGCTGAGCACACCTGCCCAGCAAGCAGCCTGTTCCTCAGGGCAGCCTCCCACTGGTTCTCCAGCAGATGAAACCTCTGACAAGCCAGGCAGCCCTGGGTCCCCTGTGCCCTTCAGTCCCTCTGTCCAGACTCACAGTGACACTCAGGGACTATCATCTAGGGAAGGACACTTCAACCCTACTGCCAAAATTAAAGCAGGTATGAGATGAACATTCAGTGCTGTGTCCAAAGAGGCCAACCTGTGCATTTGTGTTTATACTTTATGTGTCTCAGAGTGAAACTGTTAGGATCCTTGAACTGCCACTGCCATTTCCCCTTGTCATTTGACTGAGGGTGCAGGGAAGCTGCTGACCTGCCCTTCTGTGCCAAAAGTTAATGAAAACTAACTCACACACACACATTGACACACACACAAATTAGGGTCCAAAGTGAATTGCCTGTCAAACAAGATGTTTATACCCAACACTAGAGTCCCTCACACACAGGGTCCCAGAAGAATATAGCTGCATGAACACACCACAAAACCCTGGAACAGATGGGGAAGAGGTAGGAGGTGTTACGTCTCTGTTGTAGCTCCCATCAGAAAGAGGTGGCAGCTTGAGAAACTTGGAAACTTTTAGGCCCCTGGGTGGATAGAGGCTCTGCAGCAGCGGTTAAATCCCCCTCTTACCTTGCAGAAATATGGTGCTTAAAGGAGACAGTTGGGGATGTGGTAGATTCTTGGAAAACAGATGAGCTTTTTTTTACATTATTTATATTAAGAATAAAGTAGACGAATTTCTCCAAAACATTAAAAACATTGTTCTGCATTTGCTTGCAGAATATGCTTGCTTCAAGAAATATGCTTGCTTCAAGAAATTTACTGATAAGTTACATGCACTTGTAACTCAGTATGATAACCTGAAATTTAGGTGCAGTGGTTAATGCCAGGATGTGAGAATTACAGCTAAGGTCGTCAGGACAAAGTATTCTTTTCATGTGAACTCTACAAGACTTCTAGGAACAAATGGTAGATTTATCTCACTGGAACACAATGGGAGTATTTCTTTTGGGGCTTTGTGCACACACACAAAGTACAAACTCATGAGAACTGGCAGGACTGTAGCAGCTCTATATGCATGAAGGTATTGTTGAGGGGAAGATTCAGGCCATTATTTAGGCTGCAACCTTTCACCAGTTATTAGAAGCTGAAAGTACTTGTACTCCCCAAAAATATTGTTGGTGTACCAAGCTCAAGAATAACTGGGCAAATCTTCATGTTCCAAACTTTCCTTCTGCTAGCCATATTTGTTAGAAGCAGTCCATGAAAAAAAGCAATATACTTAGCAAACTGTCTTAGCCTTCATCACCAATTAAGGCCAATACTAGTTCAGCAGACCTGTTACCTGCTGGGCTGCAAATTTACTGGCTCTATGTAATCTATCTTTCTGAAAAGCACAGAGATTTCTAACTCTTCTTGAGAAAACTGAAGAAGTGGTGATACTAGAAGATGCAGTAAGAACAACTACAATGCCATTCTCCTCCCTGCCCCGGGGAAGAAAAACCCAAACCCAAAAGTCCACTTTTTTAGCTGCACAACCAGGCAACAGTATTTTAGGACAGAGTCTGTAGTAACCCTTCAGAGCCAAGTAAACTGTTTTATTGTAGGGAACGAGGTTCATATTGCTGGAACAGCAGGCAAGGCATTTTTCCCTTCTCTAGCCGGGGCCATAGGAAAGGCAGGGCTATAGGCAGTGACAGGGCTCGTGCAGAGCTCCCAGCCTGCGGCCGTGGGACCATTGATCACTGTTTGTACCCTCCACTGCTCCCCTTTGGAAATGCTAACTAGGTTATTCAGCGTCTCCTTTGATGTCCTGATAGGTGCTATTAGATAGTCAATTAGGCATCAACGAGATCGATTGTTTCGGAATAGATGCTTTTCTGTTTGAAGTACCCGTGAACACTAACAGGGCCATCACCCAGTCGCTCCTTTGCCCGCAGAAACAGTGTGGGGTAACACACCATAAATAGCAAATGCTACTGACTCACTCGCAGCGCTGCAGCCTCCCCTCCCTCCCGGCTTACACGCTGCAAGCCCAGATATTCCTATTCAGCAACTGTGGGAGCAAACACGGGCTTTGCATTGAAAACAATTTATCGCGGAAATCTCATTCAGTTGTTTGCGCAGCTAATGAATGGACAAAGCCCCTAGATAAGTGCAGTACAAGGTAGCTCAGAACAAAATAGGACTTGAATTCCCATGCGCGCCATCGCACGTTGCCTGAGGACTTGTGACACCTCCACATTTGTTCAGAATTGCTCGAGCACAATAACTAAGCACTAAAACAAGAATTAAAGCACTTAACCTACCTGAATACCAAAGAGCTGCCGGATTTAGCTCCCTACTAAATACCATTAGGAGATAACACTTACGCCGAGGTCTAGGAGTTTTAGAAAAAGCAATACGAAGTAGTAAAGTCTACACAAAAAAAAAAAAAAGAGAGATCTCTCCTTTTTCTTTCTGCCCACCCCCCAGCTTCAGTGGGATTTATCAAGTTAATTGTCATCTAATTGCGTATCAAAGAAAGAGATAATGGGGAGCAATTAGATGTAATGGCCTGCCAGTGCGAGATCTCTCGTTATTCGGCACACAACGCCGAATAACTTCACCTGGTTTGTAAAGAGGTCCCTGGAGCGGCTCCACGGTGTCTGGGAGCTGCAGGGGGGGAATACCTCGACCCTATTCCCAGTCCCCCGTCGGCTGCCCTGGCCAAGCCGGGACAGGCGCTAACGAGGGCGGGTTGCAGACGGCTCCCGGCCGTTACCGCTGCGCTAATTCAATCAAGTTTCTTCTCCTTCGCGCACACACCGCAGGGGAGGAAGGCTTTGAAGTTAGTGCTCTGGCAATTTTCCCCTCCCACCTCCTTTCCCTCCCCGGGGAACCCAGTTTCCAGGTTATACAGCCTCTTCCTCGAAAGCCGCCGGGGCCTCCAGCAGTTTCACCGTGCAAGCACTAAACTGCTCCTCCCCGGCTAATCGACTCAGCCTTGCCATTTACAGCTGACTCGCAGGCCTCGCTTTGTCTTGTCGGAGAGCATTCCGGTACTGATGGTTATTGCGATGTGATTAAGGACACAAAGGGGGGCGCTAGGAACGAAGGGGGCACTCAGCCGAGGTGCTGGGGCAGCCCCGGGTCTGCGGGCCTGGGGCAAGATCATCGTTTTGCCCCTCAGCGAGGCATCCCGGGGGTACGGGGCCCCTGCACTGCCGCGGGGGTAACTTTATTGCAGCCCGGGATAAAGAAGAGTGGATAAAAAATTCACCCAAGCAGGAGTAAAACATGAAAAGTTGCTTAAGTTTCTTTCTCCCAGATCAAAGGGAAAACTTACAAAGTTTTAGTAACAGAATCGGACAGCTTTAGCAAAAAAAAAAATTAAAAAAAGGTTCACATAGTTTCCTAGGCCACTGGAATGTGGTAGGTACCTTCTATAGAAAGGCGACTTTGCAAGTATGAAAGGAATGATCATGTAGGTATTCGGAGGAATCCGCTGCCACCTGGAACTCAGCCAAGCGAGCATCACCTCTCGCGTTTACGATAAATGGTCGGGAGACAGGGCAATATTTACAAGGCAGCGCTGGTAGAACACCGGCAAGGCATTTCGTGTGCTTGTTGAGTATACAGTGAGCAAGGAGTCATTATGTTAAGTGATCATTAGCACCTTTTTAAACAGAGCCCGACTTCTACCTCGCCAGCGGTCCCGCAGCTTAGAGGGCACCCCGTTGACCCCGAGCTCGCTCGCGTTCTAGAGCGACCCCCGCCTGCTTAAGCAAGGCTGCAGGGCACACAAACCCTTCGAGTGCCCCTCAGCCCCGCAACCCTGCTCATCCTAGCGCGGTCCCCGCAGCCCCCGAGGGCTTCACTCGTGCAAAGATCGCACAGCTGTGTTGTCCCGGCAGCTCGAGTTGCCCCTGGCTCGCTCGCTCTAAAGCTTCACGGCAGGACAAGGACTGCAGCCCCCGTGCCCCCGGACCTCCGTGTCCCCCTCGTGTCCCCCCACCGTGTCCCACAGGGGACCGCGGGACAGACAGACCCCCGGCAGAGCTGTCCCCCGACAAGGTGCTCCTTGGCCTCTCATTTACTACTCTCCCTCTTGGAGGGCAATGCTGATCCCGCACAGACCCGGTCCCCACGGAAGCAGCTCCCTCCGCGGGTGGGAGCGCTTTGTTCTCCCTCTGTCTTCCCAAGCCCTTTGATCTCTCCTTTCCCCCGGGCCCAGCTGCGATGGTGCCCGGCCCCGCTTCCCTTTTTCCTGTTCCCCGCACTTGGTGTGGGGCTGGGGGAGCTCCCGCGGGGGGTTGTGTTTCCTCCCTCCCCATTCTCCCCACCCCAGGCTCCGGTACCGTCGGTTCGGGCTTCTAACAGCTCCTATTCCTGGGTAATCAAAGTCGTTGGAGAAGTGGAATCCTCCTCTATGGCCATACAATACTATAAGGAGATCCCTTAACCCATTTACTACTGTCCCCTTGAAAACAGGATAGCCAAATCGAGTTTCGTGTCTAAGTTTTGGGGTTTTTTTTCTGATAAATTGTATATTTGACATTTGCTGGTTTGCTTTTTAAAAAATGTCACGGTTTTCCAGCAGAGAAAATATACAACATTGCAGAGCTCTTTCTGGAAGCATCCCACTTCCCTGCTGACATTTGAAAGAACTAGAGAGAAATGAGGATTTTTTTTTTCTTTGAAACAAAAATATTAGTAATATCTGACTTTGAGAAATAAGCCTCCATGCAATGGGAATTTTTATTTCATGTCAACAAATTTCCTTAATCCCAAACTGCATTGTATTTCTGAAACAACCTCAGCGAGACTAATAGCACCTGAGCCCTTATTTGCTTTCAAAACTCTTGCATTAAACACACGTTAATTGTGCAATTGCAAACAAATACTAATGCCTCAAAAGGCTAAAAAAAAAATAGCCTGGATTACAAAATTATTAGGAAGACTTCCAAAAGTGACAGTCACTCAAAAAACCAAAGGCCACAGCCTTCAGAGACACATAATGTTTTTTACCCAGCAAGTGTACTCAAGTGGCATTCTGTCCCCTGTATTCAAAAGAAAATGGGTGTGTTCAAGGATGACTGATGTAGAACCTTCGGATCATGCATTATGTGAGCTCAGGTCACAAGTGCACCAGAAATATTTTAATAACTCCCATAACCCCCGAGAT
The DNA here is from genome assembly GCF_032191515.1 of Phaenicophaeus curvirostris. Taxonomy (NCBI): domain Eukaryota; kingdom Metazoa; phylum Chordata; class Aves; order Cuculiformes; family Cuculidae; genus Phaenicophaeus; species Phaenicophaeus curvirostris. The sequence goes on along the minus strand of NC_091400.1, from coordinate 13,978,436 downwards.
GAACTCTAAAGTGATGGAAATCTTTACCGCTCTTTTCATGTTAGTTGACAATTGGTTTTGAAAGATTTATGGCAACTTACATCAGTCAAGGTTTATCTCTCAGAGCCCTTTCTCTAGCCTGAATTCAGGTTATATTGATCTTAAAATTTTCTAGAGTATTATTCAAATTTTAAAAGTGCACAGCAAAATGGTAAGAAAATTTACTACCATCTAGGGAAAACCAATGCTGCATTTGTTTTGATCCTCTTATGACCCTCATACCCCACTAGATGCATGTGAGATGGATGCCAAGATACTATTTTGTTTGAAATTTCAAAGCTAGGTCTCTTTAGGCAAGAGGTCTCTTCCCAGGTCTTTCTAGGCAAGAGACCCTTGCTAATCTACTGAGGCTGTCCATGAAAATGATTAATTTGTCCGCAAAGCTGATTAACAGTTCCATCAGAGAAAATGCCACCTAGGCCATGGCTTTGGATTCCTTCTCGAGAGGAAATCCATGATTTTTTTTGCACTCACCTTCAGCAAATTGCAGGGGCGAGAACAGATCTAGAGCAGGAGTCTATACCTCCTTTAATGAAGAGGAGCTCTCTTTTAGGGCACGATAAATAGCTCTACAATACTGGTGGAAGGAATTCACAGAAGCTGGAAAAAGTTCAGGTTTATTAAAATATTTCAGTTATATTAGTATTTGTCTCACTATATTTTTTTTTGTTTTACACAGTTCCCTACAAACGCAGGGGCCTGATGGTCATGATTCAGATCGTCCTTACACCTCTGTTTTCGCTCCACGCCGCATCGTATCTCCACCAGGCAGATACAGATGAGGGCAGCCCGGGCAGCCCCCAGCAGTGCAAATCCTCCCGAGTCATAGTCCGTGTCAGAGGGTCAGACACCCAGCAAGAAGGCTCTGGGATCCCTATACCCCGCGAAGTAAGGTGCCGCCCAAAAGCCCAGAGGCTCTGCTCTGCAGGTGCTGCTGAGGTCCGGGGCTGGGGCCGGCAGGGCCCCCAGGGCGAAGCTTCTCGAGGCGGCCCCGGGCTGGGGCAGAGGCGGCGGCTGCGCCACGTAGGTGAGCGGCAAGGGTACCACAGCGCTCTGAGGTCCATAGGGGAGAGGGAGGCTGCAGAAAGGCTCCGTCCGCAGCTCCTGCAGCTGCCGCTTGAGCTTCATCCGGCGGTTCTGAAACCAGGTCTTGATCTGTCGGGAGTGGGAGGAGAAGAGGAGGGGGGTTACGTCGGTGCCCGGCCCCGTCCCGTGGCGAGTGGGGCCCTGTGCTCAGCCTCAGCCTCACCTGAACCTCCGAGAGCCGCATCCGGCCCGCCAGCCGGCGCCGCTCAGCCGCGCCCAGGTACTGCTGCCGCTGGAAGGAGCTCTCCAGGGTGCTGAGCTGCTCCGCGCTGAAGGCCGTGCGGAGCCGCCGCCCGCCCCTGCCGCTGGGCTCCTCGGGGCACTCCGGGGTCTCCTCCGGCGCGGGCCGCTCCGCTCCTGGGGACGGGCGAGAGGAAGGAAAGGGCTTAGCCGGGCCCGGGGACCGCGGGGGTGTCCTCCCGCCGCCGGGGAGCCACCGTATGGCTTGCCCCTTCTCGGGGCTCCCTTCGCCAGAGCAGCGCGGGGCCCCGACGGCCGCCGAGACGGCGGTTACCTGCAGCGGGGGGATCCGCGCTCCTGCCGCCCCTCCCGGCCTCGCTCCGTTGGCTGCAGCCGGGGCTGGAGCTGGAGCGGGCGTCCGAGGAGGCTGCTCTGTGCGGGGAGCCCTCGGCGGGGCTCTGGAGGGCCTGGCTGCTCTGGGACAACCACTCCACGGAGAAAGGGGCCTTGGTCATTCTGCCCTGGTTCAGAGATGCCGGCGAGGAGGGTGCCGGGGAGCGCGACTCCTCCTTTATAGCGCAAGTCCCAAAGGAAAACGTTGTTTGTGTAAATACACATCAAAGGGACAGATAAGTATCATCTAATTGCCATCAGTCCTTCCCCCCCCCAACAAAAGACACCGTTCACACATAGCCACAGCTCGGGGAGGCTCGGCTCCGTCGTGTCTGCCCAAGGAGGAGTTCATTCCGCAGTCAGTGATTTACAGCTCTTGTTACATCCCATCCCGATGCAAATGGCATTTATAGAGCTGAAGGGGCCTCAAACAGCGCTGGGGAATGCAGCCCCGGGGGGGCGCACAGGGTCCAGCATCCTCGGGCGTCGCCGGGAGAGGGGATGCTGCTGCTCCCCATCTCGCTTTCTCTACAAGTGTTTTGGTTTTGTTATTTATTTATTTTTTATTTACTTTTGAGCGAAACAGGTCTTCCCAAGCCTGCTCCACTCTAGCCTGAGGCAATCAAGTAGATAAACTCACTCATTGCATTGTGCTGAGACTGCAGCATAAAGTTATAAGCACCAGGCACAGGGCGGGGGGTTTGGAGGAGGTTCTGAAACAGAAAAACGTAAAGGTCAAGGCTCTTCACTTGTACCACTTGGCCAGCTCCTGACTGCTTCTATAAAATACGTTTTCTGAACTAAAGAATCAGTAAAATACACTTGTTGCCTTAGAATTCAATTCTGCTGATTTTTTTTTTTGTTCAGGTTACAGAATTAATGTCATATCTTCCCTCTCAGACCTCTAATAGCTGTGTAAGTCACACAAGTTTCCCTGCTATCTTATCTCCCTGTTGTTTCTTTTATTACCTAATGTACGTCTTTCAAAAATGTTCCCATCAATCTCTGGGCTTTGTGTACAGCAGGAACACTTGGCTGCTGCATTAATGCCTCTGTGGTATATTGACAAAATGTTCCTGATGTTATATGGGCAGTTTTTCACTGCAGGGAAACCGTGCATTGCCTTCCTTTCCACCCTCCTCTCGTGGGTAAGAACAGAGTGGGACTTTTGCACCATTGATAACGCCTATCACACCCCTGCTTAGTATCAGTCTGCCTCCAGAAATCACAGCTGCATGTCTGACTTGTCTGTCCTTGTTCCTGCTTTCTGCTTTCTGCTCATCCTCTACCTCCTGCACACAAACTCAGTGCTCTACTCTTAATGTACCCTATAACTTGCTCTGTTATTCTGCCACTCCTGTGAGATTTCTCAGCATTCACTTTATCTGAGATGACAGTCAATGTAACCATGTTTCTGTTTCCTAAGCTGTCAGTGAGGTACAGCGTAAAGACTGGACCCCTCCAACTTAATTAGTTAGCCTATGCCTAAATCTTTCAATGTATTCTATTTGAATTTTATAAAAAAACATATCTTCTATCAATCCAGTAAAAATTTTATCTCGAACCCTCTTCATTCTCCTAAAACCAACATTTCAGTTTCCTGTCTGCACAAGCTGTGGCTGCTGTATCCACCCATCACTAAATCCTACCATTTTCTGCATACTAATTGTTTAATTGGTGTTCAGGGTTGACTTGTGAGCCCTTTCTAAACTGTTACTCCTTGCTTGATCATTCTGATGGCATAATCTGAGTCCTCCTCTGCTCTGCCAGTGATGCCTCAGTTCAAGAATATTTGTTTCTGAACAACAAAAATACAAATGCTATTGTCACCTCTATTTAAAGGTGGCTAATAACCAATCTAGAACCTGTGTGCGCTACTGCAACCAGGCACGACTATAGTCCTCCTGGAGCCCTTTGTTTCTGGCCTGTGTAGGTACGGATTGACTCTGCAGCCTGCACTCCAGCAATAGCCTGAACCAACTAAACACGCTTCCTGGAGGAAACTAAGGGAATTGGTGTAAAAATGACATTCAAGCATTAATGCCTCCTGTACATCTGTTATGTACCAAATGTAGCCTACAAACATCTCTAGCATTGGACAAAGCCCTACAGGACACATTTTTTTCACTGTTTGAAAATGTTTGATATCTAATTACTTAAAACCTCATCCATTTATCCTTCCCAATCACTTTCTGATCAGAAAGTTTGCTTGACCAAAATGTAAAAGATTTATTTTAAATTTCCCTCATTTTATATTAAAAAAAAAATAAATCTATCCCCTTGCCACTTCCCCCACCCCACCCTCATATTCCTAGCACAGGCTCTTAACCATTGTTTTCCATAGGTAAATATGAAGACTACCCCCTCCACAAGCCTAAGGAAATATTTTAAAATACCAAGTTGTTATTTTAACCAGCTTTGGCTGGTTTTGGTGTTAACGCATTTCAGAGACCAGACCAAGCAGTCAGGAGATGAAGAGGAGATATTCTGCTCTGTAACTGAGTTACTAAATGACAAGTCCCTTGAGTTGGCTGTATTTAATACGTGGCCTGGAAGCAGCCATTCCAGTCAGAATTAGAAATACTAGTGCCATTGCCTGCCTGCAGAATCCTGCCAAGCCTCCTTTGCAGTCAGTCAAAATGCCTTTCTTAAGGACTAAATTCTCACAAACATCAGAAAAAGCAAGTGTAGCTTTCCTGCAAGCTTTCTTCTCATTTTAAATCTCTTTAACAGCATTCTGCATTGCAGATGGGGCAAGATCCCATCCCTAGGAGATAAATATATCTCTTGTTGCCCCGAATTATTTCCAATTCTAGTCCCTACATAATATATGTGCATATAATAAATATAAATAATATACCTATATGCCACTGACATACTTTATATAACATATTATCTACACAAAAATATTTGTTTTAAAACTATAAACCAGTCTACCTGTATGATGTTATTTCTTCAGCTTTATTTTGTGTCAATGAGTAAAGGCACTTGTTAAGCTGTTGGATAGGACAAAAAGAATATATCACATATGATGGTGCTCTAAAAAACAGAAAATCTTGCATTTTAGCATCCATTGATACATCTATTACATAGTTTCTTTATAGATTTTAAGACATTTTCACCATCTGAGCAGCAGATTACATCTTTATACACTGCTGGTTTATTAATTGCATTTTATAGAAGCAAATGTCACAGCCAAAAGATGGTGTCAAATGTTGAGCTCTGAGAGACACAAATAGATCACGTTGTGACAAGGTTAAACCAAATCTCATTTCCATTATACACAAAATGTATAAATAGCCTGGATAGATGGCAGATGACTTCTTGATGTAATGACTGCTACAATATTTAACAGCCACTAGTTTAATTTTATCTAAATTTCTTAAGCTGCCTTCTTTCTTTTTCTATGTATTATTCATTAGGTGTTTGTTTGAAAACCTCCTGCTAAACTGGGATTCAGAAATACCATGTTTAAAATCAAGTGATGTTGCCAATGGGATGAAAGTCTGCTCATGCTAGAGTCCCTGGGAATTTGTCAGAGAGTGAAGCAGGAACCATTAGGACCTTTCATGCTGCTGCTACAAGGAGCTTAAGACACAGAACGCAGACATTCCAACATGACTGCCACTAGCAGAAGATCCATCTGCTGAAGATAATGACAATACTTCATGCAGATATTTGTACAATACATAGTTGCTCTTTGACTGGAGTCAGCAACTCCCCCATGAAAATAAGGACCATCAGCTTCCTGAAGACCAGAAGAGACAGGATCATAATGCCAAATGCCACCTCAGGCCAAGGGAGGTGATGTAGAAGGGAATATATTTTAGCACCCAGGGGAATTAAAGTGAGTTGCAGTTTGTCACATAACACTGACCCCTATATTTCTTTTGAGCAGTAGGCGCATTTGAACTGGCCAAGAAGTGGCTTTAGTGATGTCTGGCTGCGACTACTAGGATGAGATCAAGATAATGGTGTTTATATGCAAAGCGGCTCCACAGAAATGTATATACACGCAACACTGGTCTCCGGCTGAGGAGGTTCTGCATAAGTAGCTAGTCTTGGTTGGATGCCTACTAGGCAGTTGATAACAGATGTATTTTGGGATAACAGCACAGCTTTTGAGATTTACTTCCTGCTCCACACCTTCCAACCCGAAGTCCATCCCTGCCCTAGTCAGCCAGCTCAGAGCCCTGCAGAGGGGCAGAGACCCCCTTCCTGCTGAAATGTTGAAAGAACGGAAGGGAGAGGAGCTGAGGGCTGCCAAGTACCTTGCGTTCCCCACAGGTACTGGAGAAAACTGCCACTACTTCACCTTGCTGCACTGGAGGAACACAAGACCAAAGGAGGGGATTGTCATTTTATAACAGCAGGTGACCCTTTCTCGTGGTAGTGGAGGGTCCTGTGAGACTAGAGCAGAGTGAATGCGTGGTCCTTGGGAGTAGCTAGATGGTGATGCTATTCAAAGAATGAAAAAGGCAGTTTAGGACAAACAGAAGGATCTCTGTTCATCTGCAGACATGCAGATTTCCTATGAAGATCTGCCCAGTGATGCAAGGGCTGTAGGCATCTGCTACAAAATTTATATAGTCTTTGCCCTAGCATGTTTATCCAACCCTTGTAATTACTGAGAAACCACACTTTAGGACTTAAAAGCATTACAAATGGCCTCTAACCAACCTTTTTATTGTCAATTATTATAATCTTTCCTCTTTGACAGAATAAGAGCTACTTTTCCATAGGAATGAAAAGACCATATATGCAGAAATACTAAGAGGGCCTGGAATAAACAGCGTGACAATGCATAGAAGAAAATTAAATGTCTCATCATGCTTGGAACAGATCTAAATCAACACAGCACTCAAAATGCCAAGAGTTCTCGTGGCTCCTTACCATAAGGCTGTTATCAGCAGCTAAGCAGAATTAGTGAAATGTTTTAAAAAGATATATGTTCTGCCGAGAGATTCTGTAAGTATTAAGAAATAAAACATGTATGTTAGGTTTTTAACAGTTTCCTAAGCAAATTTAAGCTTATTAAAAATGAAATCAAAGTCAATAATGAATCAGGACCACATCCAAAATCTGCTAGAGAAGCAAGGTTCACTAGCAGATTAATTTTTTAAAATTTTTGTTGGTTTTATTAGACAAAATATTAAAGTTGGAAAACTGGACTAGTTTCAGGCTTGTAAATCCTTCTTTATCACTCACTGCCATCATGCTGTCATTGAGAGAGATCTCTACAGACACTGCTCAAACCTGATCAAAAGTCTGTATTTAATTTAATTCTGTCTAGACTAGTAATTAGAGTTTTAAAACTACTGGTTGAAAGGAAGCAGAATGAAAAGGGGCTTTAGAAATAGTTTTATTTCCCAAAGTAGGCAGGGATTAATTGTTAAGTGTATAAATACACTTTAGGACATGGGTTCTTTTAAAAATATCTAGGGATATGAGATGTGCCTACAGAGAATAATGTGCACATACAAATCCATATCAATTCCACTGGTTTTAGTAATTGTTCAGATCACTTGGACTAACAACCTGATCAAGACCACAGCATGTCACACATAGACACCCCAAAATCTTTTCAAAACCCTACAAGAAGTCTTACTTAACAGTTTATAATCGACCAAGGCCTTTTTCTTTGTCAGTCTTTGCTAAAGGATAATTTTTTTTCCATGATGACTACTTCTAAAGTTACATTTAACAACCTATTAAATATAAACCTAAGAACGTGTTAAATCAGAAATGTTCCATTTATTTTTTACTTTTCATTTCCCACAAATACTTTCTAAAGTAAGTTAGCTGTGCTATGACTAAAGCATTTATCATTCCCGAGAGTAACTTTTTACTTTCAACTACTGAAGAATGATTACACGCCCCACCCCCACCCCACCCACCCCCCCCCCCCCCCGCCCTTTCCCTGATTTTAGAGATAGCATTGAGCATGACGCATCAGCACGAGAATGAGCTATCACAGCTGGCAGCCCTGGGTCATCTATCACCCTCTGTGCCCATCCTAGTCTATGTCATACAGTGCTGCTTTGAAATGCATTAGTCCCAGCAGTGAAAATATTTTACTGGCTCTTCCTTCCCTTAACTCATTCCTAATATAAATCAGAAATTTGTACTGCTCCAAAACCTGTCTGTTCAAATTAAATGGAAATAAATGTTATTTACACCCCCTTCAAGGCTCTTCTCCATCCCAGTTTCTAGTTATCTCTTCCTTTCTTCTGTATTCCTCACTATATACTGCTTCTTTCTATTTTCTGCTTCCAGTCACTTCCATCAAATACCCTGCAAGTGTTACTATTAGCTGAGGAAGAGAATAAGTTTGGCAGGATGCAGACCTGTAGCAACAGAGCACAAACCACCCTGTCTGTCTATCCTCACTGCATCCTAAAACAGGGAGCCCAAGTATGTGCTGACATACCCTCGCGGTTTACATATAAGGGAAAAGCTGGGGTATAGCAGGTGAGGAAAAGAATACAGTTTGGTAAAACACTGCCCTTGCAATGTGTAGTTCAATGTCTCTGTTTCCTCCAAGCAATGCAGGAGGAAACCTCCTTTGACAGGTTTTACACAAATGAGGGCATTACACATCAATAAAAGGTAATGGAGATTTAAAATTATGAAGTCATTTGTGCAGGCATTTCTCTGAGAGATTAAAGGAGGCAGCTGAATGTAAACATATGTTCGTTTTGAGAAAAAAAAAGGACTATAAAAAGTATTTCGTGTTCACTTGTTTCTAAAGGGCAGACTTCAGGCAGGCGTGCGGAAGGTCTATCTTTGTTCCTGATACCCTTTCTAATTGTGTAGCATGAACATCTAAAAGGCTGCAAGGGTCTCTTCTGCCATCTCCTGGTTATACTAAGATATCACACACAGGAAACTGCTAAACAAAAGAAGGGAAAAGGTTGCAGAAGCGTAGCTGAGGCAGTGACAGAATCAGACAATCATTTAGGTTGGAAAAGACCTTTAAGATCACCAAGTTCAACCACAAATGTAACACCGCCAGGTCCACCACTAAACCATGTCTCTAAGTGCCACATCTACTTGTCTTTTAAATACCTTCAGGGATGGTGACTCAGTTCTGGGCAGCTGAGACAGCTGGCAAGACTTGCTTTCCACCGTGCCTCAACATAGAGATGTGTACGGTGGGCTTTTAGCCCTCTGCTGCTTTTAGAATGATGTCTCTTTTCCACTGCATTAGCATATGTATATAATGTAAATTCAGTATTACTTATATGGAAGTTCAAGTAATGCACACACACTCTGGCAGCATCTACTCTTTTGCCACGTATCAGTGGAAAAATGTAAATAAAACCTTGAAAATTACAGTGACTGGAATACAACGAAATTAATAACCAAATTAATAGCATTCCCTGATTACAGGTAAGTATTTGAGTTTGTCTCCAGCCTACTTTATGGAGAACATGGAGGGATTGAAGATCACTGTTGAGTTTCTTTCCTTTCCCAGGGACAGGGCCAAGTAAGCCTGGGTGCTTCACAGTTTTATCTGAACTGTTGTTACAAATTTACAGGAAAGGGGATCCTACAGGTGTGTTACTGATGAGTAACTTGTTCCAGTGCTCCACATGAAGCTTTCCAATGTGAAAACTGAAACAGAATCACCCTTAAGTAATACTGCTTCACTTAAACTTCATAGAGCATAGAGAAAACTCAATCTGTAGCTACCACAACTTTCTACAAAAACATTTCACACAATCTTGCTAAATATAATCTTATCTACGTAAGTCCAATTCTTTCCCTCTTTCTCTGTTTATGCATTCTAAACATATTTTTGTTACGGTCCTCTATTCTCTTCTGAAATTTTTTTCTTTATGTATCATAAGTGCAGTGCCTAAATGGTAAAGTATTCCTGCTGATGCTTCGCTACTGCCAAACAGAGCAAAATAATTACCTTCTGTCATAGATGGCTCTCTGATACTACACCTCAGGTCAATCCCCCCATTTTGTTTTTTGTTTCTTTTTGAAAACTGTACACATGGAGTCATATTCAGTTTGTGTCCATTACAGTCCTCTGAGATTGTTTTCTGAAGTTCTGCAGTTTAGTTTTATATTTATCCTTCAGAAATGTAAGACTTACAGCTTAAATTTAAACCATCGTCAGTTCTAATCCTGTATATTGTGTAAGTCTGCTTTCCATCCCACCCTGTATTTCATTAGTAAAATTCCAAGACAATTGGATCCAGACCTCACTTGTAATGATTAGGTGTAGGGCATGAGAAGACTTTGTTATGGTAACCCAGGATGGATTTCCCCCCTCAGCAAATGTAGTGTCCCAAGCATATCTTGTTGTGCTGGTAACCTAGGATTCTTCACTTCTTCCCATCCAAGTGTGCAGAGTCACAAGAATGTTTTATCTCATTGTTATGGTAAGCCAGGACAGTTCACATTTGCCTCCATCTACACATACTCCTGCACCCGCACCGAGATGCAGATCTCTGAATTCAGACACCACCACTGGCATTACATGAGTTCACTAATGAGCAAATCAGGACACTGCATATTTGTGATATGTTAATCAGCTCAGATTTTATTACTCACCCCTGCGGTGCTTTCCCTTGAGCTTCGCTCCCGAGCTGGGCTCTTCTGCCTTGGTCCCCATTTGATCATTGTCGGTGCCCCAGGATTCCCACCATGGTAATGCTCAGCTTTTGATAAAACTGAAGCTTTCACTTACTGAGAGTTGAGTCTCATCCCTGAGTGATCTGCACCTGATTTTTGCTCATAACATAAGGGTACTCCTACACCTACTACATCCCACTCAATTTACCTTCAAAATTTAACAAACACTAGCAATTACCCTTTGAAATGATTTATTAACTAGTTGTGTATGCACCTCACAGTTCCATCATCTGAATCTTAGCAACCTAACATATAATCAGATCACATGAATCTGTTGTCAAGGTGTTTATTTACTGTAACATACAACACACTGTCTTGTTTTTATCTACTGGAACAGTTATCCTGACAAAGGAGACCATTAGGTTATTTAAAAACTACTTTATGGACAAATGCATATTAGCCTTTTAAATTAGTCTCTATGCTTGTAGATTTTTAGACAGCTTTTTCAGTAACTCTTCTAGTATCAAAGTTCATCTGGCTGATTCCCCGAATCATTCTATGTATCTCGCCTTTCCACTCATTCCTGTGCTCTTGCTCACTTTTGATATGTTATTTTCTGGTTTTCTGGGAACTTGCTCATTCCTCCTTAATAAAAAATAAAATAATTCCAAGATTATTTCAGTTTTGCTCCTTGTTATTACATGACAGTTTTAATCAGTATTTTATGTTCTAATACATCTAATTAGCTTGAGAGTCTCCCATTATGACCTGCATTCTCATTTCCCTGTTAACTTTGATCATGATACACATTGTTTAGAGATCAGGGAGAGAAATAGCAAGCACTTCAGACTTTTGCACCATCTGATATTTATTCAACTCTCCTCGTAAGCAGAGTACAATAGAAAATTATTTAAGAAACAATTTCTTATTGCTTTGCATTTCTTTTGCTGTCAATAGCATTTTTTCTGTCCAGGTTTGTTCCTAACCTGCTGTGCTGTTCTTTTATAATCATTCCTACCAATGCAGGCTTCTTGTTCCTACTTTTTTTTCTGTATTCTTTGATTTTATTCTGGTCACTGATGAGCTCCTAATGCAGCCATACCACTCTATCAGTTTTCTTTCCTTTGCATGAGGATAGACTGTAGTTACACTTAAAATATAGCCTGTCTGACAAACCCTTGGCTCTTCTGAACTTCTCTTTGCCTTAGAATTCCACCACTACAGCCTTTACATGCCAATTTGTTGAGTTTATTGAACTTTGATTTTTTGAAGCCCACTGTTGTTATTCTGCTTCTTTCATCTCTTTCTTTTCTTTGAATCGTTAACTCTGTCATCTCATGTTAAATTTCATCTTGACTGCTTTTCACCTTCATATTTTCAACTAGTTTATCTCTATTAATCACAGTAAAATCTTAAATAGGGTCCTGTTCGTACAAATGAAGTCTCCTAACTCTCTTTCTGGATGACTATCAGTTACAGGACCCGTACTATGGCACCCAACCCTTTCAAAATTTAAACACAGAAAAACTATGCAGGCTTGTCTTTAGATCTAAAGCAACTATACACATTGTTGGCATACCTTTTAAGTATTCTTTGCCATTGTCTTTCTTTTCTTCCACGTTCTTGTACCCTCCAATAGTTTGCAGCAACATTTTGCATACTGGCTGTATTCCCATTTATTCCCATTATTCCCCATGCTGCCAGCACCAGCACAGACGCTCAAAGGTACATCTAACCTGTCTCTCTGCCAGGCTCAGACCAAAGCGCATCCTGGCTACTATCAGAGGGATAAGCAGGTAGTATGGGTAGGGATGTGAAGCATACTGAAATACGTCCCTTGGTCCGAACAAACAAAAAATGAGGGACTATTCATGCCATTTCATAATACATAATCCTTGCAATTTTAGATGTAGCCCAAGATGTTTGGTAATTTGTCAGCAGTCTCACATTATGTGTTTGGTGACCTATTGTAGTTCCTCACATCACATTTACAAGACTGTAATTAAGTTCCTGCCTTTCAGGCAAGTCACTAAAGCATCATTTACATTAGACTAATAACGAATGAACAGAACGATGCAAAGACCAGATATGAGCCTATATCACTGCAGTGTCCTGATGTAAATTGGCAACTGCTGATTCCACTTGCACATGAGACACTGGACTATTACCAAACAGGAAGCACACTAAAATAATGCCAGGCTGAAGCTGTCCTGACATACTTTCAAGACATTCACTGAGAACATTCACATAATAGCTAAAAGCCTGCTTCAAACATTGCAACAGAAGAAATTAAAGAGCTTCTCTGTGCAAAGGGAGAGAAGACACTTCCACAAATCAAAGTTTCTAGTCTACGGGGGTTGTTGTTACTCATTGATAGATAAAAACAGCCCACATGAAACAGTCCTTCAAATGTTTTGCTGCAGGAATTTTGAAAATAGAGATTAGGATGGTTGAACTGTTCATTCTCACATGTATTTCAGAGAGTTATCAGAGTACAAAACCATCCCCAATGTAATCTTCCACCACAAATTAGTAATTTATTAGTACTTGAAATAATTACAAGATATCTTGGGGAAAACTTCTATAATGCTAATTGCAGTGGGAGCAGTTAAAATGACTCTCTGAAAGTTTCTTACATCTATAGTAACTAAATTAAGAAAAACAAATTATAGGTAAAGAATACCTGTTAGGAAGGCAGATCCCAGAGATGACCATTTGATTAAGCTTGACTTACGGGGCTTGAGTTTTCAAACACCCTTCAAACCTGCCTTTCCAATACTCTGAGACTCCTTCTGAAGCTCAATATGTGTTTTAAAATAATTACTTATAAAGCACGTTTTGAGAAAGACGATTTTCTGAGGGGAAAAAAAAGAAAAACGCCAAAGAGAACATATGCTAAGGTTATGCTTTGGATTGTATTTAAGCAAGTATGAGGAAGAAAAAGAATTTACCTGCACTCTTTCCTCTCTCCTTCATTGTAATATCAAAGATTGAAACAGCCAACCATATATTTAACACTGAAAAATGGTCAGCTTCCCTCCTTTCAAAGTGTAGATTATTAATTTGTTATTTAGGATCACATTTCTTACAATTTTAATCCTTTACAATTCATGTACAGTATTTAGGGAAGTTTCGAGTCCAAGCAATGCTTAACACATAATACATAAATGAAGAGTGCAGAAAACCCTAAAAGCAAAATTTAGAAAGGGTTGAAAAAATTACAAGGAAATAAATCTTTTAGAAACATGAATCAGTCTTGATTCATGAAATATTTTCCAGCTTCTTGGTTTGGGCTTCTATGGAATAGTTCATAGGACTCAACTGAATGTGCTGGAGCTGGAAAACTGCTTTCAAATGCAGATAGTGTAACTAGGACACAGTTCCCAGCTTTCTATCACGAGGCCTGAAAGCCCCAGGATCCTGGGAACAGACACCTCCAAAGGGACACAGAAAGAGCACCAATGCACAGAGCATCTGGAGAGCTTCCCAAGGAGTAGACTTCATTTCAGAAACTCCATGTGTCACTGTTTGAAAAATAAATATCATAAAAACAAGATGAAGGAAATGTGGGAAAAAAATCAGAAGAACTAGGTCAGTTGGTGGCAATTCTGGCTTAAAGAACAAACTCAATATTTTTCCAAATGTTCTAATCTGGTATTGGAATGGAAACATGAGGTCAGACTGCATAATCCCTCATTTATGCTAGACAATTACTGATTCAAATAATTTTTTTGCCAGCTAGATAAAACCAAACTTGCTTCCTTGACATGGTTAGTCCTGTGTTTTCTTTTAAAAGGACGTTCCCCACAACAAGAGAAAACTTCAGCCCAACCCTTCCTGCTTGTGAGTCATAAATAAGCAATACAGTTATATCTAGCATATAACTTTATTTTGGAATCTGTGTCACATAAGATGTGCATACATCAGTATCAGTGTTCATGGACAAAAGCAAACCAGTTTCCCTGTAAAAGAGCGATTTTCTTTTTTTTTCAGTAGCTATTTGCTGTTTATTATTGTTGTGGGATGGTGTCTAAATACAAAATACTAAATAGCTGTTTGATGAAAACACCCGAAGTAGTACTATAACTCAATACTATGCATTTATAGCAATTTTAAAATTCTTTTATAGCACCAGTTATAGTCATAAACAACTACTAGATGTAGCAATTGCTTTAAATCCTGATAAAAGCTGTAAGAAATACATGAGCTAATTATTGTCAGTGTAGAACATAAAAAAGTAAATCCAAAAAAGCAATTTCAACAGCCTGACTGGCAACTGTATAAAATGAATTTATTATGATCATGTGATCAGCCAGTTTTGTTGAGTTCTTTACATTAGTAAAGCTTATGCTACTTTAAATTTTACTACTTTCAAAGGCAAGGCGTGGCTTTAAGTGAATGGTAATTTTTAATTGAGAAAAAACAAATAACTAATAATGAAAGCAATCCTTTAAAATAAATGTATATAGATCAAATATGTGAAACATATGTCTGAAGATAAGATTATCATCAACATTCTTAAATCACTGTACTATATAATGACAGGAAGTGAAGATTAAATGTTTTCATATTTGGAAATTTTTAGAAAAATAGCAAGACATTTTACTTCCTTAAGGGTAAGTCAGAATACTACAATTAGTGATGTGCTAAACCTACATTTGGTAAGCAACAAAATAAATAATCTTTAAAGCAGAACAAATAAAAGAAAACCCTGCTGAGGATTGAGTTCTCCAGTGTTTAAACCAATAAGAACACAAAAGTTAGTCTGGTATTAAAATATTAATATGAAAAAGTAACTGAGGTGTTTAGTAGAAAGCATAGACATATCTTGTGTTTAACTGAGAAAGATGAGAAGCAGATGGCCTGCAGTGTACATTGACAAGAGCAAAGGAGAAGCTTTTCTCTTAAACATTGAAAAAGCTATTTTAACAAGTGCACATGCATTTCTGTCAAAGACAACAGTATAATTTGCAAAATACTAGAGATGCATACATTCCTGTTTCTTTCAGCACTGAAGTATGCTAAGACAGTTCACCTTGGCTCTACAGAGTTCTAGCAAGTCACTTTCAGGACAGAGCTCATTTTAGTTCTTTCTTTGTCCTTCCTTGCTTCTCTTTCAATACTGCTGTCGTTACCCTGATAGAAATACCAGCATTTTTAACTTCTTGGCCTTACACAAAACCTGGGTAGCTCAACAAACATTCTACCAATAGCATCACATTTCATTGCCATTTAGACAGTTTTGTAAATATAAACTCTATTTATAGGTTAGCACCAAAGATGCAGACCCAAATTCCACACAATTATCGTCTATTTAATTCTTCTGGAGCACCGCAATCTGCAAAAGCAACCTCAGGAGTAAAAGCTATAATTAATGTGCACACATATATACGCACACAAATTGGCAAAGTGATACTTTTGCCAAATGCAGGAAAAAGCAGCATTTTCACACTTACTGTTTTCACAAGGCCATAAGGGCAGAAGCAGAGCAACAAAGTGGTAGTATTTATATTTAGATCTTACTTTCATTTGGAAACAGGTTAGTTCAATGACAAATCAACAAAAAAAATGTTGCAGTATGGCATTCCTCTCCTGCCTTAGTATGCTTGAAGAAAAAAAAATGGCCAATTATTTAAGTTAATTATAGTTTTCATAACGCGAAATATAAAAGCAAGACACACCAACAGTCAAAGAATAGCACAGGATCTGTGTCCCTGAATTACATGCCCACTGTGACAGGATACAAGTGTACTATGTTTATATAAAAATATACTCAACATTTAATGAACTATCCTCTGAACTCTGCTAGGCCAACTTTGCAACAGAAGCTGTAATTTTAACTTATTTTCACAGTACTTTAGATATTTGTTTGTGGGCTAATTATTTTTTATGCTAAAGAACAGTGACAAAATTAATTATCCTTTTAATCTATACTTTCTCTTTACTTTTATCTTTGTTTTTATTCTTTTGATCCGTCATTCAGTTGCCAGGGAATAAAATCTCATTAGTCAGTATCTTGTAATTCCATGCTAAGACATATAACAATTTCAACTCAAGATAGCATTTTAAGTGACTTAAGTATCTACAGGGAATTTGTCCAGGAGATGAAGTCAACTTAATCCAGTTTTACAGTCTATACTTGGAATAGAACATACGAAATGTAAATAATTACTGAAATGTTGCCTTCATTCTCCGCAGTGTGTCCTGAATTATTCGAGAATGTTTTTCTGCTGGTATCTGATGGAAGTTGGCACAGTTGTCAGCTGCCAAGGCAGAAATGTCTGCATCTTTAAAATGAGTTATTCTTCGTCTGAGGTAAGACTGCAGCTTGAAATCTGGTGTATATGTATAAGGATTCTCTTGAAATGCATGAACTTGGCTCACAACTTTCGCAATATTTCTTGAAAGAGAACATGGTAAGAAAAGATTAGTTTGTTTTGCTGATGATAAAAAGAACCCCCAAACCCAAACTTCAGAGGAAATTTGAACACATTGAGCATTCTCTTCTATAGTATATGTCCCTTTATTTAGACGTCAAAATGACTGAAACTAAACTGCTTAACTGCATTAGCTCTCATTAACCCATCAGACAATATTCTAAAAAGTTAGGTGACATACATACATAATTAGAACAATTACCTAAGTTTAGTCCACTTGTGAGCTCCATTTGTCATTGTGAATCCGCCAGTTTCAAGTTGTTGGACATGCATTGCCAAAACATGGGCTGATGGAATTGTTGGAAGTGTTTTGAATCTTTCTCCTTCCATCAAGCACAAGCTGTCACTTTTTAAAAACACCTAGTTTAAAAATGCACACAGAAAAATCTCATGTTAAGTATGAGGGCAGGTTTTACAAGAAGTTCTCTACTTCATGTGTTTAGCCCTACATATTTATTTGTCATGAATTTTACCTTTTGGCATTGAAATAGAAGACAAGACTATAAATTAATTTGGTGGCAAACACTTTGAAGCACACAAATAAAGTAACTTTAATTAAAATATACTTCATACATAATTTTAATTGTTCTAAAATCATAGCCAAAATTGCACTTTAGAACTTCACTCTGCAGTTCAAAATTGTACAGATCAATAAGAGAATGCCTGTGATAAAATAAACATTTAAGATTTTTCAAAACAGGTTATAGCCACAAAGCTCCTACAGAAAAAATCAGAAAGTGTACCTACTGTCCTAGCTGGCTCTGAAATTTCTTTCTTGATTTTTGGTCACACACAGGATACACTTTTGAGAAATAATGAGGTGACGATGTAAACTCTCACATTAAGAGTCAGAAGTCTTCATTTGAATTAAAATCTCCTTTATAATACAAAGTAATAATTATAGCTTTCATCCTACAGAGGCACCCCTTTAAGCAGATGCTGCATCTTCTCTAACCCCAAAGAAGTATTTTACACTAAAGACTTTATACTATACCTCAACAGCCTTGAGTTCCTCCATTATTTCAGCTACTTTTGCAGGTAAAATTTTCCAGGCCTTATAACAAAACAAAACATATTTTTGATTTTTCACGTGAATGTCCATATTGGAACAAAATTATGTTAAGCAAAATACTTACAGAATAGACTGCTAAACTTACTGGTAGCTGTCGCACAATGAGATTTTCTAAGCCTGCTAGGATTTGCATTGCAGTAGCAAAATTTCTTTGTTCATAGCAGCACTTTGCTATAAGAAGGAATTTTGATAACAAGCTCACCTGCAACTGGAAAAAATATTAAGATATACTCCATATGTTAAAAGTATACTAAATGTCTATAATAAATCTATGCGAATCTATGCAATAAACTTCAATGAGGAGGAAGAAGAAGAGATAAATTTTCTTTTTGAATTTGTCATCAAAATTCTTGACTGTCGTAACGTTTCCTTTCAATATAAAGTTTACTTTTTTTCCAGCACCAAGGTGTCCTTGTTAAAGTCTGACATCTGTTCACCTCAGGCCACCCATTTCGTACATTCTTTTAGGTTTGGACACCTACTACTACAAAACTTCCAAGACATCCAACACCCTCCTTGTGACAATGAACCAAATCGTTAACTGCCCACTCACAGGTGTATCTTTAGAATATTTCTTGCACCTTTGCTACACAGCAACTCACAGAATGACAAATAAATAACCATTTCATAATTAACAATACAATAAAACAATGACCAACCTTAGATGTGTGACATGTTACGATTTCAGCAGCAACCCAAGTACTGATACTGTCTGCATTTCTTAATAATTGTAGAAGGTACTGGTCTTGTATGCACTTTGACAGAAAAAGATTACAGACTTGAAGTGAAACTGTGTCAGTAGAAACAGCTCTATGGAGAAAACAGAAAAAAAAAGCAAAACCAATTCCTGTTGACTTTAGATTTTCAAAGAAAATCTTGTTTTTGAAGATCCCAGTTTCCAACCACTTAAAATAATTTTGCCGTGCTTGCAGCCTTGATTTTATAATCTTTTACAAAGTACATAGTGAGTTAGGTTACTTTTACTTCCTTTTAATTACACGATAATTGCATGTGATTACAAGTTAAGTATTTGCATTATGTGTTTCTGTACATAAAGACACCTTCACCACATGTTACTGAATAAAACAAAACATACAATCTGACAAAAAATAAGAGCCAGAAATTAAATCAAGCCTGATACCTATTGGCCCAAACCAGTATAAACTAGCTGATTTATCCTCTGCTAACAGTCCATGAAACATGAGGTGCTCTAGATACCCATTCTTCAACCTTAGACAGAAAACTCTACTACAGGCTGGATTAAAACATTAATTACTGTTGAACAAGTAATATAAATAGGTTGGTAACCACTCTAATATCTATAGGAAAATTCACATGTATCTGTGAATACTGATTCTTCACCTAACTAACAGTACAAAAGGAACTTTGAACAGAGAGTTTGTGGAGTCTCCATCCACATTAATGGATGTATTAACAGTCTAACACAGTAAGTTATGGTGCATCAACAGAAGGGCAGTTAAAATAAGAAACTTACTTTTGGACAGCAACACTTCTGTCTTTAACACCAAGTGCTCTTGAATTGAGAAAGTGTACTGGATGACATTTATGGAATACTTCCTAAACAAAAAGAGCAAGATATATCTGTTAGATTTAGCAGTTCTTTTAAAATTGTCAGGGATAAAAATGACAGATGGTTCCCCCTGCTCCTCTTTCTTTGTCAAATTTATCAGAGGGACCACAGCCTCAGAATAGAATTAGTCATTCTAAATTTTGCTGTACAGATTTCAAGAGAAAATCAGATTATTTTAATTCACAGTCTTACAAAATAATACAAAATAAGCTTGAAACAGGGTTGGAAAATGGTAGAAGAAGGATGCCAAGTATAATGTAAGAAGATAGATATTTGTACTTGCAAGTAAACCTAGGCCTTTGTACCTGTTGCAGTAATGTCAGCTGACAACAAAGCTGTTGCACACTGTATTCTATTAAGAGATACGGTCCCACTTCATCTGCTTTAGCAAAGGAGACTGGGAATTCTTCTGTAAAACTCTTATAACGTGGCTTTGGCAAAACTGATGGAAAAGTGTACAGTCGCTCTCTCTGATTTTGTGCAACTGGTCCCACACTTTTGGGAAGCTTCCTGTTAAAGTTCTGTAGAAAAAAAAATGAAAGCTACAACTTCTCTAAAGCAAACATTATGCCTCCCCTTGATTTAACTTTCTGGAAATGCGTTGTTAGAGGAACACTTTTGTGGATGCAAAACTCTCCAGCTTATCTTCAAGGTTAAGCCAGTCACTAATTGGTTTATTCAACATTGCTATTTTAAGCTAATATGGTATGCAGTTGATGAGTCTGAGCAGGAGGTTGCCGGAACTCAATCAACAATTGGCTTTTAAAACAAACTTCTGTGTATTCAAGCTTGCTGCCATGAAGTGGTTTATATTCTGAAGTTTTACATTTTATATTTTACTTCTTACTGTCTCTTACTATTTCTCTTTTTGCTTAGAATCAACCATCCTTTTCCAAAGAAATATTTGGTTTTCCACTTTTTTCTGCTCTTTCATCTTCCAGTATTATTATGATACAGTGACAATAAAATAAGTCTATGTTTTCTAGGTTCTGCTTGCCCTTTATTGGTTGAATCCTCAGTACACTCCATGGAATTCTGCACCTGTATCAAGAGGCCGATTCTAAATTCAACTTGAACATTATTGATACATTTGACTTCTCCACGGCATCTTAGTTACTCTGTGGAAAGACCTTTTCTCAGGAAAAGTCTACTGTATGCTCCAACTTCTGGGGCTACTTTTCACTAGCACACTATGTAAACCAGTAAACACAAGCAATTTTTTGCTACAGGCTTTGAAGTTCTAGCAGGAAACCTTTCATCCCCCACTATTTTCCTATAATATATATGCTTAATAAAAAATATTAAATGTTTCACAATAGGGCAAAGGTTTCCTAGTAACTGTGAGTCACATGCTAACATCAAGGATGAAGAGTTCAACTGCTCTCAAAATTCTGATTAACTAATCTACTATCACTGAAGCAGTTGACAGGGTGCAATTAAGGCTTAAGATGACTTCCACAGTTATGTAACTGTTTAGGCCTTAGATACTTTCAAAAGAAAATCTAAAATGCAGGTACATAAATTTTACTAAATCAGGGTCTAGACCCTAAGTTGGATACTCTAGTTTTTGTTAGCAAATAATACTTGGAAATGTGCTCCATATACTGCAATCTGAAGAAAAGACCTGCCTTTCTGGAAACGTCTTCTGAGAGCTTTTTACATAGAGAATGTAATGTTTCTTTGTCCTCCTCACTCTCCTCTTCCCACTTGTCCATGCTGGAGCACTGATGAACACTACCACTTTTCCTGGCAGAAGCATCCTCAAGCAATGACAAGAAGTGCTCACTGTAGCCATTTAACGGAGCAACCTGTAAGTGCAAAAGAAGTTAGCAGAATATTGAACTCAATTTCCAATAAATTGTAAGCAAGACACAAAACACTCGTAAGATTCATGTCTGTTCAAAACCAGACATACTGAACACAGCTGGAAAAGACAGCATTATCTTTCTTTTACTTTGCTTTAATTGTAATCGGGACAGGTGTTTGTAATAACAATACTACATTCCCACCGTAACTAACTGCAACTGATTTTTCTTTTTTTTCCTTAAAGCTTTTAATGAAATTCTGATTTACCTTGGAAGAAATAAATTCTTTCAGTGTACACAAAAGATCAGTATTTGTTGCAAAGTCTATACTGTAGCAATCTTCAATCCAAGCCTGCAGGATGTAGAAACTGCGGTTACGTATTTTGGTAAGTGATGTGGAGGGATCCAGGCTTGCACTGGTGAGAAGAAAAAAAAAGCACTTCACCAAAATTGATATCCAATTCCAATTCATAAATAAATATAGAAAAAGTATTATTTGGTATTGATTGCACCATCTTAAATTCTTATGGTTTGTCTGTAGAATCCACGGCTATATGGAAAAAAAGCTGTGATTGTACTTACAACCCATGACTGAACAACAGCAAAAGTAAGACTCAGAATTCAGAAGAAAAAAAAAAGTAAGCACGTTGTTAAATATAGCATTTTCTCTAGTTTCATTCTCACTTGTCAAGAGAGTCTTACAAAAGCAAACATCAAAATTCAGTTTAATTAAGTAGTTCTTTTCAGAAACAGCTATTTGCCATTGGGGGCAAAAGTCAATTGTACTCTGACAATATTTCCCACAGGAAATTACTGTACCTGGATAATGTGCTGCTGATTCTGTCTAGAAGGAACTGCAAAAATTCTTCTTGTGTGCAGAAATAGCGAAATGTGTAGAGAAATTGCTGTACATAACCATCTAAAAATGCATTTCTGTGAAGCACAGGAAAAACTTCAGACAACAAGAACACAATTTCTTCTTGCATTAGAGTATAGCAACAGTAAAAAAATCCTCAAAACAACAAGAATTAGTAGGGATTTTATATTCTCAAGGTCTACATAAAACCTTGATTCCTTTTTATTTTCATACATAAAACATTAAAATTGCCAACATCGAGAGCATAGTTTGTTTTAGAAGTTTCTTTACTTGCAATTTTGTGAAGAATCACTTTGACATTACTATTATTATCAAAAGTTACATTCTAATTAGTACGGAAGAACATTTAATTTTCTTTTTCTATCATCTCGCTGTGTTTTTTAAAGATTTTTTATTAACATAGCATCTTAAAAAGTAGATACTGTAAGCAAGAAACTATTTTCTGCAGCTCTCATTAGAGCAGTAGTTGCTTCAATGATGCAATATACTTACTATACAGATCAAATATGAGTCCACTTTATTTTTGTTATATATGCACATACATACACACTCACTCTCAAGGTCTTAACACAGGTTAATTGTTATGTCTCCCTGATGGCTTACAGATAACCATGAAAGTTTGATTTTGATGAATGTGGAAACCCTGATTCCAAAACAATTTGTTCACTTTGAGCAAAATATTAATCACTGTGAAAAGCAGCACTCAGGATAAGTAACTGGCGCTCAGAATCAGGATGAGCTGGGAGAAGTAACTGAGAGGAAGTTGCTCCCTCTACACTGGCACAAGTCTGATGGGGTGTCTCAGACAGTTTCCATCCTTCATACTACTATGGCTCAGGTACTTTATAACAACACTGCCCTCACCCTAGTCGAAAGTTAAAGACAATCTTTGTCCCCATTTAACCCCGAGATAGGCCTGTACCTTGATCAGTCCCAGGGACTGGGGCAATAATCTGTAAAACAGAAACTAAACATTTTCACATCCAGACCCTATTAATAAAAATTATCAAATTATAAGTTCTGAAGAACTGTTATACTGCTGGCAGTAACATAAAGCCTTGACTCCATGGCAACTATCAGAGCAAAACCTCGAATAAGTAAAGGATAAAAAAATATAACATTATTAAGTTTCTACTTATTATCAAAGGCTTTGAGTTTTAATCAAATCCAAGCATAGCAGTTCAGCTTATTTCTTATCAGACTGTCTTTTTATATTTCCATGTCCATTTCTGTAAATAAGTGTCCATAGAAATACCATTAAACTTGATATAACAGAGGAGGATTTATGCAATGTTGAGTAACTAGGATTTACTATGGAGACTCCTGAATTAGTAACCCTGCCTCAACCCACTCCCAGTTAAAGATGTGTAAAGTATACTATACCTAGAATATAAATAAGCCATTAAACCAAGTGGTGTACCAGCCTGCAGAACTCTTATTCCATTTTGATTATTACAGTGGTGTTTCTCTGTGCTATAGTAAAGAAGCAATGATGACTCATCCATAGGTGTCATATCCACGGTGCCAGTTCTCCCATTGTGAATGACTGTAGGCAGCACACAGGATTCCACACCCCACTGCTCTGCATACATGATCTGCTCAAAGACGCAAAGCCATGAAAAGATAAAATGAAGGAAAATAAAGAGGACAGTCCACATAAAATGCAGTCAACTCAACTTCAAGCCAAATCACATTGCATACAATCAGGTTTTTTTTCCGTTTTAAACAATACTGGTAGCAATTACCTTTATTTCAATAGTTCTTTTAGATACTACCTAATTTGGCACTCTGACACAAAACATTTCACATTTCATATACTGACTTGAATAGCCAACTACACTAATGCAGTAATTAAATGACAAATGAAACAGGAAGAAAACCCAAAGTATGACTTGCCTGCACATATTTTTTCACCAGTTCAAGAAACTGCACTTTTGATTTCATCTCCTGTAGCTGTCCTCTCAACTTGGGCAACATAGATTTAGTTTCAGGACCTTTAGATTTAAAATACAGTGTGAGAACATCAACGATTTTGATTTACAGAAAAAGTCCTTACAAGTACTACGCACCCATTTAACTACTGGCAAGTTGTGGTTATCTTACCTTTGCTTCTTCTTTCTTTCTGCAACAGTTTCTGGTAAAACTTGATGGTCTTTCTGTAATTTTTTGTCTCCATCATTAGCAATTGTTCTAGTTCCTATTTAAAGAGAAAAAAGGATTCTTATCAGAATGGTAAATGCAAGGTTCTAGCAGGAAACTGAAGTTTTAGGAGCAAATCATTTTATTCAGAAAAAGAACATGCAAACAGACAAGAATATGATATTAATGAGGAAAACCACCCATGCTTACAGGCTGGTTACAGCAGGCATCACCTGGCCCCAGAAAAGCATTAGCTATGCCACAGTTAAGAACTTAAGAACTGGAGCTGGTTTGGGTATGACGAGATGGTGTTGAAGTTTGTCTGAATCTGTTTATATAAATATGTCTTTAGTTATAATTGCACTTACTTGGTTGTTTTCAAGAGCATTTTTAAAAGTTACACTTAAGAGTCATTGCAGAATTAAAAGTGATGGGTTTGGAAGTCAATGCAGACCCCAGAAATGCTCTGGTAAACACCTGACCTATTTGCAGTAAGAACTGAATGTTTGACTGAAAGCAATGGTTTCCAAACAAGTATAATTATGTCCTATTATACAATCAAGTCAGAAGGCAGACAGGAGAGCTGTTCTATAAATACACATAAATTTTCAAGTTCAGCTTACACGTTTTATATTTATGCATTTTACATAATTAAAAAAAACCAACTCAATTTCTATATGATTATGAGTAACTTAAGCAATGGATAGAAACAAAAGTATACCAGGCTTCTCACAATAACATCAAATTTAATGTAAACATCTATATTTGTTTGCATATCAAAGGTTTCATTATTTTACCAACCAATGAAAATGGGCCATCCACTTTGGTTTCAGCTTCTTATTTATTATGAAACAAAACCCATGATGTGTGGTGTTTTATAAAAAGTGGTGGCTTTTGCACTTGGGTCCTAAGCTAACTACCAGTGACCCAGTTATATGAAACAGCATTTTAAATGGAGTAAGTTCACTGCAGCAGACAGAACTCCCACAAGCAGAGTGATCAACAAACACATAGCTCAGAGCCAATATATCAAACAACAGATCGGTAAATAGGTTAGCTTTAATGGGACGGACCTAGTAGAAATTAATTTGAGTTTGAGAAAAACCTGTTACTTTTTTTTCAGAAAACCTCAAAAGGTTTAGCAACACAGTTCATTAGCAGCAAGAGTCACAAAAGCCCTGTGGATTTTTAAAAGACTTACCACTACACAGGCATCACACAAAGAATACAGAAAGCAGAGAAAAGCTATTATCCAGATTCTGGATTGGAAGCCATTTGCTTTTACTTAACAGTTTGGTTTTGTTTCCTCAACTAAAGTGAAACCAAGTTTATTAATAGACTATGAACATAGAAAGGGAATCAGGAAGAGTGACCACTTTCTAATACTTGGAATCTGATGGACAGAAGTGGGTTATCCCCTAAATAACTTCAGGTGAGCAGCAACGAAGTCAGTAGCAAATACCCAGTCTATTCCACAACAGCTTCCATTTTAGGTAGGTCTAGAATACACAATTTCAGAGAAGCTGTACAGGGAACAAAGTCTAGGGAAATTTACCTCGTAAATATTCAAATTTCAATCTGTCCTTGAAGTGTAAGTTCTTTACATGCTAAAAGGTGGCTCCGCCAAAGGATGCAGAGTATTGGCAGGTGGGAAAGGAAAGGAGAAAAGCAACAGGAAAGGGAAAGTGAAGGCCAGAATATGCAAAACTTGCACTAGAGACCTTATAGTCACAGCTTGGGTGAACCCAAGTTTGATGGAGAATCTAGCAAGTAGCTTATGAGATCTGAGGGATTTGAGGCTGCAGGAGAACTGAAAGCAAGTTTATCAGACTACAGAATAAAAGCTCATTTCATTGTGGGGGCAGACTTGCATGTCATCCCAGAGAAATTACAGCCCTGGTAGCTGCCTTCTCTTCCTCTTCTGCAAGGACTTAAGTTTGCTTTGCCGGGACGTGCTCTCTATGAGGGTACAAAATCAGCAGCTCCTGGACTAGAAGTGATATGAGGCAGGGGACATATATACTTGCTCGCCTAAGGACCAGTTTATAAATGTAGATAACCTTTATTTACTTTAAGAACCACAATGAACTATCTGAGAAGCACCTACACAGTAAAGCATTAGCTATTTTTATGACATTTGAAAGCATCACATGGATCCATAAATATTTCATTTTTTATGCTAGCTATTTCACATTCCTTCCAAACATAAGAGTACATATTACCATTTTTTTGAGTCATAATAGGTTGATTAATCCTATTGTTAGTGTTGCTAATCATATAACAAATGTTTCACTTTTTGCATCTTATTAATTCCCAACATATCTCAAGTGCAGATATCAACAGGTTCCAGTAGAAAAATAGAAAACGTAATAATTTTTATGGCAGAATATTTAATTCTACCATAAATACACTTATATATTCTGGTACTCAGAGTTTCTCAGAACCAGCGTGTTCTTAAACCTACTTATAGTTATGCAAAATTACAAGAAACTAAATAAATTTAATTGCATTTAATTTTAGAAGATATTTTAGGGTAAAGAAACATTTGAATCCTATGACTACTTTCACTGGAGAGGTAAGTGTATTAATGAGATGTATGTCTCCAAAACTGTGATGTGTTTTACAGTTAGATTGTCATTCAGTACTCAGTTCCAGCTTCAGACTAGACCTGAACTGACTTAGCAGATGCATAGCTATTCCTGTGGAAGTGCCACTACATCAGGACAAATGTAATCACGCACAAATGTTTTAACCATCTTTAAATATTCAACTCTTAGAAATAGTAACACCTAAATGCTGCTTTAGCATGCTTTACCACAAAGCTGTAGAATCAGCTCATCTTTAATGCTGATTTCTTAAAAATCTGACAAAGGCCTGGGTCAAAAACTAGGTTGATATAATCCGTGTCAGACAATGAGAACTAGACTACCGCTAATCAAAAAACTATTTTCTGAAATAAAACTGGTTAATAGATGCCTTAAACAGGGAAAGATAAGTTGGAGACAAACAGCTCCACCTTGCAAGAGAGGCAACAACTTTCCTCCAGCAACTCAAACCATCTTCCTGCTCCAAATAGCCACTTAGAAGCCTTTATTTGGACTTTGTAGTCCTTCTGGACTGGACACGAGACACATGTTTTCTCCAGTAGTTTTTACAGTGAGAAGCTGGCTACTAGAATAATTACCTTTTAAGGCTTCTACTTTGGCAGAAAACTCATTTTAATTTTTACACTGAATCTATTTTATTTTCTCAGTATTTTGTTTCAGACAGTGCATCATTGCTTCAAAATTTGCACAGCTCTCATTCATTGTTTACACATTAACAATGTTAGGTTTCATAAATGTCAGTGATTAATGACCATATTTATTTTCTAAATAACATGTATTCCAAGTATAACACATAACTGTTCATATTATCAAATAAAACAAGCTGAAAGTACTTTACTATATAAATACATGTCTGCTATATCCAAGTACAACAACACACAAGGACTTACAAATGTTAAATCCTATCCCTATCAATGGAACCACAAACATCCAGAGTGTTCAAAATGAGATATGAAGTGGCCTCTGCCAGCTGCTGGTACAGAGATTAAAATCATGCTATACATTTTCAGAGTAGATTTGTAGTGTTTGGTTTGATGAATCAGGCAGCAGAGAGCAGAGGGTAGGTGGGTAGAGCTGCTTAACACCTACGTGTTGACAATTGATTGTCTTATAGCTAAGAACTACTGTCACCTGACTGCTGCAATAGCAGAAAGATAAAATTCAGTTTCATATTTTTACCCCATCATTTTTATATATATTGATCAGTTAAAACTTGGACAGTTCATCTTGTTTCAACAACACTTTCAATAGTTTATTTCAGAAATTGTGATGACTGATGGAGTCTGGAAAAATAACATGATTTTAGAAAGGTTTTCTTTGCTCAGATTAAATGTTCAAAGATTGCTGCAATTGGAGCATTAAGATTCTGTGAGTTTATTTTAAATGCATATGGAAGAAGCTGGGTTTCACAGAAAGTTACTGTTGTGGTAACATCAGCAGAAAGGTTAAAGTTGTTGATAATGGTAGTGAAAGAAAACGAAATAGTCATGGGACCAAAAAGTAACTGATATTTTAAACTATCTTCTGTTGAATTTACAGTAACAAGACACTTTAAAAACATTTTTAATAAAAAAAATTAAAGAACATTTAATACAATGTTATTAGAAATACTTTTAAGACCATATACCTGAATATTCTAGTATACCAAGACTTCTTTATATAAAAAGCACAAAAGAGAATATCTGCATATACACGCTTTTTTGTGAGAATTAACTTTTCTTTTGCAATGTGTTCAAAATGTTTCTATGCTGTACAAGTATATTTAATCTTCTTTTAGCCTTCTCTGAAGAAAATGGTGGAATATAAACTGAATATCATAACTTAAGATCACATTTTGTAGCTACATTCCTTGTAACTTGGATACAAGGGACTGCAAAAATTAGGAGACTACTTCCATAAGATACCAAGCTTCTAATGTCTGCAAATAATTATTTTATTCTAGTTTTTCTGCTTGGCCTCATATGCAGTCTGGATCACATATATTATTTCAGTATTTCTAAGATGGGATAAGATTAAAGTCTAATTTTTCTCCAGCTATTAAGATTTCACACTCATTTTAGATAACACAAGGAAGATTAGTTCACTTATCTTCAGAGTAGTATGCACCTTTTTCAGCTATTAGAATGTTTGTTCTCTCGCTCTCTCAATGAACTGTTTACTAATTGCTAAACTGAATTAATTTCACTTTGTTTCAATAGCAATATTCCCTCCGGTGGAATGTACTGGACACAAACACAATATAATGTTCTACAAATACCTCATGACTATTTTCCTCCCAGCTTCCTGTATGATTGTTGGGTTCTTATGCATTAATGCATATAAGTAGCAATGTATAATAGTATGGATTAATTTCATAAGCAAATTCCAAACCAGACTGTAAGCACTGTAAATCTTGCTTCATTTTTGCTGCATGCCTGTTAAACAGGGAAAACAGTTGCCAAGAACTCAGAAATAATTCATCCTTTTGGATTGCACTAAATTGCTAAGTAGTCTGCAAAATCCCAAAGTAAAAAAGACTGCCTGTTGAAGCAGAAAAATCTATTTAGATGCTTATGAAAACTCCTTACTCATGAAAATATGTTCTTCAGTCAAGGATTAGTCCTTCAAATAAGGGAGATTATGTGCATGCATTTTTCTCTAGCTGGCATGCTTACACAGGATTAAACAGACCTATTGGATTAGAAATAGGAATTTTTGAGTAGATAGCAATTTATGAGAGTGACAGTCCTAAAAACTTATTTTCTTAAATTTTATTTGATTTTTTTGTTTGTTTGTTTTACATAATCCAATAGTAGGTCAAGTTTTTCATACTATTTTCTCCTATAGACTCACACCTGAACATTAAAGAGCCCAAAACCCAAAAAAAGTAGAACATCCTCAGTGATTCAGACTTTAACCTGCTTAATAACAGAAAAATAATTATGTTTTCTTATTGAAAACTAAAGTGAGGTCACAAAAGAATGTACATAGATCCATTGGGATTTAAACTGGTTATCTGGAAACAAAGAAGTCCAGACTGTGTTCTCACCTGGTCAGTTCTACTTCGTCAAGCTCACTTAAAAAACAAAGCTACAAGTTGAACTAACTACCCACAGTAAGGAAATCTACAAGAGCTATGCAACTCCTGTTTCATCTTTATTTATTACGTATCTGGCAGAAACAATAAGGATACACAAACTAGACAGCTAACCATTCTAGCGGACACAAAAAGATTTCAGGTGTCCCTATACTAACAGGTCTTTCAGTATTAATAATTAATTTACTTAATTTTTTCCCTTTCCTTCCCATTAACCACCCCCAACTATGTAGATTGCTACAGTTTCATGTATCATCCTTACTCTGCGGCTTTGTACTTGAAATATAATGAAGCTTGTTATCGATATATACACAAATATAAAAAAATTAAGTAAACGTCATCAATATGATCTTTAAGGGAATGTGAGACCTTGTGTAATCTCAAACAACCCACCCTCTTACTCACGCTCCCTCAGCTGTTTAAAAGGCATAAGGGTGCATTCATCATGATCACTGGTCATCTTCAAGAGAAGACACAAGCACATTATTGCCATTCTACTGGCAAATGGTGAGAAGCTGCCAGAGAAATCACTGTGACTCAGGAAAATGATTCAGAGCATGTGACAAGGAGGCCCTGGTTGAAAGCCTATGATACACATCAGCCACAACCATTCTTAGCTCTTTTCTATAACGTTACCAGCATGGGGCTGGTGCATACGGCACATGGTACTTTTCCAGTCAACTTCAGGAAGAGAAGATGGGTTGTAGGTCAGTGATTATCAATTCCATGTCAGTGTTCTTTATTTTGGAATACTACCCTTACCCCATGTTATTGATAAGACATCACGAATTTTGAGGATTTAAAAATATGTAAGAGTATTTAAAAGATGAAAAGGGGTTTCAACTCTCTATAAAACAATAAATATTATCATGTTTAACCAGCAAGTAAAGAGGTATCTTAATGATTTAAAATCAATGTACTCACCACTTTTTTAGCATCTATATTTTGTGACTCACTTGATTTCTGCTTTCCAAGGATTTTCACGTAACTATGAACTTCTGAATCAAAGCATTCAGCTCCATAAAATGCACTGCTCCAGCCAGGACTACAGCTATGAAAGTCAGGTAGACTGGGAGACACAAGGTAGCTGTTTCCAGCTACCTTTATTATGGTCTTTTCCTCTGGCTCTGTATTTTCTTCTGCAAAGCCTGGACCGATACAACAGCCGCTGCTTTGTAAACATTGCCCTTTTTTTTCTTTAGGGGTAGTATCCTGTCGCTTCAATTCTTTTTTGAAATTAACCGAAGATGACTCATCAGAATTCATTTCAGTTAATGATGTATTTATTTTAGGCTCAGCCTTCACATCAAGGGTCGCTTCCCCTTCTCCTAAAGAGGGTATATGGGGGGGAAAGAAATAATGGTCATGTGCTGTGATGACTGCTTTGTCAAACTTAAACACTACATAATTTAAACATACAAAATACAGTTACAAAACTACCTGTGCCTTCTAACAGTAGTGTTAGATGCTTATTTTTAGCTCTGTGTTTTCTTTTTCCCAATGACACATTGTAAAATGCTAAAGGTCAAAGACATTTCAGAACTATTAAACTTTGGTCAATATATTTCTAGAAACTATGAAATACATTCTGCACATATACAACAAACATTTAAACAAAGCATAGTACAGAAGCTTTAAAACAGAACTGAAATATGTCAGACCTGTGCATGCCTTAGTAAAACGCTTAGGTCTTGAGGGTTTTTCCATCCATAAGTACTGAAGGTTTTATTCCATACACACAGGGCATGAATACTTGATACAACCAAAGAGGGCATAGATATTAGACTTTCTAGTCCTGCAGGACCTGCTCCCTTGAGCTATAATGGGACTTCTTTGCAGTTATAAGAGCTACTACCAACCTTGAGGGACTGAGGTGACAGTCAAAGATTGGTATGATGTTGACAGGAGCTTTTATGCCTGCCAGAAGTTTCCCTTTTCACTTGAGCAACACTCCAGGGCTTAGATATGCCACCTTGGAGACAAACAGACCTAAATTACTGGTGCAAAGAAATCATATACCCCAGAGGAAAGTCTGGCTCTACATTTGCAGTCATTCTGAGCCAAAATGGAAAATTTTATCACAGAACAACAGCAATGAAGTGCAAACTTACAAATTCATATTTTGCCACAAAAGTTAACAATGTAGGGGCATAACCCATTATGTAAAAACCACATAATTTAACTTTTCTCAAAACAAAGAGGTAACCAAATTTAAATGCTGAAACTTGGCTGAACTATCTTGAAAAAATAATGAAATACAACAGCAACCAAATACAATCTGCCCATGAATACACCAAGCCCAGAAAGGGTAATGGTTTTGTTACGATGATGGGATTTACCAGTCTCAGATCAGTTTTGAGTTCAGTTACTGAAAGATGGACTGCTTTCTAAACCTTCAATCACAAACTATGCCAGGAAAATGCAAAACCCGTACTGAAGAAGTGCAAATGAAAAATCCACTATTACAACCTCTGTGGCTGGCCTGACATGGTGTCCTGTAGCCAAGTTTGTGATCAAAAGGGAAAACTATCTTGATCAGCAAATTATTTGACCCAATGTTCATCTTGCTATCTATTTTTAAAAAGGCACTGCAGTGGATGGAATAGGGAATTCATACGAGATAGGTAAAGATTATCATTTTTGCCTGTTTGTGGAAGAACTTTGGATGAATAGTTAAAACTACCCATTTAAATCTAAAAGCAATTGACTTTCTAGATTTCTGCACAATTCCCTTCACCAGAATTTGTAAATAATTTTATTGTAACACCATTTTTTAATTTTAATACATTTTATTTATTTTACTGCCTAATTTTGTTTTAATTCTGATAAGGGAAAAAAGAAGGACCGTATCTGTTGCACAGTCATTATTCTATCAGTCCTCAGCTTCTTCAGTAACACCTAAGAAGTCAGAA
Source organism: Phaenicophaeus curvirostris (assembly GCF_032191515.1). Taxonomy (NCBI): domain Eukaryota; kingdom Metazoa; phylum Chordata; class Aves; order Cuculiformes; family Cuculidae; genus Phaenicophaeus; species Phaenicophaeus curvirostris. The sequence goes on along the minus strand of NC_091400.1, from coordinate 13,945,634 downwards.
GCATTTTCTAAAGCTCTCCTCTTTGCTTAGCTAAGCTTGGATCTGACTCACTACGACTGTCCCCTTCCCTCTCCCTACTTTAAAGCATTCCACTAGAACATCTCCTGAAAGAACACAAGAAAACCACATGTAGCAGTTAGGATTTTGGGAGCTTTTCAACAGACACATCTGTGTAAATAAAAGTAAGTAAAAGTAAATAAAACAGGCATCTCATTCAATGACACTTGGTCATACGTAAGCTTCACATAGAAGACAAAAGGTCCCCAAGGCATTGATAATGTTTAGATTCACTGATAATGTTCACAAATGCTAAGGTGCTTTCCTGAAGACAGACTCAAAGTGCTAGTCTCAAAACTTGTGTCATTGATAGATTCCAACCACACAAAAATCATTAAGTCCTTTCTCACCCTCTGTCTGATCACTGCTTGTTAAAAAGCTATCAGATTTCTTCAGATCTTGGAATACTATGCCACACTTCGGATCACATGCCTCAGTTATGCTGAAAATACAAGAAGATTAGGAAAAAATAATGTTTCATATATTTTTATACTTACAGCAGTTGAATGAGATCTTACAAATGGCTACCGTGTATGTAAAGGGTGTCATAGAATTTATCTACCTCCTGAAGTTTGCACATTCAGCTTCAGTTGTTATTTTACAAGAAAAAAAAAATGCTAAAATGGACATTAAAGTGCACTGAGTAAGATATAGAGATCTTCCTCTACAGCATTTGGCAAAATTCCAACAGAAGTATCAGAACACATACCAACAAGAAGTACAATTCCAGGCATAACTTAGAGTGCAAATTACTGTAATGGGTTTTTCACTTAGGATTTCACCTCTGTGTAACAGTCTGACTCTAAGTCACCTCAATTAAGAACATTCACTAAGTTAAGTCAAAGAAGGTAACAATTAAAAACTGCTCCATTCTTTGTTAAAGAATGCTAGGTAAGCAACATTTCAGAGATATTCTGAGGCAATTTGTGCATGTGATCTAAAAGCTAGACCTATATTTTCATACTGCACAGTAAATTATGAATTCCTTTTCACTTCTGGTTTCAAAATCTTTACTTTGTAACAACGAAGCTGGTGAAGGGGCTGGAGAACAGGCCTTATGAGGAATGGCTGAGAGAGCTGGGGTTGTTTAGCCTGGAGAAGAGGAGGCTGAGGGGAGACCTCATTGCTCTCTACAACTACCTGAAAGGACGTTGTAGAGAGGAGGGTGATGGCCTCTTCTCCCAAGTGACAGGGGACAAGACAAGAGGGAATGGCCTCAAGCTCCGCCAGGGGAGGTTTAGGCTGGACGTTAGGAAAAAATTCTTCACAGAAAGGGTCATTGGGCACTGGAACAGGCTACCCAGGGAGGTGGTTGATTCACCTTCCCTGGAGGTGTTTAAGGCACGGGTGGACGAGGTGCTAAGGGGCATGGTTTAGTGTTTGATAGGAATGGTTGGACTCGATGATCCAGTGGGTCTCTTCCTACCTGGTTATTCTATGATTCTATGAAAAAATCATATTGTGGATGACCACTTCATTCATGCCAGTAACTGAGCTACAGTAGCTCAAGTTTCCCTATATAACATTCAGTTCTGGGGTATTAAGAACCTAACCTTCGATCAGTTTTCAGTGGCTCCTTAAAAATCCCCACACAAATGGGAAATAGGCCAGCAGCATGTCAGGATCTGATATCTGCAGGTTGTAGCCTGTTCTCTCTAAAACCGGCTGTAAGGATAATGCATCTTTTAACACTGAAGTTTCTGTAGCCGTATCTACCAAGGTTCTTTGTCAAAACTTCAAATTTGCAGTTCCAGACCATGACAGACAAAGAAAACATACATAACTTCCACATATAAATTGATTACTGTTTACGACAGCCTTCAATAAGTATTTTTTATAAGTATGTTGCATTTGGATGCCGAAATAAAACAAAAATATTTTTATTATTTTTCTCACTTAACAGGCTACTTACAAAGGATCACCAGAAGGAACATTGAGTCAAACTAAATCAGTTAAGTAAAACATTTCTAGCAAAGCTAAATTAATTTCCTTGTTCATAGTTGTGAATACAACAAAAGGATCTATAAAGACCTAAACTCAAATAGAATAAGCAAATTGAATAGTAGGAACAACATATTTCGCTCCTGAGTGAACAGCATCTTTCTGATGAGACTATGAAATTCTCCACCAATGATTGAAAACAATATTGATTAGAATTAGGTCTCTATCATTCAGCCATCCTAAGCTTAAGAGGAAATATTTTCTGCTAAGCCATTAAGCACTACTGGCTATAGGGAAGGCCATGAAGTATCTAATAGACTGGTAAATTAATAGCTGGGAGGAAATCAGTAAAGATACCTGAAGAGCAGCAGCATATCCATTCCTGCTTCTAGGAATTTGGGAGAAAAACATTAAATTTAACTCTAAGATGGAAAAAGTTCAAACCGCCTACCTTAAATGTGAAGGTCTTTCTCCAGTTACTACCTGATAGAGATTCTCCAATAATTTTTCATCCCAGTAGAGGTCACAAAACTTCTCACAAATTGTATCAGAGAACACACCGAACTTAATTTCCTTTAAGTTTAAAATGAAGTTACCTAGTTAAAAAAATAAACAAACAAAAAAGACATTACTAACAATATTCTTACACATCAATGATATTAATATACAGAAGAAAATGTACATACCCATATCAAAAACTTCAACTCCATTCTCTAGATAGCCATCAAATGCAAACTCCTCTAGTATAAGATGAACCACTTTCTGTAGCAAAGTGTCACTTGCGTTGTTCTGCTGGGGCAGGACTTCAGTGTCAAAAGGATGAGAATTGTCTTGATTCATTGAGGTACGTGGTGCGTGTTCTTGTTCAGTGAAAATATTCTCTGCGCTGGTACAAACCTCAATTTCTTGACAGTTGGTTTGAGTAACTGGATTGCTTTTATCAATCTTGTTTTGTGTATTAGTAGTCTCACAGTTTTGCCCTTTGCAAAGGGGGGCATGATTTTCTGCTTGTGCATTCATTTTATAATTTGCAATAGTACTTGAAAGTAGCACTGGCAAACTATGATAGCAATCATAAGCAATTCTTGAACGAAGAGGTTTATTTGGTATTTGCTCTGATACAGCTAAATGTACTGGCACAAATGTCAAAACTCTTTTCTCTGAGTCCTGTTTGAGAATGATGTTATTTATATGAAGAAAACTAGGAGATGTAGGGCAAGCTAAGGAGCTTGAAGGAACTTCAGATAAAACACTCTTTTTCTGTAGAATATGTGAGGAATCAGATGGTGATGGTAATGTAACTATAGAACCAAAAGTGTTGCCTGATTTTTGCGCTTCTGAAGATTTCTGGGATGAGTGGCCTGGAACTTGTAAATCACACTCAGGTATTTCAAGTGCAGTTTCAACAACACCTGCTTCCTCAGTAACATAACTTTTAGGGTCTTCTATATATCCTGATTTGTTGTGGTCAATGTGTTTTTCTTTTCTCGTTTCTTTCTCAAATTGCTCAGAAACTGGTATGTGAACTTGTCTGAAAAAGAACAAAGAATTTTGAGGACAATTCCAGTAGATTTAAAAATGAAGACTTAACTTTAACTTATTTTGCTTTAGGATATACTAACTTTGTTATATTTGCATTTTGTTGTAGAATAATAGGCTTAAAGTGAGTTGCAGGAGAGGTGAATGCAACAGGTAATGTAGCTTTCTCACAGTTTAGAGATATCTGGCATGGTACTGGTCCTTTAACTGCTACAAGTTTACTTTCACTGGAAATAGGCACAAATCCTAAAGAGAAAAACACAGTTAGAAAGATGAAAAACATGTAAAATATAAATGCAAGGTAAATAACAATCAATTAAACCAGAAAAAATAATTGTGTATCTGACTGAGAAAATTTTACATGGAGAACTGACCTAGAGAATACTACAACAAAGTAAACCTATCAGAGTCTAACTGCTTACCTAGACTTGACTCTGAAGGGTCCATTTCATGGGTGTCATTTTTAAATTTGAAAGCAACATGATCTTGAGAAGAGATTACTTCTTCCTCAACAGCCTAACAATAAAAATTAAAGTCCAAACTTAATTTATTAGCATTTTTGTTCAAAATCTGCTAAGCACATTACTTAAAAAGGCAAACAAAACAACAACAAGCCCAACCCCATATAAACCTAGAGTTTTAGGACTTTACATTTCCATAATCTGCAAAGCAGTAACCTAGTCATGCTGAGGTACAGAATTAAAACGAATGACACCAAACTCTAAGGAACAGGAGAACTGTTTGGAAAGCTTGTTAACCCTCTGTTTTAAATCAGAACTTTTAGATAATCAAAGTTTTGAACAAAGTCAGTTCCATGGACTGACTGAACGCTGTGTCAATTACATGGTAAAATCTTCTGTTCTGATAAGACAGTCAGTAAATGAAAGTCAGTTTATGAAATTAAGCTTATGAAATTAAGTCACTGGTTCTTCTTATTTCTGAGCTCTCATTCAATGCAGATTGTGGAGCAGGGGCACCAAATCTGCAGTGTGACCACTTCAACTCCAAGAACTAGAAAGGAGCAATTCTTAAAGAACACTTGAAAATTAAAAAGAAAAATAAAAGAGAACAAATTTAACTACATTCACAGGGGCAAAAGAATCTTACTAGACTACAATTTAGAGAATTAATTGAAAAAATGTAGAGAATTAAAAACGTTGGCACTCTTACCTTAAACACTGATTTATTCAACAATGCCAAAATATTTTTGCTGTTTATACCTTGTTCAAGTAAATAACGATTGCATGTCTAAAAAAACCAAAACCACGATTTTTAGTCAGTGAATAAATTTTCCATCAAATGAGGTATTCATGGACAAGGACAAAGTCAAGTACGTCAATTACAAGTAATCTAAGTTTAGGATAGGCTCATAAGACTTCCATGTACTTTATTGACAATTTCATTATAAATTAAAAACATACCCCTCTGCATCCCTAGGGAGGTAACTTTAAAAACAAACCCCAAACTGTCTGGTCATAATTTAATTAGGTATCAGTCTATTACAAAAAATATTTTAATATTTTGATATTCAAATCACTGAGACTTTAGATACAACAAAATTTCACATGACATTGCTTAAATCTAGTAACCTTAATTGCACCAGCCAGAGAAGGTCTTTCTTCAGGGTTTTTTCTTGCCATATCCAGAAGAAGTTTTTTCAGTTTTCTTGGCAATGCTAGTTTGTGACTTGGTGGAACACTGTATTTTGCAGCCATCCACAGAACTGCAGCAACACCATAAATGCAGACCTATTGGTACAACATAAGAGACAGGAAAGATGTAAACAGACTAAAACAAGCTTCCAATACAAAACCAATTCCAACAAATTATCAAAAAATTCCCCTCATTCCCTGCAAAAAAAAAAAAAAAAGACTAGAGCTTTCAAAGTACAGATCTCAGCTTTTAAAGATGCTGATGAAAATCCCAACCCATTTAAAAAACTAGCTGTTATGTGTGCAGGGCTAGTAGTAGCAGACAACAGACTTAATTTGTCATATCCTTTGTCGAAGATAATTATTCAGTAAAAGTGTTTTTATAACCACTTTGAAGAATTCCGTTCTCATATAAAAGCTTAAATCACCACAAGCCTTAGAGTTCTATTATAAAACCTGGCCAGCCACAATTTACTTAAAAACAGTCATGATAATTCAGGAAGTGAATGGCAATTACAAGCTAGCCAGTACGAGTTTTATTGTGCTACCTGCAGCTAGACCAATTGAAGTTGCCAGGATGAGAAACCTTGAAAAGCACTTGATCTTCACAAGCTTTTCTGTTTTATTTGAAGAATTAAAATTTTCAGACAGAGACAGATTTAGTCTACTTAATGCTTAGTTTACATATGTTAGCATGTAGTACAAATGCAATTTTGACAAAGTTAAAGCATCATGCTTCTTCACATTGCCTCTGAAAGATATTAAAAAGGCTCAAGGGAGAGAAACCTAAGCACAGTACTAAATAATGTGGTCCTACAAAACAATGTTTCCTAGCACTCTTTTGAGCAAATTGAACAGCAATGAACATGAAGTAACAAGGAAGTTTACTATAAAGATATTAACCTGTGAACCAATTGAACTTGCTGAACAAGAGCCACTAATAGGAATAAAGATATCTGAAATCAGAGAAAGCAGCTCCATCAAACCAAAAAAATTTTCTCCCCCTTAGCTTCAGAATTCCAAGAGGTCAATGGGATCACAATTTAACCTCAATTTATTTATTTAGGAAAATCTTGCCATTCAATCCAGTATATCCTTCAGAAAAGCTCCTTTTACTGAAGTAGTTCAATTATTGCAACTGGTGCTACAATCTTGATTCCCATGCCATAATTATAACTAAATGTTCATAAAAACCAAAACATTTAATAAATACCGGGAAAACACCAAAAAACAAGTCAGCTTATTCTATATATAATGTTACAGAAAAAAATGGAAAGAAAGAGATTACCTCAGATTTTCTAAAGAAAAAGAATAAAGCATAAGGACTTTAGGATTATTCATTTCTACTCTTTGGTGAGACTGCTGTATTATATCTCAGGGTTAGTTTAAGCTTCCGAAACCTTTGAAATACCTTCATGTTGGATCAAAGCAATTTAAAGAAGAAGATATATAAACATCTTCTAGTTACAGATAATTTAACAGAAAGTCAAACTCTGCCTTTAGTAGATTTTCAATGAAGTTTTTTTTTCTGATTCATGACTATTAGGTCTAATTTGAAAGGACTCAGGGTACAAGGTACATATTAGCTAAGCTCTTTTCTTGTTACATAATAGAAAGGTACTGTAAATTCTTAAGATCACTGTAGCACAGTTTGCAATTCAGATGCAGGTGCAGTGGAGATAAATACCTCCTATTTATTAGCATTTTTAGCATCCTTGATCTGAGAACTCCTTATGATTTGTATGTACAGCAAAAAACTCTAGGAAAACTGTATTGCTAAGAGAAAATTCACAACATTCCCATAGTAAAAATATAGTGATATTTTTATGCTGTCTTCCAAATGAGATCAATGTTCGGGCTTTAGCCTAGATAGTCTAAAACACAGATCCTGGTGTGATCTCCAGAACATGAAAACATGAATTCAAAGTCTGTCTTACCCTTAACAAACTGAAAATAATTAAGCCTTATGGAAGTCTATTGAATAACAGATTTGTGGCAGTTACTCCAGCAAAAAGAAGGCAAATCTAATTTTCAGAATCAACTAATTTTATAGGATATCAATATCTAAAAAACCCACTGAGAAACAGGAAATATTGGGAGAATTGAGAAATATTATCCGAATATTTGAAGAGTTTAGCTCTCCTCTTCAAGCAGCACAGGGATAAAACTGTCCTTTGATAAAATGCATAGCAACCTACACAACCTACCACATTACCTTCTCAGTATCCACATCCTCTTCTTCAATTTCAGGAGCTAAATAAAATATATCACAAGATTCTAAATGAGAAAAGAAGCCAAAACCAGAAAGTTAGACATTTGCTTTCTTCTCCATTCTCCCCTTAAATAAAAAACCTCATGCATTCCTTGCTCTGCTTTACCTTCAGCTTTTGCAGTCGCAAAGAGGATACTTCCATGGCAGTCAATCAGCACGGAGTCCAAACATAAGACTGCAAAACAAGCCACGGAACAACAGGACCTGATAAATATCTGTTCTTGTAACTATTGGATGCCAATAAAAAGAAATTAAATAATCCTAAGAATACTTTTCAATGTCAGCAATTATCCTACGATAAATGATGCTTTAAATAACACTAACGCTAAAACAGACATCAACCAATAAAGAGACAGTAGATGCACAATCACCCAAACCAATTCCTGTAGAACAAAGGTAAGAAAGTAAAACAAAACAGGATCACAATAAAAAGGGCTTAGAATACTGGAAGTTTACTCTCTTCTACCCTGCACTGGAAAGGAAGGCCAAGAAAGGAACAAAGCAAAAAAAAGAAATATGACCACTAGATGTACCCTCATCTTCTCAAAAAGTACAAACAAAAGACAGTCAACTTATCTTAAGCATTTAATCTCTCTCTTCCCTTCTCCAACCCAAACAATATAAAGGGTCATTATCTGGAAACAGCTGAGAAATATGTAGCCAACTCCAGAACTCCTTTAGGTGGGATAGGACATGGAGTCGAGTTTTTAACAAATAGTTATAATCACACACACTCTCCCACCAAAGAAATGTTATGTAGCTTGGGATTTGCAAGGCCCTGAAATTTTCCATAGGAGAGAAATAACTGACTTATAAAACTATTTTAAATGATCTGAGCTCTTCAGGAATTTAACATTAAGGTAATGAGATCATGTTACATAAATTCAGTTATGAAAAACTTGTGATAGGACTGTCTGTTTGAATCTTCAAAGCATACTGCAATTTAGCATGCTTCAATATAATAAGCCAATTGGCTAGCAAAGTAGACCTGCCTTTGCAGGCTATCATCAAATACACCATTTTCTTAAAAACAGTATAAGAGGAGAACAGATTGTTACATTAAATTTAACAAGAGGTTAAAACATTTAATGAATTGTTAAATAAAATATCAAAGAATATCAAAGAGTAAAACAAATATTAATTTATTACTAAATAAAAAAATTGAAGAGGACTTAGATGGAAAAATAAAGTAAGAAAAGAAAGGAAATCATCACTTTGTTTTTGTAGTTACCTGTACAAAACATACCTAACGTCATTAAACTGTTCACTACACTTAATGTAAATAAAAGCTTGCCTACTACCTTCAGTAATATTTAAGCTGGACTTGAACTATTTGTCTTGAAAAGCAAGACTTTCCCGAATGGGAACCTTTACTAGTTTTTTCTGCAGACAGTCCCCCTGAGAACTCTTCATGCTCACTATCTTTGCTTCTCAAGAGTTAACGCCTCTGGCCCTGAATATGCAACACAGTTCATGCAAACCAGATCTCAGTGAGTTTAGTACAAGAGAATTCTCATCAGGATTCTCTAAAGCCCCATGAACAAGATGTAAGCAATATCTTCTGATAAGAGAAGAGGTCAGAAGTAAAGTCTCAGTGGAGGGTACAAACAACTTTTGTAGCGGGACGGAATTAAAAAATACACTAGGAGGCCAGCTTTGGGATATGTTTTCTTACCCAGATAATTCCTGCTTAGGATAAGGAAAAAAGTGTAATCAAGGGAGGATTTGGAGGAAAAGGCTATGTAAATGAACAACAAAATAAATAATTCAGCTTGTTCCACATTTCATATATTTAGCTATGATTCATCAGCTACCAATTTTAACTCTACCAATGATGAGACAAAAGGTATTTTAACAACCACTTTATGTGTGTTTGTTAGCTTCACCTTTAATATGCTAATATCATTGAAAAAGAATGCTGAGAGAACTTCATGTGTGTGGAGGCACTGCAGTAGTAACAACACTGCAAGTCACGGCACAAGGCACAATTACTCACAGAACAGGCTGAGAATCCTCTGGCGGAAATATTCTAAATCTGAAAACAATATTCAAGGTAGCTTTATTTGGTAAGTATAGAATTGCCTTCCATTTAGTGGTTTGTATCCTTATGTCCACTTTTACAGTCTACATGAGGTTCATATCACAACTCAACCTCTAGTATTTTGAACACTTAAGCATGCTGGGTGCGTGTACGGCTGCCTAGGCATATTAAGTTAGAATCTAAGCCACTACGTGCAGTTATTTGAAACCTTCACAAACATTAGGAACACACTATGAGGCTGAAATGATTCTGTTGCAAGGTATATAAAATAATTAGGAGTAAAATTGCTTAAAGTGCTCAGAAATCTCCTTTTAAGGCCAATTTCCTTTTAAACAGTTTTATATCATCAAATAGGTGGAGGTGAGAACCAAAGAGATGCAGTAACTTTTCTGTACCTTACTACACAATTGTTTATATTCAGCTACAGACTTCAAACTTCCTGTCCAAATCCTCAAAAGCAGGCTTTTTAAATCAAGAAAAAGGAAAGACAGGGTGGTAGTGGGGGGAACCTCTGGTCTGTTTATCAGAATTGCTACAGACTTACTATCACTATAAGCTAAACCAGCATTAAGAATGCCTATGGAAATTTAGGATGGTCTTCTCCCAAGTCACACACAACATATTCCAATTCTGTCAAAAGATAGTTTCCCATTCCTCCCTCAGGAGTTGACTTCTAATAATTATGTTCTAAACTAAAGCATAGGAAATGTGGAAGGGTAATGACATGACAAGAACTTGGGCATTTAAACAGACAAAGCCCTGTATTGTCAAAAATAAGGCAGAAATTATTTTCCACAAAGAAATCCAGGCAAGAGAGGAAATTTTATGTTTACCTATATAAAAAACTTATTTCCTCTTGCTTTCAAGATACAAATCCCAAGTGTTTTTCTTAAGTGACATGTCTAAACACAGAATTTTTTCACTGCTTGAAGTCATGAAGATTTGTTTCCCTCGAAAAAGCCATCAGAACTCAAAATAAAGAGAAAAGAAATTGAGCAAACACTCTAAGTCAAAATTTAAGAAAAGTTAGAAATATTACCTATTATTTTTTTCTGTACATAAAATGAAAGTTGAGATACTTTGCATCAATATAATAGAGAAAACATTTAACACAATGAACATAAATAATTAAGTAAATATTTTAAGATTATTAAGACTATACCTGGATAATCTATGCAAGTCTGCAGAGTACATAAACACTGGTGACACAACGCCCAGAGTTCATAGTCTTTCAAAGGTTTACCATACCAGGACAAGAGAAGTTTTAGAGAGATCCACTGGAAAAAAATTAATGAGGATAAATAAAGTTATTAAAAATTATTACAAACCAAAAACGTTTACTGATGCAATGAAAAAGTAACTCCTAATATACAATGCACTCACCTAAATGCATTAAGAAAAGGTATTTACTGCACTTGCTAGTAATCATCTAATAACAATTCTTACTGAAAAAGCATTGCATGATTAGCTGTATAGATGAAATGGCAGTTTCTTAATTGCATAGGAAAGGTGTAATTCATGTGACATTTCAGCAATAGAAGCGTTTCAGGAAAAGTGAGCTATTTGGAAGCTCTTTCTTACCATACTAAGGAAAGACTTTTAGAATGTCAAAAATGAAACATAATTATAGGGACATCACCTATACTTAAAAACATAAAACAATCATCAACAAAAAAAGAATAATAATCCCACATTCATATCCTGCTTTACCCTGACAGTTGCATTACAAGGCTTACCTTAAAGATTTCATCAACTTTTCTTGTTCTTCTGTGAAAGATGTTAACAATATTGACAGAATTAATAACATGTTTATTTGAAGTCCAAGCACGTTGTTCTGTTTTTAATCATGGCTGCTCAATTTGTACTAAGAGCATTAGTTTTTCTGGCTATCAATCTAGCTTTTGATACCTGGTATAACACCTTAGCATGACAGAGATACTGCTTGGTGGAAACTTACTGTTCTTTAGAGAATCCATGTTTTACACTGATTTTTTTTGGGGGTGTGTGTGACTATAAGAACTTGACATTGATAGTAACTGCACAGACATGTTCCCAATCAAGCTGTGCTAACAGATGAGCTTATCACAACCAGTGGCTTTGGACTTTACACATCTACCAAAGGAACAGTAAAAAACCCACTGTAGTCAAAACCCTCTTAGAGCAGGCTTATCCCAGTATTTAAAAAAACCCCAGCATTGCACATTTTCTGTTGTACATGGTAGCTCTAAGGTAGCAAACTATTTCTAAACATCAACTTTAGGCCACGCTGGGGAAAGAACTACCAGGAGTAATTCAAGATAAACTGCAGAAAAACAAAACCAAAACAAAACAGGAGCACAGGAGACAAAAGAAAAAATTAAATACAACGAACTGTTCGGTGTGGTTGGTTTTATTTTTTTTTTCCGGACACCTTTATATCCCAAGCAATGCTTGTAAAAATAGACTAAGGGTCTCTCTCACACACAATGGCAGGATGTCACTACATTTGACAAATCACACTCTTGATTGTCAATTTTTCATGATCCTGGCTATGAAACACCCTGCAGCGAGGGACTATTTGGATTTTATCATAAAATATGCAGTGAATAGACTACTGCATTAACTTTCATCAAGATCGACAAACAGAAATAGCTTCCCTGTGATCTGGGGTTGGGGGGAGGGGAGGAAAAGAACCAGATTAATTTCTGTGGCTTGAACTTTCTCGATAATATAATTTTTACCAGAAGACCTTCTCAAGGAATGTAGTAATTTTGGCTTGTACTGTTTAAATATTCCCTGGAGATGAAACAGATAAACTATAAATTTTTAACAAGATGTACCAGCAAACACATCTTTTGATTTATTTAATGTTTTATATTCTGCCTACCTCCAACACACAAAAAATTAATTTGGTGCCTTTATTCTCTTATTCTCCACTGCAAGTATTAGTAACCTTTGCACTGACAGATTTGAAGCGAGGTAATAATGTTAGGCTTTATGCTCAAATTTTGCTATCACAAGCATCCTGGAGTGCAAAATTCTTACATCAATGTGTTCTTTCACTATATCTAGAAAACTAAGCTCTTGAACTGTCTGATAAAAAAAAAAAAATCAACTAAACAGCAGGAAGTAAGAGCTCAGAGAGTCAAAAGAACAAATTAGTCTAGAAAACCCTCAAAAGAGTTTCATACTGTTGATTGATGACTGTGCCTGATCAGTGCTGTGTTCCCCCCTCCACTGCATCCTGGTTCTCAAGTGCCTCAAGCATCTTTGCTAACAGACACTTTATAATGAAAGAAGCAGCCAAATCTTCAAATTCACACTGCACAGCTGACATGAATGGAGAGAAATCAAAAGAGAAATTTCACAGACCAACTAGAACATTAAGTTCTGGGATTTGGGAATAATTTTTTGTGAGTACACACCACTACCACACATCTGTCTATAAGAGAATCCCTCTTTTTGAAGTTTATGTCCCTAGAGGCTCTAGAAGCTGCAGTGAAGAAATATCTATTTCCTCTATTGCATATACAAATCACCTTTTATGGCAGATGACAGTGATGAAGAGCTAGCAAGGGGAAGAAGAATCTTTCACTAAACTGGAGGCTGAAGTTAGTTGTACAGCAGAAAGCTGAAAGGTATTTCTCATCACCTCAGGGATAGCCAAGCTTTCTAGAGGAAGACAGAAATGACAGAAAGAGATTTAAGCACAGCAGGAAAGTAGGAATAAACCCTAAGAGCAGCAACAAAAGTTTATGGTAAGAAAGAAGAAAGTGTCAATGACAGATAGCAAAACAGAGGATGAAAAGGCACCAGAAAACCAAAATTCTGTTCCAGAAGAAAAAAAGGAAAAAACCCAAAAAGCAAATCTTAGCAGAATAAGAATCACTGCCATCCACAAGATGGCCAAATTAACCTGAGTCAGGGAAAAAAAAAAAAGAGGATGCTCTCTGGTTACAGATTGGTGAACTTTATTTAAATACATACCCTCATTGTTTCTCTCTGTCAAACATCCTAAGGATTAAACCCTAGATATTAATATTGCTAGCTAGTATCCACATTAGTGTTGCAAGGGAACAACTAGCATAACTGTCTGCATCACTATGGTCTCTTACTAAAGTCTCTTCCCACATCAAAAGATTATTTTTATTCCTGAAAAAAATACCCAAGAAGGTCATTCTTCTAGTGTCCTAATTATTCCAGATGTTCATCTTCCTGTAACCAGAAAGAGAATTCTAGAAGACTTCATCTGAAGACTCAGGGTTCAGACCTACTAGGGACTTGTCCTTCTACTATCTTGTAAAAGTTATCATGCACCTAGACAATATCAGACAAAACACGTTTCATCACACATTTAGAGCTATGACATATGCAATCTGGTCAAAATAGTTTCCAAAGGAAATAAATTTCTCAACCTAAAGTTATGAGGCAATTTTTATTTAAACCTCAAAGAATGTATTCAACACATCACACTCAAATTCCATTGAATATGTTTGTGTTTTGGTTAACACTTAAGTGTAAAACTCCCCTACTTGGGCATCAGTCTCAGGGTTGGTTTTGATGTTTTGGTTTATAACATGCAAGTCGTTGATTCATGGGTATTACCATTTTCTACAATTTCAAAAATTCCCACTCAGCTGCTAAGAAAAAAAAAATCTAAAGTGCTGGAAAATATATGATTAAAATCTTTAGTCAAACTGCCTGTAGCATGTGTTGTTTCTTAACTATCAGCGTCCACATGACCTCTAGCCTACTTTATTTTAATACTGATATAAAACATTTGCTCATATATAATCACCAGTGAAATTGCACCAAAAGGCAAACAAAATTATAATCCAGTGCCTCCTCCTGATTTTTTTTTCTTCATGTTCTAAAATGGACATTTTCATACCAGGAATCTTAGAAAATTTCTTGGTTTAAAAACTGAGTTTTCCACAGCACAGAAGTTTTGATAGAAAATGAAACGAAAAAGCCACACCACTGATCATTGCCTACAGCTATATATTGGTGACATTTTGTTTTATGCCAAAAAGATTGCATTTTAAACCTCGCTTGTTGAAAAAGTGAGGTTCTCTCTTCAGTCCTTCAAAGATAATTTAACAATCTTTTATTTCATTGTTGGTACCAGAACTGTAAAATCAAACTTTTCAAGCATTCAGATTATGCCAATGTACCAGATTTTATGAACATAATGTTGGCCTATTTTAAACAGCCAAAGCAAGCAAGATTTTAATTATTCTTTTCCTAATAAAATATTTTTCTGGGAATTTCCAACTTTTCTTTCCTTCAAGTGCTATTTCCCCAGTGTTTAAGTGTCATTCTCCAGCTACATGGCTTTTACCTTCTCTCATGCTTGACTGGGTATGAATGACCAACAGAAAACAAATGTGTATATGCCAGGTTCTCATTAACCCTTCCCATGTAAAGGCCATAGCATTTAAAGAAACATTTAAAAGCATTAGAGATGAGACACACCTGATTGGAATGAAATTGGTTAGAGAAATAAAAGATCCCCACTCAAACTTGAAGTGAAAAATATTTATTTATAGCATGCAAAACTATAAAAATTACTAGGAAAACCCTCACAAGATACATTGCAGTAGCCAGACAAAAGCAAGCAGGTATTTTTAGTAATGCTTACTAGCAGTAAAGCACACAATATTAAGAAGCAGTATTGGGGTATTAGAAAAATATTGTCCACTGGAGAAGTATTATTGACAGGTAAGAAAAACTGTCTGTTCTCCAGAGTAGACAAGGTTGATCTTCAACCGGATGGGACTAGTATTGCACTTTCTCTAAAGAACAAGAAAGAGACGCTACAGATACTATTCCAAAAGCTCTATTTGCTGCAGTCGTGCTTATCCATTATAGAAAACAAGTGAAAGAGCAGCTCTGTAAATCTTCTTAGATGTTTTACATTAAGCCCAGAAGACAGAACTCACATTATCTGGGGCTTCACACTTTTTATGCATTTGCAGTAAATGAACAAACTCTCAGACTAAAGTTTTATCTTTTTTTTGAAAAAAAAAAAAAAAAATCAACAACCAACCAAAAAAACCCAACACCCTCATACATTTTTAGGTATCTGGTAAAATACTGGCATGGAGAAATTAAAGGGAAATTGAAAGCGTACAGAAATATCAGTTGTAACTTTTTCATATAAGGGATAGCACAGTGTGGTTTTATTTTTGCAACTGTTAGGAGGTAAGACAGGCATAAACTGCTATGTTTCAGAAGTCTGAAGAATAAAATCTGTTTTCCAGAAGTTGAAAACAAAGCTGAAAACATGGAACCTCTCCCCCTACTCCCCTCAGAAGACTTATAATAGTCTGCCATATAGTTCAGTAACTACTGACATTGAGCGACCCTCCTTCAGAAAACAAACCAAAGACTACCAGGCCAGGAGCTCAGAATTTCAGGGAACAGACAACCATTTTGGAAACCCAGGTGCTGATCACAGATGTTGATATATTTAAAAGCTTTTTATATATTTTTATGTTGTAGAACTTGAACATCTACTGGAATTGATTATTAAAAAAGGAGTATTGAACACAAGTCTATCATACCTTTCTTCTACTGAAAGCACAGCTATAAAACTCTGATGTCAAAGACAACTACCACCCTGCTGTCTTCATTTGATATCATAGGTATTACAACCCTGCGTATTAGGACAACTGGAATAATAGGTATGTTCTCTAATTCACTGTGATTATCCTGTGAAAGTAGCGTGGACAAGATAACCTCAACTAATAAGAGCATACTTATTTGGAAGGATGAAATTCTGTTCAGACTGAAAGAATACTTTATTTGAACTGATGATGAAATATTTGAAGAAAAAGAGGATTTCAGAAGAATGGCAGAATAATCAGAAAACACATTTTGGTTTGCTTTTCTGTGTGCCAATCTCAAGTGCTGTTACAGGAAAAGCAAACAGGACTTTCGTTACAGCTTTTAAATTGTGCAAGATTTTTAGGGAAGCATAATACTGAGAAAGATCATTTTCTTGAAAATATCTTTGGGTACCCAAACTTAGTTGACCTGACAATTCAGTAAAGACAGTATATACGTCTTATTTCAACAGGTTTTTTTCCTCCTTAAAGAAGGCCCTCTATCAAAATACTCAATTTATGTTCTTAAGTGATGGCCGTTTACTCACCATACCTCTCTACTTAATACAGAGGCTTAAGTAAACCCATTTCCCCCTCAAGGCAACTGACTTAAGTGCAGTATCTTTATTTCTTGGAATGAAAACCAAAATAAACCCAAACCAAAAACCCCAACAAACCAGCTGCAGTGGTTTTACAGCAATTTGATGGCATTACCTTAGCCATCTTCTCCATGACAAATAACATGTAAATTAATTCCTAAGTTTATAAAGTTTAGCATTAAAAATAATATAAAACCTCCATTCAGAAAAAGAGATTTGCACATAAGATGAAAAACAGTTGTTTCTGTTGCTTGAATACTAAGACTTACCTAGATTTCTGTGTACTAACAAGCTTTCTCACAAGAAATCAGTGACTGAAAACACTATGATCCTTGTTAGAAATATAAGCACACCTACCAAGTGAAGCAGGATCATGTAAATCCAGAGTAACAAATCACAGAGCAAAACCAGAAGACTTCATAATGATTATAAATATGATTGTTACTTCGCACTCTTCTGAGTATGGTTGCATAGTACGAAGCAAGAAGGGAGGAGGGAAGAAAAAAACCCCAAAACCTAAGTGTCTGCTATGAATGGATCTTTTTCCAGAGTCTGAGGAATGAACAGGCAGGACTTAAAAATGAAACAAAGGACTCAATATGCATACAATGAGTAACTTCCTCAGGAAGCAAAACCATGTCATGCAGTACTTATCCATACTTACTACCATCCTCCTCCACTATGAATTTAATAAGTCCTCATTATTGAGGGTAGTAGAGACAGGAAAGAAAAAAGCAGTTAGAACAGAATCTTCAATGTTACATTAATTTTTATAGCTATGATGAACCGAAGGATCTTTACACACTTCACAGTTCTAGGTTACTATTCCAGTGGAGTTTGGGTTAGTTAAAGAGAGGGATGGATGCAGACTTGAAATAACCCTACATGCCACTGCATGGGATAGCTGGAAGACTGCCTATTAGGCAAGGACTAGAAGGCCAAGTTGTCAGTATACAAATAAGGAAGAAACCCTGACATCTTCACCTAAGATAATTTCTGGAAATTAGATGTGTGAAGTTTGTGCTGCTCATTTTTAAGTCACAGCAAGGCTGGAGAAGCACCAGCCATCCTGCATTTTTTTTGCCAGGAGCTCTCCTACTCCATAGGCTGTTTATATCTGTTTGAATGTGGCACATGAGAAAACCATCTAGTCAGAGACCAAACTTGTCCACCCTGAAAATTTGTAACTTGAGCAGAGAAGAGACCATGCTACACCATCTATCAACAAATTCTAGTAGATTAATATCAGCTCTCCTTCTTATTTGGCTATTTATAAAGTTGAAAGGCTTGAGACAACATATCCATCATACTGTGCACATACTTGAATTCTATCATGAAATATACATAACAAACACAGAGGTGGCAATTTAAGAACACAGAACAGATACAGCATATGTACAATTTTCAAAAACTTAAATGCCCATGTAGATTAAAAAGTGGAGTCTTTTCACCTTCCAAAGCAGATGGGATATTGCCACTGACTGTAATGAGGTCAGGTTTGCAGTCAAGAACTCTGCAATTTCCATAAGGACCTGGGAGGCCCACTGCAAGGTAGTGAACTTTATGCATTGACAGCAGTGTAAAGAGTTAAAAATCTACATATGCTTTGGTAATGTTCTCTCACAAATGTAATCAACTACTAAATATGCTGCTGTAACACATCAGCAAGAATACTCCATTTGTAAGAAAAAAAAAATCAAAGTTGATTTTGCAATAGCATAATTTTCACTGTAGCAGTTGACTTTTAAAGAGAAGACTTTTAAGTGTGCAGACTAACAAAACTCTATTTTCCAGGATGTACAGGGGACAAAGGGGAAAACAATCACACAGTATTTAAGTCATTTCATCTCCACACAAGTGACTACAGCAACTATATAATGAAGACTTTACTTTTACTACCTGCTCATTACTTTTGATTTCTGACCCTCTGCCTCCACAGAGATTATCTTCATTATTGTTTGCGCTCATTGCACCGTTGCTTAATTCTGAAGACCTAATTAGGTTTGATCCATATCTGTTCCAACTGGGTTTTGTCATTAACACTGAAGCCATGTTGTTAAATGGTGGTACAGAATTTTCATTTGACCCTGGAAAAGTTTCAGAAGAGTCTTCAAACGCCATGTAATTGTCTAGCATTTTTGCTTCAGCAACTGATCGATTTGGGCCTTTTATCACACCAGCTGTATTTGGTATTTCAGAGGTAGCATCAGAGCAGTCTTCTTTGTAATCAGATGAAACATGACCTATCTTTTTACCATTAATAAATGACATATGTTCTTCTACATTTATGCCAGACACCTGTGTGCATACACACGGAGCTTCTAAATGAAGATCATTTACCTGCTGATTCTTTGGTTCTGTTTTTGGTGGACTACTAAAAGCAAATGAATTAAGATTTCCCTTTGAAAAAGCAACCTCATTATTATTGTCTAGAGGTAGCGATTCTTGTGCTAGCAACTGATTTTTCTTAGCTAGTGGTCCACTGTTGGTTACAGCAGTAAAAAAGTTATTTGTATCTGCAGGTTCAAGTGGTAGCTTTGGAAAGGTTTTAATTTTTCTCAAAGAACCTTTCTTAAAAATGCCATCTCTCTCCAGGTCAATAACACATGGTTTTATATCCAAAGCAACACTAGCAAAACTGTCATACACTGCATGTTTGTCTTCTTTGCTCTTTGTATCTTGAGTCACAAGTTTAGAAAGTTGAGTTTTCTCATTATCCAGATCAATTTGCTTTAAACCACTTTCTCTGCCAGTCACCATAGTAACTACAGAAGAGTCCTTATGACAGGTAGCTGTCACATCTTCTACTGCAGAGGAATCACCTGATATGCCGTTTTTCTCATTTGAGTATAATTTAGATCCCAAACTTCTCTGATACATTCTTCCTTTCCACATGTTATCACAGACATCTAGATGCAAAAAACAGATGCTTATATTAAATGTGCATTTAAACCTTCTAATCTCTCCTAGCAAAACTTCATAGTATTTTTTCTGCCAATGCTGTTACATATCTTCACTATGTTAGAAAAAAATAATTATTTCTAGACAAGTGACTTTCAATCATAAAGGACACTTAAAACATAATAATGCTCAT
Organism: Phaenicophaeus curvirostris; assembly: GCF_032191515.1. Lineage (NCBI taxonomy): Eukaryota > Metazoa > Chordata > Aves > Cuculiformes > Cuculidae > Phaenicophaeus > Phaenicophaeus curvirostris. The sequence continues at coordinate 13,925,852 of NC_091400.1, read as the reverse complement.
AAGAGTTGTGTGTCACCTTCTCTCCACCCCAATCCACAAATAATTACTATCTAGACTTTTTTATATTTAGAAAGAAACCTATAATAACAGGAAAGCACAGAAACACCGTATATTAAAAATCATTAGATATGTTAGGCAATCTAAAATTCTAGACTAATACATTTTAAGGTTACCTTGAGAAGCACCAAATGATTCAATGGAAAGAACCCTTCTTCCAACAGCAGACAGGCTTCGACAAATATTACTGGATGAAGCAATCTTTAGTTTCTCTTCACATAATGACAAAATGTTCTAGAGAAAATTAGTGTTAAATACTTACTTAATAATGAATAGATTTGTGAATTTTTACTGAAGCGAATCACGTTAACTCACACAGCATATCTTTGTACAGTGCTACACCAGAGGTCTTTGTTGCACTGTTGATTATACTGTTGTGTTCCTATCACATGGATGAATTTCTTACTTTTACCATAAGCTATGATGAAATTATTTAATACAGTTGTAGCCTACAACTAGAAGGCCAAGAACAACAAATAAAAGTTAATAATCTTACATTATTCATCAAGGAGAACATTTATCTCATTTTTTAAACAGCCAGTTATTCCCTTGTATTGAGTGACATAAGCAGGATGATCAACATTTTTATTACCAAAATTACATTAAAAGTAAATTCTGAATCATTTAAAAACTGCGAATTACAAATATCTAGAAAGTACTACTCCCAATTAGAGAAAGCAATCATTATCAGATCACAAGAAACAGTTTTATACATCTCTAATCTGTAGCCTGAGTATCATTTGATGGCATTAGCACTGGTTTCACACACAGTTAAGTACAGACATTCACAGACTTAAAAACAGGCCTGAGGAGATGCTCTTATTTCCCTGTTAACCTGCTCAACTACTCTTCTGCTGTTGTGAGTTGAAGGAAGAAAATGGCTCTGTTGGTTCACATATCAGACTGGGGAAGGAGAAGAAAAAGTGAGACAGGTATCCAGCCTGAGGCCACACCTTGAACACTGCATTCAGTTTTGGGTCCCTCACTACAATAAAGACATTAAATTCCTGGAGCATATGCAGAGAAGGGGAACAAAGGGTCTGGAGCACAAGTTTTATGAGGAGTGGTTGGGGGAACTGGAACTGTCCGGAGAAGGCTGAAGGGAGACCTTATTGCTCTCTACAATTACCCGAGAAGAGGTTCTAGTGAGGTGAGTGTTGGTCTTTTCACCCAAGTAAGAGGTGATAGGATGAGAGCAAATGGCCTCAAGTTGCACCATTTAAGGAAGTTTAAACTAGACATTAGGTTATATTACTTCAACAAAAGGGCTGTCAAGCATTCGAACAGGCTACCCAGGGAAGCAGTTGAGTCGGCATCCCTGGAGGTAGAAGCATAGATGTGGTGATTACGGACATGGTTTAAAAGGTATCGTGGCACTGGGCTGACGGTTGGACTATTTAATCTTAGAGGTCTTTTCCAGCCTTAATGATTCTATGGTTTAGTGGTGAACTTGGCAGTGTGAGGTTTACAGTTGGACTTGATGCTTTTAGAAGTCTTTTCTAACCTAAACATTTCTGCAATTCTGTGATTCTAGTGCTATACCATTTAGAATATACACTATCAGCTCAGAAGATAAGAAAGAAAAAACTAACCCACAAAACCAAAAGTATATAGCACTATTCTGATGTAGAGGAACAGTATGAAGTCTGCAAAAGCAATGCATGAAAGCTAAACTTTAACACATGCATGCCAAATAGCACTGCATTAAGTAATGAACATTTAGAATGTAAATCCTTTGAAAACATTGTCTTGGAAAATCCTATATATATCGAATTCTTCCTAAAAATTAAAGGTTAAGTAAGAGGCTAGATGGAATAAAATACAAACCCTATTAAGATATCTAGTCAAATACTACTAACATTTATATATTTACAGAAAAAATTGTTAGTAGTAATGCTTTAAACAACTTCTAATTAAGCTTTCTCCCTGTAAATTAAATATTAAATTGGAAGAAATAGTTATTGAAATAATGTAGATCCGCAAGCGATCCCAACCTTCTAAAAGAATCAGATCACCATAAAACATTTACACCCCCATTTCATTTTCTATGTCCATTAGAGTAGGTAGAAAAATGTATTTCTGCTGAGAGTCAGTGAAAACCTCAGCTTTCTTGCAAAGTTTACGCATTACATATAAAGACTACCTCTCTGTTAATGAGCACACATGCAGTAATATTTTTGTCAACTTTTTTTTCAAGGAGAAAATTATATAGGGCTCATTTACCTCAATATCCGGCCTATGTTCAGGATTTTCTTCTTGCATTTGTTCCAGCAGAGCACGTAAATCTTGCCCAAATTCTGATTCTGTCTCAGGTTCTACTACATATTCTATAGCTGCTTTCAACGTTGCACCCAAAGAATAGACATGTGCCTGCATGAATTTTAAGAGAGGTATTAAACATGCTACCAATTCTCTCTTCTCCTGCCAAAAGAGTTCTGAGATTATAAGGGATACAGCTTACATTGTTTTCACTTCTAACTTAAAAGGTAACATTTTACTGTAAAGATAAATTTAAACAGAGGAAAAAAAAAATTGGGCTTCAGTCGTTCCTTGGGAGATGTGCTTCTTGCAAATAAAAAGAAATTACCCTGGAGGGTATAACTAGAGCCTTTTTTAATTCCTCAACAATAAATCAGTATTACAATTGTTCATCAGCTACAATAAACATAAAACTCACTCCCCTCTGTATGTGCAAGTAATATTCACATTAGAAGCATGTTGGGCAATTGAAGAGGCAGTGAAGAGGGAAGAGGCAGTTTCACTGGGAAAAAAGGTAATTTGACAAAAAACTTTATTAAAGCAGTGTTTTTAAGTGCTATCAAAGAGTCCTTGAGAGAAAAAGCAACTAAGAGCCTCCAGAAACAGGTAATGTTTTAACACTTGGCATGTCCTTTAACAACTCGCATGAAGAGACAGGCTGTAGCCATGAACCATTTGCCCCAGCCTGTCAACTTACCTGACATATTTCTTTTTCCTTTTCCCTGTTTGGTATTCAGCAAAACACTTGTGGAGAAACTCAGCGAACTAGGATATGGATGAAAGAAATTCTTTTCCTTGCCTCTTTCTTTTGTACACTTCAAAAGTGGTATTTTGCATGTGTCTACAGGCATCACTTTCAAGGCTATTTTATCATTTGGACATTACCAAATGATCTAATTCCCTCCAAGACAGACCTGTGATTCCTCCACATCTGATTTCATTTACAGAATGTAGTGTCTATCCCAAATACAGGGTGCCTAAGAATAAACAAGAATTTACCTTGTTTATCTTCTCTCAGCAATAAGTTTCTAAGAAAGAAAGTACTTTGTATAATGCAGAAAACCAAGAAAGCATATTTGAATATTATCTCATTATATGCAACTCAATCATCAACTCCAAAAGCAGCACAGAAAGATGGGGAACTTTACTTTGAGGGATCAAAAAACTTGCCCCTTGACAAACTTTCTTCATCCACGCGAGGATGGATGTGGACATTACAGGACACAAGAATAGGAAGGGCAGGGCAACACATTACCTCATCCTACTTCTTCCAATTAATAAATTCTGTTCACTGTGGGATAGAACTCGTATCTCAGTCTGCCTTTAAAAGCACAAGTCTTTGAGAAATACAAGCAGAGAGGCTTCCATTCTCTCTGTTTTGCTGCCCCGTTTTAAAGAAGTTCACTGTATCTTTTCTTGTTCAAGGGAAAGGCCAGTCTGATGTTGAATACAAATTAATCCCCAACTCCTGCCTCACAGAAAATTCTTCTGTTGACACAGTTCCTTTCCTCTGAAAGGAAAGCCAGTTTTGAAGATGGTAATTTCAATCATCATAACTTGCAATTAATTTCTTATGTCAAAACATTTATTTGGAACTTTAAGGTAAATCCTCTTTTTACCTTTCTTTTCTCCCAGCTCCTCAAATGCCACCACTGCCACCCGATAAGTAAAAGGAGAAAGAAAATTCAGCTATTTAATTAATTTCCTGAGCTGGCAGTAAACATGTTTAACACATAAGGTAATCTAACGTAATCTTGACTCTCCTGTTGGAACTGAAGCAACAAGAAAATGAGTTTGCGATCGTCCACTAGGTGGGGCGTTCCCCAAGTTTATGCATCAAATCTGCTGCTTTAGGAAGAAAATTTCACTTTCTGAGAAAGGAGAGCAAGATGGTAAATGCAATAAATAATGCAAATTCATAAGCATAAAATATCTAATGCTCACTAGACGGGACTGCTCTCAATGAAAACATTCTCACAATGAAGCTAAGGTATTTTTAGTATGTTTTAAGGAGACTAATAAATAGGAAAGGCGAGCAAACAACTTTTCTTCTCCTGGAAGACAAGCAAAAACTGGTAGTGTATTGGCAGTTAGGAATTTTCTTAAAAGAACTTAAAGATTTTTTTTTTTTCTTCCTTTGCTTCTGATAAAAAACCCCACCTATTCTAAATCCATCTAAGGAGAATAGATTCTTTGAATACTAGAAACTTTTGCATTACAGGATAATAATATTAAAAGCTGATAAACAGCATGCATTTAAGGAAACATCAAGAAATCCCCAAACCTCTTCACAGTTCCTAAAGAGATGTTAAAGACTAGACGTAACTTGTTACAAAAAAAGCATACCAGATGGTGCTGGCAAGACTGCACTACAGTATCCATTTTGAAAAGGATGAGGGGAAAGGAAGTCACACTAGGAAATCGAATCTCCAAATCTGGTCTTAGAGAGTACATCTACTCTCAACTCAAAATTAGCAAATATAACAAGAATCATAGGTAAAATCATGATTGTATGCATCACTGGGAAGGCCATCATGGAAATAACATGCCCCTTAAAAGTCAAAATGGTAACATGAAGAAAAGATATTTAAGAAAAATAACAAGTATGATTTGAGGTTCTGAAAGTCTTCCCTTCAGCAACAGGTTAAGGGAGCTCATGTATTTCAGGGGAAAAAAGTCAAAGACCATAATTATACAAATCGCTTCAAATCAAGATAATTTCTAATATTAGAGTGGTTTCCAAGAGAAAGCTATAACAGGATTCAGAAGTTAAAAAAAGGAAATTCAACAAAAATTCAAAAGGTGGACACGCTAAGTGTTTTAAAAATGTTCAGGCTTAGTACTGGAAACACTTACAAAGGGAGAGGACAACTTCTGCCATCGCATTAAAATTTCATATCATGAGTGAAATACATTCAAAAAGGCTTCTGTCAGTTCAAATTAAAAGTTACTTGGATTGCTGCACGCCATTTTGTGACCATTAAACTTTATAAGAAGTGAAATCAGAGAACAGTAATGATCCACTCTACTTTTAAAATCTAAAAATCAGAAGACCAGGAGAGGACGTGAAAGCTCCATGCTTGGACAGTGTGACAGAGGCTCTGTTGTGTTACTGCTTGGCAGGGCTAAAGAACTAAGCTTCTATATGAACTTGCACATAAACTACAGAAAAAAAACTGACAAAAGAGCTTTTGAGTAGTAAGTACATAAGCATTCAGCATACTGCAATTATGAATAATGACATTCTGCACTGAGATTTCACTGAGTTCCATAAATACAGGTCTTCAGCAGAACTGAAGAAGACCATAAGGGAACTAATACTTCCTGTAAAATATTTCTGACTAAATGACAAGCAATGGGAACAGTGCAAGACAATTCTTGGTTTTGACATTCATATCCAACCCTTATTTTATCTTGTCGGTTTTGGGTTTTTTTTTTAATTGAGATTGCTGCACATGAAGATGTTTCCACCCTTTCACAACTGAAAGCATTTAAAGACTCCATAAAAGAAAACTTAAGTATTGTTAAAAAAAAAAAACCCAAAGTTTTATAAACAAATTTAAGCTAACGCTTGAGAAAATTACTATTGAGAAACCACATTTAATACTTAACTATGTCTTTTTTCAATGTACTCACTCTAAAATGCACTGTTTTATACAAAAGCAAGTCAGACAGTAATATTCTTCAGCGACAAAATCAAAGGGAAATAGGCTTATTATATTTAATACTTTCATTTCAAAGGGACTAAATGTCTTTCTGCATAAGTAATTACTAGAAGATGCTGTATTAAATATTAGCTTTTCATTCATTTGGCACTTTGGATGTGTAGATAATTAGCCTGGAGAACGTGCTGAAAGTGCTAAACCACTACAGAGTATTCACAAAACACATACTCTAGCTTGGTTGAAAATGTTTTTTTTTTCCAGCATTTGCTATCAAACCTATACTTGCAGTTTTTCCCATTTAACCACAGTTGCTCCTAGGTTTGTCTGAAAAAAACCTTTCCTCAATACCTCTAAAATATTGTCACAAAAATGCAGTTATGGGCCAGATTTTCTCAAATAATCTGCTCACAGATGAAGTTTGCAGGTATTTCAACTCTCGAATTGCCTTTTAATTTACCTAACATCTAACTGAAAGCTGTCAAGTTTTATTATGTTCTTAGGCGCATGTCAGGTGCTCTATTTACATCACAAAACACAACCAAGGCTTCATAGATGCAGCCATCTAAAAAGCAATGCTACAACACAAGGAGAAGTGAACCAAGAGAAATCTAAACACACTTGGAAAGAGTGCATTTATCATACATACCATGACTGAATGTTGTCTAATTCCTACATATTACTGTGTTTTGGATTCTTGTGACCTCTATTTATGCCATTCAGTTTGAACTGAGGAACTCTTCCTAGTACATCACTCCGATCTCATCATTTCGTAGCTGTGGGCTTCTTGTATTTAAGGATTTCATGGCAACTGCTTTAAGTCCATGAATTTGTCTAAGCTTTACCCATACAAAACCTTTTGCATCTACGTTTTGCAGCAGGAATTTTCACAGCTCACTGTGTAACACTGAAGTATTTCCTCTTGTTTGAGTCCATCTGTGTTGCCACCTATTTCTTCATTTATGAGGGCTGGCAAATACTCACCTTGTGGCTGTTGCCATGGCATACTTCACAGATTTCTAGCATAACATCTCCCTCAAGGCCTTTTCTTCCAGGCTAAAGAATATTACTCTAAGTAATTGCTTCTTTTATAATGCTGTTTCACCATCTGTTCTTTGAAAATTATTATACTGCTAATTTCGTTCACTTGGTCACTAGTCTATTCTGACACTCTTATTTGAGCAGATTTTTGATAACCCCCCATAAAGAGGAGTTGCAACGTAAAGTACTACAACATGAAAATGGGTTCAAAGAATTAAATAGTTTTTATGTGATGGCTCTCTTTGAAATTCAAACACTTGTATCTTGTTCATTTGAAATCACTGCAGACTTTAGGTAGCAGTTTTAGAAAAGAGTTTGCTAGCTTTTCAGACTTTTCTAAGCATTTTGCATACTTTTTGACTTATTTCTCATCACCACCTTAGGCTGCTGTATACAAACCTCTTTATGTTTATTTGGGTTTGAGATCTTTGATAGAAGATATTTGTTTATTTGTTTAAAAAAAATAAATCATACAAAATCATACAACAGGTTTATAGAAGTTTCCATGTTTACCTGCGAAAACTTATCAGCCATAGCTGTATGGAAAGCCAAAACATATGTAAAACACAGGTTATTGCTGCCCACAGACTAAATTGCCAGCTTCTATTGCAGTAATTGATTTGAAAAGCAATATTGTGAGAGCTACACTCAGAGAAAAAAACCCAAACAGGTAAGAAAACACAGATTTTTCAGCTGGATCTCAATATAGTTTCAAGAGGCTGTTACCTTGACAATTGTAGTGAAGACAGATGTATCTTGAGCCACTGGCAGCCACATTCATTGCACTTTAATAAGTCATACAAAAATGAATATATACACAAGCCTGACCCAATTTAAACCTGACCAAATTGAAACCATGCATGGAAGTGTTTGCTGGGAGAGGACACAAATTAAGAGCAGGTTTCTTATACTTCCATCCCATTTTCAAGCTCCCTTTATCACAAAGATCAGCACCCCAACATGGATGAACAGCATACCATTTCACTCTTCTGCAAGACTGTAGATGTATAATTATGACAGGTAAGGAAGAACATTGCAAAAACCAACCAACCAACCAAAAAAAAAAAAAAAAAAAAGACACACCCCCCCCTGCCCCCAAACAAAAACAAAGCCAAAAACCAAAATCAACCTGTTGAAGACCTTGGAGGGTAGACAGGAAAAGTTACACACATTCATCTTTAGAGCTTCTTGAACAACGCATTTTTTTTAAAAAACTCCCTTTGAAACTTAGGTTCATGTATCATAACTCTTCTTATGATTTACCAGTCATTAACCTCTTTATTTTAAGTCACCTGCCCTAGGTAATTGATTTATCACTTAGACTAACACAATTCATTCCCCATAGGCACAGAAACAAAGAAACTTGGGAAACAGTTACATACATGCTGAGCAACCTAGCTCTGTCTTCTCTGAACTGTATAAATGTAAGATTTTAATTCCATGGCAAATACTAGGTTATTTGTAGTTATTGAAGTTATTTGCTTTTAAAAAAGTACATTCTTTTTATCTGTCCCAGGAGATAAAATCCCTAGCTTCAAAAATTGTCCTTTGAAGCTTTTATAAAGTGCTGTAGCTAAAGAGACGTACGAGTGACAAACATTTGTCATAATCCCGAAAGCTCTGTTGACTAAATCTCAAGCAACATAATAAGATAACTTTACAACCATCTAATTCACACTGAAAACTGACCTGGTCTCAAAATTTAGGAAGTCATCCATTCTGCCTTCTACTTCTAAGTCAACCAGTTCCCGAACCTTTCAAAAATAAGGCGGTATTTATGATATTCTCATACACTAGTGAAATGGCTCTATTTTCAGTTCATGCAAATGGTAAAAATTAATTGCTTGTCATTGTTCCAGGAAGTATAAAGTTTTCAGATCCAGTCCAGCAACGATCACGGCTCTCTGAGTCACTAGAATATCCATGCAAGACAGACATAAAATTAATGAAAAAGAAATGTTGATGTCAAGCAATGACAGGGAATACTTTTGCTGGATGTCTTCATGTTGACTTTAAGGTTCAGACTTACATTTCAAATGCATTTTTGAACATTCTAAAGAGTAACTTTAATAGAAATAAGTAGAGAGCGCAATAGAAAATTACATTCTGCCACTAAGACTGGCATGGGTTCACCACAGAAATGAGTTACAGTGGGTGGCACCAAAAAGTGACAGATAGTTCTGCCAGAACTAAGGCAAAACTTCATCCATAGCTGATAAAGTATCAATACTAATCAGAAAAGTGGAAGAGGCTGGAAACAAACAACTGATCCAAAACACTAGTGTATCTTTAACCTAGAGTTTTATGACACTGCACAAGCATAACAGCAGAAATCTGTCCGTTTTTCTACAGATTTTTGCTCTTGATAGGAACTATGTGCAAATGTATTCAACATGACTCCTCAGGCTTCTATAACATTAAACTTCAAGTACCACAAGAACCAACTGTTTAAGATTGAACACCAAGTTCTCTTTTCACTCCCAATCTTTCCCTTACAAGCCCAAAAATCCTCCAATAAGCTGATTTCAAAAATGTTTTCGTACACTATATATATTCCTCAATCTTAAGAAAAAAAAATATATTAACTTTAACAATGCATTCTTATAGAAACCTAATAGCCATGTAAGGAAGAAACCTAAAAGACTAATATTTTTATTGAGCAGGTTACCTGTACAGTCAGTAATTTCTCTTCTGAGGACATTTTTCTGCCTAAAAGAGACAATTTATGATAAAAATAGATGTCAGTCTGAAAAGCTGTGTTTCATATTTAGAGGCAAAACTGTAAAAGTACTGGCAATATGCTCAAAATGCCAGCTAGAGAAGACCAGTATGACAAGTTTGCACGCCCAAATGCAGAACTAAGCAACAAGCTGCTGGTTTTTGAGGTAATCAAATCATAAGCTTTAAGACAGCCTATAAATTAACAAAAAAAAAGAAAAAAGGTAGCTAAAAAAAAGTCCTGTTGGCCTCATCATCCTTTGGTTAGTTCTTTGTGGAAAGCAACTAAAGGGTGATGGTTCCTCAGTACTGAGTTCCTGAATGGAGTCTCAGTTGGGCTGATGATGTAAGAGCAAGAGCAGGAAGATTCTACATCCTCTTCTATAGCACAGCAGAGGCATGTGCAACCAAATAAAAGTACTTTATTTTTGTCACTGAAGGAAAAGGCAGCTTTAAATAACACTCAGAAGAGAGAATGGTTTAGACTGCAGGTGCAGATAAGTTACCATTTGCTGATGACAAGCCTTGCTGCTGTTAGACAGAATTAGTCTCAAGAGGAGGCTACATGAAATTAAGGGAAAAAGAACTCAAGAAAATATGCACTAGGTGTTTCAAAAGAATTTTTTCCCTATTAGATAAAAAACAAACCCCAACGACCCTCTAGGACAATGTATAAAAAGTTTTCTTTTTTCCTCTTGCACCAAGAGCTAAAGAATAGAACAGCAGAGATGATAGTCTCACAGCATTCAAAGCTACTGCTTTAAAAGACCAGGGAAGTGGCAAAGACAAGACTTCCTTTATACCTTCTGCTCTTTTGATTTGAGAGAAAGATGAAGGCTTTCATATTTAGAGAAGGACCAACAGCTGAGACATGAGCACTAGATAAGTAATGATCAGCTATCGAGAAATATTGCAGCGCTAAACTGTCAGCTCAGTATTCTTCAGAACAACCAACATATATATAATACACCCTGGACCTTTCTTTCTTTGTCTAGTCCCTGGAACAGTAGGTTTCATTTGGAATTTCAACCCATGCATGTATAGGGTACATATCAATCCAACTACCTCATCACATTTCATAGCCATAAGCCATATGAATCCTAATTAGTTTAAAAAAAATGTAATACATTTTAGCTTGTCTTTTCTATTTGTAATAATTTTTTATTTTTAAGGTTGATTTTAAGGTTGTTGAAACACTTAGACTTTTGTTTTTCTTCCTGGGTTTCCCCCCCCAATATAAATCAACTATAACCCACTGAGAACTGCAAGTCAACAGCTGTCACATTCTAGCAAAGAGACAGGCATTCTCCCCCAGGTGAGTGAGCACATCCCACCCCTACCATGATAGCAAAAAACAAAAACAAGCTCTAGATGAGAAAACACATAAATGTGTACTTCACCTTCTTCCCATTCTCTATCCCATATTTCTCACTTCTCTTCAATATAGCATTCAACTCTCATTTTTTCCGTCAGTTTATTTCTGAAAGTTTTAATCCTGCTGCACGCTGAGGTTTCTCAACTACTGCATTTTATCACCTCTGTAAAATGGAAGAAGTCATTAAACAGAAGCATTATCCTGTCTGCTTTAGATATGAAAAAAAAGGCAGACAAGACTGAAAATTCACTGATTTCTGTTACAGAGGTTCACTCTAAGAAGCAAAATTCAATAGCTACATTATTAGATTATAAATGCAAGTTCACACAGGGCAGACATCGGTCCTTCATCTCACTGAAGCCTCATATCTTAGAAATGTGGGGTTCTACATCAATGAACCTCTGTGTCAGGCTCAATGGCAGTTTTGTGATGCAGACAAATAGCTATTTGAAACTTGTTTGAGACAGTCAATGTTTTTAACCTGAGGCAAACTTGTATTGTAGTGACAAAAATAAAGCCATTAATGAACTCGCCAATATTTAACTATTCCTGTTGGACCTCCCATTGGTCAAATTTCACAAGTCTAGCACTGTAATGCCCAGGGCAAGACAACGAAACAGGAGCAATTTTCATTAGGAAAAGGTTAAAGAAGTGCTTCCTATTTAGAGGAGGAAACCAGGACTCAGTATTAGTTTATAGTGAAGATTAACTGTTTGATAAACCCAAGTCAAGAAAGCAAATTTCAAAAGAAGCCTCAAATCTGTATTTTTCCATCTCAGCCTCTTAATGTTTTTCTAGAACAGAAAAGGATCGCATTCTATACTGCCCTCTGCAGTAGCATACCAGAAAAATATTCCAAAACTAGAGGCTAGTCTTTATATTCAAGATGTTTCTAATGTGACTTCCAGCTTAAGATTAAATGAGAACAAAGAAGCTGTCAGTACTTGCTATAGCAAGTACAGACACATCTTCCAGCTTAGAGGAGAAGCAAAATGTGAGATCTTTCCATCAATGCAGACAAGTAACAGCTTTGGCCATCAGAAAGCTTTTACTGAGTACATATGCATTAAGAATAAAAGTGAAAAAGTGTATTGTATAGAAATCCATCTTTTCCTTCAAGTTACAGTATGGTTCACAACTCTCTCATTTCCCTCTCTATCAATCCCTAACAGTATAGTTATTACGGCACAATGGTAATAGAAGTCTGTAGGGAGGCTGCAAAGTTAAAGTTAAAAGCAAGAACAGATACCCAAGAAATTCTCTATTTTAGTTCAATGCTGTCCTAGGTACCAATGGAACCTGCTTGGCTGTCTTTTTTTTTTGCCCTCGCACTGTAACAATGCCTATCCCAGCAACACGAGGACATAACAGACCTATTAAATGCTGCTCCAACCACTAAGCACCACAGTCATTTCCAGGTCTCCTGGGACCCTCAGAAACTTCAATCCTTCCTTCAGCTCCACAGGTTGGAACTGTGGCAGCACTAAAGAAGTCACCAGTTGGAAAGCTCAGCCACACTATACCGTTGGTACCAAAAGCTCCTTCCACAGCTACTTCCTTCTTAACGTCTTCCTCTCCTCTTCCTCTCTAAAAAGTCTATTCTACATTTGGTACTGAAGCTGACAACTCCCTGAATGGCTAGACTTTACCTTCCTAATCTCAACAGTAACTGAAGTTGGTGCTATTATTCACACTTTACAGATGGGGAGCTAGTCAGGAAACAAGGCACAAGTCTTAAAAGAAACTACGTGAAATCAATTAGTTTTCAGTCCTGTGCATCGTCATTTGGACGAAGCTTTGGTTCTCTTGCTATTTGAGATTCCAACTAGAAATTGAAATTTTTTAATAGAGTTGCTTCAGATGCTAGGACAATAATGCATTTCAATTTGTTTCTTGTGTCTATTACCCTTGTGTGCTTGTGAGTGCCAGCTAAGTTCAGTAACTAATTAGACTGGAGCCACAATTCCATTAGAGGTCTAGACCAGTAATTCACCAAGCAGGAAACAAAACATCTTTTGTTGAAATAACTGCAGCTTTATTTGAGGGATTTTTTTTTTTTTTTTATAAAAAAAGTTTAAAGAGGAAGAAGACACCCAGTAGCTATAGGAACCTCATTGTGTGCTTCCATTTCAGAAGCCACAAAGTCGCACTCAAAGCAAGTGAAACCTTTCGCTGACATAAGTATTTTAAATCAGCTGAGCTTTGACACCAGTGCAACAGCTATCAAGGATCATCCTGAACATAATTGGTAGTTCCAGTACTGTTTTTTTTAATACTGAAATTGGACAGTTTCAATACAATCATTACTTACCATTGTTCACAACAAAGCATACCAAGCAGCTGCAAAAACTCTCATTCAAGAAAGAACTGAGTAAGGTCATCACCAAGGAAGGAGTAAGCAGTATCACAAAAAAAATTTGATGTCCCTGCAAAAAGGGCAGCTTAGTGGTATACTACAAGGAATCTTATAATACTGAGAAAGAACGAGGGCCTGGGTTTTCCTCAGAGAGATGTATATAAACATATGCTGTTGTGGTATTGCATAGTAGAAGGTTACAACCAGGGGTGAGGGGATAGACAAAGAACCAACACACCTGAAAAAGGGAAAACGAAGTAGTAGCACCAAGGAGTAAACAGCTAGCTCGGAAAGATTACAATACTACAAAGCCCTTCCAATAAGTACGTAAGGATTAACTCACTCTAAGTCTCAAACTGCAAAAGCAAGCAGAGGTCAGCACGGAACCCCTGGCAGAATTTGATCTGGTATTTAAGTACTTTGAATATTCAGCCAAATTCTACAAGCAGTAAGAAGTAAAGGTTTGAAAGTTCCACAAATACTCAGAACTCCGCATCTGTCTGACAAAATGCACACAAATATCAGTAAAACAAAACACCTGTGTCTCAAGGATAGGGAAAGTACTAGCTTTTCAGTCTTGTGCATTGCCCCAGGACGGTTAGTGGTCAGCTGCAGTAACAGGACACTGCTGTAGCACTGCTCTCCCTGCTTTGCAAGGCTCCTCAACTTGCTAGGTAAATAAACAGGAGCAATGGACAGAAATCAGTGCACCCAGCCCTTACCCTACTTCACAACAGACAAAGCAGAACATGCTGACTTTCTTCCACACAAACGTGTACCTTCATGTAAATTAATTCACTTTTGCAAAAAAAAAAAAAAAAAAAGAAAAAATAGAAGAGTCAATGCTCAGAGCCACTCCTGACTCAAACAGCTTTCATTGACTGTACAATGGTTGCTTGTGCTGTGTTTAGTATTGGCATTCACTGAGGCTTAATAAGCTTTCAAGTACTCCTGAAAGAGAAGAGTTAAATAATAAACCTGCACACAGATGAGTTTTACCCAAGAGGGCTATAAGAGCCTTGTATATCAGACCGAACTTAAATTTCAGGTCACTCAGTATTCTCACAGTCATCCCAAACATGCATTTCACCTTGTCCTATCCCCTTAGTCCTCAAACCTCTTTCAGTATATTTGCTATATGCATAAGAATTCAGCAACCCCTGGAGGAGAAAGGGTTGTGGGGAAATGCAAGCTTCCCACAGGAGCAAATAATTCCACAAATCTTTTAAGTGTTTTTGTGTCAAGTCTTGTAGGCTTGCTAAGGGGCAAGGGACGGAGAATATGTTTATGTAAAATCCTAAGTCTAGCTTCATCAATATGAAAAGAAAAAAAAAAAGAAACAAAAAATAAGTCGCCTTTGGGTGACTTTGGGACTTGCTTTCCTCAACCACATCTAACGACTACTAAAGTTGCCTAGTTTACATGCAATACTGTTCACCTCTTAGCCACCCCGCATCTGCACTGGCACCCTGTCACCAAAGACTCCACAAAACAGCCTGGGAGGTAGAGGAGAGCGCGCACAAAATCACTAGAGCTCTGCTGGCCTATATAACTACATTAACAAAGCACAGCAACAGAGAGAAGTGTTGCATTTCTCACCTTCAAAGACTGTAGTATTTCATATTCTACAATACTACCTCTTCTGCCTTCTTATACTCTTACTTTCAGTACTACACACTTCCAAGGTTCACTCACCCTTTCCCCACCTCTTCCTAGAAAACAAAGCACTATAAACATGACTACAGAGAGCATAACTACCTAAAGTAAAAGGTATTTGTATTGAACTATAAGGAAACAGAATAATTTTTTTAATACCTCAACTAGAACATGTTGCTAATTAAAGCATTTTAATTATCTAAAAATACATGCTAGAAAAATCACTGTATTAAAAAAGGAAATTAAGCGAAGAAGCACTGATGCAGCATGCAATGAGATGGTTGACTTGGGAGGCTAATAAATTAGTATAAACAATTCAAGTCTAATCTAATTTAACAATGTAGAGCATTTGTGCATTGCAAAGCAACAGATAGCTATTTGTTTCTTCATTAAATCAAAGATAAAATTGCTGATTACTCTTCTATGAATTATTTTATTGAAGAATATGGCAAACAAATTTTATATTGAGTCATAAAAGTTCATGGCTAGTCCCCAAACAAGCAAATGTAACCAGTGAAGGATACCAGTGAACATAATACAGACCGGCTGCGGTTCAGGGCAACACATAACTCTGCCAAAATAGATTCTCACATTTTAACAGTTAGTGAAAAAGTGTTTATACAGAAAATTAATACAACATTGTAAGTTTACTTTATATTTCCACAAAACATATAAATCAACTACAACCCAGACAATATACCACAATTTACCATGTGCAATCTTCAAATGTGTTCAAATCATATGTTGAGAATGCAGAGTATTTCATAGTGCCAGAAATACCAGAATTATTAAATGCCCCTCTATTTTACAGATAAATTTATGAACTTGCCTCAAAAGTGTTACCGGTGATATCAAATTCTGGTGGAAAAAAGGCACCCTCTGGATCATCTTTAAAAGCAAAAGGAAAGGTGTCGGATTAGAAACTTGTCGTCTTACTCATTTAAAAAACAAACCAATGACAATGCAAGTTTAGTGATACATTCCTATCCAATAAAAAAGAACCTATGTATATAGAAGTATTCTGGTTCACTAATATCTGACATACAAAGAACTTGTTATCCATGTTTCTACTATGTATATAAAATAAAGTGCTATTTTCAAGCTTTCTGCAAGAAGATATCATACTTTTCCTACTAAGAAACAAAACAGACAAAACACCAAAGAAACACAAAGAATATCATGCCTAACCACTTTTCGCCTTGAGACATTTATGTTTGGACCATGTTTTCATCTAAGCTGGTGTGGCTCAGCTGTGGCTTGCAGTTTTGATTTGATTAACAAGACCTTTCCATTCACTATTCTCCACTGCAGACCTAGTGCATAAGGGTTCAAGCAGTAGGGAAAAAAAAAACCTGAACAACTAATTGTTTCTTCATCTATAGGCTAGCTTAGATCCTTGACCTTTCTGCTTGGTTTTTTAAAATTATGATAAAAGAATTAAGGAAACCATTCCCCACTCGTGTGCTGCTTAGCAGAGAACTGAGCTACTGCAAAAACCACACCTGAGTGAAGACGAAGGGTAAAAAGGAACATCTTAAGAGAGCGATGTTGCTGCTGCATCCAAGCATGCATGTAGTATCGCTGTGTACTGACGTCACATGAACCCAGTAAAGAACACCAGGGAATTAAAAAAATGTGCCCAACTAAAAATTGACTCTTCACATATGTATTTAACTCACTCAGACTATCCTTCTGTGAAGCCAATGGATGATTTACATCCTTTACAGGTAAAGGCTGTAAGTATCCCTTCGCAACATGGAGAGAGAAAAAAAGAAAAGTAGGCTCACAGGTGTACCTTACTTATCATAGCTTCAGCTACATGTTCTAGCTAAGCTGTATTCAAACTTTTGTGCCTGTATTTTAGGAGCTAAATGCAAAGCTCTTATTGCGAGGATACTAAACTCAGGTACATCTCAGTTACATGGTTGAGAGGACTAGAGAAGACTTCATGTATTCATATACTTCGGCTACCTTGCACAGCCGACTATGCAGATGCCACAGTTCCTTACTACGTTCCTGGTTCTACTTTCCCACTGAAAGAGAGGGGTATGCAACTAATTCTGCATTCCCTTTCACATTTTTTCCTGATATCAGGGGTGGGGAGGGGGTGGGGGGTGGGTGCAGGTAGACAGAACTAACAGACAGAAGATGTCTTGTCCTGGACTTGTCCCCGCCCCCAGACTACTGCTTCTTTTTATCTCCACTACCTTTTCCCTCTCTTTTGAGAGTATGCTTTAAAGGCTGTGCAAGCATATAATTATCACTAGTAAAGCTCACTGTATTCTTTTAAGATAATGTTTGCAATGGAAATTCGTCTGATTTGAAGAGACAAGAAGATATCAGAGCCCTTGGCAGAACATCCTATTGAATGTTTGTCACTGATGCACCACAGAACATGCAGGAAGCAGAATTTGCTGCTAAAGCAGAGGTGACAGGCTGCTCATTTTCTCCAACTGGAAAAAAAAAAATAATCCAGAGGTTATAATTTTCTTCTGAAAGAAAATCCATAGGCAACAACTATAGGGAAGTAAAAGAATAATGTCCCCAAGTGCCTATCTAAAAAAACTATATTTTAACCAACTAACAAGACCTGAGGGAAAGGGGAAGAGGAAGAGTCAAAGTGGAGCGTGTGGATGTGTGAAATACAAAACGTACATAACTTTTTGCATTCCTAGGGAAAACACAACCTTCTTTAAAGAGAATTAATGAAAAGTCTCTTCTTCAGAGACTAACATGACTTTAGGGAATTAAATCTTTGTACATTTGCTTTGCACGAGAATTTGTGATGCCACATTTTAAGCTCTTGAATACAGCAAATTCCTGGATCAATTGTTTGCCAGCTATTCAATTAGACTGAAATATTCAGGAAGAAATTGATTTTTCCCTCTCCCAGCTGCAAGAAGAGATCTTGGCTGAGGGGCATTTTTCATCCACTAGTTATACTCTCTTCAACAAGTCTTTCATATACCCTTATGAATACAAACCCAGCTTTTTTCTTTTTCTTTTCTTTTAAGTTTTGAGCTATGATGAGCTTCTTAAAATAAAAGAAGATTGATTCCACATTGCCCTACCAGCATGGAACTAAAAGTTCACTTTGTATTTGAGGAATTTAAGCACAAACCAGATATCACAAGAATTACGAAGGTATCTTTTAATCTTTATTAACTGCATGCTAATTTGAAATGTCATCTTTAATTCTAAAGGTAACAAACATTCATTGGTTGCAAAGTTTCCCCATTTTTTATGAATACTATGATCCAGACTTTGACTAAAAGAGTAGATGCTTATTCTGACACAGATTTAAAAATAAATTAGGTTAAAGGAAACATAACAAAAACCTGAACAGGGTATATACGGACTGGAGCATTTCTCCTAGTTACAAGCTGACATAATTTTAAAAGGACTTCAGAGTAAGAGCTAGGGCATATTTAGCTTTGCTTTCTAATACCCCTAACAGGTTCAAGATAAACTCTTGAGATAGGACATGTGAAAAGGGAAAAGCAACCATAACATGCTTTTTTGTCTGTGCTGAAATCAGAAGTAATTTTTTTAAGTATTCCCCCCCATCAATCTGCTATGATACGTGAAGCTCTTATATGCTGCTACACACTGTGTTTTAACATATTAAAATTCATTTCTTAGTCGCCTACAACACTTCCATAGTCTAAAAATCTTGACTTAAAAAAAAAAAAAATCCTTTTTTTTTTCAAGAGAGCCTTCCTTTCTAACAGTGAATATGCAACAGAACTACCCCATTTTCTATGGCCACAACGATGAAGATACATTGAATGTCAGATTTTTCTAGAAATAGAGCATATCCATGAAATGAGAAGAATGGGAAGAGACCAAGAACATGCTTTACATAGACTAGTGCACACAGTCACACACACATAACCTACAGTGTTTTAAATGGAGAAAAATTACATTCTCTTGGATAAATCTTAAAATAACTAGGAATAATCGAGTAAGGAACTCAAAAGTCTTGTTCTTCAATCACAAAACTGAGCATGTAGTTTCATACAGACCTACACTCACCCATTCCTAAACAAGTCTGTTTCCTTTTTATTTTAATTAGTCATAAGAATAGAACACAATGCTTTACTACAGCCTCTCACTGTAGTTTCCATAGTTCTAAAACAAACGGCCTGGAAACACAAATACTCACCACTGAGCTGTTCCATGAAGCATACATTGCCATTGGTGTTAAAAGCCAAAGTGTCAGGAGTGATGCAGAGTGTCTGGAAGATTGCAGAATGGGCAATGCTCTTCAGAGAATGGCAACACTCCAGGCAAATTGCCCAAATATCTTGCTCAGTAAGACAGCTATCCCGCAGTGACAAAATATCAGCAAGGGACACATTCTCCTGCCAAGATATGAATCCATAAATTACCCTGGATTTCATGACACTGCTTTGTGTATCACAGATTATATGTGACACAATTGGCTACAAGCGATGTCTCCAGCAAGTTCTCAGACTTTCTAGGACACTGATTAATACCTAAGAAACACCAAGCGCATGATTTTGTTCTTAATGTGCTACTCTTAAGTAGCACAATTAACCTGAACAAAGGTACCACAGTACAAGCAACTATGTTACTATGTAAGTTACATAAACAATGCATGAGTAGTTAGGGAAACAGACCATTCAAAGGTAAAAGCACAGAGACTAAGTTAAAATATCTTCGTTAACCCACGTCGCCATTAAGATCTCCCAGGTGCCTTTGGATAAACTACTTAAAAATTCTTTTCACAGCAGTCTTCCGTACCACCTGTGATCTGGGAGAAAAGTACCCTTTAAATTAGCCTGTCTTAAGAATGATGTCGCTGTGAAGTTTATTGTTGTAGGCCATTTAGTAAACATTCAAAAGCCAAACAAACCTAGGAAAAGTTTTCTTCTACTTTGACTTAAAAATGAACACCGTGGTAGTCCTAGGTCTTCTTATTATAACCAGATCTCTTTGTGAGCAAAACAGCCCACAGCCTTTGTTTCTAAGCTACTGTCCTAAACTATAAGTCAACCTCCTCTTACCCTTTTACTACAGTAAGGCTATGAAGAGTCCAGTTCCAATAAAATGTCTCTAATGCAGATTTTCTGGTCAAGATGTTCAGTTAAACCTTTTATGTACATTTTTTATAACACAAAACCAATTCATTACCCATAGCTACGGAAGCAAAGTTTTCATGAACTTAAAGGAACAACAGAAACATACAAATGAAACAATAATTTCACCTGTAAGGAAAAATAAGCGAACAGAAATGGAAGTCTCCACAGAAGTCACTTTGCATCAGAGCTATATCACTACACTACAGCTATTGACTACACAAAATATTTTCTCATTTGTATGTAGTAATTAAGACTAAAGACTGTATTTCTGAGTGATACTAAGTGTACCCTGAAGATGTAGCTGCACATTACTTTAGAATACAGAAAAAAAAAAAAGTAAGTAATTGCCAGCCAAATAGAATGTGAGGAATCTAACAGCTCAGAAAACTGTAGTGGTTTATACTTCCAATCCCTCAGAAAACACAGTTATAACTTTTACATACCTCAGTACTGGAGAACATCAGCTATATCTGGATTACCTTTACAGTAAGGTTAACAATTTGTTAGCATGTTTTTCAGACAATTAAGTATTGCAACTGAATCCTTCAAAGGAAAATTTATATATATAGTATATTTATACTTAATAAATACAAGGAAATAACAGGTTGAAAACAATGCACATATACTATTTTTTTTTAAAAAAACAACTTTTATTGTCAATATTCTAACTTTCATCAACCTAGAGATGGATTTATATACTAAAGACTGCATCACTACAGTGTCTTTCAGCACTAGTAACGAACCCTGGTCTCACGGAGTTCAGTCCTACACAATAATGAACAGCAAAAGCCCTTATTGTTTAGGTACACGAGACAAAAGATTTCATTTTAAGATCTCATTTGGTCCCTTCCAACCCAAACTATTCTATGATTCTGTGATTTTCCCTGTGCTGTGCTCAGCACCACATGCATAATACTGTCATCAGATTTTGAAGATGGATGAGGCAGTTTTGCACATCTTCATAGATAACTTCTTCCAACTATGAAGGGTCCCACAGACGTTCCTGTATCTGAAAACACAATCACATGAGAAGGAGCTGAACCACAAACTATTAGGCTTTGAAACTGACCAAACTGATAGACAGGATGAGGATATGCTTGAAGAGGAAAGACAAACTGCTTATTCTATGGCCAAATGAAAAACAAACAAATTACACGACCAAAGCAATGACCCATTTTCATTTTTAACTCTCCTAGGATCACTCGGCTAGGTGACATGATGGCATTTGCCATTCTGCATTGATTAAGTTGCATCCCCAACCAATACAGAAACAAAGTTTTCACTGAAGGAAAAAACCCAGTTCTTTAAGACTAGAAGAGGATTTCTGGCACGCTGAAGCTTCTAGTGAGCTACAACTTCAGTATTTTGTACCACTGAAAGGTGGTTCACTTGAATTACAGGAAAACTCGAGTGTTTCACATAACAGAGATGCTGATGCCTTCTCTCGTCTCATTATCATTAAATGACACTTAAAAATGCAATTACTGTTTAATAACTACAAGAAATGAACTGGTCAGACAACTATGCTTCAATTATTCACTTTAGTTCTCAATTTCCCCTTATACTTTCTTCAGAACATTTAAGACAGTTCAGTAGTACAATAGTGTATGTAAAAGCATTAGATGAGAACAGGAAGAGAAAACAAATTAATTGGCCACAGACAACTTCTTAAAATATTTGAAGTCAAATATTAAGGTGTGTGAGATGAAGAAAGCCCTCGTGAAGAAAGGCATTTGAAATACACCCTCTGTATTTCCTACTCTTCAGCTCGGGTAGCTTGTGGCTTCATACACTGGCTTCTATAAGCCACACACATCAACATTAAGACACACCATTTCTTATACTACTATATGCAGTGATGAGAAGCACTGCCTCCACTAAATGACTAAGCACCTGAGAGTTAGTTACATCAGCATTCACAGCTCTCTGGCACCTAAGTCTTTTTGCAGAGATAATTTCCACAAACTTCAAAACAGGCTATTCCAGAAATGAGGAAAACATCATTCATTACATTAATTACTTTTGAAGAAAAACACTGGGTTGCCTGGGTAAGGTCACTGAGTACTCGTAAAAGCAGCCCTTTTTTATTACTTTCTCTGATCACCAGGTGATAGGTCACGTTCACTCTCTGAAGAAGAATATTGAAAATATTAATGTGCCTGGAATAACTAAATAGAAGGGACTGGTGGGAATCCACAACCAAAGTATATATTGAGCAGGTGAGAAAAATGGACTCGGGTCTTCATCACGCATTAAAGCCGACCCTCAGCCTTCTCCTACCCTGAAGAAATACTCCAACTATAAAGCCAACATGCAAAAAGGAGGCCACTATCACCTTCCTGTATTTTGCACAGGCTGGGCTGCAACAGCCTGCTACGCTGAACACTACAGATGATGGGAGAAAGAACCAAACCACCGAGCATTTACAGAATCGTAGAATAACCAGGTTGGAAGAGACCCACCGGATCATCAAGTCCAACCATTCCTATCAACCACTAAACCATGCCCCTTAGCACCACCCGTGCCTTAAACACCTCCAGGGAAGGTGAATCAACCACCTCCCTTGGGTAGCCTGTTCCAGTGCCCAATGACCCTTCCTGTGGCTTATGAAAACTGGAAAAGACTCTTCCTTTGTGGACACACTTTTAAATCCCAATTCAGCTTGGGTTCTTGACACAGCAAATGCGAGAGCTTGCAAGATCTGACCTGGGGAACCAATGGCTGACATATGGTTCACCAAACTTTTACTTAAAGAGAAAAAAAATCAAACCATTTTGCTGTAATGTTCACAAGGGTGTAAGGATCACACTTCACGTGGGAAGATACAAAGAAAGACAATCAAGACCAATAAAAAGCAAGTGCAAACCCAAGTGCAAACATGATGACAGAGCTGGGTGTAGCTACAGGTTACCTAGCGTAACAAGTGAACAGATTGGTTTTGGTTTTTTTTAATTTCCCAGAGACAAGGCTTTTATTTGTATTTTTTTTTTTTCTTCTCTCCTCTGGTAGGCAGCTACTGGAAACACTTTCACCGGAAATATCCCTTTTTACCAGGTGTGACAAGGACACACACCTCTCCCTCTGGCAGCACCAACCCACAGCCGCCACAGGAGCTACTGGACATAGAATCACTAGGTTGGAAAAGACCTCTTGGATCATCGAGTCCAACCATTCCTATCAAACACTAAACCATGTCCCTGAACACCTCATCCAACCGTCTTTTAAATACGTTCAGGGACAGGGACTCAACCACCTCCCTGGGCAGCCTCTGCCAGTACCCAATGACCCTTTCTGTAAAATTTTTTTTTCTTGATATTCAGTCTGAACCTCCCCTGGTGCAGCTCAAGGCCATTCTTCCTCATCCTATCACCTGTGACTTGGGAGAAGAGGCCACCTCCCTCCTCTCCACAACCTCCTTTCAGGTAGTTGTAGAGAGCAACGAGGTCTCCCCTCAGCCTCCTCTTCTCCAGGCTAAACAACTCCAGCTCTCTCAGCCGCTCCTCATAAGGCCTGTTCTCCAGCCCCTTCACCAGCCTGGTTGCTCTTCTCTGGACTCACTCCAGAGCCTCAACATCCTTCTTGTGGTGAGGGGCCCAGAACTGAACACAGCATTCGAGGAGCGGTCTCACCAGTGCCGAGTACAGAGGGAGAATAACCTTCCTGGACCTGCTGGTCACACCGTTTCTCATACAAGCCAAGATGCCATTGGCCTTCTTGGCCACCTGGGCACACTGCTGGCTCATGTTCAGTCAGCTGCCAAACAACACCCCCAGGTCCTTCTCCTCCACGCAGCTTTCCAGCCACTCTTCCCCTGGTCTGTGCCTGCACGGGGTTGTTGTGTCCCAAGCGCAGGACCCGGCATTTGGCCTCGTTGAACCTCATGCCATTGGTCTCGGTCCAGCCTGTTTGGCTCTCTTTGGAGCCTCCTTGCCCTCCAGCAGACCGACCCTTCCTCCCAGCTTAGTGTCGCCCCAGGACCGGGACCGTCTCGACAAGACACTCGGGGCCGGGAGCCCGCGGGGAGCGCATGGAAAGCGACCGGTTGCGCCCAGCACGAAGCGGGGGTGGAGGGGGAGGCCCGGTCGGAGCGGCCGCCGCGGCCGCCGCCGTCCCCGCCCCACTCACCTCGTCCTCCAGCAGCGCGGGCAGAGGCTCGAAGTCGTAGCAATTCACCTCACCGTCCTCCTCATAAAACACATCCTCCTCCGCCTCCATGCCGCCCGCGCAAGAGAGAGAGCGAAGGCTTCACCCCCGCCGCCTCATCATCGCTGGGCCCTCTCCGCTTTAACCCCTTTCGCTCAAGGCCCGGAGTTGGGGCAGCGCTGCCATGGCAACGCGCCGCGCCTCCACTGCGGCGGCGCCCGCCCTCCTGCGGCGGCGCCCGGGCCTGAGGGAGGGAGGTGAGGGCGGTGACATCGGGACCCCAGCCCCGCCTTGCCGTGGGCTCTCCCGGTGTTTGCTGGAGGAACCGCGGCGGTCGAAACGGGCGGGGGACCGAGGATCTGCACGGTCATGGCCATGATCCTCGGTCCCCCGCCCGTTTCGACCCCCCTAACCCATGTGCTGCCACCCCCAGGGGTGCCTAACGTGACGACTCCCTTCGAAACAAGGTTCAAAAGCAAAGATTCCTTCAAAAGTACCACGTGTTTTTGCTCCAAGAAAATTTGGTTTCAACACAGTTGTGGACAGAGGTCACAGCCATTCACAGGATCATAGAATCACCAGGTTGGAAAAGACCTCCAGGATCATGGAGTCCAACCATTCCTACGTGCCACTAAACCATGTCACTGAGCACTTCATCCACCCGTCTTTTAAATACGTCCAGGGACAGGGACTCCTCTACCTCCCTGGGCAGCCTGCTCCAGTGCCCAATGACCCTTTGTGAATTTTTTTCTCCTGATATCCTGTCTGAACCTCCCCTGGTGGAGCTTGAGGGCATTCCTCCTTGTCCTATCACCTGTCGCTTGGAAGAAGAGGCCAGCTCCCTCCTCTCCACAACCTCCTCTCATTCCCCTTTCTGCCTGAACATGTGCTGCAGGAAACCCTGAGCTGGCAGCTTCTCATTGAGCTTTAAGCACCTGTGCAGCCACGTTGAAACCTTGCATCTCTGTGGTAACAAGATGTAAGAGAATAGACTGTTTTCTCCTGTAATTAAATTTCACAGCTACAGGTATTTGGCAAATAGTAGTGCCATTTTCATGATCGTCTTTTCCTGTATTACTATAACTCTATATCAAAATGGAGTATGTTAATGAATTAATCCGTGCACAGTAGATCATGCAATACAAGAGTTTTATGCTCTACTTTGTATGTAACACACTTTGGAAAAGATTAATACTCTATTAAAATACACAGCAACAAACACTGTGAAGCAAACAAAGGTACTTTGATTCACTGTCTCATAAAAGTCATCATGCAGCAGTTGTAAGATTTCTCCCAATTAGACATTAATTGGATACATTTGACAGTTACAGCATGCTACTGAGAAAAAATCCAAACCCAGGCAGACTGGAATCTTTTATATTTGTATGCCGTCTTCTTACTAACATTTTTGAACTAGATTGACGTGAATAAAATGTTTATCGTGATTGCAAATGTATCTAATCTCTATATATGCTTATGATTTGGTAACTGAGGTTTTTAATTTTGAAACCATATTAAAGCACAGAAAACAGTGAGTGCCTGGCACTTCCAAATATAAAGCCCAACATGACTCCAATAACCATACTATTTTACTTATAAAAGGTTTCTTAAGATGTATTTCACCAGTGTATTTCGCAAAATGTTTTCCTTAGGCGGCGTGACCTATCCAATAAGAACCCTAAATTCTGGACCCTTGTGGGCTGGACTTGTACCTGCATTGTAAAGGAAACAGATGACAAAATTTTCTCTGGTGTGTAAATTTGATCTAAGATGTACACTCATCCATAAATACACCTTAGATAAGCATTCCATTGCAATCACCACTTTAGCATTCATCGGTATTTGTGTAAGATGATTAGTCAAAACTATGGGTGCTGCAAGGAAATCCACATGCTAGTTTTGAAAGGATCAATAATTTTTGTTGAATAAGATAAATTCACTTGCTAAAAGCAGTTAGTAATTGAGTAGTAGGGCATTTCCCTGTCAGTTAGCAGATTCAGTTTCAGATACCTGCTCTGCATTTTTTGGGTCTTGAATCTAGGGGTTGAGTAGATTTTGCCGGAGTAAGTGACTAACACTGTATCCAAGTGATTCAAGATGCTTGAGACCTGTCTCTTGGTTGCTTTGGTTGACTTACTTGCTCTGCTGAAGAACTATTTATACTAAGTGGAATTTGTACAAAGTGGAAAACAAAAGGAAATAAAGATAGAAGGAGCAAAAGAGATTATACTCCAAGTTATAAAATACAGCAGTGCAGGATTCATCACTAAATGAAACATCTAGTGGACTTTGCCCTATCACAAGTGCCTTGATAGACAGGACAGAACAGTCACTGGAACTGATACGTTTTGGTAGATTTTTCCACAAAAATTGCTATGCCAAGTTTCTGCTCTTATCAGTAATGCTGTTGTTTTGTTTTCCTTGTTGGTCTCATGGTTGAGGCAGCTGTCAGAAAAGGCACTGTAACTTACATGATACAGTCATGTAACAATTCTTGCACTAGAATATTCATTCTTATGAACATCTGCAATTAATCATGGCCCGTGGGAATTGTTGGAGGACATGCAACACTACATAGTTCAGAAAAGTAGGAAAAAAAAAAAAGCAGGAGAAAAAAATAGCATGTAGGTGAAGCTGACAGTTTCTCTGCTGTCATGTTTTCTGTTCTTTCTTTTCCACAATATTGCTTAAGAAAGTTTATGCTCTTAAGATGTCTTTATAGAGTGTTGGTAGGCATTGTTTGAAAGACATTTTGATGGGTACATGAATATCTGTGGTAATTACCTTCTGAGTCTGAGGTTGGATGAACATGCAAGTGAATATCATCTTAAAACCAGAAATACATAGAACAGTAACCAGGTTCTCAAAGATGAGGGTTGTCAAAAGGCAGAAATAAAATACTATTTTGCACTAATAACATTCTCTAGCTTGAAAAGAAATAAGAAGCATTAGTATAGATTGACAGAACATACTGTGGCTAAAATTGTTTCGGTAAAGCATAGCTGAAACAGGTTTTTAATGTTTGGTTTGTTTGGGTTTTTTTATGGAAGTACCAGAGAAAGGTTTCATTTCCCTGTGATCAGATTTTGAATATGAACCAAGATCTCTTTAGTAACAATTACACCAGGAACCACAGTTATTAGAGATTTTGACTTCATAACTGTAGATTAGAGATTAAAAATACTAAGCAAAGGTGAACTCCAGGTATAGTGTAGACATTACACATGAAACCTCTTAACCAAAAAGTCATTGAATCAACATGGAGTTTTGTGTCTTGGACTTGGTGCATGATCACAGGCAATACAGAGGAACTGGTTCAAACTCATCTGATTTCAGTCTTCTCACACTTCTAGCATGCTCTTCTTAAGCTGTATCTGTTTTCTAGTACACGCAGTAGAGTTAGGGCAATTTGTAATTTTCATATGAGCAGTGTTTGCAGCAGAATAGCTGACAATTTTTGCCTCTGACAGCAGTCAATATCAGATATCTAGCAAAGTGTGGAAGAACAATGCAGGTACGTATTATGCTCTTCCAGTAGAGCCTCACTGCCTCCGAAGTTCAAACCTGCATGGTTCAGGTACACCCTAAGGCAGTGGTTTAAGAGACACTGCAATATATTTCATCAATGAATTTGTCCATTCACATTTTAAGTCTGAATAGTTTTACTGTCTAGGACCTGCAAAACTCTTTAGCTGGCCTGCACACAGCAAAAAGTAAATTCTTTGTTTCATTCGAGGACTGTAATTTCTTTTGTTTGAAAAGGTGGTGAATAGATTCTGTATTTATCTTCTTTCTACCGTTTATGATACTGTAGAGTTGTCATATCTCTCCTCACTCTGTATTTCATGTTGAAAGGTCCTTGGTTATTCTTTTTAATAGATTATGTAATCATAATTGACTATTAAAATTTTGGAGTACCAGCATTGTAGATGAAAGGTACACATTTGTTACACTATAATTAGATTGTACATTCTCCTTTTAAGAGTTTTCGTTTAATGGCAGTTTGCCTGAAGGTTCTCATTTTAATTTAGTTTGGGTGAAACTGAGGGAACTGAAGGATTGCAGTATAAAGAATTGGGTTTTGTGTGTGCATGGCTTAAATCCTTTTCAATTGTTTGGGTTTTGTTAATCAGAGATCGCTTTAATGCCATGGGCTTTAATACTTTTACAGTCTATGAAACTACTGTTCTTCCTTTAGCAGTTATAGATATTTGAAGGCACAGAAAATCTTTCTGCCAGTTGCCAACTGCTGCTGCCTTTGTGGCAGCAGTGAGAAAGTATTGCAATAAAAAGCAAATTATGTGTTGCTGCTACTGAAAACCTGAAAGAATTCAAAGGTAAAGACATTGCAATTTTTAAACCAGGCCATTGCTGTTATGAATCATATATGAGCATAAATCTGCTTGCCTGAAGTGGCAGGTTAGTTTGTATTCCAAATACTTTGGAATCTTACAAAGGGAATAGGGATGTGTTAGCTTTGCATTTCTGAAAAGGATCAGAAAATTAAATACATAGTCTGCTCACGGTATGGGAAACCCATATATAGGCATTCCCTTTTTATGGGGTTGAATGGTGTAAACAGAAAATTCAGAATTGTTAACACAGTCTTTGGTCATTATAGGCAATTGTCACATCATTCTTTTCATAGAAATATCAAGCTCAGCCTCTTCCTACAATGTTAAGAATCTTATGATTTCCAGCCTGTCCTTATCTAGTTTTGCCCCAACATTGTCTTTTATCTTTTAATCTCAGTTCCTCTTTCTTTACAGATTTCATATTATTTATGCATCTGTTCTGTTGCCTTTGACTTTGCTTTCATCTTTTCCAAATCAGTGCATTTTCTTAAACCCATGTTCTAGTCATGATTGCTTTTCTACTACACCCCACTTTTGTTGTCTTTATAACATCAATAAACCTTAAGTTCATTTTCCTCGGGTACTTAGAAGCTCTAATATTTTCAATAGATTCCTTTTCTATTTACCCCCTCAGTGTATTTCTTTATGGAAGCTTATGCTTTTTTTTCATCTTCATAATCTTCTCACGTGTCCACTGCCTGAAGATTTTGGTTTTATTACAACTTCTTTGAATAGCAGTTTCACTTGTCCTCCTGTGGGAGACTGTCGGAGGATTCCTCACTGTTCTCCTCAGGACATCTTTCAATCATCTAATATGTTTTCATCTGAACTGCAGCTGCATCGCCAATTCCTGCATTCTTTCTACATGAACTCTACTAGGTGGCACTCCAGGCATAGATAGCTCCCATCAGGAGCTGCTTTAGGGTAATGTACTTTGCATTTCAGCACTTTCTTTGTCATTCTTTAAATTTCCTGTGCTGCTGCAGTTGGCTATTACCTTCCTGTAGCAGCTGAAATGCACAGAAAGACAGCAGAAGTAAAAACATAATTTAGCCCCAACTGAAGTCAAAACTGTCATGGCATAATTTCCTTTGAAGCGAACTCATTGAGATGCAAGATCAAAGACCAGAATTGTTTTTATTTGTATACAAATGAGAAAATAGCCTAGTAATGGTCCAATACACAAACACATGGCTTTCTTTTCACCACTGGCAAATTAGGAGTGGCAGAGATAGAAGTTCGAAATCAATCCAGTGCTAAGTCTGGCATTTGGGAATTTCTGAGTCATTGTCTAATTAATTAAATTGGATTATTAGGTTTGTCATAGGCAGTATCTATCAAGAAATATATGTCTGTGTCTGTATTCACACTTATATACATAGAGACTGATAATAGGGTTCTTTCTATTGATATCACTCTGGACTGCTACATGACTTCCTTTATCTCAGTGTCTTTGTACAGCCAGGTAGTCCCACAATAGGCTTGTATTGCAAGGTGGAGACCACTTTGCTTGTTTCACAAGGTAAAGTGAGGCACCATGAAAATAAATAACTTCCAACACTACCCAGGAGTACTGGAAATTTAAGCTGTAAACTTGGAGAGCCAAATTTACTCTATAAATACAAAGCATCCTTCAACTGATTCTGAACTGCTTTAGTATTGACATTATAACATTGACTTCAAAACACCATATTGTCTTTATAGTACCTATTGGTCTCTTTGCTCTTTTAATTCACTTTAGTGGTATTCATTAGAAAAACTTGTGCAGAAGATAATTTTGAAAGATAATGTGCATAATAGAGTCTAAGATGATGCCTATGGCAATTTCACACTGGAAAATAAGCTGCAGGGTAGTACTAGCCATCCTTCAGATAAATGCCTCATAATAATTAACTAAATCTTAAATTCATATTAAAGAAACAGAAAAAAATAACTGTACAGGAAGAATTATAAGCCTGGGATTACTTATATTTTATATATATGGTTATTTCCTTAAACTTTCCTCTGCAGAGATTTATGAGATCATTATGACCTGCTCATAAAGAAAAACAATGACAAGACAAAGTATTCTCCCATCCATGGGGCAGTGAATCAAACTGCATTGTTTAAAACCTTCTTGAAAGTAATGAATCAGCAAGAACAGTCCATCCTGAAGACATGATACCTCTAAAACAATCACCTAGTGTCCCAACAACTGATATGAAATCCACTAGTGTCTTTGTTGTTCTATTCCTTTCCCCAGAGACATGGCTGTGGTTATCCTGGCAATCTTTCTCAATAAACCATAATGAGAAACTAGAACATAGAT
The DNA here is from genome assembly GCF_032191515.1 of Phaenicophaeus curvirostris. Lineage (NCBI taxonomy): Eukaryota > Metazoa > Chordata > Aves > Cuculiformes > Cuculidae > Phaenicophaeus > Phaenicophaeus curvirostris. The sequence continues at coordinate 13,894,817 of NC_091400.1, read as the reverse complement.
GATATGATCTACTAGCAACAGAGGTAATATACAATATTTACAATTTAATCCTTTTGATTTACTGTGACTCTTTGTCTCCAATGAGGATTTAGCTACTGTGTTTTGTGCTTGGGTCACTGCAGTTCTTTCTTCCTGACATTGAATCAGGAAGGCATTCAGAAATTCCACCTGTGCAAGACAAAACAACCCAAACCTCCTGGGAGCATACCAGGTGTTGTTCATATTCCCTACAGGCCCTCCAAAATAAAAATATTGCTGATCCCATAACCTATTGTGCATTCTTACCCTAGGAAAACAACTGCTTTTCATGGAAGCCCAAGGGTTGCAGTACTCCACTGTGAAATTCTCAGGAGATGAGATCAGACTGTTCTTGGCAGAGGGCCCTATGTTATGTTACTTTGTGCCAGAGCTGATTAGAATGAATCTGATCACAATCAATTTTAGATCACAATGCTGAACTCAATCTTTCTGCCAAGCCCTTCAATTAGTAACAAAGATAGTTGAAAGAACTTTCAAAGATATTTGAAAGAACTTTCAAAGATACAGATCATCCAATAAAGTCACTTGGCCTCACAAGCAGTGCAGAGCAGATTTTTTTTTTCAGGTACAAACAGAAGCAAATCTCATACCAGGTATCAGAAAACATTTGTTGAAAAACACAGCAGGAGCCATACTGAAGCTGCTAAAAAAGCAGATTTAATTTCCAAAATAGCTCCAAAGAGATTTTTATTTTTCACGTGATAATCACAACCATAGAGGAAAAGGGCACTTGCTAAAGTTGACCTCTGCTATGATAGTTTAAAAATGCTGTGAATAGGGTATGCTCCTGGCAGATGGAAAAAGCAATCCTTTATGCAGGCAGGCTTTGAGTTTGAACAGTGGTGGCACACACAGTTGAGTGCCCTATTTGCATTCTGAGAAAAAAACAACCAGTTTCGAGTCACCTTAAATTAAGACTCTTTTGTAACTTCTCAATTCAGCTACTGCACTGAAAAAAAAAGCAATTATTTGCACTACCCAAATCTCCATTTTGTAATTGCTGAGTAGATAATTTGGTGATGGATGCATTAGTAATATTTATGTATTGTGCTGCTAGGGACTCCTTTACGCTGGGAAATGCTCCTCTGTGGAGAAGCAGTCTATATGTAGAATATAGCCATAAAAATTATAAATACAACTAGAAAACACAGTTGAGATTGAATCTTGTACATTGCACATGCAGATTAGCAGGCAGAAAGAAGCTCTTACCAAGAAAGCTCATCAGCAAAAGGGAGAAGATAGCCTCTCAGCCTTCATGTGATACAGAGCCTGAAGAATTGAGCTGCAGTCTGGTTTAGAGGACTGTAGATTTTTAGACTTCCCTATCTTTTTCAGAATTAACATGGGGGCAAAGGTGACTGATTTGCAAAGTCTCCTAAAGACATGATCATTAGCTGTATGTTAGTGGAGCTCAAAATAGTGATTAATGAGTCAGGAAGAAAGATAAATTGCTGAGTTCAGCTCCAAGTCTATAGTAGCTACAGTATGTGTTTGAAGCATTTGTCATTAATTAGGCATTGTCAGTTACCTCCTGGATGAAGCCAAAACCATCTTGGGCATCATAAAATCCATGAACTGCAGTATATGTCTCCAGAATTTGATAATCCAAATGAATCACCTGGGCGAAAGTCTCTTCCAACCTGTTAGAGCTTATTGATTCATCTGGATCTATAACAGGTTATTAAATTTTCATTCTTAGTAAAGGCAGTTGATTTATATTAAGAGGAAAGTTTGTGTGTAACAAGCAGCAAGGTGCATGAATATCCCACAAAGAAACTCTTAGAGCACCTAGGGACAAGCAGAAAGAGTGCAAGGTAGTGCCAATGCCTCCATCTAGTATTGCATAGAATTCCACTGATTTCATGAAAATTTGATTTCTGCATTGGCATTCCTTTCAAAAGGCAGGAAGGAGTCAGCTACTCATATCTCAGAGGCAGAACATCCCAATTTTAATCTCTCACAAGAATAGGTAAATTACTTCAATTCAGCTTCCTGAATTAAAAAAAAGTTAATTGTAGGAGCATAGACAGGAAAAAATACTAAACCAAACAAAAATACTCCTGCATGCCAGCTTCCCTAGTTAGACCTCCCTAATCCATGCCATTCCTTACTGCTGCATGGAATAAGGGGGAAACTGTTCCTATTGTGACTTCTTTCTGAATAAATCCATAAAGCCTCTTCCACTTGGGACTTGAAAAAACAAGCCTGGAATCACTTACATATTCAATGTAACAACCTCTAGCTGTCCTAATGCACCCGGTGCCTTCCGAGTTCTCCACAAGTAAGCAGTTGTCAAAGTGACACGAGACCAGTGGAATGGCTTTTACTCCTGCCTTGTATGAAAGGCTATATGGGTGCGACCAGAGGACTTGGCATCCAGGAATGTCCTCCTGAAGCCAGAATGTCCTTGGGACTACTCTGACCAATTTGAAGCTGGACATTTTGTTTGGTACAAGGGAGAGCCTTCAGGTGCTACAGAATCAACACAAGAATATCCAGCCCATCAAGTCATATGGCTTATTATATCCTAGGCTTGGGGCAAAACAAAGTAAAGCCTAGCAGCAGTCTGGTGTGCCAGTTCCCCTTGGCTGTGCCAGGCATACCTCAGCTGCAGCTGACAACCTGGCACTGAGGCTCAATTAATCAAGAGATGTTATATAACAAGCACAGAATTTCAGCCAGAAAAATTCAAACATACCTGCACACAAAACTCTCATTGTCCAGTCCAGTCACTCCTCTTCTACACCAGCTGCTTCTGTGAACAATTTTTCAGCTTATACTCAAACAGTATCCGCCCTTGATCATTTAATCAGTATTTAAAGCTGTGTCTGTGATGTTATTGATCCCACTTGTGCCTCCAGCATGTGTTTCCAATGGAAAATCCAGCACAGAGGGAAAATGCAGAACACTTTCTCAGCATCCACGAAAAGAAAAAGATGCATTTTTCTCCTTTCTGATTTTATGGTTTGTTGTGTAATAGCAATAATCTCTATTAATTTCACATACTTGCAATAAATGGTTTTTGAGATCGATGAAATGTCTGAGCTTCACTTTGGCTATTAATCATTCTCAGTAGCCATTTATTGCTTCATATATTACAAATAACAGAAGTTATTCCTTAAATCTTCCCAGATAGCTGAGGACTGCAAATTTCAAACCTAACTCTGAGAGACAGATTCACTGATGGCAATCCTTTTATAACAGTAAGTAATAATAACAGCACTGTGCCTTCCACCTGCAGATTTCAAAACCTACTATACAGTGCATTAAGGAAAAATGAACCTTACTTCTGTAGTTGAAGGGGGGGAGGAGGTGAGGATATAGGTAAGAAATATCTGTGAAGATCACTCACCATTTTTTTCCTCATTATCTAAGAAAGCAATTTTGGTAACCCAACAGAATTTTTTAATACCTGCCCTTGGTGCCATCCTATAAGCAAAGCTCCTTGGGAGCCAACACTCTGGCTGCTGCTAGGGGAACAGGCACTGACTGTCCTGAGAGAGAGGCTGTATTGCAGTTCCTGGGCAATATCAGCAAGACTGGTGTGAACCGAATGCATGTGAAAGGCAACATGAAAAGAAAAAGTAATAACAATAATAATAGAATATAGTAAAATACAGCCACTCACCTCCTAGTGATTAGCCCATCCCAAGCAACAATTTCAGTGAGTGCAGTGATAGTAGCAAGTGCAGAGGTCATGGTGAGCACAGTGATATAAGAACACAGAGCACCAAATGAGGAACCTGGATCACCTGCCTGCCTCCCAGCGAAATTCCCATTTTTATACTGAGCATGATGTTATGGTACAGAATATACTGTTGGCCAGTTTGGGTTAGCTTCCTGGCTCTGCACCTGTGCACTAGCAAAACATGGGAAACTGAAAATCCTTGATTACTTAGCAAGACCTAAACCAACATCAGTGTATTATCAATAGTTTTCTAATACTGAATCTAAAAAACAGCAGCTGCTGGGAAGAAAATAAACGTTATCCCAGACAAGCACAAACATTACCTGGCAAGAACAGCTAGCTTGACAGAAGAAGATCAGAAGGGGGGGAATTATTTTCTGTTCTTTATGCATCCCTGGCTGAATTGTTTCCACATTTCCAGTCCAATTTAAATTATACTTACGTTACTCCAGAGTATGACAGAACAGATGCAGGACTGAAACTGAGAGTACACTTGTAATTTGCTCTGAAAGTTTCCAAAAGTCTTACTGATGTCCTCCCCTGTCCTCCCTTTACTCTCTACCCTATTTTTTCAATGACTTTTTTGTTAGGAATGTCTGAGATGGTTGTTCATATAGCTTACAGGGTCTTGCCAGCCCTCTTCAGAGTGGGGTAAAGTGCAGATCCTCCCGATGAATGCATATTAGTCATATTAATCAAATAATATTTTACCTGTAGCTACTTGAGGAGGAATAAAAGCTTGCTTGCCTAAATATAAAAATTGACATATTGGGTCAAACCAGACATCCAGTTAGTTCAGTTAGTTATCCTATCTCTGTTAATGGTCAATAGTATAAGCTTAAGTAACACTGTAAGAACACAGCCCATACAGAATGATCCTTCCCCACTTTTAGAAATTAGCATTTTACTGTGATTACAAAAAGACCCTTGTTAACTAGTGAATAGAGCATAGGAGTCTGGAAAGATGATTTCCTTAAATGACTCTCCTTTTGAATTGCTTTGTGCTCTCAGGCAATTCACAAAGGTTGCAACTCATTTGCCAAGTCAGTATAAAAGCGTTCATCAGGCTTTGTAAGTTGGTAGGGACTGGATGCCCTTATAAAGCTGTGTGTCACTGCCGTATAACTTGTGATACAATAGCCATAAGATCTGCTACTGCAAATAAGGTAAAAATATGCTATGAAAAGTGGCTTAGAGATGCTCTCACATCTTGAAAACCAAGTATACAAATAAGCTTGTAAATTGATGATTCAGGGAAATTTGTAGAGAGTAGAATCATACAATGATTTGGGTTGGAAGGAATATTAAAGACATTCCAATTCCACCCTCCCTGCCATGGGCACGGACACCTTCCACTAGATCAGGTTGCTCAAAGACTCCTCCAACCTGGCCTTGAACTCCTCCAAGGGTGGGGTATCCACAACTTCCCTGGACAACCTGTTCCAGTGCCTTGACAACCTTACGGGAAAAAATTTCTTTCTAATATCTAATCTGAATCTACCTTCTTTCAGCTGAAATACATTAACCCTCATCCTATAACTACACTCCATAGGTGTGTAGAGTAGAAATGGCAAAGGTGACATAGAATTATATGGTTGTATCAAAATAATTTTTTTGGTTCTATTTTAACAAAGGTAACAAAAGAGCTAATTAGCAGAGAATAATAGCATAAGCACCTTTCAAACAATGTTCAACAAAAATTAGTCATAATATGATCTTGCAGCCCCAAAACAGAGACAAGAAAACTTTCATATCGATTTGAAGCAAAGCCCCAGATCCCCCTGGCGAACAAGTACCAGGTGCTGCAGGTGGAATCCAGCCCTGAGGATGAGGATGGTGGCTCCCACAGCCTAGAATCCTTCCCTAGGCTGCACCATTCTCAGAAAAAGATAAAAACATCCTCCATTAAGAAGAAGAGGAGGGTGATTGTTGTAGGGGACTCCCTCCTAAAAGGAACGGAGGGACCCATTTGCAGACCGGACCCGCTCCACAGAGAGGTCTGCTGCTTACCGGGTGCATCAGGGAAGGAGGTAGCTAGAAAACTTCCTTCCCTGGTTCACGAGACAGACTACTATCCTTTGATAGTAGTCCAAACTGGTAATGATGACCTAACAAACAAAAAGGCCAAAGCCATCAAGAATGGCTTCAGGGCAATTGGGAAAGTGATGGAGGGCTCTGGGGCACAAGTAGTATTCTGCTCCATCCCAGTGCTAAATAGAGAGGAGCAGGAAGCCAGGATGAAGAATTCGATTAATACCTGGCTCCGAGCCTGGTGCGAGGAGAGGGGCTTTGGCTTTTTTGATCATGGGGGGGCTCACGCACCCCCAGGCTTTCTCGCTAAGGGCGGGACACATGGGTCTCCTAGGGGGGCTAAAGCCCTTGCCAGAAACCTAGCCAAGCTCATAAATCGAGCTTTAAACTAGATGTGAAGGGGGAGGGGGTTGAGCCCAGGCTAGACAGGAATGAGCCTGGATGTGGGGAATTGGTGATTGGGAGAGGGTGCGCGGGCGAGGACCACCAGTACCTCACCACACAAAAAGTGGGGGAGAACACACCTCGGGGTGTTAAGGGAGATGCAGGCACTCTGGTGTCAACTACTCCAGTTACCAGGCAGTTGGGAACGAACCCTGTTCCCTCTAGGAGGGCTGAAGGCTCGGCAGCTCAGCTGAAGTGCATTTACACCAATGCACGCAGCATGGGAAATAAGAAGGAAGAGCTGGAAGCTGTCGTAGGGCAAGGGGCCTATGATGTTGTTGCCATCACGGAAACGTGGTGGGACGACTCATATAACTGGAGTACGGCTATGGTGGGGTATAAGCTTTTCAGGCGGGACAGGAAGGGTAGGAGAGGAGGTGGGGTAGCCCTCTTTGTAAGGGAGGACTTGGACATCACTGAGATGGATTGTGGAGATGAGGAGGTTGAGTGCCTGTGGGTCAAAATCAGAGGAGCCCACCAGAAGGTAGATTTTGTGATGGGAGTCTGTTACAGACCACCCAACCAAGGAGAAGCAGCTGATGAGCTCTTCTATAAACAGCTGCGGTCAATCTCTAGATGGATGCCTCTCGTTCTGGTGGGAGACTTCAATCTGCCTGATATCTGCTGGGTGTACAACACAGCAGAAAGGAAGCAGTCTAGGAGGTTCCTGGAGTGCGTGGGAGATAACTTCCTTGCACAGTTGGTGAATGAACCAACCAGGGAAAGTGCCCTCCTGGACCTCCTGTTGGTGAACAGAGAAGGCCTTGTAGGGGATGTGGCGGTAGGTGGACGCCTAGGACTAAGCGACCATGAGATTATAAAATTTTCTGTTCTAGGTGAAGTGAAGAGGGTGGTTAGCAAGACAGTAACATTAAATTTCCAGAGGGCAGACTTTGATCTCTTCAGCAGGCTGGTTGGTGAAGTCTCATGGGAGACAGTACTCAAGGGCAAGGGAGCCCAGGAGGGCTGGGAGCTCTTCAAAGGGGTGGTCCTAGCAGCTCAGGAGAAAGCCATCCCCGTGGTCCGGAAAAAAAGCCGGCAGGGGAGAAAGCCAGCTTGGTTGAATAGAGAGATCTTGAGGGATATCAAGAAGAAAAGAAATGTTTATGGCCTCTGGAAGAAGGGACAGGCCTCTTGGGTGGACTACAGGAGGGAAGTGAGATTGTGTAGGGAAAAAAATCAGAAGGGCTAAGGCTCAGCTAGAAATTGGATTGGCCAAGTCAGTGAAAGATAACAAAAAATCTTTCTACAAATATATAAATAATAAAAGGCGGACTAGGGAGACCATACAGTCCCTATTGGACACAGAAGGGACAACAGTAACAGGGGATGAGGAAAAGGCTGAGGTACTTAATGCCTTCTTTGCCTCAGTCTTTAGTCGTAAAGAGGGTCGTTCCGTCTGTGTACAAACCCAGGAGCTAGAGGAGCATAATGAGGCTCCCATGATCCAAGAGGAGGTGGTCAGAGACTTGCTAGCCCGACTGGACAGTCACAAGTCTATGGGGCCGGACGGGATTCACCCTAGGGTACTGAAGGAGCTGGCGGATGTGCTGGCCAAACCCCTTTCCATCATCTTCCAACAGTCCTGGAAGACTGGGGAAGTCCCACTGGACTGGAGGCTGGCTGATGTTGTGCCCATCTACAAGAAGGGCCGCAGGGAGGACCCAGGAAACTACAGACCTGTCAGTCTGACCTCAGTGCCAGGGAAAGTCATGGAACAGGTGATCTTGAGTGCTATCATGAAGCACATGCAAGAGAACCAGGTGATCAGGCCCAGTCAACATGGGTTCACAAAAGGCAGGTCTTGACAGACTAACCTGATCGCCTTCTATGACAAAGTGACCCGGCTACTGGATGAGGGAAAGGCTGTGGATGTGGTCTTCCTGGACTTCAGCAAAGCCTTTGACACAGTTTCTCAAAGCGTTCTGCTTGAGAAACTGTCAGCCTCTGGGCTGGACAGGCGCACACTCTCCTGGGTGGAAAACTGGTTGGATGGCTGGGCCCAGAGAGTGGTGGGAAATGGTGTGAAATCCAGCTGGAGGCCAGTGACAAGTGGGGTTCCCCAGGGCTCAGTGCTGGGTCCAGCCCTGTTCAATGTCTTCATCAATGATCTGGATGAAGGCATCGAGTGCACCCTTAGCAAGTTTGCGGACGACACTAAGCTGGGTGGAAGTGTCGATCTTTTGGAGGGTCGGGAGGCTCTGCAAAGGGATCTGAACAGGCTGGACCGCTGGGCAGAGTCCAATGGCATGAGGTTTAACAAGGCCAAATGCTGGGTCCTGCACTTGGGACACAACAACCCTATGCAGTGCTACAGACTAGGAGAAGTCTGTCTAGAAAGCTGCCTGGAGGAGAGGGACCTGGGGGTGTTGGTTGACAGCCGACTGAATATGAGCCAGCAGTGTGCCCAGGTGGCCAAGAAGGCCAATGGCATCTTGGCTTGTATCAGAAACGGCGTGACCAGCAGGTCCAGGGAGGTTATCCTCCCTCTGTACTCGGCACTGGTGATACCGCTCCTCGAATGCTGTGTTCAGTTCTGGGCCCCTCACCACAAGAAGGATGTTGAGGCTCTGGAGCGAGTCCAGAGAAGAGCAACAAAGCTGGTGAAGGGGCTGGAGAACAGGCCTTATGAGGAGCGGCTGAGAGAGCTGGGGTTGTTTAGCCTGGAGAAGAGGAGGCTGAGGGGTGACCTCATTGCTCTCTACAACTACCTGAAAGGACGTTGTGGAGAGGAGGGAGCTGGCCTCTTCTCCCAAGTGACAGGGGACAGGACAAGAGGGAATGGCCTCAAGCTCCGCCAGGGGAGGTTTAGGCTAGACGTTAGGAAAAAATTCTTTACAGAAAGGGTCATTGGGCACTGGAACAGGCTGCCCAGGGAGGTGGTTGAGTCACCTTCCCTGGAGGTGTTTAAGGCACGGGTGGACGAGGTGCTGAGGGATATGGTTTAGTGTTTGGTAGGAACGGTTGGACTCAGTGATCCGGTGGGTCTCTTCCAACCTGGTTATTCTGTGATTCTGTGATTCTGTGAAGCACAAAGGTTTTCTTAAGACTTGTTACGCACAAAATTCTCAATAGCATCTGTCCTGCCCCAGACCCATGAGCCACACACTCGCGTCCAGGCTTGATGGGAAGAGGGGGTGCATTTATCCATGTGGCAACCTGGAGGCCAACAAGGTCATTTGTGGCTGGTGCCACAAAACAAACACACAAATGGGAAGCCTTCTAAAATGTTTAAGGCAAAGAAAGAAGCAAAGTCAAGCTTTACATTCCACCCCATGACTTAAACATGTCACAGAACTCAAAGCCAGAACTTGGGTCCATGCTGTCTATAGTGGTGACACTTACAAGAAGGGGGCAGGATAAGGAGAATAAGGCTGAGGAAGAGAGAAGGAAGGGGTAGTCACTTTCCAGATCCACAAGCTATTAACTTGCCCAGTCAAAAGACAGGGGGTATTTCCTAGATACACGAGCTGTCAACTCATCCCTATGGGGTGTTTCCTAGATCCATGAGCTGTCAACTTGCATCCAGGCCTCTTTCAACTTGCCCACTTGAAAGACACAGGGTAGCTCCTAGACCCATGAGCTGTCAACTCGTGTCTAGGCCTGATGGGGAGGGGAAGTTCCTTTATCTGTGCGGTGATCCAGAGGCCAACAAGGTCACTCCCAGGGCAAAAAACAAAAGCAATATTTATTCTGGCTCCGGCAAATGCAGACAGACCAAAATACTTGGGCACACAGCCGAGACATGGGGGTACAACTTCCCAAAGTTACAGAAACAAATCTCAACCTGTTTAGATCACAATCTGATCCCTGAATGCAGCCAAGGTCACTCATCCAGTCCAACATGAACGCCGTAAGGTAATGGGAGGGAGACAGCGAGAAAGAGAGAGAGAGAAAAGGAAAGAATTCACCACATCAATGGGCAGCAGCCGTTCCTTGGGAACATGTAGTCACAACAGCAGCTTTTTCCAGGCCGTGTGGTCCAGGCTAGTGTGATCGAAGTGATGGGCAAGAGAGAGTGAGAGCCCCCTGCGTGGTTCCTTGCAAGTTCTTTTATAAGGTGGTCTTGCCATGTATCTTTTGGGATTGTATGCCTGGGCAGTCCGGCAGGTGGAGGAAGGTGGGGGGAGGGGAACAGCACCCACCACTACATCACCTCCCGCTGCAGCAGCGGCTCCAGGCCTTGAGGTCAGCCAGGCGAGGGAGAGCGGTGCTTACTCTTCCACCTCCGCCCCATTGAACCCAGCACCATAGATGAGGCTCTCAGGTGACATCCCAAGCTCCATCTTTGGGGAGGTCTGCTGCTGCACCACCGCCACTACTCACTGCTGGCACTACGAAACTAACACACAAATGGTCAGCCTTCAGACAAAATGTTTAAGGCAAAGAAAGAAGCAAAATCAGGCTTTACAGCATCTAAGGGGAGTATGTCATAAATTCTTTCTTGTTACAGAAATTATAAGATTGATGAGCTTTTCTTTATTTGCAAATTTATTTTAGAAACCTCCAAAGTATTCCTTGGCTATGTTTTTAAGACATAATTTATCATATTTCTGTTTTGAAGGTGCTATTCTGAATATATCAGTATGCCGTCTTATTTCGCAGTCATCTCCCATTATATTTTTATCTGTTTTACATAATTACATCAGTGACCAATTTACAAAATCTAGAAAATAGAAATATAACTCTACAGAAAAAAACTATGCCTCATGTTATGTCACTTAATTTCTATTTGTTCATCTATCTAATAGAAAAATAATAAGAAAAATAAACAAAAAAGATTACTCGGTGATTTATATATATAACTGGAAAAATATGCACAACTCTCCTTGCTATATTCCAACAAATTATGTATTATCCATCAATAATAATATCCAGTCATGTGGAATATTAAATAATAGGTTGGCTGCTTTCCATGAATTTAATCAAATATTCCTTTTATAGCTTAAAAAGTCATACAAGTTCAGTGAGAAAAAAGTCAATCAGCAAAGTCCAATCATTCTTCTCTATGTCAGACAGAGCGAACATTTTAGATCTCTGACAATGGAGTTATGCTCCATTTGATAGGCTGTCCTGTGTTGACTGCTACTTGACATGGTGATAAAATTTCCACTAAAAACTTCCAAGCATCTTCTAGGTTATGAAAAATGTATTTTATTCTTTACAAAACAAATTGTCATGCAACCCTTAATATATGTGGAGACAAAGAGTTTTCTCTTTTTCTTTAGAATGTCACAGTCAAAGCTTATATCCATTGCCTTCAGTTTTGCTCAGAAAATGTAAGAATTAATGGTAAAAATGTTGTTAAAAGGTTCCCCTTCAACATAACCTGCCATAAAAGGGTATACACAAGGTTTTTTTGCAAAACGTTGCTTGATCAGCAGCAAGTAAAGTGCTTCCTATTGAAGTCTGAGTGTTACTATATGGCAATATTCTCATCAGATGAGCTTACCTGTACAGAAAAGCTGACCAGAAAAGTTCTTTTTCAAAATATGGTTTTCTAAAAAAAAAAAAAAGCTATTTTTCCGAGTAATAGCTTATGTTTTGAGTACAGGAATAATGTGTCAGAGGGAATGCATTCCACTCAATTTTGTTGCATTAAAATCTCTATGAAGAACTGGAAATGAGGCTTTTTTGCCTCAGTCTTTTAAGAGCAGCATGAAAGCTAACATGATTGTGATCACAAGCACTTGTGGCATGTGGTCTGCTTCCATATGCAGTAAATCACTGAGTCATTATATTGCATTTGAAGACCATATTCTTCCCAGAATATTCTTTCTCAGATCAATGGACTTGTATGACTTCTGTTATCTATTACACACTAGGGAATTCCACCTACAAATCCTCTAAGTGCAATTTAATTATAATTTGCTTTGTGCAAGGGAAATGGTAGCAGGCAAGTTAAACTGAAGGATACTCCATTCATATGGTCATCAAGAAAGTGGTCCAGAGCGTGAATAACCAAAGATAGAAAAGAAATTCTGTCATATCAACCAAATAATTTTGTTAGAGACTCTAAAAGCCATAAAGTGAAAAAACAGAAAGGCATGAGAATGCTCCAACATATTATCAGCATAAGTAGAGAAAATCTAGAGGCATAAAATAAGAAGGCATGACATAACTGGATAATCTCAGAGTGGTTGCCAGCTGTTTCTTGCTAAAGTCTGTTAATAGTGGACTACCAATACAATTCTCTCTTTTAAAATAAAAATGCCTAGGTTAATTTCTAAAATTTATTTCATGGACTCAAACCTGTCTTCCCAAAGCTCTGAGTTTACATAAACAGAGAGGACACTTTTCTATCTTATGATTATGCCAACAACTCTTTGTTCCTGTTTGTAGAGGGAATTAAGAATGCCTACTCATCATCCTACAGCACTCTGAGAGGCACAAACCCCAAATAAATATTACCTTTAATTTTGAATAACATTCAAAATGTAATTCTTGTTTTTCTGTGAATCACTGAATCACCATATGACCATCCATTTGCACAGGTCCATGTATCTGGGAAGGAAACTGACCATTATAGGACAGGACAAATGACCTTTGGTTGAATGATGTCATAAAGTGCTATATTATACGTTGCATTTCTCCATAACATGGCCAGTGGGCAACACTACTGAAACATTGCTTTCATTAAAATCTAACTAAATTAATTGTAATGGGTCCTATCCTCCGCTGTCATGGGTTGTGTTGAGTTATTCAGCAGAAAATCAGGGCCAACAGGGTCCTTGGATACCCATGGATTACTTGAAGTCAGAGTTGAGCTTCTTGATGCTGCTCAGGTGTTTTAAAGAGTGAAATGAGTACAGTAGTGTTTCCATCAAAGAACAGTGTGTGCTGCATATTAACTGTCTCCTTTATCTTTATGGAGCAACACCACTGTTAACCATCACAGACTTCTGTAATGGACCAAGCCACCCTAAAAGCATAAGGTTTTATCAACCTTTTTGGTTTTTAAGATATCAATAGGTAAAATGTAACCCTTAGGTCAGGTTTTGCTGATACTAAGAACATCACAAGTGAGGAATTGCAGGACAATGAAGAAGAATTGACAATAAAAATATTTCACAATAAATCTCTTCCAAAAGGAAAAAAAACCCCACATTTCAGTCCTGATGAAGCAGAAGTTCTAGGTAGTATGCAGCAACCAAACCCAAGCAGAAAGGCTGCAGATTAATATCTTCACTTAAGGAAAGCAGCTTTTCAACTCCAGTCAGCTTTCCTCTGAGGGTAAGTGTATTATCTAGATTCATGCAGCAGAGGATACGATTTCACATATAATCACCTCCCCAGCCAACGTGGTATGGTATCACAGCCCCCACTTTCATCAAGCCCTGCCTGTTCTCCAAATACAAAAGAAGAGTTGCATTACCTTGTGGATGAAGTGCCGTACATGTCAAGAATGAAATATTATCAAGATGTAGTTAATTAATATTGACCACCACAATACTGAATAATTCAAAAAAGAATTTGTGTTTTGAAGGTGTGTGAGTCTATTGCTTGACCTGAATTGCGTTGTGTGTGAGCACCCGGGAATTCCTGTCCTGTTCTTTCTGCTGGCATTTACCTGCCTGCCATAACTGAAACCTGGGATAATAATCAAACTGCCACTCACTCTTCATAAAATCTTTAAGTTCAGCCATCTGAGGTTCTGAACCCAGAATGCGTAGCTGTGCTCTGAATTTCCTGTAACATAATCAGATGATTTTGAGTACAAGCAAGGCACAGATGCATGAAATCTAGGAGAAAAATGCATTTATAAATGTTGTTAAATGATTTATGTCACACTAGTTGTTTCAATGCTTAACTTAATGCATCTAGGGAACTATTTAATTAAGTTTTCTTTGAAAGATCCCAACTATTAGCATATTATAACAGGATTGGGAAATATAACTATATTCTCAGTTGAGGCTTTAATATAAATATGTAATATTGACCTGCCTGCCTCTAAGTAAGACTCTGAGGAGTAAATTTATAATTGTCTTTACAAAAGGATTACCAGCATAAAAGTTCTGGAGAACTAGAAATTAAGGGGTTTTTAATATTTTATTTGTCATGATCCACTTCTGAGCTTATCGTTCGTTCTGTTGAACCTTCGTATAAATTTGATTACAAAACATCAACCACGTTATACCTTTGGTGCTTTGTTTATTAAGAACAGGCAGAACAGGATAGTAATTAAATGACAGAAGACAAAATCTGGGATTCTCCCTTTCCAATTCCAACATGCCTTCTCACAACACCAGAGGTTCTCTCTCCTAAGTTTTCTTTAAAGTCATGCTATATGAGCCCTTTCTACTCTGTCTGGGACTCCTCTGTGTTTTCTCTCTGCTTCTCTTCATGTTTGGCTGTGTCTTTTCACAAAGTCTCTGTTCAGCCAAAACAGTAGACAGATCACATATTTGCAGGCAAAACTGGCTATTACTTACTTGTATTGTTTTGTGTAGAAACCACAAACGCACATGAAGGTTCTGTTGTGCACAGAACAGTATAACTGCCCCAGGAAAAAAAAATGTCTGGTTGCGTAGATTTCAGTCAAATTGCATTATCATTAAATTACTTCCCTGTGTCATTAACACTTTTTATTAAATTGAAATCAGTTCTGTGAATAAAAGTTGCTAGATACTTTTGTACTGTTGTTGCAATGGTAAACATGTGCCGCAGATACAAATTTTAAGAAAGATGTCTCTGAATTGTCTGTAAGTCTCACAAATTATAGGATAATTCAGGTTGGAAGCAACTTCAGGAGGTGTCTAGTCCCAATATTCTGCTCAAATTAGGGTCTGCATTGAATTCAGACCACATTTTCTAGGGCTTTATCCAATCATGTCTTGAAATCCTCCAAGAATGGAGATTCCACAGCCTCCCTGGGCCCTGGTCTAGTGATTAATTATCCTCATACAGAATATTTTAACCTAATATCTATCCAGAACCTCCCATTTTTATTTATAGCCATTGCCTCTCTGACTGCAAAGAGTCTGGCTCCGTCTTGGTAACATCCTCATAGATATTGGAATGCTTCTTTTTTGTAGTCTAAACAAGCCCAGTTCTTCAAGCCCTGTTCTTCTTGTATGACACTCTAGCTGCCTGGCCATTATTTTGGCCTTCCACTGGACTAGCTCTTCATTGCTTATATCACAATGAATTGTAAAGTGGAAAAATATCTTTCACATCACTGCCATAAACTAGAAACTCATAAGCAAGTGGTCATCTCTGGACAGAAATAAAGAGCCATTATTTTGACCACAGACCTTATGACTTCCTCTCCATTCCGAATTGGGCGGCACTTACCTAAGGTTTTGGTCAGCATGACAGCAAACTGTCTTCATCACCTTAACAGTCAGGCTATCTTACAGAAATCTCCACTACTCATAGTAAATATTAGTTACCAGTCCATCCAGTGACACTAAAGGAAGAAGCTTTTCCATCTTGAAAGCTGGGAAAAAAAGAGAAGAAAAAATTATAGATCTAAAAGAAAAAAATTATTCCATTGGAATATATCTTGTATCACCTTTTACTTTAACTCCAGCTGATTTATATTATGCATGTAGTACTTGTCTATATTTATATGACTACCTAATTGCTGGTAATAAAAAGATATAAATTGTCTATTCATATACATACACAAAATTTTAAGTACATCTATTGATAAGAAAAGGCTTTAAATGGACTGGGTTATACGTGCTATGTCCAGCCCAGTTCTATAAAAATTCACAGCCTGTGCTTGATTTGTGCATTTGTGTGTCACATGACTGGCTATTTCAGCCCCTGGGAACAATTCCAGTGAGATAATCTTTGGGGAATGTGATTTACAATTTACTATGATTTTGCATTTGCCTCTTTCTGCATCACTGCAAAGATCTACCAGCAAATGTATGGAAAAATCACAGCTTTTGAGCCTTAATCCTTCTCATTCCAGAAGGATGATAAAGCAGAGGATTATAAAGTGCTATATTTCAAGACATGCAGTTCCCTGAAGAAAAGGAGTGTTCCCTTTCTTGGTACCATTAGCAGAATTAAAGTCCTCAAATGCTCTTCCTTTAGAATCCGATCCATCTGGCCTACCTGTGTTCATAATAAGAATTCTACTTATTAAATAGAATTCCCAGTTTCCTTCAAGGAAGGCCTTACTAAGTTCTGAAGGTCAGCATTCCACAGGTGCTGTTATGGTTAGGACATGTCAGAAAGAAGAGCGTTACGTAATGAGTCCAGGACATTAATTACATCTTTGTAGGCCAGGAATGGGATACAAGTTTCCAGAGGTGCGAGGGGGATGTAGGAAGAACATTCATTAAAGGTTCTTGTGTAAAAAATTCTACAACAGTCTTTCTGGGGGAGAAAAAGATGAAAAACAACTTTCCATGAAAAACAGTCCCATGGAAATAATTTATTCCATTCTGTAGGTAACTCACAGATGTTTCAGGTAGTATTTCTTGGATTATTAGATTTCTGGACATTCTTTAATGCTTCTGAACAGCTTATGACTCACAGAAATAAGGAATGTTGTCTCCCTGCTTTTACAAAAGGCAGAGCTGCATAGTTTGGAGCAAAAAGCATAAAAAGTATCTTTCCTTTTTACTCTTGCAATGTGTTAAGCATACCCAGGCATATAAAAAATAATAAATAAAATAACAGCAAAAGTATGGCTGGGATTAGAACAGTATTACCATACTCTGAGTCTCTATCATGCTTTTTCATCTCGCTCTTGGAAACCCACTCTCCAGTTCACATCATAGTTTCAGAAAGATCTGCCAGGATATAAACTACACACGAGAACAAGAAACCCAGGACATATTTTTTATTAACTTGGTCTCTGCATGGGAGTATCTCAACAAGACCTTTGAACATAGCTTGTGAGTACTGGCCAGTACAGAAAGAGAGTGCAATTTCTAACATTTGTTTCCAATGAATTCTTAATCTGTCTTCTGGAAAAACTGGCTCAATACCAGGGCAAAATACACGTCCTCAAGTTTTTCCTGCCCTTTCTCTCCCCTAATCCTTTGCTTGAGTATGACTACATTGAATATGTTAGAAAAGTATGAGGAGGAGGTCTGTCTCTCGTAACAATTATCGAGGTCATAGCAGTTGGTACATACAGGAATATGAATGTAAACTGTATGATGAATCCTGGAACTCACCCTGGCATCACAGGAATGGAGTTAAACACAGCCCCAAGCACTGTGATTGCTCCACCTTTATATTTTGTCTGACAGTTCTCTTTCTCTCCCTGGATTGCCATGTAGCCCTTTTGCTCTGTCTGTTCACATTACACAGTAGCTCCTCTGGTGTCTCTTTCGATTTTTTCCTTACAAATGCATTCTCTTTGATACATTAAAATTTGTGCACAGAAGACTTCCTTAGGCTCACTGTTGCTTTGACACACTTATCTTCATGCATAAATAATTAATATTAATTATATAGATTAATAAATAAATGCCTGGCCAAAATACAAGGAACATCTACAGAAGTCAATTTTCACAATACACGTCTTAATAGATTCCCAGCATAAAATTTCCCTTCTGGAGGACTTCCAAATTCTTCCATAACTTCACTGCTTTATGCTGTCCTGATTTTAGCTGGGATATAGTTAATTTTCTTTCCAGTAGCTGCTGCTTTATATTGTTCTATTGAAACTGTCTCTATCTCAACCCATGAGTTTTCCTTTTCTTTTCCAATTCTCCTCATCCCACCAGGTGGGGAGGTATGAGAGAGTGGTTGCGTACCATTTAGTTGCTGGCTGGGGCTAAACCATGACACAACGTATTGGCAAGTGGAGAAACTTCCAGTAACACACATATATGTTCATAAAGGCTTTGATTCAAATTTGTGCAAAAAGACCATACCTGTCCTCAGGCAGGGGCAGAC
Organism: Phaenicophaeus curvirostris; assembly: GCF_032191515.1. Classification (NCBI taxonomy): domain Eukaryota; kingdom Metazoa; phylum Chordata; class Aves; order Cuculiformes; family Cuculidae; genus Phaenicophaeus; species Phaenicophaeus curvirostris. Next base: position 13,876,747 of record NC_091400.1, on the reverse strand, counting down.
AAAGAAAACATTACTGCACATAGCCCCTAATACTACAGGTTGTATTAGTACGTAAATATGGACTTGGTGCATACTTTAGTTTCAAAAAAGAATTGGCAGGTAATATTCGATATGAGAACATTCAAGTTTTGAAACTGAGAAGTTAACATCTCCTTGAATAACTCTTCAGTGCTTCTTGTCTTTCCCCAGCTGACACCCACAGTGTGTGGATGTGATTTGAGCTGACATCCATAGTTCTGTGTTTGAATAGCTGTATTCAGTGTTAGGTTACATTTTACATGTCAACTTCCCAGACCTAAAAAACATCAAACTCTTGATTATGTTTGTCAGCCCGTCCTGAGTTTTTACTTCATTATGAAATTTACTGAAAACCAAACACTGAGTACTTGATTTTCCTCTTTTGGATCTATTTTAAATGTTACAGAAAAACCTACTGAATAACATAAATTCATCCAAAAGGATTTTTGTCTCTCCGTATCAGTAACGGCTTATAAAACAGAAAAGTCTACTTTAAGAACTTTGCACAGCTAAGTTAGTTCTTGTTAATATCCAGCTTTGGCCTCCTTGATTTTAAAATAAATAAATCCAATATAAATGAAAACATATACAAAAAGAATTATATGATCTACATACTTTCTACTGAAAACGTAAACATTTTAAATGAACGAATTCTGAAAGGAACAGCTTTGAGTGTTATTGACTGAAAAAGCAGATGGTGCAAGGATACATTAGTGTCACAGAGCATTATCTTCACCCTTAGGAGCAGAGATGGCATCTCAATGATGCGCTAGGCTTTTTTCATTGCTTCCTAGGTGATTCAAATCATAAAACAAAAAACCACATTTCTTACTAAAGTTGTGTAATATTGCTTCTCTGAGGGGAAAATTCAGCTTAAGGCTGATAAGTCATTTAAGTCTCACCTAAAACCTTAAAACAGAGTGTAAGTATAAGTTAAATTATGCATGATCCTTGAGTTAGTCTTTGCCGAAGGATAAACTCAGTTTTCTTTAACCCTCATACATTAGACTTAACCTTTTTTCAATTATAAGGAGGATGAAGTTTTGGCACATGAAGACGCCTACTTGCCTTTTTCAATTTACTCTCTTCCCAGAGGTCTGAAGATTTTTCCATCACATAGCTATGTGAAACATGATTGCAGAAATAATTGCTGGGTTTTCTAACAACAATATTCAGAATTATACAAATCTGAACATAGCATTGCATGGGAACCTGTGCCACTCCCACAGCAAATCCTGTGAGTCTCATGGTGCCTTGCCCTAGGTCCTGTCATGCTTCCAGGGGTTCCCCAACCCAGGAAGCAGCAGCTGTAATAAGGCAAAGAGGCAGCTACCTTCACTTCTACCCAGTCAAGTTTTTGTTAGGGGGAAAAAAAAAACATCCTAGGAAAAAACATACTTTCTAGGAAAAAAATGAACAAACCAATAAAAGGGATCCTATTATTGCATAAATGTATTTGATAAAAAAACCCAACACATTTTCAGTTCACTTTAAAACAGTCTGAGGATAAGATGCTTTGTCATACTGCAGGAATATTAATTACTTACCTTTTTCCCAGCTTCACTCTGAGGTCACCTTTGCATCTTATACCATTACTCATCTTCTCAAACACACAGGAATGGACAAGCCTGTTAGGGGCCTCACTGTGCAAGCATGACAGACACAGGAAGTGTTCCTACTCCGGTCTGACATTTTAATCTCCATTAATTTTCACCTGCTTTAAAAGAGACTCCTCTAGATACAGCTCAGCATTCAAATTCTGGGCAAGCATTCCCTGGGGTTTTCTGCTCAGGCAGACGTTGAGTGTGTCTGGATGGCACCTCATGGAGAACAGCTGTACTTCAGCAGGAAGAAAGAGCTAGACTGCCTCACAAGCCTCTCACTGGTCTAATGGCTACTTTTTGATCAAGGTTAAAATAATTTATACTAAATTGTCATTTGAGGCTGGACCTTGGTCCAAGCATGCATGCCAGTCCACACTATATTTTGGCTAAAAAAGATGCTGAGATTGCAGGGACTTGCCCTTACTATAGTGAAATAGTCCATGCTTCTGGCTATCTCTGAATTTCTCATGTCTTTTCTCATGAAAACATGCCTGTGGCAGCACAATTGCTTTCGGGCCTGGAATGCACACAGTTCAGGAACCCCCTAAGCTGACCTGAGGGAAACATGGCTATCTTGTGGAGATAAAGAGGAGAGGTTCTGAAGACCTCTGTGGACTGTCCAGACATGCTCTGCCTTGCGCCATGTACTTGCCTGTGCCAATTAGGAACCATTCACAGAGGAACTTCTACAAGAGTGTAGAAGAGTATCAGTTGGTTCTGTCTATCTGTTAGACCTATCTTTTTAATTGCAATTATGGGAACATACAGGGGCAACAGAGAAGAGAAATTTAATTTGGGATACTCTTTATAATTTATTTGTTTTACCTCCAGAAATATGTTAATCTATAATTATTTTTTTTAAAAAAAGAAGATTTAGCAGGATTTTTTAAGGACTACTTGCCTTGAGAAAAATTGATGAGAATCTGTAAAACTGAAATGAGCCACCAGAGAGGGCTCATTTGGTTCAAAATGGTCAGTGGCTTAATTTACTTTGGCAAAAATAGTAACTAGGAATTTACAGACTTCAAACATGATGTCGTCTATATACTACTATCCATTTACAAGAAGATGGCAGATTTATTTGTTTGCTTTTAAAGGTTTAAGTTGATAACACAGAAAAAATGATGAAATGAGAAAGTGTTCCTACAACAACTTAACTAGTGGGTAAAAGATAATTCAGATCTGACGCAAAGGGCCCATGAAACAATACATGACTATAGCAGTGCATGTGTATAAAAGCATTACGGGCAGCCACAGTGAGCACATATGGTTACTCTTCTTACTATTGTTCTAATGAATGGGAATCAAAACTATCCCCTTTGAAGCTGCAAACAGGTATGCTTTGAATAATCCATTCAGCCCTAGTCAAACTTGCAGATGAGCTTTTGATATCCATGAACAATGGATGAAAAAGAACATCTTATTTGTTTATTTAATATTGAAAAGAAAGGAGATAAGAGAAAATGAGGTCCCACGTACCCATTTTTTAATGTGTCCAGTTATGACTCTCAAAACGTGAGTTGCTGGTAAAAGAGTAAAGAGATGGGAAATGTCTTTTGAATATAGAGCTCTCAGAGTATCTGGTAAGCAGGCACGGACTCCAGGTTGGTGCTTCCTGGTTAAAGATAAGATTCATCTCATCTACTTTACCCTTCAGAAAGCTAGGCATATAAATTATTTGCTAGTCTGTCTTTACAGTCAGGAGAGAAAACAAAGATGTTGGAGAAGGTCATTAGTCATACCTATCTCAAGAAGGCATGATTTTTTTATTGAAATGGCTCATCTTCTGCCCATAAGGTCAGCTGTTGTATCTATTGATGATAAATTTTGTTTAGATACCTAACATTTAGATAGCTACAATTAATACATATTAATCCTTTAAATGGTTCAACTGCTTAGTAAAATACAGCCTCTTCCTCCTCTAAAAGCCAGGTTTGTCAGTGAAAGTACATGCTACCCTTTCAGGTAATGCTGACGTAAAGGTCAACATTGCACACTGCCTGTCCATTGTGACTCCCAGCTTAGGCACCAGGGGATGTTGAGGGTCAAAACACTGGTAAATGGTGGCATTGTGACTCCTCCTGTATTGGTCAGTCCTGGAGATAAGGCTGTGTCACAAGGAAGTCCCTCCTTATGTATAAAAAAAGAGCATATTACATGAAGTATTCATAAATCTGATGTTTCAGGTTTGATTTTTTTCCTAGTGACAACTTAGACAAGGGGAAACAGTCTGGTTACTTGAACAGAAATTAAATGAAACATAGTGAGAAGTGGCAGGTTTCCTCTTCTGTGTGGGTTAATGAGACCCTATAGGACAGCAATAAGATGTTTTTAACTGTTCTGATGAGTTTAACCTAAAAGGCAATTCATGATTCACACACAGAAAATGTAAAAGTTTAGAATTATCAAATACAGACCAGTTAACAATAGAGATTTCAAAATACTATCTTCACAGCACCTTCTGCTCCTACCAGCCCCATGCCAGGTTTTATTGAATATAACGTCCTGCGCTGTGAACAACTCCCACCAGAAATCTTCTATGTTTTAACACAGAGGATACTTCTCCAGCACTCTTTCAAGTGATGTCTTTAAATGCAGTGGATACAAATTCAGGACAACCATGTCTCATCCGTTCTTGTCCTTCCTTCCTGACCTCCGAATAAGTAGCCTCTTTGGGGGTACCCTTTGTTCAGCTTGCTGGTGCAATCTGTCAGGGAAGGAGCTTGCTGAAAGCCTTCACTGCATTGGAGTGCACTGCTGGACATCTGCTTTGGGAAAGCTGTCCTAGAAACCTGCTGGGAATTCTCTTATTATGGATGAAAACTGCCCATACTAGATTTTTCTCCTATTGCTAGCTATTTTTGTTGCTGCTGCAACTTCATTACTGATAGGGAACTACTGGCATTTTAATCAGTGGCATCTCATTCTAATCTCACTGCTGGTGAAAAGGGACAAAAAGGAGATATATGATCCATCCTTCTAGCAAGGCAGAATTATTCCTGTTGAATGCTACAGAGCTAGAGATGTAAAACTTCAGATGATTAGAGGGAAGATTTGAAACTCAGTTCTACAAACAGTAGTTTGAAATGAAACCTAAGCTACAGGTTTTGCAATAATGACAGCAACAGGTTGGACAAATGAGAGAAAGATGCAAGACACATATAATATAAATAAGCACACTAAGTAATCTTTGTACTTGTAAAGGACTCCGTTTATGTGTGTTAGAAACATATTTGGACAAGGGCTATCAAACAGGCATAGGAGTCAGTTGCTTTTTTTTTTTCTCTCCATTAGTACATAGCCTGAAGTCTCTTCTAAGCCAGAAAAAAATACATCTCCTTAATGCAGTCATTGTCCTATAGCAAATTAGGAAAGATCATCAAATCATTCATTCTACTGAAGGCCATTTCCAATCTATTGCATTAGCACAATGTGCAATCCAGTTAAAGCTGGGTCAAACTAAAGTGAGCAACTAATGGACTGAAACACTGCATTTTTTATATAAAGTTCCTGAACTGAAAAATATATTATCTCAGATACCAGGTAAACTGATAGATTGCAGCATTTCCTTGAGAAGGCCTTTAAAAATAGATGATAATGTGTCCATGCCAGATTGCTCCTGGGAATAAAAAAGGCATTATATTGACAAGATACAACAAAGATCAACTTAAATCCCAAGGTTTTTGGTTTTTTGGTTTTTTTATGTGTGTGCCCGAATATCATAAAATTAGTGACAAAAGGGATAACCCCACCAAATACCATCCAGGTCATATCTGAAAGCAACAATAAACAGCATGTAAGCTATGCAGATTTTAAAACAATTCAGGCTATGGTACATGTTCCTGAATGCACATACACTGCCAAGCTTACCAGCAAATAACTGGTGAGATTTTTATCTATTGCTTTCTAAGATTCACTTGTGTAAGGTGTGTTTTATACCTGCATTTGCAAAACAGGCACATAGTCTCACATTTCAGTCTGGACACGATCCTGACAGTGTTCTTTTGAACTGTATTAATATCTATGCTGGTGCCACAAACAGGTGATCAGAGTTCTGCAGGGCTCCCAGGAAACATTCAGCACGCATCTACACACTCAGTTACAGGCAGGCGGTAGGTTGCTCTATCAAGCCAGTGGGAGGCAAATGAAGTCTCTCTCTAGACAAGCTGGCAATTTGCTTTGCCTGAGGTTATAGACTGTGCAATTCACTCTGTGGACGTATGCAGGGTGGACATATGCATAACCATGAAATTTGTCATTTCAGAACTGTTGCTTAACTTCAATAGCTTTTGCTATTGAGGAAGCCTGTGTTGTTCTCCTTAAAATTGTCTTGAAAATTGGCTGAAATTGACCCTATAAATACAAAGTATACCAAAAAGAAGTGTGTGGTTTTGATCCAATATCAGCACTATGAAAGACACATAAACCACTGTACAGTCCTGGTGCCCAGGGCAAAAAAATATGCTAAGAAACTGCAAGACCAGAATCATCATCATGATGGTAGAATGGGAGGGAATGACAGACAACTTAGCAAAATAAATTTGCTTAGCTTATCCAAAAGTAAATCAAAACTTTGTTTACCTCTAAAAAGGGGAACTCCTGCTCACTATGAACAGTCTTAGTAGGGATCAAAAATACTGAAAATGGAAGACATGTAATGGAAAGAAATGTAAACAAGTAATTCTGGAGAGTGGCAATTTGTTTTCTGGAGGATATATTTTAATCAGAAAATATGATTTGGCTCTGATGTATGACAAACACTTCTGGTGTTCAAACTCTATGAAATTATAAGTGCCTGGTCTCATGAATGGATAATTTAGCAATACCAACGTAGCACTCCACTAACAGTAGCCAGAGTTCTGAAATGCCAGGAGCAAAGAGGAAAAATGGCTATGCTTTCTCTTTGGCAAATTCTTGCAGCTAAATCATAACCTTAAATTACATTAATGCTTTTCAAGACAATGTGGACATTATAACTCATGCTTAAGATGAGAATACTTAAACCTCACTCTGCCTACAAAATATAATCAGAGCTTCACGTAATAAAAGGTAGTCAGACAGCTGGATCATTAGGGCTACTTGGCACAATGTTTCTCAAAAGAACTGTTTTTAATGTACAACTGTAAACTTTATATGTAGCCATGATATGTCAAATTTGGGGATTTCTCGAGATCTTTGAAAATATAAAGCCCTGAGTATACCTGGGGCTTAATTATACATTAACTACTTCTTAATGCAAGGGAACCTTCGTGTTCCCAGAAACTAATTTTATTGTCATAGCTTCCAACCTTTAGCTATAAGAAAATGTTTTTGCCCTTGAAAAGCTTACAATGAAAATTTGCTTTTCAATTTAAGGTGATTTTCCCCACTCATTTATAACAACAAAAATGTAATGTTTCCAGTTTTTGTTTGCCCCCAGCATTTGTTGGAAAATAATATCTATTTTGTTCAGTATTTTATACTGTGTAAAGGAATCCTATGAGAAAAGAAATTCTTTGAGAAACTCTAGCTATAATAGCAATGTTTCTAGCTCATTTTAAGTTTTTTTTTTTGGGGGGTGTTGTTTTTATTTTCTTTTTCTTTTGAAGGAAAAATATCCTTTCTTTGTCTTGAATAATGACCAAGTTGTTTGTCTCTCTGTTCAGCTTACATTGTTTGACATTTCAGGGGGAATGACTTACAGTCCAGAGGCATTAAAGTTATGATCATTGCAAGCTTTTATTTTGGCAAAATAAACACATTTTCTCTCTTCTTCCTCTCGCCTGCCAACACTGATGACTATAGGTATGCTGACAACTGTCAGGACTATTAATGTGTGTTAGGGAGAGACAAGGGAAGGATGTAGCAAACTGCTCTTTGATATTTTTGTTACAAAGTTTCTTAAACCAGTAAGAAAATCCAACAGGTGAGACTCCTGATTTTTAGTTACAGTAATTCTATCATTCAAATCAAATTTGTGCCATCTGTGCCCATGCTGGCATCTATCAAGATTTAGTTTTAAAAAAACAAACAAACAACACACCCCCAACCTGAGAGCATTTAGGAATGAGGTTTTTTCCAGAGTACAATGGAGTTTCTTGCAGTGCAGTGAAGTTCATGAAATTTAAGTAGCTTTTTGAATGACCAACCTCCCATTTTCTACACATGTCCCTGCCAGCAGTCTCCAAAAAGCCCATGTGCTGGAATCTCACATTCAGACTTCATGCTTCCTTTGCATTGCTATCAATGTGATCTTTCAGTATCACACTACAGACTGATTGGCATTATTGGGTTAATATTCCAAAATCTGTATGTTTAACTATGCATGTACGTTACTCGGAAGCTATATTACTCTTTACACAGGCAAGATGCCCGGTTTTGCCTTTGTTGAGCTTTGAAGCACCATTCTCTTTAATATTAACAACATTTTTTCCCCCCCCACTGTGTTGCCAAGAAAAAAAGGGATTAAAGCAAACCAGATACTTACACACCTGTAAGACAGACAGCACAGTTGGCAAGACACTGCATTGGTGACAGACTGAAGAAATCTTGGCTGGATAAAGCAAAACAAGCCAATATTCACAACCTTCGCTATCATCAAACAGATATATATGATATTTTCCCATGTTCTACTTATCACATTGCATGCCTTAATGCTTTGTTATCATAGCAGCTAGGAAGTTCTGACCTCTGTCATAGAATGGGAACATGGACTTTTGTAATCCTGGAAGAGATCAGGTATCTGAGGGCAAAAAATAAAGGTCAGTTGTCTCTCTGCATCATTCCTATAAACTACAGCATTGTTACAGCAGTCTAGGTAGCTTAAGCCAATGACTAGGAGAAATTCTGCCAGAACTGCTCCTGCAGTTCTGAATTCAGCTCCAGGAGACAAATAAATACAAACAAATCTGCATGTCAGGGGCAACACACACAAAAAAGATCTCTCTCATAATAGCAGTCTATTAAACTAGACATAAAATAAGAAAGGAAGGGGAATGGGAAGGACAGAAAGAGGAAAAAGTTCCATCCATATTCTGTCTTCCTCTTTGTAACTTCAAGTTTGTATTAACAAAATGTAGTTAAGCTCATCATTACTAAAGAACCTTTAAAACACTCACATATTTTTCCTCTTCTCTATAGTTTCCACAAAACAGATGCATGTGCATAGTAAGTTATATTTTACAATTTATCTGGGGCAACTTAGCTGAGACATACCTTTTTGTTTGCTATGAGAGAGCAGCCTGCATTGAAATTTTTTGGCAAATAAATTCTTCATAATTGACAGAGTAAGGACTTCAGTTCACAAAGCTGCAAAATCATTCCTTCCACTGCAGAGCAAGCCAAAGCACTGCCTTGCCAAGTTCTCATAAGCTGTCAGAGTACAACCTTGATGTCATGTGTTCTGACTCTGATTAAATACATTAACAGAAAACAGTCCCACTATGCAGCAAAATAGGTTCAGCTGTGCGATAACAGCTTTAATTGACAATTTGCAGGTGGCTTTTGGTGGGTTATAGCTTCTCTGTAGCCACCAACGCACTGACTTGTTTTTGAAGCCTCCATAATGTGTTTGAACGCTTCGCTTCTTCAAGCTGATCCTGAGACAACCCAGACAGCCACAGCTGATGCATTTAGTCCTGAGTTTCAGCAGTAGGGTGATGGCTAAAATAGAAGTATACAGGAGCTTCTATTGTGCTACTGGGGTGACGGGCCACAGCGTGCTGCAAGCTCATCAGTCTTGACCACTGCACAGGGAACAACTGGCACTAACAATGTGAGATTGTTTTTATTGAAGACAGAGTAAATTAGGATGCCTTACATAACAACTTACATTTAGATAAAGCACAACCGGCTGAGTGCTGGAGAGGATCTGGCTGGTTATACTATTGCTGAAGTTGTTTTCCTTGTCTCTAGTATTAGCTTGAGATCTTGAATTGCAGATTCACTGCTGTTCAAGATGTCACTTCCACTCCATTACATTATATATTTTCAACATAAAAACTAATGCAAGCAGGTCTCCAACAAACAGGTCATTAAGGTTTACTGCAACCTAAAAAGGCAATCATTGTATAGACCCTTTCATATACTGCAGTGGAAGTTATTTTTTGTATAGTATTGTTTCATTTCATTTCTGCTTTTTTTTTGCAGACTGCCAGACAATTATGCCAGAGTAGCTCAGTTTCCATTGAAAAATACTGACTTCTACTTCTAGGGCCAAAGCTACCTTTAGTAACACTAACAAAGGAATTCAGAGATGTCCACTTGAATCTGCAGACAGAAGCATTGGTTCTAAAGCCAGCAGGAATCACATCTGTTCATCTCCCATTTATTAAACTTCAAATTGAAGTATAGCAATTATGTAATATATTTCTTTTACAATTATTTCCTCAGAAAAGTTACAGCAATAAGTGCATCCGTTTTAACTCCCTTTTATTATATGACTACTAGAGCATGCATCTGTCTCACCAAATGCCTTTTTTCTGTGCTCTCAATACCATATTGTATCTCCATTGAAACATCATATAAATAAAAGACCATTTCATTTGGGAAATTCTATTTTAGATCAAATAATTCTTTCTCATTTTCCATTTTTCTTCTAAACACATTAAAAATATATAAAGAAATAAATTTGTGCCAAGACTTAGTTATTGTGAGAGCATGTGTTGTGGCAGAGTCCAAATTACCAATAAAGTATGTAAAATCAGGGAATAACAAAATGACCTCCCATTCAAATTGAAAATCACTCTTTTCCGCAAAGTATGCAAAATCTCAGGATAAAATATCTCAATTGTTAGCCAGTGCCAATAGTCAAAATCCTCTCATCACTCCTGGATGCCACAGTCACCTGAAGTGACCATCTTGGTTATCAAATTGCAGTTTACATCTTCACTACGTTCTTTGCCTTGCTGTTTCTGAGAAATTACATTTTTCAGTGATTAAAGATCTTTTATCCTTAACTAGTACTAGCATAGGTCCAGTTGGTTTTATGCCAGTGTTATCATTTATGCTTCAACAATTCTTTTCTTTCCCTTGTGTTACTACCCCCTCCAGCCTTGATTTATTTTCTCGAAACAACCCAAGATAATTTTTTCTCAAACATGATTTTGCTTTCAAATGTTGTTACAGGTTGTCCATCTGTAATCTTCAGCTCAAATAATTAAAGACCTTTACCATCAAGCTGGTTAGCAGAATACTTTTTTTTAAAATACAGGTAACCAGAACTCTTTATTCTGTCACAGTCAAATTTTAACTAGTGCCTGATGTTTTTTTAGCTTGCCTTCTATGTCTGAGCACAGTTTCTACTTTTTCTCTTCCCTGTTACACAAGTGACTCAGATATGCTGTGACTGTCAAGTTTTCAAATGCCTGACTATTGCTTTTTTTCCTAAATGCATGTTTTTTTCATACCTCCTTTGTTCAGTGAAAAAAATATTTTACTAGATAGTCATACATTCTGCTATTATTAGTAATATTTGTTATAAAGCCTGTTTCTAGAAGGTCAAAATCTCCCATAAAGACAGTAAATCTTCCCTAATGCTAATATTTCTCTTTCTAATAACATTATGGAGATCTTTATCCAGTGCAAATTAAACTCTAGAGGACTAAAGCACACATCCAATATTATCCAAACCTTTTTATGATCCTTCCTTAAATTGTTTTTTACTCAAACTTATCCATTTTATCATGTTATCACTGTTTTTTTCAGCTTAGTGTATTATGAATATTTAATACTCTTTCACTACTCTGCCTTTTATTTCTAGCTTTCCTGAACAATATGTACTCTTCCTATTTGTGTTGCACCCTAATTCTACCTCAGCTGGGTTACCCTATATATATCTGGCTTGACATTCTGTACCATAATTCAGCTTCCTCTCTTTTGTTGTCCAGATGATTTTAATTCTTATACTAACACTTCTATTGCTTCCAGTTGCCCCATATTATTTCCTAGCTAGATTAGGGATCTTTAATTCATGGCATTGTTCTCCTGACTACTGCTGTCACCAGCTTTTTCTCCTTCATATATCACAAGCCTCTTTTTCCTTGCACTGTCTTCACGGACCTTCTGCATGACTGGCTGTGGCTTACTGAGCAGCCAGGGGTGGAGTCAAACAGCTCAAAAAGCAAGTATCCACTCCTTTCCCAAATGAGAGGCCCACAGATGTGAAAGGACTCATAGAATGGAGGACGAGAAGAAAATATGTTGAAATTCAAAGTTGGTTATTTCAGAAAGGATTTCATTTGCAATAAGATAACTCATTTGAGGAGTAAGCTGGTGGCCTCCTCCTCCCCCACACCAGGTAATTCCCCTGCTGAGGTTTTCCATAGTCTCTGGAAATCATCTCCCTTAATTCCCTACTATATTGAAGCTGTTCTTTTAGAATGATGGAGGTTTGACAGAGCACTGCCTTTGATATTGGGAGTAATGGAGACCCAAGTGTTTCCCCAAATTTCCTTAACACAGCGATAAAATATTGATCAGTTAATAAATGTATCTCTGGGAATACCAGGCTTTCAGAAATGAAACTGATGCCTATGATGCTATGTAATTTAACCATAATGTGATATTTTAAATAGTTGTCAGTGGGCAAAATCTTCCACTGGCAGGAAAACGGCAACACGTGCATCAGCTTTTTCTGTACCCAGCATCCATATTTCTACATGTGAATATGTTACAGGTGTTACATAGAGTTGGTGGTTTGTTTTTTGTTTCTTTGTTTGATTGTTTTTAATAATTCTGTAGAACTCCAATCCAGCACTAGACTAGAATCTTAGATTTGGGAGAAAGGGGATTTCTTTAAAGGCTTGCATCCCAGGCATAGAAAAAGAACTATTGAGTCTGATGAAGGCAGATAGAGAAGTCATAGCTAACAGTGAGGATAAAAATGGTAGGATTTATTCTTTGTGCAAACAGTCAAACAAGAAACATTGTTTTAGTATGAAATGAATGGGAAAAATCCGCCCTTCATTATTCCAGTTCCTCTGAATTATTAAATAGGGCAAGTACTGAAATAAGGATTAAGGCTATTTTTGCTGTCACTGGAGCAGCACAAAACAGTCTTAGTGGAGACTAAGGTCAAGCCATAGGACTCTGTTAATTGAAATAGCCACTGTTAAGATATTTACTGTCCCTTATAATCAGAGCTATGCAATTCGTACTAATGAGTAAACACATCATGCTTATAAGTTCCCAGTTGGCTATTACAGTCTAGTCTGTCAACTGTCATTTAGTTACAAAACCAATTTTCCATGTAGTTTATTTGCATAAACAACATTTTTTTCAAAGAGCTTCATGGAAAAAGAAATCACATTAAACAACATTAAAATTAGGTTAAAGTAATGTTAATAATCTGACAAGCTCCCCAAAGCCAAAGTAGTCAAAGATTTTTTTAAATTTCATGCTGAGTTTTTTTGATGTGTTCACTTCTCTAGGCAGACTTACGCTGTGTTATAAGAATGATCATTACTGCTTCCTGAATTCTGTTAATTATGCATGCATGTGCAGGGTTATTTGTAATTGGTCCCTCTCCAGATTTTCTCTCATCTCTGTTTTCATGAAAACTTAAAAAATATCCATGTCGTCTATCATTTACTCACCAATATCTGTCTTTCTCTGTTTATATATTTCAGGTGTCCTATACTGACGTCACCCAGATTGGACAGATATCATCAAATCGATTTTCTTTGGATGGACAAGTTGCATCTGCCAACATTGCGTTATTAGGTCATCAACTGTTTTAGCATATTATTATGTAGACAGAGTAGTGCTCACAGATGCAATGAACTAGTTTAAATACAGCACACTTTTCATAACTTGCCTATGCAGTTTAATATATTAAATCTAATGAGATAAGACAGAGACCTCATACAAAGCATCCGAGCACTTTTCGTAGAGTAAGAAGCCAGTGGGGGTCATAGTGCAATATACGCCTTCAGTGGGAAAATCAGATGATTTGCCTTGCTCTTCATAGCCTCTTGTAACAGTTAGAGTCTTTCTCTGGTCTTCCTTAACACCTTTTACGTGCCTTTACAGCTCGTAACTTGTACTATAGCTGTCTTTTAAAGGTAAGAGCAGTACTTTAGTCTACTACTTACAAAATTTATTTTATTCTGAAATAATAGAAGCTTTTCCTCATTGTATTATCCCAGTATCTTGCATTTCGCCAATGTCATCAATACACTATTGTTTTCTCTAAAGAAAATTCAGCCCTTGAGATATTAATCTGACCAAAGATTGTAGGTTAGGCAATAACTGCAGGGAATCCCATTACAGCTGAAGCAGCTAAAACATTGTTTTCCACTGAGAAAGACTGAAGAATGGGCTTGCAAAATCTGCAGATTTCTGTGGAAATCTCTTTTAATGTGCACCAAATGCCCTGCAAGACTTGAAAGAGTAGTTAACAAGTAAGTTTTGGATAAAATCTAATCTCTTTATAAAATTTTCCTAGTGAGCTTTTAGCTTTTACTTTTATAATGTCAAGTGAGGTTCACTGAAAAAGGAAAATATTGGAGCTGCTGACTAAATAAATGTAGCTAGATGCCCATGCACCTTTGTCCTGATGACACTGATGTGATGAAAATTTGTCAGCAAAGATGGCGTTTGCAGGTATAGCAGAGTTGCAAAGAACAAGGAAGGTCTTAAACTGCTTTGAGTGGCTTTACCTCTGGGGAAAAAAGAGAGGCTTCTGTTTTTTATAGGATATTATTTTTTCACATGTCATTCAGCATATGCTTATGCATCTGAAACTGGTCTTGTTGTTTATATTTCACATTATTTCTGGCCAGCACTTTCTTTCCTTCCCCAGAGCTTTAGCTGAGCTTCTCTTGCTTGGCTGCCTCTGAGCCTGCATCTGATTCCTGAGCGAATGTGCTTTCAGACTGCTCAAATAAATGGCTTTCACTGCAGTCGTGACTTGCATGGGGTTGGATATTACACCTTTCTTACGTGTCGACCTACCAGGATGACGACATGCTGATTCATCTATGAATACTCAAAGTGAACTCTCAGACAGTCTCAAAAATAGACCTCTTCCCTCACTTAACACCAAGATGCCTGAACAATAGTGGAAGAGGGAAGAAAGTGTCATAATAGATGCTGTGTAGGGATGTACATATGTGGTGTAAATACATTGAGATATAAGAACAGGGAGGGGAAGTAGGTTTAACTAAAGACTGCATAAAAAACCTGGTGCTTACAAGTCTTTTATTAAGGAAACAGTCTGTTATGGCTTTCAGCTTCCAATTGAGCAGATCACCCCTTGAATCTCAGTGCTGCTATTTTGACCCACAACTCACGATTGAATCATGTGAATTCAATCTTGTAGCATTATTTTCCCCTTTAGACTACTTCACGTGTATTAAAAATTTAAGCATATTTTCCTTTTTCTTAATCTTCTCTATTAAAGTCTACTCTTTACCTTGAATAAATATTTTTAAATTGAAATTAGATACTTGGCCAGTGAGGAGAGGGGGACATTGGACATTTTTTCCCCTACTGTAACTCCCAAGCAATGTGTCTACAGATCGAAGTGCATCCCTAGTTTTATGGAATAGTCAGATCAAGCAACATCTGGAATTTACTGCTTATGGATTGGAAGATTTTATCACAGTTTGAGACAAAAAAAAAATTAGATACTTAGGGTTTCACTTTACTTTTGCTATTAATGCTCAGATGATTTACATCATATTCTTCTAGTGGTCAGCCAAAATGATCAAATGATT
This sequence comes from Phaenicophaeus curvirostris, assembly GCF_032191515.1. NCBI lineage: Eukaryota > Metazoa > Chordata > Aves > Cuculiformes > Cuculidae > Phaenicophaeus > Phaenicophaeus curvirostris. The sequence goes on along the minus strand of NC_091400.1, from coordinate 13,861,428 downwards.
GTTATGTTTTTATTAGAAAAACATATTGTGTCTGGTAGTCTTTTAGTTATATTAAATTAGAACTAATGTATTATCAGCAACTGGTTTCTATCTAAACCACGTTTCTCTGAGACCTTTTGCGCTGCTTTTTTATTTGTTTTACAGTTTACAGGCACTGAAGAAAGGTGACCTTCTATCACAGAGACTGCAATGAAGCTTAGGGGTGGCCTTGGGCATTGATATCAGCTGCACCTCAATGTAGTAATCTTATTGTCTATCTCAAAATTAGGTTGTCTGAGAGCCAAAACCTAGTCCTTGCCTGTGGGGATACTACATACTATATATTTCTGTTAAAAAAGATTTAAATGGAACCCTTCACCCTGTGTTTGTAGGAAAGACTCAGATTAACAGAAACTGATTTTTCTACAAATGCCAGGAATGTACATTATTACTTTTGATGGAATAGCACAGTATCCAGCTTATGCTGAGATTCCATTGACTGTGTATCATCCTTGTACACATGAGAAAAAACCAAAATGATTTGCTGATCCTCAGCTTTGTACTTAATAGCCATGTGACACATTTCATGAAAACTGGCGCGTATAAAGGATCATGTTATTATATACAGCTGTTAAAGACTTAGAAAGTGAACAATGTGCTACTGACATATAAATAATACCTTCTGTGCACAGTTAAACATAGGTGCTATTTTTGCCAGATCTTAAGCTCTTTTGAGGCCAACTGAAACAGCCGAAATAGAACATTAAAAAAAATGTTTTGATGCCAGGGCACAGATGGCGGTAGCCCAATGTGTCAAAATAAATGTTTCATTTTTGGTCTAATGTGGGAAAAATAGACCTTGTCAATTACTCCAGTAATCACAGGTGCAATAAATGCACTCTGTAGCTAAGAAAAGCTATTTCAGATGGGCATTCAGAGAAATTCTGTGTCCTACTTCCAATAGCCTGAGAAGTAAATTACCTTAGGCCAATGACTTACTGCCTTTGAAAGGGCTAACAGCCACAATCAAGCCTGAAGCTTTAATGCTTTATTTGGCACCTGAATTTCACAAACACAGGATTGCTCCCTCTGTGAGACACTCTGAGAAGGTGCTGCAGACAAGGGGTCTGTTAAATATACATCAATGACATCTGTATGTTTAGAAAATTTAGAATAGATTGAACAGACTACAGTGCTCAGATGTTTGTCCAGATTTTTCTAGAAGGCCTCAATGGTAAGCAGAATAAACGGGAAAGTCGGTCAGATGTAGGCAAATTGTTTTCACTGCTAGCATCTGCCCAAATCTTACATGATTCTGGCATTGAAGGGCCATATCAAAGCTGGGCACATCCACTGGCCTTTGAAGCAGCTGGGAACACCAATCATTCTCTAGACTGTTGTGGTTGTAATGGAGGACAACATCTACCTTTTGAAAAGGAGCAATCCACCGGGACACCCCACTGAAATGTTAACGCGCTCTGAGGAGAAACTTCAGATAATCCACATGTATCACTGTGTCAGAGAAGATATCAGCTAGTTAGGGGACAGCATTTAAAATGGCTTCAACTTCTGATACTCTGCACTGCTTGGTTACAACTACAATTCAGGGCTTTGTGTGCAGGATAGAGCAAAGCTACAAAGAATGAATGACAATCCTTATGATACAGCACAACAGTAAAATGATTCACTTTCTATTCCCCAATATTTTACTTCAGATGTGAAATTTAAATCTGCTCCAGCTGGTGCAGTAATTGTTCTTACAGTCTATATGGCCAGAGAGAGGGGTGGGAGGGAGGAAAGAAAGGCAAAGCAAAGCAGACTTACAACTGAATCTGGAAGGCACTCCTCGTTTTCCCAAGGCTGTGCCCTTCCAGGCAGCTCTACAGCTTTCTGTTGCAGAACTGTGGCTCTGTATTTTTTCATCTGCAGTGAGATTGCTCTATTTCTGCTGAAGAGGCAGGACTACTGTTTTTCTCTGGGCACTGCGGCACAGAAAGCAATGTATAGTTTTTGGCAATAAGGGATCTGAAAAGCCTGTGAATACTATTGCCGTATTCATTGTCTTAATCTAAACCACCTAATGTCTTTCATGCCTGTTTTTTTGATCTCATTGCGATGTTTTGTGTGCCTCAAAACATTACTTTTCACTGGAGTTAATTCTGTTTTCTGGAAAAAAGCATTTGGGCCAAAATCACTTACTTAACAGTAAGGCTAATTCTCTGCTTGAGGATGAAGTGCTCACTGTGGGTTTTATATGGCTGACCCAAGAGAGGGGAGCAAGAAGAAGGGGAATATTGTCTTGCAAGAGGTAAAGAACCAAATCACAAACTTGTACCCTGACTTTTAGGCTTTTAAAATGTTTTTCATAAGCATGAAACCAAGATGCTAACTAAAACTCTGGCCCACAATGATATTTCAAGGGGACCAATTGATCTGTAAGAAGGTCTGTGAAGTTTACTTCCTACATTCAAAGTCCAGTATGAAGATGGACAGAAAGCAGTTAAGAGACACCGCAGTCCCTTATGTTTGCAAGAGGGAGATTCCCCAGAGGGGCCACAAATACTGAAGTGCTTCAACATCACGTTGTTGTGATAGCTGGCATGCAAATGCAGCCACAGAATCAATTCTGTCTCTGTTCTGATTTAATTCCAGATGGATAAATTAGGGTCAGCAAGAAATGAAGCAGCAGATGATGACTGGTAAATGACCTAAATAAACTAGGCCAACAAGTAGATTTCTAAAGAGAGATGTTAGAGCCACAAAACTTGCTAGAGGCATACAGAAGTTGTTGAGCGAGTTAATTGTCAACATCCCTCAAGTTATTATAGACAATTCTAAAGTTAAGGTTCAGCAATTCAACCTCTCTTACGTATGAGAAACACAGCAATTACTCAAGAAAATTACAGCACTTATTCTGAGTACAGAATTCAATTTCCAAGGATTAATAAGTAAACACTTTAATTAATGTATGACTTTAAAATAATTAAAATAAGTCCTTCAAGACATTTAACATCTTTTTCAGTCTTTTATTTGTCCTGAATGATCTTCAGAACAATAATTATGCAAGAGTTTCATATTTGTAATCTTCTAAACCAGCCACAGTCAAAGAGTGTTTATAATTAATTAAATTATTAATGATTTCTGCCTCTAATTGTTATGACTAGATAGACTGCAGTCTTACTCATTTAACTCTTAGCTGGATAAACTCATCAATATTTTATGGTTTATGGGGGAATTTTCATTTGTAAGCTACATGCGTCTGAAATAATTTGGATTTGGTTCATGTGGTTTAATTCTCTAGAAATATCACTTTGTAGTATTCTTTGCTTCTAAATCATGACATTCCCATGAAAGAGAAATTTGTTAAAAGGTATTTAAAATTGCTAATGCTCATCAGGAATATAATAGAAGCACTAATTTTGTTCAGCCTGTGCAAAATTGTGTTAAAAATATTGGTATTAGGAATCTCATGTTTCTCTGAGACTAATTTTACAAGTGGCAACTTCCTGTACCTCTGCAGAGATACTTACAGTGCAAGTGAAATAGCAATTAATGGCCACTGAAGAAGCTTCTGAGTTTTTAATCGGTTCATTCTTTTTATGCAGAGTTGGAATACCTGTAACACTTGGAAAGTTGTAGGTTCCATTTAAAACCAGTAGGAAATACGGCAAATACTACAGATTAGAAGACATATACTGAAAACGTGGGCTGCTTGCTCGAAAAAGAGTGAGGCAATAACAAGCGCTAAGTTTATATCTCTAATATTCTCCACAGTTAATTTACACGTGTATGTGAGAGTGTGTGTATGTACCTCCACACATACAAATTATATACACATGTACGAGTGCATATGTACACATTTAGGAGTTATATAGCTCTGGACTATATAAGTGACAGTGAAAGGAAAAATAACCCCTCTGCTTTGCACAGTCTTTTCAGGTCAGCTTCATCCTCTGCCAAGTGACAACAGTGCAGCTTTTTCCAGAAAGGGCTCACTTCAGGACAAGACCATCTGGATGCTGTCTGAGCCGTACAGAGCAAAGTGTAAGAGAGAAAATAAAAACCAAGAAATAGCAAGAAGCTGTAGAGGCAACACAGCAGTGGAAAATTAAGAACTCGGGCAAGGACCCTAGAAGAGAAACAGGAAAAAATACTTCTGGGATACTTTTGGGTAATGTCAGTGGAGGACACTTCCCAATTGGCTGCGGTGCTTCTGTTTCAGTATTCATAAACAATCAGTTACTATACAAATGAAATAAGTACTGTAAGAAATCATTCTAATCACTTTGTCACAATAAAACAACCCTTTCTCATACATGAACATATCACAACAAATAATGTAGAAAACCAAGGAAAGCTATGTGCTGCATGGCTCAGCATTTTCAGAAATAAAGAAGAGGACACTGTGGATGCCTGAAAATGAAGTTACACTGAGAAAGGATAGAAGCAATCCTATCATAGGACCCAGCATGCTGCAGCAGGAAGGAGAAATGCAGAGGGTAATGTAGCTTAATTATCTCTCTGAATAAATCCATATCTTGGAGGATAGATAAAAAAGACAGCAAACAGCATTTCAGATCACAGCTGTGACACTACCCCATCAGCACAAGGCTTGAAGCTGTCAGGTAAGCTGAGGTTAGCACTGAACCTAACCTGTGCATCCTGCCCAAGAAGACATGGAAAAGCAAGTGCAATAACAGCGCGGTGACTGAATGCACAAACCAAAGTCAAATGGTGAAAGACAGGAGGAGTATATAAGAAGAACCATCATGCATGAGGGCTGAGAAAAGGTTAAAAAAAAAAAATCACAGTTTGAGGTGCACAGATGAGCACAGGTGCAACTGCTGGGACTATGTCCAAACAAGAGGTGCTAAATCAGGGTTATCTGCCTAGAAAATGCCAGCCTCTGTGCAGTATGTTAGGTTCCTAACACACAGTTGCTTTACTGGTGTACCCAACAGAGTCAATAGACTTAGAAGATGGAATAAGGTTTTGGGAAACTTTCTAGACCCTCAATTTTTCTGCCACAGGAAATGTGAAATCTGCAGTTATTTTACTGGAAAGACAGAAATATGGAAGATTACAAGGAATGTTTTGTAGTAGAGTCAACATCCTGGGAAGTTTAGAAGGAAGGGGTTTAGCTAGAAACATCAGATTCTTAATGCAGCTCAAAGTTTGGCTATGAGGTGCTAGTGAGGAGATAAGGAAGAATTTGATTTAATGGGGACCAATAGATCAAGCACCATTGTAGTTTTAGTCAGAGAATAAGGGATTTTTTAATTTAAAGCAGTAACCAAGAGCTTTATTATGTTGCAGAATAGAAATATTTTCCATTCAAATTTGCAAACCACCTAGAATCACAAACATTTAAATGACACTTAAGCTGAACAGTGCTATAAGGGCCAACATCAAGGTTGTCAGAGCGCAACACAATTTTCTAGGTTCTCAATAGGTAGGTTGAGATATCGTCCTTATTCTACCTCACCTCTACAATACCTATCTGAAAGTAAGATTATTCTGAGGGTAAGTCTACTGAACACCAACTTTAATGTAAACTGCCTGGAAAATTTTACGCTGTAGTTCTTAAAGCACCAAGGTCAAAAATTCGTGTTTGAAGTGAGATATAATGCTGAAAGATATGCTCTCTCGAGTTTAAAATTTCAAGTTACTATATCACTAAGGAATTGTTATGAAGTTAATTACTTTAGCAGATTAAAGGCAAGTCCTACTTTCAGTTTTGAGCTCCTAATCACCAGATCTTTTCGTACCTTTGCTGGTAGATTGAAAAACTTTCTGTGTGGTAGCTTCTGCCCATACAGGTACCTGTGGACAGTGATCAAATCACTTAACTTTTTCTTTTTTCCTTTCTCTGTCCACAACCTGAACTCATTACCTGCCTTTAGCCTGAAGCTTATTTTCAGTTTTCAGCTTGTCTGTCCAAATATTGTCCAGTCTTTTGGCATCCTCTCTGAATAAGCATCACAAGAGCTGTCCCATGCAGTCCTCAATACACTCCTTTACTCATGCAGGGCATGTGGTCACTCCTGTGCTTGCACCATTTCAGCAGGCACTTGTTTATCCATCACAACACCTTCCTTCCCTTTACGTCCCATTTCTCCATCACTTCCGTCCACTTTTTCCTCTAGGTCCTTCCCACTGTGGATACATGCTAGGACACGCAACCCCATGCTACAACAGAAAGCCTCCATTTAATGAGGTTTGCAGCTTGTCAGTTCCCGCCTGTAATTCTAAATCTATGGCTTCTTGCTCTAAAGTGAAAAAAGTGTTACTGAAGACTGCATAAATTAAACATTTCTTTGCACCTAGCAGTGGTTACACAAGGATGCAAAGCCTGTGCTGAGCCATTCAAAATGCTACTGTGTCAGTCCCTTTCATCTTTTCACCGATTTAAATTCAAACCTCCTTACATCCTACATAAGAAATTTTATTCTTACTTTGTCTAAGTAAAAGGACTTCTCCTTAAGATTTGTCATCCTACAGCTCCAGGGCCTTTGAAATCTTATTCTGTATGTTTTGTCTCTATCAGCATTTTCCCTGAATCAATCTACAATGAACTCCATAAGCCACTTATATCAGAGACTGTTCAAGTCCTTCTGAATTTGACTGGCATATTCTGATCTCCCTGGTTTTGTTAAGCAAGTTGAACCTTAATAACACACTGAGAAAATGAACAGGCTAATGAAGCACTTTTCATGATCTGGAATTATTCCCTTACAGGTAAAGTTCTGAACCACTGACAATAAGGGGATTTTTTTTTCCCCTTTTCTATGGTAACTTTGTGCTCTCAGTGCAACGCTTCATTATGCAGCTGTGTAGCTCCATGTTAGCTATGTACTGAAGAAAAATCTCGGTGTAATACTGATGGTTAGCTTTCTGTGTAATTAAAAAAAAAAAAAAGAGAGAGAAGTAACTTCCCCTCTTTTCACTTAAATATCACAAAAATATTTTAAGCACACGTCCATGTTGAATGGACCCTTAGTCTAAAACAGTCCACCACTGGATCAAAGGACACAGAAAGCATTTCTATAAGTACAGCCTATTTTTACTCTAGGGAAAAGTATTGTGGGTGAAGTGTAGTTACTTTCAATGTACTATAGCACTTGACTATGTGTCACGTTGCCTGCGCTGTGCTGTCAGGTGGAATACAACATTGTTATAATGCTAGAATTAAGGCTTCTGTACTAACTCAGAACGGCTGGGGATTTGGGTTTTCTTTGGTTTTTTTTTTTTTTTTTTTTTTTTTTTTTTAATTGCAGCACTCAGATTATTGCCCTTACTATCCCAGAAGAAATTAACTGGCCATTTAAATCTCTACTGCCTGCCTTTTTCTCATATATGAATGCAGGGAAAGTTTCAATATGTTTTACACAAGACAGAGAGGAACCAGCCCTCCTTGCTGATGTCACATTCTCCTGTCTTCTTGTCAAGGGGAATGAGGCTTTCCAGCTTCTGGCTTGGTCAGTGCCTCAGGATTAGCAATGAAGTGTGAGTTTTTGAAGGGAAAGGTTCTTCCTGGAGCTCACAGCAGAATGATCTTTCCATAATGACAGGGGCTAAATCTCACATTTGCATTGAAACGCTCTCCTAGTGCATAAGGCTAGCCAGCTGCTGGCTTGATTAGGCCATTGTGAAGTGCCAGAGACAAAAGTACATCCATCCCTCATCAGCCAAAGCTGGCACATCCTACAATTTGCAGGGCTTGGGTATGTGATGCCCTTCCTTTCAGCCCCAGGTATCTTCCCAGTAGAAGTCTTTACAGAAAAGGCTCAGTTGGAGGGGAACATGGGATTTACAGGCAGCCCATACGTCAACATGAATTATCATAGTTAAGGTACAGGCTCCCTATATACTGTAATATAGCTGCACAGAGCCAGCCACTTCAGTCTCCTCTTTATCCCAGTGCTTCTACATCCTCACAGTGATAACAACACTCGGAATAATTATACAACTACTTAAATACTTTGGATAAGAACCTCAAGTAAGGAGAAGCTCAAAGGAAAGTCTTTCAAGACACTCCAATCTTTCTAGCTCCCAGTGCAGGCAAGAGTAGAAAATCAGGGCCTGGGTTATTAGAAGGCTTCAACCTCAAAATTCTTCTGAGAAGGATTTCTTTAAAGGTTCCAGAACAAAACATGGAAAAAAGATGGAAAAGGAAGCTTACAGTGAAATGACTGGCTTAGCTTTAGATGTACATAAAATCACACATTTAACACTAAATGTGCAGCATCAAATCCAAGATGTTAGAATGCAGCATGAACTCAAATAGTTAAAAAAGGACATCAAAAAATAGTCTAAAGCCATGTATGGAAGTTCCAAAGGAAAGCTTAATTCTAGCACTTCCTCAGTTTGGTTTTACTTCTAGCCTCATCAATAGCATTAGAAATCAGTTTTTTCTTTCGTGGTGGTTCCTGGATTTTTAAGAAGGCCATTAAAAATACAAAAATTCTATCATGTGGCACATGAAATACCTGGTTAATCAACAGCCTCGCGCATCTGTGATTCATCACTCAGATTTCTGACATGCTAATGGAATAGCTGACAGCACTAATGTCATTTTCTGCAAGGACAAACAAGCGAATTTTGCTAGTAGGTTTTCAGATACTTCCCAGCTGCAGAGGAATCACAAATCTTGGCTTACATATCCAAGTTGGAAACACCCTTGGACATAAATATTTCATCTTATTCTCCCTCTCCCCTTTACCAGTTTCGTGCCTGTTTCTTTCCAGCCTCCACATCCCACTTGTCAGTTTTTTGAACCTCCTTTCCTCTCCCAGATTCAAATCAGCCCCCAAACCAGCTTTTTGTAGCTTTCTCTTATACCAGCCTCTCTCTTTCCAGGCAGCTTATTCCACTCAACTCGACCCACTGCCAGAAGCTCAATCTCTTCTTTTTCATTTCTTCCAGCCCAGCTTTTGCCTCTCTTCATACAAATCAGGTAGTTCTCTCCTCCATTCCAACATGGTGTCTGAGGGAGAGGCAAGCTGGAGAGTTTGGCAGAGAACGTGAGAATCAAAACCCCCTGCTCTTCATTCTAACCCTAGCTGAGGGCAGCTGAAGTCAATAATTTATAGGGTGTGTCCTTTAGATCCCCTATTGCTCGTAGCAGCACATGATCTGTGAATGTAGCCCCAGTCAAGGCAGACAAGTCTGAAGCAGGGAGATACTCACAGTAATATATTGGGATATTTTTAATGGCTAAAATTGGCATCTATACTGAACTGCTTACTTAGCAGAAACAGCAAAAAGTACCATTCTTTCTAGAGTAGCCACCCTTCCACAAGTTTTCAAATACTGGGCCTTGAAGACAGAACTGTTGAAAAATCACCAAAAGCTGTTACAGTGGACACACATACTTTCCTCAAGCCTCATTGCTGAAAACATTGCAACTATTTGAGTGAACTCTTTAAAATCATCCATCTGAGGGCAGGAACTGCTGAAGGTATAAAACAAGCTAAACAGTTAACTTTTGGCTGTGTTCTAATTAGTAGAGAACAAGGTCTTACAATGGAAAGAATCAAAGAATAAGTGACTGTAACTGCTTACAGCACAGTAATAAATAGGCTAACAAAAGAAAGAACTGTGAGAAGAATATGAATAATGTGTAAACCTAACCAATTTTTATCACTTACTCTTCTCCTAGAGTTTCCCCCTAACTCTAAAATAAGTTTCTTCTGCTGCCTTCCTCAGGTGTTATTGAGTACCTGACAAAAAACAAAGAAGTGAAGGAAAACACTGACTATACTGGAAAATCTTCCTTGACGGTGTGCTGCAGGTTAAGGGGAACAGCTGGAGGAGGGTGACAGCCTGAATGGGAACAGTCAGTCATTTTGTTGTTCAGACTGCAAGGCACTATGGAATTCATACAGATCAAAATGTAAAGAGACAGTAGCACCGATGGGGTATACAGACACCATGTTTTTTAAAAAAACCCTTACTTCTCAGGCATGGTGAGTTCCATAACCTTAAGGCATGATATTTGTCTGAGGTTAAACTGCTCTAGATCCTGCAAACCAAATTTCAACCCTCCTTGCAGAGAAGTGAGCCCTATAATACTGTCTTGAATTCACCAATGCTGGCTGGCTTGTTTGGCTCCTGAAAAACTAATAGGCTTGTAGGACAAGGGAACAGGGATTCACTTGCACTTTCACAGACCTAGTAGGAGGAAACAAAAGCCATGGCTTATGTAGTCAGTTTAATATGCAGAATAAGTTTTCTTCTTAGCAATTCAATTCCTAATTAAAAAATGGTCAGCTGGGCACAGCAAATGAGAACAATCAAACCAAAAGCTCCCTTCTCTGTAGAGTTAACTAAGCAAGTAAGAACAAAGCTGCCTAGAGTGCCATGTTACTGAAGTTTCAGCCAGCCAGCCTTTAAACCCAGCTGATGGACCCTGGTTGATCCAGCTACCTCCTACAGCTTCTTTCTGAACTGGAGGATGCTAGTACACTAACTTGAATTCACATTCTGGTAAAAAAGCTGCTGAGCTGCTAATGTCTTCATAGGCCTGACATTTCTTGTCAAGGGCAACAAAAACTCAGTGAGAGTACAGCTGATCTTCTTTGCAGAGAACCATACCCACCTTTCTTTTTTCTGTGTTCATGAAAAGAAGATACTGTGTTAAAAAGGTTACTGGCCTGATCCTGGTAACAGCTCATTTTTCCCCACTAAACAGTCAAGCGGAAAAGCGTCCTGTATCAGAGAATCTCCTCATTGTGAAAAGGTATGTAATTTACAGAGAACGCTACCTCCAAATTTGTGGAGTCACAGTCAGCTTGGTAACCGTTACCAGTGTCTGCACTAGTGCAATTTCAGATCTCTGGTTCATCCAGGATGTTTAAGCCCATGTCCCTACACATGATGAATCTGAAGCAGCTTTGTGACAGAGCATCTAAAGAAGTTTCCTCCAATGTGGTCTTTTCGGATCATTAACTCTCATGTGCCATTTCGCTCTCATTTCAGCTAACCAGAAACTTTAGGTAAGCTGACTAACTTTGCCTGGATTTGCCTGGATTTGGCAGATGTCTGTAGGCAGCAGACCTACGAGGCAGGCAGTTTAGGCAGACAGGTGGAGGGAGAAGGACTAACACTGCTTAAAGCAGTTTCCATTAGGTTTATCTGCCTTCAAACCTTAGTGGTTGAATGGAGGTTGCCCAGTTGCCTGTGTTGTCTAGCAAAGATGGCCTTGACTTTACTTTAAGGACAGACTTTGTGTTTGGTTTAGACAGCAAGAATGCTTTATAGCCACAGGGAAGGCTCCCTCAGTTGGTTAACATCTGGATAGGATTCACAAAGGGTAGCTGGCAGTCAGCTATGCAGTGAAGGAGAACATGTGTTTATGGCCACTGACAGTGACTGCTCAGTCATATTAGTGCAGACACAACAAACAGATTTCTTGAGAACAACACGGCATACCATGCAAAAAATGTATGCTATAACTCTAAAATTCTTTATGTGAGGCTGAGTAGGAATTCTTCTTGTCAGCAGTCTATGTAACTTGAAATGGATCTGATAATGATCTGAAATTTGGTCAGGAAAACTGGAATTTCTATATGTGGAGAAGAACACTACAGCATCAGAGTGTATTTTTGTCCTGGCGGTACTGTAATAACAACCCTTCAGATTTCTGTTGATTGTATAGTTCTCTAAAAATTATCTTTTTTTGGATGAAATTTCTCTTGCTTGATGTCAGACAGAAAGTGAACAGTACAGTCATTTTTAAATGATCAATGAATCACCAAAACTTAGGCTGACTTTGAAGCATGTTATATGCGTATGTCCGTGAGGAATTTACTAGGACAATACATCTTTTATACTCCAGTTATTTTATTGACTTCTTTTTATAGGAAAGAAAATCAGGTAAAGTAGTAATGGTTTACTGACTATAATTGACCAAAACCCCACAATCAAACAAAGCCAGACTCCCAAAGCATAGAAATTTTCTCATTTATCTTAAGGGAAAAAAAGGCAAAAGCACAAAAAGCATTTTGGTCAAATTCAATGTTACAAAACATTTTCATATTTATTTAATATCATGTTCTCCTACTTTTTACTTATACCGTATATTTTCTGAAAAAATAATATGCAAACAGATTATTGCATAACACATCTCTTCAAATTAGCCCAGAAATATTCACTAAATTAATTTTTTAACACAATAAGAAAAGTGTTTTAATATTTTACGTTTAAATTCCAGAGATTTTTATCACATAAGATATTCTGTGGAAAGCAGCACCTATTTACTTCTTTGTAAGCCATTATAAAGATGGAATTAGCCTCTCAGACAAAATAACAGAGGTGATTAAAACACAAGCTGAATAAAGAAGCTCACTGAATGGGTTCTTGCAGAATGAGTATTTCACTTGGCTGTGTGTGGAATATTTTGCATAATGGTCTACAGACCTCCTAGGATTTTGCTGTTACAGAATGTACATATACATAGTGCTGAGACACAGAGAAATGGTATTTCACATTATGTCTATGCTTGTTTAGGGCTCACTGTCTATGTGGAATGAGTAAAAGTAATACTAAAAGAAAAGAATTATTAAACAGAAAATACTTCATTATGCAAACAAAGAAAAATACTGTATTTTAGCTAAGAGACAGTTCAAGCGTATACAGCATATACATAATAAAGCTTAGGCGTTTCTTTTTTTTGTATTAGCTAAAGAAGCAATCATGAAACTGTTGTATATTGGCTTAAAACCTGACAACCACCTAGTGCATTCTTCTTGCTCACCTTTTAAAAAATACACAATCTGAGATGGATACATTGCACTACTGGAGTTTACAACATATATTTCAAATTTACAAAAATACAGAAAAACAAGATTTCTTGCACTCAGATACTGAGCATTAACCCTTTGAGTACTAATTCCCACCTGCAACACTGCAGAACACATTCATCTAACTTACGTGTTTTTATAACATTCTAATAATTATAATTGTCATCTTTATGTACAGTATTAGGAAATGTATTCCTACATATTAAAAAAAAAGGTAGAGACTAATTAACTGCCAATAACAGAAAAATAATGGAAGTATGTGAAGATTTCTGCAACATACACACAGAGAATCGCAGACTGATGACCTCTCAAGGGAATTTTCTATTTCCTTTCTGCAGCAATGTAGCAATTACAGAAGCCTGTGTTAAGACATGACAGCAATCTTTCTCATGTGGCCAAAGAGAATTGTGCTTTTTCTCTTATTTATGTATGCAGTGCTGACTTTCCACTGTAGACATTCTTCTCTCAGCTCTATGCTCCTATTCACTTTCTGTGATCCATTATTATTCTGCACCCTTCCTATTTGAAAAAAAAAGGTTTTATTTCATATAGGGATAATTATGATGGAGTTCTCTACTGTGAATTGACGCTTTGTGTCCAGATGTTCATAGAAACATGAAAACATTTCTTGCCAAAATCCTTGTTAATAAAGAATGGTACTGACCCTGGAGTGCCTTACAGTTCAGCAGAAATCATGAACAAAAAGAAATTCTCTAAAGGTCAAATTTGCATTAAAGAATGAAGACAATTTGAAATTTGCTACGGGAGGAAATGGGTTTTCAGAAAGCAAGTAGTGAAATTAATAGATGAACTCTAAGGTATGTTTTTGGAAAATGACTGAACTTCCATGACAACTCTGGACTACATTGATCGTGTAACTAAATAAACAATATCATATATACAGTGTCTCTGAACTAGAATAACCTATTTTAAGAAAATAACTGTAGTCCTCAAAGAGTTAATGATAAAACTGGTTTGCTTTAACAGATGTGGAAAGGTTATCGTGAAACAGCTTGCAGATTTGTTCAAAAGGCATATTTTACAAAGAAGTGTAAAACTTGTTGAGACAATTGCTATTACACCGCACAGTGTCATATACAATGGGTAGTGCATGCTCTGTAAAGATATTAGAGTGGACCCTTATCAAAGCTATCATATAACCTTATACAAAGGATTGTGCCACTTAAACTAGTGCAGAGTGACTTTTTTCTGTAGATTTATAATGCTCTAGGTTAATATCAATAGGATTTTTCACAGCCTTGTACAATACTTTTTTTGTTCTTTTTTAAGTACATGTAACACTAGAAAACAGCAAATGGTATACCCTGACATATGGCATGCAAAATACAACCAATACAGCACCATAGATGTAACAGAGACATTAACTAGCACTTCTCTCCAACAAGAAAAAGGACAGAACAGAGACTGTACATTACACGACTTTACAGCCCATATGCTACAGAAGATCTTTAGAGGCAGTATCACTTTTGTAGATTCAAAAACTTTAATTTTATAAAATTCTGTTTAGCTTTTCTACCATAGTCCCTTCTCATTAAAATCCATGGCACAGTAATAACATTTTGCTACAAGAATAAATAAGTAAAAGTTCAAGATGCTGATATGTTTATAAAAAATGTCTTAAGTTACTACAGAACAAAACTGAAAACAATTAATTAAAAAGGATGTATTTCTAAAGAAATGTTCTGTGTAACAAAAGGATATTGCCTCTCATATTCAACTGTCTAGACTTCCTTTTCTTATTATCTTTCAGTATAATTTTATAGCTTCCTTTTAAAAATAACTTCTTTAAAACTATCACTATTTCTCTCTCATAAACTCTCATTAAGAAAATGGAAATAAAGATGGAAAAGCTGTACAATTTACAGAAGAGCTACACAAATTTGTCATATCATTTAGTCTGGAATAAAACAAAGATAATGATGGTTCAGGGGGAAAAAACACATTATGATGGCCGATGAACTACACAGTAGTTTCATTTTTCCAAGGGCCAGTTTTGATATTTCCTGTACTATCAGAGCTGTATATCATGGCTTCATGCATGTTTCCCTTGAGAATTCCATTGTGATTTGTCGTATTGTACGGCAATGACTGTGTCCGTGGGTGCATTTCAAAATGAGCTGGATGGTGCACAGTGTCACTTTCTGTCATTTTAGCACAACTATATATTACAGTACTTGCGTCACTACTTTCGGGCTGGTTGACAGTTGGATATGGGTCGCTTTTTGAGCAGCAGGCCCGTCTGTGGCCTGACTGGCTATCATGCGTACTGTGGGGACTGTCTGTGTGTGAACTGTGGATGCTGCCGTCGATACTTGAAGGAATGTGATAGGCATATTCTCTTTCACCTGCAGACCTATGCCGACTAAAATAACGTGGCTTAGTTCTGCTTTTCAGACATCTATGAATGTGCATATTGGGTCTGAAGGATCCCTCATTGTGGACATGGATGTGAGCTTCATCATCAAGTAGCTGATCACAGTGCATTTTTGCACAGCATGGTGTCACAGGCGAAAGGCAGTTAACATGATTTTGAACTGCTTGCAGGTTAGTAAGTTTGCAGTGGCTAGCTGCTGGATGATTAAACACAGCTGATTTGTTGGGACATGGTGATTCCTGAAGACAAGGTGCATGAGCTTGCGTGTCACCGTTGACATTAACTTTTGGGCGCACATTAACTTGGACAGAATAGGTGTTTCTTCTGGATGGGCAACATGACCACCAGCAATGCCACACATCATCTCGCTTTGCACAGTGATGGATCAGGATGAAAAGCCCCAAGGTCACACAGAAGGCTCCATAAAGGCAGCTAAATATCATATCCAAGAAATGACCTTGAGATACTGCAAGTGCTCCAAAGGTCCAAGTGGCAGTAAATAGGAACAAAGTGAATGCTGCAGCTCGAAGTTGAGCCTTAAATGAATGCTCGTTTTCCAATAAGGAAGAAGAAATCATGGAGCAGGTTGCTTGAGGAACTGACACGGGGTCTGTAATATGACCATGGCCCATCTCAGTACTTGGCATTCTCTGTGGATCTTCTTTCTTTTCCTTTAACTCATATTTGCGTTCAGGATGGCGCTTCAGTTGCACGTATGTGCAGAGAAAGTAAACACAGGTGACTAGCACAATGAATGCTACTGGACCATAGAAAGCACCGAGACTAGGCTCCCATGCCATCCAGCAACTGAAAACAACAGAAAAAGAGAGTCAAGAACATTTTATAGCCCACGTTAGATGTAATAAACAACTGACATGAAACTGGACTTTCTAACTTGCATGACCCAAGAGTGTCTCAGAAGTTCGGATATGTTTGTTGTGGAGAAAGGGATTGTGTCTTTCATATCAAAGCTGAGGCATCACTTTCACATTTTTTCATAGAATAAAATGTGTAGTGTAACTTACAGGATATTAAAGCTGAAAATATCCAAGAAATGTAGGTCAGTTTAGAATCTAGAATTGCAGTGAAGTGTAAGACCATTTATGTCAACCCTTTTTTCTACTGTTAAAAATGTCAGCGCTAATATTTTGATTAAAAAGCAATTGAAGCATAGTTTAAACAATCTGTGTGAGCAATAGAAATGTACAGATTTCAGTGGTTTGTATCAATGAACTTCGATGCAAACTCTTAAGCCTGAAGATTGTTCTTACAGAATTATTTGTTGCCAAGCAGAGAACAGCCTGAGTAATAAGAGAGACTGAAAAAAGACTTCCAGTTGAACAGTTATCCCTTTGTGCAGTAAGTGGACCCAAAAGATATATCCCATTTCTGAATCCTCTGCTGTTTCTAAAATTCCTGGGAGTTAATTTACATCGATTTGAATGTCCTCAGAAAAATTAAGGAAATTGATAGTCTCTTTGTGATACACTGGTAGCATAATATTATTGTAACATGGATCATTATTTGCCAGGCTCTAAATAATATAACCATAAGTGGTTTAGAGCAGCTTAAAGTAGTTCACAGGCCAGTATGAGCTGAATAAGCCCCAGTCAGCTGCATAATTTAGTAGCAGTCTAACAGGACTTTCTTGTGGATGAATGATCTAATCAAATAAACATGGGCAAAGATAACACTTCTGGCTAATGAAATCCCAGATGGAAACTGAGAGAACTTGGGTTCGGGGGAGAATGAATATTTGCCTAGTTTTTACTCTTCTCTATGATCTGCTTTTAGCTACGGTTACAGAAAGGCTACTGAATTGATGGTAAAAGCTAGGGTAACTGCTATTAGATTCTTATATTCTAAATATTGCATGGATTTCTAGGAAGAGGAATAAGGTCGTTTCCTTATCTGTTGGACTAGGACAAGAAGTAATGGACTTAAACTGCAGCAAGAAAGATTAAATCAGGTTTTTCAAAAAGTTTCCTTGTTGTTAAGATAATCAGGATAATATGCTGTTGGAATAAAGTGTGTTATATCCATTATTGGAGCATTTAAAGCACCTCAGTTGAATAACTGTCAGGAATAGTTTGGATGTAGCTAATTTCCCACTGGGTCAGAAAGACAGACTAGGTGATCTGTCATGATTCATTCTAGCTCTAAAAGTGACACTGTATGACCCTTCATACTCATTTAGGCATGTGTGATTGGTTGCAATCCCTGCAAAACAGCGAGGAACCATCTGATACCACATTCTTGTCAAGCCAGGAATCATCTACTGCTTACTATAAAAAGGGCAGAACGAATTTTTCTCCAAGGCTGAGAACCTTTCAGCTAAAAAGAGGCAGTCCCACTGGCTACTTATCACAAAAAACTGCAGCATAACTACTTTAAAATTTTAAAATTGGAAGCTTAAACAAATACATACAAACATTCATTAATGAATGTAGAAACATGCCAATGATTATATATTTTGCTCTTTCCCCAGATGTAGGAAATCAGGCAGAGAAAAGAGGAGACCAGTGTGGCTGAGTCAAGACCTGCTGATCAAACTGAAGAACAAGAGGCAACTGCACAGGCAATGCAAGCAGCAACAGGTAACCTGTGAAGAGTATAGGGACACTGCCTCGTTGTGAAGGGATGGGGTCAGGAAGGTCAAGGCGCAGCTGGATCCGTATTTGGCAAGGGAAGCAAACACTAACAAGAAGGACTTCTACTGATGTGTCAACCAGAAAAGGAGGGTTAAAGAAAGCGTACCCTGAGTGATGAACAAAAATGGTGACTTCATATCAACAAATGAGGAGAAGGCTGTGGTACTCAAGAACTTTTTTGTCTCAGTCTTCACCGACAACCCCTCTCCTCAACCCGCCTGGGTCAATGGACAACAAGATGGGAATCAGGGGAGTAAAGCCCCACCCACTAGAGGGGAAGATCAGATTTGTGACCAACTGATGAACATAAAGATATATAAGTCTATGGGACCTGAAGAGATGCCTCCCAGAGTCCTGAGGGAATTTGTTGATATGGCGGCCAAGCCAATTTCCACGATATTTGAAAAATCATGGCAGTCAGAAGTCCCTAATGACTGGAAGAAGGGCAATGTTGTGCCCATTTTAAAAAAGGGTAGAAAAGACGACTCTGGGAACTACTGACCTGTTAGCCTCACCTCTGTGCCTGGGAAGTTTGTGGAACAAATCCTCCTAGAAGCTATGATAAAGCACATGGAGGTCGCAGAGGTGATTCTGCCCCTCTACTCAGCTCTCATGAGACCCCACCCGGAGTACTACGTCCAGTTCTAGAATCCTCAACATAAGAATGATATGGAACTGTTGGAATGGGTCCAGAGGAGAGCTTCAAAGACGATCAATGGGCTGGAGCACCTCTGCCATTAGGACAGGCTGAGAGAGTTGGGGCTGTTCAGCCTCAACAACAGAAGGCTCAAGAGACTTTATAGCGGCCTTCCAGTACCTGAAAGGGCTCCAGAAAAGCTAGGGAGGGACTTTTTACAAGGGCATGTAGTGATAGGATGAGGGGGGGATGGCTTTAAATTGGATGGGGGAAAGATTCAGATTCGATGTTAGGAAGAAATTCTTTACTATAAGGGTGGTGAGGCACTGGAACAGGTTGCTCAGGGAAGTTGTGGCTGCCCCATCTCTCGAAGTGCTGAAGCCCAGGTTGGATGGGGCTTAGTCTAGTGGCAGATGTCCCTGCCCATGGCAGGGGGGTTGGAACTGGATGATCCCTTTCAATGCAAACCATTCTATGATTCTTTGATTCTATACATTCGAATAACGCATATTTGATTCAAAGTGGAGAACGGAGTGCTCTCCAGTGGAACAGTCTCTTGGGATGCTCTTATTTCAAGTGTAATCTCAGTGTGGATCACTTAAAAAAATCAGTTCTGTAAAAAAAACTTCAAGTTTTGCATCTACATTTACTGTACTAATACTATTAAAAATGAATAAGGCATTTAGCTCATGACGCTGTTGTTTAGCTGTCTTTTTACTCAGTCTAATAACCAACCCTCACCTATGCCTTGTTTTCTGTACAGACTATGGTACTATATATGGAATTGCTATGATTAACATGACTAAAGATGTACAACCTTTGTAACTGTGCCAAAATGAAAAATGCCTTACATATATGAACATAAATAATTGAGTCTTTTAATATACCGTTGATTATAAGTGATTATCTAATTGGATACGTTTGAATAAATATATGAATATGAGTTGGGCCCTACGCAGAGCAAACAATTAGCCATGGTATGTACTAATTTATTGCCAGAACTTATATTTCAATTACCTATAAAAATGCCTTTAAGGACCCAAATGCTTACTTACAAACCATTCTCCTTTGTTTCTACTTTTCTCACCCAGAATGTAACTGGTTTCAGACATATTACAATAGATGCTCAAAGCAGTGACTAAGAGTGACGTTCTCCAGAGTGCTGGCAGTAGTGATATATCTATCAGTGTGCCAGTCATTGCCATCCTGATAATTTACACAGAGTGTATTTAACTTTACAGTCTTGATTCACTTTCTGCTACAGTTTTAGGGGAAGATCTATCGTATTTTACTGATATTTCATGCTTTGTACCAAGAAGTAATAACAATGTGATGCCTGAACAGCTTGTGGAAGTACACTGAACACTTGAAGTATATTGAACACAGTGGTACACTAAAAGGCTATGGCAGGCTTGCGAGGCACTGGGATTGGAACGTTTCCAGGTGTTAAGAATCCAAAAGAATCGGTTTTTAAGGGAGGGATGCAAGTGGAGGAGGTGGAGGAGGGATTTTCACTTGTCTTTTTTTTCACATAATTATTTGTAAATTACTTTTTGTAAATTAAAGTCAGCTGAAGAATTCAAGGTAGATAATGAATTGAAAGTATTTAATTCATTAGCAGCACCATTAAATACAACATCCATTAGCTATTGTTAATATCCTTTCACTTATTCAGATGTAAATGAGGAGTAATTCTGTAAATGAAAAGTGATTCTATTGACTGTAATGGAGTCAGATCAGTAGAGGTGAAGCAGCAAGCCTCATATTAAGACAGTGATTTTTCATAGCTATTATTTAAAAAAATTTCATATTAAATGTCATCCTAAATTGTATGACTGTACCCTTTACAATGTCAGTTACATTTATCAGCATAAGAAAAAGAGTATGCTTTCTTTAAAAGTTTTATAAGAATAGTTTATACTTACTAGGGTGCATTGCCTTCAATCCCATAATTATTGATATTGGTTGCTGCTGTAATCCCACATATAATAAAAGGAACACCACCGCTAATCAAATAAAATCTGTTGAGAGATATTAACAGATATTTTAATTTGCCTGGCTTGTAGTCAAACACTGCTTTTTAATAATTGTACCTACTTGAAGTATGAGTATGCAGTATTGCTTTAACATTAAACCCGTCCCTGAAACCAGAAAAGCAAAGAATGAAGTATTGTTGAAATAAACATTGTGCTTTATGAAGAAAAGAGCAGAAAGTTTATTATTTAATAATAAGCCCACTTAATAAGACCCACTTTTAACATCTCAATTTACGTCTTTAGTAAGTGTAGTCAATATTACAGTCATAAGAATAAAACCTACATGCCAAGTAAAGTTATTCCACTCACCTAGATATTTATATTTAATGGTTATTAACTATGTAAGCATCATAAATTAAAAATATTCAGACAAAGCAGCTGTATTCACATTAACCTGAAAATGTTCCCAGGGAAATTCAGTGAAATCACAGAAACATTTTCCTAACTCCTGGCTGACAAAAGAAATGGAGTTCAGTTAAGCAAAGAGAAAAGGGGCAGTCCACTTGGCAATTTTTAAATTTTTTATTTTTCTGCATGGAGGAGCAATCTGGAGAAATCAGGAGGATTAAATATCCCTTTTCATATACCACACTTTTCTTCATTCATTAAACACCCAGCCTTGAAGCGCGCTAAAATGTGAGGGCCTCAGACTTCAGCAAGATCTCATAAATATCCAAGAGTGTTAACCTAAGTGTTAATCTTCCTGTAAAGACTTGTATTAGATGGCTGAAAGACATAGTTTCACATTCCTTTAACCATTTAAATGCCATTGAACTGCTTGGAAGCAGCATTCTTTCCAATGTAGGATCATTAGGCTACATTGATGTCTTACCAAAGTTAGCATCCTGCCCACCTGTGTCCAAATTCAGCAAAAATAAACCGTCAGCGCATTTTCCATTTATATAAGCAAACCACAAAATTATACATGGAGCACAGCACTTCCACTGCTGCAGTCTTTGAGGTGCAGAGGACCAGCCCCATGCACGCGAGGCTACAGCTGCTGCTCAGTGACAAAAGGGAAAATGTTCCACCACAACTAGAAGCTCAGCTGGTTCTGTGACCACCCTGACTGATTTCCTGCTTTAACCAATTCTCTTCTGTCAGTAGACAAAATTAGTTTCTTTTCAAGCCACTCCTTTGGTGTGGGAAACAGTAAGGGGGGGTGGGGGCTACAGATGCTTCCCAACCACTGCTATTAAATTGTCCATCAGGACTAAGAAGATTCTGATAATGCATGGGACACGTTCTCACTAGAATCTGGCCACTAGTTTTCTAAAATGTGTTATAAATATTGGGCAATTTCACACATTGCAAGCCAAGATTTTTACAGAAACAGAAATATAGTAAGATTAAATAAATCAGCATCTAAGTCAACCCCAGAATTAATGTTAGGATTTCTTAACCTCTTTCCCCCACCTCTTTGTGAAACAGAACTAGAGGCCAGGCCCCAGAAAATTTCCTGTTAGCATTTACAGTCAATCTTTGTCCTAATGGCAGAGAAAGCCATCCTCCACATTCATCAAAAAGCCCTTCAGATTTTATAACTTCAAAGTAATTAAATATATACTGTTTCTTCAAACTTGGCTTATTCGGTAAAGCTCAACAAATTCCAATGAACAAGCTGTGTCCTTACAAAATCCATTCATTCACTGCAGTTTAAAAGATTGTACATATTTTTTTACTTGAGCATATTGAATAAGCTAGCTTAATAGCTTATTATTATTTTTAACAAAGACATGTTCAATGACATTTTTGAAATTCAGGAAATGACTAAGGTAAGCAATGAGGCATAGAAAAGTTAATCCCAATTTATCTAAGAAATCATAAGGAGCAGAAAAATAGGAATACAGAAGCGAGTATAGCAACCCACTTCAAAGTCATCTGAAGTGATTACACCATAGAATTTACCTACAACGCAACCTATAATTTCATTTTTTTTGCAGTGCTGCTACTTTTTACAGATTGGATACATACATTTAAGTCATATTCTTATCTAAAGTTTCATACAAGCTAGTATTTGGGTATCAGATAATCTGCTTTATATCTCACACTTTTAGCAGGCTGCTGAGCAGTGGCATCAGATGTTCTGGAAGCACTTAGTTTCACAGTGCTTCAGAAATATAGCAAACGCTAGCCAAATTCCTGTCCTGGCTCATTACTAAAAGAGAGAAAATGCATTCTAGAAATGACATAAGGTGAAATCAAATGGTTTCAGTGTGCTCAAGGTACACTGTACTGATAACCAGCACAGCACACTGCCTGCCTTGTCTCACTGAAAAAAAAAAAGAAAAAAAATAAAATAGCAAATAGAAATGACAGTGTATACAATTGTTTCTTCATAAAATCTGCCAAATAGAAGAAAATTCAACAAGAGAGTAATGGGATTAAAATAGACTGAGCAGAAAATACAACAAAAGAAACAGAAGTTAAATCATAAGACCAGGTGTGCATAGTCTTCCACATTTACATCAGCTCATGGATACCTAAGTAGTTGGAGAAAAGACCACACTGGAAAGTCATCAAAGGGAAGAAACATTGTTCAAGAAGATCGACACACATGTTAGTTGTGAGGAAGTACACTTAATTTTAATAAGTTTAGACCAGTCTTTCTAACCATTAGTTTCTATGCATTCAATGTTTTTTATCAGTTTCTGCTTTTTCACTCAAATGAGATGATTAGGACAAATAATTTTGAAGAAAAAACTGAAGTAGAAATGATAGTGCATGAATGAAAAGTGAAGAAGATGCAAGTAATAAATAGCTGTTCTTCAGACTTCTTTCATCTAAGAGAGTCAAAATGCTTTATGACATTAATTAATTTAGCCTTTCAGCCCCTTTTGTGGTCGACAAACATTATCATCCCTGTTGTGCAGATGAGAAAACAAGCAAGAAGAGATTAAGTGTCCAAGGTCATGCAGAAAATCTCTTTCTGAACAAGATTTCTTAATTCCCATCCTATGTTTAAACACAAGGTACCTCACTATTGCTGTAAATGAAGGAACTGAGCAAATCATGGCAGTCAGCAGTTTGTCTCCAAGCCCAAGAAACATAATTGCCTCTCTGTGAGTTCAAGCGGGCACAAGAAGAATATAATCTTATCTGACGGATTCTCCTGGTAAGGGTAGTTCCCTCCAAAGCCTTGTCAATTACTCCCTCCAAAGCCTGACTTGTGGAGAAGCCCATATGTGCTTTTTTCTGTGCAGGCCTAATAATAACTTCCACTGGTATTTTGTATAGCACTATCTGGATGTGTCCAGAGAGCAGATTTTACAAACCAGTTAAAGTGGTCAGAGTGTAAGGGTTGTAACTGGAGAGATGCCGAGTTCTGCTTGCTGCTTTGCTGCTGTAACCAACTTCTAGTGTCCTTCAGCTGCACAAGAGCAAAAGTAAGGGGCAATGCTGCTGTCCAGTAATGGGCAAAGAACAATGTAATAAGCAATTCTGTAAAGAGCAACTTTGGAGACTGAGCAAATAAATGTTTTTCAATCATCTTCCCCACCCAAGGATATTTTTTTATTTTGAAAATAATGATCAATATTTTTCCTATGCTGTTTGCCTAACTTACATTTACTTCTCCCTCTCAGGACTACCTTTTTGTTTTAAAGCTTTAAAGTTCTATATCCTTGTGGTAAGTAACCAACTTTTGTATGTCAATTACTTTTTCTACTTCTAAGTTAATTTTTTTTTGTTCTAATTAAGCCAGTGGACTGTCTCCTCCTCCCAAAAGAACATGCAGCAACTCAGGACCCAGAGAAAATTTCATCTACTTGTGTTACTCTTCTACCACTTACAAATCCAAATGGTGATACTCAGGCTACCAGTAGCAGCAGTAAGAAGAAAGAAGAACCTCGCTGTGACAAATATGATTGTTCTGATGGATCCAGCTAACAGAGAAGGTTTGGCTGTAGTTGAGATAGCCATGCATGAAAATCTTTAAAGGCTGGGAAACCACAGGGAGGAAATCCTTTTTTCAGCTAAAATTTGATCTTGACAAGCAGTTAATTTATATAATATACTAAAATTGTTTTACAGGGAAAACTGTGGGATGATTAGAGGCTTTGAAGCAATTGCCAAGCTGTTGTTTTAATATGCCTTGGGAAGAGTTTTTAAAATTTGTATATTGTTGTTGCTGGTCACCCAGATGTCCTGATGATTCCTAGCAGGCTTTCACATCAGCATACATTTATTTACCAAAGCTCATTCTATTGTGTATTCACTAATGTTGTTATACAAGCTAATTAGGTAGACTGGTAGACCTCAGCATGCTGCACTCACACCTCTTAGCTGCAGTGTAGGCAACATCTACTGCCTGAAAACAAGGCTATGCAGACATGCTAATATGATGTGCAGTAATTAGAGGGAGCCCCTAAGTTTTTGCTGTAGTTGCTTGAGACCAGTAGATACAATATTTTTTATTACATGCACTGACATACCCCCTCAACAGAGAAGTAGACACTGCTTGAGGTGATGTCCCTCTGTTGACATCATGGCTTACTGTTTTCCAGCTCCCTTTCAGCAAGAACTCCTCTTGTAGGGCAAACCCTACCATAAAATACTGGGAGCTACATAGCCAATCTGATAGAAACAGGATAATGTCAGCAAGAATGACTGCAATAGCCTGCAGGCAGCATCCATTCTGCTAACTTAATATGCAGCGTATTCTTCTAAGCTTATTTCTGTAAATATTACTCAGTAAGTCAGCAAGTAAAATGAGAGTTTTACCCAGTGATGAATTTTTTTGCTCGGGTCTCTGGCTATTTTCTAGCTTTAAATTGTTTCCAGATTAAGAACCTTGACTCTGGAATGAATTCTTGCAAAAAGGATTAGACCTTGGCTTTGTGGGTGTAATGCAAGATTGATTTTAAGTTTTTTTTCTGCAGAGGCTGGCAGAATGGTGATATATAAGGAAGTGATTTAATAGCTGCAGTTAGTCTTTATTGCAGACATTACTTGAATAAAATGTATGTATATTTAAAAGCATTTGTGTCTGCACGCACAAGTCTAGAAAGCTCCATGTTAGAGATATAAAGATACTAATGAAACATTAATTTTTTTCTCAGTATAAAAAAAAATTCATCTGTTCAACTCTACTTACTTCTAGGGCACAGTTCATACAGGAAGAGATGTCTATCTATAAGATAGAAAAGAGGAAGAGAATTTCTATCTATAAGATAGAAATTAAAAGAGGAAGCACAGCAAGATGGCTTTCCCTTTATTTTTCCTTGGGCTGGGATTGGATTTTAACATCTTTGTGAAAATAATTCATATAGAAAATGGTCATTAACTTCTGAGCTAACCAGATGCCACAGTTCAAGTACCTGGCAGGCAGACAGATAAGTAGTTGTTCTGCAGAAAGCTGAATTTATGAGCCCAATTTTAAAATTTTTCCTGATTTCTTTCATGCATCACATCATTTCACAGTCCTTTCTCCTGGGAATTCTGATAAAACATTATAAAAAGAAGACTTTGTAGAAATTATGGGATTTTGAAAATGTACTTTTCATTTGGGAAAAAAAATGTCATTTTAAATCCTATTTGCAGATAGTCTGGACTTATGAACGTATTTACAAATACCATGTTAGTTTTGCTTCATGGCTTTGCTGAAGAGAAATAGCATAGATTTCTTAAGTGCTTTTTCCCTGGCTGCAAAGTAGCATATAAATACAGAGAAAACACACACACAAAAACAACCCAGGAAAACTAATCTACTAATAATGCTAAATTAAACTTTAATCTTGCAAGTCAAACTCTAAAAGTTAAATAATAGCAGAAATAAGAGTTGCGTGAAAACTCTATTCAGCACCTTTATGTGGCAATATTGTTATTCTTTTTACCTGCCTGTTCACAGACCATTTATTTTCCATAAGACATTCAGCATGGTAGGAACAAAGATCACCGGACAGGTAGTTATTAAATTTTACATATATCCTTTTTTTCTAAATCTTATTACAAATTAAGAGCTTCACAAACATTAATGAATTAATCCTCATAAAGTCCTTGTAAGAATATGTATAATCTTCTCCATTTAGAGGCAGGGACTAAAGAATAGAGATGAATGACAAAATCATTAAGAAATGTCTCTGCAGATTTGTCTGCTCAACTTAAGATGTCCAGGCCTCCATTTGACAAAACTGGGCTCATACTCTTCATTGAAATTGGCCATAAGATGATAGAAATTTAAATATTTTGCTGGATCTGCCCTTAGAGACTCGGACTCATAATATGGGAAACTGGATAATAAAGTAGGAGAACGTCAGGCAGTGTCAGAAGATATGAAACCTCAGCTATAAATCAGCTTCAGAAATACGTGCCACTCTCCTGTGAGCCCACTGCACTAGATATTCATTTTGAGCTTCTCTTCCTATGTCAGATGATGTCTCAGGCATCGCCATTTTGGCCATATGAGAGTTTAGGCCCTGGTAGTGGAGAAAGCCAAGAGAATGGGCTGAAGCTACTTCTAATTAACTTCATTGGTTAGCACCCTTCAAGGCTACTGTAGCCATTACCTCTGCTTTGGTATTTTGCATAAGAAAAGGAATTCACATTCTGGAGATACAGTTACAGTTTGCTTTACCATGACCCTGCTAAGATAGTCAGAGTTGGCAGAAAGGACAAAGAAACAAAAATGCATATACCAAAAAAACCCCAAACAAACAAACGGAAAAAGAAGAAAGAATGTTTCATTTACATAGAGATAACGTCTCCCGGTGAGCTGGACCACTGTGCCTAAGAAGACCTTGCCATTTTTTTTTTGGACAATGCCTTGGGGGCTGCTGGAAACCAGAGAGAGAAGATTCTTACAGTGCATTCCATGCGACAGTTTATCTCTACTGCCTTCTACTCCTGCTCATCGGTTGATGAATAAATAATTCAAGTCAGGGTAAGGAAGTACTTATGCTGAATGTACTTCTGAAAGAAGTAAAGTATTAAGCAGCATGTTGATAAGAAAGATAATATATTTCTTAAAGAATCTATCTATATTTTAAAAAGTTTAAAGAGAGCATGGAGCTCATAGAGAGAAAACTGTTGATGTTAATCCTTGGATAGAAATAACAGGAGGAGAAATAATACTCATGCATTGAGTATTTTCTATTTGCACAATCATTTTATCCCTAGGGAACACAGCAGGCCTTTCAATTCTGTTGCCACGGTTAATTTCTAGTAGTAAAATGGCTGATTCTCTTGTCCTGAGTAATTCATTGCTACCTCATTTTTCCAGGCATTTGACTGCTCTGGTGTAGAGCTGTTAGCTGAAATTATTTCGTAGTTCCAGCCTACTGAATCAAACACAACTGCTTCACTGAGCATTGCAGTACACCTTTAGAAAGTCAATTACCATAAGGATGCCCTTCTGCCTTTCAAAGGGGAAAAAAGACAAGCCTTGTCAAGACAAGAAATTCTGATCACAGCCTGTATACGCCATTTTATATAATAGGAAAATGAAATGAAAAGTAAAGCATGCAAAGACAGTGATAATAAACGCTGTACCCTTATATTGTCACATATTTAATACTTGATTCACATTATATTAGTATCAATGTTTTATGACTGTCAGAATCACCTTGAATTTTAAAGAAAAAATATGGATGTCTTTGGTTTTACTTGATGCAATATTTCATTAAGCCTACCAAAGGTACCAAATGAAATGACTAGAAGGAGGAAATGTATTTTAATTTGGATCAGCTGTGAAATTCATAGACACAGGAGCTTCTGGTCTACCTTCTCCTCTGACTAAATTTTGAAATTATGTTTTTTAAAAGGAATTTTTGTCAACCGCACATTTTATTATAGTAGTCACTGACACAACTCCTGGAATCCCCATGTTTCATACATTGTTGAGTTTGAGACTTGTTTTGTAGGCAACTTTTTTACTTTTTTTTTTGGTCAAGAACATTTTTTCTTCTGCAGTGATTTTTTTAATATTTCAAAGGGACCAGTCAAGTTCTTATTTTGAAATTTTTACATCATCTGAAAAGACACTATTTTCAACTTTTGCAGGAGGAGAACCTTTGGAGAATTTATTCAGAGGTTATTTATTCACTACTTGGTATTATTTTGGTTTCAGGTGTGAAATCTATTTGTTGTATTAAAAAGAGATATTCTGAGGCCTTATTTTTTATTATGCCAAGTTAGAGTGGAATAATTTCAGTTGTGTGAGTTTCATGGGTAATACGTGAAACTGCATTTTCTAGAGAATAATACTCTTAGTTTTATTTTCTGTTAGGTTCTTTCTCTGTACATGCATAGAATGATGCAAACAATATTCATAATTCAGCAACTGATGTCATGAAAATAGGGACTTTATGGGTAGACCCAGGTGGCTTTTTCTTAGATTTGCTCAGCTGAGCATACAAGACAGATGCGTGCAAACAGACAATGAAAAGAGAACACAGGAACTCCTGGGAAATATCTCGAAGGAGGACACGTTAATTCTCTTCTCCTAAATTTGTGTCTTCTTTTCCTTTTTCACTTATATAAATCAATGATCTTATATGAACAGCAAGATCTTTGCCCACAGTGCCAGAGGGAGCTGAAATTGTTCAGAAGAAAAACACAAGAAATAATATACTGTTAATTCGCATGTTCTGCAAGCTTTGTATGTTTTGATGCAATATAAACTCCCTGTTCTGAAGAACAGTTGATAAAGAACCTCTAGCTTTCTCTACTGAACTTTTGTGTGGGCACAGAAAAAAATGACATCTGATTTCCCACAGTTTTTGTCTTTCAATTGTATTTGGTATCTAAAAAGGTCCTCTTGAGATCTTCCCCGTAGTTATGCCATATCATATCTCTATCATTCCAGCTTTATTTTGAGATATTTATCTTTGTCATTCACCTGCCCATCTAGTCATGTGAAACTTAGAGAAGCCTAATGATGTCTATGTATCTTGGGTTGAGTAGCAAGTTCTTAGACAAGGAAAGTCTCAACAACAGTCACATACTTAAATAATCTGTTTCTTTAAGGAGAACATAGTATAAATAAGAAATTTACATTTTTCAATTATTGATGATTATAGGCAAAACATGGAAAACGTGAACTTTAATGGTTCTAAAAACTAGCTGACAAGCAGGAATCTTAAATCCACTGTTTTAAAAAGACTTTTTTCTTTTTACACTAATACCACAATTTTTACATTAGCTTACTAATTCTTAAATGGTGAATGTTTGCGTTACTACTTACAGACAGTAGCAAGAAAGCAAAGCTCCAGAAAGCTAAAAAGCATTTTTATCTTTTCTGCTGGCCCTGAAACATTTCAAGCATCTTATAAAGCCTGTTTGATTGATACAGGCCATTAAAATAACGCACTTAGGAAATTTAATGTTGCCCCATGAAAGCTGCCATTTCTGCCCCAAAAAATTGCCCTTCTTCAATGAAAATGAAAATCAGAGCTTCACACATAATTGTACGTGAAACTGCTGAATGCATCAGCTGGTTTCTGTCATATAACAGTGACTGGCTAGTTACTGTTATATAGAGTACTCACAGAAATACTTTAAAATTATACATGATCTGGCCACCAAGTAACCTACATATTTTTGCTATTTAATAGATCCATATTTAATATTTTCATATGTCCCTATGAAGTGCTTTGTTGTGAAGTTTACTGAACAGTGATAAATTTCATCTCTTTACCTAGAATTGTTTAGTATATCCTACACATATTCTTAAATTATGCCCACTCACAATACTCAAGACATATTTATACTGTCTGTATGTAGATAACATACGGAGGTAATTCTATTGGCTGTTAAACATTAAAACTTCAAAGTATTTAAGCCTTCTTACTATTTCAGAGGATTTTGCCAATAAGGTAATAACCCCCTCATCTTTAAAATATTGTTAAGGATTACGTGCTACATCACCAAAATTAAACAGATTTAGTGTTTCAGGCTTCTGCATCTCTGGTTTTACAATTATGGGCTAAGCACAATTTACTTCTGCCTTCCATCTATTTACGTAATTGCGTTTATTTTCAACTGCGTGTATCTAAAATGTAAGATGTATCCTTAGGCAAAGTGAGAGAACAAATAGTCTTGTTTAAGACATGAAGAAACCACATACTAAATAAAAATAATATAATTTTGATTATTAAATCTTCTTGGTCTATGAGAAGTATTCAGTTGCAAACCCAGAGGGACATTTAAAATCGAAAAGCATTTGCGAAGAAGATTCATGGAAACCACAAACCCCTTTCTGTTGAATGTTTCCATCTACCAAGCTTTTGTCATTGACAAATCAAA
Source organism: Phaenicophaeus curvirostris (assembly GCF_032191515.1). Taxonomy (NCBI): domain Eukaryota; kingdom Metazoa; phylum Chordata; class Aves; order Cuculiformes; family Cuculidae; genus Phaenicophaeus; species Phaenicophaeus curvirostris. The sequence goes on along the minus strand of NC_091400.1, from coordinate 13,830,685 downwards.
CCCACGTTTTTAGAAAAGAAGAAACAGTTTCCTGAAAGAAAATGTTTCTGATTTGAAAAGCATACAAACAGGTTTTGAATTTCTCTAAGTCCATATTCAGTGCACAATAAAGGAAAGGACTATGTGCTTTATTTTGATTCCCATTCTAAAATATTTTTTGAATAGTTCTAATATTTTTAGGGTTTGCCACACATCATAAGTCAAGGAAGGGGCATCCCTGAAAGTTAAGAAAAATTAATACCTCAAACATTAAAGACATGATTTTCATTCACAGAGAATACTGCTTTGAATCATAAAGAAAACCATACAGAAACACTTTCAGGTGAAGTCAGTGCAAGGCATCTTAAGATACGCCCTAGATGACTTGACATATTGGTTCTGAAAGCACTACACTTTTGGTTTATCTAACAAGACCGCACAATGAAAAATCTAAAAAGTCTTATGTGTAAGCTACCTGTATAAATTAAACACAGTGCTTTTTCATTTTTTGTATTTCTGTCCTTAAAATGTCTGTATTCAGAAATACTTGCTGATAAAGACTATCTCAGTACTAATACAGAGCAGCAGAAATGAAAAAAGTCCTTGACTCAAGAATTAACTTGCACTCCACAAAAGACTAGAGTTACTGAAAATTTATGCACCAGAAATTTAAACTGGGAAGGTGCAAAATATATCTCAGGTAAAAATCCCAAACTATCAAGATGAAATATTTAAATTTATTTCCAACCAGAAATTCTTCTGAATATTTATTACCTAATCACTTCTAATTATTGACTTTACTGTCCTTATCAGGATAAGAAGTCATAAAAAATGTTGGCATCTCCTATACATGATATTTCAGTTTTACAGCTGGCCATATTTTGAACATGTACATTCACTATGTGCAACCACTACTTACACCTCAATGCACTCATACAGAAAGAAAACATTAGAAATCCAAAACCTATTAATTTGATTAATTGTAAATAACTACTCTCCTTGACTTGATAATTAGATGGTATTCCAACATTTTTTAGAGAATATTTTATTAGTTCCTGTCATTTTTCACTTAGGAATCCTTAGTAAGTACAGCTTCATTTTCACATATTTCAACATTGAAGTATATCCCCCAGTTTTGCTATTTGAAAGAAAACTGCATTTCCCTTCCTTCATGTCTTAAGTATAAGCTAGACCAAGTAATTTTAAACCCATGTAACAGCGATATTTTTCTAGAACAATAACAATAGCCTGCACATAATTGAAGACTTACTATTTGTAACAACATGTCCTGAGGCAGAAACAATTTAAAGTTTACTTTGGTGCAGTGAACTGTTATATCAAGGGAACCTACTACTCTAAGTGATACTGAGAGAAAACCATTAGTGAGTACTCAATAATCAGGTGCCTGGACTCTCTTCCGTGATGAGAAAGACAGATTCTCTTTGCTTGAACTAGAGAGTCAAGGGTCAGCCATCACATTGAAGTGCTATGAGCACTGGACATTTGGTAGTCCAGTATTAGCATAAATAGTGCTATTCCTTATGAGACAGAGATACTTCCAATTTGCAGGAATGGAAAATAACTTGTATCACAATTCTATTTTATTCTTACTTCTGCAGGTTCCTAGATGCATGTTAAACTTCTGGAAAGGCTGAAAGAATAAGGACTAGAGAATCAGAATCAGAGTCCTCTGTGGCAGAATGAGGTGGCCATCACATGATCTTTTTTTTTTTTTTGCTATCCTTTATATTCTCTCATCAATAGTTTAGATATACTATGTGCAATTTTATAAGAATTACTTTTATTCACAAACATGATATTTATATATTTTAAATTATGTAGTAATGAATTTTAATGATGTTCTGTTAAACTCATGGTGGTTTTTTCCATAGGATTAAGAGTGATCTGCTTTGTGCTTTATTTCAGACTAGACTTCACGTTTGCGTTCCATTCAAGACAAAAGGTAAATAGAAACAGAACTAGGATGGGAGGAAGAAATAAGGTCCTTGAAGATTTTCAAAACTTGACTGGATGAGGACCTGAGCTAGCTCTGAGTGGGGAGTTAAACTCGAAGACTTACAAATATTTATTTCAAAATTATTATTTTTATGATTCTATGACTAACTTATTATTCATTGTTATGTTTTTAGTCTTACAAGGGTCCATCCATACCAGCTATCAATGCGGAGAAATGGGCTCTTTAGACCTACTACTCTTCTAGTATATATTACTCCATAAATTTAAACATATCACTACTCAGAGTAGACTGATTCACATGTGAATGAGCATAGCTTGAAAACTCCTACAATTAGAAGGCTATATGCCTAAAGCTAGACAGTTTTTCAGAAGAGTAGAGCGAATTATTAAAAGGTAACTGAGATAGGACAGGATTGAGATCAGAAAAAGCCCCTCTTCATATTCCATCAACAATGTCTACAGCTGTAACTGTAGCCAAGAATAGTTACAACAAAAGAAAAATGTAGGCTGTATATAAAATCTATTATTGTATTAGATAAGCTGTGCATCCATTACTTATGTATGTGTTCCCACTGACTTTGGTCAAGCTCAGTATGAATGAGATGAAGACTTGCATGATTTTGCACACAATTGCATTATTCTTTTGCAGAAACTAATCTACTCTCTAAAGAATCTTAGAAAATTTAACCCCTACAGTTTGCAAAAGGGGAAAAGCTTATTTTCGATGTTTTTTTTCCATGGAGAGAATCTTACATTAGGATTTGTGCAATGTTTTCCTCTTCTACAACTTCCAATTTATCATCTTGTCAGATAACCAGGTAGTCAAGAACATAAAATCTTAACAAGTAGGTGTTATTAAGTGTAATAAGTAGCAGTGAAGCATTAACTCATGATGGAAATAACATTCCCTCATGGTTTTAGAATTTTGGCTTCTTTCTGGAACATTTTCTTCCTCATATCCCATAGGATGTAATTCAATCTGTTAATCTAGAAGGAGCAAAAATCTTTCCCTTTTAAAGCTATGCATAAAAGAATTATTATGGATTACCCTGCTATTAAATCATAGACAAACGGTATGCAATTAATGACTTGACTCCACAAAACCATGGAAATTTAAATATATTGGTGAAAATTCAGGTTGACATTTTGTCCTTAATTCACCCTTTTGAAAAATAAGAAACAAAGGTACAATTTCTTAAATTCATGAGTGTCAACCCCAATTTTTAGCTTTAATGTTGAGGTTTTTTGCTGTTGTCGGTTTTAGTCTTACAAAGTTGAGCTATAGAAAATATTATATATATGATGATGGCAAGAACATTTGCTTTTTCCTGTTGTTTAAAAACTGACAGACACAGAAATCTATTTTCGGTGATCCCTATCCCACATTTTAACCAGAAGCAAAACCAAAACTTTTCTACCATTTATAAAAAGGTCAAAGGGTAAGTTTCTAAAAAATCACTGGGTTTCTTGGAGAACTCAGCCAGAAGTGATCATGAAATTTTGAAAGAAAGGACAAGCAGAGATAGAGGTCAGTTATCATTATAAATGAATAACAGAGAAACATTAATTAAAAGCTAGAAATTACATGCCATTTCCAGAATGTTATTGTGTTATTAATGTGAAAAAAGGAGATCTGAAAATGAGTGGACAACAATCATTGCCATTTTACAAAACTATAAGAGCACCTCGTTGCTCAGCTTTCCAGGTCAAAAGGCTGCCTAGCTTTGCTAGGTATAATAATTGTTATCAGATTTGGCAATGCTAGAACCTCAGAAAGAAGTAATGATTTCTCTAGTTGGAAAACACTCTCAAATGCATGATGAGGCAATGTAGCTTATTGGTTGTTGCTTCAATATCACTAATGGAAGACTAAGAGTCTATATGAGCTGCCACTTTTAATCTCATTCTTATACAACGACAGAAGTATGATATGCCACATTAAATAGTCCAAAATGCCACACATATGAATTATAGCCAGCATGCCTGTAATTCCAGCTATTCTGAAAATAACAGTTGTAGTAATTTGTCCTTCTTTCTTGTCCCTTATCTTTTTGGTTCATGAGAAAGAGTTTTACCGGTATCAGTAATCCCAGAAATCAAATTCCACAGTGGTAAGTATAAATATTACTTGGAAATGAACTCTGCCTGTATAGGCATTTTTTCCTTTTAATGTCTGTAAACTCAACTAATATGAAGAAGCAAGATCCTATGACTGATCACTCATGACTAATCTAGTTAGCAAATACCACAAATTCAGGGACTCTCTGTAATTAACCTATAAAACAAATGATTGCAAAAGTAAAAGAATGGGAGATAAATCAAAGCAATAATTATAACTGGAGAAATTTTTATCTGCTCAGAGATTTGTAGGCATAAATTTGTGGATAATGTTCTTGGTCAATTACCTATATCTACTGCTGTAACTACTTGTAATAAGCATAGCTACTACTCAAGGCATCTTGGAGCAGGGAACTACTTATATTTCATATATTTTCCACAGAAATCATAAAGAGTCTTTGAAAGTAAATTTCTGAAATCTCCAGTGTCTTGGCACTACTTGTAAATACAAACATTCTTCAGTAATCATAGTTCTCCCACCTCCTAATCAACAGAAATACAAATAACTAGGTGTCTTTTACAACCAATAGATAAACAAGTCAGGTATCTCGTGGTTTCTGGCTTTCTTTCCCAGAAAACCTAGGCCAATGTTCACTTTCAGATAAACTGTTAAAATCTTGAATGATTTCCTCAGTACCAATTGTGATCCAATAATAATGGCACCACTCCTTTTTCTAGGTGAGTGACTGATCAATATAAGCATAAAGTTTAATCTGGACATTCTATTTTGCTAAGGTATATTAAATATTATGTATTTTACTCTGTATCATTAAAATTCCAGAGAATTTACTGAATTTTATTTGTAAGTAGCAATAAGCAATAATTTCTATCTATGAACCAAAACCTTCCTGTAATTATATGTATGTAACTCTTAGTGATTGACTGAAAACCAGTTGTGGGTGTGGACATTTCAGAACAGAAGCTGGCCTCATTTTTTGTTATGTTTTATATAGTAACATGGTACCTGAATAAAAATACCTGGAGGATCAGCAGCCAGTTTCTACAAGACTCATAACATTTCCAAACACTGAAGGCATATTTGGAACACATTAGTTTCAAAGTCTCTTCTATCAGAATTCACTTGCATAATAAAACACAAGAGTTCTTACAAGACCCACAAGTCTGTAGGAATTCAGCAGTAACTAAAGGTTTGAAAACTGCTGTTAGGAAAAATGCTTATATGAAGAATAATAGAATTATAGGGAGGGAATGAATAGCAAGAGGTCATCTAGTCCACTCTCTGAGACAAGGTCACATTAAACATTTATTATGACTGGGTCGAGTTTATCTAATCTAGGTTAACAAATTGCTTATGACAGTTTCCACAATCTCCAAGGTAATCTGTTTTAATTGTCAACTATTCTCATAGTTTAAATGTTTGGGGTTTTTTTTTTTTTTAAATATCAACCTGTTTACCCCTTTCTGCAACTTATGCTCATTAGTTATTGTCCTGTCTTCAATAATTTCAAGGAGCTTTGTTACTAATACATTTTAAACACCTTATAAATGTTGGCATTAACACTCATTATTAGCAGTTAGGGTCCATAACTTTTGAGTGATTTGAGTTCCTGTAATCCTTCTTTAATGACATTTACAACTGTCATTCCAAATAAGGAGTTAGAAGGTTCCTTTAAAAAGTTTAGGATGACAGTTTCAAACAAAATCACACCACTCCAGAAAACCACTAAGAACATTATGAGTTATCATGATTTTTCTGATGGTACTGCACAGATATCATTTCCTGCCCTTTCATCTGTGGAATACAAGGGGTGTGTCTCCCCAAACCCGAGGTGATTTACTATCCCATTAAGAAAGATCAAGAATTACTATCCCCATAAGAAAGATTAGGAATAGGCTTTGAACAGATGCTGCAGAAGACAACTAAAAACAGATATGGACTTTTAAAATACATGACAATTTTTTAACCTAACTTGAGTTTTCCGGCCTCTTACCTTGCTGTAGGCCAGCGTCTTTCCATTTCCTCTATTAATATTATCACTATTTTATATATCCTCATGACTTACTCCTGTGTTAGAGTCTGACTGATCTCTCTGAGACTTTATACAGTTTTCCTAAAGTCTGTATGTTGGTCTCCAATTTGTTTTAAGACCCATCCTTTGCTTAGTTTTCTTTAAAGCTTTCTTTGGGAACTCTTTTTGTGTAATTTTTACACTGACACCCTGTTTTACCTTGAGTCAAAATTTCATCTCCTGATGCACCTCTTGAACTCTTCTGCTTCCCAGTGTCTATACTTTCAATCATTCCACTGAGTTTTTCTCATTTACAATGTATGCTGTTCTGCACAAGCAATTATTCAACTTGCTCTGCAAAACACAACATATACTCATAACGCTTTATAAAAGTGCAAAAGAGATACTGAATTCAGAAGTTTCAGAACTCAAATTCTGAATACCCTGGCTGTACCAGAAGTGTAATTTATCCATGGAAAAATATAAAGTTTAAAGCGTTCAGTACAAACAGCAGAGAAAATACTATGTATGTATGAATCTGCCCTACAGATAAGACCTTCCTTCTCTCCACTATAATTTAAGAACCACTATAGGGAATTCCACAGTATATAATTCTGAAGTAATTGATCCTGAAAATATTATTTTAAACCTAACAGTCAATGGTTGCCTTTTAATCTAGTGTATGAAGGCTCTATCAAAAGTGATTCTTAGTATATACCTTATTCTTTATTTAGAATACTAAAATCAGAAAAATTACATAGGAGAACCTTATTTCCCAATCTGCATTAACCTAGCTGCTGTTATTCATTTTTCTGTTTATGTTAAAAGCAAAAGTGACGATAAAAGCAAAAGACAAAAATCTGAGGTACTGATGTATGAGATGTAGCTTTGATGTATGAGATGTAGCATGTGAACATTTTTGAGGGGGCTGGAGAACAAGTCTTATGAGGAGCAGCTGAGAGAGCTGGGGTTGTTTAGCCTGGAGAAGAGGAGGCTGAGGGGAGACCTCATTGCTCTCTACAACTACCTGAAAGGAGGTTGTGGAGAGGAGGGAGCTGGCCTCTTCTGCCAAGTGACAGGGGACAGGACAAGAGGGAATGGCCTCAAGCTCCGCCAGGAGAGGTTTAGGCTGGACATTAGGAAAAAAATTTTCACGGAATGGGTCATTGGGCACTGGAACAGGCTGCCCAGGGAGGTGGTTGATTCACCTTCCCTGGAGGTGTTTAAGGCACGGGCGGATGAGGTGCTGAGGGACATGGTTTAGTGACTGATAGGAATGGTTGGACTCAATGATCCAGTGGGTCTTTTCCAACCTGGGGATTCTATGATTCTATGAACCATGAGATGCCTTTCACCCTACAACTTAAGCATCTTGCTCCTGAAGACTGTTTCACTGCTTACAGCTTTAGAGGTGAAGTACAACAAAAATTGGTCCAAAGCTCACTCAAAGTTCTAAACTGGTCTACTTTTATAGCATTTTGAAGATTGAATTAAAAATACTCAGTCATGCCCCAGGAAGATGCTAACTTCTATGATTTGAAGTTTTTAATGAAGACTAAGTGGAAAAGAAAAGAATCATTTACACTTCCAGTAACAGGCTTAAGCTATTTAGGATGCACAAGGTCAAAGAGATCAACAGAAACATATGTGTATTTTTCCAACTCAAACCCAAATGAATGAATCTAATGCAGTATTTCCTCCCAAGACTTTTAAGCCCTCTTTCCAAATAGGCATAAAACAGAGATTATCTCACACATTTAGCAGGAAGTATTCAAGGAATGAGTCAAGTCTGAAGCTGAATTTACAACATTTACAGCTAAATATGTTGCAGCATATTTAATTTAATACATGTATCTGTAGATTTCACCAGTCTTGTTTGTCCAAGGAATATATTTTTATTTCTTTGATCTTTTTCATCTATTAAGGGAGAAAAACATTCTGGAATTTTAAAATAATGCATTTTGTTATTACTAAGAACATTTATATGTGTATAAAAAGATATATTTGGTTTTCATTACTAGTTTAATTTAGATAACTCACATATTTTTTATTATTATAATTTGGTTTTGGAATCTAGTAGTATCTTTAAGCCAAAATTGCTCTATGGAATAGTGGCAATGAGTTGGTAAATCCAGTAGCCTAATATGACCTATGCCATGCTGTAATTTAAATCCATAGTGGTTACACTACGCTGGAGTTATAGACTAGTGAATAACTTTATATTATATTAGTTGGTTGTCTGCAGTGTTTTAGTTTCTATGACATTCATCAGTCTGCATGACATACTTTATGATTCTTCATGTCTTATGTTTTCTTGCAATGTCCCTGTTTTCATTAGTTAAGCTGGATATAAATCTTTCTCACATAACAATTTTCCTAAGAATTTTTATCTAATGTGACTCTGGCTTTATTTATTTTTACATTTTCTTAATAATAAATTAATACAATCATTCACAATTAAAAGTCAGATAGACTTTTATGTAATTATGGTGACTATTATTTCATGCAGATAGGAATGCTTAGTTCTTGGTTCCTACTAGACATGAGAGACACATCTGAAATTAACTTACATATTTCTCTTTAGAGTTTTTTACATAATCAAGTTTAATCTATATGACACCAGAGAATCACCCAAGAAAATATTTAGCTGTCTCAAATCTGATAAAGTTTTCTACAAAGCCCCCATTGGAGTCTGAATATATTATCTTCAAGGATTTTTAGAACTTGTAAAATTTCCAATCAGCGTTTTACATTTTGCCTGGAGCAGCATATCAAAGCATGGAACATTTTATCAAGCTTACCCTACCTTCAAACTTATCCTTTACAATTATCTATATGACTAGCTCACATTCTAGAAAGTGTTGAGGCAAGGAATAATGTGACAAGAATTCTGAATTTCCAGGAAATACCTAGATGTGAACTCATGATAAAAGCAGCTGAAAAATTCAACCTAATACAGTTCTGCAGATCAGCATGTTGTAGTTACAGCCTTTGAGATCTGAAAATATCATAGGAATCATTATAAGTCTCCCTGAAGCTCACAACTTTGCAAGCTTGCAAATGGCATATCTCATGTTGTTAATAATTTCTTAGTCCCAAGACCATAATTCCCTCATTAAATGACCAGGCACCACTCACATGTAATTTTTTTTCTGGCTGTGTTTGTCAATAGCTTTACAACTGGGGAGAGTTTCAGCTAAAAGTCTTGATGTGTGACTTGCTATGCTGTTTAACAGCTCGTTTATGAGTAATAAGTTGACATACTTTTCTTTTGCAATAGCCATAAACCATTTCTTTCAATCTAGAGTAGGTAGCTCAGACATTTTTCTTTAAATAAAGAAGATTATACTTCACCTTCTACCTTGACATCTCTTACAGATTTGGTATGGGATTTCTATGCTGGAAAGCATCAACATTGTGTTTATCTTGTGTGTACCTTTGTTTTTCTACTTTGATGGTGACATCCTCTTGAAATAAGATCAAATCAAAGAGGAACCCCTGTTCCAGGCATCATTCACTTAAAGCATTTGATAGTGCATTCAGGTCAGATTTGAAAAATAATTTTGCCAACTAGAAAATGAGAGTTTTTGAAATGCTTTCAGTTTGAAGCTTGATTCATAAGCCAGATGAAAAGTAAAACTGGTGGCTCTGTTACCATTTTGGTCTTGATAACATGGTACTTCAGTCAGTCACCTTGCTGATGGAGAAGGAAAGTTCTAATAACTTCTCTTGTTTGATTCAGAGTAGGCAGGAAAACACCTCCACACTATGACACCACACACTGGCAATGAATATTTACATGGTCTATGCAAAGTGCAACAGCTTTCTTCAATTACCACTGACAATATATTGCCACTGTGAATCTGCTCAATATTTTAATATTTTTACTGAAAATGTTCTTGTGTGGAACAATTAATTCAAAGCTGAATTAAACAATTTCTTTGACCTTAAGATAATTTCCCCCCATATGATGGAAATGCATTTAACTTCAGGCTGAAATTGAGTATGAAGAATTAATGATAATGTTTCCCTTGTCATCATTTTATACCTTTTTCCACTGCATATCCCTCAGTCATACTGCTGTCTGGCAATAAAATTACTCTGGCTATAACCCATGACTCCATCTGATCATATATCAGCCTTTTACGAGTGATCATGTTAAATAGCTTCTAATGTCAAGAACTTTTCTATCTCAGGTGGCAGAATCTTTCTGGTCATTCTAGCTAAAGTTTAAGCATTACCTTTTTGTTTTGTTTTGTGTGTGTGTGTGTGTTGTTTGTTTGTTTTCAGTTGAGGAATTGCCTAGATTGGTAGGCCGATAAGACACAGTATAGTCTGGTAAGTTCAGCATTTCTGATTGTATCATTAGCTGTGTCATCTTTGAATGTTAGTTATTAATATTGTTGTCAGAATATAGCACTGTTCAAAAGGTTAACTCTATAATTATACCACACTAAAAAATTTGCAACGGCTCTTATTCTTAGATTATAATAATATACTAGTTTACTTTGACGTTGAAGAAAACTAAAACAAATTTTGATGAATAAAACTAAAACAATAGCTGGAAGGAAAACATGACTTCTGTTAGGTTCAATTATTACCAAATATGGCCTTTCTCCTTCCTGGAAAATATGATAAATATTGAAAGAATAGTGATTTGCAGGTGATATGTATGAAAACAGCTGTTAAACACTATTTTCTTTTAAGGAACCTATGGTATTGAACCTATAAGCAGCCTTGCAAATAAATGAGGACTGCAAAAATTTCCATTGTACAACAATGAATCAAACTAATTACAGCACAATTTGAAAATGATCTAAAAAAATACATTGGAAAATATAATTTTTTAGTCTTAACTTGCAATAACTAAAATAGGAAGCATGAATGATGATATCAGAGACATTAGTTAAACTTCCTGATGACTGACTGCCCACATCAAAATATTCTGTCTTCTAAGCAAATCATGCAATCGAGTAGTTAAATTATGGCAAACTTCCTTGATCATGGTGTAGCAGATTTTCCGTGAGACTGTTGGCTTCCTATGCTGTGGTTCATCCAGCTGGTGAAAAACTTACTCGCAGGGAGACATCACTTCCATTTACTCTCCAATGACAGAACTGTGTCTATTCTAACAGTGAAGACTGAACTACAGATATCTCCTCAGGGCTTCTGATTATTCTGCCCTGTGGCATTTCCTATTTATTTCAACATATACAAACTGTAGAGAGTTGTTAAGGAAAAGGTAGATAATCCCTTGGGATAATCAGGCCTAAATTTAAAGTTTATAGAGGAGGTTTTCACTGTGGCAAGGAAAAATAAGCTTCCATGGATGAAGATTACAGAAATTAGTATTTAAGGCGTAGCATAAAAAAGAAAACAATGGACTGTTAATTGATGCTTTTCATCTGACCTCCTTCTCTCTCCTTCTCTCCCAGTCATTACTTGATACACGAAAACATGAATTCATAAGAGCCAGTGCTAATGAAAAATGCACTAGAACTTAACTGCATTTCAGAGCTGCTAGTGTCAAGGGGACAAGTAACATCTGTGTCTGTCAGAATGTAAATTAAGTTGCTTCATATGATTCACAATCAAAATCCAGAAAATAACATGGCCAAGAAAATGGCATGACGTATTTGTCAAACTCGATGTTTAATAGAGAATTTGTTTTCTTGGTCAAATTTTGATTTCCCATTACATTACTATTATGCTGCAATAAATTACAGGCAACTTGTTATAACTGATAGTGGAAATTTTCTAGACCCTGACAGTAACAAAGATAATTATCTGATCTCAACACTTTCAACCCCAGGAATATTAGAAATCACTAGTTCTTTCTGTTCTAGGGTTTTTCTCTAGTAAAGTACACAATCATTCTTTAAAAGCCTAAATATAAGAAGTCTTTAGTCTTTATTATTGGAGTGCTTTTAGTACCTCCATTGTGGTGCATAAACATCATATGCCAATTTTCAATGACATAATGAAAATTGTTATGTGCAATTCAAATTCGGGAAATAGCCTGCCTTACTGGTAACCTATTCAGTAAAAATTGCTACATCATCAGTTCGTGATGGAAGTCTCAAAACTTCCAGTCAGGCTCTCTTGAGACCTGCAGTTAGGCAAACATAGCAGTAGGTCCATTTGTGCCTATGAGATCAAGCATCTAAATGTTCATCACGAGACAAGCAGGGTTAACACTGTGAATAATGCACTAAGCAGATGTCATGACCCCTGTGATATCACACAAGTCTGTAAAACCTCCTCACTTTCAGGCAAGAGGCTCATCACCGGATTTGTCTACACAAACCAAAGGAGAGAAACTCCTGGACGTGGACGTGAAAGTTTAGCACTGTTTCTCCTTTTTTTTTTTTTTCAGTGAATATAACACAATTCAACATCACAAAGATACTTTGGTACTGTTAGCTACTACTGATTAATGTTTGAGTGACTGAGAAAAAATAATGAGTCAAGGAATGACTGTGAAAAACTGCTGCCACATTGACAAGAAAGAGGGAGGATGGAAGTGGAGCAGTTTTACACGCATGTGATCAGGATGTAGGTTACTAGTCATAACTACACCATAAATATAGCCCTCAAGGAAGACTTTTTGTTGCTGCTACTTCCAAGACATCACTCAATACTCTGAGTCCATGGATGATGTACAGATACTTGCCCATATACAAGCTCATACAGGATAGCAGACACACACACAAACACATCCATTAACAGTCATTACAGTTCCAATGAATCTCCAGTTCTTATCTACTATTTCTAGGTCTGCTCTGCGTGCAGGTTAAAGGACAGCTTCTAAAAAACAGTTAAGATATTTCAAAACATACCAAATATGCAAATGGCTTTCTCATTCTAAAAATAGTTCTTAACTTTTGTAATTATTTAGAGTTAAAAACAAGAAGAGAGTGGAATTGAAACCAGTGGTATTGATTGCAGCTGCTCCAAGTGTGCTGCTGAAAACTGATAAAGTTTGCCTGAGTTATTATATTCCCCAAATTCTCTATGTTTGTTTTTAATACGATATTTATTCATGACAGACGTAGGTCACTGGACTCCCTGTAACCTGAAGTTTGCCATCTTATCTTGCTGGACTCTCACTGAATAAAAGAGGATGGAGGAAATTAGGAGACATGTTTGTACCTAATCCAGGATAAAAGGTAACTTAATTACATCTCTCCTTAACATCTGATGCAGCTGGCAGTTTATTTTTTATTTTAAAGGTTTATAGTGCAATTGTGCTTACTACTTATCTTATTAAAAATGATAATAGTCTATTTTTTTTCCCTCTCTCTTTCTGGAAAGGAATGATTTCAACAGAATACTTTTCAGATATATTCTCTGCTTGGTCTGTACTCCTGTCTAATCTGTATGTGCACACAGCATCACATGAAAAATACATGCATGTAGCATGTTTAAAAATAATACTATCTTTGCCCCATCTTGGTCTGATAAGACGTTTAGTATGTTGCAAGTAATAGCTGAATCTTGCATACCTCTTTGTCCTCGCTGGCAAAATCTGACTTCACAGTATATTTTACAGGAAGTAATTTCATTATCTGTTGAGGTACTAGGGTTTAGCTTTTCCATACACAAAATTCAATGATGCATTAATTTGATCTAACTCATTAGCATCCAGGCACATTTACTGAAAAATACCTGAATTGTTACTGTTGGTTCAAGTTAAAGTGATAGGCCTTGAGAGCTTTAACCCTATAATTAACAGATAACATACATCTTGTATAATATATTTATTAAAAAAAAATACATCACATATAACATATATAATGTATCCTATATTATTTAAGTGTAAAGCCAGACAATATTCAAAATAATACTGCCATGAAGAACAAGTTTCAGTTACATTACACTGCAAGAAGATCTCAAATTTGATCACTTTATCTAGGAGCAGAGAAAACTACTAGAGATCAAGAATTTTAAATAATACAATACACCTTGTTCAAGGAAAACTAGGAGGAAAAGATATGTGTTACTTCTGCAAATGCATGTACTAATTGCAGGCAGAGAAACTGAAGCAACAGTTACAAGCAAACACCTTTTTCTACTAACAGGTTATTTCTCCTTTTAGATGTTTTGGTATTTATTTTCACGATCTCAGATACTTTTTAGAGTGGATCAAGCTCCTTGAAAAAAATGTGGTGAGAGAATTCTTATAATTTCTTGGTAAATTCCATGTCATAGATTTACATACTGATTTTCAGTAGTAGTTCCCACTTACTGACTCACAAATGATAACATTATGTCTCATATAGCAAGTGCATATAAAAGGAATATAAAAATACTCATATGTGAACTGAAAACCCAGTCTATCATATACATCCATTACCAGAAAAGAATGGAGAAGAACAGCAAAGTGTACAGTTCTTGCCAAACACGTTCTTATATTAGTTTACAACAAAACCTGACCACAAGTCAAACTAGAGATTACTGACAAACTACCTCTTGTTTAAAAGTGTCTTGCAAACCATATAATATGCTTCCTAGCACTGACAGCCCTGACATATAGAAAAGCTTAACTCAATCTCCGTTTCAACATATTTTACATTACTTTTCTATCTACTGGTGTCAAAAGGAGACAAAATTTAAGACTCCTTCCCTCAAACCCAGACCAGGACAAACTGTGATGTTCTCTCTTATACACCTGAGGCATAATATGTATAAAGACTAGCATCAGCATATAGATACAAGAACACTTCCTACTTAAATATTTCTTATAAATGACTGCACTGAAATGTAAGCATCTTAAATGGATTTTATGGAAATACTATGATATGGAATAATTCTGATTTTAATTTTATTAAAACCAGTAAAGTTAAAACACCCATAAAAATGATCATTATCGTTCTAAAAGAACAACAATTATGATTATGAGTTTGTAATTTTCTTTCTTAAAGCAATTTTTAATTTTCTATATACTATGCCCATTTTTTACATGAAATGAAATTGATCTTTACTGCTTTAAATCTAGTACTAACCACTATGAAATCATATTAGACATTTCAGTGCCTGTGTCTCTAAGACATACAGTGCCTTGAGTAAGTAAAATAACTTAGAATGATTTTACTTAGCTATTAAAAAATTATATTCATGTTCTCTTCCAGCTAAAAGGAAGTTTATAATTTCTATTACTACAGTTAAAACATCTACTATTAATTTTCACCGTGTGAGAACTTCAACATGACTGGTACAAGGATTCTAATTATTGTAATCTCTTCTGTAATCTGTTTCTCTATTGTTTTCCAACTCAAACAAGATTTGAATTTGAAGAACATACACTACTCTGTGTCTGCGTGACCTGTAACAATTTTCTACCTTAATAGCCACACTGCAGCATTTAAAAATTGGCAATTATTCATTTTGCCATGAGCTAGCAACTGAAAGAGTGAAATTCTTATCCATGAAGAGTGGTGTGGTAAATCATGGATTAGCAAAGTCAGGCGCTTTCAGTGAAAGTATGTCCTATTGCTTACACCTTTCAAAGCTGATATTCAATATGGCTCTTCTTCTCTTCACTATACAAATTTTATGTGATCTTTAATCAATTTCATCTCTAGAAAGAAAATGTTTTAAACAGCAGAAAACTAATCATGTTTATAAAGATTTCACTCAGCACAGTCAGACAGCAAAACAAAATTCATCTTCCTATAGACTTCTAATAAGTTGTGACAGCCCCACACAGCCTCATCTATGCTATTTAATACACATCTGGTGTTCAAAATAAAATAAGGCTGTTTAAAAGAATATGCTAATTTGGATTTTTCACAGCAAAGCCATAAAAAGCAGAACTTGTATTTCTTGCCCTTCACTGTAAAACTGAGGTTGTTAGTCTAAATTGACCATTCACATTTTCCCATGTTCTGTAAGGAAAGGCAGGTGACTCCATAAGATGATTCATCCTGTTTAAGACAGATGGGAGGAACTGTTCTCTGAAATGTTCTCTCTGTCTCAGTCTCCCTCCAAAATCTATACAGGGACACTAGATTTTCTTTTGGTTGGAAATCCTAGTTTGTGATAAGTTGTTTTATTTTTCCAATGCAGACTGACTATTTTGGCTTGAAGTTTCAGCATCTCATAGGTCTCTGATTAAAATTCTTACTGCATTACACCTGCCACGCTGTCAGAGACACGTCTATTAATCTGCTTCATCTAGAAACTGATAGGGAATCCAGAATGTCAGTCTCTCCTATAACAGCATTAGATCTCTGATGTGGAATGAGGAAGGTGTCTATCAGGTCTATCTGAGGCATGCAATACAAGTATGGGCAAGATTTACAGTAGAATAGATAAGGGTGAGGGGAGACTTATTCTGTTGTAGTTTCTGATGATTAAATAATGCCTTAACCCAGATGCAAGCCAGTTTTTTTTTCCTCCATAAGAAACCAAAAGGAACATTCCCATTGTTCCGGTTCAGATAAGGCATCGGAACCAGTTCTGCGTACTTCCATCCCCTGATTAGCATACAAAAAATATTCAGATTTTTACATACAACTAGGTGACTCGATTCTTTGTGGATCCTATTTATATTCTGAAAAAAGTAAAGAATACAGCAATAAGAGGGGGAGTTTGTTTAAAACTTATATACATGTTTAACGAATACATTAAAAAAAAATTAAAGCTAACATTCCATACCTGAGCAGTGGCTGCTTTGGATAAGAAGGTTGGTCACTGTTTTGGCATGGCTGAGGTTTTTTTGTGACTTGCTTATAAATATTCCTAGCAGTTACTCCAATCCATAGCATAGTAGAGAGTGTAGAATAATGTAGTACTATACCAACCTAAAAAAAAAAAGAGGGAACCGTTAGATGTAAACGATCAGTAAAACAAGAGTTTAGAAGAATCTTACTTGAGTGTACAAGCAAACAGATTTTTTTGAAACTGAATTTGTATCAATTTCTTTTTTCTCTCTAGTTATTTCTAACCAGGGAAATCACTTTTAAAAAGCAGATGGAATCTGTTATTTAATCAATCATTGATAATATCAGTGATACCAGCTGTTACATTATGTCTGTAAAGACATTTGTTTTCTAAGAACCTGACTAATGAAAATTTTTTACACCTGGATTTAAAGTAATGTGAACCTTAGTTTGTGCTTCAAGCTTTGTTACCTTATCAGGACAATACAATTTAAAAATTAATGAGAGATCAGCCTTTTTCCTTGCTATTAAGCTACTACTTCTTTTCATTTTTCAGAAATATCCTGCTGTAGTTGCCTGTCAGCTTTACATAGCCAAGGCTGACTTCTTGTAATGGGATCAGTGCTATTTGCTTAAAACCAGATTATTTTCAGACATATTTTAAGGAACTTGACCATACAATTTTTAAAATCAAATGGCAGATCTTGGCTTTCTCCCTTAAAAGGAAGCAAGGCCTCACAATAGTGTTATTCTTATTTTGTCTCCAAGAAACTGGTGAGTTTATCACTGAAAGTAACATCAAGTACAAACATCTCTAAAATACTAACATGTTTGTTATGTTAGTAATTGTTACTCATTACTATGGAAACAGTAATTGGAATTTTATCCAATCTCTGATGTATTATTACATCAGTTAAGTCTCCATCTGATTATACAAAATAAGGTTACCTTTAAAACAATAACCTGCCATTTTGCAGTGACGAGTAAAATATTCTTATACTTGGAAAGTACATAAATGTTTAAGGAATACAAAGAACTACTGAATAAAGCCAACACAAATCCATTATAATAATTAATTTGAACCAGTGTTCATTTTCACTCAACCTAAACCAAAACAATTCATAGCTAAAGAAAAAAATCCATGAATTTTGTTTAGATTTAGCAATATAGCACAAAACTTGAAGACAGCAGCAAATATCACAGAAAACACTCTGTAATTTTCTCTGGGACTTGTCTGACACATTAGACAAAGGAATATAAAGCCTTCCTAGCTGTTGTCACTTGAGGTTAAAGAAGCAGAAATAAAAGAATGAGACAACTTTGTACCATCAGCTGGCCGACATTGCCAGTTCAGTGGCTAGTGCTGTCTGGACTTAGTTCATATGCAGCTTACAGCATTTCTGTAGGGAACACAGTGGATATGACTATGAGCTGGGGGGGAAGTGAAGGAGCAAGGCAGAAGGGAGAAGAGGGGGAGGAGAAAGGAGGAGAAAAAGGAGGCAGGAACCATAAGATGGAACTGGAAAAATTCCAGAGATTTGGTTCATAACCTCTTTCTCATTTCAGCATAGCACTGCTACTATATATTCTGTAATTATTCTACACAAGCATGCCGAAGAGTCCATAAGAATATGAACAGCAGGGATTAATTCCATGTGACAAGGCACCTACATGTGACATTTTGACAACATATATGGCCATGTATAATAGGAATGATTAGCAACTTAAGTGAATGAGATTTCTAAAAATAGTAAAATAAAAAATTTTATTGAACTTTCAAGGAGGCAACTGAACTGAAAATATTGTTGCTATGCCACATCTTAGTCACATTACTTTTCTTCACAGTGTGTTCATATTTCAGCCACTTCATTCCTTCTGATGTACAGACAAATTGAACAAATGTGAGTAAGAGACAGAAATGTTATCATCTTCTGTACTCTTTAATAATATGCCTTTTTCTCTCTCTTAAAAAAGAATATCCATTTGCATTTCTTGCTTAAAGGAGAAGAGGATATATCCTGATAATACAAGACTTCCTCATGACTGACATCTCTGAAAGACAATAGTGACAATCTGGAGATACAATATATGACACAACAAAAACATGGAATCTGGAAGGGTGCACTGAGCTGTTACACTGGATTCCAAAGGAAAGGGTCCCCTTTTCTCTTTGTGGTGATTTTGTTTCTCACTTCCCATCATAAAACATGCTTCTGGACTAAAAATTTTGCTTTTATTCATCCGCTTATAATAATTAGTAAAGAAATGGTTGTCACACCTCATCTTGAAAATGCTGTATTTCAAAGTGGAGGGCTTTGCTTTCTACCTCTTCCCCATACCTTCATGCTGACATCAGTCATGCCACAGACGTGCATTTTCCTCAGTGTTGCACTTAGGAGCTGAGGCTACATGCTCCTTTGTCCCCTTCAGTGGGACGACCTCTTTCTAGCTCTCTTAAGCTAGGAAGACATCTGAGCCCTGTGCTAGAATATACATGAGATACCAGCTCATGACATAGATGGAGAAGACAGGGCCCAATGGGAAGAAGAACAGGACAAAGATAATTTCATTCAGTAAACTCTCACTTAACTCTGTTGATAAATTTAAACCTTAGCCCTATGGACTAAAGGTCCAGGGTATGCATTTTCCTGTCTGTATCTTCCTACTGAATTTATGCCTCTGTAAAGCTTAAGAGGCCAATAAATAGATAGAAATAAGTGAAATACCAAGGTGTTCACTTAAAACTATTTTCACTCTAAGTGGTACTTCTGTATTTCACACAAAATCGTGTGGGAAGGGTCAAGTTTTCTGTACAGAACAAAGGATTATGATTGAATATATTAAAGCGATGACCCTTATTTGTAAGAAGGTTTTCCACTGACAGGCTAAATTGTACACAAAGAACTTGTCAGCACATACGCATTGAAGCTAACATGGCACCTAAAGTTATTTAGTAACCACAGGAATATGGTGAAAATTTTCTTATTTCCTTGGACTCATTTTTTCATCTCCTGTGCTCTTAGAACCCTTATCTTTGGGAATAAGCAACAGTCAATGGAATAGAAGATGGTGCTTTTCTGCAGTAAGAAGATGCTGCCTGTACGTGCTCCTTCAATAAATTTCAGTACCTTAGAGGTAAATTAAGTTCCACATCATGGAATTACCACGGTAATGACCAAAATACCTATTTATGCAAAGCATTTTGGCACAAACCCCTCTATTGATTGGCTTTAACTTGCACACAAATTTCTTTGTTTTCCCCTACTTTTCATTTAATTTCTTTTTTTTTCCAATTATAATTATACAAGTTTCAAGCCACCTAAAGTCTTGCATGTGCATATAACTAGCTCTGTTTCTGTCTCTGTAGAGCTGAACAGTGCAGTACCTCTCTCACCAAAGACCACTCAAGAGCTCTTAAATAGCAATCTTCTGTTCAGACACTTTACCTATCAAACTTGATCACTGTACATTAATTTCACACCCATTCTTGAAAAAAAAATAATAGCTAGAGCAGAAAGAATTGCTCTTTTCCTTCTCTTTCTACAATATTTTTGTATTGACAGCTCCTATCTGAGATGCAGCACATAGCTGTAGGACCTCCTTAACAGGATTCAAATCCAGATTTTGGACTTCCAAGGGTAGCATTCTAACTTCCAGGACTACTGGCTAGTATGCATTCGGCTTCACCTTTCTTGTGGAAGACGTACTGCCCTACAGAAAGGAATTCACAAGCAGCTTCACATGTAACACTCATCAGGGAGGAGGAAGATCCGAGCCTTGGCAAATTTTACATGTAAGTTGATATACCACATAAGCGGTTCTTGAAGATGTAACCAAAGTGATCATATCACTCAGTGACTGACCACGAGGATAAAAAACTATGATTTTGTCTCTAATTTTTCTGTTTCTGGAATCTTGTGCCCCTAACCCTATTTTTCATGCTTCAGCATATTGAACAGACAATTTCATTTCCTAGCATCTGTAGCCTCATGGCTATCATAGTCTCCTTGAAAGTAGGGGCCATGAGATGGAAATCTTTAAGACTGAGGGTACAGAATCAACTCCTTCCATGCATGGGGAGTGATCCAGCTACAGTGGTGTCTTCTTTCATTTCATTCCTTACACGAAAGCGATAAACATCCTCCTGCCCTTTGAAGGAAAGTAATCGGAAACCCCAACTTCAGGAGATGGAAGGGTCTGACTACATCATATATTGGCTGGCTCACGAACCTTTCTGGCTAGTGTACTGGCTCAAATTAATCCCACCTTGCCATTCCCAAAACAGCCTTTGCCTTGCATGAGAGATTTTGCCATCAACTCAGGGTTCTGGATCCTACATCAACAGCCAGCATTCAGTAAAACCCAGAATCAGATTTGTGGGTAATGTATACAGCCTGTAGATATAACCTAATTCACAGAGGAAATCTGTGAAGATGCAATCAGCTCTTCCAGACCAGAACTCTAACATCAGTTTTCTTTATAAATCATAAAGACTACATAGCACAAATGCAAGTGAGCCTGCCTGTATAAAATTTTCTCTGACAGGTATGCAGGTTTAAAAGGGAGTTTTAGATTTTTAGATTCCAGATAAAAATAAACTCCTTACTCTGAAAAACACATTTTTTTTTGTAGTTACTTTACTTTCAAAGAGATATGAAGGTTCTTCCAAGTATCTATCGCAGAAAATAGGTTCATTTCTATAGCATTAATTCCTGCTGCTTAAAATTAGCCTAGGATACCTAATTTAGAGGGAGAAAGTGGTCCAAGTGAAGTTATTTTAGAACTACACTGTTTGTTTAATTATGAAGGATAAAATTTAACTCAATCTGTTATTTCAGTTGGGTAAGTATGTTGCAGTGATATTTGTATGAAAGTTGTAGGTGGAGATTCACTGGCTTTGACACCACATTTCAGGCACTAGGACAGAAAATGCTTGCACTTTGAATTTTCCCCTGGGCACTCCGGAAACAAAAAGGGCAGATATGTTGCTACAGGGTGGAGCTGTATTTTGAATTGGAGCAGATGGAAAGATACCTGTGCTACAGCAACATTGAAGGTGTTACACATGGAGTATAACTAATATTTTAGTGGTGCTTGAAGCAGTAAGATTTTCACAAATATATTTTTACATCCTAATATATTTTTTTTCCATAACTGCAAAAAGAGAAAAAAAAGAGAGGACAAAGAGATAAAACATAAGCTTGAGAGACACACAAGCCCATAACAGCTATATGAATATACCTTTCATTAGGCTGAGTAATTTAAAGAATTACTATATTCCATACACAGAGAAAAGGAGATCTGCACACCCCACCACTGCTTACACAAGCTGCAGGAAATATGTAAGCTTCTTGGGAAACCATTAGTAGGTCTGACCTCCTATCTCCTAGCTTTGGAACCCTGAATATTAATACAGAGTGATCTTCTCAGGGTTGTCAAAGGAGGAAACAAGCAATGAGACTCAAAGAAGTCTGGAAGATGTTGCTGTCAGTAGGAAAGAAAGGGTCCATGGTGACATACAACATTTGTTCAGCCCGTGTTACCAGCTACAGGAGTTTTATCTTAGATTGTTTGAATTGTTGCATCTGTTAGCCCTCCGTAATTACATCAGATAATTTCTACCAGGAACCAGAGGGCTGTGTGTGTCTTATGTGTCTTGTATCTTTCCTATATTTTAACCGCTGATCATCGTCTGATGAAGCAGCATGGTAAATAAAGAACTTTATGAAACTGATTAGAAGGTATATGCATATGGATCCGTTCTCTAAGTGTGCATGTTTCTTAGTAGCTCAGGATCTGGTCCTATACCATAGCAATAGAGCTGCCACTGATAATGCATGTTATGAAGATACCCCTGTAGTTCATGTATTACTTATAACAGATTATTAATAACTCATTTATCTGAATCAATTTTTCATTATCACAGTTAATACTGCATTGTTACTGTGCAATCTGCAAAGTAAATAACCAGACAATGATTGTAACGACAGGTGGTCATTTCTGACCATGTAATTACCCGGCCATGGCTGCCCTACAAACTAATCTGCTACTCTCACTTGCAAACTGCAAATAAAGACAACGGTAAATGATATTTCAATTTTCTAGAACTCACCAATTAATTATGACAGAATACACTAGATATTGTGAGTTGTTTATCTTAGAATAATCTAGCAGACAACTGCCAGTTAAATGATTACCATGTAACCTCTGCAGGTAGACTTTTCGCATAGAACTTTACATGTACTAACAGATCTACAAGTTCAGTTTATTGATGGTCATGCTCAACTACACATAAAAGGCTTCCAAATCATCTCACTCAAAGTTAGAGTGATAACTCTTACACTAGTCATGCGAGTATTACAGTGGCTGTACTGTTGGCCACTTGTTATTTACATCCATTGAAGCCAATCAGAAGAACCAGTATAGTGACAGGCAAAATATCTGGGAGAATACTGGCTTAATAAAGTGCTTTACTACAGGTAAATACCAACAACATTCAGGAGGTCTGGAGCTCTGCTACAAAATTTGAGAGGAAGAAATATTTGAGACACATAAACTGCAACAAGCCCTCATCAGGTGTTACGAAAGATAACTGAAATGACTCTCTTTACACACTGTACAGGCTCTGCCTCTATATTCAGAGCAGCTGAAGCCACGCTCTCTCTGTCCATCTCACAGTTGCTGGTGAGTCCCATTGAATCCGTCCTGGATGGCAGCTGGACTGCATGTCAGCCAATTCTCCTCTTTAATAAATATTAGTTGTTTAGCTTAAGTAAATAACTTTTAAGTAGAAAAAATAGTTTAGAGTTCTCATATTGTGTTTGCCTAGCTTTCTTAGCAGGAGTAGCAAGATTTGCTGTGAAACAGTAGCCTCCAAGATGTGAATTTTCGATTAGAAATGTTCCCGATGCATACAATCTGTTCAGTCAAAACACGGCCTCCAGAGTCAACTGAAAACAGAAGATATTGAGGCCTCAAGGATGCAGATCATCAACACCAGCTGCACTAAGACAAGAGAACAACCTGTCTGAAACACAGTGAAAGAGTCCAATGAGGAATGAGAAGACCTTAGACCAAACTATTACTACTAGACTGAACCATCACATGAAGGGGTGGATGAGGGTATAATTGCCCAAGGATCTTATTGTTCACCTTGGCCTCTTTCCCCAGAGTCGACCATGCTGCTATATTCCTCTATTAAATTATTTATTTTATAAAATATGACGCCTGAGAGTCTGTTTTGTGAAACCTTCGATTCTAATTTTGGCACAAACTAATGCTGGACATCTAGACAGAAGGATCTGATGACTGAGAGTCTGCTCAAAACCTTGGATTAGAATTCTAGAGCAAACTCATGCCGGACGCCCAGATGGGATGTAAATGAAGTGGGGATAAGCGTGATGAAACCATGAAACCTTAGCTAAGTGACATCAGGTGTGCACATATAATTCTTTACGTATAAACACATAAAATCTGATTTTCCCTCCATGCAGTAAGTAGTGTGACCTTATCCTTGAATTCTATTAAGTCGCACTGTTATTTAAATATGAGTTTTTTCTAAAAAAGCCCTCATCCATGACAATATATGAAACGAAAGAGAACTATTGATATTATGTTAAAAGATACAGTTTCTGATTTTCATTATATTAGTAAGAATTACTAAGGCAGATACTTACAGCTTGGCATATAATTGGATATTTAATGCGATTGATTCCACCAGCAAAAACAGCAAATGTAAGAGCAGTATGGAAACAAAAGTTGAGAAGCATGTGCCATCCTTTTCTACTTATTCGGATTGTGCTGTTGAAAATCACATTTTAAAATTAAAAAACAATGTATCTATTATGAAAATTATGCTTTTGAAAAAAATGCTTAATATAATAGGATTCTTGAAGGTGTACATAACAATATATCTATAGGACAGAGTCTGATTTATACAGCATTGCAATCAATGGTAAAAAGGTAAAATCAATGGTAAAAATTGTAAAAGGAGTCTATTGACTTAAAGTTTCCTCACTCAAATCAAGCATTTAAAGTAAAGTAATAAAAGCAAAAGGCTTATTGCATAGCTCCAGATATGCTTAACTTAAACAAGACATCTCTAAAGGATTAAATGGAAACTGGAGATCAGAAGTCATTGCATTAAGTTCACTTAATTAATATTTAGCAGCCTCTACAGTACAATACATTCCTACACTTTTAAATTGCTAATGGTCTTTAACAGAAGTATGCAGTTAAACTGGCATTTATATAAATCTTTCATATAAAGGAAAACACAAGTTTTCTAAATCAAAGAAGATTTAGAAATCAAAAGAAGTTTCATCTATTCAATGACAGTTGCCAAGTCTTTGGATCAAACTGGCATTTAGAAGCCAGCACCGCCACTGTCACTATCCAGTTGGCTGCTCTTTGACTGGCATTTGCCAGACAGCAATTTGATAGTGCTCGTGGTTTTATATTGAATTGTCAAATTAGAAATCTTAGGAACAGTGTGTAGGCCATTTATACATAC
Organism: Phaenicophaeus curvirostris; assembly: GCF_032191515.1. NCBI lineage: Eukaryota > Metazoa > Chordata > Aves > Cuculiformes > Cuculidae > Phaenicophaeus > Phaenicophaeus curvirostris. The sequence goes on along the minus strand of NC_091400.1, from coordinate 13,805,465 downwards.
ATCTCAAAGCTTGAGAATGGTTGACACATAACTTTTTTTTATTATTATTTCTCTGGTGTAAACAGTATTGCAGATATTACTATCCAACAGTAATTCAGATAATTTAAATTCTTTTCAGTTCTAGTCAGAAAAATTGAAGTATCTCAGCATAATTCTGACCATTTAACACAAGAGCTTAAAATTGAATTCTTACCTGTGATGGACAATGTAGGTGATAATGGAAGCAAACAGGCACAACAACATAACTGCGGTACATGCATATACCACAGGGTGCAGAAACTCCCCTGGGTACTGGGGGAAAGACAGCACTGTCTTAAAATCCTGTGGAGAAAGCAAAATGATTTAACATTGTTAGGCATGTATGAAATTCTGAGACTTCATTTCAATATGTCCTGTCGTTTCTAGCTGTTCCCTCTCAAGAGCAGGAAATTAAGATGATGAACTTTTTATGTAGATACAGTTCATGAATTTACAATAACCTCAGACTGCTCTTTCCTCATCTGCATACACTTTCCAAGACAGAAATTAACCTTTTTTTAACAAGCAGACATATCCTAACTAAAAAAGGCCTGAAAAAATACATAGACTATTATATATTCCAGGCATTAGCAATATCTGTTCCTTCTGATAACATGAACTTTATCCATACTAGGATATTAAGTACAAAATATCAAATTACCATAAAGGTCTCAAAATGGCATACACATGGCTGCAGAAGAACCACTCAAAGAAACAAAAGTCATGAGAATACACTCAGAACACTGACTCGCTCTTATATTCAAATATAATTCCCAATTGCTACACCTCCTCTGACCCAGTGACCTTCACACTCTAGTTGTAAATACTCTGCTACCTATATCAATTCAAAAGCAACTTGACAGCTGTACTAACAGTGAAGTTCCGTGCATTCCTTTTGGACCTGCTAGTGCCTACTGACAAAATTCTTCCTGAAAAATGTAATGAAAGACTATTAATATCTTTGTAAAACTAACCATATTGAATTCTCATTCTATTATAAATCACTTGATCTTACAAGTAAGAAATCATAGGAGAGCTAAATGTGCAGTTTTCTTGGACAGAAAGGGAAAGGAGTCTGTTACACTATCTTCAGACTATATGAATTAAACCAAAGATCAGAGGTTCACTGTAAGACATTAAGTCACATCTGTTTGGGGCAGTACATTTCTGCAATCAAAAGCTATAAATTAGACATACACTATCATCTGAGTATAAACAACGTATTGTCTTTGTGTCAGTTTCTGTGTCCAATGGCACTAACTGTGCACACAAAAATGAATATACGTCACAGCACAGAAAAAGCTGGACTCTGAAAAAGTACTGAATACAACAATCCAGCAAACTCTAAAACTGAAAATAGTGGCATACTTTTTAAATTATTTGTGAGTTTTAGGTTCTCTGGAAGAATATTCAATACATTATTTTCCTGAGGTGAAATCTCCCCCTCTGGAGACTGGGACTGTAATGCTAATATACTTTTAAATCACATTTGCATGCAGAGAGCTGATTTCCAGCTTAATTATTTATATATTTGAACTTGTACACATAGAAGGAGTTAATGTTCATGAGTATATTCAATTATTAAATCGGGGGAAAGTTTCTGTTCCATTTACCTTCCAGAAAAGTCCTTACGAGTAACAGATGCCTTAGTAGTCATTATTTTTCTTCACGCTAGCTTTAAAGTTCCTAAGATTGATTGTACTATTTTCTCCAGATGCATATTAATGTCAGTCCTAAAACGGAGCACCTTACAACTTGTATAAAGGAAACCGTAAAATTGAACAAATAACATGCACACAATGGCAAATACATGTCATCACATCCAATTTCTCTTCACGTACTTCCTCAGCTTGCATGTGCACCTCAATTAAATTTGCTCAGTCACCACTTGTCCTTGACACAGGTACTCCCTCAGCCCTGCCCAGTTCCCCAAGGCTCAAAGTCAAAGGGGTAAACTTATGCAGTCTCCTAACACCTCCGGCTACTCTTAACTCAACCACAAGTGGAACAGAAGAGAAAAGAACTCTGTCTTTTGACTTGGTAGCTTTTTAAAGTGACAGACCTACGGTCTTGAGGCCTCCTCTTGAATTTTTTTTAAACAAGTACGAATATACATTCAGGATATACTGAATTCACAAATTTCAAATTTCTTTAAAGTCTCTTGGCTCAGAAATACCACTGAATCTCTACTCAAACACCGCTTTTTTTGACAATCTTTTCTCCCACATTTTTATTTGCATCATCTCCTTTTAAATTCTTTTACAGAATAATTTCTTGAGGTAGATCATTATTTATCAGAAATGTGCAGTACAATTTTGGCTCATATTACTAGAGCAGTAATATAAATACTGCACAACTTAAATAGAAATAATCTTCTGAAAATGATATAATATTTACTTCTAGCCATATTTTGGTATACCAATAGTACACTTCGTCACAATTTTATGTATACACTTCCTTCACTTCCATGTATTAAGAAAACTTACTGTAACTAGCATAGTAGTAACAATGCAGTTATTTAATGAAATAAATATATTTGCTGTTTGTGTAAAAAATACGCTGAAGTCAACAAAGTTTTGAAAAAGAAACCACAGTGAATCTACATGTTTATGTTGCAACAAATGAAAGTGATTTTACTTGAGGTGACATCATTCTAAAGAACTGGCTTTTAGTAGTGCAAATGCCAAGGATCAGCCCATCACAATGTTTGAACATCAGTATAAAAGGAAATGCCATGTGTCCTACAGGAGTACAGCCATTTGGCCTGCAGAAGAATCAAGAACAATCAGCATCTTAAAGCTAATTGAATTTAAAAATATTAATATTTTAACATTATTATATCTTTTTTAATCTTGTAGAGCAAAGAAGCAAACATCTTGTACTTAAAACTTTTGAGCCTCATAATGCATTATTGCCAATGCAGAACAGCTTTGTACATTGAAAACTGATTTCATTATAGATATACAATAAATTTATCTTTTCTTCTTTTTGATAATAATTAAACCTTGTTGATCTGTCAATCTCCCCTGAGTAATCCTCTGGGGAAGACAGCAAGCAGAAAACAAAGGTGTTTTTTTTTTCCATGCCGTATGCAAAGTAGCATAATTGTATATTACAATTTAAAAAGTTAGGTTTGATTTTATCTATTAGAGGGGATTCAAATTATATTGAAAAATGAGAGGAATTATCTACAGGAAAATTAATTCACACAGGACTTTGACCATAGCAAACTGCTATCTACAACTGCACAGACAATAAAATGTTGTCTAATGAGAAATTGTCTCTCATCTTATAAGGTGTAAAACTAGCTTCTTTCAGTCACAAATGCCACCATTGTATATAAAGCACAATAGAAATTAGCGATGGAAATTAGTGACAGAAGACTTCTAATCAGCTGTTTTATCCAAAAATCAGAATGATAAAACCATCAGTGGGCAAACGGGACTGTTTCACTTTTACTTGAGACTTAATTTCATAAATTGACTGGAACAGACTGATCAGTCAAAACTCAGTATGAAAGTCTAAAATCGTATAGGGAAATTACATACCAAAGGCAGCCCTGAGACATCTAGGAGTAGATGCTGAGAAAGCTGAGGAGAAGATACACTGAACTTACACTAAATATCTCATACTTGGACAAAATCACAGCTGCCAAACCCAGTCTAGTTTGTGTTGTAAAGTTTTGTAAATGATTTACTTATACTGACAAATGAAACATTTATTTTTAATATAATGCTTGCAATAGTGTGACTTTAGAAAGCATAGCCTAATGGGTTTCTGTGTTTAAAGCAGGACACTTGAAATTGTGTTCCCTAATGAAGTGATACCAAAGTACCACAGAGATTTAGAAACACAAATGCATTTGAACAATCAGTTATGGTAAGATTTGTTTGTATTTACATTCCTCCTACTTAAACAAAACAAAACTTAAAAAATAGGTGCCAAATATTAGGATGTTCAGGATCATTAGAATATGGAAATTATCCATAGAGCTGGGTCTCCATGGAGAGCTAAAAATGCTGCAGTGCACATTGAGTGCAGTAGTTGATGTACTGAAGGCAGGATGCCATTTAGCAAGATCACAACAGGCTGGAGAAATGGGCTTATAGGAACCTCTTGAACTTCAGATAAGAAAAATAAAAAGATTCCTGTCTCTGGGACAGAGTAACCCTGAAAGCAGTACAGGCTGGAGCAAGTGACTGGAAAGAAGTTTTGCAAAAAAGGATCAGAGGGTCCCGGTGGAAAATGAATTTGAGCCAGTGGTGAGCCTTTGTGTCCAATAGAAACTACCAAGACAATAAGACAGCTTGAGACCTAGGTTCTTTGGCTGAAGCTGCACCATCAAGAATGCAAGGCCCATTAAGCCAATATAAAGCAACAGCAAACAGAAAGAGCATAAGCCACAGGCTTGATTTGTTATAAAGTTAGTTCGTTTTGAAACAGACAAGTCTGGATTTTTGTCTCCAGTACCAAGTCAGTTTATGCATTTTACAGAGCAAATAAAAAAGTAGGTGTTTAAACACAAAAATAAAATTTTTTAAAGTTCATTCTTAAACCCGTCTTTATAAGCAGTCTGATTTTCCACAGCCTGTTACAAGAAAACCCTGTGTTCTCTATGGGGAAAATGTCAAATACTGCAGTTATGTTGACCTTCTAAATGACATCTCTGTAATACTTCCTCAACACATGAATTAATTTTCAAAAGGCTTAGACAAGCTGTTTCATTTGGAGAAGATCTGAAACATGGAAGTTTAAAAGACTGTTTTAAGAATTGAACTTCATGGATAAGCCAAAGAAATTTTTGCAATTGTCTGTAGCCACACTGCAAATATGGAAAACGTATTTTTTGTGGTATTGTGATCGTACCAATTTATAAAGACTTAAAAGATTCGAGGAACACTTGTAAAACAGGAGAAAAATCCTGTAATTCTTGGCATGATTTCTTCCTAGTATCTTGCCTCCCCTCGATTTCTCATATACACAGTTTTCTAATGTTTGCTTTGAGAATAGTTTCAAATTTTCTGGTTTTTTTGTTGGCTCAGTCTCCTCAGCCTTAATTATCTAAAATAATCATCCACTGAACGTACTCTACTTTTGCAAATAATGACTCCTTACACTCAGAAAAATTCCACCTAAGTTGTTGGAATAATTAGCTCCTTTGTGGCAAAAGAGGAAAGGAGGTGTTTATGATTTTATGCTCATTTAACCTATCTTCAGGTTTACAATTAAAATGGCTAACAATATTTATTAATCCATTTTATATTAATTGAGAAGTAGGAAAGTAGAATACTTAGATTTAAGAATTTTACTAGTGTTTGTTTGTCAGATTTGAGGAAATTACTATTGACAAAGCAATCAGAGAGGGAAAAGGAAATGCTGTGTACAATTACAGTAATATCCATCACTATTGAATTATCATTCTATTCTAAGAAATGTGAAAGGAAGAACAAAGGACAAAGTATGCCAAAGCGCGTTTAACAAATTTTGAAATTCAATGTTGGTGTTGGATATTTTTGTTATCTGCTGAAGAGCTTTTACTTATATACACAATGGCTACAGGGCACTAGATTGGTCATAACATAAACAAACATTTTCTTGATAAATTAAAATATTAATATACAGTTTAGTTCACAGACGAGCACAAATACTAAAACAATTTCTAACAGAGTAAACCACACTGCAGAATTTCATAGTTCAAGACCCTACACAGCTTTGGCCACCTCAAAAAGAAGCTAGAGTGCAACTGTATCTTTCTCCAACAGAAAACAGAAGAAACAGCAAAATAGAGGACTGGTCTAAAACACGCTATATGAAAGGAAAGGCAGGAATATAACTCAGATGTTTAGTTCATATTATTTTACTCACTCTTAGGAGGCACCATTTAAAAGTTAATCAGAAAAGGTTGATGCCGTGTTACGTTTGACACCACTGTTTTATTTCCATTCACTGGCCTAACCCAGAACAGAGTGAAAATGCAAGAGCAGCGTGAGGGAAGGAGCTTGTACCTCCCTTTCAACCCAGCCTCCAAACTATACTCTCTCTCTCATTGACATCACTTGAACAACTGTCACAGAGAGAAACAAAATGGCTCTAGATGAATCCTCTCTCTTGAAGTATGCTTATGCTTATTAATTATCAATCATAGTTGATAAATCCTTGATTACTGCCTTTCTAAAAAAAGAACTCTGTGAAACTTTTACTTTAACCCTTTTGTGGTACACAGGTAGAAGCAACTTTTTATAAAAGCAGTTCAGAGAAGTTTTGTCTTACTAGCTAAACAGATGCCAAATCAGAATATGTGCTGTACTAACTGTAAAATGGATAGTTGGATTAACTGAGGTTTCTATTTAATCTTCTTCCACAGCAGGATATACATTATTCTGATGGTAATGTAAACTTTCATCCCTGTTGCTTTATTGCCGCTCTTAAGTTTAGAGATGCTGCTTCAGTTTTCTGCTATTACGCCAAAACAGCATAACCAATTATGAATTTTTATGGTTTAATTGATTAGGAAATTATAGATTAATAACGTGTACCATGATATTGTAGCCTAACACTGCCTACATACCATATGCTAGCTATTTTGAATTTGCTATCCGTTTGTTAGGATTTTAAAATATATTTCGCTTTCGCACTCATGTGAATTAAGAAGATACACACAGACACTTTAAGTTGTTCATATTATAAATTAGTAGGTAAGCAGAACAATGAAATATTTTTCATTTCTGGTATGAGAATTGAACTGCCCAGAAATGCATAGAACAATCTCTGACTTTATGCCATAAAACACTGATTAAGCAGTGACACTTGAATGAAAATGGTTGCACATAGTGAAGCTACAATAGGTTTCCAACAGCTCTTTAGAAAGACAGCTGTTGGAAGACATATTTGTGTGTGTATACATACATATAGATATTAAAATGACTTAAGGCCAGGCATCTTTTTCTTAAAAGTGACTGTAATACATGAGCTAAGGAACACATCACATTGATGCTACTGTATCAATTGCAAAGCAAAGGTGAGTCTAAGATACTGTTTTCTTGTCTTACACAGATAAAAATGGAAAATACACATAGGACCTAAACTGGAACTACATACTAGATGCAAAGTGACAATAAAAGGTGCCTCTGCTGCATGTATGGTTGTCAAAAACCCAATTAGCTACATGTTATCAAAGGTAAATGTGCATTTGGCTTTACACACAAAAAAATAATTGTAGCCTTCATGTTGCTATATGATTTTTACAAACGGAATGAAACCATGGAAGTGGTTGTATACAATCAATTAGTTAACATTTAACAAATACCCAAAGTTTAAGAACAGGCTGAACCCAAGCAACTGAAGGAAGAAGAAGAAGCCATTTTGGGTGTGGCACCTGCAAAGTCAACAGGTGCTTTCTTTAATAAATTTAGAAAATTATCCTCAAAGTAAAATTACGTTTCACATTTGGGGAATAAGTGGCTGGGTTAAAAAAGAAAACTCATAGAAGCTGTAGAAAATGACGAATATTTAATATCATCAGATCTTAGGAACAGCTCTTTAATTCTGAAGAATTCTGGAATGGGTGAAAAAATGTTGAAGTAACTCAAAGGGAAATTGGTTCTTAGGAAGTGGACGATAATATCCGCATTTAACTCGTGGGTGCCACTGCCTTGCGCTATGATTGGCTGCCATCTGGGTTCCATCTGACAGCAGCAGATTGGTATTCTCGGCACACGTCATTGCAATTCCTGTCGCCTATGTTTGCTGTCCCTTACACATACACACAATACATTGTTTACTCAACTATAAACATTTCTGTAATGTATACAAGCAGCAGCTACAGTGCAATCATGCACCAGCATTCAGGATCAATCTGGTATTAATAGCACACATCTGGCTAATATTTTTACAACTGGCTTATAATAAATATTTTAAATAGCGCAAACATTTGTATACCTATATATGCTTGAAAGCTCTAAATCTTTTGTTTCCTTTTCTTAATTCCCTGAATAATAACATTATTATTGCATGCATAATATTTTTGCTTTCATGAACGTAACTTTCTGTTAAGCAGGATAGTTAAATAACTGCAATGGGAACTGTAAGTGTGACTGAGAGCAGACCAAAGCAGGCTGATGTGTAGCACTGCACAGAAATATTTTTCTTCATGAACAGCAATCTCACAAGAAGGCTATCGACACAAGTATACAAACTAAAACTCCTAAAAGATCAACAAGGACAGCACTGTCCTTACTTTAAAAAAGCAGATGTTAGCCCTCTCCATTTATTAAATGATTCAACATTGCGGTATGCCTGCAACTAATTAGTATGATCAACACAGTGCAGGGCAGGAACAAAAGCAGACCAGCCTCTGAGATGTGCTGATGTAAAAGCACATAGGAGTGTTTATTTTTAAACACTGTCCTATAATTTATAATCATTATATACTAATTCTTCCTTGACAGAACTTTCATTTGTAAGACTGAATTTAATGTCATTTCTCATTAGGCCTGTCTCTAGATATTAAAGCTGACCACCAGGTTTATTCACTTACTAGCAGTTAAATAACTTACTTTCATTAAGATTGTCTTATACTAAACATTATAGAAAACAGAAAGTCAGTTACTGATAATTAAGAATCGTACAGGTGCATGTAAAAAGAACATAGATGTATAGCAAAAGAAAGAGAAATATAGGTATATTTGCTAAGTCATATACTTACCATTAGCACTGCAAAGTTACTGAAGTGTGTACTCTGAATGGTGGTAATATTGCCTGCAGAACTAATTATGTGGCACCCTTCTCCCCACCAGCCTCCATGTCCATCTAGAAGGTCAAAATCCCAGAAGGCGGCAATGGGGTCTATACCCTGTGCAAAGTGCCTCAACCCTATAGTAAGAGGGCTGGTGAGGTTTCCAAAACTGCACCCATCTGCAAAAGCAACAAACTGAATCAGAGAGATGGAGTGGAAAACCCTTTATTGATGAATGCTGTCTAAAGAGATCTCATACACTAAACTATGGGAAAAAAAGCAATAGAAATACACTCTCAATGGTCAAAATCAAAGGTAGTGCTCACATTCAGAAAAGTTTGCAATAGCATAAATAAATCTGAATATTTCAGTCCCATAATGTGTCCAAGTGATCTAATCATCCTTCACAAAGCAGATTTTTTAAAATCTCAGATTCTTCAGTTATGACCAGTGTTATACTATTGCCCATGTAATGGCAGAAACAGCTGAATTTCATGGTATGATTAATAGCAAAGACAATTCTGCACTTCGAAAATCAGATTTAAACATTTAAAAATGGTAATAGAAATGAGAGCACTATTCAGTATCAAATAAAATTAGTAAAAGTGACTGGGTGAATAATTAATCTAAATAATGACTCACTAGCACATATAATATTTCACATTTAGACAAAAGCCTTTAACAACTGTTTTACATCCATCGTATCAGAAAGTATACTGCTGAGTATCAATATGTGCAACAGGGCACTACTCCCACTCCAAAAGCCTTATTTTTATCAGTGTCTAGGACATTAACATTGCAGTTTTCCTTGTAAAGATTAAAACAAGGTTCTTTCCTATAGCATCATTCTTTAAGAATCAAGCATCCATAACAACACTTTCAAAAAAACAGTAGTCCAAAACTTGCATTCTAGTCATACATCAAATGCATTTACTTATTTGCAGGATAATTTGAATAAAATCATGCAGACAGGAACAAATGCAAACATTAGTACTAAAGAGAGAGACTGTTTCCAGCCTCTCGGCACACTGTATACTCTACTCCCTTGTTCTCTACATAATCAAGTATACCGTAGCTTTTAGATTAAAAGAAATAATACATAACAACTCCTCACCTATTTTAGCAAAAACAGCTGGTGTGGCAACCGTCCTACGTTTCCCATCATCTGCAAGATTTGATGAGTTTCCTGTGCTAGGAAAGAGTTTCCCATTCCGAAAGACAATAAACTGTAGCTTGCAAGTGGAGTTATCAACAGATTGCCAGGCTGAAGACTGAGAGAAGACAGACTGTGGCAAATGAACTGAAGCTACTGCTACAGCATTCTGTACAAGGAGAAAAAAAAGGAAACATTTAAAATGCAAATCACAACAGGGTTGCTTTCATGATGTTTTAAACTCCTGTACAAGAAATGTATGCTGCCTTCCTTTTCCAACAGACTGGAAGCAACCAAAGAAGCACGAGCTGTAACCATGGGAATAGGATTGGTACAGTGCATATTAAAAGGGAAAACGTTTTGATTGAATGTGAGAGTCTATATGGTCAAGCTCCCTGCTGCAGAGGTGAGAATGGTTCTTACCGTGCTTGCTAGAGGGTCCATCAACGCTGCAGATCTGATTTAAAGAGACAACCTCTACCAGGTTTTCTCCTTCACTTAAAATAGAATCAGACAACTTACATTAAAACATTTCTCCGAAAGGGTACTTAAAGAGTATAAAAATAATTTTATTAATACAAAAAATTGCATCAGCAGAGAACTGCAAGCAGTAAACAGCACATTTTAAGAATATTTTTTTCTTGCTTCATATAAGGAAAATCAGTTAACTCTGTGTTTTAGTAACGCAGGATTAAAAATATTAGAAGCACTAACATAACAGAAGAAAACAAGGCAGCACTAGGAGAAAATGAATGAAGACTGTCAGATTACTACAATGGCTTTGAGTTGCGAGTGTTATACACCCTTTTACAAGCAGATAATTCCCTTACATCAAAGCTATAAAATACACCAAACATTATGTTCTGAGGACTTCACTCATCAAGCATTTTTTCCTCCCAAAGCAGCAAACTAATCATGTAAGACTGAGATATTTAAAAGAAAAAAATGATGAGCAATGGGAAAATAAACAGGGAGTCTGTCCTGAGCCTTGAAGTGAAAAGTGTATGTATTTAAAAACAAACAAACTACAAAATGTTCTAATTTGCATTTCCCTCAAGGGCAAAGTGTAGCTTCTGTGCACATAATTTACATAGATTATCACATAGTTTACTCATAGCACATGTGCACTACCTCTTTGAGAAGTAAAACAATCTTCACAATCAGGTAAACAAACATGACATTAGTGTATGTCCATGTGCTCGAAGAATATGGATATGAGAGATAAAAGGTACAACAGAGTTCAGTGAACTGAAATGAGTATTAGAATCATATAGGACCTCACGATAAATACAGGAGAAAAGCATGAGTAGCATGTGATGTCATTGGGATGCTTAAAAAAAACCACATAAAGGGTTCTGTATGATTTTCTCTTTATTACCATGTATATTTTGGAAATGTTTTGCAATTTTACGCATAAAAGCAGCCAAAATTCCTTTTTAAAATAAGTATTCAATCTAGGTTATACGATTCATTAAAAAAACTCAGGATAAAACAGAGCAAATAGCAACAGGATGTTTCTACATTAGATTTTAAAATTACTTATGAAGGCTTTTGTCAGAATTAACTGAGTTAAACATCAAGCATTCTTCCTTAGATTGTTTCCACTGTCTATTCACTAAAGCTGTCATAATTGGCTTTATCGCACTCTTCTGAAAAAGATGTATTTTACTCTATGATATCCCAAAGCATCTATAAATACTGAAACTTTGACCATACCATTTTGGCCATAAAATTGTTATCAATAAATACAAACAGGATTTTAAAAAAAATGTCATTTGTCAAACCCCAGCTCCCTATTGAAGACTTATCTGAGATGTACCAAAATGTAAGAGAAGTTGCAGTGTGATTATATTTATGTTGGATTTTTATTATTATTCTATGCAGTAAAAAGCAACAACAATTACATATTAAATTACACTAATTACTTATTATACACAAAAAGAGAAAGCTAGAAGCATCTGAATAAGCTTATGATAATGAAACCAACAGCTAAAGGCACTGGGATAAGCAGCAATGTGCTATGACTTGACAAAGGAGTCCTACACAAGGCAAAGAAAACAACAGGTTTATAGCACTTTTGCTAAGAGGGGAAATTGTCTAATTCCTTGTGGTTCTCTAATGTTCTTCTCCCTTGTGACTTACTGATACCGATGAGAAGAAGCAATAGCATAGACAGAGCTTGGCCGTGAGGCTGGGGAGGCGCAGAGAAGTGCAAAGAGCTGGTGTGCAGGTCTGCTGACAGGTCACACAGCTGGGAAAAGACTAAGGTGATACCACCCATCACTGCCTCACTATTGCCTAGTCTCTGCCCACACAGAGACCCTTCACTATGTAGTGTGAAGGAAAGGATCCCCAGCACTGTGCCCCAAGTCATAGCCACATACTACAGCTTTGCCTCACAGGGGCCAAGTCCAATGCAGTGAAGAAAATCTGTTCACATGCTGCAAAAGGGTTTAGTGAAGACTGGTCACACTCCATGGGCTGACTGAGCAAATCTCACACAGGCAGCAACATCAAATTACTTACACAACAAACACATTTACAGAAAATTATTTCCTCATTAGGCTTCAGGGGTGTTTTTAGCTGTTTGTATCCTCAAAATGTACCAAAAATACGAATACTCATAACATTTGCTATTTAATAATCTTTGCCAAATAGCATTGACGGTCAATTTCTGGGATACAATTTAATTGTGAATACTACCCTACATATACCTCTTATTTCAAACAATTTCTTTTGAGTGAAAGCAGTCTAGTGGAGCCAAGGGCAAAGGGACAAGGCTGTTCCTGGTCTGGACAAATGCACATGCAAAGTGGAACTACTCTCTACACATCAAATATTTACTTTACATAGAAATTCCTCAAAATTAAACATCAAACTGACTGCTATAGCAACATGCTTGCCAACAAGATCCTGTGCTAGGATATTAATGACAAGCGCACACATTGAGAGTGCCCACACATTCACAATGGTGTTTAAAAATATGAATAAATATTTTTGAACAATTTTTACATCTAAGATATGTGAGATTATTTCAACAGAATTAGTCATTATTCATATGAATCTGAGCACTCAGGCAATCCCTGTTATTGTAGTAGAGTATGGCTGGAGCCTGACTGGATGCTCAGTCTTGGATTCTCCTGATCTTATGTGAGGTAATGAATAAGTCAGTTCCTCTCTCTTGCCTCAGCTTCCCTCTCACATGGTGAAATAAAAATGGTGATATTTCTTCCTCTGCAAGGTGCTCCAGAGGCCAGAGATGAAACACAACATGAGAACAGATTCTTACTAAACCAGACAACAGTAAGATAAAATTTTTAGTGAATGACTGTGCTTCAGATGTTTCAAAATCCACATAAATCACCTCATTTTAAAAAATTTTATTTGGACAACATATCACCACATCACATAAAAATTGGCTTTTCGGAGTGTGCCAGTAGCAGCAGCTCAGGAAGCTGCTCCACCTCTCAGAGGGGAGAAACAGCAGAGAAAGAACCACCATCAAAGGTCCTGCATAGAAGCCGCAGCTTTGCAATGACACAGGTCAGCACTGGCATCTTATATTTTCCCTGAAAAAGCTTAGAGTCTGTGTCAGCAACTTACTAGTTAGGATTTAGAAATTCTGTGAGCGTTTTTAAAACAGAATGTCAATAATCCCCTCACGACTCCATTTCTCTTTTAGTCCTATTAACTGGATTGGCCTGGCATTCATTAGAAAAAGGAAATCTTGAATGTACTGTGGATTTTTCTAAGGAATATTTTTCTCCTGCAAAATGCTAGTGTTTTAAAATAAAAGCTATTCAAAGAGATCCACCCATTTGTGCATAAATATGACAGAAACAATGCAAATTCCAAAACCTCCAGGTTATCTTTCATGTCATCTGCTCAGATATTAAAAAATCTAAGTGACCTGTAGCCAGGGAAAGAGGGCTTATCAGCTCTAAAGCAGCTCTGAGGATTTTCTGGGAGGGCTCCTAGGACTCTTGGCTTCCAAGACTTCTTGGAACCTGGGAACCTTTCCAAGGAGTCAAATGCAAGGTTGTTTTGAACACTCTCACATTTGGGAAGTACGGTTTTGTAAATACAGTACTTTTGAAGTCTTATTTTTTGTTTTCATTTCAGAACTAATCTTTTGTGTGTGTGGAATTTTTCAAAATATCCGAGGAACAGAAACAGCACAAATAAATCCAACTGGAACCCAGAAGTTTTAAATTTGAATAGAAATCTCATTCTAAAGAGGAAATGGTCCTCAGGATATTGAGAGCTATGGACTCTTGACATTTTTGCAGCTCATGCGTGACCCTTATTAAAAATGTTTTAAGGGAAAAATGAAGGATTTAAAGTGAAGTTTTTCCCCCAGCAATTTTATCCTGGTCAGCAGTCCATTCCTTATAATCAATGCTAGCATTTACAAGTAGTTTTTAAGTGTTCAGGGAAGACAGCCTCTTGCCTAAGGTGTCTTAGTGATATGTTGGCCATTCTTACTTTCACAGTTCTTTAAAGAGACCTGTTCCCACTATCAACATTCTTTCCTCATGATCTTGTTCTACTTGTCTAAAATTTAGCATGATACTGAGAGATCATACTTATTATTACACAATCATTATCAAGGAAGATACTTCATAACCAATGTGAAACAACATACATCAAATTATTTTCAGTAGCTCTTCTTTGCATATGCCTTGATAGTAGATTGATTTTGAGTTCAAGTATTGCTGTTTGAGATAAAATACACTACATAGGAAAGCCTCCAATTTTGAGTTCTCAGAACAGTCATAAGGTATATTTTTTCCAGCTGGCAAGTTCCCTAAATTAAAAAACAGCACCTTAACAAGAGGTCAGAGGAAAACTGGAGGAGGGAAAAACAGAAGAGTAAAATAAATCACTAGCAGAGAACTGGAAAAGCAGCTCCAGTGCTTCCAAATTTTAAAGAAACTGATGAGATATTTTATAGATTCAGATGCAAGACATTGTATTATATTATTAAAGACACAAGGACATTGCCAAAATAGGCACGACCTATATGAAGTTACGGTAGCAGTAAACAAAGTGCAGAAACTAAGCTTTACAGGTAATAGCCTATATTACTAAACATGTACTGACTCTGTTAATAGTTTGGTCACCATAATAACTTTAAGCAAATAAATTATTTATACATATACAATAGATTTTATTTAGGCCCTCAAACAAGACAGTAGCTCCTTAGAAGGAGCTAAAGATTTCAGTCTGTAGTTTATGTTAAAGTCTTGGTGGTCAACATAACGATAAAAGTGCAAAATTGTTTTTTTCATCTGTTTCTCCTGGTAGATATTTAAATAAAACCCTTTTGGAAACATCTCAGCAAGTGGTATGTGAGATAAGGACAAGCATATTTCCTAGTGCTGTGAGTGAGACTTTAGGTAGACTGTATATGAGTAATGATGTTTTTTTTCTGGTATGAAAAGTATAAACAAAACCACCCCAAAATTTCGCCTATCCAGGAAACTGCCAAGTAATGGTTTTGTAAAAAGAATGGAAAAAGTGCCACTTGTAAGGAATATGGCTTTACAAGACACATGTACAATGACAAACAAAAGAGAAAATTGTTTTGATTTGTTTTTTAAATGTGAGGACACCAAGCAAGGAAAGTCAGATTCCCAGCCATGTTATCTGCATAACCTTGTGCCTGATTTTTCACAGTTTAACTACCCTTTTTAGACTGATATTTAAACACAATTCTGGAAAGGCTCAGGGATGACTACCAAGTGAAAAGCAAAATTTACACAAGATACCTAGAGAGAAATGAAGAGGTGCCTCCAAAAATGAAACCAGTTGGCTACTGAGATGACATTGCTAAGCACATTAGGATTATAATGTGATAAAGTCACTATGTAATAATCATAGAATCATAGAATAACCAGGTTGGAAGAGACCCACCGGATCATCGAGTCCAACCATTCCCGTCAAACACTAAACCATGCCCCTTAGCACCTCGTCCACCTGTGCCTTAAACACCTCCAGGGAAGGTGAATCAACCACCTCTCTGGGCAGCCTGTTCCAGTGCCCAATGACCCTTTCTGTGAAGAATTTTTTCCTAATGTCCAGCCTAAATCTCCCCTGGCGGAGCTTGAGGCCATTCCCTCTTGTCCTGTCCCCTGTCACTTGGGAGAAGAGGCCACCTCCCTCCTCTCCACAACCTCCTTTCAGGCAGTTGTAGAGAGCAATGAGGTCTCCCCTCAGCCTCCTCTTCTCCAGGCTAAACAACCCCAGCTCTCTCAGCCGCTCCTCATAAGGCCTGTTCTCCAGCCCCCTCACCAGCTTCGTTGCTCTTCTCTGGACTAGCTCCAGAGCCTCAACATCCTTCTTGTGGTGAGGGGCCCAGAACTGAACACAGCATTCAAGGAGCGGTCTCACCAGGGCCGAGTCCAGAGGGAGAATAACCTCCCTGGACCTGCTGGTCACGCTGTTTCTGATACAAGCCAAGATGCCATTGGCCTTGGCCACCTGGGCACACTGCTGGCTCATGTTCAGTCGGCTGTCAACCAACACCCCCAGGTCCCTCTCCTCCAGGCAGTTTTCTAGACAGACTTCTCCTAGTCTGTAGCACTGCATAGGGTTGTTGTGCCCCAAGTGCAGGACCCGGCATTTGGCCTTGTTAAACCTCATGCCATTTGATTCTGCCCAGCGGTCCAGCCTGTTCAGATCCCTTTGCAGAGCCTCCCTACCCTCTAGCAGATCAACACTTCCACCCAGCTTAGTGTCGTCCGCAAACTTGCTAAGGGTGCAGTCCACATCCATCTTGATATCTGGAAACCCGAGTTCAGGGTCCAGGATACCTTTGTTAAAGCCAATCATAAACGTTGCTTTAATGCATAGTGAAAATGTAGCATCAACAAGGATAGGGGAATTGTATGAAAATGTACAAAACCATCTTAAGGTGTGTTTAAAGTTCTCACTAATTAATAAATGGAGGTTTTTCTAGAGTCATGCTGTAGAAATATCAGATTTAGCAAACAGCATGGAAATTTTAGAAAAGCTGGTAATGTAAAATAATTTTGGAAAACCTGATTATAAGTAATCCTTAAATAATCCAATAAATGTAGCCTCCACATCAAGATTTTGTATATCAAATTTGAAAAGTTGGCAAACTTGGGAAACAAATTGACAACAGTTACTGGTACAAGATCAGGAGTGCATCAGCAGACCAAAAAGGCCATTGTGTATAATCAAAAAAACCCAAAACCAATTAATGAAACAAAATAGTATTTTAAGTTTCAAGAAATGAGTGGATACAGTGATAATTGATAAAAGCATTTTACATACAGCAGTAAGTTATTCAGATCTATATTTAAAAAAAAGGATAAGGAAGGAAGTAGAGCTGCCACATAGAAAGAAACAGATAGAGATAAAACTAACTAGGAAAAAACTAGATAATATTTTTTTAATTTAACCTCAGTAAAAGTGTTGATGTTTACATGGAGACAATGTTAGGATCAATAATGAGAACAAGTATATAAAAATTACCACAAATGTCAAAGCAAAATTCAATGAGTCATGCAAACCTTTGAAAGAACAGACGCACAAAATCAAAGGACAGTTATAGTTGGGGTTTTTTTTATGAATCTAGCAAGTTGGTCACAAAGCAATGATGACTGCTTGCAAATGGTCTACAGTTAGGGTGAATGAGTAAATAGAGTTTGTTCTGCAGATAATGATATAGACCTATGTACATTTACTGCACAGTTCACAGCATCACTAACAGCTGCTGCTGCCATATTTATCTGCTGCTATGTCCAAAGAGAGGCTTCTTTTAATGAGTTTGAAAGAGCTGGCTGGTAAATTGCATGAAAATGTGGTGTCACTTAGGCACTTCCATAGGGACCGCTATGTCATTGTTTCTGCATTCCAGTGTGTTGCATTGAAGTTGCTTATACACTGATGAATTATTTCTCCAAACCAGAGGTCAGCATTTAGGACTTCATTATTAATGCATCCATGGCAATACAGTCAGAAAACGTAATACTGTGTTTCTAAGAAAAGAAAAATGCATGAAATTCAAGTAACAACTAAGCTGTTACTTTCATATTGTGAGGGGAAAAAGAGAAAGTGAAAAAAAATTGAAATAAAAAGATAACACAAAGAGAGACAGAGTAAGTAAAGGTAAATAATGCCAGACCCACATGATAGGCCTCAATAATTTTTTTTCTAGACAAGGGAATACAATGCACGTAATTTCTTTGCTCTTCAATAAAATATTGGATGCTACATAGAAAACTCTTAGCTGACTTGATACAACCAGTATTAGTAAGAAATAGTGCCAGGAGAATAAGGAAAAGGCTAAAATTGATAGTACAATTATTTACTTTGAAAAGGGAAGACAAGCTGGAGTGGACATATTCAAAGCTTCCATGAAAATCAGTTTGAGGACTTCTAATTTCATTTATTGATCCTGAAACACAGAGGAATGTCACCTAAGACAATGTTAAAGACCATATGTTTTACAGATTTATAATGAGACTAAGCTGGTGAGACAGACCACTTCGGAAAGCAATGGACAAGGAAAAGGGCCTGAAAGCATTGGTTGATCAGAGGATGACTCAGCCACTATGATTTAACAATTAAAAAAATACAAATGCAGTCCAGAATGTACAAGATGAGACATTTCCATTAGACTGGGAAATACTCTGATTCTGCTGGCATAATCTGAAATATGCTATATAATTTTAGTAAATCAGGCTCAGGAAAAAACAGTCCAGAATATAACAGGTATAAAGGATGGATAATAGGGTCACCATTACAACAAATTATTTGTTTTACAAGTGTAGAGTAAGAGAGTTTAGCTTTGTTAGCCAAGCAAACTGAAAGAGGAGGCTGTCTGCTGTCTTTAAAAATACCAGAGGAATAGCATCTAGGGAGGAAGGAGTCATGTGAGCAAATAGTCAGCATGAGCGCAAGGACAAATACCTTAATCAAGAGAAAAAATATGGACTTAAAAGTATGAAAAGGCTTTCTAGCCTTTATAACAGAGAGGACAGGATAGTTTTCAAGGGTTATGGACAGACAAAAAAATTACCTACTCTTAACTTTATGACAGAATTACACAGTGCAATTAGAGAAGTTTTGGTTTATTTCTCCGTTTTACAAGAAGTCTCTAAAATGCCTTTTGAGAACTCATGAATTCCCTGAATAAAGGAATTCCTGCACTTCCTACTTCTACTTATATCCCCAGTACACAGGTAACAGAGTTCATAATAAACTCACTAAGAAGAAAAGAATTTTAAAAACTCTTCAGTCAAGGTAGGTTCAAGTGACTCACATCTGTGATAAAAGATCATTGAACATGGAAATGATACTATCATTTTTGAGAAACACACAAAAATTTGCATACCTGTAAGAGCTGCAGACAGTCTGCAAGTTTGAATACTGAGTCACTTATTAAATGGAGACACCTATTTTAGAAATGTTAAGATAATGTCTAAAAATAGAACAATTAAATACACATCACACGGAACAGTAAAAAATTAAAACATAGGCATATTTCTATTACTTATTTTCCCACTATATATTCTTATAATTGAAAAGATCTTTAGCACCTAAGTTACCAGAGCTCAGTCACCTATACTGTGTGATGGTCAGACAGCAAATATCTGTTACAGGTAACCGTTAAGTACTGACACCCAGATGAATCACATACACATTTTTAAAAAGGACAGGTTCTGGCAGTGTCCTCTACAGGAAGACTCACCTTCTTGGGAGTTTGGTTTGCTGGGCCCTTCAGGGATGCATTAGCTCCTAGAAACACTACATTTTCCTTCAAGCAGCCTGGGATGAAGGAGTATTTTTCCTTTTTATTTAGAAGCCCAGTTTAACTTCATGCACTAAATATATGAGAACTTTCTGGAAAGATGATGAGCATATTTGATTTTATTATTACACTGATGAGCCTGAGGTTTCAATTGTTGCAGGTGCACTCAGAGGATGGGGTGAGCATATGCTAAATTGTTAGAATTTTAAAATATAAAGTCATAATAAATAACTTTGAGAGCTGTCTAGGTGGAACAATCAGCTACATAATTGCAAACCTATCACCATGGATCTTAGGAAGGGCATCATAATTACACAGAATACCTAATACCCAAATAGCTCTTGCAGCTCATTGACGACTGAATTAAATTATACATAAGAGTTACCAGTTTGGAAGAAGGAATCCTGTGAATTCTAGCTTTGGTGTACAGGCGTGCCTGCGCGGTTTTTTTGCCACAACCACATTTAATTTATTTTTTGGACTAGGTAAATTGTGTTAATGCAGGCCTCATAACAGTCCTACATTCTGTATGGTCCATATCTTAGTAATTATCATACCTAAAATTATTAGGAATTGGAACAAAAAGAATATTTTCCACTCAGACATAAAGTGTTAACAAACACTTTTCTAAAGTGGGAGAAACACAATTGCAATTAAAAGAAGAAGGAATAATAGGTGGCTTGTATGCATAAGAAAAACCCTTCTGTACCAAACAAAATTCATGTATTTTAAACGCGCAGCACACACCATTACAGATTTTATGATTTTTCTAAAGTTTTAGATAATTTGTTTATATCCATTTATTGAATATGAGTACACAGTGATGCAACCATTAGGCAATACAGTAATTCAAATGACTTAATATTGCAACTGTTTAATCATACTAGATGATAGGATTTCTAATACCACTAACGTGGTATTCACAGTTAAGCTAGATAAGTATATAGTTCATTTAGTATTCTAAGTGGGAATATAGTGAAAAAAAATTCAGAAATTTTTATGAAACTATTATAACTTCCATAAAATCATAGACTCATTGGACTGTTTGAGTTGGAAGGGACCTTAAAGATGATCTAATTGCAAGCCCCCTGCCATGGGCAGGGACACCACCTCCAGACCAGGTGGCTCAAGGCCCCATCCAACCTGGCTTTAGACACCTCCAGGGATGGGGCAGCCACAGCTTCCCTGGGCAACCTAGGCCAGTGCCTCAGCACCCTTATTGTGAAGAATTTCCTCCTTATGTCTAGTCTAAACTTCCCCCCCTCCAATATCCATTCCCCTTCATCCTATCACTACATTCCTTTGAAAAACAACCCTTCTCAGTGTTCTTCTACCCCTCTCCGGGTACTGGAAGGCTGCTATAAGGTCTCCTCAGAGCCTTCTCTTCTCCAGTCTTAATAACCACAACTCTCCTCGTACGGGAGGTGCTCCAGCCCTCTGATCATCTTTGTAGCCCTCCTCTGGATTTGTCACAGAGTTATGTGAATAGCAAATTTTTTTCTAGCATCATCCACAGTAAAAATTAATAACAATCCCAATAGAAGTGAGTTCAGAGTGAAACTTCAATGAAATCATTTCTCCACCAATCTAGTGATCACTTTATACAGTGCTATTAGTTGAAACAGGTTAGAACAAACCTAACTCTTAACGTTTCACAGATGCTAATAAAGCACATAGGCATGTGTGCAAATTTTTCATTGTTGCTGCAAAAATAGTCACTCAACATAGTCAATGTTAGGCATTTCATTTCTAAAAGCTGACTGAATTAAATCTTAATCCTCTAGTCAAATCAAGTTTTGTAACTCAGCAGCTCTGAAACACTGAAGATGTATTTCTGATTAAGATTTTAAAATTCTAGCATATATTATCAGTTCTTGTCATCAGTCATCACTACTTGAAAACCCATGGTTTATATTAGGTGAGGATGGTTTTATATTTCTGAGGCAATATGCACTGTATTGCTCTCACTCAAGTGAGCACCTTTTGAGTTGAGATGCAAAAGGTCACTTGAGACTTCTTTTATGGTGTATGAACCCAACTGACATTTGAATGAACTCCAGGAGCACCCCTTCATTCCCATTTAGTGACTGTTGAGAATGAAGATTTGTAATACAACAGAATATATTTCTTATATATTAGACACCTTTAAATACACAGATAGTTACACCTATATGACTATTTAAAGCTGAAGTTAGATGGGATGAAAATTGTATAGTAATAAATGAAGGCTGAGAACTAAGCATTTCCATCAGTCTACACCTCCCATTTCTTAGATCAAACAAAAGGGAATAAGATCTTAATTCTTCCAAACACAAAGCTGCTTTCAATTTGCAATGTATGACAGGAGCAGATGGGGAACATAGATTTTTTTGTTTTGATCATGGCTTTTGAATTAATACTAGTTTTCAAGTATTAGTGCTGCAGGGCCTATATACTGAAAAAGCAACAGCAACATGTTCATTCAAAATAGTGGTCTATATGCCATGAAGTGTTCACTTTTTAAACCTTGTAAATTAGTTATATAAGCAGCAAATTTGCAATTTATTCAGTAGAAAATAAATTGGCTTACATTGCTATATGTAAGCATTCACAATGGTTTGAATGGTTTAAATATTTTTGGTCTTCCCCTCTTGGCCTACTGATTTTATAATCTTTTCCAGTAAAGGTCAGTTCTTCGGGCATCAGTATATTTAATGTGTTCACAAATTTGTACCGAAGGCCTTTATTCTAAAGGGCTTAATTTTATCAGTCAGATGCATCAGCAGTGTGTATAACTCAGACTTTCTCAAGAGTTTCCACTGCCAAATTTGACCGATTTTTTTTTTCAAGTGTGTTATCATTTTTGCTGCATCACTTGCAGTCTCCTATTAAACTGATACGCCTCTAGTTTAGGCAGTAGGAATGTTCATTTTCTAAAGTGAAAACTTAATATGCTCACCATTTCACTATCTTTTTCTTCTAGACTCTTCACTTTCACTTCCTGCATTAAGTAGGATGGGAGTGCTTTGCTGAATCCTGCCCATGTGTTTCTAGAATCTTACTACTGCTTCTACTAGATGATGATAGCAGCACCTGAGTGTATGAATTAATTATTTAGGAGCAAGGATCTGAAAGAAACATGCTCAAGGAGGAAAAGGGAAAGAAAATCAATACAGAAAAAAATTGAGTCCCTCATGCCAACTGAAGGACTAACATCATGTACAAAATTAATAACTAACATTATTAGCAGAAAGACAGTGTAGTTGAGAAAAACTAGCAGAGTCCCAAACTATCTCAGTAAAGAAGAAGACTTAGGATTACTTTTATCATCAGGAACTCTGAGGCCTGGAAGCTCTATATATCTGCAGTGATATGAAAACACTGCTGCCAAAGGCACAGACTCTACTAAAAACTGTATCCCCATTTTTCCCTGACGGATGTCTAACATAAGGAAGAGGTATTTTTGTAGCAAGAATGAGGGTCTATATAAAACTATAAAAGACTAATTTAGCGAAGTAATGAATGGATTTTGGTCCTACTTCCCCAAAACACCCAGACTTAATGTCTTTTGTTGATTTCATACAGGATACGTTACCTGAAAAACAAATGTATTGAAAACAATGCTAAGTAAATCCTTATACTTTAACAAAGTGAAATAACTTAATATCCTATTTTCTTTCATACAAAAATAAAAAATAAAAACTCATTGGCCACTTTGTGTTCTTCTGCCATTCTAAATATTGATATTCCCACATTCCATCAATACATCCACATTAAAAACACAGTGACAAATACATTCATAAGAAAACAAAACGATATTCACTCGTTACACACATCTTACAATCCATCTCCTAATTTCATCACCTTGTTGGGGCTTTTTGAGTGACATCAAAAACATTATAGTTTTGATATCCTGCAGCTTTTCATATTTTTTTCTTTTAATATCTCTGTTCAGAAGCAATGAGTCAAAAATGATGCAGTCTGAACGTCTGCACAACAGCATTTTCTTTCTTTGTAACCTTGACATGGAGAAAGCAAGATACTTGTACTTGCTAAGCCATGGTCTATTCAGCATCATTGTGTTAGCATTACTCACCAAGTGGAATTAAAAACTGCACTACAGTTACCATGACAACCAGCTGTCTCCCACATACAGCATCAGTTTGAATTTGTGCAGACCATTTCTAACAATGATTTAAGTCAACAAATTCAGTATTACCCTAAGGTAAAAATCTGGTTTAAGAACAAATAAATATTTTCAGTTTCATATTACTTAGCTCAATACATTAATACCAAGAATGACCTGGGAGATCTTCAGAGAGCTGCAGTGATTTTTCTGAGAAATTAAAGGTGAATAGTAATCTTCTGGTCAATGTACAGTTGCGGACCACTGAAATTCTTGACACAATGAACATATAAGAAATACATGAAGAAGAGAAGGAATAGCATTCATAGAAGAGATTGTGGGAAAAATGCATTAGAATATTTGTTTAATCATTTTATAAAATTTACATTTGAATGATGCTGTTGATTACTTCAGATAGTATCACTGACATCATCAATGTATGCTCACTATACAGACTCTTATTAACAAATAAAGTGTAATCTATGTTCGCCCAGGAGTATCAGTCATCAGTTCTCCACTGGGAAAATAATCTGAAAGTTGCAATATAATTTTTGGCTAGGGAATTCTAAAATAAGTTCCTTTCCCAATAAACTTGCAGGGGGTTGTTTTGTTGATTTTAATAATCAACTTACATGCAAAGAGAAGGCTCAATTGCTTGTGAAACAGCTGAGCTACAGAGGTGAGATACAATAGAAATATATAAAATCTATATCATATTTACAGTGTGTGGTGAAATATCACAAAATTGCATGCCTGATCACCAGTATGAAGTAGCCACCTAGCAGTTTTCAGATCCTTTTGATGACCAAGCATGCTTGCATGCTTTCAGTAGAGAACTACCAGTTTTGTTTGTCATTGCACAAACACATAATGGCAACGATTATGTATTCTCATTTTTTTCTGGAATCAAGTGCCATGACTAAACATTACAGCAGATTTCCCGCTTGGTATATGGTATAGCACTTGTTGCATCACAGAACTCAGAAACATGTCAGAAAAGAAAACTGGACAAATAAATGTAAGGCATTTAAAATTAAAACATTCAGAGGCTATAAGGAATCTGATGCTATTACAAGTATTTTTAATCTACAATTGAGAATTATTGAATTCTAATTCTGAGGAAAATCACAACATTAAAAATTTTAGTTTGAACGTAATGCTTTCAGTTTTAAAGAATTTCATTTACGTAGGAATGCCATTCAGAGAACAAAGGAAAATAAGTATAATTATAGAGTTGCATCTAAAAGACTGAGGAAAGAAATAGCACAGAAATGTATTCAGTCCTGGATCACTGTGGACACATTTGTTATCAGTGACAGGCAACGTGAATTCAAGCACAAACTGAAATCAAACCCTTCTTTAAGATTACACTAAACTGAACTGACAGGAATGCTACATGCAAGCGAAAAAAAAGAAATGGACTTCTGTATAGCACTTCGATCTTCAACAATGGGAGTGAGTTATGTTGAAATGTAAAATCAGAAAAATTCAAGGCAGAAAAGAGGCTGAAAGCAAAAGAAGGAATAAAATAAAACATGGGGTTCTAAATCCACAAAACCAGACAGAAACTATTTTTTTGCCTGCAAAAAAGCTGCATCGTCAAAGGCAACTGACAATGGGAAAACAAATATGATTGTTACTGGAATTTAATAGATCTGTAACAATCCATTAACTCCTAGATTGGGCTGAAATGTAATATCATAAAATAAAATACAAATTAAAAGTAAATCAAGATGACAATACAGGCAGATGTGAATCATTTTGCCCTGAGGCTGAGTATATACCCTTGTGTCAGATGCTTTAATGGGGTTAAAGTACCATTGCTAAGAATTAATGGATGTTTTCTTGTTACATTTCAAAAAACTATTGGCAGTGCCATTAAAAAAATTGAAGATGATTATTCTAAAGTCAGGGGAAAGTTCTTTCACATAGCAATTTAAAAACCAGGAAAAAACATAAAGTCTCACCACTGTGTTCCTCTAAAGTAGGACTCAAGAACATTTTTTAATAAGCTTACCAGAGCCATGCTTCTTGAACACAGTAAACGTATGTTTAGGTTTGGAGGCTGGTCTGATATTCAGATATTATTTTCATTCTATCACATTCATCTCTGAATGCCAGTTTCAAGAATTTCCTGATAGGATCGCTATAGCAATGCCATCACAGATGTGCATGATGTGGATTTTTTTTAGATGAAACAGTCACAAAATGTAACTGATGAGTTACACAGGTCCAGACTAGATCTAATTTGAAACAAACACCTTGAAACATACATAATGGTTATGTTGGATTCTCAGTACCACCTGTTTTAATCCAAAGTTTTGCACCTATTGCATTTCACCACATAGTAAGATGGAGTTAAACAATTCTCACATTTTCACAAATTTCTTTTTCCCTTCTGTGTCTCTGGTCTCTCCTGGGTCTCTTCATCTTAAGAGTAACTGACGTCTGTCTTCTCCTAAGCCTCAAGAGCAGCTGAAGTGGAGCTCCCGCTCTTCCCTACACCATAAACCTTTTCTTTTTCTCCTTTCTAAAACTGTGGATAGCTCTGCAATCACTACAATCACGTCAACCTCCACATACACCAACTACAACTTCTATAAACTTGTTGTAATGGCTTGTAACAGGTAACTTCACCTGTTGTCTCATTCAAGGACAACTAACTGAACTGGAATTGAATGGCTTTTCAAAATCAAAGGTAGTCAACAAACCTAAACTGAGATGGAAATCTTCATCTCTAGGCATTACTCTCCACTAGTAAATGTCCTGAAATAGATACCAATCAGGCATTTTAAAACATATTGAAAAAGGCAACAGGAGAAAGAAATGGGGGAAAACAGGAAACAAGCAAAATGTGAGTTCTCAAATGGCAGAGGGACAGGTGATCTGAACCATACTGCCTGTGAGAATGATTTGTTTTAAAATAATGGCATTCTGACACAAAATTTTGTGCCTTTCCAATTCAGTTGGCTAACGGAATACTGGCTTGTATCGGTGCCATACCGATTTCATTTAAGCTCTCACTTCTGAACAAATGCAGCTTCCATGGGGCCCTGAAGTTAAGGAAGTGTGCTCTAACTGCTACATTTAGCTTTAAATGGAGAACTCTGATGAGGGAAGGAAGAGCAAGCTCACCACTCTCCAGAAGTAACATCACGATATCAGATATTAAGATATCTGCAGGATAACATTTAAAAAGGCAAGGTTAAAAGCTGGAGACAAACCTAAAACTAGCTTCACTTTGTTACTCCTGATTTAGATCTGCAAAAACAAAGAAAAGGGTTTCCCCTTTTGCCAGAAAACATACTTCAATAAGAAGATACAATTAGTTTATTTGAATGATAAGGAAAGGAAAGCTATTGCTTGATGTGCCAGCAGTTTCACCTTCTAGGAAAGTTCTGGATTTGTTCTGAGGCTGAAATGCACTCCAGCCACCCTTGCAAACCCAAAAGCTGAATAAACCTGAGATGACTTGAGTTTTTGTTGTCACCCTATTCCCTCTACTATTGTTATGGCAGCTTCAGCAAGCAGAGATTTGAATAACCCTCTTTTATTTACACAGGTTGGCATTTCCTCTCCAACTATAAATATTCTAAAAAAAAAAAAATACATTGCTATTTTCATTGCTGAATAACTGCTGAATGTAGATAGAGTGCCTTAATTCTACTGTCAGCCTCATGGTCCTTAAAAACCAATAAACTTTTAAATATTTCAAATATGTAGTTATTTAGTCACATTTTAAACTAATCCTGAACTGTATTTTCATCTGAAGCAAGGGAATGTCAATAACGTAAAACCACACATTTTGAACAAAGTTTTGATGCCTGGCTAGTTAGTGGACTGATTCAATGAACAGAGTAAAACAAAAATGTTTATTTTATTCCAACAATATAATCTCTTCTCTGATATAGATAAAGGAATTGATACAATTTTGACTGGCACTTCCACTCATACAGTGAAGAGTTCTGAAGATAATAAAATGAGATATTTTTAAGACTTGCCCGGCTGCGGCAATTAAGCCAATTCAAACTATGCGTTTTAGGTAGGTGAGTACATAATGAACTGAGAGCTCTTGAGAGAGGTCCATAATTATCTGGAGGTGGAGAGAAGTGGACAGTAAAATTGAGTCAGCAGGCAAGAATTGTTGTATGTACCAATTTGAATATCTAATGCAAAACTGTTTCATTTATTTTCTTTATGCATTTCACAGATGGTTTATAACAGAATGCTATAAGGGGCTACAAAGTTTTTTTAAAAGTGCCCTTTTTTCCTACTTAGGCCTCTATATTCTTTTTTCAGTTATGATTTTAAGACATATCAGAATTCGTCCCCTTTTCAAAAGCTTTATCAGTCTTTACAATCTAATACAGTACACAGTACTCTCCCACTACTTATAACACACCTAGTAATACTTTTGTTGGTTGTGGTTAGCATAAAATTCCCACCAAGATGGACACTTGTCTTCGGTGCAGCCCAGAGACACCTGCTCCATAGCTTGCTGTCTTGCAAGGATCCTCTCCAAAGAAAGGTGCTGCAACAAATGAGGATCAATAATGAATTCCATCTATCTCTCCTTTTTCTCAAATGTATTAGCTCTGTTTCTTCCTCTGAAATAATGTCAGACATATCTCCAATACTATAGCTGTATACTCAGGTTTTAATTCTGAAGCACTAAAAAGCATTAATATCCAAGACCTTTACTTTTTAGGAAAGAAGGAGAGAAAGTCTCAAACCAGTGAGAACTATTTTATGAAATCTATGATCTGATTATCCAACGGGTTAAGCACCCACCTTTGTATTTCTGCAATGACCCTTTGCAAATCAGTCATCTGTGTACTGGGCAGCAAACTAGTATTTTGGTCTTTTAAGGCTGTATCACGGTGTTCAGGCCTGCAGAATCATTAATGTATTTAGTATACTTTTCAGAGTTATTTAATTATATATCTTGACAGAGATTAATCTTTTCACATTCTTAAGTACATACATGAATAATATGATCATATTTCTACTTAAATTGATTTCCATAGTCATTTTTGTTAAGTGTATAGGTACAATTTACACTACTAATAATTCCATGGCATTTACTACAACAATTTTGAAAGCTGCAATAAAATTTGTACTTTCTTTCCAGAGAGTATTGCTTCATGGGATACAATTCAATGAATAAAACAATTAGTTATGAAGCTAACACAGTATTATTTAACAATAGACTTCACCTGAAATTTAAAAAAGTTCCATGTAAAGCCCTAGTCTATCTCTTTAAAATGCATATAAGTAAACATTTGTATAAAATGACACATTAAATATAAAATTGAAAATTAAACAATAAAAAACCAAGAAAAACTTGGAAAGAGCCATTTTTAAAAATTTTAAAATAGTTTTTTAAAATAGTTTTCGAAGAGGTACTTTTTCAAACACTCAATTTAAAAGAGCAACAGAGAAAGATCCTGTATATACAAGGCATGAACAATATACATTTTGCAGTAAGTTGATAACCTGCTGAAAAAAGAATCATAGAATAGTTTGGGTCAGAAGGGACCTTAAAGACCATCTAGTTCCAACCCCCCTTTGATGGGCAGGGACTGTAAACTTTAGTCAAATAGTATAGCTGGACTTACATCAAGCCAAAGCTTCAGTTAGATGTAGTTCCGGCAGACTCTGATTCACCAAAAACTTTAATTGTGTAGTTTGCTGTATAGCAGAGACCCTTTCTGTTTGGTGTGAAGGAGAGTTAGCAATTTCACATTGTGAAAATTAATTATCATTTGCTTATATATATCCTGTGGAAACAAAATAATCTGACAGAACAAACAGAATGAGGGCAAGTTAATATCTACCCATTGTTTTAAAGAAAGAGAAATCATGTACTGTTCACCCAGGAAATACAGATAAATTGCACCTATATAATATAAACAGTACAAGAAAGAGTGCAGCAGACTGAAATCTACACTACTACACTAAATTGCAATAGTTAAAGATTTGCTGCAGCCTCTTTTCTGCTTCTCGGAGAACATAGGGGAGTAAAAAATCGTAAAAATGTTGCATGATTCCGAACCCAGAGACTGTACTTTCACTAGCTGCAATTTTCAGCTACAAGTAGGATTGCTTAGCCTAAGCATTGAGGGTTTTTCCTGTTTAATCAATGAGCTACTTCCCCTGGTATTGAAAGAGGCAGAAGCACTGAGTGTATGCCAGAGTTTGTGTAAGGTAACATCAATTTTTGTTGAAACCCACAATATTTTACATTAGCAAAATAGTGATGGAGAGGATGCCTACATGGATTACGACAGGCCACAGAATAGATTTGTTATATATGTTTCAATCCAGAAGAACCTCTGGTGTGCATCCTTTTGCTTGCATGACCAATTGATTTTTTTTTCTCTATTCAGGCAGACATCCAGAAAGACACGTTTTTGCACAGATGTTTGTGTTTACTTCTTAGTAACCAGGTGTCAGTGTCACACCCTGAGCAACTGAAAGAACTCAGGAGTGCAGGCTTCCTTTCAGTACTGCAGTGGGGTAGGGATATAAAATGTCTCTGATAACAAATAAACTTGCTTTTGAAATTTTTTTTTTACACAGATCTAAAAAGGTTTTCATTTCCATGTAGATACCTTCTATCATATTTGATATACACATTGGTTCTGCTAGCCTTTATACTATCATTACATCAATTCATTGCAGATCACATCAACACATACCAGTATTACAGAGCTTTCACAAGCAATTAAGCCCCTCATCCTGTAGCTCCCACAAGCTAAACTGAATTTTGTAAAAAGAAACCAAACAAACCACACTGAATTTAATTGGCAAGTTAAAGCCAGAATTTTAAAGTCCTTTTTTTGCAAATCTATGCTCCAGACAACAAGCTATATGCTTTACTAGCTTTTTAACAATGGATCTGTTAAAAGGGAAAACTGCTCCCATATTTATATATGGTCTCACAATATTCTAATTTGCTGAAAACATGGATAAAAGGATCACAATTCTCACAGGAATACACAATATTGAAGCTCAAATTCATGGGGTAGATGTCAGAGAAGAATTTTGCCCACTGCTCTGGCACAGTATTTAATGTGTTGCACAGAGAATTATATGACAAGAGATAAAAGTGAAGGACCATCTCTATGGAAATAGTATGGTCTACTTCAGTAATGGACAGTTCAGAAATTAACTATGCGAACATTACAAGACAGTCCAGTAATACAATGATTTGAAACTAGTGCCTACATAACCCAAATGGAACTATTAAATGGTTTACACAAATTGCCTGGGAGATTTTACCAACTATAACCACCACAGAGGTGATTAAACCTTTAATTATTCCTGGCCCTACAGTGCATTAAGTCCCCCATGTTCCTTTCACTATACTATTTGTTTCAAGAATTAGAAGTAAACTGCCATAACCTAATTTTCACAGATTACTTAATTTTACACATTTAGTACAGTCTTAGTAGCTGACCAGCTAATTTCAGCTTTAAATTATGAGCATTTGAAATTAAACTACACTCAAAAAAAATGCTAAAATGGCATTGCTTTAATCAACAGCTTGACTCTTAATCATGTTTATTCAGGATAACACAGCAAAAGACAAAGTCCCACAGAAACAATAAAAACCCATGTAATAAATTGTCTTATTAGAAGAAGCTGTGTTCCTGTACTACAATGTCACAATTACAGAATTATGCTCTTTAAAAAAGTTAATTGGAAATAGAAATGACAGGTGAAACTAACTGATTTACTTAGCCACCAATGCTGAAATTTGTCTTTCAGCAAAGGGAAAGTCACAGATCAGAATGTAAATTTCATGCTGTGAATTTTGCTATGCCCTCCTTGCTAGTGGGAAACAAAGCCAGTTAAATTTGGAAGTTTTACTTCGTGGATATTTTGGCACTTTAAAAATTCTTTTGATTCTTTGTCATGACAGTCATATTTTCTTCTTACCTTAAAGATCTCCAAAACTAAACATAGGCCTAAGCAGCCACAAACAGTACAAAGATCATAAAGATTCAGGACAAGATGGAGAAAAAACACTGATGATCACTCACATGAGGACAAATGTACAGTTCTAATATGGAGCCAAAGATGGTATATTTGTGAAGAGCCAGGAAACCAATCTACAACTAGATCTTTATAATAGCGGGTTTGGCCCTGCTCCAAATCTGTAGTGCTCTCACTGAGTAGCTGTTAAAGAAATACACAAAGCACTTCACGATGAAATCTCCCAATTCAGAAAGCACAGAGGAAGAAGACAGAAGCTGAACTTCAGAATTTACATCATCATGTTGCTGTGTTCAGCACTCATGGCTACAGGGGAACAAAATATCCAGCCCTTTCTGGGGACAGGGAAATGCAATTAAAGGATTAATCTCCCAACAACACTTTAAAAAGCCCACTTTTATTGCACCAATTAGAAGATGCTAGCATAAAATCAGATAGCTTCCCTTGGGAGCTATCGTTAATCACCAGAGAGAAAAGATCAGCGCCTGCTCCTCCTCCTTCCCTTGTGAGGAAGCAGTGAACTGCTATGAGATTCCCACCGCAGCCTCATATTCTGCAGTTTGAACAGGCCAAGTGGCTTGAGCCACTCCTCATACAACTTACCCTCTAGACCCAAACTTGTGATATTCCATCTGTCTTTTTGCTGACATTATGAGACCGATGTCATAGACAGTGATTCTGACATTGGCAGAGTAGACATAGATAGCAACATTGCTATTAAAAAACACAGGTGAAGGAAATCTGAACTTAATATCAGGAATATGTTGATCCTTCAAGCAGAAATATCCCCCAAATATATCGGGTTTATATTCTAGATGGGTTTAGAAAAAGAAAACAAACAGTCCTAAAGATCAGGGAAGATCACAAGCTCTCTGTTAGATTCAGACTGAACAGGATGTGCATACTCTAATGTATGAATGAGCAGAAAAAATTCTCAAGTCGCTATAAAATAATAATAATAGCATTATGCTGAGTGAGGCATATATTCTTTCAATTCACACTTCTTTTTAGTGGAGAGAATTTACAACTTGAAGTCTCATACTTAACAAAAGTCATGCAAAGGAATTCACACCCCTATATCTTGCTATCTAAAGATAACCACTGGCAACAGTATTTACAGAAAAAAAAAAAAGTGATACCATTCATACAGTCTGGGAACAAGCATAGTACAAATATAGACAGAAAACAAATCCTCACCTGACAAAAAAGTGACCAAATACAAAAGCAAAATTTCTATTAGACAACTTTTACATGCCTAATATAACCATTTGCCTTGAAATCTTGTACTTGTCAGAGAGCATAAGTTTATATCATTATTTGAATTACTATAGTTGTTCTTATAGTAAAGATAAGGAAGTTCATATTATATATTCTAAAGTTATTTACATATTTTTTACAAAGTTTTGCAAGATTGGCAAGCATGATCTTGTAAATTGCTTTATAAAAATATTTCTGTCATGAACTCATGGATTTGTCCAGCTTCTCGATTAGTCACTTCACAATCACATGCAATGAGATCTCAACATTGTAGTAAACTTCAGCAAAACAAAAAATCTATTGTTAATAAAAGAACACTTTCCATCTCTATACAGTATCCTAGTCGAGCATTTGAAAGTGCTTCATTAACATTTTAGATAATCATACAAAGCAGTAATTATCTCTTAATTTCTCAGTTTGTAGAACTGAGTCTGAAAGAATTCAGGTGATTTAAGCATAATCATGCAGAAAATGATATAAAGGCCAAAATACAACCCAGCTTAGCTGTATGCAGGCTGTGTCAAGTCTGGGACATAGCACTACAGCTGTGGGCTTATCAGTGCTGAGCAGGTCATATGATGGAGACAGACTGCAGTATCTAACTGGGGCACTCGTGATCTGTCATACAGTTCAGTGATCCTAGTCCTGGTAAAGTGCTGAGCACACTAAAAATACTTCTACAAGCCTCCTTAGGGAGATGAATGACTAGACAATGGGAAATTCAAGAGGCAAATGCAACTAATGCTACAAAAAAAAAAAAAAAAGCACTAGTATTCAAGCACTGAACTTCATACTGTGTTCATGGAAAAGTATTGGAATGCACCTGAGGGCTGTTTCTACTTCAAAGGCTATAGATAAAACAGTAAACTTCTACTCTCCTGGTTGTCATAGTTGAATCACAGGATTTAGTAATATTTTTGTCATTGATCTTTTAAATGATGAATGAAAATCAAAGACCACCTTCAGTCCCCATACTCTGGAATCTTGTAAAAACTTTGCAATAACTATCAAATATACACTCAGATCTGGAGACAAATGGATGACTATAAATGTACTGTACATAGGTTTACGCTCAGTTCCAGAAGTTTGAGAACACATCCCATCATATCTTCTTGTTGTTCATCGTCTACCCGCTGTTCAGTGCTATTTGTTAAACTGTCACTTAAACAATAAAGTTAAAATATTGTGAAATGACAGTTGTACCACTAAAAAAAATGCATAAGTGTGTAGAGCCATATTTACAACAATGGCTTTCAGAAAGAAGTATCAAGGACGTGTCGTCCTTGTAAAATATGGGCCATGCTGGTTAAACAGAAACATTAGTATCAAAAGCAAGAACATTTTGGGGAGTAGTCAAGATAGAATATAGCTGTGCTAGCATGGTAGACCGCAACTTCTGCAGGTGGATGTAACCAATCATAAGCTAAGCTTTTGCAATATGTATGAACTAATTAAATGTAACCAATCATGAGCTAGGTTTTTGCAATATGTATAAGCTAATTAAACACTGTATAAAAGAAGCAACCGTAAATCAATAAACGGAGCTTTTGATCACCCATCCTAGTGTGGTCGAAAACTCCCTCCGTTCGCTCTCCGCCGATTTCAACAAATTGGTGACCCCGACATGATATCGCGCAGGACGTGATATCCCGGGTTCAGTGGGGGGGGTTTCCAAAGAAGAAGACCACCACGGGAGAGGAAAAAACGGAGTTGGATCCCGGGTCCAGTGGGGGGATTCCAAAGAAGAAAGCCACCACAATAGAGGACGACCAAAGTGCTTCTGTGAATGCACCAGGTCCCGAGGAGCGAATAACGCATCGGCCGGAAGACGCTGCGAGGACTGCCAGACTGAGCTAAGCCATAAAGGTATAGAAATATAAATAATATTTAAAGTGAGATAAATAAAAAAAAAATGGAAAGGCAGGCAGCGTTAACCCTATTTACTCAATTTTTGAGACAAAAAGGGGTAAAAGAGACTGATTTAAATAAGGAACTTCCAAATTTGGTAACTTATGGAGTAGCGAAAGGATGTTTTATCAATCCAAGTACTATCCATGAACTATCAGAGTGGAGGAAGTTCGAAGATGTAATATGGGGGGCTCCAGAGCGACCAAAAAAAGCGGATGGAGCCGCCGCCATGGAGTTGCCGCCGCCGCCCGGAGCCGCGGAGCCCGCGGGCTGCGCCAAGGACACGGACCGGCAGCTGCGTCTCCTCCTCTGCGTCCTCAACGAGATCCTCAGCACCGAGCGGGACTACGGGGGACCCTGCGCTTCCTGCAGTCGGCATTTCTTCACCGGATACGCCAGAATGCTGTGGACAAAGCTGAGAAATACATAACAGAGGAGAACATGGAAGATGGAACAGCAGATTACCACAGCAACGGCTACACCGTGACGAACAGCTGGAAGATACACAACACTGCCAAAAACAAGTGGTTTGTCTGTATGGCCAAGACTGCAGAGTATACATTCCATAATACTTCTTAACATCACTTCATTTTACTTACCGTAGGTTTCAAGTGTTTGATTAACTGTTTTTACTAATGCACTGTTCTGTACTCTGACAATACAGTGTAGTTCAGAGGAGTGATTACCTCAGTGCTTTTGCCAGGAATGTCAGCTAATAAAGCTTTAAATTTAGCCAAAGAAGTAGCATGTTGGCCAAAAAAAAAAAAAAAAAAAAAAAAAAATATTCTACCATAAGTGAAATATTTGTTAGACAATCGATATAAGCCTTATTAGATAATGCATCTATGTATTTTAAGTTTACTCCCGGTACCGTGTGTAGTTTAAATATCCGTAACATGGAAAAATTTTGGATCCAATAGTAATAACCAACATTGTATGAATATATTCAGCTAGCTGAGAAATGAGTGGTTGTATGTGTGTGTGTTTGAAGTGCTTCAAACGTTTGTAAGACTTAAAAACTGGTTTTAATCAATCTTGAAAATACATTTCTGGGACCTTTCAATCTCAAATGTCCACTAAGCCGGCAAACAGGTAAATTTACCTGGGGATCTTTGGAATGAAAAGTTTCAGAAGGAAAAGTTTTAAAATACCTAGCAAAACATGCAACTGTATGTGTGTGAGACACACCCCCCCCCTCCTTTTTTCTCCTTCCTTTCTAATTTTTTTTTTTCTTTCTTTCAGCTTTACAGCAGTCTAAAGGAGTTAACCATGTTATCTTTCTAGGAAAATGTTGTGAGAACACTCTGCATTCCAATGTTGCTTGTCAGCAATTGCTGGGTCCTAGTGCAGACAACCTTTAGGGATAATTGAGGCAATAATAGAGGAAAATTCAAAAGCTTCGTTGCAAATTATTGAGTGGATATTTTACCACATTAACCCCAAAAACCATATTCACTAAATTTGAGATGATTATAATGATAATCACCGAGAGAAGAAAAAGAAGTGTTCAGTTATTAGGCCAAGGCTCAACAATCATTTATATCCCAATGACAAAAGAATATGCTAAGTGCTGCATGACAAATATTTTAAATTTATGAGCAGATCTAATTGATTATCCAGAAAATATTAATATCTATTTACCAAGTCATATCATTATTGAACGTACCTATCAAGTAATAAAAACAAAAAGGGGGGAATCAGGAGAGACACCAAGAAGGAAAAAAAAAAAAAAAAAAAAAAGAAATAAATCGTACATCTGAAGTTTTAAACTTGTTATCTCAAGATTCTGTTACTGCACAACATGCTATCTTAGAAAATAGAGCAGCAATTGACTTTTTGCTTTTAGCGCAAGGACATGGTTGTGAAAATTTTGAAGGAATATGTTGTATGAATCTGTCAGATCATTCTAATTCGATACACAAAACCGTAAGAGAGCTATAAGACATGACGAAACAGTTAACACATGAGGAAGGGTTTTTAGACAGCTGGTTGGCAGGATTTGGAATCGTGTGATGGGTATGAGAAGTGTTGATAAAAGGCAGAGTGCTGTTGTTAATAGTGTTGATCGTTTTAACAATTATCCCCTGTGTGTGCAGTGTCAACTCAGCCATGCATTTCGTCTAGCTGCCCTAGTCAGAAAAACAAAAAGGGGAAATTGTTGAGAAATTCTTGCAGGTTGAACGACACAAACAAATGGACACTGTCTTTGAAGGACCTTGGCTCCAGGGATTGTTGAAAGAAGGTTTACGTTGGTTAGGCATCATCATTTTAATATTGGTAGGTATACAAGTTGCCATTAAGTGTGTATCAAAACGTATTAATCAAATTGCACTAGCAATGCCTAAAGAAAACGGGGGAGATGTAGAGCCATATTTACAACAATGGCTTTCAGAAAGAAGTATCAAGGACGTGTCGTCCTTGTAAAATATGGGCCATGCTGGTTAAACAGAAACATTAGTATCAAAAGCAAGAACATTTTGGGGAGTAGTCAAGATAGAATATAGCTGTGCTAGCATGGTAGACCGCAACTTCTGCAGGTGGATGTAACCAATCATAAGCTAAGCTTTTGCAATATGTATGAACTAATTAAATGTAACCAATCATGAGCTAGGTTTTTGCAATATGTATAAGCTAATTAAACACTGTATAAAAGAAGCAACCGTAAATCAATAAATGGAGCTTTGATCACCCATCCTAGCGTGGTCGAAAACTCCCTCCGTTCGCTCTCCTCCGATTACAACATAAGTGCAGTGGAAAGAAACATCAGATTTTTTTTTTTAATAAATACTTTGAATATACAGCTATTTGGTGAATGCTGATGTGCTTTTTCATAATTATTTATATCAGACAATATTTTCCCCTAAAAGGCTTTAAGAAAACCAACTCATCCCTCCAACCCCCCACTGAAAAAAAAGACTCTAGCCTGGAAGCCTATGTTTCAACTGAAAAATTATCTCTTTGAATACAGAAATAACTATGAACATTCCTACTGAATTCACCAGGTAGTATAGATTTGTAATGAAAATGCAGGATGACCACTCATATGCAAAGGAAACAACATTATTAGAAATATTTTTCAGTCCTGAGGAATTTAAAATCCTGTAAATGTAATAAAAAGGAAGTAGAGAATGATAGCAGTAAGGATACTCAAGTCTCCTATAAAATCAAACTATGTGCTTTATATTTAATATAAAAACCCCAAATAATAACCCAAAAGTCTAGATAGCTTCTCATCTGATCAGGTGTACGATATAGTTAATATGTAATGCCACATGCATGTTATTATTCTTGAATAGTATGTTCTGCGTAGTGAGATTTTCATAGACTGAGTAACAGTATGGAGTAGTATACATGTTATTACGTAACAAGCCCCTGAACTCTTATTGCTAAAGAGACAGGTAATTCTTAGGAAGTACTTCAGAGAAGTAATGAAGGCAATAAAAAGTCAGTCTTTTCACTACAGTCAAAACACACCTATCTGTTTCAGAGAGATTAAATAAAACCACGAAACTATAAGAGAATACTTTTACAACCTTATAAAACATATGTTTACACTTCAAAGAACAGTAATGGAAAGAAACAACCATCGATATAACCAAATAAATAATTTTGAATGGCTACAACAATGTATATGATATGTATACAGATGTACAAACTTCTAGTTAATTTTCTGTTCATAAGAGAAATTTCATTTTCAAGTAAGTATGTAGAAGCAAATTCTACATAGCCTTGTAATCCTAGTAAATTAGCTCTACATACTGCAGAGTAAAAGGAGAGAGCAAATTCCTCCCCTAGGGTTCATAGCAGTAGAGCAGCTGTTCTGCAGTCACTACTGCAGACCACAGGCAGTAGAAGCCACAGCTGTTATACATCACCCTAAACAGGCCTCTCGGACACAAGATTCATGTAATCAGACTTAATGGTCATCTTCCCTCCCCTCAAATACATGAACTCCTCATCACTGTTACAGGGGAATGGGACGCAGCTTGGAAGGAACAGCACTTGGAGGATTTCCTGATATGAACAAGGAATGCAGAATTCCATGTATGCTTTTGACAGCTGTTTCCTTAGCAAAAATATTCCATACATACTGCCATGTGCATTGCACAGAATAATGGAAATTTGCCTCCTAAGCAATATCTTTAGTCTATTTCATCTTCATTTTCCCTTTATTTTTTTCTGTACGAGCAAACCAGTTTTTCGAAGTATACACACATTTTCTTCATTATATTAGGGACTTATTTGAAATGTGCACTCTAATCTGCTCAATAAATGTAATAATTATCCAAAATTTACCGCTAATCTGCACATACAATTTATACCCAATTCTATTTTAAATTTTAATCAACAAAAAATTGTTTCAAATATCGATTTTATTATTTAATTATTCATTATAATAATCTCCAATAATTTAATGCCCCATGTTCAGAATCTTCCTAGCTGATCTTACAACTTGTAAGCAGTATCTCGGTCTGTTTCCAGATTCCACCCTTTTCTCAGTATTGGACATGCCCTTAGAAGACTAATGACATTTCCTTTTCTCATTCAGACTTTTTTCTTCCACCTGTCATAAATACTGTACTCAACACATCAATTGTGACATACTTCCCAGTCATTTAGCACAGTTCATTAAAGTCACTAAATTTCAGTTTATGAGCTCAGATTTTTTAAAAAATAAAATGTAATAGTATTCTATCAGTATATTACTATGACACAATGTCTCCTCAAGCTATAAATAAAACACTCCTTAGGAAAGATGTACAGGTGAAGAATGGAGTCAGAGATGCACCATATAGCTATAATGAAAATCCTTTCTCTGCTGTTCAAGAACAGGTAGGTGGCTTAAGACCTAGTAGAGGGAAGGAAGGCTGAACCAGTCTCATGATAGGGATGAGTGATATATCAAATCCAGTTGGATGGTGAATGACTTTTTCCAGAGCAATTAACAGAAGCAATCAAAGCACAGGAAGTGGTAATGATGGCAAACAGACTACCCCAGCTTTGCTAGGTAAATAATGCTGGAAGATATGTATTGTCTAACAATTTCTTGGTGTTTGCTGGAAATAGCCTCAGAGAGCTAAACAAGTAAGTAGATACACATAGACTGCTGTTTCAATTCCTCTTTAATATAGAGAAATTGGCCAAGAGTACAAGAAACCAGGTAGTTTGAATGAAAGCTACTATAAAACACTCAAGAGTTTTCGAACACCTGGAAAGGAAAGAATTGCCACAGCACGTAAAGAACAACGACATTCCAAATCCAGACTCTAACAAACTGAAGAGCCAAAAGATAGGATCTCTAGGGAAAACATTCAAAGTTTTGGTTTGGGGTTTTTTTCTTCTTTTTTTTTTTTTTAACAAAAAAGGGAGGATTTAGTAGAATGGGAAGTTTTAAAATAGAACCAGTTCTGGAAGCAGAAAAACAACTTTTCACAAACAGGAAAATAAAAAGGAAGTACATGAAGAGACCTCAGAATTTAAATCAAGATCTTTTCAAAAGAATAGTACTAGTAGTTTAAAAAACCATCTACAAGAGAATACCATGAATTTCTCAGGTAAAGTGGTGCATTAATGTGCTAACTAAGTAACAACAATTATTTTAAATTATTTAAAATTGCAAGTAGAGAGACCACAAGAGGGTCATTCACTAACACAAAAAAGTCAAGCCACTGGCAACAGAGAAAGCTAGAACAGTTCAGGCGTTTTTTTTGTTGTAATTGTTATCTTTACAAAGCAACTAACTGTAACCAATAACTTGTTATAATTTTACTAAGACATACAGCATAGCATAAAAGAAAAAAGGGGAAAAGGAAAGAGTAAAACAATACTTAGATCTCCTGTTCATCAAGACTTGGCAATTTAAAAGAGGCGTCATCAACTGAAACAAAACTTTAGCTATTAGGCCTGACAAAATACGGAAGAATGGGAGTGTCAGAATTAAGGCAGCAAAACCAGTGCTACACTTTCCCCCCTCCTTTTCATATGTATCTTGAGAGTCACAGACAAGTTGATTAAAGTCGAATATCTGAAAATTTACTATAACAAATTATTCAAAAATCAATTTCCAAACACCTGAGGATAATAAGGTAATAAACAGACAACACAGATCTGTCAAGAACAAATTGTATTAAACCAACCTAATTTAATTTTCTTTGTCAGAGTAATTAGTCTAGTGGATAAGAAGAAGAAATATTTGCAATGTATCTTAACCTAATCAAATAAGGGAAATACAGTTTAGCTGCAAGTGCTAAAAGATAAGCATATACGGGCTAGAAATAAGGAATGTAAAAAACAGGTTTTGACACAAGATTACAGCAAGGAACATTTCTGCTTGAATTCCAAAAGGCCTGTTTGGGTCAGTCACCATTACATACTGTCATAAAGGATTCAAACATTGCATAGAAGACATCAACATTCTAAATTAAGAATAGATAATTCTAAGAATATCTGAAGTGATCCTGATAAATTTGTGTCAGACTCAAACATTAAAAAGCCTTTGATTGTATTAAGGTTTACTTGACAATCTCATGACTTCAACAGATCTCATCTTCACCCAAAGCTCTCAGATCTTAATTAAAAGTGTTTAACGTAATATTCAAGTGTTAACAAAATGATAAAACGCAGAATTAACTCCCAATTTGAACACAGTCTTATCATTCTATAGCTATTGTCTACTGCATGAATAGGTGCTGTGTCAACTACCATAACATGCTTTTTGCTTTATAGTTCATATCAGTGAAACTGTTTGTATCCTGACCACAAAGACTCCATCCTGTCCAAAAGCAAACTCAATTTATCCCAGCTGCAGTGTAGGCGTTTTATGAATTTATGCCAGCTTGTGCATAGATCTGCACTGGAACAGAAAAACTAACACAATCAGAAGCAAAGATTATATATTTTGTTTCAATATTTGAATACATCAGTTACAGCTTAGAACATCTTAATGTTTTCTGAGGCACATTCCATATCGTGCTGTATTGCCTGCACAAGGGAAAATGGTTTATACCACTTAGTTACTTCTTTGCAAAAACTGGAGTGCTTTCAATATAGACAATTCTAATGGAGACCTTTTATTAATATCAGCGTTATGTATTTTCTGGTTACATTTTATACTCTTACAGGTCCATCCTCTAAATGGTTATTTAACACAAAGTAGTCTAGCACACTCTTTGCCAGTGCACATTACTCATGGAAGAGGTAACAGTATGAGAAATAAATTATTATTACATGGTAATAACACCCTAATCAGCTATTTCTGCATAGCAGGCAAATAGATTTTATTTTAGCTGCATTACAATTCCTTTATTGCAAACCATATATTTATCTAAAGCCAAAAAGCTAGTATTTTAGAGGATGGGGTTTTATTCCATTACATTTCTTTTATTCAAGGAAGTAGTATTTTTTAACATGCTACACTTAAAAAAGGATCTTTGTGTATTCTTGGATATGCTTTCATAGGATTAGCTGTGCACTAAATTTTGCATTCTTAATTTGTACAAGTGTTGCTTGGTGAGAAGGGTGGATTTAATCACTTTTCTGATAGGAGTCATGTCCTAAGCAAGGCATCTCCCTGCCTTACTGGTTTGGGATTATATGACAAAACAGTTTCGGTTTCTTTTATTTCTAAGTTGTTTAGTTCAGCTGAATAAAACTCCATATATTTCCTCTGGGTCCTTGCAACATGACATTTAGCCCTGGTGCTAATTTCATGCAATGTTTATTTATGCATTAAAGTGCAAACTCTGTGTTTGTGCGCATATACGTATTTTTAATAATTTGTACAAAGAAGCATGACATTCCAGATACCTGTTAACAATGCAACAGAAGACCCAGATAAGTGTGTCAGTTAAAAAGCAAGTCTGTGTGATTCGGAGAGTTTCACTGTAGAGATCACATATTACTGAAAAAGGCAATGTAATACAGAAGTAAGTTACTTAATTTGAGATAACACACAAGCAAATGATAATTGAGAAGACACTCTGCAACATCAACAAGATTTGGCAGTTAGGGTACATTTTAAGAAACCTTCAACTCAAACAATGTTCCCATCATACCATATGGATCTCATGGCTGGAAATTAATCAGCGGTGCCAACGGACGTCAAAAAGCTTTCAAAGCCTTAGAAAAGATTATATGTATTAACTTAAAACAATTTATAAACATGTCAACATTCCCCATAGTTCACAAACTTCCTCTCCTCCCTACACTTGCTCTGAGAGACCATGAAAATACTCTGAGGGTCACATGAAGAATGAAGCTGGAGTATTTTCCATTGCAGGGCAGCACAATAAAAATGCAATGGGCCAAATGAAATTCTCTCCAAAGGAGAGTTCTTGGAATAGAAAAAAAGAAGTGGGTTTAGCAACACAGAAAAATATTCATAACTTTATTAGTGCCATAAGCAACATTTGATTCTGTGGGAAAAACTGAACGGAACAAAAATGTTGCATAAGCCTTAGTGTTATGCTAAAGGAATCTGAACTTTTCAACATTTACAACAAACCTTTCTGATGAAAGGAGAGAAGGCAGAGAAAAAAAGAAGCCAGTTTCTCTCTCTTTTTTGGCTAACACCCACAAATGTTTTTCCCTGTTGAGTATAAATGTTCTCTCCTACTCATGCTATGGAGACAAAAACCCATGTGACAAATTTAGTGGCCTCAAATGGAAGGGAATGATTTGAGATCAGTTGAGAGAAGATATAAACTCCCCCCTAGATCTGTTCATTAAAATGTGGATTGTTGACTCGTGCTATGAGAAAACATGGGAAGTTTTCCTGAAATACTATCAGGTATTTCTATAACAAACACAGTATTTCTACTTACTGCTTAAGACTTCAATCTTTGTATTTATTCTACAGCAATATTAAAGCCTGTTTTGCATCTGTTCTTAAAAGAGTAAATTCTTAAATTTTGTGGAAGTATAGAAAGATACAAAGGTGTGAACACATGGAACAAAGTAATTAATTCTTCATCATTTCTCTTTAGAATGAGATGGACAGAATGAAAATTTACCTACCATAGTAAAATACAATAAAGGAAAATAAACACGGAGGTCACTGTAGAGCTTTTATTTTTCCCTTTTCCTGAGAAACGATCATGTTACCTTTTCAAGAAAATGAGATAAACACCAATATTATCAGGGGACTATTTTTTTTACAGCTAATGGATGCCTTTTGTTAGCAGTCTTCAAAATATGGGACACTTGAGGTTTAGGATATGTCATTATTACAGAGTGGAAAACAACATTATGAACACGTATAGGGATCCAATTTAAAAATCCACACTTCACTTAAGTAGCTAAAATACTTATTCATTAAATGATGAATTATATACACCTAAGTGATTGTGAATTTGGGGTGGGGTTTTTTTCCTTTTAAATATAATTTAAAAGATTCATAACAATCAGAGAAGACTAAAGATCTACTGCCACATGAAGCACAACTTCTAGTAATAGTCTCTGGGTAAAAGTTTTATATAGTCTTTACTGCGACACTTACTCTTCCTGGATACAGAAGACAACTGTCAGGGTATTGTAACTCAATATATACAACTTATGGCCTACCAGAGTGAAATGCAGTATTTTCTAGTTCCTTGTAAAATTAATTTATCAAAGGGTATAAAGAAGAGTTTTGTCTATTTTTATAGAAAAGCAATTGTGTTTTATGATATGTTGAAGCTACCATCTATTTGATAAAAAACATGTCAGTTTTATAAAAGCCAAGGTAAAGAACTAAAAGCACTCCATCTAAAAGTATGGAAAGCTTATAAAAGCTACTGTATTAAAAGATATTTGAGCTGCTAGCCCAAGAGAAATAAAATACGAAGAGAACTAATTTTGCTTCTTCTCTATCTAAGCCTTCTTCACAGGCAAAAAGCCAGTAACTTCAGTTTCATCGCCTGGCTAGCGGATGAATTATGTCAAACATATTTAGTCAACAGATTTCAACTTGTGAGCCATGGATTCCTGAGGATTTGTGGGCTAATAATAAGAGGTCTATGAAAAAGTACTAAGAAAAATA
This sequence comes from Phaenicophaeus curvirostris, assembly GCF_032191515.1. Classification (NCBI taxonomy): domain Eukaryota; kingdom Metazoa; phylum Chordata; class Aves; order Cuculiformes; family Cuculidae; genus Phaenicophaeus; species Phaenicophaeus curvirostris. The sequence continues at coordinate 13,760,487 of NC_091400.1, read as the reverse complement.
CATTCATAGATACTCCATACCAATCAATGAAAGTAAAGTTTCTAGACTGGCGTACACTACCAGTGAAACTTTTTTAATGTCCTGGGAGCCAGAATGACTGAAAATCACTAGTACATGAACCTAAAGAATCATATAGGATTGTACACATGAAGCATCTACATAGCATTAAAATAAATTTCCCATAATAACAAATAGTAATGCAAATAGATTAATCTTTGTTTTCCATTTCCTGATCTATGGAAAGAGAGCTTTAGTGCAATCTTAAAGTATTTCTAGAACACTACCCAAATAAAATCAAATGGTCAGATTAACCAAAAGAGTAAGACTTCATTTTAGTTGTGAACTAATCATAATGAAAAACCAGTGGAGTAAGTGACAACTTTGACCTACAACAGATCATAACAGAGTGTTTCTTAGACTGTGAAGCTATTCAGGAACATATTTGTGAACGGTCAAGATTAAGCATAAATTTTTGTACTTTTGCTATTATCATACTTGCACATATAGATATTTAAGTGTGTGAGTATATATATGTTTTAAAAAGACCTCAGTCAAAATTCTCAGGGAGAATTATACAAAAGCAAGATAATTTCTGCAGAACTCTGGAAACAGTGTATCACTGAATTTTTACCATGAATTGCGTTAGAGAGCAAGCTTAGCAACTTCAAAGCCAGTGCAGCTATTTTGCAGTATTTGAAAGATTCATTGTAGCTACCCATGTTATGTAGTAATTTCTAGGATCCTACAAGTATTGCACAATTATTTCTAATTTAATAATTCATATTTTAGTGATATTAATCACTACATTCATTTCTCAACAGAGGAACACTATAAACTTTCTTCAGGTTCTAAAATAAGAAAAACAAAGTCAGGTCCTTTGACATAGTTCCGTCATGACCATTTACAGGCTGGGCAGCGTATGTCAAGCTTTTCAGCCAAATGCATTAGATCACACAAGATGCTGAATACTTTAAGTATAGTGCCCAGGCAGAATATGCACTGTGCAATACTGAAAGTACTGTAATTTTCATTGGTAACAGTAAGAGTCAGAAATCTCCACATTTTCTATTCAGGGAAAGCTTCTCATCTGTCATTTACTACAATGCAAACATTGTTACAGATTCAGCATCTGATTCTCACTGGAGTCCAGAGCTCTGCGGTCTTTTATAGCTGAGCTGTTATCAATACAAAAAAGTACGAGAGTTTGCTTGACAATCATAAACCAAGTCCATACTTCACCTGAGGTTTAAAAACATACTTTATCCTAAGTCACAATTCTGTGGTTTTCTCTAAGAAGAAAGCCCCTAATAATATCTTATAATATATTTCCCTAGTAAAGACTGTGCAAGAAAACCCAGAGCTGCAAACTGGTGGAGGCTGGAGAAAAGTTCTGGGATGCAATCTCTTCAGGCTAGCCCTGTTCCAACAGTCTTCCTGAAGCACTCGCTTTTAACCACTGCTAAAGGCTACAGAAAAAAAATGATTGACCTTTAGTCTGGGCTATTTGTTTGTACTTGATTTTACCAATGTTTCCCACATTCATCATCAGTCAGTTAAGGATGATATTTAGACAATCTAAACACCATATCTTTGTAGAGGCTTTTGAAATTCATGCTTTGTATCCTACGTAAAGAAATGAGCACAGGCCACTTGGAAGACCTACCTCCTCCCACTGTTTATGCACAGGTTGCAACTTTTAAAGACCTTCAGGGCAACAGGAGGAAGATATTCTATTGTGAAAGAGCTGAGGCTGTTTTCACTTCAGGCTGTTTTCACTGTCTGAATGGCCAAGCACTGGAAAAACATACCCAGCCTGTGGTTGTGACACTCAGGCATGTTTGTAGTCGACAGGCGTCATTACAGTGCTCTGGACTGTATTCAGGGGAGATGTAAACACTACCTGTTAAGTCATTTCTGAAGCAAATATGGATATGAAAACTATGTGCAAAAACTGCAAAGAAACTAGCAGGCAGATTTAATCTCATGAAGATAATTGATGTTGGTATATTTAGACTATTAAACAGAAACCTGTTTTTTACAGTTTCACTTCTGTTTTACTGACAATCTGCTATTGCTTTGATTAGCATTTTCCTCCCTAGCTACAGGGACATGTTTCAGTCAGTAGTACTTTTACTTTAAAGTGCACAAAACTGTTCAGCTTCTAGCTGCATTTCAAGTGTGTGTATGCCTGCACTTGACCTCCTCCACATTGACTTTTGCAGCTCTTTCTTTTGGATACTTGATCAGTTTGAACCTTCAGTAAGCTTGTGAATATAGTCTGCATTTAAGTTCTAAACCACTCACATAACTAAATAAAGGTCAAGCCTATTAGACTCGCTTCAGCTCACATCAATTATACCCACCATTGCAGGTGATGTAACTATGATTCCAGCTAATTAACTCTGTACTACTGAGACAGACTGCCTAATAAGGCACAACATGGGAGAATCAAGTTAACTCTGTCAATCTTCTTTGTAATAATGCATTTTGTCATATAAACAGTCCAACAGCCTAAGATTTGTAGATATACAATTTGGGTGCCTTTTTCTGATAGACACAGGCAAATGCATTCCTTTTATTGTAAAATATCCTTCAATGGCACTGCACTAAATATATACTGATATTGAAAAGGTAAAGCTTATTTTACACTCTAGAAATAATTTACCACCTGTAAATGAGAAAAGTAGAGAAATACCCTCCAAGCAGCATCCAGTTAATAACTGTAAACAGAGAAGTCTCTATTCAGTCATTCCTAGCAATCAGTGTTAATATTCACTGTCTTTGCATAGCTGTAGGTAATCAGATTCCTGTTAATTTACAGCTATGTTCTAATCCTTAATTTAGAACTCTACTGAGATTTTGATTTTAGCACTTGAACAATCATTTGACAATGTGTAAATATTCAAAGTAGAAAAGCAAGAGAAGTTCCTAACTAAAGGCACATGCCAGCAATTACCCCATCTGAGAGTGCCTGGTCAAAATCTAGTCTCTGCATGTGGTTACACAGTCCTCTATCTTCCCAGTCTCTGGTCACACCACCTTAGAGGATATAGATGCTGGAGTCTGGAAAAGCTGAGAATGCATTTTAGTCCTTTCTGGAGAGGACCGATAAAATTCCAGCAATGTTTCTTTGTCCCAAGCTCAGGAATTAGCTAAGCCAACTAAATGAGGTCATTAAATGTAGACACAGTTTTGCTGAAATGTAGAAAAGCTGAAATACATGTTAGAAGTGAGCTGGACTACAACACTAATCTCTGTTATATATGTCTCCCAGTTTCAAAGCTGGACTACACTGTATTGTAAGTTGTGGTCAAAGTTTTAAAAAATTTAAATAGGAACAGGTTGAATTCAAAATCAAACCCAGAATAAATGTCAATTTAATATTCAGGGTAAATATAGCGATCATGGTTTTAGTCTTTACAGATGCAACTTGTATTGGTATCTGATTAACACTATTGACGACACATATGAGTGACAGATGTAATTCTAAAATCTACAATGAAACAACATCTTGCACAGGCAATTCTACATATTTTATTGATATCTCTACATATAAAAGTTTTCATTTAAAATCACTAGGACAAGTCATCTTACTTTCTGTGTAATATTATTAATGTTGAATATTACTAAATCAGTAATTTCTAATTGCCAAGGCAGGACTTTATGCTGTCTTTCTCATTTGGGATATTATTTAGTTGACACTTAACATGAAATAATAATTATAACTTCTAAACATAAATGTACTGCTACAGTAGCACTCAAGTTAAAGTACAAGGAGTGCAATCTCTCATCAATCTTTCTAAGACAAATTAGCATTCAACCCTTGCCACTAGCAAAGTGCCATTAATTATGCTTAAACAGCACAACAAAGTCAACAGGTGCTTATAGGAAGGTCATACAAAAGGTTTCACATGGAACTTAGAAGTCATTGTTATGACTGTGCAAAATGATACGGTCTGACAAAGAATGTATTTCTTGAAAATTGTTAATGGCTCTAAACAAAGAAAAATTACCCTGTATTCCCAAGAATATCATAGGCTTTTAGAATAAATGCAGTAATAAAAATAATATAAACACAGATGTGCCAAGATGATCCATCTTGAGGAAATAAAACATTTCATTAAAGATGTAGCAACTTTGCCGTCTTTAACTGGCTTTAACTACAATTTCCTTTCATTTACAGTCTTAAATGTAAAGTCTTACACCTCAAATAAATATCAGCTTTGAAGAAGTATTCTTACAGTCCAAACATGTTACTTACTTCACTGATGAGCAGCACTTACCAACAAGAAATAGGAGAGGCCTACTTTGCTATTAAATGTATTACTAAAGATGAAATGATGAATTAATTCATCTGTCCATGGGACAAGAAAGCTTAAAAAGAGGTTTGATGAATATGGCTGTATTTGCACACCTATGGTAGACTCCTCATCAGGCAGAAGAGACACCAGGAACAGTATTACCATGGCTACAACTATATTATGAAACAAGAAGTACTTGGCAGTTCTTCCCATTTTCATCTGTTCCATTTGATGGTAAGAGATTGCTCCTTTTCTATTAATCTCAAAATTACTGTAGAGACCTCTCTAATATTCTTTTCCAAAAGATGTAGTACCAGATCTCTTTTTTTGTAGTAGTTATGGAAAATGACTGTGTTGAATATCCTTCAATACCTAGAAGTAAAGAGAGGAATCTGCAGGAGGGTATTCTAGGCAGTAACAGAAATGCAGCAGCTCTGGCCATCATACAAACACAGTATTTTAAAGGAAGCTCCTACTCATGCTTGAGCTCTCATCCTGGCCATTTTTTTACAATAGTGATGAAACACAACTCAAATACCAGACTCATGTTTAAAGCATTTCACGTTTTCTGTTATATGGATGTTACAACAGTCATTCTGTCGTAAAACCAAAAGGCAACTTCTCTCTTGCATCCCATTAACAGCCATATGTAGATTACAATTATCCTGATGACATTCAGTCACAAAACCAATCTGTATGATGGTATCTAGCAGTGGAGCATGATTCTGAATATCCAACTCTACCTTTGTAAGAAAAGCCAAGTTGTGCTTTGAATAGCCAAGATGATGTGTTTGTGGCTTTTATTATTCCTCTCCAGTTTTTAGCAAGAATAAGGAAGAGGTAATAGGCCAAAATTTTTCTTTCCTCTGCTAAACCACACAGAAGACTACCCTAGCCACCTCCACCTCTGACACCATGGAGGAAAATACATTTCTACCCTGTGAATGAGTGAGTCAACTTTAACCAAAGAAGGAGTGCCTCCTTGACTTCCTAAGTAGTGAGGCTGGTTGTCATGACAGAACCAACTGGTACATAACGTGGGCTGCTAAAACCCTAACACTACCTCCACTTCTGATAAAAAAAAAAACCCAAGACATTGTCTTAAACTGAGTACTGAATATTCCTTAAAACTCTCTTCTTATATAGAGATTAGTATATTGAAAATTGTGAGTCTGCTGCCCTCCTCCAGCCAAACCACTTCTAAAAACATAAATGTTAAAGTGTGAAATACAGTTGAGCTGATATTTCAGCAAATAATGCAGTTTTTAAAAATGAAATACACTTGTCCTAATTTAGATGAGCTTCTAAGTTTTAACAAAAGCATTATAGTGATCTTCAAGGTTCATGGGACAACTGACAGGGGAGATGCACCAAAGAACTGTAAGTCTATCATGTGAAAAAGCACAGAGATCCTTACAAATTATCCCTATTAAGGTCTGGTACATCCTTGTTCATTTGAATCTTGTTCATTCTGTGAAAAACATGATACAGGCCACAACAATGGAAACAAACGGAGCTGTGATGGTAGCAATGGGAAAATATGAACTTGAGGAGCAGATGACATGACAGGTTCACATTACGTTGTAGCCTTTTTCTTAAATACTTCCCATATAGTGCAATTCCACTTCCTTAAAGGATATTTGAGGTTTATGTATGTTAAAACAAGAATGCAAACAAACCACCACAGATCCCTAGATGTTTCTGTGATTTTTCTAATACAGTATATAAATTCTTGCTCTGTGCATTTAAAATAACCATGATAAAGTCATGATCTATATATATATATATATTCTCATCTTTCACACCTGTATCAATATTAAACTTCTGTTTTTATACAGCAATAATGATCCTCAGATAATATAGTTTTAGTGAACTATTAAGATTTTTTTCGAAAATCAATAACAAGACTGACATACAATATATATCATAAAAGATCCATAAAACCATATTTAAGATTTCACTTTCTTTCACTGGGATAGTAACTGGCAACTAATTCCGTCAGCAGAGCAAAAGATGTGCAAGTTTAACTGAATATATACTAAATATTCAATTCCTGTAGAAGAGAGGTGAAAGATAATATCAGCATTTATAAATTGGTGTCTGTGCTCTACAGAAAAGCTGTGTTATTTGTAAGATCTACAGCAGCTATATAAATGACTTTTCAGCTGCTCATATTTTTGTTACATCTCTTGTATTTCTATTACCTATGATCATTCTCATCATTCTTTCAAATTCCTGAAGCAGGAATTAAAAAAAAAAAAGCAAGAAAGAAAAATACTTACTAGCCTCCCAGAGGTATTTTGAGACCAACTGGTTAACCCTTGCATAGTGTGTTAATAATTAATGTGCTGTTACATGTTCACTTACTATGTATAATCACCACCTACTTTAGAGGAGGTTTGCCCATGGGCAAAATAGAATTATTTCTATTTTTAATGGAAGGTTAAATGAAAGCAAGAAAATGCACAAACAGCTACTTCATATATGGAATATGAGAATTTAAAATGACTCTGATAAAGATTTGGATTGCAGCTCAGTGATTCCCTGCCACTTACTTCATTTCATTTTCATCCACTTTTAAAGCACATTCAACAAGAAAGAAAGTTCTTACTCCTGTGGGAGATAAGAGTAAGAGCAAAAACGGAACAGATACTGGAAACATTAAAATTAATGATGTCTGAGAAATCATTATGGTTATAAACCTCAAGCCTGACAGTTCTAATTCAAGGCTTACAAAAACTGAGAAACAGTTAAATAAACTGAAGGACCAGATGGTCTCAGCCTTTAGGGAATTCACTACAGACAGATAAATTAGGAAACATGAGTCAACAGTCAGAAACTAAAGATATTCTGAAGTCTTTTGAAGGGTCTGATTTCTGATGAAAAACTTGAGAAGACCATTTTTCTAGAGAAAAACAAAAACCAAGTGCTCCTGCAGGCTGTTTTTCTAAGAGATTTTTCCAACACTTACTTTCCAAAAAGTTCAGATGTGGTATCTCTATGCCAAAGTTCAGATCCCCAAAACGAGTTATTTGCATAAGAACAAGCATCATGACTTACATTTGTCAAAGGAGAAGGAAAAATTCCTCCCTCTTTAGTTACATTTGTAAGTTTAACTTGTTTGATAAATATGTCAAAGTGATTAATGACCAGGGTGCCACTAAGAAGACTGAATAGTTGAAGATTTAAACTAATTGCAGTATACTATTACATACAGTGAAGGACAAGTATAGGAGTTAGTTTTATTTACCACAAACTCTTTAGCCTTGTAAGGGGAATTTGCATTTTATCTTCCCCTCCCTTTTACTTTCCAGTTGGAAATTGTTTTTTTAAAAAAAAGAATGAAGGAAAAGAAAAGTGTCACACTTGCCTGGAGTATTATTTATTTCACAGTTGTGTTCTCACTAGAGAACAGAGGCATATTCTACTAGAATTCTTCAGGTTGTATAATGTCACAGAAAATTAAGATTAAGGTAATAAAAATAGAACCTCTTTGGTAAATATAACAGCTACCACTATCTTTTGGGGAAAAAAGTTTACTTTTGTTTTCAAAGTAGCTGAAAATAAGTTGGAATTATAAAATCTTATTTTTCTTAATTAAAAAAGGATATTCTCACAGCAATGTGGCATTAATTTAAATTTTGCACGTCAGTGCACTTTGAGCTTTAAAACAAATTATTTCTTGAGTCTATAATTTCAAGTAAATACAGGTCTTTCTGAGTCTAAGTAGCTATTTTGCTGTATCCCCTTCTTCACAGTGGAGCAGAAGTTATGGAAAGGGACAGCTTCTTTAAGTATTTTTCTGCTAGAAATTGAATAATTCAGGAATTCTCATGTTTGTACTACCAGACTAAATTTAGCTTTAAAGGTAGTAGCCAAACGTCTTTATTGCCTAGCCTGTTCAATAAACATTCCATATAAAATTATTTACAAGTTTGCTCACATACTTTTGTTTAATTTTTACTATTCATTCATTCATACAGAAATAAAATGTTATCACAACTGGATCTGGCAAGCATACTGCCACTCTTCTGAGCAAAAAACCAAGGATTAAATGGTTATGGAAAGTAAATTACTATCTCAGTCTTTATGGGGCTCTCTTTAGTACAAAACTCAAGTATGTTAGTGACAGTGTTGGGAGGTATGTACTGTCCAGGAGCTTGTCCGTGGGCTTTGTCTGTTGGTCCTTACATAGGCAAATGACTTCACTTTCTCGGACTTCAGTTGTGACAAACATCTCTGCAGTTGAAATGGAACAACATAAAAGTTAAGTTTCTTTCAGCTTCTAGCATAGCTAATTATAGATAAAAAGAATGTCTTTCAGGTATTTATAATTTGAGAAAACAATGGGAGAATGGAAAAATAACATTTCTTCTCCTTGATTAAAAAAAAAAGACAGCAATTTAGTTCAGATGTCTAAGACGGGTCACTAATGATGGCTAATGCATCAACGGCTCAAAAAAAATAGCCTTTTTAATCAAATGTAGACTTACTAGTAAACTCTGATTATAACATCATTCTCAGTAATAAAAATCAGTCAACAAGAATATCCTCCAAATTTTGTTTCTAAATGATACAGACTGAAACAAATACTAATGCTTTCTACTGTCTCTCTTGAGAGTCAAACAAAAACCCAGAATTCACCAGTTAGGTCATCTGTACTGAAAAGGAATGCAACAGCACTAGCAAGATCACTTGGCATCACAGGGTACAAAACAAATAAGACTGAATTTAAAACCCTGGAAGAGACTTTTCACCGAGAATCTCTCTCTCACACACACATATGTATTTCTAAGTATATACATTGTCTAATAAAAACTCAAATCATTCTTTATTTTTTTTTCATTATTTTCCCATTTAGTAGGACTGTAGGTAGACAAACACTTTGTGCAGTTTCCAGTCCCTACATCCCTTATTGTCACTAGTAATGTCTACAAGTCTCACCGTCTCTCCTAGAAAAAGACTAAATGGCATTTTCCCTTTCCATACTCCCCCACTCCCCACTTGCCTGAGAAGTAAATAAATGCCACTATAAGATGTTAATTAAGAAAGAAATCGTATGCGTATTGAAGCATTTAGGAAAAATGGTCCCCCAAATTTATAAATCATTTATGTACGGTACTTTCAGGCTTTCACATCAAACAGATTTTGATAAAAGGGACTATTCTCTCTTTTGTCAATGACTTTTAAAACAGAAATTTGAATTCTAATCTACTATAACAGATAAATAATTGCTGGTTACTTGTCTTATTCCAGTATGTTTCTCATCCTCTTTAAATACTACGGTAAGCCATGAAGCATTAAAAAGTGAATTTGTCTCCAGCCTGCAAAAAGACATTCAACTAATCTAAACATGTGGAAGAAAGGGCAGCAGTAAAAATTCCTGCTCTGTGAGATGGCTACCTGCTCACAATGTGAAAGTGGGGAGAGAATACTATAATTTTTATTATGTAAATATTTTACATCAAACCTGTGCTAACTGCAATAGCAAGGTAATTATTTACATAAAACTTAAGATAAATTCTAATGCTTTTTTCTGTGAACAAACTTGAATTTTATTTGCATATCAATTATTCACCGCTTTCAAAACTAACACTCTCTATGCATCATTTATATCCTAACTACTACAAGCATATTGTAATACTTTCAACTACTATATTCTGTTAGTGCAAACTAATTTCTGCAAATGGTCTTGAAAACAGCCATCTGACATCAGATAGGCCTAAACAAGATAGAGATAGGTATGATTTCACAATAACAGGCCTGCTCACGCCCAAGTCCATTGATTCTTAGTATGAAAAGGAATGTAGATATTTTTACAGATAAAAGTCAGTAATAAATACCTCACTTATAAAACCTTGTGTATCTAAAAATCAGATTTATTTCTCTGATATCAGTTAGTAAAGCTGAGTCTTTAAGAGATATTATATTTCACTTTGTAACATGATTTTGTCCATCATTTGGCCTTACTAATAGTAAATCTCTTCGATCCTGATAAGGTCAGCAAAGATTGCATCAGGAAGACCAAGAAAATAAATATTTATTTCAGCTTCTCCACCTAATTTTGTTGAACATTTCAGGAAAAAAAGGAAAAACTCAGACAACTTCTAAGAAGATTAATGACAGAACAGACCTCTATTTTCTACAGCCTGCAGTGGTAAGAAAAGCAGAAACCACCAGCACAGAGTTATTGCTTGCTCCTCATGCAAACAAACCAAGAGCAGGTATTAACGGGCACACCTTTCTTCATCACAGTCCTTTCAAGAAAAGGATTTGTGGTTTATAATGTTGGCAATATGAGTAATTCTCCCCTACGCGTTACCACATTACCAGTAATAAGGAAAATAAGAGGTTTAATACTTCTCTTTGACTGACTTGCATATCTAATACCTGGAAATTCTTAGCTTGATATGAACTAACCTATGTCAAAGAAAAGTGAAAAAATATGCAAGTACTGATTAATATAGTTTACCACAACTATATGGAATTGTTGCAAATAATCAGAGATACAAAAATCTATAGAAGGACTAGAAAACTACAAGTAACAAAAAGAAAGGTATTCTACTGTTTAAATATATGACTGTGGGAGATCTGGCCAGCAGAACGACGGGACAGACATCTTTCAATAGCTGTACAACATTTGAGTCCTTCTAGCCTGTTGGTCAGTTCTTAGCGGCTCTGGAGGGCTTCTATGACTATTTTCTGGTAAACTATGCATAGCAAACGCACTGTGAAAGTGCACATCTTTTATCCTATTTTTATTTTGAATTATTTGTATATTTTGGAGTGAAGCATGTTGTTATTAAAAGCCTCTGAAGTATAATGGATAAAGTTTCATTTAGTTTGTTTTAACTTATGCCAGTGGTAGTAGTCATTGTAATTTCATTATTTATAAAATTTAATGGTGCAGTTGCTGAGCTATTTATTACACAGGTTATATTGCACATGTTTAAATAATACAAAAAATTAGCTGAGTAAAGAGAATCTATAGCAATTTAACAATAGAAGGAACTTTTGGCTCAACATGCACTATGTATAATTTCTTTCCAATTATCTAATCTAGTTGTTTTCTAATTATTTATCTAGTTGTTATTGAGATGGCCTCCAAGGACTCTGTCTAATGATGTTCCATTAAATGCCTTTAATTAGGAGGAAAACAATTAGTGCTTTCACAACAATACCACCAGCGATGCAAAAGTAAACAGGTGAATACTTAACACATACATTGAAGCCTGCTTGGTTAATGTTACACAAAACATAGCTGTAATACTTTGGCCGGTTTTTCCAAGTTTGCTTGGAAAAAAAAAACAAACTGATCATTATAATTTTGATCTCTGTCGAAATTCATGCCTTTTTTTTTCAAATATGAAAGCTGAAGTCAATTGCACATACAAGTAACTTAATGTTATGAATTATTTTATTATTATATGTCTGTTCTAGGTGAAGTGAAGAGGGTGGTTAGTAGGACAGTAGCATTAAATTTCCAGAGGGCAGACTTTGAACTCTTCAGAAGGCTGGTTGGCAAAGTCTCATGGGAGACAGCACTTAAGGGCAAGGGAGCCCATGAAGGCTGGAAGCTCGTCAAAAAGGAAATCCTAGCAGCTCAGGAGAAAGCCATCCCCATGTTCTGGAAAAAAAGCCAGCAGGGGAGAAAACCAGCTTGGTTGAACAGAGAGATCTTGAGGGATATCAAGAAGAAGAGAAATGTTTATGGGCTCTGGAAGAAGGGACAGGCCTCTTGGGTGGACTACAGAAAGGAAGTTAGATTGTGTAGAGAAAAAATCAGAAGGGCTAAGGCTCAACTAGAAATCAGATTGGCCAAGTCTGTGAAAGATAACAAAAAATCCTTCTATAAATATATAAATAATAAAAGGAGGACTAGGGAGACCATACAGTCCCTATTGGACGCAGAAGGAACAACAGTGACAGGGGATGAGGAAAAGGCTGAGGTACTAATGCCTTCTTTGCCTCAGTCTTTAATTGTAAAGAAAGTCGTTCTCTCTGTGTACAAACCCAGGAGCTAGAGGAGCAAAATGAGGCTCCCATGATCCAAGAGGAGGTGGTTCGAGCCTTGCTAGCCCGACTAGACACCCACAAGTCTATGGGGCAGGATGGGATTCATCCAAGGGTATTAAAGGAGCTGGCGGATGTGCTGGCCAAACCCCTTTCCATCATCTTCCAACAGTCCTGGAAGACTGGGGAAGTCCCACTGGACTGGAGGCTGGCTGATGTTGTGCCCGTCTACAAGAAGGGTCGCAGGGAGGATCCAGGGAACTACAGGCCTGTCAGTCTGACCTCAGTGCCAGGGAAAGTCATGCAGCAGGTGATCTTGAGTGCTATCATGAAGCACATGCAAGAGAACCAGGTGATCAGGCTCAGTCAACATGGGTTCACAAAAGGCAGGTCTTGCCAAACTAACCTGATTGCCTTCTATGACAAATTGACTTGGCTGCTGGATGAGGGAAAGGCTGTGGATGTGGTCTTCCTGGACTTCAGTAAAACCTTTGACACAGTTTCTCACAGCATTCTGCTTGAGAAGCTGTCAGCCTCTGGCCTGGACAGGCGCACACTCTCCTGGGTGGAAAACTGGTTGGATGGCTGGGCCCAGAGAGTGGTGGGAAATGGTGTGAAATCCAGCTGGAGGCCAGTGACAAGTGGGGTTCCCCAGGGCTCGGTGCTGGGTCCAGCCCTGTTCAATGTCTTTATCAATGACCTGAATGAAGGCATCGAGTGCACCCTTAGCAAGTTTGCGGACGACACTAAGCTGGGTGGAAGTGTCGATCTTTTGGAGGGTCGGGAGGCTCTGCAAAGGGATCTGAACAGGCTGGACCACTGGGCAGAGTCAAATGGCATGAGGTTTAACAAGGCCAAATGCTGGGTCCTGCACTTGGGGCACAACAACCCTATGCAGTGCTACAGACTAGGAGAAGTCTGTCTAGAAAGCTGCCTGGAGGAGAAGGACCTGGGGTGTTGGTTGACAGTCAACTGAACATGAGCCAGCAGTGTGCCCAGGTGGCCAAGAAGGCCAATGGCATCTTGGCTTATATCAGAAATGGTGTGACCAGCAGGTCCAGGGAGGTTATTCTCCCTCTGGACTCGGCCCTGGTGAGACCGCTCCTTGAATGCTGTGTTCAGTTCCGGGCCCCTCACCACAAGAAGGATGTTGAGGCTCTGGAGCTAGTCCAGAGAAGAGCAACGAAGCTCGTGAAGGGGCTGGAGAATAAGTCTTACAAGGAGCGGCTGAGAGAGCTGGGGTTGTTTAGCCTGGAGAAGAGGAGGCTGAGGGGAGACCTCATTGCTCTCTACAACTACCTGAAAGGAGGTTGTAGAGAGGAGGGTGCTGGCCTCTTCTCCCAAGTGACGGAGGACAGGACAAGAGGGAATGGCCTCAAGCTCCGCCAAGGGAGATTTAGGCTGGACATTAGGAAAAAATTCTTCACAGAAAGGGTCATTGGGCACTGGAACAGGCTGCCCAGGGAGGTGGTTGAGTCACCTTCCCTGGAGGTGTTTAAGGCACGGGTGGACGAGGTGCTAAGGGGCATGGTTTATTGTTTGATAGGAATGGTTGGACTTGATGATCCGGTGGGTCTCTTCCAACCTGGTTATTCTATGATTCTATGATTTTAATTTTTTAATTCCTTTATTATTGAAATATACTTTGCATATGGCTCCTACCACTCAAATTCTTCCAAAATATCTCAGAACACCACTCTCTATCCATTGAAGTCCTACCCGTGTCCTGGTAAGGTGTGCTACTGCTATACAGCAAAAAACACAGTTTCCCCCTTTTACCATCATACTAGACATGCACGATTTCTCATATCAATCATCATCAATCTTTATATCAAATTACTGGAATAGTAATAGAATAAGTTAGAGCTTAACTATTTTGCTAGAAGGAGATCGTATCATGCCTCTCTTACAGACTACTTGAATCAGAACGACATCCTATTTTCCTGAAAACATTGAGAATCCTTGCAGCTCCTTAGAAGCTAGATTTTAATATGAAAATGTATTTAAAGAAAACTTGTTAAACTATACTTAATTTCTGACAAAGCATTATCTGATAACTTATGTAGCTAATAAAATCCTTCCTTTTTCACAATGATGCATGTAAAAAAATTAAGTTGCATCTCTGTTACTCCAAGCTTACTACATATTCACCAGAGGTAAAAATGGACTCGGCCTCTTGAAGCAAGAAATACCCCTGTGTGCTCCAAGAAGCAGTAGCTTTATCTCAGCATAACTCCGTTTTTAAAACTTTTGACAAAAGTAGTTAAAACTTACACATTTGTCTATTATCATCCAATGCAAGTACAATTTTAAAAGTATACGTACATTGCTGAGTAGAATGCCAATAGAGATACTGCTGTGTTTGGAGCTAATTAGATTCTTTTTCCCAAAGCTACAGGTAATTTCTTGTAATACCTGAGTGTACGCTTTCAACGTTTCAGTAACTTTGTCAGCACTACCCTGACATTTGTCAATATTTTATATCAGGATGTGAAAAGGAACTCATGACAAGAGTTGGTCTCTAAAAACGTGAATTAGGTTTTCATTTTATTAAAAAAAAATAGCGTCGATACTAAGTATAATGCAGGCTTCTTTAATTCCATTCCCATCTTTGAAAATTAGGATCAGAATCACGAGACACCGCAACATATTACGTCACCTGAGAAACCTTTGTTGACCTCTTTGAAGTTAAAAGAAAAACATGGAAGTGCTTGGTCAATGAATTTATCTAAAAACTTCCCCCAAAATGTGTTTGCTAATAGTTTCACCAAGTTGGTGTATAAGCTACTGTTATTACTGCTGTGACAAATGTAATTTGGTGTCTTAGAAAACACTTAAAGCGAGGGATGTAAGCATCACCATCAATAATCACAAAGATTTAAAATTTTAGGTACATCTGGATAAAGATACACAGAGAGAAGTCTTGTCATTAGTTGCCATCATTAACTACATTTTTCCAAGTTACACTGCGTGGGAGAGTGGCTGCAGAGAGTAGCAAATATGTGAAACTATTACGCACCAAAACTTTGAGCTTCAGTAAAATTGGATTCTGCTGTGAAATTTGGAGCCTAAGAAAGACAGAGACCTACCTTTCCTCAGCTGTTTTATTTGGGGAGCTCAGGGAAATAGTTAGGTGATGTGCAGAATCCTCTACAGAGATTTACAGAGAGGCTGTTGCTTATCCCTTTGCTCAGTTAAGACAAGTCTTCATGTCCATAAATGCTTTCCAGAAATGAAACTGTTTTATTTCGATTCTGAGCTACACAGACACCGAAGAGAAGAAAAAAAGCCAAACTTTCTTTCCATCCCCTCTCCTCCATGAAACACACATTAATTTATCAAATACAATCAGGATATACAGTCTGCCTACTATTTTGTATTATATTTTGCTCAGAGAATCATGGGAAGAATATTCAAACAATTAAAAGTCAATGAAATAATTCAGCAGAAGTTTTTGCATTTATTGTGTCTAAAATTCCTGCTGGAATTGTTTAGGTTTTAATTGAAAAAACCTACAATCAAAACAATTTTAATCTTGGGCAATCACAACTGTCTACTTCTATAGTTACTGAAAATAGAATTCTTATACCAAACTTTCAGTCGGTATTACCTTTCAAATATTTCTGTGCCCAAGGAAGCCACACAACACCCAATAGGTGACATTTTGTCTTTATAAACCACCAGTTTCTTCAAAATTCCTGCAATGCAAAACTGGAAACATTTATTCGGCCCCTACCAGGATCAACTTCAGTATGAGTTTTTTTGCCTACTATAGAATGGCAGTCACTTGATGGCAGTCACCTTATCTGCAGAGCATAAGCAGAAACCGCACAAGCAGCTGAAGGGCAAGATGTCCCTGACATTTTTTCTTGCCAAGAGAAGAGAAAGGAAAAAATTCAAAACTAGCCCAAAAGAACGAAAGATTAGTTTAAGTGATAAAATGTGCAGTAGTACATAATTGGAAAAAAGAAACATACTACCTGTTCAGTTTCTAATGCATTGTCTTCCTCTAGAAAAAACAGAATTAATGGAAAAATAAATACTAAAAAGAAAGGACATAATCATCACAGTAAAGGAAAGAGAAATAAAAATGTCACAGAAGAGACAGAAAGAGGTGTAAAAGAGAAATGGGTGAAAAACACTTCTGACTATCTTAATTTAGAGTGATTATTCTAGATTTGCTCAATTGATAAGGAAATTCCTCATGGACAAGTCTTTTGAATGTCCGATTTAAGTTCTAAGGAATTCTCAAGCAAGGATAAAAAAGATTATGTTTTCAGAAAATTAATTCTTCAAAACATTGTAAGGAGTAATATTTAAAAAAGAAAGGGCATTGTGACTTGATGTCAGAGCACATGGAATCGATAGAGCAGAGAGTCTTAAGACAAACTGTTGACTCCTTCATACAACCTTCTTCTTTGATTAGGGATTTGTGCAGACATAATATTCTGGGAAGTAAATCAGGAAAGATGGTCTGTCCATCCTATGGCAATAATCACTGAAGCAGGATTTATTGCTGTAATGCTCCTGTACTTTGCCGTGGATTGGTTAACAAGTACAGATCTGATGGATTCATTATTCTAATTCTTCCTGCTCTACAAGTCTAAAAACCTGTAGGAATACAACGAATTCCAACAAGTTTTTCATAATGCAGTAAGAGATGATGAACCTGAAAACACAGACCTTTTTTCAAACAGCCTTCTTACAAAACCTAGCCATGTAGCCAGCAAAGCTTTCCATGATTAGGAAGGACAGAGCGAGATTTACTCCAACAAACAGTCTAACTGAATCAGCTCCAAGCATTTCTCTTCCTGCTTAAGGTTTTAAGGTGCTTATACTACAAAATACATACTTAGGAGCCAAAACCATAGGAAAATATAAACAGATTTAAGATGACAAAAGCAACTGGATATCCTGACACGCGCTGTCAGCAGCTTTATAGAAATTTTATGTACCTGAGGCTCCTCACTTATAACATTTCCTTCATTCAGCTCTAGACTTATGTGTTTGTATGTATTTTTATTAAATTTTATGCTATGCTCTGCCTGGGTTGGCTGCACAACCCTGTTAAGTGACATAGCTCTAGTAAAGATTCTTTTTGTCAAGCATTTGAACAGGCAGCCCAAGGAAGTGGTTGAGTCACCATTCCTGGAGGTGTTTAAAAGACATATAAACATGGTGCTTAGTAACATGGCTTAGTGGTGAACTTGGCAGTGTTAGGTTTCCAATTAGACTTGGTGACCCAATCTAACCAATTCTGTGATTATATAAATTTATATTTACTGCATTTTCATTTTATTGTTGTTTAAAGATTGTAAAAAATACATGAATAATTTCTTCTAACCTTTCATTTTAATTTTTTTATTTTAAATTTTTTTTTTGTTTAAGGGTGCAAGGGAGTAACATAATTACTAAGAACCTACTATTATGTAACAGTATGAAACTGTTGATAAAAACATCTCAAAGATTTCATGGTCAAGTAAATCACCTGAGCATACATTTCAGCTCTGAAACCTTCCCAGTGATTGCTGAACACTGCTTTTTGCAAACGTCTATTTGATCTGCTATTTGATCACAGCTTTAAGAGCTACAGCAATGCCATGTGATAAAAAGTGTACAGCATTTTTCAGTATGTAGTTCCGCAGTTAAAATGACCTACCTTATTTCTTACTGGGATAATGAAAGGTCAATCAGTCCTCTTGCATGGCTTAACAGAAGAAAACACTCAAAAAGAATGCAATAACAAGGTGAAATGGAGAAAAAGGGAGCGGAAAAATATATTTTTTTAAGACTGATTAAGCAAAGACAAAGCTGTTCTACATAGCAGAAATGTTACAGAATGACCCTCTTGCACTTTTTTTGGAAAATCTGAAGAGTTTATTTGTGTTGTGAGTGTGTGCAATGGATGATCAAGGAAAGCTAGACCAAGTTATTTAAAGTCTTAATTTAAAGTAAATGAATAAACTGTGCTTAGACGTTTCTATTGATACTTTCCTTCATAGCTAATTGCTCTTAATTTAACTTAGCTGAATTAATTTCAGATTAATTCAGTTTAACTGAACTTAATTAAAACTACTGTTATTCTGGATATGGGTGCCTACTTAGAGATTCACTTCAATACTTAAAAAATTCATTCATATTATTTTTCCCGAGAGCCTGCATGTAGACAAACCGCTTACAAAGACAAATGAAGAAATGATATATAAAGCACCTAGGAACATATTTCTAAAATAATCTCTCCAACAACTCAGAACTTAATACATTAAAAATCACTAAAAATTAACATTTTGACACATTATTTCAATATATACATATTAAAACCTACAGAGGACATAGGCTTAGGCTTTCTCAAGCCCTTTCAACTGTTAAGTAAAATGGAGTTGGTACCATTATTTCTTCTTCACAAATCAGTGCAGTATGCTTTCACAATGGCACAAGACTAGCAAAACTAAGGCACAACATGAGAGAAAGAGTTACGAATTGTAAGGCTAGAAAAGTTTTCCTACACTTTTCCCTTCTTCATAGTTGTGTGAAGACATCACTGTTGCTGTACATGAAATCTGTAGCCTGTTCCCTTCTTGCACTAATGTTTAATTTAGCGTCCTAAAGTTGTGAACCTCACTCTGGTACTTGTTCACTGAGCTGAATAAACATCTCCTCCCTGACTCTTCTGGTTATATAACAACTTCACATGACACATCTGCACATTTTGCCTACAGAAGCTATATTTTATTTTTTGATTCTCCTACCCATAGCCCAGTTGCAGAAGACCCATTTAATTTTAAAGGAAGTTTATTCTTAGATCCTAGTAATAATTAAATATTTCCATTATTCAGACTGAAATATAAAGCCAGTCATTTTTAGTATCATACTACTTTCAAGGATACAGAGAAATTAACAAATACACTGTAGATCATATCAACTGTATGCAAGTTCCTGCAAATGGAAGGCATACTGTAAAGAACATCACAGAATTGTTTGCATTGGACCTTAGAGATCATCTAGTTCCAACACTCCAGCCGTGGGCAGGAACATTTCCCACTAGACCAGGCTGCTCAAGACCCTGTCCAACCTGGCCTTGAGCACTTCCAAGGAGGGGACATCCACACCTTCCCTGGGCAACCTGTGCAAGTGCCTCACAACCCTCACCATGAAGAATTTCTTCCTAATGTCTAGTCTAAATCTCCTTCCCTCCAATATGAAACAATTCCCCCTTGAGTCCTATCACTCCATGCCCTTGTGAAAAGTCCCTCCTCCGCAGGAGTTTTTTTTTTTTAAATTTGTTGTTGTTGGGTTTTTGTTTGTTTTTTTTTTTTTTTCTGAAGTGATAATAAACTGGGTAAGATATTTCCAGGAATTCACAGATCATTAGCCAAAATAAACACAGACTCCTTTTTCAGTGCAGTGATTTCATTGGTATTATACAAGGCAAATCAGGCCCACAGTATCGCAGCAGGTTTTCTAAGAATTTATTTCAGATAGTCAACTATCAATAGATTTTAACATACATTGCTGGTTTTCAGTTACATCCAGAGCAATGATCCACACTTCAATGAATCCCCAACAAATAAAACATCAAGAACCACTGTAACAAAGGGTAACCAGTGAGTTTGATCCTCTTTGAAAGTCCCTTCCTTAAAGAAACTCTGACAATTGCACAGTGGACGAAAACATACTGCTGAAACTTGATTCTGCCATTTGATTTTATTTTTTATTTGACAGAATTAAGCTAAACTCTAAGGGTAAGATACACATTATTTCACATACATTCTGACATACGCTCCCATTAGATATTTACTTATTGCAGACTTCACTTAAACCGAAATTTTTGAAAAGGATGAAAATTGAGATGCCAAATCAATCAAGTACACTGAAATCCCACAGAGACTTGAAACCCATTGTGCTGGTTAACAGGAGCTGTTAATAAAATAGTTCAGAATGTATATATAATCCTATATTATGTGGAGATTAAGAATGTGCACATTTAAATGATCAGTACCACTTACATAGTATATTGATGTTCTGTGGCATTTCTGCAGATGACTGCTATCATCAGAAGTTGAGTGATAAGGGCTAAAGAAATACAACATAGTTGTAAGTAAGTCCAGGTCAATGAGTCTGATAATTATACTCAACTTTGATAGACTATATTTTGTAAGAGTTTCTGTTAGACACTTTACACAGTACTGATCAAAGGAAGCATATGAAATAGAGGAGGCTTTCTGTAACACAATGGTACAGAGATGTGAATCTTTTTTTCTTTAAAGCATCAAGTTCTAAGCTTATTCTTTTTCTTTCCGAGTAGCAGCATATGCTGGTCAGTGAAGCATATACTATGCAGCTGTTACATTTACAGCATGACCTGTACATATTGAATAAGCCATTGTGTTTTTTCAATTCTGGTTCATCAGACTTTTGGCCTGAGGGGCTTTAACCTAAATTCAGGAAAAGAATACAATTCAGCGTTATCTTGTCTATCCATAATTCATAGCCTCCAGCCTGTTTTGAACTAAAACAATTTGCCAACATTTTTTTTTTTAATTCTGTTAAATAGTACCACAGGATGTATGAAAAAAATTCGTATAAGTATTAATGGCAGAAAACCTCCAGGACTGCAGTTTGATAGCATATGAATATACATTTGCATGCACATAGAGAGGACATTAACAGATGTAGGCTTTTAAAGAATCACCCTCACTCCTGTCGTCAGGTTTCTACATTTGCATTCATGGTACATTAAGAAAGAGACCTATTTCTACATCTAAGAACATACATAATACAATTTAGTGAATAAATAGAAACAAGTGTGGTTCTGTAAGACCTAATTTGTTAAGATGGATTTGAAGTCTCAGAACTTCAGGTCAATTTTTTTCTCCAAACAGGGAATCAAATTTCCTGTATTGACAATCTTCTGGATACTGTCTATCATTTAGGAAATCCATAAGGTCTACAAAGGTGGTTAGAAAAGAGAAGTACCGCTACATTTCATTTTATTTAAATACTTTTCTCCCATAGCATCTAGCCTATTAGACTTTTACTGGAAACACAAAACAAGGCTAAATTGAGCTTTGGATGGACCCTTTATGGCTCTGCTTGTATCACTTTTCACTAACATTTGAAAAAACATTAGATTCAAGTTTCTCACTGAAGTATTGAATCTTTCTAGCTATCATAAGTACAATTCTGAATTGTGATTAGTATGTTTTTTAAATTACTTTTCAGTAACTCATAGATACCAATAGAAGAAAGTGGTAGATGACCTGAAGGAAGAGTCATTTAAAACCATTTGTTTTTCTAAAGTTAATTAAGGAAATCTAATAGTCTGTTCATGAAGTTCTCTCAGAAAAAAAAGCAAAGCTGTGTATGAGTTTCATTCTCTAAAAAATGATCGTCAAGCAAATTAACTTCACTTAGAATGATTATCCATGCACAAAGACATACAATGAATATCTATTTCAAACTCCTTTCTCAGTAAAACAGAGCGTAAGTTCTTCATTCAAAAATTAATCTGACATTAAAACCAATAAGTTCCTTCATTGATGATTTGGAAACTTAATTAACACCTGTAAAACCTTCAATGACAAATTGGGAGTACAGTAACAATAATTTAGAATAATGAGTTAATTCTTAGTAGAACTATGGAATTTTGAAGATGTGATTTTTATAGCTTACAGTCAGGAAGTTTGGCTATGATTACATGTGTACTTTTCATGTCTGCATGTACTGTATTAAATAACAGTTCAACTAATTTACAAACTTTCCTTGATATATTCAATATATATTATGCCAACCATACATAAATCAATAATTCAGGAAGAGTTCCCAGTACAAACATGAATCAGCATATCAATATTTACTTAGTTAAAAATCCATTTCTCTTCGAGATGGGCTCAAGAAATACTACACACATCTTTGTGAGATGCCCAGTGGGACAGATGCACTGTTATATGTTATTTTAAGAACATAACACCTGGCATTCAGTCTAAAATGGCAGATAAGAATTATGGTCTTGGTAAACTCACCTAACAACACAAGTATTGTAGTAAAGTTTTGTTTCTTTGCTTGTTGGGTTTTTTTCAACAGCTAAGTATCTCTCCTCTACTCCATCACCAAACATGTCCCTCTTCCCACAACCTCCAACAACTGACATTCCAATGGAGCAGAGAATTATCTCATGAGGACTATAAGCCCAGTAAACTCATTCCAAGTTTACTATTTTTCCTCTCCCCTTCCCTCACTGTTTTCTGTTTAATTTTCCCTTTGTATTTTTTTTTTTGGTAGACAGTCACTACTCCATCCAGAAGAACTGTTGCTGACCCAATTCAGACAGAAACCAGGACTCCAGTCCCCAAAATCATGAAACTTTCTTAAAACATCCGTAACAAATTTATTTATATACATGCAGGTGTATATACATGTGTGCTCTTAGACACAAACAAATTTACTATTCTTTTAATATAGCAGACAATGTGAGAACTTCACCTTAGTTTTTAAAACGATAACTAAAAAATCTTGCGCAATTATTTTGTCTATGTATTTTTAATGAATATAACTGAAATACATCAACAACTACTGCAAGAAATTTTTTTACTTCATAGAATTTTACATCTATTCTTAGCTTTACACGTAAGAATATGCTAAGTACTTCTGGATTTGCCATAACACAGAACATCTCTCAAGTTCCAGGAATTAATAATAGTCAATGAAATAAAGAAATATTGAACCTTTTAAACCCGCTTGTCTCTGGAAAACTCCCATAACACAAAATTCAGGTCCTAACTACCACACAGAAAATTACACAAACTTCTCTACTTTCACAAAACCAAAAACCACTCAAAAAATCTTTGATACGTGACCTCATAAACAGCTTCATTTTCCCTAAGCAGATTATGTCCTTAAGCGGAGCTCCAGACAACACTACCGATTTTGTAAAGAAAAAGACTATACCTTTCAGTAAGCACTCTTATGCCACAAGAACAGCCTGAATCCTTGAAAAGGAACCTCCTCATCTCTTTCTAACTGGCCAGTTGCCACTGATTACCACACACAGCTGGAGACTGAAAAGTCAGGAAACAATTAGAGTTTCTAGAAGAACCCCCATCCAGGAAAAAAATATCCAGCCATATCACCTGCTAATCATTAAAGCAATCTGTTTTAGTTAAGTCTTTGTCTTCATTAAAATATTTGTGGTCCTACACAAGCCAAAATGAATCAAAAAAAAAAAAAACCCAGAAAAAAGCCTCAACCTTTTAAACATAATTCTGTGGTTACTAAAGTTATCCATTTAGAAATTGGAAATGCCTACAGTAAAAGCAAAAATAGGTAACAATCACTTAGCTATAAAAAAAAAACAGTAAGAAGGGGTTTGAGAAACAATATATAATTAGTTATTTGATGTTGAAATATGTTCTGTTAGATGGCATGAGTCTTCTTCAGTGAGAATAAAATAGGCATGAGAAAGAAGACTTTAGGAAAGAGTAGTTAAAAATATTCAACTTATTTAGAGATCTATAAAAAAAATGTAAGAAGTTGATTATTAGTATAGTAAGAAAATTCGAGTTGGGGTGTAGTTCCTCAAATGTCAATGCAGAACCAGAAATTTAACTAGTGATCAGTAGTCTACTTGTTCATTATTACCTTTGTACCATTAAGTTAACTTAAAATATGTTCTAGCAACTAATGTACTGTGTTATTAACTGTTATGGTGTCAATGCATTTTTGTTATGACATTTATCTTAATTAGAGCACAAACTAGTATTTAATGGCAGAATGCACATGAAAGCGCCTGATATTTTATAAGAAGGAAATAATCTTACAATGCCCTTTGGGAAATCCCAAAGAGAACTTTTCTGTAAAAAGAGCAATGGTACAGAAAACCAGAAGAAAACAGTGGTGAACCCTGCTATTGTGGATGAGAAAGTGTGACAGCATACCTCTCTGATATCTATAGACAGCATACATAAAATCAATATGATTCATGCCTGTCCTGGAAGAGAAGCTTACTTCACAAGAAAGCAAATGTGAGTTTAAATAACAGAACTTTATATCTAATACAAGTTGGTAATTTTCACAGTCCTTTTGTTCTTGTATTTATTCCCTTTGAGCTATTCAGATTTCTTTTGACTTTTTCATACGTACTTAAATTAGAAGTTCCAACTGTACATAGCATTAAAGAGAAACAGTTAAATAGCTTTAAGTTTTAAACATAATATATGTTTCTGAAACACCAATACCATAAACAATGAAATACAGAAAGCACTTCCAGGTGGCTGATGCTGTTTGCAGAATGAGCTTTTAATCTGCTAAAAGAGAAGTGGCAAAGGACATGTTAAAAAAAGAAGGGATACAAGCTTGTAATTAGACATTTTAGAGTTTTTTTCTAAGCACCTCTGAAACAGAAAGAAGTGAGTCAATAAACTTTTCTTACTTTCAAAAAACCTACTGCATATTAATTTTTATATGTTAAAACATATGTTAAACAAGCATAAGAATTGTAGAAAACTTCCTGTATGCCTAACATAATTGACATTTGTCACAAGTGCATGAATAGTATTTTGCCACTGTTATATTTTTTCAGTATTCAGAAAGACCTGCAAGAGCAGGATAGCCATTCATGTCATAAAAGACCACAGAAGCATGTGCACAGAAAAGAAGGTATATTGAACACAGAATACCAAACTACAGATGTTGAAGGTGTCATAGTAGGCATAAATACATAAAGACATTGTTTGAGAAGGAGAAGTAGTAAGAGGTATAAATATACACATATGTGATTTAAGCATTCTGGAAAAAGAGAGGGGCAGTTTGTCTTGTCTGGTTTTGCTTAATCATGACATATTTTGCAATACCTGGGGGAAAAAATATTTTGAAACCAAAATAAACTCTGATATTATGTCATACATACAAAACTGAGAAACTAACTTTTGTTTGCTTGTGTCCTGCTTGCCAGTGTTTTTTTTATTGCATGTTTTCTGCAGCTGTAAAATCTACAGATACAGAAAAAAGAAAATTATAATCTTGTACTAATCTGTATGGTACAGACACACTCTAAGTTCGTCATATTTGATGAGGAGAGTACTGTAATACTCTCTAAGAAGCAATGAGAGCTGGGAAATTAAAGCAAATCATAATGGAAATGATGCCAACATAATTCATGGTTCAGTTATGATGTCTATCAGCTTACTAGTTACTACATTCTAGAAAAAAACCCAACAAAATTACCCTAATGATATACCATGGCACACTGTAGTACTGCAGCATTTTATTTGGTATGTTGACTGCTAATTTGCTAATATGGAGAATGTGGTTATAGAACATTTCAGTGTGAATCTTCTCAACAGGAGTGTGAAAAACATTTGTGCAATTTTTTAATGTAGAAGTGAATGAGAGAAGATCTGGACAGGGGAATATTTAGTCTGGTAGACTGAACCAGAAAAATTAATCAAAACCCGCCAACTTTCTTGCAAACTACAGGAAGCATTTTCATTTTCTACTATATTCTATACGTTACTTTGAATTCTAGATTTCTTTAACTGACCTTATCGCCTTAAAAAATTCTGTACACGTGCATTCTGAGCATGGCAAAATGTCTCTTAAATGGACAAACAACTCAATGAAGTTACAATAAGCATATGCTTAACTGAAAACACTTCCCATAACTAGGTTCACAGGTGATTGGAATATACATTCCATTACAAATTGCCAGTGCAATAGGAAAGTCCCTGTTAATGAAAATGTATGATCTAAAGAGCTAGAAGAGGAGTTTTTAAATCACAGAAACACAGAAATCTTTGTCATTAAGTCCAACAATAACCTAACAGGGTGAATTCCACTACTAAACCATGTCCCTAAGCACTACATGCTGTTGTTGCTTTTGTTTCACTGAAAAAGGACAAGATATTGCTCAAATCTTAGTGAAAACTAATAGTTTTCACAGAAATAGTTTAGAAAACATTTTGGAATATATAGCTGGGTAACTATTTGTCTTACACTCTGGCTTTGACAATTCCGGTGCAAATTATAATTATTATTTATATAAGTATTACGTTTTTCATTAATGAGAGATTTAATTATGGCAGAATCTCCCAAGTAGCTTCAAATTGATATAATTAATTATCTATAGAGATTCTAAACATTTCACATATAATGGATTGTAGGAAAAGGACTTTTATTACAAGGCACATACTTATTTTCTGCATCTTCAAATATTCCCCTTCAGAATTCTTCTTTGGATTTTTAACACTGTGTTTTATCTTACCCCATATGCTTTGTGACTTCTTGGTGGAAATCTTTGCATTAAACTCCCTTCAGCATTGCTGTTAGCTTTTACATATGAATTTACTATTACTTATATATTATTTTTATGGTTTGACATACAAAACTTATTTTATGCAAGACGAATTTTTTTCTTAAATATTAGCTTTATATTTTCCTGTAAGTATTTGAGACAATAGTATTTCTAAAATGTATAGTACCTCAAAGTGGCATAAGCAGGTCATCATATGATTTTGTCAAAGCAATTTATAATATATTTGTGGTTAGCATGTCTAATACCAGTCATTGTACAAATTAAACTTTTAACATTTAGTCACACAGACATCACCTGTAATACAACCTGACAAATCAAAAGGTCAGTCTGGCTCACAGCATATGAGAAATTAATAGGATTGAGGAATTATGAAAAATCCAAATTTCATAAATCAGGGATTACATGTGAAAATATAGATTATTGAAAGTCTGAATCTTAACTTGCTAATTCATTATTGTGTAAGAAGAATAATTAGACAGGAAAAGAGGTTTCTTTCATTTGACAAGTGTTTTCAATGACAATGAAACTGTGAATCATGAAAATATTTCCCTTAAAGTCCAAGCATGAATACTGAATATACAGTCCCCTATAAACCACACATTTGATTATGATAGGAGATTTAAATATTCATTTTATGTTTAAGTAATTCTACGGAGCCAGAGGAAGAGTTCAATGTACTTTGTAATTACAGGATCAGGCTGGAACAGAGATTAGGTTGAAAGCAAGGAACCAGATTTAATGGCACTAAAATTCTACAAGCTGTTCTCACAGAATTGTGCCTCGGGAGCATCCCTGAGACAAGATCTCAGACTCGAGACTCAGGCTGGGAAGATTCCCTTATGTCTACTTAAAGAGAGATGAAAACAACCACTGTGTATGAACGTATAAAAAACTTGGGAGATATATCTGAATCATTTTCCTCACCCAGCAGAGTCCACAAAAAGCTCCCTACTAACAGCACAAAAGGGTCTAAGAAAAGGCATCTGCGTCTAAATACCATCAGAAGATCCTTTTGATCTGCAATATTGATAAGTGATTCTTTGCTGTCTTTCAGACTGGCTACTGGTTACAGAGTCAGAATTAGATTTAAAGATAAAAGATTGTGTATCAAATTGCAATAATTTTGCTGTAGGTTATAGTTAGTCTGTAAAATACCTACCACATATTTAAAACTTTAGTGGATAAAGAATATTTTAACAGTTACCTTGGGAAGTTCTCTGAATGGTGGATCACTTTCAGTGCCTTTTAAATTATTTAATTTTCAGTTTATTATTTTTAAATGTTTTCTTTTACTTAATTATTTAAATCTTTAATATTTCTTCCTCTCTTGGGGGCTCTCTATCCCATAATAACCAGATCAGGTTAAATTATGTACAGACAACCACTGACTAAATTTGTATCAATTTTCTACCATTGCCAGGAAATATCTGGGTAAACTGCAAAAGCTTTAATTGTACTAGTAAGATAGTTTGTGATCGTCTGTTTCAGTCTTATCCCATCACCTACCCACAAGTTGCTTCATGAGTATTCACTTTTAAATTTATTAGTGCAATTCATTAGCAACAGACAGATGGCATAAACAAACGTGTAAGCTTAGTGAGCAGACGATTTACAATATTATACATTTGAAGAGGGCTATCATTTTTAGTACAAAAACATAGAAGCATTCTCTTTTAATAAGTTTTTTAAGGACAACTTTTCACATTTTTATTAAAAGTAAATTATATTTATATTTACCATTTCTACTTAGTGATTTTCATTGGGTTTTTTTCTTCTTTATGACTAATTCCATGCTAAATAGAGGAAGAGTGTAAGAATAATCTCAGTATCTAAGATGAAGTTCCAAAGAGTCATATCTAATAATGAAATTACTTTAAAATATAGTGATTAAAGATTGGTAACTAAACCAGGGAACTTCTACCTCCAACACAAAGTTTCTTTTCCTGGACTTTGCATAGCACAATTGAGTAAGTTTAATCTAACCTGTTCTTCCATTATCAAGATAACTCCTTTTTACCAGAAGATCCTGATAGCAAAATCTACCATTTCACTGACTACATAGTCCATACAGAAGATTAAAATAAACCAAAGAGAAAATAACTTCAATCAAAATACTTTCAAAGTTCAGTAAAATAGTA
Source organism: Phaenicophaeus curvirostris (assembly GCF_032191515.1). Classification (NCBI taxonomy): domain Eukaryota; kingdom Metazoa; phylum Chordata; class Aves; order Cuculiformes; family Cuculidae; genus Phaenicophaeus; species Phaenicophaeus curvirostris. The sequence goes on along the minus strand of NC_091400.1, from coordinate 13,731,727 downwards.
ATATTCTGCAGAAAAGTATCATTATGCCATAGTAATTTTTTTCAAGAAATAAGCCTATTAAACTGAGATTCAGCTGAAGAATAACAAAAATTCAACTCTGTAATACTTAAATTTAATAACACGGCTCAGTCAAATGCAAAATTCTATTTCCTGCTAGATCAAAATTCAATTGTTCCATTTCATTATTTGATAATAATAGTGCATTCTATTAAAAGGCTTATTTATTATTGTTTTTCTTCAGCAAGTGCTCAAAAAATCCAATGTAACACTGTCCCGCCATATAAAGTTCAGAAGAAAGACAATACAACATTATTTTGTGGAAGTAAAGATAATTTCCCTAAAAAATACATTTTTTTGCAATGTAAAATACCCTGAGAGCACCTCACTAAAACAAATATTCTAAAGAGATTACTAACATATAGAAAAGTTTGCAGAACTGGATCCAGAGACAGAAGGAACAAGACATTTCCTTCTTTCTGTTAATATCCTGCATTACACCTGATTATATTAAGGGGATTTCCATTAGCACAATAAAATTCACTACACCAGTTTAAGGCCACTTACATGCTGAAATTGTTAGCCAGTTTGCAATGCTAACAACACATGAAATATATATTTTCCAAATCACTATTCTGCTTAAAGATGTTTTCTATTGAAAACACACTGAAATGGTTATATTTATGATTGTACAGACTTACCCTGGTAGAAGAAGTCACCAAGGAACCATTCAGATTGCCAGTGTTGCACTTGAAATTCAGATGTTGATCAGGATGGTGATTTGCTTCCCAGCTTCCCAAATCGTAAACCATGGGCTTGTCAGAATTTGCAGATATTTTCTGGAAGGCAGTGCAAGTCATTCCTGTGAAACTAGATGGCTTGATCATAAAGGCCTCCAGAGCAATATTATGAGATACCTGTGAGAACATTGAGAAGCAGATGTGTTGCTAACTCATAAAGCGTAATTGCATTATTATATGTGCATTATGTATTTATTATATATATTTTGTAAAGGATCATGCATGCACACATTTCCATACATATTTGTAGGGTAAGAAAGAAAACAGAAATTATTTTAAAAACTGATCTAGAATTCAATGACTGCATCCAGGGATTTCTTGAATCCTTTTTAGGAATATATCAGTTCATATCATTTATTTCAGTTATTAATATACCAGTTCTGCAATTGTGTTATTATCAGCTTCAACAGAGCCAATCTTTATTTAAAGCAATATAAAGTGAATTAGCAACAGCAGTAGAAGGAATTAAAAAAAATAAGAAGGATGCACTTTGTACCTCAGAAATTAAACAGAAAGATAGCTTAGCTATTTGGTGGATGGATTGGTTTTTTATAGATCACAGAATATTGAACAGGATTATATGGTTCAGTGAAACACCTCATGACAGGTCTTTGGCCTATGCTTTAGTGAGGTGACGTGTCCAGATGGTGACTGTAGCACAATGCAGAGACATCCATGCCTATCCTTAAACTAATATATTTATTTCAGCACTGTCCTGTGCATTAGATATATAGCTCACGTTATAATCAGCCTGACTAGCTTCAACTGCCATCACACTGATTGGACTATATGGTTTCTGCTTCCAGGCATAGGTTGTTTGTTTAGAGATCTGTGAGTGTATGTATCGTGCACATTGTTTGCAATGTAAAGGTACCTGAATTAAGCCATAAACTAGCAGGGTTAGCAAGAAATAAAGGCACAAATGTGGCAATTTTCTATTACTGTACTTTGTTTCTGTTATGCAAGCTAGCAATCCACCTAGTAACAATGGGTGTGAATCCTTCAGAACCTGGGACATTGTATGAGTTGTGCTGACAAGAAATGACTCCACCAAAGAAAATCTCATTAATTCATACTAATAAATGAAGCTAAAGAAAATCTTTTGCATTAAAAAATACGGGCAGGATAGAGGGTAGCCTAACTGTAAAAAACATGTTATCAGAACAAATTATATCTTAGCATCAGACATAGTGCATGGCTTGCTGTTCCTCCTCTGAACTCATGAAAAGCTTCTTGAATGCATCTTTTTTGGCTACTGATGATTCTGGATATATTGAAAATGAAAGTACTGAAGTCTCATTAAAAATTTATTTTACTTTTTGTTAAAATTTGACCAAATCCAGAAGCTTTCAGTGTAATTTTTATACTTTCTATATAAAAGTAATAGATCTATTACTTTTAAATTAAAAGTAGTCTAAAAATTCTTTTTGGTTGTTTCTAAATTACTGTAACATTCAATGTTTAAAATTAAATTTCCAGACCTATCCTTGACAGAAGGAGATCTTGTCCTACATTTGAATAAAAATGCCAAAGATCATTAAGAATCAAGAATCAAGTAAGTATTCTATTAAAAATCCAGTGGCTGTTTATTGAAAAGTCCCAAAACCTGAAATGAGGTTTGTCTGGATAATTTTTTGTACTGTCTGCAGGTAGCCCTTCAAGATGTTAAACAATTTACTGATTGCAGAACACTACGATCCATATAATGGGAATCAAGCTACGTGAGTAAATTAAAACTCCTGCGTGGTAACCAGTTTTCTTTAGTCTTGGGAAAAGCCATTTAATTGTTCAAAACTTCACGTTTCCTGCTGTAGAAGGGGCATAACATTAGTAGCCAATTTCACATTTGTAATGTGATGCTGAATTAGATGTTTGCTAGGCAATGTTATAATGAAAATTCAATAGGGCTCACAACAGCCCTATTTTTAAAATTTTGAATATTAAATTCTTTAAACAGTTGGGATACTCCACTCCCAAATTATACCTGTAGAGGTCTGACAATGTTCTATCAACATGAACATGCCATTCTCAGCGTATAGAAACAGATGGCTAAAACACAAGGTGAATCAGTGTTTATTACACAGGACTGTAAAACAAGCTACAAAATGGATACAGATGAACTCAGAACAAAATTATCCATGGAAACAAGCAACAGTCAGGTACATGTTATGAAAAGCCACACACTTATCTTGTCTCTAAGCAGTACAGATACAGAAAATGATGATTTGGTGTCCATTTCCTAACCCTTAGCTAAATGCACCACTCAGCAGAAGGGCCAAAGAGGATTGTTACCCAGGTAAGCTGAGAGCAGTGCCGAAGGCTGCAACAACAAAACACACAAAACAAACAAAAAGCCACACTCCAATTAGCCTAAAATATTCTGACAGTCTCACTAGCTGGAAAATGAAATGAAAAGTCTTCAGGGAAGGGTTTGACAACTGCAGCACGTGACTGAGACAGGACTATTGAGCTAAGTTTTGTCATCAGCAGGAAGGTTTGCTTTTCAGACTGCACATCTGACATACAGATCAGTGAAATAAAAGCAGGAGTGAAGAAGCCAATTAGAACAACATTAAAGGGAGGTTCATTTGGGGTTTCTGAGGGATACAGATCCACCCTGGGAGCTCTCTGTGTCTGAGGGCACCCCCAGCCTCTCTGACTGCACCCAGAGCCTCCTAGAGGGCTTCTGCCTCCTTCCCTCTGGCCTCCAAGGATTAGTTCTCCAAGGACTAATCTGAGCTTCATGGTGGTTGCATCTCAGCCCCAATTTGCCTGACCTGTGCCACTCCCCAGCTGGTGGCAGTGGGACAGCCTTTTGTCTCTGGCTTCTCTAAGATTTTAAGTAACACAGTGCAGAATAACGTCTTATAGAATCATGAAATCATGGAATGGTTTGGGTTGGAAGGGACCCTTTAAAGGTCATCTAGACCAACCCTCCTGGAATGAAAAGGGACATCTTCATCTGGATCAGGTTGCTCAGAGCCTCACCCAACCTGACCTTGAATGCTTTCAGGGATTTGGCATCTAACACCACTCTAGGCAACCTGTGCCAGTGTTTCACCATCAGCAGCATAAAAAAATTCTTACTTATATTTATCCCGAATCTCCCCTTTCTTAGTCTAAAACTGTTATGCCTTGTCCTATCACTACAGATTCTACTAAAAAGTTTGTCCCTGCCATTCATAAGATTATAAAATTAAACATTAAATGTATCATATTTTATATTTATGTATATGAAATGATCTAGTATTTGAAAGTTGCTATTAGCCATTCTTGCAGCGTGTTTTGTATGCCATTTGACTTAGGAAGAGCTAAACAAAGGTATCTATCCTAGCATTTTTCTGACCTTGAAATTGGTAATTTCACAAGCTCATGGAACTAGAAAATCATTCTTGTCTTCCATAAATGATGTAGAGTAACAGTCATGGCTCCCAAGTAGCTTTTCAATGCATAGGGAACAGAGTCGTGCATGTGTTATATGACTGACACAGTTTATAGAGGTTACTTTTTTCAGGAACCGTATTATAAGCTAATGGTTACCCAAGATTTGGGGGCTTTATTTGTTGTTGTTTAGAATAAGGAAAGCAGATGCAATTTCTGCAAGACAGTTTGCTGGCTGGTCTCCCAAAGGAACATAAGTGTTTGGTATTGCACAAGATCACACCAGAAACACTCCACAGCTTTGTTTATTAACAAATTGCACTCAACAGTAAATGAATTCTCCTACAGAAACATATAAAGCAAAAAGATAAAGCATGGCAAAAAGGTTCTGCATCTTGAGTACATAGAATTACTGTTTACAGTAATGTCAACAGCTTTCTGAGACAGTGACAAGAAGAAAAAATAACCTTTGGCACTTGGCATTTAAAAGAAATTTATGTATAAAGCAACAGAGACTCCCTAGCTGTCACATTACAAAATAGTTATAAAATGCACAGTTATTTTCTCTACATATTTAATATAAATAAATATTTTTAGCAATATTTTTAATGTAAATAGGAACTAAATAACTTCCTTTAGAAAACAGATCAGTATATTTTTGTCTTCTTTTAAAAGACTACTTATCTAAAAACCTACAATGAAGGAAATAAGGCCGTTCTGCTACTTGGCTCAGCCTATAATTGAACTCAGCGTATAATTCCTTTATTATTCCTTTTTTTTTTAGCTTTTATGTCTGATTGCTGCAATTTAAACCTACACTGAACTCACATTTTAATAGTCTGCTCATGTAAAAACAGCAGACAATTGAGAAAATAATAATGGTTGTTTAAATCAAGCAAGCAAGTAAGCAAAGAAACCCAAGGAGCTTTTAAATTTTAAAATATTTTTCTAAAATTCTAAAAGGATAATTTTCAAGCTTCTGATTTAGATGCATTTCTGCTAAATGGGTGTTGAAACTGGCCAAAACACAGTTTCTCAGTGTCCAAATGGCAATCCCTCAGTATATAAGTGACAAATTCATGTAGATGGAGGCCACAGAAAATGATTCTTTGAGATTGCAATAGTGTGATTCTAAAAATTCTTTATGAAAAAAATATACCTTTTTTAGCATTTTCTAAATGCTTTAAGCAAATAGAATCCTCTCTGAAAGGCATGTTAAAATCTTCAAGCAACAAGGAAGCATGTTGTCTTTTGTCTTATCAAAAATTTCACTCTCTCAACTTGGACCTTTCAAAATAAACCCACATACTATAATGGCAAGAACAATAGAAAGTGAGTGAGCAGTAAGAACATTAGAAAGATTCTGCTTGAGAAACTGTCAGCCTCTGGCCTGGACAGGCGCACGCTCTCCTAGGTGGAAAACTGGTTGGATGGCCGGGCCCAGAGAGTGGTGGTAAATGGTGTGAAATCCAGCTGGAGGCCAGTGACAAGTGGGGTTCCCCAGGGCTCAGTGCTGGGTCCAGCCCTGTTCAATGTCTTCATCAATGATCTGGATGAAGGCATCGAGTGCACCCTGAGCAAGTTTGCCGACGACACTAAGCTGGGTGGAAGTGTCGATCTGCTGGAGGGTAGGGAGGCTCTGCAAAGGGATCTGAACAGGCTGGACCGCTGGGCTGAGTCCAGTGGCATGAGGTTTAACAAGGCCAAGTGTCGGGTCCTGCACTTGGGGCACAACAACCCTATGCAGTGCTACAGACTAGGAGAAGTCTGTCTAGAAAGCTGCCTGGAGGAGAGGGACCTGGGGGTGTTGGTTGACAACCGACTGAATATGAGCCAGCAGTGTGCCCAGGTGGCCAAGAAGGCCAATGGCATCTTGGCTTGTATCAGAAATGGTGTGACCAGCAGGTCCAGGGAGGTTATCCTCCCTCTGGACTCGGCACTGGTGAGACTGCTCCTCGAATACTGTGTTCAGTTCTGGGCCCCTCACCACAAGAAGGATGTTGAGGCTCTGGAGAGAGTCCAGAGAAGAGCAACAAAGCTGGTGAAAGGGCTGGAGAACAGGCCTTATGAGGAGCGGCTGAGAGAGCTGGGGTTGTTTAGCCTGGAGAAGAGGAGGCTGAGGGGAGACCTCATTGCTCTCTACAACTACCTGAAAGGACGTTGTAGAGAAGAGGGTGCTGGCCTCTTCTCCCAAGTGACAGGGGACAGGACAAGAGGGAATGGCCTCAAGCTCCGTCAGGGGAGGTTTAGGCTAGACGTTAGGAAAAAATTCTTTACAGAAAGGGTCATTGGGCACTGGAACAGGCTGCCCAGGGAGGTGGTTGAGTCACCTTCCCTGGAGGTGTTTAAGGTGTTTAAGGCACGGGTGGATGAGGTGCTGAGGGATATGGTTTAGTGTTTGATGGGAACGGTTGGACTCGATGATCCAGTGGGTCTCTTCCAACCTGGTTATTCTGTGATTCTGTGATTCTGTGATATTGGTGTGAACAGTCTGTTGTAAGAATAAATGCAATAAATCCGAGTCAAGAAAAAACTACTTTTTAATACCACCAGAGACAGTCAAAAATATTTTGCTCTTCCAAATAGGATCCAAGATCAGAAAAAAATAAATCACAGAATCCACACATATGGATGTAAATTGGCTATGCTGTGTATGTGGCATATGCAATCTCACTTCTAAATATACTAGTTGGTTGTAAAAATGGTGAAGAAAAACTACATTTTTCAAATAAATTCTGACAAAAAGCTTTGTAATTTTATGAAATACCTTCGATAGAACTTGAACATTGCTCGTTAGTATTTGACTTGCAATTTGTTCCACACATCGTACAACTCTGGTGCAGGCTTTGTCCTCCTTTTGAGCCATCCACAACACATGGTCATCGACCAACATTATATTGCTGGCAATTTCAATAAGAGCATCCCCAATCTGGAAAAGAAAAATAACAAACCCCAAATAAAAATATGGTATTGTCTGGAAAACTCATAAATAAAAAGAGGACAACTGAAAGAAAAAGGAAAGAGTACACAAAGGGCCAACGGAAAGCAGGCACCATATTTCTCTTGGCAACCATCACTCAATAACAATATTCATTCTATTAAGAAAATTAAATGGAATGAAAAACAAAGACCAAGAACAGAAAAGTGTAACTGACCTAAAGGAAATGGTTTTTTGTCATAATTTTAAAGCTTATTTTCAAGAGACGCCACAATAATTAAGTCTCTCATTGGGCAATAAGTGGAACACCAGCATTATGACCCTCTTTCTTAAACTAAATAAAATTGACCATGCCCCTCTAGAGAACTGCTTCATGTTTAATGAAAGGGCCTTTTCAGGAAAAAAAAAAAACAACAGAGAAAGTATATTTGAAAGACACTTCTTTTTACAGACATAGTGCAGTAAATATGAGATACAACTCAAAGGCTGATACCATTTCATTGGCTATACAGAAAGCGTGGGCTTATAGCTTTGGATGTTTTAATTCACTTCTGTGGCTAACCCAAAGTGATAAATCTTTGGTTTTGCCATATGCAATTTTGCAGATTTTGCTAAGTATGATTTACTAAATACTTGGCAAGCCTTTCAAATTTTTATTAGTATATTACATTTAGAAAGAATAAACATCACTGTGAAAATTTTTTGTTATTATTTCATATTGAAATGAAAATATTTACATTCTAAATTCTAAAACTTAGTTTTAGTGAGATTTCAAAATTAATACCACCATTATTTTTGTAGGGAAAGATATGCCTAAGATATACAAGGTGGTTAGAAATAAAGCTGAATATATATGAAAGTATATGAAAGAAAAAAATGACTGAGAATTATAGCTAAAGAAAAGTTCAAGAGGCTAAAAAGTCAAACTAATAGAAACAGAATAATAAAGGAAATACACAGGAAATACAAATACAAAGGAAATAATTCTTTGGGAAGGCAAAAAAAATTCAGCAGTGGTGAAAAATGTTTAAGGATGACTGAGGTTATGAAGTTAGTTCTGCATTTTCAATAAAAAATACATAAATTCCACATGCACTGCAAGAGACACAGAAATAATGAGACTATATGTGAAATCTTATGTGACTATCCTTGAAATATTTAATCTATTTTTGCAAACATAATTACTAGATAATTCTAGATGGCTTTTGACAATGTGACAGTGTTATTGATACAATGAATAATAATAAAACACATGAAGAGACTGGAGCGATTTATAAGAAAAGATTTAAGCACACACCAATCAGCTAAGCAGTAATTTAGAGTGCAGAACAATAGTCTATAAATACACAAAATGAGTAAAATAAGAAGAGGAAGTAATTTATACTATAATTAATGCATTAATGAAGAGTAAAGCCATGGCATTAAAAATACAAAAACTTGGGCTAAGAGGCATACATCTTCCCGACAAAGGTTGTAATATTTTGCAAGTATGTCCCCAGTGGAGCTCTCTTTTGAGAGCTGAATCGCTACATGGGACAAAGTATCACTAACGTGTATAAAAGTAAATAATCCAGTGCTGACTGGGAGAGGCACTCCTGAGAGAGGATGTACAGAAACTGTATGAGCTAGTTTAGCTAAAATTGTTTTAAAATTATTTTGATAAATCACAGAAAACCTCTGTGTGTGTATTTTTATTATTTTTCTAATAGTTTTATATAACTGTAGTTTCAGCTGCTAGTCAATTGCAAACTAATACATCTTTGTTCATATGTTGCCTTGTAGTATATTTTCAATCCTATTTATAATTAGGTGAGTGCAGCCTCATGTGACACACTAGCTTCACATGTATTTTTCTACCTTATGAGTGAGAGTTAAGAACTGGAAATTAGTAAAAAGCGCAACGAATGAGGAACCTACTTAGTGAACTTGAAAGAGAGGAAAAAGTAAATTTCAAAATAGAAGAAGGAAATAGAGACAAATTAGGAGAACTGTTCTAAATTATGAAAATAATGGATTATGAAGTAAGAGATGTATAGGTAAGTGGTGGAGATGGAGATGGAGATGTTTCAATACCAAACCCCAGAAACTGAAGCCTATTTGAAAGATGGAAGAAATCAATTAAAAGATTAGAGATGGTGCTCAGTTTTAGTGAATAATGCATCAGCTGCTAGAAAAATAAAGAGGCTTTATGGTAAATCTAACTGTTTCTTTTGGATTGTGAATTTTTGTTCTGTCAGAAAGCAGTAAGATCTTATCATTTCAATTTTGAGCCAAAATATAGTTGTAGCTTTGAAACATGATTCTTGGAGAGCACTTAATAATGCACTTTAGGTCTGGCACATAATGATGAAATTGAAGTTGGAGGCTTTTGCAAATTGGCACTAAAATGTTAACTGTTACTATCCCCAGAGCCAGGATGGAATAAACGTTGCCAAACCAAAAGAAAACAACTGTTTCAACTATAGTTATCATGTGTATAAAAATTGCAGGTTATGAAATCTCTATGCAAGCAGTTACTCTGAAAACTAACAGTAAAAACTATGATGAGAATTGCTGTTTTCTGTAAAAAAACTATTTTTCCCATAGGTTTTGTATAACTCTCTAATTAAATTTCCCTATTAAAATGCCATACATTATGCTAAAAGTTTCTGTAGGACCTTGCACTTAAAGACACAGTTTCTTCTCTTCAAAAACTCTGTTAAAACCTCCAGATGAATGGAGAAAATGAAAGAAGCAGGTGCAACTCCAGTTACCAAGTAGAGAGGCATCTTGAGTTCATTCGAATATGGTACACATAGTAGAAAATTAAATGAAAAAGAGATTTAAAGAAGTGTCTTATTGAAAAACACTTTTTATTCCTAAACAGCAATGCCTTTGTCAGTTAGATGAGAAGACTTAGTTGTCCTTTTTGATATAAAGAAACATATGACAGTATATGCAGAACATTTCCAATCAGAAAATCTGCAACCAACTTCAGAAGCTACTCTTCAGTGCGTGCTTGTATACATTACAAACAGGTTGAAGACGTCACTTCTAAGTGATACTGTATTTTCAGCATAGAGAAGATATCTTACATCTTCAAATTCATCCACGAAGACAATTAACTTTTCCATTATATAAGCCAAATATATGACATCCATTTTATCCGCAAAATGGGAAGCACCTCTTGTGTAGGCTGTCAGCTGGCGGGAAAATTCAAGCACGGTTGTCAAATTGATATGCATCTGAAAACACATCAGAATTGTTAGGTGTAATAAGTCAGCTAGCTTCATTCTCTTTTAAAAACTGAAGATCACACCCATTTGTATAATGACTGCTACAATTTCATATGGAGTTATATGCATCAGTAGTAACATGGACATAAATGTCAGGGATATACAAATGAATCTTCAGCATTTGATTTCATTGCTGTTATCTGAAGCCACCACCACAACAGGCCAACAAATTTTTAAGACTTTTGTCTACTTTTTCTAAATCGTAACTAAACGGCTTCATAAAATATTATACCAAATTACTAACCTTGTCTTGTCTGTATCTTTAGAGCATTACGACAACAGTGAGGGTTCACAGATACAGAGGTGCATGGTGGGAAAACAAGGGACAATAATATTAAGCTGAAAGAAGGGAAGTTGAGACTTGTTATGCAGAAAATCTTTTCTCCATGAGGACAGTCAGGCATTTGAACAGGTCACTCCCTAGAGTTTGTGCAGCCGCCATCCTCAGATTTTTAAAGACAGACTAGCCTGGTTTCTAAAGACCGTCCTAATTATTTTATTACCTTATAATTCACTGGATCTCTTAATATAGAAGTTATGTGGTGTTCCCTAGCACTATTGATTGGGTAGAAATGATCAAGGAAGCTAGAAGTTGAAAAAATTAGTATGGCAGCTACAGGTCTGTGCCATCCTCCATGCGCTCAATGTTATGCACTTTTTTCCTCATTAATTTCTATACATTTAGGTTTTTATCTCATTCTTTCTTTTACTTATCCATAAGAACCATTTAAGTACTGCTTTTCTGGAAAACATCAAAAAAGCATTCTAAAGTAGGCTTCACTTCTGAAGCTCTTTTAAATGTATTATGCACAACAGCAATGAGGAAAGGCACTTCCACTGACAAAATTGTGTACAGGACTTCAAGAGAAATCAACATGTTTCTGGTACAAATGCATGAGGGGAAGACAAAGAAGGAACTGAAGTGAAGCATTGATGACCCACCAATGTTGCTAATGGTCATCTAGACTTCAGGCACCCAGAGAAAGAAAAATAAAATAAAGGCAATACATGTTGTGCACTTGTTCCTACCACAACTTCAATTATCAAACAAACATATTATCTTTCAAGTAAAATATTTTGTATAACTCCAGCTATCCCAAACTTGTAGTTAAAGACACAATTTTTGCAAGCTACTCAATAAAATACTGATTTATTGGAGAAGGGAAGCCCTGGATTTCATAATGTTACCTGACTAAAAGCATGGAGAACTTGAGTTACTTCTTGTGAATAAGGACATTCAGAATAACTTTCTTCATCCCAGCGTCCAGTTCGATTACACTTACGCCATGCCTTAGACTCTTCTGCACCATTGTGAAAAGCAATCGAGTTAAATGAATACTTGAGACAGGGATGGTAGGCAGTTATCCCGGCCAGAGTTTTGGGCCACCTGTGAACAACATGATAATAAAAAATTACAACATGAAACTTGTTATTTAAAGGCAACCTACAAAATAACAATAACTTGTAGAATATATAAGAAAAAAAATGTTTTAAATTTTAACTAGTTATGTTCTATAATGAATTATTTTGTTTCTTTGGAAAAAGTCAAAATTATACAAGTTCAAGCCTGGCTGGTCACACATTAGTTCTGCATTAATTCCAGGAGTGTGTTTGGTGTTAAGGAAAAAACTATGAATGGCATTTTCTGTACATTCATCTTTGCAGGCTGCACAAAGCAGAGCAGTAAGTCCATAAAGCAAAAAAACCCAACCCTAACCCATATTACTAAATGCTGTACAAAATACATGCTTAAAATGTACTTGATGATCTTTGCTTTGCATTTTGACCCCACACTGCAAAGATGTCTCTGTTACAATGCCCCCTCAAAAGCAGAAATCCCTGAATGTGAAACCAATAAACAAAGTTTCAGCAGAGATTTTGTCTCATGGAGGAGGAAGGAGCTAGCCCTAAAAAATTATTTAAGAACTATTCAGGTATACATGATTTATGTAGTGTAATTCCAAAACAGTCTTTCAAAACAAACTATAAATCAAGACTGCCTGGATTTCTATTTCACTCATGGGTCTATAATATTATACACTTTTTCTGTATATCCACGACATTCTCTAGAACAGCACAACTGGGATCTATTCCTTTTAGTATGAGTTCCATTGTCATTTCCAGGCTAGTACGGACATAGCAGGATCAGGTAATTGGGAGAAATCAAATAAAACCAGAAGTGTGTCCTCAGCAAGTCAGCATGAGCATGTCTGCAAACAATATGGTTCTTTAATTGCACTGGTGAAATGACTGAAACAAATCAATCAAAAAAATATTCTGCCTGACAGCGAAGCCACACCTTGACAATAAAATTTTGCTCAAACATACATATTAGCCCCTCTTAGTGGCATGGTACAGGTCCGTTTGGACATAGTTACAGAATATACTGAGAGGTTTGGGGCTATGTAAGTTTTCTTCCTTTCAAACAAAGAAAAAGTAAGAAGAAAAATATTTTTACATGTCATACTAACTGTCATTGGAATAATTACTTTTGTGATATAAAAACAGTAGGTGCAAAATGAACCATGAAAGGAGCTTCACAAGGAGCTTCTCCTTTTGCCTCTGAGCTGACACATTATTTTTGGTAAAACATTTGTATTAATGCAGTTGGGCCACTGACTAGCCACTAACCTCAAAAGTAAAACTAAAGAAATAATTTTGAAACCAGTATTAGCACAGGAAGCAGAATCTGGCCTTAATGTTAGGGATGACAGGACACAGCAATACTACCATTTACATTTCAGAATGATCTTACAGAAAGCTGAAAAAACCCAAAAATGAGCAAAATATGGCTACCATAGAGGAAAACTCCTAGTATACAAGGCCAGTTCATTCTGACTCACAGTGCCTAATTCATACTGCAGTTGTGTGATTATGAATACCACCTAGGCTGGTCATCTGAAAGAATCACGCTTCCCTAACGGTTGATGCTTTTTTCCTCTTTTTTCCCCAATAAAAGAGCTGTCCTTTCTAGTTTTGCTTTTGTAGCTCAACTCTTTCTATTTACATTCTTGCTATGTTACCAAAACTTCTAACACCTTTCAAAGAAAAATTACTGGTGTGACAGCTGCAACTCTGAGGGTAAACTTTAGGAATAATTTCATGTGCTAATGCTGAGTTTGAGCCTGAAAAATTCTCTATAATTTTAAACTTAATCCCTCAAATGCCAGAAGAACCTATAGACTCAGCATCCTTTTGATATACATGATAAAAAAAAATTATATGGATTTCTGGAAAGATGATCAATAGGGAGAGAATTGTGCACTCCTGTTCTTTTGATTTATGTGAAATAACAAAAATGGCCCTGGTGTTAGTTCGTGCAATCTGTAGAATTTACATCTCTCATTTCACAGCAAGAACATGAACTTCAAAAGCTATGATCTAAAAGATTCAGAATGTGTTATCTGATAGGTATTATATGTATTTTAAAAGACCACATTAAAATACATTTAAGCATGTCCACTATGAGAAAACACAATACAAGTTCTTATGATGACAAAAAAAAAATCTATAGCTGAGAATGTCAAATATCTTTATACATATATGTTCAGCAGATGTGGCCTATTCACAGGAACTGAAGTTAACACATAATAAAATAGCCTTGCAGTAAAAAGAAAATGGATATTACTCGGTTTCTCCACTTTCCAATTAATTCCTTTATTTTTAACAAGAATTAGTAGTAAAATGCTTCTGAGAAAGTTTTAAAGTTAACTTGAAAATGAAGAGAGGTTTTCAGGTCAGAAGTATTTGCAGAAAGTTCTGGCATTTAAGAGAAGCTTCTTCTGTCATCTACTTTTCTTTTCATTAACTAGTCAAGCTAAATTCTTATTATAATTCACTTAATAACAAATTACCTTCTTGATTTCTCAATGAGAATGACATCACACACCAGTGTTATTGTTAAGCAGGCAACTGTATTCTGTTTAAGAACATTATGCACATTATTGAAGTATTTCACAGTTAAACGAAAACACTAAATTCCACAGAATCCTTAACTTTTTCTTTGTTTCATGAGGATTACACCCCAAACACCAGCATATGTAGATAAAAGAAAAGATGAGACAAAAATTACATTTAGTCAACTAACTATCCAAGGTTCAGACAGTGGGATGGGTGTGTTTTATAATCATATGATATATTGGTGGAACTCTGTGTGTCTTTAAGATCACCTCGAATTATTTATTTATTTGACTAAGTAGTTTTATTTGCTGTTTTGATTCTCTTCATTGAAATATTTTACAAACAGTTTTATGTAATTTGTCACGTGTATTTGTTACCTCTAATCTCAGCTGAACAAAGCAAGCAGAACTGGAACAGATTAGAAAAGTACTTAAGATTTAACCTTTCAATGATTTAATGCAGTGTTATCATATTCTGTAATTTAGAAAAGACCAAGAACAAATTTGAACCCTCTCTCATTTAGTTGTAAAGAAGCCAATGTCTTTTGAAATTTACATAATCTCACACTGAGGAATTAGAAGATTCTCTAACTTCCACAAACCACTGCTGCTCTTGAAGCACTAGCTGCCATTTCCCATATAAATCACGCTGTGTTCTTCTTTCATGTTGGGAAATGGTTAAGTGAACAAGGACATGTTCCCTTGAAGGAGCTGTATAAACAATCTCCCTGTTAAATGATGAGCTAAGAGCAGCTGGCTGTACAAGCAATTCTTTTTGATAACATTGAGCCTAACTCTAAGATAAGTCAGCACATAGCCTAGAACACCGTAACCAAAACAGGACGATTGTGTCCTTGAACATAGAAACTATAGCAGGATGTTAGAAACAAAATAGCACGTAGTAGTTAATGAATATTAACATAGGGGCAATATGAATATAGCCAGTGAACATGTATTTATATGCTGTTACTAACCAATGAAATTATAATACAATGATGTAATCGAGTATAAGAAAAGTATATAACCTAACTTCTTTTGAATAAAGTCGACCTTGCTTTATCAATCATATTGATTTGACTGCATGGTTCCTCCCGCTGCGGCACTTTCATAAGAATGACATATAAGTGACATCTTTGTAACTGACACAAAGGTATCATGTAAGCATGAATATGGTCCATACCTATATTAATATATTAAACACTCCAAACCCAGAAAATCATACCTGAAATCTCCCTTGTTGTTAATAATTCTTTCTGCAGGGCAGTAGGGTGCAGCTGTTTCAAGTACCACAATTTCTACTTGTTTAGTGCTATTTCCATAGGAATTGTTGACCAAACACTCCCAGTCTCCAGTTGCATCAATGTCGATGCTGGATAAGATTAATTCACTACAAAAATAAAAGATTGTTGTTTATACTTCATTATATAGAGATTGACATTTTGACATGTAACTCAGGCCCTAAGGAACTCCATAAAGTTTAGTTTTTCGACTGACTACATCACCAATTTTTTCCAATTACTATAAATCCATAGATCTCATATAAAAAAAAATGCTAACTACTTCATTTTAAGAAAGTAACACATTAGATCTTAAATCTGCTCTTGTGCTAGAATTAAGTTTTACTCCACTTTTAAAGAAAGTACAGGCTTTGAAAGTAGTTGGGAGAGAAAAAAAGGTAGCAATTATCTGAAATATTTACTTTGCTTTGCACAAATGGCTCATCTTTGACTATGCCCTGTGTTTTAGACAATTAGAAATTACGTGGGAAGAAATGGAGTACAGTCAGGAAAGGGGAGAGGATACATTATAAAAAAAGAAACATAGAATTTAAGTTATTAAATTGATTCCAAATCTGTATTTAAAACAAAATCTGAAAATTTCTACTTGTGGCCTTCAGTACTTTTGTAAAGAGTCTGACATTCTGAAAGATATACAGAGAATAATTATCTATAATTTGGTTTTAATATTTTGCTTTTTAAACTTCTCTAAAAATGACATCCTTTTTCAGTTTAAAAAGCAAAATATTAAAACCAAATTATAGATAATTATTCTCTGTATATCTTTCAGAATTATACATGAGCTTTATTAACTTAGCTACAAGAAAGGATGGAATCTAATCTCCTTATATATGGACTGCTTCTGATACACATGACAGTAGACTACAATCAAGGTAGGAAGTGATTAGACAGCTGCATATGTAATTTTCCCTTTGAAATATGCATACAATAAAGGATGATTTTCTCAAGTACTTATGACAGAACTGTTATCTTGATCCCCAGAAAACAAGCAAATCATGGTAAATAGTCTGTGATTGGGATTGAAGCTAAATTGCTTCAGAAGTTTTGTGTAGTTCTCCAGATATTCAGTCAAATTTATCACTGTACAGTAACTTTAAAAATCTCATGCCGCTCCCTATTTATTATGGCTCCAAGTACCTTGGAACTCCCTATTTCAATTATACAATGAATTCTAACGTGTTTTTATTGCAGAAAATATAGAAAAGTATCGCTAGGCATTCTCAGGTATATTAGCTGAATATTTTAACGTTAAAAGAAGCAATAATTCTCTTAAGAAGTCTCAGATGAGAAAGTCCAGTAACAGCAGCCTCTTAGCTAACTCTTAACACACCTTCTTACATTCAGGTTGAAATACTTAAGTGAAATTAGCCAGTTGATAAATTTTTTTTTAATGAATTCTTCTATTTCATGTGTCACAACAATCTCACATTATACACAACTGAGATATAATATATTCCTAGGACTTATAAAACCAATTATCCATAAAAGCTCTTTTTCACTGAAACAACAGGCAGCGTATTAATCTGTCCATCAAGATCCAGACACTTCCTGAGTGAACAGAATGAACAAACGTTATGCTGATCTTTTGATATATCATCTATAAGATATTTCTAATAATAGTTAACAATGAAAAATCCATAAAACTGGGAACCATGGGGACTTCAGTTAAACGCAGTACTTGACCACATCAGCTTTACAGGCAATCAACACGAAGCTAAATAAATATGAAGAAAACAGGTACGTTTTCCATTTCTTTAAATTGCTGAGATGTGTTCTGATGCAAATTTATCTGCTGCTAAACAGATCTCCTGTCATTAGAGGAAGTTTCTCAGTTTCACAGGCATATTTACGGATACATCAATGTTGCTTCTGCCAGAGATACAATACTTGAACTCTCATTCAGGTTCTCTAAAATGATGAGTAAATCCTCACATTCATACTTATAATCCTCTGTGGCCCTTAATTCAGATGGTGAACCAAAATAAGTCAGAATAAGTTTATACAATATAGGAGAAGCTGTAAAATGACTAGGACATGGAGAATTGTCTTCTGAATTGCCATCTGGCTACTGTAAATGATGCATTCATTTATACTCCTCTGGGAATATTTTGGATAACAAGCCCAATGGTGAAACTGTTCATTTACTTACCATCTGGATATGACAAATGATAAATTGATCTTATACACCTGGAGTATTTAGGGGATTAGATTAAATAAAATATGAAGACTTAATTCTTAAGAAGACCAGTGAACTTGATCCTTTAACATTTTCTTTGTTTATGGTCCTTGGCAACTTCACAGTCCTGGCAGACCAAAAGGAAAGGGTCGGCCTGGATAGAATTTTAAACCTGGCAATACGATTTTCTAGTAGGTCAGTTACATATTTTGAGTCTTGTCATCATCACATTAGCATACCCAGAAGTTCCATTGTTTTTCTTACTCTTAATAGAAAGGCATTTTTGATCTGTCTTGGCCGTGGCAACAACTCCTGATAAAAGGCAAGAGCTCTCCTGTGACCTGGGAACATGTTTAGGAGCCTGACAAGAGCACAACAGAATTAAGAGAAGACAGCACCTCTGACTCTATACTTTCATTCTCCTGCCTCACAGAAACTAATAAATGTCTGGCCACAAATGAAATTATCTTCACTCTTCTATGTAGCTTTCCTAAGGGTGGAGTATGAGTCAGAAAGAGTTCCTTCTCCCTCTGCATTATCAACTCTATCTCAATTCTCAGAGGTGTGATAGTTGGTAGTTTTGTGGAAATTTTTGACCTATCAAGACATTAAACAAAGTCAGACCTTCATGAGATGGTATCAAGGCAAAATGAACACAAAGCCTGATGACTGATGAGACCAAAAGGATGACTTGCAAGCTTTTCTCAAGTTTTCTTTTGAAATTACAGTGGCGTTCTCAGTAAAAACTTCGAAAGGAAAAGAGAGAACACACAGGTCCGTTTTTTGTGCTGGGAAATTTCATGCTCAGTAGGATTCCTTTTTCAAATATGGTGACTGGAATATTGAAAAATTAATTTAAAATGTACAGCTGATGCAATTGCATGAAAAAATTGTTATCACATTCACCAGAAGCCTGTGGCATTGGTCATTACAAGGAGAGGAACCATAATAGAGGTTGAAGCCATACTCATGTAATCAAGTAACCTATGACAACAGATTTCTATTTGAGGCATAGTTTTGCATTGCTACCTTTATGCTTAACTAATTAGACAATCAGAAGTAGGTCTCATTATGCAAAGTTACTCAACCATGTCCTGAAGTAATACCTTAGTGACATTTACTGTATGCCCCAGCAGTCATTTGCACGCTATCAAACAGAGTAACAAATAAAGAGCAGACTTTAACACCATATTTTGATTTGGTTTCCACAACTAAGGTTTTGAAGTCTGACTTGACTCCTGTAAGACTTAAGAAGAACAATGGCTCTTCCTGGAGAAAAATAAAATTAATTACTGAAACATATTTACATAATATTTACATTCCCTCATATTCTTCTTCAGACAGAAAAGTAATGAATGCTTTTCTACCATTCAAGCAGAAAGGCTGCATAACCTGCCTCCAACCCATACCACCTTAAATTATTAATACTAACACAGAATTTAAAAAATGAGTGTTGGTCTTCAGAGTATACTGCTACTTGGAATGCAGCGTTTCAAAGGGAATATAAGGTTAAAACCTGGAAAATGAAGACAGAACACGTACATCTAGGCACTCTAACTGAACTTAAATTGCTAGTCTGGTTTCTCTGACAAAGTTACTAATTTACCCCTGAAAGAAACAGCTTTAGAAAGGTAGCGGTCTTTAAAGAATGCTTGTGTCCATAGCTACCCAAGAAACGTAATGTAGCACAACATACTTTTACTATAATGTATCTATCAGCTAATTTGTTCACATCAGTATGATAGTATCATGACAACAGCTGAATTTGACTTCAGAGATGCCAGTGGAAAGTATCTAATTTTAATGACAATATATTGACGGAAAAAACCAAATCACTATACTTCCAAAATGGGAGAAAAGGCATGGATGTCAGTTAGTAACCACCTTGCTTTATTTTCCTTTGTGTTGCTCAAATTACTTCGACTAAAATGCAAATATTCAAAAATGCTGTCACAGGCTAATATTATCCACTTGGTATGTAAACATTTGCCCAATAGAAAGATACATTTTCTATAGGTGGATGTCAAAAGAAACTGTGACCTACATTTATATGACATCAATTTGTGTCTTAAAACTGAGAAAACAAATACTACTAATATTAGAGTGACTACTGAATTATCTTCAGAACCAGAGTCAGAACTCTAAATAGCTCTGCAACATCCCATGACAGGTTTGGTTTATTGTATGATCATTTGCCCTCTCATTACGTTTGTCAAGTAGAGATGGACTTCACCAGCTACAATGCTGCATCAAAGAGTGTGCATAAAGATGTGTCTTTATCTTCATACTCCCACAGTCCTACAGTCACTATATGTCAGTCTAGCTGGCCTAGAAAATAAAGTGGGGAGGGAAATTAAAAATGGTATCAACAGCTCTAGAGTACTTAAATCTTTCTCTTGCTGGAGAAAACTTCAGACAGTTGGCAGTCTGTGACAGCACAATGCTACAAAGCTACCTGAAGAGAGTACACCCGGGCCAGGGCTATTAAAAGTATTTCATGAATCAGTTGTCTATCACTGAGCTGTTTTGTTTGTTGGTGAAATGTTTGGGGATGCTCAAATATGTTTATTGTTATTAATTTTGTTCTACCAGCATACTGCTCGACTACAGGATGTATACAACTGCAGCCTTCTGGGGAAATGGTGCTACACCTGCCGCATGCCTTTCATCTGCCCTTAAGTAGTCTATATGCTTCAATGTTACATCCAGAGGAAGCTTGAATTCGTTAGCATAAGTCTTGTGATCTGTACACAAAAATAACAGTATGAGAATCAGTCAAGTAGTCAAAAATTCATAAAAAGCTTTTACAGTAAAATGTTTCCCAGGTGATTCTGAAGTGTTAACCTACTTATGACAATTCTTGATTATTTGATTATGTGCCACTTGGACCAGCAAAATAACCCTAAACAAAAAAAACCAAACAAACCACAAAACAAAAAACCCCAAAGAAACCTCCAAAAAAGCCCAAAACAATAAACAGAAGAAAACAAACTAAAAACCTACTACATTTATTTATTTTACAATTTCAAATACATTGCCAAATGCACACTACTTGCTACTCTCTCTAGTCACTGGCAATGTTAGAAATGCAGAAATTAATTGTTTAATGAATACATTATGGGATAGAGTAATTGTATATTAGGGCTAGAATACTGACTGGTTTTATTTGCAGACGTACAAGAAATTTGAGAAGAGTTAAAACAGAGGTAAAACACAGCAAATTCCTACATAAGAACTTCAGGAACAATCTCATCTCCAACAGTGAAAACTTTATTTTGGGATGGCCAAGAGTCATCCAATCAAAACAACACATATAAGTAAAACCAGGGTTATTACATTGTGTATGGAGAAAGAAGAGGAGGGGCTGGGACTCACGGAATTCCAGCAAGCTATTAAAGTAGAAAAACTGTTTATAAATCCATAATGAGTGTGTCCTCTGACACATTCTCTATGCTGAATAGATTGCAATACATGAAAAGTAAAAGTAAATAAGTTTGCTTAGCAAACTTTAGCATTTTGCTTTAAAGAAATGGTTTACTTCACCAGTATCTAATGTGATTGGTGTGGTAGAAGTACATCAGAGACTGGTAAGAATTACTCTGATAATCACAGCTGATGGACAGGGTTAAAGTCTGCTGCCTGGACTGAGAGAATATGTATAATTATACCTTACATTGGCGTTGACAGGAAAATTAATTTTAAAAAAGTCAGTCCTAGACTATTCACTCCAAATTGCAGCTGCATTGCAGTATCTCCTCAGCTGTATCTGTATCAGCTGGATCTGTTTGAAGGGCCATATCAAAATCATTCTGGCCCTAAAAAGTCAAAGCAAAGCTCTATTGATTCCCCCTTGCATGGGGGAAAAGTGGAAATTTTTATTCTTAATACTGAATTTATCATTTCATTTCAGTGGTGTGGCTGGATAGACCTATACATAGGTGCAGGAAATATGCAAAGATGGAAGTGAGAGGTCAAAATTTAGTGCAAGGCATCTTGTTAATCTGGTCTCAACACCACAAAAAGGGTACTCTCTTAAAGTTCTAAAAGAGGGACTCCCTCAACAGTTTTTTTATTCTATCAACCCTAAATACTCACATAAATTTCCTGTGAAAATATCTGTTTCTCAATTACATTTCAATAAGCAGTAATCCAAATTAAGCCTACAGTGTTTCCAGCACAGTACAATTCTTATATAATCATTTATTACTTTAGTGGTAGATGGTATCACCATTGCTGCTTTTGCTATTCACAGTATTGGTATATTTTTCACAGGTTACATTTAAAATTATTCCCCAAACTAATTAGCAGTACAACTGCCATTGGCTTCTATTCAGATAATTGAAAGATTTTTAGAGAAAAGGCCTGAGTTTAATTAATCTTCCAAATTAATTCACATGAACATTCTCTTAATCTCATACAATCAAACCCTTAGCCTGTGCATTTAATAATATTCTGCAATAATTTTAAATATTATGTTCCTGTCTGATACATGAGTATGTTGCTGGTAAAGTTGCATCTGTTATTAGACTTTTGCTGCCTGCAGTGCCTGAAGCAAGCTGTAGAAAATTGACTACAGGGTTCAAAGTAATCTCAAAACAATACAGAAACATTGATTTACAATTTAAACGGTTATTTTGCTTCATTTCTTTCCTAACTGCTCAACAACTGAAGGTCAAGCAGAGTCAATTAGGTGAACCAACAAAATATCAGTAATAAACAGCTTTTGCCATTTTCCCTGGGATTCTCAGTATGATCCTCAACTGCTCATCTCCAAATGCTAATGACAGTGGAACAAAAAGCACTTGTGAAATATCTGCATTTCTGAATCAGATTCATTGGATTTGTTCTAATACTTATTTTTTTAATCTTGCACAGACTGAATTTCCAATATTTCACCATGATTTTGCACATAACTGGACTTACAGCTGTATATCCAAACTAATAACATATTAATCAGCAATATACTATTTTGAGACTGTTCTTAACATAATATCAGTCTGCTTGCTTCATATCTTTTCCAGTTTTATTCTTGCCACAAACTCTTTTAACAAAGAGTTCAGTGGTCATCTGGATTTTTCCCAGAAAAAAAATATGTAGTTATATTCATTTTTCTCTATCATATTGGAAACCATCCTTATTCTTTTAGTGAAAATGTCTCAGCCAAGTTCTGAACTCTTTACTAACAGCTGCACTGATAATTTCAAACACTTCAAAATTATTAACTGATTTCAAACCTGCCTTTTGATTACAAAAATATGATCATATTTTTTAATCCACAACTTTTTGTTCCTTCTTATATTTCTCCCAGTTTCTTCATTATTACAGTACAAGTGGATCATGATTTGAAGCTCTTCCTTGATATCAGATATTTCTTTTGCAGATGAAAGTTTTGGAGATTTTCACATAATTATAAACCTCTAAAAGCAGCTCCAGAAATAAACATACCAATTTTATGTATCAATTTTTAAAGTGGTTTTCTTACTGTTGTCCCTCTCCTTCTTACACTAAAAGGATCAGCTGTAGTTACATAATTGTCTTATCTCAAACTTTACTACTTCTTTTATTATTCTTAACCTTGCTTTGTTTGTTTTTTTGTTGTGGTTTTGGTTTTTGTTTGTTTAAAAACTGCATTTGGCAGCCATATTTAGAAGATAGAAATGCTTAGGACAGATTTTAAGAGAAAAACACTATTTTGGGGGTTCGCAGTGGAGACCGAATAGTCTGTACTTCCAGTGGCAAATCAACCTATCTGAAAAACACCTGTGATTCTAAAGCTTATTATCCGAGGTTTAGTTCAGAGCATTTTAGTTTCTCCAGTTGCGACATTCCTTTTTATGGGTTCTTAACTTTCTGCACAGTTTAATGTTTTCAGAAGGAGCCCTTGTGAACTGTAATGGTCGCAGAGCAGCCATTACAGCTGTTAGAGACATAAGCACTCTTAAACACTCTACAGAAGTATTTACAGAATAGAACTAAAAAGACTTTAAATTTTTCATTATAATCTACACGGTAAATTAGAAACTTCCTGAAAATTAAAGTCTCTCCATTACTGCAGAGTTGTTTAGTTCACAATATCAAAGTATTTTCACTATTTAGTTTAATATTCTGATTACTGTCATGCTAGTTTCTCCTAACACTGAAAGAGAACAGTAGGGAAGTTGGGAAGGATGCTGCACTGCAAAGAATCATACATAATTTGCCTTCTATGCAGCTTCAGGGATATGGATTGTTTCATTGCCACTTACTGTGATGAAACTGACAATCTACTATTCCAGGCTTAAGAAATCAGGCTGTCTTCATAGAATCATGAGTAACAGCTTAAGCCAGATCCATTCACAGACGATAAGAAATCAGTTCCACATCACATTTAAATTTTCATGTATGACTATGACATTTATACACAGGCATAATGACAGAAAATTCAACATAAGCAATACCAAATATTGTTGTTATTGGCAAGAAATGGTAAATACAAGCCAGCAGCAGAATTGAAAACACCTTTTCAGGATCTCCTATATGAGAATTCTCCTTGCCAAGAAAAATGTCACAGGCCGGAATACAGCTCAAAACTTTAGTTTAATTACTGCAACAAAAACATTTATTTTAGTTTATTCTGCTTTAGCCTAGGAGACAAAAAATACACATTTGGATATTTTATCCTTCTATTGTGCCAGTTAACAAAACAGAAGGGTTTAGCATGATATTTGCGTTGTAAATCCACATCCAGAAATATCTGGAACTACCCAATAAAATAACCACCTAAAAATGTTTGAATAAGCAGTTTTTCTGAACAGGACTTCACCTCTTTGTTCAAAACCAGCTTCGGAAATGTTTAAATTACTAAGCAGCACAAGCCAAAGCCTGTCCTTTAGTGCAATCACAGAAAGCCACAGAGAGTGGACATTTGCTGTGAAGTGCAGGTATAGCAAGGCAAAATATAACACTGTAAGAACCAACTTTAAATTACCTTTATTTTTACTCTAAACCTGATAATTATACATATGATAACTTCAGGGAAGCATAGTCTTTCTGATGTTCCACAGTGCCAGCTACAGCTGTGATTTAGTCTTAAGAACTATCACAAATCAATGTGTAATTACATGTAACAAATGTATTGATATAACATAACTAGACCAATACTTACTCATTTCAACGTGAAATCAATACATCTCTAAATTTTTTTTCAAAAAAAATGACTTGACTTCTAAATAGCATACTGTTTGAAAGCTAGTTTCAAAAGTCTAGGTCATTCATGCCTTTAGTTATAGTTTTGATCAGTCCCTTGATCAAGGCAGAGGTGTGATGGTATTAGCTTTTTTGACTGGATAAGAACCATTCTGTATAATAAATGCAGTGTTGATGCCCTACTACACTGTGAAGTGAAACTAATAGCTCAAATAAATGATCAGTTAAAATGTTTTAAGCTTTTAAATAGCTATTTAAAGACTGTGAGTTTAATTAATAAAAGATTTTGTCTCCTTTTGACAGTCTCTATCACGTAACTTGGACAAGTGAAAGTATTTTTCCAGTCTATGACAGCAAATACAAGGATATATTTAGAGAACATTCTTTCTGAATACCTGGTCCCAGTGCACACTGCAACATGAGAATCAAGGTCACCTACTTAATGGCACAGTAAACAAAGTAGGTACAGATCAACCATCCTTATTAAAATATTGATATCATAGACAATTATTTTTATTTTGCAGTTGGGAAAAAATTAAGCAATGCAAGGCAAAATTCAGTCAAACTACTTCTAAAATTAGATTTTAAAAATGGATAGCTATTTTGAAAATGTTAACATTTTTAGACAATTTACTTCAGTTTCTTACCACACTCTATAAATTGCTTGTACAGTGCAAAATATAATGTAGTTGAAAAATATAATGAGATTAATAGCATGTCTTTGAATTTTGAGATCATGGAAATAAGAAGAACATGCTTTAATTTAAGTGACTTGGCAGTTTTATAATAGCTCATGCACTTGGCATTACCATACTAATTGGTCTTCTTCATTATCCACTACAGCCATATGGCATTAGAAGAAATTCAGTCACTGTGAGAATACATCAGATCTGTGCCTCTAGATCTACAGGACTCCAAAAGGGATCCAACAGTCAGTGAGTAGGTGAAATTAAAATCAATAAAGCCAAAAGACCCCAGTGGAGAGGAATTAATTTGACTGTCTTCATAACTTTCATTTGGTAGTTCAAGAAGCATTTCAGGTCAATTATATTAATAGAAACTGGTTGAGTGAAAAGATGTTAATGATGATCCAGAGCCAATTAGCATAGCTATTTTCACTCCATCTTCTACAAAGAGAAAGGCAGAACATAGACACAGAATCAGACTCTTTTTGATCAGTGATGGAAATTGGCAGAGGACAAAAGGATGCATGGAACATTTTAGCAGCTTTTAGCAACAAGCCCATACTCTTTAATGAAAACCAAAAATAAACACAGAGATTTATAATAATTTATTATATAAGATTTAAAAGGGAAAACTGAAGCAAAATTGGAATGATACAGTCATTGCCAAATATTAGTTTTCACTTATCTTATGGAAGCCTACTCAACTTCCTTACTCTTGCATTTTTCACATCAGCAAAGGTTTCTGTAGATCTCTGTCTCTGAAGCACAGAGATGGTAAAAGTCACAGGAAATGGAGAAAAATATTGAGTAAGAAATATATATGAGATTACTTAACAAAAGAATATAGGATTCAATATATTGGAGCCCACAAAATAATCCACGCCTTTCAAACTGATAATTCTTCACAGGTAGGTCTCTATGGTAGATCAATCTTCTAGATGGCATCAGGAAGAAGTCTCTCACATATGCTTCTGAAGCTATACTAGAGTTCGGTTTCTTTTCATAGTTTACTGTGGAAGAAACTCTGCTTTTATCAGTTTAAAATCCATAGTTACTCAAATCTGGATTCTTAGACACAAGAAATATGATTTGGAACCACAGCTATTCATAGTCATGAAAAATCTATACCTGTGTGTGTTTTGATTCAAGCATGCAACTGAATTGCTTCAAATAAAACAACTCCCGATGCATGTTTTAAGGAAGCTTATTGCAATTGTTGCCTCTCTTCACCTTCCCTACAGGTCTGATTGTTACGAGGGGCATACGTTACCGTGTAATTAAGCAGCAGTCATGAATGATGCTGTCCTCCACAAATATGCCACTCTCTTCATCTGTTTCGATCAGACGACCAGCATGGTACCAATGAACTTGGGTGGTATTGTCAACGTACGTGGCAGTGCACTGAAATGGCAAGCGGTCTCCGTGAAAAACCACTTGTCTCTGTGATGGGATCAGTTCAAAAAGAGGAAGTTCCAGAGGCCCAGCTGCAGGGAAAACAAAACAAAACAAATAGGAAGAAAACCCCCTCACAATTAATTCTCATCAATATTGTGAAGTAATTCTAAAAGACTCTAGCTTCCTAGATCTTAACATTAAAACTAATATAAAAGATATGCCCACAAAATTAAGTCTAATCATGTAGTGGATTCTAGAGATAACATTTCTTTCATTGGTGTGAGCCCAGGTAATTACAAAGCAGGATGCTTTAGTAGAGGAAAAAACCCCAACAGTCTTCAAATTAAATTAAAAATACAGCTATTAACATAGATACAGTTAACATTTATATGACCACTTAACTGTCAGTGGACGAAATTCTCATTGTGGTCCAGAATAAAACTTACTCTAGAGAGCCTAAAGTATCTCATATGTCTGGGATTTGGATACTAATAAGGCTAATAACAAAAGTTAAACTTTCCCCTGAAGCACAAGTGCCCCTATGATTTCTCATTTCCCTCTCCCTTACTTCTGCCTCTTCCAAATGTCATCTTTAGTCTCTAGATGTTTACTCAACATTAAATATTTATCTAACTATCTCTTTCTACTTTTTAATAGCAGAATGCATTTCACCATCTTTATTTTATGAATTTATCTATCCCACTTTTCCCCAAGAAATACCCTAATAATAAAATTCTTCAATTTTTATTTCTAGATCCTGAAACTACCTTAACGTGATTTCTGTAAGACATGTCTATTCATTTTTATACACTGAAAAGGAGCATTTTAGGAAAGGTAATTGGAACAGAGGCTCTGAATCTAAAGAAAGAAAATCATCCTATACGGGATAACAAGGCATAAAGGCAAACTTTATTTTGTTTTTTTCTGATATACTCTCCTTAGGCAAGAGAAGAAAATTACTACATCTGATACTTTGTTATCATCACAAAAAATTCTAAAGGTAATAAAACAGTAAGGACTCAATATAGGTAGTTGATGAACATGCTACCGTGAACATGTTGCATAATAATTCTAAAACACAACTTTTCCACCTCGACCTATAATGCCAAGACAGTTGACTGAGCCTGGGTCACTTTTAACTTCACTATTGCAATCTTATCTTAGTCAAAATGCCTACAGTCTTGCACTTTGGAAATCCTTCTGCCTTGATGAGGAAAGAAAATCTTAAAGCTAGATATTCTTCTCCTCCCTTATTTTTTTTTTTTTTCAGTTTTCATTTAAAGGCCTCTTATCATTAATATCTATCCAGCCTACAGGGTTGACAGCTGAATGGACACGCTTCTACATTTTCAGCACTAGTAACTTTCCGAAACATCTATTTTCTTACAAGCACTTCAACAGGTTATTTTCCATTTCTCTGCTCACCATTTTATCTTATTAAACTTTCTCCTCAAAATTCTCTCTTGCCCATAACAAATACAGATGAACTAACCATGCCTAACCAGATTGCAAGCCATAAACACTGGTTCTACAATTGCTAAAATTTGTGGACAACCAATGGTTGTTCTCATTACTCAGCATCCCACTCTAACATGCTTCTTTATGCCATTCAGATGCTGTCTTTGGAACACTCAAACTGTGAGAAGCTGCATTTATAAACCAAGCTTTGGACTCTCAATACTGTTGGGAAATTTAAAAGTTAAATGCTATGTTCATCACCTGCTTTGAATAAACAGTGAGAGGAATCACTTATACTGTTATTTTACAGAGTAAGAATGGGATAATATACGGGATTTGTACAGGAGTGGATATGTCATATTGCTGTCCCAGAGAAGCCCACAGAGGATTAAGGGGCTAGCTACTGTCTACCGAAATGTTGTAAGTGTGCTGTGACTATGAAGGGCAGGCTTCAGATACCCCTCCTAATTTCTGTAAACATCCTGCATTTTATCTTCTGATTGCATCTATTATTTGTGGACATCGATGCATTACTAAAAATTCCTCAAAATATACCTAGTATTTTTATATGCTCCTTGGCTCTTGAATAAAGTAAGAGAAAGAAAATCAGATTAATATCCTGCTCATAACAGCTGCAGGCTAGGTCTCAGTCATTCACGTTAAAGATTTTTTTACTAGAAGATGGAGAAAACCTCTCTCCAAAAGGCTGCAATTTTGTGTTGCATTATGAAGTAAATTACAGAATACAGGGAAAAGGAATGGTGTGGGAATCTAGCCATAAATTAATGAAAATGGAGTCCTGAAAAATTAAATATGTTGTCACAAGTATATTAGCAATATATACTACTCACAGAAATTTAATATTTCTCATGAATACAGTAATATGTAACTGAGGATTTTGTACCTTGCTAAATGTTTTTAGTCATGCAGCAAGTGACGCATTGCATCATGACGCAATGAAGTAGTAAGAGTGCAAACTATACTACCAATATTTCTTCAGTTAAGCTAAATAATTCGCCTGGCATATGGATGTAATGTAACAACACTACCGCTTTGAATTTGCCTCTGCTGTTAAAGTTGGTTTCCCATTATTCTGTTGCTCAGCCTTGGGAATTGCCAAACCCAGAAATGGAGTGGGAATGAAGTGTTCTGTACAGATTTTGTCAAGTAATGACCAGAAGTAAATTAAACCTTTTTTTACTGCAGCATATCAAAAAGGAGAAAATGATCATTTGATTGACATCGGTCATAGCAACAGTCTACTCATTTTCACTTTCTTTGCAAATCCTCCTAATTTCCAATGAAGATGCAAAGTGAATTAAATGTGCCTTCAGTTTACCAGTAGGCTAGGATATCCTTCTGACCAGCTGAACCCCTTTGAGAATGTACCTAATGGGTTGGCCAAATTGATAAATAATGCTGCAAATTCATTTTCAAAGTGGAACTAGCAACATTTCTATGAATTATGACATCTGTGGACCATGGAAAGTACACTTAAGTACTTCTGCAAAACATCTGCTCTTAATCTCTGTGATGTCTACAACAAAATAATTACCAGAGCTAATCTTGAGTTGTTTTCCAGCAATAATCATGATTTAAATAACTAAGGCTGGTTCTGCAACTATTACTCATGCCAAAGTTGTAGTTGACTTCAATGGCACAGCTTACAGATAGAAGGATTAATTGCAACAACAGAAGTTTCAGGATTAGGGCCAATACCCCTTTTATCCTGAAGGGCTATAAAATGATTGTATAGTTTCATCAGCATCAGCTAGAAATACTTATTTTAAATCCATAATCCAACAATCCTTCAAATTTAGAATAAAAATAAAAGTATTTACTAATGCTATACACGCACTTTCAATCTTGACTTTGAGAATAAAGTAAGTATAAAATTCTGAAAGCATTTGTAATTATTTCGGCACTGATTTGACAGCACTTTCAATATAACAGCTCTGGCAAGCATATCCATATACAATGAATTTTTTCTCTTAGATCATATGATTACTAAAGACCAAATAAATATATATCATCTCTGATGCTCGTGTGTGTGAATGGCAGATCCAGCAGCTTTACAAGATTAGAAATAATTTGCATTTTACTGTTGAGGGTTGGACTAGAGGACCCGTAGAGGACCCTTCCAACCCAAAGCATTCTATGATTCCACGATAGTATCCTGAGAGAGGAGAGAGTAATTTAGGGGGATTTTATTTATTTAATTTTTACATATGTGAAAAATATTCCAAGATTCTCCTAAAACAATCCACTCTGCTGCCTTCGAGTTTGATACCAGCAGCAGCATCTGCCAATGAGAGGTGTGACTCCTACAGGCATTTAGATCAAGGGCTGCTGGTGCTTTACAGTCTTTACCTGCCTTGCCTTTCTAGTCAGCACTAAACCATGATTGTGGCAAAGCACCACAGGAATCATTGACTGCAGCATGAATCTAAAGAAGGTCTAACCTGTCATTACAGTAATTACATCTTTATCTTTCACTTCTCAGCAGAAAAAGGGGTTTGTTGACTAAATGCCAGATTCTCTATGTGATCCAGTCTTGTATTTCAGATTAGCTCTAGACTAGGACATACGGAGGAGGAGTCAGGTCACACAAATACCCTGAATTAGAATATCACTGAAGAGCCCTTCTCAAAGAAAGCATATCCCTGCACATTATAATGCACAGAGTATATAAAAATGTATGTAAAGTTGAAAAAGAAAATAGAACTTAGAAAATAGAAAAAAGTGCACTAAAGCTTTAAAGAAATGCTCAAATGTGTATGCCCCTAATACCTTTATAATAAAATTTACCTCACACTCACACATTAAATGTTTTCTGCCATTTTCTTATAATTCAGTTCTTGAGATTTTAAAAAAATAGTTCCAATTTTGCTTACAATTTTGGCCTTTTTTCTTTACCATTTTAAAAGATGGAAAGGAGAATAACATGAGAGAAATATTACTGTCACTAGACATACATGGAATACAAATGTTTGTAAAAGACAACATACAATGCATTTCTAACATATATTTTAGTTAAATTTTAAATATAATATGATCACATTTAGGATGCATGCACTTATGAATGGACAACACTATTTTCTGGGTGAATGAGCAAAAGCAAATCTGTAAGCACAAAAGCTGGGCTGATTTGTTTAAAAACTACAGGTACTACTCCAGCACCATCACAAGGTATTGGAGAGATGATCAGAGACAAATGAAACTATGTCCTATCTCCAGCCATGTATGTTGCCTTTTCACCTGCACAACCTATAATCTGTGCAGCAAAACTCTCCACAGCTACCCAGCTACAAAGTGCATAATCCCGGTTACTACACTAGCATATTCCACCATTCAGTCTACCAGAGACATAGCTTTCTGCTGTGTGTTTTCTAGCCCTCATTAACTGGCTTTGTTTGGCAGGTTCTACACAGTTAGAAATAGGAAAATTCACAGGTTTCTCCAAGTTGCTCATACACATCAAGTGCAGTATTACAGCGCTCACATTCAGGATACACCATCGAGTTATGCCTCTTGGTAGAAAATTCAGCTTGCTACAGTGCACCACAAGATTTTCAGACAGAGAAATGCCAGAGGTTGGCATATCGCTTCTTGTTAATTACTTGATTCATTGTATTGCCAATGGGCTTTTTATTTGAACTGAGTGTGCCTACAGGGTGCAGCACATCCTGCTGACAAAAGTGTGAGTTAGAGCTCCAATATTTGTACACAATCTCAGTGGGAAAGAAATATGCACGGAAAGCACAGTGTGGGGAAAGCCAAAAGTGAGGACAAAGTAAAGGAACCAGTCCAATAAGAAGGACAGACGAAAATGAGGAAAAAAATTGAAAAACTTCAGTTAAAATTTTGAATTGCTGACACCGTAAATCATGATATCTGCTGATATATACCGAATGGAACTGAAGAAAAGAGAGTGGTCTGAAGGCCAGTTTTGCCAAGAAGGGGAAGTACCACTACACCAATGCCAATTTCTGCATTGCAAATTTTGCTGACAATAAAAAAAGGTTTGGTGTAGAAGGTCCTAGGTAGTGCCATATGCCAAGGAAGTCAAGAACAAATATAGAATTGAAGCCAAGCTTCACTTTTAATAAAAGCTTTGCCTGGCTCCAATTTTAACATAATATCAAGAAAATGCAGATGTCAACACATGTTAAACACATCAAAATAAGGTACGTTTTTTGGGCCTGGGAAAAGAAAGCTTTGTATCATTTCATTTAACACTCACCACAGAACAAATGGAACTTCTGTTTGTGTAATAGCTTCTTATTTCCACCAACTTCGTAACGTTGGCAGGGCAAGGCAAACTTTTATCAACCCCTTTCACCTTCATACATGCTTTTCAGACACGAACATAAAGTAGATGTATTTTTTTTTGCAGCATCTCATAATTAAATCACAGGTTTATATTTACTTTGTAATGGTAAATGCTACACTGAAACGGTAGCTACTAACTAAAATGCAAGACTTCATACACGTAAGCTGTTTTATTTTAATGGTTTTGTATTGCATTTTACTCCTGCAAACTTCTGTAAAGCCATCAAAGTGGAGAAAAAGAGAGAAAGGGTGTATGTCTCATGAGCAGGCATAGCAGAGTCAGTGGACTGAGACTCTGATAAGAATGTAGATCCTGCTGCAGGGAGCTGAACACTAGTAGCAATCCCAGGATTTATCCTGAGCTAAAAGCGCGTTGAGTTCAGGCTGTCGCAGTCCACTGCTACTGGTGTTTCTGTTATCTGGGTTAGCTAACCTCATAAATATACTCCATATCTACAGAACATAAGATTAAAGTCAGTGCAGCTATATCAAGAAAACCTACAATCATAGCTTTGGATGACAGCCTCTTTGAGAAGCTAACTTCTCAGGTTTATTTAATCAAAATAAGTTACACCTGTGTAGAAAATAAGGAAGGCTGAGCTGGAAAAGGTACAATTCAAATACAGTCATTTGAGCAAATACAACTCATGGCAAGTCCAGTCACGACAAAGTTATTTGACTTGTCTTTCTCTACAGCAGTTTCCCCCAGATTTATAATCCTCTGTGAAAATAAATTATTAGTTTTCCACTAGGTCTAGGGATTGATGGTGTTGTGTCCATTACAACTATTTTAAGGGAGGGAGCCGCAGAAAAACACTTGCTTACTTACTGATGATAGCAGCAATTTACTTGTTAGGGAAGTAGAGGTTGAGAAACACAGACATAGCAGGTATTACTTAATAATTTAAATGCCAAATATCATAATATTAATTTGTAAAATGGTAACAGCTACTCAAGAAATTTCCAGAGAAGGAAACTCAAGGTTTCATTCCAGTTAATCAATTAATCAAAACTATTATCTGCATTCAGGCAAAATAAAGCCCACGTCTTGCATTGGCAAATCTAGCAGAAATTTAAAAGAATGGGCAAAGAGTTTTTCATCACTGATTTTTTCCTTATTAAGTAAAACTGCTGCCACTTTTCAATTTCTTATTTTCAAATTGTCTCAAAAGTCTACTTTAGAAGCTGTGGAGCATTTGATTATTTGCCACATCCCAAAACTTGAAGAACATGACATTTTGACAGCTATGGTATTAGAAGGTTCATCAACACAAATTCCTCACAATGGCATCAATCAGAAGCCATTGCTAGAAAGTTAACTTTGATCACTCAAATTATCCTTATGGTGAGCTGGCATGCTCATGGCTACCCATATTCATTGCATCTTGCAGTTTTATTGGCTGAGTGTTGGCAAGGATAAAGCACCAACCTCTACAAAATACATTGATTAGATTTATTCAGCTGGAAAGTGCAATAGTAGCACTCATCTGTCCAAAATGTAAGCACCATTAGCCAGGTTTTTTTAATTTTCATATCATCACTACACACGCTAAGCCCAAGGAAGCAGGACAGCAGGTAGGTCCCAAGAGTAGCAGTGACTGCTCCTAACAGCCCAGAGTCAGCAGGCTGCATATGTACGCACCAGTGGTTCAAGATGCCAAACAAAAAAGAAATGTAAAAGTCATAAAAGAAGCTAAACAAATGACACATCTATTGAAGCAAGGATTTGTCCCAGTCATTGCATGATTTTTTTCCATTCCAAACACCCCTCAGCCCAGCTGGGAATTTCAGAAACTGCAGCTCTCTATAGCCATTTTTATACATCCATTAAAAATTGCTGTAGCATGAAGAATACATCTTCCACGCTACTCCAGGCCCTTAGTTGAGTCTGGCTTTACCCAGAACTAGCTTTTGGACAGGGCCAGTCAAGTCTCCCAGGGCAGAAGTTTTGAAAATTAAAGAAGCTTTGTTTCACTGATATTATCTTCACTACATCTCAGCTAAATTTTTCTTTAGTTATTTTATATGCTTTTTGGAACAATTAGGCAAGGACAATGTAGAAAATCAGAAAAAACTGTATATAAAAAAAACCCAAACAACAAACTGACGGAAGTTTCAGAGTAAGCTATGGGAAGAAAAACAAACTGGGTACATTTCTAGCATTCAAATCAATGGGATTTCACGAGTGAAAAGTTCTGTTGAACTATATTTTTGTGTGAACACAGATGAAAGAAAATATGTAGTAGTAAACCCACATTCTCTAAAGTTTCTCAAATGAACATTTTCATACTTGTGTTACTTCCTGTTTATGCTTTAAATGTTACTAATCTTGTGCTCCTAAACTTGCAACAGTGTTCTAAATTACCACTAAATAAATTAGATAATAATGTTTAATTTTAAATGTAGGGCATCATATTGCATTTTTTTTTCCAGTTTGAGACTGATCATATTAGGGTGAGAAATCTAGAATTTGAAGCCAAGAAGTTAGAGCATTGTTGGTTTCATAATACCAAATGGTTATCTATTGAAATCTTTGATATTTAAAATGGCCACTTAGCTCTAATAGAAAACTAAACTACCACACCCACCTCTGAAAGATCAAAAATGTACAGTTACATTATTTGAATTATAGACATTCAATTATTATCCATATTTTTTATTAAAGAAAATCCTGAATTGTTAAGACTGTAAAATAGAAACAATTGCAAGAGGATTTAACTACAGCTAATTTTATCACTATTCATAACTTGCAAAACCTAATCCTGTGAAAGGTCAATAATGCAAATATTCCTATTTCAATATAATTAGACCTATTCATATGGTCAGGCACTCTGCAGAACTGGAGCTGAAGTCTTGATCCCACATATTCTTGAAGACAATGATGCTCCGCATGAATGCGGCAGGCTATCTGTAGGCTGCCAAGAAACTGCAGGACTGGAATCTAAATCTGGATAATTAATCCATCATTCTTTCTACTTGAAATTTTGAGTGTAGTCAGTTACTACATACTGAAAAAAACCCCACAGTTCAATATTTAAGAATGACTTGTAAATGAAAAAGGAATTGGTTGAAACAATAATCTCAAGCCCATACCTAAATTTAAGTAAATAACAAATGAGATTGGGAAAACATTGTTTGTGTACTGTGAGAGAAATAAATGCAGAAAAAAAGCATTACTTGCTAACTTTGAGCCAGTATTTGTTATTGCAACATTTCAAGTAGGAAAGAAAACTGTTAAGGACAATCTATATGGAGATGTAGACAAATACGATTTTAAGACTTGAAAGGCAATGTAGATAATTTTTGTCACCATACCAAAAAAATAACTTCAAATCCCATTTCTCATCCAATATCCCCAGCACAATGGTATTACTGCCATTGATTTTAAATGTATTGAATGATCTGAATTTTCGTAGTATTTTAGTAAGATTGTAAAGAAAAACTACTTACGGAAATAGACTAGAGAGCTGTCTGTGGCCTGAGAGAAACATGCCTTAATGTTCTGCTCATATTTAAGCATAAGAATTCAGATTAGAAAATATGAGAGTACGTAATTAGTGATGAAAGTACTTCATGTCTTTCTATGCAAGAAATAAATCTTCAAATGGTCAAGAAATCTCTAAAAGTACAAGTAGAAAGTGCATAAAGAACATAAATGTGCTCTCTTTTTTTTTTTTTTGCTTTGGGCCAGTTTCAATGTGAACAGGTATGGAGCATCAGACCACAAAGTTCTTACTGTTTAACCTGACTGCTCTTTTAGAGGATGAATACTCTGATTCTCAGTGAAGTGAGGCAAATTACAAAAGACAAGGTGCTGGTTAAGTTCAAACAACTCCCTAACAACCATATCCCCTTCCTCTCAATATATTATTTACATTTTCTATAAAATATTTAATTAATTGCATTGCAGAATGCAGAAGAAAGAAAAATATCTAGCCCTCTCAGTTTTATCCTTCCCTTTGAAGTACCTTCCTAAGGAGGGAGTCCATAATATCAGAAAAAGTGCATTTCAATAATATTCTGCAAGTCATAAGTTGCTAATTTCACTCATGAGCTAACACTTTAAGGTGGTTTATAGAACTCAGACCGAGAAATAAGTCAAATACCATTGGACACTGACAACTTGCAGTTATTATCTTTCATCCTTTCTCACCCCTATTTTCAGTAGGATGGATTTTTACTCTTCTTTACTGTTAAGACTTTTCTCAGTATATAGCCCCTCAAGGCATGCTAGAAACCTAATCACACAGGTCTTCTACAGTTAAAATTCCAGCTCTGTATTTTGAGTACTCATTTCCTGTCATCCATAGCAGAAGTCCTAATTGACTATTAAAGATGTGAGTAAATTACGAACCAAACCAAACAATTTCTCACTACAAGTTTCACATAAACAGTTACAATTCTGCTCATCACAATGAATAGGTACACTACCCATAAGCAGAATACACATTTTGTCACAATTTCTACTTTCAAAAGAGCATCGTGTAACAGTCCCTCTAAGCCAGGTGAAACACACCACAGTCGATTGTCATGTACTTGGAGCACCTAGAGCAATATGGGAATTAAAAATCAGCATCTGGATACTCATTGCCTTTGAAAAAAACAGGCTCCTGAGTCTAGGGAGGCCACCCAACCCCTATTAAGGTAGACGAGACACTACATAAAAACAGATGCTATCTCAGGCATGCTAATACATAAAAGGAAAACTTGTCTCAGCTGCAATATTTTGTTTTGTAAATTGCCATTACTTTGGGTATTGCAAACTCTATTTCCACCATATTTTCCCCTGAGGCTGTGTCTAATAATGAATGTATCTAACATTTGAGCTTATATGATATCCATTTCCTTACTCTGGAAGTTTCTTGACTGAGTGTGGTATATGAAGAATATGCATTAATGCTAGTTTTGCTCATCTAGGGAGATTTCTCAGATTCATTACAACACAGCCAATAAGGAAGTATTAAACAGCAGAATTTGGTGTAGAAACATAATAAAGATATAAGCAATAAATTAATTTCTTCCAAGAAAAAGACTTATGTATAGCTTTCCATCAACATAGATAGACAAAAAATGTAAATGTAGTTTGTCAGGATTACATTTAGCCAATTCCTTATGAACGTGTCAGGCACAAAGAGCCAGAACAAGCTCTGCTAATATGGCCTGAGAGCCATTCAACACTGGTCATGGTTGCTTCATCAGGCTTACTGCCAGACTGCCGGGAAAGGTAGGGACAACAAAAGGGGAAGGGTGACCTGTGACAAAACTAGCTTTCCTGAAAGTGTTGTGATGAGATGGTGCACATGCATGCACACCAAAGTATCTGGTTCAGTGGAGCAAAGTGACTTGAAAAAAATCTAGGTGCCTCTCTGCAATTACACTTCAGGAGAACTGACAAGATAATAAGTCTAGCTCTTTTAACTTTCTGCTTTATAGGTCCATGCAGCAATATGATGACCAAGATTTGGACAGTAGATTACAGAAACCTGAAAAGCTATTAAAACCCAGAAAGAAACTGAACCTATGCACTCTCTGCACAGAAAAATGCATAATGATAAGGACTAGAAACGTAATTTATTATGTATAAATGCATTAAACTCTAATCTTAATATCCTTTGGTATTTTCTTACTTTTGAATCAATTTCTTTTTCAATTAAAAAAAGGTGATAGCATGGTCCCAATTTCTTATTTATAAACAGAAAACATATATGCAAAAAGCAATACTTTAATTTGTAGGAAACCTGCATAAGAAACGGTTATTCTGTCCCAGAAGAATTATGTAATTTTCTTTGTGGTGGAAATAAATAATACTGTCTTAAAGGACTATAAAATTACTTTTATATTTTGACCTTGGCAATATTTTTTGTATGATTTAGTAAATACATCATTTTTAGCCAAATCACTTATCTAAAGATTATTGATAGTATGTCAACTACTTTCTGTCCTTTAAATGAAATCCAATCTTATCCAATGATAAGAAAGTCAGGACTTTTCAAAACACCTGTTTTCATGAGTTAAATCTAAATCTAACAGAAAAATGCTTCATCGTGGTTATACGTCAATGGTAATCTGCAAAACAATTGAAATTTTACTACTTAGCGCTGTTAGTTCAATAGCATCAATACAGCTTTGGAACAGAAAATCAATCCTAATACCTCATTAATCAGTATAAATAATCAAAACCCAGGTTTAAGAGCAATCTTTTGTAATCCCCTTAGGGCAAAAACTCACACATGTCTTTCCGGAGTGAAGACTCCGGAACAACGTACAGAACTCATTTATGCTGATGATGTGCACAAGAGAAAATCACAGACTCCTATCAGACCTCAGGTGGAATTTATCACATTGGTTTTCAGGAAAATGTAATCTTTCTCCTGTAAAATGAGTAGGTTTTATTTGGACAGCAACAAGGCACTGCAAGAAGCCAATTTCACAATCATTTTTCAGAAGGTACTCTGTATTCTGCCTTAATTATGAGGGACCGCAATGAATTCATAATGGTATAGACAAAAGCAAAACTATTCTTTATCATCAAACTAACTTTTCAGCCTTATTTCCCACACGAACAATTTTTTTTCTAGCCAAACATTTCTAAGAGCTTTTTTATTAAAGAAGATTTAATTAGCTCTTATAACCTGTTGATGAAATATACAAGCAGAACCCTGAGAATAACAAAACCATGCAGTTGCTTAAATTAACTCTTACAAAAATCCCTAAAGCAGGATTTTAACTGTTTTCAGTGGGTGACTGCTTTGGGTACTGGGAATTATCAGATGCATGAGAAAGATTTCCCAGAAAAAAAAATTTGAAAGATAATTTCTTCTCCTATCAAAACATAAAATAATTCTAAAATGCTCATTGTAAAAATAATTCTAAAATGCCACCTGTACATAGCCAGAAATTTTTTTACTGTCTAGTAAAACAAATACTCAATATACTGTGACTTTTTGGTTCATTCCCTAACTTGCCTGCAAAGATCTTTGCCATTTCAGTTCTGGTATTACTTTTTCCCTTCCATTTTTCTCTTTGCTCATTTTGTGACTGCAATACCTCATGACATCTTCTTCTAGCATGTAGAAGGAAGATCAGTAACTATAAAATTAAGCGTCTGAGAGTATGGAAGATGTTCACATGCAGGAGTTTCTAACTTTTAAATCACTTATTATTTTCCTTAAGATATGCTTGATTTTATTAACTCTATGCATATTACAATATAGATTATTTTTCAAACACTGTCAATAGCTGTTATTATCTTGGTGCCAGACAGCCTTCTATTATGCCTAAGTTAAAATAAGGTTACTGACAATGAAATGACTAAATGTTGTGGGCACTCCGAGCTGCCCAGCAGAAATTATGAGCACTGTGAAGTACCTGGCAGATGTTACAAAGCTGGTAGAAGGCCCAGCAAATATAACCATCATGAAGCTCTCTGCAGTATTAAAACTGGTGTCAAGCTATTGGCGGTCATTAAAAACCTTATCAAGTGTTCTGTGGACATTATAAACGGCAATGAAAACTAGATCGGCATTATAAGTTCTGTATCAGAGGTGTGGTAAGGAGTCCTATTAGGAACTAAAATACAGAATTCTGAGAAATAGGTTTCATTTTCTCTGCAAAATTCACAGCCTCATCTGCATTGGCAACTTGGAAATACCAATTAACAGCCCTTAATCAATTCTTCTGATTATTCCAGCATTTTCAGAAGATTTCATTTACTACAAGGATGCCAATGCTGCGTCACTATAAAATGACAGCTTGATATTTGATAAGTATTGCAGATATTCAAATGTTCAGTAATACAGGCCACAGGAAAATTCTCTCTTTCACTCACAAGGGCTTGTTCCTTATCTGCCTTCAGCCAGGTATCTGTGTTTCCTTAACAATTCAGCCAATGGAACATCTGTAGCTGGTACTCACATCCTTTCACATCTCTCCCAACTTGTAAATATCTGTATTTGCTGTTAAAACCAATTTTTTTGTTATTACTCCAATCAACTCTGATCTCCCTTCTACTATAAATGTGATGGCAACACACACCATTCCTCATGTGGTTATTAGGATAAAAGCATGACTTTCATTTTGTTTCCATAAGACATTAGTACAGCCACCATCCCAGCAATTTTCTGTCATTCAAGAAAGTCAAAGATTCTGTGACTAATCGAATATGCGTGAAATTATGTATTTCACTATGGAACACATCAGCATCATCTTAGGCAATGATTTTTTCTTTGCAGGATGTGATGCTTTTAAAATCTCTCTTCTAGTCTGCTCTTTGTTAAACAGTGTTCAGCGTGAGATGAATTTTCTTTACTCATTCACATTTTTCTGTTTCCTTCCTCAGATCATAGCTATAATGTTTGCTATGGAGGAAACTCCCAAAAAGTGACTCACATATGGATCTTCAAGTAGAGAATTCACCTAACTGAAGCTCACTAGCTCACTGTAAAAAAGTCTATTCATCCCCAGGACACAGTGCTAAAATGTATAGTTACAGTTTAATAAAAATGAAAAATACAAGAATGAAATCTGGTATTTATGCACACTGTCAGAGATATAACTCAAAAGGAACATTCTCTAAATCATGCAGTATTCAATGTAGAGCTACTATCATGCGTTAATGTCTTAAACCATAATTAACGTTACCTAATATATAGACCAGACCATAGTATACTTGCAATATATATGTATACATATATATAACATATATTTACATGAAATAAGAAACCTTCTTTTTTTTTTTCTCTTTGAATCTTATTTGGATTTTCTGTGCCATATACCTGAATTTCTGGTTTATAGGCTAGTTGGATTTATTACTCTTTGTTTGGCATTTTTTCTGTTTTTTAATATCAACTCTAGATTCCTCTTCAGTTTGTAATGTTAAATGAGAGTACAGCTCACCACATATCAGCTGATTTTCCTTCAGGTTACGAAATGACAGTCCTTGTAAAGCACTGGGGTAAGCACAAACTGTTTCCTCCGCTATTCGAACAGAAGCATTTCTGGCCCACTGCAAGACCCATTTTAAATTACAGTCACAAATGAGTGAATCAGTGTTGAAATGCCTAGAAAGGAAAAAAAATATCACAATTGGTACACACGCAGTTTCCATAAGCATACTTTCTTCTTAGATTCAAATTATCTAACTCCAAAGCAAACTAATCCTAGACAGATGCATAACTATGGATGTGTAAGTATAGAGGTATCATCATAAAGATGTCCTGAGACAACTAATACACTGTTAACAACTTCCAAAACATTATGCCAGCATCCTGGTTCTGGTTACAGAATAGCATCACTGAACACTGAATTAAATTTGAGGACTTGCTACTATAGGAAATCATACTATGACATACTTTCAATTACTAAAAAATTTTTTAAGTAGTAACTTCACCATGGAAACATCCAGGATACACGTCTAAAACTCAGAGAGGTACATGTAACATAAATAAATGTGTATTATTATTATAATTGCAGGAAAAATATGTAACATGAATGTTTTTGTGGTTTTAGAGTTATTATATGATATAATGCATGAAGACATGCAAAGGTATAAGATCACAAAGGACAAAGCCTGGGATCTCAGTCAGCATGGCTAGACTGGGCTGGTCAGGAATGGGGTAAAATTGTTGACTGGGACAGGTCAAAGATGGTAGTTCATCAATAGTGAAACAGATATTGATAACAAAATACTTCATATTTTACTTTGGAATTCGCTGCTAGAAACAACTTTCTTTGAACTCAGATTCAGCTCTGCTATGTTTATTGTAATGTCTTTCTTTAATATTTCTGATTTCCAAACATCAGGAACCATACTTACAGTGCTTTCAGAGCTAGCAGCTCAGAAAAAAGTCCATTCATGAGACTTGAAAAAATATTCCCTGACAAATTCCTAGAAAAAAGCAATTTGCAGTCAGTTATAACAGATACAAGAAGAAAACAAAACTGTTATAGAATGACGATATTTTCTTACTGCTATTTAAGAAATTCTGCTTTCTTAATAACAGTAAAAACATTGAAATTTGTACATTGCTTTCTAGTAAATGATGGCAATATTC
The DNA here is from genome assembly GCF_032191515.1 of Phaenicophaeus curvirostris. Classification (NCBI taxonomy): domain Eukaryota; kingdom Metazoa; phylum Chordata; class Aves; order Cuculiformes; family Cuculidae; genus Phaenicophaeus; species Phaenicophaeus curvirostris. The sequence continues at coordinate 13,688,855 of NC_091400.1, read as the reverse complement.
AAAACAAATCATACATTTCTAATTATTTTATTTTCACAGAAGGTATACGTACAATTCACTTGGTCCAATATACAGGAATATTTCTACATATTTAATAGAATTCGAGAAAAGAATATTCTAGAATTTAAGTGAAAATGTTCATACAATGATTAGTCAGTGAGACCTATGCCATATTTTTATAGTATATGTAAAATACTACTTCGAGGTAAAGAAACAGAAGCAGTGCCTTAATTTAGTAACACTCATAATTCAAGCAATTCCTTAAAACAGCAATGAGTTCTCAAAGTAACTACACAATTGTTTTAGTACAAATGATTTTAAATAAACTAATTTTACCCATCCTTAAATTAAGGACGTTTCCATTTTAACTACTGTCTTACTATGATTTGTCTTAATGGCTGAATGGATTAAGCTGATTATTTGCCAACAGATGTGATTTAGTTTTGCCTAGTTTGAAAGTACTGCTCTGCCAGTGCCATTACAGTATAAAAGGTAAATGCTTCACGTTACATAATGATGTCTTTTTCTATATCAGTAAACTGAAAAATTAGTGCAGTATCCAAGACTCACATTTCATACCATATGAATTGCCTACTTTTGCAATACTGATGTATATTCCTCTCTATTAGTGCCTGAAGCCTACATGTCTAAATTCAAGGATGGCTACAAAATTTCAGCTATTAGTGAAATTTTAGATCTCTTCACTAGAGATTTCTTGTTACATCTATAAAAAAAACTCCGTAGACTGGCAAACAAAGTCGTTTCATTACTTTTCCATTAAATAGAATGCTTTCATAATTATTGATTTCAATTCTCTTCTGTCTAAAAAGTAAAGAATGTATACTAATTCAAAGACACAAATTCAGATCAGGAGAAGTGTTCCACCAGTGAGGAATCTACCAAGCTGCAAAAGATCTGAGCCAGCTTCATAAAGTAAAGAAGAACAAAAAGCTCAAGTACCGTGCTTTCTACAGAAATCTGTAGAGATACATATGAATCAATGAATTCAAGAAAGAAAAGAAAATGATTGCTAATTTATGAAATATTTTAGGAAAGTTTTGGAGCATTCTTGAAACAATACCTAATCTTATTTTTGTACACAAATTTTCACCATTGAAACCAAGAAAAGAAAAAGAAAATTAACTTTGAACATTTCACCATTTTTGTGGTAGTTCAATGCAAAAGTCTACCAATACAGAAAAATAAATTGGCTCAGCAATATCGAGTGAAACTAGTTCTCATTATATTGAGTGATGATGAGATCTATTGATACAATTGAACTCATTGTTATGATTTTGTCTAACACTGCATCTTTAACAACGTTGTGGTGCAAAGCCCTGGGAAATGGAAGGGCTTTCAAGTATCTTTTCAAGTATGGGTATGTCTAAAGGTGGAAATGAATGCTTGCAGCTATCTATTTCTATGCCTTTAATATTGTGGATTTATCAACAGGAACAAAAAGTATTGAGTATTTCACAAAGATTCCTTTTTATCTAAAATTAAATGGGTCTACTCATGTTTATTGGACATAATGCCTCAACAAGGCATATGCTGAAGCAGCTCAGTGAACTGGGACATTAAATGGACTAAATCAGAAATTGAAACCTTGACATTTACACAGAATTAAACCAGAAGCAGTTCCAGCTGAAATATGGAAAGCAGTTACAGTAGTATAAACCTTCTGACAGAAGACAATCATGCTGAACAGAAAGATGGTGAAGCAATCTGCCTAGCCTTGCATGGATGACAGCCAGAGAGCAGAAATACAGGGGGTTCTTTTCTTTGCATCACCCTACAGCAGTATGACAACATTTCTTACCTGATGCAAATCCAGTTATTTCCCTTAAATATCCATCCAGGCTTAACAAAACAAAACAAACAGAACACCAAGTCTGAATTTTTGTAATTTGGTTTGGAGCAAAAGAAAAAAAGCTTTATATCTGGTCAATATTTTAGGATACACGGGAAAACTGCAAGTTATTTCCACAGCTGATGTAGCAGGGTTTAGTAGATGTATGGTAGCTGTGTGCCTGCAAGCGATGCTCATTCTCTATCTACTGAACATATGTACTTTCCATAGGCCCTGCCAAATCCATGGAAATATCTAGCCAGAACTGACCTACACTGTGTCAACGTAAAAATTCTTTAATAATGATCCACTTACAGATTTTTTTGGCTGTTTTTATCATGACAGAGACGGATGTAAGTCCTTTTCTTCAGTGGGTTTGCCAAGTGCTGGAATAATTGAGTTTCTAACAGGTCAAAAGTCACCATAAAGCTAGTAATCCAATTTTTCATATTCTTTTGGCAATGACCTGGTTCATAGTTTCCATATTACTACTAATAATTAGCAAACTAGGATCATATGTTCACAGTGCTGTATAAGTCACAAAAGAATACACTTGTTTGTCCAAGAAACTCATAATTACAATATCCGGATCTCCAACAGTGGGAGTAGCTTCTTCTCTAACAAAACTTTCAGAAATCATCTTAAATCACCCCAATAACATATACATTTCCTAGCTAGGTGTCTGCAGCACCCTGTAAATTCCTGGTTCTGTCAGTTCATGTTATTTATATTACCCAGTAACATACCTCTAAATGCATGGTGTTGTGAAATGCTGCCATTTCAGATATCCTAAAAATCCACTTTAGCTTGATTTAAAAGGACATTTGTTCTAAAAACATCTTTATCATCTAGTTTGCAAACATTTCAAATGCAACAAATTAATGCGCTCCAAAGCTGATAGCACTTACTATGCCATTAACTTACTCTATTAACAGAAACGTGCTTTCTGCTCTATCAGAGGTAAAACATTTTAGTCTTATGATAAGGTCCTACACTTATTTTTTCATCTACCAAATAATCTTGGGCTTTTACAAACATTAATAAAACATTTTTGCGAAAAGCTTTAATAAAAATTATGCCACAAAACAGTCAAAGAGAATTGTGTCTCAAAGGACCATTTTAAGGCAAAACATAGCTAGAAGCAGGAATATATGGATATGAAGAACGCTTCATTCTTATGAGCAGTATTAAAAAGCAAGAGCTGCATGCAAGGGTGACAGATTGATCTGTGCAAAAAGGCTAGAGTAGGAAGAGCAGAAAATGACAACATAAATATAGAAGGCAGGTTATGGTGCACATTTTCTTGATGTTGCTGAAGTAGGGTCTGTTTGATTCAGTACCTTACTGGTTTTGTACATTAACTCTGGCACCAAACAAAGTAATCAATTGCTTCAATGATAACAAGAAAGTTACAAAAGAATTTATAATATTATCATAAAGCTAACTACTGATGATGACTCAGAGGCAGGATGACAAATAAATCTGATGTACTTTAATCAAATTATTGGAAGTAAGGAGGAATTCCTGTTTCAGACTTCCAAAAGGAAGATACAGCAGCAGCTGCTTGTTGAAATAGGTTTAAGGCTGCAACATTTCTGAACCTGAAGGGCTAACTGACTAGGGACTAAAAAATGAAATCTGGCACAGTGGCACCACCCTAGTATTACACAGCTCTAGATATTTAGATTAAATATATATAGAATTAATGTGGATGGCAACTCCATTACTTAGCAGAAATATATTTGCATACATAATTCGAAACAAAGCACTGAAACATGGCTACAAAGGTGATTTGAGACATTTGTTGCATTCAATTATGTCACTCCTAGTTAGAATGCATGCACCTCATCACAGCATAAACACATCCAAATAGTAATATATAAGCCAAAAAAGTTCAGCTAATATCTTGGGAGACATAATAAATCTTCTCTTATACTGTCTGAGACACTGTCAGCTTCATCTGTCATACAATGTGAAAGCATTTTGGAATCATTTTCCAGAGTATATATCATCAGTTCCAAGAAGGTGTAAAAATTAGATCAGTCTCAAGGAACATGATCACAACTCACTGGTTGCAGTAATTTCATGAGCTATGTGAAATTCTAGATTTCATTAGTAACTTGAAATTCAATTCCAATTCATTAAAATGTATATGTATCCTAACTGCAATCTGAGTAAAAGCCTTCTTTTCTACATTATCAAAAGGCCTACAGTTTTTTGACAGTTCTGTACATGCATATGTTTCCTAAACAATACCAGATGACACTACTAGTTGACTTTTTCTTAATTCAAGAATCCTGTAGTTTGTCCTGTTTTAAAATAGGCTGCACAAAGCCACAAAGCCCTTTGGAGAACATTTGCATTATCTATCCCTGAAAGCTCAGGCAGTTCTCATCCTTCATTTCAGTGAACTGTCTAAACATACCGTCACCCTACTCAGCTCAGATACATGCATCACATCATTTGGTTAAACAACCTAGTTCACTTTGGGCTTTGAGCTGATTTTTCAGCTCTAATTCCATATTTTTGAAATTGAATTAGATTTACAAGATTGAGTGAAACACATTCTGTGTTATTTTGTTTCATCTGGTATTTGTGCTTGTAAACAATATAAGAAAACCTAATCTCTGTACTTCACAGAAAGTGCATGGAAAGATTTATGTCTTTTGCTCCTTCCAGTGGACTCATGGCTCTCCCTACTGGTTTTGATAACAGCCTGCAAAGATCCTTCTGCACTTCATCTCTGCTAAAGTAACACAGCAGAACAGTAATCGCCACAATCAGCAACTGCATAAATCAAAGCATATATACGTATCTTTGTATTGCTCCTTCAGTAATCAAAGCCACACTTGATGGTTCTGAAGACAGTTCCATGTTTAAGAACTTGTCTTCTTTTTCTTAGTACAATTATATAAACTTATGTTACACTAAGTAAATGCTTCACCTAACATTTTCAGCTTTTTCATACATCTTAAATGACAAGTTAGCACAATTCAGAGCTATCAGTAGCAACAGAAAGGTGATTTATTGTATTTTAAACACGTTTTAAAAGTTTTATTCTGGGAAGTCTGCATGAACTTCCAAGGGGAAAAAAGCTAGAAAGCGTTAGTAAACTACCAGGTGACATTAGTTTGCAGTCAACAACCACCAGTTCTTACACCAGAAGCAAATTGAGATTCCAAATGATTATTATCACCATTATGTCATTATATGAGATTTCTGAGATCAAGGAACAAACAATACTATGAAAGGCAGGGAAGAGTTCCTCTTGATTGAAGTTGTACCTAGCATCTAAAAGCACATTCCATTAATAATGTGATGTCACAATTTTGCATTAAACACCCCCTACGGCAAACTGGCTATATAGTCAGTCATGTTCACTGTGCACAACAAAACGAGACCCAGTAGCAATCAAAAGGTGAGTTGCACATTCCCAATTTGGCAACTCATCTGAGATGAGTAAAAAGAGGGGATAGTTGGCACCTGTTTACCAACGTGGTATTGAGGCTCTTCCCATCATCCACCCTCACTTGTTTTCATCAGAGAAGATCTGGCTTAGTTACTCTTATCAATGTGATCAGTAAGCATGACGGATTTCGGCCTTTTACGTGATATCCTGATCTCACGGCAGATTTCCCTGTTTTTCCAAGGAAATGCCAGAACTGGCTGAAGAGGAAGAAAATAAAGTATGATTTGGAACCACTGTGATGCAATCCAGGAATTTATTTCCCATTCACGAATGAAGATAGATGTGAATGACAATATAGTGCCTTTCTGGTTCTGGCAAAATGCCCACTTACACCCGGATCCTTCCTGTGAATTGTCCCTTTCCCAGCCAGAAAAGTTGCAGTCAACTTACTTATTCCTAGCAATTGCCTATGCTGTACCACATCTTTCACTACTCCTTTTTTACCTTCTCTGAATCTTTTCTACTTTTGTTCATCTTTTTGAGAAAAGCAGACTGGAATTGCCCACAATACTGAGAACGCAAAGATTCTTTGCTTTTTGCTGTAGCACAATGGATGTTCTCTGATTTGTTCTCTCTGACTTTAATAATCCCTAATATGTTTTTTAAATTATACTGAGCAGATGTTTTCATGGCTTTATCCACTATAATTTCAGAACATCTTTCCTATATTTTAATGGTCCGCCCAGAACAGATTGAGTTTTTTCCGTTCTCATCATTTAGTATTTCTCTACACTAAATTTCATCTGCCATTTTACTGCCCAGACCTGGAACCTGTACGTTACTTCAGCCCTTCTTCAAAAATCAGCCCTTGTCTCTAATTCTCCCGTTAACTTATCTACTAGCAAACTTTGACATTGAACATCTTATCTCTTCTTCTAGGTCATTTGATTCTTCTTACAACTGAACAGCCTGGCTATATTATCACGTTTTCTGAGTGCTCTTTCTAGAATAGCCTGATAATCTATTGATGACACAGGCTCTCTGGCATGCTTATGGATATGTAAGTTGATTGCATTGCTTTCTAGAGCATATTCCAGAGCAATTGCATGGAATAATGACTCAAAATATCACAACAAATAAAGTGTACAACACAGCACTTTAAACAGAGTCTAAATTGGTAATTTTGAAGCAATTTGAACTACTCTGATATTCCAAATTTACTTGAAACTTCATACATTTCTTTCTTAGTGTATGCTTACTTTTTTTTCTGTAATACACTGAGGGAAAAAAAGTTATAAAATTCTGATTCATATGTAATGAGTAGAAAGAGCAATGTATCCTTTTTATCCAGTATTAGTCTCATTTGTGTGCTTGACCTTTAATCATTTCCAAGATATGCAAAGAGAAATGCATTCAAACAGAAACGTCACATTCAGCCTTTTTCCAATGTGGAAATGAAATATATTCTATTTAACTCTTTCAATTCTGACAAATTTTACAATTACAAATAGAAGTAACAACATCAAAATATCAAGTCATCACAATCAAAGCATTGGGAGGCTTGGTTTGGTTTTTTTTTTAGTATAAAACCTACAGTATTCTTTTAACAAAAGTTTATTGCTAACTGTACTCAGGTAAGCCATGTGACAGGGTAGATTTCTCTTGATTAAAACAGAAGTGATATTATACTCACAGTTTGTGAAGACTGTTAAGTCCAACAAACATTTCTGGAGTTAGGCAACCAATTCTATTGTTTGAAAGATCCCTGAAACAAACAAAAAAGCCCCCAAGAAATATTAGGTTTGTCTTATTAATATACATACCTACATAATCATCCACAGCCTCTTTATTTTTATCACAAGGAGTCTGAGACAAACAAGAAACAAAACCTTTTTCCTTAATGTAATATAACACAATTAAATAGGTTTAACCAGTTTAATATTAACATTATTGAGCAATAGTCTATAAACATACCATACTGCAACATATACTAATTGCATTAGAATACTATTACATATATAGCAAATAAAACCCCCAAAAATATTTCCAATACAAAGAATTTTCTCTATCAAAGTTACTAGCACCTGTTTACTTATGAAAAACACTACGCATTTTGTTGCATGTAATTTGCAGCCAAAACTGACATACTTCTACTGTTTACTAATGTCTCATCTCACTGCTAGCAATAAAAGAATATTTTTAACAAAGCAAAGGGCTACAACTCCTTTCTTCAAAGTTTATTTCAATGAGTGTTATTTTCACAATAATATATATGGCAGTGGCTGAAATCTCTCTGTTTTAAAACATACTTTCTCAAAACATCAGCAAAAAGAAATGACAGCTTGCTGCACATTCCTCCACACTAGTATGTGTTATATTAGACATCATTGAATTTGTAATGTACAAAGCTCGTGTTCCTTTTCAGAAATAAGACATTTAACCTACTGACGCTGACTTAAAATTGGTGTTAGGAAAAACCAAAACTCTGTTGAATAACCAAGTGCTATAATTTTAGAGCTTCATAAATTTTCAATTTTCATCAATTTTATGTTTTGAGTACTTACTTTACTTTTTGAGTAGGTCATTGAAATAATTCAGTTTGTCATCCAAATATGAATTCTAACAGTTTTCCAAATCAGCCAAAGTTTAATGTTGACAGACTGTAGTCTGTCTGACTTACCATAGCCATATCTCTTGCAGCTACCCATGTTACATCAGCTTCTGCTTTTCACAGCATCATTTATATTTTGCATGTGAAGTAAAAAGATGTGAATGTAAAGTACAGTCTTAAAATTAATTGCTGTATTCAATATTCAAAAGGAATTTACAATATTTATTCCTTTTGCTCAACTGTCTGCTATCCAACAGTTGCACAGTGAAGGAGTGCAGAGATTTTCTTGTTTACCATGAAACTACACTGATTTGTACCAAATGTGGCAGACTAGCGATTAATCAATTCCCCGTATCTAAATTGCTCCCAGTGTTAGCTGTTCATATCAGCAACAATGTTTGGGGTTTTTTTGAAATCCAGTATGCTAAATCCCAAAGCTGACATCCCTAGTTTGCTGAAGAGTCTTTTCTTCTCACTTTTTCCAGTGCCTTAATGACTTCCTCTTCCATGACTTCTCTCTTCTGGCTGACCCAAGGCTCCACCTGTGCAGTCTTCAGATGCACAGCCTATGATTTGCACAGGTTTCCTGCTTTTCCCACAAGAGGTCAGGGTTGTGTTATCAGAGTACTTGGCCAAAGCAACAATTAGCACTCATTTTGATCATTTCATTGTATTGTCATCCCGATAACAAGAGATTGCAAGAAAATTTCAAGCTAATGTTTTTGTTTGTATTAAAAACATACATCCTCCTCTGACTTCATCATTATTACATCAGTGGCTTCCTACCCAAATGTACTAAGTCTCAGTAGCTAGTGTTAGGAAATACAGCTACCTGTAAGATCAGAGATGGAAATCTTTTACTGAAGTTGTGCAGTGTACCCTGTACGTAGCCATTAGGGAATTTAATCTCAAAGCAAAATAGCAGAAAGATTTTTTTAAATTTCTTTTTCCATAGATTTGCACTCCTTCTCATCTTCCCATCCCATTAAATGAATCCCTTTTTTCTCATAGGTTTTCTCATCACAAAGAAGACAGCACACGTGATGGCTAGGTAGATTTCTGGCAAGTGCTGATAGGCTGGTTAGCCAGTACATGCACATTTGGATGCCATCACTTGGAAAATTTTAAATAAGAAAGCGTTTATCCCACTTTTCCTTTAGACTGAGTAAACTAAGGAGAGTCTGCACTCCTTGTTAATTAAAAGCAATAATGCCCACTTGTAGGATCTTAGCAACTTAGACATTCTTGCCATCTACAAATGCAGTTTAAAAATCAGCCAGTACTTTCAAAAATACTATGAGAACATTTTCAGAGAAGGGAATGCAAGAATGATAGACAGGGACTACATTGTATAAGTCTTGTTTCCTTAGAAAACAATGCTAAAACCAAAACCAAACTAGCAGAGTCAACGTGGAGAGGTATGAAAATGGTAGACAAATTACCAAACATGACAAAGTCCTCTTTCAAAGGAGTTATTTCATAGGATTTATTTTACAGACATGACCTGGTATACACAAATAACATAATAAAAAAATTAGGATAACACAAAACATCGTCTACACATATTTATACCACTTATTTTGTTAAGTCATTAATCAGGTGTGCTTCCTAACCTTGTAGATGTACTTGCTAGGGCATTTATTTGAGATCAAACAGATAATTTTAAATGGGAAAAGGTGGAAAAGAAAGCGGAAATGGAAGAAAAAAAAAGAAAATCAATAAGAAGAAAAAGGCATGGTAAATTTAAAAACCACAGAGTGTGATTTTCTATTTTACAGCCAGTCTTACGTGATTATTGCTTGGTGGCATATTTGAGTTGCCCAAGGATAGAAATGTCAATACAAACAATTTTCAGAATAATTCAAATGGAATTAATACTTACAGGCGCTTCAATTCTGAAAGTCCATGGAAGGCCCCTGGCTCAATTGTGCTGATCAAATTATTCTTCAGATCTCTAGAGAGACATAATAGGAAGAACAATTAATTATCACTTTACCTACTGTACTACTGCTATACATGAGGAGTGCAAAATGCAATGTAATTCTAACCTTTATTTGTCTTAGCTAAAACGAAGAATTAATTTCTTTTAAATAGCAACACTAAAAACATTACCTCATTTGCAGTTTATAAAAACATATTTTTCCACATAAGACGGTTAAGGTTAAATGTTAAAATAAAAATCTGCTTGTTTTAATTCTTTGTATGTTTCAGAACAAGCTTACCAGCCATTCTTGCCCCAGGAAAAACGTTTTAATCAATGAGTGAATAAAACAATCAGTCAGCAAAGCAAGAGCCTTAGTTTGCTTATTCATTGTGCTGTGCACTTTACACTTAATAAATTTCTCATTTCCACCTAATGTAGGCAAAGCAGCTGGTATGTGAGACAAACAGATAGGTCAGGTTTCTGTCCTCAAATACAAGCAGTTTGTCATATTTGGCAGGTAGGTGCTTCATTTTGCACTTGATGACAATCCAAAGGATTGGTTATTGCACACACAAAGATATTTCACTGCCATTAGTAACCTCATCTGCTCTTGGCACAGTGCTGGGGGCCACAACATCGCTCTCAGCTCAGTCCCAACAGAGATTTACTACTGAACTGCCTCAAGACTCTTCGTGATGTGAACACTGAGGAAATGCCTTCAGTGCAATTAGATAAGCAGGCCTAGGAGATAAATGCTGTAAATTCTTGTAGAGTCAGTGTTAATCTTCTGACAATTTGCAATTCATAAGGAACAACTGGTGTGCAATAATATCAGTGTTGTTTCTCAGACTGACCATTTCCAGTACATTACAGCACATACAATGCTTTACTCTGCCAAAGTACAGATGCATCAACAGTGACAAGTCATCTTATTTATGACTTTTTATTTTACTGCAAATAAAATGCACACGAGGTGAACTCTTGGTTCCACTAACTGAGACTGCCCTCAATAGGGCAGTATTTCATACCAAATGCTTAGTTCACAGTAGAATATATATTAATTTCAAAGTCAAAATCATAACTAAATACTTCTGTATTTTGGTAGTCACATTGGCAAATCTTTTGAATACCATTCAAAAAATTTCTGTGTCGCATCCATTTCATGTTAGTGATGACCTGGATGAGTGATCTGTCCCTAACAAAGACCTCAGTCAGTCCCTTAACAGTCAAGTTCAGCTTTCAGCTTCCAACACAAAACACTCAGAGTCCTTAAGAAGGTGATAATACCTTCTGATTACTTATGTATAAGATGCTTTGTATTACATCTACAAAAAACAGAGTTATCAAAAGCACAGCAGGTCAGGATTGCAGTTTTGATGGAGAAAAACCCTGGAAGTCCTTATCATCTCAATTTAGAAAGTATATCTAGATGTTCACTTGCTTAAGTTACAAAATGCTAACGTTAAGCAAATGCCAAGGTAATCACTTAGTATTTGTTAAAGCTCAAATTTTATGCTGCATAATTAGCAAAGTAAGATGCATATCATGATGGCAACATTATCTGTCCAATATTTTCAGATTACCATTTCTTCTTTGTTTCAGCTTGCTGTACACAGTGCTTTCATCGTGAACACATATTGCTCCAGATCTTCTCACGTTATTGAAAAAAGCAAAGGACCAGGAGAAAGGTAAGAATGGATCTATTTATTTAGAAGGAAATAAAACACTAGGCTAAGTTTCGGTCTGTTTAAAATGGACATACTGCAAGGCAAACGGATTTAATCATTAATGTCTGTGATCAAGTAGCTTCTCTGAAGTTATAAGCATTCATAAAGATATGAAATATATTAGGAAATTTTTTAGCCATGCATGTCTTACACCCAGTTGTTTACTTTCTTACTGGCTTTATCTTACCTTGTTTTAGATATTTCAAATTTGCTCTTTTTCAGTTGCTGTTTTCACTAATAAACCATTGTCTGTTTATTACGCAAATACAATAAACTTGATAAAATATGCTAATCTCAGTCCAACACAAATAGAATGACTGTTACAAGGACAGTAAAATTAAAATTGCACCAACTATTCCTATTGTCAAGTACCAATTTAACTTTTAAACAGCGATGCGCAAATGTATGCATATACAGATACTTTAAGAATATGCATTAGTGTCACAAGTCATCCCTATTTGCTTAAACCACAATGGCATCCCCTCACTCATTGCTAAGCTATTATAGTAAAAAGTGTAAAACACAGAAGTGCTACCTTTCCCCTGCTACTGTGCAGTACAGAGATAAGTATGCCTCTGCTGCCTGGGAAAGGCAGAATCAGAGCTGATGAAATTCCCCATAGTCTCAAGAAACCAGCAATATGAACAGGAGGCAGGGGGAGAAATGGTGGCACAAAGGTGGAGGGAAAAAAAGGAAAGCGTTAGCTCAAGGAACCAGTAAAGACACCAGAAAGGGTCAGAGCTTAGGCAAGGACCTTGACGGTGATTCATAAGAAGCATTCATAATAAAGCTGCACAGTATATGACTGATTTTAAGCACAGGTCTAAGCTCTTTCCTTTCTCCTGGAAATCACATAAGCAAAACAATGGCAGAATCACAAGATATCAAGGTTGGTCCTTGCACTGATTCTTATGTAGCAAAAGACACAACAATGCCATGGACAGCAGAGAAGAACTAGAGGCTACAGCCATCCTTCTGTGTGTATTTTGCACTTCTCTCTACTACAGGCAAAGAAAATTTCCTCCTTGTTTTGCCATCTTCCCTTCTACTGTAAGACAGTAGTTGATTTACTCACAAATTAAATACAGGGGATGATGCTTTTTATCATAAAAACACTCTCTGGGAACTAGAAGAAGCTCTGGGTCTTTTTGTTTAACTTTGTGGTCAAACATTTCCTCGTTAGTTCCCCAGTACCAATACCAGCTACTAGATTCATCTTTCTTCTGTCTTCATCTGCTCAAGAAGTTATGACACTTCCTTAAACTCCAAATTTTCCACACTTTCTCATAAACAAAATTTGAACACATAAAACTTCTGCAGTCTCTTCTCTGGTGTCCCATCAACTTGCAAAGATGAGTCAATGTGCTTGGTAAAAGTCAATCTACATGATTATATTTTCTTTTGACGTTTTAGGATTTTTTTTAACCTTCGAATATGTGATGCTAATTTTGGTCTACTCTGGTTCTGTTCACATCAAACACAATGGCTAAACTTTCTCTAGACAACACTACTGACAATATCCTCGTGAGTTAAATGTAGATGTTAAATATGTAACTACTCAGGCTGAAAGAAGTTCTTTAACTTGGAGAAGTAAGCACACATAGAAAAAGACAAAGGGCACTTCTCATAATGTGAACTTCCGTAATCTTAAAACTTAAAATACAAAACAAAACAAAAATCCCCAAACCAAACTATAGATACTTTGGATCTGTGCTGATTTACCTCATGCTTTACACTGGTACACATTTGAAATTCACTTAAGAAGCATATTTCGGAGCAAATATACACATTTCAGCCGGGGGAAACTGACAGTTTTAGTCATTAACCTATATATTGCTTACGCACATTCTGTGTTAACTGGCAACTCATCCAAATGCTCTGCAGGTCATAGTAGGCAAACAGATCATCTCTTATAGCCAACAGTTGTCAGTGTTCACAGCAAATAAGAGAGTTAGGAGTGGCAAACTGCTGGCAGATGAGTTTTAATGCCAGTCAAAATAACAAAGTAGACAGAAGGTCTTCCGTTTACAGAAATCCTCAATGTTCTAGTTTATGGAAATTCTGCTCTCTTTCTCCATAACTTGTGACCACACTGGAAAAAAAAAAAAAAAGCAAAATCCTTAATTATCATCTACAGGAAGAAAAAAATCCTGTTTAATGTTAGTAGAAGGGAGACCATTTCAAGCAGAAGCATTCATCACTTGCACTGTTCCAAAAAAAAGACTTCTGGTCTCCTTATTTTGGAAATTACACTTAAATTAGGTAGGTCATTTTAGTAAGGATGATCTCAGAAAATTGTAGATGATTATACTGCCCACAATCCTAGCACCTTCTTACTAATTAGCATTATTCCATAGTGTTTCCATATACTGCTGGCATAAAAAAAAATAGATGTTTTCTTCCTTGTCATCCTTGAAAACCAAAACGTGATTAAAATAAATAAATTAAATTACCACAACTCTTAATCACTTATAACTTTTACATTAGATGAACCTATTTGCCTGCCTCCTACAGGTATTTTTTCCAAATTACTTTTATAAAAATATTAAATTACCATCTCACATTTTCTAATTTAGCCAAGACTTTGTTATACTGAAGACTTATAGCAATGAGCATCACTTTTAACTGAGCTAAATAAAGTAACCAGAGTAAATTCGGTTGTATGTTTACATTTTTTCCCACAAGAGCTACTGCTGAGGTTTGGCGAAAGGTCATGATCCAAGGCATGCCAAACAGCAGCCCAGCCTGGGCCACACACATGCACACATACCATGCAAGTGATTTTATCATTCATCAAAAGCAAGAGAAAAGGGAAAGTACCTCAGTGTCATAACATTGAGTGACCACAGCATGACCCAGTTAAAGTCCATTTTCTAACTAACAGTTATGGTTTTGCATTATTTCTGATACAGCTTTCCAACTCTAAACTATCTATTCTGAGTCAGAATTACGTGTCATTGGTTCTGGGAGTGTATATATCGAGTGATGTAACCTGAAAATAAATCAAAACCAAGTGCCTTGTAAAAGTACAGATAGATAGAAGCTACATGAAGCTAGCTGTAGTCATAACAACTGCAGCACTTATATCAAGGTTGTACAGCTGCACGAAAAAAAACCAACAAACCCAGAACAATATTTATTGGTATATTTTTCCTCTAATTTTATTACAGTTGCTAGGTATACTTGTTGCATGGTACTCTGACCTTAACTAGAATTGAACAGGTAAAAGAACAATATGCAATGGACCACGTTATCATTAAAAACCAATATCAAATGATTACAAGTGAGTTAACAGAGGAGAGTGTTCTTTATGATTACAAGTCTAACCTTACATTAAATAGCTATTAAACACTGTCTTCCTACATGTATGTAGATAATTTGTATATACATGCATACATATACATACAAATTATGTGATTGCGAGTAGCTCTGCAGAGAAGGACTTGGGCGTGCTGATTGATGAGAAGCTTGACATGGGCCAGCAACGTGCGCTCACAACCCAGAAGGCCAACTTGGGCTGGTCAGCATGGCCAGCAGGTCAAGAGAGGTGATTCTGCCCCTCTATTCCTCTCTTGTAAGAACCTACCTGGACTAATGTGTCCGTTTCTAGAATTTTCAACATAAGAAGGATATAGAACTATTGGAATGGGTCCAGAGGAGGGCTACAAAGATGATCAGAGGGCTGGAGCACCTCCCGTATGAGGACAGGCTGAGAGAGTTGGGCTTGCCCAGCCTGGAGAAGAGAAGGCTCTGAAAAGACCTTTTAATGACATTCCAGTACCTGAAGGGAGCTACAAGAAAGCTGGGGAGGGACATTTTACAAAGTCATGTAGTGATGGGACTAGGGAGAATGGCTATAAATTGGAGAGGGGAAGATGTAGACTAGACATAAGGAGGAAATCCTTCACTACAAGGGTGGAGAGGCACTGGCACGGGTTGCCCAGGGAGATTGTGGATGCGCCATCCCTGAAGGTGTTGAAGGCCAGGTTGGATGGGGCCTTGGGCAGCCTGGTCTAGTGGGAGGTGTCCCTGTCCATAGCAGTGGGGTTGGAATTAGATGCTCTTTAAGGTCCCTTCCAACTCAAACCATTCCATGATTCTATGATTTTCCCACAAGTAAAAAAAACTTGAGGATTATTTTACTGACGATCACAAGTTGCTGGGAGTTTATGATCTTACGCATTAATCTTTGAACTAACTTCTACTTACTAAAGACATTAAAGAGGATTTACCCTAGAAAAAACAGCTGACTTAAGGAGGGGAATCTACGTTTGAAATATTCACTTCCTGATAGCTTAGCTGAGAGGTAAACGAAACAAGAGGACGAGACCACTAATGCAACTTTACAAGAACACTTAATAGCTACTCCAGACCACTTAGCAATAACATCTTCCCTGGCCAAAGCCTTGATTATCTAAATGTGTTCTTGAGACTCTTAATGCTTCAAGTTCACAGAATGTTCCTACACGGCATAAAACATAGTTGGAAAAATGGCTAAAATATACACAATTTATTAACAAAAGAATCACTTTACCTTAAACTACAATCTGACATTTTGGGCAATTTGCACCAACATCTCTGCCTCCAGATACTGCAGATTCTTCCTCAGATTTACAGTATATGTACTGTAGATATTTTGAATACATATTCATAAGAAGAATGTTCAACTAATTCCAGTACTTCATTCAAATTCCTGACATGGATACATCTTTCATAAAAAATTATAGGTTGTACGGAGAGGACATCTGTGTTTAGAAAGCTGTCATTATGGTGCTGTAAACTTTCCAAAAAAGCTCCGAGAAGTGCAACCAGTTGTTGAGTAGATGCCAAATACTAATGATATATGACTGACTTTCCACATTTTGCACATTACTATGAAACAACAACAGGAAAAAAAAGTCACATCTTCCACTTCTTTCTCATGCAAAATATTCCAGCTAAGCTAATCAGTACCTTTGCCCATGAACTGAATGCAGATTTGGGACCCTTGAGGAAGATTCACTCTTAAAACATCATTATGATCACAGTGGTAGGAAGAAGCATAGCTAATGATGAAAGACAACATTTAGCTTCTATCTTATCATCATCATAGTGTCTGTGAGTGTTAGTAGTTTTGGATACAGTAACAAAGAATTAAGATGATCTTGGTAAAATGTGTTTGAAGACATTTCAAACACCCATCTGCACAATACTGTTAGGAGTCAGTGACTCATTATTATACCCCGATGACCTGGATATTATCAAAACTTATCTTCATCTCCATTGTTGGTGAATTCATTGTCAGTCGTGCATTGCAGACCAAGAAACAGGTAGGTTAAGCAACATCCATTACTTGGTATTATCATTTGTAACTAAAGCACTCCCATGAGACTCCAGAGCTCTCATTTGCTTTTTTTATTTTTTTTTATGATGACAATGAATATTTGCTCCACTTTCCAGAATCAGAAAAGCTATGGCTGCCTCACAGTTTCACAACATAAGAATAAATCAGTTTTTAGATTATCCCTACAAGATAATAAAATATACACATAAAGCAGGCAGTAATTGTCTGATAATGGTCTGCCTTTGCAGACAGAGGGGCTACAACCCTTTTCTTTGTTGGTGCACGTTGAATATGCATTTTCCTTTAATTTTCCTTTTTATAATCCAAGCCATTACTGGTTGGATTACCTAAAACAATAGACCCTAAGGACTGGACAAAAAAAACCAAACTGCTGTCCATTCAAGGTACTAATGAATGATTAGAAATTTCAAACCAGTCACTTGATGGCAACAATGACATATAGATCAACAGAAAGGTCATCACATTTTTGCTTTTTAATTT
Organism: Phaenicophaeus curvirostris; assembly: GCF_032191515.1. Lineage (NCBI taxonomy): Eukaryota > Metazoa > Chordata > Aves > Cuculiformes > Cuculidae > Phaenicophaeus > Phaenicophaeus curvirostris. The sequence continues at coordinate 13,671,511 of NC_091400.1, read as the reverse complement.
AAGGACAATGACTCATCCACATCAATGTGCTGTGGCAATTTGGCAGTTATTCATTATTTAGGAACATGCCTAAAAATGTTAAACAAAGTGTCAATAACGGCAGATTAAACAAAACAGATACAGACTTTATGACAGTTTGCTCAAAGCTTCCCACAGAATCTTACATTTTTTTTTATTAATTATAATAAACATAGAGCAAGAATATAAGGCCCAGAGCATTTTACTTGAGGGAGTAGTATGTCAAATAAGGAAAAGTAGGTAAAATTCTTGGTAAAACAGGATACACTTCCTTTGCAAATTTTTTGTTGATACCTTTTTCTAAATGTATGAATTAGAAAATAACATTTTAAAAGATTAACTTATCTTGCCAAACTAACCTGATCGCCTTCTATGACAAAGTGACTCGGCTGCTGGATGAGGGAAAGGCTGTGGATGGATCTTCCTGGACTTCAGTAAAGCCTTTGACACAGTTTCTCACAGCATTCTGCTTGAGAAACTGTCAGCCTCTGGCCTGGACAGGCGCACACTCTCCTGGGTGGAAAACTGGTTGGATGGCCGGGCCCAGAGAGTGGTGGTAAGTGGAGTTTACTCCAGCTGGAGGCCAGTGACAAGTGGGGTTCCCCAGGGCTCAGTGCTGGGTCCAGCCCTGTTCAACGTCTTTATCAATGACCTGGATGAAAGCATCGAGTGCACCCTTAGCAAGTTTGCGGACGACACTAAGCTGGGTGGAAGTGTCGATCTGCTGGAGGGTAGGGAGGCTCTGCAAAGGGATCTGAACAGGCTGGACCGCTGGGCTGAGTCTTAACAAGGCCAAATGCCGGGTCCTGCACTTGGGGCACAACAACCCTATGCAGTGCTACAGACTAGGAGAAGTCTGTCTAGAAAGCTGCCTGGAGGAGAAGGACCTGGGGGTGTTGGTTGACAGCCGACTGAACATGAGCCAGCAGTGTGCCCAGGTGGCCAAGAAGGCCAATGGCACCTTGGCTTGTATCAGAAATGGCGTGACCAGCAGGTCCAGGGAGGTTATTCTCCCTCTGGACTCGGCACTGGTGAGACCGCTCCTTGAATGCTGTGTTCAGTTCTGGGTCCCTCACCACAAGAAGGATGTTGAGGCTCTGGAGCGAGTCCAGAGAAGAGCCACAAAGCTGGTGAGGGGGCTGGAGAACAGGCCTTATGAGGAGCGGCTGAGAGAGCTGGGGTTGTTTAGCCTGGAGAAGAGGAGGCTGAGGGGAGACCTCATTGCTCTCTACAACTACCTGAAAGGAGGTTGTAGAGAGGAGGGTGCTGACCTCTTCTGCCAAGTGACAGGGGACAGGACAAGAGGGAATGGCCTCAAGCTCCGCCAGGGGAGGTTTAGGCTGGACATTAGGAAAAAATTCTTCACAGAAAGGGTCATTGGGCACTGGAACAGGCTGCCCAGGGAGGTTTGACTCGCCTTCCCTGGAGGTGTTTAAGGCACGGGTGGACGAGGTGCTAAGGAGAATGGCTTAGTGTTTGATAGGAATGGTTGGACTCGATGATCCGGTGGGTCTAGGAATGGTTGGACTCGATGATCCGGTGGGTCTCTTCCAACCTGGTTATTCTATGATTCTATACGGTAAACTCTACCATCAACCAAACAGGATCTAGGATAAGGATACAAAGACATTTAGCACCTGCTTCTAGTTTAGCATTTTGTTATTGATAGCTCAAAATGAAATGCATTTTTTAATAAAGAAATACAATCTGTTTTCCACATTCTTTTTCTTTGGCCTGTTTTCAAGAAGAAAATAATTCAAATCCCAAACTCATTGTTCCTATATACGCTTTCTTTTCCTGGAAAATGCCACAAAACCAGAGACATATGGTAGCGTCACACTAGGACTGAAAGTTATTTGCTATGCAGGTACAAAAGCACATGCTTGGCAGGTGTAACCTGGGGAGTCCAGACAGTGGCTGTGTGGTCCAGCAGGAGTCCTGTAGATCAGTTCTATGGGGCTAAAACAAGACCGAAAGATCAGAAGCTATAAAGGTCAAGGGAAGCACATAAAGTGGATTTCAGTCTCCACAGCTTTGCAGTGTCAGCAGAAATACCTCCACGAGTGTTGGCAATCATGTCCTGGTGTATAGTAATAGATTTGGCATAACATCTATTACAATAGCAGAGTTTGTGTCTATCCATAACCATGTAGAGACGCGATGCACACAGAAACCTTTGGTCGCTAAAAAGAGCCAGAGGCTTCCTTAATTTCTGCACCCACTGGGACTTCTCTGTGTGTTCATGCCTAGAAGGCAGTTCAGCATGGGTTACATTTCTTGACACATGCAGCACTCCTTTTTGAAAAAAGGCTAACCATTGGGGGAAAAAGCAAGGGGAATAAAACCCAGTTCTGAGTAGAATTCCAACCTGTGAGAAAACCATTTGCAAAGAAAGTGGAAAAGCAGGGGGAAAAGTACTTTCAATTTTTTTTTTTCTCTTTTTAAGTGAAGTGCACAGACCAAACAAAATGTAAAACAGACATATAGACAGTGAATAAAAAGTAATTTCTACTAAGAAAAGTTTAAACAACAGTGTAGTAATTGTTATTCCACATTCTCAAATTGCACTTATTTGCCCATTACAGATTTCCAGCAATATGTATTCATCATCTTTATGTCAAATTTGAAACTCTGGAATCAACGTTTAATAGCATAATTACGATTTTGAAAATTTATCCAGTATTTTTAGAAGTTCCTCTGATTTAATTTTCAATAAGAAAGCAGAGAGTTACATTTTTACACTAAATTATCAGAGGTATCAGGGTAATTAAAATGCATTTTATTAGCCATTATAAACCATTTTATAATGGAGTTTGGGGTGGTTTTTTGTTTGGTTTTTTTTTTTAAGAACATACTTCAGTCTTTTTCTGTTACTACACCAATATTGCCTTGGAAGAACACAAACAATTCTATGTTAAATTTACACTGAATTTCAATCTGAACCTCAGAGAAACATTTTCTTCCAATGCTTAAAACACTAAAGGAAAGAAGAATTTTACACTGAGCTGTGTAATGATAAGTACCTGAAGATGGGCCATAAATTAGCTTAGAGCAGCCTTGAGTCAAAAATAAGATAAGTTTACTACTCAGTGTAAATTAATAAAATGAAAATCATCTTTCCTATAATATTTATTCTAATGTAGTATTTTTGTAAGATAGAACGGGTGAGTCAATTATAAAATGCCAAGGAGGGACTCCATTTTCTGCCTGCTTACTGTTTCTACAAAATCTCATTAAAAGAGTAAGAATCTTAAGTAACAATATCACAAAGAATATAGTCATTGGTTATTTGCTGAATCCTGAGGATTCTGCAGTTGTTATTTAGCTCATAATGGAAGATGGACAGGACAACACTGCAATAACCTTCACCCATCTCCAGGAACGAGTACACTCAAAGCCATTCTTCCTTCTTAGCTGGGAATATGGCAATGCCCAGCTACACTCCAGTATCATCTACAACAGGAAGGCTTTTCCAATAAGGGGTGGGGGGGAATAAAAATAGAGACTATTTGAATACTAATTCATCCAATATTAGAAGGAACATTAACTCCATATAAAGGCTGTCAATTTTAACTGTCAATAAGAAGTGGTTTAAGGATAACAGGGTAGAATTGTCTACAAGCAGCTTAGCTCAGAGGATAAAATCTTTGTGAAAGACTGGTCTGGGAATCCCCAGGAGCCTTTGTTTTATATAAGCTGAGGCTTTGGTAATAACTTAGACAAATCTAAGCAACTTTAAAATCAACCACGTGTGCCAACAAGAAGCCAAATTGTCTTCTCCTGCAGAAATCAGGGTTAATGAATAACCTCTTTAATAACTGAAGGACTTCCTCAAGTATTTTCACTGCAGTTTTTACACTTGCACTTTCTTGCAGATACTTGCAGAAATTTTAAAAACTTTTTTTCTAAAATTTCATATGAAATATGGATGAATGATAGAGTAAACTAGAAAACTGAAAAGTAAGGAGACCAGAGGATCTATGTAAATGTAGAAGTTTTACATATTTCTTAAGCTCACCATCATATATTTTTACAAGCTATACATGTTGTTTTTAAAGTAAAAAAAAAAGTTATACAAACTGAAAAGATTATATTTTTTCTACCTCAGAAGTGCCAGATGGACACTCATTTCAAGGCAAAACCTGTCCTATTAAAAATTATAAGGTGGCACATGCATTAAAACTTGACCCTGGTGGCCCCACTTGAAATGTTTTTCAATTATTTTCATGCCTAGTTTTTTTTCCCTAGTGTTTCAGACAAAAGTACAGTTTTTTTAAAATAAATCTTCTTCTGTTAATATAAATGTCTCAGTTACTCAGCTCTAGAACATGTAAAGATTATTAAAAAAACCAACAAAAATTAACATAGCCGTAATAACACACAACATTAGCTGGGGCCACAGGAACACTCTCAGGTCTCCAAGCCCTGAAAATATACCCCAAAACAGAGGAAGCAAGAAAGGAAGCACAAAAAGAGGATGTGGGGAAAGAAGGATTATTTTATTGTTAGAGATAATTATTACTGAATGCTGTTAGTTAGGTGTGCTTTGTCCAGTTACATATCACTCTCTTCTACCCTTCTCACTGCATAGACTAATAAAACTTCCCAGCTTGTTTTTTATATCTTTCTTCATGGCATCACTAATCCTACATTCTTCACATCACCTTTTCCTTGGATCCTCAGAAACAGTGCTTTGTTTCCACAGTCTGCCTACGTAAGGCCAGGGACTCGACTATTCTCTCCCAGAAATTATATATTTTCTTCATCAAAACCTCATTCAGGCATGAAGGGGCAAGAAAGCCTGCAGGTGTTTGGGGAGCCACATCTGAATTTCTCTGCTCCCTACCTAGCCAGCTAAGCCACGCTGATTTCCTAACAAGTTCGTTGGGGTTTTTTTTCAGTTAGTTGTGGAAGTGAGTTAGAGACTGTATTTCTCAATAAAGCACACATGCTATAATGAGAACAAAAGCACAGAAACAGGGGATTAATCAGCAACAGATATCTCACTTTAAAGCTCAGAATTGTGCCCATATATTATAATCTCAATACAACATTTTCCATCCATGAAAAGCTGTTAATATTTTTCAGTGCTGCTACAAGTACTAAAGAAGCAGTTTTGGTGGTAGCAAAGGTGACTACTACAACACATGTATTTATAAATCTGAAGTTGCTACATCTTCTTAAAGGATGACAGCATCTGACACAAACCCATTTGAAACAATATTTACTGTTTAGTATGCAGCCTGTACCACAGCACAGAAACCTCTCAACTGGTCTTCTTCACAAGCATCTCTCCTCAACAGCTACTGCACTTGTCAAGAAAATTAAACCTGACCCTAGACTCTGTTCAAAAACATTAACATATTTCTTCCTTCAGGACAGATTTATTAATGGGGAAACAATGCTGTTTCAAACTAGAATTTCCTCTTTAAGTTGCTATTTTTTTCAAGTGATCTCAAACCTTCTCAGCTGAAACCCAACTAACAACTCCTTGTTTTGTGCTGATTCCAGTTCTAGGTAATTGTGAATCACTGTCAATTGTAATTGTGTTCACTATAACTTTCTGTGAACTAGCAGAATCTAACCTTTTTATTAAAAAGATGACTGTGACTCTCCCTAACAGATGGTCTAAACCAAAACCAGTTTATTGGGGAGCAAGCGACTCTCTGACTTTTCTAAGGTCAATACCAAAGTTAGAATTCATCCTTTTCCTGAGAATTCTGAAAATAACTCAGCCTAGCAGATCAGCAACAGTAGCCAGAGAGCTCATAAATAATGCATATGTTGTTTTTTGGAGATTCTTTCTTTTGTAGGCTATTTTCATTTAGCCAATATTGAGGCATAAAAGATCTGTTATATTTATGCAAGCAGTATCAGCAAAGAATGCTGGGACACAGCTCGTCAAATCACGTAAAGTATTCATAAACAGGAGTACAAACATTTCTAAAATAAAAAGCAGGACTGAATAATGTCTTCTTCAAATCAATTGACCTAAGTGACAGAAATAATTTCCAACACTTAAATACTCAAAGCACATGAAACTCAGAAATTACTTAACACCTAGCAGAACCACAGTGATGTATACCAGCCACCCGAAGCATGATGGGGAAAGCGTTGGCCCAGGTCCAAAAAAGCACTTAGACCATCTAGAGTGAAACTTAAGTGGAACATCAGTACTAAGTCCCAAGGTGCAGTTCACAACCCCCTCTCCACCTCCTACATTTTCAAATGGCTACAGGTACTTTACTCTTCAATTGTCAAGTTCTCAAAGCACAGAAATGCAACCAGGCAAGCTAAAAACCTCATAGTTGGTCTCATACAAAAGCTCTTTCGGGATTTGCAAACATGACCTGCCCACACCAGGGCTCTCTGAGGGGCTAGGCAGGTTAAGGGGCTGGTTGCACTCAGCAAAGCCATTAAAACAAAGCACAGTCCAGCACCCTAGAGAACAGTGAAAGGCTGAGGAAGTGTTGCCATCTATCTTTTCTATCACAACCTAGGCATCAGAGCTGGGAAAATGAAAGATACTGTTTCAGTACTGTCCTTACCCAAAAGGGATGTATACCTACGTTTAAAACACACAGGAGCTGAAGAAACAGACCGAAGTGTCTGTTCCCTAAAACAGTGGTTCAGTATTATTATCAAATGAATGTTTATAGCAAAACCCATTTTCTACTTGTTGATGAAATACCCTTGGCACTTGACTGCATCTGTTTTTTTTCTTTCTGGCCTCATAAATCTTGAGCCCTTGGCTGCATATTGGCACAGCTCCACTTCAGCCAGACCTATATCCTCATTAAGGCCTTTCCCACAGAGGCAGCAAATGTGTGACGTGCTCAGGCTGAAGAGGCTGAACCCGAGCCCTTCTCTTCCTAAACAGATACTCCAGCATGTAGGGTAGTATAGAAAGAAAAAAAGTGCAATTACTTTCTTTCATGACCAGGTTTCCAAAAAAAAATAAAAAATATACAGTCAGTTATGCCTATAAACGGGCATGGCTTCAGAAGAAGTACTAGGTTGCAAATCCCAGTCCCACAAAGGCTTCTAACTTAGGGCTGCACAGCAAAAAATCTTGTCAGGCTTCAGTATTTCTGTAAGCAACTTGGTGCCTCTTTAGTCCCTCAACATGATGGCTGCTTTGGATCCTCTTCTTACAGAGCTAATTCTCCCCGTTCGTTGTATAAAGAGCTTAGGCCTCCAAAGAATAGATAAGAATTACATTTTGAAAGCTAAAGATCTGTGCTATGCTTAACAGTGCTGAGAACCCCTAAGTCTACTCAATCTTGTTGCTGATGAGAGCCTTAGTGACCTTCTCAGCTAGCAAGCTGCTAAAGTCTCTGTTTAAGGGCTGTGCTGTATGTATTATTTACTACCCATTTGGCTGGGGTTTAGTTTGTTTTTAGCTGTTTTCAGATGGCTTCGAAATAGGCCAAGACTAGAATCAACTTTCTCTTCAATCCAGCAAGCAAAAACCAAACAAGACAGGAGTAGCAAGCTGGAGCAGAGAGCATAATTAATGTGACATTCATTCCCTTCCAACACAGAGAGCTAAGGGATATGTTTGGGACTACAACTCACATCTTTAAGAAATAATGGCACTGTGCAATACCCCTAAGAAACACTGCAGGCAATACTTTGAAAACTAATAATTCTTTTTAATTTCAAAAAGTCATGAAGCATAAGGCTAAATATGATTTTACATTTCCTTTCCTATATAGAATATATTTTAGAGTTAATTCTGGAGAAGTGTGTTTTCCTGTGGAACAATATAGATTGCACACATATTCCACTCTTTTCCCTTCCCCTCCACTCATAAGTGGTGGGAAAGGGCAACTCCAAGAAAATGTCATCCCATATCCGTCTCCCACTCAGCACACACTAACCCAATTCTCCAAAACCTCATCACAGTGTTATAGCTCATTACATTCATCTGAAGGATGAGAACTGAGCTGTGCCACTAAATGTGCACAGTTTGCATCTACCAGCCAGAACACTGTACATAGTGTTGCTTACAACATACTCTGTAACACGGAAGCATTCTTGTTGGCAGCTTTGACAATTTATCTATTCATATCAAAGTGAAACAGAGGCTGCTTTAAAACTGTTGCTCCTTGTCCTAATGGGAAAAGAATATTAAAAACTATCACAGCAAAATCTCTGTTGCCATCAAAAGGTCGTTGATTCAACAGACAAACAACCCAGTGTTAATGATTTAACAAAATATTTTCCGCACAGATTACATGCTTATCTATCAATATATAACATTTTTCACATCAAGAAAAAGATAATTTCCTTTTCAAATGCTAATTACAAAGAATTGTGTGCAAAACAAACATGATGCTTAAATAATTATGCTTTTACCTAAAGAAATGAATTAGAAAGACAATTTAAAAAGAAAAAAAATGTTTCCATTGTTTGGAAGTTCATTAACGGGAGAACTGTCCTAGAAAGAGAACAATGCTGTTGTACAATTTGTTCAGCAACCTTTTGATTTGAACAGACATATAAGCAGTCAAACATATAGGCCTAGATTTTTCACTTCTTTGTCTCATTGAGCATGTAAGTGCATGAGGGAGAGAAGCTAAGAGGCTGATCTTGACTTCATGAAAGTAAGTAGACTACCACATTCCTGCCAAGTAGCATACGGAATAAAATAAACATTACATATTATTTCAACCATTCTGAATTTCAGATAAATGAAACTCACACAATTATCAGAATTGAAAAAGCAGTTAAGACTTTATAACTTACTTTAACTTACTCTTTCAGCACAAGAAAAGTAGGTTAAGAATGTTTTGCTTCTGAAGATGTTAGCACAAAAAATAAAGCACATATATATTATTGCACATACTAAACAACAAAATTAAAAGCTTGTATCTTTCTCTAACTGGAAGCCAAAAAAAATATCCTCCAAATTTTCTGCAAATAAATTATATATAATATATAAATTTGTATTAATAATGTAACCGCCTCAAATGCAAGGTCCGTATTATTTTAACATCATATTGACAGTGTCCTACATTATTTCTGATAACATAAAATATATTAATACTCTTTTCAAAAAATTTAAATGTAAATTATTTATCAAAACAGAGTCAACAAGTGAAAGTGAAAATGAAAACTTACTTATGAAAGCTTCAAAAATACTTTGCAGATAATGTCGAAGTCAACAAGTTAAAATCCACAAAAGTCCATCATCATCAGACAATTTTAGCAGTATTAGTTGCAGACGTATGCATTTCTCCATAATTGATGATGACAACACATTTGTTTATTATGTATGAAATATAAAATTTATGGCATATTTAACTATTCATTTTATTGCTTTTAAGTGCTGTGTTGGTGACTGCTGCTATTAAAAAAAAGTAAGTTTTGAAAATGTTGACAGGTGAGGTTCTTCTTTTTCATTTTATTTTAAATGAAGCCTGCTCTCACACAGTAAAACTAAATTTAGATAGTCATTCCAACTTTGAATCTATGCAATACGTGGGTGACTGATCCAGAACAATGTTATATGTAGGTGCTATAAATTTAAAATAATTCCCTAAGATACCACCTACAAGTGCAGAGAGCAACAGAATTAGGTAATTCAAAAAAAGTTATTTCCATACACCAGTAGGTTCTGAGAGAGTATGAACAGAACTGTGCATGCATTTCCATAGAGGATTTAAGTTGTCTTGCTGTAAGATATTAAAAATAAATAACACACTTTTATCTTTATTTTTCAATTTTTTAAATTTGATTATATCTTCAAAGTGGGAGTTTTTCAGGAGGTATAATACTGCAATTCATCTAGAAACTTTTGTCAAGATTTGGCGTGCGCTGTTGCTTTTGATTTACTAACAGGCTGTGGTAGTACTAGTCTTGTACAAGTTAACCATTTAAAATCACAGAGCTAGACATGACTAAGCACTGCTACATTCTACTAAGCTAATAATTCTGGCCACTTACATATTAAACAAAACACAGAGACTGACATCCAGAATAATTTCAGCATCTGCATCGATAAGTTTTGAACTAGAAGTATTATTGTATCATTACATATTTTTGGCTCAACAGCTTATTTCCTGGAACAAGAACAAGAAAATATTTCATATCTATCTCATAGAAGCCTCCAGAAGGTCCCAGTAAGGGATGGAACAATTTTGTATTGTGCAAACACATTTCTTTCCCATTACAGATATATATGTAGAACAATTGGACATAAGCTCCCTCATATACAGTCATTTGCAGGACCAGCCACAGATCTTATGTTCCCTGACCTAAAGGGATCAGGATAAAATTCATAGAAGTTTAGACACTGACCTCTGAGAGACCAGAACAAAGAAAAATTCTTGTCTTGAAACTATTTCAAATGCTACAGAAATATAAAGTAGCAGTTGAAATAAAACTTACATAAAATATGATTTAAACAAATGAAAATGGCTCAGATTGCTTTGATGTTGGAGGAGTATTCGTGTTAAGCTATTTCATTTGCCTGGACACAGACTTTCTATGGTACTGATTCTACTAAAAAGCTCTTTCCCAATCCACCTACTTATTCTGACTTGGCTAATATATTTATGACACCAGTATTTAAGGATCCGCACAAGATTTATAAGTTACCACAGCATGAACTTTTGCCAGTAAAGTCTCAATTACTTTCAGAAAAATGAGGAATGTGATGACTGTGCTTATTGCTATAACTTTTTTCTTTTGCACTAATCAAATACATCTTAAATATTTAATAGGAAGACAAAATATTCATAACAATATTCAAGACAGTAACTATTGAAAGAAGCACCAGAAATTTGCAGCTTTCCAAGTAGCAGAAAAAGCCTGTCCCATTTCTGAAAAAAATTTAAAAAAAAAAAAATCCATTCTCAAACCCACAACAAAACCAAAAACCTGGCACAGACCAACATTTCTGGCATTTATAAATGTCTGCAGCGTCACCCAGAAAACAGATCACTACTGCATAGTGTATTAGAATCCTTAGTCCAGCTGGTCCATTTTTTCTAAGCTTTAAAAACCATTTCCAAAAATACAAAGCATTTTTAATGGATTTCAATGGTCTCTTTCTTCTTTTACAAAAAATTACTCAGAAGAAGGATGTTTTCTTAAAAACAATCTGCTATCCAGGTCCACCCTCCCAGGCATGTCCCTTGGAGCTATTCCCAAACTAACCCTAAAGCACTAGAGATTCAGCAAATGGAATGACAACTTCTTTTTAATTGTTTGAGATCCTGCACGCTTCTATCTGAGAAAAAAGCACGCACATAAAGCACATTCTATGGCCACGATTCAAGTTCTTTTGAAAATAAATGATATATTGAAACAATGCTATGTTATATAAAGCAGTCTCTCTGACACTGTATGCTTAGCATTATACCAAATCGTAGCTGAGTTCATTTCCCAACCATGCAATTGGACATACTAGAAACGCAATAAAACTTACATAAAGCAACTTTTTCCTTACTTGAAACATAAAGCATTTGGTTGAAGCTTGAAGGGACTTGACCATGAAGAAAAAAAGATGAAGTCTGTTTAGTAATGTAATGTTGTAACATAAGAACAAATCCAACACAAAAGTCCATTTCATAGTTGGTAATGATACATTTTAATATGACAAGAACAAGGGAGTGTCTAATGAATTTCAAAAGCAATATATTTGAAGCTGACAGAAGGAAGTACTCTTACACAATATGTAATTAACCTACAGTCTCATCACTAAAACATACCATTGAGGTCAAGAGCTTAGTAGGATTCAATAAAACCATTAGGAATTATATGCCTAATGAGGATGTTCATATACATATCAGACAAGATTTCTGAGGACACAGTATTAAAGTTTCTTTTGTGGATTGGTTATTCTTTAATTGCCTTTTCTGAAGATTTGATAATTGTCTTAAACATCTAAGCTGGAATCCTGACTCAACAACATGAGTAATGGAGCCACTAACTTCAGCCAGGTAGGGGGCTCATCTCTGGCACTGGCAATGGGCAAAATCTTGGAGCAATTGCACAAATATTCTGACATGAATGAATACAGCATGATTATTTAAATTCTTCTAATTAAACCAGTAAAAGCCATAATGTAAATGCATTCAGAGCACTTGAAAACTGCTTAACTACATGTAACTTTGTTAGTAAATTACAGAATTATGCTAAGCAAATTTAAACAATCTCTAAATGAAGTTAGGTTTGTGTATTCATAAAGACACAGTATTTCTTCCACATAGCCCCTCAAAACTAGCACTGATGTACCTTTTCCTTCTTCTTGGTTCTCATAACTACCCATCCATTGGTTATTAATACATTTTATAGCCCAAATGGTTCAGCTATAACGTAAACTTACTGATAATTGATTTTGTAATTTAAGCAAGGGTTTGGGCTTGTCTTTTTTTCTTTTTATTTCTCAGAGCTGGCATGCATTTCCCAGGCAATATAGAGAACAGCACATTTATTAAATTAAGCCTTAGGCTTTCAGAAGACTTTACAAAAGGTTATGTTTGTAATCTTCAGTGTTTATTTTACTATGAAACTAACACATTCAGCAATAAGTCAGACTTATTGTGAAAATAAACACATTAGGACCTTATAAACAGCTGCTAGAGAAGTTCCGTATGGTCTGCCAAAAGCCCCAAATGATTGGTTCATGAACTTTTCCTCTGCATGCTCTAATGGCTTGAAAAAATTGTTTACTTTTGACTGGTTATGAATAGATGAAGATTATATTTCATCTACAGTCTCCGTTAAAGTATCAGGATTTAGAAAACTTCCAAACTTTTAAGAAACTCACATTAAAAAAAAATAAACTGTTGACAGCAGATATACATAATGGAATGGCAAAGAGGAGTGCTGTTTTAAAGCTGCATTTACACAACGAGTTTCTCAATTTACCTGATTATATCCCCTATAAAGAAAATAATAAATTCTTCCTCAAAGATACTGAAAGACTTTAATGAGTTTTTTAAATGCCTATAGCAATTTCTGCAGCATGGATTAATGCAAAGACCTGCCTATGCTTCATCACGAAGGATCTTACATTGGCTTATACTTACAGTAAATAAGCTGTAACAGGCATAAGAGTTTTTTTGGTCAGGGCTGAATGCTTTACATGATCCCTGCATCATTTGGTATGCCTTTACAAATTGGCTCCCTGGGAATGTCGACACTTGCCCCAGTATCGTGGAGTCAGCTCTGATTTCCAAATCACTCAGACCTACCTTTTCAGATCTTTCCAGCACAGTCTGCACACAGAGACCAAGATGCTACCTCCTAAAACTTGGATGGAGAAACGTTCCTCTCAAACACATCCATCTTTCAGTAACCGTGTAGAACGATCAAAGTCTTCCTCCTCAAACCTTAAAACAATATCTGCAAAATTAGATTCCAGTTTTTCTGTGAGTATGAAACCAGCTGTCACTGCTTTAATAAAAAGCACATCTGGGTGGACAATGTATTAGGGAAAGGCTCCTCAGTAGTGCTAACTAATGCAGTGATAAAAGGGAGGGCCAGAAAACCTTTTGATTTCATGAAAACTGGAGTCTTTGTATTATTTTTCTCATTCAACAACAGAAAAGGAAATCAGTTTCTTAGCGTATTGGAAGGAAATAGGAGAGATGGAGAACAGCTGAGAGCCCAGCAGGCAGGACATGCCTTGTGACAGGGAAGGGCCACCAGTGCCCAGGGTGGAGCAAACATCTGAATCTAGCCCTTCCCTGAACCTAGGCAAATGCTTCATCAGTTTTAATTGTCAAAACTGTTTCTTTTCGTATGGATAAAATAAAGACTATCTGCACTGGACTAGTTCAACAGAAACCATTGCCAAGCCACTCACCTCAGGCACAGCAGTGAGTCCCACCAATCCTCTGCAATTCCAGCCACCCCTCCCACTGAAAATGTCCCAAATGCATTTATACAAAAATTTTCAGTTTTGAATTAGAGAAAATACACCTCCCCTGGTTGTGTTAACAACTCTAATGTCACCTGATATTCATCAGAAATTAGATGACATTCCAACTACGGAAAAAAAAAAAAACCATACAGAGAATTCCTCTTAAGTGAGCAGAATTACCTCCTTTTTTTGACTTTTTTTTCTATCATTTAGTTACTTTTACGTGTTACAGCAGATGTACCACATTTTGTATTAGTTTCTGCTTGAATGAATAATGGAGACATGCGCATTTGTATAAACAAGGAAAGGTATTTAATGAACATATTGTACATACTAGAGAGGCTGCTTTCTGTTGGAAGAGTGTAGAATGCATTCTTCCAAGTGCATGAAAATCCCACATTAATGATGCATGAGTGTTCTATGAACTGGGCCAGGCATAAACTGTCAACTGCATTTAAAACACTGAATCAAACCTGATGATTGCTTATTTCAACATTATTAAAAAAAAGAAAAAAAATCGAAACCCTCAGAGAAAACAGAAATATAAAATGATAGTATTAGTTTTACATAGTTTTTTACACAGATGATTTGTTTTTATTTCTGTTTTGAAAATTCAGGCCTGCTGGTGCCAGATGAATGTGTTCCTCTAGAACAGAAATTTGTTTCATTGTGCTTTCATTCATTTTTATTCTCTTCATGAGCAGCAGTGACATTTGCAAAACCAAACGAAAAGGACAGGGTAGCTGGAACCTCATATTTAAAGCGTATTTATAGAATTTGGCATGTTGGACACAGTTTTCTGAAAGATATTATTAGACTTCTCAGTGAGTGTCCTGCTGCTTTTTCAGGACTTTGTGGGTTTGATCTGCGAGTGCTGAGGCTGTAAATGCCTGGCTGCAGTCAGAACCTCAAATGAAGCACTTTAGCTTCCTACGCAACAGGAACATGAGAACTACCAGACAGGACGAGACTGTAAGTCCATCCAGCCAAGAGTTCTGCATCCAACCGTTGCCAGTAAACTCATAATAACTGTTTATGAGGAACAGAGTGACGCCTTCCTCATGCACTCACCCAGCTTTAAACTCGATGGACCACATGTACTTCATCAGCATTTAGTCACCGAGAGGAACAGCAGCACGCCCCGATACAAGGATTACACTGATGAAACAGAGCCTGGCTGGTGCAATTCAAGGTTGCTATGACTTTTCCCATGGCTCCCAGTAGGTCAGAAATATGGCAGCAAGCACAGAAGATGAGAGCTACACTGTCCCACTAAAATGGTCATCAACATTTTGGACCTCTTGCATGCCTGAAACAGTGCAAACAACTTTTCCAGCTCTTGAGCATCAAGGTTCATAGATAAAGTAGGCTATATAGTTTTGAAGATGGTGGTTTTTTTTGGTTTTGTTTTGTTTTTTGCAACCTATTGGCACAGGCTACCGAAACCAGTGACATTAATTTGGCTCAGTACTTCGAGACCAGCAAGTCTAACAGCACGTGTTCTGTTGACTGATATTTGGGTGATAATGATTTGTGGATTTCAGTCAGAGAGAGAGGTGAGGAAATACTAGAATTCACAGCTGGTACTGCCAAACTGTGCACGATTCTTTCAAAGTCTGCACACGAGGACAAACTGAAATCTTAAGGTCATTAATTGCCTCTGCCATGCAAAAAGAGTACTTCTAAAGCCAGAAAAAAGCAGATTAGAGATAACTCAGCAATCTTTCATTGCTTTTTTTTTATTATTATTTTTAGCAAAGTATGAGGCAAGTATTGTTACCTCACAGCAGATTCTCCAGCAATTGTCTGAACTGCTCTGTATTTCATCAGTCCAACTTTGTATTTCCTTTTAAGTCTACAAAGGACGTTGTTACAGATTTTTTAATTTTTTTCTTTTTATCTGCCATGATTTCATTGGACACAGTTGAAACTTCAATATTAAATCTAGGTCTAATCTGCTGGTTGATAAAAAAATGAAAAACTAGGCAAAAAGTTGCTAGATGGATAGCCCCAAATCATATGCATACCCAAATAAGAAAGCATCAAATATATCTCAATATACCATGGAAGCTGCTATTGAATCTAAATTAAACTATACAAATGTAAAATAAATAAAAATTGTTTAGACTTGTAAATGCTTCCTTAAGATAAGAAACTATTAACAAGCAGATTGAGCAAATGGTTCAGTAATAATCTGCCCATCAGTTAGACACTACTGAAAATATTTCACTGATGTTCTCAACTAAAGTTGCATATTTATGTAAGATAAAATACAAGTGAAAATACAAATCTTTTAGACATAAGAGCTATAAATACACAATGTGTCTGACATTACTCAGCTAGATAAACTCTTGAAATATGGGTTTCCAGCTCTTATTTTTTAATATCCTCTTTCCCCCTCAAAGAGTTTGTTCAAATTCACCTGTTCAAATATATCTCGCAAAGCTCTTGTATCTCACTTCTAACAGACAGACAAGTTGGTAGGATAGAAAAGGCTTTGAATTAACATCCTAGTTTCAACGCTTGTATGTAACAAACTTGCACATGGTCTGGGAAAAACCCTTACACACATACCAGGAGCAACCAGAGACAGCTGTACAATGCTCCCTTCATGATTTCTTTTGCACAGGACTTTTCTGTTTCTTCCTAACCCCACCGTTCATATTCATGTACAGAGACTTGTGTATCTATTGAAAAATCTATAAAAAAGAATTTAAATAATAACCCTGTAACAGTTATTAATGTGACCTAGAAACAAAAAGGTTCATCACAGCAGTTAAAGGGCAGCAAATTATCTTTGATTCAGATGTTTCATTGGAAAGAGTAGGCTTCAGTGCCTCAGTCACGCAGCAGCAATGTCTAGGAAACAAATTGCCAGAGGCCAATTAATTAAGCAGTTCTAAAGGGACAATATGACCTTTTTTTTTTCCAAGTATTTATGATTATTTTTTAAAAAGACTGGATAATAAACTAATTATATACAAATATACATAAAATATGATCAAATGTACATGTTTTATCATAACAGAAGAGCAGCAGAAATGCTCTAAGCTTTATATTGCTGTCTTTCATAGCCAATTATGGGCTCTCAGCTGAGAGTGAGAGACCATCATCATTAACCGAATCAAATTTCACATTGACAAAATTGATCCTATTAAAATAAACCTACTGGCATAAAAGGCAACTATCATTGTTTCTTTCTTATCTGCCATGATGGAAAGGGAGTTCAATCTATTTCTATGTCAATCAATAAGCTCTTTAAATGGTATCCTCTGGTTCATCACTGATGCTACCCTCTGAAGAACCTTTCTGCAGTTTTAATCTCCCAGAGACCAAAAGAAAGCCAGTAATTACCACATAGAGCTCTATGCCTTTTCTCTGCACTGTTCACTCAGACCTCACCACAATCAGTATTAACCAAATACAAGCAAAATTGTTTATATGTCTCAAAGTTTTGCAAAAACAGTTGAAGTAGTAGACCTGTTCTCATCAAATATATGAGTAACATCAAAACAGATTTTGAAGTTCAGCCAGCCAGGAAAGACTAAAGATTACCTAATGATTGACAAGAAAAAATTAGAATCATAGAATTCTTTTGGTTGGAAGGGACATAAAAAAATCATCCAGTTCCAGATCCTCTGCCATGGGCAGGAACACCTTCTACTAGATCAGGTTACTCACAGCCTCATCAACCTGCCCTTGATCACTTCCAGGGATAGGGCTTCCACAACTTGTCTGGACAACCTGTTCCAGTGCCTCACCATCCTCACAGTAAAAAATTTCTTCCCAACATCTTATCTGAATATAACCTTATTCTGCATGAAATTATTCACTCCCTTCCTATACTCCCTGTTAAAGAGCTCCTACCCATCTCTCCTGTAGGCTCCCTTTAAGTATTAGAAGGCTGCTATATGGTCTCCCCACAGTCATCTCTCCTCTAGGTTGAACAACCCCAACTCTACCAACCTTCCATGCTAGGTTCTCCAGCCCTCTGATCATCCTAGCGGACCTCCTCTGGACTCGCTATAACAGATCCATGTCTTTTCTGTGCTGAAGACTCTAGAACCAAATGCAGTACTCCAGGTCAGGTCTCAAGAAGGCAGAGAAGAGGGGGAGAATCACCTCCATTTGACCTGCTGGTCACACTTTTTTTGATGCAGCCCAGGATATGGTTGGCTTTCTGGGCTCATGTGCACATTGGTGGCTCATGTTGAGCTTCTCATCCACCGGCACCCCTAAATCCTTCTCTTCAGGGCTACTCAATCCATTCTCCATCCAGCCTCTTGTTGTTTTTTTTTTTTTTGTTTTGAATTACCCTGATCTTGCACTGGTCCTTGTTGAAATTCATGACATTTGCACAGGCCCACCTCTCTAGACAGTCAAGATCCCTCTGGATGACATCCCTTCCCTCCAGTAGGTTGAAAACACCACACAGCTTGGTGTCATGGAAAACTTGCTGAAGGTGTCCCACTGTCCCCATCTCTGACAAAGATTAAACAATGCTGGTCCCAACTATTAAATTGAAATGTTTTCATTGCCAGCTTCTCTTCTGTATGAGCTCAGCAATCTTAAGTCATGCATTTATAAGCTGTAATTCTACTGTGTCCAAAACCATAGGAAGCTGCACATAAGGAACATATCAGGACCAGCAAGTGCTTTACTCAACTGCTCCCTTTACTGGCTCTGCCAATGGAAGTGCAATTTAAGGCTTGGAATTCTTTTCTAGAATATTACACAACAGTGCATTACATCCGAGTTACCTTAAATGAGTAATAAGTTAAATAACTGAACTCTAGACCCCACATCAATTTCAAGAACCAAACGCATAAAACAAAAGTCTACACTATCAAATAAACAGAACATTTTTATATATGCAAAACTCCTCAGTTTTACTTAATTTCAAAAAATCTACCTGGCTGTTCTACAATATAAAAGTGAAAATTTTCACAGCAAGTTTGACATAGATCCATTGAATGGTTAGTGTATATTTTCACAGCAGAATTACTAAAAAGTACCAAAAATATTCAAATTATTGTGGTTCTAGGCATTTTTGTAGGCTTGCACAAAAGACAGGATTACACCTGCAGACCTCTGAAATTTGTACAGATGTTCTTACTCCTTTCTATTTAATCAGTCCATGCCTATTACTTAGCAGAAAAGATAATCTGAGAGAAAGTATTTTCATGCCTTAATCACATTAGCTGAGTTCCAAATGAATTGCTACCTTTAAGCACAACTTTTGGTCAGAGATAAGAGTTCCTTGGCTCCTGTTTCCAATTACGTGTATTGAAATATTAATTTATGAAAAAAACCATAAAAATTGAAGAATGAAAAATAAAATTTAAATCACTGATGCTAAATTATTTTTATAAATACTTTTAAATCAGTAGAAAGTTAACTACAAAACTTTGAATAGGCAATAAAGAGTGGATATATGACACATCTAATGTAATGCCTACTGTTGCCACAGATATTGTGACACGTATATATCACCCTCTTCACAGATATTTACAAATGTTATTGCTATTTTCTAACTCCATGGTGTTTCTCTGTTTTTATGTGGACATTATGTCCACAATCTTCTGTAGTAGAGTATCTTTTAATAGTGGAATGATTTTTACATGACATTTTCTCACTAAAAAGTCTGTCATTTTAGACAGTAGAAAGATAATATTCCTTTGGTCCTCTGAACACGGACACGTTTAGGATTCTATAAAACATTGATAAAGGTTTCTCCATTAACTCCTGTTCAGCTGTGGCTGAACATGACTTGGAGAAAGCCAAGATATCTGTGGCATTCAGTGCAGGAAGTAACACCACCCTTCATCTTGACCTTTTATTTCTGCTTTATTTACAGAAGGAACAAAATTCAAATACAATTAGGGTTTTTTTTAGAAACACAAAAGGTAAATTTTTAATCATAAGTTTAAAATAGATTAAAACCTATGCTGGTGGAAAAAAACTAACATTTAGTCAAGTTTTTAAAAAGTGGCAAATATAAACTATTTTGCACGAAGCACCAGATTGTGTATATCTTCATAATATCTGAAGCTCAAATGTCTGCAGTGATTATGCCAAGATACATAATCTTTTTTGAAAAGCTGTATAATAGGGGGATAACAGCAGCCACCATTCAGTTTGCCTGAATATGTGCATGCATAAAATCATTAGGAATAATTAAAGGAGTTAAATCCAAATTTCTAAAATCTGGAAGAGTATTCTATGTAGAAGGTTTAGGAAGATAAGGTAAATAAGCATTACCCAGGTAGCATCTGTTTGTCAACTGTGAAAAAGATGAAAACATCTGAACCACAGTCAAAAGATGACAATACAACAGCCTGAAATGTTCTATATAGCCATACAGCAATTTATATCTGTCACTACCAGGAAATGGGATACAAAGTTGACATCAGATGATAAAGGCCAGGAAGCACAAATCAGTCTAACAGCACTTTTGTCATATTTTCCATATTACATTCTATCAAGAATTATTTCCTACACAGTTTTTCTTCTTTAACATTCCATGTATACACAATTTCCTCCTCCAAAATCTAAAATTTTGCTTAACAATGGAAGCCTGGCATCTACAACATCTTAATAAGATTAGCATCAGTGAATGGCAAAAAATAAGATGTTTCAAACTCTTTGAGCTATTGTAAATATAGTTCTAGAGTAAATTTATAACTCACAGGTTCAATGGTACCTGCCCTTAATGCACGTACATGAGGTGGATTGCCACACTGATTACCATATTTAAGGTCTGCTTCTACAAAATACATTTCTCACCAACTAGTCAGGGAAGATAAATTGTTTTTAAAAATTACATATACATGATAGAGAAAAGGAGATGGAAAGCAGAGAAGAAACATATCAATTATTTTAGCCTGAGAGTGGCGATATACAGAATATTCATTTATCCAAAATTTTCAGACATCTAAGAGTGCACACAACAGATCTGACACTCCAGGGATGAGCTGAACCCAGCAGTGTTTGGCTTGCACAGAGGTCAGCATATGCCTGGAAGTCTGACCCATTGGGTTTACTGCAAGTACACAGATCAAAAACAAGGCACATGCCCATCTAGTTCACGAATCCATTTTTTTGCCCGAGGTTTTCCAGAGAAAAAAATAAAGAGCTATGCAATGTGGCTGTAGTAGTGCATCGTTCCCGTACTGCTCACTGAGTCTTTGGTCACTTCTTCTTGTTTCCCCTGTTAT
This sequence comes from Phaenicophaeus curvirostris, assembly GCF_032191515.1. Taxonomy (NCBI): domain Eukaryota; kingdom Metazoa; phylum Chordata; class Aves; order Cuculiformes; family Cuculidae; genus Phaenicophaeus; species Phaenicophaeus curvirostris. Next base: position 13,650,397 of record NC_091400.1, on the reverse strand, counting down.
AACATCTGTGGCAATGGTATTTGACATTACAATGAACACAACAATACTAAATACAGTAAAACTATACTATAAATTGAAAACTATACTTCATAAAACAAAATGCTAACCAAATTTTACACATCGGAAAAAAAAAAGTCACAAATCACTTCTTGCAGTTTTTTATGTTGTCAGTGATTTAACTTGTAAAAGCAATAATGAGCATAAAACAGGTTATATAAACTAACTATTGCATTGTCTTCCCCTACTGTATCTTTTAGAGTTTTAAAACACTAACTTAGTTTAAATGCAATTCCTTTTATTTTTTTAAAGCAATCTTGTTAACTGGTCTCAGGAGCACATTCCAAACCAAGGATTTTAAGGGAGTAGTTAACTGTGTGCCCACACACACCACATCAGGAAAACTGCCCACAATCCCATTCCTTAACTAGTAACCTACTTGCTCTTCTCACTGTTGGGTCAGCTAAGAAAATATTATAGTTAAACCATCATGAATATTCACGACTAACTATGACCTTGCATTCATTAGGCGAAACACTTAAGGGAATATAGGAAACTCCTGTATTTTTAAGCTTCCAGTCCTAAATTGTGTGTCAGCTTACAGGCAGTAAAATCTGCTGAATTGTGCACAAGTTTTGGAAAACACTACAAATTCCATTCTACATAGAAAAATAGAGAGGCAAAATGTGAAATATTTTAAAAGTAAACTGAAGTTTGGTCTAAGTGGGAGATTTCCTGGGCAAACATTCACCAGAACTGAGAGATTTGCTATCAAGCAATATCATCTCCAAGAAAAGATGAGCTTGAACAGGTTCTCACCCCTATTCAGCCGACCACGATGGGTCATCAAATTCAGTACAGTCTCTGATCCAGGGCAAAGGGGACTGCAGAGCTTACATGACAGAAATGTTTAGTTAACAAGTGAGATAATGCATAGCTAATACAGAGAAATCTAATTCCACCATGTTAGAAGTCTTCACTATTCAGATGTCTTTGCAATGCCCTTCCCAGGACTCTGGTTTTCAGAAAGACTGAAGAGCCTACATGCAGTACTGTACTCATCCCTATGTGTATTTCATTTGCTATCGCTCACCTGAAAATGTATTACCTCTGCATCACATTTCTGAGTGCTCACAGGTCCAGCAGAGACCCAGGACACATTTTGAGCTTGAGTTTTATGCCACACAAGACAGTGATGCTGCTTCTGAATTTGAACCTATACATACATACACTCACTGCTCTGCTCAAACTAATACGTATTACAGAAATAATCTGCAACTCAAATTAACTACTCATGAATGAACAAAAGCTGTTCATATTCAAAGAGAGGAGCATTTTCAGGGATCAGCAAAATATTCTGCAGGAATTCCAGAGAAGGAAAAAGGAGCTCAATTGACAAAAATCTCATGAAAATAATTAAAATGGAAAGGCTAAGAGACAGAAACAACTACCTTTTCATTTCCTTAAATGTTCACAGTATTCATCTGAAGTTGTATTTTCTGGGAATTCAGGAAGCAGAAATTATCTTTTATGTTAAAAGCAACGCTTTCCATCATACATAAGACTCCAGTCCAGTGAACAGAGTGATTGCTACACTGTCATACTGTTTCATTATAGTAGTGGGAAACCTACCTTAAAGAAATACTTGGTGCCTTTTTTTTCTGTGTAGACTTTTGGAAAACACTGCTAATTTTCCCTAAAAGGACATTTTTTTCTTAGAGACAGTTTTCTCAAGGGGTACAAGTACATCAACATAGTAAAAGAGTTATTTCTTTAGGGAACAGAAGCTGGGGTTCCCCTGCCCCCGCAGTAACAAGGTAACACAACAGATTTCATAAACTGAGGAAATGAGCATAAAATTCAATCTATTTTCACATATAAAATACTATTAATGATATATTAACTTATATAACCAAGACCATCTCAATAAACTTTCCAATTTTACGTTTGAGGTATTCTTTGAGATTGACATCGTTAATACCAATGGAAATGAATGGGAAGTCCACAATGTTCTTTAACAGAATGTTCTTCCACATTTAACAGAATGTTTAACCACAATGTTCTTCAACAGAAGAACATTCCCCAAGGGAATTATTAAGGAGTACCTATATTTAGCACTAATATAAAAGAAAATGGTTACAAAAATGCTTGCACTTCAGCAGTCCTTATTAATACTAGAAGTTCAGTTCCTTCATTTTTCTTTAAAAGTCTTGCAGAAGAAAGGTGAAGGATAATTTTTTATTTGTTAACATGGCAATGATAAATCTGATTTGGAATATATGATTCTAGGAAAGCTAGCTATAGCCAAAACATAATCAGCAAAAGAACAGATGATATACAGTGCTTCAGTGAATAAAGCTTTCCTGCGGTCTGAGTGTGGCTGTATTGGAAGAATCTTTCATCAACTTTAACTAAAACTGAACCTGCATTATATTCATCACCCTGTTAACAACTACAGAGAAACAGGCACACGCTTGTTCAGGTCCAAGGTTCTGCCTAGAGACTTTTTCCTTCCTTCTTTTCCCTAACTGAGGAAAAAAATTGTTTTCCATTACTTCCAAATTAAATTTGACCAGGAAAACAACAGAATACTAGGCAAAAGATCCTGCGGTATAAAAATCTATCCAAAGTGGTAACTTCAACAATACGTGCAGCCATACTAGCAGATTTTCCCCATTTTCCAACTGGAAAATTTTTGCTTTTTGTAATCAGTCATATCTCCCCTGATCCTTCAATAAGGTGAGTGCACTGAGGGGTACAAAAGAGCGGCTGGAAGCACAAAGATGCTGCTTGCACACTTGTCCACAGCCTGTGGTTCCCCAACTACATTCTTTTGCAAGTCTGTATACGTATACCTAGCTAAGACTAATTTAAAATTCCTCACTTAGACAATGCATTCTTGCCTGAGTGGTAGACAGCTGCTTCAGTCACTCAGAATATTTTGCAGGAGGTTGGTTTTGCTTACAATGGGACATATTCCTTGACTTCTGCTATAAATTAGCCTATGAGTGCAAAGAAACACAGTTTTATGGCATTATGCTTGGTGAGATTCCTTAAGAGAAGATGCTCCAAAAAAAAAAAAAGAAAAAAAGAAAAAATTAGCCCAACAATAACATCATTTCGAGTCTATGTATTTCTGGGAACTTGGGCATTGTATTTGCAAGCTTAATAATGAACAGCAGTCTTTGCCAATGGAAATCTTGCTTCTATTGGGAAAACAGAGAAAGGGAAATAGTAGGCGAGTGTATTTTGTCTATAAAACCTCAGCCTCAGATACTCTTATGTAACATTAACATATTGCATTATATCTATTACATCATCTATAATAACACATTCTATCAATAATATTATGTATAATACCATAATAATATATGCAGAACTGAAAACTGTATCCGAGCATTCTTAATGTTCATATAATCAAAATTCATGTAATAAACTTAAAAACGTATTTGCTTGCCATGTTTTGAACAGCTAAACAGCTGCTTGAATGAGAAAATATGTAACTTCCTGTAACAGTGGTGCATTTCAATTCACAAATTCCTGATTTTATTTCCCTGAATTCAGAGCATCACAACTACACTTAAAAAAAAAATTTAAAAAAAAAAAAAAGCCAGAGCTAATTAGTTTTCAATACAGGGTCTTGTTTTAGGTTTCCACCTTATAAAATTGCATTGCAATATGAGCATGTACACAGATGAGAAACTATTTAGGTCAGTTAAGTGTCCAAATACCTTTTCGCAAAGACAACAACAGAAGTGCTCAATATCATACCAATTAATACCAATGTAGCTGTATGGCTCATAACTAACAAAAAAAAAAAATCAAATCAGATTTAAAGCCACCCACTGAGCTGAAAATATTTAGAATTACAACTGTAGTATGCTATAATAAAGGATTTCACAAGCTTTCTATCCTTATTGCAGACTGCTCGTACATTAAACATTTGATGATGTGAGAAAAATAGAACACACTGTCTGTGCAAAAACCTGTCTAGCGTAGAAACAAAAATAAATATTTCACTGAAAGAAACTCAAATCTGTAAGTGAAGCTACTTCTATTACTTATATAGCATCAGCTTTATCTTCTGGGTGGTCACATATGTACTAGGAAAAAGAAAATGAATAATTTCTCCAGAAAAAGAACATTCTCATTTGTTCATGTTAGACTACTTGGAATACTAAGTCTTCCCTTAAAATCTGCCTTATACTTTAATATCTTGTAAAACACCATACACAGTCTGGCACAACACACACAGGAGAGGGCTTGTCACACACTGAACCCTTTGGAATTTCAAAACATTAAAAAGGCAACCTTTTGACATATAACAAATTTCCACAGACAGCAGCAGCTGCACGGCCTGGTGCTGTTACCACTATTAACCTCAGTTACAATTTGATGGCTGAATTAAGTTGTCTGCCAGCAGTTCTAGCTGGCATAATACATCACTATGTGGTGTCATGCTGTTTAGCTATGGTCAGTGTTGTGACACACTGAGCTTCACGTGTTTATCCTCTTTTTACAGATAAAGCTTAAATCCTGGAACTTCATGCGAAGTGCTGATTTATTTAAGTCATAGTCATTTCAAGCCTTATCAGTTCCAGTTTTACATAAGCTTCATCAAAATAAACTTATAAACAAATTAAATCCTCTCATGTCTGCACACTGTGGTACCGTACATGACAAGGCTTTGGAAAAGGATGATCCAAAGACATAGCTAAATGGCACCTTGGGGAAAATAAGGGCTCCTATCTTTATATTCCCTAGCTTTCAGATTGCTGCAAGAGCTGAAATAGTCCCTGGAAGATCAGCACAAAATCAGTGTAAGCTCCTGCAAGCTATTTTTGAAGGGCACTTAATCTTGATCCCACAAAGATGCTCAATCCCACCCCACCTCCAGCCCCCACGTATCCTGGACTTTAAGTATGTATTATTCCAAGATGCATTTGCAGGATATCAAAAAGAGTATAATTTTATCAAAGACAAGCATACATGAGAAGTAACAAAGGTTGTTATTTTGGTAATGCCTACCCTCTTAAAGCAAATGTATACAACTTATGCACAAGCAATCCACCCCTGTGTTCTGTTTTCTATGGTGGGCACCTGCAGAATGATCAGCCTACAAACCTCCTCATCCCATAGTCACAATAGACAAAAACTAACCTGCTTCTCCCCAGTTATCATCTAACATATATCTGCTGTACTAGGAATGGGAGCACTGTAAACTGCTGTAGGTGTATTGCTCTGAATATTATATTTATTTGTAACACATTAAATTTGAAACTGTATACACCTATGACTTCAAATAGATTTCATAATCTGATTTTAAGAACAGTGAGAGAAGCAATTCCATTGTCATGGCTTTACAGCAGCATTCTGACAAACAACTTGTTATCTGAGAAACAATTATTTCTTGTCCTATCCAGACGTAAAAATGAGTTTAAGGGTTGGTGGGTTTTTTATGTTTCATTGTATTATATGCCCAATTCCACAAACACTATTATGTTCATTACTAGGAAGTCTTATTTAGGAGGAAAAAAAACCCCATAAACTAAAGAATGTCTAGTATAATATCAGTGACAGAGTTATGTTTAGTAGGTTTTGAGATTTTCCTGCAAGATTAACTTTTTACTCATACACTATTTTTAATGGCGTTGACCTTTATTACTTCCAATAATGAATCCAAACAAGGAGGCTGATACCCATGGTCCCATGTGGAGTCAACAGGAAGCATCCTCCTCTCTGCCATTTCACTGACCTCTCTGGATGTGATGAGACACTGCTTTTGTCCGCTCTGAGACTGTGCACACATTTTCCCCTTCCCTAACTACAGCAGTAACTATAATAAAACAGTATAACATTACTAACTAGCTTCACCAAAACACAGTGTCTGATCACTTTTTAAGGTTACCTCCTTTGCAGTTACGACAATTCTCTTTGAGCTGTTCCTCAACTCACATCAAAAGCTCAGAGAACAATCAAGAGACAAACTCTCTATGTGCTTTTCTGAGATCAAAATGAAGTTTAAATGGAGTTTTGGTTTTGTTATGTGGAGCTTGTTTGGGGATGAAGGGAGCGATGTCTTTCAATTAACATGAATGAGAGTCTTTCCTGTGCAAGCAGAATGTTTAAGGAATACACAATGGAGCCCTTGAGGTATTTGGGGGATGGTGAGGGAAACAAAATTAAAAGTGTCTGAGGTGCCTCAGTTAAAACCATCTACTTTGTAGGCACATGAACACTTCCTCATTAAAGATTCATAAGGACTTTATAGTTTTAATGCACATGTGGCCGGTGTTACAGTTCAATACCCAGAACTCTTAAAAAGAAATGGAGGAAGAAAAAAAAAAAAAAGAGATAACTTTACTCTTTAACAGACTTCCTTTCCACAGGAGACATAAATGTCCTTTTTTAAACAACAAAGCACAATTGTTGCAAAGGCCTGCCATTCTAAAAAACCTCTAAACAGATGAAAAACAAATCAGTGTTGCTGTGGTTATCCATATTCACAACCACTGCACATTTCCTACTGCATTTCTGCAATTTCTTGCCCCAACAAAGGATGCAATCGTATCCCTGAGTCATAAACCTTTTCTACAATCACTCAGCTGTCAGTGAGGAGCACCTTGAATGGCTCCGTAGCTGCAAAGCATAATAAAGCAAAAAAAAAGTAGTAAAGGATTAAGAATCATAGAATCATCAGGCTGGGAAAGACGCGCTGGATCATCGAGTCCAACCATTCCTATCGAAAGAAAGAAAGGGGAAGAAAAGTCCTCCCTGCATCAAGCTGGACAGAGAAGGCTCAGCACTGGACTTCTGTAGGTCAGCCTAGGATAATCGTAACTTCAGCAGTATCTACCTGCTGTTTAAGAATGCACTGATTTTCTTTCTTTATGATCATGTTTTCTGGTGCAGATTATACTCCAGTTCTACTAGTCTGTAGAATTTCAAAGGCAGAAATATCTCTTTAAGGGCAGGCATAATGGCAATGTGTATCACAAGCTGGGTAATATTGATCACTCCCATCCTGTTATTTTATTTTCACTGGAAAGGTGAAGAGCTGCTCTTTTCCTTATCATTTTCATTCATGGTCCAAATGATCCATTTGTATTTTCAGGGCTTCCTTTATTTTTCCTCTTTGCCAAAAAGCTAACTGCATCTGTTAGAAAGTACCGACTTTAGGTGGATGACAGGCTGGCATCAGCAAACTACCCAAGCTTTTATCAGGGACTGAGGAAGGACTGTGTTACATGTCATTAGACCTCTGGCAGAGTTTTGCAAAGAAGTTTTGCAGTGAAGCAAATAACTGTAAGAACTGCCCTGCAGAGGGATTACAGGTTTTAGCTTGATTTTTTTCTCCCCCCAAAACACTCCTAAATATTTATTTCCAATGCAACATGGGCCATCCAATCACTGGCCAGATCCCTCCTTCAGTGCTCTGCAAAGCATCTCTGGAGCATACTATTTTTAAGCAATGTGAACTAGTTCCTCCTCTTCCTCTGCTGTGTGGCACCTGTGACTCCCTCTGAAGTATTCACCACTCATTCTAGGGATGAGGAACACAAAATAAACATCTAAAAGTAGGTTTCCACCAGATGTCCTAGGCCAGGCCAGGCCAGGTTAGGGTTACAGCTATCCTTAAAACATTATTTTAAAAAAATCTTTTAACAAGTAAAATAAACATGGAAAGACAGATAAATCTACAGTACAATTTAATTAGTATTTTTTAATTCAGTCTGCTAAGATCAGAGGCACTGCTGTCATCATCTAGCCTGACTGACTTATAGAATAATTATTTTAGCAATTGATTCTTAGATCGCTAAGCTCTAATATGTCATTCAGAACTCTGAAACTGAAGCTTTTTCTAATACCACAAGACCAAACTCTGAAGTGCAGTAATCTTTCAGTTTGCTTTTCCTTATGTTTTTTTATTCCATCACTCTTCTAAAATTTAAAAAAAAGAAATAGCAAAACCCACATATTTGCCTGACAGGCTAGGTTCAAAGTTTTACTGGATTTGCAGAATTTAACCTTTGTTTTTTAAGAGCCTACAACTTTTAGTTTTTCATTTACATACACATTAAACCACTGATATTGTAATTCCATCATCATGTACAATGACTTCATAAACAGAATTCTCATATTCCAGACCCCAATTAATTCTCATCAATGCATTTAATTTACATACAATACTCTGAATTACAGTCCAGAGTCCTGCATGTATCTTTGAACTCCTTTCCTTTCTTCTCTTTAGGCATAAAAATACAACAAGTTACTGCAAGAATTACTTTTACTGGGAATTCCCAGTGTTTATATATGATACACACATATAAAATGTACCAAGTGAATGTTGTTATATCATTGATTTCATTGTTTAATATAAATTTTTGCACAAATATATTGTAAACAGATCATTATTGAACTATGGAAGACCACATTTGAAACACAGGGACAAACATCGGCCAGATTTCAAGCCAGAATATTTCAAATCTGCACATAAATGTGTTGAGTGAGGAGAGGGGAGTGGATAAAAATCTCAATTTTGTATTATTTCTTTAATTCATGGCCAAAAAATCTTCCATTTGTCCTCAAAAAGAACCCAGCTGCTTTTTAATGAATCTTCGTAAGAAGTTAACCCCTGGCTTAACCTAAAATGAGCAAAATAACCTAAGATCTGATGACATTATTCACACTAAAGATTAAAAATACAGAATTAGAACAAATCTGGACTAAGCTTTCAGAAGAGACTTTTGTATAGGGAAAAGGAAAAAATGTTTCAAAATTAAAGTTTTAACCTTTAAAATGTTTCACTGGCATTTTGGAAGATCTTTTAAAGGAAGACTTTGTACAAATAATCTCTGTAATTTTACTTTTGCCTAAAGGATGGCAACATTACTTTTAATGAGTATATCCTAGGAAAATACCATATACACAATTCTATTGAATTGTTATAAAATTAGTGCATAAAATATATTTAGGAATTCTATGATGCTGTAAATTAGGTGCTTTTTCTCAAAAAAGTAATTTATTACTCATATTCATCATGCAACCAAGCAAACCAAGAATGAGTACCCAAACTTACGACTGTTCAGAGTATATTAAAAAAACCAAAGCAATCCAACAATAGAAGAGATGCATAGAAACTCGACTGATGAGCATTATTCTAAGCAAAAATCATGTAGATCAAATCAAGCCTGATGTACTTGTTGCTGATGAAAATTGTGTTATAGCAAGAATGGACTGACCTGCAGCATCACTTCAGAGAGAAGTTTGCTTAGGTTAAAATAAATTATACTTCTTTAACTCTGGTAACAGCCAATTAATTTTGCAATGACAAATACAGATCATCTTTTAAAAAAAATAAATTATAAAGATACCTGCCAATAATAGACAAAAAAAACCCAGAAAACAAGAAGCACAAGCCATCAAGACGTGGAGTTGTATGTACATGGACGCTTTCCTTACCTGAACTGTAACCTTCCTCTGCAAAGTGTGGTAAGCTCTAATCACTTCTATTGCCTCTGTCTCCAAGAGAAGAGGAGAAGGGAGCAAAGAGGGATCAGAGGATAATAACCTGCAGCAGTGCATATCATGTTTCTATTAGCACCTTCTTGTATTGCTCCCTTATGTCTCTTCTCTGATGTTGTTAGGAATGAAGCAAAACAGCTATCTTCAATTTAATTCTATAAAGTCAATTAGTGTAAAACCAAATGTGTATATTTAGGCAGATATAATAGCAATAGTAATAACGGTAATCCCTTGTTTTCAGCAATATAATAAAATGAAATAAATATTTGATTAGGAAAATAGAAGTGAATAAGCTAGAAAAAAAGGTTACACATTCCCAAGCTTAACATACAGAAAATGCACAGAATAACTGACATGCAAAAGGAGAAATGCCAGTACAGAACAAAAAAATTGCTTTGACTTTTAGCATTCTAGGGCATAGGTAGCTTGCTGGGTAATTGGATGATTGATTGTTCTGCTAACTTTCTGGGTGAGTGGTAGATTAGGCAAGCTGACCCCCTTCAGGCTCACCGCTTGCTAATTGGCACTAATACTATACATACATGCACATGCATTCTCTTTTTTTAATTTCTTTGGATCCAAGCGCATGCTGTCTCATATAGGAGCTTGAAACTTCAATGGGAAATGAAAGATAATTGCACTTAGAACAAATATTGCCAAACTGACAGTATTGTTCTGATCTATCCGTTCATACTCAGCTAACCTGAATTTATCCCAGTAAATGATTTAAAAGCACATTCATATGTAGTTCTAAGTTAGAAAATCATGATGATTCATGATACTGTTAATGTGAGAACATCAACTTATGAGCAGTGAAGCTAGAGGTAGTACTACCAAAATAATTTTGCATACAAAAAGATTGTTCTCAAAGTCAAGATCGATAGTAGTTGCTCAGTACTGTCTCAATGTTGAAAAAAAGAAAAGTACCATTTCTGGTTTTAGTTCATCCTGTGCATTAAGTAAGAAAGTCAGCAGCAGCTGCTTGCACACATTACTCTTTTTATATCAGCCCACTACTGAAGTCTGACAGTAAAATTTGTAAGCCGGTATAGAAGGTTCTTCTAGTCATTCAGCAACACTGATAATACGTTGCGTGATCCTGTCTGCTTTTTTGCTGGCTCTCTTCATCGGGGTTTGTTTTTCATATATCATCTTTTAAATGTTGCTGAACTAAACAATGACTGAAACAGGTCATCAGGAAAGCTTTGGTTTCAGAAAATTTTCTTCATTTCATAGAAGTCTGACTGTGAATTACAAAAAAGTGTACGTGTTGTTTACCCTTCTCAGCTATTTTATAAGTTTTGTGTCACACAGTTAATGAAAACAGTATCCACAGCTGCTTTTATGTGTGACTAACTTACCAGGAAAACTGGGCAGTCAATGGGACTTGTTCATAGTGCACCACTGGTGACTTCAATACTACAAGCTAAAGCAATAGATTTACAACCTCTGAAACATGCAAGCATTAAAATAAAAAACTAAAAAGCACAGAGCTAATGCTCTACAGCTCATAAAAATGCTAGAGTTTTAGTCTGTTGAACCTCAACCTCACTAAGATACATCAAGTATTTAAAGAAACATTAGGTTCATTTAGCAAAAGAAAGCATGACATGCGTGTTAGTATGTTGCACAAGTTGAAGCAATAGCAGCAACAATGACATGTCTATAGTGGCTTTTGCATATGTTGGCATGAGCCCAGAGTCCTGAAGAGTTCACACTCTGGTTGCTGGCATATGCTCAACTTCATGTGTCCAGTATACATACCTCATAAATTATGGCTCTATATTCTTTGTAGATACCAACCAGAGTTTCACTTCCCAGCTTGAACCTATTTTTTTTTCCTAAAACGCTTGCTAATGAAATGGCTACTCAGCAGCATGCCAGCTATGTTTTCTAAAGAAACATGGGCTATTCCCACAAAAAAGATGGGAGCAGGAGGGAACAGCACCTCAACAATATGGAGGTGTGGAAAGCCACAAGGGCTCCTGAGAGGCATTAGGCAGGCTGAAGGTATGAAATGGGGCTTAGCTCATTCACATGACAATTAAGACCTAGGACTTTCATTGAGGAATTGTTACATGAAAGCGTTTGACTGGATTTGTGGGGAAAATGGGCCAAGAGCAAGGAAGAATGTAGGACTTCATGCACACTCATGGAATGGTTTACATAATTATACAGGTACAGAATTCTATGCATAAAAATTAAGTATCTGTCTTAGTAGGTTATTTCAATGCAAGAAAAATAAGCAGACAGAATGATGTGAGAACACAAATACAATGAAGCAGGACAGAAGTGTTTTGGTTTTTTTTTTTAGAATCATAGAATCATAGAATAACCAGGTTGAAAGAGACCCACTGGATCATCGAGTCCAACCATTCCTATCAAACACTAAACCATTCTCCTTAGCACCTCATCCACCCGTGCCTTAAACACCTCCAGGGAAGGTGAATCAACCACCTCCCTGGGCAGCCTGTTCCAGTGCCCAATGACCCTTTCTGTGAAGAATTTTTTCCTAATGTCCAGCCTAAATCTCCCCTGGCGGAGCTTGAGGCCACTCCCTCTTGTCCTGTCCCCTGTCACTTGGCAGAAGAGGCCAGCACCCTCCTCTCTACAACCTCCTTTCAGGTAGTTGTAGAGAGCAATGAGGTCTCCCCTCAGCCTCCTCTTCTCCAGGCTAAACAACCCCAGCTCTCTCAGCCGCTCCTCATAAGGCCTGTTCTCCAGCCCCCTCACCAGCTTGGTTGCTCTTCTCTGGACTCGCTCCAGAGCCTCAACATCCTTCTTGTGGTGAGGGGCTCAGAACTGAACACAGGATTCAAGGAGCGGTCTCACCAGTGCCGAGTCCAGAGGGAGAATAACCTTCCTGGGCCTGCTGATCATGCCATTTCTGATACAAGCCAAGATGCCATTGGCCTTCTTGGCCACCTGGGCACACTGCTGGCTCATGTTCAGTCGGCTGTCAGCCAACACCCCCAGGTCCCTCTCCTCCAGGCAGCTTTCTAGCCAGACTTCTCCTAGTCTGTAGCACTGCATAGGGTTGTTGTGTCCCAAGTGCAGGACCCAGCATTTGGCCTTGTTAAACCTCATGCCATTTGACTCTGCCCAGCGGTCCAGCCTGTTCAGATCCCTTTGCAGAGCCTCCCTACCCTCCAGCAGATCGACACTTCCACCCAGCTTAGTGTCATTGGCAAAATTGCTAAGGGTGCACTCAATGCCTTCATCCAGGTCATCAATAAAGACATTGAACAGGGCTGGACCCAGCACCGAGCCCTGGGGAACCCCACTTGTCACTGGCCTCCAGCTGGAGTAAATTCCATTTCCCACCACTCTCTGGGCCTGGCCATCCAACCAGTTTTCCACCCAGGAGAGTGTGCGCCTGTCCAGGCCAGAGGCTGACAGTTTCTCAAGAAGAATGCTGTGAGAAACTGTGTCAAAGGCTTTACTCAAGTCCAGGAAGACCACACCCACAGCCTTTCCCTCATCCAAGAGTCTAGTCACTTGGTCATAGAAGGAGATCAGGTTAGTTTGGCAAGACCTGCCTTTTGTGAACCCATGTTGACTGGGCCTGATCACTCAGTTCTCTTGCATGTGCTTCATGATAGCACTCAAGATCACCTGCTCCATGACTTTCCCTGGCACTGGGGTCAGACTGACAGGCCTGTAGTTTCCTGGGTCCTCCCTGCGACCCTTCTTGTAGATGGGCAAAATATCAGTCAGCCTCCAGTCCAGTGGGACTTCCCCAGTCTTCCAGGACTGTTGGAAGATGATAGAAAGGGGTTTGCCAGCACATCCGCCAGCTCCTTCAATACCCTAGGGTGAATCCCGTCCGGCCCCATAGACTTGTGGCTGTCTAGTTGGGCTAGCAAGGCTCTGACCACCTCCTCTTGGATCATGGGAGCCTCATTTTGCTCCTCTAGCTCCTAAAAAATATTTTTTTTTATCGCTACGTCTAGGCGGGATTCTGACTTAGAGGCGTTCAGTCATAAGCCCGCAGATGGTAGCCTCGCGCCAGTGGCTCCTCAGCCAAGCGCACGCACCAGGGGTCTGAACCTGCGGTTCCTCTCGTACTGAGCAGGATCACTATTGCAACAACACATCATCAGTAGGGTAAAACTAACCTGTCTCACGACGGTCTAATTTTAATGCAGCTATAGGGACCACAGGCCTAGGAATAAATATTTCACCTAAAACTAGAGAAATTTTGGGAATTTTCAGAGGGGAGAGACCTGAAATGAGGGAAAAAACCTCTAGGACATGTACCCATTAGTATAGTGACTCAACAAAGAGGCAGGAAGACCAGGAATTTCCTTATGTCAGTATGAATAAAAGAAGAAAGTCCACACGAAGACCATTTCCAACATATGCCATTGCTAACCTCCTCCAGACATTTAGGTGTCTTTCCACATGTCCTCTCCCCTTCTGCTAATATACATGATTTACAATACCATTTTTCTACTGTTGCTAAACTTTTTTCCTTTCATTGTCACTGCTTAACATAAATTAGAACAAGGCAAGTAGAACAAGGCAAGATGGAGAAATTATGTCATAGCTATTAGCTAAGATGAATTTTCTCCTCTTATGGTAAGACAGAACCTGAATACATAAGTAGACAAGTATATGAAACTATGAAGTAGCTGCTGTCCAATAAAACAGTCAATAGGAAAAAATGAGTGAAATGACATGTTTTTCTTCTGAAGAAAAAGCACTTAATGTGACTTACACAAATAAACTACAAAGTAATCATCACAGAGCACCACTCATACACCTGAATGCAAGGAAATCAGGAGAGAAGGCCTGCAAGGACAGCTCTGTGTTTACCTCTGTGCAGGTAATAGTTTGAATTAAATAGAAAATAAAATATCAGTTTACTGAATTCTCACTTCTAGAGAAGGCGAGAAGGATCTTTCCCATTCATCCAGGAATCTCAGTACTCAACCTGAAAATAGGGACAACAGAAATAAAAATAGGAAGAAAAGCAGGAATCAATTCAATGTCATCAGCAGGAAGCTCTAAGGCTTTAAAACTGGGCTTCTCCCAGTGACAATTTGGTCTGCACTGTCTGGTTACACAAAACCAGCTTTACACAAGCTTCCTAAGCCCTAAAATCCCAGTGGTTTTCCCAAGGTTACTTACTATGTGTACATTCTCTAAAAGAGTCTTCCTTGTATTCAACAGTACGAGAGTTTTACAATACGAACATCACTTCTGAATGTTAAACTAAGCTGAAATTGTACTTGCCTGAGTATTCTGTAAACTGGATTCAAATCTATTTTTAGACTATAAATAAAGAGTACATTGTGATTACATGCAAAATAAATCTTCGCAGATAATAATCTTACTTGTAGTTAAATTTCAGGCTTTGTTCCCACAGAATTTTTTCAAGTATGTATACATTTCATGGTTATTTTCATGATGTCACTAAGAGATTATTATATTTTTGGCTTGCTTAGATAAGGAAAGCAAGTAGTACTCCATTGTTTATACAAGATGAATGCTACAATGAGAAAGGGATTAGCTGAAGTTAAAGGGTAGCAGTACTATAAAGTCATATGGATAAAAATAGGCTGAGTAAATTTAGATCACAGATTCTAAAAAGCAGAAATTAAAAAAAAATGTTTAGTTATTACAGAAATAATGATATGGGTCAACCTTCAAACTGTTTGTTCAAAGTGCAGTTTGAAACTGTTACAGAAGGGGATTTATGCCCAGACATGGCTTACTAGAGTTAGAAATGGCAGCTTGTGACATTGATTTTTGTATATCCAGAGCTGAATCCTCCCCAGGCATCTGCAAGGACGAGCAGTATTTTTCATTTCTTGCATGATGCAGAACACAGCTTCAGGAGATTCCTCTGCTCCTCCCTTTTCACTGAAAAAGGCTAGAAGAGGGAGTGTTGGATAGTTCATGCTGGCAAGCTGAACCAATCCAGCACTGAAAAAAATTCAGATGTTTGTGTAGGTACACCTTCCTGGCATACTCTTGGTTAAAGTAGCTGTCAGATTTGGACTGATAAGGATTTATTGGTTACAGTGGCAAAGACACAGGAAAAGAAAATGTAAAGAAAAAAACAATCCTGTGAACAAATTATGAGTCCTTCTCCTCTGACACATTTAGGGACATTATTTGGAACTGACGTTTCAGTGTTCTTAATAGAGCACTGGAAAGCAATTAATAGAGTAGCTAGTTAATGGTGTGTATGATGAGAGGGAGAGTTGAAAAAATTTTCTTTCCCTGGAAACTCAGTCTGGCTGGAACCCATTCTGGTCTTACATTCCTAAATATTTTTGTAAGTTCACATAACTCTGTACAGTAGGAAAGCTTAATACGATACTCAAACTTCACTCAAATGGGAGAACTGTCCCTTGTGAGGCACTTGGACTTTTCAGAAATACCTAAAAGCAATTAACAGTACAAAGAGGAGAAAAGCTATCAAATTCTCAACTTAGCTGCTGAAATGAAACAGAAAACATTGTTTTGTTCTGAGCACAATGTATTTTAAATGTACTATTTCAGCTGAAAAGCATGTCTTTAAGGTCTTAAAAAAGTATTAACTTAGTTTGCATTAAGCAACAAATGTCAATATTGAACATAAAAAAATGGAAAGAACACTTGGTGAAAATAACAAATGCACCATGTGTCTGGGGAACATACATTAGCTGTGAAAGTTTCTTTCAGTGGCTTTTAATTATAGCATCATAGCAGAAGTGTTACAGCTATGGTTGAGAGGGTATGCTTTTTAAGACATTTGGCTTTTTCAGGTAGCTAAAACTAAAATATTTTTTCCTGATTCAGCATCTTTCATATTTTTTCATAGTCAGAAATGAACTGATTCTATGATATTCAAGCTACCCATTTGGCAGTTTTCTGGGTTATAAAGGCATGATAAAAACATTTTATATGCTTCAGCAAGTTTTTTGCATTATGCTAACTCAAGTGGCTTATTTTTAACTTAAACTGCTTATTTCTACAAGATGCAGCTCACCATCATTGCATAGAACAAATTTATTTTATTCTGTCAAGTTCATAAGCAAATAAAAATACACACTTTTATTTCAGCACGTTTCTCTCTGTATTCTCCTCAGCAAAACACTTTCTAAAGTAGAGCACAGAGGAATTTTGTAATTCTTTTTTTCACAGAATATGTGCATAGCTCAGACCATCCTCTATAGCTCTCCCAGTTGCTTTCCATTTCAAGAACTAGGCGATTTGTGTTAACACAAGACAGCTTATCATGTGCTAAGTCTGCATGCAATTTTCTCATGAGAACAACCATTTTGTACCTACTTGACACACACAGCACTATACTACACCCAACTAATCAATTCTGTATATATTAAGAAGTGGGGAGAAAAACTGGCCACAGCTGTTATATTACATCAGCTTTCCTAACTACTTCAGACAACTCATTTTGAGGATTTTTTTTTCCTTTAAACTAAATTGGCATAAAACATAGCCCTCCTTTCTATCTCTTTCAATTCAATTTTTTTTATTATTATTATTTCTCACAGATGACTGGTGAAGTACACATGTCAGAGAACAGGCTACGCATTCTGCAGGCACTCCCAGAAGTTTTGAGTGCAACAAGCTCCCAGGGACACAGGGTACTTTTGGAGGATTTATGGACTAGCATGATATGAATGAGTAACAGCATGTTTTCATCAGAGACCTCACATGCTAGTCTACAGACATGAACTTTTGGAAGAGAATACCTTATACATTTTTTTTTCTTTTAAGTAAGCAAATGAGAAATGTCTGTCAATTGACATTGAGTCAGAGATAGAGAAAAAAAAAAGAGTATCAGTATGCCCCAGAAAACCCTCTCTTTTACTTGTGACACTGATCCTGTCTCTGTTTCTCCTTCTGTGGTTTCTCAAAATGTCTATGCAACTATTACAAATTAGATATCTGCCCCTTCTGTGCAATTCATTAAAATACCGCCTGTAGCCAAAAATTATCTTCTTTGAAATGCATTTCACCCTGTATTCCTTTACTTCTGTGAGAACCAACAGTGCTTTTCCCAAGTCCAGTTTTTTATTCCATGATGTTTTCAAAGGAGACTTCAGGTCTGCAGTAGCCCCTTGCTACTTATGTAAGCTCATCTCACCCACATTGCCAGCAGCCTTGCCAGCACTTATCACAGTCTTCTCAGGTATGACATGTGCCAGCACTACCTCAGCCTTGTCACTAAGACACCCTCATCACCAAAGGTGACAGGTTGAATGATCTCCATCCTTCTCTGGCACTCGCACACCCTGTGATATTCAGCCTGCTCCGTGCTCCCGATTGACTCCATGGGATTCAGTGAGAGCTACTTCAGTTGTTCTAGTCAAAGTCAAAAATTTTTCTGGTACAGCACAACTTTATGCCGTAGAACCTGCCTTTTTACTGCTTACAAAAACGTGGGGTTTACATTTACTATTAAACTTAGATAACAATTGAATTTTTGTGATATTTGGGGCTGCATAAAATATAGCAGATACTCAGTTGACATCTGCACTCATGTATTTCTGCCAATTAAAAGTGCTTCCCAGTCAGGCTAGGAGGAGTGTATGAAAAATAAATAAAAGAGTCTATATAAGTGAGAAATGCAAAATAATTTATGTTACATAATCAACGTACATTTTCTTACACTGTTTTCTCTTTCTAGATGCATCAAGGTCATCCCGTATTACTAGATTTGGAGATGCCAGGTAAGAAATACTATTTCACAGATGAAAACAGAGAAAGGTAGAGAGACATCAAGTAATATGACAAAAATTGAATGAATATTTATGGCAAAAATTAAAAGAAGAGTGTCCTTGATTTGTCTCAAACAAAAAGCTTCTTTCAAGAGCTTTGCCTTTTTCAAACGACTCTTTATTTTAACATCAATTTATAACTATATTATCTGACTGTATGCATTAGCTACAGCATTCATAAAATTTCCTATTTACACGAACATTGTTATGATTAAGAAG
Source organism: Phaenicophaeus curvirostris (assembly GCF_032191515.1). Classification (NCBI taxonomy): domain Eukaryota; kingdom Metazoa; phylum Chordata; class Aves; order Cuculiformes; family Cuculidae; genus Phaenicophaeus; species Phaenicophaeus curvirostris. The sequence goes on along the minus strand of NC_091400.1, from coordinate 13,631,918 downwards.
GATTATTTACCTTTAAGTAAAGGACATAGTATCAAAAATGCTATATTTTTAATTGAATGCAATGTCTACAATATAGCATCTTTCACTATCAGGTGATGTCAATAAAAAAATACCATTAAGCAATAAAATTGTCCAGCTTAAACAATCAGTTAGAAATTTATCCACTACGAATAAGATAATTTTAGCTAAGTAAGGTGATAAGGGAAATGTCTCATTATAACATGGCATTTTATTTGTGATAAATAAATACATAAATTTGTATTTCCATATGATTTACAAGTTATCATTCAAATATTTTATTTGTTAATGAGGAATCTATATTTGATGGTAAAAAATATATCTTCAAAATGAGGAACTGAAGATATTCTGGTGTTGCGAGGATCATTTCTGTATCTCCTTTCAGTCTGGTATCAGACTTATACTAATCTCACCAATCCATGCCATTAAAATTGTAAGATATTAAAACGTTTTTATAGCAATTGGATTTTATAGACCTAAATGGATTTTACTAAAAAAATACTTTTTTGTGACGTGCATTTAATTACTTAGCAATAATTCATTTAAATGTTACAAACTTCATTGACAGACACAAGAAGTTAGATACTTAAGAACACATTAATTTAAGTGGACATCTCTATATTCAGTCTGTATCAGAATAAACGTTCCACTGGCGTTGAGTAACATGGCCAAAATTATCATAATAGAGGACCAAGCACCAAAGGGAGGCAAAATCCCAGAGCATCCGGGTTGTTAACAACAGCAAAGGAAGAGTGGCAGCAGCACGCATGGAATGAGCCCCAGGATGGGTAAGGAATCTGATCCGAACCCAGGGATATGGTGCAAGCCCTGACATAAATATCTCTCAATGGCTGACCAAGGCATTCATAATCAATAAAAAAAATGAGATGGCTAAGCAGCTCTGTGTACTAAGCTTTGAAAAATATAGCCAAATTTACCAGTTTATCACTCATTTTCTTGATAGAAATTGATTTTCCTCATGCTCCTGTATTTGCAAAACTCTTTATTTTCTGAGGATATCCAACCCTTCAAACTTTTTATTTGCAATAGATGTGCCTCTGGAAGAACAAGTACTTTAACTTCAGTAATTCATAAATTTTCAGAGCTTTCCTTTTTAAGCTCAATATTTATACTTGCCTTAGTACAGAATATATTACAGGCAAGCATACTTAACACTGATTCAAAACTTTCAGCTATATTAGCTGCATCTACAAGTGAGAAAGGGAACTACCCTTCTTCATGCAAATGCTAGAATTATCGTAATGAGAAAGACAATCTCTTTCTGATACTGAAACCAAAAGGGTAACTCAAAGTTCAAAAAGCACCAAGAGGAATGGGAATTGTTTTCAGTCTAGTTTACAGTATGTGCACAAAGCACAGATTCTCCCTCCAGAAGAAAAATCATTCCCCATAACTATTTCCATTCTTTCTCACCTACTGGAATATGCTCAACCACTTCAAACAGTAATGCAGTTTTTTGTAAACAATTACAACACGCCAACATGATAAGAACTTTAACATGAAAAATGGTTTAGATTTCCCCAGGACACCCAGACATATTACCAGACAATGAAATATAATAGTTGAGAATTTGTATTTTTGTTATTTGAGAACATTCTAGATGACTTTAAACAAAGAACTTGTTTGTCATCACTATCAACTAGATGTAGAAATTTTAATAAATCCACGTATGATTGGAAATACAAGAAAAAGTGGCAAAAATACTTCAGATAATTGAAAGGGACTTGTAACAATTTTCCTTCCTCCATATTTCTCCAAATACAAAAAAAAAGATAAAACCAAACAACTTCAACCATGCCATCATGACTATTTACACGACAGGCAGCTCTGAGAAACAGATTATAAATCCCTGAATAACACCACAGCATTTCTCTAAACATGGTTAAATAGCAATTGAGATTAATTAATGTGGTAATTTGAGGTCTCCAAGGCTATTAATCTATTTCCTGTTAAAAGTGCTTGCATGAAGTTAGGGACACATTCCTTAGTTGCAAGCTCTTTGGTTAAAAAAACAAAAAGTCTACAATTGGAACCTGTCAGTCTGAAATGTTATTAGTTTATAATAACTAGTAATTTTATATTTTTACAACAATCCAAAAAAGAACATTTAATTCTATATTTAATTCATTATGTTCCTAACTTTAAAGATGTCATATATGTGCTGGAAAAAAAATAGTATAACAATTTTTTTAGGCCTATTTCCAATGCTTCATAGTGCCTAGAAAGAACTCTGTTTCTTCTTTTGTGTGCACACACATTTCAGAAGTATAGGCAGGAAAAGAAATGAGTGACCAGTAATTCAGAAAACATAAATTGCATGTTTAAAAAAGCACAGCAGTATATCAAAATGTAAAGCCTTTATATTTTACCCTTTCACCACTCAAGTTTTGCCAAAGAACATCTAAATACTGTATTTTTATACCAGCTGTTTAACAGCATGTTCTTTCTATGGTCTAATTTGTTGTGCTTGCCTCTCCTGCCCTTTCATTCTCTGAAGTTAATGTGTTATTACTTCAATTGCACAGCAGAATTTATAGTTGCAGAAACTCATACTGAAAAATACTGAAAGTAGGTTTTATGCAATCTTATCTAATAATAACTGAGGACATGTGACTGCATAGCACTGCCACACAGTTTGTAACTCTACAATACAACAACACTTAATAAAAGTACACACAATCTAAGTGAGACCTGGTCAAGCAAGACTGATCTATACAACTAAAAAAATAAAACCAAAAAATAAATTCAATGCTAAATTCCTACAGCTACTTCAGTGTTATTTTTCTTTGTCTAGAAATGTGTCTAGGGATATTGGGAAAATGGAAGAGCAAGTTTCTGTAAAGCAGTCAGCATTGAAGTATTGGTGCCTGGCATGCTTTTCTTCTGGGTCAACTGTGAAAGATGTGTAATCTTGCTTAGTGAACTTTCATCTTGATTTCCCAAGGAAACCCTGCTTATGCAATCACAGTATGTTTGTGTATGTTTCTTTTTTATTTGCTGGTTCCCTCCAAATAGCTTCTGAACCCGTTAAATAGTTTCAGCCAAACGGGACAAAGGAGCAGCAATCTCAGAGGTAATTACGATCTTGTAAACCGATTGAAAAAGTAAATTCAGTTGTGAAACAGAGAGAGAGAGACTTCATATAGCCACTTCAGAAAAGGCAAGTACAAGATCAACCCCATTAAGCACCAGGAAGTCCATAGGAGAGAAGAAGTCATGACAGAGTGCCCCCAGCTACACATAACGTGGGGAGTTACCACAGGACAGGGGTTATTCAGGTAACCATGACGCAGTGGTGGTCCTGGAGTGTAAGAAAAACAGTAGTGTGAACAATAACACAGATATATGCACACTGTTTTCTTACAGCTGACATCAAAATGAGGGTATAAGTTTAAGTTTCCTAGACTTTGGGTCCAGCACTGATGGAGCACCTAGCCCAAACAACCTCAGTCTTTGTCCCCAGAAGCATTATGTGGACTATGGCCAGCCAAATATTCTCAAGCATAAAAAGACTTGCCACAACTGTTACTAATAATATTACTTTGCCAGAGACTGTAATGTCTTTGGAGCAGGGCTCATACCATATAGTGCCATGATAAGGTATCTGTTAGTAATCTGGTGATTTGCAGTACCCAATGATTCTTTGACTAACAGCAATGGTAAATCTCACTGTCCATAAGTTAAAAAAAAAACAGTATTAAATTAAAAAATCAAACTAAGTCACATACCATCAAATTATATAGACTTAAATTTTTCAGTTGTTCAGATCATTCAAATTGCTATTTTAACTAAGTGAGAGCATCTGGAGTGCTGAGACTTACTTGAAAGGGCTACTTCACTGTTTCATTCCTTTGAAAGCCTACTTTGCCTTTCTTTTATGATATCAGAGCATACGAAAAACTTATTTAAAAGTCTAGGATAACCAATGCTGTCATGCTCAGATCACTGCATCTGTCAAGAAGACAAGACACTGACTACAGGCAGGGAAGGCACTGGAACTGAAACCATTACAAGCTGACAAGTTGTTGCACCAAGTTTCAGATTGCAAGAGAACTCTGAGCCTCCTGTATAAGAAGATATCTCCACAGAGTGGATCGTATAAATGGGTTCATGGTGTTTGCTATCAACTGTAGAATTTCTGGCATGTAGATCTCTTTCAGTTAAATTTCATAAAGCTCCTCATGTTTTAAGAAACAGTTTCTTTACCGCACTTGCTTAAAAAAAGTGTATTTATTCTCTTACCTACACTTGTGGTTTTATTCCAAATCAAGGCCTATATAAGTGACGACCATAAACAATCAAAGTTTACAGAAAGCTTTAATTCTAACATAGTATTTAAGTAATTATATGCAACACTTAATGCCTTGTTAGTATTAAAAAATAAGTCCAGTGGCGCAGAAGTGCATCATGATCCAGATGCCCTAACACATTTGTGAGTCAGCATCTCCAAGCAAGCACAAGGCAACAATTCTTCATTTTAGAAAACTCAGGCTAAGTGGAGAGAGTGTCACTCTACAGATCACTTGTGAATCATTGTTCACAAACACAAAATACAGAAAAAGTGCTTTTGGTGAAACAGTCTATTAGAAAGCATTTTTACAAACTGCACAGTAAAAATACTCATATTTCACAAATGTATTTTTGACCACTATTACTTATATAGTTTTTATTACTGACATTATGAAATGTTTCATTTTTAATATGAATAAAGTATTATAAATATAGGATTATCTTTCTATTGGTAAAAGGGAAATAACTGTATCCCCAAACATGTTTTTTCCTGGCTGGCTTGGTGTATCCCCTGAAAACCTAATATCAGATTTCCTTTTGCAGCAGGAACACAATTCAAGATAATCTGAAATAGAAACCTTGTAATACTCCTCTGTGGTTGAAAAAATGCAGTTTTCTGAGAAGTCTGCAGAAACAAATACAAACCAGGTCCAACTATATTTTGAAAAAAATGCATTTCATGTTTAATACGAGTTCTACAATACTCTTAAGCTTCAGTGAAATCGATTCTGTCTTACTCTTCGAATGGACAGTAAGGGACAAACAACGTAAGTTTCTCAGTTTGCTTGATCAAAATTGCATGAAGTGAGGAGTCCTAGTTTGAGACAACTGCTCAGTGAGGTCTCTCACTTGCATAACATGCTGTTGAGAAATCACTAGAACTTTTGGACTTCAGTAAAGCCTTTGCCACAGTTTCTCACAGCATTCTATTTAGGAAACTGTCAGCCTCTGGACCGCACAGGTGAACGCTCTCCTGGGTGGAAAACTGGTTGGATGGCCAGGCCCAGAGAGTGGTGGGAAATGGAATTTACTCCAGCTGGAGGCCAGTGACAAGTGGGGTTCCCCAGGGCTCGGTGCTGGGTCCAGCCCTGTTCAATGTCTTTATTGATGACCTGGATGAAGGCATTGAGTGCACCCTTAGCAATTTTGCCAATGACACTAAGCTGGGTGGAAGTGTCGATCTGCTGGAGGGTAGGGAGGCTCTGCAAAGGAATCTGAACAGGCTGGACCGCTGGGCAGAGACCAATGGCATGAGGTTTAACAAGGCCAAATGCCGGGTTTTTTCCTCTTTCCCCCCAATGAAACTGGGATTTCACAGAGATCGATAAGAAGTGTATTGGGCCAGAGAACCAGAAACAGAGCATCTGAATCTGATGACAATATCATCACCTGAAATCTAGTCCTTGCTTCAAGGTCCACTTGGGGATTTTATATGAATGCCATGGCCGAATAGTATTATATACAGAGGAGAGGATACTCACTCTTTTTACCTGTAATGCTGTGACAAATCAATATAATAAAATTAAGAAGGTTTAGATGGTGATGATACTTGAGGCTACATACCTAAGACTCTTTTTTGTTTTCGTACTGTTGTCAACACAGTCAACAACATCTTTTCATGTTGGATTATTTCTCTAACTAGACAACTAATAAACTTTTTAAAAGAACATATCATTCCCTAGTCTAAATTAAACCTTAACAAAGGAAATGTTTTCCTCTACTTCTACACACTAATGCTTTAGAGCACATTATAATTTAATCTAATTTCCCTTCTTGCAATAAATTTGTAATCCTATCCCCTATTCTAAATTGTTTTGTCTACGATATTTGTAAACTTCTTTATAAACGTACCATCATTGTTATACCTAAGATTAAACCAGTTAGTAAATGATACTCAATTACTTTTCATTCCAAACCATTTAATATTGTCAGTATGAAAGAAGTATTTGTTACATCTATAACTGTATGCAGGGAAAATGTAGTATTCCTTTACATAACTGTTCAGACAGTTAGCTTAATCCTAACACTTCTCAAGATGCTTAAGGGACTGCTTCAGACCTTGACAGACATATCATAGTCATATATTTCAGTATCATATAGTCACCTACCTTATTACACAACCATAAACTGTACGAACACCACACACGTATATAGTAAAATACTAGCTAAAGTTTATTTTAATATGTAGATTTTTTTGCATATGGAAATATTCATAGAACATAGAATACATTCATGTATTCATGAATGTAGCAACTACTTTATATCAACATCTGTACATAATTAGGGTACTATTACAAAGCAATATAAAAATAATTTAGCTTAAGTGGCAGTACACACTATACAACAGGCATGATACAATTACTCATTTTAGGTGCACTGGCAAAGTTGTCTATTAATATAAAAATTAGCCTCTTAGGTACCCTCATATTATTATTCTCAAATGAGTGACCTAAATATGCAGAAAGCAGTGTTATTACAGTATAGCTGTTACTGCTTATTTGTTCCACTGAGGTTTCCAAAGGTTTTCTTCCTAACTCATAAGCTACTCCTGAGCTCCTTTTCCCCTCTCCAAATACTGGCTGGAAATACACAGTCATGAAGCTTTATCAGTGTCAATATCTGCTCCAGTGATAAGTGTTGTCCAGTTTATTTAGAATATAATTAAAATATAGAACAGAATTAAAATCAGAACAGAATTAAAGTGGAAGTATTGGAGACCAGTGAGTTAAATAACCCAAACTACATGTCAGGTATATTAGAGTTACCACTACGTATACCATTCTTCACTGTGATAGTGTACATAATGTAGCACAAGCCTTTGACTGGATGTTTATTTTAGTTCCAAATTGATGGCAGTGCTTTCCTGTGTTTTCCATGTCCATCCCCACTCATTTTTAAGCTGCTTCTTAACTTGATGACTGCCTAGAAATCGAACTGTACAATACAGTTCAGAACGTCTCAACTTCATTATCTGATCTTTGTTTTTACTTTTAAAATACAAAGACTTTTTAATTGAAGGTGAAATGAGGCTGGTCAATTACTCACAGTCTCTCCAGGGATCTCAGTCCAAAGAAGGAGCCATTCTTCAACCATAAGATCTTGTTGTTACTCAGAATCCTACAAGAAGTCAGGAAAGAATCCAGTTAATAGAAAATGATAATTCCACTGATTAAAACCATGTAATTATAGCAAATGACTGTTCTGTAAAATAATAACCATATAATTCTCTGCTTTGTGTACATTCTCACCTCACAGCAGTAAATTAAGATTACCATTTCCTGAAGTGCACAGCTTCTTCTTTATTAAATAAAAGCACATTCAAAAAAGATGTCAATAAATGAATTTTGGCTTCAGCTTGAAAACTGAAACAGTGATAAAAGCCCACACTTCACCAGCAGATTCTAAATTACCACTTGAAAACTATGTGTTTGGGCTTCTCAGTCAGGTAAAAGGCTGATGAAGCAAGGGACGTGTTAAAAACTTTTTCAGTAGATTAGAGGACTATATGGTGTCAGGGATGTGCAAAGAATGATAGCATCAATGGCTGATTGATACAGAAAAATTTCTATAGGAGAGATAAACAAAAACCCACCCTTTTGCCACAAAAGCAGACTAATCAAAAAATGTTTTCATATTGCAACCTCTGCATAGCAGAAATTTAATAATTAGGCCATGCCTGGTCTGTCAAGTACTACCACCATCAAGTACACATGCAAACTGGCCCTGCATGCAAGCTACTGAAAAAGTTGACTATTTTTCCTCTTTGTATTAAACTACTGTCGATTTCACAAGTGGCTTGCTCTAGCTTAGCAATTTTTCACTGCAATACTTTTGCAGCTATTTCAGAAGCAATACAATAAGAACATGCACTCATTCTGAAGATGTTACTATCTTTAAAAACCTTACAATACACAAAAGAAATGCAATTTGGTTTAGAAGCTCAATAAATTGTTTTGCTAAACAGATCTAATGATTATGCGATTTGCAGAAGAAATGTTTGTCTGAAAAAAATCTAACTCTAGCTGCTTGGGAAATGAGTCTTTTACAGTAACGTTTACAATATATTATATTTCTCTAGTATTCTAGTATTTCAAAATAAGAGACATAGATTGCAATACAGACAGAAATAAAAGAATTTCAAAAGAAGATTGCAATACAGAGAGAAATAAAAGAATTTCAAAAGAATCTTTATGAATTTAACTAGCAAACTTGAGACTCTGGCAAAGTTTTAAAAGAATCTGTAACATGAGAATATCTTAAGTCTCTCTCCTAGCACTTCACACTGCATACGAATAGTAAGTGCTTTGCCCCAGCATACAACTTGTATCAAAAATCTCAAGTCTAGGTGCAAAAGACAACATATAATACTGACCCATATTGAAACAGAAAATAAGCAATGTTAGTAAGATTTGGAGATTTTTGCAAGTTATTTCTAAAATGCATCAATAAAGGTGTTAATAAATTTTGATGCAATTTGATGGCCCACTGTCAGAGAACGTGAAGAATAAAGCAGCTCAGGTCTGACTTGTGTGTTATTATACTATGTTGTTAATGAATACAATTGTGCAGCAACATTACTCCTCATCCATAACCAGTCAGTATAACTGGCAAGTAGCAATTTGGGTTTGATCATGAGTACTTAAACCTGGGCATCTGAAAGCCCACGGAAACCTATGTTTATGATAAAAATGAAATCTCACAAGTTCTTCCTTCTACCTCTCAGATTAAAAAGCATGTATATTACATTAAACATTCCTCTAATCTACCAACTCTTCACTACTATCTAACAATATATTTCAGCAGGGATATGATGAAAGGCTAAATTTGTCTTATTTGTCACTTTTTCTGAACTTTTTAGGTGCCCACAGAGTGATTGTTTTAACATTCTGAATATCTACACTAGGAGATTTAAATATATGAAATGCTCTATTACTTTTTTCTGTTCTTTTATTTATAATCTCTTCTGAGGCTGCACAGAACTTGTGTCAGTCAAGAAAAAGTGAAGTCCCAATATTAAAATTGGCTGGGCCTGGGAAGACTAATATCATGAATTCCACTTCATATTGGGTCATTTGGTTATATGCTGTGCTACAGAAAGACCATCTTTGAGGTCTATTACAATGACATTAGATATAAATATTATATTTGGACTCTTCTGCATAGCCTGATTTTCAAAGATACATGTGCTTCAGAACTCACATCTGGCTTAGAGACAAGTATTTCTATCTTTGAAATATTTTCTTGATGTCAATTTGTTTTTCCTTCTATTCATTCTGCCCAGAAAAAGAGGGCAGCCTGAACTTTGCTGGCAACTCCATGAAAATGCAGCACAAGTCAGGAGTACGTGAGTCTCCTACTCTTTGCCTCTGGGTCTCTTTCTGTATGGCTCTTTGTGTGTAAACTGAAACCAGTATCATTAATCTACATAAAATAAACTCCTAGAAATTCAAGAGTAATATCTATCCAGTAATAAATCACAAGATTAAGCAGAATGTTTAGTTCATAAATAGAACACCCAGTAAACATAACTCATGTTCTGCAATAGTGCTATCTCAATTGGTCATTTTCTTTTATTTTTCTGAAAGATAAACTGAGCCTGAGAAATATAACAGGCACCAAAAAAAACCCCAAAACAAAACCAAAAAACCCCACCAAAACATAGAACTTAGCTATGTAAATCTTTCTAAATGAAACCTTTGAGATCTTTATACCAGACTTTCACAGAGACTTTCACACACGGATCAGATTTCAAAAATTAAGTTTCCTTCAGTGCCTTCTCTTCTCCACAGTGCCAACTAAAATTCAGGTTCTATAAACAAAGTAATATGGGTATTATAGTTAAAATACAATTCTTTTTCTGTTCAGAATCACAGATCTAGAGAAACCTAGCATTCCAATAAGGCTGGGGGAGAAGGGGGGGGGCAGAATCTCTAACACTTAATACAAGTTATCTACCTATCATTCAGCTGGTTGGTACACTGAATGGGAAGAATCCACCTGTTTTTAATTAGCTTTAACAATGTCCAAGCACTTGCAAGAGGCTGCTGTTAAGGATTCGGGTTGCATTGAAAGCTGATTCTGTGAATACAATGAACAACTTCACTGGCAAACTTAAATCACATTATTTTTCATACAGTAATGAATCACTTGTTAATCTTTTGACACAACTCATAACATTCTTCCCTTCTGAGGACATTTGCTGTGGGAATGAGACTAGAAGGGAGGATGGTTTTTGTTACAACGTTCAATGTACTAACTCAGAAATGAGGCTAAACTACAGATGATGAAAAATCTTTCTGAGCAATCAATGCCTGGTCAAATTGTGGCTCTTACTCTTGATGCTGAAATTACACAGAATATTTTTGTATATTACTTCTTCAGAAAAGTAACAGAATAGACACGAAATGCATGAAGTGGAATACATAAGTATCTCTTTTCCCTTGTAATATTCTCTTTACACTCACTGGCTTACAGGGAGATACTTGTCATTAGAGACCTGTAGAAATTTTTCAGGAAAAACATGAAGACCATCTTTTTCATGTACTTACAGATGTAAAGGTTTGGTGGATAAATATATCAAAAAAGGTGCTGTTCATGTATTCGATTTTGGTAGTTTATAACATGATTATAACTTTCACATGTAACAAACAAATTTACATATTTTAATAAGAGTAAATATAGTTTGGAAAATAAATCACCACCACACACCCATTACGATTAAGTATTTCTCACATTTTATTTATTCACATCATTCTCACTTGTCTTTTTTTCCTGATGTGCTAGTGAATCACAACAATAAATATTGCTACTCATTGCAACCAGGTTTAAGTAATTATCAGTTTCTAGCTATGTGCTAAGAATCTCACATTTTAAATATTTTATTCCCAGGAGAGAAACACTAAGAAAATGAGCACACTTTATTTCAGTGAAACTGTTTTCCAAAACTAAAATCCACTTAAACTTTCACTTTTCTTTAAAAAAAAAAATTCCTGGAGGAGCTTTCTGAGAAGGTATTTATTTTATTGCTCAGTTTGCAAACTGTCTCTTGCTATGATCCAAATCCCCAAGAAACTGGAAATTAAAATGGTGATATTTTCAGCCCTAGCCTTCATGGGATACATCTAACTAAAACAGTGCTGAAGTTTCCTCACTTCATAGACCCTTTGAAATTTTATGTCTCTACTGTTTCTTCTCCCAAGACGCTTTGGAGGATTGTTTACCTGAGGGAGCATATTCAGAAGACACTAACTCTACATCAGGTTTGTCTTATCCTGGCCCTGTGAAGCCCTCCAGCACTAGTCCCACAGGCTTTGAATGGATATCCTTCAAACACCCCCTCTTGACTTGCAGTGACACCCTAAACTATGTAATCCATACCTGTAGTCTCACAATGCAAACGTACTTCTCCGGTGGGTTGCAACACAGGCTGCATGTTATTTCATTCATCCTGCACTGGAAATAAACCAACCAACCTCACAAACTAACAACTGAGAAGCATGGATGCTCAATGAGATACTACTTCCGCTCTGTCCTGGACCTCTTAACATACCTAAAAGGATGAATTGTTTTAATGGGCTACAAGCCATCTCTCAGATTTTTTTTCTGTTTCTTCCGTTTGAATTATACAAGCCACAAATCCCAGTTTGCTTAAATTGATGCCACAACTTTTCTTTTCGTGAAACCATTTGAAGTGTAAAAAGATGTAACCCGGTGCAACAAAGTCTCATTCAAGTATAAAACATGCCCAGTATATGAAAATCTACCGGAGTATTAAAAAAAGTATCGAATAAAAAGCTCTCAATCATAACATAAAAAACCTTCAATTTCCTACAACACCTGAAGCATAGAGAAAGAACCTTTTTACCATGCCTTCAAAGTCAATGGACTTTGGGTTAAAGACTGTGGGCTCACACAGCAGTGCGTCCACAGAGAAAGAAGATCTCTAATAACCAAATCCAAGAACAGCAAGACATTTTTTACCAAATGCACAGTGTACATAGAAGGAAGTGTTACATATTAACAAAAGTATGTATTTCCTCTGATAATATTCACAGGGAAAACAAACAAACAAAAAAACACAAGTAAAAACCCCACCCAAATTTCATGAAAAAACCAATAAAATGTCGACTTCCACCTGAAAGCTGACAATGTAAAAGAGGACACTTGACTGAGTCCTATGTCTAGCTGATAGATAAGCTGAAAAAACAATGCCTAGAAAATTAATCCTCCTGAAATCCTTTCTTCAAGTCCTGCTCACTGAGACTTGCTGAAGTACAACAGCAGGCAGCAACCAGGAGACCAATCATATCTGCCTCTGCTGTGTGCTTCTTTCTTAATTCCTGTTTGGTTTTCCACTTCTCCAGTAAAAAGGTGTGTTAGATGGATATGCAAGATAATTCAACAAAATATAGAAAGATCAGTCCATTATGCACATTGGGGATCTCTCCACTGGGGTTGTGTTAAGGAATTGTGTTTCAAGTTGTGCAGTTTCTCCTACGTACTAATTTAAGTTCAAGTACAGAGAAATATCTTTTATTTTAAAATAAAAATTGAAGGACTAATAGTAGATAATCATTTTACATGAAAACCTGGTAACAGTTCACAGGTTGCCATTTAAGCTCTGTTCTCTTTACACATGGTATATGGTTAGATGCAAAAGGAGCGTAAACGGATATCCTATGAAATACTTGTATACAAAGGTGGGAAAAAGTGTGTGAGAGAAGTATTCAGTTTCTTTATGGTACCAAAACAAGACTAGAATAATTCATTGAAATACTACAGTGTAAATGAAAAACTATTTCTAAGGTTTTAAATCCTTCTCAGTAAACCAGAATATTGTTTATTCCCACAACATCCATAATTCATTGAGAGCTGCACCATACAAAACAAATCAGGTAGGCTTGCACCGCAAAATGGCAGGAATAGAGAGGAAAAAAGAATACCAACTGAGCAGGTGTTTCCAAATCTTGACATTATTTGATGATAGCAAAGGAACCAAGAAACAGCAATATTAGCACCAATATCCTTCCAAAAGTGCAAACAAATGCTAATGTTTTTTCATACATTTAATTTCATACATTTAATGGACATAGCAAAAACTCATGCTTTAGAAACGCAATACTGCTTCTGTAGAAAATCACTGTTCAATAAACTCATTTTCAGTAATCCAAAATATACAGCAAACCTCTTATTTTTTTGTTGCTTCAGTGTTCTTACTGGTGGCTTTTCATCAATACTCCTCTTAGGTGATATAAGAGAGTGCTACATCACATTCAAAATAACAAAATCAGAGAGTTCTTGCATAAGTCATCACACCAACTGATTTAATTAACTAAAATCATATTCAAGAGCATCTCTGTTTAAGTAACATTACAATTCAAATAATAAAACAAACCACCATCATCGCTAGCAGCACACAAAACTCATCCTTTCCCTACTACTGGTTCAGTGGTATTAATGTATTAACAATAGGAAGCAGCAAGGTCACTCTCAAGTTGAAATCTTAATAAGATTTCTTAACAGTTGGAAAGTTAAAGAGCTCCCAGCTTTTGAAACAAGCCTCTTCACTACAGGGTGATATTCATTAACTGAATAGAACAAGAAGCAGCAGGAATCAAAACACTACTAATAGGACTGCAAGTACTTCAGAAAAGAAACGTAGTTGTCTATTTTACGACTTCCAAAAAGCACCAGCATATTTCTGAACTAGATGATCCTCTTAAGCAGAATATTTTTTTCTGCACGAACTTTAAGATGCAAAGCTTGTATCTACAGAACAGTGAAGACACAAAATTTCATACAGGATTCTATGGTAAAAGTAGAATCAATTGTATTCAATAAATTCAATACCTGGAAAATTTGTGTCATTACTGGATGAGTGCAGGAAAAGGATTGACAATATAAACAGTGCATAGAATAAAATTACAGTGTTATTTCCTGAGAACACAGAATATTGAAGTGCTGAAGATATAAAAATATGATTAATCACTACTATGTTACTACATGTACATATATTTATAACATGATTAAACTGTCTAGATAAATCTTGCTTTTAGATTTGAACTTCAATGAAGATAAATTTTTCAAATGTAATCTAAAAAAACCTAACACACAATCTATTGATTAGACAGCATTTTCATTACATCCTTTAGAAAAGAGATAATTTTATCTAAGTGAACCTCTGGACTATGCCACTGTACCTATCATGTGCATGGTCTTTACTCAAAAGATAGTTATGTGTGTTTAACTTTCTGCGATGGGTCCTACTGAGTCTAGCAGAATTATTTACATGAATTAAATTTATCACGTGCATTAGTTTTTGAAGATCAAAGATCCTATTGTCAACATTTTCTTTGGAGAAAGGGAGGAGTCGTTCAAAGCCCTCTTTACAATAAGAAGGAAATCCTTACATCTGAACTTTCACTAAAACACCATTTCTAAAAGCATATCTAGGCAGTCGGTGATGGTAGTGGTTGCATGTGTTATCATTCCTGGTTTTGTCTTTGACTCACTGCACAGCATTCATTCAATTAAAAAAGCAACCAAGTTCTTCACTGAGTAAGTTGTGTAATATGCAAATGGATTTAATGATGTTATTGTTTATAGGACAATTAGCTTTTGATTTGTTTGTCATTCAACTCAGTTGATGTTATGGGAAATGACATTCTTATATTTGTTTCTAATTCAAACTTTCATACAATTTACTGATATCTACAGTGGAGGAGGAGCAGAGCAGTTGTGTGAATAATACAGAAGCACAATGTGAAGATCTGAGCATTTCAGTGTGCTTGGCATCAATTGGACAAATAACAGCCTGAGCAGAAGCCAACCTGGGGAAAAGGGCTTTAAATTAAAGTTGCTGGGGGAGGGGAACCTCAATCCGTTCTGCTCCTACCAGTTTGATGACAGTGCTAACAATAGATACCCAGAGCCTGGAGAAAAAATACAGCTCAGCAGGACAGCACCTGAAGAGCTGCACAGAGGAATTCCAGACACTGCAGCCAGTAAATCAGCTTCATCAGGGGCTCAACTTAAATGCCCCTATGCAAACACACGTGTCATGTGGTATAAACTAGAGAAGTTAGTGACATGCACACATCTGCAGCGCTATGATCTTATTGGCATCATGGAGATGTGGTGGGATGGCTTCTATGACTGGAAGGATACAGGCTCTTTAGGATGGTCAGGCAGGGGAGACAAGGAAGGGGCCTCTCTGGAAGTAAACAGGAGACCTGATTACCCAGGATATGGAGAAGGCTGAAGTACTCAACAACTTTTTTTTGCTCCAGTCTTCACTGGCAAGTGCTTTAGCCATACTGCCCAAGATCAGTTTCTAGACCATCTAAGCAACCTGAAGATGCACAAGTCCATGGGACTCGATGAGATGCGTCCACAGGTCCTGAGGGAATTGGCAGACGAAGTTGCTAAGCCACCATCCATCGTATTTGAGAAGTAGTGGCAGTCTGGTGAAGATCCCACTGACTGGAAAAGGGGAAATGTGGCTTCCATTTTTAAAAAGGGAGGAAAAAATGAAGACCTGGGCACCTAAAGACCACTCAGTCCCACCTCTATGCCCAGCAAGATCATGGAGCATTTCCTCCTGGAAACTCTGCTGAGGCACACGGAAAATAAGGAGGTGATTGGTGACAACATGGCTTCATCAAGCAAATCATGACTGATGAATTTGGTGGCCGTCTACAATGGGCTTACAGTGTTGGTGAACAAGGGAAGAACAACTGATACCGTCTACCTGGACTTGCGCAAAGCATTTAACACTGTCCCACATGACAACTTTGTCTTTAAACTGGAGAGACATGGATTGACAGATGGATTGCTAAGTGGATAAGGAATTGACAGGATGGATGCATTCAAAGAGTTGTGATCATCAGCTCAATGTCCAAGAGGAGACAAGTGACAAGCAGTGTTCCTTAAGGGTTTGTACTGGGACCAGCACTGTTCAACATCTTTGTCAGAGACATGGACAGTGGGATTGAGCATTAACAAGTTTGCCGACAACTCCAAGCTTTGTTCTGCTGTGGATGCACTGGAGGGAAGGGATGCCATTCAGAGGGGCATTGATTGGATGATCTTTAAGGTCCCTTCCAACCCAAACCATTCTACAATTCTTAAGTCTTACCTCTGAAACAGATTTTGTCCAGGTGAAGGGCAAAGTGATCTCCTTAATAAAATGGGCTAAAAGATAAGATTCTCTTAAGACATTTGGGAAGGCAATTCTCAACTCGTGTAATGAAGGTAACACAAGAGCAATCATCTCCAAGTACATCTACCTCTCAGCTTCCGAGCTAAAACGGTCAATTATAGTCTCACTTGTGATTTGTCTTTTTTTTAATCTTACCCTCAAGTGCTACCTATCAACTCAGGTACTTAAAGTTATCTTCCCAAGGCTGTGCTATTCAATATTTGATGGTCTTTCCATTTTAGTTATATCCACAATCTTTGAAATAATGCTTTCAGCACAACTGTTCAAAACATTGGTATAAATAATACAAAGAAAAGGAACATTTGGTCCAACTTGCATCATGCAACTAACTTTTTCCTACCTTGCTTTGTCTTTGTTCCTTTCACTTTAGTCAGTGTTCAGCCTGTCCAATAACCTTTTGTTTGATACTTGATTGCGAATATTCAGCTTTAACTTGCAGCATGCATTTCTGCCAAATGACTCCTAAAACATTAGCTGTACAACAACAGTAGCTGAACGCATTGCTTGTACAATAATAAACTCTGGCAGCAATATCCACAAGGAATTCCAAAGCCTTTGTAGGGGAACATGTCCTGAAGCTATCACAGCTATGTTAAATGAAGCTTGGTTATTCATAATGGTTTCCCAATTCAATTCTTTTAGTCGTTTTTAAAGTTTTCCTAAAATAATGATGACAGAATAATTTATTCATTTTTCAGAAGTGTCTTCAGATCCTTGAATAAATAATGAGAGTGATAGCACCTTTCAGAGATTCCTGAAATTACACAAAAGGAGCTTGCTTAAGTGAGATCAGTTGCACTTATTTCTTAAAATCATAGACTGTCTACAAGAAAAACAAAAGAAATAGAAGGCACAAAAGAATAAAAACAGGGACAGGGAAGAGAGTGTAGCTATGAGTACTAGTGAAGAAAAACAAATAGAGGAAAGGAAAATAAAGATTGTCTCTTCTGACACACATACAATTAATCAGCTATTTATTAATCTGGTCCAAAAGTGATACTCAACTTGTGTTCCTTAGGAAAGCAGTGACGTGTTTGAAGTTAAGTAGAATGACAAAACAGAAGAAGATCTTTAAATTTCTAAAACAAATAGCTCAGAAATTCATTCTTTGGGCAAGCCACTTTTACAGTAATGGAGAGCTGGGTGTACCAATATGGAAGATGGAAACATCATTCATCAAAGACCCAACACAACAGTTTCAGCAACAAACTTCACTTAAATATCCAGTTCTGCTCTGTCTTCTGTATTTGGCTATCTTCAGTAGTCCTTGCTAGTTAAGTTCCTTTCTCTAGAATTTACTTACCTTCCATCAGACTCAAAGATATTACAGAATATTAGAAAAGCACTTAAAGAGATCGAGAGATTTGACATCACAAATTACCTTCAATAGGTGCCACATATAGTTAAAAGATATCCAAAGTTCTCCTCTACAAAGCTTTCTGAACAATGTGTATTAAAAATCAGGTAAAAGCAGGAGTTTCATTTCCAAAAATAAACTTTAAAAACAAGACTCAAGATATACTTTAAAAATGGCTACTCATTCTAATCTTTGTAACAGACATTTTTTTTCTAAATAATGAATTCTCATTCCAAGCCCTTCTCACAAGTCCAGTGATCATGAACTAATTGCTCCTGAGCAAATCCAATTATATTCAGTATGGACTGAAAAAAATGACAGTAGCTCAGCGTCTTAATTACAAAATACTCAGATTGTTAGCTCTGAAGCACTTCTTAAATAAAAGTTATGTAATTACTGATGCATAGTCCGAAACTTAATACAAGCATGATTTTAAATTCCTATACTGAATAAATAGAAAATAGGTTTCCTAGATGCTATTTTTACCGTTCTATTTACAAAGACTCTATCTGTAAATTTACTTCATGTTGGAGTTATATATGCTGGAGATGTACAACTCAGAAGCGTTTCTTTATCAGACTGATCACTGCTAGTGAGGGGACATTTTACCTGTCAGATAGTATTGTGTAGATGTTGAGACACTGTCTTGGGAATCAGTAGAGCCAAGATAATGAGAGTTATAAATCGCTTTTGATGTTTCTTACATCTACAGTAATGAATGACATACACATGCATCTAAAAAACATTATCATGCTGCATGTATTGGATTTTTTGGTATATGTTAAAGTCTAAACTAAACTGGCTTCATATAGCCAGAACCAAAAGGGAGCTGTAGAAAAGGCCAGCATCATCTTTTGTCCTTTTTATTATTCCAATATGCATAATAGAGGATATATAAACATATCATTCCTTACTCTGAAAGGTATTTTCCTTGGCCAACAGAAATTTCTTAACCTTCTTTAAGGAAACAGATTTTCAAATATTTAAAACGGCAAACCATCTTATAAACTGTGCTGAATGCCAAAGTTTATTTTTCATTGCAAAGCCTTCTCTCACTGGTTTTATCAGAATGGAACTAAGACTATTTTTATTTTGCAATAACCTATCTGGATAACAATACAGGACATGAATAAACACAGGATTTCAAGCTCTCTCCACTTCCACTGCAAAATAACATAGGTATCAAGAAAAGTTAGATCACAAGCAAAGGAATAAAGGAAAGAAAGATATTTAAACTTTCACATAGGCTTTATGATCAAGAACGGTGTCATAGAAGCAAAAAATGACACTGGAAGCTGTATTGTGCTTTGTTTTTAAAGCACACCTGAGTATTCTTTACACCCTTAAAATTATATCCATTTATGTAAGCAGTATTATTTCACACACAGTGAATCAAAAGTACCAGAAAGAGAGTTATTCATGCGGTTTTAGACTTGTGGCTGAGTTGGCAACAAAATCAAATTGCCGTCGTTTCAGGCTACAACTCTGAGCTAGCGACTCTCCTTCCCACCTCACTGATTTCAACCTGAGCATTAGGTTGAATGAGAATTACATAGCTGAGAATTACCATGAGAGCAAAAATTGCGAGCAAGAATTAGCTGAGATGCACAAGTCAACTTAGGAAACCTCAAGACAACTCCAGCTGCACTTGTTTAGGCAAAGCTAATTTCACCCCTAAGACTCAGCTTCTTATTAAATCACTAGGTACAAAAACTGACACACATACATATATTCATTTTACAGATTCCATTAAACGAGTTACAGTTCAGTGAAGCACTAGCTCATCTCTCTGGGAAAGCTTTCTTGGTGCTTTTTCTGTTAAGTGTGAAACAGCTGAAACATGAAGCTCAGCTATGAAACGTCTCTGAGCAAAAGGGCAGAGAAAGCAGTGGTTCCTCCTGGGGACACCCTACAACCCAGCAATAGATAAGTAGGGAGTCTTCTGAGCAGAGAAACAGAAAATCTCAAAGCAAAGACCAAGTTTATTTTGTCGGTAAACCATCGCTATCTCACATTAAAATCTACCTAACTTTGTAAGAAATATGCTTAGGGATTTGCTCAGAGAATAATGTGCCACAATAAAAAAAAACAGTAGCCTCATTTCAGCAAGCATTTGCAATCCTATATGGGGTAAGGGTCACTTCCAGTTTTGTCAGCATCAAGCTACATACAGACCAAATCAGTGACCTCAAAAAATATTATAGAGAATGTATCACACCAAATCACGTCGCTGTTAATGCCAGAGCATTTTGTAAACCTCTCTGGAAAACCAGTGTCTTCTCTGTGTTGCCTAAGGAATATTCAGCTGAGCCTGAAAGGGGCATTCACTAATTGTAACTGGTATAATTTGATAGAAAGAGAAAGATAGCTTGATGTGATTCAAGCAGACAAGATTAAAGGATGGGAATACAGCACACAGAGGATTGACTTTGCAAAGTCAAGCCATAAAGCCTGAAATCCCTTTCACTTCATAGATGCTGTGTACCAAAAGATCTAAAAAGTAAAACAAGAAAATCTGAGTGCTGATTCACGCAGTTCATCGTAAACTTAAAGGCATCAGCAAACAAATTCTGCCTGAGAATGCATCTACAGAACTCCATCAAGGTGTCAGGTGTCTGCTGCATTCTCATCTCCCTCTTCAGTGTAGGAGATAAATAAAAAAGATTGCTGGACTCCGTGGCATCTTTACAGAGTGCTTTAAGTACCTCATTTTGAAAGGAAGATTTTGACTGTCAGAATTTCTTTACATATAATCTATACACATATCTGAAGGGCATAAGGCTGGAAAATTTATGGCCATTCTTGTAAATTAAGATGACAACTGAACCCAGTAAATGATGAGTTCTTTCATTTCATGGGTGCCACAGCTCACAACAGTGTCTGCATTTGGAATTTGTGCAGGAAGGGTTAAATCAGCTGTCACTTGGTGGAATTCTGACATTGAGTTTTATGTAGATATCTGGCTACCAGAAGCAATGAAAAACTGTGGTGGCATTCATTGACCTTTCATCCAGACCTAAGACTGTCTGACAGGAAGACTGTTAAGTCAGACTGTCAATTATAAACTGCCACTCTGTTCTCATTCTGATCAACTAAATCATCTGTGATATTAAAACCAAAAACTCCACCAATACATACCTTGGCAATAAGTCTCATGAAAACATTTGCTGTTGGATAAGGTTTTGAGCTTGCACTGACCTTTTACAGCTGTGATGAATCACGGTTACCATGGCTTCTGCGAACATATATCTATCTTAAATGTAGATGAAATCACATTTGCAGTTATGGCTTGTACTCCAAAATAAGATGGTTACTCTTGTAAACCTTTTAAGGACTATTTCTAAACTCGATTTCAGAACTTTAAGACCCTACTGCAGCACTAGAGCTTGAAATCAGATCAGCTTGTTCAAGTTCAACTATAAAGAAAGAAGAGAGTGGGGAATAATTATAATAAAATAGCAAAATTAATGCCTAGGAACATCCTGAATAAGAGACAAATACTAATTTCATTTGGAGAATGTAAACAAATTATAAACCCCATTCAAAACGCAGTGAACGCTACCTGAACAAGCAAGACAAGTATTTTCAAGATTTTACAGATTTCACCACAAAACCTGATTCTCTCTAGAATGGATTAGTGCTTTTCAAAATGCGAAACCTGGAGACAGTTATTTTTTCTTCTGTTTATCTCTATATTACATATTTATAAAGCTAGTGACATTATTATCTAGCAAGCAATACAAGTTATAAAATTCCCTTGCATGTGACCATAAAGCAACAACAGTAAGGCTGTTCTGTACATGGTACTTTGTTATTGGCCATTTTAAGACATCTCTTAATTTGGGTATTATTTCTGCTTTTCCACCTTATAGACTGAAAAGAATAATTTTGAAAGGTTTGAAAACCACAAGAATGACTTTATACCTGAGCCTGCCACTTTCAATCACGTTAATTATATTGATTTAACACTTGAATCTGCCATTCTTACTCGTATTGAATATCACCTAGCTATGCAAGTCTCACCAAAATCTAGAACGTCAGTTTATAAATCTTCTTCACATTTCTAGGCAATCACTTACCAAAATACACTCTGCACAGAGCTAGAATAATCTCAGAGAGCACCCATTTTACCAATGCAGAGTATCATCAAACCATGTCCCTTAGAAACCATCATCAGAACAAGCTCTGGTCTCCCTCCGCTCAACACTTGAGAAATTATCTCACCATCTACAGTAAAATAGGAAGAGAGGTTCTGGTCTACAGGCAACAGCCAGAAGAGGACAAGGAGAGAAGACCCAGAACAGAGGCAACTGAGGTAAATAACTGGATCAGATTGAAATTACAAAACTGAATTCACTTTTTATCACTTTCTCACACTTTTTAGATTTCAGTATTCTCTTCAGAAATACCCGAGAAATAAATGTTTCAATGAATGTCCCAGCAAGTTTCACCATATTCACCATACTCAAATGAAGAGCAGATTTAGTAAACTAACGAGAGGTACATCAGTTTTACTACTTGATCACTCTCCTTTTAAAGCATCCATGGTTGTAATTTTATCCAAATGATACACCAGAACTATAAAAAGCTCTTTGGCCTACAATCTGGATCATCTCACTCCCATCTGTGAATCATCAGCTAACCACTGACTAGTCAGCAGTTACACATTTTAGGTAGCAATTTATCACATAATTTTTTAAAAATATATACAAAATTATTGTGGGCTTTAAGAGGCATGCAAGAATAAGATTAACAGATTTCTTATTTAGCTTGACTACAACTTATATGATACCATCTGTATCAATAAGATTACACAGCACATGTGATATTATAACACTTATGTTTCTTTAAGCTTGCAACAGGATTTTAGCTTTATTAGCCCAAGGCATACGACATTCACAAGGTGAGTGCAATTTCTACCTGCATAGCCTATATTGCCCAATTTTGTAGCTGCACAATTTCATAAAGAATGAGCAGCAAAAATCAACTACAAACCACCACTAGCCTCAATCATTCCCAAATGAAATATCACTTAAAGAAGTGAAAATTCTAATATCTTTCTTTCTAACGAGAAAAATAATTTAAAAAACCACACTAAGTTTGCTTTCTAACTGGGCTCGGCACTTTACAACATTCACTCTGTTCCACAGAGAAGGCTATCAAGCTCCTAATAGTTCCATAAGCTCAAAATAAAAGTGCAGCACTTGGCCATACTGCTTTGTAATGTTAAGTCTGTAAACTAGGGAAAGTATTTTATATGCTTAAAAAGGAATTTAAATTCCTAAATCCTACAGTGTTATTATGAGCCTCCAAGATGGTTTTCTAAACCTCCACAATATGCCTTTCTCTTTAAATTTCTTCAGCTTTCCTACTATGTTTAAAGAGAAAGAACTTTCATAAGGTTGATTAAAATTTTCCTAAGGTATAGAGTTTCATAAATATATTTTCATGAAGAAAGAAGAGCTCTCGAACCTGAGATGTGCAGCTCTTGAATCTAGAAATTCAATTTCCTTAGAGAATATCTGAAAGCCACATTACAGGGAACTATGGTTCGTGACTTAAGGGAAGTGGAGGGAAGGAAAAAGTAAAATAACAAAATGTGCAGCTGACTTGAACCTGCCAAAAAAATATTACCTTGCATATATTGTCATAAGTACATGTTATATTAAAATGGGAGCTGACACACACCAATAAATAAAAAGGTATGAATTTCATTTGATATATCAACAGTTAGCAAATTATCAAAACAAAACCAGCAGTGTAGCATAACTACTTTTATCAGCATTCATGAGGGGTTTTTATTGCATGTTCCTAACATTTAAAATACATTTCTGATTGCTTTTGTTGGTAAACAACACACAAATACAAGAATTATCTTGCCTATTGATACATTTTATTGTACGTTGACAACCCTCTTTCTGACCACATGAAGTACTGCACACTTCAAAGAACTAACAAAAACCCCACACTGTCTAAAGCTTGTCCTCAATAAGCTTATTATTCCATAGCATCAATTAACGTAAGCCTGCAGCCCTTTCAATCTACTCCAGTGTAAACACATTTCTCATTGTGCATTTTCTTTTCAAAATTTCCTTCTAAAGCATTACATTACACAATTTGACAGTTTCACTCCCTGCACTTAGATATAGTTTCTATAAGTATTAGTTTGTTTTACCAATTTTGTCTTTCATATCAACTGAATTTACTGATGCATTTAGTTATTTATATTTCAAAAAAAGAACTTTGTCATAGACTATTTAAATTACTTTTTTTATATAATGCAGTGATACACTTTTGGAAATAATGCTGTTTTCACAAGTAATATTTGTGCCATACTTAAATTTTACGTCCTTAGCTTCACCTCCTCTGCAATTTCAGTAAATGCTCCCTCTTAAGTTTAGTAGTCATTATACCCTGTCAGTGTATTTGGTTGCTCTTTATGCTAATGTATCCATATTTTTCATCCTTTGCTTATGAGGATCGTGTCTCTAATCACCCTCCGAAGTTCAGAACATTGAGTTTTTCCAGTTTAATTTGTGTCAAAAAAAGTATGAAGGGCTGTAAGTAGATTTTATACAGTCAAAGTGTAAAAATGTATCAGATGAGATTTTTGTTAGAACTCAAACACATTATAGCAGCACAGAAAAGGAAAAATGGAAGCTTTGTCTTTCCTAGCTGATTCAGTAAAATTATTTAAATGGAGACCTATTATTGTTTTGAAAAAGAAAAAAATTGTTATATACCAAAATTTGTATATAAAAAAAGTTAAAGTGAAAATTGAAGTTTTTAATCCAATAGTGCCTAATAGACAAATAGTGATTTTTCATTAGCACTCAGTAGATAAAAGTGCAGAATGTGAACAGTTTAAAAATAACAAGCGGGGACCAAATCCCATGCCAATCCCATGCCTGCCAAGAATAACACTTGGCCCTACCTCTTCTCTCAGAAGAAATTCAGAAAACATTTTACTTTTTCTAGGTTCAATGCATAATCATCTAATAAAAGTATCAAAAATAATACATGACAAATTATAGTGACTTGTATTAAGAAAAAGCCCTGACATTAAAGCATTTTAAATTTTAATTTAATTCTGTCTCTCCTAACATAGACAGGCAAAATCCATGTTCTTAAAACTATATCATAATAAAATTCAAGATAATTTTGACATATTAGCATCCAAGAGGTTTCTTATTTCTTTATATGTGAAATTTTTCTTTGAAGGTTAATTCGTTGGAACTGTTGGCTTCCTTCTGGGAATCATTTTTTCCTGGTCTCCAGACTTTCAAAATATTATTACTGTAATTAACATGTATTCGAAGACTTATTCTTGCACTGCCTTCAAAGTCTACCCAATATCTTGTACCAATCAAATTACTCCTGGAATAAAATGACTGAGGCAACCTCAGAACCTTGTTGATCCAATATAACAATTCAGGAGCTACCATATATAAGTTTACTTGAAAAAGGTATGATTTTGCTCTTGACCAAGAACTGCTGAAATGAACCCCTACTTAAAAATCCTTGATAATTGTAGTAGATTTGCCTCCCCTTCTGCTTCTCAGATTATTTATGAAATCCAGCACATCTTCATGTCACTTTATAAATAAACAATAATAATGGCTTTTCATGCAGAAACTGTTGAATGACCATAGCATATTTGCTCATATCCATCACATTCTTATCCTTAACTGACATTGAGGACTGCACCTGTTATTTTTAATACACAACCAACCATCCTCAAAGACATCACTGTCACTCCCATTATGCTTATTTTCTCATCAGAACACCTGTCTCCAGATCAACGCCTCGATTCAGAGAGTGGCCGTAGAGAAGGAAGCTACTTTTTCTAGTCTGGATTCAGACAGTCAGGAAAGGACTTCAAAGCTGACCAAGGAGGGTCCAAAACCTTACTGAAATGTGATGTTCTTCTGAAGAAGCTGGGAATAACTAGCCAGCAAACACATGAACTGGATAAGAACTTCCCAAAAGGCAAAACAGTGCACAAATATTTTTCTTAATTGTGTTACATATGTTATGATATACAATTACTAAGTACTCCCGTGGCTGCCAGGTTTACTTTTAGACTCACTTTGCTGTGGGCAGTAGGCCAGACGTATACTGGCTGGTGCCAGCTACACCTAGAAGACTATGTAGAAGTGCTAGGTAAGTTTCAACCTAAACCATTCCAGCAGAAAAGGAAAAGAAAAAAAACCACTTTGTTTTTAAAAAAGTACTTTCCTACCACCTTCTATGAAATACAATTCTTTTAGAAACAGAGGAATCTATCAGCTCATCCTCCCAGCTAATGAAACTTCACAAGAAAAGAAGCCTGTAACAACTTGAAAATGAATGTATTTATTTAATTACCTATTTAGAACAAGCAGACCTAAGGGAAAAGGGATACTTCAAAAGTGCCCTGCAGGGCACTGTTGGGAGGCAACAGCGACTTTTGAAACTCAAGTCTCAGACCTTGTCAATAGATTAAACAAACTAGGACAAACCTAATCCCATGGATTCTCACCTGGAGTAGCATAAGGCTTGAACTCTCTGACGACATAATGCTGCTTACAATAACTTCTTTTTTTCAATAGAAGGATGCTTAACCTCTGTGTGCGAGTTCAAATACTCTGTGTATCTTGTACCTGATGTTAAAATTAAAATTCATTGTAGAAAATCAAACTAATATGAATGAATCTATTCCAAGAATCCATTAAGTGTCAAAGACAGAAATCTGTCACAGGCCTTAAGTAACAGTTGTCATTAACCTTCTTCTTGTTTTGCTGTTCCAGTTTTGGCACTTTTTACCCATCTCGCTTTTAATTTATGTCCTGGTCATCAGCTGAATAGGAAATCATAACACTGCAAGACACAAAGCATTTTGAAAATAAATTTGTTCCTTCTTTTTTCAAAGACTTTCGTCGTTTCAAAATGCACTTTCCATAACACTGACAAACAAAAACAAGTTAGCCAATTTTTTAAAACATTTCTGAATGCCTCTCAGTGCCACTAAGCTCTCACCTTCATAAATTTAGTTATGTCATTGCCTAAGCCAGAGATGCACAAAACCTACTACACTGAGGAATTTTGTGTACAGTAATAACATAGAATAAATATATTTCATAATATAGTACAGTACATAATATAGTACAGTAATAACATAGAATAAATATATGTCAAGTAATTTTCAAGTATGTGTGATGGGGCTGTGGGCTGGCCAGAGTTTTGAAGACGTGCCTAGTTCATTTTGTCCCCAAAGGGAACTCAAAGGTTTTTTTACTAGGGAAGACAGACTAGAAATAAGAAGAGGGTTAATTCAGACCTTCCCCTGGTCATTATTTCCAGTTAGTTGGGAAATTTGGTGGGTTGGTGGGTTTTTTGGAGTTTTTTCTGTTTGTTTGAGCATTGGGTTTTGGAAATTAATTGTGTTTGGCTTGCAGCAAAATCTGCACCATTCTTCCTGGCCTTTCAGCAACCACCACCACGTCCCCATGTTGTCAAGTTCAGGACACAAGTGTATTTTGAAAGGAGTTCTTCTTGTCCCCACTTCTGAGCTTTAGTTTGCAGCACAAAAAAGACTCAGAGCACACTGATGGGATTTCTTGCAAGTGAAATCAAGTTAAAGTTCTGCTCCAGGAATGTACTCAATGCCTTTCAGGAGAAGAACATTCAGTTTGTGAGACCAGACTACAGCTAGTCTGAAATTAAATACAAACACACATGCTGAAAGTATGTATAATGGAGCTGTACACCAGCATTTAATACTCCAAAGTAACAACCAAAACCTGTCTAGCATAGCCCCTAGCACCAGCTCTTTCACCCCACAGATCTACAGCATGACATAAACGCTCTGGGCTGCCAGGCACCTGCTCACCATCACCTCTACCTCCCTGGTGCTGGGTACCTGGAAATCTCAGGCAAACAGCCACTTTTCTCTCAGACAAAATTTCCGGGAAAATTAACGGACTGTACCTTCTTGCCCTCAAAAGTCATCACAGTAAATTTTCTATTTTACATAGCGATGAAGGAAAGGAAATACTTTTTTCTGGTCACCATCACCCCCATCCCTGGGAATGGTAGATAAAGTATAGGCAAAAGCACAGCAGATGCTCAATTAATTTATTATACATTACTGAGCTTCCGTGCTTGGCAGGAACTTCTTGGAAACAGTAGAAACCCATGACAACTGACCTCTCCTAAACCTCTCCCTCTCACATCTCAGCCATAAGTCCTACAGACTATTAACTCGGTCAGGCCTGGTAAAGCAATGCTTTTGTTTATCATCGTGAGCTATTGCCATTTTATGAGGTTATCCACAACTTTTTATGCATAAAATGAATAAATAGTTTGGCCATTTCCTTTTTAATGTGTGCAAGGGATCCAGCCTAATTGTTCTTCTTTGTAGTACCATAATAGATGTAAATGGTAATAATGTGGTACACACATATGAAAATGCAATAGGAATGAAAGGAAGTGCAGATGAACCATTAAGCCTTCTCTCTGCAACTGAAGAAGTATCCATTATTTACTTTAAGGATGGCATTTCACTACACTGACAATATTCACCTGAATCTCTATGTAGCAGTTTGCTGCTCTCCTACAAGCTCTGCATCACCACTGCTCCTCCTCACTTTTCTTTCTTTCCTATCATCTCAAAAATAATAACCCTCCAAATTAAATCCATACTTTCCAAATTACAGAATTTAGAGACATAGTATTTGCCTAGAGGGAGCACTCAGTAAGGTTTGGAGGTTTTATATTGAATGACACTTCTGAATGACTTCACAACATATTTTACCAGCACAGAAATGATCGACTGAGCTATCAAAATACAACATGGACTTTGATTCCACAGGTAATTTGTATCATAAATATAACAACATTTTCACTTTTTTCAACTTTACAGATAAAACCAGCTTAAGTTTAGCTTTAGATCAGACTACATATTCTAGTAAATATTAAAATTAAGTCAAATAGAGTACTCAAATCAGAAAACAAATACTTAAATACTGCATTTTTTGTCACAGACTATGTAAAACATTTCTTCTAGGTAACTTAAAATTTGTATTTTGAGTTTCTTCAAAATTAGCACAGCAATAAGCATTATTAAAAAATTGATCTTGACTTTGAATACTGGACCAATTACATAAAGCTGATTTCTCACTATAGAAATGAGAATTTGTCCATCTCACACATTTGATTAAAATGAATCAAATATCTTGCTTGCACTAAAGGATCTATTGGTGTATTTTTGCCAGACTGGTATAAGTTTCCCCTTTCAATATTCATTAAAGTAAAACAAGATCATATTCACCTTGAAAGAACATAGAGCATTTTCCGCACTGTCCATTCTTGACAAGAGACCCAAAACCTGAAGTTATCACTCTCACCAGTCTCATAATTTAAACACCTAAATAAAATAATATCCAATTGATGTGTCCTTGGAAGAATTAGATTCAGAAAAAGCTTAAGACATTCAATATCATCTCTGTTATTAGAAATCCCCAGAGTATAAATTTTGCTACTCAAGTGCTAGCTCCTATTCTCAGTTTGTATTTTCTCAGCCTGGCTGTTGTCAAGATTTATTGATGATTACATTTGGATATATACTCCATCAAAATGCTGTATAAATACATATTGTATTAAATAGGACTAATAATCTTTGATCATACGTGGTGTCCCATAAAACTGTCAAGCACAGATCTCATTAATGATGCTATTAAAATGATGCAACTTAGAGAGGCTTTCCCTGTGAAAATGCTACTTGCTTGCACAAATGGGCAACAATCATTTTTAACACCACCAAAGTATCAGCATAACATCTGGAGACACTACAGATGAAGAGAAGAGCGCTGAACAGAGAAAGGGAACAGCAGCTTCCCTTAATGCCTGCAGCATGGATACCATAAAAACATTTCAAGATCCTGCTACTGAATTCTGGCAAAGGTCTTTCCTCTTGAATACTTATTTAACAGTTTGCACATTGTCTAGGAAAGCCAGTGGGGAAGGGAAAGGGGAAGGGGAACGGGGGTACAAAAAGCATGCTGATTTCAAGTGTATCGGGGGGGGAGTTGTTGTTTTTAAGCATAACCCCTCCCCCCCAGCAGCTATGCATCATATTCTAATTTAATTCCAAGTAATTAGTAGTGATGTTTTATACAGTAGAACACTGAAAGCAAGCTGAATTGTGACACCCCTTCCAAATATCTTTACTTTACAAATTTAGGTAACAGTAACTTAAATTTCTAAAAAGCATTTGTGATTAAAGAATTGTCAGCATGAAGCTTTCTCCCTTCCCCTAAACCCCTGGATTACTCCTTTGGGCTTACAATATCGGTATAACATAATATATATACTTATATCTGTTACACAAGAGATTATCCACCAATAATACAGAAATAATCCTAGATTACGTAAGAATTTACCAGCGAATCCCCAGGGTGATTAATACATTCTTTCAAACAGTTGTCATTTC
The DNA here is from genome assembly GCF_032191515.1 of Phaenicophaeus curvirostris. Taxonomy (NCBI): domain Eukaryota; kingdom Metazoa; phylum Chordata; class Aves; order Cuculiformes; family Cuculidae; genus Phaenicophaeus; species Phaenicophaeus curvirostris. The sequence continues at coordinate 13,601,540 of NC_091400.1, read as the reverse complement.
TGTAAGTAAAAAATACTAATTTCATAGACACAATTTGTCGTTGTAGGTTCTCCCACTAGCTGTGAAGTTGATTGAAAGCAATGTGAAAAGAGCAGACATCTGACACATTTAGCCTGTCTTTATAAATTATAACATACTACTTTCATTGTTGCATAAATTATTAAAAAAAAAACTAAGAAAGAACAAGAGGAAATATTTTTAATATGGCTGAAAGGTCGCACTTCCTAGCACAGGAAAGAAACAGTGCCAAATTACAGAAATCGTTTTAAAAAAAAATAAAATACAGGGTACACGGGAAGACTTTAAAAACAATCGCTACTGAAACATTAAACTTAATGAGTAACTTAAAGATCAAAGGATGGTGACATTCAAATCACAAAGCTCTTCATGACTTTCACCTCTGCAATAAAACACTGACTTAGAGCTATACTGGGTTTTAGTAGCATCACTTTTACCAACACCCACCACCCAATAAAAAAATCCTACTGGCAACAACAGACAGGGGAACCAGAAATACAGTTCATTAAAGAAGCATGTGGACACAGCCTGATTGTCATTAAACTGCAACTTCTTATAAGAGAATATTTTTTAACTTCTTTTTTGTTGTCAACATTTTGTTAAACATTTTGTTTAAATTTGAAGGAGAAATTTAATTAGTTGGGTTAGCATCAAATAATAAACAAACACCATTAAAATCACTGGGTTTGATATCTCAAGAGTTAAAGCAAAGCCAGAGAATTTGGCAGAATTCAAAGCAGAAGAACTATTCACAGATGAAGCACACCTGGTAAACACGTTTGCCAATGTCAAGCGAAAAGACACTTGGTAACTATCCAGCACTGAGTGTTTCCAAATACACAGCACATAACTGTACGGTCAACATGACTATATTGATACTACCATGATTCTACTTCAGTATTAAAAAAAAATTAGTCACATTTTTACCAGTGTTACACTAGATTGGCTGCATCTCCCACAAAGAAAGAAACATTGCACAGAATCTGTTGATATTTCTAAGTCTGTACCCCAAAGCACTTACTTCATATTATGGCACTATACATGTAAGTATGGGTGAACACATAACAGAAACAGATTTTGACCAGTTCATTTATTTTCATGTTCAGAAGAGACCAATGTAATTGTGTCATTATGCAAAGAACCTTCCCCAGAAAAGGTGTGTCACGCCACTAACATCTTGTTGAGCTTTTACAATATCCAGTCTCGATTTAAGAATGAATGAATTAACTATCACAGTTCCTAAGTCTTCCAAAGGTTAATTACTCTCACTTAGATTTCCAGTGGCCTTCTCATTCTGAATGCATTTGCTTTGAACTCTCAATGACTGTACCCTATTATTTTCCAAATTAAATTATTGTTGACATCAGACTTTTTTTTTCTGTGTACACACCTATGGGACATGATCAAATAACCTCTTAACCTCAAGGAACTAGAAGAGATTTATGAGAAGGCACTTAAGAATACAGCACATATTTTCTAGTTCTTAAATAGTCCTCGAAATTTGAAAATATACTTACAACACCTTTTTCTAATCAACTTTTTCTCAGTAGCAGTAAACAAAAGTAATAGTTACTCTTTTATTCATTTTATCCCTGCTTTGGAATCCAAGATGATATTATCAGTGCACTTTTAGTACTATCACACCAGGAACAGATGTTTAACTGATTATGTACCATTATAATTAAGTGCTTCTTCATGACACAGTTTTGGAACTGTTTTCTGGAACATGCAAGTGCAAACTACTTTCTTGTCCTGGATATATGACAATGTTCTTGGCCATGTTAAAACGAACATTGATCTATTGAGTCCAGCTCGCCAAATGATCTTGGTTACTCTACAGAACTGCCCCAGGCTGTAATCATTCCTCCCAACTCTGTCTTCTGAGAACTTTATATTTTCCATCTGGATCATGAATAAATACACAGAACAGCAACAAGTCATCAGGAATATGTCAGACAGAAGTCTGTTTAGCTCACTGTCCTGTCTCTGACAGTGGCCAAGAGAAGATATACGAATATAACTCAGCAAGAAGCTCTGCAGCTAGCCTGTATGAGCCATGAAGAATTACATTTTATTTCCTATGAAACTCCAAACCAATTATTTGTTGCCTCCTCAGTCCTATACTATGGAAAACAGTGAATAACTTTCCCTATTCACTTTTAAATATCACAGATGTTCTCAAGATAAGAGATAAAAAAAAAAATCCAAAAAACTTAACCCACACCTCAGAAAACCACATTAAATAGAGGCAGTCAGCAGTATGGCAGAAAATCAAGAAAATGGTACAAAACAAAGTAACAACTGAAAGGAGAAAACATAGCAGCTTGCCCTGAGCACAGAGATGAGGATGAAAACCAGTTTTTGTAGCCAGCCTACACAAAAACAAATAGATGTTCAGAGAGCATCAGTCTCACACATGCCCCCAAAACATAATGTGGTAAGACTATCTTGAGGAAGGAGCATTACAAAAAAACTACTTCAAGATTAGCCAAAAAAGCGTAATCCAGTTTAAATAACATTGTCAATGTTTTTAACCTTCGTTTCCCCCCAAGCCAAAAATTCAGCTTACAATGGGGTTTTTTTCCAGCTCTAGGTTATTTACCCATTTCCTATCAGTCTCAGATGAACACAGTAGTGACCCAGGCTCAATACATAACAAAATCTATTCAACAATTAATAGCACATTATAAGGTTTAGAGCTGTGAAGTAAATAATATACAGAAAAATAAAGCTGAGGCTTAACTCAAGCAAAGTGGCTATCAGCAGAGCCATGATGTAGTCTTTAAAAAGGACCAATCAGCCAGCACTCTACCTTTTAAAGCCATTTACCTCCTCTAAACCCTTTTTTTCACTAGCATACTCTTACTAATAGTTTTTATTCCTCATAGTCATACCTTCTCTCTCTCTCCTTTCCAGAGTGCTAACAACTATACAAAGCACAAAATATTGGCCTCAGCACACAAGGAAAAATGAAGATGCACTTATTGTTCAGGAACACAGAAGGAAGCAGGAAAATCTACCTGCCACAAGAAAACTAGGCCAATCAATGAGAAAAGCTGACCTGAAGCTTTTATTCCTTTTTTCATTAATCCAAAACATTAAAAGCAGTACTAGTGAAAGCTTCCTTTTCTTCCCTGCTAGAAGACCAATGTATTTCTCCATAGATTGAGTTAAATGTAATGACTTTGGTTATAAAAAAAGTTTTATCACTGCTCTCTTTTCATAAAGGTAAAAATAATGTTGATTGCCTACGAAAAAAAAGCATACTATTAATAGTTTATATTAAATTTACTTCTTGAAATTTTGTCTCCCCTTGCCTTTCAGCCTACCAACACGGACTAAAAATAAGAGAAAAGCAGAGAGATGGGCTCTCCCATTGAAGACAGAACCTAGCCCATTTTCCTGAGTTTGATAACCACATCAGCACAGGCTGAAACAAATCACAAAGAGTTTTGAAATCTTGAAACTCAGAAATAAACAAAAGGACATTGCTTGCCAGCATGCATTTGAGCAATGGTACTTCTTGCCACAAGATGCTCTGAATGCAGGGATCTGGCACAGGTTTTGGGGGGCGAACTAGACTGGGCTGTAGAAAAACAATCCATTTTGGTAAATTGAATGATCAGGAATTACACTCTAAGTTGGGATGGCGACTAGAAGATCCTTGTGGGAACATCATACTGCTACTCTATCCTAGGCGCCTACTTTTAAACACTTTTAACTGGAGACACAGTACTGGGCTACACCATGGATGGTTTTTCTGGTCCAGGGAAGCCACTCACATTTTTATTGATGGTCCAGGCTGCAGAAAATGAAAAGCTGTGTAACCACAAGCACTTTTAAATGTCATGTATCATATTTTTACAGATTCCAGAACAACATTAGTAACTGAAAACTCCCACAAAACAGCAAAGCAGCAAGTAAAACAGACGGGAAACTCAGTTGCCCCAGATCTTCCACCTAAAGCTTCTTCTGAAGCTTTATTAGCTTTTCAAATTTCAAAAAGAAACACTAGTCAACTGTAAAGGCTTTTAGACAAAGGAAACCTACTGGACCATTGGCTTGGTTTATAAACCAATACCACTATTGTGACTGTTACTTTCAAAGAAAAAAACAAAACCAAAGAACTTTACTTCAGTGTACTTAATAAATGATTACTTGAGGGATTTTATTTGTTTAAAACAATCACTCTGCCTCAGCTAAAGCAGTACTCTGGGAAGCTAACATTAAAAAATTATTTTCTCTAATCTGTTCCAAACCGGGGTTTGGCATCTAATCCCTCTTCATTACCAAAGAGCTTGGTAACCATATATTTCATTTATAAAGTAGCCACAATAACAATACAAAATAGTTGACCTGAGTTCTTCAAAGGCACCTGCAGAAAATAAAGATGCAAACAGCATTTAATTACAGGGATAATCAAGCAACCAACTTCCTTACAGTATCTGAAAAAATATGGAGGCTATTTTCATTTCAAGTAATTTTGTCCTGTAACCAATGCCACTGTATTATTTATTCAAATAAGGATGTTGTCCTAGTCAGCAATTTACCATTTAACTGTGTAAAATTGTTATGAAGACCATTTTATGGACCAATCTGCTAATGGACTAGCTATTAAACATAGGTACCAATTAATTAATGAAAATTGTTTCAGAAAAAATTGTTTATTAGAAACAGGTTTATAATGATAATCAATAAGCATGAAGTACTTTAAAGCAGTAACTACATTAGCTCAAAATGCAGAAGATTAGAATTAATTAAATTTATTTAGCTCTTATGGTTATTTTTTGTGTCATCAATCTATATTGTTGACTCTTTACCTTGTTATTTATAACATGTAATTGTGCAGAAAGTGGAGAGAATTATGAATAGTACAACAATAAGTGACCGCTAATGTGGAGCTTTTTCAGCATTTAAAGTGTTAGGAATTTCATTATTCATCCTTTTATTATAGAAGTAGAGGGAAGGACAAAGAAAAATGTTAGAAAAAATACTTTCCCCTTTTCAGCAAATCTCATTGTTTCCTTTCCTGTTTAAACTAAAGACATTTGCACTAGAATATCTGCTATAACTCCAAGAGGACTAGCAAGTATATAAATATGCCAGGTAAGTCTTTATTTAACATCAACAGCAGATGGCATTTACTTAATACACACTTTAAATCATACACATAGATAAACACTGAACATCTGTGACTGACACCAGGTCATTTTCTGATATTCATATCTCAAATGTTGTCCTTCTTTGCTCTTCGTCGGGTACATTTAGGACCCATACAAAACAGTTCCTCAAATCATAAGAACTTAATGTGACCCTCTCAGCTATGTTGCTAAAAAATTGAAAGGAAAGCAAGCTCATCAGCAAAAAGAACCACCTTAAAGAGGGCTTCCTGTTCTCACTGAATGGACTTACATTCTTATCCAAAGTCTCCCAACACTAAATGAAAAAGTATGGAACTTCCCTCCTCAAGACTCCTACATGACTTAACCAAGGGAAAGATCAGATTAACTTTCTGAGAGGCAATTGTTACCAAACATGGAGGGAAAATTCCCCATATAGAAACTAACTATAGATTCTCACACGCATCAGTAGTTTAACAGCTACCTGAATACCTACTGCCATAACTCCCACACCCTGACTTGGTTTTCTGAGCACCCTGTAATCCACATTCCTTCAAACAAACATAATATTGTACTTTGAAGAGTTACCTGAAGTATAATATGACAGAATGTTACCATTCTCCCTCTGCAGATAATTACCTTGCTACAGATGAGATGAGGTATGACTACATGAATTCTAGTAATAAATAAGTGTAAGAAAGAAAATGTTGGTACAATGCAATTAACAAAATGTGTGCCTGAAAAAAAAAAAAAGCCTTATAATGATGACATTCACTCCTGAAGGAATAATGTATTGTTTTCTCCCAAAGAAAAGCACACTTTCTTGTGAATAGTTTGACTGTGTTTCCTTTTCTACATCCCATACGGGTGGAAAATGTGGCTTTTTGCAAAATCAGCATGAATTTGTCAACTGTTACAGCCATAGCTGAGAACAGTTCATTGACTTGATTTAAAATACAGCTATAAGATAAACTTAAAATGTTAATAATGTCAGCTATATCACAAGGGGATGCATTCATTTCTCCTAAAGTGAGATTTGCCTACATATTGAAAAGTTTTGTAGTTAAGAACTACAATGAGAATAAAAGCACACATTAAGACATCATCTTTATCACTATAATTATTTGCGTTACACACATTTTGCAGGTTTGGAAGGACAGTCGTCATATTGTTTGAATGTTGTCACAAAGGTGTAGGGAAAACTGGAAACAAAACTTTTCCTCTTCCCTTCTAAACTATATACAATTCTAGGAATGAAAACCACATGTTTTTCTTGTTTGCAAGTTGTATAATAAGATCAACAGGATCAACTCCATCTGCCTGGCCCCAGTTTCAGGCACTGCTGAACTCCAAGGCTTAATTCAGATCTCTGAGAACCCATAGCTTTATACATTTCAGTTCCACACAGTAAGTTCAGAATGAGTCAAGGATCAAAGGTGACAAGGGAAGATGCAATGGAGGGTTTAGAAAAGGAGTAGCAATTGGAAAGTCACATAAGACTAAAGAAGTGGTGGAGACACGTCCCACTAGATCAGGTTACCCAAGGCACCATCCAATCTGGCCTTGAACACCTCCAGGGATGGGGCAGCCACAACTTCCCTGAGCAACGTGTGCCAGTGCCTCACCACTTTTATGGTGAAGAAATTCTTCCTTATGTCTAGGAAGTGCAGCATTAAAAGGTTCTGAGAATAAGAGCCAATGGTTCCATGTTCATTGTAGATGATTAAGCATTTTTTTCAGCATGCAATGCTCCCCTAGCAGGATACATCTTAATGTGTAGAAATTCAGTTACTCAGAAGCGCTTCTAAATTTGATTCCACAAAATTGGAGTAACTTTTGATTTTCTTCTCGTTACCTTAAATGCTGGTAGGTTTCCTGTTGTGCCAGGTTGCTGGCACATTCCATCTAAGGAGCCTTTCCTACCACTTCAGTATGCATCCTCAAAAATTTCTGTAAAGTCTACTGTCTTAAGAAAGCTGTTCACAAAAAGGTTATGCTCTTCTTCCACATCTCTGGTCTCAAAGAAATTGATACTATGCACATTAATTTGTAATGCAGATATGAAAATAACTGTTACCAGGGAGCTACTAATACATAGTAACGTTAAGTGTTCAATACTTCCATTAAGTCCATACTTTTCTTCGAATTTTCCAGGCACGATTTGGTTACTAATAGTTTTAACTTTATCTTCCATTCTATGATGTAGTTTGTTCTTTACTTAAGTTACCGTACACATAAAGCCTCCCAATTTATACTTTTGTCTATAAAACACACACTCTCTGGGACCATCTATGCCATAGCAAAAAGAAAAAACTTTTACGGAGAGACATGACTTCGATTGCCATTAGAAATCACAGTAGTTCTTCAAAAGAACAGGGAGAATCATAAATGTCCATAATTTGGCATTTGGAGGCCTTGACTCATCAGGTTACTCAAAAACCATAATGATACCTTAACAGCATAGCAAATCCATTAAAGTTAATTTTGTGTTATACAAAGGCTACAGTATATATCTGAAAGTTCATGCCAGTGCCTCTATACCTTCATGAGTTTTGATGAGTAGCCATTTCAGAAGACATCCACTCACCAAAGGAAAGCTTAAAATATAACTTTAAAAGAATTTGCTTACTTATGCATAGCTATCAGCAAATTTAAATTCTATACTATTTAGGAATACATCTGAGTTTCTTGCAAAGATTTATGGGTCTATGAGCATTATACCCATAAACCATTGTGTGCTTACTTTATTGGCAGAACAGTTTATATATTTGACACAGCACTATTCAGATAAGATTACATCCAACTAAGTGCAGAAAAGAAACTGTCAACAAGTCTGGAAGACCATAATAGAAACTGCAAACACAGTTTTTATTTGACTAATCATACCTTCAGAGTACTCCCATATCAGTCCCAGGCATAAACACACAGTTGGAACTGATTTTAAGAGAAGGGTGAAGGAATGGCATGTTGCCACAAAAATAAGAACCAAGCCTGAACCACGTGCTCCCTGTATTAGGTAACTGCCAAAGCAGATGGATAAAAAATGGTAATATTATAAATAACAAAGAGTTTTCAGCCAAATTATATTTGGGAAGTCTAGAACTAGACAGCAAATTTGTGATGGATCAAAGTTACTTGTGATTGATTAGAGAAGCACATGTCCAGCCACTTTATGGTCCGTACACTTTTACTGCTGTGAGGGTTTGATATTTTATCAGAAAGATGGAAAAGGAGGAACAAAGAGTTGCTCTTGAGAACATGCACAAATACTACTAAGCAGTGAAAACTAGGCTGGCAGAAAGCTCTGACTCTCAGATGTGCATGACAGAAGTGTGTAAGCTTCATATATATGAATATATGTTTCCTACTGGCTGTAAAGCAGAACCACTGCCTCAGTAAAGATAATTATACTCACTCTTTCCCTTTAACTTTCAGATTTATGCCAGCTCTGTATTATAAAAACAAGTCAAAAGACTGCAGTAAGGAACATAGGAATGGATTATTTGGAACACGTCTGGAATCAACAGCTGCAAAATCTGTGATGACAGAGGGTCCCAAGTAGAGAACAACTTTGCACAAGAAAGCAGTGTTACTCTGTCTATTTTTGCCCAGAAAGTCCCTGGGTCTTTGTTAATGGCAGAGGAATAAACAGGCTTCTAAAGCCACAGGTGTTAGTATGATCCTGCTGTTGTAGAGCATCAAACAATTAAACAAGATTTGTGATTTAAAACCTATGAAGATGCAGAGAAAGGAGACAGTATATAATATTAACCTCTCAGAGCTTCATTTTAACATTTTTCAGACCCTTTCCCATGGACTAGTCAGACCTGTTATAAGTCCTTTCACCTTCTTCACCTCTCTTCCCATCACTCCATCACTTCCCCCTCTTCACCTCCTGTCATGTTCTATAATGTTGGCAGGATACTTAGAAAGGGACAAGGATAGAAAAATGTATTTTGAGAAAACATCTCAGTATGCCTTCTAAAAAATAACTGAAAAAAAAAGAAGAGATACAGTGCTACATTTTCAAATCTTTAAAGAACAGTCCACTTTGAGGGCTGATAGCACTTGGATCCCAAGGGATCCCAACTCATGCAGCTTCCTGTAAAGGCAAATTCCACATACATAAATCATAAACCTTTTCGCTGGCCTCTATCTCATTGCAACAGATGAGGATACCAACACTTCAGAAACAAATTTTTGGTGCCCATATTTTCTGACAGTTAAAATTAAATAGGTTTTATGAATATTAGGCCAACATACAAAAAAGAAAAGAAAAAAGCACCAGTGACATACTGAATCTCCTCCTGCTTAAGGCAAACAAGGTCAGTAGCTAACCAACTGACAAATTCTATTGGATCACAAAACCCCAGTTTCACTGGGGACTTCTCAATACGTACCAAACATACAGTTATGTGATAAAACCCCCTTCCTTCCCATATGCATCCTCTTGTCTATCATCACCATTTTATTTTTACCTCTGGAATGAAACTAAGTATAAGATCACAATGCTGTGAATTTCCCAGTATGCAGCAAAAAAAAAAAAAGACTTGGTTTCTACATAAATCACCAAATTAATGAACTGTTCGATACTGTGAAATAATTTTACCTGTTTCCAAAAATTCTCATCCCATTCTCTTGCACAAACTACTTTCCTCAATGGAAGTTACACTAAGAACTTAAAGCATAAGGAGAACACATAGCACTGTTTCAACTTAGGACATTCACAGATTAGTAAGAATAAATAGGGAAAGCAACCTCAGTACAATTCATATAACTTTAAAACATTCATCTGTTAACTATTAAAGCAGCCTTTATTGTATTTTGCACATTATTTTACCTTAACAGAATCTTTCCACCCTCCTCTTGTGTTAAAATTTCCAGCAATGTCAATGCATCAGTTCCATTAAAAGAGTTACAATTTCAAATTGGTCTTAATACATCCTGCTACAGGTAGATAAAAGAATCCAGGTGTCAATATTCCCTCTTTAGAAATAACATAAGAAAATAAAAAATTATTTTCAGTTAAGGTGTCTTATAGCTGCTCTAGCTGAAACTATACCTTGAAATATCAAGGAAATTAAAACTAATATCCAAAGAGTTTTCATTTCTAGTATTTTTCTCTTTTTCTTTTGCTCTCCCCAATCATTTGTCCCAGACCTTTCAAGTCTTAGGTGTATTTGATGTCAGTTTGCTTTATTAGGAGTTTCTTTCACAACAACAAACTGGCCTTTTTTTTTATTTTTCTTTTTCATAGGAGTTTTGGAGAAAGCATGTATAAATATGTATACACACATAAATAATGGAGCAGAAAACTTGGGTTTTATTCTTTTTTAATGCCGCATGGAGTGAACACAGGACACTAACCAAGGTGAAAATGGTCTGGAAACCTTTATAATAAGAATTACTTTTAAGTAACACTGTTATTAACAAGTTAGCAATGCAACTTGAGATCTCATTCCAATAAAGAAAAATATGCGAGTTTTAGGATACGGAAATAAAACTATGAACAATATTTTTTGTTCACCCTTTCCTCAATTCTTGCTGTGTTTGCTTTGGCTAGCTTAAACTCTAGGCTCTCTGGGACATAAAGAACACTTTTGTAATCTATTTTTACAGCAAGATGCTTATATTAAAGAAATTACATTGATATATCCTAAATTGACTATAGGAGTATAAAAGAAGAGACTGGACATTAAAAAAATCCTAAATAAAAAATTCTAAGTATCGAATAAAGCTTTGAATAAATTCCAGTAGACATGACATAAATGAATGCGACATAAAAGCAATCTGGGGACAGAGAAAAGCAGGGCAATGCTGCTTTCAGAAGCATGTTTGTAAAGTGCTCTGAAGATTAAAGTCCCTACATATGTATTACTACTATGGATTATCACTGGAGTCATGTATTTTCACTCTGAAATTGAAAATACCAGGAATTTGTGACAACTTCCAATTCAGAGTTAAAAGAAATGCATAGATATAAAAAATAGGAAGATTCATAGATGATACGGAAGTGCTATGAGCCATACACTACCTTAAATTTTCTTCATTTCTATCACAACAGTTAAAACAGCAGACTTCCACAGGTATATCTGTAGTTATAACCTTCAGTATAAATGTTGGACTTCCATTTGAATTGAAGGAGAAAAGAAAGCAATGATGCTACCATCTGAAGCTGACGGTATTTGTTGATATACTTCGTGAAGCTTTGTCAAGAATAAGCATTTCTTCAGTGACTTCACACTAGTTTGCCTTGAGTCAAAACACTGCCTACCAAATTTCAGAAGTATTTTCAGTAGTGATACTTTCAGTACATATGTCTTAAAGAACTCAAATCATCAAGCTGAGTCAACTCAGGTGAAAAACCAAAAACAAACATTAAACTAAATTCTTAAATTTACTGATAAGCAACATTAAGACATTCACTAGAGGTCATTCTGCTGTTATCTTTGCAGAACAGTTTAAAAAGCTTGGCTTCAATCTTCCCCTACAAGAGAAAATAGCACTACAGAAGCAGCACCCCCATTTATATATATACACATATACATATATATATGTGTGTGTATATATACACACACACACATATATACATATATATACACATATATATATGAGATTACTTAATCTGCTCCCAAAATCCCCAAACTGTTACATTGTTTCATTAGAGTGTTACTGCATCTGAATACATATTCTTTTATTCACCTCTATATCTCTTAATTGTTAAAGCAATCCAAAGGTTCATATTCCATATTGTTCTCTTTCTCTGCGGGCCCATAAACCTGAATGGATGCAGGCAGCATCTACCAGAATATTCCCTTTTGCTCAAGTCTTCCAGGCAGCTACAAAAAAAGAAAATGTAAGAGCACTAGTGTTGAGCTTTTTATCATTATTTTCTGCAGCTGGCCAAATCTCACAAGAGTAATTTAATTCATCAAAACTGGTTTCTCTGGGAAATTCTTTGACACATTAAATCAAACTGTCATCTGCATGTTCCAGCTACTGAAAATTATTATGTCCCTAACACAGATTCTAAACTTTTTCTTTTTCACATTCAAGATTTAGCCTTAAATTTACTTATTGAGAAGAAAAAAAATAAGACAATAAGAGGAAAGGAATAAGTTTAGGTGACACCAATTATTGTACTTGTCCAGGTGAAATACAACAACAGTGTTTAAGTTTCATATCAGTTAAGGGCAGCTAATGAGCTTCCAGCTCAATGGTCATCTGTAATTAAGTTTAAAAAAAAATAACATGGTATCTTTCTAACCAGTAGGAGCACGCATTACCTGGAAGGTGCACATTTAGTGTGATATCAAGTCTGCTACTAGTGCCTTAAATCATAGGTATAAATGAGCAAACCCTCCCACCTACCACTTCAAACGCACCACCTCCCCTGTTCATCTTTTTTCACTTCTGTTTCCAATTAAATTTCTTTTTATTACAGTGAATACAAACTTCTGGTGATCTTGTGGTGAGCTGAATTCATCCACTGGTACTTACCTTGTCAAAAAAAAGTTTCTTAAAGGAAAAAAAATCTAAATAAATCTCTGCAAATCACTGATTAAGAACAAAAATCACTGTAGGTACACCAAGCTTGAGAGCTTCTACCAATGGAAAAAAACCAGGTTTTGTCTACCCAAGTTGTTGACATTTTATGCTTTCGGGGGGGATTACAAACTGTAACTATATAGCCAGTTATGTAAACTAGGAAAGTAACAGTTATCACCTAGGTCAACACGTACACTGATACAATAATTTTATTCTAAACCAGCCTATTAAAATTTCACAGGAAGTGTATTTATTACATCTTGCATATTAACATGCAAAAGTTTCCCAGATGAATAATCAGAATGAAGCTAATCAGCATCAAGTCACTCAACACTTATAGCTGAAACTGAACTGAAGCATATGCAGCACATCTGTACGTTTACAAGCACAAGCTCCACAGATGTTATAAATTACTATCTTAACCAGTTGTCTCCTAAAAGTGTTGACTTTAAGAGAATGCAGTGAACAGTGGAGATGTTCACAGCACGAATTGTCAACAGAACTGAACTCAACAGTAAAAGATCTGTTGATACGTGCATGATCTACAGGGTCAGTGTCACTGAGCTATTACTGCTTGGGTCCATCACAGTGACATTACTTTCATGCACACTTGACGATACAATTACAAAAAGTTCTAGGCTTTACTTAAAATCCATCCCATTTATTCAAGTGTAGCTATGTGCAACAGACAACCAAACATCATAACCTATTTCCAAGCCACTCGGGGGAAAAAAAAAAAGCAAAACACCAACTGTGAGTCATTTTCAATTACCACACAACTCGGAACAATAGTGGAGATTTGATTATTTCAGATGGTTGCATGCAAACTCTTGTTAAAGAAAGGAGACATCCAATTCCAAACTTTATTTAGAGGAGACAAGAAAGAAGGGGGAAAGCGGTTAATTACAAGGAACTCCAGAAGGCAGCTTATGATTATCGATGCTGTTCATTTACATATGGCCCAGGGAGCCCGTGCCCATCCCATGGCCGGCAGAAAGGTACATGAGCAAGTCCCATCAGTTCTGCTGCCACTGACATTTTCCAAAGCAGCACTCACAGCAGCAGCATGCAATTTACATCAGGGAAACTCAGCTTCCCCAGCTCGACCCAGCGAGAGTTTCCAAACGGAGGACAAAAATAAAAAAAAAAAAAAAAGAAAGGGTGGGGGGTGGAATACAAACTCTCACATAGTTTTTAAAAGCCGGGCCAGGGTTACGTTCTGCTCAGAGCGGTCCTGCCCGTCCTGAGCGTCTGCGCGCCCCCCGCCCCTCATCCCCCAGCCGGCAGCATCCCGGGGCGGCAGCATCCCGGGCTGGTCCCCGGTATCCCCCGGCCGGCAGCATCCCGGGGCGGCCGCCAGGTGCGCTCCGCGGGCCGTACTCACAGGGACACGGTGCGCTCGGGCAGCACGGCGGGCTGCAAAGTTTCCACCAAGTCTCCGCCGGTGCAGACCACTTTGATACGGAGAGCCGGGCGGCCGGGCCCCTTGGCGCGCTCGGCGGCGCAGAGGCAGCGGTCCACGATGAGGTCAGGGCAGTTCCTGCTGCCCCCGCACAGCCCCAGCAGGGCGGCCAGCAGGCAGAGGTGGCGGCACACCCCGCGCATGCTGAGCCGCCCGCCCGCCGCCGCCGCCGCGCATGGCACGCGCCCCTCCGCGCCGCAGCCGCCGCCGCTCCCCTCCACGCCTCCCGCGGCCACCCCGCCCCGCCTCGCTGCGGCCGAGCGGCACTCCCAGGGACCCCCCCACCCCCTCCTTCCCTCCTCTCCCCCTCCTCCTCCTCCGAGGAGCCGCCGCTCTTTTCCTGCCGCAGCCCGTGCGGCGGCGGCGCTGGGCGGACCCCTCGGCGCGCAGCGGGACCCTCCTCCCTCCGCTGCCCCCCTCCTCCCTCCGTTGCCCCTTTCCTCCATTCATTCTCTCCATCTCCCTCTGTTGCCCCCTCCTCTATTCGTTGCCCCTCTCCTCCATTCGCTCCCCACCCCCTCCCTCCGTTGCCCCCCTCCTCCCTCCGTTGCCCCCCCTCCTCCCTCCGCTGCCCCCTCTCCTCCCTCCCTTCCCCCCCCCCCTCCCCCGTTGCTCCCTCCCACCGCGGGGTGCGGAGTTCCGAGCGCGGCTCTACCTGCGCGTTTGGCACGCGTCGCGGTGCCCAGTAATTGGGGATGGGGCGGGGGTGCTAAACAGAGGAGCCGAGGACGAGCCACACCTCCAAAAAGGAGAAAAAAATAGGGGTGCGGCCAGCCTAGGCACAGGTTGGGAGCTGGAAGTACTGTATGGGTTCGGGATCTAGTGTTGTAAACAGCTGCGTTCCCTACCGCGCCCGAGAAACGCGTGTGCGAAGCGCCGTTCGCACCTAACGGGGTGAGAACGCAGGATCCGGCAAAGGTTGGTGCGGACCAGGGAACAGGACGGTCCTCGAGGCCCCTCGGGGCTCCCCACTGGCAGCGGGGGGGTCTGTGCCTTGTGCTGCCCGCGGACCCCTCACATAGTGCTGTGGGTGTGACCCAAATAAAAGGTTTGACCTGTAGCTAAAGGCTGCTCATCATCCTTGTCAACAAGCATGATTCTATTTTCTTTTCTACTTGTATGCTATTTGCAGCACTCTATGGCTTTGGAGTGTTCTCAATAGTATGTGTGATTGGTAACTCTTAGGGCAGATTTTCAGCAGCAACTGTAAACTACCCTGGTTTTTTGCTGAAAGTGAAGAAAAATTCCGAAGTGTAACAAGAACTTACATTTTTAATGACCTTTTAAAAAAGAGCAAGTTCCTCACCTTCTCTTACTCAACGGAGACTCACTACACACATTTTCATTGCAGGATCTAGGCCAAAGTTAGTAATAGGCTGCCATGGCTGTAAAGCCATTTTAAGAAATTACTAGTTTTTCTTTAAAACATATTGTATTATTGTCCCTTAGGGAAGATTTGTCTTGCACATTTACAATGCCCGTTATCACTGCATTCTAATACCTAATTGGAGCCTTTAAGCACTAAGTTATTAATAAGTGATAGAAGGGTTAACACCCTTGGGAAATTCCAGGCTCAGAGGAAATTTCTCAGGAACAATCTTTTTCTGTACAGTTGTTGATTTAAAGAATCATAAATATTACAGCCCCTGTTCTTTTATTTTTAAAAGCAAAGTTGTGTAAGACTTAACTGCCAGACAGCCAAATGGACTGTGTTACATGAGACCAGTAAGATTGTAAGGATTGCATGCTGTTCTTTATCATAAAGAAACCCTGTGTAGCATTTAAATTTGCAAATTTTTTTTAGCTTGGAAAAATTTTCTCTCATCCATACTGTTTCAAAAAGCACAAGTGGAGCATACACATTTATTGAGCATGGATATAATTCAGTGTTAACCTTGCTGAGAGGGAATGGAATTTTTCGGTCAAACTCGGCCCTAAACACATGCTAGCAGAATTTTACCATTTTTTATAACTCACTGATCCTGAAAGTTTTTGAAGAATATTGTTTTATTAAGGAACAAGGAGGTTTACAGTCACATTGATGCCATCTATCAAATCCTAGATTAAAGGCAGAAAAGGAGTTATTATTCCCAACAGTACAGGTGAAGAGAGTTTCCTTTCCAGTTTCCAATGCACCTGATTTTTTTCTTGCTTTATTACAAATAAGAAAACAAAACCTCAGTCATCCCCCCCTTCCCTCACAGTCATCTTCAAATATGAAGAAAGTAAAATGTTTGTGATGATTTAAAAGCATAAATGATTGTTTCTGCCTGAAATCTTGCAGTATGAACAGGTCCAATAGAAAAAAAGACCTGGGCATCTACAAAGCTTGGTACTACTTCAACTGTCACCAGCCAGCACAGCTGAATATTTAGCGTTGGTGGTAGCTAACCCTTCTCCCACACTTTGGAAGATATAACATCAACCTAGACATAATATGTGAACAACTGAATTTTCCACATCTTAGAAAGGTGGTATAGTCCCATGTTCCCTTATAAAATGAGAAGAAAAAAAAGTTGTGGCACTGCAAATAGAAAAATAGCCCACACCACACTATGTCGGGGTTCCAAAACTGCCTGTTTTAGACAAACCACAGGCCTACAGCACAGCTACCTTTGGTCACTTACACAGCAGATAGTGTACGGTAGGACAAGAGCTCCTTAGCTAGGTTTTGGCATGTGCAAAAAGATAATTACAAGATTATGGTGTGTATTAAAGTTAAAGATACTTGGAGAATATAGGTGTCTGTGTTGTTAAATAGAACTGAGTGAAGTTACAGCAAAAGTGTATTAGAAGGAACACACTTTAGGGTGTCTCTCCTTACAGTTTTCTCTCTTGGTTTGGTGGGCAATCAGAATGTCAGGAGTGCCGGTCTCCTTTTGCTCACAGAGACAGCTGGGTGAACTTAAGAAATGGTTGAGGAGTCCTACAACACCAAGTCCTGCTCAGAAGAACTTTCTTGCAGACAGAAGCTAGACCAGATATAGTTGAAACATGAAATATTTTCTAATTTTAATAATTTCTTTACAGTGAAATTCTTTCTTTAGTTATTTGATTAAATCATAGAGATGAAGGATAAATTTTCTGGGATGTAAGAAAATTAATACATGTGGCTATTCTCTTTGTATTTTTATTTCTGTGCATGAAAAACTTAAAAAGGAACGGCATTTCATTTAGGAAGATTATTCTGAAATGTTAATAGCCTGAATGAAGGTAAGCAATGTAAAAAGGAATCAGAGGTTAGAGATACAGGTAATTCATAAAACTAGTTTTACATTACATTTAAATCATGTTCCCTAGCACAGAACAGCAGCAGCACCTGTTTAGCATCACAGGACATTACACAGCAATTAAGTAACAAGCATGTGTTACACAATAATAGGAAATATGGGAAGGCAGAATGTAAATAAGACAATTTGAATTTTGTCAGGATTTCAAAATTGTATGTTAGTATTGGAAGAGAGCCATGGAAACTTTAATAACCACAAACTGTCAGAGCTTTTGTTTAGCTGGCACTGCATCAGCTCTCTAATCCCTTGAACATTGACTCTTTATTGACAGTAGTGAAACAATGAATCATTCACCCCATTTCCTCTCGCCCCTCCGTATCCCAACACTGTTATCCCATCATGACCAGATTTCGCACTATTTGTCACATCAACATAACCCCATGTTACGTCTGTAAGCCTTTGCAATGAAATTATTAAAAAAAACCCAAATAAATATAGGAGAGATGTGGCCTAGAGCAAGGATAGGTAAAGTAATGGCGAGAAAAAACAATCCAGAGCAGGTTTCCACTGAGACACTTGTAATTCCCTGAAAAAAACATCATTTGAAATGTGAAAGAGGTAAAAAGCAGAATGGATGAAAACACAGTCCAACATCCACACAGAAAGGCACCCAATGATTTTTAGCTTCACACACAGTGAACTGACAGGTCAGCATTAGAGGCAGGACAGTCCTGTTCTATAAAGAGCTCGCGTAGGGCATTGACAGTCTCAGAACAAACAAGATAATGATAAAAGCTAAGTTGTTCAGAATCATTACCAATGACTAGAATTAATTGGATAAAACCGACTGTAGAACCAAACTGTCAACAAAACAGTCCTGAAACTATTTAACAGACAGAATAATCTTTTAAGGAAATGCGGAAACTGAGTCATTCAGAACGGGAGTAGTCAGAACGGGGAATCATGTACCATAGGGAACAATGCTGTGTTAGAAAGAACTGACAAAACAGGATTTCCATTTTTGCTGTTCTACAGTAGCACAGTGAGAAACACCTCTGTACTGTTTTTGTTAAGAAATCATCATCTAAGAAACCCTCAAATATCAGTGCATTGTTATGCGTCCACTTATATTTTGCATCATACTTACAATTATAAATATATTATTGTATCTGAAATCAAAATGGATTTGAACATATCACCCTGCAAGCATAGAAAGTTTTCCAAAAAAGTTGCATTGAACTTTTCGTTGAAATAAGGAGGTCCTTGAAGTTAGAGACCCCTTATAAAAAATAAATAAATGTGGCTTTACTTGTTCTGTAGCAGAGCAGAGACCAATGCAAAATTCTCTTAGGAACTGAGAATGTAGCCCTGAAGTTTTACACAAATAATAATAATAAGCTATCAGTGGGGAGTGGAATAATTATCACAAAACTGTCAACAGTGAAATAAATAATACTTGGAGGAAAAAACTGGAGTAATAGCTGTTTCTCAATGCTGAGCCAAGTTTTCTTCCAATGAATACTTTATAGAGTTATTTCCAAATTATATAAACACACACAGAGAAAAAAAGTCATACCTACATGGGAGTAAATTTCTGATAACACCAAATGCAAATCCAGCTGTTACGAAGTCCCCAGGTGCCTCAGAGAACAGACTGAAATTTTTCAGGAACACTATTAATGTCACACATTTTTTAATGTTCTAGCCTTCATCTCTTCATCCTGTTTTATTTACTTGCACAGTAGCAGAAGAATAGCTCTTGCATGGTCAGCCAAAGGAGTGCTAGGTTTTTTTAACTATGTACCTTCTGAGGTCTCACATGAGGTAAAAAACTGCATGAAAATCAAAATGCTGTCATTTGGCAGACGGAGCAGAAAGTACAGAGGGGGTAGCAGCTGCCTTCTGTCCCACAGACCCAGGCACCTATTCCTGCAGGAATGTGGGGATTTCAGGAGGGCCACCCTCTTTCTCTCACACACGTGGTTTTAAGGTGCACTGGAATGACATATGTTTGGATATTGGTGTATACACCCCTGTAATTCTCAGTGTTGTTCATTCCTGACACCTGAGAATTCTGACTTACTAGCATGTCTTTTATCAGAGGAAAAAAAAGAGAGGGAATACAGAAGAAAATAGCACCCTGAAAACTCTGTATTTTTGGGGTAGAAAGCTACTTCAAGCTTTATTTTCCAGTCATGCAAAAATGTTTCTTCTCTCTGTCATCTCCCTGCTTAAAGAAGGTCAATTGAGTCTTTTCCACACCTTCCTGAGTTGTGAAGGTCTCTTGCTACCCTCCTTTGTACTTCTGGAGGCGGTGGGTTAGGTACTACCCTCTTCATTGCAGAGGAGACATGAAGTGGTCCAGAAGATGACAAGGGTCATCGACATCAATAGCAAAAGCAATATCTATTTGTGCAACTTCATTAATCAATTTAAAATATGCTTCATAGTAGTCATCAGTGGCATTTGGGTTTGAAGCATGGTCAGAGAATGCCAGAATGATTTGTATCGGAAGAGAGCTCTGGACATTACCTTGTCCAAATCCACAGTTAAACCAGTGCCAGCTTCAAAAGTACATTTTGTTGCTCAGAGCTTGTCCAGTGACGCTTAGAGTCACCACACACAGGGGGATTTCACAGACTCTGGGCCCTGCTCTAGTGTTTGACCATCCTTGCTGCAAATAATTTTTCTTCTCTTTAGCTCTTAAACTGATTTCCCTTGCTGCAAATTGTATCTTTTCCCCTCTTTTTCTTTTGCTGTGTGCCTCTGGAATAACAGGCTAGCTGCTGATATCTACTCTTCAACTACCCATTAAATAATGGAAGATAGTATTAAGGTCTTCCTCATCTCCGGGCAGAACAAACCCCTGCTCCCTCCATTATGTGTCAGGTCCTCTAACCCATCAGCAATCTCACTGACATGCCAAGGAGTTAAAGCCAGTTTATCCACATCTTTTTTGTATGACTGTACCATCTTGTGACAATAAATGAATGGTGCAAAATAAAAAGTTATTACTCTATTATTTCCCTTCTTAATCAACTTAATGGCAAGGATATTCAGCAAATTTCTGGGTTATTTGCCAGTGAATTAAACTAGTCTATTAACATAACCTGTATTTCACTGCTTGCTGTTTTATTCACTTATATCAGAAAAGGAAAAATAATTATTTATAAACTTAAATACAGTGATCAAAATAATAATATCATTATACAATAAATGTTTAAGATAGACAAAGGTTGCATTGCCTGTTGACATTTTATCCTTGTCACTCAGTTATGTGGAGCCTATCCAAGAGTCAACAGTAGTATTTTACAGAGAAGATTTCATGCATAGCTAGTGGTTCTAATAACTAACTTATTTGTTTTTAAATCACCAATTGAAAACATAGGGAAAACAAATTACAAAGACTAAATGAGAACTTCTATTTCTACTTGAACAGAGTTTTAAAAAAATAAACTATACCGTGGCTTGAACTAATTTTGTAGGGGATGTAAGTAGATTCATATTTTGTGGCCAAGTTAGAAAGTCCATTGATATAAGTCCTAACACGAAACGCCAACAAATCCAATTACCACTCACAGCTGCGCAGCAATTCTGCTAATATCAATAATCCCTCAGTCCAACTAAATTATAACAGACTTCCATCTTTCTTTAAATTCCTTCTGTCAAAACAAATTTCTGTCCCAGTTTCCTTACAAGCAGAAAGTCACATCTATTATTTTCCATCTGCATATTCCCATTTCCGTTTCATTTTGCATTCTGAGCCACTTGAAATTGTGTCAGTTGCTATTATACATTATTTCTTTCAAGTTCCGTTAGAGAGATCATCTCTTCCTCAACTTAAAGGTGGTTTAGAAACTGACCTTCTCTTCTATCAGGTAATTGCCTTCTTTCTTGTATTTCCAATGTCTTCTAGATCTGTCAGTGATTGTTGAGTTTCACACTTCCTGTGCATTCTTGGAGAAGTGGAGTTTTGCCTTGGTCTCCCCATGCAAAAAGACCAAGAATAACTCATCCCTTCCATAATATTTTAGTCATCATCCTGTTTTATAAGAAGCATTACGCACTTTCACATCACTCATCTTGGTACTTTTAGAAAGAAAAACTTTCAGTTTTGGAAGAACTCAAATTGCTATGGAACTATGGTGCTGTGTACAGTAACAGCAGCAAACATCATCCAGAAAAAAAAAAAAAAAAACAAACAAGCAAAAAAACCCCAAAACCCCCCACTTACAAGCATGCAAAATAAAAAGCGTATGTATTCGCAGTTCTTAATTGCTGTTAAGCATAGCACAGATGATTCATGAAAACATCGCTTTTAAAGGGTCCCCACCTACATCTAAATCTCATGGTATCACTACTAGATGCTGAGAATGTAGCTGTTGCCTTAAAACTTAAAAATGCTAACTTTAAAAAAAACTTCCTGTGAAAACAATTCTACCCAAAAAAAAACTTTCTAAAGCTCTCTAAAATGGTGTGATAAAGATTATTAGAACCAGTTTAAACATCTATGCTTGAAAACTCCTAAATAAACTACTGGAATAAAGATAATAGTCAGAAAAATAAAATAACTGGAAAAGATCGCTAAAATTATTTCTGTTCCTCATTTGTAAAGCCTTGTGTTGTACAGGTATGAATTATTATGAGACACAAAACCTACCACAAAATGAGCTGAGCGAGGGCTGGGTTTAAATGAAGACTTCTAGCTCCTGACAGTCACTAAAAAGCTATTATTCTTTATTCTTTTCTTGCAAAACGTACCATTTTCCCACTCTGTCTCCTAACCTCCTCTCTTAATATGCAAGCGCATTTGGAATACTGAATCACACTCCAGAATGGCAGCAATTGGTATGCATACGGTGTTAATTGAGTCAGGAAACATTCCTTACCAGATGGATATGGATTTTTGTGAATGCATAATGGCCCTTTAAGAAGCTTAATAGAAAAGTATGAAACCTTTTACAAACAGCATTCCAAAGCAAGATTGCCAAAAGCAAGTGCCCATAAATAGCTCAGATAATTGGAGCTGTATTACTGCACCCATCCCCAGCAACAGAGAGGGGCTGCTGATCACGCACCCTGACATGTATTAGCTTTCTGGTCTGGGTTGATCCGTAAGTTGCCCTCATCCTCTTTCAAACATCAGAAATTTGCCAGAGCTTTAGCATTGCTTAGTCATTGAACATATCTTCCCACTTCCCATATATGAATAGAATTTTTATTTTTTTTTTAAATCCAGCGCTTGTGACAGAAGCAGCTACAGGCTGATGCAAAGGTCTGGGGTTGCTATGCTGTACACATGCCTTCTCCAGGCACAGCGAGTCCTGTCCCCAGAATAAAAAAAAAAAAAAAAAGAAAGAGAAGATGAGATGAAATCCAGCAGGACAGTGGTATTGCAAGGAACAGGATGCAGGCACCTCAGTTTTACATTCCTCACTGGGTCAAGGGACACAGCTGCTTTCTCATACTATTGAACATTGTAAAGGTAGTTTTGATGAGCCTCCTGTAAGGAACTATTGACATAATACTATTTGTTATCTGTTTTCTTTATCTACATTTTCAGAAACATGTGTATTGCATATGTTTCTCATCGTTGACTATGACCTTTGTTTATTTATAGTTTTTAAAACTCTGACTACTGCCAGACACTATTAAAAACAAACATTTTTAATTGTTTTCATGTTTTATCCTCCCCTCCCCTTTCCACCCAAGTCTGACAGGATGAAACATTGTTTTTTCTTGGGATACAGCTACTTCTGCTGCAAGAAGTTGTATACATATTGACAGAATAGTTTTATATTCAGCGCCTGGAAACAAAGCAAACTAGTATCTCCCAGCCCCCTTTGATATATGTCTCCCCATTCCCAGGATTTATCTTCAGCTAAGGGGGCAGAAATGGGTACTGAATTGCTCTCCTGCCTTTAGCCTAGACAAACCTAGCTTTTTCCTCCTAGCAACACAGCCACAACATGAGAGGCTGTCTTCATTCCCCATATAAACAAATAGCCAGACTGCTGCACGCAAGGTGGGGTTGTGTTTCTTTGAGCAGAGAAGCAGCCTTTGGCATCCAGAACGAGTTGCTTTAACAACAAGAATAAAAGATGAAACTATCACAACTATGCCATACCCCTTTCTTCCTTCTTATTCACCATTGGTGGGTTTGTCTTTGGAACAGACACTTCTGCTCCGGCCTTTTTGCATGTGTTTAAGGATTCCAGGCCTAGCAAAATGAGTATGAAATAGAAAAGTTAAAACACTACTTTTTTGGTCTTTCTGATCAGCTGGCTTTTGCGGTTCATCACTCAGATCAGTCTTTTCTGGAAACCTGATTTTGGGATACAAAGCCATCTTCAGGGAGCTGGGATGCCTCCATGGACTTTACTGCATGAAGTTAATCACTCTAAGAGCATTTCAGAGCCTCTTAATCAATAGGCTGTAGAACAGATAGAAATAGACTTATTAAAAGTACTCCTAAATCTCCTGCAATATTATCTACTGTTAATTCAAGTTCTTGATGTATACAAGAAGTAGTCACTACCAGACTTTTATTGATACCCAATGTACCTCCTTTTATGAAGTAGGATTCTACTTTATTTCTTAGTCAATAGTAATGATGTTTTAGAGGATCCACTAGGCTGAATCAGTTTACCAACATGAATGGTGGTAGATCATACGGTGTGTCTCCGTTTTCCTTTCTTCCATTATTCTTCGATTATCCTTCCATTTGCATTTTTTAAATTAAATCTTCTTGCACAAAGCCATTCCTTAAGTCTTTGTAAACTCCCTGGCACAAGGGACCCCAAACAGAGTTGATGCCTTTCAGTAGGTGCAGTTTTTGCAAAGCAGTATAGGATTGGAATCACAAAACATGCTCTGACAATGACACAAAGGACCCTGCAGAACACCCTCATCCTGGGGGTAAAGGTAGTTGGAGAGGTGAGGAGAAAAAAAAAAACCAAAAAAACCCAAAAAAACCCCAAAGAGGCACATGATGTAGGTTACTTTCATCCTTCACCCTTGCGAGGGTTCCCAGCTCTTCCTTCTTCTGCCTTGCAACTGCATGGTTAGGTAAAATCTCTCTGGCAAAAGTGCCAATTGAAGGAAAAATAGACATATGACTGGGATATTTAGGGAGAGCCTGCCAGATAGTGAAGCAGTAGAGTCCTGATGGAAAGACACTACTAACATGCATCTTCTCTGGAAAGATCATACCCTTTCCCCTCAGACAAAGAGGGGGTAAAAATATCCTCATCCCTTAGTAAAACTTAAGAGTGGGAGAGAGTGTGTGTCTGTCTAGGGCAGCATGGGTGTTTAAAGAAGGGTTGGCTGGGAGTTTTTGCATTCGTCCTGACATGTCTGGGGAGCAGGTAGAAAACAGGGAGGGAACAGTTAAAGGCAAAGTGATTACATTTTGTTTCTTTAACCCAGTTTTGTTGTGTTTGGATGATTACTGGTCTGTCTGTGCACACAAACTCCTCTGAATATATTCATTTTTTTCCTTCCTCCTTTTCTGCTCTCCATGCTAGATCCCTTCGTACAAGAGGCTGCAAGTGGAATTTCTGATCTCCTCTCTTTCTCTAATTGTCTTTAGCTAGGTCTTGATGACAGAAGTGAAATCAACCTTTCCTGCAGGTAAGAAAGTCAAAGTCCGTGGCCTAAATTAGCGATCCGTAATTCAGAGATTTGTTCCTCCATCCTGTCTCAGCAGGTGGCCGTACAGCAGGTGTGTACGCCAAAGTACTGGTGTAAACCTTATTTCCTCCAGGGACAGCAATTACGCAGAGTTGATGGACCCAGCCCTGTCTATGATGACCGGAAAGGTACAATCACTCTTCAACAGGAAAAGTGGTGGAAAATTTGACTGCAGAAATTTCCAGCCTGTGGTAGCCTCAGTACCATTGTGCTTGAGAACTGCTGCCATGTTGAGGTAACAGGCAAGTTCCGAACTTCCAGAGAAACTGCAAAAGTCAGACAACTCCATCTGCTGATGCTGCCATTCACACTTCCTGTCTCAAACACACTGAATTGGTGTTCTGGAACACATACAGTTTGTGAACTATGGCCAGCAGCACCTCTGGATACAGCCTCCCTGTTTGCAGAGCAAAACACCCTGCTTTCATCTCCTGACTATGCCATTATTTCAATAATAATAACTCATAATCCCAATTCTTAATCCAGAATTACTACTGGGTATTTAAATCCCTCAGCTAAATAAAATATTGTAAAGTTATGGTGTAATTTAACCTAATGACTGTATTTCCACTGAACTCAACATAGCTAGGCTTTCACCACCCACTAAATCTTGCTGCAATATTTCAACACTTGTTAGTAATAAGGGATTCTGCTGGTGCTCTGACAGCCTGATCCCCTGCATAAGAGGAACCCCAGAATTTTTCTGAATTATGTCCTAAATAGAAATAAAACTTAAACAAACATTCAGGAGGAAAATATATATATACCTAACTTTGATTTACAGATTTCCAGTAATCGAAAGCCTACTGTTGTCTTTACTAAAATTGATGTGAAGATTAATTACTGCATATACATAATATGCAACTTGTCTCTGAGAATTTGCTTAGCTTCAAACTGCAGATATTGAAATTTATTTTATTTTTAATTCATCAACAGGATAAGTATCTGTTTTCAAGAACCTCTTTGTTCTATTTTGTAAAATAATACTTTTAGCCTACACATGATAAAGTAAATGGATTGAATTTCTCCAGTTTTTATATGAAGTTTGACATCCTCTTCTCATTCTTGTGATTCCTGTCTGACCATTCTAACATTTTCCCGTAGGAATTGGGGACTTGATGTTCAGGCAATTACACACAAGCTGATACCACTCCTTCTTGAAACCACACATTTCCACTAACTTTGGTGCAGATTTGTAGCAAACTGGCTTGAACGATTAACAGATGTTCTAGAAAAAGAGTCTGAACACTTAAACCAAATTTAGACTCTTGTAAAAGCAGTTTGTTGTATTTTACTGGCCAAGGCAGGCAAATACTATGTTAACTCATCCTACCAATAGGAATATTGGGTTACATTAAGACATAATGCATCCTGGAAAATTTACCAAATGAAAGAGGAAAGACAGGGACTCAAAAATTGTTCAACTGTAACATAAAATAAGTTTTCCCTTTTTAATCAAAATCTGATCCTCCTGTGATACTTCCCTTGCAGGTAGAATTATGTAACTGAAGTAAAAATTCAGGTGTCCAGAGTCTGTGTGTGCATGGTTGCAGTTGGGAGGGGTCCAGTATTTGACAGACACCCAGAGAGTATCATTTGGTGTACAGTACTTCCATTCTCATTAATTATAATGAAATCAAATAGTTATGAACAGCTCTGGTTCTTCTTGTAAACAGCCTCGAAGTTACACATACTGATTTTTAGAGGCAGGGTAAAATTTCTTCCACTTTATTTATAGAGGTGGAGAGAGACAAGGATATCCTTTGGAATACTACAGCTCAAAACTCAAAGAGTTTCCTGCTTCCAACTGTGTCACTAGGAAACAGGAAAAGCAAAAAAGAATATTTACCAAAAAATATTCCTGTATTTTTTATATATTATGTCAAATTATATCAAACTGCTATTACTACTGGCCATGGAAAAAAAGCTTAACATCTAGTCCTTCTTGGGATATTTATTATCATAGATTTGCACTTCTGAAATCATAGTTAACAGCAGAGTTCCTCTGTGTTCAGGGCACGTTTATAGGCTAGGAATAGCTATTGCCAGAGGAAATAAGCAAGAGGGTCAGAGGACAAGCAAATTAAAAACAAACTCAAAATAACTCAAGGATGTACTGCTTTGGTAAATATAAACTTATTTTAAATGCTTTTCTTGTAAAGAGGATGTCTATATTGGATCAATACAAATATATGTATTGAAACTTACAGGAATCCATAAGGAATTTATTTTCCAGAAAAACACAGCCCTGAAATCTGTGAAGGTGACAAGGAGACTTAATCATGCATTCCCCACCCCCCAATGTGTGTTAATCCTGATTAATCTCAATTTTAATGATATTTTACAGCCTGAATTTTTTAAGTTGTTACCACAACACACAGCAAATCCTTAGCATAGCTGCCAAATTGATCTAATCCTTTATTCCACTTTAATAAAAAAAAAATAGTAGTGGTATTCAATGTTGTCTTCCATTATAGGAAAGAAACCTCCTAACTATCTTTTGCTGAAGATGCACAGCTATATTAAGGCTCATTAGAAGGATTACCCACTTGCTTTTTTTCAGCGTAGGTCATGCATGTGGTATCAGATGGCTTTCAGAAGCCATTTCATGATGTCATTCTGAAAGGTACCACAGTATAAGTAACCCTGGATGTAGGTGAACTCGGTCCATATGCAGTAGGAAGACAATTCTTATGATGAGTTGTGTGAACTCGTGATAAGTGGTTTTCTAAACCAAAAGATTATTAAAGAAAAGAAGCAAACTAAAAAAAAAAATCCATTAACAAACCACAAACACCACGCCCCTCAACAAAATAAAAAAAAATAAACACAAACCAAAACACTACCAAATACAACTCACAAACAAAAAACCTGAAGCACACCATACCCCCCTTTTTTTCAGAAATCAAGTGCCAGGAAAAAAAAATGCTTTTTGCTTAGCTGAGGTTTAATCTTGAAGCTTTAGCAAAAGTTTGAAAAAGCCATTGTACACAA
This sequence comes from Phaenicophaeus curvirostris, assembly GCF_032191515.1. NCBI lineage: Eukaryota > Metazoa > Chordata > Aves > Cuculiformes > Cuculidae > Phaenicophaeus > Phaenicophaeus curvirostris. The sequence goes on along the minus strand of NC_091400.1, from coordinate 13,573,476 downwards.
ACATGACAATCAGATGACAGTTTTCTCGTATTTTCAATTTTAGAGACAGCTACACTGCCACTGCAAGAGCGTCAGATAAGCTCAACTCAATTGGAACTGCTGGACCGAGATTCAGCACAATTTTACAGCTTTGCTGCAGTCTTCAGTTCCTTCTCTGTGTAGATGTTAAGCTTTCACATTTCAAACAGGTATTTGAAGGGAAGTTACTGCTGTCAATATTCGGATGCAAGTTCATTGAAAGGGTTGATTCTCCTGGCCAGGCTTTCAGTATCATACAGTTAAGTATGCTCTAAAACAAGCCAAGTGATCTAATCTGCTTTGAATGAAGTAAGTAAACAATATTTTCTTATCAGTCAATCCTAAATAAAGAATACATTTGTTGAAATTATTGGATTCCTATGTAAACTAATGGTTGACTGTGAATACTAATTATTAATAAGTTCAGATATCATCATAGGAGATAAAACTACTAGATGACTGTATAGCTGGGCTGTTATAATAACAGTCGACCTTAAAAATAATACTTTAAAAATAATCTCTTCATCCACTCTCCATTTCCCCCTCAGTGTAAGTACTCGTATATTCCAGAGAATGGTTTAGACATTAGGAATGTGTTCTGAAGCCAATTTTCTTGTCTTTATTTTCATACTGAAACAGAAGTCTACTGCTTTTAAAGGGTACAACTTCAATGTGTTATTTCTCCTTTTGCACGTGGACATTCCTAATGAAGCACTGGAAACCTTACCAAACCACTGCCATCTAAATTAAAACTTCTGTCTGAGTAGCTCCACCACTGACACTTTCTGTCATCCCACTTTCCTGCCAAACATTTCAATATTTTGTGGTAATGCCAAATATCAGCTGAACACATCTTTGCAGGGAGAGCACGAGAGAGGCTGATGTGCCTTCCCACAGAATATGAGAGTCATCTGGTCATTTCTAGGAGTAGAAGAAAGTTCGCCTTCTGTGCTTCTTTCCTCAACCACTTTTCTTTTCCGCTTAATGATCAAGGCAGAGACAACACAACCTCAGTGGGGCACCCTGTGCTTCACCAGAGTTACGCTGGAACACACACTGTGCAACAGTACCATGCAGTTCTCCTCCTGGTCCATTTTCAGCTTTTTTTCCCAACATGAACCAAAATATCCAACATAACTAAAAATTTCATTTAAGTGTACAAACGGAAGATCAGAAATTATTACACTTAAGCAGAAGGTCACAGATTTATTTCCCCACATCACTTCAGAACAGATTAGAATTTAAAATTAATCCAGTATTCCATTTAGTAGTCCATGAAATAAAATGGGTATACATTTTAAAACTTGCACAGATTTCCTGAATGCTCCTGAAGTACAGTTACAGTAGCGAGTCATAAAACCATTGAGTGGTGATTAAGCATTACTTCTCTCTTTTATGTTTTCTGTGATCATTTGGACAAAAGGGCCCATAGGGAAAATAAAGGATTTCCCCCTTGCATCTGCATAACTAGCTCTTTTTACCTTGTCACACGGGATTTGAATAAAATTTGATTTTGTGTTATTTAAAAATAAGAGCCTTGTATACAACACCTGTGTACCAAACAAACATTCACAACAGTCATCAATATAGTGAAGGCTTTGGTTTCAGGTATCAAAATTCTGTGGGATGGTTATGGAAGCTGGAGATGTCTGATGCTCACTCTTGTAAGACTTTCTTCACATGATTATCCAGGAGCTAACTCAGAGAAGCCCAGACAGCCCTAGCACATTTAATATTCAGTCAACAACCTTATTAAGTTCCTGTTTGTCTAATGTCCCAAGGCAGTCTGATGTGTTCTGCTGGTTACCAGAAATTTCTTTTAGAGAACGGAAGAAAAAATGTCTACTCCAGGAGAGACAGAGAAACAAATGGAAGTAAATGCTCACAGGGCCCTCAATGGAAATCAAAATAAATGGTCCATGTCACTCCAACTTACAACAAGGAATAAGACTCTGGAAGTAAATCAACAAGAAAAGCTCGTCCTTTGCCCATGTTTTTGCTTATTTGCTCCTTCTCACCAAAATGAATGATTTCTGATTATCTGAATTAGCCTGAAGAAAGCAGATATTTATAATGTATGTAGTGTTTGTAATAAAACAGGACTACTGAATACTTAAATATGTAAATCATATATGCACTGAAACTGTCACACACATGGCCTCCCATATTAATATTGAGAGACTTCATCAGTACTGAGCCAGGTCAGATAAAGCAGATTCCAACCCCTTTATTTACTCATGCAAACAGTATTAGACAACCTGCTCCTGTTCTACTCTACTGCTAGGTAGCTTCCTGAGTCCACTAGTCACACATAGATCATCATCTTAGAGTAGATTACATTAAGAACACCTATTTTAGATGATGAAACTTTTTTTTTATATATATAGAATAATCCTTTAAAGAAAGTCAAATCAAAATTCTACCAAAAGAACACCAAGATCAAAATCAAGCCATTGAAATTTCAATCTACATTACCTTTCCCTATTATATCTATTCACATTAAACTTCCTTGAATTTGTGCAGGATGTCAAATGGGAAAGCTTTGTGGTACTATTTACAAGTAGTTGTCTCTTCTTGTAAGAGAATAAATCTTTTTCCTAAAGAAATTTAGGAATGCTGATCAGCTGGCATTTGCAAAGTTGTAGAATAACTGGGAAATCAAAATTTTCAGACTAAGCCATTTTCTACAGTTTGTCCGCTACCTTCCATACCACTCACAGGTTGCATCTGGAATAGTACCAGACCACTGTCTATTTTCCAATCCAGACTATTAACACTAACACAAAAAATATCATAAACCCAGGAATTACAACTTTCTGTAAACGCACTAGCTTCAGAAAGATGATATTCTGCTCTGGGATATTATGATGGAAATACTTCACCAAGAAATAAATGGCTAATTTAGATGTGTGAGCTTCCACATTAAACCCTTCTTGAAATCAGTTAAGACACTTGAAAAAGAAAAGTTAGGATGAAAGACAGAATCACTTTGCTTTGTTAATTCTTTTCCAGAAAATTGCTTTGAGGGACACAAATTGAGATACTTTACAGCTGAATGTCTTAAAGCACCACAGCAGGACTTGAAAGAGCTGCAATGTATCCCTGGCTTACCAGAAAATCTTGCCACATAGGCTTCCACATCTATGATTTAGTTCCCCTACAGATCATTGTTTTTATTAAGTGCTTTGCAATTTACTAGGAAAAAGATATCAAAGAGTTATTATTTCTATTACATACTTAGCAATTTTAATGCTAATCCTTCTTCTAGCGTGCATGTCAAAGTTCTCATTGATCTCAGCAGAAGCAGGATCAAGACTTCTGGCAACAACTTTGGGAAGCTTAGGAATTTTCTGATGCTGAGCTAAAAGTCTCCAACAGGGTTGAGGTAGGTCAGGTTGATATTTGTCAGTGGGTCTTTCTACATGAGCTGTAGAGTATGAATTTGTTTTTTCAGTTTGTTGTCCAGTTTTTCAGTTTGCTTGGTTTTGTGGGGTTTTTTTAACCCATTGCTCTCTTTCTGTAGAAGATGGGCAGATTCACAGGTCTTTATTTCTACCAACTCAGCGTCCACCACCTGTAGGGGTAACAGCTACTTAAACTGCTGCTCTTTAGTTTTCTGAAAACTGCTATGTTGTCTGCCAGCTAACCCAAGCTTACTTTAAAGTGTATCAGGTGATTTCAGAAGCAGGTGATAGTGATCTATTTTAGCTGTTCCTTCACTTTCTCAGGCTTTAAGCTATCATTCAGTAACTGCAAGAGCTACTGTACAAACTACAACTTATCCTATGCTGCAAAAATGGCACCATATTACTTAGTTTTGGTGCTGGCTTTATGTTCTGATGGAACAGATATAGCACAATTGTCCTTCTGTGATATAGCACAATTGGTCCTATTTGATCAAACAGTGGCAAAACCCACAACTTTTTGAGACATAAAGCCTTCTTATGAGTTCAGATTGCATTAGTGAAGCAGTTGAAGAATAAAACTTCAATACACAGGTGTAAAATATCTGAAAAATTAATATGGTTTGATGGCAATTAAGCAAACAAGTTATTGGAGCTGTACATCTCCTAGGATATGCATGTATCTCCTGGCATTCATTGGTAGCACTACAGATTATCTGAAGTTGTTAAAGCTCTTTGAAATGTCAAAACCAGCCAGTTTCATAGCTAAGACATAGATGGGAAATGCAAGGTGAGGAAAAGAATTCATGTGAACATTCAAGCTACTGTCTTTTAATTCCAGCAGCTGTCCCTGCACATGACCTGTAGAACTTTAAAATGCCTTGTTTAAGTATCCTCAAATTTATTTTTTTTAAAAAAAGTTGTCAGCTGGCCACAGACCACACATTCCAGAACTGAAGTAGAAAGGAATGTGAATGGGTGGGGGGGGAGAGGAAGGAAATCAAATTTAGTATTGAAAACAAGACTAAACTGAGAAGCAGCTGATGTGCACTTGAGCAGTTGCAGTGTGCAAGACTATTTTTGTTTGCAGTACCTTATGTTCAGAAAAATAAGTGGTGAATAGACATTTACCCTTTTACTTTGAAGTTTTTGTTTTAACTTGATCAGTGTAACATCTTTTGAGATACCAGAAACATGAAGTAAATTCAAATAAGCTGTAGGCCATCTACAGGTCAAAAGATGGTTAATATTCTTGAATAAAAGAATGAAGTAATACCTCAAGAGATACTGATAGATGAATTCATTTAACTGAAGACTAAGCAAATATGGGCTCCCAAAGGCAATAAGATTATAAAAGACTAAGAAATAAGCCAGTCAGTTTGAAGACGGAGATCAAAGGTTTATGCTACTGCCAACGTAAAACTATTCCAGGGATTTTTGCACTTGGTAATAGATTAACAGTAGCTACGTCAGAAAAGTGAGGGTGCCTAACTTAGCTACATTTAATCTTACGTACCTTTAACATGGGTCAAGAGAGAAAAGGAAGTAAAGCTAGAGTGTTACTAGCTTCTTAGTCTGACGAGTATTTAGTCTATAAATTTCTTCTCTAGAAATTCTGCAGATGACAGACAAAAATACATCTCACTTTCTACCACTGCTTCTCAGAGCCTAAGTCATCCTTTCCTCTACTCCTGGAAGAATCCCAGAGACAAGACCCCAATTGGTCTACAGTAGATTCAGAGAAAGGCCAGGAGAAAAGATGCAGAAAGGTCTGCAAGGAGCAGCATAGGCAAAGAAATGAAGCCAAGAAACTGATAAATTAGAAGAATGTATCGCTAAAGATACCATCGCTAAAGATTATCATCAACCAGGTTTGAATCTGAAGCAGTTTTACACAGCTTTTGATGTTTTTGTATCTGCCTTCCCACAAATCTGTAACACAAATATTTCAAAAAAAAAGTTTCTAGAGAAGTCAAAACTTTCCTAATTATGGAAAAAGTAAACAAAACAAAAAGACAGAAGGAGTTGCCTTATTTAACTCTTCATGGGTGGTTATAAAATGTTTCTTTCACACAGACTTCTTATTTTCCTCTCCTGGAATATATGTCAAACTTCCTCTTGTCAGCAAAGAAACAAATACAATGTTTAATTGGCCACCATAATACTAAAATCTCCATTCAAGTCACATATGAAGAAAAAAAAGGATTAAGAGGATAAGAATCAAACATCAGACATACAAATCTCAGAGTTTATACTCTCAGATTGTAGGGACAACAGTAAGCTCACTTTTCTACTTCCATTTCTTATAATCAGCTTTAGAATAAACATATCCAGATAAGACAACAGGAATCTAGTAACATCTAACTGAAGCAACAGGAAGCAAAATGATGCTGAGACAACAGAGGAAATGTTTTTCTCAATAAAATATTTCGGTTTGCTACTATTTCCTGTATGTTGTTCCACTCTTTTCCTCAAAGATTATTCAGAAATGTTATTCTACCCTTCCTCCATAAGCCTATAAAAAAGGGGGGAGGATAGGTGAGTCATTCATTTTCTCCTACTAATGGGATTAATAGAACAATTATCAGAAAATAAAATAGATAAAAGAGACTAAAGGGGGAAAAGCAGGAAATAAACTTACAGTTTGAGTTGTTTAAATCTGTACCACCATTACAAATACAGTCAATAACCCAAGAGATTCCTTCAGTCTGGCTGTTTCCTGTTAAAATCTCTTTTGCCTGCCCCCAAATCAAACTTCAACCTAATGCACCTGAGTTCATTTCCTAAAATAAGGAATACCTGACAGTTCTCTACAGCACATGACTTTAGGAGGTTCATGCAGTAGTATACTAATGAAGCTAAATATGGTGTCATTGTTAACATTAGCTGAGTCTTTGCAGAGTGTAGAAAGATAATTGTTTAATACATTATTTTTATTGCAGTGGTGCAGAACTATGGTTGTGTGACAACTTACCATCACGTGTGTAGTTTTATACTTTATTGTAGGAGCCTTATGCATGCATGCTCCTTATTCCTCTACAGATTATGTCCATTCTCTTTGAAAGTCCTTGTCTTTGTTTAAATAATTTTCTATCATAGCTATAAAATATTTAATTGTAAATTATTCAGTCTAAAACTGCCTTTAATTGATTGTAATACTAGATTTTAGTTGGTTAAGAGAAAACGAAGTTGAAACTGCTTAGACCTGATATGTTTTGACAATTAAATATTTCTTACTGGATTAATAAATACAGAAAAGAAGCTAATATCAACAGAAAATTCTATGTAATACATTGTAAGAGCTAATTAAAAAAAAATCCCACAGTAAAAGGAGCAAATATTATGCATAAGTAGATAAAACATCTGAATTTCTAAATAATTCCTAAGCAAAAGCCTTGAGGAGATAACACAAGATAACAAAGAAATCCTATGACATATTTTTCATTGAAAGGAGGATCAAACATCACATATCCAGCTATGTATTCACTTTCTAGCTGTCCAGTTTCATCATATGGTCCATGGGTCCAGTAGCTCTTAATTCACAAGTATCATTAATGATTATTTGGCATCTCCAATCATCCTTTCACCTCCTTCACTCTATGCATGAGCCTTCTTGTGACTGAAACTAGTCAGCCTCCCACGTGGGCTGAAGGAATTCAAGGTGGAGAGTTTTCAGTGGTGTCTAAGGGATTTAATTTCAAAAACCGATATGCATCTAAATCCCCCAGAATGTTTTGAATAGTCTCAGCTCAAAATCCAAGCACACTGAGTCTCAGGTGAATCTATTAATTAGATTCGTCTGTTTGCTTAAGAGAGGAGTATTTGGTTTATTACAAATAAATACCTCCTTAAGCTTTTTCCCCCTGGGATTCTTCATTTTAATTTTGGTACTGGGCCTTTGTGTGAATCAGGCACTCAAAAGTTTCTAGAACGGTAAACTTGAAATAAGTTTAGATGCCCACTGTGATTCCCTATGATGGTTACTAAAGGTGTATTGAATTACTTCTAATTTTAGTATCATTCATTTTCTTTAATTGTCTGCAATTCAAGCTAAATAAAAGGTTAAAAGACAGGATTGGAGGTTCAGCTGTTGTCTTAGCTCTGATCATTTCTTCTGCTCAAGAAATGTAAGCAAATATTAATGTTTTCTCTGCAAAGTGAATGTAACTGCTGTGGAGATTACTGCTTAGTACACTGCGTATCTCTTCTGTAATCTGTACATCAAAGGAAAATCTAGAAAGTGTTACATAAAAATTTTCCAGTAGTGGCTGAATGCATATCAGATGCTGTTAAATGTCAGTTGGCAATATAATGTGCATTCTACTGCATGAGCCATCACTGGAGGCAATGCCTTTCACCATCCATCTAAAAATGGTTGTGATGATAAGATAAAGCTAATACTTACACGTGTAGGTCTGGAAACAGATCTCCCTTTTATTTACACAGGGAAACAAATGAACTACTTGTCTTTCAGAATGCAGGTATTTTTTGCAGTATGTTCTGATTGCAAACAGAGACAGGAGTGGATTAGTTATCTAGGATCTGCGGAAAATGAAATGTCCTTTAAAGTGAGGGTTAAGTACCACAGAAGTTAGGGGAGCATGTAATTGTAATGACTCACAGCTATTGCTAGCAATAACTCCACAGTGCCATTAGATGAAGAGAAAAAATGTTGACACTATCACGGCTTATCTTGAGAGGGTGAAAATGCACATGTTCAAATTGCTGTTATTAGTACCATAGCTATCACCATAGGGCTAAGTTGGCATAAGTATTTTGTGCTAATCACTGTACAAAACACACACAAAAGATCTTTAACTGAAGTGAAACAGTCTTAAGTAGGAGAGACTTGCAAAAAAGTTAAAGGCAGCAAAGCAGAAAGACATGAAGTACAAGGATGCCAAGTCAATTCAGCCGTATAAAGTGATTGTTTCAGAACACCAACAGCATAATTGTCTTCAAGTACCTATTATTTTTTTTTTAAGACAAGCAGCAAATGACTTGCCACCTACAGTACGTTATGGTAGAGACTTTTTGTTCTTCTTTTATCCACTTTCTGTGGTTTGATTACTGGCCCAAATTTTAGTCAGCTGAAATTTGGTGAAATGAAGTCCCTACTCCCACCTTTGTATATACAGTTTTATCATAGCATCAGCACTAGGAAAACTATATTATAACTAGAAATGAACAGACATCAGCCACTAAAATCAGTAGGGCCCCATGGGATGTAAATATCTGCTTATATGGATTAAAAGGTCATGCAGGATTGCAGATTACAGTCTCTGACATATTAAAACAGGGGAGGGGAAAGCTTACAATATATCCTGCACTTCCATGGAATTAGTGAGGTGAACGTTAGATGTCCACAGACACTAATTCATCATCTTTCCTTGTGAATGAATGGGTTGTATATGATTAATGAAGCTTACAGATGACCTGTGATGCATGTTGTATAAGGTCTGGTACATAGGAATGTGCCTGATTGTGACTAGCAAAATCAATCATTTTACTTACATAGTTTTACTATACATTTGCTTATATAGTTTTATTGCCACCTTGAAAAAACTATGAATTAGAAAGGGATAATTTTTCAGCTTGATAGAATGATTTAGTAATTTAAGAATAAATACTCAGCCATGCCCTCCAGGCTGTAATGATCATCCTTTAGTCCATTTCTTTGTTTGTTTTCTCTGCCGTAAAATTTGTATACCACATGTTTTGCACTTTCTCCTAACTTTCTGGGAGCCTATAAACCATGAGTAAGAATGGCATTTCAGGAACTACATTGCATACCTTTATTTTAAACAAATCCTAAAATAAAAATTAAAGCTAGTTACATAAACTGATTTTTTTTTCTTTTTGTTCAGCTTAGATATGTTTCTGTGTGATTGACTGAGTAACAATAAACAAAGCAGGCGTATAGCAATGTAGTGGTCCACAAGTTTCTAGCAATGCAGAAATAATCCTTTGCCTTCTAATCAACTGGAATATGGTTTTCACTAAAAATCCATTATTATTCCATCAAAATATTAATGACTGAGATTAAAAAACCTATTATAATTCTTTAGATATGAGATATTATTCAGATCAAAATAAATTATTTGTGTCTAGGAGGTTGTTGTATATTGTTCTTCTTTTTATTTAAGTCTGCATTTTGTTTTATGCCCAGCTAGAGACAGTAAATTTCTCATTTAGATGCTTCACTTACTGAGATCCCTTACTTGTTTATACTGAAGCAACTAGGAGTTTTTCTTAAGACTGTGGGAGAAAAAGAAAGTGGCCACAGAGGAAAAAATAGTAAGAAAAAAATACATGGAATGGAAGGGGACATCTTTAAGAAAACACCTATGATCGGTTGTTGGTGTTCATTGGACAATGTTCATTTCTGAAATGGAAGCTACATCACTCACTGATCTAAGTGGTTTCATTAGTTTGACATTTATGGCACCACGGCATTCAAAAAGTATGTTTTAGTGCTGAACTATCAACTCCACATAATCACAATGACCCAAATGACATCAGAGTTGACAGCTTATTCCCCTTGCCTTGTGTGTTACAAGGCCTCTGTGAGTAGATTTTTGCATTGATAAACCCAGTTGCCTTTTAGGATTATTTATTTTTCCTTATTTTACTGTTGATTCATGTCTGAAATTTCTCCATGTGTTCCTTTATCAGACTGATTTATGTAATAAAAAAAATGGTTTAGTTATCTGGGATGTCCCCCAAAACATTATAAATTTTTTTTTTAGTACTGTTTTCCCCTCCTTAACCCCAGTTTACTAGATATTTTTGAGATGTTTTGGGTCAATTTGCAGATTATGACTGAGTGCATTCATTAAGTCCAGAAGCTAATCTTTAAATTAAACTTTGAATAAAGCATCATTGAGATACATCTCTGTAGGTGCTCTCCGTTAACAGAGGTATTTTATTTCTGGGTAGATTTTTATTAATAGCTTTTTCACTTGGAAGAATATTTTTCAGAGTGAAATTCAGAAGGACATTTATTTGACAGGGGGAATGGTTCAGCCTGAGTAAGAGATTGCATATTAACTGAACATCAAAAGGAATCTTCCAACCTCTGAATTTTGGATTTAAAAGACACAGCATATGATTGTTGACTAGGTGCAATAAGCCAAAGAGAATAGCTCAACCCCTTCCATCAAAAATCTTTGGTTTCTGAGTATATATTACTTCAGCGTTTTTGTAGAGGATGCCAGCTTTTCTCCTACACTTTTCATACATCTTTCTTTGCACAAACCCTATTAAATGATTGACGTGTCTGTGACATCTGGTATAATACTATGTCAGTGAGAGAGAGCATTTCCTCACTCATTTTCCAGATGAATGTAATACGATTGAACATAGTTGAATGTAATGGAGAGAAAGAAAAAGAAGAAAAAAGAAGAGTTAAATAATGTATGAAGCACTGGTTCTTGAAAAATTTCTGAATTTGAATTATAACAACATTCTCAAGGAATATGTGGCATGACAGGTAGGAGATGGCTTCTCACTTGTCTCTCATCTGTACAATTTAATGCTGTGCTTTGCTGGCATTTTTTAAAAACTCAATGAGAAGCTTCTATGGAAAGTCCCACTGTTAGCAAGTGAGGGGTTGGAGGGTTGCCAATAGCAAACAGGTTTCCAGAGGCCTGTTATGTCTCCTGATCTCTGACAAACGGCATAAAACCAGCTCCTGGAGCCATTTCAGCATTTGCAGTAATGTCTATGCACAACACACAACAGAGATAAGAAATTTTCAGGCCTAACTCTAGTCAGTTGAGCAATAACATGTGGATCCTCAAAAAATAGCTAGAATACTTGACAGAGTGAAGAATTTACTGATTTGTCTTATCAGTTATGATTTATCCACAACCCTTTTCATGTTACTGTGCAAGTAGCAGCTGGAAAATGAACTTAGGTGCTACTTGTCAGGAAGACAAAGGAAAACACAGAGCATGAAAACAAAGATTTCCTTAAACACAGCCTGGTACCTCAAGGATCCTATTAGATACAGTTGAGTTTTCCTTATATACACAGATCCTGGATACCTAACTTTTATGTTTGGAACCTGTGCCCGTTTCTAAGAGAAAATCAATCTCCGTAAATCAACAATACAATGAGATACAGCAACTGGTAAAATTCATTCTAAGTAAATGGCATCTAAATGATGCTATCATCACTGATGCATCCCATTGCAAAATATCAGGGTTCTTACAATCCCATACTTACAATGTGTTGTTATAAATGGCTATGTGTCAGGAAGGGCAAAACATTGACTTCGTGTTTACTGAGGAAACTGGCTTCCAAGTATCAGAGGGTATGGATGTCCTTCTGTGCATGAAAATAAATCAAAAGAGTGGATCTCTTACAGGAGAAAGCTGAGATAGTCACATATCAAAGAATTTTATTGCAACAGTTGCAAGTTGTGATTTAACTGTGGTGAAATTGTATGTAATTTTGTTTGAGAGCTTGGTCCCGGGTGTCCTGTGAATAAATGAGAGTCTCAACTTTCATTTTAAGAGTAGTGCCTTGTCCTTATCTGAAAGGAGTGAGGCTTGAAAATGTGGACACCGAAAGTTTTGAGATATAACTGAATTAGGTACTGAAATCGTAAAACAAAATGTTGAAGTGTGTTAAAATACCATAATCATAGACTCCTTTTTTATTATTGTATGAAATCACAATCACAAGTTTAATCAGTTCTGGTTGCTTCATGTCTTAATAGATTGAGTGAATCAAGAACATAAGAGCTGATACTGAGATGTAGGAAATGGTCTTCTGCCTATTACAATCTTCAATACCGTTTAAAAAATAAACATAATATATAGCTTTTACCATGAATCAACACAGATTAGACTTCTTTTCCTGAGATAACATTTAATAAATCTCAGAGGATACCTACTCTGCTTGTTCTGGAGAGCTTGCATGGTAATATAAGAAACTTGCTTTTACATTTTAAACATCCTCCTTTTTATTTTTATGGGAACTACAACACAGCTATGGTAATGCAAAAATGCCACTTCCTCAGAAACAGGAAGAATTGAGAAAAAGTAAGTTGTCAAGCAAGATGCTGTCTCTAGCACTTATCCCTCACTGGGGAACTTCACAGTTCCTTTTTTCACCTAAAAATAAGTTACAAGGCTAATTTAGTTGTTAGGATAGAAATGCAGCTTTCTGCCTGGGTATTCAGGATGCCACCATTTCCCTAATGAGACTTTAGTTGATGTCACCTTTTCTCAGATTTTTTTCCTTTAAAGTCAATGTTTCAGCAGAAAAAGACAGCATAATGCACTCATAGGAAATTACAGTATTTTATGAATCATTAAATGAGAATGGCAGAGATAGTTTATTAACTGAGACAGCAGATGCCTATGACAGAAATATTTATGACTATATTAAGTTGCAACAGGCTGAAGGAAAATGGGTTCAAATAACCTTCTGTCCATTTCTTGTAAGCAGAGATATCAGCTTAGCCTTAATCTACATGCCCTTCCTGAACATGAGGGAGATGAATAATCCTTTATCACGAGTACAGTAGAGGTGTCACAGGTCACAAGAGTAATTGGACAAAGTGAAAGTCATGGCTTCAGTTCACATCCATATTGTGACTGGTAAAGTCAGAGCAGAGCTAGGGAGAAAAGTTTTCACCTTCCTATAGCTTTCTCCAGGCACTCTTGAAGGCACTGTTAAGGTTTATTGCATGGACATTTAATTTCTGACTGCTCGTTTGATTGGCCATTGTAAATTAAGTCCACAGAATCCATTTCAAAGAATAACATATTCGAGTTTTCATGAAAAGGTTTTACATGTGCATTTCTCCTACTCAGGAGAAAAAGATTCATTGTGGATATATGTAAGTACAGGCAAATTGAATTTTATCGTAAGATCTATTTAAAAAACATGTTAAAAGAGACCATAGTTTTTAGATGATGATACAGGTCGAAACTTTCAAGGATCAAACACAGTTAAAATTGCTACAGAGTTTGTAAGTCTATATAACAAGATATTTTATAATAATACGAACTTATTATTTTATTCTTGCAGCCTTGTCCACAAACTAAAATAAAAAAAAAAAACAAACTGAAATTTATGTGCATGCATGCCCATTGGAGGCTTGCTGCATTTGCTATTTAATTTTATTCTGGAGTCAGAAGGGATGATTTAATTCTTTTCTTACAACTGGTGATAACCCCTTTAATGGTCATCTCCATAAGAGTGCCAGATGGGTAATTTGAATCAGAGCAATAGCAAAGAGAGCAAGATGAGTGGAGAAAATGCCGCAGATGCAAAGAAAAGCAGATTTTTTCATGCAGAGTGGCAATACAGGAGATTCTGTAGCAGATTCAGGTGCTTAAAAAATGAGCCACAAGAAAGGGATCCTGTCAACATCTTTCTGTTAAAAATAGGCAACTTATATATCATTGTATATGGAATATCACTACGAGGTGTCAGAGGGGAGAAGGTGGCAAAACATGAGGTTTAATCTCCTTCTTCAGTTTCACTTTATGAGAGGTTCAACAGTAAGACAGGTCTTACGAAGACACCTACAAGGGCTGATCACTGTGCCTTTAATGTCTGACACTTCCAAATAGCTCCTTAAGTAATATTTTTCTAAAGGCTGATTAATGACATACAAGTCATAACTAACCTTCTAATTAAGAATCAGAACAGATGATACACCAGGTTATTTGTTTAGCTTTTTATTAATTCAAAACCACCCAGCATGCAAATGAAGAAAACAGTATGACTATATGATTCAAAAACTTCTGATTAATAAAAAATTTTAAAAGCCAAAGACAGACCTTAGCTTTGCAAAATTTTAATGAACTGTTCTACCAGACCATAACAAAAGATTTGGACATTTTTTAAGTGCCCTACAGGTCAAATTGTTCAAACTACCCTTATTTATATTAATTATATTGCCTAAGTGATTTAAGCACTTCTTGAACTTAGCAAGCAGTACTACAGGCTGTTTGGCATTTGTAACCTGCAAACATCTGAATACAGCCCAGAAGTTCAGACCATGAATAAGAACGAAGTTAAAGAACATGTACATTCACACAAGTATCTTGAGCTTACTAAGATTTTTTGTAAGCAGTGGACTTAATGAAACTTGTCTTTTTTAGGATTTTATGCCTTTTAGTCTTACATTTCCTGGCCTTTCCAATAATTCCAGCTTACCTTCTCATTTCTGCTATGGTATCACCATACACAATACCCAGCATCTCTCTGGAAGTACCATAGCTCTCAGCTCCTTCCTTGACTCCTGTCTCCACAAGAAGCAATTTATGCTGAGCTGTGGCCGAGTGATCAGGATCTTTTTTGCCTTACTGGTATGTGCAAGAAAAAACAGGATGGCGCTGAGCCTCATACTATGCTTTGCCTTTGTGGATATACTAACTCAAGTGTCCTTCCAATGCAGTGTCTATCCAATTTACACAAAACCTAGAGAAATTATATATGTATGAACATTTTTCCTACCCTTAAACTTGTTTGAAATCAGCCAACAGATTGTAGGGTTATTTAAGGAAATGAACAGGAGGAACATATTCTATCCAGGACATCATTCTATCCAGAAAAGAAAGAAAGAGAGTATCCAGATTTCTCCTCCCAAAAACTTTTAGTAATTTTTTCTTTGTTTGTTTGTTTCATGGATGGAACTGTAATCTTTCCATGTAATCCTATTATTGGTATTTTACCACATTGTTTATTATGCTACAAAGTAAGGGAGGAGGTTTCAGAGCACACATGAAGATGTTGCAGCCATGCTGGGGTGAGTCGAATACAGTCAAAACCAAGGGTTTTCTTTGCAGACTCATTGTTCCATCCATCATTAGGTCAGTGCTTCATTCTGGACCTGAAGGAGAGAGAGAACAATAAGGTTGGAGTGCTCTCACCTCCCACTAGCATCTTCAAACTGAGAGAGCTCAGCTCATTCGGATTAGAGTGGTAAATAAGCATATAAGATTTGGAAGTGTTGTCTGTGAATTGAATAAGCAGTTCAATGAGACTAATAATCATTTCATATTGTCATTTAAAGCTAAGTATGACAGTTGTTGATGGGGCCAATACTATTTTTCAGTTTATATTATGATTAATTAAGTAGACAACCTGCTGGTGGTGTAGTGCAAACACATTCATAGCAAATGGTCATTTTTCTCGGTTGTCTTCAAAGTTTCTGGCCTAGAAAACCTCCAATAACTTCAATGGCAGTGTAAAGGAAGAACCGAATAAGCACAAAGAGAACTAAGTTTTCCTTCTTCTACTTGTTGAGAATGTCTCAATCTTTAGGGAAGGGATATTCAAGAAGTCCAGCATGTTCTTGTGTTTCCTAAATTTCTGAAAACCCTTCTCTGAGATGTCTGCCAGTTTTGAAAGGGAAGAGCAAGAACGGGAAAGAAGCACAAAGGTCCACTATAAATCCTGGGGAGGAAAAAAAGATGTTAATCATGTATAAAGCCTTGATAGTTCTCTAGTGGTTTGGCTCTCTGAATATAGGTTTCTCTGGAGCTTTCTTGTATGGTCGCTACCTCAGGTAACCTTAACATTATGGTCCTATCCACCTAGATTGCCAAGCAGCTCTGGTGGGTGTGAGGAGTTAAAGAAGAGGACTCTTCTAAGTGAGTGAACCGTGAGCCTTCATGCATGCCCAGGTTTCAGCAGGCATCAGATGACAGAATGATGAAGGTTGGACTTTTCCTCTGCTTTATTCTCTTGTCTAGACATACAACACTTCTATCTCTTTACATATCTAGGTTACTCCTATGTAGGAGAGGTCAGAACTATTTTTCTGTATGTTATTATATTAACTATGTGGATTCTTCGCTAAATTATAATTTAACTGAATAAATTTTTTTTGGAAGTGCTTATTTCAGCAAAAACTTTGGATCTCCCCCCTGATAGAATGGCAGCATTAAATGCCTCTATGTGCTGAGCAGGAGTCAGTGTTTAATCATGTACTAAGCCAGTAACTACTGTTAAATTCCCTTACATTTACTATTTTATATACTCTTGATTGAAATGTCCCATGTTCTAAAATAGAAATCATTAGTGAACCTGTTAGTTCCTCTGACCTTAATAATGTGTAACAAGAATTAATTATCACATTGAAGCATTTGCTGTAACTTGTCATTAAGTGATTATTGCAGAGCAAGAATGCAGAATCTCAGTGAATTAATCAGTGACCTATATTTTCTGGTGCTTCTGCTTAAATTTAGCCTTGATCAGAATGACGGAAGATCTGTCCAATTGCATTCTTGTTAAATGTTCTCAACTGAATAAGTGTGGTTACTGTCATTCAGAGAATAAAGGAGTGCATTCTTCACAGTGCTGTCACACATGGATTGGTATATTGATGGGAACTTTTAATTCATTCAGCTATGCCCACATCAGAGTCTCCCCAAACCCCGTGTAGGAAACAGAACAGTGCTATCGCTAAAGCAATGAGAGCTTCACCACTGAGTACCTTGGGAGCAGATCTGAAATGTAAATTATTAATCTGCTTTCAATTCAGAGTGGTCAGGAATGGGAGAAAAAATGTTTCTCTGGGAGCAAACTCGTTTGAATACTGTGATAGGCACTAGTAATTCAGCAGTTTACAATCAATGTGCTGCAGCAATTTATTTGTATCATAATGTATGCCCAGGAGGATGGAAAAAGTGATAACATGGTAAATGACAGTTTCTAACAATAAACAAAAAGGTTATGGTTATTTTGAGAGAGAAATTTTTCCTCACCCATATTTAAATATATAACATATCATGAAAATAAACTACATCAGAAACAAAAGGAAGGCCATTTTTAAATGAAAACCACTGCATTAGTATCATAATAATTCTATATACTTACATCTTAACCCAGCAGAAAATATAAGGACTGTCATTAACAACAACGTACATTTTGAAAGTTGAAGGGTAACATATAAGACAAAATAACCATTTATTTGGATTCAGATTGTGTGTGAAAAGGAGAAAAGATGTCAGAAGAATAAAACAGGTTGAGGCAGACTATGGAAAGTGAAGGCTAGGATGGCAAATCCAAAAGATAAATATACACTGCTGGCTGTTTGACAACAAAAATGTAGAGCTGTGGAAAAAGAGAGGGCAAACACATAGGACAGGTTCACATATTGATGTAATTTTGTTAATTTTTATGAAATATAGAGCTTAGCTGCAAAGATCAAGAATAAAATGGACAGACTGTCATTTAGATGATTAAGTTGAAGGTCAAGATTAGGGGTGCATGGAAAACTACTTACTACATCTTTTATTTACTGACCTTGAAGCTACAAACTACGTTAAGTGGGACCCATCTGACAAGGTGGGGCAAGATCTTGTTTTCCCATAGGCTTACTGGCTTAATGAGGATGGCTTTAAACTTTTTTTTTTTTGGTGGGGGTGGAGATCTAAGACTGAAGAGATATGGAGAGACAAGGAATAAGAAAGGGTGACCGGGGGATGACCCAGTTGAGGAGGCTGTCATACATCCCTTGAGAAAGAATTGTGGATGGGAACCATTTTCAAGTGCCAGTACACACATGCCCACGGTGTAGGAAACAAAGAGGAGTGAGAAATCTGTGCACAGTTACATAGCTCAGTATTTCTGAGATCAGAGAGATACAGCACTATGATGGAAAGACACATGCTCTTTAGGTAGCACCTAAATGTTGGTTAGTTTACAATTTGGCAAGAGAACTGACATACAAGATCTCTCTGGAGGCTGCCTTGAGGCTGCCCAGATCTGTTTGATCTTTAAGGGCAAACCTTTCAGAGCAGAAAAGAATGACCTGATGGGCAGGAAGCTGAGGACACCTGGCAGGAGGGACAAGGAACTCCCCATTGGGCTCCAATACAAAAGGAAGCATACGGGAGGTAAATATGGGGACATATACCCAAAAGGAGTATAGAAGCATATCCTGGGCATGCAGGGCCAGAACCAGGCATGCCAAACATCCACTGGGAACTAAATTGATGAGAATATGAAGGGCAGCAAGGGAGACTACTACGGAGTCGTTGGAGCAGGATCAAGGCTAAGGAAAATGAGGCTTCTGTATCCTGTTGACAAAGGATACAAAAAAGTCTGAATTTCTCAGTGCCTTCTTTGTCTCTGTTGTTACTGACAAGCTTCTCTCTCAGACCTTCAAGCTTTAACTGGCTTGTGGCAGAGTCTGGAGGATGAGTTACTACCCATAGTAAATAAAAATTGAGTTGCAGACCTGTTAAGTAAACCAAACATAACACAAGTCTGCAGGACTGGGTAGGACACATCCAGGAGGGATAAGGGAGCTGGCTGCCATCGTCACAGAGTGACTTTCTGTCATCTTTGACTGGTTGTCAGTCAGGGAGATCTCTGGTGACTATCACTCATGTTCAAGGTGGGCAAGAAGGAGAATCCAGGAAATTACACATATGATACGCTACTACTAGTTCATTTTTGTTTAGCAAAAAGTCAACTTGGAATTCAATCGAACTAGCTTGCTTTTCAGGAGTTAAAATTAAATCAGTGTTTTATTTAAGAGACTACAGGTGAAAAATCCCTGTCATCAATTGAATTCTGCCTTCAAATTATAAGTAGAAACAATTCAACATTTTGCATATTAACACCCAATTCACAAATGTCTTTTATATTCATGTGCACCAGCCCAATATTTGTACATCTTGCATAATAGAACGCATACTAAGTGCATGAAACGAAGAGTCATCCTTTAACTACGGATAGAGAAAAAAATCTTATAATATGAAACAAGGTGGAGAAAGAAGAAAGAAGCTTGTCTCCTCAGAGCATACAGTTTACATAATATAGATTTTTACTTTTTTCCCAGCATGTCTATTTCCTATTTCACTACATGCTTATCTGCTTTGTTGAAACAGCTGTATCTTTCTAGCACAGTATGAGCGAAGATTACAAATAATATTTGTACAGCAATTTTTAACTACTGTACAAGCAGATACAATCACTCTCTTAATTGTCTATTTCTTTCTATATGTACAATACATTCTTTATTCTTAAAATAGGTGATGACACTACAAAAGCCCACAAGAATGAAGATTTACGTCTTCTGTTATTAGTTACATGAAGATACTTACTTGCACTGATTTGTCTTGCAGTTAAAAAAATAAAAAACCTCTCTTGCTTTATAATAAAGAACCTATGCCCATATTTGCAAGAATGATCTTGCTGTCTACCACTTTCTGGAGTATCTGGAACACAAGAGCAACTGAGACAGATAACACTAAAGACCCACCTAATATGCAATCTTGTCTTCAGTGGTGTTCACTACAGGTGCCTAGGAAACTGTGCAACTGTAGAGTGATTATTCTTGCAGTACATGCTCTCAACTTTCATGTATCTGTGATTTAGAGACTCCTTGAGTTTGAGGTTGCACCAGTATAATTCTACTTAATAGCTTTGGTGGGTGTTCTTTGATCACTGTATTAAATACCTTTCGAAACCATTAATTTTGCATTTACTGAGTGGAGTGACAATGAGTTCCAAAGTTAAATTACATGTTGTGAGAAACAGTGTTCCTTTTGTCTGTTTTGGGTATGCTGCCAGACAACTTTATTAGACCTCCTTGATCATCAGGATTTATTACTATTCCTCTCATTGTTTTCCTCTCAAAGCAGTTCTGTGGACCCTGCAATCTGACAGCACCTCAAACATATCCCCATGTTGTCAAAACTTCCTCAAGCTCTGTTTTTCAGAAGCATCAGTGCCAAAAGATTAATTTAGCTCTTTTGCTTTCATCTGTTTTTTTTTTCCTTTGCCCTCTTGAGATGTCTTTACATTCATTAGTTTTTGCCACCCTCTTCATGTCTCCAGCTGGTGTGCTGCCTTGTCATTCTAGCTTCCACATCACCATCGCCAGCTGGGTCACATAGCACTGTTACTATACCTTTTCTATGTTGGTATGGAATTTCAGTTCATGGGGTTGGTGCATAACTGATGCACAACATTTAGAGCCATGACAGTTTTGTTACTTCATATAGTACATATACATCATTGACATTATCCATTGCTTTTACCATAATACGTGATCAACTTCCAGTGCAAACAGTATATCATACAGAAGCCTACTAATGAAAATAACACATCTATTCTAAGGATGAACACACACTGTTAATCTATTTGCATATTTCCTGTTAATATCACTACATTATGCATAGGAGTAATTATTTCACGGCCTTTGATACAGAAACAGAGTAATTGCTTTCTTAGAGTATTTTAAAGTTTCTTTCTACTACTAAGGTAATACAGGGTTCCACTTGGTAGAGTGGGACACTACTTAGCCCTCTGCAGGCTATGTGAAAAGGTATCTTTTAAATTAGTTGAATGGGAAAACCAAAAAACTGAGAAGTCCTTCAAGAGTTAGTAAACAGGTAGAAACAATGTCTGATTCAGAAATGGCCTGTACCACAAGTGGCTAGAGGTTCTCGGAAGGAAGTATGCTATATGCTTACCCTGTCTGATGTTATTTTCTGGACAGCTGCTTTTTCTAGGCAGTGCGAGACAGATGTGGAACTTTAATCTGACCTAATGCAGCTGCTCTCATGTTCCTGTATTTAACGATAACGTGAAGATTAACACAACCAGCCTCTAAAACACATACAGTTGTATAAAATACAACAGCAAACCCAATTAGTTTGTATAATTTCACATGTGGTGTTGTATGACTCTAAGTGGTAGTTATATTTGCTTCATGTTTGCAAATACGTATGATTTGCCTACAGATATCTGATAATTTTTATGCATCTTTCTGTCTCAGCCTTAGTTCCACAGACTTCCATTGTCTTCTCACTTCTTCCAGGAACATGATGCTTTCATAGCTGCAGAAAAAGGATTTACTGTTGGGCTAATGCCACATGGGGCTTCAAAAATCCTGATTCTTAAACACCTGCTCTTTTAAAGTAAAATTGGGACATTTTTCAGCTCAATAAGTGTGATACATTTGTAATATCAGCTGAAAGTGGAGAGTATATCCTGAAGATGAGTGCTGCAACACATTACCTTTTAGATTTCAAATTCTCATCAGAATAGAGAGAAAATATCTTAATAAGGTGGAAGGATGCCCATGAGAGAATGCAAAGCAATTAAAATGTGTTACCTTACTTCTGATTTATAACTAGGTATGTCAAAGAGCTATATAAATATAAATCAGATCTCACAAAAGCTGATGAACATGATTATATCTTTCTACAGATGGGTGGAAGACTTGCACTATGGGTAGGATGTATGTTAAAACTCCCAGCTGTTGTTTCTGTATTTCAGATGAGCTTATAAAAGCTTATAAAAAACTAAGTCTGTTTTAGCTTCAATGTGTATGTGTATTTACTTTTCCTACCTGAAGGGTTATGTGACAGTTCAGTGCTTATTTTGTGGAAACCTGTGGCTGTATCTGGAGGAAGTATTCAAAAATAATTTTCACAGAGGAAAGAAACTTACTACAGTTTAATTAAGTTTGTTCCCCAGTTTATGGGTAAAGAAAGGGATTGGATTCTTGTCGTGGTTTAAACCCAGTTGGCAACTAAGCACCACACAGCTGCTCACTCACTCTCCTCTGGTGGGATGGGGGAGAGAACAGGATGGGTAAAAATGAGAAAACTCATAGGTTGAGATAAAGATGGTTTAACAGGTAAAGCAAAAGCCACACATGCAAGTAAAGTAAAACAAGAAATTCACTACTTCCCATGGGCAGGCAGGTGTTCAGCCATCTCCAGGACAGCAGGGCTGCATCATGTGTATCACTTACTTGGGGAGACAAAGGCCATAGATCCAAACATACCCCCTTTCCTCCTTCTTCCATGGGGTCACCTGGGTTCAACTCTCCCAGCTCTGTTTCCTCCCAGCTTCTTGTTCGTCCCCTGCCTACTCACTGGTGGGGTGGAGTGAGAAGCAGAATGGGCCTTGACTCTGTGTAGGATCAGTAGTAACTAAAACATCCCTGTGTTTCCAGCACTCTTCAGCACAAATCCAAAACATAGCCCCACATTAGCTACTATGAATAAAATTAACTCTATCCTAGCCAAACCCAGCACAATTCTAGAAGGGATGCGTAATATCTGTTGATGATACCTGTGATATGTCACTTGTGTACACATATATTTATTTGTGTAAACATTCATTCGATTCAGCACTTCTTTAAGATAAAATATACAGTTCCTCACACATACTTACAGTCCTGTGTTTGATTTAAAGAATTCACATGGATTTGATTCTTTCTCTGAGCAAATAACTTGTGATGTTTCTGAGGAATGGCACATCTGCACTCATGATTTGGAAATCACATAACAGGATGCTGTGTTTCACCAGGAGTGCAGCTGAGGGACTTGGTTCAAAGCCTGATGAAAGTGTTAGCCATAGAAATATATCTTTATAAGCTTCCTTTCGTGACTTTTTTTTTCCAAGATCACTTTACATTTCTGTTACCTGATGGAGAAAGGCACAGTCTTTCCCAGATACTTTAAGCAATTGCCGTGCAAACACTATGCTTTGTAGCTACTTGTCAGCAGCTCACAAGTGCAAGCTACAAAATAACTATCATTTAGCTGACAAGAATCCACTCTAGAGCACTGCAACATATTTAAACAAAGCAATTTTTAAAACTACAGAGAACAAAACATACCTCTGTTAACTGTCTCATACACACATTCTGAATTTTTTTTTTTATATTTAGGAAGAGATCTCTGTTGCACTAGAAAATGTTATTCCAAATAAAAACACACACAAAAAAAGTACTACCTCAGAAATGCTTCACTTGATGTTTTAGACATGTATAAGAAAATTCAGGAATACAGATCTTTTTCATGCTGTGATGTACAAATTTTTAGTGTTCTGTTTGTAGTATGCTCCCCGTTTTGTAACTGATCTACAGAAGATATGTGTCATGTAGTTCTTACAGTCACTAATATCTAAAGATGTCAGGGTGTCAGGTGCTACTGAACAACAGAATAAGAAAGCATCTGCACCTTTAGAAGTCTTTAAAAATAAAGTCAGCTTTCTGATAAATTGATGTTACACAATGAGTTAAAAAAATAAGACAATTATAGATTTGTTTAATAAACTGTACTTTTATAAGACTCCAAAGAGTTCTATGTTTGTTTGTTTTTTATAAAATATATAGTCCTAGTGACAGGCTTTTGTCCTGAAAAAATAGCGATCTAAGTGATGAGAAAAAAAAACCCTCAATACAAATGGTGCAGATTCACATTCAGAATCTTAGTCATGATCGGCGTATAAACTAAATTTTAAAATAAACGTTCCTTAATTATTGTGTTACCTAACTTAAGTTAGAGACACATTCCATCTGGTCAAAGCAACCAAGGAGAAATGCTCGCTGACCATCTATATTGTAGGCCTATTCCCACAGAGCATCTATTCGAGAGCAGTTTGAGGAAGTTGCTAGAACATTTGTCTTTCTTTTCTCTTGTGAGGAAAAAAATAAAAAAAGGGCTTCTATAGATGTGTAACCTATACAGTCCCAGAGTACTTTTAAACTCTGGATGCTGGCTTGACTCCTGCTTTTGTGCTATGATACCCCTGGCACGTGTTGCTCTCTGCATGCCCTGCTTTCCCTGCACAGGCGAGGAAAGAAGTCGAGGTGTAGTTATATGTCCCTATTAATAGACAGGCAAGACAAAGACAGCAGGACACATGGAATATGTCTGTTCCACTGATTAGATGCAGCCTAAGGACACAATAATGATTACATAGGTAGCCTGGCAAGTTTCAGAGTTTGGTCCTTCATTATCTATACCCAGAATATCATAGCATCATGGAACGGTTTGTGTTGGAAGAACCTTCAAAGGACATCTAGTCCAAAACCTCTGCAATGAGCAGAGTCATCATCAACTGGATGAGGTTGCTCAGAGCCCTGTCCAGCTTGATCTTGAATGTTTCCAGGGATTGTCTGCTACCCGTATGGGCAACCTGTGCTAGTATTTCACCACGCTCATAATAAAAAATTTCTGCCTTATATCTGACCTAAATCTACCATTTTTTAGTTTAAAACCATTACCTCTTTTCCTATTGCTACAGACCCTGACAAAAAAAAAAAAAAGTTTATCCTCATCTTTCTTCTAGGTTCCCTTTAAGTACAGAATGGCCACAATAAGTGTCCCTGGAGCAGTCTCTTCTCCAAGCTGAACAACCTCAGCTGTCTACAAGTTTGCCCTAAAAATCGAGGAAGAAAGATGTAATGGAAAACTTTCTCCTCTGTCTTCATGCAACTCAGCACATTGAAACTCAGGCTTCAATGTTCTCCAAGGAAGAAAAGCCAGAAGAGGAACCACTCAGCTGCAGAATAACTGCTCCCAGGAAGCAAGGATGGCCTCACGTGCAGAAGGCAGGTTGGAACATTTCTTTTGTGTCTGCTTCTGTAGCATAAATAAACAAAACAGTGAAAATAACAACAAGAGGAAGTAAAACCAAAATGAAACACACTTACAAACTTTTATTTCCCTGGGGATGCACTGACTGTACAAACAACAGAAGACAGATGTGGGGATACTGTGAGGTTCTGAAAGGAGTTTCTAAAGTTATGATCCCAAGCATTATATAGGAAACCATATAGAAAATAACAGAGGATAAATGGTTTCCTGCCTGTATAATTGCATTTCACTGCCAATTTTGTACTGGATGGTTATACACAGATTCTGCAAGAATTTGGCCCTGAAACTGGTTGTTTGCCAGCTGCAACAACTGAAGAATTAGATCAGCTTCTGTACAGTGCCATAAAATGAACAATGAGTGTTGTAATACCATATCTTACAGATTCTTCCATGTGTTCATCTTTTTGAATGATGAATGTAAATATTAAAATGCCGTGATATTTTTAAACTTGGCTTTAGAATACTGGAGTGGCTCTGTGGGAAAATCATTTGTCCCTGGCTGTGCAACAATCACTTTCCACCAGTCAAAACTCTGGCTACAATCTGTTTCTAATTAATCAGCAAGACAAGACAGGGCGAGTCTTGTACTGAGACAATGTCATACATAGTGGACTCACTGTAAAGCATGCCAGACAAAGTTGTGTATAGTGCACTAAAATGAACATGCTGATTATCTGCTTAGTGCTCAACTCTTAAATACTTTCAGAAAAAAACCCAACACACGTTAATGCATAGCAAATAATCTGGATACAATGAAGACAAAGAATGCAAATAGTAAAGCGTGGGACAAACGAGAATAATTAGAATTTTACCATGAAATTTCCTAGTTCTTCCTGAAGTACAGGAAATTAAAAAATGTCAAAAATCTAGCTCTTTGTTCAACACTATGTCCTTGACTATTCATCTTCAATAATTTTTAGATCTGATAAAGCCCAAATAGTTAATACAGCTTACGAAATAAAAGATGTGATGCTTCAAAAGACCATGAAAATACAGAAATTTTAAAAACGGTTTGTGAAAGCCACTTGTATTTTTTGGCCAACCCTAGTTCTTGGTTCCTGAATAATGCTCTCTCTTGCAAACCTTGCTAACACAGATGGTTCAGCTAAAGTAATAGAAGCATTCATCTATCAGCTATGTGCAGGGGCAGATCATAAGACAGAAAAATGATTTACTTTAGAAAATAAGAGTAATGGAAAGTCTATGTTCACTTTTATTTTGCCCTTGTTCCTTTTATTTCTGATGTGAGGAGCACTGTAGCGAGTGCTGTGTGTCATTGCTCTTTGGGATACTGGAAATAGAATAGGAATTGCTCCAGCAACAGAGCTTAGAAATGATACTTAGCAAGTATGTTTGTGAGAAAGAACTTATGTCTGTTTATAATTCTGTCTTCTTTTGAAGAAGACCAGAGCTGTCTTATAATCTCTTAAACTCTTTTCCAGCTTTTTCCAGAAAAGTATTTCTGATTTTATTGTAAATATGAACAGAAGTTCAGGGAACTGTTTCTGTACTTAAAGCAAAATAATGGTTTGTTATTTCTAGATGGATAAAGTAGTAGAATAACCCATAGGCTTGCTTAACTTCTGTTACTGCTATAGCACAGCAGTGTCAGATAAAGCAATATTCTGACTGCGGGAATTTAGTTGAAGGGTTGATGTTTTGCTGCTGATTAAAATCACAGGTGATGGGAAGACCTACAGGTTGCTTTGTGTACCAGCAACCATTAGAGATTTCAGTTGACTTTTACATATGAAGTGGTTCTTGTGAGTGGGTGGGTTTTGCGGTCAGAAACTCTCCCAGGACTGAGATCTCACTCAATAATCTGGCGCCGGATATAGAAATGTTAGCTATATGAAACTTAATCCAGCAAGGGCCTTCTTTTTCTCTCTGAACTTCCATCTATGCAGCACATAACCATTTCCTCTACCCTCTTCTTCCCACCCCTCAAGGTCTGCTTCCTTATCAACAAAATACACTAAAAGGATTTGTTACAGATTTGGTTTGCAAGATTTCTCATAATTGACATGACCAAATGAACAATATATATCTTAATTAGACCATTAATAACTTTTAACTTTTGATCTGCAGTAATGTTTCTTGTTGCTACACTTTGCCCAGAAATAGACTATATATCCTTTAGGGATAGGAATTTGTGTGAAAATCCTAAACATGTTGACTATAGAGAGAGTTTGGCTCTAAGATTTTACTACTTGCCCTTCTACCTATAATGCAAAGCACCTAGTCTGCCTTGAGCTATAAAACTGTGAATAATAATAGTAATTCACAGGGAAAAAGTAATTATAATTGAAAAGGGTGAGTAAAAGTGTAATAATTTCTGCTGATGCTAAACTAAACAGTATGAGTCATTTCTCAACAGGGACTATTTCTGTGACGCACATTGAGCACAGGATGTTAGGACCATGAAAGCTTATTGTGAATACCTGGGCTCAGCATTGTGCAAGAAAAAGAGAAAGTTTTACTAAATATATTGGGAGTTAAAAAGACAAACAAACAAAAAAAACCCCAAACCCCAAAACCAGAAAAAATTGCCCACCAAAACACCACCATCAAGCCACAAAGAAACAATTCAGAAGGGTGATGACTGCTAGGTGCCTTTCGCCAGGCATTCTCAGTTATGGCTGAGAAGTCCTTTCTGGAGGTCATTTTGGTCACCTGGTTTTGGCTTTTTGTATTTCAGCTTGTAAACTCAATTAAAAATAGAATAAGAGTATCTCCCTGGTTCTGTGATTCTGGCTGCTGATGGCACAGCCAGCAGCCTGGAGGGAGGCAGGAGCAGATAGGTCACACCAGGGGATGTGGGAGACCCTGCTCCACAGAGGGCTGTGGGTCTCTGGTTTTGGTCTGTAAAATTTTGGGACAGGGACTTAGCAGAATGTGTTTGCTACCTCTGAATAGCGCACCTGTTTCAAACTACTAATGGTATTAAGTGACAAGACCCAGTTCCAAGACAAAGTATTTATGTCACTCATCAAGTTTTATTCACAATTCCTACAAATATTTTTATATGGCTGTTGTAATTAAATACAAACATAATACATTTTTCCTTAAAATTAAGAGGATTATGGTTTTGTCAGTATTACATAAACTACTGATATATGTGAAATTATATTAATTGACATTACTATATATTGTAGGTAAAGTTTTCTTACACAGAAACACAATCTGTACAATTTCTTAAGTAAGAAATAGTAGAAACCAAGGGTTCCATCATGAAAATACTACATTCTGCTATTGGAAACATGATGTAAGCTTAATTAAAACAAAACAAAACACTTTATACCAAGTTTTTTCGTTTATAATATCTCCACCTCGTGATTAAAAACATTGGAAATAAGCTAGATATTTTCTAACCCTAATGAAGAGTTGGATACTCCATTTTCCATTTCAAGAATACACAGATACCATGGAAAGTAGTTTACCTAAACACAAAACACTGAAACTGTTCTTCCTTTTACTGAAAGCTCTGTTGCCCATTAGTCTTCTACAGACCTTCTGACCTCATGGCAATTATTATCTCTTCTTCCATGCTTAATAAGCATATTTCAGAGTACATAAAGATACACTAACTCAGTTGGTTCACTGTAATCTAAACCACAGTTCCCAGTAGTTGAAGCACATACTCTGTATTTGACAACTCTAACTTGATTTAATGTAGTTTTTTGAAAAATAATAAGACAAAACAACTCATGTTGGACATTTTATGTTTTCGTATTTGAAAGAGGAATAGCATAATTAAACAGATAGCTATCTGAATAGTTAACAAGAATCTGAGAATCAATACCAAGAAAACAACAGCCCCGCAGAACTAATCCTGTCAAACAGAAAGAGTATGAAACTCTAATGCTGTATAAGAAGCTCACCATGTGAAAAAATTTGCTGTATTTTCTCCACACTGTAGGCACTGCACGTATATGCACAGCTAAGCCTCAAATAGTATTAACAGACAACAGAGCAGTGTAGATTTTTTTGGGGTGCCTTTTGATGGATTTATCACATTTATTACTTTGTCTCTTTTGTTAAGGGAACAGGATTGAGTTGGGGGTAAAGTCGACATAAAAGGGTGGACTGAACATGAAGAAATGTTGTTTTATTCTTAGCTTTATTGTGCATTTTCTGTGGTACTTAGGGCACAGATAAACAGCAGCAGCTCTGCAGTGACTACTCAAGTATGTCCTTGCACAATAACAAATACAGTGATTAGAGATAGTTTGAAACCTGTTAAGGAGAGATAAACTGTGAGAGGTCTTCTTTCTACCTACTTAAAAGATGCTCCTGTGCAAGGTAACTTGTTGATAATTATGGTTGCCACGTGCTGTGTAAGTTTGTTCCAGTTCTTACAGATTTGCAGTCACATACCAGCATTAAAAAAACTTTATACAAGTCCTTGAAATTAACCTTACCTTTAAAAATACTCAGTGCTATATTTAAAAACAAAATATTTTTGTTAATTGATTAGGCTGTACTGGCAAGAGTACTTCTATGCCTGATGACCTGTCTTTAATGCAAATAGAAAGACTCCATTCCTTGTTTTTACTCTACCCTTTAAAGCAGAAATAAAAGCAATCGTTTTAGGAATTCTGAATTTACTTACTGGAACCCAAAGAAATCCTGTGATACACTATTACAGACTTTCTTGAAAATGGGAAAACTTACAGGAGATTCTGGCATCTTCTCAATAAAGTTTCAGAGCAGGCATCCTAGGGATTCATTAATGCAAAAAGAAAAGAACAAGTTTGCAGTTACTCTGAAATTAAGTATTCATGAGCATTATACTCATATACTGAAGTCACACTTGTCAGCATGAACCAATTGTACCTGGTTTTAAATGTTGTACATTCCTGGCTAACCAATATTGAAGTGGATTGTCAATAACATTTTAAATCTGCAGCTTGTTTTTCCCTGCAGTACTCCACCTAAAGCAGAAAAGAAGTGACAGAGCCCCTTAGTCCTCCTCACGAGAGCACCCATTGTGGGCTCCTTCTCAGAAAAGTTACATGGTGATGCCATGTGAAAAACCCACAGACTAGTGGGATTATTTCCTGTTAAATGAAAACAAACATGATTAACATCCAAACAACCTGAAGCCGTCAAAATATTGGTCATTTAGGAAAATGAGAAATTGGGTGATTCTACCGAACTTCCATGAATTTTTATTCCTGGTTGTGAAAAGATACTAAAAATGAAAGTTCGAGGGTCTCTAAATTATTTCATGATGATCACACATCTGTGAAACATGCTGTAATTAGATATTCACACCTAATCACAAGAGAAAGTGTGTTAATCCTACAGATGTGCAAACTCTGGGACGACGGTCTTTAACTTCTATCCCTTCACTTCTTGGTGCAGGCTACCTGAATTTCCCAATCCATCAGCAAATGTCACTGCATTATTAGTCATACTTTGAAAGTCCCAAAGGCAAAACCAAAGGAGTAAATGTGAAATGTCACCTTAATGATATTTCCACCAGCCTGAGCAGATCCAAAAAAGAGAATGTTTTTGTATCTTTCAGGCTGAAGTAGGCAGGCATGTTAGCATTTTACTTCTTTTACCTGGCAAGAGACTTGAAGCCAGTTCTCTCACTGGCAAGGTTTCAGGAGAAACAGTTGCATATGGATAGTAAGTGTATTTTAAACTCACATTACTGTTCATCTTTGAGCAAAGCGTCTATGCACAGGAATCAACTTTCAATCCTCTACTTAGAAAAAAATCCCGAAGTGCACAATAGAGGTTTTTAAGTGTTTGGAAAGTCACTGTTAGACATAGACCTCAAACAGAACTTAAAAGTGAAAAAGAAGGATAAATGAATTGTTAAAAGCCAGGCTATCAAAAAGTCCTTGCAGATCAAATCTCTTACTTGATGAAGAGATTTCCAAAAGAAGCCCATGAATAGCTGAAATTGCTGTGTCAGTATAGGGCAAGATTTGCAAACCTTCATTCAGTCATTTATTCCCTATCCACCAGCTGTGATAATTCTGAAAAGGATTGAATTCATATGGTACTGAATAGTTCTCTATCCTATAGAGATGTCTGTGGGTTATCTGAAGCAATACAATTATAGCCATTGCAATGAGGAAATAACTTTGTGGTTCTTTTACATAAATGAATTTTAACTACAAAATATTCGTTGTATGTTTTGTTGTTGTTGGAGAAAAGAATATCAACTTGTACGAATGCCTGTTTTAAATCAAAACCCAACTGCTGCTGTTTTTAAAGTTTCATTTTCTTCAATTTAAAGATTCTGAGAGGGATCCCCAAAGACTTCACTGACAAAGGGCAAGGGGTGCAGGATCAGTCATATATTCTTTGCTTTAGTTTCATGGCAGAAATCCATGTTGATTTTTTAAATATATAGTATATCCTGAAGTCTTTTCAATGATTTATCCACTTTTCTTGTTTGTATTTTCCATATACGTACAAAATCCAAAAGGTGGGTCCATGAAATAAATATACTGGTGATTTTTTTTAAGGTAAAATCCTTGCCAATCAACACAGGCAAGTCAGCTTAGTAACATCTTTCAGATCGTGCATCTTTACAAATGGTAAAATATTCAGTAGTGAACTATAAAAGCTACACAAAAAATACATGAGGTTAAATAATTAGCTAATAGCAATAGGTAATAAATAGTGATCTACACTTCTGCATATAATCAGGTCAGGATTTCAGGGGCAGTCAAAAGAAGAATGCAAGCCATAAATGTGTATATTTAAGAATACATACAGCCCTGGCTATTTACAGCTTGCTGCTACCTCAGATACTGGGAACAGCAAAGCAGCCATTCACAGCTCATTTGCTAGCACTGAAAGTTCTGGTGGCGGCAGAGACAAACTAAGGCAGAAATATTGAATATAACTTCTTTATTGTGACCTATAATAAACAGCTCGTTGTCCCATAGTATTTTCAGTAGTGAAATAATTCAGCTTATTTTCTGCAGGCTGAGGCATCAAACAGAGAAAATGCTAATCATAGAATCATAGAATCATAGAATCACCAGGTTGGAAGAGACCCCCTGGATCA
Source organism: Phaenicophaeus curvirostris (assembly GCF_032191515.1). Classification (NCBI taxonomy): domain Eukaryota; kingdom Metazoa; phylum Chordata; class Aves; order Cuculiformes; family Cuculidae; genus Phaenicophaeus; species Phaenicophaeus curvirostris. Next base: position 13,541,632 of record NC_091400.1, on the reverse strand, counting down.
TTGAGTCCAATCATTCCCACCAATCCCTAAACCATGTCCCTCAGTACCTCATCCACCGGCACCTTAAACGCCTCCAGGGAAGGCAAGTAAACCACCTTCCTGGGCAAACCGTTCCATTGCCTGATGACCCTTTCAGTGAAGAATTTTTTCCTAATGTCCAGCCTGAACCTCCCCTGGTGGAGCTTGAGGCCATTCCCTCTTGTCCTGTCCTCTGGAACTTGGGAGAAGAGGCCAGCTGCCTCCTCTCCACAACCTCCCTTCAGGTAGTTGTAGAGAGCAATGAGGTCTCCCCTCAGCCTCCTCTTCTCCAGGCTAAACAACCCCAGCTCTCTCAGCCGCTCCTCATAAGACTTGTTCTCCAGCCCCCTCACCAGCTTCGTTGCTCTTCTCTGGACTAGCTCCAGAGCCTCAACATCCTTCTTGTGGTGAGGGGCCCAGAACTGAACACAGGGTTCGAGGAGCGGTCTCACCAGTGCCGTGTACAGAGGGAGAATAACCTCCCTGGACCTGCTGGTCACGCCTTTTCTGATACAAGCCAAGATGCCATTGGCCTTCTTGGCCACCTGTGCACACTGCTGGCTCATGTTCAGTCGGCTGTCAACCAACACCCCCAGGTCCCTCTCCTCCAGGCAGCTTTCCAGCCAGGCTTCTCCCAGCCTGTAGCACTGCTTAGGGTTGTTGTGCCCCAAGTGCAGGACCCGGCATTTGGCCTTGTTAAGCCTCATGCCATTGGTCTCTGCCCAGCGGTCCAGCCTGTTCAGATCCCTTTGCAGAGCCTCCCTACCCTCCAGCAGATCGACACTTCCACTCAGCTTAGTGTTGTCTGCAAACCTGCTAAGGGAGCACTCAATGCATTCATCCAGGTCATTGATAAAGACATTGAACAGGGCTGGACCCAGCACCGAGCCCTGGGGAACCCCACTTGTCACTGGCCTCCAGCTGGAGTAAACTCCACTTACCACCACTCTCTGGGCCTGGCCATCCAACCAGTTTTCCACCTAGGAGAGTGTGCGCCTGTCCAGGCTAGCGGCTGACAGTTTCTCAAGCAGAATGCTATGAGAAACTGTATCAAAGGCTTTACTGAAGTCCAAGAAGACCACACCCACAGCCTTTCCCTCATCCAAGAGTCTAGTCACTTGGTCATAGAAGGAGATCAGGTTAGTTTAGCAAGACCTGCCTTTTGTGAACCCATGTTGACTGGGCCTGATCACCCGGCTCCCTTGCATGTGCTTCATGATAGCACTCAAGATCACCTGCTCCATGACTTTCCCTGGCACTGATGTCAGACTGACAGGCCTGTAGTTCCCCAGATCCGCCTTGTGCCCCTTCTTATAGATGGGCACAACATCAGCCAGGCTCCAGTCCAGTGGTACCTCCCCAGTAATCCAGGACCGCTGGAAGATGACGGAAAGGGGTTTGGCAAGCACATCCACCAGTTCCCTCAAAACTCTTGGGTGGACTCCATCCAGCCCCATAGACTTGTAGACGTCTAGCCGGGCAAGCAAGTCTCTAACCACCTCTTCTTGGATCGTGGGAACCTCGGTCTTCTCCTCTAACCCCTGGGGTTGTGCGCAGAGGGAACAACTTTCCTTACTATTAAAGACTGAAGCAAAGTAGGCATTGAGTACTAAGATCGCTTCTTGTGAAAAGCAATTACATTTTTCCACATGTAGAAAATGTACATAGAGTTATCTGAGACATTTTGTTTAAATTTACCTTAAATACAGGGTAGGTTTTACTGCAAAATAGTTTGCAGCTAACTGTTTTACATTATATACTCAAGTTTGTTGGCCTTTTACATCCAAAAAGCTGTGATTCACAGCTTGTAATGACAAACTGTCTGTCTGCTTTTTATTCGCACTATTTTCTGTTAAAGAATATTTCAAATCAGAACAGGTATTTTCACCATATGACCTTTGACGTGTCTTTGTGACGGCACTTGCCTCAGTTATAGTCATAGAATCATACAATCACTAGGTTGCAAAAGACCTTCAAGATCATCAAGTTCAACCATACTTGTCCACTACTAAATCACAGCCCTAAGCACTTCATCCACCCACCTTCTAAATGCCTCCAGGGATGGTGATGCGACCACCCCCCTGGGCAGCCTGTTCCAGTGCTTGACAACCCTTTTGGTGAAGAAATTTTTCCTAATATCCAATCTGAACCTCACCTGGCACAATTTGAGGCCATTCCCTCTCATCCTATCTCCACAACCCACTTTCAGGTAAGTAGACAGTGATAAGGTCTGCCTTATCACTCAGCCTCCTCTTCTCCAGGCTAAACAATCCCAGTTCCCTCAGTTGCTCCTCATAAGACTTGTCCTCCAGCCCCTTCACCAGCTTTGTCGCTCTTCTCTGGACTCACTCCAGAGCCTCAATGTCTTTCTTGTAGTGAAGGGCCCAAAACTGAACACAGTATCCAAGGTGCAGCCTCACCAGTGCTGGGTACAGAGGCAGAATCACTTCCCTGATCATAGAATCATAGAATCATAGAATCACCAGGTTGGAAGAGACCCACAAGATCATCGAGTCCAACCATTCCTATCAAACACTAAACCATGTCCCTCAGCACCTCGTCCACCCGTGCCTTAAACACCTCCAGGGAAGGTGACTCAACCCCCTCCCTGGGCAGCCTCTGCCAGTGCCCAATGACCCTTTCTGTGAAAATTTTTTTCCTAATGTCCAGCCTGAACCTCCCCTGGCGGAGCTTGAGGCCATTCCCTCTTGTCACTTTTTGCAGCCTCTTGCAACGCTACATCTCCTGAGTGCGGGCTGGCCCGCTCCCCTGACTGCTCAACCCCAGCAGGAAAGAAGATACATTTAGATCTGATCCTGCTGGCCACATTGTTTCTGATACAAGCCAGGATGCCACTGGCCTTCTTGGCTGCTTGAACCACTGCTGACTCATGTTCAGCTGCCATTAACCAACACCCCCAGGTCCTTCTCTGCCAGGCAGCTTTCAAGCCACTTTTCCCCAAGCCTGTAGAGCTGCATGGGGTTGTTGTGTCCCAAGCGTAGGACTCTGCACTGCAGATATCTAAAAATTCATGTTTTATTCTCTGATATGCCTTTAAGTCCTAGTTTACACTAAATCATGTGAGACCAGAAATTAGCTTCTCTCCTGACAGCTGGCTTAGGGCTGCCCAGCTACATGGCTCCTTCATTTTTAACCTATCATGGTGAGGAGTGCAGGAGCAACAAGAACATGGACAGAAATCATTAGAATCACAGTGATACATTGCTTCCTTCTGATATGGTGTTTTCAGAAAAAAAAATTTCATGAGAAAACTGGTCTTGGTTTTGTGTTTTTTCCCCTTCATTTCTTGCTTTTCTTCTGAAAAACAATGAAAGCATAAAGCTACATCTAAAATGGTGGAAGGTAGCATTTCTTTAGTCAGAGTTCTGGCAAGCATCAGCCATTTTCCCGCAGAGGTAAATAGGTTCAGTAAGGCAGGGACTCTCTTTTTATTCTACTTGCTTTCTTAATTCTTTCCCAAACAGCCACTCTGATGAGTAGCTCCTCTCTGCACCTAGACCTGCTCTGTTTATTCCTTGGTTTGATTTTTGATCCGACCGTTGATGCATATAATGGAACAGGAGTCTCTTAAGTGCAGAAGAAACCAACCCAGAAAATAATGCTTTCTCAAGAAACATTTGCACATATAAATGTATAGACATATAGAGAGATTCTCACAGTGAGTGAGAATTCTTTTGCATTCCATTTTAGTCACTGCTGTTGAATACAAGAGGCATAAGCCATCCCCTCCAGGCAGTATGTGCCTGTAAAAGAGGTCTACATAGTACTTTGTACAAGTGTTAAATATTGCTAGAGAAGGTGAAATAGTGAGGAATCAGAGTCAGGGAGGTCTCACCCATGAGTAGACCGGGCCAGAGCTAAATGCTGCATTGCACCAAGTGAAAGAGAGTGCCTTCCTTCTACCTCAATTTACCCTTCGCTACACCACTTCAGACAAAAAAAATAATGCTGAAAATGTCTAGGATTATGGCCATGAGTTATTCCTGTGTTCTAGTGCTATGTGCACAGCAATATTACATCACCTTAAAAGACTAGCCCTCCAAAAAATGAAGAAATTGCACGTATCTATAAAATAATTTTTAAAAGACTTTTTATCCATAACATCAACACAGTTTTAATTAAACTCATCAAAAATTATTTTCTGATGTATTACACACCCTGAAGTGAACTGTATGTCAGAGGCTTTGCTAAAAACCTCATTACCGGCAGCACAAAGTTTCCATTAAATTCTTCTCTAAAGATCAATTAATTAATTGTTTGCAAATACTTAGATATGTGGAATAGTTCAATAAATGGAAATTGATCCCTGAAGTTATATGCTTTTCTTTCTTTTTCACACCTGGATAAAAATGTGTTATTGCGATGATCTGCTACTCTTGCAATTTTTAAATTTTTCCTTAGCGCTCAGTCACGGGTGGGAGGAATTCCGTTCCTGTAAATATTTATGTCACCAGAGTGTGACTGCATGAGAAAATAAACATAACATAGAAAATAGTGTGAGCCCAAACAGAGCAAGTTCATTGTGGAATGTCTCATGTTAACATTACAAAAAGCATTTTAAACCATATAGAAAAATCTAGAATCAAAGACTTAAGTCTATATATCGTACACATGGTGCAGCACGAAGGTGCAATCTATTTAATGAAAAACTTCAGAAAATATTTTGCATAAAAACATTTTATTAATGCCAACAAAGAGAGAAGGAAATTCTGCAGACTCCCACCAAAATGTTCAACACCAAACCAAAACAGCATGAGCTGAGAGCACCCTCTTCTGATCATTATTTTATTTTTCAGGTTCTAGATAAAATATCTTCTGCATATGTTGTAAAATTCCAGTGACCTGCTCTTTAATCAGGATTACAAATACCTAATCTGCTCAGGAGATTAATACAATATATTTCTTTTAGCTACCAGTAAACATTTTTACTTTAGTTTCTCTTTTTTACAGTACAAAGTTGAAGATACTTCTTCCAGTAACTCCTTCCCTTTGTATGTTCTAGTTTGATTTCCATGAGGCTATTAAAGGCTAGAGGTGAAGGAGGCACACCGATTTTTTATTTAACTCATGTAATGTAGAGAGAGATTCAAATTCAGCTGAAAAAAAATTTCTAGTCTAATACTAGCAGAGTGTGTTTACAAAGATGAAAGAAGGATGAAAGGGGGTGGAGGGAGAATGAGAGCAAGAGGAAGATCAGGGACACAAATATTTTTTCTATACCTACAGCAGCATCATTTGTACAGTGTTCTCACAGAGGCCAAATCAAAAACATAAATTCTGACTCTTACTCTAATTCAGGAAAAAAGTGAAAAGAGCAGAGCCTCTGCCTTTCTACCTCACTTTCCATCTCTGAGGACCAGAGAAGTGAAGCATCTCATGAATATTACAGATAATGAAGCCTAATTTCCTCCAGATTTGTGTTTCAGTATTGGTTGACTCTCATTTATGGATGATCTAAATTGTGATTGAAACTTGCTCTGAGTTTGAGGCACTCAGGTGTGCTTTCTTCACTGTGCATTCTCTGGGATTTAAAAAGACTCAAACTCACACTGTAGTGTTTTTCCCAGTGGGCAGCATTCAGCTGTCTCTGACTTGAACATCTGTTTTCATAAAACTTGTAGGAACATCTTATCTCTGAGATTTCTGTACCTTTATCATATTTGGTAGAAGTACACCAATGGGTTCAAAAAACTAAGTAATATGGGCTAATGGGCAGATGCATTGATTCATTACTTTTTTTTTGTTAGAGAGCCCTTGATAAGCAGAGGTGTGTGTAGAGGTTCCCCTTGGTGAAACAAATCAGAAATGAAACCCAAAGAGCCAAGAGGCAACAGCAGCCATGGCCAAAAGTTTCCTGCACTGCAGATGAGGCACTGCATTTTGGGGTGAGTGATCCCACCTCTCAGTGAAAGAGGTTTAAGTACCAGGCTGTGCTCTCAGCATCACGCACATTGAAAGCCAATACAAGCAAAATTGGAAGATACAGTCACAATCCTATTATGTGATAAGGAAACCAGGGTGGATAGAGGCAGCACAGAGATAAGAGAGTTACAAAAACTAACCAAGCAATTTGGATTTGAGAAAGTGGATGCACCATTCACCGGATGCTTTCAGCCACACTGGATTGCCAGATGAGGCTTGTCCATGTCAAAATATAACAAATTAGCCTCTTCAGCCCTCTGCAGTTAAGGTTCTGGCATGGACCATTTTGGACAAACATAGATTGATGGTTCAGTGTACACAGGAATGGCACAGGACAAAATGATGCTGAAATATCGTTAAAATTGATTATTTTGGCTTGTCCCTCTGTCATCTTTAGTACAGCATGGCAGTGCATCTGGAGATCTGACATTATCAAAGAACAATGTAGAGACTTCTGGGAAGGGAAATGTTAGTGCTAGAATACAGGCATATGCAGAGATGCAGAAGGTACAGAAACAGTTTTTGATTTTTCTGGTAAAGAGCTGTGTGGTAATGCAAGTTATATGACAGGAGAGAAACCCAGCTCAGGCCATTACCATACACTTGCTTACAGATAAGGTAGCCTACAGTTTGTTTATAGAAATGGAAGTATAGACACTGTCCAAAGACTTTTAAGGTAATGCTTGGCAACTCAAGGCAAATGCAGCTTTGAAATTATTGGTCCAGAAGTGGTAATTCAGAAATTAGGGGTTTAGGATATTAGAGTAGAAATAAAGGAATTGGCTCTTCTTCCTTTTGGGCTTTTATAGTGTCTTTGATTAGAGATGCATAGTGAGACCAAACAACCTCAAAAAATCTTTACTATTACAGCTGCTGTATCACCCCATTTTCCAAAATTTTAGCAAGGCTTTACCCAACAGCTGGAATGTGCTGGAAATGACAGTGACGGAACAAGGAGTTTGCATGTTTGAGTCTGGTCATTTGTTCCACCTGAAATAAGGCTGTAGCATCTGTAAGCCTATGTGGTTTGAAATGGTGCAGGGTCACCCATTTAACTGGCATCCATACAGGATGCTCTATGGTAATATATGGAAATCTCAGTTCTAATTACGAAGTTTTGCAAAATGTGTGCCAGCAGTGCATGTAAGGATGTTCAGTAGAATCAAAATTACCCTGGGGCATAAGAAGCCTCAGACTTCAAAATCTTTTGGTATTTACACATCCTATTTCAGTTTTTTATGTCAAAGAAAAAAAAATGACAAGGATTTCTGACTCTTTCATTATGAAAGAACCTTCTGAGGTACTAGGAAAGACACTTGAGCACAACGCTTATACAAAGATGATGAAGAATGATGTGGAAAGATGATAAAATGATGCTCAATTTCTTATTCATCTTTCTGGGAAAGAAGATGAGAACAAGGTTCGATTTATATTTAGCTACTTATAAAATTTTCTCAGACCTTAATCTGCTACGTTATTATTTTGAAGATTGTGCCGTTTTGAGAGGTCAAGACTACAAATTCTTGTGTTCTCAGAAATGCACCAAGGGCTATCAAGGTTAGCCTTATAAAACTACAGCAAGGATTAGACCAGATCCAAATAACCAGTACATAGACAGATAGTGTAGTGTAGAAGCTGTTCCTATAGGTATTCTTTATTCAGAAGGATGGAAAATATGACAGAAAAGGACAGTTGTATTTATTAGATATCATCAAAAATGTATTGCTGTGAATGGAAAGCACTTTAATTAGGACTAAATTAGCTACATGCATAACATAACTCATCATGTGAGTCTAATGGACTAGCATTTAAATGCATATAATTGTGCAGATGGTTCCCTTGGAAGAGACTAATGTGCTATTACATGACTCATGTTCACCTTGTCATGGCACTCATCCAAAGCAGGGGTGCTCAAAAAACGAAAAAAGGAAGTGGACTGAAATGAACTGGCGGTTAGAAGAGTCTGGGACATAGAAAAGGAGGAGACAAACCCTTCTTCTGCATCTTTCAAGGACATATAGCGGGCACAATGCTAGCTTTCCCAAGCTGGCAAATCCCACAAGCTTGTTTCTGAAATGCAATGCATGTTGTTTGTAGCAACATCATTAACATCAGCATGAGAAGCAGGGGCATACAAGCTGAGAATAATATGTAATTCAGGTTCAAAATCCATTTTATACTCTCATGTTTATTTTTTCTAACTTTGCCAGCTTCTGCTTCCAAAGCAGCCAAGCCTCAGCTACAACCAGTGCTGTTAGAGCTGCTATTCCAGATCCATTCCTTTAAAGCAGAAAAAATGGCATTCCTCTCCTTTCTGAGAAATCAAATAACCCTGGTATCAAATCTTTTCACTGCCTAAGTTCCAAAAGTCACCTGCTACAGCAAGGGAAGCAACAGCAGTGCATCTGTTTGTGCATTAATACAGATGAAGTTACCCAGTTGTTAAATCTGGTAATTTAAATTCAGAGCAGAGTTTAAAAATGAATCAGGTTATGGTCTGTGTGTACATGTGATGGTGCTAAAATCTTAAGGGGGTTTTCTCTTCTGAAATTTTGGCTGCGTTTGATCTGCAATGGGAAAATAGTGTTCATTCCAGTTTGGAAGGAAAACCAGAACTGAAATTAATTTAGTAAAATCAAATCAAGAGATTGAAATGCCTTCAAATGCCCCCTTATCCTTCTGAGGATGGAAAGTTCGACTGTTTGGTGGAACTGAGGAAGAAAGATGGCTCTATATGGAAACTGATGAAAAGCTGACTTCAGCAATACTGTTGAAGTGGACCCCTGGTTTTAATCATGAAGTTATAGAACAAGTAATGGCAAATCCACTACAGACTTCAAAATCACGTCAAGCTTATCTACTTTAAGCATTGTCAAGCAGCCCTTTCTTTACAGTGAACAGAACCCACTCTAGACTTCTGCTCTCAGGCTGAGCTCGCTTGTTCTTACAGTGACCTGTTCATCACCTCAGAAGACTCCCATGCCTCTGTTTCCCACCATTTCAACAAAACATGTCTTCAAGGAAAACTTTTTCGAACTATTTGAACTGCCTCTTAAAATACATTTGATTCTTGTGTCAACTGTTAGCAGTTACCTGGGAACATTTACTTAGGATTCATAAATACATATAGGAAAACTGCTGTTACAGCCACTCTTGAAATGTTGAGATACTATACTTTGATTTGAAATACTATAACTTACAGGAGAAAACTTGTAAGTTGTATTGTGGACATTATGTCATTTTGCAGGCTGACAGAATAATATGTTAACAATTAGGTGGCTAATATTATGGAAACAACAGGCCAGATTTGAGAAGCCTGAACAAGTATGATGCTGTTGCCATGCAAGTCTGCAGGGTGGAAAACATGGCCATATTCCACAGTATCTGCAGTTATCAAAGCTGCAAATATAATGAAGAAGGAAGAAAGATTAAGAAAGTTCTGTCTGTGGTGACAAACATATAACTGAGGGGAGAAAAGAGGCTACTGCAGTAAATTACAGAACATGCTTAGATACGTCTTTTACTATGAACTTTAAGAAAGAAGGGCGCTTTATGGAGCTCAGTGCCCATGAGTCTTAAGCTGAGATGTTCACCTCTTACAGGCTAGAGGGAACATCATTACCACAAATCTTGATAATTATAATGATCATCATAATTTTGAAAACCTTATTTGATATTAATAATGATCAATAGTGACTTGCAATATTTTAAAGCTTCCCTTCTATTGTAACACAGCATTTGCTGCATCAGGGTACATTTCTCTCAGAAGTCCTCAACAGTCCACCTGACAATGCTGTTTCATCTGATTTTAATTAATCTGTCACTACAAACATGACCTAGTTACCATAGTACAAATGTCAGCTTGTAATAGCTTTTCCCTAGAGTCCTCCTTAACTCGCATTTGCCATTTACATTTGCTCATTCAATCATGAAGAGTAGTTAATTAGCTCCATCTACTGCTGCATGCAGTGAATTGTACCAGCAATGCCCGTTCCCTAGTAGCCTCTTCAGATTCTACTGGCAGTGGTGGTTTGGGCGCTCTGGTGCACCACGCCACTGGCAAGAGCTGCTAACAGAAAGTAGGAGGCGTATATATTTGTTTCTTCTTCTGTCATCAGCTCTACTGTTACACAGGTTTTCTTTAATCTCTAATCTTTTTTTTGTAACATCTTTTTGAATTACAGGGTGAAAATGTGGGGCACCTTTTTTAAAAACATTGTGCTATGCCAAAAGACATAACAGTTCTCAAAATAATTGGCACAAAGGAAGGAAACAGAGCTATTTAGGTTACTGCTGCACTAATAAAAAAGAAGGCCACTATGCTGAAAATGAGAACTCAGATCAACAGATGCATGCCCTTATCTTATGCTTGCCATATGTGTCAACCAGAGTATTCAGATGGGGTATTTAGTTGTTTATGTTTTAAAATAAATATTGTGATATTAATTTAAAATGCCTTCTTAGTTTATGAGAGACCTAATGAATGCCTGCTCTAAAATGTTATCTCCCTTAGTCTTTCCCTTTTGATGTAGGTGGAATATTTCAAACACTCTCAAAACAGCCTAACTTGAATACCAGTAAGCAGATTGCACGAGGTACTTACTTACCCATGACATAGCTGGATCAAAGAAACACATCAGATTAATTGCCAAAGTGGAGAGGTAGCAAGGATTTATGCCTTCAAGTGCCTAAAAATCTCAAAAAAAAATTTATTATATTTAAAGAAATGGCTCAGCAAAGGATTTTATTTTCCTAATAGATTTACTTTTACACTAAGAAATAAAATAATACCAAAAAGCTTATTAAAGTCAAACACGTTTCTCAAGTCTGCATAATGCTTAGACACCTGTGAGATGGCTGCTAAATCAAAAGACCAGGTTTGCAGGTATTCCAGAGGAAAGAAACATATTCCTTGGGCTGGCTGCTGCCTTCAGATACGCCGATAGTAGTGCTCCTCCTGCTAAAAGCAAATGGCATGAATCATAGAATCATAGAATCATCAGGTTGGAAGAGACCCACCAGATCATCGAGCCCAACCATTCCCACCAATCTCTAAACCATGCCCCTCAGTACCTCATCCACCTGCACCTTAAACACCTCCAGGGAAGGCGAGTCAACCACCTCCCTGGGCAGACCGTTCCATTGCCTAATGACCCTTTCAGTGAAGAATTTCATGAAGAATAATGAAGGTGCATTATCTGTTCATGTTGCTACCCTAGTCACCTACCTCCAGTCCCTAGATGTTCATCTGCTTCAAGTGGCCTCAAAACAGAACAGGTCATTTCTGAATTATGAGTCTGAGAAGATCTCTGATCAGAAAACATTAAAATCAAAGTAAGCCAAAAAAAAAAAAAAGTAACTATCAACAAGAAAATTATTGCAGAAAATCCAAGTTTTCCTCTTACCTTTTCACCAGCTCTGAAAACAAAGCAATTTTCATTGCCAATGCTTTTATTGCCTCAGCCTCAACTTTGCCCCTTGATGTTAGCTCTAAGAGGTTTCTCCATCTCTAAGTTACCTGTAAGCTTTAGCCTTCAATGTATTGTCCGTGAATGCCACTTACTTAGAAGAGCCTTTCCAGCTAATCCCATGGAATTTTATATTTTCTGGGGACAGTTTTGTATGTTTGAATAACATAAAGCTGTTCTTCATACGCTGCACTGAAAATCTCTTCCCCTGTCCCCTGGAGGGAACATCTTTTACTTACACAACTTCATGTCAAATCAAGTTTTGTTTTTCAAATCAGTAATTAAAGCAGAATTATGCAAAGCAGAATAATAAATAATCTGGCTGTGCAGTCTATTAGTTCATAAAAATGTAAGGAACTTCAGTGCCTAACTTTGCTTACAATTAGCACATTAGTGGGAAAACAGACACTGTTTTCAATTAGTGCACTGTAAATAAATTTGTCCTGACCTTCAACAGCTTTCTAGAAGAATATTTAAGGTGATTTATGTCCAAGTTAATTGGGAGCTACAACACCCTAAAAGCTTGCTTTATGCTTGTAGTAAATGTAAATCCCAAATTTAGTGTTAACACAACAGGTAACTTGCAACATGCAGGTAACTGCTTGAAATTATTCAGGATTAATGTAAACTCCAAATCTAAGTAACTAAATACAGAGTTTACCATATGTCTTCTGTGGATTTTATGGGAGTAAGAACTGCAAAGAGACCTGAGCGTCCAGTTCTGCACCTCATTTCCAAGAAACAAATCCTCTGGAATCTGTTCCTGAAAAAAGGGTTTCAGGTCAAATCTATAACAACAGAATGTTAAATAAAAACTACAGGGTTGGAGATGTTTTGATTTATCCTTAACACAGGCACTCTTGGTTTGATTTCAGAAATGTATTTGTTTTTATATGAATGCCAGAAGAGCCACAAGGTACCAAAAGCCACTACACAGTTCTAGGGGTTATGTTGCCTCAACAAGCCTTTCAAAAGGCATTAGTGATAACAGTAGAGAAACAAGCTTTCAATACTCAATTTGTTTAAAAAATAAAAACACTGAGGGAATTTTATTAACCTAACACCTGTTTATCAGTGTGCAATGATTCTTATGGATTTAGTTGTGAGCAGGGGCAAATCTAACCCACACTGGTATTTAGCACCTTCTTCTCATGTAATGGCGTTCTTCACAAGCAGCACACTAGTTGAAAGATATATCGGAGAGTCTCAATATTATGGGGTCATTTGAGTATGTGTGCAGTGTGTCAGATCATCATAAATGTCAAAGTATAGAATCTATAAAAGCACTTATACACATTTATACATATATATGCAACCCACACACATATTATGGTCAGGAAAAGCTATAATAAGTGCTTGTAAACTTCCAGACTGCCATGTAAGAAACACATTTTCCCATCAATAACTTTCGTAATATCTACCAGTGAAGTAACCACTCAGAAAAGACTGCTACATTTCTTCATCAGATGTAACCACTCTTTCATATGGGTCATAATTTCATCTATGTGAAACTTCCCTTTTATTCATCAAGATTTATTGCACATCCAGAGCTTTCTTTTCAGTTCAAGAAGTAAGCTTTTTCATCTTTATGTGAAACTTTTAATGGCAAGTGACTTGAGGAATTTGCTAAGCTGAAAATTAAGCATATCAGTTTTTTCCTCTGCATAATAGTTAACCAGGCAGTTGTGAACAAGCAGAGTACAGAGTATAGACATCAGGATAAATGGCCATATTCCATTAAGGATTGGTCAACACCTATGTATGTTCTCACTAGGGAAAAACCTCTCTCTGGATCTAAACCTTTTGGTGATCTTACAAAGATGAATATATGTTTGGTTTGTGTCAGTAGCCCATGACTACAAAGCTGTTTCTTGCTATGAAGCAAAACCACTTTGACCTGCAATTACACATTTTCTTGTACAATCTGGAAAACCTATGCATTACTGACAAAGCTAGAAGGAACTGAATACTGAAAGCATAGCAGGAAAACAACACTTCATTGGTTTTATTTTTAAATGCATTCAATGCAGTTCAGAAACAAGTGTAATACAACTCCTACTTTACAAAGTTAACCATTAAAATAGTAAAAAGGGACTTACTGGCCTTTGATTATCAGATTAATATGGGACATACATACTAACAGGAAAGTCAGTTTTGCATGACAGTCATTGAACAATGGAAAAGTTAACAAGAAACTTGGTAGAAATGCTTGAAAAGATGGCATGTCCTTTCATATCCTTTTATCCAAAGGCAACTTCTTCATTATTCTGCAACTGCCTGTCTCATATCCACTCTATAAACTTTAAATCAATTTTACACATTGAAAAATTTAGAAATACAAATAATATACCCAATATAATACATTAATTATGATGAATGATAATGGGAAAGAAAATCTGGCATAGTTATCTATGTGGTAAGGATTTTTAACATGGAGGCAATCAAAGATACAAAAAAGTCTTTTCATCACTGACATCAGTGAACCACACCCACTGTGTTTACTTCTCTCCCTTTTTCCATTGATGCTGGTTTCGCTGCTCTTGTTTGACTGGATCTTGTTTGTATTGTCAGGGGCATTGTAAGTGTTAGCAATGGCTGTCAGGACTCCATTCCTTTCTTCTTCAGCCTCTTCATCCTCATGCTGATAAGAAACAAAACAGAAGGTACTTAAGTGCATGCTTCATTACCTATTTACTTTAGAGCTACAGCAAATAATAGGATTTTTCTTACAACTCCTCCCATAGCTCACTCTTTGACTTCAAGGGCAGGCACCTACATGCAGCAGACAGCTCCTTTCAGCTTTCAAAGCCTACATTTAGAGGAAAAACACTGACTTTAACAACATCTTACCACATAAGATTTCATAGGACTGTCAAGCAAAGCTGGATTTGTTCAAATATGGCCCACTAAGCTTTACTTAAGACAGCAGCAAATCCATGAAATGCACAACAATAACCTGTATTCTGTTCAGGGAGAAACTAGCAAAGGTCAGTGTCTAGAAAGTAAGTAGAGCAAAGCACAAGTATGGAGATGGAGAAGGTTGAGGAGCTGCCAGACCAGCTAGTCAAGGTCATGTTCCAAATTGAGCACAGGACATTTTCCTTCAGTGCAACTGACTACTCTATTCATAGTGCTTTGCGATGAAAATCAAAACACTTCTTAAAAAACAAAAGGTACAAAAAAAAAGAGGATCATGAAGATGGGCAAGCCCCCACAACTAGTTCAATACTAAGTATCTCATACTACGTACTTTCAAGTCCTGAAACCCACACTTAAGTTCAAAGTTATACTAAGGTTAAGCACATTTTTATGTGCTTCACTGCATCAAGATAGCTCTTTGGAGAATGTCGTATAAGCCTTCTGGTGGGTTTTTGTTTCTTTGATTAGAAATGGCTCCAAGCCATAAAGTTCATGTATGACATCTTCACCCTTTGAAGTCAGCAGGTTTTCTGTTACTGACTCAGAGAACACCAGACTAGACATCAGCTGCAGCTTCAGCTCTAAACTCAAACTTTCAAGAAAGGTATTTAGTTTGTTTGGGATATTGCAGAGATACCAGGAGATCCAAGCTACAAAAGTTGGCTCCATCTTTGTATCTAAATTAAACTTAAATTGGTATAGCTGGAGGAGGGGTCATTTTAATTCAGGCAGGTGTACACATAATTTTCATTTTCTGATGATGATTTTATTATCTTCCAAATCAGTGAGTGGCATACAAGCAAGAAATGGCTCAAAATTTATTTGTGAAATGTAGAATGCATAATCTCTTTCCTCTAACGAATTTACTCTTCTGTATCATGAGAAGAAATGGATTAGACAAGAACAAACTTCAGAAAAGTTAAGTTGCACAGCCCTATGTTTAGCCACACAAAAAGCTCATTTAGAAATATCCCAGCTATTAAAGTCAAAGAAAGCTCATTAAGCCACCTGAGTTCTCTCCATGCCAGTGCAGAATTACACTTCTGCACAGAGTACTTGTAGATGTCACAGTTCTTGAGCCTTTCTTCATCTAACATTAGTAACATCCTTGAAAATTAAAGTGGAACCTGGACAATGTCCTCAGATTGCTGTGAACCACTGAAGCAGAGCACATGAGGCTAGAAAAAGGGATTATTACTGCTTTTCATTTTCAATTTGCAAAAAAATCCAGTACATTTTATTTGAGAGAGACAAATGTAGTTCAACACAACATGACATCCTAAAAATACACTGACTACAAAACCTTGCTCATCTACCACCTACCCTCCCCCAGCTATGTGAGAATTTTAAAACCAAAGGCGAGGATAAAAATGTGCCTATAAAGTATTAAGAGGATCAATCCAGAAAATTCTTGTCTGAAATTAAAACAATCCCCAGTATAGCACTAGAATACAAACCTGGAGTTTTCCTGAGGGCCTAGATCTGCTCTTCTGCTTCAAAAAGTTCAGGCAACTGAGGGAAGCACTAGGGATGGCAGAGGAGCCTTTGTCAGCAGCTCCTGGCACCTGAAACAAGGCACTGGAGTGACAGCCTAATGAATGCACTCGGTGCTTCAAAAGTTAATAAAACAAAGAAACCTGTCAGAGGAGTCCTGACTTTTTTCCTCTGCGCTCATTTTTTTAGAAAGGGAAAAAAGAGCAAAACAACATCTATACTTCAAAACTGGCAGGATTTGGGCATTATTCAGTCTAAGAGTCTATCTGTCTCTCAGGTAGGGCAGGCTGAAAGTTGTACAGAATTAGTTCTACTGCAGAGCATGGAAGGACATTGCGTACGTGCCATTTGTCTTTTCACACAACCACGTGTGTACAATTCGCAGGAGGCTGATGCTTTATTAGGCTATTCTTAACTTTTTTCTACTCCCCAAGAGGCAATTATTGCTTAAGTAGAAAACACCATATATGGTGCCTATGTTCTGTTTGCAGTTTTGCAAGGCTGGGCTCTCACAGAATAGAGGCAAGTTTACAGCAGAAGTGCTGCATCACATTGTCTGTAAAGGAGAAAGCTAATCCAGAGGAGAACCACAACTGCTACTTCATAAAAAAAATAGTTTTATAAACTGGGACTATCAAGGTACTTTTCCAGCTTGCTATGGAGAACTATATGTGATGAAAAGTGGTTTACATTATATATAAAAAAAGATCATGTTGCAAGTGCTCAACTGTGGCTCTAATTTCAAATGTCACACTAAATCTTCTCTGGATTCCAGCTGTCAATAAGAAAGAAAATGGCAGCTGGCACTAAGAAGGGCTCTGTTTGGATACAAAATCAGTAGCATCCAGGGAAGGTACAGCACATCATATGAAAAGCACTGTATATGGCACCTGCTACTGTGGCAGCTGTTTACGCTAACTAAAATGCCATTTAGTTGGTCTGTCATGCATTTTGCCTGACGGTCCTTGAGGTAGGTATTTCCTCTGCTTTTGCCATAGCTCTGAAGCTGTCTCTGTGGGTCCTGGTTCACATGATGTGAAACACTGCAAGAGCGTGGATATGATGAACCATTTCATCAGTTTATATTCTAAGCTGGAGACCCCAAAGGCTTCAAAAGAATGTGATATACCATTGGCCAACTGCTTTAAAAAGCAAACCAGAAAACAAACCAGTACAACTAATCACTATGCAAGGCAAAAGGTTACATTTTCAATACACCTCCTACATTTATTTACATAATTCTGAGTGCAAATTTTGTATGAACTTGCATATGTGAATAACAAACTGGGAAGTGAGATTTCTAATTAACCTATGTCCACAAGAGAATACGATAACGAGAACACATTTATGGTGACAATACTCCCACAGAAATTTGTTAAGCACCTGCTAGACAGTTACATGAGATTTTAGCTACTACTTCTGTCCTCACAATGTGGGTTTTTTTTACAGTGAGAAATGAGAAATACAAGTCGGGTGTGCTTTGCACGGCACCTTGCTCCGTAAGCAGTGCTACAGTAGGAAGAGGACATGACAGGTATGTTCCTTACTCTAGGGAGTCTTTACAGTACAGTAGGACCAGTCAAGTGCCCCTTCCCTTATATGCTTGTGTTTGTGTGGGCAAGAAGTGAACTGGACTGGCTTGCTCATTCCAGTGCACAGCAGAAGGCAGAAAATGTGCCTGAAGTGAAAGACTACCCCTGTCAGCCATTAAGTCCACCACAAAACTGTACCTTAAGACCTTCTTCCTTCCTCATTTTAGGGCTGTACCTCCATCTACTTCCACACACATCTTTCAAGTCCACGAGTTCCCATGTCTACCACATCTCCAAGCACTAGCACACGTGCCGCAGATGAAAGGGAATCTCACACACAGGCAGGCGAAGGCAAGGGCACTTATAAGTGCCCTTCACAGATCCAAAGATGCTTAATCATCCAAGCACTAAAACACTTCACTTTCTTATCCAAAACTCACAGAATCACAGAATCACAGAATAACCAGGTTGGAAGAGACCCACCGGATCATCGAGTCCAACCGTTCCCATCAAACACTAAACCATATCCCTCAGCACCTCATCCACCCGTGCCTTAAACACCTCCAGGGAAGGTGAATCAACCACCTCCCTGGGCAGCCTGTTCCAGTGCCCAATGACCCTTTCTGTAAAGAATTTTTTCCTAACGTCTAGCCTAAACCTCCCCTGGCGGAGCTTGAGGCCATTCCCTCTTGTCCTGTCCCCTGTCACTTGGGAGAAGAGGCCAGCTCCCTCCTCTCTACAACCTCCTTTCAGGTAGTTGTAGAGAGCAATGAGGTCTCCCCTCAGCCTCCTCTTCTCCAGGCTAAACAACCCCAGCTCTCTCAGCCGCTCCTCATAAGGCCTGTTCTCCAGCCCTTTCACCAGCTTTGTTGCTCTTCTCTGGACTCACTCCTGAGCCTCAACATCCTTCTTATGGTGAGGGGCCCAGAACTGAACACAGGATTCGAGGAGCGGTCTCACCAGTGCCGAGTACAGAGGGAGGATAACCTCCCTGGACCTGCTGGTCACACCGTTTCTGATACAAGCCAAGATGCCATTGGCCTTCTTGGCCACCTGTGCACACTGCTGGCTCATGTTCAGTCGGTTGTCAACCAACACCCCCAGGTCCCTCTCCTCCAGGCAGCTTTCTAGACAGACTTCTCCTAGTCTGTAGCACTGCATAGGGTTGTTGCGCCCCAAGTGCAGGACCCAGCATTTGGCCTTGTTAAACCTCATGCCATTGGACTCTGCCCAGCGGTCCAGCCTGTTCAGATCCCTTTGCAGAGCCTCCCTACCCTCCAGCAGATCGACACTTCCACCCAGCTTAGTGTCGTCGGCAAACTTGCTCAGGGTGCACTCGATGCCTTCATCCAGATCATTGATGAAGACATTGAACAGGGCTGGACCCAGCACTGAGCCCTGGGGAACCCCACTTGTCACTGGCCTCCAGCTGGATTTCACACCATTTACCACCACTCTCTGGGCCCGGCCATCCAACCAGTTTTCCACCCAGGAGAGTGTGCGCCTGTCCAGTAGATGCTTTTTTTCTGCTCTATGAGCAAAATGACAACCACTTCACAAGATGGATACATTCAGAGGAAAGTGTCACTGATGCTACCTTGCCAAGAAAAATTACTTTCAGGTTTTCCACTCAAATCCTCATTCAAAACAAATGTTCGCCCATTTGCAGACACTCCCTTCCCAGAAGCTGTTTTTTAAAACCCACTGGGTGGCTCATCTTTGCATCTGTTTATCAGACTTACTCCACACACCTAGATCCAATAACAGCTTTGAACATAATTCTTGTGCATTTACAGCATCTGTATCTCATCCAAACAGCCAGACCCCCATATTAATTGTTGAACTACTGAGGTTCTACACTTGAACTCAATATCCTGTTTCTTAAGCCTCCTGAGGAGCTTTGCTTAGGCATTTGTGAAGGAAACTCTGTTCAAGTTTGGCTTAAATAAAAACCTTTCTTCTTGTGGCCATTTATCTCTACAGCACTCAACCAAACCTTTTCCTGCTTTTTTTTTCTGTTATTCTTACTTTCCACATTTTACTCTTTTCTATTGGTCTAGAAATTTCATAAGCTGCTTAGAATTTTCTCTTTTATCATGCATATTAGATTCAGTTCTGTAATTAAAAGCTGTAAGACAATCAGCTTCCAACATCCTTGTGATTTCTTTTTCACTGCTAATGAAAGCAGTGCTAAACTCTGAAGATGGAACATGCGACAAAATTTCTTCAGGAAGCTGTCCTGATTATTTCAGCAAGATGACAACCATCAGACTCAAAAATGCCTATGTTGATTTCATTCCTTTTTGTTTTAAGCATATTTTGCAGTATTTCAGAGTTGCAAGAAACTTATTAAGGCAGCAAAAATGCAGAACAGAAAGTGAATCTCAGTCTGACCTTCAGTTGCAGCTATGGAAAAAGAAGGTGTAAGTGGGAGGCTACAGGGATCTATACACCTGATACCTGAAGCTATCTGCTAGTAAACTGATTCATGTACCATGTATGTCCAGATTTCATAAAAAGAATGTGATAAAATCTTTTCTTTTTTGCTGTACTGCAAAAAGATCAAGTCAGCTTGGTGTAATTTTTGAACTGTCCGTAAGCATATGTCATTGTTGGAGAGACAACAGGTGCCTATGATTTTTGTGATAAGTTTAGCACATTGTTAGATTAATGACAATAAAGTCCATGCCAAAAGAGAGAATTATTATGGAAGGATGTATCAATTTGTTCAATCTCTCCCAAAAAGTTCCAAGTATATCAGCAATTTTTCTTTTTCTCAAGGTTATTCTGTTTTTACTGTCCTTATTCTAAAATAGAAACATCTTTAAATATATGTACCATTAGTGCCAAGATAATTCATTCTCCTCAGCAGGTATAATTGAAGCCTGTTGTGTAGGACAACAATCAAAGAACTGAACTACCTTTCGAAGTTCCTTCGAACTGAGCTGACGCACAGTGCAGAAATGAGCCACAGCATACTCTAACAGTGCTCCAAAGATGAAACTGAAGCAGATCCCAAGGTACACATCAATTGCTTTAATAAAGCAGTTAGCATTTGGAAGTGAAGTCCTGGCTCCCATCATCAGCGTTGTCATAGTAAGGACTGTGGTAACCCCTATGGAATGCAAAAAAACTAGTTAACTTCTGATAAAATGTGAATAGCAATGAGGGCCTCTACTGCAAGTGCCCTACTACAAGACAGTTTTTCCTGGCTCTTTGAACTCCTAGTACGCCACAGCATTTAATGTGTCATGTTTTGGGAAGAAGGCTTTTAAATGAACTTGTGAATCTGAAGTTAAATGCTTAAAATGAGAAGTGTTTGTAAAGCTGAGAAGACTTGAAATTAAAACGAGAGAGATTTTGGTGTCATAGAATGTATATTTATGACTCATACATTATTACTGCAATACTACACAAACAGGCCCTTTAATACATTCAGTTATCATTTTGCTCATTGCAGTTGTCCACTGGCCTCATTTGATGCGAAATCTTTCTTTATTCCCTGTTCTGTAGGAGTGTTTTTCCCACCCCACCTGCAGGCTGATCAGAACTGATTTGCATTCTCTCCCTTTCAGAATATCCTTTATTTGCAATTAATTATATTTAATCTCTTATAATTCTCTTTTTAGTCACGTGTTAATTAGTATGCATCATTAGACCTTACAAAAGCCTCACAGTTCTGTCTGTACATGCCTCGTGTTTAAATATGTTGAAATTATTTCCAAAATGACTGATTCTTCATTGCTTTCAGGAGCCTCCCCTGCCTCCAAGTCACCTGTAGCTCCCAAAGATGTTTTCTTAGTTAAAGAATAGAAAGGCTTTAAGTGGAATCTGTATGGTGTACTGCAGATGGCAAACCAGAAAAGTAATTCCATAAAACTCAGAAGTATATGCGACTTTTGGAAATGGATGCCAAAACATGCAATAAACAATGCATCTTAATGATCCAGTTCTTGGTTTGTTTTCTTTTATCAGCTTCTCACCTATGCAGATTCTGGCTGGAACTGATGACTGGCTTATCCAAAATGATACCCAGGAGAGCACAACCAGTAGGATTGATGGTACATATGTCTCTAGTATGAAATACAAGATGTTTCTCTTGAGTTTAAAGTGAAACACTAGTTTTGGGTAACGTCCTGTGGAAAGAACGGGGAGGGGGGAATATTGTGAAGGTGCAATTCATAAAATGTTTTTTCAGTTATCGGTCTGGTTTACTTTTTTTTTTTTGCATTAAAATGCAGTAAAAACTTAACAAACAAGTTTGAAAAACATTAAACACTATTGAAAAATTCTATCATGAAGATTCTAAATTGAACTGAAGGAAAATATCAAAACATGTAACACTGTCACCATGTCCAAAATTTCACTAAAGAGGTCTTGAACTGGAAATTCACTGAGGATTAGAGAAGGAAAAAATAAATCCATAAATGTGTACAAAGGATGGTTCATTATATTGCACCCTTAGCAAGTTTGCGGACGACACTAAGCAGGGTGGAAGTGTCGATCTGCTGGAGGGTCGGGAGGCTCTGCAAAGGGATCTGAACAGGCTGGACCGCTGGGCAGAGTCCAATGGCATGAGGTTTAACAAGGCCAAATGCCAGGTCCTGCACTTGGGGCACAACAACCCTATGCAGTGCTACAGACTAGAAGTCTGTCTAGAAAGCTGCCTGGAGGAGAGGGACCTGGGGGTGTTGGTTGACAGCCGACTGAACATGAGCCAGCAGTGTGCCCAGGTGGCCAGGAAGGCCAATGGCATCTTGGCTTGTATCAGAAACAGCGTGACCAGCAGGTCCTGGGAGGTTATTCTCCCTCTGTACTCGGCACTGGTGAGACTGCTCCTCGAATCCTGTGTTCAGTTCTGGGCCCCTCACCACAAGAAGGATGTTGAGGCTCAGGAGTGAGTCCAGAGAAGAGCAACGAAGCTGGTGAGGGGGCTGGAGAACAGGCCTTATGAGGAGCGGCTAAGAGAGCTGGGGTTGTTTAGCCTGGAGAAGAGGAGGCTGAGGGGAGACCTCATTGCTCTCTACAACTACCTGAAAGGAGGTTGTAGAGAGGAGGGAGCTGGCCTCTTCTCCCAAGTGACGGGGGACAGGACAAGAGGGAATGGCCTCAAGCTTCACCAGGGGAGATTTAGGCTGGACATTAGGAAAAAATTCTTCACAGAAAGGGTCATTGGGCACTGGAACAGGCTGCCCAGGGAGATGGTTGATTCACCTTCCCTGGAGGTGTTTAAGGCACGGGTGGACGAGGTGCTAAGGGGCATGGTTTAGTGTTTGATAGGAATGGTTGGACTCAATGATCCGGTGGGTCTCTTCCAACCTGGTTATTCTATGATTCTATGATATAACACAATGCAAGGAAATTAGGAATCACATAATTACTCAACTGTAGCTATTCATAAGAATTACCACAATGAGCGACTATATAAACTAGCATAGTAACAACTGTAATTTTATAAAGTTAGCATGATCCTTATCTTTGACTGCCTCAGATATCTGGTATATTTTGTCTTTTTTTTTTCATTTACTGTTGCTCATTATGTGGATCAAAGGGACCTTCTCTGAAACTGCTGACCTACCACTTAAACACAAACAGCAGCTTCACAGCTTCATCATCTATTTTTTCTTTACATTAGGGCATTACTCTGTTTATGCTGTTCTGAGTGGTGTCACTGTTGTGGCAGAAATGGTTTGCTTCTAAATGACTGATAAAGAGATGAAAGTTTGGGCCCTTGGTCAAAGACAGAACTGGGTCTCATTAGGGAGCAGCACACTGGTAAGCAGAGCCTGAATTTGACATCCAGCTCACTAAATGAGCAAAATTTGGCTATATGTGGGCAACAGAAGTGAAGGATCTGAAATTGTTACCAGTCCAGCAGATCAAAATAAAGCAAATGCTTGTTTTTTACTAAATTAAATATGCAAAATAAGACTTTTTATTCTGACATTCAAAGTTCAAAATTAAGTGTCAGAAGTATTTAAGTTTTTTAAAACATTATTTTAACAAAATTCTTGAACCAGAATAGCAATGAGAGACTAATGCTTGAATATACTGTGGCCAGATAACATTGGCTTCATCTATTTTAATCCAACAAACAATGAACTCCAGGACCTATGTTTCTTTCCAGTGCTGAGTGCTGTGAGTCAGAACAGAACTACAGATCGGTGAATGCACTTTAGCAACAAAAACATATGCATAGGAAGGCTATTTGTGCATCCCTCAGGTGCACTGTGAGATACAGAGTCAAAGAAGAGTACTTTTAAAACCTTGAAGTACACGTAATGGATGCTAAGAAGTGTCTTCTTGCTCCCAGGCTAGAAAACAGATGTTTAAATTTCCATTTTTAGAAGTATTGTATAAATTGCATCCAGAGAACAAGGTTTCATACAACTGTTAAAATCAGAAAGAATTGCTAGATTAGCTAGCCTGACCCTAATCACAAATCACTAAATTTACCCAGTAAGTTCTTGCTTTGAACTCAATCACCTTGATTGGAATGGAGTTCACCTTTCACATGGACATCTAGACTTAATCTGAGGATATCCAGACATGCAGCATCCACCATTTCTCTCAGTAGTCTGTTGCAATGACTAAAATCATTCTATCTGTTAAAAATGAATGCCTTATATCTAATCTTAATCTGACTAAATCCTTCTGCCATGTTCACTCTGCCTTTTCACAGGTAGAGAAAATAGTTCTTTGGTAGTCAGGTCTTTCTCCTCCTAAAGTTACAAATACACTGTACTTAGGGTCCTCCTTCATAAGTTCAACATATTGACTTCTTCAAATTCCTGACTGATACTAAAACAGGATAAAAAAACAGACAGTAGGCTTTAACTCTCTCCAAGAGGCAGTAGACACAAAGATGATTTATACCATTATCATCATTTTCGCGTGAAAAGAACATTACATTAGTGTACCTGTATTGATACTGTGATTTTAACCCATACAGTTGTTTCAGTAAAGTCATTTTGCCAACCAAAACTGATTTTAGCGTAAGCAGACCAAACTGAAGTACTCAAAAGTTATGAAGCGCAAAACTTAGTTGACTGTGCAACATTACTTCTGCTTCTGTCTGCACTCATCCGTGCACTGAATCACGCACTAGTACTAAGTATGTACAATAAAGGCCTACAGCGTAACATATATTTAGGGCAGAAGAATTAGGTTTGTACAGGCAATTATAATCCAATGGCTTCCTAGTGTGCAAGAGCAAGCATTTAAAACCTTAATAAAACTGTTAAGGATTTTAATAATTTTGCTTACAATTTTCTAGGCTGCTACTTAACTAGAACTCAAAACAGGTTTTGTTAAATAGAAATACTACATTTTCTGTTCAGTGTTTGCACCCCAAACAGCCATCACTGTGGCATGGTTGCAGCTAGCACATGACGGATGATGGCACTGCCACAGTGAGCAAGGGAAGTGTGTCAACCTAGAGCTGGTGTGAGAGTGCAGATGCTACACACCATCAGAAGGAAACCAAATCCTCCACAAAAGGAATTTGTCTTGTGTTTCTGTCCTTTACACTTCCTGCAGGGTACCGCAGGTACTTCAGAGTTCCTGTGGTTCAGCCTTAGAGCTTGTCTTTAAGAAGAAAAACTCAGAAATTGCCAATACATAGCAGCATACAGCAAAAATCTCTCCTCATTAGCACTCTACAACTGTATCTCCATTCACCTTAGTATAAAAGTCAAGCATTTACATAGGAAGTTAGTTTAAAATATCTAACCTGAAAGTCATACTTTGCCACTTTGCTGCAATTTCCAAGTGTAGAGAAGCCCTTTGAATGTTCCTGTGTAGTTTTGTGTTATTTTTCCTGATGCCAAAAATTTCTGAAGCAACATAAACAACAAAGAGAAACAGAGACGTAACAGCTTATAGCTGAGTGGCTTTTTGGGGAACGAAGAAAAGGCATTTCTCTAACCTTAAGACTCTCTCCTTGCCAGAGTCCAGACACATCATGGATATAATAATAATGGTGTCGGAATTTCTCTAAAGAGCTCAGAAGAGCTTTTATAATGGAAAATTTGAAGCAACCTATATATAGAATTCATATGGGTTTCTCCCATAATAAAGGGAAGGAAGACGTAGTCAAGAAACGGTAAACAATGCATACTTACCATGCTAAAGAAATGAGAAATGGGACAAAATGAAGACAGGTAAATATTACAGTCCTTTTTTCATCTACACTCCCCTATACCAAAAGTTATCATCTTTCAAATGAAATAGATTTGCTACTCATATTATGTGAGTTGCAGATGAGACAGTAATGATGTATCTTGTTGCCTTTGACCTGCACATTGGAGGCTACAGTGCCATTAGTCAGACCAAAAGTGAAACAGGTTCACGTGATCCTAGTCCTGGCTTTCTAGAGTTAAGCCAAGTACAATTCAAGCTAACTCCTCAAAAGAGTAAAGTTTGCCCCTTGCTTAAAAAAATATTTGCATTAAAACAAGAAGATACTTTTTTATTCAAGTGTCTGGCCCAAGATGGACGTGACCTCAGTGATTTAAATTTGGTAATGTAATAGAAACAAACTCTGTGCATACAGCTAACTCTGCAGCAAAGGCATAGTGTTAGCGCTTACCAAAGTATCAAATTACTGTGGTTAGCAGTTTCTCAGATTAATCTGAATCTAAATGACTGTCAATATACATACTCTAAACCCATCAGAAGGTGAGATACTCTAGTTCAGTCACCCCACAGCAAAATAAGATTAAACTGAGTTACTTGGGCTTTATAGAATTTACTAGAGGGTAGAAATACAAAACTTCACAGTAGCTCTAACTCATACATGAAGAACAAATCTAGATACCAGACTACATTCTCCATACATAGTCTAACTCTCAATACTGCTTAAAAAAAATTAAATTAAATTAAAAGTACCCTAGAAAGTAGAAAGAGGTGAAAGGTATCAAATTTCAGTTGATTCCACTTTTATTTCAGTATCATAAAAATTGTACCAGCATAGACTCTTTCCCAGTACCTGAGCAGATGCAGGTCTAAGGCAGATCTTTCTGAAGGCAAGAAAAGCTAGTTTATTCCTTTTTACAACTTGCCTTTGAAGTTTGCCTTCTGGTTTCTAAAAACAGTATTCTAATTTATAGCACTATCTGCCACTTCATATAGATCTTGCCATATTACTGATCATTTTATCAACACTATTGCTGCACTGCTTAAGAAATACAAATAAACCTAAACAAACAAGCTTCCTAATCACCCTAGGTCATCAATTTTTTGATTTTCCATTTTTCTATGGCTTCTGTTCCTGTCTCATGGCAGAACACAGCATCTCTGCTCTTTTCTGCTGCCCTCTAACCAGCAGATGGTCACAGCAGAAGCACCTGAAGGAAGGACTGATGCTCCACAAATGCTAACAGCACTTTCTAACTTCCACTGTAGTGTTACAGGGTGAAAGGATCTTCCCAACAGCTACTTTCTGTTGATTTTTTGATGAACTCTACTCCAGTAAAAGACTGTTCCACATCACTCTTTATGTAAGAAGCACTTTGGCATCTTGCACAGAGGTGTGCAGTCAGGCACAAAGAGCACATTCTTCTCCATCATGAAATATGTATGCTAACCCCTTGGGTGCCACCTAAAATGTGTGATGTACATCTCACACGCTTGTCAGTATAACTCTAGCAACGCATCATTTTCTTCTCTTCTTGTACTTTTTAAGGGCACAGTGTGGGAAATCTTTAAATAGAATTTTATTGCCTCAAATACGTGCTGAAAATGTAGTTTTCAGTATATATATTTTTATAGCATGTTTACAATGAAAATACATGTTAAGGAATGGGTAGTGGTCCCACTTTTACCCAACAAATAAAGTGTGCCACTAAAAACCAATTCTGTGATATAGGATGCTAAGGTGGTCTATGTTATTACAGATCCTTTGCCCCCTCCTCAGAGAACAATCAGCCTTCTGTTCTTCACTGTCAAGATATCAGAAATTACCTCTTTTCCTACTTGTTCTTCAGAAGTGAACTACAGGAAATTAAAGATCAGGCCAGGCTTCTCAACATGCGTTTCATCTTCAAGAAAATGCTTTACAAAAAATAAGTTTGAAATTCAAACTCCCTAAGAATGAAACAAACCCTTTCATGTAGTGTTTGTGTGCAGATATATTAATCCATTTAGCTTACCTGCAAAAAACCAAAAAAAAAGCTTACAAAAAATTATGCCATAGAAAGTCTTCCAAATGTTTATGTGTATTTCTGTCTATTCTACAAAGAACTTCACAGAAGTTAATTAAAAAAGCCTTCTCTTAATATCCTTGATATTCATTCCATTTATTACACTTCCACATGCTTTCATGTTACTGCAATTTTTCCAATGCATTTTCCAAAACCATTTTCTTTCTTTCTGAACTGTTTTACAGTTCAGAAATATCACAAAAACAACTCGTAATGAGAAACTTTACAACACCAACTCAAGTGAAAAAGCTTGCTTACAAAGAGTGATTATATGAGCTCAGATAGGTAAGTTGAACATAACATGGTAAAAGATAAATGCACATGTAACTCCTTGAATCTTAGGTGAGGGAGACAGAAGACTCACCAGGTCAGATTATACTGAATAAAATGCTGGGATTGTTTGTAATCCCTGTATGGCAAAGATGTTCTCAGAAATAACATGGAAAGAGCAATTACAGATTATAAAAGAACTGAAAAAGAATGAGAGAAGTTATTCACTGTACCATGCCTCAAAAAGTGAAGAATTGAAGAATTCTAGAAAAAAAAAACCTAAGAAATCTCCAGAGACTGGAGAAAGTGCATATGGGCCTGGAGGAGAAAGCAAGGTAATGCCTTTACTTTGAGAGACAAAGACTGACTGATGAACGCACACCCTGTGTAGGAGTCTGTTACATTTGTATACTCTTATAGTTTATATACTTCTTGATTTTCAGATAACTAATTATAAATGAGGGAATCATTACTAGATAAGTTATGACCTCCCACCTGAGAAGCCAATAATGTGTAGTGCCAGGGGTCAGCATAGTTGCAACGCTGTATAGCCAGAGAAGGTCTGACAGATCTCTGGCCCAAGGAGGCTAAAGCAGCATTGGTGATAGACATCAAAACCCTGGTACTGGGAGGCAAGGAACAGCAGCCAGCTTCCTTTGCAGTCTTTTTCAAGAGGACAAGTGTCTTGTCTTTGTGCATCAAGGAAAGGAGACTGACTTTAAGTTTTGTGTCATTTTTCCCTCTGTTCTGCCAAAATAATACCATTTGAATATGCCCATTTGCTGACTTCACAGTTTTCCAAGTGGGGAAGTGCACTGAGAGCACTGATTCCTGACATAACTCTCCCTGCCTTCTGGGCTCCGGCTGAAGACTCAGTGTTAGACTAGACCTGAGCAAGCTGACCCTCTTCATTCCTGCTTCTACTGAAGACTTGGCAGGAGAGCTGCAGTAGCAAGATTTAAGGAAAGTTGCTGGCTAGAAGAAAAGCTATCAACAGCCAATTAGTCTCAAGTATTAAATGACGTTTTTGCTTCTTTCTCCAATTAAAAATGTTAATTGAGATTAATTAGCTATCACTTGCTATGAAAATAGAAGCATTTATCAAGTGGGAACACATAGGTTCTGTCCTGTGCCCAGTACTTCTCACTAACAAACATGATGATATACCAAGTATCTTTTAACACACAGGAAAATAGGACTGGAGTTCAAAATTATCTCAACAACTATCAGCCTGAGCAAAACAAGATGCAATTCAACAAAAGCAAGTACAAAGTCCTAGACTCAAATGGAAATTACCAGCTCCATAGACAGACCACAGGGAATACGTAGGCAAAGGCTGATGAAGGAGATGGAGTACTAGCAGGTATTGCAAGCTGAACAAGGTCAAAAATGCACAGTTTTCTGCAAGAAAAGCAAGTATCAACCCAGAATGGATAAAGAGGAACACAGTTCAAGAAATGCATTTAAGTAAACCCTTTCCCTCTAGGGAGGATACCTGATGGGAATAGTGTACCCAGTTTTCGGTACTGCACATCAGTAAAGATATGAGAAATTTTACGGGAAAACAATAGCAAAGACAAGAGATCTAGAAAACTACGTGAATTAAAAAGAAAGAAAGCATTGGTCTGAGAAAAGATGTATCTGTCCTGAAATAGTGAAAGAGCTGCTGATAAATAGCAGGAAATATCTGTATCCACATAATGGGTCTGAAATGCAGCAAGGGAGATCAAGATTACACATGAGGAAAATACGCATGTAATAATCACCAGAAAAAAACATCTAGGGAGGATGAAGCAGACATTTTGGAGGTTTATCTGACTTATTCCTAGAACCATCTGTCAGGAAGTAGGCTGTAGATATAGATGACCTTGCCTTGGGACATGAGAATAGATTAAATGAATTCTTAAAGGGTACCTCAGCCTTATTTCTATGATTATTTACATAAAAAGCTAAACTGTAGCAGTCCTTCATTGCTTTTGCGTTTTTTCCAAAAAGAAAAGCAAGCATTTTATATCACTGTTAATTACTCTGAGAATTTAGGTGGTGTTGGATATGCAGCTAAAATAAAAACCCAGCAGCCAGTGATGCTCATGTATAGTTTTGGGGTCTAAGAGTGCATCAGTGTACACAGAATAAGGACCATAGTTAAAAGACATTTAGGAGGGAGTTCTAGCAATTAATTTACTTATGTTCAAAATTAAATTGGTCTGTACCAAAAAGAAAATCAATATCAAACCCTAGCCACCAGTCTAGCTAACATTATTCAAAGTGACTTACTATTATGTGATTACAATAATGTGATTATTATGTGATACATGCTGTTCTATAAAAAAGATTAATCTACAGCATCCTTTTCTGAAATTTATTGAGGTTACTTACGCAAGAATTTCACTGACCATGTTTTAAATTTGGCTCTGTCAGTGGCTGTATGTGAACTTGAGGTTTGCATTGTTGTACAATAATTCACTCGCACAGCAGCTGTACTGTCTGATCAGGTTCACAGGGTATCAAGTCCTGACTGCTTTTTTTGCTGTGTTAGGAAATACTATGCATGGCTCTTCTCTTGTATGTTTAGCTTTAGCCTAGTGAATAACTGTAATTTATAAAATAATTTCAGAGATCTATTAATGGTGCTAAGGAAATGCAAAGCATCATTTTTCACATCTAAATTGATTACTTAGTATGGTCACTTTTTCCTTTTAATACGGGCTACAGTAGACACTGTTTTCCACTGCAGAAAACAGAACTTAATTTATAATGACTCAACAGAAAATAAAGGGGATTATGAGATTCCATTTTAAAAGTACTGCTTAACATGATAACATGGCTTTCTTGAACAACAGAATTGAAGCAAGCAGGTGTGCCAAATTTTAATTTAATTAAGTTGCATGTGTTAAAATGCATAATTTAAAAAAGTAGCTTTTGACTTCATACATAAGATTACTGCTGACACAAAGGGAGGAAAACAGCATAATTTATGGAAAAGAGCACAGTTCATCTCACCGTGCCTCTTTGGTAACAACTGGAAATTGGTTTTATTCTATTTGGTAAAAAATAATAGAACTTTTTTGGCTTCAGAGTCTAGACTCTATGACAGAAGGTGGTAAGAATTAAGCAGGTTTCCTCTCTTCTGTATAGTGAACAGGTCCTAATACGCTTCTGGACAGAACAGCAGTAAAGGATTGTTCCCCTCTGATTGAACTTAATGTTGCTTACTCAGAAGCAGTAAAGAGAAGGAAGGCAAGCACGTCTCTTACATAAGCAGCAAGATACTTTGTGATCCTGGAGCCTGCTAGTATATACTTCATTTCTACCTCTATATCTATTGAGAAAATTTTGACTTTTACCTTGAAATTAGAGCATAAAGTTTCTGTTTGTTGAATTATTAAAGCAGAAATACCCAACAATGGTATAGAGAAACTATGTCTCCGTGATTCAGAATTAGTAACATATCCTCTGGTTAAATTACATCTTTGGAGGATGCGCGTGCCATCATTTAGAGACCTCTCTCTCTGTTGGCATGTTGACTTGAGCAGAAGAGAAACTGAGTATGCCATGAAGCACAGCAGTGAAGGACTAAAGAGTAACTCAAAGAGGATAAAGCAGGTCTGGCACATCTTGAACTCTTTGAAAGCCCTTTCAAAATCTCTGGAAAATAAAAAGGAGCAGACTCTTTCATGAGGGAAAATCCTGCCATTAGAGGAAACTTTCTAAGGCAGTTTGCCAAGCTCAGCAGAAAAGCAGGTCTGTAGAAATGCTTCTGCTCCTTCCTCTGCAGAGGAAACTCAGGCTGGGCAATCTGTGCTCTGCTACCCACCAGACTGCACAGAACCTGCTGCAGATGAAGAACAACTCTGGCAAGCACTAGCCATGTACCCCAACTTTTTGCAGTTGTAAAACCACCCAGCATTTTCACAGAAATTTTCATGACTGACTAGAGGCTTTTGTCTTGCCTCATAAAACCAGAGTGGCTGTTTCCAGGAGGACAAGGAACAGTTCTGAGCTGCGTACGTCCCTGGCTTCTCTCCAGTTTAGATGCCCAATTTACAGGCTCTTCTTCCTTCACAAGAGCTCTCCGTGACATTACATGGGAGGAGTAGGACATCTCTTGTTTACCACTTTTCAGATAATGCATACCCTGCAACCTCAATCTTTGTAATTATCTGGGTCTCTGCTGGTAACATCTGGTCAAGCTTGTATAGTTTCAAGAATGAAATCTAGCAGAAAATTAAAACCATTTTCCTCAGAGAAAACAACACGCTCATTTCCTTAACGCTGCTCTGTTTCCAGCGCCATATTCCAAACTGTACCTAGAAGGTTTTAGAAGTGTTTTACCTGTCTCATACACTGCTTCGGATACCGAGGTAAAGTGATCTTCTACTGTGTATTGTGCCAGCCGGAGTGTGTCCAAACCTCGAACTGAATCATTTCCTCTAGTCCAGTAAAACATGACATTATTGATGTTATACCCCCCTGTAGTGATACACAAGCCAACAAAAGTGTTTATTTTACACAATAACTAATTTGTGTTGAGTACACTTATGGTTCAGCTGTTTCTTATTTGTCTGTCTCAAAGTACAACTAGATGTAAACAATGATGGGTTTTGGCAGAACATAATGCCTGTCCGTAACAAAACTCCCAATAACACACAAAGCCTTATAATTTAAAAGCTGATTTTTTTGGAGGTGGTCTTTTTTACATGTTTTACTCTAGTATAGATGACATGAACTAATAAGAGATTAGTACCACATGGTATTGTAAAGGCAAAAGCTATTAAGCTCTACAAAGCTACAGTTTTTATGAATTAAAGCACTGCCAGCATTTGGAATAAACAGTAAGTGTGCCTTCTGTTGCATCCCAGGCTGCTCTTTCTGAATACAGTGCCTTTGGCCTTCATTCCCGTGGAAATGAAGGGGTAAAAAGAGCAGCAGGGTGGCTGCGCACTGGCACTGTGCTTTGAGCTGGGCTTGGGTCGTCACTTGGGATGACATTTTGGCTTTGGAGCTTGGATGCTTCCCAA
The DNA here is from genome assembly GCF_032191515.1 of Phaenicophaeus curvirostris. Classification (NCBI taxonomy): domain Eukaryota; kingdom Metazoa; phylum Chordata; class Aves; order Cuculiformes; family Cuculidae; genus Phaenicophaeus; species Phaenicophaeus curvirostris. The sequence continues at coordinate 13,508,765 of NC_091400.1, read as the reverse complement.
GGATACCAGCTTAGATGCTGATGTTTCTGCAGGCTCAACAGCGTGGCATGCTTCAGGGGCCCCAGGAGATTTCATCTTAACCTTCAAGCAGTAATTAGGAGCTGAGATGGGACATAAATTATCCATCAGAAGGCAACTGTATTTTGCACACACTTGTCAATATGCCGCACAATCATAGCTAAAATACCTCTGTAGCTTTTCCCCATTATATTAAAAGGCAGGCAATTTTCAGACTAGTGTATATGATTAATTCAAGATTATGTTAATGTAATTTACATGTTAACAGGGAGCATTTGAACATCTTTTCCTTTAGCTTACTTAGATCAATCATTCTTGTATTTGACAGACTTATATTGTGTGAGTTAATAGCTAAGCTTAGGGGCAGAAACATAAGCTGATGATTATTTTTAGACTCCAGTCAATTGTAAGTAAATTACAGTGTGAAACAATAATGCAATGCATTGCACAATGGTATATGCTGTAAAAAGAACAAAGCTCTAGAATCACAGAAAAAGAGATGCATTAAAATAATAAAGGGCATTTTAATATTCTTAATTTAATAGCGTTGGTTCTTGCAATGACAAAATGAACTAATTTCCTACAGCAATTTAACGTAGGAAAAACAGGAGTTCAGAAATTTCACTTCAAGAAAACACAGAGCTGGTTACCAATAATAATGACAACTCCACCTGGAGATTCTTTCCCTGAACATTCTTAAAATGTAAATCTTGTTTTCACTTTCACTGGCAGTTTTCTGAAAACGTACTGTGACCAGGGATCTCTGCTCATGTTATCCCCTTTATAGAAACTAAAGCCAAAATACCACTGTGTCAAAATACTAGGCCAAAAGCATGTGAGTCTAAGCTAAATTCTTGATTCTCCAAAACCACAAGCTTGGAAACTTCCCAGATTTGCAAGATGAAAAATAAAAGTAATGTTTCCTACAAACAAATGATTGCATTGTCTTTAGACAAAGTAAAGACGTTTATAGAAGCAGTTTCTATGCATGACTCCAGGCATGAATTAATTTTCCTTTCCTTCAGTATAAATGAACTGCAGGTATTTAAATAAGGTTCAAGGAACTTGAGAGTACCACAGTAAATTCTTATTTATTTTTACAAGACACTGAATATTCCAAGCTGTGGGAGATGGGAGAAATTCTCTATGTCTAGATGGGTGATAACAAGCGCATCTCCAAACGGAGAACCATTTTTGTTCCAAAGTATTTTCATAATCTGAATGATTTATAGGTTTTGGTGACTATGCCTATGAAAAATCTTTGAAAATACTAATTCCAAAACTCTACTTGTGATGAAATTTCATGAGGAGAGTCTTTCCAATAGTCAGTAAAGTGAAATAGCACAGTACTCCCTCTGTGAAAAATAATTCTTTATTCAGGGGATTTATATTTTACTAATTATAAAATGTGTTAAAAGTTTATATAGACAAAATCCTTAAGCCATGTTATTTGGCTTTTACAAGTAATGTCTATTCTCTTCACATGATACTGAGTTTTCATTCTAACTAATTACTCAAGCCTAAAATGTCTCATTCCTATACTTTGCTGATACAGTATGAGCAGCTAATGTCTACAGGGTTAACTACAGGAATAGTGGATTTGGGATTAAACACAAATTGCCTAACACAAATTAGTTTCTTTACCTTTCTGTTGCTAATTTTAATTTCCCCTGATTGTCAAGCACAAGTTAAGTGCCTTCATGTGGCTCTTCACTGAATAAATGCTAAAGGACAAATTCAAAATAGAAAGTAAAATTTCAGAGATGGGCCTAAAGCATTAATATGTATTTGGACTAGAGGCCTGGTGGGGGAATATGAAAAAATCCCTCAGCCCACTATGAATGAATGGTGGTGTTCACTACTACATGGCAGAGAGCATGAACCCCCTGGCAGCACTAACAGAGCTGCAGGAACCCTCCAAGTCCCCAGATGTCACATCTGACATATCAACAGAGACCCAGAGCGGCATCTCTGGATAACCCAATAGACAGTTTGGCTGCACTGCATTTTGCTGTGTAGAAAGCTTAAGTCTATAAAAATTAACTACCAATGGTTGAATAGCACGTTGAAAAGGCCCCTATGGACACTTTATTGTGTAAAGCCATTACTTGATAATATCATGTCATGTCTACCTTTACATTAGTAATCACGTAATATAAGGTTTAACACTTTGTCTCAGCTCAAATATTTGCTATATGTTTTACATTCCATTTATAAATGTCACTATTTGTAAGGATGTGCATGCATGCTTACATTCGCAACTCTTAATTCCAAGTAATGGTATCTACAAGAAGTATTACGAGATGATGTTATTATTCATCTATAAATTCACACCACTTATCTCATGAGGGAGCCATCACCATTACCAGAGTACCCAAAAAATAAGTACTAGTGTGCACCAAAGAAAAAGGGCCACAGCTAAAGGCACGCTCTTTACTTTTGCATTCATTGCTTCTAGCAGTTTGCTTTCCTCAAAGCTTAACACCACTGTCATGGGAGCATTTGTGAAGACATTACTATGTTTTTCCCTTGGAGAGCAGGCACTTGTGTGATGTTGAAAAAGCAGATGGAATCATTCCGAAAAATGCTTATTTTTAATTACATAGGGAATTCTTATTTGTTTAATCCTGTCAAATAAATTTTAAGTTACTGTGGGACATGTATTTTATTCTAGAACTAGAGAAAACACTAAATGACTCATTAGGCAATGCTGCTGATGTAAATCCATATATGTTGATTTATGTATGCTCTTCCAAAAGAAAATAACTTAAGAGATAAATCCAAATTCTAATTCAAATCACTGTTAAACAGATCTTATAAAACTGCTGATTCTAGAGGGACTTATGTGTGAGGAAGATTTTTAGGTTGATTTTCTTTGTGTTTCTGACTAAAATGAACCTTTTGCAGCAATCTTCTTATTGGTCATTACCAACAAGAGATAAGGAACATTTTACACTTTACTGCAATGGCAGAGAGTAAAGCTTGCCAAGTGCTGAAAACCTTCTGAAAGATTTTGAATATATATCAACACATATTTGAATGCATATTTTCACCTTACAGGACTGGATATCCTTTTCCATTATCCCCCGCAAAAATATCTTGATAGAGTATTATCATATGAATAATAGCAAAAAGTTACCTACAAACATGCACATTTGGGTATTTACAAAGTGACCATGTCTACAGAGTACTAGAGAGTATATGTTAATGAAAATTATGAGAACATTGATTGATAAAATGAGAACCTATAAAGGTATATTCAGTCTTGGTCTATCAATTGATGACATTTTTTCCCAGGACACTGGCACAGAGACAACTTGGTAAATCATAGAATTGAGCTGCCTATGAAATTACCTTTTTTTTCAGCATGAAAACAGCAAATTAATAAAACATAAACCCCATTCCTTAAGAATAGGCCTTATTCTAATTTCTCTCTTTCCTAAAGGAATTGTGCTTCAGGGCACAGGCAGGAAAATACATTCTGTCTGAAAGGAAAAAAACAATTTTCTCAGCAGTGCTGGAAAATACCTGCTCACATAACTCCCTCTGAAGACCAACAGAATAACTGCAGGATGCGCTGCAAAACCAGGCCTATGATAATCCCCTGATATTTTGTTTAATCAATAATAGTAAGTAACATGGCAGCTTTTCAGTATTGAAATGCTATTTTCAGTGAAGCCTCAGGTATTTATCTATGCATACAGATACTATTGAATTTCAACAGGTTCTGGTCACATACTTCCCCTTGACTGATTTGAAAATTCCAGCCTCTTTGATAATAATATCTAGCAGTCCTTGAAGATTAAGAGATATTTTCCTAATTGTATAAAAATAATAAGGAATAAGTGCCTTACAGCTTTCCAGTTGCAAAGTACACGTCTGCTTATCCATTGGATATTTGGTCAGATCCATGCTGCATGCAACAGTCGTGGTGATGCTTGGAAAAAAAAAAAAAGGATTGCTGATTATTGATGAGAGAAAATTGCTCATCAGTAAAAATAAAATAAGCCACATATCCTTCTTGAACTAATATTTGCAGGCAAATAGCTATTGTGAGGAAAAAAAAAAATCTATATTTCCTGTTATTTAATATGGAAGAGTAAAAGCATCCCAAATGTGAAAACACTCCAGAGCAGCTGAGTTTAGTGGCAGTCCAAAAAGGCCACTCCTTGCTCCCTTCTCACTTCCAAAGTGCATATTACCTTTGTTGCTGTTTTGCAATACATTTTACAATTTTGTTATACTTATCAAAATCTAATACAAAGCATAATCTTCAATAAAAAATGCAAATCAACCATCATGACCTGCTTTCCTCTGTGATGACTTCATAGCAAAACAACTGGAATGGATTTTGTATTTGGTCTACATGAAATCAAAAGGGTCTTTTTAGTGAAGAAAATAAGACATTATTAAATACAAGAATTTAATCATATCGGTCAATCATATTACATTTGTAAAACAACAAGACCATGAGTATTCTACTTTTACAAACAAATCAGTTTCTTAAGCACAAAATCATGCTAACCTGGAAAGCTTAAAATGTAAGTAAAAACCAAATATAAAGGCTGATACATGGTACACACATACCGTAAAGCATACAAGACTGTTCCATTAGGATATATTCTTATAAGACGATTCTCAACAGTGATATCATGAAGAAAAGACTTTTTTGAATCAACTATGAAGGTATCTGGTACCCAGAGCATTTCCACAAGTCGGCCATCTAAGCTTAAACTCTTATTGCCATCAAAACAAAGTCTGTCATCAGTCCATCGCTGCCTTAGAAATATGGTAGCTGTGTAATCCTGAAAGGGAAATAAATTATCATACACAACAAGCCACAGATATTCTGGTTTATGAAAGTATACAGAAACAGCTGCAGAGTACAAACAGCCTATAACTCTCCACATCCCCTTCTTAAATGCTGGCACTACAATAGCAGTTGCACTGGCTCTTGTTTTGTCAAATTTTCCAGCACTTGATGTGAGGTTGATATCATTAAGAAATATTATCTCAAGTAGATTTTGTTCTGACAGTCAGTGGAGTTTTACAGTAAGAGCTAATGGCCTAAGTCTGGGGCTATAATTCAGCTGAAGTCAGAGCTTTCTAAGCAGATAATCTGGCTCCGTAAAACTTTATATTTTAGAATGGTTTATTTCAGTGGCTGCAAACGTCATTTTGTTCACATAAACTACTGAAAAATGCATCTTTCAAGAAACCTTTGAAAAATTTTGTATAAATCCAGACAGAAAAAAGAACAAAATAAATCAGTGAAATGGGAAGGGAATCATCATCTTTTAGCTCAATTTGTCTTTTCAGCATCACAAGGGAAGGAATAGGGGTGCCAAATTTACCGAGACCTTGAATACAGCTCTCAGCCCAATTCACCTTCAATTCAGATATGCCTGGCAGCCTTATATTAAAATCACGCTATTTCTAAGCACCTTTTTTAAACAACTTTTGAATTTATGGTGTGTTTTTATAATTATGATACACTCATCTTAATTTCTAAACTTACTTCCTCCTTGCAAAATACCTGTGAATACACTGAGTACAGAGGTACATTTATATACAAACACACACGCGTATATCTAATACGTTTACTAACACTGAATACCTGATTAATGAATTTTGCCTTTTGCTTCTATGTATCAATGGAGGATTTTTAATTAGAGAAGTAAACTCCATTTCATAGTTTGCTCAGAAATAAGTGATACAGATATAATAAAATACAGCTGGAATAAATCAGTGTGTGACAGTAGCAGTAAAAGAGAAAAACAATATGAGTTCAGCTGCGTCTAATCACAAGGAAAGGGAGTAGCTTCAAAGTCACATGAAAGTATCTTTAATTTTCTGAAATGCATATTTAGACATTTCATCTGGAAAATAAACACTGCTTGACATACCTTTCACTAAGATTAATACTCAATAGTAAATTCTGTTTGTATCTATGAGAGGTGTGATTTGCACCTGCACTTCTATACTTACTGGAGTGCTATAAGCACTATCTGTAATGAAAAACAGAATTCCATCTCCTAACACAGAGTGCACAAGGAAAAAAAGCCTCAAAGTCACATTGCCAGCAGATGTAAACACAAGACACCTGCTGATCAACATGTAAAACAAAAAAATATTCCAAATCTACAATACCATATTTATTTCTGATATTGTATCAATGCTTGCAATATCCAGACTCATTCCAATTGACACAGGACCATCTGCAAAAAAAAAGAGAAAGACAGAATCTAACACACAGTTCTTGAACACTCAGTGTTCAAAACTGACTACAAAAATCTACCACAAGTGACCCACTTTTTCCTAAACGTTTAGCAGCTTTTTTAAAAGGAAATGTTTCTCAAACTTAAGAATTTTAATAATTTCATAAGCAAAATATAGTACTTTAAGACTAACAATATCTTGGTTCTAATAAACATACTTTATTTCCTAAATATTTCCTGGTTTGTATGATTTTATTTCCCCCCTGGAAAAAAAGGGTGCTGTGGAAAACGTTGCAAAACAAGGTGTGGAAGGTACAGTCCCCATGATACCTCACACCCTTCTGCTCTGAGGTGCAGAGCAGTGGAAAGAATTCCTCCAGTTGCAACATCTGGTCCATCAGATGTCAGTGAACTAAGGAGTTGCTGCTGGCAATGTCATATGGTTAATACCCAGATGGGATATCTGAGTGACTTTATTTACTGCCTATTTAAGAATATATTGTCTACATTGTGTCACTGTGTTTTAACATCTTGCTTTTTACTATCAGCAGCTAATTTGTGATTTAAATATTTCCACTTATAAAGAAAATCTAGTAATTTAATTCTCCATTTGATATTGATATCAACTGAAGTTTTATTCAATATGACTAAACACCTTACGTAAGGAGTTCTCATGATGTCATTGTAATGTTAGTAAGCTCAGGCTCTCATTTTCTTGTGAATGTGCTTGTCACAGTGTCGGGAGGAAGATCATCAGTTGTGCATATTAAAAAGCAGAATTTGTGCAGCACTTTCATGGAAACATGACATTATTCCTAGTTGAATATGTGCAGAATAATTAACAGAGTACACGTACAATGTACAAGGAAATTCATATTAAATGTGCATCTTTCCAAGTAATTGAGAAATGCAGAAATAATTCAGATAAGCTCTATGTAGCTGATGGGGCCCGTGTACCACAGGCACATCACTGAAACACCCGCTTGGCTCCTGGTGATGTATTATGTACATGGTTCTTATATGCCCCCAGTTGGCGCCTAGAGGAAGCTGGCATCAAACTTTATCCCGATGAGTAATACTGAAGAAAAAAATGGGTCAATCTAAGTGCTGTCAGTGTATCAGTTGCTTTGGTTTCTTTTTCCTAAAATAATTTCCATTTGTAACGTATATGTTAAAGTTATTAAACATCTGGCACACCTGAAAATCTACAAATTGAAAGTTCAAATACAAATCTCCAGCTTAAAGCAGAACTGTAGACCTGCAGCTTCCCCTTATGGTAATCTATGTGTCTATTATATACCATAAATTGTTTATCTATTAGAAGAAAACTTGGGAGTAACCTTTGGAACAAACTTATTTGACTGAAAAGTTCTCAGACCGTTGGCAGCTTGTTCTTCTATTTCTTTCCATTCTTCTCAGTATAAAGTATAAATTTATGATTAAGACAGGCCTTCTGGCAGACCTCAACCGTAACCGTTGATATGAAGACATCAAAAGACAGATCCACTTCTAGCAGGAATAAGCTTCAATTCTATTTGTTTGCATCAGTCATCTTTAGACAGTGATGAAACTTTGCTAGTACAGTTCGTAGACAAGACAAAAATTGGTGGGGATAGTAATAACAACAGCTTGTTAAATCACTTGTCACAAAACCCCATATTCTAATACAGCAAAATGCCAGCAATTAATGTGGGGAAAAATACTGCAGGCAGGATGTACAAGATAAAGAAACGATCTTGGCAAGCAGTACCTTTGAAAAGAATGCAGAGGTTGTCACAGATAATCATTTCAACATGATCTTTCCATGTTATACTTTGGCAGAAGAACTATTACACTGCGGAGTATTGAGAATTAAGCTATCGTGCAATCTACGCTGTATTGGCAAGACTGTTGCAAAATTACTGTGACAAGATTTGCTTTCCACACTTAAAAACAAAAAAAAAAAGTGCAAACAGCAGACAGTTCAATTGAGGGGGAGAAATATTTCAGAAAACAAGAACTCTGGAAGTTTAATGTCAAAGCTTGTAACGTGAAAATCATGAAACAGCATTTATGCAGCTCCTCAAAGAGAATACATAGAGGTGATTTGCCTAATGTTAGTAAGTGCACAGAAAGCATATCCTGTAGTAAATTTTACGCATTCTCTGACCAAACACAGCAAGATCACAGTTTATGGAAGCTAGAGATAACATGAAACTTCAAATAAGTTTACTTTTGTCTAACCAAACTTAATCACTGTTCATTATTTTAAGTGTCTAGAACTCAGCATTTTAAAGGTGAAAAAACCTCAAATTAAAACCCAAACTGTCCTGCATGCAGGACGCTGGATTTGGTCGCAGTAACAGTCTCAGGGGCTCTTATTTCCATGTGAAAGGAAGGAAAATCTGTATTAGCACATCTACGAAGTTTACAGTTCTGCACCAAGTCAGTGATTTAATAAATGAAAGTTTAAGGATTCAATAGGGATTCAAAAGATTTTTTTTTTTCCTCTATACAATTGGACCTAAATATTCTAAGCTTTTTGCCTTTCTCTGAAGGATCAGACACTGGCTAATAGGTACATAAAATAGTCTTTACATGACAATTATTTGGGTTTTTTTTTTTGTGGCCCCTGCGAACTTGTCTCACTAAATCAAAGTGGTTTAGACACTGCTGACATCCCAGTATCTCCTGATCTTTCTGAGGTAAACAGTAAACTTCTGAAGATTAAAATGCCTTCATCTAATTAAACTCATAGAACTTAATATTACCAACATTTGAGGAAAAATATGATTGGTCTTACACCAAAAGTTGTACTTGAAGATTTAATTCCCTTTCTTGAACTTAAACCTTAAAACCATGAAATGTATTACTTGCTGCAAAGCTAAGGAAAACAATCTTTTAAATGTGGTTTAGAATAACTGATTTAAGCATGACACTTTTCAATACCACTTGAAAGCAGTTCCATATTCAAATATACTTAGCTGTGACCTTTTCATAGTCTCTCTCTTTTTAATTAGAACACTTAAATTATCACATTCAATCACAGAAAAAATTCTATTTGTATAAAATTATTTACAAGATTTTATGCATCCCTTAACAACTCTATGAACCCGATCCAAGGCTCACTGAAGTCAGCAGGAATTGCTCATTAATTCAGAGAGGTTTGGCACAGCATCTCAAGTTATAAAATAAGTCAGCACAGTTTCAGCAGAAAACTAGCTCGTATTGCCGTGCTAAACTGCCAGGGTTATGTAGCACATTTAAGGGTGAAATAAGCACACATTTGTAAATTCCTTATGCCAGCTTTTCTATAGAAGCCTTTCACATCTATCTACAAGTCTAGGGTGGATATTATTACACTAAGAGGTACTATCTACTAACACTAGTACAGGAGTATTCCATATTCCCATATAAAGAATGGCTAAAATCATTCTAGATTAGGTAACTTTTTTAATTCGTTACTACAACTTTCCAAGTCTATCTGTTCAGTTTATTAAGACTTGCTTGATGAACCAACACAAAGCGAGACATTAAAATGCCATAGTTCAGGAAAGCGGACATTCTTAATAGTAATTCAGATCAGGGCAAAACCAAGTAACCAGTTCAGCTGGGATTCCTCTGTACTAAACACTGTATAAAAGTATTCCCATAATTTGGTACTTGCTATGTACTACCCACCATGTACAAACACAGAGTGCTCAACCAGTCTTACTTGTCTGCAAAGCATTTGAAAAATCCCTCATTACTCACTTGAAGAAAAATTTCAAGGACAAATAACTTTGAAAATACTTTGAATTTTGTTATTCTAAAATTCAAGCTAAACTCTGGCCTTCCTACCCTTGATAAAAATCACATTTCAGTGTTCCATTATGACTGGCTAACACTAAGCTCAAAACACAATAGATACCAACAAATAATACCATCTAGTTTATTTTCACATATATTTATCAATGCATATCTAACTGACCACACAAATTGGAACACACACTCTGCATGTGACAGACTTGATCTGTGCTTAAGCTCCTCTGGGATTTCTAAGCAAACACAGGATGTCCTTAGCACCCCTCTGAATAAAATCCCCAGGCAGAAAAAGAGCTACAGCCTTGCTGCATTACAACACCTGAGGAAAAAAACTAGCTCTCAATAGAAGAGGGAGATTCATAATTCAAAAGTGCTTTACAGTTGGTCTTAACTACTATCACAGGATTTTGTAATGAAATTGTTTGCTGTCTACCAAAGCACATCTGTCACGGCAATGCCAACATAATCCTAGCAACAGCATGAAGTAATGAATGAAATATATTAACAATCACTGAACATACAGTTAGTTTTCATCATCTCCAGTGAGAAGGTGTTAATTTATTAGCATTACTTTTAATTTGCTGAAAAACTTCTCATACCATGTAAATACTTACAGCAGTTTTATCAGTATCTGAGGTAGTTACAATGAAACCAAACAGATTAAATAGCTTTCCCTTTCTCCTAAACCTAAAAAATAGATTTATCTCTACATCTTTATGGATTCAGAAATTGTACATGATATGGAGTGCCCTTATTTAACAGTTTGATAGTCTCACCAGGTATTTGGATGGCAAGAGGTAACAGCATGGTCTGAAAATCTCTTTAGTCAATCATTTTATAGTGGGATATAAAAGTCTTTGTGTGAAAACTCTAACGTTCCTGAATATCTAACTTAAGAACTACTGCCTACCATTCATCCTGTAAGTTTATTTTCTGACAGACATATGGTGCTTTCAGAGTTCAACAGTTAATCCAGGCAGAGATCTTCACCCCACTTTGTAATTTTTCAGTATTTCAGATACATGCATTAGCCTGACTCAAGTCAGGAAGATGTTTGTCATGAGATTTCAAGTGCCTAACATGAATTGCACTCCAGCGCAGTAAAATCAGCCCTGGTGCAGTATACTATGTAGGTCTTCCAACCTGGTGACCACGGCCTTCTGACAAAGGGAACTGACAGTATTATTTTCCCCTCACAGTTCTGCAGTGAACCAGTTTGGTGACCTTTAAGACCCGAGGCCAAGAGCATTTATTAAATAATTATCTTGCAATCTTATAGTAGATGCACATAACACTTTATACATTGCCTGTGCTTTTACAAACAAGTTGATACATACATACTTTCTTATCTTTAAGGAAAGTTTTTTATAGCCATTATGTAGAAAATTAGGGGAAATTATGCTATTAAATAGGTAAAGTAATACAACTTATTTCACTGAGGACACATGAACACGGATAGCCAAGTTTCTAACAGAGTCTGAAAGTTTTGCATGTGAATGCCTGCAATACGCCAGTTTCACCTTGAACCACAAAAACTATTACGCTCTTTCTTATCATACCACAGCACATCATGTATAATCAGATCAGTCACCGTCAAATACTGGAGAAAAAACTTACAGCGAAAAATACTGCTCTCATTGCTGAGTTTCAGACACTGCGTTATGCCGTGGCTCACCTTATTAAAACAGTGTTACTACTTACTATCAAAAAATGGACGCAGATATTTGTTGTATCCTTTTACTATTTTTTGTATAGTTGGAGGTAGAATTTCACCTTTTCCTTCAGCTTCAAGAATTTGCACTAACCTAAAAGGAATGAAAAAAGTGAAGATGTTTTAAAAGAACATCATCAGTTACAGCAGAAATGATATACCAAAAAAATGCTCTATTAGTTTCAAGGTTACTGATGACTTGCTCTCTGTCAGATAACCTATCATGAATTATTTGTATGTTTGCATTTCACAGCACTGTAGAAAAATCATATTCTAGAAAATATAAGACTTCATAATCTGCATTAGTCTTCTATTGGAAAAAATCCTACCTCTATACCTTAAATCTATTTTTTCTTTAAAGTCTATCATTTCTTAACATCTCACCTGAGAAAGTAGCTTAGATATCCTTAACACATTCTCTGTAAATAGCACACTATTGTTGTAACCTAGGAATGTGGAAGGGGTGTCAATTCATTTATTTCAGCATTTAAAATTAAGCTTCTTTTTGCATAATGAAATACATTCAATTTTAGCTCCTGGAGACAGAAAAACCAGCCTCAGAGATTAATGCACTAAAAAACACTTTTAAAATCCTGCTTTTTAAACAAGTTGCAGAAATAGTCCTGTTGGGTTAAACCAGTGAAACACAATGCAAACTACTCCTATGTACAGAAACAGCTACAAATACAATTCACAGAAGTAAATGCTGGAATGCTGGGAGCCCTGCATTTACTTTATTAGGAGGCTCCAAGGGAAGATGAGCCAAGGGACCCAGGAAAATGCACACCTGAATGGCAATTCTTCACTCAAACTATGTCAGGACTAATTTCAATATTATTTTCCTTTGTCCCCCTCCTTTACATTTTATGGGTCTTGATGGTTAGCAGCTGTGGAAGGGGCAGCTGTGGCCACTATAAGTAACTGACTTATGGCAAAAAAAACTTTGCTCTTAATTTCTGCTTAACCCCTAAGGTTAGCAGCCTGAGTGCGAGCAAGGTGTGCTCTCCATCACAGCTTCTGGCTGTGCGCTTCATACGTTAAAGCACTAGTGGTCCTGATTGCTCATTGCAAATGATTTCAGACAAACAGAGGAGTGACTTTTCATTAATTACAAAGGTTATAAATAAGCCAATAATTGATTGAATCAAGGAAGCCCAGCTGGCAGCAAGCAGAGGCATTATCTGTGGAGCAGACACCTATATAGTCAGCAGGTGAGGGGCTCTGTGTTTCTTATCCCTACTGTGTCAAAGAGATGGGTTATTAAGAGAGAGTCATTGCCAAGAGGGACCAGCTCTACTCCTTAGCTCTCCTGCAGAAGGTACAAGAGCAGTGGTTGTGGTGGCTCCATCCTGGAGAAGAGGAGGAAGAGAAAGATGATGACAATAACAATGACCTCTTCCTTATGAAGGAGGTATGTATAGATTGACAGCTAAGTGAGCATTGCTGTCTTGTGTTCTTTCCTAGTCCTGCTGAATCCTCACTCCATCTTTTCTTCACAGTTTCTCCAGAGCTGCTCTTCCTAATGATATTTCTGTGTTGTCTGCACCCTTCCAAAGTTTGCTCCCTTGATTTGAGTTTTACTACGTTTCTGAGAGAGCTTAAGCTGCTCTGCCAGGAAACCGTGGGTTTTATCCACTATGAATAATCTAGTATCTTAGACCACCAAAACTAAATGCTGGTATTACCTCCCTTAGCACATGTGGCCAAGTTGGACTGGTTTTGTATGTGGTGTCCACCGTAAGCTTACATACTGGAATATTCTTATTTCCCTTATTTTGTCTCTGATTTTTATTTCTTTGTTGTTAGAGAACTACTTTATTACTTTACGTAGTGTTAAATGTAGTCTTGAGTAATGCCAGCATTGAAACAGGAATGCTTTTCATCTATCTTGTGCCCTAAAGAAACAAGCAAAATGAGTTTGGGTGGAAATGGGAATATGAATAAAAAGGCTAGTTTTATGTTGGACAAAAGTGTTGGAATTTAAGATGTGCTTGAAATTAATTAATTTCTCAAATACCGTAAAAACAACAGATTTTTCTCCTTTTATAATTGACATATAATTTTAATGAAGTGCTCAGTGTGGTTCAAAAATTTAATCTTGCTGTGTTCAGATTGTTCTTGAATGACTTCCACATACTGTGAAACAGTAAAGAAAAACTTGTCCCTTTTCCATGGCAAGGGTATAACATCGTTCTTCTGATGAGTAGCCTGTTGTAGAACAGCCAGATATGTTTTCATTAACAGCTGTTTTCTAAAATAGATCTTACATATTTAGCACTATTGTATGCAAATCCTCCCTTTAAATCCCCAATGGTACTCTTTGAGATAAATCTTGACTTCCCTCATTAATATCATGTGTGATCTCGTATCTTTCATTTTATGGTTAAGTAAGATCTCATTGGCATGGGAAAGCTGTTGTGCAGTAACTGTGGCTGTGAATTAATGGGGCCTGTCCCTTGTGTGCCCTTTTGCTGTATAATCTTTGAGATGCTCTATGATGGTAAGCCAATATACAAGAGGAGCCTGATGCCTCCTAAAGGTGTGTGTGGTGTTAGCATCCTGGTGATTCTGGGAGTTCTCAGAAGCAGATTGCCAGTGTTGGAAGTAACAAACCAATATGTTACATATCTTAAGTGGTTTTGCCCTGACATTTTAGGGAAGATGTCCTGTTTCCTTTAAAGTGCTCTTCAATTCATGTCCCCTCAAACTGTCTATGTTCTTGTAGGAATCCTTTTCTCTTTAAAAAAAAAAAATGATCTGTCATACAGCCTCATGCACAGATCACAGAGCATAAAAGCAAAAGCTGAAACTTTCTTCTCTTGTATGTACTACTTTATCAATTCATCTATGTTTTGGTTTTACTCAGTATTTGTCTTTTTAATTTAATAAACTACTTATTTTTTTTGTTCCTATATTATCCTAATATATTTGAAATACTTTGGCAAACATCGAAGTATGGAATTGCTTTGAAACAGCTGTTCCAGCCACTGAGGAGAGAACAGGCTTTTACAGAAGAAAACTGAACATACATTTGACAGCCTGAAATATCTCTCTTTTCAGGGCTAGCAATGGTATACTACAGGTTTTAAACTCTTCAGGTTCAATGACCCATGCTTGCCTTTATAAAGGCTGAATTCTAATTATTTCATTTCTTTAGCTATCTTATGACTCAAACCCAGAGTATTTTTACAGGCTAGGCCAAATTTGGAAGATACAACAAATGCTTGTTATTTAAGATACTTTCAAGTTAGCGTTTAAATAGAATAGGGTAACTGGAGGGGTGAAAGACACATGTACAGGAATATTTTTTTCATGGCTATTGTTTGTCAACAGTTGTGTCATGAAAGATGTAGAAACACATTAGAACTGAGAGAAGTGGGAAACAAAATGCCAGAGACCGAGCAAGCTTTTGAAACACAACCCCCAGGAAAAGCCGGGGTGGGGGAAGCTTTTTGTCAGGCAAGTCACTTACAGGTGAAGGAGTTACAGATGCAAACAAACATGTTACCACTTGTTTCATACTTAATATGCTCAAGGATACAGGATTTTCTATAGTCCTCGTAGATAAACTGGAGCAGAATTGCCCACATTGCAGATTAATTCTCTGCTTCAGAACAGCCTGTCCTGTCACGGGGTTTTTTTGTTTCATTGGTGAGGCTGCAGTACATTACAACAGCAGCATTACATTACAAAATTACATTACAACTTGCTGGATACAGGAACAAATACTTAAATAATATAACAGCTCTTAAATGCAGAAAAAAGCCAACCTCACACAGATTTTTCTGAGTCTGACCCTAGAAAGTCAGGCTCGCAGTCTTTAATTTGAAAACACCCTTTCTGAAGTGAGTGGGAGTCCTCCTTGGAATCAAATAGCATATTTACTTAACCTGATTTCTGATAATGATTTTAAGTGTAAGTATTACTGATTATGCTGATAAATTTGCCTCAATTTTTTCATTTCTACTTAATAAAAATGTTTCCAGCAAAGTGACCACTCAGGCAACCCCTTGGATATAGACTTTAATATGCATCTCTGTGATTGACTGTAATGTAATTTAATGTCAAGTGCTGAAAGTGAAGTTAAGAAATGTCATTCAGGAAGGGAGAAGTAGAAAATAAGGTACAGACTGATAACCTGATGTGACACTTGGCATGTGCATTGTGACAGATTGCGCCCTCTGTATATGATAAGGAAGATTGGGTTCTGGCGGTCTCTAAACTTAAAGAAACAAACAACCCTCAAAAAATCCCACATACCAACACAAAAAAGCCCAACCAAACATTAGCCAGAGCTTATATAAATGAGCTATCGAGCTATCTAGGGGGCCGCTTGGGGAGCAATGCTGTTCCCTGTTTCTTTGCACCTTGGTCCTCAAGTACTGCTTAGAGCTATTTGTTTCATTGCCAAGCAGGATAGTTTCATTTTAACCAGCACTTTAACTGAACCTTCCTGATATGTGCACAGGAAAAAGACATTCGTGTACCTAAGTGCATTGTCCTGGCTGTGAGCTAGCAAGGGGCAGAGTTTCTCAGCAAATGTTCAGATTTAGGTACAACACGACTACATCAGCTCATTGCTGTGCACTTGCGTTAAAGCTAAACAGGTGCTGTGCATGCACGTAACTCCCATAGGTAAAAATCAACTGTCTGTGCTTCTGGATACTTTTCATCACACGAAGCTGTAAGAGAGGATTCACAAAGTTCACCTCATAAAATGAAGGCTATTATAAACTGCAGGCTGAATTTGGGGAATTTTGCTTCCTTGTTACTTAAATGCTTCTGAAATTGTGTTGGTCTCCTAGCTGTGCTTTATTACTGCAAAGCCATGAATAATCTACAGTGTGTGGCAAGTCACCGCTGACAAGGAAGAAAAATGGAAGTAGAGCAAGCTTGTGTTCTGGTCAAAGATCTCTTTATAGCACTGGAAAAGGTGGGGGTGATGGAGGTTTTAAATTCCTGTTCAGGGGGTTGTTTCATGTTCCTCAAAATCAAGAGGAGGCTTTATCTAAGCATGTGTTTGCACACCCATTTGAACTAAAACTCAGGCAGAATCTTATCTTGACAAATTTACTGGGAAACCAAACAGGTTAGGCAATTTTACACAAAGAATTGGCTAGCAGACTTTAAATATTTCAGTTAAAGGTGGTAGTGGCAAGACTTAACCCATCCATGTTCGCATTTTCTTATTAGAATTACTTATAAGGAATATTTTTCCCCCATTTCATAGGAGGCATATATTTCAAGGGCTTCATTTCCATCTTCAGGTTTTTGTCACGGCAACTGCACTGTTAGCAAGGTTACTTGTACACAGAAGGGACTGGTTTCACCTTCCAGCTTAACGCAACTCGGCTTCCCTAAAGACTTCAGGATTTCTTCAACAGATAATAAGATGACAGTGTTTTGACCAGGTAATTCTTTTTAAGACACTCTCCTTTAGTAATGAATGTACAAGAATTACTTTACTACCTCAGGCTTACAGTACATCTAGGTGGGCTGTGTGCTTCTGTCCTTGGGCAAGGTAATATGCTCCTGGCAAGGACCACATGCCCTTATGAATTTGCTGAGTGTCTGATACAATATTCACACTCTCTACACAGTAATCCTTCATTTGAAGGATAATTTGCTTAAGTTAAATTCCTTTCTTTTTTTTCCTCTCCATCAGTCTTCTCGGTGAAAAAATCTAACCCGATCAAGGCAGCTGAGATGATTCATAAAGGAGTTCAGTCCTGTATTTCTGTTATAAATACCTAGGTTATTTAATCTTTAAGAGGCATGATTTAACTGTGAAGTAGATTTGGCTTTATTACCTGGGCAGTTACATTTCTAAGTAAAATTACTATAAACCAACTGATGTTACACATTGAAGAAATAATAGCTTTTTAGCAAATATTTCTTACCTACACAGCATCAATAGAAAAAGGGCTCTGAGACTGCAGCATATAAGGCTACACATTCTCAGGTGTGGTTTTGAAAGTTCTTGTAGCTCCTAAAACAAACAAAAAAATGCTGAAGTAATGTTTTGCAATGCTTTTGCATTTCAAATATACAAATTTCACAAGGTTTTCAACACTAAAAATACCATATCTTGAAGAGCTGCTACCATATATGTATTGGTGAATATCTACAAAACCAAAACAACTTGAACAATTCAGAAAAGACATGGTTTCAGCAATAATTTAACTTGCCAAAAGAAGCTGCATTCCAGTATACTATAGCTCTTTCGGTTTTGACTTACTTTAAGTATTTGGTAGAGTAATTGTTCTGCAAAATAATTTCAAACGTGCTCAGGAGAAATATTTTGAGCTTTGCTGCTTCTGCTATTCAGGCTTGTCTATGGCACATCACTGCACTCCGCCTGCATGGAAAATAATCACCCCCATCTTAGAATGAAAAGCTGTTTGAGAACATAATCTCTGGTACGTGGGTAGTAACACCACCTGTGATACATGTATATTTGGTAAGCTTTCCATTAATAAGGAAAATTGAAATCATATCTTTCTACCTCTAGCTACTAAAAAAAGTTCCTTTCACTGTATATAAATAATCCTTTATACCCACCCACATTCATCAAAATGTTTCGCCGAGGCAAGACATTTTCTCCTGAATGCAGTTTCTTTGTTTTTGTCAGTATGATTCACATCCATAATGGTTATTTTAAGTAATCTGTCAGCTCTGTAATCTATTTCTGGATGAAAAGAGTATCAATCAATACTTCAACCACAGTCATGCAATAATCTGAAATTCACAAACTGTGCAAACTTCTTCTGTATTTCATCAAAACATTGAAATCTTATTTTTAAGACTTGCTTCAAAACGTTTAAAAGAAAACTATATGACAAGAACATTACCCAGAGCTGCAAGACAGCTCTTAAACAATTAATACAAATGGAATGTCTCCCTTGGGTTTTAGGAAGGGACAATTAATACTATTTTCAATGTTCAGAATGAAATTTGCAAGTCTTGCGCTGCAGTTTCACAATATGTTAACAGTCAAGAACCTGGTGCATAACAACTTGAAGCTGTGTTTTACTATCCTTCTGAGATCAGCATAGAACCGTTTTACCCCAAAGTAATTTTTGTTTCAGCCTATAATCCTACTAAGATCAACGCTAGTGGTATTTACTTAAATTAATGCAGTGTGAATGGTATCTGACTAGTATTTTACAGTGATGAAGTGAAAAATAAGTTGTTAATGTTTGCAAGGAAAAATGAAAGCCACTTCAACGGCTTTTTAAACAAGGACAAATTCTCAGCATCTTGGATACTTTAAGCATACACCAGCTCGGTAAATATTAATGTCAAAATAAATCATACACTCCTACTTACTTCCACAGAAAATCATGCATGAGACATTAAGAGAATCTGTAAGAGGAAGATACAGCACAAATGAGCAGGTGGTGTTGTCAGAACATTGCTCTCTAAATGCTGATTCTGTAACACTCCCGATGCATACTGTGGGATCTCTTTTGCGTATCATTTTGGGTTTGGATGGATACGTTCTACGTTCACTGTCTTTATCTCATAGGAAAATATGCTAAAAATAAGTATCATATTTCTAGCTTCCCAGAAAAGCTCTTACTGACTTTATAAGTACTTCATAAAGCTTCTTTTATATTTAGCTTTTGAATTGCTACTATGAGCTCCTAATGTGTCTGAAGATCCTTTATAAGCAGATTAAGGAAACCTATGGATATTTCTGTACTTGTTTGGTTTTAGTTTTCACAGCATTGAAGATCAAAATGAATGGGTAGATTACTAATCTTTCTAAAGCAACTTGTTCACCTTCAGATCTTAACCAACATTCAACTTAGCAATTTTAGGGAGGTTGGGAGGGAATTTTAGTCTTAAAACATGGAAGATCAAATCCATTCTACGGTACATGAATTAATTTTGTATGCTCAGGAAGAGAGAGCATGGAAATAACAGGAAGATGAGGATCTCTTATTTCTGTATAAGAATTACTAACAGAGATCTAATTACCATGTCAGCTGGCAGCCCATGACTACACAGGGAGGCCGTATGCCAGCCAAGGAATTGAACTGGGTAGCTATTGAAGTCTTAAGGAGTTTAACACATAGGCAGGATATATAAATCACTGCTGCATGTGCACACACGCTTGCCTGTGCACACACACGCTTTCTTTGCTGTCCTTTTTTAATGGAGCTTACTGAGCTGGTTTGTTCCACTGGCAAGCCTGCCTCTTGGCATGTTTGCACATCTGGACCTTTCCTCTGTCATGCTTCTATTTATCAAATGCTGTACACTTACAGCAGGATTCCCTCCTGCATATGCTGACATTATTAAGTACTGGTATTTATAATAAAGCTATTTCAGCAGGACCTGTAATATTTTCCTTTCCCAGTACCTGGAAAAATATATATATAAACTGTTCTTTGCATGGAATATTGAGCCATTTTGTTTTACCAGGCAGATGACATGCTGTCCAAATTATTGTGCACCTTCATGTTCTAAATATACCACTTAGTAATTAAGGTGAAGGTAACAAATACCTGTCCCAGTTTCCCATAAGATGAGACAATACCACTTTCTACTTTGAATCAGATCAGATTAGGACTGTAAAACTGCATCTAATGTATTGGCATTTCTCTTGGGAATTCAGTATTTATCTTCAGCATGAGAGGAAAACTGAATTATCTAAATGTCACAAATCTCTAAGACTGAAATGGGATGAGATAGAGAGCTGGCAGAGGTAGTAGCAGTACCTTAAAATTTCACTGGGAGTAAACTTTGAGTGCATGAATCAAAGAATGAAATGCCTGTCCTACTGAAGTATCTTATCCACAAGTGGATGCATGGAAAAGACTAAAAATTATTAGATAAGGACACTTTGTCATACGGTAGTCACCATATGCCTGATTTCCCATGGTTGTTATTGCAGGTATCTAAAATTGCATGTTGAATTACCTTAAAATCAGTAGTGCTTTTAAAGATAGTATAAGCTGAGTTAGCATTGCAGTTGCATTTGAATTTGGAATCCAAACTGTTGAATGACAGTGTCTTTAAGTGCTTGATTGAAAAACAGCTAGAAATTCAGGAGTGATTCAGCCAGTGTGCCAAAGAAATATATCTCCCCTGCTATGCATCATCCTACTTGCATTGTCCACTACGACTGCAGAGTAGCCAGTGAGCCTAAAATATATGTTCTTAACTCCACCCTCCAGTTTTTAAATCAATATGAACTAATTGGAGGGAAAATGATGGAAAGCCAAAAATACTAAAGGTTCAGTGGGAGAAAGGGTGTGGATATATGGAAGGTAACTGCAAGATAAGATTGAGAAGTAGAGGGGGAGAGAGATAAAAAGGAAAAACTACTCCAGGATATGGCCCAGAATGCCACTGTCACTTCCAGATTCTTCATCCATTCTTCTCTCCTGCTGTTGCTTTTAGCAAATTGGCATTTGATGCTATATTGCCACCTTTGGCTGTCCAGTTTTTCTGGGCAGTCTATTGCTCTTATTTCTAAGTTGCCTAGGTATTATTTTTTTATCTTGCTTCAGCTATGCACAAACTACAAGAGAAAATAAAGAGACAGTGAATAACTTTGGCTCATCGCTGAAAGCCAACCGCACACAACTGACTGACAGTAGTCATTGACAGTATTTTGTGGAAGATTTGCTATTTGTCTTTGTATAGTAGTCCTAGTTTTATGATATGCAGACCTATAATACACAGACTATGAAAAAGAACAAAGCAGAATTTTCTCACTAAGTTTATTTTTCATGTTAAAATCAATTAAAACAGCAAAGAGCATTGCTTAAGTGAAAAGCGGCAAGATGTTGTGGGGTTCTTATGGGGCAAATGAGAAAGAAGGAATAAAACCCAGAAGCAGCAAGCCTCAGGGGCAGTAACTGGGAATTGACTGATTAAAGTGGACCAATGCCTGTGCCTGCATCCTGTTAAAAGGGGCACTCTCTTATTTGGCTGACAAGCTGGCTCTTGGTGTACCAGCTAGCTTGTTTTGAAACCCTAGGCACATCTGATCTTGCCTAGCATGGACATAAACCATGCAGTCTCCTTGGGCAAGTAAGCAAGGTTAGATTTACTTAATCTATGGGAAAGTAGCTGTCTTGTCATGTTCTCTTTGCAGAGACAGACAGTACAGGGGCCACCTGTGGTGACACTGCTACATTAGCAACTAGATGGATGTTATGTTTCTACTATTGATATATCTAGTAATAGTTCCAAGTGAAATACTGGATTCGAGTTATACTCCAATGTTTTGATCAATACAGCTGCGACAATAACAGCTCAAAATGCCACTTTTTCACTGAAACGCTCAATGAGTTGCTCCCATCTATATAGTATCTTTAAGTTTTGTGCTTTGAGATGATTTTGCCAAAGGTATTGTTCAACAGTAGAAGGTCATATTGTTAAAATAAGTAGAATGGATTTATGATTCATTTCATTCAAGAAATTAAGATCTGTTTCTCTGGTGTAGCAACATGAGCTGTAAGTGAAACTTCACAATTAAACATTGCTTATATACATACAGGGCATTGTATGAGCCTTTAAAGTGATCGTGAATACATCTGTATGACAAACAGGTTCACTCATTTATTTTTTTAATTTGAATTAGCAGGTATTGCAATATCCTGAATAATATACATGTTAATATGTAAAATCACTGCCCTCAAAATACGCTGGAAGGTCAAAGCAATCCATTGTTGCAGTCATTTTAAATTTCTTTTAGTAGTAGTACTTCTAACTACTAAGGAATAGCAGTATATGAATACTGTCTAATTGTTAAGAGGTATTTGCAGTTCCAGGTTGTTGTCTATATTTCTCACCAAATTGTCTGCATTATAAATTTTATAAATAACAAAGCCTTAGAATAACTTACATAACCTTATAGTAGGATTATTTTCTATGTTTGTCTGTTGTTGTTTTCACTCTGTGCATTTTAAGTAGATTAGTATGTATCTTGGGTTAGCTGGGAAATAGGTTAACAAACAGATATGCTACTGTTACATTGTTCTCCAGGAAAATGAAGTTGTGATTTGTAACAAGTGAGTGTTTAGGATGACAATACAATTCTAGGAGTGAATGTGTTCATGTGACTGCTTAAATATAGCACTCATTACAAGTTTTCCTCTTACCTATTAAAAAATCTATAGAAAGTGTGCCACATAGGCTATTGTCTAGTAAAAAAAAGCAATGGATTTAATAACTCATCTCCACCTCGTTCTTAAATATGCTTTTAGATAGCTGACATTTAGAAGTCCAGCGGATCAGTAGCATTTGAGTCATGTTTGTCGCTTACTCCCCTTTGTAATTATCCAAATTAATCAGAAGTTTGTGGGGTTGTTGTTTGTAAGTATGTATGTAGACTTTTTTACTGAAATCTTTTCCTCTGTACATCTCAGCTGGGCTCTCTAGGCAGCTGGACCTCTACATACATCTGTAAATGTTTAAGGGATCTCTTGTCTAAAACTACAAGTTTCTAAAATCTGAGACCTTCAATGGCTTTTAAAGGTATATGTCAACACTGCAAGGTCCTCTCACCCCAGTCAGGAATCACCTTCTGCCACACCAGGTTTTGCCTGTGTTTGACAGTTGCAGCTCACAGCCCACCTGTATGGCTACATCACAGCAGCAAAGAGCAGAGAGGTGCTCAGTTTTCGTGCAGTTTAAAGAAGGAACGTGTCTGAGTCAAGTCAAAGAGGGAGGCAGCTTTCAGAGGTTGCTAATGATAAATTAAGACCCAAACACACCTTAGCAAAGGTTTCGACTTTGCAGAAAGATGCAAACAGCTTTATGGTTAACATTGATGGCCTGGGTGGTCTCCCATCTCCCAGCTGAGACTGAGCAGTTACCTGGGTAAGCACTCCAGGTCACTAAGGTTCCAAAAGAGCACCCACAAGTGTGGGTCAAAAGTAGATATGGTGCTACTGCAGCATTGATGCCATACTACACTAGTTACACAGTCCAGGTTAATTTGCTTCTGTAGCCTGTAGAAGAATGGAGCCATAGTTTTGTTTGAGCACTATCAAAGTAGGTATGATTAATATAAACAGTTGAAAATCCAGAAAATTGGAGAGAGGATGCTGGTTCAGATTAAGAAGTAACAAGTCTTTTTGAAAGGCAAGTGAAATCATATCTTTCTGGTGCCAGCTTAAATTATTGTTCATTATGAAAGTTAACAGAACTAGAATCTTCTCTCTCTTAACCCACAGACCCTGATGTCTGTGAGCTTTGCTCAAGCATTCTCATGTTGTAGAAACTATCTGGAAGCCAACTAATCTGCCTATGGCTTTCCTCCACGCAGCCTCCAGCATGGGAGAATGAGGGACATGTTGCTTTATGTCACTGAACACATGCCTGAGGCTGTGGGGGAGGAATATCAGCCCTGCAGTCGCAGGTTAGGCTTAATCATATCCATCTTCTCTCCTTGTTCAGTATTTTGCAATGTGCCTCTGAGATTTACAACAGAGAATGAATTGGTTTGCAATTAAATGTTTGCAATTGCAAAGGCTTGTTTGTTTGCAGGGAAGAAGGGAGGGGAGTATACCCCATGGATGCTTTGTTTTCCATGCAATATGCATTTGAACTATAGATTTTTCCTGGTTTGACCACTCTTATCCATGCCGGTAAATTTATAGAGAAAGCGTTATTTTCCTTGGGACACTTGGTCACCAAACTGCAGACCTTGGACAAGGTCTGTAATTTCTTACTTAATTATTAAGTGTTAAGTAACCAGGAAATTTACCAACTAACCATTTTGAACAGTGCAACAGGATGAAACAGTAAGAAGGTGGAGGAAATAGAAGCTGGCTCATAAGTTATCTTAGAGAAGTTTATTCATATGCCATTCTCTGTTTTTAAAAGCAAGTTTTTGTAGGCTTTTAGGAGGAAATGCACATCTCTGATTTGGCTCATTTCATTATCAGTAATTTGAGTTATTTTGTGATATTTTAATCCAGAGGAACGCGTTCTAGTAACACCACAGAGAGGAAACCCGACCGTGCTTTGGAAGCAATCGTGTAGAAGGGGAGGAATGAGCGGGGGGGGCGAGAGGACCCCAGGAAAGGCCCGGGGCGGAGGAGCCGGCGCGTCTTACCTGGGGACGGAGCGCGGGCCGCTCCGCGCAGCCTGGCAGCCGGCCGGGAACTGCGGGAGCGCCGCGGGTTCGAGCCCGCCCCCCGCCGGGAGTGGGCGGCGGTGGGAGAAGGCGCCCCCGCTGCTACCAGCTTAAGCCCCCGTAGGTTGTCGCTTCGGTGCCACTCCTCCTTTACTCTTGTTCATACCCCTTTTGCAATATATAGTGCGTCTGGGGGAAATTCTGCCAGAGAAACAAGTGGTGAGAGATCCCTGCAAGAAAAAAATCTGTGGCTGCACTTCCCACCGCTTCTTGTTGTTGCTGTGCCCGTATAACAAAGCTTGCATAAAACTTACTGGCTGTTGACTTGTTTTCCCTCGCATCCCAGCTACCTTGAGTAGTGACATCCACCTTGTTCATTTGATGCAGAAATGTCCTTGGTATACGCAGTTAATGCTGTTCAAGTCTTTCTAGGAAAGACTGGAAGCAAAATGCTGTGTTTGTGGATGTTACCTTCTTGTCTGACCTCTCACTTCAGTAGCTGCCTGAAACTTGCAGGTAGATGGGGAAACACCATTCCACACAACACAAGATGAAGGCAACACCTTGGGGAATGTGACTCCCAACCCAGGCTGTGTTAGGGGAAGCAATTTCTGACTGATTAAGATCTTGTGCATGTCTAGGTGATGTAGCAGATCATGAACCATTTCCTCTTGGATTGTTCCTCTTCTGTGCTGCTCCCTGTCTTTAAGCTCACGGGGCTAAGTACCAAGAGAACAGTTGGTCTTACTATTAATGCCATCTTTGCCTCAGTCTCTAAGTACCTCTGCCTTTTCCCTGTCCTTTGTCATTGTTTCCTCCCACAGCCAATAAAGGCTGGAGATTCTCCTTAGCCCTCCTTTTGCTGCTGATACATTTATAGTAAGGGCTGTAGTAGTTTATCAGCAACTGCTTAATGTGAGACTGTGCCCGTGCACAGAAGCAGACCTGTCCCCCTTAGAGACAGCTCCTGCCAAGCCCTTGTCCCCTTTGCACTCCCTGCAGTAGTGGGACCTCTGAGGCACCAAACCCTGTCCTTGAGCTACACCCAGAAGGGGACGGCTCAGTTATTAACCCAAAGCTTAAGTTTCTGAATGGAGCCATTCATTGACTGGGAAAATCAGCTGATTCCATCCTCAGGCTAGTAAAGAGTGATGAATTTGTTTCAGAGAACAACTTACAGGAAAGACTCCT
This sequence comes from Phaenicophaeus curvirostris, assembly GCF_032191515.1. Classification (NCBI taxonomy): domain Eukaryota; kingdom Metazoa; phylum Chordata; class Aves; order Cuculiformes; family Cuculidae; genus Phaenicophaeus; species Phaenicophaeus curvirostris. The sequence continues at coordinate 13,482,742 of NC_091400.1, read as the reverse complement.
TGAATACACAAAATCTGGATGCCTGTGGTAAGAAATCATTTAACTCCACTGTGCATTTAGCCCTCTGCATCTATGCCGGAGCACATGTTGGGTAGGCTGGGGTTTTTTATACATTTTCCTTACAATTTGTAATCTCAGAGTTGTTGTAACATCTGCAGAACTGATTAAACAGTGTTGAAATCTGTAATTACTGTAATGCCAAGAATAGTAGAAAACAAAGTGAAATTTGTGTTGTCCTTGGGATTCCTGGAGGTATGTTAAATTCTTATTGGCAGGCTGGCTGTGAGTTTTTAGGTGTTTGAACTGCTTGCCCGATAACACATAAACCTTACAAATCAGCAAATATAATCATGTAAGTATCATATTGATATGTAAAATATTTAGTGATGTGATATCTTGTAAACCAAAATGTCTCCAGTTTTTAATTTGATTATATTACCATTTAATGGGCATTATTTTAGGCACATTAATACAAATGTACATGCTTGGAATACCAAGCAGATAAGTTCTGAATAAATGCAGTATTTAGTGAGGACCTGAAAATTGAAAATACAATTTTTGTACCTAATGCAAAGCAAAAAGTAAGAAAATACCAATTAATCTATAGATTTGATCTCATTCTTTACATTTTAATGAGGTAAATGGCAATACCAATGCTGAGGTTTTTAAAAATCCACTGAATGCAGAGTATTTGTTTGGAATTACTTTGAACAATTCTATGTCATTATACAGTGCTTCAGTAATGGAAAGGATGAGAAAAAAAAAAACAAACAAACCACAAAATACGCACCATATTTAGAGTTCTTTAGAGTGGGGTAAAGTTTTCAGATTACTATAAATTGTTGTGAGTTGAGGATGAGTCAGTTAGTATTCTAATACCTGGCAAAGTCTACTCTCAAGTGGGAATGCTTGTCCATGAATGTCTGCATTCTAATACCTACTACAGACTGCATGAATAGTTGTATTTTAAGTTATTATAATAATAAGCAGTAATACTCTGCATCCATCCCAGGTAATCTGAGCGGAAAATAATGAAAATACAAAATGGTTTAAATTTAAGTTCATATACTCCTTTTTTGTATCTTGCTACCCAGTCACACAACAAATCAGAACATTATATGTAGCAAAAGTCACTTACATAAAACACAATAATTGTTTGTTAAGTATTAGATGTCTTTATTTTGGTTTAGACCCATTGAGTGCACCCTTAGCAAGTTTGCGGACGACACTAAGCTGGGTGGAAGTGTTGATCTGCTGGAGGGTAGGGAGGCTCTGCAAAGGGATCTGAACAGGCTGGACCGCTGGGCTGAGTCCAATGGCATGAGGTTTAACAAGGCCAAATGCCGGGTCCTGCACTTGGGGCACAACAACCCTATGCAGTGCTACAGACTAGGAGAAGTCTGGCTAGAAAGCTGCCTGGAGGAGAGGGACCTGGGGGTGTTGGTTGACAGCCGACTGAACATGAGCCAGCAGTGTGCCCAGGTGGCCAAGAAGGCCAATGGCATCTTGGCTTGTATCAGAAACAGTGTGACCAGCAGGTCCAGGGAGGTTATTCTCCCTCTGTACTCGGCACTGGTGAGACCGCTCCTCGAATCCTGTGTTCAGTTCTGGGCCCCTCACCACAAGAAGGATGTTGAGGCTCTGGAGCGAGTCCAGAGAAGAGTGACAAAGCTGGTGAAGGGGCTGGAGAACAGGCCTTATGAGGAGCGGCTAAGAGAGCTGGGGTTGTTTAGCCTGGAGAAGAGGAAGCTGAGGGGAGACCTCATTGCTCTCTACAACTACCTGAAAGGAGGTTGTAGAGAGGAGGATGCTGGCCTTTTCTCCCAAGTGACAGGGGACAGGACAAGAGGGAATGGCCTCAAGCTCCGCCAGGGGAGGTTTAGGCTGGACATTAGGAAAAAATTTTTCATGGAAGGGGTCATTGGGCACTGGAACAGGCTGCCCAGGGAGGTGGTTGATTCACCTTCCCTGGAGGTGTTTAAGGCACAGGTGGACGAGGTGCTAAGGGGCATGGTTTAGTGTTTGATAGGAATGGTTGGACTCAATGATCCAGTGGGTCTCTTCCAACCTGGTCATTCTATGATTCTATGTTGGTGGGAATTTTTCTCCTCTTGGTAAGTCTTTACTTGTCAAGTGAATTTATTTCCCTACTTGCTGCTTTTTTCACTGAAGTCACTAGGGGTTAATGGGTTATTTTAGTATTCATCTGACTTCTTGTAGGACTGTTCAGAGGCTGAAATCAAAGCAAGTTCTTACTGAAATTTGGACCCCCTACCTTGCTGCTCAGGCTGGAGTGCTATGGCTTTGTTACCTTGAGAGATGTTGTTGTAGACAGCGAGGACGCACCTCACACCTGAACAACTTCAGCTTGGAGCATGACATTCAGGCACTACACTAGCCTTTACTCTCCCCATGTAGTGACAAAACACTCTAGGGTGAAACCTTCCCAAGAGCAAGGCACCTTCATCTGAAAACACTATTTCTTTAAAGGTTGTGTTGAAAAACATGTATTTTTTGCTGTATCACTTGTCAGTTGACTCGTAACAGACTGCATTCGTCATAGCTTTGTTAGCTCTTGCTACACTACTTAGTATGTCCAGGTACTGGCTTTAATGAAGTACTTATGTTGCCGTTATGCCTGGTATAATGTCAATACTCGAGAATTAGATTAAATGAGAGAAAGCTGAGCTGTAGGCAGTGGATTTGATTATCTCTGGTAATTGATTTCCTTTTTATGATGCTGTCAGTGCCTGAGAGGCCAGGTGGATTAACCGATTCTGTCAGGAACAGGTAGGCTTGCTCTAGTCTCATATCATATACAATTTTCCATTTTATTATCAGTAGGACAGTGGAATTATGTAAGTCACTGGCTGGGATGCTTCCTGCTGTTTTGAAAGACTTGGTTGGATTTCTTTTACTGGCCTGAAATCCTCACTTTTAGTCAGGAGGAGAATGTACATGTTCAGCTATCAATAACAAAAATCCTCCAACAAGTGTTCTGCTGAGACATCAAGAAGCAGTTCTCACAATCCCTGTTACCCCATGGAGCTGTACAGGCATTAATTATATGCATTGCGAGATCTCTGGCCTGATTATTAAGTGCAGTAAGATAAATTCAGTGGAGTATGGTTAGCAAGCCCTAACTGCGAGCAGGATAAGGAAAAGCTGTGAGGCACCAGGACAGTTCTGTCCAGCCAGATGGATTTGAGTTGCTCTTGTCATCTTAGTGGTAAAGCCAAATTGCTGGCAGAAGGTTGATTTGTCTTCCCCAAAGAGAAGCTGGAGTTGTTACAGGACTTATCCTGCACTTCCTCATGAAAGAACTGGTAGTAAGAAAAGTGCTGCCTTCTGTCCGTGCCCAGTCTACCTAAAGATGCTACCAATGTCCGTGAATGTAATGATCATCCTTTCATTAACTCTGCATGAATCTGTACTATAACTGTAAGAATGAATCCATCAAAGTTTCATTTCTTAAGCCCCACCTGCTATATGATATGAGCAAGACTAAAAGAATTGATAACATAATACTGAAATTCTGCTTTGACAGAAAATATTTGTTTCCAGCCCAAACAGGATTGCACTGTGCTGTGAACATGTACCGCATGGATTAATCTGTTTATGGTTTAGCTTATTCCACTAGATGCTAAATCTGTATATTATGTGTAATTGGAGAGACAAAGCTCAGGGAGACAAAAAAAATTCTTTTGCTCATAAAAGAAAATAAATTATTTTTCTTCTTTGTTTATTTTCAGCACTATTTTACACAAAGGAATTCCTAGTATTAATGAATCCTTAACAATTTTAAAAGCATATGGAAGAAAATAAGACATTTTGGTCTATAGTTGACTGTGCAATACCCTACAGTCTGACTCCTACTTCTATTAAATTTAGACTTCAATGTACTATTTATTAAGGCTTAGTAGCTATGTGTAAACATAAAAAGGATTCACCAGTATTGTTTTTAAACAATTATTATGAATATAGAGAAAGTGTTTCTTACAGCACTTGTAAGATTTTTTTACTTACTGTAAAATTACAAAAGGAGAATAACAGCAAGGCATAATAAATTCTTAAGTGTCACTTGAATTATCATGTCTTAAATTTATCAAATTAAAATGTAATGTTCACTTGAATCTTTCTTATGAATATACTGTGTATGAATCCCCATTCCATAGAAATGCTAACCCATAAGGAATATTCAGGCCAATAGCTAGCAAAGTTGAACTTCCCACAAGCTTATTTTGGGTAGATGATGACAACTTTATTTTTTGGTTGGAAATACATCTTTTAAAGGCTGTCAGATTTAAAGCACTATTTCTAGATTAGTTTTTTTTCTTTGAGTAACTATGGACTCCAAATAAACCACCTGGCTTTTTCTAGGAGATTTGCTAGAGGAAAGTTAAAAGTGTCCAGACAAAGGTGGTAATGGGTGTTTTTCACCAGCTGCCTCAGTCTTTTGGAGGACACAAACAACCCATTTGGTATTAAATGGCTGCTGTAGTTTGCAGTAAGCAGAGTGATAGAATCCAGTTAGTCAGAGGAACACAATGGTGGAAAAATCTCACAAGAAACCTGTCTTCCACAAGACAAAATATCATAAGACTTTTTTTCATTTTTATCCTGGTACATATTTAAATCCCTCCATTCCTGGAAGTATTTAGATTTATAGTTGCTGTTTCCTAAAAAGAAATGGGTATCCTGATGTTACGGCCTTCCTCAGGTTGACTCACTTGAGTAGGATGGTGGTTGTGTGCCTTTATAGCTGTGACTTTGAAATTGCAGGTTATAGAGGTAGTTACTAAGAGAACGGAATAAATACAGAATATCAGACTAGGTTTCCAGTTCTGAACCTAAATATCTGTGTTTTAAAATCTTCACTAGAGGCTGACGGATTGCTGTACGCTGGGTCATGAAAGAGGATTTTCTTGTGTTCCTATTTAAATCAGGAGTAAAACTTTAATCTGGGTACCAATGGACCTTATTTTCACAGAAAAACTGTTGTCTACATAATTCTTGGGGCTAAACAGTTTTAAATTGCAAAAAGGCCATGTGAGGAGTGTGCAGTTATGCTCAAATCACTTTCCATTTTCCTCAGGAGCACATGGGGAGTTATTTTAATTCAAAATATGTAGTGTCTATCGGACCTATTAAACTAGAAGAAAAAATAATTCCAAGGCCAGAAAATGCAAAGGCAGTTTGAAGAGTTATAAACATGACATACAAAAATTTTGTAGTGAAAGTAAATGCAAGTCCACATCTACAGTGGTTTTAAATGCCACATTGATTTAAAATCACACAGTAATGGATGAAATGGGACTGAATTATATTTGATGTCTCTTTTAATGAGCTCAACAAGGAATTTGGTCCAATCATACTAAATGAACAGTCCTTGTGATGTAAAGTGCTAAGGCCCAGAGCCTCAAAATAAAACTGGTTTTATTATTTTGGGTTTTGTTATTCTATAGCACTGCTGTTGTCCTGCATTCTTTTTCTCTTCTGCTTTTTAAGTGTATTATACTGAAGGCTTGGAATTTAGGTTGCAAATCATTCTTTAATACTTCAAGTTATGCAATTACTATTAATCTCCTGATCTGATTTATATTACTTTATGATAAAGCAGAGTAATTAAGTTGTATATGGTCAATTTTGCAATCCAGTTCCCAGGCCATAGGAATACTATGGCTCTGCATTGAAGAGGGAACCTAGAAAACAAACATAGTTGGGCAAAATGTTCTACCTTTGGGTCTGGGCTCACAGTAAACAGCTGGAAGATATGAATTCTCTGTAATATTTATTATGAGCAAGATTATTAAAACCCAGGTCTTGTATTTGGTCTGTGGCTGCAACCTCTGATGTCTAAAAAGTTGTCTGGGCTGATGCTTTTTCTTGTGACTGAGGTATCATCAGCTTTTCCCTGGAGCTTAGGTTAAGGGCCAGATAAGGCTAAATTCAGGATTCTGCCTGTCTTTTGGGGAGAAGGTAGGTGATCTGATCTGCACTGAAGGATGTTATCTGATTTCCATATTGCATGAAACTTCAAGTAATTTAATGTATTAGTGACTGATTATCTATCAAACTTGAGACAAACTAGTAAATGCATTCAAAAGTAATTAGTTGGGAACTTAAAGAATAATATATCAGCTTACACGTGTATACATACTGCACACTTGATTTCCCTAAGCAACTAGATTGAAAAGGAACTGAAAGCTGCAGAGTTAGTGATTTTTAACAGTGAAATTAAATAGTTACGGTTTTATCAGCTCTGTACTGATGGCATAATTACATAATGCCTAGCTTTCTCAACAATGCAGTATTAAGTGTGATGACTTTAATAGCTAATGTGCTGACTTTTGAAAAAAGCAATTTTTCAGGAATTTAAAAAAATTAAGACTAAGTAGAAAACTTATTACACTTTATATAGCTAAAATGTAAAAGGGTAACTTTTTAAGTTTTGGTTAATCAGTTCTGCAATAGATGCTCCTCAGTAGCTTAGTTACTGCAATATATGTATCGAATAGAAATATTTTTGGTAGCTGTGAACCTAGAAATTTGAAATGTTGAATATGGAATACTATCTGCTTTCTGAGAGTTCATCTACTGCAATTGTGTAAAATAGCAAATTTATGGTATATTAATATATTTTAGGTTCACAATATAATATAAACATGAATCACAGAATAACCAGGTTGGAAGAGACCCACCAGATCATCGAGTCCAACCATTCCTATCAAACACTAAACCATGCCCCTTAGCACCTCGTCCACCTGTGCCTTAAACACCTCCAGGGAAGGTGAATCAACCACCTCCCTGGGCAGCCTGTTCCAGTGCCCAATGACCCTTTCTGTGAAGAATTTTTTCCTAATATCCAACCTAAACCTCCCCTGGCGGAGCTTGAGGCCATTCCCTCTTGTCCTGTCCCCTGTCACTTGGGAGAAAAGGGCAGCACCCTCCTCTCTACAACCTCCTTTCAGGTAGTTGTAGAGAGCAATGAGGTCTCCCCTCAGCCTCCTCTTCTCCAGGCTAAACAACCCCAGCTCTCTCAGCCGCTCCTTGTAAGACTTATTCTCCAGCCCTCTCACCAGCTTCGTTGCTCTTCTCTGGACTCACTCCTGAGCCTCAACATCCTTCTTGTGGTGAGGGGCCCGGAACTGAACACAGGATTCGAGGAGCGGTCTCACCAGTGCCGAGTACAGAGGGAGAATAACCTCCCTGGACCTGCTGGTCACGCTGTTTCTGATACAAGCCAAGATGCCATTGGCCTTCTTGGCCACCTGGGCACACTGCTGGCTCATGTTCAGTTGGCTGTCAACCAACACCCCCAGGTCCCTCTCCTCCAGGCAGCTTTCTAGACAGACTTCTCCTAGTTGGAGAGGCTTGGCACAAGGTACAATTTTGGTTAGAACTGTTCTGCCCATTTCCTTATTGGCTATTATTTTTCTGATCAATTTGTAAGACAAATACGAACATAAATAGAAAATGTAAGTTCAGAGCAAAACAAAATTTCATGCTCAATATTATTATTATACCTTTACTTATCTGCTTATGTCTTACTGAGGAGTTTTTAATGTTCATTACAGAGAAAAGCAGATGTAAGCATGGACAGGAAATCAAGGCACTATGCTATCTGTACAGGCATTGTTTTGTGTCCTGAAATAATTCATTAGAAAAATACACAGGGAGGAAAAAGGATCTGATCTTGAAATAAATGAAAGCCATTACTTAATGTTTCCAGTTTCAGGTTTTATGCTTCTTCACAGATGTTAGCACAGATGAGAAAGCACAGTTGATTCCAGGATGATTATTTAAATATAACGTGCTCTGCTGAACTGATTCAAGAGTTATCTTAAAAGTAAGATTATATATAGTATTTAAAGCACAGAGGAGAATTTCTAAAGTGTACATTATGTCAGCAAAACAGCTAGCATAATATTTTGATATCATATATATGATATGATATTGGTTTTTCTGGATGTATGTTTCCGTATGTTTATGCAGTAGAAAAAAAGAAGAGCCAGTCAGTTCTGGCTTACTTTCAGTCCCTGGGTATCTATGAAAAAGACATATCAAAGCTGTTTATTAGATTAGACACACTGCTTACCACTGTAGTTGCTCATCAGCTTGCCTTGTCTTCCAATGTTTAAGAGGAGCCTAAGCAGAGCACAGGAAACTTTACTGATGCAGGTACTTCATCTCTTTATTTCCTTAAAGTTAAATGCTACTTATGGTAGTGACACGCACAGTGGGTGAGATATGGGTTTATTCCTTGCTGAAAGTAAAATCAAGATAATTTGATCCTTTCCCTTTTGAAGGGAGGAACATGTTTGTATTAATGTTGATTTGCTGTTCCTGCTGAGGGTGGCAGTATCGTACTATCCTCAAACTAGGGAAGCCCTCCTGTGCAGCAGTAGCCTTTATGATTTTTTGTAGGACACGTGGGCTCTCACTGATCACATACCAGTGGAACAAGGCCTGATTCAGGTGAGGTGCATACTGCAGTATCTGTAAATAACAGTCTTTACAAGTTACTTGTGAGAAAGACTGACCAAGGCAAATTGTGTGGGGATTATCATTGCTAGGGGTGGTAATTCCAGCTTGAAGAAAAGATCATTTGGTTTAGCTTTTAAGGAAAATGCCTTTCCTGAAGAGCTCTGGATATTAGGGTTTCCCTGACTTGTTAGCCATAAGGAGTTTGAAGTCAGTGTCCTGGCACGTGTAACCAGCTCACATGATGTCTATGGTTTATAAAAAAACACTGCCACACTTTTGTTTAAAATCATTGATATACCTGTGGGAGAAAGACAGATGACAAGCTACTGACAGTTGTTTAATTAAGTACAAATTTATGTTGAAAACGTGAAGTAATGCAAAATTTGACTCTTTCCCTACACTATTGACTGCTGATGAGTTCAAGTTGCAGCCAATATTATTTACAGGTACAATGGCTTATTTCAGTCAGCAGCATTATAGAAGTATTTCTTTGTAGCTGTGTTTACATATCCTTAATCAGCTCTCTGTCAAGTGAATAATTCTGCTTGTTTGGATGTTGATGGGTGTTTGGGTAGTTCAGAGTGGGATTTCTGTCTTTGTAAACACTGTAGGAAACTGGCTTAGTTACGTAGCACAAGCAGTTAATGTGTTTTTAAAATTATCTTCAACTTAGAATGAAAAAATAGAAATTACTTTCTGCCTGTATTGATGAAAATACTGCCTAACCTATGGGGAAAAAATCCATCATTTAGATTTTAGTGTATGTCACCTAAAATGAAACTACTAATCACAGAGGCTCCAGCACCAAACTTGGTTTTTAGAGTATGATTTCTTTCCATGATAGCATCTCTATGACATAATAAAATAGGGTTTTTTTCTGATATAGTCTTCTGAGATTCATGTTGAATTGAAACAGTGCATTTGCACTTGTTTATTTTGAAGGGAAATTGAGACAATGATTACTATTAGAAATAGGAAATTAGTGTAATAAACTCGAGTAGGCAATATAGGACACTCTGAGTATTCAGCCTTATAGAGGCCATTTTCTTCAGTGAATTAATGTAAGTGAAAATTCGAAGTAACAGAACTGCAGCCTGGAAATACCCCAAGAAATACAACCCCTGTAAGGAAACTTCCTAATTAAAGTCAGGGGAGCTATTTGTTTGCTTAAATACTGTCAACTAAATGTTAATTGACTTTTAAACAACTACCGTTAAAACTTAAATATAGATTTGCTTTAAGGTACATACTTTTTTTTATTAAGGCTTTTGTCAAACTGGTCTAGATTTGTTACTGTGATAAAAGCTTTTTCTAAACAATTTAATTTTTAATCCAAAAAAATATGGCTGAAAAACTCATTTGTGTGGAGTAGTTATGAATTTAACTGATATGCTCAGGCTTATCATGGCATTCTGCATCAATGCCTCGGTACTGACAGTCTCCTGTGAACAACTCTGGAGACTCTTACTTTAGGTGATCTTTGTCATTGTGTTCAACCTGCAATATTCCTATTCATAATATGAAAGAAAAAGAGAAGTACTTATGTTTGTGTTTCTGCAGTGTGATGTAAATGCACATAGTTCAGTTTTACTACCTTTTCCTTGGAGAATTAGTATTTTAGTGTAGTTTACATCAAAGAAGTTTTGAATACATGAGCTAAACAGATCCTGGAGCACACAGAGTGGTAAGTTAGCTTTCAGCTACCAACAAGTTTTTTAAATGCCTCAAAATACTGATTTTGGTCTATTTAGAAATGCTTAATTTGGAAAAGTTTCTGCTAACTACCTCTGTAAGCCTTAAGTCACCCCAAATACTTAAGTTTAGACAGGTCAGGAAGTAGTTTCAACTGCAATAGCTTTTTTGTTTACTTTTACTGTCATGTCCTTAAAGAAAATAGGATCAATTTGCAGTAAAATTCTTGAAATATTTTTTGCAGCTGCAGCTATATTTTCTTTACTTTCCATTCATTTGCTGTGGGGAGAAGGGGGGAAACATCTACCACTTAGTTTCCTTTCAGATCAGAGAGGGAGGCTTCTAAGCTTGAGAAGTAATTATATTTTTCAGGTATTTGGGCATAAGAGTAAATATTTGAGGGCAATACAGTAAATAAGTAATTTCCAAGCTGCAACATAAAAGCAACAAACTTTTGGGGAACTATCAAATGCAGCTCTGAAATTTGATGATAATAGTGCGAAATTCTATCACAAATAGAAAGATTATACACAGTAAATTAAATGTCATGGAATCCATCCATGTTGCTTTCTACAGGTGTAAGTTCAAGCAAGTTTGTGTTTTGTTTCAGTTTTATTACACTCATTTCCACATTTAGAAAATGCCAAACCTGATACCACCCCTCCAGTTGACCAGTTTTAACCTACATCAGCTTTAAGCAATTAACTTCAGGGCAGGTTATTGGAGTGAACTAGACTGAAGCAGAGGCAGACCCAGTGTTTCCACAACTCCCACAGGGCTAAATCTAACTCCAAAGAGGCATTCAAGCGGGCAAGAGTGTAATGTGTCCTCCCAGATGCTGATGTGCTGGTTCCTACTGTGGTAGCCAGCAAAGAGGAGACTCTTGATGCTTTGCCATGGCACTTAGAACAAGAGTATATCAAAGGGTGCTTACACATAAAAGCATGCAGAGTATATTTATATAAGGCAGTTCTTTTGGAAGCAGACAATGGCGCAAACTAAGACAGGCAAAATGTCTGGAGAGATCTCTCCCATGCATTTCTGACTATTTGCACTGCTCACTTGGCCAGCCATGAGCAGCCTGCGGGGGAGCCCTCAGTCCAGGACAGTTTTGCAGCACAGAATTGCCCAAGGACAAGAGCAAACTTCTCCCAGGATGCCTTATGCTATGCCAAGTCTGGGACTGTACCCACATTGCAGAAAAATGATGAGCTGTAACTGTCTGTTGACCCATGGGTGCTCATTGACCAAAGATGAAGTCTGGTTAGAGTCCTTGCTTAGTGAGGGATATAGTACTTGCAGCAGGTGAGCTGTACAACACTTGCATGCCCTCATCAGAACAGCTTGTATGGGTGTATTATATAGCAGCTTGTTAGCGTGGACCTCTGCACAGCCTTGGACAAATCCCTGTATCTGAGTTTCTCTGAGAAGTGATTTAAAATCTAAAGCAATGTTTGTTCCCTTCCAAGAAATTGCATAAATTCCCCTCAGATAAAAAATGAATGTATTTGTGATGGTGAGGTTGTATAAAACTGAGGAAGGTACAGGTAATCCTGGAAAGCACTAGGCTTTGGAGATGCTTCTCAAATACCATCTCACCTCCTTCTCAGTTTGAAAAAAGGCCTGATAGGCCTGATGGAGGCATGGGGTCATGTTACAACAAATCTCAATATTCTACTACACTCTGTGTAATGCTTTTTGTTGTGTTTATCTCTGCAGAGGAAATAAGGCCTGTAGAGACCCTGAATTAGGTCTCTATTATTAGACCCTGAATTAGGCTAAAGCAACAGGCAGAATAACAGGTTAATCTTTTTTTTTTTTTTTTTTTTTGCTGCTGCTGTTAATCTTGAACATGATAGCAGGAATATTTTTTTACATATACTATCCGTGAACCTTAATGAATCCCTCAGCTTTTAAACATTTTGTTTCAACAGTAATTTTGAGTTCAGCCCCTTGATCCTCAGTGGCTGTGCAGCAACACAGTTAATGCATTCAGTGACACTCAAGGAGGTGACTTGGATGCCATTTGTTTCGAGTTGCCAACTCCAGCCTGAATGACCAGTATTATTTTACTCTTGTGCTGGATTTTGGCTGAATTCATGAATTACTCTTGAACCTGGATTTTTTGAATTGCAGTTGAGGGACTAAGATCAGGAAACAGAGGAGTGCCTGAGGGATCGTGTTTGGCTGGTTGGTATTAGGATTTGCATTGCAGGATTTATTTTGTTGTTTGTCTGCTCCTTTTTTTTTTCCTTTTACAGTCATGTCAACAGTTCCTTACAGGGTAAGGTAGGTTTATATCTTTCCTTGTTAAAAGGGTATTTGAGAGAAGAACTCAAAGGAAGATAGTTTATTCAAGAGTTGCTTTGCCAACGGATTCACAAGGATGCTAAAGGTACAGAGGACTACATGGAAAGGGATACTGAAATAAGAACAAAACAGTAAAAAGGGGATTATGAGCAGAATCGGGTGAGTCTCAAGAGGTGATAGTCATCATCAGTGAGGGGACCTGTCCTTCCCTCCAATAAATTAATGTTAGGGGTGAAGTTGTCCTTATTAAATCAAACTTAAAGGATGAATCATTAATATGACTTCCATTAAAAAGATGTAATAAAAATTACCTGGGAAACTTCTAATAGAATGCTCATTCACTGGGAGACCTGTATAGATGTATGTTTAAATAATTTCAATGTAAGTGGTGGTCCTGCATTTTGCCATTCCTGTGTGCAATGAATTTCCAGACAATCTGCTAGAAAGAGGACTTTCAGTTTCATACCTTAGCATGAAAAAGGATGAAAAAAAGTGAAAAATACAAAAATCAACAGCTGCAATTGTCACCTTCAAATAAATAATTAATTGCTAGTTAGCATGAGAACAATATTCTGTACTTTAAACGACTGCAGTTATTGGAACTTTAGCAAATACTCTAAAAGCAAAATAAAGACTGTAAAGGCTAGCGGGGCGAATATCACTTCATCAAAGTAGCTTTTAAATGTATTTTGTATAAATCTTCCTCTATAAGAAATGGAGACTACCAACACTTTTCGTAAATGAGTGCATTATGCAGTATTCAGCTTGTCATATCTGTCCATTGCTGCTATCATTGTCGTGTTTTGGAAGATAAGTATATTAAATATGTGCAAAATGCTTGCCAGGTCTCAATTACTTGCAGTCATTTAGAGCAGTGATGATACACTGCTACATAAATTATGCAATACTTTGATTAGTGTACTGTAAATGCTGTCATCTTTAACTTACAGTCTCAGACTACACCTAGGGACAATTTAAATGAATGTTATTACTGTTTTTCTAAAGTAAAACAAGTATTTTTGCTTTTAGCTCAGTTAGCAGCATTTCATTCCAAATTTGTTACACACAGAGGCACACCAATTGTAATAAATGTGAGATGGCCTAAATCCTCTCCAGAGCAAAGAAACAGATTACAAACTATGATGAAAAATCCTTATGTAAAAATATGAAAAGATAAAATATTAAAAGAAGGACTAGTACAAAGCCAGTGAAGATAGTAAAAAGGAAAAGAGCAACCAATAGTTGAGGGAAGGGAATAAAGGAAAGTGAAATAAAAAATGAAACAAAAATGAATGCTGAGGCAGGAGCTGGAGGATGGTGATGGGAACTATGTAAGAAAAGTCTAACAGCTTGAGGTTGACAGTGTTTGTGTTTGTAGGTGCTAATGTAGCTCCCTGACAGTTGTTCCAGGAGCTCTGTAAGGTTAAACGAGAGGTTGCTTTGGGAAAATACATTTTCCTATTTCATACTGGTAGGTAGACTTGTTTCACAGTGGTAGGCAATGTTTCTCCCTGAAATTCCAGACTGTTCTTCAAAACAGGGTATAAAAAAATACTGTAATAATGAAAAGCAGTCAAAGCAAAAGGGAAGCAGAACAGACAGGTTAATCTGCCAGCACGCAGAAGAAAAAAACATTTTTTCCCTGCCACAAAGAACCCTATTGTCCCACATTAAGTATTTAATTTTGCCTGTGTTTCAACCAAGCTGTCTTCAAGTCTGTTTTCTTATGATGGTAAAGCACATGCCAGTTACTGCAGCAGTGTACACTGGCACAGCTTCAGGGAGGAGCTGACCTCTGCGTTTTCCAGGGCTGTTGAGTTTTTCTCAGTCTGCTTGCATTGGGTTTTGGTGGAGGAGAGTGCAACCTGCCCTTTGTGGTTGGGAGATCTCACCACCTGTTCAGTGCTAAAGAGCTGGCGTTAAATGAGGGAAACAAGTCCATGAGAAATATGTGCCTTCTGGGAAATTTTGGATATTGATGACTGGTATGTACATATGTCCCACTGGTAAATATTATTAATCTTCAATATACACTTTCATATAGGATTTGTTACTAACTATTGAAATCCAAAATTTTGTTTGCTCTGACTTAGTAAATTTGTGTGTACAGCAGTTTCTTTTCAAAGCTAACAAAAGTTAGACAAGTGTCCCTCTGCAGTGCATTTCCTTGGTGGGGCATCGTGTCAGGGAGATTCTCTCTACCAATATTAGAATAATTTCTCCTTTATTTAGCATAAGTGAAGCTGCTATTAATATAAGCAAGCTGTTATTAGCAGATAACTAGTCACACAGTACTTTCCATTATTTCCTCCTACAGCCACACACACACACTTGCACTTATTACCCAGAGAGGAGATAGAGAGAGCTGGCAGGCTACTGTGTTGGCTCCAGCAGACCAGTTTGGCATATTCATAAGAGAAGAAACCAAGAGAGGAGCATGATGTGGGGGGAGGGAGGCGCAGCTGTCAGTACACAAATACTGTTTAACAGGACTAAGTAATGTGGATTTTTGATGCCATTGCACTCTTGCCGAGGCTACCTTTGCCTGTGACTACAGCCTGAGGACTTCAAGTTATACGGAATATACCAACAAACATGGGACCCCAAAGAAATTACTGCCTTCTTTAGTTCAAGCTCAGACTGTCATTTGGAACTTATGCTTGCATATTACAAATTAAAATTGAAACGGTGGATGGTTGTCTGGAAAGCAGATAGCAAAACTCCATTTTTGAGTCAGGCTTAGTTTGTAAAGATGTTATGCTTAAAGTTCCTGTACATCTTTGCATGTCTGTGTAATTTCTTTGGTCATATGGAGTATAAATACACACACACACACACACACACAAAAATAGTTCCAGGTTGCTAGAATTCAATGGTACTGTAGTTTAGCCATAAGAGGATGAAACATCTGAGATCTCCAAAGTGTACTGACCTGGTATATTTTTACAATGTGTGGTATTGTTGCTTGGAGAAGTTCCTTGATGCTAAAAATAATCATTTCTACACTGTTTTCTATCTCCAAGGTTACAAAATCTTTTAAATCTAGGCATAATTAAGATTATACCTACAGGGTATATTTTTAGCGTGTTAGGTTTTCTGTGATGTAATTTTGTTCCAGTACACACTGCTGAGTTCAGAGGAAGTCTGCTCCATATGAAAGTGAACAGAAGAAGTGAAATCAGTAACTTCTATAGGCGGTTCCTTCCTTTTGCAGCTTTTAGTGTTGGTCCAAAAATTTTGCTTAATGACCCATGGCTCTTTAAAGAGCAGCAGTCAATTTAGAGCAAGAAGCTCCAGGTAAAGCTTAAATAAAAAATCTGAAATTTAAGTTAGAAGTTGGAAATTTGATGTTCTCCAACAGGTTTGAATTATTCCTTGAATTAAGTTTTTTTATTACTCTCTTGCTTTAAAGTGTTTTAAGTAGTAGACTGATAACAACAAAATCAATGGAATTGATATACCTCTCACTTCAGATACTTTCAAAGAAGGCTAAAAATATGATTTTTTTTTTGCATGTTGTATTTTAATGTTTAATAATTTAATTTCATAAGGGCTTGGCCTGATTAAAAACCTCTGATTCAGGTAATGGAACTGCTACCCTAGAAGTATGACAGTAAGAATGTGGCACTTGTCAAATAATTGTTCTGCAGAGTTTTTAAATTGATACCTGCCAGCAAATGACTCTTCTGACTCAAGCAGTAAGCAATCCCTCACAGAGCCTCACTGGATGCAGCCAGGCTCCAGCTGCCACACGTGGAGGTTGTTATTTCCTTATTCCAATTGTATCCAACACACTTGGAAAGACTAGCACCCTACAAATAGGGTCTTATCTGCAAATGAAAACTGATGTCAGACCCTGCTAATTAAGGTACCTAGTTGGTGAGTGCCAGAAAATGGGTTGCACAGGAACATTTGAAATGTGATGGTTTCCTTGGAATTCTCATGCTGGAATTCCTTAAAAAGACAGTCAAGCATATTTGTTTAGCCTTTTACGAATCTTTTCAGTTGGGAATATTTGAGACCTAAATCTTTTCTTTTCCATACCTATCCACAGAAAGTCATCCATTGGTAACTTCATTTTTCCAAAGGATGCTTGGGGGAAATAATCAAATAACTATTTCATATATACTGAAATAATACTGAAGAACACTGAAATAACTGAAAATGTTGTGGGTTTTTAACAGTAAGGCTGTTGACTTCTTTTATAAGAATGCAATTTGTCTTCAATAGCCACAACTTTTGAGAGGAACCAACCTAGCAAATTAACTAGAGAACTGATTCATCTCTACGAACAAATCCAGGAATTTTTTGTTTTGTTGTTTATTTGCCAGTTTCAGTGAACGTAATTACCTCTTCATTATCGGATTAGTACTGATCACACAAAACCAGTAAATAACTAACAGGTTAGTCTGCAGATGTGTCACCTGAGCACTATAGAATCATAGAATAACCAGGTTGGAAGAGACCCACTGGATCATCGAGTCCAACCATTCCTATCAAACACTAAACCATGCCCCTCAGCACCTTGTCCACCCGTGCCTTAAACACCTCCAGGGAAGGTGAATCAACCACCTCCCTGGGCAGCCTGTTCCAGTGCCCAATGACCCTTTCTGTGAAGAATTTTTTCCTAATATCCAACCTAAACCTCCCCTGGTGGAGCTTGAGGCCATTCCCTCTTGTCCTGTCACTAGGGAGAAGAGGCCAGCACCCTCCTCTCTACAACCTCCTTTCAGGCAGTTGTAGAGAGCAATGAGGTCTCCCCTCAGCCTCCTCTTCTCCAGGCTAAACACCCCCAGCTCTCTCAGCAGTTCCTCATAAGGCCTGTTCTTCAGCCCCCTTACCAGCTTCATTGCTCTTCTCTGGACTCGCTCCAGAGCCTCAACATCCTTCTTGTGGTGAGGGGCCCAGAACTGAACACAGGATTTGAGGAGTGGTCTCACCAGTGCTGAGTACAGAGGGAGAATAACCTCCCTGGACCTGCTGGTCACGCTGTTTCTGATACAAGCCAAGATGCCATTGGCCTTCCTGGCCACCTGGGCACACTGCTGGCTCATGTTCAGTCGGCTGTCAACCAACACCCCCAGGTCCCTCTCCTCCAGGCAGCTTTCTAGCCAGACTTCTCCTAGTCTGTAGCACTGCATAGGGTTGTTGTGCCCCAAGTGCAGGACCCGGCATTTGGCCTTGTTAAACCTCATGCCATTGGTCTCTGCCCAGCGGTCCAGCCTGTTCAGATCCCTTTGCAGAGCCTCCCTACCCTCCAGCAGATCAACACTTCCACCCAGCTTAGTGTCGTCTGCAAACTTGCTCAGGGTGCACTCGATGCCTTCATCCAGGTCATTGATGAAGACATTGAACAGGGCTGGACCCAGCACTGAGCCCTGGGGAACCCCACTTGTCACTGGCCTCCAGCTGGAGTAAACTCCACTTACCACCACTCTCTGGGCCCGGCCATCCAACCAGTTTTCCACCCAGGAGAGTGTGCGCCTGTCCAGGCCAGAGGCTGTAACCTATGAACCCTATATCACAAAAAGAGAGATGGGCAAAGGCTATGAAACTTTAACGTGAATAGTGAAGAAAACAGCCAGCAGAGATGACAACAGAGTAGTGGCTGAGTAACAGGCAAGCTAGACAGTTGTATCTGTTGCACTTCAAAAAAAAAATAGCATCAGAATCTTTGAGGAAATTACATTAAAGTGGAACAGGAACCAGAAATACAGACATAGTCTGATGCAAGAAGCAACAAATAAACAAAAGGGACTTGTACTGGGGCTGAAAAATAAAGGAGATTATGTTTACCAATAGCTACAAATGGTGGAGAAGAAATGCAGTCAAGTAGGTGTTATCTTAGAGAAGATAGGTTTTCGGTGACAAGATCTGTGAATATCAGTATGTGGACAGCATAGTGGCATGCTCTGAGGAAAATATTACAGATATTTAAGCCAACACAAGGAACTAAGATGACAGAAAGGAACTTAAGTCATTTTTATAGATAAGTTTAAGGCTAAGGACCAATACTTGTTTGCAGAAAGATGAAGCTGAAGGTAATCTAATCTTTTTACCTAAATATCAAAACAAAGTTTTCATTTTTCTGAGTATTGTATTCTCTAAAAATAATGCTCACTGCACATGGATAAATCTTGTAGAGCTTTTTACTCAATTGTCTTTCTTCAGGAGTCATCCAAGAGGTTTGCTTTTCACAAGGGTTGCATTTTGGGCAACTAAGGATTTGAACTTCAGCTAGAGGAAACTGAAGATGTGGGGAGGACTTGACCCTACTGTGTTGTGAGAACTGTCAAGTTTGAGATGATTGCAATGTTGGATGAGTGGGACAAGGAGTCCAAAGCTGTTAAAAAAAAAAATAAAAAATCTTGGTGCCATTAGCACTTTTGGTTATTTGTCTTTTTTCTAATGTCTGGCCCCTCCTCTGCCTTCCTTTCCAGAAGGAAACTGTACTTAATTGCTTGGATCAGCCTCCCTTTGTAGGGAATTCTTCTCCCTGTCGTCCCAGCAATGTAACATGTTCACTGTCTTTCTGGAGACATGGAGGGCTGGGTACCTGTTGCTCCTCTTCCCAGGGCTGCTGGCTGGTAGGTAGGTCATGACATGAACCAGCACACTGGGACTGAATGTCTTGGAAAGCCTGAAGAATATTCAGACTATCTCTGCTGAGGCAAATGTTTACACACAAAGTTTCTTGAAGCTGCCGCTCTTCTCTGTTGCTGAAACAGAGTGATAGTTGTCATCTAAATACATAACCCCAGGTCATGCCCTAAGAAAACATTATGACTTACATACTGTTCTTGAGATTGGTGATGGGATGGCCTGTTTCTGTTTAAAATATTTTAGATGTTTTCATACCAGTTCTTTCCATGGAAGCAATTTACTTCTGTTTCTAAAGCCTGTAGGTTCGTTCTTAGGCTCCCATTCTTTTCCTATGGCTGTTTCCTTCCCCATCCCAAAGCTGAGAGTCTTTGGCCTCGCTTTCCAGCATTATTGCCTTGGTCCCTTCTGTCTCCTGTTTGCTGTAAATGGAGCTACCCTGTCCCAGTGCTCGCTCACTCTTGCTCGTTTTCTGAGTCCCAGAGGCAGCATAATATATCTGAAAAAAAAAGCAAATTGTAGACATCTGTGAAGTTTCATGTTTTTAGACACACACATGCTCACACAACTTGTGTAAACTTAGAAAAGCAAGATCATAGAACCATAGAATAGTTTAGGTTGGAAGGGACCTTTAAAGATCATCCAGTTCCAATCCCTCAGTGATGGGCAGGGATGCCTCCCACTAGATCAGGCTGCCTAGATAAAGATAATTGCGACTAAGCTCTTATTATGGCTAGGAAGATATTTAAGATTTATTGTGCCTCCAAAGTTGCACAGGATGCTTGGTTTTGTCCTAGGAGTACAAGAGTGACACTCCCCTGTTTTGCTCTTCTTGCCCCCTGTTCAAGATGCATGGAAACTACATCCTGAGCTCTCTGGTTTCCTTTTTTTTTTTTTATCCCTGTGTTTTCAAGCTTCCTCCTCACACTGTCTGGTGCCTTATCAGAGTACAAATGCTCGCCTCTGGGGCTGCTTTTTTTTCCTCCTTTTGTTTTCTTATGGAAATGACTGCGACACAGAATCAGCTGTTGCCTTTTGCTGGTCTGTGGATTGCAGTCAGAGGTTTGCCCAAAGGCAGGAGGATTAGCAGGCAGAGCCAGACTGCTCTGGCAAATCTAGACTTGACTATCTGTGGAAGAGGAAGTCTGCATCTCATGTCACATGAGACTACACAGTCCACCCTTTCCATCCTCTGTCACAGACAAAGGGGGAAAGTTTATTTTCGTCGCTGTCTCTTACACCTAGACTGGCTGCAAAATAGCATGCAAGCAACATTGTTCCCTGCTCTTGTAGTTGTGGAAATACTATCCATGTGTTTATCAGTCTGTAGCTGAAAGTAGGTCATCCTCAACTCAGGAATCTGTTCCCTGCAGCTCTGTGAAGAACTTGGATGGTTTTAGGTGTAGCAGACCATAACTAACATAGTTCATAAGTTCATAGCAACTCTTCCCTGGGGGCTTACGCTACAGGTGACAACTTTCTCTTCTGTGAAAACACTGCTGCTTTTTTCAGGGTCACTGATTAATGATGGCCCATTCTTCCTTATAAAGGCTTCATCTGTCTATCTTTGAAGCTGAATTTTCTCAGGTGAAAAAAACCCAAACCAAACAAACCTAAACAACCTTGTCACTGGCCAGCTTATATAAGAGAGCTTATTGTAGTTTGTCAGGTACATACACAATTTTAAAAGACTTAAATAGATCACTTTGATCATCCATAAGAAGTGTTAGAAGAGACTTGGAGTCACGTCTGTCCTCCTTTGAGGGCAGCCTGTAGGTATCTTCCACTTGTTAAATTTGCTTTCCTTAGGCTTTGGGTTAGCTCTTCAATAAGACCAGTTGACTGAGCTTCTAGAGTTTCTAGCTGTAAAGACAGTGAGTCGAAACACAGCCATGTGAAAATCAGTTCTAATTACCAACTATATGTTTTCAGAAACTACATTTCAGTGAGATTTAATTAATTAACGTGGCATTTTTTTATGTAACTGTTTGATTTCCTGTGATGATACTCGGCTAGCAAATATTATTTGCAGAAGTCAATGTGTGATGGGTACAGAAGTACTAGTACTTTTATTATTTTTTTAAGGGCAGTAGTATTATTGATAACTGTGCAGGTGGTATTAATTACATTGAGGACTTTTGAAATTGTATTTATTAACTAAGCAGTATGTCAACTGCACTGTTATTTTTACAAGAACTGTCTTCAAGTTGACCAATGTAATTACTCTGCCATATTAAGACCTTTAAAAATGTTTGCCTGTTATCACTGGAGGTTAAGGTCAGTTCTTCCTTACTTGGGCTGCCCAGACAAATTTTTCTGAATAAGATGGCAAACACTTCATGTCCACCTTCACCTTTGTCTGGCAAAACACTGCTCCCTGGGCTTTTGAACTGAAGCTGACAATAATCCAGGAAAGAATAACTTCCTAAAGCCTTAATTAGGTAGATTGTTTTATTTTGTAGATTCGTATTTTCCTCTCCCTGGAAAGATTACAAATAGCAGCAGTGTCTTATCAGATTGCAGTAATACAGGCTAGATCAATGTTTGTGAAGGAGGAAGAACTGGTCTTTGTTTGTGATGGGCTGCAATAATGCAAGAGATTTGCAAACCCACTGTCCGGATGAGGCTCTCCAGGTCCCAGCATCAGCTTGCTGGACTCTGTTCTTCCTGCCTCTCCTTGAGGCAGGATCTGGAAGCTGGTGGTGGGTGCAGAGCTGGATGGTGTCCAGAAGCAGGGCAGCGTGTCCACTTGTCCAGCTGCAAAGAGAAGCCCCAGGAGCAGCAGGATGAGTTGGTACAAGTGACACCTCTGAGAGGGCAGCAGTCTCTGGCACAGACAGAGCGTGGCTGCAGGTGGTGGCGGCCTTAGCTCCAGTGACTTCACCCTCTGGGTGACCCGCGGGGAAGACATGTGGAGAGGTAGAAGAGTCCCAGGAGCTGTGAAGCTGGTGGCCACCACTCTGAGAAGGAAGTGAAAGAGCCAGTGTGGTTGTAACTTCCTTTGGAGTGGGAGGCTGACAGATCCGAGGAGGGACGCGTGATGCCTGGGAAGGCCCTGAATGTTGTATTTTGTGTTTGTGTGGAGGTGTGCGGAGGCTCGGCAGAGAGAAAAGGCAGTGGGAGTGGAGAAGAGTTCGGTAGGAGTTGTCCCTTCAGGCCACCAGTTGTCAAAAATTGGCTCTTCTTTGAAGGTCCCCAGGAGATGCAGCCAGGCTTGCAAGCTCGTTGTGCGGGGCAGGTGGAGGAGGTGACGTGTCAGCAGTTATTACAAATATATCTCCGTTAGCCGGGTTGGTTTTTTTTAATGTGGGCTGGACCTCTTCCCTGGAAGCAAAGATGATCTTCTCAGGACTGTTTTTCACCTGTGTGAAGGGTATCTGCTCACTCTCATGCAACTTAAAAAAAATAGCCTTTCTCTCTGTGGCCAGAGTGACTTTTTTTCACAGAAAGGGTCATTGGGCACTGGAACAGGCTGCCCAGAGAGGTTGTTGAGTCACCTTCCCTGGAGGTGTTTAAGGGATGGGTGGATGAGGCGCTGAGGGACATGGTTTAGTGTTTGATAGGAATGGTTGGACTCGATGATCCGGTGGGTCTCTTCCAACCCGGTGATTCTATGGCTTTTCTCCCCTGGAGCGAGCGATGCAGCCCCGCTGCAGACGCTGGAACCGGCAGCGGCCGTTCCCTCGGGTAGCCGGGACCGTGCCCAGGAGTTAATCTGCGCTTTGGGGAAAGCGGGAGGTCATCCCGCGAGTTAGACGGATCGAGTCACGTAAAGTAACCCCTCCCACAGCCATGGACCACGGTTT
Source organism: Phaenicophaeus curvirostris (assembly GCF_032191515.1). Lineage (NCBI taxonomy): Eukaryota > Metazoa > Chordata > Aves > Cuculiformes > Cuculidae > Phaenicophaeus > Phaenicophaeus curvirostris. The sequence continues at coordinate 13,459,847 of NC_091400.1, read as the reverse complement.
TCATGAGCACCTCTCGCTGAGGCGGCTCAGAGCCGGCAGAGGCTGAGAAAGGAAGAGAGGGAGGGAGGGAGGAGGCAGCGAGCGAGCCCCGGCACCGATGGACGAGCTAAAGGGTAAGGACGAGAGCGCAGCGCCCACCCCGCCAGCATCCCCGGCATCCGCGGATCCAGGGGCAGCATCCCCGGGAAGGAGTCTCCGGAGCCTCGGGATTCCCGGGCGGTTGGCGGAGGGACGATGTCAGCTGGCGGCCGCTCAGGGGAAGCGGGGCGGGGGTGAGGCACAAGGATTTAGCAGAAGTTTCGCCGCGTCAGTGCGAGGGATTCCCTGCGCCGGCCCGGGGGAGTCCCGGCTGCAGCCCGCGGGGCCTCCGCCCGGCGCCCAAAGGAAAGGAGCAAAAAAAAAATATATATATAACTCGGTGGAAGCATTGGCTGTTGGGAAACGGCGGTGGAAAGCGCTAGCCCCGAGGCTGGAGGAATTGCTGCTGTGGGTACGGAGGGTTCGGGGTGCGTGGGCTGAGAGGGGGTGCCCCCCTCGGCTGCGGGGCTGGGGGCCGGGGATGCTTGTTGCGCGGTGATTTCTCTACGAGATCCGTCTTTGTAGCAGGATTTGCCTTTTCTGTCGGCTGGCACGGGGCGTGCAGCAGCACTGGTCCCACTCAGGGTTTGGCAGAAACATTTCCTAGTTTAGTATCGGGTTTTGTCTATCTGGATGTCTTGCCCTCTGCTCCGCATCTTTCTGCTCTGCTGACAGGCTCTGGGGAGACTTGAACACGACACAGGAATTCGAACAAATAGGCAAGAAGCAGTAAACTGGAAAAAGACCTGACCGTAAACTTAGACATTAAATTGCATGAGAAGCTTAGGGATAACAATTTCCACTGTTTTCAGTTTCTTGTTTGGTACAAGGTGGGATTCTCTCTGTCATCATTGTTATGACGACAGGGAATCAAAATGTCATTTGTTTGGTGGGGTTTTTTTCCTTGGAATAAATAAAATTACAAGCCAGATCTCTCCCAAGTTTTTAACTTCATGTAATGTGACAAATGGTATTTGAGTGGAAGAAGCATTTTCTCAGTCTGACGTACATCAAAATTTAAAGACTGGCAGAAGGAGGAGGTTAGCTCATTAGTTTCTGCAGTCATATGTGAAGCTGGAAATTTAGAAATACTTTGCCTCTGCCAAGGAGGGAGATAAGAATAGCTTTGAACCCAGTCTTTAGGAAGTTTCATTCCAAAAATGAAATGCAGTGCATGAACGGCAATGCCTTTTCTAGTGAGGTGAGGAATCATGGGGAAGAAACTTAGATCATAACCAATTTAGCAAAGAGGGCCAAGGGAGCCTTCTTTTAGAAAGTGGAATTTTAAAGAGACAGAAGGAAACTGCAGAAACCTGACAGTGCTCGAGCTAATTACCAAAGAGGTGGTGATGGTGTCGGAACAGGCCAACCTGCAGAAAATGCAAGTCGTCTTGCAAGTGCCTAGTGAAAACTGGTGCCATGGGTAGCAAGAATCGGATTTCATGTGTATGGGAGCAGAAGGCATGAGGCAGTGTTTTGGAAAATGCCTCTCATAGTGTGTCTTCCAGAGGCAACAATCAATAGATTCAGCATGGGGGAGTTCAGGACAGGCATTATCTATCAGTGAGTAGGAAAGTTTCCACCTTGAAATGAGGCGCAAATGCACACCAAGGGCGTGTCCTTTCATTAGAAAGGAATTATTAGGCAGTTTTTCAAAGAGAGACTGGTTTCCTGGGAGTCTTGCCTACAGGGACTGTAGAAAACAGATTGAAATGCTACTCTTCAGCTTCAGGAAGCCCATATTTTAAATACTGATACCATCAGCTCTGCCTTTAAATTTGGATCAATACACTGATACAGCCAAGAAGGAAATTCTGCTTGGGATGCTACAGAGCAACTGATTATATCAGTTATCAGTATCCTTCTTGGGCAGCAAGTGTGACATTTTTAAAGTAACATATGTTTTTCAGAGTATTTGTGGAGGACCTCAGTCTGGGGAAAGCATGATACTGGTCTCATGCAGACAGCAGTAAAAAGCAGTAAACATGAAATATATAGATTTTTAACTTAAAAGTTACTAGACAGAACAAGAGGTAATGACTTTATCTTGGAGTGCTATATATGATGAATTAATCAGAGCTGTTGAATAATCGCTTTCTATGGAACAGCAATTGCTTCAGAATGGAATGGCAATAAAGCAAAATCTGATTTAAAAAAAGGAATATGAAGGAAGATTATGAATTTAAAGAATATATACTGACCATAACCCCAAAACCAAGAATGAGGATACTTTGACTAGTTCGGTCAGAAAGTGAAGGCAGCAAATAGAAGTTAACATACGTTAATTGAAAGGAAGTGAAGAAAGAGGAACTGGAGAACATCTGATAAAAAATACACACTGTGAATTGTGGAAGATTATTTAGAGAAAATAAAGATGTCAGGGAAAATACAGTGTTAGCAGGACTAAGCATGATTCAAAGGAGGCTTTCTGTGTGCCTTAGGAACAAAATAATGTATATGTAGCAATTGCGTAATCATTATGGTGGTGGAGAGGGTGAGATCCTAGTGATGATGTGGAAAAGCTGACAAAAGTGTTCGTTAAATAGTTTTCCAAACTTGGAGTGGGGGAATGAATTCTGACATGAGGGAATATTTAATGGGAATGTTATAATTAATTGGCCTGTTTTGCCAATTAACATTTTGGGGTGCAATAAAGTTTCGTGACAATTCTAAATTAAATGCCAAGTACATACTCAGAAGACCTATGCTCAATGATATTCTTTTTCAACAAACTGGAGTGGAACACTAAGGATATCCCAGTCAGTGGGAAGGATGCTATTGTCAGCCCAATATCCCAGCAGTATGATGGTGGGTAGCCTAGAGAACTATTGCCAGTTTAGTTTGACATCAGTTCTATCTAGATTACTCAACATAACTCCCCACTACTCAAGTTTTAATAGCCAGTTTTATCATATTCTCTTGGGTTTTTGTACAGAATGAGGCTTATCAAAGTAGCTTTCAGAATTGCGTTGTTGTAGAAATGGATAGCGCTGTCAAAATGGGTAACAGGAATGAATGCATTGCAAAGAAAATTACTCATCCCAGATGGAAGCAAACATGTGAGTTCATGTGGTCGCCTCAAGCAAGCATATTAATCTGCATCCTAGAAAGGAGATAGTCCCACCTACAAGGGTCTGCAGCAAGAACTTCAAACAATATGTTCCTTTTGGGTTTGGAATTCAGCTAGAGTAAAATGCACTAGAAGGTGGGGTAGGAGGTGAATTATTTCAAGTACTGATAGATCTTTTCTTCTGTCTTTGCTTTCTTGAAGGCTTTTTTTGTTTACAATGTAAGTCAGATGACTTAACAAAATAGATGTCAAACAAGCCTTGAGTGATTCTCATTTGGAGAAAAACAGGCTGCATTGTCTTACGCCTGTCCTCTATTAACATTCTCTTATTGATCTGTTTCTTCGATGAGGCTAGAGTCTCAGGAGAGTTCTAGGGAAAAGGCGTTCTTATAAACTGAGTGAATATTAAATAAATCTGGGCTGCAAGTTAAAGGACTTCTAAAGCCTGATTTCTCTGATGGTTTTATGAACCACGTCACAAGAGGGGAATTGGGAGAGCTTATATCTCTGGTTGATGTTTGATAGCCAAGGAGCGGACTATGAGTTCAGGACTGGGAAGGCAACTGGTCGTTTGTTTGATCTGTTTTCCAACTAATTATTTGCACTTGTTTTATTTTTCAGAGATAACGAATGTGTTGAAAACAGTAAATATTCATCTCTCATATGTTTAAAATTCTCCAGAGCAATAGATGTGTTTTTGATATGGTTCTGATTACAAAAGTCTGCCTATGACTCTCCACCAAAGAATGAACTAATGGATTAAAACCTGGATCTCTACAAACCTCAAAAATAGTTGTCAAAGGAAATCATCATTAAGCAGCTGTGTTTTCAGAGGTATTCTGCAAGAGGCCTGATGGTATTAGACAGTTTCAATAATGATCTAAAACGTATAAAATCACTGCTGATTTACAGATGGAGTTTGTCAGTGCTAGGAGGACCAGTACAAATACCAAATAAGTCAGAGGAAAAAGTCTAAGGAAGCCAAGAGTGGCTTGGAAACATAAAGAGCAAATAATAGGCTTCAAGCCAAACTTGTAAAAGCACAGCTAATGCAACTTTGGGAGGAAAATTGGACATTGAAATCCTGAATAGACTAGAAAGATTTCCAGAAAATGTTGTCCGGAAAAAATATGCAGAGGTGTGTGTATGTATGTGTGTGACAGCCATAATTCATAGTTTATTTATTTTAAAAAAACAATGTTTTTGTCTGTTCAGAAGAAAGTTGTCCTCTAGTCAACCTTATTATGACCACTGCAACCTGTGTTTGCCTCTTGACTTGTAATTACCAGAAATCTGTAGAAAACCCTCAAGGAATTATTTGAAGAGAAAGAATAAGAGGCTACGCACCTGAAAAGGGAAGAGTTACAAAAGCTGTAATAATTGATAATCCTTCTGGACTTTCCGAAGTTGTATAACTGGCTTAGTATGGTGCAAAAATATCAAGCTTGATCACATTCCTTCTTTTCCTAAGACATCTCTGTGCCTTTGGCACCCATGGGGTTGGGAGCAACTAGCAAACCACTGTGGGGTTAAAACCTTTTGGCTAGGTATTTTGTACCTTTTTACTGTCCCACTGTTCAATGGCAGTTTTACGTGGCACTGGATCTGGTTTGAAGTGTGAGATAGGAACCAGGTTCTCAGCTTGGAAATGATCTGTTCAAGGTGGCTAAGGTGTGGTTAAGGACAGAAGTGAAGGCTGAAACTTAGGGTGAAGTGAATGATACTGGTGATGACTATGGGGATCCAACCCAAAAGGAATTAGTATTGTTTAAGACTGATGAAACTGAAATCATAAATTCTAGATTATGTCTATAAGAGAAGGTGTTTAGGAGGTGATTCTACCCCTCTGCTCTGCTCTCGTGAGACCTCACCTGGAGTACCATATTCAATTCTGGAAGCCTCAGCACAGGAAGGACATGGATCTGTTACAGCAGGTCCACAGGAGGACCACAAAGATGATCAGAGGGCTGAAGCACCTCCCATACAAGGGCAGGCTGGGAGAGTGGGGCTTATTTAGCCTCAATAAGAGAAGGCTCTGGGGAGACCTATTAGTAGCCTTCCAGTACTGAAAGGGGGCCTGGAGCTAAGCTGGGGAGGGCCTCTTTGTCAGGGAGTGTAGGGACTGAATGAGGGGTAATGGTTTTAAGCTGAAAGAGAGGAGATTTAGGTTAGATATTAGGAAGAAATTTTTTACGGAGGGTAGTGAGGCACTGGAACAGGTTAAAGTTGTGGAAGTCCCATCCCTGGAAGTGTTTAAGGCTTTGAGTAACCTGATCCATTGGAAGGTGTCCCTGCCCAAGGCAGGGTGGGTGTAACTGGGTGATCTTTAAGGTCCCTTCCAACCCAAACCATTCTATGAGAAACACCCCTGCTGGTTTTCTGAAAGATGAGTTAGACCGGAACCATTTCTCGCATTGTATTTTTATATGTTTTTGTCAGCTAGATTTGAGAACTGGCTTTATCTCTCAGGTCAGCAGAAACCCCTGAGCAGAGCTGAAGTTTTATTGCAGGCACTTCCACCAGTGTTTTCCAATCAAAGAGCTGTTGCCTGTATGCTTGCGTGGGGAGCAGCAGAGCCTAAGGGTGCAATTCTACAGCAGCGTAATTTGACATAAATCTGTGCTGTTGAAAAAGAAGACGAAAAGCGCCTGTCCTTGTTCCTAGTCTTGTTCTTTTTTCCTGCAGTAACTTTTGGCTTGTCTGGCTTGAAAACCAACACCAGCCCAAGTGAGAGAACAGAAGGAAGCAAGGGTGAAAGTCACTCAGATTAAAGTTATTAGGGGGGTTTCACTGTAAGGCAAGGAGAGACACAAAACCAGCCCTGTGCTCTGAAACAGTGCGGCATTGGTAGTACAAATTAAGAAATGAGTTAAGGGAAAAAGTGTGAGAGACCAGATGGAAGGGAACAGTGTCGGCTAAGTGCACACTGAATAAATTCATCTGCTCACGTCCTTGCATGAATTCGTGCCCTCAAAATGCTGCTGGAAAGATCATTTTCCCAGCCTGCTTATTGGGCTCCTCTCCCCTCTGTCCTTTGTGCTGTCCTGTCTGTTCACATTCAAGGATGATGCAGGCAGTGTAGCAGTCACTACTGTCACTACTCTGTCAGTGTTCAGCCACCACCAGCAATGCTACAACTCCACCTGTCATAGTTCTTGTCTGAACTGGTTTTGGTTCTTCCCAACTTGGGAAGAGCTTTCTATGAAGATTCACAGAGCCACTTTACTGCCTGCCTTCATGCTGCCTTTCAAATTCCCCTTCTAATGTCAACATACTTTGCAGGCAGTGATTAAGCTTCTGGTATGAGGAGGCACATGCCCATCAGTCTGACCCGCACTGTCCCATGCTCCCTTTTGACCTTCATCCAGCTGTACATGACATCTCTTCTGACCAAAGAGCAACCCTTACAGGGTGGCACTTGCATCTTTGAGCAAGCATTTTTATTTTGCATAAGTAGAAGTCAAAGGCTTGTAGGTTTGTTTGTATTCTCCCCTTTGTTTCTGATCCTCCCGAGAATATTTGTGCTTATTGCATAGGGTGGTGAATGCAATATCATTCCTGGAGAAGAGAATGGAAAGAAAACTATTTTTACAAAGGGATGAGAATTAGCTTGTTTTTTCATTAACTATCTGCAATCTCTCAGGCAAAGCTGAAACCATAACTGGCCTTTGAGCTCCGTGTGCTGCCTGGAGAAGGTAATCAGCAGCTCAGGATGTAGAAACCGCTTCAGCCCCTCAGTCAGTTCACAGCCCTTTGACAGTCTTACTTAAAGGGCTGTGGAGACAGTGGAATAGCAGGAACTGCCGGTACAGTTGCTGTGGTTTCTAATGTTAACTAATAGTGACACTGCAGCTGGGGGCAGGGGAGGCAGCAGCCTCTGCACCTTCCTCCTTGGCCTGTGACAAAAAGGGGGAGACTCCTCCAGAAGTGAGGAATGGAGGGAATTTGGAGCCCCTGAAGCACAGCTGATGGGATGGAAACATTCAAGGTGCCTGGCAAAGCTTAGAGAGCAGCCGTGCAATGGGAGGGAAGATGGAGCTCCTACATGGAACATGAGCTTGGTGGTGAGGACAGGTAACAGGGTGGGATTTGTTCCTCTCCTGAAAATTCTCCCTCCCTCCTACCTGCTCTTTGCTAGAATGGCAGGGGGCAGCTTCTGCCAGGGAGAATACCTGCTCTTGGCCAAGACCAGCCCTTAACTGCTGGCTTCAGCTGCTTTGTGGGAAACATACTGGAAATCTGCAATTTTGCCTTTAATTGAGTGTGCCAAATAAGTTGATCTACAGCTTTTATATATGTAGTCTTGCTTTCCTCAAATAATATAGAACCTTACTGTTTGTCACTTCATCTGAAACTGCAGTAAATGAAGCAGCTGAAGCTGAAAAGAACGTTTTTTCTAGTAAAGCTGGTGGTCAGGTTCTTGTTAACAAGTCTTAGAAATACAGTTGTGACAAAAAGGTATGAAAGCCATAAAGAAAAGAATGTTCTAGCAGTGTTGTTTAGAATTCATTCTGTCACTAGCCAGAGAGAATTAAGATCTTATTTTAAAATGAATCAGTTGCAAGTTTAAAGATGAGTTTGGCCAGTGGTTTTAACACGTAAAGTTGGTTTGAGCTATGTCTACCCTGCTTGATGCAAAGGACAGTCAGACCACTGCTCCTTTCCCACACTGTGCTTGAGACTCTGCCAGCCTGACCAGAGGAATACCCTGGTTAAAAATTTAAAAAAAAAATAGTAAGTATTAAAATTTAAAAAGGAATCTGCACTTGTATAAATGCAAGGTAAAAATATGGCAAAAGACAGAGGTACTTTTTTGTGGCAGAGCAAACAGGAGTTAAGCAAACTGTGAAGCTAAGCCTTTGTGCTTCATCTTAAAAATAGTGTTTTACAACAGAACCTGGCCTCATGCTATGAAATCTGTGTTAAAGACAGTAATTTTACAGTTGCTTTTTAGGTTACAAAGCGTGTCTCAGCTCCAGAGACCAGTAATTTCTCTACCAATTTAAGGACTTTCTAGTGTTGTGGCCACTCAGTGTCTCCGAGAATGCTAACTAGATCCCATAAGCCTTTCTGCGAATAGATGTACCTTCTGTAAATAGGGATCTTGGAGAGCCTTTCCTGCCCATTTGCTTCTCAGGGGACTGTAACCATAAATTTACGTAGTAATATATTGCAAACAACATCTCGGGAACATTTGGTGTGCTGTAGTGGTTAGTCTTTGGGTTTACTAGCATTTCAAAGAGATTATATATAACGCAGAAGGAGTCTTGTTAGGTAGTCCCTAATGCCATTTAAAAGAGTTGTTTACTACTTTCTACTCTACTGGTTTCTCCTACCTCCACCCCTGAAGTTAGACTGTGGCAAGGAAACACAGGGAATAATGCCTTCTTTTCCGTCACGGGGCTTTGCTGCCTGTGGGGTTTTTTAAGCTTGTTTCTCCTAATCTAAATGGCATTTTCCATTATTTTCCCACATTTTTAAAGTTGTAGCATAACTAGATAAATCTTGTAGTACGAGCAGTATGTGTACTTTTTCTAGACTAATAATCTCCAAGTTGCTGAAGTTGCTTCTCTTGGACCCTGGGAATTCTGCCTCTGCAGGAGGGAGCGTGCTGTGAGCCCTGGTACATGAGAGCTTCCCAAACAAGCAGTTGAGCTGGTCCAGGGGATGGAGCATTAGGCTGGGGTTTTACTGCTCTCTTGTGGTTTTTCATCATCTGTGGAAATGAGGCTAATGGTGCTGACTTTTATAAACTGCTTGGCACTACGTGGATGGAAAGCACTGTGACAAATTTAAATGTTACGATTTGTTAATAGGGAAAGGCTGAGGTTCAATGGACAGAAAAGTATGATGGTTGGCTCCATCATTACCTGTTTCATATTAGCTCCCATGTGTTCTCGGCAGACAGCACTGCCGAGAGCTGGAGTCAGCTGTGAAAGCCAAAGAGTCAATGGGAGCCTGTGAATAGTGAGAAAGAAGTGAGGCAGTCCTGGCCATGGTTGCTTTCTGTGCTGAGAGAAGGCTGGACTCATAAGGTTGTGACATGAGCATGAGAAAATGTGTGCACACAAAAGCTCCCTTGTGAGTCTTGTGGCTCTGCTATGGGCTAATTGTACTTATCCTGTCTCACCGAGAGCTAGGGAAGCTGAGGTTAATGCCACCCTTGCCCTGCAAGGAACACCACCAGGTCTGCACTACACTAGTGACAATGGTCTTACCCTGTACTGTCACAGGGAGCTGCTTGGCACGTGGCAGGCTGAAAACAGCTATAGCTCTAACATTGTCAGTGAGATCTCGGGTGTAAACTATCTAAAATCCCTCGTGGTGAGTCTGGTAGTGACACCCAGGGACAGGCTGCATTGTTCCTCAATTAGATTTCAGCATCCTCTAATTTCCAACAGATCACTGCTGGTGCTGTGCTTATGTCCCATGAGCCCTGTGCAGGAGACCCAGCTGCAGCTGAGCAGCAGAGCTGTGTGCAAGAACCAGACCAGCACTAAAATCTACTTTCTTTGCTTCCATTAGGGTTCCCCATAACATAACGAAGCCAAGGAGGCTTTTCACAGCCATGATAGCCTGTGAAAAAAAGGTCTGAAACACTGTATATAAGGAAAGCATGCAGCTGAAGAAGGAGAAACACTAGAAGTGTCCTGAAGGAAGCACGGATGGAAGTGTGTATGTGTGTGCGCGAGAGCGGACTAGAAGAAGCAACAGAGCAAGGGTAAAAAGAATGGTCTCTATTGATAACCAGGGATGTGACCAGCTGCACTAAAACTGAGTAAATGCTAACACATATGTTTGTGAAAAGCCTGGCAGGCTGCATCCTGATAAGCCTCATGAGGATGACTTGTCAGAAGAAGGCATTAGTGCTGATAAAGCCCCTGTACAGATGACTCCTTTGGGGGAAAAAGCTGTGCTTCATAACAGAAGGATGACAGCAAGGTCACAGCACATCCTGTGTGCAAGTCCTCCTCGTCACCCAACAAGAAGGCAGACTGTGGGAGCTAAGGTGAGAAAAAAAGCACTGAGCAGCCATGTGTCCTATGACTCTTGGGGGATGAGTGAAGAGTTATTTTTTTTATCGGTCACATCATAGTAACCATTAGCTCCTAAAAATGGCAAAAGACCTCAAAAATTTGTAGCTTGCCACTGAAGAGGAACCCAAGCAATGTGGTGGAGACTTGGCATCTGGCTCCCTTGGTCCCATCTGTCATGGGAAGGAACCTGGCAGAGCACCTGGGTGAGCTCAGTGCCTGTGAATGTGGGGGCAGTGAGCAAGGGTGGGAAAATGAATGACTGAAACAATTTTTTGAAACATTTATGATCTTCCTGCTCCATAAGGTCTTGCACTGTTGCTACATTAATTTCCTGTATCATGGCTGCATCAAAAAAACACTCCATTCTTAAACGAGAAAAACATGTGAAACCTTTGTTTAAAACTGGCGAAGTCAGCACAGTTTAAGTTTTTTTTCTTGGCATGCGCCGTGGTACAAAAATGGTCCAGACTGAGCTGTGAAAGGCTCTGAGAGCTGAAAATTGTTGGGCAAAAATATTGGACAAAAGAAAATAGGAGGACAAGGAAAGTTGTTACATGTTTTCGATGACGGAAAATGCAAAGGTGAAACTACCTGCTAGCCTCTTGCCTTCACCAATCCCACCTGAAAAAAGTTACCTTCTCGTGTGTCTGTGTAAAGGGAGAGCAGGTCATAGCCCCGGAGGAGAGTAGCTGCTGAGCGGCATCTGAACAAAGAGTGGCGTGAGAGCCCAGCCAACTTATAAATGGATTTTAAAGCTAGGACTGTAGCTCTGAGGAGACATATCTACAGATTTCTTTGCAGAGTAACCATACAGCTTGTCTTTCTCCTGTAGCCTGTTAGCCCTTATTTCCACACTTTACATCTCTTTAAATGAACCCCCCATCTCTTTGGGATCAAATCTTGCTATCAGTTAGTGTTATTGTCCTTATGAGTATCTGAAGTTTGAGTTATTTTTTGCATGATTGTTTTTTTCAAAGTTTTATTGTTTCCTGTGTAGGATGCTGGTTTCCATAGATACATTGGACATTGTTTATCTATCCTCCCTGCATGTGCAGTTCCTCCCAATGAATGATAGTGCAGTTTGCCACTTCTGCTTGAGGCGTTTGCTCCTTCATCTGTATCGGTGCTATATTGAGCATTTTAATGTTGTTCTAACGTGTCTTGTCATCTTTATATGTTGCCATGCATTCCTTTATGGCTTTCAATCCACATTATATAGTTCCTATCCCAGCCAGTTTAAAATTAAAATAACTGTTCATTGCATGTCTCTTTTAGCATTTTATACTGCTAATTGTTGGAAACTTTAGCTCAGCTTTCTCTGCTATGAGTAACTGTTAAACAGAACAGTGTTTTATTTTTGTTCTCCTTCCCCTCTTGAGAAATGATATCAAAGGAAAAAGTCTGGCCAAGTATTCAGGATTGGCATGGTCCTATCAGAGAGCTCAGCTAGCACTGACTGGTGCTGCTTGAGGTGTCTCGCATGAGTTTTGTCTCTTTATCCTGTTTCTATATCGTTCCAGAGGAAGTCATATGTCCTGAACTGCAGAGGTAGATGCTAATACGAGTTACTACTTGGCATTTAGTGGTGAGAAATTTATGCACTATTTAGTGGTGAGAAAGTTGACCACTATCAGTCTTCCCAAATCCTAGGAGAAGCCAAGAAAAATCTGGATGCACATAAGTTAGTGCTTTCTTCTTCAGTGGTGTTCTGCCCTTATCGGGCTATTTACTGCAGAAGTGGGGCTGTTCTGCTGATTCAGCATCACAAGAAGTGATGCCAGGGCAGCTCCAGGCCACACTTAAGGAATTATGAAGGCAACCATTAGAGTCATAAGTTTTCTCTTTAGCTGATTATAAATGGATTTGTTTTCTTTCTTGCTCCTTTGTCCCAGACCAGTTAATAAACAGCCTTTTCAGCACCCCTGCTCCTTCAGGAAACATGAGGAGAGAACCCTGTGCTCATGAACTTGGAGCAAGCACTGCAGCTGTGCTGGGGATCATGTGGCTGGAAGGCATTTGCTTGACCTTGGTACCTCCTGTAGCCAGAGGAGGAATAATGCTCAGAGAGCCTGGGAAATGCAGCAGTGGCAAGGAAGCAGCAGCCCTGTAGCTGCTTTTCATGTGGGCTCAGGTTTGCTGGCCATTCCTGCTGCTGAGGGGCTGTGCTTACCTTAACAGAGCCAGCTGATGGCTCTTTTCCATGCTATAAATCTCTTCTCTTTGCTGGCGTGGCCGTGTCACAAGCTTGTTGCTTCTTCAGCTGAAATAACCTCCATTTAGTTGGCATTTGACAGTGCAGAGTGTCGATTTCTCTGACCTGCTAAGTATCTTTGGAAACATAGGCTAAAGCATGGAGCAGAAAGCTGGAGACAACTGTTAACAGACTAGCTCGGGACTTCCCTGCCTGCACCTCCTTGCTGGGAACTTGAGAGCAGCTCATGCTCTTACTCATCTGTGGGAGATGCAGTGAGAAGTGAGAACTGTAAGTCCGTTTGCTGAGCCCAGTCCTGGGTGCAATCTCTGCAGATGCCTGGGAACTGCTGGATCACCCAGAGGTGACGGTGGATTAATGCCTCCACAGCAGCCCTGCCCATACAGTACACACCACACACAGGGCAGCTCAGGCTCATGTCAGAATGATGGGTTGCTGTGACCATCCCTTGTCCTTGTTACCACTCTGTGCCCATGCTGCCTTATCCATAATATTTCATGTCTGTATTTTGGACTATTATATTTGAGGCAAGGACTTTTTTTTCCTTGGGATAGGGGGCTAGGGAGGAAACCTGTTAGTAATGAAGACAAACAAATTGAAGGCCAAACTACAGTTTGATTATAAATGCTTTTCCTTTCCTGAGCCTAATTCTCCCCAGGATTCACTGCATGTCGCAGTAATAAGTAACCTGAACTTTAGAGATTAATGACATCCTGTGCCAGCCCATTCATCCAGCAAAATGCCTTTACTGTTTTGTTCCATGTCTGCATGAGGCTCCAGCCCTTGAAGGTGATCTTCTGACCCTGAAAATTTAGATTCATGTTTAACTTATTACCTTTGTAACCTTCAAGAAGTATTCTTTTTCTTACACTTGGGAACTTTGTCAAGGGCTGTGCCCCGCAACAGGCTTTGGTCCCATTTTCCTTCCCATTTGTTGCCTCGAAAAATACCACAGAGTAATTTGTTTCCTGCTATTTGAAATGGAAATTGTAGCAGCATGAGGAACAGAGCCTGATATTCATGCCAAATATCATGACCTGAAGTCTCCTCATGGTTTGTAAGAATCCTAGTTATTAAAGCTGATCTTTGAGAAATCAGTATATTTTTCTGCAAAGCCTAGACAGTGGATGCGCTCCTCAGCAGGAGACAGAAACTATTCCAGCTGTTTCCTGTCTTTGCTCTGCAATGAGGAGCAGAGATACCAGTGCTGACAGCTGGAGGTACAGTGGCAAATCTGGAAGTGTTTAACTGGAGAGCTATCTTTTTTATGCATGGAGTATTAACTCTAGCTGACTGAAAGGAGGCAGCAGGGCTGCTGCCCTGCTGGGATAGCAAGGGGCCTTTTGCTTCATCATTCTCTGCTCTAAGCGGGTACTGTGTATGTTCAGGGAGGAAGAACTCGCTGGAAATCTTGCAGGCCTGAGATACGCTTCTCTTAAAGAGCAAACCCCATGGAAATCACAATTGCAAGGGGTGGCACAATCCAGGTGTAGGCAGAATCCCAGGCACGGGTCAGCACCACAACAGTCCCCAGCATCTGTGCTCTCATGCAGGGCTGCTGGGGAACGGGCGTCATCTGTCATACTTGGCCTCATCAACCAGGGGCTCTGCTGATGCTGCACCAGCCTGGAACAGTGTTTATGCTTCTGCGGTCAGTCTCCAATGGTTTTCAGTCCTCAGTGGGAACTGAAACTTCAGGAGAAAAGCTGATTGCTTTGCTGTGCTGAAATCCTCGAGTAGCTCAGGTTCCCACCAGCTGCAGCAGCAAAGGCGGCTGCTCTGTTTGCTCGCATGCAGCCACCTTGTTTTTTTGGAGGAAGTGATGCCCTGAAGCTGGTAGTGTTGCTCAATGCAGAGGGCAATCCCAGGAATCCGAAATTCAGAGAAAAACACCCTTGAGTGTTATAAGGAGTGTGGCAGCCTCAGCCCCCTTGAGGCAGGAGAGGTGGACGGTGGAGACGGCACACAGGGAAACTGGTGGCTACTTGGAGGGTGTATTTTGACATCACTGTAAGTGCTGGATGCAGAGCTTGCTGCTGGTGGCAAGGGGTTTGAATGTGTTTTCTCTGCGCTTTTCCCCCTTGCCAGAATCTCCTGTTGGGCGTAGCAGTATTTACAGCACTCAGGACTTTGTTTTCCAGGAAGTTTCTGAACTTGCTGACCCAATGTGGGTATTGAAGGGGGGAAACAGTTGTTCTGGAGGCTGTTTCCTCTGTCTTACTATGACAAATTCTACATCCCTCTGGTGCAAGTGGCTGAGGGGGCACGGGGAAGGGCGGGCTGTACTGGTTTGCTGATGTGACTCACACATCACCACTCTGCCTATTAAAGCAGTGGCCCTGCAATAAATAAATAGTTCTACACAATAGCTGCTGGGGGGTGAACTGGAAACATGCCAAAGTGATGAGTGAAGGTTAGTGCCCTTACCAGGCAAGGGCGTGACTGTAAGGAAAGTTGATACAATGGTGGAATTTGGTGAATGGCAGAGTAATTCCCTAAAACTGAAGGTGACCATCTCATGGTTTGCAATGCATTACTTCTAGCATAAGGGAAATGTATATTGCTCTCAATCTCAATAGAGAAAGAAATGTTGCTGTGAAAGTAATGAATTATTATACAAGTAATGCGCACTTATTCTATGTCAACAAATAATGTCTAGGAGCTCTCAAAATAAATTATTTCCCAAATTTAAAAATTCTTGAACTGATTCAGGGAAGTATTTAAAATAGCCAAATAGGAATGCTAATCAGAAGCAACCTATTCACTTCTTTTTTGATTCCCCTAAATCCTTAATTCCAACAGTTGAAAGTTATGCTAATTTGAAAAATGACGTCTCTGAAGGATACATATTTAGGGGAGGAAAAGGAGGCTGCAATTAGTACAAATTTAAAGTTGAAAAGAGTAGAAGATGGTCAAAAGAAGCATAAGGAAAAGATTATGGCCTGAGATTTAATAGCGTAGAGGAATTTAAGGATAATGAGTACAATAGGAAGCCTAGCAGCACCATTGGCCCGTTGCAAGTCAGCATAGTGGAACTACCAGTAATAACAAAACTGAAAAAGTGTCAATGCTTAATGCTTCTTTTTTCTCCAAAAGAAAAACAAGTGTCATAACATCATATGATAACCAAGTATAGACAAGTAATAACTTGGGTGATAAGCTGGGAAGTGGGGGGAAGCTGTTGTGAATTCACTGGATATTTTCTGATAAAACTTCAAGCTTTGGGGCTAATGGCAATAAATCTCCAGTTAAATTATAGCTTTGATGGGCTGGTAGCAAATTAATACCAGAAGTTGTCTTATAGGAGACTGATGTAACTGATAACAGTTGTTTCTTCTGATTTGAAAACCCCTTTGATGTGTGAATCCTAAAGAAATGAGCACAAATAGGCTACAGGCTTAGAAGCCCAGTAAACATCATGTAAACGTGAAATTAACTGTCTGAAGGGTATTGTGTCAGCAGTATCCTGCTATTTGCTGGTTGTATTTGAGAATATTGAGTATCTCAGTCTTACTGCTAGGATGTAAGCTGAAAGAATGTCTTCCCACAGAGAGACTACTTGATGAACAGGCATTGGGAAGCCTTTGGATGGGGATGGTGTATAATATCAGGAGTGAGGGGTTATAATGCGGAGATGGGAGGCAGTATGAATGCCCTGTAATGCAGCCAGGACAGCTGAGCAGCACACCCAGCACTGCCGGGTGCCATGGGAAGGTCTCTGACAGGGAATCTGGTTTGTGCACAGGGTGAATGGGAAATATGCTGGTGGAGCAGCCTGGGTCATGGGGGTTGCTGCCCAGAACACCCTGGATATCATGCCTCCAGCATTAGACCTGCACTGCAGGGTTGGTATAAGCAGGGCAATGGGACTGACCTGAGCACAAAGCCGCTCTGCACTGCCGGCTGAGCAGGCAACTGCAGAAGGGAGAGAATGGGCCCGTGTGCTGCCTGCTCCTTTGTGTTTGTCTCTTGCTGCTGCTGCTTGGCTTTTGCAGCCTCTAGCACCCTCCAGCTCTCCAGGATTGCCACGTGCTTTTCTCTTTTCCAGGAAAACAGAGCTCCTCCAGTATGTCTTGTGTGATTTCCCAGGATTGTATCCCAGTCACAACTCTAAAAGCAGCAAAAGGATGAGGTGATCCCACCCCGAGCAATGTTGTACTTATGGATAGCATATAGCAGAGTGGTTGCTGTGGCTCAATTATCTCCGAATGTAGCCTGGAGCTTTGCTGGGGGAAGAAGGGAACCGGTTTATTCAAATGCATGTGTATCCCATGAGGAAAGCATATGCATTGTATTGGTCTTTGCTAATAGCATGGCTTATGAGTGCAGTGCCCTTCTTTTGCTAACTCCCTGCCTTCTGAATCAGGGAAACAGAGCTAGGAAAAAGTCCTGGAGCCACCCCTGCCCTGAGGCAGGATCAGCTGCAACAGCCCTTGCAGATAGAGACTTCATTTGTCTGAAGACAGCAAACGTGTCTCCCTTGCTCTTCTGTTTCTAAAATAAACAATCCCATTCCTTCAATCTTTCTTCATACATCAAGTTTATAGACTTCTGATCTTTCTTCTTGTTCTCTTCTGGAGTTTCGCCAAGTGGTCGACATCTTTCCTGAAAGGCAGTGTCCAAACTTGGGCATAGAACTTCACAGGAGGTTTTACCAGCATTAGTTGGAGGGAAGGACTACTGAAAAGCGCTATAGCTGCAAGAACGTTTTCTCTGGAAGTGCTGCTTGAGTGATTGCTCACCATACTGTCTTTCAGTTATGGCTATTTTCTAAATGTTGTATTTGTTCTTGTCATTACTCAAGTTAGCTGGATGTTTTCCCCAGGCTTTCCCCTATTTCTCAGATTTATTTTGAATTCCAGTCCTATGTGTCAGTGTGCTTTTGCTCCCAGCTTGGTATTATCACAGGTAGAGACACATTCTTTACTCCATCTGCCAGCTCACGAACACACATGTGTGTGTGCACGTGGCAGAGACTACTTTAATCACTCTGCCCATATGCGTATTCTAAGACAAACCTGAACCTCTTATTAGCCTAAGAAAAGATTTTTCCAATATATTGGCCTGAAACAGGTGTTTTACATTGCTTTGCGGCAAAATTTTCCTAGGTAACTTGTACAAGAGCATGTTTGAATTGAAAAGGCAGATGAAGAATGAGTAAGAAGTCAAATGGGAACAAAGAAAGCTTTCACTCTTCTGAGTATTTGTGAACTCAGATGTTTGGTTGCAGTGAGTCTGAAGACAGGAGTGCCTTTTAGGTAGTGTGCCTCAAAATCTGATGCCAATTCAGCAACCTCGCTTAGTGTGCAATTCAGCCTGATAAGCTTCATGACAACCAAAATGTCATTTTCCCTCAGCATGGGGATAATGTGTGTCTCTCCTGTCCGCCTTGAAGAACAACAGCACTGACTGCTCCCATCATCTTTCTCTGTAATCACTGCTGGCAGAGCTTCATAGACATGAATTCCTGGAGTTAGTAAATGTGCACAGACTGCATTGCCAGAGCCCCTGTCTACTGGGCACTCTGCTGCCCTGAGTTATTTTAGTCTGCAAGCACTTGCCCTGGTAGATGCTCCTTCTGCCCAAAGTGTCCACCCTGTGCCACAGAACTAGACACGGGTGCTGGATGCATTCAGACTGCTGAAGGATCCAGGCACCCTTCAGCCACAGGCTTCTGTGCTCTTTCAGCTGGCAGGCAGGCAGGCAAGTTGTTGCTCCTTGGTTTAAAAATACACTAGCATCTGACTAATTTCAATCCATGCTTTCCCTAATTTCTCATTCTTCAAGTATGCCTGTGTCCCTTTGAGGTAGGTCATAATTCAGTGGCTTCTCATCACTGTGCTATGTCTTTCTCATATGTTTAGGTTCAGGAGCTCTGCAGGCTATATTCCTATCTGCTGGGCTACGTGATTGCATGGGCATACAGCAGCTCTTCCCTAAAGGCCAAGCATGTGCTTAGGAAACCAGTTATTGGAGAGACTCCCAACAGACTGCAGCAGCAACGTGGGTGATCAGCAGCAGGGGTAGCTGCCAGCTGATGGAGAGGATTCATAAGACGCCGTCTTATTCTCTGTCGTCACTCCAAGCCTTGTGGGCAGCAGGCAGTGTGTCTTGGAACTCCCTTTGCTTACAGCATGTAGCAGGACTAATTTAATTAAATGTGATGAAATGTGGGTTTGCTGGGATTACATGGAGGAGGTACTGGACTGACTTAGCACTGGTCATGATGGTAGGTGATCGTGTGTCTGAGTTAGTATAGGTCCCCACCTCACTCTGTTCAGGCTGAAACTGTATCATCTCATAGTGTAAAGGGTACGTTACTCTGCAAGGCTAGTCTCCTTGCAGCTCTGGTCAGAATGCTTACAAATAAAAGCAGGTTATTCTCTGCAGAGAAGGTCTACTAGACTGTTCAGGCAGATGGAGAAGGCTGGAAAGGCAAACATCCAGAAATGCTTATAATTTTGTTAAGAGAATAAATTCCAAGAGGATTGAGAGCTACAGAAATTTTGAGACAGAGATGGAACAAGGAGGGAGTAGGCTGGCAATAAATAAATTAAGGCTGAAAACGAGAATGTTTCTGACCATACAGAAGTGTGCTGGGAGCATAAAGATGGTGTTGGGACCTGTCTCTATCGGTGTGGCACACGTGCAGTGGAAGAGTGATGGCCTTGAAATACAGCCTCCTGTCATCCCCTCTGTAACAGGCTGAGCATGAGCATCCAAAGAGAAGAGCAAACTATTAATATTAGCTGTTGTGCTGAATCAGAGCTTACAACAGTCTTTGTAATTATTAGAGATGAACTGAGCACGGGTTTGAACTTTGCGCAGCATCTCTCCTTTTCTGCTTGACGATCTTAATTTCAGTCCTTAAGCAAGCCTTAGCCTCTTCTTGTTACATCTCTAAAAGCAGCTGGTTGCCTGATTGCTTTTAACATTTGTTGCTAAGTCGTGCTAGTGAGAAGGGAGTTGGGAGGTGGGCAGCCTTGGCTGTGAGTGACATCTCCTGGCGTGCAGAGCTGCCAGTGACTTGGCTAATGTTGGCTGGAGAAGCAGTTTCCAGTTTGCCTTGAGGCTCTGGAAGAAGCTGAGGATGATCCTGCTTCCTTGCCTTCCCACAGGTCTGCCTCACACGCTGGTATGGTCCTTCCTGGATTATTCACTGAAAGCAAGAGGCTTTCTGCAGCCAAACCGCTGTTAGCTGAAGTGTTTGCTAACATTCTCGGTTGATAGCTAACTCAGAGACAGAAAGGCTATTAGATCTGTTTATGTTCTGAGACCTGCACTGATCACTGGATGGAGTCAGTGGTACCCGCTACCAAAAGAAAACCCACGGGCACCAAAATAAGAAACAGGCAGAGATGCCTGTTTGCATGGCATTCAGCAGCATCAACACAGGGTGCAAAGGAGCTGGAGGAATCTAGGGAATAAGTTAATTCTTTAGCCACTGCAGGACTTGCAGTTGCGTGTAGAGCTGATAAAGGTGTAACCAAGTGTACAAAAAAGGGAACTTGTCCAAACACTTCACCTTTCTGAGCAAGTGGTGGGTGGATCTTATTTTAATTACATTTAATTCTTATCTGGACTTACAATGTTGTGGGTTTGGGTTTTTTTAATAATCAAAAATTCATGTCTGTACACTTTCAGTGCTATTTGGAAGATTATTGCTTTGCTAGGTTACCTTCTGGATTATGATTATTGCTTTATACCTTTTCTTGTATGAAATAGTTCAACAAAATTCTGCTTGGTTCTATTAGAGTTCACACAGATAGATGCTCTGGTATGAGATACAGCAATGAAATCCCATATTTACAACACGCAGAGGATTAAAAAGTGCTCATGATACTAATCTAAAATTCAGCAGGCAAAATTTCATGTTCAGGGTTAAGGAAACAATGTGCCTTGGAAAAATGACTAATCTCAGGTTGCAGGTGGGATGCAGACAATTATCATTATGCCTCTGCCTACAGACAAGGGATTTCTGCAGTTGTTTATTTAGTTGGTCTGTTACAGAAAGAAAATCATTCCTACTTTCTGCTAACGCTGCTACTTCCAGAGTGAGGCTGCTGAAATAATATCCATCACAGAGAAAGTTTAGAAATATTAAAATTGATACAAAGTCACCCATCCTTCAATCCTGTGAAAGTAAACACCAAAAAAAGTTTTTAGAAGCTGCCTCTAGACAAGATCTTAGAGTAAGTGTGGCAATAGTTATGTGGATGTGCTGTGCAACTGTCAGCAGCGGTTTCAGTTTTCAGGCATGCTATCTTCATATCTATACTGTGCAGTTAATTATACATTATAGCATACTGCTCTCTCCAATAAGAAGAAAAGTCTCCCAGCCATCCTGCTCTGCTGTTTCTAGTCACTTCAAGCCAGGAGTTCTCAGGCCTTTTTGAATAAAGCTGTATGAAATACATTCTTACCTCCTGCTGTCTGGTATGCGCAGTAGACTATTTTTTTAACCTGCGTTCTTGGAGATATTGGCAAGCACTCTGTGTCTCTAACAGGCACTCATAAAACACGAGCATAACAAGCTTCCACATTTCACGGTTAACCTGAACAGATTTAAACATGAGCACAAAGAGAGGAAGCACAAAGCTCCAGGTCAGTCCTAGATTTCCCATGGACCTTCCCACAAGGAGATCTTCAAAACAAGTCCTCTTGGAATTTTAGGTGCCATTTTCTCTAGGTAGGTGGGAAGATATTATTTGTCTACAGTTAGAGATTTCCAGAGGTGTGTTGTTTCTTTTCACTTGAGCTAAATTCTAAAAATAACTCTGGGCTTTTGGGGTCATCTATAAGTTTGGGTAACACTTTGTATAGTTCTGGCACCTGGAACTGACTTTCATGTGAAACCAGAGTGGTTAGAAAATGACCCTGTTCCGAGCATGAATACTTTTCCATGTTTGCATGTGTGATGTGGGGTGCCAAGATGGATTTGGAGCATCGACCCTGTATCACCTGAGGGCTGGAGAATGACCTCTGGGACTCCAGTTCTGGCATTTAGGTGCAAAGCAGGTTCAGTCACCTTACTTTCTTGAAGCATGAAGATATTGATGTGTTTGTCTGCACAGAGGTGTTATCACCCTGGATGACCCATAATGTACTCCTAAACACCTCCTGAAGTATTTGTGTATAAGAAGAGAAATTAATATCCATATGAGTAGTCCAACAATCAGTGGGTTTGAGTATGGGGCATCAGTATGGGTAGAAATGGACTTCATATTGTAGTGGGAGTAGGTATGTCCTCTAGAATATTGAAGCTATTTGTTAGTTATAAGTGTTGAATTTACAGCTAGATTATAAATCTGGAAAATATATTCACTGATATATTTTCTAGAGCTTTGTGTTGTGGATGGTCTTTTTGTTAAACAGTTACCAAAATGACTGAGCCTAATCTGTGAGGTGAGATTTCCACCACGGGTATATGAAGGAGAAACCAGAGCAAGAATCAGAGGATCTCTGCCTCTAAGAGATCCCCACACAAGGCAGGTGCTTCATAGTGGAAAGGGGCTGCAGGAGTGTGCCTGAAGAGCTCTGGGGTGAGGTAAGATGGGCTGCTGGGATACTGTCATCCTGTTTCTGCTCTGGTCACAGGTACCAAACCAAAGATGTCCTGGACAAGAAAGATTCTACTCTTCCTGGGATTCCTCTCTGCTTTGGCTGTAATTGCTTTAATTGCTGTAGCAGTGACCCAAAACAAGCCACTTCCGAAGAATATTAAGGTATGATAAGCTGAGGCTCTTCTAGGAAAACAAGCCAGGGTGGGAGGTTAAGGCATCCATGGTACTCCAGGACACATTGCTGCCTTTGCTGGGTCTGGATAATCTCTGACTTTGTGCACCTCAAGCATCCCCTATTACATCTTCAAAATAAAAACAGATACGGCTTCACAGGGGATCATCTCCTAAATAATAAGTCCCAACTTTGCTGCTCCTCTGTTCTTGTATCCTTTGATGAAAACTTTGCATGAAAGCACAGCTGAGGAGGGGAATGATACAGCATGTTCCCACAGCTGCCAGACGGGCTGTTCGTTTCTGGTCCACTCATGTGTGGAGATCAGCGCATGCTGGGTCTGGTTTGGTGTCTCAGGTGCAATGACAGCTCTGTTTTGCCCACAGTATGGGATTGTGCTGGATGCGGGGTCGTCCCACACTAACCTGTATGTGTATGAGTGGCCAGCAGAGAAGGAGAACGACACTGGGGTGGTGCAGCAGGTGGAGGTGTGTAAAGTCGAAGGTAAGAGGAGAAAAGGGAGCTGTGGAGGTGGTGTGGAATGAAGAAGAGATAAAGCAGCCTAAGGGAGGGGGAGGAGAAACTTGGAGGAAGAGGTCAATCGTTAAGACGATTATAGATCTGTGGGCTAATGTATATCCCACCACTTCCCATGGGGATCTGTATGTGCCTGACCTTCCTGAGAGGAAAGCTGGATCCGCTTTTACTTTTGATTTTAGGATGCTTAGAAGTGCTTCTTGGAAAGATCTACACTAAGGAATGTGCTCAAATAAATAAAATATCTGCACGTACCCTTGCCGAATTGCCAATGAATGTCAGGCAGTGGAGAGGGGAGGGCATGGTTTGTTCTTTTTCAAGGCCCCTGCGCCAGCTGGCCACTGGGCTTGTAGTCCAAGGTTGCTTAACTTACACATGTCATGGTTTATTTTTGTATTCTATTTAATTGCTCGTAGATATTGTACAGTTTAGAAAGGAATAAATTAAGGATGCCCAAGGATGTACATGACAAGGAACAGAGTAGACTATTGTGGATTGCTGCACACTGAGGGGAGGAGAAGTGTTGTCAGAGCCTGTCTGGGGTCTTTTCAGGCCTGTCTGCAGCACAGGGGAGAGTCACACTTAGTGAGTTGCTACGATAGCTACTTAGCACTGCAGCATTCCCTGCCACAAGCAGCATGCTGAGCACTTGGCAACCCAGAACAAGTGCAGAGCAGGCTTCCCTGCTGCCCACGCAGGCCCTTGTCCAGGGTGCATTTGGCAGGGAGGGGCAGTTAATTCTTCTTTGGGTTAGCATGAAAGGAGGTAGCTGCAAAACACTTAGTGCTATGTGTACAATACACAAACAAATGACAGCATCCTCTGCCCAAAAACCCAGAGTAGTGAAGGGTCAGGGATTTTCAGGCACAGATCCAGGGTACATCCAGGCAAAAGCAGAGATGAGTCTGCAGATGTCCAGGACGTACTAAGCAAGCCATGTGTCTTGCTGCAGCCCTCGTCACTAGTTCATAGCCTGCTTCATAGAGAGCAGGTGGCAGATGCTGGGCCCTGTGGCCATCCCTCCATGCATTGGGCTTACTTGGTGCTGTGGCATTTCTAAAACTCCCTAGAAATGGGGTGGTTGAATTTGATGTTGCTCTCTGCAATAGTGATATGGTGTAACATGACTACTCATGACAGCACTCTGGGGTTACACTTGGAGCTTGAGCAGTGAAATGTCCTTATTTCTTGCAGGCCCTGGGATCTCAGGTTACTCCCATGCCACAGAGAAGGCAGGTCCCTCTCTGGCACAGTGCCTACGACAAGCAGAATTGGTGGTTCCCTCAAAGCAGCACCAAGAGACACCCGTCTACCTCGGAGCAACTGCTGGCATGCGGCTTCTCAGGTACTGCAGGGCTTGTTCCCTTTCCCTTGCAGCACTGCTCCTGAGACCACCACAGACACTCAGTGGGGGCTTCTTGGGCAAAATCCTTGGACACGCTGCCAGCTCATCCTTTGCCCAGGTACACTCTTCTGCCACTGGTCTCTCTGAGCCTTGTGTCTTCCTGGGCTCTTCCTCTCCTTACCCAGAAGGTCCGTTTCCCCTCACTCCAAAATTTCCATCACCTCCAGCATCCACATGCAGTGCAGAAACATCAGAAGGGTAGCAGTGCCCAAACGGATGCTCAGACATCTCCCCACATGAACGTGATGCTCAGACATGCCCCACAGTCTGGTATTAGGCCTGACCCGAGAATTTTGTGCCTAACCATGTTGCATCTCCCCACATACCTTGACCTAGCTTGACACCATCAGAGCTAAGGTAACTTTATAATCATATATCCTTTAATTCAAATGTATGACTTCCACAGGGACACCCTGGACCTCTTGCCTGGCTGGGACAGGGAGTTGATTATATGTTTGTTATCTGGGGAGTCTCCTTGGGGGTACCAGAGGGCACAGATTTCATCTGTAATGTTGGTGATGAGAGGGATCTTCCTGATCCTGTTCCTACCAAGGCATGTGCTCCAGGACAGCAAGGGAATTCTGGCCTCTGCTCTAAGTCCTGCTCTCAGCTGTGGGATCTGTAAACATCAGAGCTGGTGGCAACTGTGCTGTCAAGGTGTGACAGAGAGGGATGTGGCTAGTCAGAGCCAAATGTACCTGTATGAAGGACTCTTCTGTTATAATTAATGCTTAGTGAGGATTTGCAGCTGCTTGCTCAGAATAAAGCCCATGGGCTGCAGAGAGCTGTCAGCCAGAGTCACTCCATCCTTTCTTCCATTCATCCAGCTTGGAGAATAAAAGTGCAGCTGACAAAGTCTTGTCCTCAGTAGAGAAGACGCTACGCTCAGCTCCCTTCAACTTCCAGGGTGCCAGAATCATCAGCGGTCAGGAAGAAGGAGCCTATGGGTGGATCACCATTAACTACCTGCTGGGCAATTTCAAGCAGGTACCGTATCAGTGAAAAGTCCATAATCATCAGCTTGCAGTGCTTTGTAAATCATGCCTTGCAGGAGAGGGATGTAGGCACTGTCTTCCCTTGTGAACCATTTAGCAGGAAGCTGCACATCTTGCCTCAGCGATTACTGTACGTACATCCTGATACCAGTAGGTACCACTGTAATCAGGCTTAAAGCCTGAAATAAAACACCAAGATCTTCAATAACTTCACTTGGGTACAGTATCCTTCTTGCTTCCCGATTTAAAATATTTCTTTACCTACAGAGTTTGATAATGGTTATTTACTTTTGAGCATATAAATCACCTGGGAAGTAAAACAGTAAATTGATTGGGTTTTTTCACATAACAGTTGTATTGAATTTCATATTCTTAATTCTTCTGCAAACACTCATACATAATCAATCTTCTGCTTTCCTGAGCCTGTGTCTTTTTCTTGTGTCTTGTTGCAGCTCTCATCTTGTGCCCCCTTCCAGGTCTTCCTGCCGCGCTTCTGTTCTGTCTTTCTCTCTCCTCATAGGTCTTTCTCTCTCTAATTTTTTTTTCCCCTCCCAAATAAATCTTCCCCATGCCTGATGTGTCTGGTTTACTTTTTTTTTTTAAAGTCTGGCTGGACAAAACTTATATATTCCCTGAAATCCCTAAGTGAGACATCAGGAGCCTTAGACCTTGGAGGAGCCTCAACACAGATTACCTTTGTACCAAATGAACTCTCTTCTGAGTCCCCAGAGAACCTGCTTTACTTCCGTCTCTATGGAAAGGATTACCAAGTGTACACACACAGCTTCCTCTGCTATGGGAAGGATCAGGCTCTGCAACAGAAACTGGCCAGAGACTTACAGGCAAGTACATCTGTAATTGCAGGTGGAGATCCTGGACCCTCCCCGCTTTGACATTATGATGCTGTAAAAGTTACTGTGTCCCAGCTAAATGTCTCATCCCTTCATCTGGATTTGGGAAATGTCATTATCCTCCATAAAGACTGGGCAGATGCCTGTAAGGATGTCAGTCAACATTTTTAAAAGTAGTACCAGTTTGAGGTGCCTTGATTCTTGGGCATAGGATAGCAGGAGTACAGTGCTCAACTGAAGTACTCGGTGAGGTGATGTTTCACCGTCTGAGAATCCCAAATCAACAACAGCTTCACAAAATATGGCTGAAAGTAATTTGCATAGGGTATTACAGGGAGGCTGTGGCAGTACCCATGTCTCCCAGATCACAACCAATGCCTTAAACCATCCTCATTACTTTGACTGAATGTGTGTATCTTGGTGTGATATACTGTGACAAGTGCCCTGTGGCTCTTTTCCAGGGTATTACTCTAGAGTGAAGTGTAACAACTTGGGTTGATTTTACTTTCAGAATGTGGAGAACAGCAGCCTCCTTGATCCATGCTTTCACCAGGGGTATCAAAGGACTATAAATATAAACGACTTCTTCAAAAACCCTTGTACATCAGTCAAGAAAAAGCAATTCCCTTTCAGCCAGCTGTACATACAGGGAGAGGGGGATTATCAAAAGTGCCGAAGAAACATTCAGAAACTCTTTAATAAAACCAGTTGTCCTTACTCCAGTTGCTCCTTCAATGGGATCTACCTACCTCCATTACAAGGGGACTTTGGGGTAAGTCTTCGTCTTCTGCATCCCTCTATAACTCAGAATATCAGAAAAGCAAAAATACAGAGCAATGCTAGAGTGTATTCTTCATAGCAGGAAGTCATGTACAAGATGTCTTTTTGGACATGTTACTAAAAAAGTAGTGCTGTACTTGCTGTGAGCATAGCACATGTAAGGCCTACCCCAGTACTACCAGTACTGTACCGTTCCCATTCTAACTCATCTCCTCTAGGCATCTCCTTGGCAAGCTCCATTTACTGATTCATTTTTAAGCAGTCCTTCCTGATCGCCAGCACCAGAGACAGGAGAGCCTGTTGCAGGCTGTGTGTGACATGCTGCTCCTGTAAATCTTGTCTCCTGAGGTCAGTGGTCGTTCCAGAGCTGCAGTTCATCCAGAAGTGTGCGAGCACTAAACTGAAACCAGTCAGTTAGCTCACTGATCTCCTTCCCAGGTGTGATGAGGAGGCAGTGCATGCTCTGAACACACATCATGTCTGACACAACACTGAACATCAGTCCCAGAGCCACAAAACTTCAGTGGCTGTGAGGCTCTCTAGAGGGACTATTAATACTCCCTTGCACTGTTCATAAACCGTGCCCTACTTATCAGCTCTTGACCGTGGTCAGAGATGGGGTTTCTGGACTTTGGATTATATACTGGGGGCGTGTACAGTCCTTTCAGATCATCACCTCTGCTGTTTGTGGTGATATTGGCTGCACGCTCAGCTCACTCAGTTGCCAAAATGGGATCACAATTGCTATGGGCAAGCAGTTTTCACCATGTGCCACCAGTGTGGAGAGAGATAGATTTACTGAAGTACTTCAGGATTCTGTGGTCATTGAAGCTCCTACCTCCATCTTCATTTTGGGATCTCTAGCTTTCATCAGCTTTGAGGAGTGTGTCTCAAAACAACATTGCTCTTGAAAATATAACTACTTTTGTGTGTACAGTGTTTCTTCTTATATTTCTATATCTGTAAGTAAAAATATTTTCTTTTGTGAGATTTCTGCTGTCCTGCTCATGCTGAGGCCCTGTTAGGTTAAAATATTATTTCTCTTTCAGGCTTTTTCTGCTTTCTACTTTGTGATGAACTTTTTGAACCTGACCAGCGAACAAAGCCCCGTTGCCCTGGACAAAGTGGCCAGCACCATTGAGAGCTTCTGTTCCCGGCCTTGGGATGAGGTGAGCAGTGGTGCAGCAGTGGGCTGGGGCTGCAGGGTAGCAAGAGCTGCGTATATTTTTCTGTAGGATAAAGGGTGGGGGGCAACTTTCAAGGCAAGAGGGGAAAGATCCTCCCAGCACTTGCAGTGGATGCTTGGACACAAGCTGGAGCAGGAGGAAGCTGTGTTTAACAGCCTGTTGGCTTCTTCCTTCCCTAGGTGAAGACAACGTATCATCAAATAAAAGAAAAGTACCTGAGTGAATATTGCTTCTCTGGAGCCTATATCCTCTCTCTCCTGGAAAATGGCTATGAATTCACTGAAAAGAGCTGGCAAAGAATCCATTTCCTTGGAAAGGTTTGTTTCATGGTGGGGAAGGCACTACCCCAGCTGCCAACTGCAACTGCTGCTATACAGCCCTTTTCCCCCAAGGCTGCCACTGCCCTGGCAACACCATAAGCAGCCCCTTCACCTCCCAGTGCTGATTCTGCTCCTCTCCCATTTCAGATCGGCAGCAGTGATGCGGGCTGGACCCTGGGCTACATGCTGAATCTGACCAACATGATCCCCGCAGAGGAGCCCGCTGCGCCCCCTCTTTCCCATGGCAGCTACGTGGGACTGATGGTGCTGTGCTCCCTTGTGCTGATGTCTGTGATCCTGTTTGCCTGGCTTCTCTTCCACAAGCCCAAGTGCCTGCAGAAGGGGATTGTTTAGGAAGAGCCTTGTGGGGAGAGGGGCCATGTCACCTCAGCCGCTCAGGGCTGGAGACGCCGACAGAGCAGTCCCTGCTCTCAGTGCCCCTCTCACTGAACTGTGTACTATGTACAACAAGGGCATTTATTTCTTTTGACTTACACTTGCACTGACAGACGTTGGGACATCAGGCTCACCACCTCTCTCTGCCAAGGACAGACAAGTGGGTGTCTCCTCCTTAAATGGGTCGTACTTTCATTCAGTGAAACTTTGCTGTTTGTTGGGTTTTGCCCAGCTTTATAAAGAGAAAAACAGCAGCAATCTTTGGGAGCCCATGCTCCTGCAAGGGTAATCTCAGGTTACACATCCCACTGAGCTCTTGGGAGTGATCATACACAGGCTGATCCTGGTCCTCCTCTGATGAAACCGTGCCTGAGAGCAATTCCCACACCAGCACACCTCTGCTCGCCTCCCACACCCTGAGCCCTACAGCCCTACGGCCGGGTACGGCCACCACAGGGGCTGGTTGGCCCCTGAAGGCTGGCCAGGCTCCCAAATAACACTCTGAGAAAAGAAGGGATGATAATGAAGAAATTGAGTGTGCTGGTGGTCATCAGCCCTTAGCTGGGCTCTGGTGGCTGACTTCTCCTTTTGCAGGTGGCAAGAAGCCTCTTTCCCATGTCTTAATGATGTTGTTGCTGGACCAAAGCTGGCTCATTGTTACACTGAGCCATTCCCATGTTCCCAGGGAAGCTGGGCATTGCTGATTTCTGTAGGAACAGCTCATACGAGCTGAGGATCCTTGACTAGTAGTGGGTGATTATGCCTACAGTGACTGTGGTGTGATCAGCATGCCCACAGGTATACACCCGCTAAAGCAATCCAGTGTCACTGTGCTGATCATACAGCAGCCTCTGATCTAGGGAAAATGTTTATTAGGTCATGTTCCTGTATAAATAGACAGCTGGCAACAGTAGTTAACCAGCATAAGCATGCATAGGTTGAACCACTCTTTCCACCATCAAAATCAGTGAAAATTTGCCTTTCCTTCTGTCATGGCTTAGGCTTATTGCATGGCCATAAGACCCAGGGCTTTTGAGTGCACTTACTGCAGCCCATCTTTTGTCACACAACTAGGGCAGTGCCACCAATCGGGTTTGTGAATCACTTTCTTCCGTCTTTCTGTTCCTTGGTCCAAAATAGAAGAGGTAAGTCAGAAACCCTTTTTTATAAAAACACTTGGAAATCACTGGTGCCTGTCTACCTCCCACGAAATCTCAGAAATCTCTTCTCCTAATGAACTGTAAGTGTTGAAGGCCAAAAGAAAGCAGATATTGCGGAGAGAAAGGTATGGCAAACACACCTTCATCTGTTTCCCCAAGCAAAGCTGCAGAAGGCATGGAAAAGATCCTGATATGCAGCCTAAATAAGGCCTCCTGTAGGCAAGCACAGATACAGAGCTCAGTGTTTCCATGCTTTCCCAGCCTATCTCTCTGGACAGTGAAGGCTGGAAAATGTCCCCCAGTTATTTCTACACCATTCCTGGAAGTAGGAGTTGTAATATATTGGAAGACCTAAAAGTAAGGGAAAAATCTACGCTGTCTTGTGGTAAGATCTTTGGCCAGTTCATTGTTCTTCCAAAAATCTGTATCTTATTTTTGCTCTGAATTAGCTTCTGTTGGATCTTGTTCTGCCCATTTTTGAAAGACTGAGTAACTCTGCTATCAAAATCCCTTTGGTGCTTGAGAGCCGTCTTTGTATCATATTAAATGGATTGATCTTCAGTCTATAAAGCGCTCTGTGCCAACCTCACTTGTAGCTCTTGACTCCACTTCTTTGAAAATTTTTACATCTTTCTGAAATTTGGACACCAAAGGTTTCAGCAAGGGATGGTAGTAGAGTTGCTAACAGTGTATATAAAAAGTAATACCCTTTGAATCTGATCTATACTCCACACTCCTCATTCATATATCTCAGGTCCAGGCCTGCTCACTTAAGAGAAAGTTTTGTGGCTGTTTTGCCCAGTCAAACTATTGCAACTTGGCCTTTTTTTCCAGCCATTGCATTCCAGTACAGCTGCTGTCTCACACCATATATCACTGCCTCTTAATGCAAGCTCCTTTGCCTTCCACATGGCTCCACTGAAACATGTACTATCAAGGAATATTCTTCCAAGCAAGTGATCCAGATCAACCCACAAGTGATGCTTCCCTACACTGTTTTTCCATTGACCAATTATTTTTTTTAATCTGCAAATACATTAAGATGTTGGAATTCATCTAGAGCTGGAGTCTTCCTTCTGTTGTTTTCAGCAAAGATATGTAGATGAGAGAGTAACAGTAGGTTTTCGTTATGCTGGAAAGCATGTAGGAGGACTGTGTGATCAGAGATGCTCCAGCTTCCTAGTCAGCCCTATTTGCAACACTCCCCATCATGTCTCACCTTCCTTGCATATGGAGTCTTTGTAGCAGAGCAGGTGCCCTGGAAAATGACCCTGCATGAGTTAACACATCCTTCCTCCCCATGAACACTGTGGAAACCTGCAGAATGGTAATTTCTCTCTTGAGGCTTGGGGGATCTGTTAGCTGCTCTGTTGTGTCCGTGATGCTGGAACTGGCAGATTAATTGGGATGTTTCAGAAACTGATGCAGAAAGCTGATGCACGTGGAAGCTGATGTGGAGAGACAGCTTGTGCCAATCTGCAATTCTGGTCCCTCCCTGCTAAGATTTTATACCAAAGGAAAAGGTCAAATACAGAACCTAGGAGAAGAGCTTTAGCAATATTTTGTATCTTTATTGCAAGTCCCATGGCATTAATATTGTTAGCCTTTGATTCTGGAGTCAGGTGATTAGCTGGTAGCTTTGTTTACTCCCTCCTGCCCTCTTTCTATTATTTTTTTTTCTTTGAATTTTGGGGCTTTTTTAAAGCTGCAAACGTGACTTGAGTGCAACTTAAAGGCCCTAAACTAAAATAAATACAAAATATGTTACATTATTTTTAAACCTTATGACTTTCAGACCACATTTATGAGTCAATCTTTCTAGAACTAGAAGTTTTAAGGTGATGCCAGATACACCATTTATAAATCACTTGAGCAGGCTAAGGCTTCAGGAATTGGTTGACTGAAGGCTTACTAGCAGAGTAAGACCCTCACATATCCCTGGCTGTACTTGAACATTTTGAGAAAAATATGATTTTTTTTCTCCCCCTTTCCTCTGCTATTTCCAGACTTTATTCATGGATGCTACTCAAAGAGTTCAATTTCAATGAACATTGATTTCTTTGCTGCTTCTGATTCAGCTGTATTCAGCTCAAGTGTGTGTTCCAGAGCCACCTGATGCATACATGAAGATCACTCACAATAATCAGGGTAATTTCTAAGTATGCCAGTAGTAACATGGTATCACTTCTCTTGTTAAAGCAGTTGATCCACCTCACTGATAATCGTCTGTGCCTTATTTCTAATTTGGTAGCTTCTGGCATTAATATCCAGCTACTAGATCCTGTACAGTTTTGCTTTTCTGGGTTAATGTGTCTTTAAACATCACACGTTCTTGTCTTGCACATATTTTTCACTGATCAGCTTTGCTGGGCTGTCAAGACTCCAGACCTTGGTCGTCCCATTTTGCCACAGGAAGCCTGGAGATGTGCTGCAGCAAGGTGGGATGAGTGTCTCCGGTTTGGGTTCAAATGTTGAATGGTCCATCTTTGGGAAGGTTCCTTGCAGGGAAAATTGATAGCTTTGCAGGGTGCAGGAGCAAGCTGGTCTCTCTGGGACCAAAGACTGGATAGGAATGGTTGGAAATGTTGATCCAGTGGATCCTTTCCAACCTAGTGATTCTGTGTGATTCTGTGACTTCCACAAGCTCTCTTGTGTTCACACAAGTGTCAGGTCTGAGACAAAGCTATTAGAGAGGCTGAGATTTTCAGGGGTCAGAAGAGCAGCCTGAGTGCCTGCAGCATTGCTCATTTCTTGCAAATAACCACCAGTCCCCACCACAAGCCCTACTCTCCACTCTCCTCCCTGGCAGAGCCAGCTCTTATGTGTGCACAGGCTACAGCTGATTTCTCTGACCCTACAGCAAAGCAGTGTAGAGCTTCTACTTGGAAGAAAGCTCTCGGAAGTGAGGCCATCACCTCTGTGGTGAGAGGCTGATTTTCAATGTTGCTGCTGGCTGGGGCTCCCCAGCTTTTCCAAGAGCAGCTCTCAGCTGGACAAGTGCCCTCTCCTCATCCATCCCAATTCTTCCCATGCTGTGTGCCAGGGGGGAACGTGTGGGCTCTGTGGGGCTGCCAACTGCGTCACCAGGCTCAACAGCCTGTTCAGGAGAGGCTGGGGGGACAGGCTGAGGACAACAGTCCCTGCCATCCAGGCCACGTGCTCTCTTCTTGTGGCTCTGCTCTGATGAAATGGATCTTTGTTTTGATGTACAGACAAATCTCTGTATCCTTACCACAATAAAGACTTCTGAAATGATGCTAGAAAAGTTTTCATAGTGTTTTCCCCAAGATGGGAACCCACCAATAGAGGGATGGAGCTTTTGGCACTAAACATGGAAAAGCCCCAGGATGGGATTTCCTCTCTTGTCAGTTCCCTGGGTCAGAGCTGGAGTTCCCGGTGGATGAGCAGCATCCCCTCCTGGCAGGGAAGAGTACTATGGGCCTTTCCCAGGCTCTGGGCACCTCACACGGATAGCCTCGCTCCTGGAAAGACTGCTAGTGCCCAAACCCCATCCCTCCTTGCTTTAGCTTCACCCTGACCTCCCCAAAGCACCCTTTTCTCCCCTGCTGCCTATGGGACAGCTGCAGTCCTCTGTCCTCGTTTTCCCTCTCCCTCCCCGAGGCAGCACTACCAGCACCATGCTGACCCTGCAGCCCCCCCAGAAGAGGCGAGGGACAGGGGGCTGTGCCTCTCACTTGTGGGGCCGTGCAGCCCTGCGCCTCTGCGTGCAGCCACAGCTGCAGCTCTGCCAAGGCAAACATATTTGTCACGGCTCATCATTTTTCTTTCAGCACACACTCTCCTTAGTTCATTCTTATGGCTCTTAGCTTGAACTTTCATCAGTTTTTCCAGTCTTCTTCTGATAACAATACAGCTAGAATTAAAGATCGGGTGGAGTCTTTCCACAGCCAGCTCCGAAGGGACCCGTTTCTTGCTGCCTGTGACCCTAAGCTACAGAGCTGATGGGGTGGGGGGACAGAGGTCACATTCTCATCCCTCTTATTCTTGCTGTTCTGGCATGGAGTGTTTCTGCTCACCCTCTTTCTCCCACTGCCTCTAAGTCTCTCCATCTTTGAATGTCTGGGGGTGGGGTGTGGATGATCCATCCCAGATGTATTAGCCGCATTTTCCAAGTTAAGTCTTTGTTTACTTCCTGCACTGTTTCTAAGAACTAATGTCCTATACTGTTTGTTTCTGCTTTCAGCAGTGTTTTTTAACATTAACTTGTTATTAGCTTAAAGCTTCATTAACATGTTGTTTTCCTAAAATGCAGTAAGAGTCAGGCTAGGTCAGATCAGACAGACAGCACGTTGGCACTCGTCTCCAGCTGCACAATGGGTGAGGATTTAGATGGACACTTAGGGAAAGGGCATAGTCCTTCTCTTCCAGCCTTCAGCAGCATAAGAAACTTGTGATCAAGCAATTGCTTCTGGATCTGCGTAATTAATAGCTGTGCATGTCCCAGTTCTCTATTAATAAGTCCTATCCTCTTTTGCACTCATTTAACTTTGAGCTTTAACAAGGTAATTTCATTGTGCCTTATGAACAAAACTATTTCCTTTGGTTTGACTTAAACCTGCTGTCTGATAACAGGCTGCCTCCATCCCTGTGCTATGGATAACACTGACTAATTCTCCAGACTTAGTAGTGGCTGAGATGCATTCTCCGCCCACCCCAGATTTTGCTTTTGGCTCCTTTTTAGGATCTAACAGTACGCCTTTTCTTGTTTTTCACATCGGTGTTGCTTTGTCTGCATAGGAAAGGGAGTGCTTTTCTCATGTGTCCCTTGGCAGCTCTGCAGCTCCAATTCTGCCACTGCTGTCGCAGGCCACTGAGAACAGCCTGGGAAGGGAAGGGGAGGGGGTAGACAGACCAAACATCGGGGTTTTGCTGTTTTACTACAGCTCTGCCTAGTGCTCCCTGACTGCCAAGGAACACTGGCTAGCGCTGGAAACATGCCCACCTCTTTTGCATCGCCTTGGTTGCTGAAAACTGGAGAGAGAGCAGCTCCATGGGAATCCAGCAGCCCTGGGAGCCGTGATGTGAGGGAGGCAGGGCATTTCCCACCACTGCATGAGCCACCAGCTCCACAAAATACCACCAGACAAGTTTTGCTGAAGAGATACAAGCTGCCCTGCCTTACCCATGCTTGCCATACCCATGCTCCACCACTTCAGCTACTTTTCCTTAATTTTCTAAAGGAAAAAACTTTCTGGGAGTAGCTGGCACCTCCACACTGTTTCTATTTCTTGTTTCCTGATCAAAGATGGATGCAATGCCATTCCTGCTCCTCAATGTGTGCTGCTCCAAGACTGACTTACAAGTAGGGTTGTGGTGGGATGGAGCTTAACTGGGAGAAGGTATTAATTAAGCTATTAATTAAAGATAGCTATTATTAAGATGTCTTTATATATGTGTGATACTCTTTTTTGTTGTCGTTGTTCTGGTCATGTCTTCAAAAGATATTTGTGTAAAACCAGGACTTCTACTACTTTTTTTTTTTTTAAAGGGGCCAAAATTGAGAGGATGCTGTGCAGTTGGGGCAGGAGTCCAAGAAGACACAGGGACAAAGAGAGAGAGGACCAGTATGGTGGGGCTGGGGTAGAAGAAAGTTGAAAGCGGGAAAGACTGAGTAAGCCAAGCCAGGAGCAGACAAGCTGTGTGCTTTGCCCACCAGCCTGCATTGTTCAAGCTAGAGGCTATAAACAGGGAGTTCTTGGCTTTTAACTCTGCTTTTCCTGGGAAACTGAGGCAGAAAGGTGGTCAGCAGCCCACATGGATGAGGAGGACAGGTGGGAAAGCAGTGAGGTGCTGGGCAGCACCAGCGGAGGTTGTTTTGCTAGGGAAAGAGGCAGCTAGAGCAACCCTTGTCACAGGGGTTACAACAATGCAGCGTGGATCTACCTTGAGGCTGAAGGGAAGGCAGATGTTTAGCATGGCTCTGAGTACCCCGAGAAGCCCATTGCTCCTGGCAGCAGCAGCTCCTTTCCAGGGTGGCCTAGACAGAGTAGCCGAGCATGCTCATGCTAGCAAAGGGAGGCTTTCTCCTCACGTGTCCAGGCATGACTGTAGAATTTTAAGCTGCTCGTACTCACGTTTGGGCTCTGGGTCAGGGATGAACTAATAAAGATCCCTATCACAGCTGCTAAGCTGCTAGAGTTTTCACAGAATGATTGAACGGTTTGGGCTGGAAGAGACCTTAAAGATCATCCAGTTCCAACCCCACTCCCAGGAGCAGGGACACCTTCCACTAGACTAGGTTGCTCAAAGCCTCACCCAGCGCTGAACACTTCCAGGGATGGCACATCCCCGACTTCTCTGGGCAACCTGTCCCAGCGCCTCAACAGTCTCGTAGCCGCCTCCCCGAGCTGCTCCTGTTTGCGGGCAGAGCAGAGGGTCTGGGGGGACCGCTGCCTGCTGGGGCTAAGCTGGATGTGGCAGAGGGGTGGCGAGGAACCAGCTTCCCCTAGATCCAGAGCCGGTCTGCAGCTCTGTTCATTAACAGACGGCAAAGCATTCTCCGCCGCTGCTAGTCGCCCGGTGCCTGCCAGAGCTCGCAGCGCGCAGCGGGGCAGCCCCAGCTCTCCGAGCTCTCTCTGCCGCCTGGACCCCGCTCCGCACACGACCCCGGCCCCGCAGCGTTCGTTCCCCGATCCCGGCCGAGCTCTGCGGGCGCGCATCCCGGGAGCCGCGGGAGCCGCGCTGCCTCCCTCCGCTTCCCCAGGAGATGGGGCCGGAGAGCCGGCGCGGCTGCGGGGCCCGGGGAGAGAGCGGGGCTGCGGGCACCGGGGCTGCCCCGCCGCCGGCCCCAGCGCCCGCCTCGCCTCCTGCCCCACCGAGGGCTCGGCTCGGGCTCCGCCGCCAGCTTGGCAGCCCCGACGCCCTCGGCGGCCAGTTTTCCATCGCTCCTGCGGCGGCAGCAGCCTGTTTGCCGTCCGGTTAATAAGTGAGCCGGGGCGGCGGGGGAAGGGGCGGGGGAGGCTCCGCCGGTGCCGCCGGCGGACAGAGCGCTTCTCGCCGCGGGGCCCCGGTTCGCCCCGCCGCCCGCAGGTGCAGGGGGGGCTGGCGCTCGGGAACTGGAAAGAGCTGGTTGGAGTTTGCACTTTAAGCCGCGGGCGGGGAGGGCGAGCGGGGGGCGCGGCAGAGGATGGCGCGGTGGCTGCGGTCCCTGGCGGGAGCGCTGCTCCTGCTCGAGGGGGCGGCCGCCCTCAGCTTCCTCCACCACCGCTACGAGGAGATGGTGCAGGCCCTGTTCCGCGTGCAGAGCCAGTGCCCCTACGTCACCCGCATCTACAGCATCGGCCGCAGCGTCGAGGGCCGGCACCTCTACGTGCTGGAGTTCAGCGACTACCCGGGCATCCACGAGCCCTGTAAGTGTGGGGG
The DNA here is from genome assembly GCF_032191515.1 of Phaenicophaeus curvirostris. Lineage (NCBI taxonomy): Eukaryota > Metazoa > Chordata > Aves > Cuculiformes > Cuculidae > Phaenicophaeus > Phaenicophaeus curvirostris. The sequence continues at coordinate 13,422,701 of NC_091400.1, read as the reverse complement.
TCGGGGACCCGTAACGATGGGGGATAGAGACCCATAAGTAAGGGGGTTGGAGACCCGTAAGTGTGGGGGGACAGGGACCTGTAAGGATAGGAAGACGGGGACTAGTAAGAATGGGGGCACGGGGACCCATAAGTAATGTGGTTGGAGACCCGTAAGTATGGGCGGACGGAGACCCGTAAGCGTGGGGTGACGGGGACCTGTAAGAATGAGGGGCACAGGGACCCATAAGGATTGGGGGGACAGAGACCCCTAAGTATGGGGGGACAGGGACTTGTAAGGATAGGAGGACGGGGACCCATAAGTAAGGCAGTTAAAGACCCGTAAGTATGGGGGAACAGAGACCTGTAGGTGTGGGGGGACGGTGACCCATAAGAATGAGGGGACAGGGGCCCATAAGTAAGGTGGTTGGAGACCCTTAAGTATGGGGGGACAGAAACCCATAAGTATGGGGGCCCATAAGAATGGAGGGTCAGGGACCCACAAGGATGAGGGGACGGGGATGGCAGTTTGGAGAGACAGGGCTTTGTGGATGCACTCCCTGCCATACGGCACTGTCAGGGCAGAGAGTGGGGGTTATCTCCCTTTCCAGGCAGGAGTCCCGGCTGTGGAGGGGACCCCATATCCAGCCTACGGACTCCATATCCAGCCCAGGGACACACACACAAAGCCCACATGGGTGCATTGTGCTTGTGTGGGCTGCAGCGTGGCCCAGGCGCGTACTTTGGATGAAGCTCCAATTTTTCAGCACAAGCTAACACAAGAACCCGAACCTGCACCCCAGCTGCCCTGCCACCCTCTCTCTCCTAAAACACAGCTTTTTGCAGGCAGGCAGAGGCTCAGCCCAACCTCCACCCTTTGCTGCTGGATGGTGACAGGAGGAAAGAGTTAAGCCGTTTTCTCCTCCAGACCCCAAAGCAAGGCGGGGAGAGAGCGAGGGACCCTGGCAGGGCGGTTGCTGGGCTGTGCAGCCCCTGAGCCAGGCAGGTCTGGGGTGTCTCTACCTGCTGCCACGTGGCCTGTGGAGCCTCGGCGGCAGCAGCAGCCCCGGAGCTGCTGCCTGTACAGCGCAGAGACGCCACTGAGCCAGACCTTGCTGGCAGACGGTGCCCGTGGGGGACCGAGAGGACCATCCGGCTCTCCCGGCCTGGGCTGTGCACGCTCTTGCTTCCCCACCTTATAGCCCTGGGCCACAGGTGCAGACAGAGATCTGCCTACTTTTTGCAGGATCTTTTGCCTTTTCAAACCCTGGCTCACTTGATGATGCAGTTAAACACAGGGGCTGATGAGTCTTGGCAGCCTAGTCACATGGAACACTGCCTGTAGTGCTGCAGGGGCGAGCACGACCCATACCTGCACCACCCACAGTGCAGCAGCCCCCCTAAACTCCCCTGTACCCTGTGTTCCCCTCCTGCAGCCCTGAGCATTGCCCTCAGTGGTGCCAGGAGGTGGGATGGAGGCTTCCAGTCCCATTTGGTACAGGGAAACCTGCATGGCACTGAGAACACCTCAGGCACCTCCGCTGCACACCGGGAGCTGGTTCAAAGCAAGGAGTGAGCAAAGGCCACTGGCAACACACTGGTAGATTTTATACCTGTAGAACTGCTGGAGAGCAGCTGGAAGGGTCATAGGAGGTGATCAAGATCAAACGTGCCCCAGGAGGGCAGCACGGACCTGTGACCCTGCTTTTGTAGCACAGGCCACCCTCAGGCTGGCACTTTCAGCATGTAGCATAAAGACTTCGGGAATCTCTGCACTCAGCCATAGAAAGTAATTCCAAAAAAAGTAAGCCTAGAGTCAGTGGGCTTATGTGCAGTAATTAGGGCTTTTGTGGCCACGTGGATGATGTTGAGGGGTCTGCATATTGAAAAGGGCCAACAAGTGGTGCCGCAGGCTTGAACAAAGCAGAGGAGAATCCCTGCTGAGATCCTATTTTTTTAAAATAAAGGCTGCTCATATCCCCAGGACATTTTTATAGTTTTTATAACTGGATTACCTAATTAAATCAGTTCTTGTGCCTCCTGAGGTCTAACCAGGTCAAAACATGTTGCCCACCTGTGGTGTCCTCTGCTGAGGTGCTGTGATCAAAAGATATGGAAAAGCAACATCTTTTGACAAAAAAATGATATTTTTTTAGAATCTGTCTTCAGTGTATCCAGAAGCAGTGTCTCATCCCCACACAGTAAAGGCGCATGGGGGATTTTGGAAGCAGCAAATGTCTGATGCATGGAGCTGCGGTGATTTTGCCGCAGGGATCCTGACAGACACCATGCATAGGAGCGGGGCTGTGAGTCTGACCACTGCTGGTGGCTGGAAGACTCATGGTGCAATGGCAGTCTCGAGCTCTGGCAAGCTGACATTTGTAACACCCTGTTTTCCCCGACCCTTTCGTGTGAAAGTCAGCCTCCCTTTTTAACCAAATTCCCCTGGTATCTCTCATTCTACCGCTGCTGACTTCAGCCTGCAATGGGACATTCTGTTTTCCCACAAGTAACTGCTTTAAAAGCACCTCTGGGAAAATCTAACCCATTCCTCGCATGTGCTGCCCTCTCCTTCAGCAAAGCAGTGAGTCCTGCTCTAGGCTCTGTCTGCCTGCAGTCTCTAAATCTGTATGTCAAGACCTATTTTAGAAAAATCAGTAGCAAGAGCTGGTTTTCTCATAAGGAAGCTGCCCAAGGAGCAGTTCGATCTGTATTCAACTCAGCAACTGAGGGTTTCTCCAGGGTCTTGTCCCTGTCCCTTGAAGGTGAGGAAGCCCCTAAACCTTTTCGTGGGAGGCAGGTGAAGGGGTGGGAGAGGAAAAATTGCCGAGGCCTCCCACTAGCACAAGAGTCAGGAGCTGACAGGCAGCAGCCAGAGGTGACCAGGCTCTTCCATTGAAGAATGATGTCTGCAAGCCAGGGACTGATTTTATCCTGCAGAGTAATGAAAGGCTCCTTAAAGCATGCAGAGCCAGGAATTTGCCATGCTAGTGAGAGGCACTGAGAGCAAACCACAAAGGGCAGAGGTGGGAGAAATGGTCTGTCCTCTCCCCTGCCACCCACCATAGAGCTGGGAGGCCCCATAGAAGTCATGCCACTCTCCCTTGCCGAGGTTTGCATTTTCCAAGGGTAAGATCTATTCTCCCCATTTACTGGGGAGGCTTTGGGTTTGTCCAGGCTCCCTGCAGCAGGAATTGGCTCTTCCTTCATGTCCCAGTCCTGTCTGATGGTTTCATTCTCTGTTGTTCTCTCCAGTGGAGCCAGAGTTCAAGTATGTCGGGAACATGCATGGCAATGAGGTACTGGGTCGTGAGCTGCTGCTGCAGCTCTCCGAGTTCCTGTGCGAGGAGTACCGCCGGGGCAACCAGCGGATCACCCACCTCATCCACGACACACGCATCCACATCATGCCCTCCATGAACCCCGATGGGTACGAAGTGGCTGCCAAGCAGGTACCGGGCAGCGATCACCTCCTCCAGCCGGGTAGGGGCAGAAAGCCCTTCAAATCCCTGCAGAATCCCTTTTACCCGACCTATGAGGAGGGGACATCTTCCCTTTCTATGCCTTGCCAAATGTGTCTCCTCTAACTGACACTGCTGCTGTTCAGCTCCTATGCCAAGGGCTCATGCTGTGTATCCTGTTCCAGGTGGCCCTGGCAGGTGATGGAGGAGGCTTTTTACACCTGCCTTACTCTCCCCAGGAGTTACTTGTCACAGGAGGGTCACTGCAAAACCCCTGCCTCAAGCTAGGGAATTGGCAGCTGAATGCCGCTGTCATGAGCAGACAGAGACGTAAGGGATGGGGCAGGGAGAAGTTCTTTAGTCCTCCTCCAAAACCTCACTCGTTCTGTTGTACCGCTAGACCTTTGGGAGGTATTTTATTTTTGTCTCTTTCAGTTGAGACAAATTGTTTATTTGGCTTGTGCCTTTCTCTGTGATCCTGGAAAATGAAGATATTGTTATTGACTTTCCTTGTCAGTACCAATACTCTTTATTCTCCTGCCAGCAATAACACATGTGTAGTGACTTAAAAGCCACCAAAGAGCCATTCAAACAGTTGATCCCTGCTGCTGTGACACCCAGCCTGCCTGGACCCACCTTGTTCTCACCCCTGTGATGCATCTTTTACCCACAGGGCCCGGATAGCAATGGGTATTTGACAGGGAGGAACAATGCCAACGGAGTGGACTTGAACCGCAACTTCCCTGACCTCAACACGTTCATGTACTATAGCGGGGAAATCAATGGGCCAAATCACCACATCCCACTGCCTGACAACTGGAAAAACCAGGTAGCAGTCTGGGATGTTGCGAGGGCTACAGCATCTTCAAAGGTGGCTCAGTAAATGTAACTGTGACACGGGGTATGCAGCAGAGGAGCCAGCCATGCACATAAGGGTGGGCGGTGGGGACCGAGGCAGCTGCAAGGGCTGAAGCAGGCATGTTGTGGGGCAGGGTCTGAGGTGACCGATTGTGCTGCAGCCTGGCCTGGAGCAGCAGCCAGCCCAGAAGTGGCTGAGCAATTTTGCCTGTCCCCATCCCTCTTCTCACAGGTGGAGCCGGAGACTTTGGCTGTGATCCAGTGGATTGGCAGCTACAACTTTGTGCTCTCAGCCAATCTGCATGGTGGAGCAGTGGTGGCAAATTACCCCTATGACAAGTCTCACGACCAGCGGTTCAGGAGCCACCGACGTACAGTCAACACTCCTACGCCTGATGACAAGTTGTTTCAGAAGGTGAGTGGGGTCCTGGTGGGTGGTGGCATTCCCACGGCTCTGCCAGGGTGCAGCATGTGAGAGCTCGCTGGGAGTCTCTGGGTCACTGCCCCATGCAGAGGCCAAACCAAGAAACCTGTTGGAAATAACCAGCAGCACACTATGGTATATCTGCCAGCCGCTGGCTTGTGAGCTAGGTCAGGGCAGTCCCACAGCCAGCCAGTCCCACCACACAGGCCAGACTTCACCCTCAGAAGACCCTTCCTCATTGATGCTGTGCTTGGGTTACCCATAACCCCAGTATCACCAGTGTTCTCAGTACCACTGTACTCGTCAAGAGCTGGAGCCTGTCCCCAGCTTTGCTTCACTGTCATAGGATGCATAAAGGTTTTTTTTCCTAGAGAGGTGGCAGAATCAGTCTGGGGGTATCTACTGAGAGGAGGATAAGGGAGGTGGATGCCCAGCAGGATCTTCTGGGTAGTGAAGAATAAGGAATGCAACAAAAAGAGCACAAACAGACATCAAGGACTGTATCAGTATGTGCTGCTGTTCCTGCTGGCACTAGCTGACGCCTGTGTTTTTTCTCCATTGTGAAAATGTCCCAGAAATCCATGCCTTCAGTCACTGCTGCCATTAGGGAATACCCACCACAAGAAAAAGCAAGTCTGTGCTAGAACAGCTAATGAGAAAAATAAGTCTGAGCTGGAGTTCAGCCTCCTCTGGAAGCAGAGGCTGTGCAGGGGCTTGCCAGGACCTGCTGGGATCAGGGCTGCACTTGGACCCAGATGTAGAGAGGCTGCAGTCTGGGGCATTGGCTGATGATACCTACATAGCCTCAAGAGTCAGAAATGTAGGGAAATAGCTGTTTTACTGCTGGCAGAATGAGGTTACACCGGCATCTGGACCATAATACAAGGGTATAGAGTTTTCATTAGAAAATGCAAACAGTGGTCTCTCTTAAACTGTCTCACGCAGAGGACAAGTTTTACATGCAGTGTCCCGATTTCAGCTCTGCCTTCCTGTCTAAAAATAAGCAGTGATCTTAATAAGGGCAATAAACAAGCAGTTGCCGAAACAGAAGTTGCCCAAACTCTTTCCTAATACAAATTCCCCTGATATATATGGTATTTGATTCAAGACTGATACTGGTTAGTTTTCCTTGCACATCTGCTCTCCCTGTTAGTGCCATTTGCTGTGTGGGGACCAGCACTGATGGGGCTGGGTGCCCCTGTGTGGGGCTACTGCCCTCCGCTCCCCCTTATCTCAGCAGGAGCAGGGCTGGAGCCGTCTGTGCCATCAGCAAACCTCCAACGTGACAGATTTCTGCTCTTCCTCCTCCACCTTCATCTGCCTACACTTTATAGAGGTCCTGGACACCTCATGTTGTATTTCAGAGCAGTAAAATGCATGAGATTTCTCTTCTCTGACTTCCCTCCCATGTTCCCCAGTGAAGTCTGTGCAGGAGCGGGGGTGTTTGCCCAGAGCCACCCACTGCTGGAGCACTGACCAATGGCTGCTCTCTCTCTAGCTGGCCAAGACCTACTCGTATGCCCATGGCTGGATGCACCGTGGCTGGAACTGTGGGGACTACTTTGCTGATGGCATCACAAATGGGGCATCCTGGTACTCACTCAGCAAAGGTAAGGGCTGGGCTGGTGCACACCACTGTCAGCAAGGTGTTGAGCTCAAGAGAGGTGAAGAGAAAGACAAGAAACTTGAGGACAGGATGGGTTGGGTCAGGGCTGTGGTAATAGTGCTGTGCCTATTGCTAGACACCATTCCGGTGTATGCATTTCAGACTGAGAACTGGCTTGAAAGACTGGAAGTGGCTTGGGAGAGAGCCATAAAAGTAGCTGAGGTCCACAGAGACCTGCTGTGTGCTGCTGAATGAAGGCAATCTGTTAGCGTATTTGAAAATGCCACGGCATAACTCCATCAAGACCCAAAACTGTGACCAAAGGGAAGACATTTATTGTAGCTGCTGGCTCCTGAAAAATCTGATTAAAAAAGGCGTAACAAAGAAACTGAAAATCAGTGAATTAGGCTAGAAAAAAGATTGGAGAGCAACTAAAGGGACATAATAGCCCCTGTCGTTGCAAACCTCCCACTGAAAGCAGAGCGGTGAGTGATCTGACTGAAGGAGGGAGTCGGGCAGTCACAGGGGAGGGGGCTGCATGGGAGAAGGCGGCTCTAATTGTGCCGTGATGGAGGGAGGAGGCAGCACCTGTGGAGCAAAGAGAGAGAGCAAGACGGTTCTGTTAGAAGATAGGCATGGGCCAGGATGTCTGGGACACAGAATGTTCTGAGTTGGGAGGGACCCACAAGGATCATTGAGTACAACTCCTGACCCTGCATAGGACATCTCCAAAATTCACACCATGTGTCTGAGGGCGTTGTCTGAATGGTTCTTGAATATTGTCAGGCTTGGTGCTGTGACTGCTTCCCTGGGGAGCCTGTTTCGGTGCTCCACCAACCTTTTTTCCTAATATTCTTCCTAAACCACCCCTGGCACATCTTCCTGCCATTCCCTTAGGTCCTATCATCGGACACCAGAGAGTGATCAGTGCCTGCTCCTCCTCCTTCCCTTGTGAGGAAGCTGTAGACTGCAATGAGGTCTCCCCTCCTCCTCTCTTCTCCATGCTGAACAGGCCAAGTGGCTTTAGCCACTCCTCATACAGCTTCCCCTCTAAACCTTTCGCCAACTTTTTAGCCTACTCTGGACAATCGCCAGTAGCTTTATACCCTTATATTGTGGTGCCCAAAACTGCACATCATACTCAAGGTGGGGCCACACTAGTGCGGAGTGGAGTGGGACAATCATCTCCCTTGACTGGCTAGAGGGAAGGGAGCCTTGCAGTCCCCTGGCCATGGACTCTTCTTTTCTTCCAGGCATGCAGGACTTCAACTACCTCTACACCAACTGCTTTGAAATCACTCTGGAGCTGAGCTGCAATAAGTTTCCCCCCGAGGAGGACCTGGAGAGACAGTGGATGGCCAACCGTGAGGCCCTTGTTGCATTCATTGAAGAGGTAAGGGTGCAGTCCTGGGACCTACACTCTTCTCCCGCAGACCTCCATGGACCCCACGCCTGGTGGCAGGGGACCAATAGGACCTGGGAGCACAGGGGTGGAAAGGAGGCAGTCATGGAGCTCGTTGGATGCTGGTGGGCTTTGGGAAGGTTGTTGTGTCCTAGATTGGTTCTGCTGGGAGGACAGGAGATCCAAGGATATGGAAAAAGATGAGGTTGTCCTCAAAACTCCACCCTCCTCCAGTACTCAGGAATACCCACTTGGGCAAAGGAGGGTCCTTGGCCCAGCAGTCTGTCTCCCTCCCTGCAGGTTCACCAGGGCATCAAAGGCATGGTGTCAGACGAGAACAACAACGGCATTGCAGGAGCAGTGATTTCTGTCCAGGGAATCAGCCATGACATCACCTCTGGTGGGTTGTTGGTCCCCTTGCATGCTGCCCCTTTTTGGATAGAGCCTGTAGGGTATGTGGGAGGGGGTTAGCAGGCGAGGCTATAATATATGTGGCCAGAGCGGTTTGCTTCCAAAAACCACTGGCTGTGAGGATTGAGCAGTCCACAATGACTGAGTGTCCATGCTGGACCAAGGAAGGCTTAAGAAAACTTAGGAAAGAAAGAGGCGAGAACTGGAATACAAACCTTATTGTGAAAGACTTCAGAAAGTCAGCTCTGATTTTATCCAAAAGAAAGGAGAAAATGCGTTTGTATGTAACTAGAGAGAAGACTGAGGAAGTAATCTACTGAAGTATCTAAGTATCTACATGGAGTTGAAAAAGTTGCTAGCAAAGACACAGTGGCAGAACAAGATGAAAGGCTGAAAGTTAAAGCCAGACAAATTTAGACTGAAAATGAAGTGCTGCTTTAGTTCATCCAGCTTGTGGTGGTTTCTCCCTTGCTGGCTGTTTTTAACCTGCTTTTCCTAAACACCCTTCTCCGTTTAGACTGGTTGGACTACGAAATCATCAAAATTACTTCTAGACCCAATAACACTCTAATATTTGGCGCTTACCATACTAGCCTACATAGGAAAGGGGAGTGTGCAAGAGATCATAGAGTCACAGAGGTGCTGGCTGCAAAAGCTCTCTGAGGTATTCTGTCCAACCTCCTGCTTGGAGCAGGATTGTCCCCAACATTGGTTCTGATCAGCCATCATTCCCTCCAGCTGATTCTCACTGACCCCCAAGGATGGAGATTTCACAGCCTCTCTGATGTCCTGTCCCAGGGTTGCACCACCTTCATGGTGAAGCTGTGCTCCCTCATCCACCCTCAAGCTCCCAAGCTGCCATGTCAAGTGGTTGCTGCCCCCTGTTCTATTGCCTGGCACTGCTGAGAGGAGTTTGGCTCCATCATCTTTTTAGCTGCCCTTCAAGTAGCTTCCAGGTGCAAGCAGATCCCCCTCCACATCCTCCCAGCCAGGCTGAGCCTGCCCAGGTCTCCTTGTGGGGCCTGAGGTCTCCCTGTGGGTTAGGTGCTCTGGTTCCCCCACACCTCTTTTGACCTAGGATCACCAAAACTGGACATGGTATCCAAATGCAGCCTTGCCAGGACTGAACAGAGGGACAAAATTATCCCCTCTGATGTGCCAGCCACCCTCTCTCTTTTCCACTGGGAGCCTCTGACTCATATGCATCTCACTCATAGCAATTAGTCCCACTTAAGCTAAAGTGACACAGGCTGCCTGTAATGATTTCTCAGATTTGCAATACCCATTCAGTTCCATAGATGGGAATATACTCAAATTGTCTTAAGTAGTCCATGATGTGCTGTATTGTTGGCAATCCCCTGTCCCTAAATGCACAACACCCAGTCCCCCAAAGTGCTCCTGGGGCTTCTTTATGCAGACAGAATCAAGCAGGGAAGCATCTGAGTAATTAAAACCCACTAATAACCCAAACATGGCAAAATTGTATATGATAAGAATTGTGTTATGCATAAGGAATCAGACTGGAGCTGTGATTGCCCTTAGGTCTGCTGTCATCTGACTGGCAAGCGCTCAGATTCACGGCCTCTTGCTCAGGCACAGCCAACACTGCTGTACCCACCCCTTTCATTTGGTGTTTACGTGCAGGGTGACCTCTGCTCAGTGGCACTGAGATGTCACATGCAGTCTACCAATGTGGATCCAGCCTTAGAGTAGCCAGCAGATCTGGAAGAAAGGCTAAAAACTGCCTAGGTTTTGAGGGCTACACGTTCTAATGGAAGTACAATCAGCAAGAGCCACTGAAATACCATTTGTTTTGCTCCCTGTGCATCCTAAGTGCTTTCTTTTCCCATCTTGTGTTCCAGGTGATATGGGGGATTATTTCCGGCTGCTGCTGCCTGGCACTTACACTGTCACAGCCTCTGCAGAGGGGTACCAGCCCCAGACAGTGACAACAACAGTGGGCCCAGCTGCACCTTCATTGGTGAGTCAGGCTGCACGTTCACCAGGGTGACTCCAAATGTCACCACCCCAGGGAGAAAGAAACACAGCAGGGGATGTCTAGTGAGCAGTACAAAAAGGAGATGGGATGTAGAGCATTGCCAATGGCTGCGTTTATCTGCTTTGGCAGTCATGGGACTCACTGCAGCTCACAGAGAGGGACAGGGTGAAGGCAGTGCCACGTGTCCCTTGATTCCTTACTGAAGGCTCACAGCTGCACTGGGCTGCCGTGCCATCTCTTGTGTCCCTTCTGCCTCTTGGCTGTGGGGGTAGCCCCTGACTGGCTGGGGCTGCTGCTGTTTAGTTCTCCCTCCATTCTCCCCACTCTCCAAGATATAGGTAAACGCTCCCTATAACATGGAGGCAGCACCTGTTCCAAGTCTCTATTATCCCCCTGACTCTGTGGGTTTCAAGTGCTCTGCTATCATTTCCATCCTGCCTGGAACCAAACACATTATCAAATTCATAGCAAGAGGCTGAGGTCTGCCCTTCTTCCTGCCAAGCACCCAAGCCAGAGGGGAACTGGTTGCCAACAAAGAACAGCTGAGCACCTTTGAGAGATGAAGTGAAACCCACATGTAGGGGACATGAGAACAGCATGTCCCCTACAGCCCTATTCTGAGGGCAGACCGGACAACTAGAAATTGGTTATAAAAACAGTGGGTGGTGATCCCTGCCCCTGCTGTTGCCTTGTTGAACATAGATGGACTGCAGATGCAGCCTGCTCTGAGGGCTGACAAGAACCCCCCAGCTGTGGCATCCTGGCACATCACTTGCTTCGGTGCATGTACCCTGGTCAGGCTCTGTCGTAAATACACTACAGTGGTTCTCCCACCCTCCATCTCTTCATCCCATCCCACCCAACCTCTGAAGTTCTTCCAGAGCTGCCCTTTTCTCAGGATTAGAAACCTTCTAATTTTCGTCCTAAATTTATTTATGGTTAGTTTATCCCTATTTGTTCTTATGCCAATGTTGTGCTTTAAATAGCCTCTCTTCTTCCCTGGTATTTATTCTCTGATGTATTTATAGAGAGCTGTCAAGCCCAGTCCTAGCCTTTGTTTTGCTAGGTTAAGCACTCAGCACTTTGCCTTCCTTTTAAAATAGATATTCCTCTTACCATGCTACTGTAGAAGACTGGTTTGTTCCCTGATGGTCTGATCTGTGCAGATCTCCCCTTGCAGCGGCCCTCTTGCCTCTATGTCACTCTGCCCCTGCAGCACCTCCTCTACCCACTGCTCACCCCATCCCTCCACCAGGAGGCCCACACAGCCCCATTCCTGTTTCACCTTTCTGTATGGCCTCCCTATTCCCCTTTTATACGATGCTGTGTCCCGCACCTTCCTTGTCCCCTTCTTCCTCTGTACATGCTTGCATGGCTATAGTGGATGGAAATTTCTTTCCTGGAGTTTTTTTGCCCAGATCTACTGGAAACACTGGTTGCTGAAAGACTGAGTAAGCAGGATTCATCAAACAAAACACAATTAAAAAGAGGCTGTCTGTCCTAAAATATTCTGTGAATTAAATATTTAATTCTTTACTCCCTGGTGAGAAAAGATGAAGCAAGAGCTTAGCCCAGTCCCTTACCTTTCACAGCTCATCTTCCAAACAATAGGAGAACATCGCATTGCCTCCGGAACAACTCTCTGAATAAGAAATGTAACTGTTGGTACAACGTTTTCCACAGGAAAAGAAAAAGTTTCCAGCTAATTTAAGCACTGAGTTCCCATTGTATCGTAACTCTGGCTGAGGCCCCTTGTTGCTTGTCTTGGCCCAAGAATCAGCTCCGAAGGCTAGTGGCAGAGACAGGTCCTGCAGAGCCCTGAGCCAGCAGAGCGCACACGTGCTGTTACACAGCTATTTTTATTCTTTCTCCAGGTGCATTTCCAGCTCAAACAAGATGTGGTGAAGAAGCCCCCAGAGCGTAAAGCCTCAGGCACACGCATGAACAATAAAGCCCTTCAGAAGAAGGTAGTGCCAAGAGCCACCCGCCGGGGGACCCGAACATGAGGACAGCTCACTTGGCTGACAGCTGGGGGAAGCCCTTTATACGAGGCCTGGCTAATGATTCCAGGCAGTGAACTTTCCAACAGTCCAGCATGAAACTAGCCCAAATCATTAGGTTATTAAACAAGGAAGTATTTAATCCCTGAGCAAATCATGAAGTCATTCCCAACAAACTGTGTCTGTGCCATGGTTCCCTGGGCAGCATGTCTGTAGCTGCTGAGCTCTTCTGCAGTTGCCTCAGTCAGGAGAGCTCTGCTCCCTTTAGTCCTATACTCAGTTGCTACACCTCATATGAGATGCCCAAGTACTGGTGCAGAGCAGAGAGAATGCATCCAGGCCCTGGTGTTTGCCTGCTGCACTCACAAGCTGGGCACACAAATCCTGGCACTGGTCCTCTGGGTGCAAGTGCCATGGTTCTCCCTCAGGTAAGGACAAGAGGGAATGGCCTCAAGCTCTGCCAGGGGAGGTTTAGGCTAGACGTTAGGAAAAAATTCTTTACAGAAAGGGTCATTGGGCACTGGAACAGGCTGCCCAGGGAGGTGGTTGAGTTTCCTTCCCTGGAGGTGTTTAAGGCACGGGTAGATGAGGTGCTAAGGGGAATGGTTTAGTGTTTGATAGGAATGGTTGGACTCGATGATCCGGTGGGTCTCTTCCAACCTGGTTATTCTGTGATTCTGTGATTCTGTGATTGTTGCCTGTAACCCTGAAGTCAGGGGAGGTCAGTTGTAAAGCAGTCAGTGAGGTGAGTAGCTCTGAACACAGTTTGTCCCACACGTAGCACAGCTATCACCGGTTAGCAGCACCACAAGGAGGAATGCAGCACTAGGAGGTGGCAGTCCAAGGTCACCTCCTGGCTGATGTCACATTTATCTTGATGTGCAGATGGGACTTTGTGGTAGCTGGTCAAGATTACTTGTAGTCAGACAAGCTGAAACGGTGCACGTTGGCGAAAGCCAAGGATTATCCCATTGCCTTATGTCTTTAGACCCAAACCAGATGGCTCGCTGAAGTGTCTGTTCTAGCCAACACAATTAGTCTGAGCACAGGAGCAACTAGGTGAGGTCTGACAACTGGTGGCAAAACGGGTGATTTGATATCCTTTGAGATAAAATTCCCTGAACCTTGGTCTGGTCAATGTGCAACAGGGAAGGGTGGGTGCTTGATGCCAGCAGTGTGCTGTGCAGGTACAGCGCAAGCCATGCGAGTTGTAATTGTGTTAGGGATGACATGACCCATAGTCCAGTGGAGGTACTGCAGGCTGGACCTTAAAAGTGCTGCTGAGGCTGTCTGGGCAGGTTTAGAGTGAAAGCAAGTGTAGAAACAAAGCTGGTGATTTCCATGGGGAAAGTATCTTAAGCAAGCAAAACTTTTCTAGCATTCTTCATAGAAAATAAGTAACTCCAGAGGGATAAACAGTCCTACCCATGTGCCCCAGCACGTGGTGGGGCTAGTTATCCCAGTTTCTCCCACAGAGCCCTCCATTGCACTAGCTTTCTCCATGTCTCAAGCCTCTCCAAGAAGCATCCCACACACATTTGCTTGCTCCTCCTCTCTTGCAAACATCTCTTTATCTCTTGTGAGCAACCTCTACCATCCTGCTGCATAGGCAATATTCTGTACTTCATCCCTCACCATCACCTCCTCTGTCTCTGCTACAAGATGCTAGTGTCATTTTCAGCCCTAGAGCACTCTTATAGCTCTGCCTGCTAGCAGAAGCTGTTTCTCTGTTAGGCTTGTTCTTGGAAATGCAGAGCAAACTGTCCCTCATTGGGTATCTATTTAGGCTATTGCAAAAAAATAGTGCCAGCAATGGTAGTGCACTTAGCCATGGCTTTGACTGATTTTGGTCTGCAGAAGCCAGTGTGGGCTGGAGACGCTGGCCAGTTCCACATTCACAACAAAAGCTGAATTCAAATTCACTATTTTTTTATCTTTTGGTGGTGGAAAGAAATGAAAAAGGACAGTGAAGCTGAGGTGTTCAAAATCATACGAGATTTAACACCTTGGCCAAGCCCAGGAGCATCACTCCAGATGCGGAACCCTCCTATTTGAAGCCACATGTCAGTGCACTTTCACCCAAAAGATTCTCTGGTGGACATACAGGCAGGATGAGGAAGGCCACCCTGTGTCCCATAGTCTGGCCCCATGCAGTATGCTGAAGGGAAGACATTGCTGCCCCCCAACCATGGCACTAGCCCAGCTGGCTGAGCTAATTCCTCACCTCTGAGGATGTGTATGTACATGAGATCAAGGAAAGGGGTCCCAGGTAGCCGCTTTCAGTTGCCTAATTCAGCTGGGTGGTCATTGAGCTGCCCGTGCCACCTCCATCCCAGTAGTGTCACTGGTCGCCTTGGTGAGCCTGATGGCTGCAAGGTGCTCTCGTGTTGCCCTCTTGTGGTCCTAGAAAATGCAGGACCAATTCCCCTTACTTTGAAAGGCAGAGTGAGAGGAGGTGGACTTTTTCTCTGTTTGAAACAGGATAAGCTGTCCAGGAGGCCACGTCACTCACCCTCACAGGCTGCTATGGGGTTGGCAGAGCAGCAGCAAAGTTAGAGTCTTGGTGGCACGCATTTTCTGCTACAAGAGGGTTCCTACTAGAAGCAGCCTTCTTGAGGACTCCCTCTGGGCTGGGATTTGTCCAATTAATTCTCCTCCCAGCTCTGACTATTTTTGTGTTAAAACAGTTTGGTAAAGCTCCACTTGGCCGTGGCTGAGCATCCACGTGAAAACATGGTTACAAAATGTTTCCGAGGCAGCACTCCCTTAAGCATGCCTCACAAAGGCTTGCCATGAACTTAGCTCTCAGTGTTGCAAGAAGCATTGGCTAAAAACTGCACTAAACCTTTGGAACTAACATCTGCAGTACAATGCTTTCATGTCCTTTTGAGACTCCAAGTCAAGGTAAAAGCAGTTCACAGGTTTGTGTCAGAAGGCACAGAGAACACTAAATCCTCCCCATCCTCTCTGGGACCCTGATGACTTTGTAGACCTCTTCCTCCACCCTATGTCCTTCTTCCAAGCTGAGGAGTCCCAGCCTACGTGGTTGTTGACTGTGCAGTCTCTTCCCATACCTCTGAGCATCCTCACTGCCTGCTTCTGAACCTTCTTCCAATCTCATTTAACTTCCTGAGATGAGAGGCCCAGAACTGTATGCAGACACTGGGAGAAACACGTAAACACAATGAAGCCAGGCACAGAAGAATGAACCAAAACTCTTACCAGCAAGACTGTGAGGATCCTGGGATGAGCAGGAGCCCTGGTGGGGAGGGCAGATGGGGCTCTGTGCATGTGGTGCATGCTTGTTTCTGTGGCTGGCGTAAAGGAGGCAGTAAAATGGAAAATACAAATAGCTGAACTCAAAGGAGAGTCAGACAGCTTTGCTAAGGATATCAGCGGAGGTGGGTTGGTCATGGCAGTGACCTGAAAGATTGCAGGAGGGAACAGAATGACAAAAAAAACCCTCAAAACCTGTCTCAGCAAGCAAGTACACAAGAACTTTTTGGCTCAAAGGACACCTAAAACCCTGTGGCAGGGACTGGCATCCATTCTTCAGCTCCAGCAAACCAAATAGAAGCAACCATACCAGCAGGGAAGAGAGCACCTGACCCCCTGTGCAGCTTCGGGCTCTCTGCCACTAACATCATGCCGTACCAGCAGTGTGGGTCCCTGCCTCAGGGCAGCAGACAGGGACTCTGCACCCAGGCTGTGCACGTGCTAACATGACTCTGACAGCAGTGCATGCGAGGCACTCCGTGGATCCCAGTCCTCGCTGGTGGCAAGCCAAACTGGGATCTGAGTGGTTGCTATGGAGAAGTGTAGCTAAATGCACAAACAAGTGCCAAACTGCAATAACTGTTCTGGGGGCTGAGAGACCGTGGGCGGAGAGACTTGGGGATTTACAGCATGTTACTGACGGATGGCATCCCTTGGGGCATGGAGGATTTTTTTGGCCTGCCAGGAAAACGAATTCAAGACCTACTGTATTTGGTGTGCCTGACCCCTGCGCAATGCACAGACTGGCCCTCCCTGAAACGTCAGGGGGGTTAAGCTTTTTCTCCATCTTGGTGCTCTGGCATGATCCTATGGATTATCTAAGCAGCCAAAGCCCGCTCCTAGCAGCGAAAGAGAGACTGCTCCAGATGGACAGTGCAGACCCACTCGTTAGTGGCTGCCAAAGCTGAAACCCATGAGTCAGAAAGAGGTTCCCCGGAGAAGGCAGCAGCAGGGAAGGGGAGCCCCGGTGCTGCTCGTGTCTGCGAGGTGGCAGTGCTTTGAAGGGAAGAAATGGAAGCTAGTTTACAAGAGCGGCTGCTGGTCCTGCTCCACGCCAGTCTCTGGGGGCTCTGCCAGCACCCAGCGCGTGTACAGGGCGCGCAGGAGGCAGGACCCAATGACCTGCACCCATCACCCCACGCTGGACCCAGAGGGCCACCTCCCCGCAGTCTGGGACTGAACAATGCTGCCAAGAGGAATCCCAGCATGGTTTGGGGACATTAAAGCCCATCCTATTCCAACCCCTGCAGGGGCAGGGACACCTCCCAGCAGCCCAGGCTGCCCAGGGCCTCAGACACACTCATCGTGAAGAATTTCCTCCTAATATCTACTTTAAATCTTCCCCCTTCCAGTTTAAAGCCGTTCCCCTCGTCCTATCGCTCCACGCCCTTGTGAAAAGCTCCTCCCGGCTCTCTCTCCAGGTGCTGGGAGGCTTCAAGGTCCCCGCGTAGCCTTCCCTGCCCCGGGCGCTCCAGCCCTCGGATCACGGCCGCGCTCCTGCTCCCCCA
Organism: Phaenicophaeus curvirostris; assembly: GCF_032191515.1. Classification (NCBI taxonomy): domain Eukaryota; kingdom Metazoa; phylum Chordata; class Aves; order Cuculiformes; family Cuculidae; genus Phaenicophaeus; species Phaenicophaeus curvirostris. The sequence continues at coordinate 13,405,778 of NC_091400.1, read as the reverse complement.
GCTCCTCTCGGGGGCTCCCGGGCCGCTCCCGGCGCCGCGGGCGGGGCACCGGGGGACGCCGGCGTGGAACCGGCCCCGGCCCGGCCTCCCCAGGCTGCGGGACCGCCCGTGCGGGGGCGGCGGGGCCGGGCGGGGCCGGGAGCGGGAGCGGGAGCGGGACCCGCGGCGGCCGGAGCGGCCCGGGAGAAGGTAGGGACGCGCCGAGCGGCCGGGACGGTCCTGCCCTCCCCTCCCCCTGCGGCCCCGACAGCGAGAGGCCTGGGCGCCCGGGGCCGCGCGGCTCAGGACTGGAACCGCTCCGGGCCGGGGCCGCCCTGCCTGCCCGGGGTGCCCCGGGCCTGGGCTGCTCCGAAACTGCCCCGGGAGCCGCCCCGGGCCTGTGCAGCGCTGGCGGGGGCCCTGGCTTGGGTGGGCCCCCCGGCTCCATCCCGGCGGCGCCTGGGGCACCGCAGCGCTGCGGAGCAGCGGCGGGAGCTGCCTGGCCGCTCCCCGCATCTCCTCCGTTGAGATTTTGGTCTCTTAAGTTGCGTCTGTGTGGCCGGCGGTGAAGCCGGGGTGGGCACCCAGCAGTGGCGTTGCCTGGGCGGCCTGTGGCAGGGCCGTCCCTGCCCCTGTAGGGCATCCCGGTCCTCGAGTGCTCTTGGCAGCAGCAGCCTGAGGCGGTGGCGCAGGTGGTTTGCACGCAGAAAGCAGAAGCTTCAGGCTGTAGCCCTGCGCCTTGCTCAGCGGCACCTCTGAGAGCATCCGCTCTGCTCGCACCAGGCTGAGGAGCGACACTCACAAGGGTTCCCCATTTGTTCTCGCTTCAGCAAACAAGTCACTCCGTGTCAACGTCAGCCCAACTTTGTCGCCTTGTACTTTAACAGAGATGAACTGGAGGTGAGTGTTCATGACCTGGCCAGGGAATGGAGGCTTGGCTCTTCCTGAGCACCTTCTGCTCATAACACAAGTGGCTAATCTTCACACAGGTGTCTGCTGTTCCTGTGCTGGCTGTTTTGCTGACCTGGAACGGTGCCTCAGCTGATCCCGTCCTTGACACAGTTCGGCCTCTGAGTTCAAACATTGCTGCTGCAGTTCCTAGCGTTTGAAGTACTCCTGCCCCCTGTGTCCTTTCACATATCATTCTCCTTCACGTAATACCTAGGAATCCTCAAGCTGTGTCATAAGCATTGTCAGTAATGTCTCTTTTGACATTTGTCATGTTTCTTCTGAAAAGTCTCTCTCTCCACTTGCCTCCTCCTTCACTTCCATTGCGATTCTGTCTCTTCCTCCGCAAAAAGTCTGAAAGAGTTTGTAGTTACAGGGTTTGCAGTTTTGCAGATGCATCGCCAAACACAGCCTCTGTACCACGCTATGAAACGTCGCCATCATCCCCCTCATCTTGACTCACTCTTATGGCTGCAAGTCATGCTAGGCATGGTGTCTAAATGCATCCTGCTTGTTTATGAGGCTCTCTAGAGTGCTGGTAATGCCCACATCTCTGAGCTGACGCCTTCTGCTCTTCTGTTCTTGAAATCCTTTGCTCTGCCAAGGCCAAAGGTTTCAGTTTTCTCTCCAGCTGCTCTGCTTAGGATTAGCAGTGACATTAAAAACTAGTATGAACGTAAAACAATTTTAGAGAAATGTTAACTTGGCAATGGGACGAGAGGAGCTGAGCAGCTGGGGAGAGGAAAGGAGTGACGACACTCAGAGCTTTGCAGAGTGCCGGCTTTGCTAGCTGTCATGGGAAGTGTGGCTGTGTGACATCTCAGGGTTTGGTGTGCAGTTGAGGTGTCCCTGCAGTGAGTGACTGTTCAGGTGGACTTTGTGATGGTGATGATGTGAGCTTGGGTGGGATAGTCTGAATTGTGCTTACCTTAGCAATTCACTACTGATAATTTCCACTCAGCCTGCAGCAAAAGTATTTTTCTAATCATGTAAGGATTGCTCAACCCCACTTCTGAGTGACAGCAGCTTTTACTTTGTTTTATTTTTAGAATATTTCTGTTAGGAAATAAAATATTGCTTCCTCCTCAGGAGCGTCTAGAGGATCTGAAAGGAAGAAGTCTACGTGATGCCAAGGGATTTAGGTTCTTTGGAGACAAGCAGTGCAGAACAGGAGCAAATGCAGGCAAAGAGCAGAGCTTTCAAGTCAAACTTCAGTAATTTCTAGATTTCTGGACTCTCTGCCCAGCGACCCAAGCATCATAATGGGCTTCTATCCAAAAGCTTTGGATAGAAGGTTGCTTGAGGTGCAAAGTCAGGTGCTCCAGTGCTGAGGAATGTCCTTATAGCCTCAGTTCAACCTCTTTTGGACATGTAGCATAGAATCATAGAGTGGTTTGGGTCGGGATGGACCTTAAAGGTCATTTAGTTCAAACTGATTGCATACTTCCTACCTCCAGGAGCCCAGCCATGGGTACCACACAGCAAAAATGGTGCTGCTCTTAGGATTTTGTCTGTTGCTTATTCTAATTCTCATATTTATAGTTTGTCTGCAAAAATGGCAGGAGAGACAACCATGGGTCTCAAAGCGGGAAATGAGACTCGGTCAGGGGGACTGTGAGGTGCGTGCGGCCAGTCCATAAGGAATTTGGGAAAATTGACTCCTAAGCTGGTGTTCTGGCCTTTGTGTGGTTGGGTCCTCAGTGCCAGAGATTAAGTATCCATCACAGTTTCTTTGCTCACACATTGTGGCAAGGTGTTCTGCTCCTTATTAAAAATTGATGCTGTGCTCTAGTTTCCAGATGAATTTCATTTGCTCACCATCTGGCCCAGCATGAGCTCCTCTTCCTTCCTCCCCAAGCTACACTTGCTTCCCATAAATGCCTCCAGCCTGTTCTCAGCCACAGCGGAGCTGGTGAGAACGCTGTGGCAGCCAGGGCCCAGCTGGAGGAAAGAAGTAGTGGTTTGAATGAGTTGTGTGGTACATGGCTGAGCTCCTGGGGCAGATACCCAAACTGTCGCACGTGTGGTGGAAGGCCAGAGCTTGCTTAAGCGACCCTTGTTCATGGTGGTCCTGGTTCTGGATTCAGATCGCTTGGCGATCCAACCTAAATATATTCACTTCAATGGTTTTTGGTATATTAGGTCACAGACAAAAAAAAAGAAGCTATTTCTTCTTAAAGTGAGAAGAGGCCTCTTCCTCCTGGGAGCCACATGGGGTTAGGAGATGGAGTGCAGGAGAGGAGATCTCATGTTTACCACTGTGTGAAGCTCAGCAGGGAGGCTCTTTGGGATCTGCTGAAACAAGCAGCACATCCTAATGAGAGGCTGCAGCAATCAGCATTTTCCTAGTGGGAAAAAGCTCCTCTTCTCCAAACCGTTAGTTGGGTTTTTGCTCTGTTTGCTGCTTCGTCTGTTCTCGGGTTTGTAGGGTGAGCTCTGCAGTTTGCTGCAGCCACAGTCCCTGAATTGACACTATCTCCAGCCAGGGCCCAGGCAGCCTGGCTCAGCAGGGTATTGTTTGTCCCACCCAGGAATGTGCAGGCAGTGAGGACCTTTGGGAGGTTACAGAGCAACATGTTATGGAGGATACTGAGCTGCTTACAGAGCAGGGGGTGTGACTGCGGATGGTGGCACGGCACTGAAGGTTGCTGTGGGTGGTCGGAGTGTGCTAGCGTGCAGGCAATTTCCTACCCTTGAAGCATGGATGGGGGCTTTGCAGAAGCAGTGGGGTAAGCAGAAGGGAAGGAGGGCTGACCGGATTTGGAGACCATGGGGAGGAACAGAGGAAAAGGGCAGGAATGTCTCAGCCTGTGGTTAGTGAGGCTCTATCCTTGACACAAGGGCGCGCAAAACCGAGCATTGCTCCTGGTTTTCTCCCACTGATCCTGCAGCCTGGAGTGCAGTGGGAGCTGCAGCAGATCTCTTGTAGAAGCCAGACCCAGCAGCTGGAGGGTGAACTGAATGGGGCCAAGGGGCATCTCTGCCTCTGTGGGTGGATTGTGTTTTCAGTGGACAGGCATAGAGCTGTAATGAGTGGAAGGAGGTACGAAAACACCTAGCTGAAATGCATGACCTTTTTTCCATTAAAAAAAAATATTACTGGTTTTATTTGTTTAATATTTTTAATATTAATTTCCTTATTCATTCTGTGAAAGACTTGGCTTTTGTACATTTCTGGGAATCTGACTTCTTCCTGGTCTACCACTCAGGCAGGCTCTGAGGTTTTAGCAGAGACCGAGACATCTGCTTCACAAGAATCCACTTGTCCCTACTGTGCAAGCCAAGTATGCTTGTGTTAGCCTGTGTTGCATTTTTTTTGGTGTGTTTGGTGATACATTAGATTCTCAGTTACAGTGCTGTAATGCTGACCATGACCAGTTCTTACAGCACTGCTTCTTGAGTGAGAAGCTGAGAAGTATTATTTACAGGAAACAAGTGGTGATAGCACCTGCGGAGTTTGGTTTTCTTGCTGCTAAATTTGTGGCATCCATTGTTACTGATCTGATCCACGCTGAATTAGCTGTCTGTAAACCCTTTGCATCTCTCCTTTTACTGAAGCTGTTAATACTTTTTGTAATCAGCCCAAAATGGTCTCTTCAGTTGCTGCCTTATCTCTTAAGTGCTTTAATTCCTTCTTCCAGCGTCTTTCAGCAAAAACAGGGAAGAAAAACCTCTTATTCATAAGGTACAGAAACTCATCAGAGACTCATTTGCTGACCATTAAAAAGATGAAAAAAGGGCATTTGTATGACCATCTTCAGCATGTCTGCTTTCCTATAAGTCATGGTACTTTGAGCCTGACAATTATTTGTGGTGACAGTGAGTCCATTATTTGAGACTTCTTACCCTGACCAATTTCAGCTGCAAAAAAAACAGAGGAGAGATGCAAGAAGTTGTCTGAGTCAGTGTGTAAATGCCTTCTCTTGGCTGCTGTGGCTTTTTCCAGTCTGTGCTGAAGGTCTCAAAACAATATTGTAACAGAGTTAATAGCCATCATTTCATTCTGGTCTCCCCTTTCATCAGCCCACGTTTGACCAGCCACGCTCCAGAGCTAATGGCGAGATGGGATAGGCAGTCTTCCATGGAGGTAATGTTAATGTGTGCTGAGCATGGATGCAGGCAGGCTGGAGGGAGTGATTAATGCTCTGGGAATCCGCTCTCTGCCTCACTGCACAATGCTGTTGTGTCAGGCTTGGAGTCTGGCACTGGACAGGCTGCAGTCGGGCGCCAGGAACACATTACCTAGTTTGTACAGGATCAGGCAGTAAGACAGAGACAGCGTGTTCTTGGTGGGGCGACTTCACTGCTGCACTGCAGTGTCATACTTGCACAGTGAAGCTCTCTTTGGATGTAGGTCTGCTGCTAGGCGGGGGCAGGAGTCCTGCAATTTGCAGTCCTGACCTCTGCCAGCTTGGAGTCCCAGTGTTTGCTCAGTTGTGTAGGAGTCCTCCCACCCTCTCTCCCCCTGGCAGGCAGGAATCACCCATCCTTGAGGTGAGAGGGGATGGTGCTTGGCCAGCTGTCAGGAGCCATGACTCACTGGGAATCGCAGGAGGAGCTCAGCTCTCCCTGCAATCTGCTCTTCCTGCTGTAGCCTCTGCGTGAGCTGGATGTTTGTTTTCACCAGATCTAGGATGGATCTGGGAGAAGCTCGGGTCCACCATTAAGCCTGAAGAACTGGAGTAAGTAAGTTTCCAGTCTGGAAGATGCTAGGAGGCTTTTTTCTCTAGGTGGGGGTTTGGAGAAAATATTGGCAGGCAGCACTCCGTGGAGTGAGGCAAGTCCAAGATCCTGGAAAACATAATGTTTTGTGTTCAGTTCATGTTATGGAGCAAGCAAACTCCACAAGACTGATTCACTGCTTTTAAATACAGAGGCATACTGTCTAGACTCCTATGGAGTCAGGGAGTGATCCTGCTCCTCTTGATACTCTTGAGGGAACGTGAGCTTGTTGGGATTCTTTTTGTGGCAGTTTAAGAAGTTACTTCACGTTTTCTTACCTTATGTGCTGACTCTGAGGGAAAGCTTTTGAAATGAATATGTTATTGCTCGTGTTTTATTATAACTGCAACTGACATATACACAGCAAAACAATTGCAATACTGCCTGCCTCTCTCAGTCTACTACTGTCTCATTGGAAAAGCTTGTACGTTTTAATGAATGAGTCCCCAGAGCTGCAAGTAAGTTAAGGTAGTGACACTGCCATTATCACGGGCAGGATCTGCGCACTGGCAAGTGGTGGGGCTGTATCCTCAGCATCAGTGAGTGCAGCAAAGTCAGGGTTTGGGTCTGCAGCACACATACCATAATCCTTGCACTCCTCAGCCCACTCTTACATTACAGGTTTGACAGAAGAAACACAAGAAATCTCACTGTGCCATTGTGTACTCCTTGAGAAACTACCCCTAAGCTGCAAGTATGCCTGCAATATTTTATCCCCCTTTGTCCAGTGTGGTCGTGAAGTTTGCATATTCAGGATATGGCAAAGATTCGTGGGACCCTGAGCTCAGCTGGCAGCCTGTGTGCGGCGTGGGGGCAGTCCCAGCTGCCTGCAAGGGGCTGCTGCTGCTGTGCCTGTCACTGCTGCTCTCCTATTCCTGTCAGAGCATGCAGCAGCACATCCCAGCCACCTCACCTCAAACAGTCCAAGGCTCCTTCCTTGTCTTTAGTATTTCCAAGCTAATTGATGGCTCTTCCATCTTTTTCCATGCTCCACATGGTCATGTTTTTAATACTGTTACTCCTGCATCAGTAGGTTCCTGTTACCCTAAATTGCAGCTCTTTGTGCTCCTGATTCACTCCAGACCATTCATCTCTTTTTGGTGGCAAAGTGCTGTCAGCTGCTGGGTATTTGGCTCTTTGTTTGTACAGCCAGCACCACACTGGTGACAAAGCGACAGACTGTGCCCTGAGGAGCCCACACGCTACAGGGAAGGCAGTGGAAAGCAATAGGAGTGATGGGCAGGGCGGCAGAGGTGAGGGTGGCTGGGGACCAGAGCGCAGCGTGCTGGCCACAGCGGGGGCACAGCTAGGGGTAGGGAAGGACGTGCTGAGGAAGCTGTTCCTGCTGAGTACAAACCCGCTTTGTTTCCAGGAGGTGAGTCGGACTGGATAAATAGAGCGGTCCTGTCAGCAGAAAGCCTTTACCAGGCTAGTTCCCCTGCTGGCACTCTAGCTGGAAGTTGTCTGCACCTCGTCAGTGGGGAGGTTTTTCTCCTCTCTGCGTTAGCATCCCCTCTTCCTGACTTGCCAGGGCTCAGGTGGGCAGCGCACAGCTGTAGGGAGAAATGGGGATTCTGGGGACCCTGTGTGCTCGCTGTGGGTGGTGGTGTCTGTTGTCACCTTGCTCTTTCTGCTCTTAGCTAGGCGGGATGGTTTGACAGTCCATGCTGAATATGGGACAGGTATTGCCAGCTGAGCAAGGGTGACTGCTCTACACGCATGCTTTGGTGGAGGAGGAGATTGGGTCCCACTGCATGGAAAGTTGTGTCTGACCAGAGGAAGCAGGGAGTCTCCTTGTCATGTGGGAAGAAAGCAGCTTCTATTGAGGCAGGGAGGCTCCCTGAGGAGGATGCTGATATCCCAGAGTCATGAAGGACAGGGCTTTGAGAGTGCCTTGGAGAGGTGTTGGCAGTGCTGTGCTCTGCTTGTAATTGTAATGTGACAGGAAGACGGAAGCACGCACTCACTGGTCTGAGGTGCAGATGCTGAGGAATAATCTCAGGGTTCCTGGTTGCCTTGGACAGCTGCACCTTTCAGTTCCCTTCTGAGGGATCTGAGAGGCGGAGAAGGAGCAGCTGCTGCTGCCTCAGTGTGTTGAAGTGCTTTGGTGGTGAGGCTGCTTGTTACAAACCAAAGAGAAGTGTCTCTTCTCAGCAGCCACTTCCAGAGGAAAGTGTAAGACATAGGCCTGGATGAGGACATCTTTGCTGGCTTTCAGGCCACCTGCCAGAGGAGATTTCAACCTTGACTTCTGGAGCCCTGGACAGGGTCTGCACCCTCATCTCAGCCTGGCTTCTGCCAAGAGCCTTGGTGAAGCTTCTCAGGGGATGGCTGAGCCTGGTACCTGGAAGGCAGAAGGGGCATTTCCAGCCAGGTCTGAAGATGCCCAGGCTGGGTCAGCCCAGACAGAGGCAGAAAGAGTTCACCAGTGGGGTGGGGTGAGCTTGCCTGAGAGGACTTTGTGCCTCTTCTCTCACTGAGCAGAAGCGTGACACTGCTGCAGCACACAGTTCCTGTGGTCCGAAGTCGTGGCTTGGGAAAGGGGACGCCTGTGGTGTGTGCAGTGGGATGTGAGTGGTGCTCTCTGCCTGCCCAGTCCTGGCAGGCTCAGGGTCCTGCCCTACCTATCAGGGAAGCGCTGAGCTTCCTCCCCTCCTCTTGCTTCCTTCCTGACCAGAATTAATTTCCAATTTTCTTGTCGCCTCTCCCCCTGTGGCAGCACAAACACATGTCCCCACAGAGACAGCCAGAAAGGAAGGCAGGCAGATTGAACTGTGTGGGCTGCACTACTGGGCACCCCTGGCTCCTGTGGTGTGCTTCACATGGCAATGGGCTTCAGGAGCTCAGGACAGGACCCACTTGCACTGTTCTTGCCTCTCATGTTTGAGAAGGGTTTTGCTTTCTGAGTGTATATGTGATAATTTCAGGTGTTTCTGGCTGCTAATGAACTTCCTACTGTGTCTCAGCTTTAGGTACTGATCCACCATGGAGGCTGGCTCCGTGGTACGAGCAGTCTTTGATTTCTGTCCCAGCGTCTCTGAAGAGCTGCCCCTCTTTGTGGGAGATGTCATCGAGGTGCTGGCTGTGGTGGATGAGTTCTGGCTCCTTGGCAAAAAGGAAAGTGTCACAGGTAAGAGCTGGAAATGCCTGCACCTAGATCTATAGACATGCCAGCTAAATATCCACCCCATGAGCACACTGTCGCTTGGCCAGCACTGAGCAGGACTAGATTTGTTTTACTAAGTCTTTCACTGGACTTTGCTTGGGACTGAGGGTGCAGGTTCCCTGCCAGTGGTTGCCTGCCAACTTTGTGTCAACTATTCAGCTAGCTTGTCTATTGTTTTTTGACAGATCAGTGGAGTGTCAGTTCTTGAGGAGGTGAGAGCTTCACAGTACAAGGTGCTTCATCCTCTGTGGTGGGATGGCCCATTTCCTGGCTAGTTTATGCTCTGACCCGCTGTGGCAGTGGAAGGGGAGAGAGGAAACAGATGCACTGAGACTGGAAATGCATCCACATAGAAGTGACCTCGTCAGGTCAAGTCAGTGGGAGACATAGCTACAGAGTCTCTGTATCCCTCCAAGCCCTCTGACTCAGCCCCACTTCCTCCTTTCTGCTTTAAAGCATTTTCCTGCACAAGCTGCCATTAATATTTGCATGCCTGAAGCAGCATGCAACCCTCTTAAACTTTTGGAGGGGTGTGAGAAACTCCTGAAGTACAAAAATGCTCTTAGTGAAACGCTTAGAGTCTCATAGTCCCTTTATAAGCAGCTCTTTCTCATCTTAATACTGATATTGAGAAGATATGTGAGCTCTCATGGAGATGAAAACCAGGCCACTTCAAAGCATAAGCCTGACTCTGTCTTCAGCGTGAGGGTGGGACTCGTGTTTCATCCCTGGCTGTGGAGATGGGGCTGCTATTGCAGGAGCAGTCTGGGCTCTTCTAACAGCCACAAGCTGTCTCCTAGCTAAAACAAAGACGGACAGGAGCAGAAGTGGAGAGGAGGACTTCTCTCCAGTGCTCCATGTAGCTGATAAATGGCATTAGTTGAGTGTGTGCCTAATCCTGTGGCTGCTGGAGTCACTGGGCATGAATTACTTCTGTAGAAATCACCGATAGCTACTTCACTGCAGTTTTGTGTCCCAGCATAACTGCTGCACTTTCTCTCAAGAAGATGAAGCTATTAAGGAATAATACACAGATGTAGGTCATAGCTCAAAGATGAAGAAACATGCTGAGTTGAAACCTAATGGTTTTTAATGACCTTTAACTCAAAACCTTCAAAACCAGCATTCCTGCTTTCCCTTGTAGTTTTCTGTCTAGTTTTCTAAGCTAAAGTTGTAAGGGATTATAAAAATGCTTTGGGATTGAAAAAAAGCTTTTGAATAGAAGTTGAGGAGGTGCTGCAGCCTACCAATAATAACACTCAGTACTCTGTGGGAAATAATGTAGCTCCTTGACTTCCTTTCTAAGAGCATTAGATTGTTTCCATGTACAGTGCAGGAAGCTAAGACATGGAAAAAGAGGTAGAGTTGGTTAAAACTGTGAAGGCTGGCAGCCTGTGGGCTGGTGGTTGCACCTCAGGTTAATGCCAGCAGATGCCAAACTGCCTAAACCTAATGCAAAGTTCTGGGTGTCTAGGGTGTGGTGTCTCCAGGTTTTATTGGAGAATGCGGATGCCATATTGGGTCATCAAGAGCAAATGCTGGAGGTGCTACTAGTCAATACTCCACCGTATCTCCTTGCCACAAATTATAAAAGATAGGAATGACATTTTTAGTGGGCTTTGCAGTGGGCTCTGAAATTAGTAGCTGAGCGGTATCTCGTGATGGCCCTTCTGACTGTGACCTGTTCAGAATAGCTGGGCATGCAGCAATGGTTGCCATGGTGAAATAGGTGCTTTGAGGTGATAAAGTGGGGCAGGTCCCTGGAGCCTCAGCAGCGCTGAAGCTGTGACAGAGCCTGCGACTCACAGATCTGGCTATCCCGAGCGTGGTAGCCTGATTTCTGCGTTGAGGCTGCTTTGGAGTTGAGCCTTACAGAGTGAGGAGCACCGGGTGGATGTGCCCAGTCACAAGACACTGGTCTTATGGTGCTGCACTACTGACCTCAGTCTTCATCATGGCTCTGAATTGGAAAACAAGCAATAGAAACAGATAAAACCTAGTATGTTTGTTCCCAGAATCTCCATGCTGATGGCATAGTCCCAGTAATGAACACAGCCTGTTGATTGCCTGGAGTGAACTGAGGGCACAAAGCTTTGTTCTCTTTTAGCTTTTAAGTGTTTAAAACCTCATGAATTCCTGACTCCCAGACTCATTCCTCATACACCATGCTATTGAAGCACCCTGGGTAGCTGGTTATTTTCCTTTAGCAAGAGATTAATAGATCCCAAAGTCTGGAAGGAGGGTGGAGGGAGTGGTGGTGGGCTACAGGAAAGTTTCATTGCTAACCACTGCTTCTCACTTTAGGGCAGTTTCCTAGCAGCTTTGTGGAACCTGTGGATATTCCCCCTTTGAAGCAGGGAGAAAAACTGTTTGTTTGTACCAGTGACTTCACATCTCAAGAACCAGGGAGCTTGTCATTACAGAGAGGTAATCTCCATTCCCTTCCTTTGCTTTGAACCTCATAGACCTCACCTGTCCTTCCAGAAGCGTGAACCTAATCACAGCATCCTGCCTAGACTGGCAGGAGAGATGAGGAATTTCCTAATACCTCGTTACATAGGTCATGTCAAATTCACCATAGGCCTTTGTGCTCCTGCCACCTTAATACCAGTTTCTCATGATCTATCATTACTCTTGAGGCTCCAAATATTGGAGTCCTGTGATCATAATAGACTTACAGCTGCTTTTTAACTGCCCTCCAAGCCCTAAATCTTAGACTTGTATTTGGGAGAGAATCCAAAGCTTTGGGGCACCTTTCCAACTTAGCAGCTGGAAAGTTATGGACCCAAAACTGTGTATCTTGGATATCTGCGTGCAAGAGACACTAATGCTTCATCGCTTACCTCCATTCTGTGCTTTTGTGCATCCCCAGCATGCACTGCACTCTGTGCAGAGTGCCAGGAAAAGTCAGCCAGGAAAGGCCTGGGGAGGCAGAAATAAGAGGTGAGAAGCAATTATGAAAGCAGTTTAGAACTGATGTGTCTCATTCTCTGCAGGAGACCTGGTGATCCTGTCGGGGTCCCTGGCCTCCAGCTGGCTCCAGGGCCGAAGCAGCTGGGGTTCCAAGGGCTTTTTCCCTTCATCATGTGTGCGGGAGCTGTGCCTTTCAGTTCGGAGCCGTCAGCTGTCCCAGAGTGCTCTTCTGGAGGTACCTGCCTACTCATTGGGCCAAGCCCGGGCCCTGATGGACCTGTCTGCTCAGCTGGAGGAAGAACTGGACTTCAGAGAAGGGGATGTGATCAACATTGTTGGTGTCCCAGAGCCTGGCTGGTTTGAGGGGGAGCTCAGAGGCCGCAGGGGTATCTTTCCAGAAGGTTTTGTGGAACTCCTTACTCCTCTGCGAGTATCAGGAATCTCAGAGGATCCAGAGCCCCCAGGGACCTGTGACACCAATGGGACAGTGGAGATGCTCCCCAAGGAGAAGGAGGAGCCAGGGAGCACCTATGGTGTTGCCCTCTATCAGTTCCAAGCCCTGGAGTCCAAGGAACTGGATTTTGATGTGGGTGACAGGATCCAGATCATAGGCATTCTGGAGGATGGATGGCTGGAGGGGGAGCTGAGGGGGAGACGCGGCATCTTTCCACATAGATTTGTGAGGCTGGAAGCCTCTGAGCCTTGCAGGGAAAACACAGGTACTGGGGACCCCAAGGGCGGAGGTATCCATCATGACCAAGAAAGCACCTGCTTTGAAACTCTTCCGTTGCCAGGGAAAGATGGCAGGGAAAAGGAAGATGACTTGCCTGCGCACCCTGAGCCTGACACCGTTTTGTCTCACACATCAGGGAGGTCAGAGGGTTCTCTTGGCACTGACTTGAAAAAGCATCAGTCCTTTCCCAGCACTGGACACCAAGGATCATGTCCTAAAGGCCCAGCAAACTCCCTCCCCTTTGACTCCATGAAGACAGCCAATGGCCTCCTCCCCTTTGCTCAGGTGCCTCTCCAGGTGGGCAATGGGCCTGGGCAAGCAAGTGAAATGGAGCCTGGAGGGACCATTTCAGCCTCCCCAGGAAACTCAGAAACTCACACCCTGCCTGAGCATGGTGGAGACAGTCCAACTGTTCCCCCACAGGCTCTCCACACCACCCAAGATCCTTGCGGGAGCCAGGCAATTTCTTCCCCTAAAAGCTGGGCAGCACCTGAGTCCCAGGAGAGCCAGAGCAGCGCCCAGGACCTGGATGGCTGGGTGGACGGTCAACAGGAGAAGCCCAAACCTTGTTCCTCCAGTCTGGGAGGTGCCCAGGTGGGCATGGACACATGGGCTGGGAGCTGGGGGGAATGCTGCCTGCTCACAGTGCAGGGGGATGGCTGCACGGACCTTGACTCCAAACTGACAGAGCAGCTGGTGCAGTTTGAGAAGAGTCTATCAAGTACTGGCACTGAGCAGGACAAGGTCTCCCGACACTTATCTATCTTGAACTACAGCTCTGAGAGGGACGTTGTCCGTGGGTCTCCAGGGTCTGCCAGGCAGCCAGAAAGGAGGAAGGCCCTGAGGCCACCCCCTCCTCGGCCCAGCAGCCTTGCAACAACCCCTGTGCACACAGCAAGTGGCCCAGTGCCCAAAGGTAGGTCTCTCTCCTTCTCCGTGAAGCCCTCCCGGCCTGCGCCCCGGCCTCCATCAAGCAACCAGAGGAAAAACATGGCCTCTCCACAGCTTCAGCCCAGCACCCAGGAGCAGCGGGTGGAGGAGGGACGTGAGGACTTGACACAGGCAGGATCAGCTTCCCCTCACTCCATTCTGCTCACGAGGATTGGAGAGGTCGAGCGAGACCTTGAGGCTTATGGCAAGACCCGCGCTGAACTGAGCCTGATGTTGGAGGAGCAGCAGGATGAGCTGGTGAGAGCAGAGGCCCTGGCAAATCTTGATTTCTGTGACTCCAACATCGAGAGTCTGAGCATGGAGCTGCAGGAGCTGCGAGGTAAGTCTGCAATGGCAAAGGACAGGGGTGCTTCAGAAGGGCAGCTGGCCCCTGCTGCATACAGGCACTGTTGGAGCCAGTCTTTTATTTCCTTCAGTTTCTTTTTTTATTTACTTCAATTTCTGATTTTGGTTGTTTTGTAAGCACTGTTGCTGTTCAAACTGCAGTACATCATGATTTTGCCTCAAGAGAATCATATTGTCATTCTCTGGACATCCCTCAGCCCTAGCTTCCCCGCTCCCTTTTCCTTCCAACTCTCCCATCTCTTCTTCCAGCCCCACTGTAAATCCAGAGCCCTCATCTGATCCATCCGTAGTGTGTCTTTGCTTTCAAGCAAAAACACAGCTGCTGCAGATTCAACCTCTCTGCCTCGACTCACCCCCACTTTAGCTGTAGGGGAATGTGCGTTAGCTTCAGAGTGGCTTTGCCGGTGGTCCTGCAGTTGAGATTTGAGTTGGTGCCTGTGGGATGACTTCCCTCAGCTTGTCAGGGTGCTGGGTTTCCTATGGTGGCTGCTTTGGTGGTGATGCAGAGCTCTGGGGACTTATCACTCAAATTGGAGGGGAAGCACAGAAGGCAGTGGGATGGGTTAGTGGGCAAAAAGTAAAGCCTGCCTATATGCTCCTGCTGTCTCTGGAGTCCAGGACAGGAAAATGACACTGCGCAATGCAGTTACAGCAACGAAGGGCTTTAAATTGTGGCACGGCTATAGCTTAAAAGGTGACTTTTGTCCATGCAGCATACAAAAATTGCATGGGGAGGAGAAATTTGCCATGATTTTATCAGCACATTTGGGTTCCGAAACCCAAAGATGCCATATAAAGATCAGTGCTGTTGATTACATTGTACTTGATATTACAGTAGACAAAGTGGAAAAACAGGGCCACGTGCATTTCCCACAGTCCCTTCCCCAGCTTCTTCTGGGAGTTCTGACACTGTGGTTCTGTTACCAAAACCCACAGTGTGCAGGAAATGTGGGCACTTTACGCGGGAGGTGGAATGAAATGCCAACTCCTGCCTGGGGATTACTCACTCTGACTTCATTGCCTCCATCCTCCCACTGCTTAATCAGCCCTGGGGAGCCCAGTTGCTTTGCTGCAGGATCTTGTCTGATGCAGAGCACATGGGAATGAAGGCTGCTGTGGGTGCACCAGGAAAACAGGGTGACAAACAGCCTCCGTGTCAGTGGTGTGCAAGAGGCATGTTTGGAAGGAGGCTTAAAGGATTTGAGGCTAGATGAAATAACTTGAAGGCAGGCAGGGAAAAGTCTAGGCTGGATCTCAAGGGAAAAATTCTGATGGGATAGATTTTGCTGGAAAATGTCTTCTACTGTCTCAGTGCTCCCTGACAGAGGACAGATCCTGGAGAACCTTTGGCCTGTCGGTTACTGGAGCTGGAAGTTTTTGGCAGGAACTAATACACTATCCTGAGACATCCTACCCATCAAGTTATCCCTTAGGGGATTTTTCACCACTTCAAGAGACCTGAGGATTTATAAGTAGCCTCTCTGGTCCTGTGACAAAGATGTGCCCTACCCAAGCTTTGTCACGTCCCTCCTGCCACATCCAAGTGTGGCCAGAGAGCATGTCTCAGGCTTGCTAGCCCAGCTGTCGTGCAGCAGCCCAGATTAGTGATGCAGTGTTGCATTGGGTCAGCAAAACATGTTTGCACGTTAGAAAAACAGGGAGGGGTGCTGGAGGGAGAAAAGCTTTCACTGAGCATTAACCAGCAACAAAACCAGTGCTGATGTAATCTTAGGGGTACCCAGCTGCTTGGTGTGTCCTTTGGGAAGCCAAGGGAAGAGCAGAAACTATATGATTTTCTAAAACGCATACAATCTGCAGGTTGCTTCTTTGGTGTGTCTTGTGTGCCCACTGGGGTTTCACTGATCGCCAGGCTTGGGCAAGATTAGTGCTTGCCCTGCTGCAGTTGGAGTAGGAGGGTCTGTTGGTTTTATTTTGTCTTCTACCAGCCAGGAGCATTGGCTGAGCATACCTAACAAATGTTTCAAGAACCTGAGACATGGATGACATCCATGGACTCTCCCCATTTCTGTCTAGGGCCTGCTGTGGTTGTCTCGTGGTTTCTTCTGCTGCATTTGGCATGGAAAACTGGGAATAAGTTGTGCCCTGCAGTGAGAGGCATTACTGAGGCGCATGATTCTATAGCCTCCTGGAAATTTATGTTGTGTGTTGGCACTGAACTCCGTAACCCAGATAGTTCCTTCAAGCCTATTCCTGTCAATGGGTGGACCAGCAGTTTACCTTGGAGAAGGGAACTGGGTAGCTGTGTCTGCATCCCACTCTGTGGGCATCGCTCAGGGATGCTGTGTCACACAGGGAGCTGCTCCCCTCCTGCTGTGGATGGGGCTGGGACAAGGATGGGCTCAGCATCAAATTGAAGCCAGAGGCAGCCTGAAGGCCTCCATTTCCCGCAGTGAGGTGTGGAACAGAGCCCAGCCTCTACTTGACTACTTTGTTTAGCCTCCATGCTGGTGGGAGCATGAAGGTGGTGGAAGGAGATCTGGTATCCCATCTCTGGTTTGTGGCTTCCTGCGGTGTCACACACAGTCTGTTTCCCTTCCCTGAGGAAGTCGGTCTTGGGTTAAGGCCGCCACACGCTCCAGTGCCCTTCTTTTCCCTGCCTCCAAGATGCCTGCGGAGAAGCTTTAGGAAAGCCGTGGAGCCGGTTTGGGCGGTGAAAGCCTGCCCAGCCCCAGCCTCCCTCCCGCTGGTTACTGATTACTTTGGGTAGCAGGTGGAGGAGGCCAGGGCTGGCAGCGATTGGGCCCGTGAGTCTTTGTACCCTTGCTGGTTGGTTTCAGGAAGCAGCGCCTGCGCTTCACTTGGGACAGGAGCGCTGGAGCAGAGCGGAGAATCAGCGTCAGCCCAGGCTTGGGCTCTGAGAGTGGGTGGCAGGGGGAATCAGCACCTGCACTGCACCTCGGCAGGACTATGTGCACTTACCCTGGGACAAAACATGGTGAGGAGGATCCGAGGCAGGAGCCACGGCTCTTTGGCTGGGGATATGAGGACTACTGTGCTGTGTGGAGGGAGGATGTGGCTGGGGTGGCCATGCGTGGTGACAGACCCTGGGTGCGGAGGCAGTACCCAGGTTGCCAGGAAGTAGATGGTAGCTGGGACGATTACAGGAGAGGAGAAGGTATCTCTCTGGATCAGCAGAGCATGAATGGAGACTGTGGAGGGTTTTGGAAGGGGGATATTCAGTATGTGGACTACAGGAGAGCGGGCCGTGCTTGGGAAGGCAAAAGCCAGGATACAGAAGGTAGAAACTCTAGGGTGTATGAGAAGGAGGGTGTTCAGTACAGAGAATGCAATTCTGAGATAAGAGAAGGGCACTACAGAGGGGACAGGGTACCTGGGCAATACAGGGAGGGAGGAAGGCGGTACAGAGAGAACAGAGTGTCTGGGGAATGTAGGGAACAGGAAAGGCAGTGCAGACATGACCGAGTACCTGGGGAGTATAGGGTGGGAGAAAGGAGATACAAAGAGGACAGAGTACCTGGGCAGGATAGGGAAGGAGGAAGTCGGTACAGAGAGGATGGAGTACCTGGGAGGTATAGAGAGTTGGGAAGGTGGTATAAGGAGGACAGAAATCCTAGGGACTACAGTGAGGGTGAAGGACATTATGGGGAAAGGGAAAGGCAGTGTCGGCAGGAAGGCTCTAGGGAGTATAGGGAGGGAGGAAGGCTGTATAGAGAGGATGGAGGCAATATTGTATATAGGGAAGAGGAAAAGGATTATGGAGAGGATAGAGGCTCTGGGGCATATAGAGAGCAGGAAAGGCAGTATGGAGGTGTCGGGGACCAAGAAGACTCTGAGCAGCCCAAAGGCCATGTCGTGGACCACAGCAGTCTGGACAGAAATTGTGAAGCTCCTGCGCTTGCCATCTGGTCCTCAGGAGATGGTAGCGTGAGTCTGGGGTCAGGCGCCTGCCGTACACAGTCTGAGATGCAGGACATGGACTACAATGAATGCAGGGAGCTGGTAGGAGCAGCCCCAGGGCCCAGGATGCCATCCAGGAGCAACGGTGGAGCAGAGTGCTCAAGGATACGCACGGGCCGGATGGACTGGAGCGACATCTGGGAGCAGGAGGCCAAGGAAGTGAACAGGGTGGGCCCTGTACTGCAGCGAAACAGCTTCTACAGACGGACGGCTCCCAGTGCCCTGCGGCACTCAGAGTTTGTGCAGACCAGGAAAGAGAAGCAAGGTACGTGGGAAAATGCTGGGCGGTTGACTTAGGTATGCCTTTTGGGGCAGCACCAGGACTCTGGGAGCAGGTATGTGGCCAGCACAGCCAGACTCTCACGGGAAACCCTGGGGCTTGCTGAAATAGGCATGACCATTGTTAGCCCTTTGTACAGCTGTCTGTGTTCTGCCAGGGCTCTTGCCTCCATTTTGATGAGGCCCAGGTGGGAGGGAAGCTTAGGCGGCACATCCCATGACTCACTGCTGTCCTTTCAATCACACTTCTATCTGCCCTGAGTATTTTGGGTACACCCTAAAGACTGTGGCCCTGATTTGTCTGCTCTATCAAGGCCTTGAAGAGGTTCCTCATGGGGCAAAGAGTGAGGCCCTGGGGTTATTCACACTGCCTGTTTTACTTTGATAACCCATCTTGGATGGATTCTATGTGTAGGAACCAATCCCTGACTCTGCGGAGGGCGAGTGTGGCAGCCGTTTACAGGCAGCATGAAGCAGGAAATAGTGGCAGTTGTAGCACTCAGATGAATAGAGGGCAGGTACTTGTAGTTGTGTGGTTACACGTGGGCAGGAAACAGGGACACCTGCAAGTTGGGGAGCTGTCACAGCAGCCCCTGCATTGCCAGCCCCTTGGTACCACAGTAGTCCCTTGCCTGCTCTACAGCAGCTGTGTGCTGGATCCTGGGTGCCTGAGCCATCCCAGGGGCTCCAGTCCCATCACTGGCACTCTGGAGCTGGAGAGTTGCCAAAGCTGGAAGGCTGAGGCTGTCTTGGCATGGGCAGAATTGTTCCGTTGACACTGTCATTGGGACAGTGTCAGCCGCAGACAACTTTGTGGGGCTTGGCTTGTTGTTGCCAGGATATTTGTGTGTGTTGGGGGACGGGCAGCAAAGTGGTGGGGCAGAGGGGATGAAGGAGCCCTTCTTGCTGGACTGGTCTCCCCATTGGGCAGGCGTGTGTCTAACAACATGTTTGCTTCTGCACACTTCCTACCTGGGTCTGTCTTAGCACGTGTGTGAACAGTCCATGAAAGGGGGTTGAAACACAGAGGAAAACGGCACTGCAGTGCAGCAGCCAAAGAGATGGCAGAGCTGGAGGCTGTGGCTGCCTGTCGGCTTAGCGTGAAATCTGTCCTCGGGAGGTATTTGACTAAGCAGGCTCCGCCGGCTGCATTTCTGCACTCTCAGCCGCCCTGGTAGGGTGGGACTTTGCTCAGCTGTGTCCCCAGGGCGAGGGAGGGGAGAGGCTTTGCAGTGCCAGGACGTCCAAAGGGCAGCAGGGAAGCGAGGAGGAGCCAGGAGCAGTGGGGAGGGAAACGTCCCACAAAGCCTTGGGAGGCTGGAGCGGTGAGTGCCTGGCCAGCTTTTGCAAGAATCCAGGGGATAGACTGCGATGGTGGGCGAGAGCCTTCACTCTGATGCTATATGAGATGCTGTGTGCACTCAGGCTTGCACTGGGAGAGGTTGTTGGATTTTTTTCCCTGCTATGGCAATCTCAGAGTCACCGATTTGTCTGTGGAAGTTGCAGAGTAGGAGGCACTGACCATCAGGGCCAGTGTCCTGCAGCAGGAAGGGGAAGAGGGAGGCTGCAGGTGTTTCAAAACACTGTCCATCCTGTCGCCTTTTTCTGGCTGCAATTCACTGTTGTGTCCCTCCTCCTGCCCTGCTGGTCACAAGTTCCTCCTCCTGTCCAGAGAGACACAGAATTTAGGACTAGAAAGCCCCAGTGGAGATGCCATGGCCTGATCTTTTCCCTAAGTGGGGTAATTCTACTTACCGATTTCTCTGCAGTGCAGCCTGGGGCCAGCTACTTGGTTATAGCATCTCTTGTGGGATGACACTCAAATGTTTCTGCCTGCTGCATCAACAGAAGGAGAACCCACCTGTCATAGCTTTGCTGCTTAGTCACCATCACTCTTAAAGCTTTTACATACTAGCATATTTTATTTCAGCTCTGAACCCTAACCTTTTTCTACTAAATTAGAGCTTTTTAGTTGAAGGATTTTCTTCTCAGGTAGGTACTGTAATGAAGTAATTTATCGGTCTTCAGTTCTTTGTAGTGAATAGTCTCAGAACACTCATGGCAAAAACTGTCAGGCAGACCTCTCAGTGTTTATTCTTCCTGATACTCGCTCACTTTTCAGCTCAGACTCTTTTAAAATAGTGGATTTGAGAGCTGCATGAGGCATTCTGAGTGGGTATCAGCACTTGCTGGCAGAGAGATGTACCTTGCTGCAGTCCTGTGTACTTGTTCGAGGACCCCCCAGTCTGCTGCTGCAGTGCTCGTTTTTATTGTTTGTCTGGATTTAGCTTCTGCTGCGTGGTCTCAGGAGTCTGCCAAGGCTGAATTCACTTCTATAGGCTAAAGTTCTTTGTCATGGCACCTTTCTGCTGCACCCCCTGCTTCCTCCTAAGGAGCAATGAGACACTGAATCCAGTGTGTTGCTTTGGTGGATATATTGTTACAGTCTTATTACCAGCGTCCAGAGTGAGAGTTTTCACCCTGACCAGATCTTGCTTCTGGCAGCCAGTTTAGCCTTTTGCTCAGATTAATTATTCCCTGCCCTAGTTTCATCCCCCTTTCTTCCCATGGCAGGCAGTGGCTCCTCCCCTCCTGGCGTCCACATTCTTCAAATATTTGCAGCTGGTTTGTTTTGTCCTGAGTCACTGCTTGACTCTGCTGAGCTGTGAGCCTGGGGTAGGGCTAGCCTCTGGCTGGGTGCAGCTCCCACATCGGAGATCTGCGCTGACCAAGCCAGTGCGAAGGGTTGTCCTTGGCGGTGATGGGCAGCACGTCCCTCTTCAGACTGTGTTAGCAGCCTGTGTGCCTTGCGAGGGTGTGCCGCGAGGGATGCTGGCAGGTGAGCCCTGGCAAGGAGGAGTTTGAGGGGCAAGGCTCACCCTTTGGGTGAACCCGCCAGCCCGTGCACGATGGGCACGCATCCCACTGGATCTGGTCTTCATGGGTCAACTCTGCTTCCAGAGTGGGGCAGGGAGTAAACTTGTAATTATGTGTATGTTCCTAATAGGAGGTTGAGCGATAAAACTTAGAAGTTTTAATTAATTGGAAGAAAGTCAGTGACAGTGGCATTTCTGAAAAAAGCAGCATGAGCCCTGTGACTGCAGCAGTAAAATCACAGCCTTTGTGTAAAGGACAGAGATGTGGGACTGTGCTCCACCTTGGTGCCTCACTGCCAGGGGCTGGGCTGTGAGTTGGTGTTGAATCTCCCATGGGTCTGCAGGGAAACCAGCAAAGCTCAAAAGCAGGCACTGCTGGGAGGCTGTCACAGACCATCAAACCAATCCAGAGAGCCAAGGACTTGGCATAAATTTGCCAAAGGCAATGGAGAAAATTATGTTGTTGGAGGTTTTAATTTAGAGGTGCAGATTGTGGAGCTTGCACAACCTACAAGAGAACAAAATTTGAGTCTGAAAATTATGATTGAGAATGTAATGTTTGGAAATGTATTTCTGAACGCCTGCTTGGCATCAGTGTCATGGGTTAGCATGAATTTGTCAATGGGATGGAATTTGGTTGCTTTGTTAGAAATACCAGTGTCATTCCTGCAGGCTAACAGAGCCCATTCCAGCTGTGCTGTACATCCTAGTGCCTCCAAAGTTCATGGGCATGAGGACTCAGATTGAAAGGTAACAATTAAATAGAAAATCTGTGAAATAAAATTAAGGTCTGTTTAAAAAGCATTTACTAGATGACCTAACCCCACAGTTATGAAATGGGTGGGTTTACTTAAATGCTTAATAAGCCTCATTTAGGGAAAGCTGCTATTAGACACACAGAATGTGTGACAGACAAGAAAAAATAAATTGATGGCAATCCATAGAGATGGTATGAATACAAAAGGTGAGGGTTTTAAAATTTGCCAGAAACATGTCCTAAATTATACATATTGGTCAGATAGAAGAGTCAAATATTTAAAACAAATTCTGTATTTGAAATTTTTGAGCTGCAAGTGTTTGAAAAGAGGCAGGACAACTTTTGAGGTCCTTGCTGAAGGAGGTTGCCAGACTAGTGATAAACAGCAGAAGTCCTAAGAAACTTGGCAGCATAGTAGATTATGCAAATCTTGAAATATTCAGAAGGAGAAAGAAGGCCAGAGGAGAATTAATTTGTGTAAGTTTTCAAAATAATACAGATACTGATGTGGTGCAAATGAGTAGAACTGGCGGCCAGCATCGTGCCAGGGCAAGCAAGCTGAGCTGTTGAGTACTATGGGCTTAAAACCTGTGCAGGGAAGGTTTTAATTTCCCTTACGCAGACAGAGATTTGAGGCTTGCAGGGAAAGGGTGCTGTGGAGCTGGCAATCTCACAAGTGTCAGTGGAAGCCTTGCAGCAGGGCACTCTCTGAGAGGACCTGACCTACATTTACTTGCCTGGGGTGTGCTCGGTGGAGCGTGGGGAGCTACTGTGTTCACTGTCAGCACTGGGTATCCCCGACTCAGTGTTGGTGACCTCGAGCCAGACACACTGTGTGTCTGCAATTTAGCCATGCCTAAAGCTGAGAGCACAGCAGGGTTGTTTGGTGGCACAGTGAACTCCCAAGATATCCTGTACAAAGCTTCATTTGGTGGCATTTTGCCTTGGGATAAATGCAAAATTCTATCCTTTGCTCTAGGAAAATGTAATCTTTTCCATTTGTTTTCCCAAATGCTGCTGCATGGTTCACTTCTGGCTGTTGTTCTGGCCAGTCTTAATTTTCAAGATTTCTCCCAGACCACCTCATGCCTGGTATCAGCTCACCCGCCCACCTTACCTCGGTTTCACACAACTCTTTGCATTTCAAATTAACACCTTCCTGCTTCTTCCAGCCCATCTCTTGCTCTCCTGCAAAACAGATACCATTCCTTAAAAAAAAATATATCCTTCTTGAACTCATTTGTTGCTACTTTCTTAACCCTTGGGCTGCAGATACCTGCTGACACTGTTATCTAGGTGTTTCTTTGTGCTTCCTGTCCATTTTTCTTCCTTGTGTCCTATTCAGGCTCCAAGCACTGTGTGTCAGGCAGGATGCCTGTTGGGTGTTTGTGGAGAATCTTGCACAGTAGGGCCTGGTCTGCTACTGAGGCTTTGTAGATGCTTTGGAAAGGCAAACAGCAAATGTTAACCACAGTGGCTGCTCCTACGGCTTCCTTGCAGACTCCTGCTGCATTTGAGTTAATAAAGTTCATTACTGATGACTAAGGCAGCCATTGACTTAGCTGAAACCAGCCTTTTCCCTTACTCAAGGTGGCTGTGATGGGGGTAGTTTTAAGGACATTTGCTAGTAGGAATCAGCAAAGCCTGCTCTTCCCAATAATTGCTTGTTAACCGAAGTGCTGGATGTGCCACTAAATCCTCCTCCATGGAGCTGGCCCTCTTGGCTCTCCCCAGGCTCGATTTCAAGGCAGGGAGCAGCGATGCTTCCTTAGAGAGACGGGCATCTTCCCTCCCATGTCGAGGACATCCTCTGAGCAGGGTTGTACCTAGGTTTCCCATTTGCTATGGCTGAGGGGGTGTCTGGAATGATTTTGAAGTTGCTTTTTCTGCAAGAACAGCTGTTCAGCCCAGATAGCTGTGAAAAGTTGCTGTTTGATGCCGATGCTGCTGCTTTGGAATGGGAAGGGTTTCAGCTAGTTGTGGCTGAGTCGGTGTCTCATCTCAGTGGGGTTTCTTTTCTTTCCTGGGTCGTTTCAGTGCAAACACCCCAGCCTGGCAGAGCAGCGGGCAGGATGCTTAGGCTGGGGCAGCGATTTCCCACACCGCCGGTTACTGCCATCGCTGGGCAGGGTGAGGCTGGAGGCTGCCCAGCACCTGGCTGGGAGCATGGGATCCCTTGGGCTGGGTACGGTGGGTGCCGGGGTGGCAGGATAAGTCCCAAACCCTGCTGGTGTCCCGGAATCCCTCAGGCTGATCTGCTGTAACCAGAGAGGTCAGGGAGGTGGAGATGTAGAAATGCCTGTCCTGCAAAAATATTTTTACAACTGTCTGAGCTGGGCCATGCCCACGACTCTAATAAAAATCCCAGTGAGAGAGAGCAGCTGGGATCTGTGCAAGGTGGCATTTTCAAATCAGCGTCTGGCCTTAAATCAGGTACCTGCAGCAGACTGGGGTGCTGCAAGGGGCTCGGGTGTCCCAGGGGCCTTGGTTCTGCAAAGCACCCATAACGCTGGGGAGCCCGGAGTATTTCTGTTTCGGAGCCCTGTTCTTCGGGGCCAGACCCTGCCTCGGAGGGGTGTCCCAGGGAGGTGCTGGAGCGGGGCTCTCCTGGATTTGGGGTGAGGTATGCTGCTGCCGGGGGTTTGGCCAGAGGGCACACGCTTTTCTAGGCGGGCAGGTGTGGCTGAAAGTGGCTAGAGCCCAGGAATCTTCTGGGGGTTTAAGTGTCTCCACGAAAACCGGAGGGGGCTGGGCGAGCGTGGGAACCGCAGGTGGGACAGAAAACCAGGAGGAAAGCCGGCTGCCGGGGGCCCGGGAGGGGGAAGCTGCGGGCAGGGCAGCCCCGCTCCGAACCCCGGGCTGGGCTGGGCGCATGAGGTCTCCCCGGCGCATCTATCTCTCGGGGAGCATCCAGCTTTCGGAGGTGCATCCGTCCCGCGGGGAGCATCTAGCTTGCTGGGAGCATCCGTCCCTCGGAGGAGCATCCGTCCCTCGGGGTGCATCCAGCCCCAGGGAGCATCCATCCCTCGGGGGTGCATCCATCCTGCAGGGTGCATCCAGCCTTCGGAGGTGCATCGGTCCCTCGGGGAGCATCCAGCCCGCTGGAAGCATCGGTCCCTCGGGGGTGAATCCAGCCTCGGGGGTGCATCGTTCCCTCGGGAGCATCCGTGCCCCCCGGCCCTTGCACGGCGCTGCCCGCTCCGGGCTTTGCCTCCCGCAGCCCCATTGTGGGCGGCCGAGGCGCTCGGCCATTCAGATGGAAATGCCCAGCGGCTGGAGAATGGAGACCCTGTTCCCAGCCTGAGGGGAGGGGAGCGGGGCTCCTCTCCCTCCTGCTGCTGCGGGGACAGGACGAGGGGCTGAGCCCGGCCGCGTTTGTGCTGCTTGCGTTTGTGCTGCTTGGTGCAGCGAACCACCCTGGCCGGGGATGGCCTCTCCGGAGAGGTCCTGCCGGGGACAGTCCTGCTCCCCAACAACCGTGTCGAGCGGCCTTACAGGTTGCACGTGGCGCTGTGCGGGTGCTTGTGTGTCTCCTGTCCTTGTGTCCTCGCTGGAGGATGCTGATCTTGCTTTCTGTCTTGCAGAGATGACTCTCCTGTCCTCTCAGACACCGTCCTTGGAGACATCCTCGGCTGCTACTGAGAGCCCAGAGCAAAGGATGCTGGAGAAGAGGTCCAAGGTTATTGAGGAACTGCTCCAGACAGAACGGGACTATATCAGAGACTTGGAGATGTGCGTAGAGAGGATCATGGTGCCCTTGCAGCGGGCACAGGTAGGAGTGAGGGTGAGCTGCCATATGACACTGGTGAGATGGGGTGAGGATATTGAATCCGCTTTGTTTGTGGAAGTGGCTGAGCAGCAGCACGGGAGCCCACAGAGGAAATTTAGCTATGCTGAGGGGAGCAGGATGGTTGTATCTGGTTTGGGATTCTGCTGAGTTCTCACCATTGCTGAGAGCAATGGACCTGACAGCAAGTGTCACAGATTCATTTCCTGAGGCAGAAAATGTTCCTCTTTGTTTGGTTTGTAGGTTAAATTCATTGTCAGGAGAAAGAAAGTATGGGGTCTTGGTGTGGGGTGGGGTTAGTGGAGGAGAGAGAGAATAACAGGTGAACAGGGCCAGGAATTAAATTCCTGGGAAAGAGGAGGACATTGTGTTACAACACATAAGGGGTGACAGTTCCAGGGCATTGGGGGATGAGGGAGTGAGTACAGAAGTCACTGTGATGGGAGGAGGTGGCACTGAGTGACTGCTGTGAATCTGAAGATACTAAAGGGTTGCAGGAAGGCAGTGGGGGCTGTTGAGTCTGACTGGGACATGTTTCCCCATCCAAGACATCTCTTTTCTTATTCCCCAGATGCAGAACATAGACTTTGAAGGTCTTTTTGGAAACATCCACGTGATAATTACCTTCTCCAAGCAGCTGCTATCCACCTTGGAGACTTCAGATGCTATTGGTATGAATTCTGGTGTTACCTTTGCTCAGAAGGCTAGGCTGGGCTTTGCTAGTGGTGGGGCAGGCTAGTTTAAATGCTGGGAGAGGACACTGGGGCTGGACTTCCTCCCTGCTGGTCCCTGTCACTGCTCATCAGTCCAGCAGCCAAGCCAATGAGATCTGCATTGCCTCATGGGTCTCTGTGCTGAGAAACATGGTGTCTGTGGCCCTCTGTGGCGACTTTCACCAAAGGGAGCCCCAGTCCTTGCTCCTGTGCTGCCAGCTTTTGCCGCTCAGGCCCTTGGCAGCCTGTGCCTTTGCTCTTTTTGTGGCTCTAGTGACCAGTGTCCTCACTCATCATCCCTGGGAGAGACGGATTGACTGAGCTCTCTGTACTCGTGGGTGATGAGGGGCTGTCCTGATTGCTCTAGTGACACTATCTTCTCAAGCTGTGTGTGTGGAAGGGGACACTGGGTGTCTCACTGTGAGACACACCAGTGTTGGAGGTAGCTGGGGACCAGGAGACACTGAAGCCCTGCTTTGCTGCTGTGTACAGGGCCAGTGTTCCTGACACAGCGTGCAGAGTTGGAGAGTGTCTACAAGGTGTATTGCCAGAACCACGATGAGGCCATCACACTGCTGGAAACCTATGAGAAGGATGAGAAGATACAGAAACTACTCCTGGACCTGCTGGATAGCCTCAGGTGGGAGCCTTTGAGAGTGCTGGCCACCAGGCTGGGGTAGGGGGTTCAGTCTCCAACATCCCTGCCTGTCGGCCAGCAGTAGTTACACAGTTCAGGTGGTGACTGGAGAGGGGCTGACTGTGTCACTGCATAGTTGACCTAGCTCTGGCTTAAGATAGCCCCCTGCCCCAATGCACAGGTGCTGGGACACCTGTAGGCCCTCTTAAACTCTGGGCACAAACCACTGAGATGGCATGAAAGAAGATGGCATGAAAGAAGGTGGCTGAGGACTCCTGTTCCTCAAGCCCTGCCTCGATGTGGCTGGTGAGGAAGGAGCTGCTTTGCCAGGCTCAGTGACTGCCAAGGCTCCAACTCATGGAGGTTTATGCCTCGGGAGCTGCCAGTGCCAACTGCTGCTCGGGGCAAACAGGGATGCCCACTGTCCTGGAAGCATCACTGTGGGATGGGGCAAAGGTGCTGGCTGCAGAACTGTACGCCTGCCGCCCCATTAACCGGTTGCTTTTCTTTGCTTTTTGGCACTCTATGGGCCGGCAGGAGCCTGTACAGTGAGTGGTAAGTGCATCCTTCCTGTTAGTCCCTGCTTGTCTGTCTGTCTTGGCCTGGCTGCTCACTTGTAACTAACCTCCTGCCACTGCAGGGTGCATGTCGGGGTGGCCTAATGGTGCCTTGTAGGGGCATGTCTGGGAGGAGCAGGGTATCTGTGGCGCGGTTGCAGCAGAGGCAATGGTAGGCAGCACAGGTGATGAGGGGAGGAGAGGTCTCGGGCAGGAAGCAGATTTGGGAGAGCAGACCTGGGCAGTTGGGTGGTGGGCCAGAGTGAAGCAAGTGGTACTGTGCTAGGTGTGAGACTGTGTGTATGTGGGATTTCGTGGTGGGTCTGGTGACAGAGAGGATCCTGCCTGGAAAGGGTCACCTGTTATGAATGAGGTCTGTAAACCTGGGGTTCAGGAATGCAGTGAATTTAGAGATAGGGGTGGCGTGACCTGTGGAAAACAGTAGATTTGGAGTTGTTGGTGTTCTGGGTCTGGTTGGGGTTGGTTTGAGGGAACAGGATTTATGTGGCTGGGCTGGACTTAAACCTGCTGCATCTCCTTTGTCCCAACTTCCCAGGGGCTGCACAAACTACATTAACCTGGGCTCCTTCCTCATCAAGCCAGTGCAAAGGGTGATGCGGTACCCACTGCTGCTGATGGAGCTGCTGAGCGCCACCCCTGAGGCTCACCCTGACAAGGCACCACTTACAGCTGCTCTCCTCGCAGTCAAAGAAATCAATGTCAACATCAATGAATACAAGCGCCGGAAGGACCTGGGTGAGTAGCTGGATAGAGCTGAGAGCAAGGGACAGGAGTGGATGTGTTGGGGTGGTGTCTGTCAGTTCCTGAGCGTTAGCTGGCAACCACAATCCTGAAGGGAATCTGTCCCCAATAGGCTGTACCCTCGCAGCAGGGCAGTGGAAGAGCTGCGCTTAAAAATCTGACCATGAGATACAATGTACACAGTACGCATCTGGCTTTAGGTATTTCTTTTATACAGATATATGAAATGTACACAGTTGCTGACCACATGGCTATTGAATTAAATCAGCAGGGAATTAATCTGCTAGAGCAGACTCTGTCTTACCAAGATTTGGAGAGTAAGCTTGAAAGTAAATCTGTAGACAGGACAGAATTGCAGAGGTGCTGGTTGCAAAAGCCATCTAAGATCTCCTGTCTGACCTCCTGCTCAGAGCAGGATTGTCCCAAACATTGGTTCTGATCAGCCATCATTCCCTCCAGCTGATTCTCACTGACCCCCAAGGATGGAGATTTCACAGCCTCTCTGATGTCCTGTCCCAGGGTTGCACCACCTTCATGGTGAAGCTGTGCTCCCTCATCCACCCTCAAGCTCCCAAGCTGCCATGTCAAGTGGTTGCTGCCCCCTGTTCTATTGCCTGGCACTGCTGAGAGGAGTTTGGCTCCATCATCTTTTTAGCTGCCCTTCAAGTAGCTTCCAGGTGCAAGCAGATCTCCCTCCACATCCTCCCAGCCAGGCTGAGCCTGCCCAGGTCTCCTTGTGGGGCCTGAGGTCTCCCTGTGGGTTAGGTGCTCTGGTTCTCCCACACCTCTTCTGACCTGGGGGCACCAAAACTGGACAAAAACTGGATGATGGATGAGGTGGGATGATAATGTGGGGCATTTGGGGCTGCAGAGGCTTGGAGAAGGGGAGAGCCAGCAAGGCAATTGTTGAAGAGACATTAAGACAAGGGCATTGTGCTGTCAGGGGTTCTGATTTCTACATCAATCTCTTTAGTTCTAAAGTACCGGAAAGGGGATGAGGATAGCCTCATGGAGAAGATCTCTAAGCTTAACTTCCACTCTATCATCAAGAAATCCAACCGTGTGAGCAGCCACCTCAAGCACCTCACAGGCTTTGCACCCCAGGTAACGTGCATCAGCTGCCAGGTACCCTTATACCCTGTGATGCTTCCACAGTGGTACCTGCTGTCCCCCCCTACCCCTTCCCTAATGAGTACCTCTGATCCAGGCCAGCAGGCAGAGTGAGCTTAGGATCTGAGCCACCCATCTCTGCTGCCCAGCTTGTGGGTAGGAGGCACCACATTTTGCTTTCTGGCAGGTGCTGGAATCCTGCATTGCCTCACTTGAGACTTTTTTCTCTCACAGCTGAAAGATGAAGCCTTTGAGGAGACAGAGAAAAATTTCCGGCTGCAAGAGCGGCTGATCAAATCCTTCATCCGAGACCTTTCCCTGTACCTGCAGCATGTCCGGGTGAGTCAGTCTGGGTGTGATGCCTAACCCAGGGGGCTCAGCATGCACCGTCCCTCCCGCCTGCATGGTGCATACCTGCAGTGCCCCGGGACAGTGCTCCTGCCTTCAGCCTTACCACGGGGTGGTCTTTGTGGGTCTGGGCTGCCCTGGGAGGCCTTTTCTTCTGGGCAGCAAGCAGGCTGTACTGACTGTGTCCTCCTGGTGCAGGAGTCAGCCTGCATGAAAGCACTTGCAGCCGTGAGCATGTGGGACCTGTGCACAGAGAAGGGCGGTGGGGACTTGGAGCAGTTCCAGAAAGTGAATCGGCTCATCAGCGACCAGCTCTTCTCTAACTTCGTGAGTGAGGCTGTGCTCTTGTGTGCAGAGGGCATCCCTCTGGGGCCCTCCCTGCAGGCTTGCTGCAGATGGGCAGCCCCTGTGAGGCTGTGAGGTGGGGTAACACAGCCTGAGAGAGGCGTAAGCACTCCTGTTTGGCTCTTCCCTCCTAAGAACTTTGATGCCTGTGTGTTTATGATGTGTATTGAGCACACCTGTTAGATACACATTTTTTCAGCCTTACCTGCAATGTTACATACACTCTGTATGAGTGGTTCAGGTACTTCCTATAGCATTACTCACTCTGGCACATTTATGTGAGATTATAGAGTAATTCCTGTCAAAAAGGACCTCTGGAGCTTTGGTGGGTGCCATCGGGAAGATGGAACCTGTGCTGTCCTGGGGAGGTCCTGTGCTGGAGTATGAGCTGCTGATGTTCACCGCACAGTGACAGGGAGCACCTCGTCTCACTGCTCTCTGCATCTCTGCCCTCCAGAAAGAGCGGACGGAGCGGCTGGTGATCTCGCCTCTGAACCAGCTGCTGAGCATGTTCACGGGGCCCCATAAGCTGGTGCAGAAACGCTTTGACAAACTCCTTGACTTCCACAACTGCACGGAGCGAGCAGAGAAGCTGAAGGACAAGCGAACCCTGGAGGAACTGCAGTCAGCCCGCAACAACTATGAGGCCCTCAATGCCCAGCTGCTGGACGAGCTGCCCAAGTTCCTGCGCTTTGCCAAGGAGCTGTTTGCCAGCTGCGTGCGGGGCTATGCCGAGGTGCACTGTGACTTTGTGCGCCTGGCCCTGGAGGAGCTGAGACCCCTGTTGTTGGTGGGTTCCTGGAGTACAACCAATGCTCTGGGCTCTGTGCAGCGCTAATCTCTGCACAAGGCTTGTCCACAAGCCTCTCTGGGACTTACCCTGTTGTGGGGGAACCTGCTGCTTCAGTTTCAGGTCCCAAGTGCCTTAGGGAGGGCTCCTGTGGGATGCTGTCAGGACAGGGATTGTGGGGTCATGATGCAGTTGTGCATTGGCAGGATGCAGAAGAGCATTTGCCTCTGAGAATCTTGGGTCACACGGTGGGGGACCACTCAGACCTGGGTCCAGACAGGGCTACAGATCTGGGCCTGATGCAAGTCACAGATGCAGCTGAGAGCCTGGCTTGGCCTGAGAGCCCATGTGGGCTTTGCCGGTAGCTCTTTGCCACTTTTCTCAGCAGCTGTCACCTAACCATAACACCCAATCCTGCTCTGGTTCCAGTTGCTGAAGGTGTCCAGCAGGGAAGGGAATCTCATTGCCATCTTCCAGGATGAGCATAGTCGAGTCCTCCAGCAGCTCCAGGCCTTCACCTTCTTCCCCGAGTCCCAGGCAGTTCCCAAAAAGCCTTTTGAAAGGAAGAGTGTGGAGCGACAGTCTGCCCGGCGGCAGCCCGTTATAGGCTTGGTGAGTTCCCTCTGCCCTTATCTCAGTACTTGTAGGAGAACCCAGGACGACTGCTCACACACATCTTGTTCCTTTGCAGCCAAGCTACCTCCTGCAATCAGATGACATCCGAGCTGCCCTCCTGGCCCGCTATCCACCTGACAGTCTCTTCCAAGCAGATCGCAATTTCAATGCTGCCCAAGACCTGGATGTCTCGCTGCTGGAAGGAGACATCGTGGGTGTCATCAAGAAGAAGGACCCCATGGGCAGCCAGAATCGCTGGCTCATAGACAATGGGGGTAGGTCGCTGCTCTCTGCCCTCGCTGCGACTCCCCTCCTTTG
This sequence comes from Phaenicophaeus curvirostris, assembly GCF_032191515.1. Classification (NCBI taxonomy): domain Eukaryota; kingdom Metazoa; phylum Chordata; class Aves; order Cuculiformes; family Cuculidae; genus Phaenicophaeus; species Phaenicophaeus curvirostris. The sequence goes on along the minus strand of NC_091400.1, from coordinate 13,374,188 downwards.
GTCCTCCTGCACCCCAATCTGACTCCTTTCCTCTCCTCTCTGCAGTGACCAAGGGCTTTGTGTACAGCTCCTTTCTGAAGCCCTACAACCCACGCCGCAGCCAGTCGGATGTCTCCATGGCCAGCCACTCTTCCAATGAGTCAGAGCACAGCAGCTCCTCTCCCCACAGCACCACCATGTTGACATTCAGCCCCAGTGGGGTGGCTGTCACCTTCACTCAGAAACCCCTGCAGGACTCAGGCTCCCCGGCAGACCTGTACCAGTCCCCACAGGCCCCCTCGGAGACAGAGTCCCCCTCTCTGCCCCAGCTTGGGTCTGGTGACAGGACAGCCCCGCTGGAGGCTGGGACAGTGACATCTCAGCGTCGCTACAGCCGCCCTGAGCTGGGCTGCAGCCCCGGCTCTCGCAACGGGCACCCGGCCAAAGCACATCTCAGGCCCAAACCCTCCATGGAGGACAGAGACTCTGGGCTGGAGAGCAGCGAGTCGGAGGGCAACCAGGTGAGCCCTCAACCACCCTGGGGGGCTAGGGAAGCTCACCCCCTCGCTGAAGTGTGGCCTGAATCATCCTCTCCCCTAGCAGCAACCAGGAAGAGGTGGGAGGTGGAGGCTGCTCTGTCCTAAAGGGCTGAGGTGGAGGATGAGACCTTTCCTCCCAGCAATGGAGGTGCAAATGCAGAGAACCAGGCTGCAAACGGGTGGGGGGCAGCTCTGATAGGCCTGCACGGGGCTGGGACTCACTGAGGAGAGGAGCTAAAGCCCAGCTTTGTGCCTTGGTTTTCTGCAAAGCACTGTGCAACATGACAGCGAGGCTGTGTGGGGTTGTGACCATCCAACTGTTGTTCTCCTTCTTTCTCTACCTGGCAGGTCTATTACGCTCTGTACACCTTCAAAGGCCGAAACACCAACGAGCTGAGTGTGTCAGCTAACCAAAGACTCAGGATCTTGCAGTTTGAGGACATCACAGGCAATCAGGAGTGGTGGCTGGCTGAGGCACATGGAAAGCAGGGCTATGTGCCCTCCAGTTACATCCGGAAGACAGAGTACACGTGAGGCAGGAGTCTGCACCGCGTGCCTTATTCCTGCGGGGACTGCCAGGGGCCCTCGAGGGGCTGGCCAGCTCTGCAGCCTCCACTGCTCACCCTGAGGCTACATTCTTCACAGTCGTGCAGCGCTCCTGGGCCCCACTATGCTGACTGCCACTGGGAGGAGGATGGGTGGACTGGCAGGATGCAGGAACAGGCAGCTTGTGTGAGGGCACAGGCGAGTTCACCTGTGCTGTTTGAGCCCTCTGTGTCCAGCCAGGAGCAGGGGAGCAAAGCCTGGGGCCATGGCCTGGGAGCATAAGGCTTGACCAAAGCTGAGGAGCTGCTGTGGGTTTAAATAGTGGAAGGCTAATGCTAAGTTTCTGGCATCTATCTTTAGCTGAGTAGTGTTAAAAGCAACGCAGGCCCTGTGAAATCGTTCCCTGTGCCTTCTCAGCAGCAGAAGCCTGGTCTCACCAGGATGGGATATCTACACGCTACCTGGGGAAGCAGCTATAAGCTTTACTGGGAGTAGTCGAGTTCCAGGGCTGGGATGGGCCCAGCCTCTGAAAGTCCCTGCAGCTGGGCCCCTAGTGGGTGCCTCATCCCTGTGCTTTATCTCCCACAGGCTTGGGCTTCTCCAAGCTATGCTACTACTAGCCATCAGGTTCTCATCTTCCATGTGAGCCGGAGGCCTAGAATGCCTTCTTCCCTTGTCAGCACAGTGTCCCCAGTGCCCAAGACCCATCTCTTCACTGACATCCTCACCTTTTGGTCTGGGATAGGGCAGAAGGTGAAGCACAGGCCGTCCTCGAGCCTGTTTGGTTTTTGGCAGGGGGCAATGCCGAAGTAGGCTGTGACCAAGATTGTGTCACCTGCATTTTCCTGCGGGCCACCAGAGCCAGTGCTGACATTCTGGGAGAGCAAGGCCTGCCCTGGGAGGGATGTGGTGCCCTTTGGGGTGGTGTTTTACCCGTTGCTGCCATGCCCTGAAGAAGGGAAGCTCCCTTTTCTTGGGGCAATGTTTATATCCCCTGTATGCTGCTCTGTAAATAAAGATTTGTCCTTGTGTATAGGAGATGCCTGTGGAAGTGTTGGGTGTGCTGGGTGGAACTCTGGCCAGTGCTGGGCTGCAGAGCAAAGCTCATAGTCTTCATCCAGACCCTGCAGGGCCAGGAATAACATGGACCCTTAGTGGTTACTGATGAACCCCACCTATGTTTTGTGTGTGTTACACATATCTCCATCAGTGTAGCAGGCACGCATGTCTTCACCTCTCCAGCTTCTCTCCACCACAGTGGGGTTTGTAGTCTGGAGCTGCAGCCTGAAGTCTGCCCCACCAGTGGTTACTATAGCGCCAGGGATCACCTCATTTATTTGCACTGCAATCACAGGGAGCTGTAGCCAGAGGGAAGGCAGGCCCTGGCTTCTCCACCTCCACTGCCAGTGAGTAGTGTTGATGCCTGGGCATAGCTGTGCCACTCTTTGAATTCTTCACCCATGTGTGCCTGCTTAACCCATATTACCACTTCCCCCACATGCTAGCCAGGTTTAAAGGTAAACTGAGGCTTATTGAGCACGCTTTAAAGTCAAACTTCTATTTGGAAGACATAAAGAGTTACAAAAAGTAATAAATTATAACATTCAGTTTTAGATCAAACTAAATTTCATTCCGTAGTGCTACAGCGTCTCAGCTAGGTTTCCCTAATGAGAAGTATAAACACCAAGACCCCTGGGGGGCCATGGTCTCCGTGCCTGGCAGACAAATTTTCCCCTCTATACTGGAATAAATTATGCAGCTCCAGACCCTCATATGCCCAGCCGGCAGGGTGTGGTAGCAAAGCTAACAGCTCACTCAAGTCTAGATCCTCTTTCCCTGACAGCCAGAGAAGCCACTCTCTCCCCTTCTCAGCTGCAGAGGCAAATTCCTGGACAGCCTGGCTGCAGCGAGATGTGGGCACCTGCTTGGGGAGTGCCAGCAGGAGGGAGCTGCCCACACATACCTGCACGCTGCTCCAATCCACCTACATTATCGTGGTTTCTGTACTTGTGATGCCAGCATCCTTTGCCATGGCGGAGAAGACACCCTCCTTCTTGAGCAGCTCCTCGGGGCTGTCATATTCCACAATCCTCCCGGCTTGCAGCACCATCACCCTGGCAGCAGGGAACAAGTATGCCTGAGCTCCCAGGATCCCAGCTGATGGCACTGCTGGCACCAGCACCACAGCCCCACTGCCCCTCACTCCTACAGCCACATTTTGCAGTTCACCTCTCAGTGAAGAGGTGAAGACACAGCTCTACCCCCCCACCCCAACCGGTGCTGGTGGGTGACACACATAAGGTGTCAACAACTCCTTTTGGCCTCTTGCTGTAAAGACAGACCCAAAAAAAAGTTTCTCCACAAAGGCATAACTACTACATGGCCACCCTCCCATCCCTCAATTCTGCTCTCCTGGAAGCTCTGAATAGTGCTGTCCAAGACGCTACATCCACCCCTCCCCTCTGGCTGCATCCTTGTTTCTGCTGCTGGCCATCTCTTGCCCACCCTAGGAGCCCAGAGCCCATTCCCTGTGCCCCACGGGTACCTGCTGCTGTCCATGATGGTGTGGAGGCGGTGGGCGATGGTAAGGACAGTGCAGGCAGCAAACTCACTCCGGATCGTTGTCTGGATTAAATGATCAGTTTCCAGATCTACGGCTGCAGTTGCTTCATCAAGGATGAGGATCTTGGCTTTGCGGAGAAGGGCCCGGGCCAGGCACACGAGCTGCCGCTGCCCAACACTGGGATGCAGAGGGGAACAAGTCACTAGGCAGACACTGCCAAGGCTTCCACACAACTAGTGCCATACGCTGCCTTGACCCCAACACCGTGCCCAACATGGCATCTGCCACCCCATACACCACATCCTGCAGCATATTGCTATCCAAGCCACCGTGGAAGGGCTGGCTCACACTGGCTCCCTGGTAGCCCTGACTCCTGGATCATTTTCCCCTGCTTCCACTCCCAGAAGCTTATGTGCCCTTGTCCCTGGACAACCTCTCTGTCAGAGGCTGCTATTCCAGGCTGTTCCCTGGGCCCAGGGTAAGAGAAGGGATAGGATGTCTCTGCTCACCTCAGGTTCTCCCCTCCCTCGCTCACAAGATGCAGCAGCCCCTCGGGAAGTTCTTGTATGTATGTCTTCAGGTGGGCCAGCTCGAGGGCCTTCCAGACCTCTTCATCTGTGTACTGGTTGAAGGGGTCCAGGTTCATCCGCAGAGTGCCAGTGAAGAGCACGGGATCCTGCCAGGCACAGCACCATGTTCAGCTGTGACCACATCCTGCTCACCCTACTGCCTGCAGCTGGCCAGGGGAGGTGGCGGTGCCATGGTCTCAGGCCCTTGGGCTCCCCGCAGCACCCAGGAATGCACTAAGAGTGATGTGGCACTCAGGGAAAAGAGCCTGGGGAGGCCAGCAGCAGTCACACAGGGAAAGCTGGGGATCATCTCACCTGGGGGATGATGGTGAGGTTCTGGCGCAGGTCATGGAGGCCAATTGTTGCTATATCCACCTCGTCAATGATGATCATCCCCTCAGCAGCCTCCAGCACCCGGAACAGGCAGTTGGTGAGGGAGGATTTCCCAGCTCCGGTCCGGCCCACAACCCCAACCTGTGGAAGCAGCTATTAAGACCAGCTGACATGGTCTAAAAAAACAAGGCCAGTGGTCTCCATCTTGGTCCAGTGGGCCTTTCTACTCTGCATCTACAATCACCATCTCCAAGACTGTCTCGTCTGGTGCCTGTCCTGCAGCCGGACTCCCCAGGAGCCACATCCCATCGCCATCCCTCCCCAGCCCACAGAATGAAGCTAAAAAGGACAGACAACTTTAACACCATGTCACTATGGAAAGAGTGCAGTCAGGGCAGAGGCAGAGAGGTCCTCACCTTCTCAGTGCTCTCAATATCGCAGGTGATCCCCTGAAGAACCAGCTCCAGTTCAGGTCGGTAACGAACTTTGTAGTCAACAAACCGTATCTCGCCTTTGCTGGGCCAGCCACGGGGTGGACGCTTTTCTGTGACCCACGGAGCCTGGAGACACAGGAGCATTAGGGGGCTGCACCCTGCAGTGCTGGCTACCACCAAGCTGTGCAGTAGGGAGTTGCCTGGACCCTGGTCTCCTCACCTCATTCTTCACCTTTGTGTATTCATGTACCCGCTCCACGGCCACAATGTTCGTCTCCAGCTCTGAAGACGTCCGCACCAGCCAGTTCAGAGTCTGGGTTACCTGCATGGCAGAGGCCAGAGGATGCAGAACTTGGTGACATCCAGGACAACCACCTCCCACCTCAGCACAAGGACTCAACCCAGGCTTGAACATGCCTGGCCTGGCCCCTAATTCTCCACTTCTCAACCACAGCCCAACTCTCCCCAGCCCTTCAAAAGTTTTGCTGTAGCATCTGTGATCCATAGTGGGAACATGCTCTTCCCCACAGCAGCAAGTATCCCCCTCACACTGGGACGTGTGCTCCCCAGCTGATGGGACACCCCAGCTAATCCCTTCTCTGTGGATCAGAGCTGGAGACTGGGTAGCACCCTGCAGCCAGCCCAGAGCTCCTAGAAACAGCCTTGCCTTGGAAAAAGAAAAAGCTTTCATTGACTCACATTGAGGGCAGAGGAGACAGAAAGACCCACGATGCCACCCTCCAAAGTGCCCTTTGAAATCACAGCTAGAAGTGCAGAGAAGAAGACCACCAGGCTCCCAACAAACTCCAGACGGATGGCCAGCCACCTGCATCAGGAGAAGATGACTGAGGGAGAGGCATCTGCCTATGACCAGTGCAGGGCCCACCAGTGAGACCAGCACCTCACCAGCATCCTTGCATCCCCAGCCCTGAGCCCAGAACTCTACACACAGTACCTGCACCTACAAAACAAATTTGTAGCCAATTCTGCAAGCAGGTTCATTTTATCTGTCAGCCCCTGTGTCTCACACACAAAGCCCTGGTGCTGGTAATGCCATGTATCTGAGAAGCCCCAACTGTACAATCCTCACACACCCAAAGTACCCACCCAGTAACACATCAACGCCAGATACTGCCCCCATCGCACTCCCATCTGTTCTGGGGCATCAGCCTCTTCCCAGAACACACCAAGAGCATCTCAGCCCTTGACAGCACAGCTCACCCTGCCCAGGCTCTGGACACTTCTAGGGGACCAGAATCTGGCTTTTAAAAATCTCCCTAAAACATCTCCTTCCCACAGATGATGCCCCTATTGCAAGCTCTCCCAGTTCCTACACAGACCCTTGGTCCTGAGATCAAGAGAGACAATGGCAGCATCTCATGGGCCTCCCTCAGGACCCCAGGGCAGAGGTGCTGCAGGATATATTCATAGAATCATAGAATCACTAGGTTGGAAAGGACCCACTGGATTATCGAGTCCAACCATTCCCATTGTGGCATAAGGAGTAAAATCCACCTATTTGAGATTATCCAGGAGTAAACACTTTTCTGATTGATGTCCATGGTGCTCTCATTCTGCTGCAGGAACCGTTCTTGGTGTCCGTAGGCCCGGATCACAGAAAGGCCTGACACTGTCTCACCAAAGTGGGAGTAGATGGGAGACCTAGTTACAGAGTCCAGACGCCGTAGCTGGCGTGATGTGGAGATGTAGAAGCGCTGAAATGAGGGACACGGCTGGATTACCAACACAAAGCCCAACAGCAACAAAGATACTGCTCTAAGCAGAGCAGAAGATTCTCTCAAACCCCAGTTACTCACCAGCACAAAATAGTAGAAGATGCCCAGGGGAATGATAATGAGAGCAAAGAATGGGGTGGCCAGGCAGATCATGATCAATGTGCTAATGATGCCCATGAAACAGGAGAGCCAGCTGCGGAAGGACATGGGAATAGTCTCGTCTATCGTGAAGATGTCCTGGAGCAAACAGAGTAGTGGGGACAAGTAGTCAGTGACCCCGAGGAGAGAGAGAAGCCCAAAGGCTCGGCAAATACAGGGTTCCTACAAACTTGTGTGGTAACACAGTGCCAGACACTTGCAAAAATACTGGATAGCACTGAATTAGTGTTAAGGTCACAACTGCATTTAGGGCCACAGCTCTGAGCTTGGGAACACTTGATTTAACAAAGAAGCTTTCTGTAATATTCTCCTGCAGCACAGACCAGCTTTGGGAACTGCATCTTCATCTGGACCCGGGATGCAAGAGCAGGAAATGAGGCAGAAAGAAGAACAGGGTTGACCCCAGGTCCATGCAGGTGCACCCAACACATACTGCTTCATCTCAGAGTAAACCCAGCAGGTCCATAGGCTTGATCTCAAGAGAGATTTTCATATCCAAAAATCAACATATGTAACTGAAAAAGATGTGGAGTTGCTGCACGCTTGAAAATACCTGTCTGTATTCTCCCTCCTTTCTCGTTTTCTCTTTGTTTTATGAGTCCCCTACATAGCGAAGACTATGTACTTTGCTGAGAGTCCATAGCCAGAGTGACAACTCATTACAGGACATGAACTCCAGGCTTCTGCCTCTCTTGGTAATCTACTCTGGACTCTTTTCAGTTTCTCCACATCCCTCTTGACCAGGTGGTCCCAAAACAAGACATAGCATCCAAGCGTGGCCTTCCTAGCACTGAGCAGAGGACACAACTTTGCTGCAATCTGACCACTTTCCTCCTAGCATAGAGCAGGGTGTTGTTTGCCTTACAGTCAACCTCACATCCATCGTGTCCTTCTGGTGCCTTCCAGACCGTGATCAGGGTTCATCTGTGTAGTGCTGAACACCAACAGGGTTATGCTGTCCCCCAGCGTTCTCCAGACCTGTCAGAACTAACACCTTCTCCACACTGGGGCTCTTCTCTTACCTTGGCAAACCTATTCACAATGCGGCCGGTCGGGGTTGTGTCAAAAAAGCTCATGGGCACACGCAGGATGTTGCTGAGAAGTTGCTGATGCATCACCCGAGAGGCCCGCTTGGAACCACGAGCAGACAGAAGAGTTGCAAAGAGCAGGAAGATTGCTGCAAGGAGAGCACAGGACAGTCATCACCAGCTCATATGAGGCGCTGGCCCCAGGCCCCCCTTGGCTCAAGGGACACATCAAGCAGCAGCAAACCAGCAGCTCTGCAGCAAGCCACATTATTAATCCTGCAGCCCAGGGAGGTTCTTGGTAACTGTGTTCCACCACTGCAGAAGAATGCTAACACTTTTGGAAAGACTTATCAATGTCTCCGAATTGATTAAGGACAATGATCTTCAACCTAAGGGGGCAACACAAACTTCTTGGGGCAATTTATGCTGGCTTCATACTGATATCTGTCCCAGTTCAGCCAGGAGCCAAAAAGAAGGCAGCAGCACACAAATGAACACAATGCTGGGCCCCTTGCTTCTCACCATACAGCTGTCTGCAGGTTTTGTGAGCCATATCCCTTCTGGACCCTACAGCCAAGGTCAGCAGGACCCCTGTGCTCCCACGCTCACCTTGTGACACCCCCAGTGCCCCAAAGACACCGATCCGCAGGTCTCGCTGCTCTGGAGGGTAGGTCTGGTTCAGATAGTGCTGTGCATCATCAGTCCAGGCGCTGAGCCACAGGTTGGTCCCCACATAGGCAGCATACTGTCCGACGTAGCCCATGGCAATGAAGAAAGAACACCACAAGCCAACAGCATGCAGGTACCGCAGGTACATGGAGAACTTCACCTGTGGATCAATTCAGCCCATCACTGCTGTCCAATGACATCCAGCCTTGGAACTCCCACTCTCGCTTCTCACAGTGCTCCCCTCCCCCATGAGCCCCAGGCAGCTCCGTCTCCTTCAATTTGGCTGCAACGGAGTCTCAGAAAGTCAGCAACGGCTTCTCTGAGCCAAAGTCAGGGTCTTGTAGTACTGAGCCAGGGCAGCAACAGCACCCACTCCATCCATTCTCCTCACCTTGCCAGTTTCCACAGTTTCTTTCTCAATCAGTTGCTGTCCCTTCAGCTTCTTGGGGGGCTCCTCCTGAGTCTTCTTCCAGGAACTGGTGCTGCATTTACTGACACTGCAGAGAGGTGATGGGCACTGTTAGTCACAGGGTACTGGATGGGAACTTTTCTCCTGGGGGTCCATCCCCATGCTGCATTGGGACTCCAGGCCTGGAGCCTTCTCAGAATTAATGTCCTAACTGGGGCAGCTTTGAATGAGTTGAGTGGAAGCCCTAGGTGTCTGCAGCCATGAAATCATAGCCATTGTCCCTGAAACAGAACCAGCCGGTGGCAAGAGTTTCATGGAAGACCATAGAGTAAGGCTATGACACATTGCTGCGAGGAAAGGTCAGATGCTCCTAACACAGCTCAGCTGGTGGTAGGAGCAGGTAGGGAACTCTGCAGCCCCTTCTCCAAAGGAAACCCTCCCATGAAAGCCCCCAGACCCCCAGCTCTGAGGGAGCAGCCCAGGAGCCAGGGGAGAGACCTGAAACCTCAGATCAAGTCCCCACCTGCGACTGAACTCTCTCCGGTGGATACTGGCCTCTCGCTTCAGGGTCATGGTCACCACATCATCAGGGCCCTCCTCCACACAAGGCTCGATGCCATCATCAGCCTGTTCTTCATCTTCAGCTAAAGCAACAGCTACAAGCACAGGGATGAGGGAAGGCAGAATCAGGCACTGAAGAGAGAGCTGATCCCGTGCACCACACCTCTGCTGCATTCAGCTCTGCCCTAGACCCAGGCTGTGCCCTACCACCACACGTCACACCTGCTCCAGCTCTATTGCAAGCTTAGTACAGCAGAAGAATGAAGAAATCCATTGTGCTGGAGGATAACTGACAGGGGACATGGGGCTAAAGCCCTGCATGGCAGCAGTCCCCGCTGCTGGCTTCTCCCAGCTCCACCACTGCAACTTCAAGAAGAAACTTGTGCTAATTTTGTAGTTGCAGGGCTTGGTAGGTCATGTCACTCCAGTTCAGGAGCACAGGTCAGAATGACAGACCAGGTCTTGAGGTTTTCAGAACCCCAAGACACACACACATTGCCCCTCTAATTGCCACAGTCCTGTTGTGTTCCCAGTACCTGAGGTATTTTTCTCTGAAGCGTCCTCCTCCTGGCTGCCATACAAGTTCAGGAACTGGGCAAAGGCCCCCCTGTTTGCAAGCAGGGTGCTGTAGGAGCCATGCTCAGACACTGCTCCTGCCACCAGCACCACGATGTTATTGACCTGGGGCAGGAAACTGATACTGTGCGTCACCAAGATCCGTGTCTGCAACAAAGTGGTTGCACGGCAGTGAGCATCAAAGCCCCCCATGCCCCCCAGCCATGGGCCTGCAGTCTCTCCATCCCTTACTAGGGGATCACTCTGCTTATCAGCGCTGGCTATGGGGACATAGGACACCCCTCTGGTGACCCATGAAGTCTGTCCTGCTTGCTGCAGCCCCATGTGAAAGCCACGGAACCCCTCTCTGTCGTTGGCAAGCAAACTCAGCCCTCCCTGGTTGTCCAAACCCATGACTTCTGCCTGGGTGGGTGGTGTGGAAGAGGGCACAGGTACTCACCTTCTTTTGCAGCAGCCCTTTTGGCCCCAGCACGTGATCAAAGAGGTACTTGCCGACGTGAGCATCCACAGCAGACAATGGGTCATCCAGGACATAGATGTCAGCGTTGCTGTACACTGCCCGGGCCAGGCTGACCCGCTGCTTCTGGCCTCCGCTCAGGTTAATGCCCTGGAAAAAAGGGACCTCTCTGAGCCCTGGGCTGGCACAGGGCAACAGCTCTGTCCTCTGCTGCAGGTGCTACAGGAAACCCAAAGTGCCCAGGGCTGATACCTTCTCTCCAATTTCTGTCTGGTCACCCGCAGGCAGCAGTTCCAGGTCTGGAAGGAGGGCACAGGCTTTGATGACCTGCTGATACCTGGCTTCATCCAGTTCTGACCCAAAAAGGATGTTGTCTTTCAGTGTGGCATTCTGGATCCAGGCCTGCTGAGGGACATAGGCCAGCGAGCCCTGGAAAGAGAGACACAAGCACACTGTCATCTCCTGCAGCTTGTCCTTGCCCCCGTCTATGACTCCAGGACCAGTCCTGTCCTGCTGCCTTCCCACTGAGCTTTGAGGCAGCCCTAGATTTCCCTGTGCCGGCCGGTTCCTCTTACCTGAATATTTATGTGTCCTTTGATATGCTCCATCTCCCCAAGCATGGCAGACACCAGCGAAGACTTCCCTGAGCCTACAGCCCCCACCACGGCCACCAGGCTCCCAGGCGCTATGTCGAGGGTGACACTGCAATGACATGAGGGCTGAGGAAGCAGCACTGCCCGGTCACCCACCAGCCTCTGCATGGCACTAGAATGGAGCAGCATCTCTAGCACCTCATCATCTCTAGCAGCATTGTGAGAGTTGACTGCCATCCTCAACTCCCAACACAGAAATACTCCCTCTCTGCACCCATCCACCCCTAACATGGAGTACTCACTCTTTTATTGCAGCGTTGCCATCCTGCTCCCAAGCAAATGTGGCCTCAGAGAACCTCACGGCACTGCCTGTCAGCAGAGAACCATCCCTCAGGGCTAGGAACGCCCAGGGCTGGGTCAGCCTGTGACCCACTTAACCTGGAGGTTCACCTACCTGCAATGGGGTTGTGGTGGATAGCTGAGGTGTCCAAGTCTTCTCCGCCCAGATAGCGCTCCAGCCTTGCAGTTGACACGTTGGTCTGTCATGACAGGAAGAGGATGGTACGTGGGCACGGGGCGCTGCTGGGAGGGCTGGCAGGAACCCTGTATTCAGAGCACCCCATACCCACAGCCCCCACCCAAGCACCAGCCTCTGAGCCCCAGGACTGAGTCACATAGGCGAGTCCTGTCCCAGCCCGCTGCCAGCTGAGTCCTGTGCACTGTCACCTGGGTGCCCAAGACCCGGGTCCACCACACACCTGAGCCCCACATGCTGGTTTGGGCAGAGGAATCGTGATACCCCCGCACTCCTTATATGAGGGCTGACCTGCACCAGGGAAGAGAGGACCATGGGCAGCATGGCCATGGGGAAGCGCAGCACATTGAAAAGGGAGATGGAAGTGAAGGCCTTCTGTGCATCAAGTATGTTGTTCTCATCCACCAGCACAAAGACGGCAAAGCTGGCCAAGGAGACCTAAGAGATAGCAGGGAAAGTCATCATCAGTGTGGTTGTGAGCAGCCCTGTCCTTCATGCTCCCCTAAGGCCTCAGTAATGCCTTCCTGCTGGGCACCTGCTTCCCTCCTCTTTCCCTTCTCACCACTCTGATAAGAACATCTTTCCACCACAGCTCTCCTGCTAGAAGCCAGGACCATACTCTGCATCCAAGGCGTCTGTTAGTCATGCCCTTCCTCGCTGCAGGAGCACTCTAGCTGACCTTCCCAATATTTCCCATCCCCTTAGGCACAGCCCAACTCCAGCTCTCAGGAGGTCCAGCCCTCCCCAGACCTGCTGGTACTCACCAGGAAGGGGGCACATGTGAACACAAAGACAGAGATTGACTGCAGGTAACTGAAGTTCACCAAGTCCTTGAGCTCACGTGCCCGGATCTCATTGACTCGCTTCTCAAATGAGGGCTCCCAGGCAAAAAGCTTCAGGATCTGCGGGATGACCAGGGTGAGAGGGTGTTGGTTTCATGGGAATGCTCACCTCCACACTCAGCTTTCCAGTGGCCAGCACCTCCATCTTCAGCTCCTGGCTTGCTCAGAAGCCTGCTTGGGTATTTCCTCTCTCCCATCTCACCCCACAGCTCAGAACACCTCCCCACAGCATTCCCACTTCCCTCACCCTTGGCTCACAAGTCACTTCCCAGCCCCTCTGCTACTGTGGCAGCCTGATCACAACCACAGTCATCCAGGAAAGCCCCAGAAGTCCCTTTCTTGGCTCCCAAGTCTTGGTCCAGGCACCCAGAGCTCCTCCCCAGCCAACCTTTCAAAAGGTGAGGAAGCCAAGGGAATTGCAGAGACTGAGGCTTGGCTACCTCAGACACCGAGACCCCAAGCTGTGCTGTAACACTGGTGCTGTAGGGTTGTACAGGTCTGCTGGCTCCAGGTACAGTGCACCAAGAAAAGGGATGCAGCAGCTGCCCAGAGGGTTCCCACTCCACTGCTTACCTTGATTCCATTGAGGATTTCCCCCATTATTTTCATGCGTTCATCCTTGTTCTTCATGTTCCTCACCTACAAACAGAAAAGCCAGAGGTCATTTAATCAGACAGCAGCTCACCTTTGGAAATACATCTGGGCTGCCACAGAGAAGGGAAAGGTCCAGAACCCAGAGAAGCCTTCACACAACGATGGACCTTGGTACCCTGGAGCTATGGACAACCTGGGAAAAAACAGCACCATGTTGTCAGGTAGGAGCTACAGCTTTATTTTATGGTTGGTAATATCTTGCTTTCTACTGAGCCCTGTTTGGGTTCAGCTGTGATGGTAGAACAGGTCACCCCTGCCTCCTGCTTTTCTCAGCTGATCACCCCTTGGCTCAGGCTAGAGATACTCCCAACCCAAGTCAGATAACTTCCTAGGCTGGGAAAGATCAAGAGCATAACAAGGAAGGGCAGGGGAGTGTGGAAAATTAATGAGGGAGCAACAGAGAGCCTCAGGAGTGAGAAGCCAAAGATGATCTTGCACCCACCACTGACCTGGATGGTTTTGGACTTGGCAACCAGGAACGCATTTATGGGGATGAGCAGCACCATGACTGCAATGCCAGCCAGGACAGAGGGGCCCAGCTCTTTCCAGAGAAAGAGGATGGACACAATAATTTGCAGGGGGGATGACCACAGCTGGTGAACGAAGTTGGCCATGTCCATGAACCTCTGGGCATCAGCTGACATCAGATTCACAGTCTCTCCCACTGTGGACTCCTTGCGGGTGGCACTGGACATGGTGAGTGCCTGGAGAGAGAAAGCAAAGTCACCGCAAGCCAGTCTGGGAGCAGCCTAGCTGCCAGCAGCATGGAATAGAGCAGGGAATTAGCAGGCTAGGCTGAAACTGCTCCTGGGTTTGCTCCTGTCTGCTGGCCATGTTTTCTGTCATCGTTGCCTGCACACCAGGAGCCACTGTATGCTTGGGCAAACAAAGAATCCCGGTGGCCACTGCCCTGGGTGTTGCACTGCTCTGAAGAGGAACCCCTCTTAGCCCCTGGCAGCTGCCAAACACACACTCAGGTCCCAGGCAGAACTAGCACCCACAGTGTCCCCAGCACTGGGTGTCCCACAGGCCAAGCTGTCCCTGTGTTTTCCTGAGAAGTAAGGGGCATACAACCCTATCACCCCAAGCTGAAAAGGCAGGCAATGGATGATGGTATCCCCAGCCCATCTTGGAGAAAAGCAACAGGGGTGATCACAGGGCCGTACCAACCTTCTTGTAGATGGCAGCGATGAGACCAGCACGCACATTTATGCCAAGCTGGAAGCACAAGCTGAAGTACTGCTGCAGGCAGACGGACTGGATCAGCGCTGCCAGGAAGAGCAAGATGGTATACAGGTAGCCTTGCCAGGCAAACGCATCTTCATCTGACACAAAGGCGATCAGCAGCCTGGAGAGCAGAGTGGCCCATGAGAATCACACACTACTGAGACAGAACCAAGTAGGATGCTCCAAACCAGTGCAAGGAGATCAACTTCACAACAGTAGTGACAGAGCCTCTGCACAGGCAGCTAGCTCGACATTCAGCAGCCTGGGGTCCCTGACCCCAGGGGCACTGTATTTCACATAAAGCAAGCGGGTCACTTGTGTTACATCATCCACAGAGACTGTGCAGCTCTGCAAAACAAATGGGACAGGTCCTGGGGGGCTGACGCATGACTCACTGACTCGTGAAGGGTCTCAAAGAAGAGCCAGGACTGTCTCCAGGGGAGGAGCAGGACTGCATAAGAAAGTACGTAGGGACCAAGGAGCAAGATATCACACTGAAGAGCTGGCAACCAGCTCAGATCAGTTCTTCATTAAACTGTAACCGAACACATTCTTGAACCTTTGGTGAGGGCACACAAAAGACCCCCAGGATGTGAGGCTGGGAGAGGCACACAGATGGAGATGGTGGGACTGGATGCAGAGCACACAGGGAGGTGGTGTAAAGCCAGGCCAGGCCAGGGACAGGGACAGGGAGAAAGAACTCACTTCAGCAGCTGGGGGCTGACAAACACAAGTCCATCATGCACCAGCTTGAAAGCCACCGACAGCAGGAGGTTCTGCCAGAAGGTCTTGCACAGGGTTTTCACCAACCAGCCCCTGGGGTAATCCTTACAAGAGCCAGAGTCCCCCTTATCCTTCTTCTTCTTCTTCTTTGGCTGCTTCACCTCCTGGAGGGGAAGCCATACAGAAGTAAAGAAGCTGGTTGTGCAGGCTCCTCACACCTGGAATGATGCTTCCAAGGCAGTGCTACAGCCCCCTGCAGGTATCCTGAATGAAGTCTTAGCTTTACCAGGCCTGTTGCTGTTGCATTCCCTTTCATTGGTCTCTGTTCCTGTCATACACACACGGTACCAATACATCTTTTGTGCACCAAAGATGATTGTTTTGAACCTCAGACTAGCCTGAACCTCTCAGGCCAAAAATCAGGCACACAAGAAATAATTTGAGATCGGGGGGATCACAGAGTGATGTTCACTCTGACCTTGCTGCTAGGAGGTATCTGAGATATGTAAATACGAAGATAAGGGAGCTGCTTGTACTGCAGACTTGAGGGTGGTTCCTGTCCTATAGGACAGAAGGGTGGAGACTTTCTTGGTCTCTCAAAGTCAAAATATGAGGATCTGCTGAGGACTGGGAAGACTGTGTCAAGGGTTCCCCCATCCCATGGCCCTGCATACTCAAATAGGGTAAAACCCAGCAAAGGGGGTTGCAGGGAGGTGAGGTGGCTCTGCTCCCCAGGGCTGGACTTGGATATTTTGGTCCCATGCAAAGCCAGGAGTGGGAAGGGATTTACCAGCACCAGGATGTCTTGGCTCTGGGCCTTGTTCATGTTGTTCCTATGATCTGGGTCACCTTCCCAGCGTCTTTTCTTGTATTTCCGTTTTTCCAGTTCTTCTTGGGCCTTCCTCACCGCCATCTTCATGTTCTTCTCCAAAACAGTATAAATAGCCTGTGTCTTGTCTTTATCTTTCAATTCCCAGATATCCTCTATCTCCAAGGGCTTGTGGTAGCCCTTGAAAACTGTGCTGTGGGGCAGAGAAGTCTCCCCTCAGCAAGTTTCCCGCACGACACCTGTTGGAGAGTCCTTGCTGCAGATGCAGAGATTTCACCCCCAGCCTGGCCCTGAACTCAGTCCGCACAGACTGCATCCAACGTGGTGCCTCTCATGGCTGACTCGAAGCAGCCTGCGCTGAAGACTTTCCCAAACAGGGATGAGCCAGTTTGAAAGCTCCCCTGCATTTCACCAGCCCAGCCTCCCATGGAGCCCTGCTTACCTGGTGTACCACTCAAAGGTGATGGAGCTCAGGAACGAGGCTGTCACCTCCGGGTTCTAGGGTACAAAGCAAAATGAATACAAAGATATTGTGCACACTGAGGTGTGTTGTTGACAAGAGCTGACTCAGTTACTAAGGAACCTAAATTTCCAGCTGTGGCAGCTCCAGCCCTAGGAGCCCCATTTCACAGCCAGGAGCAGCCTCCCCTTCAACATACAGGTGGATGCCCTAGGCTGTAGGCTCCAGCTCTCGCTGTGCCCCTCACTGAAACCCACAGGTCTTCCCGCCCACAGGGATCAGGAGGAGTGTCTGCATGGATCCAGCCCTGCCCTGTGCAATGCCAGCTGGTATGTGGTACCCTGAGCCCACTCCTGCATGGGCCTCGCACCTTCTTCGCAATCTCCTTTGTTTCTGGGGCGATGTCTGAGAAGCCTGAGACAAGGAAGAGCAGCAGTTGGAGTCCGTAGGAGATGAAGAAAAGGGCAAACCGTGGCACGTCGGAGATTGGTGCCTGAAGGAATAGAGAGGTCAGGGGGATTGTTGGGATCTTGTCTCAAGACCACCTGACACTCAGAGACAACATCCATCCCCAGGACAGTGAACAAGGCTGGGCCCCATGAAGCAGTGTAAAACTTGCTCTTGGTCCTGGCTCACCCCTCCCTGCTTCTCCCTGACCTCCTCCAGTAAGTCCACAAGGTGGTCCCAGAGAGCTTATGCCTCCCCAAAGAGACAGGAGGAATTCAAAAAGCAATTCCTTCTCAAGTCATTTCTGGTTGCCCAAGGTCCCTAGGGCAGCTGGGACCTTAATGATACCACTAAGAGCTTGCCAAGAGATGAAGCGCGAAGGGACTTTGTTTAGGGACAGAACAAGACAAAGCTTCCTGCCAAAGCAAACCTGCAGTGCTTTCCGGAGGAGTGACTGGAATGGCAGTACCCCGCAGAGCAGGGACAGTATCCAGAAGCAGAAAAGTATCCCTGAGTCTCTGTGCAAGCAGAAGCGTCTCGCGTCATGGATCAACAGGACTAGGAGCTGCGGGAAAGAAAATCAGTCAGAGGTTCAGGTAAAGCTGCAGGACTCATTACGTGCTTTAAACGTGCCTTTGAAGCATGTGTCCTGGGACACCAGCTCACGTGGTCTGATGGAATTCACTGCCTTGAAGACACTGAGCTCTCCTGTGCCTGAGGTCGCTGCCAACCCTACATAAGATTTGGAGTTCATTGCACAGGGCAAAGGTCAGTTTCAGGAAGATATAAAATCAGGCTCCTGATAGAAAAAGCAAGGTCCAAAGACACCCTGACAGTACAGCAGGGCATTGTTTTTCTTCTTAGCTGTTCTCACCCCAGATTCTCAGATACACCCAGCTGTGAGGAGTCACAGCCTGTCTCCTACATACTGCATCCAGACCTGAAATTAAAGCCAGAGACCCAGCAGTGTAGCCTCTCTGGGCAGTCCTCTTGCCCTGTAATCTCACACAAAGCTGCACGTGAAACTAAATGACATAACAAAATATGAAGAATAGCAAACAGGGGTGTTACTTTTAAGCATAGCGCCTGAGTGTTATGGCTTTCTTAAGACTGTTAAAACATCCCATGTCTCACACAAGATATTTGCAAGTTCCATTAAGCTAACGGCCCTTATGTCTTCAGCTTCCTCCTCTGCCTGGGTGTCCCGTGGCACTTTTCAGCTCTTCACACAAAACTGAGCAGCAACCCATGGGAAGCTGTGAGACATCATAGCAGCAAGCCATGGTCTGACATTCACACTGTGCAATCAGTCCTGTGAAACCCACACTGCTGCTCCCAAGGCTTCTGCCAGAAAGCTGAGAGACACTAACAGGTGCAGTACCGATCCCAGTTTTAACAGTAAAAGGAGGGAGCACTGTACACCCAGACACTTGCCCCCAACCTACTGCCTTTGTGCACGACCCACATGCATTCAGGGCTAGTCCCCTCCTATCTTACAGGCTACTTTTCCCTCGTGGCCACAGCTTCCAGTTGATCTCTGCTATGGGAAGTTCTCTGCTTCGTGGCCTCGCGATCCCACATCCCGTCTCTTTGGTGACACATAGCACATTTATGACTGATTCCTTACCCAGGTGGCAATGTACAGGCTGGGGTTTGTGTACTGGACAGCTGGCAGAGGGTCCTGCTCTGTGTCTTCTACAAATGCCAGGGCCAATTCCGCCACCGCTGTCATCATCAACAAGGTGGCCAGGACCTGCGGGGAGAGGGGACAGCTGTGAGGGGAGGCCCAGCCCACTGCGGGAACTGCTGGGAGACAATGCAGTCAGGTGGAAAAGCACTGCACCCCATACACTGTTCCAACCCAAACCTGGCCTAGGAGAGATTTCCAGGGTCCTGTGAAGCCGCAGCACTTCCACAGAAGCATTGCCATCATTTTAAGCTTGGAGAATAACAGCTCAGAAGATGAAAAGCTCCAGTAAACTCCTCAGCCCTCCCTCCCAGTGCATCACAGCCCTGTTATCCCCTCTGTCCCAGGTATGTCTCATCCTGGGTTCCCCTTTACATCTCTATCCTACATGGTTGGACTCCATGATTCGATGGGTCTTTTCCAACCTGGTGACTCTATGATTCTATGTTGCCCTGGCCCATTGTTCCTTCCCTCCTACAACATCTCATCTCTCCATCTGAAGCTGCTCCAGCCTGCCCTCTGTGTCACATCAGCCCCACTCTACCTGTTTGATGATGTAGAGTACAGTCACAGATGGTCTCTTGGCTCTGGATTTGCACATGGGCAGGAGTTGCCATGGAGCCAAAATCCAGAGGAAGCCAAGGGGGATCCAGACCAGCACGGTCTGCTGGAAGCACACTGGCAAGTCGGCATCTTGACGAGCGAGGAAGGAGTCATTCTGGGGGCAGCAAGGACAGGCAGCCAAGTCACTTGTGATGGCTCTAATCTTATGTGCGCTCACAGCACAAGAGTCAGCACTGCTACAGCTCCTGCCCCATCTGCTCAACCCCATCACACCCTCCTTCTCAACACCCACCTTTCTGGCCAGGCACTGCTGAGCTCAGCCAAGGTCCCTGGTGATGTCCCCCTACCCATCTACCTGCCAGAACCCAGGAGGACCTCCCCAACGGCCTGGAGGAGCCAAGCCAGCTGCAGCAGCTGGATCCAAATCATTCCCCAAGAGTTCCATGGAGGGTGTCCTGTGGGGTTAAGCCAAGACAGGACTCACTCAGGGAACTACTATTCGCATTGCTCTCTCACGGATACCACCCAGGCAGAGCACAGAGCTCAGTGCCATGACAGCCTTGCATAAATATCAGAACCCAGCCAGCTGCTGGTGGTTGGATCACACTGCCTGAACATCCTGTGAGCCTTGGAATCTACTGCTCCCCACTTCCCCTGAGCATCCTACCCCAAGAACAGGCAGAGGGCATGATACAGCCACTCACCCAAAAGACAGAGCCACAGAAATCTTCCAAGGCTGCTGACATGGCTCAAGCAAGAAGAGACGCTGTTTCTTCCCTCACTCTGCCTGGCTGTGAGAGTCCTGGGTGGATGCTCAGAATAAAAGTCCCCACACACCCTCCAGTGGTGTTGGGCCAAAACCCCTGATGACACGAAGTTAATTGTTAACTTGGTGTTGTTGCACAACACCAGAGACCAAAAGGGCTTTGGAAACCTGGTGGACTCTGGAGAAGGGAGAAGAGGAAGGCCCAGGAAAGAGATGAAAGGGGAGATGCAGGGAAGCCGTGATCACAGTCAATGTAGGACACCACAGCCATTGCTGAGAAACCACAGCTTCACTAGTGCACACCAAGACAAGATCATTTGGACCAACTAAAGACAACCTCACTGTGGTGCAAACTGAGATAAGATCATTTGGACCTAGTAAAGACAACATCACTGCGGTGTACACCAAGACAAGATTGTTTGGGCCTACTAAAGACAACCTCACTGTGGTGCAACAGTTGTTTCCTGCCAGAGCAAGCCTGCTGAATGCTCCCAGTAAGTCTGGCAGAGGCTGGTCCCTCAGGAGACAATGATGACCACAGCTGTTTCCTGATGTGCCAGCCAGCAAGGAGGCCTAGGACACCAATGCTCCCGGCCTGCAAACTTGCAGCATCTGCTAGCTGTGCTGACCACGTACTGTACCGCAGTGTTCTTTCCAAGAACCTGGGATCCAGATTCCTATTACTAACTTCTACCCTGCACAGCCTTGAGAGATTCCCAGTTCTTTCTTTTGTTTCACCCTTTCACTTCTCCCTTTCCCACATCTCTGTGTCATCTGCATGTTATGGCACCCAGCTGACCACAAAACTCAAGAGACTTTGAACCTTCCTTCTAAGGCAAACCCCAGCATGGAAGAGAGCATTCTTGAGGAGAACTGCCACTAAATCATCACCCCGCTGCTTAGAAAGGTGAAAGTGTAGGGGCAGGTAGGCATGGTGCTACTCTAAGTCTGGAACTGAATTTGCTTTACCATGTGTGCTCTCGGGGAGCAGCAGGTGAAAGGGGAAGGTAGGGTGATGGATAGGATCCTGCTGTCTCATTGTTCATGGAGTTAGTAGATAGCACATAAGTCAAGGGTAACAATGAGTAATTGCTCAGGATCGACCCTCCTCTACCATCAATAGCAGAGGAAGGTTCAATGTCCAATACATTGGTTAATTATTACTGGCTTTTCTGATTAAATTCACTTGTTTTTTCTGTAAATAAAGTTACCCCTAGTACTAGGTCCTCCTGGCCGGAACCAACACAACGCTGATGAGAGCAGCAACCTGATGCAATGGATAAGAAGCAAGTGAATGGAATAGTCACACCCTCAGCTCCTCCATCCACGCCGACATGATGATTCTTTCTGCTCACTGGCACATGTCCTCTGGCCTTGCTTGTACCCACCTGGAGTGCTGCTGCCAAGGGGAGTGCTTGCTCCTGACACCTTCCTACTCAATGCTCTGTCTCATCACTCTTCTTGGTTTTCAGTATGTGTCACAGCCCATCCTCACCCAATTTTTGGTCTTTAATTCAGAGCCGAAGTGCATTGCTCAGCACAGAATACCAGTCAGCTTTAATGTTCAAAACAAGCATCCCCCCACTTTCTCTACCCTCATACCTGGGACACACTCCTGCAAACCCAGAAAGCAACCTCCCTGTCCTCCAGTTCCTCTCATAAAGCTTCCCTCAGTACAATACTCAAGACGGCACTCACTGGGACCAAGCTAATCACCCCCACCTCCCATTTCCCCATCTCAGCCATTGCCCATCTGTTGCCCACCACCTTAAAACAGAAGTTCTCACCATTAGGCTGTGCTCCCTGCCCATCACACACAGGGTCTGGTCCAGGACAGAGGCTTCTACAAGGCAGTCTAGGAAGTAGTCCAGCCCTTCCTGCTCATGTTTCTGAAGGGTTTGTTTCTCTAATGTTGTTATGTTGTAACCCCCTCATGAGTTCAAAAGCCTTTTTTTAACTGCTTTTTTAATTCTTAAACTTTACACAAAGAGAAATAATCAAACACCATGTTTACAATAGTGGGGGGGAACCGTGTCAGCAGATTATTTATGTTAATTGAGCTACCAGTATCTTACCCATTACTATGACTCATCAAATCTCACAACATAAGCCATGAACTCTTGACTCATGTGTCCTGAACTACATTGACTCCAAATACAAATCTAGTCATTTCTTCACCTGAGTTTGGATCTTTCCTACTGCCCGCACATCCGCCAGTGCTCTTGACTCCAGCTCTACACAACCATTCCCTTCCCAGCTCGTGTCGGGTCCTGAGGAGCAGACAATGATACTGCTGATGGAGCCACGTGAAAAGGTGGATGCACACTCCGAGCTGAAGATAAATAATTAGTCTAGGTTATAGGTTTTCAATGACCCGATTCTGTTTAAGGTGACAAATACTGCTGCCACCCTGTCAAATACTGCATTTTCCTGCACATCCTCACAGGCTGCGTGCCATTGCCAGGATGGGCAGACAAATCTGAACCTTGTATTTCACTGTCTCTGTGGTCAGAGGGATTCTCTTCAGCTTTGCAAGTCTTTTAAAGAAGAGCAGGCAGCGAGAACGAAGGTGCTTTATCTCTGGGTTTCTGCTCTCTCAACAGACCACTCTGACATTGTTCTGATCTTCTGTTGGGTATTTTGCAGGGTAACTGAAATCAGTTCAAGGCTTTGACTCTGACCAGGCAGCAATAACCTAACAGGCACACTTGGCTGAACACTATCAGGAGAACAAGCAGATGGCTTCATGTTAGGAAAAGGACCTGGAAACTCCCTGAGAAAAAGCACCTTGTCTTCCCACGGATCTCGCCATATGTCCATTCCACCTCAAGGACTCACAGGCCCGGGATGCCTCACAACTATCTCACATAATCAGTCAGGTAGTCAGAAGCTTCTTCCCATTAGAACTTAATGTGTTTATCACCTCTGTGCGTCAATAAGCAGCTTTTATGTGCTTCTCCCTACCCAACAGCTGCTGCATTTCTAATCCCCAGCTCTCCTACTGGCTGACCACAGCAGACCTTGCTTTGCAGCTGTGGCTATGAAGTTTCCCTCCCTGGCGTTCTGGATGCGACTGCTTTCTCCTTTGGTGCAGCAGGGGCCTGACAGGCTTTGCAACACGGATCAGTCTTACCAGTAAAATAAATTTTACAAAAGCACAGCAAGATGGGGGCAGCTGCAGTGTTTATTTTACAATCACATGCAGTGCTACACAATTCAGTCCTCCTACTTTCTCAGCTCCCTTTCTCCCAAATAATGCCAAACAGCTTGTTACCGCAACATCTGGGAATGAGTCCTTTTATTAAAATGGCCAACCTAAGTTTCCAGGCCAGGGACTGGTGATTCAGGGGAAGCCAAGGGAAGAGACATCAGGCTTCATCACCTAGTTCACATCCTCTGCAGCTGGAGGGTAGAAGTGGTACCCATCTGTCCATGTGGCAGGGAAGACCCCAGAGTCCCAGCGCTCTTGTCCCAGCATGGTGCCTTCCACTAGAGAATGTTCTTTGCGATTGCATTCAGGGTCCTCACTTTGGCCACATCTGCCACCTTTATGGAGTATTCAGGGGCAGAGAAGGACGCTCCCATGGCAACGTTTGGATTTCTGTCAGGAAAAACAAAGGTTACTATCTGCAGGCGTTATAGATGAATAAGACACACTAAGGAAAACCCACCATCTCCCCCAGTCTCAGCAGCAGCCCGAGAACCTGCTGATGCCACCCAAGTCAATGGTGAGACAGTAACAGAAAGAAGAATAACACAAAGGTCAGAAACATGCAGAGCTGCAGAGAAATGTAAGCCATTCCTCACTCATGCCTCAGAGGCACATGCCACCAGCCTCCCACATCCTATATGCTCTGGTGTTAAAGGTCTAAGACAACCACCCCAGGTGCCACACAAGTGAATTCACAAGCCCTAGGGCAGCAATAGCGAGCAAATGCCCCAGGGATCCAGTTAATTCATGGAGCTTGTGTCTAGATGATGGGCACCAACTGGATTAGCACACTGCAGAATACAGAGCCAGGCATCATGATCCCAACCATGAGCAAAATCAGCACTGTTTGAAATTGATGCCGGTTCTACAAACTCATGCTCACATTAATCCAGATTTTCTCTTGTACCAGTTTTCCTAAAAAAAAAAAAAAAAACCAAAAAAAAACCCCAAAAAACCGCAGTCACCTGAACTTCATTCCTGAATCCCGGGCTGAGCGAGCAGAGCAGTGAAATTCAGAAGCAGTGGAGCCTTCCAGAATTCTCTGCAGGTTGCGCTCTGTGATGCCACCCCCTGGTGGGAAGAACCCGTGTCACATATCGCACAGGTGGCACTGTACCAGGCCCTACACCGCTCCCCGAGACCTGCTCCCTAAGGGACAAGGGCTATCTGCACAAAGAGGACAAGACAACCCTTAGGATAACAGAGCGAGGCACATGAAAAGAGATGGCAGAAGCCTTGGCTCATGTTCTCACACAGATCTAGAGCTACCCCCAGGGGAGCAGCAGCTGCAGGGCTCTGCCACCCCTAGCTGGCTGCGTGGCCTTTACAGACACTTGGGCAGGAGTTTCTCCTCCTGGGACCTGGCTCAGAAAGCCAGATCCAATAGTGCATCCCGGAGACACAGGCTAGGAAGCAGGGGCTAGGGACGACAGCACCTGTTACAGATTACATAAGAAAGCATTACCTGGCACCACCACGATTCTGCCCTTTGCCTGAAAGAAGAATAATGTGTCAGTGACATTGCTCAGCACTACAACTGCATGTGCACTCGTGAGGCAGCGAAGAACCTTCACAGGCAGCACCCTCAGCAAGCTCGTGGATGCCACCATGGTTTACGATTGGCATACACTCACCCACCCTTTTTGTCCTATCCATGTTTTACAGGGAAAAACGGAAAAGACTTTGCAGTTATAGCTAAGACAACATGTCATCCTCTCCTACTACCTCCCTATCCCACCCGGCTATTTCTCAGGTACATCCGTTGCACTTTCCTAGCAGGAACCGCAAAATCCCAGCAGGGACTGCACTTCACACTGGCTAATTACGTCAGTTGCTGAAAGCAACTCCCATCACACTCCTCGTGGGCTGTGAGCAAGAACAACCCAATCAGTCTTTCCTTTCAGGGACTTTGGGGTCCAGCCCATGTGGACTCGAAAACAGAGTAAAGGCAAAGTGAGACAAGCAGGGCAAGCGCTCCTGGAGAGAAGTCCCCTTACAGATATAAGGTCTACCATAAATGAGCTGCCTCCAGGCAATGCCTAAGAAGCAGCCTCGGTAACTGAGTGGAAGCACTTACCTGTTCCGCAAGCCTCTTTATTAAGGACAATCCTTCCAGTGCTGAGCTATCACAGCCACTTGTCAACACCCGCTCAAATCCCAGAGAAATGAGGGTCTCCAACGCCACCACAGGGTCGTGCACCATGTCAAAGGCTGAAAGATTAACAGAACAGCTCAGGAATCACTCAGTTCATCATGTTCAAGCCCTGTCCCCCACACAGCTCAGGAGATGATGAAAGGATGGATCCTTCTCCCTTCCCATCCCCACACAGAGCCACAGATTGAGACTATAAGATCCTCCCTGCAGCAGGGGCAGGGCCACCATGCTCAGCTCATCAGACGCCTCCTCCCCACACAAGGCAGCGACACAGTTCCCAGGTCTGGGCCCTTCCCCTCCTGGAGGAACAGCGCAGCCACAGCCTGCTCTCGCACAATGCACAGAGCTTTCCCCTCTCCAAAGAGCAACCAAAGTACACTAAGCTCAGCTCCCTCCCAGCCCCACCTTCCCCTGGTAGCAGGGTCCCTGCCAGGGCCACTGTCTCCAGTGACTCACCTCGGTGAAACGTGACTGGAAGGGGACGGCAAACCGCTGTAATAAGAAGACATACTGTCAGTCAGGGCTGGCACAGAGAGTTCCTTGCACCCAAACCAGAAAAGCACACAAGATACTAGGAACAATGCAGCTGCTGCTTTTTCGCAGGGAGTTCTTCAGTCCTTTTAGGAAGGAAGACACCTTTGTTTCTGCTACACCAATATCCCCCATCTCACTGGGATCATGCAGAACCCTCATTCCTACCAGAAACCTCTTTATCTTCAGAAAGGAAGCAAAGAAGTTGTCTCCTCTATCTAGGACAGTACCAGTGTTCTTTGAAAGCAGGAGACCTGATTTCTGTGGTTTCTTTCACTACCCACAATTTCCACTCTCAGACCAAAGCAAAATCCACCAGTGGCACTCCAATGACTGGGCAAAGCTTATTTATTTCTACGAAAAGAAATCCAACTGCCTCCTGCCCTATAAGCACTGATTCCAGTAGAGCATCTCATTACTCTAGTGGAGGCAAATCCTGGCAATATCGCCCTTGCTAGCTGTACATGCTACAATAAATTCACGTGAGAACCTCAGCACTACATCACCACAAAGGCTCAGTCCACTTTACCTTTCGCTGTAGCTCACAAAACATGTAGAAGCAGATTCTCTAACTAACAATTTTCCACTGCAGCTTCAGTAGTCTTTTATACATTTCCAACTCCTTCTATTAACGTTTGTCACTGAATGTATTACAGGAAAAAATAGCCAGCTACCCACAAGGCTAAAGTCCAGGAGAGACATAACCTAGACATCTGTAGCAAAGATGTAAGGGAAGGAAAAAAAGGTAAAGAAAATGGAGAAAGGAAAGAATCAAACAATTCAGTCCTCTGGTACCCCAAAAGCAGCTCTCCTACGCCTCTCTTCCTCTTAGACCCTGCTATTCTGTCCCAGGTGGCCTCAAACCCTGTGTGAGCTGCTTGGGGCAGTAAGCAAAGCTTCTTACCTATTTAATGCGCTGCAGTTGGAGGCAAGGCCACAAACAAGACCTGCAGACCAAAGCACCCTGCCGTTCTCCCTACAGCATCGGACAGAGCAGCACTCAACTCCGACTCACAGCACAGACATCACACGGAGCTCAGCACAGTATTTCTGACTGGAGACTCTCTTACCCAGCAATGCTGTGCAGAGCTCTGTATCAATGCGTCCGTCCTCAGTGAGGGCGCCGAATACCAGCCCATCAGCCCCATGCAGCTTGGCAAGGCGGATATCAGCTTTCATCACTTCCACCTCTCGGTCTGAGTAGAGGAAATCTCCGCCACGGGGCCGGATCATCACGAAGACAGGGACTCTCACACACTGCTTCACCACCTGCAGGAGCCCTAGGTGGGGAGGAAAGATGCACCTCAGCACCCGGTATGACAGTGACGCCAGGGAGGTGGGACAGTGGGCAGGGGCACACGGGAGGGGAACAAGGCTGGTGGGAGAGGGTGTAGGAATGAGGAGAAAGGGCTTAGGAGGGTGTGCTGGACAACCTGACTTAGCCAGGAGGGAGAGCTGGCCCGGGGAAAGAGTGGGGAAGAGAGGAGCTGGCCTGAGGAATCACGAAATGGTTTGGGTTGGAAGGGACCTTAAAGCCCATACAATTCCAAGCCCCCTGCCGTGGGCAGGGACACCTCCCACTGGATCAGGCTGCTCAAAGCCCTGGCCTGGCTTTATACAGCTCCAAGGAGGGGGCAGCCACAAATCCCCCAGGCAACTTGTGCCAGAGCCTCACCACCCTCATTGTTAAGAATTTCTTTCTAATCTCAACCTTCTACCTTCCAATTTAAAGCAGTTCTTCCTCGTCCTATCACTCCATGCCCTTTTAAAAACCCTCTCCCCAGCTTTCTTATAGCCACCCGTTCTGTACTAGAAGGGAATGGGGAGGGGGAGTTCTTGGCCTGTAGAGGGAGAGAGGGGAAGGCTGACCCGGGGCAGGGCCGGTGCTCACCCATGCTCGGGGTGGTCCCTCCTTCCACGAGGCCCGCGCACAGCTCGATCCGGCCAGCACCTGAGGAGAGGCACGTCAGCACCGGCCCCGCCGCCGCCGCCCCCTCTCCCGTGCGGCCCGGCCTTACCTCCGCGCTCCGCGTTGACGGCAGACTCCACCGAGTCCACGCACACCTCCATGAGGAAGCCATCGTCCATGCCTAGGGACAAGCGGCACCATCAGCCCGACACGGCCCATGTCGACCGCCCAGCTCCTCGCCGGCACTGCCCGCCCCGCTTCCGCCCTAGGCCCCGCCCCCTCGCTCCCCACTTCCGGACTCGCCCCCTCGCGGCCCGGGCTCGCACCGCCCGCGGGCGCAGAGGCGGGCGCGGACTGGGGTTGGGGAGGCTGGGGGGGGCGGGAGGAGAGCGGGCGCGCCCCGCTCGCGCGCCGCTGGCCCCGCCCTCTCCCCCCACCCTCCCGGCCTCGGCCCCGCCCCCGCCCGGGCCCCGCCCCCGCCTCGCACGCGCTCTCACCTGCGCTGGCGGCGCGCGGGGGTCGCTGCTGGCTCTGGGTCACGTGCCGGGGATTGTCATGGTGACGCCCCGCTTCCGGCGCGCGCCACTTCCGGGGTCGCTCGCGATGCTGCGCGTGGCGCGCGGCGGCGCCTCGTTCGTGCCGCGCGTCGCCCGGGGGCGGGCGGGGTCCGGGACGGCCGGACCCGGACCGGGGCCCCTCGGCCCCCCTCTGCAGTGGCGGCTCCTGCAGCAGGCGCCCCGCGCCCCCGCCGCCGCCCCGCCCGCCGTGGGGCGCTGGCTCCTGGCCTGTAGCGGCGCCGTGGCCGGGGCCGTGGTGCTGGGCGGCGTCACCAGGTGAGCGCGGCGCCCCCGGGCCCGCTCTGGGGTTGCTGGAGGGGCTCGGAGCTGGGGCCGGCTGCAGGCCCCGCCGCTGCCTGCTTAGGCTGCGCCCGCTGATACAAGAAGCGGCTGGTGTTACAAAAGATGGAATATGTTTTATTTAAGCTAAAGTAAAGTTTCGTCTAAGTAATTGTGTTCTTCAGAAATTAGATGGCACGTCCCTCTGGTGTTAAGTTTTCTTTAAGATGGTGTTTTTCCAGGCACTGTTCATCCTCTGGGTATAAACTGGAGAGGGGCAGTTTTAAGCTAGACATAAGTAAGAACTTTTTCATGACAGCGGTGGTGAGGTGCTGGCCCAGGTTGCCCAGGGAAGCTGTGGCTGCCCCGTCCCTGGAGGTGCTCAAGGCCAGATTGGATGGGCCTTGGGCAGCCTGATCCAGTGGGAGATGACCCTGCCCATGGCAGGGCTGTTGGAACTAGATGGTCTTTAAGGTCCCTTCCAAGCCAAATTTTTGTATGATTCTTTGGAGGTGATCATGTCTTGTGTTCAGTGTGATCTGCGCTGAACAGATGTGGCTTCTTCCATAACCATCTCTGCAGTATTTCCGATCTTAAAAGCAAGGTCAAGCAGAGAGATGGAGCCAGGTACAGATTAACAAGAGATTTGACTGTTGCAAAGCTTCATAATAGTGTTAAAATTAGACCTTGGAAAGTAACAGAATAAGATTTCTGGGGAATTTATACATATACACGTGAGTGGAAAATATATTCTGTAACCAGCTTTTATCACATTGCATGTGATTAATGGAGATCACTCGCACACATTGCCCAGGCCTCATAAAGGATGCTTGCTTTTTAGAACTCCAAAAAACGGTTTTATTTGCTGGCATTTTCAGTATCACTATTGTTGCCCCAAGTGCACCTGCAGGAGCTACACTCGCATCTGTCTTCTCCGTTGGCTGCAAAGGGACACCATGGACAGGGCTGGGAATAGCAGAGAAATGCTCCCTGCAGTGTGTTGGTGCCAGCAGGGGATAAGTTCGTGTCACATATTTCTGATAGTTTTAGGTCTGTTGGTCACTCACAGACTCCTTGATTTCCATCCTTTTTCTAATTGTAAGTTTAGGAGTTGTCCAGTGCAGCCAACAGCTCTTGCTTCAGTTTGATAGGTTTACAAACCATTAGGGAGTGACCTGTGCCTGCTTGTGTCTCTGCCTGCTCCCAGGCTGACAGAATCGGGCCTCTCTATGGTCGACTGGCACTTGGTGAAAGAGATGAAACCCCCGAGGACGCAGCAGGAGTGGGAAGCTGAGTTCCAGAAGTACCAGCAGTTCCCGGAATTTAAAATGTGAGTGTGTAAAAGTGGAAGGAGCGGGGACAGAGCTGCTCAGGGTACTCTTATGAGAATGGAAATCTTTTCTAACATCACTAGCAAGGCACACAAAGTCTGTCTGACGGTGACTCCTTCGCTGCCATTTTCTTTCTCTGAGCTGAGTGAGCCTAGTCTGTTTAATCTGGAGAACAGAAAACAGAGAGGGGATCTTATCAATCCTTATCAATACCTAAGGGGCAGGTGTCAAGAGGATGGGGCCAGACTCTTCTCACTGGTGCCTTGTGACAGGACAAGGGGCAGTGGGTGCAAACTGGAACACAAGAAGTGCCACTTCAACCTGAGGAAAAACTTGTTTACTGTGAGCATGATGGAGCATTGGAACAGGCTGCCCCGGGGCGGCTGTGGAGTGTCCTTCTCTGGAGGTATTCAACCCCGCCTGGATGCGTTTCTGTGCAGCCTGCTCTGGGTGAACCTGCTTTAGTAGGGGGCTTGGACTGGATTATCTCCAGAGGTCTCTTCCAGCACCTACCATTCTGTGATTCTGTGTGGGAAATGCAGCATAGGACTGCTGCATCACATTGAGCATTCTTTGTTTTACTGTCTTTAACAGCCTGAATCATGACATGACACTGACAGAGTTCAAGTTCATCTGGTACATGGAGTATTCGCACCGTATGTGGGGTCGTGTTGTGGGTTTGGCCTACATTCTGCCTGCTGCTTACTTCTGGCGAAAGGGCTGGCTTAGCCGCCCCATGAAGGGCTGCGTTCTGGCACTCTGCGGGCTTGTCTGCTTCCAGGTGAGCCAGCTCTGTAGCCCCAGGGATTAGTGGCAGCATCAGCCATGAATATTTCTGATCAAATGTGGTTGAGACAGTGGGGTTTGTGACAGCTTGAGGTGGTGTCAGTGCTGGTGGCTGGCTGAAGGTGGGGGAAACAAGCTGCTTTGCCCCTTATGTTCATCTCGTCTTTGCAGTCGCTGCTGCTGTGTCTGTGCTGAGACAGACGTGAAGGGCTATTCACTGATGAAGGGCAGCATAGAGGAGCTGGCTCTGACCCCTCTCTTCTTTTGACAGGGACTGCTGGGATGGTACATGGTGAAGAGTGGGCTGGAAGAGAAGCCAGACTCTTACGACATTCCTCGGGTCAGTCAGTACCGTCTCGCAGCACATCTTGGCTCCGCACTGGTTCTGTACTCTGCTAGCCTGTGGACAGGGCTGTCTTTGCTGCTTCCGCGACACAAGGTATGGAGTCATCTGTCAGGAGTCAAAGTGCAGGGCAGCATTGATTCAGAGTGTTGGGGTGTGGTGGGAATGGTGAGGAAAGGATGTGAAGGGTGGTGGTGCTTCCGCTTTAGTCTCTGTTCCTGACTCTGCTAACACTACATTACAAAATACCCTTTCTGTAAACTTCTCTGTTGTGGGAATGCTTCCTTTGACGCCTGCTGTTCCACTGAAAAGTGATTAGCTTCAGCATTTGTACAAGCTGAGACAGAGCTAAATGATTTGTGCCAGTAACTGTCCAGTGGCCACTTCTGTTTCTGCACAGGGCTGGACTTGATTAGTTGTGGTTTAGAGGAACCACGGAAGTATAACTGTGCTGTGTAGTGGTCTTTAGATTCCTCTTATACAATGCAGGCCAGCACCTTGGTCTGTATGTGCAGTGAAGGCTTTTCCTGCCTGGAAATGCTTTGCTGTGATTATTTTATTTTTTTGTTTTTGTTTTACAGTTACCCGAGACCCGTCAGCTGCTTCGCCTGAGACAATTTGCTCATGGCACTACAGCTCTTATTTTTCTTACCGCTCTTTCAGGTGAGAGTGTTTCTGACTGCTGTTTCCTCTGGGGAAACTTCATTGCTGTCAGGGAGCTGACAGTTGAGAATCTCCTTTCCTGATCTTTCCTGAGCAGGTGGAGATGCAACTTCCAGCCTGCCTGCTGCTGTGCGATCTCTGTATATGTTTCTAATAGAAATTCAGATTTAAGCAGAGCTCTTGAGTCAGCTGTGCAGCCTGGAGCATCACCTGTGCCTGCTCTGGTAGTCTCATCCTCTGCTTTGGAATTGCAGGTGCCTTTGTGGCAGGGCTGGATGCTGGCCTTGTGTACAATTCCTTCCCCAAAATGGGGGAGCGCTGGATCCCAGATGATCTCTTTGCCTTCTCCCCCGTGCTGAGAAATATCTTTGAGAATCCTACAACTGTACAGTTTGATCACAGGATCCTGGTAAGTGCCGTCTTCCTGCTGTGTCTATGCTGCTTCTTGGTTACGTCCTGCAGCCATGCTGTCCTCTCTAGCATGTGGTTCGTTCAACTTGAGTAATATCCAAGTATCTGAAGGTCCTGAGTGTGTGTTACCAATTTCCTTCAGCAGAAGGAGGAAGTCTAGCACTCATTTGTTTTCAACGCAGTCTCCTGCCTTAAGGACGTCTTCCTCCTGCACGTTACAGACTTGGTTTGTTTTTGTCTCCTTTGCTGTAACATGAGCTGCAGGCTGGCATAGCCCTCGCTGCTGAAGTGGCTGGGAAATCTTTGTGAAATAAAACTTGGAAGTCCGTGGTGCTGAGTGCTTCCTCCAGCATTTCTGAACTTGCTTTACACCAGTAGCATCCTGTGAAAATTGCTGGTTAGGGCAATCCAGGTGTTAAATACCACTGCGGGCACTGCTATGGAGTAAGCAAGCACTAAGACTAAAAGAAAGGTTAAGCGACTCAAGAGGAATCGCCGGGGGTGACTGGCACAGCAGGATTGTGCTGGCAAGCTACTGCTGAGTGGTGAAAATGGGATCAGCTTTCCGGGTGACGGTTGTCAAGGTGACAGAGAGGGACAGGGCAGAAATAATCCTTAATGATTGGAAGAAAAGAGGAAAAGTTGTTAGAAAGTAAAGTTAAATTTTACAGTTCTTAACCTGGTGGCAGGGGAGCTCCAGGATTTGGTCACAGCCATTAACACATTTCTGCAGTTATATATTCCTCACAGGATTTTTTAGTGCGTGGAAGGTGCAGCCAAACGCTGCTGCACTCTTTCCTTTGAACTTATTTTGAAAGGTGGTGATTTCCCTTCCACAGGGCATCACCTCTGTCACCACTGTCACAGCGCTGTACCTCTTCTCGCGGAAGATCCCACTCCCTCGCAGGACCAAGATGGCAGTGACTTCCTTATTGGCTGTGGCTTGTGTGCAGGTACTGTCTGGGTGGGGTTTTTTCCCTTTTACTTTTTTTTTTCTCCCTCTAGTCCTCTGTATCACGTTTGTGAGACAGAGCTGTTCCCAGGTTGGATCTATGCTGGTGCCAAGAGCCCAGAGCCGAGCAGTGGAGCTGCCTCGACCCCGGGGGCCTCACCACACGCTCAAAATTTGAGGGTGGGGAAGCTGGCGATGGGTGTGAGCCTTTCCCATCGTATTCTGTGCCATGGATATGCATCCGCAGCTGCTCTTCTCCCTTCTCGCAGGTGGGCCTGGGCATTAGCACCCTGCTGCTCTACGTCCCCATGCCGCTGGCTGCCACGCACCAGTCGGGCTCACTGGCTCTGCTCAGCGTGGCGCTCTGGCTCATGAGCGAGCTCCGCCGGGTTCCCAAGTGATGCTCCGGGGGAAGCTGGGCCCGGAGGCGGCAGAGACCCCCGCTGCACCGGGGAGCGCGAGTGAATTGTAACATAAAGGCTTTTCTACCGAGTTGGGGTCTGCTGGGTACCCGCTTTCCGAGGGGCGCGGCGGGAGCCTCGACGGCACCGGGCGGTGCGGGGTGATGATGGGTGGAGTAGGGGAGCCCAGGTGGCACCGGGCCGGGAGGGGCGGCGGGGAGCACCAGTGGCACCGAGCGAGGGGATGAGGCAGGGAAGAGGGTGGGCAGCGGACAGGGCGGCGGGGGCCGCCCCATCGGGGCGGGGAGGGGCGGGGAGCGGCGCTGCCCCGGTGTCCCCGCCCACGGGGGGCGGTGCAGGCTGCAGCAGCCATGACGGCACACAGTTTCGCGCTGCCGCTCGTCCTCTTCTCCGCCTTCTGGGGCCTCGTGGGCATCGCCGCCCCCTGGTTCGTGCCCAAGGGACCGAACCGCGGGTGAGTGGGGACCTCGGGAAGGGTTGGGGGGGGGGGGAGGCGGGGCGCGGTAGGGCCTCGGGCCGCGCTGACGCCGGTGTCCTCCCTGCAGGGTGATCATCACGATGCTGATCACCGCCGCCGTGTGCTGCTACCTCTTGTGAGTACCGCGAACCCCCCCGGGGCTGCCCCTCCGCCGGCCCCCGCGGCTGACGGCGGGTCGGGTCCCTTTGCAGCTGGCTCATCGCCATCCTGGCCCAGGCCAACCCCCTGTTCGGGCCGCAGCTGAAGAACGAGACCATCTGGTACGTGCGGTTCCTCTGGGAATGAGCGGCGCCTGCACAGAGAACCCCCGGCATCATCCCCGTGAGTGGGGCAGAGGCTGGGGAGGGAGCTGCAGCCCGGGCCTCCTTTGCTGTGCTGGAGAGGCTTTGGCTCCTGTGGCTGTGAGCTGCAAACCTCCTGGCTTTGCACTGGGATTGAACAAGCTGAGCGCTCCCCACCAAGCCTGTGGTTCTCTAGGTTTGTGGGGACTCCCTCGTGGGTGCGGTTTTGTGCTAACTTCTCCTCCTTTGTCCCTTCCCCAGTTCTTGCTGCTGTTCCAGCCTCTGCCCTCCTATACCAGGCAGCCCTAGAGTTGCTGGGACAGAGGCTGGACCTGCTGCCCCAGCGCACCCTCCACACTGCAACCTGGACCACTGATGGCTGGGCCCCTGAAGATGACAGGCAACACCCCTGCCTGGGATGAGGGCCTGGTAATCCTGGCCCTAGGAGCAGCTGTGCTGCTAGGGAGAGAATCCCCTCAGCTGGCCCTGTGCTGCAGTCACTGACACCTAGCACCATCCTCAGAGAGATCTGTGTGTGATGCCAGCAGGTTCTGTCCCTGCAGCACTTGGCCTGCTCCCTTCAGTGCCCTCAGCCCTTGCCCCCCAGGTGAAACCCCTGCTTGTAGCCCTAGCTGCCCAGCTACTTGCCATGTACCTGGTCATTTCAGGCACCATCTGCCCCCCTGCCTGAGAAGTCAGGAGCGTGCAGCATCCTCTGCTGTGTGGTCGGTTCCCTGCAGTTGCTCAGACAGATTCCGGCTGTGAGGGTGAGAAGAGAGGGCTGACCCTGGAGGAGCATGCAGACCCCCTTGTGGGTGTGATGAGGGAGGTGCTGGCATGCAGGGCAGGTTCTGTTGCTCAGCTGCCTGATGGAGGGTGCTGCATCTTCTCCCCTCTCAGCAATGAGGGTGCTGCAGTCATGTCCTGGCACCACCCCTCCCAACCTCTGTCCAAGTTCTGAGAAAAGCCAAGTAGGATGTTGCAGTGTAGGTTTCCCCTTATTTATCAGATAATTTATCTGTATTTATTTATTTGTCTGTGTATTAAATTGGTGTTGTGGAAATAAATCCTTTTTCTAGTAAGTGATGCTGGAGGCAGAGTTGCTGCTTTGAGGCTGAGGAACAGGCTTGGCTTGATCCAGGCTTCTTCCCTTCCCCATAACCCTGCTTTTACACCATGAGAACAAGTCTGGGATCCCAGCTGTTATGGCTGGCAGCACTTTCCATGCATGGGAAGCTGTGTCCTTGCTGCCACCTGTGCACACATCCTGTGTGACCCAAGGTCACAGGTAGGCAACAGCATATGCTAGAGAGAGAACTGGGTACCTGTCCAGCCTCTCCTGTGGTACACATGTGCTGGGCCATAGCTGTGCAGCAGCTGCAGAAGCTTCATGGCCTCTTTCCAGGGCAGCTCTACAAATCTGAAGTGGGGAATAAGGTAAAAAGCAGGGCGCAACATTTTCCTGGGGCTCTGAGGAGTGAGGCAGCAAAGAATTCTGTCTCCAAGGATCACAACAGTTCAGGTTGGATCAGAGCCTCTCTTGTGACTACCAGCTATGGGGTTGAGAGCATATGTCCTTCTCCTGGCAAGGATGCAGCTTCATTGTCCCACTGCAGCTGCATGAAGCACTGCTGTGCAGATGTGCACCAGCCCCTAGTCATCGCTGATGGGGAGGTGCTCACTAGAACAAGACAAGTGCTGGATGGCTCAAAGAGGGTTGTTTATTGTTATGAGAATAGGAACGGATGAGTTCAAGTAAAAAGTGATGAACTTCATTGGATCAGGGGCTCCAGCCCCAGGGAAGGAAGGCTTGTGCCTGTGGGCGCAGCCGCAGACCTGCCCAGAGCAGTGAGCTGGGATGGAGGGAGGTGGTTGTCCCCTGGGCAGGCCCAGCCTGCGCTCATGGGGAAAAGAACCACACATCCTGGCTCTAGTGCCTGATTAACGCGTGGAACTCCACGGGGCAGACATGCCTAGGAGGGAACGTATGAAAGGAAACACAGCCCATGTTGGTGGCCCCTTAGGAAACAATCCCTGAGCCCTTGGTGCTGAGCCTCTGCCATTGGCTAGGACTGTGGGAGAACTGTCCTAGGAGAGAAAACATAGCAAAGGAATGCTTTGAGAGGGGCAGGGTTGGGAAGAGCAGCATGGTAGAGCTCCAGGCTCACCTGGTTCCTGCAGTAACTGCTGGTGATCACTGTTCTCCAGCCTGTGAACTTGTAAGGGCCTACAGGCCACCCCTGCTGATGAGCTGCAGCACCTCACCAGTTTGCTCTGCAATCTGGTGGCTGAGTTATGGGGTATCCCAGCTCTTCAGGCCACAGCCGTGAGTCGACCACCATGGTGGTAGGGTCCTGCTAATCTAAGGGACCTACCAGGGATACAGCCTTCAGCCTGCTGGCAG
This sequence comes from Phaenicophaeus curvirostris, assembly GCF_032191515.1. NCBI lineage: Eukaryota > Metazoa > Chordata > Aves > Cuculiformes > Cuculidae > Phaenicophaeus > Phaenicophaeus curvirostris. The sequence goes on along the minus strand of NC_091400.1, from coordinate 13,337,590 downwards.
AAGAGGACTTTGCTCGGTGTAGCAAGGCAAAGGCAAAGGCTGGAGGCCAAGGAACGCAAAGATTAGAACTGAGGCAAGGCAGAGAGGAACGTTCTGGTGTCCGTAGGTGCCTTGGCCCACAGACTGGTCCTGATGTGAAGCTGACAGTGGAGAGTTGAGATGGTCTTTCAGAAAGAGTCCAAGCCCTTGGAGCCCAGGCTGTCAGCCAGTCCTGGTTCTGCTGGTGCAGTTGGATAGCAGATGCCACCATGTCATGGCCCCATTCCCTGGGCTGGTGGCACCACCACCTTGTCCAGCCAGAGCTGGGCCAAGCGCAGCTGCCGGCGGTGGATGCGGCGCAGCCGCAGGAGGTAGAGGACTATGGCCAGCACTACGACGAGGATGCAGGCAAAGAAGAGATAGTGGTTGTAGACAAAAGAGAGGCGCAGCCAGGAGATGTGTGCTTGCCGGATGCTCTCCTGCCGGAGATCCCTGCAGGGAGGAGTTGGTACTGGCTGTGAGATGCTGTGGGATATTACCAGGGTCCTGTACTGCTGCTCCCCTTGCTGAGGCAGAAGAGCCCTGGCCCAGTGCTGCAACTCCTCCTCCCTCCCAGCCACCCTTCCCCCAGTGATCCCATCAATGAGCCAATGGTACCTGAGTGGGAGAAACCGCGTCTTGTAGAGGATGGCCCCCAGCGTCCACTGCACCTCACGGTCATACACCAGCTGGGCCGTGCGCAGGCTGGGGTATTCCAGGGGGAAGCGGAAGCCCTGGTGAAGGACTTGGTACATCCAGGCTGATTTGAAGCACTGATACCTGCAGGCACAGCACAAGGGAACATCATGCTGGCACTGTCCCCTGCACCACAGTCCCCCGCCCAGACAAAGCCGCTTACTTCAGCCGGTGCTCATCAGCATGCGCTGAGTAGAGGCCACCACGGAAGCGTTGGGTCAGCACCTCCCATCGCTGGCTGCAGTACTCCTGAGGAAGGGAGACTTTGGGGCTCCGAGCAGAAAAAACAACCTGCCCCTGCTCCCTCCCTGGCCCCTGGGCTGGGGCAGCACTCACCTGGGCAGCAGAGGTGAAGGTGAGGGCATTGTACTGCCCCCCCAGGCGCAACACATCCTCAGTGCAGTAGAAGAATTCAGAGAAACCATAAAACTCACTGTTGCCAAAGTCAATGGGTGCTTTGTAGGCCCCCACAAGGGAGACCTGGCTGCTGTTGGGCTCAGACAGGAGGGGCTGCAGCAGCTTGGTACAGGCCAGCCAGTCCCCTTGCCCCCGCACATACAGGGTCTGGCCACCCCTGGCCACCGTGTCCTCCAGCCCTACAGGCAGACAGGGGTCCAGGAAGGGCGTCTTGGGGCTCAGCCCTGTCTGCTGGTCGTGCAGGCTGGAAAACAGGCCAGGAAGGAAAGGTAAATGCACAACAGGGTCCTGTACCACCTCCTAAAAGCCTAGTCTAGCACTGCTCTGCATTCAGACACCCTCCACATCACACCAGGCTTTGTACCCTGCAGTGCTGCTGCCGGCCCTGCCACCTCCTGAACGTGCTGGATCTGTCACGCTGGCCTACAGCCACGTGCCCTGAGCACCCATGGGGTGCAACGAGATGTGTCCCTCCCCACCCCATCCTGCTCACAGGGATCCACAGCCCTGCACAGCCTCTCAGGACCTGGAGGCAGGGTTTGCTCCTGGCACAGGAGCCTCTCCGCCTTTCATGACAGCTTCGTGTAGCATTCTGGGGAGGGAAGGAGCGACAGGAGGCAGAGCTCAAGGTGGGGGATGTGATGGAAAGCTGTGCTGAGTGAATCAGTGCTGGAGGAGGAGGGAAAGTCGGAGCAAGAAAAGCCAAAAGCCTCCCTGCAGGCTGCCACAAGGGGAGGAGAAGGAAGGCAAGGGACCTTTAGCACTGATAACACCTGCCGGGCTCAGAGAAAGGCAGTGCCCCTGCACCCTGTGCCAGCCAGGTTATCGCTGCCAGCGTGGCTGCAGGAACTGTTATCGCCACGGGCGGTTCTTGGGGCAGATCCAACAGGGAGAGAGGGTGGCATGAAGGAATCGGCGCCCCATTTCACAATGCCCCAGGAGTGGCACTGCTAGGGTAAGGCAGCAATACCGGTTCTGCGCATAGGTCTGATTCAGCACAAGCTCCTCGTAGCGCTGCCGGGCAAAATTGCCCCCAAAGCCCAGGAAGGTGTTGACGTAGACACGGTACACGTGGCCGGTGTGCTGCACATCACAGCCCAGGTTGAATTCTGCCAGCAGGCTCTTGGCAGCCTCCTCCTGGGGACATAAGAAGGTCCATGATTACCAGAAAGCGAGAGAAGGCAAGGACTGCTCTTGGGAACAGCCAGCCAGATACGCACCTGCTGCGGGGAGGAGAAAACTCCAGAGTCGGGCACCTCGTAGGCGATCTGCAGGGAGGCTCCACCCATGTCTAGGATCCCAACTGTTCGTTTCCGAACCAGGGGCTTTCCCTGCTTCCCCAGGGCTACAGTGACCACTGCATCCTCCTCTGGAACTTAAAGCATCGTGTCAGCAAGGGGCCGGCCTTGAGGGGCATTTCCGACCTTCCACTGTTACTCCCCAAAGCAGGTCCATGGGGCTCCTCCACCCCTGCAAGCAGCCCTAGGGGATCACCTGGGAGGTGGTGGTTCCTGGCATTTAGGGCTGGCCACTTCCCAGCTCCCACAAAACATCACTGTAGGAAACCACTACAGGAACTACTACCAAGCCTCTCTCCCTGGTTCTCCCAAAATGCCGCATGCGTACCCCTCCTGCATGCAGACACTCATTCCTGCAACTGGGGCAAGTGCCCCTCCAGGTCCAGGAGTTTCACACACACGACTGGGGTCAGGCATTGCAGTCACACTCACCATCCTCATGATCAAATCGTCCCAGGACAAAGTTGATGCCCATCCAAGAGTAGACACCTGTACAAGACAGAAAGGATCATTAGAGCAACACGCTAAAGGGAACCAAGCAATATTCCGCAGCAGCTCCTACCTTCCTGTTTCCCTGAGATCACTTCTGCATGTGATTTGGAGAAAAGGAAATCAAACTCCAGGGGCACATTTCTCACTAAGTCCTCCAGGATTGCAGCTTGTTGCCTGCAAAGGGAACAGAAGAGGGACAGATGCTAAGAGACCTCTACCAGCAATGCTTCTTTGTGGGAGCACAAAAGACAGCAGCAACCCCACTGCAATACAGCCCATATTCAACCCAACCAGCCATAGAATCATAGAATCACGAGGTTGGAAAAGACCCACCGGATGATTGAGTCCAACCATTCCTATCAATCACTAAACCATGCCCCTCAGCGCCTCATCCACACATCCCTTAAACACCTCCAGGGAAGGTGACTCAACCACCTCCCTGGGCAGCCTCTGCCAGTGCCCAATGACCCTTTCTGTGAAAATTTTTTTCCTGATGTTCAGCCTGAACCTCCCCTGGTGGAGCTTGAGGCCATTCCCTCTCGTCCTGTCCCCTGTCACTTGGGAGAAGAGGCCAGGTCCCTTCTCTCCACAACCTCCTTTCAGGTAGTTATAGAAAGCAATGAGGCCTGCCCTCAGCCTCCTCTTCTCCAGGCTAAACACCCCCAGCTCTCTCAGCTCTCTCATAAGGCCTGTTCTCCAGCCCCTTCACCAGCTTCGTTGCTCTTCTCTGGACTCACTCCAGAGCCTCAACATCCTTCTGGTGGTGAGGGGCCCAGAACTGAACACAGGATTCGAGTAGCGGTCTCACCAGTGCCGAGAACAGAGGGAGAATAACCTCCCTGGACCTGCTGGCCATGCAGTTTCTGGTGCACGCTTCGGAGATGAGAAACTAGATCTGTTTGTTTGAGATTTCAGTTCCACGTGTCTGCTCTTAGCTCTCTCCCAGCGTGCTCAGACTTTTCTTTTCCACCCCTTGCTGCTTGCTCCTTTCTCCAATTCTCTCCCAGGACTCCCCGTTCTCCCAAGAGTCTCAAAAGAAGGCAGTTCTCTTCCCCTTTCTCACAGCTGAGGGATTCCAGCAGGTCCCTGGCTCCCTGCAGCCAGGGCTGACGAACTCACCGCTCGGGCAGCAGCCGCATGCCTGCCGTGCACAGGATGTACAGCGGAGTCTCTTTGTGCTTCGCAGCCGGGATGTGGGCTGCCGCGAAGCGAAGCAGCGGGCGCAGGTAGGGGGTAGCTTGCTCGGGGGCTGCTGCTGCTACGGAGATACCTGCTGGGAAAGGGGGCTGTGACCCAGCCCAGCCGTGGGCTCCGGGTGGACCTGGCCCGTGTAGCGAGGCCTCGAGGCCACGAGCGGAGAGGGATGGCACCGACCTGGTTTAATTTTCTTGACGACGGGGCGGCTGCTTCGGTCCCGCATTTGCTTGATGTCCAGCAGGTCATGGGGGTTCCCGTTGTGCGGGGGCCAGAAATAGACGAAGACCCGGGACCCGCTGCTCCCGCAGTCCACCACCACCCCGTAGTTGAGGGTCACGTCCTCGGTGTCGGTGGCCGCCAGCTCCTCCGCCCGCGCCAGGTACCTGGGGACGGGCCTCTCAGCACCGGCGGCGCCGCCGAGCCCCGCGGCCCCCGGCCCCGGCCCCGGCCCCGCTCACCTCTCGTCGCGCCGGGCGGCGCGGGGCGGCTCGGCCCAGGGGGCGGCGGCCGCCAGCAGCAGCAGTAGCAGCCCCGCGGCGAGAGCGAGCGCCAGCGCCGCCGGGCGATGCCGCGGCCCCGGGCACGGCCCCGCCGAGCGCCACGATGGGCACGGAACGCCGATCCTGCGGACGGAAGGCACGGCTCAGCGCCGAGGGCAACTCGGTCCCAGCCCCCGGCCCCAACTCCGCTCACCTGGCCATGTGCGCCCACCCGCCCGCGCATCTCACCGGCACCGGCACCGGCACCGGCGGCCACGTCACCGCCCGCCCCCGCCGCGGCCAATAGGCGCCCCCCGACAAGCCCCGCGACCGCGACGACCAATCAGCGCCGTCTCCCGGACGATAAGCCCCGCCCATGAGGCCCCGCGACCGATCTGCGCCGCCGATTCCGCCGCGGAACTCCGCCCACACATTTCAGCGACCAATCAGCGCCGTTTCCCCGCCCCTAAGCCACGCCCACACTCCCCGGCGACCAATCAGCGCCGCCGCCCACGGAGCGGGACGGGGCGGCGCCCCTAGGCGGCCGAGGAGCCTCGTCCGACCTCGGGCTCCCGCCTGGCCAATGCGGGGCCCGCCCGGCCAACCCGCGGCGGAGCGGCGGGCGAGGCCCCCGGTGGCGGCTCTCTGGCCCCGCGGCAAGGCGCAGCGAGCGGGCCAGAGGTCGCGGGCTCACCGGCCAATGGGCAGCGCGCCGGAGGGAGCGGCCGGCCAGTGGCGGCGCCCCAGCCGCGGGGTCGGCGGCCAATGAGCGCGGCGCGCGGGGACGGAGGGCGGTGCGCCAAGCCAATGGGAACGCGGCGAGGGCGAGCCTCGGGCAGTGGGATGAGCCAATGAGAGCGCGGCGAGGGCGGGACAAGCTAGAGGGAGAGCGGCGGGGCGGGATGAGCCAATGGGAGGGCGGCGGGACGGGATGAGCCAATGGGAGGGCGGTGTGGGCGGGCCTTGTCTGCGGGCTAAACCAATGGGAGCGCGGAGAGGGCGAGCCTCAGGTTGAGTCCTGAGGCAATAGGAGCCCGGCGGAGGCGGGCTGAGCCAATGGGAGCGCGGAGAAGGCGGGCCTCGGGTAGCGGTAACCAATGGAAGCGCGTCAAGGGCGGGTCTCTGGTGGCATTGACCAATGGAAGCACGGCGGGAGGGGGGGGTCTCATGCAGCATCGACCAATAGGAGCGCTGTGAGGGCGGGCCTCGGGTGGCGGTGTCCAATCGGCGGGGCGGGGCCTCGGCGCGGCGCGGGGCCGGGGCGGTGGCGGCGGCGGCGGCGGCGGCGCCATGGAGCTGGGGGCGGGCGCGGGGGCGGGCGCGGGCCCCGGCGCGCGGGGCGGCGCGGAGTCGGGCCGCGTCCTGCTGCTGCTGATGGGCGGCGGCGGCGCGGGCCGCGCGCGGCGGGGCGGTGCGGAGGCGGAGGCGGGGCCGGGGCCCGGGGCCGGGGCCGGCCCGGGGGGGCCCGAGCCGCGCTCCCAGCCCGCCCCGGACTACGAGGCGCTGCCGCAGGGCGCCGCCGTCTCCACGCACATGCTGGCGGGCGCCGTGGCGGGCGTCATGGAGCACTGCGTGATGTACCCCGTCGACTGCGTCAAGGTGCCGGCGCCGGGCAGGGAACCGGGGCTGAGGAGGGGCGAACCGGGGCCGAGGGGGCGGGGAACCGGGCCAAGGGGGCGGGGAACCGGGGTCAGAGGTTAGAACCGGGGCCGGGGGGAGAACCGGGTCTGGGGGCGGGGAACCGGCGACAGAGGGAGGGGTTGACCGGCCTTCCCGCCGGGTCCTCGTGTTGCAGACGCGGATGCAGAGCCTGCGACCGGAGCCCGCTGCCCGGTACCGGAACGTGCTGGAGGCGCTGTGGCGCATCGCCCGCACCGAGGGCGTCTGGCGGCCCATGCGGGGCATGAACATCACGGCCACCGGCGCCGGGCCCGCCCACGCCCTCTACTTCGCTTGCTACGAAAAGTTAAAAAAGACGCTGAGCGACGTCATCCACGCGGGGGGCAATAGCCATGTGGCCAACGGTACTGGTGTCCCCCCCCGGGGCCGCGGGGTGCTGGGGAGCGGGACGGGAGAGGCGAGCACGGCGGTAGGGAGGCCTGGCCAGGCGGGTCGGGGGGCAGGGGGGCCCTAAAGCCCCTGTGCTCTCTCCCGCTGCGAGGTGCTGGGTGGAGGGACGCTGCTGGGTTCCGGTCGGAAGCAGGTTAGTGGCTGGCGGTGGCCCCAGCTCGGGAAGATGCCGGTGGACGGGAGCGGCTGCAGCCCCACGGGTCGGTGACGGAACTCGCGTGGTTTCGGAGCCCCGTCGGTCACGGTGCCTGTCACTCGACTCGAGGAGCCGCTGCGGTGGGGCAGGTGTGGGGCTGAGGGGAGAGCAGGGCACATCCCACGCAGGGCAGAGTGCCACCGGGTTTCTCCTTCTTCATAGGATGTGGGGATGCTCGCTGACCTCTGTCGCGCAGTGCCATCAGCCTGTCCACGTGCAAGTCCCCCCTGGTCGGCCCATGGGACTTGACAGCCTGTCACAATCTTCTCCCTATTTCTTACACTCCTTCCGGGTGGGAACTGCTGAGGACCAGCCTGCTTCTTGGGAGATAGAGGCCGCCTTTGGATCTCACCCTCTTCCAGGGGCCTTCTCCTGTGCCTTGGTGGGGACTTGGGGCTGCAGCGGAGCCCCGGGGTCCCTTGCCTCCCCCCTCACGTGTGGCAGTTCTTGTTTTGCAGGTGCAGCCGGGTGTGTAGCAACGTTGCTCCATGATGCAGCCATGAACCCTGCCGAAGGTAACGATGGTCCTGGCCTGCTGGGGAGGGGAGGATCGGGGGCTGCCCGGGCCAGTCAGGTCCCCTCCGCAGCACAGAGAGTGCTGTCCTCATTGCTCCCCCGACCACAAGGATCCTTTGGGAGCCAGGAGCTGCAGCTCCAGTTAGGGAGCCTACTACGGAGGGGTAGGTAGAAGGTATTAATTCCGTGGAGAGTAGCAAATCCCAGTACAGAAGGAGCCGGCTGGGGACAGTTCCCTGGAGCAGGAGAAGAAAGCAGGAGAGGTGTGATTTGCTGAAGTCATTCTGAGTGTGTTGAAGTTGGGCATTGCTGTGGTGAGAACTCAGGAGGATGTGCGATTCTGGGTCTGTGTTCATGAAGAAAATGAAAAGAATGAGATATGAAAGGCATGTGGGAGAAAGGAGATCTTGTGTTGTGGAATGTCTGGAAGAGTGATTTTGTTGGGCCTGATGGGCAGACGGAGTTTATAATTAAAGTCTGTAAACTTGGTGAGAGTAGGAAGGATAATGAGGAAAGAGCAGTCGTGAATGTGTTTTTCCCTCTTACAACTGGGGGGCCCATGTCGGTGCAGGCCCCAGCTGATCCATGCCCAGTGTGGCTCCTGTTGCCTGCTGCCAGGCTGGGACTCTGAGGAGCAGGCAGCTGCCTGGCTGGAGCACAGTCATTCCTTCCCTGGAGCTCATCTTCTTACCACGGCTGTAGTATTCTGGAGCCACATCATTTTTACCTCCTTGTGGTCATGTTGAGATAGTGGGAGGCAGAACAGGGGCTAGCTGCGCTCCGGGTTCCCCTACCCCTCTCCAGGGCACGTTGGAATGGGAGGCTGGCACTTGGTTCTTGCCCTGGAGCATCTGCATTCCAGCAGTGGCTGCTAACAGCTCCTGGCTGGTAGGCTCTGCTCTGTGCTGTGGTTATTCTGGGCTGCAGTGGGGGTGGCTGGGGAGGTGCAGGCTCATCCAGATCGAGAGCTGTCTGGGAACTGAGAGAATAGAAGCAGAGGGGCTTTTCATGACTGTGCAGCAGCTCTGCAGTGGAAGGTGGGGAGTTGTCAGTCACTTGGGAGCAAGGTTGGATCTGGACTGTAAGCACCTGGGTATTGCGATTTTTCCTGGGGCTGCAGCAGCTGTGGGATTTGCAGACAGTGATGTCTGACGGGGATGCCTCAGCAGAACTAAATGGTTGCAATTCTGCCTGGGCACACCAGGGTGCTGCTGGTCCGAGTTGACCATCATTAGCTCTTAAGCCAACGTTACCAAGCTCTGGGCTCCGGGCTGTAGGAAGGCTGACCTCGTGCTTACCCTTTTTTTTTCTCCCCTCCATGTCTGGGTCCTGGGTGCTGCTGCTGCTGCCATCTGTCCCAAGTGGTCAAACAGAGGATGCAGATGTACAACTCGCCTTACCAGCGCGTGACGGACTGTGTTAGAGCTGTGTGGCGCAACGAAGGGGCCGGAGCTTTCTACCGCAGCTACACCACCCAGCTCACCATGAACATCCCCTTCCAAGCCATTCACTTCATGACTTATGAGTTCTTGCAAGAGCAGCTCAACCCCCACAGACAGTACAACCCAGGCTCCCACGTGGTCTCCGGAGCCTGCGCGGGGGCTGTCGCTGCTGCTGCCACTACACCTTTGGACGTTTGCAAAACGCTGCTCAACACCCAGGAGTCCCTGGCCTTGAGCTCCAACATCAGCGGACACATCACAGGCATGGCAAATGCCTTCAGGACGGTGTACCAAGTGGGCGGTGTGACCGCCTATTTCAGAGGGGTCCAGGCGAGAGTCATTTATCAGATGCCCTCAACGGCGATTGCCTGGTCAGTGTACGAGTTCTTCAAATACATCCTCACCAAGCGCCAGGAGGAACGGCGAGCTGGGAAGTGAGCCAGAGCCAAATGCCGTTCCAGACCTGCTTCATCTCCCCTCCTGGTTTGTCTTCTGACCCCCCTGCCTTTCGGTTTGGTTTGTGTTGAAGAGAGAGGGCAGCAAAGCCCTTTGGGGCTTAGCGATGCCATTGCCCCTGGTTGCTGCGGCTCTGCTCAGGCTGCATGGCTTGTTCTCTCCCAGGATCCTCCAAGATGTCTTGCTGGGAGCGGCAGCCCAGGTCATGCCCCTGGCACTTAAGTGGAGTTGTGCTCCTGCCCTTTCAACAAAACCTCCTCTCACGCCAAGTTTGCCCCTACTCGGAGGGGAAGGTGGTTGTTGCCCTGCCCCTGGCAGGGCCAAGCTGAGCTTGCAGTCACTGAGGAGGGGGGCAGTGCTGCCTGGGATGCTGGGGGCTTTGTCTGGCTTTTGGCTGAAGCAAAGTGTAAGCCTTGCCGTTGTCTTATAGCACGCACACGTCATGTTGGCTGCCCCGCTGGGGCAGGGGGGAGGATGGCACTTGAGGAGGGGAGCCCGTAGGTTGGTTACTGTTCCTGCTCTTGACACCTCCAATAAAAACAGTTCTGCTCGATCCTCATGCCCCCTTATTCCTGCACGGTCCAACTCCCAGCTCTGTGCCTTTCTGTCCACGTGGTGCTGAGATTTTGGTGGATGTTGGAGGGGGAAGGGAAATTCAGTCTAGGGGTGACAGTGGGAGGAGGGGGCCTACCTCGCCCTACCACCCTGGCAGCGTACAGGGAGTGTGGTCCCCGTCCCCTTTGGCTCATGGCCCAGACCATTGCCTACCACTGCTGCGAGCTGAGATCCCACTGGAGAAGATGAAGTTTATGTTCTTTGACCAGGCAGCCCCACACACTCAGGGCTGAACAAGGATCCTCAGGATGCTTCCAGACCTCTCCCAATGGAGGCAATGGCGTGAGGGTACTGGGTCATGGGTATCGGGGATGACATGGATTGTGGCACTGGGTGAGGCTGGAAGGGTTTGTGCACCTCGTGTAAGAGATCTGGGGCTCAGCAGGGCTTTTGCCTCCTCATTTTGAGTAATTAAACTAGTTTGTGCCTTGTTTGGCACCTTCAATCTCTATCAACTCGCTTAAAATGCTAATATTTTGTCTAATGATAATTAATAGAACAGGTTATTTTTTTACTGTTTTATTAGCTGTCTCAATACTGAATTCTTTTAGGGTCCCACCTAGCTTTGAACCTGTGAGCCAGGCTCCATGGGTTGCGTGCTGGGCACAAGTACGGTGTAGCTGAACTGACCTTCCCAGAGCTCTGGGTCCCTCGAGCTGGGTGCCCGTGGGTGACTCTTGGCTCTTGCAGGATGCTCCCATGGTGCTTGCAGGAGGGGCATCCGTCCCATGCCCAAAATAACTCCCTGGAGGAAGTGTATTCACAGCCGTGGTATGTGCTGCCGTGAGCATCTGGGGCGGCTTGGGGTGGCTCCAGAGACTTTGCCAGTCTGGCCTGGCCTGCACAGAAGGCTTGGTGAGGGGGAAGAGGGGCTTTCCTGCGGCTGGAAATGCTGCTGGATGAGCAGAGGGGCTGCACAGCCCTTGGGGACGTCGGGCCCTAGCACTGCCAGGAGCACCAGAGGGCAGGGACTCTGAATACTCTGCCCAAGCCCCATTGCTGCTCTGACTGCACCTTTCCCTTTAGCACCTTTCTTGTCCCTCTTTCCTGTGTGTGGGTGACAGACACCGAGAGACCCCCAGTGGGATTTTTGATGGCTGCCTGGCAGGGCTGGGTGTCCCTGGGGACAGAGTGGGCACAGCCACTGCTCTACAGCTAGGGTCACCTGGGTTAGGTGCCCATCTCTACCTCCTGGCATGGGCTGCAGTCTCCTGGTCCCTGCTTTTTATGCACAAATAGGAGCACGAGAAAATTCTTAAAGGAACAAAAGCCACAGGAAGGTAGGAGCCTCCAGTTTTCCCACCATTTCAGGAGCTGGGGCTTTAAGAAATAGCCTGAGTATTGCAAGATTTGGCAGCCCTGCGGCTCCTCCACCCAAGAGAGAGAAATCCGAGAAGCAGAAATGGCTGGGAGAGACCAAGGGAGGATTAGCTTGGTGGGCAGGGCATTAGACAGAAGACGTACAACTGGGTTCTGCCAAGACGGGTGTCCCTGCCCAGAAGCTGAAAGCAGTTGGCGGCAGAGCTGCAGCTTTGCCATGTGCTGAAGGAATGAGAGACCCCGTGGAGGGAAAGGTATAAACACGGGCTGGTTCTGGGGTAGATTCACACTATTAAATCCATCAGCTGCTGGAAGAAGGTCTATAAATGTCAGTGGGCGCAGGCATGATTGAAGATGACTCCAGGATGTTTCCAGGAATGACCTCCCACGGAAGTGGTGGGGGAGGGAATGAGACCCTTGGGAGTGGGGAGATGATACTTCAGCACAGAGTTACTGCCCTGCAGGCGATTGGCTCTCAGCAAGGACACAGCCATTTGGCTGTCCCAGTGCTTTGTTAACTAACTCAGCAGCAGCCGTGTTGCCTGGTGCTGGCAGCAGCAGCTCTGCAGAGGGTGGTGCTCTGTGAGGGGTCTGACTGCAGGAATGGCAGAACATCATCCAGGTTTCCAGATATCCCATGGGCCAGGCCATGAGCAGCTGGAAAAATCCCCTCCTGCTGCAGTCTCCATCCCCCGAGCTGAACCTCTGCCACAGACTGACCATGGCAGCATGCAGCTTCTCCCCAGCTCTGCTGGGGTGACTGTCCCCTCACCAGCCAGCCCAGTTCCTCTGGCACCTTTGGTGTGATGAGATGCCCAGAGGTAGCAGTTATTGGCCGGTTCAGCAGCTACAGCTGCTGCCTCTCCAAGGTCTGCTAACGCCTTGGTGGAGCCACACTGCTCTGGGTCCGTCCTATGGCCTCCTAGGCATTTGGCTGCACTTTGGGTGAGATCCCTCCTACAGCCTATTCAGAGTAAAGAGACTATTTTTGTCTTTCAAACAAGGAAGCTATGCTCAGCCTGGCAGAGTTTTGGAGACAACCCCTTTTCCTTTCGCCTCCCCGACGGATCCCTGGCCGCATCCAGCATGGACAAGGATTTGCTGCCTTGCTTTCCCATGTCCAGCTGTCCCTCGAGCCCTGTGCTCTGGTGCTGGGGGGTCCCAGGTGGGGGTGAGACCTGCAGCCCCTCGAGCAGGAGGAGCTGGGCAGTGCTGCTGGCCTTGTGCTGCTCCAGGAGATCGACCCAGGGCTGCCGCACCTCTGCCATGGCACAAGCCCAAGATATTTCGGGCATGCCAGGAACAGCTCAGGAGCCTCTGGCCACCCTCCTGGGGTAAATGGAGATGCCTGCACTCCTGTGGGTTAAGGGCAGGTCTGGGGCCAAGTTGCTTGTTTCTGCTGGAGGGGGCTGAGGAGGGTTCATCTCCCCCAGAGGAAGAGCAGGAGATCCCTCCAGCATGTCTGCCCTGTACCTTCAGCTGGGGGCTGGTGTCCTCCTGAGCTCCTATCTCAGAGACCCCACACAGATTAATGGGTCCCAGCCTACAGGGGCCTTTGCTAGCCCTGCTCCGTGGGAGACAGTGGGGCGAGAGCATTGTCCTGCCAAACCACATCCTTGCCAGCACCCTGGGCTACCCAAAGCTTGCCTGCCCCCACGCAGCCCCTCTGCAGCGGGTGCCAGACAGCCCTGCTTGGTGGGAGGAGATTGTTCAGAGCCAAGAGGGAGCGCAGAGGTGGGCTCCCGGCCTCCCTCCAGCCCTAACCCACTCCAGCTCTGGGATTCCTCAGGGCTCTGTCAGACCCCAATAAAGTTGTACAAGTTCTCATGACCCTACGGCCTGACAGTGCTGGTAAACACAGGAGCTGGGGCTGCCTGGACACAGAGCAGACATTGCCACTGGTGGGCCCCGGGAAACCTTCTTCTGACCCATGTTGCTGCCTGGGTTATACTACTGAGAGACAACTCCTGGCTGGGCTGGTCCCAGCCTGCCTGGCTCCAGTTGAGCATCGTGAAACGTAGCCTGAAAGGTAAAGCTGAAGCTGAAAACCTTCTTCATTGGCTGTAAATAGACACCAGAGGAAGTAATTATAGAACAGAAGTGTCAACCCTACGATTGTTAAGAATGCTTTGTGAATGATTTGGATAATATCATCAGCTCAGAATCTGATGCGAACTTCTTTGCAAGAAATGAGGACACACTTTGGTGTGATTCTCTAATTCCCAGGGCTGGGCTGGTTTGATGGGGCGATATTGGTAATACCTGTACTTAGGGCAGTGTTATGTGTCAAAGTTCTGTTACAACGGATCACAAAGCAGCCCTGGGAAGATGCTTCCTGGCTGGAGCTGAGGTGTGAGCAGCTGGCGTGTCACATTGGCGAGGGGGCAGAGGTGGGAGAAGAGACACTCCTGTAATGGATGGAGCTGGCAGAGGGGTGGTAGCAGGGGTAACTGTCCCTAGGGCACACAGGTAAGGACAACAGGGACAGCTCAAGTGTGTTGTGACAATAAAGCCTGTTCTGGGATCAGTCTTGAAAGCAACTGAAGCAAGAGCTGTTCCAGGAGATGGGTGGTCTCCAGCCCGAATCTCTGCAGCCCAGCACACCTACAAGAGAAATCCTGGAAAAACCCTGCAATCCCCCCAGGACATCTATTGCATGAGGGCTGACACAAGAGTCTCTTGGCAGGGCACAGACAATGTAGGTGCCACGAGAAATGCAAACCAAGCAGCCTTCTCCTCTATTCCTGGCACCTCTGGGTGCCCATTAGACCTGGGCAGCATGTCACCCAGGGCATTTCCAAGGGCTATAATTGAGTAGGGAACTGGGCCAAAATTGGGCTGCACCTCCGGCAGGGACACAGCCCCCTCTGGTGAGGATGTAGCTGTAATGGGCACCGGGCACTGGACACCACAACCATCAGAAATATCCTTTGGCAAGGACTTGCCAGGGCTGAGTGTGGTAGTTGGAGGTTCTGGGCAGTGCGGGGGCGTCAGGAGCTTGCAGGAGGTGGAGGGGCATGGGGGACTGGGCTCCCAGCACTGGGTGATTTGCACCACTTCGGGATGGAGAAGGTAATTAGCGCTAAAAACCTGCTGGGTTGCTCACAAAAATACATGTGCTCAGTTAAGAAACGCAGACAGTAAATCTTTGCTGACTAAAAAAGCACCTGGTGGTTTGGGGACAGGAGGGGACGCTGGCCCCGTCCCCAGCTCTCCCACCGCAGAGGGGGCATGTGCAGGTGCTTTCCTTCTGCTGTGTGTGCAAAGCCGCATGGATGCTGCCCAGCACAGCAAAGTGTGTGTCAGGAGACCCCAGCGCCAGCAGGTGGGGAGACCCCAGCCTGCCCAGAGCCAGCACGAGCAGCCCACCCTGTCACCATGCGTTGGGGACACGATGCCGACGCGGGGAGGCAGCCCGTCCTCCGCAGCCCTCCAAGCCCCGATGGGAATGGTTGGACTCCATGATCCAGTGGGTCCTTTCCAACCTAGTGATTCTGTGATTCTAAGCCTTGCCAGCCCCCCAGCCCCAGCCAGCCCCAGCCGCGGAGCCCCTGCGGTGTGGGGCGGTGGGGACAGAGGGGTCACGTGTCGCTGCTTGTCCCCGCGGGCTGGCCGATAGGTGGCGGTGCAGTATCTCGCTTGGGGACAGGTCCCAGCGGTGTCCCAGCCGGTGGCCCAAGGGACCTGGGGTTCCAAGGCAGCACCCACCTGCAGCAGCCCCTGGGCTGTCCCCAGGGTTTCATCGCCCAGGCAGGGCACAGAGGGAAGGGCTCTGGAGGGGATAAAGATGCAGTCCCCTTCTCTGGAGGGGTCACCTGAATCCCTGTGAGTCTCCCCAGCCCGCTTAGTCAGGTGTAGTCATCGTGTGATTCACGGGACAGGCTGGAGCACTGGGGAGGGCCTGTGGCCATCAGCGACTCATCCAAGAAAGGGAAACCAGTTTCTGGACCTCATGCTGACACACGAGTACTGGGAGAAACCCTCAATGGAGGCTTCACAGCCAGTACTTTAACTTACTTACCTGATCCATGGCTGGCCACAGCTCCCTTGGCACTGGAGAGTGCTTGTGCTACAACCCTGCATCGATACCTCCAGGAGAAGCTTCTAGCATTTCTCATGCCAGCTGCCCACCAAATACAGGTGGCTCCACAGAGCCCCAGTGTGCAGGCAGCCTCAGCAGCTATTGGCACAGTGAGAAGTGCTGCAAAGCAGGAGCTACCGCTCCAGCTCGGCTCCAACACAGATGGGCAGGAGCCAGGCACATCTCCAGCATGCGAGCTGCGTCCCCGGACTCCTGGCCCCAGGGCAGTGGGAGGTGGCTGTGTCCATGATGAAGTAAACGTGACCAGAACTCAGTGAGGTTTGCCCAGGGCCATGTGCAGCCTGGCCAGCCTTGTTGGGAGCAGGTGCCTCGCTCCGTGCCCAGGCGAGCTCCTTGCTGATGGCAGCAAGTGGGTGGTGAAGAGAAAAGTATTAAGAGAGTGAGGAGGAGGGATGACCACAGCAGCATGAGAGAAAAAACAGGAAAAGATGTTGGGAATGAGAGGAAACCAGAGCACATCTACGGTGCTTCAGAGGGAGCAGCGATGCTCCTACATAATCCTGAGCATGATCAAGAGGCCAGGGAAACCCAGTTAGCACTGGGGTTTGGATAGAGCCTTCCTGGGAACCACTGGACAGAGGAAAGTTCTTCCCATGGGCTCCACTTTGGCCCAGAAACCTGAAGGAAAAACAGAACTGGAGCCCATGCACAGGGCAGGTCTGAGGCCTGGTAGTTAAATCCTGGCTGTCCCAACAGTTCCTCCATTGCCTTAAGTCAGCGTGTTGTTTTAGAGAAACCCATCCCTGTCCGAAATCAATCAGCACCTTCTCTCCTTGACTCCTAAACAGCAGTAAATCCCCTGATCAACCAGGAAGAAACAACATATGCCCTTTGCCCCTTGACCATGGTCCTCCCCATCCCTTCCTCCCTGATGTCCCACCAGCCA
The DNA here is from genome assembly GCF_032191515.1 of Phaenicophaeus curvirostris. Classification (NCBI taxonomy): domain Eukaryota; kingdom Metazoa; phylum Chordata; class Aves; order Cuculiformes; family Cuculidae; genus Phaenicophaeus; species Phaenicophaeus curvirostris. The sequence continues at coordinate 13,321,390 of NC_091400.1, read as the reverse complement.
TTCCACCATCACCGCGGGACCGTGCCAAAGGGATTTCTCTCAGTGTCTTGTGCCTCCCACCTCTCGCCCCACTGGCAGCATCCCACTTCACCCTGGGGTGCAGGAGACGGGGTACGTCACAGGCCGGCGCTGCCTTCAGTGCGGCCACACAGCGACTTCCCTCCATTGTGTCTCCCCTCCCTGAGCAGCCCGTCCAATCTGCAGTCTCCCACCATCTCCCTCCCACTGGCCCCCACTGGCTGTTCCTCCTCTTTGGAGCGCTTCACTTCCGCCGCCCTGCTCTGGGCCCTCCAGCATCGCCCGCTCTTTGTGCTGCTCCGTTCTCTCCACCAGCTCAGGAACTTCGGGCAAGAGTTTGCAGAGGGGTCCCTCCCACTAACCCCCTGCCCTCCCCCCATTCCAAGCTGATGAGACAGCTGGGATCTGTCCCAGGAATGGAGCTCGCTACGGTAGACATCTAGAAACTTCCACCACTGTGCCACATCAGTCTGCGGCCAGCCTCTCGGTGTCCCCTGGCTGGGTGCTGCTCCAGCTCTGTGTGCAGAGAGAGAGGCTGGGAGCACACACACACACGTCACCAGGCACCAGTGGGGTGAGCGCACTGACCTCGCACCTACAGCAACGCTGGGTACCGTTGACGCTGGATAATGCTGGCACTGCCCAGCAGTGCCTCTTGCAATGCAGCTGTGGGATTCCCGTGAGCCCCTTTGTTTTACTTAATTGTCCATGCTCCCAAGTCCATGGCTACAGACACAAGCAACATGTTCCAGGCCAGGGCTCTGGTCTCACCCGGAGCCTCTGGGTGCTGCAGGGGAAGCGGTGGATTTCTAACCAGCTGCCATGTACTTGGAGGGGACATGGGAGGTCCTCTCACACACCCTAATTTCGGAGAAGCTTGTGTCGTGGTTACGATTCCTCTGGCTTGACCAAGGCTTGAACTCACACAGGTTCCCTGTTTATGCAGACAACACTCTGGCAGAACATGGAGGAAAACGCAACTCCTTCCTATGGCAGAAACAAATCTCCCCAGCCCGACGGCCGCTGCGAAGAGAGAGCGTTACCTATCTTTGTTCTTGGCTATCCTGTTTCTACCCACGAGACCATGGAGCCTTAACCACTCATCTCTGAAAGCCAAGAGCAGGGCCTGGGCTTCCTCTCCCGTGACACCTTGCTGCCACCCAGCAAACAATCGCCTGGGCGTGCCGCATCCTCTCCCAGCGCCGGGCTCGCAAAGCCTGCTGCCTTCGGGGTGGCTGGGGGACAGTGGGTGCTATGCCGAGCCAGGGCAGCGACCCTCGCCTTGCCCCTTGCCCGCTCCCTTCCCACGACATCACGGCCCAAAGAAATTCTCCGGTTCCTTTCACAAAGCCAACTCTGTGGGCACGCGCTTGGCTGGCGTGGTGGGAATGCGCGGTGTAAAAACAAGGCTTAGTGGCACTAACGGTCGTTCCCTGCCGCTCCTGCCACCTACGAAGCCCCCCTCGCGGCGGAGGGACCGGCACGGGAGGGCACGGCGGGCATCGGCGGGCGAGGCGGGAGGCGCCGCTCCCGGGAAGGCTGCGTCGGGAACCTCCGCGGGAGGAGAGACGCGAGGGACGGCGCCGGGGAGCTCCCCGGGCCCGCGGGCTCCGCTGCCGCCCCGGGAGAGCCAGACGGGCTCCTCGGGCGCCCGGCGCTCCCCGAGCGCAGCCCCGCTCCCGAGCGCCCGGCGGGACGAGGCTGAGCCGCGACGGGGCGGGCGGGAGCGACCTCGCGGCCGGTTCCGCGGCGCTCGGGGGCCTCGGTCGCCCCCTCCCCCTTGCAGCCGAGCGAAATGGCTGAACGTGTACCAATAATGCCCCGGCATTCAGGCTGCCCGGCCCGGCCGGCCCTAATCAGCGGCCCGCGGACCCCCCTCCTCTCCCTCCGCGCTCCCAGAAAGGGGAACAAAACCCAGCACGTTTCTGCAGCCCCCGCGCATAAAGCGCCGGGCCGGGGCCTCAGTGGGGGGCAAAGCGGCCCGTCAATCTCGGCGCCGGGGCCCCTTTGTCCCTCGCCTCCCTGCCACACCTTTTGTTCCCGAATCCAATAAGCGCCTATTCCCGCTACCTTCCTCGGCGGCTCCTTTCAGCGCCGGCCCGGCGGCCACAATGGGCCCCGGCTCTGAGCCGCGCGGCCCCATTCAGCGCCCTTGGCACGGTCACAGCCCGGCCGGGCCGCCCTGCCCCGCGGGCACCGGCACCGGGCACCGGCCGCTGGGCGAAGGAGGAGCGGGCGGCGGATATTGCACCTGGTTTATTGACTGACTCGGCGAGCTGGCGCTGGCAGTAACCGATACAGAATAGATAGAGGGGCCGCGGCGCCCCCGCGCTCCGCCGTCGGCTTTTTACAAGCAAAAGCAGCTCCGCGGGCGCGGCGCGACCGGCTCCGGTCCGCCCGGCTCGGCGGTGCTCGGCTCCCGTCCTGTCGCTCCGCTCCGCTCCTCCCCGCGGGAGCGCCGTGGTCCCGCCGCCGCTCCTCCGGGGCCGGGGGCCGCCGCGGTCCCGGGGCCGCCCCGCCGGTCCGCCCCGGCCCTCAGTGCGTGCGGGCTACCAGGCCCGGATGCCCTGCAGCGCGCCCTGCCCGCAGGACGGCCCCGCCGCCGCCTGGTGCAGCGCCTGCCCGCCGCCGCCGAAGCCCCCCAGGCCGCCCACGTTCACGAAGGGGCCGGCGGCCGCCGCCGGGCTGCAGGCGGCTTGCACGGAGGCACCGCCGGTGCCCGCCGGGTACGTGCAGCCGTAGCCGGGGTTGTAGGAGGCGGCGTTGCCGTAGCCGTAGGCGGGGAAGCCGTTGTAGGAGTAGGGCCCGTTGTACGCCGAGCCGTAGCCCTGCGAGCCGCCGAGGCACGGTTTGCCGTCGCGGACCAGCACCGGCACGGCCACCCGGCGCGGCGGCGGCGGGGCCGCGGGGCCGCCCAGCTCCAGCGACTTGTCCTGCCGCTGCCGCTTGCACTTGTAGCGCCGGTTCTGGAACCAGATCTTCACCTGCGTGGAGGTGAGCTTGAGGCTGCTGGCCAGGTGCTCCCGCTCGGGCGCCGACAGGTAACGCTGCTGCTTGAACCGCCGCTCCAGCTCGAAGACCTGCGCCTGCGAGAAGAGGACGCGCGGCTTCCTCCGGCTCCGCTGCTTCGGCCTCTCCGCCTCCTCCGCCTTCTCCGCCGCATCCAGCGGTTTCTTCAGGACGCAGCTCTCTGCACGGGGGACACAGGTCACGGCTGAGCCTCGCCGACGCCCGGCGCTCGCCGCTCCCGACGGCCGAGAGCCCCGCGCCGCGCCCCGCTCGCCGCTGCGCGCCCGTCGGGGAACGGCGGAGCGGCCGGGGAGGCAGCGCCGGCACCCGCCGACGCCGGCATCGCCCGGGCTCGCGAGGGGCCGGTTAGGGCGGCGGGGCCGGGCGCTTTCCCGCGCCTCCGGGCCGGCTGAGGCATCGAGGATCCGAGCCCCGCGCCGCCGGGCACCGGGGGCCGCCGGGCACCTGCTCCGCCGCCGCGCTCCCGGAGCGCCCCGCCAGGCCTCACCCTCCCCGTTCCTCACCGAAATTGCGAAGCGCGGGCCTGATCCGGCAGCCCCGGGTGGCGGCCCTGCGGCGGGGCTCTCTGGGCAGGCAGCGGGCGGCGGCGGCAGCGCCTGTCCGGGCTCGGGACGCCCCGGGGACGCGGGGACCGGAGCTCCGCGGGGCGATGCCCGGCGGGCTGGGAAGGCGCGGCGGGGAGCGATCGCGGGCCCATCCCCGCGGTGCGGGGCGGCGCGGCGGGGCCGGTACTCACTCGGGTCGCGGGCCGCGGGGTCCAGCTCCTCTCCTGGGCCGGGCGCCCCGCAGGAGCCGCGCAGCACGGCGTGCACGTAGCTGTCGGCCGAGATCCGCGCGTCCGCCGGGCCGCCGGGCGCTGCCACGGGACTCAGGTAGGACAGCTTCTCCTCCTCCTCTTCGTCGTCGCCGTCGGAGAAGCGGGCGCCGTCGGCGGCGGCCAGCAGGCAGGCGGCGGGGTGGAAGTGGTGCTCCAGGTGGTGCGGGAGCTGGGCCCCATAGTGCGGGTCCTGCTGCTGCTCCAGGTTGAGGATGTCTTTGACAGAGAAGGGGGTGGAGGTGACGGGGCTCGGTAACATCATCGGGGCAGCGCGAGAAGCCAGGCGGTCCCGCGGTCCCGGCGGCTCCGGGGCGGCAGCTCTGCGGGGAGCGGCGCGCCCGCTGCGGGGGGAGCGGGCAGCGCCGATAGACGAGGGGCCGCGCCTGCTCCTGTCTAAGTCGCCTCCATTAGCCCGGCGCTGGGGGTCTGCGTTTTGTTACAGCTTCTGCAGGGACAGCCGAGGGCTCGGGAGCCTCCTCTGCCCCGGGCCGGCACGTCACGGCGAGGAGGGGCCGGGGGCGGCCTCGCCATTGGAGGGAGGGGGAGGCAGAGCCGGCCCCCTGCCCGGCTCCGACCGCCCGGACAGAAATAGCAATGTATTAAGGCTCCGCTGGGGCAGGCCGCCTCCCCGCAGAGCGCCCCGCTGGCCCGGCACCCACCGGCGGGTGCGGGGTCGGTGCGCCGGGGTCGGGGTCCCCGCAGAGAGCCGCGGCCGCCGCCGCCGCGCCCCCCAGTGCAAAGCACGTGTAGGTAGGTAGGGACCCCCGCCCGCCGCGCCCCGCCGGCACGGGCCCCGGGACGGGCGAACACGTGCGGCCCCGCCAGCCCGGCCTACCCCCCGGCACGGCCGCCTGACCCCGCCAGTGCCTCCTGCCTCCCGGGACGCGGCGCGGAGAGAAGCTTCGCCTCCGCCGCCCCGCGCTCCTCCCGCAGCCGACGGCGGCCCCGCCGTCCCGGTCGAACCGTCCCGCGCGACGTACACGCAGCCCCGCTTTCCCCGGCGCCCCCGCCGCTGTCCCCGCAGATGTCCCCGACACCGCCCGGTCTGCCGCGCCCCCGGCTCCCGCCGCCGCTGCCGGATCGGGCCCCGCAGTCCCGCGACGGCCATGCCCTACCGGGCCGGGCCAGGCCGAGTCGAACGGGCATCCTAGAGCCCCGGAGGTGCAGGCCCGGGGTGGAGAGCGCTATCCTGCGCTTTTCCTTGTTTTCTTTCAGTTTCTTTCGTTTTCTTTCGTTTTGTTTCGTTTCGTTTCGTTTCTCCCTCCGGTAACGGGAGGCGAGCGGCCGCACGGAGCCTCCACGCCGCCGTACCGGCGTTTAACGCGCTGACCGAGCCTATCGAGCCCCGGCCGCACTGCGAATCGTTCGTTCCCGGGGCTGCGCCGAGGATCGGCAGAGCCCCCTGGTGCGGCGCAGCGGGGGGAACCGCGGCCCCGCAACGGAGCCCCGCGGTCCCCGGGCCCCTCGGAGGGCTCAGCGCTGCTGCGGCGCGGGGAGCGGGCGCACCGAAGGCGGGGCGGGGGGTCCCGGGCGAGATATTTCGTTGTGACTAAAATCCTGCTGCCCCGCAGGGCTCGAATCGGCGCCGAGACGAAGCCACCGGGAGCCGGGCGCGCACGCCGGGCAGGTGAGTGTCCCGGGGCCGGGGCTTCGCGCGGCCTTCCCAGGCTCTTCTCTCGGGGGTCGTTACGGTCCGGCGGCTCCGCCGTTCACCGGCTCTGTCGGTGCCCTCGTTTCCCCAGCTCCCTCCATTCCTCAAGCCCCGGAGAAACCCACGAACGGGCGGCGCAGCCCGGGACGGGAGCCGGCCGCAGCTCGGGCGCTCCCGGTCCCGCGGCGGGGCCGGTTCCCGTTCCCCCGGCGCGCCGGATCGTTCCCACCGCGCCGCTTCGAACCCCTCGCCATAAGCCTCGGCGGATCGGTCCCTCCTCGCCGCTCCCCGCCCGCTCCCGGCCGCCTCCCTCCCTCCCGGTCCGGGCGGTGGACGAGAAAAGGCGCCCAGGCCCGATCGGGGCCCGGCTCTGCCCCGGAGAAGCAATAACAATTAGTAACAATTAGCTCCTGAGCGGGGTTACACATCGTCCGCCGCGGGGTCGGGCGGCCGCGCTCCTCGGGAGCCGCGCGGCGGGGACGGTGCCCTCGGTGGCGGCGGCAGCGGGAGCTGCGGGGCAGGATCCGGGAGGGGCCGCGGGCACGGGGAGGCCCGGACCGGGCGGACCCGGAGCCTCGGTCTGCCTTTCCCGGCCGTGGGGGCGGCTGTCCCGCCGGGAGCCGCTCGATCGTGCCGCCGCCGGCAACTGAAAGTGCCCGGGGAACCCGCACCCCGCGGAGGGAGGGAGCCACAGCCGGTCCCGGACACGCGGGGGAGCATCCCTGTGCCACCCTGGGACCGGCTGCGGCCGCCGCGTCCCCCGCCGGTGCTCTCGGCGCGGGCCCGGTTCCCGCACCGGGCGCCCCGGTACCGGGGGACGCGACCGGGGCCGGTGTTAGCGGCGCGGGGGGTGCAGGAGCCAGGGGAAGGCGTAGCCCCGGTACCTGCCGGCGGGTGTCAGCCCCGGGTTGAGGCTCCGGGGCTTTCCCGAGCCGGCTGGGCTGGGGTCAGCGGGCTATTAATGGTTATTTTATTTATATCATTAGCGGCGTCCCCTGAGCTCTGTTTACAGCGGGGCCTTGTTGTCCCGGCCGTTGCTGCGCTCTGTTTAGACAAGGGATTATTGTAATGGATGGAGCTCTCCTCGCGGATGCTGCAGCGGAGCCAGGAGCCCCCTCCCGGGCCCGGGGCGGGGGGAGCGGCTCTCGCAGCGGCCCCGGGCGCAGCAGCCGGCGGCCGGGAGCGCGGCTCGGGGCGCCGCTCTCAGCCCCGGGGCTGCTAATCGCTCCATTAGCCCTACCCCGCCCTAATGGCCGTAAACAAACAAACCCGCTAATCCGACCCCGTCTCCGGCCCCGGTGCTGGCGGGGACGCGGCTGCGGGGGGCGCCCACCTGCCCGGTGCCGGTGCCGGTGCGGCCAGCGCCGCCGGGAGCTGCCCCCCGCGCCGGGCTCTATTTACACTGAGCCTGCCCTTGTGTAAACGCTGCGCGCCGTGGTTTATCTCAGGGCCCGTCTGTTTCTCGTTCTCTGTCAGCAGTGCCCGCTGAAGGATGGTCCTTTCCCAGGGGCTCGGCCCCTGATTTATGTGAGAACCGCAGCGCGGCGGGGACGCCCCCGCACGGCGGGGCCGGCTGCGCGGGGAGGCGGCGGGGCGAGGGGCAGCGACCCGCGGGGGTTCCCCCCGCACCGGCCGACACCTGCCGGCAGCGCCGCCGCCCGCCGCCCCGCACAGAGCCCCGCACCGAGCCTCGACGGCAGCTCCCGGGGTAGGAAACGGCTTATATCCCAGCCCCGCCTCTTGCCCAGGAGTGGCTCTGTTCAGTAACTTTTTGAAAAGAAATGTTCCCCAGGAGAGCAGAGGGCTCCCGCAGCGCAGGGCAGCCAGGGCCAGGCGAAGGATGCTGAGCGCCCGCCCAGCTGTCCCCATCTCCCACCACCCTGCCCACTCCGATCTTCCAGGTGGCTCCTCACTCCACCCCTCGGGGTCTCGGGACCACCCCCCGTCTTGGAGGCTTTGACAAGAACCAACGGTGCAACATCCATTTTCTTCACAAATGCATCACTGCAAATATTTGCTTTTCTTCGATATTTTCTTGCTCCACTGGTATTGGCTGGTTTGCTTTTGCTTCACCGTTCCTTCCCAGGACAGGGATGCGCCATCTGGAGATAAGTCCTAGAACAAAGCCTTGATGATAAATGTGTTATCTGAGGGTCACACTCAGACTTTAGTGTTCTGAAAGATGCGTATGTTCCCAAGGTGGGAGCTTCATTTGAGGGGTGCCAAAGCTGTGTACAACATCCAGTGCTCAGCATTTTGGGGGACAGAGGTTGGTGGACCTCAGGAACTGCAGCTCATGCATTGAGCTCGATGAGAGCCAAATCGCAGGAGCAGGTAGAGGTCATCCTATATCTGAAGGGTAGGAAATGTTAGTGCCAAGGATCCCCACCTGCCCGCTTTTATTTGGCATTTCTTGTGCACATTATTTGGCCTATCTAGGCTTTTGCAAAGCCACCCTGCCACAGAGCACAGCTCCACAACTGCGGACGTGCCGAGAGTAGCAAAACATCTCTTCCTCTGGTGGAGAAGCTGTCATAAATCACAGTTTACTGCTCGTGTGATGAGAAGGTCTCATGTTGAGGCTCCTGCTGGGAGACACCGCCACAGACACAACTACACCAACCCCTCGCTAGTGCAAACCTCACAGCATTTCTGTGAGCACCTTTGCTCCGTGCTTCAAAAGCCATTGCTGCATGTTTCCACCAAAGAGGTCAAGAAGCGGGGCTGAAATTCATCCTTGAGCAGAGGACCAGCACGAGGATTGCTCACTGCTCGCATCCACAGGCCTGTGTAGTACTTGCATCCCATAGGGCTTAAGTGGAGCCTAAGTGGACTCTGGGCCTTGCGCTGGCGGCCTGCCCAGAGCTGGATTTCAGCTCCGAGCCCAGGCCTGCAGCTCTGATTCATGCACGTAATCCCGCTGAGGTCAGCGGGTTTCATCCTGCTCCCACTGCAGCTTGCGGGACGGTTCACACGAGAGTGGCAGGGTCAGGCACTGTGTTTGCATACACTGTAGAAAATGGAACAATTAAGATTAAACCAATTAAATTTTAACAGGTCTGGAAAGCGTTTTATTACATAATAAACAGGAGGGATTAGCCGTGTCGGGCTTTGCTGTATGTGCGCTGGCGGAGCGGTTCCTCGCTGTCCACAGCACTTGGTGTTCCTCAGGGCTGGGGACCTCCCTGAGCTGCCGCTGGGGCCGGCCCGCTGACAACACACGGGGCTGGGAGCACAGCTGCACGCTGGCTCCTGTTCCCATCCAGCGCCTTCCCCTGAAGCATTCTGGGTGCAACGCTTGTCTTAGCCTGAGCGAAGCCTTTTCTAGAAGGAATTTTGCAAGTTGTTCGGTGGCTACTTCTATGGGCGTCCTTCAGGGAGAGGGAAGCGCTCGTGCTTCTGTCAGGCATGCTGGTGAGGAGCAAGCACCCGGGCTGTATCTGTGTGAGGTGCTGACACGTCTCGTCTTGGAAACAGAGCTGATAAGTTCCTCTTGTTTAGGGTATCTGCCCAGCAGCCAGTCCCCACTTCTGTCCCTGCTTAATCAAGATTCCTCTGGCTGCAAGCAGAGCTTGTTCCCATGTGGATGAGGCCATCCCGGGAATGGTTACCCCTGGAGCTGGCTAAGCAGGGCCAAAAATGGTACACAGCTCTGGATTTGCTGGGGTGGTTCGGGGCTGAGAAAGGATGCAGGAACTAGCTTTGGCAGGAACTGTGCTGCAACCTTGGCTGAGCGCATGCATGAGGCTGCACACAGGCAGACGCCTATCTGTGGTGGCACTCACCTGGCTCTGCTCGTGTACAGGGGGTGCCACGGGCTCCAAGGGGCACCCACAGCCAGGGACTGTTGCACGGCTTCATCTTCTCAGCCATAACTCACCACTGGCTGCCTCAGCAGGGTTGTGCACAAATATCTCCCTGCCTTGCAACAAACTTCAGCACCTACCTGCAGCTAGGGATGAAGGAGAAAGACAGGAGCTAGGAAATCTTGTCCTTTCTGTCTCTGCTGGGTAAATACAGGATAAGGTCCTGGCAGGCTCCACCAAAAGGCATTTTGCATGCTGCTTCCAGAGGCCACAGCAGGCCAGTGTCTGACTCCACGGCAGGTTTTTCTCTGGAAGCAGAATAGTTGCTGCGGGTGGTGACTGTGGTGTGTTGAGCGTCCGCGAAGGCAAACCAGCTCCCTGGCTGACTACCATGCCTGGAAAAGTTAATGGTAAAGCATGTGCTCAGCCTGTACACATCGAATAAACACTCATTCTTTCATTTTCCTTTAAAACAGTTTTCGTATCTGGCCAGGGCTGCTCGTGTTGCTCCCTCCCACAGCAGCTCCTCACCGATGACTGCTGTATAAATAGAGCAGCCCTTGGGTCCCACACGCAGGTGGGCAGGTGGGCTATTTGAAAGCTTCTGTTAATAATTTATCTCTGAGTCCGCCTAATGAATTCTCCTCATAATTACTGCGCAGAAATTGTTAGTGTATCCTGATGATTCAGAACTTTCTAACAACAACTCTGAACTAAATTATAAACTGTTTTTCTATCTTGGAGTGGAGACTTGAGAGAGGATTCCTAATTGTTCTCATCCCCTCGGGGGCCAGAGCCGGATTATCCCACACAGGCTTCTCTGCAGACTTGTTTTTAGTCTATCGGTGGGCTGTCTGCCAGACTGAAGGGATGGGGAATTCAGTTTTCCAGTTTTAAATCCCCCCTCCACCCTTCCACTCCACTTACACCTCTAAGGAAGACCATGGATTAGAAAGGATTTGCCCTCATGGGGCTTTAGTTTGGGTTTGTGAAGATCTGTCCTTAAAAGCTTCGCCTTCTTTTTTTTTTTATCCCCATGTAAACCTGATTCCTGGCTTTACACTGGGAATGGACAGAAGTGAGGCACTGCGTGGTTTGTAGAGCAAAGATTTCCCATTTCTTTTGACATACCTGCCTTTAAATGGCATTTCCTCTTGGAGAGAATGGCTTCATGTGAAGGACAAGAAGGTGGAGACGGGTGCGAGGGGTTTTTTGGGAGCAGGGCATGGCTGAACTCCTCCTGCATTGGTTGCTGTGCTTTGGGAAAAGGCTGGATGGACCCCAAAGCTCATCCAAAACGCATAGCTGTGACAGTACTGCCTGGGTGTCTTGATGCAGCTCCTGGGCTGTCCCATTGCCATTAATTGTCCCAGTGCACCAGAAGCCTTGAGTAGCCGCACTGGGTCATCATCACCAAGGAGAACTGGGATGCTCTCCCTACAACCCAACCTGGTGCTCTCCCCCAGGGCATGTCCTCCACTGGCAACGACCCGTGCAGCGATACCGGGTCAGGCCAACAATTGCATGGCGCTCAGGCCATTGCGAAGTTGGCCAGGAGCTAGCATGAGGCCAAGACATGTCTTCCCTTCCTCATACCCCGCTTTGGCAGGCAGGCAAGAGGCCGTGCTGCCGGCCATGCCCCGTCCCACTGGAAGCGCCGACGCCTGTCTGGCTCCTGGGACACCCCGCCGGCCCTGTCCTGAGCACGTCCCCCACGCCCAGCAGCAGCGAGTGGGCACTGTGCCGCATCGTGGGGCCGTCCAGACACAGGCACCCTTCTCCAAACATCCCTCCCTCCGCACATCCGTGGTACCCCCGTGGCTCACCCATGTCCACCCCATGCACCCGCCCTTGCTGACGGTGGGGAAAGTCGGAGCCGTGTCCTTGTTCTGACCTTCGCCTGACCTTCCAGTAACGCTCGAGAAACCCTCGGAAAGGCTTTCTCATTGTGCAGCCCCAGGGTTTCCAGGGAATTAGTCAGCAGGCTGGAATTGTGCTCTGTGTATGTGACCCCCCCGCCCCCCCTGCCTCTCCCATCTCTGGAGCCGGACCGGTCCAAGAGATATGTTGCCAGGGTGACAGCGAGGTGTGATGGATGGACAGAGAGTGGCTGTGGAGTGGCAGGGCCACTGGTCAGTAACCCAGGGCTGTGTTTATAAGAAGGAAGAGGCTGTTTCCTGGAGCTAACATAATGCAGCTCTAAAAAAGGCAGGGGAAATACATCATGCGAGGAGAGCGCAGCCCTGGGAGGGGAGGGCCGCTGGGGAGCCCAGCACCAAAGCGAGTCTGCAGGTCAAGGTGCCTTTGACAGGGGCCTTTTTTATAGGCCATTTGCGTGAGAGTTCGCTGCTGTTTCTCTGCAGCCCTGACAGCAGCTCAAGGCCCAGCCAGGGTTTGGGGAGGGTCTAATCTAAACTTGCCACTTTCCAGCCCTTCACTTGCAGGACCCACTGATTTATTTGGAAATAAATACTCGCTGACTATTGTTTCATTGCACAGAGTGACAGCCCCCTCCTTCCCCAGCATGGGTTGGTGCCTTCTCCTGTGGTGGACGCTCGAAGGCGTGGGGAGCTGGGGAAAGACCCTAGTGCGGAGGGAGAAAAGGGCCCAGGAAGCAGCGATGCTCATAATCACGGTCCCTGCACAGGGTGGGGACCGAGGGCACCGCTCAGCACTTGTGGTGCCCAGGCTAAGAGCTGGACGGAAGTGACCAGCTGGAAAGGCTCTTTCCCAAGTGCCAGCCACGGTGGTTTTCCTTCCTTTATTTGCACCACAAGTGTGCAAGGTCCTCATGCCTGATGCCAGCATCTCCCCCGCTGCGAGGCTAGGGGCTCTGTAACCCCACACACCCACCGCTGTGACCACCGTGAGGTCATTCCCACCCCTCGTGTCACCTCTGAGCTCCTCAGCCACGCTCCCCCTCGTGTCACCCCCTCTGCAGAAAGGTCTGGCCATGGTAGAAGTGGTGGCTGCTGGTGCTGCTGATGGGGTTTTCCCTCTCTCCCCAGCAGGATGGGAGCTGACCCCCCCAGGTGGGCTGGGGCACCATTGCTGCCTTCCCTTTGCTGTTGCTCCTGCTGCTCTACTCAGCCCTTGTGTCCTCTGGGACTTTGTCATCCTTGCAAAGTGGAGAGCAGCGCCCCAGAAAATAGCCCCCAGGTTTTCCCTACCAAAAAAAAAAAAAAGAAATTAAAGCATTTCAGAAAAGAACCCTACAAAAAAAAAAAAAAGGGAAAACAATCCAGGCTCACCCAGCTGTAATTCCCACCATTTTCTACACAGGCACAATTTGCTTGTACCACAACTGAAAAATTATTGAAATGTTGAAAATATTTTATTCTTTATTCTACAACTTTTATCCTTACATCCTTTCAATAACGTTAGTTACATTACATTTAGGTTTTGGTTTTTTTGTTTTCTTTTACAAGAATGCCAAAGCTTTTAAAACTGTCAGCAAAGGGAAGAAAAGAGAGGAGGAAATCTAGAGTGAATGCCTAGGGTCTTCAAGCAGATTCAGGGTAGGGAAGAAAAAGAAGGCAAGGAAAACATGAAAACACAGCACTTCCAAATTTTGAACAGCTTTCTAGATTAGGAAACAGAAAAAAATGTTTCAGAATATACCATTGAAAAGTTAAATGAAAATTGTTTTTGTAAAAGTTTTTAACCTAATTATTTTTTGGCAGGAAAATTTTCAGCGATTTTTATACTGAATAAGTTTTAAAAGTAATTTTTCACAATGTTAATAATAATAATTTTACCTTGACAAAATAGTAAAAACCCTCAATTTCCACCTCACCGGCAAATATCTGGGTTCAGTTCTGTCCTCACTAGCGCGGGAGTAATTTTTTAAGTGGAGCCTCATTTTTGGCACAGGTTTTCGCTTTTCTCTTTTTCCTTTGGAAGAGGGATCTATCTTCAGCGTTGTTCATCCTTCCCCTGCTCTAATTCATGCAAATTCTGCCGCATGCACAAATTCCTCAGAGTTCAATATTAATCAGCAAATAATTATTTTGCAGCCCAGCCTGACCACTGTCTAAAAGCCACTTTCTAAATAAGTATTTGATGAGCATTTGTATATTTAATGTTTGCATTGTTCTAAGTGACTTTTAACATTAGGTTCTCTCACCCACTTTCGGTTCAAATTAGCACGTTAACATGCACCAATATTTGAATTTGTGTTCAGCTTGGATTTTGTACAGCTGTTTTTTAACAGCTTTCAAAAAAAACAATGCATATTTTGGAGTTATTTGTGTTTGTCTGACATATCCATCACAGCTGCTGGTGCAGGGGAAGGCAATTCCTACTTCTGGAAGCCTGTGCTGGGGGAGCTGGACTGTACTGGTCCCCTAGAAGCCTCAGCCCCATGACACGGGTGCCGAACTGCAGCCCCCTGAGATCAGCCATGAGCACAGGCTATTTTTTTTCCCAAAAATTATATCTTACCGTTTCCACAACCAGTTCTTGCTGGATTTGCGTCAAGCCTGTGGCACCCTGGACACGTGCTGCCCCGGGGAGAAGCAGGGCTGTCTCGGGATGGAGGGGCTTGTCTTTCCAGCTCTGCAGACTTGGCTGCCCGGCTCCTCTCTGAGCCTCCCCAGGTGGCCGTGATATTTCTAAAGGACTTGTCTCTGTGCCACAGTAAGCTCATTAGCTAATTCCCTTATTACACGGCATCAACTGAAGCATGTATGTTTGGGCTTCCAGGCAGCCCCTTCTCACCTTTCCCTCCAGCTCGCCTCCTCATTTCTCCCTTTTCTTTGTTTTAGCTGAGAAAATGGGTTTTAAAAAGTCCTTGTGGCCCAGACGTTTGGGGCGCATGCTCATCCCTCCCTTGCTGGTCCCAGTCCTGGGATACCCCAGCGAGGGGCTGGGGCTGCAGTGGGCAGGACCCTGCTTGCCCAGCAGCGCAGCCGGGTGCTTCCACCTCTGCCAAAGTGGCTTTTCGGGCACGTTCACATTTCTCTGTCAATCTCGGAGCCCAGCCAGGCAAACGTGCTTAAGGTTTGATTCAGACAAAGCAACACACGGGGAGTTTCCCAGGAAGGAGGCCGCCTTGGTGGGATGCAGCTCTTTGCAGGGTTTGAGAAGGGTGGTGGGATCTTGCATCTTGTTTGCAGAGAGACACCAAGTCCCTCACACCGAACCCGGTGCATGCTCACCCGGAGCCAGGGGGTCACAGCCCTTGGGGCCAAGCTTTTCATCCCCAACATAGGGAGCCTGTCGGCCTCTTCCCTCACCGCCTGCTCCAGGAGAAGCTCGGTCACAACCCCTGCCTGGGGAAGAGGGACGGACCCAGCATCCTACCCTCTTCCTTCTAGGGGGCCACACGCCGCAAAATCCACCTCATGCCGGCACTTTCCGGCCCTCTGTGAGAATGTACATTTTGTGGCTCCTTCATTGACTTTGAAGAATGTCCCTTTATTCACAATGTTATTTCCTTTAATCACTGTGAGGTTGCAGGAAATCTTCTTGGAAAATTGTTTCAGATTGGCTGGAATCACCGTACTGTCGCAGGGATGGAAAACTCACTTGAACTTGTTTTTATTTTACCCTAAAAAGTCACTGTCCCCAGAAGGTTCAGATGAATTCGGATAAACATGTGAGTTCCGAGGATTTAGTTGTTGATGAGCAGATTTTTTCTCCCTTTTTTTTTTTTTCCCAAATGAACCTCCGTGGCTTTCCAAGTTCCTGAGCTTTACACAAGACCACGGGTGCAGAACTAAAGGAAAGCTGGGCCATTGGTGTAAACAGATTGAAGAGAGGCAAATACATCATTAAGGGACTCAACATGCGAATAGAGATAATGAAGTGGTAGGTGACAGCTTTGGCCATCACCTAAGAGCTGAATCAACTGAATTTTCTTCTCCGTGAGGATATCTGTGTTGGCTGACACAGGAAAAACAAGACGTGCTAAATCTTGACTTTTATGGGAGTTCAGTCCCATTTCCACATGAAATTCTCATGAGCAATGGAGAAATGTGCCCTAGGTGAATGTGCAGCTACGTGAGAGCACAGCTGTCTGAAAAACTGTATGGAAGGGGCAGCTACCAGTGCCCAACCCTCAGACAGTGTCTGGTCTGGGTCTAGGGCTAGTCAGTGCTTTCACCAGTGTTTTTTACTTGCAGCACTAGTCTGTTAGGGCCTGCAAGGGTGCTTTTCCTGAGAAATTGGAGAAATCTGAAATAAACCTGTTGATATGAACAAGTACAGATCTTTTCTATGAGTTAGGCAAAATCAACAGCACAAGCACTACCTGGGGAATGAGCAAGGTTGCTCTGTGGGAATGTAGCTGGAGGTGATGGTTGGTCTTGCAGGGAACATGAGCCAGCAGCAGCCTGAGTGAGAAGAGCAAAATCAGACCAGGACACACAAACAAGGTGTTTGCAAGACACCTGATGTGATCCTGCCCCACTTAGAAAGTGTTATTCTGAGCACTGAATCCCACTTGGGGCTCAGCGTTTCAAGTTGTGGTTCTTGGAGAAAGTCCAGGGAAGAACGAGATCAGAAATTCAGAAAACATGACATACTGGAGAAGGCTGAAGGACCAGGGTAGCTTGGTATCAAGACAAAAAGACTGCAGGGGAATGAGATAAAAGTCTTTACATACATAAAGCCTGCTACAAAGAGTGAAATAATGGGCTGTTCTTTGTTTTCAGGGTGGGTAGAAGAAGGAGCCATAGGCTCACCATGCAATGACTGCGGTAAAGGAGATTAAAACTCGTTTTTCCTGGAAGCTGTCTTCACCACTAGAGGCTTATTTTAGGAAGGGTTTAGACAAAAGCTCCACCAGGAAGAGTTTGCCTCGACTGGGGGCAGGCAGACAGGATAAGTGACCTTTCAAGGGCCTTCCAGGCTTATTTTTTATAATTCCGTGACTATGGATACTTTTAAGACAGAGAAGATCTTTTTGCCTCTAGACAATCTATTCAAGACTGGTCCTTGCCAGGTGTGTTTTTCTTCAGCTGTGAATGTCGTCCAGGTTTCCATTATCTCCATCAGCTGGTTTTGTTATTCAATCCTAAGCATTTTATTTTTACATTTGATTTTTTTTTTTTTTGCTCATTTCAGCGCATCCTTGTCATCCTTCTTTTCCTGGAATAGTCATATGCCTTGTGTGGTCCCCCCCAGGTAGTCACAAGGACACCTCCTTCCCTTCCCCATCCAATGGACTATATGCCTATACTTGGGATCCAAGAGCACCCCGTGGCAGACCCCATCTCGGTCATCATCTGCCTGGTGACAGACTCCTGGTGTTGCAAGCTCATGTCTCACTCCTGGCTTCAACCCCATCGTGAGGCCCCTGCGGGTCGTCCGTGGGCTGCGTGTTTTTCTCTTTCTAAAACAGGACTAGCAACTGTTGTCCCCCTCCATCTGTGGGTTTGCAGACATCGACTGTTCGGTGTTTACGCTGAGGTCATGTGATGGGAATTTTTCTACGCATATTACTAACACACTGTATTTTTACTCATGATGTTTAAGATCAGAGTTAGTCATTAGATCACCTATGCTGATTTCCCCGGCTGCCTTGTCTTGTTACTCTTTCTAAATCCAAATAACTCGGGGATTCACTAATGCACAAAAGCATCTTGTCTGGAGGAGCGAGGGAGTTCATGGTTTAGTCTTACTTAATCACTGATGGTTAATCCACTGGCTAATCAGCATTGCTCAGAAAATGTGTGTTGTATTCCTTATGCAGGTTTCTCTGGCTTTTAATTTCCAACCATTGATTCTTGTTCTTCCTTTTTTTGACTGGAATAAAAACACTTTAGCACACAGTATTTTCTTACTACATGAGTTCCTGTGCATAGCAGTCAAATTTCTTAAGCTTTTTTAAGAAGAAAACAGGTTGAGCTTGATTCTGTCACTGTGGGGTGCATTCTCCTGTCCTTCTGCCTTTTCTGTTGCTGCTTTCTGCACCCTCTCTCATTTCACAGGATAATTTTGGCCTCAGGAGCTCTGGCAGCACAGCCCGCTGGTTGGGCCTTGATCCACTGAATTTTGGAAACGTCTGAAGATGCAGATCTCACTGCCTTGCTGGGTTCCTGTGCCAGTGCTCAGCTGTTAACCCTCCTAGTGTCCCACAGCTCCCCAGTCTGGCAGCAAGAATGCTATGGGAGATGGTGAAATGGGGAGGAGGGGGGAAATCACATCTGTGGTGTCCCTTTCACTTGCATCTTTTTAAAATGAGGCACCAGGCTAGTCAGAGTACCTCAGAGCTGGTATCCCATCCCCTGCTGCATAAGGCACTGCCTTGTAGCTTCTATTTGCCGTGCTCCCAGCTCTGATGCCTAGGGCTGCATTCACCATGTGGCCCTAGCATGGAGCTCACATCTCACTGCTCACCCTCAGGACCCCAAACTAACTCAGCACCAGAGCCCTGCCTTAGCCCCTGCTACACGGAAAGATAACCCACTTTCTTTGCTGACACAGTTGGCGTTTGGCTCACTCAAAACCCATGATGGGGTGACTCCATGCCCTCTATCATGTGCTGGACCGCAGCCGAGGTTGGCAGCAGCGAGTTGGTACTGACTATCGGCTCGCCAGTGCCTGTGCTGGGTACCCAAAGTCCAGAAATTACCTTTCTTAACACTGTTTCAGCAACATCTCCCTGTTGAGAGCAACTTCTGGGGACTGGTCATGATGTATGTAATGGGTGGGCAATCAGCATTAATTAGGACAAATGCTTAACTGAAATATTAAATGCCTCGTGTACCCAAGTGTCTTGTACCCACAGCCTCACTGCTCCCTGTTTCTCTGAAGCCATCGCTTTCGATCCTTCAGGCAGTTCGAGTCCCTGCGTGAGTCTCACAGACCAATCTCTGTGTTTCTCATTTTCAAGCGAGATCTCCTAGAAGATCCTATGAAGACAGCTATGGACTAATAACATCTTCTCCATATATGGTGCATTTCTCCTCGGTTTGTGTGCAGCTGTGAGCATGCGTTACTCTCTGTGCAGCATGCAGCCAGCTCCTCGCCAGCGAGCGCGTGTTACACAGCCCAGCACGGCTGCACGCTGCGGGCATCCAAGGCTCAGCTACAAAACCAGGTACATTTTGGCCAGGGCCCTGCTTTTCCTTCCATGCAATGTCAACCCTGGACGAGTTTGGCCTGTGCAGCGCAGATGACTGCTAACACTTACACGTGCTTTTATAGTGTAGCATTTCAAAGGGCTGGTTGCAAGGAGGTGCATGCACATTTCCTGTATGCCTGGCCAAAAATTCAATACTTGAGAGTGCCAAGGAGCCCTACAGTTTTGCAGAACTTGCCATTTTGATGTTCACAAAAGACAAAGTGTTGCCAAAACCTAGGGAACAGTGGGGAAGGTGCCAGCATTATTTTCCTGCTCCTTGGATTTGCTCAGTTTTAATTCTCACTCTGTGACCATATGGCTGGCTTGTTCCTGCATTGTGTGCATCCCAGCCTTGTGTGCATCCCAGCCTTGTGAGGGACAGTGGCGGGATGTGCCTCAGCTGGGATAGGGGGATCAGGTTTAGCTTTGCTGTCTGCTGGCGACTCAGAGGTGGCCAAGGCACGAGCATCTGCACCAGTGCCAGTGTGACACATGCCAGGTTAGGGGAGTGCAGGTGTTCAGCTCTGAAGGGCAGGTCCATCCCCAGGTGCCAGCTGTGCCATCAGGGTCAACTTTTTGTGCCGAACAACCTCCTCAAAGCTGCCCAGACATGCCACGGGCTCTCTAATGACCAGGCAGGAGGACAGATCCAGTGCTTCCAGGTCTCCTCTCATGATATCCACCAAGTCCCATTCCTGTACTAATCTTGTCCTTCTATCCAAAACAATTATGGAGGGCTTGTTGGTTTTGGCACAGACCTTTATTTACAAATCCCA
The DNA here is from genome assembly GCF_032191515.1 of Phaenicophaeus curvirostris. Taxonomy (NCBI): domain Eukaryota; kingdom Metazoa; phylum Chordata; class Aves; order Cuculiformes; family Cuculidae; genus Phaenicophaeus; species Phaenicophaeus curvirostris. Next base: position 13,302,222 of record NC_091400.1, on the reverse strand, counting down.
TCCTGCTTATAGCTCATGATTTCTTTATCCTCTAGATGTTTACAAAGCTCCATTTCTTAATATTTGTGCCATTATTTTACTAGGGACCCGTGTGAGTCTTTCCAGACAGTAATTGTCTGGCTCATCCTCTCCCCCACCAGCTCTTTGTACAGAAGTGCACATCTCCCTGCTGCCCCTGCCTGCCCAGGATGCCCAGTGGGACAGGGATGGGCAGAACCGTGGGCAGCAGCAGAGGAGTGTCCTGCTCCAAAGATGTGGAATGGGATGTGCAACGAGAGCCTCTGCCCTGCTGTGTCCCACTGCCCGCATTGCGTGTACACCCTGCAACCCCATGTTGCCACACCTGGGTCAACAACATCCTGTAGTCTTGAGCTCTTGGTGAACATCTCCTGTCCCCCTTTCTCCTCGTGCCCCCACGCTCACTGCTCCTGGGCTCAGGGTACAGGTATGCATCCCTGGCTGGGGGCGTAGACCCTCAGTGGGCTTCCAGCTGGCTGGGGACTGTGTCCTGGGAAGGCAGACAGTGGCAAGGCCAGCACTGTGATTTTGGGGTCATTAGTATGGTGCAGACGTGGGTCAGTGCCTTATGCTGTCCATGGCTCTGATGCTGGTCCCTGCCCCTGGGCTGTCTGTCGCAGGGGCTTGTTTAACTTTCTTTGCCACAATATCTTGCAGTCTTTAATCTGTTTATCCTCCTAACCCCACTCTGAGGTGAGGGATATTTATCCTCATTTCAGAGGTAGGGAACTGAAGGGATTCTTTTCAAATGTAGATCAGTGTTTAATGATGCAGAGATAAAGATTTTAAAAACACGCCCAAAACACCGTACAGAATGTAACTGAGCTGGGAGTTTCTGCAAATCCCATTAAGTGCCTCTGCCTTATTCAGCTGCTGCTGTTTTGGGACAGAACTTGTGCAGGGACCTGCAGAGGTGCCAAGCAGGCTCCAGCCTTCCAGCCCATGAGCCGGGCAAGGGTTGGGCACAGGGAGACAGCTGAGCCCACATTTGCCATGTAGTTTCCCTAGGTGTGCTGGGGGGGGTGTGTTGATACAGAAGCCTCTGCTCAAAGCAGGTGCTAAAACCTGAATTTCACAAGTGCATTAGATCCTCAGCTGCATTTAGGGATGAAACTTAAAGCCTATTTGGGCTGCAGGTGTGTGCATGAAAGTGAAAAGTAGGGAATATGAAGGGGTGCTTGTGCAGCATCTCTCTGGCTGTGCAAAGCAGGCAGCACTGACCTCGCCGCACCGCTAAAAGAGGAGCGAGCAATAACAGCAGGCTCTCTGCTGCTTGGGCAGTTGTTACCTACAGTAGATCTGGTTAAAATCCCCAAGCTGTGGTTTCTGCACAGTGGTCCTGGCAGAGGTGTCGGCGGCTGCTGCACAAGCGCTTGCCGGCGCTTGCCGGCGAGGTTTGGTGCAGGTCTCCCTGCTGCTGCTCCTAGGCAATTGTTGCTGTGCTTGTGGGAATGCAGCGGCTCCAGCTGCACGGAGGTCAGTGCTTTTGTCTTGCTGCGAGGAGTTTATCTCTGCAGATCTTGCCTGCTTTCCTGGGTCAGGCTTCACCTCCGCTGTTATCAGCAAACGCAGGAACAGCCCGGTCCAGAGCCGGACTGCATAGGAACCTCTCGACCCCCTTGCAGGGAGAGGCAGCGCTCTCACATCGCTCTCACATCGCTCCCACACTAAAGGGCAGCAGCAGGGCCAGGGCCCAAGGGCTAGAGACGGGATGTGCCCAGTCCTGTGGCCATCGTTCCCATTGCTCCATTTTGGCAGCACCATTCTCGTGCACCCTAGCAGCACAGGATGCAGGCAGTGGGCACAGTGGGGCGCCCGCAGCAGCCCCACGCTCACCGCACAGCCGTGCATTTTGCAGCGGCGGCTGCAGTTGGCAGCAAAGATGGAAGCGGCAGAGGCGTCGGGGCCCTCCCCAGCCTCATCTCCCTTTGGGTCCTTCACCCCAAAGACAGAAAGGGCAGATCCTCACCCGGCAGCACCGGCGGCACCTATTCCCCCTTCCCTGATGGGCTGCCCCATCCCAGCGCACCCTCCCTTTCCCAGCAGCTCCAGCCGGACCCCTCCAGCTGTCTCCACAAACCCAAACCATTAGCATTTCCTGTTCAAACATTTCCAATAAATAAATGGAGACATCATGCCACAAGCCCGCAAGTGACCCAGAGGCGGGTCCGAGGCCAGGATGGACACGACCACCCAGCGCCCGACCCCCTGGCTGGGCGCCAGCCCTGCCTTTGTTTGAATTCCCGGGTGAGTAAGCGCTCGGCTGACGCCAGCCAAAACGCTGTAAGAAATTATTTTTTATATTAAATAAATTGTTTTCAGTAAATCTGCTCCTACAAGAAGGTCCAGAAGCTACCCGCAGCACCGGGCTCCCTGCAAGGGAGCCAGAATTCTCTTTGCTGGCCTTGTCGCGGCCATGCCAGGGCACGTACCCTGCCCAGAGGTGTCCAGTTGGGGCCAGCTGTGCTACAGATGCCTCTGTTCTGCTCACCCCTGGGTGCAGCTGTGCTCCTGCAGCTGCCCGGCAGCCTGGGCATACTGCAGCGGAGCAGCTTGCTGTGACACGTCGCGTATCTCTGTCCTGAGGCACGACCCAGGCTCACTGGTGAGCGGACAGAGCCTTGGGCATGGGGCTCCCTGAAGCATTCCAGGCCCTGGGAGAGGCATCTATCTCCCAATATCAGGCCTCCCAAAACCAGCTTCCTTGGCTGTGCAGAAGTCCATGTCTTGACCTAACAGTGCCTATCCTGCTCCGAGGCTGGAGATGCTTCAGGACTGACAGCCTGGACTTTTCTCCATTGGTCCTCCAAGCCCTTGGGAAAACATCTTTACTACATCAGGGTGCCAGACATCAGCACCTGGGCCGGTCCCCTGATATCTGCCAGTGGGTGGTGGTAGAAAAGGAGAAATTAGGGGAAGGCAAGTCTCCAAAACATACTTTCCCGGCTTCAGTGGCTCATCCTATGGTGACAACCGGAACCAGCACATCCCTTGCCCCTTTCAGGGCCAGTGCTCCTGTGGGGTGTCTGTGCTCCTCCTGGGTTCCTGGGAATGAGCGGATGCAGAGGAGGTGAGCTTGGCTACGGGGTAGGTCCTGAGTGATCCATGGGCCGAGCTGGGATTCCAGGAACACCAGTAGCAATGTACAAAATGGGTTTAAATAGAGAAATGGTGAACCTCTGGCTGTGCCCAGGCAGCAGAAACAGCAGGAGAGGTTTGAGCCTGATTGGGTCAGTGGATATGATCTTTCTCAGATGTGCAGAGGTTTTGTCCTCACTGCTCTGGGTTGTCTCTGGCTTTCAGCTGGAAGCAAAGAAGACGTATCTAGAGCTAAGCAAGCTCTGTCATGGTGACAATTAGGGAAAATATGAGGCATATATCTTCCACTATTTTTTTTTTAAATTATGTTTTGCCAAAGCCAAAACTTCCTGTGGGAACCGGGTGTTTAAAGGCAAATTTTTGCTGCTGAAATTTTCTAAAGTATTTAAAAAGGTTAAAATCTTCTTTGAAAGAGGAGGTGTAGATTTTCTGCTTCAGAAATGTTATGTGCCAGAAATGTTATGCGTCAGCATGATAAGACTTCAGAAACTGAAATGCAGTGAAACCACATTTTGATTAATTTATGAAGATAACATAAAGTCTTTTCTGATTTGGAGTGATTTCATTTTGTTTGAGCACATGCCTTGCTCACGGGAAATTCCTGTTTTTCCCATCTACAATAGGTGAGATAGAAGATGGGACGTGGCAGGGGGCAGCCTGCTGCTAGGGGTATGCTGCCCAAGCAAGAACTGAATTTTTGGTGCTGGTGGGTGACATCCCTGGTACTCCCTATGCGTGCGTACAGTGGGGCTGGTGGGACAGGGCAGTGGGAGGTGGGTGCTTCTGGGCAGCATGGCCAGGTCTTTAGCTTTGGGGGCATCTGTGGGGCTGTGTTTAGACACTGCCTATCCCCAGCCATGCTGTGGTCTGAGCTGCTGCTGGCGCCCCCCTGCAGCAGGAAGGCAGAGGCAGGGGTCCCCTTCCAGCCCTTGATGGTGCCCCTCAGCAGGACTTGAGGCCCCAGCTGCCACTAGGATTTGGTGCCATCAGCACTTGTAGGTGCTGACAGATGGATGCGTGGAAGGGCTGGTTGGGGCCGGAAACTCCTGATCCCTCTTTATCTGCCCCTCGCCCTGCTCTCTCATCTACCCGTCACGCTCTCTGTCTCGCCTGGTATCTGATGCTCCTATTCCTGTGTCTTTCCAGCTGCTGGAGGACTGCCCACCCTTTTGCAGCACCCCATGGCCAGGCATCAGCCCCCAGCTCTCCATTCCAACCTCAGCACAGGGTTCTGTACCCCCTCCACACACACCCCAGGGATCTGCTGGGCTCACTGCCTGCAGGAAGCACCAGTTCTGAGTGAGGGGAGGCACCTCAGGTGCCCCCATCCTATATCTGCATGCTGAGCATCAGTCACAGTGGCTTGCAGGTGCCTGGAACTGGGCTCCACAGCTGTGGTGTATTGCAGGTTCAAGTGGGAGGAAAGGATCAGGCCCAGCTCAGCATCATCATGTGCACTGAAGAGGTCAAGGAGGTTTGCTGCTGTTCAAATGTGCTGCCTGCTCCTGGACTAAGGTCCACCTGCGTACCAGCTGAGAAACTGTCACAAGCCTTTCACTTGCCTCTCCTGGCATCCCCGATCCCCATCGCTCCATTGCAAACCCACTGCTCCAGCTGGGCAGAGTGGCAGCGGAGGGGTCAGTATCCGCATTAATGTAGCTGCCCCTAAACCCACTGCCAGAGATCAGCTAATCTGATAATTACAGCAACAAAAGCCATTTAGACAAACCATGACCTGACCTCGGGAGCTTGGAATGAAAACATTTTACCCTCCTCTGTCTGGATCCTGCACTGAGAAAACATCTGTATTCAGAGGACGGCTGGGAAAAGAGCCCCCGCGCAGCACCCGCTGGGAACAGGCACAGCTCTGCTCCTACCCTCATGCTGCCTGCGCCCAGCATCAGCCGCAGATGGGCAGCGCCTGGGACAGGGCAGCCAAAATGCTGCTGTGATGCTGGGATCGAAGGTGCCCCCTGTGCTGGGCTCCCTGTCCAGAGGGGTGCAAGAATGGATCTTCCAAGGCAGAGTGAAGGGGATGGACTGAATGGAGCATCTCTGCGCCCTCCCAGAAACATTTTTTTCTCCAAGCTCACGTGAGGCTCGATGGCACGGGGAGAGCAGCACCTGGCTCCCAGAGACCCCCATATCTCCCCAGAGATCCCCATATCTCCGCAGCAGCCGAAGCTCTGCAGGAGCCAGAGTGCGGGGGGCCGTGCCTGTGTGGGGCAGGGCAGTGCGTGCCCGGAGGGCTCCTTCGCTCTGGGTAAGGTGTACAAGCCTTCCCGTTGAGTGGCAGGTCATTGCTGGCTGTCAGTCAGAGGCAGGAGATGAACAGAGGGATGCCTCAGGGCCAGCTCCCATGTTTCTTCTGCTTTTACATACATTTTGGTAGCACCCTTTGTGTAGGCTGAGGAGATGAAAGCTCAGGGCCAGAGGGATCTTGTTAACACACAGTCACCCGTCTCAGGGGCCTGGCGGCCTGATGCTTCGTGCCTGTCTGTCTCGTTCCTATATCTGTTCCCAGTGGAGCCCCACTCAGTGCCACCAAGGGTATGGGACACTGGCTGGGCTGGGAGCACCAGCAGGTAACTGCTGCTGGATCAGTGACCCTGGCTTCATAGGCACAGGCAGCAGCACAGACAGAGTCCACCAGACCAGCAGCTCTGGACTTATGCTGCCCAAGAGCCCCTGAGGAAGAGGAGCTAGACAGTGCTGATTTAGGGAATTGCTTTTTTTTTTTTTCCTACAACTGGCACTGCTCAGCCTGCTCTGGCGGTCCAGGCTTGGCAGGCAGAATCCCTGTGCTCTCATGACTTTCCTGCTTTGCACTGGGAAAGGGTTTGGCCATGTCCCCAAATATCCCAGTACTTTTTTTGGAGAGTGGTAGGATTAGAAACCAGTAAGTGCAGCAAGAGCCTGTCAGTCTGGGGACTCCCCAGCACTTCTGTCTGCTCCAGAAATGGGATGCTCTAAGCAGCCTTGGTCAGCCTTTTGCATTGCAGTATCCCACTTGCACAATGCTTTACTCCTTGTGAGAGAAAACACCACTCACACTGTGGTGGCTACTCTCATTTACTTCTGATGCCCTTGTTCTCATCAGCTGCTTCCCCACTAAGCACTCCAGTGTCTCTAATTTAGCAGCATCCACAGACCTCAGGAAATCCAAATGCTCTTCATCTGGCTGGGGTTAGAGTTAAGTTTGGGGTTAGAGTTATGCTTACAGTTGGAGTTAAGGGTAGGGTTAGATTAGAGTTAAGGTTAGAAATAAGGGTAGGGTTAAAGTTGAGGGTAGGGTTTAGAGATGCCCTCACAGCACCTTGACAAGGTCAGGCTCATTGCTCTCTACAACTACCTGAAAGGAGGTTGTGGAGAGGCGGGAGCTGGCCTCTTCTCCCAAGTGACAGGGGACAGGACAAGAGGGTATGACCTCAAGCTCCACCAGGGGAGGTTCAGGCTGGACATTAGGGAAATATTTTTCACAGAAAGGGTAATTGGGCACTGGCAGAGGCTTCCCAGGCAGGGGGTTGAGTCACCTTCCCTGGAGGTGTTTAAGGGACAAGTGGAGGAGGTGCTGAGGGGCATGGTTTAGTGATTGATGGGAATGGTTGGACTTGATGATCTGGTGGGTCTTTTCCAACATAGTGATTCTATGATTCTATGATTTGCAGGGGTTCACAGCTATTTCAGAGAGCAGACCTAAATCCCTTTCTGGGTTTCCATGCAGCCTTTTCTCAAGCCCTGATTGAGGCTTTATCGGAGTTGGGCTAAGAACCAAGGCTTTGGTCTAACGCTGCTGTCTTGCTTCTCTGCCTTTCGCACTACCCTGTTTCCTCTGAAGGCAGAAGCCTTGTCACGCTGCCGTGCTGCCGGGCAGCTCTGCCTCTTCCCCGCTCTCATGCCAAGCAGAAAGTGTGCCAGGCAGTTCTTCCAGGTGCTGCCCGGAGCTGGGGGTGGCGATGGCTACCCCCCCAGGCTCCCCTCCTGGGTAGCCGGGCTGCAGAACCACCTTGGGCACGGGATGGGGGCGAGGAGCCAAACAGGTTTTCAGAGGGATCTTGGCTGGGTTAACAAAGGGAGTGCATGATATCGGTTGTCTGCAAAAGCTTTTGGGGACAGCGTGGCGGCTCCTGCCCCGTATCCCTGCGTTTTATGTCACGAGGGGCAGTGGGGTCGCCCTGCCGGGGCTCTTGTTCCTTCCCATGTCCCTCGAAGCCTTTCCTAGATGCTGCAGGATCGCGGGCGGATTCCCACGAACTTCAAAAGCCTCTTGGGGCGGCGGGGCCGGGTGTGTGTGTGTGTGTGCGGTTCCTAACGGAGCCAGCCCGCTCCCCGGGTTCGCTCGGGCAGCCCCCGGTGCCGGTGCGCGGGCCGGCTCTGCCCTCTGCCGACACCTCCGGGGCGGCTGCGGGGAGGCAGCGGCTCGGCGGCAGCGGCAGGAAGGCGCCGGGAGGGATTCCCCTGCGGAGAAGGGCAGCGCCGTGCGCTCGGAGGAGGGTCCCGAGCGATCCCGAGCCCGTTGGCTCCATCCCGGGGCCGCCGGGCAGCGCGGCTGATGCCGCCCCGGGCACCGCAGCCCCGAGCGCTGACACCGAACCCCCGCAGCGCCCCGGGGAGAACCGCAGAATCACCGGGCTGGAAAAGATCTCTGGGATCATCGAGTCCAACCATTCCTATCTGCCACTAAACCATGTCCCTCAGCACCTTGTTTACCTGTCTTCTAAACACCTCCAGGGACGGCGACTCCCCCACCTTCCTAGGCAGCCTCTGCCAGTGCCCAATGACCCTTTCCATGAAAAATTTTTTCCTGATATCCAGTCTGAATCTTAACTGGTGGAGCTTGAGGCCATTCCCTCTCACCCTGTCCCCTGTCACTTGGGAGAAGAGCCCAGCTCCCTCCTCTCTACAACCTCCTTTCAGGTAGTTGTAGAGAGCAATGAGGTCTCCCCTCAGCCTCCTCTTCTCCAGGCTAAACAACCCCAGCTCTCTCAGCCATTCCTCATAAGGCCTGTTCCTCAGCCCCCTCACCAGCTTTGTTGCTCTTCTCTGGACTCACTCCAGAGCCTCAACATCCTTCTTGTGGTGAGGGGCCCAGAACTGAACACAGGATTCGAGGAGCGGTCTCACCAGTGCCGAGTCCAGAGGGAGAATAACCTCCCTGGACCTGCTGGCCACGCCGTTTCTGACACAAGCTAAGGTGTCACTGGTCCCCTTGCCCCCGGGTCACTGCTGGATCACGTTCAGCCGCTGCCAACCAGCGGTTCTTGTCCTCCAGGCAGCCCCGCGGCCTCGCGCCCCGCGGCCACAAGGGGGCAACCTGCGCGTCCCGGGCGTCGCACACCCCGAGGGGGGTGGTGGCTCCGGGCAACCTCATCGCGATTGGCTGCGCCCGGCAGGCAGCGGGGCGGCCATTGGCTGGGGGCAGGGGCGGGGCCGCGTGCGGCGCGCTGATTGGTCGCGGCGCGCCCAGGCCCCGCCCCCGGCGCTGAAGGTGAGCGTCTCCTCCAGGCGCTGCGCGTGCCGGTAGGAGCGGAGGGGCCGCGCCGCCATGGCCGCCTCCCTCTTCACCGCCGTCCCACGCGCACCGCCGGTCGCCGTCTTCAAGCTCACGGCGGATTTTCGGGAGGATGGGGACGCGCGGAAGGTCAACCTGGGCGTGGGCGGTGAGTTCGCGGCCTTCCCGGGGCGGCGGCGGCCGGTGTCCCGAGCGGCGCGGTGTCCCCGGGACTGCGGGAGTCACCGGGGCCGAGGTCACCGGGACAGCCGGCGGTCACCGGGGCTGAGGTCACCGGGTAGGGCAGTGGGAGGGGTCACCGGGGCCGAGGCCACCAGGACATCGGGGGTCACCAGGGCCGAGGTCAATGGGGCTGAGGTCACTGGGACATCGGAGGTCACCAGGGCTGAGGTCACTGGGCAGCACGGTGGGAGGGGGCAGTGGTGTCACCAGGGCCGGGGATGCGCAGTGGAAGCGGGGCAGGGGGGTCACCACTGGGCACCAAGGTCGTTGGAGTGTCAGGTGTCCTAGTCACCAGACCCAGTGTCCCCCCACCAGCTGTGGAAAAACTGTGTGTCTCTCCTGGCAGCGTACCGCACGGATGAGGGGCAGCCATGGGTGCTGCCGGTGGTGAAGAAGGTGGAGCAGATGATCGCCAACGACAACAGCCTGAACCATGAGTACCTGCCCATCCTGGGCCTGCCCGAGTTCCGGGCCAACGCCTCCCGCATCGCCCTGGGTGATGACAGTCCCGCCATCAAGGAGAACCGGGTAGGTGATGGGCAGGGAGGGAGACTGCTCTGTGCTGGGAGAGCTGCTGGGATCCCTAGGTGTCTCTAGCAGACTGAGCAGAAGAGCGTGAGTCCGTGGAGTAACTGCACGGGGGCAGGATTCGGTGATTTTCTCTGACGTGGACCTTACTGGTTGTAGGTTACCTGATGAGCCCATGTACTTGAAGCCGTGAGTACAAGTAGTCATAGTTTCTGGGAAAGACTGATTCTGAAAATGTTGTATCAAGACTGAACATAGGCTATGATTGGAAATTGTTTTTCCTTCATCTTTTAACAGTTGCACCACAGGAAACTGAAGTTGCATAACAGGCCACCTTTCCTTACACAAGCTACTAGCCACACATCTGCTCTGTGCCAAAAAGTCACAGGAATAACTGGAGTCTATTGGATATTAGGAGAAATTGCTTAAATGAAAGAGTAGTGAAGCATGGGAGTAGGCTGCCCAGGGCAGTGGTAGAGTCACCATCCCCTGAGGGGTTCAAATAACACATAGATGTGGCACTTGGGGACATGGGTTAGTAGGCAAGGTGGTGTTGGGCTGATGGTTGGACTTGGTGATCTTGGATGTCTTTTCCAGCCTTAATGATTCTATGGTTCTATAAGGTTTCAGAATAAGCCTGAGCACTGAGGGAGGTTGAACACCACTGGAAGGGAATGGTGTCCTGGCTGGGGTGACCCCAGAGAGTGTATCTGGGATCCTGTCTTGCCCTTGCAAGTGCCTGTGTGTACCAATTGACCTGGATGGACCCTGCTGCCAAGCTCTCTCTGTTGCAGATTGGAAGCGTTCAGTCCTTGGGTGGGACAGGCGCTCTGCGTATTGGCGCAGAGTTTCTGAGGCGGTGGTACAACGGAAACAACAACACAGCAACCCCAGTCTACATCTCTGCTCCATCCTGGGGTGAGTGCCATCATCAGTGCTGCCACCTCCTTGCAGGGAGCCCTGTGGGCCAGTAGGCAAGAGAGGAATGGGAAGGGCATGGGCAGCAGGAGAGGGGCCTTCCTCTTGCGGGTAAAGGCATATATATTATATCATATAGTATATCTGTCATGTATTTTGGTGAGATTTAAGGGAATACTGGGACTAGAGAAGGTGGCTTGCTGGAGGTGGGACCTGCTTTTCTGAAAAGTGATTTTTTTCCTCAGAGAACCACAATTCTGTGTTTGTGGATGCTGGCTTTAAAGACATTAGAACCTACCACTACTGGGATGCTACCAAAAGGGGTTTGGATCTCAAGGGGCTGCTGGATGATATGGAGGTGAGTAAAACTAGCATGGGAGAGGCGTGCTTGGTGCTGTGCTGTCAGCAGCTGTCTGGGCTGTTGTGTGCTGTGCCTGGAAGTGGATCTCTGCAAAAGAAGCTCCTGGTGCAGCTGTGGGTGCCCAGTCTTGTCTGTGTGTATGACCAAGACCTACTCTCTCCTCAGAAAGCCCCGGAGTTCTCTATCTTCATCCTCCATGCCTGTGCACACAACCCAACGGGCACAGACCCTACTCCAGACCAGTGGAAGCAGATTGCTGCTGTTATGAAGGTATGGACTGGTGCTAGGGCTGAAGTAGGGCTAGAGAGACAGATAGCTCTTGAGTAAACTAGAGATGGGCTTGTAGAGAATGACATGAAATGTGGTGGAGCTGGAAGAGTCTTACAGGGCAGGTGTTGAAGGGAGAGGCTGGCAGATGCTGGTCATCTGCAGTCAGAGAATAGAAGCATCCCAGTTCTGTTTGTGCCTCCAAATTCTTGCTTTCACACTCTGTGGCATGGGCTGCAGTGAGATTTCTTACGCTTGAAAGATTATCCACAGGCCCCTGCTTTTCACAAGTACTGGATAGTAGATCATAAGATGGTGCATCTCTTGTATCTGTATCCTCAAATGCAGTTTTCTCCTGCATTTGATATTTTCTTGACCCCAGTAGAAAGAAAATATCCCAGTCTGGTGTTACTGGCCCATATTTCTTTTGTATTCACCAGGAAGCCCAATGGTAATTTTCCCTCCTACGGGACAGTGGGGGGTAGACTGAAGGTTGTGGGGAAGGGGTTTCCCTCTAACACTGTTCCTCCTTGCAGCGCCGGTTCCTGTTTCCGTTCTTCGACTCAGCCTACCAAGGTTTTGCCTCTGGCAGCCTGGACAAGGATGCCTGGGCTGTGCGATACTTTGTCTCCGAGGGCTTTGAGCTCTTCTGTGCACAGTCGTTTTCCAAGAACTTTGGGCTCTACAGTGAGTGTCTGGCAGTAAGCTGGCCCAGTAGCATCATACCCAGACAGATGGGGCTGGCATGCTGGGGGGGTGGGAGAGCTCTGCTTTGCCCTGATGTGTGGGACCAATGGGTCACGTCTTTTGCCTTGCCCACAGATGAACGTGTGGGGAACCTGACTGTGGTGGGGAAGGATGCAGACAACGTGCAGCGTGTGCTTTCCCAGATGGAGAAGATTGTGCGCACCACTTGGTCCAACCCTCCGTCCCAGGGAGCGCGCATTGTGGCAACTACACTTTCTTCCCCACAGCTCTTCGCCGAGTGGTATGTGTCACCAGGAGTGGTGGGAGAGGGAAGTTGTTGTGGGGGAGCTGTCTGCCTGAGGGCCGGCTTTGGCTAAACGGCTTCCAACTGGACAGGTGCCTGTCCTCATGCTTTGCTTCCCACTTGCTGCAGGAAGGATAATGTGAAGACGATGGCAGATCGGGTCTTGCTGATGCGGTCAGAGCTCCGGTCTCGCCTGGAGTCCCTTGGGACCCCGGGCACCTGGAACCACATCACAGAGCAGATTGGCATGTTTAGCTTCACGGGGTTGAACCGTAAGTACCAACTGGCCTGGCAAATGGAGGACTGACTGGGTGAGGACAGTTTTGCTGGGGGTGAACTGGACTGAAGCAGTCCAGGGCAGGAATCTTTCTGAGACTTCACTGGAGTCCTGGTATTGCTGCCTCTGTGGCTAGGCAGGAATGAAACACCAGGCAGCGTTTTAGTGGCCAGTGCTGGAAGCATTCTGCTTCTTGTGTAAGATTCAAGCAGCTTTGATTGGTTCTTTGGGCTTTTCTGAGCTTCTCGGATCACTGCTCTGACCTGATATCCAATTGTTTCCCCAGCTAAGCAGGTGGAGTACATGATCAAGGAAAAACACATCTACCTGATGGCTAGTGGGCGCATCAACATGTGTGGCCTGACTACCAAGAACCTGGACTATGTGGCCAAGTCCATCCATGAAGCTGTCACAAAAATCCAGTGAAGCACATGAACAACCAAACTTACATGAAGTCACCAAAGCTGTAGTGTGTAGTCTGCGTCTTTATCTGCTCATGGCTTGCCTTGTCCCACACCTCTTGGGGTTTAATAAAGATGGGAGCAGTAGCTCAATCAGGGATAAACATCTTTTGACCTTTCTGAAATACCCCTTGCCGTACAGTAAGCTAGTGCCCCCAGGAGGGTAGGGGCAGCATAAGCCGCCTCAGCTCTTGTTTGATTGACAGCAGCCTGGTCTTCAGGCACTAAGAGCTGCATCTTCAGCGCATCCAAATCAACTCCATGTAACTGATCACTTTGATCTAGGTGAAGTATGGTGCCAGGGCAATGTGCTGTGGGATAACAGCCCAGTTGGCTGGGATCTCATATGGCTTGTGAACTACAGTCACTCAATAGTATTTTAGGGAGGGCGAAGCTGTTGCTGGCTTTTTCCCATTCAGTTCTGAGCCTTATGCGAGCAAACATTCGTAATTGTGATAATTGCTTCTTCGTGTTGCTGACAGAAAATTAAACCTCCATCTCTGAACACTACTCCTGCCTTCTGTGCTATTGTGCCTTTAGCGCGATAACCTCTTCCCAGCCTGAGATTAAAGCCTTGGCATTATGGTTTGTCCACTGGGCCTTGGTTTGTTGGTTTGGCTTTCCCTTTCTCTCATGGTGTGTTGCATCTCTGATGACCTTGGTTGCTGCTAATGGGGCACAGTCCTCGTGGGAGAGCTCCTTGAAGCTGACTTGTTCCTCCCATGTCCATCTTGTGGTCCACTTTCACACCCCTGCCCTCTTGTCCAGCCCATTGTGTGCATCTATGTGTGCTTGCTTTCTGGATGACTGTGTGTCACCCATCCATCTGGCCATCTCTCCCTGGCCCAGAGCCGCTGTCCTGTTGTGAATGTGTTGAAAAGCAGATCTTCCCCATTCTTCCTTCTCAGCAGGCCCCTGCTGAACCACCACCTACCCTCCCTGGTTTCAGCAGGCCTGCCAGCAACAGTCTGTGTTTCTGGCACTGAAAAAGAGCTGGGACCATCTGCTTCTGCTCTCTGCAGTCACTCTTAGCAGGTTTATTTGTGAGCTGATATTACTGCCTTGATAGAGCAGCCTCCTGCCAAGATCTTGTGAAGAAGGGGGAACAGCCCCTTTCCTTAGGTCAGTTAGTGATAGTGTAGCCTTGGTGGATTTTGCTTGTGCTGCAGCTAAGACAGTGAAGGCAAAAATGGTGCCTTGTTCCCTTGCTGTGTTTGCAGGCAATGCATGGGGTCTTATTTGTCCTTTTCCATTTGTGTTACATAAGAGAGTAAGCCAGAGACGGTTTGTGGAGGTGGGGAGCTTTTTCTCCTCTAGGTGTCCATCCGCAGCCAGGGTGATGGGGTAGTGGTTAATGGATGACTAATAGGGCTGATCTGAGGGGAGGGAGTTGGAAGAACCAACTCTTCTATTGTAATTTCTGACATCTGCCTACACTTCTGTCCTTACAGACCTCTAGGTGTGGAGCCTGGCCCACTGCCCATGTGATCTGTACCAGCCTTACAATCCTTGTTTTTCCTAACAAGTGACCTAAATTTCTCTTTTTCTGCAGGGTAAGCTCATTACCCATTATCCTATTTACCATGGCAACAGAGAACAGATAATTCCCTTCCTCTTTGCAAAAGCTTTTTATATATTTGAAAACTTCCTCTCTCCCTTTCACATCTTTCACCAGTTAAGATTAAGTGACCTGGTTTCCTTCAGCCTTTGGGGTAGGTTGTTTTCCAGCCCTTGCTTTCCTCTGGCCTCCTTTCAATTGCCTTGTGTTTCCGTAGAGAGGCAGTGCCCAGACAGCAATGCAGTTGTTCCAGCTGAAGTTTTATCAGCATTGGTGGACTATGAGATTTATGTTGTTATCTGTCAGGCTGTACTCCAGCATGGGTATCCCACCATTGTGTTTGCAACGGTACGATATTAATTCCTGTTCTTCCCCAGTCCTTGTCTGCACTGCTATGGTGTAACTCCTTGCACTGCCGAGTGCTTTCCTGGCAGAAAGAGTGACAGAGAGCCCAGGTTCACAGGGAGAAACTGGGAAGTAATTGCTGACCTGGTTGTCTACCTGCTCCCTTCAGCGATGCTGAGCCCTGTTATTCCAGCCACCTCTGGCTGCAGGTCTGAGGGAGAGGTCAGCACATTCTTCCCTACACCCCTTGACACAGACAGGGCATTGCTCAGGGAGAAATCACTTTTAATATCCCCGTTGCGTTCAGCCTCTACAAAAACTACTGACTGGTCTGTACCAACCCGAAGGCTTGGCGCGAGCCTCCCTTGGTGCAGGCAGCCATGTGCAGAGAGGATGGTTCAATGCAGCGTGGAGCAGCTCTCCCCAGGGAGAGGGGTTGCACTCAGCAGCGAGCTGGGGTCCCTGCCCTGTGCCTAGCAGGGATTTGGGAGAGCTGGGCTGTGTCGATGGTCAGTGTGCGCAAGGTCCTCTGTGTGTGTGGCACTAGGCACGACACAAACGTGTGCTGGGGCCCTGAGCTGCATGTGACACCCCCAAAGAGCACGTTCTCCTTGCGACGGAGACCACGTCTGTGCAGCACCCAGCACCGAGGGGCTTCGGGCGTGGCTGGGTTGGGGATGGTAAATGATGCTAAGGGCAGTTCTGGGTTGGGCCGCCCCTCCCTGCTCTGCTTACAGGGACACCATGCCAGATACTTCTCCACCTTTCCTTTTTCCACTTCTTCCTTGAGACCAGATGCTACCAGGGAGCAGCTGGGCAAGGGCCCTCAGACTCCAGGTAGCTGGTCCAGGTCGCCTGGGTGGTTCAGCCCTGCCAGGGGCACATCCTTTCTCGCCTGGGGATGGGGCTCTGCTCAAGTCCTGCAGGGAGGGGCGGCACGAGCGGGCAGGCGGGTGGGCAGGTAGCGAGTGAGTGCAGACCTGCTGCTGTTGGACACGAGCCTCACAGCAGGAGACCCCCATGCTGCAGACCTGGAAGACAGAAGCAAAGCCTGCTGCCGGTGGCCAGAGCTTACTGTCCCTGACTTGCTGCTGCTCAAGCCTGCAGCACCTTTCCTAGCCAGGCTTGGGGGTACTGGTGCAGACATATTTCTAGCTGTGAAAACACGAGTTAGGGTCCCATTCTGTGTCTGACATCCATTCCTTCTCAAAGGATGGTTGCAGTCTGCTGCTGCATCCCTTTACCCTGCTCCAGCCCGCAGCAACATGCATGCCTGCATGGGCTCCAAATGACATCATTTAGCTTTGCTGCCTGCTACCTGATTTTACGCTATTAGAACTGGGCAGCTTCTCTTTTAGTGAAGAAGGAATATTGCACCGAGAGGCAGGTTCCTACCTCCTGTCTGCATGGGCCTCCAGCATTGCACTCTGGCCACGCTGCTGCTCAGGTGATTAATGGGACAAGATTGGAGCTCTCCTCTGGTGTCTTCTCACCCTCCAGCGACGGCTGCCACTTGTGCCCACCTGCAGCAGCAAGGATGCCGAGGGCTGGGTGCTGGGAGCCAAGGGTGCTCAGGGCAGGGAGGTGCGCAGGGTCAGCCCAGGGCCAGGACTAGTCAGCTGGCTCTGCCTGAGCTAGCCCTACGTGCAGTTTTGCCTGCTGCCAGGGAACTGGTCTGCCACCCTGCCCCATGCAGCACATTCCCAGGACAGGGATGGGAAGGAGCTGACCCAAGCAGCAGGGTAGCAGGGCAGAGCTCTCCCCTAGATGCTTCCTCCCCATGTGAGTCACTTACTGAGGGATCTCAGCAGCCTCCTGCCCAACGTCTCCTCAGAGCTACTTGGCGATGAGCTGGTCCCAGCCTCTCTAACTGGGGACTCTGCCTCCAGGACGGTGCTGCAGCACTCACTGTCTGCAAATACCAGCTGGGCTGCAGTGCTGTGGGGCACCGCAACCCTCACCACACCCACGGTCACACACGTGTATGTGTGTCCCTCATCCAGACTCACTCTGCCGCTTGCTGTTCTCCTCATTGTCAGCCAGCTCCTCCTGGATGAAGGGGATTCCCTCCATGCGCAGGAACACGGAGTCGCTGGGACTGCGCTGCACCTCGGAGCGGCTGCCTATGAGGACACCGGACACTCATGTTGGACAGTCCCTTGCCCTGACGTGGTTGGGGGACACCTGCTCTGGCAGCAGGTCCCAGCACCAGGGACACCCCAGGAACAGGAGCACGTGTGGGAAGAGGATTTACAGTTCTGCACATTCGCACCCGTGTGCACATGCAGGCACAGAACAGCATGCAGAGGTGTGTGCGTGCAGATGCCCGCGTGCCCTGGTCCGTGTGCATCTCAGCTGTGACATGCCCATCGCGCCAGCGTGTCCCAGCACAGCCAACCCCAGGGGACACGGCAGCACCAGCCTGTGGCAGGGAAGAAAGGCCACAGGGTGACTCACACATGACGCTGCTCCTCTCATTCAAGAGGGCGGTGGGTTCCTCCTTGGGTGTCTGTGGGGTTCCTCGTGCAGTCGAGGCCTTGGTTGAATCCCTGTCAAAGGCCTCCACGTCGGGGGACTGGGGCGAGCTGTCCATGCGGCTGGCAACCAGCGCGTTGTGGTACTGCTGCCGGGTGACCTGGGCACACAGACACGCAAGCCCAGCTCAGCGGGCACCGAGCTGCACTGGGACCTCCTGGGGACCCCGGTCAGCTGGAGTGTGTGACCCCCCAGACCTGCTGGGCACCCCACAAGCTGCTGGGGCACAGCAGTGCCTGGAGTGGGACAGTCCCTCCAGCCAGTACCTTGACAAACTGCACGTCGCAGAGGATGTGCACGGAGTAGTCGGGCGTGTAGATGTTGTTGCTGCCACTGTGGAGCGGCGTGGTGCTCCCCCCATAGTCGTTGTGCTCCCGATTGGGGGACTCGGAGCGGTTGAGCCCACTGCACCGTGACGGTGACCTGTTCACTGCGGGAGGGGACGGCACAGAGGCAAACACACTCTCATTCATGGTGCTGCTTGTGTCACCAGTGCCGGAATAGAGCCAGGGTGGACCAGTCACCTCCAGCTGCTACAGCCCAGTGACACAGGGGCTTGCAGAGGCCCTACAAAGGACTGGCGGTGAGGTCCTCCTTGGTGCATGCTGGCAGTAGAGACCATGCCGTGCCAGCCCCGTGAAAGCCACAGGGAGTGCGCGGGCAGGTATCGGACCTGGGGCAGTCAGCAGACCTGTCACACCGCCCGACTGACAGCTCTCCTGCCTTCCGCACAGCATTCAGCACAAATTCCCCCGGTTGCAGCTGGCACCCCATGGGGTTTCACTTCACCTGCCTCGAGGACACGCTCCTGTCCACCCTGGCTCCAATAGAACGGGAGCAGAGGCTGCCATAGCGAGCTGGCCCGTCACTCACATGGACTGATGGCCTCTGACATGCGGTGTGATCAGTGATTTATCAGGGAACAAAGGCAGCTTGTTCCTTCCATGGGTGACGCCAACATCTTGCTGACTTTGCTCTGCTAAAATCTCCTTTTATCACCTGGTTTGCCAGAAAGCAAGGGAAGTGGTACAGGGCTGCAGGTAATCATCATTAGAAGCAGCAAGAAAACCCAAGTACTGAGTGCAGGCTATTACAGAAACACATCAAAGAAAGCCCAAGCCATCCATGGCTCCCCCTCATCACCATCCCTTTCTTCCTGGGAATTGCATCGTACTGGGGAGGCTGCAGCAGGGTTGCCATCCCAGGTCTGCCACCTGTGCTCCAACGAGTGAGGGGCTGCCTAGCGTGAGGTGCCACGGGAACTCCTTTCCCAGCGCTGCCTGGCATGCAGAGTGGAGGGGGCTTGGTGCACTGTGCCCAGGGAGCCGGAAAAAGCCTGGCACACACAGAGATCCCTGCCCGAAGCCACACCCTGTTACCTGGAGATCCAGCCAGGGAGTCCCCTCTGCTGAAGCCGAAGGTACGGGACACTGAGACAGGCACTGCAGAGAAAGGAAGGAGGAAGAAGGAGGGGACAGGGGAAGGCAAGGGTTGGAGGTGAGGGTCGGGGACAGACCAAGAGGAAGGATGAGAAAAAGAATCATGGGCCAGCAGCCCCAGGGCCGAGCTCCCATTGCTGTCTCCAGAATCCCTTCCCATCCCTCTTAAACCCTGCTTCTGCTCCAGGGAGGTGCTCACCAGCCCTGGGGACAGGGACATCAACAGGGACACAGACTTGAATGCTGTAAATCCACAAGCTGCTCTGTGTTGTGGTAAGAGGAGGTGAGGCTGCCAGGCCTGTCTGCACAGCCACACATCTCCCTGGAAAGCATCTTCCTCCCACTGGATGTGTGCTGTCACCCTGCTTCTGCCAGGAGAGGTGACTTTGTGGTCAGCTTGTGCCACCAAGGAGATGGGCAGAAGCTAACCAGCATGACCAGGCTCAGCATCTGGGATGCTTCTGTGTGTTCAGGCAGGAGGCAGAGTGGGAATGTGCTCTGCAACAGCCTCTGCCTCCATACAGCCCCACGACTGCAGGCAGAGGCTGGCAGAAACCCCTCAGCGGCATGCAAAGCCAAGGCATTTGTGCTGGGCTGTCTGCTGCTCCCTCCAAGGCCCTAAGTCTCCACAGACGTGGGGTGATACCAAGAACAGCCACCCACTGGGGGCTGCTCCATGTGGGAACCGCAAGGAGCCAGGACCCCGTGCTTGGCGCTGCCTGACCCATTGCCACAGAGAGGGCAAATCACAGGCTGTTCACCTTCCACGTTTTATTGCCCTGGGTTACAACAGCAGTGACAATTTAAAGGGCAGGCATTCCCCCTCCCTGTGACTCACTGCCTGCAGGGAGCTGCCCTTCTGCCCTCACAGCACCCCGGGACATGTCCCAGGGATGCAGGGCTCCACAGAGGAGCATGGAGAGACCAACACGCAGTGTGAGCGATGCACTCAACATCTCCCGATGCCTCATCTTTGCTCTCACCACTGGCAGTGCCCACCTCAAAATCAGAAAATGTGAGCCTGCTGGCTGCCAGCACCCTCCTCCAGCCACTGTACCTGCAGCACAGCTGCAGTGCTCTAGGAATCACCTGCTGCCTATGCGATTAATGTTTTTAAATTGATTCAAAGGTAAAACCCCCAGGAAATTTGCCCTGCAGCCCCTTCCTTCTCATCTCCCCATTCCTCCCCAAGAAACTCCTGTTCTGCATCAAAACTTTACACAAGTCCAAGCAAAAGCACCAGCACAAAGTGCTGCCCAGATAAAGCTCATCCAGCCGGGAGCAAAGGACAGGTGGATAACCACTAGCACTCGCTCTCTGGTCACACTGCCCGACCCTCCCCCAGCGTGGCTGCCCATGCCGGGTCTCTGCTGCCACAGCCCCGCGCCCTGGCCACCAACACCAAAGATTGCCTGGCAATAAAAAAGTTGCATAACAACAGTTAATTAATAACAAATTGTTAATCGCTCAAGTGTTAACACCTGAATTCTCCACCATGACATGCTACTCGCGCTCATTTCTCTTGGACTTTGTTTCCAGGGGGAAGGAGGACGCCAGCCCGACAAGGGAGCCCCCCTTGCCTCTTCGCTGGCCATGGATGCAGCACCGTGTGTGCAACATGCACATCTCCTGCGGCAGGCAGAGGTGACAGAGCTGGCAGGAAAGATCTCGTGACACAGCATCATATGTCAGCACAGGGAGCCCCGAGCAGCAGCATCCTGGCAGGTGGCACTGAGGGCACGTGTGGCCGCAAAGCCCCAGCTCCCACTGCGGCTCGTGCCCTGCCTGTCCCTGGGGCTTGTGCAGCCTGAGCCCCAGTGGGGCCCTGGGGATGTCACCAAGGGCATGGAGCATCGGGCCATGCAGCAACATCTGCGGGAAAACTGGCCGCATCACTTATTTCTGTTTTCCAAACTGAGTGCACTGCTGAGGGGTTAATCCATCAGTCCACAAGCCAGCCCTTCAAATGGAAGCAAAGCAAGCAGCAAGAAATAGGTGAACCCTAGAGCTGCACTGGGACCCCTGGGACTAAGTCACCTGTCCTAAAGGACTCCCCCTGTTCTTTCAATGACATTCCTCCCTACAGCTCCCTAAAAGTTAAACTTGTTTTGATTAGGCACTCAGAGTAGCCTTGGTTCCCCATCAGCGCTGCAGATCTGACTGCAGCATCTGGGGTTTGGGATGAGGGCTGTGCTGGACTTGCGGTGGGCAGCACCTTCACCTGCTCCCAAGCCACCAGGGACTAAACATTTGCAGGGATGATCAGCAAAGAAGGAGGAGATCAAAGAAGGAGATCAGTCTCTCCTAACCAGAGCTCCCGCCTAACTCCTGCAAGCAGGGGATCTGATCTGCTCATTAACTCATCAGCTCTGCAGGCAGGGAATTTACCAGGACTGGGGTGTCTTCTTTCAACTCAGCTAATCTTCCCCACAACCACATGTGAATAACTCACAGGTGAATCGACCCATCTATGCAATTTCCAAGCAGTTTCCATTCCCCTGGCATGGGATCCAGATTCAGCTCATGCTCCGAGCCTCAGGAATGCAAATGGGTCCAGAGATGATACACTGAGACCTAGATGCACCATGCCAGAAGATGCAGAAGTGCCAGAAAGGGCACTTCTTGCAGTGCCAGCTGTGCTGGGAGCCACCTGCAGGGATCCAGCACGTGGCTGAAATTTCAAAAGACCTCATAGTCCTTCTGTGGGAACTTTGCTGCACCATCCCCTCAGCACACTGCTTCTCCATCGAGTTTTTTAAAGGGGGTGACCTTGGCTCAGAGTTTGAGCTGCTGTGCATGGTGAACAAACCCATCCCTCCTCCAGCCGTCTGCTGTCACAGATAGGTTTTAGAGTCTCAGCCTGTCCTAAAATACTTACATAGGAAGGAGGATCCAGCCAGGCTGCCCGCTTTTCTCACATCGTTATCTGAAATGACAGTTAGAGGTGCGGGAATTGCAGAGGAAGGGCTCCTGCCCACCCCACCCTACAACTAGCCCATTCTCCTGGCCACCACTCAACTTAGCCCCAGTGGAGTCTGCTGAAGCAAAGGCAGGGCTGTAGGGAATCAGCAGAACCCTCACCTGAGGAGATGACAGCCATAATGGCAGGGACACCGTAGTAGGTGAAAGCCCCATTTTCAAACCGCAGCTCTTCCTTGCCCACCTCCACCTCCACTTTCCCCTGGAAGAAGAAGGAAACCCAACTCAGAGAGACACCCTGCACTCCTGGCCACTGACCCACCCAGGGCTGCTGGGACCTCCACCACCCTATATGAGAAAATGGGCATTTCTACTCGCAGAAGCAGCCCAGAGCAAAGCAGAGAGGAGAAATGGGCCACCTCCTGCTACCCTTCACTCGCTGTTGCCCCAGGCACCTGCAGGATGAGGACAAAGTAGTCAACAGGGCGGTTGCGCTGGTAGAGGTAATGCTCTGCCGCCTTCTTGTTCTTTCTGTCATATTTGAGCTCCTGGATGACGTTGGGGTGTTTCAGGAGCCGCAGCAGGATCTTCTCAGAGAGGTAGGGGGACTTGAAAGGCTCCACTTCTAGAGGGGAGGCAATACATGTACGCTCAGCCGGTCTGGGGCTGCCAGGAAGCCCTTGTCCTCTGAGCCGCACAGCCCTCCCTCCCTGCAGCCTCAGCACCCTGCTGCACCCAGGGGAGCCAAACGCACACCCACATCGACAGAGCAGTGAGATGCCCAGGGTGGGGGTCCAGGCAGATGGAAACTGCCCTCTGAGGTGGAACCTGACCCCGGAATGGCTCAGGCACGGCCTGCAGGGCTGGTGCTGCTGCAGGGAGATGCAGGGCTTGCACAAGGGCAAGGGTACCTGTTGCCATGAACCGGTGGGTAGCCAGGAGGAGCTGTGGGGAGATCTTCACCTTCATCTCACTGTCTGAGAGCCTGAAGATGGAGAAGTCCTGGGGCTTGAGTCCCTGGTGGTGCACCCGCTCCTTCTTCCGATTGTCTGCTGCAGGGCAGAGAGCAGAGCGGTTGCCCACTTGCAGCATCCAGAAAGCCCTGCGGCTGCAGGGCCCTGCACTACATGCACACACACACTGAGAGGCATGTCTTTCTGCATACTGTGGCAGGGCTGCTGGAGCAGTGGAGTGCATTAAGTGTGCCATGCATCACAGCCTTAGGAGCAGCTCCCTGGGGAGGGAGCAGGGTGGCAAAACACACTTCCTTCTCAGGATCAGGTCCTAAGTTGCTGTGGCTGGATGCATCACCCAGAGTCGGAAAGGAGCATGGGAACCACCCTGGGGCATTTCATGCCCAATACATGTGTCCCTGGGCCAGGCGCTGCCCAGCCATCAGCTGTTGATGCTGGTGTTTCTCTGCCTCAAGCATTCAAGACTCCCTGACATCTGAACAGCATCTCTCCATCATTCTTGTCTTTCCCACCATGACTGTGAATTGCTCTGGGGAAGGATCATAATTTGCTCTGGCCTGTTTCCTACCCATACGTCTGTCTGTCTGTGTAGGCTCCCACCCTGGCTCCTGAAACCGCAGTAGCTGCTCTGGGACACTAACTGTACAGATCCGTCTCATCCAGGATCTCGGACTTGATGATCTCCTCAATGACATCCTCCAGGGTGACAATGCCCATCACCTCGTAGAACGGGTCTCCTTCCCCTTCGTTGTTCACCCGCTGCACGATGGCCAGGTGGGACTTTCCTGTGGGGGGAAGAACAAAACAGTAGTGAGACCCCCATCCTTGGCGAGAAGGGTCCCCAGCACGGCGGACTGGCAGGTGGACAAGATTTGGTGGGGGACACAGATCACAACGAACCCCAGAAGCAGCTGCTATTGCTCAAACTCACCCCAACCGTGCTAACCCAAAGAAAAAGTCTGGACACACAGACCAACCTAACAGGGCTGCTACTCCCCAGGATGATTTCTAGGTGTCACAGGACTCTGCCTGGCTCTTTTTAGGTTCTGCTTGCTTTCATTGCCCAGGCAATCTGCCGTGAGTCACTCTGTTTAGCACTTTGACAGCCTCCTGTGCAGGAATGAAGTGCAAATTATACCAGCTGCTTCTTGCTTACCCTTGGTTTCATTTGCATAAGACAAGTCTAACAGAGCAATGAGACAGCGTCCTCCAACACAGAAATGTGAGCATGTCCTTTGGATCTACTGGTTTCACTCATCCTCCTAGTGTTTTCTCATTCTGTTGTTAATAATCTTTCCTATCAAGTTGCCAGGAACAGCTCCACCACATCTTTCTATCCCTCACTGTCTAGAACGATCTTAAAGATATTTTAAAATATGGGCAAATCCTCCAGCTCCTCGGAACAGCAGCTGGTTTAAATGCAGAAATGTGTACATTTGTTTGCAGCTTTCAGCCCAGCTCCTGCAGAACCCTTGCGTGAACCATCTGGACGCAGAGACTGAATGTTTTTCAAGCCAGTGGCTTGCACCTGAATGTCTCCTCCAAACCCTGCCCCTGACAGCACCTACTCTCTGTTACCTTAAACAACCAGACTGGGGCCAGGACCTTCAGCTGCAATGATGGTGACTCCTGCTTGGAAGTGGCAGCGTTTCTCAACCACAGTTTCAGCCTCCTCCTTTGTCCCCAGCAAGCTGGCAGCTCTGCTGACACATTCTCAGGCTTCTTGCTTTTGACATACTTGAAACATTACTATTTGTTTTTGCATGTCCAGCTCTCTGTAAGCTGTTTTGACTTCTTCAACTTCTCCTTTCCTTTATTGTCTGTTCTGATTTATGTTTCTGCTCAGCAGCTTAACCAGAGTCCAATTCCTAAGCCACAAACAATTTCTGGATTTCTAGCTCCAATGCATTAATGGACCTGCCGATGAACATCACCAATTTTCTTACTGCCCCTGTGGCTCCGACACTGCTCAGCAGCACCCACAGCTTCTGAACCTCTACTTTTACTTAAAATGTTAAGAACATCCTTCCTGGGCACCATGGCCAACAACTTCACCTCCCTCTGCTCTGTTTCTCTGGGGTCTCCCTTTGAAATGCCTGCACAAACCCAACCATACCATGGGTACTGTAGGGACCTCCAGACATCTGCAAAAAAACCCTTTATTTTCCCCACGGCCCTGGAGCTGAGCTCCTTGAGCAGCAGTGGTCACCGAAAAGGAGGGCAGGTCCCTTCTGCTGTGCAGCTGCCTCTGCATCTGCTTCTCTCATAAAGCTTTCCCCAACAAAATCACCTGCTGCTCTAGGCAAGAGGATGTGAACAGTATTTATGTATTTAGGTGCAATACGGGTAGGCTCCCGGCCACTGCACAGCTCCTTTCCTTGCCCACTGGTTCCTTCTGGCTTGTCCCCACAGTGGGACAAGGACAAGCACTTCCAAGGCAGCCCAGCAGTCCCACCAAAGACATCTTGCTGGGGAACATGCGACCTTCAAATAACCCTGTCCTGGATCTGAGACGAGCAAATGATATTTCTCAGCTGCAGATCAGCACTATACATTTCTCACAGCAAAGCTTGGGCATAAATTATTGCAAGATTTCAGAGAGCAGCTCACTGCCTCCCACGCCTACAGAATTAGAAATGAGAACACAACATTGCAGCAAGTAGCACTGAGATGCACTTTAAAAACCCAAATCAATAGCCTTGGGCCACTGAAAATTCAGTATGTTCTTTGGACCAGGCTATTCCAATCCTTTTCATGCACAAGTTTGTGTATCTTGTCTGTTCAGTGGGTAATAAAGCAGCACAACTTGAGAGTTAAAAAGAAAAAAAACAACAGCGGAGTTGGCCACAAGACAGCAGCAACAGCTACGTTTCATCTTAGCTAAGTCCAGCTTTTGAAAATGTTTCCTTTGCCAAACCCTGCTCCCAAACACTGGGGCCATCTGGTCTCCTACAAGTCCTCGGGTGTACAAGGAGAGGGGAGAAGTTATTTCTTTTGGCTGAAAGCTTGTTGCTAATGACATTTACATGAAACTCAAAACCACCAAGCCCTTACAAAAAGCTTAGGTGCTACTTAAAGGCAGTCAGAGAGTAATGGAGGCAATTCTTTTTTTGGCCAAACACCTACATCGAAGCTGTAATTTACTCTAGAGCAGCCACAGAGAAATGTGATTCCAGCTCCACATTCACGTAGCAGCAAATGAGATTATTTAGAAATAACCCAGAACTGTTAGTCTGGGAGGAAGCCCACGGTTTCTCTGCGCTGGGGGCAGAGCCAGGAGGGCTGTTAGAGTGCTCAGAAGTTCTTTATTTTCACAGAAAATAAACACTCCCAGCCACGCTATAAAACCTCCAGGTTTACGTTACCAGGCTAACACCCACATTAGAGACAGAGCAGGTACCCAGCGATGGACAACTGTTGCAGTTCATGCGGTTCCTTCCTGCCTCCATCTGAGCTGATCTTAGCCCCTGCCTGGCTTGCCAATACCTGTACCACACACACCGATCCTGCCCTCTACCCTAGTCCCAGCACTTGCAAATGACTTTTACTCCCAGCCGGTGCCTGCTGGGAAGGGACTGGCTCGCCTTCATCTCCCACCTGAGGGACAGAAGATGGCTTGCAAAGCCCTACCCCCAACCTGTCTGGGTCCTGGGTCTCCTCCATCACTTTTTAAAGAGATGCTATAAATGCAGCAGCAGGGGTTGGGGGTGGGGTTTGCAGGTGCCCTGGATACGTGCCTGTGGCTTGTTCTCTTGTGGGCTGGGGATGCTGCCCATCCCAGCTGCATCTCCCGATCCAGCCCTGGGAGCTGCCACACACGCCCCGAGGAAAAGCAGTGGCTTTTGGAGCAGGTATGAGGGCACCTGGGCAATTTTATGAGATGGAAGCAATGACCAAGGGAGGGTGACACAGGGACAGAACCAGGGACATCAGAGGCATCACATTCTCCCCTTCAGCCATTACCCTGCAGGTCTTCCTCAGTGGGAGTACAATAGAGGGAGGTAAATCATTTAAACAGAACCCCAAAGTTGATCTAAACCAGCTTTAAGATCTGCAAAACTGATTCCAAAACCCACGCTATTGTAACCGTTGCTTGATAGCTCAAATGACATGAATTATAAGGGCAAGCTGCTTCCCCACCAGCAAGCTGTCACATGTGAATTTTACAGGGCTATCACCGATGCAGGAAAGCACAGCGAAACACTTGAGAATCAAAGCCTTGGTTTGGCAAATGCTAGAACAAATGGGCAATTAACTTTCCTTGTGTGAATAGCTGCAGCGGCCTCGGCAGGACTGCGCTCGCACAGGAAGTTCTATAGGTGATTAAGTGTCTGCTCAGCATGGGATACAACTATACTAAATTCTTTATGAGCTGCATGAAATCTGCTCATTTCAAACAACGGCTTCAGTGGAAAGTTAATGCCTCAAAATGCTAAATTACAGAGCTAATATAAACAGCTGAAAGCTTCCGGATGGAGCAAGCGTCTGAACAGATATCTAAAGCTTTTATGCCCATTTTTAGGAGTCTTGTTTTTCATAGGTACATAAATGACCTTGGGCTCATAGATCCACCTCAAAGCGTCCTCCGCAATGGGAGAACAGGGTCTGAACATATGAAAACGGCTTTACTTGTGGGAAAGGCAGTGCTCTTGGCTGCAAATACAGCCCAGACTACTTCCTTATCATTTTTTTTTAATGTAGGTGCTCTGCCAGAGGAATGTTAAAGATGCTTTTACCTTGTTTCTCATTCCACAGGATGAGCATTCTGAGCATGAAATTTATTTTCATGAATTTTTACGGTAAGATCTAAAGCTGTTAGTACGAGATCAAAGGTACAGCCACAAGCGATGAACCATTTACAGCAACAAAATGGAAGGCAAAAAAGAGAGTAATTGGTAAATACGGTTGGTTTGCAAAACAACTATGATGTAACTGAAAACTATTTTCTGTGTGCTTTTCATCAGAGCTCTTCTGTGGGACAGGGGGCTGCCAGCACCTCTGTGCCCTCTTGCAGAGCAGCATCTGAAATAAGTGGGGACCCTGATCTGAACTTCTTGAGTGTGCATGAGTGCGCTTGTGTGTTACCATGACTGCGTACCAAGGGTGAAACCACACACTTGCAGAGCTGCACCTAAAGGTAATGCACAGCTACACCTGAACAGAAGGGGAAATAATCAGGAGGGCTGTGGGGGCACACAGCTCTGTGGGGAATCAGAGCTATGCGAAGGGAAAACTGTAAAACCTCATCCAATCCAGACCTTCCTCAGAGATGAGAACTTCATCGTACATCTGTCTCCAGCAGAATACAGAAGCCTTTCTTATACTCTGTTTTGGTGTTTTTCCTCATCCTGAGGAAAATTGGGGAAAAGATGGAATATTTGGAATAGCTGATGTATTACCATTGACAAAACAGATCAGGAGGGTAAGGGGACACGGATTAGAGGGGACACGGAGTCTCATCTTCCATCATCTGTACAACAGAGTTCTGACCTCCTGGCTATGACCCTGCTTGTCCACAAATGGTGGGTCCCTTTGCATGTTACTTGGAGCCTAAGGAAGCCTACCAGGATGCTGAGGCTTTCCAAAGCTGAAAAACTTCTAAAGAGTCAATGCAAAACAATTTGCATTGGCATCTGTAGCATGGACCACTTAATCCATTTGCACAGCTCAGTCTGAAGGTGCCTTTCACAGCTCCCAGGAGGGAGATGGTAGGCTGGGTGCCCTCTAACCCAAGGACAGGACTCCTCTCTCACTTTGCTGAACACCTCCCAGGAGCAGGCCAACTCCTGCGCTTGCTGGGGCCGGGTGAAGCAGCCCAGAGTTCATCCAGGAAGATTTAGCATGGTTTTGGGTGGAAAGCAAAGCAATGTTTCAGGCAGAGTTGCAGCATGAGTCACTGAAAATATCTTTTGTGTATCAACACCTCACCCACTCTCAGCCTGACAATAGCCCTGGGATGGTTCTGGGTAACAAATGGCTCCTTAACCCATACAACTGGCTAGGGAGGTCACCGCTTCAGCCCATCAAGGTGCCAAAGATAGCAGCTATCAAATCTCCTGAAGGCTGACTTAAATGTCAAGCTGTGCTTTGTGCTTGCAATGACTGCAGGCTCAGAAGGACAGTAAGAAAAGCAAGTGAAATGGTACTGACCACAGTTCCTGGCAAGAGTAAACGCTTTCTCCAGCTACGCCAATTTGCAGAAGTCTAATAGAGGCTGTGGAGTATTTTGAAAAGCAAAGACAGACCCTAGGGCAGAGCTGTCCTCCACAGGGCAGGTTGTTTTCCTGGCTAAGCCAGGAAGTTTGGGTTTGGAGAATTTACTTTTAGTAACTCTTAAAAGATGCCAAACCACAGAAGACTAATTTGAGTTGTACCTCTGCCCAGCTGCAGGAAAACTAACAAAACAGCAAATTCATACTGTTACTCTGACAGAGGATTATCACTTACTGAAAGGAGCCACTGCTGTGTATAGAATTCCCCCGGAAATGAGTCAACAAAATTCATTAATTACTTGAGCAATGGGATAAGACCATGACTTCCCAAAGGTACCTAAAGAAGAAGGAGATGGACCTCACAGAAGAGCTCCCCAAGAGGAGTTAGATCACAGGACTGAAGCTGCAACATGCATTGCTCTGGTTACCTTCCAGGGATGGAAGAGAAACTGACTGTACCACCCACAGCATTTCACACTGAACGAACGCATAAACCTTTCCTCTTAGCTCCATATTCCCAAGGTGAAGTTTATCCTACTGCGACCTCATCTAGCCCTCTACATTGTTTTAACTTGATAAATACAGTGCAGCTATTTCTCTGGCGTATCACAGAATTCCTCCTGGGAGCCTACAATAGAGCTGTGTATTCTGAGATGCACCAGTACAAATTGCCAAGAATTTGCCTCCAAATTTTTCCACTCCTTCAGTAGTTTCAGCTTCTTTCAGGCTGCAGGTGGCAAAGTCACCATACTTGGGTGCATCTCCTTATTTCAAGAGAAGAAAGGACACACATTTTGTGTAGCGTCCTTCACTTAACACTTCTGTGTAAATGCTGCACAACTGTGCACGCCTTCTACAATGACCTTGTCTAGCTTGCCTGAAAACACAGCAAACAGTGTCTAGGCTTCATTATTTATTTCACTGACTTTTGATGAGGAAATCAAGTTAAAACCATCTTCCAGCACAAGCAGTTCCTGCCTTCAGCTGGACCTCCCTCCCTCTGCTGTAATGTTGTTTTTCCATACAGCTTTAGCAGCTGCCCTCCTCTTTTACAGCTGCAGGTTGAAGTCCAAGGTATCGGCTTGGAGGCCAGCGCCCCCCTGCCCCACTGTTTTCCACGGCCTTCTTGGGTTTACCCAGTTCCCATTTGTGCCACAATTTAACCACCCTTCTCCAGGAATCAGTACCAGAAGAGACATCAATCAACACCAGCTGCAGGCAGCTTGTGAAGAGCAGATGCGAAGAGTTCAACCAGTTCTGCAGCGATGGGGCAGGGGCCGGGTTTTGTCAGCCAGGAGCTCAGAGCAGCTCTTGGGTGCTCCAACCACTCCAGGCCATTGGCTCTGTAGGCATCACTGAACTGTATTCTACGATGTTCATACAATTTAAATGTTTTGGCAAGCTGATGCTACAGAACTGCCCTCACCCAAGTCCATGGAATGGGAATCCCATCTACGCAGAGTCCTTGCTGGGGGAGTGAGGATTTCTGACTCTCATCTGGATTAAACTGAAGGCAAAGATCAATGTAGCTTAATGGAACTGAGCTTGAACAAGGTTAGGTGTGAGCATACCTAGAAAACTTCCCTTCAAACCTTGATGTGCAAGACCAGAGAGGAAGAAAAGTTGATAATCTTCAGAGCTAGGATAGCACAATGAGAGAAAAGGTAAATAAGTGTAATCCAATGTGATAGTGGTGAGTAGGAGGGGAGACAGAAAAGGGAAAGTGCTGCTGGAGGTGTGAGCAAGAGCCCCAGAGCGCTGCATTTAATCATCCTCTGACATTTTCAGTAAGAAAGAACAAATGTTTGTGTATTATGGCAAGAAGCTCTGGCAGTGAAATTGTGTTACTTACAAATCATACAAAAAAATCATGACACTATGGGTATA
The DNA here is from genome assembly GCF_032191515.1 of Phaenicophaeus curvirostris. NCBI lineage: Eukaryota > Metazoa > Chordata > Aves > Cuculiformes > Cuculidae > Phaenicophaeus > Phaenicophaeus curvirostris. The sequence continues at coordinate 13,271,699 of NC_091400.1, read as the reverse complement.
GTGAATGTGGCAGAACATCAATCATTAGTGAAACACATCAGAAGCGTACATTGCTATGCAGGAAAGAAAGCTATAAAACCCAATGGGTATTTTTGTAGAAACACTGTAATAACCAGAAGAAATAAAGGATAAAAAAAAACCTGTTTGAGTTAATCATGGGAGAAAGAAATGAAAGCTAGCAAGGTCACTCTGGAGGTTTGTCAGGGATCTAAGGAGACAGAGGTGGTTATCAATGCCCATCCTCACCTGAGACTTTCATTTCTTAGAGAGTGCCTGGGCCTTATCACTGAGAGAATTTGTTGTCCTGCAGGCACCCTGGATGTGTGAAGTGATGAATGCCTTCATCAAGCACTCGCTGAACCAATAAGCAATCTGCCTACTCTCTAATTAGTGGAGGTGTCACAGAAGACCCAGCCATGGAAAGCAACCTTGATTGGATCAAACAAGATACCTCACCATAATTCAAACAGACACAGAAAAGGAGACAGTGATGAAGATTCTTAATTACAAATGGCAAATCTTTATTTTAGAAATTAAATAGTCAAGAGAACGGGGATGAAACAGCAGCGGATGGGACTGAAGGCAGCTAGGAGCGAATGTCTATTGCAGTACAGAAGCTGGCACAGGAACCTGTATTTGAAACTGGGAAAAGAGAGTTTAGGAGGGGTTCAGGGCTGGGTTGAGGGCACAGTCACAGGGTCCTGTGAGTGACCAAATGCCTACAATTAGAGGAAGGATTAAGAGAGAACAGCATTAAGGACTGAGAGAACAGCAACACTTGAGGAAAAGAACACTCGTGGGAAGAGCTAATCACTAAGCTGAGTTAGATATTAAGACCAAAAGCAAGGCTTTTCAGCCATGTAGTTTAAAAAAACACAAGGAATGAGGTGGAAATAGAAATAAGATTTAGGGAGAGCTCTGCACAGGGGCTGTAGCAAAATGCCCCAGAAGGCCATGATGGCAAACAGACGTAAGAGAGGAAGAGCCTCAAGCAAAGTGCTGAGACTTTAACAGAGCAAAGCTGAAAAAGGCTGAATAATCTTCAAGATGAGAAACAGCATGTGAAAGTGCAGGGCAGGTAGCAAGGCTTGTTAAGGCACCTTAGGAGCTCAGGGAGCAACACACACAAACCATCACTGTTTAAGCAGGGCAGAAAGGAAGGCAAGCAAGGACAGTGAGCTAAGCAACCGCAAGTCTATTCCTGTAGGTCTACTGATCCATAGGGTATCAGGCTGTAGATCAGATTTGGAGGGAGAAGTAGTTAAATGTATCAGTGTAAACTGGGTAAGGTGCAGGGGAGGCTGACCCAGGGAGATTGCACCAAAGTCATCCAACATCTTTGGTAACACCCAACTCTGTAGACGAAGGAAAGGTAGCAGAGACCTAAGGTGAACTTCAGTGATGCAGGATCATGCAGGAAGCCACAGTTAAGAAGGAACTATGAAGCACATAAGGAATTAGGAAGAGAAGAAACAACTGGTTATGCTAGAAGGAGAAGGGGGAACTACTGCAGCTCATCAAGGCTGAACCCAGAGAACAACCTTAATGCTTTTGCTGGCAGCATCAGAGAGGGGCAGGTGATCCTTGTGATCCCAGGAGGCGATGGGGACACGGCTTCTCCAGAGAGGATAATGACCTACATGTATCTGCTCATCACTTTCCCGACACACAAGAAATGTCCTATCCTCCCCTCCTCCCGGCTCTAAGAACCAGCACGGAGACAACTACGAGAGAGGCTTTTTCTGGGATGGACCAGGTTGGCCTTTCTCACATGATCAGCTCTGCTTGCAGCAGAGTGGCCCCAGACAGCCCGGGAGCTGAGCGCTGTCCTCCTGCATTACATAACGCAGGATGTCACCGTTGCAGCCATTTCTTAAAGACTCACTCACCATGGTATGACGTACTGAGTAACATGCAGCAAAATACAATTCCCAGCGGGGGGGGGAACACATGCTGTGTGTATTCTCAAGGTACGGCTAATGAAGTACAGACCTCAGTATCACTGGGGCTGCTGGCAGCTGCTGCATTATGAGTAGTGCCACAGCTGCAAAAAAAGTACAGCGTTTTCTAAAGGTTTAGGCTTTTTTTCCTTCCTTTAGAGCATCTGCACAGAAACACTTTCTAGATCTGCTTCTCGCAGCCAAGCTGAGAATGCGAGAACTAAGTAACGAGAATGGTTGGACTCGATGATCCGGTAGGTCTTTTCCAACCTGGTGATTCTATGAGACATGGTCTCCTGCCACAAGCTGCTGTGCACAGACCAGACTGGCGAACGCTGCCGTGCCCAGGCAGGGGCACAACACAGGCACCGCGCCTGCGCTGCCAGGCTCCCGCAGAGACACCAGCCCTGCGGGACAGGCTCACCTGCTCGGCCACCAACCTCCTACAGCCCCCATAACATCACAGGCAGGACCAGCAATGCAAGTCCTCCACCCACCCAGGGGCTGTTCCAACGGGTGACACCAGGGTCACCACCTAACTGGGACACGCAAGGCCCGACTCCCCCAGCACCCCTGGTACCTGCCGGGTCTGGCCAGAAGGCAACGCGGGGTGGGTGCTGCTCACCAGGGAACTTTTGGGGGGGCGGAGAGGGGGCACGAGGGGAGCCCAGGCAGTGGTGGCCCAGCGGCCTCACCCTTCTTGAACTCCTCGAGCAGTGTGTCGAGGCGCGTGTCGTTGAAGACGCAGTGGAGCGGGCGGCGGTAGAAGCGCGTGACAGTCTGCAGCGGGGTGCAGTCGTCGGGGTCGACGAAGGCCAGGTCCTTGACGAAGAGCAGGTCGACGATGTTGTCGCGCCGGTCGCCCTCGTAGACGGGGATGCGGGTGTAGCCGGAGCGCAGGATCTCGGAGACGGTGGCGAAGTCCAGCACGGCGTCCGCCCGCAGCATGAAGCAGTCGGCCAGCGGGGTCAGCACGTCCTCCACCACCTTGGTGCGCAGCTCCAGCGCGCCCTGCACCATCGCCAACTCCTCCCGCACCAGGTCCCCGTGGGGCCCGGCCGCCCGCAGCGTCTCCAGCAGCCGCTCCCGCGTGGAGAAGACGCTGAGCTCCTGCCGCAGCGCCCAGTCCAGCAGGCGGCTGAGCGGGTAGCAGAGGGGGAAGGCGGCCAGCATGAGCAGCCGGGTGAGGCAGAGCGTGCGGGAGGCGATGGCCAACCCGTGCCGCGAGCACACCGAGTAGGGCAGCACCTCTCCGCCCAGGAACACGGCGGCGGCGCAGAGCAGCACCGGCAGCCACGGCGCTCCCCGCGCCCCGCCGGCCGCCGCCGCTCCCCCGCCGGGCAGGGAGGCGCAGAGCCAGCCGGCCAGCGCCGCGTTGGCCCCCGCCTGCCCCAGCAGCAGCGTGCACAGCAGGTAGGTGCCGCCGCCGCCGCGCACCGCCTGCACCCGCCGCGCCTGCTCCCGCTCGGCGGCCGAGCCGCTGTTGCGCAGCACGCGGAGCTCCAACGGGTCGAGCGAGAGCAGCGAGAGGCGCAGCCCGCTGAACATCGCCGACAGCCCGAGCAGCAGCAGCGCGCCCAGCGCCCGCAGCCAGCCGGCCTCGGGCAGCGGCAGCAGCCAGGCCCCCAGCGCCGGCGCCGCGGGCCGCACCCGCAGCAGGAACCCGCCCGCCGCGCCGTGGTGCGCCCAGGCGCGCCCGTCCCAGGCGCACAGCGAGAACAGCCGCCCGCCCGGCGCCGCCGCCGCCTCGCCCTTGCGCGGCTCCCGCACCCGCACCTCGGCCAGCGCCGACCCCGCCGCGCCGCCCGACCGCAGCGGCCCCACCACCTCCACGTCCGAGGCCCAGGCGCTGCGCTCCCGGCACCGCTCCGCCGGGCCCCGCGCCGCCTTGCCCGTGCCCCCCGTCCCCGCCGCCTCCTCGATAAAGACGAGCCGCGGCTCCCGCTCCCCCGCCGGCCCGCGGCTCCCGTTGCCCTCGGGCGGCGGCTGGAAGTAGAGGCGCAGGAGGAAGCGGCTGCCCTCGGCCGCCTGCACCGCGCCGCCCTCCAGCGACACCCGGCCCGGCGCCGTGTCCTCGGGCCGCAGCCCCAGCAGCCACGCGGCCCCGGCCGGCGGCCGCGGCGACAGCGAGAAGAAGAGCAGCAGCACGGCGCCCCGGCTCCGGCCCCAGCCGCTCTCGGCGCTGCCCGGGCCCGCCGCCATGCCGGCTCCGCAGCGGCCGCCGCACCGGGACTGCGGCGGGGAGCCGGCGCGGCGGCGCACGTGGGCCGGGGGGCGGGCAGCGCGTCCGGGGTGGGGGCGGGAGCGGCCGGCGGAGCGGGGCTGCCCGGGGGGGAGATGTCGCACCCCCTCCCCCCGCCCGGCGCCGTGACCGCTCCTCGTGTCCGGTGCGACCCTGGCGGGATGTCGGGGAGCCCGTCCCCGGGGCTGCGGGGCGGCCGAGGAGAGGTTCGCTGCCCCGAGTGGCACCGCTCCCCGGGTCCGGTGCGACGCTGTCGGGGCCGCCCGGGTGCCCAGCCCGAGGACGTGGGGCTGCCGAGAAGGGCTTCTTCCTCCCGCTGACCCGCACGGCACCGGACGCGCTCCCCGAGTCTGGTGCGACCCCAGCAGGGCTGCCCGAGAGCCCGTTCCCGGAGATGCGGGGCTGCCCCGGAGCCCATCCCCGGGGTGCGGGGCGGTCCCCAGCCCCGGCAGCCAGAGGGGCTGCCGGCTCCGAGCTCTGCCCCGGCCACCCGACCGGGTTCCATCCCGGGAGGCTTGCGGGGTTGTGCGGGGCTGCACTTACCCGTGCCCTGTGCGATGGGGGGTTGCTGCGAAGCCCTTCCCGGCGCTCCCCGGAGCTGGGATTTGCCGTCGTCCTCGTTCTTACCTGCCGAGGCCCATCACTCCGGCTTTTCAGTTCAAAATCTTTCTCCTCCCCATGGGAGAGGTATTATTTCATTTTATTTTCTGGTGGGGCAGAGGTAGTCGTTCCGTTAGCAGTCTTGCTAGGAAACAAATGTACCACGCTGTAACTAACATTTATTCTCATGTCTAGATCTAGCGGGGAATGTGATTTATCAGTTTCAGAAGTATGTGCTGAAGAAAGCACTTAGGGACTGTTGAAACTTTTGGTTCTTCTCTGGACCAGCATCCCCAACAACTTTCAGAGGAGGCTGGGGAACTGGAAAAAAGAGTCAGTTGCTTACAACTATAACAGGCTCACTAGTGGCAGAGCAGAAAGCTAGTCAGAAAGTGTCATTGGAGGAACAGGCAGTGCTTCAGAAATTCTGATTATCCACTCATTATTGCACACATGCAAATGGGCCACGTTCTGTGTCAGTATGTCAGCAGGCAGGGAGACATGAAAAGCTGCCAGGGAATCTGTGTCCCTGCTGTCTTAGGAGAGACTCTTCCCCCTCTCTGGGAGAAGCAGCTAATTTTTTTTTTCCAAATTTGATGAATTCCCTGGGATTTCACAGGGGCCACGTGCTACCTCACAAGCTCTTGCTGATCTTCCCCTCTCTAACTCCCTCCTGGCATCAGTGGGGAAATAACAGCTCGTGTATGATTTACAGAGGGGGCAGCTGGTAACCTTTTGCAGACCTTACCTCAACTTCTATCACCTGAGGAACAGATCCCACAAACTGTTCTAAGCAGTTCCCGGAGTGACTAGGGACAAGTTCAGTCCCCTCCTGCCTTTCCATCTGTACGTGGTGGGGACAAGCACAGGGTTGTTCCTCCCTGTGCGAACTTCTGCCTGAGACCATCCCACGTTTTTGAAACTGTAGTCTGCCATCAGCACTGAATTCCTCACAGATTTCCTGATGCTGAGGATACTGTAAAAACGATCTAATTTTGTGTATTACTGCCACAGGATTTTGCATCACTGTTTGGAAGCTGCACCCGTGCCGGTAGTTAATCATCTTTATTAACTCGCAGATTAGATTCCTGGAAGATTTTCAAGAGATGAGTTTCTCAGTATAGGAACTGAAGGCTGTGCTTTTTTCAGTTAAGCAAGTACTTGGGAAATATTCTTGTCCATAGTACCCTTGTCACTAGGACTCCTCGGACAGCAGTTTGGGAACCACCCACTGGTCTAGGCAAGCACAATTTAAAAAAAAAAAAAACCACATGGCACTGCAGGGGGAGGAACCACAAGGTGGCAATCTCTCTCCGTACTTCTGCTGGCAAAATAAATCTCTGGCAAAATAGTCTCGGACGGTAACGGTGTGAAGCTGCAGAGACGCTTGGTCATGTCTTGTATCTCCCAGCGTCACAACAGCATTCATTTCAATAATGGGTTTTCTCTTCTGAACTCTTTTTCTTTGGGATTAAACTCTCAGGCTTGCAGAGGTGGCACCGGAGGCTGCTCTTTGCTAGTTTTTCCATCTATGCCCCCAAATAGGCACCAGATGTTGTTTGTTATAGTGCGTGTACTTCTTTTGTATGTGCTGGTGGAGCTAATGTTTGCTTGGAGAAAAAATTTCCTCCTTCGCTGGAGCCACTGTCTGTAGCAGGCAGTTGAGCGTATTGATAACCTCATGTTATATTAATGTACAGTACAATAGTTTCATCAAGATCCTGCTTCACGCGCCGAGATGCTTCAACAGGAGTAAAATAACCTGGATAAGAGGACTACACAGTGACCTGTAGGTTGATTGTAATGTATGGTCTTGAAGAGACTGCAAAGCCTTAGTGACAATAGCTCCACTCGTGTAAAGACACAGAGGACAAATAATGCTCAGTTTGGGATGGAGCTGCCCTGGTCCTGCAGAACCAAACACCGCCTGTTGCAGTGAGCTCCATCGCGATCAGAACATAGTTCTGTTCTTGCCAGATGTTAGCTTACATGTGCTACACGTAAAAGTAAACTGGTGTGAAAGCTGTGGTCTGATGTGCTTTCGGTAGGATTTGCCCTGCATAAGTGACGATGTGCTAGCCAGCCTCTTGCTGCGAGGATGCACTCCAGAAATTGCAGGTGTGTGGCTAGAGCACGCTCAATGAGTCAAGATAGGAAATATCTTCCAAAGCTCCAACTAAGACAAAAGAACTGAGCTTTAGCCCATGCTTAATTGATTGAGTCTTTGGCAAAGTATGATGTGAATTTGCAAGGCTCTCCCTGAGGTCTGTCCCGGCTATATCCTGCCTGGTGCGTACTTCAGCAAGCACGGAAAAGTTGCCCTTGTTTTCTTCATATGCTGAAGTCTCCTTCTTTTACCTGTTCGCCCTTTTCAACATTGCTCTCCAGTTAGGAATAATGACCTGCTTCCTGCTCACCAGGACTGCTCAGGTTCTGCTTCACACCGTGTCTGCTGCCTCTGAGCTCCCTCTGCAGCTTCTGTGTCACAGCCTCCAATATTCGTGTCCCCTGCCAGTGAGGACTTCTCTGATCATGGCTGTCACCTTCTATCTCTGACTGTGCAGGTCCAGGCAGGAACTATGGCATGGGGAGTTTTGTGAAGTCCCTTCACATCACCATGACTTTAAGGTCTGAAACCGGATTCCCAGAGGCTGTAGGTTGCAATTCATTTCCTTCCTGGTTGATGTGAGCCGAGGGGGTCTGCTGTCTCCTGGTCCTCTAGAAAAGGGCCAGAAGCCGCTGGGGGACTGCTGGTGGGGATAGAAATGTGGATGGAAATGTGAGCAATCCAAATCATGATGAGAAACAGAAGGAGTAAAGAAAATCTGGAATTTTTTTTTTTTTATTTCCCCAATAGAGGAGGAAGAAATCTAGCAAGCACAAGGCTGGCTTCTCCTGGAACATGTGTGCAACATGATTATCACCAATGGTCTGTAGCCAGCCAAGAGAAGATACTTTCCCCAAGTAAGTGAACAAAGTAGTGAGATGTGGGATATATGATAACTTCTGAGGCAGAAGGAATAAGACCTCAGGCAAGGGAAATCCAAGTAGAGGCTGTGTCTTTCTTTTTCCTTTTTTTTTTTTTTTTTTTTCTTTTTTTCCCCATCTCTGAGCCTGTGGTGCTCAATTAACCCCTTTTCTCTGGCCTGGCCATGGCTGCTGCAGGTTCACAAAGCTTTACCCAGCTTTCTGGATGATTGTGATAATCAATTTTCTCCTGAAATGATACCAAAAGTCTTCTGTTTTGATTTAAACTGTTTTCCAAGCATTTTGGTTAATAACAACAGACAGTCCACTCCAAGAGAATCTAACTTGAGGAAGCCATGAAATTCAATTCACTTCTGCAACTTAAATATATAATCAGTGACATATGGTAATACTAAATACAGGGGGATTTGTCATTGTTTAAGTCAAATTTCTGCATTCAGTCAAAACCCAATAGTTGTAACATCAAACTGTAGTTTCCATTGTACAGGAAATAAAGCATCATGTTTTCAAAGAAAATAGACATGCAATTGCATGCCTGTTACATTGCTTACACAGCTTTATTTTTAGCTTCTCCATGTTGCTGTTGCTAAATGGCTAAGAGAAGGGAAGCTGTTGAGGGAGAAGAAACAAGACAACACCCAGTTCTTCATATAATGGACAAAGGAGATGCCTGTGCTATGAAACTTTGCTCTTTCCCTGTGATTGTTACTGGGCGATATCCTTCTGTGCCTGGGCTGGGGACCCTGTGCCTTCCTCCTCACTTCTGCAGCCCCGCCAGCACCAAAGCAGAGCTCAGGTGAGGCTGCGTTGCTGTAAGGGCTGTGGAAATGCTTCTCAGAGTTCTTTGTTGTTGTGATCATTTTTCTCCTGCCTCATTCCTCTTAAGACAGGGCAAGGAACTATTTACTTGTCCCTTGTCAGAAGGAAGGATGGGGTTTGTATCAGATCTGTGTGAAGCTGCAGGCAGACCGTATTTTTGCATGGTTAGAGAATCCCAAAGAGATTCCCAGATTCTGTACTTTCAGCCTTGCAAGTGATGCTTGCAGACCTTCATCGCTCTACCACCTCTTTAAAGAGGAACAGATCAGGAACTTAACTGTTGTTACTGGAACTTGTGCAGGAAACCTGCTTTTTTCAATTTATTTGAGACCTTTGGCTGGATGATGGAAAGAGAGTATTGTTTTAATCCAGCATGAGCCCATCTCCTCCTCCTTCCTCTAGTACAGCTCATTGAGGTGCTCCTGGCCTTTCCCCCTCATTTAGTGGTGCTCAGTTCTGATCCTCCTCATCTCCTGGGTTCATCCTGGGCCTCCACTTCTACATTGCTGGCATTTCACTTTCTTTCTCCTTCATCTACTTGTCTGCTTCCCAACCATGACCCATAGTTCTCCATGGTTCCTGCTCTTGCTCTTTAGCTATAAATTGCATAGTTTGCTTCTGATTTTTCTGCTAAACCAACAGTTTGACAGTGCTGATTTCTCCTCTCTCTGTCTATAGCAGGGCCATGCTTGTTTGTGCTTACAGTGCTGCTGACAGAGATGCCATAATCAAATAGGTACAGAGGCCAGAGGTTTACAATTTTATCATTACCTGAAAGATTCTGGATGTTTTTTGTGCCTTCCTCATCCCAGCAGTGTCTCCGACTGTGAGCATTTTGGCTGCTGTTTCTTCCCCTGAGCTCCATCTCCTCCTTGGTCTCTGTACACAGCCCCTTCCTCTTACTCACAATTGTTGCGTTTGCTCCTCCAGCCTTGCACTTCATTCGTCTTCTTATTTCCCCTCTCTGATCTACTCCTCATGTCCGCTTCCTTAATTTTTTGCTGCTGGAATGTGAAGCATCTCTCCGGAAAAATAGAAGGTCTCTGCAAACTTCTACCATCCCCCATGAATTCCCTCTTCCTTCACCTCTATCATCTCCTCCCAGATGGTGGGACAACTACTTGCTCACATTCGTTCTCAGGCTTGTAAAATTGGTGTATTCCCTTCTCTTTCTTTTTCATGTGATGATGTGAGACAAGGATAATTCTACACATTTCTCTGCTCCTCAGGGCTGTGCTCAGTTTAAAGAAAATGTTTTGGAGGGTATTGTGGTCTTTGGAATGCCGCAGAGCTTGGGCGCAGTGTTGTGTTTGTCCTCTGTATCTCTTTGACTATGACAAATCGCTGCCACATTTGCTTCTATTCAAAGTATGAAAGACAAAGATCTAAATCGGACCCAGACATTGATGAGTTCATGGATCTAAAGAGCATTTGCTGTCAAAGAGTGTTGTTACGCACAGAGGTATTCTCAGTCATTATTTGCTTTTTTCTTCTGCTTGCTGAAGAGATACTGGGCAAAGGGGATCTGTCTGCTGGGACAGCACCTGGTTTGACCAGCCTCCAGAGCTATTCTTATAGCTTTATGGAATCTGTGCATCTCACTTTTTTGAGAACCTCAAAACACCTGCTGGTAGACGGACACTTTGGGAACTCACTAGTTCTCTCCATAGATGAATCTGCAGGACTAGGGTACCCTGGATTTCTCAAAGTACTTTTGAGACCAAATTAAACAGATTAAGGAAAATAATGAATTTGTTTTATTCTAGCAGAGTACATTGTAGCTAACTGCTCACAGAACTAAGAATTAGGTTACGAGAAGGAAAATGATAAAAAGAAGGAAAAAAAAAGATCATTGATCAGAAACTGCCGAAAACTCAACTTCATCCCCTGATTTCTCATGTATCTTCCCATAGTGTGTCAGCTAGGGAGAGCTCATGCTCACAGCCTTTGTGGGACTGGTGTCTTCTTTTTGTTCCTGTGCCTTATTTTAGTAGGTTTCTTAATTAGGCAGCTAGCGAGTAGCCTGACTCTCAAAGGAAAGCCTGGCACCACTGTGCTCTCTTTTCCTGCGGTTAGATTTGGAGATACCAGTTTGTGTTCTTTTCATGCTGGCAAAAATGCAAAGACAGCATTGTCAAGTGTGCTTTTCCTGACCAGGCAGTTGGTTTTGATCGATGACTTGCCTCTTGCACATATGGAGGGAGGAAGCGCTCTCAGTAGGCTTACTTTCCTCCTGCTGTTGCTGAGCTCCCTAGCCAGCCAGTCCTCCTAGCACAGACAGATGTATTTCCTTGTTACAGAACTTCCCAGGTCACCTACATTAAAGAGCAATGCACGGAAACTGTAGTAAATCAAGCAGTTGTCTTCTGCCTGCTTGTTCAGGGTAGACGTGATGCATAAACATGCTGGGTAATGGTTTCAGCAGTGGAGTTCAGACTGTGCAACACACACCTTGAGGCACTGGCTGTTTTAGGAGGTCACATTCCAGACATTAAGTCTCTGTTGGTGAAAATTATGGACACTGCAGTGCAGAAAGGGCAAAAAATCTCAGTAAAAAGAATCTGCCATGACCACAGCTTTACCACATTCATTGGTCTTGCTCTTCTTCTCAGAGATTTGTCATGCCATGGTACAGGGAAGGAATTTAAGTGTCTGAAAAGAAAGTAGATTTTGGTAAAGTATCTATGGATAGCACTCTTAATTTTCACTCACTGAATTTTCTCCTCGCTGGCTTCTTTTAGAGCATCCATAACTCAGGTTTACTTGACAGCACTACAGAAACAGACATGGTTGATATCTTGGGAATCAAAGACATGATGATTTTTTTTTTAGAAAAAACACTGTCTAGCCTGTTTTATCCTTCCCAGCTTAATGGAGGTTTGTTTGGTATGGCACATCCTCTGATGATAATACCTTTCATCATTCATGAACAGAAGTTTATTTTCTGGTGAACTAAAATGTTCCTCCTAAGGAGGTTTTCCCCATTTTCGGGCCGATTTATACAGCCTGAGATCTCCGTTTAAATTTACCTTGTACTTTTTCTTCTCCTTTCTTTTTTAATTTCTTTTTTATCAGCTCTACAATCTGAAGAAGTTTCCTTTGCTGAAACCCTTCAACAACGGCTCGGATCATTTATAACAAGCACTTTCACAAGCAGTAGCTCTAAAAAAATGAGGAAAAAAAATCTAAGTTACTACCTATAATAAAGAAGTTAAATGCGGGTTTAAGTGTTTGTGAACTACGACTGAGTGAAAGGGTGCCAGACATTTTGCAAATATACACAAAAAGACAGGCCCCTGCTCTAATCAGCTTATAAATTAAAAGGAAAGTGCATTGGCAAGAGCAGAAGAGATGATATGACATGCTTTAAATAGTTTATAGGGAGCTGGAGGATTGTTGTTTATTTGGTGATGTTGGGAAAATATTTAATGTGCTTTGGTTAAACTCTTTATAGAAATGCTTGTCGTCCCTCAGTTCTCTTTCCCAATGAATGTTTTGGAGATTAAAACCAGCAAGTTTAGAGTAGATGGAAAATGGAGAAACGCATTTCCAAATCGACAAAACCGCGAGTAAATCTTTATAGATACTTTTTATGTGAGTCAGGCTTTCTAAAGTAATTATCGTAATATAAGAAAGGACCAGCGCTGAACCGCCCCTGTGGACGGCGAGCCAGGGTCGCAGCTGCTGTAAATTGAGATACCTCCTATCTGGGGTGCATTGCTGGGAAGCGGGGCGCCGCGGGCCCCCCGGGCAGGTTCCCAGCTCCCCCCCTCCCCGAGCTGCGCCGGCGGCTCCCGGGGCTCCCGGGGCTCCCCGCACCTCCGCTCTGCCCCAGCACTCCCAGGTAACCACAGCTTTTTAGTCTTTAAAGGGCTGCTACAGCGAACCACAGTGGATTTCAAACAAACAAACAAACAAACAAACAAACAAACAAAAAATACACCACCACCCCAAAAAATAAAAACTCCCATAACCTCCTCATCAAACCAAACAAAAAATTGCTTTACTTTTAGGTCTGAGTTGCCACTTCTGCAGCCAGATGCAAAATGGGGTGCAATTGCTTTTCCAAAGCCACTGGATCAGGGCAGGCTCCAGGTGTTGATCTGGAAAGCTGACACAGGTAAGTGAATATTTCCTTTGGAGGCGTCTTTCCAGAACCTGGCAGCTGGGACGCTTTTTGCCCCTTTCTCTGCTGCTTATGTTGTTGGTGAGATCTCAGCAGATAAGTGACTTGGCTGCATCCGGAATTTGCATTCAAAGCAGAGACTAATTGTGAGAAACGTTTCAGAATAAACACATTTCTCTTTCAAAGCAGTTTGTTTGGGGGGGCGGAATGTATATATATACAGGTATATATATGTATATATATGTATATACCTGTGTGTGTATATATATATATAAAAAAGATTTTAAAATGGATAATTCGTGTCCTTTCCTGTCCTTTACTACATAGCACTAGCATTTCGTTTTAAAATAGAGGCATCCTTAGCAGGAGGCATCGTACAAAGTTTCGGCCTGCAACCTCAACACTGATTTGAGCAACAAATGCTCCTGAAGCTTTGCTGACATCTTCTGATAATACGGGGGGAGAGGGAGTGTAGATACAAAATAAGAAGGCGATTCAGTACCTCGGAGGTGACCCAAACCCCAAGCAGCTTCTGAAGTGGAGGCTTCAGGTCCCGGGATAGGTTTAAGCGCTATCGTGAACTGCAGCTGAAGCGTTTGCAGCCGAACACGAATTTCCAGCCTTAAATTGCCCCCTTCCTGTCCCGGGATGCCAGGGTTTCGCACGGCTGAAGCTGCACAGCCTTTTCCAGCCGATCCTCTTACTTCTTCCAGTGCCCCGAGCCCTGCTGCTCCGGACACCCCTTTGCTACTCTGTGCCCTCTGCAGCCTCGTCGCAAGCGCGTTTTGAGCCCCGTTCTCCTCCTCCGCCTTAGCGGGATAATTTCACGACAAATACTGGTTTGTGCATTCCCTGCTCACCCCTAGCAGATCCAAGAGGCAGGTTTCATCCTTCCCTCCCGTTACCATTCATCGCACAGAGGCTCCGTGGCCCCGCCGCCCCCGCCTCGGTAACCAGGGCGATGGGCTCGAAGCGTTTCGGGGGGCAGAGAGAAGATTTCCACGGGAACCGGCGCTGCCCGCGGGCTTCCCCATGTCCCGAGTGCCTCCACTTTTCACAGAATCACTAGGTTGGAAAGGACCCACTGGATCATCGAGTCCAACCATTCCCATCAATCACTAACTCATGCCCCTCAGCACCTCATCCCCCCGTCTTTTAAACACCTCCAGGGAAGGGGACTCCCCACGTTCCTGGGCAGCCTCTGCCAGTGCCCGATGACCCTTTCCGTGAAAAAATTCGCGCCGGGCTTCGCCGAGCGCACCGGGCTCCGGGACTCGCCGTCGCGGGAGGCACCGGGTCCGCTCCCTCCGTCTCCCGGGCGCTGGCTGGAACGAACGAGGAGCGTAGGTGGCTCCTCACGGCCCCGGGAGGAGCGGAATAGGGGTTCCCGGCCGCCGTGCCGGACCCAGCCGGGATCCCCGCCACCCGCCTGGCTCTTGCGTTCCCGGAGCCGCTGCTCCCCGCACCTCCCGGCCCCGGCTCGGGGGTGTCCGCAGGTGGGTGCCAATGTCCCGGGGTGCCAGGCTCCTCACCAGCAGATGGTGCTGCGGGCGCCCCGTCCCGGGGCTGCGGGGCCCCGACGGACCGCACCGGGCCCGGGCGCTGTCAGCCTCCCCGTCTCACCGGGACGCTGTGCGCCGCCTGCCCCGGGCGAAGCGGGGGAACCGGGGCCGGGCAGGAGGCGTTCCGTGTCCCGGAGCCCGGGCGCCGGCTGCGGGCGGGGGATGATGTGCGGTGGGGTCATCGCTCCCGGGATGCTCGGCAGCCCCCGCCGAGCCCGGAACGGGTGTCCCCAGCCTGAGCCCAGCTACGAGAACGGCGGGCGCTCGCCTCCCCGCAGCTGCTGAGCCCGGGCCGGCCCGCAGGCAGCGGCGCGGGGGACATCGCCGGTCGCACCGCAACCCGCACCCCCGACGCGCCCCCCCCCGACTTCTGCTGCCCCCCGCGGGTCGGGGCGGCCCCGTTCCCCGTGTCCCCGGTTCCCCGTGTCCCCGACCGGACCGGTTGCGCCGGTTCGGGGCGAGCCGAGCGTTCCGTGCCGGAGCTCCGGGCTCCCGTCGGGTCCCTCGGAGCCATCAGCGCTCAGCCTCGGGCTCTCGCCCCAGCACAGCGGGGCCCGGCTTGGCGAGCTCTCTAGGTAGGGCTTTGTTTTTTTAGAGCAACTACTCCCCCTTTCCCCTCTCCAGCCCGGGCGGCCCCGCTGCCTCACCGCCTCGCTGTCCCTGCAGCCGGAGACGAGCTAGGGCCGTGCCGGGCGGCCCCGAGCTCCGGTCCCGAGCTCCCCGGTGTGTCATGTCCCCGGTCCGGGCTGGTTTCACGGCGTCCCGCGGCAGAGCCGTCGCAAAGCGAAAACTCGGTGCTGGCGGTGCTGCGGCGGGCCCCGAGCCGAGGGGGTTAAACCAGGAGCCTCCCCTTACCTTCAAAAAGTTAAAAATGTCTGGAGCCTGCATCTCTTAAAGGGGCGGTGCCGGCTGCAAAGGAGTCTTGGCACCGGCTGCGAGAAAGGCTGGTCAGGGGCGTGAGTTCCCCTCCACCAGCACCAAAACATTGCAAAAAAAGGCAGGGCGCCCCACACTTTAGATAAGGACAATTAGCCACCAGCGAGCCCCTGCAGACAGCGAGTTAATTACGGGTTTCCTGCTCTCCGGCATGCCCTGTCCCAGCTCCTGCCCCCCCGGGCTCTTAGCCCTGATGGCACCTGGGCTGGCTCTCCTGGCCACCTTCTCGCTGCCCTCCCAGGCCGGGGACAGGAGAACGCTGCCGGTGGAGAAACCTTCAGGTGTGAAGGGAAGAACTCTCATTCTCCTTGATGTCAACACCAAGAGCCCTGTCAGGATAATCAGTGAGAATTTCCTCTCCCTCCAGCTGGACCCCTCCATCATTCATGATGGTTGGCTCGATTTCTTAAGGTAAGGCAGGAGCCCCCCGTGGCCTCCCTCCCCACGCCGCCCGCGGGGCTCCCCCCGGCCCAGCCCCGCCGGGCTCCGCGCTGCCGCCGCCGCTTGTTGTGACGGAGGGAGCGGGGCCATGGTTTCCATTAAGATGCACATGTTTGCAAGGAAGAAAGCGTTTCGGAGACTTATCAGTTATGACTGCAAAAATGTCCCGCTCCCCACCCTCCAACAACCGCTCCTCTGCATAAAAAAAAAGAAAAAAAAGAAAAAAAAAGAAAAAAAAGAAAAAAAAGAAAAAAAAAGAAAAAAAAGAAAAAAAAACCCAAACAGAAAAAAGCACAACACGGGGCCGTGGAAAAAAATATAATGCAGCAGGAAGAACGGGGCTGCCTGCCGAGCGGAGCCTCCCCCGGGTCCCGACGAGCTCCCCGCACCCCCAGCCCCGCGGCGGCCGGACGCCTCTCCCTGCCGGGTAAGTCGGGGCGGGGAGCGGGGCTCCCGCTCCGGGGGTCCCCTCGGCCGTCGCCCCCGGGAGGGAGCGGGGCGAGGAGGCGGGAGGGCGACGGTCCTCGGCTCCGCGCGCTCCCGCCGCCTCTGCACTTGTCCGGGGGGACCGGGCAGCCTGGGGCCGCGGCGGGGCGGCTCCCCGCTCCCGTCCCGCTCCGCCGCCCCGCAGCCCCGGCTCCCCGCTCCCGTCCCGCGCCGCTCGGCCCCGCAGTCCCCCCGGTCGTCGCCGGTACCGGGGAGCGGAGCGTCCCGCGGCGCCCTCAGCCCCGCTCCCTGTTCTCCGCAGCTCCCGGCGGCTGGTGACCCTGGCGCGGGGCCTCGCCCCCGCCTTCCTGCGCTTCGCGGGCAAGAGGACGGACTTTCTGCAGTTCCATAACGTGAAGAACCCGGCCAAGAGCCGCGGCGGGCCCGGCCCCGACTACTACCTCAAGAACTACGAGGACGGTGAGTGCCGGGGGCCGGGGGCTGCGGGCGACTCCGCTCCCTGCGCCCGGGCGGAGCCGCGATGCCGCCAGGCTCCGCTCCTTCCAGCGCGGGGGGAGCCGGGCAGCGCGGAGCCGGTCCCCGGGAACAACAGGCTGGCCCTGGGGAGCGGGGCTTCTCCCGTGCCCCTTCTCTCCTCCGCATCCTCCGGCTTCGGCCCGGCCGCTGCGGGGAGCGGCGAGGCTGCGCCCTTCCCGCGGCTCTCGGGGGGCTCTGCCCTTCCCCGCGGACCCCGGCGCCGTTCCGCCTTTCTCCGCCCGCCGCAGCCCCGGGGCTCTCCCCGGTTCGCTTTGTCTGCCGGAGCCCGTGCGGGGCTGCTCCCCCGGGGCGCTTTGCAATCGCGGATCTTCCCCAAGCGCAGTGCCCGGCGCCCGGCTCGGGGCCGCTCCCCTCTGCTCCCCTCTGCTCCCCTCTGCTCCCCTCTGCTCCCCTCTGCTCCCCTCTGCTCCCCTCTGCTCCCCTCTGCTCCCCTCTGCTCCCCTCTGCTCCCCTCTGCTCCCCGCCTCCGCCCGCGGCTGCACTAAAGCCTTTCTTTCACCTTTTGTGGCCCTTAATTCTCACAAAGAAACTTCGTAGAAGAGTCAGGAGGGCAAGTCTCCATCCTTAGGCGTTTATTTTAAGAAGCAGAATACCACATCCACAAGAATGTATTGATTTTTCTCCTTTTTTTAAAAAAAAAATCCCAAACACCACCTTTTTTTAAAAAAAAAACAAACACCCCACCTTTCTTTTTTCTTTCTCAAATTACTTACAAAAATTAGCTGAAGATATTTTCATAAGCAGTTTAATTTTGAAGGCCAATTAATGCCAGACAGATCCCAGTGGGCAGGTCTGTGGAACAGAGGAAGTTTTGCAGAGATCTAGTCAGCGCAGTGCTGGATGGAAAAAGCAGATGCATTTGCCAGTTTTCTGATGGCTCTCGCTCCCGCTGTTTCCCCACTTAACATCTGATCTCACCGAGATGAATGTCCCTCTATTCCCACACGCAGGCAGGTGGGTAAGTTTGTGTGCTCCATCTTTCTCTAGGTTTTCTAGCTGGAGTAAATATGATGCTATCCCTTGTTTTTCTTCTCCTCGCAAGAAATCTCAGGCAAAAAGTTTGTTGTAAGCTCTGCCTGCTGAGATGCACTTCAGGGGAAAGTGCTGACCAAACCTTCTGCAGCCACCTTGAACAGAAGAAATGAAGTGTAGTGCATAAAATTGTAAATGGGACTCATGCAAAACATTTGTAGGAATGAATTTTCCCACTTTTAATATTTCAACAACTTGCTGAAGAGAACTTGCACTTATTAAATGTCTTCACAACAGCTTTCATGTTAGGAGAGGACTGAAAGCTTTTGGGTTTTTTCAGTTTTCCTCGTGGCAATAAAGTTGAAATGTAGCAGCCCTTCAAAATGAAGCTTCTCATAGAAGTTGTAACCACAGGTCTTAACTTTTCATCACTTAAATATGGAACAGAACCTTTGCGAATTTGAGTGAGGGAAGGAGGGGACACATGTGGTGTTTATCAAGCATCAGTGTAAATCAGAAAGGTGTGCTAAAAGGGATTTCCTGCCTGGAAGCAAAGCTTTCGTATTTATTCTTAAGATCTGTGTGCAAACTCTGGGGCTAGAGTTGCTAGTAGCTCCCATCTTTTTGTGCTGAGGCTACACAGAGTGCTTCAGCAGAGGGATCCAGTTCTCTAAAATGAAATCCTGATGCCATTGCAACTCTTTGCCCCGCTCTACTGGGTTGGAGCAGCCATCTTCTCCTTTTGGAACGCTGGTCTGGTTTTTGTTCCCTCATCTGGGCTCGTCCAGGACCTGCTTGGGATCAGAGCATGCACAGAAGTGCAAGCAGATGCCCTTGCTACAAAACCTTAGAGCCTGAACAGACAGCACAGAAAAAAAGATGGCAATCAGTGCTTGGGTTGTTTCCCATGTCTGGGCTTCTGTATGGCCAGCATCTATTTTCTGAAATTTCTTGTCTGAGCTTTATTGGCATGGGAGTGGGGAAGAAGCTGGGGAGCTTGTTCAGTTAAAGTCAAAAACAGTGAAAGAGAAATCTGTGAATTTGTAAGCCTTGTGATTTTTAGCATCATGATGAGGAATACCTCATTTTTTCCTTCTTCTTCAGGTGTTTGTGCTTTTGCTGTTCACCCTGTGGGTCCACACAGACTTCAGCCTGTGACCCCAGTGCCTGGGCTCTCTCTGCAGTCCCCATGGGTGTTCCCATGTTTCATGTTCCCATGTGGTCTGTGCATAGATGGGGAGGGAAGGGCCCATCTTATATTCTTCTCAGCTGCAGCAACTCAGTAGGGTGCAGTACTGAGAAGTGACGGGCACATGTATGAGACTGCTCAGAGAACTGCGGTTACTAGTGACTAACTCTGTGAGTGGTGTTCACATCAGAGGAGGCTGCACTCTGTTCTGAACTGCTGCGTTTGGACAGGCAGCAGCAGCAGCAGATTGCTTCGCAGCATCCTTCATGTATGCTCTGTGCTGTGGCCGTGCTTGCTGGAGTTTGAATGAATCCTCGTGCAGGGATTTTCGCTCCGTAAATCCCCCTCTGCCACCCCACTGCCCTCCAGACCCGGTATTCTTCACTTCTGCTTTTAATAGTCTTTGTATCTCTCTAGCACTCCACCTTCATGACAATCTAATCTCAGAGATTCTTTCCCCTCCATTTGAAATTATATTTATTTCCCTTTCAAGCTGCTACAGCCATGTGTACCTTCTCTTTCTGAAAATTGCCTTTGCCTAATCCCGCCTTTGGGTTCACCAGCCCATCTTTTTCCTCTTCTTTCCTCCATGGAGATCATGGGTGCTCTCAGAGGGTTATAGTAGTTGCTTTTGACTTGTATCTAAAATATACTTAATTTTCCTGATATATGGTGTTTCCTTTAGGCTTCAGGGTCATTCTTTTCTGGTTCAAATTCATACTGGAAGCACAGATCTGAAAGTAATACCAGTGCATACTGCATCTTTCCTTTGTAACTCTCCCCAGTTTGTAACTCCCTCTGCCTCACCCCAAACCAGACCAGTTGTGCTTGGACAGTAAAGGTAACGAAGTGGTGAGATCTGTGGTGGCAGCCTGTGATGCCCACAAGGAGGGTCAGCTTGTTTCAGCACTGCATATAAAGCTAGTGCAGAAGCTTCATCACCTGGTGTCAGATTTGTCTGTACCTCACAGAGCAACTTGTAAAAATGATTGCCTGTGGTGAATGGTTTAGGTGAGCTGTAGGGTGTGTGGTTCCTGTTGATGGTAGTGTGGCTATATGTACCCCTTGAACTTTTAGAAGGTCATCAAACTACTCTGTTTTGTTAAACCCCATGTGTAGTGACTTCTATTCTGTGCAGCCCATGTGCATGGTCAGTCCTGGAGTCCACACAATTTGGATATGGCATTGGACAGCTTAGGTCTGTTAGAAAACCAGTTGTTTTCTAACATATGTCAAGCTCTATGGTACCAGAACGTAGAGCTGTAAGGTCTCATGCTCAGTCTCTGTAGCAGACCTGCTTCTCCTTTTGCTACTGCAGTGTCTACCAAGCAATCTGTTTGGCCTGTCCTTTCAACTGCCTCACATGTTGCCAAGGACCAGTTGTCTCTGAGGAGTGGGACAATAAGAAACAGTGGTCTCCAGGAAAACAGGCTTGAGCAGCTCATTTTTGGAGCAAACACACAGGGATACCTGCTTTCTCAGGTTATAATTGCTGATAATCTTAACTACAAAACATCCTCTGAAGTCTGGTTTGCTAAAACCTGACTCGCATGCTGCCCTGGAGGTTGGTGTTGGAGTGTTACGTGTGGTGTGGAGACCTTGATTCAGCAAAGGGTGCTGCAAGAGCCACTTCAGTGTCTGAACCTAAAGCCCTTTTTTGGAAGCTCCTGGCTGGTGCTACAGCACAAGTTTGGGCTTATTTGGAACCACCGTGACTGCCTCCCATCTTGAAGGCACACAGACTCCAGCTTTGGACAACCAGTGGTGGCATAAACATTGTTTAGTTTCCTGCTGTGCATATGTGCTGTGAAGGAAAGCTCAAGGGAAAAAGAGAAGTTGCTTCTAGCTGGAGCTTCTGGCCCAGGATGTATTTGCGCAAGTGCACAGCTTCTCTGTCCTGTCCCTCAAGCTTTGGTGGCCTATTGGGATTGTGTGGCTGAGAAGGGACCCAAGGACATTTACCCCACAGCATGGCCCTGTGTGGGCCATGGAAGGGAGAGGGGAAAGGGAGCACATGTGTGTGTGCTGTAGGTAGTGCGTCAGAAAAGTTTCTGAGCATAAGTGCATATGGGCAGCACATTTCAAAAGTACTCTCTTCGTTGCTGGTAAGTTACTTCCTTCTAATTTATTTCCTTTTTCGGAGAGGATACTGGGAAACTAGAAAAATGGCCAATTATGACAAAAAACCTAGAAAAATACTTTTTTTATGCCTTCAATACTAGTCAGTAGGTTTTGCCATATAGTGTGGGAAGCTTCACATTATGCTGTGTAATCCTGGCGTAGATTTTCTGGGCATCCTTTCAGTTTGGGATCCATTCCTTCAGACATCTTCAAGTACCTGGCATAATATCTGAACCTCGAGATTTGTGCAATGGTGGAAACAGCACTTCACCCTTGCTCTGCCTGTGTTGCACAGTTGGCTTCTATGGTTCTGTACTTATATGTGTGTATGGTTGCACAGGGGCTGGAGCTGAGCTCAGCCAGGGCTGATGCTCCCACTCTTCTGACCCTCCTGGCATGTTCCTGCCCTCTCCTATGCCTGGACCCTGAGTTTGCACCGTGAGTCAGTTCAGGGAACTCAGCTGGCCAAAACCTGGTGGTGGAAAGGTCATTGTGCTTCAGCTCGTTCAGCTGCCTGAACCAATTAATTGTGTCTGGCCCACAGCACAGAGTGTTGGGAAAGGAAAACCTGCAGTGAAAGGTGGGATTGCAGCAGCCTCAGCTTTAGTCAGATTAGTTCCTACAAAACTTTGTCCTGAAGGTGATGAAGCTTATCTGTTGATTTTCTGCCACCAAAAGGGCTGATACCCAAGCCTTCATTTTGCTCTGCTGCTTCCCTTGTGTTGGGAATATTTCTGATCCTCTGCTAAGCCAGCAGAAAACATAATTCAGGAGGGGGAAAAAAATAAGGGCAACTGTTTTTCTGTGAATTTAGTGAGCAGTATCATGAGGTTCATCATAGAGTATGAGGATACCAGAGCCAGGGAGAGTCACTAACACGTTGCTGGGACTGCTCCTTTGGCTCTGCCAGCTCATAAAACTTTGCAGCAGGTGTTTCTGAATTCAGAGCCATCCAGTTGTTCTGGTAAAATTGAACAAACAAGTTATCTTTTGTTCAAGGAATCACCTTCTGTTTCTAGTCCCCCAGAACCTCTTTATTTTTTTTTTTTTCTGTCTATCTAAGTTTAGGCATCTGTTCTGTCAGAACTTCAAGGGAAGTAGTTGATTTTTCATCTTCCGAGTATTTAAGACACAGCTCCTTTAGGATGGCTGCAGCATTTCAGACATTGCAAGCACTCAATCCCCAAGACAGATAGATCTGCTGATGTCTCTCAAATCTTCTGGGACTTACTAGACCTGTGGCTACTGGTAGGGAAGCTCTGTGCCTTAGCATGAGCTCCGAGGCAGCCTCCTGCTCTCTAGTTTCCAGGGACCATGACTGCAGGCAAGGAGCTGCAACCTGCTCTGCCTGGCAGGGATTTCTGTGTAAGGAGTTGCAGTGCTTAGTTGTTTCCTCAGAAATAAAAAAAGGCTGTAAAAGGCGCCTTACACAAGGTAAGGGAGATGCTGCCTATACAGGAGATACTTCAAAAGATTGCCTGCCTATCTCAGTTTTTCTTTTTAAACTATTTTGCTAGAATTATGCATGAAAATTGCTTTAATAATGGAAGGAAATGGTGCAATCAAGCAATTAGATGTTGATTTGTTAGCTATTTGCTGGTATGTGAGTGAGGTGAAAGTTTTCTGTCATGTTTGATTTTTTATAATAAGCATTCTCAATTATCTAAAATAAATTACTTTTTTTTTTTTTGCAAGTTCCACACTTCTTTCTATTCTACACCTTCTTATTAATTAAATGTGATTCCCGCGAGTTTCATGCATGGGGAAATATATGTGACTTTTTTATGCACAACTATAGGTTCTAAATTAGCAGTTATCACTCAATGAAAATGTTTTGAATTTATTTTGGATTGTTCTCTGAACAAATTTAGGGAAGTAAAAAATGGACAATCCAATGTTAAGGAGTACTAGAAAAAAATTGGAGAAACTCATTGTGAGCATTGTTATGCTATAAGCAGACTGGGTGATGACTGCTAATCAGTGCGAAGAAAGCATATGTGTTAGATGGGGTGATGGAAATGATCGAAGTCACAGCTTTCAATCATAGACATTAGGGTTTTTTTTCAGCTTGGAAAAAATGACTGAGAATATGATAAATGCTGTGAACTCAGTGGCACAAGGAGAAGACAATTTGGGAAAGATTATTTCCTTGTTTTCGTTACACAAGAAATAGGGAGCATCCAGTGGAATTATTACATGAAAAGCAAACAAATGATTTTTAAAAAAAATGTATATAGTGGGAAACAACTTGTGCAACTCATTGTCAGGGAATTTTTCCCAGCTAAAAGAAAGGAATGGTACTAATTTGTCAGAAATTTGACTATTGAAGACAGACATGATGAGGATGCAGTTTGTGGCTTGAAAAATCTTCAGGCTTTCTAAATAGAACTTGTGTTCCCAATTTCACAGTCACTGGGCATTTTGCAGTAATTTTAGCAGCTGAACCTGGGTTTAAAAAACATTTAAAAAGGCTTTGACTTAAAAAGTAGGTATTTTGCAAGCTGGGCAGCCTGCAATTCATGAGAGTTTTGCCTGATGACCCATTAGACATCTGTTTAACTTCTGCACTAACACCATTTTCTAATATTCAGGTTTCGTTAGCATAAAATAGTTTAGCATTATCCGTTTAAGTTCACTTTCTAAGACTGGAAAGCTAAAGCAAAAAGTCCCATCAGGAGGATGGGCAAACTCAGCTTGTTCTGGTGCCATGGCAGTGGTGGCTGCAGCTTTTGCTGGAGTGGCAAGGCCTCTGGGCAGCGTTCTCTTTCGGACACACAGAGAAAGCTGAGTTACTTTTTCTCCTTGCATTTCTTTTGTGCATCTCTTTGACTGTAACTGAATCCCTCTTCCCCGTCTGTGTCTGCCTGTGGGCAGATGGTGGCATGAGCCGTGGGTCAGGCACTTGCACGCAGTCCACACTGATGCTGTTTAAATTCCTCTGTGCAGAATCTCGCTCTGTGGGTCAAGGAAAGCCTCACCTCCAGGCAGCTGAATCCATCTCCATTTGCTGTGTGCCCTCCGGGAGTTTTCATAGCTTAGGAGCTCTTTGACCTTGTACTGCTATAGTGGGAAATTCTTAGGGCAACCCGCTGGTGCAGGTGATATGCAGAAAGGGTCTGCTGGAGTTCAGCTAGCCCTGGGATGGGCATCTTGCTCTGGGATGGGATTGGTGTGCTTGTGTTGCTCTAGAGAGATGTTTTCTAACTTGTTCTTCTTAAATTTCTGTTGGTAGATTTGGTGATCCCCATAGGCAGCATTCATATAAGTTTTGGGGATTTACAGATCTCAAAGCAGGACAGTGCATGAAGGACATGGATCTGTTAGAGAGAGTCCAGAGGAGGCCACGAATCATAGAATCACTAGGTTGGAAAAGACCCATTGGATCATCGAGTTCAACCATTCCTGTCAAACACTAAACCATGCCCCTCAGAGCCTCGTTCACCCGTCCCTTAAATACCTCCAGGGAAGGTGACTCAACCCCCTCCCTGGGCAGCCTCTGCCAGTGCCCAATGACCCTTTCTGTGAAAAACTTTTTCCTAATGTCCAGTCTGAACCTCCTCTGGCAGAGCTTGAGGCCATTCCCTCTTGTCCTGTCCCCTCTCACTTTGCTGCCTGGAGGAGAGGGACCTGGGGGTGTTGGTTGACAGCTGACTGAACATGAGCCAGCAGTGTGCCCAGGTGGCCAAGAAGGCCAATGGCATCTTGGCTTGTATCAGAAATGGTGTGACCAGCAGGTCCAGGGAGGTTATTCTCCCTCTGTACTCGGCCCTGGTGAGACCGCTCCTCGAATCTTGTGTTCAGTTCTGGGCCCCTCACCACAAGAAGGATGTTGAGGCTCTGGAGCGAGTCCAGAGAAGAGCAACAAAGCTGGTGAAGGGGCTGGAGAACAGGCCTTATGAGGAATGGCTGAGAGAGCTGGGGTTGTTTAGCCTGGAGAAGAGGAGGCTGAGGGGAGACCTCGTTGCTCTCTACAGCTACCTGAAAGGAGGTTGTGGAGAGGAGGGAGCTGGCCTCTTCTCCCAAGTGACAGGGGACAGGACAAGAGGGAATGGCCTCAAGCTCCACCAGGGGAGGTTTAGGCTGGACATTAGGAAAAAGTTTTTCACGAAAAGGGGCATTGGGCACTGGCAGAGGCTGCCCAGGGAGGTGGTTGAGTCATCTTCCCTGGAGGTGTTTAAGGCACGGGTGGATGAGGTGCTAAGGGGCATGGTTTAGTGTTTGATAGGAATGGTTGGACTCGATGATCCGGTGGGTCTCTTCCAACCTGGTTATTCTATGATTCTATGACTGGGAGAAGAGGCCAGCTCCCTCCTCTCCACAACCTCCCTTCAGGCAGTTGTAGAGAGCAATGAGGTCTCCCCTCAGCCTCCTCTTCTCCAGGCTAAACAACCCCAGCTCTCTCAGCCGTTCCTCATAAGGCCTGTTCTCCAGCCTCTTCACCAGCTTCGTTGCTCTTCTCTGGACTCGCTACAGAGCCTCAACAGAGGGCTGGAACACCTGCCATATGAGACAGGCAGAAAGAGCTGGGAGAAGAGAAAGCTTTGGGGTGACCTTCTAGCAGCCTTACAGTACTTGAAGGGGCTGCGGGAGAGCTGGGGAGGGGGGCTCTTTGTCAGGGAGTGCAGGGATAGGACGAGGGGTAATGGTTGTAAGCTGAAAGAGAGGAGGTTTAGGATAGATATTAGGAAGAAACTTTTGACTGTGAGGGTGATGAGGCTCTGACACAGGCTGCCCGGAGAAGTTGTGGATAGTTCCTCCCTGGAGGTGTTCAAGGCCAGGCTGGATGGGGCGCTGAGCAACCTGATCCAGTGGGAGGAGTCCCTGCCCTCGGCGGGGAGGTTGGAACCAGATGATCTTTAACGTCCCTTCGAACCCAGCCCGTTCTGTGGCTGCAGGGGTCGCGTCCCGCGCCGCGAGGATGGCTCCTGCGGGAGCCCGGCGCTCCGGGCGCGGGGAAGGCCGTGCCCGTGCCGGTGTCTCCCTCCGCTGGGCGGAGTGCCCGTCAGCCGCAGCTCACCTGACCGCCACACGGGTGTGCTCCCGCCATGCGGCACGGCGGGCGCGGCGGGGCCCGCGCCGCTCCCAGCGCCGCCGGGGGGTCCGGGCCGGGCGGGCGCTGAGCTGGCCAGGGTCCTGACCCGGCCCGCCCCGGCCCGCCTCGGGCCTCTCTCGGGGCCGTGTTCTGTTTCAGGACAGGCTGGAGAAGAGAAGGCTCCGAGGAGACCTTGTAGCGACCTGCCAGTACCTGGAGGGGCTACAAGAAAGCTGGGGAGGGGCTGTTCACAAAGGCTTGTAGTTATAGGACCAGGGGCAACGGGTATAAACCAGAGAGGGGCAGATTTAGGCTTGACATAAGGAAGAATTCCTTCACTGTGAGAGTGGTGAGGCCCTGGAACAGGTTGCCCAGGGAAATTGTGGCTGCCCCATCCCTGGAGGTGTTCAAGGCCAGGCTGGATGGGCCTTGGGCAGCCTGGTCTAACAGAGCTGGGGAAGGGGCTGGAGAACAAGTCTTGCAAGGAGTGGCTGAGAGAGGTGGGGTTGTTTAGCCTGGAGAAGAGGAGGCTGAGGGGGGACCTCGTTGCTCTCTACAATTACCTGAAAGGAGGTTGTGAAGAGGAGGGTGCTGGCCTCTTCTCCCAAGTGACAGGGGACAGCACAAGAGGGAATGGCCTCAAGCTCCACCGGGGGAGGTTCAGGCTGGACATCAGGAAAAAATTTTTCACAGAAAGGGTTATTGGGCACTGGCAGAGGCTGCCCAGGGAGGGGATTGAGTCACCTTCCCTGGAGGTGTTTAAAAGACGGGTGGGTGAGGTGCTAAGGAGCATGGTTTAGTGTTTGATAGGAATGGTTGGACTTGATGATCCAGTGGGTCTTTTCCAACCTAGTGATTCTGTGATTTATTTATTTCCAAACAACTTTGGGGAAGGCAATGTCCTCCTGGAGCTCCTGCTTGGGGGCTGCTCTGCACAGTGCCTCCTGGGGTATTCTCCTCCTTGCGCTCCTTGCCCAGTCACCATCCCTGGAGCTGTTTAAAAGATGCATAGATGTGGTGCTTAGGGACACAGTATAGTGGTGAACTTAGAATCATAGAACAGAATCCCAGAGTCACTAGGTTGGAAAAGACTTTTGAGATCATTAAGCCCAACCATACCTGTCCACTACTAAGTCATATCCTCAAGCATATCATATCAAGCACCTCATCTACCCATCTTTTAAATACCTCCAGGGATGGGGACTCAACTACCTCCCTGGGCAGCCTGTTCCAGTGTCTGATGATCATTTCAGTGAAGAAATTTTTCCTGTTGTCTGATCTGAACTCCTCTGGCACAACTTGAAGCCAATCCCTCTCATCCAATTACCTATCATTTGATATCACCTATCAGCTTGACAGTGTTAGGTTTACAGTTGGACTTGATGATCTGAAAGGCCTTTTCCAACATAAACAATGCTGTCTTTCTCTTTTCTGTTGAATCCTTTAATATTTGAGGGCTGTGAACTCTGCTTGCTGTTTCCTTGCTCTTGCTGAGATTTCCTCTGAGACTCCAGCAGCTGTGGCCTGCCACCTCTCTTCCCTCAGTGTTCCAGTTTCAGAAGAGCAATGCAGAGACACCCTCACCTCCTCCCTTGCACCAAGTATGGTCTGGTGGGGTCTAGGTGACCAGGCACTGAGTACAATTTGTGTACACTCTTATCTTACTCAGTGTCTACCTAAGAGGTTGCACACCAAAAGCACATGGTTGGGGTGTGTCTGCTCATTGTCTGCAGAGGAACGTTATTCCTTCCTCTTCCTCCATCTCAAATCTCCACACTGAAGTCCTCATGCTGGATGTGGAAATACCGAGTCATATTTTTATCCTAACTGGATGCTGCCCCTGTCTCCACTCCTGAGCATGCTAACTGTGGGTGAAGGAGAGAACTCATGTCCCTGACTACAGAACACAAGGGATTTAATGACATTACTGTTCTGAGAAGTCTTTTCTAGCCAGGATTGAGAGAAACTTTGTTAATCCCAAGCAATGCAGTGAAGAGACAGGCAGAGCACAGCCCAGATAAGACAAGTGTTGTGTCTTTAGGATGAGACTTAGAGACTGGAAGATAATCTACCTTCCAGTTTTCCTCCCCACCTTTGGAGGGAGTTCCCTACCAGCCCAAGATATAGTGTAGCTTTGAATCTAGGTTTGCTGAACCTCAAGTTTGACACCTTGAAAGACAGTAGCACATCTACTAGAAACAACTTTGGTGTTCCTTGATGTGCATAGTGATCATGGAGCTGGAGAGAGTGTGTGGAGCAAGACGTGACTCTCTTCTGACAATAAGCTCCTTCAGAAACTTCTAACTACATGAGAATTAAACCAGGCAAAGTGCAGCCTCGTGATGCAGAGAGAGACCTCATGCAATGTGATGGAAGAACTCCAACTTCTGTCCTTCCTTATCAGTGCTGGCTGCTTAAGGTTTTTTAAGAATTAGACACAGCATATGGTTGGTGCCTGTGGATCTGAGCATGTTACAGAGTCTATTAAATTCAGAAAGTGACCTTGCAAGGACCAGTTTGCACCATTCCACTTCTGTTTAGAGACTGGACACATCCTACTTGATTCTTATTCTGCCCTGCTACCCCTACCTTTCCATTTCCCCAGCAGGTGAGTAGTTTTAGGACAGGGAATACCATATTCTTATTTCACAATATGAATTCTCAAATGCTCATAAGAAGAGAAAACAATTGTTAAATAGCAATTGAATTGAATGTCAGGAGCTAGAAGGATATGGAGAGTCAGAAGCTGTGCTGACCTAACTCTAGCTGTGATAGCTGCAGTGAGGATAAACAAGGCAAGAACAAGCCGCCTTCTTATTTTCTTTGACAGGCAAGGGTAAATGGAAGCCAGGGGTCACCAGAGTGGGATTTAGTCTTTTTATTTATCTCATTATTTAGCATCAAACACACAGTAGCATATAAATGTTGGGAAGACTTTTGCACTTCCCTGCAAGGGAGGGGTCATCATTGTAAAGAGAACAACTACTAGGCAGGTGAAGGATACAAGGGATGGTAGATGGTGTTTGCATATTAAAGTCAATGACTGGAGATTTCTGTGGGAGGAAAGGAGGCCTAAACAGAGGAATTTCATTGGATAGATGGATCCAAGGGGTTTGGACCCTTTTTTTGGGTTGCTCATGGTGAGTGATGGTTGTGTGGTTGTCATGTTGGCTGGTGCTGATCCAAGCATCTGGTGAAAATGAAAGCTGAGGTTTGGCCATCTCCCTTTTTTCTTTCCCTTTTGCTGTAGACATTGTTCGCAGTGACATTGCCCTGGATAAGCAGAAAGGCTGTAAGATCGCCCAGCATCCTGACATAATGTTGGAGCTACAGAGGGAAAAGGCAGCTCAGATGCACTTGGTTTTGTTAAAGGAGCAGTTTTCAAACACATACAGCAACCTCACATTAACAGGTAAGGCTGCAAGACCAGCTCTGGATCCAGGAGCTGGGGCTAGTTCTTGCTAACTCACAGGTGTGTTAAAACCCTCAGGTGCTTCATCTCTGTATGAACCAGCATCTCCCTGGCTGCCTGTGTTTCTTACAAAGATTACTGGGTGCTGGGAGGGAAGGACCTGCAGGAAACCATGGTGGACTCAGAAGGCCTCTGCAGCTGGCACCTACGCTGACAGTCCAGATTTGGTGTCCCTGGACAGAACGTTTTTTACAGTCTGACCTAAGCAGAATACCACAGCACGTGAAGTGCTGGAGAATTCTCCCTGCTAACTGTTCACGCTGATGGGGCTGCAGCAATTACTAAATTTGGAGTCCTTTAAGCTGCAGCTGATTTTTTTTTCCTTTCCAGAGCATGCACTTTGTGTGAACCCAGTAAATATTAGAGAGCAAATATAAAGGGATAATGGCCCAGACAGAGATGAGAGGATACTCTTTTTCTGGCAACTGTTTGTATTATCCAGGGAACAGAATCTCAAAGGATGGAGGAGACTGCCACATTTTGGATACACACTTAATGGTGCTTGTAAAGGACTGATGTCTTCAGACAGTGAGTGGGCAGAAGGACAGGATCCCAGCAGCCAGCAGTGTCCTTTCATAGCTGTTCTCCTTATCACTACAGCTGGATGAGCCACAGACGATGGGATGGAGGAGGAGACAAATAAATCAAGCAAGACCCCCATCTCTTCTTTCTGGGCTCCTTTCTTGTGAAAGGCAGGGAGGCATCTGATTTTTATGAGAGAGGGCCTTGTGCTCTGTCTGGGGAGGAGATGGCAAGCCCCAGGGTGGCCTTCCCATTCTGCTGGGCTGGGAGAGGCAAGTGGGTCCTGTGCAACCTCCCGCTCCTCTGCTGTCATCCCTAATTCGATGTCCAGCCCCTGCCTTGAAGCCTGCAGAGGTCTGTGTCCTTGCCAGTGCAGCAGTGAGCTCTAGCTACCCTGGGACATTGGCTGTGCTGGGCCTCTTGGGGATCCCATAGATGGTGATACCAGGACTGGCAGAGGGCACAACCCAGGGCCGGTGGGCATCAGGGCCATGAATGTGGCTGAATCACATCATTCCTGAAAGCCCAGCATTTAAATGGGATCCTCAGAACTGTTTCTCATTCTCTGTAATGTAATCCACTTGGCTGTTTATTCCCAGTACAACTGCTGGAATCAACATTGTCAGTTTTTCCCCTGACATCTTGCTTACTTTCCACTAAACAAACTTCCCTCGAGAAGAGAAGCTGCTCTCCCCTATCCTCCTTTCCTTGCTGCTTCAAAAGTTCTCCAGCATTGCTCACATTTTTTACAGAACCTACAGAGCAGAGGTGCTACCTGGTTATCAGCTCAGCTCTTAGCCTTTCCAAGTGTATTTATAGGATAGTTCAGAAGGTTTTAGCTCCAACTCTTTGAGGAAAAGAGAGCAATTTTACTGGTGTATTACGCAAAGAACTATTTTAATGTCCTTTAACTCCCTTTGAATGTGAGCAGAGCAACTTCATAATTGTTATGAAGTTTAATCTTTTATTTCATAGACATAATCTGAGAACATGGACTCTAGACAGCTAAGCATAATATTTAACTGGAACTCTACTAACTTGTGTAAATATTTCCCTTCTCCGTGATGGATCTGGTGTTTGGGGTGGGCAGAAGGGGTTGTACATCTACTGCAGAAGGGCATTCCTTACCTTCAAAATTCAGTCAGCCAGAGTTTGCTTGAGGACTAATTTTGTTCTGCACACTGTTTTTGTACAGTGCTGCAGGGAGTCCCCAGGTCATGAGGCGAGGTGCAGGAGCAAGGATCCAGACCTGGTTTTGGGAAGGACAGGGAAGGACTGAGTTCACAGGGATGGAGTAGCTGAGTGATCCTTGAGAACAAAGTTTCCTCCTGGAGGTCTGTATCAAGGAGTCCTTTGGCCTCATGCAGTGCATGTGTTGTGGATGACCCTCAGTACTCAGTGTCCAGCAGAAGGAATATTCAACCCCACACCTCTGTGTAAGAGAGAGGGGCTTCTCCTGTTGCAAGTTCCTGCAGCACTTTAATTGTAACAAAGAAATGTAAGTGGCAAATCTCGCCCAATGTTGTGAGAGTAAAGATGCTTTGTGGTGGAATGGCTTCTCTAACCGAGCTTGGGAGTAGAAATACCAGAAATACTCTTGGGAGTAGAATACGTGAGGCACCTTTATTCTCTTGCTACTACTGCTACCACTGTAGTGATTTGGATAAAAAGCCCCTTCCTCCTCCTCCCAGATGACATAGTTACATGAACAACTTGGAAGACTATAGATCAGGCCTCCCACACTGTCTACAAGTGTGGGCAAGTGATATTGCCGTCAAACTTCTATCCGCTATCCTCATGGCTTTAAGAATGAAAGCTTTTTGAGCACAGGGAGTGTGATTCTGCTGTCCCTGTGGCATCAATGTAAATGGTGGCTTTTTAAAATCTATTCACCAGTTGCACATGGTTCCCAGTGTGCTCCTTACACCAGCAATCAGGCAGAGTTGTGGTTTTGCTTTGGGATTTAAGCTGCTCCCAGCAGCAGGTAACTGCAAGGTAAGAGGGTGTCTTAAAATTAAATGTATTTTTTTTGTGCTAAGATAGAACTGAGACTGAGTGAAACCAGGCAGTGTTTCTGGCTCTCATTCCTCCAGGAACACGTTAGACTCTGGCTTATAGGCCACTTCAGTTTCTCTGGACAAGTGTGAGCTTTCCTCAGCTCCTGTCTGCAGGCTTTCTCTTGCATCCTGTGTTTGTTTTCTGTACATGATCTTTCTAGGCTTACCAAGCCTTCCTCTCTGAGATGAGTGATAGTCTTTGATCTGTGGCAGTACTATTTAAATGCTGTATAACATTTTGAGGCTTATTAATCTTTGCTGCTGCCCTCTTGGTGCTCAGAGATAGGTATTTTGCTTCACGTATCAGCATCTCTGATGCTCTCAGGTGAGCCCATAGCAGAGCAGGAGGAGAGTGCACAGCATCCCCCACACTCCTCTGGGAACTGTCTCTCTCAGCTCAGCCTGCAGTGGGATAGGGGAGGAGAAGGAAGAATCTTTCACTAGAAACTTGTTTCTGCTCCTTTCTGAATGGGTTAGGAGGTTCAAAATAATTTTATGGCTTGTATCAGCAGGAGTTGAAGTTGCAGTTGTCACAGCAGGCTCCCGTCCCTTGCAGCCCTCAGGAGAAATGTCCAGGTGACAGTAAGATGATTTTGGAGCCTTGGAGTGGATGGGTGAATGTACTGCATTGGGCTGGCAGGGGGTGAGGCGTAAGGAACTGCCTGTGCAATGAAGACACAACGTGTGTGCAGGTTTTAGGGAGTGAGAGTGGGGCAGCAGGAGGCAGAGCTTTGACAGATAAAACTGAAGCCTTCCATTTGTGGTGCCAGTTAGGGCTGGATTCATGTACTGCATTTATGCTTTAAGAGACTGAATATCCAGGTTTTTGCAGTGTTATTAAGGAAAGCCTGTTAAGCTGAATAGAAGAAGGAATTGCTGAGGTCAATAGACATATGCATAAAACTGTCCCGTCATGTATTTACATGAAGTGTTAAGTGTAACTGAGCTTCCCAAGATACACAGACAAACCATAAATATGCCTCTAGGAGTTCCCATCCTGAGGAAACAGAATACTGCCCCACTTCTCATTCTGAAGAGTGAAAACCCATCTTTTCTTTCTACTCCACCTTCTGCTTGAAGTTACAATGGAGATTACTTCACAGCATCAAGAGACTGCAGATGATGTCTCTCTGTCCTGTTCTACCCCACCACACCTGCACTGAAAAACCAGCAAGGAGGCTACAGAGTGTGTAGTAGACGCCCTCCATCCTGTCAAATTGTGAAACAGCCTCTAAAAGCAGCAGCTGAGGCAGGAGATCCTCCCCACAGGGTACATAATGCCCCCAGCTGACCCTTTTTGTCCCACCCTGCTGAAGGTGTTAGTAGAGGGACTCATCCAGTTGCATTAGGAGAGACTTGGGCGGGGGGAGATTAAAATCAGGTGGGAGCTGCTAGGAACAGAGTTGAGAGCTGCTGAAGCATGTATTTCACTGTCTGTGTCCAGCATTGCAATCAAGTGTTTTACATTGGCATCACATTACCCCTGTTAAGATTGTTAGATAATTTAAACTCTGCCATAACAGCAATTGTGAGCTCTCTGTGAGGCTTTACTTGGAAAAGACCCCACCTGGAGATGTTAGCAGCCAAGCAGAGGCCATCTTCTTCCAGGGTAAGTGGCATGGGTGTGTGACGTGGCGGTGATGAAGGGCACGCACCAGCTTTTCCTAAGTGGTGCTGCATGATAGTGGGATGAGTGAAGCAATGCAGAGCATGGGAGAGCAGAGCGTGTCTGTGTCTACTGTAGAGCAACCATGTGTGGGTTGGCACAGAGCAGGGATGAGGGTAATGTATGTGTGAAGAGCTTGTAAGCGAGCAGCTGCCCTACAGAAATGTTTTTCTCCTGTCCCCTGAAGACTGTCAGAGCTGCAGTTGTGCTTGTTCCTTGGCAGGGATTCACAAGGCTCAGGTTGAGCACCTGTGACATTTGTGTTTCCTGCACTTGTGAACCTCCCACAATGGTTTTGCAATTCCTGCCAAAAGCTGTGGCTCTGAAAGGTGGTAGTCCTGGAGCAGGACAAGTCCATAGGGCCTGGGATCTGTCCCATGGCTTTTGCAAGGAACTGTGACTCAGAGGCTGCCCTCGCAAGTGGGTCTGTGCAGAGAGCAGGGTAATGAGGTGATTGTGCTTTTGGTGCCTGTGCTGCTGGGCAGAAAGGCCGCTCTGCTTGTTTTTACTGCAATTTTCCCCAGATATATGGCTTTATACCCAGTTACAGCTAACTCTAGGGGGCTGAAGCAGGGGCCACCTTGTGAGACGGGACCTGGGAGGATTTATTGCAGAGGTAAGTGCAGCTTCCTCACCTTTTTTTGGCAGCATGTTTGGAATCAGCAGTCTAAACATCTTGTAGCCTGCACAATAGTGATAGGTATATCTGTTTTACTGGGTGCTGCACCAGGGTGATCTGCACTGCACTTTCTCTCTAGCTTTTCTCCAGGGAGAGTGCTCTCTGGGGCTGTGTAACAGGCCTGTGAGTGGCTTTTGGATCAGGCTGTCTGCCCTCATCTCCGCTACAATCCCTTGCATTATTCACAGTATTCACGGCATCATATGAATAGATATGAAAAGGACCTCAAGAGGGCATCTTCTAGCCTTTTCCGTGACAAATCAGCTATACCTGGTCTCTGCATGGGAGAGGTATATAAGGACAGACAATATCTTTTATGTGATGAGCTGATACAGTTGGAAAAACAAACTTTGAGGGCCCCAAACTCTTTGTTGGAGTTGAAGAAGATGAAACAGCATTGAAAGCTAAATATACAGGGAAAATAATATCCCAGAGTTTGTCTCCTTGAGTAGCACAACTAGGGTACTGGTGGAAATCTCATGTCAGCAAGGAGAAGACAATAATGTCATCAACTCCAATGGGAAAGAGAGAGAGAGAGGGAGAGAGAACTGCTGTGAAGCACTAGCAGGAGCCGGGATGGGGGGAATGGGGGTAGCATTCCAAGGGGGGAAGGGACAAGAAAATGTGTAATTTGTTGTTAAAACAATATCTGTACCGAGCCTGTAGTTAATGACCAGCGGAGTAGCCTGGTCCCGGTCCCTTTTGGGGATGATTTGCAAGTGTCTTCTGAGACCTTGGGATCAGAACTGCAGGAATGGTGCTGGGAAAATCAAACCATAGAAAACAATGTCATGTAACAGAGTATTTTTGTGCCATTATCAGTTGTTTATATGAGCTCATGCTGAAGCATATGGCCTGTTTGGATTTACTTCGTGGCTTTCTGAGGGCGTTTTGTGTGTTTATATATATATACTGGCTGAAATATATTGTGCTCCTGGCCATGTCTGTGTAAAGCCAGCAGGTTGTTGGGCTTAGAAGCCGGGCACTGGCAATGCCCACGCTGTGGGGATAACACTGTTAACTGATTCAAATGATGTGGCTTAATCCTTGTTCTTAAACCTGCTGTGATGGGAGAGATGTACCCTTTCTCAGCAATTAGCTCTAGGGCATAATTATCCATATCATGATGGATTTGGTGTCTCAAAAATCTCTTGCTTTGGTTTAAGCCCATTATGGCACATCCTCTCCTTGTGGAAGTGGAGAGCGGCTTAAAGCACTCCTTTCCTCTTTGCAGAAATCTTTTACATATTTGAGGTTTGTTATCATGTTTCCCTGAAGACTTTTGTTCTCTGTGCAGAACAACTGCCTTGCTTTTGCTCTTTCCTCATGGCCATGTTATTTTCAAGTTGAATGACACATGTGTGGCTGATTCTGCCTCTTGAGGTCCCTTTCAACCTTCTTTAACGTTTTTTTGTGGTTCTGTGTTTTGTTGAGGTCCCTTGGGTTCTCTTCACTTTGTCTGGCCTGTTTTTGAAGTGTGTTGCTTTGAAACGAGACGAGTATTGTAGCCAAGGCCTTTCTTGGCTGAAAGGGTTATTTCATATATCTTCTGCGTGACCCTCCTGTCTGTATGCTCCTATATAATCATGGATTTTTTGATACAATATCGCTTGTTCATGGCTGCACTTTTGTGTACCATTTCCCAACCAGCTGTGCATTCTCCCTGTGGAATTTCACCTAGACTTTATTTTCTTAATTTGTTTATTAAAATATGATATGAAACTGGAGGTAAAGCCTTGTGAAAGTAAAGGTATGGAACATCTGTTGCCTCTATCCTACATATAAGACCTTTTGCTCTGTCCAAGAGAAGGCAGGTTGCCTTCATGTGGCAGGGCTGTTGCTTCCAGCCCTTCCTTGCAGATGGATTGTTTGATGATTTTTCAACGTTTTTCCAGGAACTGGAGTTATGTGAACTGGCCTGCAATTTCCTTGAGTTTTCAACCTGTTGAATATAGCTACTATATTTGCCCTTTTCCTGTCTTTTGAAACCTCATTTGTCTTCCAGAAATTCCCAGAGATAGTTGCTGATGGACCTCAGCTATTAGAAAATGTCAAACTTCAGTAATCTTCATGCTGCTCATGTGCTACTGTACTGCATGCTTCTACTCTACTGCTTTTAATTGCATTAACTTTGTGGTCTTGGTTATCCCCTTTTCATGAAGCCTGAACCAACAAAAGCATTAAATATTCCAGCTTTAACTCTGAGCTGTTTGCTATTGTGAAACTGTGTCCCAATTTATACTTCTTTGTTTCCTGAGACAGCTGTGAGCCAACCCCTTGGGATCCACTGCCTCCTCTTACCCTAATTAGTAGTTTTACAACTTGTTGTGTGCTGACAGCATGTGTGTGCAAGAGAGAGGTCATGAAGGTGAATCTTTTTCTCAGGTGACACTCCCTAGTCTGTTAAGCAACACTTTGGCTTTCTCATTATCCTGTTTGGTTATCACTTTTGTAACTGTGGGGAATGTGGCTTCTTATGACGTGTTTGGTATTTATTAAATTCAATTTACTATCCAATTTAACTAGCCTCACAAGAGAAGACATTTTATAAATTGTGCATCTGAAAATGAGCAATTATACACATGTTATAATATGTAATGTCATTACCAGAACCAGCCAGTTCTAGGTGCTGTGTGGAGAATAAAGAAAACGTATAAACCTAACAGAAAACAGACTTCAGTGGGAGGGGGGAGGGCTGACACACACTAACAGCTTTGGAAGGACTTGAGCTTGTTCAGTGGCACAAACCGAGCTATTAACCTTTTCTACCTGCTTGGAAGGTGATGAACTCTTTGTTCTGCCTTTTCCCACCAATGTAGTTATCAAATGTGTCCTAGTTACTGCTGGTGATCCCTGCTGTGAACAGTTTCTGTTGAATACTTGGATTTTTTTGGTTTGTCCTTCTCTCCCAGTGCTGTTAGTCTGGGTGCATCTGCATCAACATGATGGCATTTCCATTTCTCCATTGTGTGCTGCAAGCTGTGGAGGAGTCTGTGGTTTACCCATATCGTACACTGACGCTAAGATAAGTTGCACTTGTTCCCTTATCTTGCTATGTGTTTATGAAATACCATCTTTCCTGAACTCCCTTTTAATTCTGCCTGAAATTGTACCTGCTGGCCCTCCGAGTTCTCTAAAGCCTCTGTCCTTACAAAGCACTATTTTTACCCTGCTGCTATTTTCCCTTCTATTCCTAACAAATAAAACCACTCATTTCAGGCTCCCTTGCCCATGAGATTTTCCACCTTTGTGGTTTTTCCTGTTTCTTCTCTGCTGATGCAAGAAGGCTCCTCTAGGTTTTATTCCCTAGTTTTGTTCCTGTCTTTTCTTTCACATTTTTTTTTCTTGGTGCATTCCAGGAACCTGATGCAAGGCTGTGTCTGATGCCTTCCTTTCCCAGCAAATGTGTGGGCAGTTAAAGGTCCCTAATTACCAGTGGGTTCTGTGTTTCAGATGCTCCCAATAAGCTCGTGCTTCTGATCTCCCTGATTTTGTAGCCTAAAGCAGACTGCCAGCATGCTAGTGTCTGGGCTCGTTCCATTCTTACGTTATGCAGAGGTTTTTATACCTGCCCTTTGTACTACTGAATTTCACCCCCTGCTTTTGTGTCGGGCCCCAAGATCACCCAAACCTTCTTATGTGGTATTTCTCATCCTCTGCTTTGCTGATGGTTATTTTCCTCCTTGTCAGCATCATGCTTAACTTTAACTCTCGAGCCCTGGAGCTTGTTTTACCTCCCACCATGAGCTTAGAAACTTCCTTTCCCCCCGTGCTAATGTAATGCTTGTGAGCAGCAGTCAAATCTTGTGGATTTTCCTCTTTTTTAAGCTGAATAGACTTGGCTCCTTAAGTGTCACTTTGCCTGAGTCCCCTCATAGCTCCTCCTTTATCCTGTGGCCATGTAGGACAGACTTTTTTCCATCCTGGAGATATGAACTCTATATTGTTTTTCCGTATGTATATTATCTTGTGCTTGGCTGAATTAAAGCATTCTTGGTTGGATGGTGGCCATTTAGCCATACAAATTGGATCACAGGGTAAATGAGGGCTGTTCTGTTCATTATTTACTAACCTACATTTGTGCTGTCTGCAAGCTGCCTATAAGAGTCTTATATTTATGTTTAAGTTTATGTTTAAATTTATGTTTATATTTATCTAAATGATTGGTAAAAACACTACATCCTGTGGGAAGGGAAGCAGGCAATGGATACATTCTTATGTCAGCCACTTCTGTCCATCTAGTTATGCCAAATTATTTCTATTAATGCAAGTTCTTAAATCAAGCCTTGACATCAGTTAGACAGGACTTTTTTTCTGTACAACATATGTTGGCTGGTAATTAGTTGAGACATGAACATAATGAATTATTGGTAGATTCTCATATTAGCATTTAATTACTTTGTCTAGGTCTGCTGTTAGGCTGAATGGCTGTTGTTTCCCAGATCACCTAGTCCTGCCTAAGCACCGGTACAGGGTTAGGACTTCTTTATCCTTCTAGAATTACTTGGCATTCCAAGATTTATTAAAAATTAGCATTAGTGGGTCAAAGATTTTCTTACTGCACTCAGAGGTGCAAATTATCCAGAGCGGGTAATTTAACAGTGTTTATCTAAAGCAGATGTTATCTAATACATCTCTTGGTCATTAATAAATTGTGAAGTATATGACCATCTCATGATGAGTTCATCATCATATCTTTTTTCCCAAATGCGGAGTGCATACATTTATATTTTTGTAATTACATTGGTAATTTTACTGTGGGCACCAATAATGGATCTGTCACTGTTCGCATTTCCTTTCTTTTCTCAATATTTAAATTCCCACTATTAACTCAGCAAGGCATGAATTTTTCCATCCTTTTTTTTTAAACTTTTAAAAATATTTTACACTCTGTAATTTGCAATTGGTTGCTATTTTTTCAGCTTTACAACCATGGCTTGTATTGTTTTTTGTTATTACTGTCTATACTGCTGCATACGGATGAGTTTCCAGCCAAAGCTCCCTTCCAGCATGGTGATGAAATATGCCAATTTTGGCAGAATAAACCACCTAAAAACAAAGCAAAAAAAAAAAACCAAACCAACAATCTTTAAATATTCCTTTGCACTCTTTTGTCCAGTATTTTCTTCCCAATAAATTAATTAGATAACTTTTCTCAGCCTGGAGAAGTTGAAGCACCTTGTGTATGTGTTTCTCACTCAAATTACAATCCCACTAGTTTTTCTCAAATGCAGGCTTTGAGAAGGCAGCTGCTGATGTGGACGGAGAAAGAACGCTGTGGCTGGTGAGTTCCCTGCAGTTAAAAAAAAAAATCCCATCAAATTGTGGCATAGCTCAATTTTACTGCAGTCAGAGGAACATTGCTAGCTTCAGAATTCTGGCTGCTCTGCCTATGTATTTTCTCCCTGTGAAAAAGAACAGGAATGGTATTTACGTGATTTACATGCTGCTAGGAAGCTTGCAGCCAGGAATGGAGGTGTGTCCGGGGGGCTGCTGCCTCCTCTGTGGTGTACAGGATGCATCTTGTACAGACCCACACTTTGTGGCTGGGCTAACTCATGGAGAAAACAGAGAGAAGGGAGAGATGTGGTCGGTAAGCCTGGGTTGTGGGGAGCAACGGCGATAATCTCTGTGGCTGGACTCTGGCTCCTGCATGCACCGTATTTCTCGGTGGGGGCACTGCCTGCTGGTGGGAACACAGTTTGGTTCCCAAGGTTTGTTATCCACTTGCTCACTCTAACCCCTTTTCCATCTGTCCATTCATTTATTATTTACAGCTTGCTTTTGCTCTTTTCTTCGTTAGCTGGTCCCTGATGCTCCCTCCTGGCTCAGGAAGGGGCTGTCTATGGGGAACATGAGGACAACAGTGAATGTCACTGTACAGTTCCTCAGCCAAGTCTCCTTGTTGCAGGGACAGGAGCATGTGCCATGCACAGCTAATTATATTCTTTTACCTTTTTCCAAGTTGACAAAAGGGTCAGAATTCTGGAAACGAGGTTCTTGGAGTCCCACATGTGGTCTATGCTCTGCTTCTTCAGAGGCTTATGCTGGGGAGGGATACAGTGGAGTGGGAGAGGCACGTGAGAGCCTGTAGAAGTGCATGCTTTGTGCAGCTGAAAGTGGTGTGGGGAACAGCAAGATTACAAGGTGTTCAAAAGAAATTTTGGATCTCTTTTTACTTCATTAATTTTTATATCTGGTTGCTATGCCAAGAGACACAATCTTTCTTAAAGAAATTAAAAACTCCATGAATTTAAATTCCTTTTTTTTTTAATCCTATTGAAAAAGTGGCAAAAGAAAAGATTTTATAGGAAAAACTGAAACCAGTTCAAATATAATTCTATTAAGTAATCAGGGGAACCCTGGAAATGGGGCTGAGACTTGCAAGCCTTTTTTCTTCTTTTTGCTGGGGCACTCCAAGAATCAGATCACCTGGGGAAAGCATGTTTAAGAAATACCAGATGGTCTCTGCGATGCTCCAGCTGTGGACAATCACTCCCAGCCAGGCAATCTGCCTTGCTGTTGAAGCCCTCTAAAACTGTGCTGCCCATTTGTCATGCTTCTCCAATTGCAGCGCTCTGGATAGCTTCTTTTTTCCTTGTCTGGCTCTTCCTTTCCAGTTTTTATCACCCACCCCCTCCATGAACTAATGTAGTAACATCCCTTCATTGGCTATAAATCCATTGAAGAGCCATATATAAAATATTACTTTGTTAGGGAAGATTGGGAAACATCTGGTATTTACCCATAAGAGTCAGTCTCTACTTCTCTTATGACAGTGTGACTATTTATATATTTGTAAAGTAAAAAGGAAGAAAGATGGGAATCCTAGAAATAATTTGAGTGGAGCCTTTAAGTGGGGGAAACTGATTCAGCCCTCGAGTTTTAGAGGCTAAGGTGTGGGGTCAGGGAAGAAAAAAAAGGGGGTTGTAATCCAAGAAATCACTTAGATATCTGACAAAGTAACAGTTGTACCCCTGGCAGAATGTCCTTCAGGAAGCCTTTTGATCTCACATAACTTATTCAAAGGTTTTCCCTAGCACACATACCCAGGGAAGCTGTGGGTCTAAACCTTTATAATGTAATACGTAGGACTGGCACTGTTCCCGGGTTCCTGTTCCTAGGTCAGG
This sequence comes from Phaenicophaeus curvirostris, assembly GCF_032191515.1. NCBI lineage: Eukaryota > Metazoa > Chordata > Aves > Cuculiformes > Cuculidae > Phaenicophaeus > Phaenicophaeus curvirostris. The sequence continues at coordinate 13,230,221 of NC_091400.1, read as the reverse complement.
AATAGCCTTATAAGCATGGAGTGTACATGCACGGCAGCAAAACTGTGTACCTGTGGAGGCTCTGCGTTCAGGTGGGTACAGCAGGGCATGATGTCTGAGCCTGCTGGCATGAACTGCCTCTCGCCTGACCTGCTCAGCACCAATGCCTTGCAGAATCGCCTGCTTTTGCACACGCATATGGCATTTAACCTTTGCTTCTGTCCCCTTGGGGTGTTGGTGTCTGTGAGCATGTGCTCTGGGTGCCCCAAGGTAGTGGTGGCGTGAGAGCAGGATTCCGGGGGTGTATCATGTCTGCTGTGGAGCGTGATGTGAGAGTGTGGGGGGGATACAAAGCCTCAGGGGTTGGTGCGGGAGGACTGTCCCAAGGAGCCGGTCAGTCAGGCTTGGGACACTTTGTTCATGCTGCTGCTGTGAGCCATGGACTGAGATACTCTGTTAGCCATGCTGAGGTTGCAAGGAACAAATTGGTTAATTTGAGAAGGGTGCTTTGAAGAAAACAGGGGAAAATGTTGCTTGGGAGTGAGATATGTGGGCAGGGAAGTTTGCAGCTCTGGGTACCTCACATGCCAAGCAGCTGCCCTGCAGGTCTCTGAGCCCCTCAGCAGGTGAACATGGGAGAAGGAAAAGGAAATGTCAGTACTCACTTGGAGGTAGTGGCCCAGTTCCAGGTGGTCCATGGCATAACTCTTTTCAGTGCCCTGCATGGCTGGTATATAGGAACGAAGCGCCCATGGATGTTTTTCCATGCAGCTTTTCTCCTTTCCTGGATGGGTTTGGTGTCCTCAGCCTGCCCCTTTGCACAAACATGAGATCCTGCTGCCGATTCTCCTCTCCTCAAGTTTATAGGTTTCTGTATTGATTTGGGTCCAGCTCACCAGTTTGAGGTAGGGAGTGTCCCAACAGGGGCCTCTTCCCTCCCTCTGCCAGCCAGATTTGCATGTCGTGTGTAGCCTCCACAGTGGACGGCTGCCTGCTCTTCTTAGCCTGGCCAAAACCAAACTCCATGTGTGTCTCCCCTGCTGAGCCCGATCATGCCTTTCTGCAGGGCTGTGGTTGACAGCTGCGTCCTCCCCATGGCCTCATAACGCACTTGCATTGCTCCCTCTCCCCTTCTCCCACACACTAACTGCTGTGCTGCTGTCCCCTCCTGCCGTGCAGGAGCTCAGCCTGTTCCGATAGTTATCTATCCTCAGTGTAGCCTTGCGGCCCTTCTGCTAGGCTTTTGCAGATTTTTGTTTTCCAAGCTCCCTCTTATTCTCCCTCCTGTGGTGCTATGGCAGCCACTCTTGGTAATCAGACCCTAAGCCCTCTCTTCTTCCCTCCACCTGGTCCGCTGCCCAGCCAGTGTCAAGGTCTGTTTCAGCCCACTCAGGCAATGGTAAAAGCTCCCAAAGTCCCACATGACACCCACCCTGGTGGAGCTCCCCTGTAATACTGGTGACAAGTGAAAGATTGTTTTTGAATAGTAAGATATTAAATGGACATCACTGCTCCAACACCTGCTGTATCTTTATCTTCTCTGTGCCAAAGTTACCTTGCATGGTTATCTTGCATGGTGTGTCAGGGGGTGGGTATAAAATCTGCTGCTTGGCTTTGGCAAGCTCCTGCAGCACCAAGCCCTGTGCAGCTCTGAGCTTGGAAGTGGCATCTGATGATTTCGCAGGTAAACACGCATTCATGCGTTCTGATACCAAATGTAAATTTGGATTTTACAGGGTCAAAGAGCACGGGCTAAATTTGTGGGGTGGAAGGAGGTAATGGAAAAGGAGTTGGAGATGTTGTAAATAGCTGGGTGGGCATGAGCCACAGGAGCAGAACAACAGCTGGGAGGTCAGGCACAGCCAGAGCCCTCTTAAGGGTCGATGGGGATCTCTAATGTTGGAAATGGTATTAATGAGATGGTGCTGAGGACCATATCTGGTTCTCTTGTAGGTTTTAACAGAGAAAATATGCTATATGATTGGAAAAGATTCAGAAAAGAGCAATAAATGTGACCAAATCCTGGTAATGAGAACTATGGACACTGTTTTAATAGGATTTATCTGATTGAGGAAGGAGGGGGATAAAAAACCCCCACAAAACCAGCTTAATCATAATGTACAAGCACCGACAAGGAGAAGAAAGAGTTCAGAGCAAATAACTCAAAATGTTAGAAAGAAAAGTACAAAGAGAAGCTATGATTTAAAGCCTAACGCAGAACAACCTTGGGCTAATAATGCACAGATTTATAATGCTGAGAACAAATGCCAGAATGTTTCTACCTAGGTATGAGATGGATTAACAGCCGCTGTCAGCCTGAAAGCCAGACTCCTGCTGAACCTGCTTCAGACAGAAGTTACAGATTTTGAGTAGTAATTACTAGGTTAGAACCTCTAACCTCTATCAAGCAGAAAGCAAAATGATGCTATATTAATGGTTCCGTTCCATCTTTACAATCTCAGTAAACACGTAGCAGGAGAGTTGTCCCTTCTAGAAAAGGGGTGATTGCAACAATTACTTGCTTTCTGAAACCAAACTGAATTTGTTAGCCTGTGTTAGTTACTTGGCCGAATAGACCTTTCACTCTGCTGGGAGCAAAGCTGAGCTTGGACTATAGGCTCCAGTTCTGTCCTGCTTGAGAGAGGACTTGAACTTAGCCTCTGCCCAGGCCATAACCTGTCTGCTCATGGTGTTATGTGTATTGGCACTAGAAGAATGATTATCTTTAGGTCAGGGGGTTTTGGCCAGAGGTGGTTGTTTTTAGGTAAGCTTAGCTGCTTCTCCTTGCTATAACCACTCCAAGGAGGATCAGATGCAATAACCAGGACAGTGGGACAGTCTTCAGTCCTTGCCACCAAAACGTTCCCTGGAATGAGATCCAGAGACCAAGCAGCTGAAATGCAAGAGCTTCCCCAGAAGGAACCCATCTTTGATATAGTAGTCCTTATTTTCCTTCTGTATTTTAAAGCTTGTTCATTCCCCCCCACCACCTCCCCAAAAAAATTTTAGCAGATATTTAATTAAATAAATGTAGTACAGCTACTTCTGAACTTTGGTGCCCAAAAGTTCATTTATGACCTTGCTGTATATAAATTCCCAGATCTAGGATTCTAGGATTTTGACACAGAAATAGTCTTCATTTGACAGAATGTTACAAATTTGAGTTTCAGAAATTATCCTCTTGAGTCATCCCCATGGTGTTTGGCACCACGACAAGTCATTAGTCAATCCTGAAATAGTCATCAAGCAGAGAAACAGCTTATTTTATATACTGTTTCTTAGAGAGTTAAATATTTCCACATATCCAGTCTCTGATTGGAGCCTTGGATCTTTTCCAAATGTTCAACCTGTAAAGATATTTGAGAACCCCTGGACTTAGGCTCTTTCCAAAAAATGATAGATTTCACTTGAATTTTCACAAATGGAAAACCACAACTCCCCATAGCTGCAAAGAAGCAGCTGTCATACCAGGTACAGAGTATGAGAAAACACTTTCTAAAAGCTTCAGGGACTTCCCATTATCTGGAAGTTTTTAGTGCTCTTAAAATTTGCGAAGAAAACAGCATTTTTTTTTTTCCAGCACAGCGTTGCCTCAGATAATCGGCTGCACCTGTTTGGAAGCGGCACTTCACGTTGTCCCTTATACAGACCTTTGCATGTGTTTCTGTTAATTTTTCCTAGAAACACAAGTGTCAACAAATTGAAGCCCCTGCATTGCAACTCTGCAAAATCCTAGACTGGTGTATTTCTCAGCACTTTGCTGTGAAAAGTCTGTGGTCTGAGTGACTGAACCAACTTTGGAATTTTGAAGCTGAAATCCTGGAACATGGGGATGCAGGCAAAAATCTATTGAAGGAATTAACAGTTCCAAGTCCAAAGTTCTGCTTTTTGTTGTTGTTGCTGCTGCTGCTCTTTTGTTGAAAGGAGGCAATTTTCCAGTTCCAGGATTGGGATGGATTTGGGTAATGGGCTTCTTTCAGGAAGGATTAATTTCTGGTGAAATTCAGTGCAGACGTGCATGATGAGAATTTGGGAAATGAGGAGTTAAGGCATTATGATGTAAATCGTTGTTCCACATTTAAAATAATAGCACTTGGATAATTCTGATGTTGAGGCTTCTGCTTTTATTGGCTGAGAGGTTGCCAAAACATGTGTGTGTTGTTCTGAATTGGTAAATGATTCCTATTTATAGGACAGGTGTCTTCTGATGTCCTGAGTTCAGTCTGTTCTGTAATCCCAGATGCTGTTTCTGATCTACATTTAATAATGTGTGACAGAAGAAGATAGGAACTTTGCAGACCGAATCAGGCTAGGAATGTTTTGAATTTAGCTCTGCCCAGCTCTGTCCGCTTGTTATGTAGGGTATCTTTTTCATAAGGGACTTGACTTTCTAAAATTCATTTTTGGACTTGACTTTTCTTTCTGAAAACTATCTTTTGGCTCATTCACACGTAGCCTGAAGGCTGCTGAGTGTGCCAGCCTCCTTCCTTTGCACTCACTCAAGGAAAAATGCTTTCTCACATATAATATTTTTTACGCAGCTTTTCTAATGCAGGAGCCACAGTGAGACAGGACTATAAGGAGGGATGTGGTGGCAGAAGCAGAGTTGATGTGTACGTGATGGCAGCCATGAAAATAAACCCTTGTGTTTCCAGCACAAACAAACTGCATTTTACAGCTATTGGTTTGGGCTGTACAGCGTCGTCAAACAAAGTATCAGATATGTTGGAATTAGTTGTGTGACTGTCAAAATTACTCTTTCCCCTTATCTTGCAAGCTGGTAGTAGAAATAGAGATGGATCCTCTTACTGTGATGCTGGTGCTTCTGCTGTAGTCATAATAACTATTTTTAAATGCAGTATAAATAAAGCCCCCTCACACTTTGAAAGGAACATGGATCTAATGGAAATGTTTGATAAGTGGGAAGCAATTACATGACCAAGTTCCTCTTCTAGAGAGGCTTTGGAGATGGGAGTTCAAAAGAGGCACAGGCTGTTGGAAGAGGGAGAGAAATACAGGTTCGCAGGCAGGGGAAACTCTTGAGGTGCCTAGTTGAAGGGAAGAGTTGCAGCTGCAATGCCAGTGTCTGGAGTGCAGGGATGGAGGAAGGAGTGGAGCTCCCTGTTGTGTCTACTGTCCCATCTTCCCTGGTCTGGTCACTGCAGAGCCAAGCCCTGTTGTCTGGCCATGGTGTGGGATGGCAAAAGCACTGAGGAGTCCCAGGCAAGCACAGTGCCACAGGGTGGGTCGGCAGAGCAGTTTGCATGGAGCAGCTTGCCATCAGCTGAGAGCTGAGGATACTGTTGTGCCAGAAAAGGAACTGGGTCTGGGGAGAGGTGGAGGGGGCCATGAGAACTGGATGGGAGGTTTGGCTCTTTTTCAAGCAGTTTCTGAAGCTGGATTAGTCCTCTTTGCCAGCTGATGTGAGATGTTAGGTTTGTGTTATTTCTGGCAGCCCCACGGGGACTGGGAATAACTCCATCCTTCTTGTTTCTCTTTGCAAGAACAGGATAGTCCAGAAGCAGCATAAGATTTGTGTTCCAGTCCTCGGGAGATGCAGTGCTAATTTGTCCCCAGGTAGAAGGTCTGAGGAAAGGGAGCCAGGCTGCTGTGCCTGACTTTCACCTCCAATACCACCACCTTGCTCTGCTGGCTGCATCTCCTGAGTTAGTCTGCTCTTCACATGACCATCTGTCAAGATTTCCCCAGATATGTCCTCTTGTCTGTCACTGTCCAGCCAGATTCAGGGGATTCGAGTGTCTGCTGGCCTTGTGCGCTGCTGTGCATGCGCAGAGACTCTTATGCACTGCCCCATGTCTGGGAAGCCCAGATGTGTCCACAGATGTAGGAATCCTGATGGGCTGCCAAACGCCTGGAAATGTAGGATATGCCCACATGCATAGGAGCTTTCAGCTGCTGCTTGTCTGGAAATCACTAATACACTCATATGCAAGAAATTGGACACTTTTGGGGAGTTTTGAATGGGCCAAATGTACATGTGTTATACAATTGCTTTTAGGGCACTTGAAGGAATTACAAGATCTTGAAAAGGAGTTGGTCTGAGTGTGACCGAGCCTAGTACTTCTCTAAAGGTTTAGGATGAGGTTTCTTGCACGTGCACAGGTTGTTCCATACAAGCATGCATACTTTGGAAATCCCTGCCAGACTGTGCTAGTCTTTTATGTTCCCTTTCTAGATGAGAGTATCTTCCATCAGAATCAGTAGGAAAGCAAGACTTTGTATTTGTCACATGCCTGAAATTCCTTTTTCTACCTGAGCTTCATCCTTCCTTGCTTGGCTCCATCCTTTTTCTGCACACGTTCCTGGAGGGATCTGTATCTTCCCATTCCTCTTGCAGTAGAGAGGAGCAGAGGACGCAGGACACGGTGACTCTGACTTAAAGTCATGCTGCTTGCTTGCGTCTGGGATGTGGAAGAACTGTAACTGGAGCATGGGTTGCTTGTTTGCACTGTGGCTTTTCCAGACCAAGATCACAGATTTGTGTGACCAGCTAGAAAATGAAGTAGGGAAGTAGTAATACCTTTCTCTTCTAGATCCAGGTAGACTGCAAGCAAATTCACCAGGTATTCTCTGTGGCACTTTTTCACTTCCCATTTTATAGGGTCATGATATGAGGTTCTTGCTCTGCAAGCGAGCGAACCTGCTTTCTTGTAGCTGCTGTCACATGTGATGGGCGGTGGATACCTTTTACCTTCCTGAGTGCTGGCAGGCAATGTGCCCTGAGCGTGGCCAGCGCAGAAGCTGCCTCATTCCCTGAAGCCCTGTTCTAGGGTGACCGAACTCAGGGATTTTACCTTTTTCTTCTGGAAAATAGATTTGTTTTGACATTTGGCCTTGTCCACACACTCCCTCTAGTGAATTTCAGGGTTAAAAAATCATGTAGGCTTTCTGTAAGAGCTGCCTTGCTTGTTGTGTAATGATTCCACCTCTGAACTGGGACTCTGCTGTTTCACTGGCTGCCTTGACAATATCTCATTTGTCTTTTCTTCTTTTATTTAGCTTTTCCTACATTTTTCGCACATTCTGTAGATTCTCCTGCATTCCAAGTGTCTTGTATTTTCATGCCTCCTTTTATCTCTCTGTTCATCTATCCCAGTATAGAAAACAGAAATGCTAAGTCCACATAATCTGTAGAAAGCATGAACTGGGTTGTTAGACATTTTCCAAACATTACACTTCATGGAAATATTTTCCTGTAAGATGTAGAAAAGAAACAGCTGTCTCCTGCTCTATCCTGAGCTGTTCCTGTGCAGACTCTTCTGCTCTCTGAATTTACAGCACCATCCCTTGGACAAGTGACCAATGGGCAGTTTCAGGCAGTTGTATTTACGATGTGCCAAGCAGTCATGAAGATGAGGGTGTTTATATGCTAGTCAGATCTATGCGGTGGGATTAACTTACCACAAGAGACCTGATGCTGACATTTCTAGCATCAGGAACATTTTGTGAGCGTAACTTGGTGCAAATCATGGCTGGTGGCTCATCACAGACTATTTGCTTTGTATGAACTTTTGGCAGACGACAGGACAAGCAGGAATGGTCTTCACTCCTGCATCCTCTTTTCTCCTGCTTTACCCGAGTCATTCTGACATTGCACTTACACAAATAAGAAAAGCCCTTCAGCTCCTGCCAGGCGATGAGTACTGGTATAAGGAACAAAATGAGTGAATACCTCATGTAACCCAGCTGGCTTTTCATTCTTTTCTCCCTGGTGTGTTGGTGGCATCACCTCTCAGCTGGCCTGAGCATGGGATGGCAGCCCAAAACCCTGCTGGGGTACTTGCTGATACGAGCACGGTCCAGGCAACCCTTCCCAATGAAATTGCTTATTCTGCCTGCGTGTTATGTAACTTTAGAACAAGCTAAAGGTGTATTGATTGCTGAAGTGTAATTATTTCTTGATTCTTCTGTGAATTTATGGGAAGCTTAATGCATCAGTGGAGTTGTCCAAAATGGAAAGATAAATAAGGAAAAACAAACAAAAAAACCCCCAACAAAACCACAAAACCAGACAGCAAAAATGTTTGTGCTGAAGCAAGCAAACCTTCCCCTTCTGTGTGGAGAAGTGAACATCAGGCTTTTTGGACAGAATGTGAACGTCAGTGTTAGTGTGAGCTAGCAGAGAGGGGGCTCCTGAGCAGATGATGGAAGAGGAGAAAAGCAGTGGAATTCAAATATTACCATCTCCAAACTGAGCAACCAGAAAAAGAGCAGGAGAGACCAGTAATTATTTGAGGATTCACTTCCCTTCAGTATTTTACTGAAACTGAGCAAGTGGATATTCACAGCCTCTATTTCAAGCTGAGGTTATTTTATCAGAGCATGTCCTGGCAAAGGATTTTTGGCTATAGCCCCATCCTCGACCTGAATGACTCAGTGATACCACAGGGAAGAAATTGGCTAACAGCAAATCATGGATCTAAATTTCAGGTAGTTGTTGATTGCATCTGCTACACCACCTTCTTTATAACTCTCCATATTGTAGTTCAGTGCTTTTGGCTTTGACCTTGGTAAGATAAAGCAGAAGGACTCTTACCCTTAAATGCTGCCCAGTGACAACTATGACGCCTGTGCACGCCAGCAGAAGGATACTCTGCTCCATGGGAGGATTGAATTGCTACAGCGGTCAATTGCTGGCAGTCCCTCAGTGTGTGCTACCCAAGTGCACATTGGGGATGTCACGATTTGGGGGCTATTCTGGGGTGTGTACTTGAGTCACACATGCAGCTGAGGAAAGGGAGCCCATTTGGAGCATCCCTGTATTGTGTGTGCAATGAAACGCTTTCTACCCTTTCTGTATTCTTGGGGGGAACTTTTATAATCTTTACATAAAATAACTTCTGGGAAGCATTTTCCTTTCTTTGCCTCCCTGATGAGGCTTCACATGTTCAGCAGCGCGAGCAGCAGGGTGGTTGTACTGAAGGATGGGCTGTGTCAGGACTTGGTGCGAGTGTTTCAAGGTTGAATAATAACTGGTTGTGTTGCCCCTGTGTTGTCCAACACTCTGGTATCCAGTGGTGTCTCTGAGAAATGTTTGTCAGTATGTTTTGCTGCGTAGCCTGGGGGGCCTTTCATGACTTTGCCAAGTGCTGATCTGGTGTTTCATTTTTTCCAGGCATGATACAGCACTGGGCATGGCAGCCCTCCAGGCTCTGCCCTTGTAAAGACTCCAGAGTTATTCCTGGAACGTGACAGTACCCCGGGAGAGGGATTTGCGGGTTGCCCACTCTATCAATGTGTGTGTGAACAATGTAAGGGCAAAAAAACAAGGTTACATACTGGCATGAAATTCTTCAAAATGTGCTGTGCAAATGCGCTTTGAGCACCTTCCATCCCTCTTCTCTGCTTTGGAGCCTCTTGACTTCTTAGGGTGGGAAGAAAAGTGGTATGTGGGATACTCCCTTTTCAACTATGTCTGACTGTACAGGGTGATGACTATGGCTTCTTGTACATGTGGTCACCTATTTGCAGCACTTTTGGGGTTTTATACTGTCCTGTGTGCACGGACAGACAATACTTCTCAAAGTGCACTGGGTGCGTTAACATCCCCAGCCTCGGTGAGAGGGCAACTCTTGATCTTTCAGTACTTGCCACTAGCAGTTGTGTTGTTGCCAAGCGTGTGTTGCCCTGGTACGGGGAGAGGAGCAGCCTCCCAAGGCCACTGTGGGCAGAAGCAGGAGGAGGCTTAGCTCACTAGGTCTGGGGGTGAGCAGCAGGTATCTGACTAAGCTGGTCCTTGGGTCTTAGGTGCCTGTTAAAGAAATAAGGCATTTCATTTGTGCATTGTCTGATGCAAAGTAATCATGCCTGTAAATTAACACAGTTTGGGTTTGAATAAATACAGGAAAAGAAAATAATTTTCTAAGCTTACAAGCAGAGATATGAAAGCTGAGAGGAGACAACGTAGCTCTGGGAAGACTCTGGAAGCAGCACAGCTTGGATGCAAGAGTACCAGGGCTAGTTTGGTCAGCAGTTCTGTCTGGAAGCATTCTTGCAGGGAGGTGACACCAGGTAAAGACAACTTTTATTTTTTATATTGGGATGCGATGTGCACAGATTTGACATTTCTTGTTTCTTGCATTTGAAGGATACATTACTGGGTTTGAACAAAACCACTGTTAACTGCTATTTTAAAAGATTTTCAGAACTTCCCTGATTTTACTCTAACATTGTAAATGATGAGAAAATTGAAGGAAGAAATTGTGCAAATATATTACTAATTTAAAACAAATATTTCACCATTAATATTTGGGAGTGTTTAGGAACAATACTTTCAGTTGTTTCCTTCCTATATAACAAAAGAAATAGCCTTCCTCTGTTTCTGTTTCCTGATGGGAAAGTTTGTAACTCCCCTTATCTCTGCTGGTATCAGAAATGTCACATGTGGCATTGCCTTAATGTCTTTTTTTTTTTTTTTTTTTTTTCAATTTCCTGGATTGCCTGCAATGTCTTTGTTGAAGCAATGCGTAGTCAGCCACTGGCGTGCCTTGTAAGAGAGCTAAATTAATTTCTCCTCCTGAGCTTTGCAAAATGGGTTAAACCAACACACAGTACTTATGGATGTTATAAACTCAGACACGCACATAAAATGTGAAACTACTGAATTAAGAAATAACTGCTGTTCACTGTTTCAGCAGCTTATTGTAATTATCTCTTTATTTGCTCTGTGATTTTTGCCAGGGAGAGATTATCAGAAAATTGAGAATTAGTTTAGTATTGAAATATCTGTGTTACTGTTTATGCAAGCCCAAAGTCTCTTCAACAGCTAAATAATGTGAATGGAGAGCTGAACTTAAAAATACATAGCACAAAGCATATTAGCTTCTTGGAAACTTGGGCACAAGATTTGTTCTTTGGTACACACAGCCAACTCATTTCCACTGCTCTCAGTTAGCATTTGGAACAAGCAAACATTTAGTCTGGTATGACTAATGAATTTGAAGTCCTCTGAAAATGCCAGCTTTACCAGACACTTCAATACATGAAAATGCTTGTGGTTTAAAACTTGACACTAATATTCTACATCAAATTTTTCAAGCCCTGTGCCGTGCTCATTTAGGGACTCTGAAAAATTAATCCTGTGGCGCTGCCGTGCTTTGCCCATGGCTGAGGTGCCACCCTGTGTGCCTTGGTGCTGCAGCTGCAATGCATCCAAGAAGTATTGGTCAAAATATTCAAGGAGATATTTCTATTATATATTTATATTTAATGTAATTAACATTTAAATAAATTATAATATTATGAAATAAAAATGCATTCATCTTACAGCGGGAGTGTAGAGCAGATTTCTTAAAGTAAATTGTTAGTTCTGAGCAGATTGGGACTGCAGTCCAGGGTGAGGCTTGTGCAGTACAGAAGAAGGAGAAATAATCTGGAGAATGAAGGGACTTCTTGTCCTAGGCTCAGTGGCAGCCCTTTCATTTTCTAATATAGCAAGTCTCCTGCTTCCACGTCCTACAATTTATGGCAAGAGATGCTGCTAAATTGCTGGGTGAAGAGCCTGAGATGTTACATCAAGTGCATCTTGCAAGACTGCAGTTAGTAGATGGAGTGATTGTCCTCGAGGGGAATAAGTGCCATCAGGAACAGAGATCTTGATAAGCTCTCTTGGCTGCTACTGCAGTTCAGGGTATCTTCAGCAGACTGCGGCGAATCCTGTTTCTGCCTCAAATGAACAGATAGGATATAAACTAGGTGTTCTGGGTGCTCGTAACTGGAGTATTGCTGAGAAGAGCTGGAGAGTCACAGCTCTACTCCCAAACGCAGTGATCTGTACTGGGCTTGGGCCAAGGGTTGGTGCAATAAGACACCTTCTCTTCCTCCTGCACCCTCCACGGCTCCTTGGCATGTCTGAGGCTGTTTGAAGCTCAAGAGAGTTTAGATACTTTCCCCTGCTTTGTTCCTGTGTGGCTTTTCTCCTGTATTTCAGAAGGAAGTTGCAAAAGAGACAATGAGGAAATCCATCTGCTTGGTGCCTCTAGCCCAAGCACTGTCAGGGAACTAGAATTCCTACAGAAGTAACTTTATACATTGTGATATTCAGCACATATAAGTAATCCTTAGGGGAGTTTTGTCCCATGAATACTCAAACAGATCTCTGGGATTACCCCAGGTCAACCTCCCAATGGAGTCAGCACCATGTTCTGGAGCTGCAGATCTGCCCTCAGAAGTGGCCTGCAATGTGCTGTCTGATGAGAATAAAAGTCTGTTACTGTAAGTAAGGGACTGGACAGAGGGCCTCTGCATGCTCTCTGCAGCTCTCCCACTGTAGAAGGGTGGTATTAGTTGGTTGTGAGGCTGAAAACCATCCTGGAGGAGCCCAGGACCAGATACCTGCACAGATGTTACCTTCATACCTGCCAAGGTTGCCTTCATAGCTAACTCTGTGGCCCTGACCAAAGCAGGCAGTGCATCTTAAGTGCCTCTGGATGAGTTCTCTGGTCTCAGGAAGGAGCTTCTAGGGCTGGTGCAAGACAAATGAGTCCTTAATTTTTCTCCTTTTCCCCCAGAACCTCATGTATCCATGTGATTTATGTGACTCCAGATTTTAACTCATGTTTACTCTACGGAGAGCCTGATGGCTTCTCTGTTTGTCTTGGTGCTTGCCATAGCACATTGTTCTTGCTGCTGACAGTTGTGCTGATGGTGGTTTTATCTGGAGAGTAGCAGGGGGGTGAGGAAGACAGGGGCGAAGAAGAGGTGGTGTTCTGCAAAGAGCCAATGCTGCCAGCTGGGCTTCCTGACTGTGGGCAGGCAATTCCCACCTGCACTGTTCTATGGGAAACAGGGAACTGTGTTAATAGGTCAGGAACCAAACAGGTTGGAGGTGTTTGGAGTGTTTCTGCAGGGGCTGGAGACCCTGACTTTAACAAAAACCTTCCTTCTCCATCTCTGGAAGTACTACCACGTGTGAGAGAAACCCGATAACTCAAGTTGAAGCAAAGTGAAAACTGAGAAAGGTGAAAGCAATTCTTTGGATGATGCGTGACATGATCACTGCTCTGCAAAAGCCTAATTGCCTGCAGGTAATGTGCATAGTTCTGCAAATGGGAAAGAAGCATAGAGGTTTGTCAGAGGCTTGTTCCCATCAGCCTGGTTTTATTTTGTGGCTCTTTAAGGTAGGACGGAGAAGAATTAAAATCCAGATCTTATGCAAGCCTGTGCAGCACTGAAGCTGGGGAGGAATTTTCTAACTCCCAGTTGGTAGAAGAGATTCCTGCATGAGAGAGGGGTTTGAATGGGTTCTGCTGCTGAAGACACATCTTGAAGTAATATGCGGCTCTTGATGACACCTCCTCAACACTTAGTAAATTTGACCTCTTCTTTCATGTACCATTATACTGCCTCACGCGGCTGCACAGGCAGCTAACACATTGAATCCAAATTTTAAGTTTTCAGGCAAGGAACAGGTGCTCTATCAAATTGTCTGGTGATACTGCCAATGGCTGGCTCCATTTCCTATCATCTGGGAGGTCAGTTGACAGGAAATCTCATTCTCTGTCATCCAGGAGAATTGCTATCCTTCACACAAAGGTGGGTTTGGTTTCACTTAAAGCCCCTGTGCGTTCTGATTGGCACAGGTGCTCAGCACATCCTAGAAGCACTTAACCATAAGTACAACATACTCATCCTTGCTGTTGTTAAATAGCTTTTATAAACATTGTCTGAAAGTGCTCTGATTATACATGACCTTCCCCTTCTGCTTAGTGTCATCTCATTAATCTATTAGGTGAATAATTCTGTTTTGGGAACAGAGCAAATATAAGAACTGCACAATGAAGCACATTTAATATATTCAAACAACTTTTTCTTGATATAAAAATAATCAGTTGCCATTCATTTTTTGTGTTGAGTGTTTGCAGGCCAACACTGGAAACAGACTGGTAATTTGGTCCTCCTTAATTTTGGCACCTGTAGTTATTTTAGAACTACAGGCTGTTTTCTGAGGCTTTACTGCTCTGTAATTCAATACGCTTTTAGGACCTTAATGCTGCCATTAGGAGCAAATTGGCCTCTATTCTGAATAAAACTCTTTATTACGTTTGTTTGTTTAATTTTTATTAGAGAATGGTTGCCCAACAACCACAGGGAATGAATTTCCTAGGACGTGCAGAGGCAGTGCCTGAAAGCCCTTTCCCTTAATTGCTGGTGTGAGCAGGAAAGCCTATGTTACTGTTGGGATCTGCAGGGTGCAAATGGGCTTGGGTAGTCAGGCTGGTGGTGGTGGTAGCATCTTCTCATGAGTCCCTCTCTGTACCTCTGAGTAATGGGCTTTGTTACCTTATCTGTGCACAACTGAGGATTCAAAGTCCTGTATATACTTTCCCCATTGACATTTTGCCTTTGCAACTTCTTTTTCACTGAAGATAGTTATTGACATTTTAATTCTTTCATCCATTTTGTTCACTCTTTTCTTTGCCAGTGTAGCTTCTCTGATTTTGCCTTTCTCTGCTTGCATCTGTGTTAGCAGGGGGAGGATGAGTGCTGGAACCAGGGCTGTGAAGGGCAGTGGGGGGGATCGTGTCTGTGCCCCTTTCTTGGCCTCAGCACCTCTCATGCTCCCTGGAGTGGCAGTTTGCTCCCAGGGAGGGAATTGATCCTAGGACTCTGCTTTTCATGGGCCAGAGAAGAGAAGAGCCCCTCAAGCACCAGCCACCCCAGCTCTCCTGGTGCTGGGGCAGAGGTCCTGGGGGTGCTTGACCCAGGGCTGGTGACAATGTGTGTAGCTGGGGCAGGAGGAAGCACTGGAGGATGGATCTTACTCCTTCTGCTGCATCTTGGAAGTAGCTATCTGGCTGGCTGTGGTCCCCCATCCTTAGGTCCAGTCTCTGAAAGCCCTGACAGGGCTGGCTCTGCCCTAAGAGAGATGATGCTTAACTATTCAGTTTGTTTCCTTGGGAAAGGCATTAGTGCAGGGGGTTGGTAGGAATGGTTCATGCCACTGATGCCCAAGGGCGCTGCCCTGCTGCTGTGGTCCAACAAAGTTGTGGGTGTTGCCTGAATCCCCTCTGCCTAGGGATGAGCAAACAAATAGAGCAATGTTTTCCCTGCTTTCTGTGCACCATTTGCTCATTGATTTACAGGTCTCTAACACACACTAAAAATAAAGTCTTGTTCAAGCAGACTTGTGACTATGAGAAGGAGCATGCAGTGCCTGCCTACACCAGGGTGTTGCCAAATGCCTTTAGCACAGCAAAGAGCTCAGGTTTGCTCATTTCCAGTGTCCCTGACTGCTTAAAGGGGAAGAAGAAAAAAGACCTAAACTCCCTATGTGGTGAAGTGCCTGTTATGTAATTACTGCTCCAGCCGTCTGCTCCCAGCAGTTGCTGTCTTTGCTGTAGAGACCAATATGTACATTGCTCCTTTAAGGTCTTGAGTTAAGTTTCTGCTACAGATGTTTTGCAAGTAGTCCTGTACATTTGCCTAATTTCCTTTAGATTTCTCTCATTTCTGTAATGAAAGATTATCCTAGACGATGTATCCAAAGCCTCCTCTGTAAAGCTGCAGAAAACAGTCATACAAAAGTTAGAAAATACCCAGGCCCATGCAATCTTAATTCAGTTTCTTTGCATATATGTGTTACAAGAGTATGCAATCATGTAATTAAAAACTATTGGCTTGGCAGGACCTTGGCATGCTCCTTGCATGAAATAAGATAGAGAACTACAAGAAGAGCCTGAATGTTTACTTGTAGCTGAAGCACTGGTGAGGGATGTGGGAGAACTGGATCCTAACCCAGGTGCTGTCACAGGATTCCTGTATGATGCTGGGCAGAGCCGGTCCCCCTGCAGCCACAGAGGGTGTTGAACCCCTTTATCAGGAGCTCGCCTGCTCTTGCTTTTCAAATATTCAGCTTTCCATTAGCACTGGTTATTTGTATAAGATGCGAATCTGAATAAATGTATGTGCAGACAATTGTAGGGGAAGGATGAAAACCTCTTATCAGAGGTTTTATCCCAGATTATTTCCTTCTGTAGCCACTCCAGAGCCCATGAATGAAACTGGCTGTTTTCATGTGAGAGCTCTTGAGCTTTAGAAGTTCTCTGTGTCCAATTAAACAGTAGCATATCTCTTGAATATTAACACATTAAAAGCAATATAGTTCCAACAAAGAAATCTGATCCTAATTGGCCTTGGAATATTTCATTTTCCAAACTGAGCTGTGAGCCGTTAAGCTTCCTTTTTTTAAGACTAAGCAAACATTACATTCATAGGGGAAAGTCAGCACAAGGAATGGGGAAAAATAGACTCTCAGACCATACCTGTCAATCTTCCATTTTGCAGTGTTTTGCCCAGAAACAAGCACAGGAACTAATTGACTTCTATCCCCTTCTGTCTTTTTTTCCTTAACATAGTGACTCAAATTAAAACAAAGATAAAATTCCAGGGGAAGCTGGCATTAATCAGGGTTTGGATTAAATTAAATTAAGTGCTTTTTATTGAACTCAGCAGTATTAGTTATTAAAACCAGAAGGCCTTTCCCAACTAGTGTAAAAAAGCAAACAATGACTCATACTGTGGCATAGATTTTATTGGGAAATTAAAACGCTCATTTTCTCTTATTCTTTCCTTTTTTTTTTTTTTTTTTTTTTTTTTCTTTCCACTAACTTCAGACAAACACATGTAAACAACTGCTGGTGAGCGTGTGCTGGCAAACCCCTTAGCCTGAAGCACAGGCTGGTGCTGGCACTGGGGTTGGCTCTGCCCGTGGCACCCAGTGGCAGCAGAGTGAAATTATTTGTCCAGGATTGGTGCTTCTGCAGGTCTCTTCTGACACTGGTGTTGAAGTGTGACTTGTAGTTGTTATAAGGACCAGTCCTCTGTGGTGTTGAAGTAGCACTGGGTAGAGCTTAAGACTCTGGGCATTTTTTAATGGCTAGCAAGTCTTAGAGGGGTGGTTTCAAAGGCAGAATAAGGATGCCTGTCATAACTTTCCAGCTTATTCCTCACCTACAATCAGCCATGTCTCGTCCTCTTTTCTTCCATGAGTCTTCCAGAGCCTGTCCACTTCTTCCCTGCTGGGCCCTATTTATGAGTACCCCATTTATGCCATGCAATTCCAAAAGCTTCTGTGAATCCGGGACTTGCATGTAGCTGGGATAGTTAAAAAGTTTAGGAAAGGGTTTTGTAGAGTATGTGGATAATCCAGTCTCTGCACCAAAACAACCATCTTCAGCAGTCCCTAGAGACGGGTTGTGTCCTGGCAAAACAAGCATGATCCTTCTTTAAGACAGGAGACCTGAGTAATTATAAACTGGTCCTTTTGACTTTGATAACGAGAAGGATGCTAGAGCAAATTATGAACCAGTTTAAAAACGCTTCTAGGATAATAAGATGACAAGAAACATTGGTCTAATTTAAACCAGTCAAGAACAAATCTGTTTTCTTTTTGACATCCATTGATCTGGGAAGGTAATAGTAGCTGTGATACATTTGACTATGAGGCAGTATTTGTCTCGAAAGCGAACCAAGGACACTTGGTTTGGATGAAATCCTTACAAAATAGGTTAAAAAAAAATCCCAAGAATAATTATGGCTAGTTCTCTGTTAGACTGGGAAGAGAAATCATGTAGGAAGCCTTAAAAGCCAAGTCCAGTATTATCCAGCTGTTTCATTAACTGAATTTCATTCCTTCCATTCAGATTCAGTTTAGAAGGGTTTCAAACAAGCACATTTCCATTGTTGATTCCTGGAGGCGTGTGTTTGTTAATGAAGGCAGCTGTGAAGAAGGGAGATCAGTGGATGAGTGCATGCAGCCCTCCCCATAGGTGTAACCTATGGAAGGGGCTTAGAGATGAAGAATTATAGAATGGTTTGGGTTGGAAGGGACTTCAAAGATCATCTAGTTCCAACTCCCTGCCATGGGCAGGTGCACTTCCCACTAGACCAGGTTGCTCAAGGCACCATAGAAAACCAGCGTAAACTGAGAGGTCTTGACAAGCCAGCTCAAATTGCATTACAGGTAGTATAAAAGCTTTGAATTTAAGGTTGCTGGACTGAATTACTAGAAAATCTGGCTGTAGTTTTGTTAAAAAAAAAAAATGTATTTCTCTTAGATGTAGGGCAGTTTTATATTACCAACGTGGTGGCACAATGTAAGATGTTACAACATGATCAGTGCAGAAACTTGCCTGGGAGAGCTTTTGTAGGCAATTTCTGATATTTTCATTGTCGTTTTGAGGTCTTCATGACAAATTCAAATACAAATTGTTTTTAGCAAAGCAAGGAATGTACAGAGGATGCTTGCTACGTCTTGTGGTAGAGAAGAACACCTGGCAAAAAGCCACTTTTGTGTATCTGCCTGCTCCAAGGTGGTGAGTACTCATGTGTCCCAAGTGTGTATATGAAAGAGGAAACTATTCAAGAATTTGCACAGTGTAGGAACGTGGGGTACCTTGCGTCTGGATTTTGTTTGAGGGAATTAAGAGCTGATCCTTAGCTGGAATATGAATCAGATCTGATTGTGTCTGTGTTGACTAAAAGAGGTTGTGTGGTGTGCAAGAGCCGGAGCTTAATCTAATGTGGAAAAGTTTGATCCAGAGCTCTGGTTAATTTAATACTTGACTATTCTACCTATTTTAGTTCTGACTTGAAGCTGAGCATTCTTTCTCATCAGCAGTTGTTTGTATTAGCAAAGGACATGTGTACAACTAGAGAAGGAGGACCTTCATGCACCCAAACTTCTGCGAGTCCAGCAGAAATTCATTACTGGTCTCTAATATTTTTGTCTCTGTTGCTAGAGGGACTGGAAGGGCTTTCTCTTCACCCTGCTGCCACAAGGTGTATGGGGGTGGAAATTAATATCCTGTGACATCCCAGCAAATCCCCAAATACATTCATAGTACTGGGTTAGTAATCCATAGTTTTACAAGGTTTTAAACTCCTAATATACTTCAGATATTTGACGTGCTTCAGTGAGTCTGTTGTGCTATGTTAAATACATGTTAAAGAAAACTCCCATCATTAGTTTTAGTACCTTTTGATATCAAAATAAACACTGACTAAATAAGACTATCTATATCAAAGCAAAAATTTTCAGAATAGTTCAAAGAAATACAATTTAGCTTCCTTAATATCATCTCCTTTAATGGGAAACAACTCTCATTACAATCATTCTTGGATTTTAAGGTCAGTAGGCACTAATAAAGAAATCTTGTCTGTCTTGTGTAATAACATTGAACAAAAATTCTTATTCAGAAATTCCTACTTACAATTTGCAACTTCTGGTTGAACCAGAGCAAGTTTTAATAAAATTTTCTATTCTTGCCTTAAAAAGATAACATGTGATGGAGAATCCTCCAGAATGTAGATAAATTATTCCAATGATTAACTGCCTTCTCTGTATGTATGTATAGAAAGGAGGCTTATTTATAGTATATGCATTTGTCTTGCTTCATTCTGTCTCTAAAAATTGTCCTGGCTTTGATAAATTAAAGTGTAACTTATAATTAAAAAAAAAATCTTTTTAACGTATTCTGGGGCTTAAGAGGTGATTGACATGCTATCTATCACTAGAATAAATTGAATGGCTTGAAGTTCTTTGGTATCTCGCTGTGGAGTTATAATGCCAGCATTTCTAGGAGCAAAGCCATCGTTCATTCATCTGCAAATTTCCCCTTGTTATAGCCAGATTGAAAGCCCTCATTTCCTGCCCCAAGGCGGTCTAAGTGAATAACAGAAAGTGAGACTTTTTTCTTCTGAACTAAATATATGAATATATAATCTGTAAGCTATTTTTTTTGGTGGAACCTTGACATTTTCCAGGGGGTTGTGGCTGAGAATTAGGCTCGTTAATAGAAAACTTCAATCTCTAGGTGCTGGGCTTCCACAGAGCCCCCTCAGGTGCTGCATTCCCCTGGGCATCAGGGACCTGCAGGGGCTGTGCACAAGGCTCCATGTGCCCTGGGAAGCTGAGTTCATTTTTGTTAGTTTAAGAAGTGGATTGGAACTTGCCTCTGATTAGTAGCCTGATCCTTTGGGAAGGTTTAGGGGGGAAATCCTGAGGCTGGAAAATGCACAGAGGCAAGTGGGTAGGGAGGGGAAGGGGCTTGTGCAGTGCCTGGGGGCAGCCTACACCTTAAAAAAAAATCCCCAATTATAAAATTACACCTTTCCATAGCCTTTAGTGTATTCCCATCTCCAACCCAAAATTTTCCACCACTCTCATATTTGTGATTTTTTTTTTTGCTGTAAAAATAATATTAATCTTAATAATAGAGCCCTATTACAGACAGCATTGCAGCAGCTTCTCCTGGGAGGCATGCTGTGAAGCCAAGAAAGCGTTGCTCAGGATAAGTACCCTGGTCCTAATTTCATCATTTGTGGTACCGTGATTAGTCTTCATAGCCATATGAATGATGATGACAGAATATGTTTGCTACCAAATCACATTAATTTATGCTGGAAACAGCCAGGGACTTGAACCAATGCATTTCCCAGTTACTGATGGTTCACGTTTGATGATGACCAAGGATTCTCAGTATGGTTATAGGCACAGTCCTCAACCTGTCCAGCATCCACAGCAAAATTCTACTGAACCCCCAAAAGACTGGCCTGTTTCATAGTACCATTCACCTTTTCTCTGCTGTCATCCTTTAAGCATAAGTCGTCATTACTGGGACTTTTCGCAAAGAACAGCCTTAAAGTGATAATCGGGGTGATGGCGAAGTCTCATCTGAGTGTTCACCTTCAGCCTTCCATCCCTCTGGGGACTGCTTCTCCCTCCCTTGGAGGGATCTCCTGCATCTCTTGGTTTTCATGGAGAACCTGGACAGGAGACTTGAAAAACTGTCAGTGCATCACCTGCAGCTTGGTGCTCATTGCTGATGGTGCATTTCTTCCTGCTCATTCATCTCAGAGCTCAGGGAATCCGTTCAGCCTTGTGGCACCCACAGTGCCCTTCTGGTAACAAGCTCTTCTGCTTAATTACACGGCTGGCACTGTTTGTGTGAGTTAATATTTCCATCGCGTGATTTCCTGGTGCTGGTGTTCCCTTTGCAATGAGAACCAGTGACCAAAGCTCCCCTGTCCCTCTAGAAGTCCCTGCTGTTGCACCTCTGATGCTGTGGCTGGACACATTCCTCTGACTTGTCCCATGTAGCGCAAAGCTCTGCTGTGAGAATCTTCTTAAACTCCTTCATACACATGCCAAGAATTAATTTAGCTTTTCTGCTATAGCCTTATCTTTTTGCCTCAGCCATCTACTGGCTGCGCAGACTCTCTGGCAGGCTTCCCCCCTTTGATGTGTTTGAAAAAACTTTTTATTAGTTTTTAAGGCTTTCATAAGTTGTTTCTTAAAATCTTTTTGACTTGCTTTATTATGCTCTTTCATTTAATTTGCTTTTGCTTTTTTTTTTTTTTTTTTACATTTAACTTGTCGATGCTTTTTCTGTGGTGTTTTGGTTGTTTTTTTTTTAAGATAGTCTGTGTGCAACTTGGACAAAAAAAAGATTGTTCTTCACCCAGCAGTAAGGTGGTTCTTGGGGCTTTTTTTCCCATATAATTGTCCCAGCCTGTGCTTTCTTCTCCATGATTGAAGATCATGTATCCAGAATTTTTTTCTGACAAGTACTGTGGCATCTTTTTCCTTTCCATCCTCAGCCCAGGACCCCAATAGCCCAGTCCAGTGCAGGAAAATGTGCAGTTAAAAACACCCTACCATCACTGTGCTGGGTGCAGAAATGCATCCTGACTATAGTAACACACCTTGCTGTAGCCACAGCCTTAGCCTGCTTTCTCCACACTGAACACACCAATCAGGAGGGTGATTTAGTGCAGAACCAGGATGTGGAGGTCACTCCACAAACAAGCCCTCAGTCATTATTTCTGTTGAACTGAACAGATTGGCTGCATGTTCCTCTGATGCTGTTGGAGGCACATTAACCTTTCAGGAAACCTTTTCAGAAAAAAACATGTAATGGGCACCAGTTACACTGATACTGTGATCCTTGGCTGCTGTGGCTATGGATGTGCTACCCCACCGCAGCCTGTGTACCCCTGTTGTAGGACAAGAGCAGAAATGCTCCTGGCTGAGAGCAAGCAGTGCTGCTGCCACCACCTCTATCCATCCCCATCAAGGTGCTTCCTGGGGCAGCTGTGGCAGCTCAGCAGGATCTCTTGCTTGTGAGCATGGTACAACCAGCTTTCTGCGGGTCTTTCCCTCTCCTGGCCTCCAGCCTCCTTGCTCCGAGTTATCTCCTCTTGGCCCAGGACTGTCTACTTCTGGAGTTTAATCCTCTGCCGTATCACCATAGGGAAGCCTCCATCAGCAGCGTGGTGATACCTGATTTAGTTCAGAACCATCCTGTCCTGTGCTTCCAGCCTGTAATCTAGGCATCTGGGCATCTTGCCCCTGACAGAAACCCACTTCAGAGCGGCTGTGCCCATGCACCCACCACTGCAAGCACCAGCCCTTGTTTAATTTACTGGTGTATAGTTACTAATATGTAAGTACATATTGCTAACTGCTAATAAATAAGTGCATCTCCTCTTTCCTTTCAAAGATAATTACTTTGCCATTTTTTCAGTCCTCTAAATGAACCACTGCTGGTTTCTGGATTCATGCATGACATTTGATTACCTTATCACAGGCATATCTTACTTAACTGTAAGTGTTATTAATGGCCATAAAATTAGCCAGCCCTGAAACAAAGTAAATATGCAATAAAAGCTTTAGCTTCGGTGAACTCCTGAGAGTGTGAATCCCAGCGAGGGTCTGTGTGTCACATAGCAATGTGTTCCCCTGGGGCAATCATCCCAAAGCCCAGAACTGGTTACAGCCGTTGCTTTAAAAAGCTCATGTGTGAGTTACCTCATGCATTTGGGCTGCCTGCATTGCCTTTGTAACAGGAAAGTACATGTGCTTTTCTCCTTGTTGGATTTGTTAGTACCCTAAGCAGTAAATAGAAACAATCTGGTAGTTCTTCCAGTTAGATTTTGCTGTTAGCGATGCTCCTGTAGTCCCTCTGTCCTTGTTTAAGAGCACTGCAAGGCTGAGCTCCTGCTAAGTGAATTATCCAACTTCAAAGCCAGCTGCTTTGCAGCAGCAGAGCTGGTGGATGGTGTTTTTATTAGTGCTTGCATCACGTTTAAGCTGCTTTATAATGGCAGATTTAAGTTCCAGAAATACGAGGTTTAAGGGGGTTATGCTTTGCAGAAACCCTGACTGCGACCTTGTGGGGCAGATCCATGCTGGTGGCTTTCTGTAGGCTCAGAGCAGCACCGTGTGCTTTGGCACATCATAGCATCAGTGCTGCCTCCTGCGCGGCTGCGAGCCTCGGGGGTACCCAGGCATGCGGACTCCTGCATGGCACACATTCCTCAAAGTGGCTTCGTGAGGGAAGAGTGCCTCCAACACTGAATTTCAGTGCCAGCAGCTTCAGTTTTGTTTGGTTGTGTGCTGTTTGGATTGTCAGCTCTCAACACAGGTGCACAGTCCTCTGGCAGGACCTCCTTGGGCTCAATTCTCTCTAATGGAGACTCTGAACAGAAAGTTAAATACAGCCCATGTTACTGCTGGGATGTGAGCTCCTGTGGGTTTCTGTCCTTGAGAGGGGCTTATCTACCTGGATGAGCAGGGTGATGGAGGAGATGATGAGGACAATAACACTAGATTTTATGGTGTGTCCTCATTTTGGGTTTTTGCAAGTAAAGACTAATGAGCTGCTTGCACCCTGGGGATTTGGCTGCCATGGTGCATCTCTCATCACGCAGACATGCAGGCTTTGGCTTGCTCAGCATTTGAGTGCCTCATGTGTGACTAACCAGAGATAGACATGAAATTTTATATGCTCAGAAATAAACTGTTATATGCAAAGGAACGTTCCTTCCAGTGGCGGTTCAGGCATGGCAGTACTGGGGACAATGATAATGGGAAGAGGAAACTTGGGGCTGGTGTTTCTAATAGTTAGTGGCTTCTTGGGCATGTGGGTGCTGCTGCAGTTCCACTGGACTATGATGCATATGCAGGAGGAGTATCATATTTTGATGACTAAAACCAAGATTTTACTTAAAGTAACTCAACAAGTGACAGACGGGTGCATGTCTTCGAAAAGAATTTGGAGGGCAAAAAGATGACAGCTAGTGAAGGTCACACTAGAAAGCCTGGGAGAAAATTAAGGGATAGCAGAGGCTACTTGCACATACAAATCTTACGCTTAGGGTAGGGAAAGGTGATGTTTGCCCCACTGGAAAGAGCGTGTATATGGATACCTAGGAGTTAGCTGTGAGCATCACCCACAAGAATTCCATCCCTCTCAGGATGCTGGTGCCTCCTGGTGTCTGAAGGAAGTTTCTGTAAATGCATTGTAGAGGAAGACACTGTATGTTTTGGCTGTTTGGGCATCTCATTGTAGTCTGTTTGCTTCCTTTAGTTAAAAGTCATGCTGGAAATTAAAAATGCTGCCCTGTTCCAGGTGCCTCCCTGTACTGCTGAGGATGAGCTGTATCGAGGACCCCAGGGTCTGCTCCATCCCTGGCCCTTATACCTGCTCTGTATAAAAGATGCACATAAAACCAGCCCTGTATCTCTTTATTTTCTTTTATTGCACGGTGCATAGCCTCTGCTTTGAAGCGAGAAAGGTACGCAGCACTCTTACTCTGTGACTGATTTTGCACCTTTCTTGAGTGGCTTCTTTAGGAGGTCCAAGAGCACCTGTAGAACTTCTTGTGTTGTCAATGAGTGCCTGGTGACCCCTGAATCTTAGACACTCTGCTATCATGTTATTTATTAATCAGTTCAGGCTAACCTTTCCCAGAAAATGTTTCTCGTAACTTGCCAATTCATGTTATTTGCTTAATGACTAAGCTCATGCAATTAAGTGGCAGACTGGCCTGAGTTAAGTTGGAAAGTACTATGGAGTAAAAGATGCACAGAAATGAAAATAACCCTCAATTTCCGTCTGTGGTATAGCCTGGGCAGACAGGGGCTCCACAGTTTCTGTGCAGCATGGACAGACGAGCATGCTTGTAGTCCACCCAACACAACTTCTCCTGGGGCTGCAGGGCAGGTGTGGTTAGTGTTGGAGCCTTGGGGTAAGGTTTGTCCCTAGGTAGGGATTAAGTGATGCCGTATGTCATTAACCTGCCTGACGTTATGGATTTACAACAGCAGGACAAAGGTATGACATTTTGTCCTTGAAGTCACAGTGTCTGGGAAGTCTGAGGCTGGCTCATCAGTCACTGCCACTCTCCAAGGACCAGAGTGCGGCATCTTAGCTTCTCCTGTTCCTCAAACTGCTACTTGCAGCAGAAATAGGTGATCTAGTCCTCTTCTAACTTCTTCCCTCCATTTGTCCAGCCTCAGTTCCCTCCGGTGGGCACTAGAATATTGTAATGTGTGTCATATCATTATATCATGCACGCTTATGGAGATCTGTGCATGTTTGTCTCCTCTTGGCTCTGGTTCTCTCATTAACGTTTCTGTTCTACACCATCATGAAACAGGGATAACTGGGTGAGTTATAAATCACTGTCTGCTGTGGGAATTGTGAAGGTTTTAATGTCCAAGGATCCCATCTCATACTTGATGCCTTTGTTCACATGTTGATAGCTCAGGATGGTCCATTTCTTCCAGCAGGAGCCTTCACAAATTTAGTCAGTTTAGTGCATCAAGGAGAAGACCAAAAAGTTACTCAATTTTTGTGTTCTTGGGAAAAAAAGTATTATCTCCAACATAATGTAACAGCTAGAGGCAGAACAAGAATCAGGAACTGGAAGCCAAAACCAAAGAATTCCAATTAGAAATGGGACACAAATATTTAGCCGGCTGCATAAACTACCTAAGGAAAGAAAATAGAGTAAAAAAAAAGTGGCTTCTCTTCTTCATCTTGCAATGCTTTGCATTCAGTCTGGATGCCTTTATAGAAAATATACTTCAGCCAAATTTTAGTTATTTGGCTCAGCACATGGATAAGTGAGTGAAATACTATAGTGTGTGATGTACAGGAGGTCAGACAAGGTGATAGGATGATTCCTCTGGCTTTAGAGCCTCTCAGAAGTTTGAGCATGGCTGGAAGGATGGGGCCAGCTAAGGTGTGAGGCTGCGACTCCATCTGTGCACATCTGGGACTTGCACAGGGTCTGCATGTGGCCCTGCCTCTTGTTCCTCCGATCTCAGGAGAGGATGCTCTGAAGAGAAGCTAAAGGTTATGAGTTTGGAAGTCATATATTATAACTGAATTCCCATGTTTTATTTTCTTTTTTTTTCTCTTTTGTAACCAGCAGTTAAGCCATGCATGATCCAGTCCACAGATGAGTTCGAAATGTTCCATCATGTTTTCATTATTTGTTTAAAAATGGGAATTGTCAAGATCTTTTTTGCTTTAATTACCTGACACTACAGGGCTTCAGAATGCCTTTTTACACTCTCCAGAACATGCCCTTGGGATGGGACAAGTCTGAGTTCTGTAGCAGATGCTTTCAGAGGAAAGTTGTTGGCATGAGTGGCTGAAAATAGAAGCTTGTTTACAAGGCTGGTTTTGCATTATCAGCTGTAGTGCTCCAATAATTAAGACTGTGAACTTAATTAGCTCAGCACTCCATAATTCTCTTCTGCCTCTCCAGGGGCTTGTCTGCGTACAGCTCTGTACTGTTTTAGCTTGTGCTGGGAACATCTTTATCCTGGGGAGGCTGTGTTCATATGAGTCCCACCTTAACGGCCATGAATCCCATGATCCATTTTCAAGTACATAAACCCTCTGTAGGGCTTTCTGGAGAGCCCATCCCTGGATTATTTGGCTGCTTTTATTAAAACCAGACAGGCAGAAGTACTGATCTCGACTGAAGCATCAGGAGAACTGAATGATACTATTGTTACTACTGATTGAAAGGGTGCTTTTACGCTGGCTTCAATCTTGTGTCTGTTCTTAAGTGGAAAATGTTTCTTAATGCTGAATAATGTAGTAACATTTCTGGCCAGCACAGTCTTTTTGACAATGAAACATTGCCACACGCTTGAAAAAAGACTGTGGCTGCAGCTTTCACCTCTCCTATCTCGGTTCGGAGGCTTCTGAGCAGGACCCAACCTGGGGGAGGGGTGGCATCCTCTCTAGCCCCAACCCAGAACAGCCCATTTCCCCCAGTGACCCTACCACAACGTGTCCAAGCGCATCCTGTGGCTAAGACCTCCGCTCTCATCCCTGGGCACCCTCTCCTGTGTGTTTCCTGATCCTCAGAGCCAACCCACGCACAACTGGGAGATGTTTTCCTTCTTGAGTGCATGAGCTTCAGCCGTTCTGACTGTCTCGTGTGTGTGTCCTTCCTGTTTGGACAGATACTTGATACATACACCTCAAATTGGAAGGGTTGGACGTAATTAAAACATGCAGTCCAGCCACAGGCATCCTTTTTATTCACTCAATGCCCCACTTCAGCAAACCTGAGGGATTGTAAGGGTATTTAGAGTTTATTGTGCAAAGTATTGAATAATTCTTTAACTGTTTTTGATGCAGAGGGACAGATGTAAGGTACTGCGTGCTGGCATGCTATGCCTACCAATATCACAGAGGAGACCTGCTATGCTTGCACCAAGGCACTTTCTATTTCTGCAGGAATGTCTTAGCATAAAACCACTCAGACCTTCCTTATTTATTTGGAGTTAAATTAAAGTTGGTATGTAAACTGATTAGCTTTATCAAAATACTTACATTTTTTAAATTCTCCAAACTCCCAGGATAACTGACGTTCCAAGCTATTAACATGTAAAATTAACATTGCCCCTTAATTACAGGGCTGTGATGAAAGACTTTCTCCCAGCGGGTGCGTAGCTCTGGAACCAGCGATGGTTCCTGGCACATGGTTAACAGCTCTGAATCAAGGCAGGACAGTTCCCTTGGACATGCCAGCTCTGCCAAGGGCAATGGCATTCCTGTGGTGTATCCAGCCTTCCTGTTGCTCCTGTACAAGTGCAAAACTCTACTTGCTTTACACTCTTAAAAATAGCACTTGCATAGCTCGAATGCCTTAAAATTCAAGGTAAAAGCAAATATTAGTGTGCTGGATTTCATGAGCCCCATTGTTAAACGGTTACGTATGACGTGGTTGGCAGAACATCAGCAGCTAAAGCAAACACACTCATACTCAATTCTTTCTCATCCTTGTTCATATTGTGTGGGCCTTTTGCCTTTCAACACAAGCTTGTGGAGAATGGACCATGGTTTTGTCTTCCATGTTGTCTGTTATTCTCGTTCCTGAATGCTTCAGTGAGTTAATTGCTAGCAGAGGGGAAGGGAAGAGCTATATGCATAACAGGAAGGGGACTGGGACTCAGATGAAGACAAAAGTTGTGAAGAGCGGCCGTACAGAGGTGCAACTTTCTGGCCTTGCAGCGGGGAACCTTTCTGGCGGGACCAAGAAACTGGAGGGCCAGCTCGCCAAGCCAAGCAAAGGGGGCAGATCCAGCACTGTTATGTTAGATAGTGTAAAGGCAAAACTTGCTCAACTTATAATGGATAATTTATGATGCAACCCTCACAGAAACAGAGTGCTTCCATTTTGTGAAACAGAATGTCCTCTAGAAAATATTTGCGCTGAGCTAGTAGTACACGCAGAGTCAAGGAAATTCTTTCAGGAGGGTTTGAGTCTAATAAAATGGGAATGTGTGACCTGGCCTGCACCATTATTTGCCCGATTTTATCCTTTAGTTATTATTTCCAAATGTGGAATTCTCATTCCTTTAAAATTCTGCAGGTGAAGCTAGGCCAAGAAAAAACAACGATCTCCAGCAATTACAGGGAGCACCTATTAGGGCTGTAGAGAGCCTGGCAACGCAGACAGCATCCAGAGTGGCACATGTTCCCGGCAGGTAGTGGAAATATCCTCGCCTGCACCTGGGAGCCTGGTTCCCACGTGCATAAAGAGGCACTGGCCGGAGCGACAGGACCTCTGTGGAGCTGGGGGTCATTCACTTTCAGCCCTTCTCTGTGAGCAAAGAGGTTAAAAGAGTACAGCATTTGGCTCCAATGTTCTGGGATGCAACAGTTTACAGATGGTACTGTTCCCTCCTCTTCCAGGACATAAATCCTCTGGGACGGAGCCTGTGCCATCTCTACGTGCTTATGTTGGAGTGTTGGTCCTTGTGTGACGCAAAAGGTGGAGCTGTGGTAAGCGAATCACCAGCAAGCTCCAGGTCTTTTCTGCTCTAATATTTATGATTCTACCTACCGAAAGAGCTCCTTTTAAAAAATATGAATGTTCCTATTTTTGCCTGCCAGATATTACAACTGGGAGAGTTGGATCCTTCAAGTGTGTCCTTGTTTCTAGTTAAAAAACCAAATTTGGACAGCAACGTATAATATTTGTGAAGGGTTTTATGTTGGCTTTGTGGCACAGACGTGGTGGGTCCTGGTGCCTGGTGTTAACCAGTGGGTGGTGAGGCTGTGGTCTGCAGCAGAGCTGCTGCTAGCACGGCATGGGGATGCCGCGGCTGCAGGACGAGGAGCAATCAGGATGAATGCAATGACTATTTTCCAAAATGTAAACAGCCTTGCAGCTTAATGGCTCTATTTATGTTGACAGAGATCAGGAAACACACTTTGTTATTTTAGTCTGAATAAGCTCATGCAGATGGTAAGCAGAAGCAACGTGTTTGGAGTTTCTGGTGTTCCCTGACAAGCCAGGTTGCACATAAGTGTGTTAATCTTGCATTTGAAAAAAGCTTGATTTTATCAGCTTGTTTACCAAACTGTCACAACAAGGCATAAAACCACAGAAGACTCACATGCTGATATGGGAAATGTGCGTGTTCTTGGTAGCAGAAGAGGAATAGGAGCTTTCTGCTCTCTGTTAAATGCAGTAACAGGATTTTTTTTTTTCTACAAACTGTGGAGTGAGCCATCAAGTGGGGAGCTGAGGCAAGAAGATGTTCCATGGACAAATTGCTCTCCTCGCCCACCACCACCAGCCTCAGCAGATGCATGGGTGAGATTTGTCAAGTTACTAAAAAATACCATTTGCATCTTGTTTACTGGCACCAGGAAGTCCCCTATTCCCTCCAGGCCAGAGGCTTCCCGTGCTGGTGGGCCAGCTCCTTGTGAACTGATGTTGCGGCTGTGGCAGCCGAATGAGTTAAGTTGTACTCATTGTTCCAAGTGGGAGCGAAGAGCCATTGCAAAATGTTTTTCCCCCTGTTGGCTCTGCGTGTTGTTTTAAAATTAAATTGGTTCTGGTTAGCAAACAAGAACAGGACGGCAAAATTAAGTTTTCTGAGGAATGTTGTGAATCCTGTGTGAAAAATAAACCCCCAAATTTTTTTTCCCCTCCCACACTCTTTGGCTTGCCTTCATCCCCTTTTTGCCTGCCATCCCTCCCTCTCTGCTCCCTCCATCAATGTGTCAGTGAGTGGCAAGACTGGTGTAGTTATGCTGAGATGCTGTGGTGAGCAGCAGTGGGAATTAATGGGACCTGGGAAGTCATGGCTTGACCAATAATTTTTTTCGTTTCCCCTTCTGTGTATAGTTCTGCATGTTCTTTTCTTGCTCCTTTGTTCTTGTTGTCCTCCTAGCACATGCTCTGCCTCAGGGATGATGTTACTTCTCCAGCAGGTGAATGCTGTGCAGGTCCAGAGAGCGCCTTGGACGTGTAAAAGACACAATTGGTTTTGGAGGCAGAATTGGACCTATAAAGTATAATTTGGCCTCGTGCAGATGACTGTCACCAGCCATCTGCAATGCTTCAGTCTTTCTGGAATCCAAGCATTGCATTGGAGAAGCTACACCCACATAGGCTCTGTGATGGACAATACAGATTTCTCCCTGTCTGCTTCCATCTTCCTTATTTATTTATTTATTTATTTATTTACTTATTTATGTGCAGATGGAAAATCTTTGACACAAATTGGCACTCCTTAGATTCTGTTCCTCTGGAAAGCTCCTGCAGTTCTTAAAAGCTTCTCCTCTGTTTAGTCAGCCCTGCAGGCATTCGCTGTGCACTTCATAAGTCATTTCTCTAGTCATTGCCTCAGTATTTGTGTCAAGTTTTCTTGGATCTTTATTTATACTTTGGCTAGCATTTGTTCAGAGGTCTCTGCAGACTCTTGCTGTTTTGTGCGAACTAGGACATCTTGCTCTGGGACCTTTAGATGGGGCAGCAGGTTACTCTGAGTTGAGTTTTATCATACTCATGGTGCATGTGAAGTGCTGGGGCTCTTTATTTATTAGCTTTTGCTATTGCTTTTGTTTGGGATGTAAGACCCCTGATGTTTTGTAATGCTTGATGCCATGTGCCACCAATTCCTGCAGGCCAAGAGTGGGAGGTGTCACAGCACGGTTACCCTTCTCTTGCTTTTCTCTGGGCATGTCCTCTCAGTTATTGCTGGAGATGAGAGGCTCAAATGGTCCTCCAGCATGATTTGGAGCAACCACATCAGCTCACCTGCTTGGGGAAGATGCACAGGGCCAGACAAAAGGTCTAAGAGAAGAATAAATGTCTCTGTGGAAGCAGTGTGGGTTTGCTGATACCTTGCCTCCAAGCGGCATGTGAGGATGGGCACCTTGTCCCCATGAGTCGCATTTTCTGGAACAGGGCTGTGACTGTCACAGACAGCCAGGGAGCACTCCTCCCTTGCCATCAGACTGTTAGAATAAATAAACCAGCTCCACTTAAGCTGGATGAAATCAAATCTTCTGGATTGTGGCCTAAACACAGTCAACAGCTCCTCTGGGCCCTCGAGCTGCCAATTGCTTGCACCTCCTAATGAGTCTGTTCTTGGGAAGAAGCCATTACAGGCTAAGGCAATTTTGCAGATCTCCATCCTTCAAGAAGTGGGAAATCATCACTAATAGGACTTGCAGCACCTCTTGTGTCGAAGAAGGAGATATGAAGGAAACACACTGATTAGAACACATCCCTCAGTGTAATGCCCCAGCCAATGCCGTCCTGGAGTGTGGTTATCAACAGCACTGCCAAAACTCCTCCAGAGCCCCACTGAGGCTGGGTTTCCCTTCTGCTCAGGCCTTGTGGTGATTAGATTGCACTTGGGTAAAGATCCATCAGCAAGCTAATGAGATTTTTCTGGGCTGCTCTGATAGTTACAGACTTATGTTGCATTCGCTGTGCCAGGACTTGCACGTGCTGGGGTGCCAGTAAAGTTCACCAGAAAGAAATCATGATTAACTAGGGCCTGAAGCATCAGATTGATAAATTTCTTCCCGTCACTGTTTCCTCTTCTAGCACAAGTGCTGCATATGTGACGTACTGATTGGATGACCATAAGCGCTCTAGAAAGATGTAGTCATCTGTTTCTATGCAGATATGCACACAAAATGTTTCACATTCCTCCCTAAATCACCGTAGATATCTATTTCTTCATTGCTGTCAGTCTTAATGATTAAAGGTGTTGTGATGTTCAGCAGCACACCACCACCAGCTTTGGTCAGTGCGTGCGCTTTAGCTTTGGGGTTGCTGGGAAGAGGCTGGGGCTACCCAAGTTTGCTGCTGCTACTCCCTTCATCCTGGGCACCCTCCATCTGCCTGTGTTTTCTCTCCACAAGGTTTTCTTGGTGCCTGACTTGACCTCCTGGTGTCCAAGCACTCACTCTGTCCCATTGATGCTGATATAGCATGTGGAAACCCAGGCTGGTGGTTGTTAATCTGCTTTGGATGTTTATAACTTTATCCAATCATCTCTCTTTAAATAAGAACTCCTTATGCAAAAGTTTCAGACTGAGGGCTTGAGGAGATGACCCAAAATCTGACTGAGAATCTGTTGAGTCATTTCTGAGTACTGTGAGCATAAATATGTTTTCCAAATCTGAACGTGTCACATTTATTAGCTGTACAATAATGCACAACCAGCCTCATTTTGTGGAATCAGGCTTCCAGCATTCACAGCCCTCAAAAATAAATGGAGCAAAGTCATTGCTAAGCTGGAAAGTAAAGCCTTTTGAAGCATTTCCTCCCAGGATAAAAACTAGTCTTTTCTTCCAACCGCTAGCACCTTCCTTCCCCCTCAAAACAAGCCTGTAACTTTTCTCAGATATGGTGGCTTTCCTGTTCTCCACTGTTGAAAATTTTCAGCCCTGATTTTTGATCTCCCTTTAATATTCCCCAACATGCTGTAAGGTGTTCATCTGCCTTTTGCTGAGCTCATCTTTTTTGCACTTCTCTCTTCTAATGCTGCCCACGTGGTTCCTAATTAATGAAGGTGGGAGACAGTGGGCATATCCCACATGCGATCTGAGGGGATAAGGTTCTTAGGTGTAATTATTTAGAGACTGCTCTGCAGTTTGGGAGGGAATTTATTTTAAGAAGTTGATTTTAACATTTATTTTTAGCGTTTATTTTTTAGTGAAGATGATGCCATATCCGGAAAGATAAAGGTTCACTTAACCAGTGAGATACATTCAGATAAACCCTGAGAAACTGTTCTTCTTTAGATGAACCTTTATCCCCCAAAACTGACTTGGAAGGCTGTCTCCTCTGACTAGGGGCAGAATCCCTTCCAGGGGTTTAACAGTGGTTATTTATTTAGCTGAGTAAGTTTAAAAATCTGATGAATACATAGCAAAAATCTCAGATCCCTCTCCCCAAAGGAAGCCAATGACACCATTAGCTTAATCTAGCACCTCATATACTCGATTTTAATGTGACTCTTTAGCTTCAGAGTATGATGTATTTTCAGTTGAAGGATTTGTGTTCTGGTAGTGAGAGCGGAGAAGAAAAGAGGGCAGTGCTGTAGGTCACTCAGCAGTTGGGTACACAGGTGTATTAAAAAACATACAGAGGGTCTCTTTGGAAAAGAGCTAACATCTGACATCAAAATCCATTCATTGATTGGAGTAACTTATAGCAGAGCCTTTTGCTGCATGTTTAGCTGAGTCCTACATACCACGAGTGAGCCGTGCTCTCATCTGCCTCTTCTGCCTACGTGGCTGCCTGCATTTTTGACAGCCACCTCTAGGCACAATACAATTAATGGACGATATTTGGAGCTACTGTCCTGGCAGGCTACACGAGCACCCCTCTCCATCTCCACTGTGACCGAGGATGTGCTAACTAATGCGGAGGAGTTGTGCTGGCAGCAGTTGCTGCAGAATAACTGTTGTGAAATTTAACATCCATCCCATCCAAGTCCGTATATCTGCAGTGTTGATCTCCAGGGCTGGGCTGGCTTTGAGCTGTTCTCAGGGAAGATAAAGAGGTATAGAGCTCCTATGGAGGCCACCTGAGCCTCTTTACGTGCTTGCTTTGCAAGGAGTCACGCGTGTTCTTCCCTGCTCTCTTTGAAAGGATAAAGAGCCGTAGTTCAGATGATGATATCTCCATTGCAGTAAATCTGGAGATGTCGTACCCTGAAAAGCTGGCAAGCAGTAAAAGGAAGCCGAGAGTATCAGGGATGCATCTGTGTCCAGGAGAGTAAAGCAATAAATACACTTCTAGTGTACCAGAAGTAAAATCGTTTCAGCCAAGTGCAGCATTATTGCAAGGGGGCATGCTGATAATGGCAAAATTCAGAGAGAAAATGCAGAAGAAATATTTATTGAGTACCTATTAATCTTCTGTATTTGACGAAACAGTCTGACACAGATTACATAGTGAGAACTGAGCATTTTTGTGGTTTAGGTTTCCCAAATGGTCTTTCATATGTTCTTTCCTTCTTCAGGTCTGCTTGTTTCACACTTAAAATTAATGTAATTAACAGGCATGTCACAGTTAATTTTTTTCTGTCAAAAGCAAAGGAAAGAGCTGTCTTTACGTCAATATGTTGTTTACTCTCTTGCACTGAGTTATGGATTGATATTTTCCTGTTTCTTCTTCTTATTTTTTTGTATCTGCAGGGTATTTTCCTGCTGGTCTTTCTGCTGTTCTCTCCCCTGGACCCACAGCACAGCTGTGGCCTCTCTATGTATCACTGGTTGGGAAATGCTGTCTTAAGCTCCCTCCCCAGAGATCCTCTTGACCTGTGCCCTGAATTTGTTCAAATTTGCTTTTTTTTTTTTTAATACATTATCTTTAATTTGTTGTTCCTTCACTGCTTTAAGTTGCTGAACTTCATGGTTTTGTAACCACTTGCTCTTGAGTTTACTTCCAGTTTTGGACTATTAATCAACCTTCTATATCAATAGTATCCAAGTAATAAACATCCCCTCCCTTACTACTTTCCCTTCTTCAGAGCAACTTCTGCATTCTAGCAGCTTAGTGCATCTGGGACCTTTAGCAGATGCCAGGGTAGTTAAAATTACCTGTTCCTACCAACTCCAGTTATTTGGCTACTTTAGTCAGATGCTCAAAAATGCCTCATCTGTGTCCTCTTTATAGTTAACGGAGCTCCATGGGACATCTGTGCTTCTTGTCTCTTTCTCTGTTCCTGGGGACATGCACACAGTCTGTTTCTCGCCTCTTCTTGAACCCCAAAGTATTCTTCTTGCAGAGAAAGAACAGCAAACCCTTCTTATTTTCTTCTTCTGATCCAAAACAAGTTAAAGCTGAGTATTCCCCTCCAATGATGTCTTTCCATGAAGTATATGTGAGGCTAAATGCTGTAGTTGTATATGAAGGCTTTAATGTCATCTTGATTATTCCCTGTTCTCCTGCCAATGATACGCAGACATAATAAGATAAGAAGGCTGCCCTGTTGTTCTCACTTAAAGATTTTCTCTGAGCCTACTGCAGTTTCCCTTTCCCTCAGCCATATCCCAAGCCTTTGGTTGGCTTTGGAACACCCACTAGCTTTCATGACTGGTTCCCTGCAGACCAAGTTTCCAGTCCTCTTACTAGGTTGGAGAGATACCAACAATTTTCACCTAGATACTACTCTTTCCAGCCTCCTCTCTGCCGAAGACCATCTTGCCTGGGCAACAATGAGCACTCAAGCACAACTCTGTGGCTGCTGCAAAGGAGCAGGAGTCTGAGCAAACCTATCCTTCCTCAGCACACCAATATCACTTTGTGAGATCCTAAATGGTGTGCATAGCAGCCGTTTGTTGACATAGCTTGGTGAGTCTTGTAAGACAGCAGAGATACAGAATTGGTTGGAAGTCTGGAAGAACTTGCTTTACCGTGAAGATGCTGAAGACCTGGAAGTTTAGTTAGAGGAGGCTGGATCTTACTCTTGAGCTATTCAGGAAAAACACAAAACCTAGTAGGCAGGGCAAGGTCCAGTCACCAGCAGAACAAAATAGGTGATTTTATACTAGAAGCCAGGTGCCTGTTTTGACCGTGGGTATTAAATAACTGCAACATTCTACATGGGGACAGGCTGATTTCCATACTTGCAGTAAATTTTAAGCCTGTGGTGGGTGCCTTTACAAAAGATCTGATCTGTCCTGCTGAGGGACTGAGTTTGACTCCTGCATTCCTTGTGTGTGTCCTGGGCTGCGCAATGTGGGACATCAGGCTAATGACGCCAGCCTTCCGGCCATTTGTCTGTGCCTCCAAAATCAGGTTCAGACTCCACCCTGTGTGCTTTGGTAGAAGATTCCCCCAAAGATTAGCGGAGGAGAGCTTCTGCCAAACCGGGTCCCTCCAGCTGAGCCGTATCTGCAAGCCCAGAGGAGCAGGAAGAGCCAGGGCCGGTTCTTTCAAATATTTTACAGATTAAGACCAGGGCCTGGGATCTGTGGGAAGTCAGAGGAGTTCACAGACCCCAGTGGGTTATGGTCCTTGCTGCAGCGCTAGCAGTCTGCGCCAACAATTGCCGTCTTCCTCATCCGCCCAGCTTGGTTGTTCGCTATCATGTTTAAACGCAATGACACTCGGCAATGTGGACAAGCCCTCTGACATTATTTGAGTGCAGCTGGAGGCATCTACTTTAGCCTTGAAAATGCCTCTTTCTTGGCAGCGCTTTGTGTTTGTTATAATGCTGTCTGTAATGTGCAAAAGTACATTTCTTTTTTTAACTTCCTTCTTTATATACTAAAAGAGTGTGGTTTTAATTAAGGATTTCAGATTGAAACATTTCCGGTTTTATGCGTTGTTTTTTGGTTGGGATTTTTTTTCTTTAAGACAGTTTTCAGTTAAAATGTCTTAGAGTTTTGAAAAATACCAGATGCCCAGCTCACAAAGTGTGCAAAGAGCCCTAGTCACTCCCTCTTTCTCCCGGGGAAATAAGCTGCTCCACAGGGCGGGAACAGCCAAGGGCGGCCGATGGCAAGAGTGGGATTAGCAGGCAGGAGATGATGGGCTGGGACTGGAATTGGCTGTTTTCAGCCACGCACCGTGGCTGCGGCTCCTTGCACGACAGGAAATGTTGACTCAGACCCATAAAATGAAGCACCTGATTTTTGTGGATTCTGGGTTTGCCCCCCAAATAACTAGAGATCGTGAGAGGAGATGGGCAGATCCTTGCCTAGGGGCAGAGCATCTTCATTGCAGAACCTGCCGGTGAGGGGCATCAGGCATGTCCTTGTCATCCCTGGACATTGGCCACAGCCCCCACCCATGGGGAAGTGAGGCCAACCCAAACAATTTAACAACTTGTAAAATACAGTGGTAGTTTTGCTGCACATCAACTGCCATTAAAAGGAAAAATAAAATCAAGCCAGATTTTATTTCTCCTGCTTGTAGAAGAGCTTTAAAATTGTCCTATAAAGACCCCCCCAATTTTTGAAAACAGCAGGCAATGAAAATTTTGTTAAAAACAGGTTTCTTGAGCTAATCCCATGATTTTTGGGAGCTTGACTCACGATTTTTGAATGTTGGGGCTTGGCAATGTTGAAGTCCTCAGTCTGGATTTGGTCCTGATGTGCTCTTCCAGCTTTCTAGCAGGACTGACCAGTGTCACTCTCCCTCAGAGCAGCAAAAGACTCGGAGGGCAGTAGGCAGAGAGGTCTGGTACAAGGTGTGCACTTCTGCGGCTCTGGGGATGCTGTTGAGTGGGTCTGGCTCACATCCTTGTGTGAGGCTCTTCTGAATCAAGCTGTGTGTTTGCCACACGACAGCACTTCAGGCAGCAAAAATGGGAGTATGGGAGCTACTGGCTGGGCTGAAGGAAATGGGTGAACTGGGTGCACAGCTTACCTGTGTTAAGCTCTTTGCTGTGATTCAATGAACATGTTATAAACATGCTTCATACCTGTAAATCTTTCATTCCAGTGTAGCTATGCAGCATGTGCACACAGTGTCGGTCAGCCCATGCTGCCCAACTCTCTTGTTGCAGAAAGCACTGAAAACTTCAGTCTTCTTGCTGCAATATTAGCACTTTAGGAATTGTTGAGGAAAAATCATTTCTAAAGAAAACCTCTGCCTTGCAACAGTGGCAGCTTGGTAGAATTATGTGGATGCAGCCTGGCTGAGCAGCAAGTGATGCACAGAGCAGTCAGTCCCTGTGACAGGAGAAGCTGAGCATGACACCTGCCCTTGTATCTTCTTGCTCTGCCTCGTATTCCACTCTACAACTGTATAGCAGCTATGGCTTTATCTTGTGCACACCTGTGTGGGTTTGGGCTGCACAGGGGGTTTCCCAAACCTGGGAGGTGAGAATCAATTGCATAAGGAGATGTCCCTCCACGTGGCTTCTCCAGCTGGGGTGCAGCACTGTGCTTGTACCAAGTCACCTCACCTCCTTGGCAGTGCAGAAATCGCTCAGCCTCAAGCCAGATTTAAACAAGATAAATCACTGTGCCCCCCACCTGTGGGTGGTGCTCTGCAGCTTCCCAGGTAGCCCTGCCTCAAAACACCCCATCTCAATGTCCCATCCCACAGTCCCATCCTCCCTGTGAGGTGACCAAGGAGGGCATTCAGTCCTCCCACCAGTCCTTCCCATCCAGCTCCAGCTGCCTGTCTGGGATCTCGCAGATCACTGAGTGTTTGAAGAGCTGACCACTTCTTGCCTATTTCGGAATGCTTTTAAATTGTTCCAGAAACTGCTGTTTGTTGATAAATTGGGGTGATCGCAGAGAAGTGTTTTAGCTAAACTGTGTAAAAGAAGGAATGAATTGCAGAGCAGCACTGCCAGCTGTCATTGTATTTAGAGACACACATCATAGATTTTGTTGCTTTTCAGACAGCTGCGCTTATAGCTCCTCTTATAGCCATATAAAACAGTCATTCTGTCAGCAAACGGTCTGGCAGCGGAGCTGGGTTATATCTGCAGCCGTGTTCGCTCCTTCCATGTGCAAAGGTAAAGCGCGGAGGAAGGCAGCTTTGTAGCACGGGCTGCAACCTGTACCCAACATTGGAGCTTTGCACAGCGTAAAGAGCGAAATGCTGGGCTGTGCCTACTGCCCATGCAGAGAATGATGCTGACAGGGCTTGTCTTCAGTACCCCTGGTCTTTAGGAGTGGGTAGTTTCTGCCCTGAGAGGATGTCTTAGGGGGTGTCACCCCAAGTCTGCCTTTGCTGCTCAAGAGTCTGGCTGATTT
The DNA here is from genome assembly GCF_032191515.1 of Phaenicophaeus curvirostris. Taxonomy (NCBI): domain Eukaryota; kingdom Metazoa; phylum Chordata; class Aves; order Cuculiformes; family Cuculidae; genus Phaenicophaeus; species Phaenicophaeus curvirostris. The sequence goes on along the minus strand of NC_091400.1, from coordinate 13,190,925 downwards.
ACAAACTGCAGTTTGTTACAGCAACGCTCACAGATCAGGCCCTGTCCTCTCTGGTCCATCCTGTTTGGGCTTTGGAGCTAAAGCTGAGAGCCTCAAGGACCGCAATTAGATTGTAACGGATTTCCTCAAGGGAAGGGAGATAGTGCTGATTTATCAAACTGGAAACTTCTTAGAGGAACAATATCACTTTAAATAAAACCATGTCCAGGTAGGTTTTCTACACAGCAGACGAACTTTAAATGCTCACTTCAAGTAGTATTTAACTCTTTCATACACATTTTATTTACATTCCTTTACAGAAGGTGGAATGACTTCACGCAAACTAGCTTGGCTGTATCAGGAGGTTACTCCATGAGTGAGCTGTGAGGGTGTGAGTGATTTATTGCTATGCACGCTGTTTCACACCGATCCCTTGTGCAAGTGGTGGAAGTAAGAAGTAGCTGCAACACAGGCTATTGCCATCTCTTGGTGTGATGAACTGCCTCCCGCAAAGGCCCCAGGGACACTCAGCAGTGCAGGCACTGCAGAGCAGTGAGGATGCTGATGAGCTGTACCCATGTTTTCTCTGGAGCCGTTTCAGAGGCTCAAGCCTAATGATCTGGGGTGGCCAATAAGGTGCACAAGAGTGGGTGGTGCTCAAAGTCTTGTTTGATTTTGCTCTGTTCTGCTCTGCTGAAACCGTGGTCCTCTTCCCATTTACCTCCATTTCCCTCTGAAACTTTAGAAGATGCTGGTTTCATCCCAATCTGAAAAGGACAATGTCTTAAGTTATGCAGCAGGAGAAAGCAGCTTTCTTAGCAGTAATGTGATCTTGGTTCCTTCCCCAGCACCAAGCTGTAACAGAAGGTTTGGAAATTGCCCCTCTGACCGTTATCTGAGCTTTACAGCATTTGGCAATTGAACCCAGATCCCACATCTCCTCTGAAGCTCCATGTCAATTTACACTTGTTCCTAGAAACCATTACTATCCTGTGAGCTGTTTACCATGCGAGGATTGAAAACAGAGCTATTCCGCTCATTTGAGCTCTTTTATTTTTTTTTATTTTTATTTTTTGCATGAAGGCAGGGCTCAGGGCTCATTCCTTTTTCTCACCATCTGAGGATTAAGCCCAATCCCGACTTGTTATCCGACCTCAATACCATTTACACACTGAACTCAATGCCTATGGCTTTTATCTGAGCCCTTACAGCATTTGGAAGTGGGCCATGCCCCTTGTCTGGTATCAAAAGTATTATATTAATTTGGGATTCATTCCACAAAATGAGGCTGTCAGCCAGACTCCTTAGCAATTGGATATTGAACCCAGGCCTCGTGGTTGTCTTCCAAGTTATATGCCAGCTGGGAACTCAGCCCACAATCCATGGCTGCCAGCCAAGCTCCTTATTGGCGAGAGATTGACAGCAAGCCCCCAGACTGCTATTTCTGTACAGCGTTGTTAAGGACTAAACCTCGTTCACGTGGTCAGCATAATCACCTCTGCATTGGCAGTGAAATGAAAAATCTAGTTAAAGACTTGAATGAATATTGAGGGTCAATGTTCAGGTGCTCAAAGACCAGGGATGATGACAACAATTCCCTTGGAACAAGGCCCCCTCAATGCTTCAGGGGGAATAGCCCCAGATCCCGCATCTGTCATCCAGCTGGATATAAAAATCCAGGTTCTCATTAACACACAGTGCACAGCATTTCTTTACTGGCTGGCAGTATTAAAGCCGATTCCTCCAACTTTCAGGTATTCTTCAGATGGGATTAGACTAGATCCCTTTCCTATAGCACCGTTAGACTCTGCCAAAGTACTCCTTGTCACTCAGAGCAGACCTCCAACACTGCACCTTGCCCTGGGAAGTGCTTCCCACATGCAGCACGCCCCCAGCAAAAAGGAATCCTGGGAGGTAAATGAGAGCAAGGAATGACTCTGCACAACTCTTTGGGGGAAATCAGGAGCCTGACCAGGTAGAGGGAGCATTTCAGGTGAAGCATGCATCTGAGGCAAGCAATCATTTCACTCCTGCCAGTAATTTTGCCTGGAAATTCTGCAGCATCTTTACACACTGTGGTTTTACTACATAGCAGAATGCTTCAGAAGACTGAATTAAAACCAAAGTCCTTCCCAGCTGGGATGGTCATCATTAGAATGCAATTTCCAGCAACTGTGTGGGTTTCTTGGTAGCTTCAACATCTTTAAAACTCCCTTGGAGCAGCAACTTTGAAGGAATAGCTTAGAATGCAGCTAGAATAGGAAAATCTTCCCATGATCCAGTGGAACAAGCTGGATGTTATAGTGCATCTGAATGGTGTGGGATGTTGCTTTTCCTCTGAACTTGTAGTAATAGTGAAGGCTACTCTTTGGTGCTCTAGTTGTGCAAATTGTGGATGAAGGGGTTCTGGTTTCCACGTCTGAAACCCTGCTGTGACTGGGTGTGGAATCAATGGGAAAGTTTTAAGCCAGTTTTGCAGACCTGTCCCATGGGCCTGGAGTTACTCTGACTGCCTGTTGCATATCTTCTGATTCACATTTATTTGCTAAGAAAACATTAAGTCCTTGCCACACACATGTGGTTTTATGAGGATTTTCAGCACAAGAGAGCTAGTGGAAATGGGATTCAGCTGACTGTGGTGGCAATGTGTTCGTAAATAAATTTTCCACGTACCCACCTGTTCTTCTGTAAGTGGGAATTCCTTTCTTTTCCAATCCATTGCTCTCGCCAGCCATCTTACTCATCTCCTGCCTGAACACTCTGTACCACCTTTTCTGCTCCCTCCCTGTAAAGCTCTCTCTGGGCTTCTCTTTGCCAGATCTTTCCCAGCTCCTTCCTTCCACTGTCCATTGCGGGATCCTTGAGGGGCAGGAGATGCTGCTAGCTTTGGTGCTGGTACGAGGAGCTATTTGCAGGGTGCTGTGGGCATTGCTCAGAATTTATTGGGAATGCAGAGTCAAACAAAACCCATGATTAGTTGAAATCATTATCTCTAGAACTGCATTTCTTTGCTTTATCAACAGAAGGGTTCATCCATTGTGCATTTTCTTGGTCTTTCAGCTAACCTACGAATTTGGGGAGTGCAGTGTGTGCTGCTCACTCCATGCTCAGCTCTCAGCCTGTCCTCCTTGCTGCTGGCATGTGATGTACGTGCAAAAGGCAGATGCGGATGGTGGGGATAGGAGAACAGGCTCTTCTTTCCTGTCCTCCTGGTTGACTTCTCAGACTTACAAAAGCCCCCAGCACACTGTGGCATCCCTGCTACCCCTCAGCCCTCTCGCTGATCTCAGCATGCATGTGAATTTCTACTCTTCGTGCTAAACCCTGCCAAAGCAAAATTCCTGAGGCAGAATAAAAGATACGGAAGACTTTCAAACCCAGATATTATTGAACTGTCCCTCTTACCGAATGGCATGCAATACTACATTCTTTGTAAAGTCTCTAGTATAATGTTTAATACAGTAACTGCAACTGGAAAGTCTTTCCAATTATTTTAAACTGCCAGAGACCTTTTAATGTACCTCAGATTTTATGTTGGGATGACACACAGTTAAGTACCATTCATTTTTCAAATAACTTAAAATTTTAGCCTTGTATAAAAAGGAGAAAAATGAGAAAGAATCCCAAAGAATGTACTTGTCCCATGAATGCCACCACCATTTGTGGCCTTGCAGACACCTTCTCCATTTTGAAATTGGTTGTCTCCCTTTGTGAGAGATCCATGCAAACAGCCAAAATCTTTAACTCTTGTGCAGAGGGCAGGATTGCAAGCAGATCTTCACTGGCGGGCACCCAGCTATGCATCGTTGGGCGGTATTCGCTCTCCAGATGTGTTCAAGCTTCTTCAACTGAGGATGCAAAAGGTTGAGAAAGCACAAATATCTTCTGATTTTCTTTTTTTTTTTTTTTTTTTTTTTTGTGCCAGGGCCATGGAGCCTCTGTCTCTGCCTGCTGGCTGCTTAGTTCCAAAACCACCAAGGCAGCTGCCCATCTCTGCTGAAACCTGCCAGCAAGCACTGGGAGTGAGGGAACAGAGAGCATAGCTTTGCTACCTTGGTTAGCCCTGCTCCAGCTACATGACCATTAGTAAGTGGTAGAAGCTGACTCTCAGCATCCTTGAACTTTTTCTTCCTTCTTTTTTGTCCCTTTTTAAAATTTTCCTTTATTCCTTCTCCATGAGCTCAGTGGCATATAAGCACTGAGTGTGTGCATCTCTGCACAGGGCAGAGGGGCAGGGAGAACATCTTATAAATCCAGTTCTGCTCTATTAAGATTCATTCTGGTATGACAATGGCTTTTTCTATTGAAATGCTTTGTGAAAGCCTTGCCTAATGATCTGTTAGCTTGGGGAAAGGTTAAATTCCTGGAAGATTTTCTGTGTTTGATGAAGAAAAAACAGTGCAATTATCCAGAATTCAAAGTGAATTTTACCCAGCTGTTAATAATACTGCAATTCTTCATGTTCTCATTACTGAGTAGTAATGTGGCTATCCCTAGTCATGGCAGTAAAATATTTATAGCATTCTCTTTTGGCCCTGTTTGTACTTATGGAGGGCTGGACATTACTTGAGGTCTTCTAAATATGCTTCTTTTTGTGCTTTAGCCACCCATGACAGTACTCTTCTCATCTAACCACAGTTGTCTGCAACAGAGATGTCCAGTTTAAGGCGGTCGCCTCAGGAGGGATCAGACATGGCCTTTAACCACAAACAGTTGGACATCTTGTGCAAAGTGGTCGTGAAGGCACTGCTAGAGTCAACGGAGAGGCTGGTATTCCAGATTCTCACCATCCTTAGAGAGTTGCCAAGGCTAAAGGACATAAATGGGCTTGATACCTGATGCTCTTGATACCAAGAATGCCCATATTAACAATATGGTTTGATGCAGAGATAGGTTTATAAGTAGTTTTCTGGTCTTTGCAGCCTCCTTGCTGTCTGCAGGTTGGTTTGTTTGCTGGGAGACCACTGGAAACCTACAGGAGCAATGCCTAGACATCTCTTGTGTTTCTCCTAGCTCACTCCTCTGATCACTAAGGTTTCCAGCTCAGAAAGTCATGGCATAACATGAAATACATGACATCTCTGTGTCCAGGCACACAGAAACAAAGTAAGTGTCACAGGGAAAATATAATTTCGCAGTGGCAAGCCCTGCACTGGGATAAACAGGCGGCTTGTTTCCTTTAGTGGATGCATGGAAAATCAGTTGCCAGTCCTCTGCAGAGGCTCCTAAACATGAATGGAATCCCCTCCTGTAGTACTTAAGAACTACAACTGTTGTGAACAGGTTTCATTTCTAGGAGGGGAACTGCAGGTAACACCTTTTTCTATCTTCATCTTGTCATTTGGTGTCTACCTTATCCTCTTTATAGAAGTCTCATTTCAAGTGCAGCTTTTTGCCTGGAGGTCTGAAGTAAACGAGTATTAAGTAACTGTATCTGTCTCTAATTCACTAAACATCCAGAAAAACAGCTAATGTGCCTGAAACAATGGAATGAGTACATTAGATTAATCTAATTCAGCTACTTTTCACTCAAACAACCAGTAGCATTTGGAAAAAGGTCATGAAAAGGATTAGGAATTTCTTTTCCGCATTTTTCCTTTCTTCTCCTTTCCATGACTTTGCTGCAGTCTATTAAATGTTAGCTATTCAGTTAGCTTATTTTCTTGACCCTCCTGAAAACACTGCTTTTAAAATAAGTTTATTCTTCTCAGGCCTTGGATCTGGCTCTGTATTCCCTGAGGCTTTCAGTGGCCAGGATAGGTGACAGAATAAAGCAGACATCAGACTGTGAGCAGCTTATCCTGACTGGAGTGAGCAGCTCCTGGCTGTCACCATCTCATTTCCCTCTTCGTCTAGCAGTGTAGACACAGGGATTTTTGAAGCATTGCCCCTGGACTTAAAGCCATTCCCTTGGCTATAGTGGAGCATACTATAACCTTAGTGCCATAGCAAACGTGATGTATGTATTCTCCAGTACTTTATACACCTCTTCACTGGAAATGTGTAAAGAAACCCAGAGCTGGCTGCCTAGACCCTTCAGTTTAATAGCAAATTACTTGTAGCTGCTCTTGGTGAGTGTATTTCTCACTGCGGCTCAGCCTAGATCAGGGTTAGATCACCTTCTGGAGAGAATATCATGTGCACTCATGTCAAAAGCCTTAAAAACCATCAAGGTATAAGACCTAAATGGCTTCCTTGCTGCCTGCAAGCCCTGCTCTCCTGTCAGTAGATTTCTTCAGTGTGGTTTGTTCTTGACACATTCCTGTGGCTGTTGATCATCTCTTTATATTTTGTAAGTGCTGACAAGCAGCTTGATTATTTGTCCAACTATTTTTCTGGGACCTGAAGCCAGTCTGCTTACTCTGTAATTTCTCAGCACCTCCTTCCCTTTTCTGAAAGCAGAGCCCTCGCTCTGCCCTTTCCAACCTCCTGGAACCTCCCCGTCCCTGGTGGCCACTCACAGTTAAGTGGTTGCCTCTCCGAGGCTGCTTCAGGAAGCTCGCCGAGTGTCCTGGGATGCAGTTCAACAGGCAGGGATGATTTAAAAAAAAAAAAAATCACAGTTATCTAATTACTCTCTAACCAAATCTCCTCTTGCCGTTGCTTGAGTTTATATCCTGTTAGTGCCGGCATCCTATTAACACTGGCATTACCTTCATCAGGCATTTGACTGCGTTTGAGTTTTTAGGGAAGCCTGAAGCAAGAAAAAAATGCATTAAGCATTGTGGCTCTCCCAGCAGTGTCCAATGCTAGTGTCACTGCTCCCTGAATAGTGAGATCTTTCTTTGATATCTACTTTTGCTGCTGGGTGGTGGTCCACTGCTCATCAAGGCCTCAGCATGGCAGGGGAGATGCCAGCTGGGGAACAGTGGGGACAGCAGGTAGGATGAGAATCCTGCAAAGACCACAGCACCCCAGAAGGGCGACCCCAGCAGCAGGGCTTGGCCAGACTGTCACCAGGCAAGGAACCCCGCACTCTCTCTGAGCAAAATGGATGTCACAAAGCTTCTCTCTTTGTGTGCAGAGCAGAGGACAGCTGGGTGTGTGTGGTGCACAACTTGGAGGTTCTAATTGATTATTGCTGGGGTTTGGTTGCTGCACAAGGGGCTATGGGATCAAAAAGCAGCCTGTGGTGATGTGCAGGAGAGGTGGGTGATGAACTGGCAGCCCTGGGGTGGTGATCTCCTCCTCTGCTCCTCAGGCACTGTTGGGATCTGCTCTGAAAAAAGGGGCAAGGCAGGGTAAGAACAGGAAAGGATGACCTTTACTTGCCAAGAACAGATGAAAAGAAATGTTATAAAGTCACCTGTCTCTGGTAACATGGCCCCTAGCTCTGACACAGTGGTGGAGGGCATCCAAGTTTCATGCTGGAAGGAGATGAACCCACACCTGGAATACTATCCTGGTTTCAAAGGTCAGGTGCATTTCTGCAGTTACAGATGTCACAGGGGTGGCATTTGACCCTGGCTCATCCTACACAGAAGGCAAGGTCTGATGGACAGCAGGATCCTTTGAACCTCCCTGGAACTAGCTTTCATTTGAATTACAAAGTGTTTTTTGTTTCTTCCCAGCCAGGTCTCTAGACAAACTCTATAACTTTGCTGACTGCTCTGGCCTTCACCTGATCTTTGCACTGAATGCTTTGCGCCGAAATCCCAACAACTCTTGGAACAGCTCCAATGCCCTCAGCCTGCTGAAGTACAGTGCCAGCAAGAAGTACAACATCTCCTGGGAGCTGGGCAACGGTGAGTGTGGGAACAGGAGAGACACAGGAATGGAGCTGCTATAGCAGAAAGGTTTTCCCTTTTGGAAGAGGATATTTTCAGATCACAGGATGCTTTGCCAGTGTAGCTTCAGAGAGATTTTAAGTCCCCTGCTACAAGGCAGCATCATCCCTAACACACACCTGGCAGACCTGGCATGTGTATGTTAGTTGCACGTTTCCATCAGCTGATATTAAACACATGAAATGTTTCTGTCCTGGCTGCTGGGCACAGCTGATCTCAGGGTGGCTAGATGAGCAGCTACATGGACTTGTGTGGTGGCAGCAGTTCCAGAAGTGAGGGGCTCCGTGGGCAGAGGAGCATGAGACCAAGGTGTGGGTCTTTCACACAGCAAAAGGGGCACAAGAGGAGGTGCTGGCACAACAGGGCAAGCAATTGCCCTCATCCACTCCTCAGAGGCTGCTCCACAGAGCAAGCAGGCAGCTCTGCAGATCTCAAGCTGTGCGACAGCGTGTAAGCTGTGTGTCTCTCTCCGGAAGTGCAGATGAAGGAGCAGAGCTGGCAAGCCTTGCTTGTCTATTTTTATTTTCCCAGAGCCCAATAACTATCGGACCCTGATTGGCCGCTCAGTGAATGGCAGCCAGCTGGGGAAGGACTACATCCAGCTGAGAAGCCTTCTGCAGCTTATCCGCACTTATTCCAAAGCAAACCTCTACGGGCCAAACATTGGGAGGCCCAGAAAGAACGTCATTGCTCTCCTGGAAGGGTAAGTGGTGTTGCTTTGATCAAAAAGAGATCAGAAATCCTTCCTGAGACTGATGCCCTTTGCAGCAGGTAGACTTGCTCTTTGGGTTCCCAATGTCCAACAGGTGCCAGGACAGCAAGGCTCTGTGTCAGCACAGTACCAGAAGCTTTGGGACGTGGTCATCCATGCTGCTAAACTTATGCAGAGGACCTTGATGAGATTTTTGGATTGGGTTGATTAACACTCCCCCCAAGTATTCCCAGCGTTTCCCAACTATAGGCAGCCTGAGGTGTCCACTTTATTGAGATATGAAGATAGTGATGTAGATGCTGGCTTCTGCATGCTTGAGGTCTGAAGGGACAGGAACTGGGTCCTAACACCACTTACCAGTGTAGGTATCATCTCAAGAGTCCTCCTGGACAAGTTGCTTTGCTCTTTCTATTTGGTGACTTCTCCCTGTGCTTTCTCAATCTGTGCAGAGGAAGAACTTGTAGCAACTTTCTTCACTGGCTGAGCCCTCTGCTCCCTCCTAAGAGAATTGCCATGTCTCTAGTTTGGGGACGCCAGAGGGGGAGGAGCAATGGTGACAGTGAGGGATGCAGACACCTGGAGGTGACATTGGACAGCTACAGGAACCAGGGAGGTGTGGGAGCCTGCTGGCAGCAGGAATTGGGACTGTGCAGCTCGAAGGCTGTGCAGCAGAGGGGAAATTCCCTGCAGGACTGTAAACAGAAACTCCAGTGCAGAGGGCTGGGCAGGGGGAGGTGTGGAAGGGATTCTGCTGGGAGCAAAGCTGGGTCTAGCATTCATTAACATCTGCATGAATGATCTGGCAGAAACAATAAACAGCACACTGATGCAGTCCCCGGCGAGGTGGGGAGGGAGCCGAGGCCAGATTCTCAGCTCTGTTGCAGCACAGAAACAGCACAAAGAAACCATAAAGCTGGTTGAACCAGCTGTGACGCCAGCATCCCTCCTGGCACTGAAAGTTGGGGAGCAGCCCCTGCATCCACACCACGACTGCCATTGATGCCACACGAGCACATCATTAGCTGGAGCCCCCATGTTCAGTACAGTGCGGTGAAAGCGGCAAGAGGAAGGGTTTTACAAAATGTTTTAGTAGCCTTGATCAGCGGGAAATCTATTAGCACCAGGAGGAGCGGGCTGAGTAAGGAAAACAACAGGGATGAAAGCCAAGAATCTCTTAGAGAAAAGGAAGTTCTACTGCTATGTTTGCCCGTCGTGTGCTGCAGCCGGGTCCCAGGGAAGACAGTTTGGAAGAGCTAAGTTGCACGGCCAGGGTGGTCTAGAGGCTCTGCATTGCTGGAGCTGTGCTCTGCCTGACGATGACTCCGGGAGTGAGGCTGTCACATACAGTTTTATAGAGAGGGTGGCAGAAGCATCATCTCTAATAAAAGGGAAGGCAGGTAAGAGCTAGGGTTTGAATAGCCCTGGTGACAGAGTGGTGGGGCTCTCCAGACCCCCACAGTGGTCTGGAAGAGCTGTATCAAGCATGCCTGCTCTCCAAGCAATATGCTGTTTCTCTGCTGCCATCCTGCCTGTGAGGGTGATGCCGGTCCACAGGCTGTCAAAGTCATCTCTCACTCCCATGGAGAAGTCTTGTGTCCTGCACTCCAACTCTTGTGTCCTACACTCCCTGGTGTCTGCAGCTCCTGGTGGGTGGCACGTGCCTGCATGGCCTTACAGCCCATGGGGTCCTGTGACACAAGAGCTGCTTGTCGTCCCACATAAAGACCCCATTATTACCAGACAGGGCATAAGGAGGAGGAACAAGTCTGATTACACAAAGACAAAGGGCTAAACACTCCTTTGCAGTATTTGGCAGTGGAGTTGCAAAAGGACGAACAAATAAACCCCGGTGCCTAAGCTGCTTGACAGCATGATCTTTATTCCTAGCAGCTCCCTCAGTGCTACCAAGAGCTCTGACTTCTGCAGGAGCATCGCAGAAGTGGTCAGTGGGATGTGACTCAGCATGTGCCTGGGGCTGTCACAGCCAGGACATGCCTCTCAGGATCCTGAAAGCCCCACACAGGCAGCAAGCAGGAGAGAGGAGAAGGTATTTAGGAAGGTGTTCTCAATGGTATGCCAGCTGTCTGCCTTGCTGGACAACCATCAGTGGTCTACATAGTGCTCACAGCAGGATGAAGGCTCCGGAGTGAATAAATTATGTGTAGTGAATAGTCCCAATGATGTGAAATCTGCAAAATTTTTCTCTTATTTTAAAAAATGTGATGAACAGTAGAAGTCAAATGGGTAGGAAGAGGTATGCCAAACTGAATATTATGACTCAGATGCTAAGTAAGGCTGGATGGCAGGGAAGAGACAGCCCAGAGCAGAGGATGGTATGGGTGGATTAGTCTGCCAGGCAAGCAGTGTCCTGTTACACAATGCGAGGAAGCAGGTTTTGGTGGGGGAAATGAGAGTTATGAGATGAAGTGGAGAAGGAGAGCTTCAAGCGACCTAGATAATGATCTCCAAAAGTAGAAGCTGGAGTTAGATATTTTACAAGGGAAGTCTCTAGTTACTCGAGATCCTGAAACACTCAGAGAAAAGTCTTATGGTGAAGTCTTACCTAAAATTACTTTTTCCTATTATATTCTCTGTGTTCCAAACATTGTAGTCTATTGTTTAACCATTATCTCAAGCAACCAAGCTAAACTTATTCATTATGTTTAAACTTTGTCCTGCTGCAATGGTAGTGTGAACATGAATTGAGTATTGCTCTCTGCTGTGTAGCAGTCTCTGTCCATCTCACTGGTCAGAGGTGGATTCCTCCAGAGCCATTCTGACCCAATCCTGGGGCCTTTACCTCCAGGACAGGGTGAGACTGAACCCCTCTTGTGGTGCCCACCTTTCTCTGGGGCCTGCTGGAGAGGCTAGATGATAACAACAGGTTTGCAGCCTGTAGGGGTGTGTGCATGCTGTCCCAATGCCAAGGCTGCCCTATGGCAGGTGACGCTGAGCTGTGCTAGGTGAAACCTATGCAATTCCTGATGATGGAAGTAGGATATGGTGAGGAGAGGAGAGAGCCCATCCTGAAACACGTCAGCACGGGCTTTACACACCCATCACTGCTGAGTTATGGCTCCTGATGTTGTGCACCACCCTGTCTGGCTCAATGGCTCAGAACAACCAGGGAGCATTTCAGAGTCACTCTGGGCTGGCTAGTCCTGGAGGCTGGACCACTACTGCTCAACTAAGGACAGGTTCTGCAGTGATGGAGCATTGCTCTGGGGCCTGCGGTGCAGGAGGCTAGAAATGATGTCTTGTGAATGCACAGGTGCAAGAGGGAATTTCTCCAGACACAACTAACAGTTGAGTTTCATGAGGTGTTAATTAGACCATTCATGCAGCCTGAGCTGTTGGAGAGCAGACCATGTTAGCTACCTACTGTGTCTTTGGATACAGGAATCCCAAAACTGCTCAGAATTTGTTTGGGGAAAAAATGTGGGATTCTAAGGAATTAACATAGATTTAAACAGCAGATCAGGAATCAGACACAAAGATTAATGTATGCCTGAATCACACATTCAGTGCTGGAAGAGAAGAAACACAAGGGAAAACTATTAGGAAGAGGAGATGCTAACACGTGTTAAAGCTCAGAACATGTGGTACAAGACTTAGGCCAGCATGTCTTGGCAGATTTGGCTAGGGAGTCTCATGACCTGTTGTTCCTCAGCTGGTGTAGCCACAGGACACTCACAAGCAGCTGGTTGCTACCTCCACCACAGTGGGAGCCCCAGTGCCAGGAGGATAGAAGCTGGCAGGACCTTGCATTGTGCTGGGCTAGCTGCTGTGGGTGCTCTGTGGCCACTTTGTTTCCTGAGCCTGCTGAAGTCACCAGAGCGGTGACAATCTTGTCTGGAGCTATAGCCTTTCTCTACCGCCTCATCGCCCAGCTCTGAGCTATCAAACCTGCTGCCTCCTCGGCTTTCTGTCTGCCTGTCTCCCAGTCTCCTTGGCTGCTGCTTTCACCGTTGCATGTCATAGAGCCAGGCACCTCCAGCAGCAGAAGGCAAGGAAGCTCCCACATATCAATCCTCATTTTGCAAGACACAAGAGTTGCTCATTCTTCATGATTTTGCTTCCTCCTACTCCTGTTTTTTTTGTGCCTGTGGAGAGTTAGCCACCCATCTGGGTGACTTTGGCTCGTTTTAGTGTTGATGTCATTCTACAGTGCTCTGAAAGGAGCCTATAAAGGTGAGGAAGCTCATTTGTGTGGCTATGAAGCCCTTCCTCCCTGCCAGCTGTGGACATGGCAGGGTTGGGAGGGGTGACAGAGGTGATGTCTTGATTATCTGTGGGCAGCCCAGGTAGGGGACAAGCTAAAACCTGTCTCAGTCCCCAGCCCTGCTTCATGCATCCACAAATCAACCCTAGGCAGCTTGGTGGTTAGGCTGATGATCTGTGCATCTCATAAAATTTTCCAAGCCTAGGTCCCTGTATTGGTACTTACGTGGTAGAGAACAACGTTAGCTTATAGCTCATGAAATGTCATAGGCTGTATGCTTCAGGTCGAACACGGCCAGAGGCCAAAGCGAAATCAAGGTGATAAAAATGGGAGAGTCTGTGGCAGTGTTTTTATGATGACTGCCTATGGCTTGCATCCATGCCTCCATGAGGACAAAGATAGCTGTGGCTGTTTGGGCAGGTCAGCACATGTCAGTGGGTTCAAGCGTTGCTTTTTATCTGCAACCTCTGCTGGAGTAGCAGCCAGAGGCAGTGCGGGGAAAGAGCTTGTTTGTTTAAATTCAAGTAGGGAAGAGAAGCGACAGCTCTGGGGTGAGCATGGAATACTCAGTATCCAGCAGAGAGAAGCACTCTTGGGTGGGTTTGAGGAAGAATCATAAAACCCTTTGTTTTTTTGGAAGCTCTGTTTTGACTGACTTGCTTTAAAAAGTAAATCTTTACTCTATTGGCCTAAGGCTTTTTAGTGCTGCTGCAAAGGCAAGTGTGTCTCAGTCGGCACAGCCAGAAGGTTCACCCTTATGCAAGCTACTGCAAGTTTTGTGACACAAGCTGTACAGGGACATTGAATAGGTCCAGAGCAAGAATTTTGTGCAAAAAAAATCAAGCCATGGGACAAGCAACAGTAAACTAATGATACAAAAGGAGGAGGTCATTGCAGTATGCTCTGGTAGAATTTAATTTATGAGTGAATCCATTCATAAATACATTGAAATGCAGCGTGAAGGATGCGATGGAGCATTTTGTGGTTAGTTACATAGTAGGGTCAAGGATCTGAGATGTAAGCAAAGGATTTAGCCATTGCTCTTTCAGGAGGAAAGGGTTAAAATAGTTCTTGTTGCAGCAAATCTGGATGGCTGGAATGACAAAATCACAGTCACCGGTATTGGAAGAACAAAATGGGTAAGAAAAGACATAGATGAGATTGTGCCACTGTATAAGTACCTAATGTACCTTCATCCTGATTGCTATCTACAGTCTTAGTTATTTGGTCTCAAAAGAGTAATAGAACCAGGACAGTTCCAGGGAGAGGAGCTGAGAATGTGCGGATGTATGTAATGTCTTCTACATGAGAAGAGATTAAATAGGCTATACCTCTTCAGCTCAGAAAACAGACAGCTCAGAGGCAGTGTTATTGAGGTGCATGAGCCTATGAATGGGGTGTTTTTCCCACTGTGCAAAAGGCAGTTTTGGAGGAAGCTTTGGGAAGAAGAATGAAGCTTTTTCACATGGGATGGAATTGCATTGAAGAAGTCACTGTCACAAGATATTGTGGTGGCCAGAGGTTTGTGTTCAGAAAGGAAGTCGCCATCAGTCTTTGCTCTGGCATGAAATCCTTGTCTAAAATCTACAGGTCAAAGTTTTTACAGCAGGTGTCATGAGTTGCGTCCAGAACCTGTCTCTGCTGCTGCAGGTATTTGTGCTTCTGGAGCCTGAAAACATTAGTAAGTGAACCTTGTGCCTTAGTCCCCCCTTCACCAACCAGTTCTGACCCAAGATAAGGCTATTTCTGCTCATCACTGTTGGCTCTGAGGGCAGAGTTCTGCAACCCAGCTCTAGGGATCCATCACAGGACCACAGGCAGGCCAGCATTGCTCCTACATTTGGGACTAAGAGGGGAGCCGTTTACTTTCATAGTACACCAAGGAGTAACAGATTAAAAAAAACATGTATGTGAAATCCAGCACTCAGGAGCCAGACAATGATGCTAAACCAGCCTGTGCGATGGTAACTTCCCTCTTTCTGCAGCTGCATTCTTTGTTACAGGATTACTTTTTTTATTATTTAAAGGATGACAATCTGCAATTACCTGCACGGAGAAGAGATTTCCAAATGCAGATGGCTCTTAAATGTATCAGGAATAAGCCTAGGAAGTTCCAGTGGCTGGAAGCTGAAGCCAGAAACATTCAGATGAGAAATAGCATACTTGGAGGCTAATTAACCATGGGAGCAATTTGCTTAAGGTTGCAGTAGGTGCTCTGTGACTGGCAAGTATCACTCAGGACAGGAGATCTTCTTCAGAGGTGTGCCCACACTCATGTGGAAGTTACAGGCGTGGGAGATGTGGCTATGGGAGAGGTCAGGTTTGAGCCATGGTTTCACATTATAGAGTTGTCAATACCATCTCATGGTCATGCAGCCCTCCTGCCCTACTCTTCCACAGTGCGTTCCTGACCTTTGAGGTGCTGTCCCATATTGTTCCAGTATTACCATTTCTAGGACAGCGCTGTGAACTGGTTTGGGTGACTGATCAATGTTAAATAACGTTTTTCTCAGTGCTTGTTTAAAAGCAAGCTCAAGCCTCACTTCTAGATCAATGGAAGGCCCCACAAGTAGTAATGTTGGCATGGAATACTGGCATACAGGCAGCTGCAAGGGTAAGGAGGAGAACATATCCCAGCTCAGTGGTGTTATCTCATCCTCAGTATCACAACCTCCTTGCCTGCGGTTCCTATTCCTCTGTGTCCCTCTGATGAGTTGTTTTCCCACCTATAGGTGCTGCCCCAGCAGTTTTGGAGGACTTTTACCGCACAGGTGTGCCCTGGGGCTGGCACCCATCTGAATTACAAGACATCACTACAGCAGTTGCCCACATTGCCCACACAGCGAGGGCTGAGCTTATCTTAACTGCTTCTGGGGAGCGATTTACTGCACATGCGCTGCACGGTCGATTGATGCTCACAAAGAAAGGCCAATCTGCAGGAAAATGGCAGATTTACTGCACCAGCCCAGCCCATCTGTGCCGCACATGTGCAGGGATCTGAACCCTTCCGGAAGCATCTGGTTTGCTCTGCCTACACCATGCTGCACACATGGACATCATGCAGTCCAGGAAATCCCAGACAAAAATGTGCCACTGCTGGTCATTTGGACCATATGGATCTTCACTGGCCTCAAAATCTGTGGTCTGAGCAGCACAGGTGCTACAGGAACAAAGGAATTAGTAACATCTGTATTGCTAGAATGAGGATATTTGGATACCTCTGCATTGCTGCATCTCCACCTGTCCTGGGCTTTCATCTCTTGCTCATGCAGTACCACTTGTTGGCTGCTGAGCTGCTCTAGGTTCTTTTGGGAGGGTAGAGACTGTTGCTGAAGTCATCTGAGGTGCTCCAGGCACAACTACGCCATTAAGGCAGGACTTGGAAGATTTACCAGGAGCTTCTGAACTTCATCCTGCAAAAATAGGAAGGAAGGGAGGAAAGGAGCAAGGAAGGGAGGAAGGAAGGAAGGAAGGAAGGAGGGAAAGCAAAGCAAAATTTGAGCTAGATATGCATCTTTTATAGGAAAAATTGAGAATTACCAGAACTGATTTATTTCACTCTTATGAAGACAGAAGAGGAACACTAAACAAGCCAGGGGCTTTTCATCCTGCTTTTGGTCTGCACTACACTGCCTGGGTGATGCATGGGTCCTAGAACAACATTTTCTTAAGAACTTTTTAACAGGTCAATTAAATTCCTAAAGTCATGGGAGATGGGACACTTGGATGTCCTGCTTCTGCTGCTCCAGGGATATTAGAAACTATACTAAGGGTTTGCTTTGCTTTTCAGCCCCTGCACAAAGACTGCTGTAGAGGGTGCATTTGCAGCAGGGGTGTTGGCACTGTGGAAGCAGCGAGGAAAACCAGAGAGCTTCTTCCTCTGAGCTCAGTCTGCTCATGGTTTTGGACTGTGAGTGAGGAGTGCCAGGCTGAGCCTGAAAAGGTGATTTATTAAAATCCAGGATGGTTTCTTTTGTGGCCAGAACATGAAGTATTTGAGGTTAGAAAGCAAACTGGGCAAATCTTCAAACTCAATTGCAATATATTGATCATCAAACTCAGTATAGATTGTGTTCATAATTTCAGCTAAGAGTTCATTAGTTCACTCCTGCATGCTCCCATGCATTACACTTTAGGCAGTAGTCCCTATATCAAGCATTTAAAACCTAGGATTTGGGGGTTTTGATCCCTTTGGCGTATTTCTCTTTTGTAGAATGGCAGCCTCTCCATAGCAATATTGGCAAAATTCCCTTTGAGCCAGATGAGCTGTGTAAGTTCTGTGGAATTTGCACCTCACTGAGGCTGGTCCAGCTGGTCTCCTCACCCTTCTCAGCTGAGGAGAAACCAGTCTCAAACCATGGCCCTGGCACCGGCCTGTCCCTCAAGAGAAATATAAAAGCATTTGGGAAAGGTAAGCCTGGAAACTGAAGCTCACAGCACTGCTAGGCAACAGAATCAGGCATGCATCAGTGCTATGGGTTTTTACAGCATGTTATTGTTTTTCCATTTCTAATTGTATCTCTTCCCTCTCTGTCTGCAGGGATTTATTACTGCTGCCTTTGCCAGTGTCCTCTTATGCTTCACAGAGTCCAGCTGCCCTTTTGTCCCAGTCTATAATTGACCATCGTCGTTAATTTAAAGTCAGAATGATTGTTTCTGAGCTATATTTAGCCTGAAGTTTGCTGCTTTTATTTCAGACCTGATTAGAGGCTCGTGTGACAGAAAGCTTGCTGCTCTTCCCTGCCTGATAAAAGGTCTCAACTCTCCTCAAAAACCTTTTCCGTCCCCACCCTGAATCCCAGGCTGTCCTGGGGGAGCTGGGGGTCGCAAGACCCAGAACCAGTCATCCCTATGTCCCAATGGAGTCAGGACAGCTGTGTCATGCCTATTGTGTTCCCAGGATCCCTATGTATCATCAAAGAGCAGCCTGAGACAATACAGCATTGTTTTCTTTCTCATCACATTCCCTTGCCTGATCCTGTCATGCGCATGCATTATCACTTCCAAAATGCATCAGCTACACAGTGCATGTTATACTATTGAATAGAAAAGCGGCCTTTTCCAGTTGGTGTGTGCCTTTCTGTGTTTTCATATCAGTGCCCTTAAGTATCAGAATATAGTAACTGCTTGGGCTTCCTCATGGGAGCTGTGATTTTCCAAGGTGCAGTTTGGATTGACAGATCAGGGAGCCAGGGAGGGGGCATCTTGGAGGGCAACAAGCTTGTGCTAGAGGCTGCTGCTGCAGTGATTGCCTTTGGTCCCCATGATTAGGTGTTGCTTTGATATTGGCATTGGCAGCATAAGCAGATACACCTGCATAGACTCAAGTCTGACTCAAACAGGAACTCTCTGGAAGAGGCGTATTTTCTCGGGTCACAAGCCCTCAGGAGACTAATACATGTATATAACTTGCTGTAACCTTGTGCATGGAAGTGCTGTAGTTAGTCATAGGAATGGGTCAAACCAAAAGAGCACCCAGGTCAGAATCCCATCAGTTTGCTAGCAGACAATACTGAAGATAATCAGAAAGAGGGAAGAACGTTGCAGTAGTTGTCTAGCCTTTCCTAGGGGCTTCCTGAGCTGGAGATGGTATCTTTGCATCTAATAGTTTTGCTGGTTTTTATTTCCATTTTCTTCTACTTTCCCAGCCCTTGCTTGAATACTGGCAAAGGGTTCCTCAGCTTAAACATGTTGGGTGAATAAGCGTCTCCTTTTAAGATAGGCATTTAAAACTTTTCCTTTAATCACTATTGAGAGTTGTTGCAGTCATAGAACTAAGTACATACCACAGGACCTTGTTGCTGAAATGCTGTTGTGCTCTGAAAGCTGTCTCTGCCTGCCCCAAAATGATGCTCAGAGCTCTGCTGCCAGCTGGATTTTACTCCATTATTCTCAGCTCTGCTTGCCACAAGCATTTAAATTAAGTATCATTTATTCCTCCTATTTAAGGATGCAAAGGTTTCATTAGAAAGGGTTTATGAGAGTGGTGGCCGTCTTTGGTATCCTGTGATGTAGGATGGGCATGGGTTGTTTTAGAACTTTCCCTGTGACAACATTAGGCTTATATGGTTTCTTCCTCTGTTTTCTATAGGTTCATGAAAGTGGCTGGCAGCACGGTGGATGCTGTTACCTGGCAACAGTAGGTATTCGCCATTACTTCTACTTTCCAACACTAATCGCAGTGATCAGATGATGCTGGGAGCGGAGTTGATGTGCTGTCTGGGTGTGAAGGGGGGCAGATGTGTCATAGCCACCTCCTCTGTCCTCCTGCTGCATTTAAATAGGTGAAAGAGGCTCTGTCCCTCCTTCTGGAGCCTCTTGAACAAATAGAGGAGAGAATGCATTAACCTTTACCACTGCAGCTGAGACAGAGGCTAAAAATACCACTGCCTGCATGCCTGGCCTGCTTGATTGCTGGAAACAAAGCCTGCACTGGACCACCGAGACCCCAGAGACAGGTGGGAGCACAAGCAGCTCCAGGGGTGACCTGAGTGGAGATGACAGGGAAGTAAAAGCCACATGTGACAGATGTAAGGGACCACCTGAAAGCTCTTTTCCTTTCACCCCAATCACTGTCTTTCTTTGACTGCTGGTCTGAAGCTAAGCTGGTTTGGCTTAGAGGAGGCAGAGGCAGCTTAGTCCAATGGTAGATGTGTAATGCCTCAGACTCCACCTTGTTTTGTAAGGAACTCAGATGTCTGTAGACACACTACTGTCCTACACTGCAGATGGAGCCCCAGGAGCAGATGTGAATGGAAAGGGGGTGAATATCCAAGATCCAAGTCCAGCTGGGGCTGCCAGAGAGATGCTGATACCTGATTTCCCCTGGTTCCTACACGTGCTGCCGTTCAGAAGAGGCAGAGCAAGCTCAAGCTGTAGCATTGACTGTTACAAGCACCAATTATGAGAAAGGTTTTCTTATTTGGGGGGAAATCTGTAAACATCTTTTTCCTGCTCTTATTTCCAGCTGCCTCCTCTTGCACACTGTGGCGAGAGGCAGGCTATGTGTCTCTGCAGTGGGAGTACAAATGCCAGTGCAAAGGTGAGGCAGCATGCAAGCTCAAACTGATAGAAAAAGGATTTGTGGGGCAGGCAGGACTCTCTCTTGCCATATAAAGAACATTTCAGAGACAGGCATTCGCTGGAGCAAAAGGTATGGTGACACCCCTCTGTTCCCAGAAAAAGTGGATTTGCTCTGATGCTGGGTTAAACTTCCCACGGTGCACTGGCCTTGAGCAAGGCAGCCAGGATCTCAGGTCCAAGGTGGACTTGTGTGTGCTGCCCACAAGGCTTGTTCCCCAAACCGATCCTCTGGAGCAACCCTTCGTGGCATGCTCTGGTTCCTTTGCTGAAGTGTAGCAGCATAGTTTATAAATCCTATCTCTTTTAAAGCCCACCTGGAGATCTGCTCTTAGGAAGAGCTTAGTCGGTTTTAAGACATGAGATTTTCCTGCAGGTGTTCCTAGGGTCTCTGCATAGGTGTGTTAACCTTGGAGGTTCCTTCAGAAGCAACTGTTGACTTCTCAGAGTGGTTTATAGCACCAGCATCCAGAAAATCGTTATCCTCGAGGAGCTTAGATAGCCACACTGTGCTGCAGTGTTGCTTGCTTGGGTGTTTGTCTCCTGCAGCTTCCTTGCCAGGCAGCAGCAACTTGGTTGCAGTGGGGAGCAGTGGTTGCAACTTGGAGCAGTGGGGTAGAAGAGCATTTGGAGTAGGGTTTGTGTTACTTACAGGCTCACGCTGTGCAATGATGATCTACATCTCAGCTGGGAGCTTGCTTTTCATGATTACATGATGTGCTGATCACATTTACTTAGGTCAGGAATTTACTTTCTGCAACGGGGCTTAGTCACTGGGCCAAGCACTTGGAGGTGTTGAAGGAACAAACTTCAGGGTTCAGATAGTGAAGTTTCATCCTGGTGTGCAGGGACCTTGCCCACATGGCTGCTTTGAAACCTTTTCTTACAGAACCAGGGCAAAGCGCTTGGCAGCTCTGGTGCTTGGCAGCCGTGCTGAAGCAGCATCCTGTGAGCAGAAGGGCTGTTGCAGCTCCCCAAAAGGGTTGACAGAGCTGAGACACTGCTTGCTGACCCATTTACACTGCAGCACAGGCGCCACTTCTTCCCCAGCCCAGGTTTGCTGCTCTGGAGATTGCACCCATATCCGTTTGCAAGGACTGGCAATGGCCGCAGTTCTGAGCTGAGCTTCTGTACTGTTTATGAATAAATGTCAAAACAGTGTCTCATGCCTCTGCTCCAAACAGCAAAACAAAACAAAACAAGTTCCTTTGTATCCAAGAAGAAAATTATTAGCAGGAAACTAAATTGTTGTCTGACTTGAAGTATGAACATTTCTGTTCCAAACCCTAGCCTTCTCCTGGGATATCTGTTATAAATTTGTCAAATCTGTTATACCTTTGAAAAGGCTGTGCTCAATCCAGAAGGGGAATTGAAAGGGAATATATTGCAGGGAACCCTAGTCTCTGTGTGAAAACAGAACATCACTGAAATATAGCTGACAGAAAAGTGACACTGGGTGGAACTAAGCAACCTTGCCAGCCTTTCTCAGTATGGTTTCACTTACATATGTAACTCAGCATGTGTGCCTCCCTCTTCAAAAGTAATGTGTTGCTGGAGAGGGATGTGTGAATAGCTTCAAAATGCTCAGGGAATTTCCACTAAACGAGGGTGTGGCAGGTGGGACTGACAGTGGCTCCCAGAGTTTTGGCATCTCCCTTACTGTTTACTTTGTTTGTTATGTTTGGTTATGAGTAAATGATCATTTTATTGTGGATGGATTTATCTTTAGATATGGATTTCCAGTGCTCAGAAACCTCCCCACAGCCATCTCAGCACTGGCATCCTTGCACACAGTGAAGATTCATTGCCCACTTAAACTTACAGCCATGCCCAGAACTGTCCTCAGGTGTGCTCTCTCAGGCTGTACGGCTGGTTTTCCATCCAAAATGTTGTGCAAAACTTCAAGATTTGCATATTTAATGGATAAATCTTTATGCAATGCTGCCTCTGAGTCACAAATCCCTATTAATTAAAGGGAAAGTAAATGCTTGCAACTTCAAAGCCAGTGAGCATCTATCCTTTTGGTTCCTTGGAAAAAGCCAGATTATCTTCCAAGATAGAAAGTCATCTGCCCTATGTGGCAAACCAGAGAAGCCAGGCACATGGGCATGTAGGGAATGCTGATTAAAATGCTTTTGCTGGGCTTGGTTTGGGTGACATCTCTTCTGGCTTAGACATGTTGAGTGTGCAGGCAGAGTTGCTCATGAGGCAGTAATTGCAGGAGGCAGAGTTCCCAAAGATGTTGGCATGGTGTTGCCCAGCAGGCACACCACCACCAGCCCTCCAATGTGTATACAAAGGGAATATATTTGGGCTTGCCTGAGCCTGCTGCGAGTGCTCAGTGTGGTGTCTCTTGAGGCTGTATGAAGGAATAGTTGGTCCATGTCCACCTGTAAATAAACCTGGCCAAGACACAGCTTCTCCCACTGGCTTACCATGCTCTGCACTATCTGATGGAGGGCACAGTCATTGTCAGCATCATGACCCTGGCCACCAGCACCAGTCCCAGGCAATGCCAGGGCATAGCCGGGGAGATGGCATGGGCCAGAGACAGCTCCCACCAGTGGAACAGACAGAGGGGCAAAGGAAGACACCAGTATAAGTTGTGCCTTTAGGGCCAGGGAGTAGCCCTTGGTCATTCTTTATCAGCGCACTTATTAGTCTTTACTTGGTGGAAGCACATTGCATCCCGCCTCTCCTCTCCAAGGGGAGCCGTGAGGCTACGTGTGTCCTGTGCTGCAGATGGGGACTCTGCTTTCTCCTCAGGAAGATGCTCAGGGATGAGGTTACCTCTGTCGGAAGACGTATCTGGGTTTCACAGCTGTGGTGGCAGCAGGGTGTCATGCTGATGGCAGGGGTCTGCCCCACTTGGCGTCCCCAGCAGGCGGGTGCCCTAATTCCTAGCAGACTCTCTCTGTAGCAGCAGGCAACAAAGTAGATCCGGAAATTCCTGAGATTTGGGAAGTAGGCTTTAATATAATTAACTGCAACAGAAGAAGAGGTCAGATAATAGGGGCAAAGGTTTACTCTTTAAAATGAAAGGGGAAGTAAATGAAAACAGCTGCCTGGGAGCCACTGCCTTCATTAAATATAGGATGATGCTCACAGTCCTGCACAGCAGATTGTGGATCTTTCCAGAAAACCATTTTAAAGGTAGCACAAGTCCCGACGGTGACAGGATAGAGATGTGTAGCCCCAGGTTCGCCCAAGCGCCTGGGTGCCAGACACTGCCTTTCTCTGGGAGGGCTGTGCGTGCCCTGGCCTTGCAGCCTGCCCAAGAATCATAGAATCATAGAATCATAGAATCATAGAATCATAGAATCATAGAATCATAGAATCATAGAATCATAGAATGGGTTGGGTTGGAAGGAATCTTAAAGATTATCCAGTTCCACTGCCCCTGCCATGGGCAGGGGCACCTCCCACTAGATCAGGCTGCTCAAACCCCATCCAACCTGGTCTGGAACACCTCCAGGGAGGGAACAGCCACAACTTCCCAGAGCAACCTGTTCCAGTGCCTCACCACCCTCATAGTGAAGAATTTCTTCCTAATGTCTAATCCAAATCTTCCCCCTTCCAATTTAAAATCATTCCCCCTGTCCCATCACTATATGCCTTTGTAAAATGGCCCTCCCCAGCTTTCTTGTAGAACAGGGGCATTTGTATCTGGCAGCTGTGCTCAGCCCTGTCTCAGAAGACCCTTTGGTAGCAGCTTTCTGGTATACTGTCCCCAGGTCTTGCATTTGTGTCTCAAGTCTGATGCTGCAGTTCCAACCAGGAATGGGGGCCAGGAACTGGGGTGGTGCATTTCCTCACACTGGCACTAATCCCTGCCCAGTCTTCGGTGGAGTCCTCCCCTGTGCCATGCTCTGGTCTGGCCACATCTGGAATGATACAGTCACAACTCACTTTGCAAAGTGCACTGATCCCATTGTAGCGTTTTAGGGCTTATTCAAATGGAGGGGGAGGGGGGATGTTAAGAAATGAGGTAATGTAAATGGAAGAGGAAGAACTGGCCTTAGCTTTGTATGGTATAATAGGGTACCCAAAGTGTCTGTACGTGGCCTCTCCTCTGAGACATATCTCTCATCCAGAATTTAGTTGCTTTGGCTGGCTCTTCTTTAGTTCCTGCAGATTGTCTGTCTGCAGAGATAGTGGCATCAAACTGGGGGACACAGTGAGTCAGTTCTGCATGTAACTGCCCATATCTGTTCTCTCCTGTAGTATGACAAATGGCATGGTCTGTGCCCACAGTAAGCATGGTGGTATCTCCTAGGCTTTGGGGCCAGTTCTGGTGCTGCATCATATCCAGAGCCCACCGGAAAATCTGTCTGCCTGTGCTAGAAACAAATAGCTTGTCCATGAACTACATGTCCTCTGCCTCTGCAAAGTTGTGGCTGCCAGAGACCCCTGCCCATGTGGAGGAGAGTCTGTCCATTCGTCTTCTCTGGAACTCAGACGTCACCAGCATGGGGAGAGGAGGATGTGGATGCTGCAGCTCCCAGGGCTGGCTCAGCCTGGCTGCCTGTGCACCTGGGGAGGGACTTGTCAGCAGTGGAGCTCTCTGCAGCTGCTGCTGGCTTTTTTGGAGATTGGAAAGATGTTACTATTTGGGTTGTTGTTTTTTTTAAAAGTCAAGTGCACTGAGTCATTGTAAATATCAGCAAAGCTGCAGCCTTTGCCCCTGGGAGTAATCCACGCCTAATGAGAGCTTCTCCTGCTTTAAGGGCCTGTCAGTTGTTTTCATTTTGTGGATTGCTGTGCTGCCTTTACTGACAGTTAAAGTTCTCAAAAGGAAGTGCCCAAATCTCGGTGGTGAAGCCTACAGCTGGAAACAGCTCACCCTTTCCTGAGCAGCCTGGTATCAGTGAAGACCTCAGTGCCTCTCTTCTCCTCACAAGCTTTGTGCGACTGGTGCTATTTTCCCTCTTTCCTATTTTGAGGAGGTTAAGAGTACCTGTTAGTGTCCAAGAACTTTCCAGGCAGATCTGTAATAGATCCTTGCCCATCTTACAGAAGTTTATAATTGTCTTCATGCTCTACTTAAATGCTCAAAGCCAAGGTGCTCCCCTCCTCACGCCCCTGGTAAACATGCAACCAACAAGATTTCCTGATACTGAAGCAGGTTTATATTTGGCTTTCATTCATCTGCCAGTCCACATTTCTCTGTGCTATTAATTAAAATGTCAAAAAATATGACTGTGGCACTGTCCTGGGACATTTCTCTTCCCTCCAAGGTCTCAGCTGTGCTCAGCACAACAGCACCTTCACATCTCTTCCACAGACGGCCTCTTCCATATGGTCCCTGGGAGGGTAGAGCCTCTGGGGCTGCTGCTGGAGAGATGTTCCTCTCCATTGGCATTCTGAGCACACCTTGTGCTTGGAGGAGACAATGAGGAGATACAAGCCTTCCTTGGCTTTCTGAGTTTTTTTTCTGGGTCCGTATCAGCTTGTACAGACAAGCTGAACCCAGCAGAAAGCCTGCTATGTTGGAGGGGCCATATGCGAACTGAGGTCTCCTTAACTCGATCTTTTCCCAGTCAATGCAGCCTTCTTTTTATGGTCTCTCAGCCAGTTTTCAACCCAGGTGATGGGGTTTTTAGTCCACAACAGTCTGAAAAAATCATTTCTGTTCAGTTCTTAAGTGCTGTGCTAAAATCCAAACATCTGCCATCCCTAGAGTCCATTGCTTTGTAATTTTGTCTTAAAAAGTAATCTCCATAAACCCCACCGCTGCTTGCTGCTTACAGATCTGCTCTCCTCCCGGCAGCCAGTCATTCGATAGAGTATAAGTGATTGGAATAATTTTGAACACTTCATGAGCCCCCCCCAGAGATAATCTCTGCCCTTAGCATTTCCAGTTGCCATGGACATACAGAAATGGGTCTGGCCTCCTTCCCTGGGTTACACAGCAGGGGTGATACAGGGTGTGAGTGGCATGATCCCATGCTTCACTGGAGACACAGCTGGGCCCGCACACCTAGGGAAGGGTTGACAGAGGAGATTCTTCTTGTTTAATGTGTTTGTAAGTTGAGCCTGTGATGCATTTCTGTTCTGGGGCAGTTAGTGCTGGCATTGTTCCTCCTTCACTGCAGACCTGCACAGCTCCAAGTGCATTTACTGTTACCTGGACAGTGACTTGTAGCAGTAAGACGTAAAAATCCTCTCTGAGCACTCATGCATGTTGCATATGTTCTTGGTGCTCTGGCTAAGGCTGAGGTAGCTGGCAGCATCCTTTGGGGATGCTCCTGCATTCCAGCACCGAAGTGAAGCAGCCGCAACAGCTGCATGTTATGGAGAAATCAGCCCTGGAAAGCTGAATCCACTTTTCTTCAGCCCGTTACGCATCCTGGCACCCATAGCTGCACTGAAGCCTATGGAGAGGCAGGAGGGTCTGTGTAATTCCAGTGGATGTGGCTATAGAAAGGGACGGGAGGCAGTGGCTGGGCCTGCCAGCCACAGCAATAGCTGCTGTTATTTCTGTGCAACTCCATCCCCCCAGCACAGCTCTGACACATGTCACAGGATGTTCAGAAAGTTTCTCTTGCAAAACCTATTTATCAACCAAACAGCTGTCTCAGTGATATGCCATAGATGTCCTGGTGTCCTGCAAGGCTGTGAGGAGGCCCTGGGAGCTGTGCAAGCGCTCTCACTGCTCCTTGCATGGGGACAGAGGCGCCAGCCCCAGACACTTCCTTAGGAGGAGCCAGTTGGGATTGTCTCTGGCCACATGGTATTTGTTCTGCAGGACAGACTGTTTCCCTTATCTCTTGGAGCCGGGAGACAGTATTGAGGCATTTCAGAGCCTTCTTCCCACACTCAGAGGCAGATGATTCACATCACGATTGTCAGCACTATAGCTGTGTTTTACACAAGCAGGCACAGAGAGAGCTGAAACCAGCCCTCTGCATGGCAAACACTCCTTGGCATTCCCAGGGCGGAAGGGATTTCTGTGAAAGTAGGACTTCCCCTACAGGTAATGCATAAGGTGTTTCTCAGGTGGGGCATTTGGCTGTGGACTTTGCTGGAAGAACGAGCAAGGAAGGGGCAGGTTGTGTCAGGGTGTTGGGAGCACAGCTCGCCCTGGTGCCACAGGTCTTCAGCCTGTGCATCCCGTGGCTGCTCAGGAACACCATCAGGGCTTAGCCTGGGGGCTTCTTATTGCAGCAGGATGCCCATGAGCAATTCTGGTTCTCAGACCGGGAGAGGCTCTGTACAGTTCCCCCTCGAAGACCAGTCATTGAATGGCGAGTGACTCACAACCCGGTTGGAACAATGCAGTTACTCCTATGGCTGGGAGCACAAACAGCCTCCCCCAGCCCCTTTCTGGGTGTTTGCTGCAGCAATGTCCAGTGTGTCTCAAAGGGTATTTGCTGCTTGGGCCCTTTCTTGTCCCTGGTGTGTGTGTAATGTCTTCCTGTGGCTAAGGGCCCCTTCATTTCATTTGGAAACTCTGTTTTGCCATCCCATAAAAACAGTCTTTCCAGTAGCAATGATACTAGGCCCAGAACTGACTTGGCTTATCTGCATTTTGGAAGCTATGAGTCCCTAAACCAGGGGACAGGTGCAGGCAGGATGAGCCAGGTGAGCATAAGGTCTCTCAGGATCAACATGGTTGTGGAGTCCAGTAGCTGCTATCGCAGACATTGTGTCAGAGGGTCTCTTTCCATGGGGTTCCCCTGAGAGCAGCACAGATGGTGCTGCAAAAGTTTTGCAGATGGCATTTTGCTCCCAGCATTTCACCAGCAATGGTTAAGAAAGGGCAAAACTTCCTGTGGTTTCTTCAGTGCAGGATGCTCAATGTTCAGGCTGTATCCACCCCACACCCTGTTCTGGAGACTGAAAGCATCTGCCAGACACAGGCAGGGCCAGAGGGCCAGGGCAGGGCAAGGTGGAGGCAGGGGCTCCCCCAGAGCAGAGGGGGAAGCAGCAGGATGGGAGGACATGGGTTGGGGCAGAGCAACTACTAGCTGTCTGATCTTTGTCTTCTTATTTTCCTTTTAGTTACTACATTGATGGCCGAGTGTCCAAAGTGACAGACTTCCTGAAAACACGCCTGTTAGACACACTCTCTGACCAGATCAGGAAAATCCAGAAAGTGCGTGAGTGCAAGGGGTCTGCAAGGGGCGAGGGGACACCGTGCCCAGCCTTGAGACAGCTCATGGCTGGGGCTCTGGCCTCACTGACGCTCTCCCAGGGAAGCTGTCGTGGGGCAGGGATGGAGAGTTGCTGCTGGACACGGGTGTGCTCCCAATGCAGCCAGCCCTCACCCAGGGGGTGGCAGGGAAGTCCAGAGAGCACAGCAGCTGACCTCAGGGTGCGATGTGCAGTGGGATGGGAGGGAAGCGGTCATGGGCTGCACAGGTGTGCCAGAATGCAGGCTGGATGCAGACACTGCCATGCAGAGCCTTTTGAAAGCAGACAGCTGGCTTGAGTTTTGCATCTATCCATTCCCGAAGGGAGCAGCATGTAACATGGATATTCTCTGAAACTGGTTCTTGAGGACTAGGAGAGGCAGGAGCAGCCAGGCAATACCAAACTGTCCAGAGCACAGCTGGTGCTGTGCCTGCTCAGGAGGGGACTCCTGCTGCAATATCTTGCCTCACTTGTTCACAGTGCCTAAAAATGTTGCTTGCAAAGTTGTGATAATTTCTTTTCCAGGGTGATTTTCACTAGTGGAGAATCATAATCATTATGAATAACTGGTTTTTCCCCCGATTATCATGTTTTGACTGTGTTATAAAACCCAGCTATTGCTGGCGTGCTGTGTCAGAGCCCATGGTTCTGCCTAGCTAGCACAGCCTGCAGTGAGTGCTCCTCTCCCCAGCAGTCGGAGGGACCCAGCTCGCATCTCTAGCAACTGGGTATGGAACAGGAATTTCAGAGTACTTCTGCTTTGGCTGATACAAGGGCCAGGGCTGTGACCGGCCTGCTCAGCTGTCAATCCCAGAAGAAATAAGAAACACCTAGTGAGCAGGGGAGGCTTTAGGGACTAGATGAGATGTCCATCCATCTGTCTTGTCCAGGTTTTCACACCATACCAGTCACCACAATGCCTTACTGTTGTAATTCCTGCAGGGAGAAACCGTAGGATGAATAAACAGCTGAAAGAGGCCCTGAGAAAGGGGATGTGAGGGTCGGCACAGCAAAACTGGAGGAGAGGAGCCACTTGCTGAGTCCTCTGGCATAAGCTGGGAATCATCCGTGTGTGAGGATGATCCTTCTGCTATAGGGTGGCTGGTGGGATAGTGCAGGGGCAAGCAAGAGGCACTGGCTGAACCCGCTCCCACTATGGGTACAATAACCCACAAAAAGTGGCAGCACCAGTGCTGCAGGTTGAGAATCTGCTGGAAAGGGAGCAGGATCCCATCCGTCCCCAGACCAGAGGCAGAAAGAAGATGCATTTGGGAGAACCCTCGCACCCACGGGGCAGGATTTGGTCTGCATGAGGCAGGGCCGGGGAAGGTCTCTCCCGGGAATGCCAGTGTGGCTGAGCAAAAGCACAGCGCTGGGTGCTAATAGCCTCCAGCTTGGCTTTGAGTCTGTGCATCCTGCCGGGGCTGATTAGAGCAGCTGGGCTTGTCCACTTCCCTGTTTTATTGCTTCCTCTCTGACGGGGGGAAGGTGGTGGGCTTAGATAATTACAGGCAGGATGCCAACACCTCTGGGGCTTCAGTCAGAGATGTCGACTCTCACAGGCTGTGAGTGGGAGGCAGCCCAGAGCTGGCGTATTTAACATCTTTGAGGGATCCCAGTCCATCCAGCACATTCCAGTGCTCCTCACTAATGGGGCAGGATTCATCAGGCTGCACAGAGCACTCCTCGGACTGCTGGGTTTGCAGACATCTGGTCATGGGAGCTCATCACCCAGCCTGGAGAAGTGCAATTGCAGAAGGGAGGATAGGGCATTGCACAGTGCTGGAGGTCACTTGTGCTGGGAGATTGCTGCTCTGGCCATCCGAGCCCTCCCATCCCACCTCGCATCTCACAGGTGTCTGTGGTGCCATCTGGAGCCTTGTAAGGGGAGGCCTGTGTGTTCAGACCTGCAGATCCTGCCTGTGCCTGGGACCCTGTGGATATTGAAGCACAGAGATATTGAATCCCCTGCTCAGCCATGGGGTTGGCTCTGCCCAAGGCATGGGACATCCACTGCTTTCTTCTCAGGTGCCCACTGTTTCTCCAGGGCTCCCACACTGCAGAGCCATCAGGGCTCAGGCTGGCAGGCACCCCGCATGGGGACATGGAGAGCTGGAGGGATGTGGCAGGACAGCCTGCAGGTGAGGAGATCACAGGGAAAGAGCAGGGTCTGGGTTTGGGAACGTATGAGCACATTTGGAGGGATGTGTTTGGAGCAGCTCCAGAAGGTGGGTAGTGGACATGTGGCAGTGCCAGGAGAGGTTGAGAAACTGTCTCCCACCACCTGGTCGTGGTGAAGATACCTAGTGACCATGACAGAGTGAGGCAGGCAGTGACTGCCCAGCAGCACCATTACCAAAAGTCTCTATATGCTTTCCCAGGGCATAGCACAGGAGATGTCTGCCTTGGCTTTAAATCATAGATTCACAAGAGTCATTTTGGTTGCTTTTGTCTCCTATGCAGGTAGTGAGCATGTACACGCCAGGGAAGAAGATCTGGCTAGAAGGCATTGGTGCGACCTCATCCGGAGGCATGAACAACCTCTCCGATTCCTATGCAGCTGGCTTCCTGTGAGTTACCCCAGCTCCCTGGTGCCAGGGCACTGATACCCATGGGTTCTGTGGGGTTGGGTGCTGTAAAGTCAGCTCTGTGCCCAGCGGCCCCATCTGAACCTCCTCAGTACTCCTCTGGCAGTCTAGGCAATGTTATTTTCCCCATGGCATCCCTATCACCCCTCCTCAGCTGTCCTTTCCTGTAGGTGACCCAGTCTCTGGCGTAGAGCAAGGAAGGGACCACTTGGGATCCTGCACAAGTACCCATGGTGTGTCCACAGGACATGGGCATGGAAGGGGAGGTGTGATCCAACCACACCAGCTCTGGGATCCCAGTCTGGCGTGCCAACAGGCTTGCCTCTCTCTGCAGCTTGGGATCACCTGGCTCTCCTCTTGCTCTGTGTTTTTGATTCAGGCTGCAGTCATGCATCCTTGGATGCATTCACCCCCAGGGCACCTGCCCAGGGAAGTGCTCAGCAGGACTCTGCTCTGGGAACCATTTTCTCTCCTTCAAAGTCACAACCATTCCTGGTTCCCGGGGCTTGACTATTGTCACAGCCCAGTGAAATAAGCATCCAGTTCACAAAAAAAACCAGTTCACATCTTCAGAGCTGGCCGTGATCATGATATCTGGGCTTTGTTGGGAGGCATGGGGACATCCCTGGGATACCTGGGTTGTGGCAGGCTGTGAGAGTTGAAGATTTTGCCCAGTGGGGTGTAAGGAAACAGGCTGCTGCGATGCTCCAGTCCCCACTGCTGAGATGGTAGGTGCAGAGTGCTGGGAGGATGGGGGGCACCCTAGGTTTTGGGTGCAGTGCTGCGACGCTGGGGTGCTATAGGGACATGCAAGGCGGGCACAGCTGGGGCACAGCTGGCTGCAGCAGGGAGAGAGGCATGCAGGTTTGCCAGGGCAGGGGTGGTGTGAGCTGGTTAACACCCACAATGTGAAACAATCTGGAGGCTTTGGCTCCAGTGCTGGGAACAGGCTCCATATCAGGTGCACAAGAGCGATGCTGTGTGCCAGAGCACAGCTGTGCCACTGAGGCAGTTGCAAAGGTGGTCCCTTTGCAACAGCCTGACTCTGCTTTCTCCATCCCCAGGTGGCTGAACACCCTGGGCTTGCTGGCCAGCCAGGGCATTGATGTGGTGGTGCGGCATTCCTTCCTCGACCATGGCCACAACCACCTGGTGGACCAGAACTTCAACCCCTTGCCGGTAGGACTTCTCCCTGCTTATTTGCGGGGAGGTTTCTTTCCTTGTGGCCTGTCCCAGCTCTGCTTGAAAATGAGTTTTTCCAGATCTGTCTCTTGTAGTATTAATAGGATTCGTTAGTTCATGTCAAACACAACATGTTAGAGGCAGATAG
Source organism: Phaenicophaeus curvirostris (assembly GCF_032191515.1). Taxonomy (NCBI): domain Eukaryota; kingdom Metazoa; phylum Chordata; class Aves; order Cuculiformes; family Cuculidae; genus Phaenicophaeus; species Phaenicophaeus curvirostris. Next base: position 13,159,091 of record NC_091400.1, on the reverse strand, counting down.
GAGAGCAATACCACTGTAGCTGAAATTTCATGTAGTGCCCAGGGCTGGTAGTATGGAGGGGAGGATGGTGCCACCAAGGGGTGCCAGTGTGGCAGAGTTGGAGGGAGGGAGGTACATGGCAGGACCACCACACACAGCTTGGAGCGGGCAGCTGGATCACTAGTGGTGAGCTGGCCCAGGAGAACCCGGGCTGGTACCTCAGCACCTGACTTCAGATCCTAGAAACTGAGGTGAAGGACATTTGAAAGGCATTCCCGGCTTCATAGGGAGCAGCGGTCCTCACTGGTGCCCCACAGCATCCCTTGCTCTTCAAAAACGCCTGGACAGACTCCCAACACACATGGTGCTGATAAAGAAACTGTATGAAAAAACCTGTTAAAAGTAGCAGGTTTCCTTTTCATCTTTTTTGGAGGGGGCTACTAACTACCCTGCCTTGTAAGTGGAGAGCTTGGCAGAGCAGTTGGATGCTCTGCATCACCCCAGGAGGGGATTTACAGGGCTGTGATCCAGCAGACACTGCCGGCAGGCCAGGGATCTGCGTCAGGGAGGTGCACAACCCTGCCCCTGCAAACCTGCCTTTGATGCTGTGCTGGGATCTCAGAGGGCAGCTGTAGTGGGGCAGAGGCTGAGGGAGCCGCATCTCAGTCAGCTCTACCTACTCAGCCAGTGAAAACAGCATCCTCACAACAGCATCCCTGAGCATCGGAGCAGGACACAGGAGTTGCTGGTCACACAAGGTCTGTGTTGTTCCCCCCAGCAAGGCCTGGTGAGTGGCTCCAGAAAGCAAAGCAGTGAGTAGGAGAGCACAGTTCCCTGCCTGTGCTGCTCCAGGTGTCTCCCAGAGCACCCCAGGCTGCCTCAGTACGCACCCCTCCTGCAAGAGTACCTGCCAGCTCTGGGGGCCCAGGCTGGGAGGGGCTGGGGGGTTTTGAACCTTATCTGAGACGAATCTGAGCCTACAGCAAGCACTTGATGGATTTCTTCTGAAGAGCCAGTTCCCCTGGCCAAGCCACATCCCCTCCCTCCCCGGGGCCTCGGGGGGCCCCCAGGATTGCTGCTGGCTGGATGGGTACCGGCCAGCTCCTGCCCACCAGGCACGCAGGGGCAGCGGGTGACCCACAGGCAGCTCTCCCAGCACAGCGATGGCAGTAGCCCTGGAGGAGGCATATTGTTACGAGCAGGATTAAAGCCAGGGGAGGAGTTTGAGGAATAAACCCTGGACTGTTAAAAATGGAAGTCTTTAAAAATAGATGTTGCTGGTGTTTCAAAGATAACTCTCCCAATAAGCTAGATGCCACCCTGCTCATGATTGTTGCCTTGTTCTCCCACGTGCTTCTGAGCTGATCTGTTTCCCACCACTGTGTTCCTGCAGAAACTCCAGTGGGTGCTTCCCCAACCACTTTCCCTCATTCCTTTGCTGTAGAAGAGCCATGGGCAGGTGCAAACCGATAGAGGGGTTAAAAACTGCAAACACCAAAAAGCCCAGTGAGACCAGATCATGACCTACTCGGTGGGGCGGCGGCTGCTCTTTTCCCGTGGGAGCTATCAGGGAGATGAAAGCTGCTGGCTGTACCTGCACAGGGCTGTGAAATACAATCTGCTCATTAGCTACCATGACAAAGAGGTTTCTGCACACGGGCTGGGTGTGAGGCAGCTGCTTGCTGAATCAATAGCAGCTCCAGCTGGCAGCTTCTTGGGGTGCTGGGAGCCAGGGGTGGGCTCCCCAGAGCAGCCTTTGCACCTCCTTCTCCTCCCCTGCCACTACTGATCCCTGCTTACCAGATAAGAGGACAGCATGTTTAAGGATGCTGAGCTGAATCTGAGCCTTTTCCAGCAGTGTCCTTGGGTGCCAAGGAGCTGCATGATCCAGCGAGAGTTTCCTGCATGGTCCTGGGATGGTGCAGCAGTGCAAGTACAGCTCTCCATCCTTGTGCTGAAGAGCTTCCCATAAAAAAACAAGTGATTTGTAGTCCATCACTGTATGAACACTGTGCTGCTGTCATGCGAGCCCTCCTCCCTGTCCTTCAGCTGGTCCCCTCAGGTGCTGCTGATCTTGTTTATGTTAGTACTCTCTCTGTTAGGGCATGTGGCAGCAAGTGGCTTGAGGAAGCTCATGAAATACGGTGTGTGCGCCACATGTGGGGATCAGAGAATGCAGGTAATGGGAGTCACTTGGTGGGCACCACCATGGGAGTCAGCTTCTAAATCATCACATTTCTTTCTGCCTCTCCCCTATGACTGCAGCACTGGGGGGATTTGTTACGTACAGGAGAAGGAGCTAGCGAGGGGTACTGGTATATCCGGTGAGAAGAGAGCACAGCTGCTCTATGGACACAGGTGCTGGGCAGCAAAGCCAGGCAGCCTGGTGCAGCTTGCTTCATGGTTTTGGGGGGTTACCTTTGGCTTGAAAATAAATTCAGGAACTCTGGCCGTTTCGATGGGAAACACAAGAGCACATGGGAGTAGCTGCTTGCAGGCAGAGATGCAATGAAACCTTGAAAGTTGGGATTGAAGCTGGTCTATCCCCAGCTTTGTGCTGTGGTGTGTACAGCATGGTTCCCCAGAAATGGTCTCAGGTGGCAGCTGCACAGCCAAGGGGCACTGCAGCTTCATGGAGAAATTAGGGAGATGCTTGTGTCTCTGCTGGGCTTCCCGCACACAACTGGCTCATGACCTAAGCAGCATCCTGTGGCTTCTGGCACACCTTACAAAGGGTATGGCCTGTGCACCCCCATCCAGGTCCTTCATCCATGCTAGAGAGCAGCTCTGGGCACCTGTCCTGGCTGCCAGAACAGCCCATCCCACCTCTCCTCAGAGGTGGTGGCATCAATGTCCCATGTAAGAGACGGGTGCTGCAGAGGGGGAAGCAAGGCCATGTCTCTGAGCCTCCTTCCAAGTGCAGATCCAAGGGAAGAGGTTTCTCTTGCTGGACTAATGGGGAGCAAAGCAGGAGAAACTAGGCAATGTGCAGCTCCCTGACTTGGGCATAGGTGCAGTCATGCTGGAGAATAGAAATGTTCCCCTGCCAACCTTAATGCAACTTATCTCAACTGTTATTTTTTGCCCTGTTATTTTTGAGATAAGTTTTCCATGTATCACCAGAGTGCTTTTTCTTCCTGAGCGACTGGGGCAGCCGGCTATATAATAATCAGGGCTTGACTGCATGGCTGGTGCTTGAGAAGCCTTTCAAACGAAGCATCTCAAAGGTATCCCCACAATATGACAGTCTGTCTGCCTGCATCTCAACTCCTCTGTACATTTGCGAGGAGAAGAGGAAAGGAGGGCAGGAGCAGCACTGATATTCATCCTTCACAAGGCAGTGCCTTTGAAATGTTGCTCTGGCATGTAGTAGTTCTAGGCTTATTTCAGGTGTGCAGTGTACACACTCCATCTCTTCTTCATTAATATCGCTCTGAAACAGTCTAGAGGGATGCAATACATTTATTTCATTGGAGAGGCCCCCCAGGTCAAAGTGAGCTTTCTCTTCAGATTGTTAGAGTATGTTAAAGACCTTTCTGCATGCTCTTACATGTTGTACTTGTCTATTTTTGTCTTTTTGTAGTGATTTCTGCTCTCTTAATGCACGGTGCTGTAAGGTTATGCCTATGCATGGAAAAAATTGGGCATGTTCATAGGTAGGGCCAGAGCAATGCAAACCCCGTGGAAAAAAACAAAGGTGAAATCCACGCTTCCATTTCCTGGCTATCCTGGTTCCTCTTCTATCTTCTCCTAAAGACTGTAGATGGCAAGATACTTGATTCTCCTGGGTTAGGTAGATGCTATTATAAAACTCTCCTTCATATGCAGCATGAGAAGGACCCCGGGAGATCACAGGGCGAAACAATGGCAGGGTCTGCCTGCTCAGCTGTGGTAGTAGAAGACAGTATGATATTGCCTGTGAATTGATGGCGTCCTTGAGAAAGCATCACAGCAGAGCAGAGGTCTTTGCCTGACAGTGCTGTGGTTGGATGCTTAGATGCTGTGAGTGATTTTTCACCTCTTTTGCTTAGCCCAAAGACAATGAGGAACTCGATGGGAAAGTTACTCTTAGCCCTGGAGGAGGGAGGAGCCTGGGCTCATTTCAGGTCTGTTCTTAGTCATCTGTCCCCTTCCTACATGGGCTTTCATAAAAGCCCTGTTGTGAACAAGTTCAGTGCCAGGCTGTGGCTGGCAGAGCTGTGGTGTGAGCTGTGCCCTTGGGCTGCACCTGGGGACTCCGTACGAATGGCTCCTGCTCCAGTGGGGCATGGGCCGGGTCCCTGCGCGCCAGGTGAGGCAAGGGGCCAACTGGCAAGGTGCTGCACCGGGTGCCAGGGCCAAGAGCAGGTGCCCCAGCCATGCTCCCACCTGCTGCACGTATGCAGTCCCCAGTGCACTCATTAGCTGAGCTGGCTTGGCTGGATGCGCTGCTAATTGCAGCTGGAGGTCCCAGCCGTCTCCCTCGACAGTGTTTCTTCCACCCCTGCACTGGGCGGGAGGTGGCTCTCCCCAAGCCGAGGCTGCGTAGGCTGGGTCCTTGCCCACCTGCGCCCGTCCCCACCTTGCTGCTTGCCCTGTCCAGAGGTGAAGATGAGACCTGGCATCCATAGGTGGAACTATACAGAGGGGTCTTTCCCACAAGCCCTCACGCTCCCACTGCAGAGCCCGGCCAGCTGGCTGTGGGGCCAGGGGAATTCAGCCCACTGCTGCGCCGGCCCATCTGCACGCCCAGCACTGAGTCACCGTGCTGCACACACGCAGCTGGCCAAGCTGCCAGGGGTAGGACTGAGGCTGCTCTTCCCCACAGCGGGGACCCTCAGCTTTGGGATCGCTGTCAGGGCGAGGGCGGCTGGATTGGGCTGCAGCGTGCCATGCCCTGCCGCTGGCAAAGCCACAATCCCAAGCCTGGGAGCAACAAAGGGTGGGGAAAGGGAGCAGGTCCAGTGGAGTTTGCACACACATGGAAACTGTTCCTGATGACCATAAATCTGCCACGCAGGCTTCTGGCACCTCCATCTGCCCTGCACGCTGGAGCACTGGCTCTGGTGGGAGCGACGCCTGCAGACGGAGAAGGGGCAGCAGAGGCCGGGACAGGCAGGAGCTGTTTGCTCTGGCCATGGAAGAGAGGGATGAAATTCCAGGCAGTTCAGATGTGTGAAGGGGAAAAGCTCTCCTAGGAGAAGTCACGAGCATGGCCCACTGAAGGGCAGAGTGGAAATGGTACCCTGCAGGTATCCTCCCAGCCAGCCTCAGCATGACCGGCTGAAGCAGGTCTAAGTGGGGCATCCCCTCTGCTGCCTTGTCCTTTCAGCCATGGTTGTACCATGTCCTGAGGACTGTGGCATACTCCACTCTCACTGAGTTCAGCCTTGCAGGAGATGTAAGTCTGCTCTGAAACTTGTTTGTGAATAAGGAACTAGATTTAAAGTGCCTAAACTCTACTTGCTGTCACAACAGGTTAAGGGGCCTTTCCCTCTTACTGCACCATAAAAAACATATCAGAATTGTGTGTGCTTGGCTTCTCAAACACATCAAAGCTGTCCTGCAGCCAGCAGCTCTGGCACCCACCTGCTGGAGCTGCAAGACATGCAAATCTGGAGCCAGGATGCTCCTCCTGCACCGGAGACTGGGGCAGAGACATGCACTGATGGGGATTGGCAGTGGTGGCTGGTACTTGGAAGGATGAACACAGCTACTGCCCACATCTCCCAGAGGCACCGTGCTAGCGACAGACCTGCCCACCTTGCTGACAGAACTATGCTGGGGCTGTGGAGGAGGTGGGACAGCAAAATCCTTCCCAGGGTGGGTTGATGCTTGCCAGGAGAGCAGAGGGAAGTAGCATCATGGTGAAAAGCAGCAGAAGAATGGAAAACAGCAAAGAAATTGCATTTGGTTTCCAAGCCCTCTGATCCAGCAGCTCTGCTCCCTTCCTGTGGCCTCCATCGCCTGGACCCTGTTAGGGAGAGGTGATGACAAAAGAGAAGTTTGGCTCTTCCTCCATCTGCTCAGCTTTGTGGGAAGGTGGAGGCTGCTGGCTGGGGACCAGCTTGCAAAGGGCAGCAGTAGGCAGGAGCCACTTCCCACACGCCACTTTCCTGGTGCCCAGGCAGGCTGTCCCATTTGTGCCACCAGTGTCTGGCAGTGATTCCTGTGGCTGCTGCTCCCACAGCAAGAATTTTGCCTTAATGTCTGTTTTTGGCCTTTCTCCAGCATGGAGAAAAAGCGCAGAAGAGGCAGAGACAAGGGAGAGGGGTTGAGCAAAGGGTGCAGTGGCTCGAAGGCTGGAGGATGTGATGCTCATTTGAGGCTTGAGGGGTTGTGCAGCTGGTATGACTGGGGAGACCCTGGGCTGCAGGGCGAATGGCTGGTGCTCAGTGCAGGTGCTGTGCTGCCGGCACCAGTGAATGAGGATGCTGCTCTCCAAGCTTCTGGGTGCACACACATTAATTGGTTATTTGGGATGAGAGCGACTCCCCTGGCTGTCCCCACATGGTGCACTTTGGAACTAATTGCAGAGCTGTTGCAAAATGTGATCTAGTTTCCTTTCCTTAACCATGAGTAGATATTCAGTCTACAGGGCCAGACAAGGCCCAGCCTGCCATAAGCCCCCCTAAGTGCACAAAGTGCACAATGTGGCCACAGCAGCAACTGATCTGCTCTACTGAGCTGCTCCTGCACTGGCTAAGGTATCATTGTCCTCCCTCACCATGGCTGCCTCCTCTCCCTCCTTAGCCAAAAACCACTGAGGTGCAGGGCTGGAAGTCTGTCTCGTCATGTAAACCAATTACTGGCAGAGAAATCTGCTGGGAAGATGTGAGGGCAGAAGGCGATGCAGGAAAGAGTGATGGGAGATGAGGCATTTGCAGCCATTAGAGCAGGAAGGAAGAGGATCGGTATGATGAAAGCAATGGATGCCCTGGTAGAAATATCATCATCTTCAAGGGACTGCTGGTGGGCAACTGCGAAGACCGAGACAAGAAAGACCGAAAGCAAGAAAGGAATTGGGCAGCAACAGCTAGTTCTTTGATAGGTGCAGGTGCCTGGATCAAAGCAAAGATCTATCCTCTCCTGATGATGATTCTGGCTCCTGGCAACCTGGATCACCTGAACCCCTCCCTGTTTGGGACTCAGAGGAACTTTGTTCCCTGCGTGCTTCTCCCTGGCCCTTTGTGTGTTCGTAGACCCTCTCTGCAATGTCCATCTGTGGTGCTCAGGGCACACCCACAAATTTCTTCAGTACAGCAGAAGGACAGCAAATGCTGTAGCAGACAGCTCACACAAGTCCTCAGCTCTTCAGGATCTCCATGCAAGGAGGGTGCACGTGCGAAATGGCAAACAGCTCATGTCCCTGAGGATATGTGCGTGTAGCTCGTGAGGACAGCATCACAGCCCACTCCCAGAGCTGATCATTTTGACATTAGCAAATGTTCCCTTTGGGGAGAGGCTCTGCCCTGCTCTGCTTGTTGCAGGACCTTGCACAGGATTTGGGCAAGAAAGCATTGAACTCTCACAGTCCAAGAAGAACATAAAACTCAGGGATAATGTTAAAAGCGGCATCAGTCCAGCCTTGCCGGAGGAACAACCAGCCGTGGCTTGAACAGGATGTAAGGACCTCTGCAGGGAAAAAGCTTTGGATGCTGAAGATCTCTTTAATGTAGTGGAAAAAGAAAGAAGAACCACTGGTTGGAAGCTGAAGCCAGACAAATTCAAGCTGAAAAGAAGGAGTGGAATTATTAAGAATGCGGATGTTTAACTGCTGGAACAGACTCCCTGGGAAGTGGCAACTTCTCCAACCCTCTAAGCCATCACAACCACAGTCACTACTTTTCTGGAAAATGTTTTTGCCAAAACTGAGCCATCAGGCACAACAGAGAGATAAAAGAGTGAAGCTCTCTGTCCCATGGTGTATGGGAAGGCATACCAGCCAGCCCTTGCATCCATACGGGTTGCCTGGACTATGGAAAAATGCAGATGAAGGTGCAGGAACGGAGCAACCCATAACAGATTGTTGAAACTCAGGTGTCCCTGAGCAGTGGAGAAAGAGCTTGGGGAGCTTCAGAAGAGGGAGGGAGCAAGAGGAAGAGGAGGAGAGTGGGCAGCAGCGAGCTCATGGTGCCAGTGACACAGAGCCATGCCTTGGCAGCCCCAGCCGGAGGAGGATGTGCACCGCAGGGCTGGCAGCCTGTTCATTTGAAATACGACTGGTTTTGCTGGTTACAGACCCCAGGGCAGTGAAGGGCCACAGCTTTGTTACTCTGGTTTTCTGGTTATGGCAACGTCTTCCCACACATGGTAAATATGGAATTGAACAAACTCAGGGAGACTGCAAAGCTGCTTTGCTGCCTCCAGGAAAGAGCATGGGGATACGTTCCTGTACTTTTTCTAATGGCTCTGGAGACAAGAGCATCTGGTTAATAGGTCTGTCAGAAGGTCTGCCTAATCAGCCTTGTTTCCAAAAGCTGAAGCCTCTAAAAGCTCCTGCAATGAATTAAAATGTGCAAAGAGGTCAAGTGGGACCTTTTGGGCTTTCCCTGTCTAGTGGAAAGCTCATGGATCTTCACTAGCCCCTTGGTGCTCAGAAGATGTGGTTGGCCTGAGCTCTGCACATCAGCTCACTTGAGACAAGCGCCCTCTCTGCCCGTAAATCAAGGGTCCTGACCAGGAGACCTCCTGAGGTGCAGGATGGCTCTGCCTTCAGGTGCTCCTTGCCTGCAGCTCTGAGGGCTGCAGTGGTGGCACTGCTTAATGGATTTGCAAAGCAATTAAAGCAAGAAAGCTCCCTTGATTCTCAGGGGACTAATAGCGGACCAGATTCCTGTCTGTTATTTCTCCTCTACCACTACAGCTGTACTGCTGGCTGAGACCTCACAACAGGAGCCCTCCATGACTCCAAAAGCCAAATCCTTTCTGAGGTTGTGCTGGTGGAAGCCATGCATCTTCCTCAGGATCACTGGGGCTGCCTCCTCTGGAATGCCTGGCACCGTGCTGCAAAGCAGACATTTGTCTTTGCAAGGGAAATGTGGGCTCTAATAGCCTGGGCCACGCTTGCACAGGGTTTGCCATAGGGGACAGGGTGCCAGATGCTGCCACATGTCTGGAGAGAGGTCACTGGTCAATGGAAAAGCTGCCCCAGTTGCAGCCAAGCTGGATTTCAAGAGCAACTGTTTCCCAAGCTGGTCACCATTTGAAGAGAAGCCAGTAGCTCCAGGTGCCCAGAAGCCCCGGGGTGATTTTAACTGGGGTCCATTCATGGCAGTAGTCGGAGCAGCCCTAGAGCACTAACCCAGCTAGTGGAAGTGTCCATACCCAGCACGTTTGTTTCCATCGTGCTGGGTGCGTAAATTCATCATCCAAATGTTCAGTGTCACCAGCTCCTGGTGCTATATTGCCCCTGCCACAAGTGGGCTTGCAATGATGCGAAAAGCTGCAGCTGCCTTCAGAGCTTCCCTGCAGTAAACCCAAGAGCTTGAGTGCTTTGAGGATGGTGCTAAATGGCTCCTTTTGCAGCCGTGGGTCATTTTCCTGGCCCTCCTTTGAACTCTTTCTGGTATATCCACATTCTTCTTGAAACAGAGACTTTGGAGCTAGCCTTACCAGCAAAGGCAAGGCAAAATCACTGCTCTCCCCTCACCTCCTGCAGATGGTGCCCTGGGGGAAACTGTTTGCACCAAAGCACTTTATGCTCAGTCGTGGTCATCTCATGCTTTGCGAAACGGCTCACGTTGCATCACTGCTGACTGCCTTACCTGTCTTGATGGCATCTCCACAGTTTATCTCAAGAAAAGCTGTGGACTCTTTTGAGTGGATCAGAAACTCACAAAATGTGGCCACTGCTTCCCAGAGAGATAAGCATCTCTCCTCGCGTACAGCGCAGAAGATGCTGAATGGCACAGCTCTGCCAGTGACCCACCATGGCTGGAGACCAGGCAGAGGAGCAGGGTTTGCCAGACCATCCATGGGAAGAATGTATGCCAAGACTTGAGATTTGGCAGCAGCTGGGACAGGTTGCAGAGCTGAGCAGCTCCCTGCATCCCCACACTGCAAACCTTGCTGCTGCTGAGCCTTGAGACCAGAGGGGCATCAACATCGAAGCAGCAAACCCACCAGGACCATCATGCCTGGAGAGGTGGGTGCTCAGTCAGATGATGGGGTGCTGATGCCAGCTCCCCATCACAAAAAGAGCCATTGCGAGTCCTCTGCAAATCAGCTCTTGAAATCCATACGGCAATTTCAGGGGTGGTGACCAAGTCTCTGTCCTCTATCCTTCCTGTTATTTTGGGGCAAAAGCAACATCTTGTCAGTGGAAATACAGAGAGGAGACCAGGAACCCGGAGGGGTAGAAAGACTTAAGAGCCTGAGCTGACAGGTAGCTTGGGGCACTGAACTCATTTATTTTTAACTCGCTGCAATCTGTGCTCATGTTTGGCCACACTGTAAACTCGAGTAATTACTCTTCTAATGACACTTGCTAATCGGTGTGGCTCACTGGGGAGCTGGCAGCGTGCTGGGCACTGTTTCCCCACCTGCCATGAGCCCAAGCAGGGTGGGCTGGCACAGCTTCCCACTGTGGGGGAAGGCTGGCACAGCCCCTGCAGCACAGTGCCAGCAGGGTGTCCCCAGGGTGTGGGGCAGCACTGCCAGCCAGCAACGATGGGAATGATGGCATGCACTGTAGGGACGGCACATGTCTGCAGTGTTGAGCAACTACAGCTCATCCTCCCTGGGAGTTTTCGCCTTGCGGGCTGAGCCTGCTTGGGGTGCACAAGTGCCTCTTTTCAGCCTTGCATCTCTGCTGGGGAACAGGGTTTGCAGGGGAAACATTTACCAGGCTGGTGTGGCACAAAGCCCCGTGGTTTTGGCTGGGAGCAGTGAGAGGAGGGAAGGAGGCAGGTTTTCCTCCAGCACTGTGGCGAAAGCTTACACAGAAAGTGGGAAGTGGATTTGGATCTCCCTTTGCCAGTCCAACTCAGTGCTGCTGGAACTGGTCAGCTTCTGCTGAGCTGAGCTGGAGACAGGATGGGGCTGGCAGTCCAGTCTGGCTGGTCGGTATTTACCTTGCGTTGGTCATTGCTGCAGCACTGCTGTGTTTCATCTGCTGGCTCCTTCATCCAAAATGTAGGTTAACTGGGAGCTGTGTGAGGTCTTCCCAACCACAGGATGGATACCTATAGCTATGTGAAAGGTCTATGCTTCCACTTGCCCATCCTGCCCTGTGGCCTGGGTCCTGAAGACCCTCCCAGGCCCCTCTGGGGTGGCAGATAGCTTCCTGGCACTATCTTGACCACACAAGGCTTTCTTCATGCCTCCCCAGGCAGTGTGCAGAGTCACGGGGTGTTTGATCCACGCTCCTTTCCACATCAGCAGCAGATATTCCTCACTGTGTACGTCAGATGCTGCCAGGCAGAGCAGCCCATGATGCCAGCGTGACCATCACTGCTGGGACATTGCCAGTGGGTTGGGGGGATCATCCCAATTGCCCTGGGGCATGTAGTCCCTCTAGGGCAGCCAGTTCAGGCTGCACAGAGGGGGTTATCCAGGGTGCTTGCGTACACGAAGGTGCCCCGTGCGCACAGGCAGCACCCAGAGAAATGGCACGAGAGGCTCCATCTTCCCAGTGTCGCCCAGGGTACTCAGAGCAGTGGCAGGGCTAGATCGTCATCCTGCAGAATAGTAGATGAGCGCCTGAGCCTGCCCTTTCCCTTCCCACAACCCTGCTTCATTTACAGCACACCTCCCGGCTTCTGCAGCGGATGAGGGGGGGCCCTGCCGGCAGCAACCTCCATCACCACACAGCCTAGCCTCCCTCCCCAGGGCTCGGGGCCCATCCTGTGTGCCGAGCGAGGCTATGCCCTGTGGGAAAAAGTAGTATCTGCTGACGTAATTAAAGGCTGCATCATTAACGCATGTGTGCTGCGGCTGAACATTTCCTACTTCTGGAGTGCTTAGCTTCCTCGCACTATGTTCATGGGTGCTTAACTCCACAGGAGGCTTTAAAACAGGAGAAACTTCCTCTGGGAAGTGGAGCACCTTGGTCATCAAAGCCATGAACAGAGCTTGAGAGGCCAGAAGAGCTTTAGTGTGCTCCAGCCCTGTGTAGAGAGTGGACTGGTGGGTGACCTACCTGCTCCAGAGACACCACCATCCCATGTGCATGAGTTGGACCTGGTGCACAGGTCCACGGCGTGATTACATGTGAGTCTGTGGGAAGGTGCAAGGGTATTGATGCTGCTCCTCGTGCTCCACAGCCCAGCCAAAATCCAAGCTCCTTTAGAGGGTATTGGTGTCTCTCAGCATGGGCAGAGCAATGTATTCTTCCCTTAAACCCTTTCCTGGAAGCAGCTATGCCATTTCAGCTTGGGCTGCAAAAACAGAGCTCACACCAAGGCAGACCTCTGGCACAAAACATTTTCACCCCAACAGCCAGACTTTCACTAGGGTGTTTGCAGGGAAGCCAGTCTCTCCTGCCCACTCCTGCTGTGAGTTGGGGGACCGTTGTGCTGCTGACTGTCCCCTCTGCTCCTCAGGACTACTGGCTGTCCCTGCTCTACAAGCGCCTCATCGGTCCCAAGGTCCTGGCAATCCACATGGCCGGTCTCCAGAGGAAACACCGGCCCGGCAGGGTAATTCGTGACAAGCTCCGCATTTACGCCCACTGCACCAGCTACCACAAGTAAGTGGAGTGAAGGAGGCTGGGGGATAAGTGGTCCCACAGGAGATGGAGGCCACCAAGGACATGCTGGGGCAGGAGGAGGAGGTTTGACTCTAGCAAGGCAGGTTGGCTTCCCAGGTGCACACTTGGGTGCTGCTCTGATTGCTGTGGTGGTGAAGGGAGCACACAGGAATGGTGATGCCGCCGATGAAAGTCGTGGCAAGCCCGTGCCTGGGAACGGGGCCGGACGAGGCTGGTGTGGTGGTCGGCGGGCAGCCCCAGCAGCAGAGATCAAGGGAGTGGATTTCACACAAGGGGCCCCTGGTCGGTCGGGTTACCCGCCGGGCTGCGCTGCCGGGGAGCCCGGCCTGGTTATTGTTTCGCTGATAAGGTCTTTGAAAGCGCCCCAGCATTCCGGGGTGGGGGGGGCAGCCACCTTCTCTGCAGACACAAGTTCCTATTGTGGAGGAGGAGAGGCTGTTTCTTTACACAGTCCAGATGCTTTCAACACGCCTCCAGCTTGGTAGGAAACCTTGTCCAGTAACTGACAGGTGCAAAGTGCTTTATAGCCTTTGTTTGGGGCTGTCTGATTAGGCAAGGACAGAGTATCAGTGTCTGGGCCTGTCAGTTAGGTGCCCAGGGTGGTGGGGATAGACACCACTCATGCACAGAGCTCCTCTCAGTTCTGAGCCGCCTCCTTGTGAGGCCCTGGGGGCTAAGCTGGAACACCTACCCTGGCTCTGGACTGGCACAGAACCCCCTCGAGCCATGCCAGCCCTGGCCAATAAAGGAAGGGGGAGATTGGGAAGGTGTCATCGCAGAGCCAGGCTTTGTGATGGGGAGGTGACATCTTCCTGTGGAGGGGCAGCCGGGACAGTGAAGTCCCTTCCAGATGGCTGCATGAATCATAGAATCACTAGGTTGAAAAAGACCCATCGGATCATCGAGTCCAACCATTCCTATCAAACACTAAACCATGCCCCTCAGTGCCTCATCCACCCGTGCCTTAAACACCTCCAGGGAAGGTGACTCAACCACCTCCCTGGGCAGCCTGTGCCAGTGCCCAATGACCCTTTCCATGAAAAACTTTTTCCTAATGTCCAGCCTAAACCTCCCCTGGCAGAGCTTGAGGCCATTCCCTCTTGTCCTGTCCCCTCTCACTTAGGAGAAGAGGCCAGCTCCCTCCTCTCCACAACCTCCTTTCAGGTAGTTAGAGAGAGCAATGAGGTCTCCCCTTAGCCTCCTTCAGGCTAAACAACCCCAGCTCTCTCAGCCGTTCCTCATAAGGCCTGTTCTCCAGCCCCTTCACCAGCTTCGTTGCTCTTCTCTGGACTCGCTCCAGAGCCTCAACATCCTTCTTGTGGTGAGGGACCCAGAACTGAACACAGGATTTGAGAAGCAGTCTCACCAGTGCCGAGTACAGAGGGAGAAGGCTAGTTCTTGCAGAGACCACCAGTGCCCTTTCTTGGAGGTGACACTCCCACACACCCCTAAGCTCCCCTCCTTCCTCTGCAGCCACAACTACGTCCGGGGGTCCATCACCCTTTACATCATCAACCTGCATCGCTCCCGGAAGAAAATCAAGTTGGCGGGGACACTGCGGGATAAGATTGTCCACCAGTACCTGCTGCAGCCCTACGGCAAAGATGGGCTCCACTCCAAGTAAGTGCGATGCCGCTGGCTGGGGCTGCCACCGGGTCCCCAATGCCATCACCCTGACCCTCTCCCGGTCCCACAGGTCAGTCCAACTCAACGGGCAGCCACTGGCCATGGTGGATGACGGGACCCTCCCCGAGCTGAAGCCTCGTCCGCTGCGGGCCGGCCGCACCCTGGTCATCCCTCCATTGACCATGAGTTTCTACGTGGTGAAGAACGTGAACGCGTTGGCCTGCCGGTACCGGTAGCCCGCGGCACAGAACGGACCCACCGTCGTGCCCAGGACACGCTGCCTCCTCGGCGGGTGGCACGGCCGGGCCGTGTCCTCGGCCTCGCACCCCAGATTGCCACCAGCGGCCACCGCCGAGCTCCACCGTCCCGCCGGAGCGACCCACGAGCTGCGGGAAGTGCCCGGGGTGCGGTGCCCGCCGCCCCCGGGGTGGGCCGGGAGCCGAGCCCCGGTGCGGGGAGCCCCCCCGGTCCCTCTGCCCCGCGGGGTGACCTCTCCACCGCCCGGACTCCTCTCCTCCCGTGGCCGGTGCGGGAAGCGCATGGAAGCAGCTCCCTCTGCTGCCGCCGGGACCGGGACCGGGGGCTCGGGGGGTGGACACGCTCGTAACTCAATCGCGGGGAGCGGAGCGGCGTGGGGCGGCGGCGGCGCCACCGGAGCTGTAATAAAGCTGGGCTGTCGACCGGGCCGGCGGTGCTGTCTGCTGCGGGAGCGGGACGGGAGCGGAACCGGGAGCGGAACCGGGAGCGGGGCGAGCAGGGTGGGAGCGGCACTGGCACCGGGACCGGGCGTGGGAGTGGGACTGGGGATGGAGTGGAACCGGGACCGGGAGTGGGACTGGGGGCGGGGCGGGCAGGGTGGGAGCGGCACCGGGACTGGAAGCGGGTAGGGTGGGAGCGGCACCGGGGCGGGGAACGGGGCAGCAGTACCGCCCCGGGCCGCCGGGGGCGCTGCTGGGGCGCGGCGGTCACGCGCGGCGGGGCAGGAAGCGGCGCGGGGCGGGGGGGGCGGAGCCGCGCGGTGCCGGTGCCCGGCGGGGCGATGCGCTGCGTCCTGATCGCCAGCGCCGCGGCGGAGCTGCTCTTCTACCGCGCCGATGCCGCCTTCCTCCGCCGGCTGCGGGTCCCCCAGGGCGGGCAGGTAGGGCGCGGGGGCGGGGGGGCGCGGGCACGCGGGGGGGGCGGCCAAGCACAGTGCGCGGTCACGAGTGGGTGCGCGGTCACACATGATTCGTGGTCACACAGCGTGCGCGATCACAGGTGGGTGCACGGCCACGCACGGTGCACGGTAACGCCAGGTGCGGGCTGTGCGGTCCCACGTGGGTGTGCCGTCACACATGATGTGTGGTCACCCGGGGTGCACGGTGTGCAGCCCTGCGTGGGTTAAGGGCCACTCGTGCATGGTTACACGGGGGTGCACAGCGCACATCGTGCGCGGGTGCACGGTCACGAGTGGTGTGCGGTCATGAGTGAGTGCACGGCCAAGCACGGTGTGCAGTCACACTTGGGTGCAAGGTAACACCAGCTGCGGGCTGTGGGGTCACACGTGGATGTGCTGTCACGCATGATGCATGGTCACCTGGGGCACGCGGGGTGCAGCCACCCGTGGGTTCATGGCCACTCGCGGTGCATTGTTAGGCAAGGTGCATAGTGCACATCATGCACAGGTGTACAGTCGCGAGTGGTGTGTGGTCACGAGTGGGTGCACAGCCAATGTATGGGATGCAGTCACACGTGGGATGCAGTCACGCACGATTCCTGGTCACGGGGGGTGCGCAATCACAGGTGGGTGCATGGTCATGCACAATGCACAGTCACGCCAGATGCAGGCTGTGTGGTCACACGTGGGTGTGCAGTTGTGCACACTGCACGGTCACCCGGGGTGCACGGTGTGCAGCCACCCGTGGGTTCACAGCCACTGTGGTGTATGGTTACACGGGGGTGCACAGTGCACATCACACACAGTCACAAGTGGTGTGCGGTCACAAGTGGGTTCATGGCCACTCACAGTGCATGGTTACACAAGGGTGCACAGTCACGAGTGGGTGCATGGCCAAGCACGGTGCGTGGTCACACATGAGTGCAGGGTCATGCACGATGCACGGTCACACGTGGGTGCGAGGTCACACGTGGGTGCGAGGTCACACACAAAGCACAGTCACGCCAGGTGCGGGCTGTGCGGTCACACCTGGGTGTGCTGTCACGCACGATGTGTGGTCACCTAGGGTGCACGGTGCGCAGCCACGCGTGTGTTCACGGCCACTCGTGGTGCACATCATGTGTGGGTGCACAGTCACAAGTGGTATGCAATCACACCCCCACGCGTTGGTACACGGTCATGTGTGGGCACATGGTGTGTGATGTGCGGTCACATAGGTGCGTGGTCACACGTGGGTGCTGACCCAGCGTGTGTGTACCCCAGGGCCCGGCGCTGGAGGACAGCCTCAACACCCTCTTTGCCCCCCTCATCATCTCCTGCACGGCGCTGCTGGAGAAGCTCGGCGACACCTACACCTGCTTCGCCACCGAACACGGACAGCACCTGCATGTCCTGCACATGGTAAGACAGGCACCGGGCACTGGGGCACCCTGGCCGGCTCCCGCCTGACCCTGCTGCCCATTACAGTTCGGGGACTGCCTCTACATCGCGGTGAACGGCGACGGGACAGAGAGCGAGGATGATCTGCGCCGGACGCTGTTCGTGCTGCGGCGCTTGGTGGAGGCTCACTGTGGCCTTGTCACACTTGACTCTCATCTCATCCGCAAGGAGTAAGTGGGCACGGCTGGCCGGCGTGGGCTGGCACGCAGGGGCACTGGGGCAGCTGCCAGGTGACACCTTCGTGCAGACCCTGGGCTGTGGGCGTGGGTGTCTTCAAGCTGGAACTCTCCCTTTGCAGTGGGACCCGTGCCTGCTGGGCTGCAGCTGGGGTTTCGGTGCTGGTCCCACTCTGGGAGGTGACAGCTGGCTCTCTGCTGTCTGCTCTGTGGCTGTTGCAGGTTGCGGCCAGCTGATTCGGAGCAGCGGGAGCGTGTCTGGAGCTTGCTGCGTGGCCTGCTGGAGACCTACAGCCGCCTGCAGGAGGAGGACCAAAGCTTTGCAGTGGAGGTACTGTACTCTGGAGGGTCCTTTCAGGGCGTCCCAGAGGTGTGAGACTGCATGGAGCCCTGGGATGTGGGATGGGCTCTGTGATGGGAACTTCGGGGCAGCTCAGGGGCTGTGGCTGGGTCTGTGGGAGCTCAGCAGCTGTCCCTCTGTCTGCCTTTCAGGCAGTGGAGCGGTTAATCCATCCTCAGCTATGTGAGCAGTGCATCGAGTTCCTGGAGCGGCAGGTGGTGCAATACATCAATGCCAGCCCTGAGCGTGGTGGGGATGAGGTGGGCCATGCCTTCCTCCTGGTGCATACCAAGCTGCTGGCCTTCTACTCCAGGTGCGCCTGGCCCCGCCGCCCTCCCCGGGGCAGCTGCTCACCTTCCTGGCTGACACTTCCCTTCTCTGGCTCACAGCCGCAACGCCAGCTCCATCCGCCCCGCTGACCTGCTCATCCTCATCCTCCTGGTGCAGGACCTGTACCCCAGCCAGAGTGCCGAGGAGGAGCTCGGCACCCAGGTGGTCCAGTGCAGGGTGTGGGGTGGCAGTGGGTCACGGTTCCCCCACAGGGTGATGTCTTGGGAGCCAGGGCTTAATTTCTTTTCCCTCTTTTTGGAAGCCCGCAGCAGGGAAGGTGGTTCCCCAGGGGCCCAACAGAAGCGAGAGCATCCCCGTGAGCAGCCCTAGCTCGCATGGAACTTTAGGGAAAGACTCGGATGACCAGGTGAGAGTCCCTGGGGTCAGGAACTGTGGAATGGGGTGCTGGCTGGGCTGTCCGCACCACTTCCATTGTTGACACAGCCATTCTTGCCAGCAGGACACAGACGATCTCTCCGTGCCCGAGGTCTACTACACGCCCGAGCCCTCACCGGGCACACACAGCACGGGTGAGTGCCCGGCTGGGTAGCAGCCTTGCCCACGCCCCCCAGCCCTGCAGAGGCTCTGGGGCTGCCTGGGGGCCTGGCGGGGAGGGCGACCTGCCGTGCTCCCTGCAGGCAGCGAGAGCTGGTCGGAGGGCACTGAGACGCTGGGCACCGAGGAGGCAGACGCTGCTGATGTCCAGGTGAGCAAGGGGTTCAGTAGTCCCTCCTGACTCCACACCTCCTCGCCCTGTGCTGGTGTTCTTTGCAGTCACTGGTCCCTGTCACTTGTCCCTTGCTGTGCTGTGGCTGTGAGTGCTCTGCGCTCTAGGGCTGGGAGTGTGCCCTGTGTCCCCCGTGCTGTGCATAACTGTGATAGCTCTGCACCCCCTCTCTAGGGCTCTGCCTACAGTTTCTCTGTCCGGAGCTGTCAGAGGGTCCAGGGCTGCCTTAGAGCAGTCTGGTGTCTCCCTCTGCTGCCTCTGGGCTTTCTGGGCTGCCAGCTGCTAAAGAACCTCACACACTGTCTGCAAGCAAGTGCTGGTCTTGGTGCAAGGTGTTTGCAGCCTGTGTCTTTGCAAGCAGCTTCCCCTCTATCTGCTGCTCTTTTGGCATCCCTGGGCACTTCTCTTGCTGCTGATCTTTTGTCACATGGCCCCTCCAGCTCCATTGTTTCAGGTGTGCCTGACTGCAGCTTTCAAGGCGTTGTGTTCTTCCAGAGTGTCTGCGATCAATGCAGGCTGTCTTGGCCCCGCAGAGGACTAAGCATCTCCCCTTTCTCCCCAGATGGCAGAAGACTTGCTCCAGACCTTGGGGCCTCTGGTCCCTGAAGCTTCAAACCCCAGAAGGATCTTCCTGGATGCCAACCTGCGGGAAGGTTACTGCCCCTTGCTGCCACACACCATGCACTGCCTCCCGCTCTGGCCGGGCATCTCCCTTGTTCTTCTGACCAAGGTGAGCTTCCTCTGAGGTGTGGGAAGTGATGGTGGACTGGGCCCGGGCTGACTCATCTCTCCCCTCCCTGGCAGGGCCCCACGACCCAGGTGGCTGTCACCTTGTACCAGCTGCTTGATGGTTTCTTGGTGCTGGAGAAGAAGCTGGAAGAGGGACCAGAGGTGGGAGCCCCACGTTCCTACCCATTCCTCGCCGAATTGCGGCAACGCATGGACAAGTTTGTGAAGAAGCTGAGTGGGCAGGACATCCAGGTGGGAGCGGAGACACAAGGACCCCTGTCCTGTTGTCGCCACAGCCTGACATTGAGCCCTGTCTCTTTAGTTGCAGAACGCCTGGATGGACTTCAAGAACAAGATATTTTCCCGGAGTGAGCCTGTGAGCTCCTTGGAGTGAGTATGGGGTAGCCAGGGAAAGTCTTGGGGACAGGTGGGGGCCTTTCCCAGCCCTGGGGGTGCCCTGTGGCACTGGAGACCAAGGGACCAAACTCCATGCGGTTGGTGTCTTCTGGCTCAGGCTGCTGCAGGCAGTGGCCAACGTGAAGCGGCAGCTCTGCTCCATGTACCGCCAGCTCTTCCTGGCCTCCACTGGCCACAGCCTGTCCCAGGGGCTGCGGGACCGTGCCCAGAAGCTGATGAGGTGAGTGCATGGAGGTGGCCAGCATCCACAGGGGACTCCTCCACACCCAGCTGTGCTGGGGCTTGGGGGGTCCTGGCCTTTCACCGTGGTTCTTATCGACAGGGAGAAGCTGCTGGACTGGCGAGACTTTCTGCTGGTGAAGAGCAGGCGTAATATCACCATGGTGTCATATCCATCCCTGAACGGGGAGCCCAGCCTGGCAAGCAGAGGTCCCTGGGGGGACAGCAGAGGTGGGAGGGGGGTGGATCCTGTTCCTTCCAGCACCATGTTCAAGAGGACAAGTGTGGTGGGCAAAAGAGGTTTCCTCAAGGCTCAGAGACTGTTCTGGAAGGGCACCAAAAATTGTTGGGACACCCTTAACCCACCCCACATACCTGGAGGACTTTCCTGGCCTGGTGCACTTCATCTATGTGGATCGCACAGCTGGGCAGATGATGGCACCATCACTCAGCGTGACAGACAAATCCAGCTCGGAGCTGGGCAAGGGCCCCCTGGCCACCTTCATCAAGAGGAAGGTACTGCTTGTGGGGCAAGGGATGGGATGGAGAACAGAGGATGGCGGGGCAGCTAGGGGGTTTTCTGCTCAGGCTTCAGGTCGCCCTTGTTCCCCAGGTCTGGTCACTGATCACATTGGCCCGGCGATACCTGCAGAAGGGCTACACAACCCTTGTGCTGCAGGATGGCGATTACTGTTGCTCCTACTTCCTGTGGTTTGAGAACGAGCTGGTATATGGGGCGAGGGAAGGGTCTGAGCTCATCTTCTCCCTTTGCACCTTCTGGGAGCAGGGGTGTAGGCACAGCCAGCCCTTGCTCCTTGGTGGTCACTTCCCTGCTCCTGCCCTCTGCTGTCATCTCTTCCCCAGGGCTACAAGCTGGAGGTGATGGAGGTACCAGTTCTCTCTGATGATTCTGCTCCCATTGGGATGCTGGCAGGAGACTACTACAGGTAAGCAGTCCCCAGCCTTGACGTCTGGCAGCAGGACCTGGGACTGTGCTGGTGTGGGAGTCCCTGTGAGTGAGTCAGTCGTCCCAGGGTGGTGCCGGTTACTGGGTTTGCACCAGCCCATCTCCCCAGCCTGGTGCCATGGTCCTGCTGGTGGATAGGTGATGTGTCCTTGCCAGAGACTTTTGAGGGGCGAGGTGGTTAGAAACAGGGTGCCAGTCTGTGCAGTACCTACTGAGCCCCTGTCTTCTCCTTCCTAGAAAGCTTCTGCGTTACTACAGCAAGAACCACCAGGCAGAGGTGGTGAAGTGCTACGAGCTGCTGACCGTGCACCTAGGCATCATCCCTTCTGAGCTTGTGGTCCAGCAGGCCTGTGACCTAGCCCGGCGTCTCTGGGAGCCCTCCCGCATTCCCCTGCTCTGAGCTGCTTCCAGCCACCTTGGGGCTGGGATTAAAGCAGGTGTATGGGGTGTTCCTGGTGCCTGGGCTGCTTTCTTGGTGTCTGCGTGCCATCGACTGTGCCTGCAGGCAGCCACGGGCAGCCTTCGCGCCCTACAGCCTGGTTGGGGCTTGTGCTGCTCGCCTCCCCACTCCCCACTGACTTCATTGGCACCCAGCAGCCTCCAGGAACAGGTGGCGAATAGAGCTGGGAGGTTGCTGGCAAATCACCATTTTGCTGAAAAGTACATTTCCAAAGCAAGATTTACAACGTTGGCTTGGCGTGGCTGCCAGGCTTTGGCTGGAGAACAGAATGGTGTAGCCAAACCTGCATGGAGGAGTGACCCCAAGTGCATCCCCCTTTCCCCTCGCTCAATCGAGCTCCTCCCCAGTTCACTGTCCCCAGGCTCCCAGACGCCAGTCAGCTGTTTGGGCTGAGCTCAGCTGTGAACATGGGGTAAAACCAAGGCATTTCATGTGTTTCCTAGGCCTGTTTGGACTTGGTGCATGTGCAGACCCCCATGGGTGGCACAGCTAGGGATGGGGCCAGCTCCAGCAGCTGCATGTCACTCTGTGCTACTTTCTGGGGCAGGGGACAGCAGTTCAGGGAGCACTGGACCGTGGCAGGGCCTTTGCTCCGTCCTGCTGGGTGAGAAATTGCTCTGTTGAGCAACAGTGCTGGCTTCAGGACCAAGCTCACACCCAAGCTGCACTTTTCCCACTGCTCCCAGTGCTGTGCTTGGGGCTAGTCTCCTCAGGGGGTTGAGTTTCCATTCCACAGTGCTTGTCCCATCACCCCAACCACGTGCCTGTGGGTCGTTCTTGGAGCAGAGCAGGGGCTGAGGGAGCTCTTGGGCTCCCGCCTGCCTGGCATACAAACTGCTAGAGTCAGTGCAGTGAGGGGGGCGGGGAGAGCCCCTATTCTGCCCAGCCTCACTGTGATCCCTGGTATGCAGCCAAGCCCTGTGCCGAGGCGTACCCTGCCCTGGCCCCCTCATCCTCTCCCTGTGCCTGGAATGTCTGGGAAAAGCTCCACCAGGAAAGCAAAGTCCGGGACACGGGGGCAGCTGTGGGCAGGAACTGCAGCATAATGGCAGGCAGGCTCCAGGCAAAGCTGGGCATGGGCTGCCCTTCCCACAGGCTGTGGGGCTGGCATCGCTCCCCGTGGCTGCCAGGAGTGCGGCTGGCCCACGCCGGGGCTGCGGAGCAGCTGCAGAGGGAATACGACGCAGTGGTAATCGGGGCAGGTAACGCAGTGTGAGGGCGGCAGTGTGAGGGCACCAGCGGGGACATCCAGCTGCTCTTCCCCCAGGGCAGGTGGGGGGTGGCCGGGTGGGACCACAGTGTTGCAGCCCCCTGACATGCCAGGGAGGGTACAAGGGTCTTGTGCAGCTGGCCACACATTGCAGCCCCCCCAACATGCTGCTTATGAGGGCACAGATGGAGCATCTGCTTTGACCAGCTCTGTTCCCCTGCCCTGCACGTTAGACCAGAGCTATAGGGACAGGGGGAGGATGCTCCTTGTCACCTGTATTCATAGAATCACCAGGTTGGAAAAGACCTAATGGATCATCGAGTCCAACCATTCCTATCAAATACTAAACCATGCCCCTCAGCACCTTGTCCACCCGTCCCTTAAACACCTCCAGGGAAGGTGACTCAACCACCTCCCTGGGCAGCCTGTGTCAGTGCCCAATGACCCTTTCTGTGAAGAATTTTTTCCTAATGTCCAGCCTAAATCTCCCCTGGCAGAGCTTGAGGCTATTCCCTCTCACCCTGTCCCCTGTCACTTGGGAGAAGAGGCCAGCTCCCTCCTCTTCAGAACCTCCTTTTAGGCAGTTGTAGAGAGCAATGAGGTCTCCCCTCAGCCTCCTGTTCTCCAGGCTAAACAACCCCAGCTCTCTCAGCCGCTCCTCATAAGGAACATTCCTCACATTCCCATGTCCAGAACTCAGTTATGTGGGTGGTTGTGGCAGTCCCAGGTCCCAGGCATGGCAGCGTGACCTGCACTGTGGGACCACCCCACTACCAGGCTTGGCTTACCTCCCTCTCTCCTTGCAGGACACAACGGGCTGGTGGCAGTGAGTACCAAGAGTGGGGTGCTGTCACCTCCATTTCTGGGGGATGCTGGGGGACCTGGGAAGGTCTGCTCTGTGGGCAAGGGTGGGTGTTGGTGGCAGGGCCACCATGGCACTAGGGGCTCCCCCGGGGGAGTGGAGCCTTCCTTGGTCAGGGGGAATCCGTGTGCAAGAGGGTGCTTGGGGTGGGGAGGACACATCCCACCCGGAGGGATGGGCAGTGTGATGCCTCATTTCCCCCAGGCTGCCTACCTGCAGCAGGCAGGGATTCGCACAGCTGTGCTGGAGAAACGCCACGTGCTGGGTGGTGCGGCTGTCACAGAGGAGATTGTGCCAGGTACCCCTGTGCATCCCATGTCCCCCTGTCCCTTGCCAGCCATGGGTGTGAGCACCCTCCCACCGCCCTACACCTTACAGGCTTCAAGTTCTCTCGGGCATCGTACCTGCTCAGCCTGCTGCGGCCACAGATCTACACCGAGTTGGATCTGCAGGTACCAGTGCCCATCCCTCGCTGGGCTGCTGGCACCTCCTGGCACACAGGCACAGTGAGCCCGCTGTGGGACCATCTGCGCAGGATGGATCCTGCCATTCCTGTCTTGCAGCGGCATGGTCTGAGGGTGTTCCCAAGGGATCCCTACTCCTTCACTCCACTGCTGGAGGACAGGAGCCCTCCTCGCTCCCTCCTGCTGGGGCGTGATGTGGCTCAGACCCAGTGGCAGATTGCTCAGTTCTCCCAGAAGGATGCACAGGTATGGTGGGGGCTAGCGCCTGGCATGTCAAAGCCCCCAGGGAGCTGCTGGGCCCAGCAGAGTGGCAGGGATGCTACTGGGCGGGATATCCACTGCACCCACCATGGTGCAGTTCCTCTTGCCCCTACCCTGTCTGCTTTCAGGCTTACCCTGAGTACGAGGCTTTCATGGGGGGCTTGGTATCAGCTCTCAATCCACTGCTGGATGCCCCCCCAGTGGATACAGCTGCCCTAGGGCAGGGGTCCCTGCTGCAGCGGCTCAGGGCTCTGCAAACCCTGCGTCCCCTCCTGCAGGCAGGTGCGTCAGAGATGTGGGAGGACTGTGATGACAACAGGTGTTCCCCTGCACCTGAGGCAGGCAAAACAGAGCTGCTCCCTCCCAGAACACAGCACCCTGGCAGGCTCTGGCATACTTGCCCACTGCCTGCTTCCAAACCCAAGTGGCTGCAGGCAGCTAGCTGTGGTGCAGGGCAGGTCTCACACCACCTCTCTGCCCCCAGGGTGGGCTCTGGGGCGGCAGCTGCCCCGCTACTACGAGGTGCTCACAGCCCCCATCTCCAAGGTAAGCGCTGGCAGCAGTGGTGCAGAGCCACGAGGTGCCTCACTGGCTGCAGGCGAGTGGGCTGCAGCAGCCCCCACCCTCAACCTGGCACTCTCTTTTTCTCTTGGGACAGATCCTCGATCATTGGTTTGAGTCGGAGCCCCTGAAGGCCACTCTTGCTACTGATGCAGTGATTGGAGCCATGGCCAGCCCCCACACCCCCGGCAGCGGGTGAGGGTCACTCATGTCCAGGGCTCATTGCCGCACTCTACCCTCATGTCACCTTCTGTGCTGGCAGCTCCTGGACTCTGCTGCACCCTGGCATCCCTGCTTTTCCCTCCCACCACCCGCTCTGCCTTGCTGGGGTGGCTCAGGGGTTGGGGCTGGGCAAGGGGCTGCCCTCTATCCCTGCCACATGGCTCTCCTTAGCCCCCACTGTCCCTTTGCTCTTTGGATACCTCTGTCCCCAGGTCAGGTCAAGTCCTGGCCAGTGGATGCTCTCTATACTGATTCAATGTCCTACAAGCTGGCAGGATCCCCTCCGTGGGGGCCGTGGCACCATGCTGACCATGCCCACACAGGGGACACGCTTGTCCCTTGGGCTGGTGGCTAATCTGGGGTCCTGCCACCGCAGGTATGTGCTGCTGCACCATGTGATGGGTGAGCTGGAGGGACAGCGGGGGGCCTGGGGCTACGTGGCTGGTGGAATGGGGGCCCTGTCCCAAGCCATCGCCCGTTCAGCAGCTGCCCGAGGAGCCCACATCTTTGCTGAGAAGGTATGGGGTATCAGGGCGTGGGGAGCTGCCTCCAGGAAGTGGGGACAGTCTCGGTGAGGTCCTCTCTGCTCCACTCACCCAGGCAGTGTGCCACGTGCTGCTGGGCAGGGATGGGCAGGCACAGGGTGTTGTGCTACAGGATGGGACAGAGGTGAAGAGCAAACTGGTGTTGTCCAATGCCTCCCCCCAGATCACCTTCCTGGAGCTCACCCCCCAGGTATGGGGCACATGGGGCTAGCAGGAGCTTGATGTCCCCTGGCCGCACTGCCCTCATTACTGCTGGGCTCTGCCCTGGTCTCTCCCACCCTAGGAGCAGCTGCCAAAGGATTTTGTCCAGCGGATCCGGCAGGTTGACACAGTCTCCCCCGTCACCAAGATCAATGGTAGGTACTGGCGGGACCACTGGAGGAACAGGTGCCAGTCTGCAGGGCTCAGTGAGAGGCTGCACCCTGCCTCCCTCATCCCCTTTCCCATGCCCAGTGGCCGTGGATCAGCTGCCCAGCTTCCTGGCTGCTCCCAACACCCACGACGGCCGGCCCCTGCCTCACCACCAGTGCTCCATCCATCTCAACTGCGAAAGCACCCATCTCCTGCACCAAGCCTTCACAGAGGCCACCCATGGGCACCCCTCCAGCAGGTAGGAGCTTTGCCAGCATAGCTCAGTGCCCCATGCAAGTGGCAGGGCAGCCATGATCGGTGGTGCTGGCGGAAGAGATTTGGGGTGTCGGGGTCCCCCTCTGCCTGACCAGCTCATGTGCTGCTCCCCCAGGCCCATGATCGAGCTCTGCATCCCCTCGGCTCTAGACCCAGGGCTGGCCCCAGAGGGCTGCCACGTTGTGTCCCTCTTCACCCAGTACACCCCCTCCGTGCTGGCGGGTGGTCGGTCCTGGGATGAGCAGGCCAAGAATGCATATGCAGACACAGGTATGGAATGTGCACGTGGATTTGTAATAAATACATGGGCCGGTGGTTACACCAGGAGTGCTGAGTTGGGCTGAGATGCCCTGGAGCTCAGGGCTGGCTACCATGTCCCCCCCAAGCAGCCCATCGGTCCCTCCATCCCTCTCTAGTATTTGACTGCATTGAAGCCTATGCCCCGGGATTCAAGGCATCCGTCATTGGCAGGGACATCCTGACACCACCAGACATGGAGAGGATCTTTGGGCTGCCTGGTGGGGTGGGTACCACATGGGCTCAGCTCATTCCACCAGTGGCAGCACTGGTGCGCACACAGCCCTGGTCCAGGCACAGCCAGGTCACACAGAGCCCTGCTTGCAGAATATCTTCCATGGAGGGATGTCTCTGGACCAGCTGTACTTTGCCCGGCCAGCACCATCCTACTCAGGGTACCGCTCCCCAATCCCTGGCTTGTACCTTTGTGGAAGTGGAGCCCACCCTGGTGAGTAGGGCTGGGAATCATGACCCTCCTGGGGGCTGCAAGAGGAGAGCAGTGTGCATGGAAGACGTGCAAGGGCAATACAGGATGGAGGGCAGAGGGAGTGTCCACTCTCCTCTCTGCCCTCACATAGGCAGGGAGATGGGTCAGCCCTGGGGCCCATCTCCTCCCCATTTCTGCTCTCTTGCAGGAGGAGGAGTGATGGGAGCAGCAGGACGCAATGCCGCCCGGGTGGCCCTTGAGGACTTCAGGCGCTTGCGATGACACTGGTGACATCAACTCCACCTGTGCAGGGCTGCAGCTGCAGTGAACCATGTTGTCCCCATCAAGAGCTCTGCACGTCCCTAACTTGCTTCGTGGGCACATCAGGACAGAGAGCCAGGGGCACAGGCAAGCAGGGTCCCTTGTGCTTCCAGCTGCCACTGTCATCTTGAACACGCGGCTGCTCCCAGCCTGCCACAGTCCAGCCTTGCCCAGGTGTCTCCTGGCCACCGGGCAGACAGGGCGAGCCTTTCTCAGTCCTTGCCTGCACCCGTAGCTATAAATCCTGTCCTGGGCTCTGCCTTGTGTACTTGCACTGTTGTTTTTCAGCACTTTGTGTGGCTTCCGAAGTGCCAGCATGCGGGGTCTGCACTAAGCCATCTGCAGTGTGCCTGGTGCTGCAGCCCCTGAAGGGCTCTCAAAGGGCACAGGTGTGTCCCAGAGCAGCGCATGGGGACAACTTGCCCCTTGCCCTCTCCTCCACTCACTGATGCAGGCTCAGGTGTATGCAGGGCTATTTGGATGGAGCTACCCAGACCCAGGCTGTCCCAGACCACCCCAAGGTACCTAGAAAAAGCAGGGAAACAGGTTACTACTTGAGACCCACTTTGCTACCTGGGGCTCCCAAACTGCTCTCTGTCCCACCAGCCCTTGCTGCCTGTGTACAGCAGCCACACGCCCAGCAGCTCAGACACTGCAGGAGTCAGGATTGGCAGCTGCCCTCCGTGTCCCACACACCCCGTAATTCCTTCCAGGAACTGCCTGCACGTGTCCTGGCCCCATCCCTCCATCCCCAAGGCACATGCTCCGTCCAGCCCAGCGGCTCTCGCTGGCCACCCCTCAACCAAGGGCAGCAGGCCCCGGGTGTGCCCTTCTCCCAGGCTGCTGCTGGGAGCTGCTCGCTGCAGATTACAGAGCTCACATCCTCTCCCTGCCCTCTTCCTCCCTAGGACAATGCTCCCGATTCAGCCGCCCACCTCGCCTCCCGACGGGGCCTAAATACGGTGCTGCCAGGCTGAGCTGTTGCACCTGAGCTGGCTGAATCAATATTGACTGGCCAGGAATAGTCCCGCAGTCCTCTGAGAATAGCCCCGCACGCCTGCCCCGCTGCCCACAGCTTCCCGCGCACGGGGCTGCCCTGCTGCCGGCAGTGTATTTTTAGATTTTTAAGATTTTTAAGCCTCTGCAATTTCTGGCTGGAAACCAGAGGGCTGGGCTGGAGGGGGATGACAGTGAGGAGGGACACCCGCAGCCTGCCACGGTCACACTGAGCGAGAGGACACGATGCCTCGCTGCTGCTGCTTGAGGCTGGCAGGTCCCAGGTGTGGGAAAAGCCATTGGGCCCCCTGCTGACCTCTGCTCGCTGCCTCCAGGAGCAGAGCTGAGAGCAGGACCCAGCACCCCTGCTGGTATCTGCTTTGGGGGTGACCGGAGCGGGCAGGCAGGAGGCTTCTTAGCTTCACACTTGAGTAACTGAGCACCAAAACGTTGAGACACAAGTGAGTCATGGGCTCCACTGCTGGCCCCAGCCCTGCCCTTCCCCAGGGCTTTCCGTGGTGCCCATGACAGGGTCTGCCTGGGGACTGCCACCCCAGGAGAAGCTCCAGCGCGTGCCCCAAGCCCCGCTGGGCCATGGGGCAGGGACAGGGGTGCCCTGGGTGTGAGGAGGTCCTAGGGTCGTGCCCCCCTGCATGCCCAGGTGCGCTGGAAGCTCTGGCAGGACGTGGCAATGAGCTCACCGGTTATTCCCGGCCGTGTTGATCCTGGCTCCTCCCGGCAGGAACCAGCTGCTTGGCCTCCAAACAAACAGCCCGGTGGCCACCGGCACATTCCTGGCCGTGGAGAGGGCAGAGGGTTTCCTGTTTATCCGCGACCCACGGCTCGGTGCGGCGGGTGGGCAGTGCGTGCCCCGGGGACTGGCAGCGCCCCAAGACAGAGGATGCTCCCGGGGCAGGTCGGGGGGGATTATCCCCCATCTCCGCACGCCATGGAGCAGGGACCGTACCTGGGGACCCCCGCAGGTAGCCTGGATGAGGGATGGCCCAGGTGATGCTCGGACCCCAGGTAGGACCCTGCTCAGGGCTCCCGGTGCCACCTGACAGCACCCCCCTCCCCCCGCCCCGGTCTCTGTGTCCCCCCCGAGTCCTGGCCCCATGGCAGCAGCCCCAAGCACACCACGCCTGCACACCCAATTTAATTCTTGCGTAGGGTGGAAAGGGACAAGGGGCATCCTTTTGGGGTGTCCTGGTGTGGCAGACACCACCAGAAAGCCTGCACTCTGGCTGGCTGGGGGTCAGCCCCACGGCGTGGTGGTGCCAAGGTGGGGGACATCCCTAGAAGCATAGAATCATCAGGTTGGAAAAGACCCACGATCATCGAGTCCAACCATTCCTGTCAAACACTAAACCATGCCCCTCAGCACCTCGTCCACCCGTCCCTTAAACACCTCCAGGGAAGGTCACTCAACCACCTCCCTGGGCAGCCTGTGCCAGTGCCCAATGACCCCTTCCGTGAAAAATTTTTTCCTAATGTCCCTGACTAGGAGGGCAGTGGGTTCCTTCTGGGGCCAGGAGGGAGTGTCAGGGGTGCTCAGCATCCCTAAGCTGGGGGGCAGGGTTCGGGGCAGGTTTGTCCCGGGGTGTTAAAGGAGAGTGCAGGGAAGAGGGGCAGGATGTAGGGCTGGGCTGCTGGCACGGTGAGGGGGCTGGGTTTGGGCTGGGCAGTGTGAGCCCCCACCCGGGGCGGCCCCCCCGCTGCACCATAAAAGCTGCGGCAGGCGGTGCTCGGCAGCAGGGGAAGCTGCTGGAGCCAGAGCCGTGTCCCCTGCCGCCGCCTGCCCCGCGCCGTCCCCAGTGCCAGGGTGAGTGCCAGGGGGAGCCCGGGGGGGTGGGAGTCTGGGATGATACGGGAGAGCGACCCCCGTGGGGCTCTGAGTGGGGGTGCGGGGGGAGAGGTGGGGTGATGGGGGACAGGGGCTGCGGGCAGGATGCGGAGGGGACCCTGGTGTCCGGCACAGGGTTCAGGTGGGGGACAGCAGGGGGGCTCTCTGGGACCCCCACCCATGGCCCAAAGCAGGGAGCAGGCAGGAAGCAGCAGGGACGGGGCAGTTTTCCTGAGGCTGCCCGTGGCTCTTTGACAGCCTTAGCGTGGGGCTGTGGGCGCCTGGGGGGCTGTGCCAGGGCTTGGTGAGCCCTGGAGTGGGGTATGCTGTGAGCTGTGCCTGGCAGGGACCAGCCCCTGCATCGCTCACAGCACAAGGACAAGGGGTGTCATTGCTGTGCAAGGGGGCACGATGCCCCTCCACCATCGCATAGCCGCTGGGGCACAGGGCGGCTATAGCAGCACCTGCCACCCTGCCGTGGTCCCCAGAAGCTCCGTGCTGCATTATCCGTAGGCATCACACCCCCAGAACCACGATGGTGATCCCAGCTGGTGTGAGCACCATCCTGCTGGTGCTGCTGCTGTGCTGGGTGGCCCCCAGTGGGCAGGAGCCAGCCCTGGTGCAGCTGCGGCTGGCGGGACCCCGAGGACCAGCTGGGGAGGGTCGGCTCGAGGTGTTGTACCAGGGGCGCTGGGGCACCGTCTGCGATGATGGCTTCGACTTCCACACGGCCACCGTCGCCTGCCGGCAACTGGGCTATCCTGCCGCTGTCACTTGGACACACAGTGCGACCTATGGCCAAGGGGAAGGTAGGAAGCAGGTGGGGAATGAGGGGCACGGGGGGCTGTGGGTGCAGGCAGCCCCCAGGGGGACACTGGGTCATAGAATCATAGAATCACCAGCTTGGAAAAGACCCATCAGACCATCGAGTCCAACCATTCCTATCAATCACTAACCATGCCCCTCAGCACCTCATCCACCCATCCCTTAAACACCCCCAGGGAAGGTGACTCAACCACCTCCCTGGGCAGCCTGTTCCAGTGCCCAATGACCCTTTCTGTGAAAAATTTTTTCCTAATGTTCCATCTGAACCTCCCCTGGCAGAGCTTGAGGCCATTCCCTCTTGTCCTGTCCCCTCTCACTTGGGAGAAGAGGCCAGCACCCTCCTCTCCACAACTTCCTTTTAAGTAGTTGTAGAGAGCAATGAGGTCTCCCCTCAGCCTTCTCTTCTCCAGGCTGAATGGGGTCCATGGTGCTGGGGAGGGAGATGGGGACCCTTGCAGTGGTGACTGGCAGCTCTGTGTGTGTGTCCCCAGGCCCCATCTGGCTGGACAATGTGCGGTGTGGGGGCAGCGAGGGCTCCCTGGCAGAATGCATCCACAACGGCTGGGGCATCAGCGACTGCCACCACAGCGAGGATGCTGGTGTGGTGTGCTCAGGACAGCGCCTCCCTGGCAGCTCCCCCCAAGCCACAACCTCTGGTCACCTAGGAGAGGTGAGTGGTGCTCCCCTGTGATGAGTGGGATGGATGCAGGAGGCTGGAGCAGCTCATTCTGATCCTTCCCGCTGTCCCTATTCTCCACATCCTGCCCTTGGTGCTGGAGCCCCCTTGCCCACTCCTGTGCCCACTCGACTGATTGATGGCTTGGCAGGTGCCGGGGCTGAGCCTGGAGGAGGTGCGACTCAAGCCCATCCTTGCGCGGGCCAAGCTGAGCATGCCGGTGACGGAAGGTGCTGTGGAAGTGAAACACAATGGGCGATGGAGGCAGGTGTGCGATGCTGGCTGGACCAGAAACAACAGCCGTGTGGTCTGCGGGATGCTGGGCTTCCCCCAGGAGAAGCACATCAACACCAACTTCTACCGGTAGGGCTGTGGGACAGCCATGTTGCAGCTGTGGGGAAGGGTGCCTGGCTGGACACGCGATGGGGGCAAGATACTGGGAGTGTCAGGGAAATGATGCACACGAATGGACCTGTGGGGTGCTGGTGTGGCCTGGCCGTGCCTAGATCCCCTCCTTGAGGCCTCAATGAGGGCAAAGTAGGGCTTGGCAGCAGCCAAGGGGCTATGAGGATAGTCACCAGCCATGGCCAGCAAAGCGTGGGTGGAAGGAGAGGAGAGGCAAGCAGCCTTTGGCCCGTCCATCCGCCTCAGACTGGGGCTATAAATACAGCCTATAATGAGACCCTGCCAGTGCCAGGAGTCACACAGTCCCGTAGGGCCACGTGGCACTGCCGGGCTTGGCACAGTAATTGCCAGTGGGGACAGGACCTTTCCTCACCCTGCCATGTCATGAGAGGACCCCATGCCTCCAGGGAGGGCAGGGATGATGGGGTGGGGGTCCAGAGCCTTGTAGAGCTGATGCAGCCATCCCCCTCCAACCTCTTGGCTCTGTGCACTCACAGGAAGCTCTGGAACATGAAACTGAAGGACCCCAAATCCAGGTATGGCTCAGCAGGGTGGGCAGGGGCAACCTGTGTTGGCACCCGCTGCTGGCACTGGGTTGGGGAGAGTCTCCAGCATGTGATGCCAGCCACTGCTCTTTTCCCTTGATAGCCTGAAGACCCTCAGCCAGAAGAACAGCTTCTGGGTGCACAGGGTGCAGTGCCAGGGCCTGGAGCCCCACCTAGCCCACTGCCCCATACAGGTGGCCCCGCTGTCCCCCCGCCGGCGCGCCTGCCCGCGTGGCATGCACGCCATCGTCAGCTGCCTCCCTGGTCCTGCCTTCCAGAAGGGCGCAGGCAAAGGCAGGAGCAAGACCTCCCCACGAAAGGTGAGTCCTGGGAATGGCACGGCACCACAACCCATCCTGCCAATGGAGGATCCTGGAGCTGAGGAGCATCCAGCCACCCTGTTTGCACACAAGCCCATGGTGCAGGCAGGTGGCTCTGCCCTAGGGCCACTGACTGTCTGCTCCCTGTGCTCAGGTGCTCCCGGTGCGGCTGCGAGCAGGCACTCATGCTGGTGAGGGCCGAGTGGAGGTGCTGCACCACGGGCAGTGGGGCACCGTGTGTGACAAGCAGTGGGACCTGGCTGCGGCCAGCGTGGTGTGCCGGCAGCTGGGCTACGGGACAGCAAAGCAGGCCATGCTGGGAGCCCAGATGGGCCAAGGTGAGGCAGGTGGTGCCGCAGGGGCTCGGGGCATTGCTGGGCTTGGTGTGGCACAATGGGGAAACCCCCTGTTTTACTGGGTGCTGCTGGAGCATCATGGCGCATCCAGGCAGCTCCAGCCTGTACTGGGATGGGGCTTCCCACACTCCTACTGCCAAGGGCATCACTGTGCCCAGAGGGAAGCCCCAGATCAGGGGAAGGAGAGTTGAGGACTTCCCTGCTTTAGGATAAGCATGGAGCAGAGAGTACTGACCCTCCCTCTGCTTCAGGCCTGGGGCCCATCCACATGAGTGAGGTGCGGTGCACGGGCCATGAGCGCTCCCTGGGCGAGTGCCACTTCCAGGATCCAAAGCAGAGTGGGTGCCGGCATGAGGATGATGCTGCTGTCCGCTGCCACATGCCGCACACGGACTTCCAGAGCCAGGTGAGCCCCTTCCTCCTCCCCAGATGCTGTGGAGCACCAGCTCCATCACACAGCCCCTGCCCCACGAGCTCTGTGTCTAGTCTGGGTGCTTGGAACAGCCCGTGGGAAGGACACAGAGCAGCGCGCCGATGTGGGGGTGTGCAGGATGAGCTGGTGGCAAAAGTGGTCTTGTGGAGAGGACAGGAAGGAGAACAAGGTGGGGATGTTAGTCTGGATGTATGAGGCTGCCTTTCCACTGCAGCACCGAGTGGTAGGGCTGGGGATCTGCCCTGTGCCCTGGCTCAGCCCCTCTTTGCCCGCAGGTGCGGCTGGCTGGGGGCCGCAGCCCCGAGGAGGGGGTGGTGGAGGTGCTGGTGCCCGTGCAGGGGCGGCTGCAGTGGGGCGCGGTGTGCGGCGCACAGTGGGGGCTGAATGAGGCCATGGTCGTCTGCAGGCAGCTGGGACTGGGATTTGCCAGCCATGCCCTCCAGGTAAGCAGAACCCTAGCCTGGGGCCTGGGCTGTGAGGGGTTCTGTGGGATGTCTGACACAGGCATGGCACAGCCAAGGGCTCTGGGGTGGGATGGAACAAGGGGACAAGCCCTGGAGGCAGTGCTGGGGCAGGGGAGGCTGGCTGAGGGCTGGCAGTGGGTGTGAGGGTTGGTGCAAGCGCTGTGCTCCTCCTCTGCCCAGGAGACGTGGTACTGGGCAGGCAGCCCTGATGCCACCCGGGTGGTGATGAGCGGGGTGCGCTGTGCCGGCACCGAGCTGGCCCTCCAGCAGTGCCAGCGCCACGGCCCCATCCACTGCCCCAGCGGCGGGGGACGCTTCTCGGCGGGGGTCACCTGCACTGCCCGTGAGTACCAGGGAGGGCAGGGAGAGGGGTACCCCCCTTCTTCTGGCACTAGGGGAGTAGGGGCTATGGAAGGTGGGGACCACCTGCTCCATCCTCCTCCTTCCCAGATGCCCCGGACCTGGTGATGAATGCGCAGCTAGTGCAGGAGACAGCCTACCTGGAGGATCGGCCACTGGAGTTGCTATATTGTGCCCACGAGGAGCGCTGCCTCTCCGGCTCTGCTGACCACATGCAGTGGCCTTACGGCCACCGCCGCCTCCTCCGCTTCTCCTCCCAGATCCACAACCTAGGCAGAGCTGATTTCCGACCCAGGATGGGGCGCCACGCCTGGACCTGGCACCAGTGCCACCGGTGAGTGGCCCGTGGGCAGGAGCTGGCAGGGGGCTGCCCTCTCCCTGTACCAGACAGGGCACAGTGGCACCCACCCCGCAGAGGCTGGGCTGCCCTGGTTAATTAGTGGCTGTGCCAGCACTGTCATTACAGCTTTATTTGGCTTCAAGGCTGTAATTTGCTCAGAGCCTCTGGGTGCTGCCCGCTCCCAGCTGGATCGGCCACGTGCTCCCTGCTGGGCACTGGCCCTGCGCTCAGCCCCTGTTCCCACAGGCACTTCCACAGCATCGAGGTCTTCACACACTACGACCTGCTGACGCTCAACGGCTCCAAGGTGGCTGAAGGGCACAAAGCCAGCTTTTGCCTGGAGGACACCAACTGCCCAGAAGGTAGGTATGAGCCACAGAGCGGCCAGTGACCCCCCCATCCTGCTCCCCAGGGGTGGCTGTGCCTGCCCTCCCCTCTCCTCCCTCCCACAGGGCTGCAGCGACGCTTTGCCTGTGCCAACTTTGGGGAGCAGGGCGTAAGTGTGGGGTGCTGGGACACCTACCGCCACGACATCGATTGCCAGTGGATCGACATCACCGATGTGCCGCCGGGCAGCTACACCTTCCAGGTATGGGAATGGAGGGGAGAGGGCACCAAGCGACCAAGCTCAGGGCTGGGGGCCACCCTTGGTGGGCACCACCAGCACCCCTCACCCTGCACATTGGTGTGCTGCTCTGCACCCCGTGGCTCTGCCTGGGCAAGGAAGCTGTGGCCCCAGCCCTGACCCTCACCCTCTCCAGGTGGTTGTGAACCCCAAACACGAGGTGGCCGAGTCAGACTTCTCTAACAACGTGATGCGGTGCCAGTGCAAGTACGATGGGCAGCGCGTCTGGATGCACGGCTGCCACACAAGTATGAAGGGACAGTGGTAGAGGGGACACAGTGGGCACGGCAGGGCAAGTGCCAGGGGGTCTGCAGCTCACACGGCCCCTCCACCCACACCTCGCTCTTCCCCAGGTGATGCCTACGGTGCTGATGTGGTGAACGATCTGGAGCGACGGGAGCGCCTGGCCAACAACCTCGTGTGAACCCCCGGCACTGGCACAGTCCTCCGAGGCAGCCCGGCTACCGCACCCCAGCACCTGCACCCCAGCAGCACCAGACTGAGCTCAGGGACTCAACGACTTCTGTATTTATTGATGCTGCTGCACAGGATGACGATGAGTGCGAGGACCTGTGGGGAATGCCTGGTGCCTCCAGCCTCACATGGCTGGTAGGACTTGCAAGAGGGGCCCGAGTACAGCAGCAGCCCCCATCTCCGTGGCTCCAGTGACCACAGCACGACTACCTCAGCCTGCCCACCCTGCCTCTCCGCCCCAGCAGGCTCAGGGCAGACCCCAGCCACTGCCACCTGTGCACCAGTCCTGTCCTCAATAAAGGTGCTGTAGGAGAGGGATGTCGTGCTATTGGAGAGGAGGTACCCCTTTATCAATGCCATCCCTGCCTCTTTCCCCTGCTCTTTTCCCCACAAAGCCACTCCCCGCCCAGGAACAACCCTGATCTCAGCATCATGCCCCTGGCTGGGCAGTATCATCCCCCTGCTGCCACTTAGGACCACCTGCTCACTCTGGCTGATGCCAAGTGGCTCCAGCTTGCCACCGGTGGTGTCCGCTGGCCAGGGCAGCCTGGCCCTGAACTGGCTGACCCCATGAGACAAAAGAGACCGAGGCAGCTCCGTCACGTCGCCGGCCAGCAGCCAGCCCACTGGCCGCCGCAGCTGCAGCCACCGTGCTGGGCTTTCCCAGGCTGCCCTGGCAGCTTCCCAGCCCTCAAAGCAGGGATGGGGCCACTCTGTCCCTTGAAACCCTTGCTCCCGGGAACAGGGTGGGAACACGGAACACCGTGCCCTTGCTCTCTGTGTTTCTTTCCTCCTGTGGTTTCTAGCAATTTTTTCTTAAAGGAAATAAATGGGAATATTCACCACCAACCCCCACTCTGGACTCCCTGGCCCCTGGCAAGTCAGCTTCAGGGCAGTGCCACCCTTCTCCTTGCACACCCCTGCCTATTCCCACCTGCCAGCGCCCATCTTGGCCCCGCACAGCTGGGACGGGCTGCCTTGTACCCACACACACAGCTGGGGTGAGGCAGAGTTGTACCCACACGTGACAGTCCCCACACCTGGAGGAGCTGCCAAGGATGGTGATGATGCCCTGAGGTCACCCAAGGCCAGACTCCATGGTAAGGTGCATGCCAGCAGAGGCTCACTTGACTGTGGTCAAAGTTGGTGCTGGACAGTGGGGAAGATGCTTTGCACATGAGAGAAGCTTCATGCCCTAAAATTTCCAGTGGCCAAGCCACGAGTGGCTGGGAGCGGCAGCCAAGAGGACTCCCAGCTGGCAGCACTGCCGATGCAGGGTCGTGACCAGCTCCACCGCCGCCAAGCTGGGGAACAGCCAGGGGACACAGGGCAGCCACACAAACCCTCTAGTGCTGGCTGGTGTGAGGCAGCCACTACCGAAAACAAACAAACCCCTGGCAGCGGCGACATAAACGCACTGTCACCATCCTCACCTGCTGCGAAGGGCAGAGAAGCCCCACAAACCACAGCCTTGAGAGGCTGAGGGCTGCAGGGCTGAAGTACAAGGGCACAGAGGGCTGGTTTTCAGCTGTTGAGACGATGCAAAGCAGAGGGGCCAAAGGCAGATCCCAGCCATCCACTTGCTCCCCCGCCCCGGGGCAGGGCAGGAAGCCCACAGCCCACTGGGGCTGGCAGCGCAGCCACATCACAGCCCCGCACAGAGCCGAGAACATGGCCCTGCCCGCACACCAACAAGGGCCTCACTGTTCGGGGCCACAGCTGCTCCGCGGAAGTAAACAGGATTCCTGTCAGCACATTCCTGCTTGCTGCCCCACCCGACCCCCTCTCCTGCCTGTGCCCCCCACCCAACCACTGGGGACACCGACCACCTGGGAGGGGTGGGCATTGCCATGCAGGGGGAACCATGAGCAGCAACCCCCAGCACGCACCCCACTCCCCTGGCACGCGGGGGCACGGAGAGCCACAGCCTGGCCAAGGAAATAAAATAAATGATATTTATTAGCAAAATAAAGGACAAATTCTCACTCGCAAGGCACTGCCAGGGTGTCCCCATACAGCCCCACTTGCTCACTGCCGAGCTCCCCCCATCCCACTGTTGCTTCCGCCGCAGCAGGCAGCACCGGGGTCCTGCACTGGGCAGGATAGGCAGGACTGGCTGGTGGTGACAGCATCCACATGGTACCAACCAGCCTGTACACTGCTCAGTGCTTTCAGAGCAGCAGCCCAGTGCTTTGGGATGTGGTGCAGGATCCATCCCCACTCCAAGATGCAGGGTGCTCTGCCTGCCCACAGAGATGGACCCAGGATCCCCAAGGGGGTTCCCAGCCAGGGTAAGGTGCAGCCTCCCAGCTCACTCCCGGCCCTCCCAGGCATCTTCCCGCTGCTTGTTCTCCAGGCGTTTCCTCTCTGCAGAGACAAGAAGAAGGTCAACCCTACATCCTCAACACCCCACAGCCACCTATTTCCCCATGGATGTGGCCAGAGCCCGCCCTGGTGCATCTTCCTTCCCAGCACCTTGTAAGAAGGGGCATCCATAGGGATGGTCCCCCCGTGATGCAGCCCCCCAGCAATCCAAACCTCACCCCGGGCTTCTTGCAGCTTCCTCCGCTCTGCATTTCGCTGGGCTGGTGTCTGATTGCTGCGTACCCCTAGGGCACCGATCACCAGCCGCCGGGCCAGGGCAGCTGATGTTTCAGGGCGCTCCTTGGCAGGCTGTAGGTAGTCTAGGTAAGTGGAGATGCGGGATATCAGTAGGAGTATCCTGGGAGGGACGGGGCAGCTAGCATTGCAGAGCTCTGCCAGCTGCCTCGTCCGTCTCCACTTACCACGATGAAGATGCTGCATCACAGCACAGGGCAGTATCACTCACCAGCATACGCCCTGGCTTTGGCTTTAGAGGCACGGGTGGCTTGGGAAAGCGGACGTGTCTTCACCATCAGGTGCTTGGTGCTAAGGGCGTCACGTGCTGCGGGGAGAAAGCAGTGGCATGCGTGTACAAGGCAAGCCCCATGCTCAGAATCTGGCCGCAGATCCCTCTGCTCATCCCCAGCTGAACTAGGAGCAGTACCTGTTATGGGGCTGCAGAAGATGCCTAGGGCGTGTGTATTGTCCACCCACTTAATATCAAAGCCTTTTTTCCTGCCAGAGAAAGAAAAGCTCAACAAAGATCGGCACTGGGTGGGCAGGGGTCCAGAGCAGAGCCCAGGCAGAGGACCCCAGTGCCAGGGACGAGGCATTGCTGGCAGACTCACTGATAGCTGCAGAAGACACGCATCAGGTCCTCAGTGCGGAAATCTGAGGGGAAATCATAGATCTCAATGACGTGGGGCAGCTCATCATCACTGAGGTCTGGTGCAGCAGGCTCAGCCCTGTAGTAGTTGAAGCAGGGTGACTGCTGGCTCTCCCGGCACTTCTCACCCCCTGAGAGCTGCAGGGGTGGAAGAGAGACAGCACTGAACAACCCATGCCCACCTGCCCCACACCAGCTTCTGCTCCATTGCAAGCGCTCCCAGGGAAGCGGTCCAGCCCCGCCCCAGCACTGCAGATGGATTCATGGTGTTGAGATATTAGGAGTTATCGACCAGGGCTCTCACACCACACACTTGCTTTTCCCATTACCAGCATTCCTTCACTTGTCGCGTTCTGCAGTCCCATCGGGGACACAATAAGAACAGCACCAGCGAGGCAGCAGGTGCAGCCCCAAGAGCACCCGTCCTTCCACAGTGAGGTGCACCCAAAATATGTTTGAGGAACATGGAGCAGGACAGCAAAGCCAAGAGGAAAGACTGATGTCTGCCTGCTGTGCAGGACCACTGGGCTCGGCATGTCCAGCTGCAGCACATGCACCAGAGCAGCCTGTTGGCACCCCAGATGCTGAGATGGAAAAGTCAGTGTTCCCCTGAGGAATAGGTTCTGGTGTTTAATCACCCGTGCAGCTAAAAATTTATGCCTTCTTTCTCATTTGAATTTGTCTGGCTTTGATTTCCACACGGCGGTTCTTGTTCTGCCTCTCTGCTGGATTAAAGAGCACTCAGACCCTGGTCCCCTCCCCATGATGGCACTTATGCTAATCAAGTCCCTTCTCAATCTTCTTCTTGATAAGCTAAACGGGTTGTGCGTGTTTAGTATCTCACAGCAGGGCACTTTCTCCAGCCCTAAAAGATGACTTTTGTAGCGCTTTTCCAGCTCTCCCATTTTGCAGCCTTCATTCTAAAAGACTGCCAGCCACAACGTGGGGGCGCAGCCACCGTCTGCTCCCCTCTGCCCCGCAGCATCAGCGCCGGTTGCCACCACTTGCTGCACCTCTGCCTTCCAAACTGTGCTGTGGGGACCCCTGGCACCACTTCAGCTGTGACACAAGCCCAGGAGCAGCCCCAAGCTGGTAGCAGCTCCCCCATCCTTGCCAGAGTGTGGGGTGCTGGGGAGCAGGTACATAACTTAGCTAGGTTCTCAGCCCGATCCCCCAAGTGACTGTAGCAGAGTTTACCATGGCTGGAAGGTTAGAGTCCATAAATCCCAGCCAGCTCAGTCAATAAAAAGTGCACATTCTGACAATTTTATGGGGAAGATGGATTCACAGCAGGTGAGGGGGTGCTGCCAGGGTGGCTGGATGCTGGTGGAGGGGAGAGCTGAGTTATGGAGCTCACAGGACAGGCTAGCGCTGCCGGCAGAGTTGTCTGCCCTGCCACTATCAACCATTAATGGAGCACACCCCATGAGGAGCAGCGAGCTCCTCCAGCACCCCTTACCTGCTCAGGGGAGGCGTAGGAGCTATCTCCAGGCAGAATGAAGCCCTCTGGTGCCGCTTGAGGGAGCAAAGCGCTCAGGTAGTGCCAGGCGCCAGGAAGATGATTACAGAGCAGGAGCACAGAGTGCTGGAGCGGTCCTTGACCTTCACAAATCACGGAGTGTGGCGGG
Organism: Phaenicophaeus curvirostris; assembly: GCF_032191515.1. Lineage (NCBI taxonomy): Eukaryota > Metazoa > Chordata > Aves > Cuculiformes > Cuculidae > Phaenicophaeus > Phaenicophaeus curvirostris. The sequence continues at coordinate 13,118,497 of NC_091400.1, read as the reverse complement.
GCGGCAAGGACGGGAGCCGCCTGGCAGCCAGGCTCAGCCACACGGCAGGCACAGCTCAACAGGTGCCCCTACACTGCCAGCTGGGGCATGCTGGATGCTCGCAGACCCCTATCCGTGGGGCAGGGCAGGGAGCTGGGGACAGATCCCCGCCCTGGCAGGCACCTGGCACTGGGAAGGGTCTGCCAAGGGTCGTACAGACAGATGGCAGAGGCAGGAGACAAAGCCTATCCATCACACCTCACTGCTCTATAACAATGTAGCCTTGCCTGAGCATGTTAGAGGGGTCCACAGGATGCTCTTGCTCACTTGATAAGAGTGCACCTCCAGAGCTGGAGGGGAAGCATGTGCCAGCATGCATGCACTGCAGCCCCTGCCCCGCCACACTGGCTGACAGGGAGTCCACCAAGCCTGCAAGGAAATGGTTGCAGTGCTTAATTACCCACTGCGTTCAAACTGATTCCTACTCTGAACCTGTCTAGTTTCAGGTTTCAGCCAGTTGATCTCCCTATGGTGTTTTTTTTCCTGCTAGATTAAAGAGCTATCCCCTATCAGAAATCTCTCCTCCACACAGAACATCACAAACCTTGCTCTCTGTCAGCTATCCACAGTGCATAAGGATTCAGTTACAAGGAAGAATGTTACTAATCAAGGCTGAGGTACTTAACAATATTTTTGCCTCACTTTTCACTGACAACCACTCTCATCACCTGTCCTGGGTCATGGGACAGCAAGATGAGGGCCAGGGGGGTAAATCCCCTCCCACTGTAGAGGAGAATCAAGTTCATGACCACCTGAGGAACCTGAAAACAAATAAGTCTATGGGACCTCATGAGATGCATCCCAGAGTTCTGAGGGAACTGGCCAATGTGGTTGCCAAGCCACTCTCCAAGATATCTGAAAAGTCATGGCAATCGGGAGAAGCCCCTGGTGACTGGAAGAAGGGTAACGTTGTGCCCATTTTTTAAAAGGGTAGAAAAGGCGACCCTGGGAACCACCGAGCTGTCAGCCTCACCTCCGTGCCTGGGAAGATCATGGAACAGATCCTCCTAGAAGGCATGGAGGTGATTAATGACAGCCAGCATGGCTTCACCAGGGGCAAGTCCTGTATGACCAACTAGACGTCTCTCTATGAAGAGGTGACCACAGCAGTGGACACAGGTAAACCAATGGATGTGATCTATCTGGACTTCTGCAAAGCCTTTGACAGCCTATGGCTGCACCACAACACAGGCTCTCTCTGACCTGCCTCCTTGATGGGGCCCGGCAGCCTCCCCACTCTACCCAAGGACGAAGCCGTGCCCCCGTGCCAGCCCACAGAAAGCCAGCGCCAGCACCACATGCACCACCTGCCACCGGAGCAGGACTCTCAACCCTCTCGCACCAGTGCTATCAGCAACCTCCCGCCTGGAGGGTGGGGGACTGCCGCTGCATGGAGCACAGCAAGGCAAGGATGGGGGTCCCCAAAGCCCTTCCACATCTCCCTCCGAGCACCCCCAAAGGCGAGCCCTCCATCCCTCATACCCTGTCCCAGCCCCACACCAGGCCTGACAAGGGCACACCAGCCCAAGCACAGTCCCATGGATGAGGTGGGTCCCAGTGCTCCTCAGTAACAATGCTCTCGAGTTAATCTTGTTCCCTTCCCAGAAGCTGTAAACAGGCACCACTCACCACTTCACACCCTGTTTCCAGCCCAGGGTGGACAGACACTGGCTGTAACAATATTAGTGCTGTTTGTTACTTTGGGCTCATTAATGCCATTTGGAAAATTACCATTTTGGTGTTACTGATTTAAAATGCAATAAGGGATATCCAGCCTCGCCGCAGAAGCCGGCGAACGGCAGGAAAACAGTGTGGGTCTGGGTGTTAAGCAGCTATTTGTAGTAAATTCAGCTACACGCGTGCAGGAGGGGACAGTAATGAGCCACAGCTGATTAAGAAGCTGTAGTTTCAAGGAAACATCCCATTGCTATTTCAATGACAGCTCATACGTCTCAGCCCATTTCTTTATCACCAGCCCTCATTTCACAAGGGTGCAGTTGCGGTTTATGACGCTCGAGCAGGATTTACTGGGTGCATTTTATGTACTATAGAGGGAAGATCTCCCCCAGCCTTCACCACCACTGTGAGACGGGATGGGAACCAGCCAGGGTGGAAGAGGGAGATCCCAGGTGTTTTTGCACCACAGGCAGCTCGTGTCCCTGTGGACGAATGGCGGTGACAGCAGGCAGCACAGCCAGGCCGGTCCATGTGCCCTGGGTGCAGCCCAGCCCACCCTAGTGGACATGGGGACAGCTGACCCCCACAGACCCCCAAATCCCAGCAGGTGACAGCCACTGTTCCTGCAAGTTCCCGCAGGCGCAGGTTCACAAGGACGTACCTCCTCCAGCAGGCGTGGGTCCAGGCAGTCCCCGTCGTCATTGAACAGCGTGTCCCAGCTCTCCTCAGCAGCAGGGCTGGCATGGCCTGGCGTCCCAGCACTGGCTTGCTCTGTCTTTGCGGAGCTGTGGCAGAGACCTCCCTCTTCTTCCTTGACCTCCTGGTTGCAGCAGTGATGCTGCAGTGGGCCCGAATCCCTGTCTGCCCCCACTGACTCCTCAGCCCAGACAGTGGGCAAGAGACCCTCTACCCCACTGCACAGCAGATCCAGGGGTGGCGGGGGCTCGTGGCTCCCCAGGGGTGCCCCCTCCCATGCACTGCTCGACAGCTCCTCGTCAGCACCCAGCAGGCTGCTCCCAACCCTGGTGTTGCTATCTGCTCCCTCTGCAGCTGGCACGGAGATGACCTCCTCACCAGGATGCCCAGCCCCAGAAGCACTCTCCTCCTTGCCAGGTGGGAGCTGGGATGGGCTGCCCACATCCTGATTCAAGGTATTCTCCTCAGGGAGCACCAGTGCATCACTCAAACCACCCGTCGAGCACCCAGGTTTGCAGCCAGCGCCTGATACATCCAAGGTGCTCTCCTGGACAAGCTCAGCTATGCCTCCCTGCTTCTCCTCTTCCTCATCCTCTGACAGCACTCCAGCAGCACAGCCCTCACTCTGCCCTGCCAGGAGAAACCCCCCAGGCTCCCCCTCCTCCTCCTCAATTTTTGAACCTGCAGCCTCCCACATCAGTCCGGGCATGCTGTTCCACTCATGTTCCCCTGCCAGTTGCAGGACACCCTCTCCTGGGCACTGGGAGAGGTCCCTGGCTGGATCCAGGGTGCTGTCCCCCAAATGCTCTGACACGCCACTTGGTCCTGTCCGATATGCCAGCACTGAACTAGTGGGGAGTATTGGGCTAGCAGGGTTGGCCTCAGAGGCAGCCTCCCTGGCTCCAGGCTGGGCACTTGGTAGGGATGGAGGTTCATGCTCGGTCCTCAGCATCTGGCAGCCACAGCTGAGTTCCCCGAGTCCTTCATCACGGGATGTTTTGTCCTGCCCATCCAAGGGCTGGGCAACAGTTGGATCCAGGCACGGCTCAAACATGCTGTGTGATGCCCCCAGGCTCTCCAATGCTACGGAGCAGCTGCCTTCCAGCCTCTGGCAGTGCCCAGCAGAGGCTGCCCGTGTCTCCTTCGGGGTAGTATCCACCTTGTTCTCCCTCCTCAACAATCTGCCTGCCTTCGTTCTGGCACGAGGGCTCTGCCTCTGCCCGTCACCACTACCCCGGCAAGTGTCCTGCAGGAGATGGTGGTTCTCAGGCTCCCGGTGGTGCACAGCTGGCGTGTCGGCCGCTGCTTGTGCTGCTCTCTCCCGCCGAGCTCTGGGCACATATAAGGCCATGTCAGGCTTCCTTCGTCGGGACCGGCAACCCTCTGCCTCCTGCTGCATGGTGCCACCACCACCTGCTGAGAAGAGACAGCGTCAGTGCCCTGCCCACATCCCAACAAGCCCGCACATGGTGGGCGGCCCCTGCCCCGGTTGGTGGGTTGGGGTCCCAGCCTGGCACCCATTCTTGCTCCCATGGCAGCTGGCACACAGCAAAGGACAGCAGAGCCCCAATTTTGTCCCAGCAGTAGCAGCTCTGCAGATGGGGTTTGGCGCCCGGAGCACCCCTAGAGCCTTCAGTGGGATGTACCAGGCTATGGGGGAAGCAGGGAAACCCTGCCAGCATCACCAAGGTGCATTCACTGCTCCAGCAGCTGCTGCCTGGGACCCCTCAGCCACAGCTGAAGCAGAACAGAGCGTCCTTGCACCATTCACACATCAAAAACCGCAAAGTGGCCCGCAGCAGCAATGTAGCACCAGAAACCAAACCCCAGCACAGAGACACCCAGCACAGGACCACGGCTGCCAACCCAGCATGGCACAGCCCTGCTCACCTGCTGCCCCATCCTGGCAGAGATTTATTTTTCATCATCTTTGGCAGCAACAGGCATGCCGCAAGCTGCCAGGCCCCCTGCCCCTATAAATATGCATCAGGCAGGGTTTATGGAGACGGATGGTGCAGGGGGCTGTGCTGTGGTTGAGGGGAAGGCAGAGCAGGGCCGGGCTGGGGCCCCGTGATTAATCACTGCCCACTCCGTTTAGGGGGATTCATCACGGGCCACTGTCAGGTAAATCACTGGAAAAACACCTCTTCAGTAATTAATGTGAAGTGACGGATGGACAGCCCCGGGCCCATTAATCTGGACCATCAGCGCCGACCGAGATTATGAATGTCAGGATGCATAAACTGCCGGCAGATCAATAGGGCCAGGAACCCATCCAAGGCTCTCATTTCCGAGGCACCTCCGGTACATTAGCCTCCCCTCCACGCAGCCCCCAACCGAGGCGCGAACGGTCCCCGCGGCCCCTCACCAACAGCCGGCAGCGGTGCCGGGAAGGCAAAGGGAGGCCAACCACTGGCTGGAAAGTGGCTGGGGCTGCCCGTGCTGCATGGCATCATCCCCTCCTCCTGATGGACAGATGGCTACCTCAGTGTGATGGATGGGTCTCTCACGGCTCTCTGGAAACTGCCGGCAAGCCTGGGCAGGGTAGTGCTCCCCAGCATCACCATGGTGCCTGTACCTGTGCTGCAGAGCGCAGTGCACGCCTGCCCACCTCCGTGGCACGAGGCACAGACACAGGCACCAAGGTAATGCCGGGCACTGTCCTGGGGCTGCCCCAACCATTTTTCTGTCTCCGCAGCTCTTGTCATTTTTTCTCCCTCTATGATACGCTAATTTTGCTGGCAGAACGATCCCCTTTATCTTTATCGACCACAAGAAAAGAACGTATCCTACAAACCCTCAGAGGTCTGGATTAGTCATTTTTCAACACCGAGGCATTATATATTTTCTCACTGAGCAGCAGCCTCGCTGCTGGAGTGGAGGGGGCACAGGGAGCCCCCCCACCCAGCACCACTATTTCCAACCACGCAGAGCACCGAAGCACACTGTCCTAAAGGACTTTTCCAGCCAAGCCCTGAGTCTCAGCCCATGGGACATCCTTGGGGGAGGGGATGTCACTGATCTCCCCCCCAGGCTCTGCTTCCCAAGAATTTCCAGCACCTGGAGCAGCCAGAAGCAGCCTTGCTCCACACACATCCAGAGTCACCTCCAAGAGCTTTCACACACAGGATTTATGGGCTCCTCGAAAGCTTGCTGTTCACCTTGCCTCACCCTCCAAAGCAGATGGTGCAGCATTAGCTAGACGGCTGGTGCTGGGAGCATCCTCTCCCTGCACCGCTTCGCCTCTGCCTGCTGTGCACTGCCAGGAAAGAGACACTTTCTGAAAGCTGGAGAGAAGCACAGCAAGGTGGTGGCTGGCCCACGCTGTCAAGGATGCTGCAGCACTTTGTTTTTTCCCCACAAGGCAGCACAGCTCCTGCCCCCAGCCTATTACACACTTCATCGATGCCACAGCCACGCATCAGCACCAACTGATTTCACGCTCTGGGAGGCAAAGCAACAGCCCTGGCTTTGGGGTCTCATTCACACTATGCTGGGCAGGGCAACCCTGCTGCTTCAGGACTTCAGAACCAACTTCACAAAGCCAAGCGGTGAGGGGCAGTGCATCCCCAAAAGGGCCTGTGCTGCCCCGCTTTTTGGAGCCAACTAGCAAAACAGCTCAGCATTGCGGCACCAAGTAAGAAAAGGCAGCCCTGGACTGGGTATGCCATGGTAAAAGTGGCAGTGGGGACCGGCAGAACACACCATGGTGTGGCCAAGGTGGATGCTGGAGCATCAGCTGGGAGGCAGCAAGAGCTCCCCACCAACACAGACTCCCCTCGCACTGTCCCCAGGAAGCTCATGAGGAGCTTGAGCTCGTGAGTTTGTGAGGTCTCAGAGCAATGGGTCAGCCTGCATCTCTCCTGTAGCAACCACCTGCAGCATAGACGGATGTTTTCTCCCTACTTTCTTTTCCCCCTTGCATTGTCAAATTCCTCCATCATCTGCCCTACCCAGCAAGAGAGGACACCTATGATGTGGCTCCGATAGCAAAGTTAGGGCCCCTGTCACCTTCTCCCACCGTGGGCAAAGATGTCAGCCAGAGCCCTGTGAGAGGAGCCCAAGAACGGGCACAGATGCTGGGCTGTGGGGCTCATATGGAGTGTGCCAGTTCCCGGAAAAGTTTTGATGCCACCCAGCGCCCTCCCAGCAGGCTGCCGCATTTCCTGGCAGGGAGCTGTATTTTTAGCTTTCGAGGTTTCTAATTCCACTCAATCCATACTGCCGTCGATAGAGCAGATAACCTTAGAGCCTTGATGGTGAACAGGGACAGCAGCACCAGGGGACCAGGAGCATTGAGGGACCACACAAAACCTCAGCATGCAGCTCGCACACCCGCAATGTCACTCTTTACAGCCTGCCACAGACTGAGCTCTTTGAAGGCAAAAAAAAAGTAAATATAATAACAAGACTAATAAAAAGGCAGGTACAAGGAGATTCTAAACAGCCCCACTGGGGAACTTGCTGCTTGCAGAACTCATCCCATGCCAGGCACGTGCCATGCACGCTCACCGACTGCACAATGCCAGCACCCCGCAGCCTGGGTAAGGATTGTCAGAGGTTTGGGCTACCCTGCTCCTCTCCTGCTCTCAGCAGAGCTCCAGCCCAGCCCGCCAAGCTCACACAGCAGGTGACAGGGCCAGAGAAGGACCGAGATACCTGGTACAGAGAGGCAGAGCAAAGGAAAGAACAGAGAGCCACTGGCACAAGGCAAAGCAAAGTGCTTCAAGGACCAGAGAGCTGCGTCCTGTCCAACACCTGCCTGCAGCCCCACAGGCTGTAGGGCATCCGTGTCCCCTGCTGCCAGGAGAAAGATGCTCTCCAGCAGCCGGAGCAAACACTGGCTACACAAACAGACAGCAAAGGCGTTGAGGAAAGAGAGAGATTTCAAACATGCCTTTCACATGCGATGCTCTCAGGAGATACCTGGAAAAAGAAAAGGGGAGTGTTTCAGACAGGAGGGAGATTTGTTAGTTGAGAAGGTCCCCTTGCAGCTGTACTGGGAAAAAGGAATGGAAAGGGACAAGAGATCAGCAGGAGTTAACAGCTGGAGGGCTAAAGAGAATACAAAGGACTTTACAAATATACCTAAGCAGAATCAGCACGGAAGTGAAAAGGTCTATTAATAAACAAGGAGAGAAAATTAATGATGGCTCAAAAATAAAGATGACTCAAAAGAGCAAAATTACTGTTTTTAACCAGAAAAAAATGCAAATGAGGCAGAGGACTCACAAAACACAGCTGCGGAGAAAGCAAAAACAGCATCTCCACAGAGACATGGACAACTGACCAGCGTGACCAGCACTGAGATGAACTGATTAATCCACCGACACATAAGCAGTGCCAGGAAGAAACTAGGGTATTGGTGACAGGCAGAGCAAACTAGATGCTGAATTTCTTTACAAGAAAGGACAACAAAACTGGACCTGGGTGCAGGACAAACCTAGTGTACATCCTTAGAGCAGCACATGATGGCCAGAGGAAGAAGAACCAAACAGCTCCTGTCCCACGAGGGGCAGTGCGGGGGATGAAGGATGCTGGCTTCCCAGTGGGAGTTATTTCCAAAGAATTGCGGGGCAAATTTTTTTAATAAAGTAAATTAGATGCAATTCAGTTGAACTTCAGTTTTACACCTACTCTCAAATTTTCACTTGAAAAGTGAATTACAAATGTAATTACTCATATTTGTAGATGTTACTGAGCAGAGAAGTGTTGCAAAAAGCAAACAAATCATTCAAAGGACCTCAGAAACATAGGCAGGAAACATCAAAATGAGACCCAGCCTGGGAAAATGAAGGTAAAATAACCCAAAGCAGCCACTCAGAGGGCAGGAGCAGCCTAGAAAGCACGGCCTAGATGTGCTCAAACCACAAAGCAGGTGCTGGGGTGACGACTCCAAAAAGTGCAAGGGGCAAAAGCTGGACACCGGCATCGTGCCACAGGCCACCCGGGGGCCACGCTAGGCCCACAGCATGCAGCGTGAAGGATGGAGGAGACACGGAGGGCAGGCGGGCAACCACGAAAAACAGTGTCCATCGCCTGGGAGCACAGGGCACATGTTTTACTAGGCATGGGAGCCCAGCACACCGAGCACCTGGGAACGCCACATAACTCCCCTGCCCTTGAGTGTTGTCACCAGTGGCATTGCCCCGTGACTCAATAAGCTGCAGAGAGTTATGGGGTGCAATGTGCCATGTTACCAGGGTGCCCCAGGACATTTGTGCCAGCAGACTAGGGGTCAGGGCTGGGACAGGGAGTCAGGATCAGCACTGGGACATGGAATAGGGGTCAGGGCTGGGACAGTGGGGAGGGTACAGGGCTGGGACGTGGGGTGGGGGTCCGGAATGGGATGGGGGGGCGGGGGGTCTGGGCTGGGACGCGGGGTGGGGGACAGGGCTGGGACATGAAGTGGGGGACAGGGTTAGAATAGGGGATAGGGGACAGGGCTGGAATGGGGGGGGCGGAGACAGGGCTGGAATAGGGGGTGAGGGACAGGGCTGGGATAGGGGGTGAGGGACGGGGCTTGGATAGAGGGAAGGGGACAGGGCTGGAATGGGGTTGAGGGACAGGGCTGGAATAGGGGGAAGGGGACGGGGCTGGGATAGGGGGTGAGGGACGGGGCTGGGATACGGGGAAGGGGGCGGGGCTGGGGGTCAGGGCTGAGACCAGGGGCAGGACTGGGTCGGGGGGTCGGGAGGGGAGCGGGGGGCACAGCGCAGGCCCCGCCGTTACCGTACCCCGGTCCCGCCGCTCCGCTCGGCGCCGCCGCTTCCGCCTGCCGGTCCCGCCCCGCCGCGGGGAGCGCCGGGCCCTGTAGTGCCAGGGCGGCACCGCCCCCGCCAGAGCCGGGCTGGGGGCTCGGGGACAGCGGGGACACGGGGCTCGGGGACACCTGGGGGAGAAGGAGCTGGGGAGCTGGTTGGCAGCGGCTGAACGTGAGCCAGCAGTGTGTCCGGGGGCAAGGAGGGCAGTGGCATCTTGGCTTGTATCAGAAACGGCGTGACCAGCAGGTCCAGGGAGGTTATTCTCCCTCTGTACTCAGCACTGGTGAGACCGCTCCTCGAATCCTGTGTTCAGTTCTGGGCCCCTCACCACAAGAAGGATGTTGAGGCTCCGGAGAAGAGAAGAGCAACAAAGCTGGTGAGGGGGCTGGAGAACAGGCCTTATGAGGAACGGCTGAGAGAGCTGGGGGTGTTTAGCCTGGAGAAGAGGAGGCTGAGGGGAGACCTCATTGCTCTCTCCAACTACCTGAAAGGAGGTTGTGGAGAGGAGGGTGCTGGCCTCTTCTCCCAGGGGACAGGATAAGAGGGAATGGCCTCAAGCTCTGCCAGGAGAGGTTCAGACTGGATATTAGGAAAAAATTCTTCACAGAAAGGGTCATTGGGCACTGGCAGAGGCTGCCCAGGGAGGTGGTTGAGTCACCATCCCTGCAAGCGTTTAGAAGACCAGTAGATAAGATGCTTAGGGACATGGTTTAGTGGCACATAGGACTGGTTGGACTTGATCCAGGCGGTCTTTTCCAACCTGATGATTTTATGATTCTATGACGCCAGGGGGCACCAGGGACTCAGGGGCACAGAGGGGTGCCAGGGGCTTGGGGGTACCTGGGGCACCCGAGGCTCAGCAGCACTGGGGGCTCGGGGGCAGCTGGAGGGACCTGGGGCTGGGGGCACCGGGGGACACTGGGGGCACCTGGAGGTCAGGGACATCGTGGGGCACTGGGGGCACCGGAAGCTCAGGGACATCAAGGGGCACCAGGGACTCAGGGATATCAGGGGGCACCGGGCACTCAGGGGCACCAGAGGCTCAGGGGCACCAGGGGCTCAGGCATCCCCAGGCTGCATCCTGTGCAGACCCCACATCAGGGGAAGGTGCCTGTGCCTGGCAGGTTGGCTCCTCTTCTTTCCTGGTGTCTGGTGAGGAGGGGGCTGCCTGTGCCCAGCAGCTGATGAACGGGACAGCACGGGCAGGACCACCAGCTGCTAATGGAGCACTGATGCTGAGCAGCACTCCTGAGCCAGAGCCTGCAAGAAAGGATGTAGCACCTTGGGGAAGAGGGCTGGATTCTCCCACAGACAGGGTGAGGGCTGGTGGGGAAAGGGGGTGGCCCAGGGGATGCAGACAGGCGTGCAGGTGCCAGCTATCACTGTAGGTCGTGACCCGGCTCACTGGGACACAGGGCTGTGAAGGGTTTGGGCAGGCTGCTGCAGCCACCCTGGTTTGTCTGGCCGGTGGATAACGGGTCTCTAAAGCCCTCCTCCCTCCTCCAAACTAGCTTCCTAATGAACTAAAGCCGTGTAATTCCCAAGCAGCTGCTTCCCAAGCATCCTCACAGTGCGGGTGAGGGAGGAGCGCTGCCCCAGAGCATGCACATCACCTCTGTGTGGGACTGGAGGCTGATGCCCCAGCAGCCAACAGCCACTGCAGCTTCTGCAGCTCCTCAGAGCTGTCGTGACCCTGCCAAGGTGTCACTGAGCACTGCATGGGGCATCAGTGCGTGGGGCTGTGCCAAGCATCTTATCCCTCCTCAGGTGCAGCTACAAGGCTGGGACTGCTGATGCCTGCAGTCTGGGATGCTGTGAAGTACTCAGACATTCCTGACTGCCCAGTGTGGGTCCCAGTACAGCCAAAGAGGCTCATCACAGAGGGAACATCAGTCCCAGAGACCTGGTTCTTCTGTGCTGAGTGGTGGCTCCTAGCAATGTGTTTTGCCTTTATTTGGGTGCAAGTGTGAACAAGGCAGGACCCTGGGAAGGAAGCTGCACTCCATCACTGCAGTCCTGTGGACCGAGAACGGAGGGCTATGTGCCCTCTGTGGGACAAGGAAGGCTCACACTGGGAAGGGCCACCTGTCACCCCGCGGGGGTGGGCAGCCCCTGACCCAGCCCACCAGGGCACAGAGGGTACCATGGTCCCTCTCACAGGTAATCAATGGCAGCAGATCCTGATCACTTTCATTATTATTATTTTCTTATGCATGTGTGCACAGGAGATTTATCGCCAGCTATGGAGGCAAAATCAATTATTCATGTTATAAATTAGAAAATGATTTATGTTTGTGGGAGGCCAAGCAGCGTGGAGCCCCTGGCCACATGGGAGCTGGATTTGTCTGGGAATGGCACCAGACACCCCCTGCCAGCTCTACCCCAGCTTCTTCAACCTTGGCACGCTCTGGGTGTCCCACCCAGGGGTACCTCCATCCAGTCACAGCCTCGGAGTGACCCTGGGATGGTGGCTGGCAGGGAGCACCCAGCCTCTTCCACTCTGTCAACCCAGGTGCCTGTGGGCAGAGCCTGAGGAAGGCTGGGGACCACTGTGGTCTGGTTGTTCTGGCCAGTGCAGCAGGATGATGCTCCACAGCAGTTTCCATGGCAGCGGCAGCATAATCCGAGCGCTGAGAGGTGCGGGCTACAGAAGGACACGCTCACTTTCCTCCACTGGAGAAAACTTCACATGTCCCTTTCAGCCCCATTAGCCATGTCTGTGCTCCTGCCTCCCACAAGGGACACCGTGATACCCTCCAGACTGCCACCACAAGGGACAGGGACCTGTCACAATGCTGTCATCCCCATGCTCCCCAGGAAAGAGGATGTGGGCAAGAGCGCAGTGTAAAGGCATCCTGCTTGCACCAGCCCAGAGTGGGGCTGCAGGACTTTGCATAGCTGTGGCCTATCTTCTCCTGGGTTAGGGGGAGTCTCAAGGGTCCTAGGGGTCTTCCCAGGCCTGGACATCCCATTCTCCAAGGGGTGACTGATATTCTGTGCAGAGCAGGGTGGCACTGGTCTCTCACTGCTTCCAGTGCTGGGGCAGGGAGGTTGGTTGTTGCTAGCAGGTCTGCCCCAGCCCAGCCGTTCCCCAGGCACTCAGCTTAGTGCTGGTGGGAGATGCAGCTCTCCATGGCTAAACGTCAGAGGGTCTAGCACCCCAGTTCTGCCTGTCTTGGCACCCTAAAACCTGCTGCCCATGCTGTGCAACCAGCTGGAGTGAGTGCTGGGAGCAGGCTGGCTGCTTTCTGCTGATAGCTGGGGCTGCTTTTGAGTCTTGATCTAAAGCTTGAATGTCTGTGCCTCCCAGAGGACAGCAGAGTGGGACGGGAGTGCTGCCTGACTCCTTGTCACTTCATCTGCAGCTGCGTCAGCCAGTGCCACGGGGAAGCACAGCCTGAAAGGAGCAGTGTGTAAGAGAAAGGAGCTGTCAGCAGCCCCAGATCTGAGTCTGATCACAGGCGAACCACATGTCCATCTCCTGCTTGTGCAGCATCCTGCACAAGACTGAGCCCTGGCCCTTGGGATGGGAAGGAGAGTAAGCATGGGGTAAACTCAGCTCCGCTCTGGCTCTGCCAGCAGCCTTGTTTCCCCCAGCCCTGCCTCGGAGCCTCCAGAGAGGCTGTCACACTGTGTGGTTCCCAGGGGTCTCAGGGAGCTGAGAACTTGCTGGCTCAATGCACACATGTGGGTGTCAAAGGGGGCAGGGGAGTTTGGCTGCCCCCCCACCTCCCTGCCAGGCCACTAGCAGGAGGAGCACCAACAGCCAGGCACAGTCCAGGGACAGGGAACCACCTCATCCTGGGATACTGAGGCTGCTGCAGCCATGTCATCCCCTAGCCAGCCCTGGGGGACCCTCTGGGAATGCACACAGTGTGCAAAGGAGTCCCTGCTTGCTCTGCTCTGACTCTGAAGGAACCAGACATCTCTGGGATCTCAGAGAACTGCCAGCTTAGCCCAGGATGCCCCAAGCAGTGGGCAGTGGGCACTGAAATGCCACTGAAATGCCAGGGAATAAATTAGTCGCCTTCTGAGGCCGAGCATCACATCAGACGTCTTGCTGCGCCCCAGTCCTGGGGATCCCAGCACCAGCCCATGCCCGTGTGAGCATCCCTCTGATTTATTGCCATGGAGCAAATGCTTATGGGGTGCTTTTGGCAGAGAAAGGCCCTGGGGAGCTGTAATTGGCACACAGAGACAACGGGGGAATCACCCATCAGCTGCAGTGTGCCAGGGCACCCAGAGCACCCACTGCCCTGGGTCTCTCCCCTACAACCAGCCTGGGGACACAGTCAGCCTGCAGGGAGGGGACTGTGGAGAGCCCAGGGCTGGTGTGGATTATATCTGCTTTGCATTATTGCACCAAACACCTGGGGAGTCATCGGTTCGTGACATGATGTATAAAGTGAGGAAGCAGCCTGCGGTGCCGGCAAGCGCCAACGCTGCCAGAGGCTCCCGGGCAGGGAGGCAATGGGACTGTGTCCCTGTGAGCATAGGCTGGCTGTGGAGGGGGGTACCGGGGTCTCTTTCTCTCTGTCTTCCTGCATATCTACAATTAATAGGCACAGAAGGCAGCGTTTGTGCTGCAGGAATCAATACTACTCCAGGAGCTGCCTGGGTGCTCCTCCCTGCGCTCCCTCAGGAGCCTGCCCCCTGGAACGCTTCTCCCTGAGCTATCGCCGATGTCTCTCATCCGCAATTGTCTCTCTTTCCAGCACTCTCAGCAGGACCGAGCAGCAGCAGGGGCTGGCCAGTGACAGCCCCGGGGCTGAGAAGCTTGCTGACCTGGATGATCGGGGAATAAGCAGGAGAGACCTCTTGGAGGGGATCTGGGTTTTATCCTGACTCAAGGTACCACGCACTGGCACCGTGTTGCAGCCTGCTCCATCGTGGCCCATCCTGCTGCAGACCCTAAGAGGTACCAGGGTGCCGTGTCTGGCGCTGGAGGGCAGGGATGCTGCCAGGAGGCAGTTTCTGCCCAGCACACAGCACTCAGGCGTGCTGAGACGGGAAGCAACTCCCAGTCTCTCCCAGTGCTGCTGTGTCAGGTGACAGCCACTGCCCCATGGGAAGGAATCCAGCTGCTTTTGATACACTGTGATTTGAATTGATTCATCAGTGCGATCCGCTTGGAACTGATAAACCTTTCAGGACCCCTGCCAGAGGAGGCTGAGCCAGGCAGGCTGGGCATCCCCCTGCCTCCCTGCAGCTGCAAAGCTCCTTTGAAGCAGCCGGCTACCCTGGGTGCATACCAGCCCCACGGGTCCTGCCAGACCTCCCAGCAAGGGAGTCCTGTTCCAGTGCTCCTTTCACCAGGGACCCCATCGTCCCTCGCCAAGAAGAGCTGATGGTCCCTGGCTCCATCGCAGCGCAAGCCAGGTGCCTTCTCTGGCTGCCTGTCCCCTCTCTTCACATGGGACAGGGCAGTCCCCAGACTGAGTGCTGGCACTGGTGCATTTACATTCCAGTCACAACTCTGAGATCCCAGGGGAACAAGCTGAGCTTGTCCCATGGGACCATGTCCTGCAGGGGGATGGGGAACTCACTCCCGCATCCTGCGCCCCAGGAAGGGAAAGCATGGATGGGGACAGCGAGGCAGGAGGCAAGCGTGGGCAGATCCGGTTACAGGCAGCACAGGGCAGAGAGATAGGCAGAGAACAGCAATGCAGCAAAAAGGGCTTTTAGTGATAATTAATAATTAACATTTCTAATGATGTCCCGGCGACAGGAAGAGTCCAAGCAGGGACCCAGGGGCACTGTGCACAGCGACAGGAATGGCTGGGGACCATGGGGACTGGGGAGGCTCTGCAGAGGCAGGGACAGGCATGGGAGAGAACCATGGGACTGCGGCTACCAAGGCAGGCACTGGGCATCCCTGGGTGGGCAGCGCCTTGGGCCCAGCCTTCACACCCTGCTGCTGCCGGGGTGTGATAAACCTGTGATAAAGACTGAGATAAACACACCTCAGGTCTGACCTCGCCTCTGTGATAACATCTTGCCAGGAGTTCCTGTGCCCAGCAAGTACCTGAAATGGACCTGGCAGGCAGTGGGAGCTGGAGAGGGGTGCTGGAAAGCAGAAGCTCACGGGGAGCTGCCAGAGTAGTTGGCAGTTTCCAGGTCACTGTTTGCCCTGGCACAAAGAACCCCCTGAGCTGGGAGGTGTCCAGGCACAGGGAGCAGTGAGCTGGCCCAGGGTGCAGAACCGGAGTGGGCAGGGGTTAGTGACTGCAGAACAGTGACAGGGAGGGGACAGCAGGAAGAAGAAGGACTGAGCAAGCAGCCAGCTGAGCATGGGAGTCCATCACTATGAGCCAGCGCACGACAGGCGTGCAGTCATGGGAAAGGCAAAAACAATCCTAGGAGGAACCAGGAGAGGCATTTCTGGCAGGGCTGGGATCTTGCTTGAGACCCTGCATGGGCCCCAGGGGACCTGCTTTTGCTGGAGCCAGCCTGGGGGAGGAGCAGAGATTGCCAGGGGAGACAGAGCTCAGGAGATGCTTGATGGGAGGACAGCAGCTCCTGCCCAGCACAGGACAGGCTGTGGGGGAATGGAGCGCTCACTATAAATACATCAACTGGATAAACATCAGGGAGGAGAAGAGCTATTTCAGCTAAAAGACAATGTTAGCACAGGAATGACTGAGGATAAATTATCCATGAATACATTTATAGTGGAAATTAGACCCTCAGAGCAGGGAAGTCCCAGCACAGCCCCTCAAGAGAAGGAAGCAGTGCCAGGCGGGAGCCAGGGTCAGCTCAGCAGCTGAGGGATCCCACAGCGTGCTGCAGCAACAGCATGTATCCTCTTCTAGCGTTGAAAAACAGCAAAGGGTGCCCACTCGGCAGTGCTGGTGGGTGTAGCAAGCAGCGGTGTGCAGGGCAGTGTGTGTGGTGCAGTGCACACACATAACTGCATGCGCATGTGAGTGCAGATGTTTATGTGTTCATGGGCTGTGCGCATGTTTGGGCAGCACTTTGAGTGCTTGTAGCCCATGTGTGTGCACAGAGAGTGTGTGCAGACAGAGCAGCTGCACACAGACTGTTGCATGTGGGCATGTAAGTGCGTGTGAGTGTACTGCCAGTGTGTGTGTGTGTGTGTGTGTGCGCACGTGTGTGTGTGTGCTGCATACCCACCAGGTTATGTGCAGGTGCCTCAGCCTTCATGATGCCCTAGAAAGAAAAACAAAAGCCCTGGTGATGTATCCTGGAGGTTAGTGCCTTGTGTCAGCACTGCTCTGCTCACCTGCACCCAGTTTGTGTTGCATCATCTGGAATTTGCTGGAGGGGACAGAGTGGGGGCTCCATGAATCCAGCTGATCCTGGGCAGATTCCTATCCTGCTGAGGCTCCCCCAGCTCCCAGAACACTGCTGTGCCTGTGAGGGCCATGGGGGCTCCTTGCACTGTCACCCCACAGGCTCACCCTGTCTGGCCAGAGTACTTGGTGCTGTCAGCTCACAGCCCTGTGCCATCCCTCTGCCCACTGAAGTGCAAGTAAGGGGCAGGCTGGTCCTTAGCATCCTGCTCCGTTCTACCCAGGCATGGGGACACAGACGGTCAGGGCTGCTGGATGCAAGGGGGTCCCCTATCCCCAGGGTCTGAGTTGGCATGGATGGGACAAGCACCTCAGGAACCAGGGCCAGGGAAAGCCAGGGAACCTCTGCCCTGGCGATAGGAAAGGAAGGCCCTAGCTGGCTGAGGAGGTGCTCACGTTGGCCCCAGCTCAGCAGAACAGCCTCCTGCTGCCTGCGTGCAGCCCTCCATGGTGCGCAGTGGCTCCCTTCCCCCTGCAGCATGTCTGGCTGCTGCTCGCTCTAATTTCCTGTGCATTGTGTCCCCACTGCCGCCGCCACCGTCCCCTGCACATCCCTCGCAACGTGTGCTGTACAGCCAGGCTTCCCATGCCTGGCACCTGCACCCTGCCTCACTGCCCCATGGACATCCCCATGTACACCCCAGCTCATTTCACTGAAGCTCTGCACTCCCCTCCATAGCTTCTTCCCAAGATCCGTGCCCTGGCTCACAGTGCTCACCCCACTGTGCCCCACACGTGGGTACAAGCAGAGGTGTGGGATGGAGATGGCTGGGCCAGTACAGGGCAAAGGGGTGGCTGCAGGACTCTGGTTTACATCATGGTAATTGTTATAGTAAAGTGCCTGCTGGCTGCTCTCATTCCCCAGGGAAACTTCCCAGCCCATCAGGGTGGCAGCATCCATGGGAAAGACACTGAGGGTCTCCTACTATGGATATTGTGGAGCTATTTGCAGCCCCACTAGCGGAAAATCACCCTGCTGGGTTCCAATACCGTGGGCTGGGGGCTGCAGCACACGAGGTCCTCTCGGCACGTGTGCCCTGCATGTGTGCAGAGTGCGTGTACACATGGGGCATCGTGGTGTGACCACATCCCTGCTGACACAGCGCGTGCACCTGTGAAGCTGCGTGAGTGTGCACCCCGCTGCACATCTACCTGTGCACAATGCATGCGCACCTATGCAGGCACAGGCGTGTACAGGTGCGTGTGTGCAGTGTGGTGTGTGCCGGCAGGCCTGCCTGTGTCTGCCAGTGGGTGTGCATGTCCTTGGGGCCGGGGCCAAGCCCCAGTGTGCTGGCATGCCAGGTTTGCAGGCCCAGGGAGCTGGTGTGCCCAGAACCATTCGCAGTCTCGGCATGCTCGAGCTGGCTTCCTGGTGCTGTTCGTGTTCTGTACCTGCTGGACACAAGAGAAGGCTCTGGAAGCCGGCTTGCAGTTTGTGCTAATAATTACCCAGATGGTTACTAAGTCAGGGATGAGCTCACGACTCAGCAGAGGAGGTGCTGAGCGCACACACATGTGCAAGGCTGCAGCCAGTCACTGGGGCCATGGGCCATCGCGAGGCAGAGTGCATATATGGCTCTAATGTGCACAAGGACACACGAGTGTAGCACTGTATATATATGACAGTCACACCAGCCTCCCAGCCCTGTGGGTTTGCTCAGCATCCGGGCTTCCCCATGGCAAATTTAGAGAGCAGGGGTGGTTGCTGCCCCAAGCAGGTCCTCCCTATCCAGACACCATTGTGCTCTCTGTGAGGACCTTGCAGAAGGCAGCATGCAGCAAGCTCGGTTCTCAGCCAGGCAACCTGTGAGAAGGGGTCAGCGGATATTAAGTTGAGGGGTCCTTGATGGCCATGTGGAAGCACCTTCATGGAAGACAATCACTGGGACTGAAGAGCTCTCAAATTCAGCAAGCAGATAAGAACCAGGAGCAACAGGCAAAAGCTGTAGCCTCTCTTTTAGAAGAGAAATAAGGAGGATAGCAGGACAGGTGATTTGCAGCTCAGAAGAGCCCAAATAGCATTGGCTCCTATGGATCCTGTACGTACCTCCTGGCATCTCCTGTGGTCTCTCCTGGTGGCCACAGCCCAAGGCTCTCTGCTGGGGTGTCTGCAAACACACTCCACTGGGATGACCTGGTAGCCTTGCCAGTGGTGTCCTACTCCCTGCCACAGCCACTTTCTGCATCCAAAGATGCACGAAGAGCTTTGTGTCCAACCCTGCAGTGACCACGAAGGAGAAAACCATGTCAGGGAATGCAGGCTTGTGGGCTGAGTGAGATCCTGTCTCCGGCACCCACTGGCTACCAGGTTCTGAGCAAGTCAGTGCCTCGTGTGGCCTGAGATGGGGGTTTTCTCACGGTTTGGACAGGCTGCCGGGGCACAACCCCACCCCGAGTCCCCGCAGAGCGATGTGACCTCATGGGGCGATGGCACAGGGGAGGGCGCTGCGCCCTCGGGGGGTGTCTGGGTGTCGTACTGTGGGGGCTGTCCAGCTTCGCTCCCTTTTCCCCTCCCGCCCCCGCAGTTGCCACTGCTCTGCGGGACAAACCCCTGCCGCCCCGGGGCAAATCCTCGACTCTGCTCGTCCCATCGCTCCAGCTGCCCTTGCAGGCGGTGAGGACCCGCTCCCGGCCGTGTCCCCAGTGCCACCCACACCCTCGCACCCAGGGGTGCGCTCGGGGGGCGCAGCTCCCCTCCTGCCGGCCCCGCAGCTCCCGGCGAGCGACACCTCGCCCATCGCGGAGCCCTCTCTGCCGGTTCCAGCCCCGGCGGGCTCGGGGCCCGGGGCGATGCCCCCCGGCGGGTCCTCCCCCCGCAGCATCCCCCCCCGCCTCCGGTGATGGGGACAGTAAATCAGCGCGGCGCGGCCCCACCTCCCCGCTCCCCATTGGCAGCGGCGCCCCTCGCCCCGCTCATTGGCGCTGCCGCCGCCGCCCCCGGCCCTACATAACGCGCCGTTCGGCGGGGCTGGCCCCGTCGGCAGCCCGGGAGCGGCGGGCGGTGCGGGATGCGGTCCCGCAGCCGCGGGGGCGGCGGGCAGCCCCCCTGGCCCGTGAGTACGGGACGCTTCGCTGCTCCTTCGAGTTTCCCGGGGGCTCCGGGGCGGGTTACAAGTCCGGCACCGGCCCGGAGAGAAGTTGGCGGGGGGAGCGGGCAGGCAGCGGGTCCCGCAGCGCGAAGGGGATGCGGGAGGGAGGATGCCGGGATGGGGGGAACCGGGCTCGGGAGGATGAGGCGGGGATGGGCGTGCGAGTGGGGACTGAGGGAGCGCTGAGAGGAGTGTCCGGGTGGTGAGGAGCAAGGGACGGCTCCTGTTTGCAGGTTCACCTGCGCTCGGCTGTTCCGGAGCCCGGGGAGGGGCTGGGGGCTGCGGGGAGAGGGGTCCAGCAGCGCTTCTGCCTGAGAGGGAAAGGGCTGGCTGCGAGCTGGTGGGTCTGAGCTCCCCAAGGACCCGGTGTCCCTTCGTGACTAAGGTGACTGCTCATCTCCACACTGCGTTAGCTGCTGCTGGCTGAGCCCTAGCCTGTCGGGTCCGGCGCTGGGAGTCCTGCATGGGAGGGACAGGGACCAGCCAGCCGGTAGCAGGGGGCTTTGGGCCCATCAGAAGCATCTGAGATGGGATGCGCAGGCATGGGAGGCTTTGCCAGAGCAATGTGGGTGCGAGTGGTTCAGAGCCCATGGCAGCAACTGCGCAGCTGGGGCAGCTGGACTGGGGCTTATAGGCTTTGACCACAGTAGAGGCACTGCAGGGCCTGGGCTGCTTAAGGCTGAGGTGCTGTGGAGGGGCACTGCTGGCAGCCCTGGGCAGCTCAGCTGCTTCAGGAAAGGGGCTGCTGTGTTTGCGGGACATCTCCTGCCTGTCCTCTGCTCTAGCAAGTACAGCCGTGGCAGCCTGGGAACAGCAGGAACAGGAATATGGTGCTACTGGGGCATATGTAGCATGATATCAAGGGGTGCTGTGATGTCACCATGTTGTCACTGCTCTGGGGTACCTTCGGGGTGTGATGAGGCCCCTGCTGCACGATGTTGCGCAATGTCATAGCAGTGGTGGAGGTGGCTGCGCCATGGGATGAGATGCCACTGCAGTGGCGAAATGTGACATCGCTGGTGTACATGGCGCAGTGGGTGGCAATGTCACAGTGGTATGCAGGATGGGGCAGCCACCCAGACTGGCAGCTCCCACCTTCCCCATGATGTGGGGCAAAGGCTGGGGATGTGCATGTTGACACATGAGAAGCTTTGTGGACATTATCTCCCCACCCGTGGTAAGGGTTCTGTGGCACAACTGCCTGCCTGCCCCATGGCTCCCTTCTCAGTCCCATCCCACCCTCCCCACAGGACATTGCCAGCCACAGCCGTGCATGAGGACAGATGAGCTCTACACACTGCTTCCCTACCATGGGGCCAGTACCCTGTCCTTGCACCGCTTGGCCCATGGCATCAGCTGCCTTTTTCTCTTCTCACTGCCTTTACCCCTGCCTGGCACATTGGCTTCGTGTCACCAGGCTTAGCCATGCTGAGCAGGCACTCTGTGGTGACCGCAGGTCCTGCGGTGACCTTGCCACCAGATGCCACAATGCAAGCCAAGATGTGGCTCTGCTGGGAAAAGACAGGCTGAGCTCTGCCTTGTGTACAAGCAGGATGCCATAGCTTCACACCTCACGTGGAGCTTCACACTGTGGCCTCAGTGCCATCAGCTGCATGCTGGGGAAAACAAGGCCTTTTCCATGTGCCAGGCAGTGCCTGAGCCTCCTTCCTTCCCCTTTCCCAAAATGGCTTGGCTCCGGGCTATGCATCCCTTCCCCATGGCACCAAACACCGGATCTGCTGGGAAAAGCCCTTTGTGTCCAATCAGGAACATTGTTTCCTCCTGGAAAGGCTCCATCCAGCCTGGAGGGATTTTTGGCTGCAGCTGGATAGGATGGGGGGGCACCTGGGGAACAGGCCAAGCTGCAGGGATCGGGAGCTGGAGGAAGAGCAGAGCAGAGAGAGCCATGCCAGCGGCCCAGCAACAGTCACCCATCACCTGGCTGTGGCTGAAGAGGCACCGCTCTGCATCAGCAGGGGCTCACATGGCAGCCCTGCAACCGTATGTCTACATGGCTCTTGCCCACCCTTTCTTTGGTGAGCCCAGCGTGCAGCTTTGGCAAAGGCTCCCCCTCCTTCACTGCCTGGCACTGCAGAGTGACACACAGGGACTGTCCCATCCCTGCGCAACCCAGTGCATCCCCATCCCCAGTGCCTTGCATGAGCCACGTGCATCAGGAAATACCCAGTCTCCTGCCCCTGGAACTCCAGACAGGACAGCAGCGTAAAGGGCAGAGTGCTCCAAGTCTGGCTGGGTGGTGGGGAGAAGGTACTGGGGGTCTCCAGCTGCACCTGGGCACCTGGATGTGAGTCAGGCCAGGGAGAGAATGGGAGCAGCGCAAAGCAGAGCTGAGGACGCGCACACATCCACCCTTGCAGCTGGGGTTAGGGAATGAACGGCATTGGAGAGGAAAGGAGAGCATGGCTTATGCAAAGAGATTCGGGGCTCTGGGTGTGCTGGGCAGTGGCAGCTCAAGGTCTCCTCTGCAGCTGGAGGACAGCCCCTTCCTGCCTAGCAAGGTGGGCAAGAAAGATATTTACTTGTGGTGGGAGAATTCTACCCCACCTCACCCACGCACCCATCCCTGAAGGCTGTTGGGACCATTCCTATTGCCAGGGGAGGAATCAGCATTCTGCTCCTGCAGCCTGGTGGGCTGGACAGGATCTAAATCATCAGGCACCTTCCCCCTCTCCAAGATGGGCAAGCGTGTCACCATGCAGCTGCCACTGCTTCCTTTGCTCACTGGCAGGGTGCATGGCATGGGGATGTGGTAGCAGAGGGGCCGTTCACCCCTGTTGCCCTTCCAGTGTTGTTCTTGGAGCCCTCGGAAGCTGCTGCTTGGGGACACCCAGACAGCAAGGTGGGGGACACTGTTCCACGTGGCTGTGCTATCCCTGCAGTCTGAGAGCTTGGCATAGGTTGCTTTTGCTCTCAGCTGGAGCACTGGCAAGTGGGTTCATGCCCACAGCCTGGGGTCGCACAGCTCTGTGCTGGGCTTTTCCCTTCTAGAGGTGACTGCCAGACCTGGGGCAAAGGGTGGCCGTTCCGCGTGCCACCTTGCTCACCACCCGTGCTACAGCCAGGTCAGAGCCAGCTCCAAAATCGCCACAGCCTTGCTAGCAGTGTTGGCAGACACTATCCTCCGCAGTCTAGGTTAATTGAGCCTCTCCTCCCAGTCTCCTGCTCTTCCCAGCATCTCCTTCCCGTGACCACATCCCTGTGCAGACACCTTCTCCAGCCAGCCAGGGAGGAGCTCACCCTGCAGAGGCCCTGGCAGGAACAGCACCAGCAGGATGGAGAAACTGAGGAACACTAGAATCACCCAGCAGAGTATCCCCATGTTCTCCCCATGGCCTTCCCCAGTACCAGAGGACCAGCTGAGCACTGAACAAGCTCCCCAGCCAAGTGACTGCCTGCTTCCTCTGGCCCTGCCAAGGGAGCAGTGATTGGCATTGTGACTTGGCAGGATCTTGCATGCCTGTGGCCCCTTGGGGCAGGGCAAGCTGGGGCTGAGCCCAGCTTTGTCAGCACCCTGCAGCCCTCCTGCTGCCTCCTGGGTGCCTCCCAAGGGACAGGCTCCCAAGGTCCTGTTCATACTCAGCCTTGGCTCCCGGGTCACTGGAGTATGGTCCCGTCCCAGGGAATCCCCAAAGTTGAGCTGCATCCAGGAGGGTCCCTGTCTGGGGATGCTGGAGCTGTGGCAGTGCCCAGGGGTCTTGGGGCTGGTGGGGTGGCACAAACTAAGATGTGTAAAAAGGGATGGAAAAAGAGCATCTTCCATGCAAGGGTGATGAGGATGCTTGAGCACTGTAGAGCAGGGTCTCTTCCTGGCACTGATGGGCTGCAGGTCTCTCCCAGGTGCCCAGGATGCTGGTGCTGTGCCTGCTGTCCCTGGCCTGCCTCAGCGAGGGCTCCCAGCGCAGTGAGCCCATGTTCGCAGCCGTCACCCACCACCTCCTCCCACCTGACTATGACAGCAACCCGACGCAGCTCAACTATGGTGTGGCAGTCACTGACCTGGACGATGATGGTGACTTTGAGATCGTGGTGGCAGGGTGAGTGGTGCACCCAGTGCCTCGGTGACAGTGGGACCTGCTAGTCTTGCAGGGCCAAGAGCTCTTTGCGTCTCCATGGACATGTGGGGTTGTGCACAAGAGTGATGAGGTTGGAGGGTGCATGTACCCACTCGTGTGTGTGTGTGTGTGCACCCACAGAGGGTGTTGATGTCAGCGGGGCACCTGCATGAGGCCATGTGAGTACCTTCATCCCTGTGCCAGGGACCCCTCTGCGGGGCAGTGGCAGCTGCCCTGTGGTCAGGGTCCACCCTGCAGTGCAGAGCCAGTGTGTCCCCAAGCCAGCTCAGCTCCGCTGACAGGACTCAGCGCTCTCCAGAGATTTGGTTAATTGGCTGGAGGGTTTTTTGTAGCCTTTTTTTGGAGTGATGGCTTGGAAGGGCTGGCAGGAGCCAGGGAGGCAGGGAGCCGTGTGCTGCACTGCCCAAGCAGGGCTGGACACAGAGCAGCTGCTGCCAGCAGGTCTGACCCTGGCTGGGGACAGCAGGGACCACGGCACAAGGTCTGCATGTGTGTGCTGGCACGGCTGTGAGCTGCCAGCACTGCGTGGCCGTGCATGCATCACTATGCTCACCCCTGAGGGAGGCTTATGCTCGCAGGAGTGCTCTCCTGGAGGAGACCCCTCACCGAGCTTACCTGGGGGTCTGCAGCAGCCAGAGCACCACGGTGGCGGGCAGAATACAGCTCCACCACTGCTCTGAGCACCATCATGGGGCAGCAAAACACGGGCAGCACTGGGGGAGCCACCACTCCCAGCAGGGCTGAGCCAGGCAGCCAGCAAGGGGTTTTGTAAGCACCCGCAGTTCCCGTTGTATAACTTGTTTACTGGTACATGGGGCAAGAGTGGGTGGGGAGGTTGTAGGGAGCAGCATGTCAAGAGGATTTGTGTTCCGTGCTGGTTTCCGTGCCCTGGGAAAGGGCTGCAAGCAGGGACCTGTGCCTCATCCTGCCCTGCTAGCTGCCCAGACCCAAACCCAGCCCCTGCCCTGGCATTGCCCTGGGGGATGCCTGACATGGGCTTGAACAGGTCCAGGCTGAGCCTTCCCCTGTTGCAGCCAGGACCCAGCCCCACATTCAGGTTCTGAGGGCAGCCTGGGGTCCCTGGCTTCTATGCACCATGTGGATCTCTGATGTGCCCACCATGGGGCAAGCCTGGTGTCACATCCAGTGTCTGCCCAAGGATGAGACAGGAGCTTTCCTCCTGTCCCCGAGCCTCAGGGAGCCATCACACCCTGCTCACACACATAGGTACAATGGCCCCAACCTGGTGCTCAAGTACGACAAGGCACGGAGGCGGCTAGTGAACGTGGCAGAGGATGAGCGGGGCTCCCCGTACTACGCACTGCGGGACCGGCAAGGCAACGCCATTGGTGTAACAGCCTGCGACATCGACGGGGACGGCCGTGAGGAGATCTACTTCCTCAACACCAACAACGCCTTCTCTGGTGAGCCCTGTTGGCAGCTGTGCCCCGAGCCCTGGATGCAGGGGGAGCTCCCAGCATGGTTGCCTGCGACCTTCGGCGCTTGAGGGATGTGTGCGGGCTGGAGTTAATTTCTCAGTTGAGTGGCTCCATTGATTGATGGCAGCACGGGTGGGACGCCAAGCCCAGCCAGCCGCCAAGTCAGCACTTCCAGCTGCCCAACGACCTCCCTGCAACACCCCAAGCAGGACAGAAGCTTCCCTGACACCCCCAAGGCTGCCCCGCCACGGGGACCCTGTGCTGCAAATCCCAGCTGTGCCCTGCAGCAGGCATGTCCCTCAGTGCTGTGGTTCCTCTGTGCCACCTAGACCAAGCCAGGTCCTGCCCTGGTGGTGCAGTCCCAGTTCCTGGGATGCCTTTCCTGGGGAGGGGACTAGTGTGCCCCAGCCTGGCACCAAGCATCCCCACAGCTCCCTGGGTCAGCCCAGCTGACCAGCTCTAGCCCAGCTCCACTCTGTGTCCCTGTCCCACCGCCCTGACCTCCACGCAATGGATCTGTCTTCCTGATGCTCCTAATTACCCAGGCCAGCAGTGGCCGCTGGCACATCTGTCCCTAAATCAGGTGCTGCTATCGGTGCTGTCACGGGTAGCACAGTTTGCTGCCTGTGCCTGGCAGCGCATCGATTTTTTACCTTCCCTGGGATGATCTATGGGACTGTGCCCCATTGGGACACATTTTACATTAATAAGTTGATCCTTCTGCATGTCTTCTGGCAGCTTTTACAGGTCACAGGGGTTCTTGCAGCAGCAGCCTGGCCCTGTGGCACTGCTGCGGGCTTGGGTGGAAGAAAAGAGCAGGGGTTTGGGATGCTCCAGGAGAAGGTTACCCCTTCCTTCTTGCAGCAGGGCATTTGTCTCAGGAGGAGGTGCTGCAGCCTCCTGACCCTGACCCTCCTGACCCGTCCTTCCCCCAGGCATGGCCACCTACACAGACAAGCTCTTCAAGCTCCGCAACGGGCGCTGGGAGGACCTGTTGAGCGATGAGGTGAACCGAGAGGTGGCCAGCCGCTTCGCTGGGCGCTCTGTGGCCTGTGTGGACCGGATGGTGAGCAGGCAGGGCACGGCGAGCGGGGGCACCTCTCCAACCTTCTCACCCCACATACCCCCCAGCCCTCCTCTGTGGGGTCCCAGGGTTCCTCTTCCTTTGCCGGGAGTGCCCTCCAGCAGCCCATGGCTGTAAGAGCTGGCAGCCCCCCAGCCACGGGGACCGCGGGCACCTGTCCACATGGTTGCTGCCAGCTGATAAACGTGCCTGTCGAGGTGATTTATGTTCCTGTCACCTGTGCTTTCTTCTTCCTCCTCCCCCAGCGGTTTGTTTCCAAACGATTATTGCTAAATCAGGGTCCAGCTGCTGCATGGGACAAGAGGGGTGGTGGGGATGAGGGGGACTTGGCACGCTGGGGATGTTCTGGGGGGCAGGGTGCTCTGTGCTTGTATTGTAAGCCTGGGGACCACAGAGGTCCTGGAGGCAATGGGGCACAGGGTGCTTTTCACCATGGGTTTTTCAGAGCACTTGCTCAGCACACGGCAGCCGTTCCTGGTCCCATGGAGCCATGAGAGCATCCAGCCCTATGGCAAGGATCCCATGGTCCCTGTGGAGCTGGGTTTTGGGTGGGTGGGTGCTGAGGAGGTGCTGCCGGCCACAGGGCTCCGGCAGGTACTCCATCTACATCGCCAACTACGCCAGCGGCAATGTGGGCCCCCATGCCCTGCTTGAGATGGATGTGGCTGCCAGTGACCCTGCTCGTGGTGTCGTGGTGTTGGTGGACGTGGCTGCCCAGGCTGGTGTCAGCAAGTACACAGGTACCCAGGCTGCCGCGACCCCACGGAGGGGACAGGGCACTGCTGAGCACGATGAGCCGGCACCGTGCTGTGGGCAGTGCCCGTGCCATGCGTTAGGCTGCCTGACTGCCCCACCTAGTGGCAACCCCACGGCGAGGGGAAGGGGCCAGAGCCACGATGCTCACCAGGACCCCCATGCCCACTGTCACCCTGCCTGCAGCCACACCGTTAGCCCGCAGCATCCGCGGGGCTGGCAGTGGAGCACGGAGACATGGGCACACGAGCAGGGCAGCAGGGAGCATGCCAGCCTTTGCCCCATGCTGCCCCATCACTGCAGGGACCGCTGCGGTGCCCCAGCTCCCCAGCAGTAAATTGTCACTAATTAGGAGTACTGTCACCATGGCGATGACAGTGATTATGGGCGGGAGTGACACAAGCTGCTGCCGAACCCAATTAGCTCCTGATGAGAGGGACTGAAGGAAGGAGGTGGGTGAGGAGGAGAGTCCAGGGGTCCTGGGAGCACTAGGTGGGCAAGAACTAAAGGGGACGGGGGGGCACAACCCCCTGGGGCAGGGTGCCAGCTGCGCCCTCATGCCAGGCTGCTGTTCCCAGGGGGACGTGGGGTGGCCGTAGGACCCATCCTGAGCGACAGCGCCTCTGACATATTCTGCGGTAATGAGAACAGCCCCAATTTCCTCTTCCACAACCGTGGGGATGGGACGTACCGGGATGTGGCAGCTGCTGTGGGTGAGTAGAGGGAGCAGGGCATCGCAGGCATCGGGGACCCCAGGGTCAGGGCTGGCTCTGCCCATCCCTGCCTGCTCAGGGCAGGCTGAGCACAGGGTGGAAGGACAGCCCTGGGGCTCAGAGCCCCGCTGACAGCCGGGGGTGGCTGAGGTGCACCGGGGCATCTGTCAGGGCAGGGATGCAGCCCTGCACGGGGAGGACCCATCTAGGGACCGCGGGGCGCATCCCGAGGAGATGGGCGCAGGGAGGGGGTCCCGGTTTCCCCCCGTCCCCTTGCGGCTCCCCAGGGCTGGATGACCCCTACCAGCATGGACGTGGTGTGGCACTGGCTGACTTCAACCGTGATGGTCGGGTGGACATCGTCTACGGCAACTGGAATGGGCCTCACCGCCTCTACCTGCAGAGTGGCACCCCTGGCCATGTCCGATTCCGGGTGAGGGCTGAGGCTGAGACCTCCTCTGCTACCAGCTTTGCCGCTGAGCCTCCTGGGCTGGGGGACCTGGCTTCGCTCCAATTTGGCTTTGAGTCCCAGTTTCCAGCAGGGAGGGGATGCAAAGCACCAAAGCGGAACCCCATGTCCCATTTTATGTGCCCTTGTCACACCATGCCCATCCCTCACGCAGGACATCGCCACCCCCAAGTTCTCCATGCCATCCCCTGTCCGCACTGTCATCGCAGCTGACTTCGACAATGACCAGGAGCTGGAGGTTTTCTTCAACAATATCGCCTACCGTGGCTCTTCTGCCAACCGCCTCTTCCGGTAGGAGCCTGCGGGTACCAGGGAGGCTGAGCAGCCCTCACGGCACAGCCAGGCTCACGGGACTCCTCTCCAGCAGTGCCACTGCTCAGGCTCAGCTAATAAAAAGGCACCGTGACTGAGCCTTTCCTGGAATCATTACCAACTGCAGCGATCGTGCTTGCAGCAGCCCCTAGGATCCCCAGCACTGCTGATTAGCAGCCACATGGAAGCTTGTTTGTGACTCCTGTTAATCGTGGGGGTCAATTCCTCATTACCGCTGTGCAGCACCTCCTTTCCTGGCATGCAGGATGGTGGGAGCAGGTTCTCTGGCCTGGTTCCTTCACTCATAGGTTGGTAGAGGTGGTGGCATGGTGGGGAGCCCCTCAGGGGGGCTCTGGTCTCAGAGGGATGCAGCAGTGTTTGGAGATGGTGCTGCTGCTGTGCAGTTCATACCAGTATGAGCCAGGCTCTCATGACACCCCTGTCACCTCTCCATAAAGCAGGGACATGAGGTGCCAGGGACAACAGGCAGGGGACAGTCCAGTCCACCATGCACCCTGTAAAGCCACCAGCATCACCCGTGGGTGCCCCTGGGACTGTCACCCCTCTGCCAGGCTGCTTAGGGCAGGACAGACACTTCTGGGAATTGCCAGGGGCCACAGGGTCTGCACTGACACCCCATCTGTGCCGAGCAGGCTCATCCGCAGAGAGCATTCGGACCCCATAGTGGAAGAGCTGAATCCAGGGGATGCACTGGAGCCAGAGGGACGGGGGACAGGTGAGTCCAGCACCGCTTGGTACCCTCTGTGCCTGGGGATGCTGCGTGCCTAGCCTGGTCACCTGCCCACTCCCCACCAGCTCACTGGAGCCCCCATGGCCCAGGAGAAGCCCCAACCTCTCTCCACCCATACCCGACTAAGGGTGTATCTCCAGTTGTTCCCAGCTCTCAGGGAGCTTCTTCCTGTGCACCCACTGTTCAAAGCAAACATCTGTGCTTGGGGGGATGGGGGCAAGCAGTCTCCTGTGTCCCATAGACCCCAGGCATTGCCTGTTCCTGTCCCCACTCTGCTGAGAGAGCTGACCCACCTGACTGCAGGGTGCCACCCAGACTGGACCCCAAAACCTGTGCTTGCAGCCACCTCATCTTCCCTAATGCCCCTGCATCACTGCTACCACTGCTGCCAGCTGTGGTAGTGCTTAAAGACACGAGGCCAGACCCCATGACCTGATCCTGTTCTTGTAGGGGGTGCAGTGACAGATTTCGATGGTGATGGGTTGCTGGACCTGATCCTGTCCCACGGCGAGTCCATGGCACAGCCCATCTCCATCTTCAAAGGCATCCAGGTGAGTCAAGCAGGGGGCTTCCTGTTGTCCCCATCCCTTCTGCTTCTCCCCATTCAACCTCTCTGCTCCTTCACAGGGCACCAGCAACAACTGGCTGCGTGTCATCCCCCGCACCCGCTTCGGCGCCTTTGCACGGGGGGCCAAAGTGGTGCTGTTCACACGGCACAGCGGGGCTCACCTGCGCATCATCGACGGTGGCTCAGGGTACCTCTGTGAGATGGAGCCCGTGGCACACTTCGGACTGGGTGAGCCAGGGGCCAAAGACGCTGCCTCTACCCTCAGCCCTCCTAGTACCCTTTTGATGGAGTCCTGAGTCCCGCATCCTTCCTGGGCAGGAGTCACCTCTGCTCCCTCAGTGCCCTGCAGCAGTCATCCAAGGGATGCAGGCAGGGTGCCCAGCCCCTGCAGCCCTGCTGTGGGGGGTTTCTGCCCCCTTCTCCACACCTTCCCTGCTGCTTTGCCCAGGTATCAGGGCTTTACCTGCCCATTAACCCTCCCCTGGATCAGAACAGCTGGCAGCAAGGCTGCAGGAGCATCCCTGCCTGCTGACAGGGTAGTCCGTCATCACCCTCAGGCTGCACCCCTAAGCGCAGGCTGTCAGCACGGGCACCTAGGACCTGGTTTAGGGAGCAAAGGGAGGGTTTTCCCCTCCATTCCTACCACCCCGTAGCCTCCTTTCAGCCCCCACGTACCCCCAGAAACCCTCCCTCTGACAGACTGCCCGCCTGCAGGGCATGATGAAGCCAGCAGCCTGGAGGTGACCTGGCCAGACGGCCGCCTCATAGCACGAGCCGTGGCCAGCAGTGAGATCAATTCCGTCCTGGAGGTCCCCTACCCTCTGGATGTGGAGGAGCCACTTATTCCTGCCCTCCTGGAGGTAAGAGCTAAGTGTGGGAACAGGGCGGGATGCTTTGTGGGCAGGAATGAGGGGCTGAGCTCTGCTGGCTCAGTGGCTGCTCAGGGCTGATTCCTCCCTATCCCGGCGGTCTCTGCTTCTCCCCAAATGCAGTGTGGGCAGGGATTCTCCCAGCACGAGAACGGACGCTGCGTAGGTGAGTGGCTGCTGGGGGCACAGGTTTTGCCTGCACCCGGGATGCTGCAGCATGGCCTCGAGGGCGCCTCAAGGGACACGAGGGCAGCACCCTGCTGTACAGCGAGGTGGCAGCCGGGGAGGCAGCTGGGCACGCAGGCAGGGCTGCTGTATGGCTCAGTGTGGGCTACAGCTGTCTGCCTGTGCCCTGGGAATGAGAGGGGCAGGACAGCCCTGGAAGGGAACCGCAGTGTCCTGGGGAGGGGGCAGAGTGCTGTGCCAGGGCAGGAGGCATGGCTGGCGTGTGGCAGACTTTGTGCTTGAGCTACAAGCAACAGAGGTGCAGCAGGGTGGCCGTGGCTGTGTTGGGAGCCTCCCAGGCAGTCGCATGGCTTGTGTGTGGAGTCACTCTGGGCCCCAGAGCAGCACGTGCTTGGGGAGGTGGAAGGTCTGCAGCCCGAAGCTCCAAGACCAACCATCTCACCCCAAGGCCCTCCTGCTTGCAGACACAGACGAGTGTACCAAGTTCCCCTTTGTCTGCCCGCGGGACAAGCCCATATGCATCAACACCTATGGCGGGTACCGCTGCCGCAGCAACAAGCGCTGCAGCCGGGGCTTCGAGCCCAATGAGGACGGCACAGCTTGTGTGGGTGAGTGATGGCAGGGATGCTCTGACCCTTGGCCAACGCAGCCTGACCAGGCTGGTGGGCAGCAGCTCCAAAGCTGCTCCAAACCTTGGGATGCTGTTGCACCCCTGACAAAGGCCTGGCCACATCCTGCCACCTGCCACACAGCTACCCCACCCTTTGCCCCCCCAGCTCCATATCTGTTCATCCTGCATCTTTTGCTGAGGTTCCACTGACTTGCCTTCTCTCTTTCTCTCTCTTTCTCTCTCTTTTTCTCTCTTGCTTATTCTCTCTTTCTCTGTGCAGCTCAAGTGGCATTTTTTGGGGGATATCCTTCCACTGGGAGTTGGCCTGGGCCCCCCCATGGTGCCCTCCTCCCTCTAGTCCTCGCACTCTGCCTTTGCCTCTATGCACTTTAACCCCTGCCCGTAGCACGCCAGAGCAGCCTTGGTGGAAGGACTGGCCAGCCTCTGCCTGTCTCTCTTTTTTTCTCTCTCTCCTCATGTTGAACTGCCCTGGAAGTGCCGCCGGTGCCCTCCTGGGGCGGCCCACGGTGAGATGGGCACGGAGCCCAGCTGCCTGGCCGCGGTGGGCTCACTCCTGGCACCATGTCTGGAAAAGCAGCCCCGGGGCAGCGCCCCTTTGCCGGCACCTCCCTGCCCGGTTGCTTGCTCTTTCTCCTCGATACCGTACCATGTGCCTGCTGGTTTGGCCTGCGACGTGTGTGCTTCGTCTGCCCCCTCCTCAGCAGGAGGAAAGCCCTGTGGGGAATAGGACCCTCCTGGTCTGTTTTTTAATGTATTGACCCTACTGTTTGGAGCTGGACCCTGCTCAGTCTTCCAGCCCTTCTCCCAGAGAACCCTCTCGCCCCCAATAAACTGTATCCTACTAGCCCAGCCTGCTGAGCTGTGTGGCAGGGCTGTGCTCTTGCTTCTGCCCATCTTGCCCTGGGGCTGTACAGGGAGAGGGCTTACGGTTAGGGAACACCCCCAGTATACCCCAGCTCTCCCTGCCCCTGGGCCAGGAGATAACTGGAGGGTGCACTGTGGTCCTGGAGAGCTTTGGCTCTCCCCACGCCTTCTCCCAGCCCTGGGAGCGTGGCCATACCTGCAGTACCAGAGGAGCTGGGGTATAGCAGGCTCCCCTACCCTTGCAGCAACAACAGGGCTGTGCCACCTTCCCACTGCCTGATGTAAAACCACGCTGCTCTCTTCCTCACCGCCAGACATCAACGAGTGTGCCCAGGGCTTGCACAACTGCAGCCAGCTCTGCACCAACACCCCTGGGGCACACGCCTGCCACTGCCGCCTGGGCTTCCGCCCCCTTGATCCCGCTGCCAGCCAGTGCCTGGGTGAGTACCTGCAGGCAGGTGCCCAGCCTCCCGCTGCTGCCCGGCACGGCCATGCTGCCCGGGCAGCAAGGGATACTGTTTCCTGGGGTGCCTTGTTGTGCTCACAGCCCTGGTCCCTGTCAACTCAAAACACAGGAGGGCAGGATGGACAGACTGGCTGTGCAGGACTCGATGGGGTGAGGAGGCATCTGCCACCTGACAGCCTTGGGGACAAGCAGCGGCAGGACCATAGTTGTGTACCTGCAGGCATTCGAGATGCCTTCATGTCCCAGCTTCACCCAGCCCCAGAACTACCCCCTATGCCCTCTCTACCCCCTGTCTGCCCACGCCAGACCAGCCCCCTACCCTTGTTATGGCTCTGACCCTCTCCCCTTCTTTTCCAGACATAGATGAGTGCCAGGCACATCCCAGACCCTGTGATCACATCTGCCACAACAGCCATGGCTCCTTCCACTGCCACTGCCACCACGGCTTCTCCCTGGGCACAGGTGGGCGTTGCAGACGCAGCTAGCCTGCTCTGGCACAGCCAGGTGCCCCCTGCTCCTCCCCAGCCCCTTGAGCCTAGTGCAAACTGAATAAACCCTTTCCTGCACTGATTTCCCTGTGGGTCCCTGTCACTGGGGCCATGTGGCTGCCACACAGGGCTGTCTCTGAACCCTCATGCATTCCCCCATCCTTCCTTCTTATTTTTGCCCATTCTTACCCTCCTTGAGGGGGCTCTGTGCACCCTGGTGTGCTGGGGGATGTCCCTCACCCCTCTCCCTCTGATGCAGGAGGATGCAGGACAGGCAGCAGTGGATGAAGCATGGGATTTATTGAGAAAGGTCTCCAGGCAGGGGCCCCCTTGTGGGAA
This sequence comes from Phaenicophaeus curvirostris, assembly GCF_032191515.1. NCBI lineage: Eukaryota > Metazoa > Chordata > Aves > Cuculiformes > Cuculidae > Phaenicophaeus > Phaenicophaeus curvirostris. The sequence goes on along the minus strand of NC_091400.1, from coordinate 13,084,893 downwards.
CAGCAGGGCCAAGGCCACCCGGCACACAGACCAAGACTGAGCCAAAGGGAGTCCCAGGGGACAGGTTCCTCCCTCCAGGACCCTAGAAAAGCAACACTGGCTCCATATAGCCCTGCACCCAGGCAGGGACTTATCTCTGCAGGATGCTGGATGTCACAGGGACCTTCCTGTTCCCCCCCTCATCTGACCCTGGCCTATGGACCCACACAGCTTGCAGCTGGACCCAGGTGCCCCTTGGGGTCTCCACTGCAGGCCAGGTTGAGTATTGGGGTGCTGGTGGCAGATGCATGCAGGACATGAGGGCAGGGGAGGGCTCAGCAGCAGGGAGAGGATTCTGGTGGAGCTGCTCTACTGGGCATCCTCCATGCACAGGGGGAGGTCGTGGGGCAGAACAGTCAAGGGGCTGCCAGCAGCCGGGTGCAGGCAGGATCTGCTTGGACTCAGCAGGGAGCCTGGCTCACTGACGCCACAGCTCAGGCTATCACATTGGGCCATGCACGAGCCTGAGGCAAGCAGCAGAGGGGCAGGAGCCTACCCAGCACCCCATCTGGGCACTGGGGCTTGGGACTGGGGAGCTTGCTGGGGATGGCACTGGCTTGGACAGGGAGCAGAAGCAAGCACTCAGTGATGAGGGCAGTGCTGAAGGATGCTGCAGGAAAGGACACTGCTGCCACATGGGTCAGGGCATCTGGCGAGGGCTGAGGAGCAGGAAAAGGTAGCACGTGGGACACAGCAGCAGTGATTGCATGGCACCATCATGCAGATGAAGCAGCACCAGGGCTCTGCCAGGCACCCTGGGCAGCAGGCACGCAGTGGCTGAGCCCACCCTACAGCACCAAGAGTGGCATCGCCCCAGAGAGGAGAGCCAGCAAGGGCTGGCTGTGCCCACCAGCATGGGGCTAAGCCCCCCTCCCCTTACCACTACTTGGGCTTTGCCGGTCCCACTGCCTCCCTACACATGGGACACAGGGCACTGCCAGTTGGGGTTGCCTGCGTCAGGGCAAGTTCCTTCGCTTGGGGCAGGGGCAAGCAGAGGCACACAGCGGGCTGCGGGTGCCCCTTGGCACCAGTTTGGCTCAGTGGGAAGCACCTGGGCTGACCCAGCCCCTGCCCGCAGCGGGTCTGAGCAGGGGCAGAGCCACAGTGGGGGGCACAGGGCAGAGGGGGGTGGGCAGCCCTCAGCCTTCCCCTCCCACCCGCCCCGTGCTCAGAATCGGGTGCTCTGGTAGTGCAGCCTGCGGAGCTCGGAGAGGCCACTGTCCCGGCAGTACGAGTCCCTGCAGGGACTCCCTGCCAGTCACCGGCTCCCAACCCCACCACCCCCGCCACTGCTGCTGCTGCTGGAGCTGCCGCTGCTGGAGCTGCCGCTGCTGCACCGGTCCTCGTAGATGGAGATCTCAATCTGGGCCCTGCTAAGGATCATTAGTAGCATCTGCCAGCCACAAATCCAGTTTCCTGGCACCCACTCCCAGTGTCACACCCCCCTCACCCTTGTCATCCTCGCAGCACCCCACTGCCCAGAGGATACGACCCTCATGCCACGCTCCAGGGGGTCGGTGAGCAGCAGCCCCCGCGGTGCATAGATCTTCTCGTTCTGCTCCTGGATGTACTTGGAGATCTTCTTCAGGACCTGCCAGCACACAGAGGGACACTCGGCGGGGCTGCCAGCACTGCTCTGGCCTCCAGCTCCAATGCCCCCGCCCCGTGCCCACCCCCAAGGCCTCCTCTGGACCTCAGCACCTTCTCATAGTGTGTCTCCATGCAGAGGAAGATGAAATAGGCAGTGGCACAGGCCAGGCACCCCTCCAGGTATGAGCTGCCCCCGATCTTCTCTGCCTCAGCATAGAAGCCATTAAGAGTTTTCACAGTTTCCTCGAAGAGCTGCCGCTCAATCTAGAGCAGAAACCAGGGTGAAGAGGAGTCTGGGCAGAGGCTGACCCCCTGCACTGCCCCATCCCCGGGGCAACCTGGGGAGCACTCAAGCCCCTCCTCCCTGCCCAGATGGTACCTCAGCTCCCTGATCCCTGCCCACTGCCCACCCATGTCAAGATCTGCAGAGACCGTCACCAGAGCTTCCTGGTCCCCAGGAGCACCCAGGCACTGGCACACTGGGCAAGGTGGTTGTGATTGCATGCACCTAGAAGCACTGGCTGGCCTAGAGCCATATAACACCCCACACCTTCCCACCCACCTTTCCCACCTGAGGCCCAACAGGGCACTGACATAGGGTACGCCTTTCCCCCCACCGTGGGCCTACTGGGCTGCCTACCCGGCTCTCCAGCTCAGGAGGGAATTTTGTTTGGAACTGGCACGTGGTCCCGTCGCTGTAATCCCGCTGCACAAAGACCTTGGTGGCCAGGGATGCGCTGCGCCGGAGCTCCTGCAGGCTGTGCACCTGGGGGGCAGCAGGAGCCAGGAAGCTGCAGCCGTCGGGTGCTGGGCATCACTCCTGGGGGGCAGGGGGTGCGGGGAGCAGAGCTGTTCCCCCAGCATCGGGGCATGGGTGCTGCAGGCTGGCACATCCCAGGGCAGGAAGGTCCTGGCACAGGCTGTGTCATGCCAGGAGCACTGATTGGCACAGGAGGTGCGAGGCCAGGGGTGAGGGGGGGATGGTGGCAAGGAGAGGATGCCACAACAACCCTCTGCTCAGTGCGGTCTCGTGTGTGTTCTCCTCGCTGGTGCCTGGCCTCACCTGCACTGGCTCCTGCATGCGTGTGTCCCTGCTGGGGAGGACACAGACCCCTATCCCCAGCAGCTCCCAGGCAGGAGGAGGGAAGCCAGCTAGAGCAGGAGCAGGGGACCAGGCAGCAGGTCTGCAGCGGGCAGGCAGGATGCAGCAGAGCGGCTGCAGAAAAGGGATCAGCAGCCCCGGCAGCAGGCACTCAGCCCGGCACCGCCAGCCCTGACACCCCCAGGGTACACGGGCCCACGCCGGCCCCTAGGATCCGCGCTGCAGCGGGGAGGGAAGGAGGGACCAGGTTGTGCCAAGGGCAGGTGTCAGACCCCTCCCTGCGGCCCCCCTTGAGTGACACGGGGCCACCACCCGCTGTGGCCACACAGACCCCCTGTCCCGGACCCCGCTCACAGCACCCGGCAGAGAGACCCACATCCCCCTCCTCCCGGGGCACCCCAGCCCCTCGCTGCTCCCTCCAACGACCGCGCCTCTGGTGCCCCCGCCGCGCACCCACCCACCTCCGTGGCCATGGCGGGGCTGTGCCGGTGCCGCCGGTGCCGCCGTTACCGGGGAGCGGGGCGGGGCCGGGGTGCGCGGGGCCCGCGGGAGCGGCGCTGTCCGCGGTGCTGCCGAACCGCGGCGGAGGCGGGGCCGCCCGCCCCCATGTGCGCAGCCGCCCGGCCCGCCCCGAGGCGCCGGGGATGGGCGCCCGCCGGCACCGGTGTGCGGCACCCCTCGCCTCCTCTCCGCTGCGGACGGCGGTACCGGGCCGTACTGCCATTCAGAGCACGGGGCGTTTGCCGCCGCTGCTCGGGGCGGGGGAGCGGGAGTCAGGGGAAGCTGCCCCCCGGTTTCCTCACGCCCCGGTGCCGCGGGCAGCCGGCCCTGTGCCTGAGCAGCGCGAGCGGAGGGGCTGGCAGGGCCCCGGCTGCCGAGGGGATGCACCTTACGGTTGGGCTCGGTGAGCTCAAGGCTCTTTTCCAGGCTAAGGATGCTCGGGGGCGATGCGGGGGCTCCGGGCACTCAGCCGGGGCCGGGGGCGAGGGGGCGTGTGTGAGGTCTCTGTGCAGGACGGGTCGGAGCCCCCTGAGTGCCGGGGGGGACCCATGCGGGTCCGCTGTGCAGCACTGTGGGAAAAGCGGCGCTGGCAGCGGCGCTGTGCAGCACTGGCAGCCGAAGCGGAGGAGCTGGCACGGGGTGCGGGGCCGGGGGAACCGGGGGGATCTGTGGGGTCGGCCGTGCGGCTGACAGCCTGCCGTGCCGAGGGACCGCGTCTGGAGGTGTTTGTGTGCAAAGGATTTGCAGCTGGCAGGCATCAAAGAGGAGAGCTAACGAATTCCCTGTTATCTCTGCCCACTGACAGCTCAATTAGAGCCGGAGAAATGCCATACGGGGAGAACAGAGGCTCTCCCGAGAGGCAGAGGAGGGGATGCTCACAGCTGGGGCTGCTGGGCACAGGGCCCTCCGTGGGCGGGAGAGCAGCCGGCCCTTCCCTCAACACCTGAGAGAAGCAGAAGGAGCTGGGGCCCTGCCAGCTCTTCTGCTCAGGCTGCTAACACAGCACGGCCAGCTGCCTGTGGCACAGGAGCGCTGAGAAAACAGGGGCACCTTTATCTGACTTCCCACTCCCTACCCTGAGGAGCATCCGAGGCTTTGGGCAGAGCAAATGCAGGAAGCTCCTATGCTCTGGAGTGTGCAGGGTTTATGAGCAAGGGACCAAAGGACGTGTGCAGGCAGGGACAGGAGTCAGAGGGCTTATATCCCCCACAAACACAAGGATACAGATCTCATAGCTTTCAGGGGAACTTGCTAAGCAGCCGTGACAACCCACTCCCCAGAGGAATGGGGTACAGGCTGCTCAAACAGTGCCGTGGAGCCAAAGGACACCCTTGTGGAGGATGTCAACTCTCCCATGTACACACATGCTGCACACAGACACAGCCATTCATGCATGCACTCGGATGCCCACACCTGCCTGCACCCCTCAAGCACCTCCATGCACACATTCCCAAACCCAAGTGCGTCCCTGGATGCCCCCAAGCCCGGGCACTGCATCCCAGCTCTTCCCGCGCTGTGTGTTGCCACCACGTCAGGGCTCACCGCCTGCCTGGCAGTGCCCTGCTGGTTGCCATGGCAATGCTGTGCCTGCCAGGAGATAAAGTTTGCTCTCCCACGCTGCAGCATGGGGCTGGAGAGGCCCAACTGTCCCTGCCACCCCGGGGGTCTGCCCACCTGCCTGCACCCTATGGTGCTGCACCAAGGATATTCTTTCTCTGGCTGCACCAACGGAGCCCAGGCACTGGACCCTTGATTCTGGGCTCCAGCTGCTTCACAAGCCACGGACCTGCTGCCTGCAAGACCAGGGCACGTGTCAAGGAGTGTCCTTTGGTGGGACGTCTTCACGCCATCATGGGGATCCACCTTCTGCCAGCCACACTACTCAAGAGCAAACCTTGCCCGGTGGCAGACAGGACACGGAGAGCCTGGACCTGCCCCACAGTGTTCCCCATCCCCATAGATCCCCTGGACCTGCTTGTGGTGCCCGCAGCCCCCAACACCTCCAGAATCCACTGGAGGTAACCTCTTCCATGCAGGATACACCATCGTGGACTTCCCAGTTCTAACCAGAGCAGGGACAGACCCTGCTGCTCCCGTGCAGAGGGAACAGGCTGTGCCATGCCGTGCCGTGCCATGCCATGCCACTCTACACCTCACCATTCCATGGCTCCCAGCAAGGCAGGGCAGAGATGGAGCGGGGATGGCATAGCTGATGAGATCCTAGGCAGTAGGAGCAGAGCCAGTGGGTGGTTGGGCCACCCCAAAGTGCTGCACGGCCCTGACAGCCCCCCAGACTCCAGCCCTGTGCAAGGGGCTGGCAAGGTGCCTGCAGCAACAAGGCTCTGGCCCTTCTGCTCCATCTGCTGAGCCCCAAGGGGCTATTTTTAGGCTGTCTGGCAGCAGGGGTGAGCACCGTGCACGTCTGCTGTCAGAGCTGCCTTTACTCCCCTGCCTGGGTCCTCCCCTGTGCCCATAGTGAGGGGGCTCTGAGCTGTCCTGCAAACAGGCTCCACAGACCTCCCCTTGCCCCTGGCTCTGGCTGACCACCCAGACCCCCACCCCTGGCCCCAAAGGTCATGCATGGGGCACGCTTGGAGCCCTACAGACAGCCCCGTGCAGCCAGCGTGCCCATCGCACCACGGCAACCATGCCTCAGCAATGCCTCTTGTCCAGCCCCTGCCTTTGACTCCCATCATGGGGGTATTCCCAGCGTGTCCCCAGGTGGGTGCTGCCGCACCTCCTCCCTGCACCCCTGTCCTCCTGGCAAAAGTTCTGCCTCTAGCCCAGGACCAGCACCCAGGGCCCTATCCTGCACCCACTGCTTGCCAAGCCCCCTCCCCAGCCCATCAGGGCTGTCAGCAGCTCTGGCTCCGCTTCAAAGGAGCTGCGCCTGGCAGCTGCTTCACACGGGGCTGGGGGGGCTTTCAATAATGGGAGGGGAGCATGAGCTCACCACCCCAGCGAGGATAACAGTGACATTTGGGAGGCACGGAGAGACAGTGGGGCAGGGTGATTAGCTGATAACCTTTCCTGAGAGACGCCAGGTGTGTGCACCAATATGGGGGGGGACAGGTCCCCCACACTGGGAGCTGCTGGAAAACAGTTCCAAGCACTCCAGTTTGCGCCTTTGCAAAGGATGAGGAGAGTGCTCCAAACCAGGCCCACCTGTCCTACAGCTTGGGCACCCCCTGAGGATGGGCTCCCCTCCACGGTGCCCGCAGCACCGCCAGGTCTGGCTGTGTCCATCGCAGACATGGGTGGATTTCCCTAGCTCCCCAGCAGCACATGGAGGTAGCAGCACTAAAGAGAGGGTCCCCCATGTCCCCATGCACAGTGCTATGTTGCAAGGCAAAGAGACTCTTCCCCAGGGTGTCACCGTGCAGGACATTCCCCCTCCCTGCCCTGCAGAGGGGGGCTGGAGGCCAGGGCCAGGGGCCAGCGGCAAACAGGGGGTCTGTGTGCGGGCGGGAGGGTGCTGGGCAGGGCCAGGAGCTGCCAAAGGGCTGGAAGGGTGCCAGGGCAGACTCGGCCCTGCAGCTGGACCGGGAGTGCTGCCAGCAGCATTCCTGGGGATGCAGGAAAGTGGGAGGCGTAGGGCAAGTGTATGGCTACTGCTGCCGCTGCCTTCTGCCCAGCCTGCCAGTCCTGCTTCCCCAGGGCCATCCTGGCCCCAGGGTACCCTCAGCTATGCCCCAGCCTCCCTCAGATGCCCCCAGGCAGGGCAACCCCTGCAGAGCCACGCTGCACCCCCACATTGCCCTTGTGCTGGGGTGCTCTCTCCCCCAGGAGCTGCCAGGCACCTTGGAACTCTCAGCCCAGCACAGCCACTCCCTGTGTGGAGTCCTCACTACCAGCACTGATGCCGCCCAAAAGCCAGGAGTCCCAGATGCCTGGGATGGGGCTGGGACAGGACAAACACACGGGGCAGGCGGGAGGATGGGAAGGAGCTTACCCAGGCCTGGGGGGTGACCCAAAGCTGTGATAGGAGATGGACTGGGGACACAGTGGGAGAGGACAGGAAGAGGTGACCCAGACCTCATTTTCCAGGAGCCTCCTGCTCCCCTGGCTCAGATTCACTCTGTGCTACACCGGTGCACAGGTGCCCTGGGAGGAGTCAGAGTGGCAGGGGACACAAGTAGGGGATGTCCTCTTACCGTGTTACCCTGGCTGGCTGGCTCTGCGGTCCCCACAGTGGAGGTGGCAGCCCCCATGGCCTCGCTTCTGCTCTTGCTGCCGTGACAGGTGACACAGATGGTGGCACTGCCAGCTCCCCAGAGTGACAGGCACATATGTCAGCCCCCAGCCAGCTGCGTGGGCGCAGGACAAGGATGCAGGCACGGGAGCAGCCCGTGCAGACTGGAGACAGGGGAGGGTGCCAGCTCCAGCTGCCCTGGGACCATCCCCCTCTGCAGGGTACAGCCCAGATCTGCCTCCCCCAGGCTGTCACCCCCCAACCACTGTAACAATCCGGGTGGGGAAGGGTTAAGGAAGCAATGGGGTGCAGCAAAGACCCTGCAGAGCAGAGACAGGGTCTCATCTCAGGACAACTGGCAGGGCAGGAGCAGGGGCCGGATACCCTTCTCCTGGGCACAGCCCTGCTCCCCACAGCATGGTCCCCACTGCCAGGAGGTGACTCAGTGGCTGTAATGAGGGCATAGTGACAGAAGGGGACACCAGACCAGCTGGCAGGGAGCTCCTTCCTCTCCCACCAGTGCCCTCACGGTAGGGTTCCAGATGGTGCAGGGTGCTCAGCATTCCCAGCACCATCCTGGGAGGGACTATGGGTGCAGGGGGCTGCACCAGGCTGGGAGACAATGTGAGCTGAGAGCTGGTCTGTAGCAAGAGCAGGGCAGCACCAATGCTGGCAGGGCCATGGGGACAGCCCAGGGATGCTGCACACCTGTGGGGCAAGGTGTGCTCAGCATCCTGCACACTGGCAGCTCCATCCTGTACACATAGGCTCCCTCTGCCTCCACCTCCCCACTCCCGTTCCCAGGCCCTGCCAGCCCCTTCCCAGCCCAGCTCCCATGGCAATTAGCAGAGATCTCCGACTGCCCTGCCCCAGCCCATCCATCACGGATTAGCTATTTTCTATTAGCGTCTATCTCCAGGCAATCTCACTTCTGCTGTGACAGCCTGGTGCCTCCAGCACCTTCCCTCCTGCTACTGGGCAGCCCTGATAAAGGGCCCCTCTATCTTATCGTGCTCCCCAGCAGTTATACATTAATGGTGCCATCTCTAGGGCTTGGCCAAGGTGGGATGAGCTCAGCCCACCCTTGGTCTGGCACGAAGCATCCCCGAGCAATGCCCCGTGTGGAGGGCATGGGGAGGGCAGGCAGGCTGCAGGCAGGTGCAGATCATGCAGGTTTCCAGCATGGCCCAAAGCAGAGAGATCCCGCTGGGGCTGAAGGAACAGTCCCTGCCCCCAGCCCAGGCAAAGGGCAGCTGCTATCACCAGCCTGCACTGGGCTGTTTGCTCTGTGGCCCATTAACAGAGCCACTTATCCAGCGGGCAGGGGCCAGGGGTGGCCCAGAGCCTGTTGGCCAGGCAGGGGAATCGATCGTGGGAAGGGGAGGGGTTGCCCCAGATAACCCCTGCAGACAAATGGGTTTCTGATGGGTTCTTGAGCCTTGTGCCCCCCAGCCCAGCCCATCTCCAAGGGGATGGGGGAATGTGGTCCTGGCAGGACCTGCAGTTCTCCCTCACCCCACTCAGGATCAGGCTCTTCGGGTGCCCTGGGCACTGGCAGCGCCTGCATGCGAGCTCTTTGCTGGGAGGTGTCACCCCAGTTCCACCCGTGCCCAGCAGATGATGGGGTGCCTGGGGGGATGCTGGCAGGGCTGTCCACAAGGAATAAAGATCCCATGGCACCTTCTTTCCCTTGCTGCCCCCAGTGCTGCAGTGTGAATCATAGAACCACCAGGCTGGAAAAGACCCACTGGATCATCGAGTCCAACCATTCCTATCACTCACTAAACCATGCCCCTCAGCACCTTGTCCACCCGTGAAGCCTTGGGGGTGTCCTGCTTCTCCACCTCCTGCACCCCCAAACCCATAAGGCACAGGAGACTGGAGGGAAGGCACAGGGCAGGACCCAGGGTCCCCTGTCTGAGAGCAGAGTGTGGGACTGGGGCAGAGAGCGTGGTGGATAACGGGGATGCCTTGCACCCACAGTAGCAGAGTACACCATCCCGCGGGCCAGTGCGGGCTGGGGGCTGTGCGCAGTGGGCTCCCTGGGAGGGCAAGGGGTGTGCAGAGCCCTGCACACCCTGGTTGCCTGGGTTGGGAGGGCTGGGGGAGCGGGGCATGTGGCAGCAGAAAAGGAGGGCAGGGGGAGTGGGGTCCAGGGGCTGGGGCAGCGGGACTGGAGGGGCAGCAGGGTGGGAGGGCAGGGGCAGCTGGATGGTTGTCAGGGCAGGAGGGCAGGGGCAGTGGGGCAGGAGTAGGGCAGGGGCAGTGGAGCGGCCAGTAGTGCAGAAGGACAGAAGGGCAGGAGGAAGAGGACAGGGGCAGGGGGGCCAGGGGAGGGGCAGCGGGTCAGTCATTGGGGCAGCAGGACAGAAGGGCAGGGGCAGTGGGGCAGGAGGGCAGGGGCAGCGGGGCAGTTGTCGGGGCAGCGGGGCAGTTGTCGGGGCAGCGGGGCAGTTTTCGGGGCAGCAGGGCAGAAGGGCAGGGGGAGGAAAGGGGCAAGCGGAGCAGGAGGGCAACTATGCAGGAGGGCAGCGGGAGGGCAGGGGCATCATGGTGGCCGTCGGGGCAGGAGGGCTGGGGGAGGGCAGGGACAGCAGGAGGGTAGGGACTGCGATGCAGGAGGGCATCAGGAGGGCAGGGGCCGTGGGGCAGGTGGGCAGGGGGAGGAAAGGGGCATGGTGGCGGCCGTCGGGGCAGGCTGGCGAGGGGCCGGGGGGCAGCCCCGGGGGGGGGGCAGCCCCGGGGGGGCGGCAGGCGGAGAAGATTGGCTGCCGGCGAGGCGTCCCCGGGCTCCTTAGGCAGCGCTGCGGGCGTGGGAGGCGCTAAGGGAGCGGCAGCCCCGTCCCGCTCGGCACGGACAGCGGCGATGCCGGCGGCGAGCGGAGCCCCGTGGCTGCTCGCCCTGGCGCTGCTGCTGCCGGCCCCGAGCCGCGGGCAGCACTACGAGTACTACGGGTGGCAGCCCGAGGGCCCGGCCCACGGGCGCTTCTACGGGCGGGAGCCGCAGTGCCTCGACATCCCTCCCGACATGCAGCTCTGCCGCGACGTGGGCTACAAGCGCATGCGGCTGCCCAACCTGCTGGAGCACGAGAGCATGGCCGAGGCCAAGCAGCAGGCCAGCAGCTGGGTGCCCCTGCTAGCCAAGCAATGCCACACCGACACCCAGCTCTTCCTCTGCTCCCTCTTCGCCCCCGTCTGCCTCGACCGACCCGTCTACCCGTGCCGCTCTCTCTGCGAGGTGGTGCGTGACTCCTGCGCCCCCGTCATGGAGTCCTACGGCTTCCCCTGGCCCGAGATGCTCCACTGCGGCAAGTTCCCCTCCGACCATGAGCTCTGCATTGCCGTCCAGTTCGGGAACAGCAAGGCCACACCGCCGCCAGGTAAGCGGGAAGAGTTCTGTGGTGGGATGGGACGCGCTCGCAGGACACCTTCCTTCGGGAACCCACGGACCCCCACGCACTCAGCTGTGAGCCCCTTCATGCGGGGCATGGGGTGCTGGTGCCTGTTGAGGACTCTCCGTCTGCAGCAGAGCACGAGCGGGCGCAGCACTAGCAGCAGCATCTGCTCTGCTGGACACCCTTTGCTGGTGGGGGAGCCAGGCACCCAGCTGCCTGCACAGAGCTGCCCCGGGGCAGTGCAGAGTGGAGCAGCCGTGCCAGCAGCACTGGTGATGGACATGGGATGAGGTGGGAGCCGCTAGGGAACCCACGGCAGAGCTGTGTCCCTCTCCTTCCTCTGAGTCCCATCCCAGCAGCAAAGAGCATCCAGCATCCTGCACCTGCGTGTTATCATGTCCCTGCTGTGGGGTGGGTGACCTCTCGGGCAGGGGTGGGGACATCACTCACAGGCAGACCAGGGTCAGGAACGGGGCTTTGACACCCTTTGGCTGGGGCCACCCTCACGGTTGCTGCTATGCCCAAAGCATCGGCAGCTGGAGGAGGAGGTGTCTCCATATCCCATCCATCCTGGGAGCACTGGGACACTGGACCGCAGGGTGCTCAGTGCTCCTGGCATCACCCCAGCACAGTTGCCCAGGAAGCAGAGGGTCTGCTGGGGCTCTCCCACCACATCCCAGCGGAGCTGGCATGGGTGACAGGTGTCACCAGCAGAGAGCTGTGACAGCAGGGGGTCTCTCACTGCAGTGTCCAAGATCTGCACCCAGTGCGAGATGGAGCACAAGGCAGATGGCATGATGGAGCAGATGTGCTCCAGCGACTTTGGTGAGTGCTGCAGTCCTTTTCCTTGCCCCTCCCCAGACAATGACATGCCCTCCCCCAGCTCTGACAGCCCAGGTTGGGGGTTGGGAAAGCCCCATGGGAGATCCCTCAAGCCATTCCCTTGGGCGGGTGTACCACAGAAAAAGATGTTGTGGATGGGACAGGCAGACCAGGACATCTGGGAGGGTCACCGGAGGGCTCTGCTGAACCTCCCGCAACAGCCCCTTCTTCTCCCCATACAGTAACATCCCCAGGGACCCTTCCTCTGGGTCCCACCCAGGGACAGGCTGCGCCCTGTCCTGCACAGGTGCCTAGCCCAGACCCCCCCAAGCAGTGCCCCAGGGCACTCCCCCTGCAACCATGCCCCACGGCTGCCCCACACAGTGGTGAAGATGCGCATCAAGGAGGTGACAGAGGAGAATGGGGAGAGGCGGCTGGTGGCTGCCCAGAAGAAGAAGGTGCTGAAGCTGGGCCCGCTCAAGCGCAAGGACACCAAGAAGATGGTGCTGCATATGAGGAACGCAGGCGCCTGCCCCTGCCCCCAGCTCGACAGCCTCAGCGGCAGCTTCCTGGTGATGGGCCGCAAGGTGGGAGGCCGCCTGCTCCTCCTCGCCATCTACCCCTGGCAGAAGCACAACAAGGAGATGAAGTTTGCTGTCAAGTTCATGTTCTCCTACCCCTGCCCCCTCTACCACCCCTTGCTCTATGGGGCCGGGCAGCACTAGGGCTCTGCCCACCCTGCCCTGTCTCAGGACTCCTGCGCTGGCCCAACGCTGCACTGCTGGCATCCCTGGTTGCTCCCCTCAGCCTTTAGCTGCGCCCCATGATCCTGCCCTGCACACACAGGATTCCCAGCTGCATTCATGGGAGCTTTTATCCACAGCCAGAACCCCTGTCCCTTCTGCAGAAGCGTGCTCTGCACCCCCAGGACTCCTGTCCTCCTCCCAGGACCCTCGCCCATGCTCAGGAGCTTGGGCGGCACCCAGGACCCCTACTCTGCATGCTTACACCACCCCTCAGAGATCCCAGGAAGGATGCGAATGGCCAAGGGACAAAGTTCCCAGTGGTCACAGGCATCGCTGGAGACTCAGGCATCCCTGCCACCTCTGCAAGACTCCAGCCAGGGAGGATGGTAAGATGGGGAGGATGAGGGGACAGGGACATCGCTGCTGCTGGAGCCCCACAGCTGTGTCTGAAGGTGTTTTCCAGACAGGCTTCTCCCTCTATCGCCCCTGGGACACAGGTTTGCAGGCTGGGAGTTGGCAGCACGTGTTGGGAGGGTGGCACTGACCCAGGATCCCTCGGCACCCCACGTCCACACCACCCGAGAGCCCTGTCTGCACCTCCCAGACAGTCCTTCCTGGCTGCCAGACTTCCCATCCCAGAACCTCCAGCCTCCTCCACAGAGCCTCCCCAGGGCCACCCACATGCACCATCCAGGACACCGCAGCAGCACCAGGACAGGGGCAGCCCTCAGCCTGGCCCCTCCGATGGCCCCGGGGTGTTGCCCCTCCGCTCAGCTCCTTCAGTCCTGGAGCAGGAGCTGCCCCTGTCCCAGCAGCCCCCCAGTTCCAGCTGGCGAGGTGGGCAGCCTGCCCACTTCTGTCCCACTTCAGCCCTGTTTATCCAGCACATTCTTGCCTTCGCCCATCTCTCCGGGCGAGGGGGGCACGAAGGCAGCTGCTGGGATGTTTACTCAGCACCTGGCTGCCTGACACTGTGGCTTCTCACCGGAGCTGGCCCAGTCACAGGGGACCCTCCCAGGACAAGAGGGGAATTGAGGCTGCAGGATGCCTAAGCCCAACCTCCTCCCCAGCTGATGAGGCCACCAGGCACCTGCCCTGCACCACAGAGATTCCCTCTCCCTCTGCCTGCCTTGGGCATGACCTTAGCCCCACTGGCTGCCCCACAGCTCCCAGAGGGGCATCCCTTACCCACAGCTGGGCAGGGACACGGGGCTGCATGCCCCTGCCACAGCCTCACACCGGGGACAGGTGGTTACTGCCCCCACCCTGGCCAATATCGGAAAAAAAATAGGGGAAAAAGAATCAAATCCTGTCAGAAGGCATGTTTAGAGTGAGGCTGCTGAGCACGCTGCCATAGGAATAAACATCGCCAATTAAGTCATTTTACTGCGAAACTTAAAGTGTGCAAATAAAACCCCCATCTCCTTCAGCCCAAGTTTATCTGTAGCTCTCTGTATTTTGCGTCATTAGCATCTTTCCATGGAGCATTTGGACATACATGGCCACAGCACTCATTGCTCCGACTGTTTTCTCTAGAAAGACAAGTAACTTCTCTCTGCCTCCCACCGGCTGTCTGAGCTCTGTAACTCCCCCCACCCCCCGCAGACAGCAATTCCACCCCCCAACCAGCGCTCACCCCACTCCAGACATTCCCCACCCACAAACACAATCTCCCAGCTCTTGGGGTGCCACCTCAATGCTGTGGCTGCTCCACCACAGCCAGTAACTGCACAGCGAGCCCACCACCCACCCTGGCCTTGGAGAACACCCAGTACAACTCGGGCACCCTCATTGTCACCGAGCCCAGCTTTTCCCCACATTTCCATAGGGCACAGCTTAAGGGAAGGGTCTGTGAGCCAATGGCCAAGAGGAGGGCTCAGGCTCTCCGCTGGGAGCCTCCCGCACCTTCTCAGGCTGGTGGGTGTCACAGCAGTGGGCACTGCCAGCCCAGAGTCCCCCTGGCCGGGAGAGAGCTGCAGCTGGCTGGCAGAGAACCAGGTCATAGCCATTCCCAGCTGCGCGGCAGCCAGGGTCACATTCCTAGGATAGCTGGGAGCTTTGCTGTTCACACAGGGAAAGGTCACTCTTGTGTGCGCCTGCAGCTGCCGGGACCACCGCCGGGGCAAGCAAGGGGAAGGAGCAGCTCCAGCTCCTGCCAGAACTGAGCTTCTCCCTGGCTCCAGCCTAGCAGGATCCAGCCCTGGCACAGACAAGGACAGGCAGCTGCTCACAGCCCCAAGCAGGGACAAACAAGGCCACAGGATGGCAGAAGATGGAAACCTCAATAAGCAAGGGAAGCTGAGGATAAAATCATAGAATCACCAGGTTGGAAAAGACCCACCAGATCATCGAGTCCAACCATTCCTATCAAATACTAAACCATGCCCCTCAGCGCCTCATCCACCTGTCCCTTAAACACCTCCAGGGAAGGTGACTCAACCACCTCCCTGGGCAGCCTCTGCCAGTGCCCAATGACCCTTTCTGTGAAAAATTTTTTCCTAATGATCAGCCTAAATCTCCCCTGGCGGAGCTTAAGGCCATTCCCTCTTGTCCTGTCCCCTGTCACTTGGGAGAAGAGGCCAGCACCCTCCTCTCCACAACCTCCTTTTAGGCAGTTGTAGAGAGCAATGAGGTCTCCCCTCAGCCTCCTCTTCTCCAGGCTAAACAACCCCAGCTCTCTCAGCTGTTCCTCATAAGGCCTGTTCTCCAGCCCCTTCACCAGCTTTGTTGCTCTTCTCTGGACTCACTCCAGAGCCTCAACATCCTTCTTGTGGTGAGGGGCCCAGAACTGAACACAGGATTCAATGTGCGGTCTCACCAGTGCTGAGTACAGAGGGAGAATAACCTCCCTGGACCTGCTGGTCACGCCGTTTCTGATACAAGCCAAGATGCAAGAAACACGCCATTTCTCCCTAATCACCTGCAGGAGAGCAGGTCCAAGGCCACAGAGGTGCCAGGGTGACCCAGGACTGGGACAGCTTTTGCCAGGGTAAGACAAGAGCCAACTGAGGGCAAGAGATTTATTGATCATTCTCTATACACTTATATATTAATCTGTAGTAGAAAGCAGCAGTCACTAAGTGCACATAGCAGCACCAACTCCTGCCTCTTCTCACACTGCAGACAAAGACAGGAGCACACAGCCCAGCCCAAACTTGCCCTCGGTGCCTCCTCCGCGCTACAGCCAGGCATAGGGGGAAAGACTAAACTTGCAGGTAGCAAGACTGAGGAGCATAGGAATGACTAGCAGGGTCTTAGCTGAGACAGAAGAAAAGACCACATCTCCCAGGTATGCAGGTAGAGCTCCGACCTGACGCCAAAAATACAGTCACTTAGCACAGTGCTGGCAAAAGTAGGGACAGAGCCCTGAGGTTGTTCTGCCCCACCCAGGACCACAGGTGGGAAGGATGGCTCCTCTATCACTAAGCCAGGCCACAGGGCCTGAGCAAGTATGTGGCAGGGCACAGCGAGTGCCAAGGAGCGCCCAGAGTTTGGAGCAGCTGCCAGGACGCAGCCGCAGGGATGGGGACATGGCTGTGGGCAATGCTGCACCTCAGGGACAGAGCTGGTGTGGCAGATGCTACAGGGCATGGAGGGCTGGTCTGCCCCCAGCCTGCTGCTGACAGCTGTGGGGAGCACAAGCACCCTCTGGCAGGGTGACACCATGCTGAGAACCAAGCAGCCCAGGCTCCTAGAGAGCCAGGGCAGGGCTCCCGCTGTTGTAAGTGTCAGGCGGTGCAGGACATCCAGGAGCTGGCTGGGCCTGTTTCCATCACTTGATGAGCACCTGGTTGCACAGAGCACACACAAACACCGTCTCCCTCTGAGCCTCCGGGGCTAGAAAGGAAAGCAGATGTCAGAGATGCTCCCCTTCCCCATCACATCACCCACCACAGGCTATGGACCCCAGCCACAGAGCTGCTCCAAAAGCTGCGAGCCCATCACCACTCTGTCCCGAGCCAGGCTGTGCTGGGCAGGTCCTGTCAACCCCTCCCAGGGCCAGGGCAAATCCCAGGAGCCCTGCCCTCCTCCACCTTCCACTTACCCGTGGCTCCCATCACAGCCTTGGGGACTTTGAAGGAGCAACACCTGGAGCAGAAGCTGTTCCCACAGTTACTGCAGCTCCGCTGTAGAGAGAGATGGAAGTGAGATATTACGCTCCCAACCCTTCCCAGCAAACTCCAGTGCTGGAGCACTGCTAACAGCATTCCCTGCTGAGGGGGAGTGGGCACAAGCCCTAAGCCCCCACTGTGATGGCAGATGGGCCATCTGGATCTGTAAGTGAATATGCTCTAACATCACAGGCAGCCCATGTCCAGCCTAAGAAAGCACAGGAGCACAGGCTCCAGGAGGTTCAGGGACACTCACTCTGGAGGGAAGTAAACTCCAGAGTCCCAGACGTGTATCAGACTAATCCAGGAGTGGGTAGGATACACAGCCTTGACAGGACCATCGGGCATCACACACAGGGGCTCATACAAGACAACAGGGGCAGCTGTTGCTCCCCTAATTCCCACAAGCAGGGCCATGCTCTGCTTCACCAGGAAGCTCTCGGGCCATAATAAATAGGTTAAATGAGGGCACAGAGCAGGTGTCTTGTATGTGAGCACCTGCAGGTTTGGCTGCAGGCAGCTTCCAAGGGAGCAAAAGTCACAAAGGCTCCACAGAACAAGGGATTCCTGGCACCATTAGGCATGTGACAACACCCAGCTGAGGTCATTTGCTTCTGGGCTGTGACTGAGGCATCACTTGAGCTGCCAGAGAAACCCAGAGCAAGTCAGATCGATGCAACATCTCTGCCCCAGTGCAGGTAGCAAGCTGGGGCAGAAACCACTCACCCTCTTCTTGAGCACAGAGAAAGTAGCTGAGCAGCCCGTGCAGGTTCCTGGAAGAAAGAGAGTGGAGGTCAGGCAGGACTCTGCTGCCTGGGATTGTGAGAGGCACAGAGGCATTCACGCCTGTTGCAAAGGCTCAGCTTGGCGACCACACTGCTCCACCATCTCATTCCTGCCCTTCCCAGGACAGCTGGGAACGTCCATTCCATGGAGGAAGGGGGTCGCTGGAGGTGTCGGCACAGCCTTAGCAGGCACCACACCATTCTGCCCATTCCCAGTGCCATGGCCCACCCTGCTGAGCTCCCCCAGGCAGTACCCACTCCCAGCCTTACCAAAGTTGTTGCTAGGGTAGCGCTTGCGCAGGCGCTCAGTCAGGCGTGACACCTTGCTGCGGATCACCTCGTTTTTGCTCATAAAACCATTGTCTGGGAGGTTGAGGTCTAATTCTGATGAGCACTGAGAGCTCTCATCATCCTCCTGCAGAGAGCAGAGCCAGCTGAGCACAGAGGAGTGGCTGGCAGCATACCCAGGGCACCCCAGAGAGGGGCATCCAATGAACAGGATGCTCCACAAACTAGCAGCATATCCAGCAAAGGCTGCCAGCTCTAGCTAGGAGGAAATACTCCTCTCATACACCTTGGCACAGCAGTACTCACCAGGACGAGCAGCTGGTTCTCCTTCTCCCGCGGCATGAGACAGAGAGGAGAGGCAGTACAGATGGAGTCAGAGGTGCCCAGCCCCACAGCCGCCCTCCCTGAGCACCCAGCTTGCCCACCAAGGCCCTTGCCCCTTCCCACCTCAGCCAACCTGCAGGCGTAGCCTGCCCCCACCAGCCTCAAACCTCGATAGCATCTTTGAACTCTTCATCAGGCTCTGCTTCCTCTGCCTCCTCCACACTGCCAGGGGTAAGGTCCTGCAAGAGATTCACACAGCAAGTCCTTCTGTACCCTCACCTCTGTCCAAAGTGGGGCCTGCACTTCTGTGACAGTTTACAGGATTCTGGCAGCCCCATGAGAAGACATGAGTCCCAGAAGGTGAGGTGAGCCCCTGCCTCCCCAGATTGCAGCATCACATGCAGCAGCAAAAAGACTGAGCCAAGACCCCAGCACAGCAGGGCAGTCCCCCAGTAACTCAGAAGCAGCTCACAAGCTTCCAGCAAAGCTAGCAGCTGGGAAAATCTTAGGGATAGAGGGACACAGGCACAAGACCTGCATCCCACCCACAACTGCCAGCCCTGCCTCACTCTCACCTCGGTGCTGGTGGGGGTGGGTGTTCGATCCGGGGGGGCAGCAGCAGCTGGCAGGGGTTCAGTGGGCTCTGGAACACTCTCAACCGTTTTGGTGCCCACACACTGCTCGATCGAGGACTTGAGCTCCATTATCACTGGTAAAAAGGGAACATGGCCAGAGCGGGGTGGCACTTACCTTCCCCCACACCTGCCACACAAAAAACAGCTGCAAGAGCCAATCTTCAGGGCTCAGACATGGGCACATATAAACTTCACCCATCAGGCACTCTGAGCCCTCCTCTGCTCATGCAAAGTCAGGGCAGCAGGAAACCACCATCTGCCCCTGCTCAGGCTAGGGAACAACAGAGGCCTCAGTCACAGCTCAGTCACACTTCTTCTCCAGTCCAACAGTCCAACTCTTCTCCAGCACATGCCACAGAACAGAGAGTGCCTCGAGCCCTTCTCCTCCCCTTTGACAACATGTTTTTGAGCCTGTGTCATACACTGCCAGAAGCACCAAAAGTATTGCAGTCCTATAGGCTCAGGGACTGAGCAGCATTGTAGTGCTCATGCACAGGGTGTGTTGTCAGGTCCTGGTTTGCCACAGTGCAGAGGAGAGCAGGAAAGAGCACCAGGCCAGAACACACATCAGGAGAGAGCTTGCCTCGCACATCTGAAGTCCACCACCCAATATGAGGTGCCAACCACCAACCCCAGGATATCATTGTCCTCTGGGGGTCCAGTTTCCACAGCAGAGCCTGACGTGGGACACTGGGCTCACATGACGGGTGCTAGGAGAGGACAGATGCAGAATCCCTGGCTTCAGAGGGTCTTTCCCCAACCCATCCCACACAGGCCACTTCCAGGGAAGTCTCTTACCATGGTAGAACTGGGAGTTGCCCAGGAAGAGGGTGCTGTTGAGGATGGCCAGGACCCAGCAGAGTGGCAGCAGATAAAGCATGCAGACAGAGCCCAGCAGCACCCCATAAAACCTGGGAAAGAGCAGCAGGACAGTGTGGTCAAGACAGCAACTCACGCCACAAGCACGAGCCCCATTCCTCCACCTGCACTCTGCAGGCACCAAACACATCAAATGCAGCTCCAGAAGCCAGGCCCCTCTCCCTGACACAGGATACCTCACCCGGTACTACTCACTGGGAAGAGACAGCAGGGTTCTCCCAGTACAGCACACGGTATACTGCTTCACAGCTGTAGCACATCCCACTCAGGAAGCCCTCCAGCTGGATCAGGCTGCGAATGAGATCTTATAGTCGCAAAAAGCCCCACAAACACCCCCTGGCTCTCCCACACCCATACACTTCACACCGGCCAGGCTGGTGTGAACCCCAGCCTTCCAAGACCATGGAGAATGCTTTGCAGCTGCAGGAACCCCACGGCAGGGAGGGGTCCTGAGACTCACAAGCTCTTGACCTGGGCAATGGCCTCCTGCCGCGAGAGCTGCACCTTGCGCAGGTCCTCCCGGCGGACACTGTAGTGCCTCCTGCGCAGCAGCTCAGACTCCGAGGGCCGAGTCCGGCACGTCTCCTGCATGTAGCCCAGCAGGGCTGGCACCAGGACCAAGAGGGCAAGCATCGAATACCAGGCAGCTGGAAGGGATGGGACAGCATCAGGATGGGGGCACAGGAGGGGCGGGACTTCTTGTGAGACCTCATCTGGAGTATTGTGTCCAGTTCTGGAATCCTCAACATAAGAAGGATATGGAACTGTTGGAAGAGGTCCAGAAGAGGCTACAAGGATGATCAGAGGGCTGGAGCTCCACCCATACAAGGACAAGCTGAGAGAGTTGGGCTTGTTCTGGCTGGAGAAGAGAAGGCTCCAAGGAGATCTTATAGCGACCTTCCAGTACCTGAAGGGGCTACAAGAAAGCTAGGGAGGCACCGTTTACAAAGACTCGTAGTGATAGGACTACGGGCAACAGCTATAAACTGGAGAGGGACAGATTTAGACTAGACATAAAGAAGAATTTATTCACTATGAGGGTGGTGAGGCTCTGAAACAGGTTGCCCAGGGAAACTGTGGCTTCTCCATCCCTGGAAGTGTTCAAGGCCAGGCTGCATGGAGACTTGAGCAGCCGGGTCTGGTGGGAGGTGTCCCTGCCCATCACAGGGGGTTGGAACCGGATGATCTTTAAGGTCCCTCCCAACCCAGACCGGCCCATGACTCCGTGACCCCGGGGCCCCACGCACCTCGCCCGAGGGTGAGCAGGAGGACGTTGAGGCCGAGACAGGTGAGGAGGGAGCACAGCGGCCGTTGCCACCTGCGGAGGGGAGCGACGGTGAGGCGCGCCGGGCCGCGGGGACGGGGACAGTCCCGGCCCGGCCCGCCCCTACCGGAGGAGTGCTCGGACGGCCCCGGCGGCGTCGCGCAGCGGCGCCAGGTACAGTTCCAGCCGCCGGTAGCTCAGCACCAGCTCCAGCAGATCGAACGCCGCGGCGGCCTTGGTGTGGGGGGGAGACGGAGGAGGAGGAGGTGGAGGAAGCGGCGGCGACGGCAGCTCCGGTGGGGCCTCCGCTCCCCCAGCCGCCGCCGCCGCCTCGGGGCCGCCGGCCACCGCGTCCCGCTCCGCCGCCTGCATCGCGGCCGGGGCCGCAGCCGCCCCGAGGGCCCGGCGCGCCGCTTCCGGGGGGCGTCGCGTGCGTGACGTCACCGCGCGCGCCGCGCAGCCAATCAGCGGCGCCGGAGGGTGCCGCGCGCGCAGGGCCTCGCCCCGCGGGAGAGGGCGGGGGGGTGGGGGGTCCGGGGGAGCCCCGGGGCGAGGCGGGGCACGGGGACCGCTCTGCTCCCGGCCCTGGGCGCGGTCCCGGTGTGGATCCATTCCAGATCTAGGGCTCGGTGCCGACCCGGTTGCGGCGGGGCACTGCGGGCTTGGCCCCGTGGGCTCCATTGCTGCGGAGGGTCAGGGGTCCCCCGGTCCCGTGAGCGGTGCTGGCAGCTCCCCCGCTGCTCCCGGTGCTCCCCGAGCCCCCGGCACCGCGACCTGCCGCCCTCCCCGCCCCCGCCAGGCGCCGTGTGGAGCTGCTGGCTCCCGGGGATGCTCTGGGGACCCCGACGATGCGGGTGTCCCAAGGCGGGGACGTCCCCGTGGGCTGGGGTTTAAGCCTCTCTGCCGGGACCGGGGGCCTGCCCGGGACCCCAGAGCACAGCAGGGAGTTGTGACCGTAGACAAAGCTCCAGGGGTGCAGAGCGAGCTGTGAGCTCAGCTCAGACACAGTCCCCAGCGGGTCTCAGCCGCGACAGAAAGCTCCAGACACCCGGTGTGCGCCAACATTGCTTTATTTGGAAGGTGAATCCATAGGCACTAGAGAGTGGGACAGAGCCGGCACGACAAACAGGGCTGTGGGTACGTGGGGAAAGGCACTTGTGGCAGAAGCCCCGCTGGGCACCTGGGGCAGCCTGAGCAGGCGGGGGCAGGTGCTGTCAGGGACCGGCCCTGACACAGGGTAGGGACAGCACATCCTGCCCAGCGACAAGTAGATGACCAGGAAGCTGACACAGCCCCAGGCATGAGGGAACATCGGCTGGGACAGCACCTCTTGATGGAAGTGGTGACCCAAGTGCCATCTTTGGACCCCTCTGTGCTCCGGCTGCGTCTCTCCACCCCAAAAAAAGGCACTAGGGAACCCCAGGTGATAGCCAGCTGCGGCCAGCTGCTGGGGTCACTCGTTCCACCAATCTGAGCCCAGAGACTGGGGGAGGCTTTTCCCTCATGCTACGAGCCGTGGAGAGGACCTGCCCCCAGGCAGGGCAGGGAGAGCTCCCGGCAGGGCAGCCCCAGCGTGATGCTCCTCCAAAAATTCCCAGTCTCTGGCTGCCCGTTGCTCCCATCTGCCTTGCATGGCCCCGTTAGGGCTCGGCACCCAGCGGGCAGTGGGGGCTGATCCAGGGCCAGTCTGGCTGCGCTGCCAGCGTCCCCTTCTTCTGTTCCCGAGACGGGCTGTATCCCCGCGATGCCTGGCCCCAGCTCCTCTGCAGCCAGGGTGCTGGCAGCAGCCCCGCACTGCCATGTGCTTCCCCTTCCCCTCCGCCTCACCGCCGTCTTCAGAGAGCACAGGGCCCCAAGATGGAGCTGGAGAGTCTAAAGACGAGAGTTTTCTGGGATAATAAACCAAGCGCCGCAGGGCTAGTCTCCATCACTGTTGGTGAGGTCACGCCTGTCCCTCCCACAGCAGTTGGGCTCCGGGGCACCTGGCCCCATCCCAGGGCAAGATGAACCCCAAAGCTGAAGGAATTCACCCCAGGCCCAGGGTCACAGGACCATGCTATGGTCCCCACTTGCTCTTCCCCTCACTCTGTGGCGATGGAGGCCTTGCTGCTCTGCACAGGCTTGGATCCCAAGTAGGACAGCATGATTGGAGGTCCAGGGTGACACCAGGCTGGGCTGCATGGGGTTTCCACACACCTCAAAACACAGGGTGCACAAGACTGGGGTTTCCACTCACCCCAAAACACAGGGTGCACAAGACTGGGGTTTCCACACACCCCGCAGCACAGGGCAGGGAGGGGCTGAGCCCCATGGCGCTCCGGCAAGACAGTGGATGTGTTCAGAGCAGACAGGAGGGGCCCAGGCTGGGGAAGTTGAGATCAGAGCCTCCGTTAGGAAATTGCGGAAGCGCCTTGTAGTTGGGAATGGCAGGAGGTGGCTGCCAGTGGGCTGGGGGGGGCAGTATGCCCACGCGACCCCACTAGGCACCACTGCCCCTGCTCAGCTCCCCCGGGTCAGCCCCCCTCTGCCCTAGGGAAAGGTTGGCACCCACCTGCACACGCAGCATCTGCAAGGCCAGGGGCAGGAGCATTGGCCAGGGGTTTTGGGGGCCTCCAAGAAACTGGGGTCCCTCTTAGGGACTCTCCGCTTGGGTCCTTCCACTTGCCATAGCCTACATCTGTCCAGGAGTGGGAGAGGGGCCTGTGCAGCAGCTGGGTGTCCACGCTGTCTCGGCGGGGTGCAGGGGAAGCCGTGCTCGGGGAAGGCTTCTGTCTGTCCATCTGTCTGCGCAGAAATCTCTGGAGCAAGAGCGACGCAGCGAGCTGGGAGGGGATGGGGTGGCAGGGTCACTTCATCCTAAAGAGGGGACTGCGCTCCGGCCACGGGCGAGGAGAAGGCGAGCCGAGGGGTCTCAGATGATGTCGCGCTGGTCCCGGCAGCGCCGCGACAGGCAGTAGAGCCCGGACAAGAGGTACAGGCAGGCGGTGATGCCCCCGCAGACGGAGGCGCTCAGGTAGGCGCTGTAGGGGCAGTGCTGGCTGTACCCCGGCAGGTTGCAATAGCTTTTCTGCCTGGCCTTGTAGCCCATGATGCCGGTGGCGGCCGCGTACAGCCCCACGCCCAGCGCCAGGTCGTGCAGCAGGTTGGCGAGGAGCCACCGGGAGCCCAGCCAGGGCACCAGCGCCCAGCGGCCCAGCACGCTCAGCCCGAAGAGGGCCAGGGTGAGGAGCCACACCAGCACGGCGGCAAAGAGGGCGAAGTGGGCCGCCCCCTCGTACCGGTGAGCGGCCACCGTCACCCAGCAGGCAGCGCCCAGCGCCAGCTGCCCGAGCCGCAGCGGCCCCAGCGGGCTCCGCAGGAAGGCGCGGTGGATGCCGAGGGAGCCGCGGGCCGGCGGCCCCGGGGGCGGCGGCGCTGCCGGGGGAGCCGTGCGGGCCATGGCGGGGCCGTGCCTGCGGCGGCGCGGCTCGGGCGGGACTCGGGGCCCCGGCAGCCGCCCCCTCGGCGGCCGCTGCCAAACATCTGGAGCCTCGCGGTCCTTCCTCCCTCCCGCCCCGCGCGGGGCCCCTCTCCCCTCCTCCCCGCCCCGCCTCCGCGCCCCGCCGGGCTCCTCCCGTCCCGCTACCGCTGGGACTGGGGGGGGGGTAGGGTGTTGGCGGCGGGGCGGCCGGTGTGGGGGCTGGGGGGGCCGCGAACCGCACCAGGACCCCGCGCGCCAGGGCTCCCCCTACGTCACGCGGGATTCCCTCGCGCTCTGACGCGCGCCCCCCCGCCCGGTGACGTCAGTGGCGCCACGTGTCCCCCACCCGCGAGGGGCGGGGCGGGCGCGCCCCTCGGCGCTGATTGGTCCCCGCGGCGGGGAGGGCGCGGATTGGCGGCGCGGGTTGAATGAACGGGGCGCGGGGCCCCGGCGGGCAGAGGGCCCCGGGCGGGCCCGCCCCAGCCACGTCTGAGCGAGGGGGTGGCCCCGGCGGCGCGTGGAGGGGAAAACGGGTCACGGCGGGGCGGGCCCGGACCTGCGTGCGCGGCCCCAGCCGGGCGCCTCCCGCGTTCCCCGCCCGCACGGCGCCCCGGCCCGCCCTTCCTCGCCGCGCATCCGCGGGAGCCGAGCCCGACGCCGGCGTCTCTCCGGTGGCCGCGGCGGGGGAAGGGAGAAGGAGTGCGGGGCGGGGGGAACCCATGGGCACGCCGGCCTCGGTAGTGAGCGACCCTCCGGGGCGGGCGGCGCCGGCCTCCCGCGGCCGCAAACGGGCCTCGGCCAACATCTTCCACGGCGTGGGGCTGCCCGAGCTGCGGAGCCTGTTCCGGAGCGGCGGCGCCGAGCGGCCCGAGGAGCGCGCCCGCCTGGTCTGGCGGTACGGGGGGCAGCGGCGCATGGAGAGGGCGCTGCGGCGGCTCCGGCGGCGGCGCCCGGCCCGGCCCGGCCCCGCGCTGGCAGCGCTGCGGAGCTTCGGCCGCCTCCGGTAGGTGCGGGCGGGGCCGGCGCGGGGCGGGGGCGGCGCGGCCGGGCCGGTAACGCTGGCGCCTCTTCCCGGCAGGATCACGGAGGACGAAGCGGAGGGCGGCCCCGGGACGTGGAGGAGCGGGCCTGCCGCGGGGAGGCCGGGCTCTCCGAGGACACCGAGTTTACCGGGCGGGGTGTAATGGTGAATAAAAGCTGGACGGCGGTGGCTGCGGGAGGCTCCGGCTGTGTCCTACCGGTCCCCGCCGTCCCTGCGCAGAGCGAACGGACCCCACCGGCTCCCGGGGGCTGCGGAGAGGTGGAGGTGACCGGCTGAACGGCAGCTAGCTCTGTTATTGAGACGGCTGCGTGTTTAAATACATTACATACATTTCTACAGTGCATTAGAACAATACATTTCGGGTCAGTCAAAGATGCAGCTGGACCTGGCTGGGGAGCTGGGGTCTCACTTGCCGCCCACCCTGTGCAGAGCCCCCTTCCCACACAGGGGTTGAGGCAGGCGCTCTTCCCTCCCAGGCTCCAGCAACAGAGCCCCCACCTTGCCTTCCTTCCCTCCTACCCCCCCAAAGATGGGCTAACGGGACAGCGAGACCCAATACTGGTTTACCCCAGCAGCAGGAGAAGCTGCAGCTCAAGGCAAGCAGATGCAGGCAGCAGCCCCGGAACCGTTTTAGACAACACAAGCTGAGCAGCTTCTGGGGAGAGGGGCTCGCCGCCTCCACCTCCCACCGCAAGCCTGCAAGATTGTCGGCACTGGGGCAGCCAGGGGCCCACACTGGGACCCACGCTCCCATCACACCTCCCAGCCATGCAGCAGGAGAGCCCCTCCAGCCCTTCCCTGGCAGCCCCTGCCCCTCACGGGGGCCCGGGGCACAGACAAGGCTGACTAGGCTGGCTGCATAGCAGCCAGGGAGCTTGCTGGGAGCAAAAGCCAAGCAAGAGCAGCTGTGGAGACTGGGCAGGAAGGGTGGACTGAGGCAGCAGGGGGGGAGAGGGTGCTTGTACTCACCCCTCAGCCCTCTCTGCCTGAGAGGGGGCTCTAAGCTACAGCCCATCCCAGAGCCACCTGATCTTCACAAAGACAAGGCAGCACCTCTTTCCCCTTTGTGTCTACCTGCACCCAAGCCAGGCCCGTGAGTTGTCCCTCGTATGCCCCCTCCTCCAGCCACCAGCCAGAGAACAGCCGTTCATTGTGGTCCCCGCTGCACCAGCGAGCAGCAGGAACTCCCCCTGAGGAAAGCAGCGTGCATGGGGAGAGGCAAAGGAGGGACAGTGGAGGAGTACGGCACACCCTCAGGGAAAAGAAGGGGGTATAACCCACTACAGGCCTTCCCCGCCAGCATGGCAGGCAAGAAACGGGCCAGTGGCTGGTGTTAAGGGCTGGACGGATCCTGGTCTGGGCAGCCTGCTCACCTCAGCCTCAAGCAGGGGTGCTCAGAACTGCATGTGGGCCAAGGAGAGGAGGCAGAGGCAGGGTCCCAGCCACACCACAGCTCCTGGCAGATTCCCACACTTCCCCCTGAGCTCTGCCCCAGGCAGAGCACTGAGCTCACACAAAGCTGGGGAAGGACTGTGCCTGACCTGCCTGGCTCCTCCAGCTCAGCTGCAGGTTCCTCCTTCCACACCTACTCGCTCTATCCAGAAGGTAGAGTCCTGGCCACAGGAGCCGGTGGTGGCCTGGCTCCTCTCGCAGTGCTAGTCCAAGACGGCCAAGACCTGCCTGCAGCTCCAACAGCTACCACCATGAGAAGAAAGGCTTCCGGCTCTGGAAGCTCTGCGTGTAGGACTCGCTGGAGGTGCGCTGGTGGGAACGTGCCGTTTCCACAATCACAGGTGGCATCTGAACCAGGTGCAGGGGACTCTTCCCATCTTTCAGCGCCTGAGTCAGGTTCAGGATCTGTATGGCACAACAGAGCAATGGCTGAGCTATCCCACCAGAGCAGAGAGTGTCCACCCCGGCACCTTCCAGCCTCCCAGGCAGGATGAGGCTCCATGCCTCACCCATCTGCCCTCCTTACACAGTTTACCTGGCCTCTCATGACAGCAATCTGCTTGTGAAACTGTCCCCTGTCAAAGCCAGGGTCTTTCTGCAAGAGAAAGCAGAGAACACGATGTGATCTACCCTTTCTCCCCCACCATTTAAGAGATACCTATTTCCCAAGCAAGCCTCTCTTTCTGTCCCACAGATTTCCTGCTTCTCCCCACACTGAATTTTCAGCTCCTGGCAGAGGGATAACCCTGCTTTGCCTCAGCTGAGAAACACTGCCAGGAGCTTGGCCACCTTTCTGTCCCCTGCAGCACAGACAAGGAACTCCCCAACACAAGCCCTTTTTTAACTCCTCCCAAGCCATCCTCACCCACACCCACCCACTCACCTTGAAGAGCTCATATAGATCTTCCTCCAGGTCCTTGACAAAGTTGGGGTCTGAGATTTTGGGAAGAATCAGGTCCTTGATCTCCTGCGAAAAGGGTACTTTGGCCTGGGGCAGCCAAGCCCAGTAGAAGGGATCTGTGGGAGGAAGCACGAGACATTAGAGCCGCAGAAAGCAAAGGACGGTGCCACATGCCCCCATGTGCCAGATCATCGGTAGCTGGGATACAGGGTCCAGCACTCACTTCCTAGAGCCCCTGCTGGGACAGAGCGGACCACACACCAGGGCTTGCAAAGAGACAGCCCTAGCCCTTGCCTTGCCAGCCCTTGAGGGACTCACATGCTCTCCAGGAGTCCGGGTGTTTCAAAGGAAAGGCCAAACCATTGTCTATAGCAGCCAGCTTGATGATGGGCTCCTTCACCACCACCCAGTCACTGTCCTGGAAGGAAGTGGAAGATGTCACAAGGAGGCCCTGCCCAGCAGCAACAGGCCCTCTCCCGCTCCCTGTAGCCCAGGATCTTTGCCCTGGCTACCATAGAGGCCTGTAGTGTGGACCCTTGCCCGCAGAGAGCACCATCTGCTTCAGGTGGGAAGGGGACAAAGCTGCCCCCCATCAGCCCTCACCCCGAGGACACATGAGACTAGCCACATCGGTTTCCCTCACAGTGCCCAGCTGCATCCTCAAAAGTCCCACTAGGCCAAAGATCACCAACACAGAGGACAATGAAAGGCACAGCACATAAGATCAGGCCTCCGCACGCTCGGAAAACCAAGCTGGCTGGGAAATCCCTGGCCTGCCTGCCAGGCGGCCAGCTTGCAGGAGCAGAGCCCCCCACAGAGCCCTTGCCTGGGAAGAGCCACTCACCCGCACACCCGCGCTGTCCAGGGGACAGTCGTACTTGATGAGCCAGTTGTCATTGCCACGATCTGCGGGGAGATAAAACCAGCAGTGTCAGCACCAGGGCCTACCTGCACCACACCAGGCAGAGTCCTCCTCTGACCCATAGGTGAGACAGACCCATTTTAGCCCCAAACTCTACCCTGGAGTCCTCGAGCTTGCTGCAGGCCTGGGAAGCCACATCAACCCACACACAGCCAGCCCTAGAGACTGTAAAGGTCCACATATTCCCAGCTCGCAAGAGACCAGTCAGCCTGCAAGCCCCAGAGTGCTACTCTGATCCCTTCCAGCCTGGCAGGAATCCAGAAGCCCAGCACGAGATGGGATATAGCAGCAGAGTCAGGTGCTGGGTCTGCAGACACCCCTGGTTCCTTGCAGCTGGCAGATCCAGGTCTCCAAGAAGACAGGCCAGAAGCCCCAGCATAGCCAAGGCAGTGGGCAGCCACAGCAGTTGCAGCCTGACAGCAACCAGTCGGTGTCAAGAGAAATTTTGGGTGCTCGGAAGAGATGCCAAACCCTTGTTGTCATCCTTCTCTCCAGCTGGCAGGACATGAAGGAGCAGACAGCATCCCAAGCCGGGCAGCCGGCCTTACCTGTGTTCCTGATGATGTAGTCCAGCACCACCAGCCGCTCGAACTGCAGCAGCAGCTGCCGGTTGGTGTTCTCTGGGAGCGGCTCAGCTTCAAACCGTCGCAACCAGTAGTCAGCATCCTTGTAGCCTTCCACAAAGAGCTGGAAGGAGCCCACCTGAAGCAAGGAGAGGCTGTGTTACAGAGGGCTGCAGAGGACGGTGAAGCAGCACCGGGCAGGTCAGGAGCCCTACCTTGGGCGGCAGACCAATGCGGTTGAAGCGCTGGCCGACTTTCGGCACCTTCTCCAGGGCCAGCCTCTTTCCTCGGGACTTCACCCTGTCAATAGCGCTGTAGTTGAAGGTCTCACTGGCCAAATACACCACCTAGGGGGACAGGAGCACAGAAGTCAGCAGGAGCACCTGGCAGCTGTCACAGGACTGACTGATAAAGCCAAGATACTGCGTTTCCCACAGCTCTGCCCAACACAAGGATCCCCACAGCTTGGGCAGGAGCAGTCCTGGTCAAGAGCTCTCAACTCAACATCTCCAAAGTCAGCAGTGCCACAAGACAGGGAGCAAGTGGAACCAGGCAGGACTACATAAAAGCCTCCCCAGGATCAGCAGCTGTCCCCTCACCTTTGTACGGGGAACAATGTTGAGTTCCAGTTTCTGGTCCACCAGGCTGGCGCCTGCCTCTGACAAATAGCCCTGGTTGAGGACGAGGCAGTCTCTCCCGAAGCAGCATGGGCAGCACAGCTTCTGCAGCCACTTGGTCCATTTGGGGTTCAGATGCCCGTATGGCTCCTCATTCTTGGGCTTGAATACACCAATGATTTTCTGTGTGCAGGAGAGAGGAGGGCTGACTCAAGGCAGTTGGCAGAGTCAGGACACTCTACCTCAAGCCAGCCCGTGGTGGGGACATTGGGGAATGGGCCCAGAACAGCTCCTCACTGGGGCAATAACCAGACCCTTGGACCAGGCAGACCCACAGCTCCCAGGAAGAAAGGCAGGCAAGGTCTGCAAAGGACCTTTCCCCAACCAGCACCCCATTCCATGAGAAAAGGATGCTGCCCAATGACCTTCATATGCAGCTCACACACCTGGAAACCACTCTCTTTGTCCCAAAAGACAGCAGCAATGATGCTGTCCCCAAGTAAACATCCCAGAGACCTTTGGAACTGCTGACAGTCCCTCATTACCTCCATGCAGAAGGGGGAGGGGGAGAGCAATCCCTACCCTGGATCCAAAATCCATTGGGTGGAGCAGATTCCAAACTGCCCAGAGGAAAAGGGGTCAAAGCAGCCGAGCAGCTGGAGGATCCCTGAGGAGCCCAGGGCTCTGTGCTGGGGGTCCAGCTAGAGACAGCAGAGACTCTCTGGATACACTGTGAGCAAGAGGGCACAGGCAGCTCCAAACTGACCACCAGCTGGTACCAGCAGCACCCCCAGCCCCTCTGATCCAGCCTCACGCACACTGACCCATCAGCAGGGACAGCAGCACAGGCATCCACTGCTGCTAAGAATGTGGATGCCTTCACCGGGCACTGCATCAGCGGCAGCATTGCCAACCACAGAGCTGAGCAAGGGCTGAGGCAGGAGCAGGGCCACCCGCAGCCCCTGCTCTGGGGTGACTCAGCAGCACAAGCGACCAGCCCTCCTCCCCATGGCTGCTACCAGCCCCAGTCCGAGTGGGTGGCACTTCCCCAAGCCAAGCTCTTGCCACAATGGGGAAGTGGGACACATGTCCAGTACCTCAGTGGGGAACCCCAGTGCAATCCCAGTCTGTCAGGGGCCAGACACCACCCTAGGGCAGGCAGGAGAAAGCTTTTGTCCACCAGAAAGAAGGAGAAGAAAGGTTTGAGGGAATAGGAACACTTCAGACATCCCTAGATCACACAGAGGAGCCATTTGAAGCCCCACACGAAGGCACGCGGCTGCTAACAGGTCTTTAGATTTGAGCCTGCAAGAGGCTTGACGGGAGCTCTGGCGGCATTGAGCCCTGTGTTCCACAGACTCAATCTAATAAAGCAATGCCCAGCCAGGCAAGGACAGCGCAGGTGCAGAGGCCAGAAGCCCAGCAGCACCGCGTCCGCTTCCAGACAGACTTGTGCTGGGAGCAGCGCTGGCAGGAAAACAGGTCTGCTTGGTGCCAGCAGCAGGGCAGCAGGAGCCAGGCCAGACCGGAGGCGCAGTCGGCACTTGGGGTAATCACAGCCACAGAGGCTGGGGAAGGACACCCCAGC
Organism: Phaenicophaeus curvirostris; assembly: GCF_032191515.1. Taxonomy (NCBI): domain Eukaryota; kingdom Metazoa; phylum Chordata; class Aves; order Cuculiformes; family Cuculidae; genus Phaenicophaeus; species Phaenicophaeus curvirostris. The sequence goes on along the minus strand of NC_091400.1, from coordinate 13,053,674 downwards.
TGGGACAGCTGAGCCCCTAACAGCCCAGAAGGAAGCAGACAAAAGAGAAGAGTTTTCTCTGATGCCCTTGCAGAGCAGCGTGCTGCGCTCCCTCCTGTGCTGGCAGCAGGGAGGTTTTGGTGACCCTGGGCAGGAAGCCACAGAAATCACACAACATTCACTGATGGCAAGGCCAGCCAGAGGAACTGCCAGGTGGCATGGCCAGGAGAGCGTAGACTTCATAATATGGCTCCTCATGTGTATTCTCCACCAGCCCTCACAAAGGTCGGGTCTCCTACAGCCAGGTAGCCTTTGCCTTTCCACCCCCAAGGATCTCACTCAGCTACTCGCCCCAGCAACACCGTATCTTGTATTGGGCAACTGCAGGGGGGAGGAAGGTGGCCAGAGGAAACACTTATTGCCCCACAGCCCACCAGCTCACCTGGGACCTGCCTACCACAGCCCCCAGGAGCCAGACCCACCCGGAGCAGGAAAATTAGGGCACAGCAGAGACCAGCAAGCCTAGAGCTGCTTCCCAGCACACTCTGGGTGAGGGAGTCACAGGAAACAGCAACAGCTCGGGTAATTGGGCAGGGCAGTGCAGGTCACAAGACAGGCACGCATCTTCTCAGCAGCGTGGAAATGGTCGTCACGCAGCAAACCACATCTATAGGGGAGCAGCTACGTGTCAAGAACTTGGCCCCGGTTCTATCAACCGCGCAGCCACAGAGGAGGCGTCTCACAGGCTAAAACCCAGCTCAGCTCTGCCTGGGGCTGAAGCCACCGCGACCAGGAGATGCTGACGCGCAGGCCTGGGGGAGAGAGCGACCCTTCGTCTCCTGGCCAAGAGCCCGAAGCAGCACTCGGACACCGGCGTCCCACCGCGCTTCTCCCCAGGGAAGCCCGGGGCGGCTCCAGCCGCTCCCACCGGCCCCCCCGCGACGGCTCACGCCGGGGCCAGCGCCAGGAGCTCCCCGGGGCGGGCCGGGCTCACCCCCTGCGGGTCCTTGACGAAGTAGCTGCCGCTGGAGCCCTGCGAGATGCGCTCGGGGAAGATGCCGCGCTCGCTGGCCAGCTCGGCGCGCCGCACCACCTCGGCGAACTCGGGGTCCTCGGGGAACTCGTTCCGCTCCCGCTGCGCCGCCGCCGCCGCCTGAGCCTGAGCCGCCGCCTGGGCCTGCGCCTGGGCCTGCGCCGCCGCCGGGCCCCGCGCCCCGCGCTCCAGCAGCGGCTGCCGCTCGCGGTCGCGGCCGCCGGGGGAGCCCGGGGGGGTGGGAGGAGGAGGAGGCGGAGGCGCGGCAGGCGGGGCCGCGCGCACGGCGCCCCCCGGCAGCCCGTAGTCCGGGGCCTGCGCCCGCTCCGGCGACACCAGCGGGCTCGTCTCGTCCATCGCGCCCGCCCGGACCCGCCGCGCCGCCCGCGCCGCCACTTCCGTCCGCGTCACCGCGCTGCCCCGCCCCATTGGCTACCGCGGCACGGCCCCGCCCCCAGCCCCGCCCCATTGGCTGCCGCGGCACGGCCCCGCCCCTCAACCTGCCCCATTGGCTGCCGCTGCTAGGCCCCGCCCCCACCCAGCCCCGTTGGCTGTTCCACCCTGCTCGCTCACCTCTGGGGGCGGTGGAGGGTCCGCAGTCCCCGCCGTGCCTCACACAAAGATGGCGGCCAGGGAGCGTCAGCGCCCGCCGCTGCCCTTCGCAAAGATGGCGGCGGGGCGGGGCAGTGTGCACGCCCACGTGCCCCGCACCAAGATGGCGGCCGGCGAGAGCGTGAAGGGAGGTGCGGCCAATGAGCAGCCGCGGGGCCGGGGGGCGGGGGCCGGGCGGGGCGGGGCGGAGCCATCGCCCCTCGGTAGGACCCGGTGGGCGCCCGGCCCGGGGGACGTGGGGGCATCAGCCGTGGGTGCAGGGGCACAACGCGGTGTGGGGACACAGTGAGGTGTGGGGGCATCAGCCGGAGGTACAGCAGCCACGGTGCAAGCACCGCCTCTGGGCTCACTACCCAGGTGCGGTGTCCGCGTGTCCCCCGTGGGTGCATTGCCCAGGCGCGTGGGGCCCAGCTGGGTCGCGCACCCCTCGTCCCCGTGCGTGGCTGGAGCAGGTCGTGGGCTCAGAGCTGGCTCTGGGTGTGCGGGTGCCAGGCGGGGGACTGGCAGGCGCTGGGCAGGCCGGGTTGCTCATGGGAGGAGCGCTGCCCGCTCCCTGATGGATTCGCAGGTCCGGGCTGCTGGCCGGAGGAGCCTCGCTGGGCGCCTCTGACTCACCCGAGCCCCGCACAGCCGAGCGGAGCCGAGCCGGGACACACGGGGCTGTCAGGGGACACCGGGGACGCAGGCACCCCAGGCAGGGCCAGGGGGGCTCGGGGAGGACGGGGCGCTGTCCCTCTCCCGGCCCCAGCCTGCAGCGCGTTGGCCACGGCTGGAGGCGGGCGGAAAGGCAGCGAAGAGCAGAGCCGAGAGAAGCCGAGCGGAGCCGCCCGGCCCCGTGCACCCCCCGCCCCGGCTGCAGTACCGCCCCGCGGCCACGGCGCGGCAGCACTGAGCGCCCGCCCCATTCATCCCGAGGGAAGGGGTCCCAGCCAATGGGAGCGCTCGCTGCAGGGCCCGCCCCCGCTGATTGGCTGCCAGGGAGATCCACAAAGAGCGTTGTCGTGTTTGGGAGTTCGGCTCTGTCTTTGCAGGGCGCAGACTGTATTCATCTCGACGTCACTACGTTAAGAGTTATTATTAGAAAGTGAGAGTTAGTTTAATACACTCACAGTCAGCAAGGCATTAGTATTCCTGCACACCAAACCTTTTTATTATTTCATTGCGGTGACCGCTACACAAGGGATGTTCCACACCAATCATCTCTGCTCACAGCTTTGAGTTGGAAACGATAGCGGCTTCTCCTCTTGAAAAATGTGCTAGAAATCTCAAACCAGCAAGAAAGAAATTGTTGGAACAATCCCTGTAGGGAAAAGCATTAGCAGTACTATTTTCTCTCTTTTGGGAAAAAAACTTTTGCCTGAAAAAAATGCGCCAAGTGGGAAAATAACTATGATAAAGGTTTGTGTGTTTGGGGTTTTTTTAAATTTGCTTTTAATGGAAGAATCTTTAGGCACCTGTAAATTTATTCTATTACTGACTTGTCTCTTGAGGATTTTCAGATTTTCCTTCCTAACACCCTCTCCAGGAAAGCCAGAGGAAATAAATAAGCCACACAAATCCATGAGGGAGATGATTCTCTTCCGTATCATGGGAATACAGGTTGCCACCCAGCATCCCTTGTACACCATGAGGCCTCAGGAGGGCTGGAGATAATTAACCCAAACCCCTGCAGGTCTGCACGTGCTGCAGAAGCCGCAGTTTTCCTGGCCTTGATCTCAGAGCTCAGCAAGCATCCTTCCCCAATGAGCCTAGAAAAGACAGTAAGGTATTTTCTTCTCATTGGAAAACGTCTAGGGAAAAGGCAAGGACCTGCGAGTTAACTACTTGTCAAAAGGTCAGGAAGAGGAAAAACCTGCCTGCTGTGTTTACCGCTGGCACACAGCAGGATTTAATCCCAACCCCACCTGATTCTGATGGTAGGTGCCAAGAAATGCTGATGTGCTGGAGATTACGCTCCCCTCTTCCATGAACGTAACTCTTAGTGATTCAGCTGACGCACCTTAACATTCATCTCCATTTGCAGGACTTGAACCTGCAAAGTCTCTCAAAATAAGGACAAGGTTGAGCTCCTAATGCACTCTACACTGAGGCAGAAGAAGCTGGAGAACTTGCAGCCACATCTGAGAACTGCAGCCTGGTTTCCTAATAGGACTGAGATTTTTCACCTTTCCTAGCGCCTCTGTCCCTCATTAACAGTGATCAGGTCCACTCTCCTCAATTCTGTTTGAAGCTAGTGGGCACAGGAGATAGCACTCTCAGATTCCACTGTTGAGAATAACACAAGCCATTCCCAGTGAGGAATCCACAGGTATTTTTGTTCACAAGGGAATCTCTTCTTTTTCCTACTATGCAATAGAAGGTTGTTTACAGGTAAGCAAGAGTGAAAAGTAAAGCACAGGAGTGAACAATTTGAATTAACATTCTGACACCTCGCTAGATGAGGTGTGAAACATGAGGGAGGTGAGAGCTTTGAAGTTCTGGAAGGTGACAAATGCTAATTTGAGCAATGTGATATCAGGGTCACCGTCTTTTCTAACTGCAGTCTGGGATAGGTGTCCAAGTATTTAGCAATTTACTCATGAACATCTGTAATTAAGCTTCTGTTTTCTTCCTAACTGTAAGCTCTAAGAGTGAGCAGTATAAAGGCATATGTATATGCAAATACACACACAAGTCCATATGATAGAGAAATGTGCATGTGGAATCACAGTAATTTTACACGCACAGTAATTTTACACACCAAGAGAAAGCCTGCTATAAACAAAGGTACTAAGTCTAAATAAAAGGAGCTAAACAACAGACTATGACGTGCACTGATCTGATACCGGTTGTCTTAAGGATGGTCCGAAGCAACTTCCCACTTAGCAGGAAATCTGCTTTGCTTGCTTGTCTTCTTTGCTGCTACATATAACTGTAAGAGATACCGTTTACATTTTAACCTGGGACAGGTTAGAGCCAGTGCAAAGTCCCTGAGGAGATGCTAGAAATCTGCAAAATAGTGAATATGTCAAAATTAAAGATGCTCACGCTTCTTTCTGCCAACATGCACCATTCCATAAGCAAATACAGGACTTGGAGAATCCCATAGTTTCAGCCACAGCCAATCTCAGAAAGACTTGGTGATGCTAACTTATCAAGACATTCCATATAGTACATGCCTGTAAACAATGAGGGGGCGGTGGGTGTTGAAGTAAATTTGGAAATAAAGGAAACAGCAATTCTAGGTTTCTTACAACAATAAGCAGAAGAAAATATTTAATTGTACCAGAGAAACTACAGGATTTTGAACTAAAAGGCACAGAACCCAGTTCTTACTGGCTTTTCTTCAACACCACCCACCTTGCTGCTGGGTTTTGTGTGCCTGAGGGTCACCAGAAGAAACTCTTCATGAGTCAGACATGGAAACCCAGTGCTTCATGGGTACAAAGCTCTGGCTTTCTTTAGGATTACGCCTGTTCCTTATTGTCTTCATACAGATCACAACCCAACACCATTATTTTTAACAGGACTGTGATGAAAAGCGTGCAAAGTCTGTGCACAGGTATTTTTCCAGAATATTATCCGATTTAAAAAAACAACCAACCACAGCAAAAAACTCCCACCCTTTCTTCCTTTCAGTAAGCTGTTACAGTTAATGAAAGTATCTGGAATAGGCACTGTCTAGAGGGCATGACCACATACCTACTCCACCTCCAACCAACTACAGGTCACACGTAAAATCAAGAAGAATTTAAGATATTTTTGGTTATTAAAAGATTTTAGAAGTGAAGTATCTAAGTCTCAACATAATGGTAGGAATGCGTGGCTGGTCTGCAATACATACAGCATAGCGCTACCTCCTCCCCTTGCTGCCAAACCCACTCTTCAGACCTGCTCCAACAAATCGGCTGCGTTTCTGTATCACGGCGAGTTATTTTACTGATGTAGAACCTGACAAATATTAGAATATAAGTTACAGGATTAAATAAGATTTTATTGTCACATTAACTGCTTTGTCAGAGATGTACATTTTGCAGGTTTCTATGTGGAATAAAAATAAAAACAGGAGTTACCGTCTTGTCAATTCTGATGTCGGCATACACACAGCTACACCACCCGAACCACGGGTGCTTGTGGAGTGCCAGCGATAACACACGAGCGAGTTTGCTGTTAAATGGATCGCAACACTCACAGACAAAAATGCATCAAGTTAAGGCTAATGAGAATAATGTAAAATAGTTAAAACAGACCACTAGGCATCTAGGGGTGGAAACACATGATAGAAGAGTGGCAATTGTAACATCTCATATTTTCCAAAGTAATTTTTCTTCATTTAGTACAGGTAAGGACAGGCTAATGAACAGACTCTTGCCTAGGCATACAATACATACTGACATTTGGGCCTTTCTAAATCTGATATATTTAAACTTTGAAGCAACTGCTTTGTTATTCTGAGCGTAAACCAGAGAAGTGGTTATTGACACCTCAAACAACAATGCTTAAGATTACACATTTTAAGAGGAAGATTTTTTTCTCATTTACAGATCAGGGATAAAGTCCAATAATACAAAATTCTTAGTGGCACGATTCCACATATTTTGGGCAATGTTAGCATACAAGCAGAATTTAAGTGAAAATAAGTGCATCCAAACATGACATTCTCTAAATATACCACACTTCATTTATCCCAAATGGCAATTTTCTAATGTGAGCAGTAATTCAAATGATCATTATCATTTACACATTTCACTCAGAGGAAAAGAGGTAATAAATCCAGGGGACTCTCCAAACAATCTCCTCCTACTCTATCCCCCATTCATTACATAAAATAATTCATCTAGAAGTGTAAATCCAGTATTCAGATACAAATAAAATGCAAGAAGCAGTCTCTGATGTTTGTAATTTGCAGACTCCAAAGTCCAATCATGATGGAATTTACTACTTCTGTCAGTCATCTACTCCTGTATGTGCACTTCATATTTATGCTAAAATAACAAAAGAGACAATAAATGAGGCTAGTGTGGCATAAAGTCATTGTAAACCCAGTGAAACCAGATTAATTACATTTATGACATTCATTTGGATCATTTACCAGTCATTCCAAACCCCCCCCGACTTTACAGAAAAAAAGGCAACCATCGTTTTAAGTGATACACACATTCTGCTAGTAAAAAAAGTTGAAACAACCCCCTTCTCTGTTAAAAGAGCATGCCAATAGAAGGTAGACCCCATGTGTTCCAATCGGGCTTCTCAGAATTATCAAAATTTCTTTGCTTGCAGAGGCCACTTTGGCTTGCCACAGAAAGCTGTTTCCAAGGCGGCTGATATATCTTTCCCTTTCAAAAATCATAATTCAAGGCATGATAGTGCAAGAGGTAAGTTTTGATTTGAGAACATTACTTGTAGACTAACTGTGCTTAGTTACTACATCCCAATTTATTGTTTTAAAGAAAATACGGCAACAAAAGCTACAAGACCTCTAAAAATTTCATCTTGCCTAAATTTACCAGTACATCCATGAACCTCATCAGTATTAGTACAACTTGATTATCCTAATGATTCCATTATAAAACTTGCAAAATGTATCACAAGGTGAATAAACCATCTAGTGCAAGTCTTCTACATTTTGTGTGCACAGTAATCCTGTGTAGTTCATTTCCTCCAGGTTAAATCCCCAAAATGTCTGTGTAACAACTATGAAAAAACAGCGTCATGTGGATTTTCACCCCCCGTCAAATCTGAGAAGTTTGAGTGTTCCTGGAATCGCCATCAGGATGTGCTGAAGGTCGTGAATCCCTTGTCTGCGAGTATTCACTGTCAGATGACTCTGTAGGTTCAAGCAAATTTTCATAATCACTGTCTTCTGATTCATCAACATTGTCACCAACCGCTCTTTGGGAAGATGGCGTGGATGCTCCATTGCCAGAATATTTCAATCCTGCATTTGTGGAAACATAACTGGAAGAACCTACTGCTTGAGGTCGAGGCATGAAAACATTGCTTTCTAGAAGACCATGACCGACAGTACTTTCTTGATTGGTTGCATTGAAATCAGAATATGGAGGGGGAGGATCAGAGACATCTGAATCGTCAAGTGGGCAGCCTTCCACAGCAAATCCAGTGTAGGACATTCGTGGAACAAACATAGGTTCCAAGTTATCTGTTGTCATTTGCCTGCTTAAAATTGCTTGCTGCATTCCTACAAAAGCAGAGAACATCGCTGTACTGAATACTTACTTTGCAATGTAGTTTATCTAGTGATAACATACCACACCCACCCAGACCTTCGCTCTTCTTTTTACCTCTTGTCATTATTATTAAATGCCCATTCTGGGCACTGCTTTCAAACTCCAGCGCTAGAACTTTTCCCCTCAGTCTCCACTACTCACTTTCAGCAATTTTTGTATTGATGACTATGTAAGATGCTAGCCCTCGCCATTGTTTCGAGTCTTGCTTATTACTACACCTTACTCTTTGAGCCTGACAAACAATATCTCCCTAAATTTAGCAGTACATCCATGAAACTCATTAGAATTAGCAAAAGTTGATTATCCTAATGATCTCATTTAAAACCCAAAATGTGTTAGAATGCAAATGAACTATCTAAGTACGTATTTGTGCAAGTAGTCATCCTGTACAGGTCATTTCCTCTCGTTTAAGTACCCTAAAAACACAGGTCTGTTAAGCACTGGGAGAGACTAAAGTTTTTGACTGGTTTCTAACTGGTTCTTAACCTTCAAACACCCATCAGCTAGGGGACAGACAAAATGCCATCAGCTCTACTTACTGTAACACCATCCTTCTAGCAAAAGCAAAAAATCAAGGCTAAAAAGTTCCTTCAATCAAGCAAATTAGACATCTCTTTAGTAATAAAAAGAGTATTCCTCTCAAGTGGCTACATAATGGCACTTCATTATCAACCCATAAATTAAGAACTGTGGTGGGAGATTCCTGGTACCCGGCACTTGCTGTTCCCTCGAACATGCTGCTACATGTACAAATCATTGCAGCAATGTGGTAAGTAAAGTCTCAACTGACTTTTATGCTATAGCGTTAAAGTCATAACTTGTTAACCAAAAGCTTGTCAGATGACAAGCTCTCACACAACACTACTGCAGGGATTTGAATCAAATGCCTCCTTTTCCACCCGCTCAGAGAATGATTAATTGGAACATTTAACTCACTAAAACCAAGAAAATGCTCCCAATGTGGAGAAACCCAGAGAACAGAAGGCCAGCTTCAGTATTTAGCTACTCATATCTAAAAATATTACAGAGATACAAGCCGCGTGTTTTCCTGTTTCAGCCTTCTCACATGATTATTTGCTCTGGCATAAACTTCCAGCCCAGCATTTGCACCTCACTGGCAGTACCTAGAGGCTAGCACCAACTGCCCTTCCTTCTCCTTCTCCATCTTTTGCTGTATGGACTGGGATCAGCTCCAGTCACTCTAAATACCCATCTCTACTTCTTGCTAGCTCATCTAGTAGCTGTCTCATCTACAGCCAAGCAGGAAACAGCAGTGACTCATGCCATTTCCATCTTTGAAATGGTCTGTGGCTGATACTGGCTCTTTACCTTATCTTTGAGGTTCAGAGAAGGAAGAACCTTAGAGAAATGCGCTGACAGTTCAAACTTTGCACTAAAATGCTCTTGTGGTAACAGTACCTGGCTGCCTGGAGAAAATAAAATACCCAGTCACAGCAGCAGAGGGCCCTATCGCACAGCTTAGGGTGTTAACCCATCCAAACGACACAGCTTTAGGTAACACTACTGATTGCTACTGTAAACACAGTGCCCTGTTTCTATGTAATACTCCAAAAGGAATCCCTCCACTGCTTAGTTTTGCTTTTTCCATTCCTGACTTGGCTCCACTTTTTCTTTCCTACAACTGATCTTTTCCTTTGTTATTTCCAGAACTGAGTTTCTTGGTTTTGCTCTACAGCTTCGTCTCTCACCTATGTTTTAAATTCGCTCACAATGGATGACTCCTATGGAAATACCTGCAGCACACATGCTTTCACAGTTCAGGTATCATTCAATGTAAATCCACCAGATATCCTTCCCAATGTGATGGGGTTTTTTTCTTTTTCTATGAGCAAATAAAACTCAAAATAATGCCACAAAGTATTCTCTTCTTACAACATCTGCTTCTGAAACAAAAAAAAAATTAAAAGGCAACTTACTTATTTCTTGCTCTTTTTCATTCTTCTTTTGTGCGATTTGCCTTTTTAACTTGTTTACATCAGCTTGAAAAGATTCAACAACACGTTCACTTTTTTCTACATCTATACATACTGCCTAGGAGAAAAACGTAAGACATGCTAAGATTTTGCAAAAATACAGGAAAGACTTCCATGACAACTTTAATAAAGCTACTACCAGACAAGAAGCCATTAAAAGCACAAAACTAAGAGCAAGATTTAACTATATCAGAGCATAATATTCAACCTGAAGATCATTTTCTTTACTGGCTGTTGCCAGTTCTCAATGGCTGTACTACAGTAAAAGGATCTCCAAATAATTCATCATTGCAGGAAGATTTGTAATATATCCAAAGCGAGTTCTTCCATTTGGTGAAAGAGACATGACCATTTATTTTTTTTTATATACACTGTTGTTAGCACAATAATGATACTACAGTAGCATGGTTTTAAAATCTAGCATAAAGGTACATACTTCTGTGCTAGACCAAATTTGAATTGGGGTATGAAACAGTTGACTAGAGAGACAACTGTCCCAAGTTGATCTCCTAACCGATACCTCTATTAAATAAACAAGACCTAAGATTTCCCTATATTAGGAAATTAAGGTGACATTTTCATAGAAGGATCCAAGTTTAAATCTGGTTCTGGATAACATTGATTTCTTTTTAAATCTAAACATGTTACAGTGGATATTGTTTACTTCTTCAGAAATTAAGTACTTGTCACTATCATTAAACACAATCAGTTCTGAAGAGTACAGAACTTTCTAAAGGCACTGGTAAGTCTTAGACAGTAAGTCAGAAGCCACTTACTGTTCCTGCTCCAAAAGGTTACTATTAGCGATCACACCTACAGAGCTGAAAAACATTATTTAGAAGTCATCAAAGTTTAAACCCTCCCCATGCAAATATACGTCTTGGCTGCCTTACTGGAAAACTGCAACATTCCCTGTAAAGCAGTCACTTTAAAGGTAAAAGTTTCTCAAGTTGGCTAACAACTAAATTACTTTTAAGTGCTGTAAACAATGTACAGCAGCACGATTTACATGGTGAAAATCATCAGGGCCATACTTCTGATAGGTAGGAAGACAACTCCCTGATGATGTCACATTATCCAGTTTTCCAGCCACTAATTCAAACAAATCAGGAGCACCAAAGGATATATAGGCTCTTGGAAAAACCAGTATCACAGAATAACAGCATTAGCTAACGGGATAGAGTTCTGAAAACACATTTTCATGTCTCCTGAAGCTGGCATGAAAGCTCTCTGCCTTCCCAACGCCAGGTTCCCATCTTACAAGGCAGGTTAGAAAGTGGCAGCTTCCACAGCAAAACAGAAGTTCTCCTGTGCAGGCAAAGTAAGGGTATGGCTGGAGCAACTACTGCCTTGCATGCACCAACCAGCCAAGCTAAGCTGGAGCGGAGACACAAATCCCTCCAGGGCAGATGTAAGGGGAAAGCCTGGAAATCAGCTGTGATTACAGCACAATTAGCGAACTTACTGGCTCTTCACATGGGACAAGCTAGTGAATCAACAAGCTTACATTTAGCAGATTTGACACACAAGGCACTTTTGGATGTTTTCCCACATTTGGAGCAGAACTCACTCATGCTCTACACAAAACATTCACCTAACAGATGGAGCTCTTTCCTGCATGCTACACACTGAGAGCCAGCAGTCATGCTTGAACTCACACAGGCAAGCCTTTAAACCTGTGCAAAACCCTACAGCCCACTGCAAGGCTTTTCTGCACACTCTTGGAAATAGCTGAAGTCTCTCAGAAATCACAAAGAATTAAGTCACAATTACTTGCAAAAGAGAAAGAATTGATGGTACTTGTATCAACCACATTTACAGCAGCCACTGCAAATGCATGTTAAATAGAAACTGACACATTTCATTATTAAAGTCAGACTTAATTCCCTGCAGTTCATGACCTCCAAAAATCTCCAACTTCTCCACTTACAGTTTATCCAAAGGATGAACAAAAGATGCCACGTACATACTGACCAGTATTAAATAAAGGAAGTTACCTGCACTTTTTCCTGAAGTGCATTATAAACCTGATATATAGCCCTGATGTCCTTCATCACTCCATCTTTGTCAAAAAAATCAGTACTAAAAAAAAAGTAGAAATAATTAGTTAGAAAAGACAAGTTTCTATCTCATTCTCTCTTTGACTTGCTGCTAAGCAGTTAATTACTATGTTTCTGAAATCTATTTTATTTTATCCAGCTAAAGATATATTATACTCCAAGATCTAGAATTTGGACAGCAGCATATTCAATACCCAAATTCCCTCTGGAACAACAAATGATATGAAATTTGTGCAGAAATCCTTACCTCGCATAATTTCACAGTTAACAGTCAGAAGAGCTACTTTGCATTTGCAGCATTTAATTAAAATTACTTAAAAGAAACAATGAGACTTCCAAATCAGAGTTCAAGTTTTAAATCAAGCTTGCACACAAAATTTCCCAGGATGGGTGGGAAATCAAGTAAGAATCCTTCATCCAGAATGCCCACAGCACCAACTGGACATAGTAACTCTGCTCTTCTCATTAGCACATTGAGTTCCCTTTCTGTTTCTGAAAGATTTCATTCTAAGCAGAAAAAGTGCACTAGGAACAACTCATTCTCCTCCAGAACTAGGTTTCACAGCTTGAATTGTATATTTATACTATGCTTTGGAAGGTAAAGAAGGCAGAGCTTGATGACTGTACTTCATCTGCAAAGGAAAAAATCCTTACCCGTGTTCCTTAATAACTTTGGCATAATTCTGCGAAGTATTTGGCACTGAAGAAACTTTGTATTCCTGTTGACTAGTGTTGCCTAGATTAGGAATAGTAAGTGACACTCTTTGATTATACCTGCAGAGAAAGTTTAGAAAGAGTTCTTAATTCATATTCAAAAGATTATTTATAATATCCTTGATATTATCTCACCTCTCTGATGACCACGACTCATCTAATTTTAAAGCTTCTGCATTAGGTTTATTATAGAGCTGCTAGATATTAGAAGTTGTGTTCAAAATAAACACCTAATCAAAAGTTCCTCTGAGATGGATCTACCTCTGTACTGCTTAGAACATGACAGTAGCGCATTCAAACTACGACAGACACAAGAAGAGTGAAGCTACACTACATTCAGGCCTTTTACAAGAAAGATGGCACTGACACCTGATTTCTCTTAAAAGATATTTTTTTTTTTGTTGTCTGAAGATTTAAAGACTGGAAAAAAACTTTTGCTGACACCAAAACTTTAATTCATAAAATACTTGCACGGAAAAAAAAAAAAAAAGCAGTCATCAGTAACAGTTGTACACCAAGGCATCATTTGCCAAATACAAAGCCTTCTTTAAGTGTCACTGTATAAGCTTCAAAACAGATTAGAGTATAAAGAACAGCAATAAGAAGCAGAACAAAAAATGAATATTGGTTCATATACAGAGATTGTTTACCTTCGGTTTGGTCTAAAAAGCACGTATTCTAAAGCATGCGTTGAGTTGTTTGCAGTGGAAATGAAGCTGAAGAGAAGGAAGACAAGATCAGGCACTCCAAGAATGTGTGTCAGCTGTTTATGAATGATGTGTTCTCTATATGACATTTGCTGCTGCGTGTTTCTCCTAAATCTGTACCATCCAATAACATTCTGTAATCAAAGTACATCAAAAAAAACAAGGTATAAACTGAGATACCGATTTTCCTACTGACAATAAAGTTGCTAACACTGTGGTATTGTGCGGATTATCCAATAGCTTTATTACAACAAAAGCAGACTGAATTACTAGAGGCTCTCATCTATTAAATAACCTGAAACAAGGACATCCTCATACAACATGACAACTGATTACTCAGCCTTATCGTGTTACAAACACTCCTGTGTCCTTAAATGGCACGCAAGATCCCACTTCCAATATACTTCTACTGTTTAATCTCCGCAACAAATGCTGGAGGATCTTCCAATGACAAGACTTGAGCTGTTTTCAAACATAGCAGATGTGGCGTTTCTTTAGCCTAAATACTAAAACTGCCTATTCACTTGCATTGATTTGTAAGAGATTTCCAGCGCTTCACAAACATTTTGCAGATTCACATCTGTTTACAAGACACATGGGACCAACATGCTGTGTACAGCGATAAAATCATCTCGGTGTGTATTTAACGGTGAAAGATGTGCATGCACATCAGATAAGACTCATTCCAGCTCAAGAATGATTTTGAATACAGCATGCATTAAACAGCTTTACTTCATGTAAACTGACATTTAATTGAAGAGGTTAATGTAAAAGGCTACATCATTAATGATTTGGTGTAGGAAGAGTCGCAGAATCACAGAATAACCAGGTTGGAAGAGACCCACCGGATCATCGAGTCCAACCATTCCTATCAAACAATAAACCATGCCCCTTAGCACCTCGTCCACCCATGCCTTAAACACCTCCAGGGAAGGTGAATCAACCACCTCCCTGGGCAGCCTGTTCCAATGCCCAATGACCCTTTCTGTGAAGAATTTTTTCCTAATGTCCAGCCTAAACCTCCCCTGGTGGAGCTTGAGGCCATTCCCTCTTGTCCTGTCCCCTGTCACTTGGGAGAAGAGGCCAGCACCCTCCTCTCCACAACCTCCCTTCAGGTAGTTATAGAGAGCAATGAGGTCTCCCCTCAGCCTCCTCTTCTCCAGGCTAAACAACCCCAGCTCTCTCAGCCGCTTCTCGTAAGACCTGCTCTCCAGCCCCCTCACCAGCTTGGTTGCTCTTCTCCGGACTCACTCCAGAGCCTCAACATCCTTCTTGTGGTGAGGGGCCCAGAACTGAACACAGTATTCGAGGAGCAGTCTCACCAGTGCCGAGTCCCAGGAACAGGCACCATTATGTAGCGATGCATGTATATATTTAGCGGAATAGAGCAGATTCTACATACTAAACAAGGAAGCATTGTTGTTAACTTTTTATGGTAAATTTCCACAATTACTTAGGCTGAATGTAATAAAATGTGCTTATTTGGTAACAAAAGAGAATACAAGACTGTCTTGCTTCCCAGACAGCAGTATTTATTTCTTTTTTGTCATTATGACACTTAACATCATTAGATATGAAGTGATTTAATCATATGACACTTGTAAGCTTTAATTTCTCCAGTTCTGCCTGCTTTCCCAGCACAGATAATCATCCTGCCAGAGCTCCCCTGCAAGACAGGCCCATACAAAATAAAATCCGACTGAAACCTAGCAGGAGAGAAGCATTTCTAAATCACATTTTTAGCTTTGTCTCCTGAAGGGGAATGTCACACACTCTGCAGTGTTCAAGAGTAGAGGTACAGGGTTACAGAATTCAGGATCTGCATCATCACATCATCACTCCATCAGCAACATAAAGATGTGCATGTCTGTATATATAAATATGCACATAAAGCACGTATACACTAGGCACAAATACATTAGCATACACAGAGGAGTTTATTCTGAGAGCATTTGCTGGAAAAAACAGACAATAAAAAAACATTACAATGATGAGTATTGCAGAAGTTGCACAGATTTAGGATTTGCTTCCCTAAAGATCCCTCCCCAACTTAAGCTTTGCCTGTAGGCAAAAGTCTACAGTTCAGGTGGGTAAGCTGAACAGAAAGTCAAGACTGCAAATTCAATTGGCAATTAGGCAACTGTCATCACACTCTGTGTAGCGATGATCAGTTCACACAGCAGGCATTCCTACTCAGACTAGAGTAGGAAGTTACACCCCAGTTCCTTGCAGAGGACAGAAATCCCAAAAGCCCAAGAGGTCGCTCATGCCTCAACCATTAGCATTGCTATTGGTGAAATGCTCTGGCAACTCTACAGGCAGGGACCACACTTTCAGGTCTGCTTGTCGAGGCATCAGTCCATGAGAACTTTGAAGCAATTATTCAATAATTAGAAAGACAGTGCACTGCAAGTATGGAATGAGACGAAACATTGAAAAAAGGTTTGGCTCGTCTCCAAGTAACTGCTGAAATTTAAGCTGCTTAATGCTAGCTGCGCTGCTAACAATGTGTGATAAAGCGATGACAACATCTGACGTAACTGATAGAACAGCTTTACCAGTTTAAAACTGACCATGCAAAAATTGCAATTATGAGGCTATATCTTGACAACTCTTCTAAATGAGCTCTTCAGAATAGATTTTCATATCAGCTACATTTTTCTTGGTTTCAACATCACAATTGTTACGCTATATCTTTAGCTTAGAAATTTGAGTGGGTTAATATAGGCCCTTCCTTCTTGGAGGCCTGAAGTTAAATCCTTAATTTAGACATTGCTCCCAGTTTAACCTAAGAATCACAAATTTTCTGTACAGAATAAGCCTTGGGTCAAAACAAACCATCAGATCTGTGGAAGAAATATTTTCTTTTGGTTAACTACTTCTTTCATTTATTTTCAAAAACTGCTCTTTCTAACTATAGGCTCTAATGAGAGAGGAGGAAAAGATAGAAAACTTACTTTTCTTCGGTCTTTAAGAATCCTGTCCAAACTCTCCTCATTAACCTTGCCTGCATAGTCGTAAAAGCTGGAACCAAAAAAAGGAAGAGAGAAAAGTAGGTACACAGTGTACACACGCGCACTATACACAAAATAAATAATTTATACATTGAGTATTCTTCAAATATACGGTATTCTGCACATTACAAAGCAACTTCTGCAGTTTCTCCTTAATCAACACAGGTCAGTATCTGCACCACCTACCTATAGAACATGGAAAAGATAACTACTTAGGAGCAGAGTCAGAAGCCTCAGCAGCCTGCATAGCTGACAGAGAGGGGCAGCTGCTCACAGAGGAAGAGGCAGAGCGCATAAGAGTAGCTGCCATGAAAACTCTATCCCCCTTTAAGCCACTAGTAATGAAATACAACATGCCTGTAATGATGAGCTGTAAAATGCTTTCATTGCACACATTAGTCTGGTGCCCAGTATTTCACTGCCAGCCCCTACAACAAGGAGTCTGTACATAAAGGGACTGTGTAATTTCATTTTGACCAGCATGCTCTGAAACCCTGCTTTGATTAGAAGAGCCCTACCTGCCAAATAGGAAAGGAAAGCAGGACGTGCAACTACAAATTAGTTCCTTGAGCCCCAGTCCTGCAACCAGACTCACATGATTGGACACTTGAAGCCAGAACAGTTTTACTGAGGTCAGTAACGATCTCAATTATTATGTCTCTCCATATGGCTCTGCTTACAGAACTGAGGCCCAAGCCCTGACAAGTTGTTATCGTGAGGACACGACAGATTTAAGAATTTATAAATCTGTCTACACAGGTTTATAAATTCAAGTAGATCATGCGTCATGATAAAAAGAAAAAACAGTTGAAAACAGATTCCTCCTTGACCTACCTGCCAAGTCCTCAGTCTCTTTCAAGAGCTGATATCACTAAAACCTAAAGCAGTGCACGGAAACACTCTGTTTTAGAGTTCTATGATCTCAGCTTTTGTGTGCGGGGTAAAAGAAACAGACAGTCCTGTGCTCAGTACTTGGCTGGTAAATAAGGGTGGGAGTAAAATTTGTTTTCAGATTTAAGTTATTTTGAATATTAAGACCACAACTAACTACTAATTTGAGATATATACACATAATATTTGCATAATTTATTCAATTCATGTTCACAGTATTTATATATTCTTGTAAATAGTGGATATCCAATTATTTCTCTTTGTACACTTTGTAAGAATAATTTTCTTATGAGATGAGCAACCAGTATGTAGTGAAACAGCTCCATTTGAAAACTGCACAGAGAAATTAGTCCTTTTAAAATCTTTGCTTCTTATTCACTTCCTCCATGTCAGTAAAAGCCCTGGGACCAAGCCTGTTACACTAAACACCAGCAGTGCCAGCTGACAAGAACCGAGGATGAGGGTTAGGCCTCCTCAGGCGGGCAGCACTTCAGTCATAAGATAAGGGAGAATGTCCCAAAATCAGTGTCTGCAACAGCCTGCTCCAGTACCGATAAAGGCTACACAAGCTGTGAGAGTTTCCCTGGTGCTCTGACGTAAATAAATGCAGCAGTTTGCTTGCACAGAAAGCATGTAGTGAAATACAGCCTTCTTCCCTTCCTTCCATCAGCTCAATTACTAACAACTCATTTCTTCACTGGGGAGAAGAATTAAATGCGATTGGTTTTGATATGTGCTGTACAACGCACCACCAGGAATCAGGAAGAGCCTACTAGACACTGGGATATTATCTTGATGTGTGGAGTCACTAGCATTTAAATCCCTGCGCTGAGTACCCTCTCTGTGATTACCAGACAGCAAATGATAGACCGCAGCTTTTCTCTTTAATGTAACTAATGTCAATCATAATACCTAAGGCACTGTGTGTTCTTAATGGTCTGGAAATCTCTAAATAAAGACAAGAGGAGATCAGCTGGGAATTCCTTCCAAGAAGAATTTGTAGACAGTAATTTAGAAGCCATCACTGCATAACAAGTGAAGACTATAAAGAAAAGCTACATATAAAGAGATGGATGCCACTAAACAAAATATATTTGACTTGTATTTAATTTAAATTCTGAAGTACAGGAGACCAGAAGGCAAAAAAGTCCAGTAAGCTAAAAGTTTCAGAATAATTAGTCGGTGCAAGTCAGTACAACTAACTACAAAACAGCTTGTTAACACAGCAAGTTCCCGAGGTTCGGGCACACAAGGTGTCCTGTGAGCCAACCAGGCCCAAGCAGAGCTGACCTAAGACTACAAACATTCACATTGCTTTTGACAACATCCCAGTTATCGGTGATATGACTTGATCTGACTGGTCTCCTACCTCCACTAACTATATGAGGTGGAAATTCAGAGAGACAGAAAAATAAGCCTGTACTAGCTCCCTCAGCACACTTTCTAACCTAACATTTTACAGTAAGGCTATTAAAACTGTACATTCACACTTGCATTGTCAGGGCTGGTGCCATTTACACACGTTCCCTTAAAACCATCAGATGAGTGAGCAATGCAGACATTGGTAGGTACATCTGAAATACTAATACATTTCAGTGGGCTTCCTATTTCTACATTCTGCAGCCAACACAGGAAGACAACATAAAACGCTTACCTAAAAAGTTTTGAACAAGGCTCATGGTTATGGATTTCTGCAACAACAAACAAAAAAAAAGACGTATGTTCAACTCCTCAAGGCAAAGAGAAATTACAGCAGCATGAACTTCCCACATCTCAGCTACTGAGCAAATAAACATTTGTGTCAGACTGCACAGTGCCCTTAATATTTCAACAACATTTGATGACACAGCACCACACCCAGGAAACCAGCTTCTCTTTCTCATCTGCCATTTCACAAAGGAAATTATTTTACCAATAAGTAAGACATACATTTGCTTGGATACACACATATCTCTGAGCCTCAGATGACTTCTCATACTATTTTATGGTTGCATCCTCCTCACAAAGGCATTTATGAATTTTAAAATTTTTTATACACCTTGGCACAACAGTTTACTGGCATCCACATACACCGTTTATTACAGCAGCAATGAATATAAAAGGGGGCAGTGAAGGGAATCACTGAAATACTACACATTGGAGTATTTAATCAGGCAAGGCAAACAATTTATGATGAGAAAAGGGATTAAACACCATGCCAAAACAGTTAGCTGCAATTTATAATTCTGTTACATGAAGTATTAAGAAATCACAGCAGCATTTTTATTCCAGTAAAGAGTTGTAACAAATACTAAATACTATTTAAGCAGCAAAGTTGTAACATGTTACATTATCTAACACCGAGCATAACTTATTTTTTTGCGGCTTTTAGTACTTTTTTAAAGTTCTCATCTACTCTGACCTTTCACCAAATAGAGATTAACGTTTATTCATATTATTATAATTTGATCCACAGCTTTAATCTTAAACTACTTGCACAGACTGAACAGAACTTGTGTAGCAATAGTACTTCCAGCTTCTGTATTAGAACCCTGCTGGAGTGTTTAGCAACAGCTTTGGCATCTTACTTCTTGTGGAGTGACTCACCACCTGCCATTCTGACAGCCATAGGCTGCGATCAGTTCAGAATTGGATCACAGTTCTCAAGAACAATAGACACATATTGGCATCTCAGCATGTTCAGCCACCTGGATGCCCACAGCAGGAGTACTGCCCAAAAAACTGTGCCTTGTCACTGGCAAGATCCCCTCGTAGTGCTGCTCCGACAGTTACTGACTTTCTTTATGTGGAATTGCTTGAAAGTGTAAAATCCTTGTATTCTCAAGGCATACTGGAATCTGTGGAAGCAATTTCGTAAGTTTAATTATTCCACACTGGACCAATTCCTTCCAGCAGATACCCTGATTACAACTACCGAGAATACACACTTGATTCTCTGCTGAGTATGTTGCTACAGAGGCCTCACCTTCTGAAAACCAGGAAGCAACAAGCTCAGAATGCAGAAAGCAGCCATTATTCTGAATACGTTTTGCACATTGACTTATTTTTTTACATACAGAGAGCACACATAATATATATATATATACACACACACACACATATATATATACACACTCAGATAATACCACTTAAGCTTTGGGACAGCAGACACCCAAGAATGCTAAAGCTCATCTGTAACAACAGTGCCACAAAAACGTCACTCTCAGTTCATGGTGTGAACTGGGAATTCAGGAGTTAATATTGATGAATAAATACTTAAGTCAAAATTTGGTAAACAAAAAATACCCAAGTGGGAGTGTGTGTATGTGTAGTTGGAGGCCTATGATTGTACCTAGCTTCCCTTTTCAAAACATAACTGTAACCAGGAATGTTACAAAACAATGTCTAAAAGGGGAATAACTTGTAACACCACAAGCACTTGGTTTATGGAACCACGCAGAGGCTGCCCTTGTTGACATGGCCGTGTTACACTGAGAGCCTAAGATCAGTTACCTCAAATAGTTTTGCCTGAGCAGACACAGCTAACAGCTGCTGCCTTTCCGCAATACTTTGACAGCAATCACAGACACAAACAAAAAATCCTACACCTTTATTTTTGTTACTTAACTCATTAATTTATTGTAATTAACTGACCTTTCACACAGTCCATTTATCACCCATGTGCCCTTCAGAATAACTGGAAGAAGAAACTACTTAACTTTCTGGATTGTTGTATATGCCACCATCACTACTTCAAGGTGGCAGGTTTTGTGAGATACAACATGACATAGTACACACTTTCACAGACTTTAGTTCTGTGTCAGAAATACGCTGGAAAGGCAATTACAGATGCTTGCGTATTAGCAAGGCTTTAAGCAGACCCCACTATATTATCTGGAATCAGATCCACAAAACCAGGTATGTACATATCCAGGTTTTTGAAGAAGGTTTAGGTGTATTTTAACATCACATTACACAAGTGTAAACAAAAGAGGCATTTTCTTTCAGGGGATTCCTGTTTTCTATAAACCATAGAGCTAAAAACATGTAAAACCTTCCCACTCATGTATAAAAATATCTGCTTCAACCAACAAAGCTTAACAACAAGACATTGGGTCTTCTTTCACTTTATACCAACAAGTCAGCTGTACAGTCTTTGCACTTATCAATAAAGCAAGTTGTCTGACAAATATTCCTTGGCAAAGCTTGCTGTGACAGCCTATAATGTCAACTATCCAAATCCTCTACTGGAAATTCCCCCCCTTTTAGCATTAGTAAATCAAGCAATTTATTTATTTTATTTTGAGCACGTGGTTGTATTTAGGCAACCATGTGAAGTGTGGAAACTCCTTACAGGACCAAATGCCAAATACAAAATTTCTCCATCATGAAACGCAGATAGACGTCTTCAATGAGTGATCTTTTCTCCATAAAAGGAGATGCATGAAGTCTCCATATCTAGCAAAGGTCTGTTTCTTTTTCTCACATTTCAACCATGAACACACAAATACAGTAGCAAATGTGATTCTGAAACACTGTAACACTGTCTGCTAGTCTCACAAGTGAAGTAATTATTACAGAATTGCTGTACTGAAAATTGAAAAACCCAACAGTGCTTCAGTCAGAAAGACTCAAAGTTCTATTACTCACCAATCACTTGTAGAAATTCAGTGTTGCTGATCTGTGAATCGCTAATGCTGAAGGTCTCTTCTTGTCTCACCTCTCCCAGCAGAAAGCCTTCCTAAAATTTCAAAGGCAAAAAAAAGACTAAAAATAGAAAAAAACCCACTACATAGTCATTTACTGTAACTTTCTTAGCATTAGACAGAAGAATTAAAACAAAGATTTAGTTTTAAATACATATCTGAGCTGCAGTAGGGTATAATGCATCCTTAGGTTTACTGAGATTGATTTTCTGATTTACCAGCATTCTTTCACACCACCATAGGAACGGCCTGTCCAAAAATAACATCCTATTGAAAGCTTCCATAAGTACTACACAACACACATGAGGCAAACAGAGACCACGTTAAAGGAGTGCCTCCAGTCCCAGCTACAGTAGGTGGATGAGGAGAAGGCGCCATCAGAGTGCTTCAAAGCCAATGGATAGTGGAGTTTACACCTGCAGAGGCACACTCAAACTGACATGTGGGGACTGGGCTGGACTCTGAACTCACAAGGCAACTTAAAGTCTTTGATTCTCAGAGGGTTAGAGCACCTCCACTATAATGATAAGCTGAGAGAGTTGGAGTTGTTCAGCCTGGAGAAGGCTCTGGGAAGACCTTATAGCAACCTTCCAGTACCAGAAGGGGACTTACAAGAAGGCTGAGGAGTGGCTTTTTACAAGGGCATGTAGCAATAGGACAAAGGGGAATAGCACTACATTGGAAGGTGGAGGTTTACATGACACATAAGGAAGAAATTCTTCACGATGAGGGTGGGGAGGCCCTGGCCCATGTTGCCCAGGGAAGTTGCCAATGCCCACTCCCTGGAGGTGTTCAAGGCCAGGCTGCATGGGGCTTTGATCCAGTGGGAAGTCTCCCTGCCCACGGCAGAGGGCTGGAACAGGATGGGCTTTGAGGCCCCTTCCAACTCAAACCGTTCTAGGATTCTATGAAAACGAGAAAGGAGAATATGCAGAAAGCGGGTGGTTTGGGCGCGAGCACTGAAGCGGCAGGTGCAGTAATAAGGGCACAGGCTCAGAGCCAGAGCCCACCGACGGAGGAGAGGGAGCAGGAGCAGCCGCCTTCCACACTGTCACCAGGGTCCGCTGCCGGCGGGGGAGAGCGATGGATGCCCGTGAGCGGGCAGAGGCGGTCGCTGCCGCAGCCAGAGCCCCCCCAGGCCACGGGGCCGGTACCGCTAGCCGCCCCCTCGGCGGAGGCCTGGCCCGCGCCCCCTCAGCGGTGGGAGGGGCCGCATCACCGGCAGCCGCCGAGCGGCACCGCCCCGGCCGGCCCAACAGCGGCATCGCTCAGGGAGCGACGCGAGTCCCGCAGCTCAGGAGACGCCACGCCGCGCCGCGCCCCTCTGGGCACCTACGTGGTCGGTGCTGCTGTTGGCGCTGTAGTAGCAGACGGAACTGAACGTGTATCCCGAGATGGACGCCGCCATGACGGACACCACCGCCGCCGCCGCGCCCACAATGCACCGCGCCAGGCCCTGGCCCCGCTTCTGGCGCCGCGCGGGGGCCGCTGGGAGCTGTAGTTCCGTCCCGCTCGGCACCTGGCACCAGCCGGGTGTTTCGGTCTGAGCAGCGAGCGCGAGTCCTCCGAGCACCTAGAGCGGCAACGCCGTAGGCGCTCTGGCCGCCGCGCTCTGTGGTGGCGGGCGCTTCCGGCCGGGCATGGCGGCGGGGGAGCGGCTCTTCGGCCCCTCGGCGCTGGGCACGCGGGCGCAGTGAGTGTGGCGGGGGCAGGCGGGGGGCCTTGGGGCGGGTGGCCCGTGCTGGGCCTCGGTGACCCCGTCTGCCGCCTCCCTGGGCCTCGGCAGTCGGTGCCTGGGGGACAGGGTGCTGCCTGCAGTCAATCAGCGGAGGCAGCGGAAGGCACGAAGTGGCGCTGCAGCTCGTTAGGTCGGTGCTAGCACCATCGGCCTTTCCCCATCCTGGAGCTGTTTCAGTCTAGAATAGAGCTAATTAATCGGAATAAGAACCGTTAGAATCTACACGTTTGTTTGCAACAAGACACAAGTCCGTTTATTCCCTTACTATAGAATTCTGATTGTGTTTTGAGCTGCTGCTTGGTTGCAGAAAGCCTCTTGCAAAAAGTTATCCGGTCGCTTGAAAATGTGGAAATGGGTGGTAGAGAGGGCTGAGAGGGAGTGGAGTGAAGGAGAGTTCTGTAGACCGGTTCGTGCAATTTCTGCAGAGACGTTTGCAAGACGTGGTGCGGCGTTACTGTGGAGGACTAGCCCTTTTGGATTGACCAGTGTTAGATGTAAATGCTGCAGTTCTTGGTGTGTTTTGGGTGTTTCCTGGCAATCCCTCTCTGATGGGAAGGTTTCACCAGGACTCAAGAAATAGTGGAATGATTCTACTTGGCTGCTGACCTACAAACAGTGACCATGACCTTCTTTTGATGTAGCTTTGGTCTGGTGAAGTGGTTTGGTGCATCACTGAGACCAAGGCAATGTGTGGAATGCCATTGGGTTGTCTTATGGGATTTTGTCACGTGTCGCAATGCAATGGATCATTTTTGTGGTGCAAAAGAAGTGCTGCTTTAATACTGGCCCTCAGCTGGTTGTCATCTCACAGACAGACTCCCATGACCCTCCTTGTCTTGAAGGCTTGCAATTCCATTATAAAATTTTTGACACCAATGACGAGCTGGATGTTCATTACCAGTCCCCCAGCAAAATGCTTAGCTGATATTCCTGGCAGTTTCTGCTTCTTGAATTTGCTTTTTTGACCACCTTTGATTTTACAGCATAAAATAAAAAAAGAACAAACTGTGAAACCAAAGCCATTAGCATAAATAAATAGAGTGAATTAAATGTTTTGCAGTGTTATACTGCATGAACACAGTTAATCTAAAATAAGCATCAAGGTTTATGATGACAACAATGACAATTATTTTTACACCAACCCAACAGAAACAGCCTCCCCACCCTTTCTTCCCCTCACTCTTTAAGTCTTTTCCAATGTTAATTGCAATGTTCTCTCCTTTCCTCTAGCTGGGACTCTGCATATGAGAGAGAACTACAAACTTTTCAAGACATTGGAGATGCTGGGGAAATTTGGTAAATAAAATCTCTCCACTGGAGCGTTTGTGTTATTTTGTTTTTAAAGTGGGCATTGCAAGAGCGCAGCCAGCAGCTTTGCGGGTTACTGAATGGTTCTGGATGTTGGCAAAATGATGGGAAATTTTAATCCTGAAGTCACCATTTCCTCTCTTGCCCAGTATTGCAGTGCGGATTTCTAAGTCGCACTTGGGCAACTGTCTTTACACAGAAAGTGAGTTGTAAGGCATATTATTAATAACCATTTTATCCTCCCTGAGCTCAGGTTTAGCTACACAAGTTGCCGCTGCTGACATCTTTTTTTAATATATGCAGGGCTTCATCTCCCAGAGCTGCTGTTCTAGTGAATTTTAAGGTCATTTGAGTCATTTAAGTTTAAACAAAACAAACATGGAATATGAACTATGTCAGTTGTTACCCATGTGTTTCACTAAGAAGTATTTTGCAAAAGCTGGAGGGAGTGATGAAATAAATTTGCTGTGCCTTTTGTACTTTTTCACTGTCTTCATTACCCGAGCTCTTGTTTTTCACAGGTTTGGAGAAGAAAGCATGGTTCGCATAATCAGATGGTTGGAAAAACAAAAGGTTCCCCTTGACAGCTGTGTGCTTGATATTGGGACTGGAAATGGTGTTTTACTGATCGAATTGGTTGGTATATTGTGAAGTTTGTGCTTTTGGTGCAGAACAAATATTTTGTGTGCAGTAATTTAAATACGCTTCTCAGAGGTGACAGTCATAACCATGGCAAGCTGTAACTTAGGTGAAAGACAAAAAGCAAGCAACCTACATTGTGTTTTTTTTCCTGTCAACAGCATGCTGGTTGCTGTGCTACAGGTTTTTTTCATTTGATTTAAGAATATAAGTGAAGTTAGCTCAGTGCTGTTGATATGCCTTAAAGACCATGCTGTCAGAAAGACAAGGTGTAATTGCCATGGGCTGCTTGGCAGCCTAACTCCTTGATCCAGTAATGCCGTCAGCATAGAACTGTTGTTCTGCCAAATGGAAACATCTATTGTTTTGCTAGGCATGCTGAAACTTCTGGTTTCTTGGTGCTGCCCACATTGTCAGTGCTTCAGCTTTTGAACTTCACAGTATTTCTTTAAAGCAGTCAGCCTGAATGGCCCTTGTTTTGACTTTACCTTTATATTTTGCTGTACTTAAAAACACTTTTCTTCCCATCGTTGTGTAAAACACCCGCAGGTAAGGAAATTGAGTAATACACAAAGTACTTGCATGTGCAAAACCAGGCCGTTTCTCCATGCTCAGTTCTGATAATAATACTCATTTTTGATGTAAAAATTTGATTAAACCTGATTTGTCTATGAAAGATCTTAAGAAGTTGTTAAGGCTTCTTTCCAGGAAGTGTCCATTTCCGTTAGGGTGGAAAACCCTTACCACATCTGTCCTTAGTGTTACTAAGTCTTTATGGGGACTGGCCGCCATGCCTCAATGCAGGAGAAGTCTTATGATGAATGGTAGAGATTGCTCATCTCATTAAAAGAAATTAATTTTGAAGCCTGATAATGTTTGTGAAATATACTGTTACCTAGCTCCGTTGCTGCTGAAGCACCCAGCAGAAAAGCCTTATTTGTATGACTTCAGTTTTATACTGGCACCACTTACAAATCTGAAATCAATTTTCATTCTCTGATGGGCAAATGACAGCCTGTTAGCTTTTAAAAACTAATAAATTGCAATAAGAGCACCCTCCCCTTACATCAAACTCCTCAAAGTACTGTGGTTTCTTTAATAGGAGATTTTCAGTCTGGTTTCCATTTAAAAAGTGACTTCAAAAATGACATTGTTTCTTGTTTCTAAATAATTCAGGATCTCGCTTGCTTAGTTAATGCAAAAGGATTTTTTGTATGTGTTAGCTGCCAGGCTTTGAAAACCAAGTCAGGATTCTTTTAACAAGCACGTCAGCTACTGTGGAACAGTTCTGCTGTTGGAGCTGAACTTGATTATGTGACGGAAATGGCAGTATTGGAAAAGGTAGTCAGACTTCCATCATCTGGGACATTAGCAGCACCTCTGTGAAAGGCAGCTGCTGAGGGTACGTATCGTACCACTGTCAGAACAGGAAGAGGTGCCACAGAGCACATTTCCTTGGGGAATACTGGGCCCTGGCCATGCCATTAGCAGTCAAGAATAGAAAATGGAAGTGGAGTGAGAAAATTGCTCTTAAATGCAGCTAGGTCTAAGTGAGACGTTATTAGTTCCAGCAGGGAATAGGGCACAAAAAGGAGGTGGAATAGCCACCTGAGAAGCAGGGAATAAAGTGAAACCAGGGGAGACTACTGTATCCTGCGTAAACTGGCCCAACTACCCAGCTGGATGGCAAAACATTCAGCGTGCTGCGAAATGTAAGCTAGACACACGCTGCAGGGATCTGCCCATCTGTAAGCTCCAAGAGAAATGTGTCTGGAGCCTCTTCTCTTTCTGCTTGTTTTGAGGGTCTTGGATACGCAAGTGAGACCCTTTTCTGGTAGGTGGCATTGGTGACTGAATTGTTTTGCCCTCCAAAACTTCTAGCTCTTCTATGGAAATGTTGCTGCCACATAGAGCTTTGACCTTCTCTTTCCTCCCACCCCCACCCCCCTGCAAGTATTGTGAGAGCCAACTGTCTCTGAAGTGAGGGGTCTTCACCACCTAGATGAGGGTGTCTGCCTTGCAGCACCAGAGGTGACATATAGGACAGTATGGATAGCATTGCCAGCTGCCTTCTGCTCTTTAATTTGCTTTTCAAGAAGCGGCTGGAGACTGCTTATAAATACCACGTCCAGAACTAGAGTCCAGTTGCAGGATGCAGCTTGATGATGTTTGGCACTTGAGTGAACGATCCCTTCCTGTCCCAATGCAGTCAGGCTGTACAGGTTTAGCAGCATTTAATGTTGTTTATCCTTAAACTTTCCATCTCTGTCCCAGAGACTATAGGAGTGAATGGGAGCTCCCTGAAGTGACTCAAGCTCTTTCTTTTCAAACAGAGGAGTTGTTGTGGGAACTACTCTTCCACCCCCAAGTTTTCAGCACAGGCATGTTGGGAAGCTCAGTTTGCTCTGGGGAGGGATGTGGGCAGAAGCCTGAGCAATATGCTGTTCTTCATAAAATGAAAACAACACAGTCTTTGTGTTTAGCTGAAATTAGTCCTCAATTAAGAACAGCTGGCTACCCCTGAGCTCACATGGGCTGAAGGGCTGCTGGAAGGAGGAGAGGCCATTTTAAAAAATTGTTATTTCTCCATGTCGTGGTATCAGTCTTTGGAACAAGCAGATACACAACTGATTGCGTAAGGCTAGTTAAAGTCACAGAATCATTAAGGTTGGAAAAACCTCTAAGATCATCAGGTCCAACCATTAGCCCAACATCACTGTGCCTACAGCAAGTCCATGTATTGTTCAAGAACAAAACAAACCCAAGCCTCCTCCCTCTCTCTGCTGGTGTTACCTGCAGCTGGCCATAAAATCATAGCTCTTTCTGTTAGGTTTGGGTTTAGCCAGACCAACTGACACATGTGGTACCCAGGTCTGGTCGCTTCAGCTTCTATCTTGGAGTGAAAATGTGTCATTGCCCCCCTTGCATGTGCCCAGCTCCAGCCGATACAAGGTGCCCACCTGCTTTGCAGAAGGGTTGCTAGGGTCTCGCTGCCCGAGTCAGCTAAACTGGGTTATTGTTATCTACTCGAAACTTAGATTAACAGAAAGTCTCTGTGTGTTCTTATGTGATGCATAACCTGACTGAAAATTGCTGATACAAAGACCTTGTAGCATGCAAACAGTTGCGTTCAAATAGACATTAGCATGAATAATTAGAAAAATGCAAGTTTTTGCAGTGGATTTCTGTACTAATAAAATGTATTACGTATTTTGGCTCTTACAGTTTGGGTTATAAACCAAATAATTGCTCAATCTCAAATGTTCTATGTCAGAGAGTTTTTCTTACTGTGAAGCATCTGGCATTAGCACGTGTTCTCATCACTGAAAATTCCTAGGTTTTCTAGGTTACTTTTGGTGCAGATAATAGAGCCTGTTCCCCTCCAGGGTATTGCTTTTCCCAGTTCTGCTCAGTTTTCCACTTGTTGACATAAACCAGCTTTCAGTCAACAATTCTTTTGGTGAGATATTGGGCAGAATGGAATTATTTTAGCTAATTCCCCTAGCTATTTAGCTCTTGTAATGCCAACAGGAATAAAAAAATGAGTAAAAGGTTGGGTTTTTTTCTGTCATTAATAGGAAGAGAGATGAGATGACTTATACATACAGAATATATTTGTTGGACTAAAACTTGCTGGCACACTGATTAAGATTCTCTGCTTCTGTCTAGGCAAAGTCTGGCTACACTGATCTCACAGGGATTGATTACTCTCCTTCTGCAATACAACTTTCAGAAAAAGTAAGAGAGAAAGAAGGCATGCCTAACATTAAATTGAAGGTAAGTTTTGAGAGAAAGTTTACTGAGGGAATAGTAAACAATTAAACACAAGATTAAATGAACCGATAGATATTCAGATGTGCTCAGTGTTCTATATTAATGATGTGTTTTGACATTCATTTGTGAGAGAATTCTAACCAAATAAATCTGTATTTACAAGAAGATTTTTGGTCTACTTTTTTTTCTGATTGTAACAGTCATAACAGCTAAAAAGATTTTCCTGCTTCTCGCAGGGAGCAGAATAGAGTTTCGCTGTTTGAGGAGTTCTGTATTTTCACTGCTATATTTTGAATTTCAGATTTGAGATAGAGGATGAAATCCTTAAGTGATAGAATCCTTACCAGTAGCTGTGCAGCAAGAAGTTTGAGAGGACCTGCTAGAGCAGGGGTTAGGACCAGATTACTTCCAGAGGGTCCTTCAGCCATCCTGTGATTTTGTGACTGCCTTTCATTCTGAGCTCATTCTCTTCCACGCTCTTTTATCTTCCATCCCTGTACCTGTATGATGTCTCTGTTCTTGTATGTCAGTTGTCATCTTTTTGTGGCAGGCACTGTCTATGCTGTATTTGTACAGTGCCTAGCACACAGCTGCTGGGATGCAGGGATCAAAGTACAAACAATGATTTAAAGAATGAACTTAAGGTATGTTAACTTGAGCTTTACACGGGTAGATATATACACAGGCTTTACATCGAATAGATCATCACATAATGCATAGAGAAGAAAGATGCTGACTTGGCTTTATGAAAGTGAAAAGCCTGCGAGTTACCCTTTCTGATCAGACCTATTGTTGGGTTTGAGGCTTTTTATTTTAAAGTATTAGTTTGCATTAAAGATTTGGGAGCTCCTGAGTAGAAGATTGATTTCACAGTTGTAGATTTCTGGTTTAGGTAGAAGACTTCCTGGCTCCATCAGCTGAGCTGTCAGGATTTGAGATCTGTATTGACAAGGGGACTTTTGATGCCATAAGCCTTAATCCTGATAACGCGGTGGGGAAGAGGAAGCAGTATGTGGAATCCCTCTGGAGTGTATTGAAACCAGAGGGCTTTTTCCTCATAACATCTTGCAACTGGACCAAGGAGGAGCTGTTGGATGAGTTCAGAGAAGGTAAGCAGTTGGACAGAACCATCTGCCAACTTAGAGTTGTTCAAAGATGCAATGAGTAAATTTTAATGTCCATGTTAGTGTATTGGCTTTCTCAGATCATGATTAGACAAGGTAAAGCAACTAGTGAATGCTGCAGTCTGTCTTCCTTCTGTTTCCCTCAGGAATTGCAGCTTCTGCATTTGCCAGTGCCAGCATGGCAGGGAGAAAAGGTTTTGTTATGCTTTGGAGGATGAGGACTTCAGTCTGGTTACACTGGGAAAGGAAGAAGTTTTGTACTTGGGTTACTTTTTCTTCTTTGAGCCCTTTATTATCAGATCCAGTTCCGCTATCTGATTGCTTTGAAACTGGGGTAACGTTGTTACCTGTATTCAGGGGAACTGGCAAATCTGTGGATGTGACCTCTTGTCACCTCCTCGGTGACATTTCTGATCCACTTGGTGGAATGTTTTTATGTGCCGGTTAGCTCTTGAATCTCATGCCTGGGGCTTGAAACTTGGTGTGGCTCTAAACCAATTTTCCCTTCTGGGGAACTGAAAATATTGGCAAGTTAGCATCTTTTCTGCCGTTAATTTGTGTGAGTCAGCCGGCTGAGATTTTTATTATCCGTGGAAGAATTTCAGCTGTAAAGCAGCGACGTGGTGTAATGATCCAGTCCTATAAACTTACAGAGTAACTGACTTGCAAATTTTCCAGAAGAATAAAGAATGGTTTGCAAAGGGTTATCCAAAAGGAAAATAAAATTACTTCCTTCTAATAAAAGTATTTCAATTTCTGTCTGGCAGGATTTGAGATTCTGGAGGAGCTGCCAACACCCAAGTTTTGCTTTGGAGGAAGAATTGGCAACACTGTAACAACATTGGTTTTCCAAAGGAAAAAAACCAGGCCATCCAAATTAGATTAGCTGAAGAAAGTCTGAACTTTAAACCTGACAGAAAACCTCAGACACGTGTGTAAATAAATGCTCTTTGAGTACACAGTAAAATACTATGTATGGAACTCTAAGGGACTATAAAATATCACGATAGAAACATTCCAACTTCGCATAACTTGCCTGTAAATGTTGTCCTTGCTACAACCTCGCTTGTTTTAGAGAAGCTGCAGGTTTGTAAGGGAGAGAGAAATAAGGCATTCCAAATACGGAGACTAATATAACTGAATAATAGTTGTGTTTGGAACATAAAAATTACCTGGTATGTAATTTCTGTAATTGATAATTGGTGACCAGTAGAGGTAAAGGTATTCTACAGAGCAAACATTTAATTTCTTAGTTGTGCAGTGCGATTGAGAACAAGCTTTTGCAATTCAAGTGCTGGATCTTTTATTTTTTCCTTAGATACATGAATGTACATGGAGGATGGCTTTTAGTACATAAGCCCTAACAAGCAGCACCTCCACCAACATCTGTGTTCTGTGCAGCTCAGACATCCGATACCTGACTCTGGCTATTGCCAAGCAAACTGCGTTTAGGGATTCTTTTATGAGGTATTTACTGGTAGAGTCCATTGTATTTATTGTGGGGCTTGTACTACTGAAAGGGCTTGGAGCATTTTACCCTGGATTTTTATGGGCTGTATTAGGGAAGTGACCTGTCAGGATGAAATATCTGAATGAGGAGACCAATTGAAATCAGTGGAATAAGTATAGCTTTGAGATGTCAGATCTAGAGGAGTTTCTACACATGGCACTTTGCTAGAGTGTAGAGTAAATAGGCTCTCAAGACAAAAGGTCTTTCTGCTTTCAGCATCACAGTACTTTCTTGAAGTAAATAATTCTGTAATCATGTTTATATAAATGAAAAACTGAGAAATGCCAGACACGAAAATCATGACACAACTGACTGAAAAGAGAAAACTCAGAGGGAAGAACAATGTTCCTTTACTCCTTGGCTTCCCTTTTGGTGATCAGCTTGTTATTTATAAGAAAGTATTTTCATTAAGGAGGAGGAATAATCCACTGCAGTGCTGTCTGTACGCTCTTTTTTAAATGTTAGTTTTTATGGAAGGCTTAGAAGATACGGAATTAATATTCTATTCTTGAAATTCTATATAATTCAGTGGTCTAAAATGAAGAATTTCTGGGAGCTACAGGGTTTATTTTGAAAAGCTGTTGGGTTACATCAGAAACACTAACAGAATTATGGCAGCTGCTCTTTTAGACAGGGCCGGCAATGATGAAATGTGTAATTACAAGTTTTCTGTCCCATCAGGAGAATATTTCTTCAAATCATTATCGAAAGCATCAGGTGGAAATAACTGCATTATGGGCCTACCCTCTCTATTTCAAAACCAGTGTTGCAGCACCATTTCTGAAAACCAGGAATGGCAGACTGCCTTGCTTGTATCATAGCATTTGGGGTATTTGATGGCTATAGCAAAAGGAGAGTCTCTGCTTTCTTTTTTATTTATTTTTCAAAACAGTTTTTAAAAGGAGCTTTCGAATGTTGAGTTTTTAATCCTGCCATTGCTATCTACAGGACAGCTGGTTATATCTGAACTAAGAAGTGCGTCCCCCACCGCACTGGTCTCTGGTGCAAGTCTCAGGAGAGCAAATAAAGTGTGTAATAACAGTGCTGTGAGGAGTCTGCCCTGCACCTTCCGTGCAATAATAAGGTATTTCAAAGACTGACCAGAGGATACCAATATGGAAGCTGTACCTGTGGCTCAGGATTGCTGTCCAGAACCAGAGTGTTTTCAGAGGTTGGGCTGACATCTTCAGAGGGCTTGCATTGTCCTGGTCTTTAGGCAATAAAAAAGATTCCTGTCTGAGGGGACATGCCTGTGGCTAGAAATGGAGATGCTTTCTCATGTGTTTTGTATCCAAATTACTCCAGTTCTGCATAGGTTTCTGGTGCAGGCTGTGACATCTGTAGGACCAAAGGCCTGAGTGGGCAAATGAGGTAATGAACTGAAACTGTTCACTTAGAGCAACTGGACTTTATGTATGGGCATACAAGGTGAAGCCATGTGTGCAAGTTAAATGGTACCTGTGAAGCTACAAAGCTGGGCCAATGCTGATCTTGGCAGCTTTTTTGGAGTTATTTTTACGTAAGGTCGAGTTCTTGAATAGCTTTTCTGGTATGTTAGGCACAGCGAGCTTTTCTTCATTGCTGACACTGGTTTCCATGTATTTCCATGTTCCAGGAATGCACTGGCACCACTGTAGCCATTGTAAGGAAAATCTGTGTATATATACTCTGCTATGTCCATTCTACTGTGTTCCAGGGTGCCTGGTAGAAGACTGCCAAAATTTATGTTATTTCATACCAGACAAAATCTTGAAGTATGGTATTTAGCAACACACAGCAAAATTTTCAGTGTTTTGGCACTCGGAATGCTTTCCCAGTCTTGGCATGCTGAAAGGTAAAGAACATGACTTGCTACAACAATAACTGCTTTATTTTATAGGCCCTCTAAGCATTTTAACATATCAAAGCATCTTCTGTAAAATATGTAGAAAGCACATAGAAAATAAATGGACCAGGGCTTTGTGTGGCTATAAGGAGACCTGCCTCTGCATTCCCGTTGCTCACTGCCTTTCCTGTGGTAAGAGAAGATGAACGCTGTGCTGCACAGTGTTGCCTGCACCTTGGCAGAACGGGTGTATGGATGCCTGTGGAGGGGATGGCTGTTCTATGCCTGGCTGGAAGACATTGAGCGTGACCTCACCCTTGTGGGTAGCAGCTAAAGTGAGGAACAGTTAAGGGATACCTAAGGCTTCCAGTGAAAGGGGATGAGGTGTTATAGCCTCAAGACCCAGGACTGAAAGGAACACTGGCACGTTTTATTTCACACAAATAAGGGAAAAGCCAATGTGTTAGGTAACAGTGTAGCTTGAAATGAGCCCATTTCTAGGTTACTGGAAATTAAACTGAGTGCTGTCAGGCAAACAAATTACGTAGCTGCAAGGTAGCATGTAAATTCTCGATAACTGCAAGTGCATAAGCCTGTGCTGGAGAGCTAGAGCTAATAAACACTAGTAGGGGAACAGAAACAAACCTCAGCACAGTCACTCCTGTGGCCAAGTATTTGTGGACTGTCACATGTCAAGCAGAGGTGGAGGCAATGTGCATTTATTGGGTAATTTGAAATGTTGATAGGGTTGTGAAACCTCTCATTAGCAGCACAGAGACGTGCATATGTGGTGTGATAAGCTTGCATTGAGCCTGAAACACTGACTGAGAAAAGGCAGGCTGAAGGTTTGTCAAGTAGATCTTCCCTAAAAAATGAGTTGGTGTTTCAAACAGAAGTATCTAGGCTCTTTTGCCCCAGTTTGCAGCAGTAATTATCCTCATTGACTGCTGCCCAACCCTGAGGCGTTTGAACTCCATGGATACTGCATTTCTGTTTATCTAGAGTAGTGTGCTGCTTCTGTGCATGTCCAAGGCTGCCTTGGGCTTTGTGAATCATAGAATCATAGAATAACCAGGTTGGAAGAGACCCACTGGATCATCGAGTCCAACCATTCCTATCAAACAATAAACCATGCCCTTTAGCACCTTGTCCACCCGTGCCTTAAACACCTCCAGGGAAGGTGAATCAACCACCTCCCTGGGCAGCCTGTTCCAGTGCCCAATGACCCTTTCTGTGAAAATATTTTTCCTAATGTCCAGCCTAAACCTCCCCTGGTGGAGCTTGAGGCCATTCCCTCTTGTCCTGTCCCCTGTCACTTGGGAGAAGAGGCCAGCACCCTCCTCTCCACAACCTCCTTTCAGGTAGTTATAGAGAGCAATGAGGTCTCCCCTCAGCCTCCTCTTCTCCAGGCTAAACAACCCCAGCTCTCTCAGCCGTTCCTCATAAGGCCTGTTCTCCAGCCCCCTCACCAGCTTTGTTGCTCTTCTCTGGACTCGCTCCAGAGCCTCGACATCCTTCTTGTGGTGAGGGGCCCAGAACTGAACACAGTATTTGAGGAGCAGTCTCACCAGTGCCGAGTACAGAGGGAGAATAACCTCCCTGGACCTGCTGGTCATGCCGTTTCTGATACAAGCCAAGATGCCATTGGCCTTCTTGGCCACCTGGGCACACTGCTGGCTCATGTTCAGTCGGCTGTCAGCCAACACCCCCAGGTCCCTCTCCTCCAGGCAGCTTTCTAGCCAGACTTCTCCTAGTCTGTAGCACTGCATAGGGTTGTTGTGCCCCAAGTGCAGGACCCGGCACTTGGCCTTGGACAAGTAACTCCTGGCTTTTGGACAAGTAACTCCTGGCTTATCTTCAGACGATTCAGGCACAAGCGTGGCTGACAAAGTGGAGGAGGGCTCACGTATGTATTTCATGGTCTATTTATTTTATCCATTTACTGTTTCCATTTCATCTAGTCTCGGGCAGCCCATAGCTCAGCAGTTGTGTGTAGCCCAAGGCAGGCATGGGGGCAGCGAGTGAAGCAGGGAGCTGAAATACAAAGCTGTTGCATGTGCACAGCAAATTATCCATGAAACAGGAGGATTCTTAGATTTGGTGCAAATCCCATTGTATGCCAAATGTACACAGTCCTCATTACAATCCTCTCCGCATTGCAACCCTTCACTTGTTTAGGGTATCTGGTCTCCTTGATTCAGATACTCTCTGACCTAGAACACCTTGATCATATTACAGCGACACAGTTCTCTGGGCATGAAATATTTGTTAAAAATACTT
Source organism: Phaenicophaeus curvirostris (assembly GCF_032191515.1). Taxonomy (NCBI): domain Eukaryota; kingdom Metazoa; phylum Chordata; class Aves; order Cuculiformes; family Cuculidae; genus Phaenicophaeus; species Phaenicophaeus curvirostris. The sequence goes on along the minus strand of NC_091400.1, from coordinate 13,017,560 downwards.
CTCATTGTTATTTAGATACTGTGAATTTCGTGATTCCCCTGAAATGGGAGTATGGATTCTGAAACCAGTCTCCATTTTGTGCTGTTGGAGACCTTCAGTGGAGCTGAGATGTCCCTGTGAGTACGTGGTACACAGCACAGCTGGCTGGGACATCAGCCTCTGACTGGGATGCTTGGAGTCTCTGCGTGGCCTTGGGTGAGGCGAGCACCCTTACTGGTGCTCCTTGCCTGGTAGGAGAAACAAGGATAAAATAATGAATAACTGGGATTGCCCAGGTGCTCAGAACAGCACAGAGTTGTAGGTCATCATGAAAAGGACGCTTCTGAAATTGTTAGCAACCATGGTGCACATGACACGAATAGCAACAAACTGGAGTAGATACTGAAGCACTAGGAGGTCTACACAGAAAGCAGATTGTAGCTGAGCAAACAAATCCTGTGCACTGGAAGTGAATGAAACTGTGTCTGCTCACAAGGCTTAGCACTGTTAAAGCTGAATATTATAATGACTTGGATCCCAGTATAATTTCAGAAGGATCACGGGAATCGTTAGCTTTTTTCCTACCCACAGTTTCCATCTCTGTAAGAAAGGTTTCTAGTCAGTGGATAGCAAAGGCGCTGACATCCAAGACAGAAACACAAATTAGCTCAGAATTTGACTGAATTTTCTGTCCACAATGACTGAACTCGCATGCCTGGTTCTTTAAAACTTGAAAGTGATTTCTGTCCTTTCTCCTTCCAACAAAGATCCTCTGCGCTGTCAACAGAGCAGGGACCTATGGCAAACCTTTATATTTAAACATTACTGAAAATGCTATCTGTGGAAAACAGGTTTATGCTTTAGTAACGGGCATTGATGCACACTGGTAATGCTGCACAGCCAACTCGCCTGTCGGAAAGCACAGAGGATGAGAGGTAAAAAAAGCTGGGTTTGGACCCAGCTCAGAAGCAGACAGAAAGCAACGTTCTCCTTGGTTTTTGGAGACCAAGCCTGCAGCATGCAAGGCTGTCACAGGAATGGATTAAATTACACTGCGATCTTTATTACTGAAATATTCAGCTGGGAAACCACAAGAAAACATTTTCAAACTTGACTCCCGAAGTTCTGGAAAGTTTGCAAGCGTTTTACTGTTACCAGTGTCAATAGATGATAAGAAAAGCAAATACTGAGCGGGATGGAAGCTTTATGCAGAAGCCCTTCCCATCATTGAGCTTCTTTTCCCGTTCGTAGCCCGCTGATACCGGCTGTGCCTGCCTAGTTTTATATGTGCTGAGTACGGAGCCACTTTCCTTGAGATCAGCCCTCGCTATGTTGGCGGGAGCGGCTCCCTTGTTACATTTTCTCCTGCTAGTTCTGCTTACTTTACACCCGTTCTTCTTTATTACATTAAATACTAGCAGATGGCCTTCCTCGGACACCGCTGTAGTTTCTCAGGCCGCAGCATCCCCTGCCCCCGGGCCCTTCCCTGCTCCAGCCAGCCGGAGGCCGGGGACGTGCCGAAGCCTCAGGTTTGTTCCCAACAACATCCGTGTCAGCTGCTTGCGTGTGCTCAAAATTAACGCTTGGACTCTTATTTCACGATGAGTTTTAAGTCTTCCTTTTGGCCGTCGTGAAGTTTTCTCGCTGTCTGGGCACGCAGTTCCGCGGGGAGGGGAAGGGGGCGCCTCTTTCCAAAAGAACCCCTCTTCCCAAAAGAACCCCCCTTCCCAAAAGAAAAGAACCACCTCTTCCCAAAAGAACTCCCCTCTTCCCAAATGAAAAGAACCCCCCTTTCCCTAAAGAACCGCCCTCTTCCCAAATGAAAAGAACCCCCCTTCCCTAAAGAACTCCCCTCTTCCCAAAAGAACCCCCCATCCTCCCCAAAGAGCTCTCCTTCCCTAAAGAAAAGAACCCGCCTCTTCCCCAAAGAACCCCCGTTCTTCCCCAAAGAATCACCCTCTTCCCAAAAGACCCCCCTGTTCCCTAAAGAGCCTCCGCTTCTCCAAAGGCGCCCCCTTCCCTACAGAAGCCCCTTTCCCTAAAGAACCCTCCTCTTCCCTAAAGAACCCCCCTTCCCTTAAGAGCCCCCCTTTCCCCAAAGAACCCCATTCCCACACAGCGCTGGCGGCCCGGGGGGAGGCGCCGGGGTGTGTTTTCTGCGGGCCCGCCCCGCTCAGGAAGTGACACGGCGCTTCCTCCGCCCGCCCCGCGGCGGCAGCGGCGGCGGCAGCAGCGCTGCGGGGCACACGGTGAGCGGCCGGCGGGGCGGGGGGCGCCGCCCGGGGGCTCGGGGTCCGGTCCGTGCCGGAGGGTCTCGCGAAGGAGGGTTTTGATCCTCGGCACCGTTGGGGTTCCGTGCCCGTCCCCGCGCCCGGGCGAGCCGCGATCCCCCGGGAGGTCCCTGCAGGGGGAGAAGGGAGCGCCGGGTGTTGTGAGACAGACCGGACCTCGGTTTGCGAGTGAAACCAGATGCGATAATAACGATAATAAAAGCAGCTTGAAGCGCTGCTGGCGGGGGGCGGGGGCGGCCGTGTCCCGAGGCGGACGGGCTCAGCACCCTCAGCACCGCCCCGGGGCGGGCGGCACTGCTGACCGTGGCTTGGCCGAGGGTGGAAAAAGAAAGAAACCCCGAAACGATGTCGGTAGAGTTTCTAGCGAAAATGTTTGGGGTGGGTCGCGAACCGGATTAATTGGAGCGATAGTTAAAACCTGAGTTTCAGCGCGGTTTGCTCCGTACTTGACCCATCGTGGCTCGCTGTAGGTTTGACGAGAGCCTCTGGTGTATTTTTTCATTTTTTTAGAAGTTCTCTGGAGCCTGAGGAGGGATGTGCGTGTGTCAGAGGCGGCTCTGTGCGGTCCCGGGCGCAGCCGGGGTTGGGGCGGTTCACGCCAGGTTGGAGACGCTTCTCTTGGAGAAGGACACGGCCGCTTTGCCTTGGGAAGCTAGGGGGGCGGGAAAGACCCAACCAGAACCTGAAAGGAGGTTGTGGAGAGGAGGGTGCTGGCCTCTTCTCCCGAGTGACAGGGGACAGGACAGGAGGGAATGGCCCTAAGCTCCGCCAGGGGGGGTTCAGGCTGGACATCGGGAAAAAAAAATTCGTGGAAAGGGTCACTGGGCACTGGCACAGGCTGCCCAGGGAGGTGGTTGATTCACCTTCCCTGGAGGTGTTTAAGGCACGGGTGGATGAGGTGCTGAGGGGCATGGTTTAGTAATTGATAGGAATGGTTGGACTCGGTGATCCAGTGGGTCTCTTCCAACCTGGTGATTCTATGATTCTATGAAAACAACCTGCTGTGGAATTGTTTCCTATTCTCTCCTTCAAAGGCGGAGGCTGCTGGGCACCTGGTGCTTCTGTGGGTGAATCCCTGCATCCAGGTTCTCGCTGCCATGGGGAGGGAGGGAGGGAAGGAGACTTCTGTGACTTCTAGCTTTATACAGGGCCAAGTTCTCCAAGAACTGCGATAGTTGCAGAAAGCAGATGGCCTTTGGGAGGAAGATCAGTAAGAGCTCAGGCTGTCAAATCCAAAACTTTAGATGTAAAATCAGAGCAAATCAGTTCAGTAGATAATTGATCAATTGATAATTGACCTGGATGAGATCCAGGTTCTTATAGATGGAGATCAAACAGGCTGTAGGACAGAGGCAGCGCTGATTAGCACTGGCTAATTTTCAGTTATTTTCACCTGCATAAGTAAATACATGTGCATAATTATGCACACATGCAAATAAGCAAGCAGATAGCAATATAAATTCCCCAAACTGCTTCAGTTAATTGCATGTAATTAATTATTTTAGCTTCAAGGGCTTCATTCACTTTCAGCAAATTTATAGGTAGAATGAGATGTACAGCTTTTTGCCAAAACACCCATATTTCTGTGTAGAACAGGCATGATGGACCAGGTGCTGAAGCGGGGGGGTGGAGGGGAAAGAGGTTTGTCCAGTTTGTCCATTTTATCATTACCAGTTGACTTCTGATTTCTTAAATGGTAGCTACCATGGCAGGAATGTGATTTGAGGCTTTTCTTCCTTTTTTTTTTTCTTTTTCCTTTTCTTGATCTTCATCTGGGTGGAGGTAGTTTGTGCTTTCCCTGTAAAATCTCTAGTAGAAAAGAGGATACCTTAGGTCGAAAGGGCTGATTTTGCTTTTAATTCCTTCCCCCTCTTTTATCACGTGGTTTGGAGAATGATTTTCCTGGGAATAGTCCTAATGAACGTTAATCTGTGGCAGAGCAGACTTTAGACTGTGGGGCTGGGGCAGGGCCAGGTGCCAGAGATGTGCATAGCTCTTCGGAGAGCTCAGCCGGGAGGGGTTGGATCTCCTTTGCGTCCCACGGGAGGGAGAGGGGCCGCAGAGCCTTTGCATCAGGTGTTGCCCTCACCAAAACTACAGCTGAAAGAGCCCACGTTTTGTTCCTGTGGCTGTGGGGGCCCAGGCCAGCAGAGGAGCTGGGGAGGTTGCTCCTCTGTTGCTCCTCAAGCAAGCTTTCTTCGTGGCTGATGTTTTCTTTGCTTTTTTTCTCTCCCGAAGTGGCGGGGAAGAGGAAACAAGCCTGCTGACTCAGGGAATCAGGAGCAAAATAAAAAAAGAGGTCTGATGGCTAGCGGAGCGCTGTGACTATTGGCAGTCTCGTGTGCCTGGTCCAGTTTGGACGTGGAGCAAGGTGGTGATAGCCATTTCTTTGCAGCATCCCTAGCACGCCATGGTTTGCGTTGCAGGGGTTCCTGCTGGGCTGTGCAAAAATATTACCAAAACAACAGCTCCTCCAGCGTGTCTGCTCCCCAGAGAGCTAAATACAAACTAATCAGACGAAGAGAAGGGAATTTTCCACCATGCGACTCATCTGTGAGCCTAGTGGGGCGTTAGGTCTGATGGGCTGCTCCCTACTGACCCTGGCATGGCACAAGTGCCGCTGCATACTTTGGAAATCAGACCTTCCATAAATTCCTTGGAATTGGCTGGCACGGTGGCAGACGTGTGCCCTGGAGCTCTGGTTCTGCACTCAAGGATCTGTGTGAACAGTGGCCGTGGTATAATTACGAAGAATGACTTTTCCAAGGTCACACTATAAGGCAGCCCAGTTACCCGTGACCGGCTGTTTGCTTAGAGCAGCAGTGCAGAATATGGCTCTGGTACAGTGAGCTGGAGAACAGATCCTTGGGCTGTTTTGTTTTTCCAGACTTTTATAAATTGGCTGCCTCCAGAGAGACAAAAATTCTCCAGCAAGAGCTTATTCCTGAAGCCCTGCCAGGTTGGTGTGAGCTCTGGTAGTACAAGCTATGGATGGGTGAGCCTTTAGTCATCAACAGGTGAAGTGCGGATTGAAAATAAAAGTGTCATCATGCAGTTGATTTACACATGGAATTTCTCTTGGCTTCAGGTACTTGATCTGTGCCTGTGACATTTGATATGTTAGATATGTAAGATATCCCATATCGTGCATCTAACTCGTACTGTGAAAGATTTATAGGATTTGATGTGTTAGAAGTTTGTGTTGAAACCCATGGAAGGAGAAAACTGTTAGACTGTCCTGCAGGAGCACTGAAGCTTGCACAAAGTACCGCTGCTGCCAGCACTAGCACTGCAGGCTGTGGGTCCCTCAATAGGTGGATGGGGGTTAACCATGTGGGTTTGGCTTTATAATTGCTGTAATTGAGTAATATTTTAAGAACTGGTTGAGTGAGTGCAAAAAAATCTGTTCTGGTGCATTGCGTTTCTATGCCTTCCCTCTAAAAGAAATGCCCAGGGGAGACTTGGTCATGGCTTCTGCTTTTAGAGGGTTAAATGTAGCAACATCATTGGTGTCACTCCTCTGTAGTCCCTTGGAGGCATCCCTGGGGCTGTATCACTCCCTGTATTTGTGGATCCTGGCCATAGCTTTTGCTTTCAGCAGCCAAAGTGCAGAGCTTGCTCTGTGTGGTAGGTGTGGGACCATAGTAGAGAGAAGACTTACTTTGTGGCTGGTTTGTGCTTATATATCATTATGTCTCCTAGGGTTTGTAAAATAAATCTGGCAAACTTTGAACCAGCAGCTGGAAAACTGCTCTCCTCTCTGCTCGAAACCAGTCCACAAAAGGAAGGACCAGAAGTCCTTTTGATGGCAGAAGAGAAATGGGACTTGGGGGTAGTGGAGCAGAATGACGCTGCCATCGAGGTACATCAGCAATTTGTTTTGGTCTCAGCAGCCAGTCTGGACTGGGAGAGTTAAGCAGACGCATCCCTCATCCTGCTCCTAAATCGGTAGTCTCCTCAGGGACAAGTTAAAGCACTTACATTTAAGAAATTCTCTTTTTTGTGGTTGTCCCTGTGATGACTCTTGTAGTGACCTGAGAGAAGCCATTGTGCCCTTGTGCCTCAGTCGCCCTGGTTGTGCAATCAGAATCATCGCTACTCCTCTGCACCACTGGGAAACATTAGGGAGGGAAGGCCTTATTAGTGAAGGCACTAGTCTTGTCTCTGATCAGGACAGGCTAGCAGCACAGTTAGGCCAGGTAGCAATTTCAAGTGACATGGGAAAGTCACAATAACTCTGAATTTAGTGTTTGTGTGCTTTCTTTAATATTATAGAAAATAGCCGCCTAGTGTGTTGGGTTGTTGGTGCTGTAAAATTATTTCGAGTATATTTATTATTTATTTAATTATCACGTGCTTTTTCTGTCCCAGACATTACAAATGAATATTGTATAGTATTTTTGAAAGGACACGTTTTAATACTATTAAATAGATACGAAAAGCTACAGTTTTATGCAAAAGCTGAAGATCTCCCATGATTAAAAAAATCCACATTTGATTTTGTAGCCTCTCTGTTAACTCCAATAAAGATTCTCTTTATTGGGCTATCAGTTGTGTTATAATTGAAATACAGTGCAACAGATGATACTACTTGGAGTGAAAGCATTGTGGTTAATGAAGATTTACAGCTACCGATAGCTTCATTTAGAAACTATCACCCACTTTTTCGGTTGGGCATGGTTTGTGTTGTTGGCAGATTACTTTTTTTCACAGAGGTTTCATGTGAATTGCTAAGTATTTTAAATTTAATTATAAAAAGAATTCCAGCTCTCCAGCGTGATGGACTGTGCTGTTGATGTCCTCCCTGTGCCTATCTCTTGCGGACACCCACAATGCACTGTGGAGGTAGCAAGTTAAAAAGGAGCAGTGTTAGAGGTGAAGTGAGAGCTGGGTCAGCCCTCCTGGTGTTGCACAAGCCATCCTGGTGATGACACTGGGACGTGGGGCTGCTGGGCATAAGGGGTGTCGCAGCTCACTGGAGGTGCAGGGTGAGGGACAGGAGAGCCACCCACGCTCCTGGAGACTGCAATGGGCATCAGCAGTTCTAGTAATTTTCCAAATTAATTCTTGCTGGAACATATTGTATAGAAAAGGCATCCAGTGCAGAGATAAAAACGCAGTGAGGATGGAGAACCCGCTGCAGTCATTTATTGTGCTGTTACTTTAGTGTAATGATTATTGTCCATGCTGCTCGGGGTAAAAACTGCACTTTGCCCTTACTCTGAACCTGGATAGTTTCAGCTTCCCGCGGTACTGGGTGGTGTTAGACTGCTGCTCTGCTCCCTCTGAAGGATCTGCTCACCATCTCCTTCCCTCTCTGAAGGTGGCCGGGTTGCTGCTGAGCAGTTACAACTCCATGTTCCCCAAGTCTTGCCCTGTACCTGTGTCATCAAGCCCCTCAGTTATTCCTGGGGTGTTCTCCAGATCACTAACAGATGTGTCAGAAGGCTTCACATCCCCATAGCAGTTATGGGTTGCAGAATATGGAGGCAATAATATCTCTTTTCCTGGAGAACTCCAGGTTATGCAGTTCACATACCTTGGTACTCCGCTGCACAGTGCAGGGCCCTGGGGACATACCCTTGCCTTCAAGGCAAGTATCTTTTAAGCAGTTTATTTTTTAAGATTTAACAACATCTCAGTTAAAAATGTGTGCCGGTTGCTTCTTCTTTATCATGAAGCTGTTCTTCTCCATATTTAGTGCTCGAGTCACTTACGGTGCACTGATTTCCCTTCCCAATTATTGCCAGAAATATTATGTGATGTAAGGTGAAAGCCTTTCTGTTGGTTTCTGTTGAAGCTGGTGTTGCCTTTTTATTCCCAGGTCTGTTCGAAATTCCTCACTTAAGCAGATACTGATAATTGTGATCCATTTCTTTGTGCTTTAGTGAAGTCTGTTTGACCAGCGCTCCCTTTACTGGCACAAAGACATCAACTGAGATGAGAGCTCTCTTCTTGGTGTTAGTTGTGCTTCCTGACTCTCTGTCCTTGGACTGAAACCCGAGCCTTGCAGGGCTCGTTTTGTCAGGGTTGTCACGTTGGCCGTGCTGGCTTGTCCTTGTCCTCGGGGAGTGGCGGCAGTGTTGGCTCAGAAGGCTTTTTGGCACAATCTTATAAAAGTTGAAGGTGTAAATTATGTGGAGCTGTTGTTTAAGAAAGATCTATATTTAGTGCCTGCTGTTTAATATCATCCCAGATGACTCTTGACAAAGTTGCCTGTATCATTTTGTTTTCTCCTTAGGACAGCGTTAATACTATGCATCCCTTTTCTGGATCATTACAGCTGTTCTTTCTCTCTTCAGAGTTGTCGGTGGGACTTCTTGCTGTCGTTAACATCTATAAATCCCCTGTACCTTGCTTTCTGACAGAGCCTGGTGTTTAATTTGCATTCTCATGCATTTTGAGGTGGTGCTGTGATTTACAAATTCTGAGAGTCGTAGGATGTTGAGGCTCTGGAACGAGTCCAGAGAAGAGCAACAAAGCTGGTGAAGGGGCTGGAGAACAGGCCTAATGAGGAGCGGCTAAGAGAGCTGGGGTTGTTTAGCCTGGAGAAGAGGAGGCTGAGGGGTGACCTCATTGCTCTCTGCAACTACCTGAAAGGAGGTTGTGGAGAGGAGGGAGCTGGCCTCTTCTCCCAAGTGACAGGGGACAGGACAAGAGGGAATGGCCTCAAGCTCCGCCAGGGGAGGTTTAGGCTAGACGTTAGGAAAAAATTCTTTACAGAAAGGGTCATTGGGCACTGGCAGAGGCTGCCCAGGGAGGTGGTTGATTCACCTTCCCTGGAGGTGTTTAAGGCACGGGTGGATGGGGTGCTGAGGGATATGGTTTAGTGTTTCATAGGAACGGTTGGACTCGATGATCCGGTGGGTCTCTTCCAACCTGGTTATTCTGTGATTCTGTGATTTCTTCACTCATTAGTGCAGCAAGTTGATACGTATTTTTCCATGTGCTAAAGGTGGACATTTTTGGTGCCCTGTTTCTGCTGGGAAATTGTTCGGCTTTGTGCGCTGACAAAATGCCTGGCATGATACCTTTTCCCATAGCCTGCTGGCAGCTTTGGAGCCAGGATGGGGTGCAGCATTTAGGTAATTTCTCCTCAGGATGCCATCTGGGAAGGGGTTTTCATAGTTCACCTTGCACTGGGGCTTATGCCTCTGTCCTTTAGGGTTCTCATTTCCACAGTATTGAGTAATCTGTTTCTTCTCCCGATTTTCTCCGCAGGGTGGGAGGAAGAGGAATGTATGGAGATGCTGAAGACTCATGGGGCAGAGAATGCAGGGTTTTTTAATTTTTTTTTCTCCTTTACTGTATGTTATCGCTTTCATAAATGAGCTCAAGGAAGACTGGGCAGGATAGTGTGTGTGCTAGCCCAAATAAAACTGGGGACTGTTTTCGTTTCCACTTACTGCTGGATAGAGTTTTTTCTTGTGTTTCTGAAGCGGGCTGCAAAATCCAGGCTTTCATTGGTGCCAAGCCATAGCAGAGCTCATCACAACCCACTCCAGCTGTTCGGGGACTGAGCATCTCCAGGAGATGAAGCATCCCAAAGCCAGGAAAATTCTCCTCTGCAGGCATTACTTCTTCAGCTGGGTGATTGCCTGCTGGGGTACTTTGCTTTGGGGCAGGGAGAGCCAGCTCACTGGCCTGCAGTTGCAGTGGCTTGGGGGGAAACATTTCACTGCTCAGCCCTCAGGTGGCCCCCAAAGGAGCCAGACCACAGGAGGTTTGGGCTTTGCATGCTGCTGATACCGTGCAGGAGATAAGCATGTGTTATAGCAACAGATTCTTTATTATTCCAACCTTGCAAGTGTCTCCCTGTAATGTTAAAAACAGTAGCTGAAACCCAAATCCAAACTCTGATTGAATGACTCTGTGGAAATGCTGTCGGGTTCTTTTTTGGTGGGGCTTTGATTTAAACAAGTAAACACAGTGCGTGGGTGTTTGTTTTGACTTCTTCCTCATAGCAAAAGGCTTCCTTCAAGGGAAAGTGAAGCCTCCAATGTTATTCCCTATCACAGCATCAGTCCATTCTGCCCGCAGCCTGGTGTTGGTGATGCCTTTGCTGCATGCCCGGGCCCCATGGTGCCAGGCTTGCCCAGCGGCTGTGGGAAACCCCTGATTTCCCCAAGTATTGGAGGTGCCCAGTGCCCAGAGCTCTGATTTTTCCACCTGTACATAGTGTGGTCATTGCACCCAACTGACATGGTGCTACAGGACATCCCTGGCTTTTGTAGGTGTTTCGCACCGCTTGTCCCACGCTATTCACCTCTATTCCCCTCAAAGATTCCCAAAATTGCCTCCAGCTTTAGCTGCACCAGTTTTATATATTAGAAATAGCCTTGCCATGCAGCAGGCAGTTGCTAGAGGAGGCAAGGTGGCTGCAGCCCATCTTCTCCTTCCCCTGCTGAAATAGGAGGAGTCCCCTTTCCTCCCTGCACATTCCCTCATCTCCTCCAGAGCTATCAAATCCAGCTCCTTGGCAGCCAGTGCATGTAGGAACTGTCTTCTGGTAACAGATTGTTATGTATTTAATGAAGCCGAGGAAAACAAGAAATTTAAAGGCTGCAGGGCGATACAAGTTTGCTGTTCAGTCTGCCAGATTTGCACTAATTCAGACAACTCACAGATGTTTGGCTCCTTGTTCATTAGAGAGATTTATGTGAGATGTAGGGCTTGGAAATTTATTCCCGGTGTGCTGGAGAGACTGAGCTGGTAGCGTGGGCAAAGGTTTCTTGGCTCTGGAGAACTCTCTGGATGCACCATTGCCGTACCTTCCCCTTGTCAGTGCAATGTTGATGGCAACAAATGGACAAACAATGGGTAAGTGTGCCTTTTGGTTGCTAAGAGGATTAATAAAGGCTCTAGGTTTGTCCTTCAGGAGCCAAGGAGCTCCTTGAAAGCTTTTTCTCAGCTGAGGAATGAAACCTCAGAGATTGCCCATGAGCAGAAGTACTTTGGTCAAATGCAAACAGTGGTCTTGTAGGGTTTGCAGGTGGTGGTGGGCATGTGTGGTGTCCTGTGTGGGCACAGAGACTGTCTGCTGAAAGCATTTGTAACTCTTAAAATGTTGCCTGCATAGTTCAGATAGGTAATTTCAACTTTTGGAAGTTCTTAAGTGATGGTTTTGCTGGGTTTCACATGAGGTTCTGCAATCTTGGGGTATTTATCCATAAAGATGAAGTGTTAGGAGATGATGTGAAGTCTGGTAATTGATACGTGCATCCACTATATCCCTGCTTTAAACACAGCTATTTCTTCAGGTGACATCCTATACTGATTCCCCAGCTCAGCCTCACAAAATGGGATAAATGTGACTTGCGAACAGTATCCAGATCTGTTCTGAGAACAGTGATGGTCTTCTCCTGTTGCTTGTCCAGCTTTCCTCAGGTACATTACAAGATAGCCCAGATCTTGCTCATGCTTGGTCCATGTGGTGTTTTTTGGTGGACACTGTTAAGTAGGAAGTGGCTGACTGCAGTCAGTGTTGCAGTGCTGAGCTCACTTTGCAGCTCCAAGACATGCTTCTTGCAGAGACCCCAAGAGCTCTGGAGCAAACAAGGGAGCCTGGGCTGGGCCAGAAGTCTCCGTAACACTCAGAGCATTATTATCTGGCTGTAGGTAGGTGGACACCTTGTTAGAGGCGGCTATTAAGATGAGTTTATCTACTATTTGAAATTGTTTGTGCTTGAGAAGTGAGTCTGTAAAAATGGCACAGCAAGGCTGTGTTTACTGTCTCTGTCTCAGGCATTTCAGGCTGCATAAAGGAAAAGAATATAAGGAAGAAACAAGTATTGTGTTTTGTGTCTGTTTACTAAAGCAGCATGCTCTGAGCAATAATTGAAAGTAAACCTGGACTCTCCTGACTTGTTCGGCATCCCTAGTTGTTAAGATTAAGCAGCCAAAGGAAATCTCAATTCAGCAATTCCTCAGCTTTTGGGAGTGTGGCCAACACTCACAGTGTCTCACAGACCGTTGCAAATTCTTGTAATAAATCTCACAACTTGGGGGGGAGCAGAAAGGTGAGATGGTTCATTGGACCAGCAGTCTAGACTGCTGCTGCCGCTTCAGTTGCTCTTCTATGGAGGCAACCCTTGGCATGATATTTCCAATATTCCTTGGAAATAGTACTCAAAATTAGGGACAGTCTCCTAATGAATGGACTAGGCAATGATTAAGGGTTTGTTCAAAGAGAACATGCCATTTTTACAGTTGTTTGGACTAAGAACATCCTGTAGGTTATGTCTATATGGCCCACACGGCACCAGCAGTGTGGCTGCTGGAAGGACTGTGTTCTTGTGGGACTCCCCTGGGAGCAGTCCTGCTGGGGGAAGGAGGGTGCTGGGCTCACGGAGCTAAGCTGAGCTCTGCTGTGTGTCATTCCCAGTGCTGCAGCAGGTCTATGGCAGAGCGATGTGCTGGGGATGCCCCATCAAGCTGGAGCAGCTTGTCGGCCTGTGCATGTGGCCAGGATGGATTTCTTTGAAGGTCTGATGCTGGTCCTCCGTGAAAATTTATGTGTAGGCTGAATGTGTAATCAAGAGATATTGAAGACTCCGTATTAGTGCTCCAAATGTGTATGCCCCTCTCCTTAACTACCGTTCATGGGTCTTGTGTAGTCACTTTGCATGTTGAATGGGCACCTCACTGCTGGAGGAGACCTGCAGTCTCCTTGTTCTCACCTCTCTCTTTGCTGGTTGCTGTTTTGCCGTGACTAATTTTGCTCTCTTCCTTTCCTTTTCAGTGGCCAGGGAGGAGAAGGCAAAGTCACTGCCAGCACCATTTTCTTTGAGCTGAGATGTTGAGACAAAGCACCTCTGTCCCTACCCTGTCCTTTCAGTCCCTTTCTGCTGCTCGTGTGTAAGGGAGTCTTTCCCCTGCCACTCCTGTTCCCTAAGAGCATGGAGGCAATAAACCTGATGTGTTTTACTCAGCTAGATGGTGCATAGTTTTCCTTAAATGCTCTTTCTTCTTCTCGGTGAGAGCTTGTGTGCAGACAAAAGTCCAACCCAAACACATAGATCTGGATGTGAGCTTGGACTTCAGGCTTTCTAGGGGTTATGGGTATTTGGACATGCAGTTTGGAGCTTGGGGTTCTGGGGACATGCTGCCATGCTTGACTTTGGTGTCAGGTTGAGACAGTGCCCAAGCATTCAGAGCCGAGAATTGGATTGAAATAACAGATTTTTATCTGCTTACTAATTAATCCGGTTGTGGGCAGAACCCTGGTACATCTGTTGTTCCTGGTAGCTGGGATTGAAGTCAGACCTCCATAAGTCAGGTTGTACGTGGCCATGTGTGTTCCTATTGGGGCCCCTCAAGATGGGCACTGTTGTGGTAAACCTCGGCGCCTTCTGGCTATGGGTTTTGTTAGCCTGGCTGTAGAGGTCTGCTCTGGCTGTGCTGTCCTGTGCTGGCAGCTCTGTGGCATGCACGAGTGCTGGGCGAGAACCTCCATTCCTGCGTGAAGCTGTTGGTCATAAGCAGCAGGAAGGTGTGGCTCTTGAAGCCGTGCAGACCTGTGGAGCGACGCTCATCTTGGACACAACCTGTTACTGCTTTCCCCTTTGCTATATATACTGGTTGTTAAAAATGTCAGCGTAGGCTTTCACTTTAATGGTGAAAGTGTGTCTTTATCTTGTTAACCCTAAAAAAAGTCTAGTCTAGCTGCAAGCAGAGGACTTTTCTTTATTCGTTTTGTTTGGATGGCAAATTCAGAGTACTAAAGCATGTTGTGAGCCCTCAGCAGGCTGAGGCAGGAGTCGTGCACAAGGGGAGCACCATGCAGGATGTGTGGTCTCCACTGGAGCCCTTTGCTTGCCTCTCAGCAGGACGATGTCTGCCCTTCCAGGAGCTGGGGGAGAGCCCGTGGAGTAGGAGGTGACTGCAGGGTCAGGGCGAGATGGGGTAGTGCTGCAGTTTTTCTGCTCTGAAGGTTGGACAGCTTGCCGCAGCTCTTTCCTTTTGACAGAGTCCCAGGGGATGATCCTGACGTGCCTGCATCCGTGGAAATTTTGTCCTTTCAAGTCACATGCGCTGACTCGTGATCCTGTTTTCTCAGGACTCGTCCACGGGGCATTTTCAAAGCGTGAAGACTTCTTCTTAGGCCCTGAATGGCATCTTTCACATCCGTTGGGAGTTTTTGCACCATAAATAGAAACAATATTTGCCAAAAATGCAGAATAGTGCTCAAGCAAGGGGAGTGAGCTGCCCAGAGCTGAGCACCTCTCAGCCCTGGTGCCAAGAGCAAATTATTGCCCGAGTGAGGAAGTGAGCCTGCACTTACCTACGTGCAAGTGACAGCCCTCAAGGATTTTTCCAAATTCGGGATGCAGTTCATTGACAAATTCAAGATATACTACTTGGTATTCTGTGAAGCAGTGATGGTGAGACAGGCTGTGCAATGAGTAGAGTCAATGTAGCCCCAAATCCCTCCTCAGAAGCAGAAGGATGGAGGTGGGGGCACAGTTTTTATTTTGGATAAACATTGAAACGTGATGTTCTGTAGAAAGCATCAAATCCTATAATTTTCAATTGTAGTAACCAGTTTCGGCTATTTTCCCCAAATTCCTTGTAGGTCACCTGTAGCATCTGGAGAGGGGTTGGCTGGCTGCGGGGTGCCCAGACTCCGCGGTGGTCTGTGTGCATGGAGAAACTGGGGTCTGCCTAACAGGAGGAGAATTTCTGTCAAATTGATGAGAGGAGGAGGGCGGTTAAGCTTTAGAAATGTGCTTAGAGTTTGGCCCAGGGGGATTAGGTTTGGTTCTTCAAGCGTGTGTGTCTAAATGTTTTTTTTTGTTCTATGTGATAATGGCAGCTCTTTGCTCAGCCTGTTGTTTTCTGCTCAGAGGAGGCGAGGTTGGCACGCCAAACTGCATTTATTTGCATTTTCTCTCAGAAAGCCATTTATGTCAAACTGCTGCCTCTGTTCTTACTCGTGTTGATTGCTCCTTTGGTGGCATTTGCAACTTCTGAACTGATGTTACTGAACCCGCCTGGACTGGGGTAAACCCTAGGGCAGCAGCTGCCAGAAGGTGCACTGAGCCAGGAGTCTTGGCTTGCTCCAGCCTTCTTTCCGAAGCACCTTGTGCCTTTGTGAAGCATCAGCATTAGCTATGTGGACACAGATGGCCAGAGTTTGCAGCGTGGTGATAGTAGGAATATTTTTCATTGAGCCAAATCATGCTCTCGGTTGCACCGTAGCATTTTTGAACGACACTGCTGGTGGTGATGAAACCAAGTCTGCAGCTATGCTGAGGTTAGAGCCTGGGCTTGGGTGATTGTCCTTCCTTCACTTTCACGGTTTGGAGGGACTTAGAAGTGGCTAGAAATCCTCTGCCTGGAGATGGATGAAGAGCTCTCTGTTTCGTTCAGAAAGTAAATGCCAGGAATGCTTCTCTTTTCCTCTTGCAAGGCTTTAAGAAAACTTTCTGTGAGTCGAAAGGGTGCCTGAGTACTTCTTCAGGCATGGCACTGGGAACAGTGCTGGAGTGGGAAGTGGGGTCCCGTGTGGGTTGTTGTTTTGTCACTGAAGGCTTTGGGCAGCAGAGTTTAAAAATTCAGCAGCGGCAAGTGATTTATACTCCAAGAGTGATCCCGCTGTGCTGCTGTCAAGGTGTATCAGTATGCAAAATACAGCTCCAGCTCCTCATTTCTGCATGCCATTTTTGCCTGTAAATAGGTTCTATGTCAGAGTGTGTGTCTGGAGATGGCTTTTTTGAGCTGGACAGAGGTGGAGTTTTTTCTGTACAGAGAGTGATGGTCCACCACAAGCTGAAATCTGTGGGATGCTAGTCCTCAGTTGTCTTCATGAAGAGTACTGCTGGGGCTCAGAGGTATGGGTGTGTTAATGTTGGTTACTGTTCAGGCTCCCTCCAGCTGTAGCTGAACATCCAATAGACAGTTTGCTAAATCCTGTGGTCCTTCCCATGCATTTTGTTGCAGAGGGTGGACGGTACAGCTGTGACACCTGCGTGGTACTTGGAGTCTGTAGTGGGAGCACCAGTCATGGTGCAGGGAGTGGGACCTCACTGCAGGAAAGGGTGGTTTGCCCACGGGGGGCAGTTATAGGGCTGTGCTCCTTGCCAGTACCTTGTAAGAAGAATATTTGTTCACAAGAGTTACTTTTTAAGCTTATGGATGAAAGTTGGAACAGTAATTTTTTTTTAAGACCAACTCTTCTGCTGTGATACTGTCTTGAAAGCAGATGTAAGAGAAACTTCTTTCCACCCTGCAACTGCCAAAATCACAGGGGCTTCTGCTTGATCTATATTTTGAAGCAATACACACGGAAAAATTACTTGTTTGCTAAAATATGGGGTTTTCCATGCAGTAGTGCTGCTTGTGGGTGCTCTGTGCAGCTTGGGAGATTGCATCGGTCCCAGTGGTCATGGCCCAAGTCTAAACTTAACTATCTGCGTCCCTCCATCAAGGTTCCTTTGATTGCACATGAGGAAATACATGTCTTAAGATAATTAGTGGTCCCCAAAGAGTATCTTTTTATTAGCACGTGTGTGTGTGAAAGCCTCCAGTCTACAAATACACAGTAGTTTCCTTTTCAGAGTCTCCAGGGAGAACATCCCAGGTCTGCAGAAGCATTTTTGTCCCACAACACTTGTTTGCATTGATAGGACGTGATGGGGCAGGACTCTGTTGGGTCATGCTGTGCGTCAGGAGCCTGGTGAAGCAGGGTGGGGAGCCAAAGATCACATTTCACTGGAAAGTTTTCCTTTTTATTGCAGCTTCTCTGTGGGGATGATTTCAAAACTAAGCCAAGTGGTAGTGCAAAAAGCTGAAAGCCCACCTTAGACCCGATGTGGGTTGATGTTAGCTGCTGCTTTAGGCACATGTGGCATTTTGCTGCATTACCATTAGGGTTGCATTAATTACAGGAGATGCAGGAGAGGGGAGGTGCAAGGCAGCGTATGCTGTGGCCTGTCCAGCTCAGGCAGGGAGCATCTGCCTGTACTTGCCACTGTTTCTGCCTGCTGGCTGCCACACACCTGGGAGTGTATAGGAGTCTGCTACAGCAACATTAATCATTACCTTAGGGAAAGATAATTATTCATGAAGAAATCATACCCTGTTAATGAAAAAACATACTTAACTGCCTTCATGTTACTCTGAACACTTGTTTGATCTTCGCTGTCCATCCTGCCACTGTGCCAGCAATGGCCTTGGCGTCCTACAACACACAGTGAGTCTGGCCTCATGGTAAGCATCACTGTCTCTGCGTCAGGATCAGGCACGAACTGATCTGTGGCAGATAAATAATAAACCTTGGCTGGTTTTAGGCCCTGTCCTGTGCTTTAGCCATCTATGGGATGATGTGGAGGAGTTGCAGGGCACTGCCAGCTCTGAGGGAAGGCTGGAGCCTCCTGAAGAGCCTCCTGTTCCTCATCCTTGGGGAGGTTTTAAACCTCTTCTCTGGGGGGCAGCTGGCCCCACAGGTCTGGCAGGAGGGTGTTTTTCTTGGGGAGTGGGAGCTGTATTCTGGCAGCTGGCTCAGACACTGGTGAGGGCAGCTGTTGCCTTGCTCCCTGTTCCCAGTCTACAGCTTAACCGCAGTAGCTGGTGCAGTTGAAGTTGTGGAGAGAGCGCTCATGAGAAGAAAGAGGAAATGAGCCAGTAAGGATGGAGTGCTGTGTGCTGCAGCAGTGCCTTGTTGTGCTGGAGGTGCTTCATACCCAGTGTTGGGGGTCTTACAGTGAAAAATTGGAGGCTTCAGCAGCGAGTATACCACCAGCATTGCTTATTTTCCCCTGTATTGCTCTTTGCTGTTTCTGTGTTATTTGGTCCTCGCTTCCATGCATCTTTTGTTTGTCCCCATCTGTTCGCTGTTATGTGCAGCTCGTTTTGGGGAGCACCCCCTCACCTCGTGCTTGTTCAGAGCCTGATGTAAGCACTCATTCCTCCTGGACAGGACCTCTGGGTTTTCCTGCGTACCAGCAGGTTTGATGCAAGGACCGAAACGCAGAAATGTAAAACTCCTGTGGAGCTTATTAAGGACCCTGCAGTGACTCTTTTTGCTTGTTCCTGGAAAACAATGTGATGTCCTCAAGCTGGCCCCAAGACAGGGCTTAGGGAGCCTCCTGAGCATAACCCTGGGGGTCTGTGTGCTATAACAGAGATGTCTGAGCTGCCTTCAGGATCACTGGGGAGCTGCAGCGCCAGGATGATGGGGCACACTGCTGTGTTAGTCAACTGGTCCTCCAGCTACATTATCCTCCCTTATGTCGTCCTCTCCTTGCACCATGAGCCCAGGCTATCCATAGTATAAATATATGATCCAGGCTTGCAAATTATGTGTTATTTTGGTGGTCTAAAATGCTTTACTATGTTCTCTTTGATTATTTCCATTTGTTCATTGGCCTGCCCAGAGGTTTATGATGGAACTACCAGTGAATTGTGTATTATAACCCCACCGATGTCCTGTAAGAAGCTGGAGACTGTACCAGCTGCTCTTGGGAACAGTAAATCTTTGAAAAACGTATTGATTCCCAATCCTGGCTTTGCACTCTGGATGAACTTTGTCCTCACAAAATAATAGAAGGTGATTTTTCTTTGCCAGCCAGCTGGCCTTCAAAGCTACTCGTAACACTTATCGCAAGCTCTAATCCAAGTAAACACAGAAAAGATGATTTACAAGTTGGGAAGAGAAGCCTTATTAGTTCATAATGAGGCTTAATACTTAGTGACATATTCTCAAATGTTGTCCTGAAATATCGCAATTTGGTTTTGGCTGCATGTTACAAGATCAGTGGTTTATACTCTTCTGATCACGCAGATGGTGGTTTTGGTTGTTTGCATTAACTGCAAGGCAGCAAAATAGCAAAACAGGATTAGAGGAGTGATTTGGGGAAAACACTGATTTCTATAATCAGATTTGAATTGCAATCTGTCTGCTTTTACACAGGAGTAAGTTTATTGCAGAGGATGCCAGGAGGTGAGGCAGAGCTCATGATCAGGTCTGTGCGGTGCTATATGAGCCTGGCTTACAGTTCATTTTTTAATATGCACTCCTCATGGTGCAGCCTTTAGCTTTTCCTACCTGAAACTACCTAAGATATTTCTTTTTTCTTGGTAAGGACCAAGAGGCATGGTTTGGCCCTTAGGATTTAGGGCAGGGAGCCTTCTCCTTCCTTGCAGGCAACTCTTTGCCTTGTTTTTTTCCTCAAAGGACTCTTCAAGGGTTGGGAATTGGGAACTAGGGTGGGACAGGGGCATTCAGGAGATTTCACAGACTTGATGATGCTGGAGTGGCTTTTTCTTCTGGACATATGCTCCCTGTTGGTCTGGGGTTAGAGCTTCTGTGAGATCAACCCTGGGGCTTTAACAAGCCCTTCTTTTGAAGCCTTGATATCTTTCATAATAGGGGTTGTGAGTTCCATTTTTCAAAGGGAGAATTACAAGGAAATGCTATTTATTTGAAATATTTTTGTCCCTCCAACTCACCTTGTGAACCTTACGTGTTGCCAGCTGCTCATGCCCATCCCATGGAACACTTCCTGCAGAGGAACACCAGCAATAATTAGCACCTAAAATTAATAATCCCTTGGAGTAACGGCTGTTGGGCTGTTTTTCAGGCAGTGCTCGCTCCATCCCCAGCACTTCTACCCTCATCCTGCTGTCCCCCCAGACAAGTCCTGTAAAGCTGTTCTTCTCTCTCTGTACATGTACAGGGAGTTTTCTGCACTCGAAAGCTGTTCCTGTGCGTACCCCAAGGAGCCAGGAGGGCTGAACCTTTCCCAGGGGAACATGCACTGAAAGAGGAGCTTTTCCAGAGCCTGGCTGCCAACATCCTTCGCCTGGACCCTGATGGACTCTGAGGCAGGACTGCATTACCATGGTGATGATCTTAACCAAAATTTGTGGAAACAAAGGTGCTGACTCCGTAACATGCAGGACTGAGCTGGTAAGCTTTGTGAAAACTTCGTTTAAAACTCTTGCTGCAGAGAGCTTCTCCATAACTTTATAATAAGGGATTTTTGTTGTGGGGCCAGATCTTTAGGTGGTTTATAGCACTGATTTCTGTTGGGCTGCATTAATATCGAAGGAGCAGATGATCAGTAAGTGACTGGAGTGCTGTGGCTTTTGCATATGTGAATTTCAGTAAGTATACAATGGAGTAAACAGAAGAAAAAAAAAATCAATGCCATGAATAGCACAGGCAAGAAGTTGCTTCAGCAGTGGTGAACAGGTGCTCTTCATTAATAGGAGGATGAGCAAGAGGGAAGCAGGATTAATTGGGAGATGGCCAAGGGCAGTGCTGCAGTACTTAACAGTCTCACTGGCAGCCTGGAGAGATGCAAATCCAACCACACCGAATGAGCAGGCAGCAGGTAAAAAAACGAAGCAGGGGCAGCAAACAGACTAGATGATGCTGAAAAAGTCAAAAAAGGCAGTGGGGCCATGTGTACCGATGGTAGCAGGACTTGAGGGCCAATTTGTTGTCTGTTGCAGTGGCAGAGCGAGCTGAGGATGGTTTGGAGGGGTAGGAGCAGGAGGTGTGGGATGATGGAAGAAGCTCAGGGCAAGACTGGTCGAGGATGTTTGCTCCTCTGTCCACCAGGAGATATTGTCATATGGCAAGAAGAAATGAGACTGAAATGCTATTCCTCACAGGGTGTGCTGAGAGCCTCAGATAGGGGCGTGCAGGAACAGAGTAGGAAGCATTTGGCAAGATTAGCCATAAATGGGCATTTTGAGCATAAAGGAAATATAAATGCCTTAGTTTGCTGAGGATGATGAGCTGTCCAGCTGGGTTTCCCAAGCAGATAGCGCAGTGAGCCGTGGCAAATGCAGGCTGCCCTGGTGGTCTGTGGCAGAGTAGAGAGCAGGCAAGTCAGAGACAGCATTACATTGTGGCTTAAAAGAATAAAATTTTGGAAGGAAGAGTATTGATACATTGTAAAACCACCTTTGCTTTAGTATTGGCTCCTGCCCAAAGGCAGCAGCTTCCTTTGCCGCTGCTTGGGGCAGCAAGAAGGGGATCTGAGCGTCCAGTGGTGACTGTGCACAGGAGGCGTGCAGGGCAGCTGGAGGGGAAGTCACTGCAGAGGTGGATGAGAAGTAGTTTCTTCTGCTGCTGTGGGAAGGCATGGGCACGCAGGCTGTGCGATGGCAGACAGCGGAGGTGCGGAGCTGTAACGTGAAACTTTGCCCTCACACATATGCCGATTGTGTCCCACAGCTCTGTGTCTGCGTCAATAGTGCAGTGATAGTCCTGGTTACACAGGCTGAGTGGCTGGGTGGTCTGGGCTGTTAAATTGGGATAGGTGTTCACAGGAAGACTGATCCACCAAAGGAAGCAAGAGTTTTTCAGTGGACTTCATGGGAAAGACAAAAAAGCTAAGCTAAAGGAAATAAATGTCCAAGCAGTAGGGCAGTATCACCTACCAACACTTGATGGGCTTGTTTGGTTCAGTTCCCGGTCTGGGGTTAGATGAAACTCCTAGAAAATGTTAATTATGCTCAATATGAGACATGTGTCATCTAAAGATGTTCTTCTCCCTCATGCATTTGCAGGCGCCAGCTGATCTCTGGGGCTGGCACACAGATGTGTGCTGACACAACTGTTGCCTTGTCTGGGGCTTGTCCCACTTCTTTGCTACACTTTGGCCACTCTTTGGTGACAGCTGTGTCTCCTCACTGTCTGCTAATTAATTCCACCTGCCACTTCATAAGGTGGGGCCTGACAGATAGAAATAGCTTGATTTCACCTTGAGAAGTGGCACATGCTCCAAAGAAGGGGACCAATCTTTATTTACTTTCTCCCCATGTGCACCCCATTGTTGTTTTCTACCTCCATGTCCCTCTATATACATTATTTACAGTGTATGAAGTGAGATCCTTTTGTTGGATTGCTCTGTGCAGGCAGGTGCCAGCATTAGGTACGTTGTTGTTATTATTGTTGGGGTTTTTGTTATTATTTACTACTAAAATATTTACTTTACTGTGAGGGTGACAGAGCACTGGAACGGGCTGCCCAGGGAGGGTATGGAGTCTTCTTCTCTGGAGATAATCAAACCCTGCCTGGGCGTGTTCCTGTACAAGATGCTTGAGGTGACCCTGCTTTAGCAAGGAGGCTGAATTAGATGGTCTTTAGAGCACTCTAAAAAGCCCCAGCTTTCTGCGATTCTGTAACTGCTATCATTATTTGAGCAGGCAATGTGTAACACATGGATTCAGAATGGAGGGTGTGAATGTGGTGGCCTAACATCAGATAAAATGCAGTTGTGGCAATGCAGATGAATGGGGAGGTCGTGCTGGTGCTTCCCTCAGATGATATAAAGCATTGATCAGATGGGATGATGTTGCCAGGAGAGATACTTCAGAAAAGGAATATGAACATTTTTTAGATAATGAAAGAATAATCAGTATCAAAGTGTGCTTTTGCAGACATAGCTGAAATGGCATGTGGCTGCCGATGACATTGATTTATTGTACATAAAACTGTGCATGCCCATTTTTAGAAATCTGATGATGTCTCTTACACTGTCAAGAGGAAGATGCTTGGAAAGAAAAAGTGTAAAAAGCAACTGGGATTATTTAGTCCTTGTAGAGTGGTTTCCTTATTTTTACTAGTAATCGGCATAGTCCGAACACAGACTCCTCAAGAGAAGTGCTGGGTTGACGATGCCTTGCATCAAAAATGCACTATATATTTAAAAAAAACCCAGATAGCTGCTTTGTACTTAGATGGGAGGCCTTAGTTGGCTTGGATAGCATTCAGATACCACTGCTGCTTTCTTGCCCTATCCAGAGTTATCTCTGAATTGCAGCTTTGGTTTGGATTTTCCAGTGTTTTCGGTCCTGGAGCTGGGTACCTCACTGCAGCTATTCCTGTGGATCAGGACAAGGTGCAGGAGTCATGATCTGCAAGCTCAGGCTTCTGCAGTTACTCTTTGCAGTGTTTGATTACATTTGATTTCACTGAGGGAGGATGACTGAGTCTGTCCCCTGGTTCCTGTTGAAATGGGACTGTTGCAGGCCCCCAAGGCTCTCCTCCCTGCTGGGTGCCGTGAAGCTTTGCTGAGACTGGAGACAGGGTGGTTTCTGGTGCCCTGTTCGAATCTGCGAGAAGTGAATAGTTTTTCTGGTTGTTTGCAGCACGCTCCAAAGATGAGTCAAGGACCTACCCTCTTCTCTTGTGGCGTGATGGGTAAGTAACAGAAACTTCTGTCTGTATTTACTCCACCTCTGCTCCTGCTTCCTTAAAGCGGTGGGCAGGAGGATGTCTTGACTTGCTGGATCTCTCTGAAACACATTCCACTGCTGACCACGGGGCAAGCATCTACCCACCTGCCCCACGCAGCTGAGATGGTGTAGCACCCACCCCACCACTTACTAAAGCCATTGCACCCGTGCCACTCTCCTTCCTGGAGGCAGTTGTCCTGCCCTGTTGCCATTGCTGAGTGAATTGCTTATCACCTTTCCCCTCCCCTTTGATATATCTGCTTATTTTTAGAGTTACTCATACCATTGAGATTATAAGCATTTTGAGTCTGAGATTGTGTTGGAGTATCCAGCCTATGACCATGGCTCTTAACTGTCTGCAGGATGCAAGTAATAAATATCATTATTATCACTAAAATGTTCTACCAGCTAGAAGAAAGTGTGTGGATATGCCTCAAACAATAAGAAAAATGGCTTATTTTTGCCTTTGACAATAACCATGGTATAGGATGTTTAATACCCTTCATGTCAAAGCTTGCTATCAGTTTTTATGCTGAACAGCCATCAGAATTGGTGGAGGATTTGTACTTGGGCTGGTGATCCTAAAAAACTGATAATGCTGGAGGATGTGCCATTAAGTTGTGCTCTTTGCGTTTTGTAGGGGGGAGCTAGTCACTAGGCGAAGTCTCAAAACCTAATTAAAATTGTAGGTCAAGTTTGAGCCAAGCTACTTGGTATGAAAGCCAATACTTTACAGACAAAGAGGCTTCCCTTTTTCTTCATGGACGCAGCTCTCATTAGCGTTAATGGGAGCTGAGCACATGCATTGAGGAGAGATATTTCCCAAGCTCTCCCATAACTCCAGTCATTGGGAAGGATGGGGGAAGATGGAAAGCACTTAGATCTTTTTTCAGTTGGAAGTCACAAGCTGCAAAGTAAAGAAGGGGTAGAGACAGCGTGTTCCCTTTCTCCTGCCTGTCAAACAGGAGTGAGGAACAAAGAAACCCAGTCAGATGGTTTTGTCTGGTGCTGTGGCACTGGCAGGCTCTTCTGCAGATATGAAGAGTTTATGCCTAATTGAAAAGCAGATTGTTGTTAAGAGCTTTTACAAAGCATTCTGTGTCTTTGTAGCACTGCGCTGGTCTTCCTTGAATGCAAAATTATTCTCTTTCTGAGGGACCCAAATCTCACCTCCTTGACCACAGCTTGGCATAATGATCTTCATCATGCCAAGTCAAGAGGAGCCGGGCTTTCTGGCATGCAAAGGCATTGGTTGGCTTGGACTGAATTTTAGGCATCTTTCCTGAATGCTATTCTCAATGTCTCCAAACATGGGCCATGATTACAGAACATTCCAGCATCAAAACTTGCTTGACATTTTAAAGAAGTCCCATGGTTATAATGGCACTGAATGTGAAACTAGGGAAATATATCAAGTCAAAGGGCCAAGTCCCCAGTGGTGGAAAACACTGAGATAAATAGACATTGTGAAGTTTGGACTGGCAGCACAGCCGACGGAAGAGAGAGTTGTAATCCCGTGTATGGCATCAGAGGGATGGAGGGAAGTTAACTGAATTTCCTGGATTTTTTTTTAGCCAGAAGAGGCTAAGAGTCTCAGCATAGGATCTTCCTGGTTGCCTCTGAGGTTAAGTGAAGCTTTGTGCAGGAAGGCAGCTTGTGGCCAGTCCCAGTGGCCATGGGACAGCAGGGCAGAGGAAGCTCAGCCTTGGCTAGGCTACAGGGGAGAGCATCATCCGGACCCTGGAGCTTCCCATGGGCAATGGCTCAGGGAAGTTTATCTCCAGGAAGGAGAAGGAAGAAGTTGGGTCAAAGCCCCAAGGGGTGCTTAAAGCACTGTGACTAAGAAACTCAGCCAGCCCAGGACAGCAAGCCTGAGGGGATTTGAGTCACAGCTTGTGCCTTGAAAACTATTTTCAAAGGGAAAAGGAGTAAACTGAACCCCATGTTTTAGGTGTAGATACCTTGTAAGGTATTAAACAGTGAGAATCTGAAAATAGGTTATAGATTGTACTCAATATATGAGTAAACATTATTGAAGTTAAAGTAATGCTATATCCACTTCTCCAGGTGACCTAAATAATCTTTTGATTTTTAGATTTGTAAGAAGTACTCCTGCCAGTGTGATGATGATGATATTACTAAACAGATTGGGGTTTATATAGCCCTTTGCTGGGACGAAGGTTAAGGATTAAACGCTTAAAACTATAAATTCAGCAATTCCTTTTTTCCCTTCTTGACGAGCCCTTGAAACACCTGAGAGTATAAGAATTGTCCAATTGTTGGGTAGGGGTTTTCCCCTTTTTTTCCCTTTGTTTTTACACCTGCAATTACAATCACATGCCACCAGTGAAAATACTGGTGACTGTGCTAGAGAATTAATGCTTATTAGAAAGTTATTATTAGGCTATTAGAAAGTTGGGGTATTGCCTTTGACTTGCTATGTTGAAATTTTTCTGCCTTTGGCTGGATGGCAGAAGAAAATTTACATTATTTTAACATGCTGACAGCTGCGGCCTCATGTTTTCTGTGTAAGCAAGAAATTGACTTTGAGGAGAGCTACAGGCAGAGTTTTATTGAGGCTGTGACAAGGTGTCTGAGAGTGCCATCACCCAGGCCGCAGGATCAGAGTCCTGGCATGAAGGGTGTTGGTTGCAGAAGGTGGATCAGGTGCAGAAGGTGGGTCAGGTGCAAACAGGTGGGCAGGGTGTGGAAGGAGGAATGGATGCTGCATATATCATCTGTGAAACACTCTTTTAAAATGACCATCACTTGCTTTTCTCCTTGGAAAGCACCCCTGGAATTTGTCCTTGTTATAGCACCACAGCAGAGTGGGGTGATAAAAGAAGTGTGCAGGTCAGCTTGTCCATCTGTCAGCACGCTCCTCTACTGGCATGGTGTGACAATTCTTGGCAGCGCCACTGGGGTGAGAGGAAAATCTTGACACTGTGGTTGCAGCCTTGAGTCTTGCTGTTGCACACTTCTTACCTGGAGGTGGGTTTTCTCTCTGTGTGAGCAATGGAAGACAGACAAGAAGCCAGAAGAAGGGCCAGTCTGGGGGGTGATGCCCCTTGATTGCATCCCAAGAGTGGGATTTTGGGTTCTTTTTGAAAGTCATCAGTGTAGAACTGCATCTTGGTGCATGTTCAAGCACGGTCAGTCCACAAAGAGAAAAAGCTGTGCAGGGGAAGCTGGCAAGACATAGCTGGAGCGAGGAGACCTTGCCAGAGGATCGCGTTGAAGAGCAGGGCACATTTTGCCCCCATGCAGGCTGTTGGCACAAGAAGCCCACAGGCTGCTGGGGTGTTTATTCTCCAGCTGTAGGCTTGGAGGCTGTTGTTTTAATTTCCCGTTGAAAAGCAGCTCCACACGACGTATTTTAATCTTATTTCTGCAATGGGAAGACACTATGGCACTGCCATCAGCTGATTATGACCATTAAATTTGTTCCACGTTTAGAAATCTTGTCTGAAACCTAAACAGGGGGCAGTGGGAAATGCAGGCTGCCTGCACAGGGATTGAGGGACCAAAATTCAACTTGAACAGCATAGGGTAAAAAAGGAATTGGATGTGCACCCGTGTGAAGAGAAATGTTTGGGTTAAGATCCAAACAGAATTTATTTGCCAAAAAGTAGAAGAAAAATTGATTGAAACCTGTAATTACTTTCCAAGTTGCCATAATGAATTATGTATTAATATAAACTATTTCATGGGAAAAGAACATAGAGGAAACTTGACCAGAAGGATCATGCATTATGTATAAAAAGGAACTGTAAAAATATTATAGCAGCACGTTTGTGTTGCTGTAGTTAAAGTTGTGTCAGCATTTTGGTTTTACACCCTTCTCTGTGGTTATGATCATGGTCGTTAAAATATACTCTGTGTCACCAGAGGAGCACGGCAGTCTTTTCAACAGTCTGTGACTGTACTGAAGCTGTAAGATCTCAGACATTGCCATGCACTGCTCCTGCAAAACCTGGAGCTCAGCATTTGCAAACCTGTCTGTGATGCTGTGAGAATGGATCACATTCTCTGCTGGGCTGTGCAAAGCCCTCAGGGTTGTTTGGAGGAGAGCACCACCCTTCTTGATCTTAGGACGTGACTTCAGCTCATGAGAGCCTTGTGCCCTGCATCGCTGGGCGTGTTTGGTGTGGTGAAGGTTGCATGGCAGAAGAGATGGATGTTGTTAGGATTCACGTTCCCGCTTAAAAGTGAGGATCTTGGTTTTGGCCAAAGTGCCGTTTAGGAATAGAGAGTGACGCTGGTGGAGTTTGAGCACGTTATTGATGGTTCCTGGGTGGGCTGTGCTCTGCTCGCATGCAGGAGGCTTCTGGCTTGTCTCTAAAGATAGGAAAGGGGGGGGAAGATAAACCAGGTGAGGACTGCCTGGAAGCCAGAGCCTGGGATGTGACAGGTCTTGCCAGGGCTTGTTCCTGCTTGCCCAGCCCAGTGAGTCCTGCTGGCGTGTGGTGGTGAGGCACTAGCTTTGCGCAGAAAGCAGAAACTGTGGCTTGCAGCAGTGGCTGCTCTTCACCTGTGGTCTGAATGCTCTGGCTTTGGTACCCAACCCCTCCCTCCCACAGCATCCCTGGCACGGCTGCTCCCCACCACCTTGGGGTCAACAGCTCTGCGGCCAGACTCTCCCAGACATCAGGCAGGACAGTGGGAAGGTGTGCAGGCTCAGATTGCTCTTTCCAAGGCTGAATCAAAGTTAACTATCACAGCCTTGCTTTGGAAAGCAGAAATAGTTTGGTTTGGGGTCCTCCTGAGGCTGGTCAGCCTGGGAGCTTGCAGTTGTAACCATAATTTAATGCTGCTTTCTGTAGGTCTGAATTTCTTGCTGCTCCATGTATGGTTTGCCAGAGGGCTGAGGCTGCTGCTGCTACAGCCAGAGAGAGCAGGATGAGAAATGTGGTCCTCTCTAGGCTGCCAATAACAACCCTCTGCGTCTTGGGAGCCTGAAAGCTATTTCACAACCAAAGAGATGCCAGAAAATTCACTTTGTGTTGCCTCACCCTGGAAATGCAGATTTGCAGATCAAAATGTCTTGAAAGACATTTGCTGGACATGCTCCTCGAGTAACCTAAGTGTTAAGTTTTGTGCTTGGAAGTTAAAATCCAAAAGTAAGATGCTATTTCATCCAAGGGCCCCAACAGCCAAGAAGACCTGTTTAACCAGGAGAAGAGTCCCTAATGTGCCACGCTTACATCATGCTCTAGTTGTAAATGTTCTCCTATTGTTTTTCCAATTGAAGAAGAAAAAGAGAAGAGTTTTCCACCAAAGCAGCTCACTTACACACTGAGGGGGATTCTCATGGTGTGTTTTATCTTGGAACAAATTACTGCCTTGGGGTAAACTGAGTTGAGGTTTGCAATGTAGAAAAATGAATACATGCTTAACTGCAGCAGCATTGATGGCTCCACTGCAATTATGGTTATCAGCATGCTTGGGATGGTTTTCTGTTCGATAAAGCTGTCCCGAGTCCTTTAACTACACCCTCAGCCCTTCAACTACTCTACGACTACTCTATTTTTTATTTGTCTCCGGGTGAGCAGTTTTCTATTTGCACTAAATCCCCCTATTTTCTGCATTATTCTGTAGTTTTGGATCGGTCAGGGGTGCTCGGGGGTTTGAGGGGAACAGGCTGTGCCATGGTGTCCTCCCTGTCCTGCCAAAAAAACATATCCTAGGCTGCAAAGGGAAAAGCAAATAACCTGAAGCTGTTGCTGGGGATAACAGTGCAATTACCCTTTTCTTTGCAAGGTTTGGAAGATTTATAGCTGTTTGTGCCAAATCAAGGGTGAAAGAGGAAGGTGTCCCATATCCTCCTCACCAAGATCTTTTGTACAGCATGACTGTCTCTGGCTGTAGGATTGTGGCAGCTTGCTATGAAAAATCAGCTTCTATTTCTGTTCCTTTTGTCTGCTGACCTGACCCAAGAAATCTCTTTGCTGGCAGCATAATACAAAGGGAAAATAATAAAGATCTAAACATAGATCTAGTTGTTTAGCACAGATTTCTCACTTTTCATTGTGGTTATTAAAATGAGGATAGCAACAGTTAAAATGCTGTGTGGTTGTTGAGGGCAGAGCCAGGCTGTTTGTGGCTCTGTTACAACAGCAGCTGGATGCAGGGAAAAATGGGAAACCCGGCCAAGAATGGTGTAAGGGGCCTCAAATCTGACCTCTTGTCTAGAGACTGAGCCTTGGTCAGAAGTGTTCTGCACTGTTGCATGTTTCCTATCAGGCTGGTACCTGCACCTGCAGGCTGTGTTCGGCTTTTAATTCATCCTTCAGTTGCCTGAATGGGGAAAAAAACCCAACCCCCCTAAAAAAAATTGCACAATTCAGATACAATCATATGAAACTTCTCAGTGACAGTTAGCAGACACGTTTTGCCTCTGTTTGCAGCAGCTGATGACATAAACAGTCACCAGAGGAGGTCTGTCGGGTGATTACTTTTTTCCATTGCAGCGACTGACAGGATTGTCCTACCATGGTCATCCTGTTGAGTGTCATTAGCACATCTGCAGAGAGCCTCCTTTGCCTGTGCCAGGGAGCCAGACCTTCATGATTCTTTGCTCACCTCTTCTGTGATGTGTGGGAATGAGATCGTCGCCCTTAATCCTCTCTTTCGACATGGTCATCAGTGGCATTTCTGACTACAGCTGTGCTGGGTTTGCAGTCTTCCTATACAGAGCTGCCCATAGCCGTATACATTTCTGCCTGCGGATTTTGGAGGTGTGGGTGTCTTGGAGCTTTATCCAGGCACCACAAAACCCATCTGATAAAAGGAATATCGTTATACCAACCCTGAAACCATGCAACAGGTCACTACTGTCTTTTGCTGTGCTGTGTTGGAAGACTCTTAGTGCAAGCCAGATTTGCAGGGGGAATGAATTCCCATGTAAACAGGCTGAGTTAGAGAGGCAGAAAATGTTAAAAAAATGTATTAAAAAAAAAAAAAAGGAGCAAACCTGTTGAGTGATTTGTTCCTCTAAATAAATGCGTCAGCATCATTTTTGTTACAGAAATGTGAACAATTGACTGTGCTAGGTACAACTAGGATTTTCGAAGCAACCCTAAGCCCGGGTTGCCATGGAAGTGTGAGAGGGTGTGGGAGCCTGGTTCCCATAGGGCCTTCCTGCTCTGTGCACGTAACCGCCAGGGCACCCAGGGAGCCCCAGGATCTGGGGACAGAAGGGAGATTGGTGATGAGCCTCACAGCAGGGACCCAAGAACAGCATCTTGGGAAGAACTGCTTGAAGTTTATAGTGCATTTGTTCGAGCATCAGACTTAGAGCTTACTATGTGCACAGACTTCTGATAGACATGGCATCTTTGGATTGGTTTGGGATAGATGCTTGGAGCTTTAGTGGGAATATCTTTTTATTGATTTAATTGGAGCAATGCTGTTCTAGTGTTTGAGACAGCTGAGAGCAAGAGAGCCTGATGGGTGTTGGGATGGCTTTTGGTTTCCATCTGATGATGTTGGTGTTTCTGTGCTGTGACAGGCAGCTCGATGCCCAATGAGTGCGCTCCCCTTTCAAAGAATCATAGAATCCCTAGATTGGAAAAGACCCCTGAGAACATCAAGTCCAACTGTACCTATCCACTACTAAATCATATTCCTAAGCATTTCATCTGCCAGTCTTTTAAATACCTCCAGGGATGGTGAATCAATCACCTCCCTGGGCAGCTGTTCCAGTGCTAGATAACCCTTTCAGTGAAGTAGTTTTTCCAAATGTCCGGTCAGAACCACCCCTGGCACAGGTTGAGGCCATTCCCTCTTGTCCTGTTAGGACTGTCCCAGATGCTCTCTCTGACCTTCTTTTTGGTGTTCTTTTTCATCTCTCCCCAGCAGTGTTCCAGCTTTGTGCCCTCACTTCCAGTTTTTGTGAACTCTTGGGCAATTGTGGATTGTGGAGCCTGGGACAAACCACATGCATCAGAGGCGCAGTTTAGCACAGAGATAAGGCAATGGCCATGTCATTTTATAATGATGAATTTCCCTTATCTAGTGCAGTCTGGATATTCAAAGGCATATTTTTATCTTCTTCCAGCAGTTTTGCTCCTGCTGCAATTATCGTTTTGTCTCTCTTTCCATCTACGGCGCAGCAACTGTTCTACTAGCAGTTTGGAAAACCATATTCCAAAAGTTAATTAATTTGTACTGGAAAATGTCCCATATGCTATTCTTTTTGTTTGTGGATGCAGAAAGCAAGTCACAGAATTAATTAACACTAATGCCTGTGTGCATGTGTCTTTGTTTTTTCTCTTTTCTGAACCAGAAAATGACAGATGGAGAGATCTCAGCAGGAAATGTCCACTTCAGCTTGATCAGCCAGGCAGCAGCATCTGGGACTGCTTGTCAGACAAGAACGAGGAGGGCTCCCCCAGCACCTGCTCCGTCACCAACTTGATTAAAGACCTCAGCCTCAGCGACCCCCACGGCAACCCCTCAGCGCCACCCAGCAAGCGCCAGTGCCGCTCACTCTCATTTTCGGATGAAATGTCAAGCTGCGGGACCTTGTGGAGACCCTTAGGCTCAAAAGTTTGGACTCCAATTGAGAAGCGGCGGTGTTACAGTGGCGGGAGTGTGCAGCGCTACTCCAATGGCTTTGCCACCATGCAGAGGAGCTCCAGCTTCAGCCTACCATCACGGTCCAACCCACTCTCCTGCGAGCATCCCACCCTCAGCAGCCGGCTGGGATGCCAGCTGAGGAAGTCGGCCACCTGTGGGCATGGAGGAGATCGGGTAGACATGCAGAGATCCCTCTCCTGCTCGCATGGCCACTTCTCCTCCTCAGAGTACTGCCCACCCTCAGCAAGCAGCACCCCCGCCTCCACACCAGAGCTGGGGCGACGGGCCAACGGGCTCTCCCGAAGCCGTTCACAGCCCTGTGTCCTGAATGACAAAAAGGTTGGGGTCAAGCGACGGAGACCAGAGGAGGTTCAGGAGCAGCGGCCCTCGCTGGACCTTGCCAAGATGACCCAGGTAAGAGGTGTCAGTACTGTCCCTGCCAGGGCTCTGCACCCAGGGCTCAGCAGTGAGGTGATGTTGTTCTCTGCTTTGCTAAAAATTATTTAGCATCCTCCTGAAGTGGGTCTGCAGTGTGCAGAGTAATGCAGGTGTTACAGGGAAGTGCATCCTTCTGTCTGAGCAGAAAATCCATTCCCCTCCAAGTGAATTTCTTTAATGAGTTCCCACATTTCTGTTCTGCGCTGAATTTTGCACACCAAGTCCACCACAGCATTGTTTCCTCAGGAAGCATGCAGGAATATGGCTGAGGTACTTAATGCCTTCTTTGCCTCAGTCTTTAGTTGTAAGGAGGGTCATTCCGTCTGTGTACAAACCCAGGAGCTAGAGGAGCATAATGAGGCTCCTGTGATCCAAGAGGAGGTGGTCAGAGCCTTGCTAGCCCAACTAGACAGCCACAAGTCTATGGGGCCGGACGGGATTCACCCTAGGGTACTGAAGGAGCTGGCGGATGTGCTGGCCAAACCCCTTTCCATCATCTTCCAACAGTCCTGGAAGACTGGGGAAGTCCCACTGGACTGGAGGCTGGCTGATTTCGTGCCCATCTACAAGAAGGGTCGCAGGGAGGATCCAGGAAAGTACAGGCCTGTCAGTCTGACCTCAGTGCCAGGGAAAGTCATGCAGCAGGTGATCTTGGGTGCTATCATGAAGCACATGCAAGAGAACCAGGTGATCAGGCCCAGTCAACATGGGTTCACAAAAGGCAGGTCTTGCCAGACTAACCTGATCGCCTTCTATGACAAAGTGACTTGGCTGCTGGATGAGGGAAAGGCTGTGGATGTGGTCTTCCTGGACTTCAGTAAAGCCTTTGACACAGTTTCTCACAACATTCTGCTTGAGAAGCTGTCAGCCTCTGGCCTGGACAAGCGCACACTCTCCTGGGTGGAAAACTGGTTGGATGGCCAGGCCCAGAGAGTGGTGGGAAATGGTGTGAAATCCAGCTGGAGGCCAGTGACAAGTGGGGTTCCCCAGGGCTCAGTGCTGGGTCCAGCCCTGTTCAATGTCTTCATCAATGACCTGGATGAAGGCATCAAGTGCACCCTTAGCAAGTTTGTGGACGACACTAAGCTGGGTGGAAGTGTTTATCTGCTGGAGGGTAGAGAAGCTCTGCAAAGGGATCTGGACAGGCTGGACCGCTGGGCTGAGTCAAATGGCATGAGGTTTAACAACGCCAAATGCCGGGTCCTGCACTTGGGGCACAACAACCCTATGCAGTGCTACAGACTAGGAGAAGTCTGTCTAGAAAGCTGCCTGGAGGAGAGGGACCTGGGGGTGTTGGTTGACAACCGACTGAATGTGAGCCAGCAGTGTGCCCAGGTGGCCAAGAAGGCCAATGGCATCTTGGCTTGTATCAGAAACGGCGTGACCAGCAGGTCCAGGGAGGTTATCCTCCCTCTGTACTCGGCACTGGTGAGACCGCTCCTCAAATACTGTGTTCAGTTCTGGGCCCCTCACCACAAGAAGGATGTTGAGGCTCTGGAGCGAGTCCAGAGAAGAGCAACAAAGCTGGTAAAGGGGCTGGAGAAGAAGCCTTATGAGGAGCGGCTGAGAGAGCTGGGCTTGTTTAGCCTGGAGAAGAGGAGGCTGAGGGGTGACCTCATTGCTCTCTACAACTACCTGAAAGGAGGTTGTAGAGAGGAGGGTGCTGGCCTCTTCTCCCAAGTGACAGGGGACAGGACAAGAGGGAATGGCCTCAAGCTCCGCCAGGGGAGATTTAGGCTAGACGTTAGGAAAAAATTCTTTACAGAAAGGGTCATTGGGCACTGGAACAGGCTGCCCAGGGAGGTGGTTGAGTCACCTTCCCTGGAGGTGTCTAAGGCACGGGTGGACGAGGTGCTGAGGGATATGGTTTAGTGTTTGATAGGAACGGTTGGACTCAGTGATACGGTGGGTCTCTTCCAACCTGGTTATTCTGTGATTCTGTGAATATGTTAAACCTCACACTTTTGGTTTCAGGAAAGAGGAGCCCTGAGCCTGCTGTGAGGAGGTGAAGGCAGCACCCTGAGGCACTTAGCTCTGTCTCCATCAGGAGCTAAATTCATACTGCTAGGATCTTTACTTGCTCTTAGCCTCTGTAGTTTTCCACTCTGGAGTTGTTATCGCATTTCATTTTCAGTTGCAAACACAGAGCACGACCTCCCTTTTCAATGTGCTATGAAAAGGCAGATAACAGATCTGAAGTGCAAATCAGGGAGGATTTTGCTTCCCAGTCCTCTCCCTTCAAGACCAAGTGTCTGGACATTAGTGAGAGCCAAACTGAGAGGCTGCATCGAAGGACAGCGTGAGCACCATTTCCATTTCACACTCGTAACATTTCTTTGTCTGAAGTTTTATGATTTGAGATTTCCCACATCGATAATTTACAGTTGAATCATCAACAACACCCACAGCTCTGTGAGGGGTGGAGACAGCAGTTGGTCTGAAGATCCCATGGTTCCTGCTGCAGGAGCAGAGCTTCACTCTGTCCACCTCATGGGGAGGCCTGTCACCTTCTCCTGGTCAAAAAACTTCCCCCGCAATTTTGGTTTGATCTGCCCTGATTTTCTTTGTACAGCCATGGCCTGGTGCACCATGTCTCTGCATGCTACATTTTCTTGCTCACAGAGAAACTGCTGGCAGTAATTCATGGGGTGGGATGGAGAAACAGCCTGGAAAGCGGTTTCTCCCCTTGCAGGGGAACATCCAACATCCACGGTGGGGTGACATCCGACACTATGCATGTGCTTTCCCCCTCTTCCAAGAAAATTGTCTTTTATGGTGTTTCATGCTTTGCAGCGCAACGGGTGTTTGGGGGAGTGCAATGATATTGGAGGAAGAGATTAGCTTTTCCTCCTTCAGAGGAGCTTAGAGGTTAAACAGGGTGAGGGAATCACATATTTGGGTGATTACAGGGAAAAAATGCAAGGCATTGCTCTTGTCTTTTGGTAAACCACGCCAGCAATGTTTAATATGGTAAGCTTATTTTATTAGCTAATAAGCTGGAAGGACAGTAAAGTCAGCTTACACTTGTTATTATAGTTTATTGTCTGCAAGTTGGAGTACCACAATTTTCTCCTCCTAATTCTCTCTGTACAAGCAGCCACTGGTTGCTTCACCTCTGTGTGTGGTGCAGGATGCCCTGCAACCCCATGCAAGAGTTTCTCAGCAAACCAATGCCTGCAAAAGACCCTAATTGCCTCAAAACCAGTGGCAAGGGGAGTGAGGCTACCCCTTTCACTGCCTGCCTTCCCGTGCCTTCCTGGAGCCCGCAGGTACAGAGCCCACAAGCTCTGCTGGGGTGGGGGGACACAAAGGTGACCATCCCCCAGTCAGCATCAGACCACAATGCGAAGTGATGGCTACATCCACTCAGCTTGCTTAGAAAGCAACTTCACTGCTTGTTCCCAAGCAGTTCCTTGCTTTAAAATCAGCACGTTAAAACTGCCTTTGCCACCACATGCTGATGACTGCAGCTTTCCTTGAGTCTCTGTTTCTAACCTGTGGTCATGGGAAAAGGTCCATGGCTGTGGAAATGGGCTTACCAGGATGAAAACTCATGGTGCAGAGTGGCCAGGGAAAGGAGGGGAAGGATGTGGCCCAGAGCACAGGTGCCAGGGCTGGGGAATGGGCTGCTTCCCTCTCTGCATGCTCAGCAGTGAGTGACCAGGGAAATCCTCCTCATCTGCATTTCCTCCAATAGTGTTTTCTGGGGCTCTATTTGGAAATACAAAGCGTCACTTGCATTTACATTTTATGTGCGGGTTTGCATGCACATGCAGGCAAAAGGTCATATATGTGTATCGTGGGGTCATGTTGCACTGGTCTGGAAACACGATAGTAGCATGTGTGGCTGCGTCGGTGAACAGGTAACAAAATCCCATGCAGTAGACGTGCACGCAGGGCTGGTTGTGCACGTGCAAGCAAGTGCCTCGGTTCAGCTGCTGAGTGGGTTGCTTGCTTGCTGTGACCATTCGTTTTCTTGCAAGGCTGAATGTGCCCAGTATGCCCACCTGGTTACACTGCTCAGCACCTCAGGATGGGGTGGAGGTGACCATCCAGACCAGAACACTGAATTAGTTACAAGGCATTGGTATGGTGGATCGGTGCATGTGTGCCCCAGCTACATCTGCTGGAGTGCTCACTGCTCAACGAAGAGACACAGTCAAAGGAGCAGCGCTATTTTTATTTGCTAGTCTATTTTGAGAGCTTGCACGATGGTTACCCGCTCCGAGTGGTGCTTGCACCATGGCAAGATGAGTGTTTCAGAAGTGCTGAGAGGGCAGAGCAGGAGTCATCTGTTCTTCTTTGCTTATTTCTTCGTGCTCAGCCAGTTTGCAGGGGCACTGAAGGGATCACAGAGGAGCAAGCGGTGAGCGATCTTCTCAAGGTAACAACCACGCAGCTCTAAGGCTTTGATCTCTTATTGAAAGAATTAATGAGTTTATCTTTGCAAATGTCAGTGAAGCCTTTTTCCCCCTTTTTTTTCCAAAGGCTCCTTGTAATTTTCTGCCTTTTAATTGCCAGCCCTGGCAAGCAAAGGGCACAGGGGCAGCGTGGCAGGTAGGGCAGGCTTCAAACTGGGCTCCACTGGCAGGGATGCCTCCTCAGTACAGCACCGAGTGGATGGGGCATCACATCCAGCTGGTTTTTCTGCCAGTGCTCTGCTCTGCAGACTGGGAAATAAAAGGCTTACACAGAGACCAGTATAAAAGCCTCTTTTTGTAGCTGTTCTTCCAGCCTTGTGAGCCCACAGATGCTCTTTCCCTTCTCCCTTGGTGCCCATCAGGGATTTAGCACTGGCTGTAGCTCATCTTTAACCCTTCCGGGTCCCTGCCAAAGTCTGTGTGAGGCTTCACAGGCACGGCGTGGCTGCATGCTTGGCTTGGTTCCTTCTCCAGGAAGCTGAATTGGAGGCTGGGATCGCATCCTGCACCTCTTAGCCCGCCTTGTTTAGTTGGCCTTGACCCTAGTGGGACACAGAATACAAATGAGAGCATCCCTGATGGCCGAGTCCCCACACTGGCTCCTGGGTTGGATGGCTCTCCATCCAAAAGTCCCCACACCAAGGACCCTGTGGGAGACAGGGCTGCCCCCAGCATGGATGGAGGATGCGGCTAAAGGATCTTGCCAGTCTCTGCATCTGGCTGTCGGAATTGTGTATTACATGCTAATATCTGGGTAAAGAAGGACTGACACAAACCCACCTAAGACACAGATTCAGGAGTGTGATGGTGCAGCGAGGCCTGGCAGGTCACCCTCCTCAAACATCCCTGAGGAGCACAGAAGGCTTAGCGTCTGCCTGGAAACTATTCTGGCTGGGAGCTGGGCCATCAGCTCCTGCAGACCATGCACTCAGAAGGGGGTCTTGGTTTCTGTCTCTTTGAGAGCTAGAACCCTCCCTTCAGCAGCCTTGGGACATCATTTCTACTCCAAATCCCTGACCATTTGCAACCCATTCTTAAATCCTCTCACCGGTTTCATCCGAAGGTGAGCTTCAGAATTTTCAGCTATCAGTGAAAAAAGCAGCAGTAAGCGGAAATGGGCTGAGAAGTGGGGACAGCACAAAGAAATACTTGTGGTTATGAAATAGGTAGGATACTAAAAGCAGCAGCGTGTTATTGTGTTTGGTAATCGAATTGCAGGAGAGGTGCTGTGGGGCAGTAGCTGTTTGGCAGGAGAGGGGTGCAAACCATCCTCTCCATGCTGCTCCTGGGGTCTCTGCACGAGCTCTCCGGTCCTAGGAAGAATGCCAGCAGGTGCTTTTTGTGTGGATGTAGAAAGTTCATATGATGGATAGGGAAGGAGGACAGTGCCTGGACTCTGATTTCCACCTTTTGGGAGGAGAAGGTCTGGTGGGTGGTGCAGAGCCACAGTGGTGGGTGAGGAGCCATACATGGTGCAGTCCTTGACTCCCTCCTTTATCCCTCCCCAGCCTTGCATCCCAGCTGCCTGCAGGACAGGAGACAGGGAGGCAGTGGGCCCTTGAGGCTTGAAGCAGAACTTACACCTCGGCTAGATCAGTGTTTTCTAGCATCTCTGTCTTCAACCTCCTCCCTTGAGAATCCAGTGAGGCTATTGGAGGACATAGACACCTTCACCCAGAGATGTGAGATGCACATGTGTTTCTCTTGCAGTACACATGCCTGAAATTGCTGGATTACAACTGCAGAATTAACGTTTCATTATCCCAGCGGGACCAACTGAGCGGCTCAGCAGTTAGGCTAACTCTGTTAAATAAACTCCAACTGTATCAGGTGGCAAATCTGACCAAAATACTTTGCCAGGTGGCATCCTTAGGGCAGCTGCAAGCTGCTGTCCCTGCCTGCAGGGCACTGAAAACTGGCAGTGGCATCAGTGCTTCTGGCACAGCACCAGCCTTCCTTGCCCTCCTAGGGTGCTGTGGGGCAAAGCCAATTTCTCCATCATGTCAGACCAAGGGGGAAATTTGTTGGCTGGGAAGCAAAGGGCTTGGCCATTTTGATACCAAGGAGTCAGCAGGAGCTTCCCTTTCCCTCCCTTGGATGCTGAGTCCAGGCACACATTTATAGTTTGGATGGCCATGGCTTTGGCACAGGCAAGTGACAGAAAATCACTGGTACATCTGAAAGTAGCTCAGTGTTCCTGGAAAACCTTAAACTTGAGGAATAGTTGCGTTTTTTCTGGCTACTGCCCTCCACACCAAAAATATCTCCCAAAGTGAGGAAGCAGTGCCTGAGCACCCAGTATTACTCAGCTACCCTCAAGCATGAGATTAAACAAAAATAGTTGTTGAGGTGGTTCATTCTCTGCAAGAACCGATACGGTAAGGGAATGATCCTGGAGCCCTGTGTTGCGAGGCACGAGCACTGTAGAAACAAGGAAGCAATTGCCTGGGTGCAGCATCTCCCCCACTACCGGTAGCAGCAAGAGAAGTGAGCGCCCCCTCGCCCACCCCATCCTCACCTACTGGTCCAGGCTGGGTGGCCGAAGCCGCTGCCAAGCGCCTCGTGGTTGCTAGTGCAAACAACCAGCAACACTGTCACTAAGGAACTCCACAACCGGGATCCAGCCAAAGGCGTATCCCATGGAGCAGAGCATCCCTGGTTTCCAGGGAGGAAACCCAGTGGGTGGATTCCAGAGTCAGGAGTGTGCTGCTGAGCTGGGGGCAGCAGGGCTATGCAGAGTGGGAAGTGAGCAAAGCCTGAAGCTGTGCAAGGGCCAGGGGTTTTGTAGCTATTCAGTTATGAAAAGCAGCCCTGGCAGGCTGCTCTCCGCGTGGGAGGACTGGCACAGAGGGACGAGCAGGATTAGGCAAGTTACAGTGAGCATTCTTGCCTTTGGTGGGGCGGGCTTTCAGGGTGTGGGGCATGGTCAGAACCCTCCCCAGGATGGGACCACCATGAAAAACATTTCTTGTGGGTAGTAGGAGATGGGATAAGAGTGCTTGAGGAAACCCTGCTGGTTTGGGTATTCCCCAGGCTGGTTTTAATGCATCTGTAGGAACAAGACTGCAAAGTTATTAAGAGCTAAAGTAATGGTGGGGTGTCTGCATGGCTGCACGTGTCCCCTAGTCTGGCTTAATATGGGGTAGATCTGGTTTGCATGCAATGATCTTCATGATTCAAAGCAAATGAAAACCAAAGTGTCCAGACTGGGCTTTCCAGTAGATCTCAAAGCATTTGCTTTTACAGATGGAAAAACTGAGGCACAGGGAATGCTGTGAGTCTCTCAGCATTAACAGCAGAGCTGGGTACTGGGCTTGTGGTGCTGGATCAGCATCTGGCCCTGGCAGCAGATGGGTTAATGTAACCACATGTGTTTATAGGCCTGAAACCTGGTACCATAGCCAAAATAAAAATAATTTGACCTGGAAGAAATGTTTTCTTCATAACAGGAGGGATATTTAGGCCAGGCAGGAGGGGAAGGAGCCACTCCTGGAACCAATTACATGGCCACATAACTGGGCTAATTAAGAAAGAGACCTAAATGCTAAAGTTCTGGGAAAGAAGCTATGTGGGAAAACATTGCCTTTGGTTCCTCAAAAATTCTGTTTTGGTCTGTTCTCTCTGCAGTTCCTGTAGCTCAGAGAGAGGAGGTGAGCCCCTATCAGTTCCCTTCTTACTTGTGTGGGACCAAAGCAGAAAGGCTTCAGCTTGGGGCAGAAACCAAACCGTGGACATGGTTGTCATTGATAAATAATATATACAACAAATAACAACAAATTTTAAAAGCCACAGCACCATGAAAATCCTTCTGCTTCTTTTAAATGCATGCTAATGCTCTGCTTTCTGCCTCTTCACCTTCAAACCAAGTGAAAACCCAGTCGGTCATGCTCAAGCGAGTGGATGACTGATGTGTCGTTTAATTAGTGCCAGTATCCGATGGCAGATGAGATATGGAGAGGCCAGTTTTTATTCTTCACTCCAAGCAAGGAGGGTTTGGGT
Organism: Phaenicophaeus curvirostris; assembly: GCF_032191515.1. Taxonomy (NCBI): domain Eukaryota; kingdom Metazoa; phylum Chordata; class Aves; order Cuculiformes; family Cuculidae; genus Phaenicophaeus; species Phaenicophaeus curvirostris. The sequence goes on along the minus strand of NC_091400.1, from coordinate 12,976,657 downwards.
ACTCAGGGAGCTGCCTGGCATCTTTGACCAGCCTTGTGCTCCTTAAAATGAGAGCATCCACTATCGTCTCATTTTGGCAAGTGGCTTGGGCTTGCTTTCCACTTTCAGTATTTTTTGCCCCTTTTCAGATGAAGCATAAGCCCAACAAGGACAACATCAACCTCTGAAATCCCAGCAGTCATTTTTGACAGTGTGTTAATTAATCTCATGGCAGCATGCTCTCCTTCTAGGTGCAGTGCTCTGAGTCTTGCAGCTCCAAGAACCATGTCCAGCAGATTGTGATCAGAAATGCTCAGGATCAGATTTTTGCATGAATTGGGAGCTTTCTTAAAGAGCTGCTTTTCTTTTTCTGTTGTGGATGTGCCTAAAAATATACGGGAGATGAGCAGTATTGCAAGGGTGACAGGAGGTGGCTTGGGCCCCAGCTGTCCTCTCAGATGGGCTGATTTCAGCAGAAATGAGTGATTTCACCCTTTGCAAGGCCCTGGGCTGGACATACTAGGTGAGAAAAATGGATTTTCTAAGAAAATCCCAGAGTCTGCCAGAGCTGCTGTGTGGTGTAGACACCAGCTTGGTTTTCCTTTCCCTTGGCCTGATGCAGTTCCTCTCCAAAGGGTGCCTTGCTGTGCTGGTGACCTGGGGACTTGCCAGCCATCTCCTACCTCCACATCCGCTACTTTCTGATGAGACACCCTGCAGGATTTGGGATGCTACATGCTGAAACACCTTGCAGTATGTATGCTGGCTTTGGTGGCTTGTCTGTGGCATCTGTGCGCAGATCCCTGATGTCAGCGTGTGTGTGCTGGCTGAGCAGATTGCTTTCCTCCACACAGGCTCTGGGGAGCTGCAAGGGAGTTGTAACATTGTCTGTCACACCAGCGACGGCTGCCCCGAGTGAGAATTTGCCGTCATCTCCAGCAACAGCAAAGCAGCCCTCGTTATCTCTTGCCCATTCTGTTTCCTGCCTTGTAAAATTTTGATATGGTTGTTACTGAGAGATTTTATTTGTGTTAACACATTTCCAAACACAGCTGTCCTTTTTAAAGATGTTTTTTTAAGTGAATAATTTTTATGTATATAAAACAATTCCATATATATTTTTTCAACCCCAGCCGTGTTCCCTGTGGCATGCACACCCGAGCAGGGGTAGCTCTGGGTGGACACTGAGGACCATCTTCTAGTGTCTGGAAATACAACCTGCTGTGTGCAGAAAGGTGCAAATATCTTTGTGGTGTGTAAGCCGTAGTAGAGTCAGCAATAATTATCAGACGCAGTGAGGGATATTTGTTTCTGCCAGTTTTAAGTGCCCTGCTAGAATCTGTGCACTCATAATAAAGTAAGACTTGGGGTTGTCACCTGTGTTTGATGGTTCCACGAGATTTTGGCTTCTCTGTGAGCCTTCAAAGCACTTGCAGTTTGAAGAGCTGCATCCGGTGTGACACATGGTACTATTGACATCTTCTCCTGAGTTTTCTGTAACGTCCATTTGCCTTGCTAGAGGAGTTGGACCTGTGAACACTGAGGAGTCCCAGACAACTGGCAAGCTCTTCCTCCTCCTCTGTGAAGCCCCATATTAGAATCATAGAATTGTTTAGGCTGGAAAAGACCTTTAAGATCACCGAGTCTAACTGTAAGCTTCATACTGCTAAGCCACCACTAAATCATGTCCGTAAGCACCACATCTACACATCTTTTATAGTATGGTATGGCACGTAGTATATGGGACAGGGGACAGTTGATGTAGAACAAACAAGGTAGTTAAAACACTGTATGCACTTGCATCTCCCTGCGGTTACGGAGAGCTTCCTGTGGTTAGGAATTCACCATAACTAGCTCTCTGCCCTGCGGGTGGGCTGCGAAGGGTGGCTGAGAGGGTACTGACAGCAGTGGATATGAGCTCAGAAGGTGATGAGGATGAAGCACTGGGTGTGCCTGATAAGGAAGAGTTATAGAGGAGACTTCATGCCTGCAAGAGGCCCATTGTGGGGAGAGTGCTGAGGTGTTGAAGCCAGGTACAATGGAACTATTTATGTTGCTTGCTGGCTGCTATAAACAGACAGCATCAGTCATGGGGGGACTTTATGTCCTCCGAGGAGCATGTGCCTTCACAGGATGGAGTCATCTGCACCAGAAATCACAAGATCATCCTGCTAAAATATGGATATGTGGTTCTTGCATTTTCCAGGATTAAAGTCAGGTTCAGCCTGGTCTGGAAATCCAGAGGAGTAGGGCGTGTAATGCTTTTGATGGCTGGGACCTAGGCTGCCCCCTACCTTGTTGTGCCCTCCAAGCTGAGGAAGAATGGCAGTTCACATGAGATCCATGCATGAAGGAGCATGAACGCTCCCAAAGCTGAACTACCCAGCCCACCGGCTTAGAAATGTTTCAGGCTGGTCCTGACCTCTGAAATTTCAAACTACAGGATGGGAAAAGTGACTTCTGCCTGATCACCCAGCTGCGAGAAGATTTTCTGTTTAAACTTTGACAACTTTCAGACTTGCTGGCGGGATCAGGAGTGGCAGCACCACTCTCGGTTAGCGTCAGCACCCACTTGAGCTGGTGGCAAATATCGCCAAAGGTAGCGACAGGTAAAAAAAAATGGAGGTTTTAAATTCCAGATGTATCCCAGGAAATAGTTTGCTGTTGATGTAACTTCTGAGACAGAATCCAGCTTCCAAGCCGCAGTGTTTTTTAAATAAACACGAGTGAGATCCTGCAAAGGTCAGTTTGTGGCTTGATGGGAAAAAGCCTTCGGTTCAGGATCAAAAGAAAATGACTTGGTTCGGGGGATGTCGAGGAGCTTGGAGGCCAGCAGGGTTTAACTTTAGTCAGACTGTTACACATGCCACCGTCGTTCTTCACTGCCCAGATATTTTTTAATTTAAAAACACAAGTAGTTGAAAAAAATTCCAAGTCAATATTGGAAATCAGATTCATAATGATGTTTGCTCCTGACATGAATTGTTAACAGAGGTTTTTTGCCTCCCTGGTCCTTTAGCAAACAAGTCTCTTTGTTGAAGTATAGCAAACCTTGGCTAGTGTCCCCAAAGCAGGGGAGAGCAAGGAGCTCTCCTTGAGGTTGCTCTCTGGTGCAAGCCCATGTTGCTGATGTCCTCCTGCCTGCAGTGCCAGGGAGGATGCTTGTACGCTGTGAGGAACTGCAGTCCTGAAATAGTTCTTTGCTTTCAGAGATGTTTTGCATCATTTTTTTCCTCTTCTGCACTAAAAATGGAAGTTTTTGTTGAGCATCATAGATTGGTCCTGTATAACAGGTTTTATCAGGTTCAAGTGCATTTATTCTTAATTTGCAGAGGGCAGTACGTTAAGAGGAATGGATTCTTTTGAAGTTATGGCACTGGACTGAACCTCACGTGTATCAGCTCCATTCCTGCCTTCTCTGTAAATGTTCTTCAAGCAGAGTTTCCCTGCCTTAGTTTCCGAAATGGAAAAATGACAGCAATGCATCTTTTCACCCATTCCTGTTCCTGAGCTCCTGAGGCCATGCCTGTTGGGTTGGGGTGCAATTTGGGTGCTACCACAGCAATAAAAACCTTGCTCTTAGGTATCAGGTGATATTGCAAGCAAAATGACCCATCCCTCTATAAAGGGCTGATTTGTTGGCGCAGCTCTGGAGTGACCATTAGGTACTGCAAGGTACTTTAGCAGAGTCAGAGGATGCTTGTGGGAGGTGATGTATTGTAGCAGGCTCTATTTTAGTTACCCAACAGAGCTTTTAATAGCAATAATGTGTAATGCAATGACATCTATTGCTTTGATTTTACAGTTGAAATGGTCCCATCTGCCCCAGTTAAACATTTGTGACTCACCAAGCACAATGGGCTGAAAATAAATTCAGCCATGGAAGTAGAAACAGGCCATGCTCAGGATGTGGGTGTTTCTGCCATGAAATCACTTTTCCAGCATGCGCCAGGACTTGTGTACATGGGCGGGCTCCTCCAGCAGCATCCTTTGCCCAGGCAAGGGGTCTCAGAGTGCTGAAGGGCCTCGTGCTACCCAGGGACCATGCCCTGCCACCTTCTGCTCCCCGCTCCAGCCCCTGCTCCTGGCTTCGTCCCACTGTGGAGTCCAGGGATGTGGAGTCAGGTGTTGCACCCTTGTTCACGCTCACATGGGAGGACAGGGCTGGAAACACAAACAGAGCTTGGCAGTGTCTGTCCCAAACACAGACCAAATCCGATTTTATCTCAAAGAAGCACATCTGGTTTACAATGTGCTGTTTAACCCTGTGGTCCCTGAGCTCGTATGCTATGTGGACCCAAAGAACAGCTTTTATAAGGCAGAAAGATTCATCATTGAATGAATCAACGTGCCCAAAAATGGCAACCAAAGGCAGTTGTTTGCACTGTTTTTATAAAAACCTCTCAAACCCCAGCACTCCAGGTGATTTCCAGGCTGGCTGCTCCCTCCCACAGTTCAGTGGATGCAGTGGTGGCAGGATTTGCAGGCCATGGTTGGGGTTTTTTTCCTGCTGATGGTGCTTCATCAATCTCATCTTTTTCTGCCAGAAAGTTTTAGGGGCATTTGAAAGGTAGAGCAGGGTGCACATTTTGGACCAAGTCCCTGTGTGCGGGGTGCTTGAATCCCAGAGAGCATCACAGTTTTCTAGATTCCATGGATAGCTGTGGCTGCTGTATTTCTCAGTGATTTCTGGGGTACGTTTCTCAAGCATCTCCCTGAGGCTCTGTAGCAACGGGGGGTTCCCACTGGTGGCTGATATAACAGCTTCTTCTTTTATGTTTGGGGAAACCCACTAAAAATCCTCACTGTGTTCAGGGCAGCTATAGAACTTCAAAGACAAGCAAAAGTGTGAGTAAAACTAAATTAACTCTACAGGATCCAAATGCAGTGCTTATATTAATGATTTAAAGGCTCCATCTTGCTTTTTGTTTGTTTGTTTAATACAGTGGTGTGAAGTGTCTTGGTAGGATAATAGATACTTCTGAGCCTGCTTGTGAAAGGTGTTTTTCACACCAAACAGGAATAAAAGCAAAATTATCTGCTGAAGCTGTGGACTTCCAGGGCGCCATCTAAGCACTAGTGCCTGTTACAGTGAAATTAGGATTGGAGCTATGTAAGTAAGTCTCTTCATTAGTGGATAAGAAGAGGAAGAGCTAAGAAAACAGACCGTGAAAAGAAGGGCAGCATCATGGTACCCGCTGGGAGCAGGACACGGAGCCATCCCCTCCGTACATGGGATGCTGCTGCAAGCACGCTCTGCGCCACATCAGCCTGATGAAGGGTGCAGGGGTGCCTGCAAATACTCAATGCCTCCATAGATAAAATCACAAAATGTTAGAATAATGGATGAGTTTGAGCTTCCTGGCATGGCATGGTGTATAACCCGGCTGCATCTCCATACCTGGCATACAGCCTCCATTTGCATTTCATATACCACATAACTGCCTCCTGTGTTTTCCTTCCTTAGGTATTTCAGTCATTTCTTTCCTGACACTTCATTCATCACTTGGAGGTTCTTTCTGTGGGAGGACAGAGTCGGTGTAAAACCCACGTCCCCCTCAATGGCAATGTTGATCTTGGAAGCCGGTGCTGCTGAGCTGCATGTGCAATGGTTGCCAGTACTGCCTGGGGCAAGATGGCCACGTGTCCTGATTTTTGGGGAGGCCAAACATCACTGAATGAGGTGCTGGTGAGACTTGTCTGGGGTATCCTCTGGGGCAGTAATATGTATGGTTGATGCGTGGCCCTGGTGCCTGTGCTGCAGCCTAGGGCCATTGGCAAAGCTCCTGAGATGCTCTGTGTGGTTATAAAGAGAAGAGGTTGGTTATTCCAGTCTGCGGACTGAGCAGTCCCTAAAGCAGATCTCCTTGCTCTGCTCCATGCAGCTCCCTCCCTGTCTCCCTTCCTCCCATTCCTGCTCACTGGGAAAACAACCTCAGGAGCAGCAGCCTGGGGATGGGATTGGAGAAGACTGTGGGTGCCTTAAAAGCAGGGATAGCAATGTATGCGTGTGTGTCTGGCTTGGATAACAGCAACTCTTGTAATGAAGTTCTGTAGAGCTTTAAACCTAAGGAAACCCGTTTTCTAATTGCAAATACCTGACCGTCCTCCTTAGCAGAGGGATGAGCACTTCCCATGCCACAGATGCCTGGTAGGACTTTGCTGTGATGCAAACTGTCAACGCAGCAGATAACAACCCAGGTTGAGGGTATTTTACAGGAAGTGTTTACCGCTGAGAGTGAATTAAAGCCAAGAAGCCCCCAGCGGGGGCTGGTTAGGGCTGGCAGAGCTGCATTGTCCCCACGAGGAGCAGCACCACCCGCTGCCCGCTTCCCCCTTTCCTTGTGGGCAGTAGGTTATTTTCAGCTTTATGAAGCAACTGTAGCCCCGTGTGCTAATGGGAGGTGATGACAGCCTGGTAGGTAGGGCCAGTAGTGCTGACAGCTTGTGGCGTTACACCTTCCCCAGGAAAACTGCAGCAATCACCTGGCAGGGTGGGGAAAAGAAGTGTTTGCACAAAAGCCGTGATCGCCACAGGGATCACAGTCCCGCTAATAGTTATCCTGGCAGATACACTGTGTTTGCAGGGACGTGTTTCAGGGAAAAGCTCACAGCAAGTTCTTTTACGAGGGGAGGAGTTACATGAAGAAATGTTGCTGAGGGATTTCTCCTGCTTGCTGCTGTTGTGGCTGCCAGCCTTCAGCCCCTGTCCCCCACAGGGACACATGCTTAAGAGGAGGAAAAACACGTGGAAGAGGACGGATGTGGAGGTGACTCAGCTCCCGCAGCCTTCCTGGCTTTTAGCCTTTGTCCCCGCATGGTGTGGAGCATCATGAGAGCCCTCTGAGAAGGAGACAACCTGCGCTTGGTCACCATGATGCAAGAAGGGTTTTGCTCTGGTGGTTGGCTGGCAGTCCTGTGGCTCATTCCAAGTAGCCAAGTGTTTCTTATTTGTATTTTTAGATGACTTTCCTGGCGCTTGCCTTGGCGACGTCTTATTTTCTTCCTCTCCCCAAGGGTTCATCCAGCATGCTGGATTGCTGCAGCTTTGAGGAGAGTTGGGGGAAGAAAAACCAGCACCTCACACGGTCAGAAATACATTATTGTTGTTGTGAATAAAGGTGGTTTGGATGGAAGGGATGTTACAGACGCTCACTGGGTGAAGTCAAGATGGTGAGAAGCATATCCCAAAAGCCACCTGTGTCAGATCCCACACATATCCCATCCAGCCACCTGTGGCTGGATTCCCACAGTTTCTGGATTCCCACAGTTTCCTTGAGATCAACAGCTTTTGAGATGCCTGATACCCCTTTTGGTCTGGTGCTGAAGGAGAAGGTTGTGGTGAGGCTCGGAAGGAGGCCAGGGCTGCCTGGCCATGGGGAACAAGCACTGCATTGTGCCACCAAAACTGCTCTTTGGCCGGTATCAATAGAGGACATGATTGGCCAGTTTTGCCAGCTCAGCACTTTAGCACACACTTAATTCACTCAATAAATTAAAATTGAACAAAAAACTCCTGATGGGTTGAGGACACTGCACTGATGGTAGCAGCTAATCCACCACTGCTCTGCATCCAGTGCAGGTGTCACCAGCAACCCTTCCCCAAAACATTCGACCCCGCATCTTTGCAATGCTGATTCTGGCTACACAGCATCTGTCCCTGCTGCCAGGAAGGTGAGGTGTGGGACTTTGCAGCAGCCGGTGCCTGTGAAAACTTGCTTTCCGAGCTGAGCACTGGCAAACCTGCGTCAGAGGGAGTGCTGCTGCCTGGCATCCACACATGGTCTGCTGCAGCACCGGGAGCTGCAGGACTGTTAGGAGGGTTTTCCCATTCTCTTACAGTGGATGACTTAAGGTTGTTTGTGGAAAACATTGTGTTGCAGCATGTGGAGATTTGAGCAGGAAAAATGAGGCTGTTGGCTTGGTTATCTTGCCAAAAGTCCAGTAAAATGTAAAATTTTCCTGAAAGTCAAGCACTTACGTGGCTGTTCTCCAAGATGTGTCTGAGCTTGGAAACATTTCTTATTTGGATGGGAAGAATGTGCTTTTTTAGTTGCTCTCCATGTTGCATCTTCCTTCATCATTGCAGGCATCACCCATTTTCTTCTCTGAAGCGCTGTAGAGCATCTTCCATCCTCTCAGGATGTTCTAGCCCACCTGCAGCAGCCCAGCACATCTGCACCTGGGTACTAAGCCCAGGGAAACACCAGAGCCAGAAGATGACCTTGATTAGCTGAGGGAGGAAAATTAATGTTCTCAAATGTGCCAGAGTGTTGTTTTTAGAAGGGATTTGCATTTCTGAGAGGGCTGTACACTTGGAGAGACTTGGGCTTTCAAGTGCCCACATCTCTGCTGGAAATATGCTTGCAAATTTTTTTAAGTACTTAGAAAATATTTCTTCTACGTCCTCAGGCCTTCTCCAAGGGCAGTGATAATTTTAAGTTGGCTGTTAACCACAGCGTGCAGATCTCTGCTTGAAGTGGTTGTGCATTCAGCACCGAGAAGACAAACCTCACAGAGGCATGGCTTGTATCTAAAAAACAGGAGAAGGATGACGTGGGGACTGAGTACAGTTGAGCTTTTGGAGGACAAATGCCTGGTTTTTTTCACTAGCTTGAGGTTTTTGGGTTTTTGGAAGTTTTGAGAGACTGAAGACCATGTGAAATGTGCCTCCCTCCCCTACTCCCTGGCCAGCTTGGGCAGTGGCCAACTCCTTAGGCAGGAGGAACTTCTACTTTCAGATACAACAGCCTCTGCATTATCTCCTGCGATGACTTGTTTCACCATGGTGCATCATCTAGTGTGGTGCCCAAAGCCTCTCGGCGATGTGTGGTCAGTGGGTACGAATTCAGTGTCAGTACCTTTCATTTCTTAAGAAATTATGAGTGTGAAGTAGGTGGGGCTTTGACCTGCATCCCTCAAGGGACATGCAAAGAGATGATTTTTCTTCATTTATAGCCTGCAGTAAGTTATTTTGGTGGAGTTACTCCCAGCTTACCTGGATTTGAAAGGAAAAAAAGCCTCAAGCGAATGTGCATAAATTCCCTGTGAACATCAGTGGATACGTGCAGAACAAGGCTGTGTTTGGTCATGAACTGTGTCGTGGCAGGTGCTTCCAGGTACCAACACTCTTTTGGTTACTTCAGTCTGGCCCAGGCTTTTGGGAAGAGAGTGTGATGGGAACCGCATGGTGTTTGTCTTCCCTAGAAGAAGAAGTGAAAGAGACCCCAGGAGCTCTCCCACACCGCTGTCCCCAGGCAAGCCAGCGTCCATTGTAGCTTAGTGGCATTTTGTCTAACCTATGTTAATGGGTTCTGGTGATGAGATTTTACAGCTTTTGGAAATCTTCAACTCCAGGATCCTTACTGTTGGAGACACAGTACACCCTCCTACGCCTACACGCTTGCTCTCTTCAGCCTAAACCTCACTGTTGCTAAACTGTTCCTCAGAGGTCACCTCACCTGGACTTCTTACTGCTCTGGACTCTCATAGCGCTGCTGGTATCTGTCTTTGCAGGTTTAACCCTGCCAGACAGCTTGTTCAAGAAAATACTGACTGATGGCAGGCACCGGTGAAGCCTCTGGGGAATCCCACCCAATCCATATTTCCACCGAGACATGAGCTACATGTAGCTTATCATGGAGTGTAGTTTTTTCCCCTTTAGAGTTGTTTTTCTTAATGTGTCTGTCTTTTACAGCCTATAAGCCCATGCTGCTGTCTTCCCATCACAGAGATTTCAGTCGACACTAAAAAAAGCCTCCCCTGAGAGAAGGGTCTTTAAAAGTGAGGAATCTCCTAACCTGGAACCCTTCTTCATTGCAAATATGCTTCAGGTTTCATACTTCATGTAAATCCCATGTCAGGAAAGGTGAACATAAGGAGGAGGCGAGCGCTGGTGTCTGTGTGCTCATACCTAGGTGTGGTTTCTGAGGATTTGGGGGCCGTAGGTCAGATGAGCATTGTCAGCTCATGAGGGCTCTGCCTTCCACCTGGATTTCTATTGGATGCACATCCAGGCCTGTCAGGTGGGATGTGGTTGGACTGAGTGTCTGAAGGAAGTGCACTGTTGCGTGCTCGCTTACACCCTGGCTCTCGCGAGAGGCTTGTGTAAGCTGCTGAGATGCTCCACAGTTGTTTTCTGCTCAGAGCACACCTCTGCCGTGCAGCCAGCGGGATGGCAATGTTATTTCCATTGGCATTTGCTAATTAGGATTTAGTTTGCTCCTTTTAGAAACAACTTGGGCAGAAGGCGTGCCCTGTCAGGTAAGCACGCGTGTGGTCAGACAGCATCTCCAAGAGGTTATGGCGCTCTGCTGTGAGTGGTTTGTATGCCTGCAAGCAACTCAGCATTGCTGGAGTTTGAAACTGTTTTGAAGATGTGAGCACATAGACTAAATGGAGTTTCTGGTTCAGGCAGAACTGACCTCGCCTCCTTAATAAGGTCTTTAGTAAGGGAGAACAGCCATGACAGCAGAGAGTGGACGAGAGGGAATGGCCTCAAGCTCCACCAGGGGAGGGTCAGGCTTGATATCAGGAAAAAGTCTTTCACGGAAAGGGTCATTGGGCACTGGAACAGGCTGCCCAGGGAGGTGGTTGAGTCACCTTCCCTGGAGGTGTTTAAGGGACGGGTGGACAAGGTGCTGTGAGGCATGGTTTAGTATTTGATAGGAATGGTTGGACGCGATGATCCGGTGCGTCTCTTCCAACCTGGTAATTCTATGATTCTATGAGCTCTTGCTGCATAAAGAAGAGACTGAAGTTTCTCTTAGCCAGTTTAATAATTGGAGTTGTTGGAAACACTCATTTATTTTTGGCAGAAGAGCTTTGTGCAGCCTTACACGTGCAACTGGGAGATACCTGGGGAGGGGATGGCGACGAGGCTGATCCACTCCAGGATGGGGATGTGATGCCATCACCCATTGCAGGGCAGGGAGAAGCACAGAAGCTGCCATGGATGGGGAGGTGGAGGTTTAGAGCGGGGACCAGGCAGCTGTGAGCTGAATCCTTCTGCTGGTCTGCTTGCTTTCTGCTGGGATGGAGGGAATTGCAGGTTTGGGGGCCAGGGGACTCTGCTCACCTGGTGTAACTCCTAGCCCAGCACAGCGTCAGGATTCCCTCGGGTCCCTGTCCTCGTGCCTCTCAGCTGCCTCTTTCTCCTTGCCTTTGCAGAACCGCCAGACTTTCAACAGCCTTACCTGCCTTAGCGCTGCAGCTGAGGACGGCTCCCAGCGGCTCCTCGGCCCCAAGCCATGGACCACGGGCCCCCGCTCCCCAGAGGTGATGCCAGGCAGGACCCCTGCCTGCACCCCGGTGCCAGAGCCACCGCGCTCACAGGCTGAGCAGCGCCAGGCCAGCAGGGACGACCTGTCCTGCGAGGAGGAAGAGGAGGGTGGCGGCAAGGAGGACAGGACGGTGTGGCGGAGCTGTGGAGTGGGTGCCGATAGCCTCTTCCAGCTGGATGGCGAGTTAGATATCGAGCAGATAGAAAACAACTGAGGAGGGAGCGAGTCCTCTCCCCCCAGGGCTGGGGGGCTGCCAGCAGAGCTGTGGAGGGCTGCCCATGGGGTCCTGCTGCTGCTCTCCTCCTGCCAGCTTGAGGGGGCAAAGCAGCTTTGCCAAAACTTCATCAGGTATTTAGAGCAATTTGTGTGTGTGCGCGTGTAAGTCTTGAAATTCTTTGTAACTACTGTAGTCAGAGATCAGCCAGGATCTGACGCGGCCTGTCTGACTGGGGAAACCAGGCACGGGGAGCGCCAGCAACTTGCCATCAGTGAGTAAATGGCTTTTGCAAATTTAGGATTGCAGGTGATGAGTCCGGCCGTGCTCCTCTGGATCCCACCTGCGTGTGCTTATAGAGGGATGCACAAGGAGAAGCCACCACCTGTGGGACTGGAACCAGTGGGGGAAACCAGAATATTGAGATTTGCAAACTGAGCGCTGGCTGGTGGCTGTGTGCGTGGCTGCAGCTCCCCTTCTCCTGCTGCATCCCGTGCGGCCCCAGCACCCCTCTCACTCCCCACATCCCTGGCAGTGCCATGAGAAGGAAATCACAAATGAAATGTTTTGCCTAAGTTTAATAATGGTAAGAGCTGGATTTTTACTTTTTTTTTTTTTTTTTTTAATAATTTTCCTTTCGTTTCCTAGGAATTAAAGGGACCCTAAGCCCTCACAGTTCCTGCATGGGGTGGCATCTGCAGAGTGCTTGGCAGGCGCTGCCTGAGGATGCTCAAATGCCTTTCTTATTTTTTCTCTTCGCAGCCCCCCGCCTCAGACCCATTGGGAAAAAGCTGCAGTCTTGGCACTGCCTTGCAGGCCATTTACCCATTAGCCAGTGGCTGTGCCCTCCCTGCTGCCCGAGGCACGGCTGCTGCCCTCTTTTTTTGTTCTGTCTTACTGTGAAGGGGCTGTGTGCCCAAGGCATGCGTGGGGTTACTTGACAAAAATCAGCTGCTGAAAGGCTGAAAACCCAGGTAGCAGCACTGAAAGCTTTTCTTCTTCCTGTGCCTTTTTTAAGCACAGATAAAGTGGTGACCATTACATTTGTACAATATGAATTCTCTTTGGTAGAAATAAGCTGTCTGCTTGCTAACAGGTTTAGAAGGACATATACACATTTTTTTTCTTCCTTTTTTATGGTTGATTGTTTAAAGCTCTAGGAAAGCTGTACGAGTGGCTTCCAGCATCTTCTGCAGGTCCCCTCAAGCTCAGGGTTTACTTCCTGAGCTCTGCAAAAGCAAGAAAGGTTAAAAAAGTCATCGATGCCAACAGCAATTGAAGGCATGACATTTTTAATGGGGTTCGGCACCCCCACTGGCAAAGCTTTAGGAATTTGTGACTCAGTAAGGGCTGGGAGCCACGGTACAGGTTTTATTCATCATTTCTAGTTATGTTAGTGCACTTTTTTCTGCGGTGGTTTGGGATGCGTGTGGCGTCTCCCATCACAGTGGAACCCGTCAGCTGTTATATAGCTTTATCCCTGTCCTGGCACCACAGAGGTTTTGTTGGCGGCAGTGGTCACATCTGCTCCCTCCAGGCCGGGTGCGGCAGGCAGGGCCAGCCCCAGATATTTGGGGAGGGGATGACAGGGATGTCTTTTCATTTTGGAAAGCCCTCCAGCTCTTTTAAAGTATCGCTTGATGCATTGTTTAAAGGAAAATACATCCTAGCTTGGTTTTAAACCCTCCTGTGGTGGAAGGTGCTGCCCGCCTGGGACATGCTGGGAGGGTCCAGCCGTGCCAGCGCTTGCCCCGGCTGCGGCTGCCCCTCCGGCCCATGTCCCCGCAGCGGCACGGCCACAGCACGCTTCTCAGCTTTCGATCTTCATGATGCTTCTTGATACCTCCCACCCCTGACACTTCCCTGGTCTCGGGGCACACAGCTCCCGCTGGCCACGGGCACCTCTGCAGCTGCCAGCTCCTGACTGACCGAAAAAGGAAAAATACCCCCAAACCCATGTGTGGCGGCTGCTAGAGCTCCAGGTGGGCTCTTGCCTGTGCATCACTGGGGCTGTAATTCCTAAGGGCTTCTCTTTTCTTCCCAAGGGCTGCTACCGGTGGCACCATCCCCCTGGCCCCGGTAGGAAGGTGACCAATGGACCACTACCCCGCTGTTCTCAGCGTAGCCGTAGCATTCAGTTTACATACACACAACCCGGTTGCCTTACTAAAGACGCTTCTCCAATGAGTCATGGCCTTACACTGAGCACATCAGCGTAGACATGGACTACAGTTAGCGATGGTTTTGAGGCCGCGGTGGTGTTCTGGTGGGCATTTCGTTATTGGGTTGGTATGATTTCATGTACTTACTCTCAGTTTAAGAAAGCCTTACTTTTAAAATTTCTTTTTTCCCTCTCTGTAGAGGTAAAACAATTGTGGATTTATATATATATAAATATATATAAATAATTAAAAATATTAAATATAATATAGTATGTGCCTCAGATTCAGGGGACATCCTGTTGATTGTAAAGTCAAATGTGGCATTGCTCCCTGGCATCGGGAGACCTGTGCCCTACGCCTGCAGCAGGAGAGCAGCGCATCCCCCTGCAGGGGATCCTGCTCAGTTTTTAAAGGGCTTCACCTATCACACAGATGCTTTGGTAACATCCCCCCGCCCCCCCGGCAAATTCCTGCCGGCTGCCAGAATGTGATATTAAATGAATATGCAGACAAGGGATGTTTTTCCTTGCTAAGTAGTTAAAACAGGCTCATTTTTGTGAAGAGACTCGGTGGCTTGTCCAGGATGTGACCCGGTCTGGCCAGCAGCTGTTCCAGGCCGACAGCGAGCTGTCTCAGCAGCAATAAGGGTTCATCATCCTGAAAAAAAGTGTATTAATAGGAAACACGCACAGGGAATTTGCTGTGTGCTTGCGGATGCAGCTCTTTGAGCCTGTTCTGTGAAAGATTGCATTTAAGAAAAAAAGCAAAGTATTTGTAAAATAGATTGTAATTTTTCCACGTTCTAGCATAGCCTGTTTGGCCAATAAAGTTGTGTTTCAAGTGCATTGTTAAAAGCTGCTGGCTGAACAGGCTAACAGACTTCCGTAGGATGTTATAGGATTGTAGCAGTGCTTTATGGCGTTCATGAGTTTGGTGTTCAAGAAATCAAAGGAAGAGGATGGCCAAAAACAAAAGAAAAAGCCTTCTGAAGCTATGACCTGTAGCAGCCGAGTCTCGCTGGCCATTGCACAAGTGCGGTGGGATGTGTGTGTCCCTGGGAGGGGCTGCCCTCGTCCCCCTCCGTGACGTGATTGCACTAGAGCAGCTCAGTCTCAGGAAATTGCTTGTTACTTTTACTGTGTAAATAAAGCTTCCTGGTTCAGTAACCCCAGCCAGCGTCTCTCCTCTCTGTGCTGTCTGTGGGGTCAGAGGCTTGGGGACACTGTGCCCCTCAGGGTCCTCTCCTGGAGGGATCTGGCTGAACCTCCATGGCATCTCCATGGGTCTCCCAGACATGGGTGGTGGGTTGGGCCACTCCATCAGGGATAGCAAAGGTGTCCCAGTGTTTTTGGATACTCACACACAGGTGGATGCGCTGCACGCTCCCGCGGCAGAGGAGTGTCCCCTGTGGCTCCCCCAGACTGATGCTGGCTGCTATTTAGCTGTAATGCAGCCAAAGAGGTAACAGCACAACACAAATCATCACCCACGTGCGAAGTGGCACCTTATGCTTTGTGTTTAAGGATGGGTAATGTCCCACTCAATAAAGTACAAAAACAAACCCAAGCAAGGCAGGAGCTCACGGCAGGACAAGGGCACACGGGGTGTTAAATGGTTGGACTCAATGGTAGGAATGGTTGGACTTGACGATCTGGTGGGTCTCTTCCAACCTGGTGATTCTGTGATTCTATGATTCTAAATACATCCTTGGGGAAATAAGGTGATGGGCCCCTACAGCTTCGCTAAACCAGGCAGGAAAGCGTCTGCAATTCAAGTAAGCAAACAGTTTAAAAAGTTTTGTGATAGATGGCAGGATAGTTAGCTGCTTAAACATAATCAGATTGAAGTGATAAGCTTAGTATATCAGAATAAAAAGGAAGAATTAAAGGATAAAAAAAGGAATTCTCGGTGAGCTGTCACAGCCTTAACATTCAACTGGGGTTTGTGGCACATCATGTGTGTGTGGATGTGCACAGTGCCGTACGCTTTGGCTGAACTGCTACACAGAGGATAAAAAGCCACAAAAGCAGATAAAAAAAATTGCACTAATGTAATTTTCCCAGATGTGGTTTATTTGATTATAATCTAATTCCTAGGCCCCTTTCCCCTGCTGTCCCCAAGGGGTGCTGTGCAACTCAGCCAGCTGGTAGCTGTGAAACACAAGGGTTTCCAACACTCCCAGGCCACTCCAGGAACACAGAGCATCACTTTGGTGTTCTTCAGGGACCCAGGTTGTCTTCAGCTGTTGGGACCACTGGAAACACAGCTGGAATTACTATTTACCTGCTGCGTCCCAAGGGGCCTCTATCACTCCTCAAGGATGTCCCCTGTCCCATCTCAGGCACCCCAAAAAGCACAGAAAGGGTGAGTTAAACAGCAAATCCCACCCACGAAGGGGTGCTGGCCCCCCCGTCTCCCACCTGGGCACCTCCAGGCTTGGTCTCTGGTGTAAGCAATGAGGGGGCGCTGGTACTGATGGGAGGCAGAGGCCACTCAGCACCCTCAGGGCTCCCTGCGGACAGACAAGGCTCAGTCCCAGCGGGGGAAGAGCCCGGCACTTTGGGGAGAGCTGGTTTCACCTGTGCTGGCAGGGGCACAGCTCCAAGGAGAAGACGTTCAAGATGTGTCGGAGGACAGCAAGTGCCATGTTCCGCTGAGAAGGTCAGTAGAGCATTTTAGTACCATTACATGAAACATTTAGGAAGGCAGGTGTTCACCAACCCAGGCAAGGCTGGATCATTTGTTAACAGATGCAGGTGGGAGAGGAAGAAATGGTCTCTTGGAGGGGCTGCATGTGAGGCCTCCTCCTCATTCCTTCCTGTTGCCCACGGCACCACCAGTTTTACAGCTGCTGGAGGATAATGTCAACTGCCTCGGCAAGGTTGTCCACATACGCATTAGGCTTCACGTAGGGGTGGTTTTCATCGCAAGGCCTGCAAAGGAGACAGAAGGGCATGGCTGAGCAAAGAGGGCCTCCCAACCAGGTCCGAGCCCCAAACTGTCCACTGCGCTCACAGAGCCCAGGGCAGCGCTGAGGTGGCCCCAAATGGAGCAGTAAGCCTGTCTCACACTCCTCTCTTTTCAGTATTTTGTCCCCTTTTCCATCTCCTCTCCCTCCCAGGAGACCTATCCAGGTCTTTCTGGCATGCTACGTTAGGTCCCATGGCCTTGTGCAACTGGGCTGGGAAAACCTGGCAAAACCATGTATGGAATACTATCTCCATCATTAAACCAATCTAAACTCATGTGCTGCATTGACATGGCATGTTTTCAAACAGGCAATAGCAGTACCAGCCAGGGATGGCTAGGAAGACGCTTACCAGCGAGCCTAGACTCTTAAGGAACTGTGCAAATAATTATTCTCCCATGGTTTTTCTCTGGAAACAGGTAAGGAAAACAACAGTTCGCTTCTGACCTAGAGGCATGGAAAATCTGGATGTCTCATCAGTGCACAGGAAAGCTCTGTTGGGGTTTAACTTATCAGGACCACCGTTGTCTTGTAAATCTGGCAGTGATGGTTTCATGCACTACCACAAGAAGGGTCAGACTCCCCCTCCATCATGAGTCACTACCCCAAAGTAGAGCGGCTTGAAGACATTTTGCCAGTGATTTAAGTACAGGCACTGGCCTAACGAGGTGCAGATGCACAATCCTATTTTACTGATCCAGCAGCGTTGCTGGTGGGGAGGGGGCAGATGTGGGAGGCAGAAATTTTCCAAACTTTGTGGTCCTGTAGTGGCTCTTGGGCTGAGAAACCCAACAGCTGCTAAAGAGAACACATATGTATTTTATAAGCTTAATGACCTTGGGAAAGATATGAGAACCATTATGTCCACACCCCCCTCCACCCCCCCCCATCTCTCTGGCTCCCCGTAAAGGGCAAACCTTTTTTTAGCACAGGCCTTTTTCTCAGCGGGGAAGATGCATTTCCCAAAGGATGCATGGGAGGCAGGGACATTATTATTTATGATGTGCAGAATTTGGTGAGCACTTGTCTGTACAAGTACCAAATTATTTCTTGAGTTCCAGCACTGCAACTCCCCAGGGCAATTTCCTTTCTGTTCATTTGCGGCTGCATTCCTCATGTCCGAGTACATGAGCTCCTCATGAAGGCGTGGCCTCTTTCAGGAGCCCGTGCTGCTCCAGATCTTACTTGCTGCAAAGTTACAGTGTGCAACTAGTAAAAAAGAGACACCTATATTCAGCTTTCCTTGTGCAAGGCAGCATCCAGCACAAGAAGGACGGCTCCATGGGATGGGCTCTACCTTGGTGCTGGCTGTCATAAAAGCATCTCAATTTAAAAGGTGGAAGGTTAGTCCATGGGTCCTTATTTAATTATCCAAGTTCAATCTTGTTACAGGGCTAGGGTGCAATGACAACGGTAATTATTATGGTTTTCAGGTTTTCCTCAACTGAAGAAGAATTTACATTGCTGAAGGTACGGAAGTTATAATATACAATGGAGAAGAACCTTCAAATAGAAACCAAGTAAAAATCCAGTGTGTGTCCATCCCTCAGGTGGTGAAGGTTGCTCACCCTTTGATTTAACCACAAGGCTTTTATGAATACAGAAACACCCATTTCCTGGCAACAATTCTTAATTTTAGTGGAGATCTAAAACAAGTAATGAACAAAACTCCCTAAAAAACATTTCTTTCAGTTATACCCTGAAAAACGTTTCTTTCCTAGCTTACACATTAGAAAATTTTAAGAACCGCTTGAAATGAATGCTTCTACAAGAATTTTTCCATTACACAGCACCCTCTGATCTTGTGATTTTGTGACATCTGTGCTGACTACACAAAAACCCACCTGTAACTCAGCTGCTAAATGCCAGTCATCAAGGAAATGCCCCGTACACACTTGATTTGTGCTGTGGAAGGGGCACATGTGTGTGTGTAAGGGGATTTGCGCTGTTTCCCAAGAGAAACTCTCAGTAACTGAGTTTTCAGATACCCTGAAGTGGAGCACTGAGCACTGTGCTACGGAGCTCAGCTCCACTGTCCTGGGTCCTCAGCACGTCAGAGCCTCCCTGGACAGGACCACCAGGTGCAGGTGGGAACTTCAGCCCAAAGCAGATCTTGCTGTCATGGTTTCAGCTTGGCTTTTCTTCTAGTGTCAGGGACCCTTTGTGCATTGCACAGCGGCAGACCTCACAGTCGCAGGTCACAAAATTGACACTGGAAGTTGCTTTTTAGTACTTTTTTTATATTCCAGACAAAAAAACCAACTAAAAATATGTTTCATTTGCTAGGTCAGTTGAAGCTTGCATTGAGCTAACTTAAACTCCTTCCGATTTTTCTTTTCCATGGGACTCTGGTTGCAGAGAAGAACATAAATCAAAATGACAGAAAATTATATTCTGTAGCTGAATATTGAGCTGTCAGCAGTCTTGGCCAGTGCTCAAACTTGCTTGTGAAAAATCAACTAGAGCCTTGGGAAGCACTCTCTTCAGTAAAACAGGACTCCTTGGAGCAGCTGAGCATCACAGGCTGATGAGTACACAAGGAACATTTTTCCAGCCCTAGCTGGCCATGAAAGCCTCCTGCTCTCTCTGAAATATGGCACTCGATTTCTGTATCCCCTCTGGGTGCTCACCTTGCTCGTATACAGAGCAATCAGGGAAAGAAGTGGCTTAGCACAGGGCCCCTCTGAAATCAAGGGTGGTCTATCTCGGTCCCTATTGCGTCACGAGGGCTCAGGGACACATGACCTGTGCCTGCCCCTCTGCGCATAGGGCAATGTTAGGAGAAAATATTCTTCAAATGAAAAAAGCCACCCAAAATGATCGGTGCATTACAACACATTAAAGACATGAAGTATCTTTAGCATGATGCAACACGGACAGCAGTCTGGAGGCTCAGCAGTTACTCATGTCTGTCAAATCATCCTCAGATAATGACTAAACATCCTCCTCTCCCAGGGACCATTTATCACTGTCTGTGCTGCAGAAGCTCAGCAGCTATCTATAGCCCCGTGTGATCCTCACCCATACTAAACTAGTTAGTTCAGATCAATGCTTCAGTTGGAGACATCAAGGAAGCAGCAGGGTACTCCACAAAACTGGCTCTGCAGTTTTAACTCTTCACTCAGTCACTCTAGAAGCTCCAGCATGGTATCAGGGCTACTGACTAGTAGAATGCAATGACTTCCTCCTGATGAAGCACAACATCAACTCCTAGGTCATAAGGGACAGTGAAAAACCACCTCCTGCATGGATGAGAAGGTTCACTGACTTTCTGGGCTAGATTTCCACTTGGATAAGTCTTTTCTGACAAGCTAAATCCCTGCTTAGACTCAGGTTATTCTCCCTCTGTACTCGGCACTGGTGAGACCGCTCCTCAAATCCTGTGTTCAGTTCTGGGCCCCTCACCACAAGAAGGATGTTGAGGCTCTGGAGCGAGTCCAGAGAAGAGCAACAAAGCTGGTGAGGGGGCTGGAGAACAGGCCTTATGAGGAGCGGCTGAGAGAGCTGGGGTTGTTTAGCCTGGAGAAGTGGAGGCTGAGGGGAGCCTCACTGCTCTCTGTAACTACCTGAAAAGAGGTTGTAGAGAGGAGGGTGCTGGCCTCTTCTCGCTAGTGACAGGGGACAGGACAAGGGGGAATGGCCTCAAGCTCCGCCAGGGGAGATTTAGGCTGGACATTAGGAAAAAATTCTTCACAGAAAGGGTCATTGGGCACTGGAACAGGCTGCCCAGGGAGGTGGTTGAGTCACCTTCCCTGGAGGTGTTTAAGGCACGGGTGGACAAGGTGCTAAGGGGCATGGTTTAGTGTTTGATAGGAATGGTTGGACTCGATGATCCGGTGGGTCTCTTCCGACCTGGTTATTCTATGATTCTATGATTCACCCATCAGCAATGGTCCTGAATTGCCCTGACCTGCAATGTATTGTTCTCAGCGGTGACTTGGATGCAGTTGAATCCCTGTGATGGATGAAGGGATCCACGCTGGTGTGCACAGTCCTTTCCAGGAACTACTGTGGGTCTTTGAAGTGAATGAAGCAAATACATGCAGAAGATCATCACAGATAGAACAGCATAAAAGGATGCCCCTAAAAACACAGACTGAGTCAACCCTTTTCTTTCCCGTATCAGCTGGGATTCTGGGTTTAAGCTGTGCATCGGGCACGGCTGGCAGCCAGCTCCCAGTGACACTCTCACAGATGAGTATTTCTGCAATGGGAACTGGAGCTGCAAGACATCTGTGAAGGAAAACATGTGCCTGAGTCGCAGAGGAGTCCTGCCAAGCTGGGAGCCAAATACCCCACTGGGAGCAAGGAGGGGGTGTCTGAACACCAAACCCTCACATCGTGCTGTCCTAGGAAACTTCATGTACCGGTTGGGATGACGCTCAGAGCCTCGCTTGTGTCCATTCCCAACAAAACATATGGAGAACAAAATAGAAAACAGCTGGATTACTGTGTAGACAAAGTATTTAACAGATAAAACTGTAAGCAGAGGTAGCTGACATGGATAGCCATGGCTGCAGGGACAGAAACAGCCCCAGAATGCAGCTCAACCTGAGACCAGCCAAAACTTGACTTCAGAGAACAGGAGCAGATGGGGATTGATCAACACAAGATTAGTATCACAGGTTAAAAACAGCTTTTGCATAGTTCTTTAAAAATAAGGGTAGGTAGGAAAAACATCATGCAGGGTCAAACCAAGGAACAGAAGTTGATTTGAAAAAGACAACTGATTTCACATTCCAGCACAGAGACCTGCAGTCATTTGGTAAACCTGATCTGTAAAGCTGCATGTCCCACAATCACTGACCTTTCCAGCATCACAGCTTTGTGAGAGAGCAAGACCCATCCCACAAACTCTCCCTTTGTTTGTTTGAGGGACCCCTCTGTGTCACCACACAGACTTCCCACTATCTCCCCAATTAACAGCAGATACTCCTGCTGCATAAAATCAGATAAATTTTCCTTACAGTTCATTCTTCAGAGGCTCTTACCACAGCTATAAAGTATGTGAGACAGAGTTTAACAAGATTTTCTTTATGAGGGAAGTTAACAGACACTGTGACCTCTGCTAGTTTCTGTGGACAGATGCAGTAATTTTACACAGTGCCATGAGTGAAACTCTTGTTCTTGTGAAATGTGCAATTTAATCAGTTTGGCACTGAAAGCCAAATAAATCACAGTGACTGACAGCATACTGATGGGTGGTTGAATGGCTGTAGAGACAGTACAATGAGAGACAAACCTACACCAAAGCCACTAAACGCACCCAGTGCTGAAGCAGGTCCCAGAACTTCAGAGAACCTGACATCTGGACCCCATATCTCATGTCACACCCACATCTCCCCCAGAACAAAAAGAGAGGTTTTCATAATTAAAACACTAGATTTTGAAGAGATGCTGTGCATGACGAAGGGTAGAAGGTTTGTCCTCACGATGCAGCTAGCACCTTTCCTGGCTTTGCTGCCATCACTTGGGAAGATGCTTTTGCTTTGAGAGATGGGCACTAACACAAACTTCTAACCACAAGCCACGCAGCCAAGGATGCCTTCTACATTGCTGCAGTGGCTTCTAGAGATGACATTGCTGTGCCATCTCCTCCTGGCCAACAGGCCTGCAAGAGCTCCAGGAAACCAAACCCCTGTCAGAGCCAACCATCATCCTCCACTGCTGTTCTCTTGCCTCCTAGAACTGCACACACAGCTAATGGTATTTAAATGCAAGCACCCACAAACAGGCAGAAATTAACTGCCGAATTGTTTGCTAACACCTACAGAACAAAGTCTGTGCGCTTGCTTCTTTATTGTTCCCGCTGATGTTAACTGCAACAGTTTTAACTGAGCAGTGGGTGCCTGGGGGAGTGCTTGGTGTCTCTGCTGTAGTTTGCACTGCCAGGTCTTCTGCCAGGTCTTTTAAAAAGCACTCACAGCACCAAGATGCGATGCAGGACATCCCCTTGGGGAGCAAGGGTATTAGAAATGATGATCATAACTGCAGGTGTGAAGTGGTTCAGAGCAAGTGGGGCTTTGTCTAAATACAGAAGTAATAGGAACAGCAGTGACTAGAACAGATCACAACCTGGAGGCTGGCAGTTGCAAATGTCTGTGGATATTACATGTAAAGCTCAGGAGAGGTTCAGCAAAAATACTGCCAGGGCTTCTCTTCACAGGCATGACCTTTATTCTCACCAGTTTTAAGTTATTCCTTGAATAATCTCAACTCATGTCACTTCTCCAGGATACACTGCACCAACCAGTCACCAAACATACAATGCTGTGGAAGTGGATGATGCAGCAGCCGTTTTCCTCCACCCATCCCTATTTATTTTTTCTCTCGGGAAACACAGCACATGTGAACAAACCAGATTAGATTTTTGGAGATTAAAAGCCCAGAAAGTCTTTGTTCAGGCTGTGCATAGAACATACAGAGATTCCTCCACATACTTACTTAAGTAAGAAACAACCATGAAGAAATGCAGGACGGTGATAGGGAGACGTGATGCCAAGTGCTACCGTCAGGGCAGAGGGTGGTGTTGGCCAAATGTTCTCATGGGATTACACCAGAGCATGAGAATTTATTAGAAGTGACTTTTCCCCCCCACCTCCAAAACCCCTCATGCAAAAATGCACTGGAAAGTCAAGCTGGCTTGAACAAATATTTAAACAAGCAGAACACTGGTGTTCAGGAATTTGAGCAGCAATTTTCCTTGTCAAAACTGCAGAGCACCCTCAATTTGCAAAGCAAAAGAAATTCAGCAGGGGCCAGGAGTTAAAAACGTGGATATCAGCATTACAGTGGAGGAGAGGGAGCAACACACACACAATTTCTGGTTTGGGACTGATTCCCAGCCTGCTCGTCCCTGAATAGCGCACACATTCCCTGGGGACAGGCAGGGAGAGACAGCCACCAGGGTGGTGAGACACTCAAATGGGCCCTTCTACTGCACAGGGCTCTGTCCCCTTCTTCTCTGCCCATGCTGAAGGTTTTGTGTGCGCTTTGAGCTAGGACCTGCTGTGGTCCCATCCAACTCTGGATCCAAAGGTTAAGCCTTCATGGCTCAAAAGCCAGTCTGGCCGCATGCTTGGGATGATGGATACTTGACTGGATTCTTCAGAGAAGACTCACGTGGAAGGGAGTTCCTGCATTTGTGACTGCCATGCTTAGCCATTTTAATACATCTCATGCAGTAAGGGTTCATTGTGAAGGAAGTACTGGCAATAGTTGTGCAACATATTCTGTTAGGCCAACTGATACAACTAGAAGAAACAGATAAACATCTGAGAAAACAAAATGTCTCGCTAGCAGGAACAGGGAGGCTCTGCAGCAGTGCATGTTCATCCCTTCGGCACCTGGGTTTCTCCCATCATGCTGGTCCAGGCCCATTTCACCTGTTATTGCCTGTCCAAAAGCAAGTTATTGTGCCCAGGCTGGTCATCAAAGCCTTCTCCTCAGGACAGACAGATCCCTCCAAGGGGAAGGGGCAGGGTATTGATTGTGTGTTCATCCCGTCTTCTTAGATAACAAGTCCAGACAGGAAATGCCCTCAGGAAGAGATGATAGTTTCCTACTGTCTCTATTTAAAACAGATGATGAGCTCGTGCCCTAGAACCAGATCTTTGACAGCCAGGGTTAGGCAGAAAGAATCTGTCCTAGCTTTTAGATAAAGTTAACAGAGATAAATCCTACCTCTTGCGTTACTGCAGTCTGTGAGCACATGGTGGAAACAAATGATCTATGCCAGATGTGTTTGTGGCAGTACAGTGCCCCCCAAGCTGGATGCGGGGGCAGGAGCTCTGCCCTGAACATGCAGATGCACCTCGTGCCGCAGTGCAAGTGCAGTACAAATGGTTTCAATAAAAGTAAGTCTCCCTCTCCCCTTCAGAAGTTAAATGCAGATTTGCTGCTTGCTAAGAAAATCCAAGAATGGTCTCTGCTCTGACAAACTACCCAGTCTCTAACAGGGTGTTTGCAAACACCATGAGACTTGGCTTTGCCTGCATGGATTAATTATTGATGACCTGCATGGCTCTGCCAAATGACCTTACTAAATTAGGTAGAAAATAATTTTAAATGCCCCTGAGAAAGAATTTGGACATAAGTGTTTCTGTGTGTACACACAAACAGATGTGCATCTTACATGCAACCACTCCTTATGAGGAGCGGCTGAGAGAGCTGGGGTTGTTTAGCCTGGAGAAGAGGAGGCTGAGGGGTGACCTCATTGCTCTCTACAACTACCTGAAAGGAGGTTGTAGAGAGGAGGGTGCTGGCCTCTTCTCCCAAGTGACAGGGGACAGGACAAGAGGGAATGGCCTCAAGCTCCACCAGGGGAGGTTTAGGCTAGACGTTAGGAAAAAATTCTTTACAGAAAGGGTCATTGGGCAGTGGAACAGGCTGCCCAGGGAGGTGGTTGAGTCACCTTCCCTGGAGGTGTTTAAGGCACGGGTGGATGAGGTGCTGAGGGATATGGTTTAGTGTTTGATGGGAACGGTTGGACTCGATGATCCGGTGGGTCTCTTCCAACCTGGTTATTCTGTGATTCTGTGATTCTGTGATTTACTCTCAATGGATCTTATTACTACATGGGAGCGGGAAACATTGATTTCAAGGGCTAAATTTGAAGCTCAGTGGTGCTCAGACATCTTGCTCTGTTAGGTGCTTTTAAAGACCTGAGCCTAAGAATATTTCATTGATTTTTTCTTTAATATGTTGCTTACATCATGCATATAAAACATAAAATAAATGCTTGGCTTCTGCACTTGCAAAGCACTGCATGGAGACTCACATCACAGGACTCTGGTAGATCCAGATCCTAGCAAGAATGGAGCTTTGCAGATTATGAAAAAATCAAGCCTTAATTTAAGATTTCAAATGCTGTTCAGAGAAGTTTAATTTAAAAGAAGTATTTCAAAGTTGCACTGATAACATAACCCTCTAAACAGGACATTCAAAGTTGCATCACTAAAAGACCATTTCTCAATGAACAAGAATCTGAGCTACCCTAAGGAGAACAATATCATTTGTCTTCAGAGAGTGCTTGATAAATTGGTGTTAATTTTAAATGAGAATGAAACTATGAGACTACATGTGCCACTCCAAGGAAATCCAACCAGACATGCACACAACCATCTCTCCTTCCAACAGGCAGAAACAGCCAATTCAGACACGTGTTGGAAAAAAGTACCTCCCTGCTCCAAAAGCTTTCTCATGTGAGAAGCCAAAAAACCACCTAAGCTGAAAAACTCAGGCACGGTTTACATTTTTGGCTGCAAAGTCACTCTGTTGGGACAAGGCAATGACATGGTCACACCACAACCACGGCACAGCAGGACCTCTCTGTGGGGTGTCTGTCTGACTTCTCCTCCCAGACCAGACAGGAATATTACAACATCCAATGTCACGATGCTCAAGGATACCCACTTGTTTCTAAACACGCTCATGCTTTTAATTGATATAACAAAAGGGAGTAAGTTTTTTGACTAACTGGCAAGAGTTCAGCCCAAGTTTTGAGTCAGTGCATTGTTTATGCCTTCTGAAATGGCTCAGAGTCACCTGAGCACACTGATCCTACCCAAATCACTTGGTGGTGCTCTTCAGAATCTTCTGCCCCTCCTAAAGCAGAAACTTTGTAACAGTTACTTCAAATCATTGTTCATTGCTTAAGCCACTCTGAAAATAGTGTCGTGGTAATCTTCTCTTTAGAAGTTTCCATGCTGCAAATGTCTGCCTATCTTCACTTCCATGTCCACAGTGCTAAGGAGATGAGACTTCATTTGCCTAGGAAATACACTTAGGAATATCTGCAAACCTACAGATGTACCTGTCCAGCACCATTTGCACTGCAGGCAACGAGCTTTTGGACAAGGGATTACCCTTTTCTATCTGGACGGTGTCTAGAGCAGCGCAGCTTTCACTTGGAGATGTCGGACTTCTACTACAATATAATTTTCTTCTTTTTTTGAAAAAATAGTCCATTTCCATGGATTATTCTGAACGCTTTATAACCTCTGCCAGAGGTTGTTATAAAAGCAGGGATTGTATGAGTAAGGAAAAATACTCTGTGCGCATCACCCAGACAGCAGCTCCTTCTGGTCCTCTGGCATGCGACTCCCCAAAGGTAAACTC
Organism: Phaenicophaeus curvirostris; assembly: GCF_032191515.1. Taxonomy (NCBI): domain Eukaryota; kingdom Metazoa; phylum Chordata; class Aves; order Cuculiformes; family Cuculidae; genus Phaenicophaeus; species Phaenicophaeus curvirostris. The sequence continues at coordinate 12,949,933 of NC_091400.1, read as the reverse complement.
ACAGAGCTGTTTACTTTACATCAGCTGCCCAAAGTGATGGAGCTGATCAGCAGCTTTGCTTTTTGTTTTGTTTTGGTGATAAGAAAAAACAGGCTTGCCTGACAGATGAGCAGGTAATAAAGTGAGCCTTGTGCTGTTTGCCTGCACCATCTGGGCTACTGCACAGGGCTGTCGGGGAGTAAGATGCTAAATCCAACAGAGAACAATACAATCCTGTACAGACCAACAATAGGAAACACTGGATCCCTTTTCTTTTTCAGTTGGCACTGGAGATCTTAGGCTAGGCTACCTCCGTCCAGAGAAATGCAGGATGTCCTCTGTTGATTACATTCACAAAGATGGGAAGCTGTTCAAAGAATAATGACATACTGCATTTATGGACCATGTTTTGTCCAAGTATCTCCGGCTCTTTGGAAACATAAAAGGAAACATGCAGCATCAGGGCCCTGGAAAGAACACTTATGCAGCTGTGCAAGGAGCCAGTAAGGATGTTGGCAGTGACTTACTCTCCTCCCGACTCTTTTCCAGCTGGTCCCTGCACCAGGCAGGACATGGGAGGGAGCACTGGGCTGAAGAAAGCTAGCTAGCACATTTTTCAAGGTGTCAAACCACATCTACCTTTGTGCTTATGAATGGATTATGGAAAGAATGCTAAACTAACATTGTTATTATAAGGATTAAATCCTCAGTGTTCCTGGCACTCAGCCCTCTTCTTAGACCAGAATAGTCTAAGGTTTATACCTACTTCCTTCCAGCTTTGAGTTACAACTCCTAAGATTTGTGTGTGTGTCTGACTTGTGTGTTACAGCACACACTCAGTGCAGGCTCAGCGCAAACCTGCTGAAGCCTTCCAAGTGTTAAACACCCAGTCCTAGTCAAGTCAGCGGGAGTTTTGCTCTGTTGCCAAATAAATAACCCCAAATTCAAAACAAATGACCAATGGACACTCGGGTTTGAGCAGTAAAGCATTTGGGATGTGCAGTTCCAGCTCAGCATGTTGCAACCCGTAAGCTTTTCATAGGCAAGGTCTGCACCCTGTGCTGAACTCACACAGCCTCCAGCACCATCTTTTCCACTAGCCCCCGGCCACTACTTTCATAAATACAATGGCTAATAAATACCATGGCCACTTCCAAATAGCTTCTTTAGATTAGGTAGTGTGGGACTGATCAGACACTTGCCACAGCAGTTTATTGCTGGCTGTTATTCAGACATGCAAATCACAGCCTGAAACCACAAAATCCTCAAGTCTCCTATGTTACTGGTTCTGTACTGCACCCAGCACACTCAGAACAATGGCACCAGCACCACTGCAGCCATCACTTTGTTTTCATACTCTGCTACGTTCACCCCAGTAAGGCTAAAATGTTTCCTGAGTCCGTTCTTCATGAGCTCCAAGACCTGGAAGCCACTGATCAGGCTGTGTGAGGTGCCCAGAAAAGCTGTGAATGGAAAGTGACCCAGTGGGGAGTGACACCTCCACCTCCAGCGCAACGCATGACACAAGATTTTTCCATTGCAGGTATTTAACCTCTCCCATGGGAAAACTGAGTCTGCAAGTCATGGGAAAGCACAGAAATGCATTTCTAATGACGGCCTCAAAGCACTAGTAAGGCTACGGCAGCAGCCCAATTTCCACTGCTGTACTACCAGCTTAGTAATTCTCAGGATCAGACTGAACTTGGTAGATTTCTTAAACATCAAACCAATAAACAGACTTACAGTTTTAAAACAGAGGAGAAAAACACGCAAACAGACAAGAACAGTGGTTTTGAGACTGCTTCATCTTCTTGGTATCTGCAGTTTTTGCTTCTACCTGAGCACTTCTGTTGAGACCAGTTTCCTCCCTTTGTAGCAGACTCAACTGAAGAGCAATCCTTCAGAAAATGGAATGCCCATAATACTGGTTTTAGCTGTGGGCCAGCTGCTTCTGTAACCCAGCCTGACCTGAAATGAAGTTTATACATGCTTGATACCTCTGACAACATCTACTAGCTAAAATACTTGGAAGAGTCACTTTGTATGGGATGTGGAACAGCCATGAAGACCGTGTTCTCTGCACATATTGCTAAACTCTTACAAGGCATCTTAGGGTGGAGATGATTGTTAAAAACAACTCAACAAATCCAACCCCTTTCACCACATTCAAAACAGCACAGAGAAATAAGTAGAGGGCTAATCAATCCTTTCTGCTTTTTTTTTGCCCAGTCTACGATGGAGCAGTAGCTTGAAATGTAGGCCAGGGTGTGTGCAATGTCTGCATACTATAAGGAATTCTTGAAACAAACTGCTCAAGCCCTTGTGTGGAAAGAATTTTTACTAGGTTATGAAGAGAGACACTTCACCTTCATTAAGTAAAACATTAAAGGAAATGTTCTAACTTACAGAACTGTACATTAATGCTCAGCAATGTAAGGTGTTTAATTGCCTGTTGCTTTCTCACCATAAATTACTACCAGCAGGTAATGGAAAACCTTCCTCCAAACCTGTTTATGCACCTTACGCCCACCTCATACATCCATGCTGGACAGAAACAGCAAGGCAGCCTGGAGCTGTCTAACATCCATACAAATGGGCGTGTATTCAGAAAGGAATGATCATTCAAGAAAATCGCACGTTTGAGTAGCTCACTACACATGCAGCACTGCAAAGATTTTATGACTGCATAAATCTGAATTTAATAACTAGCCAGTACAGGCTGGAGACATCCTGTAGTGACCCAATACAACAGCAGAATAGGACACCGATATTAACCTCTGCTGTCTGCAGCTGAACAATATCCACATTTACACTTTCCTCCACGTCCCCTTGAAGCCCAGCCCTGACTCATACCAACCAGTGCCCAGCTTCACTGCTCTGCAAAGTCAGGTGCAGAATCCTCTATGGGGCACAAAAGCAAGCAGATCCCGAGGAAGAGAGCTAACTCCGAGCCAGGATGCAGGGTGAAAAAAAAGCACTGCAAAAACTCTGTCTAGGTGCCCTCCTGCTGCACAACCCAACAAAATATTGATTCAGTCCAAACAAGAGGCTAAAACCCAGAGGCTGTGCAAACCGTGAACCCACAGGTCTGGCAGCTGCTACTCACATGACTCCACTTTGGTTACACTTCAAGAAGCATTTTCAAACCTTCCCTTTTGGAGATCTACGACACTGAGGTAAAAAACAAAGCAAACCCACCTATATCTCAAAACAGTCCCCTGATGTCACACGGAGGATATGCCAAGTTTTCCCCAACGTTCAGGAGTTCTTGTGGCTACTTTGGGTATTCTGCTGAAGAAATATTTCCCTGTGCTCTGCTTCTGCCTTCTCTCTTCAGCTACCAACCCCCCTTTATCTGTACTTTCACATTTTCCCCTATTTAACATCACTGAAACCAGCTCTAGGCTGACGTGGACTCCAGGCTTCCACTACTATGCTGCTTTCAGCGTGGAGACAATATTCGCTTGGCACGTCTCCCTTGGATCGCTGTTCCTGGGTGCCCCATGGGTGCGTATTTGCCACACACCTTCAGAGCCCTGAATTTCTAGGTAATGTGTCTTTGATATAGACTGATACAAATTTGTGACATTTACGTATACTTGATCATTCATCAGTATTAAGTAAGATGAGAAAAGATTTCAAGGCACTGTGGCAAGGACACTGAGGAAGGCACCTGCTCTTTTGTATCTGATGGGACCTGTGGGAAATAACACCCACAAGGTGAGGAGGGGTCATTTACAGGAGAAAAACTTGGGTTGATGGCATCCAGGTTAGCACACAGCAGCCTTAAAAACTTACACAACAAACAAGCAAATAAAAAAAATAAAAAAAACTGAAGGAAAAAACCAAACCCGTAACTACAGATAATTGCAAGAGGCAATCCGCAAATTCTGACTTTGAGCAGCATCTGCCTGAATCCTGACTTCAATATGACTTCCTAATTCTGGAAGCCCCTTGTCCAGCCTTTAGAAGTAAAATGATGTGTTAGTGATGTGCCAGCCAGATTTGCTGCAAGGCTTTTATCTTCTGCCTAGGACTAGGCACTCTGATAAATTTTTCTATCCAGCCTGCAGCCTCTTACAGTTTCTAAAGCTATCTCTGCCTCCATCACTGCAATGTGATTTTAACTCATTAGCCTCTGTGGCTAATGGCAGCTTGTATCCCGTAGCAGGCTTTTACATGGCAGCACGCTGACTCTGGACAAAGCCTTTTTTGTGCTTTTTCAGCTAACCCTGCAAATACCACTCAGAGAATACAGAAGCTCTGGAAACTCCAAGAAACAAGATAATATGAAAAAAGGCCTGAAAAATGTTTAATCGACATTTATGCAGAATAAACTGGGGTTCTCGGGTAATTGTCAGTAGGTCATAGTAAATACTATAGTGAAATCGTGCTCTACTGAAAATCATTTGATGCTGAAGACAAACCTTAATTCAATGCTACATCACGCCGCTACTCACACACTCGATTTCAACAGCAGCTGGTTACTCCCCAGGAAAGGGTACTGCCTGCTTTGTGGGGTGGAAATCAATGGAGTGATCTCTCCATGGCTGAGCAGCTAACACAACCCAGTGCATTTGCCCTCCAAGCTTGGTGGGCCTCCAGAAGACAACAGGAGGGAAGCCCAGGTAATAAGCTTCAACACAGCTGTAAAACGCAAGCAGAGCTGTGAGCTGGGACTGGTGTTGAGCCAGCCCCAAGCCCAGCCTCCAACAGTGCTGCCACTGGGGTCCCTCTGGAGCAGGCCACCCAGAGGGCTGAGCAGGCACCCAGCCCCAGCCTGCCTGCACCCACAGCCCTCAGGGATGCTCTGCAGGGACCACCTCACTTTCCTGAAGGCTGCCCTCTATGCTGGTGCTATATCCAGGCTGTCAGCATGGTTCAAAAACAGGCAGAAAAACGAATGTTGGGTATCTTATCAAGCTAAATGCAACAACCCCTGCCAAAAGCAGCCAATTCATGTACAGAGAATTTCTCTTTCATTTGTCTGCTGAGACATTTACACTCTCTACCCAGTAGCCATTACCATGCATAATTCACAGAAGGAATAAAACTATTTGAGCTGGCCCACAGGTATTCATAAGCTGCTGATGCCCTGGCATACTTGCAGAGGTAGGCTTCCGAGGCTGGTGGCAACAACTTTATGTGGGATAATGAGGCAGGTCACTTGAAAAAGAAGGAAAAATTACCTGTCAGAGTTGAAAACCAAGGTGACATTTCGATCTGAGTTTCACTACCCTGAACTGGAAGATACTTTTTAGATATAAAACCAAAACAACGAGCCAGAATCCCAAATGCTTTCCCAAAGGATTAATTAAGGCATCCTCTTCTCAGCCCTCATTCACAACATCTGGCTGGAAACTAAGGAACAGCAACTGTTTACCCCATTAAAGCTAAGTGGTAAGAAAAAACAGCCTCCTAGAGCTTTCCACAAATCCAGGGAAGATAAACACCTTCATTACAAAGCATGAACTTCTCCAGTTTTACTGACAGAGACAGAAGGTGTCAGAGAATGGGAGCTGCCGAATCTAGCCTCTGACTGGCAATTAAACGCTGAGCAGGGCAAACCTCTGGGCAGCAGTGCCCTCCCCACTGATTCGCAGAAACCCTTCTCACATGAATTAGCCATCCCCATGATTTTAATGCCTGTGTATGCCTTTGACAAAGGAGCCCTTACAGGATGCTGCGAAGCCATCACGGCACCAGCCTCGCCTGCCTCGAAATCTGGTGGGACTCCAGAGGACTGCAGACAGATCTGTGCCCTCATGGCTGCTTGCATGTCCTCCCCAGGGACACCCCCGTGGGGTCACCCGTGCAGCCCCCATGGGCTAGGGAGCCTCCTGGATGCCACAATGCATCAGGTACCATCCCCTTGGCCTGAACTCACTTACACAAACAGCATGTGTCCTGTTTCTGCAAGCACCAGATACACACTGGGCCCTTGCGTGGATGCCTTGGAGATCCCTGGCTTTGCTGTGCACTGCGGGCTGGGGCACAGTGACACATACCTCAGCTATGCTGGTGGATGGAAGCAAGATCAGAATCAGGTATTTCCTACATGAAAGGTATGACATAAAACCAAAGGGCTATTCACGTCACTGGTCCGTCTCCCTAATTAAAAGCTGCACGACTCTGAGCCGGGCTTGAGTGTGCGATCAATCCTCCCGACACAATGTGCCTGCAAAGACGTTTGCAGAACGTGTCTGATGCTGCTGAGGGCTTTGTTTCCCCTGCGCCTCCTCCTCCAAGCATAAAAAGCTGCAATTGAAAAGTCCCAGTCCTCAGAGGGAGTGCTGGTTTTTATCAGATGGTAACTATGAGTACATCATGAAATCATGTAATAGTTCTCATTAAACACGTTGCTGGAGAGGAGCCTGATTTATGAACGGTATGCCATGGGTATAAATAAGCTGCACTTCACTTGTAACACAGCTGGTCAAAAAAATTAATGTTTTGTTTTCTATAACCTTTGTACTCTCCCTTCCTCAGCTACTATGGCAAAGCTCCATTGTTCTCAGGAAGAGGACATAAGTCTGAACACCTCGCAAGGGCTCGACCCAACAGCAGACAAGCAGACTCCCCAAATCAGCCCTGTGCTCCAGCTTTCCCAAAGCCATTAACCTTCCATGTGGATAGACCTTCCCATTTAAAAACAAAACCCCACAGTGCTTACAAGCAGACTTGCCTCTTCCATTTGTGTTGGAAGTGCTGTTGGAACAGTGGATCCTGGTGAGTTCAGATCCAAGAAATACTGATATATTTAGCACTGCTGCATAACTTTCCAACTTTCAAAGCCCAGTATTTCTTTTTCTTTTGTGCCCAGGGAACAGGACAAAAGCCACTCAAATCAGGTAAACATCCACCTTCAGAAGAGACGAACTATGAGGCCACTGTGACACAGATCAGTGGCCAGAGACAGTTTTTGATGCTTATATTAACCATGGCACCTAATCCTAAGCAAATGCTTCATCAGCTGCATGATGCTTTTTTCAAAAGACCTTTTATTGCCAGCACAAGGTGTACACTGTGTGTGCAATTCAGCACAGCAAAACCTGCACAGTCAGAGCAGACAGATGCTGAGGAGGCATAGGAGAGAGTCGATTTACACAAGGACAGAGGGAAAGGCTTCATAATCATATTGTTCACATCTGGAATTTGCAGGCATGATAATTTTATAACCCTCTCCTTACCGTTCTGAATGCAAGTCTCCTTCACTTTTGAGCCTAAGTGATGTTTCATCGCTGCTACAGGGCTGTAAGCAACATCCTCATGCGTCTGACAGTTTGTGTGACCCTGAGACTGCACACCATGTTGTGAAAAAAGGGAGTGGGAAGCTTGCAGAGCCAGTGAGACACATATGGGCACTTGTATTCCACAGGTATTAAAACGTGAAGTCCTAAAATCAAAAAGGAAAACCCAGTTTCAGTTTACTTCTGCTCAAAGCAAGTCCCTTTGTATCTCATTAAAAGACCTTGGTTGCTTTTATGGTATATATGAGCCTTTCTTCATAAAAGTCACTTTCAGGTGACTTTATATAGTTCTTCTCTGGTTGAAACCAAGAAACCTCTTGCTCAACCACACAGTTTTCATGTGTACACAACACATTAGGCTGAAAAATCACTTCAAGGAGAGATTCTCAGGCAGGAGGACTCAAAGCACCGAGACAGCCGAGAACAAAATAAGAAGGAAATCACCTCCAATCAGAGCAGGAAATGTGGAAAGGATTAGTCTCTTTCAAGAGTAATATTTTTACACTTCCACAGACATAGCCCCAGCATGGTCACAGCTCCCTGCATATTCCAGGCGCTGACTTTGTGCATGGAATAATTCTGCCTAAAACCAAACTGTAGCTATCACAGAATCACAGAATCACAGAATAACCAGGTTGGAAGAGACCCACCGGATCATCGAGTCCAACCGTTCCCATCAAACACTAAACCATATCCCTCAGCACCTCATCCACCCGTGCCTTAAACACCTCCAGGGAAGGTGACTCAACCACCTCCCTGGGCAGCCTGTTCCAGTGCCCAATGACCCTTTCTGTAAAGAATTTTTTCCTATCATCAAGCTTAGCTTAGCCACGTATCTGGAATCTGAACCTGGAGAAATTAAGAGCAAATTAGGAGACAACACAGATTTTGGCAACAGCCATTGCGTTTTAAACATTCCAAAGTAATTGTTAATGAACAAAGAAAGTGGAATAGAGGAGAATTTTTCCCAGGTTGGAGCAGTGTCCATCTCCACTCCAACAGCTATGGAAGAGCTGGCCTCACTCTCACAGGCCCTACACAGATGTTGGCACCATCCCCAAAACACGGAGACCCACAGGCACACATCTACATTAGCATTTACATTACACATTTTGAATGCCTGTTTCTCTATTGATGAAGAAAATGAATATTCAATTACCTTCCTTTAAAATGATACATAAAGCAGGAAGACAATTTATTTCAACAGGAAAAAATCATTAGGCTAATTTGTAGAGCATATTTATTCATTAAACACATTTTTGCTAGGCCTGGTGATGGGTTAAGATCAATCTGACCTAAAGAGTCTGGCTATTCTCTCCTACTAGTTCCTGTCTTGATAATTAAGAGGAATTTAATTACTTCCTGGCATTCAGTTAGGCAAAAATGTATCAATTTTGCAACAGTCACTAATTCTAGGGCTTTCACTGAGCCACAGTGACTCCATGGTTGATCTTGAGTTGATGCAGCTCCAAATACCATTTCTCCTAGTATGAACCCATGTTTCATTTTATTGCTACTGGGGTTTATGAGAGAGTCTTCGAAGCAAGGAAGAACATGGAGAATGCACTCTTGCCCCATGCTGGCCTGTGCGTGACCTCAGGTATGTCACTTTGCTTCGTGTTGGCTTCTCCTTCCTTCTTGTTCGCCTACTCCTGTGCAAACCCCTGGACCAGCAACAGATCAGTTAGTTCTCCCTGGACAGGGGGATGGAAGATGCTCCTGAGAGCAAGTTCTTACAGTCATGGCCCCTGAGGAACTGACCTGCTGCCAGGAATTAAAGGTAGTCAGCCATTCCTTGCTTACTGTAAATATTTTGCAGCCAGTAATTACAGCCTACTGCAACCTTCCACCCTGGCAAAGCTTACTGTTCCTAAGACAAGGGCAAGAAAACTCTTAGTGACTGCTTCTTCCAACACTTCCAGCTTCTCTTTGGAGTCCTGGAGATCCCCTTCCTCCAGACTCCAAAGCACCATGACCAACAGCCTGAATCCCTAAGGAAAGCAGTAACTTTAGCTGACAAAAGATGTCCAACCCTTGCTCAAACAGGCCAAGCCTCTTCTTGCCCAATAAGTGAATCACAACAAGCAGCTACCTTATCAGGCTACAAGACACAAGGGAAAATGCAGGAACATTAATGACAGAGCTGCTTTCTCATAATGGCCAGAAAGCACTCGGCACCCAAGGCAGAGGAGACATCAGTGGTGTCAGTTACATTGCAGAGGAGTAAAACAAGCAGAAATAATGCACCCACTTCAGGCATCACAGGAGCCTCTTTATTTCCCCTCAGAACCCCTAACCTGCTCAATGGTTAATTCACCTTCCCATCTCAGCTCTCATTTACTGTGAATGAATCCACATTCTGAGTCCATTAGATTTTTCCAGACATAATGCGGAATCAGGATCTACCTTCAAGGTCGCACGGGTATGTAACTAAACAATGTTCTGCTCCATCTCTCTAGGAATGATAATAAAAGAAGGGAGCATCTATCTTTGCCTCAGACGGTAAAATAACCACCTATCTGCCTGCTGACCCACATATTCACTTGTTTGTCCGAATCACAAACCACATGCAGAAAACAAATGTAACCAAACACATTTACAAGCAACTAGAGGGAAGCACATCTGAGCATAACATGTAGGAGAACATTCCATCAGTTCAGTGCCCGTGATACACAAATTACCCATGTGCCTACGGCATGGTCAGTGACTGTGATGATACCCCAAGACATGACAATGAAAATATTTCTTGCATTTATAAATACACTGTGTATTTTGAGAGGCCCACAATACAGGGGGTGAGCCTGCTCCACCCCGATGACTCAAGATGTCTTGCATGGTCAAAACTCTCGCCCCTCTCAGTGTGTGTGGAGAACATGAGTAAAGGGCCCCTGATCTTTCCTTCTTACCTACAAAGTACCTACAGACCACAGCAATATCAACCTGCCTAAACTCTCCTGTCCTTGTTTTTGTCCCAGAACAAGGAGTAGAGCAGGAGATGAATCTTCCCAGAGGTAAGCTCTCTGGGGCAAGATAACCCCCAGACAAGGGCTTCTTGTCCTACCAGCTGTTGTGAAGTAACTCCAGATCGCTATGCCTCTTGCTTCTGAGCAGGAAACCAATTTTGCCCCAAGCATTTTCTTCCTGCAGCCTCACTTGGTTCAGGGTTTAACTGAGCAAGAAGGAGACACAATGAGTAACTGCAAGGCTCTTGTAAATCGAAGGATAGAAAAGGGGTGGGGATATGGGAGATCCTCTGTCTCCTCCACCAGCATCAGTGTCAGACTTACAAAGGGGCACATCAAAACCCACCTTCTGAGGAGCCAGCACTGCCTGTGTCTTCTCTCCTCTCACAGAAGGGAACAGCTGCCCACAGAAGGGTAGCGGTAGCTTGGCAGGTCTGTTTTGCTCTTAGACATAACTCGATAAGGTTAACTGAGGGTGTTTTGCTAACTTGCGATTCTCCTGAGACAGACTAGGAAGTAAGGGATGTCTGTTCAGTCCAGCAAGGCAACATATGGAAGACAGAAGAAAAGACCAAGTTCAGGCAGGGGTTATGGAAAAAAACGCAGACGCTTGTTCATTGCTTAGAGGTTAAGAAGAGCATGAGGTGTGAAAGCACTCTGGATGCCTGCAAACACTCCCACTATTCACCCCAGCATCTCCTTGGGACTTGAAAGAATTCTGCAGTGCAAAAAAATGCTGTGGTCACTGATGAGTGGGCTCAATGACTGAAGAGCAAGCAGAGGAAGCCCATGCATGCCCAGGCTGGAATGAAGAAAATTCTAATGCAAATATGCTAAAGTATCACTTACAGAAGTCAAGTCCCCTGGGGAGCAGCAGAATGAACATTTGCCAACACAGTGATTTCTGGGAGTTAACCTCGTGCCCAAAGGAGAACACACTGATGCCACCAACCCCCGGCAGCACAGTAAAGGCAGTAAAGCCCAAATGAACAATTGAACTACAAGTTTGAGATGACCAACTTTCATGTGAAACACAGAATAGCAACATCCTGCAATAAAGCCAGGACTCCATCACTTTATCCATTTTGATTTATGCCTGCATCTTCAGCTGTAAAATAACTTAGCTGCACTCACCTATGGCAGATAGCTGTTATCCGCCATGACTTTGTATCTCATAAATATGGACACAAGGAGGCTGAGCTGGCCCTGTGGTCAGCAACAGCATGGATGGTAAAGGATGGTCAGCGTCCCAGAGAGATGCCGTCCACCAGTAATCAATCATCCAGACTGGAGCGCAGAGGATACAGGTGGAGGCTGAAAGTCAGCTATTGTGTGGATGCACCTACAGGGGAACATTTGGGAGAATAAGGGTAATGAGGAAAACAGGAAGCCTGAGCCTGTTTGCCCAAGGACAATGATTGTAACAGTGCCTATCTTTATAGCATACAACGGACATCCCTGCAGGACTGTCATGTGCCATGAGGAGGAACATCTGGAGAAATGTCTTTCTTTGGATACCTCGGAGGGTGAGGAACCCTCTCATCCTGTCAAGTGTGAGGTGAGTGGAGCGCCAGGATGGAGAAGCAGAACAAGGGTGAGGACAGGAGGGAACAGGCAGAGCCAGCTGCCAGTTTTGGCAGTGATGCTGCCTGAGATATCAGAGAGGTCACTTCTACTCTGTACCTCCCACCAGCCTCATGGAAAAACAGTTTGTTATCTGACATCCAAGAAATAAACACTGATTTTTTCCAGAAGTACTGAGGGGTGAATCAGTACTGAGATCAACCAGGAAGAATTAATTCTGTGCAGGACCTGGTATTCATTATGGTTCTGATACCTCTGTCAGCAGGAGTTGTGCTCTTCTAAATGAAATTTTTTGCCAAGGATAACAAAGAGCCCCTGCAGTACTGATCTCCTCAGGTAAAGTACATTTCTGAGTGTCCTCCAGAAAGCTGCTCCTTTGCCTTGCTGTATTACCCCCATCCACTCCAGCAGCCCCCCTCCTTCCCTGGAAGGCTGAAAGCAGTTCCAGGTATTTCCAGATCTGGTCTGTATTAACTCGTGCACTGGAGAAAAAAAAGGAACCTGACCACAGTGCAGCAGCCAGAGGTCCAAAAAATGCACTGACCTTGAGGATATTAAAGGTAGGCCCAACCCAAAGCATTCTGTTCTGTTTGGAGACACCCTAGCAGCAGATGCATTAAGAATGAATGGCCTCTAATGTGGAACATGTGTTTGGTGAGAACAATAAAGCACCTGAGCAGGCCAGTTGGGCTCACTGAACCTCTCCCCTCTCTATGCAGCCTCCAAATTGCTTTCTGGTTTAAGACTTTGAAGGTGAGGGCATGATCAAACAGGGAGGTTCAGAGGTTTTATCTGTCCCCAGAAAGCACACATCAAAAATAAAAAGGATGAGTGGGGGAGAACGACCAATAGCCATGGAAGCAGCAGGATTTGGAAACATCAGCAAAGCTGGAACCAGGTCCAAGCTTGTGCCCATTCTGGCTGAGCCCAGTTTTTTATTTAAACCCCTAAAATCAGTTGCTGCTAACCCTCCCTGGGTACTCTTCTCAGGGCAGATTCTTTGGCTTATATGAAACACTGTGATCCTCTTCAAACATTCCACTTGATGGCTGCGGCAGCGGCTAGGAGGGTTCCCAGTGCAGAGGGCTCCTCGTGCTCTGCCTGGGGACAGCCACACCTGGGTGACTGCTCCACAGTCTTAGGAGATGTTGAGGTAAAGCCAACCTGGCTGTACCCGCCTCCTGGCCCTGCCTGTGCAGCCAAACCTCCGCAAAGCCCTTCTGCTGGGTAGCAGGACAAGCGATGCTCAGGTTCAGGTGCCTGCCCAGCATGTGAAGCTACCAACAGGGAAGGCTTAAGGTGACTGCAGTCAGCAGGCTTGTTCACCCTGTGAATTAGAGAGGTATAGTTTGCTGTGAACACACTGATCAATATCTCCCAGCTGCCAGTTTAATCAGGATTAAGTGAGTAGCTATTAATTTTGCTCTCTTCCAACAACATTGAGCCACTGTGTGAAAACGTTTCCTCCATCACAAACAAATTAACAATTAACCTTGATATCATCTATCTAGACATTTTAAAGGGACTTAGAAAAAGAAAACCCCAAACCAAAATGCTAACAGGAAGGGCCAAGACCAATAATCTGGCTTTAATTAGAAGCCTTCCAGGAGCAAACAGCTCACAGGAGAAGGGCGAAGGAGACGAGGGGTGTTTGCTCAAAGTAAAAAGGGCAAGATGAAGGCTGGATAGACTCCTGTAAAGCCACCTTTGAGGTCTTCAGGTGTTCAAATACAGCACCATGCAAGTGCAGGGAGCAGCATCCAGGACCCCAAAGCCCCTTCTCAGCCCAAGGCCAGTGTCAGAGCAATGCCTGAGAGCAGAGGCGCCTCCTGGGTCTGCAGGGCTGTGGCCAGACGCAGAGGTGTCACCGTGGCAGGAGAGGTTTGACTCCTTGGACACGCTGTTTTACTTCTAACAAGGCAAATCCTGCAGCCCTTGAGCATCCACCCCTCCCAGCAAATTTCAGGAAATATTTTAACATGCTGACTGGCACGGCTTGTGGCTCACACACAAGCACCAAGTATTCATATACGTGCAAACTGCTGCACTTCTGACATGTTTCCACCTTTGACAAGGGGTGGCAGGCAGCCACAGCATGCAGCTATGCATACAAACACGCTGAAGCAATTCAGTTTGGACTACGCTGGAGCTCTTTGGGATTGAACTCCCCAGGCTAGAGACAACAGGCGCTTGCAGATCCATGAACAACCGACCACAGCACAACAGCTCTGAAGAGCCAACTTCTGCTGGTTTGCCCTCATTGCCCTAAAAAGTCTCTTATTCTCATCCAGGGGGTGACTCATGGAGGAAGAAGACACATCCTAGGAAGAAGGGAAGCAGGATGCACAAAGCCCAGCTCCAAACTTTGTAAAAGCCCTTTGTCTCAGCTATTCTGCCCACTGCAAAGGCACCAGTTTTCTGAAGAAAGAATGACACACATGGCTGGACTTTCTTTCCAAGCTTTCTCTGAAATCACACTTGGCAGAGCAGCCTCAGCCTGCTGAAAGAGTATGGGAACGTGTGTGGCAAGAGCTGCTCTCCGGTTGGAGCTCTCTGGGTTTTCCTAAGCCATCTAGGCTCTGATTTAGCTTGCAGAACAAGGCCTTGTGAGTACAAATGAAAACTCAGCTCCTAATCTAAGGGTTCAGCATGGAGTTGATGTCAGAGGAGCAGCTGAAGAATACAACCAATAAATCCTCCCAGTTACCAGCCTCTGCCACCAAAAAGGCCTTTGCCACTGCAAAGGAAAACTCATCTGATCTTTTCCTGGTTCCCAGACCCCTCGACCCCACTGCCTCATCAAGTGGAAAATTTCTGCTACTACTCCCCATATGCTGGAAAAGGATCGACAGACCTGGTGCAGGCAGAGCTTAGGCAGCTTATTAGTTTCCCAGCGCTGGATATTATACAACTCCCACCAGGCAGCAGAGTGAGGCGGTGTCTGAAACACTGGTGCTCTCCACCCATCTCTGAACCTGCAGCCCCACCTAGATTAAGTGTTCCACCACCACACCCAAGTGAAAACCACCATGCCCACCACCAAGCCCAGCTTGAGCAGCCGTATACCAAATGATCCTGGTGCAAACACCATCTGCTGTGAATTCCTCATCCTTATATAGCTCCAAAGCTTCATGAGATGCACAGAGATCTCTCTCCTTTCTCCATGTGGACCCAGAAAGGTCCTTGAAGAAGGGAAAAATTTTGGCACAACTTGCCAGCTGCTGTGAATTCTGCTCTCTTGGTTACACTACACAAGCCATGAAGACACGGCCATGGGGTGGGGGAGCATGTTATGCTCAATCACAAGCCTTTCCAGAACAAACCTCAAAAGCCTTCTGCTGCAGAGCTCTGCTTCCTTCTGCTCCAGTCTGCACAAACCATCTATGAACTGCAAAGTGACATTCGGCTCTGATTAACACGTGCGGCACCAGGCCTCCACCTTCCCTGCCTGTGTCAGGAACTGCACTGACACAAATCAAACTGAAGAGCAGTTGTTCCAAATGGGCCAAATGAAGCCGTATTTAGGGCAGAGCAGCAGTGATTCCAGGGAGGCTGCAGTGTAGCAGAGCAGATTCAGGTAGCACTGAAGGTCAAACCAACTTCACTGTGAAGGGAGAACAGCTTTCAGTGCCAGGTAGGATCACAAATGAAATTCTGCTCTCCCAAGACCGGATATAATCCAGGTGATGGCCATTACCCAGCACTGCCACTGGGAATGTTACAATAAGACTTTGCACTCTTTCTTCAAATATCTTAGATAGTTTTACAAACATTAGGGAACTCAATCTCGTGGTGCTCCCAGGGTGCAATATAAACTGGCTGGGATACCCACTGAGGCAGGTTTAGATCCAATACCTCTTTCATTTGCTTTACTGACAGGGACACTGAGGCCCCAGGCGAGTCGAGGCAACGTTTTCCAGTTTGAATGCCTGATGTTAGGCAACTCACCCGCATGAAGAAATAATTTACAAATTTTACTTTTTTTTTTAAATCAGATTAAAGTATTACAAGATTGATCCCCTTCCAGACAGCCTGGTTGGCTACATTGTTTCAACACTTGGACTTTTCCCACAAAAGACACCAGCAGCTCACTGCAGAAATTCAACCATGTGCCGGTGTGGTCTCAGACACACAAAGACTTGGGAATGACAACACTGAGTAAGTATTTCCCACCAAAACAGAAATTCCCTTTGAGTATTAAAGCTGTTATATAAAATATATACTTACTGCTGCATAATTGAAAAAGCCTCTGCAACTTGAATGCATATTGCCCTTGATCATGTGGAAGCAAGAAAGAACAAAATCATTAGGAGCTAAATTATTCTAGTAGCCTATTATCATATAGTAATCTTATTAAAGAAAATCCATGCTAGTGTAGCCTCTTATCTTCACCACTTACAGAAGTGGCATGTGGTGTATTTCTGAGTGCACAGAGATAATAAAATTACAGTGAATTATGCAGCCTGCATATGGAAAAGGGAGCATAATTCTGTCCCTTTGAGGAGCGATGCTGATTCTTCTCAGGCAGGCAAAACCAGCACCATGCAGTTACTAAGCATAAAGGGACTGTTCATTATTATCTACAGACAAACAATTTGGAGAAGATCTAGAGGCTGCCAGTGCAAAAGGCACAGCCTGCTGCCACAGCCCGGGCGAGAGCCAGTGCTGTTCGCTGGCTTCCACGCCTTCCGTCACAGTGCTTGGTGTGGGTGTCTGTACCTGTCCACCCAACCACCCTGTGGCACCAGCCCTGGGCACTGCTGGTGTGTCCTCGACGGCACAGGCTGGCACTCAGGCTGTCCTTCCCCCGGTGATCCTTTCCCTGCACGGCTGGTCCCAAGCTGATGAAACATTACCATGCATCACTTGGACATCTCCATGAACATCCCTGCAACAGATCCTGCTTGGCTGACAACACTAATTGAATTGGGAACTGTTGTGAATTCATGCCAGCTGAGAATAGTATCCACCGCTTCACCTTCCCTGTGGCTCAGCGACAAGTCACAGTTGTCCCTGAGAACTCTAGCTGTGCTATGCCAGGATGCTGCACCGAAGTGAGGCATGGAAATCCCACCCGAGTCAGGATGATGACAAGGGCAAAGAAAGCCACAGGAGCCCAGGCACAACAGAAGGCCAAAGTGAGGTCTCAGCAGATGGTGGGGAGCAAAACTGTCCCTACAGCTCCATTTTCCACCAAAAACCCACTGTGCATGCCTGGCCAGAGCTGACCCACACTATCACAGTCTGGACCAGTCTCTGTGATGCTCACACAGCCCCGTCCAGCTCAGCTGGCTGCCTGGGGAAAGGATGGACCATGCCGTGAAGGCCTCTGGGTTTGGGTGTCTTTGGGCCAGCTGCTGCCTTTCCTAACCAACTTCTGCAAATGCAGATTAGCTGGTCATGAGTTAAGGAGGCACAGTGCAGAGTCTGCAACCTGATTTAAGCATCAGCAGCACAAGGGAGAAAGGCCTCGCTGTCCTCATCACCCGCTGTGAAAGACAGGTGCACAATTAAAAGTTTTCTGTAAGTGTGAACTACAGTGGAGTTACTTGGCTAATGACCAGTTGAACTGTTGATTATATTAAGTTTATTAGTGTAATGAACTTTAGTGAAGTGTGGATTACAATCTTGTCCTAATTACAACAAAAACGTGTAATATACATCAGGCATCAGAAAGAGTTTTAATAGCTGTTTGGGGTCAAATTGCTGGAAATATTAATGTGCTGTCTAAAGCCTGCAGCACTTAATTAGATTCTTCATCCAAGTGGAACTCATGTTACTCTAAACCATGCATCCAGATAAAATTTTCTTGTGCACTCAGAAATAGCTGGATTCTAGATCCAGGCCATTATTTGCATGCTGCCTCTGCTCTGTCTTCCAGTTATAAATCCTGACTTCCTCAGTCCTCTCTGATCCAGTGGCTCAGGAAGAGGTAAGGGAGCTCATATTTCTGAAACCCAGTGCAAACACGTTTTGCACACCATTTGCTGTCCTATTTGCTGCCCTGCTCTTGGGCACAAAGTGTAGGGCAGGGAGGTCATCACTATTGTACAACAGATTGATAAAGAGCAAATAACACAGGTGCCAGGGCAAAAGCAGTTCAGCATTCCTGTATCAGTAGTGGCCAAGCAAAGGTCTGATCAGAGAAGTAAAGCAGAACTCAAGAGACCGCAAGGCTGAAATGCCAAGAGTCCTGGAGATCAGGACTCAGAGAGGAAGGGCTTGCATCTCTTGTCTGTGCTGTGCTACAGCTACAGCTCTCGCCTTTACAGCCGTAGGAGGAACTGACCTACTTAAATTCAACTTTTTAATGCCAAATGAAGAGGGGATTGGAAACAGGACATTCTTCCTGGAAAGTGCTAGACTTAATTTCTTCCATTCCTTTGGCAGCACCTGTTTCTGCACTTTTTTAAGAAGAAACACACAGCCCTTCCCTTTTTTTTTTTTTGGATGCTGCCTAAGGCAGGAGAAAGCTGTTTGCTGCTTGTGCTCTTTGCTGCTTTCTCCTCCCAGTTCCTATCAGAAGCTCCTCATTTTCAAAGCCAAAAAGCCACCACTCCTGAGACCTCTTCAATCATCAAACAGCTATTTTAAAGTAATTGTGATTCCTTTTCTCCCAACTGTTACCTTTGCCCGTCTTCAGAACCCTTCTTCCTGCAAGAGCTTTGCTTCCAAGCCATCCAGAGATCCTCGGCAGGGAAATGCCACTCCAAAGGGGAGCAAGGTCCCAAAATCACCAGGCAGACCTGGACAGCTAAAGCATGGCAGGCTGGTGCATCATTTATTTAAATCCCGTGCCAGGGCTTTCCTTTTTTGCTCCAGGTGCTCCAGCACTGTCAGGCCAGACATCCAGCCACTTGCTCCAGCAGAAGTGTGTTGGGCTGGAGCGCAGCAGATGAAAGTAAATCACCCTTCAACCTGGCTGCCCCTGGACAGACAGGCGGAGCTGCATGGAGAACTGGAAACATGCAGCTCTTTTTTGGTCTCCTGGCCATGAGGAGTGGGGTGGGGGGGGGGCCTCTGTCACAGCAGCATTTGCTCAAAGACAGGGCCAGGGAGGAAGAAGTGCGAGCGCAGGAAGAGCTTGCGGTTATGAGTCAAGGTGTCACAAAGCAGCACATGAGGTGACACACAAACTGGTCTGAACTGAAGGCTTCCTGCCACCAAAATACCTCTCTCTGGTCACACTTGAAGCAAACTGTACTCGGCACAGCTGTGCAGCAACACCTCTCCTCCAACATACAACAGAGATGTGCGACTTGTTGCAACAAATCTGATGCTGCAGACCCTTCTGGTCTTGGTGCTGGAACACCCACAACACACCCACAGGTCTTGCCCCAGGCTACGATACAGCAATTTATTTGCTCTGGTCACCTCTTATCCCAAATGAACAGTCTGGGATCAGCAGAGCCCTTCTCAGCCCGCCCTGCCACCCCTCCACTGCTGGGGAGCACTGCCACAGCAGTGCCACGGTATCTGTGGGTTCTTCAGTTCTGCAATAACCTCATTTTTGCTCGTCTTAACCAGCCGTGTTAACCCAGTTAGCAGCTGGTGTTTACGTAATACAGAGTCCTTGATTAGGCACACCTCGGTGTGCCCTGCATTAGCAGAGGGAGGAGAGCTCACATGAGAATTTGGAAGCTGATTTAAAAATCCTGCTCGCCTGAGGGCCAAGCCCACAGTATGAGCTTATGAGCAAGGCAGAGAGGGTTGGAGTGAGGGCAACATTGCAGGCATTGCCTCTGAGAAGAGAGATACCCAACAGACCCAGCAAAGAGGAGGGAGCACCAAGGGGAATACTGCAGAGAGTAAACCTAAGTCCTGTGCCTATTAGGTTGCCAGGAGCTGGAGGGACAGAAGATGCTGAAAGGTGAACACATTAGCTTAAGATAACATCACTTACGCTGGCAGCCCCAGAAAGGAGTGAGCCTGCAGCCAGAAGTGGCGACGTCCAAACAAATGAATACCCTGCAAACTCATCAAGAAATAAAGACAAGCTTAAGGAGGAGATGATTCAATCTAATCTAAGGGCAAAAGCAGGACTTCAGGACAGCAATGGTTAGAAAGATTAAGGCTATGTTAAAACTGAGCAAACGTTTAAGTGCTCCACTGAAAACAGATGAGATGAATAACATCTTAAATGTTTAAACTGACTGCAACAACCAGGGATGGCTGCTTGCACAGTCCTGTAAACTAGATATCAAAAAAAAAAAGGAAAAGAAAAACAACACAAAGAAAAGGAAATGCACTTTGGCAGAGAAAAACTGAACCTGGGCACATGTATATACCCATAAAAAGCAACAAAAAGCATCTCACAATGCTGAATTGAGTTCCTTTTTCCCAACAGCATCAAGTATCTGTGAAACTGGAAGGAGAGCTGATGTTTCTTGTACTAAAATGATTAAATTAAATGTTGCTTTTGAAAAGTTTATATAAAGCTAAGTGAGCAGGATAAACCCAGCCCCTTACAGAAGACCTCTGACATTTCATAATGCATGCAAGAAGGGAGGTGTAAATTCTCTGAGCATAATTCTGACACAACCCTGTCCTCACGCATCCTTCTCCCTGGCATGGCCAGCGCTGAGCTCTCAGTGTCCTGTCATGAAACACCTGGATTGGAACCATCGCCTGCCCTTACTGCACTTCCCTGGCACAACCACAGAGGAGACTTCCATGTGAATCTCTGCAAAATCTGAGGTAAAAATGAGGTTGGCAAATTAGGCCATAAAGTGGCATCGTCTCAGAGCCTAGCATCCAGCCAGGTGATGTGCTGCCTCCACTGAAACAAGCAGGTGAATCTTCCAGACTTCCCTGAAACCGATGGCAAAACACAAGTGGCGAACCATGTCAGTCCATGAGACAGCATCCAAATCATTTTGTGAGCCAAAGAACAGGCTCCCTTGCTGTCCTTACGCAGCCTCAGCACAAAATCGAGCCCTTCTGGCCTTTCTGTTCATATATATATGAGTGATGGGGAAACCAGATATGGGTAACTCAAAATGGAGCTGCTGTTGGATGCTTCCCTTTGGCTTCTGCAGAGCACAGGCTCCTTCTAGCTTGTCCCATCCCACTTCGCTGGGTGCCTGGGACAAAGCTTCAGGCCCAGTGATGGAGAGGCTTCCCTCCCCCTGCCCTAGCCACCCCTAGCTCTCTGAAAACCAGAATGCGGGATTTTGTTGCATTACTATAAGTGGTGAATTGCATAGGCCAGGAAGGATTATTTATTTATTCATTCATTCCTCAGTGCACACAAAGCCAAATTCTGCCTGTCTCCTGGGGCTGCATGCAGGAGCTAAGGGCTGTGGACCGGTCACTGGGGTGAAGTTCCCAGGTGTTGTCAAACAGGTCATTTTGCAAATAAACCTTCATGAAGCTGTAAGTGAAGAATATGTTTGGGGCACAGGGTTGCACAGCAGCATTCTGAAAGCGTGCCCATCTGTCCCTTCTCTACAAAGAACACTAATGGTAAGACTTCAGGTGCCTGCCAAATATTTATTCATCACGTTATAAAGGGTCATCCTGAGAGGTCCCACTTATCTCCCATTTCAAGCACTCCTTTCACCCTTTCAGCTCTTGTAAGCAAGGATAACACCTGAATGGCCCCATCCACTCTGATCTGTTCTTGAAAAGCATCAGGTTTGTTCTCTTTCAATCTCATTTCTCTACTCCCCCTTTTTCCCATAATGTATGTTCTTCAGTGCTGAACAGGATAACCAGAGATGAATTGCCTCGCACCTTTCATCATTTTTTCCTGGAAAGTAAGCTCCTCCCTCACCACACAGCACTGTGTGACACTGTGAGACCATTGCACCTGGAGGACGCAGGCCAGCTTCACCCTTGTGAATGGGGTTTAGCCGCTGGTGTTGGTGGCTTTGCACCCACATCATAGGCTGAGTTTCTGCATTAAAAGGCATGTGCTAAGTTTCCAATGATTTGCTCTCCCACTTCTCTGCAGCCTGTATGTTTTAAAAGCAGCATTGCTGGACTGCTCATCCTAGAGGATGCTGTTTTCTTCCAACCCAAGGCAGAGGCCAGGGGAACATCTGGAAGCTCCCAGGTGGTCCTGGCCCTGGTGGGCAGCAGCCTGGCAGCCTCTTGCAGCCTCGAAGGTCACCCAAGGCACCAGCAGACACTGAAACATGCTGCCAGTGCCAAAAACCTTCCAGCACTGCCTTTGACTACACCACAGAAACACTCATGGGCCTGGCTTAGCTTTCTGTTTGCCATCTCGAAGCCTTCAGAAGGCCTTAATCTTGTTTTCAAATCTAATCCATTAAAAAAATGCATTATCCCTACGCAGATCTGCTGTTTTTCTGAGCTCCAGCAAAGTTGTGCCAAGTCTCTCTGCTAGACAAGATTTTTGCCGTGGCCTTGCTCTGAGCACAGATCCTGGCTAAAAACTGCCTGGGACAGACAAACCCTCTGTCCTCCAGCATGCCTGCACGTAGGCTTGGCAACTCACCCCAAGAAACAAACAAAAAAAATGACATTTTTTGCTTCTTCTGAAGCACATGACCATTTTCTCAAAGTGCAGGAGACACTATGAGCTGCGGCCACATAGCAGTCTGCTCTCCTGAACAGCCTCCAGGCCCTCTCAAGGACGTGTAGCAGCACCACTCAACTTTCTGTCCTGGAACATCTTGCTACGTCCTGCGGGAGAAACTACAACAGCACTCGTGGCTATGCAATAGTCTACTCTTTACCCACAGCATGATCAAAATGAAAAGGGAAGACAGTTCATGGAGAGTCATCTTCTATTTATCAAAGCAGAAGTCTCCAGGACACTTGCAAACTAAGGAGTGACCTAAGTACCTTCTCTGCTGTGCTTCCAGCTCGGGTTCAGCCCTGACCACAAATGCCAAGTTAGGCCAGGAACAGGCAAGAGTTCATCAACAGGCAATAGCATCTTCAGCTTCTCACCCATTAATGCTGGAGTAGTTGTGGCATGGGTGTGATGCCAGCCCCACTCAGGGTGCAGGGGCATCAGGGCTCTGCCTGAGGCATGGGAGGTGCAGGCAGAGGCAACAAACCCCCTTCCCATCACCTTTTCTGGGAGATGAAGCACTGGGCTGTAACTCCCATTGCTCTCCCTGGGTCTTTCTTGGGAGAGTCTACCAATCCTTTGCACCCTTCCCTGGTAGGCGATGCCTGCTGTTAGCCAAACTGCTACTCTCCCCGGTGGCTTGTTAGGTATTTCTTTGCCTTCACCTTGGTCCAGGTTCACATCAGTTTTCAAGATACTTGAAGTTTGGTTCCAGTTGAAGGACAGAAGCCCTAAAGTCCTGGTACCGCTTTCCAGACAGAGTTACACTGTCCTGCTGTCAGTCCAGGCCAAGGTCCTGCAGGAAGCCGTGAGCTCCACTCTCCACAGCCTGCCAGCACGCCCACACGTAAGGGGTTTAATAACCCGCGAAAATGGAGATGACACAGAGATGGACTGATCCTGCACTTAGCAGGATGACAATTCAATGCTTCTTAAACAAAAGTCAGGTCAGAGAAGTGTCCTGCTGTTTCCCAGACTTGTACAGCGACACCTGCAGCTCCAGACACCCCGAGTCGTGTGCTCACGGCAGCCAGCACTGCTCACCGCTGGCCAAAGCCAAAGTTACCCTGAGCAGGTTGGGACTGAGGAGTAAGGCCCGAAGTTTCTATGGGATGTGTGGCCCCAAAAAAGAAGGGAAGGAGGACACTATTTTAATCTGAACTAACAAGCAGAGCAGGAGACGAACTCAGCAGGAAGAAATTCCACCTGTCCTTTTAATTGAAAGTAGATCCATAAAATGCCTGCTAAGTCTACTGGCTCAAGCAAGCACTGGAAGGCAGCTTAAATCACTTCCCAAGGGCAGGGCATGTTATGATCATTACATTTAAAAGTCACTGGGGGTCTAAGCTTAAAAATAAAAACTACATGTACATTCCCTCCTACCAAACCTCACCACACACACACGTGCTCCTCCTGACCTCCTTCTGCTAATGTAAGGAACCCAATTTTGGAAACATTCCCAAAGAGAACAGAAATAATGGTGAGTGACCAGATTTTCAAATGCAACGTGTGAAGTTCAGTACAGCAGAGTCTGCCAGTCTGCTAAACTGGCTGATCATGGGAACTCCTACAAGTGGGAGCAAAGGAGAGGGAGTACTTCATGTCCAGTAGATCAGTGACCCCCAACATCAGGTCTATTCACAGTTTATAAAGGAAGAAGGAAAGAGAAGATGAAATCCCCTTCATCTTCCTATTGCACAGGGCACTGCATATGCAAAAATTATATACATGTATAAAAAGTAAACCAAATTGAGACATCAAAAACTGCACCTGAAGGTCCATAATAATTTTTCATCACTGGATTTTCAGTGAATTTTCAGGTGAGACTACGGCTGAACGGTTGAAAGCGAGGGAAAGGCAGTGAGCAGCAGTCAACCAGTCCCCACTGCTGGGTGGAAAACCGGGCCCGGTATCGACATAGGACACAGTTCATGTCAACTAATGCCACAGCAAAAGAAGAGCGAGGTGCAGCTTGCTTCTTTAAAGGTTCACCTGCACTGTTGGAAAGCAGGACTGCTGGACACAGCCCTCCCCAGCTGGAGATGGGGAACCAGGTTGGCCAAAGGAACTGGCTGTCTGTGATGCCATCTACTGGAAAGGTGGCTCCGTGACCTGGGACCTGCTGCTCTGCTGAAGACCGAAAATTTATGGCTTGCTCAGATGGGGAGTTGGATGCTGCAAGTGGCTCAGAAAGGCTGCACTGCTGAAGTGATGTTCCGCAGGATCTACAGATGCAGCAGCATGTCTAACAGTGCAGCCAAGGTTTTCAGAAACATAGTGTGCTGGCCCTGTGAGCCTGCAGATGTTCAGAAAAAAAAAAGGCAGGAAGGCAGAGGCCAAGGAATAAGCACTGTCGTGGGAAAGAAGGGCCAGGGAGGAGGAGTCCCTGGCTGTAAGGTTCAACCCACAGCAGATTATGGCCCTCCTAGGACGGGAAAGGGGGGACAGAGCAACTGCTTAAGGGACAAAGGACATCCTTCTCTTCCAGCTACAACCCAGTACACGTACTGGTCTGTGAAATCAGACAAAGCTGGGCTGTTGCCTGTGAATGATACGAGAAGCAAGATCTGGATGGTATGCCTGAAATCCCTGGGATTTTTCCCAAGAGGATGGACCAAACTTTGTCAAGTCACTCCATGGTGCTGTCTAGGTTTTCCTCCCCACCCACGGGCTTTTGAGTGCACCAGACAGACCAACTACAGGAAAAGCATCGCTGATTTATCTGCTTATTTCACATTTTGTTTTTTCTGAAGCTGATGCTGTTTGCCCCCTAACTCATTGGCCAGATGCCACACTGCCACAGCCCCAGAACTGCCATAGTGACTAGAGGATGCCTGACACAAACATTCTGCAAGGCAGAGAAACAACACTGGGGTGGTTTTTTGAGTTCTAGCTATTTTAGGAAAGCATTAAATACCATATTTAATATCCAGGGCAAGGGGGCAGTATTTGGCAGGTTTGTGCCTTTTCTTTAAGAATCTCAGCAAATATGACCAAGACTGGCCCTGGGTTGGTTTTTTTCTGTCCCAGTAATTACGATTTGCAGATAGAAAATGCCTGCCAAGTGTCCCAACTACATGGCATGTGCTGGCTCTGGTTGCAGAGCCAGCATTGACTTGGAATGCAAGCAATCTCAGTATAAAGGACAATTCTCCCACACTGCCTTCTGAAACGAGCTTGACAATACAGTGACAGCCACGTGGCTTTTGGGAAACGGTGATCTGCCTTCTCCGTAAGAGTCTGGCTGCTTTAGGGGGTATGTACCCTGCCCTGATACTCCCTGTGGTTTTACAGTCACATAGTGCTGAGCCTTTGGAAAGGTCCTTTTTCCTCTTGCTGTACAAAACATTCAGAAAATAAAGACAGGAAAATAATTAGCGGCCCAAGGGAAGCAGTAAAATTAATGGCAAACAACATGCAGTTGGTATGCAGACTGCAAATTCAGAACAGATAAACCGAGAGAACAAACTTTTCTTGAATCTCCTAGACTTACAGAAAACTTTCCTGCTATTTGTAAGGATGGCAGGCCAAATAAGACAAAGGAGAAGCCTAAGCTAACAGCAGGTCTTCCTTTTTCCATGTTGCCTGATCTACAGTCCAACCAGCTGGGCCGTGCATTACCATGCCAACAGGCTGTTCGTTTTCGCTATTTGTTGGTTGTGCACAGCTTGGACACAAAGCCAAAGAGAGAGTTTACAAAAGGAACAGCAAAAAAAGCCTGAGAATGTCACTTATTTGGAAATAAAAGCCCTTAAACTAACAGTGATCATCAGGAACTCACCTGGGATGTGTGTGACTGGTGCAGCTTTTGCCCACACTGCAGCAGGAAACCAGAGTGATACAGACCTCAGGAAGTAGCTTTGATTTCCTAGTGCGTGGAGTGGCTGCTGGCTCTCAGGTTCAACCAGGTGTCTACAGAAGGGTTGAACATGAAGCAGCACTGGCACTAAGGGTGCTTGCTCTCTTCAGGACACGTGGCGGGGGGGCACATTTGGTGTCCCATCATTTTCTTAAGAACATGCAAAGATTTCTTCCTTCGCTTTGGGCAGGCCAACTGCTCCACAGCCTGCAGGTTAAAAATGCACTGAGGTTCCATAATAAACTATCAATAGCACATTGTTCAACACCTCATGCAAACTCTTCAGGACTTGGCTGTATGCAACAATATGAGTCAGCCACCAAGGCGAGAGGCAGGCAAGGATGGCAGTGCTGGAGCTGGGAGCACAAGACTGCAAAGACACTGCTTCAGCAGTCAGGACACTGAGGCTTCTGATACACTCCAAGAACACATTCAAACCCTTCTTCCCCTCCTGCTTGCCCAATTACCCATCCTGCCTGGAGCTTGTGGCATTCCCAGTGATGACACAGCAGTACCAGTGACAACACGCCCCTCCTGCATGCTCATATAGGAAGGTGCCACATGTGAGAGCTGCCACGCCAGTTCAGGCAGGCAGCCTGATCTAACTGTGCATTCCCCTTTCAACAGTGGCCAGTTTCTGACAGTGGTTTAGGAAAACATAACAGATTTTCTATTAGAATTTGTGCCCTGAAGGAAAATTGCCTTTTAAATTTTATGAGTGAGAATTTGGCTTGTGTCTTGAAGCACATAAAGGCTTAAGCGCTACCGAGCCCCTTGGACTGAAACCCTGGCTTGGAAGGAGTCAAAAGAAATTTTCCTTCTGTCTTCTGTGGACTGACCATTATTTTCATCTTTCAAGGTTTTTTTAGCGGGGGTGTGTGTATTATAGCAACTATAAAATCCCACGGTGCTTTAGAGTGGAATGTGAAAACAAGGCTACGTGTTTTAACTCCTGCAGGGCACGCTGGACTGGAAAAAAAAGTTACTTTTCTGGTAAGAAAAGAGTAAATATTCAGCCAAAAGGCAGCACAGCTCATAAATCCACACATGCAGACATGCCTAGCAATTATGAACTTGCTACAAAAAATACCAGCAACAATTATTAATGCCTGCCCCAGTCCAGGCATTTCCCTCTAATATTAAATTACGGTAGGAAAAGGCTTCCAGGCACATAGCTCTGCTCCTTTCCCTGCCTCCATTTTCACGGATTCAGAATAACGTCTTCTCTATTCTAACAAACCCTGTATTGTCCTGAAGGGATTCTCCTTCTTGTGCTGCTATTCCTGGTTCTAGTGGAGCTTTTCAGTTTTGATAAGGCTCGGGGATGGACAGGTGATATCCATGGCCCGGCACAGAAGAACTGCAGTCAGCATGCTTATTCCAACATGTATGTGCTACTCTGACCTTTCCTGCACAGGGAATTCCTGAATACAGACTGCCTCTGCTTACCTGCAGGGAAAAAACCCACAGATGCACTGGAAAGAGAAAAACCAGACAGCACCTAAAGTGGGGATGGAAGGAGCTTTGCTCCCTTCCCAGCAGCACATAGAGCTGCAGCTGCCCGAGGAGGTCAGGTCCCTCTCGACTGCACAGCAAGTGGAACAGGAGTGTTTTGACTGACACCAGATGATTTTCAGCCTGTGCCTCCTTGCATTCCCATATGCACTCCCAGTTCCCACGGCCTCCAAGTGGTGACAGTGAAAATAACCAGAACTGCCCACGGGTCACGCAGATGAACTCCCAAGCATTTAGATTACTAAAGTGCACCTCTGTAAATCTAGCTGATCCTCTGCTGCAGGAAAACGTCCAGGGTGTTAAATAAACAGACAGTACATTTCAGAGGATTTGATAAAATTAGGATTGTTGTTACTTTCCCATTCAAAGACTAATCTTGGTTATAATTATTCCAGCTACATCCAGTCTTTTGAATAGCTTGTATGCTGATAAATGAAGCATTTGCTTCCACAAATGCCTTTTCTTCCCCTGAAGTCTGTGACGTATTCCAGATGGACAGAGAAACCATTACTGTCTTTTACACTTGCTAAGCAATTTCCAGGCACCCAGCAGGCCAGAGCACCAGCAGGTGTAAATCAAGTAGAGATCCTCCAATTTACTCTTCTCCTTACAGCAGGTAAGAATCCAGCCCTGATTTCTAAACTTAAAATAACCCATTGCACTTAGGTGATCTTCCCTGAGCAATATCCTGTAAACTAATGTGATAAGAAAAACCCCACCCGACAAACAAAGGATGGTAATTGCACAATGCAGTGAGCCTGCCAGACCCTGGGAAAAACCACTTTAATTAGGCTGATTTAAATGCAGATGGGTTTTTTGTTGCTTTCAACTGAGGTCTTTCGCTTCACTGACAGGAGCCAGGACAGAGGGAAGTGCAGCCTCAGCAGAGCCTGATGAGCCAGCCCAAAGGACACCGGCACCTTGGATACCTGAGGAAGGAAGACAGGGATGCTTCTGACAGTAAAAAGGTCAGTGCCGCCCTGCAGAGGAGCATATTCTTGCTCTGCCTACTCGTGCCATTCCTCTGTGATGCCCAGGCTTTCTTCTGAGCACTGCAATTTTCTGAGTGCCAGCTGGGAGCCCATCTGCAGCAGGACTGAGCCACTCAGATGCCCACAGGGCGGCTGCGAGCAGTGTTTCCAACATATGTTTACATGTAATGCTCAAGTACTTTCAAACTGAGCATGTAAGCAAGTCACTCTTTGGCCAGTGCTACCTTTAACCTCTGTGCCTCTCGCCCCTGAATGCACAGTTAAAAGCAGGATCTCAAAGTTCCACTCCGGAAATAAATGCATTAATGCTTGCATTCAACTGCCAGAAAGACATAGCAGAAAAAAACCACATGAAAACCAGTGACTGGAGAGGGGAAAAAGTTGCTCTGTAAGTCCTGGCACATTCGAGACTGTGTCTGCTCTGTGCAATGGGGTGATAAGGGTTCAGCATGGGGAGGGAGATGTGAGCATTTTAGTAAGGACTGCAGCTCAGAGAGAACGCACGCTATGGTTGAGTTCATGCTGTATTTTTATCTCAGTGTTATCTGACAACTTGTGCTATGAGCAGCAGCGCTGGTCATTACCATGTGCCCAGCAGTGCCTCTGGCTGTGGTCTCACAGCCCCCAACTAAGTCCTCCACACCCATCTCCAACTCCGTATCTAAAACTAAAGGGACTATCTAGGGGCGGATTTTCAAAGAGACACCGCTTTCAAAGCTTCTGTTTATAAAAATACAGCTTTGTACAAAACTAGTGTATTGTGAAGCTCAGGGACTGTTGAGAGCAGGGCGATCACTCATGCCAAAAACTGCAGGAAGGAACTTTTCAAAGCAAAAGTCCATTTGCTTTGGTAAAAGCCAACTCCCTACCTCTCTGCATAGTATATTGATGACAAGGAAGTCAAGTGTTTGCTAGAACATCTCAACCAGCAACTCTACAGAGAACTCTGTAGGAATAAAAGCCAGTTCTTCCAGCACATGTGTCCCTCTTTCATTTCTGTCAGCTCCATCAATGCCCCAAGAAATGAGGGGTCTGTAACAGAGCAACTGACTTACAGCAGGACTGGTGTCAACCACTGGTGTCTACCAAATTTATTCCAGCTGCCTAGGTTTAAGTTCCTGCCTTTCACTCCAGTTAGGCTGTACTTAATAAAAAGTATCAGGGATCGAAAGCTAAGAAGATTCACAGTCTATTTGCAAATACAGATTTGTCTCTCAGTTGGAGAGGCTTCAAGATTGCACATAAAAAATGGGTAAAACAGA
This sequence comes from Phaenicophaeus curvirostris, assembly GCF_032191515.1. Lineage (NCBI taxonomy): Eukaryota > Metazoa > Chordata > Aves > Cuculiformes > Cuculidae > Phaenicophaeus > Phaenicophaeus curvirostris. The sequence goes on along the minus strand of NC_091400.1, from coordinate 12,919,986 downwards.
GAAACTGTTCAAACCTCTCTCTGGAGGCACGGCGTATCCTTAAGACTAGCGTGGGAAGTCAGTTCCTGAACCAACCTAGGCTTTCATCTACCTTCCATGGGCTCAAGTTGATGCCAATGAAAGACCTTTGCAACCACATCTTGGTCATTTCCAAGCAAACAAACAGAAATATCCTCAAGCTTTGTCAGCCAAATCTTACCCAAAGGCTGTTGCATTGAAAAGCAGCTCACCTGCGCCTGTTGCTGCAGCAGATGTCTGCAAACCAGACCCGGTTTTAAGAGCTTCACTGCTGTGACAATCTGAGGGCATGAGAACCCTGAGAAGGGCTGGCAGGCCCCAACATTTTCCTCTCTCTCTCACCAAATCTTTTGGTTTCAGATCAGATCAGACATTGATATGGTAAAACTTGCCCTCTCTTTGTGATCACTGACGGTTAAAAATGCCCAGCAGTACGCAGGAGATCAGCTCTTGTCACAGTGTTTAAACAGCAGCAGCATTTTTCCAGCTTCACCTGGGACTTGGAAACTAAACGCTACCCGTAGTTGTGCTTTAGGCATCTTTGCTGTAACATCATTATAAATATGAAATGAGAACTTAAAAGGCAAAAGGAAAGTAGATCATGGAAACACCGAAGTGCCACACTTGGCTCTCACCACATGAAAAGAGCTGTGAATTCCAGTGTGCACAGCACATCAGACAGAGTACGTCAACACGGAGGTAAAAGTGTCCTCATTAGAGGATGAGCAAACCTGGCAGCATCCAGAGGGAAAAAGGCGTCAAAGTTTCAGGGGAAAACTGACTACCACATTTTTTACACAATTATGTTTTTAAGGAAGACGAAGAAGCTTAGCACAGAAATATGAGGAACTTGGCTCAAGCAACTTGGATTTAGTATGACAGCAAGGACATCCCTTCTATGTGAGCACAGATTCTGATCAAATCCCTGAAGGCTACCCTTGGCAAAAGTTGTTTTCAAATGTCAGAGAGCTGAAATCTAGAGAGGTCATTCAGTACCTGGCCATCTCAGATGCTTCCATGGCCACTGTGAGCAGTACCCACACACTCGCAAGTCTAAATCATGCAGACTCAAAGCACAACATGACTGATAACACCAAATATCACTGGGTGGGCTGATAGAACCTTGACTGCAGCTCAGTACCTCTTAGCACTCCTAAAAGGAAACAGAACTGTCATGTTTATGAAACAGGCTCTGCCTGAATGGCACCCTTTTTTGCTCCTATCATCTCTCCTCGAATTATACACAGATAAGGCCCTCCAAACCTTTTTCCAAAACGTGGCTCTGATCCTTCTCCTCAATCTTCAGGTCTTTTCTTCCCCATTCCCTCATTCCCCCAATTCATAGCCATGATGAACCTGCTGCCTGATTATCCACCGACACATGCATTTAGCACTCCTGCATGGAAAACAACATATCTGGAAGCTTTTCCAACTTCCCTTCCAGATGATGTCACCCTGGGTGAGAGCCAGGCTGGGTTATGAGTGAAAATCCTTCACTTCAGGGTCAGACATCCTCCTATTTTTAGGCCTGATTTCAGTGCTGTGCGGCCAACAGCTGAGCTGAACAGTTCATGTTATTCAGCTGCAAATGTGTGCTGGGGTTCAAACAAAGCTTGAACCCCAGGTTTTGCAGGTGAAGGGGCATGCAGCACAGGAGCCCCTTTTAAAGACCAGGGCCAGCAGCAGCTGCTTTGCTCAGCACAGTGCTCTGGCAGTTCATGCCAAGACGAAAACCACTTCAAGCTCCTTCCCACCCTCCTCCTTGCAACTGTAAATCCAAAACCAGGGTCTGAATTTGATCTGGCACTGTGGAGCACTGCTGGCTGCATCCTCCCCCATGTGCCCCTCTGGAAATCCACACTGTGAGAAACCTGCCTCCTCCAGCACAAACTGGGAACTGGCAGCAGCCCAGAGGATGGAGACGAGGACAGGGAAGAAGGGCCCTCCGGCCACAGAGTACAAAGTACCGAGTGCAACTGGGAATGGAAAAGCAACCAGAGTTGTGACATAAAAGCACTAACTGGCATAAATAACATGCAAGAGACATGTGCGAGATGGCTCTCTAAAATGACTGGACTGAGTCCTTGAAAGTGCCACAGAAATTATATTTGCATGGGAACATGCCTGCAGACCAGGAGCAGCACTCAGCAGAGTGCTAGACCCAGCTGATCATTTGGGCCCATTTCAGACTCAGTCAGAGCGGAGTTAAGGAAAGGAAAAAGCTTTTGTGATGAGCTGCAGGTTGATATGAACAGTGACAGCATGTGCAGCAGCTGCAGCCAGCCACCAGCCAGGACTCCGCACAGCCCTGGGACCATCCCACTTTTCAGGGAGACCAAGGTTTGAGTTTAATGACTCGACACAGGATGGATGCAGACCCCACGCAAAAGCATCAGCTCCATATGCTGACTGAGCTCAACTTTTAGCAACCCATGAGTGTGCAGGGCTGAGGTGTAACTGTATACACTTGTTGACAATGACGGAAAACCACAGAAAAGTCAGAATCATAATCGTTTCAGGGCAAAGTGTGAACATGAGTCATATCCCACCATCAGCTGCAAACCATCCCTGTCCCTAGTGAAGAACACTGCCTGGTGCTGGTGATGGTAAGGAGCGCTGCTCTTCAGCCAAACCCCTTTTATCACAGTACTCTCTTGCTGCTGCCGCAGAATATGAGCACCCGCATATGGAGCCACCAGAGTTACTCTGAACTTCCTCTACAAAACTGACTCAAAGATTATAGTAATCAAATTGTGGTCAAGAAATTGATAAACACACGTGAAGATTCTCACATGCCCAAAGCAAACTGTGATTGGAATGTGCAGTAAGTGCTGAATAAGACTATGCCTTAGAATTGGCTGTGAACAGCTATCACGCTAAAACAAAAACCAGCTTGCTGACAGTAACTTTTAATAAACATTGCTTAAGACATTAACTAATGTGAACTATAACATAACTTTTTACAGTGAAAATATGGACTGGAAGTCTTTCCAGTTAATATTTGAAACAGGTTTCATTATCAGGACTGTGAGGCCATCAGAATGCCTCTGGATGTGTTTTAGCACAAAGGGAATGGCCTTGCCTGCTCGTTCTCATCGCACACGGCTGGTACGCTTGCACCATTGAGACCCAGGAGATGTGAACAAACCAATAAAATAGTTCATCTTGGCTGTGGTAAGTAACGCAGTGAGCCAGACAGCAAGGGTGGAGGGATGCGGCTTCTCTGCGGAGCAGCAAGATGTGACTGCTTTGCAGAAGGTGTCATGGGCTTAATGTTTACTGTTACAGTGAGAACTGGAAATTTGCCTGTGAGTGGAGATCTTTGTTGTAAGCATAAATTTATAACTTCATTTAGGAGGTTACTATAAAGACCAACATTTTTTCTCAATCTTAACCAGTTGATGATGGCAGTGCAGAAGACCTTTCCTCTGTCACACCTTTTGTCTTGTCACACCTGTATTTTTCTGCTTGCAAGCCGACTTCTTACAAATCTGTACAAATTCTGTATGTTTTTTTCAATCAGATAAGAAGAACAGATCACAATCCACTCAATTAAGAAAGTCAGCATAATTACTCTCAGAGGATAATTAAAAGTGGGGAAACTGAAGAATGGCAACATGAAGTAATGTGACCTAGTTCTGGAGAACAGTGGCAAGAGCTGGAGAGAGATGGCAGTGCTTGCAGGCCCCTGTCCTTTTATTCTCCATCCCTAGGGTATCCTTCACGTCCATAACGAGGGAGCTCAGGGGTGTTGCAGTATCAGCCATGGCCATGAGACAAATCCCTGACCAAATGAAGACAATCTCATGTGGGCACAGAGAGGGGATGAACTGCCAGACTCTGAAATCACTCTGGGGCCCACAGGCAAGCAGGGGCTGCAGTTACCACTGTCATGAATACTCCTGGCTACCACCACTCACCAGTGATGGGACATCTCTACTCACAAATCAAGACCTGCAAATAACAGCTAGGATAAAGGAGTAGGTAATACTTCTGCCCTGCCAAGAACCACCTATAATTTGACACACTGACGCACCTGAAAACCATTTCCGATGTTACAGGCAGACAGTTGGAAAAGCCTCAAAATAATTTTTTTCTGCTTTAACTTGCATGCTACAAAGATAAATGAGGATATTAGGCAGCACTGCAGAATCACTGGTTATTGTGAAAATTATAGGTTTGATATCAAGGCCAACTAGCTGCCACTGGAATTGGCACATACCTCACGTGGAAAGACAAGTACATGCTCTTCCCGAGACGGGAAAGATGTTGGCTGTGAAGGGCGTCTGCCGAGGTGTGCACGGAAACTTAGTTCTATCAGCATCAGATTTCCCAGTGCTGAAAAACTCAACAACAACTGCTTCTCTTGAAAACAAGGAGTCTGCAGCTATGACCTGATCTGTCCTGGCAAAGGGACAAGCCAAGAGGGGACAAACCTGCCGACCAGACTGACCCTTTGTACCTGGGTTTCACACCCAAGAAGGGCTGTGCCAGGCCAGCCTCACTACTCACCCCACATCAGAGAACCAGGCTGGCTGAGATAACTCAAAACGTCATCCTATCCCTACACTTTTCTGCTAGTGCCCTGACTTGGGCCAACAGAAATTTTATCCCATGTTGCACCTAGGATTTTCATGAACAAATCTATGCTATGCCTGGCTTGGCTACTGAGAAAGAGCTTAAGGCTTGAGATTAAGTCCTAGTGGAGGATTAGTGCTCTAGAGGAAAACATATGCATAGTGTCAGGAGAGAGGAACACGCACAGGTTGTCGTACTGAAGAAAACAGGCTGCACAAATTTTATCAAACTTTACAGATCTGAAGAAGGGAGGCAAAAGAGCTGATTTTCAGGACCTTCATGTGAAGTGGTGTAAAACTGAATGTTTTTGCAGCAACTTAATCCACACTTTGACTCTCACCCTGGGAGCAGCTGACACTGAAGACCTTGCAGAGGCCAGGAGGGTGGGAGCCCCGGGAGGGAGGCAACTCTGTGGCTCCATGCACATCCCTCCTGCTTCTCCTCAAGTTGCCTGCAAAGCCAACCCCTCCCACCCTGCATGCACAGAACCAGTTCCTCAGCGCAGTGGGGAGCTGGCATCTGCCACCACTGTCACCGAGCAGCACAGCACAACCACCACCATGGAAAAAGGCTCCTGCAGCACTGCCGGTTGCAGTCAGCGTCATGTACCTGGCTGGAGGCTGCCTGCCTGCAGAAGACCTGTCCACCCTACCTGCTGCTGACACCTCTGCATCAGCAGATCAGTGGATTCTTTCCACAGAAGGCTCTCAGGGCCAAGGAGAACTTTTTCTTCTGGCTTATTAAAGCAAGTAAGATGCACCAAAGCTGCTTTACAGCCTGTGATCTGCATGCAGTCACTGAAGTACAGTAAACAGTACAGTAAACCTTGGCTTATGTGTTGTCTTTCATGTGTAACCCTCAGTGGGCAGCAGGCCTCAAAAACATTCATGGGAACTGCACTGAGCCCTGAGATAAGGAGAGCTGCCCTGCTGCATGTTTGTGCACGAGAGGTGCAATGTCTGCCAGTCAGGGATGTTCAGGTGAGACCAGCCAGGTATGACGATCCCCTGGACTGATGGAATAACACGCAAAATGCCTTCACTGAAATAACTTGTGCAAATAATGTCATTTCCACATATCCAGCAGCATGCTGTAAAGTGCACTTGAAACAATTCCTCGGGATAGTTCCTCTGTTGCTTATTCTATTCTCCAATCAGCTCTGCACCCTTTTTGCTGAAACCAGGCACCATTCTTTTAGAGGAAATGGAAAAGCCCACTCGTGGCTGTAAAACCACAGAAACGACTCAACTGAAGTGATAGCCCGTGTCCAAGGCTGCAGGACTCTCAGCTGAAATCTGTGGTACCCACGGGGCACCACCATGCAGAACCCTGCTGCCTTTGTGCTCGGCATCGCTTTTGCAAAGCCAGCCTCAGCTGTCTGGGGAGATCCCGAGCTGCGGCTGATGCTGAAGTAAACGTCCTAACGGTGCCACCCAGAGGGGCTCGGGTGTAGCACACAGCTCCCTGTCCACAAGAACAACCACAGAAGTGAAAGCGGTACTATGCATGATCTTACATAGGTCAGACTTAAAACCAGCTATGAAACAATTACATTTGCTGCTGGTTTTCATTTCTCTTGCTCATCAGATTTCATTCACTTGTTTTTTTCCCATCTCTCCCAATACTCTCTGTGTGTTTTCATTTTCCACATACACTAAATCAGTCATTCTTAAAAATACAAACATATCTGGCCTCTCGGCAAACTAGAGCTATTTCATTTTACTTACGATTGCTAAAAACAGGACCACATGCTCAATTAGAGAGACACTCACCTGTATTTCATTGCCATACAACAGTACATGATTTCAGAAACCACACGCTGAAACTGGAAACCTAACAGAAGACAACCTTTTTTTTCCCCCATCTCAGACAGCTGATGACTCTCTTTCTTCTGTGAAATCATGACTCGAAGTTGGTACACAAATATATTTTTTCCATCAGAGGATTAGACATATTTATACGTGTGTGCTGATACAGTTCATGTCAGTTGCCTGAACAGCTTGTCTGCAGCATCCCTGCTGGCAGATTTTAGGATGGGTGAAGCATATCACAGGAAAAAGCTGTTCAGTAGCAAAGGTGTAATTCACCTCTGTCTGCAGAGATACCTCCCGCACTGACGCTCTCATCTGTGTGACATTAAGAACTGGATTCACAAAGTGAACTCTTTGAATATCAGAGTAAAATCAATTGTTGAATCGTTATTTTCTCCTTTAGGAAATTAAGGGGATTACACAGATTACAGACAAATAAGCCCAACTGCATAAACTATATCCTCGCTTTCTTAATCTTTGGGATTTTTGAGCTTTATTCAGATATAATCACAGAATCACTAGGTTGGAAAAGACCCACAGGATCATCGAGTCCAACCATTCCTATCAAACACTAAACCATGCCCCTCAGCACCTCATCCACCGGTCCTTTAAACACCTCCAGGGAAGGTGATTCAGCCACCTCCCTGGGCAGCCTGTTCCAGTGCCCAATGACCCTTTCCATAAAAAAATTTAAGATAGATAACTGAGTTTGAAATACGATCTTAAAGATGCAAAAATACACACAACACACTCGCATCTGTCTTTTTTTTCTCTGAAATCATCACTTACTGGTCTATCGGAATCAAGGCACTGGGTATTATCACCTTACACAAGCTAAAAAGAAAACTAAGAAGCAGACTGACTTGAAAACTAACATAACAATTTTTCGGATAGCCTATGGCAAGCACTATTCTCACCTGCTGAATCCCTTCCAAAAAGAGTATTCATTTTTTACAGTCTCAATATTGGAAAATCAAGAAAAAGAATTATATAAACCATGTTAACTGAGAGATGGTGTCGCTGAATCATGCCTACTACAAAGAGCTGCGGTCATGGTTAAGAGGAGATTTTAAGTGTTATGGCATCCAAATGTTAAATGTAGGGACCAACGTCCACACTGCATTTGGAGAGTCACCTCAAGCTGACTTCAAATCTAACCTGGCCTGAGCATCAGGTGATGACTTCATTTTCCACCAGGCAGCCCTGGACTGTGCCCTGTTTACATCTACATCCAGGCCTCCCATCAGCAGCTGCAGGGAGGCAGCTTTTGGGTCAGTGGAAACACAAGACACCTGCATGGAGAAGGGTTTGAAGGGTCGTTTGTAAGAGATGAGTGAGCCTGCAGAAGCCTGCACTCTGTTAAAATGAGTAAGTGAAGAAACACCTCCTACGTTTCAGATACTTCCATGCTGAATACATGTCTGGAGGAAATAGTAGACACGTGGAGTCTTTCGTAAAGCTGTGAGATATGACCCACTGAGGTCACTGAGTCAACGGTCTTAACCCTGCTGGAAGTTTCAGACACATCTCATATCAAGTGAACAGCACTTTCACACACCAGTTCTGTGTACCATGATGAAAAACTACAGCAGCAATTTAACCGAAAACATTTCTTTAAAGGACCAAAGACAACAAGCCTTCCCCTTCCTGCCACTGTCATGCATACAGTGGTTTCTCTAAGTGTGTTTTGCAAATGAAAATACCATTATACACCCAAGCTGAACTGCAGCACAAGGAGGTGCTTGTTCAGATAAGTGGAAGCACATCTTGATGGAAAATTTGTGTCACCAATGGGAAAAGATCTGGAAAAGCCATGTTAAAAATCTACTCTTGTGCAATGGGTACCAGCTTCCAAACCAACTCCTTTCAGAAATTGATGAGTTGTAAGGAAATCAGAGCACAGTTTTGTTTGGCAGCAAGGCAAACACGAAAACCATCACTTTCATTTATTTTCCCTTTTTCCACACTTGCCCCCATAGAGCATAGGGTATAGGGTGTGCACTGACCTGTACTTGCCTGTCTGCACTTGCACAGCTCTCATGCCGCACTGCTGGGCACCTCCTACATCATTCACAATATCATCTCCAATCATGATGGCCTGTCAGAGCAGTGAAATATAGAAAAACTGGTGTCAAGCAAATCTCATTTCTGCCATACGTCATGCACCTTTGACATAACAAACAGCTTGATTTGATGTTTAATACTGCCATCAGACAAATTAAACAAGATAATATTGTCATCGTATTGATTAAAAGTCACCCTACCTTGACTATAAATCATGCTATAGCTCCTCAAGCAATGTACTAGTGCAGTACACATCTGTACCATTTGTAGTCAATCACAAAAATCAAAATAATTTGGCACAGTCCAAAGAAAATGCTGAATTTCATGAATTTAGTCCCATTCTGTTCCAAACGGTGCATTTATGTTATGCTCCCAGCAGTTTAAATGAAGCTTAACTTTTAAAGTATTTCCTTAAAATTGGTATTTTAAAAACTAGTCAAAATCCTAATCTTGTGATCACCAAGACGAGTAACTTTGCGGAGCTTGATCCAACCCATGCTCACGTTGATGCTCAGAAATTTGGAAAGTCATTGTAAAATCTGATTTATTAGATCATCCACGTCTTAAAATCCTGCTCACATGAGGGATGATCATCATCCCTCAGGTGATGGTACATAACAGGATGCCCCCTCAAGTCAAGGCTCATTTGTCTGGTTCTACACTGAAGTAGTTTATTTTGAAACAGTTTATCTATGCCCATCCTTGCTTCCTTCTGCCTAGATGAATTGCCACTGCACTAGGTTTTGAGAGCATCTTTAGGGAGCAGACAGACCTAAGGACTTGTGGCAAAGGGGTCAGAGCTGGGGAAAACATGACCATGGGGAAGTACCAGCAGCAGGCTACAGCACAGACAGCTCTGCCTCTCCAGCCGTCTGCTCACAAACCACTTCAAGGCCACCAGATAACGGAGGGCTCAGCCTTTTTCATCCTTTCAATATCTGATCATTTTCCTTATCCAATGTGCTCCTAGAATTGCAGGGGTTCCTAATAAGATGCCTTCATCTGTAGATAGTTTACCTCTCCTTATCACTTCTCCAAACAAGCAATCCAGCATGAAATGGGGAGAAAATGATGTAAGTAATTAGCAAATAAAGCATGCATACATAGATGAGGAAAACAGAGTAATTCCACTGCTACATGCAGAGCTGCAAAGAACTTGGCAATGCTGATTCTGGCCAACCACTACCAATTCCTCCCAAACTGCTCTGAGATATGTAATTATTCTTAACCACTCACTTTAACAGTTTATAATCCCTTCCTCTTATAAAATTCCTCACCGAGGGGGAGAGGGAATGGCTGGGGGGTTGGATCTTGGAAAGCATCAGGAGTGGATCTGCCCTCCACCACCTGTGCACCCTTGCTCAGCCTGAAGTTCAGGAGGAGATTTCTGAAGGAAAGACAGCCCTGGGTTCTCAAAACCCTCAGAATGAATTTCCTCTGAAAACAGGGAAGGGCAGAGCAGGGTAGCCCATCAATAGCCTGCTTGCCTGACAGGCTCCATTTTACTCAGTTCAGGCCAGTTCTCCAGCGCGGCGCCCAGCAGCTCTGCAAGCGCAGCCACGGATGAGCAGCAATGCCTGTCCAGGCCAGCTTGTGCCACACGCACACAGAAATGCACTCCAGCCCCCAGGGACTTCACAGATTTACTATCAGTGAAGGGCAATAATCACTAAAGGAGGAGCAATTATTCCCAAATCATTTAGGATTTAAAAAATCATTGGCAAGAAGATAGAGGTCAAAAGGTGCACTGTCAAGGGAAATAAAAAAACTCCACCTGTCAAATATGGGTTTAACTTCCTCTCTGACTGCAATATGGTAAGAAGAAAGAGAAGGATATAAAACTGAAAGGTCACATACACACTGAAAGCAAGAATTAAAAGATCCCCATTCGTGTTTGCCTTTTACACAGGCATCACACTATTAATCTGTTCAATTATTCTGCAAAAGTTACTTTTTTCAGATGGGTTAAAAATTTACTAAAAAGCAGAGCAAATTGCAGGCACACAGTCTCTTTGGTTTTAAGCAAATCACCAAAGAATTAAGATGGATAATTTATGCTTTCCTAAACCACGTAGCTGGTGAGAGGCGGTGTGTGTGGTTGTACCCGTGCAGTAAGTAAAGCACGTGTGTACCAAAGCTGAGTGAAGCCACTGCTTTTGAAGAGACCCCATTGAACTCACCCAGCAGTGCCACAGACATGAACAGGAGATGAACATGACCTCCAAGAATTTGAGGGTAGGAAGTCACAATATAACCCCACTGGACAAATGTCTGTGGTACAGAGATCCCCATCACAGTCAGCAATCACACTGGTGGTGTCTGGGCCACAGACCCAGCACCAGATGGAGGTGGTGACAGTCTCCTCTGGCCCACAAAAGCAGCCAGCACTATCAAGCCTTCAGAGATGCTGACAGGGTTCTGAATGGGAACCTCAGGTATTTTTTTTGTCTGCAAAGAGTTTTAGCATTCACTAAAATCACAGAAAAACATTTGATCAGAAAAGGAATTATGGAGTAAGGAAACGAGCATAGCAGAAATACAATACTGTGTGTCACCCAGTCCTGCCTGTGTTGCAATGCAGCGTTTGCTAGGACAAGCTCCAGTGTGGTACTAGGGAGGCTGCAGTCTGTGGAGGATGCAAGTGAAGAGATGCACAGAAGGAATTGTGTGAACTTCAACAGAATACCAAACCCAGTGAATGTTTCTAGAGTCAACACATTTATGCCTAAGCAGATTTTCGCTGTAGGCTTAATAGCCTTAATCAAGTTAAATGTGCCAGGGACAGAAGGAAATAAAGCTTATTCAAAAAATCTTGATTAATGTATTAATCTCATCACACAAGAAATGTGATGCGTGTACTTTTCACCTGATTCTCCTCAGCCAGCCAGTAATCTCCTAGGCTTCAGGATCCCATGTTACTGTTAAAGATGTTTCTATCTCAGAACTACTAGCTATGCAAACACCAAACATGCAAAGGCCTCTGACCTGTGAGAAACCGTACAACAAGCCAGGTGAAACCAAGAAAGACATTCCACCTCCTGAGCAGATACCCAAAGGCTGCAGGGTCAGCCAGGTTTCAATAAGCTTTCAGCAGGACTCAAAGCCTGAAGCATCACTCAGCCACCTCACTCTTCATTCCAAGATGGAAAATCTTTCCCTGCTGTGTCTGGTGAGCAAGGAGGGGATGCTGGCACAGTGGCAGGTCCTCAGGATGAGCCCCACCCTGCTCTCGCATGCCACGAACTCCCACCTGAGACTTCAAGGTGGCAAGAATAGGAACCGGTTAACTACCAGTGATTTATGTACTCCAGTACAACCTGCCATAACTCCCATTAAGGCAGGGCAATTAGCTACAGAGAGAAATTTTTATGATTGTAGAAAACTACCATAACCTTAACATTATTCAAATTTTATTGTAAAGCTGTAAAAATCATCCACTGTTACAGCTGCCTTAAAACACATGAATTGGACATTTCAGTAACCTTTAAGATGTGTTATTCTTTGTCACATTATTGAATCATAAGGTACGTCAGGGTACCTCTAAGAGGTTTAAATTTCCAATCTATTAAAGTAATACCAACAATCTGTTATTTCTAGGCCATTGAGGGAAGTTTAAAATGAAAACTGGACTTTGGGGAGTTCCTCCTATTCCAAGTGCAGGCTGAAAACATCTCGGTGACAGAAGGCAGAGTCAGGGTCTCGGTACGGAACGGTTATCGAGGGAGAGGATTGGTGATAACTTTATTGATTAAAGCAGCTTGAGAAATTTAAGATTTGCCACTGTCTAGAATTACTGTGGTGAGACAGCTTTATTAAAAAGCTATTTTTCATTAGAAGTTAAGTGAAAGAAAACTGTAATATGTTTTCAAAAGCACAACTCATCTAAAATAGTTTAATAATGGTGCAGATTAAATGCATTCCACAGGTTGGATAAATGATTTCATAAAAGCAAAGGCAAGTAAAACCAGTCCTTGTCATATAATTATAAATGCAGAGCAGTATAGCTCATCCAGGAGATGGATTAAAATATAATACAGTGCATTACTAAGGAATTTGTTGAGCTGCATACATTGGGTTTTTACTATTATGTACGACGACCTAAAACAGCCTACAAATCTTTCTCAAAAAGACATTCAAGTTGCAGTGTCAAGCACTCAAAAGTCAGGAAAATATTTCAGATTTAAGGGCGTTCGCTCTGCTGTGATTTGTTCCTCCTGTGCATATATATCAACTTCAGCAGCATGGACTATTTTTCCCATAGTCAAAGCACGGAGTGACTGGTGCCCTTACGCAGTGGTGTCTGCTGCCCTTTTCCTTGGTGAGGCACATTCTCCCTCCATCTCCAAAACCCCTGCGTACAAAAAATTACACCAGCAGACTGGATACATGACCACAGAAAACTGATGGCTTTTAACACTACAAACTATATGGGAAAAAATCCGTGTCATGATATTAAGTTAGTCACTGGTAGCACTGTGAATATCTGGCAAAGAGCAGAGAGTGAATAAATTTCGGAGGCTGCTGGGGACTATTACTGCTTTTCTGTACCCAGAACAAATCCTCCTGAAGTCCCTATGGGAATGTTTTTTCCACCTTGGTGATGCATCATATCACATTTTATTCTCTGCAGCAATGTTTTTGAGGTAGTTCTGGTGTCCTGTTGCATCCCTGTAGTGATAAGCTCCCTTGGTGCCTTCCTCTGTTCTTCTTTCTAGCTACTTTTTCTTCAAATCTCATTCTCTGTCTCAAATGGATTTCTGGGTTTGTTGGCTGGATGAATGGATTGAACAACTGCTGTGGCTGTAGCTGAGAACATTATGCACAGGCTGAGCCATCTTTTTATGGGGAAAGTATTGACAGGCTGAAGGGAGTGCAGAAAAAAGCATTGCTGCAGGCCAGGGTGCAGAGGGACTAAACCACACGGGAAGCTGCTGAGAGTCAGACACAGTTTTAGTGAGAGAGAATTGCTGTAACAATACCAAACCTATAGGGAATTGGACGAAGAAGATACCCAGGAGGGCATGCGGTTATTTTGGTTGTCACCTGGAGTAAAACTGTTATAGAAATAAGGAGATGCAGCTTAAAAGGGAAGCATCCCAATGAATCTCACAGAAAGTTGCCTGCCCACAAGATCTGCTTGGCTGTGAACGCTGTCCCTAGGGTATGTACAGAAATCCTGTGTTTGGCTCACGGAAAACTACTCTGGACAAAACATTTATTAATGTGAAGCAGGGAACAATCCTGCATAGGAAAGGAGACGGATTAGATGGCCTACTAGGTCTTTTCCATCTCCTCATTCTATAATAAAGTAAAACATGAGCATGTACTGAATTACAGGGCCATAATTTCATCTCCAGGCTCTAGGGACCTACAGTCCACCCCAACTTCAGTCCTGTTGTTTATAATGCCACCAAACCCCTGATGGAATTACTATGTTGTAATTCACTGCTGTCTGTGAGTTATCTCATACTCATCCTTATGTCTATCCTGTGTGACATAACAACAAATCAATAAAAAGGATCTGGGCACAGCTACAGACAGGGTGAAAAATGGGCTGTGTTAAGTAAGCCAGAGGCATCACACATTCAGCGTGCTCCTGGAAAGTGTGATGAGCCCATTAACACAGGAGTTTGGGGGTCAGTCAGTGCTTCCTGCTCACCTAAAACACAAAATACTTTACTTTGCCTTTCCTTCTTACTAAAAAATTGTAGTCAGTGTGACACCAAAGGAAATAAGTAACACACCGGCTGCAATTCCACTGTGCTGCAGCCTCCAGCCACAAAGCAAACTGCCAGGCATTAAGGCACCTCTCGTCTTGTGAGGCACATTTTCCATGATTCCTTGGGAAAACTACCTTTTGTTCTCTTCAGCCTCCAAATAACAGAACCTCACAACAGAAGCGCATGTTCTTTTGAACTGTGTGTTTTGGAAGGAAATTGAACATGAAAGTGCAACACAGCTGTACAAGTAGAGGGAGAAACTGCAGCAGAGAATGGAATGATGGATAGGAGACTCTAAATTTGGTACAGGTATGGATGGCACAAGTCAGAACAAAATGCGACAGAGAGGAATGAGAAGCGAAATCATGAGTCATAAAGAACACTCAAAAAAGCAGACAAAATGTCCTGCCTCTTGGGAGAGTAACAAATATGCACAGGGCAGGAAAGCCCAAGAGATTCCCACTTGCTAGTGTCTACCCTCTTGGCTGTCAGGCCTCTTTTGTCCCCTTTGCACTACTAGAATGGGCAAACACGGGGCTTTTCCCTCTGAAACATTTTTTTCATAGGAAGATCCTGAACATAAACATTTCCCTGCACGCTGTGTTTGGAAAAAAAGTTGCGTCCACCCAGAGTTTACCATGTCGTCCTGGCCGCATTCCCTTTGGCCTCTCCTGTAACAGCAAACCAAATTAAGAAAAGCATCGGTGGGCATAACTAGATGGCACAGCCAGTACTTGGAGCATCAGAAACCTTACCTCTTGTGGTCTAACTCCCATTTCTGCTAAGGCTGACTCAAAAAACTTTTTTGCTGGTTTTCCCACTACCTCAGCTTGAACATCACAAGCATACTGGAAAAAGAAAAGACAAAAAATGCTGATCAGAAAAGGATTTAACTCTGTAACACCAGTCAACTGTAAAAAAAGTAAGTGATTATTAACTTTTTTACCCTTAAATACTTCTAGGGGTTAGCAGGTAAAGGTGGATATTGGGAGAATTTGGATAGCAGAAGCATGATATGTTCTCTGTCAGGAGAGAAAGTCTTCCTGAAAGATCTCCAGTTACAAATCTACATTCTCCATCATGAGAGCAGTGCCTAGACTCAGCTCCAGCACGGCTTATTTTTGTAAGAGCATCACGCTTAAACAAGTAGCAAATATCCTTCATATGAAATGATCAAAAGTACTGAAAGGCCTTAAGAGATGTAAAGGGTTTCTTCAACCACCTGGCATATTTACAATGATTCAAGTGAACAGTCAGACTTAAAAAGTTTTGTTTTCCTGCATGTAAATCTCAGTACTATGTTGAGAAAAGTCTTACTAGCTTGTTCCTAGACAACTAGATGCCCGAACTTATCTATGAGGCAAAACCTCTCCCCAAAACTCATGCAGACACAAATGACTGCTGTAAGCAGACATACCCGCTGTCTTCTCTGCTTGTATACTATCCCACTTTGCCTTATTCTCTGCATTCACTATATATTTTAAACTCACTATATTCACTATATATTTGCTTTTTACCTCTCTACAAGTCTATAGAAGGGATAATAATGATTCTCTCCTTCTCTCACCCTTAGGCTGGCTTATCTACTGGGTTCCAGTTCTGCACAGGCTTAATCAGGCTTAAAAACAGGATGGTATGTAAGTATCTTGCTGAATAAGGGCCCGTTGCTGTAAACTGTTAAGGGCAAGGGCTGCGTTAACAACACTACACCAAACATAAAACGGACCTGCAGATTTTCTCGGGTATCTTGCAGATAATATTCCATGTTTTTCTTTTCCAATTCCTTCTTTCAAGGCCTTCACTTCCAATAAAGGTATCATAATGGTAAAAGTTCACATTTTAAATGAAATAAAAAAGTGCGAAGCCAGAAGACAAATGAATCCACCTGTCTTTAGAATGCAGCAAATGAGTTTCAATCTGTGGGGACTTCCTCCACCAAGGTGAGCAATTACAGATGACCCATATTTATACCAGTTACTCTTTTAACAAGGTGCGCAGGGCAAGTAAGCATAACGCAAGCTATAAAATACCTCTAATGCCTTCATATATGCTCCAACATCAAGTTTCAGACCATCAGTTTCTTTATAGTAGCGTCTGGAAATGAAAGTGATAAAGTTCCCATGAAATGAAAATGCTGGCAGTTAAACACAAAGAAACCACATTTTATTATTTCTGTGCTTATACAGATGTCCATATGGCTGCAACAAAAAGTCAACTCATCAGAAACTCCACAGCCTTAATTTAACACCAGGAATTAAGCAGAGGACAGGCTCAGTACCATGCAGTGCTTGGGGAAAAGATTTCTGACCGGACGGCCATCTGGCACCTGGGACACAAGTCTGTTTCAAAGAGTTTTCCACTAGCTTGTATCAAGGATTAACTCGTCCTGTGTTTTATTGTACAGAGCACTGGCTGCTCACAATGGACAGCACTTGCATCCCTCTCCCTTTAACCAGTGATGGAGACCCCTTGGCAGACACAAAATGAGGACTGGCACTACCAGCATCTGCAACACCTTCCTTGGGATATCTGGAAGGGACCCCAGACTGCCGGCCATCATCGCTTGTCACCAGCCTCCCATGTGAGGGAAGCCGGGACACAGCTTATTGTGACTAAGAAAGCCCTCCAAGCTACATTTTGTTCCTTCTAATAATGTTCCTATTGCCACGAAGTTCATAAAATCAGACAGCATCATTATGGTCTCTCTTTGGAACAGCAATTCATGTTAATACAGGTCTTCCAGGCTCTCCTGACCAGAGCAAAGACAGTTTACTACACAACAGGGAAAAAAGGTGGGATGTGCAGTCAGTAAAGGTTTTATGCCCTATCCTTCTGTCATTTTCAATTATTCAGCACAGCCTTCCTTTAAAAGGGCCACTTAACCTTTGCTAGAACAGCCATTAACTTTCCATAGTCTAGCGTAAACAGCTTAATTTTCTAACAGTGGCATGACAGAGGAAATTACAAAGTCAATTCCCACTCTCAGCCCAAAACAGATGCTACATGTAAATCACTCCATTTTCAAGAGGAGAGCATTCTGCTTCCTACTTCAACACTTTCCTTTTCTATGGAATGAACTAGAACTTCAACCAACACCAACTTGCCCCAGGCAGGCACTGTGTTAGGGTCCACTCAACTACACTGATTCTGCACGCTAGAAATGAAGCTGGCTTGTGGCTGGGTTTTGTATCCATCCCTTTGCATCAAAAAGGCTTGTTTAGTTAGCTGAATAATTCATTCAATTTATCATCTCCCTGCTTTGAGTCAGAGAACCCACCTACCAGCATAACTTATTCAGAACTCACATTTACATTACCTAAACGATAAAGCATTTGAAACAATATCCTTATAGTGAAAACTGAGCTCAGAATATCCGAACTCCTACAATTTTAAATGCAAAATAACATTTCAAAAAAATATCACTGGGTCTGTTTTAGAGCTGCCTACATCCGTGAGTGACCAAATTAAAGAAATACTCTCATACACACAGGGTACAAAGACATTTTTGCACTGATGATGTTGCACATCTTAAACAAAGGTTGAGTCTCTATTTCATTTTGAACCACAGCATTACACAGCACAAATCTTGCTAATTTCACATACATTAGCCATTCTGGTATTGGCTCAGTGTCTTCTCCTTGTCCTTCTAACTGAAGAACAGTAAGGAATTTTTACCCGTGTTGTAGGATCAGAGCATGAGAATCTGGTAAATCCACTGCATTGCCTTAACTGCTCCTTCTTGCTGTTAAGTTCTACCCAGCTGGATCAATAATCCACAGACTAAGAAGGGTTTTAATGCCTGTTACGGTCTGTTGAATCACCGAACAAAGTTGTCACCACAGCCTCCTCACGCTAAACACACAGAGTCTTTGTCAAGCCCCTACAACACACAACAGAATAACTCCTTCTAGAACTCCTCCACAGCTGTTGAGATGTGTCATTACTCAGCACTGGCGTTAATAACCTCTTGTTTAAAAGCTCATAATACATCTAATTGAATTGATTTTAGGAAAACATTCCAATTCCCTGACTGAATTTTTCTTGCATGTGACTGCAGAAGGTCAAAATTTACCTTTAATATTCAGAGAATAATTAAAAACAATTGATCTGGCATTTCAAAAGCACATGTGCTTTTGCAGGTCTTGGTCACACACACCAGCCCAAACATTTCTCCTTCTATCCTTGGCCTCTCCCCTAAGGTCTCCTTGGCCACCACTTTACTCACAGCCAGAAGAACTTCAACTCTCATCTCTAGCATAGTTCAACTGGAGTTTGTGCATTAAAGCTACTTTGATAAAATGACAGGATTTCTGTATTGGCAACTGGAGGAAAACTGGAGAGAGACTTTTTACAAGCAAACATAGCAACAGGACAAGGGGGAATGGCTTTAAACTGACAGAGGGGAGATTGAGATGAGATCTCAGGAAGAAACGTTTTCCTGTGAGGGTGGTGAGGCCCTGGGCCAGGTCGCCCAGAGCAGCGGTGGCTGTCCCATCCCTGGAGGTGTTCAAGGCCAGGCTGGATGGAGCTTTGAGCCCCCTGACCAGTGGGAGGTGTCCCTGCTCACAGCAGGGAGTTGAAACTGGATGGGCTTTGAAGTCCCTTCCAACTCAAATGATTCCATGATTTTATAAACTGAAAACTCTCTTTGCTTCCTATCACTCATGTAAGGCAATTTTCCAGGCTGAAAGTGCTCCCATATGCGTGATATTTCCACATGTATGTATCAACATGTAGGAATGTTAACACCAATTTCCAGAGACAGCATCTTGAAGCATCACTCGAATAGCAAGAAGTCATTTACATCACACAGGCCGTTAGCCAGATCCAGTATCACATCTCAGTCACTACAAATGTGGGCAGGTTTTGAACCTGGGAGAAGCAACCTGGCTGACTCTTGGCTGAAACAGAGATTTTCTGGACTACCTCATCTTCCTCACCATTAGTAACACCAGGATGCTGGAAGATCAAATAGCATCACAAAGCTACGCCAATAGCCCGTTACCCAAGCACAGCCTGTTGGACATTTTTTGTTTGTTTGGGGTTTCTTTCATTATTAAACATCATTTATTTTCAGTTCAGACAGGAATGTGTGGCTACAGGCAGCAGTCACACCAAGAGCCTTCATCTCTGAAGTCTTGCAGGGGCAAAGACAAAAAGACAAGCAGTGCCTGTAATTCTACTGGCCTCTTGCAATACTCATTCACTTGGGGGTTGCAGACATCAAAATCCAAACTCTCCATGATTTCTACGTGTTTTTAAGAGGCTCTCAGGCTTGCTCGTGAAGCAACAGAAGTCCTTTTCCTAGTGGCTTACAAAACTACAGCTATTTAACCCTCCCATCATCACCTGCAACCATGTAGATTGATTCACCAATGTCTAGCTCACTCTTGAATGCTGACTTTGAAGGGCTGGAGGCTGGCATTTGCTGTGCTGATGCACCAGGGTATCCCTAGGTTCTCTAGAAGCTGCTGCAATTCCTCTTCAGCAGAGCCGCTCTATCTCTCACCTTCTCTAGCAGCTGATGGAACGCATTCACACAGCTGCTCACTCTGCACTGTCTACAGAAAAAAGCATCACCAACAGCTGAAATTGAAGCAGTTCCTCACCCACTGCTGCAAAAGCAGAGACCCATCAGGGATGAGTATTTTCAGAGTCAACTGGAGGATTCAGCACAGCAATCTTGCACGGGCACAGGGCTGAACTGTGGCTCATAGGGAGCAACCACACCATTTTCTTTCAGTGACCCATTTCAGTGTAATTTTTCCCTTATGCCATGGGAAAGACTGCAAGTAAGTGACTTGGGACAAGGGGCCAAGTCAGGTGACTGAATCACCCACTGAGGATGAGTTACCCACCGACAGATTGCTGAGCAGATCAGCCTCCCATTCAAGACATGCGGATTAACTGCTTGCAAGTTGGTACTGTGAATGCCCACACCAATATCTGGCCTCCGATATGCACAAAGATACAGGAAAATTAAAAATGTGTGGAGACTTGAAGAAGAAACAGAACTCAACTCACCCTCTTCCAAGGGAGATCAAAACAGGCTTCTCCATGCCAATCAAAACTCGGAAAGCTTCATTAAGGTTTGCATAGGTGAAGTTCTCTGCTGCATCTCCAATAACCACACAGTTTGGATTTGCTTTATCAATCTCAGCAAATTCAGGGACAAGATCTGCAGGAGGAAGAGAAAAAAAATCCACAAATCCCTTACCACTTCAGATCCCATTGGAACGGATGGTTTTCCCCCCAGTCTGTGTTTCCTTTCATTCATGGCACAACATATTAAAGTCTGAGTCAAGTGCTGTTCGAGCCCCTCTATTCCTGACTGGATCCTGCTGTTCATCTGTTCTACAACAAAGAGCAAAATAAACCATTTCCCACCCTTGCCTGAGCTTCCCCTACCCATGTCTCAACAGCCCATTATACCCAAGCACTGGGACCTGAGGCAAACACTTGGGTAGCTGAATGAAAAATGAATAACAGCGAGGGCAGGATCCACCTCCTTTCTCCATATCCAGGTTCTACAGAGAAAAAAACTTTAAACTTAAAACCTCTGCCATGATAACAAAGACAAATCCACATCTTGCACAGGACCTCACAGATCTCCTAGTCTCTGTGGTTAAGAAGCAGACTTCTCCATGCACTTGATGACCCCCAGCACATCTCTATGCCTTCACTGTACCACTACCATAATGGAGATCTCGCTCAGACCACGCCACTAAGGTTTATTCCACAGTCTCACAAATAAGTAAAAATCTTTTCCCTGCAGGAAAACAACAGCTGGGAGCTCCTCCCTGCATGGCTATGGGAATTCATTGCTCTGTCACAAACGGCTGCATCTCTCTGGGCTCTCCCCCTACATATCCCTGCATCTGCTGCAGCATTGCCCCACCGTTGTGCACAAGTAAGTGTGGCCTCAGGCCGCGCTCCTTCAGAATGCGGCAGGCTGCTGGTGCTGGGGCAGTGACTTCATCCACAGAGATGTCAAAGCCCAAGCCCTGGAGCTTCTTCACGAAGTTCTCCCGGGTCGCCTGGGTTTCGTTAGTGCAGAACCGCAGCTTCAGACCGGACGCTTTGATCCTGTTGGGTAAAAGCAGCAGAGGGCTTAACCAGACATAGAAAATGAGCTAAGAGTATCAGTTCTGCTGTCTCACACCTAAACTTGCATAATTACAACAAAAATGCAAAGATAATATTCCAGAACACGAGCAGAATCCCTCACTGTAACCCAGACGTGCCTACAATATTGACTCTGGGCAGCACAGCTGTAGCTTTCACACGTAGAGCCCCTGCCACAGCAGGTAACTGCTGTGCTGGAGCAGAGAGCTAAGCTGAACACAGCAGCACAGGCGATGCCCATCATCACACAGTCCTTCAGGCACACACTCCCCAAACACATTAAAAAAAAAAAAGAACCAACAATTTAGTTACTTTTCTTTAAACCAGTCCATGGACGTAGACACATGTAACCTGAGGGCACCGCACAGCCATGAGCACAGCAGCTGGTGTGATGCCACTGGCTATTACTGTTCTAACTTGGATTTTCCCCTTTCCACTGACTGATCCCCTGCTGGCGTGATCTGCTTGATGTAACAGCAAGGCTTTGTACTCCTGAAGGCTCCAGGGAACAGACCAGCTAGCTGCAATTATGCTTGTATCAATGCTGGAGTGGCTTCAGTTACCTTTACCACCTAATCTTTCACAAAATACCTGCACTGTTACTTAGTGAGCAATCCTGAAAAATAAGGGACTTCAAGTGATTCATCAATAAAAGTTTCCAGGTAAATGGCTCCTCAAGGGAAGAGGACATGGCCCAAGGTGCCCAGGGCCACAGACGTGGTTCCTGTGGATCAGTGCTCTGTCACCTCACGGAAGCCCTCTGCCTCTGAGCAGTTTTGCGTCCTAGCCCAAGCTGGGGTGACCTACAGGGGAGGTCACAAAAAGGCCTCTTCTCCACAGGCTAGCTGTCACCTATTTGGAGAATCAATGTGTTTCAAAGTGGCCACGGAAAATGTATCACAATTTTTTAATAAATATTTGCCAAAAAGACTGTCACTCAGCTTCTCAAATGTATTAAAATGCTCGATCTCTGTCAGCGTTAGTGTGAATTTGTACATAATTAGCTTTGAGAAAGCAAAGCTAATACAAGTTTAGATACCTACGTAAGTTTGGGGCTAAGTCTCTAAATTCTTATTAAAATATTATTAAATTTTTTGTGTTAAGATGAAAAGGGACTTTTCTATTAGGAAAGCCCCAGCATTGACCCTCAAGACAATAAAACATGGTGGGTTCCATTTCTAGGGCAGATGATCCCAACTGTTTGGTGTAAACATCGAAACCACCTTGAGGTAACGCATCTGATGACAAACTTTCCACCAAAGGATTCTTAGAAATCCAGTCCTGACCCAGAGAGCCCCTTCACTCATTAAAACTGCACACTGGTGTCTTCTTCAATAACACAGGTGATTAATTTCTTTCTTATTATTTGTCTTTCCTAATCATAGGTATGTGAATTATCAATTACACTTAGTGGTTAATTGCCCTTCATAAAGATAGCTTTTCTATTTTAAATTAGGCAGTTAATATATTGTAACTAATAGCATCCCCTTGTACATCATAAATATATCTTCATTGATTGGAGCAGTGAATGTGAGATTCACTCACAAGTTAATGAAGCAATTGAGTGAAGAAGTGCAGGGTGTACCCAGGGAATAATTATTGTTAATGAATTATGATGTGACCTTCTCAGAACAATGAGCAATTGGTGCAACAGTGGGATGACAGCATTCCACATCTGTTATTCGAAACATGGTTTCAGCTGTAGTTAAAAAGAAAGCAGTGTCATCTGGATACACAACAAACTTTAATAGCATGCCATGGTTAGAAACACAAACCTGATCTGCACACTCTTAGGAAAGAAGTTCTGTCACTCACAACTGCCTGGAAGCAGACATTTGTTGAATAAGAATCTATTCTTCCTCTTTCCAAAGGCCAAAGAAATTAATCCAGGAACAACACTGACCACTGGCTTGCACAGTTGAGCATCCTCATAGCCAGCTTGGTGAAAGCAAGGAACCTGTTCTCCTACACTGCCAATTCAACTTCCTTCCAAGAGTTTTAGATGAAAACCAGAGTTACATCTCTGAAAGGCTTGACCAAAGCAAGAGTGAGTACTCTGAACACATCCTGGAGTGCTTCATGCTGTCATGGCCACCAGCAATTATTACCTCAACAAACAAGCCCAGTAAATGGTTAGGATCAGATGACACCTACGAGGAGTTAGGCCAAGCTGCTCAGAAAATGTGAGCCCTCTGGTGAAGCATGAAATGGGCTCTCAGAAATATCCTGGAACACTAAACAACAGAAAGACCATCCACAACTCCAGAGAAGGCTTACTTCTGCGACAATACCTTTTCAATGAACAGCCACCTTTCCCTTCATGGTTTGCATCTCTAAATTCACCCTCTGCCAGCTCTCCGCCAGACCCCTGCGCGACACAGTCACACTCACCAGAACGAGCGTGGTTATGCACACACTGGGATGGATCCATCCCTCAGTGATCAGCATGGGGACTGTGAGCAGAGCCTGCAGGCCAGCATGCATCAATAAACAACTATCAACTTCGAGCTTAAATAATTCGGGAGAGCTTTAAACAACAGCTCTACATAATGGGAATACTGGCTTCAATCGTGTTTACAACAAAACTCCTTCAGTTTTCCTGGCAAGGTTTGGCACAAGGAGGAACTAAAAGAGACTTCTTGAAGGTCTCTGTCTCACGGAGGTGAGATTCTTTGCCTGACGAGCCAATGCCACACTGGGGGCACTGCTGCTAAACTGGCCAGCTCAACGGGAAACCCCGAGTGACTGAGCTGACCCAGTGCTCACATTTCAAGAAGCAAGTGCAGAGTGAGTTCCTGCCATTTCCAGTGCCAGCAAGTGTGGGGATGTTAGGAGAAGAATGAAGAACTGTTTGTAATGGGATGCCTGATAAGATAAAGAGCAATGGATTAGAGACCTCCAAGTGCAGAGGAAGGAGGCAATCGCAGATGAAACACACAACACGCAGTTTATCAAGATCCCCATCGTGTTACAGATTTATCAGTATCCACATTACAGAAGGGCAGGCACACCCAGGAAACCCAGTCAATCAAGGCTCCAGCCGCATTCCATGCATCACAGCCATGATAAAGATCCCACTCAGAGTCCAGAAGAGCCAGAAATCAATCCTGACCAGAGCGTAAGCTGGGCACTCGGACGCACAGCACTGTGCTCCACGCTGCAGGGACTCTGCATGGTCCAGGCAGCTGCAGATGTCCCAAGCCTTTCCCTCCCTGCTTGGGGCCATCAGCAGGCTCACTGTCAGACAAATCCACTCTGTTTCCAGCATGACGGTTCATATCATTTCTAATGCCTGTGTGCAGGAACAGGGGAGCCTGAACTTCACCTGTATGCGGCAAGCTAGACATGATGGGAAAGCAACTTCTGACTGTCCAGGGTGTCACAAGTGGCAAACTTGGCTAAAAGTATCTCTGTGGCCAAAGAAACTTGTTGGAGCCTCTCTCAGAGGGGACAGCTGAGCACGCAGGGTGGCAGGAGGCAAAGGAAGGTCCAACTGCCTGCGCTGGCTGTGCTGCAGAGCCGGAACCGGCTGCTCAGGGAGCAGCCACAGCACATGGCGTTGACACAAAAGAACCAGCCACAGAAGACACTTCCAAGCCCAGCACTGTAAGCAGACAGATGAGCAGCCCTCTAACACCCCAGCAGGTGGGTGAGCCTTTCTCAGCCTGACCAGAAGAGGGACTTAAGCCCACTCCAGTCTAAAACAACTGCATGGTCACCCATCCCTCTACCTCGAACTGAGGCACGATTGAGAGCAGGTATAGGGGAGAGGTAGAAATGAGGTTTTTAACTTCAGCCTCAAGCGGCCCCTCATGCTACACCAGCTCTTTGAACTGACCTTTACCTCGTTCTGCCAGAGCAGGACACAATGCTGAGTGACAATGTCCCACAATGCAATTACTGTGCGTCAGATGAGCCAGTCCCTTACAAATCACCTCGAACTTTACACATCTGCTGGCTGTCAGCATCTGCCAGGCTCACTCACCCGAAAATAATGAAAAAACTCTCATTATTGTTCCATAACAGGTAAAGCGTTAGGACAATTATTAGACATCCTGACTGACCTTGTGCAGACTTCACCAACTGCCCTTGCCAACCTCCACGGGCAGCCTTTGGGCATATAAACCACAAAAGCTGTTTTTTCAGATGAGGTACAGGTTGTGTCACTGGTAGGAAGAAAAATGGCCACAGAATCTAGACTGGAAGACATCACTCCTTAAATTCACATTGTCCTGCACACGGCAGAAGCAGTTAATGCTGAACTTCACACTTCCCATCTCTACGCCTCTCTTTTGCAGTGAAGGTTTTTCCTAACATGGGAACAGGTGAGCTCTGCCTGCAGCCAGCAAGTCCCATGCAGAGGGGCAGGGGAGCAGAAAGCAAAGCCCTGGAGGAGGCAACAAGCCTGAGCTTGGCAACTCTCCAACAACAACTTCAAAGGAGTTTGGAAAAGCACCAGTTATGAGATATCCAGAGCTGGCTTTTTATCCTGCTTTTGGTTTTTCAGAGTGGTTTTTTTTTTTCCAATTTAAAAGAACAGAAAGCATGCTGAGCACTGATGCTATTTGAATCTTTTGCATCAGTGGATGAATACCAGTGTGCTTCAGAGTAAGCTTGTCAACACTCCAATGCCATCTCCAAATCACTGGGAAACAGCAGTACTGGAGAGTTATCTACCTGTGGGCAAACAACAAAGCAAAGCCAGGGCTAGTGCAGGAACTCTATCCTCCTACCTGGTGAGGATCTTGGCTTATTGCCCTCTGCAAGGGCCAAGAGTGCTGGCACTATGAGCAAAACATCTCCTGTTGAGAGGAGCATAGTGATCAGAAGTAGAACCGACTTGCTTAGTTTCAAGATCAATACAGAAGAAAGAGTATAGAAAGAGCAGAAATGTACACCACTTCTTTAGCCTGCCTGTGACACAGTGACCTTGGCTTGCTTTCTGGTTGTTCTTTCTCTGTCCTAGTGTCCACATCTTTCCATTCCCCTGATTTCTGCCACCTTCACAGCGTGTCCAAACTGCTTAAATCGTGCAGACACATCCCTAATGCTACTCTTGCTCTCTGACCTGCTCTTTCACCTCCCTTCAGCCTGTCACTGGCTCTGAGCACAGCAAGCTCATTAAAACTCCTCATTTCCAGTGGTTCAGCTTTCTGCTCTATATACCAAGGCTGGCCTGGCAAATTCTTACGTACTGCACTTCTTGGCCCCACTTCCCCTTGCATTCCTGTGTCTGAAACTCATCCCTACATCTGCTATCTCCTGAGCACAATTTCCTCTCCAGATCCATGTGGCTCACCTCTCCCTATATATAGAAGTGGACAATTTGGAGACAATCCAAAGGAAGGATTGAAAAAGGATTAAAAAATAGGAGGGCATTACTTCTGAACAGGAACGAAGGCAAATTAATAGGCATGTGCGAAGGAGCCACAAGAAAATGGGCCAATTGTATTTTAAGGGTGGGCAGTGTGAGATAAGAAAGAGCACTATAATAAAACTAAAGACTCTGGAACACTGCTTTAACACTGTGTGACAGCAAAAACTAAAAAATCACTAACCTGTAGTTCAAAGTAAACTTTAAAAACCTACCAATGCCTTTATTTAGGTATTTCAATCATTCAGAATTTTCCAGAGGTAGAAATAAATACTGGAAGTTGTACATTAAAAAGCCTGTCTTGTCCTGAATTTCCTACAAAGGCTGCCTTTCTCTGACACATCAAGTACAGCTGAATACCTGAATACTGAACAAATCACATGATAACAAAAGTCATACTCCACCTGCCTGAACATAAGTACAGACAACAGATTTGTCTGCAGATTTTGTAGACAATAATATTCCACAACAGTGAAATCTCAAATGATGTATTTAATAAACATAGCACATGCTTTTTTAAGTGAATCTGCAGAAAGGAAGAACAAAGCAGAATATAAGGAAAGTCTTTCTGGCCCATTATGTTCAGTAATGAGATGCATTTAACTGCTGCTGATTACAAAACGAGTTTGAAGTGTTACACTTAATAGTCCCTTTAACCCCACTGCAAGAACTGAACTGGGGCTTGTCACCTCCTCCTGTTGTGGATTGTTATGCCGCAGCAAGACAACAGCATGGTTCAAACACAGGGGTGTGTTTTCCCAGCAAAGTAAACTCTGTTGGACTTTAAACACTTGGTAACTCTCCACTTTAGAGCTGCCAAGAAAAAAAAATCTGAACTCTGGGGACTCAGTGAGCACAAACAGGTCTGGAATACACATATTCCCATTCAGCAAAACATTTTTAAGGACAGTATAATGAACCACAGTCCAATAGCTCTTGTTCTGTGCTAAAAGCAGTGGGGAGGTTTAACCTTCAAAGCTACTCATAACTTGGTTTTGACTAAAATTTTAATGGTGTAATCTTTGTCACTGCTGAATTCTTACTTTGCATACAAACAGCACTGGTTTGCAATTAATAAATTCTGTTTCTCAGAAAAAGGAAGCAAATTGCCGAAAGGTTTCATTTAGCCTATTTTACAGAGAAAGAATTCACTCGCATGTGCCCTGCTTATCTGCTTTAGAAAGTACTGTACCATTTCACTGCAATAGCTCAAAGACCAAGCTGCATTCCAACAAACTTAGTGGGATTTTAATCTGGAAGCAATCGATAACTACTTTCAGCACAATACTTGCAAAGACAGCATGGAATCTGAACGGCGATACTACAAAGGAATCGGGCTTGATTTGAAGATTCCAGAATGAGTTGACCAAACACAAAAGACAAGGAACAAAATTCCTACTACCTCAGTAGTAGGAGAGAAGTCTCAAGCTCTAAAGCACAGAGCAAAGCAGAGTGCTGCTCATCATCATCACCATCACTTCAGGCATTAACCAGTATTCACACACGGTAGTGGATGAACAAGCGCAGTCAGGGAGCAGCTATCACTGTAGTATCTGCTGTTACTCTTTGTTGGTAAATAAATAAAATAAATAAATAACCACTAAAGGTTAATGGTGTTTGAATTCCAGAAGTGTAAGCACTTACTCATGTGATTCGTGTAGATAGCACCCACAGCTTCAAGGACACCGATCTTCCTATGACAATAATGAACACTGATGATTAGGAAAGCAAATAAGGGTTAGGAAGGTCCACTGCTCTCCGAAAACTGAGGCCACAGCTTATGTTACAGGCTAGAGTGCAGCTGTGACAAGTGAGGATCAGTTCCTGACTCTTCCTGGCTGTCACTGAACAGCTACATGACAACACTGAACTACTTTCATCTTTTTGTGTCTCTGCTGCTTCAGAATGAGCCAGTGACACCTCCTTTTCTTTGGGATCCATGGATAGAAAGTGCAAAGGGAGTTAAATGCAAAGACAAATGAACAGATATGTACACAAGAGGTTGTATAGCTTATTTGAAAGTCTTTTTCTAGGAGGAACAACTCCTTTGCTATTGCATGACCTGACGGCACAGCAAACTTTGGAACACTGAACATCTGCATGGACTGTGGACTGTGCTAAGCCAGCTTCGGGTATCTTCTGCGACAACAAAGGTTTCCTACTCCTTGTCACACACACACTCTCAGATGGCTCTTTGTAAGCTCACAACTGTCCCACCCGAACCCCCACATGCTGAATTGCTTTACAGTTCCAGTTCCGCTTGTTGTCCTCACAATCTTTGCCTTGTTCAACTCTCTGGGTATTCTACTTTAACATGACTGTCCAGCTGCTCCGCAGCCTCCTAGCTTCTCAGATTTCCGCTGCTCTTTTAAAGGACTCTGTAAAAGGTTGTGCTAACAGATGCACTATTCTGGCCAAACAACAGGATGTTGTAAATGTCCAGCCACTGTGTGCTTTTCATATGGATATGCTAATGGACACACTATCAGCACAGGCTGTAAATGCAAATAGCAGAGCACAGGGTGGGCATCTTTGATAGATGTTTAACCACCTTCTGTCTTGTAAGAGACCAGCTCCCTGCTATTTGAAAGATAAAAAGAGAATAGCTCACCTGGTGTCAATGCTGTGCAAATCAATTAAGACAAAAAACGGTGCCGTACAGAGGCACTGTTAAAGCTGGCTCCAGATGGGCTTTCTGATCTTGTTCCTGGGCTTTCTGATCAGTTCTACAGTGTCTGCCAGTTAACTGCACAGACTTGGAAGAGATGTGTTTTATTTAACTCCGTAGTAAGGATTTTATTAAAACAACAACAACCACACGCCACAGTAAACTAAATGATCCCGAACCATTACAGGTTAGGAGATTTAAAAGGCCAAATTATCAAGCTGCTCTTGGGTTTTCTAGTCATCAACAACTCCAAAATCCCCACCTGAAGCTAACAGTAATAGTCCATGGTGGATTTAATGACACTTCTGGCACACTGGCTTCAGGGTGAAAGAAGGGGTGCCAATGCCCTTAGGCACATGGATGCCTGTCTGCCATAGTCCAGACTGGTAACAAGAAGGATTCGGATTCACCTTATCCTTACTTGAGCACAGGAGGAGGTCTGCTCTGTACAACAAATACTGCAGAGGTTCATCTTTTGGCCTCTGATTCACCAGTTCATTTGCAGCACATGCCTAACGCTAAGATATTTCACAGGTAAAATTGATCAGAGATGCATGTACATTAGCAATAAATAAGGCATTCCCAGTCATAATACTCTTTTTTTTAATCACAAGTTACACCAGCTTGGACAGTGACTACTGTCGCTTTCCTCAGGAGAGTCTCTATGGCACAGGGAGGTGTGTCACTGAATGCCATCCTGGTCAGGATGTTCCTGTGTCCATCAGCTTTTCTGGATATTTTCCTCTCCATCTGGCCATACTGCTAGACAGAAACAAATGAAAGAGAACCACCCCCTGCAGCCAACACAAATATAAAACAGGCCGCATTCTGCTGGAAGAACCCACATCACCATGCTTTCAAACACCAACTGAAATAACTGCTTAGCAGAACTTGGCTTAAAACAAGAAAAATTATGCAGAAAAAGTAGTTTTAGTGGAGTCAAAATGTCTTCAGCCATATGAAACCAAGAGCAAATGAAAGTGCTTACTTATATTTGTTATTGGTGTGTACTATGTGTCATTACACGACGTTAATTGCTATAACGGTGCGTAGCAAGACAGTCTAAAGAGAACAGGTCAGCCGCCACATGATCAGAGTTTGTATCTGTGGTATGAATTACCAAGAGTATGTAATACTCCTGTTGGACACCCATATGCACTAAAAGACCTTAGACATCTCTTTTAGCAAAAGACCACACCAATTTGAATCAATTTTAAAATTCCTAGCTATATGACTTTTTAATTGATACAAAATTAATTAATTAAAAAAGTGCTGCTTTTAGCTCTAATCCATCTGCTTGAAACCACCGAGCTGTGCTATGACGGAGCCACAAATAATAATGACCAACTGGCAATAGGATAATGAGTCAATAAAGATCTTAAATGGTGCGAGCTACAACAATTATCAGCCTAACAGGGCAGATAAATAAGGCTACTTGACTTTACCCACGGCAAATGATTCTTCATCGCTTACACTAAATGACCAGAAAAAAGTGTTTTGATTTTCTTCTCCTTCCTGGCACTTTTCTTTACCCACTTGTCTTGTCCCCAGTCTCCACAGCTACAACCACTGCTTCTCTGTTGCTGGCTGACACGGAGCCCCTCCGTGCCCACATATTCTAAGAACAGCTACTACGTTCCCAGCACACTCCCTAGGAAGCAAGCCTCAAGCAGAGAGCTGCGAAGGAGCCTCACAGACATCTCCAGCATTTCAGGAGGAAGCCTGCAATATCTCATATTCAGCTCAAGGCCAGCGTTTTACTGTTGTTTCACTGGCACATTTCTGACATTTCCACATGTTAAAGCACAGTTTGCAATGCCTCCACATGGGAGGTTCCAGCAAACGCAGTGACAGAAGTGATTGAACACAAAGCTTAGAAATCTGGGAGAGAAAACCCAACATGTCAAAAGCATCCGGCAAACTGTGAGGCAGGTACTATTGATTATGCCCTAGTTTTTAAATGAATGATCTGCCCTCTGGCAGTAATTACGTAGCTGTTGTTATTTATGTCTGGTTTGGCCATGCCTGGACGCCTCACCACAATTCGTGGCAGGGCTGAGATGCACTGCACAAATGCAATGGTCCCAGCAGAAAGTGCCAGTCAGCAAGGAGCGAGAGGAGGGTGGTAAGACGTGTCCTCCTGGGAGATGGAGAGCAGGAGAAGACTCTGCTTCACCGACAGACTGTCTGGCATAGGTCTCAATTAAAAGGAGGGTTTGAGTGAGACAAGAAGGAAAGCCACGGGAGGTTAATTCTGGCAAAGGCTGTGCCTGCGGCACTGCCCCTGTGCAGTCAGAGAATGGGCTGCTCTGTGTACCCAGGGGAAAGAAACACCTCAGTTTTGCTCCAAGCCTTTTCTCCCAGGAGTTGTCTTGCAACCTGAGCCTGCAGCACAGCTACAGAAACGCCACTGAAATATCATGTATGAAGACGTGGAGGAATGGGAACTGAAGTCATATGTGATCCCATGGAAAACCCACTGCCATAGGATTTCAATACAATGTCTTTATAAAAGCAACTCTTCCCCCGGCTAATTTCAGCAGATTCCCTTGGAGAGCTGCAGTCCTGTCAGCCACCTCAGCATCCACAGCTTCCCCAGCCAGCTGAGCACCACAAACAGGCTGAGAGCCTCCACAAGCCTTAAACTTGCTCCAAACGCTGCTTTTGGATGGTGCTAGAAAGTTATCCTGCAGGCAAAAGCAGCAGTCTCATCTGATGACACTATGTGCCCATTATGTGTATTTCAAGAAATATGAACAAAGAGTTAAAAAAAAAAAAACAACAAAAAAAGGCAGTAGACTTCTTTTATTACCAGTATGTTGGGATCTCCTACAGATACACTTTTTCCATGGCTGTTGTGTGAATGTTTAGGCGCATGCTTAACTACACCCACGTGATTAATTTCAGCAGTTTCAGTATTTCTCCCAGCAGATTTCCCTGCTCAATAAAGCACTCACCAGAAGCACGTCCAAGCTGCGTGGCCCCAGAGGACAGAATCCTCAGCTGCACTCACCAAGCAGGCTGCCAACGCTTTGCACAGGTTCAGTGTTTTGATGTTTAAAACATTTCAAGTGAGGTGCATTCAGCAGCACACGCCATGTGGAAAGCATCAGGATTTTCTGCAGTGGGTCAGGGAAACTCCACACAGAGCATAGACGCTGCCTTTGTCGCTTAAAGGCTGCCCTCGATGCCCAGAAACATAGAATCATAGAATCACCAGGTTAGAAAAGACCCATTGGATCATCGAGTCCAACCATTCCTATCAAACACTAAACCATGCCCCTCAGCGCCTCATCCACCCGTCCCTTAAACACTTCCAGGGAAGGTGACTCAACCACGGCGTGGCCAGCAGGTCCAGGGAGGTTATTCTCCCTCTGGACTCAGGACTGGTGAGACCGTTCCTCGAATCCTGTGTTCAGTTCTGGGCCCCTCACCACAAGAAGGATGTTGAGGCTCTGGAGTGAGTCCAGAGAAGAGCAACGAAGCTGGTGAAGAGGCTGGAGAACAGGCCTTATGAGGAACGGCTGAGAGAGCTGGGGTTGTTTAGCCTGGAGAAGAGGAGGCTGAGGGGAGACCTCATTGCTCTCTACAACTACCTGAAAGGAGGTTGTAGAGAGGAGGGTGCTGGCCTCTTCTCCCAAGTGACAGGGGACAGGACAAGAGGGAATGGCCTCAAGCTCCGCCAGGGGAAGTTTAGGCTGAACATCAGGAAAAAATTTTTAACGGAAAGGGTCATTGGGCACTGGAACAGGCTGCCCAGGGAGGTGGTTGATTCACCTTCCCTGGAGGTGTTTAAGGCACGGGTGGGTGAGGTGCTAAGGGGCATGGTTTAGTGTTTGATAGGAGTGGTTGGACTCGACGATCCGGTGGGTCTTTTCCAACCTGGCGATTCTATGGTTCTAAAGCAGCGCGGATCCAGGGCGGGCGGCGCTTTAACGCCCGTCACCGGCGCCGCAGCCAGCCCGGCCCCACGCCCGCGGGGGGCCCCGGGGGCCTCCTCCTCCTCCCCCCGCATCACCGGCCGGGCCCCCGCGGCCTCCCGGCTCCCACCTCCGCACCGGCGGCCCCCACCCCCGCCGCTCGGCCCCCCGCACCTGCGCACGGCCTCAGCCGAGCCCGCGATGGGCGTCCCCCCGCCGCCGCCGCTGTCGTACAGGACGCCGCTCACGTCCAGCACCAGCGCCCGCACCGCGCGCGCCCACCCCGCCATGGCCGCCGCCCCGCCCCGCCAGGGCCGCCCCGCCCCGCCATGGCTGCCGCCCCGCCTCCCTTCGCTGTCCGTGGTTTGTCCCGTTCGGGTTGGAAGGAGCTTCCAAGCCCATTCAGTCCCACCCCCTGCCATGGGCAGGGACACCTCCTGCCGCATCAGGTTGCTCCAAGCTCCATCCAACCTGGCCTTGAACACCTCCAGGGACGGGGCAGCCACCACTGCTCCGGGCAGACTGGGCCGGGGCCTCCCCACCTCACAGGAAAACATTTCTTCCCAAGATGTCATCCCAGTCTTCTCCCTTCCGGCTTAAAGCCGTTCCTGTCGTCCCATCACTCCATGCTCAGCTTCCCTGTCACCCCTTTCTGTACTGGAAACTGCTCTAAGGTCTCCCCACAGCCTTCTCCAGGCTGAACAATCCCAACTCTCCCAGCCTGGCCTCCTAGCAGAGGGGCTCCAGCCCTCAAATCATCTCCATGGCCTCCTCCGGCCCTGCTCCAACAGCATCATGAAGGGAGGCTGAGGGACCTGGGGCTGTTTAGCTTGGAGAAGAGGGGAGACCTCCCTGAGGGGAGACATCATTGATCTGCAGCTCCCTGAAAGGAGGTTGCAGCAATGTGGGTGCTGGTCTTTTCTTGCAAATGACAGGTGATAGGACAAGAAAAAATGGCCTCGAGTTGTGCCAGGGGGGCTTAGATTGGACGTTAGGAAAAATTGCTTCACAGAAAGGGTTGTCAGGCCCTGGCAGAGGCTGCCCAGGGAGGTGATGGAGTCCCTGTCCCTGGAGGGGTTTAAAATCTGGGTAGATTAGGTGCTCAGGGATCTGGTTTGGTAATGGTCAGGGGCAGTTGGACACCATGATCTCAAAAGTCTTTTCCAACCAAACAATTGTACAATGATTCTATAAAGGACCACTGTTCCACCATGCCCTTGCATCAGCCCCCAGGCCTTGGCTTGGGTCAGGGCTTTCCTAGCGTGGTGATGTGCTCGGTGTGTTTCCATCCCGCAGCTCTTTCAGGAGCAGGGCCACTGTGGGATGCTACTGGTGGATTCCTGTTCTGCTCCATGAGTTTGCCCTGGGCCTGCAGGAGCTGAAGCAGGGCAGGATTGGGCACCTTGGGACCGAGGTGCAGACCCACACACCATCAGGAGCCTGCTAAGACCCATACCAGCTCAACCCTGTCCTGCCTCCACAGCCTCTCCTCATACGTGCCCAGCACTTCATGCGACAGCCGAGACGACACCCCTGCCTCGTCACACAAAGCTGAACCCAGCCGCTGCGTGCTCAGCCACAGATGAGATTTCATCAGCTATGTTCCAGCTTCACAGATAATGTTGTTGTCCCCCTCAATAAAGTCCGAACACATTCCTATTGCCAACATTCTCAACAGCGTGCCATGACTCCAGAATATTTAAGGAGCTGTGGTGGAATTGCAGTCTGCTTTGTTTTAAGAAGAGAAGAGGAGCCTTGGCAGCATTGATTGGCATCACAGTTTTCTGGAATAGCCCCCGATTCCTCCTTAAAGATAGTATCAAAACTGTGAAATTCGTTAAATAGACCCAGAAATGGATCAGATTATTTAAAACAACATCACTAATGGTGCAATATCTCAGCTGTCTCCTCCGATAGTGAACATTGTCTTGGACAGTGTTATCAGTCCAGGACACCTGCTATGAATATCGATCCACTGCTTGTTACAGCCATCACTTGCCGTCAGGACAGGTCAGGGTTGAAACCCACCTAGCATCAAAGCAATTTAAAGACAGCACTCGGCCTGAATTTTAATGCTTAAGCTGGGAAATGGACCAACTTCAAACAGACTGCTAAAAGTAATCCGTGGGTGTGTGCTGCTTCATGTGTGCCTTTCTTCGTGCATGTATGTTTGTAGGTTGGCGTGCGTGCGTGTGTTAAGCTGATGACACCTGAAGATGTCTGCTAGCTCACAAATTAATCTTAGGGCTACAATTTACCTTCTCAGCTCCTGCAGACACCACACCTCAAAGAGAAGTTATTTGTAGCCTCACCTCTATCAGATTAGATTTTGTTTCCTTTCAAACATAAAAAACCTCTGGTGTTGCCAAGGCTTGCGAGCGTTCCTACAGTAGTGAGCCATGAGCTTATCTACCATATCACAATGCCTATGATTTCTCCATGTAGTTTGAAACTAATGTTGTGTCACAAAAAGAACCCTGTTTAAAAAACATTAATAAGATCTGCACTAAGACTTCGTATCAATTTTCTTCATTTGATCTTTTTCGAAGCAAGCTGTCCAGCAGCTGCAACTGTTCCTCCCCTTCCTTCTCCTTCTTCTGCACCTCCAGGAACTTTAAATACATGAGCAATACTTGACTAACACACAGCAGTGTTTTCCAGTTCACCACCACCTTGATTTCCACTCAGGGTGCATCCCCAAAGTGAAGTTTTATCCCTCTGTAGTTTCAGCGTGTGAACTCGTCAAGACAGGGTTCCATTCTCTTCCACACTTGTAAGTCATGCCATACCAGAGACCAGCACCATACGGGCTCTTGGATGCTGCCACCACATAATTAACAATTAATTGTAATCACATCGCCCTACACATCTTCCTCTCATCTTCTTGCTTTCCCCTTATCTTGAGGCCTATGCCTTTGCAATGGCAAATGGAAGGCCCAGTCCTGCTGAGGCTGAGACCCCTGTAAAGAGGAGGAGGGCTCTGGTCTGCACCTCTTCTTAGGAATAAAAGCAGGTGGAGCAGCCAATACCCATCCAGGGCCGCCTCCGGCTGAAGGGTGACCCCCTATCTGCACCTTGGCCTGATTCACAGCATCAACAAACCGCAGGAAGGCTAAGGAGGGGGGCAGCATCCCCCCGAGCAGATACGGACACACAGACAGACATCGCTAGCAAGTTTGAATAAGCGTGGCTAGCCAGGAGCGGCTGTGGTCAGGGGACTGGTGTGGGTGGAGAGGCTTGGACTGCTCCTGCCTACGCTGTCCCAGTTACAGGCGTGATGGGACACCCAGGCATTCCCACCCGAGGGCTGGTCAGGGGGCTGCGCTGGGGGCATGTCCTCCCCCAGCACCGGCGTGCCTCAGTTTCCCTGCCCGCCGACTGGGAACAGTGTGAATGCCACGGGTGAGTTCAGGGGTCGTGGCAGCCTTCGGCCCAGAGTCTGAACCAGACCGAGTTGGCCCAAAGTGAAAAGCTGCTCATTTCTCCTGGTGGAACACACGCTAGGTCCACATCTGGAACAGCAACCGGTGGCAGAGGCAGCGCCTCGAGCCCGGAGCCCGCTCTGCGCAGTAAGGGGATGCGGGAGCCATCCCTGCCCGTCGGGTCCCGCTGGCCCAGGGGGCTCGTCCCAGCGCCCCCCCGCCGGCCCAGGGGAGGTGCAGGCGGGCCAGCAGAGGGACGGAGGCGGCCGGGCGGGGGGGGCTGCCCCGTGCCGCCTCCCCCTCCGCGCTGCCGAAGGGCCCCGGGCTCCCGGCCGCACCCCCGGGGCAGGTAACGGGCGGGCCCCGCCGCCGGGATGCGGGGATGCGCGGTGGGATGCCGGGAGGAGGCGGCCGGGCGCCCCGCGGAGGCAGCGCGGGGAGGGGGCGCGGGGCCGCTGCCAATGGCTGCGCCGCCCCCTCCCCTGCCCCACCGCCCCCTTCCCTCCCCGCCCGCCGCCCCCCGCGCCGCTCACTCCGCTCCGCGCCCGCGCTGCGGCGGGCCGGCCCCGGGGATGCCCGAATGCCCGGAGCGCGGGGCCGCGGCGGCACCCACCCGCCGTAAAACCTCCTTCTCCATCTTAGACATCCTGGACCCGCGGAAGTTCAGCAGGAACCGCGGTCCCGGAGGCGCCCCCCGCGCGGGCGAGCGGGACAAAACTTCGGGAGCGGTCGCGGCTGGACGGGACGGAGCCGCCGGCAGCGCGGGGACCGGACCGGAGCCGCACGGTAGGAGCGCGCTCGAGGCTCCGCGGGAGGGTGCGGAAGGGGACGGAGCCGTGCCGGAGGCTCGGCGATGGAGAGGGAAGAGTTATCCGCGTGTCCCGCCGGAGACGTCCCCGGGGCATCCCCGGGTGGGATGATCCTCCTCCCTCGGGGAAGGGGGATGGAGCCGGAGGGGTTCGGCGCTGCCAAGGGATGGGTCCGCGCGTCCCGCCGGCCGCACCCACGGGCGGGTCCGCAGCCCCGTCCCGCCCGGAGCGGGAGGATCCCGGCCCCGGGACGCGGTGGCCGATCCGTCCACGGCGGAGGACGCCTCGGCTCCCGCCGATCGATATCCCATTACCGCCGCCCGCCTATCTGCCGCCCGCAGCTTGCGGGAGCCCTCCCGGACCTCCTTCCCCCGGCCTGAGCCCGACGGCGTTCGATTAGAACTTACCTTTAATAGATGACATCTATCGATCCGGCCCTCGCAAATCTGAAACTCCATTAGCGCGGGGAGGGGGCGGGGGGATTTATTTCGCTTCAGAGGGGACCTTTAATAACTTCTTTTTTAATTGGAAACAAATCCATACCGACAGGCTCCTGCCCCCCCGCCGCAGGTGCGGTGGCACCGCGGGGCAGAGGCACTCTCTCGGCGGGCGGCGCTTTGCCTTTATTTTATTTTATTTTACCGATTCCCTTGTTTTGCGGCGCTGGGTTTGGGGAAGGGGGCGGAAAGGGCTGAGTTTGGGGAGCTCGGAGGAGCAGGGCCGGGTTTGGGAGGGGTCGGAGGAGAAGGACTAGGTTCGGCGGGGTTGGAGGAGAAGGGCTGGGTTTGGGGGAGTTTGGAGGAGCAGGGCTGCCTTTGCGGGGGTTCGGAGTAGCAGGGTCGGGTGTGGGGGTTTCAGCGGCGCCCCCTGACCCCCGCCCTCTCCCCGCAGATGCGCATCCCCCGGCGGAGCGCGGAGCGGCGGCAGCGGGGCAGGAGCGCACCCACGGGGAGCCGTGCGGGGCCGGAGGAGCCGGTCTGGAGCAGCCGTGCGGAGCCGGAGGAGCCGGTCTGGAGCAGCCGTGCGGAGCCGGAGGAGCCGGTCCCGAGGAGCCGTGCGGGGCCGGAGGAGCCAGCCCGGAGCAGCAGTGCGGGACCGGAGGAGCCAGCCCGGAGCAGCAGTGCGGGGCGGCGGGGGCCGGTCCCGGGGAGCCGTGCGGGGCCAGCCCCGAGCCGCCGTGCTCGCCGCGGGGCCGCCGGCGGTGCGGGGCGACCGGCAAGCCGCGGCGGGCACGCACCGCCTTCACGTACGAGCAGCTGGTGGCCCTGGAGAGCAAGTTCCGCGCCACGCGGTACCTGTCGGTGTGCGAGCGGCTCAGCCTGGCGCTGTCGCTCAGCCTCACCGAGACGCAGGTGAAGATCTGGTTCCAAAACCGCCGCACCAAGTGGAAGAAGCAGCACCCGGGCGCCGAGGGGGCCCCGTCCCCCGGCAGCCCCGCCGCCCCGCCGCCCGCCGCCCGCTCCCCGCCGCGCCCCGCGCTGCCCCCGCTGCCCGCGCTGCTCCCGCTGGGCGGCGGACCCTTCGCCCCGTTCCTCGGGCCCGCCTACCTCGGGCCCTTCTACGCCCCGCACCTCTGAGCCGCGGGCGGGACCCCGGGGCGGCGGGACCCCCGGGGCGGGCGCGGCGCCACCCCTGCCCCGCTGCGGCCGCGGGGCTTCGAGATGTGACTGCGGGCGCCGGAGAGGGGACGCGTGCGACACCGATCCCCTCGAGGCTGCTCCGGGCTCCGCTCCGGCCCCGCACGGCTCGGGGCTGCTGCCCGGGCAGCTCGGACCCGGGAAAGGCGTCCCCGGGCTCCGCAGGTGCTCGTGGGACTAGGCTGTGACCGGTCCGGCTTTATGATCGTGTCCGACGCCTGACCTGAAACCGCGAGCTGTGTGCGTGGCCCCTACCGGAACAGCTCCTTGCGCCTGAGAAAGCTCCGTGTCCTCCGGCGAGGAGAGGAGCCGCCCGGGCGGCGGGGAGGCGCTCGGCCTTCCCTCGCGGTTCATTCCCCGGGACTGGAAGGGGATAAGACGCCTCGAGATGGTTCTTTGTGCAGACAACGGTTGTTCTCGTAGTAACACGGCATTGGTGCCAAATGAGGCAGAAAAGAAAACATAAATCAGAGAAAATGATTACATTGTTCATTTCTTTAGAAATGGGGCATTTGTGGTAGAAAATAAACAAAACGCCAAGTTTCCAGCATGCCGAGACCTATTTTCCACAAGAGAGAAATTGCTTTTTGGTTTTTGCTTTCTTTTTGAGCGTTTGTTAGAAAGGAAAAATCACATTTCATCTTCATTGTTACAAGCACCGGAATGAAAAGGAATTTTAGCTGGGGGCTTATCTGTCCCTGAACGGATGGGAAATAATTGCTTTAAAAAAAACTGTCTTGTGCAGTTTCACAAAATATTACGACACGCTGATCAAGACTGCATCTTGTGATGCTTTAAAATACATGTTGGGTCTCCAACCAAAACACTTGACCCATAAATCCTATCTGGCTGTTTCTGTGTTTGTCTAAATAAAAAGTTTTTTTAAAGTATTCCATGTTGAATTGTTTTTAATTCTACTTGGACAAAGCAGCTTTTGCTTTCTGGGCTGCTTCCCCGCTAGGTGTGAATCCCAGATGGCAGGTGGTATCCCACCTCCGGCCATCTGCGAGGACAGGCTTCCCAGGACACTCCTCTTTACTGACATTGCCTTCCTGACTTACAGCTTTGCCGGGTGCGAGGGTCTGAAACCCACAAGGCCAGCCATGGGGAATGGCTGCTGCCTGCACCCTGCCTGCAGTTGTCTTTCCATGCCAAGGAGGAGGTGTTCGGTGCCTCCTCTATTGTTTGCGTAGCTATTAACAAAACAAGAGGTTCACCTCAGGTCATGGTTCTGGAAGTCATAACTGCTGCATGAACGTATTTACTTGCAGGTTAATTAAAGTAACTTTTTAACCCTAATTTGACTGAAGTTAGCGTTACTTGAGACAGGAGTCATCACAACCGCTCAGCACACGTCCAGAGCTGCCTTGTCTTCTGGCCACTCAGTCAGCAGCCCCAGCTGTCTGAGCCATCGGGATGCAGTGCTGCAGACAAGCTGGCTGCCCAGTCCTGGCTGCCTCAAGTCCATTCAGAGCTCAGGCACCACCAGAAGAGACAGGGGCTCCAGCAGGCTCCTCTGGTCCCTCGTCCCTGCCTCAAGTTGGGACCCACCAGACCTAAATCCCCTTGCCTATTTGTGACTTCCACCACCGGGTACATGCAAACACCATTTCTTGATTTCATTTGGCCAGCACTCTAAGATGTTACCAGAGCACGGAATAGTTTGTCACCTGCAGAGCATTGAAATCTCTGGCAGGAAAAAAGACGGGTGCCCTGTCATTTGTCATGTGATTTGTTCTCTTCCCTCAGTGTAAATGTGGATTTCATGGCACTGATCCCAGGCCACCAAAACCTTGCTGGCTAAGTGCTTCCAAGCCCTTGGGCAGCCCCTTCCCCTCTGGCTTTGTTGAGGAAGCGGCTGCTCAGGTGGGTGATGTCTTTGGCTGCTAGTTAGGGATGTGCAACTGGCCACTCACTGCAGCTGTACTCCAGAGCAGTCCTGGAAACAGCAATTGCCGTCAAGAAGCGCGTTGTTCAGATTGTGCTATTCGCACTGGTAACACTTTCAGAAATGCCCCGCTGAGTATCCGTTATATCCAACAATTTGGAATACAGATTTGTGCAATATTATCAAGCACAGACAAAAACTGACTTTACTCACAGCTGAATATGGATGTTAAAAGGAATCACAAGTACATCCCATGTGTGAAAACCAAAAACTGCATCTATATTAAAAGAGTTTTGAGTTCAAATGCTCTAGAGAGAGCAGGGAAGTCAGTGGCCTCCCTCACTCCCACCACATGGTCTGCAGAGATGGTGTTGCAGGGAGCAGGCAAGAACACCTGGGTTTCAGGCTGCCAAAACCTCTGGTACCAGCCTGAGTCATGCAGCTGTGGGCAGAGCTTTGCTTATGCTCTCTTCCATTTATGTTCTGGACCATAGCACGGCAGCTGGGGCAGCGCCTGGAATCTCACCTCTGGCAGCAGCACACACTTGGTGCGTCATGGAACAGCAAGAAAGCACGAGC
The DNA here is from genome assembly GCF_032191515.1 of Phaenicophaeus curvirostris. Lineage (NCBI taxonomy): Eukaryota > Metazoa > Chordata > Aves > Cuculiformes > Cuculidae > Phaenicophaeus > Phaenicophaeus curvirostris. Next base: position 12,878,373 of record NC_091400.1, on the reverse strand, counting down.
TGCGCTTCAGTGCAGAAAGGGAAAGCTCTTGACTCATACGGCATTCATCACTGGACAAAAAGTTAGTGCTTGGTCCATACCTTCTCTCTGCATAGGCAATATTAGTGGTCCAGGAACCACAAAAGTGCTTTGGAAATCAGCTTCATTTAACCCGATAATGAAAGAAGTGTGGAGAGGAACACCATAGCATCGCAGTTAGGGAAATGTTAGAAATGTCTGTTTAATTAGACTTCCAGTTTAAAAAAAAAACGAAGTCATGCAGTTGTATTTGCAAAGTCTGAAGAAATTAAATAACAAACAATTAGATACATTGAGGAACAAAAGATAAAATATATTTCTTGAAATGTCAGTGATGAAGCATTTTTTGTGAAGCAAACCAGTATGATTTGTTGTGTAATTCATGACTGGAAAATCAAACTAAAGTCCATTTCCTTTCTTTCTCTTTTTCTCTGTCTCATTGTTTGCTAGAACATCTGTAATAAACTATGTGCCATCTACACAAAGGTTGCTGAGCTGAGGATAGAATCCCCTGGTTTCCACCTGTAGGCTTCTTCCTTACTGAGATTAAGTAGAACCACTTGGAGAGAGACAGGGATGACCCAAGACAAGGCAGACAGAGAGCGCAGAGGCCATCTGACAGAGCGTCCTGCTTCTGTCAGAACAGCTCCTTCAGCAGAAACATGATCACTGATTTTTACTGTCACGGTGGCACATTAAGTGCCACAGGTTGTATTTCTGTCGAAATGACGTAGCAATGCCTTCTGGAGGAGTCCTCTTGGCCATGGGCACACACAGACACACCTGTGTTGTATGGGGTGGCTGATGTGCAGGGGATGTAGTGCGGTGGCTGTTCCCTTACTCAGCTGTCCAGCAGGCTCCAGATCGCTATTGCTGGACCCCTCCCTCTTATTGCTGAAGGTGCCGACTGGAAGGTTCTGTGGCAGCACATGGACCAGTTACTTAAAGTCAGGCACTGAAGGCTGGATCCCAGCGGGCAGTTTTCCTGTAGGCTATGAAGCAGACTGAGGCCCTTTTAAGGATGTGGATATCTAATCCCACGTTATATGACAATGGGTAGGCGCAAACCCAGCCTCAGTACAATCAGCCCGACAACTAGATCCTTTCCATTGTTCACCTTGTTTCACAGCCCCCCCCCATTACGTTCAAAGAAACAATGAAAGTCAAGGTACCCATGTTTTTATCACAGGCCTCACAAAATACAGCAGCCAATCTATTAAATGCCTCATCAGCCCACTAAGCGGAATGATTGAGAAGCCTTGCTTTGATCCCACATACTGGTCATGAATGAGACCAAAGCCTGATTTCAGCAGCTTCACAATCTCCGACAGACTAGACGTCTAGCAAAATATTTGGTGGGTGAGATGCTCCTGCAGAAACCTTGATAACAGGATTCTTGCATCACTAGACCTGAGCACTTTTTTTGCTTTTCAGTATGACCTCGTATCAGCCAAATTCAACTTGAACAGATCTTTATGGTACCTTCTTGACATGGAAAGCTCATGTTCTGGGCCCTACTTCTGGTAGCATGCTCAGTAAAAGTTTCTGGGAAGGTAATGATGCGTGCAACTAATTTACAACCTGCACATTACAGGTTTGCTTTAGCCTCTTTGTTGGCATCTTTGCCCTTGTTTCCACAGGAGCTGTTTTGTGGTTCCTGTGATTGATGTAGCCTGTAAGAACACTACCTGTCCTTGCTAGTAGCACAAAAACTAAGCTCAATTTACCTTTGATTTTCCCCTTCAAGCACTGAAGAGTCCCCAAGCTGTTAATAGCTTTTTTTCTCAAGCTGATCATCTCATTTTCTATGTTCAGTGTGAAAAAACGTAATTAAAAACACGGCATTCCATGGGGCTTCAGTACATTGTAGCACTGCAGAGGCATTTCAGCAGTGTTCAAGAATCGGGCTTTTCCACCAGGCAGCCTCTGACAAATGGAAATACCTTCAAAGACACCAATACAAATAAAAGATTTTACTCCTTTCAACAGGTGCTGATTTGTTATGGTAGCTTTGATCATGGAACTTATTTTAATGCTATTGTTTACAAAAGAGGCCTTAAACACTGATTTCTTTCAAAAGGAGAGAACGTACAGAGATACATAGACTGCAAAATGGGAACTTTAAAAGATGTCAGGTTTTGTATCAGTGGATCTTTAAGCACCTGACAACACACTGGGAGTCAACTGGGTTGAAGCCTTCTCCGTCCAGGTTAGGTCAGCTCTGTGACAATGTCCCAACATCCAATTCCCGTGCTAACACCTCTTGTTTAGTGTTTGTGGGCAGCCATTAGCTGACAGTTTTTCTTATGCGCCAGTCCTTTCCACTGAATTACACGGAAGGCACAGGTAACGGTGAATTCAAGAAATGCTGCATTTCGCTGAAATTGTCACAGAAGAGCATTAGTTTGAAGAAACGATAAATGAGCCACAGAGAGCAAAGAATGGATGCACTGCTTTACAAGTTTACTTGTCCCTTCTAAGAAACAGCCATGTGATAGCTTAGGGGTAAGTAATTTCTGTGAAGATCTTTCTGCTTTCTTAAGATCTTCCTGCCTTTTGGCAGTATGCTCTGTATTTCTGATATATCTCACATTGCGAGATTTTTGAAAACAATAATTATGAAATAAGTTTTTTAAAAACATGGATTTTAAAGCAAAGTCTCTTGTTCTAACATGTATCAAGAAATGCTGTAATTTTCTGAATTGTGTGGTATTCTGGAAAATCACAGGCTACTTTATTGTCCTGGGTGGGGGAGTTCAGGAGCTGACACCATGTCATCCCATGGGAACAACATGTGGCAGATGATGCCATAGGTTATCTCACTAATATTATACTGCAATGATGCTCAGTTACAGCGCGACCTCGTCAGATGTTATGGAAGGTCCTCAGTACCAGAGCGCAGTGGCCCTGAGCAGATGAGTGCTCGCCACTTAGTAAGATCAGCAATCTTTGCTGCAGCAATGTCAAACACTTCACCCGCACTTCACCCGGTGAAGATGTGCTGGGGCAGAATTCTGAGACGAGTTTCCCAGCTACTGAGATAAAGTGTATCCAGATGTTCAATATTCAGTCCTGAGATTCACCAAGTTGACAAGGTATTTATACTTATTACACAGTTAGATGCATTTGTTTTCATTTTCTGTGTGCTCTCATGACAGTCATGGTTGCCACCTTGGTCAAATTTTGAAAGCTTGGAAAGCAGGTAAAGTCTTTTGCAGAAATCACTATCCTGATAAAATCCAAGAGTGAAAAATGGAAGTTAGGAAGCAGAAAGTCTGCATGAGCCAAATAAAGATACATTTGTACAAGGAAGAATTAAGTTCACAGATAAGGCACTTGAAAACCTGAAATTCTAACTGACTTTGTCTCTCTCCGATTTTCTTTCTGTTTCATTTCACAATTTCTGATTTTTATGCTAGAAAATACCATTTACAAGGGTCCAGTGACTTCTCAGACTGCTGCCCACTTTCTGCTGTCATTGATCTCATGCCTGTATTGTGTTGCTGCTGGAACTGCAGGTACACTACTGTCAGAGGTGCACGTCTGGAGAAGAGAAAAATCTAAACCCAGTTGCTAGCAAGCTGAAGATGCACAGCTCTTTTATTCTGTCTTGGTACATCTGAAAGTCGTCTTCCCTCAATTCTCTCCTATTTGTGTTTTCTTGGTAGTATGATGCCCAAGGAATGTAATGCTTGCCAGAAATGTCATACAGAAAAAAAAAAAAGAAAAAGGCTCTTTCATTTAATTAACTGCAAGTTTGAGAAGAGCTTATTGTTTACCTCTAAATCTAGGTTTCACATACAAGTCAAATGTCTCACCTCATCTGTGGAGAGCTCTGGCCATGGGCGTCAATGAGCTGCAAAGGCAAATACTCAATGTAAGTTCAAACATGGGAAACAATGCTTAGCAGAAGACAATAAATTGAACTATTTTGAGTCTATAATTCAGTTATCCATACTGTCATGTAACAAATGGAATATCATTGAGGTCTTTGTAAAATAAGCCAACATACAAATCAAATCAAATACAAATTAACTTTAGCTCAAGGATTATCTTGCAATAGGACTATAGCTCTAAGGGTTGCTTGTGGTGCTTCAAGCTTAGTTAACTAACGTCCACCCAATAAAACAGCACTGTCCTGAGGGGCCTGTGCGGTGCTTTCCCAAACTATCTTCAAAGATATCAAGCAAAAAAGAAATCCCTAACTGAACTTGAGAGCCAGATATGCTCTGCATACATTACAGTTTGTTACTCTCATTTCTGACACAGAGCATTGTAAAATATTCTAGCTATGCTGCAGGAAAGACTTCTTCTCCCGCAAGAACTGTCATAATGTAGAATTCTGCTGTGAGTAAATAACCAGAATAACACAAATATGGGACATGGAAAGTGTTTTTTCTGTATCAGGTACTACCAAAAGCAGTAGGGACTTCAGATCTCATTGATGAAAATGAAAGCTGGAAAAGAACAAGTAAAGAATCTTTGGAACCACCCATCTATCCATCCATTGGTGTCTTACTACCACAGTAATAAAGCACCTTCACCTTCTCTTGGGTCTCTTCCAGGCACATGCTTTCAAACAGGAGACGTCTATCACAGCACAGTTTTGGCCTGCCACAGGGCTGGTGTTACACCAGATGTTTTCCAAACACAGGCAAACTAAGGGATGTTACACACCTGCATCCCCATATGTTACAGGAGTCCCATCACCACCTACTGTTCTCATTGATCCTTGCTCAGAGATGACTCAAACATCCACAAGGCTGGCCTGTAGAGTGTGCAACACCCCCACACTCTCAGAAGGCTGTTTGGGATGGAGTACCTTGACGACTGTCAGGCTGGGGCTGTAGTTGAGCTCTCCAGGGCAACGTGTTCACCTCTAGGTCTTGCCTTGACATCTGCCTTTGGCTCAGAGAAGTATATTTTTTTTTTTGCTTAGTGGCAGCATGGTTTCAACAAGAGGAGAAAGGGTAAGGATTATCTTTGTGGCTTTCCTAGAGATGGGAATAGGGGTGGGACTACCTTTCTGACAGCGCTACAGATTCTTATTGAATTTAGCTAACTATGAACTTGTATCTTGAGCCTCATGACTTGGATGAACTCCATATTCAACACTTCGACTGCTCTGGCTCTCACTCTGAGGTGAGGAACTCTTCCTCTGAGCTGAGTAAGAAACTACCGTGCCATCAGAGAATCAAAAGCTGGTGCTGCGTTGCCTCAACATTGTCTACCAAGGCAGTCTGGACACTTGCTGCAGCAGACCTGGGATAGTGTTAAACTCAAGAAAGTGTCCTGCGACCCTGCTGCTACACCGGTGCCTTCAGCAGCTCTCATGAGCAGCATGTTAATCCTCGGCGCACACTGAGCTTGTGCAGCCTAACTGCCTTAGGGAGCAAAGACTGTAATTCCCTTGTATCAGCCCTACCTCTAAATAACCACAATAACCAGAATGTAATTCCTCAGTCTCCTCACATGCCTAATTCCTGATGACTTCAATGAGCATTTCTGCCAAAGACAGAGCTGCAGAATTACTCCTAACAACTGGCATGACTTAACTTGTTCCTTCTTATAACTTTATGGTTTACTTAGATGTCAAATTACATTTTCTGGATAAGCAGAATGAATATAATAACCCTCTTTCCTCAAGTAGGTCAAGATTTTCTTGTTTTCTGCAGGGCAAATTACTGTAAAATGTGAAAATGTCATGCCTTCTGTTTTTTCACATTTTGGTTACTGTTACATGGAGTCTTTTAGGCACCTACAGGTAACTGAACAGTACACATTAAGCTTCTGCTTTCCTTCTATAAATCACAGGAAACACTACATGTGGCTGAGAGCAACGGCTTCGAGAGCTACAGTAACAGCTGCCCTGTGCACACTGTGAACAATTTAAAATTCCAACTTGATAGCAACTTGATAAAATTCCAACTTGAAGAAAAGTAGCTATTTTCTGTGTCTCGATTATAAGTGCCAAAACCAAAGGGAAAACGAAAGCGAGTCACAACAGGTTTATCCTAATCCTATGTAAAACTGATCAAGCTTATGTTCAGCAGGGGTCTGCGGTCACTCTCTCGCGTGTTGAATAACTAGATTCCAGCAGAGAGTTATTTTGCCCTTATGATTTTTTAATTCTTAGAAACAGTCCATGCCAGATTTAAAAAATATATGTACAGGTGGTGGTACCTATATGTTCCACATTATGTCTGTGTTCGAGCACATAAACTTTTTTCTTCTTTCAGGCATGGCAGAATCCAGAAGAAATCAAGCCCTTTCTTGCTTGAGGATCATTTGTTTATTTGTTTGTTTTTGAAGCTCTGCGTTTCAGACATGATTCTGCAGCGTTTACTTGTGTGCAGGATGGCTGTTTTCCTGGGAGGGAGGCTGGATGCCTGGCTCGTGAAATCACATCTCAGGGCAGTAAGGCTCTAGCTCCGTGGGGCAGAGCCTGAACACAAGATTCAGCGCTTCAGCAACTGATCTTGGTTGCCTTTAGTCTGCATTCTTTAATTTTTCAGACGTATTTTCCTCATGTGATGCCTGCAGTTTCACCCTTTGGACTAGATCTGTCTTCTTTACATTCTCCTGCTTCCCCTGAAAAACACACGGCTGAATGAATAGAAAACAATCGGATGTGTCCTTCAGAAAACCATCACTTAAAGGCAGGTAAAAGGCTGCTTTTGAGTCGAGTCTGTGAACGATGAAAAGAACGTAGCTTCCAGCACCTTGTTTTTGTGGCTAGACTGGTAGAACGCGTCATCAGCACGACTTCAGCAAGCCGGTAATTGCCACGCTAACGAAATGCCAAAGCGAAAAAAAACCACCCCACCAACAGGCAGCTTAAACCCCCGTTTCTTATCCCAGAAAACCCCACAGAGCTCAGCGACTGCAGGTCCCGCCCGTGTCCGGTCCGTCTAGTTAAGACACGAGGGGACGACAGACAAAATTCTGTACTTTTTCCCTCACACCAGGAAGAGAACAAGGACCAAGCACAACACCGATAACGGGGCGGGCGGGCGAGGAGAGAGGACGAGACACGGGATCTTTCCCGAGCGCACGGCGGCTGCGGAGCGGCCCAGGCGGGCGAGAACCCGCCCTAGGGCCCCGGGGAGCGGGGCGGGCAGCGGGGCCGGGGCGAGCGCCCCAGGAGCCTTCCCGCCGCCGGGGACAAGGCGGCACCCGCCGCGGGGGGCGGTGCGGCCAATGGGCGGAGGCGGCGCGGTGACGTCACGCGGGGGCGCGGCGAGGCGCGGTGACAGCTGCGGCGCGCGCACCGCTGGCTCTGCGGATCGAAGGGCGGCAGCGGGTACGGACCCTGGGCGCTCAGCTCGGCTCGGCTCGGCCTGGCCCGGCCCGGCCCGTCGGGCCTTGACTCGACTCGACTCGACTCGATTCGGCCCGGCCCGGCCCGGCTTGTCTCGGCTTGGCCCGTCGGGCCTTGACTCGGCCCGGCGCGGCTCGTCCCGGCCCAGCTCGGTTCGGCACGGCTCGGCTTGGCCCGGCAGTTTCAAGGGGGTGGGGAGGTCCGAGCCGGGACAAGGGGGTCTGAGCTGGGACAAGGGGAGCCGAGCCGGGATAAGAGGTGTGTGTGTGGGGGGTCCGAGCCGGGATAAGAGGGTCCGAGCCGGGACAAGGTGTGTGTGGGGGGACTGAGCCGCGACAAGGGGGCCGAGCCGGGAAAAGGCGGAGGGGGTGGTTCCGAGCCGGGGCAAGGGGGTCCGAGCCTCCCCCGTCATCGCCGTCGCGGAGGGGCCGGTCCCGGCGGCCGGGTCCCTCCCCCGTGGGTGTCGCGGTGCAGCCGAGGCTGCTCGGGTGTCTGGGAGCCGCGTTGGCCGGTCCCCGGTGCCCCGGGGCGGTGCATTCAGTGCGGTGCGTTTCGGTGCCGCTGGGTGCAGCTGCCGCTCCGCAGGCGCCGGGCTGCTCAGCGGCGGAGCGGAGCCGTTCGGTTTGCTTTGCCGCGGCGCTCCGAGCGGCTCTTCGGTCGTGTCGCCAGACCTTTACCGTTTGGTGGAATGCTCTAGCTTCTGGCTCCGGGACTGCACGCTGCAGGGCACGACCGCGTTTCTCAGTTCCTTGCAGTCGGTGATACCTTCGGGCTGGGTTTTTTTTTTCTTTTTCGCTGGTTGTGCCCCTCCTTTTTCTTGAACTCTCCATTCGTCTTGTCTTGCTAATCCTCAAAATCAGATTTTTCTTCGTCTTTTAACTCCAGATGCGTTCCGAATTCCCAGCTTCACTCAGCTCAGCTCCAAGGAACCTAAATTGATGTGTCCTCACTAGCATAATTTGCAGGAAATTCCTCCTCGGGGTAGAAAAGCCTTTTAAAAATTTCTAATTGAGATTTTCCAGCCTGAGAGAAGTAAAAGAAGAATCTCAGGTTGGAGGTTGGTAATTCTTGATGCAGACAGGAGCTGTGTTTTCTTTCATTGCAGGAGTGGCTGGAAAATCTCCAAAAATACAGAAGCTCATTACAGAGTTGGCTGCTCTTCCGCGAGGCGTGCCAGGGGCTGGGTGTCACTGACCCGTTCATTTTAGGAAGTTAACAAGTTGTAATTTTGAGTGATGCAGCTCAGCTAAGTGAGGAGCAGCCTACTGAAAGAAGAGCTTCTCTGTTTCAGGCAACACTTCCAGTGTGCAGACCTTTTCCAAATTAAGTTTAGAATAAAGCCATTACTTAATATTTCTGTCTCTGCAAGTAGCCTGAAGTAATGGCACCCTTGTGTAAGCATCCCTGCATTCTCCTGTTGTCATTTAATAAGTATACTTTATTATAAGTAAATTTTGACAGTGTGCTTTCCTTGTGAGGCAGTGCAGCAGTGCCAGGGCTCCCCAGCTCTGCAGTTTGCTGTTACCATGGAGGCTGTACTTGATGGAAGCACTTGCCATTGTCGCCTGTGATTTTCCTCATGGGCTGAAACTGCTTGTTATATGAGGCCAGAAACTGGAGCTCTGAGCACTTTGGGTCTTGCTAAAGCCAGTGTCTTTGTTGTGATGGCTCTGCTCTACCCAGTATATGGTGCCGTGAGGAGAGCTTGCTTCATCAGCTTTTAAAATGCCCGTTTTCCCTTCTTGGGGACACACAGTTACGTTACTGAGGTGAAGACATATGGGAAATGCCAGTGCAGTTGTCTCATGACATTCTGCCCTCAGATTGTCAGGTTGTGTGTTCAGGGAAAACTATGGAGTTTTGCTAAGGAAATACAGGGTGCTCTAACGATTGCTAAAATCTGACAGGCAATTACTCTCCATTTATTGCTTTGGTGGTCTTAAGATGCTACTAACAGTGAGTGCTTTGTCTATGGATAGCAACATTTTAAAATCAAGAATGCAATTTATATAAGAAGTCAGAAATTTTGCTTCTTAAAGCTGATTTCAGTTAAAAATAGTCAGTCGTTGATCAAATTTGATACTGGTCTCAGCTAAACAATGTTTGGGTCAGGTGCTTCTTTCCGATGTTTTATTATTTACTTTCTGATTAGTGACATAGTTTGTCTTCTGGGAGTCTTTGTCAGGCAAAAGGCTTGTCAGCACATGAAGTTTGATAAACGTCAGTTCCTTATTGTAGTTTATATTAATAAGTCTAGGCACTATTTGAGGTACAGTGGAGCACTTACCAGAAGAATGATATGACAATGCACAGCCTTGGCTAGTTACACGTTTTAGTTTTCCTACCGTTACTGTGAGTGTTAAAATAGAAAAATAGAAAAGATCAGTTATTTGAAGTTAGTACCACAATTGTACTTCGTGTAAGCTTTGTTTATTGAACTGCCAGGGAGTAGAGAAACCTGTGGTCCTGGCAGTAAAAGCACTTCAGTCGTGTCACGCCTTTGTTCTGCAGCGCTCTGTAATGCTAATTATTAACCTCCTTTTTTTTTTTTTCCAGACCCGTACCAGCATATCTGAAGTCCATCATGTTTTCCAAGCTGAGCCGCTCCCAGAGCATTGCTGCTCTCTGTCGAAGTGTTCACTCTTCACTGAGTTCTGCTGCCTCGGTTGCTACTAAAAAAACCGTTCAGGGGCCTCCATCCTCTGATTACGTGTTTGAACGTGAGGCGAAGTATGGTGCCCACAACTACCACCCACTGCCCGTTGCCCTGGAAAGAGGAAAAGGTATTGCGTTCAGGTTTCCCTGAGGGGTGTAGGTAGGATGGGACCATGGCATAAGGATTTTGACCTATTCTGTATCTGAGCTCTTGGGTTTTTTGGGGAAGAAAGAGGGAGAGAGAGGGAAAAGTGGTGGAATAAAGACATCTAATTGCTGGTAAGAGTGCTGGATCATTGTGTATAAGGCCACCTGGTAAAACTGTAGTCTCTCTAAAATGAGTTGTTTAAATAGAGTTATGAGTTCTGATAATCTTTTCAGTCTGGAACAACTCAGCAGGAAAGTTTCAAACAGAATCACAGAATCACTAGGTTGGAAAAGACCCACATGATCATCGAGTCCAACCTTTGCTATCAACCACTAAACCATGCCCCTCAGCACCTCATCAGCCCGTCTCTTAAATGCATCCAGGGATGGTGACTCATCCACCTCCCTGGGCAGCCTGTCCCAGTGCCCAGTGACCCTTTCTGTGAAAAATTTTTTTCTAACGTCCAGCCTGAACCTCCCCTGGCTGAGCTTGAGGCCGTTCCCTCTTGTCCTGTCCCCTGACCCTTGGGAGGAGAGGCCAGCTCCCTTCTCTTTACTATCTCCTTTCAGGTAGTTGTAGAGAGCAATAAGGTCTCCCCTCAGCCTTCTCTTCTCTATGCTAAAAAAACCCAGTTCCCTCAGCTGCTCCTCTTTAATCTTGTTCTCCAGCCCCTTCACCAACTTCGTTGCTCTTCTCTGGACACGCTCCAGACTCTGTTTCTCCTGTTACCTTGTGTGGAGAGTTTCAGTATTAATGTGAATATGAAAAGATCTGTTGGGCCCCTATTTAAGGCCTCGTGCACTGTTCCTGTGTTATTGCTTAGTTTAAATTTACTCTGGCCTTTATGTTTAAGGGGCTCTTGTACTCTGCAGGTTAAATTCTCTGGGTTTATATTGAAATGCCCTCAGTGTAGGGATCCAATAGTTTATCAGTACATGTTTTGACAGCTCAGAGCTGTTACTTTATAAGTTTTGAGACCATTTGGGTCCTATTGGTTTTGTTGTTTCTTTTATGACCTCCAATTCTTGTTCTTCATTTTCTTACAAAAGCATTCTCCCCCGTCATCTTTTTAGGGCCCAAACCAGGAACTCGAAGGGGAAGCAATATTCTTGTACTCCTTACTAACTCAGTGGGATTGCAGTTTTGTATGGGAAATGCTTCTTTCCTTAATTCCTTGTTGGACACTAATTTGTGCTGTACTGGCTTGCTTCTCTTGTTCTCTCTGTCAAGTGATTGTTTTCCTGTCAGCGTCCTTCCAGTGTGCCCTAAGGAAGAGGGAGCATAGTTTGCTTGACTAGGTTGCAGTGAAACCATTAGTTTATACCATTTGGTATTACCTCATCTCTTCTTTTGTTTTATGTAATGAGCATTCCTTCATTTTTCCAGGTGTTTATGTGTGGGATGTCGAAGGCAGAAAGTACTTTGACTTTCTGAGTGCTTACAGTGCTGTGAATCAAGGCCACTGTCACCCAAAGATTGTGAACGCTCTGAAAGCTCAGTCTGAAAAACTGACCCTGACATCCAGAGCGTTCTACAATGATGTACTTGGGGAGTATGAGGAGTACGTCACCAAAATGTTCAATTACAACAAAGTTCTTCCCATGAACACAGGTAAACTAATAATTTTAGCTCCGTTTTAACAGTTTTGTAACATCTAGTGCTGCAGTGGCCTGCCTCGTATACAAGTGTGATAATGGTCTTGCTGTGTGTTTTAGGAGTGGAAGCTGGAGAAACTGCCTGTAAATTGGCTCGGAAGTGGGCGTACACTGTGAAAGGGATTCCAAAATACAAAGCAAAAATTATCTTTGCAGGTATGTTAAGTGCATGTTGAGGTGTTGAGGAGGAGCGCTCGAGGTGCTGGCTGTAGCGGTCTCTCTTCTCCTGTACCTGTAGCGATGACTTTTCAGTGTTCTTAATGTTTTTTGTTCCACTGAAGCAAGTCTAGTGAAGGTCTCCGTAATGTTTGATGTTTTAATAGTGAGCCAAGATACCAGCCTTTTAACAGATTATATTGAACTCACTTATCTGCAGTTGGTGATTTTGATAAAAAACTGCTGTTGTGGCTACAACAGCCTTTGCACCTTAGAGTTCTCAGAGTACCTCCTTAACTTGAAGGTCAGTCTTAATTTATTCTGTTGACAAGATATTCTGTGTGTGCTTCTGACTTGTCGATTTTAAACTTAAATACAGTGACTTGTGTTTTCTTTTAAATGTAACGTCCTTTAAGAAATGCATGTGATCCTAACAGAAGTGATTGTAGAAGCAAGAGGTATGTGTAGAATTTCTCTGGCAAATCAATTCCAGATCCTCTCCCTTGTGGAGGTGTGTGCACCAACAGGTAATGGGAGCAGTTGTGCTTGGTCAGGAGCTATTGGTAGTGCCTGGCTTTGCAAGGGAAGTGCAACAGTGAACTTAAATCCAGGGAGGAAACTACGGTTAATATGGTGGCTTATAAAACTTTAAAAACAACAATTAAATGTGTAAAGCAGAGATTATTTGTACTGCCTAATCTTTCTAGCTGTAAGAAATTGAGGACTGGCTGCCTGAAGCCGCACAGAAGGTGCACTCAGTCCTCTGTGCGCTCTTAACTGCTGCTTTGCAGTGCCTTTTGACTCCAAACTGGTTGATTTTTATATACCTTTCTCTTGAATATATGGCTCAAATTGCTGCCACCCCTCCTATAAGTTCCACGTTTGAGTTAAGCCTGCTCCCCTCTTAGGCTTGCCATTAGGTTTTTTGCATTCTTCAGGTCTTCCAGCAGTTGGTGTTAACCTAGTAAAGCTGTGCTGTGGTCTTGCCAGGTGATAGAGGTTTAAGTGCTGTTGTTGGAGTGAATATGGGGCCATGGGAAGTCCTGATTCTACATGCAAAATAATGATGTGTAATTCAAATAACTTGTATTTTTTTATTACAGGTGAGGTATATTTATCAGTTCTAACATCGCTCAGTGGTTCTGTGTTTTATAAAACCTTCCAGAATAAAACTTACTACTTGAATATTGACTTTTGTTTCAGTTGCTGCAAGTACTGGTTTTGACTCTTGGTACATATGGTAGCTGAACACAAACTGTTGGACAGCTTTTGGAAATTGAAATTAATAGCTGAATATTGCATGATGATTTGTAGGATGAATTAGGTCAGATTTTTCTTTCTTCTTCTTTTGGGAATTCTTTGAACAAATATATTTCTTGCTACTTTTTCTCCATATGTATTTTATGTTGTTCTCAGTCATTTACTTTTGGTAGGTGCTTTCTCATTTTGATAAAACTGGATATGCTCTCCATTTCTATGACCCTATCCCCTTAACCACAATAATTAATTATATGCCAGGTAGTTGGAAAAAAACTAGCCATCCTTCTCTTGTCAGCAGCCAGTGTTTTGGCAGAAAATGCTCTCTTGAATAGTCAGGTTCAGAACCAAAAATGCCTTTAGACATTCGTCCAGAGAGCTTGATGTGGATTCTGTGCTTGATAGTGAGCCGATACAGTGATTGGTGTACCGGGGCAGAGACAGCCTGCCACCAGCACGTAGGCCGCTTTGCTTTGTGTGATTCAGCCTCCAGTGTTTTGGTTTGGGGTACGTAGACGGCACTAATGTAGCGCTGGGGTGATGAGTGTGTGGCTCCCCACAGCGTGGCCAGGAGATGTCTGTGTGAGCAGCGTGATGCTGTGTGCACTAGCAATCAGAACAAAGGGGTGCCTGGAGTTGGCTACACAGTAATAACCAGCAGTAATAACCAACCATGGGGTTTCCTGCGGGCTGGGAACATCCTCTGCCCTTGGGTCACAGTTACATGGAGGAATTGGAGTGGGGAAGAAAAGATCTGTAATGCTGTGAAGGTGTTGAACCCTTAATCTTCCTTAGGCTTGTTAAGCTCCTTATTATCAGTTAGCTTGAGAGTGTGTTGGTTTAGCTGAAGAATTAAAACGAGTGTGTCCCAGCCTGGGTGGTGGCTGGGTCCTAGGTGTTTTAACTGATGTTTCTGTATGAATAGGGCAATGTCACTGTATTTCTACAGATACCAATGGGTTCTCCTGAAACTCTGACATGCACAGAAATATATTTTTGATTTACGCTCACTGGCAGCTTTACTTTTAGGACCTAAATTCTGGGTGGTGTTTACTTTTTTTCCCCCCTGCATTTAATGAGTAGTATTTGTGTAAAAACTTTGCATCTTCCTTAAAAAGATGTCATCTTCCTGGATTGTTTTCAGTTTCCCGGACTACTAACAAAATTTACAGAAATTATTGTCTATACTTGCCAGGTCTTATAATTTTCTGTCATATTTCATACATGCTTTTCATAGAACAGCATAATTTATTTATGGCATTGATGTAAAATGCTAACAATTAGCAGGAGAGTGCTAGTATTCTAGTGTTAGACAACTCTTTAAATGCATTACCAAGTATAAGCTGTGATATCTTATAAACTGTTCAGTTTTGTAACAATCCCCCCCTTTTTTTTCATGTTAGCTGGCAACTTCTGGGGCAGAACCATGTCTGCAATCTCTAGTTCTACCGACCCATCCAGCTATGATGGGTTTGGACCTTTCATGCCGGGTTTTGAAGTGATCCCATACAATGACCTACCAGCACTTGAGGTATTTGACAACTTGTGTTCTCGTCTAAGAAATGATTTTGCATTTTCTTTGGTAAATAGCAAGGCAGGGAAACCAGAGTTTTATCCTTTCAAACATGTGCTTTTACATGAAGATAAATGTATTTAGACATGTAAGAAATAGATATGTTATAATGATACGTTGGAAGTGTGTGTAAATTTGCACTGGTTTTGATTTTCAGTTTTGCTTTAGGATATAAAAAGAAAACCACACAAACCTGTTCAGTTTCCCACATCATGAGTATGTTCAAGGTGCAAAAGAACAGCAGATAAACAGCAAGGGAGTTCAGATCGGTTGCATGCATTCCAAACCCAGGACTTGAGATTCTGTAACAAATATCTGTCCTTGCTTTCCTCCCAACACCCTTGAAACCATGCTAGGCTGGTGTTCTGCTTGAGCTGCTGAAGTGCTGATGATTCTGCATTACCCTAGGTTTTAAGGTGCATCCTGTCAAGCTGCTGGGGAGGGTGATCTCGATCAGTCTAAAATTTCCCAGCCTTGTAATGTGGGCGTGGGTGTTGAAGGGCAGATGGTGCTTAATGGCAGCCACAGGGTGCTGGACCTGGGAGGCAAGAGGGTTCCAGCCAAACACGGATAGTCCCAAAGCACTAGGAATGTTGGCATTGCCCCTTTTCCATCATCTGGATGGTCTCTTCAAGTGATCATTTAGTCAGTCCTCTGTGCCTGCTGGTTCTGCTTAGTATGAGCGGGTCAGCTGTGGAGACCGGAGGGTTTGTTGGACAGAGCTGCTCTCTTCCTGAGAGCTTGATTAATATAAACAAAAGTCTGTCTGTTATAGTTGCAATGTGGAAAAGCTTACTCAGATTTGAACCTACCTAAGGCTGCCCATTGTGAAAGCTCCAAGTATTTAATGGTGTTCAGCCAGCTTTATTTGAATGCACTCTGGGGACCTGAGACTTGGATCCACGTCTGTCAGGCCAATAACTGAATTTGTTCTGGGCAATACAGAGGAAGGCTGTAGTGAGCTTACGTGGGAATCATTATATCTCTGTCTGGTGGACTTCTAAACCTTTTAGAACTTGATGGTGCAAGAATGTAGACATGGACTTTGCTTTAAGATGACAAAATTGTTCTGGAGAGGCTCCATTCCTTTTTGTTTGAGGTGAACTGGGGCAGCGTTGAGCAATTGTTTGTCTTATGTGGGGTAATGCGAAACTGAGCCTATTCCTGAGGTGATTTATGAACGGATCCAATAACCTGTTTTTCTTGGTGTGCAATTTTTAAGGTTTGTAGCTTCCCAAGCAAGCACACCAGCTAATTTTTCGAGGCAAATAGTGACATAAGCTTTTGTGTTGGAACCAAGGTGGCACTCATGGAGCTGCCTGGCATGAATGATGTTGTCATTGTTTGAGGCAGAACACCAGGGTTAGAGTTAGGTTATGCTATGTGTATTCATCTCCATATTTTCTCAATTTGTCCCCTGAGAAGAAGTTTTTTCCTTTTTGTCTTTCTTATCCACATGTCTGTTTTTACAGCGGGCCCTGCAGGATCCCAACGTAGCGGCCTTCATGGTTGAACCAATTCAAGGTGAAGCAGGTGTGGTTGTTCCTGACAAAGGTTATCTCACTGGAGTGCGGGAGCTCTGCACAAAACACAATGTAAGGAATCGGTTGTAACAAGGTGGCTTAAACGTTACACACTATGTTGGTGTATCTTGTCAGGTGTTGGTGTATCTTGCATCTTCGGATGCAAGATACAGAACTTCATATACTGTGTCATAATTCCCTTTTCATTTGGCGGAAGAGGGCAGGGATACTGACACAAAAAATGTGCTAAAGTGGCCAGGGAGGGGGCAGTGTGTTCACTTGTCAATAGTTTCACATTCCATGGAAGACGTTGGTCTCCAAGAGGCTTGGAGGACATGAAGGAAATACCTTTGTGTGCTTGGTGTCCTATAGCAGGAATCTTTCACTCATGCTGTACAACACTGCTGCATTGTTTGATTGGGAGTTTGGATTGAGAATGGGAGTGAAAGTAATTGTTGTGTGTGGTTTTTCTTCTTTTTGTCTCTGTCAAGGTTCTGTTCATTGCTGACGAAATACAGACTGGTTTGGCCAGGACAGGGAAAATGTTAGCAGTTGACCATGAAAATGTGAGACCTGATGTAATCCTTCTTGGAAAAGCTCTTTCTGGTGGATTATATCCTGTGAGTAACGAAGAAACATCCATTTGCTGAATAATGATTTGTAAGTAATTACCACGGAAAGCCTGCTAGCTAGAAGACAAACAGATCTTATGTTTGTTATGCCTGGAAAACGGTATTTACAAGCTTCACTATGACTCACTGTGCAGATAGTCCAGCCTGTGAGATCACATATGAAAATCATAGAATGCATAATGCTGCATTTATAGCTGAAGTGGGTGTACGGTATCTTGAGCTTTCTGTGTTGATACCTGACTTGTTAGGGTGGCAACCAGCACTGTTGCGCTTGTTTGGCATGCCCACATGACTGGTTTTATCCTCCTTAGAGTGACTTAGTTTCCTGATGATTAAGCGGGAAGTTATAGCCTGTCTTGAAGTATTTTGGCAGATTGAAGCTGTTTCTCAGTTATTAAACAGAGTATTGAAGCTTAAAGTCTTGAAATAATATTCAGTTTGGAGAAATGCCCCTCAGCTGTAGTTAGATGTTTTGTGTTAGCAGTATAGCTGAATGTATTTAATGGGTTAAGCTGTTGTGTGACTGTCAGATACACTCTCCTCTCTACAGAGCTGGACATGTAAATGTAATTTATCACCACAGACTGAAAATTATCCTTGCCCAAGCCCTGGGGAGAAGTTTGCTTCATAGATACTTAATTTTATTGTTCTAAATAATTATATATGTAAATCAATTTACATTTTAGGTCTCAGCGGTGCTGTGTGATGATGAAGTGATGTTGACTATTAAGCCTGGTGAACATGGATCTACGTATGGAGGAAATCCATTAGCTTGCCGTGTTGCAATGGCAGCACTGGAGGTTTGTGTATTTAACAGATCTGACTTCCAAAGACAAAAAGGTGTTGCACTGACAAGATCTTTGCTTAAATACATGATATTATCTGTTATGCTATGAGGAGAAATCTAGCTGTAAGTAAGAAGGGAAAACTGGAAATGGTTAACTGTTTGCATAGATCACAAAACAAATTCCAAAGTCTTTACTGAAAATGTGTCCTCATTTCTGTGGTCTTAATGTCTTCAATGGCAAAAAAAAATTATCTAGAGGAGTTTCAAGGCACTTATGTGAATTTATCACTAATTTCACAAAGATGTTTTTAAATTGGCTTATTTTACTGTGCTGCGTTGTAGAGGCTGCTGTTCTGTGAGCTGGATAACATGTTTATACAACTGGAGCTCCAACAGAAGCTGGTGAAGTGCCTTGTCCAGAGTCCATGTTTTAATTAATCTATGACTGCATAATTGCCTACATCTAATGCAAGTCACTCAAAGCCTCATCTCTAATCAGTATGTGGAGCAGAACAGATGAAAAGTTTTTTGAGGTTTTCCTTTTATTTGTCAGTAACAGAAAATAAAAAGCAGTTAGTTTAGAATAAAATCTCAGGGTGGATATTGTCTCTTCTAAACACAGATGAGAACAGGCTTAATAGTGGTCTACTGGGATGTGTGGTCTTTGCAGCAGCACTTTGGATGCATCAGCTTTTTTGTCTGAGTGTTGCAGAGTCATGATTCACGCATACCAGTGTGGTCCATGAAACAGATGCAGTGCCCTTCAGGTGACTGTAGATCTGTCTTTCCTTCAGGTGATTGAAGAGGAGGGCTTGGCTAAAAATGCAGAAATCATGGGTAACATCCTAAGAAATGAGCTCATGAAGACACCGTCTGATATTGTAACGTCTGTGAGAGGAAGAGGGCTGCTAAATGCAATTGTGATTCGGGAAACCAAAGGTGAGGAAGTAAACCCCACTGCACAATCATAACATGAGAAATACTTTTCTATTTAAATTGAAAGTATCTTAATGGAGTAGGGGGATGGCTTAGACGTGTCACGTTGGGGTTCAGATGCTCTCGGGTGCAATACTCTGATACTGACTGAAAACTTATTCAGTGACTCTGTGCTATTAAAACCAGAGTTTTTTTACTCAGTAACTGTGATCATTTTTTTTAATGATTTGGATTGTTTTATGATTTGATAATGTTCAAGCCTGATAGTGAATACTCTTTTTGTCTCCTGATCAAAAGAAAACCAGCCACATCTGGAGCACTGGTTTCTGTCAGATTGTGAGAGGGTTGGCTGGGGCTGGTTCTTTCCAGGAGAGTGAGAGGACAACAAATGCAAGAGAGTATGGTGAAGGAAAAAGCTAATGGCCGAGAACAGGTGTCTAGGGATGAAAACCTTGAATTACATCAGAAAAATTCTTAGCAGCCAGAGCAGACAACTCTTGTTGTGAATACACTTGAGTGATAAAGTCCTGCAGGGAGAGGTAGCTTCTGAAATCCAGGCACAAATGTAGCCTTGTCTGAAGTCCTATCCAGGTGTTCTGACCTCCCCTTTGCACAACTCCCTGCTGTAGATGTAAGGCTACTCAAGC
Organism: Phaenicophaeus curvirostris; assembly: GCF_032191515.1. Lineage (NCBI taxonomy): Eukaryota > Metazoa > Chordata > Aves > Cuculiformes > Cuculidae > Phaenicophaeus > Phaenicophaeus curvirostris. The sequence goes on along the minus strand of NC_091400.1, from coordinate 12,859,065 downwards.
ACTCATCTGTGAAGGAGCAATACTTGGTGTGCTGGAGGCAAACTTGTGAGTCCCTTCAAATCAATTGCAGTTTTGCAACAGGCTTGTGCATTTGCTGCATGTCCTGGGGAGTAGATCAGTGCTCAGAAGTGACTGCTTCCTTTGTAAGGAGCACACTTCACCTTTTCGCTGCCAGGCAGCAGGGAGTTCACAGTCTGGCTCCACTCACCCTGTGCAGCTGTTGTGCCACTTTTTCTACTGTAGTGTAAATGTCTCTTTAATTTTTTCCTTTAATTGCAGACTATGATGCCTGGAAGGTGTGTTTGCGACTTCGGGATAACGGACTTCTTGCCAAGCCTACGCATGGTGATATCATCCGGCTGGCACCACCGCTGGTGATTAAGGAGGATGAAATCAGAGAATGCATTGAAATAATTCATAAGACCATTCTGTCTTTCTGAACACGCGGCTTTTAAAATGTATCTGCTGAGTGACCTGAGGTGGTGGGCTGAAATAGGCGTGATGAAGGCCTGCTCTTGAAGCTAGCATCTCTCATTGCTTTTATCTAAGAGAACTTACCTCTTAAAACATAGTTATGTCTTTATTTTCTTCAGAGCCATTATAATGTAAAGAATGATTTTAAAGAGTTTCCAATCTTGGAATAAAGTGGTGAGGTTCTGTTCATTTGGTCAGGTACCGATGGAACAGTTAAGTCACAATGTTTGAGGGGAGATACTGGTAGAAATCTGGTAATTGCTCAAAGTCTTGGCCCAGGTTTAAAGTGTAATTTATATATACATATATATATATATATAAAGGGTGGTGTTGCACTCTCAAATGACTTTCCAAAACATCACATTTGGCATTTCTACCCCTTGGTGAGATGTCCATAGGACACTTGACATCATGGATGAATTCCTGTTTCTCATTTGTTGCTAGAAAAAACTTCCAGTGCTGGAAGTTTGGCAAACTGGGTGAACCTGACAAGTATTGAGCTGTGTTCAGTATGCAAAATGTTTTGATTGGACAACAAGAGATGCTGTTTTCAAGCCTGGTCTTAGTGTTTGGCTTTGCAGTCTTGTAAGATAGGTCTAAACATATAGATCTGTTTTTACTGTTAAAAAACTTTCTATAATCTGGATGTTTATATTAAAACATGCCTTGCATTAAAAAGAATGTTAATGTGCTACCAGAGTACCCAGTGTATATGAAAAGGGACAATGAAGAGAGACATACAGCTGCCTTTGAGCCCCAGCATGTACTGCCTGGTAGTGTCCGTATTTCTGTCCATCTCTATGTGGAAGCTACTGCTGTGCTTTTTTACAGGGTGGTGCTTCTGTTCTCCTGTGCCTTCAGACACTGCAGATACAACATTCTGTGTGCAGTTGTGGAAGTGGCTGCTCCTAGTTGTTGTTTTGTGTATCTTAACTGAGAGGGTTTTAGCTGAGACTAAAGCCAGATTAATCACTGTTTGTGCAAAATGTTCCCTTTGCCAGGCACAGGGCTTAAATGCAGTCACAGGGCTGCAACTGGAAGTGGTAAATAGTCCCGTGGTTTTTAAAGGCAGCTTAGTTTATGGAAATGAGCCAGTGTGCTGGTTAGGATTGCAGAACCGTGGACTTCCCTTGTTTGGGTGAGACAAAACGAGCAGTCATTTGCTGAGAATGAAGAAAGGCTGATTGCAGTTTGGGAAGGAGTGCAAGGGATGATGTGTCACTGTGACTGTCAGTCTTGGGAATAAGAATAAGTGCTGAAAGGTGTTGCCTGGTAAGTGGCGTTTCTGGAAGCTGTACTTATGTCATCTGACTGGAAAGGAGTGAAATAACTGAAAGAAACCACCATGTAAACCACATTTGCCGGAGCCCTTTCAGAAACCAAAAGATAACCCCACCCCAAAATTTTTTTTTTTTTGTGGAGTAATGGCATTTGCAAGGACAAAGGACATGATCAGGCCTGTTCCCCTGCCCAGTTACTGCTGTGTCATTGTTTGCGTGATTGCCTGAACAGGCTATGGGGCAGAAGACTCCTGTTTGTGTCAGTGCTTCCCTCTCCTGACTGTCAGCAAGTCTCCTGCCGTATTCTCTCTCTCTCTCTCTCTCTTGCTGCCCATTTGAGCTGTCTGGCAGGTTATTTTCCTTCTCTGCAACAGTCTTTTACGCACCCAATGCTTGTTCTCATTCCTGTTTCAGTCATTGCTCCTTTTCTAGTTAAAATACAAGTTCTTTCCTGAGCAATAGTGTTTTCCAGAGCCCTCCATCCTTCCTGCTGTTGTGCAATTCACAGCCCCGCTGTGCCCTCGCAAGGCTGAGCAGAGCTGGACTGGTTCTCCTGGCTTGTGTGCTGTACTGTAGCTCATGCCCCAGGTTGTGGCTGGCATTCTCCTGCAGTAACATCATACTTCTATATCTCAACCTGTGCCCCCAGGCTCCCTTTTGTGCAAACTATTTTGCTGAGAGGACAGCTTACAACCTGTCCTTTCCTCTCTCTCCTGTGTTTTATTTGTGCAATAAGCAAGAATTACACACATTTAAAATGTTGTGGTCTGCTCTGCTGACCTTGGTTCTCTATTGCTGAGAATATTTCTCTGGCTTGTGGTGATATGTTTGAGCTCTAATCTTGTCCAACCCATTTTATGGTTGCAGATTGCCTAGGCCAAGGTGTCTCAGAACTTGAGCAATGTTTCTCTTCCTACAGCAGACTGTTGCTGACTGGTTTCTGGGCTTTTCATTTATGCTATGATTGCTTCCTAAGTCCAATTTCCTTGACAAGCTTATGAAAATCCTGGTATGTATAGCTCCTCTGAATACAAGTCACAAACTGTCATCCTAAATTGCCCCTATTTAATGACGTAATTAAGGACTTTTCTGGTTTTTACCTGGATGTTCCCTGAATTGCTATAACCCTGCGTTCTTCCCATGGCCACAGCTACCTGCGAGAAAGGTAGGTGCACAGTACCTGCCTGAGCAGCTCAGGAATTCAGGAACAGCACTGAGGATGGCAAAGTTCCCGAGCTCATCAGTGTGTTCCCAGTAGAAGTACATGGTGTGGGTGGCAAGGGCCCTGGTGAGGTGCGGTGGTCAGTGGTTCTTGCCTTTGGCTGGGGTACGGTGGTGGCTGGGAGGCAGCTCAGAACTAGAGCACCCTATGTCCTACACGAGTGCATTTGTCACTGTCTGCCCTCCTGGTGAGGGACAAACTCTGCTCATGCCTGTGAAACAACACTGCTGGGTGCAAACCACTGGAAACCTAACAGGGCGGAAAGCAGACAAGGATGTGTGGCTGCAGCCTAGGAGCCAAAGCAAACAAGGGTTTTTTGGTGTTTGTTTTAATTACAGTCCAATGCTAAAGCAAGTATGGAATTTATATATAATTTTGGGAGTGAGGATGGGAACCAGGACTTACCTTCTCAGACACCGAGCCTGTCACCAGTTAACCTCCGACTCGGCATTTTTTCATTGTTAGCAAGACAGAAGGAAGAACTGCAAGGGCCAACGGAAAGGTCAAAGCTGCTCCACTTCTAGAGTGTGGAGTGGCAAAATTACAGGCTGTCAGAAAGATCATCTGTCTTTGATAAGACGTGTCAGTTTTGAGAAGGGGAGAGGGCAAAAGAAGGGCTTGCTTTGTCAAGGAAAGTTTTATTGTCTGCCTGCTCCCAAGCACAAACTGGGATTTGGCTGCTTTTCAGTGACACTGCGTAAGGCTCCCAAACTCAAATGTAGCTGCCTGCATAACTAATGTGCTTGTCAGTCAGGGTCTGCTTTTGTTGTGTGGGGTTTTAATTAGCCTCAGACATTTTCTTTAGGGCTTTTATGAGTGAAAAAATACAGACAAATAAAGTATCCTTACCCACATAGTACCAGGAGCTCAGCACTTTCAGGTTTGTACTTGTTGCACTTGTTGCTCAAGTGTTTGTAGTGCTGCCAGAGGCTGCTCCCAAGCAAAGCTTAGTTTGGAGGCAGCCAAGCTGAATGCAATTTACAAATTAGTGTAACATGCATTCCGAGGTGTGCAAAGAAATTATACAAGACGTTTAATAAAATGAGTTTGTTTTTTTGCATTGTAACTTTGTATGAGGTGCAAAAGTAAGAAAATCAAGCTCAGAGAGCACTCTTTCTGTACCTCCCCAATGTTTCTCAAACACCTTTCCTGCTTTGCATTAGCGAGAGCTGAGAGTGTGGAAAGGTTATCTCTTGGGTGGTGCTATTTGCCGGTGTAATTCAAATTTATTTTTAAAATGGTACTTGAAAGAGATCTGTGGTGCCCCTCCAGAGGGTTCAGGTTTCCTTAACAGGAGCTACACAGCAATAATGTTCTAAAGGTGTATGTGTGTATCCACAAAATGTTGCCTGTTGGCTGTGAAAGCTCCATTTGTCCCCATCATATTGACTACTTGGAGTTTTGTGAAACAGCTTCTGCTGTTCCTTTGCATCAAGTGTACGAAAAGCTTTTCTAAGTGAATAGCAACTGTGTTCTGTGCTGGGCAAATACAGAGAGGTGATATAAGCATCCCAGAGCCAAACTGGCATTCCTGGGGCACCTAGGGCAGCCCTTGGCTTCACTGGGAGATTTATTTGTGGAATAATGCCCAGTGGTGCTGGGAGCCCATGCACTTTGGCAGAAGTGGGTGTGGGATGTCGCATGAAACCATGGGGTATATATACTGCCATAAAAAAAAGATCTGTTTGTGGATAAATGTAAATCAAGATTTAAAGGCACAACATGAGACACTGGAAAGCAAGAGCAACATTGTCAACAGTGGGGATAAGAAAACGCATAAAGCAGATTCCCCTTTTTATTTTCTTTTCCTGCTGGCAGTCTTAGAAACAAGCTTATGATGTTGTCCTTTAGCTGGGCTTCTTTGCAGCTGCAAACCCATGAATTCATGTCATCAAACGGTATTTTCTAATGTTAAAAATTACCAAAATAGATTACTTACTTAATGGGATCCAAATGCTTGTCGGTCATGACCTGGTAAAGACCTGCACGTCTTGAACCTGTTAGAAGGTTCCATGATGAAGCAATCTCTCTTTTGTTTGTCTTCTAACAGCAATGTAAGCAGATTAGTTAAGTAGAAAAACAGGTGTGGTTTTTTTTTTTTGGCTGTTGCTGCTGCTTGTTTCCTTCTTGTCTTTTCCACCTCTCTGGCAGCAGATGGAGCCAGGAGCTCAGCTTTAAGCCAAGAGTTTGCTGCTGGCTGTAGCGTTTTCGGAGTTGGTGATTCCTGGGGGCTTTACTGATACAGAAATGTATCAGACTTCACTCTCACCTCTGAGTGTGACCTCAATGCTCATGTCACACTATGCACCTTATAGCTGATCTTATACAAAGGGGGTTGTAAATGGGATTCCTGTATCTCTAATGTGGCAAATGCCCAGCAAGTCATTGCTGTCAGCATAGGACCGATAGGGATGTAGGAGAAGGGGAAAAAGAGGCTTTCCTCCTCAAAGCACCAAAGTAAAGCAAATCGGAATGCGGAGATTTAAAGTTTTGTCTCAAGCAGTTCTTTAACTAAGGAATGGTCTTCATGCAGTGCTTCTGTCCAGAGTGAGAGGCTGAACCAGCCAGAGTTGCTGTGCTGGTGCAGTACGAGGTGTTTGGCTGAATGTTCACCTAGCCCTTGGCAGGAAAAATGGAAAAGGAAAAGTGGTACCAGCAGGATTAAGTAGTTAAAAATCGCTAGTACCACCCTGGCAGAAACCTCACAAACCTGCTGTGTTGGCCATCACCAGGAAGGGGGTTTCGGTGTCTGTACAAAACACTTGAACACAGTAATTTTTCATACCACTCTGTTTGTAAAACGCAGGGTAGCTCAAGGGAAGCCCCGCACAGTCAGATTGCTCATGGGGTCAAGGAAGAGCTGCCAACCTGGGGTGCTGGTTAAAACGATCCTTTTTATTTTTTTTTCTCCCTTTCCAATGCAAGTCAATGTGCTTTTCTTGTCATCCTTGAGGCAGTCTGTTTTTGCCCTGCAGCCTAGTGTGGTGCAGATAAGGACCAGCCATAAGGAATCTTCCTTAGGCGTTCTTTCCCTCGATGCTGTCTGTCTGTCTGCTCAGGCTTGTTTGGAGAAATCCAAGCAGAGACTGTGCTGTCTGGAAAATCCCCAGGCTGTTATCGGCACTAGTCCAAATAAATACGGGCAGAAAGCAACTCCTACTCATTCCTGTATAAAATCCTGTTAATCTGCTGTGATTTAGGCTGTGAAAAAAGCCCCTCAAGAGAGCTGACCCCTCGCACATGACATTAGCCTAACAAAGGCCTGGACCTTAGAGGAACTCCGAGCCCTTGCCTGGGCTCTGACACAAGGGAGGCCTAATCTTCAGCTGAAACAGTCATCTGGAATAGCTGCGAAACGAGAAAGGGGAAAAGCTGGCCCAGTTATGCCTCTCAACTCAAACCAAGGGACCACGCGTAAGAGCAGGTGATTTCCTTTCCAAACACTGGGTTCCCTGCCTGCCTGGTTCTTCCCAGCTGGCGCTGGGGCTGCCCTGCTGGAGACGAGTTGTGCCACGATGAATTCTGTGTGAGACACAGGCCCAGGGCTCAAAGGGGCTGTCCCGGCAGGGCTGGCACCGGCATGCCCTTCCCTCTGGCTCTCCTCACCCACCAGCAGGGCCATCTGCACAGAGACTTTCGCAGTCAGGGTGTGCTGAGGGTTATTGGCCCCACGAGGTTCTTGGGAGTTTCTTCAACATCCACAAAGCCGTGAGACCAGGGAGCGAGCACATCTCTGTTGTGGCAAGAGCACCTCTTTGCCAGTATTCATCTATGGTTTTTCAGATTTTACCCTAAACAACAAACATCATTAAATATTAATTGCTTAGTATTTTGGAAGCATTTTTGAATAATGTGTGTGAAGCACAGCTTCTCCAGAAAGGACAGTAATTCATTTCCACCCCGAATGGAGGCAGCCCCAAAGCACCTGACAGCTTCGGCTGTTGTCCTGTGCTCCAGCAAACCACACCTTCTGCCACCAGTTATGTGTGGCAGCTTCTGCCTTCTCTGATAAGTGCTCATCTTTTTGACCAGCAATGATAGGGTGAGTCCTGCAGGGACAAGCCAGCTCTGCCATCAGAGGTGGGAGCAGGAGGATCGAGTTTCTGTGAGGCGCTGTATAGCTGTGGGAACCTCCCCACACCTTTACATCCTGTGTTTCAGTAGTCTAACTCAGAAAGCCTCACCAGAACTAAACAACTAGCAGAAAATTATTAGTTGTATTACATTACAGATCCATAAGTGCACACAGACTGTCAGAGCAGATGAGTGGGAGAAGCGTTCTTTGTCTGAGGTTATGTTGCTCACATGGACAGGAAGCCATGGGAAGGGTAACCAACTCTGTTCCCATTTTAAATTCAGACCCCTCCCCAAGACTGAATTTTGGCTTCTCATTACGGCCTAAGGAGTGGGATGAGGTTGCCCTTTGTCTACTGTATCCCCTTGAAGTATCCATAGCAGTTAATGCTTGTGGGCTGCTCTGGTGAGGAAGATGGACAGTCACAGGTCATGCTGCGGAGCTGGTGCCCAAGGAGCTGCCCTGACCTGTGGATGGTCACCCAGCTCTGCGAAGGACAGGTCCCACAGAACTGCTGCTGAGCACAGCGCCTTCCCCCTCTTCAGGACAAGTTTAATGTGCCTGCTTTCCTTCTACTACCGCTTCTGCCTAACTACAATCTCTTGAGACATCAGTGAGTACCTCTGAAGGTGCCCTGTGCCTCGCATGACAAGACAGTGGTTTCTATTCCGGTATCTAAGGAATACCATCATGAGAGTAATCCCCATGTAAATGAAGCCAGTAGAATTGCAGGGTGCAAACTTGCATTGTACAAAGTAGAATATTATGCGGGGAAAATGATGCTGTTGTATGAAAAGCATCACAGTGCTTTGCATCCCTGCACCAGGCTGACTCCCCGGGTGAGGCTGTGCATGTCCATGGACCAGAGCCACGCAATCGGGACATTTTGTATTGTCTAGACTGCAATAAACATCAGGCAGCTGGAGTACAAACACAGAGCTGTGGCTTTGCTGATGTACTCCTTGATCTTTCCCTCTCTCATCTGCAGGAACAGTTCCTTCACGTCAAGGTTAAAGGCAGTGTGAGAAAGAGACTGGTATTTACATGTGGTGCGGGCTCTGAGCAAAGGAGCGTGGGTTTGAGCTCCTAGCTCTGAAGTTAACCTTCAAGAGCACAAAAATGAAAACAAGATTAAAGCCAAATCGGGCAGGCGTTCCCATGCAGCCACTGCGTTTGTAGCAGACGATGCCTGCAGCATTAAAGACATGAGGGTGCAGATTGGCCTCTCCAGGTGGAGCTGCTTCTTTCTAGAGAAAGAGCTAATGCTAGAATATAATTCTGAAAAACTCTGCTCTTCATGGCCCTGTGGAGATGAACTGGAGACAAACAATGGGGCTTTCTGAGCTCTGCTGCCATTGCTTGTGTCCACAGGCGTGAGCCACAGGGGTGCACAGCCCATCATTGGGCAGCCTGGACAAGCTTCACCCCGGGAAGCAGGGCCCCTTGTGTGCATCCAGGTGCTTTCAGCTTTGTGGGTGTTCTTATTTAAAAGGAAGGGATCCAATCATCAGATCTCTGCAGGAAAGTCTTGAGGTGTTGCTAGTCGCCCTCCGAACAGATGATTGCTGCACCCCAGAACCCACACTGTGAAGGAGCGTGGGGTACTCGGAGATGGATGGGGACAGATTTTTCCAAGCTGAAAGTCAACAGTTTGTCATTCACATGACATGAGTTTGAGCAGGAACAGTTTGGTTTAATCTAGTCCTCTGCCCACACTATTCTTCTGCAGGGTGTTGGGTGGTCACATGCTAAACCAGTAACAATTAAATTAAAACCAAAAAGATGGGCAGACAGCCATGGTGGGACCTGCTTCCCCATGTGGCACAGATTCCCTTGTCTCGTTATGGCTGGGCCAACCGGGTCATGCGACCATACCGATGTTTCTTTGTGACTAGAAAAACTACGACCTCAACCCAGAAATGAAGGTGAAAGAGGGGGAACAAGGTCTGAGATGAAACCCAGGACATTCAGAGAAGTCCTGGTGCCTTCCTTCTCTTATGAGAGACTCCTGAGGGTCTCCGTTTGTGTTGCAGAACTAAAATTTTGGAGCTTTGGAGAACACGTTTTCACAATTTAAGAGAAAACAGGACAAAGTTTGCTCATTAGATACTACTCTAACAAATGAGTGCTGCTGCCACCCACCACTCTTCCCAGGAGGATTTCTAGCTTGTAAGAGGATGGTGTATTCACACACATTAATCAAACTTTTCCTGGTCCATCTTTGAACATCAACATCTTTCATACAGGGGACACTTGGTCCCAAATGCAGAGGATCTCAGCAGGTTCAGCTCTCTGGCCCTCATTGGATTAAGCAAAGTCTGTCCCACAAATACTGCTGGGACACCCTGAAGAGTGGAAGCCAGATGTTAGAAGTGAAAACTGGGCCGCTCTGAGGCTTTTCTCTCTCCTTTAGAGAGATGTGCAGTTTTTGTGCTCAAGTGAGGCTCAGGCTTGTTTTTATACTCACAAAGCAAACAGAAAATGCGGCAAGCTGTTCCCAAAATGCTGAAATGTGGCACATGCTTTTGAAAATGGAGAAGCTGATAAGAAGCAGAAGCAGTGCATGTAGGTGGTGACTGCCACAGGATGTATGACTACTGTGCTGCCCCAAGGCAGGTAAGTGAACTTGTTAATTATTCATACCAGACAACAACTGTCTTGAGGCAAGCTGAATTTGAGATTTCTCAGATAAAGAAAACATCTGAAGGGCTTCCATTTTCTTGGAGGACAACTTTAGCCCTAATAGTTTGGCTTTTATCACAGCTCTAAAGAGATTTTATGTTGAGAGGGTGTCTGTGGAGTGTGTGCGCACCATCCTAGTAGTCCCAAAAGACCCAAAGGCAGTGTCTGCATTCTCTCTTTGGGGAGCTGGGGTTTACTGGCAGAGCTGCACCTGCATCCGTGGATGGCAACCACGCCCTGGCCAAAGCTTTTGTTCTGAGTAAGAAATTTAGTCATACGAAGGGGTGATACCATCATATGTGCCTCTGACACAGGAGAAATACTGCTGGAAACCCACAAACAGCTTCTTTTTCCCATTCCCCACCCTCATTGTCAAAGTGCCCTTTCATGTACAACTAGGAAGTTGGAAACCTTGTGTTTCTTTCAAAGCTCATACCAAGGGGATAAGCTTCCTTTCTTTGCTATATAATCTCATTTTTTTCCTCAAAGCCTGAATTCCTGACCTGTGAACTGGTGCTGACCTATTTACTGGTCTGTGGAAAAAAGGGGCTGCCCATGCAGAGAACCTGATTTATGTGCCACCTTGCAACCAGGCCTTCACCATGTAGGCAGTACGCGTCCAGGTTTGGATGTGATGAGGGTTTTTCTAGCACAAACTCATAATGATGTGTTTTGCATACGTCTGACACAGTTCCACAATTGGAACAAAGAAATATTGAGGGCTAACAGGCAGTTGGCAGGAATTGTTTTAAAATCTGCATTCCTCAGACAGCCCATCATCAGCACAGTTGATGTAATGGGCATGATTAAATAGTTAAAAGTCATATGCAAAAGCAATGAGAACAGTGATCTTTCACGTTATGTCCAATGACATAATTCTTCCCAACAAGATTCAGTGTAATTCTCACTGTTTTCTTTCAGGAAATACAGATTATAAATGGGTGCAATGCACATTTTGCTCTGCAGTGAATGGTGTCAGCAAATTTTGTAAGGAGATTTGAAAATTTGTAGTGGGAGGTTCTGCTGTTCACTTGTATTCATTCTTCCTCCAGGACAAATGGACTTTTCCAGGATGTTTTTTCTTCCCATGACTCTTCCTGCACCTTACTCATTATATTCTTTAAGCCTCACTTAAATGAAAGTTTCATTCTTTATAACTCTGCCACCTTTAATTTCTAAAAGCTCCATCTAATTATACCCATAAATACCTCAGGAGACGAATTGTAATCAAACATCTTTCATTTAGCGTTCACATATATTGAAAGCTGCTCTCTGAAACAATGACTCATCTCGTTCTACATGCCAAAACACATGCCTTGCGTTTTTAATACCTGGAGTATTTTTTTTACTTATAGAAGCTTGGCTTGTAAAACTTCATCTGATAACATTCATTTTTAACAACTCTGTTTAGATCACATAAATCAGCTTCCAGCTCCCCTTGTTTCTCTCACTCAGAGTTTCCATATCTGCATCGGAATAAATCCCACACTTGCCAACTCCATCACCCATTTCTACTGATCTCCTTAATTGGTGTTTTATCTGCAGGGCATCTGAAAAATCCTTGAGGAGGTTAAGGGTGTATTTCCCATGCCAGAGGACTGCTTTTAAAGATGACCTGAAGGCAGGTTTTGTTCTCGACCCAGCAGGGCTGGTGCAGTTCTGCCTGGGAAGTCCCAAACCATCAACTGAGTGTGCCTGATGGTGTCTCCTACTGTCAGACCCAGGGATGCCAGGTTTTCTCAGCAGGCAAGAGGAACATGGTTCTCTAAGTTTTCTGCTCCGTTCAGTATGCTTTCCTTCCAAATTTGTGGAAGGCACGGGGTGAAGGAGTATTCTGGACTTGTTCATTAGCTTAGGAACTTAATATGTTTGATGTTGCCTGATGACATTTCATTAAGCAATCAATGACTGGACCCAGTTTTGCTAAGCCAAACAGAAGAACTAAGCAGCAATCCATTAGGCTGACTCTTATTCTATTGCCTGATACTCTCTTCAACTTGAAGTTCTGTTAAATCACGTTTATTTATTAAAATTATTGGCTCTAGGGAAAGTTCACCCCAGCATAAGGCTAAAGGTTTTGAAATAAACCTTTTTTGTGGCCTTTAATGCAGACTGATAAAATCCAACAGGATTTTTTTTCTGAACTAGAGGTGTGTGTAAATCACAGCATTGGGGCAGGGTGGCAAGGAGGTTTTTGTGGTTTCTTGGGGCTGTGTAGAAAGCTCTCCCTTTTGCCCAGATTCATCTGGCCCCAGCTGGTTTGTTTCACCTCCAGTGATTTGCAAGGACTGTTTATTTTTAATATCCATAAACCATTTTTCCCCATGCAAGTGCTCCCTCAAAATGATGTTTTCCTGGATATACACAGATTACTCGGCCCAGCATCCTCTCAGGACAGGGAAGAGCTGCAGCTGCAACCTGTTTCATTTTCCCCAATGTCCTAGCTCTCCTGTGTGTTGGTTTCCTTCACTGGGATGGGACTTTTCTATACAAATTAATTCTCTTGAGCAGTGATGCTATAAAAGTGCGTGTTAAAAAATGACCAAACCCCCACAGCTACCTGATGCTGAAAACTTTTCTTCATTTGTGGTGACAGTGTGTGTTGACAGCGACCTCACCGCTGGCTTGTTCAAGGTGTAAAAAGGGGCAATCCAACATGACACAGCTGAGCTAAACCCCCTTTGCTGTGTCTGCCTGGTGTGCTCCCAGAGCTCCTTCTGCTCTCAGGGCATGGAGGTGGACAGGAGCTGGAGGGTTGCAGTGGGCCAGCAGGGGGATGCTATGCTTCCAGGGTCATTGGTACTGACCAGCTATGGGGTACAACCGAGTGGGGTGACCATCCGTCTTTTCTAAAGAGGAAACCACCCTGCTCCCGTCCCTGCTGAGTGCCACAGTTCTGACAAAGCTGGCTGCAGGGCCTCCTTCCACACAGGTCTCAGGGACACCGCATCACAAATCCCTCTAAATGAGCAACCTGACTGGTTTTGAGTTCCCGTGGTGACACTGTGTGACCGAGAATGGGCTGGAGCTGGATGATGCCATAGCCACCTTCACTTCCAGGGCTGGATTCCCCTATGACAGCCTCCCTACTCACTCTTCAGGGTGGTGTCTGCCTTAGACACAGAAGAGTTAATGCCTATCTGAATTCCTACAGGTAGCAGGTTCCTGCAGCATGAGGGTAGCCTTCAAGGCTATTCTTTAATAAAGGTGAACAGATGTTAACTCTTGCATGGTGGTGATTCACCACTCAGCTCTCCAGTGCTGTCATCAGATTTCCTTTGCTGAGTGCTCTGCAAACACAGCTGGTGTTTACCCTGCGATCATACACTGTTAACTGCCCAAACAGCCCTCAGTCATGTACATCATCTCTGCATCATATTATACAGTTAGCATCTTGTTAGATAGAAATATGCTATTCCAGAGCTTGTTACTGTTCAACCAGCAAATGAATGCATTTACAAAGTCAAATTCTTGGCAGTCTAATATTGCTGGCAGTATTTTTCCACCCTCCTATAATTAGACAGGTCCTAACCAAACTATGTGTAGTAGTCTGGCTGGTCTGGAAATAATAGGTTTATTCTCTAGATGCCCTTCTGCTGTACTGCTCTAAGTGGGCACTGAGTATTTCTGTCATTTACAGCAATTATTTATTTTTACTGAATGCCTAGATTTCCTCAGCCTGCCTCCTGCTCGGTCTTGCCCCTCTGTGTTACCTTTATTAGTATCCCAACGTCAGAATATGTTTCTAGAGAAGCTGTGAAAATATGAATGTAACTGGCTTGCAGTTGCCTAGTGGAACATCTCATTGCAAATATTTGGTATTTAGGCAGTGCAGGGCTCCGAGTCTACCAGCAGAAAGATGCTGCTGCCTTTTTTCCCCATCACCTTCATGGCCTAGTCACTGTCTAAAGATCCGGTTTGGAACAAAGTTACTAGATAGTGGGATCACAGACCCTGTCTGAAAGGTGGGAGATGGACTGGAGAGTTGGGAAAGGGCAAGAGAGCCTTGCTCAAGGTGACCAGGAGCACTGGTGCATGCAGGCACTGTTAATCTATGTGATATACCTGGAGGACAAATACCACTTTCTGTGATCTGGGCAGTTATCCACAAGTCATATTTTCCATGCTTAAGGACCGTCTTTGAAATGCCACTTGTGTCCTGGACACTGCACCTACTCTTGCCTTTCATGTATTTTTCTTCCTATGTATTTATCTTGGCCAGTGCAAGGAAAAATCCCTTCCCTGATGCAGCCTCATTTCCCCATGTTCCCACTACCCCTCTTAGCCCGTGTGAGTACAGAACACAGTAGCACTTGTGAAATCCTTGCCAGGCTGTATGATGCACTCACATGGCCAGACCACGCTGTGCAGGCTCACTGTGGGGGTCACCTAACAATCCTTTTCTGCTTGAATTCAGGAGTCAGATCATTAGGGGATGGTGAGTTTGCCATGTGATAATCTGGAGGTTTTTCCCCTGATGGTGATGAAAGGAAAATTTCTGCTTTAGCAGAGGGGCAATAAAACTCTCAAGGGGTTTTGCAGAGCTTTAGACTGTGCATTTCAGTGGGGAAATTACACCTTTGCAGTTCCTTTGTGCATCGCTCGTGCTGCCAGCCCAAATGTGCCGTCTCTCACATCCAAGCAGGGCTGGACACAAAGGTGCCAAAGTACAGGGCCCCTTTTAATATTCTGGAGGTGTGGACCAGCAAATGAAATTGGCATCCTCAGGTAAGAAGGGGAAAACAGGATGCTGTGTTGTGAGTGTAAATGTTGGGTCCTTGAGAAGCAGGCTGATGCAGGAGGGTCTCTGCAAATGCCCAAGGATTCAGCTTCAGACTAGAGCTAGAGGGTGGGTATTGGTGGCAGCTAGATGAATGTAACCAACTCTGAGTGCAAGGTGGAAAATTATGAACTACCAGCAAAACAGCCTGAAAAAATATCAAGATATTGGGATAAAATATTCCAAGTGAAATTATTCTCCTCTCCCTGGCATGTACAAAGAAAAAAAAGGGAAGAAGACCAATCCTTTATCATGAGAAGCTGCTTTGGTGTAATCTGTAGGTGCTGCCAGGCACAGGGATCCCTCAACATCTTGCTGAAGCAAACCTTGATCTGCAGCTCCAGAACCAGCAGTGACTCAGGAGGCTGCATTTTAGTAAGCAGAGGGAGAGTGGGGAAAAAGAACAATTTTGTCTCCTGGTCTTGTGCCCTCAGCTCCCCTCTCAGAGACAGTGCTGATTGCTCCACTCCTGTGGCAAGGCTTTGCTCTCTGCAAATAGAGAGGACAAACCCAGCCTAAAGGGTTTGTGGCACATCTGATAAAAAGCCTCATCTGCACATTTTTTTGTTACTGACTGCAAGAAGCAGTTGGATTATTGCACATTACAGCCTCCCAGTAGCTGGATCTCAATTTTATGGCTGGCATTTTACTTTTGATGGTTCAGCTTATGATGTAGAACTGGATTTGAAAATCAGCCCTGGTTTTATGAGCGCACATTGGGTTAAATGCTGTGAAGTTACACTGCACACCTGATGGTGAAGCAGGAACACACATTTATAAGCGATGTTATCAGGAATAGCAAAGTTGGCTGGAGAAACACATTTGACCTTGGAAGTGCTGAGTTTTAGTACTGGAAACCACAAACATTATTGTTTTGATTAGGAAACACAACTGCGCTGAATGACCAGTCCGTCCAGTCCTAGGGGCTTGGTGTTTATAGCTCAGAAAAGACCATAAATACTATATTTCTCTTAAATACTTCTAGGACTTTCTTTACATAGCACATTACAAATCTCAATTCTCTCAGTCTGTCCCCAGGAGGAACGGGTGTGCTGCTACTGTTTTACAAATCAGTAAGGAAGGCACAAAGGGGCTGAACCAGCTCAGTTAATGTCAGACAAAGTCTGCTCCAGAGTAAGGAGATTTGGCTTTGATTTGCAAACACCAGTCCTCTGCACTAACCAGGCACAGTATTTCCTTGTTCTTCTGGCTCTTGAAAGGGCCACTGAAGGTTTGGATAAGGGCCCTTTTTAATAAATGGGAAAAAAAGAGAAAAAAGAATGAACACTTTGGCCTATCAAGTGTTATTTGCTGAAACTGAACACTGAATTGCGAATCTTCCATATCAGAGATTGGCTCTTTTGCATGTTTGTATTTGTCTAACACAGAGAATAATTAGTCCCAGTCTACTCTGAATGTAAAAATTATGCAAATATATTTACTAAAATAAGATTAAAAAAAACCAGTTACAAAATGGTTAAACCCCACCAGCTGTCTAAAACAGTTTTTCATTTCAGCCAAAGTATTTTCAGTTAAAATTCAAACAATTCATTCAACATTACAGCCTTCACTTTCAGTTTCCCCAATTGGGGAAGGAATAAAAACCATTTCTCCAATAATTTTCATTTCAGTTTTTCCAGATAAAAGAGGGCTTATTCCCTTGATCTATCAATTGTTGGTTGATGTCTTAAAAACCCCTATCATTCTGCTCAGAGCTGGCACATAATCAGGTTGCAAACAGAAACGCTGCTCATGGGTGACAAGGCCAGTGAAGAATGAGCAGTCAAGAACAGGGGTTAAATACTGTTCGGTTTATTTTTTGTTCCCAGTGACCTTACAATGATGGGAACACTTTTAGACCAGTGACACAAAATTTTTGAAATCCCAAATGAAAATAGCTATGAAAGTAGTTGGATTAGAAAAATGTTGACCATTCAGATGGGGATTTGCAGTCCTGAGGTGTGTGATGTGAACCACCATGGCTCTGCTGGCTCAGCAGCTCAGTCACACAGCTTCTCAACTCCTTTTCATTGTTATGGGGTTTTTTTGACCCAAACTAATGGCAATAACAACTCTTACGTATGTGGCTTCTATGACTCATGAGGTCTTCAAATGAAAATAAATGATAAATTAATTCCCTGAGATTTGTCCCTATCAGAGAAGGATTTCATTACTGTATAACACATTTTCTAGAGTAAAATATAAAGGAGAACTGCAATTTGCAATTTCAATTGCCAGTTTTCCCCAAATGTTCTTGCTTTACAGAGGCACATGCAGATGAGACCCCCAAATCCGCAAGAGCAGCTCCATCTCTGTTGCAGACTTAGCCTGCCTGGTGGCCTTGCAGACCTTGCTCTGCAGCCAGTGCTCAGCACCTTTCACAGCTGGAGGGAAGACACATGACCTATAAATTGTGATTCTTCTGGAAAAAAAGCACACTTGTTTCCACAGGTTTTATCATTCTGACTTACCAATCTACTTCAAAAGACTGGCCTAAATGCTTTTTTCCCCCTGTCAACTCCAGGCATGAGACAACAGGTTCATGGATAATGCAGCCTTCAATTGTGGATGCACAGCAATTCATAATTCATTTCTTTGTTCCTGATCCTCCCAAGCTCCCTGTGGAGGCATCCAGAGTAATTCAGCTGGTTATTTTAATGATAAAAACCCTTTAAAACACTGATGTGTTTGACTTCCACTCTAAAGCGACACTTAATGCTTTATGGGTGGATAGAGGGGATGATGCTGAACACTGCTGAATTAATGAGTGCTCTTTCTACCCTGACCTCTGGTTCTGGAAATCATTTTTGGCCTCAGTAGTTTTACCAAACCACTGAGAACAAACAGGAAAA
This sequence comes from Phaenicophaeus curvirostris, assembly GCF_032191515.1. NCBI lineage: Eukaryota > Metazoa > Chordata > Aves > Cuculiformes > Cuculidae > Phaenicophaeus > Phaenicophaeus curvirostris. The sequence goes on along the minus strand of NC_091400.1, from coordinate 12,841,700 downwards.
CCAACACAGCACAAAACTAATTCCTCAAGGCTTCTTGGAAACATGCAACCAGCTGAAAACCAAGTGAGACTGGCAAAGCTGTCGCACACTTGGATCTGTATTTCTCTAGCTTGACTGAAGTATAACAATTGTGAGATTGACAAATAACAATTTTTCAGGAATAATGTTTTGGTCATTACTGGACAGTGTGTTTTATGGACCACATCAGTGTGGGTTACTCCATGAAACCAGGCAATTACCGACACTTCACTGCCCTCAGCAGCATTGGTGTGGCTCCACAGAGCTCTTATGTTAACTGCACGTGTGATGTTTATCTCTATTATAGCGTTAATGAATGGGTATTTAATAGGAATCATTGAAGAAAATCCAGACTAAACCAGTACCGAATTTCTAATAGAAAATATCCCCATCAGAAGCCAGGCTACTCAGAAAAGATGCCATAAACTACTTATAGGATAAAAAACAAATATAAAGTAAAATAAAGTAAGAAAAAGTGACAAAGGACAGCTTGTTTTTAAAACCTTCTGAAGAATTAGTTGCTGGAATTTCTTGATGAACAAATTCAGTTCCCAGATCATTCAGGAGCAACATGAAATATTTCACACTGTAGTTTTCTCACAAGTTTATAATTTCCCATCTATGTTTTCTCCAGGGCCTCATTTTTTTCCATTTTTTCAGGACAGATAATGACAGCAGCCACTTCCAAACCTTTAACATCAAAATGACACAGATGCAAACAAGCTACATGGATCTCATTATCTTCATATCAGGGGGGCAAAAATGCTGCATCACTGTTTCTTAAAAGCAGGAGAGTTACTACTGTCTTACATAACCCTTGGGACCCCCTGTAGAACTTACTTATCATGAGCTGGATCTCTCTTAAACCACCCTGGGTAGAGGGGAGGTTTCATGTGCATTGGATGGAGTAGCCAAAAGTGGCTCAGGATGACATATATAACCAGTATGTGCATGTGCCATGTCCCCAATGCAGTGCCCAGGTTTGGTCCTGGTGTACCCATAAAAGATGGGGAGGTGTTCACCTGCCACCCACTCTCCCTGGAAGCTTCACGACAAAATCTCTTGGACTTCACAGCCAGATTGGATGGGGCCTTGAGCAATCTGATCCAGTGGAAGGTGTCCCTTCCCATGGCAAGGAGTTGGAACTAACCAACCCAAACCATACTACGATTCTATCACTTCCCTGACTTGCCTCTGGTGCCCTGCTGAATTCTGCTGCCACATCCAAGAGAGTTTGTCCTTGCTTTGTGGGCAAAAAGAGTAAATTTATGAACATTGCTGTAAGAAGCCTTGAGGCTCTTCCAGTTAGGGAAACCTGGAGCAATTACAGCCTCCCACCAAAAAACTTTTGTTGGAGCAATGAAGCTCTTTGCTGGTGACCTCAGGTTCTACTTGCTTTGAACTACGATTGGTACAGAACAAATTTAACTACCATGGAAATATGACTCTCATTCCTAGTCTCCTGTACAGAGAGCTCATAAGGAGGCTGTTGTTATCACCTAAACAGAAGCATAGGTTACATTCAGGTAACTTTTGAAGCCAGCTCTGCTTTGTCCACACATGATGCAATGATGTTATTTTAAATCTAAAAGACTTCTACTACCCTTCAGGGAAAAGAGTAATAAGAAAAACAGCAAAAGTTGAATCTTTTAGGGAAGACAAGCACTAGGATTTGTGTTTGCTCCCTGACAGCCTCCACTGAAATGAACGCCAAGTGGCTGCCAGGTGCTGTAGTGAATGAGGAGATGCCTTTGAGATTTGAGTGTAACATACCAACATAAAGACATCACAGTTCCATAGCACATGCCCCACAAATCTCTGTAAGTGTAATTACACAGCAACCTGTATAAGCCCATAAATATCCTGCTGCCACATGCAATTTATTACTGAAATCTGTGAAACTGCAGAGTAATTAAAGGATAAGTTACATGATATTTGTGCCCAGTGACTCAATAAAATCACTTTAGCAGCTGTTTTGACATAATGTTCACTTTATTTATAAAGAAATTGTTATGCTGAAACAGCTGTGAAACTGCTTTTAATGTTGCCTGGCTTTACATCTATTCATAACTGGGACACTAATAGAAATCTTGTTTATCCACATTTTGCTGGGCGTTGAATAAACCACAGAGGATAAAACTTTAGGAGTAGATTTACTGGCCTCTGCAGTGAAAGCATTTGCTGCTTGAAATTCTTTAATTCTCCCTCTATATTTCTCTATAGATAAAACAGAAGTTTGTAAAAGTGTCTCATGCCAGAGAATATTCCCCCCTTATATATAGAAGCCATTCACCTAACACTTAAAGAAGTGCAAACCTGTGCACGAGGAATGTATTTCATGTCGTGCTTAGTTACCACTGTATTAGTCAGAGGAAATGATCCTGAAAGCAGTTGCCTTCCACCAGAACAAAACTGGCAACAGAACTGGGCCAAAGGATGCTGTTTGTCAGGAATTGTCCCACAAGTTTCTGCTTGCTGCATCTTGCTGATATTTTCTTATTTTAGCTAGAATTTTTCAGCTTTTCCAAAAGTGATTACACCTGACTCACTGTATACCAATAAGCTTCATGTTTAATAGGGCAGTGTTCCAGAGAACCCCCTTGCTTCATCACACAATTGTAAAGAGCAGAGAACAGAAACCCCACTCCTGGGTAGTTGAAGATGGGATTTAATGAGTACACAGAGCCACTCAGTGCTGTGGAGTGATGTGAACTTTGATTTTTTTGGACTCAATATTATGCTTTTCATTCAGCAGCTTTAATTAATTTTTAATGGTTTCCTGCACAGGGTTTCCTAATAAAATTGAAGCAGAGCCAAAAAGTTCAGTTTCTGAAAGCTATTCACTAGATACTGTCTGTTCTGCAAAGATTTGCATACAATAAGACTGAAGGATGCTGGATTTCCCATTCGCTTACAATAAGGTGTAATCCAGACTCACCGTCATGTTTGATTTTGAGAAATGACCTGAGAAGAAAGGCATCAGAAAGCAAGGGTTCAGTGCCAGCACATCACTTTTAAGGGGCAGCCTCCAAAGTGATTTGTTGGGTGTTGCAAACAGTATAAATCAATCCATTTAAACTGAGATAGCAAAGGGAGCCATTTAAAGGAAAGTATGGTGAAAAATCCGGTTGTGTAGAAAGTGTTGATACTCAAACTGCTCCATATGCTCTGTCTGCGTATTTATCAGAAGGCAAGCTTGCCCAATCAACAATGATCACTATTTTTAAAACCAGCAGAGTGCATGTAGCAGCCTTTGTGGTGAAGCAGGAGCCTGATTTCTGTCTAAGGAAAATCAAATTCTGTTGTCTGGTTATAAGCATTGGTGGTGGTCAGCCTGGGCGTGAGGCATTCATGAGACACAGGAGCTACAAGAGTTTCATTCATATGAACTGTTTCCACTCCTGGTAGATGTGATTTATACAAACTGGTGTTTTAAGGGAAATTGTTATGCAGTGTTTCAGAATCATAAAGCAGAACATTCTGAAGGCAAACTAGGTGACGTGTCTGTGCTGTGCATCTCAGCTCAGGGCTTCAAGTACCTTCAGAAGTGATTTTGAGCTTATACATTATTCACCTGCAATAACTGTCTTTTAAAATTGTTGTTAGAGGCAACAACAATCAATGCTTATTCACCATTGCCATCACTACCTTTAACAAGGGCTAGCCTGTACTGTCAGTGCTCAAGGATATTCCTGAAATCTCTCCTCGTTTCTCAGGCTCTTACAAAAATGCATTGAGTTATGGCAAAATCAGGCTGCTTATGCATATCCTTTCCCTGGAACTTTCTCAGCATCTTGGCTAATTTCAATGCTGAAATCTGCTGAAAACTTCACTTGTTTGCGAGCTGAAATACCTACAGTCATAGAACTGTAATTCAAAACTGCGACGATATTGAACCCTCCTCCATTGGTGATGTAGCTTAGACATTTCTCTGTTTTTCTTTCAGCTAGGTATGTTGTACAAGCTGGTTTCTGAGGATAAACATAATTGTGTATGGAAAGAATGGAAAATGTATTTAGGCCATATGCTGTTTCTGTGGCTTAATTTGATGATTTTTAAATATATGTCACATTGTGAAAAGCTACATTTCCCTTTTGAATTGCATTTTACCAGCTAGACCCGTTGCTTCTGGCACAGATACAAGTGTTACACAAAAAAATGTCATGAAAGATCAGGAGAAATCACAGCCAGGGGGTTCTAAATATCTGTTAACCAAATAGCACCCTGGCAAGAAGTCTTTCTTGTTTTCCTTTCCTAACTGGAATAAAGAAAATCTGGTGCAGCCCCGTCTGGAGGGACAATGAGCCTGGATGAGGCAAACTGGGCTGGCTGGACTCATATTGAGGTGTTCATTCATTTGATTTTGTCTTTGAATGTGTATGAGATATTTTGGTTTGCAGATCTGGTTTCTTTATGTAAGAATAAGTGAGATGCTACTCAGACACAGCATTTTCCCCCTATGCTTTCAAAATCTTCACAAAGACTTAGATATAAATGTTGTTCCTCCATTAGATGAGCAAGCGTCCCTCAGTTCATCAAGCAGAGGGATATATTTACCTATGCCATTGCCACCACTAAGACAGATTGCAAGAGAGAGGCATAAAATAAGATTTTGACAGCAATGGAGACAATGAGATGAAAAAGAAGCCTGATTTTCTCCAGAACATGTAGACTATTTTCTAAACCTTAAATTGTGGCTGCTTTTGGGGAATGCAAGTCAGATAGCACAAAGGAAGAAAAATTGGTTAGATGCATAGCCAGACAAATTTGGTTCCTGTTGAACCTAGAACTTTAGCTGGTACACTTATACAGATGCATTGCTTCCTAAATGCAGTTACCTCTTAAGCAGAGATTAAATAAGATTTTCATTTTGAGAAATATGCACTTCCTAGGAATCTGGCTGAATGAAAGCCTGTTTTCTCTTCAAAACGTGCTTCAGTGGACAACTCGCTCCCACCAGCAACTGAACTTCAACACTTGTAGAAACTCTTAGCATCCTGCGAATGCAGGTGCATGTAACAGCACTGCTGTGCATACCTGCAGGCACAGTGTGCAACCAGAAATCAGGCTCAAAATGGATATCGCAAGGACTGCTCACTTCTCTGTGTCCTAATGCTTCTTTCTAATGTTCCTAATTCATGAGAATTTTGGCAGTTCAGGCAAATCTCTGCTTGGCTTCAGTAATGTGCTCTGAAGAGCAGCTGTGTGAGCTGAACAGAGTACACACAAGCTTGAAGTCTATAATGAGGAACAGAAGAAGAGTTTCTGTTTCTCCAGACAGGAATATGATAAAGCCTTCCCCAAGCCTGTACAGAACATCTCTGAGTCCTGCTGGAACCACACATGGTCACAGCTCATCATCTCAGCAAGGTGGATATCTTGCTTGCTGCTTTGAGGAGAACACTTTGAGGGACATGAAGAGCTAAAGCTTCTGAGCACTGAAGCAGACTGAAGCCCTTCAAGGCTCCTAAGAACTAATATTGCAGCTGTGATTCTAATATTATAAAAGCTTACTTTTCTATAAAAGATACTGTGCAAGAACAATGAAACCCACAGTGTGCTCATCTTCTGCTCAGACCTTACCACCCTGCATTACAGCAATGACTTCTCCAGAAAGCCTGTTGCTCTAAGCGCGACAAAAGGTGTTGTCACTGCTCTTTTGGGCTAGTGTTTGTAAAATACTGCTGATTGATAGTGTCTATTACCTTTCTGGTACCCTTTACTATCTGCCTGAAGGTCTTTGTGGCAGAGACTCCCAGGGAGGCAATAGATTTGAGTATGCTGTGCTGGACTTTAGAAAGCCCAGTTTTATTTAGGTCCTTAATAGGAGAAGCATTCAATTGCAAACTTGCTTTTGAATTTCTTGCCCAGGCTTTTATGAGACTAAACACAATGCAGGTTACATACAAGCAGGTGCACCCCTAACTCGAAGGAGTCAATAGCAATCTGCCCACCTACTTCAATGAGGTCAATCTGTGCAGGATCATTTTTAGTAGGAAGGTAATACAGGCTACGGTCTAGTTCTGTAGTGTGGCAAAATAGAAATATTTTCAGTTTTAGTAAAAATCCTTCATGTCAGTACTGTGAGGGGAAAAAGAAGTCATGATCTCAGTCACAGTTTGGTGAAAACTCGTATCTTGCATCGCCAAGAGACGTATTTCCTGTCCTATCCTTTTGGATTCATGGCTTTGGAATCCTTTTAGGGTGCCAGCTGATGTGATGATATAGGTTCAGCTTATTTCCTACATGTTCTCAGAATAAATGTCCAAGAAAATGGCATTTAATAGATCAAGGAAAGATTAATATAGCAGTAAATGGGCAGAGGAATGTCTTAGCAAGCTGCTATTCCCTGATCCCCTGATCTTGACTCTCTCATCAATACTTTTCAATCTACTGTGCTGAGAGAGGGTATCACTTCTAATGTCCTTAGGTCACTGAAACCAAGCACCAAATCTGTAATCCCTGAGCTGGCAGCATGGTAATTGCCACTGAACAGAATCTTTATATATTTCTCACTCCAAATTATGTGACTGATGACACAGCTAGTCTCTGTACAATGATGAAACCAATGGTTTCTGATGGTGTGAAGATGAAGAACAGTGATATCTGTTGGCATTTGTGTCTTTCAAAAACAATTTCTTGCCAGATAGTCTCCTGAGATTGTATCATCTTCTCCTGTATAGCTGAAGTAACATTGATGTTATAGCATAAACCTTAATTTCCGAAGTATTGTACCCCATAGCCACATAATGCAAAAAAACCCACCCCAAAATAAAAAAACAAAGACACTCCCCCCTCCAGTCTCCCTGTAATACTCTATTATCCTACTAAAATACTAAAATACTCTAAATCCTCTACTATTACTCTCTGTAATAGTAGAACAGAAAAGATTGCAATGCTGAATTGTTATGCAGGTTTTTACAACTACTGATTTGTGAAGAATACACAGCTTAGGGTATAATTAACAAGATATTGAGTTTTTTATTAATTTAGGTCCTCAGTTCACACATGCTCTGGCTTAATCCTGGCCAAAGAACCCTGATGTCGAATGGCTGCTCATTTCATTTCAGGTCGTGCAGACTCAGAGGAGACAAGCAGGCACATCCCATCACCCAATGGCCATCAGAAACAGACTCGGCAGTCACGCCCACATGAGCAAGGGCCTCCCAGGCTTCTGCAGCACGTTTGGGGTGATGTGACTGGGGAGGAATATGAACATCCAAGGCCTATTCTCTGCCTTCTCTGGGGCTGCTCTGATGTTCCTGGCCCAGATATGTATGCTTTATTAGATGTATTCTGCATGAGTTCCTGCATGAATCAGTGTTTTAGGTGCTGTCATTAGATACACCAATTATACTGCTATAAGGCCTTAAACTGGAGGCGGGAGTGACAGTATTTAGCAACACAACACAAGACTAGTGTATGTTTTTTGAATTAGTCTCCTTCCCCTTCTGAGGTCTGAACACCTGTGACCCCTCACTGCCTCCCTCCTTCTTGGGGAAGACATGATTCAATGTTCTCTTCAAGTCATGATGAGCAAACTTTGAGATATATGGGGCAGCACTTATTGGGTATTACCCATTCTCTTCCATACGTGCAGTTTTCCAAGAAGGAGGAGGAGTTCCTTGGTCATTCTGTACCTCTCCATCTTGCTGCAAGGCAGGCAGAACCATCGATGCATCATCTGGGAAATGGATTTGTTGGTGTTCATGGAAATGCCCAGCAAAGGGAATTTCCCCTCCTGACTGCATACTTTGGCTTGGCAGTGCTATAGTGGATTCCCATATTGCTCATCATAAGCGTAGCCACTTTTTAGCTGCTGGTAGCAAAGGAAGGGAAATGTCCATTTTAGTCAGGAGGGACTGGGAAAAGACTTTTCCTGGGTGCACTCTGCAGCACTGAGCTCAGCAGTTGGCGGACAGCTTTCCTTTATGGGTAAAAGATACTAACCTTTGAACTACTTGTCAGGTAGCAGAACTTTAATGTTATTGAAAGACTTTTTTCCCCTCTTTTCTTTCTTTCCAGCATTTTCTGCAAGTATTTCTCAAACAGATGTGAAAGCAAGGGCTAGATTCTCAGCTGGTTGAGCTGTCACATCTGACTCAAAAATGATATGTTGATTTATAGCAGACGAGAATGGCTTTATACAAAGTTTATTAAAAACATTAAACCCCCAAAATAACTGAGTCTCATCCCACTAATCCTTAATTGTTTTGGTGGACCAAGACAGTATTTTTTTGCCAATGTGCTTTATGTGTCTCTCCTGTCTCAGATGTGTTCCACAATGTTGTAAACAACTCTGCCTTTAAATTATCTTTTACTTACGACCAGTCTATTGTATCCCCTGGTAATGAGAACAAATTAAATCAATACATTTCCTATGAGAGAGTACTCCAAATGTTTTAGAGAAAAAGTGATTTGGGGCAGAAAGTACATATTTTTCCAAAGGAGGCAATCATCAGTACAGAGCAGCAGAGCACTAACAGAAAATATGGTTGCTTTTAGAGCAAATACTGATTGTCATAAAGCCATGGGGAAACACTCAGCTATGTCATAAATGTCTCCGTGGGTGAACTTGGAGAACTTATCGAGAACCCTCCTGACATACGGGGAAAAGCTGTTTCTGGGAAATTTTGCATCTTGAACTCATGTGGAAGTTACACAAGGAAGTATTAATTCTTGGAAAAAATGTTCAAAGCAGCTGAAAGGGGAGAAAGGAAAACAGCATATGAGGATGAAGTGACTCCATGAATTTAACCAGGTAACAGGAACATAAGTAGCTGCACAGTCAATAGTGCAGCCGATGGAGAAACTGGCCAGGAAGCCAGATGCTGTGGTAATAAAAGAAATCCTCCGCCACTTGGCATTTGACTCCTATAATTGCCAAGAACAATGGAAAAAATTCACACATGGGAAGGAGCACCACAGGATCCAGAAAGCAATTGCAAATGAGCAGACCTCAGTTTAAACAAAGGCGTGACCATTCTTCTTTAGAAAGGGAGGTGCTGAAGGAAAAAGGCAGAGGAGCTTTTATGTGGGGGAAATGACATTCGAATGTTTGTTCATGTAATTCCTAGCCAGGGTGACATGTCTTGGTGCTTAGGGAGCATACCCAGTGCAAGGTTTGACATTCATGGGGTTGCAGTGACATATAATGAGTTGTGTGACCAGTGGCACCTGTGTATGTTGGCACCTGGGGGATGTGACATGGGGAACAAAGACCAATTGAAGGCGATTGTCACTTTTTTTTGAGGAATGAAAACACAGCATCTCCTAGAATAGTCCCACCTTTCGGTTCTGTGCACATGCAGACACCCAGGGCTTGCTTTCACAGGAGGAGGCTGAGGATATCATGCAGGAAAGCTCTAAGAATTGGGCTAAACCTGTGTAAACTGTCTTAACTGCAGAGGTTCACAAGTGTACTCCAGCTGCCAGGAGAAGGTCAAGCATGGATCCCTTGTTTTTTGAGATAAGACTCTAATTAGCTCTTTTTAAAAAGTATATATTTCCAAAGAAAGGATGGTCTGAGGTCTGGAATAGTCTATTTTCTGACAATGCAGGACAGCCTTTTTATGCACTCACATACTCTATGGTTTGCTTGCATTTTTTAAATAGAAGAGCAATCCAACCCAAAACTTCAGTGGCTTTTCCTGTGCAAAAGTAAAACTTGTTTGAACTTGTGCTTTTCAAAAGCAAAAGATGGGGCTCTGCTGTTACCTCTCTGGGAAAGTATCTGGGAAGCTTCTGGTGGACAGCCAAGCCCAGGGGAAGGACACATGCTGTGTTTGTCTGTCTAGCAGCAGCACTTGAGCTCCATGTGAGGATCGAGCCCCACAGGCGGCCACCCTGGCCAGCATCACTCCAGACAGCCAAGTCCAGGGAATGACTGAGAGGCGCCTCCACTAAAAACAATCCTGCAACCTCATTGCATCTGAACATAAAGGCTTCCCCAGTGACAGCTTTGCAATAGGATACGCACTCCTGTGATTCGGTGGAAGATTTTGCTGTTGTAAATGATAAAAACTCAGTGCTGTCCTCATTGCTTTTATAATCACTGTTGCGTCACTTATTCTTAATTCCTAGCCTGCATTAAGGCAAAAATGGCTAAATCTGTTCTTTCAGTCCCCAAAGGGAAAAAAAGGGAACTTATACTGGCAAGACCCCTGTTCCTACTGGGGGAACCATAGCAGGACAAGATAGGCAAAGCACCTGCTGTGGCCTGGGATCAAGTCCAGTGTCCTGCATCTTGCAATGCACCAGCACCGTGGGGCTGGCTCTATAAAGACTAAATAAAGATCATAAACTTCTCTCCCATAAACAAACACAAGAAAAAGGCAGAAAATAGACTATGTCTCCAACATAATCAAACAGCCTATGAGTCCTCCCAGCCTGGGGTCTTGTCCCTGGATGACTCTCAGCCCGGTTTTGGTGATCAAAGCACACAGGGTTTTTGGGGGGGCTAGAAGGGAGATGGACCCTTAGTGTTTCCTCCTCCAGCTGGAGGGTGGGAGAAGGAGGATGGGGACCACTTGTATGGGAAATGCTCCTGCAGTCTAGTGCCCACTGCAGCAGGGGTCCTCTCATCCCAGTGAAGGTTGATTCGTTGACGTGGATCCTGGGTTTATTCAGCTGCTAAACTTGACAGCGTTTGGTAGAAACCCAGAATTATGACAGCACTTATAGGTAGGAAAAAGGAAGAAATAAGGGACACAGATCTCCTACTGATATTTTTCCACAGTTGATCTATGTCCACAAAAATGGCCGGAAACCAGCTGGGGATGTAAACTGGAGATGTTTGGTGTTTTGTTTGCACTGGATATTTCCTGCCTTTTACTGTGCTTTCCCACCCTGAAGGACCATTTTTGGCACGGGCAAACTAAAACATGTACTAAAATATTAGCATTAAGTACATGGCCTTTTAATCTCCCCATTTTTTCCCCATATATGGAGATACAAATAATGCATTTAGGAAAATAACATTCTCTCTCATTTGTTTTATGAAATATTCACCTGGATTAACAGAGTTGCTGCTAGAAATGAAACTGTATTCTGTGCTTCTCAGTGGGCCCTGATATCCATACCCCTAATTCTATTGAAACCATTAACCAGTAAGCCTCAGAGCCTTCTATGGTGGTTTCCAGTGCAGCAGTTTCATTAGCTGCACTAATTAATAATCTTTCATGTAATTTAGACCGTCCTGGGTCTCCACCTGGGATATGCCTCCAGGCTTCAGGCATCAGTTCATCTGCTCTGCAGTTCCCTGCCAGAAAGAGAGCTACACAAGTGATCTCAAGCAAGACAAGCAGCAGCACCAGCACATCTCTGAAGTGTTTCTCTCCCACCTTCTAGCAGTAAACACATTAATCTGAGATCAAAGCACTATCTGGTGATTCTGCTTGAAACTTCCTGTTTTTGTCTAAGAATAACGTAATAGTCTGTAAACTGCCAGTCATTGGAGACTTTTATGATCATTTCAAAGTACTTAAGCCAACACTACCTGACACAACTACTTAGATATCTTCCTTGTGACTAAGCCAGTGCCAAGAAAAGCTGAAAGACTTATCCAGTGCAATTAAAACTCAAACTTTACAGTGACAGGCCCATTAAATATTCTGTTCACTCCTCACGATTTCTAACAAGCAGAAGCTTTGACGTGTGTGGCTGGTTTTCTGAGCAGGCTTTGAAAGGAGAGAAAGATGACCTCTATACATGTCAGTGTAAATAGGATGTGTTTCCAGCGATGCCTTTCCAAAAATCCATTAGTCCAGTGGCAGCAAAATGCCTGATGTGAGTAGGTAGCTCTCTCTGGGTGTAGGGAAAGGGCAGAGAACTGGATGTAAAGGGCCAGGAGGATGCCCTGGTTTGTTGTTGAATCCTTTCCAATGTGGAATTGCAGTGGGACAATTGCAGGGGCCTGGAGTGAAAAAGAAGGTGTTTGTGTACTCAGTAGAGTCACACACAGATTTACTCAGCTATAGGCAGGTAAAAAACAGCTAATGTCTCTAGAAAGAAGAGTGCTAAAGACAAACCACACTGGAGGTAAATAGCAGAGTGGGTAGACCCAAAGATTAGTGTCACCAGCACCCTGACAAATGTCACCGCTCCATTTCTGTGCAGCTGTTTCCTCGCTTGCATGCAAGCTGTCGCCCAGCGGACACAGGAGCCACATTCCAGATGCAAACTCCAACCGGCTTTGCATTTCCTCTTTTTATAACAGACTGAACAGCACAGAGTGTTCCTCCACCCTAACGCAGTACCTGTCAATGACTTCACTCGATCCATCATGGAAGAAAAATGGTGTTTATAGTCCCTCAGGACTGTCCGTCAGCTGTCTTATTCGTACCACTTCTGTGAGGGCTGTGAGAAACTGGCCACAGGTCATGCCAGGACAATGGCTTATCCATGGGGTTGCCCATGTGCTGATGTTAAAACACACCAGCACAACCTGATAGAAAATATCTGCCCAGTTTCTCATACACGAAGAAAACCTTTAAGTTTGTGACACTGAGTAACAATGGATGCATGCAATATGCAACAAGTTCACACTTTTAGGACTACTTTTAAGATTTATGGTGTGTACTGAATTCATTTAATCAGTACAGAGATTACATTAATGTGGTTTTCTACTACATTTAGCTCAGAAGCTGTGATTGTGACTGATTTAGTGTGCAGACTGTTAACCAGGAAAGACGTTGTAAGAAAAGATTGACATCTGAAAAAATGTTTGCATTGAAAGGGCTAGAGTACTTTGTTAGTTATCAGCAGTTTTACAGAAACATGATTGCTCTTTGACAGGAATATGGAAACCCTCATAAAAAGGAAAAGAAGAGGAAATAAAAGAAGGAAAAGGCAGTGCATGCCTCTGTGCTGTGCCGGAAGCCCATCTTCAGTGCCTGTAAATGGCCTCAGAAAAATCACCTGCATTTCCTGCACAGGCTCTGGCCAGCTGTGGAAGGGATTTAAATAAGTTGTTCACCACCAGTGTCCTTTGGAACGGATTAGTCACTTCCACTTGAAAGAATAAGAATGGCATGAAAACAAGGTTGCGGGGCCAGAGCCAGTTGCCTGTGGGCCTGTGTGGTCTCTCCCGAGCCAGGCAGAAAGGACATGCAGGGTCCACATCCTACAGCTCAATCAATAAAAGTGATTATAAGAAAAGTAGCATTTTGTGTACAGGAGCATGAGCCTAGCTCTCCCAGGTGATGGTGGGATAGAGACTGTCACAACACTGGGACTGGACTTAGTGCAACGGCTCACGAAGTAGGACTAATTAGAAGCAGAGACACTGCATATTTTTGATATATGCTTGCATAAATTATATGGACTGTTTTGTCTCTGATTTTAATTCCAGTCATGTTGGGAGGAACTTTCACATTGTGTTTGACAGAGGTCATGAGCCGGAATCTAAAGTGAACCATAAAACATAGCCAAACCACTGGATCACGTATTTCCTCCTTATGGAGATATTCTGCAAAAGTAAGGAAGAGCCTTAGTTCAAATACTTGTTGAAGAGGTGCTTTTTTGAGGTATTATAAGGACAAACACTAAACACTTCTGTCACTAAAGTCAGTGAAAGTGATGCAGTTATTGAATGGGTCATGGAGAATGTTGTGGGTCTTTATAGAGATTTCACAGCAGAAACCATCACAGACTGATAATTTTGTTCTTAGGAAGCAAATAGCAGAGCAAGTAGGGAATTTAATTTAATTAGTAATGATCTTTACATAATTAAATTAATGTCCTGATTGTAGTAAAAATGTCACAGTAACATTTCGTTGACATTCATATTTACTAATGAAACAGGTGTAAAGCAGTGATGCATTACACTTTCAGGATAGTTTTAGAAGGAAGTAGTGCACTCTATAGGAATTTGGTTTTCCATCGTCCCCTGCCACTCTCCCTGGGTAGGACACATGGTTATAGATTTGAATATCCACATCCTTTTGCCAAGTATAACTTTGATTTGATCTTTGACATTAGACAAGTAATTAAGCTCTCTGTGTGCAGCTGAACTATTCCAGCACATTACAACACCCATCTGCCTCTTGTGCAACAGTGCAACTGTTATACAGTCTTTTAAAAGCAGTTGGAGAAAAGGGCAGTGCATGGTTAATCAGAGTAGTATTTTGTTGCTATGAAGTTACTTAACTGCCCTGTTACCTCTTTTACTTTTTGTATAAGGAATTTCATATGTTTCATATGAAAATGTTTTCGTATGTCTCATCACTGGCTCTTTCAGGATTAGACTCGACACTCGGAACAATTATAACAGGCTTTTGAGCCAATCTGACACATCTTTATCATACAACCCTCTCTCTGCCCCCATTTTTCTCCTTACGAGTTGAATGTTATTGATTTGGAAATGGAGCTTTTTGGAACTTCCTTCCAAAGCCTCTGTTTCTGCAAGTCCTGCCTCCTTTGGTGTTTAGCAGGGACTCAGGAGAGAAGGGAAATCTGGGGGAGAAGCTGTGCAAGAAAAAGAAAGCACAGACAAGGGGTCTGTTTGGGGAAGGGAGGGGAAGGAGAGGAAGGCAACAAGCAAGAACGAGTCTGTGCTGTTTCCGTAATAAAACCTTCTGATGTTGGAAAGGAGTTTCTCGGCTCTATAGTGCTCAGGACACCCCTGCAAGGGTGGGGTTCCCCTCAGCTCCTTCTGCTGGTGGGGACATAAGTCACAGTGTCTGCACCCACCTCCCAGCACAGACTTTAGCCAGTATGAGGTGACATTTCCTTTCTGGCTGATGGTTCCATCTGCTTCTTACAAATGGACCTTCCAAAACCTCATTTAAGAAGGCAGCAGTGGAAAAGCAAAGGTTTCAGCCAAATGGTGGTTGGCTTTTGTGGCTGAACAAAGGAGCCGGCTGGGTTTTTGTTGTTTAAATGTCCTTGTCTGAGTTCACAACTTGTAAACCCATTTCCCTTTTCCAAACTAATTCTTCCTGCAGGGGATGGCACTCAAAAGCTTTTCTTACAGTTGCTGGGGGAGTGGGAAGGCTCAGCCACCACAGAGGTATCTAAGTGCTTAATTGCCACCAGGTTTGATAGGAGCTGCCCTAAATATACCTTGGAGGATACATATCAAAGGCAGATACTTTTACAGGAGATTTCTCTCTGAGTTTATAAACCCCTTGGTTCCTAACAGTGATGTTTTTTGCAAAAGATTTCTTTCATTTTTCTCGCTGGCTCAAGCAGCAGAGATGCAGAGTGGAGGAGAACTGCAAGGCTGGCAAAAGAGTGCAGCAATTAACTTCTGAATCAAGGGGTATTTGCTGCAGTAGTTACAGTATCCACTGATTTAGAAAGGCCCTGAATGTCTAACACATGCTCAGCATGCTCAAGTTCCTTGGAAAGAGTTTGCTCGTGGCCTTTGCTCTTGGCCCATATTGTTTCAGCCTTCACAACACATTGGCTAGGTTTTCAAAGGGCCTTGAATTATTTTCTCCTGTCATAGTGGTACGAAAATAGCAATGAATTCCAGTGATCATCTTGCAGCATTTAGCAAGCAGTGTCACTACAGCTTGTTTCTTGAACTTCCCACACAGGATGCGAGGCAGTTTCTGAGCCCATATGTTAGGTTTACAAGGTAGAAGCTCACAACCTAGAGTTGTTCTCTTCTAGGTACAGCAAAGCCAGAGAGTAGGTCAGAGAGAGGAGCAGAACAAATATAGTGTTGATTAACACACATACGTAAGTAGGACATCACAGTGTTAGCCAAGTTGCTCTGATAGCACTCAAGATCCTTCGAGGCACTGCCAAGAAATGTTTGCATGACAGCTCCTTTCCATACTGCAATGGGAGATGTTGCATCAAATAGCATGTTATCAGAAAACCCACACTCAGTTACGGCAAGTACCTGACATTCAGGGCTTATATCTATAATTACCCCAGAGAGATGACCCTCTTTGACTGCTAACATAAACTAACTTCCACCACTGATACTGTATCTGTGCTTCAGATGGCCCAGAAGGCATCACTGTGCTGAGAAACTGGTATTTGCTCCTTTGTTTTGAGCCACACCTTCTTTAAATTCAAAGCTAAACTATCTATTTGGAAACGAAATAGTGGGGATACTTAAAATATCTCTCTGACATGCACCTTCTGGTAGGAATGACAAACAATTGAAAATGCAGTTGCCTCATCTGACTTGGGATAGCATGTCATTAATTAGCCCAAAAAAGTCAGACAGCCTACATCCATTTCCAATACAGAGTAAATCACATCTACACAAAAATTATTCCATATCCCACTTCCCTCACCGAGACTTCAGTAATGTCAGAGTTGGCTGAATATTCAAAATAATCTTCTAACTTGCATTTTGGTAAACACTTGACAGAAACCCACAATGTTCCACTGAAGAACAGTTTCCCTTTTCTTTCTTGAGCCTGGTTGACCTCACTGGGAGAAGGACGTGCCATGGGGTAGGAGATAAACTCCCCTGGTGAGGATAGAAACCAGCGTATGCAGCATAGTCTGGGCAAAAAGAGATTTTAAACAAGTCATTTTCAATCAGATGTCAAAGAGTCTCATCTTGTATTTTTGCAATAATTATGTGCAATTTCCTAGATGCTGGCCAAGGAAGGGTGGCAGAACCAGCTCTTCAAATAAGTATGCTTACCTTGCCCGTCACTGACATTTAGAAAATTATGTGTAGCTAAACTACCCTAACATTATTTTCACTGCAAGTTCCAAGGAAGGTTCATTTTTACCTGGGTTTTGTTGTTGTAATTCAGACAGGGTTTCTCTGGATATGATGAAAGCATATTTTATAAGTTGTTCTTTCCTGAGCTGCTCCTAGGAAAAAAACCAAAACCCCAAAAAGCTGTCATAATTTACTAAATCCAAAATATTTTTCCTAGCTCTACCTCCTAACACTTTTTGTCAGTCATGCCCAGAATAAAAAATGCTCTTTTTAATGCACATGAATTCAAAACAATTTTCCTAAGGAATTCTTGGAAGCCTCCCACATATCCTTTATTATTATGATTTTATTTTTACTTTTTCAGTTTGATGCAATTGCCATAATGCATTTAAATATATTGAATACTTTCAGGAAAAGAACAAAAATAAATGGGCTGGACTTGGCTGGCTACAGGCAGTGAAATCCGGTGGGCTGCTTTTCAGATAAATTGGACTTCTATGGGATTACTGAAATGGGATAAAATATCATTAGTGCCTGGCTAAAATACCTGCTAAAGGATTTTTGTGTTACAGTCAGTTTAGGGAAAGAGCAGACCAAAGGATCATATTTTACGACTGACTGTGACTTGGCCCAGCCCTGCCTGTGGCAGCCAGGCTACCAAATACCTCTCATGAACAGGTGGTTTTGCAGACGATTATGTTCCAGTGGGACTCCTTGCACTAATGGCTTTCCAAGATGAGTAAAGTATCGTCACCTACCCCTATAAAATATCAGTTAAAAAATCAGCCCTTCCCATGGCCGAGGAACAACAGGAGGGACTAAAATGCAAAATGAATTGTAAATCACTAAAGACACACTGAAAATATAGCCAGCTTTCAGACAAGGAAATGTATGGATTTTGTAAGACGCAGAGAACATGACAGAACCTTTTCCCGGGGCTGAAAAAACCCCCAATTTTAGACAGTTTTCTGCTGGTCTTTTCAATTTGGTCGAGTTTCTCTGGGAGATGGGAGTTCCGGGCAGGAAAAAAGCCCTTTGATTCTTCACCTCTCTGGAAAGTGAGCTGATGGTTTTTTTTCCCATGGCACAGCCTGTCCTTGCTTTGTTGACCTGGATCTTCCTCTTTGTTTAAAGAAGTTTTGTCCTAGGCTGGAAAAAGGAAAATATGAGCTTTTGCTTATTTGTCACCAGGCTAAAACGAAAGACAAAACCAAGAAGACCTTTGGGTTTCTAGAGAATTACAGGCATTTCTGGTATGTTAAAAATATTAAAAATTCCATGTATGGCAACCAGAGTCAAGCAAGTTCAGTTGATACTTATTTCCTTTTAGTCCTTTAAAAGCCTTTCCCTCCCTTGTATTTTTATATGATGGTGACAGAATAATTTAGAAAACAGAATAGGATCCTTTCTCTCCCTCTCTCCCAGGATTTCCACTTTGAAACTCCTCACTGCCTTCGAAGGGAGTGGTGCAGCACACGACAGGCAGCACTCACATAGCAAAGTGCTCATTGCCTTGGCTGTGAAAGATGGTGCAGTAATGGCAATAGCAGGAGGAGAAACAGTTTTACGGTGTCCTCCTTGTCTTAAGGGTGTTTCAAGTTTCATTTGTAACTCTAAAACCAAGCCATGGGAAGGCAGTTAAACCTCCTTTGCCTGGAGAGCTTTCATGGTAGGAGCAGGGCCAGAGTAATAGAGGAAATAAACAGCTGGATGGGATAAAACAAGTATTTAACTTGCTTCCTTTCCCTCTACATTCCTGCCTGGCTGCACTGCCTTTAACAGGCGGTCCTTACCCTGCCCTGACCCCCTTCAGCAGCCCTGCAATTGTGAGGGTGATTGCCCCAACCAAGCTCCTGCCTTATCTTGGAGTCCAAAATGTAAATTTTTTACCTCTCTAATTATTTCTGACCAATGCCGCTGACTTCCCTCCACTGCAGTGCTGGGCAGCACCGGTCACTGGTGTATGATATGTGCATGATATGTGCAAGGTGACTGACCAGCAAAAATAAATTCTTGTAAAGAACAGGCAAGGGAAACCCAAGGGAAGGTGGACCTGGTGAGCGAATGGCAGCTATTCCTCCTGGAGCCCATGCTGAGAGGACAACGTGCTGCCATTTGGCATGCAGACACCTGAAATCCTGCTCCAAAATCTGTCAGAAAATAAAGACATAATACGGAAAAGATGATACTACCCTTAATTCTTATGAAGTGTGTGGATTCAAGAAAACTGAGAAGAAAAATTATCCAGGACAGTTAGGCTCCTGCAGTCAGCATCTCTCTCAGTGATTGTACCACTTCCAATACTGAGTACTGAAATAATAAAGGGACTGAAGGTTTCTTTAAAACTCTGAATTGACCTATTTTCTGGTCAGTGACTAGGAAAGCCTTGGTCATTACAGAGGAAGCTGAAACTGGACAGGCTGGAGAAGTAGGGCTGTGAGAACCTCATGAGGTTCAACAAGGCCAAGTGCAAGGTCCTACACCTGGGTCAGGGCAATCCCCAATTTCAATACAGTATGGGGCATGATGTGATTGAGAGCAGCCCTGAAGAGAAGGACTTGAGGGTGCTGGTTGATGAAAAGCTTGACATGAGCTGTCAATGTGTGCTCACAGCCCAGAAACCAACTGTGTCCTGGGCTGCATCAAAAGCAGCATGGCCAGCAAGTCAAGGGAGGGGATTCTGCCCCTCTATTCCTCTCTTGTGAGACCTCATCTGGAGTACTGCGTCCAGTTCTGGAATCCTCAACATAAGAGGGATGTGGAGCTGTTAGAATGGGTCCAGAGGAGGCTACAAAGATGATCAGAGCTGGAGCACCTCCCATATGAGGACAGGCTGAGAGTGTTGAACTTGTTCAGCCTGAAGATGAGAAGGCTCAGAGGAGATTTTATAGCGACCTTCCAGTACCTGAAGGGGCTACAAGAAAGCTGAGGAGGGACTGTTCACAAAGGATTGTAGTGATAAGACTAGGGGCAATGGGTATAAACTGGAGAGAGGCAGATTTAGACTAGACATTAGGAAGAAATTCTTCACTGTGAGAGTGGGGAGGCCCTGGAACAGGTTGCCCAGGGAAGTTGTGGCTGCCCCATCCCTGGAGGTGTTCAAGTCCAGGCTGGATGGGACTTTGGCAGCCTGATCTAGTGGGAGGTGTCCCTGCCCATGACAGGTGGGGTTGGAATTAGATAATTGTTAAGGTCTCTTCCAACTCAAACTATTCTATGATTCTATGAAACTGCAGCAAAGCAATTTGCTGACATCCCTTGGAAGCACTGACATATGCTGTGGTCAGAGGGAGCCTCAGTGGACAGACCAAAAATGTCAAAATGTCAAAACCAGATCTAGTGAGGAGCTGAAAAGGGTAGTGGAGATGGAGGGGTAGGGTGGGTTAAAGCAACCAAGAATGAAGCAGGCCTTTGACAAGCTCCTGAACTGGCAGAGAGGAGCTGCTGAATTTCAGATTGTAGGACCGGGGTGGATCTTGAAGGGAGGTCGTGGGAGGTGCGGATGCAGAGGGCGCATATGCAGTGTCCTTCCCTGCCCGCAGGCTGGCAAGAGCAATCTGGGTGTTGATACAGGAACTGGGAAATCAGTTCAGTCTTAGAAATGAGACTTGGGTACAAGTTTGCAGGAACACATGTGGAGGACAGAAAACTAGTGCTGTAAATGTAGAAAGATGTAAAAAATAAGGGAAATGCCAGCTACTGTGACAAATGGACAAGAGCGATGTTTATAATAAAAGGTGAAGTGCTGTGAGAAAGTGTTAATTACATGCATGGCAATGCATACATTAACCTTTTGCTGTGTTGAAAAATACTTCAGCAACAGGCATACATTCCTGCACAGACTATAAATAGTCTGCACTGTGCTTTTATCCCCTTGGCCTTGTATTCCTGTGGTAAAACTGTGAATGCTGACAGCTGCCTCCTCTTTGATGGTACAGCCCATGTCATCACTTTAAACCTCAGCTGTCCCCAAACAGTGGCATAACAGACTGTGTCCTGCACTGCAAGGAGGGTGGTCAGTGCCACCAAAAGAGCCAGTCCTGTGCAGGATGTGCCACTGCCAGCATTGCAATGCGATGCACTGATCATCTGCTACTGGTAATAATGCATATGCCACATTAATGTCACTGCTGCACGTCTAACATCTATCACAATGAATTAGTCCAATCCCAACCTGCTTATACAAGGTAGAAGCCCACTGCTGATACAAGATGTTTTCCCTGAGTGAGACTTGAGGATTAACTCTCGATCACCTTACTTCTGGGATTAACATTAAAAGCTTGATATTAGCTGCAGATTAACCAATCTTTCTTTATTGAGAGAGCAGGTTGTAAATAACAGGTAAGAACAAAGACACCTGGGACAGGGAGGTCTATTTAGGCAAAGGCATACTCCATAGAAGCAGCTCTTTATAAAGCTGAGTGTCATATTACTCCTTAATTCCCACTAAATGGGAATAATGTGCCTAACGCTGTCTGTGTTACGATTTCACTCAGTGCTGCCTGCCTAGAGTTCTGTTTTAGTTCTGACAGAATGCATAGTGTTGTGACTGAACTCCCCAAAAGCACAGGGGTAAAACAATAATCACTCATAGTTCTGACACTTCCAGAAAGGTGTTTAGCATCACACACCACCTATGAGATGAGCCACCCTATGCTTGCAGTAACCTATATATGCAGCATGCCTTAACTTAAATTAAGCTGTTATCAAAGGCTTCAAAATATCCAGCTCTCTACCAGACTTCTTGTAAAACATCCTGCCAATTTCTGCTCACCTTTTGAAAAGCAAACTGGTTCTATGACAGGGTACAAATGGGTTTAACTTCTGCTGCAGTTGTTTCATTCAAGCTTGGCAAACTCACCATTAATTATTGATCTGGCTTGTCAAGCTACAGCATCAATTATTGCAACCTTGGCACATGGGGCTTTTGAATTAAAAGCATCCATAACCTTTGTGTGGAAAGGGCTTACTCTTCCTGGATTAAGAACACCATTTTTCCTCCACAACAGTCATGACTCCTATACATATGGTCTCCACTCACACTTGGCTGTTTCCCAGTGCAGGTAAGCCCGAGTTGATTAAATAACAGCAGTAAATGACACCCGGACAGACCTCCTGATAAGGATAAGGTTGTTCAATGCTGGAGCTGATGCTCTGTTCCCTGAGGAGAGTGGAAACCGCTGTGTCACTATTTTTTCTCCTCAGTATGAATGCCTTTCAGTTTTAGGCCTGTAAGAATATTTTTGCTTTTCATCCATTCCAGCTGTGACATAGATTTGATAGGTAGAAATGAAAGTTATGGCCATCAGGGGTGGAAGATGCATCAGTTAACCTTTCCCTGGTGTAATAGGATTCAGATTTACTCCTGGAGGATGGTAAAATTACTTCGACAGGGAGTCCTAAAATCCTGGTCTGGGGAAATACATTTAAGTAATTCACAGAATCATAGAATAGTTTGAGTTGGAAGAGACCTTAACAATTATCTAATTCCAACCCCACCTGTCATGGGCAGGGACACCTCCCACTAGATCAGGCTGCCAAAGTCCCATCCAACTTGGCCTTGAACAACTCCAGGGATGGGGCAGCCACGACTTCCCTGCACAACCTGTTCCAGTGCCTCCCCACTCTCATGGTGAAGAAATTCTTCCCAATGTCTAGTCTAAATCTGCCCCTCTCCAGTTTATACCCATTGCCCCTAGTCTTATCACTACAAGCCTTTGTAAACAGTCCTTCTCTGCAGGGCAGCTCTCAATCACATCATCCCCCATTCTGTATTGAAATTGGGGATTGCCCTGACCCAGGTGTAGGACCTTGCACTTGGCCATGTTGAACCTTATGAGATTCACACAGCCCCACTTCTCCAGCCTGTCCAGGTCCCTCTGGATGACATCCCATCCTTTTGGTGTGGCAACCGCACCACTCAGCTTGGTGTCATCTGCAAACTTGCTGAGGGTGCCCTCAATCTCGCTGAGGGCACTGGAACAGGCTGCCCAGGGAGGTGGTTGATTCACCTTCCCTGGAGGTGTTTAAGGCCCGGGTGGACGAGGTGCTAAGGGGCATGGTTTAGTGTTTGATAGGAATGGTTGGACTCGATGATCTGGTGGGTCTCTTCCAACCTGGTTATTCTATGACTCTATGATTCTATGATTCTATGAATTGCACATGTTGATGAGGAAAGGATAAGTAAAGGATACAGCAGTACCTCTTTTTGGACTAATTCAAGAAATATTAGCTTGCCAAATTTAGAAATCTATGAAAAATCATCTTGTAGTTACTACAGAATCCTTAGAGCAGTATTTCTGAGAGCTTTCATATAGACACGTTTCCTAGCACTGAAAACCAGGGAAATAATACTTCACATGGGATTTATGGGTTTGCAAATGAAAGCAACACTTACTCTTAGCAATATGAGTGCATAGAAGAGCTGAGTCTTCACTCTGACCTCAGTGGATGTCACAATCCACAAATTAATGCTCACATTCTACCTGTTAGTGGGCTTCTGCTACAAACCATCTTGGGCTTGGGCAGGCAGTTGCCAGACTATTTTATCCCCATTTCACCTTGCGTTTTATGGCTGGATTGGGAGTTTTTCTGCCTCCCATGTTTTTTACAGCACATATTTCAAGACAACGTTCATTCTGCACTGGTACCATACACTAGTGAATGTGTTTATGAAGTATTATTATTAAGAAAAAATTGTAAGGTATGAGACTGGAGAGGAATTACTGCATGTAATGCACAGCATTGATTTTTTTTCTCTTCAGAATCTTCAAGCTAAAGTAAATCAGCAAAGTCCTACTGTTTTGAGCCTCAAGGGTAGCTCTATCCCTGACAGAAAAGGAATCAAGCAGCCCAAAGATGTTGCACTTGTACAATCAACCTGGAGGTGCAGCTGACGAAGTCTTTGTACCAAATGTATCCAAGGGAATGAGTCAAAAATAAAAATCTCATTTATTTCAGAGGTGAAAGACAAGGATGTTTGCATAAATCATTTTGAGGAAAAAGTTTCTGTTTCATTTATCTACTTTACGTAAAGGAAAAATTGATTTCTGGACCTTACCAAAACACATACCTCAAAGTGGCCCATGCAGCTAAAGTTACTGAGCTCATCACACCCTTTCTTTTCATACCTGACCTGGAAACTAAATTAATAAACAATTTTCTGCCTTAGGTGGCTGGTCAGGTGTGGGAGCAGCCAAGAAAGTATGCTGAAGGTTGGTTCCTGAGACCCGGTCAGCAAACTGTGACTGCTTGAGAGCTGCCTTTGAAGAGGGTGGATGCGTGGCTGACTGGTGTCCTGGCATCACTCTGTGGCTTCAGCTCTGTATCAGCCAAGAGGAATTGCTCCCATAAACGTTGAGCAATTAAAGGTTAAATGCAGTTCAGCATGATGGAAATTCATAACTAATGACTTCACCATGACCCATGAATCAGTATCTGACCCCCTCAATGGGTCAAATGAGTCAATGATTAGCAGTCCAGCCCTTGATGTCTTACAAACACATAGCTGCTGAATCAGAGACCTCCCAGAAGCCAGCAGCCTGTGTCTCGGATCCTGTGCTTTGAAAACCAGAAGCATTTTTCAGCTACTGATCCCATATTCTGCCAAAGACGACTCTTAGATGCTGTTAGGGCTGGAGGTGCATAGTGCTAAAGTTGTGCATGGACAAGCCTTTGTGTACGTGTGTTTGCATGAGTGGTATGTTTCTCCTGCTGCCTCTGCCCATGAGCCAATATTTCCATGGCCAGTTGAGTTTCTGTGGGAAAAGCTACACCCAAATTGCTCTCCTTTTGTTCTAGATAGCAGACAGGGGACGCTTATGAGGCCAACAGGCCACAATTGCCCTTCTTCTCAAGAGAAACAGAAAAGTTTCTATTTCCTGTTCTTTGAGTCTGAATTGAGGGGAAATAAAACCAGCACCAGTAATTGTACCTTCCTGGAACACATAAAAGATCTGTATTAGCTGGCCTAACCCTAAACAGGCTAGCTACTGGGTTTGGCATAACTCTTGGCAGTGAAAGAGAATGGGTAGAAATTTCAGTGATTTGCCATTACCCCTCCAAACAGGCACACTTATCCCATGAAGTCTGAACAACATGAAAGAGTTTGGAGAGAGGCAACACAAGAGAGTCCATCCATTTTTCTTGCACTTTCTGGTCCCACAGATGTTTGGTTATGGAAAGTCTTCTGTGAGGACATGCAAGAAAACAGAATGCAAGTAAACATTTCCATGACTGATCTTGTCAATCCACTCACCTTCACCTTCTGCCTTGTTCCCCTCAAGTCTAAACTGACTGTGAATTTACAGGTAACTTGACCGCTTGAGCAGGGTGTCAGTCAGTCATGTGGCCACAGGGAAGCCCCGTCCCGGGCACTATTACAGCACCCTTGCTCTGTTCAGAAGGAGGGTTATGCTTGGAAAAGCCGACATGCCAAAGATGGATTAGTGAAAACACTTATGCTCTTTAACAAGCTGGATTAAAAATAGTAAGTCTCATCAAGAGGCTCAGTTTAATTGCTGGGATTATGCCAGCCATGGAGACATGATGGGGGGAAAGCTAACAGGAGATGTGTCCAGAAGAAATATGTTCCTTTGACTTCCCTCGTACACTGGAAGAGAAAACTGGCCAATGATTCAATTTTGTGTTTGATTCAACGTGACTACATCCTGCACAGATAATTGGTGTTATGGCCATTTGTGCTGGCAGCCGTACTCCAGTACTTTTAAAATCATTATCTGTTAAGACATTTGCAAATATACAGCCAGCCTGGCAATGCCTCATTAAAGCACTGGAGAAGAGAGTAATAAATTTTATTGCCTTAGCATTACCCATTGAAGTCATAATGGGTACAGATCTGCTCTGGCTGTATAAGTTCTCAGATCGATTCAGAAAAATCTCATGTTTTTCTGGACAAGCTCTTGAGAAGGGCATAAAAATGAAAAATGCCATCAACATTCAAACAGAGAAGTCTGACCGGCCCTACTTTTTTTTCATTTAAGGAAAATGCTTGTTCTAACCAAGCAGAAAATGTGTTTTACAATGTAACCATACTGAAATGTCAGACAAAAACTATTCCTGCAGCAATTTTAGGCAATAGACTTATCTATGCTTCATTTCCAGCCCACTATTTCTCCTGATGCACATTAACTTTTATTTCAGGGTGTCTATCCAAACTTATTGAGGTCAGTGGAAAGATTATCATTGGTTTCCTTCAGTTTTTCATCAAATGCTTTATTGGGTCATCTCAATTCTTAGGAGGAGAAAATAAATTTGGTAGTGATTTTAGAAAAACCGTGTTGCCATCAGCTTAGAAAAATAGGCTGTTATTTGACAGAGTTCAAACACAGAGATCTATGAGATATCATTCTGTATTCTAGGGACAGGACTCTGTCTTCAAGAACTTGCCATTTGCTGTTGTAAATTTGTATGTATAAAAAAAGAGGCATTAGTAAGAGGTTAATTCTGTGAGCTTTCCAGAAGTTTAATTGTGTTTGAGAGAGAGCCAGTGAGAATCCCACTGAGCCAGTCACCTGTATATTATTCCACATGAACCTGGAACTGGCCTCTAAATAAAAAGACGTAGAAAAATATTATTTACCCTAATGAAATCCCCACAGTTTCCTACCATTCCTTTTGCTGTTCCTCTCTGCAGGATGTGGTGAGGGATTTTTCAGGATGTATATTCTCCTTGACGTGCATACAAGCCACCTCTTTGTGCAACTGTACATTTGCATACATATCCAGGGGAAAATAAATCACCTTTGTATAGTTTCTCAGAGGGAGTTAATCTGTTTAGGATTGAGCCATCTATTCTATAAGACCAGAGATGATTGCATGAAATGACCTGGATGCTGGAACACTAGTATGCTGGAGTTTCACTGCCACACTGTCATGGTGGAGGTGATAAAAAGAAGAGACAATAAGATGGTGCTATCACTATAAAGCTAGATTTATCATCATTATCCTTAGGGATTTGATTCAAGGGTATAATATCATTCACTTTGAGTTAATGTAGAAATGCAGTATTTCAAGATCTGAACATTTACATATAGATAAAACCACCATTTGCTCATAAGTTTCTCAAAGCCTTTACATGCCTTTTGGAGCTGAATTGCTAAGTAGCATCCTGGGATGCTTTTCTAACCCTGCAGAAAGGTATTCCTGCTGTAAACTATTAACTGGAGCTGGGATAACATAAACTGGGATGAAGGAAGCAGGAAGGGGATGGACTGATAAACCTCTCCCTCCAAACACTTTTCACCTGTGCCTAAAATGAGCTGCAGGCTGGTGTATGGCCATAGGATACCAGTCCTGGCCATGTAGCTGACCTCCACACAGCTTCTTCCTTCCTTCTGGACCACTTTCCTTCTCGAATTGAGAATTGTTTTAAAGAGAGAAAAATAAAGCAAACACATTTAGCCTTTGTCATTTTAAAAGCAAGACAAAATCTTAAAAAAGAAAATCAAACAAGGAACTGTAGGAAAATCTTACAAATATATGAGAGGCCTCTGAGTATTTTGATTGCTGATGCTGTCCAAAGGTGTTGCCAGATTTCTTTCCCAGTATTCTGGAAAAACTCTACCCTGAGATAGGTCTGTTTTGTCAAGTGTCAGGAGAATCAGTTTGGCTTTGCTGAAGCTGAGGGTGGAGTTGGGAATGAAGCCTGGTTCATGGTCAGACTCTGGCTTTGATCTCAGCCATGGAGGGACTAGCACCTCTCACCATCATTTAGGTTCTGCCACAAATATTTAAGCTGCAGAGTTTTCTTCCTCCTTCCTTTTTCCACGCTTTAGTTATTTTCCTTCTTCTCTTGGACTCTGACATAATTTTGGGAGCCCGACCTCTGAGCAATGTTGGCAGCCGTGTATGCCAATGTTGACATCGCAGTCATGTACAGCCCACAAACCTCTGTAGTGAGAAGGTCAAATCACCTCAGGAGAAAAAATAAAATTAAGAACTGGCCAATCCCCAGCACCTTCAGTCTGAAAATCTTAATGCCTGGAAGAACACAATTGGCACCTTTCTAAGGGTTGCCCAGCCCTTCCCTACACTCCACACCCAACACTGTTACTTGTCAGCACAAGTGGGCAAACTAAGAGGGATAAAGTCTTGGCTTGGTTCCCCAAAGTACCAGTCATCTTCATAAGATACATCAAGGCAAGGGAGCTGGCTCAGGGTAATTCCTCTCTGGGCCAAGAAGTCATTCAATCAGGAGTGAGAACCTGGTTCTTGCCTTGTCTTTGATGTTATGCAGCCACGTATTTGGTGAGGAGACAGCCCAGCCCCATGACATGTCTCAGAGGAAGAGTCAAGAACATTCTTACCAAAACATGAAGCCCTTGAGGGCAGTTAAGGACAATATTAATCATGTTTAGGAAACTATTTTAGGATTAAAAACAGTAAAGAACTTCCCATCCTGTTCCAGTTTAGACTTGGAAATTAATGCATTGTCCCTAGCTGCATAGCAAATGGATATTGATGCAGGAGAGACTGAAGTTTATCGAATCACAAGCGTCGCTGGTGTAGCACCTTTCTTTCTTTTAAGCTATTCCACCCAGAATATGGGGTTACAGGACACCAGAGAAATCTACCACATGATATCAAAATAACTGGATAATTTCACCAGCACCCTATACTGACACTACAGTTTGAGTTACATTCCTATTATGGCAGCACATTTCAATGCCTCCTTTTTTGCATTTGGTGATGCTTTTCAACTCCAGTTCCTCCCCAGAGACTTCTGCAAAACTTCCTGTATGTTCCCTTCCTGCCTCAGAGTACTTTGAGCATAAGAAGCTGCCACAAGTAAAATGATGCAAGTAATGCACTTAACACTGCCGATGTGCAGCATGCGCAGATGATGATGGGCAGATGTATGAGGCTGGGGTCTGTAGTACAGCTACAAGTTGACATTCCCTGAATTTTATAGTGGTGGGAACCAAGTATGTTTTGTAAATTGACCTTCCAGCCCAGAAAAGCCAAAGGCAAATTTAATTGAAGGTTAAGCAGAGAGGTCAAAATGTTCTGGTTGTAATGCGAAGGACTGAAAGAAAGCCCAGGCTTTGCAAGGTCTGTACTGGGGCTGATGTGATGTAAGACAGGCCTCAGCTTTTTTGGATCCATACCAAGGAAGACTCTTCTTGTTTATGTTGGTGTAAATGATCGCAGCATCTGGCCAAACAAAAGGGTCATCCACTCAAGCTCTTTAACAGTATCAGGCATAGTGCTTATCTCTTTTCATTAACGTATAAAATGAAGCCAAACAGGCAGAGCACAGTTTGATCCATTTCCACTCTAATTAGATGCACTTTATTATTTTCTGGATCATTCACCTTTGGTTCAATTTAAGTTTATTTTAAGATGGGCTAATCAGCCTTTCAACTAGAGGATTCTTGGCCTCCCACTGCTCACTTGCAGTAATGCCTTAGCAGGTAGAGTCAGCATTTCTGTTCTGTGTAAAGGCAAGGCTGATAATGACCTTAAGAAGAGGCTTGCTGATGAGTGCACTGCGGGCTGCCACTATGCACTCAGTGATATGGCACAAGTGCTGCATTATATGTACACAAAAGAGTCAAAGGACCTGGAGATACGCAAGACTGAACTAGACCCATATCCTCATTACCTTTTCCATATCTAATTATTTTCAAGTAAGGATGAGAGGAAACTGTTGTTGTGACCAGATGTTGGCTGAAAATACATCTTGTGATGAATAATTCAATATCTCCTCAATTTTTAAGCAGAGCAGAATACAAGTAGTACATATGGAAGGGGAAAAGGAAAGCATGCATGAGCGTTAGTT
The DNA here is from genome assembly GCF_032191515.1 of Phaenicophaeus curvirostris. Lineage (NCBI taxonomy): Eukaryota > Metazoa > Chordata > Aves > Cuculiformes > Cuculidae > Phaenicophaeus > Phaenicophaeus curvirostris. The sequence continues at coordinate 12,812,241 of NC_091400.1, read as the reverse complement.
CATGCATGCAGTACTACGAGGAAATCCACTCTTGGCTTACATTTGTTAAGTCCCCCCGCACTTTCCTGGTGCTGCCATGGATGAAGACAAAGGAACTGCCTGCAGCAGATCCCGCATCATGGCTCCATTTGCTTCCCTTCTGTACATGGACAGTACGGAGGGAAAGCAGCTGACCCCAATGAAGAAAAAAACATGAAATGGGAACATGAAGAGTGAAATCAATAACTTGTCCAAAGCTGAAACATTAAGTCCCCTTAAAGAGGAATGGATAATAGCCTCTGTTTTACTGTGCATTATCATAGTACTTTTTGTACCATGAACAGGCATTCCAGGCAGCCAAAGCTATTGCTTTTTGTCTTCATTTCCCAGTCTTTCTGAAATGGAAATGGAAACAGGGATGAGACAGAGATGATGGTTATTGGGATTCCACACTAGAGCCTGAGGAGAGACAGATTCTTTGCATGTTTAACTCTGCTAACTTCATCAGGAATGTTTCTGTCGTTACAGGGCTATTGTCTTGGTACAATAAGCTTTTATACTTTTTTGAATGGGCTATTTATGTCGCTACTATGGAAGATCTTCATCTAGTGGAAAACAATAGGGAGTGATGAAGATCTGTTCCACAGGGTTAGAGATCTGAAATTTGAGGGCCCCATGAGCCCATCAAAGATAAAGTCTATTGTACTTAGATTTGAATAGAAAGAATGTTCAAATCTGAAATAAAAAAGCCATTGTATGATACCCTGAAGAAGCTTGCCCACTGCTTTGTTTGTAGGTGAGGAGAAGACAGGTAGCTTCAGTTGCTTCTTCCTGGAAGAATAACTAATTTGAGGAAAGCAAGCTACTAGCACCTTCAAACATGTTCTTGCGGGGTTGTAGATGAGCTTGGCTCACGTTACTCTTAGTGGGACCGTGTCTTTACTGCAGTAGGACCTCAGTTATCATCATAAAGAGGAGGACTTGTTTCCACCTCTCTATCAGAAAGTTTCCATGTGGTGCAATGGCAATTTGCTTCTGTGGAAACATCATGAATATGTTTATATGCTCGCTAGGAGATCTGGCATGGATTAAACTATGCATAGTATTCTTCATAATTACTCTCAAATAAATTTTGCACTTGGAAAGCAGTCATTTATTTCCCTCCATTACTTTCCTTTTTTCTGTATGGCACTTTTTTACCATCTTTGTGCCTTCTTGGGTGGCAAACAATGGATATTAATGTTGAATTTGTGACATTGGCATTGATCAGGTTACTAGAAGACAATTATGAGCACCTTCTTTGATCTCCTGCACAACACAGTCTAAAGAAATCAAGTCAATAATTCTGTCTTCAGCTCGTAAACCACACTTGAAGTATAACCTATCTCTCAGGGCATTATTGTCTTGATGCATTGTAACACAGACCTCAGAAAATGGAGAGTACCACATTTTCCTTTCTCATAGACATCAAATAATTAAACTAGTGAGCCATCATTCTCTAAGCTCAATTTGCTCTCCTTAGAGCCCTAGTACTGGTATAGGCAACAAGTGGGAAAATAACGCCAATATGATTCAAAAAAGATTACTTCTAAATTAAGACATGACTGTCTGATGCTGTAGCATGATAAACTGACCCTTTTACACATGACTATATCCTCTGCCTGAAACCTTGCAGTTAGAAGAGTGTCCTTACACCACCTATTTGACTGAGGATATTTCTGGTTTCCATTGGATTTGACTGAAAGACCTCACAGTAGGAGAAAATCTGGCAGTCTTATACCATCATCTGTGGTAACAGTGTGTGACAAAACAACTCTGTATCACTTTCTGCAGTGGAACATGGGATAATGAAGAGAATAGGAGTAAAAGAACTAAAGATTGCAGGAAGGCAATATTTTCCATTGTTGGGAAGAGCCATTCGTAATCAGCTTCCTCTCCCAACTATGGGTTATTGGCTTGGAGCAGGAGGATTGAGTGCTCTTCTTCCCCTGGCAGAGGGAGAATGCAGCAGGGAACCCTGTCCCTCAGCTTTTTGACCCTCAAAGGAAGTAAACCCAGTGGTTTACAGATTATTAAGGGTGCAAAAATGCATTGTGAACGTGGCTCTACTCTAACCAAACATGCTGGTCTCCATCTACCCCAAGCATGCTCCATGTGATACCAGCTCTGGCCACAGTGCCATCTTGTCATGTTGGTCCCACATCATCCTCCTGACCCCAAGCAGGACTCGGTGACAGTGCACAGACCAACAACAGGCAAAACTGTGATTCCGCGGCTATGGACAAGTACCACATCTCCATGCAATGAAGCAGGAATCCTCTTCCTTCTGATAGAGTCATGTCTCTTTTCAGCTCCAAGTATGGCATTGCTTTCTGATGATGTTTAGCTGTCTGTTAAAATTAATGAGAATAACTAGATTGGTGGATCTGGGGGAACAAAATAGGGTATACTGTTGGTTTAGTGCAATTCTGCTCCCTGGGGACGCTGTTCTGGTGGCTGAGACTGGAAGGCATCGTATTTAACAATGAAAAAGGAGCTCATGAGTCATTCCAGCTACAAAAGGGATTAAAATATTTTTATACAGAAGAGTAGTTATTAATAAAGTGCAGGAAATGATAGGGAGTTATTGCACTTTGAGCAAAAAGACCAACACGACTTCCTCCCACATAGTACTTACTTTGATGATTCTCTCCCTCCCTCTTAAATCTTATTTTTATTCCCTCTCAACAATCTTTTAGAACTTGTTTACAAAAGCAGCCATGATGTTATCCTTTCTCTGGGTGGATGCTCATTTGCTATAAATCGTTACCATTCCTCAGTCTTTGAAACTGGCCAAAGTTTGGAAAAAAAAAATCTTGACTGTGTTCCTTGGAAATACCCACTTCTTGGGAACACAACCCAAAATTTCAGTACCTAAAGCAAGTGTTCTCATCCTTCTGATTCCTCCTGAAGCACCTTTCTTCCCCAGTATCTTATTGATATAGAAAGTTTAGCTTGTTCTGTGTATCTATATAAATAAAACAGACAGTAATTTTGGTCACAGCAGATAGGAAGTGTGCATAGTTGCAGAATAAGGCCTTAATGTTTTTCTGATTGCAAAATTCTCTATACGGAGAGAACAGTGATAAACACATTGTACTCAGAATCCTCCACTAGCCAAACACTGTTTTCACACCTGTGTAACCCTCTGCCTTCACAGGTGTCACCTGGCAGCACGGGTCTTTTCTCCATACTCTATCCTCGCCCTTGGCATTTTTGGGGAGATAGATTTCATGCAATAAATTATTTCAGAAGGCATTTTTACATACTGCCATATTTTTTGCTGTAGATATCATAAGGCACTAAATTTTATGTTGAGTTTATGAATTTAACTCCTTTAAATATTTTGGCTGCTTTCCAAAGACACTCAAACCAATCCCTCCGAGTCAGGCAAAGCACTGCTAAAGTGCAGAGTCTTGTTAGTTCAAGTGTTTTCTGACAGAAAAGCACTTCCCAAAACCTCAGCATCACTGTTGTTTTTAACTCACCAGTGCTTCTAATTGAAATGTTTGAACTGTCCCCACCTAGTCTGTACAGCTTGGTTCTGGCTCTCTAGCCACCAGGATGACTTCTGACTTACTCTGCTTCCTTCTTTTCGTCACCAGTAACGGGATCCTGCCACTGGAAACAGGTCCAAACCTCAGGTTTAATTTTATTTCCTGATGATTTACTCTCATGATGATCATTTTGCAAATCAGAATTCCCCTCAGCTATCAGCTCATATTTATTGTTATAAATCCTACACAGCAGGAGAACACAAGGGAAAATCATTCTTCTTCATCTTGAACACAGTGCACTGAATGGCTGGAATGTGCCGAAATGGAAAACAACAATTATTTTATGATGTACTTGATCCACACCTAGCGCAGTACAGGGACGGCACTATCTGGAAAGTCATGAGCCACAAAATTAATGTTTCAGAGGAAATAAAACAAAACAAAACTCTGACTTTTCTCCCCCCCCCCCCATCTCCCCCCCCCCTTTTTTTTAAATTGATGCTTATATTATAACAGCTCAAACCATTTATAAGAAAAACACAAAATCAGGCTCTGTACTGTCATATTCTTCACAATTTGAAGGATGAGTCTCTGGGGCATTGAGTTTAATGTCCCTATTTCATAACCCCTTAGTCCATTCTTGCTTCCCTATTTTAACGTTTGTGATCCAGGCTCATGTTTCCTCTTTGAATTTCTTCTGAACAATGAGGTGGATTTTTAATTTTGGCTTTTTTTCCCCACTGCTAGCTTTGTTTCATTTCTTGATCAGCTGTTACAGCAATGATTTTCAGCAATATTTCTCTTCCTTCTTTTGGAAGCTGTACGTCTGCTCTTGGCATCTGTTCTATATCCTTTATAAACATCGAAGCAGAGAATTTTTTTTTTTCTTGTAGAGGCTGAATCTATTGTCTAGAAATTATTGTCTTTGCCTTAAAAAAGCCAATGGTTTCCTTCAGTAATGCTTTGCCCTTCTCATATTGGAAACACTTCCTTTTGCTCATCATCTGGCAAAATCAGAGTTTATTCTATAGCATCACTTTCAGTGTGATTTCTTTGGAGTGTTTAATTGCATTTACCTACAGTTCTAGTCCTTCTGTTAGTCTCTTCTTTATTGTCCTTTGTAACTCTTTGCACCACTATATTTTCTTTTTCACACCACTATTTTATATTACAATGGCGTGCACAGTCTAAGCCTACAAGAAATTGGCTTGGAAGATGTGGCTTTTCTGCCCTGTGTCACTTCTCTCTCTCCATTCAACAGAACTTAATTGCATTTCCATGCTTCAATGCTAACACCCCTTTCTATCATTCATCCTTCCCCACAGTAGGAAGCAAAGCACTTCTGCTGAATAGTTTTAGTCTCTATTGAAATATTTTGCTCTTGATAGCTCCAAATCAAGTGGAGAATCCCTCTCTCTTTAGCTTTAGATTTTGCATTAAAAAGTCTTCCGCATCTCAAAGTGCTTGACTAATGCATTTATTGCTCCAACTTGTTTGTACCAGTAAAGTTAGCATCTTTCATCTTGAAGTATTATTACACGTTGTTGGCCAGTAAAGTGAAAACAGACAAACAGTCAGTCTAGTTTATAATAGATCTCTAAACTTCACTGAAGAATTGCCTACAAAGACTTTGGTCTCTGGTGAGTGCCAGGAATTCGTAAAGCCCAACACTTATAATACACATGCCTGGGGAATGCTAAGACTAAGTAGATTGAGCATTTATCAAGCCTTCAAGATTTGTCAGATGCACAGCTTCCCTCTAGCTGAATGCAGCAATCATGCAAAACCGGGGGCACCGAGTTTCTGATGTGCGATCCATGAGCAATTCAACACCCAACAAAGCATCAACCAGCCACCTGGAGACTCAAGCACCAGCATATCTGATGCCTCTTCTGCAGGCTCTCAGAGAAGGGAAAGCTGCTCCCTCTTCCATCAGCCTCTCAAAGAAGTCAAATGAAGCACATTTTATCTTGCCTCCTATGAGTAATGGAGGGAAGCCCTGAAGCAGGAGGTTAGTACAATGCAAGTATGATAGAAGCACTCATTAACAATAAATGAAGGATTAATTTATCAACAGCTCAGACACACAAGGATTTGCCACAGCAAGTGTTAAACCCCAAGATTACTCTTTCCCTATAATTTCTTGTCTATAAACTTGCCAAACTATCTCAAAACACTTTAGTTTCCTTATTCCCACCAATACATTTGTGAGGCTGCACCACAGTTTAATTTTGGAAAGAAAAAAGCCTTCATATAAATTTCAGCCTGGAGGTAACTCAAGATCAGCCCAAAAAAGACACACAACAAGTAAAAAAAAAAATAGGAAAATAAGCCAATGCCAGAATAGAATCCTTAAAAATCCTTATTAGCCAATTTTTCTGTGGCCATTAAGAAACACTTGCTCCTTAGATTACTCTGAAAGTCAAAACCTCAGACCTCAAGTTCACTCCATAGGCTATTTTCCAAGACCATTATTTCAGACCAGTAGGATGTAGGCACACATAAATGCTTGCAGACCTGCGTAGATCCATGTTTTCCTGATTTGTACCAAAAATGGTTCACTTTTTGCTCATGTTTTGATAGGTCATATATTCTTCCTTTGGAATACATTGAAAAATTGGAATGGCATTAGAGAACTCATATTACAAAGAAAACTTTGCAAAATTGCCTACTAATGTTAGTTCCCTTGAATTTCACATCCCCCGTTATCCTTTGGGATAGCAGAGCAGATCCAGGAAAGCTATCACACTGATGCTAAAAAGAGTTGTTGTAATAAATGGGAAGAGTTGGAACTACTGACGTTTATGGCTGTTGGTGGAAAAAAGAAACACCTCCTTTGGGGGAAAGGCAAGAAGAGAACTGTGAATGCCAGGAGGCTTGTGCTGGGAAATCAGCCACATAACTGCAAGAGGATTTCCAGTGATATTTTCATGCAGAAATAGTGAGAACAGCATTCAAACATTCATTTGGATAACACAAATAATCAAAGGAAATCAAAGCAAAAAGCAAAGACGGCTTGTTGGCAGATGCAAAAAGATTGGAAAGCTAATGGTTTTGGAGAGGGCCGCCTTACGCAGTGGTAAAGCACATCTGGTTGGACTCCTGTCGTAAAATGAACAATGTGATAGTTGTGAATTGAACTGGCTTTGGATTCTGTTACTGAAAAATTGTTTAAAGAAAAGCTATCATATAGTTTAGATTGAACTATATGGTTTCCTTACGGTAAGGAAATTCATGTCAAGATGAGCTGTAACCAGCCCTGACAATATGAAGCTGCAATTTATGAGCCACAGCTGAAAAAAATATAATTATTTTTTTCCAGAAATTAGTGGAAAAAGGTTTTTGGTTACATAAAAGCCTGTTGCAACAACCACAACACAGCTCAGATCCCTCACTGGTTTGTGCACTGTGCTTCATTGCTGTAGTTTTGCCTTTTCTTTGGTGCAGATATAGATGTTTCATGCATGTATAATTTTATACACTTCACACTAGAATGAAATTTAATTAAACAGTATGCTTACTTCTACATAATTTGATACATTTCTCTGCTGACAGGTACAGTAGAATTTTATCAATTATACTGATGAAAAATTGGTATTCAGAGCCTGGCTATTGAAAAGAAACTCGCTGTTTATAATATGCATGATGTTGTTAATTTGTTGAGGCAGCTGCAAGTGAAAATTAATGCTTAATTTCAGCACATGATAAAGAAGGCAAGAAGAAATTGTCTGTATAGAGAAATTATTGGTACAGCTTATAAAGGCCACGTGTTACCCACTCTAATTAATTCACTGTTCCATAAGAAAAAAATCTCACAACCATACTAAGGATGAATAAACAGCTAACATTCTGTTGGTCGTGTGTAACTGAGGTTTCCAGGATCTGGTAGGTCACTAAATCATCAACGTGAAACACCCTACATGGGGATGCAGCAGCCCCCAAGGCCAGATCTGGGGGCAGAAGGGAGAGCTACCCCCTCTCCTCTGCTTCAGTTACCAAGTGACACCAAAGAGCAGCAAAAGCCACTAGTGATAAGGAGAATGGTGCTATCCAGCTACAAATCATGCAGACAGCATGAAGGCCTGAATTGTGTCATTATTCTAATTGTTCTAAGCTTCCTAGGCACATCACATTAAATTAGCTAAGCTGTTATCGTACCTGTGCCAGCCAGCCATTGATTCAGTGCAACCATAACCATCAGAAAAGCACTAAACACATGTCTCAAGCTGCCCTCTTTGATCCACGTTCTTAAATTTTTCATTAAGTAATGAGCAAATTTGCTCAAACTAACAACATCATGCACCACAGAGCAGGATTTTCTAAAGCAGTAAATGTTACATGTAAGTGTGCAGATGCTTTTTATAAGAAATGTTTCACAGTTCTCTCTGGTGCAGCACTAGAAAGAAAAGAGTTTTACACATTGCCTTATGTTCTGTGCATGATTGCATTGAAGCTAAGGCTATAGCTGTGAACAGCAGTGAAAAACTGCTTTCATTGATATCATGCTAGCCCATAGGCTGCAGCATTCTTTAGACACCAGCAGGATAAAGACAGCTCTGCTGATACATAACTTTATCACTTTTTATTGTTAATTAACATAAGTAAAGTCTTTGTTTGCAGAGAGTGGGATAATGTCATCAAGAAATCAGTAAAATAAGTAATTAATAACAGCTGTAGGGCCAGAGCCATGAGGGTTTGTGGCAAGCTGCTAGGAATATTTCTATTTCCTTTCAGCATGCATTCTTGGAGCAGGTGCTCTCTGTGATCCTAATCTCTAAAGCAGTTCTCACCTTTTAAGTATTCCCCGTCTTTCAGGACTAAACATGTGTTTTCATCCCAGGTACTGAAGCTCTGAATGTATTCAGCACTGAAATCATCAACTATTTAATCTGTATTTGGTGGCTGTCAAGAGGAGTAAAGTGATCTTCACGTACAGTCCAAGTCAGCAATGATTTAGTGTTTGATGCACTCAAGGCACTTACAAAGCTCTGAAACCCCATGCAGCATTGGCTGTGTGATCTGACACCTAGAGGTTTTTTTATAGATTTGTAGTTATGATTGAAACTAGAAGTCATGGCCTACACTAGCAAAATAAGTTGGACTAAAGCCAGGGGTTTGAAGTTTTCAGAAGTGAGCCATTGCATTAAAAATATGTCAGGTTTTTATTGTACCCTTAGATTTTGTGAAGCAAAACCCAGCAAACATCAGAAGTCTTCTCTCAGTCCCTACACTATACATTAAAAGCTGTTCTCTCCGGAAGTGTTACAGCTAAAGTGTCTTTGAGAGCCGAAGAATGCTTTCCCACAGCCTGCACAGGCAGCACCAGCTACTGGAGGAGCCAACTGCTCCTCACCCTTTCTAGCCGCATGAAGAGACCTGGTGAAAACACTTACACCTGATCCTGCAATTAGCAGCTGCCAACAATGAACAGAATTAAATCCTGACATTTCTTAATTCTGTTACCTGAAAAATCATCCTCTTCAGTTCAGGTTTTGGCTGTGTTGCATTGCCTGAGCATCTCTGTTTCCAGGATATGAGTTTTAACTCCGGACAAGCCCGTGGCCAGCAGGGCAGTGGCTGTGGGGTGGAGGAGGAGGGGCACACATGCCATGGCTGGGCTCATGACATGGTAAAATCTACTACCAGATCTGAGACATGAGCAATGCCTTGGTCCTTGCCTGGGCACACTGCAAAGGGCTAACAAGGGTTCTGACAGCAAAGCTGGAGTCAAGCTCCTTCAGGGAGACTCTTGGCTTTTGTTTGTTTGGATGGCCTGTCCCTCGCAGGAGTGGACATAACTCTTAAGTGATCCAGGGCTGCTCAGAGGACACAGGTCAGCAGCCCTGGAGGGAGCCGACCTACTCCTCTGCAGCAGAAGAATGGGGACAAGCCATAGCATCACGCTCTACTGCATGCAGGACAATTAAATACCAGTTCATTAACAGAGACATGAACTTTAAAGCACAGTCACCAGCCCCCACCATGAGCCTCAGGCCACCCCTCTGCATGCAGGACAAGAGTCAGTTCTGTTTGTGGAATAGGAGATGGCAGAAGCTATTTCATACTCCCAGCCAAACGCGCTAACAAGCTGGCTCTGTCAGCAAGCAAAGCTCACTGTGCCTGGGAGCGTGCCAGCGGCAGCACAGGGCGAGCCGCGAGACACACCTCACCCACCAGCAGTAGCTGGTGGGGCAGGCAGATAGCAGGCAACACACTTTCCCTGCCAGCTGCTCAGGAGTACAAGAGACAACTGACAAATCCCAATGAGGAGCTCCAGCAAGTGGAGCTAGAGCAGACCTGAAGAGACTGCGGAGCTCAGTCACTGCAGGGAGGCTCTGTGAGCCCGAGCCACCACTGGGCACAAGCAGGAACAGCCTCACATTTCAGCTGATGCTCACTCACCTGCTCTCTAAGGATAATCTCATTCTAGTGATTTACTATCCTTTTAATTGGACAACTTCTCTCAATACTTAGCATAGTTCATATGTTACACCCTTTAGGTTTACTATTCTTTATCCTGTAGTTGTAAGCATTTACTCCCTTCCTCTTTGCCATCAGTTTTTATGTATTTGCCAGTACACCTCCTCTCAGTCTTCCCTTGACTGAAGGGACCAGAGACCCTGCCACTGTTCCCAGGTGGTTATTTTTTCCAGCTGTGTGACTATTCCCATTCCTCTAACCTGGACATCCTGCAGCAAGGGGGGAATCAGTTTCAGCACTCAAAACAGAGGAGCAATTGCCCTTATCCTTCTGTTCTTTAGCTCTTTTTTAGGTCATTACATCCCCTTAACCCACCCTGCACTTACTGACTTTTACAAACTCTTTTCCTAAGTGGGTTTACCAACAGCTTTTTAAAGACCCCAACAAGCACCACCTGGTTCCATTTCACAAGTGCTCAGCTGGTGCACAAAGAAGCACAGGAGTAGACACTGATCAGTCTAAACAAAGTGTAGCTGCTGAGGGTGGGGGCAGATCCAGCAGCTTGGCACAGAAGCTCCCAGAGGGCCCTTCTTCCTCAGACAGGTATGGGGCCGAAAACTCTGAAGGATTTGGGAAGCATGTGTTATCAGACTTAGGCCAGGAATCAATCATTATTTAGTATAACAAGGTGGGAAAAGAATACAACTCTGTCATTGTTTGAAGAAAGAGATACATACAGGACAGGACAAGAGGGTTGGGCCCTCTTGTTGGACAAATGGTCCTAAGCTCCGCCAGGGGAGATTTAGGCTGGACATCAGGACAAAATTTTTCACGGAAAGGGTCATTGGGCGCTGGAACAGGCTGCCCAGGGAGGTGGTTGATTCACCTTCCCTGGAGGCGTTTAAGGCACTGGTGGATGAGGTGCTAAGGGGTATGGTTTAGTGGATAGAAATAGGATAGGAATTAGGATAGGAATGGTGGGACTCGATGATTTGGTGGGTCTCTTCCAACCTAGTTATTCTATGATTCTATGATACAGAATTAAGACAAGTACCAAAAGCTACAGACTATGTTGAACTTTCTCCACTCCTTGCACTAAAACACTTACCATAAGGAACAACAAAACACAGCAACTAATACAACTGCAGGTGCTGATATTCTAAAATAAGCTATTTTTTTCCTCTCTCAGCCTAGCGTAAGAAACAGAATTTTTAACAAGAGACAGAGAAAAAGACTCTGCAGCTTAACACTGACGTAACCTGCCTGGCTCCTCTTGAGGCATAGTGATAGGAGCATCTAAGGAAGTCCCCACCCCCATTTCCAACCATGCTTTCACCTGGTAGCAAGATATAAGGTGGCCATGGCAGTGTATGATTTTTTTTGTTGTTGTTGTTTTTGGTTGTGAGTAGGTTAATGGTATGGCTGTTGCTGCTGACTGGTCATCAGTATCTTAGCCTTCATAAGAAGAACTGGTGCTGCAGGCTTGTACAGGTATGTTGTAAAGGGAGCCCTAAGCTTGCTCCTGTTCTCTGAATCTGGCCAGGGTCAACAGACTGAGTGAAGCATTACCTAGACTTGTAGTTTATGACACTGAATTAACTGTAGTGTCAGGTTACTTGTTCTGAACAGTAAGACTTATTATTTGATAATCTGATCTTTGAACGAGGAGCAGCTTTCTTTAAGCATTGCATCTGATTAAAGGAATCCTTAAGAAAACAGCAGAAGTACCAATTATGTAATTAAAGCTTTCCTGTTTACATGGAAAATTGCTATGAGACTAATGGTGCAAGAAGATGAAGACTTTAAAGGGTAGAACCTTGACTTTTAAGCTCTGTTAAAGAACATGAGTCATCTTCAGGAATGGGATTAAAGTAAATTTCTGCCTCTGTAGTAGGCTTACTTTGTGGTGCTCCTTTTTTTCTCTGGCTGCTGGGTGTCTATGCTCAGGGGCAAGCTAGAAAGGAGAGTAAACTAATGCTATCAAGGCAGATTCCTGCAGAAGCCTCTCTGTTGTAATTAGGGGCATAAGACCTGCATGGCAAGGCAGCTCTGTACCAAACTGGTCAACTTTGCCTAGACTGTTTCACTCCCACAAGTTCTCTCTAGTTCTGTGCACCAAGAGCTTTGCTTCAAGTGCTGTGGTAGTGACCCCAAACCAGTGGTAGTCTGAGATAGAATGTTTTTGTTCTGAACTTACTGGCATGGAGAAGGAAAAAGAAAATTCATGATGAATGAAGAATCCACTTAACATTTTGTGGCCATCTGCTGAAAATTTGTTGCACAATTTTTCTGGTATTGCATTTGAATTAGCACTTGTTTTCTACATGGTGTGAGGTACCTGTTCTTTTAAATGTTGTTCTTTTTCAGAGATTTGTAGCAGATGACCTTTGTTTTAGAGAATCTAAGACTGTATTCTTGTCAAGCCTTGTTTTTCAGCCAGACTCAGATTATGCATAGATTTACTGGTGCTGAAGTTTATGCCAATTCTGAAGTGAGCAGGACTCCTTGTAGTATGGAAAGGTCAGGGGCTGCCCAGGGTGCCTTGCCAGACAGAGGTCTTGGATGCTGCGCATAACTCTGGCTGTTTCGGGATGAGGGCCCGGTACTGTGAAACAGGCAGGCTCCACTAGGCAGGTTAAAAAGCAGTTAATAATTAGGCTCATGGAAGTATAAAATAAGCGTGTAAAATATGCAGTGCTGTTAGGGTGACACACCACGCCTGCTCTTCCCTATGTCCCCAGCAGGCTTCCCACCTCTCCTGTGGCTCATGGCTCCAGGAGTTTGCTGCAGATCCTCCTCTGTCCTTGGGCAAGGTTGGAGACTGCAATAACTGCCCTTGAGTCTCCATGGAATAAGGTCACCTTTACCTTGGGCTTAGCCATCAGATCTCATTTCCTGGGTGCTGGACCCGTATCTGCAGCCAATATGCAGCTGGGGATTTGCTTTCCAGCTGCAAGCTGTGGAGTTTGTATTCTCTTCTCACCAGATACAGCATTACCTGGGGAGGTATTGATGTGCTTCAGTGTTTTGACCACGTCAGCTTTCAGTTCAAGCCCTTTCTGGTGAGAACAAAACCAAGCCTGCCATGAGAGAAGAGGGCAGGGAATTGGTAAAGCTATTTTGTTGGAACAGACGAGGTCTGAGGGCAAATTGTGAGTGGGATTGTGGTTGTGTGAGCAATAAAGATATGCTATCATTTCCTTAGAAGCCTCCTTGCTGGGTGTAGAGATGCAGGGCTGCTCGGTATGTTACTCACAGAGACAAAGGCCTGTTGGAGATGAGTTATGTTACACACAGTCCTGAAACTGTACTCTAGAATGAATCAATTCTGAGCCACAAAATGAAAGAAAAGCACAGAATATTTATATGGTGTCAAGTTTATGCCCTTGAAAGTGCAAATCCCAGCACTGCGGACTGGTGGGCTCCACGGACTTCAGTGAGGATATATTGATGCAGACCAACTGAGAGCAGCAGCTTCATCAGCTACTAGAGAAAATGCTTGTTCCCCTGATGAAGTAAGTGCTATTTGTCTTTCTCAAGTTACAATCAAATACAGAGGCAACTGCCAAGGGACAATAGGCAGGCTTCATTTTTTTTCAGCCCATCTTATATTTTGCTAATAAACCACAGTTTAAGTATGGCCTTGGATGGCTGTTAGGAAGTCTACTTATTTATCTGAGAAATGATTTAATACTTTCATGAGTCCAAATTGCGTATGGGTACAATAAATTTGAGCTCCTCTTTTCAGAGCATTTGACCACCATCCTGGTTTCACATAATGACAGAGTTTGGGATAACATTGATAAAAAATGGTGTCCATATGTAATTTTGGGATTGTTTTTTCCTGTTTTCCCCTAGAATGACAGCATAACCTGACAGCCTTTACAAACTATACAGATCAATCAAGCTTTCCTGTAATTTTCAAAAGTCGGTTAGGTTTCTGCAGCTGTTTTTTAATGGAAATCAACATAAAAATTCTGATGCTGTAAGTGCAAGACATAAAGAAGTTTATGCATGACTGGAGACCTTAGATTTTATTTGTTAGGTGTCACTGACACCTGGGGTTGATTGCCCACAAAGTGGGTCCTGCTGGCCTTAGTTCCTGTGATTGCCTTAATTTCCGTGGCTAAGCTGGGCTTTGTTCTGAACTTTCTGTTGGTCTGCTATAGCACTGCTGAAAAGACGTGGCTGAGATCCTTGTGGGATTCAGAGAGCTGATGTATTCCCACTTGTTCCACCCAAAAAGTTCATCCAGACATATGGGCTTAGAGAATTTCCATGGCTTATTTGTTTAGGGACCTTTTGTGGGAGGTAGGAAATAAGGCCTTTATACAGCGTCTGAAGTAGAAAGGGGTTTTAAACCTATGTCACCATGCTAATTAAGGTCAAAAAGACTAATCTGCTGCTTCTTCTTCCGTAAGCCAGACTATGATGCTGCACCCAAGCCTGGGAGTTGGTCCACAGCCATGGATGGTGCAGCAGGCAGGTGAGGGCATGATAGTGTTTAATCCATTCTCCTCAGCCTTCTTTTTAGCCAGCAAAGTCAAATCTGTGTCAGCACTCCTGTTTGCATTGTGTTTTTAGGCATTTAATTATTCCCATCTATTTCAGGAGTCATCAGTGCACTCTGGCGTGTCTAGCCCCTGAAGTCAGTGCATAACTACCTCTTCTTTGGTAAATTTAAACAGATGCATTATCTGATGAAGTGCTTTTTTGTGATTTAGAAGCAGCAGTGGGAATGGAGCATGGAAATCAATCAATATTGATTATTTCAGCTTTTCCTGGGCTTAAGAAAAGCGTGCTGCAATAAGGGACTGCAAGGTTTCAGTGGTTCTAAAGCACATCTGTCTTTTCCCAGTGAGAAATCAAAGTGAGGGTAATTAATGCTATTGGCAAGAACATTAATTCTGGAGCAGTGATGACATGGACATCAAAGGAGGATGTAGCCTTTCCCATAATGTATTGCACTAAGTGTATGCTTGGCTGTAGTTGAGTATGAATTATCTGCCTTGGTTCTGCCACTATTATTTATCCAAATCTCTTTAAACACAAAGTGGTGGCAAAGACACCAATGTGGTGTACAGAGTTTTGACTGCTGCTCATGGGCCACTTGTAACATATTCATGTGCCAGTATGTGTGCTTTTTTCTGGCTGTGCAGTAGGAGCAATTGAGGCTCCCAAGTACTGCATGCAATAAAGAAATGTATTGAAAAGGCAATAAATACTGCTACCTCAGTCTTCCCAGGGAAAACAGTGCTCCATGGTTCTTGCAGTGCCTGCTATTGGAGGTAGGGGTAAGACCAGGCGTGCTTTTTCTGTATTTACACTGTGCTTCTGTTTGTCCTTGAAGTTTGCAACATCCCAGCCCCTCACTGCATTGAGTAGGATGGATAGTTGTGCATTCTGTTGTTGCTGGCCTGGAATGAACTCTGCTTTTCTGCTGTGCTTTGTGCAGGGTCTGGCTGCAGAAGCAGGTACAGATTTAATGCAAATGATCAGCTGAGCTCTTGTGGCTTTGCATAAAGAAAGCTAGGAGCAGAATGGGTTACCACATCATGATGACAGTCTCTCTCTTCTCCATGTCTCCCTTTTGAAACAATAAAAGCTCATTTCTGTCTTTAAAAATAAAAAACCTCTATAGATTACAGCCTTGTCTGCACGCCAGCTTGTGCGGCTGCAATAGTCTGAGCATTTCTTTTATTCCAGAGGCTTAATCTAAACCCCTTCTGATTTGTTGTGACTGCTCTGAAGAAAGCCCCCTTTGATGGATTTAAGGTGCCCCTATTAGCACTTTAAACCACTAAATTTTGTACCTGCAGCTGCCTGGGAAAAACCTCTGGGTTGCTAAGTAAATACCACAAAAGCCTAGCATGCCCCGTGTCTGAGGACTGGCCTGGATGGGGAAGCTCTCCTCTGCCTCCAGGATGGGTGCACAAAGAAGGTCCCAAGGCTAGAGAGCTGGTAGTTGTTTTGGGAAGCTGCTTTGCCGGGAGGGGTTGCAAAGCCAGTGACATCTAGAGCAGGGGAGGGGCTTTAACTTGGAGACATCTTGGGTGGGTATCCCTTTCTGGAGTTCTTCCAGAAGCTCGCACTCACACTGCGATGTGGCATCTGGGGATGCAAACCCCAGACACCTTTGGGATGCAAACTTTACTGGTTAATGAGCAGTGACTTTGCACTGGGAAGCAGCTCTGTGGGGCACTGTGACGCTGCTGCCACTGTGCCATGACAGTGCTTTGTGTGGGATGTGTTTGGAAGAAGGCACCTCTGGCACCAGCAGGCTGCAATTAGTTACTTGTATGAATACTTCAGATAATCTTGCTTTTGTCCATGGCCAACATTAATATTCAAAAATGAAAAAGCAGATTTTGCTTAGAGCTCAAAGTGGCTTTTATTCGCACATTTATAGAGAAAATGTGGCAGAGATCTCCTTTTTCTCTTCACACATGCAGCCTCTGTTCAGTAGTTATGTTTCTATTTTTTGTACAATATATCATATTTACATGCAGTATCTATATCAGCTGAGCTCATGGTATTCTGTAGATACCTTCCAAAAGTGAGTAGCTTAAAAAGGAAACCTGACACATTCCGTGTAGACCTCCTCAAAGGCTTGTCTAATCCTTTTCCTCTGTTTAAGATGAAGCCAATGGAATTGAGTGCTATCCATCTGCGAATATTAACAATTCTGAAACTATAAAACTTGTTGCTGATGTGAAAAATAATCTCACTAGGTTCATCTTTGCATCCCCATTTTCCTGAAGTAATTCGCCTGGAGACAAGATACTGACACACACAATTGCTGGTACTTCCTTATCTGTATTTGTATTAATTCCAAAGTTTTAAGTTAGGATTTATTTATCGTCTTAATGTTGCTTTATCAAAATGCTTGTCTCCAGCTATCTCATGGTTGCTCAGCTTGTATTTGAAGTTTGTTACTAGCTTGATTTTGTGAACTTTATTTAATGCTGCTTTGTTTACATATCAAAGACAAAGACCACATTGCTTGCTTACAAAGCTAGATGTAATCTTGAATTCTGCGTTAATTCTTTGATCTTGGTACTTCCAGTGCAGCGTAAAACAACAAACCACAGCGTGTTCATTAAGATACACAAGTGATACCATTTCCTGAGAAAATAAGATTTTATTGCTTGGTCTTCTGAGGGGGTTAGTGAATGTGAGATCTATTAGTGCACTGCATTAAAAGGTCACCAAATCTACAAGGCTGTTTATGAAAGAGCACATTCATCACTTGACAAAACAAGCTGCAAAGCAGAGCTACCTCTATGTGCAGCCCCAGCGTCAGCCTTTCTGCTCGGGACGAAGGGATGCTGGCAGATTGAGTGAGCCTGGGGATTGGGGAATGGTAATAGGAAGGGCCCTTGAAGCATTTCTTATCCCACAGGTCATATATAAAAAAGGCTAAACATAGTAAAGCATCTAAAATCTGATTTGTAGTGCTGTGTTTCTTAAGCATTAGATCATGCTTTGTTTCTCCTGAGAAGGTGTGGGCAAAGAGGGAAAGGGAAGAATAAAAGCAATGCATGTATGCAATCCAAGTCATGCCTCACAGCACAAAGCTTGTAGACAAGACCTTTTTCCTCATCCTTAATTCAGGACTTCAGCAAGTATTTCTTTTTTCCAGCCATTAGCCTAACTATGCACAGTCACTCATAGCACAGTTTTGAGGGAAGAAGGCTATAAATGCTTTCAGCATCGGAAGAAAAGACCGTCATTTCCCTGGAGCTGCAATGATTCCTTCCGCAATGTTTGTACCAGTGATGGAAGCCACAAATCCTCAATCCGTACTGTTATGCTAGTCCAGTGTCTGATGGCACCTAAGCTGGTGATTAATGGTGTGGTGGTGATCAGCAGCACAGTGCAAAGGAAGCAAACCTTCAATTCCTGTTATCCTGTGTCCCCTGGGAGAGCAGCAGGGCAGAATGAGTAGGAGGAGCTCTTAAGGAGGATTTCTTTGAAGTTTCTCTTGAATGGCTGTAGACAAAGGGCAGGATATGCCTGTCAGCTGAGTGCTGGGGGTGGGATGGGAGACTGGGAGGGACCTGATGTCGCCAATTAAAGACTGAACGTTTCTTACTGATGGTTGAAAATCCTATGTAAATGTGATTACATTTTATTTTGTTGCAATAATGGTAGTGGCTGGAGCCTGGAAGAGTAATAAAGCCCCTGTCACTTGGGAGCAGGCAGGGGTGGGGCTGGCAGTGATGCCAGCCTAATGACGGTTCCTGTGGGCACTGGCCTTCTGCAGCTGCCCTAGGATTCCCCTGCTTGTCTTCACCTTTGGGCTTGTTTCTATGTCGTTATGGATGATGAACCCTCCATAGGAAATGGAAACTGCATATGCAGCCCAGACTTCTTGCCTGGAGAGTCACTGAGGAGCCTTCCTTCTTGAAGGCTAGGAAATGCCAGCAAGGGGTCTGTATGATGAAGCCTTGACTTTGGGAGCCAGTTTCATGATTGGTTCTTTTGTCAGTCTGAAGTTCATGATCAGTTCTCTTGTCGTGCCATAGCTTTGCCAGAATTCTCCTTCCAAAACCTTCAACAAGAGAAATCAGATGTGAGTTTTGGAGCTAAGCTGCATCTTTTCTAGATAAGCTGCAACTGTCCTCTGCTTTTGTTAGACTACAGAGTTCTCCTGCAAAAAGTCTATATTTGACATAAAGCCAGTATTTCATAAGCTTGAAGTGTATTTGGCAAGCATAAAGATGCTGCATTCATTGTTATTCTAAAGAGATAGCAGATGAGAGAAGATGCCTGCATTAACAAGCCGAGTTGGACAGCTTGCCATTTGTAGCTTGCTTAAACTAATCAATGGTATGGGATTATGAACAAGGCTTGCCGAAAGGCTGAGGATTTTATTGGAACATTTGGAAATGATATTAAAGTGAGGCCTATAACAATACTCCTGGTGAAATTTAATGCTTCTTAACTACAGAGCTGTGATGCAATTCGTCACAAAAATCCACTGGATGCCTAGGAGCTGATTTCTGTAGCCTGAATCAGTGCAGGAGTTCCTGATGTACACTAATGTGGCTGTGCCTATGAACTGCGAATTTTCTTGTGTACTGCTGTGTTGATGTGATTTTGCTTGTAAGCGTCTCTGGACACATCACTCTGGGTACTGAAAATCCAACCCTTCATTTTTCATTGGTCAGCTCGGACAAACATGAAAGCATTCCTGTGTTTTGTTGTTCAAAACGCAGCAAGGATGTGACTAGAATGGGTGACTGGTCTGTTTGTCACGATGTTGCTTCCAACGGTACAGTGTACCAGATGTTAATGAGAGGGGTGAAAAGAAAAGAACAGAGCCAAAGATAAGCAGGGGAAAGTTGCTTGCAACTCCATCATCTCCTATCAGGTTTATTTTCCATCTGTTGTGTGAAGTGCTCATCCCAAATTAGGTATTTTTCTGTTTTATCATGTAGCAGTTGTGGTTTGGTTTTGGGGTGTTTTTTCTTTTTAATCATCACCAGAGGAGAAAGGAGAGGTGTAACAAATCATTTGACTGCTCCCTAAGACCCTGTAAGAGCAGCTACAGCATAGCATGTGCAGACTTGGCCATGTGTGCTAGCACAGAGGAAACTTCTACCCCAGAGGGCAGCTGTTTGTCCAATCTCTTTTCACTCCTGAACTACCCTGATCTGGCTAGATGTCATCTGGCAATGACTAGAAACATGGCCCTGTGTTGCTCAAGAGTGGCTGAACATTAGTGTTGTACAGCAACAGAGCTGCGAATGGTTGCAGAAAGGAGTTTTTGCCCCAGCAGTTTGTCCTTTTCTTCCTTTGGAACAAATCCACACCCATGGAAGGGAGTTTAAAGCTGACATTGCCTTGAGTATTTCTTCCTCCAGGGGGATTTGAAATATTTTTGACTATACTAAGAATATAAGATTTTTCTTTTTAGAGAAGGAAACTCTTTTCCTGGTGTGATTTTTTTTTTTTTGTTTGGTTTGTTTTTGCACCAAAATCTTTCTAAAATGATTGAAATGCCTCCCTTGGAGTGCTATTTTATCTTTGCTTCTCTCTTTTTTTTTTTTTACCTCCCGCTTATTTATGGCAGCAGCTTTGTTTCTTCAATAAACAAGGGCTACATTTTTTCTTGATTTCATCAGGCTCACAGCATGAGCTGCTCACGACCAGGTCTGATTTGCTGCACACTCCACCAGAAACAGTAATCATGTTGAAGGGATGAGGTGTAGATACCATTGTGATGTAGGCACAGACATCTGAACAGAGTTGCTACCAAGAAAAGAAACCTGAAATATGCTAAACTATCTGGGATTAAAAAGCAAAAACAGGAAGGAGTTTTAACAGACATGGCTATTGTTTTCTTCCTCAAATCTAGTCCTGACTCTCAGACAGGATAACTCTCAGATGGGTAAGCCATTAGGGTAACTCCTTCTAGCTTTATAACTGTCAGGATTTAACACAAAAGTGCAAAACCATGGTTTTCATTTAAGAAATCTGCCTTTTCCCCATCAACACCCATGCTGCAGCCCAGATCTAGGAGTTACCTGTCATATATTTGTGTCCCATTTGCGAGGACAGCATCAAACTCCTTAGCCTCACATCAAGCTTACTCTCCACTGCATTTTCCAGAAGTTACAACATTGTTCTACCAAAATGTATTTATTGTGTATTTTCCCACTGCTGATAATATGCAAACCTTTGACTCATCTGCAGAGAATTAAAATTAACTAACTACACCTGTCAAGCATGAGCCCTGATACCCAGGCACATATGTCTTCTAGTCCCTTTTTTTGCTGCATTTGATCTCTCAAGGCCCATACTGATGGATTTTCAGGAAGCTTTGAGATGGAGGTAAAGTCCAGCAGCCTGCACTGCTCCAGATTCTGCCTTGTCAACTGGGTGGGAATTTTTGGCCACACACAATGGAAAGCCCCATCTTTGCCCTGCAGAAACCAGGGAGCAACTAAGTTCTTCTCACCTACACACACACACACTGCAAATTCATGTGAACAGGCTAAAATGTGACCAATGCTGATGCTGTTGGTTCTTTGCAAGCTTGCTCATGCTGTTTATTTCACGCTGCTAAAGAAGGTTGATAAGGAACAAAAGTGCTTATTTTTTCATGCATATGTGGAGGCTCTGTCTCTCAGCCATGCTTTTGCAGGGTGAGAGGGGTTGCAAGGCAGGATGGGCTGGGTGAGCTGGCTGGAGTGTGCCTGCAGCCCGTCCGGGTGAGATGTGCTGTTGTTCAGTGCCTCTGGTCCTGCCTGCCTGAGGACTTCGGTCAGGAAAGGATCCAGGAGGTCATTTACCTTCCCTGTGTCGCAGAAACATGGGCAGCAATTCCCATTGAACTACCTCATGTATTATACAAGGTTGAGAAACTCCAAGCCTGATTTTTTTAATACAACCTAACATAGTATTTTCCCCATCCTTTCTGATACTTCACATCAGCCTGGCTGCTGGCAAACCTCTCCAGATATGGAGCCAGATCAGAACTCCATTTACTTCAGTGGAAGGCTGCCAGGTGATGCAGCCAAAGACCTGGGTCTTCTATCTGAGCTGCAGCTATTGTGCTTATCTAAGCTTATCTGCAAAGTTTGCATGAATATTTTGAGAAATAGTTTTCTCGTATGATTCGGATATTTCTTGTTCCAGGAGGGGCTGGAAATGCCCTATAGCAGATGCTCTGGTGGCATAAGTTATGCTCACATTCCAAGTCTGGCCTGACCTTGAAATAGCCAAGTGCATATGAAGAAGAGGACCAGAGAAGCTTAATGGAAAAATTAGTCTCCCCAGTGGCTTGGCTTATAGAATCATGGAATGCTTTGGATTGGAAGGGATCTTTAAAGGTCACCTGGTCCAACTTTCTTGCAATAAGCAGGGACATCTTCAACTACATCAGGTTTCTCAGAGCCCTGTCCAGCCTTACCTTGAATGTTTCCAGGGACAGGGCACCCACCACCTCTCTGTGCAACATCAGCTGGGTTGAGCATCACAATTAGCAGCAGCAAAATCTAAATTTTCAAAGGAGGAAATCTCATTTCTCCTTCTTAGTTCCTCTACTCTTTCACGTGATATTAACTGGTGAACTCTGCTCTGGCCTATATCCCACTCCCACCATGGATATTTACCCTGTCTTGAGTTTCCAGAGCTCCACTGTCCTTGTTTTTTCTAGCCTGTGTAATGTTTTCCTGTGCTTAATGGAACCCCTTGTTAGCCTTACTAATTACTGTTGCAGTATTTAAAATAAGTTTATCTTGTATTGACCAGTCCAGACAGGGGTTTATCCTTAGGGCTGTGATATAGGATCGCAGGGCCAGATGTTCTGCTTGGCTGTGCTTGTAAATCCTCTAGGATTTTTGTAATCACAAGTAAAGAAATAGCAGCATTTGATCCCAGACATTAATGTGCTTCCCATAACAGCCACGTGAGAAACGCTTCAAGCAATTGCTCTTCAAAACAGTCATTATTGAGGATCTGGAAAGTGGTGCTTGCTGTGGGAAGAGTTTCTTGTACATTTGTAGTGTAACACGTGTATATTTGGGTCTGCTTATGTTTTAACAATATATTAGCTGATAATGAAAACCACATACATTCATTGTACAGCATTGTTAGCTGCTAAAACCCACGGCCACACAATGTGGAAGACCTGATTTGTTCTTTATGTGCAATTGCTGTTTTATAAGATTTAAGGGTGAAAATTTTACCTGTACTTGCACAAAGCCCAGCTATTCCAGGGATGTTTCTTCTTTAATGTGTGGATGTTTCATAGTACATTACTTATGGGACAACTTTTCATGGTTTTATATGGGTCGTAATTATTTTCCCATGTGACATTTGCAGCATATAAATGGGACAGACTATCTACCATGATAAAATGATGATAAACTATCTATTTTTTTATGTAGTGTGTTAAATAGTAGATATTATAACGTTTTATTTAAAAACAAGTTACTTCTACTTTCAGCATAGAATTGAAATTATTTATGCAAAATCCATTACCAGGTCAGTGGCAGAACGAGAAGCTAATGTTTGTGTTCCAGTCTCTGGTATATTTGCCAACCCTGTGCAATTATTTCAGTTAATGAAACATAAACCAATAAATAATAAACTGTTAGTGAGTCTTAAGCCTGCCCTGGGACTTCATGGGGGAGAAGAATTGGGCTGCTATTGTGAATTCACTGTAACAGCCACCTAAAAAATCGATACTGGCCCTGAATACCCAGCTGAAGTTTGATGCTGTATCCTTATCACTGAAGGACAAACTATATAACAGAAGCCATCAAATGCTATTTGCAGCTAGGCCCTCAGTTTTGCTACTAAGTTATTGCATTTTTCCATGGGCTTTTGATCCATGTATTAGTAACAGGCTGTCCAAGGAGGTGGTTGAGTCACCTTCCCTGGAGCTGTTTAAGGGATGGGTGGACGAGGTGCTGAGGGGCATGGTTTAGTGTTTTATAGGAATGGTTGGACTTGATGATCTGGTGGGTCTTTTCCAACCTGGTGATTCTATGATTCTATGAACTGTTTTCCAGCTCTTTTGTCTCTGGGCAGACCAGTGCACGATCAACTAAATGGCTGAAATCCTGTTTTCATTATCACTCTGTTCTGCTGGATCTAACCTAGCCCACTATTTTCTGCTTTTGCATTTGAGTTTTCTTGGAAGTTCCCTCCTCTGTGCCAGAGTTGAGGTGGGTGGTGGACTGCCCCATAGTGCTGGTGCTGTGCAGGCTGGGAAGGTCAGGAAAAGACAGGCCTATGCTCATTGGGCATCTCCTATTTGCCAGCATCACCCTGCTACTTCACCTTTTGTGGACCATGAGCCAAGAAATACTGTGATCCAGCTTCCCTTGCAATCTAGCAGTCTGGCAGGGAACATATAGCAAATTCAATCTTCACATCTGATCAGAAAAGCACATCATCCTGTGCTCAGGCAGCAATGCAAATGCCTACGTGGCGTCTGAGGGTTGTGCCTTGAAGAGTGTATGTTCAAATAAGCCTCTGAGCATCTCTGCCCCACTTAAAGGCATGTTCTTAATTCCTGCCATCAAGAGAGTTTCTTTATTACATGCAGCAACTCTTAGCTCATAATTATAGGCAAGGAGTTATTTAAGGCAGTTCAGCCCCTTTTATGTTACCTAAAATAATTTTGAAGTGTGCATTTATCCCCTCAAAATGGGTGTGATTGTTATAAGTGTAGCTCTGAATAACTCCACTGCAACACATGCTATAGCAGTGTAAAAGCTACCGTAATCAAAGAACAAATGCTCCACAACCCTCTCCAGTGCCACTTGCTGCTAAAGCTGCTGTTGAAAGGTTGAGCCTGCTCTTTGCTCATAAACTCACTATAAAACGAGAAGACCTTTTTGTGGCAATTTCAGTTGTGAAAGAGCAGCAAATTCTGAATCTTGGTCATGATTATTGCAACAAAATATTTGTTTCCATCACAGCCATTATTCTATGTTTTAAGTATGAATCTGTTCCCTGTGTGATTCCAACCCCATCCAAGCTTTTCCCATAACAATTTCTGTGAACATCCCTTGAAATACTTGCAGTAAGATTCATACCCACTTCTGAATCGGAGCTTTAAATCTTACAGAATGACACTTCGGATTGCTCTGGTGCCTGGAATTTAGTTTATAGCTAGAGAATGAATCTCACATATGCATGTTTGGCCTGAAAATCAGCCCAGATTTTTCGCTTGTGCTCAAGTGAGGGAAGGGAGCAAAGCTTTTCAGAGACCAATGTGGGAGTGAAAAAAGAAGCAGCAGCTTCTCCATGCTGCTTTTCCTAATTTGCTGGGACTCCCCACCACAACAATGTGGTGGTTGGCCATTCTGCTTGTCCTTATCTTCCACAAATCCACAAAAATATCTTTTATGGGCTGTGAAGTCTTCCCACAGAGGAAGCTGGGAAAATTAGCTTAGATGGAAGGAAGAAATCTGTGAGGTGCAGGATCAGTGTCAGCTTTCTGGGGCTGGGAGAAGGTCTTTGTGCAGCTCATGAAGTGGAGATAGTGCTTTGCCTTGCATGGATGTTGAGTTTCATGCTTGATCATCATCGTTCTTCCTGAGCTGTGTCTTGCCTCGTCTCAGGCTTCCCAAGTGAAGACTTTACAGCACTGTGCTGCTCTCCTGGCTCACCACCAACTCCTGAAGACAGATGAGGAAGCTGCCTTTTCTCTTTATGATTTCACGCCTTGCTGCGATGTAGGCAAGGAGGACAAATTGGTCACTTTGTGCTGCAGTGCACTACAAAGGCTGCTCAGCTGGGCATTCAGGTGTGCTGAAATGACTTGGCACACACCTCTAGGATATTATCAGCTGTGCTGTATATGTTCTGTATGTCTTCAGAGCTGCTGCAGTGGTGAATATAATGGGATGGTGTTGTGAGAGGAGTGGCAAGTCCCCGGAGGTGTCCTGTGAGTGCTGGAGGGCACAGTACTAAAAAAAACCCCACCAACAAATGCATTCTGCTTTTTCACTCTGCAGTCGCTTGTGTCTAGATTTTAGTGTCAATGAAATCTTTCTAATAGACAGTGGTTTTCCCCCGCAATTAATGTTTTATACTTCTTTTTGGTATGGTCACAGATGGAAAGGAAGCTTCAGGCATGATTTTAGTTTGTTCAGTTGCAAAGGAGGGCATTAGAAGAAAATTACTTTCTCTTCTTAACTTATGGCAGGTAACATGAAATTTGGAAGGGAAGTAAGGAAATAAATGACTATGAAACCTTTTACAATGACACTTGGAGTTCTGGAGGGTTATATAGGCTGGGACTCAACAGATATTCCTTTTCTTAGCCAGCAGAAAAGCAATGGAAAGGAAAATGGAGATCTTAGAAGCTTTAGTTCTAGCAGAGTATTCTGACTACCATGTGAAACATGGTGCAAGAGCCAGGCTTTTAGATGACATAAGCAAATGTGACATTTTCTTAGGTTTTAAGAATGCACAGTTTTAAAAATAATTTTTCTCCTCAACAAAAGGTGATTTGTGACTTGACAACATGTTCCCACAACACCTGAAGGCCAGATCTTGCTAAATTGGAATTCTTTAAGTTTTAATTCATCTCTCTGGCCACAGAAAGTACCATATTTCAGTTAAGCAATATTTCACAAGAGCTAAGCTTATAAACAATATGGTCAGAAGATAAAGATATAGGGATGAAAGGGAGCTGGTAGGGTATTTTTATCCCTATGAGTAAGTTTCCACGTGAACAGCTAAAGAAGCAGGATTTTCAAGAGCGAGAATAGTGCTCGAGATCAGGCCCTTCTCTGTCCACCCTTTGGTCCTATGAACTGTTAAGTTGTGGTTGTACTGGAGCGGCTTGTTTGACCACTTCATTCCAGCAATATAGTGGTCATAACATTGATCTTGACAAAGAACATCTCAGATTAGCATAATTTTATACTTTTAAGTAGTCAAAGGAATCTGTGCAGCCAGATAATCAATGAATTGTGTAAATGCCAATACTATGGTTAATTAAGTTTACTTTCCCTGAGGTGCCCCTTCCACATTGTCTCAATGTGCTGCTGTAGGAGAGAACTCCTCTTCTAGAAACAAAGCAGGTCTTCTAGGTACAAAGTACAGCAAGACTAATGTAGGAACAAAGCGGGTCTTCTAGGTACAAAGTGCAGCAAGACTAATGTGAAACCCATTAAAATCACTGGCAGACTTTCCATGCTGTTTCACAGGTTTAGCTCATCCCATTTGGAACTAGATGATTTTTAAGGTCCCATCCAACCCAAACTATTCTATGATTTCTGAGCACTATAAAAGTGTTGTTGTTAACTGTTGTTGCGGAGGCCTGGCTCTGGGGTCAGTGTTGACTGAGCACAGCAGCTGATGGGGAGCAGCATCTCATCTGATGGGTCTTAGATGTTTGTGGTGATGTAACCTTGGATAGAATCATAGCATGGCCATATGGCCAGAATGTTTTTTCTCAGGTGATTTTATACCTCCCGAGAAGCATGTGCTGGGGAACCTTGATTTATTGCAGGAGTTGGCACCACATACAAAACACTCAACATTGTGTTAAAACAATTCTCACAACTAGTCTCTCTCAGATGGTGTTTCTGTTTGCTGGCAGCTTGGTGTAATTCAGATGAAAAATTATCATGAATTTTTACATGCTGAAATCTCCCTGTACTCTGGCACAACCTAGGAACAGCTCTGCAATGCTGAAGTGGCCTGAGAGCAGAGCTAGTGCTGTCAGGGGAAGTGATTTGTCGCTAGTCGTAGAGCTAGAGATGAAGTAAACCTGCAGCTGTAAGACTTCAGTTTCAGGATCCTGAGGCCATGATGTTTGTGCCAATACTTGCCAAGGGATGCTGGGTGTCAGACCTCATCCAGGG
This sequence comes from Phaenicophaeus curvirostris, assembly GCF_032191515.1. Lineage (NCBI taxonomy): Eukaryota > Metazoa > Chordata > Aves > Cuculiformes > Cuculidae > Phaenicophaeus > Phaenicophaeus curvirostris. The sequence continues at coordinate 12,784,964 of NC_091400.1, read as the reverse complement.
GCTGTCCCTGGAATTGGTGCTCTTGGGGACAGAGGCAGCCCTGCCCTTGACAAGCTGGCAGTGCGTGGGGTCACAGCTATAGAGGCTGTGGCTTTAGTGCTGCTAATTCATTTGAGGATTGTTAGGCACAGCTTTTGAAGGTTTTTCATCTGTCTCAACCTCAGATTTTGGGTAGTGGACCTCCCCTTCTGGTCAGAAGTAATGCAAGTGTTATCTTTCCCTCCCCTCTCATCTTCCATGGCACCTTTGATGTGTTTGGGCAGGAAAATATCTCATTGAAATGGCAGCAAGCCCTGTACTGGTCTTTCTTGTGGTTTTCTGTCCTCATCCTCCATTTGTGGGGTCTCTGGCATCTTGTGGTTTCCCTGCTATTCCTGGTCACTTTGATAATTCATGTACCTCCACTTTGTCTCTGACTTGGTCATCTGCTCGTGCTCTTGCCTTTCCTTCCTTACCTCTCCCAAGCCTCACTGTATATCCATTGCCATCTGTGCCCAAATCCCTTCTCTCCCCAGCAGTCAGGTTGCTCAGGGATTTGCTGCTTTCGTTATAATTTCTCAGATCTAAATTTTCCTGATTCCCTGTGCTAGGAGTGCCAAAGCTTAAAGCTTTGCTGTGGTTCACTACAGAGACATGAGCACCATGCCAACTTCAACCTGAGGGATGGAGCACACTGGGGGAGAGTTAGCAGGTGGATTTGTGGGCTGGGTTCAGAACTAGCCTGAATGTTCGGGTTGTGGGTTTTTCAGGCTGCAAGGTGGGTAGAGCTGAACCCATCTGCAGAATTCTCACAGCCCTGGTGTGGTTTTGCTGTGCACAATGTCTCCCAGAGGCGCAGACAAATTCATAGCACGTCTTAAGCCCCCTCCCAGGAGCTCTGCATATTCCTGTAGCTCTCTGAAAAGGCACGTCATCTCCATCCCCATAGCTGCTGCTGATGTCTCCTTCCAATTTATTTTCAGTTGCTGTCACTGCAGGTGGCACCCGCTGGCTCCCCTTCCAGAAGGAATGAGATGTAATTGTTCCAGTTTCCTTGAGGAGCCTGTATCTTAGAAGGCTGAGCCACAACTTCTCCAGTCACTGCAGCCTTGAGCTCTTCATGGCTATCGTGTATGCAAAATGCATTTCCTCCTGCCAGAGGCTTGAAAGCTCCTGTGCACCTGTTACAATATCACTCTGGTGCATCTTTCATTGTGTTTCATGTAAGATCAGAGCTTTTCTACCTTGTGATACAATTCTGCCTGAATTAGGAAGCTTAGCTCTCAGCTTTTTGTTATACAAAATTTAAGTCAATGACGTTTGATGCTTTGAAAAGTGTCTCTGAGGATGCTGAGATGAAGTCTATTAACAGGTGTTATTTGAAAAGTATTTAAATTATCTCAGCTCTGTTTCCCTCCAGACTGTCTGGATGAGTATCTGACATCAGTCTTTCGTGCTGAAATCCAAAATACCTGAGGTCTCATCTGGAGAAGCGATGAGTAGTGGTGGACAGAATCTTTTCCAGAATTTTGTGTCAGGGAGAAGCAGACAGTGCTTGGTCTGTTTCGAGGTGGTTTTGTCAAAAAGGACAATTACAGGAAAGCATTAAAATGTAGCCTTTGTAGTACAGAGGTGTCTGCAACGGCATCTCCAGTGTGTCTGGATCTGTCAGTGTCTTTCCTAACCTGCATCCTTTGGCGTATTTCATGTATTTCACTAATTTTCTTTTCCTACATCCATCTGGTGATGAGTACAGCCTAGCCCAGTGCTTCATCTATGCTTTTCTGTTCCTGTGCAACAGTCACACAGATCTTGAGAACTCAGCATATTTTTAAATGGATAAGTCCTCCCCTTTTTCCTAATACCCAATGAAATTCACGGGTGCAATTTTAGCTTTAAATTCAAATTTTAGATTACAGTACCTCTTGGTTGCATTGTTTCCTTGTATAACATCCCTGCTTTACTGGCCTGTCTTTCCTAGTCAATTTTTAACAGTATTTTCCATTATAGTACCGGCCTGAGTGCCAGCCCACAGTTTATGGCACAACTGAGTTGCATTGGTCTCCAGTGAAAGAGTTCATCCATCTCTATCAGCATTTGTGGACATGGTCTCAGGGCACATTTCCTTTCCTATCAGTTTGCATTCCCTTTTTAGGCATTCCTTTTGCTTCTGCTAATTTGGCTACGAGTACTTAGAAATTCAACCATTTTACCTATGGCAGTTGCAGGTTTTTTCTTCTGTCACTTGCAACAATCTCTGTGGCATTTATTTTGAATTTTTGATTTAGGTAGCCATATTGGTTCCCAGCTTTCTTTCTTGTCTGGACTGATTTCAGGGTCCATGCCAGGATTATCACCGACTCCTCTGTAGGTGATATCAGAGTTCCAGCAACTTGACATTTCCAAAGTGCTGACACCAATCTGATCTAATCTGCTTGTCCCACCATGCACACCAAGAGATGTTGGTTTCACCTCAGAAGAGACCATCATGAAGCCTCTGAATTGAGAACTAAAGGTTTGCTGTGCAGCCTGCAGCCGGAGGGAAGAGAAGATCCCCCCATGTTAAGTTACCATGCTGACAGCACCTAGCATCCTTCACACACTGAAAACTCAAAGCAGGGTGAAGGAAACTAAAGAATGGGAAACCCCACTTGTAACCACTTGAAGTGTTTAATAGTGAGTTTTGTGCCTGGAAAAAACCCCAAAACTAAACCAATTTGCTTACTTCTTGGCTTTCCAGGCTTCTTGCATCTCAAGAAGAGCATAAAGTCAGCTTTTGTTTGCTGCGGAATTTTGTTTTGTCTACAGTATTTTATGCAAAGCACTGTAGCCTCAGCCAGCACATTGCTCAATGATGATGCTGGTTTTCAAGAACATACAGGATAAATCCTATTCATTTTAGCCTCTGGGGTGAATTAAAAGCCTTGCTGTCTCCTGTGGAGTTTGGTTAGGTTTGGCTGAATTCTGCTGTCGTGGTCTCTTCCTGAACTAGGAAATGGCAGTATGTTTTAAGACAGACAACAATAAACTGACAGGGTCAATAAACTGTCAACAGGCTGACAAATGCTGGTTTAGGAGTAGCCTGTAGTGTTCAAACACCCCAGACTCTCACATCCTGGGTCTCAAACCAGGCAGTCACAGCTTTCTACTTAAATTTCTGCTTGTGGCTGACAAGTGAGGTGAAGCTGCCAGGGCAGATGGCAAGACCCAATCTAATCTTTCCTTGAGTTATTGAGTCTTGTAACCAATTTTCTGTGGTTTAACCTGTATTTCATTTCGCATCTTGCAAAGAAAGTTGTCCATAAGTTTCATTTAGGAAAGAGCCCTTTTCTCACTGTATTTGGAGCCAGCTGGATGTTACCATTCATTTCCCTGCTGAAATTAATTGAACTGTTTTCATGGCAAAGCTGTAATGTGCAGGAGCTCATGCTCTGTTGCACATCACAGATTTCATGTGCTACATTTGAAAAATCAGTACCTAATGCTACACAAATAATTAATGGCGTGTTCTGTAGCTGGATCTGCAATGCCAGACTGCAATGTGTTTTGTACTGAAATGCCTATATTCATTTGTTACTTCTGTTTGCAATTTCTGGGGTTTTTTTTGTATTTATACTGTGAAAGCTACATTTTTCCACTGGGAGATGGGTGCAACTGGAGTTAGTAATGTTACTGGAGTGAAGGCAATATTCTTGCCTTTTTTGTTGGTTGACTGCAAGCCTTTTCCACCTCGAAAGATTACTATTAGTTTGGTTTTCCAGTCTTGCTAGGAAATTTCTTGTAGCCTTTGAAAATAGGAACATTTGAGTTGCAATTGGCATGAACTGAGAAAGCCTTTATTAATGCACCATTCTGCTTTTCTGCAGTAACTTTCATGCCCTCGGTGTAGGAGCAGGAGGCAGCAGTAGTGGGCATCAGCCAGTTGTGCATGCAGAGCTGAGGTGGAGCTCTGATTGGGTCCTGTAATAGATCAGCTCTAATTCAAACTCTGGCCACAAATCAGATGGCCATCATGCCTGGCTGTGACAAAAATCAGGAGCTCCAACTACTTTGTTTATCGATAGGAAGAATTGCTGTAAATCAGCTTCAGGGCTTTTTTTTTTCCCCATAAAGGCCCATTTGTTCCAATAAGAAATACTTTGCTTCATGCAGCTGAAACCGTAAGTAAAAATAAGTAACGATGGAATCTGGTGCATGATGTTATTTATATAAATATCTTTCACATTTCTGTGGTTTCTTCAATCTGGAAAAGCAAATTTGCCCATGTTTTCATTTCCTAAGAGGAGATAAGAACCCCACTCCCTGGAAAAAAAACCACTGAAACGCTCAGCCTTGATGTGTGCTGCCTTATAAAGCACAGCTATATGTAAACCGCATAAATGGAATGTAATTGCAAGCTTCTGCTCCATCCTATATATACCGTGACCAGACAGTCTGGTCAACTCTATCCAAACTAGGGATTTGTGGGTGTCTGGTCACCTCTCTCTGCCCCCATTGGGCCCTTGCCCTGCCTCCTTCCTACGCCCCAGCCTCCTTTCGCATCGTTTCTGCACGGTTAGAGGAGACCTGGAACCTTGAAAGTAGATAAGAGCTGAGTGGGGATGGAAGGGAAGGTGATTTATTGACTTGGCAAAACTGCAGTGGTGTTTTTGCTGTAGCCCTCAGTCTAGCAGAAATGCTGCTATAAGCTGCAGGGTTGTCTGCACATCAGTGGATGTCAGTGCTGCTGGGTGGCAGCTCTGGGTCTGTAGTGGGTGTAGAGGAGCCAATGCTGCATCTTTCTTCCTCCTCATCACTGACACATGCTCCAGCTTTTTTTTGTGTTTCTTCACTCTGAATCTGAGTCCTTCTCACTCCATCTGAGGAGATTTTATAGTGACCTTCCAGTACCTGAAGGGGCTACAAGAAAGCTGAGGAGGGACTCTTTACAAAGGCTTGTAGTGATAGGATGAGGAGCAATGGGTATTAACTGGAGAGGGGCAGATTTAGACTAGACATTAGGAAGAATTTCTTCACTGTGAGAGTGGTGAGGCACTGGCCCAGTTGCCCAGGGAAGTGGTGGCTGCCCCATCCCTGGAGGTGTTCAAGCCCAGGTTGGATGGGGACTTTGGCAGCCTGATCTAGTGGGAGGTGTCCCTGCCCATGCAGGGGGAATGGAACTGAATGATCTTTAAGTTCCCTTCCATCCCAAACTATTCTATGATTCTGTGCTTAAATGTTTGATGGCCAAACCAGTGGTACAGTCCTCTCTTCCACTCCTGGGCTCTGCCTAGGATGGGTTAAATCATCACCTCTTGCTGCTCCAGTCTGAAAGCTGGTGTTTGAAAAGGGGTTCAGTCCTCCCCTGCCCCTCTGGTCACATCCTGTGGCTAGGAAATCTTACCCAAGATCCCAATTCTTTCACCTCTCTTCCTGAGTATTCTGGAGGTAAATTATACCACACTTACACTGGTCTCAGTGTCTAAACCCATCACATGGAGAGTTTAATATTCTACCCCCATCCTCCCCGCACAGTGTCATTTGCCTGTGTTTTTCTGCAGTGCTCAACCTTGTCATGAGATTATTTGGCTCATGGTTATCAAGAGCGGAACTCCTCCTATTTTTCTTTTTTTCTTCTTTTTTTTTTTTTTAATGGCAAAGTGCAGACTTAGCTCTTTTGTCTTTGCTTGCATCTTGCTGAAGCAGTGATTTTAAAGAGCTGCAGCCTCTGGAGAACTGCGGTCTTTGTGGTGCTTTGTCAGGGTGTGGAGGCTGCCTTGCACCAGTGCAGCCGCTGGCTTCACGCACCAGACAGTGGTCATGCCAGATGAGCCAGAGGACAGAGCTGCTGCTGCCCGGTTCTGTGTTAAACCACATCCTCAGGGCTGTATTTATCCAAACTGTGCAAACAGCACCTTGAGCTAAAATCTCGAAGATGTTAGGCACGCTCAGTATTCTGTGCTGCCTGCAGGCGCAGCTGTGGCTGGATTTGGGCACCCTAAAGCCATCACACCTGGGGAGGACCGGCAGGTTTAAAACCCATCCCTTCTCCCAGAGATGTGGTTTCTGGGGCAGGCTGTGCCACTGCTCCCATCCTGAGGGCTGGGTTTACATCTTTCAGGCTTTCAGTCTGCAAAATCCCGTGCTCCCTCCCCGCAAGCTTCTGTCCGTGGTGCGACTATATGGGCAGGAGCTCCTGCCTGCTCACAGCTCCACAGCCTTGGACCAAGTTTGTGCAGGCCACAGGAAAAAAGCCGCAATTTTCAGCTACTGATGGCTTGAACTGGATTTGAACTGGAGCAGACCTATAAATAAAAGACCCTTCAGTCCATTACCAGTCGTCTGCAATCCAAGCCTGCCAGCCTAACTGTGTTTACGAGGTTGCTATTGAAATAAACTCCGTATTTTATGGATATATACACTTATACTTTCATGTCAACCATTTAGGATCATGTGAGCATTTAAAAGCTTTTCCAAGCTGGAGTCGCCCGAGTTGATTATGCACAAATCTGATTTGGGTGCTAGCTCCCATTCCTGTTATCATCTTATCATATTTCAGCCACCCATCCAATCTCTTCCAGGTTATGGAAACCAGATTAAAGGGGCTTTGCTAGGTTGCTCAAGAAAACCCATCTTGCTGAAGCTATTAGCCATCTCAATCTGAAAGATGATTCGCAATAATAATTAATCTTCCCAGCAGAGCTTCTCTTGCAAAAGTCATGCTTTCACTTCACCCAGATATCAGCATGTATCCCAGCCACTTGATACCTTTCCTGCTCTATTTTATATATGCTTTTCAGCACTAAGAATAGCATCATCTTCTTTGTGCAAAGGATTAACTACTTCATAGCAGATGCAGGTCCAGATATATTTTGGTACAAGAGGTGAATAGAAGTTAATTTACACCTGGTAAGCACAGAGATAAAACAGGGCTATAGAGATCAGGTACTGAACTTTAGGTTGTCAAGTAATGAACATTTAATGGCAGAGGTTTTTTTTTAATTCAAGAAAAATTATGTTCATTTCTCAAATACACTGTCTACCTGCAAGAGCTGTCAAAGTTCAGGGGAAAATGCTATGTAAGCATTTCCTCATGGTGAACAAAAGACTGTGTACTCTCTTAGTTCTCTTCAACTTTTGTTTAAAGCCACCATAATTCTCACCCACTGTCTTTAGGGTTATTTTTGAGTGGAATTTCTCTCTTCACTTATTTTGCAGGACTGACTGGAGCCTCACAGGTGCTCCTGTTTCAGGGCATCTCAGATAGGATGTGCCAGCTGGCTCCGGCATTGAGGTCCCAGCCCTGAGGATGGGAGAGCTGCAGTTGCAGTTCCCCCATATGGCAGCACTGCACAAGGCTGTCTTCTAAAATACTGTACATAAAAGAGCAGAAAAGGATATAGATTTTTCTTTTTTTTCCTCTACAAACCTAGGGAGATTTAAAAGTCGTTGGGAAAATGCCCAAAGAAGAAATGAAGTGTTTAATAGTGCTATTTTTGTCCCGGACTCTCTGAATTCCTCAGGTCTTCCCTGTTTTCTCCTGACTTGAGCTTTGGGATTTATAAACTGATTCAAGTGCAGCTCTTGAACCTGAAATATTGCTTCTCTCTTCTGCTGAAGTATATTCCTTCTTGGTCAAAGTGTAGCCTGGCCTTGATTTCCAGCTTGGCGTTACCCAGGGATTTGGGGGAGCAATACTGGAAGTACTGCCTGTGGCGGACTGGTTTGTTTGAAGGTAGATGCATCACCCAGCCACAAAAATGGCCAGTGGAGGTCTTGTTGTCTAAATGAAGTGAGAAAAGATGATCACAGCAATGACTCCTTGTGCTGCTCGTCTGTGAACTTCATCTCAGAAATGAGTGATTGTGTCCATAGACTTCCCTGGATTCAAAGGGAGACCAAATGCACCTCTATCCACAATCTCTCCAGTTATTGTTTCTAAGGTGCATCATGAAGTTCTTGCAGCCTCCTCCCCAAGCAGTGGCCCCGTGCAGCTGCTGCGAACACCAGAGCAGTATGAGGAGCACAGCAGCTCCTGTGTACTTGAATGCCTGTGCTCCTCTTGGTACTGACCCCTTGATCTTGGTCTCCTGACACTGCACTGTGGTGGCCCAATAGTCCTGCAGAATTCTTCCTATGGGCAGATTTATCTCAGCCTGGCCTGCCGGTGGGAAATGGAGGAGATGGAGCAGTCTCCATTTACGTGGGTGTGAGACTGAGCCTGGGTTTCTCTGCTTCCCTTCTTTCTCAACGGAACTATCATCTCTTTCCCTATGGGCCTCTAATAGCCTTGTCATGACTGATGGAAAGATCTTTCCTTCCTTCATTTCTGCTCATCTGGGACAACTTTTATTGTTTTCCTGCTTCACTGGTTCTTACATTTCCGATTTCAGCAGCATACAAGCTTTCTCCCTTGTGCTGGTACAGTGTCTGTTAAATGTTCTTCCTTTCTCAGAGTGTTAATTAAAAATATTAAAATTTAAAATACAATTCCTGTCAATTGTAAAAAGACCTCAGTGAGTTTTTTGTGATTATTTACATGACTGCATTTTAAGAGAAAGAACAAACCTGCATTTTGTTGCTGGAGGTTGCCTTGTCTGCTTCACGCTTGGGCGAATGCAGGCAGAGGTTGTGCCATGGAAAAGCCCAGTGCAGGAAGGTCTCAGTCCTATTTGCAAATGGAGTGTCTTCATTCCCCAGTCTAGGGGAGGCTTCTCCTGTCACTCAAGTCCTTTAGGTCTCTGGAGACAGCACAGCCCAGGCGGTGATTGGGTTCCTGCTTGGTTTATGCATTGTTTGAATTGTTCAGCAAGTTTCCACCACTGAAGCAGCTCAGTCACAAGATGCCATTGGAGGTCATGGTGACAGCTGGAAGGACTCCTCTCATCTGGTTTGTAGTGCTGGTTATAGTGAGAAAATAAGACAGCTTTATGCACGTATACTTGGAGCATCACAATATGTTGTTGTAGACATGGGAGAAGCCTGAGTGAGTCTGTTTTCACGGCAGAACTCCTCTACAGCTTATCCCTTGGAGAAATTGCTAACCTGTTGCCAGAGAGACAAAGAAAGTGTGTTTCAATCCAGGAAGAGAACATTTCTATTGTTTAAATGAATCTAAATGGTTTCTGAGGAGTTTCCTATCCTGAGGTCTCTCTTGCCTAAGTGCCTATAGTTTCTGACCATGCTTCTTCACAGGCTCAGGCAGCAAACAGGTGAGCAGCCCCGGCCCTCAGGACAGATTACAGGTTTGCAGCTGCTTATGTTAGATGACAGGTGAGAGCTCTGTGTGTCTGGAGGGGGAGGTCCCAGCTCCTGCTTCCCCTCAGGCCAGTCTGGGAGCAGTGTAAGGATGCTTCATGCTACTTGGAGCAATCCTACAGCATTTGTTCACCAAGAGTCACAAAGCCCATTGTTCATCAGCACAATGAAATAATTATGGTTCCAGCCAGGAAGGCAACAGGGCTCCACTGCATTTGGGGAAGATGTTATAATGAGCTGTTACAAACAAAGCGATGATGGTCCATCAAAGCTGTGCTCATGGAACTGCCTCATAGGTTCTGCTTGTCCTGGGAGTCATCAGGAAACTCTTGTTATGTTTCGTGGTGTGCTTTTTTTTTGTAGCAGGGGCTAGTCCTCAAAGAGAGCACAGGAAGATCGCCTTATAGGCTTTTGAGCTCTGAAACTGTGTTTTATTAGGGCACAAAATCAGAACATCCCAAATCTGTTAGATGGAGTGGACTGAAATAAGGCCACCTGCAAACAAATCTCCCCACTACTTGGTAGCCTATTTTTTTCCCCTCCAATCTTGTTCATGGTCCAGCAGTTTTTGGTAATTCCTTGTTTCCACTAGCCCCAGTCACCTCCCTCTGTACTCCTAGGAAAAATGTGATTTTATCATGCCTCTGTGGCTCAGGTGGACATTTTGTGCTGGGAGGCTCTCCATCTCATGCCCAGTTTCTCCTGGCCAGCAGTGCTGGGCATCTCCTCTTCTCCCTAGGGCAGCTGTTGGGAGAACTGGCATTGGTGCCCTTTCTGCTGCCAGCCACAGGTTCTTAAATCACACCATGTCCACACCATCAGCTGCAAACAACTAACAAAGTAGATGCCCTCCCCGGCAGGTGCTGCTGATGGGGTTTCAGTCTGTGCGTGTGCCTGCATGCTGGCTGTTAATATTCTGGCTGTGTTGCTATTTGAGAGTCAATCTTTTATTTCTGAAAGAGAGAAAAAAGGAAGTAAATTCAGCAGCAACTCTGCTCACAACATGAAGTAAGGAGCTGCTTCCCCCCCCAAAGCTTTATATCTTTTCAGGACTTTTTAAAACAAATGCTTACCAATCCTTTTGTCAGATGACTGACATAAAAAAACCCCAACTAATGTGAGTTTGCAGCTTGCTTTTTGTTATAAGTTACATTGTACTTGAGATAAATTTCAAAGTCTTGCTGTAGTTTACAGCTTTTAGAGGGCCTGGGTAGATGTCAAATATATTTATAGCTGGGTTTACTTTGTAAATTTGAAGTCTTGGCTCTTAATTCTTTTTGGACTAGGAACGAAGGCAATGCAATAATTCCTTCAGTCCGTTCTTCAGCAGATATAAAGGTATATAAGCTGTTAGCAATACTTGTGCTTCATATTCTGTTTAAAGCTAATTTGGGATAGATTAAGACTTAAGTCTTCTGATTAAAGCTTAATGAAATGGGAGAAATTAGAGTTAGGAGAAATAGAAATGAGTCTCTTGTCTTTGCAGACTCGCACGATCAAGAGTATACTTTATAAAATACTTCCATTAAGCTACTTTAACTGATGGATTTTTCAGCATTCACATTTAGAAATAATTTTCTGGTCTGGCACTGTGATTACCTGTGCAGTTAGGTGTCTGGGAGAGAAGTAAAGGTATTTTAATTTCAGGGTAAAAACATCATCCTAAAGCAATGCGGATGCTTTTTGTCAAACTGGTTCCAAATTGCCTCAGGACCTGAAACTTCGTCTTAGAATATCGTCAGGATACTAATTAAATCTTGTCAATGCATGTAGAGATATAAAATACACATGCAAATCATGTTGCGAGCCAAAATTTTAGCAGGTGTTGTACACTGTATCATCATTTCAGCCTATCATTGTCCCAGAGAGCATTTTCTCTTGAATTATCTTCATTTGGCTTCAGTTTTGAACTAGAAAACCCAAACAAAAGGATTTCATGTTTGTGTAATATTTCAAAACTTGCCTATCTAAATGCCACAAAACCCAAACAACTCTTTCCCCTCATTTTTATCATGTGGTGAAGTAAAAAAATTATATTCCCTACAGAGATGTCAAATAACATCTTTGCTACATCACTTATCCTCCTCTAAAATATGCTTCAGAGATTGAAATGACTGAAACCATGCAACAGGTCATCCTCTGTGACAGCAGCTGCACCTGGAGGGCCCAGAAGTATGCAGGACTTTTAAACCCAGTGATTGGTACAGAGGAGTTCCAGCATCACAGTCAACTGCTGCAGCCGCAGGAGTCCTCCAAGATCCACTACCTGCCACCTTGTGAGTCCTGCTGCCTGGAGCATCTTTGGGCTGATGAAATATCTTACCATATTGCCTGGGCTTTGATCTCATGTTTGATGTGATATGGAGCTCAGTGATGCAGCGAGACACCCTGCTAAGCCTTCAGAGCTGAGAGGACAGTGGTGCACTACCAGGGCTGCTGGTTTTATCTTCTGCGTAAATGCCGCTGTTGAACTTTGATTCCTCTGAAATACAGTCTGCATTGGATAAGGCAGGGCAAAGACTCCTTGCAAGGTGCTTCTGTGATTAAAGCAACATCTAATTGCCTGGGATCATGTCAGCTTAATAATCTGGATTTCTTCTCTAGTTTGGGATCAAAGCCACTGCGGCTGTCCAGGTGCTTGGCACTGGTCTGCTATTGCAGAGCAGCCATAAATTTGGCTTAACACAGAGGCGTGAGGTTAGCATGCTGCTTTACATCACTGGCCAGAGTGTAAAAATGAATTCGGCACTGTGTAGCCCTGGGAGAACTCTCATTGTCACTACCTTTCCTCTTTCCAGATGAAATGTTGCCAAAATGACATCAATATTTTCCTTATCCTGAGCAAAACTCAGTGCTATTCAGTCAGCCGGCTTCAGGACTCAGTGAAGGTGCCTGGGCATCCCTGCGAAAGCAGATTGGGGTGATTTTGTGCCTTCTCAGCTTTCTGACACAACACACAAGGTGTGAGGCAGCAGTCCGAGGTGGTGAAAGCTCCTGTAGTAGGAGTCAAGCAGTGAAAACTCATTTAAATTTAGTCATGAGTGTTGTAGTCCAAGTGTGACTCCAGCGTGCATTGTTAGAAGAACTCACATCAGCTCAGGCGTGCACGTGAATTGCCTATTGGATATTAATTCAGGAGGCAATCAGAACAGTTAGGTGGACAGCATCCTCTTAAAAAAATCAATTGTAATGATACACGATGCATTTTTTTCAGATTGAATAGTAAATTTGAATCTGTTTATTTCCTCCCCCAAATAAATACTAAAACATACTGCATACAGCCTTTCTTAAGAACTTGCAAGTGGAGTTTTTTTTACATTTCATTTCAGAAGATTTGTGGCATGTGGCATGAACAAACTTCCAGTTAAATATGAATCAATTCTTCCCAGGTCTCTACCGAGGGCTTGGAAGAGTTTTTAATTATAGAAATAAGATACAGAAAGAGAGAGCTCTGCATGTGTTTTAGGTGCTTGAGCAATATTTCCTCGGAGTTCAACACGGGTATGTAGGACTGGGATGCTGATGCACTGGCCTGTTGAGCATTTGCAACAGCCCATGTTTGCACAAGTCTCAAAAACACAGTTGCGTAATTGTATTTATTGAGTTTTCTTGTAAAAAGAACTTTTTCTGTCTGAGAAAAAGTTTTTCATTACAAAGGTCTAAGTAAATGCAGTCATGTTTTCAGAATTTATTACTTCTCGGGGAAAACATTTTACTAGGACTTTTATTTGGTTACAAATGATGAATAGGAATTCTGGAAGGGTTGTGTTTGTTTTCTGAGGCGTGCTTAATTTAAGCTTAACCATTGGCTGCAACTTCTTCATTACCATTCTCAGTAATGGGCTTGCATACATTAACATTCATTTCTATGTTCCAAAGAAGGTTTTCAGAAAAAATGAACATTGCATTAAATACCCTATTTTCTACAAGAAGAGAGAGTTATGGACATATAAGGATACAAGCTCCCAGTTCCCAGTGATGTCAGGGGGCTGAGGAAATGGGAAAATGCTTTGTATTTGACGCCTTCCCTCAAGTTACTTTCCATTCCTCAGTTTCTTTTCTTTCTGTGAATAACCTGAAAGCAACTTAATTTTTTTTAATTTTGTTTGTAGTCAGCTAATTACTCCTGCAGAAGAATAGCTAATGAATGGAAAGAGGAAGGGTTTGAAGTCCCTTGTGGGAAAGTTCAAGTATTATTGATGAATTGTGAAGCCCTGCTCAGTGCCACAGTTGGGGTAAGCACAGCTCTCAGCCCTCCCACCTCTAGAAGTAGAGGACTAATATGAGCCATGGTGTGGTTTTGTGATAGCTGTGTGCAAGGTCCTAGGCCTTGGAGAACTGTTGACCAAGCCTCATCCTTTGTATCAAGGACTTATTTCCTTGGAAATGCGAACAGGGCTTTTCCTGTGTAAAACTGGAGGCCCGTATCTTGTGTGAATCATTACTTCCATGAATTTTAATGACACTCCTGATCTATCCCTGCTAGATGAGCCTCAGAATTTAAACACAGAAGTAGACCTTGGCTTTTCTGCAGATGGAGCTAGGAAAGGAAGACATAAAGCATACAAAACCAGGGGACTTTTGGTTCACTAGATCCCCACAAGATTAAAGGCAAGAATTTCATAGCCTCTTACAATGCTGAAACAGATAAAAAAACTCAGCTCTTTGCAGCATCAGCTTAAGTGGAATGAGACCGTGCTGATGCACCTAACAAGAGGTGTACACTTTCTTGTCATTATCGACTTGGAAATCATTCATTTCTGTCACAAATGATACTTTCTGCCTCCCAGTTCAGGTAGCCTTTGCTAACGATGGTTAGTTAGAGAGTATTTAAGTACAGAAAAAAGGTAATTTCTTGGTGGGCTCACTGTGACTCTGGTCAATATGACTGGATAGGTAACTAGGAACCAGAGAGCAGTGTTTTATTTCTACTTCTGCCATTGATTCAGTCTCTCAGCATCTCATTTTCTTGGCTTGTAAGATATGAGTCTGCTGCTTTGCAGGGTGCTTTGAATTATGAGAGAAAAGTGTGATTTCTGTTTGAAGCAGTCACGCACATCAGTAAAGAGCTGTACCTCCTGTGTTAAGTCATCTGTATGCACATAAAGCTATTCCAAAGCTGATGGGGAGGGCTGAGGAGGTGAATTTGCTTCAGAATTGCATTATTCACGCAGAGACTACACAAAGTATTTAATTCTTTTTGTTTGCTTGCTTTTTTCTGCCCAAGATTACTGTATCCCAAGTAGACTGAGTCAATTAATCACATTTTCAAGGGTTGAAATTCTCTTTGGCATCAACAAAATAAACCAGAAAAACACTCAGCCTTTAAAAGAGAGCTTCAGCCTGTGGAGTCAGCCTGTAGAAGTGAACTAGGAGGGTTCAACCAGTCTGGGGAAGCAAATTCAAAAGCACCAGGAAGTAGCATTTCTAAGAGCATTTAAGTGCATAATGGCCTTATCTGAAAATAACACCTGCTGAACAAGCTGCCATATTCAGAAAGACTGAAAAAAGAGAGATTTAGCAAAAGCTGGGTAAGATTTGACACCTGGTGTCACCTTTGTGATGAGTGAGAAGAATCAAGGTGAGGAATAGCGTGAGCTGAGATTGCCCAAGGCTACAGCTAGACACGTGATGCACAAAAAATCATTAAGGAGAAAGGACTATTTAGCACAAAACCCACTGAAGAGAACTTGAGTAAGAGAGCTCCTTTCCAGAGACAGTTGGAACATCATTCAGTGTGGTTAAGCAAGTTATGAAAAGTCTGTGTATGATGAGAATGGAAGGAGAAAATTCATTTAATCTGATACAAACACAGCAAGAGAACGTGCTTAATTAAACCCCTGTAAACTGCTCACAGCCTTCTTCTAAACGTATGGCATAGCTGTGTAGCAGGGTGAACTCACCTGAGGAAGGCAGGACACATGGAAAGATGAGAAAGATGAGCAGTTAAACATAAGACAGAGAAAGCCCTGATTTGTAGCTGAAAGGAGGAAAATGGTATGGATTATATGTATTTCTGCCTGTCTCAGTTGAGCTAAGAAGCTGCCTCTGGTCTCTGAAGCTGCTGTAATTTCCAAGATCATCTCCTCTTGTGTGATGTTATCAGTCTTATTTTTTTGCCAGTGCAGAGACTTCTGTCTGAATCCAGCAGTTTTCTAAATGAGTGAAAGCCACATGCAGGACCAGTAGGGAAAGGTCCAGCTGGTTTTGGGTGCATTTGGAAGCTGATGGCATTAAACCCCCAAAACGCGTCTTCTTAAGCTTCTGGCTCAGCCTTGCAGACACAAGCTGTTGCTGGGCTTTGGCTCATCCACCAGTTCCAAAGGCACTTTGTTTTTTATAAGATTCTAATTGCTGCTCTGAAACTCCAAAGAATTGTTTTGTTTTGTTTTGTTTTTTTATTTCAGATAAAACAATTCTGTAATATGCCCAGTGAGAGACAACAGGCATCTGACTCTCTTTAATTTCTCAGACTTTTCTAAAGGCGAATCATGCTCTGCAAAGCAGGTCTACAGGGTGCTAAAGCAGACAGATTTTGCTCTGAGCACGTATAGGAATAAAATGGGTTGAAGATAAAACCCCGCATTTTTCTAATCGCATTTCTGGATGTAATTATAATCACTGTACTAAGTAGTGTTCACAGACGCAGGAGTACTGTGACTTCTTTTATTCTCTCTTTCTTATGTTTGGCTTTAAATTTAGCAGCTGCACAAGGAGATGTTTGTCAGCTGTGTTGGTCCAGGTCTTTAGCATGCCAGCACATACAGTATGAGTCTGAGCCATGCCAGGCTCCCAGGAAAAGCCCTGATGCCAGTGTGTCTCCTCTTGGTTGATGCCGTGAAAAGCCAGACTCAATAATCAATGCCAATTTGATTATTAGTTAAGAAATCCTTTAATACGACATCGGGCACGGAGGGGATTGCTCAACCTAATGTGCGTGCAACTTCTGGTACAATTCGCAAAGGTGATATACAGTCAAAGCACACATATTCATCACTTCTTCTGGAACAGATGTGTCTATTATAATCAGCTTCTGGAACTACATAAGTTTCCTCCCCTTGGCACAAGTGCTCTGCCCTCTGGGGGTCTTCTTCAGGGGGTCTTGTGATGAAGGCTGTGGATCTTCCTCACAGTTGAACTTTTCAACTCTCCTCCTTGCTCATTCTCTTAGACTCTTTGGGCACCTCTGCAAGGTTGTATCTGGTCCTAGCTGGTTCTTCTTTCTCTTATCATTGCGCTAGTCCTTGTTATCTGGCTTAATTAGATACAGTCACATTCTTTCTCATTCTTTCTAACTGCAGCCTTGTTAAAATTCCTTATGTAAGTATAAGTATCCAGGCACAGGCTAGCTAAAAGTTACTATTCAAGCTAATCCTATATTTTGGTTCTAAAATCACAAAAAAATGTACATTATATTCAAATATATAATAGGTTAGTAACTTATAACAAATAATCTTTTTCTTCACGGCGATGCCAGTTTTCAGTCTCAAAGAGGGGCTGCCCTCTGCCACAGGGACATTCATCTGCTAGGAAATCGTAGGCATGACAAAACCACTTTCCTTGGGCCATCAGTCACCAGCAATAGTAATTTTCTGTTTGGCTGCTAAAGAGGAAAGGAATGGCCAAGCTGGGGAATAAGGTAGGCAATGCTTTGTTGCATGTGTTTCCTATTGTCTTCCATAGCCTGGAAATGTCCCTTGATCATCACAGGTGGGGCACCCCAGAGCTGTGTGAGAGCACCGACTTGCCATGCTGGCTTCATCCGCAGGCTGTCTGGATGGGGAGAAAACGCTGAATCTCCATGTTTTCAGGTGAAGGCAGAACTTCTCCCGGGCATGTGCTCCCAGCCCTGACCCACACCAGTCCCAGCACCCAGCTGTACCACCACAAAGCCAACCAAAGTCACGGAATTGGCATAGCTGAGCTCAAGATGAGGAACAATTGCAGCACGAAAAATCAGCCTGTGCTCCAGTTTCCTTCCCAACAAGGCATGAGTTAAAAGCTGAGGTCCTAATGCGCGTTAATCTCTGAGTGTTGCTGTAGTGTCTGCTATACACATCTATTTATGACAAACAGTTCTAGACCACTAGACAAGCAATGTAACTTGTCAGCTCTGTTTTCCTCTGGGACAGACTTTATTTAAAAGACATAATTTTTCTGTAAATAATATTTTACAGAGAGCTCGAGGGTTTCATGCTCGAAATCGGCAAGACTAGCAGAGAGCACAATCCTGCTCAGGATCAGACAGGGCTTCCGCTGATGTGCTGGCAGGAAGGATGCTGCAGCCAACCATGGAAGATAGCGTGGAAGGAGTGTGTAAGCTGAGATTTAATGTATCTATGTACCTGGAGATCACGAGAGCCCAGCAAACAAAAACGACAAACACCAGTGGTACCCGTGCAATGCTGAGTTCACCAAAACGGGAATATCAAAGCAGCTTTCTCCATTTGTTACACCATACGAGAGTGCATGGCAGTGTTTAAGGCTAGTTATCTACAAGGAGGGGCAGCTGGAGATATGTAGTCCATGATATAATATGGTAAGTGGCTTGGCTGGTGCTGGGGCAACCCCAGAGAGCCAGCAGTGATAGCACATCATTGCTGGCTTTGAAAGCAGCTCCTCTTCCACAGCGAATGGAATGGATTAGTCCTCCCCTGCCACAGGGACAGCATCTTAAAACAACCATCCATAACTAAGGCTGCTATAAACAGTAACATCACTAAAAACAGGGTTTCAGCTTGCAATTACATTTTTTTTTGCTAGCCACTTCTGGACGGGGTATCCCAGCCCTTACTCTGAGCTCTCTGGATCTTTCCCCTCTTCTCCATTCTCCATTTCAGCAGGTCCCATCCCCTAACCTGCCACACATGTGCCCATGGGCCGCTCCTGCAGCCATCAGCACCAGCTGCTGCTTGTATGGTGCTGTGTTCTTCTGGGATGCAGGAAGGGAAAGGCAAGAAGGCTGCAATGACCCACAAAGAAGACAAAAGGATCATGCATGGTTTTCATACTCGTTTTGCATGGTGGTCACTCACATCCTCTGGCTGCCCAAAGCGAGCAGCCCAGAAAGAGGTGGGAGTGTCTGCAAGCCGGACGAGTGAAGGGCAGATTGTCATGCAAAATAACAAAGATTCATGATTTAGGTAATTTTTTAATACATCTGAAAAAGATATATTCTAAGCACAACCTAAAATCTGTTCTTTTGTAAAGACAGCATGCAGCAACTTTTCAACATTTAAATTTTGCCTAAACCATAGAGAAGTAACAGCGTGACTTAGATGTTAAGTCCACAACTGCTAAATTGGAGTTATTACATCAGGCAGAAAAGAAAAGCTTTCAGCTTTATTTAACCGAGGTGGATTTATCTGAAGAGGAAGGTTTTCCATCTCAGTTGAAAAATAAGATTATATAAAAATCCACCACCAGAATGTGGAAGGTATCACAAAATTAGCCATCCATCTTTAAATCACTGTAGGCTCCCTTTTAAGCAGAGGGAGAACCTCCTCAGTCACTGACTCCTCACCCACACAGGAGCTGGGAGCCATCCAAATCTTATTGCTTAAGGTGGTCCCAATGACATAAATCACCATCAGCTCCTGGCCTGAGCCTCTAAGTTATGATATCAAGTGCCGAAGTACTGATGATGAAGCTGCATCAGCAGTGGCGATGCTGCCCCTTTCACAAATGAATTACGGGAGTTGTTAACTCTGCAATCACATCACCTTCCCCAAAAAATAACAACCTACAAACAGTTTGATAGTACCTTAAACCAAAATAGCAAATGCTTTTGGGATTCAGTCCGCAAAGATACCCAGCTGCTTTCATCTCTGCATATCAGTTCTCCACCCTGCCTATAAGGCACTGATTCCAGTAACAAAACACTGACAGAAATAAATGCGAGCAGAAAATCTGTAGCTCTGCAATATAAAACTTGGGAAAAAAAAAATCAATGCATCTGATACAGTGGAGGAAAGAGAGAAATCTATTTGAATTCAAGCAAAGCTGCAGGCCTCAGTTAAAGGTTTTCATCCTCTTTGAGCTGCTTCTTGTAGGTACAAAGTGTCCTGGTCAGTAATGTGCCTATTATTTAGCGTATACTCACAAACAAATCGAGCTGTATAGGTTCAGCTCAGGGCGCTACCCTGCGTTGTGGTGTGCGAGAGCCCTCTGCACTCTGCTTTCTGCCCTCAGACTGAGCTCCCTACACCCAGCAGCAATAAAGCTTCCCAGGCTGTCTTGATCCACCAAAAGGGGACAGAAGGTTGTGCTTCAAGCACCATTTCACACAAGGCTTCAGCTGATTTGGCTCACCCTCTGAGCAGGCTGGGGTTTTACTGCCTATACAAAAGCAGACTTGAAGACAAATTCATGGCCTGTCTGTATGGCTTGCTTGCCCATGCAAAAATATTTCTGATCAAAAAGACAGATTTGTTGCTTGCTAATTTTAAGTCAAATTACCTACAAATGTGTTAACATTTTTGCAAAAATGCTTGTTTGGTTTGGTTCTGGGAGAATTTGCTGTTAAAAAATGGCGGCATTGTTATTGGCAGCAAACAAGACAAATGTTCACAGGTGGTTGAAGTCCATATGCAGTTTTGGTTTGGACAGAACATTTTCATTCCACCCATCAAACAACAGCAAAGACCATTACTCTTTCAGCCCTCTATTTTAATGGCAGAAGAATCTAGTCAGCAGAATCCAACCTGATAACTATAAAATCATACACAGAGTAAAATTAGATCCTCATATACATACACATAACAGTACTTGACTCCATTAGCATCTTGGAGCATACATAGAAATAAGAATAGGGTGATTTAATATTCACTGATGTACAAGGGCAAGCTTCTACACACTGCAGAAGAGGCAGAGAAATATTTCTAATGCAGTTCACATATTTCATTTAACTCACAAGAACAGAATATTTAGTGAGGCAAGGTCAACAGTTTCATTGCTGCCAGCCCTCTCCAGCACAAACTGGGCAACTACAGCTCCTTCCTCAATAAGAAAAACTCCCTTTACAATTGAACATTGTGCAGCAATCACTCACAGCATTGCAGTATTCCTCTGCACATCAGTGTGCTTGTGGAGTTAATCCAAGCTGAGCAACAGAGCAGTGCTCCTCAAAATGGGCCAGCAGATCTCAGGTGGAAATCAATGCCAGGTTTTCCAATGGGTCCACAAGTTCACAGCTCCAACAACACCCTGAATGTTGACCACTTCCACTGTCTGGACGCAGTGTTCAAAGGAAACAAGTTTATCCCCAGCGGGGTTGACATGCAGTCCCTGAATGGTACACATTCATCTGCTGTTGGATGGGTTAGATGATACAGGTACATCTGCACTGGACCCGCGTGGCTCCTAACGCTGCCTTCACAGCAGTGCCTGAGGAAGAAACAAGAGAGCGATGATGAGAGTGGAAACTCTTCCATCTCTATCCTTTGGCTGAACAGTGCAATGGGAGGCTCTGCTACCTTTTATATGTTTCCAATATTCCACTGCAGGCTGAGAGGGATTTATTTTCACATCTGAGGTAAACATAGTGGAAGGGGAAAGAGAAATTTTGCCAATGTTTGCTTAGCCTTAGTGACTGATATCCTGCAACTCTAGCACATTTGCTTCATGTGCCAAAACTTGAACAGAATGATGTTTCAAGATCAACCCAGAGTGTGGGTGGATCCTGCCCCAAGATATATTTTTTCCTTGAATTGGAATTCACTTTCTGGGGAGTCTCCTTCCACTGCTTGTAAATTCCGTCCACTTAGGACAAAGTTAAAATAAATGTTACGAGGATTAGAGACATGCCCAGGTAATCAGTTTAGTAACAGTGAAACTTCTGGGGCAACTTTGCAGGGGATCATATCAGAGCAGTAATTAACTCCCTGCTGTGTATGATCAAGTATTTGATGTGAGTGAAAGATGTAGGAGAGTTATGACTGACAGCCTTCCATTATTACAAGCTGCAAAAGCATTTGTAAAGTTGTCAAGCATGAGATACTCAGCATTTTGCATTTTTCAAGCAGATGTCATCAGATGCCACTGGTGTCTGTTTAGATAACCTGGACTGTGTGATATAAGACCAGGGAGGATTTTCACCAGGCAGAAGCACTGGCAGCTGTTCCTCGGCCTAGATGAGGAGCTGGCACAAAGAGTGGCTGTTGGCTCCATGCCTCGATGCACCACTGCAGCCTGATGATCTGGTGAGCTCTGGTCAGTGGTTGATCTCTAAGGGAGCGTGCAGTGGCTCTGGTAAAAGCTAAGTTTTCTTCTGGAATGGATCTGGGCCCACAAAATGGAAACTCACTATAGAAACATGAGTCATGCTATGGATGTCCCGGTGATATTTCAATTAACTTGAGGATGTCCAGAGAGCAGAAAACACGCTGCACAATTCCCATCCTCCTGTCACATCTGTGATGAGTTAACATCACGCGGTGAATGCATAAAACACTCACTCACAGTTTATTTCTACTGAGGTCAACCCACAATACAGCCACTTGTTTTTGAAGCTCGTTTGAATCATCTCTGATATTTGCTGAGGAGCTGCCATAGCCCCACCTACACAAGCGAGCTCAGCGGCTACAGCGCAGAGCCCTAATGGGATTGGGATGACCCAGTGCTTGGTTGCGCTACACAGTTTGCTGCCTAGGGTTTTGAGAAACAAACCTCACATCACTTTCTGATTGGATGCAAAACAAAGTCATTGCATTGAGCACCTTTTTTTTTGCACCTGACGTGTATGGAGAAGAGCAACAGGGAAGTGGGAACCTGCCCTGATAAACAATTCTTCTGGCAGGACTGTAAGCAATTGCTTTAAAAGCTGTGCAGAACTCATCATTCCTTCTCAGGTAGTTCCTGGGAGGCTAATTAGTGCAATATTTGTTTGTTAATATTGTGTCTGGGCCGATGTTTGGAAGAAACAGTTGCTAATGACCCCAAATCCATGCGTACTTAAAAAACTGGAACCGAATATATTTAAAACAAAGCATTCTTTTTTTCCATTCTCTTTAGAGCAATGCTTTTGCTGAGTTGGAAAGTAACATTTGAAAACTGCTGATGGAGATGAGAAATCTTGGAAGTAGTTTGTCGTAAATATCACATGGAAACTGAAAAAAGAACCTTTGGGATATCTATGATACAGTATTTGCATGGGAGGAGTACATAGACTGAATGAAGTGGTATTTTCCACTATTCCAGGACTGATAAATAAGGAAAGCACTGTGCAGCATCTCCCCACGAGCATATGAGAAAAGCAGGCTAAAAATAAATGGTATGCAGATAAATACAGAGATGTTAAGTAGAGGAGGCTGTTCCTGGGCCTTTGTACCTGCTGGTTGCAGCAGTAAAACTCACAGTGCAGAGAGAATGTTTTGGCTCCGTGCTGGTTCAGCCCACGTTCTGACATTACTGAGTATTTTTGGAAGGTATTTTGCACCATGAGTAGTCCATTAGAAGTGAGGCATTTGCAATGCACTGGGAGTGGCAGCTAAAGGAACCAGGCTTGAGCCTGTTCTGAGAGGGCCAAGTTATCAGATTGGCACCCAAGGGTTCATCTAATTTTGTGGAATGTGAAGGGTAGACACAGCCACTCTGGTTGAAGTTTGGGATAGCTGATAGTCCCATGTGTCTAGGATGTGTGTGAGCATAAATCTGTGTTAAACCTCCATTTAAAAGCGTGTTTAAAATTTCTCCCCAAAGTGCCTCTCTTTATCTCTATTCCTGTACAATTTTCATACTCACAGGGGGAAGCTCATCTGGCTCAGTCCTGAGTGAGGATGGAGCTGTGAATGCACGAGGGGCTGATGCACCTTTCCCAGCACGGGTATTGCTGCTCCCTCACTGCCAGCCACTTTTCTGCCTCTGGGCTTGTTCTCTCCTTGCTTGCATTCTTGCTGGTCATTTAAAGGCTAATGCCCAAATTCACCACCTCTTTGTGATGGGTTCTGCACAGTTACGTGTAGGGCACTGTAAAAATAGGATCATGGAATAACAACTTTAACATTTCAACTCAATTGGACAAAAACTCTCTACTTGCGGGGATGCTGCCATAGACAGCAGGGGTGGAGACCTGGTCACATAAGGTGTTAGGAATAAAAATCAACAATCCTTTAGAAAATATTGTGTAAGAAACAGACCCTTGGGTTCTGCTGATGCAAGGAAAACCCTATTACTTCCAACTTTTCACCAAGAATTTTCTGGTTGTTGTCAGAACTGTAAGAACTTTTAACCAGGTTGCCATGGTTTACATTCAGAACTCCAAGTGACGAAGACACATCATTAGGGTGAAGATTTCAGCTGAAAGCCTTGACTCCTCCAGAAGGCTGTGGAGAAAGCACCAGAGTGCTTTAAGCATTGTTAAGGCCAAAGAGGGATGTTAAAAAGATTGGGTTTCCTCCGTTAGTAATTACTGCCCTCATAGTTACCTTAAAAGAAAACAATTTCAGACCGGAGCATTTTGAATGGCATATAGAACTTTAACAGTAGGTAATGTTATTTAATTGCAGAGCTGTAACACTACCCGGTATTTCAGAAGCCTTAAAACATAAGTCTTAGTTCAGTAACCTTTAAGATTTGTTATTCTTTACCTTATCGTTGAGCTGTAACATCATCTGGGTGGTTATCTCTACAAGGTTTAGATTTCCAATCTATTAAAGCAATTTTAGCAATCTATTATTTCTAGGTCATTGAGGAAAGGTTAAAATGAAAATTATACTGGAGGGAATAAGTTCTGTTCCAAGTACAGGTTGAAAATACCTCAGTTGTAGCAAGCAGTAAGGTTTCAGGAGAAGAAGCACTTATCAAGGGAAATGAAATGACTGATAACTATTGATTAAAGCAGCTTGAGTGAAGGGACGTGAAAGGATTTCTTCCCTCACCAATGTAATGGAGAATTTGCTATGCATGATTTAGACAGCTTCTGCCTCCAAGCTGCTTTTGTGTGACTGAGTTAGACTTTTAGGACTGTATTACAGGAATGGAAAATTTCCTTTTCCGGAGTACACAAGAAGACCAGCATCCATCTCTGCGCAGCTCTCCCAATTTAAACAGAATTATGTGGCGCACGAGAAACAGTGAGTACAGAGATTTGGAAACAGCAGAAAACCCAGTCAAAGAGAGATTCTTTGACATCAGACCTCATGGATCCCAGCTGGACCAATCACCCTCACAGCGTAAATCTGTGTGGCAGTGCTGGACAGAAGCAACAATGCAGTACGTTAGCCAGGCTGGGGGTTGTTATCTTGACTCATGGACTGATGGATCCATGTATGCAGGACTGGGGTTTTGTCATTGTCATGGCTCCCGTGTCTCATCTTGCCCCACACCCCGTGCCCATCCTTGCTGCTGGGCTTTGGAGGGAACCGAGTTCATTTGAGCTTCAGCCGCATTCCTATGAGTGAGACAGATCCTGGGGGAAAAAAAGAAAACATTCATACCTGTTGGCACAGCAACAGCAGCAGCAACAAAAGCTTGAAGCCCCCCACTACCTCCACTCCTAATGCTAGGTCTGTTTATTTTTTACTACAATAGCAGCAGCTGATTTTATTAAATTTTACAGTGCTATTGGGAAATTTAATAGTCCTATAAAAGCAAGTTTAAACCTCTCTAATTGTCTTATCTCTTCAAATAAATGCATACTCTGGGAATTTTAAAAATGGAGGTTATCAACTGGATAGACCTATTACTATGAGTAATTTCCCTCTTAACAAATACAGAGCCCTGACACAATAGACAATAGCCCCCATGGTTTGTTTGAGGGTGAACATGCCAAGGCTCACTAAAAGGGGTGTTTTGTTCATTGACTCCAATCTGCTAAGGGAATCTTTCGGAGCCGCCACGTGTCCAGAGCAAATTGCAAGGCACCAAGGGCTCTTGTCAAATAAATGATTGCACAGCCAGTTGTTGGAAAACAAAATGATTCAGTCATTTAATGTGTTTCACGTAGTAAAAGAGTTTAGTTGCTGGTAGGGAAGAATGGCATGTTTTGTGAAAGGTACAACTGGTCTGGGGCTGCTAGAGGTGAGCCTCGAGAAGGTGGGGGTTTTATACTAGGGCATAGAATTTTAAAGCTGAGAGCCCCATTTTAGGCTGAGGGAAGAGGGAAATGGATCCTTCACAGTGGTGCAGGGCTGATCAGGCTACACTTCTGCGTATTCTGAAAAATTTCAGTGTGTGATCATGCAAAGGCTTGACATGCTATGAGTGGTAATATGTCAGGTGTGCACAATATAGATAGATCTGTACGTACAATATCTCTGTATAAGGAAAGAGAGTCTCATTTCCAACATGGAATACTCACACAGTGTTCCCTAAACCAGGGTTTTGCTTGTTTTGTTTAGCCATAGATCTATACCGTACAGATGCGAAAATTAATGTTGGCCCTGTTTCATTGTGCTGGTATTTTTATGGCACTCTAATAATTTCAAGAGACAGCCAAGCCCTTCTAGCTTTCACCTTCCCATTGCCCACAGCATGCAGCCCAGTGTGGAGCCCCTGTGCCCCGCTCACCCTGCCAGCCCATCTCTCCTGACCTCGGGGCTTGCTGCCACCACGGGTGCCCAGCCTCCTGCAAATGGAGCTTGCCTTACAAGCTCTTTAAAACAGGGTTTGCTCATAGGCCACGCTTACATTATGTTATTCTTGCTTCTGATAACGCTTCTCACAGCTGCATTTTTTTGTTCTGAGGTGAATGGGAGTTTTGAGGCAGTCTCTGTAATGAGCTTTTGCCTTCAGGGATCCTCTCTACCTCTGACAGAAGTTGTAAGATGGATATGTTTGATGCTTTCCTCTGTAAGGAAGAGAGAATAAGAATCAGAGCAACAGATCTCAAATGATGTTTCTGTCTTTCTTTACAAGATCAAATGTCTCCCCATCCCTTCCGCAAGCTGGTGCCAGGGCTGCTGTGCCACAGGTGGAGCTGGAAGAACAGGCAAGAACATGGGGCAAAGAGGTGACAAGGAACATCCCAGACTCACTGTGCAGGTGTTCTCCTGAAGCTCTTGGAAGCACCTGCTCTGTACATACCCTAAACCTACACTGAATGGAGATGGGATGGTTCTGACCCAGTTCTGTGAATAGCTGGAGTGTCATTTGTGGTTCTCCTCCCCCCTCCTCTGCGTGCTGAGCATCCAATGGGCAGATACAAGCTCAATTCTTTTTTTCAAGAATGAAAGATACCATCTGTGGTGTATCCTCCTGTTTATGTCTGCTGTATCTCTGCAGACTGAAAACTGTTGTGTGTGTCAACGTGGAGCCTCTCCAGTTGAGGAATAGCTCTTTTTTTCACAGGCATGACTCGCACAATAGTGCAGAGAGAACATAATTTCCAGTCGCAGGGCTATTTGTGAAAGTGTGCTTGGCATCTGTGTTGAAATCTTGCCTGGAAGAGAAAGTCATAGATTTCATCCACAATACCCAAAGGCAGACGTCCTGATGAGTTTCTGACAGAGAAGGTTGGATGGAAATTCATCTGGCAGCTTGAGGAGGAGTCTGTACCTCTCTTCCAGATAATTGAACTTTAATTTATTTAAATTTAATGGAAAACCATATGGAGAGTAACAGAAAGCTAATTTAAAGCAATGCTCAAAGCAATCAGTATGTTAACAGATTCCTTCAACTTTTCACACTTGGTTGCAGAAAAATCTTTTAAAATGTGTGCTTTTATTAACTGGTATTATGAAAACACAGGTTTTCTGGCATGTGGTATTCAAAACTCAAGAGCTAAAATAAGTGTGTGTTGTGAAAATGAAAACGTAATTTGAAAGCACAGATCCTTTTATAAGAAGTGAAAATGACAACTCATCTATGTTCTATCAAACAATGTGTGTATCTTTTAGGAAGAGCTATATACATCCTTAAGGGCTCAAATCACGGGCCTTCATACAGCCCAAAATGAAAGCAATAACGTTGTTGTATTGACTGCGTTAGCAGATTGAAATTGGCAGTAAGAGTGCACGAAGGAGCCCCAGAATGTAAATGCAGTAAATGCAGTTTAGAGCAGGAGAATCCAAATTACCAATTATGCACATCAAAGATGAGAGAGAAACTTTATAAATTTTCATATTTTCCTTATTCCTTTGGCGCACCTCAAGGTCAGTTCTTTCCATACTGGGTTTTGAAAACAGACTTTCAACAGATTTTTTCAATGGCAGGACATCTAACACTATGCTTCTGACTTGAACGTTGATCTTCTGACACTGAAACTCTTCTGTCCTATATTCAAAGGCTTATACTGCTTTGCTTGCCCCAAGGTACAATTTAATATAGTTATATATTAAACAAACTGTAGGTAATATAAGATACTAGAAAATAACAGATGTTCTAATTATATCTTATCTTATAAAAATATAATAGTTTAGTGGTGCCAGTGAGCTGTGAGCTTTACATATGCAGTTTGTAATTTACATTACAGTTTCATCTTTGTTAAACTTGAAGGGTGGAAACTGTAAAAATAAGCGAAATCCTGCTTTTTCATAAAGTTTAATAACTGGAGATTATTCAGAGAGCTCATTGCTGAAAGGGGAAGTTACTCCCTGCAATGAACTTCTAGCAACCCATACAAAGTCTTATGGAAAATCTATAAATAGTCTTCAGCCTAACCTCATGGAGGGCAGGTCTCCTTCTCTGTGGCTTTTTTAAAAATAAAATATTCTAAGCAGCTTTTTACAAAGTTTTAGGGGTGTTTTTCTTCTATTTTTTTGTAGGCAAATGATCCTCCAGCCTATTTGATTTTCTGGGGCCTGGAATTAATTTCAGATTTGTTAAGTCCTCTCCCAGAAAGTTATTAGCACAGTGGTACACCTCTGCAGAGACTAAAAGCTCCACAGGAAAAAGAGCAAAAAACTGGCTAAAGTAGCTTTTTCTTTTTTTCTTTTGGATAATGTAATGTTACTTCTCTTTCTTTGTGTGTTTCCCCCCTGGATTTGTTCTGTCTTGGGAGAGTCTTGACTATAGAGCAACAGATAATTAAAATTCTGAGGTTCTGCAAATGTTGCTTGTTTCTCATGAGATCAATGTAATAGTAAAATTAATGAATGCCAAATGAAAATGAAAGACTCTTTTAAGTAAAATTCATTGTAAAATAGATATAATTAAAACATTTGTCTTTCAGTGGCTTGTTCCGACAGGGCAATGTGGAGGAGCTGGAAGTTACACTTTCTATGAGTTATTTAAGGCCCATGAAAAAAATAATGATGATTGGTACAAAAAACCTTTAAGTCCAACACACCGAAGGAAGAGACAAGGCCAATAGCGGTGTCCCAGGATGCTCACAAAAGCCAAGAAGTCAGAGTGTGAGATGCCCTTTTAATATTTGCTGTGGACCTCCCTCCCTCTGAGGAGCCCCTGCCAGGTGGATCTGAAGGGATGCTCCTTCCTTTGACTGTCTGATTTGGAAGAAGGTAAGCAAAACCCCTCCAAGCCAAGAAGTCCTTGTGCTCTTTCAAGTAACCAATGATCAGAACAACAGAATTAATTAATAGCTTAACTATGGTCCCATCAAACATCACCAACATCTACTCAAAAAATCTTCTTTCTGCCCCTTGTGGGGAAAACCATCTTTCAAAGCCTATAATTTCTGAGTTAAGGATTCCTTCTTCTCTGTCACCAAATCCCATCCAGAAAGTTGCCAAGATCCATCTTAAAACAGTTAAGGTTCCTTCTTCTACCACTGTGTTTGATGGAGGGTTTCTAAAATTAAGCACGGATCTACCGATCTGTCTGTCTGTCTATTTGTCTATCTCTCTCTTTTGTCCTGTACTGTCCTTCCACTCAGGTAATTCTTTTGTTTATCCCCAGATGAATTTTACAGAAATTTATCATATCCTTCTTGGTGTTTGACCCCTGGACTTTCACTGTGATAACCAAGCAGTCAAGTTGGCTAAGCCACTGGCTTTGACTGCAAGGTGATTTCACTTTACACTCTTCCTGTAGTTTTGACTACAGTGCCCACTTTACCCTCCTCAACTAGCTGGGACTAGTTGAAAATGAAGTTGAAAATGAAAATGATTTTCCCCTGGGAAAATCAGGGGCAGTGATGAGGCACAATCACAGAGGGGTGTTGCTTTATTTGCTAAGCAGAAACATAGTGACAATAATGATGATGACTTTATGAAATAAGTGTTGCAAGCAGCTAAAATTATGACAGGAGCAGGCAATAAGAGGAGCAGGCAATAAGAGGATCTTAAACAATTAATTCACATAGTATTTCCAGGGCTTACTCATGGGTTAAATTGATATTTGTATTTTCATACAGTGAGCAGGCTTCTTTTATTGATTCAAGGCCTTCTGTTAGAGGACTATACCCAAACACTGAGCTGTCCTGTAACTTCAGAAACCCATCTCTGGAAATCGTTTCACAGCAGGAACCTCATTAAACATCATTTGGGATCGACACTGAAGTGCTTTGAAATACCATAGCTCTTCTGTCAGTTATTCTTAAGCCTTCTCTCAGCTTGGCTGTATAAACATGCACAGCAGAGTGCTGATGGCTGTGGTGCTTGGCATGGAGAAGGTACCATGGGAAAGCAAATGTGAAGCCAGCACAGAGCCCTGATGGATGAACTGCCCTGGAATCTTCCTTCTTGCCTGTGAAGCAGCAGCTGTTGGGGTAAAGATGAGACTGGGCCAGAGATGGGCCACTGGCTATGTCTGTTCTTCCCTCCTCTGCTTGAGCACCACAGATGTTGGTGCTCATGCATTCCTGCAGCTGGGGGATTAATTCCTCTCCTCCTCATCTTTTTCTTCATCTTCATTCTCTATAGATTTGGTTTGCTTACCTCCATTCCATTGCCCTGTAACTAAATTTTATGAGTGGAGAGGTGGATCAGAGCCTCAAAGGTGTGGGGGTGGAGACAACACTGTTGAACAGTGCAGACTGTTGCACGAGTCATCACTGACTAATGATCCAAAAACTGTGTTGTTTACTGTGTCTTGTGCCAAGGAATGATCCTCAGCAAAGCATGGGCCTATGAGGGATCAAGCACTTCAAAATCATTGTAGCCCACCAGCAACAAAATGTGGCTTCCCCTCTGTTTAGCACGTCACTTTAATGCTATTTAGTCTTAATTCCTCTGTGCAACCATTCTGTAAATCATCCTTCAAGAGGGAGAATAATTGATGAATTCTTCATTAAGGAAAAAGTAAGTTAATTTCCATAAAGATGTCCTGCTTATGGTAAGTGGAGAAGGGCATTTGCACTGTGGCTTGCTGTTTTAGTAACACCATTAGGGTTACCTTCATTGGCTGTTGATTCTCACTGGTGCACTTCAGCTCCTGGGAGCCGATATCACAAGACTGAGCCTCTCCAGAAGGGCAGAAGCTTTAACAAGTTACTGTCATAGGATATGTCAGGTGTGCTTCCAGCCAGTGACTACAGGTGTCTAAAAGCTGATAGCAACACAGAGCTGGGCAGGTACAATCACCTCTGGAGTGTTCTGTCAGGATGGAGAGTATTCAAAGATCAAGGAAAAGCAGTTACAGTCTTCATACCAAGCCTTCTCCCTTAACTCTTTCCACCAGACTTTGGAGTGGACTTCCACTGGCACCAGTAAACATCTGCCACTCAGGCCACAGGCAGCTACAGCACAGAAAGTAAGATTTGATCTGCAAAGTCAGGTCACAAAATGATATGTGGACACAATTGTTTTGTACTTGAGACATGATGAAGACAGCCTCTGATTTAAAACAAGCCTTATGAGGAGCGGCTAGGAGAGCTGGGGTTATTTAGCCTGGAGAAGAGGAGGCTGAGGGGAGACCTCATTGCTCTCTACAACTACATAAAAGGAAGTTGTGGAGCGGAGGGTGCTGGCCTCTTCTCTCAAGTGACAGGGGACAGGACGAGAGGGCATGGCCTCAAGCTCCACCAGGGGAGGTTTAGGCTGAATATTAGGAAAAAAATTTTCACAGAAAGGGTCATCGGGCACTGGAAATGGCTGCCCAGGGAGGGGGTTGAGCCACCTTCCCTGGAGGTGTTTAAGGGACGAGGTGCTGAGGGACATGGTTTAGTGTTTGATAGGAATGGTTGGACTCGATGATCTGGTGGGTCTTTTCCAACCTGGTGATTCTATGATTCTATGAAAATGTGACTGACTTCTCATTAAAAATTACCCAAAAGTTCATTGAAAGGAAAATCCTAACTTCTCTGCCCAAACTGTCACGGGGCCTCTTGTAATTGCACAGCTTAAATAAAAATGCCAAACATAGCAACGTTAAGCCACACAGAAGAAAGATGGAATCTCCTGTTTCCAAGGTCCCAGCCAGGGCTGTGGTTTGCTCTCCAGGCAGTTGTTCTCAGGCAGGGCTGGCAGGAGAGCTATAGATGTTGTATATGTGATTGTATGGCTTTGACGTAAGCCCAAGGGAAGTGTCAACAAATGAGCTGATGAACTGTAAAAGCAAGGGGATGCACGTGGAAATTGGGGTAGCATGTTGAGAGAGAAGGGGATAAAAGAGTTTTGTCTCCTGCTTGCAGATTGTGTGTGCAGCACCTGGGAGCTGCACATCTTGACATGTGGAGCTGTGGCAAAGCAACACGACCTAGTGTTAGTGGCTCCAGAGGGGCCCCAAAGATTCTCTCAGTGTAGTAAAAACACTACAGCCCCTCCAGGGCCACTCCGAAGGTAAGGATGATATCACACAGTGGTGCTAGTGACTTCCTTACACTGCACTTGGGATTAAAAGTCTTTTATACGTGTATGTTCCACTGTTATCTGTCAATGGTTGAGCACATCTGCAAATTCCATTTACAAACAGAACACAGTACAATGCCTTGGTACACCAGGTCCCAGCAGGGCCATGTCCTTTCTATATGCTTATGTCTGCATTCCTATAAAGTGCTCCTGACTCAGGCTTTTTAATGTCTTAAAGAGCAATGGTGAATATTTGTAGAACAGGGAAGATATAATGCGAGCCTGCATCTATGTTGTGATGTCTGAGTGCATTTACATAATTAAAACAAAGCAAGCAGCATAAGACATAGCGCTAATGGATGATTCACCTTGCCCTTTACAAGCTAGCACCATCTGCCATTTACAAAGAAAGCTGGTTTTTCAGCTTAGTTCTTTATTATAATTTGTGGGTTTTGATTTCCATGGTAGAAAGCCTTTTCTGATTCCCAGGATATAATTTGGGATATGTAAATCAAACAGTGCAGAAAAACGTCAGACGTCTGTTAACTGCAATAATGAGCGCTACAGGCATGTGCCTCCCCGAAGAAATGCACCCATCTCTGGAAAATCTTGCTGAGGTTGGGAAACCCCTGCCCTAACTGACCCTCCACATACCACAGTATTTGGATTGTCCACAGGGCTCAAATTATTTCTTCCTGCAGGATTTCCTTCCCGTGTTCTGAGCCTTCACTCTCACCTGGTCCTCACCTTCAGATATGCACTCCTGTCTGAAAGCAAGAATAACAGCAGTCTCTCTCTAGGCTTTCCCAAGCTGTATGGAAAGACCGGTTGGTTCCCTGTGATTCATTGTTGTTGTTTTCCTTTCTCCCTTCCTCGGCGTGGGTGTATGTGTTAGACACCACCTGGCAGAGAGAAAGGCAGGGGAAGGAGAAGAGGTCGGGGTGTGGGTCTGAAGCTGCAGCAGAAGGGGAATCTCAGATAAAGGAATGGTCTCCATTCCTGGGGTTCACCCTTCAGCGCCCCTACTCCTTTTAGGGTTAAAAAGGAGGGGAAAAAAATTAAGCTTGGTCTCACTGAAGCTGACACATTTTCAATCCATTCTCTTTGAATTTTCTGGGGACACAGCTGCCAAGCAGAGCATCTGTCCTCAAAGCAGACAGCCAAAGTGAAGCAACACTCCCCTAAGGAAGACAGCAGGAGCAGTGGTTTCATCAGCAGATGAAACTGGAGACCATGTCATCCTCCCAGGGTTTAATAACAGAACTAATTTCTACCTCCTTTTGTACTTCACTTTCCACCCATAGTACTTGTAACCTCAGTGTCACAGGCTCTTAAAAAACTTCTTGTCATAGTCTCTTGCCCTCACAGAGTGAACCCCAGAGAGACTGAGATCTGTCTTGTGAGATCTGTGGCCACCACTCTACTGACTTGGACTTGGAGACGTGGGATCAGACAGTGGCTTTCCCAGGTCTGCAAACCTTTACTGAACACTTGGTCGCTGTTTGCTGTAACACCAGGAGTTCCCTAGCCCATATGGACTGGTGTGTCAGCAGTCTCCCCACCGAGACTTTTCTGTTGCTTTTCATAATGCCTGAGCCCTCTGCGATCCTTGGGTTCTGCACAAAGCGGCCAGTTCTTGTAATACACAGCATGAAATTCCTGTGGTGATGTTCCAAAGTGCCAGCACATGTGGACTGCTGTCCGGGTGCATATTTTTACTGTTTCCATTTCAGCATGATTTAAGGCTATGGGGAAAATAGTTACAAAGGGGGAGAGAAACCGAAACCCCAGGCTCTCCAAGACTGCCGAGGTTGGGCAGCTTAATTTCAGACTTAGCAATCACAATCTGCACTGGGATAATTAGCCGCAAAAATCAAAAGAAAAGAGCCAGATGTTTCCAAACCTGTTCAGCAGAGATTCTGCCTTTGATTGTGACAATTTAGCATATGAAATAAAACTGTCTGGAACTGGAGTTTAATTTCTGGGGTAAAAGACTCTGATTCATAGGAGGAAGCTATCTTAGAAAGGAGCAAATATCTTGCAAAACCCAGCAAGATAAAAGGCATGGTTTAGTAGAAAATTAATGAGTTTTACCCTCTGTAGAGTTTCAGTCCCATCTACCACAGAAAGGCTATTGGAGCATATGATAAACTATTACTGCACGCAAAGATAAAAATAAGAAAACACTGCCCTTTTTGATCCATTTCTATTATAACAATCAGTTTGGAAACAGAAGTGCACAGGCCATCCCTGCCCACAAAAGAATTTGAAAGAAAAACACATGGATAAATCATGAAACATGCAGGTTTTCAGCAGAATTTTTAGAATATTTCATTTTATTCCAATACTGAACTAGAACAATGAGTTGCCTCACCTGAAGGGCTTATGCTGTTTGAGTTTTTTGTGGGCCTCAGCTTCAGTTCTCAGGAAGCAACCAAGAGATTGTAGGAAGGCTGTGACAGCAAGAAGGTAATTATGAGAAACTAATTAAGATTCTAGACTATTGGAAAATCCCAATGCCACAGAATATGAAAGGTCAGGTAACTAAGAAACAGACAAATTAAATTTACTTTCCCCTTTAGCTTTCCAGGAAATCCTCTGCAGCCACAGAACATTTCAGACCCAAAGGAAAACTGCGTGGAAATATTAGGTGCACTTCAGAGAAAGGGCTTATTTTAGTGCTTGCTCAACAGCACTAGAAAGTTGCTGTAAACTACACCGGTATCTTTGAAATGCCAGGATAGAAATAAATAGAAAACAGCACACAGAGCAATTATCTGATTATCCATCCTTGTGTAGACACGCAACAAAACCAGAGCTGCTTGGAGTCCACTCTGTGGTTGACCTTTCATACTGCAGGGCTCCAATCCAATAATTTCCAGTACTTAATGTGAAATGGGTGGTTATGAATAAAACCTCCCTGGACATACCAGGGAAAGGAATGACTGCGCCTCTGAAGAAAGGAAAAGGTTACCATGTTCAGAAAACTTGATTGTATTATCTGACTGACTACTGGGAGAGCTAGTCGCATCATACCCAGTGGCAGTCGGTGTCAGAGCTCACCCTCTGGCCAGCCAGGCACTGATGGAGCTAATCTCCACATCTGTGACCTATATCAATCACTTCCCAGCTGGAATCACTAACTGCAGTAACATAATCCTATGGTTCACGGCGACATCACATACTGTGACATGATTTCATTCATAATAACATTTGTAATTCCGACACAATTCACATTGAACGTTTTTTTTCTTCTGATAAAAATAGCCTGCTGAGCAGTTTCCACATATGGTCAAAGGGATGGAGAAGGATTTTTGCAATAAACTTGTGCAATAACAAAAATCTCTTGCAGTCACAATTAAACTGGATAGATCAGAGTCCTCAAGCAATTGTTCCCAAGTTGTTCTTGTCTTCTAGCTTCCCTTTCATAAAACATGTGTAACTAACAAGATTGCTACACGTGTATTAACAAAATCCACCTGAAGTTCAACTCACCCCTAAACAAAACTGACCCAAACCTAAATATAGTTGCTCCTGGGTATAAATATAGTGCAGACTTTTAACAGATGTTTGTAGCACTAAGCCTGAAACCCTCTTCCTCTCATCCTTCAGTTCCTCTGTTCTCCTTTGCCTGTGGCTCTTACCAGTCTCTCGTGACTGCTTACTGCACCCAGGGTTGTCTTTTCAGTGTGTTGCTAAATCTTACCACAGCTGATGGCCCTTCTCTGTAGCAGCCATCAGACAAGTGTCTCACCTTTGCTTTGGAGGCTCTTAATTAGCTAATTGCCCCCAGGTGCTCAGATGAGTCAGAAGTATTAAACCTTTGCTCCCTGCCTCATTGCCTGGCTGGCTGTAGAGATATCAATGTACTGCATCTCTCTGTTCCCTCTGTGTGCCTTTGCTTTTTGCGGCATGCCTGCATTCACTGAGGTTCACTTTTGCTCTAATGCTGACTGTTTTCCTCTGCTTGGTGAGTGCCAAGTATTTATTCTTTTAAGTTTTATAGTAGTCCTGATGCTGCTGTAGCTTGGCTGGCTGCTGTGTAGCCCATGGTGTTGCTCGACCCAAAGGGTCAGTGGTTGATTAGGTGATGTCAGAGAGGATGGGAGAAGGGGGAACAGCCTTAGCCTTAAATAGCTGGAAAGCAGTTTGCTAATTTATCTTGCCTAATGATGAGAACCCCAGACCCCTAGGAGAACTGAGCTTGCTCCTGCTATAGCAGAATGTGGGTGGCACACCCTCGAGGTAGCTGGGGCTCCCGGACCAAAGGTAGCAGAGAAAGTTTGAAGGGTGCTTGTTCCTACTTCACACATAGCTGAATGAAACCATGCAAGTAGAGCCAAGTTAGTTTTCAGTCCTAGTGAATAAGCCTTTAAAAATATGATGTATGGAACAAAAAATATCTGCATAGTGTGGTCTCTTCAGACCCCTGAAAACTATCAGTTTTGTATAATGCTGAAACTGCCTTGTCTACCGGTGTGTATGCATTTCTCTAACTTGCAAGCAGAATTTTCCTTTCTGGATTTCCTCAACATTGAGGGCAATACTGAATTTTGCCAGAGTCTGAAAACCAGGACTTGTTTTATTGGTATTTCTCTGTTGTTCTTCAAACTTATTATTCACCCTGCTTGGTTAAAGCTTGTAACCTCCCTGTGAGGTAGGAGGGAATTATCTTCATCTCTCAAACAGGATATCTGAGTTTCAGGCTGACTCATCTAAGGTCAGGTAGCATGACAGAAGTAGGTACAGAAGCAGATCCAGATCACTTGATGATCAAACCTCTGAAACTGTCAAACTTCTTTCCTGGGAGCAGGGACTGGATTCACAGCTGTAGAATGTCCTGTTTTACTATGGGCTAATTGACATAGAAAATTATTTCAAGAGAATTGAATGTTTAATGAATTAGTAGAAAGAAAAGCCACTTTTAAAATAGCTCCTGCCTCTAATTATAGTAGGAGAGGAAGAGGACATGTTAGTTTATTTTGCAAAGTTCTGTTTTCCTTTAGTTTGAACTACAGCAGAATTCTGATACTGCAGGAATACAGCAAGATGTTAGGCACGTCTTATTGATACAGTATTTATTATATTTTTTTAAAATACTTGTGAAGTCTTGTCTCCGTAACCATCCACTTCCCAACAGAATCCACATAATATGCAATGACAGTTATTTAGACAAAGGTATGTGCTTTCTAGCCTTCACTGGTCTTCCCGGCAAAAAGTAATTGGATAAAAGTACCTCCCAATGTGATTAGTACAAAAATATAGTCTATTTATATTCAGTTATTCAGAGGAACACATTGAAATATGGCTTACCATCAGAAACAGATGAGTATAATTTCTGATAGTCCGAATCTTTCACTGAAATAATAGGTTTTTATATACTCTATGTAAGAATTATTATCAGTATGACTACTTGGATGCAATTCTGCTATTCAAAACTCCAGGTAAGAAATTCATCTGTAATATATACTCTGAGGCTTTGGTGACTGGGGACAATGCAAACACAGTGGGTCACACTGAAAGCACATACTGTGAGAGCAACACAGGCCTTATTTTACTTCAGACATCTAAAATGTATTTATCTGTATTTAAGCTCACTCTCTAAGCTCTCCATAGAGTCCGTGGAGAGGAACTTTGCTGTGGTTGTTTCTGCCATTCTTTTCTCTGTGTTGACTTTGAAAAATAGACTAAACCCAAAGTCCTGCGTGAACGTCCATCACGCAACATCAGAAAGATCATCACCTCTGCCAGGGACAGAGATGCAAATGCTATGGCAGCTCCTTACTTTTAAGCATCAAGAGAGGTTAGAAAGACAGGTGGCACCAGGACCATCCAGCCCATTTTTCTGTCTCCTAGCCTTCAATTCCATGAGGTAGTTGTGCTATAGCAGGTGACCTGGATGTGACCATAAGGATTCTCAGAGGACGATATATGGCCTGTCAGGGCATGTTGCATATTGCAAACTTGAAAAGCAGTAGTGCATTTGATAGGAAAGGTTGGACTCAATGATCCTGTGGGTCTTTTCCAACCTAATGATTCTGTGATTCTGTGAAAGTCTTGTGGTCCCACATGCCTTCCTCCACTCTGTGCAGATGCATTTACAGAGATGTAGGGAGGCCTTTGGGAGGGTTCCACATCCCACCTCAGGGGTGTCTCTCCTTGATGGAGAAGATGCTAGTGTGACCCTTGCTCCAAACTTAGTTGGTGGCTTGGACTGCTTGTTGGAGACAGGGAGGAGGTGTGTGAGTCAGTGGGGTAGCATGAGTTGCATGATCTGTAAGTTCCTGCAGGTCACGTTTGCGACAAGAGTAAGCCTGCCTTTCTGTGGGCTGGAAAATGGGGGTTGGATTGTGCAATTGGTGTCTGTGATGATGAGAATCTGACTGACACAGGAAGGCACATGCAAGTGAGGACAGGAAGCTTATGTGGTCACCCGTCACTGAATAGCATTATCATGAGAGACAAAAAATTCAAACCAAAGCTCCTGTGCTGCCTAGGTGGAGGGAGCTGCTGGGGCAGTGCTGGGCTTATCTGTTTGGAAAGCAGGAGTACCAACATTTTGTTCTGAGCAGGCAAACAGGAGAGAGGGAACCTCAGAAAACATGGGCAGCCTTGCCCCTCTGCCCATCTGTGTCCTCTCCCTCTGACCTCTCTGGGTATTTCAGTTTTGCTGTTTGCAAGTACTGCTTTCTTGATTTATCTTTCTCTACTCTCAATCATGTTAACATCTAGAATCTCAGACTTTTAAGTCTCTCTCTGTATCACCTTCTTCAACCCAGATCTGACCTCTTCCTGCAAGACAGCACTGTGTTCATAAAATATTTTCTTCCCCAGCCAGTTCCCTGTTTAGGCAGCTGCTTTTCTCTGTCTGCTTCCCATGCTAAAAAAAATGTCACAGACTGTGATGGCAGAAACCTTCACAGTTCTGCTTTTTACTTTCAAGCCTAGTATTGCCTTCTCCAGCAAAGGGTTAAACTCCAGAGCCTTCCACCCTGGTGGGCTTACCCAGTTTATACAATAGATCTTTCCAGTCTTTTTATTTGGTGTGTAAGTTGGACTGCTATCTTGAGAAACTGATTCCTTCCTCCCCCAAATGATCCCCAGGTGGGTCCCCAGCTTTGGGTCCTGCATTGTAAAGGCACCTCAGATCAGTGCTATGAAGCTTGCAAACATCCCAGCTCAGATGGGGCAACACTTCAGGCAAGCAGGGAAGAGAACAGAAAACCAGTTGAAAAGAAAGTCCCCTGAAAACAGCTCAGATTTTTTTAGACATCCTTAATTTAATTCCTTAATCTCTTTTTCTAGGCTGAAACCCCCCCCAAGTAAGAACTGTGTCTCAGACATTAAATAGTTCCCCACGACTCTGCCTTACTGAGAGTCTTGGAGAAAGCTGGACACTGCAGAAACGGGAGCTGTAGCGTGGCCAGAAATTGCATTCACTCTTCTTCTGAATGCCCTTTGCCACACTACAGATACCACAGCCTGTGCAAACAGTATGTGTTTTGGTAAGAATAGAATAATTCCTGC
Source organism: Phaenicophaeus curvirostris (assembly GCF_032191515.1). Taxonomy (NCBI): domain Eukaryota; kingdom Metazoa; phylum Chordata; class Aves; order Cuculiformes; family Cuculidae; genus Phaenicophaeus; species Phaenicophaeus curvirostris. The sequence continues at coordinate 12,745,596 of NC_091400.1, read as the reverse complement.
TAAACAGATAGTAAATATGCTCCTCAGCTAACAAGAGTGCTATCAGGATGTATCAAAGCACCGAAGAGGGGTACATAAGGCAATGGCACTGAGCTCTACAGCATTCTTTGTGGTAAATTGGATATTCAGAGCCTAAGCTTTGGGCTGTATCTTTAATTTTTAAAGCAGTTCATGGAGAATTAAGCATTAAGAGGAAGGGGAATCATCATGAAGCAAACAGCCTGGCATAGTGCTATGAGAATGTAAGTTTACGTACAGTGGCTGCCAGCAGGGAGATAATTGGGTGCACTTCTGACCTTGTCCACACACTATATGCTGTATTGTTAACAGCAATCACCTGGTGAAAAGGTCTGCCTCATATTAAGCTGTCTCAATGGTGCACTGTAATTATGCTTACAGATGTTTTAAGAATACGTGTAGGAAACTGCAGGTCTTTAATTTTAGCTAAGTCTTCACTTGGAGCACTTTCCTCCACTGCAGACAAGCCTGTGCTGACCCAGGAGTGACCTTGAAAGTCTGTGTGGGGAAGGCACAAGCTGCTTTCCTTCTGCGAACTGAAATCGGTCACAGTGACAATGACCCTCTTTAAAAGCACTTCCTTGCTCCAGCGCAATAGCAAGCCGCTGGCTTTCTGCACAAGAGCAGATCTCCTCCTGGGAACATCGCTTTGGCAGGATGGAGGCACGTTTGGCCCTCGGCCCTTCTCATGTGCAGCCGAGCACTCACCCCAGCGGCCCAACAACTGCTCATCCCAGCTTGGTTCCATGGGAAAAGGCAAAAAAACAGGGATGAATTTTCCCACCTCACTCCAAGTCCAGCCCCACAGCTCTTGGAACCTGCTGCTCCCTTACCTTTGCCGTCTTTCTGGATGTAGGTTAGGTGATATGTGTGTAGCTGGGAAGATGGGCGGTTGTCAGAGCAGATATTGCCCTATCCTCCTTCCTTCTCTTCACTTGCTTTCCTACCTGCTGAATGAATCCAGCCCACAGAGACTGAGTGCAAAGAGGGAGCAGTGGTGATTACGTGGTTTGTGGCATTATTACCACTTACTTGATTCTACAAAGAAACATGTGCTCCCCTTCCTGTCCGTCTGCTTGGCTTCTTGCATCCTTTCCCAGTGAAATGTTCTTCAGGGCAATGTCCCTGGTTACGCATGAGTGCAAAAACATTAGGAGCAGAATTAAAATACATTAAAAAGAGTAACCACTTCAGCATGCTTTAAAAGCTGGTTGACTAAGGGCAGGGGCTATGTGAGAGATTGTCTCACTTTCTTAGTGATGAACCTCTTGGACATCCAGTTACCACTCAGCACTTAAATATCATAACCCTTTTTAATGTTTTTTTTTTAACCTGTGTTAGTCTGGCAAAGCAGACTTACCTGATAAAGAAAACAAATGCATTCAATTATCTGTGTAGTTTGGCAGCTTGTTTCCTGGGTTCAGACCAGTGACTGACTTGAGTGGTGCCAGGGCATGGCAATGGGTGAGAGCCACTGGACCAGCCCAGCATTTCTGTCATCCACCAGGCGCACAAGAAAGGAAAGGACAAAATTTTACATTTAATTTCTCCCAGTTTTCCAAAAGCTAACCAAGGGACTTAGCACATAATGAGATCCTCAAGCTGATTTAATACTTTTGTATTGAAATCAAATATTTGGAGACTGCAAATACCATAAAAGTGTCAAGAACATATTGCTCACGTTAAAATATTTTTTTTTTGCTTGGAAAGCACTCTGAAGTGATAACTTTCCCTCACTTGGGTGAGCTGTGTGATCCAAAGATGTGGCAGGTGCCTCCTTATTTTGCAGAGAAAGTGTCCCACACCTGTGTTCCCTTTCTGACCCTACTGTTGGGTTCCCTGCTAATAGAGCAGCCCTGCAGGGAAAGAATCTTTTATGCTGCAAAATTGTGCATCTTCCTGTTATTGTGATGCTGCAAAGCAAGAGAGGAAAAACTTTGCAGTGGATTTCAGAAAGACTGGCAAACTGGAGCAGACGGGTTAAAGAGGGTGTTGGCCAGATGGCTGGATGTGCAGAGAGGCACAGCTGAATAACAGCCATGGTTTTGTGGGTTTGGGTGTTTATTTTTTTGGAGGCAATAAAAGCCTGAGGACCAGTCAGCCAGGCTGCACTAAAGAGGAGGAGGCAAAGCCAGGATCCTGCTCATGGGGCAGCAGGTACAGGAAATTAGTGTGACATGAGAGGATTTCATACCTATTGAGGAATCGCCTAGCAGGTTGCCAGGTCAACAAGGTAAGCGATAATGGCAGCACATAGCCATGCGCTCCTGCCTGCAGAAAACCCACCTCCCAGCAACTAAGGCTGAGGGGAGTCATCATGGTGATCTCCCCTTCTTTTATTAAAAGAAAGTAAACCGACAAAGAGGAAGGAAGCACTGTAGGAGAGACCACAGTAGATGGAAAGAAAAGGGAGAAAAGGTTAAAGGATAGTTAACAAATTTAGATGCGAGTGTTTCCAGACTCTCCTGGAACTGGATGAAAGGCACTGATCTCCTTCAGGCTATTCTCAGTGTTTTTTGGTTGAGAGCAGCATTATGTAAAATATGCTTTCCTGCACGAGTTCCACTGTTTCACTGTTTCCTGACCTTAAAAATCAAAATAATTTAACTATTTCAATTGGTTGGCCATAGTAATGTCTACTGATAACTTAGACCTGAAGCCTTGTCATGCTTAAAGCTTGTCAGCATAGCTTTCTCATTATAATTATACTAGGTTTTCCTAGCAAATGCTTTCAATGACAAGGACATAGGGCATAGAGGGAACCATTTGGGTGAACAGAGCTACTGTCTCAGTGCTTGGGGTTTTGCAGAAGAAGGAATGTTCATAAAGGACAGGGCAAATGCACACACTTCTCTAGTGGCAAACTGTAAGCATGGTCTGTGTCTCTGTTCCTCATCCACTCAGAAATAAGAAGTCAATGTCTAAGCATGGTTTGGGTTGCACTTTCTTTATTTTTCTCTTTTTAAATGCTCTTCTGGTTTGTATTGTCTCCCTGGCAGCAAAGACTCAAGAGAAAGCTTGCTGCTGGCAGCATGGCTTGATCTTGGAAGTACAAAACACAAACCATTTGCAATCGAAATGAAGTTCTGAAAAGAACCCATAAAATAATGCATGACCAGAGCAGCCACATCTTTCCTGAGACTGGATTGTCTCCAGTGCCAGAATACACTTCTTAATGTGACACTTTGTATTTACTGTCACCTCTTTCTGTGATGAGAGTTAATCTTTACTGGCCAGTGATTGATGAGGCATCTACAGCAGATGGTGAGGGGCAAGCCTAAATAACAAAGCCACTAACAGGACACAGAAATGTTAAGCTATACAGAAAACTTGCATCTCACACTGTTTTGTTACATTTGTATGTATGCCGTATTTGTCATAGGCTACTCTACACAGATATGAACTTTTTAATGCCTAGGAAGACGTTTTGCACACTTTGCTCTAACCTGAGAAAAGTTAACTTTATTTAACCTGGCAATTTTAGTTCTCTCATTTCCCTGAATTACAGTTGCCATGAGGAAATTACATGTGTGAGTCATGGAAGTGACTGTGGGATGGTGACCTGTGTTTGCTCTCCTACTTCTGCAGAAAATGACAACTGGCATTTGAGAAGTAATCCTTTAGATATCACAGCACTCATAAGTGAAGAAGGGTTACGTACAAAAACCCAAAGAAATAATCAGGCATCTACCTACCATACCTTGTCTTTTTAAATAAGACTTTTTCTTTTAAGTTCAGATTTCCTGTGCATTATAGAGAAATCCTCCTTTCTCTTTTCTCTGCCTTTCGTAGTTCTGACTGCCAGAATTTGTAAGTAACTTGGAGTTCTACCTCTTGAGTTGCACTGAAAAATAACTAGATATTTTCCTGTACTTGGACAACAACAGAGATTTGGAAAAGTCCCACATCATTATGTGCCCACCGTCTCTTCTCTGCAGGAAGATGCTGTAATGCCAGTTCTGCTCAGTAAAATGTCTATTGGCTTTTTTAACAGATACACTAAAATCATTGGTTATGACAGAGCAACTAAAAATTCCTTGGCAGACAGTGCTCCCCCACATTTGCCTCCCTTGCTCCAAAAGGCATGTTGAGAAACTGTCTGTGTTCAAGATTTTATTTGTATGAAATTATCTACAGTTGTCTGTAAGAGCAATGAACCACTTGTGTGGATCTGCTGTACAAAGCTGTCTGCTTTTAAAGGAGTGATGAGCTGGAAAATGGTCCAAGCCATGCTTGCAGTGCCGCCTCAGGATACTTAGATGATTTTTATGCTTTATTGGATGTTTCTTCTTAGCCTGCACCTATGCATAAGAGGAGGTGATGCTCCTGCATAGGAAAATGGTAGGTAGTTCTTCAGCAGTTCAACCTACATGTGGCTTTCTGAATGTTAGATTGGAACGCAAGCAAGCACTATCTTAGAATGAAGAGTCCAGTCTGGAGACCTCATCAAAATCAAGGAGCCCATCCTATTAGATTTTAAAATTCAACTCTATCTATAATTTTATCTCAAAATCTGCAGGCTCATGGGTTATGGAATGGCAGAATCATAAAAACCCTGAAGGTTTTCAAGCTCCAGCCTGTGTTTTTCAAAGCCACATAATTTGTTTATTCTCACATTGTTTTTTGTGTATGATAATTGACCTCTCTAGTTTCCAGAGGCACTGGGAGAAGCCTTGCGCCTTACAGTTAGGGGCTGTTATCAAATGAGGCATGGGAGCTAGAGATTTAATGGAAAATTCAGTGGAGCTGCAGACTACAGATACCACTTCCGACTGAATTTTGCCTGGATTTTCTCTCCTGTCCCCACTGAATGCAGTCTGCAGCTGAATTAGGGGATACAGCTAGATTTTGCAGCAGAACTATTAAATTGCTGTTCATTCTGTATAGTTAATCCTTCTTTAGTTAAACAGATTCCCTTCTTCTTATCTCCATCATCATCTTTGTAGTTAGCCACGGTATTTCAGTCATGATAGTTTAGGGTTTAATGGGGTAATGGCTTTGAGGGAGAGAGAGTTTATCTTTTATTAGATTACTGCAAAAGAACAGATAAGCACCCAGGCACGCAAGTCCAACTGTTCAGAAAGGAATTGCTTATTTGAAAGCTTGCCCTTTCCCTCCAGCTTTGTCAGTTTGTCTAATAAAAGTATTTTTCCTTGCAAAACTTGCCCTGGCCACCCCTGAAATGCTGCACAGAAGTCACAGAACAGTCTGGATTTCCTGTCAGGAGGGGCTCATAAGCAGTTTGGAAGAGCTGGAATCCCAGTCACAAGTTGAGTTATACGTCGGTCTCATGAACTCAGATAGGAGCAGGTCTGGTTGTTTTGGCTGCAGGTCTTCAAGGCCATTCCTTGGCAGTGTTACAGGGGCAATATTTATATAAGGATGAAGCACAGCTTTGTCGAAGCATTTGCACAAATTAAAAACTTCATTTTTCCTTGCTATTACTTATAATGGCAGCTGGAAAAAAAACACAACCCAAAGTTGTGTTCCCTATGAAGGAATTCTAATTGATTTTCATGGCAGGACTGAGTGACACTGTGGGTCCTTTCTCATGACTAGGGGTCTTGGCTTTCCTCCTCAAACACAAGGAAAGTGGCTTGTTACATGTTTTATCAGAGGAAAAGCAAAATGATCTGTCCTGGGACTTGGCATATGCCACTGACTTTCTCTAATTACTTGAACAATACCCTTGCAATCCCCAGGTTAGCGCAGTCCTTCTCATGTTTTTTTAAACCCATGACAGAAGATTCTCCTTTAATAGATTTATGACAATCTTCTCGGCATCACCCTTCTCAATAGGCAGACCAGCTCCCTGAAGATCTCACTCAAATATCTATCCATCTCTCCCATGAGCAGGAGGGGGACTTGGAAGTGACTCTTAACTTGCCCCAGTACCCCAGTATAATTACATAGTGGTTCCAGTACACCCCTTTCACCACTACAGGAGCCTGTTGCAATATCTATCCAGCGTTGCTTTTTAAATATTGAAACAGAAATGCTTCTAAATGCATAGGCAAATCCTTACAAATTGTGAGAATGAAGAGGAAAAGGGAAGTATGTTTTCTACTTATTGGGAATTCTGTATTGGTAGTAAGAAGCAGGGACTTTAACATGAGGGATCTGAGTGATCTGTCTTTGCTGTGCTGGAGAACAAGCCATTTTTCACCCATAATATGAACCAAATTTATTTTTTCTTCAGGTTGATCCTTGAATGCATGATCATGTAGACAGATTTCTTGAATTGAATTTTGTCTTTAAAAGCAAAAGGAAATGTCTGTATTTACAATGTGTGGTCACATATGGGCCCTGGTGAGGTCTCTTGGTGTTGAACGCTTTGCTGGCAGCTGCTCAGTGCACAGGATGTGACACACTCTATGCACCAAAGAACAGAAAAATAACAGTGAAATACTGAGCTAATTCTCCTGATTGCTCTAGAAATGAATGAGAGGGACATTACATAGCTTTCTGAAATGAATGATCCCATAGACATCTTGTGCCAAGGAATAAATGTGCATTCCTGCATAGGCTCATAATGGGTGAAAATAGGGAACTATTTTCAGGTGTCTCAGTAGCTGATTAGTGATCTTTAGAAAATAAGTTTCATTCAGTAGGCAGATGATGGAATGTCTTCATTAACTTTTGCTGTTACCATAATCCTCAAGTCTTTTAGTGCTTCAGTTAATAATGCCAAACACACACAGACCAAACCCAAACAAAACTCCACAAAACCCCCCAAAGCAACGAAGCTAGAATCTTATTGAAAGGAAACATTGACAGTTTCATTAGGAAAATAGGAAATTTAATCAGAATTGATGTCACCCCAAACACTCTGCTGCTGCAAAACTGCACCTCTCCCAGTCCTGCTCCACTTCTGGCATAGCAAGGGCTGTGATGGCCACAGTATGTGTGGTCATGACTGTGTCCTGCAGATATCTGTTCTTGTGCATTAACAGCATTTTCAGAGCAGTTTCCACATGTGCTGTTAAATGTGCTGGTATCTAAAGCCCTCGTGTCATTATACCCTGTGCAAGGACAAGGCTGTTGGATACAGCAGGCAGAAGCTCCTTGGGTTTGCCTCAGTGGTGTCTGTGGGGTATCATACTCGGCGAGCTTCATGTTGGTATGTTCTGGGAGTAAAAAAGGGTATTTTTGGGAACTTACAATGTCTGTCTAATCCCAGCCTTGCTCATTCTTTTAGAAAGGCAACTTGGTCTGGATTTGATCTTGGCTCTTAAATTCTGCCTCCCCCTTGCAATGAATCAGTGGTGGAAATGGTGTGAAATGTGAGGGTGTAAAGTCTGGTACAGGTGAGGGCAAAGCAGGTCACAGAAAGTCCATTTTGCTCCAGGCTTTTTAAAGTGGAAAGCTTCATACATTTATTCTTGCTGACAGAGTTAGAAGTGTGTGATGCTGTCAAAAACAAACTCAGTGCAATGTTGTGTCTGTCACCGTGTTGGTGGAGTTTAGATATGACTGGGAAAAAGAATTTGTTTCCTTGGTAGCAGAAAATTGCTTATTTTACAAGGTGCCATGGAGAGCGTTATCTATGTGGGATTTATAGGGTAGAAGCTTTAATAATGCATTTCAGCAAGAAAGGAATATTTGTTTTATGACATACTTCCCAGGGTGGTGGTTGGCTTTTAAATGCACTGTGTCTTGAAAATTAATAACGCACCTATCGGAGAGCTGCAATATCACTGGGCCCAAGGGCAGGTAGGGTTCACAAAGGAGCTGGAGCCCAAATGATTCCCAAGAGGTGAGACAGCTGGGCTGTAAAGGCACCCTGGCTGCCAGGCATCCTGATGGGACAGCGGCAGGAACAGAGCAGCGATGCATTAAATGCAGCTCGTTATTTTGAACAGCACCTCTTTGTGTGGAAATGTCATTAGCAACAGCAGCGGTGCTGAAGCCATAAAAAGCTGTTCCTGTAGGATAGTATCGGGATCTGTTCTGGTGAAATACTGCTTGCTGACAGCTGATAATAAAGGTGAGATAGTGTGAGTATTTGAACCAAATTCAGCAAGGACAAAAATGGTGCCATTGCTTTTATATTAAAGTCAGAAGATGAGAACACAGAATATAACGTGCAGTCCTCTGGCAAGCAGCAGCTCTGCCAGCTGAGTGGAACTGACACAGTGGGCTGAGCGGGGAGGAAGGCATGTTATGTGATAAACAGCGATCAGGAGGGTAATATCAAGTAGGTGCAGAGAGTTATTTCTTGCTTAATGAAGAGCCCCTTGAGGCTGGAAATTTACAGTCCTTTCACAGTTCAATTTTGTTGGAGTATGGAGTAAAAATAAGCATTGAGTAGAGTGCAGCGATGTTCTGATGCTTGGAGGAAGCAGCACAGACCTTCCACACCTATGGCACACAATTGTATTGCTAAGGGAAGGCAGACTGAGAACAGGAGCCAGCAAAGGTCAGCTGGAGCATAGGATGGGGGTGGTAATTAGGCCACTAATTAGGTTCTTAAGGGCACACTGGGGAAGGAAGAATGCTTTACAGTAGAAAAACCAAGACAAAATTCCCAGCACAGTGTCAGACGGAATCATCGTTTCCCTTCACACTGATATGCCTCATGATTGCTGCTGTGAGCCAAGTCTTAGCGGAGATGAGAAGAGGTCTGAGCAGTTGGCTCTGAGATATGAGGGTCTAGTGCCAGAAATAGATGCATTTCCTTCACTACAGAGAAACTGAAGTGCAGAGAAGAACCTCCTGAGAGTCCTTCTCCACCATTCCTGGGGAAAATCCTTGGTCAAAAAAAGCAGGATCAGAGCTGGATTCAGGTGAATGAGAGGTAGGAGTGGAGGTGTTCAAGAAAGGAATCATTCCTTGTAAGCCAGAATGCACTGCTGTCTCTCTGCATTGAGTAGATAATCAGAGTAAGGTAAACTAGAAAGTTTGAAAGCGTTCTCTGGAGAAAAACAGGTCCCCAGGAAGTTTAAGAAGCTGTATTTATGCCCTACAAACACTGTAACTTGATTTTCTGAGGTGTTTGGAGTCCCTGCAGAACCACACACTGCATTGACCTGTGTTTGGCTCCATCCTGACACCCTCCTTCTGGTCAAATCGAAGAATCACACTCATTTCACCTGTTTTGTTCTGGGCTGAGAGATCAATAGTGTAGCCACACACATCTGTAACCCAAACCTTCTTCCCATACTATTTTGGTTGTTATCGCAAAAAGGGCTCAGACTGAAAATAACTGTAACAAAAGATTGTTGGTTCTGCAGGGACAGATCAAAGCTATATCTCTAATATGGAGAGAAGAGAGAATTCAAATGATAATTTAAAAAAGAAGGCATCTGGGTTGTAAGTGTATCATTTCAGCTGTGGTTCTTTCAACTTTGTTCTATCACATTTGTGTTCTTCTTACTTGAAGTAACATCTCTGATAGAAACCAAGCATGGTACCTGCAATAGGAAAAAGCTCCTCAGAACCATAAAAGTAAAGCCAGTATATTTTAGGAAATATTTAGTGGTGCAATTTTTTTGGGGTGCATATGAAAATGGTATGAGTGGTGGTGCCTGAGCAGGTAGAAGTGAAGATGTGAAAAGGTGGAGTCCCTCCCCATGGGCTGGCCCTGTCCCCGTGTCTGACTGCACCAGTGTCACGTCACATCCAGCGTGCAGCCTGAGAAGTGTTCCCTAAATGTCCCTTCTCCTCCCAACTCTGTCACAACCAGGCTGTGCATGCCTGCTTCATTCCAGAGCAGGAGTGTTGTTGAGCACAGAGCAGTACCAGATGCCTGTTTGGTGGTTTGGGAGATCAGATCTCCTCCTGTGATGAGAGCATTACAAAAATTATTAAAAAAAAAAAAAGATTTACATGTATGTGGGTGAGCAGATATTCAGGTAAATACTTGGATATGGATGCAGTCTAGCCACAAATAAATTCAGTGACCTGGGCTGGGCCAAGGAGACAGAAGGATAACAGAACCTAATGAATATTATGCTCTAGTGCAATGGTATTTCCTATCACTGTACACTTTGAAGATAGAGCTCAGGGCCCAGGTACACATTAACCTGACTGTTCAGCTAGCATACATTATGGAAAATCTTACCCCGGAGTTGATTATCCTCAATGGCCAAGCTCATGGAGCACAAGCCTTTTATGGATCACCATTGGAAATCACACAAAAGCCTTCAACTTCTCTGAAAAGAGTTCCCTAAAGAAAAATTAGATTCCCCAAAAGAAAAAAAAGCCTTGGTGGTAGAGCTGCTTTGGTTGTATCGTCCCATGGATGCAGTTACTTTGTTCAGAGATTGCATCCAATTCAATTAAGCCCATATATGTCACTCACACTTCTGCTCACGCTTGTTTCGGGGCCAGCGCTGGGACAAAAAGGGGAGACTGAATAAGGGAGAGGACTTCTGAACAGCTCATAACCAAACTGCAGCCCTCAGCTACAGGCAACAGCAGCAGCGAGTACAAGAGGTTGCTGCTGGCCCAGGAAGTTTATCAGAGGTCACCTTTTCAGCTTCTGAGTACCAGGAGCTGTCGCTCAGCTGGTGGCCAGTTTAAAGGAAAAAACAGATTGTCATTTTTCAGGCAGCAGCACTTGCCAAACTCAGCTGCAGCCCGGCAGCGGGACTTCTTGCTGCCTGAGGAAGTCTCCAGCCGAGCTGCAGGGAACACGGCGTACGGGTGGAAAGGACAGCTCTTTGTTTTCCTGTGCTTCGGGACGGCTCTACCTTCACGTGGCTGCTGGCCCCAGAGCCTGGGTAAACAGCTAAGCATAAAGCTGACCACTTCTGAAAAAAAATAATGCAGCAGGAATAAAACCTTGCTTGCAGAATTGGAGCTAGAGGGCTGTGCCAGGAGAGGGAGGAAGCCTGCACCAGGACAACAGGAAAGGACCACAAACACAAAGCTCTTGGGACTAGAGCAAATGTGGCAGCTTGGGATGGAAATCCTGATATTTTTACCAATGGTGCTGCATCAATTGCGAATCATTCCTGTTTCCTTGAAGGAAGTGAGAAATGAGCAGAAATGAGGAATTTTATCATGCAGCAGCCCTCCCACTGTCAATAAATGTGCAAGGAACGTAAATGGAGTTCACAATGCCCTGGTGCCTGCTGACTGCCTGCTGAAGTTCACTGTTCCATACTCTCACGCTTTTTGCAGGTAGTAATTGACAGCAGCAGTTTAATTAAACAAAACCAGCAAGGCAGTTTCTTGCTAAAAGGGCAGAAAATAATAATATTCTAGAAATGGATCCCTCCAGCTCTCATTGAGGATAAACGCTTGGAGTACTTGAAAACTCTGATAAGTGTCTTCAAGCCTGTGTTGTTATCTTGCTTTTTTATACTATGAAGCTGTTGGGAGGAATAAAAAGAGCCAGAAACATTTACTATTCTCCCTAGACAATTAATTGCATTCTGCTTTGCAATGCTTCCTCATGTCGCAGATTTTCACCGTACATGCCTTTAATAAATATGTATTGTTATAAAGAAAATAACACTCTTATCATATTAATGACTTTGCAGTAGTGTAAAGTAGAATGTAATATTAATACAGTTAACAGTAGCCTTGGTATGGTAGAAAACTGGTAACTGGGAAATTTTCTCAGTGTTTTATAGTACAAGTAAGCTTTTTTCCTGGTATTTTTGGTTTTTTTGTTCCTCTTTGCTAGCATTGGGAATGAAAATATGAGATGCTAGAAATGTCCATATTTGCAAGAAAGGCTCAACAATTATTTCCTATAATAGATCCCTGCAGTCTGTTTTATTAAAAATATCTTCTCAGCCCCAGTTCTTCCCTGAGGGATCCTTGCTGCCTGCCAGCACGGCAGTGAGTGAAGACACCATATGGGCACTTGTCTGCCAGCATCTATATGGGCCTTTTGGGGTTCTGCACAGATCCTAGCATATGGGTCAGACTGACATTTCTTCTATAATCCAGAAGAAAGGAAAGCAATGGTGCTACCTCAGCCTTTCTAGGCAGTTCTGAGCTTTCTCAGCTGAACAGCTTTCCTTTTCCTTCGGTGTTCCCTGTGGTTTGGACACCACCGGAGCTTGTAGCAGCCTTAGCTGCAGCCAGGCCATGCCAGACCAGCTTCACTGAGAACTCTGATATGGGAAACTGATACCAGGAGCTGAATATCCTACAACAGTGAGAAGAATCTATTCTGAACAAAGAGCCTTCAAACACCTGGCACTTTATTAGTCTAGCACGAGAGGTGTGATCATTTGCTGGAAGTGCTGTCAGAGGAAATAAGGATATTGTAAGATTTCAAATACTAAGCATAGAGGTTTTAAATTTAAAAGCCAAGGGTTTACGCAAGGTTAAGCCTTGACGTTTTTGAGTCAATGAAATCTGATAATTTTAAAATTGTTGTCTTTACTGCGCTGAACCCTGTCATGTTGTTCATTTGCTTTTATAGCTTGTGGACGTTTTTATACACAGAAGCATAAATTTAACAGAATAAACAATAACGTAAAAAAATACGGATGGCAACTGCAGGGCAGCCAAGCCTTGGTTCTGACAGTGAATTTAACTTTAAGGTGCCCTGGATGAGCAGGTGGCAGCTCTCAAGCCTGACATTGCATTAATAACAAATGTGTATGTGTGGATAAGTAGCTCATCTTAGATATTTGGGGGTGGCTTTCCAGTTTGGGGAAGGCAGCTGGATTTTACAAATGCCTGGTTACAGCTGTTATGAGACATTCAAAATGAAGAAGATTTTATTGTACGTGATATCCTAGAATAATGTATTTCTCTGTTTCTGCCTGGGAGATGTAAGTAAGCAAATGTGACTGTATCACTGTGGGAACTTCTGCTAACTCAGTCAGTGACCCCTGGAGACTCTAAGGAACTGTGCAAGTGCTTGACCTCGCTATCAATATAGCCTTTTCTCCTGCAACGTTATTACAGTGTCACTAGCACTGGGTATAAACGAAATGGAGATGCGTTTTACAGGAATATGTAGATTCCAGCAGGCTCACTCATCTCTCCACACTGGCATTGCTGATCTCTCTCTCCCTGCTACTATGATTTACAGCAGTCCTTAAAATGCAGATGAAGACCTCTCAGCAGTCTATGTCACTGTCAGGTTTTCATTTCATCTCGCTATTATGCTTTCCAGAAGTCAGAAGCTGGTGGCTGCTGTCTTAAGCATAAAAGTGAATTGAATAAATTAATAATGGCCAAAGGGTATCATGGCAACCGGAGGTGTGAAGGAAGGTGGCCAGGTCCTGAAAAGTGTGATTAAAAATGGCACTCTAGCCTTGGTGAGTTAATGCAGCATCAATTGCCCACAACTAACATGGCAATTCTACCATCCAGAATTACTACAGGGAAATAAAGGTTCCTCAGCATTGCCAGGAAAGCTGGATCGTTAATGAACAGAATAATGATGAAATGCAGAAAGTCTTGGTTCTTGAGCAAAGCACATTAGTTTCCGGGGCATGAGGCTCATTTGTAATAGGGAACTAATTCATATAATCAACACAAAGACTAAACACTGAAGAGAAGATTTTCTGAAATGAAGAGTGATTTCTGTGCCAGTCCTTCTGTGTGCAACACACTTGCAAACTGCATTTTTGTGTCCAGGAGTGGATATTTAGGCATCTAAATATCCACTCCTGGACACAAAAATGCAGTTTGCATTTGTGCATACTAATGGGCAGTCTGCCTGTGCAAGTAGAAGAGAAAAGCAGTAGCGAGAGGGTTTTCTAAATGTGAGATCCCTGGTGGTGCCTTCTGGCTCTCGCTTTGGGGAGAACTGGCTCAATGTGCTTCTGTGTCCTTAGTGTTTCTGGGTAGAACTCACCAGCCGTTGAAGTGCTCTGTGGCACTGGTCCAAGCTCTTTTAATAGGAGAGAGATGGTTGCACTGTCTCATCTGCTGTGTAGTAATGCTTGACATTAATATTTCACTTTGCTCTGGAAGTTCTCAAAGCCCCTTTCAGGCCTAATTAAGGCTCACATCACACCTAAGAACAAGGCAGATCTCTTAATGATGTGAAAAATGAAAACAAGAGAAGCAAAGAGACTTGCTTAGTATCACAGAGTGGCAGTCCTGAGATTGAAACATGAAGATCTTGAGTCTCGGGAGCTTGCTGTAGCTCCTGATGAGTAATAATATCTGACCATACTGATAATTAATAGCACTTGCAATGAGCTTAATACACGTGAAGTGCTGTTGAGATACTGCTTCGTTCACCCTCACTGATCACTGGGGTATTCATGGTCTTCATTGTCCAGACCACTCCATTTGGCATATGTGGAAAACCACTCAGTCCATCAGATATTGCTCCACAGTGGAAAGCTGAACATGGAAACAGTTGCAGGATAGGGTACAAAAGAGTACGCTCAGAGTGCCTGGCTATCAGCAAGTAACCAAAGTGATGTAGGGGTGCTTGAGCTGAGAACTTGGTCTCCCTTACTGCCACCAGAGAGGAGCAGGCTCCATTAGAAGCCCATTCACAGCATCTGAATTAGAAGCTATTTCTCTCTGCTGAGCCTCTGGAGAGCCTAACATTAGAGGTTTCAAACTAGACACATGAATACTCTCCCTTAAGTGCTTATTATCATTCCCATTTTGCAGGTGGGTGAACTGGAAAGGACCGGACTGTGCTAAATTGAGTGAGCTGCCTGCGATGGTTAGGCTCCCTCTGCTCCCCCCAGAATAACCCTGGAAATGTGTATGAGAAACAGAATGTAAAGCTGAATAAATCCCCACGGGATATGTTTAGGTTGTAAAAACACAGAGACAGCATCAAAATATCTCAGAGTGCTCTTGGAGTATATGGTGAGTCATAAGCACCACATATTAAATGGCCAACACTTATTCAACAAAAGTCATTTTTCATGCAAGACCACAGGAGTCACAGGAATTGGCTTTGCACCAAATAGCCTGATTCAGCAAGATATTGCCAGTGAGCAGAAGCTCTGCTGTTGTGTTCTGGTTTTTAGGAACTGGGAAGCAATGAGCATGAGGAGAAACTGAGAGGTTCCTTACAGGTTCAATGTGGCAGAGTTTTACCCATGTGAGTAGAAACTTATCAGAAAAAATATGCATTTGGAATAGATAATATATTTATGAAATTAATCCCTCCCATGCTCTTTCTTCAGCTTGGATGATGGAGCCTGAATTTCATCTCTCTGTCTTCTGCTGTCTCTGGTATTCTTCCTTAAGCCAAGATTCTGTTGCAACTATGGTAGTCATTAAAAATTAGAGTATAAGAAAGTGTTTATCAGATTTATCATTGCAGGTGGACTGGAAGAGTGGCTGCAAATTGAAATGACTTTGTAACAAAGCCTGAGTTAGCAAAAAAAAGTAGAAAAAAGGAATACTCATTTTTCTGAAATTAGCAGAAAGAACAGCACTCGCAGAAAACATTTATCATTGTCAGCAAGATGTGTGATTTATCTTTGTAGTAATGGTTTTCATAGCTTTGAAGGTAGAGACAATTGATCCATGTTGCTATTTTTTATATAACACCTAGCAAGTTAAATGACTTTATTTGTATATCTAAAATGAAGGCACTTCTAGCACAAGCCTGCTTGGAAATTCACCTTTCTGTACAGGGTCCAGGCCCTGTTTCCAAGGGAAAGCAGCATGACAGGGGTTGCTCTTCTGCATGGATTTCTAGCGCAACACATGGCAATTCCATATGGCAAGCACTCACCCCACAAATTGAACATTAAAAATCAGCCTTGGTACTTGAAATATTTATACAGTATGGCTAAAAGAAATGGTCATTCCTTTTTGTCCAACAATATGACATGCTTATCTAGAATGTAAACAATTCTTAAGGGATGATTCATATGTACCTGCACATCCATGCACACCTATTGTGTGTCTGTTTGCTTTGTGCCACAATCTGATTTTTTCAACTCTGAAGCCTGGGGTTTGCAAGGAAGTGCAGGTTTAGGTGTGAATGAGGAGCAGCAGATGGGAAAGAGGAAAGACTAGGGTATGCAGGGTAAAGAGCTTGGAAAATACGGTTAATCTGATTTTTCTTGAGGTAGATAGAACAGTAAAAATTACTTAAGGAAATAAGACACACATATAATCCAAGCATTCATTAGAAGGCATCCCTGGTCAAATTTTAAATGCTTTATTTTGAATTCAGGAGCTGGAGAAGGACATTAGAGTGCACATGGAACGGCTCACTGACGTACAATTCCCACCAGTGGCAACACTCTCCCCTTCTTATTGACAACAGCCATAGGAACCAACGTGATCATTCATATGGGAGAGGAAATGTCAGGAGCAGAGCTGCCGCTGCCTTTAATCAAGAACCATTTGCAATGGTGACAGAGAAGCCACCTGGTCATTTTAGCAGAGATCGGAGTTCTTAGAGCACCTTGCCCCATTTACTCTGCGGCTTAGCTATCTCAAGCTCTTCTTTAGGCAAAGCTCATGGTGTGTTACAGATCGCTAATGAGATATTTTTTTTTGTTTAAAAGCAAACACTTTAAATAAGAGCCTGAACCACCCTGATGTCAAGCTCCTTGGCTGCTGGCCCACCCAGTTTTACTGTTGCTGCAATGAGCCTTTGGCTGGTGCCACATCTCTGACAGTTATAGGAAGAGCAGTGTGAGCCCCTCAGGCCATGAGCTATTTCTGGTGTCAATTTGAACTTGTCTCCATTTGTCTTCTGCATCGTAACTCCTGGTTCACAGAATCACAGAATAACCAGGTTGGAAGAGACCCACCGGATCACCGAGTCCAACCGTTCCTACCAAACACTAAACCATATCCCTCAGCACCTCGTCCACCGGTGCCTTAAACACCTCCAGGGAAGGTGACTCAACCACCTCCCTGGGCAGCCTGTTCCAGTTCCCAATGACCCTTTCTGTAAAGAATTTTTCGTATTCCTTTAGAGAATCGCAGAGCTGTGCATGCAGCAGGTTTAAAAGCTTTGCCTGCCCTAGAAGTCACGCAACTGTATTACCAAAAGCAGCAGGCTTCAACTGGCTTCAAGCCTTCTCCTTGTGTGTGGTGCCACAAAAGCATTATGGTAATTCTGAGCACTGAACCATTCAAAATCTATTTTAATTGATTCCCAGCTCCTTCACGATTGCAGCATATTGTTAAATCAGTGTTAGATAAAAGTCGCAGGAGGTAACATCTTTTGTATTGCTGCAGGGAGATCACACCTAAAATAAGGCATTAAATTCTGGGTACCTCATTGCTAGAGAGATACAGACAAATTGGAAGAAATTCATAGAAGAGCAATAAAAATGATTAAGGGTCTGAAGGGACTGAGTTATGAGTGAAGATTAAAGGAACTTAGTATGTATCACTTGCCTAAATGATGACTAAGAGGGAAGTGATATCCTTCAACGAGTACTTGGAGGGCATAAATACCAGAAAGGAATTCTTTAGGGTGCTGAAGGACATACAACTTGGGATAAAAGGATGGCGTTAGGCAAAAGGAAACTGGCTCTTGATATAGATCATTAAAAGCTAACAGACCATTTGAGGGAAATCAAATTTGAACACATTTAACAATCACATTTCAGCATTATTTTTTCCCTATTGGAGGAAAAAAGGCATTGTCTGCAATTAAAGACTGAGCAAGAACTCCCTGGTGCAGTCCAGGGATGCGCAAACTGAGAAGAATAATTCCCTATCCAAGTCAGGAAAACAGCAAAAAAGCATTCAGAGCATATGAAGGTTGATAGACCCTTTACCGAGAGCCGGAGGATGTATAAGATACGAAATTAGTGATCTGTATTTTAGGAATGTGCCTGTTGCCAGGATACCATGGGGAAAAATAAAAGCAATAATGCATTTCTTTAAAACACACACATTCTGCTAATTCCAGTGAGAATTATACCTCTACGTTAATGGGAGAACAGACCACAAAGACAAATAATCCTTCTGCAGTTTTCCCATAGCACCAATTCTCAGCTCAGAACACAGCCTCGGAACTGTAAGGGCTGAGATGGTGCCAGGGGGCAGCCCTGGCATGTGTCAGAGCCAGTGCGAGCGGCGGGACGGGGAGTCTGAGGGAAACTGGAGTTTGCTGGGGCTCTGCTGAGCAGGGTGAAGTCCTAAAAATGCTAAGTACAACAGAGAGAGCACCTTGTGGTATTTCAGACTCACTGCACGGAAACTCCCCGGCTGAATTTAGAGGTCCCCACCCAGTAATTATTTGCTTCGAGCTCCAGCTCCCCCTTTGCTTTTCTGGGCAGAGGGGGAATCCTGAAGCTGCTCGCTTGGGCAGCTCCCTTGGGGAACTTGGCACATCCCTTGGCTCCTCTCAGCTCGTGCAGAAGCGAGGTAGAGACGTTCTGGGGAATGTTTTTGTCTTTTCCTGTCACAACCCACATCTGTTTCTGGTGAGGTTACCCTTTGATGGCAAACATCAGCTCATGTGGCACCCCTGCAGCAACACCCCTCGAGAGAAGCTCTGGTGAGCAGTGCCTGGTGGAGCGAGCTCAGGGGAGAAGGACTCCTCAAAAGCACCAAGTGTGGGAAGCAAAAATCTCCTGTGTGCTCACAGGTAATGAACCTCCAGTTCCCCGGTTGGGAAGAGGGGAAACGCCAAGCAGAAACCTCTGCACTCCTCACCCCTCTTTGTGAGACCCCCAGAGGTGCTGATGCTGTTAGAGGTGCCCAAAGGAAGAGCAGTCCATCTCCCCGGAGCAGCATCCCATTGCCGTGCTGTTCTGATTTGTTTATCCCAGAGTCAAATAGGGCTTTAAATGCCCAGTTCTGCTGCTGTAATATGCAGCCACCAGACCTTTGCCAGATTTCTGCTCCAAACTATGATCAGAAGCAATAAGGAAGGATTCCCATGTAAAAACGTCACCTTTAAAACACGCACACTTACACTACTAGTGGGGTGACTGCTTCTCAACACCACTAAAGGGCCCTCCCATATTTTTTTTTTTTGAACAGATAAACCTGCTCAGAGCTAAGAAATGTGTACAAACTTGTTTTAGAAGTGAGATGACACTTCATACTCTGCAGTGTAATCATGGCAACCAGCAGAAATCGTATTTACAGAGGTGGAGGTCAGGAGCTTTCGTTCCGTGAAAACCAGTACAGCTAGTGAAAGTTTTACAACAATTTCTATACTGAAATATTTTCATTTCTTCCCTCTTTGAACATCTTAGACTGGACCTTAATTCTTATCCAAGTTTTTAGATTTACTCCAGCTGATGCCTGGTGAGGAATCATGTGAACAGAGACTTCCCCATGGGATGAAGATCTTGTTTTCATTACAGCTTCTTTATTTTTTTTTTTCATTACATAGAAAGCAAGAGAGTATAATTATACAGAGATCTGGCTAAGCATAATTGCTATTCAGAGCATCCCAGGAGGCTTAAATAGGGCTCAGATGGTGGCATATTTAACCCAGCCCAGGAGCACTGAATCTGGGTGAATATTCTAAAAAACCCACAGGTTTCACCCAGTCAGGCATTTTATTCTATGAGGGGTTTTTTTAGCATAGAATTAGGTAAAAGTCAGCTGTGACCTGAACAGAGTTACATCTGCTGTGCTACAGGGAAGTTGTGCATGAGTGACTTTAAAAAGCCAGTCTCTTAGTTATTTATTTATGGTCTTACAGGTGTACAAACACCCACTTGAAATCCTTAAACTGTTGGCTCCTGATCATAGCTGTGTAACTTGGAAGTTTCTGTTTTGTATTTTACCATTATGTTGCATATGGTTTCACTTCAAAACAGATTCCCACGTTCCCTGGTGTTAGATGCCTCTGAAAACTGGAACCAAAGATGGACTCAATCATGAAAGGAAATACTAAAATATAGTATTCACCATTCTTCATATTTATCTCAAGTTTCATCACCTCAGCTTCTTAGGAAGTGAAGTTGCTGACTGTTAAAGATGCGGATTTAGGCCCAGCAGTGGGTTCATTTAGCGTTAGGAGGGGAATGTGAAGGGCTTTTGTCTCTCAGTCTGCTCGCACTAACCGTGGCCAGTCACAACAAACTCTGGTGCCATCATCTTCGCAAGCTGTGTTAAACCTTCGTGTGGAACTGTGTGGCTGCATCACAAAAGGTGTGTGCACACATCACCTGGGTGACTTCAGGAGCAGATAGGATTGGTTGGACTCAATGATCCGGTGGGTCTTTTCCAACCTGGTGATTCTATGATTTACATATACATATACTTAGGAATACGTAGTAGGATCCTCTTGGTTGAGAAGGAAACTTGCAATTGCCAAGCAGGAGATTTTGGCTGCATAGCCAACATTTGCCATTTAAAACCTGGACCACAGCAGCATGTGCCACCTGCAGCCTGTGAGGTTCGCGGCACCGAAGTCTGACCTCCAGTGATGGAGACCCGGCAGCATATGAGCAGTGTCTCCTCGGGCTCACCTCTGGCTGCCCCAACGCGATTTGGGATGCTGGTTCCCCTGAATGCTTAGGACAGCTCGATTTCCATGCAGGATGGCTTAGGAAAGGCCCATCTCCATCCAAAAGCTTTGGAGCAAGCCCAGCCGGCAGTCAGTGCAGGGGCTGACGATGCTCGCGGGATGCCCAGGGGCACCCCTGCATCCCGGCCGCCCCACTGAGCATTCCTGGGGGCTCCACGCCCCTTCCCCAGCCCCGGCGCTGCTGGGGACCCCCTCTCCCTCAGGGACCCTCCTCCCTGCGAGCAGCGCTGGGGACCCCCCCACCCGCCTGGGGTCCCCCTGCCCTGGGAGCCCCGCTGAGGACTCCCCACTCCTGGGACCCCCACCCCGCCAGCAAAGCTTCCTCCTGGGGACCCCTCTCCCTTCTGTGACCCCCTCTACCCGCAGCCCAGCCCCCCCGCACCCCTCCCTCCTCCTGTGTCCTGCCCCCTATAGCTCCTGGGGACCCCCCCTCTCCCCAGCATCACCGCCGGGGACCCCTCCTCCTGGGACCTCTCCTGGGGACCCCCCTCTCCCCACAGAACCCCCCAGGCCCCCTTCTCCTGGAGACTCCCCCCTCCTCCCCAGCATCACCGCCCACCCCCTCCTGCCCCCCGCCCATCCCCGCAGCACACGCCGCCTCCCGAGCTGCGCAGCGCGGCCGTGGAGCGGCGCGGGGCTGCTCCCTTCCTCCCTCCCCCTGCTTCCTCCTCCTTCTCCTCCTCCTCCTCCCCCCCGCAGGGCAGAAGCCGGCGGAGGCGGCGGGTGCGGAGTGGCGGTCGCGGCGCGGAGGTGGGTGCGGACGGGGACGGGGATGGGGATGGAGATCGGGATAGGGATGGGGAGGGGGATGGAGATGGGGGCGCCGCGGGCCCCCAGAGGCTTCTTGGGAAGTTGTGCTTAGCCGGGGCGCGGGGGTCCCGGCGCAGCATCTCCCGCGGAGCGGGGGGGGCGGGCGGCACCGAGCGCTCGGGTGGCTGTGGCCGCCCCGCCGGGGGTCCGGGAGGGACCCTGGGAGCGGCTGCTCTGCGGCGGGTGCCGCGCATCCCGGCTCGGGGCGAGCTCGGAGGCGGCGAGGGGCGCTTCTGAAAGGCGAGAGCCGTTCTCTCTTAAAACCAGCCTGGGTCTGCTGGGAAAGCGGCCGGGGTCGAGGGTTCCCATGCTCAGGGCAGGTATTCACCGGCGGAACTTCGGCGGTGTCGTGCGTGGGTTGTTCTCTGGGTTTGTTTTGCTTTCTGTCACGCTCCAGACCGGCTCCTGCGGCCAGTCGACTTTCTTAGACGCAGCTCGGTTGGTGGGATGGGTGGTGGGACCGCTAGGATGGGGCATCTCAGCGCCTACCAAACTTTCAGGTGTGGAAACGTGTTCGTGATTGGTTTTATCCCGTGGCTCCGTGGGCTAAAGGTGTCTTTGTATTGATTTCCCTGCGTGTGACGTAAGAGCGGTTTCGCTTCTTGAATTGTTAGCCAGGTGCAAAATCATTGACCCCTCCTGTAGAACACACATGTGCCTTTTGTATTTTGTGACTAAAAATAGCAGAGGGGTCATCTGAGCAGATTACAGAGGAAGACTCAAAGTTTGACGGAGCTATTGATGAAGACTAAATATTTCTAAGGTGTGTGTACAGATGCCTGATTGAACAGCGCTGCTTTCTGTGGTACTGATGGGGCATTGCTTGATCTCCGGCAAAAAGGGCAATTTCCATCAATAAGGGGTCATGACACGTGAACTGTACGTATGTATTTATATCGATGCTATTTATATGCATTAATATATCTGTTTCATATACAGAGACAGACACATTAATATATGCGTACACGCTCACTTGTAAGTTAAGAACTAGTGGAATAGATGTGTTGAAGCTTTTTTCGTCAGGGATTTAAGTGTTGTCACGTGTCTTCTGCCCTGGGAGCTTCTCTGCTGCTGCTGGTGCCGATTCACTGTTGGGCATTGAGTCAGGGCATTCGTCTGGCTCTTCACACGCCAAAAGAAAGAAGATCAATTTGAATGCAGAAAAGAGGAAACCGCTCGTATGAAGATTTAGGAATTAAACTACCTTTTTTTTTTTTCTCACTGACACTTAGATCCTGTGTCTGTAAGCGCAGTCACTGTGCAGTTCTGAAATCAATAACAATAGCTTGATGGTTCAGATTTTGTAATAGGAGGACTAATCTCGAATTCAGGATGTTTTATTTGATGGTTCGAAAGAGGAACATGATGAAAGAGTGGAGATTTACATGACAAAACACTTAATTCCACTAATGCAGTGGAAGATGGCAATGGATTTTGTCTGTTTTGCTTAACTAAAAGTAGATATCTGGAAGCTGTAAATGAGAAGGCTGAAGCAGGCTCTTGTGTTTGAATTATTTTGTGTGGTTGTTGTGGAAGGATGAAGTTCTATACTCCACTAGCATTAGTAGCGATGGGATTATGTAGGCATAATCATAGAGATGCAAATAAGATACTGCTTACATTTTAACATTATTTTAAGCACTCTGGGGCAGGAGCTCTGTGCGAACCAGGATTTTCAGTGGGAAAGGATTATGTTTGTAGCCCAGGTGATTTCCACATTACACACATGTTTTTAAAGACGGGCTGTATCCCAGTACTAAAATCTCTCAAAGTATTTCATAGAATCATAGAATCACCAGGTTGGAAAAGACCCTAGCAGATCATCGAGTCCAACCATTCCTATCAAATACTAAACCATGCCTCTCAGCGCCTTGTCCACCTGTCCCTCGTTTATACGTAAGATCGGGTTGTTAGGGGGATGATGGCGAAGTCTTTAAATGTTTGTGAGGCACTGCTATCTGTGATACCGCAAGCCCTCCACTTCCAAAGGCGTTCTTATCAAATTCCTTTGCTGACTGGGAAGGGAATCCTTATTATTAACCTTTTTTCCTATGATGAGTGCTTCCTTGTATGTTCATGGCAGTAAAATTTTAAGAAATTGTAACTCAGGGTTGTGTTACCATTATATTCTGTTTCTAATGTTCTGATGTACCTTCTCTAGAGATAAACTAGCAGCACTGGCCTGATCTTATCTAAATGATGTATTGATTTAGGAAGTTAGAACATGCAAACTGTTTTTCTTTTGATGCGGATACATTGTTCAGGTGAAGAGATGCCAGTATGCTCCCTCTCCTTTCTAAGCCTTAGTTACCTTTACAGTTACTGTATCCTTAAAGGCTGTATATCCCACAAACAGAACCCCCAAGGAAGTACATTGTTGAATCATACAGTGCTACCTTGATTCTTGGTTGATGTGAATCACCCTGTTCCCAGCATCTTACAGAGTTTGCAGGAACTGTACCCTGGTTTGAGCTGGGCTCCTTGATAGCTGTCTTCAGGCTTCAATTCCTTCCTTCATCTCCCTATGTTCCTCTGTATCTTGCACAGTGAGGAATAACTCTTAATTCCCCCCATACTCCTTGGCTGGAGTTACATTACTCAGCTGGAAGAATCCTAAGTGCTGCGGAAAAAGAAGGCGAATTTCCAAAAAGCAAGCATTTTTTTCACTGCTTTCCCTCACAAATTAGTATTTTCTATTTATTTATGTGTTTTAGTGAAGTGCACTGTTTTTCTTACTGATGAACCGCAGTGCCAGATTTGGAGTCTAAATACAGCTATTCAGGCAAGGAGAAGGGATCTGTAAGCTTCAACAAGTCTTTATCTCAAAGCAGCCTGAATTACACTGATCTCTGTGCTTATACTGCAATTTCAGAAAAATTAACTAATTATGTATAGCATTGTTGACCCATACCCTTAAAAATATGTCGGGCTGCCCATGTATCTAACAGAAAGTGTCTTGTACAGGCACACTGTCTGTTTGTCCGCTCAACCTTTTCATTTGTGTTTCCTGGGCTGGAAGATATGATTACAATTCTGGCCTGGTTGCTCGATTTGGTTTTTACATGCGAGGGAGACAGGAAAGCTCCTGAGGGGCTGGAGGGCAGCAGGCACGCTGCAATAGGAGCACCGTAATCCTTTGGTTACACAGCTGTGTCTGACACACCTTTAAACAGCATGTTAGCGGCAAGCAGCTAATGTAACTTTGCCTTGGACTATTTGTTAATTTGTGTTACGCCTGCTTTCCAGTGGCTGGTGGATGTGGGCTCTGAGCACCAGCTTTAAGCAGTGTGGGGTCCCTCATAAGAAGAGTTAACCAGGTGATGTGCGTGATGCCTTGTGAGAAGCAACAGAAAGAAGAACGATGCCCAGTTGGGTACCAGGAGCTGATGGCCATGACAGAGCAGCTGTGGTGGTGGTGAGAGACCAGATGTAACAGTGAGTGTGAGCAGGAGCGAGTGGTCAGTGGCAGGCTTTGTCCCAATGCCATCCCTATGACCTCCTGTGGCAGCACAACAGAGGTCATAGACTTGCCAGCCCTAACCCCTTGTCCTGCCTCTTATTTCCAGATCTAGCTTCTTAAAATTGCCGCAATAGCTTGAACTGGCTGAAACACACGTTTTCCAGATCTCTGCAGTGTCAAGGCTGCTGGTTTCCTTGTGAACTTGGCAGAAATGAGGCAGTACACATAAGCTAACCCAGCTCCAGAATTTTGGAGCTCCTGGTGCAGCAAACCTCCCTCACTTAATTTGCAGAAAGCAACGAAAGCACCTGCAGCATTTGGGATGGTGGAAGCCCTTGGCTGCCAAGGTGCCTGCCTTCTGTGTAATGGTTTTCCTTTGGAATGAACACAAGCACGTGAAGAAATACGGTGATGGGGGGTTTAGGGGAGTGACACAGGCTTTTAGTGTTTTATATATCGAATGCTACTAAATACATACTTGTTATTATAAAACTTCTTGTGCATATCATTTTAGAAATAAGTGTGGGTTTTTTATGCAAGCTCTGTATCTACTGCGGGTCATTCCTACACAAGGTGCAGATCTGTACCTAAATAGCAAAATACTAAACCTGACATTTTTTCATTTGCTTCACGCCTTCAAGTAGGAAAAAATATGTTTCACAAGGAGATATTTTTCCTGTAAAAAAAACCCTTCATGTTCAGTGTGGATGAATGTACCCAGCTATCTTACCATGAAATTAGAAAAACTGGTGAGATTGAAAAAGACTTTCATATTACTATTTTTTGCCTGTGTTGATTCATGGCTTAAATCTGCCATATTTAAGTTAGACTTGATAACCCCTCAGGATTGTATGGAATAATAGAGAAGGATGTTTCTTTCAAATGACAGCAGACATTGTGTTACAGGTGAGTTTTAGCTGGGAAGAACTGCGAGATCAAACCAAAAAAGTGAAGATAAAATGTAAGGTTCAAAGATGTACAGTGAAAACAAGATAAGACTGCTTTGAAAAAATGAGAACTTCTGTAAGATACATAGGAAAAATAATAAGGATTTATCTGCAACACGTGTAGTTAGGGGATGGAAGAAGCCTGGTAGTGTTGAAAGTGCTATAAAAGTAGGCAGCACATTAGATGTGAATTCACAGTGTTGGATGAAGGTGATAATGTCCTCATATGCTCTTCTTGCCCAGTTAAAAGTTCAGTCTAGGGGAAAAAAACGCTTAATTAAAGTCCTTGGACCTGGCACCAAATTGATAGTGAGATACCAACAAATAGGAGAGATTTCAGGACAAAAACTAGTAGAAATCAGGATTCTGGGTAGTCTTGCACATGATTTTAAAAAAATGTGAGAGGCCAATGTTAACCTTGCTGTTCCTGAGCTAGGATAGCGTAGCCTGTGAGTGCCAGAATTTATTAACCCAGAGAAGGAGAAGGACTCCAGAAGGACTGGTACAGCCAGGAGGTTTGATTGTGTAAAGCTAGAAATGGGAGGAAATGGAGAAGAAGAGTTCGATAGATGATTAGTGGTGTATATCACGTAATGAGATGAATTTGCCTGCAGGGCCAGCTCTTCACAGAGGAGCTTCATGGCCTGAAAATTCTTCAAGAGAGCTTAGAACCAACACTTTTTTTTTTTTTTGTTCAAGCCCATCAAACACCTTGTATAATATTAGCCTTTGATTTTGGCTACTTGTTAGTTGAGAAATTTGTCTTTTGATGGAGCAATACAGATATTAAATAGATAATATTTAATAGATATTGTTAATGTTAAATAAGTTAAATGGATAGTGAATCTGAAATTTCTGTGATTCTCAAGGAATGCCCTGAAAGCTCAGCTTTTTATAGATCTGTTGTACATGTTACGCTGGTGGTCTGTCTTCAGTCACTTGTTAATGCATTTGTAGGGTTGCTACTTTATGGTTCATCCCTCTGGCTTGATTGCTGAAGCCTGAGGAAATTTCCTGGGGCCGTTTCCGGGGGGGATCAAAGTGGAAGGAGAGCATGTTGGGTATGTACGTCAGGTTTTGAGCCCATGCAGAGCTGCTGCCAGTTCAGCTCCCCAAAGAAATATGGGTTCACACTTTGAGGTTGTGCTTCAGGATCAGGGAGTCTGCTAGTTTTGTGGCTCCCTGGAGATCTGGCCTGGAAGAACACTGTGATATCTGGGCTGTAACTGCCTCTATTGTAAGTGCTGTGTGTTAAAGGCTGCCAATAGAAATGACAACACAAGATACAGAGGGAGTCTCTTCATTTCAAAAGACAAAACCATATTCTTGAGCACTTCAGCATTGTGTAGTACAGCTTTGTGCCCTGAGCAACTCATCGAAGCTGTTCATAAAGTAAATAATTTAGATGAAAAATGTCATAAATTATAGAGCTATGGAAACTGTATCTCAGGTTGAGGATTAACTTGCCCAAGGAACAGACAGGGATAAATCAGAATGAAACCATTATCACTCTTGACATTTAGTATTAGAATTACTTTACAAAGCTATTTATACCAGCTTTAAAATAGTTTCAAAAAGAAATGAGATGAGAAGGGAAGAGTGGAACCTAAGCTCATCCCTCTCATTACAGGAAAGAGGGAAACGGCATTTCTCTAACGTCTGGCTATTTCTATTGCTGGTGTTTAACTGGATTTTAGAACATTGCTAAGGAGATCAGCGAAATTAGAAATACACAGCATAGTAAAATGAAATATATATTGGTATCCATGGAAATCCCATGTGGGTTGCTCTTGCATTAGGGTAGATCAAGCACAGTTCGGCTCTTGCTTTCCACTGGTGGAAGGAGGACTAGGACCTGGGTCCTCTTAATTAGGGGCACCAAAAATGCTTCCCATTTGTTTTGGAGAAGTTCATGGTTCTGTGCTTTACAAAGTGTGTAAAGACTGGTAAACCTTTAATGCTCCAGCACAGTGAGCAGCTTCTAGCTTCAGTCTTCACTGCTGTTTAAAAAAAAACAGATTTCAATAACTCTTTGGGTAAAACAGCCTTCTTGGGTGGTTTAAAATCATCTGCTGCTTATTTCTTCGTACTGCTTTAAAGACTGAGTTATTGTTGTTTGGTGTCAGGGTTGCAGTGTTGTGATAACTTGTTCTGGTGTGATGCAGGGAAATGTGTAAAAAGCTTCTGCTGAGTTTTGATAGCTTTTTTTTTTGTTGTTTAAAGGCCTCCATTAAGTGGCTGCAGTAATCTGTAATCTGTCCAGTTTTCCAGTTTTTTTTATCTTGCTGTACTAGCACATTGGGTAGTAAATTTTAAAAAGGCACAAAACATGTACTGTGAAAATACAGGTAAGCATGTAAATATCAACAGTGGGATTTGTTGGGCTGTTGCTGTTCCTGAGTTCTGAGGCTTTTAAGTATTAGAAAATAAACCGACACTTTGTGGCAACGTATATTTGTGTGTAAAAATACTTGCTTGTTACTAAAGCAAGAATATCTCAACCCTAATCAGTAAAAATACTAACACTGCAGTGTTATAACAACCTTCTTTGGGTATTTTTAAAGCTAACAAATAATTCTAAAGCAGCAAATAGTCGCATATAACAAAAAAAAATGGAGGGTTCCAAATTAGACAATATAAATGCTGTGTTCATTCCCAACAGCAATTCTTGGGATGAACCCTGGCTTCATTAAAGTCAATGAAATGTCTTCCTGCTGACTTCACCATATCCAGGTTAACAAAAATAGATTGAAGGGGAATCTAAAAAAGTTTTCTCCTTGATGAGGTACTGGAGCTGAAGTAATTCAGTTTTACTGTGCGTTTGCTCCTCAGTTCAGCCAGAGAGTCTTCAAGTGAGCAGAATGGTGGTGGGATGAGGTGCGTGAGAAGGAAAGGATGTTCCCTTTGAAATAATGGTTGTGTTACCCCAGATGTTTTATTGAGGTACTGCAGCCGTGTGCCCACTGCAGGTGGGAGGGAAGCTGGCCTTGGAGGTGGACACCCATCTCTAGGATGCTTAGGCCTTGAAAGGGATGGAAAGCCCCCAAATCCATCTCTTTAAGTATTGTATTACTGCATTGTGTGGGTAGGAGTCTGGGCAGGCTGAAATGCAGCATTCAGGCATGGTTTTAGGGACTTTTTTAGCTTTGTCCTTTTGGCATCAAGGATTTTTATGTGGCAATTGAATAGGAGGAAGGAATTAATTTGATTTAGCGATGTCAAACTGAAAATGAAGTTCCTCTTAGCACATCCTTCGAAGAACACTCAGTGGCTCTGGATTTAGCCTGCCATCCGCTTTATTTTTGCAGGGCTATTTTTGAACTTCCTCTGCTGATAAATATTTAGAGTCTGTTTATATTGAATCTGATTTCTGTTAGATAGTGCTTCCAGATTTTTTTTTCTCCCTAAATACTTACTACTGAAGAAGTTGGTGTTACAAGCCTTGTAATTGCAGTGCTGGTGGTTTTGTAATTTTAACTGTAGCTCAGTGACAGTGTGTTTATTAATTATCCGAGAGAGGCTTACAGCTTTCTATAAGAGAACTTGCGCTCTGGGCTGTAGGAGTTAGAAGGGAGCTGTAATTGCTTCTTGTCTGGAGCGCAGGCTGAGGTGGATTAGATGTGACCATCACTGAGGATCAGTAAGTTATGAAAAGTGGAAAGGCTGTTTCACTTTTGTGAAAGGATGCTGCTAAGCTCAGAATGGAAATAGCAGCTATTTATTTTTTGTATAATTAAAATCTGATGAAAACCAATTCAGAGATATTAATTACTCAGCCCAGCTAAATCTTAGCGCTGTTTTGTTATGCCTTGCTAATTCCTTTTTGGAATCATGTTTTTCCTGGTGTGAATACGGCAATCCTGCTTTAGTTAGCGGACAGCAGTTGTCACTGTGCACAGGGATTGTAATGCCTGGGAGTTTCAGAAGCATCTGTGTCAAAATAAATAAAACATTTAAGAAGCTTTACTGAAAAGCAGTAAACTTGAAAATCAAATTGGTTAGCAGCTCTGAAATGAGTTACTTTGTTATATTACAGCATACAGCCACCAGATGTCACTTATTTTGTGCACTGGGGAGACATTCGCGCTTGGTGTGTAAAAAGAAAAAAAGCAGCAACTTGCTTTAAGTGGCTTTGTTTCTGTTTTCATTATTGGCATCCATCTTCCTTGATAAATATTTTCATCTTACAGTAGATTGTATAGGCTTGTTTCTCACAAATGAGATAGAGTTGCATTTTGTATGAGCCTTAAATGTCAGACGTGACAATTCGAAGTTTGGTCTTTAATAGAATAATTAATAGGCTTGCTAAGTTTTCAGAAGGGTGAAAGTCCATTTTATGAGAAGGACAGTTTTATTATAATGAGCTGCACTATCATTAGAGACACTTTAATCAGGGGCTGAAATACATATTCATCTTCAACCAAGTTAAAAGCAGTGAGATGAGTCTTAAAGTCATGCAGGACTGAAACCAAGATGGCAGTATGGGTAGACAGGGGAAGGGCCGCTTCTAAAGTTAGAAAACAGTATCAACTTGGAGAATGATGCAACTCATCCCCTGGCATTAAAAGTTTCAAAAGAAGAGGAAAGATAAATAAACAGGTGGGATTATGTCTATAGTGGAAAAGGAGCCCTTGATATCCAAGGCTGAGCTGTTTTTCTCAACCCCAACGAACATGACCAGTACCGGTGAGCAGGGTGAGACAACCTATTGCTCCCAGTGAGAGCGAGGAAAGGGCTCGTTGTCCAGGTCGTGGTGTTCAACAGTGGATTTTTCTTCCCTTTACCAGAGATGCTAAACTGAGAGATGCAGCCCCTCTTCCTGCTCCACGGTTACATAAGCCTCATGCTCATTTATGTTTCAGTCTGTACCCAAAGGCAGCACTGTTAGAAAGGGGAGATTTAACATTCTGGACTTGAAGCAGAAAGACTGAAAACTGAGTGATTTCCTGAAAGGTAATGATTGGTGGGTTTTTTTGGTTTTGGTGTTTTGTTTGTTTTTTTTCCCGGTGCTAGTACTGTAGGGTATATTTATGTTTTGAATGTGTCTGCTGTCTTGGATTTCAGCATGGGATGGAGTCACAGTCATGCTGTGGATCTCCTGAAGGTTGGAGGATGTCAATCCATTGGTGACTGAATGATGTAGGGGTTGCTCTCCCAATTCTTTTCCTTTTTGGTCCGCTGGAGCAGCTGTTTTGAAAGATTACCTACCTTCATATTTTGTCTGTGATGGCAAAAGTGCTCTGGTCTGGCATTCACTGACTGCAGGCACAGGGTATAATACAGAATCCTCCCCTAATTCCCCCTTTTTTCTATGCCTGAGCAAGAACAGGGGTGAGCAGAGCTCTCCTTAACTAATAGAAATGGAGTGAATTAGTGTTTTAGCAGCTAGTATGAAACTAATTATATTAATGTGAGCTCCAGTGTCTTAACTGAGAGTTGTTTATGAGACCGATGGTTTCGCTTCTGAGCTGCAGAAAATGCCACCTGCCTACTCTGGCCCCAAAAAACACTCACTGCAGCAGGTCCTGGCACAACTCTGGGATGGGGAGCACAGAGGTAGCCTAGCTGGGAAAAAATACCTTATCTGGCTTTTGAGCTTATGGAAGGACTGAAACTGCCTCTGTTTAATGTGGTTACTGGGGGAAATTCAGATTAGATGCATTCTGCCTTAGATGGTGTATTTAGAAATTGGATTGTCGGTGACTCTGTGTTGCGTGATGCATACCTGACTTTGATTGAAGTCCCTCAGTCCCTGTGTAATGGGATTCTGGATAGTGAATTAGGAGATGCAGATTTTTCTTGGACTTCTGCCATTTTATGTCGTAGGGTAGTATAGGTAGCGTGTCTGTACTCTGCTGTTTTGTCATCCTCAATTTGGAATGCAGTCTGACATCTGGAGCTGGGAGTCACTTCAAGAAAGTAAGTACTGTCTGTGCCCCAATGCTGTTAAACACATGGACATTAACCAAACCCTGAGATACATCAGAGTGCACTCCAGCATCCCCCTGAGTCTGCTGAGTTCGTCCTGAATTCTGGCAATGGAACTACTGCCTTCACCCATTTAATTAGTTTTTCAGGTTGAACAGAAGTGTCTATCTAAAAAACCTAATCAAAAAATGTGTATGTTGTATTTAAATGTTTATGTTTGGAGAACGCGTTGTGTGTTCCAGATCAATTTTGTGGGTGAAACCCTGAGGAGGAAAACTGAAAATAACTTCAAAATTAAGTTTTCACATGTAAATGGAGAAAAATTAAATAATTGTAAGGTTTTATTATCATTCACTATTGGAGGCCCTCGTATCGGGGTAACAAGGCTGCTGAACTGGTGTTGGAGCTTCTTCTGCTGAAGCCAGGAGCAAGCCAGAGCTTGTGAGGTGCGGGCAGCTTTGCTCTTCTGGGACCTCTGCTGCAGAGGATATAATGCAGGGTGGAGGGGTGCAGTGTCCGAAACAGCTCCTGCTGGCTGCTGAGTCACATTCCTCAAGCTTGGGTGGAAGATGTGGCATTTTGTGGCACTTGATTGCATGTTGCTGTCTTTAGATATGGGCGTGAGTGATCTCTGTAGAAGACAATGATTGATATGGCTCTCTGTGGCAAATGCTGTGTTTTGTTAGAAGCTTTCTTGAGGGTGGGAAGCCTTACAGGAAACTGAGCATGGGCCAACATCTGCAGTGCCCTGTTTCTGAATCCGCACTGCTCCTTCTGGTCACCATTGCAAAAGTAAACGTAACTCAATACCAATAACTTTATTGGTAGAATAGGTCAATATGGACCCATTTTTCTAATTTCTCTGAACTTAAGGCACTAAAGAACCATCGTCTCTGGAGCTGCAGTTTGATGCATCGGTTGCACCGCACTCTTACACTGACAAATCCATCTATGCTGTTATCTGCATGTAATAGACATATTTTATTTATCAGTATTTTGTAGTTGTTGGGTGTCACTTTTGAGAAATGAGTGTTGCTTTCCTGGAATGCTCGTGTTGTCACTTAGTGACAGTGGATTAGGGGCTTTCTTTGGTGTTATTTTTTTTATAGCATAGTAGTGCTTAGAAGCATAAATAGGCTCAGAACCCATCTTTTCCAATCCTAAGACACTCTAGTAAGCTATTATTTTGGTGTAGTCCCTGCTGCAGACATATATTAAGGAACTTATAGTTTCTTTCACAGAACATAAATCCCCTCCAAACGCATCTGCATACACTTGATGCCATCGTAGTCTCCTGTGTGTTAGAGGGCTTTGAATGCATTAAGAGCCTAAGCCGAGATATTATATTAATCTTGTGAAATCAAAGATTCACGACTTTGACTCAGGGTAGAGTAAATACTAGTGGCAACAGAGGAATTTAAGAGATGGAAATGCCCTTCTATACTTGGGATGGAGATGGCTTTTGGTTAGATATATTCCGCTAACATTTGAATTTATAGGTCTTTGCGAAGTATTTTATAGGGCAAATTCTGGAGATGCTTCCAGTTCTCTGCAGTTTCATAATGATAATGCCCTATTTGAATTTTTCTGCACTAGTAACTAAGCTTTTTGGGTTGTCATTAACAGTCATGCATCTGTTCTTGCGAAGCTGGCTGCCAACTGCAGTTGATGGAATTGGTGTCACTTTAGATTTCATCTGTGAATTGCTTCAGTAAATGGTTTATTTCAAGACATGGAACCTGAGCTCCAGAACTGGTGTCGATCTGATCTGAGCTACAAAGTTCTAAAGCCACTCTGCATCCTCTTCCATCTGCTTAGAACTCAATATATCAATAACCACCGCTGTTTAAAAATAAAGCCTCACTTTACCCCCTGCTGTTTGCTTTTGTGTTGCGTCCATCTACCCCCGGGGAGGCTGGGATTTTTCAGTGGACTGAGCTCTCTGGCTGGAGCAGAGCATTTGAGAACAGTTGCTCACCCTAAATCCTTAAAGCTGTGTCCCCTGTGAGGTGGCCTGGCCAACAGAGCCAGAGAGAAGCACCTGGGCCGCAGGCATCCCTGTGTAGCTCCCAGGTGGTGTTCAGGTGGGGTTGGTAGAGACCACTATGGGAATTGGGCACTGATGCCACCTAGGAGCTCCGTGAGACGTGGGATTTTTTTTTTTTTCAATTTCACTGTGCAATGCCTTAAAAGGTGAGTTTTGACCCCTCTGCAATTTAAGCAAAGAAGGTGAGGTTAGCTTGAGACAGTCTCCCTACAACAGAAGTTAAGTAATTAACATCTCTGATGGAAAAGAAGTCTCTTGGAGAGCTCATCTTGAATTGTCTCTGTGCTACCAATAACGAACATATAGTTTGCTTTTCGAAATGTTGCCTTTATTTGCAGCAAATGTTGCAGAAGAGGCAAGGTGTGAGGGAGTGCTTGCCAAAGTTTTCTTGGTACATTCATGGCTAGGCAGAGTTGGTTTGTTTTGGTTTGTTTTGATTTTCCTGGTTTCTTTCCACGGAAATTGAGTAAAGCAAGTTCTCAGATTTTTACCTTGTTTACAATCTGCAGCCCAGCTAAGTGCAACACAAAGCACTGCAAGGTATTTGGGGTTGTGTTCTTTCTAAGTAGAAAACAAGTATACTGAAGCCAAACACTGGCAAAGCCTGCAGGGATACACAGTTGAAGCAATGGGGTCAGCAGCTCAGGGGCTGAAGAACAGGTTTCTCTTATTTTTGTTCTGGGTGCTGCAGTATTTACTGACTAGGTCCCAAATCCAGCGTGGCCTTGTTTTCTTTTTTTAGTATTACTGTTGTCTGTGGGGGTCTTTGCGCAGATTCCTGGGGGAGTTTGCCATGTTATGAAAATTGATTCCAGCACTGATTTTTTTGAGAGGCTGATGAAAGAATGCAATAGGTTCTTTTTTGTGTAATAGTAGAAATCAGTAAATGAAGATATTTGAATTTCTTTGAAGTTTGTGATGGAGATGTTGTCCTTTAGCTGTGATCATGTAAACATACGAGAGGACAATAATGACTGTTTAATCCATTATCAAATAGCATTAGGTTCCACATCAAGCATGTGCACTTCCTATGGAGATATGTGTTGTTAGCAAAAGAAAACAGTATAGCTGCACAGAAACATCTTCAGAATGATTGTATCTCAGAAACTGGTTAGTAAAAAGGTATCACACTCGTGAGTAGTTAGAGTATGTGATACTGATGAGTGATGGAGTCTGAGCCTTTGATGGAACACTTATGAATAGTGGTAAGAGACTTTGGCAGTAAATGTTGCTTGACTTATGTGGAAAAAACTCTTTCCTAAGGTGCTGAAAGCAACATAATACCTTCCATCAGCAAGGTTTTGCTTAATTAACAGTAGCCAGAAGTGACCTGCAGGAGTGTTATCTGGTGATACTGTGTTACTCTTAAAAAGAGATCACTAGCAATTTCTTTGAAATACTTGAACTCTGAATCTTCACTTTGAAAAAGGTGTGTGGCTTCTCGGTACTTTAATGGGCTAGGATTTATGTGCCCTGCTGTTGCTTAAAGAATTAAAATTCTTGAACATTTAGAGAAGTTACTGCTAAGCTTGGAACACTTTTTCTTTTCTTAAAGAGTTGAGACAAAGCCACAGTTGTGATTTGGCATCAATACCTCTTTTTTGTTGACTAACTTTTGTTTGAATGTACAAGAAACTTTAATGACAGCCTCTAATACTGAGTTTGTCTTTTCAAGACGCAGCTGTGTATGTTTGCTTTCACCCACTCAGTACTAGATAAAAGATGAAATGCCTTATTCATGAAAAAGTACTTACACAGTACTTATGTACAGATTGGATGTGTTTTTCCATCCATTTTAATGTGTGTCTCATGGAGAAGGTACCATATATGAGTCATAACAAGAAATTTCAGATGACTGTGTTAAGATTGTAAAGTTTATGGAGAAAATTCAGTTTGGAGGTGGAGGAAAATCCCTTCTCAGTCACTAAAAATCAAACGAGCAGCTGTTAGCATATACGTTGCTCTAGAATTGTAGCAACAACGTTGTGCTTGAAGCAATGCTAGGTATCACATAGACCGGTCACTTTCAGAAAGACTGCTTATTTATGAAGTGTGAAGGTATATCAAATGAATTCTCATAGATGCCATTTGGTTGCATTATTGCATGCAAAAACGTTTTACCACACCATGAGATAAACAGTCACTAAAAGCATTACGTTATGCATATTCTATTTATTCCATAGAGTGTTATTCATTCCTCAAA
Source organism: Phaenicophaeus curvirostris (assembly GCF_032191515.1). Taxonomy (NCBI): domain Eukaryota; kingdom Metazoa; phylum Chordata; class Aves; order Cuculiformes; family Cuculidae; genus Phaenicophaeus; species Phaenicophaeus curvirostris. The sequence goes on along the minus strand of NC_091400.1, from coordinate 12,709,818 downwards.
AGCAGCTTTAAATTGGCAGCTGATCTCCCACAACCCACAAGATCTAGCAATTCATACTATGTACCATTTGCAAAGTGGCAGAAAGCATTAGATTTCAGATGGTGGAAAGAAGATGTTTCTCACTTTAAATCAACTGGAGGTAGCAGCTGCTAAAATCAAGTGAAATCAAATGTGTAAGAAGAACAAGATGGTAATCAGAGTAACAAATCTGTGAATGCCCACTGTTTTGCAGCATGCTGAGGCTGAGAATGTTTGGCAGGAAGTTGGAAATAAATACTCTCGGAACATTTTTCTTCCTTGTGCTGGTTCTGGGGCAGTAATCAATGCAAGAGACAAAGGCTTGTGCTTAAAATAACTCTTCAGCATAGAAAGATCTCTTCCTGCAAATTCAGCGGTGCTACACTAGCTCTCCATCCTCTCCTCGAACTTGCACTCTGAATGGGAAGGCTTATTTTTCTGTAGCACAATGCAGCTTTGACATTCATCTCACCTAACCTGAGAGGTGTGGGTGGCCAGTGCCAAAATCTGGCAGTCATTTGACCCTCACGTTGTAGCTGACTCAGAGAGATTGGCTGGCTGGAGCAATTTCCCTGTGTTCAGATAAGGTCATGAAAATGAGTTTGCTGTCCTCACCAAACTGAGCTTTGCATGAAGGGAAAGCCTATGTCTCAACGGAGCAAGTCACTCCAGGGGAGCTATTTGGGTAAATTACAGCAATATCTGCCCAGAGAGTCCAGCAGTGAAACAGACTTGGAGGCTTGAAAATCCATCAGGATGGGCAGCTGTCAGAAAGAAACACGTAACGAAAAATAGCTGGTGTTTGATAAGTGAACTCTGTCAGTGCTGCTTTGTCTCTGGAGTTTTCTGAAGATAAGCACTTATTTATTTTTGATTACAGCCTCACTGCAGGGCAGTGTTTAGGTATGATTTTTTTTCCCCACATGTCAACCCCCAAAGTCCTTGAGTTTGTTTTATAGAAATACCTGAAGTGGAAGAGCTTCATAATAGACTCTGCCTTCCTCCTTGGTGTTTCCATGCTTCCTTAGTACTTATAGCAGGGATTTCGCTGGTTTGTGGGATGATGGTGTGGGTTATTCCTTGAAGGAGCATGCAGGTAAGAATTTGTATTATTGTAAAGTACTGTGATATCCTGTGTTGGGAGTGAATGGCAGTTTGAGTTTATTGAAAATGTGATAAAAACATCTGTGGCAAGACTGTCTCCATCACATCCCCTCTGTGCACCGCACATCGTGTTTCAGGTGATCCCTTTGCCTTCACTGTGAGCTCTTTGGTGATATTCCTTTTTCTATATGACAAAAGGGAATAAACATGGCAAATTCAGCCTGAAGAATACTCACCAATATTAAATTGCTGAATAAATGGTTTAACCATCTGTGTCTGTCTTATTTTTGACATTGGGTGTCTTTCCAGAGGTTTAAGAAAATGTGCTTTTTCTTAGCAAGGGGTAAAAGTTAACTTCAGTGAGATGTGATTTATGGTTGTATTCTAAATATCAGAACTTGGTAATCTGGTTCCAGATTTTCAGAAAGGAACGTGTGAGCTATAGGGAATAGATGTGTCTGTTTCACTTAGTGTTTGTGGGATGACCTTGAGGACCATGTAGAATCTATTGGGAGGTCACAGTTACTATGAGAATTGGAAAAGAAAAAAGATAATGAACTTTGACTGTGCATAATGATTCTGAAACTGACTTTTTTAAAAAGGCTTTTCTGTAAGGAAAACATGCAATGGAGTAATTTGTATAGAGGCAAAGTTTTTCTACAGTGTACAGGTTTTTTGCATTCAGTGTAAATCTGTCAGTGTTTCTGTAGCAAGACACTGTGAGAGGAATAGGAACTAAGTGAAGTGAGAAGATGAATTGCTGGAGATGTGGCACGTCATAAGCAGCCAATTTTGATCAGGAATTGCAAAGCCTTTGTGCACCACAGGCAAAATTCTACTCCAAGCATCCTTATAAATACTTGAGAACAGAATTTTGCTCGCTGTTTGTGCTTAATTCCATTGCTGAAAGGTCTGCCTTGATGCAGATGAGGGAATTCGTGATGCATGGGACTTGTGGCGCTGTAGGTTGGACTGGTGATGGTGCTTTTTTTCTCCAGGGTTTTTGGACCTGCTTTTCTGGAGAATTAATTACAGTGCTGATGCCCCAAAGTCCTACCCTTCACTTCAGCTCTCCTAAAGCCTTCAGTATAAGTCTTGTATGCGAATAACTTTTGGAGAATGTCCTTCTATGTGTCTGAGGCATGTGTCACTGTGGAGAAATTGTTGGCAAGATCTCATCTCTGCCTTCAATGTGGAGTCACCAGTCCATTATCTTGTAAGCCCTCATGCCAGTTTAGCCCTAGTAGGGAGACTGTGATGTAGTCTGGAGTTTATTAATAGGCCAGGGTTTGAGTGGATTTGGTTCTGGTTTAGTTTCCTGACATTTTATTCTGCAGAATAATACAAAAATAAATGAGCGCTCTGATTTGGGATTGATTTAAATCAGGTGAAATACAAAAAGAAGTGGTTAAAATTTTTAGTGATGTTTTTTCCCCTGAAAAGTGGTACAAGAATGGTTAATGTCAAGCTTAATTATTGTTTTCACACTTTCAATGCAAATCAAATGATAGCACATCAGAAAATGTGTATGTGGGATGCGAGGAGCGTGAGAAGCCGGACCTTGGTGATTTCTAGGAACCCACACGAGACTTCAGATATGGTCACAGGTTTCCAGGGGAAGGCATGGCCATGCTGTGGCTGATCCAGGACAATCTCCTGCTCCCTTTCCTGCTACTCCACGTTTATTCCTTGCTTCCAATAAACTGCTTGTTCAGGTGGTGTTTGTGCCCTGATGGAGCAGTGATTTGAGCTTAGTAACTATTTTCTCAGCATCACCACACAAGTAATAAAAGTAACTCCTCGATGGATTTTGGGGCAGTTTGCTGATGTTTGCCACAAATGAAGGCTACAATTTGTTCCATTCTTTCATTTTCTTTGAAAGCATATTGATGAAGAAGGAGCAGAGCTGTTTGGATTAGATCTTGAGAGAGAAACCAGCTGGGTTGTGGATAAATCACAGTTGCTATTTAGGTGAGATTGCTGATTTGGTGGTGATTCAGGTGTTTTTCTTTGGCTTTAAAAAGCTTCAGACCCAGGTTCTTTAAAGAACATTTGATGCTCAAACAAGTGTTCAGCAGTTGTTCCACAGGTTGAATGCATCATCCTGGGTTAAGACTGTATGTTCTAGCTTTGGAGACGTGACTGTTTTTGAAGTGATTGCCTTAAAATGTTTGTGGTGGGTTTGTAGAATTCCTTGGGAGTTGCATTTATTTATTCTTTTAATTGTTTCTTTGTTTTAAGCAAATAGAGAAGTTTTACGTAACTTCAGTCTGCGGGTCACTGAGCTTTGTAATGAATCCTGTAGCTTTTCCAAATCACTGCAACAACTTTCTGTTTTTAATTTTCTTTTCTGTTTCTTGAAGGAGGTTGCAGAGGTCAGTGATTCAGGAGTCTCATTTTATTGACATATCTTCTTTCTGGCAGCTTGTGATTTGTCTGAGCTAAATAGGTGTAAGTTCAGGAAAAGTTTACTTCCAAAAATGTTGACTTGAGGAGCCAAATGTGTACAGTAAGCAGGACAGAGAAAACTTACCCTTATTTCTCTGCTTTCCTGGCCCAGTCTTCTTCTGTATTATTTTTTAGGTCAGGTTTTTATTACTTGTACTGTTTATCTATTGAAACAGTACAATCTGCCCACTATGAGGGTGAACTTCCTCTCACTGTACAAATACTTCATTACACTTGTACAAATATTTTAGTTTGTTGTGAAGAGCAGGTATCTGAGAGCCAAACTGCTGTGCAGCCTGCAGTTCAATGCTTGTCTCCTCCAGGAAGCTCAATAGTTAACGAGTATCTGTAATGGTAAAGTTTTGCAGGTTTTACTTTTTAATGAAGGTTTTGCTCTACCAGCCTCGCTCTGCCCTTTCATGTTTCCATTCCTTTTCATGTGACTCAGGGGAACTTTATCACGATGTGGTGATGGGCAGCATTTCCCTTGGAGACCTGCATGGTTTTGTGACTGATGTCCCATCCCTGTCCTTGCAGGAGCTCTCGAGAGTGAAATATTACCAAAGGGAAGTTCGGTTCTGGAGTGTTTGTGGAGGGTGTGGCATCAGTTTTGCTCTGAGGTTTCAAAAACCATTAGCAGTGCAAACGGAGTGCTTGAATTAAACAAATCTCCCTGCTTTGGCAGGAAGGCACTTAGGCAGTGGGAATATTTATGCAGATTAGTGAAAACAATTAGGAGACTACAGATGAAACAAACATAGCTCTTCCTCACAGAATGGCATTAGATAGTATAAATTAGGAGCCGTGTGCTCCTTCAGAAATTACTGACCAGATGAGATCTGGTAGTATTATCTTGTACCTAATCCTTCATTTTGCTAACCATGCTTATCCTTGTTTTTATAGCAACTGTAACTTTCATTTGAAAGAGAAGGGTGCCAGGGTGCTGTCTGCTACAGAGGATGTGTTCCATGTGTCTACTTTGGGTGATGCTTCAGCAGAAGTATCTTGTGGTGCAGCTGCTTCTCATCACAGAGAGGAGTTATAGACATCACAGCAGCTGAAGGTCCCATACCAAGGGAGCAACAGTAAAAGAACACGGGGTGCTTTTGTGTCTCCACATATTGGTAGTTCTAGGTTTTTACTTTTGCTAACCAGTAATAAGATTCCTTGTGGAAAGATGTCCCATTTTTCTCATCTCTAATAAACACATCAACAAACAAATCCTCACTGTGGTGCCTGACCTGGATGGTAACAGGAGAATGGGCAGAAATAATTAAGAGAGAGCCTGTGGGTGCGATAGCTGAGGGGCAAGCTTTGGCTGGGCTTTGTCCTGTCCAGCCTGAGAGCTGGTGGGTTATTTTCTAACTGTGCAGATTCCTCTGTCCCTGCTTCCTGCCTCTCACTATGGCCAGTAATAAATACTCAGTGTAAGAACAGGTATTAACAGATTTCTCCCAGCCCCATCCCTTTCTGGCTTCTGGGAATTGAGGATGGCAACGATTGGTAGATTTACTCTCCATTAATTGTCTACTGTCTTTCAAATGCATTCATACTTTTGGCCTCAATGAGCTTCACATCTTAATTATGTTGCGTGAAGAGAGGAAACCAAGTGCTGTAGCTCCACTGACATCAAACAGAGAAATAGTTGTACATCAAGCTGAGACATGTGTTACTGGTGCACTTGAAGTGTATTTATAATAGGTTAATAGCACGCCACGCTTTCATGTGGCGGTAGGAAAGGATGAATATGATCAAAAATTATAAGTCTAGTACAAAATTTAGTGTTAAGAGCGCTAGCAAAAGTTTGTTTTATTTTAAAGGATTTTGAAAAAAAGGAAAGCACATTAAAAATTGAGACTGGTGACCTGAAAAATAGGTCATATGCTTAGATGTCCATAAGATACGTGTGCATGTAAAATCAATTCCATCTGTTGTATTCAAAGAGCAGGAGTATTTTAGTTCTGGGACAGAGCATGTGAAAGTAATTTCTTTTTACAGCCATTTTGATGGCAGGCTTCCCTTACAATACTTTATGAGAAAGGTGAGGTATTTTATGAAATGTTTGTTTAAAAGAAATAAAACAGAATTTCAGAAATTGTCTATATAGTGAGCAAAAACATATGAATGATGAAAAATGTTGCATGCTTTAATTTTGGTGGGATTTACCTGTTCACCCTATTTAGCTTCCTGTATGGTGATGAGTGGAACATAGTGGATACTACATTTTCAATGATTTATTGCAAAGCTCTTGCCGGCAGCTCTGCCTTGTGCTGTTTGCTTTGCGGTACCTGCAAGTGTTACCTTCTCTCCAGTATCCTGCAACTTGTGCATCCAGTGGTTCCTCCTCTTACAGACTGGCTTTGCACAGGGAAACTAGCAAAGAAAAGATCTCACCTGTTTGATATGAAGTCCTCTGTTGCATATAAATGTATTTTTTAGCTTAAGCCTACTTCAGCTGGAAACGGTGGAGCAGGTCTCCTTGGCTGCCGCAGGAATATCTTGAAATTGGAGATAGCTATTAATTCTTCCTCTTTCCACTGTGTCATCAGTTTTACCCATGTTTCCTACTCAGGAGATTCCCAAAGATGCTCATTTTTACAAGGAGGCTTGCTTTTCACCAAGGAGCTTGAAAACACTGATGCTGATTTCTGCTGTGTGGTTAGAACTGGTACACATTTACGTAAAGCAGACAAATACTGTATAGACACGGTCATAAATAATTCAGTATTCATTTCAACAAGAGGAAATTACATCCTACATTATTCAACAATATACAAAGACAGTGCTTGTTGTGTAAAGGGAGTAATATTCTGCCAGTGAACCAACTGCAGTTTTGCAACTAAAATATCAAAAGACATAAATGGTTTCTTGCCAACTCAAATCTCAGAACCCTTCTTCTGTCTACAATTTACATCCTACTGCTCTAATACAAAAAATGTGAAGTATTTCTGTGGTTATCGCTACTGGAAACACTTGAGTGGAAGAAACTAAGGGAAGATAGATTGTAGATTGCTTGATTTCATGGGTGAATCCCAAAAACAAGAGCGGCTCGTGCTGGGGAAAGGTTCTGCTGCCTGGTGAGCATCCTTCATTGTGCGGAGCAGGCTGGGGAATGAGCTTTGGAAAACTTCCTGGTAGAGAGAAAGGAACGGCAGTATGGAACGATATCCTGACTTCTCTGTGTTTAATACAGTTGTGTTTCTTTATTACATGAGTGTGACTGGAAAATTGTGTAAAATGGCATGTCTGCAAGTAGCAGTTGTTAAAGAAAATAAAATCAGTGTCTCTATCCTGTTACTGTTATCCTGTCATATGGCCCTGTGGTGGGTCGTCAAACCCATCAGCTAATTAAGCAGCCTGTTGTAGTGCCTATGTGTAAGTTGGTAGAGTTATGGTTGCTGGTGGAAGTTTAAATTTTCCCTTGTGATTGGTGTGATTAAAATGTCAGCTTTACTGTAGCATAAGCGTATTTCATTTTTAATTCTTCTTTTCCTCTCATCTCAGCTTCAGGATAATGCATTTTCCTCATCTGTCAAAGATGTAGTTAACACAACTTTTCCTTGAGTTTGTAATATTGATGCTAGTGTTTCATGAGAAGTGTCTGCATTTGGGAAGGGTTCAATCAGTTCCAGTCCATTTTATTAACATACAAATGGATGTAAAAATAGACTTTTCAATGGCTTTGAATGAAGGTGAATGTAGAGATTATGTCCGCTGTGCTGTATGTATCTATATATATGTGTGTTTATTTCTTTAGGTTTACGATGCCAGTTTTGGAAACTATCTCTGGGAAGATGAAGCTTCCACCAGCAGCAGTTTGGTTTGGAACGCACTTGTTTTAAGAACATCTGGGAATCCCTACCTGTATTTGCCTATGCCAGTGTAAATCAGAGGACAATGAGTTATTTTTATTTTTTGCATATTTTCACGCTATGTAACAATTTTTCTTCCTTCCCGTTTTGTTCAATGGGAAAAACTTGAGCCAGCTGTGTAGCTGATGCTTACTTCGCCACATTCCTCTCACTGAGCCAAACTCTTGAAATCACGTCCAAAGTGCATCTATTTTTGTGTGTTGGTTGAGGGTGTTGTATTTTTTTTTTACTTTTATATGATGTGTCACTTTTTGAGTGGTGATAACTTTTCTGGTTGGAACCTACCCTTTTGCATTGCTGAGTAGATCCACTCAAGGAATTAAATAATTTCAGCCTTCCAGAAGATGACTCACTTGCTTCAGCAGCGTTTTTATGGCTGTGCTTGGCTCATTAACACAGGAGTTTAACAGTAGTAATATGAGGTATTGCATTAATTGTTGCATACATTTATTACCAAATGACTTCCACAGACATTGTTTCAGATGCCGCGGACCTAATCACAACAACCAGAAGTGTCCTGTTTGCAGAGGAGAAAGTAGAATCCCTTTGTACACTGACAGCAAGCAGATGAAGCTGCTTGCAGTTCTGGAAGTGAGGACTGATCACAGTGAAAGCTGGAATGGGTTTTTCTGCTTGAGGAAGGGGAAACTATGCAGCTTAATATTTGGGTTGATTATAATGACTCTAGTGACGGCTTCCTACATACTGACTGGAGCCAAGCACGGCCTGTTGTTAATACCATCTCCCTTCCATTATGGAGCCTTTACTAGCAATCCAAACTTAATGGACAATGAAAGCCTTAGTGACATGAAAGACCATTACCAGCCTTCTAAAATGAATATTTCATATGTAAAGGATTATCCAAGCATTAAATTAATTATTGACACTATTACTTCAAAGATAGAGTTTATAACGAGGCAGCGCCCTGATTTAGAAGAGCTGAGGAAACAAGAGCCACATGTGAGTATGAATTAAAGTGTGTCTGCAACTGCTGTATGCTTGCTTATTTCAATACTTTTGGGTCAAGCTTTTACTGAGAGAAAAAACTCCTGCAACTGCCCAGATGTTCCTGTAGTGATTTACGCCATCTAGAGCTCTGTCCTTTACAGCAATTGAAAAACTGGTATTGTAGATCATGTCCTTTGGAGTCATGTACAAAATAAATGAGTTATATAAATGGTCTTGGCACCTGGAACAAGAAGTCAGGCATTCTTCTAATAGCTGTGCAGTCTCATTGGATTTTTACCTTTTTTCAGGCAAAATCATTCTGAATTAGATTTGTCCATCATCTGAAATGCTAAAGAAGAAAGGAGCCTTTCTAATAACTGATTACCAATATGTCTCCCTAAAAACCCAGCCATTGCAAACCTTATATTTCAGAGTTAAAAACTGGAAGTTACTTTGTTTTGAGTATTATGTGTTTGACCTCAAAAATTATTACTTGGGGTTGCAGAGGAATTGGGGCTTACTGAGGTCCTTCCTAGCCTTAACGTTAAAGAGTTTCTAAATGTACTCCTCTCCCAGTCCAGCTGTTTGTGCAGGATTTGATTCCAGTGTCATCAGAACAAATAGGTTTAACTACTTTGTAGTTAAAAAAATAAGGGTTCTCCCTTATTATAGTAATATTATAATACATAATATATTATAAGATGTCCACGTAGTGGTTCTGTTGCATTCTCTTGTTGTGCTAAGTTAGAAAATTGTAACTGTCCAGTTTTTGTTGCCTTGACTGAAATTGTTGTTCTTTATGTTGCAGATGTTTTCAGTAATTCCTAATAAATTCCTTCCAAATAGTAAGAATCCTTGTTGGTATGAAGAATACAGAGGAAACGCAACCACAGATCCTTATGCAACAAACTCCTATGCACTGTATTCAAAGCGCTTTCGAACCATATTTGATTACCTCAGGAAGGTATTTTGGAACCACTTGTACCATTATAAGGACAAACACTACCGCTTGCGCTGTCTCCCACATTTCTACATCATTGGTCAGCCCAAGTGTGGGACGACAGACCTGTACGACCGGCTCAGGCTACACCCCGATGTTCGGTTCTCAGCGATCAAAGAACCACACTGGTGGACAAGGAAACGGTTTGGTGAGTAGATGTCCTCTGGCATTCAGGAGAGCTGCCTCTATTAAACTGTGACATTTCGTGTCTATGTTAGGGGTGAAGTTTATGGATTTGCTCCATATTGGCTTTCCTCGAAACCACTGGAGTTAATAGACTGGAAAAATCCAAGTGATGGATGCTCTGTAGGTTCCAATCTGCTTTTGTTTAATGATGTTTTGGGTTAAACTTTTCAAGATGATGAACATTTCATTTGGTTTATTTAAAGAATCCTAAGGTTGGAAAAGACCTCTAAGCTCACCAAAACCAACCACCGACCCAACCCCACTGTGCCTACTAAAGCATGTCCCAAAGTGCCCTGGCCACACATTTTTTGAACCCCTACAGGGATGGGGACTCCACCACTGCCCTGGGCAGCCTCTGCCAGGGCTTAACCACTCTGTCAGTAAAGAAATTTTTCCTGACATCCAGTCCAAACATCCCTGGCACAACTTGAGGCCATTGCAGTGGTTTGGGAAAAACTAGGGAAAAAAACCTCAACCCTGTGAATTTGTAAAAGCAGGAAGAGGAACTGTTAGGTTGTGATAGGAGAGTTAAAGAACAGCAGCGATAGTTTTGTGTTTGCAAAATTCTATAAAGCCTTTCTTACATGAATAAATAATGGGTCAGTATTTGAAATATGGGTGGCTTCAGTCCTTACAGTTTAATCAATAGAAGTGTGCTCTGTTACAGGAGCTGTGGTATTGTTGCAGCACTGGGCAGTAGACATGCTCTGTGTGATAATGCTCTCTCACACCAAGGAACTGGCACATATGTTTGATGCTCTTCCACTGGGTGACATCAGTATTTCATGCAGTGACCCTCTGTCTCCAAAGGCAGGCTGATAAAGCTGAGGTTATGGCCTGCTGGAGCAAGACATATCCGCTCCTTGTGACTGCACCTTCAAAGGGTGTCTGAAGGCAGTGGGGCTGAACACATCACTTTATCTATCTGAAGTGTTTATGTCCTCCTTGTTCTCTCTTCCCTGGGTGCCAAGGTTGGTTAATCTTGTGGCTGGAGGCTAGGGGAGATGCCAAAGAACAAATTTCAATTCCTGGCTCTGCTGTGTGCTTAGTGTGATCGTCTGAATGTGGATGCATGGGTTCCGCCCAGGTTGTTGGGTCTAGCTGTTGAGTGCTGGTTGCTCTAACTTTGTTTGACCTTGGTATCAAAGATCACAGGGTTTTCAGTGATACTACAATTTCCAAGAGGAAGATTCTAGTTATTTTACAGTGAACATATTCATGCAGAGACAGGCGTGGGCAGCATGTACAGAAGGTGGAAAAGTGAGACTAGAATTGGAAAGAAGAGTGGGAAAAGGAGTATAAAAGTCACAGCTGTGGCTCAAGATGCTGAGAAATGCAGGGAGAAGGTGATTCTGAACACACCCTGAAGTGTAGGGAAGGAGAGGAGAAATGTAAGACACTATCGTGAAGCTTTCATACTTGTGAAGGATGAAAACATGAATGATTTCCCAGTTTTTTGATTTTAAGTGTGTGTGGATTTGCATATTTGGCATCAGAGCCTGTTCTCAATTTCAGTGCTGTAAATCAAGTCAGAGTCCACTATAACTTCAACTTATATTGGTGCAAATGAAAGTAGACTCTGTTCTTTTATATTCATTCCAAAGGCTAAATTTAGAAGAAAATAAATGCAAGCTATTCACGCAGGAACCGTAAAACCGAACACTTAAGATATTTCCTATCGGTGTGAATTTATGGCTTAATCGTATAGTATCTCGAATCTCAGTTACTTCATTATTGGCACTTTTATCTGAGTGTTACACTTGATCAGTCTAATTTTGTGCTGACATTAGCTGGCTCAGTGCCAGCCGTGTCGATGAAGCCGTCTTGATTTACACCAGCAGCTGATCTTGCCCTGCCATGATTTTATTTTTTTTGTAGACTTCTCTCTTTTCACTGTTTTTAGGAATCATTCGTCTGAGGGACGGATTTCACGATCGCTACCCGGTGGAAGATTACCTTGACCTGTTTGACTTAGCAGCCCATCAGATTCAGGGTGTGCTGCAGAGCGAAGTGACGAAAGAGCGTGGCAACATGAACAACATCATAATTGGTAGGCAAATACGTCTCTGAAATGTATCTCTGTGGCTCGAGGTGGGCAACGCTCAGAGCCGAGGCATGAGAGGGACATTTTCCTGCTGTCACTGGTTCACAAAGCAGGGTCCCTGGTGTTGGTTTTCTCTGCCATGTTTGGGTAATGCAGAAGTTCTTGGCTTTTCCTGGAGGGTGGTTACTTGCTTCATTAGAAAATAATGATTATCTAGAAAATGCCTGAGCAAGCAATAAATGTCTGATGAACATCAATAATTAGATCTTTAAAAAAAAAAAAGAGTGAGGATGACCTCGGTGACTCCTTCAGACGTTGCTTTCATTTTGTTGTCATTACAAGGGGTTTGCCTGTAACCACAGTGTCTTAGCTTCAGGTTCAAATGCTGCAGCAACGTGCCTGGGGTGACACACCAATTATGCTGTTACAATACGCGATGGGGGCTGTACAAATCCTGTGGGCCAATTTGAGACAATCTCTGTGATGGCAACAGCTCCAAGAGGCTCCTCTCAGGTTCCAATATAAGATATCTGTAGGAGGAAGGACCACCAGTTTTTGGGTCACCATCTCTATGCAGCCTACAGTGGACTGAAATAAATATGATTAATCTCCTGATCTGCTTTCTTAATGTTGTGGTTTGAACTAAAGTAGAATCAGTTTTCCGACTTCAGCTCAGTCTCATCTAAGTGACTTCATTTTCTGAAAGTTAACTGCATGTTTTTCAGACAGAGTTTCTATCTAGAAGTGATAACATGGAGCAAAGATAATGCAGGTTTCAGGAGAAGAGCTATACAAAGTCAAGCTGAAGCTGTCTTGTGTGGTATTTCTTTTCAGATGTGAAGCCTAGAAGTGCACAGGATACTGTTTGAAGATGATCTTGTAGTTTCAGTTAATATTAAATAATTTTTAATGCTACTCAGGTAATTCAGCAAAGTGGTTGCATTGTACCTTATGGAAGCCTGTGGTTAGGACCGGGCTTGAGGGAGGGATCCTTGTTTGTTTTCTGTGACACAGTGATTGATCTGCCGCGCTCCTCCACTGTGGGCCACGGTGCCACTGGTTTTCAGTGCCCAGTTTCCAAGTTCTGCTTTTGCTGTCTGCCAAAACCAGAAAACTTTGGGCAAAAGAGTTTTGCCCTTCTTACTCTGTCACCTCAAAATTTCCCAGGGAAACCAGACACGTTCTATGACAATGCTAGTTGTGCAAGAGCTCCTTGCTGAGAAGGAACTTTTCAAGTTGGCCTGCAGTTGTTCTGCAGAAAACAGAGACAGGTTTTTCTGTATGACCTCAGAGGGAATACCCTCAGAATCTACTTTTTTTCAGTCTTATTCTAACAAAAAAAAAGTGAGCTATTGTTGGCTAGGTGGAACAGTGCTGAAACCAGGTGCTCGGCTGTAGTCACAGTTGTTCAGTACTTCTGCAGTCTCCATTTAAGTCTATCATTCGCTTTATTAAATATTCAAATGAACAAAGTTTTCAAGATGAGATCTTTAGAAATGTTGTCATCAAGGACGTCTGCAGATTTTCCTCCTGCTTACAAGAATATCTCCTGTCCTTTCATGGATGAAGTGCTTATACTAATTAAATTCACTAATGTAATTGGCAATGTACATCTTTGATTACTTACCTCCTGTTACAGCTTTTTTGAGAGTTCGCTTTGTGTTTCTTTTTCCTGTAGTCTCATTTCTTGTTTCATTAAGGTTCTGTTTGCTTTTCTTATTAAGTTTACAGGAAAAGCCCTGAATGATTATGCTCATTAAGTCAGTCTTTTATGACCTTGGTAAAAAACAAAACAAAGCTAGCTAGTCTGACATGAATCTGTATGAATATCAGGTTAGCTTAGTATCCTTAATTTTCTTATTTCAGATGACTAGGAAGAAAAATTGAATTCAAACTATAAACATCTCAGTAGTTCATCATGTTACATTATTTTGAAAAGTTAAGCTTCTTTAGATATTATTCCTAGTGGGTCATAATTGCATTTTCCAACAAAAGCTGACATCTACTTCGACAGGAACTGAAGAGGACAATGCTGATGTGGCCTGAGGCATCCTGAGCAGACCTTGTTTATTTGTGATCATTAATATGATAAATTCAGAGGAATGTCTTATGAAAACACAGTCTGATTTTAATCCATTAATGACTGAGTAAAAGGGTATACATCTATTCTTTAGGCAGTTTAGTTACTCATATGTTCTTCAAGTCCATAAGAAAAATTAGTATGTGTTTTGTTGCACTGCAGTGATTTGACATAATTACCACAGCAGCGATTAATTTATCTCATGTTTTGTTGGCTCATCCTTTTTGCAGATATTAACCCTGTATTACAAAACAGAAGGGAACACTGTGAAATTGTCAGGACTATTTTTGGCTGCTTCAGGAAATTAAAATTACAAGATTCAGCAGAGACCAGATGATTTTTTAAATTATTTTTCTCCCCACCTTAATTCTTGACAATCATCTTGTTTTGCGAAGATTTGCCTTCTTGGACCCAGGCTTTCCTGAACTGACTGCCTCAGAGCAGTACCTTGGGTCCCTGTTGATGCTTCAGCATGATCTGGTCCTGTGCCCGTCATCTTCCCTTGCTTGTGCTACCTGCAGGCTTTTGGTCATGGCAGCTATCGAGCTGAAATGGTTTCTGAGGAGTGTTCTGGTCTGTGATGTTAAGAGAATCTGCCCGTTTGTGTGTAAATGCTCTGATGTTGTTTAGTTCAGAAAGCACGTGTGTCAGCAGACGTTCTTGTGCTCAGTGTTGGTCACTTTCTGTGAGCTAAGTGGAATAAATCCAACAGCATCAAACATGATCAGTGGTCTGCAGAGCGGAGGAGTGTAAAGGCACATCATAAAGCTGTTCTAGAGAGGAATAGATTGCTTCATGAGGCCAGAGACTTCAGTCTTTGGCCCAATTTAGGCAAACATTTTTGAGGGAGCAGTTTAAGCTGTTCCTGTCACAGAGACATAGCAGTGACTTTGCAAGGTCATGCTGGTGGTGCCCAGTTCTGTCAGTTCTCCTTATGCCATCTCCTGGTAATGCAGAAAGAGCTGCGTGGTGGTTTGGTATGGCTGTTTCGGCTCTTGTCCTGAATTTGGACTTTGGTGTTTCTGCTTCTCCCAGTGTGGGAGCTGAGCTAATTGAGTTTTAATTGACAAGTCAAAGCCCACTGATGATTAGGCAGTGCTTTGGGTAATTAATTTAGGATGGTAAAGCAGAGCTATTGAAGACACCCAGCTTTAGCCAATGGACCTGATCTCCTCCTCCTGAAAAGAGGCAAAATTAACATGCTGGAAGATTAATGTGTTTTCTAACAGCTCCCAGACTTTATTAATGAATCACATTATGTTAAGCTGAAGTTTGGAGCCAGTGCTTTTTTCATGTTGTGTTTCACCCATCTTTTAAAATCTTTGTTGGACTTTACCAGAAGAGAGAGAGAAAAAGGGAAATTGTGTGCAAGTTTATGAGCCACAACATTATTATTTTTTCATCTCATTCCTTTTTATTTGAAAACCTTCATTAATAAGAATTAGCTGTCATTAGACTGTCAAAGAGTAGCGGTTTCCAAAAAGTTTCTGTACATGTTTTATTAAACAGCAGTGTTCCACATAAATGCCAGTATTGCTTAAAAAAATGGGGAAGATGACACAATTCAAAACATAGCCTTAGATCATTTATTTAGCAGCTGAAGCACCATGTACCTTTTTATGGCAGAGACGCTGATGATTGTGTTTCTCCCTGTAGTGTTACTTTCAAGTAAGCCTCCTGAGAAACTAAAAATATCACAATCTGGTGCTTGATCAAATGTGTTATTTATTCTATAGTACTTTTGTCCGATACTTAATAAACACTTATTTGACTTAGTCTACATGAATAATTGTAGTGCTACAAAAAAAAGCTCTGATAATGGATAATTCTGGAAAATGAGGGGCTAAAAATAGGAAAAGAGTTATTTCAGATGGCAGTGACACAGTTCAGCTGATAGTGCATTATTTTTAGTGTGCTCCCCCTCTCTCCCATTCATGTTCTACATGCTGTTGATCTGCTGGAGAGGTAGCATCCACTTTTTTCTTTAGTTTGTGTCAAATTGTACAATTTGTTCACAAGTTCGTTCTCTGAGATGATGAGCATCAAACCCGGCCTTTGGGTGCTACAGGGAGGACAACAGGTCTTTGGCAGTGCTGAGTGCCTGCCTCCTTGCTGGAGGGTAAACCAAACCCCCGAGCAGTCCGTTCCAGCCCAGGTCAAATACATTTGCATGTGCTAACTGCTGACAGGGAGCAGAGTGGTCAGCGGGCAGGAATACTTCAGGTGGAATTCCATAAAACCTGCCTTAGCCATCCCTGCCTTCAAAAAAGTGCAAGGCAGTGGGACTGCCCTGGCTCTGGGGAGCATCAGCCAGAGCAATCTGCAAGAACCAGGGTGCGTTGAAATTAGTAGGGTCAATTTTAATCACTCTACACCCGCTTGAAATTCAGCCTGTTTCCACTCTGATTCAAGAATAAAATGAGTTACTAGCAGAGTTACTTTTAATTTTCAGGGGAGGCCAGTGCCTCGACAATGTGGGACAACAATGCTTGGATTTTCTTCTATGACAACAGTACTGAAGGAGAACCTCCCTTCTTAATCCAGGACTTTATCCATGCCTTCCAACCGAACGCCAAACTTATCATCATGCTGAGAGACCCTGTTGAAAGGTGAGCAAGGATCACACTGCTAAAATATGCAACAAAAATGTCTTACTATAATAATTTGCTTCGATCTCATGCTCTTGGATGCAAATGAACATTCTCATGGCATTTGACAGAGTTCCTTGGTTTGTGGTGCCAAGGGGTTTCGGTCTGTGTGTTTTGCTATATGTACTTACGGTAGTGTTTTAAAGAGGGGCATGTGTATGTAAGTGCCGAAGTCAGTGCCATGCATGGACACCTCGGCCACTCTGAAAAACATAATTTACTCATTGCCAAGTACAATAGAGCTCCATTACCTGAGCTAACGTGCCCTGGTTCTCAGCAGGACTCACGAGGCTGGGTGTGGTACTGCATTTAGAGGCCTCAGCACAAGGGATCCTGTGAAGTGCTTTAATACATGTCAGATCATAAGGTTTATTCTTCAACGGGCATACTGTTCAAAGTGAACGAAGGCTACAAAGAGCTCCAGAGTCTGCAAGTTACCCAAACTTTTTTTTAATCTTAAAAATTCTGGGTGCAACAGTTGTAGACAGCTTCACTAGGCACTTGTCGATTACACACCAGTAGCTACTTAGGAATTTATCCTTGGTCTTCCTGACTTTGTTTGCAGTGAAAGGGCTCTGCTTTTGCAAGGTGTGGGCTGTTCTTGAATGGTTCTCCATTGCCTTAGCCTGGAATGCCTTTCTTTCCACTTGTATTTTCCTCTTCAGTCTTCCTCCAGATTTAGGGCATTTCTGCTGTGTCCTCTGAAGGAGGAGGATGATGAGGGTAAGGGGGAGAGTGGAGGGGATGGAGACAGAGTCCAAAAGGATCAGACCGAGAGGGTGTGAATTCCTTCTCTCTGCACCTCCATAGGAATATTCAGGATATGTAGGGCTGGGTCAGTGCTTGGGGCAAAGCCCCAGAAACACCCAGGGAAGAGGAGGGGAGACAGATGGTGGTGAGGACCAGGCTGTGGTGTGAGCTCCAGCACTGAGAGAAGGGCAGCTGCCGGGAGAGCCTTGACATCAGGAAGGGACGGGTGCTCTTTGGTGAGCTTCACCAATGGCAGGATATGACTACCTGTGAGAGGCAGAACTGTGAGAGTGCATCCTACCTCCTGTGCCAGGAAATACAGCTCTCAACTTTTAATGGCATCTCACGACCTTGGGATTTAGCAGATGGTGATTTTATGTGAGAGCACTGGCTGAAGTAGTGAATTACCAACTAATTCCCTGCTTGCTTTAACCACCTTCTGTAATGTGGGTGTCTTTTTGCCAGCTTTAATAAGGTCAAAATAAAAACCCAATTTCACCTCCCTTACTATATTTATGATAAATTGGATTCTTTCTGTTTACGATTCCCTATCCCGTTGTTGCTGATGGCTCAGATGAACTACAGAAGCAAAAGCAGCCCCAACAGAAGGGGCAGCTTGGGTGGTGATGCAGGGCAGTGGGACATTGCTTTGCAGTTGCCAGGGGAATATGGGTGCTGCTCAGGGTCTGGGACAAAGTCTGGTCTAACCTGCACAGCTTCTTGGTCTGTGTCCCAGTGGGGGATTTTTGGAAGAGGTTAAGGTTTGTGGTGGTGGGTGTCTGTGATGCCACTTTTTCATTATGATGAATAGCGATTGAGGGTAATGGCTTCAAGTAGCCGGAACATCTGAAATCCTAATCAGCAAAGGCTTCATTTCCAGGCAGATGTTGCCAGAATTAAAAACAGATGGAATATAATACAGAAAAATCTTGACTACCCTGAAGAGAGAGAACTTTTCTTCAAGAATATATTTTTCCCTAAGATGCCAGCAAGTCTTTAAAGTCATGCATTTATTTTAATGAATAATTACTATTCTAAGCAGTCATATTAAACCTTTTAAATAAAATTGCAGCCAGGCCCATGCTGCACGTGGTGCTTGCTGGCTGGTTTTCCCCCAGCAAGAAGCATTTTTATCTCCTCTGCCAGGAGTGGCTGGTCCTGCCTTCCCTGGGACAAGCCAGTCAAGCCCAAGTCTTGTTGATGTACACACTTTCCTGTCAGCAGGAGCTGCGTGCCTTGTTCAGCTGAAGATGGCTGGCGGTGCCCCTTAGCTTCTCCCCAGCCCATTCTCATGCCCTGCACTGGTGGGTTGGCTCTGGTAGGTGCAGCATGAAAGACCCAAGGCGTCCCATTGCAGAGCAGGAGACACCCATGATGCCATGGTTGTGGTCCTCAAGCACTGGTGGGCATCACTTTGAAAGAGGCTGTCTATCCAGTCTGGTCCAAGCCTGGCCACCTCCATCTGCTCTGAGATGGAGTTTCTCTGCATTTACCAGACTGGGAAGAAATGGACAAAGATCAGATTATTTGTCTGACTTAGCTGGTGACTCCTACAGACAGTTTTGGGTGCCTCTGTGTCATCTTCTACAGTGTGCTGTCATTTCTTTTCTATAAAAAAAACCCATGTACATGATTGAATTAAAAGCATCCTGCAACTAATGCATCCCTTTTCTTCCTTTTCAAATGAACAGAGAGGCTTCATTTGTTTCACATGGGAATTAAAGTCCTGTTCTTGCAAAACACTAGCATAAATAGTGAGTGCAGAGGGGCTGTTCCTGTGCTTGAGTGCTTTGCTGGATTAGGGCCTAAAATTTCTAAATTAAATGATGAATTTTTAAGCACCTGTGGAAATCTAGGGATGTTAAAAAATAAAGTGGAATGCACAAGGTCACTGCAGCAAGAAAAGGACACTTAAATAGATTGGGGGTTTAGCTAATTTCTTAGAAAACTGTGTTTTTTGAAAGAGACTGAAAGATCTCTAGGATTTCTGGAGTTGCGCTGAGAGGTGGGTGCTGTGGAGGCGCAGTGTTTGTGAAACATGCCTAGGGAAGGGACTCCTCATGTGTTACAAAACCAAAACCAAACACTGTGGTTCTGGTCATAGTTTGTAGGCCTAAATATGAAAGAATATTAAAATACACGTTCAGTGGATGATTTGTGGTAGTTGCATTTTGATGAGGTGATTTGATGTAGGTGCATCTCCTTTGTCTCTTTGGACCATGGCTATCTTGGAAAAGTTCAATCAAGGATCGAGTGTTAATGCCAATGTAGATATTTTATCACCTGTAGGATTGGGTTGTTTCCCCCTCCCACCCCGCAAAGGGTCTGAATTAAGATATCACATTTTTGAGTGATATTTTAGCAATTGTGAAACTTGTGCTAAAACTGTGCAGTGAGGGGATGCTCCTCTGCTGTAATGGAGAGCAATTCTTCTTGCTGGTGGCTCTTGCTCACAGCAGCAGCTGATGCAGGGCCTCTGCTCGCCTGCAAGCATCTGTGCAGCCACATCCTGCTCCCCTCAAATCAGAGGTGAGACTGCTTGGAGAATGCAGCACCACAGACGGTGGTACAAATATGAACCATGTGCTGAACTGCAGCCTTTCAGCTTAAGAAAATAAAGAGGTGAGATATTGTAAATTGGAAGTTTTTGTTGAAAAGTCACTGTAAGATTGGAGGTGGAGCTTTCTGTAGAAAATAGGAAATCTGGACTCTTTCCTACTCTTGATGGTAGCCAGCTAGGTAATCCCATAAAAATCACTCTTTTTAACCCATACCTTTCCTCTGTTGCTTTTAACGTTGACTTTAAGCTTTTGAGAAGAGGACTGTTCTGTCCACAGCAGAGTGGAGCACCAAATACTGAGAGGTACCAGTGTCAGCTGAGACCAGTTCTACTGCTCATAGATAATGTAAAATTAAAGTACATACCTATGAAAAATTTGCCCTCAAGAGAAGATACTGGCTCGCACAGTTACTAGGGTCAGGTTCTCAAGGAAAGCTGACTTTAAAAGTGGGAATGATGTTCAGGAGCACCCTGGAGTGGATGTTACTCTGAGCCAAACCCCATCAAAATTGATAAGAAATGTGTCAGTGACTGAAGGAGCAGTGGTACACATACATAACCTTTCCTCAATCCATGTCACTGATTGCCATTTTCATGTAAATAAATCTCTTTTCATTCCCTCTCTCATTCACTTGCATGTCTCGCTCCACAGATTGTACTCTGATTATCTGTACTTTGCAAGTGCTAATAAATCTGTGGAAGATTTCCATGAAAAAGTGGCTGAATCCCTGCAGCTGTTTGAGAACTGCATGCTGGATTACTCCCTGCGAGCCTGCGTCTACAACAACACCCTCAACAATGCCATGCCCGTGCGTATTTCCATGAACGTCTGATTCCTTGCTTGTTTAACGCTACATGGGGTCAAGGTTATTAAAATACCAAAATGTTGTGCAAATAAGTACCAAGAAATGAAAGTTTCTCCCTTTTCAGTTGTAAAGTGGATGACAAATATATATGTAAGCATGTAAATGCTGATGTACTGGCTCAGCTGAGCCTGTTCCCTGATGAATGCCAACAGCAACAATAAAGTCTTTCTATTGTGCAAGTGCATGGAGAGCATGTTTAGTGAAGATTGCAGTTAAATGTGTAAGCTTTCTGTATATCTCTCCAAAAAAGTAGCTCCAGCAAGGATCTTTGTGGTGTGAAATTGCCTCAAATTCAGAATAATTTATGTATTCTTTTTCAAGAAAAGGCTACCAATAACTACATAAAACCTTTCTTTTAAAAAAAAAAAATGTGCAGAGTCAAAAATGATGAAAGGAAATACAGAAACTGCTGGCAGGGGAATGAAGAAGTATTACAGTATTCCAAAATACACATTTTAGTGTAAAGCTGGCTTCAAATTTTGCTTGAGGGGACAAAAAAAGCCTTTGCAGAATAATATGGAAGAGATTGACTTGAAGTATCACATCTGGCCAGTTTGCCATTCAATCCTCTTTTATTTGCACTTCAATCCTCTTTTATTTGCCCAAGCTGTAAAAGACTCAGAGGGAATACATCCCTCCTTTGTCTCTGGGGTGAAGTTATTGCCTCCTCCACTCCATAAAATCACCATAAAAGAGTGTATTGCACAGGCTTGAGCCCTGCAGCAGGAGGACAAATGGGACATTCCTCTTACTCACCTTGGCAGGTAGACTGGAGCTGCTGGTCTTTGATGAAAGCCTCAAGGACCTCCACAGACATGAGCTGCTGCCCGGCAGCATCACAATTCTTCACAGGCATTTGCTTGCACAAATGCATTTCTTCCAGCATGGGGAAAGGGAGAGAGAGAACCAGAAGGAAAGATTTTTCCTATTACCTTCATCCTCAGGATGCAGAACCAATCTTTATTGTTTTAGGCAGCCTGCTGAAGAAGATCCTTTTGTAAACAAGCAGATGATGCGTTGTTTCAGGGACCCACATGCAGGTGTTTGTCATAAAACACAAATGCTAACCGTACTCCTTTAGCTAAGTGGCTAAAGTCTTTTATGTGCATGGGTTGCTGTATATTGAAAAAGTAGGGCTTAATTTCCCTGATGAGCGCATTGGATTGCTAATTGGGCAACTGCCCCAGAAGACTTTTGTTTTGCTATTTGTTACTATATTCCTGAAGCAAGAGAGTTGTAGTAGACATTGTCACTGCTGAGAGATGCTAACCTGTAAAGAGAGGGCTGTTTGTCAGCTTGTCCTCACTTAGCGTCAGTGGAGAGCACAATGCCTGGAGAAAGGCTTTCCAAGGCAGGGTGATCAAACTGGAAGTGGAGATAACTGATATTATGGGTGGGAGAAGGGCTTGGGAAACCCTACTGACACCTTTGATACATAGGGGAAGCACTGGAGCTTTATGGAATGAAACAGCCTGATTTAGAAGGACTGTGATGAAACAGTCACTAAAGCACACTGTGTACGGAGAAAAATCAAGGTTCCTGCTGATCGCAAGAAAACTGAAAATTATGGGGACATATTAGTTAAAATTATGGGGATGTGTTAGTTAAAATTCCATTCTGGAAAAAAAAGCTTTAAAAAAGCTTCTAAGCTCCTGTGGGAAAATGCTGCCATCCCAAACTGTACCACGCAGTCGATGCTTGTCTTTCCCTCACCTTCATCTTCCAGGAGAAGGAAAGGCAAACCCCAGCACTGAGCCACACGTTTGTCCCTGTGTGCAGTGACAAGGGGCAGTAAGTGAGGGCTGACGTGCTGCCCTGACAGTATTGTTATGTGTTAGGCTGATGTTTTAATCAAATAAGACGTTTCAGGTTCTTGTGCAGCACATGTATAAGGAAATTGCTAAATATGGAGGCTTTTTGTTAAAAGCATGCAAAGACACTCATCAGAGTCACATGTCATCACAATAAAGACACAGCGGTAGTTCAAAATATGGCTTATTTTACTGGCATTTAGGTGTCAATATAGGCCACATGAGTCAGTGTAAGAAGTTAAAAAGAATATTGTTATCTGAGTTCATCGTTTCTGTGGTAATGCGACTTGAAGATGTTAAGTCTCTTTTATGAAAGATGCTTATGACTTGGGATTTATGTTTCTCTCTTCTGAGCCTGAAGGGATTTATAAAAATATTTATAAGCACAGTTGGAGGTTGGACTTTGGAGAACACCAGACTACCTTTTTTTTTATGATTCAGCTTGTTATGTAAAATGGAGGGGGTAAGAAAACCAGAGATGAAGTCAGGACAGGCTGAAAAGCTGTCTTCTCACATCTCTGATCTATTGTAGTCTGGTGCTCTCACTGTGTCCACAGACAATGCTCCATTAACGCTGTCTAGCGGTCACTGCTGCTGCAGCTTAGATCTCAATCTAACTAGTGCAGTCAGAGGAAATAGACTCAAATCTGGTTCTTGACACCAAATCAGAATATTTGTGATACTCATGGCAGCGTGATCTGGTGCAGCTGATAAACAAAGTGAAAGAAGCAGCCATAGGGCCTGGAGAAGGTGGCTGGACTAAGCATCTTCCCTTCCACTGCTGTTCAGCCAGGGACTGAAAGCCTTCAGTGTTTCCATGCAGGCTTGGGCATCCCAAGTGTGGAAGAGCATGGAGGTGAGGTGGCTGAGCATCCCTCTGCATACGGTTGTCTCTGTGCAGTGCGTGTGCACAGACCTGTGCCTGGTGCACCAAGTGCATAGTTAAGCCCTTAGCAAAGCGACAACCTCTAACCAGTAGAAAGGCTGTTTGCAGATTTCCTTAAGCTGCCCTGAAAACAAGAGGAAGATTAAAAAGTGTTCAGATATTGTCCTTTTATAGTTCCTCAAAAACATGTGTTCAGTTTTTTTGCCCAGAAGACAGAGGTGAATTCTGGTTTCTTACTGCTGGAAGTGTTGTAAGATGAATTAATTTTAATCTGTTTGTGGATTTTTTTGTGCTTACAGGTGAGGTTACAGGTCGGGCTCTATGTTGTATATCTCTTGGACTGGCTGACAGTTTTTGACAGAGATCAGATACTTGTTCTTCGCTTGGAGGATCATGCGTCAAATGTGAAATACACCATGCACATGGTGTTCCAGTTTCTGGGTCTGGGTAGGTACCTTCTGGCTGCTTTGAGATAAGTTCAAAATATCAGTGTAATCCTTCTTCTAGGCAATTTTTGCTTTATTAAGAAACAAACCAAAAGCATGTGAATCTGTCTCGAAGGATGCATTAATCTTGTTGCCTGGAGTCAAGGAAAATGAAGATTCCCAAATTCCCATAGAAAGGATGGTGTTAGAAGATCTTAATAGCACTATTAAGAAAAAAAAATCAAGACCATTCAAAATGTAGGGATATATCTCACCTTATGGAAGCCAGTCCTGCATCTAAAGGCAGGCTAGGCTTGTTTGTGATGGGTTTACATAGATGTGAGAGCTTTCCAGTACAATTTAAACAATTTTAAGTGCTACCATGGTGTTGATGGCATGCACCAATCGCAAAACCTACATCTGAGTAAGATGAAAAGTTGTGTTTCTAGCTGGCAAGAAGGGGGAAATTGTGTTTTTGATGTGTTGATTGAGACATCTGTTGCTAATCCTTGGAGCAATGCTGGCAGACAAAATGTTGCCCAATGTTGATTTGACAGTAGTGAGAGGATGCAAATGTGGCTCTGAAATAGTCTGGCTGGTCCAAACACTGGTCTAGATTATGAGAAAGTTTGCATGTAGCAGATCGAACAGATGAAGAGCTTGGCATCTTCTTCCTAAGTATGGTTTACGCTGGAAGAGCTTGTGGGTTTTTATCTTGCTGAAGTAGGTAGTCATGGGCTGAGATTTATTCCTGGAAGCAGGGGCATCACTGTCCCTGTGTACGACTTCAATCCCACTGAGAACCTCAAAACCAAACAAAACAAGGGCTTTACGTGAGTAAGGCCAGTGGAGTTTCTATCAGGTTATTTCATAAAATGAGTGTAAGAGTAAGTAAGTGTAAGTAAGAGTGTAAAATAATAG
The DNA here is from genome assembly GCF_032191515.1 of Phaenicophaeus curvirostris. Taxonomy (NCBI): domain Eukaryota; kingdom Metazoa; phylum Chordata; class Aves; order Cuculiformes; family Cuculidae; genus Phaenicophaeus; species Phaenicophaeus curvirostris. The sequence continues at coordinate 12,685,251 of NC_091400.1, read as the reverse complement.
CAGCTCCCAGATGAATGGGAAGTTGTAGTCAATGTCATGGTTGTTTTCAGAAAACTTTTTCCTCCAGAAATGATTTGTGCTGCTTGTTACAGGGATGATTTATTAACGTGAAGGGAAAACACATGATTTCCATATTTACTAACAGTGATTTATTTTACTAATCTATGCTTCTATTCAATAGTCTGAAAAATCATTGCTGCTCCCACAAACTCTATTTTCTCCCCTTGGCAAACCTTCTGAGTCAGTCATTTGTCTTCCTTAGCGTGGGCATTTTGAGGAAATATTCTGAGATGGTATTCTGGTTTTCCACAGGACCTCTAAGCGAGAAACAAGAAGCTCTCATTACAAAGAGTCCTGCATCAAACACTAGACGGCCTGAGGACAGAAGTCTGGGACCTATGCTACCAACAACAAAGGCAATTTTGAGAGACTTCTATAGGCCTTTTAATACAAAACTGGCACAAGTTCTTTTTGATGATGCTTTTTTATGGAAGAGGACATAATATGTAAATTTAGTGCCACAAATACAGTGCTTAAAGGAGTTTTTATTTTTTTAAATTCTATTTTTGTGTGTGGATATTTACATTTTTCCCATTCCAAAGAGAAGCTGATTGATGGGCTGAGACTCTCACCTCCAGTCAGCACTTCACGACAGTTATACTATGATTTCCTCGTGAGAATGTAAAGCATTTTGCTGATCAGTTTATTGCAACTTCTTTTACCTCAGCAAAGGAGTAGAGTGGAAAAGCACTAGTACAAACACGATGTCTTGCGCACTCTACGGGGATGCTGAAGTTTAACCTTCTCTAAGATGCTGCAACACAGAATTAGCATCAGTTTCCTACAATTATGCTTATAATACCATTTTCAGTATGTTATTCATTCATTTTTTCAAACTATCAATGTCATTTAGTCATTAAAATTTTTAATTGAATTCAACCTAAAATTTTGTTTCTTTTTGTCAGCATATCCACAAATGGTCTTCACTTGCACTGAGGTTTTAATGTTTCCTTGGTTCTGAACAATAGATAAAAAAATAATAGCATAAATTTCCAAGTCTGATTTGTGTATTCAAGATGAATGGACTTCCCTAGTCACAGTTACCATACAAAGAACATTATATTCCAGGTAAGAAAGGATGACTGAAATCTAAACAAGAGGCTACGTTCATTGTTCAGTGTAACAAATCCATTGTCTTCCATGTTTTGTTCATGTAAATACAAATATGTATCATATATTCGTATCACTCACACGTTTTCCCAGGAAACCTCTAGTGGGCTTGAGGGGAAGTCTGTTGTTGGCCATGGAGATTTTTCATGGAATTTTCTGTACACAAGTACTCCTCCCCATTGCCAAGAAATATGCATTTTGAAATCACTATGAAATCTTGTTATGTAATGAAATGTATAAATTGACAAGATGCACTCTATCTTGCATCACCATTGAAAGGATGTGTTAATTAATGTCAGCTGTATATTATGGGCTTCCTTCTTCACGACAGATGTCTACGTCTAGTTAAAAAAGTTGAGACATGCAGACTTGAGGGAAAAAAACATTTTGAAAGTTATGGAGAAGCTTTGAACCCTTAAAGCTTTCCTTTGACTGAAATGGCCAGATTTTTTTTTATAAATATGCTCCAATTCAATATTTAATTTCAAGCACACCTGGTTAGGGTCACTGTCAGCTGCAGTATTCCTGCAGCTTAGTCTACCTTAGTGGGGGATGAATTAAAGAGACAAATGGAATTGCTTCCTGGTGATCATTTCCTTTCAAGGGCTAAACTGTTCTTTTCTTCCCAGGAGGCATGTTGGGTAGGTCAAGTGAAGTTGTTATCTAGGCAGCAGGTATCAAAAGCTCAAAGAGTCGTCTCTGCTTGGCTTCATGTGCCTTTTTGACATCTACATTTGACCCCACAATACTGACTGATTCACAAATATAAGCACTAGAGATAAGTACTCCCCATCCTCCTCCATGGGGACACATTATTCACTTCCTGTTTCTAAATAAGGAGTTAATGCTGAAAACTTCCCGAGTCCTGAATGTTTCACATGTGTTAGTGTGATTGATGGCATGAGAATTTTGGAACAGAAGTCCATTTCTAAGTCCTTTGATAACTGGTAATGCACTGTTTAAAAAGGATTCAGTCTGGTGTTTGGAAAGCCTAAACTATGTAATTTAGGGAAGCAGTTCTAGACAGCCAGAACAAATTAGTTCTCATTCAGAAATGCTTACAGACCAAAAATCGGTTGGAGAACTGAGAATGGACTCTTTCACCAGTACAAAAGCAGTATCGTGGCAGCAAGAGTTAGAGAATCAGCATGAATACACCATTGTTTGCAAATGTAAAATTTTCAGTCAACAGTTTATTTACACTGAAGATTTGTGCCAGCCGTGCTCTGACTTAGAGTCAGCACCATGTGCATCTGCCACGATCAGGTATTTCCATTTATTTGTCAGCTACAGCTGTGATCTAATTATATTACCTTACCAACCCTAAAAACTAATGAATGTATCTGTCACTGTCTTTTAGCATGAGCATTAACTTAATGAACAAATCACAGGCACTGGGTTGTGCCCCGCTGGTGTACGGTGCTGTGCTCTAGCGTCTGCAGCAGAACCATGCAGCCCACCAGTGGTCGGGGGGCCCCTCTGCCCTTTGCCTATGCGTGTAATCTAAATCAAAACATGCTTCATGGTCAGAATGTCTTCTTGAGGCTGCGTCATACTCAGCGCGTTGCTGGGTCAAGGTCTTGCCTAGTTCTAACTGAGAGGAAGGAGGAAGACTGAAGGTTCCCTGCAGGAAGGTGGACAATGGTGCCTAAGCGTGGGTAAGATCAACAGAGGGCGGGTGGGCAATGAATGTCACAGTGTTGTGTGTAGCACAGTAACACATGGGGAAGGGGCTGTGTCTATACAGGATCTGTTAGGGTGGTCTCCAGTGAGGATGCTTTTATGTCTTCATCTCTCTCATAAACTCCAAAATATGATCTTGTGATTTAATGCATTGCACTCTTATACTTACTGTTGGTTTGTGGCATGACTAAATATCAAAAAGTAGCAAATTAACCATCAAGAGCATAATTGGATATAAGGCTCTCTAGTCCAAGACTGTAGAAATAAGTCAAACTGGTGACTCAGAAGAAAATAACATTTCATTTCTTGAGTGCTGTGGTGGTGCTGGGTGTCAGACCCTTTTTCCTCAGCCATGGAGAAGACAGTCTGCCACTGCCTTCAGTGGCTTCACGGCCACCTCACTGCAAATCTCTGCAGAGGATAAGGCTCATTCCAAGTTCTTCCAGGTTCTTTTGAGTTTCTGTTGAGAATCCGAGCTGTGAAAGAATTCAGCATTGTATTATTCACTAGCACTGAGATGACCCAGAACAGTAATTTGCTAAGAAATTGGACTCACTATCAAGACAATGGATTTTCATGTTTGCCAAGGTGTAGCAATGACTCTTGGCGAAGAGCTCAGAGAAAGTGTCTCTTGCGCTGTTTCCTCTTATCTCTGCTGAACAAAGGTAATCAGGCAAAAGCACTGAGGGAAGGGTCTCTTCCAAATGTTCTCGCTGCTACTGCAAAAGAATGTGAAATGTGTTTTTTGTTAGATCTTGTGTGTTTGGGCCAAGAGCGGTTGCTGGCTGGAAGAAGCGCAGTAAAAACAAATGATCTCCTGCTAAGAACAACGGGCACTGGTTTATCTGGGAAAGGATGTGTCGTTATCTGTTGAGTCCAGCACACAGGCTCGTGCACTTCAGATTAACAAACTGAAGAGAAACAGTGGAGTTGTCACAGTTCTGAGTGTATCTTTCCGACAAGAAATTAATCCATCTTCCAACCAATCCAGATGATCTATTATTAAAGACAAGGCACAGCAGGGGCACAGGAAGTTACTCCACGAGATGCCCTGGTACAGGCATGTGAAACCATGTGCTTCATGAGCAGCTGTAGTCTAACCAAAAGGCTGGTGTTGCAGTACCATCTTGTGTTCAGCACGGGCAACACTCAGTGCCGTGGATGTGCATGTGCTTTTCCTACATTGAAAAAAAACCCCAAGTTAAATCCTTTCAGATGCTGACAGGAATAGAACTTGCAGTGTGTCCTAGGAGCTGGGGGACCCTGTGGAGAAGCACTGGGTCTGCCCAGCTCCAGAATCACAGAATCATTTTAGTCGGAAAAGACCTTGAAGATCATCAGTTCAACCCTAACCCTTACACTGCTAAGTCCACCACTAAATCATGTCCCTAAGCACCACATCTCTACATCTTTTAAACACCTCCAGGGATGGGGACTCCACCACTGCCCTGGCAAGCCTCTGCAAGGCTTGTCAACCCTTTCTCTGAAGAAATTTTTCTTAATATCCAGTCTAACCTATCCTGGCACAACTTGAGGCCATTTCCTCTTGTGTTATTGTTTGTTTCCTGGAAAAAGAGACTGGCACCCCCACCTCACTACAATCTCATCCTTGCAGTTCCTCCTGGAGGGTTGTGCAGCACATACCTCTGCACAGAAGGAATCTCTTGGGCTGTGTTACTGTGGTTAACTTGTAGTTACGCGTATGGAGTCAGCTCAGAGCAGCTGTCAAACTGCTGGGTATTCCAGTTTGCAGAGATGCTGCTAAGGGCTTTGCACCACACTTATCTTCGAACCAGCTCCCTGCCTGTGTCAGGAGAAAGAAGTTATCAATGGCTGTGGTTTCAGCGGTGTCCAGCTGGGGAGCCCTCCGTCAAAGCTGCAGCTCTGGTGAAAACTCTGCACTGCTTTAGCCACAGAAATGCCTTTAAAATGATCATCGGCATGGCAGGGGCTTAATGGACTTCCAGGCTGAAATCTGTTGGAAATTAGGGGCCTGCTGTGTATGTATTAAAGCACAATTAGCAGAAAATAAGAGACAGAAATAGTAATTAACATATCACATTTGAAAGGAAGGACATGCTTTCCATTCATTACCTTTGTCGTTTCTGAGCATCTATTTGCTGGGTGAAGAAGCTGTCCCTTTGAGCTGGTGTTGATGCATTGGTGTCCCTGTGGCTGGGCTGGCAGGAGCTGCTTGCACCCCTGGGCTGTGCTGGGCCACGGAGGACACTGGGCTCCCCGCTTGTCCATCTGTCATCAAATGACATTCTGTCATCACCCACCAAATGCATTTTTCCCTAATGATGTCTAAGGCTGCAGGAAGGAGGGGGCGGGGGGGTGGAATTTGCGTGCTTGCTTGCATCACTCTGGCTGCATTTCAAAGACTGGTGCTTGCTGGGGTTGGAAGTCCCCAGCCTGTGACATGACCTGTTCATCACCTCTGGTCACCTGGCTCCCTGCCTCCAGAGCAGTTTGAATCCCCAAGGCAGCAGCAGGGTCCTGCAATGCTCCCCACCCACTCGCTCTCCTGTTGGCTCTGGGTCACAGATGTGGGAAAGCTAGAGTCAAAATGCTGAAAATAGAACTCTGAGAGCTTTAAATTGCTGTTTAGTTCTGAAGTAGCAGTTGCTGCAGTGACGACTCCCTACATGGAGCGGTGGAACTGTAAGGCTGCTGCACAGGACATCTTCCCACAGCAAAGGATGGGCAAGCACTGTCAGGTACTATCAAAGAGGGGGCAGGCTAACTTACAGCTGTTTCCTTGATCTGGACACGTCTTGCACCCTTACAAAATGATCTCTTCCTCTAATAACGCATGGGAATGAGGAAAGGGAGGGTTGTGCTGATACTTGGAGCACTGAAGAAACCCAGCCTTGCAGCAGCTGCCAAAGCTTTATTTGTTTTAGGCTACGGAGCCCTAAGTCCCAGGTGACTCACAAATGACATGGGGTCTGGCTGTTGATGAAGATAAAACGAGTGCATTCCGATTATGGAACACCCTGGGTTTCCCAAAGCCCAAGGATTTGGGGTGTCTGCATTACACATAGCAAGCTGACGTCCAGCAGTGGCTGCCCCCTGTTCAAGCAGCCAAACTGTGGCTTTGCCTCCTAGGTTTTTGAAATCTTGAAAAAAGTGATTGTTGAATAAAAATTGTGTTTAGAAGTTCAGTGTTATTTGTTTGTTTTAGTTAATAGACTTGTTTAACACATCTGTAAGTCAGGCAAGCGCACATTAGATCATTCCCAGCTTTCCTGTCTCTCCAGATCAGCTCTTGTGGTGACTCAGCATGAGTGTATTTGTTTATCTCTGTTTGTGTATATTTATACGTGTTACTTTGGGCCTGAATTGACTGAAGTCACTGTTGCTTTCTCAGGTCTTCTATGAGAAGGGCAGTCACCAGCTCCCCACTCAGGGAACAGTCATGCTGCTATTAAACAGACTCTAGAGAAGAAATACACTTGGATATCTCCAGACAAGATATTCCAGGCCTGGGAGAAGCCAAGAGCCGCCCTCTGTGCTGTCCTGTTTGGGTGGCCCCGATTAGCAGAGTGGTTAATTTGATCTACACATGGTAACTGCTACTCTAGAACATTGGAATCAGAGATAGACAGCAATGCAAACTTCTGTCCTTCTATAAGACCAAGGGACTTGGGGCAATGTGACCCTGCAGCAAGGCAAGGAGGCAAAAGCTGTGGTACCAGAGCTGCAGTGAGGATGGAGAAATAAGAAAGAAGTCCTGGAGTTGAGTCAAATAAAACCCTGGAGCAGTGAGACAAATATATCAGGCAAAATTGCACTGAAGAAAGTAGAAATCAAGCAAAGTACCAAAAAATAGAAGAAGCCAGACAGTAGAATAAGCAGAAAGAGATGTACAGCTGTCAGGTGAAAAGAAATAATAGATTATTTAGAATCATGAAATCATTTAGGGAGGAAAAGGCCTTTAAGATCACTGAGTCGGACCATTAACCAAATACTGCCAAGCCACCGCTAAACCACGTATCTCAGCACCACATCCACATGGCTTTTTAAGGTGGGTTCCTCACCTCCCTCTGCCTGGCTTTTGCACCAGGGCCCAATGCTTCATATAGGCTTGGAAAAGAACAAACTATATTAAAGGGAATAGAATAGTTACTGGAGTGGGAGGCTAAAATAAGAACAGGATTTACATGACTGGTTTAAGGGCTTGAAAGAAACACTAAATTCTGCATTCACAGCCAAGAATATAAAAGGCTTTAGGAGGTTCCTCGGGTGTGATCTATCCCTGCATGAGGACCCACACAAGAACAAGACTATGACCCCGAAGATGTGTCATGGACAGCAAAAACACAAAACACATTTTATGCTCTATTTGTGGGAAAGTGCATTAGTGATTTCAGGCAGAGGGTGTGATGCTGCTGCTGCAGGCAGTGCTGGTGAACCCTGGCTGCCTGCAGCATTTGCCATGCCGCCCCATCCCCTCCAGCTGCAGCTTTGAGTGGTCCCCGGGCGTTTATTTTCCAGAGGTGCAGCACCAGCAAGAAATGAAGCGTGATGAGGCCAGCAGGATACCACAAGAGGGCAGGACATATCTGGGAATTCTGCTGCAGCTGGCAAGGCGGCTGTGCCATGGGCAGACCCTTCTCCACCGCAGCACAGCTGAGGATGCCCAGAAGGGAAACCCGGGGCAAAGGAGACTGACTGCATCGAGGGGCACAAAGCCTGTTGCCCCAGCTCAAAGCCTGCTGGAGGGCTGCTCTCAAAAGGCTTTTATCAGAGGTTTCCCCAGAATTGTGCAAAGCGATGGAAGGAAAGCAGTTCTCGTGCTACATAACAAACACCTGCATAACCCAGCCTAACTCTATACGTCTCAGGTGTAGCAGCTCACACACAACTCAGCATAACCCCTACAGAACTTAACACAAACAGCACTGGGAGAATTAGGCAAAAGGACCTAAACATGCTCAGCAGCACAATTTACACAGGGTTGATGCTGTTCATGCAGTGGCATTGGCATCACAATCCCCCTTCTCTCTCCTCTGCATGAGCCTACTAGGACTGTGGCAGCTCCACACCTTCAAATCCACTCTGGTCCATGCTGACAACGCATTAATGCAACTAAGGTTTCTGAAGTTACCAAATAAAAATCCCACTTCTTGTGACTGGCACACATGAGCCCAGCTGCTATGAGTTTACTATCCCAGTGCATTCAGCAGTTATCCTGTGGCATGATATATCCAGAAAAGGACATCTGAACTAGCCATCCCCACTGTAAAACCCTTCTGTGCCCATGGCATGCTGAGCAGTCAGGTCAGTATTTTTTGTATCATTAAACAATATTTGCTAAGTTCTGTGCTGCCTCACAGTGGTCTTACCAAGCAGTGGTGTTGAAGCATCTTTTGCTTCAGTAGTACTACAAAACCAAGAAAAAACATTTCTTAGACAAATAAATCCCCTATGTTTAAATAACACCTTCCAAAGAGGTGCATATCATGGAATCACAGAATCACAAGGTTGGAAAAGACCCGCAGTATCATTGAGTCCAACCATTCCTATCATTCACTAAACCAGAGAGTCAATATGAGTCAGTCCTTGACAGTGCTTGTGCCATATGGCCCAGGGTGAATCCTGGAACATTTGTTCCAACTCAAAGACAAGTTTGCAGGTTGTCTGGCCTGACTGGATGGTTAAAACACGCCTTTCTGAAACTGGATTACAAAGTGCATTTCTTTTCAGCAGGTGGTGCTGCAGAGCAGTCCTTCTGATAGAGGCTCTGCTTTTGTAATACTGTATTTGAGAAGTAGTGAGTTTATATACTGAAACTAAACAGATTTCTATAGTTTTCCTTTCTTCTATACGTGGCACAGAAATGTATGTTGCTTAACTAGCACCCTGGTAGGTACCTGTTGCTGTCTAATTAAAGGCTGGGAGCCGAAGGCAGCACAGTGTGAGCTAAGACAGGTATTTGAAAGAGAAAATTCAACAAGCAATCAAAATCTGCAAGCTTCTGAAGCCAGAAGGCTCAAAGCAGTTGGACTGGCATAATACCAGCATGAGAATGATAAAACCTCAGGAGGCAGAAGTCTTATGTGTCCGGCTCTGCGGGAAGCAGGATTTGCTGAAGTTAACTGCTGGCAGAGTCAGGGAATTGGAAACTGTAACACTGTGAGGTTCAAGAACTGAAGTGCTGGAGAACTGGAGAAGCTGGGGCAGAGAGGGATGAAAGGCACCAAGCACAGGCCTAGCAGGGGTAGGGTAAGTGGATTCGTTTCAGAGAGACTGTGTCCTTTACCAGAGCAATTTGGGCCTCCAAGTGCAAAAGGAACGAACTAGTGAGATGTGTTAACTGCTCACTGGTGTCTTGGCATGTATCTAAGAAATTTTAGACTGTACATCTTTTAAAAGTGCCCTCAGCCTTGGGTGTTTAAAAACCTGTTGCTGCTCTTAGGACTACTCGTGAACAACTGTTTGTCATTGTTCACAATTTCTTTAGTTTCAAGAAAGCTGCATTAAGGATTTGCCCCAGACAGGAATGTCCCTAGTTCATGGTTGTAGACATCAAACCTAAAGGAAAGGAAGATGATCATGCAGCTAATGCACTTCCCAGGGACTCAGAAGATTTTAATGACTGTGTCATTCCCAGGCTCCCATCAGAGCTCAAGGAAACCTCCAACAGGACAAAACCAGGATCCCCTTGCCTGGCAAACATCAAGTGGGAAATGAGCCAGGTTGGCTTGGCATTACATCTAAATACACATTCTCCTGAGAGGAAAAGTTCACCAGAAGTTCCTTGTCTCATGAGGGAGTCTGGCACTGATTAGGAAAGCCAGCCTATGGATGGGCAGGAGACCACATGCAGCTCCTGATGGGAAGAATGAAGGACTGTTTTGGAGAGACTGGCAAGGCTAGTGTGCAGGCATGGGGAGAAATTCCTTTTCTGCAAGGAACCAGCCTGGTATTGGCTGCACTGGTTGTTTTGAAAGGACGAGGCAGAGGGGAATATGAGGAACGTAACTAATCAGAAGAAGCAGCTTGAACAATATCCTGGGGTTTTTAATACATGGAGCTTTCTACAAAGCTCTGTGAAGGTAGCCAGAATTGTTATCTCTAAAGCCAAGAAAATATTGTGGATTTCTGTGATTTTCTATCCTTGGAAATATCCTCATTGCATTTCAAAAACAGGTGTCTGCTGTCTCATGAGGCTAGGGCGGAGAAGTGGAAATTTCTGTATTAATAGTTCAGAAGCCCAGAAATCTGTAAATTATACAAAATTCTGAAAAGGTTTTCTTTTCCATGGCAAGTACTGAGTTCCAGGCTTTCGTACAGGCCAGTCAGTGACATGATTAACAGCCTCAGTTACCAGCATAGAAGCTGAAGTTTTCTGTGACATCTTTGCATTATTAGCACAGCTACTTTGCAATATTAACACGGATATAGGAGCTTTCAGCATTATGTTGCGCAGTCTTTTAGGAGGCTTTCCAATTGACATGATGTTATGACATCTACCATGTGCTAAAGAAGCAAAAACCTCTTAATTTCCTAGAGGATTTTATAACACACTGTTAGTCTTACCATGAAGAAATACCACATTTTTATTTAGCCTGATTCAGACCTGTTTTTCTTGACATGTTTGCCCTACTTTACCCCAGAGCAAACGATTTCTAGACAGCTGGTGCAGATTTTGAGCTCTGAAGCCCACCCAGGTCCCCAGAAGAAGCTGAGCTGATTCCTGGTTATTCTCACAGCATTTGCACAGTGGCACGGTTTTAATGACAGATGTAACACAGAATTCAGGCTTAGGTTCATAGGTCGGGCTGGTGCAAATACTTGCACCCTGCCTTTTTTGAAAATCCCACTTGAAGGACTCTTCAATATCCCTAAATGAAATGTAATTTGTCTTTAAACAAAACCCCAAAGGTGCATGTGAACAGTATTGACAGTGCCAGTACAGCTGCAGGAGACCCAAGCTAGATGCCTGGAGGAGGGCCTGGAGCTGCTACCTCACAGCAGATTCTGATATCAAAGTCTTTTCCTGCACTCCGTAACATGCCTGGAAGAATATTAAAGTATAAATATTCTTTTCCCTAAATTACAATCTTTCAAAGTTATTCTATGTTTAGGATATGGAAAATGTATACACTGAGATCCAAGCCCAGAGAGTATTAGCCAAGGAAAGCATCCCTGAGTAAGTCACAATAGGAAACATAGGTGCCAATGTGCGGGCATATGATATAGGGGAAAAAGTTAGAAAAACTTACAAGGCTTAGCTCACTGAAATGCGCACTGTCTGCTAGTAAAGGCCTTGAAGACCCTGGATGTTGATAAGGGAGGAGGTCACTCACAGACATTCATTGATAAGGGAAAGCTGAAATGTGCACAACAGCAGAAAGCTGACTGCACCTGCCTCTGCAGTCTTGGAGCTCGACCAGGATGAGACTGCACCTGTGCACAGATTGGGTTCAGGGACAATTCATGAGGAAGATGAAGGCTACTTCAGCCCTGAGCCCCAGACCACGACACCGCACCTGCACGAGTATGGGAGAAGCTTCTCGAATCTAATTATAATAAGAAGTAGGGAAAGGTCATGAATATGTAATAGGCATTTATGAATAGGGATGTCTTTACACTATAACTATCTGCTTGTTAGACTGTTTGGTGTGCGAGTTAGGAGGATTACCCCCTCGCACCCGCTGGCGAATGAACGCATACCTGCTTTATAACCCTTAACAGAGTTATAGAGTTTGATTCCGCAAAACAATCTGGCAACCCAGATGGGACAACCTCTCTGTCCAGCTGCAGGACTGGTGAGGAGTGGGACATTCTAAGCACCACTGGACTATTTCTCCGGAGAATCTCCCATCCTCATCCGATTGCTGCGGGGAGAGAGACGGCCCATCAGTGGGCGGAAAAGGTATGTGACTTGGGGATATGGATACCTGGGAATTGGAAAGAGGGGATGAGTCTTTAAGTCATGCACGGGACGCCACACGCGATGACGGGGAGCTAGATTGCTCGCCCCTTGGAATTGTTGGGCCCAACAGGATGCGTAGTGAGGTGAGCTGTGGGGAGGGATTTCCTATAGCTTGCCAAGACCTTGTAAGGCATCCGAGGCTGGGGATAGCTATCAAGTGTTGTATGTGCCCGGTACCATGTGTGGTTTGGATATCCATAACATCGGAAATTGTGGATCCAATTCGACTGGTTGTAACTAACACTGTGTGAGTTGGGCTGGCCCTGAAATGAATAGCTGTGCGTTTGAGATGCAGCATTGCTGCAAAGCAAGTGAGGAGTTCTGATTGTTGTGTGTTGTTAATTTGTTCTGGTTCTGTGCTCCATGAATTGTTTAATGTATGATAGAGTGCTGGAGTTTGGCAGGAATTTAAAACTTTGGATACTGGTGGGGAGAGAAGCGGGTACGTCGGAGTGGGCTCAAGTAGCCGACCTGTGCCACCAAGGAGTTTCAAGTACTATGCAGGTAAAACTAGGCAGGACAGCTTGCTCACTCTGAAAAGCAAGGGGTGCTGCCAGAGACAAAGCGCTTGAAGTTTCAAACATTTATAAAACTTACAAATTAGTTTTGAAAATATCTAGCAAAAAGGAAAAGAGAAAAAAATATGGAAAAACCCAGCCTTGCAGCTGTGTGTGTGTATAGGTGGCCCCCTTCTGCTTCTTTGCTGAGTCCGCCGGAGTTAAACATGTTATCTCTGTAGGGAGATACTGGGTTATGAACAATTCTATTCACATAAGAATAATGAGCAAACCAGCTATTGTAGGGATTCCTAAACAGGCTTTATTAAAAGATGGGAGAAATTATCCTTAAAATTTTAAGAGTGCCAACTACTGATTTATCCAAAATTTGTTGTGTGATTATTTCTGCAGACAGTTTTATTGTGTACAATTGTGGAACAATACGTTCAGGTTTGGTATATGTGTGCATATATTATGTTTATCAGTAATGTAAGAAAGATTGAACTACTGCCTAATTGGCAAGGACAAAACTTAATGTAATTTAACAGAAAGTATGATCAGCACTGGAAAAGAAAGTTCGGTTCCAGAAATCCGGGAACTTGAGGGGAGAGACTGGGAATGGGTTAAAGAATAGTGTAAAGAAAGGTTTTGGTGAAAACTGAGAAAGAAAGAGGTGAAACTAAGGAAAAGACAAACTAAAGAAACTAAAAATGGAAAACAAAAGAGCCCTCTGGGGTGTGTATTAACACATGGGAAGGATGTTGTTTGGAACTAGGAGCACTGAAAACAAAAAGACCCTTATTAAATATTGTAATCAATGGTGGCTGCTTTACAAATTTGATGATAGGGCAAAGTGGCCACTTAATGAGACAATAGATTATAACATCCTCTTACAATTAATATTGGTTTTGAGGAAAGAAGGAAAGTCAGATGAAGCGTCTTATGAGGCTATGTTTTTAACCCTCCATAACAATCTGGAGTGATAAAGGGACTGTGGAATTATGCTCCCACAGGACCCTCTGGCACTCGCCCTTGAGCGAGAAAATAACAAGGAATCTGGAGGTAAACTGAGGCGGTGTTGTACAGCGTGCAACATCAGACAAAAGTGCACAAAGTTAAACAAAACTCGCCAGGCACCAGAACAGGATCTAATTGATCTGTTTAAGCTTCCCCCTCAATCACAGGAAGAAGATGCCGACTCGGAAAGGACCCCCACTCCTCTGGATAGCCCTGTATCCTCCCGCATCAGAAAAAGTCTGCTCCAACGGTCCTGCAGGCAGCTGTCTGGGAGGCAGTAGAACCTGATGGAGGGCCAATGCTAATCAAGGTTTCTTTTCCATCATCAATTTAGAAGCATTGAAAGGGTTGCCCAAGACTACCAGAATGATCTGTATTATACGTAGTTAAGCAAGGTCCTTCCAAGTCACCATCTGAATTCCTGGATTGATTAAGGGATGCAATGTACCACAGCACACTGCTGGATCCTGGGTCAGAGGTAGGAATACAACAACTAGTTTCTTTGTTCTTGGGTCGCTCAGCAGCTGGTATCAGGCATAAATTTCAAAAGCTGCATTCCATAGGAGATAGGAACCTGCAAGTATTGTTGAATGAGGTGAAAAAGAAATGAAAGAGAGTGGAGTAATCAGAAAGGACAGATAGTGGCCCATGTGAAGGAGGATTGATGGAGATCTGGGAAATCCACCCTAGCAGATCCTCTGGTTATAATGAAGCTAGGGAAAGAGTAAAATAAGGTAGAATTTTAACTGATGCCGGGGCAACATATTTGGTTTTAAACCAAGCTTTGATACCCCTGGGAAATGACTACATGATGGTAAAGGGAGCAACTGGCCAAAGAGAAAGGGCATATTTTTGCAAACCTTTGAAATACAAATTGGGGAAACAATGGGGTATACACCAATTCCTATACATGTCCCAGTTCCCCGAAGGCACATTGGGGAGAGATTTATTAGAACAATTAGGGGCTGTGATTAAATTTGAAAAAGGAGAAATTACTCTGGAGGTAAACTATCAACAATACATACAACTAATGAGCTTATCTCTACCTAGTGTGCCCACAGGAGGAAAGGTCTACGAGGAAATTCCAAACCAGGTATACCCTGGGGTATGGGCCACTGATGTGCCAGGAAAAGCAAAGAATGCTCCACCTGTTGAGGTCAAATCAAAGAAGGGCAGCAGCCGGCAATAATTAAATAAGATCCCCTAAAGAGAGAAGACAGAGAAGAAATTCAGCCAATACCTGTCTGTAAGCCTGACGGATCATATCAAGTGGTCCAGGAATTAGGAGCTGTAAATAAAATAATAAAGACCTCTATCCAGTGGTGGCAAACCCATAAACTCTATTGACTGTATTGACACCTGAACTAACCTAGTTTACCGTTTTAGACCTGAAGGATGCCTTCTTTTGCCTCCCTCTCCATGAGGCCAGCCAGAAAATATTTGCATTTGAAGGTTAGAATCATAAAAGTGGATGCAGATATCAACTTACTTGGACAGTATTACTGCAGAATTCGAAACAGCCCTACTATATCTGGCAATCTTGCAAAAGATTGCAAAAGATAAACTTGCAAAAGATCTTGAGTCCTGAGAAGCCCCCTTTGAGGAAGAAAAACTGTTACAGTATGTGAATGATATCCTGATTGCCACCAGGACAAGGGACGCTTGCATGACCTGGACGGTGAGTCTATTGAATTTTCTAGGACTCCAGGGATATCGGGAATCCAAAAAGAAGGCCCAGATAATGCAGCGCAAGATGATTTACCTGGGCTACAAAGTCAGTGCTGGACAGAGGACTTTGGGACAAACCTGAAAAGAGGCAATATGCAAACTCCGAGATTGCAAACAGTAAGAGAGTTACAAATTCTTCTGGGAATGACTGGGTGGTGCTGACTGTGGATGAACTGCTTGTTAAACTCCTGTACACACTAACAGCCACTGAACAGAAACACCTTCAAAGGAATAAAGAAGCTACACAGGCCTCTGAACTACTGAAAAAGGCCCTGATGTCAGCTCCAGCCTTGGGACTCCCAGATGTGAGTAAGCCATTTTTTTTTCTCCTCTAATATTGGAACAGGATCTGGGCCCATATCACCGAGCAGTTGCATACTTTTCCAAGCAATCGGCCACAACTGCAAAAGGCCTGGATGCCTGCGAGCGTTTACAGCTGTAATACTAGATACCCAGGAAGCCTGAAAATTCACCCTGGGCCAGAGAATGTTGGTGTCCCATACAATATCTGCTGTATTGGAAGTGAAAGGTGGACACTGGCTTTTCCTACAAAGGTTCTTGAAATACCAGACTGCAATGGTAGAAAACTGTAATTACTAACATTGTCAACCCGGCCTCTTTTCTTAGCGGAAACACAGGGGAAACAGCACATCACGACTGACTGGAAACTATTGAGGTGACATACTCGAGCCATCCGGACTTGAAGGATAGTCCTATGGGAAGTGCTGAAGATTGGTTCATGGATGGAAGCAGTTACATTCTAAGTGGTAAAAGACATTCTAGATATGCCATTATCACTAGTTGAGACCTAACAGAGTTACGACCTTTACCGATGAATACCTCTGCACAAAAGGCAGAGACAATTGCTCTGACCTGTGCCTTGGAGTTGGCTAAAGGCAAAGCTGCAAATATCTATACAAAATCAAGGTATGTATTCAGAGTTGTATATGCACAAGGAGCAATCTGGAAGGAAAAAGAGTTGTTGAACTCACAGGGTAAACACATCAAATATGGACATCCTGAAACTATTGGAAGCAGTCCAGCTCCCCAAGAAGGTAACAACCATGCAAATCAAAGCACAACAGAAAGTGTATTTGGAACTGGAAAGAGGAAATGAGCTGGCAGACAGAGAGGCAAAACAGGCAGCCAAAGGAGAGGTAAAAACAGAAGGGGCTTTGATCTCTTGCCGCGATTGAGAGACAGGACAAGACTTGAAACAAGCAAGAATGTCGATTTTATTGTGTTCTTAAGACATATTTATACTAGTTACAAGAAGCGTGTTTCAAACTGATTGGTCCTTACACTAAACTAGGCGATCACAGATTGGTTAATACAAAGAAGCCTTTTTCAAACATTTACTTCCTTCAGCAACAACAATAGTTCCTCTTATCAAGGTAACTGTCTCGCAACCACAGACACCTGTGCTGATCCTCACGTAGCCAGTACTCTTTTGTTCCTTCTAAACAAAAGCCTTATCTCGCTCCTTCCAAGGCCTGCGGCGACAAGTTCCAGCACGTCCAGCACATCCTCCTTTATCAACTGGTCCCTGCTGGGGGTCTTCCTAAAGCTAGCCAAATCCTGTCCTACAATCCCTGATGGGTTAATCTCCCTGGAAGGAGAGCCCCAATAAGCAACACTTATTTCCAGCATGTGCTATCTTGTTTCTATGATTTTTTGAATATACCAGGGAAATGAATGGTTTACAGGTTGTTTCCGCATGAAAATTAGGTGGAACTCATCACTGCACAGTGGAACAGGAGCCCTGCATTCCCCTCTGCACTGTGTGATTTGCATGTGGGAATTCTTCACCTTCATGAAGTGTGCAAGGCAGCCCCAGAGAAGTACAAACCCACTGTGCACCCTCCTGTGGGATGGACACCATGACGCTCAGTGAGGCATGGAAACTAAACATCCATTTGGCTAGCATTGCTTCCTCCAAGCGCCTATCTGTGATGCTTTTGCATTTGCAGGCTTTATGGCACTTGTGTAATGGGCAGTTGGGTTCCAAGCACTCTGATGAGAGGCAGCAGGTACAGAGCATGCCACCGGTCAAGCCTATCTTGGATCATAACCACATTAGCTCCACGTAACCACAGCTGAGGCCTCTGCACCTCAAACTCATTTTTTCCCCCTTGACTTACTCACACTGCTCCAGCTGAACACTGCCACCCACCAACCCTGTCAGCTGGGATAGAAGCAAGACCTGGGGGTGACGAGGGCTGGGTGGAGCTGCAAGGTTCCTCATCAACCATCCCCACCCTGGCCTAATCTGGCACGTCCCGGCCTGGAGCTCTGCTGAGGAGAGGGAGATTCCCCTTGGGGCAAGCTGGGGAAATGGTCTGGAGCAGGGCTCTGTGCAGACAAAACGCCAGCTTGGCTGGTTGGCAGCCCCTGTAGTAAGGATTTTGTTGCTTGGTCTGAGGCCAGGATTAGCAGGGACTCAATGGAGCACAGACCTCTCACAGTTACCCTGTCTTTGGAGCAAGGAGGAAACAAGCCCAACCAAAGCAGAGAATCTGTCTGGAGCTGTCAGAGGCCCAGCAGCGCACATGTGATTGCTGCTCCGGCATACTCACCCACTATCTGCCTCTGATTATTGTGTGTCCAGATCAACCTGCAGAGAAGCACAGTTCTGTTACTTCAAAGGATTTCTTACTGGCTAAGGATTAAACAAAAATTCAATCCAAATCACAAGACACCATTTCAACTGCAACCACTTGACATTCTGCTCTCAAAATAAAGGCAACACAAAATAACATGGCAGACTTTGCAATGAAAAAATTAAAGGATGCAACACAGTTATGGTAAAATAAGAAGATTCCTCTGTACACCACCTCTACAGACACAAGGAGCAGTGAAGTGCCAGGATCTACGGGGTCTGTTTATGCCCTCTGATATGTTTATGTATGCTGGGATGCTCTCTGTGAAGATGGATTGTCTTGGCTCTGTAATTATTGCTTAGGAGATAACTGACAATCTACCAAAAGGAATAAAATCCTTCTCTGTCCCTTCAAAAGCGCAGGTCAGTGAAGCTCAGCAGATGGAATCAGGGACAGGTTTTCAGGTACTGGGGGCAGGAGCCACAGCTGCTCCATGACTCCAGCCTGGCTGGTACACATGCACAAGTCCCACACTGGGCAAGAGATGATGCCACTGCATTGCATCCCATCAGCATGCGCATCCCTCCTGGAGACAAATCCCTCATATAATAAAGAAAAGATTATTATCAGTCATGATACTGTAATGGTAAAAGAAGGTTTGATCTCTTTGTACTTATCTGTCTCCCTAATGTAAATAAAAAGCTTTTTCTTTACATGAAAAATAAAGCAAAGAAAAAATTACTATTTGTGCCAAGTTTTTTTCCAATCCATCTGTACAAAGAGTCCTTTTCCTAAACTACAAAATGCATTTCAAGACTTTAAGGAAAGACCAAGATATCTTTGGGCTGGTATTGCTTAAGTACACAGCACTCGTTATTGTTCTAACGCAGAACATGAGATGGACCCAGCACAGGGTGCCCCCACACATGCACACACACACAAGCTGATGGTGACATCTCCTAACTTCTGAGATTTTCAGTCACAGGGCTGTTCCAGTTTGAGTTTCAGTAGGATAAAGCCATATTGTCCTCGGCAGGCAGTTGTATAAAGATCCTGACCAAAACATCATTGCAACTTCTGGAAGGAGATGTCTCCCTTTTAAAAGAGCAAAATGCTTGACTCCTCTGGATAACCCAGCTGTAGCACCTACCAGTGAGAGCTGCTCCCCTTAACTCTCCTAGTGTTTAACAATCACTCTGCTGACAGCAATGTTGCAGCTCCTGGAAGTTTTCAGAACCTCTGATACGCTGCACCCCACACAGCATCTGAGCATACCTGGAAGATACAGAGTGCTGAAAAAAAAAAACAACCAGGGAAATGCTTGCAAGCACGCTTGCTTGTAAAGGCTGGATGAAGTTTCCATACCCTGCTTCCTCCAAACACCACTCATTATTTTAAAGAGCTCTGATTGGGTTGTTAAATGCCTCTGATGCTAATGTGCTCCAGGTGGTCCTAGGCTGCTGGGAGCTGACATGTGTTTCATCACGGAGAGACACAGCAGTAAGTGCTTACAAAATGGGAACACAGCAAAGGCTGCCAGTTTTCATTTGTCCAACAAGCAAAACGGTCAGTGCTGATTACAATGCGCCACCACTCCTCAGTGCAATCCCCGAGCCACACACAGAACCACGGCTGTGAATATAAAGCTGAGAAAGGGCTGGGGAGAAGTTATTTCTTTTGGACTTCAACGGTTATACTAAGTACCTTCTATAACCAACTGCTACACAAACCATTGTACTAAAGATAAAAACGGACCATTTACTTGTGAAATGTGAGGTTAATTAAAGGAAAACATTTTGGCTTTTTCTGAAGCTTGGGTTCCCTGTTATCCACAGGTTTCCTATTTCGTTCTCATGTTTGCTTTACCAGCCACGTGGACCAGAAACTAACTTCTTTTTAAAGGGAAGCTGAGACTCTTACACATTAAAGAAGTCTATTGGATGGGCCTCTGAAGAAAATATTCATGACTAAGCAACTAGTAATGAAATCTTTGATCTGTGGCATGTGCAGTGTTGTCTTTGTGGGCTGGTTAAAGGGTTGGCATGCACTGCTCTCAGGTGGCTGGCTGCTCTTTTCTAGGGGCAAGGCAATGCTAGAAGCCTATGCAGTGACTGCGAGTCTAGGGCTGGTCTCGTTATCACTGCAGGTGAGCTGATTACTCTACAGGCAATGTTTCTCGAAAATCATCTGTTTGCATTCATCTGTATTCATAAGAGATACTGTTTATTTTTTTTACCTTAAAACACTGCCTTTCTATGTTTTTACTATGACAAACACTATGTAAATAAAACCACACTTTTTTATTCTAGTACCTGAGACTCTTAGGAAATATCAAATCTCTGCTGAGCTAAGGGAGGAGGAACTGCCAACAAGAGAAAACAGAGCAGGCCTTGAAACAATTACCCCCACATGTTTTCATTTAACACATTTATCACAGTTTCTATTAGCAAGCTAGCACTTGCCCAGGTAAACAATGCAATCATTTTTTGGATGGCAGGACTGTAACTGTCTTTATAAAATATGAATTGCCCTGACACAATGAAAGATGGATGGCAAGTAGCACCATGGACTTGTTCCTCCACAGACAGCAGCACTGAAACTTCTCTGCTGGGCTGATCTTGTTCAGTTTTCTTCAGTTGAAGAACATATCTGGATGTGTCTTTGTTACTGGAACAACCTCTGGAAAGCGTAACATTAAAATGAAAAAAACATCTTTTATTAATGTATTATGGGTGATTACCCAGACATAGTTGCAAAGTTGGAAAGATCTTTTCTTATTTGTATATAATAAACAAGCCTTCCAGTACTTAAAGGGGGTTACAGGAAAGCTGGAGAGGGCTCTTTATCAGGGAGCACAGGCACTACAGGAAGGGAATAGTTTTCAGCTGGAAGAGGCAAGATTGAGATGAGATCTTAGGCAGAAAGGTTTTCCTGTGAGGGTGGGGAGGCCGTGGCCCAGGTTGCCCAGAGCAGTGGTGGCTGCTCCATCCCTGGGTGTGTTCAAGGCCAGATTGGATGGGGCTTGGAGCCCCTGATCCCATGGGAGGTGTCCCTGCCCATGGCTGGGGTGGAACTGGATGGGCTTTGAGGTCCCTTCCAGCCCAATCCATGCAGTGATTCTGTGATTAGGAAGAACTATTTACTAATTTTTCTATCACTAAGTGTACATTTGTTCACATAGGTAGACATACAGAATAACTTTATAGAAGTTTCACTGGAGAAAAATGAATGTAGCAGGAGAACTGAAGAAAGGAATCTGAAGCAAAAACCACAGCCTCATGGCACAGGAAGAAAGGAAGGATCTGTTGTACAGGGCATTTATCTATTACACCAGTATTGTGAGGCTGTTGTTGGGGGTGTTTTGAGAGTAAATATTATTACACAAAGAAAAAGAGATTGGAGGGTCCTGACAAAACTGGATGCTAGTGACTTGATTCATTGCCTTGAGTAATTCTTGCACATAAACAGAAGCTCTGAAACCCACTCCTACACACAACTGAAAACATATTCTGTTTTGTTTTGTCAGCTGGATGAAAGTAATGTCAGAGTTTGTTTAAAGAAAAGGCTCTTTATTTCAGAAAACACATTCTCCAGTAAGTCACGAGAGACTAGTCTGTACAGCAGAAAGTGCAACACTTGAGATCCAGGGCAATCCCCAAGAGCACAAGGGGAAACAAAAACCATTTTCTAACCTAAGAAATCTTTGTTGGATGGAGTATGACAAAACCATCATAGTTTTACCTTCTAAAATATGCACAGAGCTTTTTAAGAAAAGAAGGAAAGGCTTCTGTTATCATTCCTTCTCCTGGGTCTGTCCTGATGGTGGTCTTTGTTCTTTGTGTTCCCATGTCCGCACCAACAGTGTTTGAATTCAGTGATATTTGCACACAAAACATATCTACCTTTCCTGAGAACTCCCAATATCTGCCACAAATATACTGTTGGAACTGGGATGGTTTTGCCTTTAAACCCTCTCTTCCCAGCAACTAAATTCATACCATTTTTTATATCTGCCATACACACTTCTGACACATCCTTTACCCCTTAATGGTGAGAATAAAGACGAAAAGACAAACCGGTCAGCAGAGTCCAGCTCCTCCAAGAAAACAGTAAGTAGGACAACTCAGCTACAATTACCCTGCTCTACCTTGGGAACGCTTTGAATACTTCTGGCTTGGTATTTTCCCCAAAAAGCAAATATTGTTCAGGCACTAATAAAAAAAATAGAGAACAATCCGTTTCATTTCTAACTGGAGCAGAGCAGAAAATCCTCTTGTGTTTCTTTTCCTTGTCCAAGTCCCAGACAACATCCCTCAACTCTGCGTTGTGGTTTTGTGAGGCTGGAATCACAAAAAGCATGAAAAACAACCAAATGATGAATAAATATTTTTCATGGAAGGCAACTGTGACAGTCAATCCATGATAACTCCCTGATTTGCTTTCTTTTTAAAGTAAGGAGAAACCCATTGTGTTACTGAACAATTTTCTACAGATTATTAAAAAAGGAATTTACAGCCACCCTCTACAATTCTGTGCCAATTCTGTACTTTTTAAGGATGCTCTCTGATTAGCAGAAAGTGGAACGGCTTGAATAACATTTTTATTTTTCTAATTCAGATGTGATTTTTTTAAAAATGGATGTTTCCATATTTTCCATATGTTTACCCTCTTTTTTTATTTATTTTTAAGATTGGCTCAGCACCTGTAAAATCCCCCCTGTGCCTAGGGGCTGCATGGGCTGTGGCCAGAGGCAGAGCTCTGCCAGTTTCTTATTCCAGTAAAGAACTTTTATTGGACCATAACTTACGGACAGGCAAAAAGAACCTTGCTTTAATGCTTCTGAAGAATGCCATTGAGATAACAGGTCACCCAGGGTAAAGAACTATGACCAGACTGAGGGCACTAACATAGAGAAAGTTTTTCACTTTCTCACCTGGCAAAAGGTCTAAGCCGACAGGGATTTGTTTTCAGCAGTTGGCATTCAAAGCCCAGTCACCGCTTGTTTTCAAAAAAAAGACTGAGTACTTTGCAGGTAGAGCAAAGCTGGCATCTCCAAGTCTTTGTACCACGTACCAAGATGATGATTTCCATTGCCAGAGAAGCAGGAGATTGCTGCTTGGACACAGCACACTGAAGAGGCAGCAAGATCACAGCTTTTCCTCCAAATCACGTCAAATCATTATCAAAGACAACTTATGTCAGCACTCAGCCTCCCCCTCCGTCACTGCCATCTCAGCAGAGCTTCTGTGGTTGGACAACCTACTGGACCTCATGCCCACAGCTCTGTTATGCTTCAGGGTCAAAAGTGAGTCTGAGAAATGCTGTGAATACATGTGGGCTCCGGTCAGCTCCCCTGCCCCATGGCACAGGAGGGATGGGGCTCAGCAAGGCATGGACAGCAGCCACCACAGCAGCATGAGGCTGGTGGTGGACGTAAAGGAATATTTCCTGCACGTTGCAATACCTGTGCCCCTTTGACAGAAGTTGTTGTTTTCTTTCACACTGGCTGATGGTAGAGAGGCCCCAGGGCCTGCTGAGTCTCCAAGCTGATGAGCTCGTGATACTTCTAATAATCAGAAGTTATTCCCCTGTGGCTGGGCTGATAGACTGACAGGATCTGCCTTCAGGGTAGAAATGGCTCTGAGACTAACAGCAGCACTGCAGGGTGACGTGAAGGGGTGCTGGGTTTTCATGGCAAGGGTGGGATTGCTCTGCACTGGTGTGGGAAGAGAGGTGGGCAGAGAAACTGAGCTAGAAGCAAACCCAGTGTGTCCTTTTGCTTTTATCCAGGAAGCAAGTCCTCTCAACTTTTGCTTGAAGGAGTTCGAAGCATTGAGATGATTTTATTTATTTTTTCTCCTAAGCTGAGAAATGTTTGGATATAGAGACACTCCAAACTAAATATGCAGAGATGTACACTATATACTCCACTCTATTCTGCAGACAGCCCCTAAAGAAAGAATTTCTCACCTCAAGGGAGCGTAATCATATGACCTTTGTATTTTGGAGATCCATTTGGAGAATTTTAATCACCTAGACAGCGTGAATAGTTCAAGTCAGCTCTACTTACAATCAATTACACGGTTCAAGCAGTTTTATCATTAGCACAAGCCGGAAAAAAAAAAGGCACCTTGATAGAAACAATGCCGTTTGTTTGCTTTGCATGCTACAATACACACTAAGATTTATCATTTTCCTGATGATAGTCAGGAAATCAGGATATCAACCCTGAACAATATAAAGTGCAAGGATAAGGCCAGAAATTCTCGTTACAGGCTTCGAGATATCTATAATAGATAAAAATAGTAACACATTACTGATTCAAAGTACATTACGATTTCATTTCCAGAGCCAGACTCTGCTGTCAGACGGCGAGAGGCACAAGTGAAGCCAGTTGGTGGGTAAAAGCAGCATTTATGGGATAAGCATTCCTCAGGTCCCCATTGCTGATCATACTGAAAAACATGCTGGTATAGCTGGGGGCCTTGCAGAAATCAGAGTCCTATATTCCTGTCAGAGAAAACAAAATAATTTTCTGTTTTGACAGCTCTAGGAAATGCTTAGATATACCCTTTAATTTCCCTCATCAATCAGTTCCGATTGTTTTTAAATGGTGATCATAGGGGAGCCATATGCTCAGTCATAACGCACTGCTCAATTGAACAGAACTGAACTTGCTCCTTATGAGGCTAATTTTTCACTGTAATGCTGTATTCTGATTGGATTTCCTAGCAGCTGGTGGTCTGTTACATGGTGCACAATGAACTCCAAAATACAATGGCAGAAGGGCTCTGTGCACTCTTCTAATTGCTTAAAACACCTCCATATGCAAATGACAGCAGAAAGGTTTTGTAATGAGTGATAAGGGTGGCTGGTAAGATCTCAGCAGAAAACTGCTGTGAGACTGTACTCATTGCTTTAAGAAAGCCTTTCTTTTGTCACAAGACTCATAAACATGGCCTGATCTGCCTTTTGCTCTTAAGAGTGGTCATGAGTCTCTTAAGTTGGTTCTTGTCCCTCTGAGCAGGCTGTGAGCTCCCCACTAGCATTCCCTCTAGTCTGGGAGATCCTCCGTGAGGTTCAAGCACTGCAACACTAATAATTTGAAGGAGATCATAAGCACAGGTCCTGCTCAGATCCCTTTGTGTGTGGAAAACTGCTTCCAAAAAGAGCAGTTAGCTCGGAAGAGTTGCTGGCATTGAAATGAACACAGTTGTTCAGAGAAAAGTATTCACAAGTGTCTTTTTTTCCAGGCTTCTATAGCTTATGAAGGAATCCCTCAGAAACAGAAGGGGAAGAATCATTCAAGTCCATTGCAAAGTCTCCAGCTCCATTGTCTAAAGCCACCCCTTTGTCCTGGGAAGGTTAAAGACCAGTGCAGACTTTCAGCTGCTGCCTGGCTGAGCAGCTCCAGGCACAATGGCTACACAGAGATGGCAGCTCTTCAATACGTTGGGAAAGCTCAGAATATCCTGTCAGGTCACAGGCAATGAAATGCCTCAGAATGCAAAATTTCCAGATTTCCTGATACTGTTTCTTTGTGTGAAAGTAGAGAAGGAATCCAAGAGGAACCTGCACATGCTTGTGTTCCAACATAAAGCCAAGAACTTGTTCATTTTTGGAGATGTGCAGTCACCCTCTGCCAGATCAGGGCAGCGTGGAAGGCAAGGACAGCCTTCCACTTGGTCTTGAGAGGAACAGGTTTCTGCGTGGGCCTCAGCCCAGTGGCTGGGAGCCATAAGGCAACTTTACCTTGAAGGAAGAGGAGAACAAGCAGTCTTCAAGGTTAATGGAAATGCTGGCACTGGACATTGCCTAAATATAGCCCACTGCTTCCTTAAGGAGATGTAAATCAAGAATGAATTCATTCTGAGTAAGAGATAAAATATTCAAAATTGATGTACATAGAAATAAAAGGCAAGAACAGTTTCTTTTGCTAACAGCATGTGCTCTTTGCAACCTCTGTTAACGGCTCTCAGCATGGGATATACTTTATATAGCAACATCTGGTGACATTACCCAACAATTTACACAAGGACATGTGGAAAGCTTTGACATATGGATTTATTTATGAATTTCTAAGGGCTGCCTGCATTTAGTTTTCATTCAAATATTCCCTGCGTCCCATGAAGGGACCTCATGTACAGATCGTATACGTGACAGGATCATTGTGGTGAATTTACATACAATGCTGAGCAAGGGTAACCTCCAACTGGCAGACACAGAGTAAGCGGAAATCAGTCACGATTTCCACACTGTATGAAGAGATGTGGCAATGTTTTCTACAATAAGGGTGAGTAACCAAATCAGATCTGAGAAAAAATTATCCCAGTTCATAGAACAGGATTATGCACCAAATCTGTGCCATTTACTTTATTCTAAGAAACTTCTTGACACGACATTAAGCATCAAACACCAATAACAAGTTTTGATCTAGAAATGGTGCAGAGTTTCCCATTAAGGGGGCCTTTTTTATTGTTTAGATGGAACATATGTCAGCGCATGTTCATAATGCTTGCCCTGCTGAGAGAAGATGAAATGTTCCCAGTAATAGCTCAATGCCAGCTTCTTGGTTGAGATGAACTCAGCCACTGCAAGAGTAAAAGCTTTCTGCATCTACATGAACATCTGCTCATTTCTGTTCTCGTCTTCTAAGGTCCTGAGCCTATGAAGTCTCCTCAGGAAAAAAGGGTACATGACTACGGAACTGTGTTGTTACTAAATCACTGTTCTATGATGTCCATTCTTGCTCCTGGGGAAAAAAAAAAAAAGAGTATCACTTTCCAGAGACCAAGAACTCCAACTTAACTGATTTCAACTAGTTCACTATGATTTCTCTCCAAATCTTAAATGCAAAAACGGTAGTTCCAAACACTCTGTAAACATTCAAGTTCACCAGCCTGATATAAAAAAAACCCCGATCAAATATTAAAATTGTGTGGGCAACACTTCATCACATTTCTTGAACACCAACATATAAAGCCTAAAATTAGAACCACATTAAACCCCTGTCCTCAGCTCATGACATTTTCCATAGAGGAATGAGAAGCTGTAAATTTGGGATGGATATTTGTGGTTAACAGTTCTGATCTACTAGAAAATACAGGGTAGAAAAGGAGTTTTATTAGGTTATTTCTATACCAAAATTCATAACTAAGACATTCTGACTTCTCTATCTCACCTACATCAGTTAAATTGTTCCAATAAAGTTTAGCCTTGCTTAGCCTTAAAAATGTGCAGCTCATTTCTGTTCTGCTTTTTATTTATTTTATCAGTCAGATTCAGCTACTAGAGCTGATAATTCCATCATTTGTTGAGTTAAAAGAGCCCTCTGCTGTTGGAAACCAACTAGCCCACAGTCAAGGACTTCTAGCCCACAGTCAAGTGTTTGGCTGCATAGTGCAGAAACCCAGTAATTTTCATTTCTTTAAGGCAGTATTTCTTACCCTGGCATCTTTCCCACAGTTCTGTTCTGAAGCATTTCTAAAAGCGCCAACAGTTGCATGGGTTGGCATTGCAAACACTGGCATTCCAATTGTGGTTGAATTAAGAAACATTTTCTGCCAGGTCTCCCTTTCCCAAATTTTTTAAGTCTCAGATTTCACCTTGAAATAGTTATTCTTCAAACCAGCCCTGAGAAAACCGTCTCCAGTTGAGCTGTTTCCTCTAGTGCAAATCCAGCAGCTACAGGTAGAGATGTGGACATGACACTATTTGCTCTGATAGAAAAGGCATCTCTGTGGGATGGTCAGTATTTGTTCAGACTATGTCACAGCATAACCTCTTAATCTACAGCAGAAGAGACATGACATTTTAAAAATGTAAGATGTCAGGGCCTGCAAAGGCAGGCAGGGCCAGCAATGATCCAAGGGCTGAAGCTTCCTAATTGATTTTCACAGCTCTTCAAAATAAAGCTAACATTAAAAGTGTGGAAATAGGCCTTTAGAAAATGTCTGCTTCTGAAAAGTGCAAACAATTTGCTGCTTGAAACTCCAGGCTTACATTATTTCGGTATTAGCTATGAAGAGTTATTTCTACTTGGCTGCCGCTACCCTTGCCCTGATGGCTGGACCTGGGTCCCCCTGGGCTTTCCCTTGCATCACCCAGCTGAACATATCATACCATCCTGCTCTGGGGGCTTCCAGGGGCTCAGGCATAGAATCATAGCATTATTTAGGCTGGAAAAGACATTGAAGACCATTGAGCCTTGTTGAGCCCCTTACATCTGGCCTTGGCCTATGGATCCAGCCTGGCCAGGTCCATCTGCAGGGTCTTCCTGCCCTCCAGCAGAGCAATCCATGGTGAGATTTTGCAAGGAGGAATTGAGGACCCTTTCTGCCAGGCAAAAGCAGTGTCCCAGACAATTACAGCCCTCTGCCCACCACAGGTATTAAGGGACACATAAAGGAAGAGAGGAGTGGACAGGGCAAGCTGGCTGCTAGTCATCAATGGCAGTCTTTTTTTCCCCTCTGATAGGTTTGAGAGTAAATTCACTCACTGAAAGCCAGGACTGGGTCATCTACACCAGAAAACCTAGGCAGCTAGAATGAAATATTGATTTTCTTTGCACCAGATTTACAGCAATTTATACCTACATGTTCCTCAGTCTTGTGTGATCAGTTCAAACCAGCATACTCGGTGCACGCAGCTGAGGCAGCACTGATGGATCTCAGCATGAGCCGTGCTAGAGGCTTGGTAAATGGACACAGACAGTCCTTGCAGCTGCTTTCGTTATTAATTATAACAGGCATTCATGTACAAACTTATTTAAATGGATGCATCATGTTTGAGATAAAGGAAATGCTCAAGAATCTGAATGTAAATAGGATCCCTCCAGCCACATAAGCTGACCTCGGTTCAGCTGCAGTCACCAATGGCACTGCAGAAATCTCTGTGGATCTTTCTTACAGTGCCTCATATGCTAATTGATGCTCAGCGCTCTATCTAACCATGGCCTGGTCACAGGGTCTTCCTCACCTTTTCCTGATGTTCAGAGGATACTCCAAAGTTATAACCTATCAGCCCAAAATCTTGACAAGGTGTTAATTGTGCACATGTGATTAATTTTATTAATACTCTGGATGTTATTATCAAATCCCAGTTTGATTTTCTAATTAGCTTGTTTTTTTAATTAATTAGGCTTTTATGTCAATACCGTGAGAATGTTCTAATAACTTTTTTTCCAGCTGGCCTGGCTCATTGGATTTTGACAGGGAACATGGAGGCTGCAGACATTTAAAGTTACTATTGACTGCCTTTCCCACATCCTCATTTTTATGAAACAGAGATTCCTGATGCCCTGGGTAAGGAACAGTCCACAGTTTGAACTGACCTGCTGACAGACAGCAGGGAATTTATGTGGGGAGATAGGGCATAAGTCATTCAGTCATAATAAAACATTATTTAGCATAATATTTATTGCAATGGGTTATTAAGTCATGTAAACTGTCCCAGTTTCTGTTCTGATTCGAGACAGATATTTGGCCTGACTGTGGAATGCATCTGTTTCTTGGTGTCTGCTACACGCAGCTCTGCTCAGCGTGGCCAGGAAGACCAGCAAGGCTAAAGTACCCGGGGAGCTCCAATCACTGATGTCCACATGGTGAGTCCCCAGCAAGCAGAAGCCTGCATACAATGCACTAGTAGAAGGAGGAGAGGGGAAAAAGGGGGGGAAAGTACATCACATCTTGCTATTCCAACACCACAGGCAAGTGATGGAAACCTGATGTTCAGCAACATGAACCCTAAGCTGCCACATCAACTGCTTTTGAAGTGGCCAGGAGTAGTGAAGTGGTATGACATAGCTGACAGGGGCTCTACCCAGCACGTCTGCCCCAAAGTGTCCCCTGTGGTTCTAGGAAAAGCTCGGCATTGGGACGGACATCTAGCACCCTCACCGAGGCCGTTGGAAGCAGTCAGGGTTTCACGCTCCTGCAGCTCTCTGCGAATAGAGGAGTCTCCTAGGCTGTTCACAGGGCTGGTTTGCTGTCCTTTGGGGAACAGGGTAGCATATCCCAAGCATCTTCTAAAAATCCCATTTACAGTTTAAATGGATCTATCTGTCCTGGGTTTGTCTCAGGGCATAGGCTGGGGAATCCAGATAGGTTTGGGTAGGAAGGAATGGTTTTAAAACAAGTATCGATACAATTAAGAAGAGCCCCCCCCCGAAACTGTGGCTTCCCAAACAGAAAGGGACTCTCACTGTCATAAAAATGACCCAGGATCACTGTTTGTTTTGAGCTCGTTTGAATGTTTTACTTAAACACTGGCTTGGCTGGTGCTGCTGTTTATTTGGTATTATGATCTGCATTTATTCAGAGATGCAACAACAGCAATTGGAGCTAATCCTTTCTGCTCCCTACGTGATAGAAGTGTTAATCATTAACCATCCAGAGCCACACAGAAAGAGTTAATTAACACTGTAGGCACTCACACATATCACCCTTTTATTAAGAAAAGCTGCATGGTGACATCAGCCTTAGAGAATGTCAACAGACATTTTTAAGAGTTTAGGCTGTGCTTCTCCAAGAGTGTTCAGTGCTCTGAGCCTCTGTAAAGGGAGTTAACTATCCAATTATAACAATTTTTACCATCCAGATCATGAGCCTACTCCTCAGAATTAGCCTGAATTAATGATAAGTGCACAGAAAGGAGAAGTTACACATCATTATCAGCCGCAAGTTTTCCTGGACAAAACCAAATCCCTGACCTCATTTTCAAACCCTCATTAGCAGCACTGGTAAAGGAGGTCAGCCTGCTCCGCACCCAGCCTGGAGCCTGTCCCAGCGGGCAGGGGCAGTGCTGCCTAGGTCACCCTGGCCACCAGGCCTGGCAGCCAGCGGCTCTCACTGCAGCACCTCGTCCCGATGCTGAGCAACAGCTTGGCAATCCATCTTACACCTCCAGTGACAGTGATTCACAGCCAGCACCTCCAAGAAATCAGCCCTGACACAGCCAGCTGCCTGCCAGGAGTCTAATCTATACAAACATGTTCTTCTTGTGATATTAACCCTCAATTTGGGAGCTGCAAAGCTTTCAGAAAACCAACTTTTGTTTTCTCTTCCCTTTCTTCCTTATATCTACACCTGCCTTCCCTGGAGGTCTGTGAGAGCCTGGCTTTCAAGGGCGGCATTTACAAGGTGGTTTGCTGGAAAACACAGTCCATCTCTGTGCTCCCAGCTTCAGCCATGCTCAGTAGTACAGATGGGCTTCCTAATCATCTGTATTTCATAGAGTCATAGAATAACCAGGTTGGAAGAGACCCACTGGATCATCGAGTCCAACCATTCCTATCAAACACTAAACCATGCCCCTCAGCACCTCGTCCACCCGTGCCATAAACACCTCCAGGGAAGGTGAATCAATCACCTCCCTGGGCAGCCTGTTCCAGTGCCCAATGACCCTTTCTATGAAAATTTTTTTTCTAATGTCCAGCCTAAACCTCCCCTGGCGGAGCTTGAGGCCATTCCCTCTTGTCCTGTCCCCTGTCACCTGGGAGAAGAGGCCATCACCCTCCTCTCCACAACCTCCTTTCAGGTAGATGTAGAGAACACTATTACATAGAGGGCAGACAATATCTGTTACAATCACCAACTTACATGTAAAATATAACATCATCATATAACTAAACACTTATGAACACTACACCAACAAGTTTATAGCAACCCTATAAAACCACCGAATAATCCTATACCTTTACACAAAAACATATGCACATAATACAAGAAGTATTACACATATGAAGCTGTACACAAAAAAAGTTATATTGGGGGTATAACTCTATAACTTGCATGCTAATTTTCCCCATTAGGCGTATGTCCTGGTTCCAGTGAAAAATACAAACATTCAATTTTGCCTAGTTTGCTTTGGAAAGCACCGCTCATGTGACTCAGGTATTAAAACAGCTGGCATCTCACCCGTTCTTTTTCTTTTGTGGCAAGGGAGAACCATGCTTTATCACCACTTTGTCCAGGAAATTTGCACTAAGATGAGACCTCAGGAGGGAACCGCTTGCAATCCCTTTTATAAACAGGATGTCTGTAACACGGGTTGGGAGTTTACAAGTTGCAGGTTCCTCAGGAAATAATTTGGAGACCTGACTACAGGCAGCTGACATGATTTGAACAGATGCCATGACACTTCCTGCCTTCTTGCTAAGATGGAGCACCATTCATAGTTAATTTATTAACATACCTGCTAATATTAAGTCTGTGTTCAATATAAAAATGCATACAAGTGAGTAATACTAACAGCTTTTAGCAAATGCATAAAAATGCACATAACCTAGGGAGAATAAACAGTGAGAAAGTAACTTACAGGAAGTTTAAGTAACAGGGTCAGGTTCACACCGCAAGTCAGTGCCAGATTTCAAAGCACCAATCGGCTCTGCTGTTCTTCAGCTTTCTGGGCTTGTGGCTGGACCACGTGTTGTTGCCAGTGCAGAGAGGTTGGACACAGAGAAAATATGCAGAGAGCACCTCTGAGTCTAAGGAAAAGGGAGAAACTTAGAGGAAAAGCACAGAATCATAGAATCCCTATGTTGGAAAAGACCTTTGAGATTATCAAATCCAACCGTACCTGTCCACTACTAAATCATACCCCTAAGTACTTAATCTGCCAGTCTTTTAAATCCCTCCGGGGATGGTTCCTCAACCACCTCCCTGGGCAGCCTCTGCCAGGGCCTGAGGATCCTTTCAATGAAGAAGTTTTTCCTAATGTCCAATAGTTTTCCTTTCTCTTGAGTTCTAAATCTGGTTTTGAAAGAATTAGGTATCACTGCTTATCTGTTTAAAGATGAACGTGCACTTTTGATTCTTCAGAATTAACAGGTCTTGATATTTTATTTACAGAAACAAAATTGCACTTCACTCTGAAGAGACCAGAATCCCAACTGCCCTATTTAAACCTTTCTTTGTAGCAAAGACATTTATTTTCAGACAAGGAAATTAAAGAGATGATTGACAGACTGAGCAGAAATATCTGTCTGTAAAGGCAGTATTACCTCCATAGATTGCCACTGGACTGGTAATAAAACCTTTTGGTTTCATGCCATTTTCTTAGCAAAAACTGTTATGGGGAAAAAATTCAGGTGCTGCGAACACCAGTGCTGCAATAAATGGAGTAAGAAACTATGTGAAATGATGGCACAGGCATGAAGGACCAAGCTGCAAAATAACTGGATTGACTGCAAATGAGCAGGGACAGAAATTCAGGGGATCATTAATTGATGAGCCTGAAGAAAGTCCTTTTGGCCTGATGGAGCTGGAGCTGGCTGCGCGCCTCAGCACCGTGGGGCTGCGCGCCGGGCAGGGCTGCACCACCAGAGCCAGGCACTGCGGGCACGCACAAGCGGTGCTCTGTAAACACCGTCTCATTAGGGCTTTTTGAAAAGAAAATTATTATGAATTAGAGCTGTGAGTGATGTTTGCACAAGGTTTGCAGCCGGAGGGCTTCACATTCCCGGCAGGTCACAGGCGGGATGTGGCTGTGGTTTGCATCTGAACTCCAACGGGGTTCTCTTCTCCTGCTACTGTGGTAGCGGAGCGATGGCAATGCTAGTCATGCAGGAGCAAGCATTTATATGCTAGAAAGTTTAAATCAATAGCAACCAGCACCCGTCTCTAATACTCTTAGAAATTGCAAGGATTTTTTTCCAGATTAATGATTATCCGTGGAATTTGGCTGTCTGTCTGGAATTTACTGTGCCTTGCTTTGCTTTTTTCTACCCTACTGTTTTGTTTTAAGGTTCTAGTGTTTTCTAGGGCATTTCCAACATTGCCTTTTAAATATTTCTTCTTCCTGACAGTCTTAGACAAGTGGGCAGGAGGAATTTACACATGATTGGGTGAAGTAACAAGAAAAAAACATTTTCCATTACAATTACAAAGTTGGCCTCCTCATACAAATTATTTATGGAAAAATACACTTAATGCTGTTATCCAGACTTTCCAAGACAGAGGAAGCTGAAGCTAAAGTTGCTGCACTCTAACCCATTAGTCTGGTATGTGTGATGGATAACGGCTAGAACCAAGCCATGTAGAAAGCAGCTGTAAACGATCCCCCAGCTGACCCGATGTTTTAAAGCTAGTTTTCCACTGCCAAGGCGAAGATGCATCTGCTATAGTAGAAGGAAACTTTATAGGGACATCACACTCTTCTTACCCACTGTGCTGGCCATCAGGTTGCTTAGACACAGTTCACCATACAGTCCTTTAGGTAAGAGATGTTTGTGTATGGGAAGGCTCGTGAGACAGAGAATCTCACATCTGAAGACACGACACTGGAAAACAGTCTGAGTGGATTCTTGAGTGTCTTGAATAACTGACTTTTCCCTGCTGGGACACACAAGGAGGTGTATGGAGGTGTAAGGAAGGTGACCAGTGATGAGCCTCAAGTCCACCTGAGCATTCTCCTCTTCCTCATGGCTCAGAACCCTTCTCGATCATCCTGTGGGTCTTTTCCAACCTAGTGATTCTGTGATTATGTTTTACTTGGACTGGGTTTACCGTAACTGGTATGAAGCAAGCAAAATGAATCTGAACCATGCTATGGGTTGTGTTTCATGAAGTTTCACCGTTTCCAGAACACAAATTCAGTTACCCAGAGGTTAATGTTACTCTTTTATGATACAACCCTGTTCAAGTCCATAATAACTCTACCTGTGTTGATCCCATTAATGAGTGGGATATGCGACTGTGCCATGATAAATAAACTCTGTCTTGGAGATCTTATAAATATACCAAGGTGACTGAAAATGGAGATGCTGGCCTCCCAAAGGTCCCTTTCATGCTAAGTTGTTCCATGATTTTTGGAAACCAAATACTTCAGATAGATGTAAAAATGCAAGGCAAATTTCACCATCCCACTTTCTCAGCAGAATTACTGTGAGGACCTATGCAGACAAATAGATGGGTGCATTTCAAAGAGTTGGGCATTTGTGATATGAGACAACAAAAAGTGACCCGTAACTTTATAATTTATGTTACACCACACATTAGTAAACATCTACACAGGCTTAAAGCTTTCCTGTGTCTTTAGAGCCAACCCCTTCACCTTTCAAGCAGCTTTCTCCAACATGCTGGCACAAGCCCTTTTTTAATGGCTATAAGTCAGGTTCAAACAAGTTTATTACCTAGCTGTGAAATTATATTGTCGTATCCGGTAAAGCAAGCCTGACATGAATCTTTGATGCCTTCTGTGTGACAAGTGAAAACTCACTGCAGTGCTTTTCTTGCCCATGAATTCTTACTTTTCCATCATTTTAATAAGTCTGTGCATTGTGGAAGGTACTTACAGTGTATTGTCAAAAGATGTGATGATGAAGATAAACGTCACTCAGTTACATTGACTCTGTTTAGACATGGACAGTAAGTTCTGCAGAGACGCAGTTACCACATGGAAGTGTCCCATTATGTATCGATTAACCCAAATGAATCACAGCCATGAACAGTGCTCGTGTTTGAAAAGAATAATTCCTTGCTATTCTGTCCTTAAAAAGCAATCCTCAAATACAGAATGTTCAGGGAGCAGTCTCTGGTGACATCACATTTACCAGCTCTACCGCATTTACCATGACAAAGGCTACAACTTTCATGTGTCATCTTCAGTTCCCAGCGGACTTTTGTCC
Organism: Phaenicophaeus curvirostris; assembly: GCF_032191515.1. NCBI lineage: Eukaryota > Metazoa > Chordata > Aves > Cuculiformes > Cuculidae > Phaenicophaeus > Phaenicophaeus curvirostris. The sequence continues at coordinate 12,649,983 of NC_091400.1, read as the reverse complement.
AGGCTACACTCAGGCTGCAGATAGTGAAGAAATCCCAGGAAAAGCAGCCTTTGAGCAGGTTTCAGTTAAACTCTGCACTGCATTTTCCTGCCGCTGCCTGGGATGTGTTAAACATACGGCCAACACTCCGCGTGGCACAGGGACAGAAATTGGGGCCAGGAAATACCAGACTGAAATGTGAGAGTCATTACCATTTGAGATTCAGATGTTGGCAAGCAGGTGATGTCCATGAGAATTCACTGCAAGTGGATTTTTTTGGTACAAGTAAACCAAAAAAGGATGTTCCAGCCGCACATCACTCGCAGCCTGGCTGTGTGCACAGCGGGAGAATTGCATCCCATTTTCTGCAACTGCTCTGTAAAACTACTGCCATCCAATCGTCTCTGTCGCCTTACTGCTGGCTCAGCCTCACCGTTAAAACCAAATGCACATAAAATCCTCCCATTTTTGAACAAAGAAAAAAACTCTGCTTTAAACCATCAGCTAATGCAGACCTACAGTCTTTCAAATGCTCATAAATCAACCAAGAATGAATAGTATTAGGAAAAAAATATCATTAGTTCTCCTTTTTGTACTGCTAGCATTACAGAGTTTTTGATCTCAAGGCAGCCTCTTTGGTCCCTTTCCTGGTGACAATCCTGCTGGCACTGATCCAGCAGTGGCTGCCAAATGCCAGGGCAATGTGTTGTTGACATGAAACCTACAGGCACTCCAGGGCAGGAAGAAATGTAGTTCCCAGCATAGAAAAAAATAATCTGTTGCATTCTTTGTCAAAATGCCAGAAATACTTTTTGGGGTTTTTTAAATTGTCTTTCTTAAAATATTGTTTCTTCTCATCTGTTCAGCATGGAAGGAAAAGTAAAGAAAACTCCGGAATTCAAAAGAGTACACAGAGATTTTTCACTTCTCCAGCAGACACGAACTCATGCAGATGAATCTAATCTAAACATCCTTAAATAATCATGATGATGGGTGCAGTCTGTGCTCGTCATTCAAAGCATTTCTGGCATGAACCGAGCCATCACCTAAAGAAGGATGGCTTTGGGATGCTCAAAACACAACCCCTGCCTCAGTTCCATTTCTTGTGAAGAGAGGGGTTCATGTATTGAAAACGCTATCATAGCACAGGGAAGTGTAAGAGAAAAAGGAACTTTTGTTTCCATGGCATCCAAGCTCCTTCTCCAGGCTCAAGCATAAAGGCAATATGCTGGATGATTCTCTGAAGGTCATGTTGTTCTCACAAGAGAAGTTAGAGAGAATATGCTGGGCTAACTCCCCCAGCCAGGACGCATTGCTAACTGGGTAAAGTAGAAAATTACAAAAGGAAATAATTGCCTTCATCAATGTCATCTGTTTATTCTAAAAACCGGTTTTCCTAAAGGAAAGAGCAGCCTGCCTGGGAGCATGGGAGGACAGCCAGCTATGCTTTAGACTTACTTGGAGTTTGTACCATTATGGGATGTGCTCAGAGACAAGTGTTAAGATCCTGGGTAGTTTTCACCCCTCATCTGGTAAAATAATGACATTCTGTTCAAAGCCAAATGCCTCTTGAAGATGAGTAAAATGTCTCCATCTGACAGCATGTTTTTCGTTGCAGTCATATTGCAGTGAGAGCCACTCTTTCAATGATCTCCCTTACCACCAATAAGTGTGTGAATGCCTGGACATCCCAGGTATGCACACAGTGCACACAGGAAAGCACGGCAGCTCCTGAGTCTCTGTCTCCATTAAATGTGTAAGAAACAGGCAGCTAGGAGACAAATAAATTTTAAATGCAGAGTACTTTGTATTTCCCAGGGTCAGTTTTCGGTTTCCATTCCCTCTGAGATGGTTTGACCTTGTTGACAGCAGGGGTAGATGCTTTATGAGGAAAAGAAAATTACTTTAAAAAGTGAAGTTCTCTCTTCTTGCTCCGTTCTGTACTCCGTGATTTACTGCAGATCTGAAGTACAAAGGAACAGAAACTTTACTGGTGTTCAGAAGGAAAGTTATTTTTAGTATTGCTTTGTTGCCAAGGCCTATAGAAAACTTATGTGCTACCTCAGACAGTTCCTGGGGAAAGGCAAGGAAAGAAGGATGTCTGCTTCTTCATCTCTCCTTTCCAACCACAAAGCTCTTTTCCACTTAAAAAACCGATGCACGCATTCCAACAGAGAAGATGCCAGAGTTACCCAGCAGTTTGAAGTTGAATTAAGCATAAATGTGCAATCATATAAATACAAATGATGATCCTGAACTGGTGCACGTTTACACACACAGCCCAGCCTCTCTTCAGTGAAAATGCATTACTGAATCTGAACTTCATGAAGTCATGGTTGCTGATGATCAGACAGGGAGAAAGAAAGCTGCAGAGGTGGAAGGGGAAGAATGTGATACAAAAAACCCAGGTCTTCCAAAGACAAGCCACTAGTTCCACTAAAGCCACGTTGTCACAATTATATGTGAAATAAAAGCTGGAAAACACCTTCTCCGGGCACAGAAAAGGCAGGAAAAGGGTAGGTCATGTGTGCCCTCCCACTACTGGCACCAGAGCATGTCCAGCTCAGGGCTGGCATTGGGACTGGTCCAGCTAAAGATAACTTTGTGCCTGTGGCGAGGGGTAGCTGAGAGCAGGTGGTGTTAAAGGTGCTCAAAATTTGTGGTTTGAGAAGTGTTAGGCCAGCTTAGAGGATAAGGCATCATCTTCCAAACATATACTTCTTGGGAACAGAGCAGAGAAAGCTCTGCCCATTGGCAGATAACAGCACGTTGGCTTTCACATCAGCAAGACAAAAGGTTTAAAGCGAAGTGCAGAACGATGTTATTGCTCCCAGAAAGGGAGAAGAATGCTGGTTACAGTAATTCTACAAAAATACTAGTTGCCTTTATCTTCTTCCACATTGACTACAAGTTTTTAAAAGCTATTATGATACTTCACAAGCAAAATAAGGAAAAGCCCTTAGGCCAAAACAATGAGACTTCAGTGAACTTGATCCTCCCATGCCACTCTAAGGAGAAAAAAACATCTTTCCTGTAAGGTGTGCATTGCCAGGATGCTGGCTGAGAGGCAAAACTGGTAAAAACATCTTAGAATGAGGAAACCCAACATTCTGCCTAGAGACAGACTTGTGTGTGGCTCCAGCAGAGGTCTGGGAGGAGGAGCACAGCATCCATGCGCACACCCACAGCAAGCGTGAGGACCCCAGGGAGAGCAAGACGACTCCAGGGAGAGCAAGACGGGGGAGCTGGTTGCTGAGACAGGTTAGGACCAGAAGTAGATATGTTTCCGTGAATAAAGCTTTCTTAAGGTAAGTACGTAGAGAGAAAAAAAGAGAGGGTTATTTATGGTGACTCTGGAAGGGCAGGGAGCAGGTAAGGCACTGCCTGAGGTTCTGTAAAGTTCCTACCTGCAGCAGTGGAGGCATGAAAGCAAACCGGCAGCTCCTCAAGTCTCTTGGTACATCCTGCTGGGTGCATCCTCGTGGCTGACTGCAAACTCCTCACCAGGCTTCTCTTCTGACTCAGCTGTCTCCACGTCAATCATGCGTGGGAACGGCTGCTTCTGCTTCCAGGAACGTGCGGACTCTTGCAGTGGCCGTTCACCTCGGGTCACTTGGAGAGGAGGCCCTTGCAAGGACTCGTAGCTATCTGCCGTGCATGGAAACTTCTCCAAGATCCTCACTTGCTTGCAGCCTGCCAGTGAATTCAACAGTGCTTAGGGGTGAGATCAAAGAGTGACATTTAACACTGCTGGCACGTGATCTGACCCCTAACGTTACTACCATCACTTCACTTAAACATGAACATCAATAATATATAGCAAAGAGTTGATTTGGGGAACAGTTGGGTTGCTATTTGTGTCACTTAATTGGATATTTTCACATGAACTAAACAAGCGCAGGTCTGATGAGGGCAGAAGGTTTTTGTTGCTGTTTTGTGTGCACCTCTAGTCACACATTGACGGATACACAGCTCACCTGTTAAAGACTCCCCAGTCCAATATGACACTTTGTTATAATATATATCATAAATGAAAAAAACCAAACCCACAATTCTCTCTTCATAGAAGAGATACTGTTTTATAGAAACAAACTGTTGTATGTGAAAGAAAACAGACGATATTTACATACATACATCATCAAAATGTACACATGTAAAGCTAACAAAACCAAATAATTTAAAACTCCCCCAGACCACATTCTTTGGGTCTTTAATTAATGTATCCTTGAATATATATTTTATGAAAATTTTCTTGTTCTGCTTGGAACTGTAAATCCTCTTCTGTTTCAGTGTATCCTTCTTCACCCACTGCAATGAGTTAAACAATAATTTGCAGCTAAAGCTCCTTTAGTTACCAAAAAAAGCAGTTGTTAATGATATTACAGAAAAGTCTATTTTTCTCTTACTTCTCATGACATATGAATGTTCATGATACTTGCAAAAGAGAGACTGTGCTGCAAATGCAAACAAAATTACACACCTTTTCTGTAGCTCGTGCTCTGTCCTCCTAAGTTAGGATTGAGGGAGGAGAGGAATGGATACTTTGGAAAGGGAAAACAGAACATCTGTGAAATGCTAAAATGGGGCCATCCAGTCTGCCACTGAATAAAGAACAAGCAGCCTGTTTCATATGCCGTATCCAGTGGGTCTCAGGTCCTACTCAGCACTCAGTCACCACACACTCTCCCCCAAAGGTGACAAAGCCACCTCCTCCAGATAAAACTATCTGCAAAGGCTGATGGGAAGCAGTTTACAAGTAAAGGACTAAAAAAAAATCCTTACTAGGTAAAGCAGTGAAAAAGCAAACTATCTTTTATTTTAATTTCAGAAAATGAAAATTTGTGTATTTAGTAATAGTTTTCAGATTTCTAAAAAATGTAAAAGAATGAAAATAGAATTGCTACTGAAAGCATATTTTGTGTAAAAGAAAGGACAACAGACACAATATAATCTCTAAACTGCTTTGGAGATAGTGACTAAAGAAGCAAGGATGATCATTTAAATATTATGGGACTAGGTCACCCAGTGTGAAAGCCAAATATGTTGGAAGATACTGGTACTGAAATGTGAAATTATGGTTATTATGGTATTAAAGTTACGAGAAACACACAGGAAATGTGATTGAGAAGGCAGAATAAAGAGTGGGGTTACAGATGTAAAGCTTTCTCCTGGGTGATTGAGCAATGGCAAGAAATACAATATTCATGATGAAAATAAAAGCTGGTGTTTTCAACTCGAAAGTAAGGATTCATATTTCATGCGAGCCAACTGCTGCACATTTCCTTCAGCACTGATGGCTATTTTAGAGGTATGAAAAAGATGTAAGATAAGATTTTATTATCAGACAAACCAATTCCATTAATGGCACTGGGTTGTGTGTGTGCAGCTGCCAGCATGATGCATCCTAATCCACTTGGAAGATGCTTTGCAGAGAGGAAAAGTCAGGAACCTTCCAAAAAAAGAGTGAGGAAAGGGCCCACCAACGAAACACATTCTTCTTTTCAGCTGGCCGAGTCCAGTGAGCTCCCACAGAGAGAGTAGAAGCCCAGCATCAATTGGACATGCAATGGCTTGAGTTATAGTGGTTAGAATCACAGAATCATGGAATCACCAGGTTGGAAAAGACCCATAGGATCATCAAGTCCAACCATTTCTATCAAATACTAAACCATGCCCCTCAGTGCCTTGTCCACCCGTTCCTTAAACATCTTCAGGGAAGGTGACTCAACCACCTCCCTGGGCAGCCTGTGCCAGCGCACAATGACCCTTTCCATAAAAAAATTTTTCCTAATGTTCAGCCTAAACCTCCCCTGGTGGAGCTTGAGGCCATTCACTCTTGTTCTGTCCCCTGTCACTTGGGATAAATAGGTATAACGTTAGGCATAAATGTTACAGTTACTTATAAGTAATATGCAGTTCATATATTTAAACTATGTATATAAGTTATATATAAGTATATCTATAAGCAATATGCGTTACACATAAGTAAGTTACAGGTAAGTTACCTATAAGTAATTAAGAAGTTATACAATAAGTTATAGAAAGAGTTGCATGTAACCAATAGAGAAGGGAGGCTGGGTCGGGAGAGGGATCCCACGTTTGTGAGCCTTCGAAAGAGGAACATCTGGGCGGAGGGGAGGAGCAGTGGGGCTGCAGGTAGCCCGGGGCGAGGAACCCCGCACGACCCCCCACCCCCGGCAAACCCGGACCCTCCCCACCCGCCCCGTCCTCCCTCACAGCCTCCGTCGCGTCCTCCCTCCCCGCAGCTCGGCTCCCTTTCCCTCCCATCCCGTCTTCCCCGCCCCCAAGCCCCCTTCCCACCCCGTCCCTTCTCCATCCCGCTATCCCCATCGCACCCCGTCCCCGCGTCTCTCAGCCGGCGATGGGAGCGGGGCGCGGGGGGCTCCGCCTGGCCCTGTGCGCGCTGGCGCTGCTGCTGGGGGGCGCGTCCCGCGGGCCGCCCGGGGACGAGCGGGACTATTACCTGCAGGAGATCGGCGACGGGGACCGCTACTACGCTTTTCCCTACCCCGGCGAGGATTTTCCCCCTTTTACCGAGCGGCCCGGAGAGGGAGGTCCCGCCCGCGCGGAGCCGCCGCCCGAGCCGGGCAGGAAGGGGTTAAAGCCGAAGAAAAACGACAAGAAAGGGAAATCCGCGACCGAACCCCCGCCAGGTAACTCCCCGCCCCCCGCCCCGGGACCCGCACCTGCCCCGGGACCCAACGCCCCATCACCGGCTCGTTAATTCCTAATGACTCACAGTTGAGACTTTTAATGGGATCTTCAACCCCTTCCTCGCGGAGTGCAGGGATCGCAGAGGGGCGGGGTGTTAATTGTGCCGCACTCTGACCTGTGAAGGCGCTTAATTACAGTTCTGTAAGCAAAAGAGGGACGGGTGCTGTGGTAAAAGCCGGTTGTGTTCGTGACACCGCGTTTATCCTTTGCCGTTTTAATCTCCGAGCTTCCTGAATTAATTTTACTTATAACCTATAAATTTCTTCGACACTTCGCTTCGAGGCCCTCCAGGGGAAGGTATGTAAACACTGATCTTCCTGTTAGACTAAATTATAACGAGCTCAATTTAATTACTGACCTGTAAAATGAAGAATTTAAACAGCGACAAAAGAGCCTCACAATAAAAAGGCCACCCTTAGTTCCTTTTTCTATTTTCTGCATTTGATTGGATGAAAATATGGGATTAAAGTTTGCAGAAACTTGATCAGCTTTTACCACCCAGTTGCTCCCATTAAGAGCAAATTGCCCCACCCCTACAGAAGTGGAATCGCTTTCTGTGTTTCCCAGATAGGTGGGAGGTGCGTTATGGATTTCATAGAATCACCAGGTTGGAAGAGACCCACCGGATCTAGTCCAACCATTCCTATCAAACACAAACAATTCCTATGCCCCTCAACGCCTCACCCACACGTCCCTTAAACACCTCCAGGGAAGGTGACTCAACCACCTCCTTTGGCTTGTGAACTTCAGAGCTGTAAAATCTGGGGCAAAATCCCCATCCCCTGCAGCTGCCCCCCTGTCGCTGGTAGCGTTGGCACAAGGTTCGCCCTGTAAAGCTGTTCATGCAGGTGGCAACAAACCAGGGGATCGAGGCTTTGACTTTCCTTGTTTCCATCTAGCAGAGAGTACGCACAGTATTCCCCATTTAACGGTAACGCTAACAGAAACAAATTAACCTTCATTAGCAAAGACACAGACAGCAGCTTCCCAAGCAGGCAATCCTACCTCAGTGGCTGGTGTTACTGGGTTTATTATCTGACCATGGGCAACACATAGATATTAAACCTGCCTAATTAGTTTCCAGGCTTTTTCTTCTTCAGTGTGGTGGAGCCAATAAAGATTTCCCGCCTGCAGTGGGATATTCTGCAGCTCAGCTCTGCTTTTACCTTCTGTCTTGGCTTTTCCCAGTTTTCCTAGCACTGTGGCTTCACACATACTCCACCAAACATGAAGTGATGAGGACAGCATCCAAGCTGTGAGGGTGATGTTCCTGTATCTTCACGCACGGGTGTCTTCTTCCTTCCTGCCTTACAGGTGCAGAGAAGGCAGCAGCTGTACCAGTAACTGTCTCCATCATTGTTGGACACTCATTCCTTCCACACCGGGTTTGGTTTACGCGTTTTTGATTCAGCTTTACAAAATTCAAACTATATTACACTCCTGGCCTACTAGGGGAGTGTTCTGAGGTCGTACAGGTAGCCTGAATTTGGTCATTTCCTAGGAATGTTTGATTTTTGCAGATGGAGTCACATTCATTTTTCCATGTAGGAAATTATGGAATTAGAAAAGGAAAAAAAGACCTCAGACCACAGAAAACACTCTATGATGTGCCAGCCAATTGACATGTGCAGGATTCATCTTCTGGTTTACTGTGTTTTACTTTGCACCCTACCACCAGAGTGACCCAGGGAGTCATTTTGTTTCTGTGTTCAGTCCTGTGAGGGCCTCCCTCAGCCTCCTCTTCCTTGCATGGCTGAGCGCAAGACCAAGGGGAGCATGGGGGAGGCTCATGATGCACCACTGAAACCCTCTGGAAATAACTCAGTCCCTGCTTCTGCAGCAGTCTTGTGCTCCTTGGACACAGCTGAGATTCCAGGCTCCAAACTTTCTCCAACTGAGCACAATACGTGGTTTTAAAGCCTAAGAGCTTTGGAAAAATAGCCACAGGTACAACAAACAACCAATCCTCTCTGTCAAGCTTCAGCTCCTTGCCCCAGCACAGGGAGGCTTGACACCAACTCAAGGACCTGTCTGTTAGTCTTACTTTAATAGGGAAAATGTTGTGTGTTTCCTCAGGAGCAGCTGAATGGTTTTAACCACAATAGCCACGACACCTGGCCAAGAGGATGGTTGCCATTTGTTGAAGATGTGAGTGGAACCAGGAGGTTTTTAGCAGGAACCAGAGACAGTGTTAAATATTCTGGGTTGAATAGTTCCAGTTCTTCCTTTCTCCTCTCCTGAAGGTGGGCAAGTGCCAGGTCGTGCTGGGGCAGTGACTTCAAGGCTCAGTGCCGTGTCACTATGTCACCACAGATTGGTTTGGAGTGAGGATCTGAAAACCTTTCCCTTTGCAGAGGTCCTGAAGTAATAACATATATCTCTAATGTCTCACATTTGGCCTGTTAGGAGCGCAGCTAGAATTAACAATAGTGGTTGCCAAAGAGATACCCATGAATGTTGACTCCAAACCTGGCTGTGTAAATTCGTGTGGTGTGTATAGATGTATGCATTCATGTGTTTACACACATCTGGGACTGGAATTAATTTATAGGACCTGCAGTAAACAAAAAACGTGGGGGTTTGTGAGGCTCTCTGGCAGCTGAGGTATGTGGGATTAATTAGTTATAACATGCAATAGTCTGTTAGTAGTTGGGATGAAGAAAGCAGAGGAATGGGAATGTGAGATCTGCCCTTTGGCTGAGCAGCTGGTACTGATCAGCCCTTGGTTTGAATCAAAGCTGAAATAAAACAGAGCAGGCTGAAGGACATGGCAGACAGCAGATGACATGAACTCAATTTGTTTAAGTTGGTTACTGAAGGTGGTAAGAATAGAGGTATTTTCAGTTTGTGAAATATTGGTGTAGGAAGCAATCCTATTGATGCTAGTGGGCTTGCAATGTTTTTTTATTTTTACAAAGTATTATTAGAATCAATATTTGCAATCCTCGATTCAACCTTCCTCCGTGGCCTTCAGCTGACTCCTAAATGAAGTCGTACCAGGTTGTCCAGGAACGCTAAGCTGTAGGATTGACAGGTCTCTGTACGTGCGCATTTCCATTTTCTAATTCCACCCATGTTTGCTCTATCCAAAGTCCATTCAAATCAGTCGAAAGAATTGTCTTCATGTTGATGTTTTTCTTTTATGAGGCCTTTAGCACGATTTAATATTTGTTGCCTCAGGTGCGCTCTGGAGAGCAGAGCCCTGTGGGTGGCTGGGAGGTCTGCACGCAGGCAGAAGTTCATACTGAGGGGTTTATGGGGTTGTGATCCCCAAGAACACTACTCGGTGTTGCACGTGGCTCCAGGCTGTGACTGAACAGTGCCCACTGTCAATCCTATTGCACCCAGGTCTGCCACAATTAAATCTGGAATTGCTTTGATTTGATTTATGAAACTTGTTCTAGCAGTTCTTGTTTTGGCCGTACCTCAGTTCTGGTTGCCTTTAGAAAATAAAAGAGCAAAGTTTACTCGTGTGGCAGTGTTGAGGATGGGTTTTAGTGCACGTTTATTCTGTGCTTCACAGGCCTTGCAGTGTTTGAGCTCTGTGCGATCCAGTGGGGGTGTGTACAGTGATCATGATTACCTGTTGCTTTCCTCAGGCCTGATGAAACTCTTCACATGCATCACTGTTTACTTCTTTATTTGCTTATTTTTGTGTGATGTTCAACAATGTAATTCTTATAGGTTTTAGATTTTTTTTTTTTCAATTTGTGTAGGGCACAGGAATTTCTGGGGTGGGTCAGGATCTCAATGGACCAAGTGTCTAAGGAGGAGTCAGTAAGGGAAGGCAAAGAGAGGATAAAATGGCCAGGGTGAGCAACCATGAAAATTACCTTGCAGAAAGAATGTCAAAATATAAAAATAGACTGACAGCACTTTAAATGAGGTGTTTGTCGAGATATGAGGTAATGAAGACTTAAAGAGAGTGAATGAGGAGAGAAAAGCTTTGTTGTAGAGATGTTATTCAGAAAGAACGGGACAGATTTTGGTGCAAAATGGTGATGAAGACCTGAAGAGGGTGTGAAGTTAAAAACATGACAAGTTAATGTTGTAACTGGCATTTGAATGGTGAATTTCTTTGCTAGAAAGAGGCGAGACTGATTTGTAAGGTATTGAACTGATGGCTGAGAGCACTTAAGAAGAGGTGACCAAGACACTCCGGCTTTCCAGATAGAATAGAAGGAACAGAAGAGAAGGTAGTCTGTGAATCACCACTGCTTGCAAGTATAGTGGTTTTGGATGGGGCTAGCAAAGCTGGAAAGGGAGGAGGCTGTAAACAGACAGGCAGGCTGAAGGTGTACCAGGAGAATTAGGAGGAAGTCTAGGAATAGAAAGTCAGTCTTCCAAAGACGTTTGAAGTCCAGTGTGTTGAACTTCGCTGGCACGTTAAAGATGGAGCGATGCCTCAGAGTACTGGCTGGGAAGAAGTCGCTGAAACATTGGCGAGTTGCCTTTGAGTGGAACACCAGGGCAGAAAGCCAGGCAGGGCAGACGTTTTGCGTGGGTCTGGCAGGGAGCAGAGCCAACAGTGGCTTTCGGCAGCACGTCAGGGAATGCAGAAGTGTGAAGGGAAATGGGGCAGAAGCTGGAAATACAAGAGGGCAACTGGAAACAGGCTTTTGGGTTGGGGAACTGAATCAGAGGGTAAAAGGAAGGTTGTGGGACGGCTGTGTATGTAGGCTGGTATTTAAGTGATAAATGACTCTGCTAGGAACTAAGAACAAATAAGCACAGAATTACCCGTATGCTGGGTAATTACCAGCGCTGCTGTTTTCCAGCCTCTCCTAAGCCTTGTGGCTGGCTTCCATTCCTGAGAAGCCTGGAGAAAGTGGAGCACTCCTGTGACCTAGAATATAGATCATAATTTTAAAGCTTTTGCTTACACTTCCTATACGAGCAACTCTACAGCAGGAACTCATTGGCACTGGGTGTATACCCTATGAATTTTAATATGACCTGTATCACATCCTAATTGCCAGATGTGACAGGCAAAGATGAAAACATGTGGCTTTTAATGAGCTTGCTTTCATCTACCAGCTTTTATTTCCTTCTCAGCACTTCTACAAATATGTAGAATAAGGAAAAGTAACACAGCCGTTCCACTTAAGAGCCCATCCTTTAAAGAATGTCACAGTAGAAGAGGGCAAAGGATGGCTAAGAATGAATAATGAGCAATGCCTTCAAAACTGGCCAAGCCTCTTTGATTAGCATCTTTCCTTACCCATGGCTTCAATGAATAATGTAACAGAGAGGAAAAAAATCAGAATAAACACACTTGATTATGCTAGAGAGATCCATTTTCTCTGGTAATTCTCCTAGCAGCCTGCTCTGAATCTGAACTAATTTTTAAGGTGAGAAAAATACCTCTTTAAATAAAGAATGGTTTCACGGAATAGATTTTAATAGTATGACCCTATGTCTAGACTTGTTCCTGAAATGCCAGTGTATTACAAGCCACTTATTATTTGAATTGATTCTTGTTTTTTAATGTCATTTTCTGTTCAGTGAGCTGGCTAGACAGGTCAATCTGATGGTTTGCAATCAAATTTCACTTATTCTCTTTAGCTTTGGGATGCAGATTTCTGTCAGCTGTGTGAACTTAGACTTGGTCAAAAATCTGAAGTGGAAGGTCTGGTGCAGAAGAAGCAATTTCTTGAATTTTCAACACCTGAGCCTTTTCTTGCTGGGATTTTTGAGCCTTGCCCGATTCATTGTAAAAAGCAGCCTATGGAAAGATTTCTCATCAGAGTTGAGATTTGATTGTCATATTCATACATAGTGGTTGCTTGTGCTTGTGTTACTGTTATGCAAATGAAACATCGGGTCTGGTTATGTCTTTGGTGCTGCCTGTTTTATAAAGAAGGGCTTTTTGAAATAAACATAAATGTGTGCCTTCAACACTAGTTTTTGGGGTACTCAAGGGAAATGGGAACAACCAAAGCCTGTAGCAGAAATTACAAAAAAAAAAAAACCTTTACATATTCAGTTGTTACACGTGCAAAACAGTCCCTAGCCTTTCCTCAGTTCAAACATTCATGGAGAGAAAACAGGTGATAGGAGTAATCACTCATGCTAGAAACAGGCATCACCTTTAATCTTTCTGTCCCTGGGAGCTACCTTGGTGGGCGCTTTGGTCCCATTTAATTCAACGTGCCAGGAATCAAAGACAGGGTTGGAGTTTCCTTCATTTTTTGTGTAGGATTTCATTCAGGGATAGTCATGGCCATCCTGTCTGTGGAGTTGCAGCTCCAGTGCAGGAGTTCTTTCTCAAGAACCTGCCTGAGCACATTATCCGTGCACTAGCAAGAATGAAGTGCATGGACAGTGGAATAAGGGTGTTAGAGGACTCTGCAGCCAGCCCCAAAGTGAGTCTCTAGCACTGCTGCCATCTGATGATTTCCCATCTTTTCCCAACCTGCAAATGATCACTGAGCATCGCAGCTACCCGTTTCAGGGGCTCCTCTGGGAGCCTCTCTCTGGCTAGCGCTGGTGACTTCAAGAGGTGTCTGGTTGGGCTTTTGCATATCTGATGAACTAATGAAAAACACCTAACTGTTAGTAAAATAGACTACAATATTAATGCATTCCTTCTGATACAAACACATTTCTAATGTCCTCTAATGTCCATGCGTTTATGGTTCATTTCCCATATGGTTTTATCATTCCGATGTGGGGAAGAACAGGGTGCTCTTGGTGTCTGCTCAGTGCTGGAAGGGCTGGAGCACCACGGAGAGGAGCAGGGTGTTTTATTCCTCATGCAGTCACCAGGCAGTGCTATATCAACTTGACAGGTATAAAAGGAAAACAGTTTCTCTTTTCTTCTCATTGCCAGAAATGGCAACAAAAAAGGTGAGAAAAACAAGCGGAGAAATGAAGACATGCCAGATGGTGACTGAGAGTCCGAGTGCTGATGAAGGCATCAGATGAAGTACATGAGGATCTTTTAGAGCATCTGTACAGCCCGCAGGTTTAGCTGTTAATCTCTTTAGCTCTGTTTGAATTAAATTCCAAAGGATATTCTGGAGAGTATGCTGATAGGTATTTAAGTCCTCTTGGACGTAAAATAATTCCCTTCTGGTGGATAACATATTGACGTGGACAAGCAAGGATTTGTACCGTATTATAGATTAAAATGAGATGAGGAAAGACAATGGTTTTATTCCATGTTTATTCCACAGTGATTGGTGTCATTTTTTCTGAACAAAAAGAGGCTTTGAAGTGGCTTTCTGTTTCTTGAGGGGGATTTAAAGGACCTGTCTTTATAAATGGGAATCAAGCCCAACACACTGTAGAGTATGTTTTACAAAAATGTATTGTAGAGAAATTATATGAGATACTACTAATATGTCTTGGATTAGGCAGAGTGCAAGATTTCCTGCTCTGACACAGGGTCTGTGTGTGACCGTGACACAGTCAGGGAACTGTCCGATGCGTTTGGCATTGTGAAAATCACACCAAGGCTGGCAAGCAGAGCGCAGTGACTCCCAGTAAATATTGCTCATGGGTGAAGTTTAGTATCTGATTTAGTAGTGAGAGCACCCAGCTACATGATTAATCTTCTGTTTACTTGTGGTTATTGGCAGTATGGGATCCTTTAAAAGTACCGATCTGTAGATAGTAATGCAGTTCTGCTCCGGTTTCACACGGGCATTAGCATGATGCAGCGTTTGTAAATGTGGTGCTGCATCCAACAGCCCAAATAAAGAATACAATAAAAGCTAAACCATGTTTAGCTTCTGTACGGGCAGCTTACTAGTCTGCTCGCTTTTCTGCCACACACCATATCTGATCTGATCTGATCTGATTGGGAAATGTGGGCAGACAAATGCTTAGTTTGGAAGCCTAGTAGAGAGCAGTCAGATCTTCACTGTCTGGAAGGAGACACTACCTGTAGGATCGTAGGAAGGTGGGGTAAGGAGGAAGGACCTCTGAGCGTTTGAGTTGGAGAGGTGCCTGCCCTTGGAGATACTTGTCTGAACCTTGCTTGAACTCCTCCAGCTCCTTCGCTGTGCAATGTGGAGTTGGAGCTTCCTAAGAGCTTCCCTGCCAACTCCCAGTTCTTCCATTCTCCCAGCTTAGGAGAACTGTGAACCATGCCTTCCCCAGGGTGTTTTTAGCATTTCTCTTTCTGTGGGCAGGATACTCTGAGGCCTGTGGAAGCGCTGTGTGCATGGAATTTAAAAGCTATAAATGGAGCTGTTAAACCCACAGAACCCAGGGGCCTCCCCAGGCTTGGGGCACTTTTAAAATTTATGTTGTCTAGTTCCCTAAATTGGCTTTTTCCCGATGAGCTTACGGGCCAGTATAGAGGCGGCAGTAAATGGGTGGGCTATGGTGTAGGCCATTGCCTTTTTGGCAGTGAACATCTGAAAACTGAAAAGTCCTAAGGATTCCAGCTTCCAGGTGAAGTTGGGCAAAAGCTTGTGGGAAGCCCAGCTGGTGAAATGTGGGAGGTGAGACCCTGACTGCGGAGTGTGTACACTGCCTGAGCTCCTTAAAAATCCTGCTGTTTGCAGAAGTTACTTTGGGGAATAATGAATTGCGTGTGCAAGCTGGGCTCTGTGCTTGGATTCCTTCATTGATGGTACAATTTCCAGGATGATTCCTGTGCTGTCCCAGGCGTTTGTGTCCTTGCTGTGAGCCAAAGCACCAGCCATAGACTGGTCCCAGGGGGAGCATCTTGAAGTTTTATTTCCTGTTGCTTTGACCTCCTGCACTCTGCTCTCAGGGTGCTTCTCAAGGGTGCAGCAGTCTGGACATAGAGTGCATTAAAAGAAAGAAGAAAACTCTGTTGCATGAGTTCCTAAATCTTTTGCTTTTCAGGACTTCTGGGCATATCCTGGCTATTTTCTGTGTGCGTGTGGCCAATATTTTATCCCCACACTGAAGCAGTTTTCCATTGTTTGAGAGAAATTGTTTCAGTGCATCAGCCACTTCTACCTCTTTCATGCTGTCCTACAGCTGAGATTGCGTCAACCACACAGTTAAGAAAAAAGTCTGTTAAAAAGAATAATTAAGTGAAAAGCAACCAAATGGGCTTATTTTTTCTTTTTCTGTGCACTAGAAAATACAAACTATTTCCTTTTTTGGTGTTGGGAAGGAGCACAAAGTTTGAGTTCAGGTTAATTTTAACCATGCATCTTTCTTCTGAAATCATTGTCTGAGCAATTGCTGCAGGCACTGTGCTGACTTCTGTGCTTTATGAGAAGTGTTTGGTTTTATTCACTCCCCTTGTTATTTCATACGAAATAATAACAACAGATGGGATTTTAGAAAAAAAAAAAGGATAAATTTTTAAACTCTCTGCCAGTGCAGATGTACCAGGTCTCTGTAAAACTGGGACTTCCACTTCATAAAGGTTTTAAACCCAACTTGGACTGATTTTAGGTATTTCCTGTCACAGGCTCTCTATATAGGTCAAATATTTAGCCCAGATGTGCAACCTGGAGGATGGCTGGGCGGCAACTGAGACAAGCCTGTGCTGGAGGACGACTCACAAAGAAACTGAGGCTTGAGCAGCCACTCGCAGCCCTTCAGCGATGTTTCCTCACAGTGGGCAGCACGGTTGTTGCTGTGAGAGGAGAAGAGGGATTTACTGCAAGGGATAACGGCATGGCTGGGTGCTGGGGTGTGCCAGGTGGTTTGGCAGTCTCTGTTGAAGCAGTCAGTCACCTTTGAGGGCCCTTGTGCTTCTGCATGGAGGTGTGTTTGCAGCCCCATGTTTGTCTGCATGCAGAAGAGGCAAATTTTAATGTCACTTCTGATTAGCATCCTATTCTTTGGGAAGATGCAAAACTGACAAGGCTTGGTTTTCCCCAAACCAGCCGAGGGCGGGTGACTCTCAGAAAGACGATGCTGTCTTGTTCACATAGGTCATGCTGCAGATAGAGACTGCTGGTCTGTGTTTGGGTGGTAAATGTGTATTTTCAGTTTTAACTGTGAAACAATGAAAGATGAGATTTCAGCTCCCAGCTAAGATGACTAATGACTGTCTGCTGCCTAAAGACAGAGCTCACACTACTTTATCGTGCTGGTTCTGAAGTTTGCTGGCTTTCATCAAGAGCTAAGTCAGAAAGCTAAACTAGTAGAAAACAGCCAAAACTAAATGGCAAATGATTATACCTTCTTCCCTGATTTACCTGTGTTAGGCTTTGGGCTGCTGCATCAAAGGAAGCTAATGCATCTGTTTCAGGATTGTTTTCAGCATGTTTTCCACCTTATAGAGAAGTAAAAGAAATGTAGTTTGGTCTATGCTAGAGCTTGACTTGGTTAGAAGTTGAATAACATTAAATAGTAGTGACGGGGGAGCAGCTGGTTTCAGCTTTTCTCTAGTGTAAATGCAGTACTGGGGAGTGGAGGTAACTATAGCAGCTGTAATAAGATTTAATGGCTCATCACTCCTAATTCCTGCTCAATGTGTGTGGGTTTCATGTGTGTGTAAGGGGGAGTGTGAAGGTGAAAACTGGGTGATATCATAGTTGTGCCTTCTATTTTGGGGAAATGAGGTGTTTGTAGAGAATTGCTGAAGCTATTAATGTGTATTTCACTGTGACGTCTGCTATGGCCCCAGGTCCTGTCCTTGTGATGGAGTAGATACAGTCCCTCCCCTATGTGCCCCCACTTGGCTACTTCCCTTGTGCTGCCTGGGATCCCTGTTGTGCAGGGTGGCCCTGCTGCAAAATCACTAAAGCTGCAGAATTCTTGGTAGATTTGGTCTGAATTTATGGTCATTTTCCAGGTTATTTATGTTTAAGGCATTTCCTGACTGTATTGTCACCCTATGCTGCGGCACAGTGAACGTACTATCCCTGCCTATGGATATGTTTACCTCTTTATAAAGTTACTATTACAACTTTCATAAAGGGGAAGGACAATAATTGCACCATAAGCTGATTTTATACTCTTACAACTGCTTTTATGCAGATACATATTTTTTGGTAAAATGCTCTCAAGTGCAATTGTTGAAGTGGTTAAACTTCATCACCTTTATGGTGTTTTATTTAAAAAGTCAGGGTCATATCTT
Source organism: Phaenicophaeus curvirostris (assembly GCF_032191515.1). Classification (NCBI taxonomy): domain Eukaryota; kingdom Metazoa; phylum Chordata; class Aves; order Cuculiformes; family Cuculidae; genus Phaenicophaeus; species Phaenicophaeus curvirostris. Next base: position 12,632,246 of record NC_091400.1, on the reverse strand, counting down.
AAGACAGTAACTATTTTGTTACATGATTTTGTACTTGTTAATACTATTCCAAGTTTCAGTGTTTATTTTTAATAGCTACAATTAATGCTTTTATTGTGGAATCTTTGGTCTCACAGTATACCTCAGTCATTTGACTTTGAAGCTATTTCTGTCATGAAAAGATGTGTTTTTAATGGTAATTTTAGTTATACCCATTGTGTGAACAGCCTGTCTCATTTTGTTTCTCCATTGTTTGGCTAAGTATTTATTTGGCTCTGGAAAAAAAGGATGGTTCTCATCTTTGATGGCTGTACTCTGCTTTGTGGCTTTAATTGGAATTTCAGAAAGTCTTCATCCCCTGCTTCAGAAAAACACCAGAGGAGATGTTTTGAAATGAATAGCACAGAAGTCAGCCTTAGTCAATGCTCGTAATAATAAGCTAGGAATTTATACTATTCAGGTTGTGGTTTTTCTAGGCCATTAAAGGGAATAATATGTCTTTTTCAGAGCAACCTAATAGACATTCCTTTGTGGAGAAAGTGGAAGACTTGTTGCATTGGGGTGCAAAGGAGAGGATACCCAGTGTTACCAACATCTGGAGACCTTTCTGAGGGCTGTGCCTACAGGGCACCTAATGCCCCTGTCTGCCATGGTCCACACTGAATACAGCTGGAATTTGCATCTTTCTTTTGTTAATGGCCTGGATGCTGTGACCAGGTTTGTGATGCGATTCCCACCTTTGTCCTTTTCCCATGTAGTGTCAGCAAGGTGGTGTTCCCACTGGCAGTGAGGCAGGAACTCTGGGGTGCCTGCCTGTACCTCCCTTTCCTCTGCCTTTCTCTTCTCCTAAAGAGACATGGGGAAAGAAGGGTGAAGGCAGTATGAGACAGGCGAGAACTATGGGCAGTGTTTCCATACCAACCCACCCCTCTGCCTGGAGGAGGCTGCCTGCAGGCATTTATGGGCATGATTATTTCTTCCCCCTCAGCAGAAGGACCACAGGCTGCAAGAAGCTGAGCTAGGAGGAACAATGAGAGCTGCTTCTTGTGCTCAAGCATGCTGACTTTGTGTGCGTGGGACCAGGCTCCTGTATTGTCCATGTGATAAATCACATCACCTAGTGAGGCTGCATGATGGCAGCAGTAGGTGGCTTCGGGAACATTTATGGTGTTTGGAGCTCAGATGAGCCTCATGAGTCTGACAGCTTGGCCAAAAAACTCCCAGAGAACAGGCTTTCTGGAAATTCCTGCTTCCAGCTGTGCCAGGAATAATAGAAGCTCTTCCTGCTAAATGTGCTGGTGCTTTGCATCTAGAACCAACCACAGCCTGGGTTTCTGAGGGAGCAAAAATGTGAATAGTAATGGAAGGGAAAAAAAAAGGTGTACTTTCTGAATCTCAGGAATGTTTAGTTTTGTGTCAGACCTGACCTAAAGGATAAAGATAGTTTTTAATTTATTCTTTATTTGCCTTTTATTGCTGAGTTTTCCCTCCACCTTGGAAGCAGGAGAAGTGACACTTTCACCCTTGCATAGAGTCAATATGCTGCAGCTTTTCAGGTAACTGTTGTGCCTAATCCTGCCAGCTGGTGTGCGCTGTTTGGGCAGTTGAAGGAAAGCATGGAAGTGTGTGGTGTCTTTGCACCACTGTTTGTGGCTTTGTGCATCACTGCTATCAGATGTGGCAAAGACACTACTTTGGTGGCCTTGAAACCATCTCAGGGCTTCCACTTTTGTCTGCTGCCTCTGATTCCTTGTGCCACCAGGCAGGAGGTAATTGCATCTTCTCTGTACCTACCTCCCTTCCCGAAGTGCTCATTCAGTTTTTGAAGCTTGTGTGGGGTATGTGAAATGTGGCTGGTGAGACTCCTAGCAGGGAAGGGAGTGAGTTCACCAGGAAGACAAAGTAATGCCCAGCAAGCAGGCTAAGATTAAAAAGCATTTCCCTTCCCCACAAGCTGAGAGGCTTTCCAAAGGCTTCTTGGCTCAGAGGCAGTACCCAGAGAAGGTGGCTGCAAAGAGGAGGCACATTTAATGTTACATCATCAGAAGCGGCTCTGGGAGACCAGATGGGTAACATTTGTGGGAGCCTCACTCAGGCTTTGCCCTCACCTTGAGCCCATTAAAGTGTTCCTCTGATTTAAGAAGGCTTTAGATTGGACCTCTCACAGAGCCTGGGGTTTGTGGCTTCTAACCAAAAGTGTTTGTGGGTTTGGGTTTTTTTAATCTTCAACAGCAGCCACGAGGGTGAGTGTGTGTTGTGGTGCTGTGACAAACATTGCCTTTTCAGTCTGTGAGAAGTGTTTCTTACTTGTCCCAGAATAATATACAGCTTTGATACAACATGAGAAAACAATTAGTGTTGTGTTAGGATAGAAAACTTTGGCATCTGTTTAATCTTTTATTTGATCTTTGATCTGGAGCTATAATTCAGTATTTTAACCTCTATATAGGGGATTTGTTATAAATGCACATTGCTTGCTTTGTTCTTTTAGTGCCCTGGGAATGGGTTTATAACGAAAAGCAAATAAAAGCAAACCGTATGTGCTTGAAGAGACTATACTCCTTCAATAATCTGGGATGCATGGAGGCTGGTGGCCTGAATTCAGGCCAGAAAAGAAACGATATATATTGCTAGCAACGCTTTGGACGTGAGCAAAGTCAGAAAACTGCTCAGACTGCAATGCAGAGATCCATTTCTGGGGAAAGGCTGGACCATACCCAGTGTAGAGGGGGACTAATTAACATCTGTGGAAATTTCACACTGCCACAATCACATCATCAAACCGGGAAAATTTAGCTATGCTCCCCACCCCCCGGTGTCTTACAATTATAAATATAACAAAATATTTAGAGAATGGAGAAACTCTTTCTGTTTGATTCAGCCCCCAAAAGACCCATCACAGCAAAGCAATCAAAGAACACTTTCAACGAGTAGCAGGTTGGGAGGAATGTGTTTTTCACTGTTATTTCACCTTTCAGGTGCACTGCAGTATTAAGAAACTTTGCATGCCTGTGACCCAAATATATATGAGACACAGGAATTAGACTGCCGGGCTTTCCATTAAAAGTTTCTGCTGTTGGAAGATAAATTATCAACCACACTTTTCCTGAGAAATGCTCTAAAGTTAGATGGTAAAATTTATTACATTGACGTCATTAAGAATTTTTTGTCCAAGACTATAAAGTTCTAAGAATACTATGAATAATATAATAAGTGTTAAAATCTTCACCCCCCCAAAATATACGTTGTAGATTTGCATCTTCTTCATTAACTCTGTATTTAAGTGTTTTACTTAAATAAGGGCTAAATTCTGCATCTCCCCTGGGATGGCTCAGAAAAAGAAATAGGGAATCAAATTCTAAAACTACATCTGTCTTGTATGGATTTTGCCATGTGATGCCTAACCACTCTATTTGGCAAGATACATCTTGAGTGTCTGGAGAACAAAGGCTTGGGAGAAGGGATGAGAATTATAGCCAGGTCTGATGGGCAAAAGGGTTTACAGCAAGCAGAAACTGGTATTAATGACAGTGATGGGTTGTTACTAGAAATGGAAGTAGCCTCCTAGAACACACCATGCTGTCGTCCCCTGACTTGGGTCTGCTGGCCACACTGAGGCCAAGAAGTGCCTCATGGGTGTGACTCTAGACTGACCAGTGTAATGTTTAAAGATATTTCAGCGTCAGTTGCTGCTGCTGAATACAGTGATGGCTCGGGGTGTGATGTATTACTGAAAAATCATCCTGGCAGTGTATGTTTTGACAGAAAATGCACAATTTGGGAATCAGTTACACTGGAAGGGTGATAACATCTTCATATTTATCATAGTGAAAACCTGGTTCAACTTTGAGTCACTGGGCGTTCTTCTGTTGACTCTGATGGTGCAAGTTCAAGCCCCAGATGCAAAGCTACAGATAACGACAGCAACAACAAAACCCCCTGGCACTCACCCCATGCTTTCCATAGAGGAAATTAATTCACCACCAAGACCGCTTTGACCTCCTCTTGGCATCTCCGAGCTGCTTTATCTTTGTGATGTCACATCCTTTCTCCTCAAACAAGTGTTCTAGAATGTAAGGGGATTCTTACATATTTTAAAATGACAAAGCTCCTGGAGTAAAACAAGTTGAGAATCACAAAAAAATAGTCAGGGTACATTCTGCCTCCAAATGTCAAGGAGACTGCCAGACTGCACAGGGCTTCCTCGTTTCTAGACCCAAATATCACTGTGCACGAGGAGCTGGATGAGCACAGACCTGCAGAATCTGAAAAGGATGACGGATATGGCTTTTAAAAATATAAGTGAAAAGGAACCATGATGCTTCATTTTTATTAATGTTGGAAAAACTGAGTATATTTCTAAATTGATGGAAAATATTCTTTAAATAAAACAATAATTTGTCTGCTATGCCTCCAAAAGAGCAGTACAGAATGATTTCCTAAATGCATCCTTATTAGATAGAAAAGCTATAAAGACAATCTGCGCTTGCCTGACAATCTTTGTTCAGACCAGAAGAAAATAAAGGAAATGAATAATTTAGGCAGTAAAGATGAACAGAAGTGTTTTCCTTACCCTGCTTGTACATATGTCTTCCGCTTATGGAATTTATACATTTCTAATGCTGCAGCAGACTAGTTATTATGACATCGCAGGGATAAAGGCAACTGAGATTGCACCCACAAGTCTATGGGGCCAGATGGGTTCCACCCAAGAGTATTGAAGGAGCTGGCGGATGTGCTGGCCAAACCCCTTTCCATTGTCTACCAGCAGTCCTGGCTAACTGGGGAAGTTCTGCTTGACTCAAGGCTGGCTGATGTTGTGCCCATCAACAAACAGGGTCGGAGTGAAAACCCAGGGAACTACAGGCCTGTCAGTCTGACCTCAGTGCTGGGAAAAGTCATGGAGCAGGTGATCTTGAGTGCTATCATGAAGAACATGCAAGAGAACCAGGTGATTGGACCCAGTCAACATGGGTTCACAACAGGCAGGTCTTGCCAAACAAACCTGATTGCCTTCTACGATAGAGTCACTCACCTAATGGATGAGGGAAAGGCTGTGGGTGTAGTCTTCTTGGACTTCAGTAAAGCCTTTGACACAGTTTCTCACAACATTCTGTTAAAGAAACTGTCAGCCTCTGGCCTGGACAGGCGCACACTCTCCTGGGTGGAAAACTGGTTGGATGGCTGGGCCCAGAGAGTGGTGGGAAATGGAGTTAATTCCAGCTGGAGGCCAGTGACAAGTGGGGTTCCTCAGGGCTTGGTGCTGGGTCCAGCCCTGTTCAATGTCTTTATCAATGACCTGGATGAAGGCATCGAGTGCACCCTTAGCAAGTTTGTGGACAACACTAAGCTGGGTGGAAGTGTCGATCTGCTGGAGGGCAGGGAGGCTCTGCAAAGGGATCTAAACAGGCTGGACTGCTGGGCTGAGTCCAATGGCATGAGGTTTAACAAGGCCAAATGCTGGGTCCTGCACTTGGGGCACAAAAACCCTGAGCAGTGCTACAGACTAGGAACAGAAGTCTGGCTGGAAAGCTGCCTGGAGGAGAGGGACCTGGGGGTGTTGATTGACAGCCGACTGAATATGAGCCAGCAGTGTGCCTAGCTGGCCAAGAAGGCCAATGGCATCTTGGCTTGTATCAGAAATGGCGTGACCAGCAGGTCCAGGGAGGTTATTCTCCCTCTGTACTCGGCACTGGTGAGACCACTGCACGAATCCTGTGTTCAGTTCTGGGCCCCTCACCACAAGAAGGATGTTGAGGCTCTGAAGCGAGTCCAGAGAAGAGCAACAAAGCTGGTGAAGAGGCTGGAGAACAGGCCTTATGAGGAATGGCTGAGAGAGCTGGGGTTGTTTAGCCTGGAGAAGAGGAGGCTGAGGGGTGACCTCATTGCTCTCTGCAACTACCTGAAAGGAGGTTGTAGAGAGGAGGGTGCTGGCCTCTTCTCCCAAGTGACAGGGGACAGGACAGCAGGGAATGGCCTCAAGCTCTGCCAGGAGACGTTCAGGCTTGACATCAGGAAAAAAAATTTCACAGAAAGGGTCATTGGGCACTGGCACAGGCTGCCCAGGGAGGTGATTGATTCACCTTCCCTGGAGGTGTTTAAGGCATGGGTGGATGAGGCGCTGAGGGGCATGGTTTAGTGATTGACAGGAATGATTGGACTTGATGATCCTATGGGTCTTTCCCAACCTGGTGATTCTATGTTTCTATGATTCTGTGAGATGATTCTGCAGAAGGTGGGGTCATGATCAGGCTGAAACTGCTTTCCAGCCTGGAAAGCACAGAGCTGTGCTGAGATCGTGAGTTGATTTGATGGGTTAAGAAGGGAGCTTGGTGTCACCTTTGCTCTTGGGGTAGGCAAGCCCCAAGTTGTGCCTGGTAAATTCAGATCTCAAGAAATGAGGTTGTGACTGGAGTAATTCTCAAGTGTTTCTTCCTTCTGACTTCAAGGGATAGGTGATTTCTGTCAATGTTGAAGGATCAGAGATGCCTTGCAGCCCTTAGCTAGGACACAACTGCCTGTCTGGCCAGCAGGAGCATAGTGGAGAATAATGGGACCTGAGGTACAGCCGTTTAACACAGCCAGTGGGGAAGCCCTTTTGGAGTGGAAACCACCAGAACACCATTCAAGATAAAAATGTTATTAAGTCAGAATCCAAGCCCTGTCTCTTTTTAGGTCTTGGAATTAATTAATTAGATACAGACATCTTATTAATGTCTTTAAAGTGAATACCTATTCGTGTTTGCAAATCACACACAAAATCAGGGTTGGATGTGGGCCAGGAAAGAGAAACCTCCGTAACTCAGCCTGTTCCCCGCACCGGCAAGCTTAATGTTTGCTCTTTGGTTGTTCTAAAACATAAATATTCCAGCTGCATTCTGTTAGTAAGTTGTTATGTGCATAGTACAAGGATTAAAATGTCTTTCAAAGCCACAGTCGCATTTCCTAGGTTTTATAATGATCACTTTTCCTGCCAGTTAAAGAAACAAATGAATATCTGGGTCATTTCCAGTTGAACTGGTCAGGTATGAGCTGCTCTGATTTCTCATGCTACCCAATTTCTGTAGCTTCTGCAAGTGTTTTTCAAACTAGCATGGAGGGTACAAAAGCATTAAGACAGTCATACTGACTGTGGCAATTTTCATTGTTATATAGAAGTTTTTTTAAAGTTAAATGAAACATATTAAAGTAATACTTTAAAAACCACCGGGTTTATGAATGCTATAAATCAGTCTTCCAATAGTAGGTTATCCTGGTTATCTCCAGTAGCTCTAAGAAGCAGGGGACACACACTCCAACAAAATAAATTATCTGCAATTAAATTCACAGTGTGATTAAGGATTTTTTTTTCCCAGTAGTGAAATGGCAACTTTAAGTGGATTGTGTTGTGTTATATTGAGTAACTTGGAGTTAATCAGACAAGGCTGTACTGAAGAATCTACCCCACTTTCCCCTCCTGCCCCCATCTCTGTACTCTACAGGCTGATGTTTTGGTGTGATGTGTTTGTCTCTTCATCCTTTTATTGATGCTGGAACTCACATGCTGGGGGGAAAGAAATTATATTCCTAAATTGTTAATGGTCAAATATTATGGCTATAAATAGAAGATGTCATTTTATTTAAAAGCAAAATCAAAGGTCTTCTCTTGTGGAAAACAGCACAAATTCCATACATCAAAGTTACTGTGAACAATAGGCTCGATGACTCCAAGAATATCATCCCAGTGCAGAGCTGCACAGCTGGTAACATCTAAAGGTCAGTGGTCTTTGATGAAGAACCCTGCTGCTCTGTCCCAGTTTCGTGTGATCACTGGAGAAGGAGGGGTCAGCTGTGAAATGAATACTTCTCATTAATTTCCAGTCAAGTATTGGAGCAAAATACTTGATTTTTCTCAGCTAGAGATTTGGAAAGTTATTGCAGTGACAGTTTAGAGTTTAGTTTGCTTCCGGAGAAAGCAAGTTAGGTGATTTCTTACCAACTTTTATAAATAACAGTAGAAAATAAATTCCTGGATCCTGTTGAGTGGATGGCAAAGATGCGAATGATTTCACTTGGAATATCACAAGGCTTGAGAACACTGAGCAAGGACAGCATGTTGTTAACAGTGTATGGAACACTTTGATTTCATCAAAGATACCTGTACTGCACATTGTCGATAGCTCCTGCCTGCTCCTGGAGCCTAACCTTGCTTCCCTTGAAACTTGTTAAATTGAGCTTTTTGTAATATTTGCTTATTGATCTGGTGTGTTCACAGACAATATAAATAATTCATCCTTGAAAAATAAAGAGCAGTCAGGCATGTTTAACTGAGTTCCGGATGAACTTTTCTGAGTCTATTCTTAGGCTTCCGTTTCTCTAGAAACGGAGATAATACACAAAAATAAACACAGGCAGTTTCTTCAGACTGAAAATACCCATCTGCACTTTAAGAAACCCAGCCTGGAATCCACTTCAGCCCAAGAATATTGCAGTTTTATGGTAAATTAGTAATGTTTCACTCTGGATAAGTGCACCCCCACTTCTTACACGTACTCTGGTGACTCCAGGTAGCTGCAGGCAGCCTGACAGGCAACTGCTGGGCTCAAAGTGGTGCTTTTCATACAGGTTCCATGAAAATAGGTCTGTATGGAAGAGAGGGGAGAGCAATGGGGAGGAAGGGGACTGCAGATTGTGTGCCTGTGCGTCCCACAGAGCAATGTTGTGCTGGCTGCCCACAGCACAACTCCGTAAGCCCTTGCTCCTGTTCAGTAGCAGGGAACAGGTAGGGAAACACAATGCAGAGGTGACAGCTTTGGTGGATCTGATGGAGCTGGCTGTTCCCTTCGCAGGACATATTCTACTTTTCTATGAACTCCCAGCCGTGCCTGTGGATTGCCCCTCAGCCTTGTTAGGTGCGGCATAAACATAGAATTAAATGGTATTTTATGAACTGAGTATGTAAAAGCGTCTTGCTTTTATTCTCAGCTGAGAGGAGGACTTCTGGGTGGCTTTTGAGTGCCTGGAACAGTGAGGCTGCTCAGAGAGCAAATACATGAAAGCGCAAAGGATTTTGCAGGATTTTACCATGAGACAGGTTTCCAAACCTCTCTGGAGGCCTGAACTTGTGAAAGCCAGTTAAGAAGTTGCCAGTGATATAACTCACTCCCGGTAGAGGTCTGCCAGAGCCTGAGACTTCTAGCCCAAGCACAATGAAAAATGAAACACTCGGTAAGGAAATGTGATTAAAACAATCATCCAATGAAACAAAAATCCCCAGAGCGGCTCCTTCCCTTGGCTTTCCTTTACATCCTGTCCCTTCTCTGTTTTGGATAATTAGATTGAAAGCTCTTAGAAATGAGGAACTGTCTACATTTTGTTGCTGTGTAAGACAAACGTCACTGGTGGTACTTTAGAAATATTTAGCATTTGTCTGTTCTGCCTCTGCTGGTGAAGTTTGGGCCTGGATTTGCGTGAGAAGTTGCCTAAGGATGAACAAAGAAACACTAGCACAAATTGACAGCAACTAACATTTTCTCCTGAGGGATTTTAGGTTGTTATGAGCTAAGGAAGGGCGTGGGATATCTCTTGTATTTTGCCAGTTTGTATGTCATACGGCAAAGCTGCCGGTCAAAGTTAGACATTGGATGAGAGTCCCAGGTACGCATCCTCATGGCATTTTGGTAAGTGATTAAAAATCTGTACGTAAGAGGGGTACAAGCACAGAGCATGGAGTGAGCTCCGACAGTTCTCCTGCAGCCATGGTACAAGCAGGATTGCAATCCCAGCTTCAGGCAGGCAGTGAGGAGGGATGGCGTGGGGACTGGGATTGGGGATGTGGTCTGGGCTCCATGGCCGGTGCTTTGCTCCTGTCTGTCACTGCCTGTTGTGAAGGCTACAGCAAACCATCCACACGCAACTGCAGAAAACATCTGGTCTCTGTCCAAACCCAGAACTGATACGGCCACAACAGTGCAAAACCCAGTCTAATCTAACAGGTACTTGAGCCAAATAATGACACTGCTTTCCGCCTCTGCCCCACTTGGAATTTCCAGTTCCAGCTACGGTGATTTCTGGGTCTCTAAATGGTGCTATGGTGTACAATTCAGGTGCTCCCAAAGTGTCTCTCTGGTTTTGTTCGCCACTGATGAGACGCTCAGAGTGGCTCTTCCCTGCCTGCCAGGGTGCCTGAGGATATACACGCCAGGCATTGTGTGGGGCTCAAACACAGTTGGGCTGGGGTGGTTTTAGAGGAGATTTTCCTGATAATAATGAAGTAAACTCTCCCACATTCTCTTTTCCAAAAGCCAGAGCTCCAGGCTCCAGTTTGCTGAATTGCTGGCAAGCTGCTGAAGTCATGGCATCTGCTTTGCTTTCTTCAAGGATCTGGAGTTCAGAGATCTGGCCCCTGGTTTCCAAATTGCCTCTTTGTGCTTAGTCATTCCATCTGCAGAGCCGGACTGCCCAGCCTCCCAGCCCTCTGTAGCAATGCTGTTGTGCAATGTGAGGCTCTGTGATCGACGCTTCCAGAACAGATTTTAATTAGAAACAGAACTTCAGACAGTAGCTTGGAATGGGTACAAGGGGGGGAAGAATCAAAACAAGAGATGAAAAAGAATGATCCAAAAGAGAGAAAAATAAAAGGCTGTTTTACTGGCATTTTGTCCTGAAAAGGACTTGACAGGCCATACTGTGTGCGTCTGTGAAAAGGCGAAGCATGCTGCATGCAGTAATGACTATGAGAGCCTCGGAGAGCCAGGTCCTCAGCTGGTGTGAATCAGCATTGCTTCGTTAGCTTTATGAGAGCTGCCTTTTCTCATTGACCTCAGCGGCACTGTGCTCACTCCTGCCAGCTGGGGACCCCAGCCAGTTTGGCACAGGCAAGACCCAGGAACTTTGAGCACTTGTTTGTTTTGTGTTGGTTTTTTCATTAATTAATTTTTAATCAATCTTTTGTTTTGTAGATTGCCCTCCACTTGGTCTAGAGACATTAAAAATTACGGACTTCCAGCTCCACGCCTCCACAGCGAAGCGGTATGGCCTCGGGGCCCACCGAGGACGGCTCAATATTCAGGTAATATCCAATTTTCTCCAAAGTGGGAGAACGGCTCCAGGTTAAACTGTTGTATGAAGAGAACCAGTGGATGATTATTGGTTCTGACTGCTTTGTCAGCTCACGTAATCCAAATGAAGAGGAAAGACTGGAACTAGAGGAGTGAGCAGGGCTGATGGCTAACCTTTAGATTTGTGGGACTTATTTCCTGGGTTAGAAACCACTCCAAGCTGAGAGTGTGGATCCAAGCAGACCTCTGTGAGTAAGGTGCCACTCACGTTTCCCCAGAGTGCTCTGCTAAATGTACAGTGATGAACAATTTAATGGACTGCTGCCCCTGCGACATGGTCTGGGTATCACCACAGTGCCATCACTATATTCATGTGACCATTGCGTTCCTCCTTGAAATAAGAAAAAATCCACTCTTTGCTCTCATCACCTGATGCAAAATCAGCTGATAAGCTTAGGGCTCACCCAAGGTAACTAGCACTACCTTGGTTCACAGGAGATTCACAGAATAATGAAGATTTTCACAGGCTTCTGAGGGTTATTTTTTCTGTTTGGATTACTAGAAGCATGTGAAATTAGTCAGGTGGTGCAAGCTTTCTTCTGCAGAAAGCCAGGCTTAGCAGTGCTAGATGAGATCTTCCAGGATCTGCTTCTCCTGTGACCTTGCACTGCGGGGGACCTGCTCTTGCTCCCAATCCTGTGTGGTTGCAGTGATGAAGCTGCGGCCGCTTGGGGGCAGGAGCTACTGGGGTTGTAGAATGTTGTGTGTTGGAGATACAACCTGCAACTGCAACAGTGGCAGAACCAGCAGTGATTTAACATCATCAGGAAAATTCATAGCATAAAATAATATTTAATGAGGTGTTCTGCCTTCAGGGATAAAAGTCATCAGTACTTGCCACTTGTGAAATAATTAGCAGTGGTTTAAACCTGCAATAATTAGTCAAATAGTGTTTCTCTTTCTTCATCATTTTCCTGGTTGGAGAAATCCGCATGACGCTGAAGGTTAACCAAGTAATGCAGTCACCTCTATGCAAATAAGCAGCATTCATTGCTTTGCGTCTTTGCAGTTATCCGTCTCCCTCATTCCCTTTGCAAATATCCATTATCAAAACACAAGTGAAAGACAAAATTACTGAAGTTCTGCTTTCAGCCCGGGTGCTTTAATTCTTCTCTTTCCTAGTGGCAATGGTTGCTATAAATGTCTATGATGAGTAACGCTTTTTTTTTTTCTGTCCTCCCAAACTTCCTAGGGTAAAATAATGTTTCTGATCACCCTGCTGAGAAAAGAGAGGAATAGAAGCAGAAGTGGTTTGGTATTGGATAGATTTTTCCTGCTGCTCTAGCTGACTTGTGGTGGCAGACTGAAACTTCTTTCTTCATTTGAATACATTTAGGCAGTAATATATTTCTCCTCATTATAAAATAAGGCTTTTGGAACAATGATAATGTGAATGAATATTTATTCTGTCTTGCATACATGCAACTCGGAAGAGAACTAGGACAAAATCAGAAGTTATGTATTTTTTAACATTTGATTTCCCCTCATCTTAGCTTCTGGGTACATAGTAAGCAGTTAATTTGTTTTACTTGAATTACAGTTTCCGACATTTACATTTAAGGATAACCTTCCAGGAGTGACGGAAAAGGAAATCCTTTATCCTGCATCAAAAAGGTGTATTTTTCATAAAACATTGTGTATCGAGAAGTGTTCTGGCATTTGGCTGCCAGTGAAATATAAACTGGGTTAGACTTTGAGTTGTTCTTGAAAATTCAGTGAAGGAAAAAAGGGTTTGCTTGAGCCCCAGCTCTTACTTCCAGCTTTCATTGGCTCTTCTGCTCTCCTACTTATGGAGATAATGGAAGTGTTTAAAATGTACAGTTTAGCTATGCAGATCAGAACTCAAATCTGTCATCTCCATTATTTCCATATGCACTTGTTAAATTCAAGTAAACGTCTTCCTGAGCAACTGTATCTTGATTTGTATTCTTTGATTGAATATTTGATGCTAATTTCCTCATCTTTCAGGAATCAAGTTTTTCCAAAGACAGTTCATAGCAATTTCAACTACTAAATATTTGATTGCATTTATAAGGTGGTTTCTTTATGGAAACAATATTTTGAAGTGGCCATAAGGCAAATTCAAAACTTCAAGCACCTTAAGAAAAAATACAGACTTGAAGCTTGAAAAGAGAAGTTTTAACATACATTTACTGTGATCCTTTTCCTTCAGAAATCTTTCTAATAAGAACTTGTCTCCATTTTATTAAAGTCCAGCTGAAACCATGGAGACTTGAGGATGTGATTTGGGGTTTTTTTTGCAAACAAGCTCTTCTTTCTCTCTTCTGCTTCCCTCTCCTCACTCTGATGTGGAGGAAAAGTTTGTGCCCTGAGGAGCATCACTCAAATAGGTGATGTCCTCAGTGTAAGTGAGGACCAAGGATCCCAGCTGAAGCCATGAGAGATAAGGTACTCTATCTGGAGAAACTAGTGTAAATGGGATTAGCATGATGTTGTTCAAGGTGCTTTGCAGATCTTAACGCTTCCTGGCAAGCTTTGGTTTAAAACCCTAAGGCTACTTCAAATTCCATCTTATTTTAAAATGCACTGAAACCATTTCTTGAAAAAGGTTCTAACTCAGGTCAGTGATCATATTTACACTCCCATGTTCTCCCATTGTTTGGTTCTCCTTGAAGGATTTATCTTACACTGTCAATAAAGATTTTCTCTGTATCTTGTGCTTCAACTGTTATACAAACATCACTTTAAAATATCAGAGTCAACGCACAGAGGCTGATGGCTCACAGATGGCAACACATTAAGCAGATGAAATGTCAGAAAAACACGTGTAGCCTCAGAGGACCCCAAGAGCTGCTGTGCTCTGTATGCAGTAGCTAGCTTGGTGCCAGACAGTTCCTGGGCTTTAGTAAGAAGATAAATATCCAAAGCCCTCAGATGCTGTGTTTCTTTAAGTGCTGTTTTAGATGTATTTGGAATACAGCTTACTCAAAATTTGTTGCAGCTATTTCTTTGAAGATATCAGGAAGGCTGTTTGTGGTGGGGTTTGCCAGCATAAATGGCAATATAATTAGCACACAAATTGGGGTCTTGCTGGGCATTCCTGAATTTTTAACCTTTCACACCATAGTGATGAAAATTAATAATTCTGGGACTGAAGTTGTGTTGGAAATAGCATTACTATTTTCATATGCCCTACACTCTGCTTTGCTGCTTCAGCACTGACTATTATTTACAAGGGCCAGAGATAACTTTTTAGGACTTTCATAACTCTGAAGACCATGTGGATAATTTGTTCTGGATAAAGGCCTCTATCAGGCTACAGGCACAAATAGGTGGACTGAAGTGAAGCTCTCTTTATGCTTTTTAACTCTAGCTTAAATTTATATGTAATGGTTCTTGGTTTTTAAAGGGACTTAGCAGACCCTGCTTTGAGTAAGGAAATTATTTGGTCTCTCCATATAGCTGTGGATAACGGCAGTCTTGGGGTCTTAAATGGGAGCCAAAGGAGTAAATAGGATGAGTGATGACTTCATGTGTTCTTTTCTTTTTCTTATGAAAGACCTTCAGTTCCTTGCTTCTGATTTGTGAAGACAGTTTTCCCTTATTTCAGGCAGGTGTTAACGAAAATGACTTTTATGATGGTGCTTGGTGTGCAGGAAGAAATGACCCTTATCAGTGGATTGAAGTGGATGCTCGAAGGCTGACAAAATTCACTGGAGTCATCACACAAGGGAGAAACTCCCTCTGGTCGTAAGTACATGCTTGCTTTTTGCCGTGAGATTCTGAGCTTTCAGAGCACGGAATGCATGTTGTATTGTGTTTGGTTTGGCTCTTCAAGGAAGAAAGAAGGAATGGAAATGCAGTTTGACATCAAGTAATTGAATGGAGGGGCAGAAAAAGGCAAAGTGATTATACGTGGCATAAAATAAACTTTAAGGGTAGGAAACTATTATAGTAATTGTGTACATCTGGCAAAGGAATGAATGTAATTCCCTTGGATTATATGTCTTCATACTCACCTTGTCGAATTTGCTTGTGTTAAACTTCTTCATTCTTTTCCAATATTTAACTTCAGTTTAGATGCTAGTTTTTTAGGGGGATTTGGGTGGTTTTAGATGTTAGTTTAGAATAATTACTCTTCTCTGAGATTTCCTAGTATATAGGAAATTGTCAAATAATTGGTGGAATTCAAAACAATGGAATTTTTAAATGAGCAATTAAAACAAATTTTATATCTGTACTTCTTTTATTCTAAAGAGGAATTTATAATTTAACCAAACCCACACAGTATGTATTGACCAGGCCTGTGTTGGATAGCAGGCATGTGCGCTGTGTTCACGGCTGCGAGTAAGGTTCCATGGTATTGAACTTGCTTGTTAAAGAGCTTTTAGAAAGGAGTACTCACCATTAATCAACCCATACTGCCTCGCTGAGTGGGTCTAAGGAGGCAGTTCAGCCACGCGAAGCCCAGGGACTTGTCTTTGGACTCATCTTGCTGCCTACTGCCAATGCTGGAAGCATCCATGAGCTTTCTGCTTCCTCCTGGTGTTACACAGACCCATGTGCAATTGCTTACTTGTGATCTGCTGCTGTGAGCGTAGGTGCCCAGGCTGTGATAACAGCCTGCGTGAGTGAGCTGCGATTGTACATGAGGAGTACAGCAATCAGCTGGTGTAAACAGGGACTGGAGGTGATGGATTATTATTTTCCCTGACGTTTACAGTGTTTAGCCAGTCTCTTGATTTCTCTTTGGGTTTCACTGTGTTAGGTAAGCAAATAATCCCCCTTGTGCTACTAGACATTTTGACCAAATTGAAGGAGATGCCCAGCCTTGGATCTATTCCAGTCAGGTCTCTCACTTAAGAAAATGAATGTGCCGTATAGTGAAAGGCAAACCAGAAAAATACCTCTGTATCTAGGAAAAAAGGGTTTTTTTTCCATAGTTTAGTTTTCTGCCTTTTTGGTTGGTGTTTTTTTTTTTTTTTCGTTTCTTTTAATACTGATGTGGGAGTAGGAGCCTTTTCGGCAGTAAGTTTTCTATTTTTATTCTACATTGTTCTGTGTTAGGTAGATAATTACTATAGCAAAGCCTTACTCTTTCCTATGTTCATACT
Source organism: Phaenicophaeus curvirostris (assembly GCF_032191515.1). Lineage (NCBI taxonomy): Eukaryota > Metazoa > Chordata > Aves > Cuculiformes > Cuculidae > Phaenicophaeus > Phaenicophaeus curvirostris. The sequence goes on along the minus strand of NC_091400.1, from coordinate 12,616,093 downwards.
CTTGACATTGCTCTTCCTATCAACACCAGAGCTGCACTGTTTCGTCTTGTTGCATTGCTATTTTTAGTTCAGCTCTGCTGTGAGTTTACAGCAGGACTTGATGCTCTGTTTATAGCTGGTATTCACAGTCATCTTTGTTTGGGTTTTTCTGGTTTGGTTTTTAAATTACTGAATCCTGCTCTTGCCTTCTTCCCCCACAAGGAGGTGGTGGGAGAATCCTGAGGGTCTGGAGGAACATCAGGGTTGATTCTGGGAGAGCGGATCCAGCTCCTCTGTGATTGCTACTCACATTTGCAGAGAAACAGGCACATTTCTGCCTCACAGGTGCCAGGATGGTTTTGACTGGACCAGTTGCACTGTAAGGCAGGGTGACATCTCCTGGAAAACATGTCCTGTAAGACTGAGCTCTGGCCCATGGAAGGAGTAGGGGAAGGGGCAGAAATAGTCCTAGGAAGGAGTGACCTCCTCCTCTCCCTCCAGTGTGCATGCAAGGGACTGCCCTGGAGGGGGCTTTTCTTGTCAGGGTGTGATGGCTTTGGGACTGGCTTCCTTGGAGTCCATCTCGCTTTCTCTTTCCTCTAATCAGATTGAACAGATAAAATTGATGTAGTTGAAGTTTGTGTGCTCTGCTTCTGCATGTGTAAGTCTTCAGATTTTTAAAAGTAACTTGGTACTACCTGAGGTACCAAATTGGAGGCTCATGCTTTCCAAACAGTTTAGGCTGAAGTGTGCAGCCCTCACCTGGGCCAGGAGTGGTGTCCTGGGGTTACCAGAGTCTCAGCACCTGGGAGGATGATGGCAAGGAAGATGGCAGATGCTGCCATCTCATGCAACAACTCATGTTGTTGCATCTGAAAGGTGATCTTAGTGTATCTTTCTGACCCAATTTCTCCAGCAGTCAGGAAAGTGAGAAGAAAGGAAAAAAAAAATCCTGATATGGAGAAGAGCTACACAAAGGGAAACTGAATTCAGACCATAGTGGAGACTGAGCTTGGGGCAGAAGCTGCCTTAGGGTGGGATTCAGAGGCACTGGTGGTAGCTTTGGTGCTTGTGGCACTAGAGGGACAGTGACTCAACCATAGACATAGGGCTTGCAAGCAGTGAGCTGCCTTTTGTGAGCCAGACCAGGAGAAACAGGCTGGTGTAGGACTTCTGCTGGTGTGGGCAGTCTCATCTGTGACTGCTTTCCTGTGATGGGCACTAGAAGAGAAGGACGCTCATTAGCTTCCTTCTCTTACACTTGGCTACTTACTGACTGTGATGGTATCAAAAAGGAATATTTATGATATAAAACCTTGTACAAAAAGGTGCCATTCTCTTACCTGAGGCATCTTCTCAACTTCATGGAGTTATGCGACAAGAATATAATGCTTTCATAACTAATAGAAATGTATGCTGGAGAATAAGCTTATTTCAGGTAGGAGAGCCGAACCCCACCAATCTGATCTGTCTTGTTTTAGAAACAAAACCCTGCCAAGCTTGAAAGCCAAAGTAAGATTTGTATTTAAGCCTTGGAGACTTTCCCAGCATTATGTGTAAAAAAAAAAAAGACACTAGGATATTATGCAAAGTTAACCAATGCCATTATGTGATAGCGGCAAAGAATTGGGAAAAACAACCTTTTTTCCTTCTTGGTATTGAACGGGAAACTTTTAGTTAAGCACATTTTTTCCCTTTGTTAAAGTCCTCTCTGAGCTTCTGCTGAGCTCAGATTTGTACCTGCTCTGGTTCCTCTGGCTTCCTGCTGCTGACTGAATGAGGACATGTGAAATGACAAGTGAGGGCAGGTGAGGACACTCTGCTTGACTCCTGCAGCAAATAACTTTGCCCCTCGCTGCAGGCCTGCAGTATTTGAGTTACTGAGAGTCTGCCTTTGATTCTGCATGTGTTTCTGATGCTGTGGCCAGAGCTAGCATAGTGGTGGTGGAAGCAATGTTTTACTCTGCTGTAGAAGCACTAGCAGCTGTAGCCTAGTTTTGCTGATATCCTGCTCCACCCAGAGGAAAGCCTGTTCCTCAGCCTGGTTCTTTGGGATTTTTGGAGCTTTATACGCAGTGGATGAATTGAAGGTTATGCTTGACACGATGCAAAGAACACAAAAACACCTGAGGTTGTCACTTTGTGTATGCTGGCAGGAACTGCTCCACCTCAGTTATTCCTGTCCAAGGCCGTGGCTCTGCTTGTATGCCCAGGGCTCTTGTGCTCGAGACATGAGAGCCTTGAGAAGGGAGAGGCCAAGGTGCAGAAAGAGCTCTTGGAAGTACAGATGACCTGACTGGAGAAAGAAGGAAGCCATGCTTGGTTAGAAATGAATGCTGGCATTGTTTAATCATTTCCTTTTTAAGGAAAAATGTGAGTCAAACTGCCTGGCTGTGAGTTCTGTGATAGTCATGTGTAATCAAATCTTTCTGCTCTTCTTTCCTCCTGCAAGAAGCAAACCCAGGCTTTGAACAAAAGCTCCTGAATTTGAGCAATCCTTCCTTTCGCCAGTCAAAGCAATCAGGAGGACTCAAAGGTTGTTGCTGTCCAGGCACCTTGGGCACTCACGGGAAACCTGCAGGGAGAGGGGCACGGCAGTTTGCAAAGTTTGGTTTGGGTAGAGATTAGTCTCTGTGCCTGGCAACCTTGCAACGGGACTGAAAAGGCTGATTGGTTGGAGGAGACAACAAATTGATGGCCTTGTTGGCTGGAAGAAATAATTACAATGGCTTACACGTATTTTTTGCTTATAAGCCGACCCACTTTTAAACTGGTTCTTGAAGCTGTGTTTTAACCAGGAGCTAGTGTAGACACCATCACATGCTCCTCTGTTCTGTGTCCTCACACTGTTGTCTGAGTGTGTTCCTCACACTATTTTATTGGCATAGCAAATAATAAATATCCATCATATTTCCTCTCCTGTCTGACCATGCTTTTGCTAAAGACAAGGCATTTTTAACTGAGTAGGGAATAATTTTGTGATGTTCTCTAGTACCCCTTCATCCTCAGCTGGCTCTGTGTGCGGTATAGCCCTTCATGGTACCCCAGCATCCCTTTGACAAACCGTCCTTAGGGAACTGTAGGTCTGTCGCAAGCTGGGTACCTTCCAGAGATAGAGTTGAGGATGAATTCAGGTCAGTGCAGTTTGCTAGCTTCTGATTTTGGTAGTACAGTGTTCTGCTCTCTCTTAAGTCACAAAATTTGTGTTACCCCAAATTTTAGTTTATTGCTATACTCACTGGCAATTCCTTGTGAGTTGGGATATGCTTTTATGAACAGTCTGCATGTGAGGATTGAAAGATGGTGAACTTCCTTTCTTGCAAGAGGGTAAAAATCCTCGCTTCCTCCCCAGTTTATGAGCCATTCATGGTATTAAGGCCATGGTCTCAGCATTAAGATTGGCTTCATGAGGAGATAATCACATCAGCATCTTCACTATTCCAATAACTGAAGTATGAAGAGCAGTGATAATCTGTTCAGTGCAACTGCATCAGCATTTGGGACTGTATGGTGGTTACCCATAAGGATTTGGGTTGTTTCCACAGAGACTAAAGAAAACAGGGGGGACAAAATAGAGCAGCAGTGTAATGCTACTTTTGAAAGCATAGTCGAATGAACTCTAACTCCTGTCCCACTCACAAGGACAATAGATATATGTGAAACTGACCTCCAAAACAATATTGCCTAGCCCCATGCAGAGGCTATGAAACCATACTCTGATGAAACTCCAGCAAATTCAATGAGAATGTCTCAGGTTTTTATCCAAATTGTGTAATAAAATACTCAGCTGTTGTGTAGCGACTTGAATTGTTCCAGCACATTAAGTCAGCACAAACTGTTGTTTCCCTGACTGGGTGACAGGACTGCAGAGGTTATTATAGCTTCCCCGAAGTCACGCTCTCAGGGAGTGAATTGTTCCAAATCCACTGCAATCATATCAAGTATATAGATGGGAGTTACAAAACAACCTGATTTCAGCGTAGAAAAGGCTCCCTTGATATCTTAATATCACTAGTTACATATTAAGAAAACCAATCATAAACAGCAGTGTAAAAAGTTGTTTTGTTACTCTATTTTGGTGGAGCCGTCTCATGGGCTTTCAGCATGGGTTACAGCACTCAGAGTCAGCCTTTGACAGCCTCAGCCTCAAGTGCGCTCCATCCGTTTATTTAATTTCAATTCCTTTGCCACGTTCACCATCTGCCTCAACACTTGTGCCCTACACAGGGTTTTGGTGCAGTTTTAATCACTGCCGATGAACGATCACCGCCCTCTCTTGGTGTTGGGGAGCTGGGTTTGTGACCCATTCCAATGATCCTGTGTGGGTGGAATTCTGACAGCACACCCAGAAATGTATTTATACTTCCACAATTTGTTTGACAGCAGTGTCAAAGCTGATGATTCTGATATGCGACAGTGCTCTTGCTCTAGTTCTCATTCTTGCCAAAGACTGAGTGACTCATGGTGCAGCACTGAGAGGAGCAGGTCATTGCCCACCCCATGAGGCGGTTCTTGCCTGGTTAACTTTTGCTCTGCATTGGGAAAGGATGGTGGTAGTGGAGAGAGCCTGCTGTGCCCAGAAAGGCTGATTGGGGGTGTTCAGAAGGGGAAGGAAAGCTTTTTAAACTCTGTAGAAGGGGCTTTGATGGGCAGTTTGCAATCAAATCAGCTGAAGCCTTTAGGAAGGGTATATCAATTGAATACAGGCATCTGTTGCAACAGATTACTCACGCTTATTGATCACAGCCTTGATTTGCACATTTTGCATGTGCATTATGACTCATTGCAATGAGGATAATTGTATGTGGGGTTACCTGGAGGACATCAGGCAGCTGGTCCTTCCCCTTCTCCCAGTGCTCCGAGCATCCTTCCCAAGCCAGCATCCCTTCTGCAGGCTCCAAGCAGCACAGCCACAGCTTCATGCCCACTTGGTAGGTGTGAGCCCCTTCAGCATTACTGTATATATGCTCACAGCTGTACACACAAATAGTGATATTTGCTGGTGACTGCCAGAGCTTTTCATTTTCCCTTACTTTAATATTCACAGGAAGGAGACAAAAGGACAATGAGGCACTGCCCATAGAGTTCAGGTGTTTCTCCTCAAATATATAACTCGTTACAGAGTGTGATAGCTGCAAACAAGGATGGGAAATCAAAAAGGTCACCAAATGAGGTTTAGAACTGAAGGAATCACAGCTTGGAAGGGGAAAGTCTGGTGTAGGAAGAATTTCACACACATCAGATCTCTTTGCAGAGTGTCCTGGACAGAGAGGTGTTAAGCCCATAATATCTCTGGGGTGGAGGATGTCTCTCACCCCACATGGGAGGCCTGGCACCTTCAGGTGTTGCTACTCGAATGTAAAACTGTGAGAGGAAATACCCACAGCTGGCACCTGCTTTCCTTGGAAGGTCAGAAAGTCAGAGATTAAAATCTTGTAAAAACTCGGCTGCGAGTGGTAGCCATTGGGTGGGAAACATGTTTGCAACCCCAGCTCTTTGCTGAGAAGCAAGCTTTGGAAAAGCAGTCCTTAATTCATCCTGAGCAAGTGAAATTCTAGCCTTGAGCTTTCCTCACAGGGCCTCCAAGGAGCTGGGTTTCACAGCAATGCGTTCATTTAAGTCATCGAGAAGCAATTTTAAAAATTAAACATTCAAAGATTTCAATTATTAAAAAAAATACCCTTGCTCGCTAGTCAAGCTCTATTTCTTAAACCATATTTATTTTAATTAGCTTGTAAAGCTTGCTGGGCTACCTGTGGTTAGCCTGAGTGTTCTTTGACTTGGCTTGTTTCTGAAGCTGTTCGGTGATTGTGTGGGTGATTTAATATTTTATCATCGTAAATAATATTATAGATTATTAAAATTAATGGGTTTGTGTTTAATTCCTTGAGTCTACAAATTACTTTTTCAAGCAGAAAGCCATTTCATTGTTGGATTGCGGATTCTGTTGCATCAGTACTATTTAATCTAAGATTTGCCTGGCATTTTTTTGGTATATAGATTCTGCTGTTTCAAGTATTTTGGCTTCAAGTATTTGTTCATATATTATTGGAGGATACACATCTATGTGCCCATCTGGTTCTATCTTCTGTTGATTTTAGGGGTTTGTAATGCAGACAAATCAGATTATGGTGGCAGCAGAAGAATAATACAGTCAGCTGGAGTCAGGCCCATCAAGGATGAAGCTAAAGTGAACTCTGCCAGTGTTTGCTGGTCTCATCCCCAGCATCTCTGCCACAGTGGCCTTGAGATTCTGCTGACCAGCACCTGCCAACCTTCCTCATTTACCTCTAATTGTGTGAGGTTGTAGTGATGTGAAAAAGCGAGTCCAGAGAAGAGCAACAAAGCTGGTGAGGGGGCTGGAGAGCAGGCCTTATGAGGAACGGCTGAGAGAGCTGGGGTTGTTTAGCCTGGAGAAGAGGAGGCTGAGAGGAGACCTTATTGCTCTCTACAACTACCTGAAAGGAGGTTGTAGAGAGGAGGGTGCTGGCCTCTTCTCCCAAGTGACAGGGGACAGGACAGCAGGGAATGGCCTCAAGCTCCACCAGGGGAGGTTTAGGCTGGACATTAGGAAAAAATCTTTCACAGAAAGGGTCATTGGGCACTGGCACAGGCTGCCCAGGCAGGTGGTTGATTCACCTTCCCTGGAGGTGTTTAAGGCACGGGTGGATGAGGTGCTAAGGAGCATGGTTTAGTGTTTGATAGGAATGGTTGGACTCGATGATCTGATGGGTCTTTTCCAACCTGGTTATTCTATGATTCTATGATCCTCAGAGACTGGCGTAAGAGAACCAGATTTATCTCACTTGTTGCTTATTTGGCTTTCTGTGATTGAGAGGTTTGGTGTTACAATATCACATGCAGTGGGCTGTGTTCAAACCAAATAAACCCATATCCCAGTGGTCAGGAGCCCCAGCTGACGTACTTGCCTGCTGGAGGCGCGGCAGCCAGAACCTGGCAGCCCCTACAGCTCCTCATTTAGCACTTGCTCTGTGCTGAGCTGAGATTCATCTGCATGTCTAGTACACATAAAGAAAAGTCAGCAAATTGTATGCAGGAGGCAAAGCAGAAAGATATGTTGTTGTGCAAGTGCTGCCTTTACCTCCGCTCAGTAATGTGATGTGGGTAGATAACTGAAAGCTGGGTCTCTGATTAGGAACCTGCCAAGGCTGTAGGAGATTTGCTTTTAATCCTCTGCCTTGATTTGGGTTTCCTCCCAGTCCCTGGGCAAGTCACTTAATCCCTGAGCTTGTCCATTTTGGGGTGGAAATGGACAAGCTGGACACTTCAATGCATCATAAGGACTTGAATTTAAAATTGAAGATGTTCAAATAGGCCTTGTCTGAAGCTCATTTGTTACAGATAAATGCCAAGCAACTACTACTAATAAAATCATCCACCACATCAAGTGAATTTGAATCATATCTTGATTTTTGCACGTACTGTTGGTGAAATGAATTTATTAATGTTGGCAAGAAATACTGAGATTTTTCAGATAAGTTTCTTCTGAAGAGATGAGGCTGAGATAAATTTTATTGAGGATTATTAATGGGCAGCACCTGAATCGAAACAATTCCTGTCAAGGCTGTTTCTGGTGATCCTTTTGTAGCATTGCTGAACTTCATGAGGCAGTGGTGTGAGCAGTGCTTTGTGCTCGGGCATGATGAACTAGAGGTCACCTCAGCTACTTCTGAAGATACTGTCAAACAATAATTTCTGTATTGCCTAACTTTCTGCCAAGAAAGAGTCTGACAATTAAAACATACTTTCCTGAATGCTGGCATCACACTTTCCCTGAATGATGTCTCCCTGACTCTCTAAAACCAACAAATATCTGAGGAATATAACAGCAGATGCAGGGGGATTTTACAGAGCATATTCAGAAGAGCTTCTCTAAACTAACAGAAGGGACATACTAAGTACTGTGAAGCTTTATAGCTTCCAGCTTTCCTTAGATAGCTTTATTGTTCGGTGCTGATGGGCCCTGAAAAGATTTGGTGTGATGTGCTGCAGAAATTAATGTCTGCGAATCCCAGACCCAACGAGACGGATCTTCCTGTCAGCACGTAATGACGTAAAGCGGATTACATCCTCCAGTACTCATTCTGGCACTAGACTTGGCTTTAGCTGCAATGTTTCCATGATAGATTTCCCTGAAAGCTTTAGATTTCATTGTCTACATGAATAAACCAGGCACCCCGTACATATTGAACTTGTGCCAGGAAGCACTGTGCTGACTGTAAGCAGCCTGGCTCTTGATTCGTGCATGTGCGACGCATCCATCTTCTGCCTGGAAGCATCAGACCTCCTGTGCCGCACACGTGCAGGAAGATTTAGTGTGTAAGTGCTCTTCTGCTGGTCTGTATCTTCAGAAATAGCTGGCATTTGAGGATACTCAGCCTGGTCAGAAGCCCTGTGCATTCCCTTCTGCTGGTTTTCCAGACACTCTGAACATATGTGTGAGTGAAGTGTTCCCGTTGCACATGGGGGAGAATGGGATTTCAAGGCAGAAGATTCCATTTCTGAGGTTAATCTGAATTTACAGCAGCTGCCTTAATATTGGCAGAAGTTGCTTTTCTTACCCAAGCTGTTTTTCTTACGTTCAAGCCAACAAACAGGAGAGGAGTGCCTAGGCAGTGTAAAAGGTGCACAGCTTTAACTCTCCTCAGAATAAAGGAAGCAGCGTTTTATTTCTCCTCATCCTCTTTAGCTGAACATAGATGAGGCAGGAGTATGAATGAAGAGTTTGCTTTTTTAGATTAAAGGGGATTTTGCTGTAAATCAGATAACAGGCCACTAGGAAGTTCAGCCGACTGAACTCTAGATGCTGAACTCTAGATGCTGTAGTAGTGAACTGGTACTATGATCAATTGAACACTGCTGTGCAGAGACAGAATTGTCTCTTTGTCCCTACTTATTGCTGATAAATACAAGAATACTCCAGGCTTCAGTCATTCTTATATTGGAAGAAATAGAAATTTTGCTGGGTACAATTTATGGACTTTTCAGAAGAATTATTATTTTTTAATAATAATAATATCAGAAGTAATAAATGCTCGTAGTCAAGAAGGTAAGATTTTTGAATGCTGGGTGCATCTGTTCTAAATAACTCATAATTTGCATATAAAAGGAAAGGAGAGGAGTAATCCCTCACCTCTTGGAACCCCAGAATGTTATCTTCTTGTGGTTTTTGCTTCTAGGGGCTAGGCTTTTTAACTGATCTGTTGAATCTAGATTTGCACGTTGCTTTCTCAGCCGAGCATTTTCATGACTTTGCCAGGTGGGATTTCCATTGCTGGTAGCTGTACAAGCTTTATTACATCAAACACAATTTGCAGTCATTCTAAGTTATGAAAAAATAACTTAGATACTCTTTGTCTTTTTCAAGGAGTAACTGGGTGACCTCTTACAGAGTATTGGTGAGCAATGACAGCCATGCATGGACTGCTGTCAGAAATGAGTCTGGAGATGTGGTGAGTATCACGAAACAGATGTCTTATGAAGATGAGCAGAGGTGGAAAAGTGAGAGCTGTCCTTGTGGAGTTCTGATTTGACACATTAGTCAGTATAACCTTACAAGGCAACATCTCTTGGTGATCCCACTCTTTTTAAAAGCAAACCACATAATACAGAGAGGGACCCAGAATATGATGTATGGCAAACCTGCTTATGGGTGTGAATGTCAGTCTGGCAGTGGTCTTGCCCGTTTTGAGACACATTTCTTGTTGCATGGCCTGTGCAAAGGTTTGCATCAGTCTGCTGGTCCCTGGGGACTTCTCATGCCCGTAAGATGCCTATTGCTGGAGAAAGGGTGTAAAGCTCTGGTTTCTTTCCCCCTCTCTGAGGCACAGGGGGGATTGTACTCTTTGAAGAGCAGTTTTGGCCTGAGCCACCATCAACCTGGGGCTGTACCAGATGGTTTTATCTGATTATTACCAAAGGTACTGAAGGGCTTCTTGAAGAACTGACCTTGCCGTTTCCGTATTTTTGGCCTATATAGATTTTTCAAGGAAACAGGGAGAAAGAGATCCCAGTTCTCAACATGTTGCCGGTGCCGCTGGTTGCACGCTATATCCGTATAAACCCACGGTCCTGGTTTGAAGAAGGCAGCATCTGTATGAGACTGGAAATCTTAGGGTGCCCTTTGCCAGGTAAGAGTCTTTCTCAGCTGATGTTGACATGGCTGCCTATGTTTCACAGAGCAAAACCTTACGCAAGACCACTGAAATAAAAAGAACATTCGGTACTGCAGATTATGGTGATGCTATGATTCTAAGCACATCATAAATAGCATTTGGGTCGATTTGTGTCTACATATGCATGTATGTACATAAATATTTGCAAAACTGTTTGTTCAAATCTTTTCTAAGTTGCTAGCTGTTTCTTCCTCATCTCTTAGCTGCTTTTCCTATTCTCTTTGATCTTAACTTCTGGCACGCTGGGTATCGTGCTCTCATTTTTTTGCAGGGGGCTGCAGATAGCGCGTTCAGCAATACTAGAGCCAGAGAGAAAGCTGCCACTCTGGAACCTGTCCTAACTCTTTAACTACTCCTGCTGCTGCTGCTCAGGGACTTGCTGCCTCCCATTCCTCTGTTGATGTAGGTTTTTCATGTGACAAGCAGAGGTAGCCTGATCTTTGTATTTTAGATGTATAAACAACCTGGGGCATGGAAGGGATAATTCTCTGACAGAGAAGCATGGGGCGAGTACTGTCATAAACGTTAGTCTGTTGGTGTATTCTCATAAGGCAGTGGACATGAGCAGCACTTGGACAACCCGTGTGCTGTGTTGGATCAGTAGGATCCTGATTTATTTCAACCAGGGGTTTACAAAACCCCAGCTCTGTGGGTGGCTTGTTTCCCGTTATACCTTTTACTCTGGAGGGGCAATTCCAGAGCCAGTTTCCCCTCAGCTCTTGAAAGGACTGGTGGGCTGTCGGAGAACAGTCTGCTAGCCCAAAAACCTGTGCAGGTTTGCAGAGGATCCATGCTATAACACAGTGTGAGAGGCTGGAGAAGCGTAGTTTTCTTAAGTGCTCTGGCTTTGCTGGCATGCAGGATATCCACAGAGATGTCCAAACAATAACAGATGACACTCAAACCACTTCCAAGAGAATTTCTCATGATCCTTTTCTCTTCCATAAATCTGTACCTAAAGAGGAAAGAACAAAAACGTTGGTATTTGAAAAAATGATTTTTATTAAGTGCAGCAGTTATCTATACTAGATTCTTACTGGGTATACACGATTACAGGGCCAAATTCTGCTTTGCAGTGTTCATATTTGTCGCCCTTCAGCTTCATGTGGCTGTGTCAGTAAGTGAAGGTGCTATGGAGGTAAGAACATACCGGCACTTCCAACTCTGTTGCAGTGAGTGCCATTACTGCTTGTGGCAGGTCTTAGATTAGCATGGAAACAGCATCAAGGCTGCTTCCTAGTAGTCATTTGTTGAGTTAAACTCAACCAGCCACTGCAGGCAATTATTCCTGAAAGAAAATCACAGAATAATTTGTTGAGAAACACAGTGGGAATGGGATGTGTTTGTTCAAAATGTAATTGGACTGAAAGAACTAATAGGTTTTGATAAGCTGCTGACCCGTCTTCTTAACTCAGAAAGAACTGACATTTCTTTCTTCTAGCACATTTTATTCATCATATGCATGGTGCTTCAAAAAAGCTGTTCACTATGTTGGAGAGGCCTTTCCATGTGTGTTTTCTTCCTGTAGGACATGACTTGTTCTTTGCAGTTCTCTGTAAATGAATTTCTTCACCCTTCATTGGTGTCATTCTACTCGATCCAATTTAGATAAACAACTGGTTTGGCCATGGGTCCAGCATCTTTCATAGCGCTGCTCCAGTGCACTGTGTTGACTGTTGACTCAAAATCAAGGGTTCTTTTCTGGCAGAACTTTCCTTCATAAACCTGAGCGAGTCTCCTATTTTTGTCAAAATCAGGAGGTGGAACTCTGTCTCTTCATGCAACTCTATCCTTTCCAAATTCCCACGACTAGTGACACAAGTTATGCAATGCTCAGTTTCCTTGAGTACTTAGTATGGATTCAACTCAATTTGCACCCTGAGTGTGAACATACAGGAAATGGGGTTTGCAGGAGGAGCAGTCGGGTCGTATTTCAGAGCTCCCACACACTGTGCTCTCCTGAGGCAGTGACAGTGCAGGGGCAGATGGGGCATAGGGAAGCAGCCCAAGAAAAAAGTGGGGCAGCCGGGAAACAAGTCATTTTTCATGGCTAAATTTCTTCCCATGTCTTTTAAAATTGTAATATTGAGTTTTATGTCTTTATTAGTCTCTGAATAAATTAGATGATTTGCATTCAGTCTGTACTTTATCCACTTGCTATCATGTAGGCTCAGAAGCGTGGGTAAGAAAGGAATATCAGAGAGAGAGAAGAAACCTGAATAAGATTTTGATATTCTAGGAAAGCTTGTCAGCACTGGCAGAATGTGATGAAAATGGTTAAAGACAGTTAGGACCCTTTCCTGTGGGTAGGTCTCTCTTAGTAAGACCTGCTGCGTATGCAGAATGCACTGAAAGTTGGACCAATTTTGAAAGAACTATTTAGATAATTGGAACAAAGGAATTACTGGTTATCTAATTAGTATTATATAAGATTATTGTAATTTTTATCAGTTAAATGCTTCTATATTATTCATAACATACATTTTTAGTGAATTACAGGCTAGTTTTGACAAACAACCTTTCCAGACAATCACAGTAGCTCTGCAGAACAAGCTGTTATCCAACTGTGCCAGTACTGTCTTTCAGGCAACAAAAGTGATTTGCTGTTTCACCAAGGGAAAAATAGCTGTAGAGGAAGGATGCCAGGAAATCCTACCTGCAGCAGAGGATCAGTGCTGCTGCTTCTTGCTGGGGAAAAAGAGGACAAAAGCACCAGCACTGAGTTCCCTCCCAGTTTCCCAGTTTCCAAAAATGTTATTATTTACATAGATGCAGGCTGATGTGTGCAATCTTTCGCACATGCCTCAGAGGGAAGGATGTACTTTCCTTGCCTGTTCTTTCTCAAACTGAAGGAAAATCAGAAAGAAACTGCATATGATTAAAAGTACCCAGAGACAGGAGAGAGAAAATTAGCTGAGCTCTTCATGCATTTATTTATACTGCAGAGTACCCAAGGCAACAGTCAATTATTTTAATGGAATACATTTGTGTTAAAATTTAATTTTTAGTAATTCTTATAATTGTCACTTGTATTATGATTGCACCATCACTTTGAACCCAAGATAGAACTACTCTGTTATGGAGCACTGTTTTGCAGTGGGTGCATCCTTCAGTCCTGTCCTCCTTGCTTGTCTCTTCTTGCCAGGCTGCCTGGTTCAGTCTAGGAATGAGCTCTATTTATATAAAACTGTGAATATCCTGCACTATAAGTGATTGTATATGCAGCAGAACTAAGTTCAGTGGATTACTCATGAGAGTCCTTGTGTTCTGCTTTATCATTGCAACCTGAAGTTTAATCTGAGGCAATTTAAAACTTTTTTGGAAGTTTGCCTGAGCCAAGAGTGAATACAAATGACAACAAATTCAATAACTCTCCTGGGAAAAGCCAGTGTATTGTGTTTCTCCATGCTCCTCAAGACAGATATGTAACATACCCCAGCAAGGCAGTCAGTGTCATTAAAAGGTTTTCTTTCATGTTTTCATTTGTACAATGAAGTGTACGCTGTTCTGTAAGAGTTTTACCAGCCCTCAGAGTGACCATTACTATTGGAATCAAACAGAAGGAAATCATTAGAAACATCAAATGCTGGTAGAAAACCATTAAGAAGCAACTACTCAAGTTAAGAGTTTGTTTTTTCTTTTACACATTACTATCATTCTTTATGTTTAACTGGAATAATCTATGTGCTATTTGAATATACATCTATAGCTAGAAAAGAATCCATAGATAGCTGCAGAATATTATTTAACTGCTGATTTACTGTGCGATGTTGATGCTCATGAGTGCCATGAAGTAGATCACCTGGAAGAAAATTTACAATCCCCTGATATGCCTGCCAGTGGGTTTATTCAATTCCACGTGTGCAGTCAGTGCTGTGTTCACATTTGTGGAAACAAGTCAAATTCACTGATATTATATAGAAATCAAAAAACCCAGCCATTTGCAAAATGGCATGTTGAGATTTTTAAGGCAGTCTAAAGGATATAGACAAGACTATTCTTTTTGTTATAAGTGTCTCTAACTCATTTGTAATGATTTAATTGCCTCATTCATTTTGAGTGCCATGTGAGCATCACCTATGAGCTGGCAGGCTCCGTCAGTATGGAGTCGTACCCTGTGGGACTGCTGTGAGAATGAAGCATAGGAATAAATCCTGTTGGGAATGGATGCAAGGTTTACTTACTAATTTAGAGTGTTTTGATCATATTGTTTTGTGAGTGTTGGTTTCATCTTCAAGTCATTGCAAAGCTTATTCCATGCCTTTCCATGGAAGTTAAAATAACATTGAAAACTAAAGGAGGAAAAAACCCCCAAAACACATTGTTATTAGCATAATAATTGGAATTAGGGCTTGCGGTGCTGCGTAGAACTCTAATATAACAGAAAACTCCTTTGGTATGTCCAGCTGCTGAACAGTTGGTTCCCTCTGGTGCTTTCTATGGGCAGTCCCCAGAGCTCTCATGCTGGAAAGTTGTTGGGCATCTCAGAGCTGACCTCTTTCTTTCACAGAAGGATGGAAAAGGCTTCGTTATCACTTGTTCATCTTTACAAAGAACAGAAGCATGAAGGTTGCAAGGCACCTTTACCTGCAAACTTAATTAATTCTACTGGTAATATAAAGATAGATTAGTTGTAGGAAAAAACAATTTGTTCCTCTGTGTATATTGGAGTGCAGGATCTCCTCTCCTTGGAAGAGAGACTATGTGAGCCAGTGCCATGTATAACTGAGTGTACGTCACTCCAAGTCCTGCTGTGGTTTGAGTTTCTTAGTCTCTTACTTCTCTGTGCTGTGAAAGAGAATTATTTTTGCCTAAGTGGACCTAACCAGCTGTGCACAAGCTTTGTGTCTTCATGTGTTTTAGCCTTTAGTTTCCTGATCTGTATTCCTGCTGCAGCAGAAATCCAGTGACCCAGGCAGGCTCACAGTAGAGCCTGGCAAACTCCGAGTGCCGGTTCTCCAGGGAGCTGTCAAACTGTGCATTATGTTGAGGATGGGAAAGAGATACAGTCATTCTCACTATAAGATTTTTTAAGTTTCCACCAACTCTACAGCACTCACAGTCATTCCCATGAGAGTAATGTTTGATGTATGGAAAAAGTGCTAGACTCTGAAAGGAATGGGATTAAAGTATTAGGAAAAAGAGTTGACTGCTGTGTATTTTGGCCAGTGGTGACAGAGAGAGCCTGCAGTGTCCTGGCAGCTTCATCGTGTTTGTTTTTATATCTTTACAATGGTGAAGATATTCTGCACAGCATTAAACACATTGTCTCTTTCTAGAAGAAGTTTGGGGTTTTTTGTACAGTTTCCATTTCTCACTCATTGATACATTAATGAATAACTTTTGCGCATTAACCTACGCTGACCTTTAAGTGTTTGGCATCCAAGAACCATCTGCAGGGTCACCGCAGCATCGCTGCTCTGCTGCTCTCGGTGGACTCACATCAGTGTAGGAGGAAGACCTGTAAGTGCAGGTGAATTGTGTGAAATGTAACCCTCCTGATTCTTCAACACTTTTTTGTTTTCCCCAGTAAGCAAAGAACTCCTGTTTTCTCACCTGGTTACACTCTAATTGAAAATAAGTGGTCTTGTTATACAGTCCTGGCTGGAAAGGATAGACCATTGAACAACAAGATTTTGTTGAGGCAAGATGTTTTTTTCACCTTTTTCAGTCATATTTGTAGAGCAGCAGCATTCAGCTGACCTGCCAGTACTTCTGCTGTAGATGAGGAAATGGAAGTGGAGACGAGTTTGTAAATTAAGAGTAAATAAGTGGTAGAGAATATGAGTAGTGGTACAGTGCAGCTAAACGGAACTTGCATGTTTCACTTCATAAATAACTTAAATACTTCAAATTTTGTTCTCCTTCCACAGAAGAAAAAACCCAAAAGATTTTAGCATTTCATGGGAAGGAAAAAATCTGAGTATTTAGAGATATTAGTGTCAGAAATGTGATGCTTAAAAATGTTATGTTATAAGGTATTTTTAAGCGTTATGAATTTTCCAAAATGTCATTGTGTGCATTGTTGCAGGATGTTCTCTATGTATTTTTTCCTACTGATAATAATGCTTTTTTTTCCTCAAAATATCACAAGTGATATATGATTCTGTTTAAAAATTTTTTTCATCTCTATTGCCTTTTGGCAGTGTCGCAATAAGACAGGATGATATTTAGGCTTTCACATTTGGCTTTGTTTCCAATAACTTTAAACTAAATGAAGATGATTTAGGGTGAAGGGAAACGATTTATCATAATAGCCTGATAGCCCTGACAAATGGTTACTCAACATTCCAGACACCTCAGATTCAACAAATTAAGGAATGTTTCTGATGTTTTCCAAATAGACTTGTTTACCTTTAAAAATAAATCGTAATAGACTAGGCTAGGAGCACATATGTCAGGAAATAGAAAGCTGAGTATTCACAATCTTGACCCATTGTTTTTCTAGGTGGGTGGGCTGGAAAATAAAGAACACAAAGGGTTTTTTAAATTGACGTATTCTCCTTTTATAATTCCAAACACACATCTATAAATTATGTCCATATAGAAATTAAAATACTAATTTTAAAGTAACAAAGACCTCAGAATTCCACAAAATGTCTTTAGGACAATAATTAGGGATGTTTAATATGCACAGTAGCTCCTTTCTGTGGTTAGCAGAGAGTGCACAGATTCCAAAAATACTCATCGAGAAAACTAAAGGGTAATTCCCTGTTCCTTGTAATAACAAATTAATCAAGTGGACACAAGATGTTTACTGGGCTTTTTCCTCTGATGTGATTTTTTTCCACTCTTTTCTCTTGCCTCTGACTCACCACTCAGTCTCTTGCCCTCTGCTGTAGCCTCAGGACGCCCTTCTGCTTCTCTGCTGGAGTTGTGGTTTGGGCAGTGGCTGCCTAGCAATCTGCTGCCTGCTGCCTCCTCACTTCTGTCTGGATCTCTGTGAGCTAATTTGTGCAGTAATCAGAAGTATTTCAGATCTGTTGTTTCTTCATTTTAAATGCACATAGGACAGTGAATTCAAATTTCCACATTCCTCACATTCATTATGGCTAAGCACCTTTATAGCTGAAATAGCACTTGACACTTCTTCCATTTCTTTCTCAGACCCAAATAATTATTACCACAGAAGAAATGAAATGACAACCACGGATAATCTTGACTTTAAGCATCACAACTACAAGGAAATGAGGCAGGTAGGCAGAGCAGCTGGTGTGTGACCTCCTGGGTGGATGGGTGCAGTCTTTGAGCTCTGCTGGGATCTGAATTCTACCTGTTAACAATATTATTAAATATGTGCAATCTATTAAAAATACCTTTTTTTTTTCCTGTTTGTTTTAGTCTATTGTTAAAAATGGCAATCTAGTAAAATCTCCAAGTCTTGATTTTTACATCATTCACTATTAAGGGATGACACTACATGACAGAGGGATGATTTACATATAATTGCATCGTTTTTCCTGTGTGTATATTTAAGTTGTGAATGTTACAGTGGTTTCTCCTTTCAGATCTGACCCTGACTTAGCCCTCAGAATTCTCCTCTATTTCAGTGGTTTTGGGTAATCAGAATAAAGTATACAGAGTCTAATTCTATATTCATAGCTGTGAAAAATAGAAATAACTCACAGAAACCACTGGAATTTTGTTGGCCATGAGAAAGGTGGGGGAAAAAATCCTGTTAGTGTAATTTTAAATCTCCCAGCCTTGTTAATCTTGTCCCTTTAACTTCAAATATGGAACCTGATTGTTGTGCTTTTGTTGTTATTTTTAATCTTGCTTCATATTGCCACAGACGTAGGTGTGGGCTGTGATAAAGAAATATTTCTGTCTGCTTTCTCTTCAAATATAATGATAATATGTTTGGACTTGAAGTGTGTGAATCACTGGCTGTGTGCTGAAATTTCGGTGTATTTATACTGCATGAATCATCATTCGTTTTTATTGAGCAGTTGCATACTGAGTCACACATTTATTTCGGTAGAGATTTTGTGGCCTATATTTCTTAGCACAAAGATTAGACAAGTAGAAACTCAATTGGCATAATTACTGTCAGAAACAATAAAATAAAGTGCATCTAGATTCTCCTTGCAGAAAGACAGATTGGCCAGGTTAGAAATATCTTTGAGAAACAAATGCAGCCTTAAAACAGAATGTTTTTCTACTTTTAGTAGCAGCAGAAGGATTGTGACTGTGGCTGAGAGCCGAGGGTTAGTAACTACCTTTGTGCTCCCCATGGTTCTCAAGTTCTGGTTTTCTGTGTCTACAAATAATTTAGTTAGAGCTTATTGGACTCTTAATTGAGTTCTGCTGCTGGTTCTGCAGAATATTGTGGGCGATAAATCTTATATCCCCAAAACTATTCTTAGAATGTAACAATTTCTTTCCTGAATGTAAAATTGAACAACAAGTGTCAATTTATGGAGGTAACATTTTTTAAAGAAGACTGTGCATCATTGTCAGTTTTGTTGGCTGTGTCACTGCCGTCCATTGGAGAAAAACACCGCTCTTTGAAGTTATTTGTCATAAACATTGAAGGAGGAGGAGGAGAGAGAGTTCCCTGGGCCATGTTCTGGAAGCATCACATTACAGTGCAATATGTGAAGGATTTGTGAGAGGGAGGAATTTTATCTGTGTTAGGTTATTTTAATAGAACTCTCTGTTTAGGAAGATGAAATTTATAGTACTATTTTTTTCTCTTAAAAAAGCATTCAAAAGTCATCTTTCAGTTAATGTGGACACTCACTGTCTCTCATGCAGAAGTCAAGATTATCTTACAGTCCAAATTATTGACGTGATGTGTTCATGCTGTATAGAAGGCTGTTAAAATGATTGATAGGTATCTGCAGAAGCAGTGTAAGATGGACATTTTCAAAGACAAGGTTTTATTCCGTAAGTAATAAATCTGGATTACGAGTTTCTTGGGAAACAGGAGTGTTAATCTGTTTAACTGGGTGTAATTTGTATCTTGGGACGAGCCACACTTCAAACACTCCTGAAATCCGATGTGACTGTTCATGGCCAGATGTGTTTAGGAACAGATGTAATGATAATGCAGAAAATTGAAGGGCACTGTGTATGTTGAAACCGGCCAAACAAGTTTATTTGAGGGTGAAACTACCATATGCAGAAGTCTAGAGTGATGCCCAGCAAACACCCTAAGGTGCCTGCAATGCCAGTTTGGCAGTCTCTCTCTGGTAGTCAAGGAGGAGGTGGTTTCTGATTTGTCTCACAGTAGAAGAGGAAATATGGAGATCTCCACAGAGGAAAACAGCCCTAACCTAAAAGACATTGACTTATAGCCCTTAAGCCCTCTTTAAGCATAGGTGGCAGTTAGACCTACATTTAATACATGTTTTCTGCAAACTAGAGGAATTGGACCTTTATAGATCAGTTTTGTGGGGCGTCTTCAGAGATTGCGTGTAGTCTTTTTCCAGGGCATTAATAGGGTAAATAATTGGTAGTGACAAATAAATAGGAACTGTCACGTAAGAACTGCTAGTGAATGCAATTGTGGAAGTGTTTTATAGTCTTTATAGTCCTGCTGGTTGTTAATAAAGCCCAGGCTGACTGTTATCATCAATTGTCTTTGACAGTTTATACAAAGCGCAAAGAGCACACTGTGACATTTCAGGTGACCTATTGTGCCATTTGTAGGAAATGGGTATGAGAAAAACAAACAAGGGATATGTTCATTTTTAGCCTTGTATTTACATATAAACATTTAACTACATTCCTATATCCATACTATTATCAAAGAACCACTCTGTATCTACTCCAGAGGCCCTAATTCAGGCAAGGTTCTTTGTTTGACTCAATAATCACATGCTTGCAATCAAGGAGATGAGGGAGAGTTTACTGAGGCCGGGACAAGTATTTCCATTGATTGTAACACATTTTGAACTCAGTTCTAGGCATTTTTCTCACTAGTAGTGAAATTTTAACATACTTCTGACTGCTTTCCTAAATCGATGCTCTGGGTATCCTATGCCAGGTGTGTTAGAGAAGCTTCTGCTCTGCTCCCTGGCTTTGGAGACACCCCTATGGGAACAGGCTCATCTTCCCTATTTCACATCTTGGGGACCAGGAACTAATCAACATAGAACTGAGATAGTGACATTATTTATACATTAAGGAAAGCAGGTTTTAGCCTGCAAAAGCAGACCTCCTTTTAGAATCATAGAATAACCAGATTTGAAGAGACCCACCGGATCATTGAGTCCAACCATTCCTATCAAACACTAAACCATGCCCCTTAGCACCTCGTCCACCTGTGCCTTAAACACCTCCAGGGAAGGTGAATCAACCACCTGCCTGGGCAGCCTGTGCCAGTGCCCAATGACCCTTTCTGTGAAAAATTTTTTCCTAATGTCCAGCCTAAATCTCCCCTGGTGGAGCTTGAGGCCATTCCCTCTTGTCCTGTCCCCTGTCACTTGGGAGAAGAGGCCAGCTCCCTCCTCTCTACAACCTCCTTTCAGGTAGTTACAGAGAGCAATGAGGTCTCCCCTCAGCCTCCTCTTATCCAGGCTGAACAACCCCAGCTCTCTCAGCCGTTCCTCATAAGGCCTGTTCTCTAGCCCCTTCACCAGCTTTGTTGCTCTTCTCGGGACTCGTTCCAGAGCCTCAACATCCTTCTTGTGGTGAGGGGCCCAGAACTGAACACCGTATTCAAGGAGCAGTCTCACCAGTGCCGAGTGAGATGAGCAAACAAACAAAAATAGCATGTTTTTGGTGTGTTTGCAACGTAATTATAAATAGAAGTGAAGCCTTTTATAAGAGGAATTTTAATGATGTTCTTCCCCAATGTGAATTGTGTTTCCACTTAGATTTGCTAAAGGGTGGCATGGGAGCTGGACACATCTAATTATTGTGTTTTTAAAATCAGCCTTGTTGTCCTCCAGTATTGTTCTAAATTAATGCCATGTGAGCAAAGAGTTTTGTTATGCTACAGTATTTCTTCAATAATGTATGTACAGTCATTTATGAAAAAAATGTCTAATTAATAGTCCCTAGGGTTCTGATTTAGTAAAGTCCTTGTATCTTTTTTTAATGCCTTCCAGTGAAAAAGAAAGAAGACAGATAAATTCTTATCATTTAAAGCTATTTACAGTGACAGTATTACAGTAACAGCTATTTACAGTATTTACAGTAAGTATTCTTAACACATACATTTTTTAGTCTTGTTTGTAAATTTTAACATTCACCTGAAATGCCACAGTGAAGTGTTTGTGGGACAGCTTGGGCTCCAGGTGTGCTGCTCTGGATGACATCTGTGTAACTCTATGGGATGAAACAGGACTCTGTCTTCAACCATGATCTTCCCTATGTGCTTTATTAAGCACTGAGGCTGTTTGATTATATTTTGGCTATGTCATGCAGGATGCACAGAAACAAACAACAGCACAGATTTCAATGGTAAAAATGTATCCCAACCATCTACTGGTACTGCCATTATTAATTCTAGATTTTTGCTGAAACTTGGTAAGCAAACTCTGAGGAATGGGTTATTTACTGAAGGAGTATATCCTGCTGTGTTTGTGGAGAGATTTGGATTATATCTGTCTCACTGTTTTGGCCACATCAACACTGCCTTAACTCAGAATTTTTCCATATGAGATTTCACAGTGTAGTACAAGTAGGGTGGGCTTTGTGTCTACCTCAGTGGAGCCACGAGCAATCAGAATTCTCTGGGAAAGCCAGATTTCAATGGATGATATAATTCTCTCTTAGTTTGTTTTGAATTAAGTTGTTGCCATGTAGGGCAAAGGAAAGAGAAATCTGCTTTGCAGGCCAGAGCGTGTCGGTGGGACCCTGCGATGTGCATGCATTGTAGTGTCACTAACATGCCAGGTTGTCTCTGGTCACTTGGCTAAAGCGATACACAGAGTGTGTAGAAGGAAGGGTTATGGTGACTAATTGTCCTCCACTGCATAATGTTTTGAAAAGGTGTTTGCTTGTATAGTAGTAATGTTTTTGTTGGTTCCCCATTAAGTCATTAGTTTTGAGATAATATTACAAATGCATCTCCTGTAAGAAAGATCTTGAACGTCACCGATGCTGTAGTGCTTCAGCAGACAGTAGTCAGCTTGTTCCAGCTGAACAAACATTGTGTGTGACAGCAGAGCTGGAATTCATGAGCTAAACATAGAGCTTTTGCAACTAAAATAATCAGAGAAGAAAATGAAGATGTTTTGCTACAGCCAGTTTGGAATTAAATAACGAATAATAGATCTATTTTGATGCTGTGTTGTCTAACTATATGTCATTTTTTTGTTGGCAGTTGATGAAAACTGTGAATAAAATGTGCCCAAATATCACAAGAATTTACAATATTGGAAAAAGCCACCAAGGACTGAAGCTGTATGCTGTTGAGATTTCTGACAACCCAGGAGAACACGAAGTTGGTTAGGATTTAATCTAATTCAGTCTGTTGCAGGGTGTTGGGGTTTGGCTTTTTTTATCCTCATTCTCTGTATCTGCAGTAATTATTACTGATGGAATTATATTCGCAGCAGCAAAGATTTCAAGTGCATGTGGGAGGAAATTCGGTGCTATATTTCTAAATTGGGAAGAGGAGGATGAGCTCAAATAGAAAGCATTTTGAATGTGGGATCAAATTCTTTAATGATAATGGGGTTTATTCTTTACAATAACTAAATAAAAGTTAATTTTAGTTCTGGAGAATGGATTTTGGTTGTGGAGATTTCTGTAGATCTAGAAAAAAAATGTACCTTTTTTATATGGGGTGAATGCATTGCTAACATGGACAGGTTGAATCTTCCAAATCATCTTTCCCTGATGTGTGCTGGGGTACAATTTCCTATGGTGATGTAATTCTTCAGAATAGAAACTCATTCAGTCTTTGTGGAGAAAAATAAAGATCTCACTATGGTAGTGCCTGGGGCAGCTGTCGAAATAAAGGTGTCTTGTGCTTTGCCATGTCCATAAATACCCTGATATGTGCTCATTCCACCCAAGGAAGAATGCTGCAACGTGATCTTACAACATCTCTGCTTTGCCATGAGGGTAGAGCACAGTAGATGTAATCTTTCGGTCTGCTTGGGGTCATCTTAGGCTGCACTCTCCGAATCTTGTGTGTTAATTCCAGAATAATCTGATTTGTCTGCTCACTTGTCTTTGAGAGTTCTGCAGAAAACATGCAAGAGGTGATCATAGGCTGGACAAATTGGGAGAGTGGGGCCAGCCCCAAGCCACAGCCTGGCCAGTTTGGATTGTCCTGTTGGCATTCACATTATTCATATGAAGGACAACAAAGTTACGGGGCTTTTTTAATAGCTGACACTATTCCTAATCATCTCTGGTTTATTTCATACTTGAGTGCAAGTATTGTGGCATTCAAATAACCTTGAAAAATGTATGTGAAACTGAGGTTTGATTAGTGAAGGAAAGAGGGGTGCGAAGTCAGAGATAATTATGTACAGTAACTGACTGCTGTCTTCTAAGAGTTTCGACATCTGTCCCAATGAACTACCAGAAATGTATTTTTCATGTTATTTTTAGGCTATCAGAACTTTTAAAATGTACCGGTAACATGCTGGAATTGTGAGTATTATTAAAAATCTGTTTAATGGAAATGGGTTTTAGAGGTTTTCCACGGTGGCTTTATATAGCCCTGATATATAAGCCTGTTCTTCTGGAATGGCAACAGAAAGCAATTAGTTGTTTCTGTAAAGTTACATTTTAACCTCTAATTGGTTCAGTTAAGGCATTTCTCCAGCTTTCTGTAAGTGAAATGTTGCTGACTGACATCAACGACATTTCGTTGGGTATTTGCTTTGCTGCTCTGACTGTGCTTCTGCCCTGTGTGTTTTCAACAGGGGAACCAGAATTCCATTACATTGCGGGAGCTCATGGGAATGAAGTGCTTGGGCGTGAGCTAATCCTTCTGTTAATGCAGTTCATGTGTCAAGAATACCTGGCTGGGAACCCACGCATCGTTCATCTCATTGAGGGTACTCGCATCCACCTCCTACCCTCGGTCAACCCAGATGGATACGACAAAGCATATAAAGCGGTAATGTGATTATGAACATGTCAAGGAATTATTTTACTTCTATTAGATAAATGAAAGGTGCTCCTATTGTCATTAATCTTTTTCAAAAATCACATTTTACAAGCAATAAAAATAAGCAAATTAATAAAGCCCGCACATCAAAGCAAACATAAACACTTACTCAGAAGAAAACCTGAAGTAATCCATATTCTGTGTGATACTGGCTAACAGGAAGATGTGTGTGGAAAGTGGGGTCATGAAGACTGCCAGAACAAACCATACTGAAGTGTGTAGATCAATGGGAACATTGTTACGGAAAGTGGAAAATTCATGCAGTCTGTGTCTCATTAGAAACCAAGCTGAGCACATGAAAATTCGAATTCCTCTGCAGCTGAAACTTAATAGTGTGCCTTTAAGGAGAGCACAACCTGTTGGACATCGTAATAATTCAGTCTGGAAGAAGACAGACACCAGGATGAAAAATTGCATGGGCTGGTCAAATGCACTGGAAAATCTTCAGGGCAGTTTGCAGGAGACTGGGTTACAGAAGTCGCGCTCACAGCCGTGGCAGGGAATGTGTGCTATCTCCATTATGACCCAGGGGAAACCAGCCTTAAACAGAAACCTTGAAAACAAACCAGAACATTTTGGATAACCCCAAGTAATTATTCATGGGTTCTATTTAACATCATTCAAGGTTTCATACAAAATGAAAAGAAGCCATTTTTTCATTTCAGTTACTTAAATAATCCATTCTTCTGTTTCTCTGAATGGACATTTATCTTCTTTTCTTCTTTTTTTTCTATTTTTTTTTGTTTGTTTAAGGGTTCAGAACTGGGGGGCTGGTCTTTGGGACGGTGGACTCAGGACGGCATTGACATCAACAATAACTTCCCTGATTTAAACTCTTTGCTCTGGGAATCTGAAGATCAGAAGAAGAGTAAATGGAAAGTTCCAAACCATCACATTCCCATCCCTGACTGGTACCTGTCTGAAAATGCCACCGTGAGTAAGACCAGAGAGAATGGAACACAAAGGCTGAAAGAAATGAGTGACTTGTTTGTGAAGTTACACCTGACCTAAGCTACTTGTCCAGGTTTCCTCGTTAGTCAGCAGAAATAAAAATGCACCACAGAAGTACCATTTTCCCCCATATTT
The DNA here is from genome assembly GCF_032191515.1 of Phaenicophaeus curvirostris. Lineage (NCBI taxonomy): Eukaryota > Metazoa > Chordata > Aves > Cuculiformes > Cuculidae > Phaenicophaeus > Phaenicophaeus curvirostris. The sequence goes on along the minus strand of NC_091400.1, from coordinate 12,590,749 downwards.
CAGAGGCAGTCCTTGGGAAAGGAACTGCTTCCTAGAGGACCCCTTTGCAGGAGCCTGGAGGACTCAGTACCAAATTTTGGGTAGCAACAGGCAGACAAAGAGAAACCCATTGCAGGTGCTCAGTCCTGTAAGTCAGGCTTCGCCCTAGTTTTGTGGCATAGATGGGCTCTTTGCAAACTCTGTCGCCTTAAGGATTTATCTTTTATTAGTTGTTCTTACTTGAAATATATTCTTATTTGAAATAACCTAGCAAATGCTGAATTGTATGCAAAACCAGTGCAGGGGCTTATACTATTTGATCATAGTGCCAAAACCTCGACTTATTTTTGCATGGCGTTTTAACTCTAATGGCAACTATTTATGGTGGCTGAGATTGCCCCAGTCTGTTGGGATGGCACTCAACTGTGACAGTTCTGTGGGCTTTAGAAATGTCTCTGTGTTTAAAATCCCTCATTTTGAAAAGTCATTTCAGCCGATGGCAGGGGGAACGATGTCATGGTCTGATATCTTTGACAGTGGATGCTTTGGCCTCTACGTAGATGCTCTTGCTGCATAAATTACAAACATGAAGGTGGTTTATAGGTTATCAGTGACCTCCTAAGCAGGGCTGGCAGGTACTGTAATTTAGAGAAGCCCTACTTCTTGGACATATCTCTTGTGCTGGCTTCTCACTCCGTGCTGAGGAGTTCACAGTGGGACTCCTGTGTCTCATTGGCTTTAGAAACAAGATTATCAAATTTCCTCAGTCTAAATAAATGTGCTGTTTCTTCTTTTCCTAGGTGGCAGTTGAGACGCGGGCAATAATAGCATGGATGGAAAAAATTCCTTTTGTGCTGGGTGGCAACTTGCAGGGGGGAGAGCTGGTGGTGGCTTACCCCTACGACATGGCAAGGTCCATGTGGAAAACTCAGGATTACACAGCTACCCCAGATGACCACGTCTTTCGCTGGCTCGCATATTCCTACGCCTCCACTCACCGACTGATGACAGACGCAAGGAGGAGAGCATGTCACACAGAGGATTTCCAGAAGGAGGATGGCACTGTTAACGGAGCATCCTGGCACACTGTAGCTGGAAGTGAGTGTCTGTAGAGACCATATTTCCTTGGTAAATCTGCTGATACTATCACTGTCTGGTGTACATTGCAGAGGCAGTGGTGGGAAAACACATGCGTAGAGAGGAATATTTCCCCTTCTGAAAGTCCATTTGTTGCATTTCATCAGAGGATTGAAGGAGACTGTGTCACCAGTACCTGGTAGCTATTTCATTTGCTATCAAGGCTTCCAGATGTGCATATGCAATGTATTACTTGTATGGATTCTGTACATTGAAGAGATTTTTTCAGGAGAAAACCAACCGAGTCCAAACCCACTATCTGGATGAACCTGTCAGCCTTTGCCATCTCAGAAAAGTGCTGCCAAACCTCAAAGGTGACAGTGTGGGAGCTGAAGCAGCAGCACCCACACTGGTCTGGGAGACTGGGGAGAGACTCCAGCAGCCCTCGGATATGAAATCATGATTTTGGCCTCCTGCTCACTGAACTCAGTGGCAGATCAGCCCCCGCTCCCATTCACTTTGAGTTGTAAAGGTGTGCCAGATATAGCTGGTGCTTGCCTGCTACCATCTAATTTTTAAAAGACTTGGATGTGCTTACACTTAAGCTTTGTGGGGGCTCTATAAGCATCTCTGCTGACAGAATAAATTACAGATCGTATCGCTCACCATATGCCCACGCCTGTCACCCTGTCAAGGAGTGCAAAAGGGAAGCTGCGTTCTGTAGTGCAGGAAAAGTATCGATTTCCAGGAAAGCCCAATTAGAAGCACATTTTTAACAGCAATAGGCACAGTTATCTCCATGGGTGTACGCTTCTGGGACAAGCACTCTGTTGAGTCATCACAGCTCTGCTCAAAACCTTTGCGTTTTGTAAGTATATCAGTCAGACAATGTGTGCTCTGAAATGAAGAAACAAGCTGTGCACGTGTTATCATGTGAATGACAATGGGGACGACTGCAGTGGTAATGGCAAACAGATGCAAGCGAGCGTCTGTGCAGACCGCATTTTATTGGAGCTGGCTCTTGTTTGAAACTTACCGGGAGTTTCACTGCACAAACATTTCTGAATTTTGGACACAACCTTTATGGCTTTTACATTGGCCTCTGTGAAGTTGATGCTGGCCAGCCTCTAGAGGCTAGAGCCAAGAGTTACCTTCTCTTTTCACATCTTTTTTCAGGAGGGTAAAAATTGCTGGCTGAATTTGGGGCAGGGCATCGAACTCCCAGGGTCCCAAGGCCAGTGCCTGGCAGTGCATTCCTGTGCTTTTCTGCAAATTCTAAAAAACCTTCTGAATGCTAACTTGACTGCTTAATTATCTAATTCATGAGTGTAATTTTTCTAAGTGCTATGAGAAACAAGATTATGAATTGATCCATTGAAGATGACATTGGCCATGGCACTAACGGCTGTCACACTGAGTTACGTTAAGTAATGACATACAATATGGATGCTGAATAGCATCTTCATTTCTTAGTAACAATCATATATTGGATTTGGTTCATCTGATTTGTTTTATTGCTTTATAATGCTTCTTATTATACTTTACATCCTGCTCTCTGCCATTATAATGAGACTTCCAAGGTTGTCTTTGAGAAAAATGCTGGGATATTACTTTTACTTTCAGTTCTTTGCACCTTGGACTACAGACTGAGCATCAAAAGATGAGGTTTCCACTTAAACTGAGCCTCCAAACTGCAGGATGGTTTTAGTCTTCTCTACATAGATGATGGAAGCAAGTGAATTTTATTGCCGATATATATACACTGACATATACATGTATTGCAGCTGGCAGTTACCTAGTGGCACCTGGCGCTGTGAAGGCTTCTCCAAATAGGATTCTAGGTTTGGGGACAGGTTTCCCCTATGATTTTTCACTCTAGTCCCATGACTATACAGATATACTTGAACAGTTTGGTCCACTTTTGCTGTTTATTTGCCTTTTAGGTCACCAGGTAACACTTGCCTGAAACCTCTCCCTGCTGGAAGTCTGATCCAAAGGTACCACATCGATGCATTGCTTGCTGAAAGCTGCCTCACCTGCCCTTCAGTATGGCTGGCATCTCCTTGATATAGGACAACTGGGAGCTGCCCATTCTCTATCTCCTCACCCACCTTCTGCCTAGCCAGGCAGTGGTTTATGCACAGAAACTTTTCACTGCTCACATCATGGGAAAATTTGCAAGGGATTTTTCTAGCCCCTTTTCAGCACCGAAGTCCCTAGAGAAGTGTGTGCACCACAGATATCTCGCACAAACTTCAAACACGTCAGTAGGCCTTTTAAACCCAACCATATGCGTATTTTGCACTGTGGTGAATACAGGTTCCTCAGTAATTTTACATACATTTCTGCGCTGAGTGAACTGCAGAAAGGCAAAGAACAGATGAATTTCACTTTATTTCCAGTTTTTCCAAGGCTGGATTTGCATGCTTCAGACACTACACACAGAGTTGCTCTTGGCAGCATTAAGCAGTTTTCTTAAATACATGTATGAAAACTGAGCAATTACTGTTCATTGCAAAACATTTCACAACAGATTAATCAGGATGCTATACAGTATGAGAGGGGAAAATAATTGTGGCAGTTTATCAAAGAGAAGCAGCACGTTTGTGCAGAATAGTGTATGCCACTGCCTAATGTGTAGGCTTTCCCCACAAGAAGTGGAGAAAAGCTTAACATCTGTATTCTATAATCCTCCTGCTCTGCACCCAGAAGGCACCAAGGGCTCATTATATACTTGACTACTGCTCTATGGTAATTGCACAGGACTAGGGTTTTCTTTAACTCTTTTCAGAAGCACTTGGCAAATGTGTTTCCTGGTGATCTTTGCCGTTTAATATATAACAATTAATAACCATTAATTAAACTTTTAAAAATGAAATGCAGGTGGAATAAGAAACGAAGCTTATGTCAGTTCTTCTTGTGTTCATGTAATTCATCATGTTACCTGTGTGGCGAACTAATATATGGAATTTCCCAAAGGAGAAATAATTGTAAGAATTGGGAGAGAACCTGGCGAACGGAAATGTTTGAGATCTGTATCTGGATGCAGTCTTCCTTACCGCTCAGGACCTTGACAAAGGTCATGGTGCTTTCTGCAATGTGGAGTTAAACTGCAGCTCCTCAGAGGTCAGGGGCACCAACATTCCTGGTTTGGATTAGGTCTTGTTCCTACTGGAAGCCCCTGTTGCAGAGCGGTACTGCAGATTCCAGTCCTCTGCAAAGCCATAACAGGAAAACCAGGAGAGAGGCTTTCATTCCTTATGAGCTAACAAATATCATATATGACTTTAAGGAATTATTGCTACCTTGATTTTTCAGGCTTTCCTTTCATTTAGATTATTTATATGGGAAAACATTTAAACCGAGAAACTGTTTTGTCAACTGCTCTGATAAATTGTATTTACCTAACAATCCCCGAGTGCCCATTACTCTGTGTCCTGGCAGTTAGGGTTGTATAAATTCAGTTAACAGCCACACATCCATGCAAGCTGATGTAAACCATCCCATTTCTACCCAAGGCAATCGTAAGTGAGAGCTGCTCCATGGGAATGTGTTGAGGATTACTGAAGTGTAGTGCTTTCTTAGAAGCAAAGAACAATGTTTTTGCTGTAAAGAGAGAACTTTCCTATCATCTTTCACGTGTCACTATTTTCTCCATCAAATTGTTTGTTTGTTTGTTTTCTTCTAAATCTCTGTTTCCATTCAGGTTTGTTGTAGCAGGAGGATGTTGCTCTATACTGCGAAGGAACTGGGGATGTTGTGCTGGGGTCACACTCCAGCCCATGCTGCTGTGGGGCAATCCTGTGTCCTCTGTTGTGAACATGTTGGTGGGATGCTGCCTTTAGGAAGTCTCGTTTTGTTAAATGCACAGCTCTGACGTTACTCGGGTGCTTTCTTACAGGACACAAGGCATTTCTAAAACGCTTTTGCTGTGCCAGGTCTGCGGATGAAACTGGCAGACAAAGACCTGTTTTATGTTTAGAGTTGTGCTACTTTGCATAAAATAATCAGATCTGGTGAACAGATTAAAAGAGAATATAAGATTGGTTCTTTTCTACTTCCTATTAATAGGCATCAATGACTTCAGTTACCTGCACACAAACTGCTTCGAGCTGTCCATCTACGTCGGCTGTGACAAGTACCCCCATGAGAGCGAGTTGCCAGAAGAATGGGAGAACAACCGTGAGTCCCTGATAGTTTTTATGGAACAGGTATGTAAAACAACAGTAATGTTGGAATAGCTGAATGACCTCTTTCATGTTGAAAGGGAGTTTAAGGGTTCTGATATTTTTCTTGCATGAGTAATTATGTGATTATTGATATTGGTGAGAGAAATACCACCTACAAGCAATGCTGATGTATTGTTCCAGCCAGGTGGCTCTGTCCTAGGAGGACAAAATAAGAGAGCTTGTTAAAATTTGATGTGAATGCAGAGTTTGCTTGAAATGGCTTTCAGAAAAGAACCCCTTAAGTCTGCTGCTTTATCTGCTTGTTTTATCTGTCTCTTGAATTTGATGCCTCAGGAATCCAAAAAGGGTTTTTGAGCTGGTTCGGGAGCACCTAATGCCTGGAAGGCTGATGCTCATTTAATAATGACATTTCAAAAGTGTGTGAACCATAAAATAGGAACAGAATCACCTAATTCACAGAGTGTTAATGATTTGTTGTATCTTCCTAATGACAGTACTGTGCAATATTTATTTGTTGGTTTATTCTCTCAATAGGTCCATCGGGGCATCAAAGGCGTAGTGAAAGATGTGCACGGAAAAGGAATCCCGAATGCCGTCATTTCGGTAGAAGGTGTTAACCATGATATTCGCACAGGTAAAAAAGAAACCCTAAAACTTCGGTGCAAATCAACAGATTTGTTGTTTGGTTTTTTTTTAAAAAATAGCCTCATTGCAACTGTGGACTGTTTTCTGGAAAAAGCCAGTGGACAGTACACAGTCCAATAGAGTGTGGCAGGAGGAGCAGCATAGGAGGAGGGAGTCACTTTTTTCCACAGTGCAGCTGTGTGGAGAAGAGTAGGACTCTGACTTTCCTCTCTCCCTCTCTTCATCTTTCTGCTTCTTTTAAAGTAGTGAGCAAATAGCCTTTTATCTACCCCAAATCAACAGCCTGAGTAAGGCTGTGTTGAAAGGACTCTTATTGCTCCTTTCCTCACGTAAACAGTACAAATCTAACCCAGAATAATCACAGCACTGAAAAACAAGGTGTAGACAATGCCTTGTTAAATGAAGAGAGTTTTTCTGGCGGTGAACAGTTGCAGGACTGTGACTGTGTTGGAGATGTGACACGTAAACTGATTTCAGGCTATGGGAAATCGTAGCTCTTGAGATAAGAGACTTCCAAATCTTTAGTGTTCGCTACAGTAAATTATCTGAACCAATAAATAAATGTTGGAATAACTAACTTAGTTTGTGATTAATTTTATTTCTGTGCTATTGTGTCTGTTGTAAAAGAAAATATTGAATCATAGAATCATAGAATAACCAGGTTGGAAGAGACCCACCGGATCATTGAGTCCAACCATTCCTATCAAACATTAAACCATGCCCCTTAGCACCTCGTCCACCCATGCCTTAAACACCTCCAGGGAAGGTGAATCAACCACCTCCCTGGGCAGCCTGTTCCAGTGCCCAATGACCCTTTCTGTGAAGAATTTTTTCCTAATGCCCAGCCTAAATCTCCCCTGGTGGAGCTTGAGGCCATTCCCTCTTGTTCTGTCCCCCGTCACTTGGGAGAAGAGGCCATCACCCTCCTCTCTACAACCTCCTTTCAGGTAGTTATAGAGAGCAATGAAGTCTCCCCTCAGCCTCCTCTTCTCCAGGCTGAACAACCCCAGCTCTCTCAGCCGTTCCTCATAAGGCCTGACGATACTTAATTAGGCAATAATACTTCTGCCTTAAACATTTCAAAATGAGAACACTGGGAAATGATAGTGAGCACTAAAGTTATTTTTCCCTGTCTTGGAAGTCCTGGCAGTTTTGATAGACTGCCATAAGCTGTAGGTTGTGTTGCTCTTCTAACAGGATTAATGTATTGCTCTGGTTGAGGCTGGGTAAATGCAATGGTTCGTTAATCTCCAGCACTCAGTACACAGGATTGCCACATGGAAGAAAAATCAACAGTTTAAAGATGGAAAACATGCATATGGAAAGGATTCCCAGTGGACAGTAATAATGGGGCAGGATCCCAGAGCCCACCTTGTGACACTTGGAGAATCTTGCATCTGTTTACATCCAGACTGAGAGCTGAGCTTCTATGGCTCAAGGCCATCTGCAATTGTTAGTAAACATTCTTTTTCTGTTCTTTTTTTTAATGAGATGATTCAACAGACATATTGTTTGGCAATTGCTTTCAACCTGGGAACACAGAGATTCTACCTTGTTTTATATTTTACAGATAACAATACATGTCTCATTAGTCTGTGAAAGTAGAGAATTGGAGCCAAAAAGCTAAAATGACATGTGTTAACTCCAGAGAAAGAAGGCAAATTGTCATCAGTTTTCTTTCATTCATACCTTTTAAATGAAAAATGTATCCATTTAAACCTCAGAGTTGCCTTGATGCGAAAACAGGCAGGAGAAGAATTACAGCCACTATCGTATCACTATATTCATATAACTTCCATCAAAATTGAGCTGGGCTGTAAGGTATCTGATGTTCCTCTGGTAAATTAATGTGCTTGACTGCCCTGTAGAGCCAGACAGAATTTGTCTGGAAAGGTCTTCTAATAACATTTAGAGAAAATCTCTCTGTTTCTTCCTGTGAACAAGAAAGTCCACAGAAAGCGCTAGTTTTACTTTCTGTGGGACGTACAATCTACCTCATGGGCAGAGAGGGTTGCTGACACTGAGCTGACAATAGCAATAGGCTAATTGAAGGCATTGATTCTGAGAACAAGAGCCTTGTGGACAGTTAATGCATTTTCTCTCGGTGCAGATGCAACTATTGATTAAGTCTCAGTGACTGCACGTTGTTATGGCTGGATGTGGACTGTGCTCTGTGAGATAACCTTTGGGAAGGGCTTCATCAATTATTTGACCCAATGCGGCTGGACACCTTTTGTCCCCACGGTCAGTTTTGGGGGACAGTAAAGTCAGTTTTGGGGGCTGCTTCCTGTAATTGCACAATTGGGGAATTCCAAAGCGAATCTCAATGAAGAAATGTACAGCACCCTTCCATCGAAACACGTCTGTGTCCCAGCCTGTGAGAGAGTCTAAAGGAAGATGCGTGTTTCTGTGTGATTTGTGTGATGAGGAGTAATTCATTTAATTTCACATAACACTCAGAGAAATTTTTTATGAATATCTTAGTAAGTTCCATGTGATTTCAATGCACTTTCTGTAATGACACCCAAAGATTTTAAGTAGCATTTAGTAATATTCAATAACATTATAGTCTAAACTAAGCATAATTCTAGTGTTAAAACTCTCCAGCCTCATTCCTGGCTGCCTGTTCAGCAGAGAAAAGTCAAGTTTTAGTAGTTACATGCACTGGGGGTACAGCACCGTGGCTGGCTTCCCTGGAGAAGCTCTTGTAGGTAATGGAGCAATAAGGTAGGTATTTATGGCATCTTTCAATTATCAAAATTTTGTACATTTAAGTGTAAATATGACACTTAATAGTAACAAAGATTGGTGCTATTTGGCTAAAGAGAATTCCTTTTCACTGATGTGTTTGCGGAGTCACCTGACATATTTAATTCATGATACCGTCTATGTATTCCTATGTATTGTTATTTTATTGAAGTAGACGTGGCGATTCTTTTCCAGATCCAGTAGCAGGGGGTAGGTAGAGTTTGCCTCCGACCTGCTCCACGTGAGCCTATTCTGTTAGAAAACCTATCAGTTGCTAAATTTAGCTGTGTTTTAAGTTGTGTTTCTCTTGCCATCTGCTCTGAAATTTTTTACCTACTGCATTTAATCTGATTTTCAATAAACCCCCCTGTTAGTCTGGTATTAAATTCTGAGCAGTGACAGCTGACAGAAACTCTAATGTCTGCTTACTTGTAAATGGAGAGGAGTTAAAGTGCCTCCTGCTAACAGTTTAATATCCAGCTCTGTAATAATTTTCCTGGTGGTGTGGGAATGTGTAGATTCAGCCCTTGTAGGGGGGGTTGTGATTAACTACCTTTTAAATGTGTCAGGAAAATGTGGATCAGCTTTGAAGGGCAGAGGCTAATGCCAGCTTCTCCACAGGGATGCACTCACAGCCTGTAGCATTACCAGAGCATTTACAACTGAAAATGAGCCCTCAGGGATGAATTCAAGAAATGTGGGCAGCTTTATTTTTGGTGTTTCGGTTAAGGTGCCCATATACACAATAGAAGGGAGCATAGAGCTTCTCAGAGAGACCTTCCCAAAAATGTCAGAGTCCTGCAAAACAGAAAATCTTGACCTTGATCATCACACCTTGTGGAGTCAAACTGGATGAAAGAAAAACTGCTGTGCGAGAACTAAACCCAATCCGGTGTTCTTGCACACAGTTTTATACATGCATTCAGAGACTGCAGTATTGGGGTATAGGTGATATCGCTGGTCTGTGAACACTTGCTGTTTGCAAACATATTCATTATTTTACCAAGCCCTAAATAAAGATTATATTTCTCTAAACAGAGGCCAGCCAGTGTAATCTTTTCCCAAATGTAATATTTTTATCCAAAGCACCTTTAGTTTTTGCAATAGACTGCACTGTAACAACTCCAGACCAGTGAAGGTTGTTTGAATATGCACTTTCATTCCAAAGTAGGGTTTCTCAGTTTCCTCTTTTTTTAGTCCACAGCCAAGAATACTTGCTAGTTAAAATAATAGTCAAAAAGAGGTCTAAACTCATCCTCATGTACATGTGGGTAATGTATGGGAAAGAAGAAAACAAAGTCCTGATTCCATGAGGTGTTAAAATCCACCTTGCTTTATGCAAGTGTGGTTTAGTTGGTCACAAAACTCCCTTACAGCACTTAGAGGTAAACGAGTAGTTAAGTACTCTGATGAATTTTAATTTGTGGGAAAATTAGTGTGGTAAAACTCAATGCAAGGTTTTATGGAATGGCATATTTACTTAGATCTCTAAGTGAGCTGTGTTATGCATTCACATGCTTTACATACATGCATCAAAACACGTGTATCCAGGAGATCTGGCCAGGATTGTGTGTGTGATGTGGGTACTGCACTGGGGCTCCTCTTGTTTGGTTCGTTACAATTAGTTTGAGGAAGTTCTTCTGTACCTCTCGGGAATCACCCATCATCACAGGGTAGCTTTTTGCCTCAAGATGCTTTTGACTTCAACTGGCAGAAATCTCAGGCAAGATTAAAGTTTTTATATCATTTGGAAAATATGTGTGAGGTGTGTTTTCCTGCAGGGTAGGCAGGATGAGGAGGGGGTATGTGTGATGGGGGGCAGCCTCACTGACACCCTCCTGGTGTGAAGATGCAGGGCTGCTGCCTCTGGTGCCATCTTATCCATGTGCAGACATTCCTGTGTGCTTATAAGCAACAACTTCCTCAAGAAGAAAGGGCTGCTGTCCTGAAAAACATCTTTTTTCCTACCAGGTGCCGACGGGGATTACTGGCGTCTTCTCAACCCAGGGGAGTATGTGGTAGGTGTGAAGGCAGAGGGCTACACCACCGCCACCAAGACCTGCGAAGTTGGCTACGACATGGGAGCTACCCAGTGTGACTTCACCATCTCCAAAACCAACCTGGCAAGGATCAAAGAGATCATGAAGAAGTTTGGGAAGCAGCCAATCAGCCTGTCCATGCGGCGACTCAGGCAGAGGTCTCGGCAGTGGCGGCAGAAGTGATAGACCTGGCAGCCTGAGGAGTCCGCGAGCTCTGCTTCTCTCAGCCTGGCTGTAGTCGTAGTGAGAGTTACATAGCACATCTCTTCATACATATTTCTCTGCACGAGGCCTTTCTGTTAGTGGAGCTGGATGGATGAGGTGGGGTAGTCAGTTTGGTGAAAAGTCAGAAACAGAATTCAAGTTGAACCAAAGTAAGCCCTGGCCAGCGGGGAGAGGCAGGAAGAATGTAGAAAAATGCTTTGAGTTAATCTGGAATGAAATTTTTTTGTTTGTTGGGTTATTTAATCTTTTGTAAATCAGTTTCCTCTAAAAATGGAAAAGAAAAGAGATACTTATAAAGGAGACATGTTGTTTTAAATGAAAAACTGAAAAATGTTGTTTCTGAAGTATAGAATTGATGTATTTTTGAAGTTCAAAAGAAGTTTTGACACACTATGTTTTATTCTTATATGGGAGGAAAGCTGAGAGGGGACTTCTGTTGAATGTTATTGAAAAGTGAGTGACAATTTCAGCCCCCCTTTCCCTGCCAGCCCATCTTTGGACAAGCACCACGATAGCTGGGGAAAAAGCCCGAAGCGAGTAACCTGCCTTGGCTTTCCTGCCTGGTTTGTTTATACTTAAAGGCATCTTGTGGTTCCAGAGTTAATGGCAGGAGTGTTTTCACCTCTGGCTGATTAAGGCTTTATTTTCACTCCATGGACTAACCCAGACACAAAGGGCATAGCATGAGGACCACTTCAGTGCTGCGACACAGCACCCTTCTCTTACACACCTTGTACCACTGTCTTCCATGATATGTGAGGGATTTTGTATTCCTCTGCACCAACTGCTCATCCTGCCACTGCAACTGCTGCTTTTCTGGCCTTATGACTCTATGGCAGTCAGGTTTGTTCTTTATTATTGGCTTTTAATCAATAAAATTGTACAGCAGGATAGGATTGAGGTTCAGGAAAGATGCAGATGGTATCTAGGAAAAAGTGAACAGAATAAACATTGGACAAAGTATCAGCTGGAGAAAAGCAAATTTGCTGCTGTAGCTTCAATATTGTGACCTTAGTTAAAAATTATACCAAATGAAGGGCCACCTGTATGATCTTGGCCGGTCAGGAGCCTGTGGCTAAACAAATATCTCTTAACATGCTTAGTAGAAAAGCTGTGGCATGTACTTCAAAATACAATTCTGTTTAAAACATTTTAATTGCTACTACAGTTTTCACTGTTTTGATACAATTCTGGGAACAGACATTCACAAAAGCATCACTCCGAACTGTGGAAAGATAACTTGCAAGTAGAAAACTTACTGTAAAAATACCATATGGCATCTGTATTAAATCTTTTTTTCTTGTCAATCAATCTTGTAAACACATAAAAGGCAAAAGGTTGCAGAATGAATAATCTAATCGTGAACCCTGGCATAATAAATAGTTGTATTCTTAAATTTCTTAGACAATCCCAGCCCATGCTTGTTCTGCAAATACCATTGGATAACAGCAATGTGTTTGGCAGCAAGGGCACAAAGGAAACAGAAGACTGCACATATGATTTTCTACAACTGAAATTTTGGAAGTCCAGCTGCCGGTCAGCGTCCTCTAAATTAAGCAATAGAGGTAAACAAATAATCCAATTATTACATTAGCATTTGGACCTATATTTTCCTTATTTCACTCTACCACCCTTACAACATTCTGTATGCCATGTATTTCTGTGCAGCAGATACAACAGCAATGTGTCAAGGGTTTTTTTGGCAGCTGAGAAGGGATTAGTGAGGTCTTTGCACAGGTAGCAGTGTGAAATTATTTTAGGATATGGATTAATGATAGCAGACAATTTATTAGCAGTTTAATTTGGCTCATTTGTTGGCATGTGTAGATTTTGTTACTGCCACAATGGATCAGGGTCATACACAGTTTTGTGTGTCATGAACTAATAGAGTTTCTTAGGAGGCTTCTCCCTGAGACCCACAAAGGCTACCTGGCCATCTTGCAGGGAGTGGTTGGCAAGCACAGGCAGGAGAGGAACTGAACCAGCCAAATTTAAATCACCCTGATAATCAAGCAGCTGAGTTCTTTCTGCCCTGAAATAATGTTTCAGTCCAGTTTGAGATTTACTTTAGAGCCCTAGAGGTTCCTGTGCTTCGTTCCCAGGCCTGAGGTTATCTCAATGAGAAGGTATTTTTTATTTGATAGCAAGAAGTGGATCTGATGGGAATTCTTCAATGCCTGTTAGCTAAAATTAGATGGACTCTAATTGTTGAAGACCTCGGTAATATCAGATGCTGAAAACAGTGGCCCTGGGGTTCCTTACTGGCCATGACTGGTGCTTCCACATACTTGGGCACAGCAGAACTGTGACTGATGCAGCTGACCTTGCTCCGTTTTAGTGCCGGCATTACTAAATAAACGGCCTAATAGCTGTCAAGTACTTGTCTGTGCAATTATTTTTCAATTGTCCAGTACCTTTACACAGGAAAACCCTCAAGTTCAAAGGAATTTTACTAGGAACTTCAGCTGTGTGAGTATCTCGATCTGAGAGACGATGTTTATGCCTGCCCTGAATATAATAGCACTGAACTAATGTGTGCCCTGGTTGCTGCTGTCACTATGCACTTGGGAGTTAAAGTGCTCATTTTCTTTTAAATACATGGCACTGCTCTTTAACCTTTCGACAGATCGAAATCTCAAACCAGTACGTCTGTTAAGAGTGTTTTCTATTAATCTAACTTTTACCCATCCTTTAGAACAGGTGATTTTTTCTAAATTTTGTGCTTCTTTTCTCCTTTGCTTTTCATGTTGTAGGAAAATAGGCAACCCTGCAGAAATGACAGCAGGTGAAACTCAAGGATGAATACATTCCTTTTATAATTACAGATCCGTTTTAACAGCTGCTTCTATGGGAACTTTGCTAAGCCTTGATCATCCCTGATAGAAAAGAGTACAATCCTTTCTAAGTAATAAGAAATTCAGCTGTACAATTTCATCCATCCAATAAAAGTTAAACAAATAAAAGGTCAAAATAGAACATACTCTACTCCTTGATAATACCAACCATCAGTCATCTGCTCCCATGCAGAGCCCCTAATATACAGCAGCAGGAGCTGGCTGGCTTTGTTCTGATGATCTGTGTCATCCTATCCAGCTATTCTTTCTCTATCTGTTTAATTATCATCAGTTTTATTACCCCGTATCTCAATTTTTCTCATCCATCTTGGTACCCACGAGTACTCTAACCTCTCAAAGACAGAGCTCAGTATCTGCAAATCAGCTTGGGAATGCTGAAGCCAATACAGATAGATCTACTAAAACTGTATCTGCTTACACACGTTGGTGTGATTATAGTGAGTGTTTGTAATCCCCTACCCAAAGTTAGTCTGCTGCAGTATCCGAATATCACTTTTACCAGGTGGTTGAGCTCTGTGTGGGTAAAATACACTGAAAAAAATGAATGTAAAAGAAGTTATTGGCTGTGCTGGTGAAGAAATCTAGCTTTGATAGATATTTTAAGCCTGTCACATATTTTCAACTTCTGTCACCAACCACTTTCCCTTTTTTATCCATGTAAAGTTGTGGGGTTTTCCCTCTAACTTCAGCTCACTATTTTCTGTGAATTTGGGACATCATCTGCTTTCAGCAGTCAGTGATGGAGTTGCATGGCCAGATTTACCTGCCTCTGTTACCATGCTGTGGAAGGTGCTTGACCTTTTGAGAAACATCAAAACAGAGAGAAGTTCATCTGAAATAGGCTGCAAGTGATTTCACACCACCAGCTTTCAGCAGTTAAACCTTTAAGTACTGGCCTTCACCTCTGAAGGTCATCAGAGCGTGGCTGGGGTGCCAGCATCACATCTGGAGGTGGCATTTGGGCTGTCAAGGTTCATCAGCACTTCTAAAAGTGGGGTTTCAGCTAAATGCTACAGAGCAGCCCTGCCAGTGCCTGCTCTTTTAGCCAAACGCTATTCTAAGAGAAACTGGGCAATTTTGAAAGCTCTGTTTTCCTGATCAAGACATAGATAAAGGAAAAGCTGAGGGACTGATGAACAGCAAATGTTGAAACAAATAAGATGAAATGATAGCTCCCTAAGGAATCATTTGTATTCAGATTTTGTCATTTCTGCAAGACTTTATGAAGAGGTTATAGATGGGTTTAAAGTTGTCTTGCAATACCCATGAATTACATAAGAAAATGAGCACATTTCACCCAGTGAAGGGTGCTTCAATAATAAATCACCCTGCCCTTCTCTCCATACTGGGGAATTACAGCATTCAGCGTACGCTGGGGATAAAAGCAGCTTTAAGATGCGGTCTCAAAGGGTAAGGCATTGCTGTGCAGGATGGGTTTAAAAGCCAGAAAAAGGTGCATGGAATAGGACGTGTGCAAACCTAAGGAAACATAAACAGAGAGTGCCAGGATGCAGCTTTAAGCGTGGCAGTGTGGTGTTCACATGGAGGAAGCCCAACCAGCCTTGTTATAAACCCATGTATATAGAAGGGGCTGTTGCATGAGAATGAGACACAAAAACCGCAAGCCAGAGCACCACTTTGCTTTTTGCAAGCAAAATAAGAAAGCCAAAGCCCCTCTTCTGTGTTTTTGAAATAATACTTATGAATAGTAATACCAAAACACTTCCTCTTTTATTTGGAATTCTTTCCCATCCTAAGTCTGTACTGTGTATTCTGAAATATAGATGCTGTTAAGAGCAGCAGTTAGTAAAAACGCACACCTATTATTTTATGAAGTAATATCAACCACCTGATATTTTAATTATTCTGGTTATTAGCCCTCACTTAAATTGCAACAGCTGCCATTTAAAATTTCATATACCACTTTGTCAATAGCACAATCGTTGCTGTTAACTCTGTGCCATTCCAAAAGCAACAAATCAGAGCATTCAGAGTAAACCATCACTTGAAAGATCTCAGACATTTCAGCCAGCCTTATTGTCAGCAAGTACATATAAGAAAAATGGCACTGCTTTTTGTGTTTTAGATGTGACAGAAATACAATACCTGGATTAATAAGGATCAATGGCAGCACAATCTCACTTGAATAGGCCGGGGGATTTAAATTTGAGATCTATTTCTCACCACAAGGAGCTGGGTCTGATTACATGGCTTCAGGGGTTTTTTTAAATGTAAAAGGTGTTAAAATCACATTCCTGTTCACCTCAGTTTTGTGATCCCTTTAAATCTCAGGTGAATGGAGTCATTAACTTGGTATGCCACAGCTGAACCCAGCTCACCAGTCTGCTCCTAATGTCTCCAAGGTTTCTTCAGGCTTTCACAAGCAGAACTGGTAGCTTTACAGTGTAATCTAGGAAGGAGTGGAAAGGGAATGGAAAACCAGGTTCTGCTGCTATGATCTACCCTGCATCTGCCTAAATGCAAAGGTTTATTTTTCTGGTTTTGTTGTTGGTTGTTGCTCTATTGCCATTTTTAATGCTAAAATTCATTCCCTGGGTGTTAGAACCTTGAGGACTGGTTCTGAGGCTGCTGCTACTCAATTTAATGACATTTCACAGCGGTGGTTCCTTGCATACTTTATACCATTTTTGCCCTGAGAAGGTCATCAAGGATCAGTTTAATGACTCAGAGCCACTGTACATTTGAATACTGAAGGTACTATATTGAGAATAACCATACCGCCTTCAGTGTTAAGTGAGGTGCAGAACATATGTAATTTGGAGAAAATCCAGCATTATAAAATCACTTTCTTACTAGTGAAAACGTTCGTACAGTTTAATTGATGAATTTCCATCTTGGCTTTGGAAACAGTCTATCATTTTTAGCACTATGAGCCTCCAGGGAGTACTTCCAGTGTATCACCTTCTTTAGGTGTATCATTAACATCTTGGTTTGCTGTTAGCAGACTGGAAATGAAATGTCATAGGTGCTTGAGGAGGATGGGGTTTCTCCTGGCCACTCAGCTGGTGGTTTGCTGTTACTGACTCTGGGGACAATAACAAAGAGTAAACTTTCCTCAGGTTTGAAAATGTGTTGTTAATGCTGGTTGAGGAGGAATACTGTGGGCCAGATCTGCACAAACTCTAAAACCAAAGAGCTTCCCTAGAACTTGTGATCCACAGGGAACTTGTTAACATCTTAGGTGTAGCATTTGGGAAGTGAGAAAAGGAAAAGCATGAGGTTGGAGTGGGAAGAGAACCACTTTTTCAGAGACAAGCTGGAGCATGGAAAGGAGGATTCAAGTTAAAATCTTCTCCTCACCTGTTTGTCCTGAATAATCTTCCCTGAACTTGCCTTTTCCTGCATGTTTAAATAGTCCTTGTTTTGGAAGCAGTCAGTGAGATGTCAACAAAGAACAGCCTGAGCGGTGGCATTTCAAGGCTTCCAGTCCAAGCCGGAGTGTTCAGAAGCAGATGCTGCCGTATAATTTGTCCCCAAATGTTGGTAACTGTAGTTTTTCAGGTAACAGAAAGTTACTCTGAAATTTGGGATCTGGCAAAAGGGAGAAGACTGGGTATTTTACACACTAAGAGGACTGGAAGAAAGCTGGTATAAGCTCAGAGTAGGAAATGGGATGGTCAGAGAAGCATTCCTTAAGTGAATTTGTGATCTGACATGAATGTTATGTTTGGTATGAAATAAAAAATGGTGTTATGTCATTTCCATGGCAGAAGGGTGGAAAGTCAGTGGACCATACATGAGATAAGCCAAGCCAGGGCTCTGGCCACCTCCTGTTGTCCAGAGTATTTGTCCCACACCAGGCATGGGCACAGCTCCAAATCATCACTGTCCCCTGACAGAGAATCTGGAGAGAGGTTTGAGTTTCTAAACTTATCTTGTAGAAGTCTCATGAACTGCTGAGAATGTTGAAACCATTCCCATCTTAAAATAAAATAAATGCCTGTTATTAGAGGGGAAAAAAATAAACTCTGGAAGGGGAGGAAGGAGCAAATAAGGGTGTTAAAAATGATAGAGTGGAAATGAGTCTCTGTGACCCACAACAATAGCGGTGTGTGTGTTTGTGCCTTGTGTGGGCATGTTGTATGCACTCCATATGTTTACTTAAAGGAGACAGAAGAAATTATGAGCCCAGGCAGCCCTCAGGGGGCATCAGCACTGCAGAGCTGCCAATTGTTTGACATTAGGAAAAGCAAACTGTACAAATGTGGCCTTATTACAGCAACAATCAGTGCTGGGAGTAGGAGTCTGTACTATTTATCAGTTTTCCTGATTATATCTTGTTGGATTTGTTTCAGTGATGAAGCTGCAGTTTGAGAGCTCAAGATGTAAAACAGTGGTTTATCATCCCTCCACTCTCAAAAGAGAGAAAAAAGAAAAGAAAATCAAAAAAACCCCTCTAAACAAAACCCCCAGTCTCCTGTGATTCTGCACCTGAAAAGGGATGTTGAAATGTTTAGGAACTTGGCTATGTTTTTATTTGAATCATTTAATAAAGAGGCTTTAGAGAGGGAACAAGAACAAATGCTTGTCCTCTCAAGCCGTGCAAGGCCTACTGATAAAATTGCCCAGCCGCTTTGTCTCCGCATTTGATCAAATTCCTTGTCAGGGGTTCACAGGCAGTGATCATGCCTCAACAAGGGTTAATATTTATCTGATTCCCACTGTGAAAGTCTGATGATTTTCTGACCTGTCCCCACATGGATCATAGAATACTTTGGGTCAGAAGGGACCTCAAAGCCCACCCAGTTCCAACTCCCCTGCCATGGGCAGGGTCACCTCCCACTGGACCAGGTTGCTCCAAGCCCCATCCAGCCTGGGGCGGATGATGATGCTGAGGCAGCACTGAGGCTGTCCTGGCTGTTCTACTTCTGTAGCAGCACAGGCATTAATGATGAACCAAGCTCTGACACCCTGCTAGGAGCAGGCGCACCACCAGGGCATGTGCCAGCCTGAAAGGTCCTCCATGGCATTCCAGAAGCCGCACACTCAGATCAGCTTACAGGAAGCAATGGTGCTCCTGTCAGCCCAGCCCCAGATACCTGGAGCAACTCCAGTGGCTCTGCAGCTCCCTGAAACAGCAAGCAGGCAGGGGAGAATTTGTGAACAACAAACAGAGCTGAATTCAATCAGCTGTTTGCTACAAATCATTTGAACAGCTCTGTGTGCGCGGCTAAGGAAGATAATTTTAATGTGAAAATGATGAGAAATCCACAATCACTTTAATGGGATGATTAAGATCTGTGGGCTCCCGGGGAAAACATTTCAGCAGTGTGTGCACCTGCATCTGTTAAAAGAAGCAAAATACAGAGAATAACAAGCAGTAAATCATCAGCCCATCTGCAGGTCATGGTATGGGCTGGTAGGAGCAGGGATGGAAAGGGAAGGGAGAAAATATGATGTAAGGCAGCCTGGGGCAGTGGAATGAAGGTCTTGAGCATGTGGCTATTTCAGGCTGTGGTGTGGGAGCTCACAGGTAGTGCGGGTGAGCTGAGCAAGGAGCACGAGGCTGAGCAGCTATGGGAGTCACACTGGATGCTCACCTCCTGCAGCTCTGTCTTTAAAATCAAGAGACATTTTGGAACACGTGGAATTTGGGTTGTGTGGAAGAAAAGTAAAATTAGAAAGGTACAGGTAGTGTCTTCACCACTGGTATATTTAATATAACCTGCTCATTTTTACCATAGACAAGAATGTGCCTCGGTCCCTGGAAGAAGCCTGTGCAAGCAGGCCAAAAAATAGAGGACCAGGCAATCTAAGGTAATCAGAAGTCCTGAGATGATGCACTTGCTGCCTCTGTATTCATCGGTTCCTGGTAGGCAGTAATGTTCTCTGAGCCTTCTTGACACAGAAGTGAAAATAATTATAATTTCAAAATACTAATATTTTTTAACTTTATCAGATAATAGATTTTATTGCTCTTGCAGCGTTCCTTTGGAGGACTGTATTTGTAAAATTCATACATATTTATAGGTGATATAAATATGTAAATGTATCAATGTGAAAAATGCATAGATATATATCCTGTGCCTCTTTATTTTTCCATTGCAAAGGAGGAAGAAAGTATGAGTAAAAATATCTTCCGACAAATACCGCCTGGCCCTACAGAGCAGTCGAGCATTGCTGGTTCCACAATGAGAACAATACAAGCAAAACAAGGCTCAGGGAACTTATTAACTGTGTTCATACATACCCAGTGGTTCAGAGCTGGAGAGAGGCTCTAAGGCAGTGGCTTATCAGACCCAAATCACAAGCTTTCACTGACAAAACATCTGGGCTGCACATGTGCCCTTCTTTTCCCCCTCTTTGCAGGCTGCACCTTCTGCCGGGCACCTCCTGAGCCCTCGCACTCTCTTGCAAACACAGAACTGAGAAACTGGGGAGACCTGGCTTTCCATTGCTGAGCAGCCTTCCTGGGAACAGGTCCTAAAATGCAGCTGATGATCTTTTGTTGGCTTTCAGTGTGGTGTGTATTCGCCGCCCCGAATCAGAGGCTATGGTACAAATCGCTCTATTAGGGCTCTTGAGGTTGCAGAGAAAGGTGATGTTTTGAGTGACTCCAGTGACAAATATCAAATCTAATGTCAACTTATTGATAAGCAAGATTGTAGAGATGGCTGGGAAAATGAGGTGAAGGTCATGCAGTAAAGAGAAATGGATAAAGTGATTTCTCATCCCAGTAGCAAAGGCGGATATGTCCCTCCTATATCGGATGTCTGTCCTTGAATTATCAGGCAGCATTTCTTCAGGTGGAACATCTACTGGCTGCAAAATACACCGGTATTTAGAGAATCATCTGAGCGCAGCATCATTTAAATTTTCCTTTCAATTTGGACACCATCTGCTGCTCTGTTTTCTTTTCCTGCTGTCACAGTCGTAAGCATGTAATTACCATACTCCTACTCATTTTTCTCTTATTCTTTTTCATTACAAGCTTAATTTCAGTCAGTTTTTGTCTTTAGCTTTCTTAAAACCTGCAATTATTAGAAGATACTTAATGAGATCAACAGCAATGTTTCATGCAGCACAGATATTTTTGAAATGGATTAAATGAGGACAGATGGGAAAGCACTGAAACCAGTCTTGGTATCCAAGAAATGGATAAAAGGTGACAACTACTCAGACTGGAGTGAGTTCAGATGCTATTGCTCTGTTGAGTTGGCTGTTCATGTCACATTTGTGTTTATGAGTATGGACCTGCTTGAATTCCAGAGAAAACTGTTTTTAAATGCTGCAATTTGATTTTGACAGATTGACTGTGGGGAGCAGAGGATTAGCAATAGAAAGAAAGGGAATGGTAAGGCAATGATGCATATATTTTGGTTTTCATCCTATCCCCACAGGTCTACTCCTTAAACACCAGCAGAATGAGGTTTATCCCTGGCTGTCAGTGAAATCTTGTGGTGGTCAAATTGGATAAATGGTAAATTTAAGACTTGGGGAGTATTAGGTTCAAGCACACAATTTGAGAAACAGAGTTGGAACAGAATAAATCAAGTTATTATTTCTTCCCATGTGTCACGAAAGTCAGGATGTTTAATAGAGCAACAGGAATCACTGCCCTGTAGAAAAGGTATATAATAATTTATTTTACACTTTAAGAAGCTTGCAGAACTAATGAAATCAAAAGTGGCAACACATAGGAAAATGCTCTGTAGCTACAGTTAGTAAAATGGAAATCAAATGTGATATCTGGGCAGCAAAGGTGCGGTATTAATTTTTAAATTCTTAAGTCAGATGTAACGATACAACCATTAGGAAAGATGTCAGAACATCACCTGTCATTGTGGAAATAGATTCTCTGAAGCACTCTCAGGAAATGCTGAAAAGAAAAAGAAATCTGAAAAGGAATATTTGACATTTAAAGTGATAAAACTTCTTTCCAAAACCCAATGACAAATGGTGTTTGCTTTCCCCTGTTGTTCATACTGCAGTGATGTAATATTTGATTGCAGGTGGCTTTGTAGTTGTCCTCTAAAAATGAGCAGGACCAACCAGGTAAGATCACTGTGATGTTACAGGCTTTTGCAACAATGAAGTGAAACAGACTCTTTCAAATATTAACTTTTATATGAAAAAATAGGTCACACAAAGTCATTTAATCATAATCATGTTTCATTGACAGTAAATTTAACAAATCACAATATACATACATAGCAGGTATTTGTTTGTATATGTGGCTTTGTATTAGCCGTTAGCTCTATGTAATAAAAATATATCACAATGTTTGTTATATATTCACAAAGCACAAGCTGCTGTAGACAGAACAGACAGCACAGGCCCCATTATTCAGAAGTTTGAAGTCCAGACTTACACATATTTTATAGTATTCCTTTAAACTGTGGGTGCTAACATGGAAGAGTTTTGTGTATCTGCCTTTACAGGATTGACTGTGTCTCTGAAATATCTGCTGGGAGACCAGAGTGGTATCTGGGACCCTGAAATCCATGATAACTGCTGGCACTCTTGCACATCTGGCCATCACAAATGAGTCTGTGCATGTCTCTACCTATGCAGTTTAGAAAGGTTTTATTCATCTTGCCATTTTTTTCCCTAAATAAATAGCATTTACATCCCATTGTTACGTAAAAAAGTACAATTTGATAAATTATAAGGGTATATTTATAACAATATAATCAAAACACACCCTACCCACAGCAGCTATTATTAATGATATTTCAGAACTGTCTTTCTTCCCACTGGCTGGGTGCATTTAGAAATAGGAAATCACCTATCTTGATTATTTGCCAAACCAAACAAAAAAAAGATTACATGCCCAGGCTGAACCTTTCACACTTCTCACTGTATGAATGTTTTTTACTTACAAAAGCAAATGCTGCCCTTGAAGCAAGGATTTGTAAAACCAGCCCCGAATTTTTGTTCAAAAGCAAATGATCATCTAATAATCTCCTCTAGAGGAAAATGTCTGCATCTGACTGTATCTGGAAAGACTGGCAATATGTCACATTCCTGCAAGGACTCAGAAGGGAATGATGAGTGATTGCCCAATACATGTGATTTTTTAATCCTAATTGATCTTAAGCAAATGATGACATGGAAAAAAAAATCTAAGGTTTAGAAAAATGCCCTATTAAAAGTAAATTAAAAGTAAATCAAGGCACCTTTTAGTTATCTACTTCTACTATCCAAGGCAATCTGTGATTTGTCAAATGTCCTGTCTGGGAAGCCCTGTGGTTTCTGTTATCAAAGGACTCCTTCTTTACTCTGGCCGATACAGGCGGCTGGGTCCACTTGGATGGTGGGGTTGGATGCAGAGCATGGAGAGCTTGTCTCCAGCCTCAGCATGTGTTTGCTGGGGGGTCCTAAGGACACTGAGTATTTCACTGACACATTTTTTCATAACAAAAGTCATTCAGTTCACAAGATTTCTTTTTTTTTTTCTCCCTGTAGCTCACCGGTCACATTAGCAAAGCAGAAGGAGGAGAAACTCCCTGTGTTTACATAAGGATTTTGTGGTCAGAATTTTGGTATTCGTCAGGGGTTGTTTTAGATTTTTGTTCAGACTTCAGTCTGATGGACGTGCACTGTGACTGAACAGGACCAGCCACAATGGCCAACACCAGGGAGGCTACAGCCGTCTTCCCACCCTGGGTTGTGGTGCATCCCCACTAGTGTCCCAGTAGGATGCACCAGCATTTAAAAAGCACTGGTTTTATTTTTCTTCAGGAACTCACGCTGGATCAAACCACAGGAGGATGGGGGCTTAACAATTTCTGCTCTTTATGTGATTTTTAATAAGGTTTGCTTTAAAGCTCTAACTGTATAACCACAGTGATTGCCAAACAGTTCCCTATTATTCAGCAGTAACTCCAAATGGAGATAATTTCCTAATACACCTTTGCAGATTATTAACCAACCATGTGTGCTCATGCCTTTGGCTACATAGAAACCACGTGCAACAGGATTTCTTCAACAAAAAAATCATATTTACCACAAACTCACGGCACGTGCATGCTGTCAAACACCTGGCACACTGGCTTCTCAACACACACCTTTCCGAAGTGCACTTACAGTCTGTAGAGTAAACCCTCTTTCTCATAAATATAGAGATCTAGATGATAAACTACAGCAACCTCTCTGGTTCATTGGATCAGCAACCCTTGCTTAAAATCCATAGACCCTAAATACATATTTACATGATACATGCCAGGACTACAGGTAATAAGTAGACACTTTACAAAGACTGCAGCAGCTTTTTTCTCTGAGTAAACTTTCACATTCCTCGACAGGGACAGCTGCCTTCTGGAGCAGGAGGGGTTTCATAAAGAAACTTCACCCATCAACGATTTTTATTATAATGAATGAAGCACAGTCCCTGATTCTGCAAACACTTAAACCTATGTTCAATCCTAATGCTCCCAGGCCACCTGCTGAAGCAAGAACATGACGACCATGGGATCAGGATCTAACTGGGATTTCCATGCTTTTTAGGGTCGAGTAACAATCAGCTGACGTAAGTGCAAAGTCTCTGGCTTTGCTTTTAGGCTTTGTTTTATCACAAGAATATTTAATGTGGGGAGAAGAGATATCTAATGGTAGTGAAAAGCAAGCAATTTTCAAAGGGTTGCTTCAAAAGTGTTTGTGGTATGTGTCAAAATGTATAGGACAAGATTGCCTGAGCCCTCGGAGCCTTCATTTAGCATTTAAGGGGAAAGGGGATTATGAAACCTTAGGCATGTAGGTCCAAAACCCAAGCACATTCTGCAAATTACCTGTCTCCTAGGTGAGGCTCACCCAGGTGTAGGTGGTTTCTGGTCATCCAAACCATGTGACCAGTTTCCATAAAGCCCACCTGAAAACCATTAGAGCCTTCCCAGCCCAACAAGGATCTTTCACAGAGGCTGAGCTGTTCTTGTGGCCTCAGCCCACGCTATACCAGCCACTGAGCTTTGTCAGAAACTTCACCTTTCTCTCTGGGGTAAGTAGATGTCTGGGAAACCTGGAGAGCTCTTGGTGTGGAAACAGATTGCTGGGAAAGGCCTGCTGCAGCCAGGGCAATGCATTTCACTGCAATGGCAACCAAGCCAGTTTATACTTCCCAACCTTCCTGACCCTCAGGTTTCATGTTGATTCCTGCCCCAGTTTTGTAGCCTTGGAAGCTGTTCTGATGCAGTTATCTAAAGTGTCTTCCCAAAAGCATTTAAAAACTCAATCTTTCCAGGCAGATTTTACTATTGACTTGCAGCAGGTTAAAGTCATTTTCCAGCACAATTTCACGGCAAACAGATGCGTTTGCAAAACTGAGATGGTGAACTACAGCAAGAGGCAGTGGTGTGTCTCTTGGGGGCTTGAGAAGATGACCTCCAGAGGTCCCTGTCCCCCTCCACCGGTCTGTGGTGCAGTGATATGCATCGTCACTGTTACTGCAGCAGTGGTTGGGCTTCGTAGGGTGGTGACCAGAACAATTTTAGTGTCTAGTTTAGATTTTTTTTCAGAAGTAAGAAGTTATAAAAAGTCTTATTAAGCACCTCTAACAGGATTCTGTTGGGATCTTTTGCTCCAAGAATAAAACCGTGGATAGAACTTATTTAGAAAAGAGCTGTGCGTTTTCCTGGCATTGCAAGCAGGCACGTATGCGTATGAAGAGCTCACTAAATCCTGTTTACACCTTTCCATTTGTAAGTACTGTGATAGCAGAGCCCTGCACATTTAGAAGACAGATCTATAAAACCTGGGTGCTGTTATCTAAGGGGTTATCACCATCATGTGAAACAACAAACTACTGTGTTGATTTATGCCAGGAAAGGACCTGGTGCTTATTATTTATTTAATAAACTCTTACAAGTCTCTCATAGTTTTTACCCAGATCTTCACATTCAATCTGGTTCAAAAAATATAATGTAAACCAG
The DNA here is from genome assembly GCF_032191515.1 of Phaenicophaeus curvirostris. Taxonomy (NCBI): domain Eukaryota; kingdom Metazoa; phylum Chordata; class Aves; order Cuculiformes; family Cuculidae; genus Phaenicophaeus; species Phaenicophaeus curvirostris. Next base: position 12,565,103 of record NC_091400.1, on the reverse strand, counting down.
GATCCTAGTTCACAGTCAGGGCTTTGAGAGTATAAAAATAGCTGTAAAATTAGCTCTGAATCCACAAAGTGACATAGGAAAAGGAACTAAACTCTCTTACTCATCTGCCAGTGTTCTGCCTGCCAAATTTACAAAAGATGAAGGAAATATTAATTGAACATGCATATGAGAAATAGATATTGCATATGGGTGGTGGATACCAACAAACAGAAAGCTGCGTATTGCCTAAGCAGCTGCACAGTCTCACACATGCAGTTCTGTATTTTGGGCACACGTTGCAGCCGTGCTGCACGAACTTTTTCAATAACATTTAAATTGTGAATGGGAAGATCCTCCCACCCCACATGCACATGTACATTTGTCTCAGACAAGAGAACAGTTCTCCTTCAGAATCAGAAATAATGAAATATTGCGCCTTGTACTGGCTGTCGTTATGCTAACCCACTCAAGCAAAGAGTTGTACACATGCTACTCGGCAGACACAGTTACTCGTATCTATATTCATCACTTAAACATAGATTTTTAGAAAGTTTTGCCAGCTGCCTGTAAGAATTCAGCATGATATCTAGCACTGAATGAACCACAGCATCAGATTGCTACTACTCTATAAAGTGTCGTCAGGCTACACTAGGGGATCACTGTTATTCTCTGTATTGAATCAGTTTGTCAGGCACCAGCATTTACAACTCTTGCTTGCTTCAGATGGTAGGAACACAGCAATATGTCAGAGAGCTGATGTCAGTAAGGGGAAATAACAATTATTCTGTTTTATAAGATTAATTCTAGAAGAAAGGCACCATGAAAGGAAGACAAATTTTTAAATGCATACAAGGGGAGAGATTTATTGCTCATGGTGACACACGAATCAACTGGGGACTGATTGTGATACACAAGCATAATGAGACAAAGTCCAATGCTCTATTCTTCTCCATCTTTTACTTGCCATCCTACATGTGTAATGTTTGGGTTTGGTTTGTTTTATTTTCTGGGAGATTATCTTGCTCTATTTCAATAATTGATATAAAATCTGAGATCCTCCTAGAGCTGGGCTTATTGACATACAGACCTCCCAGTGACTTCAGCAGCAGCTCTGTAAGTCAACAACAGCTGTGGACCAACAATCATGGGTAAAGCATGTAACAGTCTGATATAGAGATATTTCATCTTTTTAAACTCAGCAATAGTCAACTTTCTAATATCCTGTATTCTGACACTATCAAGATTACTTGAATTTCTTAAAAAACAGGTATTGAACTGGGTATTTTTATCTATTACACCTGAGACCAATATGTTAATTCTAAATGTAAAACGATTAAGATGAGGTAGATGTTTAATCTGCCTAAGGGCTTACTGAACTTCAGTAACTGTACTAGGGTGTGTATTTCATTGTAGTTATGCCATCATTTCATAACTAAAATGAACAGCTGAATGGAAGTATTTTATTTATGGGTGGCCTATGATGTTCATTATATAAATGTTTCCATTTATAAAGCAGGGGCCAATGTATGTTTATAGATTAACCTTGTTCCTTGCAGCTGCAGCACTGTGCCAGAGCAATGGCTAAGGCAGGGCTCCTCAGACCTGCAGCTGAGGTGTTACCCACATCTGGTGACTTCGGAAAGAAGCCCCTCATGGAGTTACCTGGCTGGGCTTCAGATCACCCACCAGAAACCTCAGCGGTGGATGTTCTTTACAAGGTATGAAGGAAACCATAGTTGCCATAATGTCTGTTTTATCAAAGGCTGATGTTCTTGGTAGAGCTTGAAAAATGGAGCATGCTAATGTTTGCAAAATCACTGGTATTGATTGTATAGCATAAGTGATGGGAAATAGGTTAATTTAACTCATTAAACATTGCTGTCAGGGATTCTGCAGGGCCACAGCACCCAGTGGTGCCTTTGGCTTGGAGGCATGGGAAGTGATAACTAAAAAGAAATCCCACTGAGGGCCTTGTTTTCTCCCTGTAGTTCTGACCGTATTTTCTCCTTATAGTTCTGACCGTATTTTCTCCTTATAGTTCTGACCGTATTTTCTCCACGTGGTATTGAGAGTCAGAATATGAGCAGGACAGGTAACAGGGACAGCAATGTCAGCTGCTGTCAGGAAATTAACTTCATTTCTGAGGTTCATTTACTGTTGTCTGTGGACTCTGTGTCGCTTTCTGGAGAAAAATGTGTGCAGAATTGAGGTCAGAATCTGTAACAAGCCTTTTGTTAATCAAAGAATAAATGTGAGGCCTTTGAAACCAGTAATTCTTTATTTGAAAATAACCTTGAGAGCTTATGAGGAGAATGTGCTTTGTGAATGCAAGTTGGTTTAGAAATTGATTATTCCTAAAAAATCATAGCAACAGAAAGGACAACTGATTAACTATTGCTTTTGATTTTGTACGTCTTAGTAAAAAAAACTCTTGAACAACTGCCTTGTTTTGTAGCATTTTCACAAGATTGAGAGAGTAGTCACTGAAAATCACACCAAGGACGGTGATTCTTTGTGATTCACTGAAAGGTGGTTTCAGCATTGTCTGTCTACATGGCAGTTGTGAAGCCTTCTGCCATCAGCAGCTGTACTTACAGTGACCTAAATAATCTTTACAAAATAATTCTTACAAAAATTAAGATGCTGTGGTGGTGTCTGAGGCAGTGTGACATGTAGGACTGGCCTGGGTTTGAACATTTTTCTGGTATTTATGCCTACATTAGCTGCAGGCTGAACTGAGTAAGTGGTAAATATTATTTACATTGCTCTGCAAAGCTACAACGAATGCCCTAATGACCTGTATTGAAACATCCTGAGATCTGCTGTTCAGTGAATCTGGTTTATTGGCTGTGCCTTCGTGGTGGGGAAGGGCTATATTATTTTTGTTCCACTTGCTTTGGAAATTATACTTTTGAATCTGTTTTAGTCTCACCTTTCCTTTAATTAACATATCTGTAGGGAAAAAAAACCCCATGGTTAATAACACCTCTGAAAGATTATATGTCCCCCACTAGGCAGAGGGCCCAGTTCTGCATCCTTGCACAAAATCCATCTTTTTCTAGCTCAGATATATTGGAAGGTCAGCAGGAGGTGTCCTGACCTTTCCATCTTGTCTACCATTTTTACTTTTCTGAAATTTAAATGGGAAAAAACTGATGGGATTGTGTGGAAGTTACTTTAAAAAAGAAAAAAAAGAGAGAAGATATGGCTGAATCCAGCCTGCAGCACACTTCAAAACTGATTTTTCCCTTCCTTCAATTCCATAGGATTGTTCAAAATGCGTGTACCAGAAGAGGTTGAAAGCTGTGTTGGGCACTGCATGAGTTTCTTGGTAAATCTTTTCCTATTAAGAGTTTTTCTGGACAGGATTTACAACTAGGACAGAATTATTTTCTGTAAAAAGTCTGGTTGGCAGCTTTCTCAGAGGGAACCTTACTTGCAACTGAAGCTTTTGAGAGTAATGTCATGATGGCACTGTTTTGCTCCCATTACTCTGAGTCCTGCTGAGGACTAGCTTTTCACCCTATGTATGTGTGACTGCTGATGGAAATCAGTGGGAGATTTGTATCTGCACAGCCTGCAGGACACTTATCAACAGCAGTCGTGGAGTGAGAGGCAGGAGGTACAAAGCCACCTGCCTCCCGCAGGTGCTCCATGGGCCACTGGAAGGGCATGGGCTGGGCTTTGACCTCTCCATGACTGCCCCCCAAAACCTGGGCAGCTGAGAAGAACTACTAGGGACAGGCCAGTTACTTTAGTTTCCCATATATTTTTTATATGCCTCGTAGGTCCCATACCAGGCTCCTCATTCATTCAGCTGCAACATGTTCCTATTGTGTGATTCGCTCGTGAGGGCAGAGGAATTGATGGAGCTTCTTTTGAGGATCTTGTTTATGATGTCTTTCCATGTCTTCTTGTACTGATGCCGTAGCAAAGAGTACACAAAAGGGTCTGAAACAGCTTTGCTGTAAGCTAAGCACTTGGAAATGATTCCCCAGTGGGAACTGATGTGGACTACAGAGGATAATTCAACAAGTCTGTGGAAAGAGGAAGAGTGAAAGAGTGAATATTCATGTTAAAAACATGGAGCAACAGCACAACCGTAAGCCCTCTAAACTCTAATGTATTCCTGGGCAATGCTCATAAATATGTGAGTATAGAGCTCCCATTACACATTTCTAAGGCTGCAAACGTAACCTTGAGGTCTGTTCCCCAAGGATGGGACTATGCAGCTCCTATCAAAATGTCTTTACCTCCACAGTTCAAAGCATATTTGATTATGTACATTTAACTGCACATTTGTTGAGGCTGGAAGTGGGCCTGGATGTGTTGCCTCAATATATGTTGAGAATTTATTGCAAAATGAAACGGCTCCATGAGGACATGAAGCAGTCTCCAAAAGAGCCTGTTTTATTTGTTATTGGAATACACCTTTTGGAGACTAAAACCAGACTTCAGATCTCTGATGTACAGCTGGGTTTTGAACTTATCTGATATACTCAGGGCATCAAAATCCTTGATAAAGGGTACGGTGACCCAGCCCTATTTTTTCTGTCTAGTGAACACCCTGTCTGGGATCACAAATATCCTGTGGTAAGCAGGTCAGCACCTCACAGGAGGTTTAGTGCTGATGAAAAGTATTGTAAATCATGTGCTCATAAAATCATCTCCTACATAATGTACCCTCAGCCATTATACTTCCAGCCTCTGTGCTGAAACTTGTCCACACAGACAATGGGTGTTACTTTCTCTGATGACTTTGGGGTTTTCAGCCCTACTAAGATCTCTTGTTAGATGGTAACATTTCACTTCATCTTTTTCCCTTCCTCTAGTGCTTTCATTTCATGCATTTTCCTAGTAGCGTGTGTTGTAAGACCATGTTTCTGGTGGCTGAAGTCCATCACAGACTTAATATAGCTCTAAAGGGAATGAAAGGAGTATAATCTTCCCAGTATGTTTCCTGATGACTTTCACACTTATCACCATCGAATCCATCATGTGTGGCAAATTTAACCACAAGCGTTATAATAAATTATTTCCTAAATATTGATTCAGAACCGTACTTTGAGCACTAAAGTCTGAGATTGGGCCATTTCTTGGTCTCATGAGAGTCAGATTCCCCTACCAAAATGTAAAACACCAGCATCTGCTCTGAAATCACAATTCTACGTCTCCACCAGAGTATCTGAGAAAGCACCTTGTCAGTGCTATCTCGCAGTGTTGACCAGAGAAAGTTTGCTGCCTTCAAATAATTTTTCTGGGCAATGGGACAAGCACCCTGGGAAGAAAACTTCATTATAGAGAACTTCTCATATCAGGAGAAAGCATAATATATCTTTAATTAAAATGTTGATCTGTTTAAATGCCAAACATACATATTTGCAACAAATTTAGCTAGGCAAAACTTGTAAGTCATTGGGGGAAAGAGGGAGAAGAAACTTATGTGCTTCTTATACCTCCACTAGCATGGATAGTTCACTTTGTACTGAGCCTTAGAGGATTTTTGACAGTGAAATATTGAGAATTCCACAAGGTTTTCCTTTTCCATGTCTTTGAGCAACATTGATGGTCAGTTCTGTTCAGTACGCCTCTGCAGCTACTGAGGTTTCTCAAGGAGGAACAGCCACGTGTGCTGCTAGAGAGCCCTACTATATGTTGGCAAATCAGATCTTTGCTGAAACAGCCTCCAGCTGCAGGTGCTCTGGGACCTGCCTGGACAACGCTTTGATTGCTAAGTGTTTCTTCAGGCAAAGCACCACTTCTAAGGAGCATTCCGAAGCATGGCTCCTGCAGTAGCAATGTCTTTAAGCATGCTGAGGATCATTTTTCCTTAGTCATTTAATTCTCATTCCATAAACTTCCATTACATAGTGTTGTTTAGTGGTTGTAGATGGTGTGGTCCAGACATTTGAGCATGAAAGTGGGACTTAATTCCTTAATTTCCTACACCACTGACCATGAGCTCCTGTATTCTCGCTCTGTTCTGGTTTGCCTAGACTGCAAAGTCCATGGCAAAAGTCCTGTTCTTTTCCTAGATGTGTGTGCTGGGCTGAGCACCACAGGTCCGCAGCCAGTGCTGGGGCTGTAGCCACTGTCACAAGGTTAGTTGTTCTAACACTGAGGAGAGTTTCATGTGCTTTCTTCTAGCCCTTTTATCAGTTTATGTATTGCTTCCATTGGAAGTGGAGTGCACCTGTACAATAATGTTTGTGGGGGTGGTGACATTAGCCAAAATACTCTCTGGGACCACGGACATGTGGGATATTTGAGGTGACCACGCTATGTTACATGAAAATACTTGGGAGTTGCTCTAGCCTCTCTGCTGGTGCCACTTGGCTCAGCTGATCACTGTAAGCAGCTTTGAGACACCGAAGAACGGCCATCTGCTTCACTTCTCTCCCCTTCATCTCAACTAAATAAATCCTGTTCTTTCAACCTCTCCTTGTTGCTCATGGTTGATATCTTTGTAAGAAAGTTGGATCCAAATTCAGACATAGTTATCATCTACTCGGCCTGCCAGGGGGTCTCATCTGCTGTATTCTCTCTTGCTTAATACAATGTATCTTATGACACCCGCATTAACGTGCTCTAAACTGAGAATTGACTGTCTGGAAATTAATCATCTACTGAGTCATATTTGCTTTGTACGTGAGCCATCCTCCTTCTCGTTATTCTCTACCTCATATATTCAATGCCATTTTTGCATTTTGAATTTCATCATGTCGAGTTTCATCTGGTTGATTTGGTTCTACCTAATGCTTTACAGACATGAATTTGATTAAGTTGAATTAAATTCAGTGGATGCCTTGAATGACCAAAAGATGAGAGTTTGTATCTGAGTCTCAGTCAATCAGTTTCTAGGAGATGTTAATGATATCCATTTGACACTTCAGGGGGCAAGCCTAGGCTTGCTAATTTTATCTTCATTGACTGATCAGCTAAAATGCCTATATTTTTATCAACACAATCTTAAATTCTTTTCTTTGAATATTATGTTCCTTAAGAGTTCTTGATATTTACACATTTTGCAGTTCTTTAGTATTATATTTTATAATAAATTACATTTGCAAATATCAGGCAGGAAACGCAGAAATGCAGACAGACCCCAAAATGTGCAATCCTGTTTCATGTACGAACAACTGGATGTCGGTCTTTCAAGGCTTATCACGTACCTTATTGCCTTTGCTTTTGTTTCTCATTTATGAGGGAAATGATATGCATAGCTTCAATTATCATGAAATGTTTCAGCCAAAAAGAAGACATTTTCAGTGAAGGAGCATTAATATTTCAGTGTTACCTGTAAATTAAATTCTACACTCTCAGCTACATAATTTCTGCTCTCATTTTCATAAGCTACTCTTCTCCTTTCTGCTCTTCAATATCTTTTTATTTTAATCCTTTAAGCTGTTTTGTTGTGACATCTTGTCAATATTTTAGAAACTTATAATTCTGTAGCATGTCATGACAAATGGGTATCCAATTATTGCATTTCACTCTCAGTAAACAAATGAGAATGCTATGTTGAACATTAAGACCTTAATCTTTTATGCAGACAATACCCAGTAAAGCCCCTTTATATACATGTGCAATTTAGCTCTGTAGTAAAATATTTCACTGCCACTCCAGTGACGACATGAGTGCTTTGCACTGCTGGAATTTGAGAGCTTAACTAAGTTATGGAGAAAAAACTGAACAAACCAGAGCCTCAAACAAGCAAAACCATCTCGTTGTTCAGGAGCGAAATGAAGCTGAACTGCAGCTCAGGGCTGGTAGATGACGAAGGTCTTGTGAGAAGACGTTCAGTCCACTCCCCAAGAATTTGGATCAGCTCGTTAAGCTTGCATTCCTAACATTGCTGTTTGGATCTAATTCTGCTTGTATTTTTTTCCCCACACAAGTCTCATAGTACCACAATTAGACCTTAGTTATTTCTTTTGTGTGAATGCTATGAATAAGCTGACCATGAGCTTTATCTTGATGTTGATATTACTTTATTTTCACTTTATTGCTTGGCAGACTGACTCTTCTGTGTCCCTCATTTTAACAGGTGCTTCTTGATACAAAAATGACATCACAGGGATCATTAGCTAATTTACCTGTAGCTAGTTTTGCCTCTTAAGTGGTGCCTATGCTGCAAATGGGCAGCTTCTGCAAGGGAGCAGTACAACTTTTGGACTCTTGTGGCTAATCTTGGAAATCTCTGGTAGCAAAGCTTGCAAACCACCATTGCTGTTCCCAAAGCTGCAGAAACCATCCGTCAGCACAGAGATGAGGAGAGCAAGGATCATAGAGATATGATGAGAGTAAGGCATCCTAGAGAAAGGAGGAGAGCAAGCAGCACTGTCCTGCTTGTAGCAAGAGCTTTTCCTCTCTGGGAGGAAAATAGCTCTTTCTCACAACAGCTGATGGTTTTGACGAAGGTTAGAAGGTCACTTTCTTCAAATATGTCAACCAAAGGCTGCATAGGAGAATCATGCCTTTAGATGCACAGAGAGGCAAGGACATAACTTGCAGAGGAATTCCGAGCTTGCTTGTCTACCCAGGCAGGGTCTGTATGCAGAGGGTAGGCAACCAATTTAAAAACAGTTTGTTTCCCCCTCATCCACCAGAGATGATACAAGAGATTTTAATCTTACCCTGCCTCTTCCACCAACTCCTCTGTAACCTGAGGGCTTGGGGCTTACTTCTTCCTCGTGTTATTTCAGGATTTTTACTTTAAGGCTGATTTCCTTTCCCAGTGACAGCGCTTGCTGACTGACTGAGCAGAGGTCTGTCTTTTCGTATGAAATGCCCAGAGTTGGAAAGGAATAATAGAAATTGCCCTGACTTGTTTTATTTTTCTTATACAAAAGCTCTTTGGAGAAAATTGGTTTTAAACAGTGTGATTTAGTAATATAATGATAAAGAGAGCAAAAGAAGAGATGCATACTAGAAGAATTTTTACAAATCAAGAAACAAGCTATGCCTAGGAGTATACAGTGGAGTAATGAAGCTGTCATACTTGGTGCAGTGGAAATGCTGAATCAAGAAAAATCAGATTCTACTCGTATACCAAGTAAGGTCAGCCACTGAAGTAATTAAAGGGGCCTTTTCTTGATAAAAGAGGTGGCTAACCTGATTTTTACTTTAATGTAATCTGAACACCTCTGGTTTTCCCAGAGAGAATATATCTGGCTGGGATGACGAGTACAACTCTGATTCATGGAGTTGCTAGAGACTACCGTTTGTTTTCAGTGTGGAAGCAGGAAGATGTTGTTATAGTAAAGCCTTGTGATTTGCTGTTCTGAGGCCTCAATTCATGAAGTACTGAAAAGCATGTCTAATTTAGGCATGTTGCTGATGACAGCTGGCTGTCCAAGGTAGAGCCTGAGCCATGCACTTCATTGGCCATCTTCTGTTTGCTGCCTTGGACTGCGACTGGTTGCCACTGTCTTGTGAGTGTCAAGAGCTGGGCACAGTCCAGGAAATAATACTTGCCTAAATGTTGAAATTCAAAAGTCTTCTGATCCCCTCAATTTCAACACCCTCAGCTGTACGCGTGAGGGACAGGGAAGCACGGTGCTGCACGTCCTCCAATACCCATTGTGGAGTGCAATGTCCAGGAAGATCTCAACGGGCATTTGAGCAGCTGGAGAGGGAATTCCTTTCAGGCTGCTGTGTGGTGATCCCTCAAAGCATGTCAGAGCTGAGAAGGCCAGGAAATTAATAGCCTTTACCCCACCTGACACATGTGGCTGGTGCCCAGCCCTTCATGCATTCTCCGTGCACTCAAGACCCTACATTTTGAGTCTTCTCGTAGTTGCTGCCTGTGGCCAAGCCATTAGTCCTTAGTAGACTGAAGACTTGGGGGAACATCTAAATGATCCTTGTATGGATTAAAAGGAGGAGGGTTGGGACTTTTCTAACCCCTCTTCTGTATCTTAAGGCTACTGGGACATAAATTAGGACAGCGCAGAGTTAAGAGGAGGTGGGCAGTTGGTGACTGAATGCTGATCTGCCTACAGAGGAGCACAAAAATACTTCTGACAGTCCTGGTTAGAGCACTTGGCGTCACTCAGGATGGAGCCGCAAGCTATTCTGCGACTGCAATGACTTTCATTAAGTTCAGAGACCTGACATAAAACGGAGTTTAACCTTTTGCGACAAGACAAGCATCTTATAGCCCAAGAATGGAGGCTAAATGCCTATGATTATACATCCTTTCATAGCTTTTAGAGTGTGTGGCAGGAACTGTCTTCTTGTGTCCACTGAGGGAAGTGAAGGTAAATCCAGTAACACTGATATAAAGGTATTTGCTGCATGAATCAATTGGCTATATTTCTCATGAACTTAAAATCAATGTGATATGCAGGTTTCCATTTTGACCAAAAGACCTTCCTGTGAATTGTTTTGTTAGAAATAGAAATTTAGGATATTACATTGGATTGGAAAAACTTGGAGCTGGCTACATGCCCACTTATACTGAGTCCTCATTCAGCTTTTTTTGATGGTGGATCTCAGTTTGACTGAAGTCAGCCCCAAAAATTTCTATTTGATAATATTGGAATAGGGGATACTTAATTTTCTGTTTTCTTTCTCTGTTCTGTGTAGCAGTGTCTTAGCTGTTCCAGAGCCTTTTAATAAGGAATGCAAGCTATAAATTTCCTTTTACAACTAGACAGCACTTTTCAGGGTATGCTCACTTTTTAATACTTCATGCTTCATAGGGGCAATATTGTCTCCCACAGGAGCTGTTTCCAAAGATAAGCTAGTAGGTTGGTAAGAACATCAGACCATAAATAACAAATATTTTTTTAGCTGTGAGCTGCAAGAGCTTTGATATTTGACGTTTGTGATTAGAATCATAGAATCACCACGTTGGAAGAGACCCACCGGATCATCGAGTCCAACCATTCCCACCAATCTCTAAATCATGCCCCTCAGTACCTTATCCACCCGCACCTTAAACACCTCCAGGGAAGAAGAGTCAACCACCTCCCTGGGCAGACTGTTCCATTGCCTAATGACCCTTTCAGTGAAGAATTTTTTCCTTATGTCGAGCCTGAACCTCTCCTGCTGGAGCTTGACGCCATAATGAATAAACTCTATCCATTCAGACAAAACTATCGTTTAAGTCTGTGGACCACGTTCTCACCTTGGTTGGATCTTGTTGCCCAGGTTTTTACCTGTTTGGACATGTGCCCTCCCCTGCAGATCCCCCTGAACCAGGGAGGCAACCTGAGGGGAGTAGGTGACTACCTGACCCCAAAAGGAAGGCTGCAGAATCCTGTGAAAAAGACTTCCTAAATCCCTCCCACACAGCCAACATACAGACTAGGCTGACAGAGCAGTTTGGCCCACAGACTGTGTCAGGAATGTATGGATAAGTGCTGGGACATCTTACATGGCTTAGTTAGCTCAGAAAATGCAGTCTCTGTCACAGGAGTGGAAATATTGCACAATGTTTTCACAGGAGACTGGAGTTGTTTTCCAGCTCAGCTTGCCCTACTTCTCTGAGTTAAGAGTGCATCTTAGTGGTCTGTTCCAGTATGTAGGTTCGCACTTACCTTGTAATTACATAAGGTGCAAAACAAAGTATAAAAGTACCAATAAAGGTACTTATTTTCTTTGTTGCTCGCTGCCTCCGCCTCTTTTGTTCTTCTAGACAACGCTCTCTTACACTGTGTGACATTCAACACAAACAAGAACGTGAATCAGAACATCAGGTAGCAGATTTTAATGGCTTTATTTATGGAATGGTGGAAATTAACCTTTTCAGGAAGTGTTGCATTCATAGAATCATTGAATTGCTAGGCTGGAAAAGACCTTTAAGATCATCAAGTCCAACCATGTCCCATAAGCCAATGCCGAGTGCATTGAATTTACTGGGGACAATACCAGGTATTGTTGCATTGGATGATTGTCTTACCCTCCAAAACCAATTATTAAAAAACACATATTGTATCCCATTATATCAATTTATATGTAGTCTGATTAGTCAAATTCAGCCTTGAATTCAGTTGCAGTTCCTTTTAGAAGTATTGCAAGCTATAATTTCAGGCCAGAGTTTGCCTCATGATATTCAGAGTTTGGAAAATATCCAGAGCAGAGCAGGTAGCACTCTCCTTCCCTAGAAAGAACAATTCACCCACCACTCTCCTGGACAGGAGAAGCTTCCCAGCAAGATAAGCAATAAAGCACAATAAAATTATAACAAGAAAAAAACATGCTCTGAACACTCAGCCCACTGTTGGAGTGATCGCTGCATCCCATAGCTGTGAGCTGTGCCATCATAAATCCTTAGGCAGCCTGTGCAGCTCAGCACAGTCATGACGCTGAATGTTTTGCAAAGTCAGGAATTATGCAACAAGCCCACAGCACAGTGACGTTCTGACTCCTCACCTCAAACCAGCCTTGCTCCCAAAAAAGAGTTGCATTGTAGTCACACCCTGGTTTTTCTCCTGCCTGTGGCATTTTCGGGTGGTCTCACCAGGCCATCAGAGAGTTGCTGAGGAGACAGTTGGTTTGCCAGCAAGGTGATGGGAGCATGGGGCTGAGACTGGAGGAGATCCTCTTGGAGATCAGCACATTTTTTTGCCAAATGAGTGGTAATACGAAACCCCATCATTGCAGCCTTTCAGAATTGAAGGGTGCTTACAAGAAAGATGGGGACAAAGGTTTTAGCAGGAGCTGTAGCACTAGGACAAGGGGCAATGGTTTCAAACTGAAGGAGGGGAGATTTAGACTGGCTACAAGGAAGGATTTTTTTATGTTGTGGGTGGTGAAGCACAGGCACAGGTTGCTCAGAGGGGTGGTGGCTGCCCGATCCCTGGGAACAATGATGATTAGGCTGGATGGGGCTGTGGACAACCTGATCTGCTTGTAGATGTCCCTGCCTGTTGCAGAGAAGGTTGGACTGGATGGGTTTGAAATGTCCCTTCCAACCCAAACTCTTTCATGATTCTCTACCCACCTGTGTAACTCCTATGCTGGTTGTACATTTTGGGGGAAGTGGACAAGCATCTTTCTTCTCCAGGAATGCAGGTTGGATGGGCAGCACTGTTTGTGTCTCCCAGAACCAGCTATACCTGGACCAGAGTCTTTGGGAAAGGGCAAACCCAAAGCAGTCCTGAAATCCCTCTCTACGCACATAGCAGTGCTGCTGCATGTTGTCTCATTGCACAGGTCTCAAGATAACGCGATCACATAGTTCAAGCAAACCAAACAGTTTGGCCCATATGCTGCATTTTGTAACTGCTAGGCATTGGTGTCTGGTTTTAGTGTGAGTTTGTAGTTGATGACTCAATGTCAGGTTCCGCATTCACATATGTCAATAGCCGTGAGGTTTGCGGCCAGGCCTTTACGTTGTTTGCTGTTCCTCCAAATGTCTGATCATCATCTAAACGCATATCATGTCCCAAGGGTCTCAGTGTGCTTCAATGGTCCCTGTGGCAGTGAGTTCTCATATTGCCTTTCAGTTTTGTTGAGGAAAACATGTTTCCTTTGATCTGTTTTATATACGGTCTTACAGTGCCAGGCCCCATGATGGCAAAATGAACAAAATACTGGAGGAAAAGGTTTTTCTGCTTGAAAGAACAAATCGTCTCACTCTTAAAGCATATGCCTAAATAGAATGAAAACCCATCTGAAAGTGTTACGTGTTCTATGTCTGAGTTATTTGGAGCAAGAAATGACAGCTGAAAAGAAAAAAAAATCAACCTTTTCAAGGTAACCTATGTGCTTTCAGTTCTGCATTGGGGTATTTTTAGATGCAGTTGTATCTTTTCTGTACTGGCACATACAAAGCTATCTGACTCCTGGAGCTCACACATGATCTGGGAAGCCCTGATAGACTCCCACAATTATTTTTTTTTTTCCAGCCTTTCCAGATGTAGCTAAATAATCCCACATCACAGAGGAAGTTATTTTATCTCATTCTTTCCTATAGGAATGTACACAGAGGGGTATCTTGCTTTTGCACACACTTCTATGCTCAAGATAAGAACCTATATGCAAGTTCTGGTGGTGAGACCAGTAATAGATCTGGATTATTGACTAAGCTTTCATTTAAAGATTTTAATATCCTGGAAAATCTGAGATAGATCCTTTTGAAGGTCTGGTATTTTAAACAAACTTTAAGAGATACTGGACCTTAAGATCTGTAAAGCTGGATACACCAAAAAGATAGTATAGTTAGTGTGAGAGAAGAAACACATAGGTCAAGCACTTTAGTGAAGTCTTGCCCAAGCCTCTCACAATACCTAAGACACCTTGGTCTTAAGAAGAAAGTAAAAAAATAAAAGCAATATCCAGTAAAAACGCCTAATCTAACTTGAAAGGGCATGTGCTCTAAACACTCACATGATTTTGTGGGGTATTCAGAGGTTTCCTTTGTACTCGTCTTGAATGATCTTCAGAAGATCACTCGTGCCTTTCTAAGTCACAGGTAATAAAGCCATCGGCTGTAACGCCTGTCACTAGAACCCCTTGTGGGTGGATTCTGAGTCACAGGAGAAAGAAAATTGTCCATACGCATTTCTCAGCATTGAAACTGGATTGTGCAGAAAGCCAGAAACATCAGGGCAGTCTTAGGTGGGATTACAAACTCTGTTCCCTCGTGTGCCTTCTCCCAGGGTCCACGTCTGTGCTGTTGGGTGCTGTAGTGAATACTGAAAGTGACTCTATGTAAAGCATTTGTATAACTCAAAGGCTGCCTTGCTATGTCAGAGAGCTTCGAGTGTTGCTGACTGCTCCAGGAGATCTGCAGCCTTCATGCAGCTCTGGCGGTAGAGAAGGCAATCCGAGGTCTTCCCTTTAGTGGCGAGAGCTGTCACCAGCTAAGGCAGCACCACCATCGGGCACATCAGTCTAGAAAAGAAGCTAAACCTCTCCTTTCTTAGAGAGAAGCATTAGAATAAACTGATGCAAGAGACAAATAATGCTTAGTAATACAGGCTGCTCTCAGCAAAGTGCCTGGACAGCCCTGCATTCTCTGCAGAAAGGAGGTATTGTTCCCACAGCCTCAGGGAGATGATTACAGAGTGCAGAAACACCCTCAAATTAACCTAGACCAGAAAAAATGCAGAGAAGGAGAAATCCCATCACGATTTTGGGCCTTTTTCTAAGATTTGCTGTGCAGCTCAGGCACACTTGAAGCATGAGGTGCAGTGACTGCTATTTCAAATAGCCCCAGTGGGTCTGTGGCACTGCCCTGGGAGCAACTACCGCACCTCCCTGCAGGCTGGGACTACAACCGGCTGAGGCACAAGTTAGCAACTAGAGAGCACGTCGGGCAGAAAAGTGTTTTTTCCTCAGTGTGACTTAGGGATAAGGGAAGATTTATATGTATGTTTCTCAAGTACAGTATCAGAACTCGCCCGAAGTTCTGCTCTGCATTCTTGGTCAAGAGACACATCAAACAGCTTAAGTGGAGGATTTTGAGCGCTTATTTGTGTTCCTCTAAAAGTGCACTGTCTTGCCCTGATCCCTTCAGACTTATTTGCCTTAGGCGTAGGAATCCCCAAAACATGACCTTTTTTGAGGACAGCCACATGTGCTTTCGGTCCTGCAGCTGCTCCTGGCTGGCTGCAAACAGATGGAGCCCGTGTTCTCCTCCAGCTTGAGGAGCAAAGGACAGCAAGAGGGGCTGGACTGGATGTCTGGGGTTGGACTGCCATCTCAACTGTTCTCGGCTTTCCTCTTTTCCAGGCAGACTTCTCCCCAGTATCAGACACCCCCTGCACTGCCAGCATTTTTCTGAAAGATATTTCCCTTCCCTTCAGTCTCTGAGAGAGACAGTCTGAACCTTAAGCTCAGTCTCCGACTGTCTCCCAAGCAGCACACTCATCCCTCACAGTCACTCTGTCACCTTACCTAGCCAAACCATTTTCTCCCTTTCTCCCAGACAGATACATTGGACTCTTTCCTTCCCAATAAACTGCTTCAGCCACACTAAGCCCGAAGACAAACCAGTTCCTTTGAGCAAACCAGGCTGATTACTTTCCATGCTGTGACCAGTGCCACTGGTTTCCCCTCTGAAGAGCTCACTCATTGAATCTGCCACCCCGTCCCGGTCCTAGCTGAGTCTTAGCCCCCTCTGTCCAGCTAATTACAGCCACTTAGGGAGGATGTGCTGATCTGTCATCCATCCTTTCCCTCTCCATCCTAGCTCAGCTATGCAGATTCATTGCTCACATCCCTGTTTCCCAATCAGATCACTCTGGTTTGTCCTATTACTCCCTCCTGACCAGCCTGGTCCCCCATCCTTCCAGCATTGCCTGCTTCTGTCCTCTCTGTTTCCTTCTCTCCACCTGTGGGCAGAGGCATCCATCACATACTTGCAGCACACGCTGACATCCTCCGTCCCTGCACCTGACACCTTCCCCAGCTCCTCCTGAGGATCACTGCCTGCCCACTACCACTCCTGGGCTTCTATCCACTGAGGCTTTCTCTCCTTCTGCTTTACCACTCTGGTCCCCTTACTGACCCAGGGAAAACTGTCTCTCCCTCCACCAGACAAACCTGCCTCCCTCCCAGATCCAGACACAGCCTATTCAGGCAAGATTTATAGCTTGTCCACAATCCCCTATGTTGCATCCCAGCACATGTTCATACTCTGGTGCTTGCCCATTCTCTTTGCAGCCCCCAGAGACTTTTCTTCTCCTGTGTTTAAAGACTTATTTGAAATTAACTTTATGCGTTCCTTGCTTGTCATCTTAGCGTTGCTACAGAAGTCTCTCTCACTTGGATTTAAATATAGGTATTCAAATGTATGCATTTTAGAAATGTTATTCCGTTACAAATCTGCCTTTGGGAAATTCAAAGTTACAGAGAGCACAGCGATAAGGAAACTGCCAGGCAGAGGAGCGGCACCCAGCGCTCAGCTTCCCTTCTGAACTCTGACTGCAGGAACATGTGCAGCCTCAGCCTGCTCCTTCTCAGGGATCCAGCAATGTTTTTGCTGTACAGTGCCATAAAATGCAAATCTATTGACCATTAAGTCCCCCTTCAGAGACAAAGGGTAGGGATCTTATCACTATCTCAAAGGGAAGTGCATGCTCAGCCAAAGATGCCTGTTTCTTTCCTCCCCCTCCCAAAACAAGCCCTTAAGCACAACAAAAAAAAAAGAGTTGTTTCTACAACCCGAAAAATAAACACAAGTATCAAGAAACATGCACGGTAGAAACTGGTAGGAAGGATGCTTGTTTCATCCCCATCCCCTGCTGTGACACAGATCAGACTGTATTTAATGTGACACCAAACCCCATCCTCTCACTTGCTGAACACACAGGCACCTTACCTGGGATGGATGTCCACAAGCAGCACCAGGGTCTGCATAGTGATCACGTCAATCCGCTTACAATGAAACCGTGCCACCTTCAGCACTTTCAGATATGTGAAACATAGGACTATAAGGGAGAGGAGGAAGCTGAGAGTGTGAAAGACCCCAGTGAAAATCACAAACTGCGTCCTATCCTCTGGTCGCCTGTTGTACAGAGTGCAGGAAGCATAGAGGTGGTGGAAGCCCACCCAGGAGAGAGAAGCTGCCACTATCGGGAACGACACCGAGTGCAACCACGTGTAGCTCAGTATGAGAGCAGCATCTCTGTACCTCATTTTGGAATGATAACTTAGAGGGAAGACTACAGCAATCCACCTGTCAATGCTCAAAGCTGCCATGCTCAACATGGAGTTCGTGGTGAGAAAAGTCTCCAGAAAGCCCACAATGTGGCAGATCTGGTCTCCTCCAGGTTGACTCTTGTAAATGATCCCAGCCAAAGTCAGGGGCATGTTCGAAACAGTCATCAACAAGTTGCAGAAGGTGAGGTTGAGGATGAACAATCCCGGGACCTGCTTGCGGATGTCAGCGCTGTACAGGAAGCACAACAGCACCAGCACGTTGGCCAGCAGGGCCACGAGCATCAGCACCACCACCACGAAAGCCAGGATCACCTCCCAGATGCTCATGGTGTGTCCAGTCACAGGAAGGACATCTCCGAAACTGCGCCTCGCTGGCACCCAGGGAGCATGGTGCGAGGTACGCTCGCCTCGCCCTCCTCCCCAGCCTGCTCGCACTCTTGCATGCTCTCTGTATTTTTAGAAGAGCTGCAGCTTTCTTCTCCAACCTCCCCCTCCTCGCTGCTCCTTTCCACGTCAACGCTTTCCGAGACGTGCATAAAAGCACTGGGAATGCCCATCAAACTGTGAGGAGGGCTTAAAAAATATCAGCAGGACTGAACCACTGTCTCCATTTAGTCCATTTGAAGGAGAGCAGGTTATTCTGAGAAACCTCTCTCCTGAGATCCCTAATTATCAGATCCAAGCTTGCAAGCAATTCACTGAGTGAATTGCTCTCTCCTTCTCTCTTGCTTTCTGTCTCTGTCTCTCTTGCTCTTTCCCTCCCCCTCCCTCCCCTCTCCTCCAGCCCTCACTCCCTTCCAGGCTGAATGTAACCTGCTTTTTATGATCACAGATAAAAACCCCATTAATGGATTAAAGCATGCACACTGCTGGTGATTCGCAAACGTGATTATGTCATCCCTGCTCCACAACCCCTCCCCTTCTCCCTGCGATTGTGACTAGACTTTCCTCAAGAGAAATCCCATTTAATTGATTTAGCCTCTAGTTTGCAAACAGCCATGTAACTGAATTCCTGCACTCCACCAGAATTTCCCATATCTCTGTCCACCAGTTTCACAGTTGCTGCTTCCTCTCAGCCAGGGGAGGGGCTTTCTGTTCTCTCCATTAGCTGTGCTCAGAACGATGGGGAAAAATGGATTTATTCTTGTCCTTCTCTGGAGCTGTCATTTAGGCTACCAGAATGGTTTTACTGCTCTGCTTTAGCACTTTGCAGACCTATGTCTCCAAGTACAACACGTAGGAGGGAAATGATTGCCTCCCCTCCTCCTTTAGAAACAGGGCAACCAAAGCCCCAGATGCTCTGTAACGTGCCCAAAGTCACAGAGCAGGTGAGTGGCAGAGACAGCAACGTGCTGACAGTCTCACTATTCAGCCAGGTTTCCTTCCCTTCCACAGCCTTTGCTTCTTCCTAATCAAAGCCTCCCTCCTGCGAGGGTGGGCGCCCTGTGAAATCAAACCCAAGCAGCAGCTTCGCAAAGGAAATAAGAACAAGTCCGTATTGCACATAATTAGGTGTTTGTTTTAAAGGACAGAGTGGGAACTGTTTTCTGATTGCCTTTCCTGTCTCTTTAAAACAGCTTTAACTGGGAACATTGAAAGTTCGGTAGCAGTCGGGACAGCTTTCTCATCAAGGCAGCCAACCCTTAATCCCTGCACAATAAGAAGGCAGAAGATACCCTGCAGCGCCGTTGCTGTGGCTCAGTAAATGTCTCTGCACGTGTGTGAGCTCTAGATGCTCGCAGCCGTGCATGCTGGACTTTGAGCAGCTATCAGTCGCAGACACTCGGTCTCAGCAGTAGAGATGTCACCCTGCACTGTGTCAGAGCTTTGCATCCTGGAGGAAAACCCTTTCTCTTCCACATTTTTTGTTTTGTTTTCTTAGTCCAGGCTTTAAAGGGCTAATAGAGATGGAAGGCAGTGGGGACTCTCCAGGACGGCTTAGCAGAGGTCCTCCTGCATGCACCAAGCAGTGGAGGAGTGGCTCAGGGTGCAGAACCCAGGTCTGTCTGGGAGTCCTGCATTGTCCCCATCTCCAGGACACAATCAGATCTCCTCATGCTGACTGGATGAGGAGCAGGACTTCAGCGTCTAGTCTTTTCCTGAGGCAGAGGTCCAGAGTCACAGGAAAAAGCCTAAAGATGACTGATAATAAGAGGGGTCTTTACCCTCTTAGGAGAGGAAGGCATTTAGAAAAAAAGCATGGCAAGACTTGCTGGGAGATGAGGAAGGGCAGGGAAAAAGGAGGGGAAACCCCAGTGATCTGTGGGGGGCAGGTTCTCTGTGATGGTGGTGGAGAATCTTGTGCCTACTTAGTGTTGAGGGGATACCTGACTCCTCCTTCCCACGCTCAGCCTCCTCCTTGTTCAAATCAATCCTGCAAGGCCCCCAGCTGCACATATCATTCAAGGCCCAGCAGCACAGGCACTGGGTGATTTAGCTATTTATCTTGCCTTGCAGCACAGGAGAGTATGGGTTTATCAGGCTGGTCTCCTGAAGCACCACGCCATTCTCCCTTCAGCGAGCTGTGGTGTCTCCTGGATTTGCTGGTGAGTAACTCTCTGGAGTGACAGGGCCTCTGGCATCAGTGTTAAGCCTGGGTGCACAGGGAGGGGAAAATTTGTGTCTGGAGAAAAAGGATTAGGGATGACAGTCAGGAAAAGAGGATTTTCCCAAAGTGAAGGGTAGATATGAAGTAATGGGAAGTAGAATGAGGTAGATCAGTGAAACAGTGATGGAATATGAAAGGTCAGATTTGGGGCTGGCATGGGATAAAGACTGCAGTGCCCTTGTTGTGAGTGGGCCAACATGGACCCGATGTTGTGGTGGACAAAGTGTAACGGTGGATGTATCCTGAAAGGCAGGAGAAGCTGGAGGGACCCTGTACTGGCACTACTGGACCTGTTCACCAGAGAGCAGATAGCAGCTGGACAGTCATGAGGGACCTACTGTCTCCTCTGCGTGGTGTCTGAGCCCCTTCTTCCAAGACCTGAAAGCTCCCTTCCCTCCGCCCAGCCCTTTTCCCCCAGAGTTTGGCGGGGTGCTATTATCATTCATATCAGTGTGGAGAAAATAAATTGAAGCAGCAAGTTTGGTATGTTCTTCAGTAATTACTGGTCTAAATCAATGAAACACTCCTGGTCCTGTGCTTCACAGCTTACTTATTGCTTTGCCTTACTCTGTTCCATTCTATCCCATTCTATTCCATTCTCCTGTGAAGCTATTCTGCAATGCACAAGTTTCTCAGGTAAAGAAACTGTTGTTACCGTTAAGGCTAACCTCGCAGCATTTACAGGGAAAATGCAGCAGCTAAAAAGGGCTTGTGTTTACGGTCAAGTGAAAAAGATTTCTAGATTTCTGGGGAAGAATGAAGTTTTATCCTGATGACTGATTAGACTCCCAGAGTTTATGTCTAACTCTAAAGGCCCAAGTGATGTATATAATTGATTCCCCAGCTGGTAATCCCTGCAGCTGAGGATATTTACTGAATGCGTCTGGAATTATTTAGCATGCATGTGTAAGAGAGCATGATGGATCCATCAAACAGCTTTGTTTTGCACAAATCAGGAGGAAAGAATATGCTGTGCCTATTTTAACACTGTGGAGGAAATGGCTGTGTTGCCTGAGCTCCTAATGGCAGGGACTGCAGCTTTGGGTTGTAACGGTTCAGTGACAGACTACATTATGAATCATCGATAAGCACTGCTAATAAATATCAGTTATCACCAGTGAATTCCAACAGTGCTGGATCTGGGTTTAGGTCAGTCCTCCTCTGGCGTTGGCTCCGTTATCAAGCACACAAACCCACACAACGTGTATTGTGGTTTATATTCATTAGAAAGACAGGTGGCTGTGAAGCAGCGTGGTCCAGCAGAGAGACTCAGGTCCTGTGTGGCCATGGGAACTGCAGCTCAGTAAAATTAACCTGTGTTTGCTTTGTCCTGTGAGCTCCTGGGGACAAACGGAAGGCGTTTGAACACAGCAAGGCGAGACCCCGAGCCTAAAGGCCTTGTCTTAATCAAATAATGAATTTTATCCACAAATGACTAGTTCGAGAAGGATTATACAAATCTGCTGCCATTCTCTTACAACAGCCTATAGCTGATGGATTTATGCCCTACATACCACATGCAGAGCAGTTTACCATGACGGAGACAGGGTTTGTAACAGTATCGCACCAAACAGGAGGCACATTGCAACAGGGACCTCCTCTAGAGAAGAGGTGAATTTGTTGCTCCATACAGTGATTTTTATTACATATTTTGTCTATGTTTGGCAATAAAAAAAGGCATGAAGTTGATTAAATCTTCAATATTTTGGGTTGATGTTTCAATTTCAAAAATTGTACACCATGTGGACAGAAGGTTTGTCTTTGGCGTGTCCGTGAAGGGAAAAACTTTCTCTGCACGTTGTCACACTGAGACTATGAAATTGCGTCTTGGGATAAATGAAATGTTCAAAGTTATGTCCAATATCTCCTATATATGAGGCTATTTTGATGATCTAAAACATCTAAGGTGATCATTTTGTAGGGAACTAATGTTTAAGGCTTTACACCACTGAGAAAAGTACTTGAAAATCTAACCTGAAAATCCATCTGGTTTGGTGCATTTCCTTTGTACTGAGAGCTGTAGCTCTCCAATTTTCCTCTGTCAGATTTTGAAATCTCAATTTCATGCTTTCTTTGGGCTTGCCTTCTCCTGTTGTCTCACCTTCCTCCTTTGATAAGCAGTGTACAAACTTTGGAGGGCTTTATTAACAGCACTATTGACACATGGAAGAGATTGTTTCTGCTTTATCTGTGTCTCAACCAGTGCAAAGACACCCAGTTTTCCACGAAAAGCCGGTGTACATGCAGACAGCCCATGGGCATTTCCTCTTGCCTCCATCAGCCTCTGCTTTTTGCTTCAGAGCTGTTTGGAGAGGTTGAAATACTTTTGTGAGCTGTAGAGCTGGGTTGTTTCACTTTATTGCCAATTAAACTAAACTTTAGTAACAGTGGTATCTTTAGTCTGATTATTTAAAGGTTAAGTGTCACACTGGAAGAAACAAAGTGTTCTCTTTTATGTGAGTAAGAAAATGGCTCATGAAATCATCAATCTGCTGGGTTGATGGTGAAGTCTCAGTGATTCCAGCCACTGGAATTTCACCATATATGCATAGTGGCAATAACTCGAGTAATGACTTGCATAATGTCTATACACTTTGTCAGGGTGGCAGGCAGACTTAATGGGGCGGCCGGCGCTGGTAGTTCACTGCTCCATTAACAACGTCAGAAGTAATGGAGAACACTTTCTCCTCTGTCTGCAACATCACAGCTTGTGATCCACTGCGTGGCAAGTGCTGCAAGCCTTTGGTTGCCATGCCAGGATGCAGGCTCAAGAAGAAAAGGCACAAGGAAGCTCTCTACTCACTTGTGTGAGTTGCCTTTGTTCTGTTTTCAGTCCAGTACTATCCAAAACCCCGGCAAAGCTGTTTGGTGGCAAGAGAAGCCGCAGCTCTGTCCCTCTCGGGTGCTGTCTGGCAGGGTGTTGTGGTGCCAGAGGTAGCTGCTACGCCTCCTCTGTCACCTTCACTGACCAAGATCTCTTCTCCTTCAGCCTCAACTCTTCCTAGCCCCAAATGACCAGCCTCACGCATTGGCTGCTTGGCTGGTCCCTTGCTCTCCAGCAGGTGCTGTGTTGCACACAGTGAATGCTGTGTGGTACACTGGGACTAACCGAGGGCTACTGGCCAGCCAGGTAGTTTCTTCCATGCGATTGCTTTGGGGAAAGGAGGAGAGGAATCCTCTTCTGCCTTGCCTCATGCTGCAAGTGCCACGACAGCTCCAGCTGCTCACCAGAGCCCTCCTGGTGAATTATTCATGCTCAGGTTGTCACTGTCAGCTTGTTTCATGGAATTACAGAAACATCAGGTCCTGAGGCACATGGCTGATGCTTCTGGCACTTCTCCCTGTTGGATGGCTTTTTAAGGGCTCTTAGGGCAGCTCAGAAAGCCCAATCAAGCCAGCAGCATCAGGCCATGTGCACCTTCGAGGCAGAAATGTCTGTGGGTGGCTGTGTGTGTAGGTGGCAGCTGCAGCTCTCCCTTTTCCCAGGCTGCTTCCGAACCCGGGGAGAGCTTTCTTCCTGGGGACTAATTAGCGGATGAGCAAGCTCTGTCACTCGGTGTGAGTAGGAGAATGACTTGGTCTCTCTCCATTATTCCTGCAAATGCCAGATGTTAAATGACGCATTCCAGCATGAGGTTTCGGTCACAATTTATATCTTGGAGTCTATCATCAGTGATGCAGATATTGAGTCACACTTCATCTTCACATTGAGCTTTGTTGGAACAGTATTCATTGAAAGGACAGGGTGCGCAGATGTACCTGTTTTCTTTGGTTTTACTGTAATGAAAACAAGGAGGGCTCAAACAAAAGCTTTTTAAGCTATTTTAATTTCAAATGCATTACCATTTCTCACAAGAATATATTTATTAGCAAAGAATGATTAGATATATTTCAGTTTTTTAAAAGATGTGACTTAGTTTTGTTTTCTGATTTACTTTTTTTTCATGCTCAACCTATTTTTACTCCTCACCTTTCTTACAGACAAGTGAATAAAAGTATAACTAATCTGAAAATTAACATAATTTTCTTTGAGAGATGTTGAAAAACTCAAATAAACAAAAAAAGCTCTATTTAAATCAGAATTAAATTAATATCTCTATAATATCACAACCTTTAGGATAAGATCAGTACTTTCAGAGAGAAGTAAATTTTCCCATCAGCTCTTTCACTGTTCATCTTCCTGCGTGCTCATCTGCAGAGCTTATAATCATTCAGCACAGCCCAATGCACTTCCTGACCCAAAGTCTGGAAGGTGTTTCTAGAAAGGCTGATTTCCAGCCTCCAGGAATTGTTGAAACAATACCTAGTATTGTACCTGTACCAGCTGAGTGAGAATTGCCTTTGGAAGATGGGGAAAAGGGAATTCAGGCATTTGTAGTCAGCTTAGATGATGCCATCATTATTTGCAAGCTGCTCAGCTATTCTAATATTATTCACACGAAAACATGCCAACCAAATATCACCTGAATTTAAAAAACTGTTACTACTGCTCTGAATTACTTTTACATTTTCCTGTCAATGTTGTCATAAGGATGAGAGCAAGCCAATGTGCGTGTGGAAGGGGCTCCGTGCATACCTACAAGCGCATCCCCCATGAGGAGACGGCACGAGGGCTCTATCGGATATTGAGACTGTCTTGACAGGAGCTCAGCTGTCACAGCTGATGATATCCTTTCCTCTTCCAGGCTGTGCCATGAGGATGTGTTGTGATGCCTTTCTTTGTCTTTGCTCATTAACTCTAGAGACTCCTGTTCATCGTAATGTTTGGTTAACCTGCAGTAGGAGTGATTAAGGTCTCCAACAAATCCAAAGGCACTCTCTTTTAGCTACATCTACACACATGGTGGAGGAAAACTTTGCCCTGAGGAGTTGGTGCTTGTCAGGTGACTTCAGAAGTGCCTGGCAGATTTAGAGACCCGTGTTCAAACAACAAAGGGATGCAAATGGAAGGCACTCATTCAGGGAAAGTAATTCAGCTTAGGAGTGACCTCTAGTGCAGTGATGGTACTGCCACCTGAGATGTGACTGTCACGCTGGGATTTAAACTGTCATGGGAAAAGCACCAGATATTTGAAATGCAGGGAAGATATTTTAGAATAAGAAAGACAGTCACTAATTAAAAGACCCGAAATATTCTTGAGTGTCTGAAGACAGGTAAAACAAATCCGTTCCTGATGTTTGTGGAGGAAAGGCAGGACTGAATTTGCTGGATGCTACACTTAATATCGATCCTGTGTTCTGGTGCCCGGGTGCTGTCTGTCACGTCTGCGCTCTTCTAGGCAGAATTTGTTCTCTTTACTCTGTAGTTCTTCAAGATGTTGCAGCAGAAATCACTCCTGTCACACTTGCTCTTTTCAGACATGCAGAATTCCAATTTCCTCTTGTTTCAAACTGGGCTGGCTGCTACTCACTCAGCAAAGATGAAAACAGAACAACAGAAGGCTTTGAGAGTGGTACATATATGTCAGTGCCTGTTTCTATAGAAAAGGTCATACATGAGCATGCACTCTCATTAATTGCCACTTAGCAATTAGCTAGGTATTTTATTCTTCGTAATTACTTCTAGTATAGCAATTTTAAATGGGCATTCATATCCATTCACTTCTTTTCATGAAGTATCTGTTAATAACAGCGTTATCTTGTGATTGAAATAAATAATTTCTGCATCTTGTTTTTCCCTTGAGTGGAGTACTGTTCCCACTCTTCCTAATAAGTTCTGCAAGGGAGGAGGTTATCATACAACTGGGCATGGTCTAACCAAATATGTCTGCTTTATTAGCAAAGGATATCTGGATCTTTGACTCAGGCTGGGCAGAAGAGTTTAGGTTCAAAAATATTTTTAATTTACATAGTCACGTGTGTTTGTTTTGGGTTTTTTTGACAGTCCCTGTACTGTGCCGGGATGGTGGCCTTCAGAGCTCAGCTGACTAGGTAACCCCTGCACATTGTCCACTTGATTGCTGAGCTATTTTAAATATCCTGGAAAGCTTATAAAAGCCATTCCAGCTCAGGGAAGGCAACATTCAATTTCTAGGTCTTTAAGAGACTGAAAGACACATTGCAAAGCAGTCTGTTAAAGAATTAAGTTATTTTCCTGTAACAGCTCTTTTGGGTCTGTGATTCCTTTGGATTTGTTATATATCGATAAAGTTTTTATAAGGCTCCTTTTCACTGAAAGCTTTTCTACAAGGCCATTAATTTTAAGGACTTTGAAATTCTAATTTTAATTATTGCTTTAACTGGCTTACCATGGTAATGAAGGAATTATGCAATTCCTTTGATAAGCCCAGGCAGGCTGTTTAAAATAGTTCTGTTATTTGAAGGCCTGTGGTTCAGGAAGCTCTGTTAATGAGGTGTGGCATCCCCTTGCTATCAGCTCAGCCTCTTCATCTTCAAAATGTTATTAGCCTAAAAGTTTTTAGTCAGAACCTGTGAATCTAAGCCAACACTTTACCATCAAAAAAAATCTCTCTGAGATACCCAGTCTGTCCTTCCACCATTCGCTTTCTACAGCTGGGAGCAAACATAACATTCATTTTACTGAGAATCAGGCATGGCAGCTCTCCTCAGGCCCGGGGCAGAGTGTATTCCAGGAAAAAAATCCAAATGCAAAACTAATTGGTGAGTGAGTGAGTTCCTGCGGCTGATGTATACAAGTGCTGCAGCCTGGCCGGAGCAGCAGGAAATGGACCTGACCTACAGGAGCTCACAGAGGTGCTGGAGTCAAGGAGCCACAATGCTGTAAGACTGTAAATGAGTTTAAGGAAAATGAAAATGCAAGGCAGTAAATGTGCTAATGGCATACCCAGTTGGGCAGGAATAGGGCTGAAGAGTTAAGCTAAATCACTCTGCATTTTTGCTGGGCAAACACATCTTGCAACATATGTGGATGCATGGATCATAAGGCTAGGGATCAAGATTCAGTTAATCTTGTCTGGAGATTAAAGTCTGCTAAAAAACAGGGTAACAGTATTATACTGGTTTCTTTAATCTCATCTTGGTCATTTCATTTAGCTGATAAGATATCATTTATATGCATAGTCAATAAAAGACTATTGATTTGTCAATAGTACCTTAAATTATTTAGAAGACCACCTCTTCAAAGCTGCATAATGATGAAGGAAGCTTTTATGCATTAAGGTTTTTTGGAAGGGCTACTCCTTTCCTCATGAAATAATGAATCACTTCATTAAGGGCTTTAACCCCCTCTCTTTTTGCCTCCACTTCTTATTGTGACCCAAAGACAGAGGATGACTGAGCCATCCGCGCTGCCTTTATAGGTCAGGTCTCGGCCACAGCAATGAAAGATGGTCTGAATCCTCTCTTGGTGACATTGATGGCAAAGTCTTCCTATGTTTAATAAGATCTTGTTTTCCTGCTCATCTTGAAGTGAAGCAGCCATACAGGAGGGATGAATGAGAGCAAGGCAATAAGACAAATAAAAAAAAAAATTGTTAACTTCTCTTTATTTTAACATTACCAGGCAAGAAAAACACAGAAGCTGAATCTCCTAGAGAAAGCTCAGTAAGTGACAGATTTAAAAACAATGGCCATTTTGGAGACTTCCAGCCAGTGCACAGGGCATCCCACTCATCCACCCAGGCCTTCTACAAGGGTAAGGTTCACATTAAAAAAGAACCAGTTCAGTAAGAGAGAACAGGATGAACAGAGAATAGATTGACACCTGCCTTCATCTCTTGTCTAATATAGAACACGGGGCTAAAACTCTTCTATATAAGTCAGAACCTTTCTGTCAACTGAAGTTCTGCCTTGTCATCTCCTTTATTTTTTTAAAATGCAGTGAATGTTTAACTTAACACAAACACTGAAGCAGGCAGCATTGGCTGCTTGCTCCTCTGTTCTTATCAGTCAGCATACTACATGTGGGTTACTGATAATGAAAGAAAACTTTTGTAAAACTCATGCACCGAGATGGAGTCAAACTGGCATGGGAGATTAGCAAGCTCCTGGTGGAACAATTTGGAAAATACCCAGCTCACAGCAGTAATTAGCTGTAAACAAGGGGGGCACAGCTTCAGCTCATTTTCACTAAGGACTTCTCATGACCTGTCTCAAGTGGGATCTATTTCACAATGGAAAAAGTGATTCTAATCCAAATTCATGTATATTATTTCCATACCTAGTAGCTAATCCATTTGTCTTTTAAAAATATTAAACTGATGAAGGTTCAGAGCAACCATGAAAAAAGAGAAAAGCAGCCATATGGGAAAATTTAAGATTGGTGGAAGGAGCAAGTGAGGACAGAGACCCTGAAGTGATCTGCTATATCCTTTATATCATAATACTCCAGAATATCTTTGACTTTTCTTATATTAAATTTCACCTGCTCATATTGAGTCTAGCTAGCAAATCTAATTATAAGGCAGAAAAGAAGAAAGTGATGAAGTTTGGTCTGTGTCCTTAATCACTATTTGATTCTTATCAACCCCAGTCTTAATAAACATCGCCTGCAATTATCTCCTACGCAGAAAGATTGCTTCCTTTGTGGTGAATATCTGTCATCCAACCCCAGGAGCTGGGCTGCTATTACTCAGGTCTCAAGGAAAACCTGCACCTTCTTGGCAAGCTCTGGGAATGGCAATGCTTGAGTAGCATTCATGTAAGAATTTCCTCAGCATTCTTGAGGATCTCATTGATCTATTAGGTGCAAAGAAAGAAAAATTAAAGCAATTCCTGACTGATTTCTTTTCACAGTGTCAAAGATCTCACACACTTCATTACAAATTCTAGGTGGATTAGCTTGTCACAAAGTCTCCACTCATTTTCCGTGGGAGATCTGAACCCCCTAAGGATTTGGGCAGAAAGATCCAGCTGTGGTTTTACAGTAATTTCCTGACAGAATGCTGATGCTTTCGCTTATGTAAAAGTAGAAGTTCTAATTGCTGCTAACAAAATAGCTCTTCTGTTTTCATTCTAAATCAGTATAATTCAACTGGCTTCAGGGCATTGTTCCTCCTTCACCCGGACCCCAGGAAGGGACTCGATGATCCAAGAGGTCTTTTCCAACCTGGTGGTTCTAAGGGAGGAAGCTCCGCAGCCTCACCTGGAGATGCAGGCAGTGCCCCTGCAGCCCCACAGCCCGGTGAGGCTGGAAGGGTTTTTTCCTTTCTAGGTACATTTCCTTTAAAATGAAACATCTTCAAAAATGGCTCTAAAGACAGAGAAAATGAGGTTTCTTAATACACACCTCCTGCAATATTTGATCATTTGCAAGCAGTGGATGTGGATTGCTTTGGATTTCAAGCTATTGTGATTTCTCCTGTCTGTGCACAGGCTTCTCCCTGTTTTTAGTATCAGCTGTGTAAGGTCACAGCGGATTTTGGATTTATTTTCTTCTAACCTTTCTTGCAAGCTAGTGGAGAGAAGCACCCAAAATGTGAAACTCTGATACTTTATTTTTTCTCAGTAGACCAAACATTTGACTGTCTGTCTTCTCTTTGGTGTTATCCTAGGGGAAGGGAAGAAGTTTGAAAGGAGTTACATTAGAGAACACACACAGAGAAAAAAGGATTCAATCCAATTAGAGTAAACTGCATGTCTATTCCTCAGGAAAACCTCATCAATAGGGCACAGATTCAAGTGTCAGTGACTCCTTTTATAAAAAAGGTCTTTTGAAACAGCATTTCAGACCCAGCTGCCAAACTGCTTGCTAAGTCTATGAGACAAGAGGATGTCTGCATTGAGCCCTTCCTGCACCTTCTCAGCAAGGTGTTCTATCAGAGCGCCTGGAGTAAGTGGCACCTTGCTGGGTGTGCTCATGCTCTGGTGGAACTTGGGAGCAGTGGCCAATGCACAGTGGTGTTTGAAAATACCTCAGATGGAGTCAGCCAGAGGAGCTCAAGTACTCCATAAAAGAGACATGTGTGGACACACGCTGTGTGGATTTGGAGGCAACTTTGGCCAAATGTAGTACTGATGCTGAAAGAGGCAAAACAGGAACAGCTGCTTTAGGATGTACGAGTAAGCCTCTCCTTTGCCTCCTGACACCTAAGGACCTACCATCAGCATCAGCTAAAGGCCTCATTTATGGTTTCAAGGAGACCATTATAACAATCAAAAATCCTTGAAATATTGTTCCAGCTGTGCCCTTTTCTTCTGTTCATGACCTTAACATGTCCTCCTTGCTCAGTGGAGATCAACCACCGCTGTCAAAGCACATTGCCGGGCCGCCAAAAGTGAAAAGGACCTGTCCTGGGAGCAGGATACAGTATGCACAGCGGGAAAGCCTGGTTTTGATATACAACATGTGTTTTAGTTCTCTTAATCCACATGTCAGGCCAGAAGATCATGTTTGGTAATATTTGTCTGCTGAGCAGAGAGGGAGCTAAGCTGCTGGTTTAAATTCTGTTTAGCAATTTAAGAACCATGAAAGGAAAAGGGAGCATGTTTGTACATGTGTCAAGTATGCAAATGGCTGCATTGGAATATGTACAATGAATGACATTATTTCTCTTTGCCTACAGATACTTACAGCACAAACTGTGGGGTGGCCTCCTCCTGCCTCTCTGTCTTATGAGGTTGATGTTTCAGATCATTTTTTTCTCCAGCCTCCATCCCCAGGTTGTTTCGAATATTGGATATATTTTGTGAAACAATGCCTTCTCTCAAATGCCTGAGCTTTGCTCAGCACCATGCAGGAGAGGTTCCCAGGGCCAGTGGAACAGTTGCCTTTGCCCTAAGGAGGTCTTGCCATGGCTAATTGCCATTGTCAATGCTCTGGGTGCAACTCCCACACGCACACTGTCACAGTGGGGCTGTCCAAGCACTAAGAGCATGCCTGAAGCCATCCTAGATGTCACAGCTTCCACTCTGCTGCTGTTTTACAGGCACCCAGCCTGCCTCCCTAGGTGCATCTGCTATAAATCAGGTGGAAAGTCTGGTAGCAATCTCTACTCGCATCGCTAAGAACTACTTCCCTGTGCATTACTCAGACATGGCAAACTGATGCAAAGAACAGAAAAATCTGAATTTTGATTCCAAGAGGCTAGAAATTTTCTGCTCATTAATTCCACATGGTCCTTGACATGATTTCAATAAGGAAATCTTGTAAGAATTTGTCCATCTTGGGGGCAAGTAAAAGCTGCCTTAAAAAGACTTGATGGGCTATTGCAGCTGGAGGAGATGCTAAAGCAAATTCCAGTGCATTATCAGCAAACAGCTTGCTCGCTCTAATAAGCTGAAAGCGTAATTCTAGAGGCAGCCCTCCTCCCTTAGCAGCAGGGCCATCCCAGCCATGCATTCCCAGGGTTCCCAAAACAAGATAACAGCTCAGATTTATCCCCTGAATCATGAATCAGCTAAAACCAATATTTTTATTTTGCATTATGGTTTGAGATTTTTTCTTTATAAGTGTCACAGGCAAGGGGCTGCACTGCTAAATCGCAGCTTTAAAATAATGTTTTCTGACAAGACACACATCACTGAAAATAGGGGTCTGTAATGAAAGTGATGGCACAAGATTATAATGTTGCAAACACAAACATGCCATGACAGCATCTCAGAGTAGTGCTCTGATTTCACATTTATGTTCTTCAGAAGTCATTTTGTCTCAGTGAGGTCCCACCAGGGTTTAACCCACTACAAAACTGAGCAGAGGGTTTGTGTGCTTTGCTGATATTAACTGAAATGGTCAAATCCCTGGTGGTAAAGGTGATGTAGCATTGTGTGAATCACCCCCTTGCAGGTGCTCTGGTGGGGTTGGGGTCCTGGGCTGTAGTAACAAGCAATTATTGCCCCTTCCGTGCTCAGATGACGTAGAAGCTGCAGTCACCATCACCCTGTCCTGCTGCCATCCCAGAAAGGACTGAAGGCTCATTACAGCCTCAGCTTGCTCTCAGCTATCCACAGACAGCCCACTGCGATGAAGGCAGAACAACAGCCTCTCTCCTCCTTTCCTGAGCTGAAAACAGGAAAACTGATTTGTAATCTCGTTCATTTCTCTTATGCTTTTCTCTTTCCTAATAGAAACGCAGGTATTTCTTTGCTGAGTGTGATAGTGACCCTTGCATCTGTAGTCTTTCTTCCTAAACTTCTGCAAATAGTTAGCTAGAAAGAGATCCAGACAGAAATCCAGGCAATATCTATGAATATTCCAGGATATTATCTTTGTTCAAAGTATAGGATTACTTGCTGTGCAGCCTTCTTAACCACCGTGTTAGATGTTTTCACCAGGGAGAGCTGTATCACAGCATGGGTGGAAAACAGCACAGGAACTGCAATAAAAATTCCAAGAGGCAATGCATTATCCAAGCTGAACTGGAAATCTTCTGAGAGATTCTGGTAACAAAATGACATGTCTCATTTCCTCCATTTTTTATTGCTGCAATTCAATATCCCGTACTCTCCATGTAGGAACCCAAGGAGGCATTTTCCGATTCTCTGATTTTCAGAATAACATAGAATATATCATTTCTGTAACCCGGATCAGATGCGCCATATTCACTCCAAGACAGAGAAGGATTTTGCCTCTATATATATTAAAGGAGCATGAATTCTGAGGAGGAGTAGGTTTATGTGGGCACCTCTAGATGTAGAGGGGTGTGGGCATTAAAATGCAAGATTTGGGAACTGTGCAAATCTTACAAAGCCAACAATCTAGTCAGACTCCTAGACATGCTAGAAAAATCTGTTCTTGACTGCAGGCATGCTCTGCAGCTGTAGAAATCATCTTATTTATCTGGTGCAATCTCTACCAGAGGAAGATGCTTCTAAGTATAGCTCTCATTATTAAGTTTTCCTTCATGGATTTACTGAATGTATGTTGAAAGTGTTTGGGGGGTTTGGTTGGTGGTTTTTTTGTTTGTTTATTTTTCAAAAAAAAGAACACTGCCCTCTAAAGCTGCTCCTTCCACCTTCGCGAGTTTGTTAGCCCTGAGCATTCAGTTTTTAGATAAGTGTGGCAGCATTGCTTGTTTCCTCAATACAGCAAGATAAAAGGGAAAAGCAGAATGAGACTTTTCTAATATGATCTAAAAACCTTTGGTTTCTGGGTTAGGGCTCTGGTTTTTTCCAAAGAAAAATCTCATAGGTGAGAAAGACACGACAAGAAAAGGCTTTTCCACTAATAAGCTGAAGAAAGTGCGCAGGAACAGTTAATCCCCCCAAAAGATATCTCTTGAGCAACTCTGGCAAGATTAGATAGAAAAGACTATTACTTACATGTCTTGCTGGGTTTTTTTGCGGCATGGGTAGGAGGTGTCAAGATACAAGTCTGGTGGGATTTTAATATTTCAGGACATTCTTTCTTGTGTAATCAGCATTATTTCTCATTCATGACACTTCTATCCCCTTCCCATCATTTGCTTTAGACTTCCATCCCTTCGGCATCCACTATTTAAGACCTGATCCTAAGCTTGCAGAATTTAGTAGAAAGGCTTACAGAAAGACTAGTGGAGAGAATCTGAGGGCTTTTAGTTAACCCTTTCTGGGGTTTTCACCAAAGAGGAAAAAGCTTCCCAAAGAGGTAAAAACAACTGGGTTTATCTGCCTTCCTGTATTACTAGGGAAAGGCTGCTGGTGAGGACTTCCCAAACTGGCATCAAGCCATGAAACCCTAGGCAGGGTATATTTATAACAAGTAAAATGAAAAAGTAATAATAACAGTTCACCACCAGTCAATCATTCATGAAAAAAAAAAAAGGCTGAAAAAAGCTGTGATTGGTGCTAAAAACAGAAGAGGTGTTTGCATTTCAGATTCACATTGCTTGATGCTGTCATTTACACACCCATGGTATGAGAGTAGGAGACACACACAGGTCTCAGGAGCTGGGGCAGCCATCCAGTCATCAACCACACCCCTCTAAAAGAGGGCAGAAATGGAACTCAATAAGATGCTTCTGGTTGTGGTTGAGTAAATGCATTCAGGGATATGCAAGTAAAGACCAATCCAAATTTGAAGGCTAGACTGAGACATCTTTTAAGAGTTCATCTTCTTATTCCTAAGAAATGCCCAAAGGGAAGCACATTGCTCCTATTTTCTGTAAAACACAGCTTATCACGCTTCAGGAGGGAAGCACATTGCTCCTATTTTCTGTAAAACACAGCTTATCACATTTCAGGAGGGAAGCAGTTGTGTTCTCATCCTGCTAATACTTCATTTATTGCCCCAACAACCTGCGTTATAGAGTCATGGCCATAAAAATTGGTTTCTGTTCATAAACATGAACAAGATTCCTAAACAGCAATTATTCCTTTAACAGAAAGAGTTTTACATTTGTGTGGCCCTTTTTGTTCTAGCTGTGATTTTAAGTGAAATAAGGCAACTGCACCAGATAAAATATATTACAAGCTTTAGAGTTAATTTAATTAGCTTAATTATAAATATGTATTTTATTCAGCTTCTTATCTGAAATTTATCAGCCTCAAGATACCCTGCAGCCCAGATAATTCAATATTTAATAAACTGTGTAGGCATAGGCTGCCATTAGAATTCAATGAGTGGTATTTCAAAGAGCATTTTGGATAGAGGCTGATACACACCCGAGTGGTTTGTGTAATATAGACATGCAAGTAAAGTTTTCAAGTTCTGTGGAATAAAACAACAGTAGAAAGGGCATAGCAAACAGTTAAAAAAATGGGGTATAAGTCCTCAACATCTTGTCCAGTTTAATATAGGCTTAGCAAAGAGACTGGTTTAAAAACCACTAGTTCTTCTCTTACCAAGAGTGCAAAGCAGCTCACCTCCTTCCTGGGACTCTGCTCTTCCCTTCTGGCTGCCAGAAATTGCCTGGGAGGGTAACACTACAGACCTGAGGTTTAATAGGATTTATCTCTGGGCCTGAAGAGCAGTAACCACAGTAAAATCAGGTTGAGGTCTGTGAACCATCCTTAGTCCAGGGAAGCAACATTCAGATCTTGTGGGCGTTGTGTGTCAAACCAGACTGCAAAACAGCTTAAAAAATCCAAATTAAATGCTTTGACTTGGGCACATCCAAAACTTTTGCTTCTATTTAAAAAGTTAAACCCAAATATTTTGCCATATTCATGCTTCTCTCAACTTTCCACTCTGCAAATCACTCATCATGCTGACTTTTCAGCTGGGCTTTGGAAGAAAAACATCAGGCTTTTACACAGAGTGGAAAACGAGCTGCGGAAAAATGCTTATGCTCAACCTAATTGGCAGTAGGGAGTGATATCAGGTTTCTGAACAAATGTTTGTGTACGGCAGCCCTCGCTGCTTTGCTGGCAGGCTGAGAAATGCAGCTGGGTTAACCATGGCCTAACTCACAGCTTTGCTCAGGAAAGGGGCACTGTTTGACACGGATGCCAGATTAGCAGCAGGGAGAGGAGTGCAGAGCCTCGAGAAGGAGCAGGGAATCCAGATCATTCCCATATCCATGGTGTTTCTGCTGAAAAAAACAGAGCAAGAAGTTTCCAGCCCCCTGCTGCAGCTTTGTGTTCCCCCACACCCTAGAGGCTGAGAAGCACACATGCCCCTTACATAGAGGGTTCTGCTGTTTAAAGAGTGTTCAAACATACAGATCGGTACTCTCTGGTGTGAGCAGGACACTGCTGCATTCTCCTACCTCTTCAGTTGAGATGCTTTCTCATGGCAGCATGGCTGTGGTCTGTCAGACCTCACTGCAGTCCTGTTCCGTATGGGAACAGTCAGGTGTATTGTATCCAGTGAAGCTGGCTTTGAAAATCAGAATGAGAAATAATTAATTGAGAGTGAAAGTCTGGGTCAGTTCTCACACAAAAAAGAAGTGGCAAGTTTTGCTTTCCCATAAAACTTGCTAAAAGCTTAAATCTCACCATGCTACAGTACAGCTTGGGTAAAATGTTGTGTTTGATTCTCTAAACCCAACAGGAAAATGGTATTTGAAAATGTAAATGGGTTTGTTTTCACATCAAAACCCTCTGCCCCTCTCAGACATGTGATAAGTTTCACTGGCTCAAATAAAGTGTATTTATTTCCTTTCAAGAGAATTATTTTAAAATGAGTGACTTTGGTTGTTATCCTACACTCTTCGGCATTTTATTAACTTGACTCTTAACAGATGGTGTTTGATGAATAATTGCAAAGTAATGAAAAAAAAATATTTCGCATTTTAAAAATGCAAGTTTACCAATCAGGTTAGACTATCTCATTTGTTTATAGAGCATCTCCCAGTTGGAGTGTCATTATCTAACTTTGTATCCATATTTAACTGTCTAAATAGAAGGCAACACAACAGAGTTGAAGTAACTAATTGTCAGTGTTACTCACTAATTTGTATTGAAGGATTAATCAGTACAGAAAGTTATGTGAGCTTAAAATATTCTAGGCTTTTGTAGATCCTGAAGAGTAACATTTGTGCGTGCTTCTCCCTCCTGTGGGTGCTGCGTTCCATAGCACTATGACCTACAGCATCCACTGCTGAAAGGTACAATTCTATATGAAGTACCACAGCCATCTTTCACTGTAATAAAAGAGTGGGTGACAGGAGGAGAAAAAAGGGGTACTGGCAGGCATGATGCACCTTACTGCCACTGGGCTGTGACCTTATGAATGAGAAGCCTGGTCAAGCTGCCCCTCCAGCCTATGGAAAACCTCCCCCTGGCTGATTTGAGCCCTTGATCCACACCCTGGTGGGCCCCATTTTAAACCTGATGCTTGGTAGTTAGATTTTCCCAAATTTGGGAACAATGCTTTCCAACACTGGTGGATGGCTTTGCATTCACATAAACACTAACCCCTCAGTTTCCCCATCCCTCAAGAAACTCTCAGGCCTTTCCTAACTCTTCCTCCCTTTCCTTTGTTTGAATCTCCTGTAATGCTTTTGCCCAACCCCAATTCCATACACATTATCCCTGTTTGAGCTTTCACCAAGCAAAGCAGAATTCACGGATCACAGCAATATTGTATTTGTCCAAGAGCTCACCAAAAGCAGAGTCACAAATCAGGTGTCTCCTTCACATTCCATGCTGCCAAAGCCACAGCAGGTACTAGCAACAGTGTGAGGAGCTGCAGGCAGAGCCGACTTGGGGTAGCATGGTCGGATTTCACAGCCTTTGCGTGGTTTTGTCTCTCTCAGCTTCTGTCACTGAAATTTTTTCTTTTTTTCCAGCTTTTTCCTGGCTGAAACCAGCTGCAGTGCAGTAGGGATGGCTGTCTTGGGAAACCTAGAGAGAGAGCAAATTGGAGAGATTCATCCAAATGGCTCAATACATAGAAATGGGGTAAGACATAGTAAGTGGTAGGTGTCTCAGCTGCCTGATGCCCTAGTTGCTCTTTCAGCAACAAGTCCCTTTAGGGAGAAAATCTAACCTTTTGTGGCACTCTGCCCACAGCAATCAACTGAAAGATTGGGAAACATCAACCAATATGAACGATTTGTTAACCCTTCTCTGGGATAGAGGAGTGTTAATCACTTGGCCCGAAGCTGACAGTGAAGAGGGCACTGTCACCGTGAAAGCACCGCACATAGGAAACAGCTTTGTGCCACGCAGAGACCGCTCTGGGAGAGAGGTAAAATGCCTTGTCTGACCACAGGTATTGCAAGCCAGGCCTT
Organism: Phaenicophaeus curvirostris; assembly: GCF_032191515.1. Classification (NCBI taxonomy): domain Eukaryota; kingdom Metazoa; phylum Chordata; class Aves; order Cuculiformes; family Cuculidae; genus Phaenicophaeus; species Phaenicophaeus curvirostris. Next base: position 12,527,384 of record NC_091400.1, on the reverse strand, counting down.
GAGAGACACAGCAAATGCAGCTAGGGGTAGAGAGAGATGGGTAGGAAAGAAAAGAGCTTTGATGTTAAAGGCAGCATCTTCTTGCCCTGATACTTCCAGCCCCTTACTTCTGTTTAAGTTGGGGAGATTAATATCACCAATGTTGCTAAGTACAAGCACTAAATGGGCTGAGCTGTCGTACAAAGGCAGTGCTGGAAAAAAGCCATAAGCGTCAGGAAATTGCCCAGACCAGAAGATCTCATCTCAGCCGCCTGTCGGAGCTTCAGAGCACCGAGGAAAGCCTGGTAATTGCAGGGGACATCCAAATAAACTGGCCCTTACATCAGGCTGGTGAAAGGCACAGACTTCAATGCCTATCCTGAGAAAGGTTCAGTGTTGCTTATCTTATTTTATTTTATTACTTGTACTCTTATTCAATTCCAGTTCTTCTCGTGTGCAGATGAGGCTGCCAGAGAATATTTAATGACCTCAAACACAGGTACCTAAAGTGATTCTCACAGCTCAGGGAGTCTGAGACCTCCTTTGCAACAGGTGGCAAAGGTGTGGGGCAGATTAGTGGCCAGCAGAGCCAGCCTAGAAGTACTGAAAAAGCACAAACAAATTGCTATTTCAAATTGCTCCCATAGTTTGAAATTGCACCTGCAAAAAAAACCCCAAAAATAAACACTGTTATTTTTGCAAGGAGAAGACTCTTGCCAAGTTACCAAGGGACTGCCACCCCTCCTGGAAATCATTGCAGCACCCAGCAGCAGTGAGTTGGCACAGGGTGAAGCTGCGCAAGTCCCTTAGCCAGCAAGGGACAGATCTCTGGGGTCTTGAGCGCTTCTCATATTGTGGATAACCTGGCTCCCTGCCACATATAATCAACTACACCCCCTTGTACCTCCCTCAGACGTGGCCCTGGCACACTGTACACCAGGTACAGGTTTGCAGCACTTGTCTCTTCCAGACATATGTGGCTGCTGCCCTGTGCGCTCAGGAAAGAAAAGAGCTCAGGAAGTCCTGCACCAGCCCTAGCATCCTCCTTGCCCTCCTCCCCAGCTCTCTGGCTGTTTAGGGAGGCCACAGAAATCCATTGGCATTTTAATTTCTCCACAAAGCTATCAAATGAGTCAGGTCTACCCTGCTGAGCAAGACTATAAGCAAAACTATGAAGAAGAAACTGGGAATACAACCCGTATGAAAGCACATATGATTTTTAAGCCCATTAAAATGCTGAAGTTAGATTTATGGCAGAGCAGCAATACTGTCAGATTTTTAAGAACACACTATGCCAGCTGCTTCACTGCTGCATCCCAGTGTTATTATTTAATAAGTTCCTTCAGTCAGAGCTATCACAAAAAAAAAACAAACAGCAGGTTAAGTGCAAAACCAGTTCCACTAAAAGGACGTGCTCCCTTTGCTCCGCTCAGGTATTGCTGCTAATAGAGATACTGTCAAGTGACACAAAGTGTAACAGAAAAGTTGAACACTTGAGTGTCCACAGCAGAGGATACCTGGCCATACAGACATCAAATTCCCATCCTCTCAAATTAGCATGGAGAGCAAGAAAGCACCAAACAGCTCCAGCGTGTCCTGTCCAGGCAGCAGGGCTTTAAGGGTATTTCTGCTCCTCTTTGCCAAGCTGTGTTTGGGGAAAGGAGCACTCCCTTGGAAAAACAACCTCTTTGTATGACAGACACAATATTTATTCATCAGAAAATGTCCATTTAACAAGCTCAGCTGGCTGCCCCCCTGCTCCGGTAGCTTCAGGAACATCTTTCCTGCAACGCATTGTGCTCTGCTTTCGAGTGGGCTGGGGACGCCAGCCACTCTTTCGCCTCTGCTGGCTGTTTTCCACTTATTTGCTTACTCTTTTCCATCCCAGTTAGCTCTGTATAGCCTGGAGGGTGTGAACTAGATTCTCTTTCTGGGGCATCACGAAAAGCTCTGTTTACCGAATTGCAGACAATCACATCTGTGTAGATCTGGTGGCAGCACATGTGCACTGCAGTGCCCTGCAGAGGTTTCCTTTTCCCTGACAGCATGGAAAGAACACCATCCAGTGCCCCCCACTCCACGCCCAGGACTGGTACCCGAGGCTGGCCAGTCATCAGCACTTTGCTTGGAAACAAAAATCCCTGAGACCACTCAGGGATTATAAATCCCATTTAAATTGTGTTTTGAAACTGTCTTCCACTGAAACATTCTTCTGCAGTCTTCCTCCATCAGCTGCCAATTACCAATGGTCAGATGATAGACCACCAGAGCAGAGAGAAGTTTGTAGCTTTTTAGAACAGATGTGCCAGCCAGAATATTAAAATATTCAAAATAATATACAGTTAACATCCAGATTTCTTTAGGCACTAATTATTTTTCCTGTTTCATAAGGTACCAAATTCACTCTTGGCAATCAACCTGCACCGATGGAAACAGGACGTCCTTTTCATCAAATTCCTGGATTTCCAAACACAGTTTTCTAAACAAACATGATATCATGCATAACAACAACTCAATCCAATGCCATGCTGGGTAACACCAGGCTGTGTCAGTGATGCCTCACCCTGCATGAAACCAACTCCAGTTTTCTGGAATTCCCACCTGAATTGGCCAAAGAAATAGGCTTATGCAAAAGCAGAAATGTTCACTTACATTTATAGGTTTGAATCACAAAGTTGTTTTTTGCATATGCACCCACTGGGTTTAGTCAGAATTTTAATGGATTTTTCTTTCGAGTTATTTACTTTTTCTCAAGAATTAGGCAATGCCCATCTAATAACCATATTCCTGGGTCAAGTCCTATTCCTGGATCAATCCTTCCACTCTCAATCTACAAATGATACCTCAAATAAAATCTAAAATATCCTCAAACAATTATTCATCATATAACACATTTTTAGCTCTAGAAAGGATCTCACAGGAGTTCATCTCCCTGTCCCGCAGCACCAGTGGCCTTTCTGATGGACCCTTATGAAAGGGCCCCCAGCCAGGGAGACCCCACACCTGCACTAACCATCCCTGTTTTCATCAGGTTAGCAACATTTGGGTCATTCTTTAGGTAAAGTCTCCAGTAGGTAAATCATCAAGACCTGATGACTAGAAAACACATACGTTATCCAAACTTTTTTGTAACCTGCTTTTTCTTATTCGCTGACACCTTGCCCTTGCGTTACTGGAATTAACGGTGCTGGCTGCCTGATGACAGTTGACCTCACTTATAAGGATTAATGCAAAATGGCAGTAAACACCATTTTTGTAATATTATTTATCGATCGCAGCAAAGACAGGGTCTGGGGAGCCACACATAGCTTCTAGAGTAAGCTTCCAGCAAACTGTGCTCTTCTGGGGGGTAAATCAGGTGTTCAGACATCCCATCCCAGAGACGTTACATATTGTTACACATTAATATATCATAATTAGACAACTAATCAGTAATTAACATCAAAGGCAACAAGATTATGACCTCAGGAGTGATTTCCACCAAAGGCTGGTGAGGCAGACGCACACATGGAGAGGAAGGGCACACCTAGGACAGCCTCCCGCCACGGGGCAGGTGCGATACCCAAGCAGTGAAACCACCTCGGAGGGGAGCAGACAGGAGGAACACGGAGGTGAATCTAGCAGCAAAGGAGGCAGGTAAACATGTCATATATTCTGGGAAGTGTAATTATTAGGTGGGGGAAAGTAACTTCAGCAGACACACTTCAGGCTCTGCTAGAATTTATTGCTTGACAGTGTGCCTAGCTTTCTCCTTCCTATGGGTAAAACTCAACCAGCCGGCTTTCTTCCCACCAAGAAAGCCCTCACCCTTGACTATGCACAAAGACTTATTTTGCTTCTCACTCATCAGGGGAACAAGCATTTGAAAAGGGTTTCTTTCCACAAGCTCAGCTTTGGAACACAAATCCTCTTACCAGTATCCTTACAATTAACTTTACTTTGAGTTTTGCTGTGTTCAGGGGAATCGCGTAGGCTTTATTTCACATACGCTTTATTGGAAGAGTGGCATCGCTAACTGAAAAGCTATTTTCCCTTTTACTGGAAATGCTTTTCTGAACATTAGCTTTGGGTTGGCAAATTCTCTGTAATTTGTACTTTCAGCAACATGTTAGTATGAAAATTGGATTGGGGTGCTGGGCACTCCCCAAGCTAGTTCGCTTTTATTATGATGACTTCAGTTAGAAGTTGAGCACACATTGTATTCCCAGCCACTGCTTTTCTGCTCAGGATCAGCTGCACTTTTGGGGTATCAACCTTTCAACCCTTATTCATGCTGAGTAGGCCCTTCAGAAGGGAAATACCACCACTTTGTTTGACTTCGGATTCCTAAAAGTTTACACCTGCATTAAGGCTTTCCTGTGAAAATTAGAGCACAATTTAATTGTGTTTAGACCTCAAGGTGACCCTAATTTCTTTTTAAAGCACCTCGAGTTCTGTGGTGTGCCTCTTTGATTTCTAGACTGACATTGTAATCATCTTAACAGTTAAGTAGCTCTTCTTAAGACCTGAAGAAACTCTTTGGAAGGAGAAGGAGAGGGAAGGACTGCAGTCCCAGCACAAACACTCCTGGATAAGGTGGTGGATGGTGGACATCAGGGTCAAAGGAGATCCCTATATTCTCCTGTACTGTGAAAGCTGCTTCCTTCCTAAAATGAAGAATTGAAAGCTTTATATTAAAAAATTCAACATATTAGATGATATTCAAGTGTCTCTGTCTGCAAGTTTAAACAAGACCATTCATTTAAGAAATAAACAGACTTTTAAAATAGCATTTAAATATTATTACTCCTTATCAAACAGGGGGAAAAGGGGTGAGGAGAGAGATGTTCTTCATTTTCCTCTAGCGTTGTTGTTTTGCTGTGTGAAATCTGGCTTGCTCCCCTATTAAGAATTTCCTCCAAATGGTGAGAATTCTTACTTGCCTAAGGCCACTGCCTCTTTCCTGTCAGAGCTTGCAGCTCCTTTGTTCTCTCTTCTCCCAGCCTGGTCTGTCCAGTCCCTTCCTGCCTGCTTTTGTAGCCGTGTTGGGGAAAGTCTGGTCACTTAGGGAGCTGTAAATCTAACCGGGTGCAGCTGTGTTCACCTGCTACATGGCAGAGGCATTGCTCTTATTAACTCCTCTAGTTTGCCTAATGACTCTACCCAGCAAGTCCTGACTCCTTCAAAAGTCTGCAGGTGGATATCAATGCCTGATCAGCCTGAGTGACTTTAAAAAGAGTCCAGCTCCATGGGATAAACCACGAGATGTTTGCTGGTTTCTCTTTCTGTCCTTGAGCCCCAGGAATAGATATCCTAGAAGTACCAAGATATATGTGCAGGATGGCTTTGAATTAAACTTGAAAAAGGTAAAGAAGCAATGGTGGATGTTGCTTTAAGATCCTATAAGGAAGGATAAGTGTATAACAGTTTCTCTGTTCTCATACCACATCCACTCATTGTGGATCCCATGCCATAAATAAAGGAAAGATGATCAGAAAGGTACGTGTCTGTCCTACCTGCACTCATTTAAAAGCAGAATTTACCTCCATGGACAGCTGAAGGAAGGAAATTGTTGTAGATTATGTTTTTATTACCTATCCTCTGCCCTTGGCTGGGGGACAATGCCTCTGAAGCTGCTTGTTTCACTAATGATGCTCAAGTCCTACAGCCTAAGAATCCAAGATAGTTGTTAAGATTGACAGATCACTTAGTAGTTGGATGGCTTCTTTCTTAGGATTAATCATAGTACCCTGCTAATCATCCCTTTAGGAAATATCTGCAGAGGGAAAAACAAAGAGAGCTATGTCCACTTTGGTGGGGAAGTTATTCCCGTAAATGAATGCACTTGCAAGCAATAGAACTTAATTACTTCTCCCAACCTCTCCGAAATCCTCATTTTATCCTCCTGCATAAAGCCTTGCTGCTTGCAATATTCTGCAAGAGCTCTGAAGACCTTATTTTGCATACTTCAATTAATAATATTCTAGAGAGACTGAAGATATAAACAGTTTTCCTAAATTAACGCTCATATTTCTGTGCAAGCTTTTAATCAAAGAAGACAGGGTGACACCTCCAGAGGCTTGTGTGCTGTTGTGTTGCCAATAACGTTATATTGTTCTATATGAAATATATTTTATTCCCCTATTCTCGTGACGCTTTCTGTTCCTTCTAAATAGCTTCTAGTTATTAGTTTTTTTCTGTAGTCAGTCTTCACTTTAGGAGATTGGTTTGGATTTGGAAAGGATTTTTATCACATATATAGAAATTTCCAATGATGCTGTAATGATTTTTATCAAATGCCTTTATTTTTTGTTTATTTCTGGGCTAAAATGCCTGCCTTATTTATATCCCTGTGAAGTGCTCAGCACCCACTGTGTTCCCAGGGAGCTGGAGGTCCCCCAGGCCACTGCACATTGCTTTTGACCCCTGTGTGAGAATCCAGCAGCCCCCCACTGCCAGTGGTGTTTGTGGGAGGCTTCAGAGGGGCTCCTGTGGGTTCTTCCAGGAGTTGTTACCATCACCGCCCAGAAGGATCCCCTGCATTTTCTCTCTCTGCCTGTGACCAGTTGCACATCCCTGGGGTGTTTGTGCTGGCAGACGCAGCACCTGCAATTGAGTCATCTTGGTTCTCATTAGAACAAAACTTCTGTCATCAACATACCCAACACAACAGAAGCAATCCAGCTGGATTTGCCATTCCTTACAGCTTCAATCAAACAGCCTTTCTAAAAGAAGAGATATCTCCCCAGTTGTCTTGGATTTCCAGAGAAACCTGAGGAATTTAAGGAAGTATCTCAAGAGGTACTGATTTTAGCAGAGGAATGGCTGAAAGCAAATCCTCATCATGACAGGTATTGCCAATTTAGAGCCATCCCTGGCTCAGAAGAGTTTGCAATCTACTTAGGGGCATAGACAGAGATTTTTGAGGAAACCTTGGCCAAAAAAAGAGAAGAGAGAGAGGGGAGAATAGGAGGAGAGTGCTTTTCCATAGCAGTGACCAGAAATAGGAACCAAACCCCCGGTTTTGCATTCAGGAACTTCACCAAGAGCTACTGCTGTTGCTTCTTGCCAGCCTTGCTTCCCATTTCATGAGGACACTTTTGACACAATGGTCCTCAGAGTGCTTGAGGGCTGGCACTAGCACATCTCATTTCTTTATATGTATACACAAGCACATATATATGTGTCTGTATGTACAAGCAGGATGCCAGCTGTGTGCAGTTTGTAAAAGCATCTGTACCTGCTTACCTGAATAAAACCAGCATTGTCCTCCAGGCTACCTCTGCAATTCCTCCTATACACTCTCATGAATATCAGTGCAAGTCACCTTTTAATTTATGGGAACATTTTTACAAACAAAAAGAACCTCTGATAAACTCTTTAATCACCATGTGTTTCCATGACTCCCTAAAAAATGTTTCTGAAGGCTCATCAGGAGAAAAGATGGCAGGGAGGAGAAAATAAATGTGTGCAATTGGGCTTTGCAGTAAGGGATAATTCTTAGAAGTCTGTGGAATTTTTGGGCACTGGCCACTCCATCCGACTCGTGTGCTGGGGACTCTACGTTATATTCCCAGTTCCTAACTGGACCAGTGCAGCCCAGCCCTTCCGTACAGAACAGACTTCTGGGGAACAAGTGATACTCTCACTGTCTTCCTTGTTGCAAGCCTGGAAGAGAGGTAAGCTGTGATTTTCACAACTCAGCAGAGCTCTGGTCATTCTCATTCAACCCCAGAGGGGCTGGAAGTGTGTGCAGACCAACAGTCCAGGAAGCTGACATAGCCTAGAGTGAAGGCTTCAACACACGGGCCCTCCCGGTCCTACACAGATATTGCACAAAGTTATTCCTATGGTTTCCCTTTCTACAGAGACACAATGGACTTACTCCAAGGAGCAGAAGCTCTCCAAGGATGGTGCAAGCTGTAGACTGGTTCTCTACAGTGGGAACCCACAGGTAGATCCAGGCTGCACTTAAGTCTTGTACTCAATTCTCTGGTTTATCAGTATAACTCAACCTGGACATTACATTCCGATAAGTCTGTAGCCAGCCAAAAGTGCCCAAAATAAAAAAGGGGATTGTGTGCCTTTCTTCTTATCCTTCCTTCCTTGCTCCCACCACCGAGTTCTGCTGTGCTACTAGATGGGTTCCTTGCATCTCTTGAATCCACAGTGGCAAGCAACAAACATCTCTTGGTGGTACACACAGGAATTTTTAGACTTGAAAGCAGACAGACCATTGCTCTTGAAAACAATCACCAAGGATACATAAAGGATGGGCCAAAAGCCACTGTCCTGGTTCTTCTGCTCCATCTCACAGAGTGAAACACACGAGTCCATCACAGTCTTGATCCCACAGTCTTGATATTTGTGCTGGGAAGCTTATACATCTTTCTTCCTCTCACAAGAAAAATGTTAGAGACTCATAGAAATAAATCCTTTTCTTCATGTTTTAGGCAGCTGCAGCTCTGGGTTGCTTTTCTGGAATTTTTCCTGTTACAAAACTATAAAAAGCTTTGAAAAAAATATAAGAAGCTGGTGCCTTATATTTTTTCTGAGCTAGATTAATTAATTCTATTTAACAGAGTTAAAAATAGCCTGAACTGTTTGCAATTACATGGGTATTCTTTTCTCTCAAATGCATAACATACAAGGTATTGTGACAAGTGCTGGTGGGTGATGCCCAAGGAGGCGGCTGCTCTTCAGCAACCCAGCTGCTTTTTTGGCCTAAGCAGAAGAATATTTGGCTGAGAGGGGTGGAAAATTTCTTCCAGCCCCACTTCTTCTGTTCCCTCAGAATGAATGGGTTTATTTTCACACCTGTTTATAGAGTGTGGTGTATAGCAACCACTCCTTCTATGTTGGAAATAAGAGGGTTTGCCATTGACAAAACTGCAATGTAGATTGAAGAAGGTATCGGAACTGTCATCATGTAAGGGATCACACACCTTTTAGTAGAACTGCATCAGTTGTTCTGAAAAAGAAAGAAACCAAATGAATTTGAATTACTGCAATTATTCTAAAAAAGCTGAAAATGGATCAATTTAAAAGATTGCTGTGATTTTAAGAATGTATGTCCTGGGTTTAGTCCTGTTTTTAAGAAGACAAAAGATAAGCAAGATTAACTCAGATTAGAAAAACAGACAGCTGCTGGTTTAGGAAAGGTAACTGGAAATATACATTTTCCAATGGTTAATGGAACATTAAAATGAGTAATAGCATTTAACTCCTTCCAAGTATCACTTGGCAAGTGATATTCCTTGTACTCTTACCCAACACATTTTGCACTCCCTCTCTGCATCGCTGTCTGTATTTTGAAGAGTGACATCTTGTGTATTTGCAAGTCTTGCAAAACCAATAGGGGATAAAATGCTTTGTTTCTAGATGGTAAAACTGAACAAACAGAAAACTCTTCCCTGTTAAGTTATTAATTTACATCAGTTAAACTGAAAGTTATTTTATCATTCAAATGGAAGCGGGGTTTTGATTTTGAAAACTTTTCCCCTTGCAGCAATTGAAAATGTTGACTACTCTGTGACTCTCCCTAGAAAAACTGAGATCAAAATCTGTGATGGGAATAAGGACTACACGTTCTTCACTGAGCTTTGGATTCTCCCAGCCTCCTCTGTAAGAAAGGCAAACAGAAAGGTTGTGCTTTGATGGCTGAAATTAATTTTCTCCTCGGTTTGTAATCCCCACAGATTTCTCTAAGACTGATGACATGAGAGGATTTTCATTTCACGTTGGTGAAGAAAAGGGTGATGAGCACAGAAGTCCATAAGCATCACCGCCTGCACAACTCTTGGCATCAGCCTGTAGGAAGGACCTTTCCTCTCCAGAGGAAATGAAGGAACAGAAAATCTTTGTCTTCCAGACTAAAGGTTTTTGCTCCTTCCCTCAGCAGTGCTGCAGCAATGCAAGGCTAGATTCTTGCTGTCTGTGTGTGAAGCATCAGATGAGTTCAAATGCTCCCACAAACGCCTGCTTATGATTCTGTTGGAGCTCAGCCCCAGTACTGCCTTTCCCGACTGCAATGTAAAATCAAAAGGGGACACAGGTGAGAAGACGAAAATGGAAAGGGAAAAGGAAAACACTGAGAAAACTGAAGGTTTATTGACCCTTCTAAAAATTCATGCTTCTTTCTAAAAGACAGTAATTTAATTGCAAAAGCATTTTCTGCCAGGGGAATTATAAATGCAAATACTAAACATATGGCAATGCTGTGATCATTTGGGAGCTGGCTCTTTCCACACACAGTGGTGAACAGACTAATTAATATAAAAACTTAAGTGCAACAACTATTCTGAAGATACATGCAATGCAAATTTACACTGAGAGCCAAAGAACAAGTTATCTGTCTTCTGTGATCCTGCAATACCTTGCCTGTACCCATGGGGCTTTTCCATACCAGAGGGAACAAAGGTTTCTCTGCTTTTCTCAGCTTCCTCAGCCCCTTGGATTTTGGTGGAATAAGGCAACAGGCTCCCACAACCACCCCTGCTTTTCACTGAATTTTTTTTCTCTTTTTGGGGGTAAAGAATATGAAAAAAAATATTACAAAACCCACAGGCTTCCTTCAGAAACTGTTGTTCCTACCAAAAAAAGAAAATATCTAAACATGAAAGCTATTACCTGAAGACAAACGTGTCAAAAGAAACCCAGCCCAGCAATGGGCACATGGAAACACCTGAGATGCCAGGAAGCAGGGCAAGTTATTTTATCTCATTTGTGAGATACAGAGCTATCTGCAAGACATAAATACAGGTATTAAACCAACTAACACTTCTGCTGGAGATCAACTGATTAATGCTGGTTAATTGCCCAGCTGATGGCATCAACTGGCCAAAGGAACTAAGCTATCACAACCCAATCCAATTATTTTGATTGTAACTTTTTAATTGAATTGAATTACTTTTCAATTCATCAGTCAGGAAGTCCATATGCAGAATTTGATAATTAAGCAGCACTTGATAATGGCTGTATGTTTCTAAATTATGTTTCTTTTTCTAACTATTGCAAAGCTGTTCCTGTTGGGGTTTTTGGAGAGACTGGGGTCCCCTGTGGTTTGCCCATTTCTCACTACAAATGCTGTTTAAGCCACTGAGAGACTCCCAGTGCCTGAGGGATTTGGATATCTTCAGTAAGGTTTAATTTTATTTAATTTCATATTTAAAGCGTCTGTGACCTTTTTCAGCATGCAGAACATGATAAAAATACTTTCACACATGGATGTATTAAATGACATGTCCACCTCGCCTAGCTAATAAACCACACTGCTCTGTTCCTGCTGGCCCCTGGCTACATCAGCCGTCTGCCTGCTGATTTGGGAGCTATAAATAGCCAGCGACTGCACACTCACTGTCTGCTCACATCGAACAAACCCTGATTTTAATGCTCTCAAACAAGGCTGTCTCCTGATGCAGGTCTGTCCTGAATGCTCACTCTCACCTGTTCTCCTTTCTCTGGATGTTTCTTACATGGATGGGAGATTCTTCAGCAAAATTCCCCAACTGAAAAAAATCCTGACAATTAGCAGAGCCACTGACAGGCACCTTCACAGTGTTAGCAAGCTGTTTGTTGCAAAGCAAACCTCCTCACCACTTGTTATGCTCTGATTTGACAAGTTTCTACTTACATTGTATAAATGAAAGGCATCAGTGCTTGTGGTCAGATTTGGTCAGGTCTTCCCAGCTTAGCTCATCCCAAAAAGTCATGACCAATATCTCTGCAAGCAGAAGGCAACAGGCACTAAGTTCCAAAAGGTTTCCAGCCTTAGGAGAAAATGCTTTATGAGTGAACTGAAGCTGAGGACCAGATTGAATAAAGAATTAAATCACCTAAAGAAGGTTTTAGAAGGAATTTGGCAGCTTGATCTAAAAATGCAAATTGATCCCCGCTCTCGGAGCTCACACCGTATCTGGGCATCTCCCTGGTGACTGGGCAGGTGTCCAGGCTGGTACTGGGATGCAGGGAGCTGCATCTACCCCTGGCTTCCCAGCACCTCTCGTTCTGCTAAAGCTCAGTAAGTGCTGGTGCACACCAGCACCTGCTCCATCAGCCCACCCCATACACCCTGGGAGTTGGAAGCAGGCCTGTAGGGAACTCTTCTTCCCCTTTGATCTGCTCTGCGGTGTCTTGGTCTCAGCAGTGCGGACAACACATAAAGCGGTATCCAGATATGGCTCTGGGAAGTGGCCTTTGGGCTTCTACAGTAGAATAATACATTTCCAGAGAAAAAGGAAGTTTTCCCTGGATTGTATCCACACCTCCTGGACAGCTGTGGGCAGAGCAGGATCTCAATTTGTTGAGAAGCACCATGTGTACATCCAGCAGGACTCCTGCACACAGGGGTTCGACTGGTGTCAAGATAGGAGGCGAACTTCCATGTAGGGATGGCACAGAGGGAAAGTGAAGAGATTGGGAGCAGCCTTGTGGAGAAGGACTTGGGGTGCTGGAGAACAAGCCTTATGACGAGCAGCTTAGAAAGCTGGGGTTGTTTAGCCTGGAGAAGAGGAGGCTGAGGGGAGACCTCATTGCGCTCTATAACTACCTGAAAGGAGCTTGTGGACAGGAGGGTGCTGGCCTCTTCTCCCAAGTGACAGGGGACAGGACAAGAGGGAATGGCCTCAAGCTCCACCAGGGGAGGTTTAGGCTGGACATTAGGAAAAAAAATTTCATGGGAAGGGTCATTGGGTACTGGCACAGGCTGCCCAGGGAGGTGGTTGATTCACCTTCCCTGGAGGTGTTTAAGGGACGGGTGGACGAGGTGCTGAGGGGCATGGTTTAGTGATTGATAGGAATGGTTGGACTAGATGATCTGATGGGTCTTTTCCAAGCTGGTGATTCTATGATTCTATGATGTGAAGCTCAACATGAGCTGCGATGGGTGCTCGCAGCCCAGCAACCACCAGTGTCCTGGGCTGCATCCAGAGCAGTGGGACCAGCAGGGAGGGGATTCTGCCCCTCTGCTCCGCTCTGGTGCGACCAAACCTGGAGCCCTGTGTCCAGTTCTGAAGCCCTCAGAACAGGGAGGACACGGAGCTGTTGGAGCGAGTCCAGAGGAGCCCCTCTAGACAGCCTAAACACCACGTTTGGCTTCTCTTAGACTGTAACTTCTTCCTGTGCACTATAAAATGGAGCATTGCTTTCTAGGGCTCTGTCTGCAACTTATACCCTCAGTGCTTTCGTCACCCCTGGGGATGGACGGGCAGACAGACTTAAGGCTTCACCGCCCAGGGTAGAGGGTGAGAGCTGGATGATCTTTAAGGTCCCTTCCAACCCAAACAATTCTATGATTCTGTGACCACAGGCCAGGGAGACGATGCGAGGGCTGGGGCGGGGGGGTTGTTGTTCAGCCTGGGGAAGAGAAGGCTGCAGGGAGACCTTAGCACGGGGCCGAAGGAAGGCCGGGGAGAGCCTCTCGGCCTGGGGCAGGGCGAGGGGCGGCTTCTGGCTGCAAGGAGGGAGGCTGCTGGAGTACCCGCGACTTCTCTTCACGGGCTCGGGCGCCCCCGCGCGGCAGCGGCGGGGACTGCGGGGCCCGAAGGGTTAAAGCGGCGGATAAACCTTCTTCCAGCGAGGCTGCCCCAGCCCTGGAGGGGCCCGAGGCCAGGCGGGACGGGGCCTGGAGCCCCTGAGCCGCTGAGAGGTGCCCCTGCCCGTGGCAGGGCTGGAACGGGATGGGCTTGGAGGTCCCTTCCCACCCAAACCATTCCGTGATGCTAAAACGCCCCCGAGAGCTGGAGAATCTTTCCAAAGCATCACTCGGAGGGGCTGAGCAGAGGTTACAGGTGGTTTGTGAGGGATCCCAGCAGGAAAAGCAGGGGGTGCCTGGCCAGCTCCCGTGTCCAACACCCGTCCTGCCTCTCAGAAACCACCTCTGAGGGCTTCTGCAGGTCCAGCTCTGCAGTACAGCAGCTCAAAGCCTGCTTTCCAGAGTCTAAAAAGACCTGCTCCTTGCTAACTTAACTAATTAAACATTACCAATTGCTAAGCAAACATTAATAATTGCTAAGTAAACATCACCGACAGGTTTAACGCAATTAAAGCTACAACCCCCTGGAAGCAGGTTTCTCCTCTGGCAGCAGCCTCTGGAGCTCCTGGCGCGGTGCAGCCCGCTGCACCTGCTCTCGCCCTCTGAAAACTCACCTGACAAAAGGGATTCCCAGCTTCCCCGGAGCCTGGCAGCTGCCAGCACTGCAGCAAACACGCTCAGAACAGTGTCACAGCTATAGGAAACTCATTTTCAGGTCTTTCAAAGCGCTGAATCAAGCCACTAGTGGTTCAGAAAGGAGTTCTTCCAAATTCAGTTTAAAAGACTAGAAAGGAATCTGTTCATTTATTGAACCATGGGTGCAGCTTAAACACTTTGGGCTTCGGAGATGCATTGGGTATCAATTTTCTTAAATGTTTTTATAGCCTGAATTAAGTTCATTCAAACAGGAACTCCAGCAGGGAGCAGTGCTTGGGGCTCTCAAGTCCCAGTTATGGAAATTATCCTTATTCTCTTAACTGTGAACTTGGTTAAAGGGTGTTTGAGCCAGGAGAAGACATCCTTGTTTTCCTGCAAACAGGAAAGAATGTGCTGAAAGAGGGGGTTTTGCAGTGGGATTTCAAAACTCTCAGATTTAATTGTGCACGTTACCTTCTACCTCCCTCACTGAGATCCCTCCACCTTCCTGTCTGAAGTTTCCAAACAAACGTTTCCAAAACTCATGTGAATGATTACAGCTCAGCTTAAGGGAGAGCTGCTGCCTGCACACGCAGGGGAAGGCTTGTTCTACAGCTGCAGCACTGAAGACCGCAAAGCCCCGTGCAGCACTGGCAGGGTCTGCAGCATTCACCTAAGAGGGCTCCACCACCACAGACAGTCTTATTTTCCTCTCAGTCCCAGCGCCCTGTCACATTAGAGGCAGGAATATTCCCCTATCGATTTCACAGTTGCATCGCATTTCATTTTGTTCTGGCAATCCTTGTCAATCTTTAACATTTCCTTTTCAGAATGTTTCCTGCCTTGAATAAAAAATGAAGCAATGATATAAATCAAACTAAAAATGGCCTGGGCTTTTCCTTTCCGCCTGCATCTGTCTGTTGAGCTACACAGTGAGCTTAGTGTTACCGATCTAATATTTATTTTAACCGCTGCTTGGCTTCAGCCCCGTTGATATACTGGTTATTTTTATATGTGCTAGGCCATTTGGGTGACTGATTCTGCAATTCATGCTGCCTGCTGAAGGACATCCCTTGAAACAGACCTCATAGCTGTATTCTCAAGATGAAAGCAATTGGACAGAAGTACCTTTCTGAAAAGAGGGGCCTCTATTACCTTTATTTTTTTCCTGAATTGCTTGCTCAAGCCAATTGGTTGGGCTATTGGAAGAGATGAAACAGGGAAGAATTGATAGGATTCAGATGTCGGCGTGTGGCATTAAAGTCATTTCTTATCCTTAGCAAATGGTGACTGTTGGATCAAATTCCAGTATATGGCCAAAATACAGTACAAGGGAGAAGATGATTATGCTTATCATGCTCACACAGGGTCAGAGGAGGGGAGTACATCAAAAAGCACAACCTAATTACACAGGGCTGTTATTTCAGGCCACCGCTTGCTCAGTCTCCCTACTCGAGGAAAAAGGAGGCTGCAATAACTGTAATTTCACGTATAAGTTGTATTTTAGGGGCATTTTAGGTGTCAATACGAAGAATCAGGAGCCAGGCAGGAAAAAATCAAAGGCTGGCAGCAGAAATATACTTTTCATTGGCAAGGAGGGTTATCTAGCTTTTTTGTTAATACTTTCATAAGGTACGAAGGTGACCAAAAGCCAGGCTTCAGAGAAATCATTTTCCCAGATGACACGAATGCTTTTTTCAGGTTCTATCTGGTTTGGTGACTGTAACTGTTTCTGTCAGAGGAGACCAAAGTAAACAAGCCCATGACAAATAAATTTACAACATTTAGAAATCACGGTTGTTTTCCAAATGAATAATAAAAATAAAAAAGAGCCTTGAAATAGTCCACATGGATGCACAGAGCACATCTATATGCTCTGAGGGAAGGGTACCGATTCCAAAAGGCACACATGGAATGGCGACCCAATCAGGCTTCTTTATTTAGTTTCACTAATTTGCAAGCAGAGATGAGTCAAAAAACTGAGAGTGGTTTGTAGTGCTTTTCAGACTGAAGGTTGTGCGTTGGACCCATCTCTAGCTCCAGCCTGCTCAGAGAGATTCCTTATGCCCAAACCAGATGTGAAAGTATGAGATTGCGCACTTTTAGGACCAGTTTCCCACTACAAGCAAAGATAAGACACCAAGATGCCAGAAACGATCCTAGAGCATCATTCCAGTCATTCAAGCACACTGGTAACTTCCCCAGTCAACCGAACCCATTACAAAGCTTTTTGGGGGATGTGCTTTACTTTGCTTCAGTCATCTCCTGGCTGCAGCTGTCATAGTTCATCATCAGGTGCCTGAGGGACTGGGCTTGTGTTGCAGAACTGACCGTGACACAAGGCATTGTTATTGGTCAAATATACATAAAGTTGCTAATTGAGGAGATTCTGGAACTCCAACAACCCAGTGACAAGGTATGTCTGAACACTCACTAAGTTCACAGGAACTCATATCCATATGCAGTGGATTAGGCCTGATGATCTGACATTTCACAGGTCTTGGACTTCCTTTTGGGAATTTACTATTTTGTGACTGCATGCCAAGAAAAACAGAGAGGGAAAAACACATGAAGAACCAGTACACAAGCTTCATCATGGATTATAGAATTGGTTTGCTCCGTCCTAGGAATCAATGTCACTGTGGGGCCAATACTCAGCACCAGTTCCCTCTAAAATGAAGATTGATGTGATTCTTCCAATGAATGGACTGGTTTATCGAACACCTGGTTTGAGCAAGAGGTATTTTATAGGCAGTCACTGCATATTTTTGACACTGCAACATTTATGTTCAATAATCTACTCTTAACCTGTTACAAGGTGGCTTTTTCTTTCAAAACCTTCCCTAAAGAGAACTTTCAAGCATATAAGATAAGGTGACTTTGCATTTTGTTGTGAAATCAAAGTGCTAGTTCTGATTTGGTGAAGAGAAGACAAGAAGCAAGGATGAGCCATATCTTACCCTTTGTATGATACCTTGGTTGGAAACTACTGAAAATGAAAAAACTAGAGCAAAGTTTCAAATACATATGCACAGTTTCTTTATAAAAACCTGTCTTCTCAGGGCCACATGTCCTCAGCGGTGGCACATTGCTCGCCCCCAGGGTAGGGAGCCCCTTTGAAGTAGGCTGAACCAGATGGGGAAATCTCCTGTACTGGCTGCAGCAGATGGGAGCTCAGGAGAGAGATCCCACAGAGACCCTCAATTTCAAGCTTCCCTTCCACGCCAGAAGCTGTTTCTTTGAGGCCTGACCAGATGGTTTGTGAAGTGCTTGGATACAGCACCTGTAGGGATTTGGGAAAAGGTGGGTAAGTGGGAGGTAAAGTGAGCTTTTCAGTGTGATGAGGGTATGCCCATTGCGCAAATTTTGAACCAGGTGCAGAAGTAATCTTGTGCATTTCTTAAATATCCAACCCAAAATTCACCAAAATCATTTGCCCTTCCTGTGTGTTTCCATGTGCCCTGGGAGTTCATTCACAGAGCTGCTGCCCAGCTTTACCCCAGCTGTCCTGGCCCTCGAGCAGAAATTCCACCTGGACAAAGCATGGCTGTGCTGCAGCTTCACTGGTCCCATGCACACTAATATATTCAAAATGTTGGAAGTGCTGTAAGGAGAAATAATTGTGAATTAAAGGCCTTCTGCATGAGGGAAGTGAGATTGTTCAGTCTGGAGAAGAGGAGGCTGAGGGGAGACCTCTTCACTCTCTGCAGCTCCTGAAAGGAGGTTGTGATGAGGTGCGTGCTGGGCTCTTCTCCCAATGAACAAGTGATAACGTGAGAGGAAATGGCCTCAAGTTGTGCCAGAGAAGGTTTAGTCTGGATATCAGGAAAATTTCTTTACCAGAAGAGCGATGAAGCCCTGGCAGAGGCTGCCCAGGGCAGTGGTGGGAGGGGTTCAAAATCCTGGAGGGGTTCAAAAAACATGAGGCTGTGGTGCTTTGGGACATGGTTTAGCTGGCACGGTGGGGCTGGGCTGTCCTAGAGATCTTTTCCAACCTTAATGATTCCACGATTCCATGATACTGTAATCGGTTTTCCAGCAAAGCAGAAAATCTTTGTGTTAAAAACCAAACCAAACCAGCCCGATCCAGTGGGAAATGTCCCTGCCCATCGCAGGGGGGTGGAACTAGATGATCTTCAAGGGCCTTCCAACCCAAACTATTCTATGATTCCATGAAAACCCAACCCAAACCAAACCAAACAAACAACAACAAACAAAACCCATCAAATCCCTCAAAAAAAAAAAGCCGACAGACTGAAATCTCCCCCACCATCCCGTGCACTTCTCGCTCTCGGCTCTAGAGGGCTGCCTCAAACCGCCGGAGAAGCGCAGGGCGCTGGTGTTCCAGCGCTTTCCTCCCACCCTCGGTCCCAGGCGATGGGTCAGCATCCCCCAGCTCCCACGGCTGCGGGAATTGGCCACTGTCCTGAGCCAGCAGCGCTCGGTCCTTCGGAAGGGGCTGAGGTCCCCCAGCCCTGTGGGTGCGATGCTCTGCGAGGGGACCGGCAGGGCCACGCCGAGAGGCGGCGGTCAGTCTTCATAGAATCATGGAATCACCAGGTTGGAAAAGACCCATCGGATCATCGAGTCCAACCATTCCTATCAAACACTAAACCATGACCCTCAGCGCCTCATCCACCTGTGACTCAACCACCTCCCTGGGCAGCCTGTTCCAGTGCCCAATGACCCTTTCCATGAAATATCTTTTCCTAATGTCCAGCCTAAACCTCTCCTGGCGGAGCTTGAGGCCATTCCCTCTTGTCCTGTCCCCTGTCACTTGGGAGAAGAGACCAGCTCCCTCCTCTCTACAACCTCCTTTCAGGTAGTTGTAGAGAGCAATGAGGTCTCCCCTCAGCCTCCTCAAGGCTAAACAACCCCAGCTCTCTAAGCTGCTCCTCGTAAGTCTTGTTCTCCAGCCCCTTCACCAGCTTCGTTGCTCTTCTCTGGACTCGCTCCAGAGCCTCAACATCCTTCTTGTGGTGAGGGGCCCAGAACTGAACACAGGATTCGAGGGGCAGTCTCACCAGTGCCGAGTACAGAGGGAGAATAACCTCCCTGGACCTGCTGGTCACACCGTTTCTGATCCAAGCCAAGATGCCATTGGCCTTCTTGGCCACCTGGGCACACTGCTGGCTCATGTTCAGCCGCTGTCAACCAACACCCCAGCTCCTTCTCCTCCAGGCAGCTTTCCAGCTTCCTGGTGTTGAGCATTTCGGCTCAGCCTACGGCAAAAGGGCAGGTGACTGAGACACCTGACTGAGAAGGGTTAAATCAGGAACTCTGAGCAGTTTTAGCAGCATGAATGCAGCTTGGAAACCATTTGCAACACTTGGCAATTAAGCAATGGACACTCAGAAAGAGTTAAAATTAACAACTACTATGCCCAAAACAGTGGAACGCTGTGCTACATCTCACTGCATGATAAAACCCAACACAAATGGATTGCAGAATTGTATATTTTCAATTTCCAACTGTCATGTTTTAAAACTTAAAATGACACCTTTCACCTTTTATTTTAAATTGATTTTCTTTCTTTTTTTTTTCAGAATAGATCTATCGACAAATTTGAGTTTCAAGAGTTCAGTTTTTACAAAACTGGGGTGTACCTTAAGAAGAAAGCATGAACCAATGTCACCCAGTAAGAACCTTTGCTCCTGAAGCAGTTTGTGTTGAAAACAGAGTTGCTTTGTAAATCTGATGATAACAAAGAACTGGCTCAGCTTGAAAATAAACCAAATTCACTACTTTTTCAGTTGTGGGAAATGCTTAGAGGAGGTATGTCAACCTTGCAATGATTTGCAGGAAACTGTGGTTTCTGTAGCCCCTGGACTGGTGTTGATTCACAGGGAAAGCAAAGCAATCTTTTGTGCTTGTGTGAGAAACAAATCATTCATCACAACTTTGAAGATACTTGGAGGGTTCTTTGAAATCTGCCAAAGAAACCTTGCTAGAGTAAATTCCCTTCATGCTGGTTTTGTTGCTCTTGAAAACCAGATTTTATGTTCTTACCTCATCTAAGGCTCCTTTACAACAGCACAGGGGAGAAGAGGAGGCTGAGAGCCCTTGGTTCCCTCAGCTTTATCTCGTGTGCACCCATGCAAGGTCAAGGGCTGTGTGTGCCCTCCAGCATCCACTCCCATCCCCATTTCATCTGGGACCTCCTGCTCTTCAGGAGAGCAGTGCTATAGAAATAGAGAGCTGCTTGCACAGGTGGAGGCTTTCCCTGCTGGAGCCTTCTTTGTGATCCCAAAAGGATGTCATGCATATACACAAGTGCCATCACCCCCTGCCGCTGATTTGGCTGTGTGAGCCCCTGCAAAACTCGAGTGGGCAAATATTCAAGTGTCCTGGTCAGGCCCACAGCACAAAGCCATCCTAAAAGCTTGCAAGTAGGAAAATGCCCTTGGAAGTCTGCAGCTCACAGCTGTGTTCAAACTCCGTAACAACAAAACCACATTCCACTCCTTTCCTCTGCTTCCTTCAACCACATAGCATTTTGTTTCTCCTGGGTCAAGCATCCTTTATGAAAGCACATGAAATGAAAGGTATTTTCTTCCCATGGGTGCTTGACCAGCTCACTGTGCTCCATGATCCCACCTGAGCCAAGCCCCTGAGACGGGATTACCCTCATGCCTGAATGTCCCCTGGTCCCTGGGGGCTCCACGGATGGGGTGAATCTCACCTGTGCTCCCTCCCTGGAGCTGGGGTTCAATCAGAGTTGTGAGGCACAACCAGCAGTGTGGAAACCCTTCAAGGACCCAAACATCCTTATGAAAAAGGCAATAATGAGTTCATACATGTGAGGTGAATGTAGGCAATATAGGCACAAACACATTAATTTACCATTATTCCATTTCTCACACAATATTTAACCAAGCACCATAAATGGGATGGTTTGCAAGGGGTAAAGAGGTTGCTTTTACCAAGCCGCTGTGAAAACCAGAGTAGAAAACTCAAATACGTTTCCTGGCTTAACTGAAGATTGGATACAATTTCTCCAAGTACTGTCACTAGTGTTAAAAATACGTGATGAGATATATCAGTAAGAAGCATCTTCAAAGAGGATTAAAGGTTCAGGTTATTTTTTTTTTGTTTGAGGCAATAATATATTGAATTCTTTTGGAGTAATTAAACTTGAAACTAATCCAGCTCTCTCCCTTCTTTTTTTTTTCTTTTTGGGTACAAAGCTTGGTAGCTTTATAGCTAATTGGCAGGTGAGCAAGATAAGTAGCACCGAACACCGCTCGATGCTGTTACTGCCTGAGGGAGAGACAGGCAGCCTGTGGTACAAGAAGAGGCTGCTCAAGCACACATCGAAAAGAAGCATAATGAATTTTTACCTAAGGAGATAATGCAATGACTTAACCTCCAGCAAGAAATAAGACCTTGGTGTTCCAGGAAATTTCTTTTTGAGAAAGTGTTTCAGGGATGACAGCAAAGCTTCTTTGTGGCAACTAAACACTGAAAAGCCTGTAGGTTCCTTTGCTGCTTGGTTGAAATTACAGAATCAGACCACTTGACTTGCATTCAGGCCTCGCTAATCCCCATGGGGCTTTATCCCCTGTTTGTCATTAGCTGCCTGCATTGACAGACTCCCCTGCTTGCCCTCCCTAACCAAAACAGCAACAAAAACCCCTTTGCATCAAAGTGAATTTGCTTTCAACTTTGATCGCATTTCTCGTGGCGCTCAAGCCTGTTGCTAAGAGAAAATACAGTCATGAGGAATGGGCAAATTATTATTATAATTACTCTTGTTACACCCAGTGCGAACAAGCTTCTCCCAGCACTCAGCTGAATTCTATAGCACTGCACGCTTTAATTGATAGAGTTAGTGACAGCCCTGCTGGGGCAGGAACTGCAAGAGAGCCCATCCACAACAGTGGCACATGGGGCACGAGCTTGTGCCACCCTGGCTGCTGCCAGCGAGGGGGTTGGACACCCTCTGCCAGGCAAGGGGACGTGCAGTGCACTGTCTGCCAAGGGGGGAGAGTTTATTTCACCACCCCAGTTATTTCAGTGAACTCAGTACCAAAAGCTTGCAGTCTGTGCAATCCAGCCTGTCCTAAAATATCTGCTTCTGGTGTGACAGCGTTCCTCAGTCTGACCCAGCTGTTCAGAGTCCATGGTCGAGGCAGGAGCAGAAAACAGCTCCCTCGAAGTCACGCAGTGGATGTTGTAGAACTCGAGTCTTCTGGCTGCCACTTGTCCACTGGACCAGCCACATTCACTGGGTATTATTATTATTATTATTATTATTATTATTATTATGTTATTTATGTTTATATTATTATTATTTAGTAGTATTATTATAAAAACTAAAATAAGTAATAAAAAGCACTAAAAATACTGATCGGAGACATACAGTTCTTCCAACCTCATAAAGAATCCAAGCAGCAACCTTTAGAGCAGCCAAGCAGTGGAGCAGGCTGCTAAGGAAGCATGGAATGCCGGCAGGCTGGAGTGCAAACCACCTGAAAACCACAGGCTTTGATGTTTTTCAAGTTTCAGTAACAGGCTGACAAGGGAGGAAGGTGGGGGGGGGGGGGGGGGGGGGGGGCGGGGCGGGGAAGCGAAACAGAAAGGCAGAACCAAATTCCCAGCCCAGCATTAGCTTCCTGGGCAAATTCAGAGTGGTTTAGTTTACTTATTTGCATTTTTCACAAAAACTGATAGAAACTAAAACTAAACTAGTTACTCCAAGAACTACAGAAAATCTTGGGGCAGATTAGGATTAAAATTCTGTTCATCCTGGCCTCATCCTTTGCAAAACAAGCTTACTTGCAGTTTCCAGAGCTCACTGGTAGGAGTAATAGGGTAAAGACATTTTTTCTTCAAAAGTTTAATAACAGAAGCTTTGCAAGGAAATGCTGTGGAGCCTGGAAAGTTAAAATGTGATCATTTTAAGACTGGATTATATGTGAATTTAAAATGCAAACTTGATTCTCTTTGTTTATACAAATGCAAGTCAGAAGCAGCTCCTGTTAACTTCTGTAGATCTATATTAGCGTAACCCAGAACTGATTTCTACAAATCCACATTAGTCTGAGGCAGAGATAGCTGTGAGGGGCTGGAGCACAGGCTTCACTGTCATGACCAGCTTGCACCCTACTGCCAATCCATGTGGCTCAGCATCACCTCTAAGTCATGCATGAATCACCATAATCCAAGGGAACAGGCCTTTTCAAAGTGTTGAAGAGAGACATTTTAAACTATAACTGCAAGAATTGAGGTTTTGGAGGCAGTAACTTAGTTAGCAGAGGGGCTCTGGAATAAGCTGCATCCACTATTGGGATCAGCAGCAGCTGGGAAATCTATATTTGAGTGACTGTTCACATCTGAACACTCTATGCCAATATGCGACTCAGGCAGGCTCCAATCCCTCCTATCTACACAGAAAACCTTGAAGTGATACAGGCCTTATGAGGAGCGGCTGAGAGAGCTGGGGTTGTTTAGCCTGGAGAAGAGGAGGCTGAGGGGTGACCTCATTGCTCTCTACAACTACCTGAAAGGACGTTGTAGAGAGGAGGGTGCTGGCTTCTTCTCCCAAGTGACAGGGGACAGGACAAGAGGGAATGGCCTCAAGCTCCGACAGGGGAGGTTTAGGCTAGACGTTAGGAAAAAATTCTTTACAGAAAGGGTCATTGGGCACTGGAACAGGCTGCCCAGGGAGGTGGTTGAGTCACCTTCCCTGGAGGTGTTTAAGGCACGGGTGGACGAGGTGCTGAGGGATATGGTTTAGTGTTTGGTAGGAACGGTTGGACTCGGTGATCCGGTGGGTCTCTTCCAACCTGGTTATTCTGTGATTCTGTGATTCTGTGATATGGCGAAAATCATGTTCCATTATTCAGCACTGAGACCACAAGCGCTGTTGAATTTTCTGATATGTGCAGATGTTCCTTTATTTCTGTTCTGCATGGATTCAGTCTTTCTGATTGCACGGCGTTTAGACCAGAGCTCGGTTACGCTTCAAGAAACACCTGCACGAGCTTTGGAAAGAGGGAGGGGAACCTGATCTACTACCACTTTAGTCTGGAAAAAGAATGAAAAGACACAGTCCATGCTAAAATAAGAGGCCTTTTTCTTACAGTCCCGAGTATATAAGGAAAACTGCAGCATATGCCCTATCATCTGTTGGAGACATCGTGAGGAGTATAAATACATCAGCTTCTGAGACTGCAGTGCAAGAGCTGTAATAAATACATAAAGTGGTGTTGAGAAGATCCGCACTCGTTTGGAAATATGCTCCTGCGTTTCCAGAGTGCCTCTGTATTTCATAAAAGTGCTTGTTCTGAAATAGTGGTGCTAAATAAAAGCTTTTTAATTTTCCAGACAGCAAAAATAGAGTGATTTATCTTTCAAGTGAAAGAAAGAAGGGAAAGGATTATCTTTTTTCACCTTCTGTGTTTAAAAGGTATCCCATCAAACCTAAGCCGACATGACGTTTACATGGATCACTGCTTAGTCACTCGAGATTCAGCATGGTTGGAAGATGTCAAGTGTAGGGCAAACACCTGCATATGTTAAGGCAGTCAGAGTCACACATTGCATTTAAAACCAAGGAATTGCAGAATGAAAGGGT
The DNA here is from genome assembly GCF_032191515.1 of Phaenicophaeus curvirostris. NCBI lineage: Eukaryota > Metazoa > Chordata > Aves > Cuculiformes > Cuculidae > Phaenicophaeus > Phaenicophaeus curvirostris. Next base: position 12,502,680 of record NC_091400.1, on the reverse strand, counting down.
GAACCTGAAATGACTGTGATGAATATGACAGATAACAAGGAAAAGGGGATATTAATTAATGTGGAATTAGAGCTTTCTCTCCTCAAATATTTGGGAACAGCAGAGGAATGTTGTGGATAGCGTGAACAAAGTGGTGCTTGCAATGCTGAAAGTGACTTTGAAAAAGGATGTGCACCTGGTAAGCCAGCCCTGGCTGTATGACCTGTTCCATGCTACTGGCTTCCCACACAGCCGCCCATGGGTCTTGGGTGCGTTAGTGGGTAATTAAATTCACAGAAGACTGTCTGCCAGTATCATAGAATCATAGAATAACCAGGTTGGAAGAGACCCACCAGATCATCTAGTCCAACCATTCCTATCAAACACTAAACCATGCCCCTTAGCACCTCATCCACCCATCCCTTAAACACCTCCAGGGATGGTGACTCAACCACCTGCCTGGGCAGCCTCTTCCAGTGCCCAATGACCCTTTCCATGAAATATCTTTTCCTAATGACCAGCCTAAACCTCCCCTGGCGGAGCTTGAGGCCATTCTCTCTTGTCCTGTCCCCTGTCACTTGGGAGAAGAGGCCAGCATCCTCCTGTCCACAACCTCCTTTCAGGTAGTTGTAGAGAGCAATGAGGTCTCCCCTCAGCCTCCTCTTCTCCAGGCTAAACAACCCCAGCTCTCTCAGCCGCTCCTCATAAGGCCTGTTCTCCAGCCTCTTCACCAGCTTTGTTGCTCTTCTCTGGACTCACTCCAGAGCCTCGACATCCTTCTTGTGGTGAGGGGCCCAGAACTGAACACAGGATTCGAGGAGCGGTCTCACCAGTGCCGGTACAGAAGGAGAATAACCTCCCTGGACCTGCTGGTCACGCCATTTCTGATACAAGTCAAGGTACCATTGGCCTTCTTGGCCACCTCTGCACACTGCTGGCTCATGTTCAGTCGGCTGTCAACCAACACCCCCAGGTCCCTCTCCTCCAGGCAGCTTTCTAGCCAGACTTCTCCTAGTCTGTAGCACTGCATAGGGTTGTTGTGCCCCAAGTGCAGGACCCGGCACTTGGCCTTGTTAAACCTCATGCCATTGGACTCTGCCCAGCAGTCTAGCCTGTTCAGATCCCTTTGCAGAGCCTCCCTACCCTCCAGCAGATCAACACTTCCACCCAGCTTAGTGTCATCCGCAAACTTGCTAAGGGTGCACTCGATGCCTTCATCCAGGTCATTGATAAAGACATTGAACAGGGCTGGACCCAGCACCAAGCCCTGGGGAACCCCACTTGTCACTGGCCTCCAGCTGGATTTCACACCATTTCCTACCACTCTCTGGGCCCGGCCAACCAACCAGTTTTCCACCCAGGAGAGTGTGCACCTGTCCAGGCCAAAGGCTGGTAGTTTCCAAAGCAGAATCTGTGATCCTTGGTTTGGGCTTTACTGGGTCCTGTACTGGGGGAGTGACAGGGAGGAGCAGAAGCAGCATCCTGCTCTGTGGAACAAGAGCACCCCATTGTTGTGCGGGCTGGGTTTATTTTGAAGGTGCAGTGAAACTCCAGGGCTTTGCTCTGTCAGGGCTCTCAGGCCCTTCAGAAACGCTGCTTGTGGGGTTCCTTTCATATCAGGGAGGCTGCCGCAATAATGCAGCCAAGGAAATTATAGCTATGCAGAATGTACCCACTCGGCTAGGAGGGTCTTTATCCGCTTCTCTCTTCCTGATATCAGCCATAGCCTGAGACATTAAACTCGATCTCAGGCTAAAAAGAGCCTTCTCTTTGCTTTGAGATGTAAGGGATGACAGCTTTGTGAAACTGGATGGCTTGGAGATCCTTTAGATACTTGTAGAAATGTTTCTTTGGCTTTCCAGCACTCCCGAAGTCAATTAAAGAATGGGGCAGAGAAGACAGAGTCTGCATCCAGCTCTTTTCCTGGAGTTGCAGCTATTGATTACAACTGCACTGACTACCAGACCATTCAATCTAATGAAACTGTTATTAAATGACACTACTGCAATCGAGATCAAAGTATAGCCAACTTGGAAGGAAAGGTTGAAAGTGTTGGAAGAGGCAATGATTAGATTTCATGGTACAGATGTGTTAGTGCAATTCTGCACTGGCTGTACCGTGTTTAGCTGTATTCTCGTAGAAACCCTGTTGTTTCACCAGGACTAATGCAGAAGGAGAATGGGTTTAGAATAGTAGTTTTCCTACTATTTCTATGAGTGTTCTCCCATACAATAAATTTATAAAGCTGTCAGGTCCTAATGCTGAGTCAATAACAAATTATTGATTGGGAGGCAAATATAGCTCTCAAAGGCTCTCAGATAATTCCGTTACTTGTGGCTTAATAGGAAGAGGGAGAGTTAATTATTTATACTATGCATGGGGTTCACTAAATGAGAGCTGCAATTTGCAAGATGAGATGGAATCATAAATTAATGCTTTGTAAAAATTGTTCTCTGCTCAAAGCCAGAATAAAAGATTTTTGTGGGATGGAGCAGCGCTAGACATCGCTGGCACCCAGTAGATCAGACTGCTTCTAGAGAGCCTCTCACCACACAGCTCTTTACCCAAAGGGGCTGCACCTTATTCTGCTTTTCCTCATGCCCTTGTCCCATTCTGAATATAACAGCATGTCAGGGGGTTGTCTCATTTCCAAACACAAAGAATCAGAGCTTTAGTTTACCTGCTGAAAGACCATGGCACATGTTAAGACACCAGTCTGTGGTGTCTGAACCTGACACAAAACCCAGAATCATTGCATTAGCAATGGGTGGGCTTATTTTGAAATGAACATTGTCATTTTGTGACTCATTTTTATCTGTCATTATACCAAAAATAGTCAGAAAGAACTTGATTCCACAAACTCATTTTTAAGTCACCTTTTCAAATCAGGTAACTATGATTAATTGTTTGACTAGCAATGGTCTTTGGAGAAAGAATCGTTCTAACCAGGACACAGGTGCAAGAGACAACATGATTGCCCTCACACAGCCCGTCACTGCATTTAAATTCTGTTGTCATATTTCACTGCCTTTATTAGCAAAGGATGTCTTCAGAAGAGGATGGAGGCTGTTCTGCCACTGCAGCCAGTGGGCTGTTGCCCACACCGTGATCTCTCTGAGCCTTGGGAAACACCTGCAAACTCCATCCCTACAGCCATTGCAGCTTCAACTTCTAATTGTTCCTCAGCTCCTTCTCAAATTTATTTCGTCTTCTTCCCTATTTAAACTCTGAAACTCTGCCCCAGCCATCCCTTGTAACTGCAGCCGCGGCGGCTTCCTTCAAAGCTCTTGGGTTACCCACTGCCTCTGTTGCTCAGATCTCCAACCACTTCTCACTCTCATTGCAGCACTTAGCTAGAAGTGTTAATTGATGGACTACAACTGACGTGAGCGTTCAGCCTCATGGCTTGTGACAGCGAGTGTTTTCCTATTGTGCCAGACAAAAGAATCGAAGTAACTGGTGGCTCCTATCACCTTACATGCAAATCCTGCCTGAGCTCTGGGAGACTTAGGGGTGAATTATTAACGGAGAGGGGGGCACCTGCCTGGCTTGAGTGGGGCTTGGCTTTCGAGCGTGAGTAGGAGACACTGGGAAGTCATTCAGCAATGGGCAACCTCTTTAATAGATTACAGATGAAAATCTCTTTGGCCACTGACAGGTTAAATAACAGGGATAGGTGAGTCACTCCATCTCCCTTCCTTCCCCCTCCCCGCACTGCAAGTTTAATAAGCCCAAATCAAAACCATCTAGACCTGGAGCTCTCTAAGATTTAAGGCTTTAAAATGTGAAGCACCTCATTATATCTGCCTATTTTCAATAAAAAGGGAAGATAACCGGTGTCACGTCAGTGTCTTATCAGTGGTATTTGTTTGACTTCTGTTTCAAAAGTGCACTGCTTGCTTTTTCTGGTGCTGGAATCAAACTCTTCTGAACTGTACAGTATAAGAAGATGTATCGGTTTTCACCTAAGAACTTTAAAATGGAGAGCAGTCTGTGTTTCGCTCTGCAGACATAAAGAACTATTGTACAGTATAGCATATAACACTTGCAACATGGCCAATTGACTTCCTTCCTATTAATCAACCGCTCTGTTTACCTTCTTACACAAACCATTTCAGAACCATTAAAACTAAGAGGATTAGCATCACATTTCTGGCAAAATGCACCTTAATTTCAGCAAATGCTACTTTCACTCTCCGAGGAGATTTAAAAAACCTTGAAAGAAACAGATTCTTTATTGTGGCAAATTCACTGAAACAGGTATAAATCATATCTCCCATTTAAAGAAGGAGGGGAGGACAAGAAGGGCAGAAGAACACAATTCTCTCAGAATTGAATTACCAAGAAGGAAAATATTTCAAAGCAATCCTGAAATGCGAGTTAAATCATGACAATGTGAAACACTTGTTTCACCCTGGCAATGTACAAATAGTGCCTACTTTTGTAGCCTGTTTTTAGGAAACAGTTGGGAATGGTTTACTTGGTCTGCAAATAATACCACGAGCCAAAAGTTCAGCGTGCAAGGATTCCCTTTTCATACACCCTGGGAGTTTGTCCAGCACAGACAAGTAGAAGCGCTTGTGTCATTTATTCTAACATCATTAATTTAGCTGTCAGTACTGATTGGGAAAGCATTGCAAAGAATTAAAAAGGGGGGGAAAAATATTCCAAATCAATTCAAGTCTGTTGTAAGCACAAACATCAGGCAGTATCAGTTTAAATGTTTGCTTTGTGCCCTGGCAGCCATGTGAAAATGTTAGGTTTAAGAGCTGTAAAAACTAATCACACAACTGAGAATGAAAATGTGTCCTAAGAGCACAGCAAGTGGATATAGTGGAGACCTAATGCCTAAAGGACACACACCCCAACACAAAGGCACAAGACAATTCTATATATGTGAATATAACAGAAGAAGTAGCCTCTGAATGATGCCAAGAGAAATTCTCCATGAAGGAAGAGAAAAAGAAGAGAATTTAAATATTTCCAACAGCTTGTCATGAAGCATCTCAGGGAGTGAGAATACATGGGGAAGTCTTTATCCAGACAACTGATACATCATCTTAAACACCAGTAATTCCGCATGTGATATAAATAACGTTGCCAAGGATGCTGCAGAGCCCTCCATGCAGAGCAGAATGCAGGACAAGGAGTCCTACTCCTTGTCATCAAAAGACATTTTGGGATGTCCCAGAATGACAGAAATACACACAAAGGTGGATTCAAGGGTCTGATCTGTGTGCAAAGGTATCAGAAATCAGGCATATTAGATGGATTATCTTTCTGTTCTACCCTAACAGTGAATTTGCTAGTTGGTCACTGAACAAGCGTGTCCAGAAAAGCACCTAAAATCCCTCTTGTGAGTCAAAAATGGTAGTTTAGATCCCTACACACCACTATTTTCTCAATACTGTTACTAAATTCCATCTACACTTTTGTCATTTGCTCATAATAATGAAACATATCTTCCCCCCACCCCGTTTTCATTACATAGTTTGAGCCTTCTGAGCAGGTTATAGAGTGAGAGATGCTGTTCTGCCTTCTCCTTACTATCCATGAGCAACAGAGATTGGCAAGGGGAGGGGAAGTACCCACAGAATGTATCTTTTTTATTAATGAAGAGCATTCAAAGTAGTTTTAAAGCTACACATTTTCAGGAGAGGAAATGTGTTGAAAACAAAATTTTCAAACAAACTTTTCCATTTCAAACATTTTTTTTCCGGCTAACCCTGCTTAAGTGATGCTCAGAAATCAAACAACAGGCTCCAAAGTGAAGCTGCAGCTTGGTGGCAGAAGGTTCCAGCTGAAATCCCACTGAAGTTCAAAGCCCACCCTGCTGGCTCTCTTTCCATTCCTCTACCCTGTGCAGTCCAGAGAGCTGATTGTGAGTGCTGGCTCTGTGAGTGCTGGCTTGGGACCAGGCTTTTTAAGGTGCATAATTTTTCAGACAGCCCTTGCAGATCAGTCTCTGGGGTCTGATGGTGATGGCCCCTTCTGTCTGACAAGATAAACGATCCTTTATAACTCTTGTCAGATCATATAGCTGGCATCAGGAAATTAAGATAAAACTTTTCTGCTGGCATTGCATTGTTAGAGGGCTGAATGACTGAACTCCTTGTTGCTGGAAAAAGACTGGCTACATCAGGGCTTTTTTGTTGAACAAAGGACCCCAAATGATAGCTTGGAGGAGCTATCCTGTTGCTTCTCTAGCTTGGGGCAATAAATATGAACTGCTTATCTCCTGTAGCTAAAACCAACCATCCTGGGCTTGCTGATCAAAAAGGAAATACGTAATTAAACACAGAGCCTTAATTCTGATTTAGTCTGAGCAGTTTGTTCAAAGTGAAGAATTCCTGTGCTGGAACTGCTGCATGAAAACAAAAAGTCTTAAGAAAATAAAATGCCTGCCTCTGTTAGAGAAAAGCTTCTGAGGACAAATAGCTTCGACTATTATAGAAACCTTCCTGATCAGTGGTGCACAAAGCACTTGCACAGAGAGTCTGGAAATAACTTTCTCACACAGAGAGACTGTTGCTCACCACCAGGTTGTGACAAACAGTTCTTGGATATAGTTTTTCCATTGCAATGATGGTTATAGAAATTCTAGAAAGGCAACTGAGAACAATAATTCTACATTTAGGAGGATGCTATCAAAAAAACCCCAAACACTGCAACAGTCCAAAGAGTGGTCCAAGCCCTGCTCCACTGCTCCAGTCCAGCCTGGAGGTCTCCTCTGGTATAAAACACTGAGGATTTTACAAGAACCAGCTTTTCCAAGTACTAAATCTCTTCCTACACTTTTTGGAAATGCAAGCTGAGAGCGATAGCTTCTCCTTTTAGCACAACCACAAAGAAAAAACAAAGAATTTCAGCATCATCTGTGAAACACGAGCACATGTCCTTTCACAAAGGTGACTGTGTTTCTTCTGCCATGAAAGACAGGCTGCAGTACCCCAGCGCTGGGCTGTGTCTGGTGGTGGTTGCACAGGTAATGCTGCCAGAACTGAAGGCTTAGCCTTGCTAGGACAGTGCTGGCTGAGCTGGAATGAGTGTCCTTTCCCCACAACCAAGCCAGCACCACAGTCCATTCTGCATTCGCCTTGCAGAGCATTCGCAATGCAGCTGCAAGCGGGATGTGCAAAGAGGACAATGAAGCCGAGACTAAACCCTTGGTTTTGTTAGAAGATTTAAAGGCCATTCAGCTCAGTGTTATAAAGCTGGCTAAGAGAAAGCCCCAACAGATTCAACAAGATGTACTGTATATTAAAAGGTTCCTGATTTTCCCTAAATGATAACCTGCTGAAGGAAGTGATGTCCTCTGCTGCAGTACCTGGCTGGCTAATTGCAAACCAGGCAACCTTATCCCCCCCGAGATTTACAGATAAAAAAACACTGTCATCACCTCCACCCTCCCTGGCTCCACTCTCTTGTACAGCAGGTAAGACAAGAAACAGGGACTGGGAGGTTTAAATAGGCACAGTACATTTGACATACTGGACAATTGCGAACACCAGCACGGCCACGCGTGCAGCAGCAATGTAACAAGTCAGTGACAGGAGGCTTTTCAACTTAGTACCAGTAAAATACATAACAAATGTGGCTTTGGAAGAACATGGTATCCCTGAATACTTCAGTTCAGGAACCAATGAAAGCACCTGTCTGGATAAAGCTTTAAAAGTTATTTGTTAAAAAAAATAATAAACAAGGTGCAAAGCACAATGTTTCCCTGGCAGTCTGGAGGGCAATGCTCAACAGCACGAGGATGGTGACTGGGATAACTTCCAGTGGGGGCTCTTCTGTTTACAAATTTTTTCAAAGATGGAAAGAGATTGTTTTTGACCACTGAAAACGATAAGCCAAAACCTGTCCTTGTCCTGCTGCTTCACTCTACAATGCAGAGTTTAACGAAGCAGTGCAGCTGCCCTGTAAGGAATACGAACCTCAGAAATGGGTCTGGAAATGATGGCTACTAACAGTACATCCACACTGTTCTGTCGCCTTTGCTAGTGATGACCACCACAGATCACAGCTCTTTAACGCAGCCCTGCTGCAGCTGGGACTGGATGAAAGGGGGCAGCTCCCCAGTCCCCTGCAGGCTCAGGGGAGAGAAGGATGATGGGTTTTTAAATAACCCACTTTCATGCATTTCCTTGGATTCCTCACCTACATCTATCTGAGGAGCGTTAGCTGGGGCAGTGCAACCACCAAGTGATGCGATGCTGTGCTGCTCCTTGTCTCTCCTTCCTGCACCTCAGTCTCTAAAGGAGGAGATCCTGATATATGCATTCAAAGCAGATTGCTGCTGATATCTCTCTTTGCGGGTTCCACACTCCCAGGCAGCAGTCGGTGAAGGTGTACAACGCGTATCCGCTGAGAACTTCCTGCCTGTCCATGTTATAAATGTGACTATATCCATAAGACTTCTTCCTGTGCCTGGCACTGTTATTGAAGGCATCATTTTGTTTTGTTACTGCCTTGCAGAGCTAAAGGGACTTGGGATAAATATTTTCCAGTTCTGAAAGGCAGAGGTGGAAAGGAGAGATGGATTGAGCAGGCACTCAGAGGCAGCAGCCTGAAGTTACCTGCTGGAAGCACCCTGTAAAGCAGGACAGCCTGTCTAAGATCGCTCTTTCACTCAATCAGTCGAGAAATAGGGACCCATTCCCTGCATCCCCATCACTCTCCTTGTTGTCTGAAATGCGGATCCGTTGCTTGGTGTACAGAAAGCCAATCTCTACGTCACTAAGAGAGACAACATCCTTGGGCAGGAAGATTTCTTTCCATGCCCTAATATTTGGAGAGATCCACCAGTGTTTAGGTACTGCAAATGCCTGCATTGGCTGCACCCATTTACGCTGTGTGGGAAGGGAATGGCTTCACCCCAGAGCTCGCCTTTCCTGCAGTGGGTGGCTGATGTCCACAGCTGCTCCAGAGATCAGCTCGTGATTACACACAACTCTAAGGCCTTAGGGTGGCCGGCTGGGATTGCTGAGCATGCAGCTCCCTGCCTCCAGTCCCTCTTGGCCCTTGCTGCAGTCCCTCGGCTGCGCTGTCAGGGTGGTTTTCCGTTCATTCCCTGCTACCCAAGGAAGGATTGAGGAGGTGTAATAGGGGCTGAAGATCTAGCTGTCTCATGCAGGGGTGTATTAATTGAACAAATTTTTATGGCTGTGGAAGTCTAAATGACTTTTCTGCCTCTAGGCTTTCTGCACAGGATTGTATATTCAGGTGGATGAGATATATGAGTTAGGCTGGGGGAACATTTAGTAAAACTAAAATCTTTAGCTAAATTTGCCACCCCTGACCTCTACACACATTTATTTGGTCTCGTTTTAAAAAAACCATCACTTTGCTGGGCCCAGCATCAGCCAAGGATGAGAGAGGGCAGAGAAAACCAAATGAGGGAAGAATGCCAAATTCCTTTTCTGCTGCCTCTTCCTCTCCTTCCCCTCTCCTGGAAAATACTTTTTCTGGGGTGATGGGCAAGCTGGCCAGGGATGTGCCAGGGCTGGATAAGTTCACTGTCCTAAGCAGCTGCACAGACACAAAGAGCTGACCCTTTCCTCCAAACGCGGACCATAAGGAAACTGTTTGCAGACATGAGCAGTGGGAAGGTGGCCAACAGCTATATCTGACCTCACACAACTCACTATTCTCTGTTTTTCCCTACCTCTTCTCAGCTGTTTTAAATAAAAAGTAGTTTGTGACAGGGGTTCTCCATAGTCCTGTGACTGTAAAAAATGAGGCCCTGACCCCAGAGATGCAAATCCCAACGTGCAGCTTGTGAGCACCTCTTCTTTAGACTTTCATGGGTACAACACTCACATAATTCCTAAAGCTTTAGCAGCTCATTTCAGCTTTCTCCATATCACTAAGAAATCAGACTCTCAGCAATACTGCCAGAAGAAGACATCTGATCTGATCCATTTGCTGGTGAAAGAAGCAAGGCCAGTTACAGACAATTTCTCTGTGTGTTGCCCAAGGAGGCTACAAGCCCTGACTTCCCAGGCAAGAGGCTAGCAGGGTGAGACCTTCACACCTTCCAGCTGGCATCTCCCTCATCATCTTGGGCTCCACACTCTGTTTGGCATCATTTGAGAGTTCACTGGGATGAAAATAATGACAAAAATTCTGTGACAAGATAAAGTACAGTGCTATAAAAATTCTCTACAGTGCTATAAAAATTAGATTCTTAGCAGAAAAGAGAATGAAGAGGTAATTTAGTAAAAGTGATGGATGAACCTCTGAAGGTTCAGGATTTCAGTTCAGTGCAGTCACTTATTCAGAGCTGGGAAATTCAGGCGAACAGACACCTACCATGGTAGCCAGTCCCCGCTGTGTCTCACCCACCTGAAAGCTGGAAATGAGAAGAACACAAGAAACAAAAGGTGGTTCCAGTTTTTAATCTAGCTAGATTGCTGGTGATGGTTAAAACAACATATTTGACCTGAGCTGGCTCTCACATGTGAGTGGAGTGCATGTATTTCTGTCTGGAAAAGTGGAGATGCTGGCTGCAACGTGGGCAGGTCTCGCTTGGCATTGGTGATCACCAGGACGTCACCTTCTGCGTGAGTCTCATTTTATTCAAGTAGCTTCTATGAGTCAAAAAAAACCCCTTTTGACTAGTTAGTAGTGAAAAAAAGGAATACTTAGATAGTGGTACGATTGCCTGATATTGACAAATGGAGCAGCCAGGAAGAAGATGGAGCCATGCAGACAGATATGTAAATGTCTCATTTCTAACCCTCTTGTCCTTTTGGTGCCTCACATCTCTTCTGGATCCTAAATTACTCCCACAAACAGACCCAACAGGCCTGTGTCACATCTATGAGCCTCACTCTGGGTCTGGGCTGACTACTGCAATCCATTGCAGAGAAAAGTCCCGAAACCGCATCCATGCAGACGATAGAGCTGATGTTGTGAAGTCTTGCTGTTCTTGGCCAGCTGACGATGAAGATTAGTACTTAATCTGGACAGATAATGTGGATTTTATTACTCTTACGGCTGCATGTTGCTGTTACTGAATGGGCAGTTCTGTACAACACTCGGAGATAGGTATCAATGGCAGTGACAGTTCAGGTTCAGGCTCGGTGTGCAGTAAGCGCTGAGAACACAGGCCACGCTTTTTTATCCCAGGATTTTTATCATTTTACCAAGTCCTATTTATTTTCAAGCATCTGTTCAACCTTTCATGCAAGATGAAAACAATAGCTTTGGCTCTTTCTGCCTGCGCACTGGAGGAGCTTGAGCTGATATTCACATCAAAGCACTCTGCATATTTATCATTCCTGCTTCTGTAATAATCAGCGACATCTGACAGATGAACAAAAGCACCACAGTTTCTGCCTGGACCTTACAATGGCAGCAATGACTTCAAACTAGGATTAAAGACTCACTCAGGAAATAGTGAGCATTTTCCTTACTGAATAATTCCAACCTCCTTGCAACTCATGTTGCTGGCTGTTCCATGGCACCATTGGCAGCCTGGGAATAACATGGATGTTTCAGGAGCTGCCACAGCGTTCACTGTTGGGTTTAGTGGCGACAGGAATACACCAGTAATTCTCCTCCAGTGCTTTATCAAGTGACACAATCAGTTTGGTTTAGAATTTTTCAGGCACAATAAAGATGTATTTCCTTGAGGGCAACCCTCCTCTTATTCCAAGAAATAAGTCACTGTTTCATTTACCAGAAAGCAAATCTTGCTGTGCAGTTAAAGCTTATGTTTAAGAGAAAAAAAAATACCATAAATAAAGGAAAAAAAATCTGAATTCAACTATCAGGGTGCAATTCCTCAGCAGCCTGTCTCAGGAATAGCTTGTAGCAGTGAAAACCCCAAAAGCAAAGGGGTAAGAATATGGGACAACTTGGCAATATTTAATACACAGAAAAAGCTGTTAAAAGCCTGTTACCCAGCCTGCAGAGAGAGGCACCCAATTGCCCCCTACAAGTGTGGCAGATAGCATTATTTTTTTTTTTGCAGTTTTCAAACCATCACATACATTTTTTATTGAATGTGCTGCTTTATGCTGTATGAGAGGAACCAAGAGCATCGGCCACAAGCTCCAAAGGCATTCAGTACCAAGGAAGCTCAAAGCTTACTGAGAAATCTCAATTCCACTATGGAAGCTGTGCATGTAGAGAGACAGGACATGCTTCATCCAAAGTAACAGTACATAGACATAGTGATTTTAAAAGAGAATTAAAACCATTTTAATTAACATTTTTCAAGATTTTTGAGGATTTTAGTAAGCAATAATCCCATTTAAAATTATTTGATTTAGGCACAGATTCTTCATAAAGAAATCAGATAGTTTAAAATATGTTTTTCATGTGATTATGGGATTTGGCTGAAAAATATTACTTTGCAAAATTTGAAGCATCTTTAAAAGTGAGTGGTAGCCTCCTCACCAGTGTGTAGCAGTTTCTTGCTTAGGACTGTCATGTGGATGCATCTGCAAATCAGTAAAATTATACAACAGAGCCTTTAAATTGATCTTTTCAAGGCATAATTTGCATTATGGGCTCACGCCTGGTGAAATTTATCTCAAGCAAGAGCACATCATTATTTGCATGCTCAATTATAGATCTTTCTACAAGACAATCGTTGGTGTGAGTCCCTAAACAAAATGGTCCTTTTTCAGAAGGCCATATATTATTATGTTTAAATAATTCCTAAAGACTGCCCTGCTGGGAGGTTCCAGAAGGCTGCTCTGAACACTTCGCTGCAGGGCTGTGGGCTGTAAAATATAACGCAAATCCTGACTGCCTGCCTCAGCTCTGGGTGACCTTTGTGGGGCTTCACATTGACTGCCAGAAGGTAATTCCGATTTCCCTTTCATTTTACAGTGCAGCCTCAAGTCCCTTTTCTAACGTCAGCAAAAGTCTTAAACTTACTCAAGAAGCAGTGTTTGAGGGGAGCTTGAAACCAAAATCTGGAATGTGTTGGTGGTCAGAGCTGGGGCAAGCAGGGGGCACCTACAGCAGAGACCAGAACTCTGTCATGACACCAGCCTGCAGATACCAGTCAAATGCAGATATTGGTCAAGTGGCCAGAGCTGTGAAAAATGGATTGCTAATAAAAAAAAAAGTGTTCAGAGCTGGGGCAAGCATGGGCATGCACGCACCCAGACAGTGTGTGCATGTGGACATACATTGCCCTGTAGAAGTTATACTCTGTATGAGATTAAAGAACATCATACACACAAAATTAAAACTAAAATTAAGTGCATAATAAGTCTTCTAGGGGGCAATTTGTGTCCGCGTGCTTAAAACTGAGCTTAAAATTAAGTGCATACAGAAACTTGTGTGGGATCAGGTCACCCTGACTTGCTGTAGGTCGAAAACCAATTTGACACAAGAACATGGTCTGATCCAAACCTTGGGGACCAGCTGCAGTCCCTGATCATCCAACCATCCTTTCCCTCCAACATGAGGCAAATGGAAGCAGAGAGGCATCTGCTGCAGTTGGTAAATATTGTCCTTAGCTTTGTTTTTTTTTTCCAACAGGCTTCAAGAGGAACAGAAGAACTCATAGCATCTTATAGATGTTTGTTTTATTTTGCAGGACGTTTTCCTACCTTGCTTAAATTTGCAATTCTAAACAATTCTCTATCATGCTTCAAAATTCCAACCCAATATTGAATTATTAAGGAGGTGGTTTTGAAATATCTTATCTTGACAAGTATCTCCAGAGCCAAATGACCTCAGGCACTGTTCCTAATTAATTTCAGGGAATGAAAAACAGAAGCTGGCAAAAGGTGCTGGCAAGAGGTACTGGCAAGGACCCTGCCCAAGGTCCTCCAGACTGGGATGGGCTCTTGGGCTTGCGGGAGAGGGAGGGCAGGTGGGACACTGCCTCATGGCTTCGTCTCCTCGTGCCACCATTCACCATGGAGCATGGATGCTTCGCTCCATCTGAGGCCAGAGCCAAGGGCAGCGCAACCATTCCCAAACACCCACCAGTGTGGTAATCAAATGTGAAATAAAAAGCTCCTTCTTTTCTAACATTAAAAGCCACTGAAACAAAGGGCCTTTTTTATTTAAAACAATATATTCTGAGAGAATGAGAGATTAAGTTTGAGGAGTCACTTCCAATCAGAAACCCACCATTTAATTACAACACACAGGAAATTACAGAGTGAATGGCCGGGACAGTGATAAGGGACTGACACCGGAGGATGACAGGTACTGAAATCCGACCACTTCATCACAAAGCTACTTATCACAAGAGCCTGTCTGGAAGGCTGACAATCTGATTGTACTGTCAACTCAATTCATAATTAATATATTTATCAAATTAATTACTGAAAAAATCTCACTGGCGCTCGCCATAAAACAGTGGCTAAATTCATTGCCTGTTGGCTTCGTTTACTGCTAATAACTGTGCTGTCAGTTTAATGAGGGCAGTGAGTGGGCCCTGTTTTAACTGCATGACAGACAAATTGCCCTCTTATATAGAATGATACAGAGAATTTAAGAGAAGAAAAGAAATATGTCATTGTTTGGTGACAGCCACAATCGGAGCCTTGTCTCGGAAACTTAGCATCAGCTCAAACGTACATGAAAGGGAGGTTGGGAATTCCTTTGTCAGCTAAATAAATACTTTATGAAATCCTGACTGATCCCTTCGTCTGCAATGACCTCACGGCACCGCGTGGAGCTCTCAATAATTCCTTGTTTATTCCAAAGACCTGACAGGGGTTTGCTGTTCAACAGGAGGCAGGAATTTCGGTGTATGCCTGTGCCGGTGCAAGCACAGCACTGATTCCTGCCTGTCTTGGGAAGCAGGAGACCTGAGGAATGGCAGGGATGGAGCTGCAGGTCTCATAACAGCCAGGCAGTGCACAAATGGAGCAGGAGTCTGGCACCCAACTGGCAGAGGTGGACGCCACGCTGCTATAACTTGGGCAGAGGACCCGTCTGTTCTGCTTAATAAATTGAGGTGTTCTGTTGTTGTGTCCAAGTGTGTCGTGTGAGGTTATGCAACCCATCCTCTTACCAAGCTGGGCTTTGATACCAAGAGAGAGGTCCATGCCTTTGAGAAACTGATGCTGCCTCCTTGGGCAAGTGGTGCTGGACTCAGCAGCACCCCAGCAGCAGAATTCCCATTTGTTGGATCAGGTCCTTGCCGTTGGTTTTAATGGGATTTCACACACATCACTTCAATTTGCTCAGCTTAGCCTGTGGCAGCTGGGCTGCAATGTAACAGGGCAAATCCACCAAGAAATGAATATTTAATCACAAAAGTCAGAAGAAAGTTGGGGTTTTTTTTCTATAATGACTATTAAATCAAGCTGTCATTTCTGCAAGGTCAAAAAACTCAGCTTAATTTGGGCTGATCCTGTCTCCATGCGAAAGGAAGAAACCACACTGGAGTTCATACAATTACCCTAAAAGCCAAAATCCTGTCCTGCGAGCCTTGCTCTGAAAAGCATTTTTTTGAACCAATGGCTTGATGAAAGGTATTTTTTTTAAGTTTTTTTTTTTAATTACAATAGATAAGCACTATCAAACTAAAGCCCAGATAATTCAGGCAAGGTTTTAAACACCTACAGTTTCTTGTTTAATGAAGGAGTTTGAATAAAATGTGGCCAAGTGGTAACACAATGTGATCCTACTTCACAAAGGTTAAGTGATAAAATTAATGCTGTGAAAAATCTCTGTAGCAAGCATTCACATTAAAATCTAATCTGTGTTATAAAGAATATAAACACCAGTGGTCACTAGGGAAAAATGTTTGAGAGAGAAGAAAAACTCTTGCAGACTGCTAATCATACCAGGTGTATTCAAATCTTTATCACTTGCTCCTTGCGAAAAGTATTAAAATTCCTGAATCTAAAGGGAAGAAGCCTGCAATGGTCAAATAGTTATTTTATAGTGGAAGGACTGCAGGCTCTTTCCTGGCCATGTCCTAATTCTTTGTGACTGACCCAGTCAAACAACAATAAAGCCATGAAAATAGTTGACAACTATGTCAATGAGAGCTAAAAAATTAAATACTCGGCTTTAAAGGCATGGTCCCTCTGTGCACGTGCCTGCATATATACGTACATCATTTGTCCTCATATTATTTTCATGTGCCATCTCCCCATCCTGCAATCCCATACTTTTGGCTGTCAGCGGCAGCCGTGTTTTCTGCTGGTTCCTGCCTGTCAGTGACTGCAGACTGCAATGAGGGCTCTAGTACGAGCACACAGACAGCAAAAAGACAGGGCTCAAGCTGCCCCTGCAAGCACCCTGTGACCAATATGACAACAGAAAATTCAGACCTGGCTTCTTTCCCTTTCATCTAGGTCATACCTAGATCCCAGACTGAGATTACAGCTGCCATCCTGGCTCCCCACACCTCACTATGCTCCAGCTTTTCATCCCGTTCCCTGACTCCAAGATCTCCATCCCCATATCTGCCACCTCAGGACTCCCCTTGTCTGGCTCCCTCAATACTCCCCCTTGTCAGCTGGTGGCAGCTGCAGCAGGAGGGCAAATGGAGTGGACTCATTGCACAGCTGTCCCCAGCTCTGCTTGACAGAAAGAAGATCGCACACATGAGCACTGGGGAGCTGCTGTTCCCCACTCCTGAGAGCGTGGAGAGCTGGGAGACACAACACCAGCTCTGCATCAACTGCATCTAGTGCGTGGTCACTGCTGCGACAAGCATCACCTTGCTTTACCTACATAGAACATAAAAATTCCCCTCTGTCCCAGCCTCAGAGCTGATGCTGTGCCTTGCCTGGATTAATGTTTGCAAAGCATCGGGAGAAGCTGGCAGAAAGAGACGCTTTCATTTCATTTTAGCACCTTGTTTATCGCAGTAACTAGCCACTATCTGAATTAATAAAGATAAAAGTACAATTGTGCCAGTATCAGACAATGCTTGAAAAATAAAGAGAGAGGCTCAGTTTGCAGCATCCCTCCCTGAGGGATAAGGGTATGTCTGCAGCAAATGAACCTGGATGGAAAGGCTGTCCACAAGTAATAAAAATGATCAGCTCCTTAGAGTTATCTTATCCGTGCATCTCCTGTGAAACATTTGGATCAGATATTCCATACCCAAGTTATTTTACTTGGCATATAGCACTTTAGGTAAGATTCTCAGAAGACAAATAGGAAATGAGAGTTGGAAAACATTAATTAAATGTGAATACAACAGCTTAATGGGCTTTATCTTCAGATGAACTAGAGATGACTCTACCATTCACTTCTTAAAACTGCCAGCAAAGATAAAGGAAACGTAGCAAGGAAAGGTGACCAGGGAAACAGATGAAAGATTTGGTACAGTGACAAGACTGAAGTAATTTGATTTGTATTCAGGATGGACCAGTTCACAACTTTTACACAGCGCTGCTGTATGGCTGCTCATCAAGAACAAGTGAGAGAGTGCTGGATTCTTAAAACAGCCACTTTGAAAACTCAGCCTGTCCCATGTGAACGTTCTTTCACAAACAGCTGTTTACTACTGGCTTCCTGAAGGCCCCTCCCTGCATGCAGGATTTCTTCACATCACACTGAAATCCCCAGCTTCAGTTTACACTACCACGAGTTTGGAATAGTTTATCCTAAAAATCACCAGGTACAGCTACAAGGCTAAGAAAGTTTCTCTGAAAACTTCCTAGCAGGTAAAAACGAAGGTCAATGATTTGTAAGTAACAGGTCATTCAAAGCATAGTGCACTTGAAATATACTTTCAATTGTTTTCTTCTCTTCATCCTTCAAGCAGTACTTCCCAGCCCAGCCACCCGTTTCCAGAGCTCAGGATCCTTGGGAAAAATTTTAGACTTATCAAAACTTGTAGAAAATGCTTCCACTCTATGTAAGTAAATGGTTGAGGTGATGAGAAAACCAAAAGCATTTATTTTAACATAACGTGCTTCAAAATGGCAAATAATCACTTTTTGGTGAGGGTATGTGTGCAGATGCTTGCACTTGTTATGTTAATGTGCAGATTTAAGTATATTGCTTTCCTTATTCTTCTGTCCATCAGTACATGCTCCTTGTATAGGGAGAACAACATGGAAATTAATGTAAAAGTGCTTATGGGTACCTGGAAATGTTCCTGGGTTGGCAACAGTTATTGCCCTTAGTTTTGCATAACTAGCACAGCAGGAAAAAGGTACCTTTAAGCTGCCACTTTTGTGCCACACCTTTATTTTGTATTAGAAATTATTCACACAAAGGTATGGCCACACATAGACTCACGTCCCACTCCAGGAGGACACCCGACACTCTCCCCGGCTGTTGTGGGGCCATGCAGTTGGGGACAGTTATCTATAGATGGCAATCTTCTTCTTAGCATGGAGCTGGGGAGACTGCCCAATTGCTCTTCCAGAACATAAATACATCACATCTGCAGATTTACAAGTACTGAAAAGCAGCCTTTTACCCTGGGATGTACAGGATACACTGCAATAGGAGCCTTGATTTCGGTCCAGAGGGGATGCTTTACAATTTGCATTGTAATCCTGTATAACAATAGGGATTTATTGATGTCTGCTCAATTGATGTCTGCTCAGTTACAGCATCATGGAAAAGCTGCACTGAGCTCTGCTCTAACTTAGCTAGGTAAAGCCCCGTTTCTTCCACAGCCTGGGGTCACATGTGTTACAGCAGCTTTTTTAAAACGCTGCCTTATTCACAATATTTTTTAATGGTTTTGCTAGAGAAAAAAAAAAAGGCAGCACCATTTCTGTGGAAGATATGACAATGAATTAAATGACACTGGCATTCACTCTGGCTCCCCGCAGGTTAAATCTGGTTGACTGAAGATAGAGGGGAAGGATACAGAGCTCCCACCCTATGTAACCAGGGAGAGGACATCATGGGATGGATGGTGAGCATCCCACACCTTCCCCAGGGATGAGAGAAAGGTACCTGAACACAGGAACCTCACTACATTAAGAGAATAAACCTTTGTTCATTATGAGAATGTGGTTCATTATGGAGCTGGCGACAAGACGGAGTTGCCTGTACATCCAAAACATCTCTCTACAGGTGTTTTTCCATCAACACGGACATAGAGAAGACACACAGCACGCTGCTGCAGGTATCACAGTGAAAGGCTGGTTTTTAATATTGAAATTAATTTTCTATCAAAGAATACACTACATTGCTAATATGCTTAATAGACACGTCATATACACCTCAAAGAGATTTTGATATGTATTTGAGATTGTTATGGCCTTCATTTAGCTCTGGCCTTGTGCTAACACTGATAGATATCAAATAACCTATCTGACAATAGTGCTATGTTATTGCTGGAAGCGCTGCTAAATGAAGCCCCCTTCTGCTGGTCGGCCGGGGTTACAAAATATCGATACAAGCAATTACCCAAAACCTGGGTAATTAAATCCACAAAATATCTTGGCAGATATGTAGTACTCCCACAGCTCAAAGACATTACAGCTGATAATGGCAATATTCTCCAAGTGCAAAAAAAAAGTAATCACCTCCGGTATCACACTGCAGAGCTTTTTAGACTCCTTTACCATGTATTGGGGAGCTGCTGTGCTGCCTGTTTTAAAACAAGTCTCGGAATATCCCATTTATTTAGAATTCACAAGCTAACACTTTCAGGGCCCACTTCTGATAACTTGCAAGATCTAAACCTCCTCATTAAATGCCAGATAAATTGGCTGCCCTGAGGGCAGGATGGGTGAATGGGGAGACGTGAGCATAAGCCCAGTTCCCTGTAATTAATGGGATCTGAATAAGCAGAACCAATCCAGCCTGAGCGTGAATAAAATTACTGCACCTAGCAAAGTTCAAATAAGAAATATGTGAACTTTAAAGTAGTTGAACACAAATCAAGATCTTGAGTTTTTGTAAAAACCCTTATAAGCCACAAAATCTGGAGCTCAATGTGCCTTTTTTTTCCTCCTCATGGACTTGAAATTTAAAGAATACTATATTTCAGGGGCTGCGACTCAGAAAGGCTCCTGAAATGCTTTATTTTAGGCACATAAATAGTCCTGTCTCTGTTCAGCATACATCTACATACAAGTTCTTGCTCCACAGTATTCAGCCAGGTGTAAGAAAGCCTTTCAGTTTAACACTAAGGTAAATTCTTTTGTTTATTCCAGATGCGCTCTGGTTGAAAAACAATGCTTTTTGAGAATCTGGGCACCTTAAATCATTGGGTTCATAGAAATGTTCATGAATTTTGCACACTGGAGTCAAGAATAATCTTACAAAGGTCACTGCTATACTGGATTGTCCAAAATGCCAGAGAAACCTCCCTCTGCCACGCTATCTTGTCCTGGGAAACAGCCAGGAAGCCACATTTGCTGAGGGAAAGGGAAGTCAGATGCAAGAATAAACACTTCAGTAACCATTAACCCCCTTTGCCTGGCTCGATCAGGGTGGGAATTGTAATTCATGGCCAGTCCCTGCATGGCTAGAATGAAATGTGCTGCTCTCTGTCCTCCTGCTCTGTTGTAGCATCACAAGTAGGAGCAGCAAGCCCTGAACAAGGGCTGAAGCACAGCAGGAGTAATTCTTCTCCAGTGAAGCCTAAACTGTGCATTAAGTATTAGTTTAGCATCTCCTGACGTGGCTTTCGAGGGCTGCTGAGTTTGGAACACCAGTGCTGTAAAAGTTGCCGTGTTCCTGGTCCAGGCAAGGGAGAGCAATCGCTATGCAATCAGAAACGGAGCTTGCTTATCCATGCACACCCCACTGCTTTTCTGGTGCATTTTTCAGAATTGCCTCTAATCTCTCTCTAATAAAATTATTTTTCTAGAAAGCACAGCTCGGATCTCCATCTTTTAAAAAGGAAGATGAGTGCCCTTGTGTCACAAAACACTGAAACCCAGGGCCTGGGTGCTTCTTGCAGCTTTTTGCTACAACTGTTCTATCACCTTGCCTCAGTTTCCTCATCTCTAAAACAATGATTGCAGCAAACATTGGCTTCAGCAGCAGGGAATAGAGGATTTTCTCTGGATATCTGCTCAAAATATTGCCTCGTCTCACTTACAGCCATACAGAACAGCTGCTCAAGGTTAAAACACAGGCACTTACATTTTCTTTGTATTAGACCAGTTAAATTTCACCTCTCACAGCTTTTTATTTTTCTTGTTGGTACTTAAGTCGTGCCATAATGTATAATTACAGCACAGGGAAAATTATGGCCTAGAATAAGGGATTTAAGTGTTGTTCTTTTTAAGCAGCAGTGAAATTCCCATACATACAAGTTTAAAGAAATTACATTTTCTCTGAAAAGCACTTTCTCAAGAGACTGTGGTCAACTTCAAGGGTGCCTTTATCAGGCATTCCAGTAGGAAAAAACAGGAAGAAGAGCTGACCACCAGAGGTAACACAATAGGGGTCTGCAGCAGTCACAGGAGTATCGGTTACGATAAACCAAGCTGTGAAACAAGGAGATTAAGATGTGGACTACCGACCACTTACTATGTGTTATAAAGAAAAGAATAGTTTCAGATGCCAGCTTGACTTAATCTGGGACCGGCAGTCTTTCCTTGAAAGGATTAACGCACACTTTTTTCTACCCAGACATTTTTAAAGGGTTTGTCATAATAAAGATTGAGAGAAGCAACAAGTAATGACAGAAACCTCAGCACAAACTATTATAGGATTTGATAACAGGTTATCCTTTCCTCAGTCAAACCAAATCACCATCACTTGCATGCCTCCTTTAATTAAGGAAAGGTTCTATTCCACTCAAAATCAGCTTGAGTGATAGGGGCCTTCAGTCAGTTTCTATAAACGAAGATGTCAGAGCAAGATGCAGATGGATTTGGAGTGAGGGTCTGAGTACCTTTTTCTTTAGCATGCTGATGCCATCACTTGTTTTTTAGGCATTCCTCTATTCTCTTCCAGACTTTCCTAGTGACACAATCTCATAGGTGCTAGCTAGAAGTAACCAAAATCCCTCTTTCGCTGGTGTGCATCTTCATGGTTTACATTTGAGGTGTAACTTAAAGGAAACCCTTTAAATTATACCTCAATTTAAACCCTTTAATTTTTGCTACCCAAAAATTACACTGCAAGAATGGATGTTCAGTAATAGGAAGGAAATGGTCCTGAGAAAAACAAATTGCCAAAGAGTGAATGCTACAGGTGACATTTCTAGCAGAAACCAAAGACTGTAAAGATTGCACAATACAGGCAAAGAAACAGAGGAAATAGCTGTTTTTATTGCACAGAGCATCAGGTTGCTCTGCTTAACACAATCTTGGCCCTTTCCAGCCGAGATTCCTAGGAATACCAGAAATCAGGAGTGATGCCAGTGCTTTTTTCACACTCATTATGCCAGAAAGACCCAAAGGCTCCCTGCCCTATCTGGTGGTGGTGGTTTCTAACCCATCATACTCCAGCAGGCCAGGAATTCCAGAATCATCCAAACAACATTAATTATGATGATAATGTACAGATGCTGGGTTTTTTTATGTCCTTACAGTTCACAGAAATATAGGTATGGAAAAATAGGAATTCTTCCATTTTTTATTGACAAGTCCAAAAAATCAGTTAAAATGTATAATGAGACTTTCCATCTGTTTTAAAACTGACAATAATAACTAAATCTTGAAAAATTTAAGAAAAAGCTTATTTAATCTTAAATTGTGAAAGAAATTTGAATGAACCTCTGTTGTACTTCCTTTATGCATATGGAGCTGATTTACTAACATGACTTTTACAGAGTGAATTTTTAACATTTTCAAAATTTCAAAGCTGTACTTTATATATTCGTTTTTCCTCTTAAAATCACACACAGTATCTTGAAAGAAATAACTTTTTAATACCTACATTTGTAGTCCACTCACCATCAGGAGTTGTTTTGCCATAAATTTTGACATTGGGTATTTGACTAAATTTCTTACTTGCTACCCACTTGTTTCAACAGCTTCCTACTCACTACATAGTCCTGTTTCAGAACACTTTGCTCTCTCTACCATGGGCTGAAGCAACTGGCTTTCTTCATCTCCTCCCCGTCCCCCCTTACTTTGAGGCAAGATGGGGACAGCATTCCCAGATCATGATGAGCTCAGTGGGGCTGTGACCCTTTGATGTTACATACCAATGTTCATGGAAAACAAATAAACATGTTCTCCATCCTGAAAGTGTGGGGAACAGTTAACACGGTTAACTGTCATATTTAAGCATATGGGGTCTTCAGGATTAAAGTCTGCATTTCTTTCACAGCACAGAATTTTAAAGCCAACTCACAAGGTGTCCTTTAACGTTTAATAAAAGGTACCACAGAACTTTCTTCAGTTCTGGACTTAAAATGAAGAAATCATAACCACTGTGATTATGGCACTACTGCCACAACATGATACCAAATGTTAGGAGCAGAGGCATTTTAGCATGTTTTCAAAACAGCTTTTGTGTGTTTGTGCAGTTTATCAACAGTGAGCTTGATCTGTCCATACACAGCTGCATGTACACAAGTGTCAAAGTTTATCTCCCCTGGTCCATTTACACAGAGACACCGAGTGAAGAAGCCAGTAAATGTTGAGAGAATATCAGTAAAGTGATGTATATACATACATACACTAGATGTATGCACATACATCCATGTACGCACTCACTACATCATCCATTCAACAAAACAGACATTCAGGCTGAACATGTGCTGCACCTGTTGGAAAGTGATGGAGGGGAAGATAGCAGGAGCTGCTACTCCTGACCCTGGGAGACTGGCCTTACTAAAGCTGGGATGGAGATTGTGCTGCAAGGTGTGTCCCTATAAGATTAGAAAGAACACAAATAAATGCTAGGTTTTTTTCCTTTATCAGCTAGGCAGTTGGTTGGATTTTCTCCAGCCCATTTATGATCAAAATTAAAATCTTCCCCTTGGTCAGTCCATAAATATGCTCTAATGCACTCCATTCTGACCTTTAGAAATGCCAGTGTTAACTGGAGCTCTCAGGGACATCTGAAGGATATTTGTTTTCATGGGTTGACTTGCAAAAGGTCGTGCCTTCGTTTTTAGCAGATTTCCCAATATACACATGCAAACCAGCCCAAATCTCATTGCATGTAATTTAAAATGTACAGTTGTGTGCTTCCAGCCTAAAGTGAACAAGCAAAACAACAAGATCCCATTCAGAGCCGATTCGGGAGCCAGCTCTGCCGTGTCTCGCTGGCTGCTCTCTAACAAGCCTTTCATTCATTGCAGTTCCTTGCAGCTGAGCTGTTTCTACCTGAGCCAGTGTTATAGACCTTTAATCAAACAAATGTACAAGGAAGCTCAACTACTTAACTGCCATGCTTGTTCTGCAGACTGAGATAGCCAAAGACAGCAAAAAGAATTTTATCCTGCTCAAGACGACTACATTTCCTTGCCGTTGTTCCCAACAAAGGGCAGCAGGTACAAATGGCCCCACTATCTGTGTCAGTGAGAAGTGGTGAGCAATTTGTTTCTATTAAACAGGATGGTTCTATTTTTTATTTTGTTGGCTTGGCCTCTCCACAGCCTGTGCCAATCACGGTCTTTAATCTGAACTGCCCTTGACCGTTTCTGCTATGCCACAGAAGAATTCTCTCTTTTTTCCCCTTCTTCTTGCACAGGTAATTGTGAGAAAGCAAGTGAAAGCCCCAGGGTATTGGATTCAAAACACAATCCTACCATTCTCAGAACGATACAAAGAATAAACTTGAATGCAACATTGAGTCCTCCCAGACTGCACCTGCTGACAGTCTCCCAACCCCTCCAGTTCATGGTGGGGTCACCACAGGCTCCGCTTTACTCTGGTGGCAGGAAACCTACTATATTTTCAGTTCACAGTGAGATTAGATCTACAATGTTTGACCCGTATAATTTATTTTCTGTTTGATGAAGCACGGAGAGCCAGGCACATGGTTAAATGCCGACTGACTTGTTCCCCTGGAGAACACTGCCGGTGTCTGTCAAGGACCATTGTGGTGGTGGCATTTTGAAAGTTTGCAGGTTAGGGCTGGTATAACTTAATGTGACCTCTGTGCATAAGACTACATTTTCTATCTCTCCATATGCAGGCCTGGATCCTCTCATCTCCAGGGATTAAGAGGAAAATGCAGTATAACCTGCCTCGTGTGCAAGTTCCGATTCACACGGTGGTTTGTTTTCTGTTTTGGATGTAAGCTCCTTCAGATTTGAAACATGTCCCAAAAAGCACTGCTTAGAATCATTTTGCTCACTGTCCGGATTTCACTGCCTCATTTCCCTGCTCTGTGTGGAGTTAAGGTTGCCTGACAAAGACGTCCAAAGAGCACAAGCTCAAACCAGTCCTTACTGCACCAGCCTTACATGAGCTATTGCTGAGTGGTGAGCCGTGCCGTGCTGTTCACAGTGAATAGTTAGGACAGAAGCCCAGATACTTTATCTTTCTGTACATTTTTGAAACCCCAACACAGGCCTAACAAATGCTTCAATTCTGTAACACCTGCCTACATCTGGAAAGATCTTCTATTCCTTTCTGTCCAGAAGATAATTTGCTTAAGAATGTTTTCTGTTTCTGATTTTATGGCAGGCAAAATTGTTGTTGATTTGGTTCAACAGAGTATAAAAGCCATTTCTACTGATCCCACTCAGACAGTTTTTCTGCTTTTGTTATTGGTACCAGGAGTTACATGAACTGATGTGCCTCTAATGACAGTTCCTCTGCCTTTTCCTGCTTCCTTTTCTAAATAAGAGTCTTAAAAATGCATAGAACACTCCCTGATTCAGCATAGAAACTCCACAGATGCACCTACTGTTCCTTGGCTTTCCTCCACTTACACCCCTCTGATAAACCTCCCAAGGCATTCACAGACTTGTACAGCAATGCAAACACAGTAAAATCTCATGATCTGAGGCTTTAGACAGCCACACCTCCCCTTTGAAACAGAGCACAGACCAGAAGAAAATCAGAATTTTGATCAGTCACCAAAAACCACCATAATTTTTCACTTTGCTCTAGACTTCTTGCAGTAAACCAGGTCTTTTGGCAGGCAATAATGCAAACCCTGGGCACCTGGCATTAGATCTACACTTTCTTGACCATATTGTCTCCAATTTTGAGATAAAAGCCAGGGGCTATAGACATCACATCTGGTTTCTGTGAAGGGGGGAATAAAAGTTGCAGCTAAACAAGATTCTTACCTTTAAAAATCCTGAGGAAGGAGATGTTCCACTTTGAATATTTTAGGGAAAATATCAGCTTAGTTATAATTTTTCCTGAGTATTTTTATCTACCCCTAAGGCAAGAGATAAATGAAGTGTGATAGTACTTTGGAGAGCTTAGGAACTATTTGTGGTGAATAATTTATTCGACAAATTTTGCCCTTATTCCAGTTCATGAATTATCTGTGAACTGACTGGTACTTTTGCGAGTTTATTCATAATTCAAAATTATTCAAGAAATGTTTCTGGCCAAACACATTTTGCCCATGAACAGATCATCGATTTAACTATTTACTATCTGCAATGTATTACTTGTGGCGGGGGAGGAAAAATTACTCCATTTCAAAATCTTGGTAACTCACCCTGTGTCTGCATTTCAAAGGTTTCAGGACAGCTAAGCTTTGCTGCCCTTTTGTGGGGTCCAAATTCACTTCTGCTCATTTTTTTTCCACCATTAACCACTGAGTCTGCTCTTTAATTGGATGTTGGAAATAGACTTCAAACTGGCTTTGGTACATAATTTGTGACTAATCAAAATAAATACTAAGTTTTTAGAAGTTTTATGTTGTTATAAATATGGCAGGCAACAGAATAGCTATTGTCCTGTGCCTGACTATGATTTACATACAATTTACAAGAGTCACATACCCAGACACAGGGCAGTTAATCTCTTCTTAAGTCGTAACACATTTCAGCTGGTTTTAAGAAGAAAAATACATTTAAAAAAGAAAATACAAATAAATGTGGTGCAACTACCTTCCTATAACTTCAACTTAGTTTTCTATGGATCTAATGTCCTGATTTAATTTGATACAATTACAATAAAAGCTGCAATCTAAGGCAAGTAAATGAATTTTGTGTCAAGAGTGAAATACAATCTGTTAAAATTGGTTTGAAAATACAATTTTAGGTCTAGTACAGCAAGTCCTGACATTTCAGATTAATCTGTCCTATAACAAAATTAATGACACTCAAAGTTGTTTAAGAATGGCTGTTAACTATACTTACCCTATTCATCACTGGCTCTATCAGTCTAATCCAAGAAGTCACCAGGCTATTAAGTACAGTACATTGGTTCACTTTAAGGCCATTCAGATTGTGATTGTTTGAGAGATCAAAGTGCCTCATGATAGAAACACAAGATTCTGCAGCATATAAGAGAAATGCCCTTGGAACTTTGTTGATGTGATGTTTGTGCATACACTTCACTACAGCATATCTTGCTGAAAGGGATCATGTTAAAAACCAGAGGTCATTCCTGGTAGGCACATCTGGATGACCCTATCTAGATCATCTAACCTCTGAGACTCACATCAGGCAGTATATCTCATGAGAGCTGCTTCTCCTGCACCACAGCTTGAAGTCCTGCCTCCGGCCATGTCAAAGCCAGGTTCCTCCTGCTCCTGTCCCAGTTCTGTCCCAGCTGGAGCCCAGAAGGAGAAAAGCTCAGGTTTCATCCTGTGCATCAGATACAAAGGGGTACCCATTACTCTTTGTTTTATTCCTTTTGTTAGCCTCAAGCATGCAGCAGTAATTGCAATTTGGAGTCCATTTGGGGTCCAAACTGGCCATAAAATCTTTGCAGGCAATTAAGGCAGTGCCAATAGCAGGCACGTGTGTGTTGATTTGCAGAACTAGAACTGAAAAAAGCCAGAGCAAGCATTGTTATGATTTTTTTCTAACTAAAAATAGGAATAAAACAAAAAAAAAAAATCCAGTTTCACATAAAGTGAAGCAGTTGACTTGAATCACAATGATTTTGGTACCTGTATTATAGGATTTATTTGTTTTTTTTAAAAAAGGAAGAAACAAACTGGACTTTTTCAAGGAAGATGCTGGGCATAATAGTCTCCTTTGGAAAAGTATTTAAGATCTGGGACATCAAAATGAAGCTTATCCTTGTGCCCAACTGGGTTTGAACCCCAGTCCCAAGTTTCCTCGGACACTGTTCTCCCCACTGACCAGCAAGCATCTCACTAGATGAGTAGTTCAGTGCTTGGCTAAGTGATGCCATGCAGAAAGGAAGCGCTCCTATGGCCAGTGAAGACATTATCCCTAATAAAGATGCACTAGAGCATGCCTGTAAAAGGTGGAATATTTTGGCTCAAGAGAGAAGAATATAAATTCTCCCTCTAGAGGGGACACCAGAGGCAGCTCACTCACATTCTCCAGGAGTGCTTTGGGATAAAAACAGTGTTGTTCTCATTCCAGCCCAGTTAGTGACTACCCCTGCCATCCCTTTTGACAACAGCTACCTGAATCCCTTCATTGTTGTAGAGTAACAGCAGCTGTTTTCCTCAGAAACTGGAGCATACACTCCACCCATAAAGAACCCAGTGCTATGAATATTAAAATCCCTATTATCATCTGAAGAACCAGCTTGGTGTGAAACACACCTTTCATCTGGCAATGAAAATGACACTCACATTTCATTTGACTCTGTATCTCTTTTGATCTGAATTACCTGGCTTTGCATAAATTACAGATTCTCTTTTCCTGCTGTTGAGTCTGGAATAACTCCACCAGGGCAGCTGGAATCGAATGAGACAGCTCTCTCTGCCCATGTATGTGGTGCTGAGCAAGTACCTTAGGTGCCCAGACAACATCTTCTCTTCCCTTCCCCATGGAGAGGCACCACTCTGGGGTTTCCCAGCAAAAAGTTTCACAGCTTGTATAGCTGAATTGATTCTTCTTTACTTTTGACACTGGAGGTGATATCCATTCCTCCAGGATAAAGTGCTACATTTGCTCACCTAATAGCCATACTTTTTGCCCAAATGTTACCATTAAAAACTGGGGCATGGCCATTAGGCTCTCCCTAGAGTCAGGCTGAAGAAGATTCAGGACTAAACCCCAGCTGTAATTACCTCACTGAATGTTCATCCACTCACACATTTTTCATCCACTCTGAAATTGCATTCCCCCATACGTTTCCTGTATTCTAATGCCTCTCCTGCAGCTTTTAGCTCGAATCACCAGAGTAATTGGTGTCCTTCGTTACAATCCTGGCAAGACTAAATGCAGAGATAACATCCCATGCTGAAGTGATATGAATCACATCACCACAAAAAGCCTGACATCTGGGTTTACCACACAGGCATGTGGAAATGAAAAATTGCTTTTAATGCCTCTGTTATTTTTACAGGGGAAAAAAAAAATATGTGACCATTACAGAGAGATTTGCTTTTAAAACCAAGAGGGATGAAGTGAAGAAATACCAGCATGGTACCTGCCTGGGCATCACACATAGCACAAGCTTTTGAAGGGCAAGTGTGAATTTTGGTGCTACAGATAACATCTCTCTTCTAAGTGGGCACTAACATTGCCCTGCCTAGGCACCCTGGAGCACATGAGGTTTTTCTTTCATTTTAAGCACAAAATACAAGTATGCATCTGAAACGGGCATAGGAGGAAGAGAGCAAGCAGGAGTCACACACCCAGATTCGTTCTGTGCTGTGCCAGGAGGGAAGAAGGGATGAGTAAAGGCCAAGATCTTGTATGCACCATTGTGGGGTTCACGGATATGAGAATTTGCCTTTTGGCCTAGGGATGAGCAGATTCCAGAACAGAAGGTGGCTCCAGGGAAGCTGGGGAGGGGCTCTTGATCAGGCAGGGCAGGGACAGGACAAGGAGGAACAGTTTTTGAGCTCAAAGAGGGGAGATTGAGGTGGGATTTTAAGGAGAAATGTTCTGCTGTGAGGGTGGGGCGGCCCTGGCCCAGGCTGCCCAGAGCAGTGGTGGCTGCCCCATCCCTGGAGGTGTTCAAGGCCAGGTTGGATGGGGCTTGGAGCCCCTGATCCAGTAGGAGGTGTCCCTGCACATGGCAGGGTGGGACTGAATGGGCTTTGAAGTCCCTTCCAGCCCACAGCATTCTCCAATTCCAAGCAATTGTCACAACAGCCACTTCTACTGTATTGATGAACCTTACCTTGCTGTATTGTTTGTCCCCTGCAAAACAGGCAGGAGCTGGGGACTGATGTACCCACAGTGCTCCTGCTGCAGCGTAGGCTAGGGAACACCTCTGGAGCTAAATATCTTATATAAACACAAACCAGCCCTTAATAAATGAATATTTGTTTCCACTTAGATAGTCTATCCATCAACAGCTTTAAGATGACAGTAGGGGCAATTTAAATGGTAGAAAATAAATAAATCCCATTTATTAGCAGCTGAATTTTTCATGACTATATTGGTATTAAATATTAACTATAGAGAATGTTTCTATATCAGCTTCTAAAAGAGCATGGAAATTGGTTTGCAAGAAAATTGTTCTTAGACATACTCCTAACTCAGAGGCTTCAGGATCTTTTATTGCCTTTTTAAAGTACAGAGATGCATGGAGATAAATTCACGTCACAGGCAAGTGTGTTTCACAGGAGAGGGCAAACAATAGTATTTATTAGCACAGTAAAATCCTAATCTCTGTTAGGCCTGTGTCAAACTAAATTTACAGTAATTTTTAAATATATTTTACTTTATTATTTAAAACAAATACATGATTAACAGACATTTTAGAGGCAGAGGTGAATTTCAATCACTTGGGAATATAAATACAGGTAGACTAACAGCTTTCTGCCAGACAGGCTGCTCCAAAGAACCTGGAAGACAAGTAAGGCACTGGAGTTCAGGACATAAGGATGATACTGTGACACTTTAGAAAGTTTGAGGGGAGGATGTGTAATCCTCTCCATGGAAATTTATGAACATGGATTGCAAGAACCTGCTGGTGTTTTCAAGAAAAGCACAGCATTTTGAGATGTGGTGCTGGCCAAAGCACTTCTGCCTCTTGAATGGGGTTGAGGCAAATGGTCACTTGTGAGAGAAAGCAACAGTGAAAAGCAGTGAAGATGAATGCATCAATTTCATTGTGCCAGATCCAGACAAAGAAGGAAGCTCCGGAAAGGAGGGAATGGCACCAGAAGGGGTGAGGAGCCCAGTAAGGGGGAGAGGGCTAACTGATGCCCCCAAGCGATTGAAGACATGAATACAGGGCTACCTTGCATCGGAGAGCCATTTCAACTAACAAAACCTCAAGTTATGAAGAAAAATCAGTTTGAGTGTGGATATGAGCATTCTGGAGGAAATTCCTATTACTTTTCCTATACATAAGATGCAACCAAAGTGACTGCACATGCCAAGCAATGCTCAGTGCCAAGGCTGGGGTGCTTACTTCCACGGGAGCATCTCAAATCACTGTAGCTGCTGCTACACTGCCACTGGGGCACTAAACTATGCCAAAGATGAAGACTGGTATTCCTTTAAGCACAATGTCAGAGTCCAAAAGAAGCAGTATCATCATAAAAGCCCCGGTGGAAACCACTGGTGCAGGTCACCATTAGGCCAGTTTTGTGGGCCAATATAGCTCTCCTTGCCAAAATGTAAACATTCCATCAAGATATTTAATTAGACATCAATGAACCTGTGAGCTGTAAATTAAGTGAAAGAACAGCTTGGCTGGCAGCATGCAGCAATCTTGGGACAGCCAGGGCTGTGGCCTTTAATCAAACAAGATTTCTTTGCTGTCATGACACTTCTGCCTTTGTCCCACTGTGAATCACACTGGCCTGCTTGCTCATCCTTTTACAACCCTCAGCCTCTGCCAGATTTGCACTTTTAGCTTTCTTTCAACAGAAAAGACCAATAGAGCCCCTGGTTTAAGTTTAGATAACTCACTGTAATGCTTCTACCGTAAGTCCCACTAGGCAAGTGCATTCCCCAAAGGGAACAGAGTGAAGATGTTTTGCTGGAGTGGTACATACAGCTCGCGATTTGGGAGCAGGTGACATTTATGGCTGTGACCATAAGGCCAGAGGTTTTACAGCAAAATATCTCAGTGGCTTTCATGAGTCTCTATTGCCTTGAAGGTCTGCCACCCAACACCATGGGCTTAACTCATTAACTGTTCCATTACACCAGCTTCCCACCAGTCTGACTCCACCCACTCAAGGATGTCAGTGCCAGGGAGGCACAGAGCCTGCAAGAACACATCAAGCCTTCTGCATGAGGTGTGCTCTTGCTACTGAGTTTTGTGCCACAATTTGCAAGTCCACCTTGCTATACCCTTAACCTAAAATTTACGCTTTGAACTGTTTGTGCTAAATTTAGAGAACTGGTCAGGAGCCAGGCTGAGTTCTTTAAGAGGAAATCATAATAAACTGGTTCTCTTAAAAGTGACCAGGCGTATAATGTGTTGTCCAAATGGAATTTGGCTACAGCTGCTGTGCTGGATTGCCTGCTGCATCCTGTGTTAGGGGATAATGGGATCATGGAAAGAAAGCTAAAATCTATTTCACTAAAATCGTAAACTGTTTTAACAAAGCCTTTAAAAATATCATGTACTAATTTAAATGGCTATAAGGATGGTCAAAAAAGCTGACCCTAATATCAGAAGGAAAAGGAGTTCAATGGAAATCAGTTTTCATTAAAGCTCAGATAAATTTAGTGAATATTGAAAACACTGGAAATCTGTCTGTGCGATCACCTTGGTGACAAGGCTCCTCTCATTGATTCAAATCAGACCTCAATTTGAAAACATAAAATCAAATAGAAACAATATAAGATCTTGACATTAATTCAAGGACTTGGAGTTACAATTTCTGAGCCCAGATTTTAAAATGCAAGCGCTGATGTAAGGCCTACAGAAACAGCACTGAGCTATTGCTAACAGGTAAGAACAATACATTTTAAGTCAGGCTTAAAATAACCTCATTTTAACACTATTCTTATTCTAATACCAAGTTTCACAATGAATTACTTTGATGGGTCATTTTTCCCACTCCAAACCAATGTTCTGTTCCTTGAACAGGAAACAAAGGCCTTCACTTGTCCAAGTTGTACATTTCAAAAGTTCATAAAACATCTGGTTCTCTGTTTCAGAGGATTCTGATTTGGTCGCTGACTGAACTCTTATGGTCCAATTAATTAAATTAATGGCTATGTCATAAATTTAAAAAATATATACCCCGTGCCCTTAAATCTCTGAATCCCAGCTGGGAACCTGAAAGGCGTGAAATACACAGTAATCATCTCACATCAACAGAAACTGTTCTTAAAGCTGTAATTACATGATGAATGTCTTTATGACACGTGCCCACTATTTGGTCATGCCCTAGAGACAAATGCTGAGAGCCAAGAGAACAGGGAGGGGGGAGGTAAGGTACCTGGTATCCAATCCCTTCAGCCCGTTTCCAATTTCATTGGCTTTCTTTCAATGACCTGAGACATCCAAGAGCATGATAGATATTTCCTAAATATTTTACATTCAGGTAATTACAGTAGACTATGGATTTGCGAGTCAGCTTAGAGGAGACCAATTAATTGCTGCAAATCATGGTATAAGGGATGAGCTTGCAGCAGGCACAGGGTCACATCTTAATAAAATAGGCAGAGCTGGATGCACATGGCTACAGTCAGGCTCATGCAAGTTGACCACAGGCTGGTGAACTCAGCAACCTTTGCTTGAGCAAAGCCTCCTGTTTGAGGTTCTGCCTGAGGCAGGACCATAGGTTTAGGCCTTAAATATCTGCAGTTTGATGCTTGCCACGCATCAGAATAGAACAGCTTTGCATCAGCTTTTGCTTCCACTCAACATCTTTTATTTCATTCCTTTTTTATTGGATTTCAATAACACACAACTCACCTTTGATTTTCCTTTTTTTTTACTAACGTTCTGTGGGTTTTTTCTGTTCCAAGACCCCAAGTTAACACATCCCTTTAAGAACACCAGCTAGGGCAGACCAGGCCCATATTCTCAATGCCTCTCTAGTCCCTTAATGCATATAGTGCGCAAAAAGAGACAAACCTCTGTGGTGATCTGAAATGCACTCAAGCTTACAAAGAAAATCAGAGGTGCCTGATACTGGAGTCTGCTGAAAGTCTCAAGAACAGACCAGGCCCTGCAAATGTTATCATGGGCTTGGTAAACAGATAGACAAGGTGTCCAAAGGGGCTTCTTTTATCGCCAACTTCTTTGTTCCCGATGTCTCTGATGAAGACAATGTAAAGTAGGCCAGACATTTAATCTTGGAAAGCCTCAAACTGAATGGCAGCACAGTTCCCTTTGCTAAAAATGGATTATTGTCTATAGCACATACGGAGAAATTGAGAGCAAGGCAGTTCAGGCAGCTAGAGCTTGAACACACAAGCACAGAACAGTGCAGCAGCTCCAAACACAATTACCCACAGAAGCCAGTTTCTACTTTCTGAACACTCAATCAAAACCACTTCAATTATTGGTATTTTATCTACTGGAGATGTAACACCCATAGTTTTAAAATCTGCTGTTGATACAAGCAGATGAAGTTATCAAGGCTTGCAAAGCCCATTCAAACTGAAGTGGAATGGAAATCTGCTTGGAAGTCCATTTTGATATATCCCACACCCACAGGAAACGGGTATGTATTTCTCCCTGTCAGAGAAGCACATGGTGGTGTTTTCAAATCCACCTGAGTTACAAAGGATCTCAGATCAACCATGCATCATGTTAGTGATCACTTTGATGATTAAAATAATCTTAGAGCACCAGCATTACACTCACATGCCTCCTCGCTTCTATTAATTTCTGCATCATATACCGATGCTAATTTTGACTAGAAAACAAGGCACCATGGTGGGTTTTACCTTCTTTAGCACACCAGCAAAGACAGAACTGCATCACAAAGCTATTCTGAGTCAGCTATGCCAAACCACATCAATGACATTTTTGTAGCT
Organism: Phaenicophaeus curvirostris; assembly: GCF_032191515.1. Lineage (NCBI taxonomy): Eukaryota > Metazoa > Chordata > Aves > Cuculiformes > Cuculidae > Phaenicophaeus > Phaenicophaeus curvirostris. The sequence goes on along the minus strand of NC_091400.1, from coordinate 12,467,894 downwards.
TCATCTCACTCATTGTCAAATGCGCCATGAATATTATTTTTGGAGCAGTTGTCTCTAAAACCATTAGATCTTACTTACTGCCAGTAATCGATGATGCTTCAAGGTTAATGACAAAGATAACTTCCATATTTTGATGTATACATGACTTATCCTATTGACTTCAGAGGCAATCTGTCTGAAAACTGAAGCTGGCATTCAGAAAGGAATATTAAAAAGAGTCAGATTAATCATTAATCAGCATAGAGATGTAATTATTTTGATGTGAAATGCTATTCCATATAAAACCCCATTACGAGCTCCTGCCTACTGTGTAACTTGAATCCTGGGTCCTTTCTAATGTGGCTCGCTTAAAAAATAAATCAGCTACTTTTTTAAAAGAAACATATGTTTGTATAGCATTTAGATTAAGATTTGAAAAACAATTGGCCTACACAGTGCTTATTCACACCAAGGAGACAATAAGAATGAGAGAATCTCTGTATGCTGATCCCATTTTATAGCTTTATTTTGTGTCAAACAGCAATGATGAATAAAAAGGCATACAGAGTGTCCTGGAATTATCACCCTGGTTTCCAACCCACCCACCTGCCCGACCTGCCCTGGGTATTTGCATTCTGCCACCTCAGGAAGGCACGGATACAACAATAACAATGGGCGCTGTGCAGGTGGGAGCCCATCCTGTCCCTGCTGGGAACAGCCCTGGTGCAGAGCACTCTTGTGGAAGATCTTGCCCACCATGCCCTTGCAAAAAAGTTAAAATACAACTGCAACTTTTCCCCAGACTTGAGCAAACAACAATAACTCATTCTGTAAAATGTCTCCACCCCCAACTGTTTTATTTCTGAAAGAAGTCTCATGACAGTAGGGATTATCACAAAAAGTCTTGTCACAGCCACAGCTCCTGATGTAGCACAAAACGGCTTCAGGTAGGGCAAGACTGACCAAATGCCTGAAAAGGCACTTCATGGGAGCTCTTGCTTAATTTTAAAGCCTGTGAGGAGTTTTGCATGCTCAAGGTTAAAATAAGCGACAAATAGCTTTGTAGAGGAGGAGCTGGAATTCAGGAAAGAAACTAGGTGTGACAATGGGATCTACAGTGCAGTTATGAAAATACAGAGGTATCATAAAACACAAATTTGGGGTATATAACAAAACAAGCATCTGTACTGTTTGCCTCAGCTTGGTGTTCTTTGTGGAAAGACAGGTATGAAGAGTGGAATCAGCTTTTAGACACCCTTAATCTCAAAGAGCTTATTATTAAATGCATAAATGGAGGGGGGTTTTGTGCACAATCACTCTCTGGAAATGCTGCAGTTTTAATGCAAATGAGTCCCAAAGAGACAAAGAGGAAAATAAATATTTGTTTTCCATTCAATGATCCTGTTAGGTTTTATCTGCTGTGACCCTCCCCGAGCCCTGCCATCAGATAGCCATGCAAACAGAGTCATTAGAAACCACCAGCTTGCTCTGAAATTAAAGATAGATTTGCCTGAAATTTTCCTTATCTCTTTGCATTTACATTTCTAACAATGCCCATGTATTATTGCTGGGCTCACTAGTAAAATCCAAAAAGGTTGTCAATAAAGGCTTGTACAGATCAAAAGGATTTTAGTGGCTCGTTTTGCAAAGAAAGGTCAGCTTGTTTAGTCCACAGCATAACTGCTTCCTTTGGCCATCTGTGAGCAGGCAAAAAAACTGAGTTCAGGGAGGTATTTTTCCATTTACAAACTACTACAAATACTAAAAGAGAGCATCTTGTGTATGCCTATCCTATCCTTGTGTATACCTATGCCATCCTCAGAGGCACATATGTAACATCCTTATTTTCATTTTACTTGTGTCACCCCAGGTAATGAAGTGGACAAGCCTACTTGTCTGAGCGTGTCCCTGCTGATGTCTGGGTCTGACCACAGATCCTGCATCTTCCTCAAATGTGCCTTGCTATAAATTCCCTTTGCCCTGCTCCAGCAGGGACACAAACTCTCCTGAATTCCTCAGAGTCCCTTCAACATGCATAAGATTTGAGGGTTATCAAGAATGGGAGTTTTGAAGCAAAGAGGAGATCGAATGCCACCTTCAACTACCCACAGTCCTGCAAACATTTATATATCTGTTATCATTTCTAGGTGTTTAAACACAAATATGTTGGAGGTCAGACATGAAGTCCCATCAATACTGCTTTTGTCTCAGAGGTTAAACATGAGTGCTAGTTAACGGTGTGCTTGTGACTGCAAACACTAACCAGCCATAAGTGGAGGAGGGAATCTTTCTAGAGACTGCAATGAGTCAAGCAGTACAAAAATCTGAGAAGGGGTTAAAAGCAAAATAAATATTTTAAAGGTTTTAGAAATAAAGACAACAATGGAATTGAGTAACAGCTAATATTTTTCCATAGGGCATTTTAACTGCCTGTAAAACATTTTTTAATCACCTGTGCACAAGTGAGTTTCAACCATCTGGAAAGTTAGGAAATTTATAGCAGTTACAGTGACTGTAAAATTCTGACAACATATATGGAAATTATTTATGATCCAATTTTATGTTAACCTAGGTCATAAACTAATTAACTGACACCTTTTAGAGTTCCCATATATTCATTTTAGGCTCAATGAGAACATAATTTCAAAGACAGGCCACTGTGCCTTTTCACTCATGAAGCGGCCAAATTGCAGCATTCTCGCACGAAGTGAGGAATCACTAGAGGTTTTCACTGTGCTAAGGCAGTTTTTACATGGTGGACAGCTTTGTACTACCAGAGACACAGTAAAAGAAGCATCTGCTGAAGACTCTGCTTTGAAGGACTTTGCCACCTTCAGGGCAATATTCCATTGGGAGCCCAATAACATTAAATAAAAACGGGTTTTGGGTGACCCACAGAAGTGCAAAACATTTTCAGCTCATGGCCAACTTCTTAAAGTACCCTTTCCAAGCACGAGGAAAGTACTTACAAAAGTGCTGAAGACTATTCTAGGACCTGACCTTTCATTGCGAGGAGAAATTTAGCTCGCTGCAGTGAAGCCTAGAAGCAGCTTTTTGTGAAGCACTAGGCAGGCCATCTGCATGGTCATCATCTCACAGGCTCCAGCCTTTCTCAGGGGAAGTATCCCTGAAGTTTTATATCTACCTCCCAAAATTATAAGGGGGTAGAAGCTGCTCCTGCCCCTCTTGAAGCCAACAGGGACAACTCCTTGACTTGATTGGGAGTGTGTTCAAGCAATGAATCAGGTGAGTTTGGTGGAAATTTGCAATTCAAACGCTGCCATTAGAAAAGTAGCATTTGAAGCTGTGTTGCTGTGTTATGCCTCATGTAGATCAGTATCAAATTAAATTTCCCTATTGTGGCTCTTATGTTGTTAACACAATGCAGGGAGTGTTGTTTGCCTCATCTCCATCCTTCTAACTGCAACATCCTTTTCAGTTTAAACTATACAGAAGTGAATAATCATTGACGCCTTCTGTTTACTGTCTTCAGAAGATTTAATTTATCCCAATAAACATTGTGAAGCAGACCTTTTGCATTTGCAATGACACATAATTTACTTGGAACAAATGCTTTGGGTTCAGCATAAAGACCATTCATCAGGCAAATCTGAATCAGAGGCAGTTTAGAAAAAGAATCCTTTGTCTAATTGTTTTCCATCACAAACAACATGTGGGAAAGAGATTTAGGCAATATTTTCAAACATTATAAGCTACATAATTATTGTCCTCTGCAAACCCAGCAATAGTTTTTGCAATCACAATTGCACTTTATCTGTCTAATTACCTATTCACTGTGACCAATTACAGACTTGGCATTGATGAGGAGGCATTTAATAATATTAAACACAAAACCCTAGATCTGAATAATGTTGAGTTTATGACACAAACTAACAAAAGCCAGGAAATTCAAAGGCGAGGTTTACGCTCCATCCTTAATTCATGGCACTCTGCCTAGGCGTAAGAGCACGTACGAACACTGCAGAGACCTCCCCTACACAAAGATCATTTCAGCACTGAGTTACAAAGGAATAATAAAGTCTTGAGATTAATTTTTAATGTTTACATCTTTTGTAGATTTACTGTGTAACTGCAACAATATTCTGGTTACACATTATATTTGTGGCACTTCTTTACTGTCCAAACCCTTGGGGGAAGGGGTTGCAATCTGATATTTGCTAAATCCATGCAATGCCACTGTCCTGGCACAAAAGAAAAGGTCAATAACAACTGGGAGATCCCCCTCATTTTTCCCCTGATTTCTTCTATTGCTGCAGGCTTCTCCCTGCAAAAGCATTTCCTTCAAAGAACAGAATTAAATGGATGCACAGAAGGTCCTGCTCACTGGCAGAAGTTGAAGGAATTTTGGGGCTGCTCTAAATTTAACTGAGCTGAAATGAATTTCTGAGAATGCTGAGCAAAGAGGGATGGAAGGAGAAGGTAGAGTAGCATCTCCACTCCATCTTCCTGTAACAGAATCAGTCCAGTTTGGCTACACCTGAAAGTACCTCACAGTATTATTCCAGGTTTTCCTAGCTCACTATTGAATACGACATGTCAAAGTGAGGAAAAAAATAAGAATTCTATTTTGTGCATAATGCAAAGGTGCCTTTTACTCACAATGACACCATCCACTCAGACTGTTTTGTTCTGCATTTTCAGTTGCATTCACAGAAATACGGTGGCTCTCAGAGAAATATCTTGAGGAAGAAAGTAAATAACCTATTCTGATCCTGCTACTGATTTTGATGTCATGTATTTGTGATGCTGTACCCTAGAACAGCAGCTTCACAGGCAGCAAGAGCTCTCACATAAATGCATACATTACTACAGTTTTAAAAATAGATTTTGCCTTCATACCATGTAATGGCTCCAAACCAGCAGTTCTCTCTCACTTAAATCCTTCTTTGTTTGTGTGTTATTGACCCGATGGACTCTAATAGGACTTTTTTGGAGATGGTCAATCTATTTTGTCAGTCCAGCTGCATCCAGTGTGCTTGCTATTTGCCCTTTGCAGCTTTGGGGCCATTAGGTGAGTCCAGCTGCTGATAATACAGGCAAAAAAAATCTTATTAACTCTAGCAAAGTTAACCCCTTGTTTGCTTTTGAACATGCTTTTTTCCCTGTAACCACAATTATTGTTTTCCAGAAACTTTAGAGAAGAATAAAAGGCATTGATTTTCTGCACTTCCAGCTTAGGAAGCATGAAAGAGGCGAAGCCTCCCCTGGAGCAGGAGGTGAAGAAGCCACAAAGCAGCCTGTCCTCATCTGTCCCTTGCAGCTCTTCTTGGAACAGCAGCAAAAGGGAATCACTTGTTCAGTCGTGTTACAGGAGTGGATCGGTTGTTTCAGAAACAGAGGCAGATAGGTCAGCACAGCAGTGTAAAAGAGCAGTTCATGTGATGGAGATGGAGTTGCTCGCCTATGCCAAAGGAGCTGGGGCTACCAAGCCCTGGAGACCTGGCTGAAGGAGCCCCAGGAGCAGCAGCACAGCCCATCGCTCTCACTGCCGCTGCTCCTGGTTTAGTCCTAGAGCAGGGAAAGGTGGGAGCCTCTGCCCTTCCGAACAGTGACCGGTATGCTCAGGTCTCATGACAGGAAAAAAGAGCCAAAAGCTGCGTGAAGCAAAAAGCTTCACAAACAACATCAAAGAACACAAGGGGAGAAGGCACCACAGGTTTCATAATGGGTTGCAACCATCATTTTATAGCCAGAAAATAAATTTTAATATGTATTTTATAATAATTGTCAGGAATAACTCTCACTAAATGTTTTTTTTCTTGAGGTTATTTACAGAGGCTTTTCTCTATTTGAAAAAGCCTAAATTCTAGATGCCAATAGACCTTAAGTATCATAAAGACACACATATTGGTTCATATTTATGCCAAAATACACTAAAGAAGCCTTTATTTTCTTCTGCATGTTATGCTCATTTTAAAGACAGATGGAAAAAATCCTAGATAAATCACAAGTGACTTCTCATTCATGAGATATGATTTACCATGGCTGTAATTCTTGACCTACAATTTCTGCAGACATTTCCAAGCTATCAAACAACAGAAAAAACAGCCCTGCCCTTCTTGCAAATCAGTAGCAAAAGGGGGGAATTTTGCATCCTCAAGAAAGAAAGATCAAAACGCAAATCACTCCATCACGTGAGGAATACAATTAAATTGATGAATATAATCTATCTTAAAAAATACATTCAAACATTTAATTTGCATAGAAACAGACAGCACTATTCATTGTGAGACAAGAAAATCAAAAGTCATAGCTAGCAGCCACTCTTCTAAACCAGATTTTGAGCACAACCCCCCCAGGGCTCTTTCTACCAATTTTCCAATAAATCATGTAATGACTTTTAGAAAAGACAGATATTTAATTCTTGCTTTAGAACTATAGACCATAACCAAAAAGTGACAGCCCTCTTATTCTGCCATGCTCCCCACCAACCTGTTCAGCAGACTGGCTGGAAAATAATGCAATAATTACACAATTAGATATTTGGGGGCACGCCAAATGAAGCACTGAGCTCTGACCTTTATCACATAGATCAAAGTGCACTGGAAGAATGGTCAAATAGATTTTGCTTACTAGCCCTTATCAATTTTTTTTGCAGGAAATCAGGGATTAGGGCCCATACCTCTACAGTCCTGCATGTGCTTACAGTTGGGATTGAATACAAAGTAGAAAAGTCACATTCTTTGTGCATAGAGAGCACTGGTTCTTTAATTATTGGTTCTTTAGTCACATACCAATATAAAACTATAACATAGGTTGAATACCAACAAAATAAACATTATGAGCCAAACAATCCCAAATAAATGTTTTGTTACCTCTAATGATGTCACTGAGAAGAGAGTGGGAAGAAAAGATAGTTACAGGTAAGATCGCTTGCTCCTAGAGCTTCTGTTTTCTCCAATTCTTGATCAAGAGGAGCATGAGTAGAGATCCAAACTTATAAAGGAACTGGAATGTCTTTTTTTTTTTTTTTTCTTAACGAGGAAATATATAAGCACCATTTGAGGCTGCCAAGGTGGGCATAGACCTGATTAATGCAGTCAGAAATCTGACTATATTCTTGGAAATAAGGCAGCAGGAGCAAGCCAGCGTTCAGGGAGAAGGAGGTGCAGGTAATGGGCAAATCACCTGAAATTAATGGATTTCAGTTGTGGGGAGAGCCAAGGACTGGGTCTGCTGACCTCAACTATGTCCCAGGTTAGGAGTCTTTTAGAGGAGTTCAGATAGATTTTGGATGGCAGCGTAATGCTTCTGGAGCATCTGCTGGTGCATGTGAACTGTACAACGCATGACTTATGTTTGTGTGGGTGATCTGGAGCACGTGGGCTTGGAAAATGAGTTTGGGTAAAAAGTTCCTGTGGTCTCTATATTGGCATCACTTGGGGGTGGGGAGCAGTTATTTGCAGTAAAACATGGGCACTGCGTGTTAACAAGCTGGATAAACCTTCAGGTGGTGGAGATGTGAGTTGTCAAAGGAGGAAAGAAAACTGCAGACCTCTTGATTTCTTCACTTCTCTAGCTGTTGGGATTTGTGTGTTTAAGTTTTATCCCAATGGGGAGGAAAAGAATTTGTAAATTTTTCAACTAGCTGGTCAGAACTTTCAGATTTTCCCCCTCTGGCCCTTTGGACAATGAGCTGATTAGAAGGTGCTACACCTTGCCCTCTCATGGCAGCTCCTCTGAACCAGTCTAACTGTGGAGAAACTCCTCCTCAGTCTGCAAAAGTTGCAGCACAAAATTTTTATAGCTTGCACAGCTGGAATCTATGAGTATGGAAGTTCCCTCTGAGCAAGATCTACAACTAGATGCATATCCCTTTAATACATAATTTGTGAGTGAAGCTAATTTTCTAATTTAAGTTGCATATTGCCTCTTTGGGGTTTTAAAAGAATATTCCAGCTCTAAAAGCAAGAGATGTGATTATCTGTGTATATGCCTGCAGAAGCCAAGGAGAAAGGCTGGAAGGAGCAGATGCACTTAAAATATAACAATTTGAAATAAGAACCTGGTGTCAGAAATGACTTGCAGCCCATTCCACCTACTGCTCCCACCCCCAAATGAAAATACAGTTATGTTTGCAGCTAGAGAATATCCTCTTACTCAAAGCCAGTGCTACCAGAGCTCCTGCAGTGCCACTGCAGACCTTGGGAAATGAAACCCCTTTTGCAGAGGGGAATTTCCATAGGCTCACATTTTATTATTTTATTATTATTTTTAGTTACATCTGGGATGTGAATCAAAATATTCAGGCATAATTTGTTTAAATTTATACTGCAGACTCTTTTTATCCCTATACTCAACAAGCAGCTGAAAACAGCCAGAGGTGTTTGTGTGGCCAAGTGTAATTTAAGAATTCCATTTACAAATATCACATTTTACAGCTTTCCCATCAAGATTTTTAAAAGGAATACACTTTAATGTATAAATACGTAAGAATATACATACGTATGTGTGTATATAATTTTAGATAGTAATAATCATATGACCATATTATAATATACACATATTTTAAAAATTCTTTAAGTCTTATCTCAAAGTAGACCTTTGTAGTCTCTTCCCTGCTCCCAAGATGCCAATAGGAACTTCTGAATTAACTTTCCTGGGGTTTGAGTTAGGTTTTTAATATTCTTAAGATTGTTCCTTCTCTTAAGTATAAACAGCTCGGTGTGATACCTAAACCTTTTGCAAACAAAACTTTATTGCTTTCCTGTGCCCCTAGGATCTACATTCCTCTCTCCTGGGCACAAAGCAGATGCCAAAGGACTTTTGCAAGTCTCACTTTCTTTCATGTCACGGACGTGGCTTTTAAACACCTCCAGATGACGCATTTGAAATGAATGTATTGATCAGATTGAACTGCTCTGTTCACTTAGATTACATTAAAGGACAAAATGAGTGGAAACCAGAGATACAAAACCCACTCACTTAAAAAAGTTTGCTACTACACCAGGAGATTCTTCCTTCTGGAGATGTGGGATACTCAACTAGGATATCTATAATTATCAGTCAATCGACACTTTCCACTGGATGTGACCCATCCCATGGCTTTCAACCCAATGTGGTGGAAGCAGCTGAGGACTGGGAGAGAACAGGGTTGTCCCTTTGGGGACATCATGAAGTCACATTGACCTAAGGTAAAATTCTACACTGGCCTTAGTGATTCAGAGCCTGGCGTAAGTTCAGGGTTTCCAAATCTGCACCTGGATTTGCAGCTGGACAGCTCTGAGAGATCAGTGATGTCTGCAGGGGAAAATGGACCATCACCTTCCCAACCCCACGTACAGAGGCTTGTATGTGCTAGGGGGTTCATGAGTCAACATGCATTTTGCGGCTGAAATGGGTATTTATCCTCTGTTGCTTTGTATACCTTCTAACAGTAAGAGCTGTACAGGGAGGTGTCACTGTTGCATGTATTGGTTAAGAATGAATTGGAATCGTAGATTAAATGGGTACAGAGTCTTGTCTTGATATCTTGTCAAGAAACATCTTAAAATCTAAAAAATACACTAAATAAAAGAAGAATATTCATTATCCTTTTGTGTGTGTGTGTGTGTAGACAGAATAGAAATCTCGAAGTGTGCTCTCGGGAGTGAAGTTTTCATGGATCTTTGTCTTATAGACTCAGTTGGATGAGGCTTAGAGCACTCGGATCCAGTGGGAGGTGTCCCTCCCCATTGCAGAGGGGTGGAACTGCATGGGCTTAACATCCCTTCCAACCCAGACTGTTCTGTGAGTCCATGATCCTGTCATTTTGGTTTTATGCTCAAATGTGCATACAGTGCAAACTTGAGAAGGTGTATTAAGAAGTTAAGCCCATATATCTCTGCACTAGGTACAGGCAAAGGCTGTGTTACCAAAATATCCCTTACTTTCATTTTTAATTAGTTTCAGGAACACAATAATAAATCAACTAAATAAGTGAACAAGTCAGGAGAATGTATGCCCTGTTTAAGCTAAACCTGCCATAAAAGCCCTTTTCCAGAGTAGTACAAACAGCAAAATTATTGATTAACTTGTATCACTCCACAAGAAGAACAAATTATTGCTGATTAAAGCCATGCAGGTGATAAAGGAACTTAACCAACAAAAGCTGCCAGCTTTAGGTTAGGAAACAGCTGTGTCCCTAATTATACAGTCTGATTTATACTCTATTAAATCAGTATATAAGTAACCCATTTCTCTGAAAGCATTTAAACCTCTTATACTCCACCAAACACAGCAATTTTATTTGAAATAAATGTATCCAGCTCTTTTGGGAACATATGGTATATTTCTCTCTTATTAATAATTCAGTTCAAATGAGCAAAAATTAGTTGGTGCAGTTACAGCTGATTTTGTCCTGAAAAGACTTGCATTAATTTTAGACGTTTTGTAAATTGGGCTATTAAATAAAAGCATTATATGTGAATTACCCTTTAAATTTTAAGCAAGTTGGTAGTTTAATGGTATTTTCTAGTCAGATTCATTTTCGATCTCTAAAAAATTATAGTCATTATAGTAAGACAAATTTTTGAAACCTGCTACTTCCATCCAATTACATATTGTGCTAATAAGTAAACGAGAAAACTTCTATGCTTCATTATCTCTACTCTGTCTTTTCCGTCAGCTAAAATTTCTCCTTTCATTATCTCTTGTGTAAATAAGCATCTGACCTCAAACCTTCTCACCAATGAGGTCCACCTCAAGAGGTGTCTGTGGCTCCTGCTCCCCATCGTGGTGACTCTGCCAGTTGTGGTTCCTACATGTTGTTTCAGGGAGGTGCACGCGTGTTTGGGGCTGGCAGTGACGTGTGTCAGGGCATTAGGAGGAAGGTGAGTACGTATTTTGTATGAGAGAAACTTCTGTATGCGGCTATGTTAGTCTAAGGAGATCATCAGCTCTTGTGACTTATGCTCCTCTCAATGCCAGGGCACAGCTTCTATTAGAGCTAATGGGAGTCGTGTTTGTGAATCAGGAATGTCCCTGTAAGTTTAAGCTCTGCTTCTACTGTAGTGACCAAATTGGCTTAAAAATGTGTGGGTAAAGTGAGATATGATGGGATGCAATGATGTTCTGAGTTACCTACTTACTAAGCAATGAACCTTTAACCTTTTAAAAGATGTGGAGAACTGTAAGTACATGCATAGCGTACCATTAATTCAGAATGTTCTCCTGTGAGGGTGGGGAGGCCCTGGCCCAGGTTGCCCAGGGAAGTTGTGGCTGCCCCATCCCTGGAGGAGTTCAAGGCCAGGTTGGATGGGACTTGGAGCAACCTGGTCCAGTGGAAGGTGTCCCTGCCCATGGGAGGGGTGGGACTGGATGGGCTTTAAGGTCCTTTCCAACCCAAACCATTCCATGATTCTGTGTTTCCATGATTCTATGAAGCATGAAACCTAAGTAGGTTTCTGTACAGCTGTTTCTAGAGTAGGTTTTTGATCCCCTCAGAACGTTTGTGTTCTCTGACATGCTGCCACAAGCGGGATCATTGCTAAATATTTTGATATTCATGCTTTGCATGTGAGACTAGAACAACGAAGCTGAACTCTGTAATTTTATTAACAAATTTAGACCCCCCAAGCAACGGTGTTTTCCAAGTATCAAAGAAGCAGCCTTTCCTTTCCTGTTGCCCTGACTCTGTTTCTGTATCTTGGGTTTGTTTTCCTATCGAATGCCTCACAACTAGCAGTTCCACGTGGAAATTAAAAAGAACAGACACATAGATTTTCACATCTAGAGTACCACAGAATACTACAGCATAAATCATTCTAATTTTAATAACTGCTTTGCTCACATATCTTCATTCCTGTCTGTACCTTTTTTGTTATATTATCTACCATTTTAGAAAGCTATCTAGCTTACCTACAGAGTTAAATTCAAATAGTCTAAAGGTTAATGTGAAGCACTGGCAAGACATTATGAGCCCAGCAGTATATTTTAAAGGCACTCAGCTGTTGGAATTACTGAAACTGAATGCTCAGTGTGACTCCTCTTTTCTGCACCCTTGAGGCTTACCAAAAACTCCCCTCTCCTGCATGCCGATAAGGCTTTCTGTGCGCTGCCTCACTGGTGCTAGGGCTGCGAGATACAGTGATGATGGGTCTCAAATATAAATTGCTTGGATCCTTTGTCTCATATGAGCCCAGTTTAAATCAGATTCACACCTTTTTTGACCCAAAAGAGTATGCTGGTGGGGACATCCAATAGCATTCATTCATGCCTAGATCACACAGTTATGAGTTCAGGGATTCGCAGGTGGCTTTGACTTGTCAGCACTGGCTTCTGTGTCCCTCTGACACCCCAGTCCAGGTGTCCTTCCAGCAGCAAAGGAGCCTTGCAAGGGGCTACTTGGGAGCAAGTGTCACCTTCAGAGGGTGAAGTGGCAGTAAAGGAGGTAGAGAAGGAAAAGGAAGGTGGAGTAAGAAGTTAGCCAACCCATAAGAGATATGTGCATGCCCCAGGGGTCTGCTGTCATAGGGCATGGCTCCACCTTGGTCCCATCCAGCAAGGCATCCCCATAAAAGTCTGTATGTTGATAAAGAGCAGGGAGAAGTTGGAGAGGGCATCATAGCCAGCACTGGCTTGAGTGGCTACATGGTGGTGAAGGAGGCTACCTGGTTCTGGGGTTTTGAAGATCAACTGTTCTCCATCCCCTGAGCTGCTGGGGATGGTGATGTCTGGTGAGTTGCTTGAAGGCCATTACAGTCCTGGATTTTGTCTACTCAGGTGAAAGGCCATGAGGCAATCTTAGCCAGAGCTGGAAAGGAAATACTCCAGGCAACAGGTAGTGATGAAACTGTCCCTAATACTAAATTATGTAAAGCAACCTCCTGCCATTAGAGATGGCTACACAACATCGATAGCTGGTTTAGGGACTGTGTCTGATCTCCTCTGTTCTTTGTGCTGGCTTACCTACCCATGCTCCCATTGTGAGTCTCCTACTCTTGCAGCATTCTGAACATGAGAAGAATAAAATTTGTCTTCACTGGGAACTAACATTAACTAAGAAAATGATTCAAAAAAATAAAAACTTCAGAAATGTTTTGACAGTACAATGAAGAAAATCCTTACGTTGGGCAAGAGCAGCAGTTTTATCTGTACTGCCAAGCTCGTAGATGAGGGGGGATAATTCAAAGCACCACTTAAGGGGTTATATTTTTTCCTGGAAAAAAAAATAAAGCAGAAATATTTCCATAAAATGCAGTGAGAATACACTTATTTATCTTGTTCTAGAAAACTTGCAACCATCGAATGGAAAAAAGACATCTGGCACACAATTACACCCAAACCAGCTGCACTGGGTGTTTAAATCCACTGACAGGCACTTTTCCTTTCTTCCCCTTAAACTGAGGAAGCAATATCTTTCCATTACACATTAAAAGGTCTTTGCAGTGATCCAGGCCAATTTTCCACTGCATAGTCCCCCCCATAGTGCAAGGCAAAGGCAAGCGGCTGGATAACACCAGACTGTGCTGGTCCTTTTCCAGGCTCCCGGATCACAGCCAGATCTGTTGGTTGTGCTGCTCCCTGGCTCAGCACCATTTGTTTTTCTTGAACGGATGCAAAGAGGACATTCAGCTCTATGACTTTTATCAGGATGCACGTATGAGCACCTGTAACGTGCATGACTGAAAGAGAACAGTGCAAGATGTCTCTCCTACACCCTACCTGTTCTCCTCCTGCCACTGCACCCACCCTGACACCCCCTGCCTCTGCAGCCCACTCAGACAGGTTAATAATGGTAAGTACTGATAAGATGAGAAAGGCAATAAAGTGCGTTCAAAGCAGCATCCTTTGATCTTCCAGCAATATTCTGCTTCCACTGATCTTGAACACTGTTAATAATGCCACAAACAGTCTGGCCCAGAGCTGCAGCACTGGTGGAGCTCCAATATGCTATGCTAGCTTTCAGCCTGACCATTGCAAACAAAATCCAAAAGGGTGTGGCAATTCCCCTTGATGAAGCTTTGCGAGCAATAGATCAAGAACCATAGTCCTTTCTGTTCCATGAAAAGAGTGATTAGGTCCTACTCACACGTCCCCACTTTTGGCTGGTACTTCAGGAGAAAGACTGCATTTAAATAGTATTTCAGTTGGTTTTATGTTTTAAGCCATGAGATAAATAAGCAAATATAAGTAGGTTATATCAGCATGTGGAGCCAGGCACCCCCTTCCCTCTGTTAGGCTGCTCCTACAAGATCTTTTAAGTGCTTCAGCATGTAGGGGGTTTTGTCCCACCAAGCAGAGCCACATGGAAGCCACATAGGACAGACTCCAGGGTGGTGGCAGCCCTGAGCAGAGCTATCACCTTTAGCCTGCATCTATGCTGAGAAGTCTCTGATCCCACGCCAGGTGCTGTCAGCGAGAAGGTGCTCCTGGGCTGGTTTGGAAGCTCCCCCCAGCAGGTCAGGAGCTGGTGGCAGAGGTACCTGATGGGGGGACTTCTCACCTGCACCTCTGTCCTCCCCGACACGGTGCACAGTCACTGCTGGGAACCTCTCCTGAGAGTTCCCGCTGTCTCTTCCTTTACTTTATATATCAGTGGGTTTCAGGATAATCTAGCTTCAAGGAAGAAGCAGGGAAGGTTTATAAGACTCAAAGCTTTGGGCTTCAGCCCTTTCCTAGGGAGAAATCTTCTTGCATCTGCTTATTTTCCATTGTGAGGATGTGTTGGGTCTGGTGGGAAGTAATTGCCCCTTCCACACTCAGACTGCCTTCACCCTGTCCCTCCGCCAGCTGCTGATAGAGATGCAAACCCATGGGGAAAGAGAGAGGAGAGCAGGACTTTCTCTGTCAAAAGAAATTTTTCTTCTGAGACCGATGTACACTCACTTCTATAGGAATTTGATTAGAAGGATCATTAAATAATTAAGATTTTGAAATAATACTAAGCGTTGACCTGCATGAGAAGAAGTAACCTTCATTCCTCATATTCTCCATCATGCCCTGAAATTAGCTGTATTATTCCTTTGAAAGCTACTTTCTCCATTGTCTTTCTGTCATTCACTTTGCAAGGACTCAGCATAGGGGGCACAGTTGTCCCATCTCAGTCACCATCCCTTTAGTGTAATAAATCCCTGACCATTGCCCTGCTAGCCTGTCCCTGATGGAGGAAACCCCATGTCTAAAACCATGGCTGCTGGTCTAGGAAAGTGGAAATGTGGGTAACTTCATCTCTGAGGCAACACTGTGATTCATACCAAGGTTTAATGCAATAACTGAGAAAATAACAGATAGGTTAAAATATATTATTTAAATGGAGCAACAATTAAAAAATGTAAAATATTGCTCATGGTAGCAAATTGCTGGATGTGTCCCCAATATTTTACACCTTAAAATGAATTTGCTTGAATGTAAGTTTAGCTCATTAACACCAAGAAATCCGAAATACTTTTTACTAAGATTTAAACCCAGCCTGGAAGACTCTCCGTAAACAATTAAACTACGGTTTGAGGATGACACTGGATTTAGAAATGAGGCCTAGTATTTGTCTCCAACATGCAATAGATTTGAAATAAACCTCATTCGGTGTCAGAAAAAAGCAAAGCCTGAATTGACAGTGCAGCAGAGAATTTATTTTTTCCCTTTTCTCCTTAGCTGAAGTTATTATCACAACTGCTAGAGAATTTGTGAGATTGGGAGATAAGAATCATTATGATCCATTGGGGACTCGTCAATCATGGCAAACTGCTACCAGAATCGAAATTGCATCTGCATTTGAATTAGCAACATTACTCGCCAATTTAGTTCAGAGTGAACATTTTTCCATTGAAGATGGAATTAAATTAGAAAATGAGTGAGTCTTTAATTTCCAGATTATAAATCACTGAAAATAATTCAACTCCTGTACCTTAAGGCCAATTACATTATCCTAAGCGACATTTTATCTCACAACCTTCCAAGTGATTTCATGATGGGGAACCATCACACAAATCAGTTTTGCTCTAGTAGCAAGAAATATATCTACCCACAGAGTTACACATAAAATACTAGGAACAGTTTTAGCGCTGGAGCTTATTTTACATGAAATTTGATTGTCTGTTTGATAGCATATTTTTGTGTATTAATGAACTGATGCATGCACCAGAAATGGTCAACTCAGGTGTCCAAATCAGATACAAAATGTAAAGAGTTAGTAGCCGATTTAATTTTTCCACACTCCTGTCATGAACATCAAAAAGACCATAGCATGGTACTTGGAGTACAAATAACAAAGATTTAAATTCACAGGGTCAACCCCCCAAAGCCCCCTCCCCCCTTTTTTTTTTTTCATAAGAGCCCAGACATATAAATACCACAAGAACTTGATGGAAGTAAGAATTATTTGGTTTTGGCAAAGAATAGGCAGATTGATAATTGTTCTTAGAGGAGAAATAATTGGTTCCTAAGTGCAGACATTTTTCTCTTTCTCCTTGATAAGGGCAGAAGACAGGACAGACACCTGCCACTCTCTCTCACCTGGTGGATTGTTTAGTTAAAAAGGATGCAGCGTTAACTCCGAGTGCTTACGAATGGACACAGCAATGTCTGTGTCTGCTATTTGCTGAGCCCACACACCCACTCCCATGAGCTTCCCCTCCTTACATTTGCAGCTTGACCCTGAAACAACCAGCAAATTCCTTTCAAAATGTAAAGATCTCATTTTCTTGTCCTTGAGATGCCCAAAAATCCTCCAGATGGGATTGTGGTGTCTTCCCCTTGATGTTCTTTGGCTCATGGTCTGGCTTCCACACGCCAACACAACCCCACCATGACCCTTGCCACCTTACTTTGTAATATTTGTGAGGCCAACAGGCACCCATGAGGCTTACCATGCAGAAGGTCTCACCTTAGTGACAGACTGTATCTACAGCTGAGCTGACCAACTGGCCTACCCTCAAGTGACCTGTCTTGGTCACTATTCATTCTCTTTTTTTGTTTTCGTTCTTCTTTCTTCTGCATCTTCTTCAGTGGACACTTAATCTCATCCTGCCATACTTGGTCATTGTCATCTGCCCATGCTTCTCTGTACTCACCTTTCATTTTTGCTATGATGCCAGAGAAAATGCATTTAAATAGAGCCAGCGAACGGTCATGAATAAAACATGCGATAGTCATTTTTGCATATATAATATAAAATATATTTTATCTGGACCTACAATATATGTATAAAATAGCAAATCCACTTTTTGATAATTAGCTATCTGAGCTGAAAATTAGCTCGTTCTCATTGCTAATAACTAAATCCTAATAGCTACATTCATTTAATCTAATTGTTCACTCCATTGACTTGTTGCGCTTTATCTTTATTAGCCTGTGTTCCAAAAGGATTAATCTATCTTCAAACATTTTGTAGTATAATGTCATGATGCTTATGCCCTACCTTAAAATACACAGTGATGATGACCAATGTATTTTGTCTCACCTAGTGCTGAGGGACTATTCCTGACTTCTCTTATGCATACAATTTGTATTGTAAAATCAGTACTGCGCAATACAGAAATGCTGTTCTATTTTTACTGTAAATGACTTCTCTAAATCTACAAAACTTGTATTTTTGCCACATTCTGGTACAAACGGACAATAGAGTTCACTCATTAAAAGTGCATGTCTAAATATAGGCCCCTACTTAGGACCTTGGAAACAACCTTTAAGTTTGTTAACATGGATACTTAACCAACAAGTCTAAGGCTGTGAAAGGCGACAAATTGATTGCAGATGACAGACTGCACTATCTATTTGATCTAGGTTAGGTAGAGTCAGTATCAGACTTCATGATATTAAATGGATAAATATCCTACGTTTCTCATTTTTCAAGTCATGTCAGCTATCACCAGGTTGCTATTGATGTCCAAAGAACTCAAATGGAACTCTTAAGGACCCCATCTGCACAACTGTTCTGACAACCTGCCATCAAGAGGAACCTAGAGCTGCACATAAGCCATCCAAGCAAGCTTTTCATGCCATGTCATAGAATAAGAGAATGGTTTGGTCCTCCTAAGTACCTCTGAAAGTGGATAAAGAAGATCTCCCTGTTATCCAGGAAGGAACAGATAGGTGTCTTCTCGGCAATGAGATGGCTTTCCACATGAATTCAGGTCAATGTTTCTAACATCATTGAAGTCACTCATGATTCTCAGTGCTTACGCAAAGCTTCTTGCATAAGGAATGTACAGATCATGCCAGTAGACTCCTATATCACACATAAATTTTGTGGACACTGCTTAGTTTATTGAACTTCCCCTCCCACTGAGCTTAAAGGCAATGCTGGACTTTGAGCAATGCCCAGGTACTCAGCTGGGTGGTTGGGTCCCTGGAGAAAGCATGAGTTTTCAAGTGAGCCAAGTACCAGTTAACAGTTTGATGATCTGTATTTTAGAGCTGGGATTGTGAAAATTTGTGGGTTTGACATTGTCTCACACCTCTTCCCTTTGAGTCTGGAGTCTTCCGATGCTGTTGAAAGCCTGTCCTGATGCACTGAAAAGCAGACCCCTATACTCTGAACCCCAGAGTCCTGTGGGGAAGTGTGACATCCACCCACGTGATGGATTAACCTTTTTCCTTGTAAATGAAGATGTAGTCCCTTAGACATGTAATTTTCTGACAAAAAGTATTGAACCATCTTTCTGTTATATTTAGCCTCTAATTCCCTACAAATGCATTTTTTGACCAATCTTCTTTTCATTTTGTCATGCTCTACAGATTGTACCCAGAATTCAGTAACGCCACAGTAATTGAAAACTGAATAAAATTTCCCATCCAGATTTATTTGAGTTTTGTTCTGCAATACCATTCCATTATTCTATTCATTTAACTTCTAGAAGGTAGCAAAATAACAATAAATATTAAATCGCTGCATTTAATTGAACGTATAACACAAAGTTGCTGTTTCTCAAGGTATTTCGTACCCTTTGCTTCCAGCACATTTAATTATGTATGAACTCTTCAAAGAAAAAAAAAAAGAAACCCTCTCAAATAATGCGAGTCGTCTACGAGGAGAAAAGATTTAAAGATGATAAATGTTATTTAGAATTACTATGATATGATTCATATTGTGATGCGATTGGGAACAATATTAAAACCCACCAAGGCTATTATACCTAAATTTTTGTTTCCATTCATGCAATATTGCTGCTGCTTAATATGATTTCTATTTACTTCTTTCCATTGTTAGTGTTTTATTGAGGTTGTGTCGGCTTTATCAAGCTAATCTCTGCTGCAAATGGAGGTCAGCAGAGCCAAAGCACCAGCAAAAAGCCTGTCTCCATTATATTCTACTTGGCATGAATTTACTTAAAAATCCTCTTTCTAATATATACTCTTTCTTCACCATTCTTCGATTATAATATTTCTACCTGCACAAACCCTGACAGCTTCATATTTAAAAGCTGTATAAACTCTCATAATCTAATTTTATATCCTTTTTTTTCATAAAGGGGTGCTGTGCCTCATTTAAAGTTACAGCAAACATGTCCATCAAAAGATTTAAAATCAAGCAATCCCAGACATCAATAAAAGCTTGAATTTCAGGTAATTTAGGTTATGACTTAAACACATGCACGTCTACTCTTAATGACAATGACAACAAGTCATTAATTTCTGTTCTCCTGGTGTCGAGGGTGAGGTAAGTAATCCTGTCATGCCCTCGCTAGAACACAACCTGGCAAAACAGGATATTGTGGAGGCTGTATAAATCTTGTATC
Organism: Phaenicophaeus curvirostris; assembly: GCF_032191515.1. Classification (NCBI taxonomy): domain Eukaryota; kingdom Metazoa; phylum Chordata; class Aves; order Cuculiformes; family Cuculidae; genus Phaenicophaeus; species Phaenicophaeus curvirostris. The sequence goes on along the minus strand of NC_091400.1, from coordinate 12,448,236 downwards.
TCTATTTCTCCTTGTACTGGTCTGGGAAATAATGAAAAAGTGCAACACAATTTTAACTACAGAATGGGGAATGCTCTCTGCCTCCAATACCCACACGTCACTTGCATCACTATTGGGACAAAATATACATGCACACAGAGGAAGGGTCTGCACACCTGACATTCAGAGGTCCGGGATATGAGCAGAACTTCATTCCCTTCAGGAGCTGCCAATCCACCCACATCACAGGGATTTTATTTTTTTTTTCCAGTTTGAGTTATACATTGAACCTAAAACATTTACATAGAAATAACCAGCTAAACTGAAAAAGAATAAACTGCAAATCAGAGGCAGCCTTAAATATTTCTGTTTAAGATGTTAGATTTGTACACTTCTAGTCACAGTTTAAAATCAAAGAAACCCAATAAACTATCCCAAACAAAACCCCTCAAAAATGTTTTTTTAGGACTCTCTGCAGCAAGTTTCTAAATATGTTATTGGATCGGTGATTGAAATCTGACAAAAAAACACAGCGTTTTATAATAATGTCCCGCAGCAAAAGCACGGCGCCAATACCTAAACAATACTTTATCACCTTTGCCACTCTCAACAGCTCCCATTAATACTGAGATCATAGCATTAGGCCTTCTATTCCCTAGCTGACCGTGGCAGTGACAGCTAGGGCTTAGGCAATGACATTGAAAAATATTTGCCATGACACAGCCACAAATCACTGCGAGACAAGTTTAAAACTCAATATTCACTAAACTTGCACCCGTTCTTTTCTTGTTAGAACATCTGCACCACATTTATTACAGGCTGAATTCCTCAAAGAACCAACACATCGATGGAAAGTGATAATAATTATTGGTTGATCAAACCAGATGCACAGAGGGGCCTTTGTCAAGTCATTTATTCACACGAGGTTGTTGTCTGAGATGGAATCAGCCAGAACACCTGCTGAAGAGGTGTTCTCCTTGAGTAGTGTTTGTTTACATACAATATACCCAGTGAATGGGCACAAGTACCTATAAATCAAATGTTCTTAATGGTCTTATCATGCATGTTTTGATTTTGATTTTCATCTCTCCCAGCGAAGCTAAGCTGTCATTTGACTACTTAGCGATTGCCACAAGACATCATCTCTTCCTCGTGGTATGGATCCTCCTTAAATGATCTGTGTCTGTAGCTTCCTGCTTTCTGGGCACGGTGGTTGGCAGATGTCCTAGATACAAGTCCATTCCCATAGTTCAGCTTCAAACCTCATGCCTCTTCCCGCGAGCATGCAGGATACTACTTTTCCTGCTTTTTAAGAGCTGTGTAACTAAAACTCTTAAGCAGGACATAGAAGTTCCTGAAGGCCAACGACAAACATCTGCGTATCTCCTACTCCTACCCCCTCATGGGGAGGGACCACATAGACTTGTTGTAATGACAAAGTCCCTACATCACCATCATTCCTCATTCACTGCTTGTTTCTGCCCTGTCCTTGGGTTCACATGACAGGAGACAGCCACACCATGACATTCCCAGAATTCTACACCAGACCTGTCCGCTTGCCTTTTTAAAGCATCCATTTAGGCTAAATGCAATGGGTCAAATACCTCATAGGACAGGTGGAAGAAGAGGACCACATAAGAGGGGAAGCAAAGAGAAATCTATTGTGTTTGTAAGGATTTGGTGGCAGCAGTGTTACCAAAGTTTGCAAAACGATAAGGCAGAGTGAGTGCACAACTGACAGTTACCAAATCCCACAGCAGCATCAGGAGGGAGAATTCTTTGAAACTGATAGATCGATTCAAATGGAATCCAAGACAGCCTGCAGTGGATGGTGACCTTCTGTCATCCCTCCCTGTAGGAGAACATGCAGAGAGTGAAGGCCAGCAGGATCAGAAAGGCATTATGCAAACTGATGGACAACAAACTCACATATAGACACTAATGAAAGCTGGAAAGCTCAGGTACCTTGTGACATTTCCAGGGTAAACTGGAGGGCACTGGACTGCAGATAGCGGCCCAGCCTCCATACACTCCCCTGAGGAACATCTTCTGTTGCTGCTGTCTGATTACTGGACAAAGTAGACTGGTCTGATGCAGCAAGGGGTGCCCACGGCTGTTAAGAGGCAAAAATTATCTCTAAAGCATGCCAAACTATGCATTAAAATTCTGTAATTATTTTTCTTCTGACCCTCACCCTACTGGAGACAATTCTCCTGATCAAAAATAGTTTCAGAAATGGCAACTTGTTGGAGTGCATTTAAGAGTCTGCTCGAGAGGGTGAATGATTAATCCTTAATAGCAAGTTCTGCAGCATATTGAGTGACACATTCTTACATTATATATTGACCTATAACACACTGGTCCTGTGCCACACTGACTAGCAGCTCATTTTCAGCACGGCATGGTTTATAGATAATGCAATAGGTAAGGGACAGACCTATAAAACCCCGGCTCTTTCAGTCATACCAAAATCTTTTGGAACTTCATTTTGGCTTGAATGATGACTGCTGTAGGTGCTGGCATTAAGCAGAAGCAGCAGTAAATGTGTGCAATGCCAATCCCATCCCTGCTTCCCTGAGGCAAGAGGCACAGCCCAACAAGACTTAAATTTAGATGAACCACAGAAAGCCAGACACTTCTCTGGTGATTAATCAAGCTTCTTTGCTCAGAAGTTTCTTAGTGTTTGGTGTGTCTTACTTATCAGATGGTGCAGTATAATAATGATATCCTAATGAAGTACAATGTAATATTGAACGAGATGTTTGTAAATATATTTGAAGTATTTCTAAATGCCAGTGGTGATTCCATGCTTGTTCATATTTCAGTTTGTCTACTCGGGCATCTCGACTCTTTCCTCACTGATTCTCCATGAGTGAGGCATCCTGTCACTGCGTAACACCAAAGCCAGCATCTCCTTCAGTGAGAATCCTTCTCCTGCAGAGGTAAGTTACACCCTTCTGGAGAGCACCGGGTAGAGCAGCTCTTCATTTGGTTTTCTACCCTTTGAGCTCTTTCACCAAGACAAGGTAGCCCAAAAAGTGGAAATGGAAGACAACATCCAGCTATTCTGCTAGAAACAATGTTTGTCTGAAGCCTTGGCTGAAGAACAAAGCTGCTGCCTTTTCTGTTTTAGCACTCTCCCAATGTTGGAGAGGCTGGGTGGGTGCTCTTCCATAGACAGCCCCATCAGTTGGATGCCAAGGAGAACTAGGGTTCTACCTTGACTGCTCTCCCTCATCATGCTGTTCCCGAAGAATAAGAGAGAAGTCTGAAGCAGATTATAGATCTGTGCAGCGAGAGGCTGTGTGTCCAAGAAGTGGGTTCGTTTCCTACTTGTTCCCTGTTGCTATTGTTCGTTGTCACCACAATGCCCAGTGCCTTCCCTGCAGCAGTCTGATAGGTAGGTGGGCACAGATAAAGTTATTTCAGTGCTTCTTAGTCCCTTTCCTAAGATCAAGTGCAGTGTGATTTCCAAATGGAAAAACCTGTCTTGCCTTGCCAGTTGGGTGACTCCGAGTTCAAATTGTCATTTCCACCACCTTTACAAACATCTCCAGCCCTTCAAAGCCTTTGCAAAAATTGTAAAGGGAACACATGAAAAGTTCAGCTTTCTATGAGCTTTGCAATTAAATAGCCCAAATATTTTCAGTTACCTATTTCGAGGAACAAATCTTCAGGTTTTCTCAGGTAGGCAATAAAGCATTTTGTTCCTTTGGCTTCCATCTAAAATAAAGAAAAAAAAAATCATTTTTAGAGATTATGTAAAATGAAATTGAAATGAGTGAGTACTTGGGAGAAAAGAAACCTTCGGTGCTAGAAATGCTTTGTTACGACTGAATAAACTAAATATGCTTAATATGAAAGGTAATGATGCGACTGATTGAATAGTTTGACATTACTGCACATGAAATATCATTAACAGGCTCACGATGGTTTTATATCGATACCACATCTCAGAATAAAATAAATGGAAATACGGGACTGCCGTGATTTGTCACTGGAGCCCTTCAGTGTCATTTAAGAAAATATTTTCTGTGAAGACTAGTCAGCCTGAGCTGGTGCTGCAGGAGAAAGTGCAGACTTGTCTAACTTCAAGAATGAGCCCTGTTAAATAATTTAGGATAGCTGCGACACATCTGTACTTGTGAAAGAGCGGGTGTGTGCCCATCAGCCCTGGTGCCTTTGACTTCATGGGCATCACCAGTAGTGGCTGTTTTTCCTGTTCTCTAGATGTGAGCTCTCAGCGTAACCCCGGCAAGAGCAATCTGTGTTGATGGTGCTTCCTGGTCTGTGCCAGGCTGATTGCATCACATACAGGATGGGCACAGGAGTAAAATACCACCCCTCATACTCCTTTGAGATTCAAGATGTACAGCCTGCATCAGCATCTCATACACAATCACTGTGAGGGTTAGCCTGTGTGACACCCCCTGGAATTTGGCACGGGTGGTTGTCCCTCTCCCCTTACAGAGACATCAGAGGCACAAGTTCCGGACCCACCCAGGGGACACAGATGCTCACAGCCACCTCCATCAGCACAGGCCATGGCCTTGCATAAGAGCATACAATACTGTGGGTTAGAACGCTGTAAATCAGGACGGACAATCTGACCTGGCAGCTCATGGCTGCTAGGCAGCAGTTCTGCTGCGCTCCCATTTTTGACAGTAAGACAGGTCATAGCAACTCTTTCTAAGCATTACAAGGTACAGCTTCAAGATGTTAATCACTGTTTCTGCCCACCTTCCACCAGGAAATTTCCTTCTGAAAGCTCCATGTCCAATGGTAAGTACTGACCTTCCTTCTACCTAAATTCCAGGTTCCTGTCCAGCTTGTGGGAGCTCACCCCATCCTTCACAGGGATTTGGTCTCAAAGAACCAAAGATAGAAACATGCTTTAAAATATTATCATTATTAAATTGATAAAGTAATCACCTCCATCTTGTACTTCAAATTAGCTCACCAGACACAGCTGTTGCCCACCATGGCTTCACTGTCACACTTCTCTCACCATCTCCAAATTTATGCTATTGATAAATGACTCCTGTAACACCGTGAGAGAAAACAACTGATGACATCTGACACTGATGAGAAGACAGACTCTGAGGATAACTTTCCAAGTTTCTTGTGATTTAATTTTGGAAATTAATCCGATTGGATCTCATTATAACTGCAGTATCTTTCCCTCCACCCATTCCCTTTAGAAGCAGCCTCCCGTGGAGCATTAGAGCATTGGGTTCCACTTGCTTTTGTCAGAAATCAAAATCAAAAAAAGCAGATGCAATAGGACATAAATAAACCAAAATGAATGAACTATTGAGCAATGAAGCCTGGTTCTACAAGAAGTATGCTCTAGTAATCTGCATTTTTATGACTTTTCAGTATATAACACTGTTTTCCCTATTTGCATTCTTCTGATGTTTGCAAGGATGAAAAAGAACAAGAGTTGAGTCCAACATCTAAAAATCCCAATTCTCTACATGTTCTTACATTCTTGTGCAAGCATCCAAATGGAAGCATACACTTTTTCACATTTTAAAGTAATATTACATGAAAATAAAAGGGGGCAGAGAAAACGATAGACAAGCTATTGACATTCATGATATTGTATTTAATACAGCTACATGTTATCACGTATATTGACAGCCAAAGCTTCTCTTTGGCAGCAAGCTGAGTGTAGTGTTAGGAAGCAATACAGTATGAAAACAGCAAGATTTGGAGAGACAAAAACAATATCAAATTTTATAATTAATTGCAACCTTTACATTTTCAGTTTAAAAATGCTTTGTTCTCACGGTTTCCAAACCAAAGGTTTTAATCTCAAAATGACATATTCCTTAATTACATTATACCACAGTGAAGATGTAAAACAAAAAAATAAGTTGATTCCATGCCCCTTTTTTTTTTTAACTGAAAAACTTGGAGACCCAGAGTCTTTTCTTCTTCCAAAGCAAATATACTATTTTTTCCCAGCTACTTTCATGAATATGTTATTTTTTTGGCAAAGAGACTTTCTTGAGCTCAATCAGAAGACATAGCAATTTTTGCTTAATTAAGAATCAGAATTCCTAGTGCCATTCCACTGGGGGAAAAATGTAACAAGTTGTCAGATGCGTGCAGGATTAATGCAGAAAAGTAGTTAACCCTGCATGTATTTTTGACTGTCTGCCCTTCTTTTCTACGGCAATCCTTAGAACTCCATAAGCTGCATTTACGCTGAGCCATTCCTGCTCCGGTCCAGTAGGCGTGCGTTAGGCACATTGTTAACATAAGGCCAGCTCTGTAATACAGCATGGACAATTAAGTGCACAATTTTTGTATAAATGCAAAATCCCTCACTGTGAATTATTTAATTAATGCTCTACAGTTCATTTAATAGCGCTCTTTCAAAGGCCATTTCACTCACAGAAAACTAATTTCATTCTTGGGGTTGATTTAATTAGATGGTATGATATATGGTATTGCTAATTCAGTGGCTCTCTCTGCAGTGTCTGGCCCGTTGCTCCTATTGTCGGCAATCTGTCAGCCCCATTTTTAACAGTATTGAAAAATTCAAGCTTTATTATTGCTCGCTCACTCTTTCTCTCCCATCAGGAGGAAAGTAATGAGCTTTTCTTCTTATGAGAGCAAGCAGAGAGTGTGGTGCCCTGAGCGCTTCGGGCACCGAGCAGTATTAACAGCCTGATTCATGAGTTAAGTTTCTGACTGCCCGTGGCTATTAGCACTCAGTCCTTTGGCTGTCATTTAGTTAAAAAGACTCTTCGGTTAATTCACTCTTTTAATGAGACTGTGCTATTCAACTAATGTATTTTACTGTATGAAAGGTCACACCAGGAAGCAAAACAGATTGGAGGGAATGTAGCGGGAAGCCTGGCTGTCAAGAAACAGTTCAAGCCTCGCAGGCATTTCGCTGTCGCGGCACCCATAATAAGCTATGGAACTGATGGGCCAGTGCTCACCTCAACAGTTGAGCACCATAAATCACAGCTAAATAGAAAGCAGATTAATCAGAGCCACAGACAAAAAGAGCACGTGTTTCATTACCCATATAATCACTAACATGATTGCCAGACAAGCCGGGGGAACTGTACACAGGGCTGACAAAATGCAGCACGGTGGCAAGCTGGGAGCTCGGCTCTGCAGAGCTGCGGCCACTAAATCTTCTCGTTAAGTAGCTGCTCTGCAACGCCCTCTTGTTGGAGGGCTGCTCGCTCAGAAGGTGGGGCTGGGGGAGAGGGTGTAAAAGAGGAATATAAAGTGTTGCACTTGTGTCAGAAGGGTTAGAGGAGGTGGTGGAGGCGGAAAAGATTTTCCTACTCATAGCTCAGTTTCTGCATCATCTCCTGCATCATCACAGCTGCAGAAGCACGTGAGAGATGGGATGTCTTGCTCTTATTCCTCTCATCCTTATATAAACCCACAGCGAGCCAGACCCAGGCTACTCCCCACCGCTCTATGTACTTTAGCTCTGCAACACATGTCAAGGTTTAACACGTGTGAGGACACCTCATTTTAATTTGTTCTGTGCCACTCCAACGTCATTTCCTTATGGCACTCCCCCTTCTCACTCGCAGTCTTTATGTCATCGGGAATTGTGTGCAACACACGTGTCCATGTCTGGCAGCTTCTCCCTGCTGAGCTCCAGAAGAAAGGTACAACTGAAGATCTGGCTTACCACAACACCTCTGCTTGGGTCAGCCAAGTGAAAATATTTCTCTGAATATTGCTGATCAGTTTACAAAAGGAGAAAATGAGAAGAACCTCTGGTTTTAATAGCTTTGCATCTGTCTGCCGAGGTGTTGAACATCTGAATTATTGTGAGGCTCTGTGTGTGTTTTGCTCATTTTTAAATAGCGCCGTTGGGGGGACAACTCTGGCACTTTAGGGGCAAAACTATATTATTTTTTAAAAATTGTAATTCCCTCAAACTATGGTAAACAAATCATTCTGATTTAAATTTCCCGAGCAACTTCCAAACAGAGAAACCGTATGTTTAATTACCAAACATCTGTTGCAAAGAACACCCTTCGCTTTTGTGGTGCTAATATCACTGTATGAATTTTAAAACCTGTCAGCAAGGGATCAGGAAAGCTTTGGGAGCAAAGAGCGGCTCACTTTAACCCCTGAACCAGATAATCTAACAGTAATCCATTCAAAACTAATCAAACATTTACAGAAAAGCACCAGCACTGAGGAAAACAATTCATCATCTTCATATGCTCATTACATTTCCAACATCTCAATCTACCTATGTAAATGAGACCAGGGATCTGACATCAGGTCCGTGTACAGAAATTATAAACAAATATTCATCCATTATGCTGCTGAAATTTAACAGCTGGAGCACTAACAGTAGCTGAACTCCAAGCCCCGAGTATCAATTATTTACTAACCTAAAACTGACAAGACTGTCTAGGTGAATTAGCTGCATATGTCAAGCTTTGTTATAAATCCCAGCCTACTGTAAAACTCATTTTCATAGAATGTATGTACAAGGCTGACAATATATCAACAGTACAGCATTAATAATTTAGAAGAATGGGACCATAAGGGAGCACCTAGAAACTCTGCAATATAGTTGATATTACAAATAAAAAAGTCAAATAAAATGAATTTCCCATAAACAGAGAATCAAATAAAGCATTTCTATATGATTTTATATTCAATTTTCAAAAAACTTACTAGTTGATACTTGCATTTTCAGGAACTGTAAGTGTCACCTGAAGTTGTTTAAATTTTTTTTGCCATTGCTAAAAATGGTTTTTGATTTTTCAGACCCATTGATGTGCACTGCACTGCATTTGTTTTATTTGCACGGGAGAGAACTACAAGTGAGGTGAAAATAAGAGGCAGAAGGAAGGCATTGTTTGCAGCAATGACACTGTGGTTTAAGACCCTGAAATACAGTACAAGACTAGCTGCGGATAGTTGTGGTTAATTATAGGCTAAAATGTACCCTTTGGTACACACATGTGATGCAAACTGAGGCAGAGGCTGCTCTGTACAGGTTGGTTGGTGCCCTGACCATTGACCCCATCAGGCACATCAAGACATTTTTTTGGACATAGCTTTGTGTAAGAAGTCAGTACCAAAACAGCTGAACACACAACGTATGACCACCTACATGGCATGAGCTAAACCAAACTACAAGGTCTAAAATGGGACTTCTAAGATAAAGGGAAATACTGACCTGAACACCTGCACTGAAAGCTGAAAAAGGACATATCCAACCTTTGTCCAACATCTGAGAAATTCAAGACGGGTCTGAATCTGGCTGTTCTCTCCCACCAAAGAGCAGCTACCCACTTCTTTGATGTAATAATGCACACAATTACTTAAAATCTGGATTTTGTTCCAAAGCTCCTGGCTGTTGACCACTTACAAATTAATCTGTGCCCAGGAAGGCATGACTGGTTGCAGCAGCTTCTGGCTGTTCAGAAAGGTTGCCTAGAAAAAAAAAAAAATACACACTCATATGAGGATTCGTGACTGTCAAATAAACAAGATTTTATCTCACGTACAGAAGCAGCCCGGGTTTTGATCAGCTGTGAACATCTGCTGGCCTTTTCTCCACACACAACGTCCAGATTATTAAGAAAAATGCAAGAGGGAGGGACAGGAGAGGAGAGGGAAACAGCCCCAGTCTGAAGGGCAGACAGACCCCAAAGCCAAGGGGTGGTTAAAGGGATTCCAGAATATTAATTCCATGAGGTTGCCATTGACTTCATGAAGATTGCGCACACACTTAAAGTTCACATCTATTTTCTGTACGTCTTAACTGGGGTTCATACCAACTGCATACTGAGGATCCATGGGGTCATCTTTTAAGGCAGAAAAAAAATCACTAGAATCTCCAAACCTAGGAGCACAGTGGTTTTGAAAACTTAGCATTAGTACAAAAGGTAAAAATAAAGGTGCTGTTTGAAAGAATCAGTAATGATTCAAGAGAGGTCGATGCGGAAGTTAACAGAGCATTTCTGAGTCAGGAGAAAAAGAATTCATAGGTTGGAAAACATCCTTAGCAACACACACATATACACCAAAGTGGAAAAATAAAGGAGGTGGATTTTATGAGTGAGGTGTGAAAAATGCTACAATGCCATCTGCTCACCTGCAGGATGCTGCCTCTTCTGGCTCAGGGAGACTCATGAGAGGCTGGGTGGGAAGATTTAATAAATTTACTGTGTTAGATAAAGGAAATATAGAGACACCTGTGCCTTCTTAATACCTGATGCCTGATACATCTGAGATTTATGAAGAAAAAAAGAAAGAGTTCTTGGGAAAAGCTGTTGGTGCTGGCATCAGGGACAACCCATGGGTCATCCTATGTCTCCTCCTGTAGTGCAGAAGATGAGTTTATGTAGCAATTCCTGTGTAATTCTTCCGACTATCAGGGCTTCCCATTGCTCAGTGCCGTGGCAGTCTCTGCACAGGTTGCTTGCTTTATGTCTTCAAAAGTAGAGTATAATAATAATAATAATAATAATAATAATAATAATAATAATTTACTGAGGGTGAAATTCACTACTGGGCAGAAAGCCAAAGACGAGGCATGCCCCAGTGCTTAGAACAGGGCTTTGTCTGGGTTTCAGTGATACAGAGATCTCGTGCTGGCTTTCTAGGCATGAAGGAACTTCACGTTGGATGCCCCTCAATGCCATGGCGTTGTCTTAGGGACAGTGAAAGGTGTTTTCTTTTGAAACCCCTAAAAATTCTCCCCACAGACTCCCAATGCTGAATGAAGATCTCGCTGTCTGCTCAAATCAATCAGCAAGGCTTTATATGCAATCCACAGAAGAGTCATCCAAGTTTACATTGTGACTTAACTAACTGCCTTAGTTTCTAATGACATCTCCCACTCTGCAGGTGGCCCTTCTTGCTAATTGATGCTTTTATTAATACTTCTGGTGTCTTGCTCGCATAGGTGGCACCTATGCAAATTTTCCCATTAGCTCTTTTGATTAATATTCTAAATCCTGCTTGAATACTTCCCAAAATCATGACTTTTGTGTTTTCACTGTAGTGGAGCTGCAAGCTGGCACTAAGCATCATCCCACAGCACAGGAAAAGTTATCTGTGGTTCCCCAACAGAGCGAGCAGACTCGCGTGGCAGAGCTCGCCAACTGCCACGGGTGTTACCAACTGCACTGCGCCGGGGCACACTGCCCAGCAGGATCCCACTGGGATCTCCCTACTTTCCACTGGCAACAGGGAACTGTGCCTTTCCTCTCTATCAGAGCCAAAAAGATGCATTCAGGTTCCTTTTTCTGATTCCATCAAGGACTGAGGTTATTCAGAGTCATTATTTTCCCAGAATCATAAAGTGGTTAAGGTTGGAAAAGACTCCCAAAATCTAGTCCAACCATCAACACAATACCACCATGCCTCCTAAACCATGTCCTGAAGCACCACATCTACACATTTTTTTAACCCCTCCAGGGATGGAGAAACCACCACTGCCCTGGGCAGCCTCTGCCAGGACCTCACCAGTCTTTTATTGAAGAAATATTTCCTAATATCCACTCTAAGCCTCCTCTGACACAACCTGAAACCATTTCCTCTCATGGTATCACTTATTACTTAGAAGAAGAGACCAGCTCCTTTCAGGAGCTGCAGAGAGTGATGAAGTCTCCCCTCAGTATCCTTTTCTCCAGGCTAAACAGTGCCAGGTCTCCCAGCTGCTCTCCATTTTGGGTAAGTGTGCTTCCCTGTTTACAAAAACACTTAAAAAACCCACGCCTGGCTCTCCACAGTGTTACTGCACTGGCTTCTAACCACACCCTGCCCAAAGCCAAATAAGAAGCTGTTCAACAGCAGTGAGCCTGAGGGATGGATAAGTTCACCTGCCAGCAGGAGTATGAGTCTTCAAAGCCTTGCAAAAGGAAGTCAGTATTTGCTCTTGCACAATAATTTCTGTTCTCTCCAAAGAGCTGGAGTTACTTGTGTTTGGAAATTATTTTAGTTGGGTCAGATTGGGAAGGTGCATGAGCACCCATGTTCCAACTAGGAGTACCTTGAGCTACTCTGAGTGCAGGTTAAGCTTAAAAGAGACAGGTGAGCAGCAAATGAAGAGTGATTTGAGTCCTTGTGTGAGTCTGCACTTACATTTCATGTGAGACTGGTTTTATGAGGGCTGTGTGCTGCATTTCCAAGGCATCGGCTCTACAGTGGTATATTTTCCTTTAATTTCTGAGAAGGCTTTTCAACACAATAGTTCTGTGATTTCTTGGAAGTTTTAGTTAGAACTGAGTCTAGAGCTGAGAGTCTCATAACAGTAACTCAGATGCTGGATTTGGAGCTGAAGAATAATTCAAAATGAAAAAAATGATTTTTTTTGAATTGGCTGTACTTGATGGTAACTCTTGACTTATTCTTCTGTGCTGCTGCAATAGCTATGATTCTGGGGACCTGCTTTTGTGGCTAAAAGGATAACTCTCTTGTTGGGAAGAAAATTGCCTCTCTGACATAAATCTTTGGAATGGGAGTTTGAAGAAAAGTGGTAAATATGAAAAAATAAATGAATCAAATATCCCAAGCCAAACAAGCACTAATTTATGAAAAAAAACACTTTAATTTAGTGATCGCTGAGTGGAGTGGGCATCTAGTGTGCCCAGCAAAGCAGTGTTTGCCTTTGCCCAGGGCCTTGGCAGCGACAACATGGGGGCCTGAAGGACATGCAGACTGTAGTCGGGGAAGAAGTAAGACCACAGGGCACTGAATCCCACCTTGACCAGTGCTACTTTCACATTACAGATAATTAAGTTGTTTTATTTTTCCTTTCACTGCTCTCTCTGGTCTGTTGCCATGCAGGGTCTATGTCACCCCAAAGCAACAGCCAGGTATTGGTGCAAGATCATTGCAGCTGCTAGCTGGTTTAGTTGGGTGGTTTCTAGTTGTAGTTTCTAGCAATTTGAGTGAAGGAATACTTCCATTTTTCATTGGCAAGTGGTTTACGGTGGCATAAGTCATGCTGGCTACTGTGTAAGGGTAGCTGGTTGCTATTTTGTCTCAGCCATTCTCTGCTGCGAGTGTGGCCTTGTTGCTTTGTGCACTCATGGTGGCAATAATGTGCTTTAAAAGAAGCAGAAGAGAAGCAAAAATCACATTGCATCAACTGTAAAAATTCTATGCGAATAACACACAGTTTCTTGGCTGCTGTTTTGGTTTTTACCTGGACTTTACAACTCTTAATGCCCAATTTTTTTGGCCTGCAGAAAAACCCCATGTGAGCACCTCTTCATGCTATGAATAGGGCTTAGAACGAATTAGAAAAGCCTCTGATCCCTGAGTTTTATCTCTTCCCCTTCAAACTGTTGTCCATATTTAAGGAAACCTACATAAATATCTGTGAATTAAGTGATCTAATTATAAGACTCAAGGTGCTCTAAATGTCAGCCGTAGACCATCGTGCCATATAACATGGTTTAATGCAATGCCCGCTCACTGTCAGGTAAATCACAATGACCACAACGTACAGAAGAGGGTACTAGCAGGAGACGTGTTCTAGACCTTGATTTACAACACCTGACATAAGTACTTGCCCATCAGCAGCAACAATCCCTAAAGGAACACTGATTCTTATCAGCGTGAAGAACAAAACAGCACCACCCATTATGATTTTTAGAGAACATATGGGGCAGGGGGGAAAGAGGTTCTTGGTTTCCATCTCTTGAGACACAGAAGTAATAACAACAGGTAACTCAGGAGATAACTTTTCTCAAAGTTTAACTGGTGTGACTGACATCCCACAAGCACTTTCATTTTTTCCCTAATAAAGCGTATCCACTGTGATGAGCCTCATCCTGCCTGGCTGCTACTGTGTTTAAAATGCCTCAGGGTGTATTTTGCTTCTAATAAAGCCTGTTAGACCTACTTGTCCAAGAAATAGAGCTGCTAATCTTGGCAATGCCGTTGATTGTGCATGGCCTGTGCACACCCCATACATGGACAATTAAGTTTACAAACCACTACAAAATTATGTGTAGCTAGCAACAAAAATGAGAATTGCAATATTTGGCTGGCTGAGCTTGCTGCCTGATAAATCTTTCCTTTCTGCTTTCTTTCCAGCTCATTCAGAGGGTGCAACGCATATGTCAGAAGACAGAAGTTCACTTATAATGCTTTATGTGCTTTGAAATTGGAAGGTCCTTGTAGTTGTAATGATGCTGGGTTTTTTTAGTGATGTCACTGCAGATGATGCTTAAAATAAGCAAAGTTTCTGCATCACTCCCACTGCAGTGAACGGCCGCCTTTCTTAGGCAGTAGAACAAAGCAAGAAACACCAGACTGGTGTGAGTAAACAAAACAAAACAATAAAAAAACAACCCACAGAGAATGGGGGGCAGGTTTGTTGCTGAGGCTGCTAAGTAGCATGAACTTTAAAGATATCTGGAGTCTGCTAACTTCTGTAAGTCTTTTGCCCTGCCTCACCTTTGAATAAATTGCTGCCAGACAAAAGAGAAGCGTTCAGAGGGTGTTGAGAGCTGCTCTTTCACTTTGGTGCTGGTTTTAGGTCTCGCTTGAACTGTTGCCCTAAATCATAGAATGATTTGGGTCAGGAAGGACCTTAAAGTTCATGTGTATGAATCCTTGGTCTTGTGCTATAGTGACTTTGGAGTCTTGTATGTTGATTTGGTTATTGGAATGGTTTTTCTGCAAGTTGTTTCAATTCAATGCAGACCTGTCTCAAGAAGCAAGTGAGGAAGGAAACCGGTGGTAAATATTTAACAGTTTTTAGAGGGTGGTGTCACAAGTACACATTTTGATGATTTTAATTCTACCACTCTAGTTTAATCTAGAACAGGAAAAAAATCTGTGACAGGGGAAGTGCCCCTTCCTCACGGCTGCCAGGTTGCACAAATGTCTCTCTGAGTGATGGTGCATGGCTCCACATCCCTACAGACTATATCAGAGCATTTAATGGCAGGGGAACAGCCCGAGGCAGTACAGTTGAATTTCATGGTGGCATTTCCAAACATAAGGGTTGCAGAGTGAGGAGTTATGAAATATTCTTCTGGAAGAAGGTTTCATGTGTTTGTCTGCCTAAATATGTGTAAAGGCAGTATATTCTCTGATGAATGTAAGGAAAGCAGCAAGAAACCCTTTTACTGGTGCAGAATGCCTGTTAATGTGGATAAAAGCCAGAAATGGTGATTATAAAGCAGATATTGTCTACACAAAGAACAGAGGAGATCTTTTCCTGGTATTTTTCCAGTTATTGAACTATCAGGTGCGAGTGTATAACACAAAATATGGGAGCCCAACAAATGTTATACTAAGTACTTTTCAAAGATGTAATTGATCATCAAATTCCAATAACAGTTTAGTACTTTAGTTGATATTGAGATTAATACACAGCTTGCTGCAGCAAGGACCTCTCCAGTTTCTGACCTTGGCTGGTAGTAAAATCCAATCAATACTTAGATCAAGAAAGCCTTACAGAGAGGAGGCATTGCACACATTCATTTTCTAAACAAATACTGTCATCAGCTAGAAAATCTAATCTGCTGTGAGGAACATGATGAAACAGAGTTGAGTAACAACCTAAAAGAATATGAATATTCACCTGACTAAAAGTACTTCAGCACTCATTTTGCTCTTTAGGCTTCATGATTTTCTCCTGCTACTTCCCTCCCATGGAGAATGTAGTGAGCTCCTGCATAAAAACAGGAGCTGACTTTGAAAACTTGGTTAAAGGAAAGTGGATCAGCAATGCAATATGCTCATGTAG
Source organism: Phaenicophaeus curvirostris (assembly GCF_032191515.1). NCBI lineage: Eukaryota > Metazoa > Chordata > Aves > Cuculiformes > Cuculidae > Phaenicophaeus > Phaenicophaeus curvirostris. The sequence goes on along the minus strand of NC_091400.1, from coordinate 12,432,530 downwards.
ACAAAAACATCTTAAGTGGTTCTTCAACAAGACGGCTTTCAACTAATGGGATCAAGTAAGCTAAAATCAAAAACCCATTACTTCTTATTTCATATCTCTGTATATATGCATATATTATTGTTCGTTTGACTTCAGGATTTCCATGAATATAATGATAGGTTTATTAATTCTTATCCAATATCTTGGCAGCAAAATCTACCTTTGAGAAGCTATTCAGGAGTTTGAAAACTACTTATAAAATCAGAATAATTTTACCTGGTTTAGTCTTTATCCCATCCTTGCCTTGACTGTAACACAGTTCCTAGATCCAGTTGCAAGGCTTCTTTATTTGATCTGTAAATCTCTGATACACCTGGGGCTTTGCACGGGAACACATGCCGCTTAATCACATAGCCACGAGGCAGGCCTGAGACAGGCAGGCTAATATCACCTCTCCATTCTGGAATCCTCAAAAGCAGATCTTCAGTTGTGAAACCGGCTTTTGTCATGTGATATTCTGCCACAACCTGGGCTGGCAACACCTGCAGCATCCTGGTTTCTCAAGGCTTGAGGAAGCATGAGCCACGGGGCGGTTTTCAAGAGGCATTCATCAAATTATGGACACCATATCTCGAGAAAACCTCGTTCCACTCTCCTTGTGTTGCTTAGCTCAGGTTTGTAGGAGAAACACAATGCTTCCATTTCCTCTCTTTCATGGCTTATCAATGTTCAAGGTTTATTTTTATAGTCAGCCTCCTTCCAACGTGCAGCAAGGACTTTCAGGAGAGGCGCCTGCAAAAGACAACGGGTGCTGTGATCCCTGAGGGCAAACCCCACAATGTCACTGCTGGTCCTCTCCTGCACTGTCCTCACCAGCCTTCACACGGCACTGCCATGTTGGCCAAGGTGATGTGAAGAAAAACAAGGAAGTAGTGAAAGGACCTCAGGGAAAACTGCAGATTTCCCTGAACCTAAAAATAACTTCGAACAATGACTTTTTTTTTTAATAGTCATTTATTGGATTAACTGTTTTATAAATAATCATCTAATGCATCTGGCCAGGAAGGGGATGAAACACTGCCACTCATGTGTCTTTCCTTAATTAAATGCACATTTCCCTATGCTGCTGGGCAGGGAAAGGTCTGACCCATATTCCATACACACTCAAGTAAAAGTCAGTAAAAATAAGTGTAGCAAACACAGCTGCTAAATCTCCACCTTTTCTCATCCCATTCCCTTTAGTGAAGAGCATCAATTATTTCTAAAGTACCAGATTAGCTCAAGAAGAGCAGCAGAGGGAGAGAGGCTGGAGCAGTTCTGTGCGGTGGAGGATGCAGGTACCATGCTCAGCACACATCTGCAAGGCTCGACCTCTTAAATCAAATGCTGCACCACTGCAGGATCTTAATTGTTCCAGGTGCTGTAGTCAGTAAACATTTGCTCAGGGTTTTATGCCTGTACTATACTTTGAAGATTTGTTTTCTGTTTAAAATACTTTGATTTCCTTCTGTCTTTGTAAAAGCTTTTGTCACACTGGAAGAAAAAATAACTTGGGTAAATCCGTGTGGGGTCACGGGTTGTTTGTTAGCCTGTCCTGGTAGAACCATGGTTTTCCATATGGTTTGTTTTTGTTATAATGTCACACCAGGGATATCTCCCCAGTAGGAAATAAAGTTAAAAAGGAAAACAAAGAGTGAAATGAAATCATGGAGACATCACTGTAATGCCCTGATTATAAAAGGAAAGGTCAGTGTTGGAAATGGTGAGAATATATTCAAATGTAAAGAGTCTTTACCTGGGTCCTTACAGAACCAAGTTTTTTTACATTGTGGTGCAGAACCAAACTAAAGTGGGGTCTGACAGCAAGGATAGTGACAGTAATTCCTCTGTAGAACACACACAAAGCCTTCATCTGCATTCTGGTAGAGAGCTGGTGTTCAACTGCACTTTTTAGTTTTATTGACATTTATTGTATAACAAGTAGAACAGAAACATCCGATACTCAGATGTTAACTGTATCTAACATGTCTGCTGTAGGCCACCTGGAATGTTCCATCATTTCCATTAGTTCATCTCTCCCCTCCAAAGGAAGGTTGGAGAAAAAGGGAGACCTTACCAGATAATTCCCAGAAGCCTCTTTTTTTCACATCCAAATATCTGAAAATGATACAACTAAAAGAAAGATGGACTGTGTTCAATACTGGGTATTAGCTAACCAGGGACACCCAAGGGTTAGATTCTAATTAACTTGGCTCTTATCTGGTTATAAACAGAGTACAATTCTAAAGCAGACTATTGTGTCATGGTCTAAACAAGTTCCCTCTTCTCCATCACACAGACAAGAAACTGCTTGACTCTGCTTTCAGAGGCCTTCACACCTGGTCTGTACTCAGCACTGGTGAGACCGCTCCTCGAATACTATGTTCAGTTCTGGGCCCCTCACCACAAGAAGGATGTTGAGGCTCTGGAGCGAGTCCAGAGAAGAGCAACAAAGCTGGTGAAAGGGCTGGAGAACAGGCCTTACGAGGAGCAGCTGAGAGAGCTGGGGTTGTTTAGCCTGGAGAAGAGGAGGCTGAGGGGAGACCTCATTGCTCTCTACAACTACCTGAAAGGAGGTTGTGGAGAGGAGGGTGCTGGCCTCTTCTCCCAAGTGCCAGGGGACAGGACAAGAGGAAATGGTCTCAAGCTCTGCCAGGGGAGGTTTAGGCTGGACATTAGGAAAAAATTCTTCACAGAAAGGGTCATTGGGCACTGGAAGAGGCTGCCCAGGGAGGTGGTTGAGTCACCTTCCCTGGAGGTGTTTAAGGCACAGGTGGACGAGGTGCTAAGGGGCATGGTTTAGTGTTTGATAGGAATGGTTGGACTAGATGATCCAGTGGGTCTCTTCCAACTTGGTGATTCTATGATTCTATGATTCATCATCCTCCCCATCACAATGAGATGCTGACTCTCCTCCACATTCCCAGGAGATAAACTTCCATCAGCTTTCATATAGGCAGCCTTTGTTCTTTGTCCAGTGCCCCTCTTGTTCCTGGCATAGCTTTGTCAAAGAGCTTTGTATCCACCTTACTGTCCTGGGAAGTGATGACCAGCTGCCCTATGACTCACTCTGTCCCCTCCTTACTGAGCTTTGGTCACACTATTCTCTTTTATTCAGTAAATACTTGCACTTGGGGCTTCTCTTTTTCATGCCCAATGGGCAGGAACAACATGGCCCAGGCAACCTAATAGTTAACATAATTTATTTCCGGGACATTGGCCAATGTGTCATTTTAACGTAGCACAGCGCCTCCCAGAAAGCTCCTCACCTCCCGAAAGAGATGCTGTCCTAGCATCTTCATCCTTCACCTTGTTCCTCCATGCAGAGGCACGACCATTGCAGTGTGTGACATACACTCTGTTCCTCGCCACAAGAGGAACACCTCAGATCGTTACGCCTGATGCACCTTGCATTAATTGTTAGCTATGGGAGGATGGCTCTTCCGTGCTGATTCTTGATGTGACGCAGCACAAATGGATTTTGCACTGACACCTAATCAGCTGTAGAGCGCCTGGCAGGGGTGGGCAGCCTGATGTTCCTACAGAGGCATCAGTGGCAGCCCCACGCGAGAACCACGGGAGATGAGACACCTGCAAAAGCATTGTACCTCAGGCTGCTTTTCAAAAAACTAGCTGGTCCTGCATATCAGAGTGTCTGCGTGTGTTGCTGCTGTCAGAGCAGTCATTGCTTTCACAACTGCTTACCTTCCATAACCCACACCCTGGGTGCTCCTTGCAGACTTGGTAACGCAGACCTTCAGGACAGTTTGACCACGTGAAAAAGGCTGCGGAGTACAGCTCAGTGTTTTTCTCTTCGTTATTCAAATGGAATCATCTGTAATCATTTCAAACAGCCTGTGTTTAGGAGAGGCCAGGGCTGCAGGGAAGCGAAGGAGAGGAGGAGGCTGGTGACGAGGGGTGTGATACCCGCGTGGCAGAGAGCAGCGTGTGGGCACAACTGTGGTAGGAGCATCCATCACACCCACTGCATGTTCTCACAGGTACCAGCACACAAACAACCAAGCAGGGGCTCACCCTGAAAATGCCTGCCTTTGGACAGGCCCAGAATAAGCCTTTGGAGAAACAGGGGTTTGAGGAGGAACAGCAACTCTCCCCTAGACCTTTGGGGATGCAAACCCCAGCAGAACTCATCCCCATTGTGCACAGCTCAGCTGACGGCAGCTTGCAGCCTGTTCCGGAGAAGAAAGGCTCATGCAGGCATCCTCCAGGCCCCTCGCAGATCTCCACATGGGGTGGCTGGGAGTTGATAGCGTCATCTCCCTGTCCTTCGGTAGCTCAGAGGGTGACACCACTGCGCAGGAGGCTCCAGGGATGCCTGCTGTGACCGAGCTGCCTGCTGGTCCCTCCGAGGTGGTTTTGCATCAGGCTACCGTTGCCTTGCCTTATGGTGAGTAAAAGTCATAAAACTACCATCAACTCAATGACTGTAATGACTACTCTGAAGCTTTTTATAGGCGATAAGCTACTGTAAAGGTCTGCTGGTAATTTGTGGATAGGGTACATTACCGTTATCCTTGAGGAATCTCTGCTTCCTTTTTATATGCCTTTTTTCTCTTGAGGGGACTCTGAAATTAACAGGAGACGTTAGTCTGAAGCTTTGCAGAGCCTCTCGATGAGCACAGACTGCATTTATTTCTCTTCAGACATGATATGGCGCTCCTGGAGAGAGCTGCAGCCTGCTGATTCTGGGCTGGATATCTCCCTCTACCCCTCCACAGTCCAGAGGATGGCAAAGGGCCAAGAAAGTGAATTGAAATTTCCTGGAAATGGTATAAAAAGGGGAGAAGATTCTAAGTAGCTTCAACCAGCAAAAAGCTTTAATGGTCCTTTATCATCACAAACCCCTCCGAGCTAGGCAGGGGCGAAAATGTGGGAGGTTACTCGATTTGTGAACTGTGCGCATCAGCGAATGCTCCTGGTGGCATCCGTGAGAGATGCTGGGTGAAGTGGGTGATTTTTCCACACAAAGCAAGCTGCAGTCCTGAGTTGGGGCCAGTTCTTCCTGTAAAACTCAGCCCAAATGAAAATTGATGATGATTGAGTAATTTACTCAGTAATGATAAGGCTCAAGTAAGTGTCCTCAGTGCAGGTTTCCTGGGCTGGAGCTGCCACAACTGCTGATTCTTTCAGCAAGCGCTTTGCACTGCAGGCAGTACTGCTACCAACAAAACAATCTTCCTGAGATCATAAAATGTTAAGAAGTTCATTTGTTTAAAGCATTATGAAATAGTTCCCTAGCAGATCTCTTTCTTTAATTTCCTGCACCGGGGCTGAGGTGTGGGACACCAATACTGATAGATCAGATTAACACCTCTGAGGCTCGGATTTTCCACCACACTACTGCAAAACACATCATCACCACTGCAATATGAGCTCTGGGTTCTGGACCTGCTGCTCTCAGTGGAATTGGAAGAAACTAACATAAAGCAAAAATAAGTTTAACAATTCCTTCCAATTGGGAAAGGAAGCCATCTGGGGTGCTGATGTGCCTTTGGGGAAAAAAAATCAGGAAAGAGATGACTTTTTCTTCTTTATGTTCTCAATAGATTAATTTTTCTCTCTGCAATGCAAAGCTCCATGTAAATCTGGGAACTGCAGCAAGTGGCTCAGTGTGATTAGGTTGGGCCAGGGGAGGTTTAGACTGGATATGAGGAAAAATTCCTTTACCAGAAGAGTGGTGAAGCCCTTTCAGCAGCTGCCCGGGACAGTGGTGGAGTCTCTATCCCTGAGGGATTCAAAGAATGTGTAGACAAGGTGCTTCAGGACATGGTTTGGTCAGCACAGTGGGGTTGGGCTGACAGTTGGACTGGATGATCTTGGGGGTCTTTTCCAACCTTAACAATTCTATGATTCTGTGATTTTAGTGGCTGAAGTTAATCGCACACTGGAGTCTGAGGAGGAGTCAGAGTCGCACTACGGTACAGGCAGTGGTTTGACAACCAAGGTCCAAGGCCCAGCAGAAACAATTTGTGTGACTACCAAGCAAATAACTTTGGCACATTATTTGATATGTTATACCCAGAACAGTGTTATGTGAAACAAACTCTTGTTTAGGGTAAAACAAGAAAGAGACATGGCTAGGGGGAAAGTATCAGGAAGTCTGATGTTGCAGTTTGTTGAGTAATTATCTGCCCTCGATGCTTTCAGAGTGTTGAAGGGGACAGGCAAAGCATCCAGCAGTGAAACACTGGAACAGCCATGCCCCTGGATTTTCATGTCATGAAATAAGTATCAGCAAAAAAAGACCAATATTTAAACCTGGGAAGGTTATATTAAAACCTAAATCAGACTCTTACAGCTCAGGGGTCTTTCTGGCAGTTCTAGATCAACCACAAGAGGACAGTAGTTCATGGCAAAAGCACAGTGCACACGGTTTCAGTGAACAGAAACGATGGTTCTGTTGTGTGTATGTTAGTATTTCCTGCAAGCAAACAAGTCTCTTCAACCGTGCACCAGTGAGGAATTTCACAGCTATGTCAAATTCCAAGTTCTATTTTTAACTAGCAATGTTCACCTCGTCATCTTCCCTTTGATTTACAGTTCTAGTGTGTGCTGATGGCTTGTGGCAGTTAAACATCCTTCCCGCTCGCCTTTCCCAGCCCAGGAGCTCACCCATGCACAAGGCCAGGCTTGTGCACAGAACTCCAGGAGCTGCTCTGCTTGACAAATCATGAGGACGGATTTAAGGTCATTTTACTGTTGTGAATAGCTCCAGGGAAATGCTCAAGGTCAAGGCATGTTCCTACCACCGATGCACATACTCTCTGACAGCAAATGGAGCTGTTCTCCTTCTCCATTGGAGTCCTGGCCCTGCAGCAACACCTGCACAATATCCTGCCCCATTCCCATCCACTTCCTCTGAAAGAGGAATCTCAAAACCTACCAGGCTTTGCCACCTCCAAGCCACCCCCCAAGCAAGCTCCCAGGGGTGAGGTGACACCCCAGCATCTCCCTGGTATACAGGTATGTTGCTGCTTTCCCTGCCCCGGTTTCTTGCTCGCTTTCACCAGCTGCCTCAGCAGCAGGAGGCTGCTCTGCCCAGCCAGGCTCACACTACAATTGCCCCTTGATTTATCCTCAGCCAAGTCGTAGAGCAAGCACACCCAAACAATCCCTGCACTTGCAGCTGAAAACTTCTCATATAGGTCTGGGCGAAGGATTTGTCAGCATAAGGGTGGAGGATCTGGCCATGTGCTGGCTGAGTCAGTAAAATACAGAGCTGCATCCTCTGCCTTAAAGATGCTTTTTGGCAAATACATTTCCATTTCACGAGCAGAGAGGGCCTACCCCTGCCTTGCTGAAACCTTACATTGCCTGAGAGTTATGGCTGGTCCGCGCTTTGTGTTCATGCCAGCCTTAAAAACAAGGACTGCAGCCACTTTGTTGCATAAGCGTTGAATTTTTGAAATGTGACGGTGAGCTCGCTTGTTGTGAAAATATTCCTGGCTTGCTTCAAAGGCCTGGTTTACAAAGGCCTGAGGGATGAGTTCAGCTCCTCTGAGGGATGAGCAGAGGGAATCGAGTGGGACAGGCTGATTTAAAGCTGCCAGGGGAAGAATAAGGGGCATTGCCCAAAACCAAGGGAAGGAAAAGCCCAAGAAGAGGTTGCAAAATGGCAATTGGATTTATTCAGTGAACTGGAACTAAGACTTTTTGTAAAGGGTTTTAGTTAATCTTGTGTGAAAAACTGAGTTTCCTTATAAATTACTCCTAACACAGCTTAGAATCACAGAATAATCACAGAATAACCAGGCTGGAAGAGACCCACCGGATCACCGAGTCCAACCGTTCCTACCAAACACTAAACCATATCCCTCAGCACCTCGTCCACCCGTGCCTTAAACACCTCCAGGGAAGGCGACTCAACCACCTCCCTGGGCAGCCTGTTCCAGTGTCCAATGACCCTTTCTGTAAAGAATTTTTTCCTAACGTCTAGCCTAAACCTCCCCTGTCGGAGCTTGAGGCCATTCCCTCTTGTCCTGTCCCCTGTCACTTGGGAGAAGAGGCCAGCACCCTCCTCTCTACAACGTCCTTTCAGGTAGTTGTAGAGAGCAATGAGGTCACCCCTCAGCCTCCTCTTCTCCAGGCTAAACAACCCCAGCTCTCTCAGCCGCTCCTCATAAGGCCTGTTCTCCAGCCCTTTCACCAGCTTTGTTGCTCTTCTCTGGACTCTCTCAAGAGCCTCAACATCCTTCTTGTGGTGAGGGGCCCAGAACTGAACACAGTATTCGAGGAGCGGTCTCACCAGTGCCGAGTACAGAGGGAGGATAACCTCCCTGGACCTGCTGGTCACGCCGTTTCTGATACAAGCCAAGATGCCATTGGCCTTCTTGGCCACCTGGGCACACTGCTGGCTCATATTCAGTCGGCTGTCAACCAACACCCCCAGGTCCCTCTCCTCCAGGCAGCTTTCTAGACAGACTTCTCCCAGTCTGTAGCACTGCATAGGGTTGTTGTGCCCCAAGTGAAGGACCCGGCATTTGGCCTTGTTAAACCTCATGCCATTGGATTCTGCCCAGCGGTCCAGCCTGTTCAGATCCCTTTGCAGAGCCTCCCGACCCTCCAGCAGATCGACACTTCCACCCAGCTTAGTGTCGTCCGCAAACTTGCTAAGGGTGCATTCGATGCCTTCATCCAGGTCATTGATGAAGACATTGAACAGGGCTGGACCCAGCACTGAGCCCTGGGGAACCCCACTTGTCACTGGCCTCCAGCTGGATTTCACACCATTTACCACCACTCTCTGGGCCCGGCCATCCAACCAGTTTTCCACCCAGGAGAGTGTGCGCCTGTCCAGCCCAGAGGCTGACAGTTTCTCAAGCAGAATGCTGTGGGAAACTGTGTCAAAGGCTTTGCTGAAGTCCAGGAAGACCACATCCACAGCCTTTCCCTCATCCAGAAACAATGCTCTTTAAACTGAGACAATTTCATGAGTGCAGCTCCAATTTCTTAGGAACATTCAGAAGTCCAAGATGGAGAGGCACCTACGGAAAACCAGCAAGAGGAGGAACCGCACAGACCCTCGAATGAAACACCCAATGGTTACCTATCCTTCATCCACGCCCTTTCAAACTCCTGAAAGAGTTTGGGGCAGAAGATTGGTCATAGGCAGAAGGAAAAAACACTTCCTGCCAGAAGAGCAAATTTTATTTCTATTAAAATGTCAGCAAATAAAACCAGGGAAAATTCAATAAGTCTCTTTCCATGCCAATGCCATTGGTACTGTCCAATCAATCGGATTTTTTTCTTAAGAACCGCTGGTGTTCTCTCAATAAACATCACCTTCTCTACAAACCCTACATGAAGGAACCACATCTACAGAGATATTTGGTGAGGGGAGATCCTTTGCTTTACTTCCTTTTTGTCACTGCTGCAGTTTATTCTCAGTTAATCAATGGTTCTGAGTCAGGTTTTGTGCCAAAAGTAACTCCCCTGCATTAAAGCATGGTCTGGAGAAAGGCACTTCCAGTGAGGCTGCCCCTCCGCTGTGTCAATACCAAGTCCTTTCTTCCACTAAGACCTTTTTGGGAGCCCCTGCATGAGTAAAGTCTTAGATCCACCACACAGGGAAAATGCAGGGACCTGATTTGCCCTTTTCCTCTCAGAAAGAGGAAAGCTAGTCACAACTGCCAGCTAACCTGTGTTGCTTTTACAGGACAGCAATTATTCTCTGTAATGGAAAAGAAAAATACTATTAATTCAACCAATATATTGCATATTAATTACCAAAATTATTGAAATAAACTTTTTAAACAATATCAAAGAAGTAATTATAAAAGTAACTTTATACATAAAACTTTTAGCTCTAGAATGAGAAATGTATGTGACTACCAGGGGCCCAAACATGGCACATTTAATTTAAACCCTGGCAGCAAGGGGCAGGTTCCATTGCAGCTATAATAAATTACATACAAGTGCTACAGAACAATAACAAAAACTGTGAGCCATCCATTTCAGTACCATTTACAAGAAATCAATATCAATACTTAATGCAATACTGGTGAAAAATGAGCAAAGATACAGAAAGCATAATAAACCAGTAATGAAAGACCTTGCAGTGTTTCACTTTGGAAGAAAAAACTAACTGTCTATATTTTCATGTAGAGGGATATTTCATCGAGGCAATGTGCTGGAGGTATGATTGTTTTGCAGATCTAAGTTTAAAATAACCTCTTTATTAAATTTTAAAAAAAAGTTCTTTAAACTGTAGATTACTGGCTTAGTGAAACTCATACATATGGAAGGGGGCATTTCGTCTTCCCAGGGTCTGGAATATTTTTCACCAGATCGCCGCAGATCACACGTTGCTCCATTCTGTACCTCTCCAAAGGCCCTGGCATGGCCACTGACTTCTAGCAAATCTTGATGTTCTGTTCCAGAGTGCAGGGTTTAACTGGTCTGCCACCAATGAACTCAACAGGGTGTTTCAACAGAGAGCCCCATTTCCTCCACTGCTTTCAGTCTCTGCTAAGAAGAACATGTTCCAACACCTTTCAGAGGGGACCTATAGCAAGGTAGAATCCATGACAAAATAATCCTGAAAATCACAAGTGTGAAGTCCCTGTCTGGCAATGCTGCCAAACATCAATGAGTTGCCTTTTGCAACCACAGTCACCACCCTTGTCAACACCAGCATCCCTTCACTCTCCATGAGGATGAAAGGCCTTTCAGGAAAGCTGCAGATCTAGATCTTCCTTCAGCTCCCTGAGGGCCTCAGAAAGCAGTAAGAACTAGAAAACTATTTGTAAACGTTGCAGGCTACAAAAACTGGCAAGGCAAGCAGTAGGAAATGCATTGCACTTATACAGTGTTTGTACGTAGATAGACAGACAGACAAACCCTCCTATTGGCATCACTAATTACCATGGCCCAGACACTGTGACCTTCCTTGGTATTTCCATTGAGCCACTCCAGTGGTTTCTCTCTCCCCTTGCCACCAGTCCTATGTATCCTCCCTTTGTCTTTGCAGCTCACTCCAACACCCAGAGAAATCCAGCCCAAACATCCCCACCGCCTCCTCTACGTCCTACGCCACAGCAGCAGAGCTCAACTCACCCCAGCCATATGGTGGTCATGTCCTGCTCCTTGGTATGTTGTCAGAGTCTACCAAGAAGCAAGGAGCATCCAAGCATTCCTTTTTGGCCAACAAAAGCTTTGCTTTGCTATGATTGGTAGGGAATTAACAATATCCTTGAAAATGGCCCACAGGCCTTTTGGAACAGATCGACTTTAAAAGGGTAAAGGGTCCTGTAATGCAGCGTTTGGTCTTTAGCTGATACCAGGCATCAAGTAACAAAACATGCTGAGATTAACAATAAGATACAAATTCCCACCATTTAGTAGCCCAAATCAGAGTTCTGCTGTGCCCCTGCCCCATCCAATATAGAGCTCTACTAATCATGTTGGGGTAGGGGTGGGGGAAGAACACTTCCTAACAAAACAAAGCGAAAATTAATGTTAACCAGACAATAAAGCCTCAGCAAGAAACAGCTTAAACCAACTGCTGTATTTCTACTGTACAAATATAAAGTGTTTCTCACTCTCCATAATCTTACTGCAAGGCTGTATGGTTGTATGCTCTCACAGTCCCTACGCCAGTCTAGAGCTGGGACACAACCAGAAGTGGTGGAGAACAAAGTTGATCAGGAGGGGATGGTTTTGTACTCGTTTATCCATCACTGCACAGCACAATACCATGGCCAGTCTCTCTATGTAGTAGCAAGTGCAAATGGAGAAGAGAAGAGCTGCAACATGCTTTTTTTTGCCAAGCACCAGAGGGCTGGGGCTATCAGACCGACCATCCAGGTGGTCAAAACCATGAATTCTGCCCCAAGGACCAGGGCTCCATCAAGAGGGAAGTCCCTGGGTCAGCTCCTGATATCACTGTCTCTGTTAGTAACAGCTGTATACTAGTCGTCCTCCAAAATGTCTCAAATAAAGTAGACAAGAAATTCATTTATCAGCACAAACTAAAAGCACTACTTACTACAAAGGAGTCTACATGACTGGGCTGTGTTGGACAGTGCTGTATTTCAGCAGTCAGTCCCTGAAGGATCTCAGTAGAAGCAGATGGCATACAGCACTGCTCAGATGCTCACGGGGTTAAGTCCTTTACACTCACAGCAGTGTAAAAGTCAGTGGGAGCCTGGATTATGTGCAAAACGAACACTCATTGGGGAATGGAAATATTCTAAACGTTGCTCCCACTAATCGGCTTTTAACCATATCCCCTCTCCAGGAGCAAATCAATTTTTGTGTAAGTAATACAAGGGATTCCTATTGCATGGTATGAGTTAAGTCTAACTGATTAATCCCTTAAGTGAAATTTCTTTCTTTAAATTAATTCAACGCTTTCTACTGCCACTCAGTTGTTCTGCCTGAGGACATCACATTTGTTTGCTCACTCCTACCTGTCTGGGCACACCCATTCTGCGCTGTGATGTTCTTATTAGTTCAATGGGTAATTCCTTGCTATAATTGTATGAAACATATTGCAGTAAAGATGTTGTCTCACTCTTTAGATCTGCTTTTTGGCACCGAGTTCAAGCTTTTAATTTAAATGTGACTACAACTGGGCATCACTGGATGCCCAGCCCAAGCCCCCGCGAAGTTCATGAATATTTGTACAGATTTCAGCTACCCTAATGAAATAAGAACATTTATTTTCCCGAAATCCTCCTTTTACTGCAGCAGAGAGACCAGGGAGGGTTAGGGGAAACGAGAGGTTCAATACCCAGTAGATGGTGCTGTAATCAAATACTAAAACGTTCTATCCAGGGCCGCTTAGCTGCGTGCCAGGGCAATTTTCTGCAATTAATAAAGAAAGCAGGTTTATTTTAAAGACACGTGTTACTGCGTTTAAAACATACTTATTAATCTGAAGCTGTAATTATCTAGGCAATACACTGAAACAACCAGGGGAAAGCTGTAGTGAGTGTTTCACATGGCTGCAGAGAAATGGTTTGTGGACCAATCCTCACGTCCTGCAGGCTCCGTGGTCCCAGGCCTGCAGATACCTCAGCTACCATCCAGGCAGTGCACATCCCTCATTTTAGGTAGAGAAAGTAAAACTCTTTCCCCTGCATTATCCCCTGCCGTGTGTTCCGCCCAGGGTCGGGTTTCACAGGAGCAGAGATGCGATCAGCTGATAAGACTGGGAAGGAATATAAATTCTCAAGTGGATAAATGATAATTATTTTGTTTTAAAAACCCTTGGACCGTGTTGCTGCAATCCTCTAGCATCTACACTGGCACATCTGATCCTCAGATTCCCCTGGTTTGTAACTGGAACTGAGCACAATGGCTGTGTCCTGAAATCAGCCCTCACTTTTCTCCTCTATAATCTTCATTAAAGCTTGCTGCTGTTGATAACCTTTGATCTCCCCTCCAGGGCTGCCTGTTCCTGCTTAACTTTCAAATGGTACCCCCCTCAATGTGATATTGCTGTTTCTCCCAGGGCAGGAACTTGTCCTTCTTGCAGACATGTGTAGGAGAATCATCTCTCAAAAGGAGCCAGGGAGCATCCAGCACTCAAGACAGGGACCTTGATCACACAGACACTGATGCTGCGGAGCTGGGGACCATCGCAACAGGCAGAAAACCTCAACGGTGATTGCTGGGCCTAAGTGTCTGAGAGTTCAGTTCCATTTATAGATTTCTCTATTTGACCAGAAACTCAGCTTGGTCAGATGCCTGTTCCAGTGGAAGCAGCACCCATGCACAAATTTCCTGGCCAAGACCTCGAGTTTACACAATATCATAGAATCATAGAATCACCAGGTTGGAAAAGACCCACCGGATGATTGAGTCCAACCATTCCTACCAATCGCTAAACCATGCCCCTCAACACCTAACCACAGAGGCAACTTTTCATCAGATAAGAGGCCAGACCAGCTCTTCTGCTGTTCGTTGCCTCCCTGGCTCCTCTGGAAGTGGCTGAAGAGCCAACTATCCCTGTGCTCAATCTTCGGGACTTGGCCCGGACAGAGATCAGTGCGCTTCCAAACACAGCTGTCCCTCAGAAGCATGGTGGGTAGGACACTGGCCCCGACGGTGTGGTCATGTGCCTATGTACACAGACAGTTGGAGTCTAAGAAAAATGAAATCAAGCAAAGAAAACTTTTTCTCATAAATCATGTTCCCTACAGTAACTGTTCTCACTTACACAGAATGCAGGGCTGCAGCAAAGATTCCTTGGGCTACAGAATTTCATTTAACACACAGCATGGTTTTTAAATAAGAAATAGTGACGAATGCATTTATGCACTTCATAGAGCATGGAACTCCCTTCCCAAAGTTGTGAGTGTAATGATACACACCCCCAGGGCTACATCCTACCTGGGATTACACACACAGGTGTGCACTGGAGTCACCGATGGCTGCACAAATAGATCTGAGCATGGGAGTTTCCCCTTATCATGAATTTTTCAGAAAATGTAATTATTATACATGATAATTTTAGCTAATGAATACATGTGTATGATTCATTTATTATGTATCAGTCATTTATAAGTATTCTCAGCATGTTTTATTAATTATTATTAAAACCTTGTATTTATTTTAATTCATATTTCATAAGGGTTACTTCTTTGAAATGTGGTAGACCTTTTTTTTTAACCTTTCCTAATCTCAGACTTGATTTCTGCTTCCGAGAGACTCCAGTCCAGTGTCTACAGAAGAGAACAGGAGGCTTTTCTTTTATGTCAGTGATCTGCAGATCAGGCCAATTATACACAAAAGGACATTATTGGGTCATTGCCCTGTACCAGGCATGTCTATAATTATTTGTAACATAGAATGTAGGGATGTAACTACCCTGAAGAATCCCTGAGCTTTGCCATACTCATGTATATGAAAATGACCAAAAGCTGTCCCTGGGGAGGGATGTGGTGTAGGAACCACCACTTCTGTCCTGTTCTTGTCAAGACCCAGACGAGCAGGATCCATGCCCAGGACCATGACTGTTATTATGTCATTGCCTTCTTTAATTCTTTAACACAAGGATCTGCTTTACCTTCCTGGTTTATGTCGTAGTATTCTGCTGGTTCTGCTGCTGCAGGATTCTGCTGTTATGAAGAAAGAAAACTCCTCACCTTCTATAGGGATTTGTATTTCTTTTTCCTGGGAGTTTTTATAGTACGTAACCATCGATAAAACCCCTACCTTTAATAAACACCATGTTCCATTACCAGTGCTGCATGCTTGCAGCCTCATTCCTCTCCATCACCAGTTTTGGATCAGACCAGGGCCAAACAAGGCAAAATTCTGAGAAATGAGGAAAAGGGAAATCCTTGTTCTTTGCCATTAGAAGGAGATTCTGTCTTTGACCATAAGAAAGGCGAATAATTTTCATATATATCAGCAAAATAAAATTAATTTAATTAATTTTGGGGAAACAAAAGAGAAGAGAGCAGTTGCCAAGGGCTGCAGTGAGGCTCAGTACACTTTGTACTGGGAGAGTAGCCTCAACTCTGCGGGCCAAAACCAAGAAGTGAGCTTCAGGAACAATAAGAACTGCACAGAAATCTTGAGATGGAAATAACATTTGAATTTCCACAGCCTTCCAAGAATAAGCCGTAAAAACAGAGCCACACAGAGGCTGAAGCTGGTTGTATGCAAAGCAGACTGTAAGAACAGGCTGCCCTTTGAGCTGTCCCCTTCAAAAAAAGGTAAAGGATGCTGAGCTGGTAAAAGCCCCAGAGCTGGAAAACCACAATGAAGCAAAATAAATCAGATTTTTTTTCCCTGATACACTTGATTTCTTCCAGATGTGCCACTGCAGGACTCACAGGGCCTGGTCCAGAAACTGTTAAAGCAGTGCAGAGGTTTCCAGACAATTTGATGGACTTTCAGATAAATCCTCACAGCCCACTCTTCATCTGGGTGTGTGGTGCTACCTCTGCAGAGTCTCGTCTGCAACGGGGAAAGGCTCCAGGCAGCAGTCACCATCCACAAAGGCTTTGCAAATATGCCTTGCAAAACAGGCCTGCTCATTACTAAAGTTCTTTGCCTTTCAATGCACTGATTTCCAACAAATATCAAAAAATGTTACAGATATTTTTGTTTTTTATACTGAAGGAACTTCCAAAAAAGCCAAACTGGTTTGGGAGGTAAAAGGAACGAACACAATTGTACGTTTTTGTACTGAAATTCAACTCAGGCTGAATTTTTGCAGGTAAATTCCAGTCTTTAGAGAAGACAAGGGTTTCTCTTTGGAGCCTGGGCACAGCTTCCCTAAGAGCGGCCCAGCAGCATCGCTGAGCATTTGACCCTTTATTCCTGAGGTACAGAAATGACTGATTCTGAATGTAGCAAAATGAGAAATTACAGAGCCTGTCTAACAAATCAAAAATAAATGAAGTAACAACATAAAGGTAAATTTACTGTTATTTATAATTTACCATTTTTACCTTGTTTTCAATTGTCTCTTAGTCCTCTTCATTCGAGGAGCCCATTACATTTTATTATGCTAAACCCTATCTTCTGTCACATAAATTACAGTTAAAGATCTTAATATTAAAGCCTCTTAGCTCCCAGACCATATTTCAGGCTTTGTTCAAACCAGACATTAATGCTGAAATTGAACACAGATCACTTTGTCATCATTACCTATGATCTCGAAAGTATAATACAATCTTTGCTATATATGGCACAAAAATGCTTCTTTGTATAACGCTGAATTATGGAGATATATTGATATGCTTAATATTTTGACAAAACAATAAAACTAAATATGTTAGCTCTGTAGCAGATACCATCCTGCCAGCCTACCTATTACAACAACAGCTACAGGGAGAAAGCTTTATTTACTCCAGGTAAAAGGGGAATTAATCATGTAGTTATTTTAACCCTAATTTTCCCCTGGTATAATTCAGCCTTCCTGCTTGCTGGCACAGGAAGTCTGTTGCCAGTGTTCATCATCATCTGCCTGGGTTCACAACATCCACCTTTGTTACGGGAACAATATTCCCTTTTCAGCAGCCGTGACTCTGGCAAGGAGAAGGTGCCGTGCCGACTGGCTTTCATCTCGCTGTGTCTCTCTTACTCCTGCCCCAGAACTGCTGTAAGAGAGGAGTTGCTGAGCAGGACTGGGGTCCAGACTGGGCATGGGGACGGAGGAGGGAGCACAGCCTGGGCTTGGTGTATCAACACAGCCCTCTCCTGGTTTGTGCTCGGAGCCCCTGTTATCTGGAAAGGGCTGCTCATTCATTCCAGCAGAGACTTCCACACGTCGCTCGTTCCTCTTCTGTGTTTGCCCACTGCTCTCAGACTCTTTACAGGTGCATGCATACTGGGCCAAATGCTCTTTCAAGCTATTACTGCATCAGTTAGGTGAAATCCTGCTAAATTAGCACTGGGTGAGAGCAGAATGTTTCCTGGTGCAAGAGGAATAAGTTAAATCACCAATATAGATGTGAGGGTACTTTCTGTAGGGTATTTTTACAAGGCATCACCAGTATAACATCTGTTCCAGAGAATGAAAAGCCTTAGATGGTTCCTTCTTACCCTGGATGACTAAAAATCCCATGCTATTTGTTGCACCACGGCAAGGTTCTAACCCCGTCCTGCCAGGGAGGCAGGGAGGGGGCAATCCTCCAAGAGAAAATGCCATATGGGATTTTTCTTCCTCTTTTGTACTGCCCCCAGACTTCTCTGTTTGTCTGGTTGTTCCGGATTAGCTGCTGTGCATGAGAGAACATTGGAACCATGAGGTGTTTTCTGCAGCCTGGTTAGATTTGAGAAAGAAGAAGAGCTGCTCCTCAGCAATAACTACTTTTGTGCCAGCAAATTAGCATTGTCTCAAAAGCTGAGATCTGTTTTAAAAAAAAGCCAGGCTGGTAGGTCTCTGTACAGGTGCATATAACAGTTGAATTCGCAGCTCCCCAAACATAACCAAACCCTCCCAAGCTGCTTTGTGCAGGTGCTCGTTGGTGCGTCCAGAGCAGCTGATGAGCATTCTGCCGATGCATTACACCCTGCAATACTTCAAAATACCTCTGTCCACTTGTATTAGAGTTCAGGGCATTGCAACGCCTTTCATTATAAAGAGGGGGTTATTTTTTTAATATATACCTTTTCATTACAACTAGGAGTAAGGTCATAAGTTCTTCGTATGATGGAGGTATAAATATTGCATTGTATGGCTGGAATAGTCTGCCTCCGCTCCTGGAGAATACCCTGGGGTAAAATACCGTGGCAGGGCAGCTGATTGCCTGCTCATTTCAGTTTGCTCACTTTTTACAAATAAATTGCTGGACAAATGAATAAAAGAGAATGTTAACTTCAGACAATCGTATCCATAACACAGCCCCATTACGGCTCTGGAGGCTCTAAGCTTAATTAGAGTTATTTCTGAAATAAGCTACAACATTGTTTTGGCTCATTTCTTTCCTCCCAGAGAAGGCAGGGGGAATCTCATAGACAGCAGGAACATGGGAAGCAGGAGAAATAAGTTGTGTTTAAAGCTTTCCTGTATGAAACTGGGCTCTTCTTCCCCATGAAGAAAGGCTGAGAGAGTTGGGGTTGTTCAGCTTGGAGAAGGCTCTGAGGAAACCTCATTGTGTCCTTTCAGTACTTAAAGGGGCCTTATCTTCCTTATAAGGAAGTTGGAGAAAACCTTTTTAGCGGGGCCTGTAGCAACAGGACAGGGGGTGATGGTTTTAATTAAAAGAAGTTTAGACTAGATATTAGGAAGGAAATTTTTACGCTGAGGATGGGGAGGCCCTGGCCCAGGTTGCCCAGGCAAGCTGAGGGAGCCCCATCCCTGGGGGTGTTCAAGGCCAGGTTGGATGTGGCTTGGAGCAACCTGATCCTGCTGGAGGTGTCCCTGCCCATGGCAGGGGGTGGGACTGGATGACCTTCATGGTCTCTTCCAATCCAAACCAATCTATGATTCTGTGATTAAGCTGCACACACTCAGGTTAGAAAACTACTCAGCTCCATTGTTTCCTGGGAGCGATCCTGGGTAGCATGCAGCAATGTCATTCATGTGTACAGATTTCTGTAGGCCTAATCCCAGACAAAATAATATCCCTTTTCTTCCACTTTTTGGTTTACTTCTCACTTTGTCCTTCCAAGCAATTTCTTCCTGTGTGTGCGTACAGCACCAAACACCATCACCTTGCTTCAAGCATGAACCAGACTGAAGAGACTCTGGCGTTTCAGATGTTTAAAACTTTTTCTGTCTTTCCATTTTTCACATTCACATTATTCCAGAGGTGCCACTTTCTGTGGCAAGTATTTTCAAGTATTCCCTTTTTTTGATAGTTTTTAGATCCTGTTATTATCCTGTAAGTGCTAAATGATAATGATTCATCTGCTCTTTTCAGTGGTTATTTGCAGGATGGTTATTTAACCAGGGGCTGTTAATTATATAAGAAGATAATTTCATTTAAATGTTGATCTCAAAAAACAAACTGTCGCTCTGTTCATTGCCCAACAAGTGAGTATTTGGGTTTGCTTTTTTCAATTTTTGTTTTTATTTTGGTTTTTGTCACTTCTCGTTCCCACGCAAGCAGAGCGATTGATTCATTTGAGTGAAGGAAAAATACACTCTAATTGCTGCAACCCGTCCAGCCTGAATTATGCCATTCTGGCACAGGCACAAGTAAATAATACCTCGTCTGTTTACTGTTCTGTTCAGCCTTGCCACTGGAACCGGGAGCTAAAGGCGGGGGGGTTGCTTTCTCAGGCTAATTTACTATGGCCACCTTTGGGAAGGTTCTGTGTGGATTTTACATCTGCACTGATGATGCATGAGGGGGCTTTGCCAGGAGGGACCTTCCTGCCTGCAACACTCATGGATGGAGAAGAGAGAAGCACAAGTGAGGAACTCCAGGCTCCATGTGTTGGGACACCAGCAATGAGACACGCAGCCTCATTGGGAGCCAGGGGCTCAGTCCCAGAAAAGAGATCCTCAGCTCACACCCTTCCCAAGGCTGAGGAACCTCGGTCAGCTCTGGTGGCCTATGATCCATAAGATACTCCCACTACAAGGATGTTGATTTCATTTTGCTTTAATTTTTTGTAGGTTAAGCAATGTCGTACCTCAGACCGGTATGTTTTAGACCATAAGTCTTTACAGAAGAGCTTCACTGTTTATGTGAGTGTTTATGACACAAACAAGAGCAGATGATAACACAGCATTTCTCTGTGTCCCTCGGTCTCTCGCATGGGTTGGTGCGACAAGTGCACCTTTTACCACACAGCTGAGCTTAAGCAAAGGGGCCAATGGAGTGACATTTCCATCTAGAACTAAGCAATCTCTAGAAATCCTTCATCAACTGACTATCGTCCTGTGTGGCCACTTCCCAGAGTCCTATTCTTATTTATCCTTTAAAGACACAGTCTGGTTTAAGTGGAATAAAAAGATCTAATTGCAAACCAGTTCCTTTCCCATCTGCATTTCCATTCCTGCCACTGCTCGTCTCATTGGCAAAAAGCCATAAGTGTGCATAACAGCAGAGAACATGTAAAACTCAAAATGCCATCAACTGAGAGCTAAAATTATAGACAGAGGGACCAGAGAGTTCTAAAATAAGTATTTGACCTCAGAGGTAGAAGGTGCAAAATTCCTGGTAGTGTCAGAAGCCTGGACTAAAAACACAGATTCCACTGCTTCTCATAGGTTTTTCCCTTTCAGTCCTGTCATCCTTGGGTTTAAAAGCTTGAGCTGAAACCCACAGTAAGCAATGTGAGTTGGAAACCTTGCTCTGTCTGGCTTCAGCTTGCTCAGTTGGAATCTGATTCTTTCACATCTGTATTACAAGTAAAATATGTTTGCTTTCCTGTTTTTCTCCCATATTTGATCACTGATTTTCTTTAAATTTGTGGATATAAAATTCAGATCAAGCGTTTACAAGTTTCACTTCTGACCTTCATTACACTTTTTCTCTTGCAGCTGTCAAATTAAAGTGATCTATCTTTTCTAAAGTTAAAGCATATTTCCGATGATAGTGATAATTATCTCCCAGATGAGAGTCCATCACGTTTCAGACATGAGGTCGACAGGAGGCGGAGGTAACAGCAGCCGTAAGTCACCTAAGGGCTTGTCTCCTGGGGACTGCCTGGATGTATGCCCAGAGGAAGGTGCCCCAGTGGGTGCTTGGCTCCCACATGGAGCCAGCAGGACCACAGGTTCTGCCTTCGAAATGCTTCAACACAAAACCTTGCGTATCCACCCAGCATAAAAAGTATTGTTAGAATATTTTTTGGGATGCTTGGCACAAATAGCCTTGCTTTGACCTTTTTCGTAAGGCAAACAAGACAGATGTAATTCACACACCACATAGCTTTTTTTTATTTACTCCTTCTTTCAGCAGAATTTTATTTAGCAATTAAATAAAAATCCATGTAATTTTGTAGGCTGAAGTCTGCTGGCTTATTATTTTGCATTGGGTAATTACATTCACAGAAGGAATACTTCAGTGTGTTATGTTTTCAATATAAATTTGTTTTATTTTGTATAAAAAGGAAATTTAATTTTACTTTCCAAATATAAATTAGATCTAGTGAAATGCAATGGGCTGTAACGTAGATGGAAGGTTCTTTTATATGAAAAATACTCTTTCTATGAAAATTAATTGGTCCTTACTTTGAAATTTTTGCACTGGTAAATATGTGTTCTCTATGTATATGGTGTTATCTGGCAGTAAATTTTATTGCCACCTGAACTATTCATCCCCATATTTCAGGACACAGAAAATCATAAAGATTGTTCCCTTATGCTGAGGTGAATGCTTGCTCAAAGCACAATCATTTCAATTTCAAAATGATGGAAGATAGCAAGTGGAAATGCATGAGAAGTTTCAAGAAATGTGGGGGAAAAAAATCACCTTTTGAACTGTTGACTTTTAGCAGCCAAATAATAATCTATTTGCTAATCCCAAAGGTGAATTTTCACAGATAATATCATATGGGACACAAATCCTGCTTTCCAGGATACTGGGTATACATGAGGAAGGCCCCGAGATGTAAGTGATAGAAAAGGCTGTGGGAACTCAGCACCAACAAATTTCTGGGAATTCTACTATCCCCAATGAAGAACTGAAATCCCTGCTCCGATGCAGCTGACTCCTCCAGCAAGAAGACCTGAGCAGTGTCACTTGACTCGCTTTCCACCATGCTGCCCCTTCCCACTGCCACTCCAAGGCATTGAGTGTTGACCAAATTTGTCACAGAGTAACCGTATCTTTTTGGATCCTACCCTGAACAGAGAGGCTCAGGGTTCACACAGAAGACAACAGCTGAACAGGAGTGGCTGTTGCAGTCAAAGGCACAAGCCAACTTTCCAGGTGGAGACTTCTAACTTTTGCTTGGTCGCTATGTGTCTTTGGGAAGCCCTTCCAGCAGAACCTGTTGCAGCTGCGCACGTGCCTACAGGCTGGAGCATCTGCACCTTCATTAGTAACATCCATGGCCGCCGAGGAAAGCACTCACAGAGCTGTGGGGCTCCTTTCCAAGCCCAGTCTGAGCCTTTTTGCAGGTATTTTTTGATGTTTTTTTAACATGCAACTTAACACTTTTAAGTAACTCACATTTTTACACCTTATACAAGGAAAACTTTCTTGATGAATGCTAGCTCTTTTTATTCTTGTTGAGTTTCAAAACTTTCCATTGGATTTAGCAAATTTGGTGGTTTCCTGCTCAGAAACCTTCCAGCCAGCAAAACGTAAAGCCATGGGAAACCACTACTGCCGTCCTCATCACTCCCCAAGCAAATCCCCATCCTGCCTGCCTTGCTTTGCCATGTAAGCCAAGCTTTCTTTCCCTGGTTTTCCTCTTCTTTCCTTAAATAAAGACAGCCAGTCTGGTTTTTGCTCAATTACTTCATATAATTGCAGAATATGTAGAGTTCAACTGGAAAACTAGCACAGAGATGTAATACTAGTGCTGTGGTAGCAGTGATTAGAGGAAGAATAAATCCACTTTGATGTAAGAATCCCCTCTGGGACATCTTCCACTGTTGCAGTAATTTTCTTCCCTCGTAACTGTGTTTCAGTCTCAGTGCAGCGTGTGTATCATATTGGAGAGCAGCGAGATAAGGAGAAATTAAACTCTCTTTGTTGCTTTTCTTTAAGGCACCAGTTATTTGTACAGGGAAACCTGGTTTACATGAAGGACAGAAGAAGGGGGCTGTTCCAGAGATTTGACCTTTAATTGAGATGGAGAAGAATTGCTTAGGAACTATTTGGTTTCTTAAGACAGAAAACTGTCTGAGAAGAGCCTCTGATGTAGCTCTATGGGCCACCTGTAATGGCCAGGGATCTCGGTTCCTGTGTTGCAATAATTTTACAGTTTCAGGCGCTGCACTTCGAGGAAGGCACAGGTAAACCTTTGGCATTTTCTGCCACCTTTGATGATCAGGCAGGCCTGATTTAGGGAACAATCTGAACCATCAACAGGGAAAAATTTGTCCAAAGGACCCTTGCTGAGCATCTGTTAACTCTATTTGAAGGGCAAATACCCCAATGACACACCATTTTGGGCAACCACTCCAAAATCACTATGAGAAGCCAGAAGTAGAACCCTGTAAACCATGAAAACAGACAAACTTTGAAGAGATTTGAAATTGCAACTCATCAAGATTCACAGATAAATACATCCCTGTGACAAAACTATTTTATTACTCTCAACAAAAAGATTGCTGTGCCACACAGATCATAGAAATACAAAGTATTTTCATGAAGAACAACATAAGCTGAAGCTAGTATGAGTCACCTTTAGTGAATCTGAATTGACTGAGCATCCTGTGATGGAGAGAGTGGGTTTCTGTCCTCTGCTAAGTTGTTTCTACATGATGGCTCTTTTATGATACTTTTGCGGTTATCTCCCTTTTCCTGAGGATTCAGATGAATGTCAAGATGATCTCAGAAGATACAAAGCATGTAGATACATGTCAGATAGGCATGAGCTTTAGAACACACTGATCCTCCTCATTCCGAGAACATTAGTAGCACTATCTCTGTTTGCATCATCTTTGATCTGTGAATTCTTCAAATAATTGCTTCAAGGGTAATGCTTGGTGTTATACCAGTGTCAAATGGTTACTAATCTTTTCACCAATAATCCCTTTTTTAATGGATTGATCAGTGAAAATTGTGTACATTCAGTTGATGTGCTGTGCACAATTTTATTGTGTATATATCCCTTTTCTCACACACTCTTTTTACCTCCCAGCTTTATTTTGCTTCTTGAGGCTGTACACCATTCCACAGCTCTTCCAAATAATGAAGGAGCTAAAGAAACTAAGACTAAATCCTCTGCTTTTTTCAGCAGGGGTACTTTGGTTGCAGAAGTTTTTGTGAAGGGAAGCCATAAAAACAAAGTCTCAAACAACCATAGGAGAGCAACTTGCTGCTGTACATATTTCCATCAGCATCTGCAACACAAGCAGCATCCAAGGCAGATGAAAAGAGAAAGCAGACCACAAGTTCTTCACAATGAGGAGGCCCTGGCCCAAGTTGCCCAGGGAAGCTGTGGCTGACCCTTCCCCAGAGGTGTTCAAAGCCACGTTGGATGGGCCTTGGGCAACCTGATCCAGTGGGAGGTGTCCCTGCCCATGGCAGGGGGTTGGAACTGGATGATCTTTAAGGTCCTTTCCAACCCAAACAATTCTATCATTCTATGAGTCTATGGTTCTACTCTCTCAGTGCTGTCCTGTGCCAGAATAGTAAATTCAGATGCATTCCTATATCTGGAAATGCGGATTTGTCCTTCACAGACTTGGCGACATGATGCTATCAAGCCTTGTGTGGCTTTGGCGAATCCAGAAGCATGTGCTGAGGCTTTCTAGCAGAAACCAAAGTACTCTGTAAAATCCTATTGGAAGGTGTTCACAACTTCTGCAGAAGAATCCTTGTACGCACCTTGCGACAAACCTCATACACTTAACACTGTTGATCCTGTCAAGCTCTGTGTCTGCATCCTGTTCTTCTGCTGCGCATTTAATGTGTGTCTGCAGCTAACGATGCCCCTGCTGGAACTACTGCAATGTTTACTGCTGGTTTCAGAACCTTTCTCTGCAACAAATTCTTTTTTAAAATACAGCCAGCAAATATGTGTGAGTATGGGGGATGAATGTCTAAGTAGCTTTGCATTAAATTATTCATATTTTTCATTATGACAACCAGAGATTAGTCCCCCAAAAATTAAGGTTCTTACTAATGATGAACAACCCAATGGTGCTACTTTTTTCCACCCAGTATAAACAACAGTTAAATTCACCTGATATGTTCCCCCAAGCCTAATTTCATTCACATTGATAATTTGGTTAAACAATAATTTTCAGAAACTACAGCCTTTTAATAAAGATATTCACTGCTGGCAGAAATCTCATCCCACTCTCTATTTGTGCCTTCAGTACATTTTCTAAAGGTTGTCTGCATTTTGTTACTTAATTATGCATTGTGTTTACCGTACTCATTTTACAATTACATGGTGATGCAGTTGTAGGCAGCAGCTGCTACGGGAGGCAAGGAGGAACCTTGGTTATCTGATAGCTCCCTTGGTTCACTTTTCAGTCTAGAAATAAGAACCTTTGATTGCTCAGAGGCAAGTCTCTCCAGATATCCCAGCAGCTATTTGTGGTTGTCACTCATGGCAACTGTTCAAAAAGCTGTACAATTTGTATTGTTATCTTGTTTTGAATGGAGACGCATAATATGTTTATAATGGCTATAGCTATCCAGACTGGGTTTGCCCATCAGCTGTGTCTCCAGATCCAGCGCTGATACCCATTGCACACGTGTGTTTGACCAACCAAACCACTCTTGCTGTGGCAAAAGCAGATGAAGGGAGCAGCAGCCTCCCTGTGCCCAGGGGCTTTGAAGGGACAACAGACCAGATCTGCAGGAATGTCGTAATCGCCCATTGCTGGAAAGCCGCTCTGATATGCCTGGGAAGGGAGTTATGATAACAGAGTGCCAGCCAGGTGCTTAAGCCCTCTGGGTTATCACTTTAGCATCTTGGTGAGACCCATGGCCTCACCAAACCAGCCTTCACCTATCAGTGACCATGTCAAAGGAAGGCAGAGGACAGGAGTGGCCCCAGCAGGCAGTGCAGGTTGGCTGAGGGGCATGGTCCCAAGGTGTCCCCACTGGTGCCACAAGCCCTATTGCCCAGATTCCTTGGAGGTGAGCTCAACATCATTGCCCAGTGTGGGCAAAAGCTGGAATACCTCAGCAAAGCTTCACACACACACAGGATGGCTTCACATGCTGGACAAATAGAGGGTCAGCCTCGACCAGTGCTAAAGGAGGGAAAAGGCTGTTGCAGAAATCCTCAGCTGGGGCAGGCTTTGGTCCAGGGAGAAGGAGAAGTGAGACTGCTTAGGAAACTAAGGTTGCAGGGCACAAGACCCTTCCAGTTCCTTGCAGGCATCATTATAGCACATTGCACTTGGAGAAAAGGAAGAGTGTGGCATATCTGGCACCCCTGAGAGGCATGTGAGCTCTGAGATCGACTCACTTCATGGTCTACTGGTCCCAATTAACTTGCAGCAGGGATGGAAATCTCTGTTTTGTTTTTTTTCTGTTTTAACTATAGACGTATGTCATGCTATATCACTTGATCTTAGGGTCAAAATGTATGTCTTGACATGTTAAATCCACCATGAGTCCCTCCAGCTGGACCTGACTAGAGTAGGTTTGGAACCTGTGTACGATCAACGCTTCTGCAAGAGGAGATCTGGGGGGTGTTTTACTGTCTGTGGGGGTAATCCTGAAATCTCCTGGTTGAAGCAGAGAAAAAACAGCTGAGGATGCTCTGTCAGCTGCCGATCGCTGTCCTCTATTTCAACCCTTGCTTTTGTACTTGCTGTCCTTTCACCACACATGCCTACACTTCTAAGCAATTCCCCCTTACAGAAGGTAAGACAAATGACCACAACTGAAACTTGCCCAGAGGCAGATACAGTTTTTCTTATATTAATTAAAGAAATTAGGAGATGGTGAAGGCAAAGCCACAGGAAATATTTCAGTTTTTATGTCATGGCCCAATAAAATTTTAGAGGAGAGGTCTTTAAATCCCTCAATGATGGTTTTCAGCACATCCCTTTCCAAAAGTAACCAATAAGCACAAACACAGACTGAGCTCTAGAGTAAATTGCCCATAGTAATAAAGCTGGTGCTTTTAATTATGCTGGAACTCATCACTCCATTTTCTTCAGGCTCTTCAAGATTCACTCAGATTAGAAGGCTGAAACCAGGAACCAGCCTAGAAACTAGCCAGAGCCTCCGCTTTGAGATGCTAGCCTTATCCTTCAATACCAAAGTGAAAGCATTCCTGTTGTTCTCCTGTGGAGGAAAACGTCATATTTCCTCAAACTTTTCTGAGGTTTCCAAAACCTATTTTTCACAATTTATGATTTTCAAGCCCATCTACTTTCCCATTGAATATCAATAGTTGTCCAGAAATACTGAATAGTAATGAGAAATGCTTAAGGGCATGCATACATGGAAGAAATAGGAGGCTGAATGCCTTTAATTTGTCCCTTGCCTGGGCTAGCGACTAATTTCAAAACTGTGAATGTTTCAAATAGTTTTACACACGCGTTTGAAAGACAGGACTTCGTTATATTGACAGATCTCATTCCCAAAAGATAAAACTATGGAGTTTTGTCAGTTTTTCCAAAGACAGAAGCCTTTTATTATATCATAAATTATTGGGAGGACAGAGTTGATAGACTTCTTTAGGTTGATAATGTACTTTGAAAGAAAAGGCACTTCTACACTTCTGCAAAATCGTATTTAAAATATTTATATACCTATCAAGGGAGACACTGAGGTAATTCACCTCTGGGTCACTGGTTCAAAAGCAAACCAGCTCCTTTACATCCAGAACATGTTGCATTCTGACAGCTGTAGAGTTGCCTGGGATTTTGTGTTATGATCCTATTAAGCTTGCACCTTGCATCATGTAGTCCTCTTGGATGCAATTTGGCAATGTCCAGAGAAGAAGCCCAGTATGGGACAGAAAAAAAAAATAGAATTGAACTTCTTGTTTTGGCAAATTTTCAGGATGCTGTGGGTGATGCATCACAGGACCAAGCAGTGGCCCCCTCCTCAAGCTAATACAATACATGCTGTTAGGAAATGCACTGTATATAGCTCATAAACTACCTAGTCTGCTGTATATAGAATGCCTGCAGTCTCATAACATGTTATACATTTGCTTGATCTTGTTAGTATAATGTGAAGCTTCATTAAGCCACCAGATGAATCATATAGTAATTGGATATAATGAATTTAATTATGTAATTTCTTTATTCGTAATGAAACAAAGTCATGTTTTACAAACAGGCAAAAAATTGTTTGGAGTTGCAGATTTGAGCTAGTGTTTGGCAAGGTTTTTTTTCAGTTTTGCCTGATCTTCACCCTTTGGATTTGTTCATACATGAACCTCAACCACATCTGGGCTAAAGGGAGAAAACATCTTGTTCACGGCTGTTGGGAAGTGAGGCATGTCTAGCAAGTCATCCTCAGTCTGTGTGGTGCAGTCAATACCTGAGAGCCAGTCTCGTGCCCAGAGGAAGCAGAGAGAGGATAGCCAAGCAACATCACCAGCACTGCCTTAATGAGCCTGCCTCAAGATCCAGTATCGTCACCCCATTACTGGCCAGAAATGGGTGTTTCCTTTTGGTTCTGACTCAAGCTGCTTGCCGAGGGTGAGGAATCAACCTGTGTGTGTTAGGGTCACCCCTCTCGGTAGCACCTGCTGGCCAGACACACTGATCTAGCAGCTAACGATGAAACCACAGCATCACTCCGAAGGGAGGTCCTCTGCCAAGACCCTGATCCTGCTGCTCACAGATGCCACCAGTTCCTCTGCGAGATTGAAGGGCTCAGAGTCTCCCAGAGACAGCTCAACATGTCACAGGGTGAGGTATTAATGTCAGCCCTTCCCTTCCCAGCTCCCATTAATGACTTTCTGATGACTTGTGCTTATAATATCCTCCACCCTTCTCACTACTCTGCCATTGAGGATGTTCCAAGGAAATGAAACCTAATGATAAAACAGTACTTGAAATATCAACATCCCTGGCCTAATTAGAGCCGGGCCAATGGGCCCTAATTGCATAACTGAAATGCACCCAGTTGAGTTCTTTCTATTGTAACTTGACTACACGTCTCAGCCCTGATTAATAGAGCCAGCCCTGCAAACTAAAATGCAGTTAATTTATTGTAAGTTTTATTAGGCATATAAAAGGAGACCAGGAATTACTAGCCTTTCGTTGCTAGAGATACATTTCATCTATGACTCAGACCAGATTCTTCACAGATTAAGCTTGTTAATTTTACTTATTGCCAACATTCTTCACCGCATTGCTGGAGCGAGAGCTACAGGCTCTTGTCTAGAGCGGGCAGTATGAAAAGAACCGGGGCCTTGGACAACAGTGACATTAACTACTTTGTCCTTTTAATTCATCTAATTACATGCAAGAAAAAAGAAACAGACCATTTGCCGGCTGCCTTTAGTTGCCTTTCTGCAGCGATGCTGAGCCAGTGCTTTTGTAGGCTTTTTGTTGTCTTATTAGCGAGCTTTTGTTCAGAGAGATGGTTAAAGCCATTTTCAGCAGCTAGCGAGATGAAACAGTTTCAATAAGGACACAATGTACTTGTTTAAATTACCTTTCAAAATGCTTGAAACCATTAAGGGGGAGGTGCTACAAATAAAAGTTGGAATTTTTCTGTTATAATGTTTTACCCTAATAATAGCTTTTATTTTATTATAATCCATTAGTTGACAATATTATTCTATAGATTATTAGGCTGCAATTTTGCTATTTCATGACACTTTCAGCACTCACTCACAGAGCTGGAAACCACAAATCTCTGTATAATATGCTTTCAATTTTGTTAAAATCTGTATTTAACCGGTTTTGCTGTGAAATATCTTGGGAGAAAATGTGTTTTTAATTCTGTCCTGATTAGCGTAACAGTTGACAGGGCTGGGTAGTGCCACGATGGTATCTTATTTTCTACTATTTTTACCTTTTCCCTGACAGATTTTATTTATTATTTTCACTTCTCTAGAGCTCACAAGTCCAAGCACAATCCGCAACTCCCACTAAAGGGAATTTATCCCTCACTGAATGAACATCACAGTTAGAAAACCTAATTAAAAAGAGCTGATGTCCCTGGTTTGCTGGCAGGCCAATAGTAATGTAAGGCTCTTGAAAAATTTAGTGCCTACAGGTGAAATAGAAGTGTATTTAGCATTCAGTGGTCACAAACAGAAGGTGATTCAGAACTGGAGCTGGGGAAGGCTGGGGAATGAGGCCGGCAAAGCTTCTTGGTTACTGTGGGGAAAATGGCAGCGTGTTTCCCTGTCTCACCTCCTGTGTTTACTCACCTAAAACCACGCTGGTATCACGGCCTTGGCAAAGAGCCGAGCTTTCTACAAGACGTGGCTAAAATTTCGAATGTAATTCTATCCATAAAAATGTACAGTTGCTTTTTAATCTGAATATTTTGTCTAATTCTTGGAAGTGAGCTTGGTGCTGAGGAAAGATTTCTTGCACAACATGCAGAACTACACAGCTGGCAAGCTGAGACAGAGCAGTGAGGACAACTTCTTTTGACTCTGTGGCTGCCCAGGGTGCAAATGGTGAAACCCCAACTGGCTGAACGGGGAACTTGGACGTTTATGCAGCGTTTTTGCTGAGTTTGGCCTGGATGACCTCCCCCTTGTGGGACCAAAGCTCTTTCTCACACTGCTCTGGCACCTTCTGCGGGGTTCTGTGCAGCATGGAGATCTCACATGCAGGGCTGCGACGACCGTGTGATTAGATCAGCTGCACGGGAACTCCATATCAATTCATGCCTTGAAAAGGACACGCAGTGTGAGCTAAGGGGGACACAGGGTTGGGCAGGCAGCAAGCAAGATGAAGGCTATGGGGTTTGGGCACAGATCTATCTCTTGATACTAAAGCCTCCATAGGTCACTTTCAACTCTTTGTATTCTTTCTGCAAGTCTGATTTCTCAAACAAATGAGGACAGGACGGCATTTACAGCCTCATTTATGTCTATTACTAAAAAATTTATTAAGACCAAGAGGAAGACAGTCCCATGCTCCAAGGACTTGCTCATCCAGCTCACCATGTGCAATCACATTCTGTGTGTGAAACCAATTATACCCAAACGTAGTACTCATTGTGAGAAAATGCTTCCCACACAGATTGCCAACACTTTAACTCACAATTTAGAGATGCTGGTTCAGGGATTGTGAGGAGAGAACACAGCTTTGCCTGCACAAACAGCAAATCATGGCCTTGGTAGAAGAAAAACATGTATGTTTGATTAAAATTAAACGAATGTGGGAAAAAGCCCTCTTCTTTCAGCCACCCAGGATGAGTGGGAGCCTTAGCTCATGCACGGTTTGTGCATTTGCTAACCTGGCTGCTGCTTGGTGTATCCAGAATGTGTTTGCAGTTTATCTTCTGCAGCACTTGTAAGAGAAACTGTGTTAGATAAGGAATGCTTGGAAACCGTCTTTCCTTATTACCATTTGTTTTCCTCAAGCAAAACTGGAATGGGGGTGTCTTATATTCATGTTTTGTGAATTAAAACCTTCAGTCTTCCTGTAGATGTGCCCAGTGCATACAGTGTTTCTGCTGCCATGTGATGTGAGGTGGGATGGATGCGTTTGTGTGAGATGTAGTGCTTTCTTCCAGGGCGCTGCTTTGTACACACCAGCTCCTGAGCACAAGCATGAAGGCACAGAAAAGCTATACCCACTTAAATTCCTAATGCCCCAGCTGAACAGTCCAATTGGTGAGTAATAAATTTATAGATGTACTCTGTGTTTTATGGGATTTTAAGAGAGTTTTTCTTTCCCTTATCTTTTTCAGCACCTTCAGGCAAACCAGAAAATAATTCAGTGAAATTTACCAGGGAAAATGAATTCTTCCATAAAATTATCAACAAATCAGAAAGTGCTCACGGCCTGTTATATCTTAAATTGCTGCTGCGATTTATAATGTCTTGCGGAGAGAATATAATGTTCCCCACGTTCTCTTCCAGACAGAATTTTTTTATAAAAAAAAAGAATAAAACTTGAAAGTATGCTGGGAATCATGAATATGCCAAATCTCTTGTAACTTAGAGCAGCTACAGGAGACTAATAGTGATTTTTATTCTCTACAAAATGTAACTCATTTCTTTTTAATGGTAATATGTTTGCTAAAAGTATGTCTCTTCAGGCAGATAGAAGAAAAACTATGGAGACCTGCACAAATAGCTCTTTTGATATTCATTCTGATAAGACCACCCTTTTTAGAGTACAAAAATTAAGTTTGACTGCACATTGTATCATCCACGCGTTTAACCATTGAATGCAGTGTGTGGCCATTAGAAATAAAAGAAAAATCAATAGGGTTTCATTAAAACAGCAGGCAATCAGGGCTACAGCACTAGCTTAATTACAGTTTCAGTAGCATTTGCTTTAATTGGAAAGAATAAAAGAAGTGAAGTGGAGTGAATGAAGAAATTAGCATATCTATCACTGTTGTCACATTGTGCTGTGGCCTTAAAGCACTGTTTGCTCTGGAGTATCCCCAATGCTTTGTGAGGCCCTGAAAAAATATGGAAAGGCAATTAGCAAATAATCAGATTGCACCTTTGTAGGATTCTAATTAAAGATCTTTATAATGCCAGGAATTTATCTTTATGATATGATTTGCATCAGTTGCGTTCATGTGGTGTTGTGCATCCATACGTATAACTGATGGAAGAGGAAGGAGTTTGTACATGTATCTTTGATGCTCTCCAGTGGGAGCTGTCTTGCAGGCTGCTGTCACACAAAAAGTCTTCTTCAGACAGCAGCAGCCTCCCCAGAACACTGGCCAGGCAACTTAATAAATAGGGAAGAAATGAAGTCTTAGAATCACAGAATGGTTTGGGGTGGAAGGGACCTCAAGGCACATGCAGTTCCACCCCCTGATGTGGGCAGGGACACCTCCTGCTGGATCAAGGGCTCAAAGCCCCATCCAACCTGGCCTTGAACGCTAAGCCACCCCATCCAACCTTTTCCCCACATTGCAGGGGCAGATCCGGCATCCCCCGTAGTCCTGGCAGTCCGAGAGTGACACCAGTCACAGGATGTATTTTGGCTCCTGCTAAACCAACCTTAAAAGCTGAAGGTATCAAAGGCGTTTCTTTACAGGCATTTTCATGTCATGGATTTCTCATCTGTCAGCACGCAAATCGGATCTGGGGCAGTTCATTTCACTTCTCTCACCTGATTAGAATGAGGAATAAAACTCTTCATTCGTACCTACAAAAAGTTTGACCAGGAAAGCAGCATTTCCACCTCTTTTTTTTGCAGGTGTCTGTTGAGTGCAAAGCACAGCTAATACAGGCCAAAAATTATGCAGAAGTGTTGATACATTATTCTCACTCCTCCTGAAAAGTTAATTCGAATGTCAATTTTCTTCTTGTTATCAAATTGCTCACCAAGCAATCATGACTTTCATGGATTAATTTACTCCTTGAAATAATTATGTAATTATTTTTGGGAAAAGGAAGCGTGTTTCTGCTCACCAATCATTTATGAAGGATTCATTACAATTAATTTTAAATATTCTGACAAATACTTTGCTCTCTTGTTGTATGTCCCATCTCTCCCACAGTGCTCAATACAAACCTACTTTTGGGGTTTGGTTTTTTTTCACGTTTTCATCTCTCTGTGCATGAGACTTCGTGCTTTTTGAGAAGCATCCTGTTTCCGTAACCCTCCAGTTCCAGTCTCTGGAAGGATGTCACAGGGTATGTGGGCTCCAAGTGTGTGTGTAAAGCTGGAATGTATGCCTCTCACTGCACAGACACATTGAGAACAGAGAGCAGAATCCAACCCAAAAGTTTGTTAGGGATAATACAGAACAGCACCTATGTTTGTTAAGAGAAATAAATTCCCAATTATGCGGGCAGGTAATTAGAGAAACTCAAACCAACCTCCCAGCAGCGGATGGTGTTAAAGTCAAATGGAAAAAATCAGTGTAAATTGGGCACCTGGTGGGTATAAGGCTTAGTCAGTTCATAGTTGCAAGCTGGCTGGTGAAATCATTCTGTGTTCGGTATTTCCAGCTTCCTTTCATGGCCTTTATGCAAAGAACAGTTCAAAGGAGCCATAACATGGGGAAAGACACTAAAAATCCTACCCATTTTTTGAATTGTAATAAAAATCACTTTTAATGAAACTCTCATTTCTAAGTGGGCCAATGTTTCTGTGTTCATACTGAAACATACTGGCCGATGTTCATACTGGGCAGAGCTTCCCATCGCCTGCTCCCAGCCTGAGGACCAAAGCTTCTACCCCAAAGTCACTGGCAGAGCAGCTGCAGGCGGTCGCCAGCTCTGAAACACCAGAAGATGGTGACAAGAGTACAAAGACATGGGACCAGCTCCCCAGGAAGGAGTTGGAAAGAAGGCAGAGTATGAGACAAGCATTTTGACAAATTACTACAAACAAAAAGTGAATGAAATTAATTGCAGGTTTGGTACTGTTTTAAGCACTGTCGAATAAAACATCCTTTTATGCGGCTACTGTTGAATTAACTTTCTAAAGTTACTGCAAATGCCTTTTGGCCAGGGGATTCTTGAAAGGCAGGAATATATTTATGGAGTGGAAACACAATTTGAGGAGGAACTTCCACCGACACAAACTAATGCCTCAAACCAGCCTGGCAGTACGTGATAACTCTATTTGTAATTAAAGGTTAAAGTATACTTAAACCAGTTTGGCAGTTAAAAACAATTCTAATTGAAAATATACATTTGTAATTGCAAATGGAAAGATTTCCTGTAATAGCGGTAACAGACCCATTTTCTAATAAGATGAACAATACAGTTGATGACTGAAGCATCTGTATATAGTTACATACAGCATTTCTGTACTGCAGGCTGCCAATTTATTTCAGCAGTGAAAAGCTTGATTTATTGTTTGTAGCATTACCATCTGTTGTAGTTATTACAGAAATTATATATAAACCAGTTAGTAAACACTTTGCCCCATTGTCTGTTGTTTTGATAATCACCCATAATAACATCTAGCATCAATATGGTCTTTAAACCCGATTTGGGAGTTAATGGAATAAGAGGAGGCAGTCAGTATATGCACCAGGGTAATGTCATTAGGAATGTTTGTGAAGAACAAATTAAATCAGTTGTAAATTGTGCTCTCAAGTCAGCCAGAAAACCAGTCTTGTTCAGGAGAAGGGATTTATATTTTAACCTCGTGCAGAAAATGTACTTAAGCAGATTAAAATAAAATAGGGACTTCGTCAATGGATGTAAATGGTAATTGCTGGAGCTCTAATGGCTTCCTGTTGGCTATGTCATGCAGTGGGCACAGCTATTTTAAAGTTAACCAGTGCTTGAGGTCATACTTTTACAGATTCAGTCATTAAACAGGACTACACATGTCACTAAATGGCTGATTATTCAAATGATGAGCCTGCTCAAAAGTTATTCATGTCATATTCTGGACAGGGGATTCAGAAAAAAAAAATTTAAGGTGGAGTTGAAATAAAATAAAGATGAAATGAATTCAAGTATAAGTCAATAGAACCGTCTGTACGGGGTCTCATTTGTTTTGGCTGGCAGGCTCTGCTTTGCATCAGTCTGTAGTGGCTGGTTAAATTATTCACATCGGGCTTTTTCTGGTGCACAAATCGTTTAATGTACCAGAAGGGCAGTCTGATAGATTATCATATACAGAAGTAGTATCTGTGTGAGAAGCTGTACGGGTTGCAGGTATATGGGAAAGTTTTACTGTACACTGGTGCAATTTGTTACATGCCTGTGACCATCATGCTGGCCCAGTGCACGTCAGCCCCACAATGCTGGTTCAGCACCGTTTCAGTGAGAGGCTGAAAAGTCAAACAAGGGGCTTTCTCAAGACTCTCTGCATGAGCCCTTTCTTCCAAATCAAAATACCCCTTTTCATTGCTAATCTCCTTCCTTCTTCTGCACTGAGGATGACCAGTACAGTCTTGTTCATAAGTGAAAGGCATATTCTGAGTTCCAATCACATTCGAATTAGCAAAAATGGCAAACATTGGGCTAAAAATAATGGATTTTGTGGACTGTCAGATAAGAAACAACCAGTAAATGTGCAAAACACAAGCATCTTTGCCCGCTTGTTTTTAGTAGATCCACTTCTTTGAGAGGGTGCATGAGATTTAGACAATACCAAGGAGAATCAGAGAGACAGGCTCCTTCAAAGGCATCCTGGAGAAACCTGCTGGTGCCATCTCACTGCTACAACACAAACCTAGCGATGGTTCCTCTGCCGAGGGTGCTGAGCAGGAAAGCGCTGTCATGGAGCGAGGTTCTCTGGGCTTTGTGAGCACACCTAAGGTATTTTCTCTGCCCAGAAATGGTGAGGCTGCCAGTGCAGACACTGGAGCAGAGCCGGAACATGCTGCTGGAGGGGTGGATGAGTGGGTGGGTGGGCAAAACCCCAGGCATTTGATATCATGCTGGACTTCCGAGCAAGGAGCAGAACGATTCAGAGAGCAGAACTGTGGATTTTGCCCCACAGAGCTTCCAGAACATGAAAAGATGCAAAATCAAAGGGGAAAACCTTCATGTTCAGGGAAAAAGTACAGGGATCTGGCAATGGAAGAGAATGAAGGGAAGAAGGAAACTCAATGTGAGTTAGAAAGCAAAACAAAGGGAGGGAAAAAAGAATGCATTTGGAATATTTTCTGTATGTAACAACTGGAGGGAGAGAGTATTTTTCATAAACTAATAAAATTATTTTAATTAAAAAATCCTTAAAATATTAATGGAAGGCATCGGAAAGCAGAGTTAATTATAGCTTTGCCACTCACACAGCCATAGTTAAGACTCTGTCAGGATTTCTATTATGAATGCAGGGTTTTTGAGAGGTAATAACTCAGCCAGCCCAAATTTCCTAATGGGCAAAGCTTTACATTGAAGTTCTCAGCATAGGCATGATTTTTTTTTTCTTAAGTTTCTTTTGTTGCCCATATTTCTTAATTAATTTGGTTCTTTTCAAGGTATGGAAAGTCATCAGTCTTGAGAGCTTGAATAGGTGGGTAACTGGATCAAGGCTACAACAGTTTCAAGGCATCCAGCTTCCCTTTAGAGAGTGGAGTTGGAGGTTTTGTGATATGGACGTTGGAAGAGGAAAATTTTTGCCACAGACAAATGCTGAACTCAGATGAGTGGGGCTGGTCCTGGATATCCAGCCCAGCCAGCAGCAGCAAGGAGTGTGGTTGACGCAGCAGAGCTTACAGTCCAGCTTGAAACAGGGATTGGTCAGCACGGAGGGTTGACAGGAGCCAGAACCTGGGCACACTTCAGGTAACCATGTCAAGCACCGTGACTCCATTGAGAAATAAGAGATTTTGTTGGGCACTCTGTAGGCTCTTTGCCACAGACCTTTCACCTTGCAGGAGCAAACTGTACCTTTTAGCACTTGCATTTAACATTCTTATTGTTTCTTCTTAGGATTTTAATATGGAAATTAGCAAACTGCATCTCTCAAACATCTGGAGAAGCAACTGTTGCTGAGGAGCAGCCAATTTTGTGCCAAAAACATCCTCTGCATTTATTTATTTTTAATATCACAGAAGTTTCGTTCATTCTAGCAGATGAAAGAGCTTTGTTATTTTCCCATAAAAATGTAGACTGCAAATTTGTTTCACTTCTGGAAGCAAAATCTGCTGATAGATACCAGCGTCTTTTACTTTGCTTAACCCTGCTCTCACTCTGGTGAGAGTTCAGGCTTGCACGTACCATATTAGTGTGAAAATTACCCTAAATACAAATGCAGCATCGTTGCTCGCAGGCTAATGGCTAATACTGTATGCACTGGGAAAAAAATCATTGTCTGCATGTTTACTGAGCCATTTGCGTTAGTTCTGCTGGCTGATTTTCATAGCATATTAGAGAGGGGGGACCAGAGCAAATGCCAGCACCATTCTACACCCACACAACACTGCTACCCTGCTCTTCATAAAGAGACCTGCCAGCAGGTAGAAATGCATTCCTGTCTCGCTATATAGGATTATTTGGTGACCATTTAATGCAGGATTGCGATGTGTTAGGCGTAGGATACTTTTTCACCTGCTGGGTATTTGTCCAACTCAACCTCCTTTAAAAGACAGACTACCATGAGAACACAAAGACACAGCCCCGAAGGGGCCATCAGTGGGTTTTTTTAAACAATACCTATCCTAGCATTCTGCAGCCGTGGTGGTTATTACGAAGTAAAGAGCACACACCGCACAAGTTTGAAATGTGAATGTTGTAATAAGAACAAATCGCATTTGTTTCGTTTTTCTGTCCTTGTTACTTTCTTCCTTGCGATAATAGATTCAGATTTTGTGCCATTATCTGCTCTTATTAAAGGAAAGTGGTATCAAATTTAATACTTCCTATATAAAGTAAGTGAGCACCTGCTCATAAAATGTATTTTCTGTGCACCTCGCAAAATACAGGCAAATTAACAAAATGGCTCTGCTGTATTAGGACAAGGGTACAACTGTTACTGTCCATGCAAGATTGATTTTGATGAAAATTATAGGAATGGTATTTGTCTGACAATGCCAAGCACTCAAAATTTATCCTTTTTGTGTTTTTTTTTATTTGAAAATTGTTCATTCTTAATGGGACATCACAAGAACTATTTTTCTAAATTACAGCTGTTTTAATATAGGTTTTAGAAGGTACATCTATGTCAGAGTTTTTTTCATCTATAATGTCCTGGACTGCATTATCACATAGACATGATGTACAAGCCCAGACCCTTAATGTGTGAGAAGATACAGCCTTTATCTGATAAAACACATGCTAACCTGGAAAATGGGACGCGTCTCATCAAATCAAAATCTGCATTATGCATGAGACTCCTCTTCTTTGGAATAAGACCACCAGCTAGAGCAAAATGGATCCATCCCTGACAACAAGAACATTTTAACCAAAACAGGATTTCACCTTCTTCTCCTGCAAGGTGCCTGTAACCTTGTGCTAATGAGATTTGTAGTTATACAGAATTCAGGCTTACTAATCAGCCTTTTCAGACCAAAACCCTGTTGAACACTTGGTGCAACCCACCACTCACATTCCTTGGTTCTCAGATGTCATCAGGTCCATCCAACTCTGCCTTCTTTGAGGAGATGAGCAGACTGTTCATGTATTGCCTGCCCAAGAGCATTTGTGGCAGGCAAGATGGGAAGCCAATTGCACCACTTCAAACCCTCTGGAAGATCCTTCTCTCCTAGAGGAATCACTAATGGGGGTGGTTGAGTCACCATCTGTGGAGATATTTAAATATGGGCAGATGAGGTACTCAGGGATCTGGTTGACAGTGGACAAGGACAGTTGGGCATGATGATCTCAAAGATCTTTTGCAACCAAATGATTCTATGATTCTAATGGCCCTTTTTAATCACATCTTTTATACTGATGGAGAGATGAAAGAGACTGAAACTGAAGATTGGTCCCTGGTTGATAATTGCAGTGGCAGCTGTACGAGAAGCAGGGAAAGATGGAAAAACAAGTTGAGAAAGAAGGAGAGATGATCTAGCATAGAACAAATCTGATTTTGAATAGGTGATCCAAGGCCAGGCTTCTGACAACATTTCTGCATCTCTTTCCAACAGCTGAAAGGTTTTACAAGCTGACATGAAGCTTCCAGCTATCTTTTCCTTCAAAAAATTATTGTGTGGTTATACGGCCTCACTGCGCTGTGTTGCTGTTCCCCTACCTCTGGTCCAAGTAAAGATTCTCCCAACCCAACTGAGAAGTACCATTTATTTACATCCCTAACATGCTGCCATTTGGTAACACCAGGCTCTTGGATTCAGGGCAACAACAAGAACTGCATATTGTATTTTATTAGTGATTGAAATAGAGAAAAATGGTTTCTTTTGAATTAGCTGGCCCTGGCAGTATGCAGGCAGCCAGGTTTGAAGGAAAAGATGAAGTGAACACTCCTTGGACCTCATCACTCTTTTAAATATAGCACACCATTAAAGTCCAGCTTGGTTTTACATTCTTGCAACATGTCTCTTGTTTCAGTTATTTACTTCTGTTTCCACATAAACGTGGGAATTCATAATCCACGCGTACCGCCAATCCATTGCACTGTGTTGAAACAGCACGCGCTGAACTCTTGAACTGTAAAATGTATTGATTATTGTTTCCTTTTGTAATTTTTATTTACTCACAGGAAGATTGCTCTTTATTACTCTTCTCAGTACTCCCTTCATAGATATGTTGTTCCTGCTGTACAGCCCACAGTCAGGTCCACAATCAAGCACTTCCCTACCAAGAGAACAGAAATCCTGTCTAAGCCAAAGCTACTCCAGCAGCCTCAAAGTGCAAGTGAGTGTAAATGTACACAAGGTACTTGTTACTCGTGCGTGGGGGTGACTGCAGATCTCAGTGCAATGGGAAATAACAGCAGAAGAGACCTGTAAAAATGCAGGGCAAGGTATTTGTCTATAAGGGAGATGCAGAACTATCTTAAATACATAGAGCATTTCCAAGGTATTGCTGCAAAGGAATGAGAGAAATCTGTAATCATTGGCTGCTTTTATCTCATTTACCGATGTCCATTGCCCTGTCACAGTGAGAGCCACCAACGAACTGACAAGGTTTAAACTGTTGTTGTGCAGGAACTCATCTTTGGCTCAGTTAGCCGTGATCATCAGGGTGTGCTGGCACCTGAAAGGACACCAATGTGGTACCAGTTCTGACAAAGTGATGCTTTCAGCTTTGGAGTGGAGTAAAACCTATCCTCACTCTCTTTGCTAACATGGCAATTAGTGATGCCAGATGTCAT
Organism: Phaenicophaeus curvirostris; assembly: GCF_032191515.1. Lineage (NCBI taxonomy): Eukaryota > Metazoa > Chordata > Aves > Cuculiformes > Cuculidae > Phaenicophaeus > Phaenicophaeus curvirostris. The sequence continues at coordinate 12,391,675 of NC_091400.1, read as the reverse complement.
AATCGTGCAGAGGATTTAGCTGGGGCTGCCCTGCCTCGTGTTCCCCAGGCCAACAAATGCAGCAGCAGAATAAGCTTGCACTGCATATTAGTCCAGTATGAAGAATGAACTCATAGTCACAAAACACGGGTAATACATGCTGAATACATTATGAAGGCTTTAACGATTATTTTGTATTAAAGGATTGTTCAATTTTTACGAACATTGAGATATGTTTAGAAAAAAATAAAACCAGTGAGGCACAGCTTTGGCCGTGTTGCAGATGGTCACTGATGGTGACACAGAGTTTTACAGCATCTACACCAGCACCAAAGCCCATCCTGTGACCTGGTGATGTAACCAAGCTTCAAGAACATAAATCAAAACCAAGCAAAACCCGCAGACAGATTGTGCAGTTCACCTGGACTTGTTCCATGAGTAAATATTTGGGGGTGTTTGCTTTGGCTCAAAAGCAGTCATGAAAGAAGATGACCGAATTCTCTGTCGGTATTAAATAAGTGTGATTCTCTTGGGAATGACCATAACACTTCATTTTTTTCCCAAGAATTCAGGTACTGCCCCTACATCACCAAATACCTCTTCACAGAGTTCTGTGAGAACTATATACACCACACTGCCAGGTCAAAAATGTTATCTTTTACAGTCTCACAGAATCACAGAATCACAGAATAACCAGGTTGGAAGAGACCCACCGGATCATCGAGTCTCATCCACTCTAAGACGTGAATGATGATACAAGCAAAGAATCAGAGAATTTAAATGTGTCAAAACCACAGATACACAATGGTTAGATCACAGAAAACCAGGAAAAGCGAAAACAAGTGATGAAAGATAGGACATCTCTAAAACAGAATGTTGGTTTTCATTCATACTTACTTGTGACAACATATCGCATCAGATATCACAGTTCCATAAATAACAATTAAGATTCCAAGATCATTTCGTTCTTCGTCACTAACCAAGTCCACAGGAATAGCATGGATGCTGACTTGGATGACAGAAGGCATTGAATAAACTGGTCACTGAGCCAAATTGACTTGTAACCAGGCCACGGCTTTTAAAAAGTCAGACAGTCCTAAAAATGCAAACATTTGCTGATACATAAAATTATATTTTATAGGATCAATCCTAGTTATTACCTTTAATTAATGACCCAATTCCATCTCTGACCAATAAGTTCATAAATCTGGCAGACTTGGCTGTGGCCATGAACAGACATATGTGAAGAAATCCCAGTTCCTGACCAGGTTTGTGTCTGGGATAAACAGCGGAGCTTGTTTGCCTGCCAAAAGCCATTTACTGACACTCACTTACATATAAACAACCAGCCAGTAATACAGTCTCAACACTCAGGGTAAACCAGCTTTAGGAATTGTCTGTCTGGAGAAATAATCCCAAGCAACTCTCACAGAACAGGCAGCTCTCCAGGGCTCTCTCCTCCCACTCCCTGGATGGTCTCACTCCAATCACTCCTCCGAGCTCCTCTTGGGAGTGCACGATGCTGAGCTGCACAAAGACGTTTTGAGTGCAGTGTTAAAGTGTCTGGACTGGGAGTTACTGAGGAATCATTATCATGCTTGAAATTCAAACCTCACCCTTGTCCTGTGCTCGCTTTCTCATATGCATCATCTCTCCTTATTAAAAAATATAGCTCTAAGCTAGAGGGGCTAAGACACATTATTGCAAAACAAGGAGCTCTATGGTTTTTTTAGTGGAGTTTTGACAGACATTAAGAGCAATGTTTTCAAAGGCATATGTTAATTTTCCAAAGAAAACAGATAGTCCAAGAGCAGAGATGGGCTCCTCTGCTTACACTTTGAGCTGATCCAGGAGCTCGGTCAATTTGCAGCTTCTTCCAGCAGCAGAGTCCAGTCAGCAGCTCAGGCAGGCTTGGATGAGAAATTCTTCCTGCCTAAGGTTGGGATCTCAGTTTCTATATGCGTGGTCATTGCACAGCTCTCCTTTTACACAAATCTCAAGCTGCGCCACGGTAGGTTCAGGTTGGACACTAGGAAAAAAATTTTCACTGAAAGGGTTCTTGGGCACTGGCAGAGGCTGCACAGGGAGGTTGTGGAGTCACCATCCCTGGAGAGGTTTAAAAGATTGGCAGATGAAGTGCTTAGGGATATGGTTTAGTAGTGCACAGGTACAGTTGGACATGATCTCAAAGGTCTTTTCCAGCCTAGGGATTCTATGATTCTAAACCACAGTGCAGAGACCCATATCAAATGGCTGCCGAGCAGTGTGTGATCTACAGGTGTCAGAAGAAAAGGTACCCCTATCACTGAATGTCTGCTCTGTTGTGACTGTGTTTCAGAGCCATTTCTGTTGTTCTTTCTAGCACCTCCATGGGAACTGGTTACAGGATTTCCCAGATTACAGGGATTGAGCAGATCACATGCTCCGAGATCTTCCAGTTCATTTTAGTAGGGGCTAGCACCAAAAATTCAAGACCTAATTTTATACCCATCTTATTTTCCTTGTTACATTTGCTGCTGTAAGAGGGTTTATTATCCTTCACACTTCTAGCAGTGTAAGGATCCTTTTCCAATGGGCTCTGAAGATCTCATGAAAGTGTTCATGTTGCAATGAGCCTACTTTCTTATCAGTTGCTATGCCCAGTCCCAGCCTCTAACAACAAGGAGCAGCACTCGTCTGTGCTCTGCATTTTATTTTACTATATTTAGGATTTCAAGGGAGACGAAAACAATCTGACACCCTCATCACAGCAAGAGAGAGGATAAAGAACAGGAAAACCTGTAATATTTCCACCGTCAGGGTTATGGAAAGAAAATAGCACAAGACCTTTCTGATTCCATCATTATCAGCCACTTTTCAGGATAGCTTCAAGAGAATATCTGAACAGTTCTTTGCTTTTCTACCTGAAAATGAAACACTGCCAGATTTCTAGTCTTCAAAGTAGACAAGTAAAGTAAATTCACTTTATCCAAAGGCCATTCAGCAGGACATAAGCACAATGCCTTCAGCTAAATGAGTCTGCCAAGTAGAACTAATACTCCTAGTACCGATGAATCACCCCACCAGATTTGCCATTTGGCATTCACTGGCTGGATGTAAGATTTTACCTGCACTCTTATCAAGCAGAGATTTTTTCCCCAGCGAAAGCAACCTTGAAATAACTGGAGAAAAACTGTTATAAACCAAAACAAGTGATAAGAAAGAAAGAGATGGAAGGAAAATTGAAATGAAACCTTTTTGGCATAAATCTTAGTCCCTACCACTGCAGCTGGCTATTCTGCCAACAGGAAAAGCTTGGTTGAAGCGATGACGGACAAGCTCCTAATGATGTGAAAGGTGGTGACTTTACCTGCAGCTCTTCCATGCAAACCCCAGAGAGAGTCGAGCCACATAACAAACGTGGTCGGATTTGTACCTGACACAAGGGTAAAGGAATCACTCTTACATCACCTGATTCCCTACAGGGTACAGGACTATGCATAGCATTTAAATCCTGCTCTCTGCCCATATCTTGAGGTTGAAGTGAGTGTATACTGAGAACAACACCCAATCCTGATTTGATTGCAGCACAGGCAATTCTAGCAATGGCCACTTATAACATTTTCATGCATATAACTAAGTAAAACATATGCTCCTAAAAAAAAATACATGCTCCTCAAAGTAGTCCCCAAATAACCTTGGAAAGAGCCCCAAGAGCCCTCTATCTGATTGGGACAAAGCCAATAGAGATAGCTCAGCAAGGCTGGGTCAGAGGTAGGATTACCCATGAGAGTAAGGGGTAAGGTTTGCTTTTCTTCTCTTACCCACACAGGTATAAACCACCCTGATGCTGAATTGCTTGGTTTTATAGCTCAAAGACTGATGCATATGAAAATATATTGCTTATAGAGTTCACAGTGCAGGTCATTTCCAATTTGAATACAACCTGATTTCATACATCTTGCTGCTGGCTCTAATGTCCCATAGAATCATAGAATAACGAGGTTGGAAGAGACCCACCGGATCATCGAGTCCAACCATTCCATGAATAAGTCTATATGTCTGTACCTTGGACTCGGATCATCGAGTCCAACCATTCCATGAATATGTCTATTCCATGAATATGTCTTATGGCATAAGAGTAGATCAGAAGGACTGTTCCCTTTAGACTGTCACAGACAGTGTTCCCATACAGAAATATATTAATTATCCCCCACATCTCTCCAGTAAGATAGAAAAGGTGCATTTATTTATTATATTTAAGCTAATATATCCACTCAAGGAAGAGACCAAGAGAAACAGCTGCAACGGAAAGTTCAAAAAGAGTATTCCTAATGGAAATTAATGTTTCTAAGCTAGATTTCTAAGCTTTCTGCACTTCTCATCTCCAAGACTCACCTGCAGATGTATGCTTTACCTCAAGAGCTGCAGAAATACCATAAACTTGTCCTCAGATAGTTGTCTAAAGTCTCTTCTTACACATCCTTCATTGACCAGGCAAACTTTGAGAGCTTCAGGGTACCTTCAAAGGCAAGTGGTGACCTCCTAATGGCCTCATCCCACAGCGAAACCCACTTGGGAATATGGAGACTTCCAGCCTGGGCGATGAAGTAAGGTTAAGGATTAAAGATTGACAGAATAAAAGCACAAAGGATTCGGTTCTACAGTGTTGGTACTATGGAAAATTATGCAAGTGAAAAGCTTCTTAAGGCTGTGTTTTATGTTAATAATGATTAGAATGTTGACCTAACTGGTGGGACATCAAAGGGAAGTCAGGTTGTCTACGTGAAGTCTGTACGATGCCTCAGAGTGACCCAGACTAGGTGTTGCTCAGCCATTTCTGAGGTTATTTTCTTGACCTGGCTGCAGAGCAGGCACCAGCCTGACAAATTTCGTGATCCTCTAAAGTCTGCCTCCAACAAGGTTGCGTGGCAAGTTTCAAAGCAAGTTCAGTTCTGCAGCTTTCTCTTGTTTTGGTGTTTTTGGAGACCACCTCAGGCAGATAGTTGCCTTGTCTGCTTATTGAGCAACTTGGAACATCTGGACGATGGTCATCTTTGTCTACCTCCCTTCCTCCTCCTCCACGGCATTTTTCAAAGCCTTGTGCAGATATTGACAGATTGACTAATGGAAAAATGAGCAGAGGCATTCAGGTAAGTACTTAAACTATGCACTACACTTCAAACACGTGCTTAAAACCTTCCTCGGTAATAGGCTTTTCAGAAGTCAATAAAGAGGAGAAATAGCCCTCAGGTTTCAAGTTGCCCAGGATGCAATTAACAGCATCTCCTCATTTATTTGTGTGTTTCAGGGATATATTTTAAGAATTTATTTTTGCTGGCTTTTTTCACTGTTTAAAACGCACTCCGTGAAACAAAGACACAGCCCTTAGCTTTAGATGTTGCCCAAGAAGCTGGCAGTGCAACGCACAGGGAATGCTCCCTGTGGTAAGCAAGCCAGAGCAGTCAGCATCTGGAGATCTTCCACCACTGCCCTGCCCGGCGCCTTGGACTGTGAAGCCAAAGAGCTGATCCACAACAGCCATCGCCTGCTAAAGCTGAGGACTGGATTCAATTCCAGCCATAGTTGAGCTGCATAGAAATAAGGACTCTGACAGAGCCATAGAATCACTAAGGTTGGAAAAGACCTCTCAGCTCATACAGTCAAACCGTCAGCTCAACACCGCCATGCCTACTAAACTGTGACCCAAAGTGCCAGATCTACGCGTTGTTTGAGCATCGGGATTTCTCTCCTCTCACACCACCAATGCTCATGAGTTGTGCCAAGGTTAGCTGCAAAATTAACAGGTTTCCCATTTCTGGCATGGGTCCACTAAAGCTTTAAACCAGGAAGCACTTCTGTGGCTGTGCAAAAAAAAAAAATTGTTCTGTAGCTATTATCTGCTGTAAGAATAATATAAATAGGGGGTTTTAAGTTGAAAGTTATGAGTGAGCTGTGCTGGCTTTTCATTACTTTGTTGTAAGGTGCCTTGAGGAACTTGCAAGAAAATACACAATAAATTGTGGCAGACTGTCCAGTTTCTGCAGATTGACTGGCTACTGCTAGTCGAAAGCCTGTCAAAGCATGTTCAATAGCAACATAAGCTGCTGCTTTTCCATTCTTCCGTCTGGAAGGCTGGGTCAAGGGCATTATTTTCAGCTAAAAGACTAACAGCTGCCTGGCCTGTCTGTGCATAGGTGAGTGATGGCCAAATAAGACTGAGTCTTTCAGGAGATAAGTCAACTCATCCTGCTCACTACACCCAACTGTAGGATAGTGAAGACCTCACAACTAAGAGTTTGGGCTCGCAAGGGTCCTGCTTGGCTCCCTGCGCCAGGACATTATCCCAACAACCCCATGGTCACCCACAGGTCTCAGGTACTGACTCAGTCCCTCTGGCCAGTCCTGCATCAAGAGCTCAGAAATCAGTGAAACGGGTTGTTCTCCTGTCCTCACCGCTCATGAAAAGGTTCCAGAGATGTGTAACTGGACCGGGTGGGTAGCACTCCAGCAGCATTGCTGCTCCCATGCCTCCCCACAAGTTTCTCCCATGTCTTTCTATCCATTTCTGTTTCCTTTCCTTTTTTCTTGTGATACACAAGGGGGAAGCCTCCAGAGCAGCACAGCACGGTGTTTTCCAGCACTGCTACCTGTGCCTGGTTCCCATACAAGCCCTGTAGCTCTGAATGTTGCTTGCCTGGCCCTCCCGGCAGCCCTCGCTGCATGAGTGCCCCATGCAGCCCCTGCCTGACCAACTCCCTGGGGCAGAGCAGGGCAGGAGAGCTCGCTGCGGCGGTTATTTTTGTCATTTTAATTTCCTCAGTGACAGTTTGCAGAGACCATACACCAGCAAATGTCTCTTTCTGCAGTAGCTGGAAGAGTCAGAAGTGAAAACCTTTTCAATTTTTACAACCTTGCCTCTGTGGCAGGCTAAGTCATTGCAGAGACTTCCTGGGCAATTTGTCTGGGATCAGGCTATTTCCCCAAGCATCCAGAAAAAGCAACCTTTTTTTTTTTTTTTGTTCGGCAGGTTCACAAACAACATGAAGAAAGCCACCTGCAAAACAAGCACATCACTAATGCTAAGCAAAGAAGCTGCACGAAAGATAACACAAAGGGGAAAGCCATAAAACAGAAAATGTGTGCAATCTTCTCGACAGCAGCTATTCCATCATCTGAACGTTTTTGTCTCAGTCTTCAAAGCTCTGATACTTTCATTTTCATTTCACGTCACCAACATTTTATTTGTGTTTCTTTGTAATCACTGAGGGAATATGTTAAAACTTCTCTGCATATTAAAGCGTGTCAGTAGGCATGGGTGAAGGTGTTAGGAGCCAAAAAATACTGATTTAGGCAAAAAAAGAAGGTGTCTAAATTATGTCACTGCTGGTCAAATCTGTTTGATTTTAGTAATCTCTAATTAATTATTAGATTCTTTATACAACTTCAGTTTTGGAACAACTAGAGTTTGTCATTAAAGAACTCAATCTGAAGCGCTTACTCGGGCCAAGCCTTGGCCAACCCCAAGTGGGTCACCAGCCCCATTGCACAGTGTGACCCTCCCTGAAGTCACAGCTGGGTTCAGGAACATCAGTTCTACGGCTTCTAGGCAGCCCAACACCATCCTAAAGCTCAGAGGCAGCAGCATTATGCAAAGCTTCCCATGGTTTTATGAGCAAACCCTTTCCTCAGTTTCACTCACAAAGAACTTTACGAACAAACTTAACTTTTCCAAACAAAAATGATTTCATCATTTTGTCTGGCATTAACACCCTGCTATTTCTATATGTTATCTATATTTTTCTTGTTGACATTCAACCAATTCAGAGCTAGAAATCCATCCTGCACTTTTTCTGGGGTCGTAAATCATAAAAAGGTTATATTTTATGAAAGCTGAAGCTGAGAAGTAAACAGCATATTTGTATCGAAAGAGTTTCATCCATTAAGCAGCAATGACAGGGCCCTCTGGGCCAAAATCTAGTTTTCTTACTTAAAAAGCTTAGTTCTTTTGTAGACTCCTGCAGGGACCTATAACAGTTGGAATTGGGTTTTTTATGCCTTTGAGGCCTCCAAATGAATGTTACAGTTTTCCATTATTTTCTTTTTTCTTTTGAGAGAACGAGGCTACCTACTTATTGCCTAAAACCTACACCCTGCAATTGTGCTGTTGTGAAATCTGTCTTCCAGCCCGTAGCCTCACATACGATCAGGCAGCCTCAGTGTTGCCTTCCCATTTTACCCGATACGGGGTAAACGACACAAGAAAAGAAAAGAAAAGCAGCAGGCAATTGTAGGCAGCACCTATTCAAAATTTTATATTCAACTTTGTGCATCTGCCAGATATCTGAAATTACTTTCAAAGAGGGGGGGGCCTACAAAGATGCAAACGTGTTCGCTTTATACCCTGTAAATCTGCATGTTTTTTATTGAGATACTCACGTGTCAGTGATTCCAGAGGAAGCAGGAGTGTTTGGAATCTGGCAGTTCAGGTGGGGTCATTTCTTTTCCCTCCTCTGTGACCTTTACTCAGAGGCAGGTGGGCGGTCACTCCTCTCCAGCCGCTGGGAGACAGGCAGCTCAACACACCCAAAGGACTCAGGTTTTCTGTCTCCGTCTCCTGCTTCTTAAATGCCTCCCCATTGCATCTGCAGCTGTGAGGACAAACAGATTAGGTCGACGTGGTACCGTGATACCATGGTGTTGGAATTCACTAAGATAACTATAATATTGGCAGTGGTTTCTGAGGGATTGCTCGGTGTAAAGACTTAAACACAGCTGAGTCAATCTGTGCTCGACCAACACCCGAACACCCCACCAAGCCCACCGCCTCGGTCCCACTTGGGACAGACTCCCCCAGGCACAATCCCACGTCGCCCCAAGGCTGGGTTTGGCTCGGCACCCACCGTGACCATCACCTGATTCACCCGAGCACCAGCACAGCTGAAACCCTCTGGAGCGCCTTACGGCGAACTGTACATGTGACAGGAAGACGTCGGTCTACATCTTTCTCCTTATTAAAACACGGCTATTAGTGCACTTTCGGCTATTAGAAGATGATAGGCCTGACCCTCTGTGAATGCTGTAATTTCCAGCCGTGAATATCTATATATTACACTGATTACATCACACGCGCGAGTTCAGAGTCAGCAAATTCACCACCTCTAAACTAGCAGAATAATCACTAACAATTAACAAAATTATATATCTAAGTCACAGTAATCTTTTTAGCCACTTTGAACATATATTTGTTCTTTTGATGTCCTGTGTGAATAGGAGTGCTTTATCTGACTGATGATGGGCTAAACAATGGTTCAGAGTTGTAATATAGAACTCAATTTGCTGGAACTATCATCTGAAAGGCCCAGACAATTTATTGAACACTGCAGATGAAAGAAAGAGAAAAAGAAATTTAAAAACTGACCACTTCTAAAATGAAGAAAATAGAGCAGTAAAAGGTATTGTAATATACTTTAATCTTCCTTAATGTAGAAAAATATGAAATGCCATTAAAGCCTCCTTTGAAATGGATGTGTCCGTATGGCTTGAGCACCAAAATCTAGTTAATGAATCTATTGTTACAGCAAATAAACAGGAAAGCAGCAGAGAAGGAGTGATCTATGCTTTATACCTACTAATTCAGAAGATGAAAGCAGAGAAAAATTAAAGTTAAATTCATATAAATATTACAGCCAAGGAGAACAGTTGCAGTTGTAAAAAAAAAAAAAAGAGGGGGGAGGTGGGTAGGGAAAATGTAAAACATGAATTTTCATTCAATTCACAAGTCACAACCAGGAGACATTTTTTGTATAAGAGCAAAGTCAGGCAAGATGAAAGCTTTTCAAGAGGCACAATAATTAACATTTTAAAAGGTTTTAGCAATAAAATAATGATTCCACAATAACAGCAATTTAATCATTTTATTTGAGAAATTAAATTGATTGCTAGTGTTCATTTGTAAGAAGTGGCATTTGCCATGTTTGTAAGAAGTTATCAAATCATGGTTCCATTTTAATAGTTGGGGCTTCTTTAATACGTGTTCAATGTTCAGGCAGAGAAGAGATGTCACCAGCATTTGTCTGCACCGATGATGGTGCCTGGTGCTGTGGTTTTCACACACACACCCATGTCTGCAATAGGAATAAATGCTGCCAATAAATGTCAGGAGAGAGCAAAGTAGAGCAGAGTGGACCCACCCCGCTGGAGCCGGAGGGGCTGAGGTGCACTTGGTCCCAGCAGTGTTTAGCACCAGAGCAGTTCTTTCATCCAGAAGTCGTACAAGCACCTGGAGATCCCCATGTGGGGCTGTCCATGGTTCCACCATGCCACACCGTTTACTGGCAGCATGGCACTGGTGATGGCTACTGTAAGGCTCTGAGGATGCCGGGGTGGGAGATGTTTCCAGGAGTCTGAAATAGTCCAGTGGAGCTCATCACCACCACAGCATCTCAAGCCAATGTCTTTCTGGGCAGAGGGGATGGAGACCTAATGCTTTTCTTCTCCTGGCCCAGGATGGAGCAGGTGGAGGATGGCTGTGCTCACACACGGGTACAAGACACCTGGGCTTGGCTAGGAACAGCCTGGAGGGGACCTGGCTCTTCACTGTCTGCTTTGGATCCCAAATCATGCGGTCTCCATGCAAGAAGCATCTCAGAGGGCTGGAAAGCGATGTGAAAGGGAAAGAGTGAGGCCCAGCCCCATTGAGGTCAGTGGAAAGGTCTGCACCAGCTCCAGTGGGTGCAAACACAGGCTCATTTCATGTAAAAAACAGTGTGTGTACAAATATTTAAATATATATATATACACACAAACATACATTCGCAAAAGCCCTTCAAGCAGCTAACACAAAGGATACAAGATGAGCCCAGCTCCACTTCATCTTAGGTCCATGAGAGAAGGACGAGGTCCTAGCTCCACACGTCTTTTGCATTAATTAAATCATGGTACAGATAAAGCAAGCAAATCATATATCATCTCAACCAGACTATCCATATAATTGCCAAAATCTAATTTAAATGGCAGATCCAGTGCAGCATATGTTTTGTGTACGTCTAATGAATTTGTGTTTCCAGCCCATATATTTTAACTTTCTGATCACATTAATTCTTTGGTTGAGTGTCCACACACCAAATAAACATCTCCAAGATCATGATAATGTACCACTCCGCTTTCCCTATCTGCCTGGTTCAGAACGCAAGAGGAGATGGGGCACTCATCGCTGACACTCATCTTTCTCCCCATCCCTCCCCCAGCCCCTCACAACATGTATTGTTCAAAATTGGGCTATTTCAATTTTCCTTTTAAAACTAGAGCTTTAACTCTCAGAGGTGGGAGTTGTGTAGGAAGAAGCTGCCAGGTAACAGATGTATCTGCTAAAGTTGCTGCTTGAGTGTGGACAGTAATAGGATTTCCAGAAATGAACTGCTATTTTGTGAGGCACTAACACAGAAATGTACAATGGGAAATGAGAGCTTGAACTTTGCTTCTCCTGGAGAATTGAACCGTCTGTTTCAAAGAAGAAAAAAACAATATTTGAAAACAAGCCATATTGCATTGCTTGTCCTTCAATTTCTATTTAATGAGAACAATTTTTTTTGTTTTGGCACACAGAAGGCCAAAAATTTCATAGGATAAATTCAACCTAAATATATCTCCATATCCGTATCTACCTGCCTGTATCCATCTTTCTGCTTCGCTTTGCCCATAGCAGCTTGAGGTAACATGGTGATGTTACACGAACAATATTTCCTTGGATAGGCTTGCACCAAGGACACTTTCCACTCCTATCTGGCCCCTGTGCAATAGCTTTCTTGTTTTTAAGATGGCCAAAAAGATTTGTGCCATCCCCTAACCCCCCAGACCAGCCCTGTCCATTAATGGCAACAGCCTCACAAAGGCTAAAGGTGAGGGCCTGCGAGTGACCGTGAAGGTTGTACAAAAGGCTAAGAGAGCTGATGGTGCTGCAGAGCTCCTGACCCCGCTGGCCCTCCCGGACCTCAGGCGGCCCCTCACCTTGCCCTCAAACCACAGCGCTAATTGAAACCTCCTCCCTTCTGCCCAGGGAGGATTCATTTCTCCTTCATTTACTGACCTTGTGAGCCTATGGTGGGTTCTGTGCACTGAGAGACTTCCCATCTGTGAAAGGGCTGATTGTAAGGTCTTCAGTCTTCCTTTCTGCCTTCATTTGGAAAAAAAAAGGGAGGTGGTTGTGTCATTCTGAATGCAAATGCACATAAAAATTAAAAATAGATTGCAGTGTGGTGCAGCAAGAAACATTTACAGTAAAATCTTAGAATGGTTTGAGTTGGAAGAGACCTTAAAGATCATCTAGTTCCAACCTTCAAAAACAGTGCAGGCAAATGGATTCCTTAGCAAAAAGGGAGTCATTATCGAATGATTTCATACAGTAGCTTGCTACCCCGTTCTGTGGTTTTGGGGGTCCAACCCCTGAGGCCACCCCTGGGCTCCCTGCTGGGCTCTGCTCAGCACCGAGCTGCAAGCCTATCGGCTCCGGGTCAAACCCAGCAGATCTAACCCAACTCTCAAACCCACATGCCCAGCACGTGGCTTATTAAATCCCAGGGATTTTTCCCAGTGCCGGGATCAGGTCCCTCATTTCTTTCTCCTGCTTTTCCTTGAAAAGTGCTGCGACTTTGATAAGTGACATTTCCAATGGCAGCCTTCCTATTACACTGCAGCACCTACTCCCTGCTCGGCCAAGAAGCCGTTTGCAGCCCACACTTGCCCAGTTTTTTTCCTGTTAGCTTTTCAATTCTCCTCTTCACCCCAATCCAGTTGCAAAATTCAATTAAGGCTTGTTAAAAACTGCAAGTGCAAGTGAGCAGCGCCTGGCATGCGGGCAGCCTGCAAAGTGCTAGCAACAGATCAGCAGGGCTGCTCAAATATTTCCATTTTTTTCTTGGGTTTAGGTGGTTTGGCTCGATTTTTGCAATTATTTTGATTTCTTTGTAATTTTACCATGGCTGCGAAAGATAGTCAGATGTCCTCAGAACACGTCAACAACCATTTACGTCTCTAAAATACATATATACCCACATATATATACATGTGTACATACATAAATATATATATTTAAAATAAATACACATATATATGTGTGTATATATGTATGTAAAATGCAAATGTCACTTTTTACTGTGGCTTGTGCAGGGCTCTGGACTGAATCACAGGCTTCAGCAGTGACAGCACGGCTGTGGCTCGGAGATGGGCTGCTCGAGACCTGGCAAAGCTGTGAGGTGAGGGAGGTGGGAGCCGCTGCGGCTCAGCTCTCCTGGTGCAGGGAAGTTAGCTCACTTCGGGCTTCTAGAAGCACTGTCTTTTAAATAAAATTGCAAGATGGTGAATAAAGTGCAGCCTGAAACAAAAGCCTCAGTGATCTTTGGCAGATTACTTTGGGAAAAGTATGGCCCATTTCAGGAAAATCAAAGCAAAGAAAAACATTGACTGCAATTCCGAGGCCTAATGTATTATTATGGCTTTTTATGGATTTTATATATAATTTCCTGTAAAGTTAAGAGGTTGAAGTGATCTCTTACATTCGGCTGCATTATCAGCATAGCACCAAACAATTTTCTACATCTTATTATGCTCACAGTTGACACACTATTAGAGAAATGTGCAGCTGTCTTACTCTGCTATTCATTTCCTCATTACTATTTTATAAATATATGATTAACAGTTATTGCAGCTGCCTAATTCACATTTATTGCAAATGCAACCCCACAAATGAATGTTCAAAGCAAAGAGATGTGGTTTTAGAGTAATTTAAATTTTACAGTTCCATTTACCCTGCTTTTTAATTTACTGTATAATGACCCTATTAGAATAAAACACATCTGGAAGTTCTTTGGGGAACATTTAATTTTCCGTGGCTTCAGTACTAACAGAACTTGTACCATAAAGGCCACAGATGCTTTGAACACTGTACAAATTTTCACATTTTATGCCAAGATGCTGGTTAATTGTACAGATGAGACAATTACAGCAAGGCAAAAGATAAAGTTCCCTCTGCCTTGAAAGCAAATGAAAGAACTTCACCCTTGGAAAACTGCTTTTTTGGTAATGGCCATATTTTACCCTCATCTCTAGAATAAAGGAAATTTGAGTTGGAACATAAAATTGACCTGAAATTTTCATATATCAACACCAAACAGCATTTTTCAAAGTCCTGTGACTTCTGCTTAGTCTTAACACTCATGTAAGTAAAGGGAAAATGCTCTCCCACATGACTTCCCCAGTTTCATTGCCAGCCTCTAAGCTTCTCATCATCACTATTAAGTGCAATAGTAAATCAATGAGACCAGAGAAGGCTTTGGAGGTCAGTGAGCGATTCCATAAACATCCCATATTTACAGTCTGTGGCACGGATACAGATGCTGCGAGTCCCAGCCTGCCATATTAGCAGAACCATCCTGAGAATTCAAAATTGATTTGAATATTAAATACAGATCACTGCAGCAGAGCTCTTTTACAAGAAAGGATGCGAATCCATTCTCATTGATTAGTTAATTTATGTTCTACAACTAATCGAAACACAAATCTCATTAGCCACAGGTCAGTAGGCTTGGGGAGGGGGAGAGAAGAAAATCATTTGGATAGCCCAGTTAGCTGTAAAGATATAATTATAAGCCAAAGTGTTTTAAAGGCAGTGCTGTGATCAGCGTGTGCAGTGGGCTAGCAGCAAGCCTTTGTGTGGCTTCTCCTCGGCAGCACAGGGCTCAAATCTATTTTTAAGTCAGATGGTTGCAGCACTCAGCTCTTACAGCAAGAGCAATGGAATCGCCTCATTGAGAGGCAAGGCAAAACAATTCAGAAACCCGAGCATCCACACAGCGTACACGCAGCTTAAGGAATTGTGAGCAACATTAATGAATTCATCGCAACCTCCTTCTAGTCTGAAACAACTCAAATGCACTCTGGGACCTCATCCCCCTTGCCTAACTCTGCTCCAGCCACCCCCATGCAACACCAGATATCGGCAACATGGAACTGCATTCAGACCAGAGATGCGTTGTCTGATTTATCACAACTACTCTGTGGTATTTCTACACACCGATAGCATTTACCTGGTGTGTCTTCAGATAAATAACTGATAGGACCAACAGCTCAGAGATGGAGAAACAGGGAATCACACAAGATAGAAACATTTTCAGTTCATTGCCAAACACCGTTTGATGAATTAGAGTTTGACAATTGTATCCTAATACAAATTATTTGCTAATTAAATGAAAACCTTCTGCGTGTTATGCAGGTTTCTTCCATTTATACTAGAAGTAATGGGAGTCATTTCATTAAAAGCTCATATGTTGTACTACAATTTTACCCTGAAGTCTTTTAAGCAACAAAGTTTCAAAATCAAATTATTATTCCAGGCAGATCTTTCTGTATTTCCGCAGTACCTTACATTCTGTAATTGCTTTATACTGCATTAAATGCATAAAATAATATTCGGTAGGTAGTAGTAATAATAATAATGAACCCTTTGGAGCTGCAGAGCTCCCTATACACACAAAATCAGGAGAGACAGGCACATAGCAAGAGGTACCTCACTTTTGCAACCAAGGAACACAGGCACAGACAGGTAAGAGAAGTGTCCAGAGGTCTGTAAATATCCAGTACCCAAGATCAGATCAGCTCAGCATGGGAGCCCTCCTTTTCTGGACAGGGACTTGGGAAGAAGGAAGAAAGCCAAAGCAAGGGTGATGGTGCTGTGAGTTTTGCTTGTCTTCTCCACCAATGCACCCAGAGAAAGGGTGATGCTCTCCAGGACTCCCCTCCTTTCCACATCCAAGCTCAGTTGCCCTCTGCAGCTGAGCCTCCATGTCTACAGGGCCTGGAGGAACAATGCCAAGGTTCATTGTGAAAGGAGGTAAACCATCCTCATTAATCAAGAGGAATAACAAGGAGGTTTTCCACATGAAGTGAAAGGTACATCATTGCAACAAGACAGGAAACAGCATTAGCTCTGAACAAACACTCTTGTGTTGGATTAGCATTGAGTTAGTGTTTGTGGGCTTCCATGTATTTATTTCACTCTGGGTTTCTTAGGCTTTTTTTAAGAGAGAATTTAAGCCACAAGGATGAAAGCAGCCTGCTCATATTGCAGTGCTTCTGCTCTTTTGATTTGTTTTAGTGAGAAATAATGGAAAGGTTGCTTCAGGAGCTCCAGATTTCTCCAGCAAACGCAAGCTTTGATGCCTCCTCAAAGCACCAGAGCAGGGATGTGGTAGAGGTTGTGCTGATCCGAGATCTCTCTGGTTTGGTATCAGTCAGAGCAAAAGACTGAAATCTAGGAGGTTCTTGTATTTTATTTTCAACAAATTCAGTGACTCATTGTGTAACCTTTGGGAAGTCACTTGACCTCTTTGGCATCCATTAACCCATGTGAAAACTCAGCAAATGGTAGGACCATGCTGAAAAGCAGATACTTAAAACTGAATTTTCCTGGGTAAATAAATGAGAAAAACAACCAACAAAGAAAGGCACTGTTCAAAACTCATCCTGTGACCCCATTATTCATGGATCATTAGTGTAATAGGCCACATGGGATCCATAAAAGGCATTATTGCCTTTTATGTCATTGCGTATTTAGAGAGTGATAATCCATATATTATTGAAACAATATAGACTCTAACAACTCCTTCCAACCTATTTCATGAGAACCTAAGAATCCAAAAACAATAACCAATGACTGTACCATGTATCTGCATGTGGCTCATGAAGTAACTACACTGCATTTACAGAGAACAGTCCTTTTAATCCCTGGACCGAAAGCATCTAGTTCACATTATGGTAAGTAGTTGGCAAATGATCATTTTATTAAGTTAATGGCATTCATTAGTGCTGCTTTGAAAAGGCTATGAACCCTGCCCCTCCCTGCAGGGAAGTATTAATGCGTTAGATGGCTGAAAATACTGATAATCAAATGAAGCGCAAACAAAAAAAGCTGAATCTAACGGCACATGTGCAACACTTTTCCTTTTGGTTCAAACACCATTATTCGCCATTCTGCTGCTGTCTTTTTTCCCTTTTCTGCAATGGATGGAGACAGGTACTTTACTCCACATCTCTCTGAAAAGGCACAGGAAGCTACTGTCTTGAAATTACTTCTAATAATAGTTACAAAGGAAAAATCCAAAACCCATTTGAAACAGAAATGTGTTTGGACAGGACGAGGTGCCACCCCTGTCTTCTGTCTTGATGTTGTCTTTTTTTTTTTTTCTGCATTCCACAGCCTCAAAGTACTTCCATAGGAATTGAGTCCATAAATACAGAGAAGACTCTGCACCCAGTATATCAAGCACTAGCCTAAAAACACGTAAGGAGACACAAAGTCTGCTCTTTCCACTCAGAACCTTATGACTCTTTGGTATTCTGTTTTTCCTACAGCCATCAATACTGAGTTAAGGTATTGCACACCTCACTACCAACCGCATCTTCCTAGGCTCCAGCTGGCAACTCAAGAGACAGCTGTCCCAGGTTTGTTACCACATCCACCACCCTGCAGACCTGCTTGTCTGCCTGCTCCTGAGACCATTTCATCCAGTGTAACTGTGCTAGCAATGATCTGCTACTTCACCAGGTCCACCTCACCATGTTCACCAACATCAAGCTGGGAAATGAACACCTGAAAGAGCTCAGCCAGCAACTTAGAGGAGAAATCTGCTTCCAAAGACAAGGACCTGGGGGATGACCACAACCTTTTAGATCAGAGACATGCAGGGAGACCCAAAACGGGACATTTATCCTAATGTTAAGGCTGTTAGATGTTGTTGGAGCAATGCAAAACTCATCTAGTCCTTCTTCTAGAACATGTGCAATACAGGACATGCACCTATTGCATCTACAAGCGTAGATGCTCCCTGCCTATTAAAATCCAAAGTGGCTTCAATTTACCTGACAACTGTGTGGCCTTCACTGTCCTCCTTGGCTGCACTGCTTTGTTTTATGACATATGAACTGCAGCTTTTAGAGAGAAGGATCAAGCTCCTAGCCCCTAACAAAACAGTTTTGCATTGCTCCTTTCCAACCCAAACCATTCTAAGACACCCTGCTGAAGCAATAGGCAACTGTGCCCTCCCCAGCTTCTCAGCAGTCCGGCTTCAAATTTACTAAGAAACATGAATTTGTACACCCATTCTTATTACTCCATGATTAGGGTGCTATTACATGGAAGGAGGCAGAAACACGAATGTAAAAAGATTTCCCTCATCGCTGATAATCGCCCTGCATAATAAACAGTCTCGCTCTGGCAAACTTTGGGAAAAACACATCCCAAAACACCCATTAAACTGTTACAGGCCTGCTCTGCCTTTCTCCCTACCATGGCTGATTACTCCAACTGCACATCACTAAGTGTAAACACCAGCTTTCTTCTTTTATAACCTGTCGCCTCCTTCCTTTTCTTCTCTGATTCACTCGCAGATGCCAGCATTCAGTGTATGTGCTGCTGCAATTGCTTCCATGGCAATGGTGACCCAAATCACAGAATCACAGAATCACAGAATAACCAGGTTGGATAAACTGCATCTTCAACATAACAGTGAAAAATTCAAAGCCAGAAGTTCCCAATGTGGGATGGCAAATCACAGCTACCCAGAAAGGAGCTGGGCTTGTGATTTTTATTCCAATTTCTATTTTGTACTGTAAATTGCTTGTTTTACAATCCATCTTGTTCTTAAAAAAACACAGATTAACATGTGTTTGCTGTTTTTCAGACACCTTGGGTTGACCTGGACCATTCCTGTAGTGCAGACCTGTTTGACAGGAGGTAGTGAAGAGCTGACAAGACTGAGAAATGTCATGAAGGGTCTCCAAGCCTCCTGATGAAATCTGCACTGTTACTTTAAATTATCAGCCATTCTCTCTACAGCAGATGCAGCTCTTTTTCTGACACCAAGTATCCCATGAGTCACTGGTTGAAGAAAAATCTAGTACGTTACATAAATTGAATATTATGTGATCATATTGGGTTTATACTTTCCTATTGGCTCTCTAAGGTCTTCTCAGTCTTGTTATACCACATTTCTGTGGGGAAAGGAAGAATACATAGAAGGCTTTAAGTCTGGTTATCCATAGTCTGTTCCTAAAGAGGGATCAGTGAAGGGGACTCCACAGCCTACCAGCCCCTGCACAGCCTCTCCACTAATAATCTTTGCCTGCAGATGAGAAGGCAAATGTTATGCAAGTTTCATTTGCATGATCCTACGGAGCGGGGCCACAGTTTTTTCTTTACCACTGCCTCTTCTTGACTGACCATATCTAGACAAGCTAGTTTGTAGGCTCCAGGCCAACAGACTAGCAATTTTCCCAGGTGCTACCAGGGCTGAGTTCTGTGGGGCTGCAATGACGTATGCTGGCTAACAATGTGTCTCCTTAAATTTTAACTGAAAAAGCTGGATACACATCAAGCAGTAATACACCCTGCTCAGGTTATCTTTTCTAATTTGGTCTGTAATAGCTTCAAAACAACCTGGGTTTCCCTCAAGGCAAGAGTAGCGATATGAACATTACAGATCCTCTGTCTGGTTTATTGGGAGGATTTACTCACAGCTGCTGTCACATTGAGACATCAGCTAGGATATGCAGGCAGGCAGGTTAAATGCTAATTTCCTTCCTACTGTACCATTTTCTAACCTCCATCCATGAATCAAAGTGAGTAAAAGGTTCTTCACTTAGAGACATTAAACAAATTGAACAAATTATGTTACTTAACTGAGGAAGGACCAGTCAGTTCATTGATTTTTGTTTGGTTTCAGATGTCCCTTTTTAATTAATATCAATCTTCAAACGTGATTTTTTATTTTAGACTGTTATGTCCCACATATTCCAGCCGGGTATTTCAAAGTAATGCAGCTCCACAAGTGCTCACATAGCTTAAACTGAAGAGAAAAATCCTGACTCTTGGCTGTAGCTGCTCGACTTCATTAAAGGCAGCAGCTTTGAGATCTGCTCTTCCACATGCATCAGCCAGGAGCAGCACTGTCGAAGCCAGGGTTGGCACTGGGAGGAATATAAACCCAGGCCCCATGGGGTGTGAAAGCTGCAGCACTCACTACAATACATCCAAATGAATTTAAACCGAGAAGCCAGAGGATTAGAGTACGATGCAGTTATCAGGATATGAAAAACAGCCATTAATTTCCCAGATCTGTTAGGTGGATCATGAATCACAGTCATCAGCGGCAACAAGTTCCTTAAGCTGACAATCTGCTATTTAAGGAGTACCAGAAGAGAAGGGATTTAAGCCTGAGCCAAGCTGCCATTTCTCTTCCCATGGCAGCACTGACAGCACAAAGAGGAAATGTTTAATGCTAATGGCGACTGCTGAATTTTTTACTTAGAGGATATTTTGGTAAGTATCTAAAAATTGTCTGAGTTGATTCCCACACTGAGGGAGCAGAATTTCCATGGTATTCTCCAAGCATGCATGTAGAGGTGGTAACATAAATACAAGTTTCAGAAAGACAAACATGATTGCAGATTTTCATCTTGCAGCTGAGACTTATCCTGGAGAGTTAATTCCCTTGTCAGCAGAGCATTAACGAGACATCTTTGCAACAGGAAATATGCTTTCATTTGTGGTGCTGGTGAGTTCCTCTCCGCTCTACCCATTAGCTCTTCTTTTGGAAACAGAACTTTCTCCTGAGCCGCTCCTTCCCTTCCCTTGCTCGGCTGCTCTCCCAGCAGCTTGCCCTGCTGCATGTCTCAAGATGTATGTGTATGAGATAGATTTGGATGCATCCCTTACTAACTTCAACTTCTTGGGCATTTTAGCTTCCAGAACACTCACTTTTGTTGCCACAGGTGTCCTGGCCTCCTTAGGCAATGGAGAAGAGGCTCGGGGATCTGTGTTTATGAACTTTCTGCTGCAAATCAAGGTCTCTGCAGGGGTAAGAAAATTCATGGTGATGGTATTTACAATCCTGAATTTCCTGTGACAAACAAACAAGGAAAGCCTACGCACAAGTTCTCGCATCAAAACATTTATTTCATCATCTTGAACAAATGATTTCATACCTGTATCTATTTATGGTGCCTTTTTACTGGACGATGACACATCTGCATTACAGAGCAATATTCTCAGAACCTCTTAGGAAACATCACATTGCCTTGGACTCTGATGAGGAGAAAACTAGCTGTTTGATGCTAACTGGGTGGAAAATGGGAGGCAAAAATAGCTTTTGAAAAATTTGCCTCAGGAACAAAGGTTACAACACAGCAGCAGCAAGTGCCCATCCAAAGCAGAGATGCCTGACCCTCCCCACTTCTGTCTCTGAGCTGAATATTTATACACACAGAGTTGCTTTTTAGTTTGCACTGAAATCCCTTCTAGTAAAGACTCTGGGTTCTAAATCCCATTTACCAGTAGAATATCTGTGATACAGCTCAAGGTTTATGTGGAAATTTATATCTAGCCACTAGAAGGATGGTGCAGAACTTCCTTTCACTCTCTCTTAACTGTTTTACTCCCCTTCTTTGGAAAAACATAGTGTGAAAAGGTTGATGATAGTGACTTTTCCTTCCAAAATTAAAAAGTTAGAAGAATTATAAAGAAAACCCTCATCTAACCACTCTCAAAGAGAAAATACTTCACTTCAATATAAAAATATTGACTCACAACAGTTACCGTGTTGGATTTCTCTTTTCTTTTGCTTCCATAAAATGACTTCTGAGACATTTCTTGTTGCTATTAGGCAATACCGGAGCAAGGTTATCTTATATCTAAGGGACATTTGCGATTTCCCTTTGAACCCTCCACCATCTGGAAGAGAAATGGGGCAGCAGGGCAATCAAACTGTTTCAGGGTTTTACTACTACTCCCCTGCGTCCTTGTCCCCTGCCCAGGAGCCAGGGGAGAGGGAATAATCGCAAATGAAGGTGACCAAGACCCCACAACTCTCAAATCAAAAGCACGTGCCCAAACCCATGGTTGGGTAAATCTTGTTCTGATATCAGTATAATATTGTACCTTTCATCTGCTTATGGTGTTAAATGTTAACCCAAGGCAAAAATGTAGGTTATGGCATAATTTATTAAAAAATCAATACCATATTCCCCAGTAATGGTGCAAACACTACAGCTTATAATAGCTTGACTGTAGTACGGTATTTTTTATCATTACTTTCCAATATGGTAACACTTGTTCTAAGGTCAACAGACATCACATGATCGGGTAAATATTTGATAAAAGCGAGTGGCCAGAGCGAGTGCAGCCCTAAGCTGGCGCACATGTCCGGCTGGGCTCACCGCAGGGCAGGACGATGCGCACACCCTAAGTGTCACAGCCAGAATCGTGCTGCATATCCCTGCTTTCTGTCCTTAAAAGAATTACAGACATTGCACCATGTGTCTCCTTGGTGGCTTTCCAAAGGATTTTCTGCAAAGTATCTCCTCCCAGGATGAGGTCCCAGCTCTTTTCCATGGCAAAGCATCTCCAGCTACTGGCCAAGCACACACAGCATGCAGCACAAAGTCTCCTAACCTGGGCAGTAAAGGGCTTCTTTGAAAATTAATTCCTTTCTTCTGCTGGTTGTCTCATTAGTTGCTAGGTTATCTGCCCCTTGTGACGGAGAGCTCTGAACGGCTGCAAAGGAACTCTGTGCATGCAGCCGGAGCAGTGAGGAATGTCCTCGATGAGATTATGCTAACTTTAGATAACTTATTAAAATGAATATCAAACTTTGTTTTGCCTCATTCAATTTTTGATGTTAATTAAGTAAGCACAAGCATAAGAAAGGAAATTGGATTTGCTACTTAAGGAACTTCCAATAAAGCCAGGGATGTTAGTGAGATGGGTTTCTAATAAACATTAATAAGTGTCCGTATAACAAGCAGTGCATGTCTTTTAAGAACATTGGATTTTTCTCACAGGATATGGACAGCAATAAAATACATCTGCAAATATGAAGATATATTACAGGCACATTTTTCACCACCGGCTTTAACAAGCCTCAGATTCCAGCTTTCTGATTTTGTGACCTTGGGAACAATCATTGGCCAAGAAATTTTAAAAACCATTTTAAAATTCATACAAATGTAATTTAGGAACAGCACTGGGTGTATGGGAACTCCAGACAAGATTTTTACAGTGAATAATGCTTTTCCTAGTCCATTTCAGACAAATTTAATGTTGCTACTACATTTGACATCAATCACAGCCATGAGCAGCCCCATCTGTGCTCAGCCCGATGCCGGGCGAGGAAGGTGCAAGAGCCCAGACGGTAGAAACACAGGGACAGCTCATAGTTTTATTTTGCCTTTTCTGCTGTAGCCAGAACAGAGCTATTAGAACCAGGAAGAAGAGAAGAGTTGCTCTCTCAGTTATGCCCATTTATTGCTCCTAAACTTAGGTGCTTCCTGGGAAATTCATAACTGGGCAAGACATTGTTGCTACCTCAGAAAATGTTTGGAGCTTTGTATGCCTGCTGCTCTTGCATTCTGTAACTGGAAACAATGGCAGGTGCACAAGAAGGAGAATTGTTGAACAAGATGGTGACATTTTCACATCAACTTTTGAGCATGAAATGCCAGCTTTTAAACGCAAAGGCACTGTAGGGTGCGGAGGTGCCACACCTGATGGCTAAAGTCATAAATCTGGTCTCAGCAAATACACACTGCAAAAGAGCAGAGCTGCTTTAAAAAGTATGAGATCTTTTCCATCAAAACAGAAAAAACTATTGTTTTCATCCACATTTTCACCTGAAAAGCGTAGCTTTGCAAAATATATTTTCATGTGAAACTGCTGCCAACCCAGCACTGTTCTTTCTGGCACCATCCCCAATGCCAAGGGACTTTCCTGCTCTGATTCTGCTTCCTGCAGTGCCCGCAGAATAAATAATCTCATGCTGAAAAACGTGTTCTTCTGCCAGCTGCTTCTACCTTTTCCCCAGTGGATCTGTCGGGGGACCAAACTTGCCTAAGTTTTAGAGATTTCACTGTAATGAGAGGTGAGGAGCCAGCTCTCTGTACGCTCCCACTAGGTGCACAGGGAGTGGCAGCTCTCCTGCAAAACCATTGAACGGGGCAGCAGGCAGGGAAGAGTTCTATGAAGATTTCATGCTGCCAGCAGATCATCTCACCATGTTCTGTCCATATCACCAGCAGCACAGCCTCACCTCGCTGCTCCAATCTTCAGAGAGGTTCCTGCGCCACTGCGTGCATTTCTTTTGGATTATCTCTGGACTTACAGGTGACTCTGCCCATCCAGATGTTTAAAATGATGATGCCTGTTTGTTGGCACTGACAAAACTCAGTGACCCTCTGAGCAGAACTGTCAGCAAAACAAACTTCTGGGCTACAATTCCCAGTCACACAAATATATGCCCATTTTCGTTGTCCCCTACATCACATCAGCAGGGATACAGCTGGCACAGCCTGCCCTCAAAAGTGCTAACTTCAAACACAGGAATTTGTTTGCCCATAATTAAGGCAATGCATCTCAGCCTATTCAAAATAATAACGGCACCCCTTCCTGGTAATGAAAAGTGATTAATTTTCAATTATGGTAAGTATCCAATTTTTCACAGCATGGCACTGGTCTAAGTCACCCTATCTCTAACACTCTGATTACAGACATTAAAAATTCCTTATAATTATTGCAGAAAGATCAGTAAAACTAAAAATATTGGTTACTCGCTGCTATTATTACATTTGCTCTAATGCAGCCAAGGCTTGAATTTATACTGAGCTGCCAGCCATTTCATCAATCTCTTTTTGTGACTTGTTTAGAACAACTGGTTTTATTTCACGGCCTCTGTAACTGTTCCAACAGGTCTATTAACGGTTTGGCACTCTACATTTTGTAAAGCTTTAATTAAGTGAAACACGCTAAAAATCACTAATATGTGCCTTTAGCGAAGTAGCAATGTAATTATCTCATTTAACAGATAACTACTTGTATTTCATTTTTCAAAGCACAAAGAGAAAACTAGCTCTAAATGTCACTTTTCAGGCTCATTAAACTCACTAGAGAAATATCAAATTTGAGATTCCCACTACAAATACCATAATGAACCCTATGAGCTGATACAACCGTTATATTTAGGAATGGGACAAGTGTTGTAAAATATTCTTGTTTGCAGAGTAGATGTTGGTTACGTATTTACAAACTTTTATCACGAGATTACATAAAATTTTGATCCTCTTTAGAAGAATCCAAAGCATCAAATTCAGCTTTGCACATATTTTATAATATAACCTACAGAATTTTATATTCAAGAGCCAAATTCTTTGTTTCTTACTCACCCTAAGCATCTTTTTTCCTTAATTCCCCTTTTGTAAGAAACTGCTCCAAACCGCCTGAGCTCTGGTTGATGGGAGAACGTTACGCAGACATCAGTGTGTAGTTCCAAGGTGTGTTTGTGCATCTGATGTGAGCACTGACACAGACTCAGTGATCGGGCATAACTGCTGCCATCTCAAACCAAAATACTCACTTTACATCCTGAGCCCTGGCCTGCAAGGTTTCCGTGTGATAACCAGGTCACAACCCATAGCCGGGCACTTGTTCCCCTGCACTGACCATTTGATATTCCTGGATTTGGGCTGTATTTCCATAAAGCAGCCCATATCCACACTGGCTTATAGTTCAGTGGCACTGCAGATGCATCTGTCCCATAGCAAACTGCCCTTGCTGATGACAAAACTAATGCCCACTCATAATGTTTGTGGCAAGCCCATGAGATGTCACCACACCAAAGCCAAATAACTAGAAAGAGCAAAGGGAATCCTGGCAAATCCCAGAAAGAACTGCTGTACACAAGGACCTCCACATGGGGGTTAAAACCCGAGGGGCCAGGAGCAGGGGGTACTGGTCACCCATCCCAAATCCAGAAAGTAAAAATATCCTGCTGGTGGCTGAAGACTCCACAGTTCTGTCACAGAAACAGCCCTCGGCTCGGTTGCTTGCCCAGCAACTCCAATCCATTTTCCATCCCTCTTTAAACACCATGTTCCATCCTGCTCTCCCACATGGCTGGAGCAAAGCTTACCCCAGGAGCCTGCGCAAGCCACCACGGCGGATCCTGTCCTTCCTAGCTGGTCCAGTGGGGCAGAGTCAATGAGGTGACACTGGGGATGCATCAACTCGCTCTGATGGATGCTCTGGGGTACTCCACAGAGCGCAGCTGCAACCCTTGAGGTAAACACATTGCAATGGCCCTCACAATGTGCTGGTATTCGGTTGTGTTCCTTAGCATGTATGATAATACGGCTTATGAGCCTGCTGCAAAGAAAGTTGAAGCAGTAAAGTTCTACTGATTGATTGATGCATCACCATTTTTAGGGTCCGTTGCAGAAACTATTTTGATAGTAGGAGCCCATAAAGTATAATGTCTGTGCTAAAAGTGGCACGATGAAGAAGACGATGCACTGCTTCCATTTCAGCTTTGAGACATTACTTAGAGCTGGGGGTCTAGGAGTTGCAAAATACTGCTTTTCTAGTTCCCTACTGGTTCGCCAGAAGATAAATGTCTAAAACTAAGGACCCCGGGCGCACAATAATAAAAACCTTTTTAGAGTCTAGACCCTTCCACTAGTTAAAAGAAACCTATTCCCATTTTTCTGTTAGGAAAAAAAAATGGGATGCAGTTTCCCAGTGGCAGAGATCAAGTTTTTTATTTATATTTAAAATGCAGTATTGGGGGAAAAGAAAAATAACCTTGTATGGACAGACGGGCAGTTTGGGGGGCAGCTCTGTCACCAGCTCTGCCGCTCTGATCCCAGCACACTGCGGAAGGGAGCAAGACCTGCCATATCCCCATAGTTAGATCCAAACCATCCTTATAAATCAGCCGACTGTCATTTCCAGCTGGGGAACGCAACGAAGTGTTCTGAAAGGTGAAACCAATTAGAGCATAGAGTTAGTGCAGAATTGCTGGCCAAAACAATGCTTCCTTTTGTAAAGGTTTCCCTTTGGTAAATAGAGGCAAACCGACAAAGGCTGAGCCATCCAGAATTCCACCCTCTCCAACATCAGCCGTGTTCCCAACTGAACCCTTAGCTCAGTCCTTGCCTGCCCTGAAGGCCGTACAAGTCTCAGAGCTGGCACAGATCTTGAGAAGGACCATATCTCTCTTTCAATCTCAAGTCTACCTATGGGTTTCGGAGGACAAATTCTGTGACTGGAATTTTCCATTCCCACCGACACTAACAGTGGCTGAGGACATCCAGATTAGGTGCTCCCATTTAGTTTTTTGTCTCAAACGTATGCTCAGCTATTTTAAAGGCTTGGGGGCTATTTTAGTCAGAATGGGTGATTCATTGCTAACATGTGCATGAGTACAAACACTCACAGGCAAAACTCTCCTAGAAACTAAGAGCACTTGTAAAATTCCCACTGGGCCAT
Source organism: Phaenicophaeus curvirostris (assembly GCF_032191515.1). Taxonomy (NCBI): domain Eukaryota; kingdom Metazoa; phylum Chordata; class Aves; order Cuculiformes; family Cuculidae; genus Phaenicophaeus; species Phaenicophaeus curvirostris. The sequence continues at coordinate 12,364,353 of NC_091400.1, read as the reverse complement.
GAGTTTTCTGTTCACACTGAAAACCATGGGTCAAAACAGAGTTTAGAACTGGACATACCTCAGGTCCTCACATTTTACTTCCTCCACAGAGAAGCCAGACTGCCAACCCTCGGCTGTGTGTTCACACTTTATGTTATCTTCACGTTAAAATGGGTGTAGGTCCGCATGCTTCCTCACCTCATCAGCCTAATGCATCAGCAATAAGGACAGACTGGGGCATCATCCAACATAGGGTTCAAGTGGGACAACACCACCTTCAAATGCAAAGAATGGGAAAGTTAGCACAGCACCCAGGAATGGGAGTTTTATGGATTTGGTTGATGCTGTGCTGGACTTCCACAGTGGGCTGGGGAAGGGGACACACTGGGGGACCCACCTGGCAGGAACAATGGGCGAGTTATTCGGCCAGAGGGCTGCAGTCAGCCCCAACCCCTTGCCTCTCACATCAACCTTTACTCGATGCAAGTCAAGTGGGAAGACGAGTGAAACAAAAGAGGAATGAGATCAGACTTTGCTCACAGACCATAAACAAATCTACCTTGAAAAAGCAAGTTCGTTAAATACACGCGGTTATTTCTTCTGTCACATTGCTAGCACGCAGGTTTGTATCTGTAGAAACTGTGCATAACATGTTTGGCATTTACAGAGAAGCAGCTTAACTATCAAATGACCAAATAGTACTGAAGAAAGGTTATAGGCTGTGACCTATTGAGCACTAACCTTCAACTGTTCTTGCAGGAGATACATTTTACCTCAAGGAAAATAACTAACCTTTGAACTGCAGACCTTCAGACTTCTCTCTTGCCTTCTGGCTCCTGCAGGCAGAGCTTCAGCAGAAGAGCGGTTCTGAACAGATCAGGTTCGCTTCACCCTTCTGATCATATTGGGGTACCTCTGGCTGTGTTCTGACCTCCATACCCACGTAATAAAGCTAGATTCCATTAACGCTCAGTGGCAATGTCTCAAGACCAGAAATAAGCCCTGTTTTTTCAGCATCATCACAATCATCATCCCAGATTACTTTAGATCCCCATCAACACACAAGTCAGTTGATTTACTGTAACTCACCATCACAGGATCTTAAATCTGTGTACAATACCTGCAGGGTTGCCCTACAAAGCAATAGCAAACATCCTGCTTGGAACATAAATGTCCTGGATTAGCCTTGGATATTTGGGTAGCAGCAGGACAGCAGTATCCTGCAATAACATTCCTCTCCTTTGATATTATGTCTTTATTTCTATCTATTGCAGACTAAACAGGCGTCTGTCAGAGGGGAAACTCTGTACATGATTCTCCACCTTCGTGTCAGCAGAGTTGTTACTAAAAACTTTACTTTTGGGTGGTTTCTATTCAGACTCTAATTACATTAAACAAAGCACGCATCCTTTTCGTGTAAAAGGTTGTAACACGCTGCTGTAAACTGTATTGATCAAAAGGCTCTATCCACCCTCTTTTCCCTTCTCTAACACATTGCAGAATTTCCTCTGCATTTTCCATTGCTTGTTGGTCTTCTGTTGGGAAAAATAATAAATGTGAGCTACAGTAAGGTGCTATTGACTCAAAAATACCAAATACAATTCCGAGCATTGTCACAGGCTTTCTGTGAAACTATCATGTAGTTTCCCTTGGCCAGATTATAAACTGATATACTGGTGGTCGCTCACAGATGCAACGAGGTTCATTAATGCCAACACAAGAAACTCAGAATCAATTTCTCAGTCTCCTTCTTGAAAATGAGATTATTGTTTCATCACCTGAACACAAAGCAACCCCCTGGCTTTTCTGCTAGCTTCAGCAGAGCTCTGCGAGCAAACACCACTGAGGGCTGACTAATGGGAGAATTGTAAGAAAGTGCTAAAATATTGAAAGTCATCGCTGTCCCAAAGCAGTCTTCATCCCTTCTGTATTCATACCTAAAACTTTAACCTTGTGGCCTTTCAACAAGGGCTGGATTTTTTCTCATTCCACCCCACAATCATGACCATTTTCCTATATTGTACTAAAATGATTCGCCCATCCACTCACACTGCCAGCTCATTTGGGGATATTAGCTTCATGTTCCTCAAATGTATGAACCCTTAGGAGGTGGGAAGAGGTCTTTTTGGTCCACAAGGATAACCAATGGTTTCAGAAGCATCATGAACAGTGCTTGCTGAAAAGAGCTTTTCTCTCTTTCTCTTCTTTCCCTGTAGTTCCAGACTGAAACACTGCAGTGAACTGTGACCAGGGCTGGAGATGAAGTCAATGCAAATCAGCTCTGAGACTGTAAGCAATTCAAAAACTCGGCCTAAGTCTTCAAAGTAATAAACAGGAAGAGGAAGATCTGTGCGTGAGGCAGCAAAACAGCCGCACTCAGTGAGCTCACACCAGTCATGGTCGCTGGGGTGAAACGGATGAATGCTGGGCACTGTGGATCTGGCTCTGGGGTTCATTTCTCCAGCACTGTTAGATCAATCTGGTCTACTTGCTTCTTTTCAGACCAGACTTTCCACTGGAGATGGAATATGTAGGGATGCATGCCATAAACGGTGTTGTCTGCAAGTGAGGAGGAGAGAGGACCAGAAGACTCCATTAATTTAACTACCCTCTCCTTGTGCAGTTTAATCTGCTGACGGCCCAGAGAACTATTTTAAGGATAAGAGATTTTGTGGTGTTTCCCTCATGGATCTTCTGATTCAGACCAGCCTCAACCTCCATCCTATTTTAAACTTGGGCCTCACTCAAAGTGATCCCTCTTTTTTTGTCGTGGGTAAATGTCCACGAACATCCACTCGGCTCATCTTCCTCTGTAAGTAATCTCACCAAGAGGTGGACTTTCAAAACAAGAGCCAGAACACCAGTTTGCTGTTACCTCACTCCCTGTTTTGAATTAGCAGTGCAAAAACCCAAACGCAGCACCTCCCAGGAGCTGCACCAGGCAGAGCCCATCCATATGATGCCATAAAAACTCACCATGGGTCTAGGAATCAGAAAGATCTCTTAGCTAAATATCATCACCCATGAGGTGCAGAGAAAGCCCCACTGTTTCAAGAGTGCTACAATGCCGTATCACAATGGAGCAGATAAAAAAAGAGAACTGCAGATTTAACTTCATATTTCTGGCTTTTGTTGGCTGAAGCCAGATCCTTGGTGTTATTTTAATGCAGCAGCAAAGAGCTGCATTTAATACATGATAGGCTCAAGATGTTGCTGCTTTTTTTTTCCCTCTTCTTTTTTCTCTGTGTGCTGAATATCCAGCACATAATTGAAAAAGGAAAAGGAGCTGCTTGTTTGCTGCCTGATCCAGGAATGATTAAAGGTAGAAGTTTTTCAGACATTACTGACAGAAAGGGTATAGTTAAAGCTGCTTTAAAAAAGAGAGCCTTCATAAAGAGCCAGTACTCAAACCACTATTAAAAGCATCATGCTTGTTAAAACCTGTAAAAAGCCAGGAAATCAGTGAGTGAAATGCAGCTTCTTCACCAATTACTGAAAGGAGCTACACCTTAAAGCACTCTTTGAATTGTGCCATCGTAGCCTCCCCGCGCTCCCCATCCCTCGCCCTCTGCCAGCGCACGCGTGTTTGTGTGTGTGTGTGTGTGTGTGTGTGTGTGTGCGTGCGAGGGGGCTCTCAGCCCTGTGCCAGGCCATTCACCAGTACATTAGGGGCTGGGGGGGGCCATGGCGCTGCATCAAGTTCACTTCTCGCTTGTTGTTTGCGACCCATTTACAGCTGAGCGGCTCTGTGCAGAGACAGCACCAAATTACTCTCTCCACCTCTTCACCAAGCCACTTGTTTTTGTCATTTCTTTCTCTTTTTCAAAAATCCAAAGAAAATAATTGATAAACCGAACGGCGTCCACCTTAAAGGCAAATGCATACATCCACCTGGTTAAAATTCCTCCTCTTTCAGTTTTCCATCTCCCTATATCCATTTTCCTCGGCGCTGTTTAAACAATACTTCATCAAACGCAGCCCGAAGCGAATAAAAAGCACAGTAGAGTAAATAAAAAGTAAAAAAAAAAAAAAAGAAAAAAAAATCGCAGGCTGGAGGGTAAGTACTTTTATTCCTGTACTTTCATTGCCTGGGGAATTATTATTCCATTGCTGGTTTCAGGAGGGGGGAGGGAGTGGGGGGTGAAAGGACAGCCATGTTATTCGCAAAATGGATTGCTCCTCTCACTGCTTTTCACTCCTCTGGGTTCTCAAGAGTCCACTGATTACAACAAAGTGTGGCCATCTATTCCGTCTTATTGACAAAGGTCCTTAATTACTGCTGCACCAGTAATACCTGCTATTAAATTCTGCTAAACAGAGGCTGCAAATTAGCTGCGGATCCCGGTAACCTTTTGTGGGTAATTACAGGCAGTGGGATTGACGCGAAGGCTGCAGCGCTGACCTGAGTCACAGCAATGGGAAACCTTTGTTTATCACCTGTGGTGGGGGCCAAAATGTAAAATTAAAAGCTCTCCATCTGGGGAAGGCCTTCAGAAGCCCGGGAAAGCAACAGGAAGGCAAAAAGCAAACCGCTCGGTGTTTATAACTGAGTTCTTCAATACCTATTTAAGCCCGTGGCTCATTAACCCGGGGGGTGCTCGAGCGCGCCAGCCATGCAAAGTTGAAAACGGCAAAGATTTAGGTTGTCTTTTTGAGGTGTTCTGTATTTCGTCAAGGCCTTCAACCTGCATTTAACAGCCATTTTGATGCAATTGCAAACTATAAACAAGCTGTGATGTTGAAAAAACAAACCAAATAATAAACAAATGATTCCCATTTCCATGATGGGAGGCAGGGGGTTGTGAAGCCCTGGATTTCAGTGTAAGCCAGTCCCTGAAGCCCTGGAGCCACCACCAGCTCCACATAGCTCTGCTCTGCACGGCTGGGTCCCCTCCCAGCCACCATACGCAGGATGGGCATCTGGTTGCATCTCTTGTTCAACATCAAGGTGCCCATCAGAGTGGTGCTCCAGGTGCCTGGGAGCACTTATTGCACAGGTAGACCAAACCATCAGTGATATCAGACCAAAAAAAAACACCAAAAAAACCCTAATCCTGTAGTTATTTGAATTATATAATTTTTGTTACAGAGGCTTGGTTTCTAAAACCAAGCTGCCTGGAAAACGGACACGTGCAAGGATCCCCCACAGTCTCCTGCCTAACTCTTCCCTTCTTCCTCCTCCCTACCTTTATGCCTGACTGTTGAGTTGCCCTTGATTCCAGCCTCAGAGCATGACACAGACTTCCTGATGGCCACAACACATCTTTTCCTGTTGCCTTGTGTCATGTCAGAGCATTGCTTTGCTCCCCTAAATCTGCATGAGTGTTTGCAGCATTCTCACCATCGTTCCACTTCTCCCAGTGCTTCTGCCACACTCCTGTGCCCCACATCACTGGCTCTGAGGCTTCCTCAGAATCACATTGAAGGCCATGCTGGGGCTTCACCTTCCCATTTTGTTCAGCCATGGCTTGAAGTTAGCAGAAGCTTTAATTTCAGAGGGTTGCACTCACACATGTGAAGAACAAGTCTTTTCTTCCCATGTTTTCTAATTTCTAAGAGTGCTTAAAATTGGCTGCCCTCTTTCATCAGCAGCAAACATTTCTGATTTGCGGGTTTTAATTAATCAGTCATTCTTAGGGACTATGGTAGGATCTCCATGGCAGGCAGATTGCTTCCTGCCCATGGGCTCTTCATACTTTCCTCTGAATCAGTTGGCCAAACCCAGCACCTTAGTTTCACATTAGACATTCTCTTCTCGAAACATGTAATTCTGAAGGGAATGAGGCTGTAAGGCATTTCACAGTGAAACAAACAGGAGATGCTTTGATTTGTGAAAGAATACTGTTTCAAGCAGTCCCAGTTAACCTTGGAAGATTTAAATCTATATTAAATTAATGGAATGTTGCAGCTATGTTGCAGTTGTAACATGATGTCATATTGCAACACAGCACATTAAATTCAACAATTACTACTGAGATAGAAAATGCGATTAAGTTAATGACACACTCCTTAAAAGAACAAAAAAAGCTGAGGCCATGCAGATTAATGACTTGTGCCCTTACATCCCCAAATTTTTGTTAGTGCAGATTTTCCCAACACGGTGCCCAGCATGTCTGCATCTCCTCAACGCCCTGTCCCACGCTACCCTTGGAGAACAAGCATCATCACTTCAGATAATTAAGCTAAAAATATACCATTCGTTCAAAGCTCACAAATAAATATTTTAACTCACATTTTGCAACTTTTTTAAAAATCATATTTTTAATTTTAAATTCAGTGGGAATTTGAGCTTGTGTCTTATAAGCACACTCCCACATGACTTTCTTAAATCCTCTTTCTCAGGTGAAAGCATACCTGATGCACAAACAAACCAAGGAAATCTTTTTCCCTCAGAGATGGGATAACCTCCAGCTCTCACTCAATTGCCAGGTCCTGATCCTTCAAACAAGGTCTGGAGAAAAGCACCCAGCAGATCTGAGCATCCATGGGTAGAGATCATAGGCATCCTTGAGTTGGTGCCATGGAGAAATGGCCAAGTCCAGGATTCACACATCTGTGTTCTTACATTTGACCATAAACAGCAGTTCCCACATCATCTTGTAAATGAGCGACTGCTGGATCCTGCCTTGATGAACAATTAGTTTTCCTGGGTGTCCAGGATACAAATCCTGCAATCCTCCCCCAACAGCACTTCCAGCTGGAAGGAGCTTCTGCTTAGAGATCCCCATTAATCCAGGCCTGTGGCCCAGGTCCTGCGGCTGCTACCCGCATCTCTCCTCTCTCTCTCCCTCTCTCTCTCTCCACACAATCAGAGGCAGGCTCTGAAGCTCTTTAATGCTTTAGACAGGCTCATTTCTGCAAGTTACTGAGCAATCAGGGTAGAGTGCACAGCACTTTGCAGTTCTGAGGCACAGATGAGGTTCCCTAAGGATTAAATTTGAGTCTGTCCAAAGGTCTAGAACTAGACTTATTCCACCCCTGAAGTCTCACTTAAGCATTATTTTGAAGACATTAGTGATATTAAGGCTAGGTATTTCCCAGTCGCCAAGGCTGTAGTGGCTGAGCATTGCAGCACCTTCTTACAGAACTCTAACTCAGCCTCGCTCCAGAAGGCAGCCAATGACAAATGACTCACCTGAAAACGGACACCTGATTCTTCACACCAGGCTTCTGAGCACCAAATCTGGCCATGCCATTCCTCTATGTGCTATTGGCAATGCAGCCACACTGTCCAAACTGTGGTCACCCAGGGGGAGAGCCAGAATCCAGCTGCCAGCTGTGGAATTTCCACCTCATAGAAAATAAGAGGGGAAAAAGTACGGCAGGTCATAATAGCAAAGCCAAGCAAAAAAAAATGCTGTCTTTGCTCCCAATCCCAGGACAGAAAGGCAGCATAAGCCAGTGAATAGATTCATCATTTTGGTAGCATCAGGCCTCCAAGTACAGTGTGAGTTTCCACAGCAAGAAGACCCATCTGTTATAATAACATCTTTAAAGAGATTATATATTTTAAAACAAATCCTAAAGCTTTGCTGATAGTACTCTAGCTGTTTGTGTCATAATCACTTGAAATCATAAAGCCCAAGCTCCCAGAACCTTTCTATCTGCGAGAGTCACTGATGACCTCGCTGTATATTCTGCAGAAAATAAGCTGGTTCTCCTGGATCCAGAGAAGAGTTTGAAAATGAGTTCTGGAGCCTTCAAACCCAAAAGATAAATAAAAAGCAGTCATAGTTAGCTTTTAGAGTAAATAAGTTTGTTTTTTTTGGTGAGCACTTAATAGCAAGTGGGCTCAGCAGCAGCAGAGATCATGTTGTAGACGTGTTGTACATTCCTGCACAGCCTTGTATGATAATGACTCTGTGCAACCTGAGAAGTATTACAGGAGGATGTTTTTTCAATTAGCAGTGCTAAGCGTTACTAAGTGATGTTATAAACATAAATCATCCAGTTTAACTCCACTCACAACATTCCCTTGGCGTTACCTCCTACTCCTGGAGCCACTCTCCATGAGCCTATTCTAAGCCACTAAATAAATAATGCATACACCACAGCAACTGCCAGAAACCAAGGGATGAGACCTTCTTTTTATGACTTGTGAATATTTGCATTGTTAACAAAGTTTTAAGAAACAAATTGCCTATCAGAACATGTGCTATGGAATGAATATGAAAGAAAGAAGTTCTTTCCTCTTCCTGTCTGACTGTGTCCTTAGAAAATTCCCCAAAAGAGTCTGAAGAACGTGTTATCTGGGAGTTTCTATAGAAACAAATATTCTTACAGTTTACTGGGGTGGTTACCACCTCATGGGCTTTCTGGTCTGAATATTAGCATCTGCCTTAGCCCTTCTGTATCCACAGTAACAAGGTGCCTCTGAGCTGCAGCTGCTACCCATGTGCTGCCCCGAAAGCCTCCTCTCTGCTCCGTGGGCACAGATACTCAGAGTGACCAGGTCAGAGACACTCAACTTCTGGGCAGCTGACAGCAAGTGCAACGAGTCACAACCTGTTATAAGTCCATCCTAGACAGCATTTCTAAAAGGCGTGCTTTACACCTTTTCCTTCTCAGCTGACCTTTTTTACCCCTTAATTCAGGGTGTTCATTTGAGGGCACATTCTGAAGCTCATGAAGCTCAACAGGGAGATGCACTCTTAGCGCCTTTATTAGCTTATAACCCAAACAACCACCATCACCTTCTGCAGGGGCCAGTCTTGCCTCTGAGCAGAGCCTGGATGAATGCTCATGGCTTTAGTAAAGCAAGTTTAAATAACAAAACTATTTCCCCATGTTTGAGGACGGTACCAACAGCTGGCAAGCTCCACAGGGACGTTGCCACATCTCCAGCTCACATCAGTTTGGTGACCTTGCGAGTCCACATTCAGCTGTCCTCATTACAGCCATCCAACCTTCACCCCTACCAGCTTCTGTGCGTGGGTCAGAATGTCAGCCTTTGCGAATGGGCTTTTTATTAATATTTACTGACTGCGCTTTAAAATACTCAAACATAATCATGGGTTTCCAGACCAGGATGAGAGTTGGTTTTGGTTTTTTTTTCCTTCTCACTTAAAAAGCACTGAAGTCCCAGAAGACACTACAAAAATATGTGACACTCCACAGCTCAGATGGTCAACGTAAGCGCTGTCTGAATTGCTTGCGCATCAAACTCAGATTGGGGATCGTGCTCTGCAAGCGTGTGCAAAATTTACATTTACAAAAGACGTAGTGTGACATCGAGAAAGAGTTACTACAACTGTTCCAAACCACTGTAATGCGACAAAGGGGCCTCCAAGGATTATTTCTATTGCCCTTAGGACTCTCGGTCTAAAGCTCCTCGGCACAGCAGCAGAAACCCCACAATTAAATATTTAAATCACCATAACAGTGCTTTTTAAAGAAAAAGAACTTCAAGAGGCCTGTTTAGAAGCTGAGTGCTGCCTTTTAACATTACCCATGCTGGTGAAATAATTCTAAAATAAAAGGATAATCTAAATTTTATATCGCCCTGGATGTAATAAAATCCTGGTGAGAACAGTAAGATTGCAGTAAAATATGAAAGTGCAATGCGCTTTTTGATTACATCAGGGTTTTCTATTTGCCACTTTAATCCTTAGAATTCAGCTGGTCCCTGCTCAGCCCTTTTACATCATCCTTAGCTAATCTGTCAAACGTTCCAGACAGCCAAACCAATTTTCAGATTGTTGGGGACTTTGCCACAAGCACCGTATGCCGTTAATAAGATTTTCATTTGGAGTGATGCCGTGTCATCCGTGTTTTCTATCGTATATAAATACTGAGATTTAATAGCTTCAGGTTTTGTTTAATGTTAACATCAACAATAAAAAAAGGGAGGTTCTCAAACGGCAAGCCCCATAGTGAAATGCAGTAGTGACAGCTATTTGCAAGGTTAATGTTGTGGAAAACAACATCCATCTTTGAAACAGTTTCATTAGCCCCATACAGCTGACCTCTCCACATAATGTTGTCAAATGTGACGTGCATCAGATTATCGGGAATATGGAGATCAATAAATATGCAACACCAGCGCTCAGAACGCTCCTGGCATCATAGCCGTACAAACGCCATCCAACATCCCAAAGAGGAGCTGTCATCTGTCAAATCTACTAGCAAATAGACAGGCTTAAGGGGAAAGCTATCGGTAATAGTGAAATACATGAGTAAAGACGAATTAGGCAGTACAGTCGGGGTCCTGATGCATTGTGGTTCCAAATGAAGAACTCCAGAGAAACATTTCAGAGCAAGACTTGCCATATCTGTTGTGCTAAATGCACTCAGTTCCGTGGGGTAGCACCCACTCTGTTTGCATTTTCACATACACACACACACACACACACACCCCTTACCTCAGTGTTGCTCCTGTCCTCCACTTGCAGGGTCCAGCCCCGACACGGTGCGTGTCCCACCAGCCCCAGAGCAGGTAGGGGGCTCTGGTCCCAGCACAGCACCCAGATCAGCAAAGGCAGCCCGAGGACTAGTGCCTGAGGAAAGAAAAGGTGTGTCTGGAGGTAGGAGTTTCCACCCAGGTCAGCATAAATGAAAAGCAAATAATTAAAAATTAATATTTTCTTTTAATTTTTGAAATAAATGCTATTGGTATAGTTTTCTTCTGATTTATTCTGGCCCTAAAGAAGGGTACAACTCTGCAGCAGATGGGGACATCAACATGTGTCACATCGTCAGCTCACTTTGCCCTTAGGTCCAAAGAACTCAAGGTACTGAGCAGTGGCAAATAACAGAATTAAGGAGAAGGTTTGGGAGCCAGTTTCAAAAGGGAGGAAGAGCCATTTCAACGTGACAGGAAATGAGGCTACAAAGGTCCCTCCTATCTGGTCTGTCTATAAACTTTTAGTGACTGGGAATGTAACTGATTGTCTTTTTCTTTTCAGTATGTATGACATTGTTCTCATTATCGTTTCCTAAATAATTGGGTGGTAATCCTCAGCTCACAGGCCTTGGTGTGGCTGCCGTACTGATGGAATTCTGCAATAAATCAGCAATTCAAATCAGTGGGAGCTGAAAACTCCCTCCAGATTCACAGTGCCCAGTGCAGAGGGTAGCACACCTGCATGCAGCTCCTTCTGCTGAGACATAGATGTATATTAAAGAGTTACATTGAGAACTGCGCAATTAAAGAGCTGACAAGCTGGGGAGGGTTTTTCTCCTCATGTGCTTTCACAAGACAACGCACGTGTTGTGGGAAAAGAGAAGAACAAACAGAAAGCAGAAAGGTATTTTTGAGGCATACAGTTAGAAGGTGCTTGGCTGATAATTTGCAACCTTGGTACACAACATACCTTTTAGCAAGGCTATTTATTTCTCAGGGAGAATGCTACAGTACTTACGATAAAGGCCTCTGTTGGACCTCTTCATCAATAGCAAACCTTTAAGCACAGCACATTTCATAAATAGGAGTTCCACTAACACAGACATCAAAAGGATAGAACCTGATAATTCAAAAATAGAGCTATATTAAGTGTTCCAACAGTCCATCCATAAAAGCAGCCTCCAAACGCCTCCTCTGTATGACAGTCTATTAGAATAATAGCAGGGGAAAGCATAATTACAAGTAATCATTGGCTGGAAAGGAGCTAGTTGTTTTTGTAGAGTAAAATGCCTTCCTGAACCCAGCAGAAAATGCAACGCTGGTTCTAGCGGGGAGGGCAGGCAGCCGCAGAGAATAATCAGAGCACAAATCTTGAGTGATCCAGGTTTATTTTTTAAACCCTTCTGTATAGCTTAATGTTTGCCCAATGAATTGCACTTAATTTCCTGACCCATTCTAAGTGTGGTTGCCTTATTATTGCTGTTGGTTGGGCAGTGACATCGCCCCTGCTGGAACATTGGCTTGGTTTTGCAAGATCCATGACTTAATGACTTTCTTCTTATCTGTGTGAAAGTGTTTTTGCTCATTGCAAACGACTTTTAAAGGACCCTGCCAGCACAAACCATTCTATTGTTCCATGATTTTAAGACAAATTACCTCATGCTAGCCTGTCCCCGCAGATTATAAAGGTGGTTCAGTTACCTGTGCGAGAAAGTTCAGAAGGGATTAACCAGTCTTCCCCCTCTCCGCCAGTGTACCACTTGGGCCGATGTCACCCAGAGGAAAAAAAGGTCCCACAGGCAAAAGCACCTTCTGTTTCTAGTAAACCCAACTCCAAGGGCTCCATCTTCCCTTCTGTTTGCTAAATGTTCTACATTTCCTCCTGCTTCTGTCGAACACTCGAGCCTCAGATGAGCAGCAGCCAGCTAAGACGTTTGGAGACTGGCTGTCGACTTCGGTGACTGTGGGGTTCATTCCTGTCTATCAGTCACTGAGTTTATTTACAGTCTTTCTTGTTGAAGCTTTATATCTTAATAATCTCTGTGTACCACAGTCAACCTGCTCACTCCAAAGCTCTAGGAGGTCACAGTGGAGACCTCAAGGCTAAGGAACGGAAATCTTCCTTTAGACATTACATTCCTCAGCTTCCTTGCCATTTTAAACATTAACAGTTTTCCTCATGGGAAATGAGGCCAAGAATATGCTTGGGCCAATTAAGCAATTACACTAACACCATCAACTGCCAACCACTTTGTTTATTTTGCTACTACAGGTAAAGGACCAGCAACTCTTCTGTATTCATCACCTACAAGTAGCCTGTATTCCCTTGCACTCATAACAATGTTTTTAAGGTAAAACCAGCTCTTTGTGAGGATGGTCCCATCACGGGACAATATGCTTAGCCACAGCCAGCGCTCACTGAAAAGTTTCAATGTTCATTACATTAGCTAGTCTTGAAGATGGAATACAAACCAATCTTAATCAATATGTAGTAATACATAAATATTAAGGAACTATACCACTAGTGAACAGGTAGCTTAATTAAAGCAACAGCATTTGCTGCACTTACATACCTTATTTCCCTACAAAATCCTTATTGAACCAGTACTTTAAAAAAAAAATGCATTTGCAATTAGAAACATTGAAGTTACATTATCGATTTTCTGCTAAAAACCTTTTTAGTAAACAAGCACAAACTACATTCATTAAATGTAAGTGCTTGGAGCTATGGTGTGAAATTCAATTCAGCCATTATCATGAATTACACTCATTATTGCTGTAATTATTTTCTCTTGGATACAACTGCATTTCTGTTCCTTGCTAGTTGTGTTGGACATATAACCATGTTCATTTTATAGCTAATAATACTCAACTGTAGTTTCAGCAATTACTATCACTTATACAAATCATTAAGTTAAGCTATGGGTACCTACTAAAATAAAAAAAAAGTAAAACATCCTTTTTTTCCCTCTGAGATAACTAATGGCATTGGCAACAGAGAAAAATTACCGATGTTAAATGATTTACGTTAGAAAAAGTGATCACCTGTGATCCACTTTCACTGATAGTTTGGTCACAGTCAACTCTCCACATCAAACCACCAGGCAAACCAAACCACACTCTTGCCTCCGCATAGGTGAATCGCAGAATGGTTTGTGTTGGAAGGGACCTTAAAGATCATCTGGTTCCAACCAGGCAGAACAATCCATTTATAAAGTTTAGAAACTTTTCTCCAGGGCCACTCACACACAGGCTGGCCACAGCCAAATTAAATACCCCAATAATCTGACTCATTAAAACAATTTCTTCCTCAGATCATTTCCAGCCTGGCAACAAAAACTGTTTTACAGGCAGAGACCCTTTGCCATACCCAGCAGCTCAACCAAGAGGCCGCATTGCCAGCTGTGGTTGCTGCTCCCCAGCCTAATGGACACACAAACCACTCTGTATTTTTTAGGACAAATCCATGAGCGCTGATTTCACGTGTTGCTTGAATAAGAAGTCTGGTATTGGATGCTACAATGAAAATGATGTTCTTGAAAAGCGGTTATTGCTACAATAGGGGGTAAAACCGGCTGACACACTGAAAACTGATGTGGAAGGAGAAGTTTTTTGGCTCATGGTATCTCAGCAAATTTCTATTTGACAGAGACTCCTGGAGTATCGGATGTGGCTGCAGAGAAAACCATGGTCTGCACTCACCGTGCTCTGGAACAAGGCATACAGAGGGATTTGTTAAAATGTCCCTGATGTTTGCATACACAGATGCACAGCACATCAAACACCAGGCAATTCATCAGATACCGGCAGATAGAAAAACATTCCATGTTTGTGTACAGAAACAATTGCCAAGAAGCTGCTGAGCTGAAGATCTGAAGCAGAGAGTGTGAGCTCTGCTACCTGTAGGAGCTGGAGGTCGTTCTCTGTTCAGCATCAACGCTGCAGCCTGGAGAGTCTGAAAAATACATTGCTCCCAATAAAACTTGGGCTAATAAGGGAAAAAAAAAGTACGTGAAATGATAAATCAAATGCAAAAAATCAGATGTAAAACTTAAGTTCAGCACTCACTGTTCTTCCAGGCAGACCCAGCCAACAAAGGCTTCCGGGCTTCATGGACCTGGGCTCATCCAGTAACTGTTTGCATCTGAGCAAACCTGTGCCCACGCGCTTGTGTTCGCAGGCCCTGACAGACTCTGCATTTTTACACCATCTTGCACAAGCAGCAGCTTCGACCTGGAGACAATTTTAACAAAGGAGACATTTCTGCAACATATTGGACACGTCTTGATCATTCAGAATAGGAAATCTCATTCACACGTCACTGTAACTGAAAACAACGCAACAGTAAAGATCGTTTGAACAGGACAAAGAACAAACAAGACCAAAGTATTTTCCTACAGACACACCAGTGGTGTTAGTAAGCTTCTGTAGTTCTATTTTGTCTGCTCTGGTGTGTGCATCGACAGAATCATTATTATTTAAGCCATATTTACAATAGTTTTCCTTTTCTTTCTCAACAGCATAGGACAAGCCAAAGAAATTCCAACACAGAACTTGGTGCAGCTCTTGCAGCCACCATTGTAGCTCAGGGATAAGGGGCACAAGCTCGGGGAGTGCCACCACTCATATACCAAGGGTGTTACAGTTTTTTTCCCTGTGGAAAAAGCAGTGCCTTTCAAAAGCAGTGCAAATGCTCATGGTAGCCATGACAATTCTGTGATGAAGTGCAGTATGAGTGCAGTTTACCTCAGATTTCCCACAAAACTGGGAAAGGGCTCCAACTCTCTGGCTGTTTCCCAGCACCTTGGCTATGTCCCCACGGTGGCTAATACATCTTCACCTTGGGAAGAGCACCCACAGTACCGTCCCTTGAAAATGTCAAGAAAGATTTCCAAACAGTAGGCAGCCCCTGGAGACCTCTGCCAGAGCTGTGCCTCTTCCCAACACACTGCCAAACCCATCGGTTATTGTTCGGCACTGGAGGGCTGGAGCACTGACCTCCGGTGATGGAGCCCAGGGCGTGTTTCTAGCTCTGCTGCTAGAAAAGTCCTGCAAACTCTATCTACCCCAGTGACCCTCACTTACAAAAGAGGAAAGGTGGTCCCACCACTTTTTTTAAAGCACTGTGGGTTTTACTAGGGAGACACTACAGCACTTCTGATCTTTCCAGTGAAGATCAAATACATGGAGGTTTCTGCACATGCAGCATTAGAACAGAGATGTTTGCCATATTCACAAAAATGCCAACATTTAAGAGTAGAACAGGCAAATTTTTCTGAAGAAATAAAAGCACCAACTCTTCTCCCAAATCCAAGAAAGAGATTGGAAATGTGAGACAAAACTCAACACATCCTTACTGGCTGCCCTGCTTTATTACATGCGAAATTAGAAAGGGCTGCATTAATAGCAAGGAAATCCTACCCAAACTGCAGGCATTAAATACACAAGGAGACAATGGATATTCCAAGATATCTTCTTCATATAAGAACCTCTCTTTTGGCCAATTTAGAACCATGTAACATAACCTTCAAAGCAGTAAGGTTGTGTTGTAGAAGTTCTGCTCAGCTAACCATGAAGAATTATTGCAGGAAGAACGATCTGCCCAGGGCTGGAGGGCACGAGCTCAGCCAACAGGCACCTAAGTTTCATCAAGCTGCTGCGAACAATGGAGCAGGGGCTGCTCGGGAGAGTAAAACAGCCTCACCGAAATGGGATACTTCACAGCCCTTAACTAAACTGGAGCATGAAAAGAAAGCTCCTTATCAAGGCAGTCTTGGACAAGAAAGGATGAGCAACAAGGATTTCCATGTGTGTATACGCACTTTTGCACATATTTCCATATTGGCACAGTGCAGGCAACACTTTAATTATTAAGTTTGACTTTGCAAAACACAGATGGCTCCAGCCTAGCCAAGCATCCCCATTCCTTCGCTGATGTGAGGGCTGAACCACTCCAGCTATTCCGCTCAGCAGCCCCTCCACCACATCTCGCTGATCTCTTCTTTGTTGGGAAGGTCGCACACAGGGCTATCCCCACCACAGGGGGCTGAAGGCCAAATTTGAAAACTGAGTCACATTGGCATTACCGCCAATGAAACACAGCTGGGTCGCCATCACCAACCCAAACAAACACCAAAGCTACAATCCCATTACATGTACGTTCCATCAGTCCAAAGTTTTGTAAACAAGACCAGATATGTGGATGTAAGACCTGCACCGAATGCTCCCACTCCCCCTGCCTGCTCCTCCAGCTCAGACCTCGCCAAACCTGGGCTGCAAGGTTATCTGCTAACGACTACACTAAGGTCAAGCTTGTTCCCACCTCAGTTGAAATGAAGAGGTGCATTGCTTGATTTGGACCCTCCAGAGATCCCTTCTCCAGGATAAAGCCTAGAAGCCCTGGTGGGGATGGCCACCTGTAAGCAGCATCTGAACTAAAACACTTCATTTGAATCCTTGCTGCAGGAGACAGTAAGATACCACATCACAGGTGGAAAGAAGAGGTCAATACAAAATCCTCAAAAGGATTTGCAATGAATATGTGAGCCAGAAATAGGGTAGACCTGGAAAAACCAAAAGCCAGTGAACTACAATCTTTCTTTTATCTTGCAGCACAGCAGACAGCATGAGCGATGTAATGCCCTGCAGGGGTGGCCACCAGGTCCTGTTCACTTGGTTTGCCACAGGTTTACCTTCAAGACCGACACATGCTGGTGTGGTTTATGTTGTCCCTGTAGAGGCAGGTGAGTCACCCATGTTTAGTACCTGCTCTCCAAATGCCTTTTTGAGAGGGTGTCGAGGGCAGAAATTGATGCTCTCTGCTTGGGGACCAAGTGAAAACACTATCCCTTTCAATTTGCAACCTGACCTGGTTGGCAGCTGCATTATACACCTTGAAGTCAATAAATGTCACAATATTGAATCCTGCCCACTTGTTAAGGGCTCTGCACGCTTCATGCAGGCAGGGCAGGACAGATGTTAAATCCATATGCTACGATTACATAGGTGGTCGAGACTTTGAGGCTGGGGTGAAGAAAGTAAGTCAGATTTCAAACTCGAGAACACCACCTCCAGATTACAAAAGCTCTGAACTGTGAGGGGGTGGAGAAGTATTCATGGAGGGAGGATCGCCGTGTCCTTGCACTAACACACACTACACACCATGAACTGCTGCTGAAGACAGGGACGTCAGACTAAGCGGATCTTAGGAAGGCAGCATCCATTTTTCTTTCTAACAAATAACTGGGATACATTCAGTCCTGCCTTAAGACAGGGAATGAGCTCAATGACCTGTTTCTAGAGCTCCATTAGTTTGACAGTGCCCGATGGGAGAGGATTTTAAAAGGTTTGGTGTTTGAAAAGAGAGTTGCTATCATTGTCAGATTCTTTTCCCAAGTCCAGCTCTCAAAGCTGCAGAACTCAAAACCATGTTTGTAACACAGAAAACATGTTTATACATTTTTAATGAGTTTAATCAAAATCTTACCCATAGCAACTCTGTGAGGGCTGCCAACCAATATAGAATTGCAGTCCTAACAGGGAAAAAGGAAGCTTCTGTTTTCTGGGTCAGGGAAGTGGAGAAAGAAGTAAAAACGGCCAGAGGAATTGTGCCTGGAAAGCCAGCCTGTGATTTTTCAAAAGTAACACAATTGTTCTCTGGATCTTGTTTTCTAACACATGTTGGGACGGGTTCACCTGCGCCCTGGCTAAATCCTGCTCCCACTGAACACAAGAACAAGCCAATGCTGAGCACTTTTGGAAAACAAAGTGATATTTTTTCTTTCCATCTGGGCTGTGTGGGATGCAGGAGCCAGACTTTCGGGTGATGGCTGGGAAGTGAAGCAAACACATCCATAAACAAACAGAATATCCTGCTTGTCTGAAACAATTGGAAATGGAAGTTTGATTTTTTTTCCCTGCAAAGCTGGTGCCTGGGCAGAGAAACAGAGAGGATGGGAGAAGCTGGGGAGGAAAGCGTGTATCCCCTGTACATATAGGGCTCTTAGTGATCCTGTGGGCAGATTAATGAACCAAGCCTGGAAGAAACCTTGGGTATTAGAGCTTCCCTATGAGACAAACAGCAAAGCAAGAAGCACTCGGAGGTGGCGCTGCCCACCTTTGAAAGCACGGAAAACCTCACTAGGGAAAGAGACGTCCTAGGATAAGTCAATTCCCCGGACAAAACCCCCAGTGGCCCAGGGAAACGAGATTCATGAAGGTTAGCAGGATGATATTGTTAACTTAACCTGCTCAAACACATCTTCATAGAACTTTGGGTTTCATTTGTTAAGAAGAGAAATTGCAGCTGAGGCTTTTCCCCATCCCTTGCAGTACTTGGATCTGGACAATTGAAGTACTTAAAATGACATTTATATGACTGCCAGCAATGGTAGATCAGTTAGTGTGACAGGGTACAGATAAAAGCCCCAATTAGGCCTTAACTGTTTACTTAATAGAAAGACCTGTTAGGAACAAGAAGGATTGCCTGTTAGCAGGAGAACAGAACTTTTTCACGCAGCAGATTATCATTATTCTTTAGATTCACACATAAACAAGGCTGAAACGCAATTACATTTTCCACAAGGACCCAAATGCTTTTAACCTTTTCGAGGTGAAAAGAGGAAAAAAAAATGCTGAAACTGCTGTTGAATTAGGTCCAGCTCGCTTTTTTTTTCAGTTTTTGTTTCATTTTAATAATGGTTTGGTCTGTTTCACAGCCTGTGGCCTCTTCAAACCTGTTACTTTTAAAGATATAGCAGATGCTTCCTAAATGGAAAGGAAATTGTAATGATGCAAATCCCTATTCACACGCCTTTCCAAATAGGTTGGAGCACTACAGGCTGTATGGGGCAGGTGGGGTAGTGTTACTGATAACCAAAAAAGGTAAACTCGAACACAAAGAGACAAATCGAGCACACGTGTCTGCTTGGAAGTTTGCAGTCAGCTCCCCAATCTATGCCCGAGAAAATAAGCTATTATTGGCTCTAAGAGTCCTTCTCAGCATCAGAAGGCCAGAAATTAACTTAATTGCTGAACTGCACCTCAAATCAGCTGCTTTGGACATTACAATTTGGCTTTTAGTCTCATCAAAATTCCAAATATGTTAAAATTCTAATTTGCAAATGTGCTAAATTAACACTTTGAAACCACAATATTTAACCTGTTGGCTAATCTGATGTCAAGTGAAACCAAGTCAAACAATATGGAAATCATACACAGTACAAAAAGCCACGGTCATTTACCTATAAATCTTAGGGGGAGGGGGTGCCATGAGGAATTCTGAAGTCTGGTTTCATTACAAGCATTGTTATGCCCTTCCTCATCCTAAAAATTCACATGGATTAATTTGGATACAGTGGAAGTTTTCTCATTTAGGAGTTTGTTGACATTTTCTTTGCTTCAGAAAGGTAATTTTGCAATTCCTTGTAG
Organism: Phaenicophaeus curvirostris; assembly: GCF_032191515.1. Taxonomy (NCBI): domain Eukaryota; kingdom Metazoa; phylum Chordata; class Aves; order Cuculiformes; family Cuculidae; genus Phaenicophaeus; species Phaenicophaeus curvirostris. The sequence continues at coordinate 12,344,603 of NC_091400.1, read as the reverse complement.
CCTTCTGTGAGCAGCAGATTCACACTCAAAAGCAAATTGTCTTCATTGGGTGATGCAGGGAGATGCTGCACAGCCCCATGATGGGACAGAAAAGATGTCTACTATTATGAGAGGTGAGTTGTAGGACTGGTCAGACAACTAGTTAGAATCCTATCCTTTGAGTTTCTCCCCTCCCAAGGATAACCTGACTTCAAACCAACAGGTCTGATGCTACTTTTTGGGGTATTTTAGGGGCAGCAACAAAAAGGACAAACCACACAATACACACCCACACATTGTCTACTTGGCCGGCAGTGATGCTGCCATCAGTGAAACATCTTCTTGCATCAGAAGAGAATAAATCACAGAACACTAGCCAAAAGATGCTACTTTACAGACTCTGTTTACTATTGCTCTTTGTAATAGTAAGAGCTTGAAGGACACAGACAGAAACCCAGCATAAGTTTTCAGATAAACTTTTCTCAAAATCCCTTAGAAGAGGCTGTTCTAAAGGTTAGTGAGGTGTGAGCAGTAAAATACTGCTTTGGATTAGGAAGTCATTTGCACTGATCAAGTCCAGAGAAATGTCAGAGAAGCCCAGTAAGCAGATAAATCGACTGCATGACAGCGGTGACGGCCAGTATTGACAATTGCAGGGTGCGGGAAGAGCTATTTGAATCCGTACAGGCTTGCCTGTAAACACACATCTTACACTGAATTACCTGTCTTAAAAAAAAAACCAACACCAAAGTCTGTGCAATACACAATCGACAGAGGCACTAAAAACCTTCTGTACATAAAAATCTCTACTGCTTTCTGTGCAATTTCACCTTTGCATTTGCAAGCACTGGCACGCCTGGTACCAGAGCACAACAGCCAGACTGCAAAGGAGGGGAACACAATTCACTGGCAACAGAGAGATTTCACAAAATCATCACAGAATGGTTTGGGTTGGAAGGGACATTGAAGCCCCAGCTCCCAGCCACAGGGAGGGACACCTCCCACTGGATCAGGGGCTCCAAGCCCCATTCAACCTGGCCTTGAACACCTCCAGGGATAGGGCAGCCACCACTGCTCTGAGCAACCTGGACCACGGCCTCCCCATCCTCACAGGAAAACATTTCTTCCTAAGATCTCATTTCAATCTCCCCTCTTTCAGCTCAAAATCATTCCCCCTAATCCCCTTGTGCATGCAAACCTGGGGAAGTGCAGAAACTGCAGGAGGCCCATTCTTTCTGCTCACAACAAAGTGTAAATTCCATTCAAAGACCAAGAAAAAACTACTGTTTTATAAAAAAAAAACTTTAGCAACAAAATCTTTAACAAGGACAAGAGATCTTTTGTCAACCCAATAGCATTTTAAGGTGGAGGTGCCAAGGCAATTCGAACCTGAAGAAATGTTTTTCTCTTCAGTTCAGCTATAGAATAATTGTAACTGAGTACAGAAACAAGTGGTAAGGAAAATATAAACATTTACCTGCCCGGTCAGATGCAGGCAGGGTCCTGGAGCTCTGTAAATGGAGCCGGTGAGATTTCTGTAGAGTCAACTGTATTTTCATAGGAAATCTTAGTTTTACTAAGAAAGCAAAGCAGCAGCAGCACACAGCTCAGATACAAACACAGATGTGTCGGCCATCCAGCCTCACTCAAACAAACAGTCCCCAGCACACGTGGCACTGCTTTGGGCACACACACACAAACCTGTGCATAGAATCGGGCCCAGGGGAAGGAAATGAGACTTAAACAAGGAAAATCTCTGTAAACTATCAGACTGCCACTGCAGAAAAGACAGTAGCCACAGCTCGATGCCTATCTTATCTTGTTCTTTCCTCTAATATCTAACTAAATTGTTTCCAGCTTTTGTTTACGAGGCTCTATGAGACACAATATTTCACTATCAAAGTGAGCAATTCCAACAGGAATTTTTTTTCTGGAGAAAATATATTTGTTTATTTCAAATTGTCGTCATTGTTCACCCTGAGGACAATCCATAAATAGGAAGCTCAGTACCCACAGGGCTCATGCACTGAGCAAGGAATTAACAGTTTGCAGCTCCCTAACTTACATGGGACTTGCCTTGCCAGGACGCACCCACAGATTGTGTCAGTGCTGCTGCTACTGCTCAGCTGGTTTGAGCTGCTGCTTTTCCAGCACATTTCGGACTATTCCCTACCCCATAATGGCATTTCACCACCAACAAGAGGAATCACTTTGCGTGCAAATCACAACAGAGGGGCTCTAGTTCTAAACACCCGATTTCTACACAATGGTGCCATTAATGAAAAGATGCTTTCTTAGCCTAAAAACCTCTTCCCAAAAATCTTCTGGAGCAAGGCATCTGCAAAGCCTGGAGCCCTTGCTGAGCCAGGGGCCGGCACGGGTTCCCCTCAGCCTGACATGATTCATGAGCAGCAGGGCTGGAGAGGCACCAGCCTCACCTCCTGCAGCCCTCGCCTTGCCACAAAGGGATGTACAGGGCGAAAATACCCCCATCACAAAACGTGACACCAAACTAATGGTTACAAATGGGTTTTCAAGGAGGAAGAGGGGGGGAAAGGGCTTTAGAAAACCTTCTGTTCTACTGTATGGGAGAGCTTTTGTCTTTTTAAACCAGCCTTTTTCTTAAGCAGCTCTAAAAACACACTCGTCCAAGACTACTGCATTCAGAAATGCTGGCTAAAATGGCCTAAGTCATTTCTTATGCCAAAACCAACAGCAGGGATTTGCAGGCAGTGGCCAAATCGAACAAGGCAAGGATTAAACACCTTCTAGGGTTTCTACCAAGTGCTTTTAGAGGAAAGTGTGGTTTTGTTTTCCTAACTGCCTGCTTCCTTCACAGTCTTTCTTTACAGTCACCCTGTCTTCTCTAGGGAACACTCAGTGTGGTGAGCACAGCAGAGCAGAAAGGAGACAATATAGTACGCCTGCAGAAAGAGGAGGCTGGATCCTCATGGAGAGCAAAGTTGTGCCCGGCCTGGTGCAGAGCCTCGGCCAAGGAAACGGCTGTGCAAGGGTCGAGCAGGATGAGGATGCTGGGACTGTGTCTCCCTGTGTCCCATAAGCCCCAGCTCACTGCATGGAACATCAGACGCAGGTGGCTGAGGTTGGCACTAAGGCCAAGCTCCTCCTTCCAACCTCCAGCTGCTTCTGCTGTGAGTGGAAGTGGAAAGGAAGGGTGCTGCTTTGCTGTGGCTCCACCAGCTCATAAGAACATCTTGACTTTGTCTATTACCCACGGACTGAGCCTACAATGGGACTCCAGCTATTTTCCTTAGACCCACATTTCAATGACCAATATCCAACAAAACTCTTCCGCCTGACTGAAGAGCTGCCCAATTCAAGACACGGCTTTCAAACACCACAAACACGATCACAGCCAGAGACAGGAGGTAATGGCAGAGCACAGCAGTTCGCTTCTTTTCACTTGATATCAAATGTAAAATTAACCAGACTTCCAACCCAAAAATCTGTGCAGTACCCATTGTTTCCTTTGAAAACCCGGCAATAACCACATCCTTTTCCAAAGGCGGAAATTTCCCAGACAAGATGCCTGACTCTGTAAAGCAGCTCCGTGCTGATCCAGCCGCACACAGAGCAGTCCAGAGAGAGCAGAACCCACCTGAGGATGTACCTCTGCTTTCAGCAAGGTCTGCACCACATGGTCTCTTGCCATCTCTTCTAATCTGAATCATTCTGTGTTCTGATAGAAGCCCAGCACCAGGGATGGGGGTTAACCTCTCATTTATTCTCCCTCACTGCAAAGGTGAGGATGTTGTGACACACAACGCATTCCTGAAAACCAGCACCTGCCTGGGCACCTGACAACCCAATATCCTGCTGTTGTACACTTCCACCTGGCTCTTGCTTCGGGTTTACTCCCAGAGCAGGTACAACATGGTTTCCACCTCTGTTCAAAGCTGCCTTGGTTAAGGTTAAGGTTAAGATATCTTTCTGCACGGGGCAGTAGATGGTGTAGACCCTCTCTCAGTATTGTGTTGGCTTTCCTTCACAAATCATGAATTCTTTTCCAAAACATAGATTGGAGATGCAACAACTGCAGAAACCGCTGATCCGATAGAAGAACCACCACACTGTAACAGCTTACTGAAACTGTTAAACCAGGGGGAATAACCCCCTCGATGACACAGCTCACCTGGATTCTGTGTGTATTTCCTCAGTACAGAATCATGCTAAGGAGTGTTGACTAAGATGCCCTGAACCCAATTTCCTCAAGGAAGAGGATTTGGTGAATCACAGCTGGTTCTACACCGAGTGACTGGCAGACTGGGGGATGAGAAGAAGTTTTTCTCCTTTCTTCCTAGCTAGATCAAACCTCCCTCGAGGCAGAAGTCTCTGCCTGAAAAGGAATGGTACTTGCAGACCCGTGCTCCAAGTAGTGCATTCACAATGAGTTGTAAAGTGACATCTGTCTTGATTTACTGCCGCTCAAGAGCCATCAGGATTCTGGGCAGCACTTGGACACAATCCAAAGGCAATGACTGTGCATTGCAGGCCTTAGAAACATGTCCCAGGACTGCAGCTCTCCCCTTGCTGGCAGTAAGTAAACAATATCCCAGAGGCTTCTTTTGTTATAGAGCAACCAGGTTCTCCAAGTCCATTCGCTGGCTGCAGTGCATCTCATTTCCTGGTTCCTTTCCCTTCCACTGCACTCACTGTTTCTAGTCAGTCCTGACAGATGCATCCCAGTCAAAAATCAAACTGTGGGCAGACAAGCTAGACTTCAGAGGTGAGAAGGAGGCATAAGAAACGCCAAAGACAAAAGACAACTAAGCCTTTTCCTCCTGTCTTAGTGAGAACACAACAAATCAGATCCAAGTGCTGTCTGGCACTCTTCCCTATGCTGCTGTCTATAAGGAATATCTGGATTAAACAGACTCACATACATTTTCTCATTATTTTCTTTCTTTCAAGCTCTTATTCTGGCTTTGAAAAACAGGGGGGAGATTTCTGACCCATTCAGCCAGACGGAGCTGACCATGGGGTAGAACAAATGGGCTCTGAAGTCCTTACCTGCAAAGGTATCTCATAGCTTAGTAAGCAGAAAGGAAGGCAAGCACAGGTGTGTGTGCATCTGTGCATGGGGACACATGAACTTTCCTCTCGTCTTGGTTTTAAACCACTAGAGAACATCTTCAACATAAGCAACAGCCGCAACGCAATCAGACAGACAGACTGTCTGCAGCAGAACGATTTAATTCAGCCCTGTTGCCCCTTCTGAAAAATGATGTTGACAGAAGATAAGGAGACAGAGAGTTTAAAATTGTTCCATCAGAACCAGTTGCCTGTTAGGAAGATTATTTGAGGCAATTCAGAATTGTTCATTTTTTTCATGAGGCGATTGCCCATCGGGAAGACTGTTCGTAACTGAAGGAAAGGCTAAACCGATTTACATAGCAGGAAGAAATCCGTGGACTGGTACGGACATGGCAGCAGACCCTTGTGTGCATATTCCCCTGATCTTCTCTTACTGTTTCTTCTGGTTGCTGCTGAAGCGGTTCCTTCCTGAGAGTCTGTTCATTAGTTGGAAATAACATAAGCTTTCTCATTTTTATTTCCCAAGGCAGGTAATTTGAATAATCTCAGAATATTGTTTCCCTATTCAGTTTGGTTATTTAATAAAGCAAGGCCGAATCTTGCCATTTACTAATGAGCTGGGTGGATTCACTGTGGTGAGACTAAGAGGTGGGTATGGCTGTAGCTCATCCCCTTCGACACCACGCAGAGAGGCACACACTTTGCATAGGAGCTGCCACCAGCCAAGGATGGGGGCACCTCAGCAGGGACCACTGCTTGAAGAACCCCTTCCTCGTTACTAAATGCAATTATTCCTTTCTAACCCAAACCTCATGGTGGACATTTTATTGCTTTGATGTTATTTATACATTCATGTTTGTTCATGCTGAAGAAAGTAGACCCCAGATAATCAGTGCATTGTTCTGTGAACATGGGTCTATCAGCGTACAAAGCCAGGGCAGTGGGAAGTGTCTGAGCCCGGCCAGAGTCTCCGACTCTTCTGGGCATTCTCAGCAGCTGAAGGAGAGCTGTGAGTAATCTGCTCCAGCAGAGCCCCAGGGAGCTTCATCCCCATCACAAACTGGCCAGACAAAAGGGATGACCTTGGGCTCTCCATCCTTATTCCTCTGTATAGTTCCTGTTAGCATTTTCTCTCTCCACTCCTCTGCCCAGGGCCCTTTCAGAGGAACATCACCTCAGAGGTTCAGGGGGCTCACAAATAAAATGCATTATTTTGTCAAAAGCGGAGTTGGAAAGACTCAAGCCAGAGTAATTGGCTCCTGATATCAGCAGATGCCATTTCCACATGCATGTCTTTCACCTGAGCTTCTCCTTCAGATTCTCAGCAGGTGGTAACACCCAGACCCCAAACATCACCGAGCACCAATTTGCTACCTACCTTCTCCATCTGAAGGCAATGCATCTCTGTTCAGCAAGGACCAGGTAGCGGCTTCTTTCTTTCAGACTTGTTTTGCCCCTGTGCATTAAAGGAAACGTGACCAAACAGGGCAGCCAGGCAGCACAGACAAGGGGTGTTTGGCCTGGGTCCCTTTGCTTGTGGCTGAACAGCGATGGATAAAGCAGAGGGCTGCACCATGAGACCCACTGCAAGCACCACTGCAAACCCTCACCCATGTCCCCAGGGGAGCACCAAACAGGGCTGGGTCCTGCCAGCACACGCCCATCTCTGCTGCCAGCGTCAGTGTTTCCACATCAACACACAGAAAGACAGAAAACCACTCCAGCTCTTCCTCCAGAGAATTTGCTTCTCAAAGTTAACCAGTTAAAGGAAGACCCTTGCTGGCCAGCTTGACCCACATAACCACAGACCATCAGGCAAGCTACCATCTCACAGCCTTGTGAGAAATGACAGAGACATGTTTGCACAGAAATGAGCAGCTTCTGAAGAACACATTACGTTAAAGTCCAGCTAACCCCACCAGCACAAAGTGCAAAGGTTTGTGCTCTCCTGGTGAGCTGAGGCTGAGCATCTTCAGCTTTGATGGGGCACTATTTGTGCTTAAAAGGATAACAGCTATTAAGTAAGAGACAAATGTTTATCAGCCAAGTAGTTTCTACTGGTGTTCATCAGCTCCTCAAGACTACATGGCTTACCCAAATATATTTTATTGTCCAATGCAATAAAATTTTCCCTATCAGATCTTACCACAAAATAAAACTGTTCTTTAAAGAAGATTTATTTTATGAAGATAGTCCACAAAAACTGAAGGCAGCCTAAGACACCATTGAGGCCACTCAGATTCAAACCAGTTAACAGACTCCTAATGCAATGTTTGGAATACCAGGGCTAGACAGCCATGAAAGTCATTATCACACACGTGGACAGGTTCCCAATAGAGGGGCATCCTGAGCCTATTTTGTTAGTGGGAACGACAGACGAGAAATGTAAGCTCTTGGTACTGGAGATCGAGGTTCCCTCATTGGTCAGCAGCCTCCTACTCATGAAACAAGATGAAACGTGGTTCCACACACAGGTTTGCCTTTAAGGACCTCATGGTGATGAATGCCTAAATGCAATCTGTTTCTGGTCAGTACAGCAACACGGAGTCAGAGAACAGGTGTTAGTGAATAGGAGCCAGCCGCACTTTGATTGAGGGCAGCCCTGTGTCCGTCTCTATGCTCAGAGCTGCTCCAGAGGCACTTCACCCACCCACAGAGCAGCAAGCAGAAGTGACATCAGCCCTCGGTCACTGCTCCTCACGCCTGGATTTCAGGCAGCGAGCACCATACTCTCTTCACCTCCTCATCCCTGAAGTCCTTAAGCAATTCTTTTCCCAGCCAAGAGGCTGAGTGCTGAAGGTTCTTCTGTGACTGAGCAGAAAGCACTGCCAGAATGAGGGAAGTGCAAAGGTGGCTCTCATAGACACATGGAAACAAACATTATTAGATCACCAAGCCTGTCCTTCTTCCGAAAACAACACAGAATTTTGCACAGCAAACCCTCCATCAAGCCTGATAACTTGTGTTTGACTTGCAGCAAGCAACTGAAGCCAGACCCACCCACACTTGAAGGGCGAGACTGCTTGGCTGGGGGAGCACATGACAAAAGGATGTGGTGGATTCCCTGGCTCTCAGTGTTCTAAATGATGTCTAAGCATCTCTGAAAGACTGCCATTAAGCAGACACAAGTCAACTGGCTTAATTAAATCTAGGGTGAAGTTCTCCATAGCCTGTATTACACAGGTTGCCCTCACCAGCAAGACAACCTCAGTCTGCACCTTTCTCTACAATATCACCGGCTCTTCCTGCGACAAAGGCTGCCACAAACCAGTGAGGCATCACTGTTCAAGACATGACCATGGAACAGCCCAGGGTCTGATCCTGCACCTCACCAGGTCAATGGGTGCTTTTGCCATTGAACTCCATGACAGCAGAAATGATGCTTGGATTTTTCTAGTTCAGATGCCAGCTATTAATTTGTATGATGGTTATTTGATTCCAAGGAAAGTCAGTGGAATCAAGTTAAAGAGACAGAGATGTATTCATATATCCTTATACTGGGAGACACCGCCACTCACTGATAACCTAAATTAGATTGAGCCAGTGCTATCTCTAATTAGGATCTTTTCCTATGAACAAGGGAAGAGGACAAAGTGAATTAACGAAGGAAACAGTGCATCCATCGGGCTCAAAACAAGAAGCAGAAATGTTACCTTCCACGTCAAGATGCCATGTTAGAAGGCAAAATGTTCCAAAAATTATTTCACTAAGGAAAATCTGAAACTATTCAGAATTAGAGAGGCTCACTGGAAATGCTGGTGATATTTATTAACTAATTAGCTAAATGACCTTTGCGTCATTTTTATACACAGTTTTCTTTCATAAATATTTCATGAATTACATGTAATTATTAGTAACACCAACTTTAGTGAATTAATTACTGCCAATTCCTATTAATAAAATGCATCTTGTAATAAATAATGTTAGTTTATTACAGAGCATTGGTCTCAGGGGTATTCACATCTGTCAGTTCCCTTCTACTTCAGGCTAAGAGAAAGGTAATCAAATAACTGTAATTATTGTACTAAATATATCACCGTTTGTTTAAAATGTCAATGGGAATGGGTAAAGGCATTTGTAACAATCTGAACGGTGCATCCTCATCTGCAGCAGTACAGGCACACGTGACAAAGCCACATTAGCTGGGGCTAACAGACAGAAACATCAACCAATGGATACCCCTGGGGTTTACTAACAGGTTATTTGGCCCATAGGTCATTGCCTTAGAGCTACTCTAATGAGTAACAGTGAATTCAGTCTGATGGCTCCTAATTAGTAAAGGGGGCATAGAGTTAGTCCAGCCCTGTTAGGTTTCTACACACTGACTGGTGCTGCCATGACTGGTACTGGTGGAGGCTGTTGGACCTACATGAGAAGGATATGGAACTGCTGGAATGGGCCCAGAGGAGACCACAGAGATCATCTGAGGGCTGGAGCACCTCTGCTATGAGGACAGGCCGAGAGAGTTGGGGTTGTTCAGCCTGGGGAAGAGAAGGCTCCAAGGAGACCTCATAGCGACCTTCCAGTACCTGAAGGGGCTACAAGAAAGCTGGGAAGGGACAGTTTACAAAAGCTTGGAGGGATAGGATGAGGGTGAATGGCTATAAATTGTAGAAGGGAAGATTATAGTAGACATAAGAAAGAAACACTTCACGATGAAGGTGGGCAGGTACTGGAACAGGTCACCCAGAGCAGTGGGGACTGCCCCATCCTTGGAGGTGTTCAAGCCAGGTTGGATGGGGCTTGGAGCAACCTGATCCAGTGGGAGGTGTCCCTGCCCATGGCATGGAGATTGGAATTAGATGATCTTTAAGGTGCCTTCCAACTCAAACCATTCTCCTGCCTTACAGACAGCCCCAGGCTGTTGCTAAGCCTGCAAGCAGCCTGTGACTCTCCAGGCTGTTGCTAAGCCTGCAAGCAGCCTGTGACTCTCCAGGCTCGGGCCAGGCTGAAATGCTCACCCTGAGCAGCACCACTGCTCCTCCTCACTGCCCTTCTACAGCTGCTCCCAGACTCATCTCTGGCAGGCACAAGGAGCCACTGGCCCGGCCATCTGCTCCGCTTCTAGCACAGAGTCAAAAAGCAAAACCAAAATTTCCACACAAGAACAGTAAATAATCCTCCAGCGCTTTGCTGTTCACAACTGCTTGTCTTACATATCCAAATGCTTAAACACTGGTAAGCTGGTCAAGCTTAACTTGGTGACCTCCGCCAACAATTAAGCCCTGTAATAAACCACAAATCACCATGAATTTTCAGGGTTTTACACTCCTAAAATAACGTCATCTAAAAAGGACAACAAGAGCAATTGGCACAGACTGTGTTTCCCATTCTTCACTCCCATTCACTTTTACTTTCTTCCTTTATCAGATACAGAAATTCCTAGAGCGGGGAAAAAAAAAAAAAAAAGGAAGGCTAAAATGGAGATGAAAATGGAACAACCAAGCATTGTTCCTCAGGAAAAATAGTATTTGAAAACCAGCAGATGTGGTACTGATGAGCCTAACCTCCAGTTTCAGCCTGACTCACCTTCTCCCCTTTGCTGCTCCCCAGCTCGTTGCGGTGGTTGCACACCCCCCACGCCCTGCCGCCCCACGGGTGGTGTGATTTATGCTTTTGTCTGCAGCCAGCTAGATGATGAAGCTGTTGGAATCCCTGTGCTACAATGCTGCAGATTTCTCCTGGTAGGAAATACCAGCCAGATAAAACTGCAAAGGCAGCAGCAGAACTGCCACATTCTCTGGATTTGGCTCCTGGCACAGGGATATCGGCAACGCCAGCGCCTCCGTGGCAAACCTGGCCTTGGCCCTGGAGTCTGGATCTTCACAGGAGTCTCTGCCTAAACTGAATTCTGTGGTTTGCTCTCCCCTCAGGTTGCTCATCATTTATTCCAGCCAAATCCTGTAAAACTTCAGAAGAGGAAGGGATAATTACTGCTTAGACAGGAAAGTTTGCTGGCTTGGGATCTTCTTGCCTCTATTTTGCTTAAAGAGGCTGCACTCAGACTGTGCCCCCTGCTCCCCACCAGCACCATGCACAGACCATGCCCCGTCTCCAGCCCTCCTGCCACCGGGATGCAGGCAGCGACTGCAGGCAGCACAGTCGATGGCTGCTTTGCCAGAGGGCATCCTGGCCTTTGCTTGGCATGGAAATCCTGCATTTGGAAGTCCTCTGTTCCCAGAAAATGATTGATGTACTCACATGCCTGCAACTTCATACCCACCTCTCATGGCACAGGGATGTGCCTGGCTCAGGTGTTTGGGTTCCAGCTCCTTTGTCAGTGGCAGATCAAGAATATCTGAATGGACTATGGCCACCTAAGAAAGCTTTTGATGAAATGAGAATGACCTGGTGACATGCTCTGGAGATCTTCTGGAGCCTGGGAAAACTGGCAGACAGGTAGTCCTGCTCCAGCGTCAATACCTTGAAACACGCCAGGCGGCAGAATAGGGGGTGCCCACAGGTTTATTTGCAGCAGTGTGAAACAGCCTAATCATTCTTAATTAGTTAAATACAAAAGTGAATCAGTTGCTGATCATCATCTCCTGCATCATTCCTGCCGTCTCAAAACAGCTCTGTACCCCAACAGCTGTGGCAGCACCCCTGAAAGCAGCTGGAATTCCTTCTAGCAGAGTTCACCACTGAGCATGGATCACCACAGCGGACACGGACATGCTCTTCGCTGGAAGCTTTTTGTTGTTGTTGTTGTGGTTTTAAGAGAAAATTGCATATATTAGGCAGGCTTTGAAGTTACCACCAGATAGTGACAACTGAAATACACAAGCAAAACATTACAGTTGGTTTTAGAGATGAGGGAAGTGTTGACCTGCTCAGGTCCATCAAGGGGCTTAGGCTTCCAGAAACTTAGAGAAACTGGAAAGAAAGTGAGCACCAGCCAAATGTAGGTACTGCTGAAACTCCTTCTTTCGACTATCTCCATAACAAAGCACAGGTCCCTTCTGGGGCTTCCCAAACCCTCTTGGTGCCAAAGCAGCAGGAGATGGCCAAAGCCTGTAAAATCTGACTCCCTGATTGGAAACATTTCTCACTGAACTTCTGTGTTCTAAGGATGGGGCTGCTGCATTTGTTTCAACACTACAGGCGTTTAATGAACACCTGCCCTGCCTTCCGAATAATACTGAGGAAAAGCTTCTACCCAAAGCTGACACCCATAAAACAGAAGCACCAGGCAGCAGGTTCCCTTACGAAGCCTGGGTATTTGGTCTGAGTTGCTGCAGACTGGCGGTCACCAGTCACAGCCAAACAGCTTCAAAGCACACAATGAGAATGTCCCAGTCTGTTTCTTTTTACCTCTCAGCCTCACCAGGGCAAAATCTTAACACTCGGATTTCATTCATGTCCTCTTCTCTGATGCTGTCTTTTAGATTTATCAACCACGTTGCAGCCAGGAGAAGGAGATTTTACCACTGCACGGTACAGAATTTCTTCAGGAGCTGCTTTAATTTCCCCACACACCGTAGAATAGCACACTACAAAATTGAGAGGCACATTGCTGAAAGTTTGAGGGAAAGAACTAGGAAGAAAATGGAGAAAATCTAGCTTAACAACTCTTTCAATTTTGAAAATTGCAATTTGACAGCAATCCTGTGGGCTGCGAAATAAACGTTCATGCCTTTGCCTCTATAGTCATTTGATTGATGTCAAATTGCTTAAGATGAAATAAAGAGTGAGATGCAGTCATATTTTTCCAGCTTCTTTCTACAGAATTGGGGTCACAGTATTTGGGATCAGAAAGTTATTTATGACATTTATTTTCTACCGCTGATTGCACTTTAGCCTTTCCAAATCTTGGTTTTATCATGAAGATGTGCAGATGTGGCTTTTTATTTAGAACTTTGCAGCACCGTGGTTTTGTAGATAGAACAAGTGCCCTTCTGATACAGGAGCCCACTGTTTTCAAGACATAATCCTGCAATCACTACGAAGTCCAGTGCATACCGTACAAAAACTTTCAATGAATATATAGAGTCATGGCATGGGTTGGGTTGGAAGGGACTTCAAAGCCCATACAGGTCAAGCCCCTGCGATGGGCAGGGACACCTTCTGCTGCTGATGCTGCTGCTCCAAGCCCCATCCAACCCAGCCTTGAACACCTCCAGAGATGGGGCAGCCACCACTTCTTGAGGCAACCTGGGCCTCCCCACCCTCATCATGAAGAATTTCTTCCTAATGTCCAATCTGAATCTTCCCCCTCACAATTTAAAGGCATTCCCCATCATCCTATCACTACAGGCCCTTATGACAAGTTCCTCCCCATCTTTCTTGTAGGCCCCCTTCAGGTACTGAGGTGTGTGGATGGTCTCGTTGACCTCAAAGGGTATCGATGCCATATACTCACACATAGGAATATAGATCTTCCTATCAACGAAGGTTCTTCCACAGCCTTCTCCTACCAACAGGGTCGTGCGGTTGCCAGGATGAGCAGGGCAAGTCTTCCCAACCAACTGCACAAAAATGTCTTCCCAAGAGAAAGAGCAAGCTTGAAGTCACACAATAATAAATGTCACCTTCCTTTCTCCTGTTCCCTCCCCAGCCACCCCTGCCAGACAGCCAGAGCTTGATTTGATTTGATCCGATTTCCTCCTGCAGGGTGAAGCCACAGAGCAGACGTGCCTGGCAGGTACAGCCAGGAGGAACGTTTGCTGCAAAGGCATTAGGAAGTTATAACAGTGCTGGTCTGGCTGCTAAGGACCTCACCCCGCAGCTTCCACAGGGCTTGGTGGAGGAAAGGCTGCCAGTAACACTGCTCTGGAGGGGGGTGGCCTGCAAACCTGGGCAAGTCCACCTGCAAACCAAACACACACAGAACCCATGGCCAGGCACCAAAAGCTGTAAGTCACCTCTCAAGCCACTGCGGAGGAAACAAATGAACCAGCAGGAGCTCTGTGACCAAGAAACCTCATCCTTGAAGTCTCTTGCACAAACAAGAGTCGTTTTACAACACACTTCAAAACCTGGAAATAGAGGAGCACAGGTGGCTTCCTGAGTTAGACCAAAAACCTTGCTTTTACCTCACTGAAAGTAGGTGAGATAAATCCATCCCTTGATTTTCTGTAAGAATTAGATGGCTTAATGGGCTTTTGAACAGCAATTTAACTCCTAACGCAGAGATCATCCTCACACATGTTTATTCTCGGACACTATTCCAATTCCACTTTTACAGTATTTTGAATTTAAAAACAAAAAGGCAGAACAGAATCACCTTATCCAAATAAGAGAAAAAAAATTGCACTGTAAAAGGATAGGAAATTCAGAGTCATTAAAATTACTGTTGACTGTATTTTCATCAACATTAAATGCTGTCTTATTGTCGTTAACTTTATGTGTCCCACAGCTTTTCATTCATTCCAGCACCCCAAATGTTATTCAAAGGTAAGAAATGTAAGAAGGAACAGCCGTCCAGAACAGAAAACAAAAACCCCTCCAGCATTTAATATTACAACATGCATAAAAATAAATGTAATTACTCACCAAGGCAGGGGGAGGGGTACTAAAACTTTATAAAGATAATTACCTGATATAAAAAGCAACTAACAGGACCATTCTGCATTGGATATTATCCAGAACAAAAATTAAACCTATGTTGCCACTTCAATACCATCTAATACTGGGAACTGGCAGAAAAACATCCATTCTATGAATAATAGCTCAACAGTCCCAAAGGACATCAATACATGAATAAGGAAAAAAAAAAACCTCAAGCCTTTCCAAAATGGTGCTAATGCTCCACTGAAACTTAATTTTATAATTTACTGGCAGTCAAGATGGCAGGAAATAAAATAATTTGCTATATATTCTGCACAACAAACCCCCTGCTTTTCCTGGGAAGGGTAATTATCCCCAAGGAAAAAAAAAAAAAGAAAGAAAAAAATACGACATCTCATATTAAGCTAAAGTCTCATCAAGAAGAGAAAGAGTGCCTCATTACATGTAATTACCAGGGAATTAGAAACATCATTTAACTAAATGAGCGAATAATGCCCAGGATATTGAAGAAACTTGCCTGCACTTCTGCAGAGCACTCTAAGTCCCATTACAAAAATTGCACCTCTTTAATGGAATAATTTTAGGCCTTGTCTGCCTTGCTTCAAAAATAAAGAGCCTCGGAGAGGCAGAGAGAGGCTGAAACTACCATAAACAACTGTTGAAAGGAGCTGCGAGCAGGAGCAGTCTCTACTGGATACCAGGGTCTGAAATGACTCATAATCTAACGTAATCATGGAAATTAAAGCTGAGGACTTGGGTGGGAGCAGGGGAGAGGGAGGGAAACGAATTACCCTTTTTAATTGGACTCATTCCAGACTACAATGTATTTATAATTATGCATTACAGATAATGGGTGACAGATTCTGGGGTAAAGGTAAGTCTTGCACGGAGGGATGGGAGGCGGCTGCGGTGGGAGCCAGATCACAAAACCTGCCGGCAGCCCCTTGCTGTCCTGCCACGCGATTCGGTTCCAACAGCAGAGTTACTGGGGGTCCCTAACAACTGGGATAACGCGTTGCACGTCAGTGACAGCCCCCGCCTCTGGATTAGGAACCCCGTACCCACCTCTAAAGGCGATTCTAATGCAGGGGTAACAAAGACAACCTGGAAAACATTATTTGCCACCATTTTGATGCAGAGGTTGGTCCTTTGCCAAGAGAAACAAAGTTTTCCTGCACTGATTTTAGCCAGAGGAATTGTCTCCAAGCATATATAGTAAGTCGCTAAATCAAGAAGATCTCCCTTAAGTTCAAAAGGCTTTGCTCAGGTGGGAATCCCAGTTCCACATCACTCCGTGAGGGCTAAATGACTGAAACAGCGTTGTAACAAAATCCCACCCGAAACATTTTTGAGGGGATGCACAGGAAAAGCATCGCTCTGGGTTTTTTAGTAAAACATCCTTAAAGAAAAGAAAAATGCAGAGAATTAAAACAAGAAATAAAGGAGACAAATAATGCATCACCCAAAACATGTACGCTTCCTCTGTTTTCATAATTTCCTTCTCTACACCAAAAAAAAAAACACCTTACCATAGGGATCCAAGGCAAATAAGGGTCGGGTGTTCTTTCCTGTAAGCACTTCCACAGCAGAGCACAACGTTACCAGAACAACCACTGAAACAAGAGGGAGAAAAAGGAACAGCAGCCCCAAAGTGTGGAACCTCCACATCTCCACTGGGTAAGGCAGGACATAAGAAAATTGATGATTTTTGCTGCTTTTGGGGTGATAAACATTGCAGACCCTTCACCCAGGCTGGGTTTGCAGTCAGAGCAGCAAAAAATTCCTCCGTGTTTGGGGGGTTTGGGTTTAGTTGGGATTTTGATGGTGATTTAGAAGACAGTGCAGAAAACAGCTTGTAAAAGTGGTAGGGTTTTATTCAATGTCTAAGGTCTGCCACTTAGAAGTGATATCAGAATTATTCCTGATCGCAGGGCGAGAGGCTTAATGAAACATGAAATATTGAAACGAAAACTGGCCAGTGACACGGGGAGGAAAATGGAACTGCGTGGGAAGCAGCGGAATGTCCAGCATGCAACAGAAATACAACACCGGCTCTGGCAAGAGGAGGAATCGGTCAGCGGGCAATGCACGAAGTCACTGATGCTGGGACACAAGCGCAGGAGGGACCGTGAGTGGCTGGGGGAGCACAGCCTGTGGGCAGTTCTGCTGCTGGAAGAGGTGTGGGATGAGATGCGCTCCCACCATCCTCCTCCTTTGCAGCCTGGTGGTGCAAAGCTCCCTCACCGAGATGTGCGCCACTATCTCCTGCCCTGGGAGAGGAGATGATCGCGCAGCTGTTTCACTTTCCCAGACGCATTCTACAGCAGCGCCTGAAATCTCAGTCACTGTTTAAATGTCACCCAGAACACACCACTGGCAAATGCACTGAAACACCCAAGGGGTATACAAAACACCCTCGTTATGCTCCCCAATGGGAATAAAATGGGCAAGGTGTCCCCTTTGGAACCTGTCGGATGGAATGCAACCTGCAGCAGGTGTATCCTCACCTTGCCAAAGGCTCCACAACCTCAGCTCCTTCTGGAAAAACCAGGCTTTTATCCCATATCTGGATACTTGTAAGCCACAGCCAAAACAGGTTCCACCCTCTGCCAGAGTGCAGGAGATACTGTATACACATGCCAAGGGCAACGTCCTTACAAAGGAACTGAAAAGCAGGGGGGTTTGTATTTCTGGCTGCCTAAGAAATGAGACTGGTTCAATGCAACAGAGTCTGTTTGTCCTCTTCTCCCCTCATCCCCCTAACAGCCTGGGAATGAACTGTCCAGTTACAGCTGAGTGTGACAGAGGAAGGAGGGCTCAGAGCTGTCACAGTCCTGCACCTCTCACGACCACAGCAGCCAAGGACAGCCCTTAATAACATGCCTAGAGAGGAAGGGCCGGGAAACCTACCCAGGAAGCATTCTTGGTTGTGGAAGACCTTAAGTCTAAACTGGATTTCTCAGATGTCCAAGAAGGAACAACCACAAAACCCAATTGTGTAGGAAATCAGACTCCGTTCCACAACTCATGGAGTTGCTCATTCACCATTTGGATAAATTTGGGTTTTGTATGGACAATTGAGACCAATCCAAGAAGAAAGAAGATACAAACAGAGATCAAGAAAGGAATTGGACTTTGATTTGCATTGGCAGCCTCCACACTGGTTTCCACCATCTTCCATAATTCCGAGAATTACCTTCCCCACCCCTCTCTTAAAAATCTCACTTCTGACCCTATTATCTGCCTAATTAAATGTCGGATGTATAAAACTGCTAGACCCATCTTTTGGAAGACTGCATGCTTTAATCGCAATTACATGCTGCATATTTCATGATATATATCTTTTGCGTATAATTAGGAAAAAAAATGCAATCCCCAAAAAGATGGTTAATAATTTAGATCCTGAGGATTTGATTAAAAGCATCGAAGGATTGCAGATGACAGGGAAAGAACAGTGACTCCATTATAACCAGGGGAAAAATTCAAGGACTTTAAGCACTTCTTTTCATTTTCAAACCGAGTGCTGTGATCTTAAATCCTAAAACCAAAGATTTTAACTAGAAACGGACTTCTCCAGATCCATTCCCACCATTCAGGTTGTGGGACAGGAAGGCAAGGGGCTCATCTCACCACCTTCCAGCAACAGTGTGTATGCAGGCCACCACACAACACCTCTGCGTGGAGAATCAAACCTCCTCAATATAAACAGATGGAAGAGAAAGAGCCAAAGCCATGTTCTAAAAACACGTCACTTCCAAATACAGGAGACAAGTACCTTTATTCTGGTCACTGTCACCAGGTGACACATTTAAACGATGCAGAGGACTGCACAGATTAGCAGCAGCAAGTGAAAAATTAAAAGGTGACTGATTATTCAAGCAAATGTCAAAGAATGAGCTGTGTGCTGTCCCAGGACTGGGAACTGGAGGCCTTTTCCCCTCATAAGAACCCCCAGTGCACCCCCCACACGCAGAGCCAAGGCTGCGTGTGCAGCACTGCGGCCACTACAGAACACAAGACATCTGTGCGGAACAAGAGAACTGGGTTGGCAGAGGGAGACATCAGAAACCAAAGGTGTTGAACACTAAAACGTGTTTATGGATTCCCAACATCTGCCGCACAGGATACAGCTGGGCAATTTATTTTAGCTTAAAAAGGCAGATTACAGATTCTCTACGTAATACTTCTTAGCAGTCCATGATTTGAGGGGCATGAACTATAAGTTTTTCTGCCTAGATCACACTATGCAGAATCGAGGTGGCACATTTTAGTCTGAGTTTTAAAAGCAAAACCTCTCAAAATGCTCACACTTTGCACTTTAGCCCAATACATCTACCCTTCAGTGAAGCAGTAAATAAACTGAGTCTTTGTGCTCTATTGGAACCTCTGTGCTCTGCAGCACTGCTCTATACCAACATAACAGAGGACACTGTACCACCAGATAAAAAAAAAGTCATATTTAAGAAGATCTAGGTCAAGACCTTAACCCTCGTTTAAAGATTCAGGCTGATTCACCTCAACATGGAAGCACCATTCGTTCAATTGACAAAAAGAATTGCATCCCAATGATAAAGAATCTGAACTCCAATAACTCCCCACACCAGTCTAAAGCAGAGACAAAAATTAAACCAATTATGTGAGCAGAGTCTAGGAATCCACTCAAGCCCTGCCTTTGCTCTGTGAAAAGGAAATTCACTCTTATTCCATGCTGTTGTTGCCACCTGTGGAGTGAGGCTATTCCTTCATTCCACCTTTGGCTGCCTTACCTCTTTACAGAGCAGATTCCCAAGCCAGGATAATCTCTTACCATGCATCTGAGTGGTGCTGAGGATCAGGCAGCTGTGGGTTTTGTTGTGTTGCTGTTGCTGCAGAAGACACGGGTGGGAAATGCAGCCCTTGCTTGGTTTAATGATGGGGAACCCTTTGGCGCAAGGAAATAAATCATAGCTTTGTTTATACTCGATGCTACCTTGCTCTGGCTTTACCAGAAGAGAATACAGTGGGCTTCTGCAAGTGGGGAATCAAGTAAAATACACAACTACAGGCTGCACTTGTACCAGAGCTGTTTGGTGCCAGCTGAGGATGGAGCTGGCTGCAATTATTAATTAAACTACAATTACTGTAAGACTGATGTAAACTCAATATTAATATAGCCAGTAAGAACCAGGCGCTCTGCTTTATTAATCACATACAGATTCAGAAATGCCTACAGAACAAATACGTACATTGAATTTAAGAGTAAGATGTCCTTGTTCAGCCCTGCAGAGCTCTCTCCCCAGTGGAGCTCCCTGAGCCCGTGCCAGCTCCCATGTGCCCTGTCACACAGGCAGGGTAAACTGGCAAGCACAGGTAGATTCAGAGCTGAAATGAGTTTGGCTGTCAATAGGGACAAGGGCCATGGAGGGAAATGAAAGCCTGTTCAAGACTAAAAAAGTTTCAAATAAATAGGCGTCTCCTGTCCAGTTTGCAAGGAATATTGGTTTGCTGTGACAGGAGTGCGAAGAGCCATCAGAGACAGATTTCACAGTGTAACAACCATAAGCAAAATCTGCACCAGCTGATGTTTCTCACGGAAAGATGGAACCGGTTTCAACCACACCATTCCTGGCAGATGTTCTAAACTGTGCCTAAGAAATTCCACGGATGAAGACGCTGCAGCTTCCCCGGGCAATTTATTCCTGCCCTTAACCATCCTCACTCACACTCAGAAAGTTTTCCCTAATGCCTAGACTAATCCCTGCTGCAATTTGAGCTCATTACGCCTCGTCCCAGTCCCAGCAGACACGGAGAACAGTTTATTCCCTGCCACTTTGCAGGTAATCACAGGAGACTCTGAAGACCTATTACATCCTTGTGTTGCTCTCACGCGTTCGCACGTTTGGGTACGAATGTTGTAGGAAAATGTACAATACAGTCAGAAAGTGCTGCAGACAGCGCTGGGGAATGAGGCACGTTTCACAGGGAGTGCCTTTAGCATCTTTGTTATGAGCCCATCTGGGCGAGCCCCATATTTGACTTCTCATTTCTAAATCCTACACCTCCAGATGTATGGCAAAGTATTACTTAAATACTGCATGGAACAAAAAAGTCTGACACATTTTGAAGCAAATGCCGCTCACTGGAGGACCAGAAGTTGTATCAGTTGCATACTGACTAAAAAATTACCAGCCTTGTGGTTGTGATTATACTAAACAACATAAAAGCAGCTAATGGTGCAATCACCAGGCAGATGTCTGCGAGTCAAAAGAAATAGGTGCTGCTCCAGAGCGCGAATACCAATCCCTGACGGCAGACATCTCAGTCAGGCCAACGTTTGCGAGAGTACACAACAGCAGAAACACCCAGCGCTTGGGCATCTATCTTAATGGATGCACCAGCTGAATTACTGACGAACTGGGCGACTGCATGGCTCTAAGAACAGAAAATCCTCTGTTTTCAAGTCAGGGAAAACAATTGGACACTTATAGAAGTGAGACAGTTGAGGCCTGAGCTAGCAATACCTACCCAGCTTTGGAAAGGTCATTCTCAGCAGCATCACTTCAGGCTCCGTGTTCGGGGCTTCCAGCTCAGCTTTGAGCTCAGAGCAGGGACTAGTTTTGCCTAGGAAAACGCCTACCTAAGGGACACATTCTTTAATAGGTGTTTAACACGATTGCAGCAGCAGCACCAAACACCCCATCTGAGACGCAGCAGAGCTCCAGACCTGCATGCAGTGACATACACTGACTATCCTGAAGCACTGGCCAGCAGAAACAGCACACTTAGCAGCACGCTTCTGTAACACTCGGGGAACAGATGCCACTTCGCTTCTAGACCTGCAGCACTACAAGGCTCTTGAGAGAGACAACCCCAACAGTTTTTCCTGTGAGCACTGAGTGGTGATTGATGACCCTGAGAACGATGGCTGGGATTCCATGTTTTCTGGATGGCCCCCATCACCAACCAAAAAGCAGTGACTTGAGGAGCTTTGTTAGATCGCAATTCCTCTGACCAAGAGCCAGCGCATCCTCTTTGTTCAGCTGCTTGTTATTTGGGGCAAAAAAGGCTTGTTCCATGGTTTCTCCAGCTTACGAACCTCTGCCTTGACCTCCCTTTCTAGAAGAGAGCTAATAAAAAGATTAATCTTGTAAAAGAGATATCCGTGTTCCAACTGCACATATTCCTGCCTAACATATGGACAGAACCAACCAACTAAAACTCCTCGGTAATACCCAGCCGTCTTGCTATTTTCCACAGACTCTTGTTTGGTTAAAGCATTTACGTAATCTCAGGATGGGATCTATTTTTTTCCAAACATATCAAACCTGATTTATATTACCAAAGAATCCATATCTAGCTCATGAAAAATCACGAAGTATTCCACATTCAATTTGTTTACTGTCTTTAACCAGTAACAGCTTAAGTTTGTTCACTTTCCACGCACACAGAGCCCAGTTTCCTCTCCATCACTACCTCCTCTGGAACAATCAGTTACTATTTCTGTTGTCAGCCAGTTTGTTTTCTTAAAAGCAATGAAGTAAATAAAGTAGTCCCACTGGCTACACAGGCAGTGATACCTCAGAATAGGAGCTAGGAGTAAAGTGTGAACCCAGGCCCCACCACAACATCCATCCCCCTTAATCATCTTTAGTAAGGCTCGCAAGAGAAATTTTGTTCTGTCCCTCCTTCCTGTTCACTACAAAGCAAATGCTCTAGCATTAACTACTTCACAAACCCTCGACACAGGCCGCTGTTGAGCGAGCAGCCTGACAGCCTGCTCTGCTGAGCTTGATAGGACAAC
Organism: Phaenicophaeus curvirostris; assembly: GCF_032191515.1. Taxonomy (NCBI): domain Eukaryota; kingdom Metazoa; phylum Chordata; class Aves; order Cuculiformes; family Cuculidae; genus Phaenicophaeus; species Phaenicophaeus curvirostris. The sequence goes on along the minus strand of NC_091400.1, from coordinate 12,322,282 downwards.
TTGTACTGGTGGTACCAACCAGGCTGCATTTCTCTTTATTCCCACAGACCAGTCAGGAATGTGCAGCACTGAACATACACTTTTTGGGCGCTGATGGATTTAGTCTATTGATCAGACCTACATTGCTGCTTAGAAAATACAAACACACAGCAGCTGAGGTGTTTCCCTAACACTGCTTTCCTAAGACATTTTTGATTTGTCCAAGTTCAAGCATCTTCTCACCACCACCCCTCAAAACTCAAGAAGCAATTACTTCAGTTTGATTGCAATGAGACTCCTCCTCACCTGGTAATAAAGCACACACAAGGCATCTGGAGAGAAAGCATGCTTTCTTGGGCCTTGTGGTCAGAATGACAACTCCAATGTAGGGAGTGACTCCTCTTTACTACCTTTCCGCTTATGCTACTCCATAAACCCTGGGCTACCAGGTCAGACCTGCAGACTTGGAACAGATCACTCGCTGTTGGCCAAAACTCTGCATTTCCCTTTCTGTGCCCTCAATTGTTCTTAATCTCATATCACTAATTTCAGAGTTTTATGCAGTATGTGAAAAAAAAAACAACAACAAAGTACCAGAGGCTCAAGTTCTCTCCTCCAGTACCAGTCAGTGGTTCTCCAGGAACAACCAAGTTCACCAAGACAAACCAGCACACCTGGTACAAGTTTAGGTCTTCACAGCTCTGTGAAAACGCTGCCTGGAGAGCCAGCATACCCAGGGAATGAAGAACTTCCCGGTTTACCTCACTGGAAAAAGACAAAAGCTTCAGCAGTTCTCCATCAGGATGATCTAGAGTTCAAGAATTCTTCCAACTTATAGGTTTGGTCTTAACATTTGCTTCACAAACAGTAAAAGTTGTGACACAAAGCACCGGCTTTCCAAAAACCTACAGTTATTTATTGAACAATTATAAGACCATGGGAAGTTTTGGTAATCAGATACTACAAAGTGTGACAAGTTTTTTTAAATGCAAAGTTGCCTATGGGACTGAACCTACTGAGCTACAGACAGAGATAAAGAAAACAGTTCCGCTAACATCATAAGCAGGAAAGGAATGACAGATTTAGAAAAAACACACTATACAAACAAATAGTTCTTAGTTAAAAACACCAGTACAAAGATTGTTCTTCTCACTTCTGCTGTTTCAGTTCAGTTGTGTCAGAAGCAGGTGGGCACCTCTTGTGGAGAAGCAGCATCGCCAGAGGTCTAAGTAGACCTGAAATAAATAAACTGTATTTCAGCGAGCAATGTTTAGAATAATCATAAGCAGATAAAACATTCAACCTTCTATAAAAGCAGAAATGTGTAGAAAGACTGCACTCACTTGCGTCAAGATAAAACATATAACAATTTAGTGATCAGAAAGCTCCTCTTGCCAAGCTTCCTTTACATCACGTGGCACCATCTTGATGCATTTAAGAATGCATCGTGCAGAAACACTAAGTGATTCAAATTAATATGCAAAAGGATCGCAATGAAACCAATATTCATCTTCTGTCTTAAGTCACTTATTTTTAGAACAAGCCAGAGATGAGTCACTAACATTAAAATGTAGGCATCATTCTTAGTGCCCTACGGTTGGCACAAGCGACTTGTAAATGTCAGAAAAGCACAGAAACCTTGTTAATGTTTTCAGAAATTCATTTAAAGACAGAAACAGGTCCAAAAAGATGCCTGTCTAAATGCATTGCAATTACGTTACAATTATTTTCCAAATACACAGATATGCTCTGTCTTTTCTCAGCTCATTACTGACTCCAACAATTTGCCCTTCTGGGATCAATTGTTTGCTAATAAATAATTGTTTACAGTCACAAAATTCTATTAAGGAGTATTCTTATTAGTTTTCCTTCTACAGCCTAATAAGATTCAAAACTAGCTGATTCCCAGGAGTCTAACCTTAACCTCGCTGGGTTTAACAGCCCAGGAAATGGAGAACCATCTGTTTCAGAAAATAATGGAGGGCCGAGAGGAAATATTGTTTAATTGTAGATTAACCTCCTCGCACGGCAGAACGAAGCAGACACAGAATCAGCAACTGTACCTAGCAGTGAACAAAGACAACATCAACAGCAGCAAGTATTCATCTAACACCTTTTTGAAACTCTCCGGAATGTCTGGAACAAGTACAACCTGACATTAAAAATAAACTTTAAATACCTTATTTGGACTGGGTTTTGCCTGAGGAAGCCCAGCAATAAGTACTGAAGTAGTTCATAAGTAAGGAAACTCTTTCAGAACAAACCCCTCCCAGTGAGGGAAGGTGCGTTTGCTCTGCTGCGCCTCCCACCTCATCTCCGCAGCGATAACATGGCCGCGATAACATGGCCGCACTGAAGAGACACGCGAGTCATCGAGGAGAAAGGTCTGAGGTTTTAAACTCAAGAACTTTTATCACCTATGTGTGTCTATTTGTGTAGCCGCTTAGATACTAAATAAGAGACAACCAGATAAAGTGTAAGACAGCTTGAGTCTTACAGACAGAAAAAAGAAATACCAATGACAAAGCACAGAAATTCCAAAACCAAACCAGCTGCTCCTGTGCCAGCACACGGAAAAGCAGCAAAATCCTGCACCATGACAGTGATTTTTCCATGTAACATTCATGCCAAAGCAAGCTTAACAGAAACCTGTCACCTCCATCAATCAGTCTGCCCCATTTTGACAGAAGCAATAGAAAAGAGCGTTATCAGAGCACTGCAGCAAACTAACACTCAGAAGCCGAGTGAGCTTCTCCTTGGTTTCGTACAGCCTTCCTGGATATGGTACCTGAATTCACCGCTGCCCATGACAGCTAGGTGCACACTCAGAGGGTAAAGATTTCATTAACACTGAGTTTGAAATATCCAAACACAGGAACATTTACTCAGAGAAATTATTCCTGAATTCTTCACTTAATTCCCAAAGCCACGAACTGGCAATAACTCCACAGCACCTCATGAGTGTGCCTTTTCACAAAGGATGAGGGTTTGACATTCTCCTCCTCCTAAACAACTAGGCACAATTTTATCCACCAGACGTCTATCAACCTACGGATATTGAAAGCTTGGGCAAACATGATAAAATCAACACCAGCCCTACTGTCAAGCTGCACTATCTCCTGGCATCAACACCGCTATTCATGGATTTAGGAAAATTAATAAGTCCTGGGATGAATGCTCCGCAAGGCTCAAGCACAGGTGAAGCGCACTCACTTCGGCTTTGTTTCTGCGTCTGTCACTTGGCGAATATAGATACCATCTTCAGGGTGCTCAATGTCATCCATTTCGTACATGTATGAAGAGGCAATCGCCAGGGTGGTTCCGTCATTGCTGAAGGCAAGCGATGCTATGCTGGTGGGATACCGATGGAACTGGCACAGCCGCTTCTTATTGAACGGATCCCAGATGTTTACAAATCCGTCGGAACCACCTGAAAATCAAGTTTTAGAAGCTGCAAGTTATAATGGGGAGAACAGTGAGACTGAAGAGATACAGGGAAAGGGGTTGGGGGGATACAGCGGGGGAAGAAGGAAATGAGAAAGCTATCTGAAATTGCATTGCCAGTAAAAGCACAGGGTTATAGAGTGGTGTAATTCAGTGAAGTGCATTAATATTTCCTGAAGTCCCTGTTACAGCAATTAACTCTCACTGCATCAAATAGCTTAAAAACATTGCAAGAAATAAAATTCAAATACTTAAAAAGCAAGGGCGTACAAAGTAAAGGCTGAGCTGTTTAAACCACATCCAAGGGAACTGAGGCAAGGTTACAAGGTACTCACCTGTAGCAAACGTGTTGTGGACATTATGGAACGAAATAGCATTGACTGGATAAATCTGCTCAATGTTGTTTTCCTTCAAGCGGTGACATTTGAATGCATATTTCTTCTTCTGGATTTCTGGACTCGGATCCAAATATTCCACCGCCACACGGCCTTCAATAGAACTCAACACATAGCCCTACCAAAACAACATGGAGAGACATCTTAGACGCCTACAACTGGAGAAGAGATTCCAGTAATTTACCTTTTAACCCCCTAAATTTACATAAAATAAACAGTACCAAACCGTGTACAATCAAGAACTGTTTGTTACCACAGACCCATGGCATCATCAATAAAATCTGCTTCTAAGACAGAAGGAATGCAGAAAAAAGCTTTCTGAGAGATTCTCATTGCACTATAGCCTTGACAGTGAGGCTTTTCATAACCCCTACAGCTCCAAACACACGGTGATTTGGGTAAAAACGTTATGTTCAGAACCTCCTGGACTGCCCACCCAATTCCCCAGGGCCTAAATTTCTGCAATATTAGACACACTCACGTGATGGCTGTGTTTCAGAATTACATTACATCAGAATTAGTCCAGAGCTTTAAGCCAGCAATGAAACACTCCAGCTGAAACAGTACTTTCACTGAAACTTGATTGTGAGTGGTGTCCACTCATCCCATTAATTACAGCCCTGACTTAGAGCAACCCGAGATGCACTTATAACTCCTGAGTTAAGCTGATAATACATCTTTTCAGGATTGCAATGATATTGAGCTACAGTGCAATTCTTTAAAATCCATAACACAATACAGTCTGGTAGATCGGCTTGTTCTACTAAAAATAGGATTGAAAATGGACAAAGTGTTCTTGCCCATTCAAGAACAAGTAACCAAGTCTCCCAATACCCGTACTACGTACACAGGAAAATTCCCTTCCAAAGGAGTTTGTCAGAAAAACCTCATCTGTGTTACTATACAAGGAGAAATCTCACAGACAGGCTGTGTTAACCTACACAAACAGCTGGCTGATCACCTAACATGTACAATTCCCCCTGGGCAACGGACCCTGGGTTCTCGAGTACACAACCCTGACACAGAGTTACCAAAAAAGCAAGTAGAATATATAAACAACATTCTCATAGTTTTAATCCTGCCCCTGCTCACAGCCCATTGAAGGACGTAGGGCTACAACGCGTAATGGCTGCTGAGCAACCACCAGTTCCATCTTCCTCTCTTCCACTGTAACTTTGGGGAGGATTTTTGGTTTGGCTTTTAATTACATGTCAGCATTGTGATGCATTAAATAGGCTATTTGAAAAAAAGAGACAAAACTGAGAAGAAAATCAAAACACAACGTGCTGGGAAGTCACTGGCAAACGTTCCCAAGCTGTGGTACTAGAGTTAACCTGGAACAAGAAGCCTTAACACAATGTCCACCCCTGCCAGAGTTTGACTGTGAAACTTTCAGGAGCAGAAATTTTTAAAACAAAGAAAGACGTAGGAAACTTCAAAAACAAACCACCATTTCTCCTAAAGAACATCTAGCAGGCATGTAAACACTGACACGGTTCCCGTACCTGTTTGTTCGGAAACGCTCTGATACAGCGGGTCTGGTATTTCAGGCTAGATTCTCTGCGCTGCTGAACATAACCCATGTTCCGCAAATCCCACACCAGCACCCTCCGGCCAGCCGTCCCCACAATCAGTCTGTCTCCAGACACAGAAAGTGTGTACACCTTTAAGAAAACCAAAATTACAGGATTTAGTACTTATTAGTCTGGATACCCATTGTTCTTTGTACAAAGTAAAATATCAGGAATAGGAAACAAGGTGACATCCACAATAATGCCCACTGCTGCAGAGTTCCCTTTAGCTTCAATTCATAACTCAGATTTGGAACAAAGAGCAGCGATGTGCACCTGGTTGGTGACAAGACACTGATGGAGCTTTCTGAAAGCTCACCTTTAACTCTGTGCCCCAGCACACAGCTGAACAACTCAGACCAACGCAGCCAAACACTTCATGTAACTAACAGAGGGGAAATAAATAGAATAGGCACTTGATAACTGTAAATCTCAAGGATATTTATTCAGCTACCAGTCTCCAGATCTCAGTGACATCTGAATCACAAGTGAGATTTCTTCCCTTTGTGGTTGGTATCCATGTCCCAAATACCACACGTGTACACAAGGGTTTACATACAGTTCAAAACGGAAGTCTGTATTATCGAAGTTCTCCTCAAACATTATTTCAAGCACTAAACTCACAGGATATTTAAAGGTGAGAGGAAAACATAAAAAGCAATGGAGAGAACAGAGCACAAGGGAACTGGTGTTCACCCGCCCAGCTAGCATTCCCCACTCCCAGGCCACGATCCTGGAGGACAGTCCTACAATACCACCCCACACATCATCATCCTGTTTTCTCTCCATGGTAATCCTATTTTTCTTCTTAAACAGAATCCTTCAGGTTGAACCCCATGTTAATAGCGGGAAATAAACTGCCAAAAATTCATTGAAAAAACAGGACTTTGCATATTTTAATAAAACAAAGTGAAACTGTCAAGCAATAGGCTTGGCATCCCTACAAAAGACTGTGGCTTGGAATTTCAATTCTGGACCAAGAAATGGCAAGGTTGCAATCTTTGCTCACCAAATTTCTCATTACAATATTCAGCATACAAATTATTCTGTTCCCAACCATTACTTGGGACGCAGTGAATATGGAAATGAGTTAAGGAAAAGAAAAGAAGCTCAGTCAAAACCTCTGTACTGTCAGGTGAATCACAAGTTGTTGACACACAAGCAAGATGGAATCCATTACCTACAGCTGTCCTGTCACCGAGCTGCTAACAAAAGCAAACTGTAAGAATGAGCTTTACAAAAGGGACCAATGCTGCTAAAGATATCAGAAACAGATAGCATCTACACCTTGGGTATCAAGAATCAATACTGTAAGAGATCTGGGACCCTGCCAGAAGGATTCCATCTACTACTAGCACGTGCTGGCACAGCCTCGCTCAATCACCCAGCTTCACTCTCTGTTTCTCTGATAAGTCAAACAAAGCTACTGGGTTCTGGGAAAGCTGGACTAAAATATCAGATACAATGAATTTTCATTTGCTATAAACATTTTTGGAGAAACTGTGTTTGCAAAAGGCTAATTTCTACTAAAAAAACTAAGCCACCAGGTGTGTCTGCATCTATGCATATGTGTATAAATCTGTACATAGATACACATAAACAAATTGCCCTCAACCAATGCACATTCACTCAGTATGCCTCCTGGCTGTGAAATACAATTATTGAACTCCACTCTCAAGGCTGAGGTCTTAAGATAAGAAACGGCTTCAAAGTTCACATAGGAGTAGCTGAAAATTTCTGATGATCCCAACCACCACACCCCATTTTTGCATAAAAAGGGCAAGCAAATGTTGACAGCCACCGGATGCGTTATTTCACACACCACGGCATTCCGTACGTACCTTTTCAGGCTGAGAGAAGGTCCCTGCATTACAAGGAGTTCTGGGATCCCACAGCTTAACCGTCTGATCCCAGCTTCCCGTCACCATGACATTCACTTCTGGGCAATACTCAACACACCTGATGGGAGCATCATGGGCACCAACGAGGTTTTCTGGAACAAAACACAATGAATTGTCACTTTACTGGCTCTGCAAACAGCCAGAATATGTTCAATAAAATAAGGACCCACTGCTGTGAACTATGACAAATATGCTGTTTCCTGACACTCCCATGGGTGTACAGATATGCTAGGGATAAGCTTCTGAAGATGGAACTAACTTTTCCAATGATCAAGAACGTTAAATTTAAACTTATGTCTCCTGAGGTTATGCAAGGATTAAGGATTTGAGGCAGCCACCGAGAGATCTTCAGAGGCAGAAGAAGTGCTCAGTGCTCACACCCTGTGACATAGACACTGACACACAGTAACTTAAGCTGGTATGTATTAACATTACAACAAAAGAAAGGAAGGGAATTCATATTGCATACTAATACAAATATTAAGTTAAAATACATATATAACAGAATGATTTGAGCTTTTCCATAACACTGCTGCACTCACAGGTTTCTCAAGCCCTGGTTCTCAGATGGTTCTGGCTGACATTCACTTTTCTCTTTAGCACCCATACAAACACACAGAAAAGTCAGAAAAGGCAGCTCCAGGGTTTGCACCACGGAGACATTGGAACAGGGATACTTTTCAGCAATGTTTGTTAAAAACAAAATGTAGTGTAAGGCCATGATGTCTGACAAAGCAAAAGCTTTATACACATTCTGTCACACATGTGCAAGATCATTCCACATGTGTGCAAACAACCAACCTGTCAAAAATGACAAACTCACTCTTAGTCCAGCTTGGGTAATTCCCCTAACTGAGACACAGCAGCTGATGGTAGAACAGAATTTTCATCAGGAATCCTATTCAAGGCATCCTACAAGCCTCTACTAAACTTCCTGGATTGCCGAGCATTTCCATGCTTTATGGTGGTCCTGACAGAGCCACCGGTTACTGTGCCAGATAAAGGCATATGTGACATGAACCTTAACCCGATTGCATGACAAGTACAAAACTATCTCCTCTTTGATTTTCACCTTACAACAAGTAAATAAAAGAAACACACATGTAAAATACAGCAATGAATATTCATCATGGGAAAGGTTTAAACCCTCGATTTGGCAGCAGGGGATTCAGCCCTCCCGTTAAAGGTGTAACTGCGCCAGCTCCAGTGATGTAGTAAGGAACATGGCCTTGTTCAGTGCCTCAGCGATCCCAGGGCTGCACAGCAAAGTGGACTGCAGAGCACCGACACTGACAAATCAACAGAGACACAGACTCAGAGCACAAGCCCCTATCTAAAATGTCTAAAACATCCTCTGCTCTTGTAAGCTTATAAATCTGAAGCTCAGGCCAGGTGTTGAGCCCACTTTAAAGAATCCAACCTGCTTACCTTGGTCTGTGTTCAGATCGTGCATCTTCAACTGCTGATCTAATCCTCCACTCCAGGCATGGGTAGGGTCCTGTAAAGAAAAATGTTCCACCTTACAACGTGCCTTAGGCTACCCTGTGTGCTCTATATTTCACTTCCTCAGCACATAACACAAGGAGTTTAGGAAGGTGGGAATTAACACCCAGAGGGTTAAAATCCAGCCCAGATCTAGGCAGGCAGATGACAGAGACTTGGCAAAATGTTTAAGTAAAGAACTTTGAGCTGTACGTATTTTTTTAATTTAAAATGAAAAGAAACAAAAGCAGTTGGAGGCTGTATCAAATCACTTCTATTTCTGTAGCAGCAAAATTCCTTGTGCTTATTTTTAAATGACCACCAACCCAAGCCTGTTCCACTTAATGGAAACGCACCCCTTCTAAAACTGATGTGGAAACTGGAAACGGCTTGAGAATCTGTGCGCTGATTTACAGTCTGAGCTCAGCTATGTGACACAATGTTCAGTGAAAAAGGCATAAGAAGAATTAAAAATTCAAACTGATCCTTAAAACATTCAGTAACACATGGAGATCGAGTCACTGGAGGACAGGGCAGAACACAATGCAAAAAAAACCAAGATGCTAATTAAACCTCCTATTGAAAAATAAAAGCAAACAAAAAAAAAGCAGCACCAAACAACCAACTCCAACCATTCCTCTTTCAAATCCCATGCATTAAAAGCACCGAAATCAAGTATCTAGTAAATGAACCATTTGGAACAAAGCCGTGTTTCCAAAACAACCCAGAATGAGGAGGTTAAAAATAATAGAATAATTGTCCGTGGGCATTTACAGTGAATAATGATGTCTGGCAATGGTCTGCCAGCACGGCTCTGTCAGAAACACGCGCACTCTTCATACCATGGCAGGAACAGCACAAACTATCTCGCATTGCTCTCGCCTACCACTTCTAGCAGGGGTAAATTCCTTGTGTGCCTGCACGCTCCCCAGACAATATCCATACTTCGAACCAGAATGAGGTTCGTTAAAAGAAGAATAATTGCCAGGAGTCAGCACTTTTTTTTTTTACCCTAGATTTCAGTCAGGATTCCGCTACCCCATTAATTTCAGGGAATGATAATTTCCCAGGTACCCTGGGCTCTGCACGTCTATAAAACAATAGCTTTACAAACCACACACTTACATAAAAAGCACAGTCCAGGACAGCTCCGGAATGCTGATATTTGAGTCTCATGGTGTTGGCAGGAACATCATAGAGCCGGACAGTTGTGTCCCAGGATGAAACAAGCAGAAACTGAGATGTATTTGGACTAAACTTCACTGATGAAATCCCATCATCTGGAGTCTGATTTAGTTTGAACTCGTTTGATCCTGTCATCTGAAGAAAAGACAACAATGCACAGCAACAATGTTAGTAATAACAAGGACATACGTCTGGCAACTCAGCCAGTAACTGATCCACCTTAAAGGTAAGTCACAGTAGAACTGAAAAATCTACCAGTCATTGCAGAAAACAAGTTCAGAACATCCAGATTTCTGGCAAACTCCCTAAAATTCAAGATGTCCAAAACCTCAATAAATTCCTCCCCCTACAGGGAGCTTTTAAATTCAACATGGAATAAACAGTACAAAAATGTTATTGTTATTACTGCCCATAAGCTTAGATATTGTTTCCTACAAATGCATTTTCCCTCACGCTACTGCGTATGTGGCTGTGTTTTCAAATGTAAATGGATACAAATTACTGTGAGCATCAAGAAGTTCCTTGAAAAACAGGAACACAGACAGAAAGGACTCGGGTTTGAAAACTCCAACAGAAAGCGGTGACTTGTTCCTGATTTGGCAAGAACCGTAACTGTAAACTTTTAAATAGTTCCAGGCTCTCCACAACTTCCCAGTCCTTAGGCTCCCGTAAGAAGAATATAGAATCTCATCCATTAAACACCTTTAAGATTGTTTTCCTCTCTCAGAGTTTAAAGAGGGTCAGATAAGAAAAGGAAGTTATGCTTGGTGGGATATGGCAACGTAGAGCAAACATATAAACGTGGTGCAACAGGGAAAATAAAATCACCAATTCAGTGACAGATCAATACCTCTTGCCTCTGCAGGCAACGCAGCACTCGCTTCACAGGACAAGTTAGTTATGTACACAGAATTCAAAGAGAAAGAGCAGAGGATTTGAGCAGTAGATTTCAGCTGGGAAGGCAGCACAGACCTTACCAACACTCTGAAAGAAACTGTTTGTTACATCTACACCAACAAAACACCCAAAGATTATTTTCAGGCTTCAGAAAACCCTAACAGTACATTTCCCTTATGCTAAAAGGCCAGAGTACTTGGCTTAGATGTTCTATACAGCTGTCTGTTCATAAAACTTCAGAGGTGAGATCAGACCTCTGGGAATAAATCAAGAGAGAAGGAACAGATGAACTAGGATGAGGTTCAAATGTAGTGCACAGTTACTCATGTCCAGCTCTTGTCAGTAACTGAACAATCCTCAAGTTGTACAGCAATGGGAGTGCTACACGTTCCTCCACCGGAAGAATTCCCTAAGTGCAAGCTCTGGCAGGTGTTCTGCAAGATATTCCTCAAAAAAACACCCTGCTGTGGAAACACACAGTACTGTTCCTGCTGTTTAAACAAGGAGCAAGGAAAAAAAACCTTTTAAGAACAGGAAATAAAAACTTCTTTCTTAACCCCTTTTTATAGCTCTGCTTTAGAAACATGTGGGTGAAAGACAGAAATTCTTGGGAATGTGCCACGCATATTTCTAGATAAACGCTGCCCAGAATTCAGCAGCACCTTCCTCCGCCACACTTTAAACGGTGAAGTGTAACTCAGTGAACACTTCAGCAACACAAAATCTAAATGAATTCAAATCAGCTAAGAGAATTGGGTTGGATGTGCCAATAGCCTCATCCACCTGTGTCAGACACCTCAAATAACAACACAAGAGCACTGGAGGTGCTTGGGATAAGCTATAAAACAGCCTCAAAGCAATCAGCAAACAGCACTTACACCAGAAACACAGAAGGATCTCCTGAAGGTATTTTTAATCCAGAAAAAGAAAATTATAAAACCCGAGAGTTCAAATACATCGTAGCTTGTAGACACTTTACCTAAACAAAAATAAATCACACCGAGCACTCAGTATGTCTCCACAAACTGAACCGCTCCACAATCAGCATCACAAACAACAGGAACAGTCATGCCCACCTCAAACAACATCATCCTGGTGACACTTTCAAGCCCCATAAGCAATAACCCACAAAGAAGACACTGAAAATGTGACGCTGGCTTCAGCACAGGGTGCACCTTTGCGATTCCATCATTTCTTAAATTTCATTTTTACTGAGCAGAGAGAAAATCAGTGCTTTTATGGCTTCTCTCAACACAGCCACTCTACCACCTCGCTAGCCCGTCAGAGTAGGCCACTGTGCTGGAAGAGTCAGAACGAGCAGCCTGCCACTTTGTCATGCAAACAGTAACAGTACCGTTTTCATCTTGCCGAGCTCCTCTCCCGGCTCCACACAACGCCAAGAAAAAGCTTTCCTGCTGCTACTGCAGTGGGTCACAGGGACACTGAAGTGTTGGAGGCACGGTTGCTCGCGCGGTCGGGTCCTGGAAAAGCAGGTCGGGCTGTGGGATGCACTTCTGGATGCGGGAAACACTGCCGGCTACAACGGGAAAGGGAAAGAGTGAGAGAGGGGCCCGAGAAGCCGGGCGAGCCCAGAACCACCGGGGAACGGGCGAGGCGCCGGGGCGCCGCAGGAGCGCGGGGGGAGATGCCGGCGGGCGGCAAGAAAGGTCAGAAGGTCCGGGAGGGCGACGGGAGAGGTCGGGCGTGAGGGGAGAGGTCAGAAGGCCGGGGAGGGCGACGGAAGAGGCCGGGGGAAGTGCAGGAGAGGCCGAGGGAAGAAGGGGAAGAGACGGGCCCGGCGGGGCTGAGAGGAGGCCAGGCCGCCGCCAGGCCGCGGTGCCCGCTCCGCCTCAGCGCCGCCGCCGCGCAGGCCCGACCGCGCCGCGCAGGCTCCTACAGCCTCACCGCGCCCGGCAGATTCCAGCCCCGATCCCGGTGGATCCCGATCCCGGTCCCAATCCCGACCGCGGCCTCACTTCGGCGCCCAGGCCCGCACGCACCCACAGCCACAATCGCCCCGGCCGCCGCCACAGCCCCTGCGCATGCGCGCCACCGCCCGCCGCGCCCCCCCGCCGCGCCTCGCCTCGCCATTGGCCGGCTCTGAAGGACGGAGCCGTTCGCCCCGCCCCTCCGCAGCTTCGAGCCTCGCTATCGGTCGGTTCGAAAAGACGGACGCGCGCCTCCCGCCGTGCCGCGGAGCATGCCGGGACTCGTAGTCCGCTGCCGCTCCCGTTAGCGTCGCCGGCCAATAACGGGGGCCCCGGCGCCGCGGGGACACGGAGGAGTCTCGCGGCTGTCCCGAGCCCATGCGGGGCCCAGCCGGGCTGCGGCGTGAGGCCCCGGTCCCGCGGACACTGCGGTCCCTCGGGGCTGCGATACCGTTAACGAGAAAACCCGAAACACGAATGATTCCGCCTGAAAACGGGTCCGGGCGCCGGTGCTCGCTGCCCTCCGCGTCCCCGCCGGCGCCCGGCTCTGTCGGGAAAGGCGAGCTGGGGCAGCCGTCCCGTCCCCACGCGTCGGAGTCACCTTGTTCGTCCCTCGGGAGGCTTATTTCTCTCCTTTTTTTACCGTCACCCGCGCTGTTGCTGCCGCCGGCGTCCCCGGCGCCGCTGCGGGATTCCCTGTGGGAAACGAAATAACGAGCAGAGAGCGGGAGAACCCCGGAGGCTCGGGAGCCCCGGGGCCCGGCCGCGCCGCGCGACCGAGCTGCCGCGTTTACAAACCAGGCTTAAAACCTTTTATTTTTTTTTTCCTTTCTTTCTTTCTTTAAAAATATTTACAGATCTGAAATAACACTTCTTTAATTAATTTTCTTTTTGTTTTGTTTTTTCTTTCTTTCTTTTCAAGCGGCAGGATTAGCGGGGAGGGGGCTCTCCGCCCATCAGTCCCGTCCGCCGCTCCCGGGACCCCGCGCGGAGCCCCCGGCCCGAACCCATCGCGGCCCCGACGGGGCGGGCGGCTCAGTAGTCGATCTTGTTGTAGAGGTTGTAGAGCGGTAGCGCCGAGAGGTTGCTGCCGGGGTAGTAGAGAGGGGCCGGGAAGGCGATGGAGCGCGGCACGGGCACCCGCAGCAGGGAATTGTCTCTGAACACCAGCGGCATCCCCACCAGAGTCTGCGCCGAGGCGTGGGCCATGTTGGCCGCCTCCAGCTCGGCCGAGAGCTGCCGCTTCCACTTGTTCCTGCGGTTCTGGAACCAGGTCTTCACCTGGGTCTCGGTGAGCTGCAGGCTGGAGGCCAGGCAGGCGCGCTCCGAGCTGCTCAGGTAGCGCTTCATGTCGAAGGTGGATTCGAGCTGGTAGACCTGGCTGCGGCTGAACACCGTGCGCGTCTTCTTCTTGGCTGCGCCGCCCTGCCGCTCCCCGCCGTCGCGGGGCCGCTCCCCGCAGCTCGGCGAGCCCGGGCCCAGCGCCTTCTCCTGCTCCTCCTTACAGTCCTGCGGGGGAGGCGGCACGAAGGGGCCCCGCTCCCCGCTGCCCGCCGCTCCGCTCCCCTTGGCGCCGCCTGCAACAGAGCGACAGCGGGGTCGGTACCGGCTGCCCCGACGGACGGGACCTCTCGAGGGCAGCCGGGAAGGCACCCCCTGCCTCCCGTCCCGGCGGGACAAACCACCGGCACCGGGGGAAAACGTTCCCTTCTAGGCTACCCTTGTTCCTCTGCACAGGGAGGGATGAAGCAATGGATGGATGGATGGAGGGAGGGAGAGGTAGAGGGATGGGTGGAGGGACAGGTGGCTGTGCGCCTCGGCGAAGGCAGCGGAGCACCACGATATTGGGGCTCCCTATCCAACGCTACCCGGCAAGTTTTACTTTACGGCACCGCGCTGCACAGACCGTTTAGCCAGAATTAGTGCTGACAAATAAACACCTTCCTTCCTCTCGCCCGAGCGCTGTAAACAAGCGGAATCTCAGAAAACGGGCGTTATCCGCCGCATCGTGCCGCTTCGGGGGAATCAGCCCAGGGTGGGGTGGGAAGGGAGGGGAAAGCCACCCGATTTTTAGCGCGGTTCCTTCCTCCCCGCTTCGGCCACGGACGGCGCAAATTCGTTTCGCCCCGAGAGCAGGGGTTGCGGATATTCCTTCCCCCTCTTCCTCCAGCGAGGGCCGGGCCGGGGCCGAGCCCTTCGCCGCCCTTCCCCGCGGGTCCCGTCCCGTCCCGTCGCGGTGCTCACCGAGGCAGGTGAAGCCGAGGGGCTGATGCTTGTGGCACGGCTCGGCGGGGCCGTGAGCCTCGGGGCAGAAGCAGCCGCGGTGCTTCCAGCTCTCCTCGGGATCCTCGTCCTCCGAGGAGAGGGAGAGGGTCCTGGCGCGGGGGGGCCAGGCCGCCCTGCCCGCCCCCCGGGGGGGCTCGGCGCTTCCGCTGCCCAGGATCGACTGGATGGTGAAACTGGAGAGGGGGGCGGCCGCCGCGCAGCCCTTGCCGGGGTCTTCCTTGACGCTCATCCTGGGTTCATAAGAAAGCAGAGGAGGGGAGCTGTCGCTTTAGAGGGGCTCGGGGGGCTGGTTTCGGGGGGTGCTCTCGGCGCGGCGCCCAGCCGGACTGCATGCTCCGCTCCTTCCCCCGCGCCCCTATTGATCTGCGGGCGGCGGGCGGCGGGGCTTCATTTGCATGGAGGAGGCTTCTGCCGCGCCCATCCCCGCCGCGCCGGGCACGGAAAGTTTGGGAACCCGCGGGGTCCGAGGGGTGGGGGCGAGGGGAGGCACAGCAAGCGCCGGAGGGGACCCCTCAGCGCGGTCCCCGGGGCTCCGACCCCGCCGCCGAGGGCAGGGATGCTGAGCGCCCCCGGGAAAGGGATGCTGATAGCCCCCGGGAAAGGGATGCTGAGCGCCCCCCCGGGAAAGGGATGCTGAGCGCCCCCCCGGGAAAAGGATGCTGAGCGCCCCCCCGGGAAAAGGATGCTGAGCGCCCCAGGGAAAGGGATGCTGAGCGCCCACGAGTGGGTACGAGGGAGGTGAGCTGAATGCCTTATCCGGGGCTGGTGCTGGGACGAACACCTTGTGCGTATGTGGGGATCCGCACCCTTCTTGCTCATCAGAGAGGAGGGAAAAAGCCCGTTGCGGTGCACCGGGAAAAGCCGCCTTCGCTTGCCCGGCTGCACAGAAACAAACATCTCACGAAATGCCTCCTACATTCCCTTCCCAGGGTCTGCAAGGCGGAGGAGGGGGGAGCAGGAAAGGAGGGGGGGGCATCCTGCATTCCAAATAAACTTAGTCAGGTGCCAGGGGTTCTTTCCCTAGCGGTGATATAATCCCGCATCGCAGCCCGGCCCCCGCCGCTCCCGGGCAGGGAAAACCTGCTGGAGGCAGCCGCCCCACACCCAGCCCCGAGGAAAGGGAGGAGGGGGCGGGCAGGGACCCCGCCGGGGCCCCACGGCTTCCCGGAGAGCACGGAGCCGCCGCTGGGCTGAGGGACACCCCAACCCCGCCTTTGCGGGGCCCTGGCCCCCTTCCACCGGCCGAACCCCGACGGCTGCCCTGTATGGTGGGTTCATAAGAAAGCAGAGGAGGGGAGCTGTCGCTTTAGAGGGGCTCGGCGGGATGGTTTCAGGGGGTGCTCTCGTCTTGGGCTTCGGGCACCCCGTCTCTGGCGGGTCAGCCCGGCCACGGCTGCCCCGGGGTAGCAGCACACCCGCTCCCGTCCATCCCCCACGGGCACCGCCCGCAAATATCGTTAATTAATAAAGATGGGGCCAGTGCTCCCAACTCCGCGGGTCGGGGGGCGACATCCCCGGGAAAGCAACACCGAGGGGGCGGTTGGGAGGCACCTCGAGGAGAGCGGAAAGCGACAGGCTCCGCTCCAGCTCGGAATTCCCGGTGGTTTCGATCGCGTTCGCGTCCAGGTGCGGCACCTTTGGCCTCGGCAGCCGCCCCGACGTCGGGTCTTTAACTCCCCGCTGCCCAGGGACCCCGGGGTGGGGGGGAGCCCTGCTCCGGCCGCGGCTCCCCGCCCCGGGACAGGGGGAGATCCTCCTCTCCAGGCGCAGAACCCTCTCCGAAAAAATATATACTCAAATCGGGGAAAGCAAAGAATGGGATGGAAATACACAAATCAATAGAGACAAATGTCAAGACGTTTTAAAATGACATTTTCATTAACTCCGAGTCACCATATTATGTCTGGTATATTGAATAAAGTACTTATAATATAATTAGGTATAGCGAGATGACGACTGTTACCCAGACCAGCGGCATAATCTTTAACTACTTAACTACTCGATAGACTCATTAATGGACTAATTGATTAGGAAAAGTGTCCCAGCTCCTCCTCTCCCTGCGAGGGGCAGGTGCTGTCCTGTTTGACCACATTAACCTTTTCAGTGCTTTTCAACGGGGTCGCGACACATTACAAATGGTCAGCTTTAATCATGATGTCAGCTCATTAACCCGGAAAGACCCCGCTCTGAAATACAATTTAAGATATCGTCCTTTATCCCGCTCGGCCGCCCCGCTCCGTCCCGCACCCCGCGTACCCGCGGGGTCACGGGGACCGCGGGCAGAAGCCGTCGAGGGGACGGGCCCGGAGCAGAGAGGAGGGTGACAGAGGAGTGTCCCCTCCCCAGGCAGCCCCTCGACGTGACACCGCGGTGACAGCCCCCGGCGCTGTCCCCTCTGCCCCAGGGAAGGGGTCCTGCCCTGGGGAGACCCCCGGAATGCTCCCAGGTGGGGTCGGTGAGATTCTCCCACCCCGGGGGGATGCTCCCACCCCGAAGGATGCTCCCAACACAGCGGGATGCTCCCATCCCGAGGGATGCTCCTGCACCGGGGCAGAAGGATGCCCCCACCCCGGGGGAAGGCTCCCACACAGAGCCCATGGGATGGACTTGGATCGGGGGGGCGAGTGCTGGCCAGGGGACGCCCAAGCGCTCTGGGCAGGGGGGAGCTCTGCCCGGCCACAGCTGGAAAACGCCCCGATTTCCCCGAATTCGCTCTTTCGGGCGAGGCTCGGGAAGCGGCCGCCGCGCTCGGGAGGCAGGAGGGCGAGGAGCCCCGCGCTCATTACCATCTCATCCAATATTCACCAGCGGGTGCGGGGGGGACCCCGCGCCTGCCCGCCCCCATCCCCGCCCGTCCCGTCGGGGCGCGGATGATCAAACGCCGCGGCGAAGATAAACTTTGAAAGACAGAGCGAACGCTTAAAGTTTAGATCTCCAGATTATTACAATGCTCGATATTAAAGTGGCCCTGAGCAAGCTTTCAAAGGGAGCCTAATAAAAATTGATCTCAGCTGCTTTTGCAGCACTCGGAAAATAGGCTTGTTGAGCGGCCGTAATATCGGGAGAAGGCTCCCTCCGAAATGACAGATGAAGTCATAAACAAGTTTGATCTCGGAATCAAGCTTCGATAAATATTAAACACAGCCCCCTCTACACGTGTGGATTATGATATATGGCGCGTCCAAACTTTAAAATAAGGGAATACCAGAGAAAATGATCTCGATAAATTTTCTAAGTATAAACGTTGATTATGTTTCGATTTTCATTCAAGAGCCTCTGCCGCTCGTTTTTTGGTGCAAATGACATCTCGCAATAGGCTTTTGGGAAAAAGGGCTCCCTATTTGAAAAAGAGAGCCCTAGAGGTGTACAATTTATGTAATCTGTGGCTGGAAAATGAATCGTGTAATTTATTGGAAAACAGAAAGTCATGAAGATTGGATCAGCATAGCCTATCCGAGGCCCCCTATCCATCAAGTTCCAATTAACAACCTAACCAGAGAGCTTTAATGTGTTTCCAATCTAGTGGCCTGATAGACTCATCAATTCCTCTGGGAGAAATTAAGAAAATCGACCGCCCCTTGGCGTTGTAGTGTCATTCCTTTCTGCAACTATATGTCAAATTAAAAACACAATTAAAATTTAAACTGTTTCAATCAGAGGGTGCCCTGCAACCTATGTTTCACTTAATAGAACTTTGATGAAAATCTGATGGTTCCACTCCATCACGGAGGCGAATAGAGCCGAGGAGCCCGAGCGATCCTTTAGATACATTTAAAACTCCGGAGCTCGGCAGCGCCGGGACGGCGACCCCGGGAGCCTCATACCGGACCGGGGCCGCTCCGCTTCGCTCCCCGGCGGCTCCAACGTGACCGGGGCCTCTGCCATCCCGGCTCCCTGCTTTTCGCCGTCGTTCCCCGCGTTTTCGAGGCGGTTCTGACGCCAAATCGCCTTTTTTTTTTTTTTTTTTTCGGGTCCCCCCGCCTGGTCGGCGCTCGGTCGGGCGCCGCGGGAGGAGAATTGGGGTGCGCGGGAACAAACCAAGGTCACCAACAGCGCCGAACCGCGCAGGAACAATAGATTCGTTTGAAACAATATTTTACAGACGTTTGGCGATCAATAGGAGCCGAAGCATTATGCTGGACCAATCTGTTAATGCTCTTAATGGGCTTCTCATTCCGTTAGCGCGCTGCGCCGAGTCGATAGAGTAAAGCGATTATTACAGAGACACTTGCAGCATATTTGGGGGTTGGAGGGGGGGAAGGAGAACCCCCTCCCCGCGTTCCCATCCCGAGATTAGCACGAGCGCCGGCAGAGCCTTCCCCCCTACCCAGTCCCGTCGAGGGCTCCCAGGAGAAGGGAGAAATCGTACGCACCTGGGAGGGATCCCGGGGCCAGCCCGGGGCCAGCCCGCTCCCGGAGCGCTCCCGGCCCGCTCCCGCGCAGCCTCCGCCGGCCCCGGTTCCTCTGCCGCCCCGAGCGCGGCCGCCGCCGGGTTTATATCTTCCCCCGCGCTGTTTGCTGTACACAGCGAGCCTCTGCTTACTACCAAATAAAAGAAATACATGTGTGTTTCGACCACAAACAGGAGAGCTAGTTCTGTGCGGCCGGGCTCAAAACAGCGGCCGCGGGGAGCCGCGCTCCCTCCCGACCCGCGGCCGGCGCTGCGGAGCCTCGAGGGCCGCGGGGGAACCCGAGCTCCCCGCCGGGCAGCCCCCCCCCACCCCCAGAACGGGTTTCCCCGCTGCCGAGGCTCGAGGCGGCCGCTCACCCCGCGACCCGGTCTCCCCGGGAACCCCGGGGTTTACCTGGGCGGCCGGTCCCTCTCCTCAGCCCCGGAGGCGCTCGCTGCGCGTCCTCCCCCGCACGGTCCCGCAGCCCCGGCGGGGAGAGCCGAGGCCGACCGAGTCCCGTTCCACCGGGCGTCCGGGGACGGGATGGAGTTCGGGAGTGCTTTGCGAAGCTCGGGAGAGGTCGGAGCATCCCGGCCCGAGGGCTCCTGCCCGCCCGGCCCCGCGGCGAGAGAGGGGCGAGGGGGCGGCGGGGCTCGGCCCTGGGACGCACCGCGGGGCCCGAGAGCCTCTCCACATCCCCCTCCCTGCGAGGAGCGGCAAGCCGAGCTCTGCTTCCCCTTTTTCTCCCCCTTCGATTGGTTTTTCCCCTTGCATTTGGGGTTTTTTTCCTTTGCATTTGCTCTTTTCCTCTTGCTTTTCCCCCCAGCTTGCAATTATTTTCTTCTTTCCTTTGCATTTGTTCTTTTCCCCTTGCATTTATTTCCCCTCTGCATTTGTTTCCCCCTTGCAATTATTTTTTCTTTCCTTTGCATTTGTTCTTTCCCCCTTGCATTTATTTCCCTCCTGCATTTGTTTCCCCCTTGCATTTGTTTTTTTTCTTTGCATTTTTTTCTCCTCCTTCCTTTTGCTTTCCCCCCCTTGCATTTGATTGTCATCCCTTCCATTTGTTTTTTTCCCCTTCCATTTGTTTTTTTCCCCTTTAATTTGTTGTTTTGTGGTTTGTTTTTTTTTTTTTTCTTAAATAAAATACCAATAAGAGCCATGGTCTGCGCTGGCCCCTCCGCCCCCCGGCCCGGGAGGGGGTGCGGGGGGGGCTAAGTCTGGCAGGGGCCGGATCGTTCCGTGGGCACCCACCACAAATAACTGCGGGTTTTTTTTCCCTTGCCGTTTGATAACATCGTTCTCCCGCGCTGTAAAATGGAAACCCCGTATTTGCAATTACAACAATATTTTTAATGAGCCGCGAGCGGCTCGGGCCGGGGTTGGTACCGCAAACAGCCCGGGCCGCGCTCTGTTTGCAGGCGACACAGGCGGCAGCGAGCGGCGGCTCCCCAGCTCTGTTTGTTTTTTTCATTTACGACCCATTGCCGGGGTTTTTATCCCAAACGAAAGGAAAGCGCCGCGTTATCTTTTCGCAAGGCTGAGTTTTATTTATATTTCTTCGGCCCGGAATCCTGCCCCAGGCGCCCTGAGCGCGGTGGGGCGGCCGGTGCCGGGCAGGGGGCGGCGATCCCCGCTCCGAGCGTCCGCGATGGTGGCCGAACGCGGCCCCGGGGGCCCCTCCGGGAGAGTCCCTGAACAGCCCCGGCGAGGGGAGAAGGGCAGGGCGGCCGGGAGGCCGGGGAGCCCGGGGAGGGGAGGGAAGGGGCGGCTGCAGGCTCAGGATCCCGGCGAGAATGGGCCGCCCCCCGGGCCGGGAGGTCCTGGAGAGAACGGGGCCCGGGGGGGACCCAGCCGCGATGGTCCCGGCGCGGCGGGGCTGGGAACGGGTCCCCATCCCTTCCCTTCCCTTCCCTTCCCATCCCATCCCATCCCATCTCATCCCATCCCATCCCATCCCATCCCATCCCATCCCATCCCATCCCATCCCATCCCATCCCATCATCGATCTCCCTGCGCCGCTCCCAGACTCCTCTCCCTTTATTTTCCTTTTTTTTCCCCCTCCAAAGCCACACTTAAAAAAAATGATAAGGAACGGGTTTTATTGATTTTTTTTTTCTTCCACCACAACATTAAATTTATAACAATATAGGCTGTGTTAAAAACAGGACGGGTCCCATAACAGAAAGCGAGAGGGCAGAGTGCACAACCGAAAGGGGGAAAATTTAAATGAAATAAAGAAAAGAAACCAACCCACCCCCCGGGGAAGACAGCAAACGATCGTCAGACAACAGGTGAGCAGACACTAGGACAGAGAAGGGCGTCCCCTCCTCGCTTGATTCCTGCCTATTAAAATCCACACACTCGATGGACTTGAGAAGAAAACTGTACAGCGTATCAAATAAATTAAAATTACCCTAAAGTTGATTGTCCTTCACTTAAAGCGCCCGGCTCACCGAGCTCCCCTGTTTATATTCGTTCGAGCCAGGCAGATGCTCGTTCCCAGCCCTGCTCCTCTCGTCTCGCTTCCCTTCGCTTTTAACGCTATTTATTTTTTTTTATTTTACCGTGTACAACAGGAACGAACGCAATTATACAATGCTAAAACCCCTTTCCTCACCACTCCAATAAAGGCAGTGCTTTAAGAATCGTCGTACAATATTGCACAGTTCAAAAGTACAATAATTATAATAATTAATAATTAGTAGTACAAAAGAAAGCAAGAGGTACAGGTGTTTTTTTTTCCCTAAAAATACCGAAATAATTTTATAAGGGAAAAAAAACAAACAACACAACCCAACAGCTAGGAAAGCAAGAATTAGGAACAAGGATTAAAAATACCTAAGGAAACGATAATAAATAAGGTTGGCTCGAGGCGGGCGGGTGCGTTTAACCGCTCGCTTCGAGGCCGGATTTCTCGCTCGTTTTCAAGTCCCACGGCGGAAACCGAAAGGTACAAAAAACGGGAGAGCGAAGAGGCGAATCGGTGCCGAAAGGAGCAGCCGCTGGCGTTTGAGTGGCCGGGATGAGGAGCCCGGACCGCTCGGGAAAGGGCCGAAAGGAGCAGAAATTCGCCTTCCCGGCAGCGTTTGGCAAATCTCGGGGAGTGGCCTGGGAGCATTTTTTCTCTTTCTCTCTCTTTCTTTCTTTTTTTTTTTTTTTTTTAATCGTTATCCTTTTTTTTTCTTTTGTTTCTTTTTATTACAAAAATAAAACTAAAGCCCCCGAGCCCCTGGCGGGTTTTATCCGCGGGTACCGGAGCCGGGGCCGCCCGGGGGCTCCCGCCGCGGCGCCGCTTTCGCTCTCCGCGCTTTCCTCGCCCTCCCGCCGGTTTCGTTCCCAATTCTTCCCTCTTTCGGCGGCTCCCCCGAGGGTGCCCCCCGCCCGCCCACCCCCCCTCCCGGTACTCACGGCCCCCTCAGACGGGCCGCAGGAGCGGGACGGAGGTGACGACGGGGTGGGAGTAGTAGACGGGGTGAGGGAAGGTGAGCAGGGGCTGCGCTCCGGGGGCGCCGCCGCCGCCGCCCGCGCCGCCCTCGGCGCCCGAGTTCTCGTGGTAGAGGATGGGGACGCGCACGATGCGCTGCGCGGCCGCGTGGCTCAAGTTGGCCGCCTCCAGCTCGGCCGCCAGCTGCCGCTTCCACTTGTTCCTGCGGTTCTGGAACCAGATCTTCACCTGGGTCTCTGTGAGGTGCAGCGAGGCGGCCAGCCCGGCGCGCTCCGAGCTGCTCAGGTAGCGCTTCATGTCGAAGGTGGATTCGAGCTGGAACACCTGGCTGCGGCTGAACACCGTGCGCGTCTTCTTCTTGCGGCACGGCTTCTTCTCCGGGCTCTCCTCGCGCTTCTTCCAGTCCTCCGCGCCTCCCCCGTCCTTCTTGGCCTCCTCCGAGTCGCTCTCCTCCAGCACGATCTCGTCGGGGCTCTTGGAGTCCAGCTCCTTCGGTTCCCCCTCGGCCTTCGGCGTCGGCTCCGGGGAGTCCCGCTCCGCGCCCGAGCCCGGCGACGCGTCCCGCAGCAGCGCCTTCTCCGCGGCTGCGGGGGGAACGTGGGGCACAGAGAGACCGTCACCGCCCGCGCCCCGACGGGACCCCCCGACCCCGCAACCAGCCCCGGACCCCGCGCCAGCCCCGAGGAGGGAGGGAGGGAGGGATGGAGGGACGGAGGGACGGAGGGATGGAGGGATGGAGCGGAGTGGTACCTTCCAGGGAAGGAGGGATAGAGGGGGGCGCAGTATTTTCTAGGGATGTAAGGATGGACAGGATCAGTACCTGTCAGGGATGGAAGCGGGAGCGGTGCCTTCCAGGGATGGAAGGATGGGAGGGGATCAGTGCCTTCCAGGGATGGAAGGATGGAAGAGGGGTGGGTGCCTTCCAGGGATGGAAGGAGGGAAGGGGGATCGGGGCCTTCCAGTGATGGAAGGATCGAAGGGAGATCGGTGCCTTCCAGGGATGGAGGGATGGGAGGGCGTCGGTGCCTTCTAGCGATGGAAGGGTGACAGGGGGAGCGGTGCTCCCGGGGCCGGAGGGGATCGGCACCTTCCAGGGACGGAAGGGCGGGGTGGGGGGGTAGCGGTGGCTCCCCGGGGCGGGGGGTGGGGGGGTTCAGTACCTTCGGTGCGGGGCAGGTGGGCTCCAGCGGGCGCCAGGGCGTACGGGTACCACCAGGTCTGGGCTCGCTCCAGGCAGTGCGCGCTCAGCGCGAAGCGCGGCGCGGGGATCTCGAAGCGAGGGAAGGCGAGGTCGCCCACCTGCGAGAGGGCGAAGCCGCCGCCCTCCCCCGCCGCCTTCCCCGCGCCCGAGGGGGCGAACGGCGCCCGCGGCGGCCGGGGCTGTGCCTTCGGGGGGTCCCCGCCGAGCAGGTTCTTGATGTAGAAGGAGTCTTTGGCGGGCGGCGGCGCGCCGGGCGGGTCCCGAGCGGTCTCGGGCATCCTCCCGGCTCCGGGCGGGGCGCGGCGGGGCCGGGGGACCCGCGGGGAGCCGGGGTGGCCGCCGCCGCCGAGCCCGGCGCCGGGCGCTGACGCGGGGACCGCGGTGTCACCCGAGTTAAGCGCGGGCGGAGCGCGGCGATTGGGCGCGAGCGGCGGGGGGCGGGGGCAGCGAATGGGAGAGCCCGGGCCGCGGGGACCGGGGTGCGGGGAAACAGGGGCACCGGGACAGCCAGAGACCGGCACACCCCGGGGTAACGGCGTGCTGGGGTGCCGGGGTGCTGGGAATCCGGGGTGGCGAGATGCTGGGAGACGGGGATAACGAGATACTGGGATGCCGGGATAACGAGATACTGGGAAACCAGAATAACGAGATATTGGGATAGCGGGATAACGAGATGCGGGCAATCCGGGATAACGAGATGCTGGGATATCGGGATAACGAGAGACTGGGAAACCGGTATAGCGAGATACTGGGATACCGGGATAACGAGATACTGGGAAACCGGTATAGCGAGATACTGGGATACCGGGATAACGAGATACTGGGATACCGGTGTATCGGCATAGCGAGATACAGGGATACTGCGATAACTAAATACTGGGATACCGGGATGCCGGGGTATCGGGATGTGGATATACCGGGATACCAGTATAACGAGATATTGGGGTACCGGGGTATTGGTACAACGAGACACCAGGATACTGAGATACCAGGATAACGAGATGCTGAGATGCCGGGACACCAGGGTATCGGTATAACGAGATGCTGGTATACAGGTATAACGAGATTTTGGAACACCGGTATAACGAGATGCTGGGATAATGGGATACCAGCGTGTCGGGATGCCGGGCTGAGCTAAGCTGTGCGGAAAGAACGACCCGGCCAAGCCGCTCTGCCCCCGTTCCGGGTACATCCCATCCCATCCCATCCCATCCCATCCCATCCCATCCCATCCCATCCCATCCCATCCCATCCCATCCCCAACCCCATCCCGCCGCCGCTCGTAGGGCGCCCCCTGCCGGCTGCCCGCGGGAATCGCCCGGGATCGGCACCGGGAGGGGACGGGGAGGGGGAGACGGAGATGGGAGACAGGAGAGAGGGGAGAAGGAGAGGAAGAGGGGGGAAGGAGAGGAAGAGGGGGGAAGGAGAGGGAGGGGGAGAAGGAGAGGGAGAGGGAGAGGGAGAGGGAGAGGAGAGGAGAGGAGAGGAGAGGAGAGGAGAGGAGAGGAGAGGAGAGGAGAAAGGAGAAGGAGAGGAGAGGAGAAAGGAGAAGGAGAGGAGAGGAGCCTCCTAGTTCTGCTGTGCATGTAAACATCTGCCATGTGTGAGCACACACTCAGAGACTCTGCCCCAGCACACGCGGAGCTGCAGGCTGGGAAGGGTGTACATGTGCACAGGGGGCAACAAACCCTGCAGTTAAATGTTTTCGTGCCCTGATCAAACACAATTTATTTCTCTTGGTGCTCCCTTTTAAAGGCACCCACCTGGTAGTATGAAAGAAGACATCTTTCATCTGAACGGAACTTCTCAGGGTTAATGCTTGCCAGCCGTCCTCAGGAGTTCTCCTTCCCCCAAACATTTGTGGTTAGAAATCCAGGGAAAATGTACACAGATCCTATCACATTATAGTTTTGGCTGCACAGGCATGATATTTCATACACCTTC
Organism: Phaenicophaeus curvirostris; assembly: GCF_032191515.1. Taxonomy (NCBI): domain Eukaryota; kingdom Metazoa; phylum Chordata; class Aves; order Cuculiformes; family Cuculidae; genus Phaenicophaeus; species Phaenicophaeus curvirostris. Next base: position 12,296,230 of record NC_091400.1, on the reverse strand, counting down.
AGTGTATGTGACTTTGTTCAGTGCGCTGTCTCTTTTGTGACCGTATCTGAACCTCTGGTGTCCCTGCGAGGGGCAGATTGGATAAACAGAGAGGTGCAGGAATGAAAGTTCAGCAAAACCCATCCTGGGGATAGGGTGGCAGCAGCTTATAGGAGTTTCCAGAAATATTCTGCTCTTGCTAACAACTGTTCCACTTAAAGGCATCAGGCAAAGGAAAGTTTATCGACATTTTTTCAAAGAAATGCAATTTCAAGTGGAAATAATCTTCAACTGTGGGTTAAAAGACATAGAAAAAACGAGAGATGGAGAAGAGTTTTTATACAGAAAACAGCCTACAGTCCCCTAGCCATGTCTCTCACCTGTCCTTTGAGGGTTATTTTTTCTCTTTTTGCAAAAAAAAAAAACAACAAAGGTGCAAAGTTCTTACAGAGGACCCCAGTGCAATTCTCCATCTCAGAGATGTTCTTGATTTACACATGAGTCACCAGAATCACTCTGTATTGAAGCTTCCATCCTTTTCCACCCATCTTTCACTTCTTTGGCAACTGTGAGGTCGTGATCCCTCTGAGTCTCTTGAGGTAAACAACTGCTCATGGTAGAAACACAGGCAGGGATGGAAAACCAAGGCAGCCTGAAGATGCTGAAAGGAATTCCAACTTTGCAATTATTTATTTAACAAAGAAAAAAACTCCAATCAATGTTCTAAAAGAGCCTTTCTACATCCCTGTCATTTGCAGCCCACGTTTCTCACATATTTATGCATTTTCTTTATGCCCCCCCTCGCCCCCCCGCAACATTCGGACATTAAAGACTGGTGTTGACCCTCTCCCACCACACCCGGTGGTGACGGAGTGGAGGGGATTTTGCTGCAGTCATTTCTGTCTCCAGACCAGCACTCGTGCCGTTCCATTGTAAACAGATAATTATTATTTCATTAGCGTTCCAATTCAGAATTAATTGGCTAATTTACACATGGATCAATTGTATAAATGTGATGTTTGTGATAGGTGCTTGATATGATTTAAACTAATTGTTTATTTGCAGGTTTTGGCTCGCATTGTATTGTGAAGTGATTTATCTCCTTATTTATCCTCTCTCAGCACTGCCTCTTCTTTTTCATTATTTTTCTGATGAGCCACGCTCTGGCCAAGTTGAAGTATGTGCCTGCACTGAGGCCCACACCGACCTCACCTCCCAAACATCCTCCTGTGCTCCTGGCACCCGGGCACCTGCAGAAGCACCCGCTGCAGCCTGCAAGCATCGCATTTCACACTGATCCTCGCACCGTCCTCATCAGTGCTGTCCCCAAGTGGCTCCCACTGTAACCCCAGGTGACCAACTTCTCTCACTTTGGGTTCGCTTTCCTCTTCTCCATCCCCAGGGGGTGAGGAAAGCGCAGTGCTTTGTTCCCCTGCTCCTCTGGTTTTCCACCTGGGAGTGTGCCTGGCAGCCAGGACTTGCAGGGCAGAAGCAATGAGGTTTGCAGCTGCTTTTGTTCAGACAGAAGATTTCTGGCAGTGGTGGGACCTCCTCTCACCCAGCCTGCCATGGAGCCTCTCTCCGGACCAGCCCTGTGCTCTCCTCTGGGTGTCTGCACCATTCAGCCCTGCAGGAACTGTAGGAAAACAGAAGGAAAACAGTAATCCCTCGAGGATCCATTTAATTTCATGCCTAACTTTAAACAGCTTCTTCCACGGGAAGTACTGAAGCACCTCCTTGCATGAGGGTTGGGATGTTCAGGCAGAGAAGAAAGAAGGCATGAGAACACACTTATCAGCTTGCCCCATGTTGACATGCTCTTTCCCAGGTGATCAGAATGAATTCTTTCGCTATCAGATTTTAGAGCTGCTGCTACACTGCTCAGGCAGCTAAAAACAATTTTGTGAATGCCAAAGCTTAACCACTGTGGAGCCCCGTCAATGGCTCTCCCCTCCCTGCTGCAAACCATTACACACTATCAGGGACTTCGTAAAACCCAAGTTATTCAGAAACATCGCATTTCTCTGTCATTCTTTCAATTGCTTCTTCTGAAAGGCACAGATGGAAACAAACATAGGTTACCCAGAAAAGGGATGCTCCTTTCTCATCAAAAGGAATGGCTCTTGCAGGATGCACTTGATAACGATGTTTTATTCAAGACCAGAAAAACTACAAGCGAGTTATGCTTTGTAGCCTGTCTCGGGTTTCACCTGGGTGAGCGTACCAGGGCATATGTGAGGTGTGTGGGTTGAGAGGCATTTTGGAAGAGTTTAAGTTGTTCCCTTATTATGCCTCACAATGGCATTTTTGTGCCTTTAAATGGAAGGCTCTGTAAGGCTCTGTTTTCCAGCAGCCTCCTGGCGGGCTGAGTCTTCCCTGATGAATACTAGAACCTTGCAGCCCCCCAGGAAAGTGGGTTGTTTAATTTATGAGACTTTTATTCCTGAGGGCCATCGCAGCCCTGTGTTTGGCTCACAAAGATATCATTTTTACAGGAGAGAGGCAACGTTTCCAGGCCATGATGTTTTTGTGAAATGAGTGCTGTTGAAACCCTCACTTAACATGAGATAAATGCACAGGGACGGTGCTGATGGGCCAAGGATGTGATCTGAGCAGTCTCACACAGCACTACCTACGTGCTCTGCAGGTGATGTGATGCTATAAAGACATCGCAAGCTTGTACAATGCATCTCTTGCTTTTGTCATCGTGCCCTGCCCCCCAGTCTGTTCCCTAAAGAGCCCGATCATCGTTGTGTGGGTATTAGTCATGTGTGCACGCATTATCTCTTTCACAAGTGAACTCACAGAACAGAGGACAGCTGGAGGAAATCACTTATGCAAAGCAGTGCTAGGGGATTCCAAGGCAGAACATGTGCTGTTCTTTGATATCTCATCCAAGGGTCAGATGTACTGGAACTCATCTTCCTTGTTTCAATGCAGGACAGGACAGAAACATCCAAAGGACAACAGAGAGATGGTAACTTTGCAGCTTGTTGACCTAAATGTGAAGACTGGTGCTTACATATCACATTGTAAACTGAGGTATCAGGTAGAATGTAAAAAGGAATGAAATCAAAATAAACTACGTGAACATCAGTGCTGGTGAAATCCTAAATAAGCAGGTCACTCTCTGTGGTCACAAATAGCTTATTTGTGAGAATCTGAGAGACTCCTGGAACCACACCTGAAAAGTGCTGGATTTTCAGCTCCTACTGAAACAAAATCTTGCTGTAGACCTGCATGGTGCTTGTGTTACTGGCCTGGCTAGAACAGGAGTCATAGTCCCCACTCACCCTTCAGCCCTCAGAGCCAAGTCCTTCACTTGCAGAGCCAGCACAGATCTAGGTAGATCCAACATCTGTGCACGCAGCTCCTGGACAACCTGAAGCTTTAGGAGTTTTTAAATAACCATTGATTTCAAAAGTGTCACAGCCCATTGACTCAAAAACCAGCTACTTGTAAAGACTCTCGTGCTCACATCAGAGATCCCTTGTACAGGAACTATGCTGAACGTACACCCTGAGCTTGAGCAGTATTTGGAGTTTTTTCAGAAGATCCCGAGATCACCCTCATTTCCCTAAGCACATTTGTTATAAATGGCACGGCAATCAGAATCAGCTTGGTCTGAGCCAGCAGATCCTTGATATAGCTGGTGGGTTTGCAAAATAACTGAATGGTAGGGCCATCTGGGGCTTCCAAAAGAGCTGCTTTGTCAAGACCTCAGTGTGCTCTGCACTTATTAATGGATCTGTCTTACCTGCCAGTCCCCAAGGAAGGCCACTCCTCAGCCAAGCTCAGTGCTTCAGTAATCCCAAGAAGCCCCAGTGATGAGTGCACCACAGGGGGCTCCATCTACCTCTTTTGGCTGGGGCATCAACAAGACATCTTGTCTTCAGACACATAGACAACTCAGGCACTCACATCCCTGCCGCAGTGCACGGACTCTGTTTGGCCAGCTCTGCAAAACACAACAGAAAAAAGGAGGGTTCTGGGTTTTTTTCCTCATAATGTGTCTACACCTTCTGGGGAAAACCTTATCCTAGATAACTAAACCTCTTATTTCCACTCTCTTTATATATGTTATTTTATATATTTTATATATAAGTTATAAATAACAATGCATTTTATATTATGCATATAATATATATGCTATATGTTATATGATTTGCTATATGCTACATATTACATATTACAAGCACACAAAGATCGAGATATAGGTATAGGTATAGATATAGATATAGATAAGATAGAGCATCAGATGCCAAGTAGTGATTGCACTGGGGAAAGAGTTCTTTCCTCCAAAGCCAGATCCAAACCCATCCTTCCCTGAGTCACAGCTTTACATTGATGCAGGACGCATTGCTTCTTTTTTTATGTGGTTGAAAAACTATAAATCTAATAGAAAGCATTACGCAGAGAACATTTTTAATATATTTTAGTTAAACCCTAGCAATATGTACCAGAAATTCATCAGTGGTAAACTTAATTAAAGCGATGCTGATGGAGAGCAGCAGAAGGACTAAGAGATGCTGTCGTGCAACACCTCCTGTACTCGGATTTACTAGCACCACAGCCGACACAGTTCCACTGCTGTTTTCTGTGTAACCAGAGACTGGCATTAAGTGCCAGGGACACGACCAGTTCAGCTGTGTGGTCCAGAACGGTGCTTGAGACTCCTTCATCATACGGAAATGTGAGGAGCAGCCATGAAGTGCTAACAAAGCTTACTAGGAACCAAGAATGACATTTTCACCTTGTTTTCCGTTAGGCAGAGTTTTGGCTTGTCATTAAGGATCCATGAGGAATATCAGGAAAGAAAGAACATTGAAAAGGGACTGTGTACGACTGAACATCTTGTTCAAGGTGGAGAGTAGGGGTACTACTACTACTAATAACAACAACAACAGTAACAACAGCAATATGTATGACAGAAAGTGGAACAATTTCAGCTAGGCCTATGCATGAATTGTAACACATGAAAGTACTGCTGAGTACATAAAGAGCAAGAGAACTGTCAAAAAAATAACCATAACATATTAAGCAATGTTTCTTCTCAGCAGCCTAATGCATATCATTCCCTGAGTGTGAGATCTAAGTTACTTAGAACCACAGAATCCTAGAATCCCTAGGTTGGAGAAGACCTTTGAGATCATTGAGTCCAACCATCCCTGTCCACTGCTAAACCAGATCCCTGAGCACCTCACCTACCTGGCTTTTAAACCCCTTCAGGAACATGGACTTCACATTTCCCTGGGCAGCCTCTGCCAGGGTCTGACAACTCTTTTGGTGAAGAAGTTCATCTTAATGTCCAATGTGAACCTGCCCTGGCGCAGCTTGAGGCCATTCCCTCTCGTCTCACCTATCACCTGCTTGTGTAAGGCTGTCATCAAAAAAACAACCCCCTTTTTAATATATTTCCGTTTTCTCTAGATCACTGTTGCCTCAAATATTCCAGCCAGGAAAACTGCATCCAGTGCACACCATGAGCAGTTTGTCACGTGTGGCTGTGCCTGAGAGTGGTGACGGAGTGAAGAGTAGAGGGTGTGCTAAGAGTCTGGGGCAAACGTGCAGGTGCTTTCTGTTTGTTTATTGGCAACATGGGTTGCATGAACGAGAGGACGAGGCACTGTCTGTCTCATTAGAGACTCTGATTTTATTTTGTTCCAGAGAGTATGATTGTAAAGCGCTGGAGCTGATCAGAGATTGCAGAACACTGATCAGGATATCCAAATGTCCTTGATAATGCCCTTCACCATCATAATCAGGCCCTGAAATGATAATATATCGATTGGAGTGCTTCACAGCACTGTGACACACAGAGGATTATTGATAAGCAGCTCTGAAACGTTCAGGTGCCAGACAAGGGTGGGGGAGGCGATTGAAACAGGAACGCGAAGCTGCCACAATAATCTTTGCTTGGGAAAATATGCCTGATTTCTTACTAAAATGTTTCTTACCAAAGCCATTCTATGATTCTATGTTTTCACGTTTGCCTAGGAACAGATTTTCCACCTTAGAATTGTGGAATGGTTTGGGTTGGAAAGGACCTTAAAAGCCCATCCAGTTCCATCCCCTGCTATGGGCAGGGACACCTCCCACTGGATCAGGGACTCAAAGTATCATCCAACCTGGCCTTGAACACCTCCAGGGGGCCCCTTCCAGTGTTTGAGAACCCTTTTGGTGAAGGAATTTTTCCTGATAGCCAATCTAACCTCCCCTGGTGCAGCCTGAGGCCATTTGCTCTCATTCCATCACTTGCTACTTGGGAGAAGAGCCCAGCATCCACCCCACCACAGCCTCCTTTTAGGCAGTTGTAGACAGTGGTGAGGTCTCCACTCAGCTTCCTCTTCTCCAGACTACACAACCCCAGGGCCCTCAGCCACCTGTCGTAATCCCTGGGTTCCATTCCCTTCCCTAGCTCTGTTACCTTTTCTGGATGCGCTCCAGCCCCTCAAGGTCCTTCTTGCAATAAGGGGCCCAAAACTGAACCCAGGACTCAAGGTGCAGCCTCACCAGTGCTGAGTACTGAGGCACAATCGCTGCCCTGCTGGTCACGCTCTTTCTGATACAACCCAGGATGCCATTGGCCTTCTGGGCCATGGATGGCTCATGTTCAGCTGCTGTCAACCAACACCCCCAACTCCTTCTCCTCCGGTCAGCTGCCCTTTCCCAAGCCTGGAGCTGCAAAGGGTTGTTGTGAGCCAAGTGCAGGACCCAGCACTTGCTCTTGTTGAATCTCATCCCATTGGTGTGATCCGAGAGGCAGAACGAAGAATTCAAGTCTCACAGGTATTGTAAAAACTCCTGAACAACAAAATAATTTACTGCATATAAACCCTGAGATTACAAGCTGAACCCGGGACCTTTTGTCTACCATGCCCCTAGTCCTCACAGGCAAACTCAAGAGAATTACCTCTTGCTTTATTTTAATGTCAAAGCACTCTGTTAGAAGACATGGAAATCATTTCCCTTTCCCATAGCACTGGCGTGCTGCCCTGTTTATTCTTCAGTTGGTATTTTTTGGTACTTCTTAGAAATACATCAAAGTTTATGCAATACGTGTAACTCGGAGGAGATGGAAAGACATTGACAATATTAATTGTTTCATAAATAGCCTCAGATAGGATATGCTTTTTATAACCTTGGTTTAAACCTTGTTATTGAAAAACCAATACCCTGCCATTTGTTTATACTTTTCCTGGCATCCAAGGCAGATCTATTACAGCGAGTGAAGCCAATAAAAGGCTACAGGCAGCATTTTCCACGCTCAACTTTTAGGCATGGCCTCTTTTTCAAAAGAAAACTGCCTTTTACTTTGGAACATTATAACCATTCCATCTGACTGTAAAAAATGCATTAAGGACCAGAAATTACAAAGGACCAAATAGAAAGCACCCTTTGCTTTTAGGTGAGCACTTCTTCACCCAAGCAGTTCCACCCACTCCACAGAGCTGCTTATGCGAGTGTCCAACGATGCAGGGATGAAGGGCTCCACCAGCCAGTCCAGTGGTCTTTGTCTCTGACTCCAAGACAAAGGCTCAGCATGAAAAACACCTCTTCCTTGCAGTGGTTGTATCTGGAGCCAAAAAGTTTGCTGCAGAGCAAGAGGTCCTGAGCATGGAAAGTGGAGCTGCAAACTCTCCCAAAGGCAGAGCATGACTGATCATTTCAGATGAGGAAAATGCTCTGCAAATTTATTACTGGAGATCTTGCAAAAGTTTTTCATCCAAGCAAAGGTAAAAGAAATTATTGAGAATGCATTGAACCATTTTACTTCTTGCAATCCCTTTCTTTCTTTCATTCAGCATTTCTGTCCCTGCAGAAAGGAGCAAGGAGGTAGGTTATGGTGAGTTTACCTCTGCTTTCAGTTTAAACATACTTTTATCATGTTTTGTGCATTGTCAGGTGCAAAATAAACATGATGCTTGCACATCTGTTACGCAAGTGGTGGATGTTACCTTGTTCTGCTAAATTCATGTTACAGCATTAGGAAGATACATAGCATGGCAGAAACCTGGAATATAGAAACTCAGACAGAGATGAAAGGAAGAAGACATGATCTCACTGCTGAATATTCCTAGAAATTCCATAGGAATTTATGGAAATATGCTCTGTGTATTTTTTCACAGCAGAAAATGGCTCTGCTGCCATCTTGGGTCACTGTTGCAGGACACCAAGAGCAGTAGTAAGCCTTAAAACATTTGCCACCAAGGGCTCTCGAGGTTTTACCTCACAGCATGCACAGGGAACATGAAGCCTGCCATCGTAGCTTTCAAAACAGCTCTGCTGGATCATCTCCTTCAACTTCATGAACTTCCTGTGCAGATCCAAGAGTCTCCATGGTAGAGGCATTGAATTCATTGCCAGAGAGAACACCAAGGCATGGTCTGTTCTCTATTTCATTTTAGCTCCAGAGTGGAGGAGGCATTTACTCAGCAGCCAGATTTATTCCATACCTGTTTGCTGCTTGGTGTACAGCAAAACAGGAGCATCAGGCTTCTTGAGCATCTCCCAGGCCCAGGAGGTTTTTAAGGACATGGTGTAGAAAAGTAGAAAAGAGCTGGAAGATGCAGAGGAAGAAAAGCTATGGCCAGAGGCACTCGGGGGGGCATCACATGTCACCAGCCATCGATGCCAAGCAGAGCCCAGACTCTTTAGTTGCCCCCCAGACCACACACCCAGAGTCTGCACAGCCAGACCTCAGCAGTACCCGGAGCAAACTGTCAGTCACCTGCAGGAATGATGAAAGCACTGCGAATAAGCGTTGGCTGGAAGGTACTTGCACTCATTGCCAACCGCTTGTTGTAGTTTAACCTTACTGTGCATGTAGCAGCCGTACCTGGGACAAGATCTCAGAGGCTGGACTGGATGCCTCCAGCACCACTTTCCACCATAGAATGTTCTGAGACTCAGCAGGAACTGATCAGATGGAGAGAAGAGCGTTTGGGCCACCCAAGAATTAGGACATTTTAAGAGCCACACTTTACTGCAGTTCCAGCCCCAGGAGTGCCACGAGAAGCACAGCTTTCTGCAGTTGCTCGAGAGGGCTTAGGCAGAAACCAAGGGAGAGTTTTTCTTCATCAGTGCAAAAGCAAATGTGATAACTGGCAGCCTCTGTGTAATAGTATTTGTCTTAGTCATGTTAACTGCCTGTTAGACTCTGATTGCCAGCTCTGGTGTCAGAGAACAAAGTGCACGCCGTGCAGGGCACCAGGGCTGACGCAGCAACACGCTTCTGCCACTCACAGTGTCTAATCTGAAACTGCACAACCAAATCCCATTTCCAGCAACACACGTGTTTGCCTTTCTCCTTAGCCTGCCAATTCTAATGGCCCTCAATTAAATGGAAGCCTTCCTCGTGCTCCGGGTCTCCTGGCCCCTCCGAAGGCCATGGCTTTAATTCTACTCCATGACACTCTCCCGGCAGCAGTCTGGTACGGCAGGCAGCAGGACCGCAACTCAACACATCCTGTAGGAAGCACCAATGATCCAAAAAGCAAATGGAGGTGGGCAGTGAAGGGGAAAGCACTTATGCAAATAGAATTTTTTTCAGTAATGATCAACAGTGTGAGAAAGAACATAGGAGAAATTACATTAGGCGGAGGAGCTTCATTTTTAAAATGATCCCTAAGTGCCGGAAATCTTCCTATCTTCATTTTTCCCTTTAAACTCTGTCATTTGTACAGCCTATTAACCTTTAACTTTATGACTATCCTAATGTGAAATACTGGCAGCATTTAAGTCTGAGAATACTGGAGACCTACCTTCCTGGCTGGCAACAAGGGTGAAGCGCTTTCTTTTAAATCACTCATTTTTAATACCAGTCATACACGCGCAGCACTAGAGATGCTATTTTTAGATTCACGTGCCAGCTTTACTTATAATTAATGCTCTGCAGACTCCAGTTATCTTACCTCAGAGGTCTTGAAGTTACCTCCTTGCCTGGCCTCTCCCAGTTCGTCACCTGAATTGTAGTCTTCAATGTTGCTCAAAAGTAAAAGAACAAATGAAAGCAAACCACTTCCTTCAAACTTCCTCTTTCCTCTTCTTATAAAGACAAAATGAATTATTGTTGTTGATAAGAGCTGCTGGGGAGCCAAGCAAGGCTGGGACTTCACTGTCTGAAGCACTAACCCACTGCTCCTCTAGCCATTTCTGCCCTGAAGACCTGGCAGCCAAGATAGGGCAGGGAAAGGACGGGTGATTAAGTGACTTCCAAAGGATGGTAAAGATGAAGTGTCTCATCTGGGTGGCATGTGCTGGGGCTGTATCGACATCACCTGTGGCAGGGGATGCAAATGCTTTAACACGGAGCTTGTGTGGCTTTAATTATTATCATTATTTCAAACCATAAGAGTGACAAAGGCTGCTCAGACCTGAGGACAGGAAATTCTGTGGTTCATATCTAAATCTCAGCAATTAAATAGCATGAGGGGTGACAGAGGAAGGTCTGTGGGGAAGAATCCTGATGGCTTCCCCTCTGCCAGCGAGTGCCTTCCTCCATGGCCCTGCCGTGGGGCATCACCGTGGCTCAGGAGTGCTTCCAACAAGAGGTCTCAGCTGGGAAGAGACACTGAAGCCATTCAAATGGCTGAGAAAATGCTGCCTCTGAGCTGAACCACCACTCTCAGCAAACCTCTGCAAAGCTCAGTGGGCAGTCCTGGAACCACACTTAAATTAACTTTGCCAGGCAGGAGCCCATGTCTCTCTCCCTCATTAGCCCCAGGGAGCGAGATGGGGACTGCAGTGGCCGTGGCTGCCCAGCCCTGCCCTGCTTGGTGGCTCGGGTGTGGGAGGAAGCCCACAGCTGCAGGAACGTCCCTTTCTGTCAGCTCCTGTGTACAACGCTCCCTTCTGGAGTGAAGGATGTGGGCAAGTGCCAGGAGATGTCAGCAGTGCCAATGGTGTGGAGGTTTTACCCTGATGCAAACTTCTTCCTGAGCTTTCACTCAGAAGAAAAGCTCTGTTAGGGGCTCCTTTGCTCTCAAGTCTGCTTTTCTGAGCCTGAAAAAGGTCTCATTTCTTCCCCACTTCAACCTGCCCCAGAGCTGAAAGTGCAGGATCGCTTTTGAGTAGAAGTGTTTATCACATGAAGGGTTTATCGTGTGGGAGAGGAGACAGACAGCATTTCATAGAATCATAGAATAACCAGGTTGGAAGAGACCCACCAGATCATTGAGTCCAACCATTCCTATCAAACACTAAACCATGCCCCTTATCACCTCATCCACCCATGCCTTAAACACCTCCAGGGAAGGTGACTCAACCACCTCCCCGGGCAGCCTGTTCCAGTGCCCAATGACCCTTTCTGTGAAGAATTTTTTCCTAATGTCCAGCCTAAATCTCCCCTGGCGGAGCTTGAGGCCATTCCCTCTTGTCCTGTCCCCTGTCACTTGGAAGAAGAGCCCAGCTCCCTCCTCTCCACAACCTCCTTTCAGGTAGTTGTAGAGAGCAATGAGGTCTCCCCTCAGCCTCCTCTTCTCCAGGCTAAACAACCCCAGCTCTCTCAGCCGTTCCTCATAAGGCCTGTTCTCCAGCCCCTTCACCAGCTTTGTTGCTCTTCTCTGGACTCACTCCAGAGCCTCAACATCCTTCTTGTGGTGAGGGGCCCAGAACTGAACACAGGATTCGAGGAGCGGTCTCGCCAGTGCCGAGTACAGAGGGAGAATAACCTCCCTGGACCTGCTGGCCACGGCGTTTCTGATACAAGCCAAGATGCCACCGGCCTTCTTGGTCACCTGGGCACACTGCTGGCTCATATTCAGTCGGTTGTCAACCAACACCCCCAGGTCCCTCTCCTCCAGGCAGCTTTCTAGACAGACTTCTCCTAGTCTGTAGCACTGCATAGGGTTGTTGTGCCCCAAGTGCAGGACCTGGCATTTGGCCTTGTTAAACCTCATGCCATTGGACTCTGCCCAGCGGTCCAGCCTGTTCAGATCCCTTTGCAGAGCCTCCCGACCCTCCAGCAGATCAACACTTCCACCCAGCTTAGTGTCGTCTGCAAACTTGCTAAGGGTGCACTCGATGCCTTCATCCAGGTCATTGATAAAGACATTGTACAGGGCTGGACCCAGCACTGAGCGCTGGGGAACCCCACTTGTCACTGGCCTCCAGCTGGATTTCACACCATTTCCCACCACTCTCTGGGCCTGGCCAGCCAACCAGTTTTCCACCCAGGAGAGTGTGCACCTGTCCAGGCCAGAGGCTGACAGTTTCTCAAGCAGAATGCTGTGAGAAACTGTGTCAAAGGCTTTACTGAAGTCCAGGAAGACCACATCCACAGCCTTTCCCTCATCCAGCAGCCAACTCACTTGGTCATAGAAGGCGATCAGGTTAGTCTGGCAAGACCTGCCTTTTGTGAACCCATGTTGACTGGGCCTGATCACCCGGTTCTCTTGCATGTGCTTCATGATAGCACTCAAGATCACCTGCTCCATGACTTTCCCTGGCACTGAGGTCAGACTGACAGGCCTGTAGTTTCCTGGGTCCTCCCTGTGACCTTTCTTGTAGTTGGGCACAACATCAGCCAGCCTCCAGTCCAGTGGAACTTCCCCAGTCTTCCAGGACCGTTGGAAGATGATGGAAAGGGGTTTGGCCAGCACATCTGCCAGCTCCTTCAATACCCTTGGATGAATCCCATCCGGCCCCAGTGTAGACACTGGGGCTGGATTTACGCCAGTGTCTACAGACACGTCTAGATTTTGCAACAGGCTCCATCCAAGGCATCCATGAGATGAGGGACAGCACATCACACTGGTGCAAGGATTGTGCTGGAGCTGGACAGCCCAGGTCCCTGCAGGGCTGGCCACCACACTCAGCGCTGTCCTCACATTCTGCTCCATGGGCCTGTGCTGCCACCTGCTCTCACAGCGCCCAAGGAAGGTCCCAAAACCTTCAGTGGGACTCAACCACCTCATCATGGAGCTGCTTCTCTAGACTCCAGCTGGTTTAGATACACGTTCAACTTAGGTGCGCTCTTGGGCCCTATTGATTTTAATGTAACAATCATATGTTTAAAACTTAGCATGTGTTTAATTGCTGTGGTGCCGGTGCTTACACAGCTTGCTGACCCGGTGCCTGGGAGAGCAGTGCTGCACCAGCCCCGCAGCAGGGAGATGGAGGCGGCAGTGTTTGTCCCAAACCTGAACTCAGAGGATCACAAATTCTTGCTTTTATTTTGTAAGTAGACATAGTTTCCTAGAAGGAAGGGAAGTACCTAGGAATTGGGAAGGGAAACCACGTGGAGCTTCTTGTTCATTTAGCTCCTGTTCTCAGTTATTTCATTTTTGGCATTTACCTAAAGTTCTCATCTTTCCAAGTCTTGTTTTATGGTTAGTATAAGGGCAGCCTGAAAGATAATATATTGTGACTGTTATATTATTTATTTCAAAGCCAAGTTATTGATTATTGCACGCTGAAAATGACAAATGGCATCTGAGAAAGGCACAGTCAGCGAGTTCTATTAAAGAAATGATAGTATTGCTCATGGATTGTTAAAAGGTTCAGTTTAGGTACTTTATAGGTTTATATCCATGACTATTTAATGACTAAATGATGAAAAATACAAGTCATGAGGACAATTCCTTTCTGGTGCAGTTTTACTTCAAAGCGGTTAGCAAAATAAAAGGATGTTTTGTGCTAAGGGTTTATGCACCCAGACCTTGTAGCACGAAATCCAGTAATGAGCTTAATTACTTTAGATGATTTAACACAGGTAACTATTTACACAGGTAGCACACTGGAGCAGGTCG